>NC_071388.1:66172962-71597962 GCF_022682495.2 Desmodus rotundus | reverse complement strand
ATCAGTTGCCTCTCGTATGTGCCTGACTGGGGACCAAACCTGCAACCAAGGCCCATACCCTGACAGGGAATCAAACTGGCGAACTTTGCTTTTTGGGGTGATGCCCAACCAACTGGGCTACACCTGTCAGGGCAAAGCTTTTTACTTTTAAAAAGTTCTAGATTTACAGAAAAAAACCCTGCAAAAATATTAAGCTTTTAAAAATATTCTTCACTCTGCTTTCAATAATGATGATACTTTACATAATATGGTGCAATTATCAAAATCAGGAAATTAATATCCATATAATACTATTAATTAATATGCAGACATTCAAATTTTACCAGTTGTTTCACTAATTTCTTTATTTCTGTTCAGGATCGAATCCAGGCTCGCACTTGTTATTAAATTTATCCTCAATTACATTTAGAACAGTTAGAACAGCTCCTCAGTCTTTTTTTTTTCTCATGTGCGACCTTGGTAATTTGAAGAGTACCTATTGGATAGGTATTGTTTTTAATTCAAACAAGTTCAAGCACGTAGCTCTGTGAGGTCTACCAGAATGAATACAGAAAAATAGGTGCCTTGTTTTGAAAAATATGAATGTGAGATCCATCTAGTGGACAAAATATTGTATCGCACAATAGTTTCCTCTTGAATTTTCTCCTGAAAAAAATTACAACTGATTTTATAATGTGATGTTAACTATGAAACCAAGAATCCATCCAGAAAACACTAATCTCAACTCTTATGAAACTTTAGATCCAGCATTTACTTATCTATGTGTGTTCTTGGTGTCTTCCAAGTAATGGACTTTCACAATTTTGGAAACTACACTGAGTAAGGGCCCTGGCATTTCATACACATTTCAATAACTTTGCATCACTCTGTGGTAAATATAATAATCTCTCTGCCTGCTCTCTGCTGTCCAAAAATGAAGGAAAACCACCTGGAATAATGCAAACTGCTTTTTATTTCAGGTAACTAGTCTTCTGAATGAAACAGAATCTACTCATAATTTGTTTGATAAAAATGATTCGAATTTCTCTGGGAAAGGTGGCAAGTAGAGCAAGTTAATGGTTTTTTAAGTGTGAAAGCTGTACGAGAGCCAGAGTACCTGTCCTTGTTTTGAACCAAGCACCTCCCAAGGTAGACAAGGGGTGGACCAAACCTGAACAAAGGAGGCAAATGGAATTGGAAGCCATTTCAGTCAAATCAAATGAGGATAAAAATAAATTTGGTAAATAGATAAGGTGTCCCCTTTAGTTAAACACTGAAGTGTACTTTATGGTTTCATTTACATTTATATTTGCCAAATATAGTTTTCGGTCATGGAAGTTTTTTTTTATCCTTTCAGTGAAATTTGTAAAATGTGAACTGTAAGATATCTGTAGGCTCTTCTAAAATGCACAGCTGGAAAAACAAGGATATTTAAACATTCAAATGGTTTGGGTCTATTTCAAGGTTTTGTTCTTGGCCTTATGCATGAACCAAAAAGTTGCCCTTGGCTTCTATGTTTGGGAATGATAATAAAAACTTTCAGATTCATGTTTCACTGGTGTACATTATATATGGACTTTTTCCATTTTAAAATATTTAATGTTTAGCAACTTTAATAAAGGACTAGAAATGTGTATGTATATATATGTATCTGAATGTTAATATTTGGTTTCCTTTCTATGAAAGTAATATTTTTTCCTAAGCTTGGATATTACCTACGGTCATGTCTTCAGGCACATTATTTTACCTCAAAATTGATAATTTTCAGTTTAATATTTCCAATGTAGTTAAAATTGTTTTGATACGTTTAATGTTTCATTGCCTAAAGTAATATTAAAAAAAAGAATCTTTGTGCGTAAACTCTCAGATGGTAATAATAAAAAATGATATTATCTTCTGTATCTATGTACATCAAGCCTGGCAGCGGGTTGTTGGCAGTTAGAAAAGACCCACAGAATTATCATTGCAAATTACGATGAGTAACTAAATCTGCAGCAAGCCCTGGCACCAGTGGGTAACAAGTGGACGAGTTAGTCAAAGTGTTACTAGAAATTATGATTTCTGATTGCCTACAAGCAGACGAAATTTGTGGTTGGTGTAGTCTCGTGCATGTCTGTTTTCTTAGCTAGCTTCTTGGACTGCCCCTTTGAAGCGCCATGGACCAAAGGAAAAGATTTTATTTTTTCCTTCAGAATTAAGGTATATATTTTGCCATAAATAACTCCCTGCCTCTGCCTCATGGGAGCCTATGACCATGACTTTCTGCAAAGGAGATACATGTGCAAAAGTCAACTGTTGTGAATTTACTATTAAAATTTTTATATTTAATGGTAAATAAGTGGTAGATGAGCCTTTCCTGCAGGCATATTTTAGTGGATTCAGGAGGAAATGGGCAAAGGAATATAAGAGAGTGCTGTTGAGATGATAGAGAGGTGTGTTGTCTGAAGACAAGTTCTTGCACTTCCCAATTTGACCTATAGCAGCCCTAGAAGAAATTACGAGTTTTGGACCCTGCCAGTGGTCTCTACTTCATGTGTTATTTTTGATACGGGTCATAATAATATTGTGAAGATACTAATGATATTGCCCTTTCCCACCTGGATTTATTTTCTCACTTCCTCCTGATTCGAGCAGATCCTTTTTTGTTTTCATCATTCACAGGACAGAAATGTCAGAACAGAAACACAATGACCACAGCTACAACCAAAACAATGATCACTTTCAAAAAGAGACAATGTTTGAGTTTGTTGATGAGGTTGGGTTACAGATATGCAATGCCTTGGGGAAATAAAGAGGATGTGAGACATAAAGATACATGAACAAAAAATGACTCCCTTTCCCACCAACTTTCCCAACAGGAGGAAAGAGTGATGGAAAAGGCATTAGAAGAAAAAAGGTTGGGAGGGACATGAGACCTGGACAGAGAGATCAAATGTGCACTTCATGCCTATGGTTAAAGTCCTGAAAGGTTGACTTCCAAATCCAGAAACCATTAAAATCACTGAAGCAATTTCTGTGATTCTAACATGTCATAGGAGCATCATAATAAAAGCAAGTAACACCTATGCACTTGAAGGGGCCACAGGGGTAGCAACGTCAGTATTGATCTACATAGCCTTGTTACTAAGGACCACACAGAGCAATGCATGGGTGGAATAAAGATGGGATTTCCCCACCCTGGAAGTATTTGGAATTATTAAACTCTACCACAACTTAGACCCAACCCTGGAGAAAGAGCAGTAAGCCTACATTGACTTAAACAAATTTCTGCTTTACTCACAAAATGAGTTTCAACACAAATTAATCTTTATTGCAAAAAATGTTGTTTCACTAATTTGAAGGAACATAAGCACCCCTGTGTTCATTGTAGCATTATTTATAATCACCAAGTTATGGAAACAGCCCAAGTGTCCATCAGTAGATGAGTGGATAAAACAACTATGGGACATTTACACAATGGAATACTACTTGGCTGTAAAAAAAAAAGAAAAGAAAATTTTACCTTTTGCAGCAGTATGGATGGACCTGGAGAATATTATGCTAAGTAAAATAAGCCAGTCAGAGAAAGACAAATACCATATGATTTCACTTATATGTGGAATCTAATGAATAAACTGAACTAACAAAGTATAAACAGATGTGTAGATACAGAGAACAGATAGCTCTCAGAGGGAAGGGGATTTGAGGGCTGGGTGAAAAACATGAAGCAATTAAGCAAAAACAAAATCACACAACAACAAAATACGTCATAGACAGAGACAACAGTATGGAGATTAGGAGAGGGGAAGAGGATGGGGGAAGGTAGAGGAGGGTAAATTGGGGATAAATAGTGATAGAATGAGACTTGGGCTAGTAACACACAATGCAATATACAGGTGATGTATTGTAGAAATGCACCCCTGAAAACTATATCATTTTATTAACCACTGTAAGCCCAATAAATTTTTTAAGTTATGTTTCTTGCACACTGAGTTCTTGCACACTTACTGACATTTGCACCTGCTATTAATAAACACACACACACACATGCAAGCAAACATTTTTCAGTAAAGGAAGGATTTGCATGATTAGCAAAGGTGGCAACATCTGAGCAAAGCTGCGAAGGTGAATAAACATGTGCTTGATGAATAATGGATGAGGAGCACTTAGAGAAAGTGAGAGTAAATACAAAACTATGGAAGGATGAGAGGGAATAGTGCATCTGAGTAAGATCAAGAGGTAATTTACAGAGTTCATTCACCCAGGAATTAGCAAACTGAGAGATGTGAGGGTGGAAAAGTAGACAGAGCTGGAACATGGAAGTCCTTGCTGAGAAGCGTTGTTGATAAGGATCTATTAAATATTTTTTAACAGAGAAATGGCATAAACAAACTTTTATAAAGAAAACTTAGGCAGAATGTGTAGGATTCTTTGAAAGGTGGTGAGAATAGAAGCAGACAGACCATTTAGAAAGCTGATGGGAAATTATTACTGTTGAAACCATGGGAGAAGAGATAGAAGGCAGTTGAGATTTACTTGGCATGTAGAATTTATGGAACTTGGCAAATTAGACATTAGTTATGAGGGAGAGGTTGATGATAGCTCCCAGTTTCTGAGAGGAATGTTAGTGTAATTAATCACGAGAGATAAGGAATATGGAGAGGAGATACGTAGAGATGGCTAGTTGACTATTGGAAAGACATTCTTGGATCTGTGGAAGATTTCTGGACTAAAGGCAGATTAGGGAAATTCCATGACCACAAAACATGGTTTGGGTAAATTTGTTCGGACTTTCCTATATTTGCAATCTCTACCATGCCTTCCCTACTTCTTTGTCAAACTTCCTTCTTCAACCTTGAATCTGGCAACAAACCCTGGTATTTTCAATGCTGCTCAATCTTGACATCTCTCTCGTGACTCTGACTTTACATTTTGTTCCAATTTGCCTTGTATTGCACTTCCCTTCTACTGATTTAATTTCAGTCTTGAACATAATTCCCTTGCCTCAGGATGATTTGAAATGGACTTGTCCTGTTTTATGGCAGGAAATAGGCCATGAACTATCCCAAACAAACAGGAAAATAATAGACTAGGAGGACACATATTTCCATTGGTTTCTGTGAACCGAAAATCACTTTGCCAATAGACCGACCTGGTATTCATTTGCCAACTGAGCTGCTGGCTGCTACATAAAATCAATAAGCTGCGAGATATACCAATTGCTCCTATAATTAAATAATGAATTTTTTTATTGTTGTTCAAATATAGTTGTCTTTATTTCAGGCTCATATTTTAAGTTCTTTACATATATAATTTATTTAGTCTGCTGCTTCAACCCTCTGAAGTACTATTATTATTCCCATTTTACAGATGAAGAAACTGAGATACAAAGAAATTAAATTGGATTTCACACAGGAATGTGGATTCGAACACAAAAAGTGTAGCTCCAGAGACTTCGCTCTCATTCAATACAGAACACCCATTTGCATTCGTCTCCTCCCGCTGCTGTGACAGATGACAGAGGACAAATCTAATGGCTTAAAGCAATTATTTGCTATTTCTGAAAGTTCTAGAGAAGAATCTGCCCCTACCTTTCCCAGTCTTCAGAGGCCACCTGCATTCTGTGCTTGTAGTCCTTTCCTTCATGTTTGAAATGTCTTTC
Source organism: Desmodus rotundus (assembly GCF_022682495.2). Taxonomy (NCBI): domain Eukaryota; kingdom Metazoa; phylum Chordata; class Mammalia; order Chiroptera; family Phyllostomidae; genus Desmodus; species Desmodus rotundus. The sequence goes on along the minus strand of NC_071388.1, from coordinate 71,592,342 downwards.
TAACTCTGCTCCTGTTGTCATTTCTCCTCTGACTCTGATTCTCCAGAATCCCTTTTATAAGGACACTTATGATTAAATTGGCCCCACCCGGGTAACCCAGGATAATCTCTCCACCTAGAGAGCTTTAACTTAGTCATGTCTACAGTATCTTCTTTGACACATAGGGCAGCATATTCCTCGTTTCAGAGATTAGCACGTAGACATATTTAGGATAGCACTATTAGGTCTGTCACATCATTCGTAATAGTTCCATATTAGCTTGTACTTTTATGGAATTATTTAATCTAAAAATAACATCCCCTTCCCTCATACACACATACACATACTTGCCCACTCACACTACACAACTTTTCAACATAGTACCGAAAATTTGCATTAATCACATGCAACAACATAATGGATGAAACCTGGTACCCCATGAAGGCCAACGTCTATACTCTGGCCTCAACTGAGTGAGCACCAAAAACTTCAGTTAGAAGCCAGTTTGGAAGAATAACTTCTTTACTGTTTATTTACAGGTATGTATTATACCAGAGCCCCGCCAGATGCTTTGGTTCATTTATTGCTTTCACAGTACTTTATTTTCCAAAGGATTTAAAGTGATAAATTCCAGTTGAACTTGGATCAAGATTATAATGTTCAATTCTGGTGATGTTGATATATTTTCACCAAACATGTAGGAAGATACTAAATATGTCTTTGCTTCTTTCCAGAATCCCTGGGCTTCAGTCAAGAGTGAAAGAAAAATGTTAAGAATCAGCTCCTAAGCCTTTCAGGTGGCATAAGGTGATGGTCTCTGGTGAGAGAACGTTGACAGGAGAATAAGGTCTGGGTTTCCTGGTCTTTTATTTTTAAATAGACTAAGCACTTAGCTACCATTTGCTTTAATAAGTTCTTCATAGTCTTACTACCTTCCCAGATGCACCACAAAGTAGGATTATACATTTAAATAACATGATATGAAATTCAGACGTTTTAAAAAACATTGTGTGCATTTTGCCTCTATTTTGGGAATATGTACAGAAGATTTAGTGCTAATTATTTTTATCTTTTTAGCATAGAGAGGGCGAATCTATGTTTGAGCCATTGTTCTGGTTAGAGGTAGCCCTGGGTTATCGCGGGCTTTGAATGGTGCTCAGTCCTGAGCCTTCCATTTATGAGTCTGCAGGGTTTTCATTCCTCCCACAGACATACTGCCTGTAGTCTCCAGAAACAAGTAGAAACTATCTCTTTTTCCTTTTTTGTTCTTTCTGCTGTTAGAATGAAAATAGGGAGTTTTTGTATGTGAACTTTATTTTGTTCATACCTATTAAACTGGCAAATTGGTATAATTCCATGTTATTTTTAAATTCTCTCCTTAGTATCTACTTATCTATTTTGAATATTTAGAAAATTATTCTTTTTTGATGAAATATGATTCTTGTACATATGCATTTCCTAAATACTTGAAAAAACAAAATGTCAAACTTAGAACTTTTGTATTGTTGTGGTACAGCCAGTTTTCCAAAATCATGAGTAAAACAGGTAGTGACCATTAACTAAAAAAAGACTAATTTTTAAAATTCCCATTTGATATAAAACACTTGGGAAATAGGCAAAACATCTTTTCTCTTATTTCCCAAACTGCTTAGATTTAAAGTTAAATCTTAAATCCAGCTTAGAAAAATCTTTTACAATATTTTCTTTTGAACAATATTAACTCTTTAAAGTCTGGATGTAGAGAATAAGGCAAGTTAACTAACATTGGGAGAAATGACTCTTAAACTCTGATTCTTCTTCAAGAGGTAACAAAACCGATTCTAGGAATACAGCATATTTGTTTTAGCTAAAAGGGTGGCCCAAGGGCCCCTGGCCTTTTATAAACTTCCTCACCCAACTTGCCCAAACTCAGATGTGTGGACAGGAAGGATTGTGAGCCCTGCAAATTAGTGCCCATGTGACCAGATTCTCATTAAATGCTTGTTGACCGGGTTGCTAGCTGGAGGAAGAACTGCACTGAAAATGTGGTCTGGGAAAGGACTGGGGGAGGGTGGCTAGGGAGGAAACACAGGGAGCTGTTGGAAAGTATGCAGCTCAGAGCATAAGGAAACCTCAGACCAGTTCTGGATTTATGGAGTGGGAGGAAGAGCAGGAGAGAGTTGTAAGACACATATACATTTTTTTCTTAGAAAAAGAGTTTCTCATTGCAAAACTGGACCACAATTGGCACTAAAAGAAAAGAACTGGACTTGAGCATCAGGAGAACTGGATTTTAACCAATCTGAGACTTGTTGTGATGTAACCTACAGTAAAATTCTTCACCATTGCTGTGTCTGGCTCTTCTTTTTAAAGGTCTGCTTGTAGGTCAGTGTCTCTAGAAGAACATTCCCAAGCTCTCGGGACCAAGTGGATGCCTGCCTCTTTGAGAACAAGGGGCTGGCACTGCAAATCTCTGGGCATCAAATTCTCCATCATTAATATGAAAAGGTTGGAACTGATATGATCAAAAGTTGTTCACAAATTGTTTGTTGGGAAAATGAATAAATTTCATGAATCCTAAAATCCTGTTTATCAATGTATCAGAGAATGTGTCATTCACTCCACAAATACTCATTAAGCAACTATTATGCACCAAACATTTCAGTGGGGAGTGGAGAAATATGGATGAGACAAAAACAAAGAGCTTGGCTCATTTATTACAAAAATCAAAATCTTATATTAGCCTGTTTTTGTAGGACCCCCGGGAAAAGACCTTGAGCAAACGTGTGGTGTGTAACATCTCTGCTCTCCCCATTCATGCAGCCAGACTCCAGACGCTGTCCCTAATCTGAAGAGCTGCTTTATTGCTTCTGGGCTGAGTAACCAAGAACAATAAAATTTGTAATAATTTAGAAGTATAGACCTGTTGAAACAATTTATATACTTTTTCCCTAAAGAAATTCTGGACTAGAATGAATTCAGATCCTTTATTCTCCTTACCTGGCTTTCCCCAGTATGTTGCTTTGAATTTTTGCTAGTTTATTTACAGGAAAAGAAAGTGTCTTTCTTCGCATGCCTTGGAAAAATTTCCATAGAACTAGTTCCAAAGTAGCTGAGGCATCCTAGCTGCCACTTAGCTCTAGTTTAAAAGGAAACAAGTTTACTCTGTTTAGCAGTGAAACAAAGATACCTGGGTACTGCCACACCAGCCAATACTCCTGGAATAGCATACAATGATAAACAGCCCACAAATGTGAATTATTTGATGAGATATGTGTGGTGACAACAAATGCCTGTGCTGTCTGATTCTTTTGTCCCCTCTTTCAAGATTTCTAAACATAGTTTTACTAATCATTTTGGGATTAGGAAGACTTTTACTCTAGCCTCAGGTTTCCAGATTTTTCTTGCATCTCAAAGAGTTTCCTTCACTCAGCTCTCCTCATTTAGCGTGACTCAGGAGGAACGTCAAAGTTCTGCTCATTACCTTCTGGCTCCTTGCAGAACTTCACTTCTGTCGCCATGAAGGCCACTTACAGAAGAGGTCAGCTCCCGGAGGGGTGTTTGCTCAGTGCCTCGGTCTCCGTGGTCCACAGGGCATTGCCAGGGCTGTGAGGCAAAGCAGTGTAGTTATATGCTGACGCCTCTTCCATGGAGTGACCTTGTCAAACTCTCCCCTGGTCTTTCGAAAGAGACTTTAAAGAGGTGACAAAGAGAGAGGCTGTCTCTGTGTTCCTGGCCTGAGTGAGTGGGGAACATTGAGGAAGTGTGATTGAAAAATAAATCTGAAGAATATGTGTCTAAAAACATCGTACACAAAATAAATTCTAATAATCTTTATATTTTCATTAAAATTAATGAATAAACATAAGTCATGTGAATTAAATCTTAAAAGCAAAGATGATCACAGTCTTTATGGACTGATATAGAATACAGAAAAGAATTAATGGATTTTCAGGAAAGCCATATAAGGATTTTCTTCATATTAGTCAAAGATCTTAGACTGTAGCAGTTTGATTTATAAAATTTATAAAAATTGATCAAAAAAATTTTTAAAAGAGTCAGACCATAAAATCTTGGGTGATTTTTAGGATAAAAGTAAATAGTGTATTACAAAATAGTACTAATAGCAATAATGATAACTCTCATTTGTAGAACTCATGCAACATGTTGTGTATTTTGTAAAGGTCTTTATCCAATTATTGGTCCATTTTATTTATTAAATGTTTGTTCAAGTATTGACTCAACAAGCATGATACAAGTCTCCTCTGTGGAAGGCATGGTACGCGCCGGGGCTACAGAATGAGCAAAACAAAATGTCTGTGTGCACCTTCTAGCCCTGGAATTCAAGGTCATATCCCATTTAGCTCCCATAACAAATATAAGAGGCAGATAACTATCAACACCTACATTTGTAAACACGGAGCTGGAGGCTTCAAGAAGCTCAGTAATTCTCCAAGGATACCCAGTTGGTTGGCTGACTGCCAGGAGTTTGAACTCAGTTGGCCAAATCACAAATCAGTTCTTAGGGTCTCAGTCTCCTTAAACTTTAGTGCATGAGGAAGCAGTGTGATTCAGATTCATTAAGAGATGAGGGCTGCTCTACTACTACTAGTCAGCACGAACAGAAGTGGAAAGCTGAAGTGCTCTGACTGAATATTGAACTAATGGTAACTTCATTCTCTGGCTAAACTGAGTCCAGTCAGAAAAAGCAAATTTTACAATTAATGGCAAGTGAGGACGTGATTTACTGATAAGTCACTAAACTATTTTCCCCTAGGAAAGTGTACTTTTAAAATAAAATTTAAAATAAATTGCAAATCAATTTAGTATTATAAAATTTTCTGAATAAAATTAAAAAACATTAGTCATCTTTTGATCATTCAATGACCAATATCAAAAATTAAAAACATATGATGCCTAAATTTTAAAAATATGTATTTGGAGTGTTTTAACATTGGTCTAACTTTCTGGTGATAGCTTTAAAGTTGGAGAAAATATATTTAAAAATTTTTTGTAATATTGAAAAACATTACCACATAACTTATAAAGTTGTGAAAATGTATCATGGCATAAAAAGGAAAAATTAGCCATATTTCATGGAAAAAAAGAATGACTTGGAAAATAATATACAAAACAGTGCATTTTTAATAAAATTGAGTCCATGTGCAATGCTGTTTTCCAAAATATAGAAACTAAACCATCTTTTCTGAATATAAATTAAATGCAGAACAGGAAAATAGTTCCTATTCCACCCCATTTCTCTCTTTGGTTTATGTAAAACTAATTTTGAAGTATTTTTATTTTATTGTAATTGCTTACTGACATTAAATAGAAGCACATTCTAATGCCTCAAGTATCATTGATAGTTTTAAAATAACCTTTATATAGTACATATTAACATAAAAGATTTTTGGAAACTATAACTTTTATGGCCTGACATTAGACTTGTAATCGAAATGTGTATCTTTTCCAATAAAAAAATAATTACAAAATGTAAAGGTTGGACTTAGCAAAATCTATGCTAAACCATAGCAACAAATCCCGATCTGTGAAACAACAAAAGTTTTGCACTAACGCTACTTATCTGAAACTGGCTGTCTTGGTTCCACTGCAGCCCCTGCTTCCAATCATTGCAAGGGAGGGAGGGAGTGGGGACAGGGCCGCACAGTGCCTTACACCGGTAACGCCCATGTGTCATTTCCACGAAGGCCTCACGACCATGCCACAGTTCAGCCTAATATGACAAGTGAAGAAAGAGAATATTTATGAACAGCCCTAATGAATATAACGACTCACATAGAAAGAATCTACCAGATCATCTAGTTTATGACCACTTTACAGATGTGCAAACTAGCAAAAGGAAGAAGCTTGCTCAAAATCATAACTTAATTAAAAACAACGGTTATAATCAAGGACTTTTTTAACCTTTCTAAAGTTATACATTAAGTGACTTCTATGTGCCAGCTCTGATCTAGGACCTTGGGACCTTTAATAAGGATGAACTATGAAAACAATTTTCAAAGAAGAAGTGACTTCAGAATAACATCTTGGAAGAAAAGTAAAAGAAGAAAGGCAAGAGAAATAAAGAACCTTTCCACGGAGAATCAGAAGAGCAGCACGAGATGGCAGTGTGTTCCCACCGACCCACAAAAACAGGTTGGTGTGTCTGGATCATAAGGTATAAATGAGGGTCTGGTCCACCAGAAACTGAGAAGGAGCTTGAAATGAGGGAAATACTAAGGAATGTGAATATATGCGGTGATCTGCTAGAGGAGGTCTTCTGACTTCCAATCTAACCTTAGTTTAAAACTTCATTTTAATAACAAATACAGAGTAAGTTAATGACCCAGTTCTTCCCAAGGGAGAAGGCTGTTTCAGGGTCCTTGTTCTGTGTTCATTTGCATGTCTTTGAGACGAAAGAGTTGGGTCCGAATCCTATCTTCCATGATTAGATTTTCTAGTGTTTCAGAGCCTGGAAGAATTACTTAGTTTTCAAACAGGAGTCAGCAGCATGGGGATGGACACCCCTGAGATTGTTCTACACACTTCGCAGGCACGACGGCATTCCTGAGGAAAGCCAGGCGTGGGCTTCACCCGTGCTTAGGGGCTCCTTCACCCAGGCGCAGTCAGTGCTGGGTGACTAACGCGGAGAGGGCTTGATTGCCCTCAGCTGAGGCTGAGCCCAGCTGGCCTAGAGAATTCAGACGCACGTGACAAGGGGACGCTTTCCTTTCACCGTGTACTTCACCCAGCGCCCATGCCTGGGCAGCTGTCACTGATTTTCTTGACCCACAGGGAAAATAAGTACACAGAAAAATGTTGAAGTCAGAGAAGCAGGAAAGTTGGTTCAAAGGATAGTCTTGTGAATCTGACTCTCTGTACAAATCAACATTCAGAAAAGTATTGCTTATGGCTTTAGTTTCTTTCGACCTGTAACTTTCCATATGGTGGGCACTTTCACATATTTTATGATACACTATTAATAAGCATGATAGAAATTTTTCAAAAAAATCAGAAAGACCGCTTTTTGCCGCAGCCCAGATGCCCTAGACTACAACAAACTTTAACTCTGACCACATGCAGAGCAGTTGCCTAGAAACCCGAAGCAGAGAGTTTGCCCAGCAACTTGGGATCTCCCCAGCGGCCTTGTGGACAAGCTGGCATCGCTGACCACAGCACTACAAAATGCAATGCGTGTCACCTGCAAAGGGTGAGGAAGGGGACATATACAGATCAAAACATTTTTGCTTTTGTTTTATGTTTAGGAAACTATATAAAATCTGAAGCCCTGACTTTCATGGTTTGTGTGTAAGATAGAACTCCTGCTGCTTATGAGGGCTAACCCCATGTGCTATGGTTTTCTGCCTCTCTGATTAGAAGCTGTTCACCCACAACAGTCAAGCTGATGCTATGCTTAAGTATGTTTCATTGGTCTGAAAGATAATCTCACACTCCTGTATGTGTAAAAGTTCCCTATGGTTTCACATTAGGAATAACTGTATCACAGATGGAGCAATTTCAGACTATGGATTGTGTAGAGTGAAGTCATTTCTTAGCCACATTATTGCTGTGCCATATCCTCAGATTACACATAGTTAACACTAACAGCAGAGAAAAAAAATCTTTCTAGAAAGCAAACCTGATCTTGTCATCGTGCTAATTGGAAATTGCTGTTGGTTCACCATTGAAAACATAGTAAAACCTAGACTCTTCAGTATGGCATACAAAATGCCACTATTTCTTCCTAGTTTTCCATTCTACTTTCAGTATCCTCTGAACATGCAACACCTTTTCAAATCTCCATGGGTCAGCCCAAGCTCTTCCATAGCCTGGAGTGTTCACCCCTGCCCCTGAAATGAAGTGCACATACTCACATTTAAAAACCCAGTAAAAATATCATTCTTTTAGGTGTTGCATGTTCAGAGGTTACTGAAAATACTGAAAGCCTTTCTGATTTCCCTCAAAAAGAGGTGGTTATTATTACTGAACACTCAAAGTCTGAATCTGGCCCAAAGGAGGAGCTTAATAAAAGTTAACTTATGATTTAAAGTTGTTTTCCCTTATACATTTGGCTTACTAATTTTCCAGGCACAGTTGTAACTTTGGTACATGTGAGTTATAGTTCTAAAGCAGCTATGGTCAAAAAACTTAACATGGTATCACTATATAAAATTGTATCTGTTCATTACTTTATATTTAAGTTTTAGAGTTATGATTCTCCTAAAACAGCCTTATCCCAAACTGATGAAAACAATAGACTTTAGAATACAACTTTTCCTCTCCAGGGACATTCGAACTTAACCTTGGTTTAATCAGTGGTCCTCAACCTTTTTGGCATCAGGGACTAGTTTCATAAAGGACGATTTTTCCAAAGACTGAGGTGGTAGGGGGAGGAAGCTTTTGGGGGGATTCAAGCACATTGCATTCAAGCTCACCTCATGCTGTGTGGCCTGGTTCCTAACAGACCCAGATTGGTACCAGTCCATGGCCTGGAGGTTGGGGACTCCTGAATAGATAACTCCAATGATATCCATGGCTTGTCAAGAAGGTATCCATCCATGTAATATGAAAAATAGAGATATTTATTGAAAAAGATACAAGGTACAAGAAACAGTGTACACAGGACAATGACCTCTCAGTCCCCTTCAAAGCAGGCACCTTGGGAGCTCACACAGTTCTCCCCATCACCATCAGCTACCCTGCTGTATTTTCATGAATCTCATCAATGCCCTGAAATCTCTTCCCTTTCAAAGGTGATTTTAGTTTTTGGAAAAGCCAGAAGTTGCAGGGCACCAAATCAGGACTGTAGGGAGGCTGAGACCTGGGTGATTTGATGTTTTGCAAAAAAACTCTGCATGAGACATGATGAAGCTGCCAATCACCAATTGCCCATAGCTGTGGCCTTCTGAATCATTCAAATAATTTCCACAGAGAAATGCTCAAGCTTAACATAAAATTTGATGCAGATTCATTGCTCTCCTGGCTCAGTCATTTTGAATGTGATGGCCACACAGTGCACATGCTCACTCAACAGCATCTACCTCCTCCACTGACTAGTACAGTGAAGTCATCATTGTTCATGCATGTGCATTCCAGTCCACTCTCCTTGGCTGCCAGATTACAGTGATGTCATGCAAACAGTTCTTGTAATATTAACAATGGCTGGAATTTTTCCAGACAGACCTCATGTAAAAAATATGTATTTTATATATATATGTTAACTTAATATATTAGCTTAATACATATTAGCTTAATAAACACATGAGATATTTACTTTTTATTTAAAAAGAATAATAGATTATATGATTCTTTGGTAACTTTTTTTTATGTCAAGTGAGAATTCTCAGTCTTCAGATTTCACTGATTCACCCCCATTTCCCACCAGGTCCATTAGACAGTCTTATAGAACCAATCAAGACTACTTTACAGAGTTATATAAATAAAAATATTAGGTACTTACTTGGTATCTGTCTTATATAGAATAGAAACTACATAAAAATAGGTAGTCGAGTATGGTATCTTGCTTAACACTCTATCCTTGATGGTTTGCTAAAATTTGAAATAGTAATCTCTTAAGGAGCATTTATTGAAGCACTAATTAAGCACTTAATACACATATTACTTTTTCTGGTTTTACTGATATTTAGTGTGGAGTTTTAATTTTAGCATAAAAGTCCTCAAGGATACTTATTTTAATAAAATGATAAAATTTAACAGTAGGTGTGCTACTCTCTCAAATACTATATTCCCACAATAAAGGGTTCCAAGTACTTACGATTTGTTAAGAACAGTTACAGTACAGCCTGGACCAACATGGACATATGGAGACAACCACCATAAGCAGCTACTTATGTTTCTACAATCAGTTCTGCAGACCATGGAGATTTCCAAAGATTATTTTGTAGCAAAATATCTGCTACTCAAAGCACTGGCACAGTTTTAAAGACACAAACACATGAAATCTTACCTAATAAGTGTGCAAGTATGGACCTTTATGAATCTCCTTGTTTTGGGAATATCGAATGTCTAAGTATGCAAAATATATATAACCCTTATACCTACAATGTTAGGAAGAGAAGATTAAGTTTTTGTGTGGAGCCAGAGAAAGAAAGCAAGATGGGGGTGACGGGGAGAGACAGAGACTGCTCTCATCTGAGTAACTACATCCCAGACCTGATGGAGTTGCTGTTGAGGCATGGATGAACTTACTTCCATCAGGTTGAAGAAAGACATAGCAGGAGTGGTAGAGTGACATTCAGTGTGAAAGAAAAATCATTAAAGATCTTATTAGAGAGAGGAAATAAAGATCATTTCTTACCAGAGAGCACTGAGCTTCTATATGCTCGGCAGTACCCTATGTCAAAGCTTTTAACAAAATAAGAAATGTTTGCTCCAATTCTGCCTTCTAAATCGGGGAAGAATTTTATTCTAGAACAGTGTATGCTTTTGATAATTCTAGGCAAATGCATACATTTGAAAACCGTGCTCAAGTATAAACCCAGCCTAGTGGAGCAGTAGCACTTCAGGACTCTGTGGAAGTGAGCAAAGTCAGCAATGTATGCTGCTCTGTGTTTTTCACTGCAACTATCACATTTAATAGTTTCCCTGACATTTTTTTGACCTGAAATGGTAATAATGGTTGGTTAACATTTCGGCTGCTTAACCTTCTATCTATGATCCTCATGCATTATCCATGTAATATTCATCACAACCATAAGAATTTGGTGCCATTATTATGGTGATGGTGAGCTTTCAAGTTAATAAACTGAGAGGGAGAATAGTTAAATACTCAGTCCTAGGTCACACAGCTAATAAAAAGATCTGGGATTTGAACTCAAGTCTCTCTGATTCAAGAGCCTGAACTGCTGACTTTGTATTTTTGCCACCTCATCAGAGAACGGAGGCAGCTTCTCTGTGGTGTGCTCAGTGAGGAGCTCTCAGGAGAGTGGCAAGGGGAGGATGATTAAGTGTGAGGGAGCTAAGTTAAGTGATCCAGGGAGAAATGTATGGATTAAGTCTGGGGAATAACATTTTAAAGCTGCATCTAAGACCCACTGCTTGGTGAAAGTTATCTCAGGATGAAGGAGCAGAAGTTTACTTTGCATGAAGATTGTGGAGTCTTATTTTCCCTAATAAGTAGTTAAATAAGTAGCTAGAGAATGATTGAATACAAAACACCTTGACATATGATATACCTTAAAATTTATTTCTTAGCATCTTTGAAGCTGATATTTAATTTCCCCCACAATAATCACTTAATCCATCACTGTGCCCAAACTGCCTTTGGATAGCACTCAGGAACTATTTTAATTCACCTAACAACTCAATTTAAAGAGAGGGAAATTAGAATTAATACTTACAAAGAGATTCAAAAGTAATGACATTTCGAGAAAAATGTACCCACTCACATAATATTTTCATGGTTACAGTGGAAAGCACTGGGTGGTCTGTTAATATTGAGAGTTACCACTGAAATAAAATGATGAATATAGTGAAAATCTTTGTAAGTCCTCAAAGAAAACTTAATCTTGGAGATGTTTCTATTGCCAGGGGAGTTATCCATTACATTGACAGAAAGACATCAAGACTATATCTAGATTTTTTTCTATGCTACAGAAAGTTTTTAAACAGTTAACTCATAGGTAATAATAGACCCAATGTTATAAGTTACACTGATGGTGATACTGTAACACATTCATGTAAATTCAGAATCCATGAAGCGAGTAGAACCTCTGAATTGTCTCAGGGAGTACCAGAAATTCATTTGCTGCTTCACAAATCCAGTGCTGGGTTTTACATTGGCATGTCTGGATTGCCACAGCGAAAAGACACTCAGAGCACTCGAGGACAGAAGTCCTCTGCTGCTGATGTGTCGTCACAGTTCAGACCCTGCTGGGTGAGGTGGTGTGCTATAATGGTCAGAAATGCTGGCTCATGTACCTCGAGACACATCAGACGCCACTTGCTAGTCATGTGACTCCTATCCCAGTCTTTCATTCTGTGTCTTAGTTTCCCCATGTGTTCAAAGAGGATGTTTCTAAGACCTACTCATTTGGTTGTAAGAATGAAATACAATAATCAATAGATAGAACTTGGTGCCATGTTTGGCTAGCAGTGAGCACTCAGTGGAGACCAGCCATCATCATTTCAAAACATGTCATAGTTAGCATGGCCAGACTAAGGAAATAAAAATAAGGGACTCCCAGTTAAACTTACACTTCAGATAAACCACAAATAAATTTTAGTATAAGTCTGCCAAATACAAAGTTGAGAACATATACAAAAAATTATTCATGCATGAAATTTTATGTGGCAACCTTAGTCCTAGTGCTGATGATAGATAGAGGCATTCCGTGATTGCATTTAATCAGTTTTGTTTGAATATGTAAATGAAACTATAGACTGAGAATTTTTGAATGGCTGCATATTGATGTATTTAACTATGTTAATTTTACTACTTCCACTAACCTTCATTCAGAGAGTATTCACATTTGAGAATATCTAGAAATCACTCATTTATCCAAGTAATAGGAGCTACTTAGGTGCCTGTGTTTGTTGGTACAGTGATGAGACAGGCAATAGGAAGAAATGCCAATACAGAGTGGGAGAGATCTAAATTATAAATAAATACAAGACTACACATCAGTACAGTACAGATACCCAGAGAAGGGTCCGGGTACCATGGGCTGTAGGTCTTTGAGGAACATCCAGCCTATAATGTGCCAGACATAGTTTGATGGATGAAATAGGTCTACAATGCTGAAGCCCAATGCTGATAATGTAATTATCACACAAATAACTGTAACATTACACCTGTGGTAAGAACACTGAAAGAGGGGCAGATAAATGGTGTTATAAAGACATATGTTAGGAAGTTTGAACCTGCTCACTTCAAGGCAAGGGTTTGTTCTCTGAGGAAGTAATGAGAGGTAAGATTTGAAGGATAAGCAAGAGTTAACTAGGAAAAGGAGAACTAAAGGAATCCCATTCTAGGCTGAGAAAATAACAAGCACAAAGGTCCCGGTGGGAGGGAGCATGGTATGTAATGGAACGAAGAGAAGAGCACTGTAGCTGGAATGCTGGAGAAAAGGGAAGAGGCTGCAAAGCTGTAGAGAGGCCAACTCATCTAGGCCTCAAGATTTTAGTATTTATCCTAACAGCCCAGTGACATAACTTAAGTAGAGTACAGAGAAGGGATGATGGACATGTGTTTGTAAAGGTCATTTTGGCTGCTTTAACGAGAATGGCTTAGAGGTGTCAATGGTAACTGAATGGAATCAGTAGGAAGGTTTTCCTAAAAGAATGGACTTTTAAGATATGCCGTAGAGGATTTAAAACAGTGGGAAAAAATAGAGTGTGAGGGAAATTGAAGTATCTGTGGCGAATCCTGAAGCAAAGAGTATGCCTGTGTGACTGGGGAGAGATTCATTCAAATGCATAACAGAAGATGTTAGTGGTGGTGGAAATGGGACAGGAAGAATTCAGGAGCCAACTGAAAGTAACTTGTGAACAAGGAGAGACTAACCCCATAAACATCGAGGAGTTACTGAAGGCTTTTAGTAGAAACAATATAAGAAGATTTTTTCCCTCAAGTTTCATACAGTATCAGGAATACATTATTAGGCTAGGGGATTATAGGTTCAGAACCGTGAGGCCAGTTAAACATCTACTGTAGTATAATTAGTGTGAAGAGGTAAAGGTATGATTGAAGGACTTAGGTTTAGAAAGAATGGCAGCAGGAGAATGAACAAATGAAACCAGTAATGAAGGAGCAAAGAAGTTGGAAAAGAAAGCAGTCTTATATCAAGTTCGTGGGAACAGAGAAAGAAGTCAAGGAAGTAAATTTCAAATGTTGCATGAAATTAACTAGGGTGGAAAGAAGCAGTTTCTAAGGTTTATCAACCAGCTTTTGCTGGGTTATGCTGAGGTAACAAACTCAAAAACCCCATTCCGTACAACAGCAAATATTCATTTTTCTTTGAGGGTAAATGCAGACTGTGGGCTGAGTGAGCCTCTGCTCCCTACATCTTTTTTCTTACATCCAGGCCGAAGGAACAGCCACACTGGGGACATGCAGTTCTTGTGGTTGAGGGAAAACATGAGCAAAAATCATGCATTGTTATTGGCTAAAGCAAGATGCAAGGAGAGCCCTTTTATCAAAGGGAGAAGAGTATAATCTTCTTCTAGGACTGGGCAGTAAGTTTATGTTTAAATAAAATTAAACATTGATTAGCATTATGACTCAACAATCCCATTTCTAAGTATTTACCTCAAAGATATGAAGGTACAGAGCTACACAACATCTTTATGCTAATGTTTACGGCAGCTTTACTCAAAATCACCAAGAATGGAAGCAATTAGAATGTGTATCAACTAGTTCTGGAAAAACAAATTGTGCTACATCCATACAATGAAATGCTCAATAATAAAAAAGCAGTAGACTGCCAGTCAGACATGTGATAGACATGGATGAATATCAAAGGCAGGACGCCAACTGAAAGAAGCCAGATTTAAATGGTTACATACCATATTATTTTATTTATATGACATTGTGAAGAGGATAAGACTGTAGAAAAAGAAAACGGACCAGTGGTTGGCAGAGGCTGGGGGCAGGGGACGGCGACTACAAGAGGGAGCAAGGGAATTTTGGAGGGAAGATGAGAGTAATCTATATCTTCGCTGTGATGGTGGTTACACAACTGTGTACATTTGTCAAAACTCATAAAACTATAACCCTGAAAGGAGAAATTTGATTATAGGCAAATTATGCTTCCATATGATTTAATAGTAAATCATAGTTATTTTCATAAGTTATTACTTCATACTTGAGTTACTTAATAATATATACTTTAAAAACTCATAGATAGCTAAAAATGTGTAACCAAACAAATAGAGACAAAGCAAAGTATTTATTTATGTATAGTTTGGGTTTTTATTGGGGGGGATGAGTAGTTTATAAGTTTAGCTCTAGCCTTTTATTAATTCCAACTTAAATATTAAACTTTATAATTGAGAAATTTAATATTTATTTTCCTTTTAAGGAAATAACCTTATGCATGTAATGCCTCTCATGGATTTTACGGCCTGTGTGCTTTACAAGAAAAGTAGGCCTCAGTAAATAATTATAAAATGCTTTTGAGTCACTCACATTCCCTAACAAATCTTGCACGATATAAATAAGAAACTCTACATTTAATGAGCATAATATTTTAATTTGGTAGTTGCACAAAACTGTACTGGAAGTTTGTAAATTATATGAACATTTGCAAATTTAGTTGACACATATTATTCAAGAACAAATAATTGTCCAGAAAGATGAATGGAGAAAAAGATAATGAAGTATAATCATTTTTTTCTCTTCTCTGTCTCTCACTTCAACATAACATAGTTAGTACAGAAAAAAAGGAAGCTGATTACTTTGTTATTCTACTAATATTCCATTAAGCAATGTACTATTATATAAACTATAATAGTATAGGGGAAATATGGGTCAAATATTTGTTTCTGTCCCAAGTGTCTTAATATGTGAGTAATTCTATTGAAGAACTGATGAATTAAAATACATATCCAGGTTAATTTTAACTAAGCATTTTAATACAGAACAAGAACAAATCACATTGATTGCTTATTTTGGTAATTTGGGGAGGACAAGGGAGGATTTAATTTATCAAGAACTATTATGCATTAGGAACTTGTCCTATGATGTATTAGAACTCTCAAGATATGGTCTGATTTAATCAGAATCTTTTTACATAAAGAGATTATTGCTAATCACAATTCTTAGTCTTTCTGTGTGAATGCTAAGAGAGCAGAATACCACTACAGCTGTGGGTCTCTTGGTTGTTAAAGACTGTACAAAGTCAGAGAGATTGCATTTTATGCTCTGGTTTCCCTGTCTTGATTCTATAACTTTATGTAGGATTTTGGTGAGAAGAGTTTGGAATGTGAATCTAAAATTAATTTCCTATTGATGCAGTATTATAACCTTTCCTGTCTAGCCATTAAACATTCCCCAGGCGACTGTAATAAGGAGCATTGCCAGCCACTTCTTGTCTAATACTGTGCATTGCAAGGGGGCGATGGCCTTTCATTCCTCTCTTCGGCTTCCTAAACCACAAGGCTTTTAAGACTAGCGGAGTTGATAAAATGTGTAGAGCCATCAAAAATCAACTTTTATCTAAGGATTCATCTATACTCCAAGAAAATCAATAGCAAGAAAAGATTAACTTTAGCAAAATATGAATAATGAGATATAGTTAAATATACTCAGCTCCTTTATCTGAAAATGCAATAACTATATGAGATCTTTCAATCTGTGAACCTATCCCATTCCCAGATTTTTCTTCCACTTAAGCATTATAACAGTCTGACAATATGTAAAAATCACTCCTATGTATTGACTCCAGGCAGACAAAATGTAATGAGATTCACACCTGCTCTCTTTACTCAGCCAACTATACGCATGCTTACACAGGACAGAATCCTTTCACGTCAGAGAATCCTGCACTAGGTACTTCACAGGAATGATGAAACAACAACCACAAAAAAGCCCTCATGCATATACACAAACATATACTTGCCTGTACTTCATAGTGTACAATGGGCGCCACTGGCCTTCTGCTTTTTTCTTATACCCAGTGAGGCCCACTCTCTTATCTGTTCTTATAACAATAAGGAAAATTGTAGGTATGCAAGATACTAGCATTGTGGTGGTGCGTCCATTTTGGAAGAGAAGAGAGCTAGAACTCTAACCTGGAGATTTTGTGTATCAACTATGGTAGCTGAGGTGTCAAGAGCATCACCCTTAAGTCTCTCTGAAATAATCCCATAATGGTTCTGCCGGCAGGAAATTCAGTGTCTTAAATGTGACTCTTGCACAAAACGGGAGAAGCAGAGTGTCCACAGCTGCATGCACAAGTCCAGGGAGAAAACGAACTGAAAGATTATACTCATATAACATATGAAGGAAAAATTGACCTGTCAAGATGTTCCTTACGGAGTTGTTCATTAAAAAATAAAATACAGCAACAACAGAAGTCATTCAAATCATTAGCTTTTCAGGTAAGATAATTTAATTCAGACCTTAAAAATGATGGATATAAAAAACAAAAAGTAACATGGAAAAATGTTTGTAATATGTTTCAAATGCAGTTTTCAAAATTTGACATATGCTACCTAAGAAGCCATCTCTGGAATGTACAGCAGGGATATTTGTATCATTTTCTACACTCATGTAGCCCCAACATCTTAAACTGGGGCACATAGTAGGTGCTCAATAAATCTGTGTTGTGTGAGTTTATTGATGAATCATTTAAAGTAAATGCTGGAATAAAATATACAAATTAATGTGATGATGGTTCTACATTATTTTTTCTGGACTTCTGAAATTTGTTTCCCTTCTTCCACCTTCATATATGTTCTGTTGATAATGCAAGAATGCATGTTTCTCAGGTTCCTTCTACCTCAGTACATGTTTATTTTTTATAACCTGGGCAAATGAGGAGGGTGACTATACACAAATAAACAGATTGCATTTTTTTGTTTTTTTGAAAAACAGAGACAGAGTGTGGCATGTACTTCATGCAGCTCCAGTCCTGTCTACATCCAGGGACAGCTACATAGCGCAGAAATGACTTCTTTCTGTTTCAGGCATGAGCTAATTTTTCCATTGTACATGTATTCCACAGCTAATAAAACAGGGCAATTCTACTTGTTTTTAATGTTCTGCCAATGAACATACTGCTAAGAGCAATAAGTATGAAATAAATTCTCTTATTTTTTCAGAGAGAATTAGTTTTTAGCATGACCAAGTCAAGCAACATAAATGTGGGCAGTGAAACTTCAATTAGATATGTTACAGCACAGACTTACATGTGGCGTCCCTGAGCAAATCGCAGTTATGGAAATAAACAGGTAGTATAAAAATCTGCATTAGCTTCTCATTTTTGTCTAGTTTTAGCAGTATGTGAGGTCTGGGACAGAACTGCCCTGTGTTCAAACCCCAAAATGCAACCACTACACAGCTTGATGCATATAATTGCAGATACTTCTTTTCGGTTTCAAAGTTCTTCATCCATCCATTCACTCAATTCACTTCAAGAAATGCATATTCTAGTTCCACCACTTATTTGTTATATGATCTTGGCTGAGTTGCTGAATTCTTTTGGCTTCAGTTTCCTCATACATAAAGTGCGGATATTATTTGTAACTATCTTGTAGTATTGCTGGGATTCAGTAAGTTAACGCATGCCGTGTTTGAAAAGTCTTGGCACATGATAAGACCTCAGTAAGTGTGAAATCTTTTTACTGTGCCCCAGGCACATGCTCGGAGTTGAAGGTACGGTAACGTAAAAGATGGGCTTAGTTCTGGGTCACGGTAGCTTGTGATCTAGTGGGTGGCGTTACTGTAAGACCGTTCTCTCTGGATCTCTAGTGTTTCCGTGTATCTCCTGAGCGGAAGTACCGACAGCCTTAGTTCTGATCCTCTTCTCGGGGATGTTTAATGGAGAACAACGTTCGAAGGCAGAGTAGCGATAGTGTCACCCTCCAGAGCAGAGAGCAGGTTTATTGTCCATTATAAGAAAATAATGCTTCTCTCCATGGCCAAGTGTGGGCAGGCGTGCTCGCAGTCAGTCCTGAAAGACTGACATCTCCTGAACTTGAGATTCCTTTCCCGCAGTGCAACCCGTTTCACGTGCTGGGGCCACTTGGACCTCGTCATCCCTCCTTGTAGACGATGGGTTCAGGCAGTCGTTGCAAATGTTAATATTTTGGCTACAGCTATTGCTGTGCATAATAAACTGTGCTTTGTTTCTGATCCAGGAGTCTTTGCCTTCTGCTAGCATCCAAGCAAACTTGTTAACTTCCAAGTTGAAAAAAAATCTCAGATTCTTCACAATTTCTGGCAATCATTATGTGAATTATCAGAAATACAAAACCTGGCTGTATGAATACAAAAATGTATATATATACATACACACATGTTCTTATGTGTATAGCAAATGAGGACTGCTAAATGTTATAGGACCATTGTCCAGTGGGACATGATAGTAGCAACCTTCTATTAATTTATTGAATTAACCCTAAAATCCTTAGAGTTAGAAGAAAACATGAGAATTACCTAATCAAAACCACTAGTTAGTGCCAAGACGTTCTGCTGATCTTACATTCCACTTTTCTCCAGTGCATAATAGAAAACTGGAAAATACTATGTACTCATTTAACACACAGTTTAACAAATGCATAAATAATTTATGAACACATTATAATGTATTAAATGCATTGTCTTTACTGTTTGACAATTTCCATAATGGAGTAATGTGGATGAAAAAAACAAACAAACCGGGATTCTATGGACAGTAACCTCACAGGGTGATCTGATCATAAATTCCTGACTAGGCAAGTCCTGGTGGGTAGGCATGCCTCAGGCCTATAACTTTTTTAGAGAAAGGTATTAGGCCATTCCTGCCCATCATTCTTGTGCATCTAGGTTAACACACCTTTGAAATACCAGAAGTAATACTCCTTTAAGGGGTATTAACACTTGGGAGCATGTAACCTTGTTAACTATCCTGTAATCCACAGGCAGCAAACACAAGGCCCGAGGGACAAATCCGGCCCTCCACCTTCTTTTATCCAGCCCAGCACCTTGTTTCTACCGGGGAGCAGCACCCACCTCCTTCTCCCTAGTTAAGGAGTAGTTACATTTGTACAGTCCTAAAATTACATTCGGCCCTTTGAAGGCAACCTCAAGGCTGATGTGGCCCCAGGTGAAAATGAGTTTGATACCCCTGCAATCCTTACCTTCCTTTTTCTAATCTTTCTACATCCTTAAATTCACGTTCATAAAAGAAACTGCAAACTTTTTTATTTTTTTTGGAGCATTTAATATCTTGCTCCCTCAGATATGTCATCAGTTTGGGTCAAATAAAATCTTATAAAAATGACCTACACACTTGGACATCTCTTACACTGACGGTAGGGACTTCTGCATGGGAAATCTGGCCCATTGCCACACTGCTTTTGTTGGGAGTTCTTCCTTACTGTATTGTTACCAAATAGCAAGGAGGGTCCTGAAGCCTGCCACCACCATCTAGGCAAAATTCTGGAGTCAAGGAGTCTATTGAAAAGCTACAGAATTTTGGAACAACAGCTTTCCAACTTGCATTAGTTGCTTAAGCCTATCAATTAAGGCTAAAATCTTTAACTCCTGAGTTCCCCTCTCATTCCCTCTTAGTTTTTAACTTTCTTATTTCTATAGGGTTAGTTTGTAAAGTAAAACAACTGAAGATACAAAAGCTACACAATTTTGGAAGAAGGGCAGGCTTCTGCCTCGGAGCCCCTCCCCTCTAGAACACACAAAGGAGAATAACCCTGCCACCCTCTGCCAGGCCTGCCTAATCCTAGGCTGTGCCGGATTTCTTCTCCCATCCAAAATACTGTCCTTTGGGAGACACAGGCAGCTGCAGCATGGCCATCCAGGCAGCCTTGAGGAAGAAGAGAGCCAGAGAGCCCCTCTCTGCCCTACTTTTATTTTAAATCTTCTAGCCCATAATTCCACACACTCCAGAAGCGTTCAGCTTTTCAGCCAATCCCATCATAGGCTGTTTTGCATTGCCTAGGGTCTTCCTCCTATGGCCCTTCCCTAATCCTTTCCAGTGATCTGATCATATCTCTCTGTATCCGTATTAAGTATGCTAGGAGGAAATATGCTCTGGTAACATAAAAATCACAAAATATTAGTGAATGACATTCCGTAACAAAAAAGTTTCTCTCTCTCTTTCATCATTATTAAATAAGGGTTAGGAAACTCATCTTCCTAGTGACTTTTTCTTTCAAGTGATGGCTCAGGAATTGTGGTGTTTCTATGATGTTGCTCTTTCCAGGAATAAAATGAAAATGGTATTTTTGTTTCTACCACACAGAATTTGAATGAAAATTTGATTTCTTAAACTTAAGTCATTGATTCTAATTCTTTCTTTGATCCAAACACAACAAAAACAGCAATTAAAGTTTACTCTTTTCCACATGATGTGATAGACATTCCAATATTTATTTCCCCTTAGTTTTGTTAATGTAAGAATGTCCAAACATGTAGAGAATTTTTATAACAATTTATTTGACCATCAGAAGATAAACCTGGAAGTAAGATCACAACAGACTGAAACAAATGCTTCCGAGTAATTACAGGTTGCAGCTTCTTTTATCATTTGGAATTTAGGAAGATTCCCGGAAGGTAGGAGAAAGCAAGGCCAGGATCAGATTACGGGATAGTTAAGATTATGTGCTGTCTTAAGAGTGGTTACTTTGAAAAATAGGCATTTCAAAGATGTGTTCACCTGGATGCAGAGAAGCAATGGCCAGGGCTTGCTGAAGGTAAAGACAAGCCTTTTAAAAAAGGAGTTACGTGCCTGGGATGCCACTAGCCATCCTAACCTTCCAAATTAGGAATTTATGATCAGATTTCCCTGTGATGTCACTTTCCACAGAGCACCTTTTTCATCTACTATCTCTACTTTGCCTGGACTAACTGAGCACAATCTCTCTAAACAGGCCTCACTTGAAATCCTTCTCAGATACCTTACCATTTTGACTGTTTTCCTATGGCCATCCCTTAGGTTGTCAGTAATATTTAAAGAGTGTCACTGAGAAGAGAATGTAGCACTTCAGATATTGTCAGCAAAAGAAATTAGAGTGAGCCTAAGTTCCCATGATTTAAACTCTTGCGAGCCCAAGGCCTCTAGTCTATAATGTCACCTCATGAGCATTCTAGGACTCCAGGAAGGACAGTATTTTTAGGGACTAAATGATACTTGCCGTGTCTCATTCCATTTCACGCTGTGGCCTCTCCTCCATTTAGGCCACTAGACTCAAGCAGGCATGGCCGCGAGGAGGAGTGGCAACTATGAAAACTGGAGAAGAAAAATATCAAATTCTTGACTTTTAAGCTTTAAAAAAAGCCACACAAGAACATTTGAAGAACAAGTTCTTCCTGCCTTTGGAGAGATAAGAACTGTGTGGCCTAGAAGAAATAGCGAAGACTTGTGGAATCTAGAGTTAGACACTCATGAGGGCAAATGAGATCATGCGCCTGTGTCCTGTCCACCCCTCCCACCCTCACCTTTGGAATCAGGGCCTGGGGGAGCAGGAGAAACAGCAACACTCAGGCATGAGTAGAATTTAAAAGGATACAGTACTCATGCCTCTGGCCTGTGAAGACAGCAGCCTCACAAGAATGTCACCATAGCACAGGAAATGAGTGGAAATGACTATGGGAGTTCTCAGGACTAGGAACATGAGGCCACAGCAGCATGGAGACACCCATGCACTGCCCAATAGCCTAATGCTATTTCAGGCAGGAGAAAAAGGGACAATTCTGAAACGTCCAGTTTAATATGAAATCATTGCCTATATCCAGAAGAAGTTGAGACAACCTTGAAGTAGCTGTTTACTTGTATTTGACCAAGGTAAACTTCTCTGCTTCCAAGAGGACCAAATGTTATAGTAGGGAATAAATTTTGTCATAGAAAAATACGTCAACTCTTTTTGCATTTCCAAGGACACAACTAAAAAATTCTCACAACTGCAGATGATTTCCCTGGGGGTGGAAAAGGTACTAGACATTGATTCAGAAGATCAAGTTTGAAATTACCTCCCCCACAGCCCTGTGATGATTTCTTCTTCAGCAAGTTTTATCATGAGAAACATACACACAGTTTTATTTTTAGGCAGAATGAAGGTATTAAATGAGGTAATAGTTTTATAAAATTTTCAAATATTAAAAGAACATTTTGTGATGTTTAAATTGCCATAAATGTATCAGACTAAATATATTGTCTATTTCTACCAGGTGCCGGTGCTCTTAGAATTAGGCTCAATTTAAGGTAAGTCATTTGATATTACATTTTGATGTTGGGTGTAGAGAGACCCCAGTTCATTGCTTCTCAAATTTTACTGTGCATAGGAATCACTTGGAAAATCTTATCAAAATTGAGATTCAGGGTCAGCAGGTTTGGGCTGTGGACTGAGATTTTCCACTTCCGATAAGCCCCCAGTGATAATGATCCTGCTGAAACATAGACCACACTTCGAGGAGCAATGCTGTAGTTAATGACTAGTTTCTGCACATTTTATGATCTTAAAATAACAATTAATATTATATATTCCATTTCACAATGCCTAAAATAGTTCCCATGTTTCTTTACCTCTCCCATCTGTCGATATAAAGTTCCTCATATTCTCAGCGCATCTGAAGTTGATAATGTCATGTCCTGATTATCAAATGCTCTCAGATCACCTTTAGGTTTTTTCTTTTAATGTTTGTTATTATCCATAAAAAACATGATGTGCTTTCAGAGAAAGTATAAACAGTGCAGTACTTGAGAAATTATGAGTTTTAACCCCACAAATTTGGCAGCAGACATGCCATCACTACTGTGGTTCACCTTCTAAAAAGAACAATTATATTTCCATATTATAAGAAAGGAAACTGGGCAAGCATTAAGGCGGTAGAGGTACTGTCTTACTTTCGTTGGTTTGTTTGCTTTTTGTTGTCTCTATCTCCCTGAGATTCCAGGAGGGCGGTGCATGTCAAGGACAGGTTGTTATCTCTCAGACTTTTGACCCTCAGGTGAAGACCTCCGTCATCTGGAGTAGGGAACATCATTGCAGACATCAGAGATGATGTTGTCTGTTAGCTGCTAAGAAAATTTTGTAGACAAAAGACCAGGACTTCCTATGATACAATAGGTAAAATTATCCAGAACTGTCAAAATTACCCATCCACTTTCTTTTTAAAAATTTTTTATTGTTGTTCAATTACAGTTGTCCCAGATTTTCCCGTTGTTCTCCCCTGTCCTGCACCCCCCTCCCTGCTCCCTCAGACCCATCCCCTTTCTTTAACACCCCCTTTGAGAGACAATATGTACGCTGGTTAAAGGTTGGTCTGTGGAAACAGGTTACCTAGGTGAAGAATGTTGAGCAGATCCCTTCACCACCTGATGACTTGATTTCCTAATCTGTATAGTAGAAGTAATCATTATACACACCTCATGTGGCTATTGTAAGAATTCAGTGAGTTAGCAGATGTAAAGTGCTTAAGATCTGCCAGGAACATAGCCGGCCCATAGCAGGTACATATTGGGCACTATCCTTTGTAAAGGGTAACAGTGATTGTTATTATTCTTATTACTATTATTACTGCTACTTTGTTTCCTTGTTCTGATCAAGTTTCTGTTATGGTTAGATAATTTTCAGGAAATCTATCCCTAACTATATCACCATGGATTTGATTTTACTATCTCTTTAGACATTAGCATATGAAGGATGAGCTGCTTTAATTTGTAGTTACTGGAGATGATATGTATCTTTTGAAATCTTAATGGACTTTCTATTTTTCAATTGCACTACAGTTGTACTACACCAACTGCCTGCTCATACTAAAATCTTTAGAAAATAAAAAAAAGTATTTTCAGTATCATCATATCCAACATTTTGACATTACGTTATAGAGATTATATGAAAAGAGATGTATTTGAAGACATAATTTACTCATCAAAGAAGGGACTGAAAATTGGGCTAAAAATTATGAAGGTATATATTCTGTGTAAAGTTTACATAAAAACTTCTTGGCATCTGTGTTCTTCCTATTCTGTGTTGGAAGAAACCAAAGCAAGAACATTTATAGATTAACAATCTTACCACATTCATTGATCACACAGACAGTTCAATAGTTCAATTCAAATTAACTTCCACAGGTTTACACTGTACCTCCCTTTGCTGCCAAGTCACTGAAGAAATCTCCAACTCTGCCTTTCTCCTCATGGAATTTATAATTTTATTTTTTCTTAAGAGAGGCAATTATGGTAATTAAAAATAATCAGAGCAACATAGAAACCAATAATAGTAACCCAGACAGTCCCTGATTTATAAAGTTTTGACCTGACGGTATTTTGAATTTGCAATGGTGTGAAGACAATACGCAGGCAAGTAGAAACTGCACTTCAAATTTGAAATTTTGATCTTTTGGGGGGCTAGTAATATCCTGTACAATACTTTCTCCTGATGCTGGGCAGAAGCAGCTGAATGGTTTTGCCCAACTGTGGGTTATTTATAAGTGGTCTGATCAGGTGTAAAGTAGGCCAGGCTAAAGTATGATGGTTGGTAGGCTAGGTGTATCGAATACATTTTTTTACTTACAATAATTTCAATTTATGATAGGTTTATCTGGGTGTAACCCAATTGTAAGTCAAGGAGCATCTGGAATTGCACACAAGTAAGTCATCAAGTATTATATAAGGTGCGGGCGATACAAATGATAATGGTGTGAAGGAGGTCAATTTTCCAATGTTAAGGTATGCTTCCTAGACGAGGTGCTACTTATAATGGGCCTTGGATGTAGGTGGCATTTTGAATATATTCCAGGCATCTAAAGCCACAGGGACGATACTGTTAAAACATTCTCTCCAGTGACCTATTTACACAATAGAAATAAAGTGGCAGCTGGGATGCAACTAAATTACTTTTAGAATTTAAAGATACATGCATACCTCATGTTTGGAAAAAACACAGTGCATGGAAACCTGGCAAACACACACAACAAAACAGTAGTCATTCTTTTCTGTTTTATGAAAGTTAATAGTCTTTAAAGTGGCCCAACACATTTTTCTTAAATACAAACTTCTTTTGTACTTATTAAATATAAATCACTTGTAAACACCATGATTTGCACTAATCTTCCCCCGCCTGGCTGACACCTTTTGCAGAGAGTGAGCACACGGCCCTTCCAGTTGCTTTGTGGGCTAGTCACAGTGTGTGAGAGAACTCTTCTGCTCTGCTCTCCTCCTTCTGAATGACAACAACATGAGTCTTTGGCTTCATTTATCCTAAAATATTTAAATCAAATTATAAAGCTAATATGTATTAAAAATGAGAAATAAATTCAAACCAGACTGTTCTGGCTGCTCTGATTTATTAGTCCAATTGGTCTTTGTCTGTGGCTAGTTAGCCGGGTGGGTTAGAACCCAGTGCTAATGATGCCAAGATCCAGGGCCTAATCCCCCTGGCCTACTTCACTTGGTGCCATTCCGTGGAGAGAACTGTACCCATACTTAGGCCAGACTTTATGTGAATGCATTCCATTTTCCAGAACCATCAGAGAGAATGTAGTTAAATTAGCCCAGATCTGCCATTACTACCAGGAAAACTAGCAAAGAAACAAACAAATTCAAGGTACACATTTAACTAATGGTCTGTCATTATCTTCCACAGGGGCAAATGAACTTATTTCATGGGTAAGAACATGCTCTGCTGATTTTGTAAAAAAAATACAGGCTAAGAAGTGTCTTGACATCTCCATCTCATCTTTCCAACTTGGCTTCTTCTGTTATAAAATCTCTATAAAATATGTTAGAGGAAGAGTACTATGATTATTGCAGCCAAAATTACTAAAGGAAACAAGAAGACGAAATGAACTGCAGTGAGCACGCTGACTCTTTCAGGAACACATTCTAGTCGTGAGCAGAGGTACTGAGAGGGGCTGTGGCAAACGCCCGCTGCGTGAGAAACTCGTGGAGAAGGCACTGCCAGTTGCTGTATGTCTCTGCTGGGTCAGTGGGGATATTTAAAGTCTCATTTTTTTATTGAACAAACCTAACTATGAGGATTCAAAGTAGCCTCATTATTAATTATAGATAAATGAAATCTCATCCTCAAAGTCTTTAAATGAGGTCTTCGACTTCTAACCAGCACTGTGTGCTCTAATTTGAAATCATTGCAAGAGGGATCAATATGTCAGATGTTGAAAATTATCAGAAAAGATAATACAAATAATGAGAGTACAAATACTATTTCTATAAGAAGCACTGCTCAAGACATTCTTGCATAAATATTTTTAAAACACTCTACAGAGAGAACGTGCTGATGGTTACAAGCTTAACCTTTAAATCTTACCAGGCCGATGACAATAGAACAGTGCAAACCATAACAGGCATGTGCCATGAGTAACTCTCACATGTCCTACACCCCAGACTGTCCTTGAATTCACAGGACTGATGGTTGGCTTGTGCATTTAGAAAGATTCCCCAAATTGTATTTTCAAGAACGTTTTTAGTTGTTCAACGATAGATCTTATTCCAGACTGTTGTCTATTCCACAATTCACCTAGGGAGGTTTGTGATAGGCAAACACCAGTACTTTAAAGTCCAGCATGGGTCAGGTTCTTCCCTATGAGCTTAATGTATATGATTTATTAATCCTCACAGAAATCCTCTGAACACGACTATCTCCGCTTGAGTACGAAGACCTGAGTTTGGTCTGAAGCCAATGTTTGTGCTCTTTTCATTCTTCATGTGAGTATCTGAGGGCCCAGCTGTGACCCTGATTTTACTAGTCACCCCACAGCAGGGCCAGGCTGTGCCCTCCCGGTAAGGAGGTCTGCCACGGGTCACTTCTCCAGTCGCCCTCATCTGCACAGCGGGCTGCCCTGTCCCGCTGCCTAGTCTGGCCACTCTTCCCTATTCCACTCAAAGTCTCTGTTTCCTGAAGCTAAGGGTCTATTCCTGGTAATATAAAATGTTTTTCTATTTTAATAGATTCTGAAAGAAACTAAAAAAGAAGAGAAAAAACAAATAGAAAATTCCTTTGAGATTAAACTATTCAATTCTACCCAAAGAGACAATTTTGAAGCTGCTTTTATAATTCCTTGCAATTAACTTCTCCGTTGAACTTGGGACTTTTCAGGAGGCCCCTGTTTACTCTCACCGAACCGGTTCTTAAAGCCAGAAACTCGGGCTCCACAGGAACTTCAGTTAAACTGGCCCATCAGACTGATCAGCGACCTAGGAGCTTTTCTCTGGGGCTTGTCAATTCCTTGGGGGATCTATTTCCTTAACCTCCTTCACACAAATATGTGAATGTAAATACATACGTGAAGGTAAATACATACATAGACCATTTTATTAGAATTAGTGCCCATTTTACTATTAGACAACTGGTATAATTATGATATTTTTAAAAACAAACATGTTTTGGAATCAAACCTGAAGTCAAATCGTGGCTCAGCCACTCACCTATCCCAATATTTAATTGCTTTGACCTTTAGCTTTTTCATATGTAAAATGGCTGCAATAACTATTTCATAGGATTGTTGCAAGAATTAACTAAATGAGAGAAAGCAATTTTAACATAAATGCCTGGTCCATTACAGAGCCTCATAAAATGTGAGTTGTCTTTATCATCGTCTTCCCCATGGAAGCAGAAAAAACCATAAACACCTGATCTTTATAAGTCCCCTTTATTGTTCTTCACCCTCTCATGAAAGCACATGCTTTAAATTATCTCACAAGTCTATAACCTACATTTTGGGTAGTAAAAATCTACTTTTAAACACACCCTATCCTTACAACTGTGACTATGTTGAGTCCCAAAAGAAATTATTCTTTAATAAAGCACAAAATCATTACCTCATTCAATCAATATTTAATGAATACCAGTTAGGTGCTATGATAGTGTAGTAAATAAAACATACATGTTTTAGGACTTTATGGATATAATGGAGACACCAAAAATAGTCGAGAAAAAGCCTGCATTTCTAAATATGGTAAACACTGGGAAGGGGAGGGGTGAAGGGGTGGTTATCCGAGAGAACAGTGGGTGAGGGACGGGGTGTACTTTAAGCTGAGAAATGCACTTGAGGAAGCCTGTTGCAACTAAGACCTAATGGTCTTAGGGGGTGGGGGAGGGGAACTATCCAAGTCAATAATGCATGCAAAGGGATTATTGGAGGGAGAATAGTCTCTCCTGAGGGAGAGAGGTCATTGTACCTGTCAACACACAAAATGTCCAAACTTGTGGGGAATTTTTATAAGAGTTAATTTGAGCAAAACTGATGACATATGCCAAGGAGCAAGATCTCAAAAGCTCCAGAGAATAACAGTTTTGCAGCTTCTTTTATGCATTTGAAATTAAAGAAGAGATATAAAGACTGGAGAAAGCAAAGTGGGGATTGGATTACCGGATAGTTAACAAGATTATGTGCTCTCTTGAGGATTTACAGCCCCTTAAAGGCGGTCATTTCTGATATTCCAAAGGTGTGTTAACTTGGATGCATGTGAACAATGGACAGAGATGGCTTAAAACCTTTCACTTAAGAAGTTATGGGCCTGGAGTATGACTACCCACCATGACCTGCCCAGTTAGAAATTTATGACCATGGAAGCCACCCCCCCACCAACTTTTTTTCATACTGAAGGAAAAAATGGACATATTCTAGAAAAAGAGTTGCACAGTGGATGGGGGAAAGGGACAGGTTGTGAAGGTACACTGTCAGAAAGAGAGAATTTATGATAAACAAGCACTATATTCCTACATTCACCATTCTACTCCCTCAAGTCAGGGGACACTGAGCTAGCCCAGAGTAAGTGCAAGATCAAAGACATGAGTTTATTACTCCTTGAGTTGGTCTAAATTCCCACAGGCCTCTCTCCCGGTATGTGTACAGCTTGCTAACTTGAGAATGATTTTAATGTTGAAAGATTGATATTTTTTAAAAAGACATGGCTCCTAAACAAGAACCAATGTTTCACCTGGTGGTCAGCTTAACAAAAGGAAGCCTTTTCAATGCCGGAGACCAAATTGTGTTCAACTTACAAGTTTACGCAACTAAAAAATTGTGTATTTATTCTTACATACTTAAACTGCAGTCACCTTCAAAGTCCTCTCCATTTGATGCAATGCACCTATTGAGACATTTTTTTTTCACTGCTCAAAACAGTTTTTGAACTCATTGATTTTGATGACTTTTAGTGCTTCTGCTGTTTGTTTCACTTCTTCCTCGGCAAAATGTTTCCATTTGAGGACTTTTTGCATGTGTGGAAACAAAAAAAGTTGTTCAGGACAAGATCGGGTGAATGAGGAGGGTGGGGCACAGGGGCCCTGCCATTTTGGGCCAAAAACTGCTGAACACTCAGCGTGCTGTGGGCCAGTGCACTCGTAAATCACCCATCATAAACTGGGCAGATGTGTTGAAAGAATCTTCAATAAAATTCACTGAGACCACAGGCAACCTCTCACAATACCAACTGGTACACTGCTACAGATGGGTTCCTAGAACAGTTACCTAGCAGGGGAAGCCTGTATCACAAGGGGCCCATCCTCCAGAATATAATTCCAGAGATAGATAGATATAGAGATAGAGATAGAGATAGATATTGAGATAGAGATAGATATAGAATCTCCAATTTACTGTGGGACATGTAAGAAATGTTCAACAGTAATTTGTACTTTATATGGTTTCATTTGCTTTATTTATTAATTTCAAAATTCCATACAAGATAAATCTCGGTTCTAGAGATCATGGGCTAGTTTCTGTAAGTTATTTGCATGTAGAGATGATTTGAAGATAGATGGGATTTCCTTTTTTAATAATTTTTAATATTCAATTACAGTTGACATACATTATTATATTAGTTTCAGGTGTACACCCCAGTGACTAGACATTACATAACTTGCTAAATGATCATCCTTGCTAAATCTCACACCCATCTGACACCATACATAGTTATTAGAATATTATTGACTATAGTCCCTGTGCTGTACCTTATATCCTCATGACTATTCTGTAACAACTAATTTATACTTCTTAATTCCCTCACTTTTTCACCCATTTCCACAATCCCCCAAACAAAAAAATAAAAAAATATGAACAATAAAATGGCAATAAATACATATATATCAATAATTGAATCTAAAAAACAAAATAAATGAACAAGCAGAACAGAAGCAGACTCAAGATACAGATAAAGTTCTGACGGTTGCCAGCTGGGAGGGAGTTTGAGGAGATGAGATTTCTTTCTTAGGGTGAGAGGACAGAGTAAGATGAGAAAAGGGCCCAGTACTAAGCACCTAAGCAACTCAATATGCAGAGCTTAAGTAGAGGAGGGTTTGGCAAAGGAAACTGAGAAAGAATAGCCAAAGTGTAAAGAAACGGATTAGGACAGGGGGATAGCATGAAAGGAAGAGAAGAGGGGATTTTAAGGAGGGACTAATCCATAATGTCAAAATCTATGAAGAATCAATTAGAATGAAGTTTAAAAAATAAGCTTCAAATGTGTTAGTATGTTCTTTACTGGTGACCTTAATAAATGTTGGTGGGGTGATGGGGCAGAAATCTGATTGTAAGTGGCCCAAATAGTAAATGGGGGGGAAGATAGTGGAGAAAGTGAATTTGAGGGATTTGGGAATAGTGAAGGAGACATGAGTCAATAGCTACAACAGGGCATGAAACATCGTTTAAACATAGAGAAACATAGTTTAAAGCAGGTGATTCTGAAGGACAAACGAATAAGCAGGTTTTATTGACTTACACATCAATTTTGACCTTCTATTTTCATATCTATTTAATTTTTATTATTGGCACCATCCTTAGATTCAGGCAACCATAGTCCATCCCTGACCTCTAAGCATTAGAGTGCTCTTCACCGGTCCTTGTCCTATTGTGCCTCTCCTCATAGGAATCTGTAGGGCAAACGGGGCACCCTCACCCAAATCCCTCCCTTCTAGCACCTGCCCCCATTAAACTATTGTGTTAATTTCCAATTGCTGCTGCAATGAAGAACCAAAAGCCAGTGTCTTAAACAATGCTAATTCATGACCTGCGAACTCTGGAAGTCAGAAGCCTAAGGGAGCTCCCACTTTCTTGCCCTTTCCAGCTACTTGAGGCTGCCGTATTTCTTAGCTCGTGGCTGCCTTCCATCTTCAGTCATCCAGGGACCGCAGAGTCATTTTCATTTTATATCAGTATGACACTGGCTCTTCTGCTTTCTGCCTCCCTCTTAAAATGATGCTTGTGGTTACACTGGGCCCACCCAGATAATCAAAGTTAATTTTATCTTAAACCCCACTCATTAGTAGCTTTAATTTCACCTGCAATCTTAACTCCCTTTTGCTATGTAAAATAAACATATTCGTAGGCCCTGGCCAGGTGATTCAGTGGGTTAGAGCATCCTCCCAATACACTAAGGCTGTCGGGTTGACCCCTGGTCAGGGGACATACGAGAACCAACCAATGAATGCATAAATAAATGGAACAACAAAGCGGTGTTTCTTTCTCTCGCTCTCCTTCTCTCTATCTAATAGCAAAAATTTAAATTTTAAAAAGAATATAAACCTATTCACAGGTTCCTGAGATTGCAGTGCAACTTCTTTTTTGGGGGGTGGGGCTGGGGAGGATGGCATTTTCTGCCTAGAGCAACCATGCCTCTGTACTTAAGACCTGAAAATTTCCTGTTCAGATGACCCAAGCCCACTTTCTCGGAGCCATGATTTCTATCTCGACCAGGCTGAATTATCAGTGGGTTCAGCTTAGGCCGAGGGCTGGCCAAGAATCAGCAGTTCGGTGGCTGGGGAGGAGGGTGTGGATACACCTGTGAATGCATCCGTACATGTGCACTGCAGGTCCCATATGATCTCTTGCTCTGATAGGGAAATTAAAAACAAGATCGGTTGTCAAAAAAAAATCCTCAAAACAGACAAACAAACAAACAAGCTCCCTCTCCCCACCCCCATCTTATTCCAAGAGATATTGGAAAATCCACTTCAAGTTACCCCTCTAAATAAAACTGGTTTGAGGGGTTCACTTCATTAAATGCCAGCTAAAAAACTTAGGAGCATTCTGGGAAACTTGGTGAGTGGGGCCAAAAATGCAGTGACTGTAAACCTCTGACTCAGAAGAGTTGGAAACATTTAAGGACATTTTGGTAGTCTGTTAAAATTGCAGTGGTTTGGACAGACACAAGTAGGAGGGTAACGACAGATGGGTAGGATCAGGTTCCACACCAGGACTGAGCCAGAAGAGGTGGAAAGTGTGAGAGAAAGAGGAAAGATAAAAGTATGTTTGGAGAAACTTAAGCTCAAAAGTACAAATAATCAAGTTTCATGCCATTACTATTTTATTCCAAGTAATTGCGACAACTCTACATAATAGACGTGACAATGAGTACAGCAGTGGTCAGATTGCATTCCCTGATCGGGGTGACTCACTGTTGGCCTACATTTCTCCCCATCACCCCACTCCTTCTTCTGCAACTTCAGGTTGACCAAAAGATGATATACTCTAAAAACCTCTTCTTTTATGTACGTCTACATGTATATGCTGAAATGAATATGTATGACTATGTACATATATGCATATATACACATGCATATATGTATGCATTCGTGTAAATATACATGTGTGTTTATTTGCATGACCTCATCATGGGGCAGTAGAAAAAGAACTGAACCAAGAGTCAAGAGACCTGGGGCTTTGGTTTTCAGTCTGCCTCCTGTTCTCTAGAATTTAATCAGACTGTATGTTTGCTTATTTTTGAAAGAAGTTGTTAAAACTAGATAATCATTTTGATTCTTTTCCATTCTAAGATCCATTGTAAAACATAGAATCCATTCTAAAACACGCTCCTCTACCGGAAGTCCAACTTTGCTCTCCTTAACATGAATTATCCTACATTTTATTAATGAGCAAACAAAGACTCCGGCTTTGACACATTATTTTCTCTCTCTAGTTTGCCTATTCTTCTTGTAGATTTTAATTCTGGGTAGAATTTATCATTATTTCCTCATTTTCTTCCATCAGCACCATGTAGAAATGATAGAGGTATCAAAGCAATGATATTGCATTATAGGAAGATTTTGCCAAATACCTCCAGACTTTTGAGTTCACGAGTTACAGTATGTAAGAACTACATCTTTGTCATACAATAAAAAAATTGGCAGCATACTGGAGGCCATGTAGGTTGCAAGGAAGATGCAGAGATTGAGGGTAAGGACATGTTGGATCTAGTTCTGGCTTATTTTCTAAGTCAACAAATACATGTGGAATATTTTCGTGTGTGTGTGTGTTTGTGTGTGTGTGTTTTATTTATTTTTTGGTGTACTCTTTTTTTAAAATTGTTGTTCAATTACAGTTGTCTGCATTTTCTCCCCACCCTTCCACCCAATTCCTCTGCTGGGATTATACCCTAAGAACCCTGAAACACCAATCCAAAAGAACCTATGCATCCCAATGTTCATAGCAGCACAATTTACAATGGCCAAGTACTGGAAGCAACCTAAGTGCCCGTCAGCAAATGAGTGGATCAAAAAACATGTGGAATATTTTCTAAATGTTAGCTTTACAGATTTAAATGCTCTCTGCAATAGTCTAGTGGAGGAGAGATATTGAACACATTACACCAAAAATAATCAACTGCAGATATGTTAACTTATTTAAAGGTAAAGTAGAAAGTGTTAAGTACTTAAGATAGGAGGTCTGGTATCTGAGGAAGGACTGTCTTACAAACTAGCTTTGTGGCCTAATTCAATCACATTAAAATTTAGGTCCTAACTTCTCTCATATCACAGGGTTCCTCTCATTCTAACATACAGTACAAAGCCTGGAGGAGAGTTTGAAACCACGTTCCAGGTTTTAACCTTCACTAATTTCATACATGTTTGGACCCTCCACAAGGTTGTAAGCTGCTCTAAGGGCTTTTTTCTTTCCTCTTTATGCTTTATTTATTCAACGAACGTTTGCTAAGCCTGGTATTATATAACTGAGATTCAGAGATAAAAGTCACAGTTCCTGAGCTCAAGCAGTCATGGTCATGTTGAGGAAACAAGCAAAAAAGCAATTTCAAATCTGACAGATGGTTGTTAGCACGGTGGTAGCAGTATTCATGGAGTGCTGGAGTTGCCAAGGCAGGGGCATCGAAACTGGTCTTCAGAGGATGTTTTGGAAGATGACTCCTTGAAGAACAAGAAGTCAGCAAGTGAAAATGGTAGGGTGCAGCGTATTGGTGCAGGTGTTCTGGGCACGTGTATAGAAACATGGTAGTAGCAGAGACCATGCTCCTACCTGGGGAGGGAGGTCTCAGTTCAGGTGGTGGAATGGACAACTGCGGGAGCTGATGACATAATCGGGGCTAGAATCTGAAGGCTGAGACTGCACAGAGTGAGGAGCTACTGAGAAAATTTTTTAAAGAGTGATGAAACATGATTACTTTGTTCGATTTGCAGTGGCTGGGACAGAGGAGAGTGGGGAGACGAGCTGTGAAGAATGGATCAGAGGAGGGTTTAAACCGGGGCCTGGACATTGGGGAGAAGCCTGTTGCAGGGTTCTGGGTGAGAGCTGCTGAGTAACTGAGGATTATGGCTGCAGAGATAAAGAAATGAGGGGAGAGAATCAGCAGAAAACTAAAAGTTGGAATCAAGTGGACTCTAAAATTTCATGTGGGGAATGTGAGAAGGAAAGAGTGTTGGATAATTCTCAGAATTCCAGCTCAGCAACTGGTGAGCGGGAGATTCAATACCCGAGATGCAGATTAAAAGAAGGGGATCAGTTTGGGGACGTGGGGGAGATATTAGTGATGCTATGACTGTGGTTCCTATGCTGTATCTCTGTGGAGCCATTCAGACAGAAGCTGAACAGATGAATCTGGAACACAGGAGAGGGGTGTAATCAGGGGATGTCAATTTGGGAAAAGGAAGCAATAAACATTTTAAAGAAATTCTTGTATATCTTATTGGTCGGAATACTTCTCCACTACCAAGTACACAATTAAAGGCCAAACTGTTTAAGCCCTCAATAAATATATTTTTAATATTCAATGGATGAAAGAATGGGTGAGTGAATAACAGCTGTTGTGAGTAGCAAAGAGTTCCTATCCAATTATTACTTTGTGTGTTTAGGTATGAGTTTGTGTATATGTATTTATGTATGTATGTGTCTGTGTTGTTATATATACACATTTATATAAAATTAATGCTATCTGTTGATTCTGTGTATGAGCATTAGTCTGACAGGACTGTCATAACAAATACCAAGATGGGGTGGCTTAAACAACAGAAACTTATATTCCCATAGTTTTGGAGGCTAAAAGTCCAAGATCAAGGTGCTCTCAGGATTACTTTCTGGTGACACCTCCATTTCTGGCTGGCAATCCTGCCTTCTCACTGGGTCCTCACAAGACCCTTCCTCTGTGCCAGCACTGAGAGAGAGGCCACTGAGGACCCAACCCTTTGATCTCATTTAACCTTGATTTTCTCCCTACCGGTCCTGTTTCTAAATAGTCACACGGGGAGGGGGGGGGTTAGGGCTTCAACCTGCTGATGCCTTGGGGGCGGGACGGGGGATACACGATTCAGTCCACACCCACATCAATTCGTTTGATGTCCAGACTGAGTTTTCCTCTGACAAAAGATAGATTCTGAAAATAAAAGAGGTTGTTCTGTCTTGAGTACACTTATATAAAAGGGGAGAAATATATTGGTTAAAGGTCAGAGCTAGAGTTTACTTATAAAATAAGCATAATTCTTTTCTGTTTTACCTGATGGTATAGCAATTCCTACAATAGATTTCCTTTTTTCCTTTTGGAGAAGGTTACAAACCACTGCAAATAGATAAACCTGTAAATAGTAGCTGAATGGATTTGATGGATTGGTACTGTCTATGGCTCTATGGAAACCGGGCTGGAAAAGCCAGACAAGGTTGACGTCCCACTAGAATGTCATACCATGAAGGTGTTGACTTAAAGCAAAGATTACTTGTTGAAAACTGTGCTGCATTCCTGGCATGCGCGCACTTGTAATAAAGTTAACTTTCGCTTGCGGTTATAGTTAATGTAGAGGATACCCCAGTTTCTTTCGAGCCTGCTCGGTTTCACCTCTTCGGCCTCTGCGTGTTGTTCCCTGTGAGAGAAAGCTCCTTGGGGCTGCGAAGCCGTCGCCCGGGCGGGCAGGTGACACTGACAGGGTGGAAACAGCGGAGCTCAGAGGGTGCGGAGCCTCTCGCATACCATTCCCCTCCCACCCGGTCCCACGGCCGGGAGGCGGAGAGGGCTTCAAACTTCGCTCCAATCCGCAGCCGGCCCTGGCCGAGGTCCCCCTGCTGGGTGACCCGCCCGCCGCGGACGGAGTTGCAGGAACTCCGCGCGCTCGGCGTCAGAGCCTGGGGAGGCCGAGCGCTCCCCGCCTCCCCCGCGGACCCCTCCCTCTGCCCCTGCGTCCCGGTCCTCGCCCAGCCGGGCGCGCCGGCGACAGGACGGCCCGGGGCGTGCATTGTGTGGATGCAAAGCAGAGCCGCTCGACCCGGGCCGGGGCTGCGGCCGCGGCTGCCCCCGCCGGACCGCGCACTGTCAAGCCCCCGCCGCGCGGCGGGCCGCTGAGTTCCCGAGCCGCTCCGTAAGCGCGGACCAGGGGACCTCCGGCGGGGCTGAAGATGAAGGTGCCCGCGCACGGGCTCCCGCTGATTGCCAACCCCTCCCGAGCCCGCGCCCCGCACGAAGCCCGCGGCCTCCGAGGACCCGCCTTCGCCGCAGTAGCAGCTGGAGCAGCGACAGAGGCGGTGGCGGCGCCGCGGGTCGCGCGAGCGCGTAGACCGGCGGCGGCAGCTCGGGGGCCGCCGCTGCCCCGGCTGCCATGAGTTGTGCGGAGGTGATGTATCACCCCCAGCCGTATGGAGCGCCCCAGTATCTGCCCAACCCTGTGGCAGCCGCAACCTGCCCCACAGCCTACTACCACCCGGCGCCCCAACCTGGCCAGCAGGTGAGTCACCGACCGGGCAGCCTGCCGGGGGCGGGGGCGGGGGCGAGGGGCGCCGCGAGTATCGCTCTGGGGCTCCAGCGACGTCGGGCCGGGACCTGCGGCGCGGAGGATGCTCTGGGAGCTGCCGGAGCGCCCCTGAGCTGAAAGCCACCCGAAGAGAGGAGGAGAGGCTTCAGGAAGGGACGAGCCCCCCGGGGGGACGGGTGGGGATTCGAAGTGAGGCAGCGCCGGCTGGGGGCTTCTCTGAGTGTTGTCACCGGAGCCCAGAGGCTACCCTCATAGCAGCCACTCTAGCTCTTAGGGCTCAGTTCTCTGAAGCTCACCAAGGGCATCTGTCTTAGGAGTATGTGAGTAAACTTCCCTTAAACGAAATGTTTTGTTTCCTTTGGAAAGGTAGAGTGTGTCAGGGTTTCCTTGATTCGAGGGATGAAAACGTGACACTGGGGAGGCTACCTGAATAAGGAGGTCAGGGAATGGCCTTTTGGGGATTTTTACGGTGAATCATGGGTCTAGTGCGACGTCTAGCAAACGGTAGTAGAACTTCTCTGCCGAGCGTGTCTTCCTATGATTGTGACTTAGAGGGCAGGGGTTGACCCCCAAGTTCCTCATTCACTTTTCAAAATTAAATTTGGGGGCGGGTAACATTGGTTAATACCATTAAGTGTGTCAGGTGTACAAATCTGTAACACATCATCTGTGTATTGCATTGTGTATTCACCCCCCAAAGCCTGGTCTCCTTCTGTCACTATATATTTGACCCCCTTTGCCCTCTTCACCCTCTTCCCACCCTCGTTCACCTTTAATTCCACCAAAGCAGAGAGGTGCTATAGTTCAGTTTGTTGGAAGTGTGTGTGTGTCCCCTTCTGGCCAAGAGGTAACCTTGGATCACTGGTTCTCCACCATGTCGAGAGTGACTGGGAATGCTGTTGATGAAAGAGGTTGGGGAACCAGGGAGATGCTGTGATACAGTTCCTTCAGAAGAGAGAGTAAGGTTCTGGGGAATTGGTCACTAGGCAGCCCTGGCTGGGTATTCTTCTCTGGACACCAGCAGAATGTGTATCAAGGCTTAGATGGCACTGCATAAAACACATCGGAGCATGTGGCACTAGGTTATACCAAAACAGGGTCTTCAGTCCCCGAGAATTAGAGTGGGCTGGTTAGGTGAGACTTAAAAAAAAATTACAGTTATGAAGACACTTATCAGGGAACTAGATGTGATTAAAAAACTACAATCTATTGAATTTATGGATTTTTTTTTAGTTTCTTAGGAACCATGTGTTTTATGTTGATCTTAAGGGCGTGGCTCTTTAATTAATCTGGCCTTTTAATTTCTATATTTTCTTTTCCTCTGTCTCTTTGCTAGGTTTGTAGTGCTATTCTTTGGAAAGAAATGGTAACTTCTGTTTAGAATTTAGGGACTGTGAAGTTCATCTGATTCAAAAAGGGTACATGCCACAGGTTTATCTGCCATACAGTATGAGGTGAACAAGGACCAATTAGGACCAATGAGGAAGGAACCCCATTTTCTTGCTATCATTATTATTATTATTTAAAACTTAGCAGGTTCAGCCTTTCAGAGAAGATTACTTTTGGGGAGGAGAATGGGAAGACATTTTGTAATTTGTGGTCACGGGTGACAGATTCAAACATTTTGGTTATACTGTTTGTTTTCCGTTGGCTTTAATTATAAAAGATAGAAATAGTGGAGAAAATCATTTAGTACAATTTAGGCAAGTGAGGCAAACAGGTGATGGGAATCGGTTTATGTGTTTTATAAACACACTGTCCCAGATGACCCACCCTTTGCTCCTTCCTTCCATCTCAGAGACTGTAAAGGCCTTCAATTATCAACTGGAATGTGGACCTGCAACAGACTCAAACTTTACAAAACATTCAGGAAGGTATTTTTTTTCCCATAAAAATAACTTGAACTAGTAGGCATTGTGAATAAGGCTTTATCTTGTAGAGTTGTAAAACTAATTCTATTAAAATATGAATCTGTAATGAGGTTAGTTTTGTAATAATTTTTTGAGCTAGAAAATAAAAGTCAGTGTCAGAAAAATTATAAATTAAAAGTCATAACATTTAGTCTTCAGTAGGAAACAACTCCAGTCCTCTATTGAACCTTTGCAATAGCCCTGAGACTCAGTCCCCAAATTTCCTTCTTTTGCTGAGCCCATCAACAAACTGAAGAATGAGCCGTGTTTGTTACCTGAATTATCAGCATTGACGAGTGTCACACGTTAGGAAATGGTGATCAACTTCCCCTATACTTTCAAATTCTGGAGACCTTGTGTGACTAGATGTGAGGCTGAGTTGACCTAAATAACTTTGTTGAGAGATATGCTTAGGAATTTTCATGTGGGTTTTGTCAAAATGACTTGTTTGAAATTAATTTTTTGATCAACTAAAGAAACTGTTTGCCTATAACTGGCTAACAGATTGAAAACGGGCTTGATATTGTAACTACTGTTCTTTTACTGTCAGGAGTTTATTATGATGACCTATATTTTCTATTGGAAAAAAATGAATCAGGAAATTCTTATCAGGCTGACAGCATTTTTAGACTGTGCGGTGCGTGGGTGAAGTGGGACTAATATTGACTTGGCCCTAAAGTAGTCATCTGAGAATACATATTTTGGTTGTTTTTGCATTCCATAAGGTTTTATCATTATTATCCATGAAGATTATTTTCTCCGTACATGGGAAGTGACCTCTAATAGCATCTTGCCTGGGAGACAAAAATAAGGGCTACAACTTCTACTGCATTTGCAAATTAATTTGTTGAGGAGCAAAAAGGAAAAGAAGCAGAAAAAATGATAGTTATAAGGAAAGTTTAATGATCATTTATAAAATGTTAGGAAACAGAGCATTAAAGTTTTATGTTATTTCTGTATTCAATTGTAGTAGTGTATCTTTGAACTGATTTTTTTCTTCAAATCTGTATAGCTTTGAAGTCTTTGTAAGTTGGTGTATATTTTTAAATGCTTCATTATAATGGGTTTTAGACATAGGTATATGTTTCCTCTTAATGTTTGATCGTATAGCTGAAAATTCTTTTTGAAACAATAGAACTTCATACTATTGGTATGTGTCCTTTCAGCTTTTTCCTAACAACACAAATGTAAGCTACTTTTTAAATTGAACGTATACATCACAGGTGGGTAATAGGTTAGTGTCTTCAAGCCGTGGCTAATTGCATAGAAATCAGACTACCCTGCAGTGTGTTAGGCAGAGGGTAGGTGAAATGAATCAAAGTACTACATAAGTATGTCTGGAAGGTAAATTTTTAGGACCTGATGTTAATTCCTAGAAATTGCATGGATGTGCATAAATTTTACAGCGTGCTCTACAAAGTCAGGATTTGCTGAGGGACGCTAAGCCCTGGTCCCTGTGCCTACTATCTTTATATAGTCTTAATCCCTCCCTGGCATCTCAAGAGAACTCTTGACTCAGTCTCTCAGCACACGCTCTGAAGGAATGATGACACTGCAAAACGTGTGCAGAAAGGAATACACTTGTATTCTAACAGTGACAATAGGAACCAAGAAGAAAACTTCAAAATAGATGTCAGGAAAAATTGAGGGAGACGATATGAAGTCATAGATTTTCTTCATACCCAGTGGATTTCTCATCTTAAATGCAGACAGTCTGTTGTCCTCCAACCCTGCCCTGCTCCCTATATTTAGAATGTTAACATCAGGAAGATGCTAAAAGCAAAGCCTTGAGAATTGTATAATTTATAGATGGGGTAGTGAAAGTAGAGAACAATTGCTAGTTTTCTAATTGGGCCTCGGGATGTCTAACAACCATACTTTGGGCCTCATGAAAGTTAGAACGCATTGACTCTGTTCTCTTCAAGAATGGCGGTTGCTGCACGCACGCTTTCACTTGAAAGAATTAAACACCCTTGAGAGGCAAACTCTCAGTTATACATTTGTAAGGAGTATTTTTTTCAAACTCTTTCTCTGGACTTTGCCACCTTGGTTTAGTCATAAAATCTCTCTGGGATTCTGTTTGTCATGGGCAAAAAAAACTGTAAAAACGTTCTCTAAGCCCTCCTTTTATAAATGGGAATATGGATATTCATAGGACCGAGATGCCTGAGTAAATTTCTCAAAGTTAATTGGTGACAAAATTAGAATCATCAAAATTCCCTGTTCTCCAATGTCGCATCTTTCTGCCATACCATGCAGTCTCTCAAGATTTTTATTTTTTTGCTCTTGCACAATAAGCTTATTCTTGTCTTTTGTGCTCCAAATCAACTCTCTGATAAAGAAGATTAATATGCAGTAGATTTTTTTGGCCTTGGAGCTTGAAATTCTTTCCAAGTCCTTGGTAGTGTACTTTTTTAGTTTAGGCATTCCAAAGTCCTTTTGCAAGCATTTGTATTATGCTAATGACTTTTGCTATCCATGTTGCATCCTTTGTTGATGAGGTAGAATATCCACTTAGCAAATGAACATTTATTTATTTAAAATAGTATGCAGGAAGTGGTATTAACAGTTAGCTTTAAGTGCCTCATATATCATTGCTATTCCAACGTAAGTTTAGATTCATTAGGAGGAAAGAATACAATTATATCTTAGGTAGTTTCAATGCACAGTCAACTTATTTAAGGTGGAGTATCTAATTTTCCTGCAACCATAAACAAGAACTTAAGTGGGTTTATAAGAATTCATACAGGACTTCTTTGAGAAAGACCAGCACCTATAATTCCACACTACACAAATTAACTTGACTGCAGAGACTTAGGAGCTTCAAGTGCCCCACAGTTTTATGCTTCCAATAACTTTCCAGCCAGAAAATCCAAAGCTAGGGAAGAAATTTGAACTTTAAATAACTGAACTGAGCTGTTGTGTCTGGCAGTCAACTAGAGTGGAGATTACAATAACGATAGTAAAGGCAGGCTTAAGATCTATACAGTCATACATGGTGAGGCTATGTTCACCGGGAAACCAAATGCCAGCACAAGGTAACACGGTTTGGAAATTTAAGTGAGAGGTATTTTGGAGAAATTCAAGGAACTCCTACTTCACCTAGCACTTACTAAGTCTCACATAAAGTTGGGGGTGGCGGGGACATGTC
Source organism: Desmodus rotundus (assembly GCF_022682495.2). Lineage (NCBI taxonomy): Eukaryota > Metazoa > Chordata > Mammalia > Chiroptera > Phyllostomidae > Desmodus > Desmodus rotundus. Next base: position 71,549,721 of record NC_071388.1, on the reverse strand, counting down.
CCATGCCAAAGGAAATGAGGGTGTTGCTGACTCTTTGGGCTGTTATGGAAGATGTATTGAGCTGACTTTGTCAGGCTGACTTTGTCTATCTTATCTAAACATATAAGATATGTTTATGTCTTATATCTTTCTCTGCAAAGAGAATTTTCAGTGAGACTGAAAATACTAAGTTGAGGATGCTTAGGGCAGGTCCTAAATCAAATTTATGAGTTAGATGAATGTCCTTCTAAAATTTGGGTGCTTAACTGGATCCCATTCTGCCCACAATCCCTGTTTCCAGTTAGCTTTGAAAATATTCAAAATTAATACATCTAGTAATAGGTGATCACTTAAGGTATTATTTCCAGAAAAAAACATTGTTTTATGACTCAGTGATTCCACTTCTGGGAATATATCTGAAGAAATGCAAAACACTAATTTGAAAGAATATAAGCACTCTATGTTCATTGCAGAGTTATTTATAACTGCCAAGGTTTAGAAGCACCCACGTGGCCATCAGCAGATGAGTGGGTAAAAAAGCTGTGGTACGTTTACACAATGAATACCACTCAACTGTAAAAAGTAAGGGAATCTTACTTTTTGCAACAGCACGGACGGGCCGAGAGGATATCATGTTAAGTGAAATAAGCCAGTCAGAGAAAGGCAGACACTGTATGATTTCACTTATATGTGGAATCTGATGAACAAAAGACACAAGATAGAAACAGACTCAAGGACACAGAGAGCTGTCAGAGGAGAAGGGGGTCTGGGAGCTGAGTGAAAGAGGGGAAGGGATTTGGCGGTGCAAATTAGTAGTTGCAGAACAGCCACAGAGATGCGGGTAGCAGCGTGGAAAATGCAGTCAAAGATGTCGGGATAACTGGCGTCGGGGCCTGGTGGGTGCTTGGGCAGCAGGGGCACCAGTCTGCAGAGTGCAGGGTTTTCTGGACACTTTGCTGTACATCTGGAATTGGTGCAGAGTGATATCTGTAAGTTATGGTTGAAAAATAATAATAAAAATTACCTTAAAGAAAAAAAAGACAGAAACAAAAACTCTCTAATATTTGAATATTAGTCTCTGGCAGAGACAAGTGAAGGAAATAATTCAGGGCAAAACTGTGCCCTGAATCTTTCAAAAAGCGTATCGTTAAGCAGCTGGTTTTCTGCTTTAACTGTTCATTTAGGAAGACCCTACGAAGGCCTTGAACCATTAGACCCAACATCTGCTGCTAGACACAAATCATAAATGCCATATTTATAGATATTTATAGATATCTTGGTGGATACCAGATTTATGCCAGTAATTTACACGTGTGGTCTGAACTGGGGTAACTGAACTATTTTTCACTTATCTTGTACTTTAGTATAGGAAAAAAAAAAGAATGACTTAAAGTCATTAAGTAAACAGGTGTCTTTTGCTCTTAAAAGTGTATTATTTTCATATGGCAAAACATTTGTCCATGTGGGATTTAGTGGGGGGACTCAAAGGATGCATTCTTTCTTGTTACTGTGAAGGCAGATAAAAGAAGTACCGAAACTAATTCCTAGGAATTGGGCTAGATGACCGTGTCTGAAAATGAATTAGTCTTCAATGGTCTGTAGGGTTTTTTTGGCAAGAGTCCAGCAAAATCAGATGAGGCAGCCAATGGAAGAAACAAAATTAAGTGTGAATTTTTCTAGAGCTCCAGTATGCTGCTTATTAGGATATAGAATTGGACCAGACTTCTAAGATAATTAAGTCAAAATTTCTTATTTTCAGAAGAGGAAGCTGGGGGCCAGAGGGGTATTCAGACTCATGGACTAGTTTTGGTTAAACCATTTCTTTCATTCCAGTCCTTTCTATTGTGTTTGCTCCCTTCCCATCAACGTTTCCTTTGAAACAAGGAAAGAGTAACTTACCTAATGTTACCTTCTTACTTTCTTATTTTTAAATTTCTGAGTATTAGCTACTTGGAGAAATAACCCAATTAGATGTACGGATAAACCACAAGATTCCCTTCATTTTTTATTGCCCTTATAATGTTTGCCCAACTAAAGAGTTTAGAAACAGGCTGTGACTTTCTTCTTTGTGTCTCCAAGTCCTTGTACAATTACTGACACAAAATAGGAATTAATTGACGATTCAATGAATAACAGATAACTTTTAAAAATGCAGTCACACCCTATGTCTTGTAATAGGCTTATACAAGCATATAAGAAATTTATACATTGGAACTGTTGCTTCATTCCACAGTTGCCAGTTTAAGAGAGAACACATACTCTTATTTTTATGATCATTGTTTAAAACATGTGGGAATGAAAATTTTGAAATTCTCTCTAAGTATCTGGCATAGTTTTCTTGGACATCCTTAAAACTGGATAATGTTCATCCTTGGAGGAGATGCGTTTGACTTTTGATAACGACCAGAATCATTGAGAGGCAAGTGTGGGAAAAAGTAGCTGATCATGTTAATATTATTTTTGATTTGATCCTGCCAACTGGTAAGAACAAGACAAATGAAAAAGAAAGCAAACAAACAGAATCTTGAGGTGTGACTGTGCCTCCCAAACTGGCTCTGCTCACTCTCCCAAAATAAGATTTCCAGCAAAACGGTCAGCAGTCCTCCTATGTGTCTGACTTGTCAGGGGGACAATACATTTTTAGACACAGAATTTCAGTTTCATCGAGATACACAGATATTTTGCCTTTCATAATAGCCGTACTTCTGATACATGTTTGCTAACTTTTACAATGCTGTAGATAACTTTAGACCTTCCTTAGTGAGCGCGTGATGCCACCCTGGCTCTGGGAGTCTGTTTATGTCTTCAGTTGGGGTAAATATCATATAGAGACTCATTTCCTCCAGTCTGTTTTCTTGGTACATGCTTTGTAGTCAGACAGAAATAGGTGCTAATTCCATCTCTGCCACTTACTAGTTAGATGAACCTAGCAAAGAAAGTCCGTTTTTGCATATGTAAGTTGGGGCTAATTATTCTGACAAAATGCATATGAGAGAGTTAATCAAAAATATATTAACAATTTGTGGCATATTCTCCTCTCTTGACCCACCCTCCCATAACCTGATTCCTTCTCTTCCAAATAAGCTGAGGATAAAAATTTCAAGTCTCTCTGAGATATTTTTAAAAATCGATTATTCAAGTGAATTCAGAAAAAGATGATTGAGGAGCAATGTGCTGCTTTTGTGGACTTTACAACTTTGAAACCGCTACTCCTGGCTGGTGTTATAGGCTACTCTTACAGACTTCAAGCATGTTTTGAAAATTAAAAAAAAAATTGCATTTAGAGAAGACAGCCAGTAGAGAGAGAGAAAAAAAAAAGCAAAGAGCTGTTTTCAAACATCCAATGATTCATTAAAATACTTTTGTTTCCTTAGGAAAAAAGTTTCCACATATGCACAGTAATCATTTGGCATTTTGTAGGCTTAAGCCTCGGGGAGTTAGTGGTATTTGGCTCCTGACATGGAAGTCTTTCTCTTGTCAGACAAACCCTTGCCCCTGCACATTCCTGTGCAAGTTTGTTTCTGTTGCGCCTGGTGGCAGGCTCCGTCCGAGGTGGTGGGTACGGTCCGCACTGCCTAGGCCGCCTCCTTCACACCGCTCCTTTAACCTCTTCCTGAGTCAGTTTTAACTTAGCGGCTATTAACTCATTCATCGTTTCTCTTAACTGGAGTGTCATTTGACTGGATAATAATGGTTATTACTCCGAGATAGGGATGAGCCAGTTAATGGGCATTAAATAAACCAACTTACAGTTTTTGAAGTCTCTTTGAATGGCTTCTTTATTTTTGTTAACAAATCTTCAGGGTCTCATAAGAAAAGCACACACATTTCTGAGACATTTCAATTTTTTAGAAAGTGATTGAACATTTTGAGAAATAGGAACTGGACTGCCTTTCAGTATTGACTTGGGATATCTAGGTTTTGATGATCTGAGATTTATTCTCAGTGTTTGAAATTTTCTGTATTTTTCTGAAGAAAGTGAGTAACACTAGGGAAGTTTTATTCCAGGGAGCAAACACCAAGGCAATACAGAAAAGCACAGATGAGTAACATAGTTTTAAAGAGGCAAAGAATTGATTTACAGCCACCAAAGCACAGGTCACGGGAAGTAGCCGAGGCTTGAGTGTACAGAGAAGAATATTAAGATGTTGTCAATGTCAGCATATGAATCGATGGCTGTTTAAATCCTGTGCTCTGTTTTCTTCATGCTCACATTGTTTTCGAAAAATGTGTACAAATTAAATTTTACTTAGCTCTCAGGCCATTTGGATACTTTCGAATTCTCTCCTTAAACACTGATGTCGATGGTGAGGCTACAGGTGTGTGTGTATGGTATGCATATGTGTTGTACATGGAAATATTTAAATCGGCCCACTGTAATTTGTGAAAATTGAGTCAATTTTGTCTGAGAAAAGTACAAGAAGGAATGAATGATAGGCATGCCTTTTTTCCTGCCTATTGGTAAATATATCCCAGGCTCTATGTTCATTTTATTTGTCTGATAGTCTCCAAGAAAACTTATTTAATTTATAGACCTGCCTTAAAGAGTTGCAAGAGAAAGTACGTTTTATAATATTTCCAAAAATTTTTATTTAAAGGAGTCAGTACAGATATTTTTATAGAATCACAAGTGTTTGCATATCAAAAGAAATAATGTATTAGTATGTATTTACATAAATGCATAGGTGCATACACAGACATAAAACACCCATATGAAATATAAAGAGTATAGGGAATCAATGCATCCATCAACAAAAGAATGATTTTTAAAAAGTAGGTTAATAAAGGGCATTATGATACAATAGCAGATTTTGCTCCATTTTTCCCCATTTTATATTGAAAAGTATGTCATTTTTAGATTAATTTATTTGTATCCAGCCATTCAACAATGGTTTAAAAAGAATAACAAAAATTATTTCACATTTAGAAAATTCTGTAATCTTAAATAGATAGAAAATCTGTAGATTAAATTCAACCACCATTAATTAAAAATTAAAATGTTTTATTATTGGTATAGGTTATAAATTATGCTACATTTATATCAGGATTTGCAGGGTACACATTTTTCATATATAAAACTTTAATTAATTTTATTTAATCTAAAAATTGATTGCTAATTGGGATAAAATAAAACATTGTCTTTCTTTGGACAATTAACACAGCCAGGACTTAATCTAAAGAATAAATGTTAATGTTAAACAAATGAAACAGTAGCTGCAAAACTCTATTCTCACAAGCTGATATTTAGCTGGACATTAACAGAAAAAATTAAGTCAATTTCATAGACAAGAATGAACTCTTGTGGACAGTGAAGCTACTCTGTAGATTGCTTTTAATTTCCTTCCCAGATGAAAACAGTGTGTCTTTCTAATATGCCAGAGTGTTCGGTGGAGAGTGTGAATAAATGCTAAACACTCTGTGACTTTCAGTGAACATGCATGTGCCTAGAGAAACAGTACTGTGATTTGATAAGTACTGTGATTTAATAAATCATAACATTCACTTAATTTTAATAATGGAATTTAAATCTAAGAGTAACTGTAGAGGTCATTTAGATTAATTAATTCCCTCATTTTTTATATAACTTATGTTACTGTGGTGTTTTTACTATTGAAGTTAAATATGAACATGTTCAAATCTGTGCAAGAAAGACTAAGAAATGTAACTACTCAGTCGTTACAATCACCTATTCATCAGTAAGACATGTACACTTACAAGGAATGGATTAAATATTTATCAACAAGTGATAATTATATTGACACAAACTTCAAATAAAAAATCAATACACATATTTATAAGTAGCAGCCCCTAAATAATAACCACAGCTCATAATATACCTGAACATTTCAGGACTTACCTCACACAAGAAGAACATATTCATTGCTAGGGGAGAGGGTTTCACTTATTGAATGATGCTTTCATAATTTCTGGCTATAGATTTCATACCTAGTAATTACCTAGAAACAGAAGAGTCTGGATTGTGTTTTCATAGCATTTGCAAAATTATGTGCTTACTGTGTATTCTAGAATGATTTATTTTTCCGCTCATATTCACTTTCCAGTGTGCATTTTTTTCTGAAGTTAAAAACATGACATGACAAAGGATCAACTTTTGCAGATAGACAGACAATACAAATCTCATTCTGTCATTAGGACAGTGAATTTTATCATCTTTAGCATTACCTTCTTACGTCATTTCACAGTGCAATTGTTGACAATAATAAAAGTAATATGTGTTAAATAAAAAATGTTTGGAAATACTGAAAAGGGAAAATAAAAATGTAGCAACTAAAAACTTACCAGCCAGAAAGACAATATAAAATGTAACATTCTGGCAATTTTTGTGCCCACAGTAGATACCCCCTCCACTCTCCTCCATCACATACATGCACACACATGTGCACACCTGCATATTTTTGTTACACATTCTGGCTGCACCACTTACATGCTCTGTGAGCTTTGACAAGTTCTTTCATTTTTCTGTGCCTTAGTTTCTTCAGCTCTAAAATGTGGATAGTAACAATAACCAGGTTATATTGTAGAAGTGTAAGCACTAAGTTGGGTAATTAATAAATACAAAGTTTTATAAGCATCTGGCATAATATATGAACCATTATTATCACTATAATGATATGTATGTTTTAAAATATTTTAAAATCATCAAACTTTCTCATTTGAATTGAAAGCCACACTAGCCATTGCTAGAATCTTGTGTTATTTTCAAGTCACAACAATACCTTTTTTCCCTTCTATGATAACGGTGGTATGTGAAACATCTGAAAAGTATGTTCCATGCAAAATGAATCTTCACAGAGACTTACTTTGTTGCTATTGTCTGATTTTTTGAGAAATGAGTTGGGCACATCTGCCAGATCCTTTTAGAAGATGTTACATTTTGTTTTTATTTTAGTTTAGTTTATTTATGAAAAGCTCTCTTCTTCTCCACCCCACCCTGAGATAATTAGGCCTCCTATCCCCCATTTCTCCCTGTTCCGTACTATAATGTTGTTGTGCATTAAATGTTTGATTTAAATAAATGGAAGATGGGAAATGGAAAGAAATCTGTCACATTTTTGTTAAAGTCATCCTTGTTTTGGTATACCTAGAGTAACAAAAAACTTTCATACTCTGAAAATATACAATCTGATAAAGGAGTTTAATTTTTTTTTCTAAATTTGAGATAGATATATTTTTTAAGGGTGGGAAAGAGAAAGCTGGTTTGGGGAGGGGAAAGATGGAGTAAAACAGATGAAGAAGAATGAATTTGAGAACATATGTTAATATTTAGATTTTTAAAAATTGAAATGTTAACTAGTTGATGCTCTTTGACAAACTGTCTGTGATACTGTGTTTTGTTTATTCCATCCCAGAAGAAGTTAGCGGTATACAGCAAGATGCAGGACTCTCTGGAAGTCACCCTTCCCAGCAAACAAGAGGAGGAGGAGGAGGAGGATGAGGAGGAGGAGGAGGAGAAAGACCAGCCTGCCGAGATGGAGTACCTTAACTCTCGCTGTGTCCTTTTCACTTATTTCCAGGGAGACATTGGGTCAGTAGTGGATGAACACTTCTCAAGAGCTTTGGGCCAAGCCAGCACCCTCCATCCAGAATCTGCCATTTCAAAAAGCAAGATGGGGCTAACCCCCCTATGGAGAGGTAAGAATTTAAAAGCAGATGCTCTCCAGGGCCCTGTCTCTGTTTTGCAACCGCCTGTACCAGGTTCCAGCTGGAGACTTGCCCCTGAAGACGGATATCCACTTGCTTTTTAATTTTTAAGGACAGCAAGGAATTTCTTTCAGACAAACAGCTGGATCAGTTTTGTCACATGTGGAATGCAGGGTTGGAAAAGATGCAGTCACACCCCTTAAATTCCTCATGGAAAGTAGTGATGCAACCGGCCGGGGTTTATAGTGGCAGGATCTAGCTGTGAGGCACCATTCCTTAAGCCCCGATGGCCCAATTTGGATGTCTAAATAAGAGGCGTGTCTGAATCAGCCTTTAAAAATTAGCTCTTGCTCATTCCACTAGGTGCTATGTGGTGACATAGCAGAGATCTGAGTCTGACCCAGGAGTACAAACTTTGAAAGCCTTCTGTGCTCTCTTAATAACTTTCTCTGTCCCGCTTTGTTGTGGTATTAACTCTTTGTTGTGTACAGTCCAGATATCATTGAGTCTATCGACATGGTTTAGACTACTGTTTTTACCTCGGTAAAGTAAAACAGCAGATGGGACATCGTCTTCGTTATTTCCCTCCATATGGAGGTCACAGAGATGTATTTGAATCTGATTTCCAGCTCACTGCAGATTGTCGGTTGATACCTTCAATGGAGTATTTATAGGGTTAGAGAAAAAATAATACATCATTCCAATGATAATTTTAAAGAAATGTGTTATGGACTTTTTTTTCCCCTGAATTTACCAGGTTATTCAAAGCATGTAGTAAAATGGATCTCAAAGTGTGGTTTCCAGGACTAGGAACATTGGCATCACATAGGTGCTTATTAGAAATGCAGATTCTTGGGCCACACCTTAGGCCTACTGAACCAGAAACTCAGGGGTAGAGTCATCTGTGTTCTAACCAGCCCTCCCAGTGATTCAGACGCAGGCTCAACTTTGATAGTCATTTATTTTGTGCTGTTAAAAACACAGTTTGCAGGCCACCTAACTCAGACCTACTGAATCAGCGTGTCTAAGGGAAGGTACTGGGAATTACACTTCCACAAGTGCTCCAGGTGATCTTTTAATGAGGAAAGGCTAGTCACCTGTGGTAGATTACCTGTGACTGGGGGCAAGTGAGAGGTGATGGGTGGTGGGTCACCTCTCAGCATCAGAATGGTTCTGCTCCATTGTGGGAGAGGTCCTGGAGAATACAAACTCAAGTGACTGAGACCTTGACAGAGGTGAACTGGGAATCATAACGGCTTATTTGATTAGTGCATTTTACAGACTTCACACAGCACTGAGAATTTAATCCTTGGAAACCTAAGGTATTATGTAATCAACCAAGATCCTATTTGATAGCACATGGTGAATATGTTTAATAACTTGTAGAGGGTAAAAATAAGAAAACTTCAATGAGTTAGCTGACTTTAATATTTTGGTATATCAATAATAAATCCTAATCAGGATAATTCATGCCAGGAGGGTAATAAATATAACGCTTACTTCTTTTAGAATCCTGGCCTAGATAACACTAGTAATCATTTAACCTGGAATGTAGGAGCAAGAGCCCAAAATTATAGCGAAATGTGAGAGTTATTTGTCTGTAGCCTCATAACTAGAAAAGTTGTAAGTGAGGTGTTGTATATATGCAAAAATTCTACAGTTCACTGTTTCCCCTCTAAGATGAATGACTGAATAGAGAAGACCTGTGGACAGATGTCAAATTTTGGTATAGAAAGGGTAGATAATGGTAATGTTTTAGTAACTATTATTACAATTTTCTTGGTATTATCCTAAATTTGGCCTTCAAATCTATCTCCTTACTCATTGGCTTGCACAGCACATATTAAGGTCTTACTATGTTCTAGGTAGTGGGAATACATCAGTGAACAAGAGAGTCTAAGGCTCTACACTCATGAGCCTTTTTAGTGGAAGAGACAGGTAATAAATACAGAGTGAAACTCAAGGTACCATTTTTTTAGGGTAGTAATAAACAGCCTCTCTGAGGCCCTTACATTTGAGCATAGACCTGAAGGAAGAAAGAGTGCTCCTCTGTGAGTATCTAGGGGAAGATCATTTGAGGCAGAGCGAATAGCCAGTGCAAAGACCCTGAGTGGAGACTGAGTTTAGAACGTTTCATGGGAAGTAAAAATGCTGGCATGTGTGGAGTGACATGAAGAGTGATAATTAGAAACAAGAATTTTTAGATTTTTTATGTCAGCTTAGTTTATTAGAGTAGCCCAGGCAAACACAGTATGCTCTTCAATTTCCATCTCTCTATCTCCCACTGATTATTTTTCCAAATACTCGGGATAATGCATTTCTGTATGGAAAATCTGGAATAAGTATGAATTGAATGATTGACTGACTTAGATAAACCAAGTTCATTCCATGTACCCCAGGTTAGAAAACAAAAGTCTTCATTGGAGAATTTATTAGCCAATAAGTTGTATGAGATCATTGATTACAGTTTTTTTTTATTTGTAAAAAACGTAAAGTTCTGTGATTTCACATGTATTATATACTTTCCATTTGTGAATAGAACTTTGCTGTAGTTGTTTCTAGTTGTGAATCAGTCAGTTTTAGATAAATATACATAACTTGGATATGACTGAGATTCCCATGTCTAGGGAAGAGAGTTTTGAGGAGTTTTATATTAATTGCCAAAGCAACACAGGTTTGGAGAATGCAGTCTTTGGATTGTTTGGGGTTCAAGTTTGGGCCTTATTACTGTCTGATTGCAATGTGATTTGGAATTAATTACTTAAAAATCCCTCTGGGCATAACTTCAAGAATATAATATGTGTTTATTGAGACCCACTTCCTAGGGATATAAAAGAATTTTTAATAATGTATATGAAGAATTTGGCATAGGGATTGATGCAAAGTGCTAAATGATGGTCAGATGCCTTTTGTCTTTTTCTTAAGTAAGTTTCCACTCATTTTGCACACAGAACACCCACCTGGGGTCTTTATACAGAAACACTGCTTTTTGGAAGTTTGGATTTCTGGCAAAAACACGGTGTCTTGGACTTAGTAGGTACTTCAGGCTATTGACAGTGTTAATGGCCATGGCAGTGAGACTTTACGCAGGAGCTGCTGACCAGCTGTATTAAATTAAAAGGTCTAATTTATGGCATGAAATTTTTACAGCGCTACACAAGTGCTACAGTGCTCCAAAGGAATTTAAAACTGAATTATGGTTGAACAGAATATATTTACACAGTAAATCTTTAGACAAGAATAGAGTGTCAGCTAATAATGGGATAATGGTCATACTTTGAGTGTGTATCTTGATGGTGTGAGTAAAGTCCTCTTTAGGCATTTTGCAGCTGTTAGACAAACAATTGACAAGAAATATTTGTACTTTGGCACAATATCAATGTCAATTCTCTCTGATTTCACTGTACATTTTAGCAGGGATTAAATAGGGCTTCTCAGTTAAGAGAACCTAATGAATCTGATTGTTCCCTTATCCCCATCCAAATAGAAACATCAGCTCCAAATATGTCTACGCATTGATCTCGGTGCCCAGAACCTAATGAATCTGAATGTCCTCTTATCCCCATCCAAACAGAAACATCGGCTCCAAATATGTCCGTGCATTGACCCCAGTGCCCCAGTACTATCACAGAAAGTGGTGTATGTGTACCACTGACTTAAAAACCATGCCGAATAGTAAACTTACTGATATTTTTTTTCTTATTGTAGTGGCAAAGTAATTGTTGCTTCATTGACCTAGTAGTGTGTGCTTGGAAAAACTAATTCTCGTAGGAAAGACGTCTCAAAATGAGTACTAACCTAAAACAGCAGAAGACAGAAAGGGAAGGAGGTCCACCTTTTAGAGCTGGCCGAGACTGGGAAGGAGATAGCTGAGTTTCTGCTCCAGGGAGCAAAGCTGAGACCATTGCTGCTAGGAAGCTCAGAACAGGCACACAGAAGGAAGGGGAGGTCTGAAGTACTGCATCGTCCTGCCTCCAAGGAGTGTGCCTAGAGTGTCTCACTTTAGAGTCACAAGGCCAATTTGAGTGACTCCAGAACAAAATTACTAGGGGGCAATCTTGGGACATAATGGTAGTGCCTAGTTCCTGTGTGACAGAACATATGGGAACACATATCCTTTCAGCTCTGACCCAACAATTTATTTTCATGGGAAGCAGAACAAGAGGGTGGGAATTAATCCTTTAGGTTATGAATGCAGTAGCAATTTTTTTCCAATGCGATTAATAAAAAGGTAAATGTTATCTTTTAACATTGATGTTTTAAATCAATATTTATTCAAAGACTATGTTTTCTACTGATTTTAAAAAATAAGAGAGTGGTTCTATTTTATTTTATTGCCTCATTTTCCTTTTTTCATGTAGTTTTTTTCAAAATTAATTAATATGTTGTTTTTTTAAATAAACGTTGAATTTTCTCTTGCTTATATTATTTGCCCTTTTCAGAGACAGTTAGAGGACATGTAAAAAGTATCCCAGCTACTATGAATTGAAAGAACCACTCTCTGTATCTCTAAGGTATATTTCTGGTGTAATCACAGTGAAATCACTGTGTATGCTTTGGGGGGTTGTATTGGACATGTATCAGTTTTGTCATTTTGTTGTTGTTCAGGAATAGGTTGTGTGTGTATAACATTTGTAATCCGAGTGCAAACCGAGTCAAAGTAGGATTTTTTGTACATGCCAGCCCGTCAGTGTCAACATCCCCCAATGACCCGGCAACACTGACCCTTCAGTCACCACGGGGTGTTCACGCCATCCAGTTCTGAACTGCCCCCCCAACCTGAAAAGTAATACTGCATGGAAATAGTTCGTGCACAGTTCCTCATATGCTTTTTCATCCAACAAATGTGGCTGTGATTAAATTCTCTTAAGCAAAGAGTCATGTAATGAAAAAAATTTACATACATATGAAATAAGTACACTGATTCCCAGGCATGAAAAAAGTCCTATCGTCTGTTTCTTTGTATCAGTATTTTTTCTTAATAATCAAGTTACCAAATAGTGGTTTTGAAGTTTAGGGTTTTCCATAAATATATTGTCTATTCAATACCATTTCATTTACTTGTAAAATGCAACATGGTTTTTGAAAGGGCTGTATAGATCTCTGCAAAATCTACATTAATCTCAGGAGACATACCAACTGGGAAAATACTAAGTTGCTTCTAATTTTACTTTTCCCTGGGGCATTTTAAAGTTTTGTTCAGACTTTATGAAGTTCATTTTAAAAAAAGAGAGTTCCACTTTCAATGATAATGTGTTCACTAATCACAATACAATACTTCATAAATAGGACATGATTTTTGGTAAGGGATTTGTTCATTATTCACATTTGGTACATGCATATCCAAAATGCTTAAGCATCTATAAAATAAAATTGGGCCCAAGTACATTTAAATGAAAAGAAATAAAAGGAAAGCATCCAGAAAAATGACATACACTCTCTGTACTTTTGATATTTTAATAGTGGATTTTAAGGAAGGGAGCTCCGTATTTCTGGCACACACCTGTGGGTAGGGTTCAGCAGTTTTTATGATGGGATTCTGGTCCCACCAGGAAATGAAAGTTGTGAGCAGAATGGAGGATTTGGTACCAAGGACTGGATCTGTGAGAGCAAAGTGGCGGACTGGCGGCGGCAACGCTGCCCCGAAGGATGCCAGGAGCCTCTGTGAACTCCTCGTATGGGCTCTGAACTTTGAGCTTTGACAGCTTCCACTGTGGGTGTGACAGAAATACTCTATAATGGCCATCACTTAAGGCAAATTGAATTTTCTTCTCACAGCTTACATAATTTTCTTTCTTGACATTAGCCGCCATTTTTCATATGTCACAGGAAGACATTTCTTAAATAAAACATATTTGCTCCAGTGCCAGTAAGTTTGATTTGAAGCACTATTTTCTGATGGATTGGTATTGTTAACAAAACAAATTCATTCAGTGAAGAGTTTTCCAGGACTGTTTGAAGGCTCGAATAACGATTTCCACTTCCATCCTTTGTCTTTTGAAGATGATCATTTCTTCATCTTCACCTTCCCCAAAGGTTTTGAGATCCACGGAGGTTCTGTGGGGGAGACACTTGAATGTGAGACTTGAAGAGCTCATGTGAGAATGAAAGGCAACTCTGGGTTTTCCGGGAGAGAACGGGACAGCTTGCAGGGCTGGCGCCGCAGCTGCTGCGGAAGCCAGAGAAAGGAATGTTTGAACACCACGGCAATATCCTAATTGCGTTAGTCAAGTTACATGTGTGCTGGTTGATTCACATTATACAAGCTTTCCCTGAAGATAAAACAAACAAACAAACAAACTGTCTGGAAATTTATGAAATGAGAATATGACATGTCAAACTTCTAAATAGTTTTATTTCAGAGTACTTCTTAGAATAGCCTTTATTCAATTGAAAGGTCTAGCAAGGCTGTGTGTGTGTGTGTAACCCAGTATAAAAATACCATCTTACTATACATGTGTGACTAAGGTGCTAAAGCAACCTTATCTTTATCTGTAGATAGAAATAATTTATGGGCCACTTTACAGAGTGATAGAAGTGTGGAGACAGAAGATACTTGGAATTTTCATTCAAGTGCCTCATATTTTAGTGGAAGAAACTGAGCCTCAGAGAAGTCAACAGATACATTTGGGGCCATAAACTGACACAAGGCAAGAGCACCAGCTCACTGGCTGAGCCCTCTAGACTCGCTCAGTGCTCACTCAGTCACTCAGCCACACCACACCACACCACAGCTGGCAGTATCGATCAGCCCGAACAGATCTGACTTGTCCGTCTCTGGATTACAGCCCTTCAGAAATCACTGAGACCTTCTCAGGACAGCACCCGTATGCAGCACGTGGTCGGCAAGGCCAGAGCCACCTGTGTCCTCCTAGGACCCTGCTCTGAATTTTTGCCACCTTCCACCAACCGAACTTTTTATTCCTTCAAATGCCACCTTGTGTGTAAGTGTGTGTGTGTGTGTGATTTTTGGCCTTTTTTCACATAATTTTTCATTTGCCTAGAACAATCTTCACTACTTCTAAACAAGGCTAACCTTACTCTCCCTTTCAATTTAGCTATCACTTTCTTAGGCTGCTTCTGAACCTTCTCTATGCGCTTCCCCTTAGGACAGCACCTACCACGTCACATTGCACATGTCGATTTTCTTATCTGTCCCCCATCAGATTGTGATTAAAAGTGACATCTATCTAATCATCCGTGACCTCCCTGTGTTTGGTACAGAATAGGTCATCTATAAATATAAGGATTGAGTGGAGAAACTGAATTTAACAGAGTTGGAGAAGGTTATTCCTCCTTCTAATTTACCTCCAAGTGCTATTCTTTGATAATATTTCCCTTTCCCAAACACCTTCTCAAACCCTTTACTTCTTCTATGTGGGTCTCTTGATTTCCACAGAACCTTCACCAAAGTCCAATGTCAAGGTTAGAGTACAGTTGTGCCCTCTTGTGGCACAGCTGTGACGAATGTTGGACATCAAGGTGGCAGACTGCCTGTCATCTAATGTCTCCTACTTGCCAGCTGTGAAGTCCTGGGCTTCTTCCCTGCCTTGATTTCCATGTGGATAAAATGGGAATAACAACAGCAATAAAAAAGCAACAACTACCTCATAGAGTTGAAGTGAGGATTTCATCCTTGAAAAGCCCCTGGCCTAGTGTTGGGCATTTGGTCACTATAATTAAATATTAACTATTATTATTCTCAGTCCAGAGACTCCCAGAAGTCTAAAGAAAAAATAAACTTAGAAAACACTCTTTCTGATTGAAAATTAGTGTTGGTGAGCATAATTAAATGCAACTTTACTTCCATTTGTTCCTTTCAGCATTAAAATGTTTAGTTTGAATGACAATTATATTTGCATCTAAAAGAAGTTAGTAAACATCATCATTTTGTACCTACCTGGACCTCGTCTATGGCATAAGTTTCCTTCACGTGCGAGGTAGGGACCTATCACCTTTGCTCAGACTTGATGACAGCAAGCCACTCAGGAGGAAATGGAGCTTTTCATTCCGACTTGCACACCTCGGTATGGATTGTAACTGCATAAGCCAAACAAACTCGGGTTGGGCGGGGGGACTCAGCCAGCACCTTGAACCCTGCGTGTTGACTTGGCACGGGAGCTCAGAGGCTTCCCTGGTCTCAGCTCACCTCTGTGTGTGGAGAAGTGCATACTGATTATCCTGCTGTAAAATATTGAACATGTAGAGGCAAGTCTGTCCCAGAACTCAATCTTATGTAAATAATTTATTTTTCTGTCTTCTCAGACAGCACAGCTCTCTCAAGTCAGAGGAATAGTTTCCCGACTTCCTTTTGGACCAGCTCTTACCAGCACCCACCTGCACCCTGTTTGGGGGGAGTTCATCCCGACTTTCAGGTCACTGCACCCCCTGGCACCTTTACGGCAGCCGACCCCAGTCCCTGGCCAGGACACGGCCTGCACCAGACTGGCCCAGCCCCTCCCTCTCCCGTGTCTGAGTCCTGGCACTACCCTTTGGCATCTCAGGTGAGCCCATCCTACAGCCACATGCATGATGTGTACCTGCGACACCACCACCCCCACGCTCACATGCACCACCGACACCACCACCACCACCCTCACCCTTCTGCTGCATCTGCCCTGGATTCTTCCTACGGGCCCCTGCTGATGCCATCAGTGCGTGCAGCCAGGATTCCTGCTCCTCAGTGTGACATCACAAAGACAGACCCGACGACAGTCACCACTGCTACCTCAGCGTGGGCCGGAGCCTTCCACGGAACTGTGGACATAGTGCCAAGTGTGGGGTTTGATACAGGTGAGCTGGGGGAATTCCTCCTTTCCATTAAGAGAACAAAAAGTTAAGAAATGAATATTTTAAAATGGGGGATATTCTAAGTACCTTGAAATATTTTTCTTTTATATGTAAAGTTAAGCTTTGCCAATATGTTTATAGAACCTAACCATTTTGCAATAATTCTTGCATTCCTGCAGAAACTGGTATGACGAGTTCACGGAGTACAGCCTGAGAAAGGTCTCGGAGCTTGTCTCCCGTTTCTTAAGCTAGCAATCTCTTCCTTTGGGCTGGAATCTCTGGCGCCTTATGTTTATAAAATATTGAGCATATTCTTTAAATCTCCCCTGTCTGTGTGCTCTATTCTGTATGTAATGCCTAAAGCAGTCATAGTGTGTTTCAGTAATTTTTCCTTCCTTCTTCTTAGGCCTGTCTTGTTATTTATAAAACAAACCGCGTTCTGGATTGGAGTCCGTGGCCTACTGTTTAAAAAAGATTAGAGAATGTATTTTTTAAAAAACAGAATTTCCCTCTCCTTTCTTTCCTTTTCCTTCTCTTTTTATCCTCCTCTCTTCTCCTCCTTCCCCCATTTCCCTCTTTTCTCTCCTATCTCTCCCTCTCTCTGACCTTATAAAACTACTATAAAGTTTATATTCAATAGATTTATAAAAATGATAAGGGAAATATTTTTTCACAGAGCATTTAGCTCCTCTCTGGAATTCACTAGTTCTGAACATCATGGTGTTAAATGTTTGAACTTGGTTTTTGGAGCAGACTAGTCATATTAATAGTATTAATAGTTCTGTCTAACAAGACCAATCTGGGCAGTGATTACATCTTCAGAGTCTACATTCCAAAGTCACCCACCTTCATCTCCAGTCCCAGGCGCTTGTCCTGGAAAACTTTGTGACATATTAGAACTTTCTCTCTGGAAGTTTAAAGAAACCTACTCTTTTCTTAGTTTTACTGTAGTGTGCAGGACCTTTAAGGTGAGTGCTGGTTCACAGCAGAGAACTCCCCGGAGTAATAAATGCCCAGCATCAAGTGGCATTCCTTCTGACATGAGCGCAACATTCTTACTGTGGTTACTGGTTCTGCACTGAGCTTTCCAACTTTGGCCATTGCCTGGCCTCACCCATTTCAGCTCCCTCTTGGGTCTCTGGGTTCAAACTTCTTTTCTAAACAAACTATCAGGGGACTTGGTTCTCTCTCTCTCTAGGAGAAGAGAATGTGTTGGGGCAAACCACCACAGACTTCCATTCTTTCTTAGCCACATACTAGCAGAATGATGGCAACTTTAATTGTTGGATGCCTGGGACCAGATCTGACTAGAGGCTGCCATCGTGGGTAGCCAATTTCTGGAGGCTCTTTCCTCCCTCCCTCCCATGGTACCTATGTGGCCAGAGGCAATGGTGTCCTTTGTAAGCAAAGGGGGTGTTCTCTCCTTTCTTAGTCACTTTGGGCTGCTATAACAGGATACCATTCGCTGGGTGGCTTAAACTACATTTAGTTTTCACAGATTTGGAAGGTGGGAAGTCCAAGATCAAGGTTCTGGCACTTTCAGTGTCTGGTGAGGATCCATTTTCTGGTTCATAGACACTGTCTTCTCAATGTTTCCCTACATGGCATAAGAGACAAGGGAGCTCTCTGGCATCTCTTATAAAGGCATTAATTCTATTCATGAGGGTTCTACCCTCAGGACCTAATTATCTACCAAAGGCTCCATCTCCTAGTACTATCACATTGGGCATTAGGATTTACCTATGAAATTTAGGTGGACAAAAACGTTAAATCCAAAATATTCCTTCTGTGCATTCTATAACATAAAGATGGAAAATGGATGTGATTGCTGATTCGAATTCTCTGTTCATCTGTAGTTGTCACCTTTGGTGTAAGCCTAATTAACTAACTAATTTTTCAGAATTTTAGTTTTAAATAGTCTTGGGAGGATGAAAGTCACCCTCTTACCTTTTGGAAGTAGAGGAGATAGTGGTTTTTTTTCTCTGTAAGTTAGGAATTAATATTATTGAGTACCTACTGTATAAGGTATTGCCAGAGGTACTTCATACTTACTATTGCTCCTAATTCTTAAACTAATTCTGAAATAGGTCTTCTTTGATTCATTTACAAATAAGGAAACAGACTTAGTTTTTCTCTTTGAAAATTTCCTAAATTGTAAATACCCAATTCCTCTCCAAGGAATTGCTACGGCAGCACCTCCCTGTGTGTGTATGTATACTAGACTACTGCTAGTTAGACTGTTAAATTAGACTGTTAATGGTTAATAATGACAAGTGAAGATTTACCTATTGGACATATGCAGTGCTCCTCTTTGTTACTGTGGGTTTAGGGGGAGGATTGTAATTCATCCTTGTCCCATAGTTTTGAACCAAATAAGAAAACAAAGACAATGGAATCACTGAAATAGAGATCAAATTGTTAGTATAATCATTGATCAGGTTAAATTGGAGATCCTAGATTAGGTTTACTGTTACAACTCGACTTTGTAGTATCTTGGGCTAAATTTAGATTCTGGAAGGTCCATGTCTAGGGAAAATCTTACAGTCCAGAGAAGGTTCCCATAGACCCCTTCCTTGTCCTACAGTCTAGAGCACCGTTACTGTGACGAGAAATCTGAGAAGCATAATCTGAAGTATGACCCTGGTGTGCTTACCATGCAATTGGCAGTAGCAAGTAGAGTGTGCACTCCTTTGTGTGCGGGCTGGCCTAGAGAGGGAGAAGGGGCTGAGCCATGTGAGCTCATTTACCTCTCCTAACTCAGGCATCCTATCAAATATCACATCTCTCTTCTTTGAGAAGAGTTTGAGAGGAGCGTTTTAGGTCAGTTTTCTGAAGAAATAGACTCTAAGATGCAGGTTTGATTGTACACAATTCATGGGGTAACGTTCTCGGGATAACAACTTTGGGATGTGAGAAGAACTGGGTAGGAGATGTCTCACTATGATTAAGTATAGCTGAGTCTTGGTTGATTCTACAGGGAGCTTAGGAGCTCAGTTGGCTCCTTATAATGATCCTGCCTTAAGTCAAGGTGGATGGGCTTTTATATTCCTGCATCAACTGGTTATTGGATGGATTTGTCAGTGGAAAATCCACTGACTTTACTCAGTGGAAGGCAATTCCTGAAGAGAGAAACAACTGAAAGTCATGAGCTGCTAACAGGAGGTGAATGAATATGTCAACACAGTGGAGAGGGAACGGTGGCCCATCACAATGTCCACTACAGGGGGACAAAGAAGACTAGCATCTCCTCTTCCACTTACCTAACTACTTATTAGATAACAGAAGATTCTGTATAACAGACAAAAGCTAGGAAAGTAGGAGAGTTGAGATGAACAAGAGGTGGGTTTCTCTATCCAATCTATGCGACCTTGACCTGACCATGAGCCAAAATCAGTGGCTTAGCTCAGGACTCAGCATCAATGTCAAGTGGCTACCGGGCAGCAGAGGGAAGAGCCTGCATTCAGGTGAGACAGGTGTAAAACTTCTCAAAATCCAGGTATACTCCATTAGGGGATAAACTAACGCAACTGTTTTGAGAGCAAATTGATCAAGGATATGACATTTTCATCAGCAGGGGAAAGGTTTAATAATTTTAGGTGCATTTTTATTTGCAGCCAACTGTAGGAAATCTGACCAAAGAAAGTTTTAGAGTATCATGTACGATGACATCTAAGGGTCAATGAAATTCTTCTGTGAAGGCCCTGACAGAAATATTCGGTACTTCGCAGGTTTGAATTCTACATACTTTTCATGTGTTATGGAATGCTGCTCTTTTTTATTCCATTTTTCTCCATCATTTAAAAATGTAAAACCCATTTTTTCATACTTAGCTCATGGACTGTATCTATAAACAGGCAAGGGGCCTGGTATGACCCATGGGCTGCAGCTTTCTGACCCCTATGTAGCCCCGTGGGTGTAATTTCTAGCTCTCTGTACAAGCACACACACATGTGCACCTGCACTTCCTCAATGAAAATTATCTGGAAGTATATTCCCCCCCTTTTAACGATTATTGCTCACTAGAAATTAGTGGGCATAAGCTTTAAAGGCAGACTGATTTTAAAAGCCCACCCCTGTCACTGACTAAGTACAGGATTTGGGCAAAGTACTTAACCCCTTGGATGCCTCAACTTACCTTTCAAAGATGCCTCTGGGTTGTTTTGGGGATTAAATGAGTTAAAGAGGGAAAACATTTAGAAACGTGCCCTGCACTTAGTAGACATTCTATAAATGCGATCTACAAATGCTAGCTATGAAAAGGAAAGGTGGCAGACCCTTATCCCTTTTAGCTTTTAAATCATTATTATTGAGATATGTATCTTATGTCATGTACTACATCACTTTAAAATGTACAATCCAGTGGATTTTAGTATGTTCACAATGTTGTATACACGTGCACACTCTCTAATCCCAGAACACTTCTATCACCTCCCCAAGAAATACCATCTCTCAGGAGACATTTATTATATCTGTAATTAATTATAAATTCATTACACAATATATAGTAATAGAGGTCTGAGGTTTTGCAGGTAAAATTATTCCATGACAATTAAGTGAAACCGTCTGTCTTTTCTGAAGGTCCCAAGCTGGGGCAAGAAGAGTGTGGTGGCTTAGGCATAAAATGTGAACAAATGCTCATTCTCAGAGTTCTGCCTCTACATGCCTCCTTAAATTTTGCACCCAGGGTGCCTCACTCGCCTCACCCGTGCCCTGGCTCTATCTGGTGTCAGGCCTAATTCGCTTTCATGTGTTGCTCCCTGTTGTTAAGTGGATAGTACATTTCTACTGATTGGATTGTAGGGCATCTGCATCCACCCTCATGAAAATCCCCGTCTTTACCAAAACACTGCTATCCCATCTCACATTAGGCTTTTCCCTTTCCTTTTCAAAATTTTAAAGTTGGGTTTCCTGAGAACACTAGTTTCCGCATGTGAAAATAAGAGCTTAACTTAAAAAAAAAAAAAAAAGAAAAGAAAAGACCTGTGGTGAAATTAGCTAGTTAACATTGCCTACTACATACCTCTCTTTGAGGTCACAGTTCACTTTAGTATGGAAAAGGTTATTATCCATTCTTTAGCAAAGAAATATATTAAATTTTAATAGGAGATATTTTCACCCTGATGTTTTTATGTGCACATTTTGTTTTTAACATACTAACTTCTCATGGAATGGTCCTTGGGAAATGCTGTTTAGCTTGTTTTTCCCCCATAATGAAAGCCAGAGTTTTCAACTTTTATCAGGGACTCTCACCTTACATTAAGCTGCTGTAGAAAGGTAGGTTAAGAAGGGTAGGTGGGGCCAAAGATGAATACCTGGAAGGGTAAGATGAAGAAAGAGGGGTCCAGGGTATGGAGCACTAACTTCAGTCAGCTCAGAGCATTGTACGAGGCCCCTCTGTGCGTCAGGAAGAAGAGACCGAAATGTGGACAGACTTGTGATTGGACTACAACGTAGTATTAGATACGCACATGTGAACGCAAGAATATGCCTCTTCCTGTCATGCTCAGATTTTGTTTTTGTGATGATATTAAGTAATTCTGACCTACTATTCATCTTTCTGTGGCCATAACTATTTTACTGACATGCTGACATTCTTATGTCCTGTTATTGCCAATAATTTACCTAAAATAAGACATAAAATATTCCATCTCCCAGCAGTTTGAATTAATTTTTTCAAGTAAAGATTTGTTAATGAGGGTTTTTTTTTACTGAAATAAAAAGTTGCTTTGTTTATAACTTCTACTTCATCCACTGAATTTAAATTTACCAAAAGGATAAGCAGTCATGCTTTGTGGTACGACTTCTTCTTTATAAACACAAGCTGCTCATGGCTTGAGATCGTTTTCAGCTCTAGATCCACAGATTTATTTTTCTTAGGACCCCTCATGTTATTTTAGCTATAATTTTGTTATTTTTTTTTTTACTTTGAGGAATGTCACAATTCCTCAATACAAAATGCACATAAACAGGAGTTGAGATACACATATTCCTTTTGTTAACATACCTTTAAATAGGCTAAAATTAGCACCCCCCCTCAAAATAGCATTCTGTATTATGACCCAGGGTCAGGAAATATGGAGGTAAAAGGGAATTAACATGATGATGATGGTGTACCTCTGACTTTTCAAAATGTTTATCATATAAACATTGGCTATATATTTGCAGAAATAGTAGGTTTTATGACTGAATGATTCTGTCCCACGTGATTATTAGAGCCAGATATTAAACACTATGTGGTTCATCTCTCACTAACAACCATAATTTCAGCTATGGAATGAAATCAAGATTATGTACCATAGAGTGGGACATTTATTCTTGCTAGACAGAGAAAAACAAAACTACAATAGCTACTGGACCTACAAATTACTAAATGCGGGCCATGAAAATTTCAATAAGTATGGCAAACTATGTTTCTAGGATTCTCTCAGGTGTTGAACCATAAGTTGAATTATTCCTGAAGAGACTTTCATACCAATGTGCTTGATAAACCTGTGAATAGAATTTTTATGATAAGAAACTGGAAAAGTGTTTGAGGACTAAAGTTTGACAAGAGCCAGGAAGCACTAGACACCAACGGAGAGGTCTGGACACACAGGTGTCCTTCTTACCGGTGCCTCTCGTAGACACTTAGTGTGTGCTAACAGCAGAAAGGTCCAGTCGCCTCGCATGGTTTTCTGAATTCTTTGTGGTATAAGGCCAGTAAAATACATTACAAAATTCTGACTTATTCTGAATCTTTTAATCTGAATGCTTTGTTAAGAGGCCGTCATTTACAAATCATAAAATTATATTTTAATGAACCTTAAGTCATAATTATTAATTGGCCCAAATTGTTATATAGTGTTCACTTTAAAACAGATGAATTAAACTATCTCAGTAGGTAACATACTGTGATCAGTTTTGCTCAATACTATACAGATGCTTTACATTGCTCTTCATTCATAGAAACATACATACTTTTGTTTTATCAAATACAGGAAATAAAAAAGCAGGGAGAAAATTAGCTATGCACTAGAGCAGCAAATGGAGAGGAAGTTTCCTTCCAGGAAGGAGGGTTGGACATCAGGTTACAACTTGCTTTTCCATCCAGCCACTAACTTTGCCATCTTGCTAGATCACATCTCAAGACCATGCCTTCTGGTAGGTGGTCTCATGCTGACAAGCGTGGTCAGAAAAGACTGTGATTGTTCTTAAGTTCTCAGAATAACCATGCTGAACTAGCTTAACATCGCCTTTTAAAATGTTACTAGTTTTAAATGTTATTGAGGATAGTAAGGGAATTAAAATCATGGAGCTTTAGACCTAATAACCTCTTGGAAATTATTTCCCTCTCTGAACATATACATTGGCAAAAAAAAAAAAATTAAAGGAAACCAAGAGTTACCAACCTAATATATTTGAATATTTACCTCATACCATAACACTCCCATTCCATACTTTAAAATGAGGTGGGGGGAGAGAGAGAGAATGAGCTGCGGTAAATTTGGAGAGAAATCATTGGAGGGTCACAGTAACAATGAACAGGATGGTACGATCTGTATCAAATGTAAAGTACTAAGGTATTTTTCACCCTGGAGGAGAGAGGACATCAAAGTAGCATGTTGCAGTGACCAAGTACAAGGTTTCCCTCTCCTCCACACCACCTCTTCTCATTGAGCATATATATGTGTTGTTGCAAGTCTGAAGGTTCTGGGGTTCACTGAAGTCTATCCTGACATGATTATTGATTTTTATAAATGGAGAAGTGAGGAAATGTTCTCCAGTGGTGCCGGAAGATAGGTGAGGCATAGAAGGTTACTTCTGGTCACTTGATTTCAGCAGGTAGAGACATGAAATGGCATGGGACAGAAGCCAGCCCTAGGACACCGTGATTTCTCTGCGGCAGTTTTGCTGTTCAGTAAAGGTCTATGGATTGCTGGATACTTACCTGGAGGGCATTATCTGATTTTGGATAGTTAAAATGTCACAAGGCAGTAGTTGCTGATTAAAAAAATAGTAGGCAGAAGGTTTATGAACTAGTACTTTCTCTGGACTTTTCAAAAGCTTATGATTCAGTAGCAGTAAAGACTCTAGTAATTAACAACCAATTGTTTCACACTTTCTGCAAAACTTCTTCTTTTTCATTGCCTTGTGTCATAAATCTATTTTTCACTGAGAGAAAATAATCACCAAAGATGTGTTAAAATATTTATGTACTCTCGAATGGCATTAGTTGTACGGGGCACATGTTCAGAATGACAATTTTGTGATCGGAAGGGTAATGGGAACCGTCTTTGAGATGCATGTGAAAGGCCAGGAGATCCCAGCCAGAGAGTGAGGTCTGCATGAAAAGGACCTGGATGGTGAATCAGAGAGAGGGATGCATTCCAGAGCACTGCTGTCAGTGTTGAGTATCCGTGGCTGGATTCTGCAGGACCTTAATGAAATTCCACGGCTGTCCCAGAGCCCTGCGGATCTTATCCAGGCTCTCTTCTGGGCCTCCGTCCACAGGATGGTGCCATATGTCACCATGCCCAAAGCATGGGATTTTCTCTCACAGACCTCCTTCCTACCTAACAGGAGGAGTGCAGGAGCTTTCTGAGGGGAATCTTCATGTTTTAGGATGCATTTGCTTAATAATACAAATAACTACACATATACATATGTGTATCAATCTGAATCCCTGTAAAATACATCTTGCCTCAGAGAAAATGTGATTTCTCATACATTGCTGATAGAAAAGTAAGTTATAAGGTTTTTAAGTAAGTAAACCAGAAATGTACTACAATTTAAAATACTCATGAACTTTGGCCCCGTGAGTTTGTGCCACATAAATATAAGCAGCAGCATATGAAGATATATGCACAAAATTGTTTATTGTGACAATGTCCACAGTAGCAAGATGCTGGAATCAAGTGACTGCCGTGAAGAAGGGGATCTATGAGTGAATTATGTTCTTTGTGGTATTGCTAACTAAAACAATAAAAAACACAGAAGCATATGCGTGCACTTCTTGTCAAAAGTGGATGGCAAGATGTTCTTTATGTATGTGTGTCTGTGCAGTGTGTGTGTTTCCTTTTAGGGCTGCAGATATTGGGGTCACTGATTTGAGTTTAAAGAGGAGAGAAGAGTTTAGAACAAAATACCATGTACAAGGTCTGTCCAGAAGGTATCTGACCATGCAGTATGAAAACCAGAGACATTTATGTTTCTTGTACCTAGTAGGAGAAGATACTAGGTACAAGAAACTTTGTACATAGGGCAGTGATGCCCCAGTCACCTTCAAACTAGGCACCTTGGGACCTCACACAGTTCTCCCAGTCACCATAGGCTGACCTGCGTGGTCTGAATCTTATCTATGGTCTGAAATTTCTTCCCTTTCAAAGGTGATTCTAGTTTTGGGAAAAGCCAGAATTCACAGGGCACCAAATGTAGGCTATAGGGAGGCTGAGTCACCTGAGTGATTTAACGTTTCACCAAAAATCTCTGCGCGAGACGTGATGCATGAGCGGGTTGTTTGTTATGATGAAGCTGCTAATCACCAGTTGCCTGTAGCTATGGCTTTCTGAATCATCCAAAAAGTTTCTGTGGAGGAATGTTCAAGCTTTACACAAAATTTGATGCAGATTCGTTGCTCTGCTAATTCAGTCATTTTGAACGTGTCGGCCACACAGTACACATGCTCACTCAATGTCATCTACTGCCCCCACTGACTAGTACATGAAGTCATCATTGTTCATGCATGTGCATTCCAGTCCATTCTCCTTGGCTGCCAGGTTAAATTGATGTCCAAACCCTTCTTGTTATGTAAACAATGGTTGGACATTTCCCGGACAGACCTCATATATGTATGTTTTTATGCATGTATGTATGTATATGTATATGTATGTGTGTGAAACAGAAATAAGAAGGGAAAAAGGGAGGAAAGAGAGTTAATTTTATTAATAATTTATTCTCACCCTCAGGTCACTTAGGGACTGATAAAAATGATAGCCAAGATAGAGAACTTGACAGATATGTAGAAATGTATGTCCAGAGATGTGAATGGGCAAAACAGAGGGCCAAAAAAAAAAAAAATAGATTCTGGGACCCATGTCACCACTTAGCCATATTATGTTGAATAAGTCTCATAACCTCTCCCTTAGATGCAAAATGAAAATGATATGCCCTACTTTGACACAAGTGGGAGGTTTCATGAACTAATGCCCATGCTTGTGTTTTCTAGATGGTGACACATGATGCAGAACTAAAGCTCTCATTATTCTTAATAATTATGGTGCATTTCACACAGAAAAAGAAATTCACACTGTAGATCATCATGGCATCATGCTGAGATGCTTGCTTTAAATGCCTCTGCTACTTCCTGACTGTATGTAACTTAATTCGTATCTGTCCTTGAAGAGTAGCTGTGATATCTGTTGGAGGTAAATTTCCTAGTAGTGGTGTTTGCTAATATTGGCCATACGTTGAAAACTGGGTGCTTTTTCTTGGTTGGACAGACAGTGGGACAGGTGGGGAAAAGCATAATGTAAGCACTTGAAGATTTATCAGGATGTACATCTTCAAGACATTTTAAAACATGGTTTTCTCTATCTAGAAGGAACACCGCGCAGTGTGGAATGAGGGGGTACTAAAAGCTCTCCGTGAGCGTATGCATTGCCGAGACGTTTGTTCTTGTCACTCATGAGGTCCCACTGAGATTTTATGTGCAGATCAAGAAAGTTAGACTAAGCATATACGTACTCACTCAAACTCTATTAATACTTGCTAACTTTTAAAAACTGTGAACTAAAAATTGATTCATTCTCCATTCGAGTATTAATTTTGTAAACAAGTTTTTATGGATTACTCTCTGATTTTTTTTTTAATTGCAAACAAATTAGGCAATGCCTTGAGTGTTTCTTAAAGGAGTTGTCATCAACGAGCTGTGTATGAGACTGGGGACTTTCTCAAACTGTCATGTCTTCCCAGGAGAAACTTACACGCTCACCTGCCAGAGGAGCTATAGAGGTTAAAAAACCAAACGCCTGAGTAATTCTAGCATGACTCCAAATGGGGAATCATTCAAGGCATTAAAAGGCCTGTTTCAGGGGCCAGTGTCTTTCGTATCATCAAATTACCTTTTCAGGAATGCTTCACTATTTCTTGTATCACATACAAGGGCACATCTAAAAGAAACCGACTCAAAAGAAGAAATCTGCTTTAGAACTTGTCCCCAGACAATTTTACATTAGCTTTCAACAGGCTGCAAAGATTATATACAAAAATTCTATATGCCCTGTGGAGTGTATAGGTTCTCTTTATTCTCTTTCAGGCTGCCTAACTCTTCTCTTATTGTTCTATTTATTGATAATACAAGGTTTCACAAACAATTGTCTGTGGCCAACATGTTCTGAATTCCTTGGCAAAAAGATGACCAAAAAGAGTCTTGCAGGAGATCGTTGAGAGGCAAAATACACTGATTTGCTTTTGAATATAACCTGATATACTGGAGATAGATTTAACTTAATAATTTTTGTCAACCACAAGCATGTGTTATAATACTTATTTTCATGGCTGCTTTGTTTGAACGGTATCAGATGATGCTTAGCATCCTCACAATCATTGAAGTTCTATTTATGTTTTCTTGGATTAGGCAGACTTTTCTGCATAATGTCAGAGAACAAGCTTATGAAAAATTACTGATGTCAATGTGGAATTGATGTATATGCAACATATCTCATTCTTACTGAATATTTTCCAATATGTTTTGATTTAATGGAGAGCTTGATTACTTAAACCAAGCAGGCATAAAATAGATTTGTATCTCTGTCGTTCTAAAGTAATTTTTAAAATTTCTGTATCTTTAAACCACTCGTACTCCCAGGTAAAGTATTTCCTGAGCTAGTATTGTATCTCCAATTATGTTTTTGTGCATAGCAATGGATCCAGATTAGCTCTTCCTCTGGTTGGATTATCTATTTTCTGGATCATAAAGCTGTCACTGCATAACCTAGAAACCTCTTTAAAGATGTATGTTTGGCTGCATTTGTTTTCCAACAGATGTCTGGATAGTGAGAATCTCTTGAGAGTACTATAACTTGTGGTTTCAGTTACACTAAGTGATCCAAGCATTTTTTGGATTTTCTCCTTTCCAGTTCTGGGAGAAAATCTGTAGAAGAAATTACAGAGGGTTTTCCATTTCACTCTTCTACACTCCTTTTTTTTCTCTATTCTTTGTCTCTGTCTTCAAAGTTTCTTTATATCTGTTTTTTGAGACTGAGGTCACTGAACTGGTGAGCAGTGTCTACACTCCATATTGCACCTCCTGACCCCAGGCTTCATTTACCCAGGAGGTTATCACACTGAAATTCAAATTTTGAGCGTGGCAAATTGCCAACATGCTCACAAACTACCCGATGCTGCGATTTGCATTTTATATTGTCCACAAAGTCAGTCTTAAAATGACATTCAGATTTGTTACTCCATACCCTGAGGCTTAAAGTACTTGCCAATAAAAGTACCTCCCTTCCAGCAGGGCATTTTAGCATGCACACGTCTGAAGACATGGGTGTTGCTAAAGGCACCGGCTGCAGACTATGTGCATGAGAGTGTTGTGGTTTTGGAGGGAGTATTCTGTAGGGCAGACCGAGCACGGTGGCTTGCCGTCTGGTCTGGAAAAACAGGAGCAGCGGGAAACACCTGGGCACCGCGCTGCTTGTCACCTGCATGTTCGCCCCAGGTGTGCAGGTGCTGTGCTTCTTACAATGACTTAGTGATTTCTGGTCTATTAGTAACATCAGATTCAGTGGGTTTTATTTTTTCTACTCTTTTGAATGTGAATTTAAAGATACTTTGACAAGTTCAGACAGTTCTCACCTCACTGTTTCTGACAGTACCACTACATGAAGATTTTAAGTCCATCCTAAATGTGCCTCAAGGAAACATCTCCGTATGCAGAGAAACCTCTGCTAATAAATTGTTAGACTGTCATAGTTTAGAGCTTTTATTATTTTAGTGTGTAAGAGTTGTAATGATAAGAGAGTAGTTGTAATTCATCATAATAAACTTAATTTTTTTTCTGTTCAAGTATACATCTTATTTGGAATGACTTTAAAAAAGAATTATTGTTCACCATTTAAGTATTAAGTATGGAGGTACTTAGTATTCATCAAAGTGGCACGAAGTATTTGTAATATATGAGGAAAAAGTTAATATATCTAATATACAAAAACATTTAGAAATCAAGGAGGAAATTAATTCATTGGAAGTATAGAAAATTGGCCAAGATAAAATACAAAGAAAGAAGTGCCATAATCTTCAGTAATGCTGGAAGAAATATAAGTTGAAAAAATGTGATACCTTTATTCTGTGATGATAATAAATAATAAAAATTTATGATTTACTGGCACAGACTTCCTGCAACATTTAGCATCCACAATGAAATATGTAAATACAAATATACATAAGTGCTTGCGTTCAGCAAGCATATTTTCAGGAATTTATCTTATCTACTACAATATTCACATAAGTAACATATTCACACATTTGTGCATGTGTGTGTATTCAAATGTTGTAGATCTATAGAAAATTATGTAAGTTACGGTATGGGGTATGCCGGGTATTGTGCCGCAGCCCTTCCCAAGGGTTTGTCTACATACACTGACGTGGAATAGTTTTCCAAGATGCCACTGCTAGTGAAGTAAGCATGTTGTAAGCACAGTATCAATAGTGGTGTGAGTGTATGTGCATCCAAAGTGTAGTGAGTAAGTTGTTTGATGACAGAACATTGCATAGAACTACTTTCTGACTACTCCATAACTTGATTTTTAAACAAGAAATTTATGATATTTTGAAATGATTTTTTAAGAAGATGTTTTAAAAAAGAATAAAGGGGGGTCTCCATGGTGGTCAAACATGATCTATCTTGATATGCGCCTGAAATGAAATCACAGCTCTTAAATTGGGTCGCTCTTACTCTTATTTTTCCCTCTATGTTAGTGTCAAAGTGCTACCCCCACATAGATCTTATTTAGAATTTCTTAACTAGCATATAAATCGATTGTCCCAGGGCTCAGACAAACAAACGTAGTTGTATGATCATTACCAGTGATAATTTTATAAAGTAAGAGAAGATGATATGACTGTCTCTAGCATCACTTCGTTTGGGATCATTTCTCATTGTGTCAGTGTTAGAGGTCAAGTTACTGGTGAGGGTTGGATATTTTGATATAGCATCCAATACAACGTTGTATATATTTATATTTACAATGAAAATGACGTGTCTTTACTAAAGCAGAGATGAAGCAAGGGTTCATTTTTTAAAGTGTAGGAATAATCTACCAGCTCATTACTTTTAAGTACTTTCTTTACTTTTAAAATATACAATAGTCTATCCAAACATTCAGGTTTCATGTTTCTATTTTTCTTCTCTTTCTATCAACAGCGAGTTCCTCAGTATATGTTTACCACATTACCTTTTTTATCACCAGCAATAAAATTAATTGGAAACACATTCAACTTACTTAAGAGCTATAGTCAAGGGTGTTGTGGAGTGATTTTGCTTCTTTAGAAGTTGGATGTGCTTTACTAGTGGACGTGACTGACAATTAAACAATCTCTAGAACTCAGATGGTCCAGAGTGTAGCTTTTTCAGCAACTCAATTTATTACTTATTTTTACTCAATAGCAGAAAACCTAACCTCATCGATCCTGAGTGTTCTTACCTTAACCCAATGATATCTTCATTGAGTTTAGTTTAAAACAATTTCCCACTTAGCGATAAAACTTCTTCTCGGATTCTTCCCTCACTTTCTCCCTGGGATTGTCTTTCTACTCCTGGGATTAGTCATATAACAAACTTGTCAAGTAAGAGGCTGCTGTGTGATTTTGGTCTTGTCATTTCAATTCTATTCTGGCTTTTGTTTCCAAGCATATTCCCTCCCGCTACTCTGCCTCTCTATGCATTCTCTGTACCATGTTCCCCCTATTTAACTTGAATTCAGCTTCTTAGTGTTTGTGATGCTCCAAGAAACGCAGGCCATTTCTTCTACCCTGGGGTACCCACATCATAGCTATGGAACATACTAACAATCTCACCAGAGCTGTTTCTAAGCTAATATCTGTACCCTTCTCAGAGAGCCCATGGAAAATTTAGGATCCAGGGAGGGGGAATTCTCCAGGCTTTTCATGCTTAGACATACCCTGTTGCTATCTCTCCTTCCCATTCCTAGAGTCATTTGTAAAAGTTGAATCTGTGAGGCTATTGCCTCCCAAAAATCTCAGTGAGAAAATGAGGAAATTAGGTACAGTGACTTGTGAAAGAGACAGGGTCTTCAAATTTTAAAGGGATATCATATTATGATCTTCCTTGACCAAGATTTCTCTTCCACTTCTAATTATCCTTAATTTCTTTTCCATGTTCTTACTTCCTTCGCAGTCTTTCTGGGTCTAGATTTTTTTGTTTTGGTCAGGTGCTGGTGGTGGTGGAAACGAAGTGAGGAACTGGGTCCGTGGGCTGACTTTCCTTGTATGTTTTCCTCCTAACCGAGGGCCAGACTCTCGACCTCTGAAGCCAGCAGTGTGATGTCTTTGTTTTCAGGTCCATTTCTCACAACCACCTCGCAGGCCACATGGCCACCTCATGTCCTCAGTGTTCACACGGGGGAAGTTGGGGGAAGTTGGGGGTGGTGAATATCAAAAAACATTTCAGTTAATACAACATATTCTGTTGCATGATTAAAGTACGTCGTCTTCAACTGCATAACAAACTACAGTGTAAACATTTAGTAAGTTCACGAAAAACATTGTAGATATATAGTTTAAAAAATCACCAAGACAGCTATTTTGTTAATCCTGGTATCAATTCTGTTAAATAAGTGTTTCAAAAACAGTGCAAAAGGGATATATAAATGCATAACATTTCCTCGAGTTGATTTTATGAAAGCACTTTGACTTGGGGAGTTAGGAAAGTGTAGGCTGGTGTTGCAGTGACAGCCTGTAGAGTCCAGGTGGAAGGCGCCACGTACGTTGAGATTAAGACTACAGACTCTAACATCAGGTCACCTCATTTTCAGTGCCAGCTCTACTGCCTGGTAGTTGTAAAACTTTTCATAGTTTCAATTTTCTCACTTGTAAAATGGATATTATTATGGCATGATGAATGTCATTAAATGATGTACTTCACATAAATCCCTTAGCTCAGTGCCCGGCATGTTCAGCCTAAAGAAAATGTTCGATAATATCATTTTTATGATGTTTATTTTCCTTTCTACTGACAATCTCATTGACTAAATGATAAAGCCAATCTGGGTTACAAATATCAAGAAGATAAATATGAGTGATTTCAGACAGCCAGTGGGGAGATTGCAGGATATGGTATGAACTTATTTTATATAGGTTTAAGTTAGGGAAGTGAGAAAGCAAAAGAGCCTGGATAGGAAGAAAATCATAGCAGTGGATTTTTGTTCTGGTAAGAAAATCTAGGGAACTCTTAAATATATGTAGACCACATAAGGATCATGGGTTAATGATATACGCAGACCACATACAATTCATGGACTAATGATTTCTGTCCGCTTTAGCCCTTACTGGAAACACAAGTGTACTGGCTAGCTTTTTAATATCCTGATCTACCCTCATCAAGTAACAAAAAAACTATAGCCCTGCTTCTGTGTTGCGACTTAGTAGTAGTAGGGTCTATTGTTTCTGGTTGTTCATTTTCTTGTGCTTTACTTATACCTATTTTGAAATTTACAGGTATGAATACTTAGTAGTAATTAAAGTGAAGGTTTTATTAATGTGTCTTCACCAAGAAGGAGCTAAAAGACAAGACCACATTAGATATTTAAGGCATTTCAGGGCACATATTAATTGAATTGATTTTTTCAAGGTAATGCAAAGACTTGAAAACAACAACAAAAAATGAAGAAATGAAGTTACAATGAGACAATGCCTGATGTTATTGTGGTTGGAACACTTAAGGCTAGGTTAAATAATTCAATTCTTGTCCACAGAAAAAGGCTAACGTGATTTTGAGAGTCAGATGGCTTTGCAAAGGAAACTGGGGATTGCCTTTACTTAGGGGAGGAGGGAAGACACTGAAACCACTTGATGATTCCCACACTATTCATGACTTGCCGTGCTGACATTCTATAGATTGATGGAGTCTTCCAGGGTGGAAATACTGAGTCATACAGAAGATGAGACATTTTAATAATGAAAAAAATATTTATGCAGTCAGCAGATTGTCAGTTAAGGTGGTTTAGATTATAAGTCACCCAAAAGAGACTATGGTAGGTTGTAAATTATTCTAACCACTCAATCATTTGAAAATGTGTAAAGCAAGCTTAGAGAGAATTAGTATACCCCAAATACTTTCATTTCTTCTTTCTTCCCCTCTTTCTCCACTTTCCCCTTATCCTCTTCTTTTGAAATGAGGGCAGTGGAGAAACTATGGATTCTATCTAAACGTAATACTAGTACACATGAGAAAAAAAATTAAGATGGGACTAATCTTTCTTCAGAAGTGTTGCTTTTTCCTAATGTACAAGTGCTACAGAATGAAGACAGTGATGTGGTTCTGTGAGTTGCTTCTTTGTCTCCTATTTGTTTTCTCTCCCTTTATGGAGTCTGTTTTGTAGATTGTTTTCATGTCTCCCCTCAATGACTGACCAATCGTGTCTGTTTTGTAATAATATCCATTGTTTTATAAAATTCTTTGACAAGTTGGAGAGACAGGAAATTAAATCACTGCAGCTGGTTTAGTAACAATTGCAGTTGAAAACCACACCGGCTCATTTAACAGTTCTATTTCTGACATGCAGCCCAGAGTTAAACAGTTTGAGATCGAGGGTCGAGAAGACAGACCGTGATCCTAGCACCCGCACAACCACAACCAGGCGGCATTTCGATCGCTTATTTAATAGCCTAACCTTCATGTTTTGGTATTTGGTTGGAAACAAATTAAGAGCACCTTGACTGGTGTGGCTCAGTAAGTTGGGCATCTTCCTGCAAAGGGAAAAGTCACCAGTTTGATTCCTAGTCAGGGCACAAGCCTGGGTGGCAGGCCAGTCCCCAGTAAGGGGTGTGGGAGAGGCAACCGACCGATGTTTCTTTCCCTCTCTCTCTCCCTTTCTCTCTAAAAATAAATAAATAAAATCTCTAAAAAAATAAACAAGTTAAGAGCAACCATTATTCTGAATCTTTACTCTTTCAAACAATTATGCCCCAGGACAAAAATAAAGGAAACTGAAGAAATTGCCCTTCAAGGGGATGGAAACTGAAGGAGCTGTGCTAATCGCTCCTATCAGAAATGAGTCCGTTCACTCCTGAGTATCCAGAGTCACATTTTTTGTTTCATTCCCTCTTCGATAAACTTCTTCCTAACTAATTTAGCTATGAGTTGGAATTCATACTTGTTCATATAATTTCCTTTTGTCACTATTATTTCAAATTTACCTGTAAATTTTATTTTCTTGTTATGAAGTTTGGATTTTGGTAAGCCATCTTAACTATTTTCTGGAGGAAGATGTGATAAAAATATTAAATTTATAAATAGAATGTAAGTTTGTGCTGTTAGCTGTGCACCAACCATATCTATTTTGCTGACACTACTAGATTCAGTTTTTAACCATCTAATTGTTCATCATAATTTATAACAATCCCATAATGGAATACATTTCAAAATAACATAAGAATTTATTCACTACTTTAGACCAAAAAGTATAATTTTTGTTCTGAAATGTATTAACTGAAGTGTTGCCTAAATGCCCCAAAGATTGGCTACACCATTTTTCTCCGACATCAGCTCCTTTTGAGATTATAAGTAAAATGGTTTCTTTTCTTTTCTTTTCTTTTTATTCACTAATATTCCAATGAAGTAAAAACCACAGTGAGGAATTTGTACTGTACAAATAGTCCTGCTCTAGTCTAGAGTTTTGTCACCTGTTGATTGACATTTTGAAAATCTGAGCTCAAGCGCAGAATTTCCTTGGAGATCAGGTGTTCCTTGGGTCATACCTCACAGTTGTGTGGATTTTCTTTTTGGTTTCTGTATCCAGTGCATTGTAGATTGTGTCCAGTTTTCAGTGTTATATATATCAATACTTTCACTTTCCTCATTGTCACTCTTTTTAGGTCTACAGCACCAAGACAAGAGCAAGGAATCACCATGGTACTGAAACACCGAGTTTTCGTAAGTGAGATTGGAGCCCACTGGGAGAAGGTGCTGCCAGGATTTTCCCTTCCGCAGTGGGGCACAAAGGACATGGAAGGAGAAGAGGAAGTGTCAGCCACCTGACTTTGGTTTGGAGCCTTTTCTTGAGAGAGCAGAGTGGGTCCTAGACATTGAAGAGAAGCATTTTTTGTTTTTGTTTTTCCCCTCATCTGAGCCTTTGCCTACTGTGCAACTCCCTCTCTTTTTATGTCTTGCTTTTATCAATACATGGTTTAATTTTTGTTTCATTTTGATTTTTTGAACCAACCACCTTGTCAGGAAAAGATGAACCACAAATGAAGACACTCATTCTTTCAGGAATACGATTTTATAGCTCTATGTGCATCTATTTTTGTAGAAATACAGAAAGTTTGATTTAGCATTGATGGGCTATTTTTGAGGGATGTATTTTTTTTAGTATTGTAAAAATCGTTAAGTTCTGTTTAAAGAACTTGCTCTCAGAGAAGCACTGGCAAAAATGTGTAAAATGCTTGTCTTTAAGATGTCTGTGATATGCTCTGTGCTTTCTAGGTTACCTCAAGTGTTGGATAGTTTATCCCTTTTTACAAAAGTAGCACCATAGCCAAGCCAATATAGTATTGCATTACATTAAATCTCAGTGAAGATTTAATTCCTTACTAGCTTACTTAGCTTTGAATTATCTGTATAGCTTGAAAAGGAACTTTTTAAATGACCACACTGAAAAAAATTATTTCCTTACAGTTCTTTGATTTCTCCCAAAGAGTACTTGTAGGTTGATTTTAAAAGTTTTGTATAAACTTGCAATCAGATGAAGAGTTTGCATAGAGTATGTAATTCTCTTTCTAGTCCATTTAAGTTCAATAAATGGAACCAGGCTTTATACCCAACTATTGGAAAAAATGCATTTAACCATGCTACCTTTGAGTGCCAGTGACTTATTTTTCTTGTTCCTAATTATTAATTCATGGCAATTTTTAAGGTCATATTTTAAGTAGGTTTTTTTTTCGGGAGATAGTTTGAAGGTATAATATTTAGGAAGGTACTAAACACATTACAAAGTTTTTAATTCAATGACCATTTCTGATAATGTTACCTATCATTGTAAATTGAAAACTAACATAATTGCATATGTAATATTTTAAACATAGGTTTTTGCAAGGTTTTCTTTTTCTTGGTTTAAATCTGATTTTAGATTATTTAATTCTTCATAACAAAATAATTTAGGCCAAAATGAAATTTGGATTTATACCACAATACTGAAATTAGGTTAATCAATTGACAATTTGTTCTTTGAAATTTATTATTGAAAACCCCAGATTCAAGTAGACATGGCCCTCAGAATCTAAATAAAGTGAAGCTGGAGTTATCATTCAGACCCTGTCAGGAGAAGATCATGAAAGTAGCAGTTAGTGATATTTTAAGGACTTTTAATGCGAAAGTCCCTTATTTTTTCAGCTCTTTTCAGAGATGGGTCATATTAAAAAGTTAATGTTATAAAGATCTTTTTAGTAAAAAAAGTTTTTCAAATTTTTCCCATCTGTCCTTACACATATGAAATACAATGTTTAGTGAAATACCACTTTTCATCTTAAATGTGTATATCATGTATGTGAACATTTTAGATATAAGAACAATACAACCCCTGCTTAACTAGGCAGAGTTCTCTCAGATAATTTTCAAAGATTTCTCTCAGCAGTATTTTATGTACTAGTTTTCCTTCTTGGTGCATCTTGTGAGTTATAAGTCTGTACAAGGTCTTCTTGTATTCTTGTCGCTCCATACATTGTGTCTTCGTCACCAGACTCTCCTTAGCACACTGCACATTTTTACCTAATGTGAGGTCCACATTTAAGGTATCTTCCACTTATTAATGACATGAACGTAGATTTCTAGAGCCTGGCTTGGTTAAATTATCTATATTTTGATTTAGAATTTGATACATTGCCGTTGTTTGTGATTTGCCTAAATCAGTGGAGCACAGAGTTGAATGAATCCACAAAATTGGTTTGATCCAGCTTCCTCCTGAGTTTTCAGAGACAAGTATATGGTAGTTCCCATGGGTTAACTCAATGGGGATTATTCATTTTTTCTCTTCTTCCCTTGGAACTTACCAACTTTCTGTGCAGTTTCTCTGAGAATGGTGTTGTATTCCCACTCATTTAGATAATTCAATTGGGTTTTCCCAATTAAGAGAAGAAAAGTATGAAGTCTCTGTTCTTTTCCTTATTCTCCACTCAGCTGCATGGAAGGAGAGAGAGCATACAATGAGATAGCCTCATCCTGAATCGAGACTAGGTTCTGTGTTACTTCTGGCAACCATAGAATAAAATATTCCTTGGCTCTGAGGCCCAAGAAAAGCTGGGGACCTACATTCTGCTGTAGACAGGAAAGATTTGTGGGAACACACCTAGGTGGTGTTGGTATAGCAAGGATTAGATCCTTGCATTATACAAGGCGTGGGCCAAATCTAAGTAAAAAGAATGAGTGCTTGTCTATAATTGTCTGGCATCCCCTGATATGATCAGATTACTGTTACCACCAGAAGGTGTGCAAGATGATGAGTTGTAATTTAGCATGATATTCTGAGTTTATTTTAAGTTTAAAATGCTATCATGCTCTGGGTCTCGTTTCCTCACGTCAAAATGATGCTGTTGAACTTCAGAGTTTTCCAAACTGCTTTATTGAGGGCTACCACTTCCCTCCTCAATTACCTATAGAACCACTCTAACTTTGACAATTCTATAAACTATTCAAGCTTTTTAAAGACCTGTGAGCTAGACCCCAGAAAATTATCTGATTTATTTGACGTCTAATCTATGCTTTGACCTAAACTATCATGAGTTAAAGAACAACATAATAGTGACAAGTTCAATCCTAAAGGGTTTATTGGTCCCTCATTATTTCTTTGAAAAGGGTTCTAAACTTTTAAAAAATCAATGTTCCTTCTTAAGAAAGTTAACCACTCCTAACTTCCTCCTCTAATTTTTCTTCTCATTCCTATTAAAATTATTTACAATATTATTTTAAGCAAAAATGTCCAGGATTGCTTTGAATTTTGCAAATGAGAACTAGTGGATGACAAATAATTGAGGAATTAATTTCTTTAACTTTATAAGAAACTTAAAAAAACCAAACAAACGAATTCTAGACACTGCCGTAAAACATGCCGTTGAGGAACTCATTGTTCCTGATGCTGGTAGCATTTGCCCATTCTTCCTCTAAGACCTGTAGAATATATGACAGACTCTGTCTGACTTTAACATTTACTGCTTGGTTTAATGTTGTATTTGTAATTTAAAGGAGCAACCAGAAACCGTGCTTCAAGAAACTGCATTCTATTTCTTACTGAGTGTCCCTGTGTTAGGTAATATATGCTGAGTGGAGTCAGTGGGGCAGTGGCATTAAGTGGTGGAAAGGAAAGTATTTATGTTAGGGGTCCGACATGGGGATGAATAGACAAGTAGAATGAATTAATAGAAAAGAGCATTGGGCTGAATGTTAGGTCATTCTCTGAATTTTGGCCTAGCCACAATTAGATATGTGTGATCTGGGGTTTCACTTATTTATGTCACGAATAAAGTAGGATAGTAATAGTGGCAGGCCGTGAAGGTTGGAAATTACATGTATGTATATAATCAATCATCCACTCATAGTAGATGGCCAATAAATGGCAGCTACCACAAATGTCTGTCAGTTGAGTAAACAGATCATAAAACGGAGCTCACCAATGTCCCTTCTCTTTACTTTCCATACCCATTTCTGCAGAAGTAGAACTATGACTATGCTTTTCTGTAACAAATCAATGCAAGAGAATGTTTGCCTTCTGCTAGGTGTTGAAGATAAAAAATATAAATTTCTTAATTATCTCTAATATTTGAGCATGCCATTTATGAAGGTAAATAACTTTTTAGTGGTATGGAGGTTCAACTCTGAGTTTTATTACATATTCTAAAATTTTATTTATCTAGGACCCTATGAATTATTTTCTCCAAAATCAAGGCAACAGGTTCAATAAATCACCAAAGTTTCTATTTTTCAGTTATATTTTGGGCTTCTTAGCACCTGGAATAAAAACATCTCTTTTGAAGTTATTCAATTTTTTTTCTACTTGCCTTGGAGGAAAAATTGCAAAATATGGTGGAAAAAAATTGTCCACATGTAAAGGAGGAAAAAAAAAAAAACAGAACCATTTACGATCTCAGTCAGCAGATTTACTCTGCTTGAGAAAAAGAAACAACTTTAACAACTTTATTGGAAGCAGATGTTGACACTGTGTCAGTTATTGAAGATGGAAAGTGTTCAGTTGAACCATTGCGGTTACAAAGGGGTATTGATGGCGGTTAGAATTCCTGTGATTGATCACCTTCACAACGGGCAGGACGGCAGAAAGCGGGGAATGTTGGAGACCGAGGCTGCAGCCGGCCTGCCGATCTCAGTACGCAGCACCCTCTGGATGCAGTTTTGTTTTAGTCTTTCATCCAGGATAAAAGGCACATCTTTTAGAAAATTTAAGGTTTATGAGAGAAATATTAAAATTTATTTCCTAAAATCATGGCTCAAGAGTCCTTTAAATCTAATATTAAAACACTAAAACCATCATTAAAGTTGTTTTAGAAAAATTAGGTTAAAGTTTTCATTCAACAATGTATGTTGAACATGCTGAGTGTATAAACTTCACAGAAGTGGATGAGTGTGGAGATTGGGGCGTGGGTGGAGCCTGCAAGGAAACCTCAGTCTCAACAGCTTCAAAATGCTAGTTACCTTAGGAACTTGGTCACAGATATTGGTCACAGAACAAACTTTGTAGGTTTTTTCCCTTTAGTGCTTTCTGGGAATATTACCCTATACACTTTTCCAAAGTATAGAAATAGTCATTATTATTAAAAATATCTTAATTTTTTAATTTGTATTGTCCATTGTGTCTTTTCTTGTGTTAAAAATTTCATAGTTTTAAGTAACTG
This sequence comes from Desmodus rotundus, assembly GCF_022682495.2. Lineage (NCBI taxonomy): Eukaryota > Metazoa > Chordata > Mammalia > Chiroptera > Phyllostomidae > Desmodus > Desmodus rotundus. Next base: position 71,509,173 of record NC_071388.1, on the reverse strand, counting down.
ATCAAACTAGTTCTCTTGAAATTGCAAATGAATTTAATTCAATACATTTATCTTAACCCTCTTCTAAAATCCCAAGGAAAAATAAGTGTAACTTGCCAATTCCGTCGTACAAGTAAATAATGACTCCCTAGAAAAGGGCAGGTCACCATCAATTAGCTTCCTTTTGAACAGTTTTTGGACTACTAAATTTTGACATTAGAATAATTCTTTTAGTATACAAGATTCTTTAATTAGCTTTTTTGGTGTATGCATAAGATGTGAACCTTTTAAATGATGTCCCTTTATATTAATTAGGTGTACATATTTTCTAATGTTGTGGCTAGCGCAAAAATTAATAATGATTAACTTGATTTAATTTCTTAGGATATTTACAATCTTGGATATTATATCTGATTTAAAAATATTATTCCATGCATCTTTCTGGATATACAGTATAGGGAAGGGTTTTCATGTGAATTCTTTGTATCATTTTAAAGTGCGTATATTGAAAGGAAAACACAGATTCAATTTGTTTCCATCATTTAAATCTAAGTAAGATAATATGCTTTTATAAAAAATTATGTAGTATGGTAAACTTATATTTGTCACTTGATTAGGTGAACTGAAAGGTAAGGATAGAAATATCTTACAGCTTTGAGATACAGTGAAATTATAGATTTGTTAGAATTATGAACAATTTTATGCTAGCTTAATTTTCCATTTCCAGAAAGACAAATCAACTAATCATGTTGTCATTCTTGATTCACAAAAGAATATGAAATTCATAAAACTCTTGGCTTAAAAACTACTTATAAAATCATATTTTGTTTTTCTGTTTTTCTTGGTTTTGGGGAAAGAGACATGTTTGTATTTCTATTCACTCTTCAAATGCAGGTGTTGTGACTCTGGGTTGATGATATAAGATAATGGAGGACTTTGTAATAAAAACAGATGTCATCTTCAATTTGTCCAATAAATAATTTAATGTGAACTTAATGTTTATATTTAATGTAGTGTTGGTTTGAATGCATTTCTTGACAGTAACTAAAGATCTCTGTTTTTATTTAATTAAGCAACTTACAAATATCTTTGGAAATTAAAACATCATATGTTTTTTATGAGGTTAAGTTAATTTCTTGAGTCAAGGAATGTACAAAGGGGGGACCCCAGAAGAACCAGAATTATCTTCGGGAAGGCAGGCCCCTTGTAGTACAGGTCACTCCCGCTAGGTGAATGTTCTAGGAACCCGTCTGTATCAGTGTACCTGCTGGCATTACTGAGAGAAGCTGCATTGGCTCCAGTGAATTTTTTCGAAGACTCTTTCATCTCATTTGACCATTTCATGATGGGTGATTTACGAGCACACCTGCCCACATCACGCTAAGTGTTCAGCAGTTTTTGACCCCAAACGACATGACCCCCGTGCACTACCCACCCTATACACTCCATCTCACCCTGCGTGACTTTTTGGGTTGTTTCTTGGGATGAAAAAAGTCCTCAGAGGGAAACGTTTTGCCCATATGGAAGAGGTGAAACAAACAAACAAAAAAACAGCAGAAGCACTGAAAGACATCAAAATTGACAAATTCAAAAACTGTTTTGAGCACTGGAAAAAACATCTAGATAGGTGTATCACATCAAATTTAGAGTACTTTGAGGTGACTGAAGTTTAAACATGTAAGAATGAATGCAAAGTATTTTATAAATACTGGTTATTTTGGGTCCCCCAGTATATGTTACAGTGAGGAATGGGTTATAAAACAAGTGTTAATGGAAGAACAAGTTAAATGGGCTGTATTACATAACAGCAGGAAGCTTATGAATCTTTTAAAACAATGTTTCTAAAGTTACCAATTGACTCTTTGGGAGAGGGGGGTATGTGTGTGTATCACATATACATATACATATATATATACATATATATACACACACACAATTATACATACACACACACATATATATAGTTTTTACATTTATTGATACAGAATTTGCTATAAGTAGTATGGAAAAAGAAAGGAAACTTTCCTAAAAATTCATTGACATTGAAGAAATGTACCTTAGAAAGAAGTCCAAGACCTTATATTTTTAAAGGAAGCCAGAGTTTCCTGACATGGGTCTTCTATTTTCTTACTAAATGAGTCTTTAGTGTGAAGGCAAAAAGTCTGAAAATCAGTATTAAATCAGCAGACCCTCCAGCATTACAGATGAACTAATTTGGCACAGGCTTTTGAACAGTCTGCCATATATTTAGAGTAGACTAGTGTTATAAGTTTTCTATGGATGCTGGCAAAATTAGCACAAATTCAATGGCTTAAAACAATACAAATGTGTTATATTATGGCTCTGTAGGTCAGACATTTGGCCCTGGTCTCAGTGGGTTAAAATCAGTGTCAGCTGCCTTCCTTCTGCGTACTCCAAGGGCGAATCTGGGTCCTTGCTCTTTTCAGGATCTAGAGTCCTTGGCTGATGCCCACCTCTCTCCATCTCCCAAAACGGCAACTCTGGTCAGTCCTTCTCATAAGACATCACTCTGGCCCTCTTTTGCTTCCCTCTTTCATGTTTAAGGCCTTTTGTGATTATATTGGTTTTACCTGGAAAATCCATGATAATCTCCCAATCTCAAAGTCCTTTATTTAATTACATCTGCAAAGTCCCTAAATGTTAGGCAACATATTCGCAGGTTCAGGGACTGAGATGTAAACATTTTGGGGGAGCCATTCTACATACCACCATTACTATTAGATTTCAATCATTTTTTACCAGCTTTATAATCCAGAGGAATTTTACACCAAAAGTAGCAGGGCGTGTTCTATGTTTGCAATGGTCATTTGTGTCAGATTCATATTCACTTAAATAACTGCATATGAAGGAAAGTCCTGCTGCTCTATTAAACATTTCATGTGACTGTTATAGTGCCTTGGGATCCAAAGGGTTATGTGGTATTTATTTCAGACAGGCGCTCAGGGGGGTGGAGAGCGGGACATCTGGTGCAGATTCTTCCTAGCTGAAGTGTGTTTTCTTTGGGGACAATCACTACCATTTAATTGTTTTGCTTCCTTTTTTGGGAACATATGCCCATGCTGTGATGTTCTAAGTCTCCAAGCATCTCATTTGACTTGCTTATACACATTGGGCTAAATGTCTATGTATATGACCACACTGACGCGGTAAAGCTTGTACAATTCTGTTTCGATTGAATCATTGCATCTGCTATCAGTTAAGCAGTGGAAAAGCTGTTATGGAAAGCAAACATGTTTTGATACATTTAATGCGTAAAGTAGGTACCTCTACTCTAAAATGTAGTTGATCAATAAATGAGCTAGACACTCTTAAAAACAACACTCAAGCACAACTGATTTACTTTCCATACCAAGTTTGGCTGTGGCTGAATGAAGAACACCAGCATTGATCTTTGCTTTGCACTTGTGCAAGAGACTGTTTGCAGGGAGCCAAATATAGCAACAGAGGATTTAATATCCTGCCAAAAAATACAAAATCTGTTCCCCTTTAAGCACGATACTCTATCCTTTTCTTGTGGATCTTGCTAAAATAAAAATATAGCTTTAAACAGCCCCATTCCTCCTGCTGGAAGTTTCCTAATCTTTTACAAATGGGCTATGTACAGTTTTGTGGTGTTTTATGTTTCCAAAAGAAAATGGCTATCCAGTACTATGATTTTTCTTACCAAAAGAAGTAAAAAAAAGCCCTTACAAATCAAAAATAAGAGTCAACAGCAACACTTCGATGGTGTCAGGACTATCCAAGGATCGCTGGGTGATGATCTCTGCTTCACTTTATATGGAGCCAAAAATAACAATTTAAAAAATCAGCTCCTGCAACCAGGTACCTTCTTTGCCCAAAAGACATTTGTTTTGCTCTGAATGCTGTCTGATGGGTAGATGAACTAATCCATATTTCTCTAAAATGTGGGTAATAATTGATTCTTCTGCTCTACCTACAATATATATACAAAATTTTAAAGCAGTTTTGCACACATCACCAAGAAAATAAGCTTTCCACTATAACAGCTTTACCAGACATCTCTGTGTGGGATTTTAAAACAAACACAAGGCTATTTGGAAATACTTGGTACATGTAAATATGCAAAATATGCCGAACAGTGCTAACAGCTGTAGGGTGTACTGTCTCATCCTTGAGCAGAATATTTTGGTGACAGTGCTGGCTATTTTTTCCATCTTTTCTTGTCATTCCCCCACCCCTTGTCTCTACCCACTCTCCCATCCACAATATCCTTCAAAAGTACATACTTCACACCCTTCCCCCCTGGTTCCACACTGCTTCCAAGAGGATCATTTCAGTAGATTCCCGCTGGAAAAGGTGGGCGGCGCCTTGCAGGAATGTTTGAGTTACACAACGTTGTCAGAGCTGAGCTTTGGGGGACTTGCTTGCACTTGTTCTGACAGCAGCCCGCACAGGGCCCAGGCGCTCTGCAGCCCAGATTCCACTGAGGCTTGTCGTTGCCAGGAAGCGAAAAGTCTAGCTGAGAGTGGCCGTCTGCCATGATGAACCCAAGGACCACGCAGTGATCGTTTCAAGTGTGTGTTAGCAGGTTCTGTAACATCACAATGCTCATCCATTTATGAAAATGAGTGTATGCCTTTCTGCCTGGAGCCAAAAAGGAGAAGACCCCAGGGAAAAATAAATCTCTTCTTGTGGGATGGTGGCAGGTTTGTAGAGGAGAAGGTAGCAAATGTGAAGCAAGAAACCCTGGTCCCACAGACCAGTTCCTCTCATAACTTGTTGCTATCCTTCAGTCCCATATTTCCTCAGTTTCCATATCTGTCAGAAAAAGATCAAATAAAATAATAAATGTAAACTGTTTTGAGAAAACTAAAAGTACTACGTAGATACAAAGAGACTGCAGCCGGCATCTATTCAAAGTCTTCTCTGTACCATGAACATTAAAGGAAGTTAAAGAATTCTTACAAATAGCAATATATAGATAGCATTATTTGGGAGCTGTTAGCAACATAAAAATGAAAAGAAGATTTGAATTCCAGTGATGCTTCTTAAAAGCTGTACAACCTTGGACAAGTTCCTTAGTCTCAAAATCTCAGTGTGTTCACCTGTAAAACGAAGATAATAAAAGTAATTATTTCACATGGTTGTCATGGGAATTAAAACATAAAAAGCATTTACCACTAAATAAATACTGTCACTTTTTATTAGTCTTTATTTTTTAGTAATTTATGGAATTGGGGAGAGCATCAGTTAAACGCTTGCCCAAGGGCATTAGTCTACAAGTCACAGAGTGAAGATTCAAACTCAGATTTAAACAAAAAAGAATCTTAGAACACCGTACTGCCTCCACAGAGTTCTTGCTACTGTCCATCTGAATGTATTTTCTGTGAACGTATTTTCATACCCTCAGCCAACTGGAATAAAAGAGACAATAGGAGAAACTGCCCATGGCCAGAAAGGGGAGGTACTTCAGAGGAGGGAGCACGAGTACTGTGCCAGATAGAGCTATGACAGATTTCAAATTGCAGACATTCTTTGTAATTTGTGGCTACAAAATCAATGCATTCGACATATTCTTCTGGTTGGAAGGATCATGGTTATTTTTCTACTTGAGTCAACTTCAAATCTCATTAAAATAATGAATTGTGGCTTGGAAGAATTATAACTTCTTTGTTTTGACATCTTATTTTTTTTAATCTAAAAATGTCAACTCCCTAATACCTTTAGTGATGACTTCTTCTTGTTTTGTCTGCTAAAAAACATCACAATTACATTTTAATTCTGAATATTTTTATAATCAAAGTCATGTTTTTAAGGTATCCTTACTTTACACAACTTGAGTGTGAGTTGAAGCAGGACTGAGAACTATAGAATAAATCATTTAAAAACATACAATATCTTACACAGCTTCTCTGTCAGAAAGCTAAGTGTTGCAAGAAGATTTGGTTTTAGTCCTTTTACCCCCTACTTGTCAGCTGTTTAATGTGGATAAAATTACTGTTCCCCACTAGTAAAAATATATGGTAATACCTATATTATAGTATAGATATGTGGATCAGATGCTATTACGTGCAAAAGCCTGTTAAATGCTGGACTTCCTAGGAAGTTGAGGATTTTATGTATCGATTACCAATGGTCCCAGTTTATTAGGCACCTATGAAAAGAAATTTTCAAAAATCACTTCATTGAATCTTCAGCACAGCTTTCCAAAGTGAGTTTTCTTTTTTTTTCTTCACTAACACTTTAATTTGAAATCACTGATTATATTGATCAACATTTTGACAAACAAAGAATAAGCTTCTTTTTGTTTGTTTGTTTGTTCCCTTCAATTTTTTTCAACCAGCCCCTTCCCCCACCTCCTTCCCCTCTGACAGCTGTAAGTCTGTTCTCTGTATCTATGAGTCTATTTCTCTTTTGTGTGTTAGTTCGGTTTGTTCATTAGGTTCCACATATAAGTGAAATCATATGGTACTTGTCTTTCTCTGACTGCCTTATCAAGATGGGTTTTCTTATTCCCACATTGCAGATGGCAAAACAGAGTCATAGAGATTTTATATAACTTACCCAAATCAGAATCAGGAATTAATACTCTGTATTTAAAGCTCTTGTTTTCTTCTATTGTGCCAAGTTGCCTCTCAATCTACTATGCAATTAATATTGAGTACCAACTGTTTGCTCGCATTCCCATATAAAATGTAAGTAAGTGAGAGTATAAAGACACTACTCTGGGTGATTGGACACCTGGCATCTAAACTTCTTATATCACAAATGAGCTGTGCCTCTGAACATTAGCCTTCAGCTAATTTTTTGACTGAGATATCCTGATGAGTCATTGGAAAATCCAGTCAAATTTCTGCATCAGAAATCAGATTATCATAAATTTGTGGAAGAGAGAAACCCCATTATCTTTTCCTCTCAAATTTCATGAAAATAGAGCAGGAAAAATCTCCCTTCTTCTGGGATCCCAGAACTTAATGTGTGTTTTTATATAATCTATTTTTTCTTACTCCATTTAGTTTCCCTAAAGGGACAATTATATATCCTAACAGTACTAATATAAGTAAAATGAAGTAGTGATTTCAATCCCTAGAGGCTGTAGTCTTGAAGTCATATGGATGTTAAAACCTTGACAATTGACAATGGTTATAGTGCTCATGCTGACTAGTTGAAATAAGCCAAACTATCTCCCTATTAGGCAGTGAGCGTTCATAAAAACAAGTCTTAGAAATGCCAATTTTTTCATGGGAATATTCTTACGTGCAACCAGTGCTCTGTGCTCTCTGCTGTATGTTTGGGCCTGTGAGGCTTGAACTTGTCTTTTTTCTGGACCCATGATGATCCATTTAGACTTGTCAACAGAATTCAAGTTCTCTCATGTTCATCTTTTTATTGCATTTTCCAGAAGAGCTGTTTTTTGTTTGTTTGTTTGTTTGTTTGTTTTTGCTTGTTTTGACTTCTTGGTTGCTCATAATAGGTCTTTTCTGCCCCAGTCCTGCTGAGTTCAGTCTTCCAGAATGAGCCAGGATCAGGCTGTCTTGAAGCCTGAAAGGATTAACTTTGGAAAGTTAGTCATCCAAAGAATGATCCAGGATTTGTTTGGCACTAAAACTTACAAAAGTTTGGGGGAGGGAAGCTTTTAAGAAAAAAAGAATACAAAAATAAATCCTCAATTATGTATGACACTGAATCTTTATTTAGAATGAGAAATCAGAACTAACAATTTGGAAAAGCTGATGGATACTATAAACACAAAATGCAAAAAGCTATGTTAATTTGTATTGACTACCTGCTTAAGACATATGTATAACATACTACTCTTTCAACAACTAGCTTTTATGCAAATATTAAATATGTTTCTTTTTCACTATCCTGTTACATGTGGTGGTAGACCACTCATAGGACCTGTTCAGAGAGTAATATGTTCTCGGCCCCTTTTGAATCAGTGCAGTGAAGGGTTGAAATATTACTAGATGCTAGTCATGCACTAGGACATGATTATTTAATTATACCTGGAAGTTTCTGAGAATGTTATAAGTCAAAAATCAAACTAGATGTATCTACCAACTCAGCTTCCCTTAGCTTGATCCTCACCACTGCACAAGGGGCAAGCGTGATGGAGAGGGCATCCGAGTGAAATAGAGAATGTTCTTGCATGATTAGAGTTAAAATAGGTTATTTTTGAAAATTTTGCTGAAACATTTGAATGCTAGGATTCATCTGAAGGCTCTGGTAGGGGCCTGTGCAAATAAAGGGCCCTGAAGCTTTAGTCTCCTTAGCTCAGCGCAGGTCTGCCTATGCGCATGCCACATAAACATGTCCCCCATGGAAGGCCTGCCTACCATGGGTGTCAGCCTTGTTTTTTTTTTTTTTTAATCCTCACCAGAGGACATGCTCATTGATATTAGAGTGAGGGGGATGGAGGGAGAGAGAGAGGGAGAGAAACATCGACGTGAGAGAGAAATACCAATTGGCTGCCTCTCATGCACACCCTGTGGACCAAACTTGCAACCAAGGCATGTGCCCTGACTGGGAATCTAACCCACAGCCTTTCTGCTTACAGGATGATGCTCCAACCAACTGAGTTACACTGGCCAGGGTGGGACTTGTATTTTTAGTTTTCTGGTTCCTATCTGTTGCAGTCCACAAAACTACAAATTAAAAGATAATAAGAGAGTTCCACACTGAATAGCCAAGATTAAAAGTCTTTGGGTTGAGAGAGGGAGACAGAAGGGGAAGCTGAAAAAAGTTGGAAGGAATTCTTTATAGACAAACAAGGAAAAACCAGTTTGTAAAATGACTCTGAACAGAAGAATTTATATGCAAATAACCTGAAGCTGAGAACAGCAAAGAATGCTACAAAGCCAAGAAACAAGGCAGTCATTCCTTTTAGGAATAAAAAAGACTATGTGATATTTGCAACTGTTTGTGACCATGTACCAGAACTATATCACATGAATGAAGTTTTACTTATAACTGAAGCATTTCTGAAAGAATGTTTTCATAGATTACCTGAAAAAAAATGGATTCCTGTCCTAGTTCTGTCGTTAACAACCTATGTGCTCTGGAAAAAAATAATTACTAAATTTCCTTACTGTGTTTCCTCAACTATAAACTTGGGAAATTAAAACTAGACAATTCCTAAGGTTTCTTCTAGTTTTATTTAACTGTTTATTAACTGCTTTAATTTTTTTTATATTTTATTGATTACGCTATTAGAATTATCCTGACTTTCCCTCTTGGCCCCCCTCCATGCAGCATCCCCTACTCCCTCAGGCAATCCTCACACCATTGTTCATGTCCATGGGTCATGCATATAAGTTCTTCAGCTACTCCATTCCGTATACTGTGCTTTACATCCCCATGACTATTCTGTACCTACCTATTTGTACTTCTTAATCCCCTCACCTCTTCACCCATTCCCCCACATCCCCTCTCATCTGGCAACCATCAAAACACTCTCCATATCCATGATTTTGTCTCTGTTCTTGTTTGCTTAGTTGGTTTTTTAGATTCAATTATTGATAGATTTGTATTCCTTGCCATTTTATTGTTCATAGTTTTGATCTTCTTTTTCTGAAATAAGTCCCTTTAACCTTTCATATCATAATAGTTGGGTGATGATGAATTCCTTTAGTTTTTTTCTTACCTGGGAAGCTCTTTATCTGCCCTTCAGTTCTAAGTGATAGTTTTGCTGGGTAGAGAAATCTTGGCTGTAGGTCTCTGCTTTTCATGACTTTGAATATTTCTTCCCAATCCCTTCTAGCCTGAAAAGTTTCTTTTGAGAAATCAGCTGACAGTCTTATAGGAACTCCTCTGTACATAACTAATTGCTTTTCTCTTGCTGCTTTTAAGATTCTCTCTTTATTTTTAACCTTTGGCATTTTAATTATGATGTGTCTTGGAGTGGGCCTCTTTGCATCCATCTTGTCTAGGACTCTCTGTGCTTTCTGGACTTGCATGGCTATTTCCTTCACCAAATTAAGGAAATTTTCTTTTGTTATTTTTTCAAATGGATTTCCAATTTCTTGCTCTTTCCCTTCTCCTTCTGGCACCACTATGATACGAATGTTGTGTCTCTTGAAGTTGTCCCGGAGGCCGCTTATGCCATCCTCATTTTTTGGGATTCTTTTTTTCTTCTTATTCTGATTGGTTGTTTTTTGCTCCCTTATGTTATATATAATTAATTTGACTCTCAGTTTTACTGACTATACTATTGTTTCCCTGTAAATTGTTCTTTATTTCAATTAGTGTATCCTTAATTTCTGACTGGATATTTTTATGCTGTTGATGTCCTCCCTAAGTCCCTTGAGTATCCTTATAACCCATGTTTTGAACTCTGCATCTAATGGATTGCTTATATACATTTTGTTTAGTTCTTTTTCTGGAGTTTTGATCTGTTCTTTCATTTGGGCCATGTTTCTTTGTCTCCTCATTTTGGCAGCCTTCCTGTGTTTGTTTCTATGTACTAGGTAGAGCTGCTATGACTCCCTGTCTTGCTAGTATGGCCTAATATAGTAGGTGTCCTGTAGGGTCCAGTGGCACAGACAGCCTCCCCTATCACCTAAACTGGGTACTTGAGGTACACCCTTTGTATGGGCTGAATACACCCTCCTCTTGTAGTTGAGCCTTGGTAGCTATTGGCAGATCAATGAGAGAGATTTTCCCGGGCCAATCAGCTGCAAGGACTGGCTGTGACTACTGACCACCAACCTCTGCCCTCCGTGGGGGATTAGCTGTGCAAGGGTAGGGTGGTGGTGCTCCAACGTGGTCTGTAGCTGTCCATTGGGTGTGCTGGAGGTGGGATTTCCTGGGTGGTGCAGGCCAAGGTCAGCCCCCAGCTGTGTTTTACTCAGGGCCACCCTGCCTGAGCTATAAAACAATCTGAGACAGCTGCTACTTATGCTTGGAGATTCCCAGGTTAAGCCAAGCTGTGAATCTAGGCTGGCTACTGCTAGTGCTGAGCTTGGGGCTCACTGAGGCCAGCTGTGGCTTCTTTGAGAGATTTAGGAAGTTGGGAAGCATGAGCCAAGACCAGCCATTTGTATGGAAAAGCATCTGAGGTGGGCCCATAAATTGGGTTGGGCGGAGTCTCTGGGGATCTCCAAGGTGAGGTAAACAGTGTTAGCCAGCTTAATGGAGTCTCAGATATAGCACCAGCCAGCCAGCTTTGTTGGGGGAGGCTTTCAAAAAGAGACAATGTCTTGTACTCACCTTGATGCCAGACACTTCAGTTTCTCCCTGTATGCCACTGGTGCCTTTCAAGCTGCTACCCTGCTGCTGGAGCTCAAAGGGAGTGAATCTGAGTAAGTGAGTCCATGTGTGGGTCTTTAAGAGGAGCTGCTTAGGGCTCCAGGAGTTTCTTCCACTGTCTCAATCCCTGCCGGGTTTTTCAACCAGAAAGTGTGGGGCTTATCTTCCTGGCACGGGAATCCTAGGATGGGGGACTGGTGTGGGACTGGGACTCGTCACTTACAAGATATCCCTCCCAAAGTTTTATCCACCAAACATGGGTGAGGTACCAGCCCATTCTGCATCTGCAGTCCTCCTACCAGTCTGGATGGATGTAGTTTCTCTAATTCCATAGTTGTCAGATTTCCATTCAACTTGATTTCTGACCATTCTGAGTGATGGTTGTTCTACATTTTAGTTGTAATTTTGATGTGGTTGTGGGAAGAGGTGAGCCTTGTCTGCTTATGTCACCATCTTGACCAGAAGTCTTCTTGTAGTTCTAAATGTTCTATGATTCTACATATATTCTCTTTAAATATAATACTATAATTTATTTAGACATCAAAATTAATATTTTCCTGGAGCTAGAACACTTTGGAAAGACTAACAGAATTGGTAAGGATTATTTGACAACTTCTGATGTCAATAGAAGTCCTAGCTATAAATATTTAGTAATGTAATGTAATGTGCAGAGTGGAACAAAGAAAATTCCAAAGAATCTCTTTGCAACAAATGCCATGGCATTTATGTAATCTGAAGGGGGAAAAAAAGAGTCATACGATTCCCTTAGGAATTTGAATCCCTGGAATTGTATTTTTAACACAGTTTATCCCTCAAGGAGCCAATATTCAAACCTGTATGTAATTTAGACTTTTTGCTCATCCCATGTTTTCCATGTGCTGGTTTGAATTACTCACTGGTGGAAAATAGAAATGTAGAAAAAGAACACACAGCATTCCTATTACTAATTATGTCCAACACTGTAGACAAAGTAACAGACATGTATCATTAAAGACATAACAGCCTTGCCCCCTACTCACTTGACTCTACATGGTTTTAAAAACAAAATCCTTGTGATTTGTCCTTTAAAAATATATTTATTTTTAGAGAGAGCAGAAGGGAGGGAGACTGAGGAGGAGAGAAACATCAGTGTGTGTTTGGCTCTCATGTACCCCCAACTGGGGACCTGGCCTGTAACCCAGGCACGTGCCGTGACTGGGAATCAAACCGGCAACTCTTTGGTTCACAGGCCGGCACTCAATCCACTGAGCCACCCCAGCCAGGGGTATCTTTTTTGACTTTAACAATCCATGTTGGTTTCTATGGCTTCTACTGGGAAACTAATCATTGAATAAATTTCAACATCAGTGAACAGTTGTTGATACTTAATTTCTGTGTGGCTAAATTACATGTAATCACCTACAATCCTTCACACTTTCACTGGGAATAACAATTTATGATGATAACCTGAGAATGTTTGCCACCTATCCATGATGCTACCTCACATACTGGATAAGACGAGTTAAATAGATAGAGTCCCTAATGCTCTAAAAGCACCCTCAGCCTCCGTGGTCTGGCAGAGTCTTATGTTTGGGTTTCTGTCATGCTGTCCTCTGTCAAAAGTTTTGCCAAATTAATCTGATTTCTTTCATTTTTCATAAATAATTATCCATTTCACCTCAATTTCTTCCTGCTAGTAAATATCCTAATGTATTCTTGGTCAGTTTTCACTCTTCTAATGGCTTTATTGTAGGTCGATTGCCACATGGAGCCTGATGCCCTTCTCACTGGCCAGTGGTAGTTGCTTAATGAAGCTAGAGCAGTCTAACCCAAGGTGGAGGGAGGAATAGTTTCTCCTCCTGAGGAAACCTCCCTGTACTGAAAAGGCTAACCACATTTGTTTCTTCACAACTCTGGGAACTGTTGGCTATCAGATCTCTTCCTGTGCCTTCCAATGTTAAAGTCTGAATCACAGGAAGATTGACCCCTGCCACTGGCAGGAAATTGCTATGTAAGACCAGGAGGTAGGAAGAAACCAAGATATTTCTCCTACTCTCTATTTTGGACAACATTTCTGGTAGTAGCAATGACCACGATCCCTCTGTGGCCTCAGCTCCTGACACACTCCCAGATTCTGCCAGGTACTCTTAGCCTCTGGTTCTCTTAATATAGCTCCTCACTTTTGCTTCTGTGGGTGGGAGTGATTCCCTGACTTTGCTAATCTCAGGTTTGTTTCACCATCTCCTTGGCTCTTCCACCACTGTGTAACAAATTTTTGTTGCAGAACTTGCCATTATAGGTATTCAGAGTGGTTTCCATTTACCTGGTTGGAATGTGGCACATATGCTTTTGCGTATAAGGAAACAAATCCTCAAGAGTGGATTGTGGCATAGAATTCTTCACATGTTAGAGCTTGAGTATCGGAATGACCCCCTTGCAGGCAAAAAGGAGAATTTTAGTAATTTGTGGTATGCAGTGGCGTCACAGCCGCCTGATGTATCAGGGCTCAAAGGAACTAGGTAATCTGCTAACTTGGCCACTATGGCAGTGACAATGGTTACAAGTATTGTAGAGGCTAGGAAGTATCTGAGACAGCACTGAAGGGTTTACCAAAAACAAAACAAAACAACAACAACAACAAAAACACTCAACTCAAAGTTTTGAATTCTTAGCTCAAAGTACAGGTAGTTAAACAGAGAACTTCATGAAACCTTTAAATGAAAAAATTTATTATAGAGACAGTGTAGATATAGTTGAAAATCAGGACTAAAATCTTATGGTACAGTCTGGAGAATTATGAAGCAGATTGGTCAGAAAACTTTGCCAGGTTTCTTAGTGAAGAAGGAATGGTCCCTTAGACATGGGCAGAAACATTTGGGTGTTCTTAGATTATGCTGGAAAACCTGGATCCCTATAATTAAATAAATCCCATAACAGAATCCTGAAATTCATTTGCCAGTTGAAACACCTCCCTTCCTCTTTCTGAGAAAACTGGTCTTCTTTCACGATCTACCCATTTCACACCTCATTGCCTCTAGACACAAAACTAGTGTCAGATTCCACTAAGACCCAGGTGAGAATCGCTAGTTATTTTGGGAAAGGAGAGCCTACACATTACATGGGCTGCAAGCCCTTGCTCATCTTTATCACCTGGAATTCGAGAAGCATGTACATGTCAGACTAAGGGTGTGAAATAAAAAACTCGATTGGATGCATGCTGGATACAGGGTTTATCAGCTAAGTTGATCAGCTAGAAATGGCTCTAACAGTTTGCTTGGTTGACTGATTACAGTATGGATTCTACAAAGGTCCATGTTTAATTAAGTCAAGATGCCAGAACTTTCCTGTAATTGTTTAGAGGAAGAAATCAACAGACTTACAAATTTGGTAATGTTAGACTAAAGTTATTATGTGCAACTTGTTTTCCCTTCCTATGACAATGTTGCCTGAAAGTCACAGAAAACTCTCCCATCCCTGGGGCCTTGGGAAATGAGTCACGAGGGCAATAGCAGAATGCTTGAAAACTTGGGGTTGGCTGTGATCACAGAATGGGGATGATGGTGTGAGCTGCCACCCCTGACATAGTATATGTGATTGTAATGGAAACATGTGGGATTCCAGAGAGACAGAGGCCAGATGTCAGCACTTAACTGTCAGTGGTAAGGAGGTTCATTTACCATAACTGGCTGTAAGGATGAACTGCCATTCAGAGTGTTTTAGCCTCTAGGGCTCTGGGGCACGGCTAATTGGTTACAGGGTCCTAGGAACAAAATAAATATTCATAAAATATTATTTCTCCAGTTCCTGATTATATAGTTGGGGTAAGAAACTGACAGAATCCCCACATTGACTGTTATGATAAAAAAAAAAAACGTCCCTATGTTAGCTCTTGGTAAATAGTAAACCGAAAGCAAAACCTCAGCTCTGGAAGAGCTGAATACTATTGCAGCTTACCCAAAAAGGTTTAAGGATGGGAATAGTACTTCCTAGGTCCTCCACACTGAACTCACCTGTGAAAATCAAGAAGGAGCTTGGAGAACGAGTAGACCATTTTAAATTTAATCAGGTAATGACTCCCATTGTAACTACTCTTCCATATGTATTCTGAGTACAAAAAATCAAAGCAGCTTTTGGAACTTGGCACACATTTAATGATCTGGCTGTCAAAGTGCTTTTTTTTTTTACTTCATAAAAATTCGAGAGAATAAAAAAACAAAACAGCTCATTTTCACTTGTCAGGGACATTGGTATATTGTATGCATATTGTATAAATTATGAACACTGCCATATTTGAGGGCTATTTCAGCTTTCCTGTTTTCTGTCATAACAGAGTCTACAGAACCTTGATCAGGATTTCCCTAAGAACATCCCACTGGTCCATGACATTGATGCTGATTGAATCTTGGGAGGAGGGGGTAGCAAGAATGTCCTAAATGCCTAGGAAGTTATTTGTGTATAGGGAGTAGGAGATAGAACAAATAAAATTCCCAGCCTCTGCCTTGTCAGTGAGATTTCTAAGGGTATGTTGGAATAGTCTCTCTAATATGAAAGCAAAGTTGCTGCAACTTGTATCTCTGGAGGAGAAATAACTTTTGGGGAACAAAATTTATCTTTATGGAAATTGATACACATTTCAGAAGTGGATTTGCCTTACCTGTTCACCTTGTTTCTTTCTCTAGCATCACCACCCTTGCAATGATAGTGTGCCTTGCTCATTGTGATGGTATCTCACATCTCATTCCTTCTAGCTGAGAAACTCATTTCACAGCCAAAGAAGAAGGCAATGAATCCACATCCATCAAATTTACTTAACTCATGCACAGCTGACCTGGGGGAATAGTGGAATGAGTGAAAATTCAGTTTTGAGGCCTCCTGGGAGAAAACACCCTCCAAAGTTGGTTTTTCAGTTTACAAATTTTGCTCAACTTGCTTTGAAACAGTGATAATACATGGTACTCTTTTCCCTCGTCAGAATGCACTAGTCTGGAACGAAGTCAGGGAATTGGGAATGAACCTTCTCATTATTGTATCTACAAACCTAATAATGACAAGTCTAGATGGTCCTGGAGATTCTTTTTTTTTTTCTCTCCCTTTTTGGTGTCTTAGCAGAGGGATGACTCAGTTGTACTAACGTCTTATAGAGAGACAAAAAGACCTTCGATGTCTGCATTCCTGGCATGAAGACATTTTGAGGACATGCAGACCTGGGTGATTGTTTTATGCACCCTCTGTAATGGTACTTGGGCCCAGAGACACCTTGATATATTTCTAAATTTTTCCTAAAAGTAGGTGTTTCCTATTCATTCTCAGGCTAAATAATAAATCTGCAATGCAGTGTGGGCTTGGGTTTATTCAGGGTCTTGGCATGCCTCAGTCACTCTTCAATTTGTTCAGTCCTGGCATGGCCTTTTTGGTGGAACAGTGGCCAGGGCGCATTCAGACCATCCCTAACCTGCCTACGCTGTGAAATACTGAGTTCAGGAGACAGTGTATGCTGTCCTACTTCTCTATTGTGAGTTATTCACCAATAAATGCTACATATGTATGTTTCTTTAACTGACCCTCTCCATACCTCATAAGCATGTGTTCCTCATGGTGTGTGTTTGGGACTCACTTGCAACAAACAACCCACTTTGCCAGTTTTTGCTTTACCTTCCTGTAAATTTGATCATTGTTTTGTTTTGTTTTGTTTTGTTTTGTTTAGAGAAAGAGATTTTAGTTCCTAATAAACAAATGGTTTCACCAGGTAATACCATTATTGTATTAAATAAGGAGTAAGGTTTAATGCCTGGCTATTTTGAGCTCCTCCTCTCCCTGAACCATCAGGGATGGAGGGAGATTACAAAATCAAGGGGAAATAGATTACTTATAATTTGTGACAAAAAGAAATATGTATGGAATTTAAGGGATTCTTAGTGGCCATCTTATTATGTCCATATTTCATACTAAAGATCAATGGAAACTAGTATAAAACCTATAAAGTCAAGGCCTTGGAATTTAGACTTTTCAGAAATGAAGTTTTGATCACCCAGTGGGTAATGAACCTGACCATCTGAGCTATATGCTGAGGGCAAGAGTAACATAATTTAAAAGGGATAATTAACATAGCTCTTGAGTGCCTAAGACATGGTATCGTCAATGCATATTATATGTTGAGTGTGTGGAGTTACAGTTACTCCTGCTGTTTGCTTGACCTTGAGGTCAGTTCTCAGAAGAGGAAAGTAATTCAGACGTGGGTTTATTTCACCGGGGCTCCATAACATAGGAAAGCGTATCTAATTTTCTGTTGTAAGAGTCGGTGTGGTTATATCGGTGTAATCCCTGTTTTACTCTGTACTAAGAAGTCTCAAGACCTTAGTACTTTTATTAAGACCATCCTACATGAATGACCCCACACAGAAAGCATATTTCTACTCCTGATTTTCTAAACACAAATTAATCTTAATGTAGACTTTTATCCTGACTCCATGTTATAATTTTGACTTAGCACATATAATTTTTCCCCAACAGTAACTTGATGTTTTGTTTTATTCTATTTTGTTTTTTTACCCTAGGATTTGTCCTCCTCATTTTGGCAAAATATCCATTCCTCTCTGGACAGGATTCCTGCTTCAACACTTGTTTCATGGGCAGGACTTGAACATAAATGAAATTCTCATTTTATTTCCTCAAATAATTTCACATTTTAATGCAGCATCCATTTTGGATCGAAGATTATAAGATCATAGCTCTTTAGTGTATAAATACCCAATTTAAAGTAGGCATTCTTATTTTCATATTTTTTATCTTAACATTTTACTGTTAGCTTTTTAAAGGAGAACATATATTTAATTAATTTTGAAACGTCTTTTTGCATTGAACACTATGCGTACATGACTTATTGGTAGTGCATGCTCAATACATTTCTCCCAGTTAATTCATGTTGGAGATTCCAAAGTTCTATGCAAATGTAAACTGTTATTATTTCTTCAGGCAGAATCTTTAAATTGTTACACAAGTAATAATGAGGGCACCTTACCTATAAATAACCACATCTATTGCCTACACAAATCATACTGTCTTTTGATTTTTGTCTTTGAAATATGACTTTTGCTTGTTCCTTCCTAACTTATAGGACCTAACTTAGAATCACAGATATTTATTCATAAAATCTTTTTATAGATATTAATTGAAGATAATTTGATATTGCTTTGTCTCAAAGGATATTTTTTCACATTTGTATTTGGTATTTAGTTTGGAAACTCCATTACATTTGTAGACATAGTTAAGAATGTATTTGTATAAAACATTTTATGAAAGGAACATTTCAGCATTTAATTGAACATGTCTTGATTATAAATGTTGTTTTAGAATCTCATTCCCAGTTTATTATTAATATAGGTAATTTTTGTTGAAAACAATTGGCTGTGACCAGCTGAATTATTGCAAACCAAAGTTAATACATTATATTTTATATACTTTTTAAAATGTATCAAGAATGACTATTATTAGAAATATATATCTGCATTATAATTTCTAGAAAACATAAGAAATTAGAAAATGCAGACAACAGTAAATGAATAACAATAAAAATTATAAAAAAAGAAATTAATGTATTTTTCTTTTTTTGAATTTAATTATTTATACCCCATAACCCCCCTCCCTCCTCACCTCTGGTAACAGTTTGTTCTTTATGTCCACTTCTCTGGTTACATTTTGCTCACTTGTTTGTTTTGTTGATTAGGTTCCACTTATAGATGAGATCATATGGTATTTGTCTTTCACCACCTGGTTTATTTTATTTAGCATAATGCTCTCCAGTTCCATCCATGCTTTCATGAAGGGTAGGAGCTCCTTCTTCCTTTCTGCTGAGTAGTATTCTGTTGTGTAAATGTACCACAGTTTTTTTTTATCTACTCATTTACTGATGGCTACCTAAGCTGCTTCCAGCACTTGGCTATTGTAAATTGTGCTGCTATGAACAACGGGGTTCATTGGTTCTTTTGCATTGGTGTTTCAGGATCCTTAGTGTATAATCCCAAAGTGGAATTACCAGGTCAAAAGGCAGTTCCATTTTTAAATTTTTGAGAAAATTCCACAGTGTTTTCCACAGTGACTACACCAGTCTGCATTCCAACAAGCAGGGTACTTGGGTTCCCTTTTGTCCACAGCCTTGCCAGCACTTGTTGTTTGATTTGTTTATGATGGCCACTCTGACTGGTATGAGGTTTTATCTCATTGTGGTTTTGATTTGCATCTCTCTGATGCCTAGTGATGCTGAGCATCCTTTCATATGTCTCTGGGCCCTCTGTATGTCCTCGGGGAACAGCCTGTTCAGGTCCTTTGCCCATTTTTTAATTGGATTGTCTGTCTTCCTGGTGTGGAGTCATATGAGTTCTTTAAATATTTTGGAGATCAAACCTTTGTCCAGGATATCATTGGCAAAATATATTTTCCTATATGGTTGGTTCTCTTTTCACTTTGCTGATGTTTTTGTTAGCCATGCAAAAGCTTTTTAATTAGATTAAGTCCCATTTATTTATTCTTTCTTTTTGTCCCTTGCTCTAGGGGACATATTGGTGAAAATATTGCTCCTTGGAATATCTGAGATTTTCCTGCCTATGTTCTCCTCTAGGACTTTTATGGTGTTGTAACTTATATTTAAGTTTATTTTTGTGTAAAAAATAAGTTGGTGTAAGTTGGTGATCTAGTTTCATTTTTTTGCATGTAGCTGTCCAGATCTCCCAACACCATTTGTTGATGAGGCTATTTTTACTCCATTTTATCTCCTGCCCAGTTTGTTGAATATTAATTGACCACAGAGACACAGGTTTAATTCAGAACTCTCTATTCTGATCCACTGGTCTATGTGTCTGTTCTTATGCCAGTACCAGACTATTGATTACAGTGGCCTTGTAGTATAGTTTGATATCAGGTATTGTGATCCCTCCTACTTTGTTCTTTGTCAAAATTGCTGAGGCTATTTGGGATTATTTATGGTTCCATATAAATTTTTGAAATGTTTGCTGTATATTTGTGAAATATTTCATTGGTATTTTAATAGGGATTGTGTTGAATCTATGAATTGCTTTGGGTAATATGGATATTTTGATGATGTTAATTCTTCCAATACATCTACACAGTATATGCTTCCATTTGTTTGTGTCTTCCTTAATTTCTTTCTTCAGTGTTGTATAGTTTTCTGAATAAAGGTCTTTTACCTCCTTGGTTAGGTTCATTTCTAGGTATCTTATTTTTCTTGTTGCTATAGTAAATGGGATTTTTTTTTCTGATTTCTGTTTCTGATATTATGTTGTTGGTATACAAAAGTTCCTTTAATTCCTTAATATTGACTTTGTATCCTGATACTACACCAAATTCACTTATTAGGTCAAGCAGATTTTTGGTGGAGTCTATAGGGTTTTCTATGAACACTATCATGTCATCTGCAAACAATGACAGTCTTACTTCCTCCTTTCTGATTTGGATGCCTTTTATTTCTTCTTCTTGTCTGATTGCTGTGGCTAGGACTTCCAATACTATGTTGGAGAAGTGGTGAAAGCAGACATACTTGTCTTGTTCCTGATTATAGTGGGAAAGCTTTTAGTTTTTGCCTGTTAAGTATGATGTTGGCAATAAGTTTTTCATATGTGGCCTTTACTATGTTGAGGCATGCTCCCTCTCACTTTGCTGAGTGTTTTTATCATAAATGGGTGCTGCACCTTATCAAATGTTTTTTCTGCATCTATTGACATGATCATGTGATTTTTGTCTTTCTTTTTGTTTATGTGATGTATTATGTTTATTAATTTGTGAATATTATACCATCTTTGCATCCCTGGGATAAACCCCACTTTGTTGATCTTTTTAATATGTTTCTGGATGCTGTTTGCCAATATTTTCTTGAGGGTTTTAGTGTCTACATTCATCAGTGATATTGGTCTGTAGTTTTCTTTCTTTCTTGTGTCTTTATCTGGTTTTGGGATTAGGATTATGCTGGATTCATAAAAAGAGTCTGGGAGTCTTCCATCTTCTTGAATTTTTTGGAATAATGTCAGAAGTGTAGGGGTCAGCTCTTCCTTAAATGTTTTGTAAAATTGTCCTGTGAAATCTCATGGTCCAGGGCATTTCTGTGCTTGGAGTTTTTTCATTACTGCTTCAGTTTCACTAGCTGTTATGGGTCTGTTCAGGCTTTCTGCTTCTTCTTCATTCAGTTTTGGAAGATTATATTTTTCTAGAAATTTGTCCATTTCACCTAGGTTTTCAAGTTTCTTGGCATAGAGTTCTTCATAGTAATTTCTTACAATCCTTTATATTTCTGTGGTGTCAGTTGTAATCTCTCCTCTTTCATTTCTGATTGTGTTTACTTGGGTCCTCTCTCTTTTTTTCTTGAGTCTGGTTAAAAGCATGTTGATTTTGTTTACCTTTTCAAAAAAACAGTTCCTAGATTTATTGATCTTTTGAATTCTTCTTTTAGTTTCTATGCTATGTAATTCTTCTCTGATCTCAGTTATTTCCTTCCTTCTACTTACTCTGGGCTTTGTTTGTTGTTGTTCCTCTAGTTCTTGTAGATATTGTGTTAGGGTTGTTTACTTGAAATGTTTCTATCTTTTTTTATGTAGGCCTGTATTGCCTTGAACTTCTCTCTCAGGACTGCCTTCTCTGTGTCACATAGGTTTTGGACTGTTTTATGTTCATTTTCATTTGCTTCCAAAAATTTTTTGATTTCTTCCTTTCTTGATCTCACTATTATTCTATTTATTGTTTAATAGCATGGTATTTAATCTCCATGAGTTTGAGTGTTTTGGGGTTTTTTTACTTGAGTTTGGTTTCCAGCTTCAGTCCCTTGTGGTCAGAGAAAATGCTTGATATGACTTCAATTTTCTTGAATTTGTGGAGGCTTGTTTTGTGTCCTATCATGTGGTCTAGCTTTGAAAATATTCCATGTGCATTTGAAAAGAATGTGTATTGTGCTTCTTTGGGATGAAAGGCTCTATATATATCAGTTAAGTCCATTTGATCTATGGCGTTGTTCAATGCCACAATATTCTTGCTGATACTTTGTTTGGAAGATCTATCCAGTCTCGACAGTGTGATGTTAAAATCCCCTAGAATAAGTGTGTTGCTGTCTATATCTTTCTTGAATTTCTCCAAAATTTTCCTTATAGGGATTAGGATGCTCCAATAGGTGCTCCTATGTTGGGTGCATATATGTTTACAATGTTTATGTCTTCTTGATGGACTCTTCCCTTGAATATTATGAGGTGTCCTTCTGTGTCTCTTTTCATGGCCTTTGCTTTGAAGTCTATTTTGTCTGATATGAAGTATTGCTACCCCAGCTTTTTTATCCTGTCCATTTACTTGGAATATTTTTTCCCAACTCTTCACTTTCTTGTTCTGAGGTAGCTCTCTCTTTGGTAGCATGTGCGCAGGTAATGTTTTCTTATCCATTCACCTACCCTATGTCTTCCAATTGGAGAATTTAATCCATTTACATTCAAGGTTATTATTGATAGGTACTTACTCATTTTTCACCTTTGTACCTGTGTTCCTCTCTCTGTCACTCTTTTTCTTCATCTTCTCAAAGTGGTCCCTTTAGCATCTCTTGCAATTCTTGTTTGATGGAGATGTATTCTTTGAGCCTTCTTTTGTCTGGAAAACTCCTTATTTCACCTTCCATTTTAATTGAGAGCCTTGCTGGGTAGAGTAGTCTTGCTTGGAGGCCTCTGGCTTTCACTACTTGGAATATTTCTTGTCATTCCCTTCTGGCTTGTAGTGCTTCTGTTCAGAAATCAGCTGCTAGTCTTATTGGAGCTCCCTTGTATATTACTTCCTGTTTCTCCCTTGCTGACTTTAAGATTCTCTCTTTATCTTTAAAATTTGGCATTTTAACTGTGATGTGTCTTGGAGTAGGCCTCTTCAGGTTCATCTTGATTTGGACTCTCTGTGCTTCCTGAACTTGCATGGCTTTTCCCTTCTCCAGGTTAGGGAAGTTTTCTGTCATTTTTTCAAACTGGTTTTCTATCACTTTTTCCTTTTCTTCTCTATCTCTTATTCCTATAACTTGAAAGTTGTTGCATTTCATGTTGTCCTGCAGTTCTCTTAAGCTATCTTCATATATTTTGGTCTTTTTTCGTGCTGCAACTCTACATGAGTATTTCTTTCTACCTTGTCTTCAAGCTCAATAGTTCGGTCCTCTGCTTTACCCAGCCTGATTGTAATTCCTTCTAGTGTTTTTTTTTTTTTCAGATAGTGTATTCTTCATTTCTTCCTGGTTCTTATTTATAGTTTCTGTTTCTTTTTTTATACTGTTGTATTCTATATCTGATAGTTTGCTTGCCTCCATTTCATTTAGCTCTTTAAATAGGGAGTCTTCCATTCCTTTTGATTGCAGGTTTTTTATTTGTCTCCCAATTTTAGGTGATTCTTTTTGTTTGTTTCCAAGCTTCCTTATGCTCTGCTTTTCTAGCTGTCTTTATAGGGTGAACTTCTATGGTAGGAGTTCTATGGAATTCAGTGCTGTGGTCTCTTTGATCTCCTTGTGTGGATGTTCTAGGTTTGTTCTTTCTTCTGTTTGTGTGGATTCTCTTGTTGTACTTGGCTTTTACCTGTTGGTGATTCCTTTGTTGGTGGGTTCTCTCCTCCAGTGGGTTTACTGGTGTTCACAACTCCCACCTTATCTTGTATGTGATCAGGGGCAGGGCAAAGACAAAATGGATTAAGAGAGTGGGTATTCTATGGGACTTAAAGTACCAACAAGTAGCGAACAGGTAGGAGATCCTTTTGAGAAGCACAACCATAACTATGATATTTCACTCAACTAGCCACTTTTTATAAAGATGAAAAAGAGATAAGACTTTTATTAGATGGTAGAAGGAATGTGAGCTGAATCCAGAAAACAGAGTGCTTGTTCAAGGTTAGATCATGAGATTTAGTGGGAGTAAAGGATAGAAACCAGGTGTGAGAGAATAGAGTTAACCACAACAGTAATATGATCAGGAAGATAGTGAAATGGGACAAGACCAGGGAGGGGTGCTGTGTAGTATTTACAATAATATGGAGGAACAATTATTTATGATAATACTGGAACAACAATAATATGACAAGAAATGTATGATCAGAATTTAAAAAATGGAAAGTGAAATACCAAGAGTAGTGCATTATTGGAATATGAGTGAAGTGAAAGAAGAAAAATTAAAAATGCAATATGAAAGAGAGAACAAGGAAACCAGTCAAATAATGCAATTAAACAAAACAAAGAAAACTAAACAGAGGTGAAACAAAAAATTATAATCAAGTAAAAGAACTAAAAATGTTGAGAAAAATAATAAAAATAAATAATAAAATGCAAGTTCTATAGGATAGCAAAGTGAAAGTTGTCTCAATTTCTCAGTTGTTGGTGTTAGCCTTGTGATCCCTCTCTGGATCTGTCTTTGGTCCTTTCATAGCTTCAGGTCTTATTGTCTCACACTTGGGAAAAGAAAAAAAATCCTCCTGCTGACTTTAAACCCGGTAAGTGATAAGTTCTACTGGTCTTCCTAGATGCTGTAGGCAGAGGGGGGCTGGGCTATAGGGAACAGTTCCATGTGTGGGAAATGTAGCCCAGCTCCCACTCGGAAAAGCCAGTGGGAGCGAGGTTTGGTATGCAGGACCCACACCCACAGATGGGTTCTCCCATGGGAATCAGGCCTGCATTGTACCTAGGCTGCTAAAAGACTTGCTTTTGCTAAAACTATCTCACCCTGGATTGAGGCAGCAAATGTTTACTGAGTATCATTAACCTCCTAAAGTCTGTGCTAAACCTCCCAAGTATGGAGTGTAACCAGTTCGACCACTTTTCCCTTTACATTTGCAAATATCCTTCTTTTTTGATGTAATTAGCAACATCTTCTCCTTTGTTTTCTGTAAAAGGTAACCAACCAAAACAAACCTGTGCATAGTAAATGAGGCCCATCCTTGATGTAAGGTGCCTAGATAAACAATAAAAGTCTGTCCAGGTCGGGGTCGGGCTCTCTTGGGCTCTCTCTGGCCCTCTCACCCTCTGTCTCACTTAGAGAGTGACTGTGCAGTCCCTTTCTCTCCACAGGATTTCTGTAGTTCGTGTGTATTTGTCTATTGCTGCCACAGCACACGGATCCCTCGGGCCAGGATCTGCATCAGTGGGCTTCACTTTTTTCCTTTCCTGTGCATCTGCAAGGATGAGGGCCAGGTCTGGGCTGCAATATTCACTGGTGGCCAGCCTCCAGCCCAGGCCTTCAGAGTGCTGTCGGGCCCCCACTGTCCATCTGTGCCAGGCCGGCACCTTTAATCCACCACATTGTGCCACTGGTCAAGTTCCTTGATTAGGAGCATCTTTTACCCCACCTCCTCCCTCTTTGCTGACCTGGGTGTTGCGCACTCTCAAAGTCCCTTCAGGGTAGTTTAGTTCCCATATTAAAGTAAGTCTCTCTGGGGACTGCGACCCCTCTGAGCCCCTGCTGTCCCACTTTGGTCAGTCTGTGAGTCACCCTGATTAGGAGCAAATAGCACCCGTCCCCCTCCTTCTTCACTGGCCCATCCATTGGGCGAGGGTTTCTTAAACAGTGGCTGAGAGCCTTTTTTTTTTTTTTTTTGAGTAAATTCTTCTTGTTTGTGCCTGCCATTCTTAACAAGTACCCCAGCTTTTCCTGTAGCCCAACTCTAACCAGTTTGGAGACTGTCTGGGTCAGGGTCTGTCATGGCCCAAATCTTCTCCCTTCTCCAGGTGTCACCCAGCTCCCCAATTTCTCTGATAGTGTCCTACCTGGCGACCTCAGTCCCAGCAGGGGAACACTGTCTCTGTGTGTCTCTCCCTGCGTCTTTATTTCCCTCAGCGACTTTAAAGACCTGGAAAGATCTAGAAAGGTCTTTCTTGGTACGAGGCTGCCCTCCTTGCTCTGGTAGGAGAGGGAGCTGTGTAGTCACAATAGCTGATCCAGCTCTCCTCCAAAGTCCTGCAGCAGCATCCGACCCTGGCATCAGGTGCCAGTCCGGGGCCCGCAGCAGCCTTGGTCCCCGAGCCAGTCTCAGGGACTTTACTGTCCCAGCTCAATCTCCTTACCATCTATTTTTCAATGTCTGCTACAATTTTGGCTTCCAAACTTCATATAAGCTGGGATTATGTTGGCTGTTCACTCTGTTCTTCAGAAGATTGGCTAGGTGTTTCAGTTGGGTGTACTGGCAAATGGGTTTAGCTCCCACCTACCTTGTCACCATCTTCCAACCTAAATAAAATCTTAAAAAAAAATGATGATCATGGTGTATCACTGTTTTAGATAGAGTGGGATGTTAGGTTGAGATTACAATCATTGAATATCAGGTGCTTAAAACAAGAAACATCTTTTTCACACTCATACTACAGAGATTGACTGGGGCCTCTACTCTACTTAGCCACTCTACAGCTCAGAATAAGGAAGGCTTTGCATCTTGAAGTTACAATATGTAGAACAATTAGTCTTTTTACTTTCTACTTTTTTTTACATATTCAATTTGATAAATGTGTTTCTTCTGTTTATATTTATTGGCTCAAACTATTCACATGGTCCTACTCAGCTGCAAGAACATAAAGAAAAGTGGGGAGTAAATGCTTGGTAAACATTTTCTCTGCCTTAGCAACCAACGATAACAAATATTTATTGAGTGCATTTACATATGTAAATCACTGAACGAAAAGCTAACAGAGAGTAAGATATAAACTCTTCTTTGCCCCCTGAAAGCCTATAAGCTAACCACAAACTTATTTCTTCAATAATAGTCATCTAGTTGAAATGATATAACTTTTTCAAAGGATTCCAAAACCAAGTATCTATTCACATTTGAAAGAAAAATAAAATAAAAGATGCTCAATACCACTAGCCATCAGAGAGATGCAAATTAAAACCATAGTGGACAATCCCTTTACACCTGCCAAACTGGCTATCATGAATAAATCAACAGGCAAGTGCTGGCAAGCAAGAGTACACCCTAGTGCACTGTGGAAGACAGTATGGAATTTCCTCCATAAGAAAATGGAACTTCCTTATCACCCAGCAATTCCACTGCTGGGAATATATATCCTACCAATTCAGAAGAACATATGCACCCCTATGTTCATAGCAGCACTATTTCCATTAGCTAAGTTTTGGAAACAGCCCAAGTTTCCATCAGTAAATGAGTGGATCAAAAAACTGTGCTACATTTACACAATGGAATATGCAGCAGAAAGAAAGAAGGAGCTCCTGCTTTTTGCGGCAGCATGGATGGAACTAGAGACCATTATGCCAAGTGAAATCAAGCAGTCAGTGAAAGACAAATATCACATGATCTCACTTATAAGACAAATCTAATGAAGAAAATAAACTAATGAGCAAAATAGAACTAGAAGCATGAAATCATGGAATAGACTGACAGCTGTAAGAGGCAAGGGTGAGGTGGGGAACTGACTGAAAGTAGGTGACAGGATTAGTCAAAAAGCATACATGAAAGACCATGGACATGGACAACAGTATGGGGATTGACTATGGAAGTCGGGGTCAGACTTGGTGGAGGGGAATGAAGGGAGAAAAGTGGGACAACTGTAATAGCATAAACAATAAAACATTAAAAAAGGAAAGAATATATTCAATGGAGTAATTATATTACTTTAGAGTACTTTTCCTATGCATAGAGACATACATATTATTATCATAGGTATACATAATTTATAATTTTAAAATTAATTACAATTTAATAATGATGAGCCTGTGCCTTACTCCAACCATACAGTCAATAAATATAGAGAAAAGGTGACATTTATCTCTGAGTCTCGAGGACAGACTGCTCTGCCTCTTACAATGGCAGTTAGCAGTTCTCTGCCTCCAAGAGGATATTCCATTCATCACAGTTGCAGGCAGCAGTCAAATGCTCACAGTGATAATTCTCCATGGATCTTCAGGTCACTCTCATGCTTTCTGTCAAAGCACTGAGATGGGTCTCTTTTTGAGCAGCCCATGTTTATGGTACCTTATTAGTTTTGTAGGTTGATGGAGTATTAGTGTTCACCAAGGAAACAGAGACAATAGGATGCATGTATATGTTTCATGTATGTATGTATGTGTGTATGTATGTATTCATTCAGTCATTCAAGTCCAAAAACAGTAGCGTAGACTGGCAAGTATAGGTCCAGGAAAGAGCTGATGTTGTAGCTCAGGTTTGATGGTAGGCTGCAGGTAGAATTTCCTCTTCCTAGAGAAATGACAGCCTTTTTTCTCTTAAGACCTTTTTAAGATAGGATAGAAGACTCAGGCTGAAATTATAGTCACTGAATCTC
This sequence comes from Desmodus rotundus, assembly GCF_022682495.2. NCBI lineage: Eukaryota > Metazoa > Chordata > Mammalia > Chiroptera > Phyllostomidae > Desmodus > Desmodus rotundus. Next base: position 71,480,699 of record NC_071388.1, on the reverse strand, counting down.
AGAAACTGAATGCAAGAAACATTTATTTCAACTGATTGTATGAGGCCCTTCCACATCATGAAGGTAATCTGCTTTGTTTATAGTCTACTGATTTGAATATTAATCTCATCTGAGCAATATATTCACAGCAGCCTCTAGACTGGTGTTTGACCACATTCTGGATACTGTAGTCTAGCTAAGTAGATGCATAAAATTCACAATCACAGATCAGAAAGTTCCAGTAAAAATACTTAGAAAAAAAAATAGCCCTGGCTGGTGTAGCTCAGTGGATTGAGCACTGGCCTGTGATTCAAAAGGTCACAGGTTTGATTCCCAGTCAGGGCACATGCCTGGGTTGTGGACAGGTCCCCAGTATGGGGTGCATGAGAGGCAACCACACACTGATGTTTCTTTCCCTCTTTTTCTCCCACCCTTCCCCTGTCTAAAAATAAGTAAATACAATCTTTTTTAAAATACTTAGAAAATTATTTTCTCACATATTAAAATTTGTACTTCTAATGTAAAGTTTATTAGAATAAATACATTAACACCAAATGTTTCTAGAGTCCTTTTATGTTTAAATATGTTTTTGAAATATCTACAATTAAGCGCAAGTTGACAGAACTCTTACCGAAGATGATCAGGTAACATTAATATACTCCCCTCCTCTTTCCAGAGAGTAGCTGCTTTCCTGGTGAATACAGCTCAATGCACCTCACAAGCAGTCCTGGAGACCTGAAGAAAGACGGCAAAAAGCCCTGTATTCTCTCATATCTACTGCATCATACAATTTTCACTATATGTACTTCCTTATAGTCTTAATTATATTTTCACATGCATAGGCCTTGATTCCCCAAAATAATTTCTGTAGAGAATGATATGCTTCTTAACATAATGGACTGTGTCTTTTACTGGCAGGCTGTACTACACTGTGCACAGAGCAAGTGCTCGAAAATATTGCTTTGATGCATTAAAAATGAAATCCCTTCTGTTTCAGAGATTTTTATTTAGAGAGAAATGAAATCCTCACAAAAAATTGACTTAAGAACAATGATTTATGTGTGATCTAGGTGTCAAAATGACATCTTAGGAGAAGTTATGTGGAAGGAGTACAGCATTCAGCATCGGGAGAACTGGCATCTCCTTCTAGCTCAGGGCCAAAGAAAATGCATGACTTAGGACAGGTCAGCCCTCCTGGCACCTCCGCTCACCACCTAGGAAGGGAGAGACTAAGTCTGTAAAGTTGCCAGGATTCTGTAATTCTTTGAAACACTCTAAGACTCTATTTACATTTTTATTTCCCCTAAATTATCTTGGCCATGTTATTCATACTGAGATAATCTTCTTTATATATAATGAACACTGAATTCCATTTAATGCTCTATTAGTTAAGCTGCATCCTGATTTCTGACACTCAGAAACTGTGATATAATAAATGATGCTGTTTAAGCCATTAAGAATAGTGTAATGAATACTGAAATAATACCTTTAAATTGTTTTGCAATTCTCAGAAGAAAAACCTTGAATAAAGAAGAATTATATAATTAATAAAGGGAATCCAGATGGCGCATAAGAAACATTCTGGTGTTGTATCATCCTGTTGTAGTTGAAAGATATTTTGAAAAATAAAAATAAAAGCAGTACTAATAGCTTTGAAAGAACCAAGTTCCTTCAGCATTATCAGCATTATGGCTGACATTTCTGACTATTTTCTATGCTATTATGATTGACAATTTGAATAAATCTAAATGAAATATTAGCAATCCAACCCAAAATAATGTCAAAACTCCATATCCAAAATGAGTGTCAAACTCCCGACATAATCCACGATTACAAGACTTCTGCAAATCACAATCCTGTCATTTTTTTTTAAATGGGAAGCATAATAATTGCTTCTTAGTAGGATACTTTTTGTTGTTGTTGAGGAGTCAAATTTAAACCATCTGCAGACAGATGGAGGGAAAGTGAAATGAGGGCTGTTACCCAAATCTTCTGCAGCTGTCAGGGTGCGTTTGAGGAGGTCCAAACAGTTCATTAGCAGTAGGCAATACTACATCCTGGGACAAAGAAACAGGACCTGGGAGAGAGGGGTCTCCTCACGGCTGGTGGTTTTGGCAAACATGAGTAAGAGACGACTAGTATGGCACAACACTGCTCCCCTGGGCCAGGGCTGCAAATTCTATTCAAAGTCTCTGGTGTCCTGTTCAGTCATCAGGCCACGTTATAACTTCCAGTCATTCAAAGGCAAACCAGCTAAGGCCGCAGGTACCAATACTGAGTGATAATACTGATTATCACTCAGTTGCTCCTGCTTTGAAGAGAAGAAGAAAAAGAACAGAGAGTCCAGTATACCACAGGCATGTCCATTTCATGACATACAATGAAACTAGCTGCCCAGTAGAAGCACTTCTAGAAACACTGGCACCCATTTCATGTGGGGTGGTACCTCACCAGGTTATTTTCAGTTTGGGGGCTCTTCAGATGGCAATCATTGTAGATTTTTTCCATGTCTTTGTTTCATGTAAGCTAATTGAGGGCATTCTTGATCGGTGTTCATATAACTTACCAAGGTCAAATGGACTCTTAGAACATTAGGTCCCTATTAAAAAGAAAGGGGAAAAGAGAAAAGATATACAAAAAAAAATTGTTTACAGCAAGAAAACTATTCACTTAATAGCCATCATGCATATTGTATTTTTGTTGATGTATGATGTCTTTTTTTATTATTATGAACTTTTGTAGCTTTTACTAGACAAGAAATTAATCCCATATTAAAATTTCTCATAGTGGCCAAACAGTCCTATGAGGGGTGACCCAAAAATAACTGGAATTTATTTATAAAAAGTTGTATATTTATTCTTACATGTTTAAACTTCAGTCATCTGCAAAACACTCTCTATTTGATACAATACACCTATCAAGACTTTTTTCCCACTTCTCAAAACAGTTTTTGAAATCGATTCTGATGCCTTTTAGTGCTTCTACTGTTTTCTTTTGTTTCACCTCTTCCACATCAGTGAAATGTTTCTTTTTGAGGACTTTTTTCATCTGGGGTAACCAAAAAAAAGTCACTTGGGTTGAGATAAGGTGAATAGGAAGGTTGGGGCACAGGGATCAATTTTTGCTGTTTTGGTCAAAAACTGCTGAACACTCAGTGCTGTATGGGCAGGTGTGCTCATAAGTCACCTATTTATCATCATGAAATGGGCAAATGGGTTGAAAGAGTCTTCAAAAATATGTATATTCACTGAAGCTGAATGCAGCTTCTCACAATAACACTAGCTAGTACACTGATATAGATGGGTTCCTAGAACACTCACCTAGCATGGAAAACTTGCACTACAAGGGCACACCCTCCAGATGATAATTCTGGGGTTTTTTGAGTCCCCCATCATATTATATCTGAGACACGTCCCATGCCTTCCAGACTCTATACTGTTTGCTCATTGTAAACCTATTGAGGGCTCTCTGTTATACTCAATTCCCTTGTCTCCATCTCATTCATCTAGTAAGACCCTTTAAAGCCATTTTCTACTGTGTATGTAGCATTTATTACCAGTTGCAATTATAAATCGCATGGTTAATCTTGCCTGGGAACATAATCTTTCTGTACTAGTACAAATTCCCCAGATAGACTCTTCACCTCTGTGAACAAGATCCTGTGATCCACTTCTTGGTATTTAAAATACCTTTAAAGTACTCTACACAGAATAAGAGTTTCTAGGGTGATAATGATGGTAATAATTTGAAGTCTCATTTGGAATGAAAAACAGTTTTAAAAAATACTTGTGGAGATTATTGCATCATATAATATTTTCAAGATGTTGGGGTGAAAATATGTTCAAAGATAAAGTCCTGTGGGCTTAAGTTTCAACATTTATCATGACTCAGTAGTATTCATGTCCACCTCTCAGTTAAGGGCAGAGCCCCTTTCCAAGAAGAGAATGGAATGCGAGAATGAGAAAGTACTTTAACCCTTACAATGTTGAGAGTAAGAACAAAGGTCATTACTGGAAATGTAGGCAGAAAGATGAGAACCTAAACATAAAAGAGAGATTGTGAGTAGAAAACATGTGGTTGGCTTCATCTATGCTTTTGGGGTACGGGGTCCAGATCTATTTCTACACTAAAGAAGCTATAGCAGAAGGGGATGAACAGCATCTGACTTTCTTCATTGGGTCGTTTGAGTTGGGAATGAGTTGGCAATGCTGTTGGCTGTTCAAGAACATCACAGAAGTACTTCATGCCAATCATCTGCATGATATTAAAACAAAAAACAAAGTAATTATTAATGTGATACTATTTGTATTAAAAAATGGACACATTATTCATTAGCTCTTTTGTTATTCCTGGAAGGAAGAGAGACAAGAAACTGCAAGTAACAACACCTACATTCTTTTAATGGGGGCTTATCTTGCCAGTTCTCTGAGGGCTTAACATAGACCAGCCCTCTTAATTCTCAAAATACCCTTAAGAGATATATGCTATTATTATCCTGGTTGTTCAGAAGGAGAACAGAGGCCTAGAGAGGTTAAGCAACATGTTCTCACACAGGGCCAGTAAAGGGAGGAAATAGAACTCAAGTTCAGACAGTCTGGGCCCAAGGGGCACGCCCACAACCACCATGCTAAACCACCTCACACCATTAGATATTCCAAATATGTAGTTGTGTGGCAAGGACCAGGCAAAGATGAGGCAGATTCTAAATTTACAGTTGGTAACCTGAATGGAATGACTGGACTTTGAGAGCAGTTGAAAAATACAGGAAATCAGTACATTTATTACCCAATGCTTACTCTCTGGCCCTGAATGAGGGCACTTGTGTGTAGAAAAATCTTAATACATTCATAGAGTCTTTGCTTGGTACTATGTTACGTTCTTGGCCATCAGTGTGCTGGGTGCTGGCAGTCACACTTGCCCAAAAACAATTCAGGAAGTCATAGTTTCCCCCATATCTTTGGTTTTTAGCACAGTTGTCATTGTGATGGCTGACATGAGGTCCTGTTCTGCAGTGATTCCCTCTTCAAGCTGGAGTTCCACATGTTGTCAATAAAGATGCCCTAGAGTTCATCTCCATGACTGACTCTTACAGAGTGGGATAGAGCACTGAGTGAAGGTCGAGTCACACCCCTAGTCTAACAAATTCTATACCTCCAATGTAGAAACACCACACTACGTAGCTTACTAAATGACAAAATACCTATTATATTCATGCATCACATCTTGGTAATTTGTTGAATGCTTAATACAGATCATTAACTATTACATAACTTAAACCAATTTCTTTGGATTAAAATTTATATCCTTAAATATTTTTCAACACTTTAAAAAAAAAGCCTAAATATGACCATTTACAGTTGACCATTACAGTTTCCACGTGCACTCACGCTCTAAGTTTATTTCCTCTCTTAGGATTTAGATTAAGAGGGTCTCTATTCCTTAATGTGCTGGGTTAGTTTAGCTTTCATCTCAAGTGTAATTTTTTTTCAAACATTTCTGTCCACTTTTCTGTCCACTTAATCTAGAATGACTCATTCACAGTTTTTAATTTTGTTGTTCATACTGCTACTCATCTGCCTATTTAATTACCCATATTTTTCTTCTTTGAGGTGGTTTTCTTTAGGTTTTCTTATAATCTCCTTCATCTATCACAGAAGATATTTTACTGTTTGTAAATCAATAATAAAATAAAATTCAGGCTTATAGAACTTCTAGCTAAGCAAGCTATAACACAAAGCACATATATTTATTTCATTTCCTTCCTAAAACTTCAGTGAGATGTCAATGCAGAAATACGAATGACAATGAAGATGTTGAGGGAAGTGAGGCTATCATCAGGACAAATATTTATATAACTTCTGTATAATAAAATTCAGGTAAAGTTATTCAAAAGATAGATCAGATGAATGATACCCAAGGTTAGAGCTTATTTAGAAGAAAACATCATAAAATAAATAGGAGCCTCTATGTATTAAAAAACCCAATGACCAATATAAAATGTTCAAACAGGACTTGAAGAAAAACTCTAGAAATTTGCTAGAACATACACAAAAAGAGAAACAGACGGGAGTTTTGAAAACAGTGTTAGCAATGTGGATGATCACTCTGGGAAGGTCAACATCTGTGGAACAGAGATTCCAGAAAGGCAGAATGAAAAACTGGAAGGTGGTGTAGACAGAACAGGGATTCTCACAGATGTCTGTGCCTTAATTTCCAGAATTTGTGGATATTTAACTTTCTACAGTTAAAGAGAATTTACTAATGTGACTAAATTAAGGATTTTAAAGATGGGGACGTCACCTTGAATTATCTAGGTGGGTCCAGTGTAATCAACAATGATCTTCATAGAGGAAGGTGTGTTGGAGGTTGAAGCTGTGATGACAGCAGCTGAGGTCTGATGAATTCAAAGCAGGAGTCATAAGTCACAGAAGGCACGCAGCCTCCAGAATCTGGAAATGACAAGGAAATGGATCTTCTTTATGGCACCCAGAACAAATACTGCATTGTGGACACCTTGATTTTAAGACTTCTAATTTCCAGAAATAATAAGATAATAACTTCATGTTGATTTAAGCCACTATGTATGTTTTAATTTGTTACAGCATTAGTGGGAAATTAATAAAAAGAGAATGATATAATCAAAGGGAAAATAGAGGGAAATTTCCTAAAGGCAAACAAAACAAAACAAAACAAAAACAAAACCAAAAACAGTGCTTTTAAGATTAAATGAATTCCTTAAGTACAAAACAATATTTAATGAAAAAAACAACACAACTAGAAACATCACAGTTTAGAAAGAAATTTTAAAAGTTGCTGGGAGGAGGACTCAAAACCAAAGTTAAAGGTAAACTGAATAGTTACAGACAAAGGATACATTTTAAGATGTGCATCATTTTTCTCATAACCATCATTGGGTATTAGAAAGTGATAGAAAATGCCTGTCTAGGATAGGAGTTTTAAAATTTGATATTCTTAGGCAAACTATTAGTCAAGGTGAGGAATAAAGACATTTTTGAAATGTAAGAACTCAGATAGTTTATTCCCTGTAAATCCTTCCTTGAAGAAATACCTAAAAGTGTACTTTGACAAATAAAGCGTGAATCTGAGAAAAAAAAATAGGGAATCTGTGAATCATATTCAGGAAACTAAAGAATAGAAATTTCTGGGTAACAGATAAATATCAGTGTAGAAACCAAACAAGTCAAATTAAAATAAGAAGTCAATGAGTTTTGAGAAAGACTTATTCAAGAAATGAACAACATGAGGCCAATAATATAATAAAAAAGCTGAATGGTCTTGGATATAAGATAAATGCATATTAACACAAAAGATATTGCCCTGGTTGGTGTGGCTAACTGGACTGAGTGTCGGCCTGTGTATCAAAGGGTCGCCACTTCGATTACCAGTTAGGGCGCATGCCTGGGTTGTTGGCCACGTCCCAGGTGGTGAGTGCGCAAGAGGCAGCCACACATTGATGTTTCTCTCCCTCTTTCTCTCTCCCTTACCCTTTCTCTAGAAACTAAGTAAATATAAAAGAAAATATAAGATCTTGTAAAAAGTATATTACACCCTCACAATTATACTGGTCGTTAGTATTTCTTTGTTATTTGACCTTTTCTCCTCATATATATTTGAAGAATTCATAAAAAATACAGGTTTGGTCCTATCGGGAAGCATAGGTCAGTTGGAAAGTGGAGTTTCATTTTTATTTTCTTCTGCTAGGAAGAAGTGGGTTTAAATCCAGACTCTGATTTTTAGTGAATATTGAATTTGGTATTGTCCTTACTGAGCTTTCTTTTTATGCTCTCTAAGATGGACAATAGGTTCCAATTCCTACTCATAGCTTAAAGAATTACTTTCAATGAGGTATTATGTAAAAGCCCCTATCATAATGTACACATTTATTACATGCATTTCGTCTTCCTATCATACCCTTGGAAGCATAAATTTGAACTCTTTTTACTATTCACTATCCTCAATTAGATCTTGGGGTCTCAGAGTTTATAAGGTCATACTCAGTTTAGTTTAAGGTTAAGGTTCTCTGTAAAGTGTTTTGAGAAGTAGCTCCTTTTGCAAGATTATGCTTAACAGTCAAAATCTTAATTTTAAAAGCCAACACTGATGAGAATATTCCTCACATTTTCAAATAAAATTCTTTTTTTCCTTTTCACAGTTAACTGAATGCTTGCTTAGGAAACAGGAAGGAAAATCCTAAATTCTTTCACAGCTTGTTCCTTTTTTACACCCACTCCTACCACTTAGCGCCCTGGGAGTTTGAAAGAACATCCCAGGACGCCTGACAGCATCTTGCAAAACCTGTAGCAGTTGAAATGGTCCAGCCATTATTACGAACTTTTGGCTCAGTGGAGGCTTTGGGAAGTTTCATCATTATTTGCACTGCCTGGAAATATTTTTTCAGAACAAAAAGAAGGAATTTGAATTTACACTAACCACAGCCTTATCTGTATCATCCCAATATCTGACCCCCTAAGAAATAAACACATTCTTTTGGCACGTTCTCCATCTGAAGTGCCCAATGTAGAATTTGTAAGATGGGTCTTCCATAGAAGGTATATCTAACATGACATACCTTCGAGTCATAGCATATCAAAAAAACTTTCTGTTTATATTTATATCAGAATTTATGAGCTATATGTACTTCAAATAGACATTTCTTCCCAGAAAAATACAGTGTGTTTGTTTTCCCCCACACTGTCAGCACTTTGATCCAGCACTGAGCCTGTGAGAGCTTTGGAATAGATGGTGAGGGCAGCATCAACTCTGCTGCTGATCTCTGGGTCTCAGGCCCTGGTTCCTTCCTTTTCACACCCACTCGGGGATGGCCAGAGATCTGCTGCAGCAGGGGAGGGAGTGTCCTCTCCGGCTCCTCCCTGACAATTCCCAGCAAGAGGGCCCCTTCTTACATTCAAAAATATTTTCAAATTACTTCCTAATTCTTAAGAGCCTGAATAATGCTTTGCTGTTGTGACATTTTCCCGCTCTTATCCACAACCATGCATGCACAAATACAGTGACTTCTGATCACATACTGAAAAACAGCATGGATGGAATTTCGGTTTCTGGCTCTGCACCTCTGGAAATTGGAAATTACCACTCCATCCTGTTTCCGGTTCTGCACTAAGGAGGTTGGATGTTGCCTCTTTCATCTTAACAAGTAAAAGCCAAACAGACTGAAAAATCAGCCACTCCTCTTGCATCTGTAAAAGAGAGAAGACCACAGGGCAAGCTGTCCCCCACCCCAAGATTGGAGAAACAGGCAAATGCAGGGAGTCTTGATTTACAGGAGCAGAAACTCACAAGTGGAAACCTCTAATGGAACCACGCTGTGATAGGAAAACCTGAACTGTAATTGAAAAGTTTCTGGAGACTCAGTGAGGACAAATCTGAGAGTAAAACCCCAGGGGACTGTCACGGGGGGGGGGGGGGGGGGGGGGGGGGGCGGGAAGGGGGGGCAGGGGGAGGCAGATATTGTGAGATTTACCTCCAGGGCTTGACCAGAGTCCCACAGTAAATATCTGGAAAAACTCCGTCAGCATTTCCATTGGGGGGGGGTGAGAAAAGGAACTATTTTGGAATACCCCAAGGCCATCCTCAGAGGAAACTAGTTAACAAGAACCTAATGTGCTGGGGTTTTAACGGAGCCTAAGTGACACGAGGAAAGGAAATACCAACTTCAGCACAGCCGGCCATTCTGTCCCACCAAAGGGGAGAAAAAATACTGAGAAACACTTGTGAAATTTACAGTCCAGAGGCACACCGTTTACTAAAATACTGAGATCTAATCGTAGGACTGTAGAAGATTTCCCTTCCCTCTATCACTGCCACAAAACTGAAGGCCTGTTGACAGCAGTTTCTTTCACTCAGTGTGTCACGTCCAACGCTCAGGATAAATTACAAGGTATTCCAAAGGCAAAAAAAAAAAAAAGTAAGGGGAAATAAACCCACCAGAATTTGAACAGACAGAGCAAGTCTCAGATTCAGTGCAAGCAAGGAGTGGAATGAAATATTTAAAGTGTTGAGAAAGGACAATAAATCCCCACTAAGCTAGAACTATATGCCCTGTGAATTTAGCTTTCAAAAGTGGAGAAGAAATAAATACTTTCTCACACAATCAAAAAATGATGAATTTTGTTGCCAGAAGACCTGCTTCAACAAGAAATGTTAAACAATAAAAACAGATACTTCCATTGAGAAAAGGAAAATAATACAGGTCAGAAATTCATATCTACGTAGGGAAAGAAAGAACATTGAAGAAGGAATAAGTGAAGGTAAAATAAAAGGTTTTATTTTCTTATTCTTCATTGATCTAACAGATAAGTTTTTTTCAAATTAATAGCAACAGTGTTTCAATCAATTGTTTATACATGGATTATATGTTTATTTGCTATGCATACATGTATACAACTGAAATGAAAGGCAGTAATAATGCATAGGGTGGGAGAAAGAGATTAGGATTATGTTGTTATTTTCACATAGTGATGTTGCCTATGACGGGGTGTGGTGCCCACAATGTGGTATAGTACTTTCAAAGTGGATTTGGAGTATTTATAAATATATATTGCAAACTCTAGGGTAATGTCCTTAAAAAGTTATTTTTAAGTATAATTTATATGCTAATAAAAGAGAGAAAGTATAAATGAAACCATATAAAATGCTCACTTAAAACCACAAAAGGCAATAAAAGAGTAGAAAACAAAAATTGGAGCAAAAAATAAGAACAACAAATAGAAACAGGTAGGCTATTCTCCTCCTACCACTTCCCTTGTTAAGAAGTTGAGTTTGGAGAACAGAGGTAGATGATGTAGTTCATATACCTTAATGGTGGCTCTTTGTTTTGTTTTAATTTAGATTGTCCTCCTCTGGCTTCCCTCTATTTCTCGCATATGCATTCGCTGATATGTTCTCTGTTCATCTTGCCCATTTTGTACCTGGGCTTCCTACGTGCCTCTGAAATTAAAGGTTTATATTTTGAACTTATGGATGTTACAGTTCTTCTAGGAGCATGGCCATCTCCCACCTGGTTACTCGTCTCGTTCCCAGTTTCAGAAGGCTAGCACATACAGTTCCTGGCCATGTGTCTTCTTGGCTTTGACAACCTTTTACCTTATCTGACCACAGTAACACTGCTCACAGACTTGGTGACATCCAACCTGGCCTCTCCACTGTAGAACCGAGTGTCAACCACTATTCTCTTACCATGCTGCTCCACTCTCTTTATTACTGGGCTACCCCATGTTAACACAGTTTGCAGAGCAGAGTAGTTCTCAAAGAGCTCAGGTGAAGGAGTGCGTCACAGTCCCTGGGATTGGTACTCTTTTTAAATTATCTAATAGATTTTTTCACTCCCAGATCCAGTTGAGAGAGGGAACACTGAGATAGAAGTCAGTCTCCCTTTCTCCCTGGCTCCATCCACTTTCTGACCTGTATTCAGAGTCAGGGTGAAGTGGTATTTCACTTATCACATTGCCACCTTCCTTCCTATAGTAACCTCAGGGTATCATGGTTGTTTCCCCTATTTGAAAACACCTAGTTTAGCCCTTTATATATTAAATAAAAACTAAAGAAATCAAACCAATATTTCTTTTTCTCCATGTGGGAAATTAAGATTTCTGTCTTATAAAATATTACTAATATGCTAATTATTTTCATATTATTTCTCTTTACATTTCTTCTGAAACACACATTAATCTTTTTGTCCCCCATTGATGCCTATGGCCCTGGACCTCCAATCAATGAGCGTGATGGTTATATATGCAGAAAAGAAAAAAGAGTAAAATGCATTAATACTTTCACATCATAATCTGCTTTGCCATTCTTATCTAACTTCTCTTCTGAATTCAGATGCACATTTCAACTGCCCATCTAAAACTTCTACTAGGAAGTCCAATAATCAGTGCAAAGTCTTCATGCAAAAGTGGGATTCCTTATGTTCTCCTCTACCCCTAAAACTCACAAGTAAATCTCATTTATTGTTATCATTTCTTACTTGGTGACTTATTCCAGAAACCACAGTCACTCTTGATCTCATCATTTCCTTTCTCTTACCCTCCTTTCCAATTAAGATATGTTCAAGTGCACCAACTACAGAATACTCTTCCCAAAATACCTAGGAAAAATGATTGACCTCTGTAAATATAAGCTTACTTTTTTGGTGCCAAAAATATACTACTATGTAGGTCATAGGTTGTTGTCAGAATTAAGTAAGACTATGGATGTATATAAATTTCTTGTTAATGGAAGCAATTACTCTTGTTCCTCCTCTCATAAACTTCCACAGGCTTCTCCTTTCATATTGGGTCCTTCTGTGTTACTGTCAAGCTTTTAGCAAAATAATCAAGATTCTTCATCATCTGTCATCATCTCGAACACTCTGAGCATTCAGTGCTCGAGCCACTATTCATTTCTCTCTTTCAGCATCATGCCTTGCTTTTCACAGTTAGGTGTGCTCCCCACTGTTTGTCTCACTGCTTAAAATGCCAAGTACTCACTTTTCACCTTTGCCATTTAATCTCCATGTAACCTCGGGAAAATGTCATAATCTCTCTTGGCATCAAGGCTAGAGATGAAAATAAAACTGAACACATAGAAGCTTTCTGAGGGTTAAACACAGAAAAGCATATCGATACTATGAATTGTTTGGCTTATTGTAAGAATCCAGTATATGTTAGACACTAACTAAAGATTTCATTATTAATTACTATTTATTACCATCAGCAGCAGCAGTAACCAACAACCTTCCAGAGCTCTTACTTAGCCTTGAAGAGATAGTTAAAATACCACCTCATTTGTAAAGACTGCTCCGTGGTAATCTGTTCATTCACATTTGGGGTGTCTTGTGCACTCTTGTGTTCATTTACTCTCAGTTTTCCAGCATCTTAAAGGCACAGTCCATGACAGTCATCTTTATATTTTCAGTATCTGGTCAATGATTGCATACAGTAGGTGCTCAATGAATAGTTGTTGATGAAAGAATAACAAAAAACGTAATAAAACTTACTGTGCTCTTAGTGTGTGACAAGCTATTCTAAGATCTATTTATTAAGATACCCAATTCTCCAACAGCCCTGTAATTAGATACTCCTATTGTCATTCCCATTGCACAGCTGAGAAACTGAGATGTGGAGAAGTTAGCTAACTTGGTCATGGCCAAGAACCAAGGTTATCTAGCTCTAGAGTCTGTGTTTCGCCTTAATGCTACATAACTTTCCCTGGGCAAGAAGGAAGATGGGAAGACAGAGAATGGAATTGGGCAGTCTCTAAGATCCTTCCTGTTTAACCTCCCATGATCCCAGGATTTCTCTTGGTGCCTTTGAATCTGATATATGCAGGAATAATACATAAAGAAATAGTTTCTTCAGAAGTTTCATAAAAATTTCTAACTGTTCATATTTATTCACCAGGCATATCTTGTCTCATAAAATGACTCTTTCATATCAATTAACCATAGCATGCCTACTCATACTCTCACCTATTTATAATTTTACTCAGGCTCATTTTCCTGAGATAAGTGGTTATGTTTTAAATGGAATCTATTAGAAGTCACCTTGAATCTGAAATTTTATAATTTTCAAAGTTTAAGCTCTAACTGCCTTAATCTCTCACAAAAGTTTTGCTCCATGTCTGGCTATGCTAGATTTATATATTTAAAAACACATTGAATTCATGTAGGTGCTCCTGGAAAGGCTGTGTTGTATAACAAGGGGCAGGCATTTCTCTTAAGATTTTAACCAGCTTCCTGTATCCCTGAGAAGAGGGGACCTAGGGACACTTCACGTTTGTTAATACAACTATTGTTGTATGTGTGAGAGTAGACAGACTACATGGTAGCGTAAGCTGAGTGAGCTGGCATCCTATGGAAGGAAGAGGTGTCAATGAAATTTGGATTACCACTGTGGGCAACTGGGGCTCAGTCCTGCTAGGGACCCTCAGAATTATTCCTCTGAAGCTGAGGCATTTACTGTAATTCTTGTCCTTTCTCATTGAGAGTTGTACCCCAAGGTTATTAATTATCCCACACTTCCAAGTTGCTCTCCTATGTGCAGTGAGTGAGCTTCCTGTAACTTCCAGAAAAGCACAAGAGCAGAAAAACAGAGAAGCAGGTTCATGAGGTGGGATGCTGCCAAAGTGCATGGGCTCTCCACCAGTGCAGCTGGAATTGTAGGTTGGTTAGAGACCTTAACACGGAGTCCTATATCATCCACTGCAGCCTCCCTTTCAGGCTCAGAAAAGTTACTGTCCCACATTAAGTTCAACTTCTTCATAACTCTTCAAAGGTGAGGTTAGCCACAACCTCTTGAAAAAACAAGAATTCAAAACAGGTTTGGTAGAGCATGCTGCAGTTCCTGCTCCCAAGGCTATAAATGATATTCATCTCCTTTTTCTCCCATCCATTCTAGAGTCCCCTCACATTTGGCTAGCTCCCTAGTTGGTGTATAAGCTGCTTGCCTGAGAGAGAAACATAGACCCTCATCCCTTAGGTGTCTGAATCTTTGATTGCCTTGGCCCTTATCAGGCACTTATTGCTGCAAATAACTTTTCTTGTTATTACTGAGCATAGAAACAGCAGGAGGTGCCTCTGTGGTCCCCTTTAGTGGGTAAGACATGTCTCCATGCATCCATTACATGACAGTGACCATAGAAACTCAGGACAATCATGGTTAATAATGTTGTTAATTCATTAATTTTTTTACTTGCTTGTTGACAGGCATGAGGAACCTAAAAAGCTGAAGCGTTAGGTTTGGAGAAACCCTTAGTACATCCCCTAGAGGAAACATTTTCTTTCTGGGGTTCAAGACCTTGAACTTTGCAGGAGTGAGCAGCACAAACTCCCTGATGTGTCACTGGGAAGGATAGTAAGAGTGGCCAATCATTCTTTCAATATTTGATTCCCACGCCTGGGTACTATAGCACTGGGTACAAGACATCATAGAGCAGCTGTTGATTAAAAATGAACAGTGCATTACAGAAGGTAATGCCCTAACTACACAAGGTCCTTTCCCGTTCCAGCACCTTGGCTAAAGAGCCTTAAGCCTTAAAGAGGCCATTTCTACGTACTCTGATTATCTATGATCTTGTGATTGCACACGCTCACCTGGGAGGTAGCATTACTTCTGATTTACAACCACGAATTGGTAAGGGTTGTGTAACCTCAAGTTTGCTCTTCATGTTTCACCTTAATACTCTTATTCAGAAGTCGAATGTGAGGTTTCTACCAGATTCTAGATATTTATGATCTGAATAAAAACTAAGGGTCTTGGACAATGGCCAGGATGGATCATTTTGGAGAGATTAGATCTATAGCAAGACAGCTTTAGGGCAGAAATTTATTCACTACATTGCAATAATATAACAGGCATAAGGGTCACTTTCATTTTATTATCAAGTAGGACTCAGATTTCAACATCTCTTGAAAGATCTCAGATACTCCTGTTCCTCAATATGCGGTAATTCTGGTGCAGGGTCCTTTCAAAGAAAGATTGGTGTGACATTTAGTATACACTTCCAGTGGCTCAACAGGTCTTCACTCGAGAGAACTAGCTCCCTTTCAGTCACTAGGCCCTTGTGTCTGAAGCTAACCCAGATCTGGAAACTGTGTGATGAATAGTAAGTAATTTTCATTGCAGAGGTTTATGGAGGCTTTAGCCTTAGCCTATTAGCTCTTGAGTTTTTTTCTGGTTATACATATCAAACAACACTCATTTATTTGACTTCTAGATATACTATAGTCTCCTAGCCATTATCAGAGAACTCTGTAGGTCAAGGGTGTTAAACTCATTTTCACCGGGGGCCACATCAGCCTTGAGGTTGCCTTCAAAGGGCTGAATATAAAGCTCCTTGACCCTGCTTAAGGAGTAGTATTTACATTTATACAGTCATAAAGTTACATTTGGCCCTTTGAAAGCAACCTTGAGGCTGATGTGGCCCAGGGGGAAAATGAGTTTGACACCCCTGCTGTAGGTGAAGGATTCCTTTTGTGCCACACTTGTATTGTTGTGCTTTATTGTAGTTCTATTTACTTTGTTTTGGATGGCTAGGTGCCACCACCTGATTTTTCTATTCTAGGACGACTTCATTTTTATTAACACTAGGAGCCTCTCTCTCATGGCACCACCTCCTCCTGTTAATTCTGTGCTACTGAGGAAAGCCACACTGAGCTTCTCAAGGATGCTAGTTTTCCCTCATCAACGCATGTCTTCTCAATGTACCAAGGATTGCCATCCCAGATCTCAGGCTCCTACATATTTTATGTTTGCCATACTTTTAACATAGAAGATCCACTGAAGCCAAGCTTCCATCTCCTTTTTCATTTTGCTACCATTGCTTTTAAATCCTGCGCTCAAATTTTAGCAAAGCCTACCCCCAACTGTAGAAAATAGAGGTCCTTAATAATGTCCATGGAGGCCTCTGACTTGTCTAGTATTCCCCATGTTGATAGGGGGCTGACTTCAGGCTGTCGTTCTTCTTCTCTAAGGTTTCCAATGCAAATAAAAAAGTTAGGTAATGGCACAATCTTTAAGATCGCCATTGTCCCCACTCAGTTCATGTGTGAGAGTCACTCCACAGCCATTGTTTTCCCTCTCCATTATCAAACAGGTGAGACTCTAAGTGTCTGTGATGCCAAAAGCAGAGCTTTGGACAGGACTTATGAAATGGTAGTTTCTTTGGAAGTTATCCCTGGAAACAGAAGTGAAGAGAAAGATAAAGTGACAATAGAGAAGGGGGGAAATGCTTATCCCCCCTGAAAACAACTGGAACTCAATCCAGCCATGGGCCTCACTCTCTCTAAAGAACTCTGTTGAGTGCACCTCTGAATGGAGATCCAGAGCCTTGGACCTTCATCAACAAGTCCTCAGCTCCACTGATTGATGGACTGGTCCATGGGCATTAACTCCGTATTTATAGGCTGCTTTGCTGGTACTACCTGAGTTGCTATAACAGAAGAGCAGAGGAATATTGCTGGTGTTTCATGTGGAATGTGATGAGTGTGATAAGCTGTGTCTATGACAATGCAGTTTGAACTAGAATGGGCCGAGGGGATGTGGCATAGGACACAAAAAGAAGCATTTTCTTTCTATCCATGATCTGATTTATACTTACAATATCCATTTCATAGATGAAAAAATCTAGGTTTAACTCCTAAAATGCTTTACCCAAAGTCACCTAGCAAGTAAATGAAAAAATGCAATGAAAGCTCACTAAAATTATAGAATTTTCAGTCCCATCTCAGACCTACTGAATCAAAATCTGTATTTCAACATAATTCCCAGGTGCTGTTCACGCATATTTAGGTTTGCTAAGCACTGATGTAAAGTGCTGTATTTTTAAAAACAAGTGCCTGTAGTCCTAAGTCAAACAAGAATACCTCATACATAGTAGGAAGTTACCTAAATGGTGTGTTGCTCTTTTCAGTGAAACCAAAGATGTTTTCCTAAGTATGTTCTTTTTCAAACTTAAGAAAAGTAAACTTAATTAATTAAAATATTTTGCTCTTAGGGACCCATTACAATTTTTAAAAAGATGTTTGTGGGAATCAGAGTTGGGTGAGGACGTGATGTAGAAAGTGTATTTTGTCACAGGGACAACGTATATGAGAGTGTGTTAGTTTTTCTTTTATTTTTTTGCTGTTTATGTTATTACAATCGTCACAATTTTCCTCCCTGTGTGCCCTCTCCCCACCCCTCTTCCCACAGTCACTCCCTGCATGTCCATGGTGAGGCATACATGTTCCTTGTCTAACCCCTTCACCTTCTTTCCACCAGTTCCACCCTCCCCCCCCTTACAGCTGTCAGTCTGCTCCTTGTTTCTGTGCCTCTGATTCTGCTTTGCCTGTTAGTTTATTTTGTTCTTTAGATTACCATTATACATGAGATCATATGGTATTTGTCTTTCATGGATTGGCTTATTTCAAATAGCCTAATAGTCTCCAGTTCCATCTATGCTGTCACAAAAGGTAAGAATTTCTTCTTCTTCTTCTTTTTTTTACCACTGCATAGTACTCCATTGTATAAATATACCACAGCTTTTTTATCCACTCATCTACTGATGGGAACTTAAGCTGTTTCCAAATCTTGGCTATTATAAATAACACTGCTTTAAACACAGCGGTGCAAATATTTTTTGGAATTGGTGTTTGGGGATTCTTTGGATGTATTCCCAGAAGTGGAATCGCTGGGTCAAAAGGCAGTTCCATTTTTAGTTTTGTGAGGAAACTCCATACTATTTTCTAGAGTGGTTGTGTCATTCTGAATTCCCACCACCAGGGCACTAGAGAGTGTATTAGTTTTCTATTGCTGCTGTGGCAAATTACCAAAATCTTAGCATAAAACAGCACAGATATGTTGCTGTTGACTTGGTGGGTTTCTCTGCTCTGGATTTCACCCTTTTCCTCAGGCTCAGGAAAAGATGTTAGCTAACTGGGTTCTCATCAGGACACCTTGAGGAAAGTCTACTTACAAACTCATCCAGGTTACCCTCCCTTTTTAAAAGTCTGTAACCTTAACTACATCTGCAAAGTCTTTGCCATGCAGTATAATTTATTAATAATCCCCAATGATTAGAGGATAGACATCTATGGAGAGTCATTTTGCCTGCCAAAGAGAGTTTGGGTGCTTCAAAAAGTAGACGAGGTAGTTTGGGGGAGGTAGGTTTTGGAGGGCTATAAGTGAGAGAAATAAATTCATTAATTGAACAAATATTTATTGAGTAAATACAGCTTTCTAGTATTCTGGTTTAAGATTTTAGCTTTCGAGCAATAGGGTGTCATTGAAAAATATTAAGTAAAACAGTGGTAAAAAATATATATATCCGCTTTAGAAACATTAAGCTGCTGTCACCAGGCCATGGAGGCAGATTTGAAGTAGAAGAGACTGATTTTTTTCCTTTCTAAAAATGCAGTTTAGGGGGCAAGAGATAAGGGCTTGTTTTTCAAAACTGGCAATGGGAAGAGAAAAGAAAGGATGACTTTGAGAAAAGGTACAAAAATAATTGACAGGACTTCCTGGTTGATCTAAAAGGAAAGGAGAAGATGGTAATGCACAGTAACTGGGAACTTTTCAGGAACAGCAAAATGCTCATTACAATTGTTGCGGTTAAAGAACAAAGCAATGACCCAAAATCACTGAACTGGCCTGCTTGACCAGAGGCACGAAGTTAGCCAGAAGCAAACAACAAAAATTAAAACACCAATTTTTGCATTCTCATTCTTTTATTCTTTTTACTTGCTGTTGCAAGATGTCAGGATGGACATCTGTCATAGCATGAGTTCCATCAGCTTTACTTAACCACCAGGAAATCTCAAAATAACCCAGCTATTCAAGTTTGATAACAATTCAGGTCTATTTGCAGGAACACAATGGCATCTTAGAAAGTGTCCTTCCAGCAAATATATCAGCAGAGATTATAGTAAAGCATGGGTCCAAAGTGTTAAAAAATGACTCAGGAATACTTTTGAATTAATTAGAGAGTACAGGCGCTGATTACATCTATCCTACCTCTAAAGAAGGATGGACATTTTTCTCACACACACTCAGAACCGGAGTACGTGAACCTCTACTACGTGAACCAGAGGCGCCATGAAGAAATAATGGGATGGACACAGAGTATGACACACACAGTGGGTGTTTGTTTGTTCAAACAAACCCCCGAATAGGAGGTTCTTTTTTAAAAAAAGAAAGAAACTCAATAAAACCCTTAAGGAATTATTCATACAAATCCATACTTTGGTGCAGGTTTGATTGCTTCAGTTCTCCTGCTTAAGTTAAAAGCAGTTTTTACTTGTAGATTAATTTAGTAGACAAACAGAACAATGTTGAAAGTCATTATACAATCCGAAACGGTCCCTATTGTTTTTTGCTTTGCCTTCACAAAAATGCACTGTGTCAAACATTTTTTCTCCTTAATTTTTAAACCCTTGTGTATTTTGAAAGAAAATGTAATCCACATGTGTCTTATGCACTTACGCTTAACTCATCAAATTTCTCATGTGTAAGAGTGACTTGGAGAACAAAAGGCTTGGGAAATTGTTTATCTGCCTATGAAGCTCTTTTTATCAGGAAGCAAATAGCATATTTATTGTTATAGTTAATGTTAAATCTCCAGGTGTTCAGTTTTTCAAGTATATAAATAACACTATCTAGATAACATCGATATTTGTCTTTATATCTTGCTTCCCTAGCCTATTAACATAATAGTAGTCTTCATCATCTTCATCATTATTATATTATTATTTAGTACTATTATTATAATATTATTTAGTATTATTATTGTTATACACTTTATAGTAACATTACTGGCATTATTAAAATATCTATATTTTTATAACATCTTTATTTACAAAATGATTTTACCTCACTTGTCTTTACTTAAATACTTGTGTGGTGAAAGACTTTGGAGTGTGTTCACTTATTTCTTTTTCTCATTTTTCCAATTGCTGTACGTCCTTCCTAAGGCTTTTCCTCTTCAGTTTGTTTACCCTATTTCCCCTTTCATGGCTTCGAGTGTGCTACTCGTCTCCCTTAGCTATTTTACCCTCCTCCATTCAAATCTCTGTGTAATTGCCTTTGTTCTCATTAAATGCGTTAAAACTTACATCTTCCTAAAATACTTAATTGTTGAACTCAAATGTTCTTTCCCAGTGATTCCATTTATTGACTCTTTGTACCTCTGGACACTGCATCCTTTTAATTTGCTTATTTTCTGTAATAGCATAATCAATAAAATATACTTCAAGTAATGTGCTTATTTTCTAAATTACAGCCTGTTACAGATTTTAGGTACTGTTAAATTATCCTGTAGATGCAAGCTCTGCAACCCGAAGAGCCCCGGCCATCTTTTAAAGTAGTGTCTATGTCGTTCTTTTTTTCTTTTATGTTTTCTCATTCTGCTGAGTTCTGATTGCTACAACTTAATGATCTCAGTATATATGGCTGCTTGGTTGTACATTTTTACTTTATTATGTGGTATGTGCTACTTATTTTCTATATGAAAACAACAAGGTAAAGTGCCAGATAAAAGTGGATTTTGACTCAGTCTCTTTTTAAAATCTGATTACATCTTTGTAATTTATTGTACTGTGAGGCTTGGCCTTTCAAATATTTTTTTAATTTAATTAGGATCTCAAAAACATAGTGCACTCAAGAAGAACAAATGGCGAAAAAGACTTTAATCAAAACTTCCAGGCATAAAATGTTCATCTACAAAGCAGATAATGGCAGACCACAGCTAGGAGGGCATTGCTTAGAGTCCGTCCTACGTGCAGGCGTCGGGAAAAGGAAAGACACCCTCTCCTCTCAGACACTGTTTGGGGAGTCACAAAAGTAGACAATTCAACACTGGAAAAGTGATAGGACAAAGGTAAAGGGGTAGAGGCAGGCATCTCAGTCTAGTTCAGAGGAAACACTTCTGGAGGGATCTTGTAAGTCAGGGAGGTTGTGCAAGCTGAGCAATGTAATAGGCAAAATGAAAAACCTTTATTTAACAGACACACAGCTCTTGTGTCAGTCACTATTCCAGGCACCTTACAAGTAATCTTTTTCTATCCTTATAATTATCCCATGAGTAAGCACTTTGACTGTCCTGATTTTGCAAGTAAAGCACAAAAAAGTTTAGCGAATTGCCCAAGGTCAACAGCAGGCACAGCTGGAATTGAAATCCAGGCAGTGTACCTCCAGGGCCCCCGTTCTCAGTCCCTACAGGAGGCTTCCAACAAGAAATTTAAGTACTCATGAAAGAGCAGTGTGCAGTCACAGAACAACAGGTTGTTTGACATTGCCTAAGGGCAAGTTGAAGCTAAAGAAGTAAATGAGAACAATGTCACATTAAAAAAAAAAAAACCCAGAATTTGATCTTCAATGAATTATTGTGATCATTGGAATGACAGAGTTTTATTTCAGTGCTAAAAAGAATACACTATAGCGTCATGAAGTATGGGCTATACAATGGTTGGCTTGGACATAGAAGAAACTGGTAGGAGGTACCTGAAATAACGCAAGTGAGAAACATGGTGGGGAGATGGCTGGAGGGCAGCTGAATCTCATGAGAGTCACTCTGACAGTGGACATTGGAGGCCTTGGTAAACTGTTGGTGTTGGACAACAGGGAGAAAGTCATGTCCGGAGTGAATCACCTATGTTTCTGATTAGGGCAATAGGGTAGATGGTGGTGACTACTGAAGTACGGGAGGTTTGGTGGGTGCGGAGATGGTGGAGGACCTGTAGGTGCAAGTTTCTATGGCCACGATAGAGGCGATGGTTCCCAGGGTCTGGGGACTGGGGTCTGGCAGGCCACCCCAGTGGAAAGGCTTGCTGGAATGTATAACAACATTACTGATTTCTCAACTGTCACCCACCAACTGATGGAAATTCCATCACCCACTGATGGAAATGTGCAATGGAGAAAAGCAGGCAGTTAACACGTTCTCCCCAAACTAAGAAGATTGCTAACACATTGGGAAAACTGACCTTGGCACCAAGTTCACAATGAGTAAAAACATTTCAACTCCTTATAGTTTTGCCATACATTTAAGCGAGTGGTATACAGGAAGTCCATTCTGGCTCTTGGAAACAGACAGCTGTGGGACATGTATAAGCCTTTGACTAAGTCCTGTGAAACTACATTTCTTACTTTCAGAGATCGTGGGCCAGGGGAAGTTAATAAGGCCTGGTGTTCTCATGCCATGATGGCAGGCTGCCAGAGGGCACGCAAAGATGAATACATGGTCAGTTTGGTCAGCACTCAGAGGTTCCTGTAATCACTGGAGCCTTCTGCTATGATGGAGGTTTGGGTAACAAACTTGCTGAGTGTGTGCCAACAAAAGAGAACCTACATTCTTTCACAAAAGATGCTCTTTCTTTAATTTATAAAAAATTCCATTTGAAACTCTGGAGGTTGATGTAAAAGTGGCATTAGGAATATTTCAACACAAGTATAAAATATATTTCATGAAAGAGAAGGCATCTTAAGACCCTGACAGAATAGTCAAGTCCTGCAGATTTGGTGACTTCAGTGGTGTGAGTGAAGGCCCTTTTTTTATACCAAGAGTAAGTATTTGTTTCCAGTATGAAGTGTCAGCCATTCATAGTGTTCAAGCCAGTCAGCCAAGTCTTATTCGAAGATTCCTGGGTTTACTTTACCTGTTTACGTAAGAGCACATTTTATAATACGGGATAAGCTAAGGGAAAGGTCTCAGAAAATGCTAACTGAAGATCACACTAGACCTACTGAAGAAAGGGCATCTACTTAATGACTTCCTAAAATTTAAATATATATAGTAAATTAAAATAAATGTGTTGGAAATAAAATAGGGGAAAAAAGAAAACCAAACATTAGCAAATGTTCATGATACAATGTGAAGAGAAAAAAGGATGTAGAGTTTAAAACTTCATATTTTGAATTATCCCATAAAAATATGCATGTAAATATACACACAAAATCTCTAGTAAAAAGAAGGAACAACTATTCATTGTGAATGGTAAAATTTTTCAGTAGAATTATTAAGTTTTCTCTTGTATTTTCTAAATTTTCTGCAATGAATAGAAATTATTATAGTTATATTTCCATTAAGCTAAAAGGAAATGTTACTGGAAATAGTTTAAACAGCGATCTTATTTAATGTTAACTGGTACAGTCTTCTTTGAAAGCAAAATAAAATACTTACAAAAATAGAAGCTTCATTAACTTTGGACCAGAAATTCTCCTCTCATGGTGCTGTTTTCAAGTAATACATAATTCTTACCAATTTGTTTATGGATATACTTATTGTCATGCCATTTATGATACTAAAAGTTGACATCAACAATAGTTGTTGAGATGAATTATAGTACAAACGTGTAAATGCATATTGCATACTCATTAGAACCCTTAGAAAAATATTTTATCACCACTGAAAATACTTACATATGAAAATAGCAGGGCCTGAATTCTTTGTTGCTAATCACATGGAATATCTGAGTGGAAGGTGAGGCTGGTTTTCTTCTTTGACTTACTGTATTTTTCAAAATCTGTCCGATGTACCTATGTAATTCCTTATAAAATATGATAATAAAAATGTTTATTGTCTGAGAGGTATTACTGCTCTTTAATAATTTCAAATTAGCTTACATTTGGATTGTGAGGAGTAAAGCCGACAAGGAGTAAAAATCACCTGGACCACGGGACTGGCTATGTCAGGAGAGGCGGTTGGTCAAAATCACAATTGTGAATGAGAACAAGAATAGAGAGCCAACGATTGTACTAAAAAACTGTGTATTTCAGGAGTGCTTGTATATGGTAGGAAGGAACATAACTTTTAACTTAAAGAAACACTAAAAATTTGAATTCAAGTACTGAGGAGATAAAAGGATATTTGTTGGACATTTTCATCTTTTGGGGATTTCTGAAAAACGATGTTCAGGGCCCACACATAGATGGCTGACTTTTATTTGTGTTTTAGGTAGTGACTGCTTGTGTTACTGTGTTCACTTGTTTGGGTAAATTGACCAGCATTTGGAAGTGGTAATGAATTTTGAGGTGGCCATGTTTCTCCTTTGTCACATCAAAAGTTGCAAAATCTGTAGAAAATTAATTTTTTATCTTCATTTAACCTTGAATCTGTTTTTGAACAAAACATAAATATATTAGAGAAATTGAGAGTTAAAAATCCTGGTGCGTTAAAATACTTGAAATGTTATTTACCCATAAATGTCTTAACTGCATGTAACCTGAGCACTTTTATGCAAATCCTTTAATATTGACAACTTTGATATTTATTGAATGATTATTGTGTGCAGGTAATTTAACTACACTGTCTTAATTCTCAAAAGAGACAATACTTAGAGATAGCTCAAAAACTGAGCTGGGGATATTTAAATTGATTTTGTTACATGGTCACCCAGTTAGTAAGCAACAGACTCATTAGAGTAGTAGGTAGTATTATCTACATTTGACTGATGAGGATATTTTGACTGAGAGAGAGTAAATAACAGGTCCAAAGTCACATAACTGGAGTCCAATTGTGGGACTCAGGAGTCTAACAGAATTTAATTTGAGCCTCTATGCCTGCAATTTTTCCAATATTCCTAGAAAAAAGTGTAACACTTTTTAATCCTTTAAGGATATTCTTGAGAATTTGACATTTTAATGAGTAATCTTTATACAGATACCTTTTAAGTAGTTCTTGTACATCTTATGTTTGTTATTTTTGTGGTCATACTTTTTTACATATAGCTGTTGAAAATTAAATTTTTATAGTAATTTTCAATATGTTCTACATGTTCATGTACTGTTAAGATTTGATTGTCCTATTAGATTAAAAAGGAAAAGCTCTTTGCTGGAATTAAGACATCTTCCTTACCTACATCCCTGACTCCTTTCTTTTATCTCTTCCCATCCCTTCTTTCTTTCTTTCCTACCTTTTCAAAGAAATTTAGCTATGGGTTTTAACCTTGTAATGTTGGGAGAGGGAAGATTTGATATGGAAGTGGGTGATTCTTTGTCTTACCAAGGGCAGAAAAATAATGGCAAATAATTTTTACTTCAGTGACTTGAAGAAAATATTTACACTAGAACTCATTGTTCTTCAGTTTCACTTGTTCTTATGATATAAGAATTATTGTCCCTATTTGCAAATGAGTCAGCTGAAATTCAGAGAGATTAAATAGTTCATTCAAAACCATTTGGCAAGACAATACTGGATGTGGATTTTAACCTGGCTCTGCCCATTGTCAATGCTCATGATTTTTTTCTACTCATACTCTCCTCCTTGATTGTAAAACACAGGATTATGAGACTTCAGAGATGAGTGTTCGCGATTACTATGTTTTAGGGAGTTGTAGCCCAGAGGGACTAGACCATTTAGTTAAGCTCACTTCACCAACTACTGCACTACCAGCACTATGGCTGTGGCGGCTTTCTTTCCATATTTTTGGAACTAGCAAATTCTTTGGCACACTGGACTTGAATGAAAAGATAAACTACTGAAGTAGAAATATGAATTAGAAAAGGATGCACCACCTGGAAAAATGATTATTTAATTCCAAAAAAACTGCAACCTCATTTCAATGTCAGGTATCAGGGTTCAAGGATTGGAGGTGGACTTCAACTCTGCTTGTCTACTTCAGCTGGACACCCTTGGACTCTATACCAATTTGTGACCATTTGCAGCAGCTCTTAAAATAAAGAAACTTCAAACCCTTCCTTGGTCTCTTCTTATATGGTCCTCCTTTCACACTTGTCACACGGTGTTGCTTTGCTGCTCTAGCTTCCATCGGGGTATGTTGTTGATGCGTTACTACAACTAGGGCACTGTTTGTTGCTGTAATTATTGCCCTTAGATGTAGCTTGTTCTTATGTCAACATCAACTGTGCTTTCATCCCTAGAACTCAGGCAGGCGTCCATTGGACAGCCATATGCACTGCAGACTCCATTTGGATAAATCCTTTCTCAGTAGTCCCTTCTATCAATTACCCTTTCACTCATAGGATTTTCACTTTCTATGCCAACATTGGATGTCTTGCTTTATTAACTGCAAACTTTATATACTCTGCAAGTAATTGTAACTCAGAAGTAAAATGAGCAACTTGTATGTCCCTAAACTAGAGGTTCTCAAAGTGTGCTCCCTGAGTCAGAACATCAACATAACTGGGTAGAAATGAAAATTCTTGGGTCCCTTACTGAGTGATTATGATGTGTGCTAAAGTTTAAGAACAGATCTCACATTTTCTGTACTAAAACTATACATGATGACCCACTCATTCCCAATCATGCGTTACACATTCATAACTTTTTGCTTTCGCCTAAATTGTTTCTTGTACCTCAATTGTCCTTTTCCTCATTTGAAGATGTTCATTTATTTTTTAAAGTTTTATCAAAGCCCAATTACTTCCAACTTTCTCCAATCAATATTATGTGCTCCTCACTCTGAACATTCAAAGTATTTTGCTTATATAGGGGGTTTATAGAGCTAGCTCATGGCATGCCTGTGTTATTTGTGTGCATGTTTGTCTGAAATTAGTAGAGTATAAGGTCTACTGAGTGCAAAGGCAGTGCCCTTTGTAGCATACTTCTCTTTGGTCTTAGTTTCCCTCTATTTTTAAAAGAGATAATATCTACCTTATGTGATTTTTCCAAAATCAAAATGTATAACAAAAGTGAAACAGATGAGTGATAGCTAATAATATTAGTAGTGGGAACTATGTAAATGTTCAACTTAATGAAATTTTAAGACTCATATCTGCATATAAAGTATATAGCTCTAAGTATCCTCATTATTACTAATAAAAAATGGAGAAAAAAGAAGAAGAAAATCATAAGGAATCTGTGGAGAAACTTTTTCTCTTATGAGAGAAAACATGAGTCTTTGTTACTACGTTTATAATGTAATCTTAATATTAAATTTCTCTAAAATAGAATCACGAGACATGGTGGATTTTTTGTATATAAAACATTATATTTTTTAGAGGTGTTCAAGACTGTGGAGACTATCTAAATGAAGAGTTTGAAATCTCTGAAGACTGGCCTCCTCTCCTCAAAAATGGTTCAAAGACAAGGCGTTTCTTGTGCTGGATGTCACTTTTCTTTAAACACATTTAAGCACAGTTAATTAGTGAAGTTATCAGGTCTCTTAGGCTGGATCCAAAGGTTCAAACTGAGATGTGGGCCAAACCACAAAAGTTTATCAGATATTAAATAGAAGCCAAAAAGATATCATCATAAATATAGCTTTGGCCTCAGTGAAGGAATACTGGTTGGTGGGTTACAATGAAAATGGGTGTATTAATTTACATGAAGCATCTCAAGAAATTACTTACTAGTGATTTCTAGGCTACTTCTGCAATTTCCATAAAATTCTACTGTTTAGAAGTCAGGTCAAAAGCATATTTTCTCAATTTAATGTATAGGGCTAATATTCTCTAAAACAGTAAGAATGTTGATACAATAGAGTTGATATTCTTTAAATGTTGCAAGATAGCATGAATATTTATTCATTATTCAATATACATTTATTTTTTACTAAAATTATTCACTTGTCTCTAAAAATTACATATTATACCAGAGATGACAATGATGATAACATTATTAATAATAATGCCATTTATTATCTCTTTTCTATTTTTCCAAAGAATAGGATTAATCTCTGCTTCATTTTGTATATAATAGTAATAGAAAATTATTATTCTTTACTGATTAGAAAGGAGGAAACTGAAGATCAATTAGAAATTGTAAATGATTAATCCCAAATCACATATATAGTAAGCGATGTGTTGGTCAGAATCCAAACTCAAGTACAAGGGAGTTTGAAATCTGTCAAGTGTTTGGACCACTTTGGAATGAGGGGCAATAAATGACAACTTTACCAAAAGCTTTTGTTTGCAGGCAGATTTAAGACTACAACTCAACCTTTTTCTTGTTTATAAAAGTTTGGGGTTTTAATGAGCAGTGCAAGCCCCTTCGGTGTAGAGGGTCAGCATGTAGACTCTAAGGCCTTCCTGCTTTTTATTTGGCATCCCTCCTCCACAACTTGTTTGCTGTTTGGTCTTAGAAAAGCTAATTGGATTCTTGGTGTCAGTATCTTTTTTGTGAACTTGACATAATAATAGTATTTACCTCACACTGTCTCTATCCTCTTTAGCCCCTAATTTCTTTCTGGTTTCCATGCTGAAGTCTCTAACCTAACTAGTCTAAGCTGACACCAAAGCCTCATAGTTAATGATTAGCTGTGTCCTGTAAGCTTACACAATGTAACCATAAAAATCCCTGTCAATAAACAGCCAGAATATCATAACAAATATCACACTAGGTGTTGGCATGAAGTCTAAGCAATTATCCGTCATAAGACCACCAGGAGGTACGGTTCTTGGCTCATACTGTATTCTTTGTTCCTTTGTCTGGTTAATCATTAGTAGTTCAGCTATACTATAAAACATATACTGTAACCACTGTCTAGTAGTGGAGAATAATATGCACAGACTGCTGGGTTATCTTTTCTGCTCTGATACAATCTCCCTTCCTATAAATAAATTAGCCTATAATAAGTTCTTTAATATTCAGTGGACTTGCCTTCTTCATTTTTCCCTCTTAAAACAACTATATGGTTCAGTGTTCATTGTACATCCTCTCTACCTTCAGACAACATGTGTCTTATTTCTATATTTATAGATATCTATATGTATATATACTGATATATTTACATGTATCATATCTATCTATCCATTCATTTATCCATCTGTCTCTCTCTATATCCATCCATCCATCCATCCATGTATCTTACAGTAATTCTTGGCACATGGTAAGTACTATGTATATTCTAGATGTATCATCATCATCAGTAGCAGCAACAGCAGCAGCATATCTGAGTTTTCCTGCATCTGTTACTTATACCAATGAAAGTTCTTGTGTACTTTAGCTCAACATTATATAAACTACAACAGTGGGACAGGAATAAAAGCACTTGAGCCATATGGAAAAAAATCAGTTAATACTTCTAAATAGTTTATCATCGAGTAATTTTTCCTTTGTTCTCCCAAGGCCCTCTGAAATTTTAAATTTCCAGGGGAACTAACTCATTAACAGCCTATGGCCTAGCAAAGTGGCACTGAAAAATCAATATGTATGTATTTACCTTAGTGACCTCCCCCCAAAACTTTTTCCTATATCTCTAGCCTAAAGGCAGCTGCCCCCACACCCTCACCCTCAGCCCTGCCATCCTGCTGTCAACTAGTCCAAAGGCAAAAGCAAGGCCATGTGTCACTAAGACTCTTTCTCTTTTCCAAATAGCATGTGTAAATTAGAGAAGGCATAATGAAAAAATAGTTATATGATGGGGATCATAACAAATGATTTTGTGGGTGTCATAGCAAATGTCATTACTTGATAAGTTTATAAAATGAAATGCTGTTACATACTTTTTGATATATTTCTTATATTCAAGTTTTATTTTATTCTTCCTAGCATCAGAGAATAATATGTATCAGAGATTTTAGAATATAGGTTCTGTGGTCAGTTATCATATTTATTCATTTCATGTGCTATATTTTAAAACTAGACACTATAATATTTTGAGTTAAATGAGCTGATAAAAGAAATTATTATTAACTTATTTTTAGTCAAAACTCTTGAACAGGAAAGTAAGTAGTTGTATTTGATACTGAACATTAGATTAATACTAGAATCAGTTTACAAAAATTTTTTTCTGAGGAATTTTCAATTAACTTGCTTTCACTTTCAAAACTCTAATGTGCTAGTTTTGGATATATTGACCAGTGAAATTTTAAACAGGCAAACAAAATGTACACCATTCCAACATAAATAGATAGTTGATTATACTAACAGTAACACATTATATCAGCTGAAGCCCAATACTATTTAAACATTGTCACTTCTCAGTTTCTTCATAGAAAATAGAATACCTATCCACATGGTAATTATAATT
Organism: Desmodus rotundus; assembly: GCF_022682495.2. Taxonomy (NCBI): domain Eukaryota; kingdom Metazoa; phylum Chordata; class Mammalia; order Chiroptera; family Phyllostomidae; genus Desmodus; species Desmodus rotundus. Next base: position 71,450,296 of record NC_071388.1, on the reverse strand, counting down.
AGTTTCTTGTCATCTGTTTCATTAAATTTTATTTTTTTCTGTTTAAAACGTGAATCAACTTTTGCAAAAAAGAAATAATATATATTCTTTTATTTAATTACTGGAAAACAAAGTTATTTCTTTAATACCACATTTTCTTTCTTGAATGTCAAATTTTATTAATGAGATTTAGATTTTATTATATACTCTAGTATGAAAACAGGTTTATAGGGTCTCTGCAACTGAAATACCAACTAGGGACAAAGTCATAGTGTGTGAAATTTCTCTACTATTGCTTGCGTAAACCTCAAATCCCCTGTCATACTTCACGTGGTAACAACAGTGTATGCTGTTCACCAAGTGCCACTGCCCCTTTTTGTTTAATTGGTCCCAATAAGTCCCAATGTTGTAGCTATCAGATGTGTGTCCTCTTATGGCCTTCTGATCCCATTTACAAAGGGTGTCGTTCACCATTTCCATAAGATAACATTACATGTATCTTTTTAAGACTTGTCCATTTGGTCACATGAGTTATTTCTTCTGTATAGTGTCCTCCTGCTCAGCTGTCCTGTGGATAACAAATTTTTTTTTTTTTTTTGCATGAAGGTTTTCCTCTAAGACATAGAATATTGACTTAGATTAGTTCTGACATGCAATGGATTATCTAGGAGTTGGAAATTTGTATATTTTGTTAAAGGGATAATAAATATTTATCATAAAGACACAAACACAGACAAATATACATACAAACACATAGGCGTGTACACACATACACAGATTCTTCCATATATAAGACTATTGATGTTGGTTTAGTTACATGAGACCATAAGGCATCTAGAATGATGGTTTTGGTTTACCATCTGATTTAGTGACTGGTGCATGATTTTCTTGTTTGTTTCTATAAACCATAAACTCAACAAGGAAATATTCCACTTACTATTCTTGGGGTATACATGGAAAAATCCTAAGGTTTAAAAAGGAATAAGCCATTGGGAGCTGGGATTCCATATAAATAAGTTAAACTCAAAACAATGTTTAACTTTCTATTAATAAGAAAAATCTATTAGTAAGGCTCTTTACAGTTTACAAAGAGCCTTACAGTTTACAATGTTTTGTTCATTCATTTGTGTTTTGCACAGTATCTTCTATTTTTTGATAGTCACCACAAAGCTGTAAGTCAAGAAATGTTGTGACAGTCTCCATGAGGAAGTTATGACTCCATGTGGTTAAATGACTGGCAACAGGTCACACAACATTATGTGGCAGAACCAATAAGCATCCAGGCTTCTGACTCTTAAATCAGCAGTCTTTAAGTTGTATGTCTAACAAACATCAATAAGTAAAATTAGGAAAGGGGTATCTCTCCTTTTGTATCCATAATGTTCGAATGGGCATCCATGGTCTCCCATTACAGCCTTGGTGACTTGGGTTTCCTCATGAGCAGCTAAAGTGGTCTCAGTTTACTCATTAATTCCCTAATTTACTCAACACATATGTAAATGAACAGAGATACAGATTGATTGTCTCTATACACAATTAGAGAAATCTTTTCTTCCAAATTTATGGATTTTATTGACATATAAATAAGTTACATATTGATTAAAGTAGTCAATTTATTTGCCCATCTACACAATCCAAAGCAAAAATATGGATACTAAGAGTATGAGAATAGAATTGGGGTTTTATATTAACCCTCTAAATCAGTTGTTACATTTCCATAATTATAAAAATAACTTTTGAGTTATATAGTTATTTCTGTTGCCTTGATTATAATAATCATCCTGATGAATGTTCAACTTTTAAAATAGAAACAAATCACAAAAATGATGAAAATACAAAAAATATATGAACATGGCAATCTTTTGCCTCTTTTTTTATGGAGAACTATTCTTGTTTTCAGCAACAAACAATCTGTTTTCTGGCTATGATATGGCTCACTGATATAGAAGCAGCTAAGAGCATCCAAATGGCATAATAGGGATACAATTACTGCTCTCAGAGAGCCTGTTCCATTACTAGTCATACTTGAATTGTACCGATTGAAGAAGTAATAAGAGCTTTCTTTTTTTTCCTTTGGTACTTTAAATACATGTGTTTTCTACTCATTTCTGGACAATAATGGTTTCAGATTTGTTCCTTAATTCAGTCTTTCTTATAGAATTATTAGTGGTATAATGACTTACATGAACAAAAAATGTATAAAAGTAAAAGAATCTTGTCTTTGCCTAAAAAAAGATTAGAATAGCATAAACAACTAGACGTGTATCTGAGCATGACTCTGTAAGCACTTGGGGAAGCAGGGAAACAAAACAAATCAAAGAATTTACCATATTAAAAAAGTCTGGTGCTTAAATATAAATTAGGTTGTCTCTATCTTTCAGGCTTTTATGTCTCTGGCAGACGTTCTTAAGAATATAGTAAAAGAAAATACTATATGTTTAAAAAACATTAAAAATAAATTATATTTCTGTGTGAAATACTTTGAAAAATTGATATTTTAAGCCATGTACTTTTGCTTCTAGACTTAAAGGAATTAATTTGCTAACAAACTCTAGATTGATTATATAAGTTAAGCATGAATTATTAAAATACATTAAATCAATGAATGTGGTACAGATGCTACAGAGCCAACAACAACAACAAAAACCTTGCCAAAGACTGTAGTACAGTGGCAACAATTTAGTCTGTAGTTAGTCAAATAAACTGGAGCAGGACCTTTAACATATCTAGGCCTAGTTTAATAAGACCAATAATTCTCATACCTATATATTAACACTGTTGTGAAGTTTATGTATGATAATTGTCAAATGGTACTTAATAGGGATGTTTTAAGAAACACTGCTTATAACTATAAGGCTTCACATTAAAATCATCAACGATATTTAAAAAAATGGAAACCTAAACATTTACATTAACACTTCTACCAAAAGAACAACTGGAAGTACAAACTTAAATTCTTTAAAATTTAATCAAAGACTTCCATGGTGCTTGCATTAAAAAGAAAACAGTGACTAATCTTTTGGCACACTGGGGAACTAACATACCTATCAAAAATCCTTGCAGATTTGCGAAAGGAAAATATTTCTTCTGTTTTCAATGAATATATTTGTCACTTTAACAGTTTTAAAAATAACCTCTAAATGCTAAGCAGGAACAGTTAAGCACATTCAGCTATTCATTCATTTTTCCACTCAACAAATATTTTTAACTGCCTACTATGTGTCAGAAATCGTGCTAGACTCAAGATGAAAAACATATGGTCCCAGCCTCAGGAAACTTTTAATGTTCTCACAAAGCAAGCTCTGCCAATATAATGCCTCTAAAATTCTTGCTCTTTTACATCCACACCTAGCATCCAATCTTTTAAAATATCTAGTTGTAATGTTTTTCAAATTGAATCTTCTGGAATAGCTAGGGCAGAAAAATCACTCCGTGTAATAGCAAATTAAGTAAAATGTGCTAGTCACTTAACACATACTAGCAGTTAACAAGCATCTATTGCTGATGTGTTAAGTTTTTAATCCACAAGAAAGATTCTGTTTAAAAAGTTACAAGAAATAGCCATTTTGAAAAATTTGTCTTGATATTTTTATCTCACGGTATTTAAGAAATATTTTCATGGTCAGTAACTGCCAATGTAAAATTTTTCTTACACCTTTAAGTACTTTTTAAAATCATATTGGAAATTTCCTGAAGTGAATTAAGCTGCATATCTAATATTATGTGTTTGGTACATCTGTTAGGTCAAAATTCACTTAAATACTATAACCAGTTTTAAATATAAGAAAAGTAAATATTGTTTTGACATCAGAATTTTGCTTTTTTTATTATTGTTGTTCAAGTACAGTAGTCTCCATTTCACCCCACCCTGGCCCCCCTGTCCCACCTGTTACTGCCTCCCACCCTTGAACCTACCCCCCTTTGGCTTTGCTCATGTGTCCTTTATACCTGTTCTTTGATGGGCCTTCATGAACAAACTGACAGAATTTTGCTTTCGTTAGTAATAGTTTATCCACTTTATAATTCATGTTTTTGAACATCAAAATACATGAGATGGCTTTTAAGGATGCCCCTCCTCACTTTCTGGAATATTTTCAAGACGTAACTGAGGGTAGAACATTAATTTAGAAAAAATAAATTCCAAAATTAACTTTGCTCATTTTTTTCTTTCTAGAAACTCCTCAGAACAAGGTAAACTTAAAAGGAAAATTAGATTTCAAAGTCTAAAACTAAGTACATTTCCCATAATATATATGTATTATATATTTATATATACATTAAACACACATGTTACATATCTGTCTAAATTATAATCAGATATTGCACATAGAAAGTGATGAAAGAAGAGGAGTGTCCGTCACCAAAAATGGTTACTACTAGGTAGGTATCCCTACATGGTCTAAGCTACTGAGTTCAGCATAAGTAAAATTCATAGACATGAAAGGCTGAGATCTACATCATGACTCACACCAAGTGATTTTGAATGTGTTGGTTCTGTTGTGTCTGATCTTAAGGCCAGTAAACCTTTACAAATAGTTTCTTCCTAAATCTAATTTAGAGAGGAAGAACAACATAGCAGATAAGGACCAGGCAAGCTAAACAGCCTGACTTCAAATCCCGATTCTACCATTTACTGGCTTTGGGAACTTCTCTGGGCCAAAATCCCCATTTATAATTGGGGATGGCTCCTTCTTCTGCTCTAAAAAAGTATCTTCCATATGGTGGCATCACGAAGATTAAATGAGTTAATACACAAAGAAACACTTAGAGTAACCTGAACAAGAGTTAGCTTGATTTTTCAATGCTAATGGAGCCAAAGCTATAAAAAGTGCTTTTGGCTTCTAGAAAATAAAATTGGTAAATCTAAAGGAACACTCAAGTGCTGTGAGTGTTTCCTATATGTTGCTCAGTGTTAAAATTATTTGTTATCAAATCATCTCTAGTTAGACTTATCCAATGCTAAAGCCCAGAGAAAATAGAAACGGTTTGAAAGAAAACATAAAAGTTTAGTTAAGCTTTCAAATATTCTCAAATATCTAGACCTAGATATTCCTATAACAGTGAAGTCAAGCCAGGCAAATATTATTCTCATCTGCGGGTAATTATATGGATAGACATTTAAATGTTGGGATAACATTTTTTATCATGCTTTTCAAAGAAATAAAATGGTTACTAATTAATGACGTGACTACTTTGAGACAGTGAAAGCCAAAAAGAGAGTTGTCCAGCAGACCCATCCAATTCAAAGGGGACGGATTGTGATTACGTTCCTTAACTTCCTGGCCAAGGTCAAACCTTAAAGACACATTTTAAAGAAGGAATGGGACTGTCCATGAGACTAGCACAAGGAGAATGGGAAGTGGTTTCTTTTTAAATTTACTTTAAATGGCAGTGTCTTGGGCCAGTTTCAGAATACACTTAATTAGTACAAATGAAAAGGAAATTTTTGTTTTCCAATTTATGCAGATATATATCTTGAGGTTCTTTACTTTAAAAATAAATTATCAGAAGTTAGGTCTTAAAAGATCCTAGTGCCAGAGGTACTTCAAATGCATATCAATAAAGGGAATCTCTGAAGCAAGTATGTTGCATCCAGATTAAGAATGCACATAGCTACCCTCAGACTTGCCTGAATATACAGAAATAATAATCCCCGTTAAGCCTCAAATGAATTCAGGAAAAGTATAAATCTTGCTGTCCACACTACTCAGAAATTGGGTAATTTAGAGAACTGCTCTAATGGAGCCAACACTGTTCTAGATTTTTACATGTTCTTATTTAACTTATCTGTCAGGAGGTAAGCTAAGCTACTTCTTGGTGTTGCTTTTTCCACGTCTGCATTATTTGACCAAGCAGCTAGGCCCTCATGCAAATGCATTCCCTGGATTACAGCCCTCAGCGTCACAAACAAATATAAGTTTCTTATGTGGCTTCCCCAACAGCCTTCGAGATCGACCATCTCTCCTGCTCCCCTGTGCCTTCCAGTAATGATCCCCTTAGAGAAGACTCCCTGGAGGTTAATAATCTTTTTGTTTGAATTGACCAGTCTGGCCTTAGCCCAGAAACCCCAAAGCGCCCTAATAAAGTGTAGTCCAGGGCCTGCCTTCCTCTCTGCCTACACCGTGCCTTGATCTCCCCTTGTGACTCCTTGGGACAGCCGTGCACTTCCTCTGAGGCCTGTGAGTAATACACGTCTCTATGCCTTTTTCCTCTGTGTCTGTACTTGAACCGTGGCTTTCCATCCGGCACCCTGTGCTACACTTAAAAACCTCATTTTAACAAAGTCGTAACGAAGTTTGGCAATGCATATTATAGACTGAGCACTTTTACATAGAAAATAAAATTAATGTATTATGGTAACTCATAGCTACCGTTAGGTTCTAATTATTATAAATCCTTAATATTTCCCAAATTACTGATTTCCATGGCTACAGCGGATATTCTAGGTAATCTCTTCTGTCCTATTAAAGTAGATCCAGTGGATGGAAGTGAATAAAAAAACCTACCACAGTTAGGGAGAATACTAGGATGATTTGACTGCTACTGTTAGTGAAACTGCTTGAGTGAATAATATGCTTGGAACTTAGAGTTGCCTGTGGAAGGAGTCATAAGAAACAGAGGCCCCACTGACTGGATTGACAGCTCAGAGATACCAAAAGAATGGCTTGCAGATTTATTCTCAAACAGATGTAATGCTGTCTTCAAGTCAAATGGGAGAATCATAATTTTCATGTTGCATAGCTATTTCTATTTATAATTTTTTTGGTGGCAATTTAAAAATAAAGATTATTATGTCACAATGAGTGGTCATTATATCTTTTATGTAAGAATTGCCACAAAAGATGCTAAAATCAATATCAAAATAAAAATAAGCCACCCATGAAATCTTTTCTATAAGAGGAACACCAATAGTGCGTTAACTTTTGCTTCACTTCAGATTCATGTCACCACCCTCAGTGGTGACACTCTGCGTGGACTTTTGTATAAATAATGTCACTGTGACTGGATTTTGACTTATGCGTTGCAGAGTGTACAACTCCTATTGAAAATATGTGAAGATGACATCCTCTTATGACACATGTATCATTTTAGGTTTGGTCCAAATATTACACACAAACGCACACTAATGCAATAAATCCTACAGTACTATCAAAACACTTTAGGTGAATTTGCTTATGCTCATGGCATTTGAGTAATTTTGTAATTTTTTTATGGGTAGTGTGGCAGATTAAAGATTGTTCAAAGTCTTTGTCGCCTATGTAGAAGTGGAGCCTATGACCCCCTGCTGAATTTGGGCGAGTGCTGGGACTTTCTCATCAATAACGTACAGCCACAGTGATGCTGTGGGCATATGCTGAATCTGGACACTAAGAGGCTAGGAGTGCCTACTTACTGTTTCTTGAAACACTCTCTCGGGAAGCCCTCAGCCAAAAACTTAAATTCTGACTATCCTGAGATTTTATTAGTCTGATTGGCACACACAGGTACTTTCTTTGGCAGATCCTGGCCGAGCTCAGCCTTTCAGACATCCCCACCAAAGCTCCAGGTGTGTTAGCAAAGCCACGATGGACCTTCCAGACCGGTCATCTGCCTCTTGATACCAAGGTGGCCTGAGGAACAGAATAGCTCAGCTGAGCTGAGCTCTGCCTGTATTCTTAACCCAGAAGATCATGAGCAAGGATAAATTAAAGATGGGCTGTAAATATCTTCCACTGCTTCATTTTAATCATATTTTCTATACAAGTAAAGCCAACAGAAGCATTTCTCTCAATCTCAGATATATATGATTTCCCAGCAGCTTTGGTTCCTTCAAAATAACAAAAATATTACAGAATTCTCAACACACACACACACACACACACAGAATAAAAGATGGGTCTCTGCTTAAATGTCATCTCAGAGAGAGCTTCCCTAAGTAGCCTCCTTGTACGTTATCCTTCATTGATTTCCTTCCTCTGCTTAATTTTCCTTTATTATACTTACCACTACTAACATTACATTAAATGTGCAGTGTCCACCCCAACTTGTACATATGGCTTCCCTGAGTGTTCTCTATTTTGTTTTCTGCATAGAACACTCACTGCACATAAAAGTCTCAAAAATATTTGCTGAAAAAGTAAAACTTTTTCTTCAGGTATTTTACCTTGAAAATTACAAAATTTATTTTTATATATAAAATATATATCACCCCAATATTTTTAGTTTTCAAGAAATGAGTAATATATGCATTTATTAATGTTTTATTTTAAAAGATTACTACAAATGTTTACTTGGTGTTCATTTGTATGACCAAAGCCATTTAGAAATTCACTTACTTTTATATATCATATGAAAACTTAAAGTTCTCTCTGGAGTAAATAATCAACTATAGTTTTTTCCTCATCTTCCCTTGATTTCTGTTTAATTTACATGACAATAAATTATATATGAAATACTAGCCCCCACAGTTCATGTGACTATCTGTATGATTTACGATCATGAGAATGTCAAGACTTGTACTTCAGCGCATGTGAGTTTACAATACACTGAGGGGTTAGGCTGATAGAATTAATTGTCCTGTTTGACAAAGGGCGGAAAAATCTGGAAGGCTTTTAAGAAGGAATGAAACTGACTTTTAAATGGCGAAACGTGCAGTGGCTCCCCATTTGGTGTAAAAGAACAGGCTATGATCAACCTATTCATAAAATCTCAGTGTGGTACCATTACCCTATTAATGTTTTGTGCAGAGGGGCTGGAACTATTTTATCCTTATCCTTTATTTTTCTACCGCTTTCTCTTTCCCATGTATACATTACGAGAGAAGTTAGGAAAAGAAAAGACAACTGAGAAAGGCCACATAGATTTGAAGCTTCAGAACTAGGAGCAGGGAGCACAAATTCTCCAGGCCTGTTGTTTGCATGCCTAACACTACATTTCACTTTAAAATTTAGTTAAACTGCAGGGGAAGCTACATTATTACTTTCCTGAATTAATTTCTCTTCCCCATGCAACAATGACTGTTCTTATCAACTACTCTCATAATGGAGAGTAAACAACCAACCACCTCAGCAACATATATTAGTAAGATTCTTCCTTTTTTAGGCCAGCTGTCCCGGAATTATATTTTGCAAATACAGTTCTACACAGCTCCTCTCAGTTGAGCACAATAATGTAATTTTACTGAATGACTCTGCAGAAGGCCTAATTATTTCTTGAAGCAGGACTCCTGATGCTATTTGGCGTTTAATTCATGACCACATGCTGAAGGTTATTATCTGGATGGCAACCAATTGAAATGTTTTCTAAAAGTATTTCATGTACTTTTTAGCTGGTGACTTTTAAAAACAATTGTATTTTGCTTCTCAAACACACCTGAGTTCTCAAATATAATAGAAAATTGAATCACAAGGCTTTTATATGTTGAATTAAATCCATTTAAATTTAAAAATAGGTACTAATGCTAATATTATTGAAAGTACACCTGTGTCATCCAATCAATTATACAGTTTAATTAAAAAAAATTTTTAATCTCTGTCAGTGATTGGGAAGGGTGTTATTCATTCATGGAGTCTTGTGAAAATGTCAATTAAAAATGATCTCTTCTTGAAATATGTAAAGCCTGTTTAGATTTTCTTGTGACATCCAGGATATATTGCCTTAGACCGTGATCATCTTTTTTTACAAAGACACATATATGCATATATTTATCTTTCATTTAAAAATCTATGGATATAAAAACACCACAATAAAAGTAGTAGTTAATATATAGCAAGTGATTACTATTTACCAGGAAAACATCATCTTTGAGATACATTATCTCACTAAATCTTCACAATGGTCCTGAGTAAAAATTTCATTTTACAGATATGAGTTTCAAAACTTGGAAAGATTTAGTGGCTGCAAAACGATAAACAGGTAGCAAATGGCAAACACAGGATTCTAGTCAAGAGATCTGCTATCACAGATCTAACTCATAACATATTATGCTGGCATATACTTAGATTAGGTTTTCAATTACTGAGACGTGTAATTGTTACAGTAGGTACATAGGTAGAGAATAAGTGGAGCCACACGTCTAATTCAGTCGTATTAACTAGGGAGGAGTAGCTTCACAGGCCCTCCAGAGGACAGTTACATCCTACAATAAATGGATGCTAATCCTGGAGTAGGCAGGAAAGACCAGTTTCCAACTGGTTAGGGTGTTGTCCTGATATGCCAAGGTTTCAAGTGATCTTCTTCGGTCAGAGAACATACAGGAAGCAACCAATGAATTCATTATTAAATGGAACAACAAATGGATGCTCCTCTCTCTATCAAATCAATAAATTAAAAAATAAAACAGTGAGGGGGAAATTCCTTTACTGGGTGCATGCACAGTAGAAACCAGATGACAAGACAAAACTATGAGGCACGTACACTAGGACCCAAAAAGTCACACAAAGTGGATGAGTCTAGCCTGGGAAAATATGGGGAAAGGACCAGATAGGATAAAGGCACAAACCCCAGGAAGATCCAGGAAAGAGACAGGGTAGGGGGAGGGCGCAGACACGAGCCCACAAAATGCTGGAAGACATGCTGGGAAGTTTGAAAGAAAGCCTACTCTCTCCCTAGCTCAAGGAAATATAATTAAATCTTAACAAGGGGCCTAGTCTTGGAGGCTCACTCTCTCCTGTTAGCAGCCCTGTGGGCCGAAGCGCAGCCTCCTGGTGGAACAGGAACAGACATGGTGGTGGACCACTGGAGCCTCAGCTGCTGGGCTAATGGCACAGCATCTCTGGGTCCTAGCTCTCCACCTGAACTTTGTGGGGACAAGTGTGGGCCTGTAGCCACAGAGGCTGGACTTCTTCCACAGCAAGAAGAAGATGAGCCACCTGGTCGTGGATGAGACATTGCCTAAGCCCTTCCTTTGTTTTTGCTCTAATAAATTTTGCCAGTATATCTCAAATCCTCCTATGCATGTATTCCTGAAATGCATTTCCTACAATACCATGGAAGGATCCGATTTCCTCAGGCAACATGATCTTCTGCAAGATGTGTAGATGTTTTGAAAGGATTACAGGGTAACATTAAAATATTCCAAGTGGGTGTTGGGTCTTTAAAAAGAGACAAAACCAATGGCAATAATATTAACAAAGTACAATTCTAGAATAAAAGCTTAATAAAATTTATCATTTCTATATGATTTATTTCTATACCTGTGGAAATTAAATGTAGTGCATCTTTTTCCTATAGATGTCAATACAAATAATTCACTCTCTGATATGTTAGGTAGTTATATTTGAGGGGATAAATTACTCACCTCAAGATTGAAGATGAAAATGATGTTTAGCACTAGAATTAAAAAAAAAACGAAGTTGTAAATGTTATTGGACAGAAAAACTTCCTCCACTGGACGCTAGCAGAGCCAAACTCTAGACACTGAGAATTGCAATGGAGAAATATTGGCTATTTTTTTTTGATGTGTGGCTCCAACCAGGAGGAAGGGAACTAATGCCCAAAAGCCAGAACTCCTCAATGGCATGCAGGTTAGAGATTATATAAGGCAATATCACAAGACATCATGAGTTAGGTGTTCAGCATCATGCTGGGAGCAGATTGGTCAGTGGTGAGGAAAGGGTAATGAATCATTTCTTTAGGTCTTGAGGACAGTTGTGACGTCTGGTGCAGTGTCTGGTTTCATGGGAAAGTAGCCATGGGGTTGTTCCACCTTATGGCTCAGGAACTGAAACATAATTGAGATCAAGATGTTATCATTAGCCTGCCAGAGGTCCAGACCACATGATCATTAGTCAGGTCTGGGCTACTGTCTTTTGCTGCCTTGGGGGTTGCTGATTACATGAGGGAAAAGCTAGGTCTCTGAGGGGTATACAGAGAGAAAGAGGTGATTTTTAGAGTTAGGAATTAAATTTAATCAAATTCATAAGGACCCTCAGTTTCACAGATAATAATATAATAGTAAAGTTAAAATATGAACGTGTTTCATAGAAGAGAGCAAAACATCTTTCATTTTCCAAGTAGTTCTAGAACCCCAGCAAACCATCTCAACAGTCAAGGCATATTCTCTTGTTACAGAATTATGTTTGTTGAAATGGCATTAAAGTATACCTATAAACCTCACAAATTCTATCACAGAGGTTTGTTTATAAGAATAATTAGCTATTAGCTTTGCCTGCAAGAATATATTTATTTATATTACAAGGAAGTATTTAATTCACATTGAATTTGTTTTTGCTCTGACAAGTATAATTTCATACCAAGAAGACAGAAAAATATCTATGTTAATGAAGTTCACAAGGGAAATATACTTCTGTTCGGTAGAAATATTATTGTGAGTCATTTTCTTAGTATGCAAATGATGGAAGTCAAATAGTTGTGACATTTTAAATATTGCATACAGGCATACCATTTAAATAAGAAATTTAGAAAACATAATTTGTAACTAATGAAATAATACTTTTCAATGGACATTATAATAACAATGTAAAAATAAATCTTGAGCTGTATTTTGCAAAATGAGAGTCAAAGGAAGAGATATATGATTTGAGTAAACACCCTCAGACTGCAATGCTATTAACTATGTGATTAATATAGTTCTCTCTATGCTTTATATCCAGGCAGATAAAATGATAAGTACAATTTATGAAGTCATAAAACCATAAGTATTTAAAATTTATCTTATCACAAGAGACTTATTACATTATTAAACACAAGACATTTCATGTGTATGAAGAGGCATCCTGTGAATGAATGTAACTGTCTTTTTAGGTCTTAATATATTTTAAAAGTATTTTTCAGTGTTAGTGAAAAATAAATCAAATTCAGCTATATATAACTTTTAACACATAGAGCACATAGTCACTCTAAGTGTAAGAACCTAATATCTTGTCTATGCCACAGTAATGATAAAATCAGGGAACAGTCTTTCAAGTCATTTATATCACTTTCCAGTGAGTGAATAATTCCGATTATATACTTTTTGCAAATACAATGAATTTTATAATAACAGACCATTAATTTGAATAAAAATGTTGCATTCTACAAAAGATATGATGCTATCCCTGGCTGGTGTAGCTCAGTGGATTGAGTGGGGGCTTGCTAACCAAAGGGTCATCGGTTCGATTCCCAGTCAGGGCACATGCCTGGGTTGCGGACCAGATCCCCAGAAGGGGGCTTGTGAGAGGCAACCACACATTGATGTTTCCCTCCCTCTCTGTCTCCTTCCCTTCCTCTCTTTCTAAAAATAAATAAACAAAATCTTAAAAAAAAGAGATTATGCTATACATCAGTTCTCAACAATGAATCTGGTGCAATAATTTTGTTATATAGTAAAAACTATCTCATCAAGTAACTGGTACAACAGTCTTAGAATAAAATAAAATATTTGAGTAACTAATCTTCAGGTTAAATAAAAGGGGGAAATTAAACCTAGCACCCAAGCACTGAAAATACAACTATATTTCAAGAGTTTTAAAAAATTCTTCAAATAAAGTGATTTTAGATCATGTTACAAAGAAAATTTCAGTGTATTTATAAAAAAAAATGTAGAGTCCTCATTCTTTAACTAAATCAACAAAAGTATATATTATTATAAAAACCCTCAACATGTTGAAAATAAAAGCAGAAAGTTAACAAAGGAAAACAAGTATCTGTAAAAGTATTGTTTAAAATGAAAGAAAATCACTATGGATGATTATTTAGCAACCAACATCATTGTGAAACATAAGATATGCCCAAAACTATGTTCAGAGGCACAACCATAGTTTTGAATATTTTACTACTAATAAAAAGACAATGAAAATAAATAAATATTAACATTAATAGACCATAAAAGGAACAAAATACACCTAAAGGGGATAGGAAAGCAATTCCAACAAAATCAAGACACAATTAGTTATTCAATCAAAGAATTAATAAGTTTTAAAAATATTTTTGGGAAACAATGGAATATATAAAAACTTATTCAATGTGGTCTAAGTTCTATCCATCATGAAATACTGGTTTTTAAAATATATTATAATCTTTCAAATATGCTTAGCCAAATGATGCCAATTTAGAAGTAATTTTTTCAGCTGTTGTATTTTAATGGTGAAACAAAATAGTGCAACAAATCCTACCTGGATTTCAGAAGTAGGAGTGAATATAAATAGCTGTTGTTTTGAAGCCACTGAATTGTGAGAGTGATTTGTTAAAATATATAGTGACAGACCTTCATTAAAACAGTTTATTCCTCTGGAATCACTTTGCAATTTTTTGTACTTTTATACCTTTTCTTCTTTCAAATGATTCTCAATTTTGATTCTCAAATGCAGTAATTATTAAAATGTTATATATAATTAGTAAAGAAAAACTTTAACCATAGAGAAATATTTCAATATATTATTGCATGTGCTTCTTCATAAGCACTGACATAATGTTTAAAAAATATTTGATAACACAGGGGGGTCATGGGTTATGCTAAATGAGAAAAAAAATTATTAAAATCTTTATTTTGCTTTCGTGGCCACTCTATAGCCTAGCCAATACCACCTAAATCCAAACTTCCTCCTACTCCTTTCCTGCACCCTATCAGCTGAACATGAGTGGAGAAAACAGACACTAATTGTTCTCATCTTAAATCAATGAGCATCAGCTTTGATCTTCCAGCCCTGTGCTATCCTAGCCCTAGCACACTCATTCAGTCACGAAAAGGGAGCATTTCTGACTGTCACCAATGGTGACTGCCTCTCCACACCTACCCTCCCATCCTCTGTCCTTGAGCCTACTCTTAGAGTTAAATTCTCATATATCTGACTAAAGAATGTTCTATCCCTTTTCTTTTTCTTGGGTACCATAGTTCTCCCCTGCTTCTTACACCAATAAATTTTTGTTCCCCTTCAGATCATTTCAACTAGGATTCAAACCAGATATGATTTTCCACACTTAAAAAACAGAGTTAATTCTTACTTTGACCTCATTTCCCACCTCCTCCTGAAGCAGCATTCATTTTTTTGTTTTACTTCCCCTTCAACAATACTCTAGGAAAGAGTGGCCTATCCTCACTCACTCTAATTC
The DNA here is from genome assembly GCF_022682495.2 of Desmodus rotundus. Lineage (NCBI taxonomy): Eukaryota > Metazoa > Chordata > Mammalia > Chiroptera > Phyllostomidae > Desmodus > Desmodus rotundus. The sequence continues at coordinate 71,435,287 of NC_071388.1, read as the reverse complement.
TTCTCCCCTTCTCCTTTCACTCCGCCCTAGCCAGGTTGTCTTCCCTACTACTCCACAAAACTGCTCTCATCGAGATCACCAGTGCCCTCTTCATTTTAAATCCAACAGGCAGTTCCTACTTATCAATCATGCTTAGTCTATCAGCACTATTTAACGGAGCTCAAACTCTCTCCTACTAGATGAAATGTCCTATATTTGCTCCTAGACGCCTCATTCTTTAGGTTTCCCTGCTCCCGAACTGTGTGTTCCTTCTGCGTCACACTTGCTGGTTCTTCTTTTCTCCTCACCCTCTTAATACTGAAATGCTTCAGGGCTCAGTCCTTGGCCTCTTCTCTTTTCTAGTGTTACTAACGTCTTTGATGTTTTATCGGGCATCATGGTTTAAAATATTGTTTTCTCCCAAATGTTATACATCTGGACCACACTTCTCTTCAAACTGCACAACTCTGCGTGAAAATCTCTGCATGATTTTTTCACTTTAGGGTTTAATACATACCTCAAGCTCAACATGTTCAACTCGGGTACTTGGTTTCCTCTAAACAACAAAATACAGAGTTGTGGGTCACGTAGTGTGTCACTCTGGCACAGAGCAGTTGTTCAGTATACAGTTGTTTAATTAGTGAACAAATGAATACTGAATCAAAATTTTGGGACACAGACACACATATAAGAATATAAAATGAAAATGCAAGGCACTAACGTCTGAAGAGTAGTGAACCGTAGTGGTGGAGGGATGACAAAAACTACCACTTGTTCCACTTAAACTTTTCATAAATGTATGTACTACTCTTATAGCTACAGAAAATATTTAAAATATAATCCTCCTAGATTTTTAAGACACATAATGAATAAGATTGATACGTTAATAAAAAATATTGCTTTAGCAGAATTAAATAATTAGAATTTATGATTATGTTTATAAGATCCTCAGGTAAAGTTACCTTCTGCTCTATCAAAAACAAAAAGGCATTTCAATGAAAAGTAATGATATTAAAAACATTTTTGTGTGCAGTTTTTACATTTATGAAAATATAGAAAATAATTTTTGTCTTGTTCATTGAGATATCCAAGATCTAGGAAAGTGAATGACAACTGGTAATAAGTATTTTTATAGGTAACAAGTATTTTTTATAAGTAATAATGCTTTTGTCTTACAGATAAATTTATTTATAATAATTAATGCTCAACATTTGTATCATTTTTTTATATCCCTTAAGGCCTTTCCATGTCAATACTTAATTAAAAAATAAGGTGAGGCAGGGGATGGGCCGAAGGCCAGCGGGAGGGGAAATGGGGACATCTGTAATAGTGTCAACAATAAAAATAAATTTAAAAGGCAAACAAACAAAAACAATAATTCAAATTATCAAACAACTTTCTGTTAAGACAATGTATAACTTAGATATTTGACCTATTCTAATACTTTCCCCACATTACTTTAGCAAAATGAAGCACAATTTTTCAGGTTGAAAAACTGAGCATTTTTACCATCGGCCAGTCAAAGTAGTCAGCATTTATTACCTTTTGAGTATGTGTTCTTTGTGTTTGTGCTCAAGGAATTATGCAATGCCAACTTAAAACTGACGAGGCTAAGTGACTCTAAAATTGTAATTTAGGCTACAGTGCAAATGACTCTTAGTGTTCTAAAAACTCTATGTGTCATCTGCATTCCTTATGAAAATGAGCATTGAAAAGTTCATGTAAAAATAGATCAGATAACATGTACTCAACATGCCCAAATTAGGTTTAAAGTCTATATGACTTTTCCTTTTTCCTTAACAAAGCTGTGGGGCTTCATGCTTTTCAATAAATAACGATGTACAATTTGTATGACATGCCCATAAATTGAGTGTTTGCTTGTTTATTTTTAATTTAGCAGTTTCTTTAGAGCATAGTGATTATGAGCTTGGACTCCAGTTTTGGGCTAGCTGTGTGACCTTAGTTTATTAAAAGCTTTTATGACTCACTTTCCTTTGTAAAATGGACATTAAAATATCACTTATTCATTATTGCTCATTTGAGGATTAAATGAAATAATATGTGTAAAGTTTGTGGAAAGTTTCCTGAGGGGTGTTTTTAAATAACTATGACATACAGCAATGGACCTATGCCTACAGTGGGATAATTTTCTACTTCTGCATATGCATGTTGTATTAGTTTGCAAGGACTGTCACAACAAAATACCAGACAGCGGAAAATTCTATTTTCACATTTCGTCAGGCTGAAAGTTCAAAACTGAAGTGCCAGCGAGTTTGGGTTCTCCTGAGTCCTTTCTCCTTGGCTTGCAGATGGCCGCTAACTTGCTATGTCCTCATCTGGTCTTTCCTTTGGGTACAAGCATCCCTGGTGTCTGTCCTGAGATTTCCTCTTCCTGTAAGGACACTAGCTAGATTGGATTAGGGCCAACCCAAGAGACCCCATTTCAACTTAATCACCTCTCTAAAAGGCCTGTTTCCAAATGCACTCACAATCTATAGTAGTGGGAGTTAGAGCTTCAACATATGAATTTTGAATTTGGGGGACACAATTGAGCCCTAACACATATGAACAAATTTCACAAAATTCTCCAAACATTGTCCCCCATTATGTCAAGGTTTTTCTAATCCCTAGGTTATTTAATTATGATAATCATCCCATAAAAATTTATCATTTATTTATTTATGAGGATTCCAAGACTGAGATAAATAAAGGTTACCTTACTTAGAGGAACTAAAAAGATGACAAGTTTAGAATCCAGGCTGTGAATTAAGTCTTCTGACTGACTCCGGTTTAAGTTTTCCTCACCACATTGTGGTTTTTCCTAAATTGTTATTGGTCAATTCACTTGCCAGATAAGCCTTTCAAACACCCATGTTTTCTGTAGATATTGTTTTTAATTTTTGTTTGCTTTTTAGTTTTCTCCACTGACTAAGCTAGATTGTTTTATTAGTTTGTATATAGATGAAACTTTGTAGAATTTCATTTTCTTTTTTATTGGAGTAATTGACTTTTTAATTTTTAATTTATAAATGATTATCAAAATAAAAATCAATTAATCTTTCTTACAGCATTTACCATCTCTTCCCTAGGTTCACTGGGTCCAGGACTGTATAATTTCTTCTTAGGTAACCATTTTGGATAATGGGGAAATACAATATGATTATCAGGAATTCCTGGGAAATGAGAATTATACAAGTTTATTGAAGATAAGGCTGAATGAGGCATAGAGTTCTGGATTCCATTGCCCTATCTCTGTCATTGCTATCACGTCCTATTGTTCCATACTTCTAAAGTAAACTAATATGTAAAGAGAATCAATACTATGGCCTTTTTAAAAAAAATGTTACTTTGGGGATGAAAACAGGACTCATAAATTACGCCTTCTTCTATTTTTGAAAATGGATTGTGAAGGTAGCACTGATTTTCAGAACAGCATTAATGTCAACAAATAAATGTTGTCATCTCAAATGACTCATTTGGTGGAACTGGTTAACATGCCAGTCTGTGGTCTGATTTAAATGTGTGCTCTCCTAAAAATATAGATTTTGAAATTTTCTTTTCATGCTTTCAAGCCTTTTTTCTCCCCTATGATAATGCCACTCAGCATAGTGAAAGACATAATTTATCACAATAACAGCATTTTTCTGAACAGAAGGTACAAAACTACTTTTACTTCTACATTGTTTTTTTCCTCTTTTTTTGTACATATTCCCTCTTCAGAGACCTTGTTTTTTAAATAGTAAAAACAGAATAGTCTCCCCACTGTATCTCTTTACCAGCAAGTTGTTCCAAGTTGTCAAGATCTATGGCAGTTTGCAATTTTGATAACACATGATTTTATATTATGCAACCAGGTACACATTATTTGAAACGGTGAAAAATAGTCCAGCTGACTACTCAGAATAAACATCTCAGTAAATTATTATTTTCATTTAAATTTTACCATTTATGTCTTGCTACAGTGGTAATGTATTGGAATTAGGAAGCTATAAAGATTTTCAGTATCTGTGCTATACCGTATTCCAGGGAGAAGCAACGTGATGTCTAAACCATTATTTCATTTTTCTATAGGACCTGTGGTGAAAATTAATTAATGCACATATACATATAGAAAGGAGACCTAAAAGGAAGAATGAACACAAATGTATTTGAAAAAATAAACACAATTTTACTTAGTTCTAAGTAGCTTTAAATGTTTGTATATAATTTTAATCATGACAAATTTACATATAAAATGAGAAACTATATTAATATTTACTATAATTTAGAAATATAGGTAACCCTAAAAAGTATAGTTGAACTTTATTTGTGAATCTTGACACTGAATTTGAGGTGAGCTGAAATTTAGACACCTCAAAGCTAAATTTTCTGCAAGGGAAATTTTCCGTAAGTTATTTTTGGAGAAGTACAAATGAGTTTTATTTATTTATTTATTTTCAATTTTTAAATTATTTTTTTTTGTTCAATTACAGTTGTGTGCATCCAAATGAGTTTTAATGTTCATGTGCATTAATATTTTTCTGTAAAATATATGTTTCGATATTAATAACATTAACAATTTTTTAAATTAAAGTATCAAAACATTTCTTAATATTCTATCATTTCCATCAACCATCATTTAAAAAACATTTTAAAGCTATCTTCCATTCATTCGCTACATCTTTCCCCTTAACAAAATGGAAACAAACCAACTTTTGAACATGGATTGGAAAAGTGTGTGTAGTAAATCTAGGTTTGCATTTTATGTTTTGTTACATTATGTCATTTGTAATTAGGTGTATTTTATGAAATAATAACACTCCTCTTGTGATGTTGAAATATGATTATACAAGCAAATATAATAACAGTGTGAGCTTCATCAGTTTGAGTTCCCAAGACAAGCCAGTAAAAAGGCTCCCAACTAGAAGCCTATCTAAAGTATGTACAGTGTTTCAGCTCTCAGGAGTTACTCTTAATTGGATGTAAAGGGTAATTAAATGAAGTGCTGACTAGAAAATGATTTGCAGTGTATGCAAGTAAATTCAGGCATTTATTCAAGTTTGTGAATACTTTTCCAATGTACAGTAGCCATATGTATTGTATAAATTGCCCTCTTTAACCCAAACCAATTATTCACATTTGAAAGACTAATGTGTTTGAGGGGGGAAATTGCTAGTAGTGCATGATTTCTATTTCCAGAAATTTACATTAAAGTTAAAACTAGCACACAAATTTCACCACACCAACTTCTCCATCATCACCACCACCATCATCATCATCTTCTACTGACACTTACTGAGCAATAAGTATAGAACGTTATATGCTAGACTTTTGTTATCTATGGCATTGAAACATCTCAGATTGAAGACAATTGCACTGATCTGAATTAATACTAGAATTTAGTATGCTTATTATAAAACTTTTCTCTAGATCAAAAGCTATAGATAGCTTCCATGTATATTAAAGATGTTCTACATTCAACAAAAAATAGATTAACAGAGTATATAAAAGTGCCTTCCATTTCTATTGTGTTCAGTTTCATATTTGAATTAAAATTCTATTAATGTTAATCATTAAAATAAATTTGGGCAAGTATTCTAATTTACATGGGTTACAACTCTGGACATACTTATCTACATAGTTAAAATTGTTTTCACAATGAGGCAAAATTGGAATACTTCTCAAACTTTGCAAGAATCTAAATTTGTGTTAAATTTCTAGAAATGTCTAAAATAGAAAATGCATTTTGAGGCAAATTCAAACTTAGATGATAGTACTTCTATGGGTCCTTTATAAAAGGGCTATCTAAACTTTCAAATCTCATCAAATCAAGTTAACTAGTGGACCAGAGGTTAAGCAAAAATAACACGGTTCTAACATGGTTTCCCTTCTTGAAAAAAGAGAAAGAGTGAGGAACATACCCCTCACTGTCATTAGAAGGTACATGTAGTCTGAGGCAGGACTATTACGAACAGCTGTTGGCCACCATGCATAAATTGGCTGTGAATATCTGAAATAGTTGTCCAGAGTAATAGGAAATTCACGGTTATTTTACACCTTTTGAGAAGCTTTAGTTCCAGCCTATCAAAAATCATTCTTTCCTGGAGGAAGCTCAGAATTACACAGCTTCCACATCTGCAGATCATGTTGTGCTTCTCAATCATCTATCTGCACCAAGACCCACACAATAAGATCACTGTTTCCAGGCATTTTCTCAAGCCATGTTTGTTTTCAGCAGGAAGGGGCAATGAGGGCAGGAGAAACAAAAGCGCACTGCGCAGTCACAGGATTAGCCTCCATTTTTCAGCCTCCGTAAAACTGATAATGGAACCATGAACAAGAAATTTTCTTTGTTTTTAATTTCTTACTAGCTTGACCTATTAGAAAGTTCTTTGCATTTTACTATCATAAAGACCTTCTTGCTATTTTTATAGGTATAGTTTCCTGTAGACCTTTATAGACGGAAATCTATTCACTGAGTAGTATGAAATGCTGGGTTTTGTTATAAAATATTAACATCAGTCAGAACCTTTTTTAGAAAAAATTTTTTATTAGCCTGCTTATAGATTTTTTTCTCGGTTGAATATGTTTGGTCTCAAAATGTTAGCAAACAATAAATGATTCTTAAGAGATTTTGCATTATTCCTGAGAATATCTATCAGACATAAAAATCATATAAGAAAAATCACTAAAAATCCCATTAAAAGTATCTAGAAATAATAGTTTATTTTGAGTTTTGGGATTTTCTTTCTTGCAATTTCTATAATGAGTTTTCATCTATTTATTATTTTAAATAAATTAATGAAAAGGACATTACAAAATCTATTGTAAGGTACAAATAAACATTGATTATTTTTTTAACCAAACTTTTCAGAGAAAATAATCTTTACTTTAGTAGTCACTGAAATTTTCTCTAAAAGACCAAATTCTCTTTTGGTTAATTGGACTTCATCAAGTGGAATGGGCAGAAGAACACTGAAGGTTTTTTGCTATTTTTAACATACCTATCACCAACTCCCATGCTACTCAATCAGTCTATAACTGTACTGGGAATTGGATGAACATGACTAACTCACATTTTACAAAACTAATTGAATTTGGGTTGAAAAAAAATGCCCTTTGAAAATCAACTGCAAGGTTATTTTCCAAACATGTTTTATGAGTTATGCCAAGCATCAACTCATTTGTCTTTTATACAAATTTTTTAACATTGGATAAATCAAACTCAGAAATATTGTAGAGAGAAAAATATAAAGACATTTACAGTGAAGTAAAAGATAATGATGACTAAAATGTATGTTTTAAGGCAAGAGTACACAATTCTTATTCAATGTCACTGGCAAATTGTCATTTATCTAGTAAGAGTAGTTCATTTTATTTTTGACTATGACTATATGATAACCATGCAAGGAGAGGGAGCAGAAATGTCTTTTGATGGTGATTTGATGATCATTAAAAAAGCCTTAAAACAACTTCATCAAAATCATCATTTCCCATATTAAGATAGCCAGTTCCACTGTTTGCCATTTCCCTTAGAACTTAGGGGAAATTAGTTGACTTATGGCAAAAATTAACTGGCAAAACAGGATGTAAAGAGCAGTTCTGTTGCGTGGCAGGCTTCTTTCTGTGTCAATCCTACACAGTTGAATTTAGAGGTCTGCACCCACTTGACTCTAGACATTGATCTTCAGTCCACACACGTTTTGCCCATTTTTTTGAGCTCATCTTGTAATTGCGTTTATTATTTCACTGATTCATGCTTTCTTGTCCTTTAATATTTTTATACGGCCCAATTTTAAACCCCTCACTCTTATCTCCAAACTAAACAATATTGTTTTTGAAGATAGGAGTAATATTTTTCTCTAAAATTCTTCTCCCTCTTTTTTTTTTTTTGTTGTTCAGTTACAGTTGTCCCCATTTTTCCCACGCTACTCTTCCATGCCCCACCCACCTGCACCTCCCACCCTGAATCGTACCCCCCCTTGGCTTTGTCCATGGGTTCTTTATACATGTTCCTTGACAACCCTTCCCCTTCTTTCCCTCATTATGCTCCTCCCACCCTCTCTGGTTTCTGTCAGTTTGTTCTTTATTTCCATGTATCTGGTTATCTGGTTATATTTTGCTTGTTTGTTTTGTTGATTAGGTTCCATTTATAGGTGAGATCATATGGTATTTGTCTTTCACAGCCTGGCTTATTTTGCTCAGCATAATGCTTTCCAGTTCCATCCATGCTGTCGTGAACAGTAGGAGATCCTTCTTTCTTTCTGCTGAGTAGTATCCCATTGTGTAAATGTACCAGAGTTTTTTCATCCACTCATTTACTATCTCAGATATTCCATACAGCAATATTTTCACCAGTATGTCCCCTAGAGCAAGATACATAAAGGAAAGAATAACCAAATGGGACTTCATCAAAATAAAAGGCTTCTGCATAGCTAAACAAAACATCAGCAAAATGAAAAGGGAACCAACCATATGGGAAAATATGTTTGCCAATGACACCTTGGGCAAGGGTTTGATCTCCAAAATATATAAAGAACTCACACAACTCCACTCCAGAAAGACAAACAATGTAAAATTATTTATTTTATACTAGATCAGAATTGTCATAGAGTGGGAAGGGCTCACAGTTCTTGTCTGATTAACTAGGCTTTGATCTTAGCTTGGCCAGTTGGCTTTGATGTCTCATGTTCCTCACAATTTCTTCCCTCACCCCCCTATACATGAGTTTTTTTTCCCTCTCATATTGAATCTCCATTGTTCCAGCCCTATACTTATAAACTCAGCTCTGCTCCTTAGCACTCTGTTGGTTGGCCATTTGACTCTAATTGAGTGGATTTCTCAACAGTTGGTTTCTGTGTATTTGTGTCTTAGGAGAATAATTCCTAGTCCTCTGTCCAATTTCCTGTTCTACATAGGCTTTTGCATTTGCTCTCAGCTTATTAAGAAAGTATTTTTAAGATAATCAATGGAAGTAAACACTATAAGAAGTTTAATAACCTATAAATTGATACAAAGCCACTGTTTGCTCTCCCTAGCCTGCTTGGACTTTGAGAAATAGTGTTTTGATTTGAAAAAGCTCCTTACAGATAACTTTTCTTATTTTGGATCATGTTTAGTTGCTTTCATAAAGATGAAAAGCTTTCAAAATTTGAAGAAAATTTTTAGTGTTTGCGGCTCAACTTATCAAAATCATTTATATGTTAAATGTTCTTTTCTAAACACACACTACTTAAGATTAGACAGTTCAGAAAAATCTGTATTAAATCTCCCATTTAATTAAAAAAAAAAACTTTAATACACCCTCTGAGAGAGCTGGGAAAACTGCCATGGTGCCTGCCAATATCACATATTTAAAGGAAGGAGAGGTGAAGCTATTTTACAAATCTAAACCCCACATTCCACAGTAAAACTAATGACACAACCTGTCATGTGGATCTGCCACGTATTTCTTTTTTTATTGTTATTCAATTACAGTTGTCTGCATTTTCTCCCCCTCTCTCCTCCCACCCCAGCCAAACCCCCCTCCCTCCCCCGCCTCCACCCTCCCCCTTGATTTTGTCCATGTGTCCTTTAGAGTAGTTCCTGTAATCCCATCTCCTCACTGTCCCCTCCCCACTCCCCTCTAGCTATTGTTAGATTGTTCTTAACTTCAATGTCTCTGGTTATATTTTGTTTGCTTTTTTCTCTTGTTGATTATGTTCCAGTTAAAGGTGAGATCATATGGTATCTGCCCCTCACCGCCTGGCTTATTTCACTTTGCAACAGCATGGATGGATCTGCCACATATTTCAACAAGTTACATGTATGCACCACTTAGCACAAGCTGCCACACAGACCTGTTGGGCAGTATAACCTGCCACATTAAAAAACAAAACAAAACAAAAAACCCTGCTATGTAGACTCCCAAGAAAGCAATTGTTAGATTCTGTGATTATAATCTTTTTCAAAGATGCAGGGTTTCTTTTTCCTGCAATACCACCATTTGAATAACTATTTACCTGAGTTTGTTTGGGCTGATATAGCAAAATACCATCAGTCAGGTAGCTCATGAACTATAGAAGTTTATTTCTCAGTTCCAGAGGCTGGGAAGGACAAGATTAAACAGTTGGCAGATTCAGCGTCTGGTGTCTAGATAGCAGTCTTTTTTTTTTTCCAAATAGTTAATTTATTATTGTGTTTTTCCCCATTACCATTTATCTCCCTTATACACTCTCCCAACTCCACCAACCCCCACACTAGCCACAACACTGCTGTCCATGCCCATGAGTTCTTTTTTGTTCTTGCTCGATCCTTCCACCCACCCGAACCCTCCCCACTAGTGCTGTCAGACAGTTCTCTATGAGTCTGACTAATTTGCTTGTTAGATCAGTCTGCTCATTAGATTCCACATATGAATGAAATTATATGGCACTTGTCTTTGTCTGACTGGCTTATGTCACTTTGCCTAATATTCTCCAGGTCCACCCATGCTGTTGCAAAGGATAAGATTCTCTTCTATTTTATGGCTGAGTAGTACTCCGTTGTATAAATGCAGCATAAATGTACTGTTTATCCATTCATCTACTGATGGATACTTGGGCTGTTTCCAAATCTTGTAAACAATGCTACAATGGATTTTGAGGTGCATATACACTTTTGAATTAGTGTTTTTTAGGTTTCTTTGGATGATTTCCAGAAGTGGAATTGCTGGGTCCTAAGGCAGTTCTATCTTTAATTGTGAGGTAATATTTATACGGCTTTCCACAGTGGCTGCAAGAATCTGCATTCACATCAACAGTGCAAAAGTGTTCCCTTTTCTCCACATCCTTGTCAGCACTTGTTTATTGATTTATTGATAATAGCCTTTCTGGCAGGTGTGAGATAATATCTCATTGTGGTTATAATTTGCATTTCTCTGATGATTAGTGACATTGAACATCTTTTCATAAGTCTATTGGCCATCTGTACATCCTCTTTGGAAAAGTGACTATTCAGGGTCTTTGCCCATTATTTTATTAGATTTTTTCTTTTTTTGATGTTGAGTTTTAAAAGTTCTTTATAGATTTTGGATATTGACTCCTTATGTGATGTATGAGAGAACATGTTGTCCCATTCAGCAGGCTGTCTTTTCATTTTGTTGATGGTTTCCTTTGCTGTGCAAAATCTTTAGTTTGAAATAGTTCCATTTGTTTAGTTTTCTTTATTTACCTTGGCCAAGAAGATATATCAGAAAAAATATTGCAATGAGAAATGTCTGAGATTTTACTGCCTATGATTTTACTGCTTAGGATTTTTATGGTTTTGAGTCTGACATTTAAATCTTTAAATTTTTTTAGTTTATTCTTCTGTGTGGCATAAGAAGTTAGTCTCTTGTCATTTTATTTGCACGTATCTGTCCAATTTCCCCAACACCACTTACTGAATAAGCTATCTTTAGCTCATTGTATGTTTTTGCATCCTCTGTCAAATATTAATGGACTAAAAAGACATGGAGTTTTTCTGGGCTCTCTAATGTGTTCCATTCATCTGTGTGTCTGGGTTTTTTTTTGCCAGTACTATGCTGTTTTGATGACTATGGCCTTATAGTATAGTTTGATATTAGGTAACATGATTCCATAACTTTGTTCTTCTTTTTCAAGGCTACTGTTGTTATTTAGGGTCTTTTGCGGCTTCACATAAATTTTTGAAATATTTGTTCTATTTGTGTGAAATATTTCATTGGCATCTTGATAATAATTGCATTGAATCCATAGATTGCTTTGGTTAGTATAAACATTTTAATGATGTTAATTCTTCCTATCTATGAACACAGTATATGCTCCCACTTATTTGTACCTTTTTCATTTTCTTTCTTCAGTGTCTTATAATTTTCCAAATACAGGTCTTTTGCATTCTTGGTCAAATTTATGCATAGGCATTTTATTCTTTTTGAAGCAACTGTGAATGGGATTATGTTCTTAATTTCCCTTTCTGATATTTTATTATTGGCATATAAAATGCAACTGGTTTCTGCATATTAATTTTGTATCCTGCTATTTTGCTGAATTCATTTATCAGTTCTAGCAGTTTCTTGGGGGAATGTTTAGATTTTTCTATATACAGTATCATGTCATCTGCAAATGATGACAGTTTTACTTCTTCCTTTCCAATTCTGATGGCTTTTTCTTCTTCTTGTCTGATTGCTGTGGCTAGAACTTCCTGTACTATGTTGAATACGAGTGGTGAAAGTGTACATCCCTGTCTTGTTTCAGTCTTGAGAGCAACGTTTGTAGTTTTTGCACAATGAGTATGATGGTGGCAATAGGTTTGTCATATATGGCCTTTATTATGTTTAGGTATGTTCCCTCTATTTCTACTTTATTGATAATGTTTTATCATAAATTCATGCTAGGTTTTATCAAATGCTTTTTCTGCATCTATTAATAGGATTATTAGGTTTTTATACTTCATTTTGTTTACATGGTGAATCACATTTATTCATTTGCAGATGTTGTACCATCCTTGCATCCCCAGAATAAATCCAACTTGATCATGGTGCATGATGTTTTTAATGTATTGCTGTGTACAGTTTACTGACATTTTGTTCAGGCTTTTAGTACCTATGTTCATCAGGGATATTGGCCTATAATTTTCCTTTTTTGTAGTGTCTTTATTTGGCATTGGAATTAGGATAATGCTGGCCTCATTAAATGAGCTTGGTAGTCTTCCCTTCTCTTGAATTTTTTGGAATAGTTGAGAAGGAGAGGTGTTAGTTTTTTTCAGAATGTTTGGTAAAATTCACCTGTGAAGCTATCCAGTTCTGTTTATTTATTTATTTACTTACTTACTTATTTATTTATTTATGTTTTATGGGGGGTGGGCGGTGGGGGAGGAGTGTTTTGATTACTGCTATAATTTTACTAGGTGTAATCTGCCTATTCAGATTCTCTGATTCTTCCTGATTTAGTGTTGGAAGATAGTATGTGTCTAGGAACTTATCCATTTCCTCCAGGTTGTCCAGTTTGTCAGCATACAGTTGTTCATAATATATTTTTTAACAATCCTTTGAACATTTAGTGTCAGTTGTTACTTCTCTTTTTTTCTTTTTTGATATTATTTATTTGGGTCCTCTCTTTTTCTCTTGATGAGTATCAAAAAAGGTCTGCCAATCTTGTTTATCTTTTCATAGAATCAGCTCTTAGAGTTATTTATCATTTGCGTTGTTTTTTCAATTCTATGTTATTTATTTCTGCACTGATCTTTATTACTTGCTTCCTTCTACACACTCTGAGTTATTCTTGTTCTTTTTCAAGTTTCTTTAAGTGTAAACTTAGATTGTTTATTTGAGCTTTTTCTTCTTTCTTGAGATAGGCCTGTAATGCTATGAATTTCCCTCTTACGATTGCTTTCCCAGTGTCCCACAGATTTGGGGGTGTTGTATTCTCATTTTCACTTGTTCAATGTATCTTTTGATTTCCTCCTTGAGTTTATTGTTAACCCATTCACTGTGTAATAATATGTTATTTAGATTCCATGCTTTTGTGTTTTTTATTTTTCTTTTAGTGATCGATTTCTAGTTTCATAATACTATGATCAGAGAAGATGCTTGATATGATTTCAATCTTTTTAAATTTATTGAGACCTAACATGTAGTGTATCCTAGAAAATGTTCCATATGCAGTTGAAAAGTGTGCATATTCTGCTGTTTTGGGATAAAATACTCTGAAGAGATCAATTAAAATACATTTGATCTAGTGTGGCAGTTAAGGCTGCCATCTCCTTGCTGATTTTCTCTCTGGAAGATCTACCCATTGATGTCAATGGGGTGTTAAAATTCCCTATTATGACTATATTTCTGTCAATCTTTCCCTTTATGTCCATCAATATTTGCTTTACTTATTTAGGTGCTCCTAGGTTTGGTGCATAAATGTTTACCGGGTCATATATTTTGTTGGATTGTTCTTTTTGTTATTATGTAGTGTCCTGTTTTTTCTCTTACTATATCCTTTGTTTTAAAGTCTATTATCATATATAAGCACAGGTTCCCCATCTTTTTTTCATTTGCATTTGCATGAAATATATTTTCTTTTTTTTCATAAATTACTTTTTGTTGTTCAATTACAGTTGCCTGCATTTTCTTCCCATCACTCCCCCCCATCCCAGCCAAACCCACCTCCTTCCCTTGCTTCCATCCCCCCCTTGGTTTTGTCCATGTGTCTTTTATAGTAGTTACTGTAAACACCTCTCCCCACAGTCCCCTTCCCCCTCCCTTCTGGCTATTGTTAGATTGTTCTTAATTTCAATGTCTCTGGTTATATTTTGTTTGCTTCTTTCTTTTGTTGATTGGGGTCCAGTTAAAGGTGAAATCATATGGCATTTGTCCCTCACCACTTGGCTTATTTCACTTAGCATAATGCTCTCCAGTTCCATCCATGCTGTCACAAAAGGTAGGAGCTCCTTCTTTCGCTCCTTCTTTCTCTCTGCTGCATAGAATTCCCTTGTGTAAATGTACCATAGTTTTTTGATCCACTCATTTGCTGATGGGCACTTAGGTTGATTCCAGAACTTGGCTATTGTGAATTGTGCTGCTATGAACATTGGGGTGCATAGGTTCTTTTGGATTGGTGTTTCAGGGCTCTTAGGGTATAATCCCAGCAGTGGAACTGCTGGGTCAAAAAGCAGTTCCATTTTTAGTTTTCTGAGGAAATTCCATACTGTTTTCCACAGTGGCCTCACCAGTCTGCATTCCCACCCACAGTGCACTAGGGTTCCCTTTTCTCCTCATCCTCTCCAACACTTGTTTGTTGATTTGTTTATGATGGCCATTCTGACCAGTGTGAGGTGGTATCTCATTGTGGTTTTAATTTGCATCTTTCTAATGGCTAGTAATGCTGAGCATCTCTTCATATGTCTCTGGGCCCTCTGTATGTCCTTCTTGGAGAAGTGCCTGTTCAAATCTTTTGCCCATTTTTTAAATTGGGTTTTTTGTCTTCCTGGATGAAATATATTTTCTGAAACCTTTACTTTTAGTTGGTGTGTATTTTTCATTCTGTGGTGGGTCTCTTGAAAGCAGCTTACACTATGGGTCTTCTTTTCTTATCCACTTAGCTACCTTATGTCTTTCAATTAGAGCATTTAAGTCATTTACATTTAAAGTGATTATTTACATTTAAAGTGATATATATGTGTGTGTGTGTGTATTTCATCATTTTATTTTTTAAACTATGTTCCTCTGCCTTTTCCTTTTTCTTCTCCTTCCCTTATCCCCCCACCTTCACCCACCCCGTCCTTCCTCTGCCTCTTCTTCCTCCCCCTCCTCTCCTCCTCCTCCTCCTTCTCCTCCTCCTTCTTCTTCTTCTTTCTTGTTCTTCCCTGTAACATTTCTTGCAATACTTGTTTGCTGGTAACAAACTCCTTTAGCTTTTTCTTGTCAGGGAAGCTCTTTATTTCTTCTTCAAATTATTTTTTTAGGTTGTTACTTTTATATTTATTTCTTATTTTAAATTATATTATATTGTTTATGCTATTACAATTGTCCCAAGTTTTTCCCCTTTGTCCCCCTCCACCAAGACACCCCCATTCCCTCAGGCAATCCCCACACAGTTGTCCATGTTTATGGGTCATTCACATGTTTTCTTTGGCTACTTTCCTTATGCTGTACTTTATATCCCTGTGATTCTTCTGTAACTACCAATTGGTACTTCTTAATCCTTTTACTTTTTCACTTATCCCTCTGAAGTCTCTCCCATCTGCCAACCATCAAACCATTCTCTATATCTATGATTCTGTTTCTGTCCTGCTTATTTGTTTATTTTATTCTTTAGATTCAATTGTTGATAGATATGTATTTATTACCATTTTAACATTCACATTTTTGTTCTTCTTCTTCTTAATAAATACTCTGCAACATTTCATATAATACTGGTTGGGTGGTGATGAACTCCTCTATCTTTTTCTTGTCTGGGAAGCTCTTTATCTGACCTTCAATTCTAAATGATAGCTTTGCTGGGTTTTGTAATCTTGGATGTAGGTCCTTGCTTTTCATGACTTCAAATATTTCTTGCCAATCCCTTCTAGCCTGCAAGATTTCTTTTGATAAATTAGCTGACATTCAGTTATTTGGACCATAAGGAAGCAAAAAACAACCAATCAGAAGAGGAGGAAGAAAAATGAATTCAAAACAATGGGAATAGTATAAGGAGCATCCCAGACAATGTCAGGTGTACCAACATTCACTTCATAGAGGTGCCAGAAGAAGAAGAGAAAAAAAGAAATTGGAAGCCTTTAAAAAAATAATGCAAGAAAGCTTCCCTAAATCATTGAAGTAAATAGTCATAAAGTCCAAGAAGCACAGAGTTCCAAAAAAGATGGACTGAAAGAGGCCCACTCTAATACCTATCATAATTAAAATGCCAACGGATAAATACAAAGAGGGAAACTTAAAAGCAGCAAGAGAAAAACAATTAGTTACCTACAAGGGAGCCCCCACAAGATGCTCCTTCATTTTAAATGATAGCTTTGCTGCATAACATAGCTTTGGTGAAGGTCCTTGCTTTTCATCATTTTGAATATTTCATGCCAATCTCTTCTGGCCTGAAATATTTCTGTTGAGAAATTAGATGAAAGTCATGTAGGATCTCCTTTTTAGGTAACTAACTGCCTCTCTGTTGTGGCTTTTAAGATTCCATCCTTGTCTTTAAGCTTTGCTATTTTAGTTACAATGTGTCTTAGTGTGATCTTCTTTGGATCTATCTTGTTTGAATCTCTCTGCACTTCTGGACTTCTGTGTCTTTTTGCTTCACCAGATTAGGGAAGTTTTGGTCTTTATTTTTTCAAATAG
Organism: Desmodus rotundus; assembly: GCF_022682495.2. Lineage (NCBI taxonomy): Eukaryota > Metazoa > Chordata > Mammalia > Chiroptera > Phyllostomidae > Desmodus > Desmodus rotundus. The sequence continues at coordinate 71,418,528 of NC_071388.1, read as the reverse complement.
GTTCTCAATCTCTTGTTTACTCTCTTCTCCTTCTGGTATCCCTATGGTGTGGATGTTTTTACACTTCAGGTTGTCACAAAGGTTCCTTAACCTATGCTCATTTTTTAAGTTCTTTCTTCTTTTTGGCACTCTGATTCAGTATTTTTTAAATCTTGTCTTCCAAATTGCTGATTTGACCCTCTGCTTCCTCTAATCTACTGTTTATCCCCTCCTGTGTATTATTTATTTCATATATTGCATTCTTTATTTCTGACTGGTCTTTTTTTATGATTTCATATCTTTTTCTCATGCTATCCGTCTTATAATCATTACTTTGGTTTCCATCCTTACAATCACTACTTTGAACTCTATATCTAATAAATTGCTTGCCTCCATTTCATTTAGCTCTTCTCTGGAGATTTCTCCTTTTTTTAAAATTTGAAGCCTGTTTCTTTGTCTTTCCATTTTGGCTGCCTCTTTGTGTTCATTTCTGTGTATTAGGTAGATCTGCAAATACTCTGGTACAGCCTATATCAGACGCTGCCTGTGACTAGCCCTGGGTAACCTCTCTGGATCTAACAGCCATCCACACTTGTATTGCCCCCTGCTAGGCCTGAGTGTATGCTGAAAGGACCAAGATGCTCACCAAGGCCTGCGTTGACCAGCACAAGGCCCAGCAGAGCGTCAGCTGAAGTCTCTAAGCACCCAGAGATCCACCTCCACTTGTAGGCTGTTTGTTAGGCTTCATCACTGCAGGAGCCTTCAACTGTACTCCTCATCAGGGCTTAAGTACCACGGGGTGGTGTGAGAGGGATTTCTGCAGGTGGCACTATTGCTTCCTCTCAGGCTAATGCTACGTGGAGTGGTGTGCTCTGCCCTAGAAAAACGGCTTCTGCAGTATGGAGAGGTAACTGAGTGCAGGGATCCTGGTGGCTGATCCTTCAGCTCTCTTCCCAAAGACACCAACCCCAGATTCTCCTCACACCGCTTTAGGCTGCTCTGCTTTCCTTCCTCCAGAGCCCAGGGTACCTGGCTGCAAACAAAATTCTGTGTGTTGGCCTTTTAAGAATGTGCTGTATCTCTAGCTATCTCTGTCTGGTAGACAGAAACCCCACTGTTTTTCACAGCTGGGTGTTAATGGGCTCTTTCCTCAGTTCTGGTGCTGAGAAACAGCCCTCTCATGCTTCTGCCCTTCCTAACTTTCTCGTGGTAATGTTGTTTCTGCTGTAAGTCCTTGGTTATAAGGCTTCTCTCCAGCTAGTCCTCAGTTGTTTATTCAGGATGATTTTTCTATAATTTAGTTGTAATTCCAGTTTGATCCTGGGATGAGGTTAGTGAAGCTTTTACCTACCTCACTGCCATCTTGGATCTCTCCCATCAGCAGTCTTTTTTGAGGTAATCTCACATGGAGTAAAGGGTTGGGAACTCTCTGGGGTCTTTGTTATAAGGGCATTATCTTATTAATAAGGGCTCATCAGTCATGAACGAATCACTTCCCCCAGGCCCCACCTCTAAACACCATCATGTCGGGATTTAAGTTTCAAATATGAATTTTGGGGAGACTCAAGATTAAGTCTGTAGCACCGTTCAATTTATTTTATAAACTATTGACTGTTTTCCTAAAATATACCAGGCACTACACTAGATACTGTGGATATAAAAGAGAGTAAGACACCACTCTGACTACCAAACATCACAGAGTAGTAAGCATGATGCTAAAGATATAATTTGTTTTTAGGGTAACAGAGGTATTTCTCTGTTAGAGTTTCTCAGTGTATAGAGATATTCAGTTATAATAGGATTATTTTTAGCAATAGAAGTAGATTCATAGATGTCCCATATTACGGCTATGCCTAAAAAAGGATCTTTTTAATGTTCCAGTAATGATCCTCTAGGGTTTTCAATGTATTCTCACAAATGTTCACAAAAGACTAATCTATAAAATCAATGTATATAAATTCTTTAATTTACAGTAAGAAGTAATATTGTATGAATATTAGATATTATATTAATTTTCCAAGCATATTTTCTCCTTGCATGCAAGCTGTATTAAAAGCCACATTATTAGAATATTGCTTTGTAAGCGGAGTATCAAAGCAAGAGACTATTTTGTCCACTTCCAAAAAACCTTGTGGACAAGATGCTGATGTAGGCCCAGCAGAAAAAGCCTTCATAGAAATTCTATTACTTGGAAAGCACCATCCCAAACAGGTTGAAACATGTCCTCTGTTCATTGGCTCAGTGTTCACTCATGTCCAAGAAACCATCGGGATTAAATTTAACCAAGAGTGACAAATTAAAAGCCAGATGGTTTTCCTACATTGCTCGTAGTTGACACCAAGTTTTTTTCTTAAGGCTACCACTTTCTCTGCATCTTTCAGGTTTGAAGTCACTTTCCTGATGAACAGGAAGGAGGATTGTGTCTTTTTACCTCTCCAATTCAGTGCCATGATGATTATTACATACCTGATTAATAAAATGTTCTCCTCCATTAAGATTCACACCATTATGTTCTGTTTTCTTTTGCCTCTTCTTTTTCTTCACTTCTCCTGCTCTCTAGGTCCATCCTGCTCATCCCCCCAAGAATTTGTCAAGAGAGTAAATCACATTCCTTTCTATCCCAATTCCTCTCTCACTATGCCCACTTTGAACTAACATCAACAATTCTGTGAGTGTGGAATTTTCATAGTCCAGAAGTTATTCGACTCCTCATTGTGAATGTAGTGCAATTCATTAGACCTTACGTTTGCAGCTAGAATCTTTAGGGACATATTATTTTTTATTATATTTACATTGTTAAAGTCATTCCTCAGTCTCCTGTATGTATTGATTATAGGCATTAGCTGAATTGGTGTCAGGAAGTGAGTTTCAGTTTTTCTCAGTGGAGGAGTAATAAAAGAGTTACCGAAAGCTTTATCAGAGTTTAGTTTTAAAAGACCAGTAGGAGTTCATCATGCTGGCCAGATGAAAAAGGCTTCCAAGTGGAAATCACATCAACAAAGGCATAAAGTCATAAAATAGCATGCTAGATCATGAGGTGCGTGTGAACACGTGGTTAGGAATAAGACTGAACATACAGAGATTCCTGACTGCTGTTCTCGCTATTGGTTTCACCCACCCACCTACATGTGTAGACTAAGTCTTTGATAGGCCTGTATTAGTAATCAGTTTGCCGGTGAGGGGGGGTGTCATCTGAGTTCTTAAAGTTTGTTCCATTCTGTCCATAAAGAATATTCATCATTTTTTTCTGACACTTAGTTAACGCACATTTGCCACACCTCAGGCAAATGCTGGGTCAGAAAAAGGCAGTTGCCAGGTAATGGAGAGCTAGTATATTCAAACTTTGTCTTATTTTTGAAGTGATTGGAAATCCAACACATATTATTAAGGGGAACTGGGCAGCTTTAGTTTCTGAATAGATGGTGCTGACATTAACTTCACAATACTTCACTGACAACATTGAAAACATAGTTAATTTTATCTCGTTATTCTTATTGTAAGTTAAATAATTCTTAAGATAAAGCTATTCTGAAAGAGTGGAGGATAGTAAGGGCAAGAGAAAACTGCTTTAATAGACTTGCCATTCAGAGTGCTAGTAGAGTCAATCAATACCCCTTTTTCAGCTGGAAGGAATTTTGCAACACGGTTTAAGCTTCTTCCACAGACAGCATGAGTATCATATGTCTAGTTTTAATGTGCTTGGATGCCATATCCCATTGAGCAGTCTGTACCAAAAACATGACCCTTTTCTCTCATCTGATGGCCTGCTTAGTGACCAGATCTTACCTTCGTTATCTAACCTGTTTCTAGACCATGACACTGCAGAGACTGACTTCTTCATGGTTTGACAGATACAGAAAAATATAATGATCCTCCTATCCCCTTCCCCTCTGGTAGCCATTATCTATGGCTTTGTTTCTGTTTGGTTTGTGAGGGGGAAAGCGTGAAAAAGGTGAAGGGGATTAAGAAATACAAGCTACCAGTTCTAAAAAAGTCATGGGAATATAATGTACAGCCGGTGAAATAGTCGATAATAGTAACGATATGTGGTAATCACAACAATAGTGATAACAATCTATAGTGACGGATGGTTTCTAGACTTTTCATGGTGATGACTTCATAAGGTATCTACATGTCTAAACATGATGTCATACACCTAAAACTAATATAATATTTTATGCCAACATAATTAAAAATTTAAAAAACTGAAAAATTGAAAATGCATACAAATTAAAAAATAAATGTTATGGAGAATGACTCTAGAAATAGTTATGATAAAATAAGTAAATAAAGTACTATCAAGACATAGAAATACCAACAATGATCCATCTGTTACTTTAACAAAGAGAATATATGATTTTTGCTACAAAGATTCTTGATAGAGGAAGTTTGGCTGAATTAGATAGTCAGTCTGTTATCCAGGCCTCTCTATGTAGTATCTGTTTTGAAACCGAGAAACTTTTCCCTTGGGTTCTGCACAACCTTCCAGGAACCAGAGACACTGATCTACTGTTAAGAAGACCAATTGCTTTGCAGATACAACAGTTTTTTTTTGTTTTCTTTTCTTTTCTGGCCAGTTTTATAGTCTCTGTAAAATGAGGGCCACCACTCTAGTTGGTCCCTAGCCATCTGCTAAACTGTATACATTATACAATATAATCAGCTGAAGCCAGAAATTGCAATAATGATTATATTTCATTAAAAAATGTAAAAAGCCTTAAGTGTTCATAAATACTTCAACATATTTGAAATATGGAAAACATTTAATGAATTGGACATCATAATGTCGTAGCTTCATCTAGCTCTCAAATGCTGTGACATTAATTGCACTTTAATAAACTTTACAAAGAAGACTCATCAGTGTGAAATATACAACTCTCTAGGAAGAATAATAATAATAAAATAAATGGTCATATGGCCCAGTTGCTCAGAAGCTGTGGACCTCTACGTGCTGGGGGAATTCGGAAATACTGCAGTGATCCTGAAAACCTTTTGTATATGTGTCCCCCAGGCACCATCTACAGAGGAAATAATATATCTCTTCTACTGTTTTACAAATCTATGAAGATTTTTTATTACTAATTAATTCATTTTAAATCTTTCAGAAATAAATTCAGTGGCTTTCCTACCTACAAACACAAAATACTAAGAAAATAGTAAAGCCAAACCTAGCAATATGTTAACATAAAGCATCACAGAACATACTCTATTCGGTATGCACTCAGACCTCAAGACGGACATGAACATGGGTGGATATACTTGTGTAGAAATGCTGAGCTACCTCACTGTCAGGTTTTTACTCTTCTGGGTCATTGTGACCCAATCTCTTGTAGTACAAGAGCTGGAGAGCAAGTCAGCAATTAGAAACGAACATCAACATCTATTGCTCATAAAGCAGAGGTTGAATGCAAGTGGAGTACAGAAGCCGTATAAATCTCCTTGTCTAGTCAGCTTGTGCCTGCCCACCTAAGCCTAAGGGGATTGATATGTGCTCTCTTGTCTTTTCACCCAGCAAAGGAGATATGATTGCTCTGTAGGGGCTGCTTTAGAGGGTACATTTAATATTAGAAATCCAGAAGATAGTTTTTAAATTTTTGAAACATCTCAAAATTTTTAGGGTAGCCTAATACAATTATAAGTATTAATATTTGACCATGACTGGATTTATTACCTTCCCTAGTACATAAAAATGTCATGTGTGTTCTTTAGTAAATGGAGATTGGATATTATAATTCAATACTCTATCAAATCTAGCAAAAGAAGACATTACTCAATCTTTTTTCACCCCAGGAATGTTTTCCATGGATAAAAACTGAAAAATCAAAAGAAACAAATAAATTGTTATGGGTATACAATGCCAGACATCCCACCAACCCCATTTCACTGACCTTGGTGACTCCTTAACAAAGAGAGTAAACCGTCTGCTCATCTGTGTGTGTGTTAGTGTGTCTTAAAGACACAGACACATTTGTTCTCCACTGCAGTGAGTTGGCATTATCTTGCTCACATAAACACATCCTACCATTAAAGAATATATCTCACGTAAACACTTTCAAAGTAATTGTTTTGATTTATGTAAAATGTTTTTTAAGATGAATTTGAAGAATTTAATCAGCTAAAATTTTCATGCCAATTTTTGCACTTCTCCAAAGTCAATTCACAGCAGGTAAAGAGACCCTTGCTTCATGCAGGTCAGTAATGTTGGAGGTTCAAAATGGAAAGGAGAATACATGAAAACGATTTAAAATTTTGAGTCAACCTATATGTTAAGAGATATTTAATAATAGGCAAGTATTCTAAGGATATTACAAATATTAACTCATTTAATTTTCCTAACAGCTTGTCCTAGTTAGCTTGGGTTATTATTATTAAAAAGTATGGTAGACAGGGTAGCTTATGACAGACATTTATTTTTTACTGTTATGAAGGCTGGGAATTTCAAGACCAGGGTGCAATCATAGTCAGATTTTGGTGAGAATCTTCTTTCTAGTTTCCTCACATGGAAGAGAAAGAAAGAGATCTGTCTTACCCTCTTTCTAAAAATCAAGGCATTAATCTCATCATGAGGACCACATTCTTATGACCTAACTTAACTGTAATTACTTCCTAAAGGCCCAACTTCCAAATACAAGGGTGGGGCAAAAGTAGGTTTACAGTCGTTTGTATGGAAAAATAATACAATGATTAATAAATAATAATACAACAGTAAGCTCTGTGTTTTGCAAAATCACCACTTGTAAACCTTCTTTTGTCCAACACTGAATATATTGGAGATTAATGTTTAGACAAGTGAGTTTTGAGGTGACACAAACATTTAGTCTATAGCATGGCCTATGAAGAAAACTATGTTAATATTATTGTATCAGTGAGTAAACTACAGAGAAGAGCGATTAAGTGCCTTCCAAAGTAGCACAGCTTCTAATGGATACAACCAGGGTTTAAATCTTAAGCAATCTCACTCCAGTCTGAGCTTCACCTGTACCCTGCATTGCGAGTTACCAAAAAGTTATCCTAAAAATGTGATAGAGAGCTCAGAAACTGGAATTTGCTTCTGTAACATATATTATCTGTAAGTTCCATGGATTTCTAAGGAGATAGCATATAAAAATAAAGATAATAAAAATCAATCTTTCACCTCATTGTGTTTTTATTATGCCATGCAAAATGATCTTTGCCAGCCTAATTTATTTCTCAGACATCTGCAGTACATACTGTGAGCTTGTTGCCTAAGTTGTACTATCAACCTAAACAGAGCACGGTGCTGGCTGCTGCCACCTGGGAATAAGTAAAAGAACAGTGACAGGCAGTCATTGTGTGTGACAGTTCATCTTCTGTATCAACCTAGAGGGTGTTTTTGGATGAATTAACATTTCAGTTAGTGAACTTGAGTAAGCAGATTGCTATTTATATGTGAGGGAGCCTCACCTAATCAGTTGCAAGTCTGAATAAAAAAGGACTGCAGCTTCCCTGAGCAAGAGGAACCCTCCAGAAGACTGCCAGGCTGCCTTTGGACTTCATTCGCACGACTGGTTTTCCTGGATTTCTAACCTGCTCATCCACACAACAGTTTCTGAAATTTCCAGCCTCCATAATCATGGGAGCCAATTCCTTATAATGAATAAATCTCTTTGTGTGTATGTATGTATGTGTGTCTAATACCTATATACATAGGAGATATATACACACACACATAGTATGTATATGTATAGTATAGTATATATACATACCTATATACACTCATAGGATACAATAGGATATATATCCGTTTCTTTGGGGAACTTTAATATATTATGTTTATTGATATTTGATTGAATAAAAAAGCAAATCTACCTATAGAACACTCAACATAATATCTAAAACAGAAATATCAAGTAAATATAATTACAATACCCCTGTCTATGGATTTTACTCTTAATTGAAGGATTTGAGTGAATGAACGGCTGTGAAGATCAGCAGAATAATGTTGGAGGTTCAAAATGGAAGGGGAACACGTGAAAATGATTTAAAATTTTGAAGCCAGTTGTATTTTAAGAGGTATTCTGGATGAAATGGAGAAGTGGAACCGAGGAGGGGCATGAACTGCATCACACCTTGAGGGGGATGCAATTCGCAGAACAATTTAGGGAAATGCTTCTCCCTAAACTGCGGGATGCAGCACTGTGCCTACAAAGTACAGGGCCGGATTGCTTGAACTCCACCTGCAAATGGAGTGTATTGCAGCTCTGAGAATGCAAAAAGAAACATTAAAGCTGAGAAAACACTGTAAAGAAAGAATTGTAAAACTGGGGGATGTGGGAGGTAAAGGTTTGAGGATTCAAAAAATAATATTTAGATTATGGGCCTGAAGCACACAGAGTACAGGGTTTGAACTCCCAAAAAATTCAACTGGATTTTGAGAATCCTCCACAATATCCTGAAAGAACTATAATTATTTTTTTTGGAATGTATGGAATGGTTCTTACATACTTAAGGCAGACCATAGTCCATCCTGTAATAATAAGTAGGTTGTCAGATTTATTACTGTATGTAAATGAGAAAATATTACTTGGTACAAAATGCTTGGATTTCCCAACTTTTTATAGTGACGTTTCAAGTTCTAAACCACAGTAAGCAAATATCAATTTTATGCTTTCCCAGCCAGGTACCTAATTCCCTGTTTTATAAGTTTATTATAACTGCTTTTTAGGTTTATTCAATGGGGGGTTGCACTGCTACATTAATCTGAGGATTTTTAGGCTTGATTTTTATAAGGAAAGTTTCAGTATAAAAAATATACAGTGGAAAATACATGGGAACAGTCATTAATAAATGCTCAGTTCTAAGTTATGGATAGACTTATTATTTAAAATTAAATAATGTATATTTGTCATAGGTTATTATGTGAGAACATACAAAGGGAGATTATATGTAGAATTTCTTCTAGAGGTTTATTCAAAAGAATTCAGTAATCAAAAATATACTCACATGGGTTTCTGGTACTTCTAGAACATTCTGGCACTAATCATGCTTAAAACAAACAAACCAACCAGCCCTACCCTGTTACATGTCAGTAGAAGCAGTGACTTAGCAGACATACCCGTTGGCAATACTACGTCAATCAGACAGCAGATCCAAATGCCACCGTGGCATTGTCACTTCTCACACTTGATGTGGCATGGTCCAGGATACATCTCTATGTATCTCTACATAAGACAACTATCTCTAGCCAATGTTTTTATCCTCCTAACTCTTTGTGCTTATGGGGGTAAAGCCAAAATAGAGATTTAGCTCCAAGCTGGCTTCTTGATCCAGACGACATGATACAGAGTTGAATTAAGAGAATGTACTCTGGACCCAAACTGCCGGCATTTATATCCTGGCCTGCTGTTTACTTGCTCTGTTAACATGAGTAAGTTACTTAATCATATTATTCTTCAGTGTTTTTATCTGTACATTGGGCAAAATCATAGTACCTACCTCATAGGATTTTCATGAAAATTAAATGAGCCCCACAGTCCAGGTATTCTAGAAAGCAGAGCATGAGGGAAGATTTAAGAGGCTAACCTTTTATTTTGATGGTTCAAGCCAGGAGTGGTAATAGTGAGAAATAAAGGAAACTGCAGTAGAAATGGAGGTAAAGTGACATGATATGGTGTTTGTCAATCTGTCTGTTATTTCACAACAGTGGCTTACAGACACAGTGGGTCTCTTGGCAGATGCATTCATTCTACACATGGGAATAACCACATAGGCTGAAGTCAGAAACAGTCACAGAAAAGAGAAGGGAGAGAGAAGTTATCTTCCTCACTTCTCATCGGCTGTTTCCATCTGGTCAAACTTCCTGAAATTCCAGGTTGCCCTGCAGCCGTGGTATTTCCTCAAGAAACTCTGCAGAGAGGTTCGCTGGAGTCTGAAAGTGGAGAGAAGTCCCAGTGTGAATAGGGCTCTGTGGGAGGAGGCCACCAGAAATCTGAGAAGGTGCCCAAGTGCTTTACACAATGAATTCATGTGTGAGAGCACTTAGAAGACCACCCAACAATGGTAAGTAATACGTGTTAGCTACTATTAATCTGAGACACACTAATGAGAATGTGAAATAAGAATGACTCTTGTAAATAAAGGGTTACACTTGGTAGTGATTCTAGTGAAATTCTAATTGTCCCAAGATCGTCTCTGGTGTCATGGATTTATAAATACAATGGGAGAGCTGGAAATGGTCAATTCTTCCAAGTTGTCCATCAAAAACACAGAGAGTTATTCCAGAATGGGCTCAGCTCTAAATTTAATAATGGCCAATGCATCCAGGGGTGCTTATACAGAGGAGAGGAGAGTAATTCTTCCATGATTTTAGAGTGGATGCCAGAACAAGAATTGGGGAACAGTATTTAACTTTCTCTCTGAAAGTCCCCATTTACTAGTATCTCTTTCTGGCTTCAAGGCTTGTGAGTTGCTGGAAGGCATTGCTAAACGGAAGAAATGGAGTCATGGAGTGTGATACGAAAGGACGGATAGCCATACCTTTGGGGAGCAAAGCACAGAAAGTTTCTGGCAAATGGAGTCCTGTTCAGAATCACAAGGATGGACCAGGTTGGTGACCTGGTAGTGAGGATTACCTAGTGAAAGGATTACCTGGTGAAAGCTATAGATGTTTCAAGAAAAAATAATTACAAATATAAGAGTGCAAAAATTATCTCTGTCCAGCCGTAGAACCTACATGAGACTTGTCCAGACTGTTGAAGTATAGTTTTTTTCAAGTCACTAGTGCCAGACATTGACATTCTAAAATATGGAATTTCAAACTTACTATATAAATCTGACTCATCCAGGTGCTGACATAAGTTCCTTTTCTATAATTTTAACTGTTTTTTAGAAAACTATATATTTTAAAAGGATACTGTTCTGTTTCATTCTGTTTCCTTAATATCACTCATGGAAAGAAACTAAATATATCAGGCCTGACTGTTCGCATGCTAAGTGGGATTCCCTCCTTGAAGACATTTTTGCATCTTCAGGGAATTAAACTGGCAGCTGTCAGGCTGTTCTCATGCAAACCACAGAATGTGCCCTTCCTTCTTTGTGTCTGATGGAGATTTAAGCCAGATGCTCAAAAGAGAGGCCTGGATTTCAAAATCTTACAGTCAACATAGGGGGAGAGTGAGTTACAGGGGGAAAAACAGTGCACTGTTCCAGTGCCCTAAAGCACGTACAAGCTTGGGAATGTGTGGTGTTAGTATACGAGTTATCTAACACACAATACGTAGTTACCATCAAATTAAAGATTTGGGAGACTTATTTGGCCAGAGTGGGTTTCCTCCTGGTCGTGCTGTTTTCTCGACTTCAAAGAAAATGAGTTTGATTTGGAGAAGTTTGCCACAAAAACCCCAAGTTTTCTTTTATGATCGCTTCACTGAAATAAACATAGATGAGATTACCATAAAAATAATCATTGCTCAAAGTTTAGGGCCTGTAATCTAAATGTATAATCCCCATGTGCAGTTTTTTAAACATATTAAATATATTATGAAAAACTTCTGTGGATTTTTTATTGTAACTTTTATAAATAGAAAATAATAGTGCTACTCACCATGTTTTTTTTTTTTCATTTAGCAATGAATAGTAAGTGAATAAGATTTTTTCAAATTATGGGTTTATATTTTAATGTCTAAAATCTATGATTTAACTATTCATATCTAGATTAATTCAAAATAAATTCAATCTAAAAATAATTTATTAACTTTTTTACTTTGTAGTCATGTTTTCTGGAACATTTTGTTAACTTTATCCCAGCTATATCAAATACTTTTGCTAAAATTAGAAAACTTTTTCTCCACAGAACCAGACACTATGGGTTAATACAGCAGTGTTTAAAATATAAAACCTTACTCTTGACATCACTAAACCTGAGATTAAATTGCAGGAATTAGAGTTTGGCATGCATGCCAGTTTGAATTAGCCATTTGATTCTGTAAATTATCTAAAAATGTACAAAATTTCCTGCTTCCCCATTAATAATCATATTTCTTCAAATTGTACTTTATCATTCCTCTTAATAAGTCACAACTAGGCAATACATTGTAGATAAACTTCAAACACAATGTAAGTTTAAAAACATATCTCCAAATAACAAGATTTTAAATATTGCAGAAGTGAATTACCAAATTTTCAGAGCATACTAATAGCAAAATTAAAAAACAACATTCACACTGCTGAAGAATTGCAAAACAGTTGTTTGCATTAAAGAAGAGAGTTGTAGGATTGTACATTTAGACTGAGTCTCTTAAAATATACATGTTCACACACATTCACTTTTGATTTAAGATTTAAAAAAGGCTGCAAAGATATTATCTGTAAAAATCACTTAAAATATTTTGATGAAACAATTAACTTTTCACCGCTCCCTAATCTCCTTTAGAGTTATTTGTTTTCCTACTTGACAGGAACGCGAGATACCTACTTTTCAAATTTCCTATTAGAAAATAATTCTAGAACAGGTGTAACCCCAGTGTTCATGACACTGATGTAGAGGTTTAGATTATCTCCAACCAAAATCAATCTACCTACCTGCGTCTCTAACCTTTTTATCTGTATGTGATGGTATAAATGTATTATATATGAACATATACAATTTCATATTCCTAGTTAAAAGTAATGAAGTTTTAATAGACATTAAATTTTTCCCTAAAGATTATAGGCTTTTGTTTTTCTGCACATGTAGGAAACATGCCCCTTGACGTAGGCATGACCACATAAATCGCTTTGGCCAATGAGATGTGAGCAGAATCATTGAAGAGCCAGGGCGCAGTTTACTTTTTCCCTCTTCCACACAGCAAAGGCTGAGTCTCTGGAGGAAGGTGACCCAAGAAGCACCTTTTCCCAGTATGTGATGGACAATTGGTATTAACAAAAATAAACCTTTCTTTTTCAAACCACTAATTTTTGTTACTACAGTTGATTCTGGGCTTTTTTGGTTGTATCAGTCTCTTTATCTCCCTCTCTGTTGCTTTCTCCCTCTGCTTTTCTCTTCCTCATTTTTCCCACCCACATGTTTTCAGAGCATAAGCTAGTGTGGTAAATCTCTTCTCAATAAATGGTGTAAGATGGAAACAGAATATTATGGCTTATTGAAATCCAGCTAGAAAGCCAACAGTGTCCTTTTCTTTCTTCTCTATATAAAAATATTCCTTCCCCCCGAAACACGACCCCTTGTAATTTTCTCCCTTCTTCAGTATGGTCAGTCATTAACCAGCACCCACTTCCCAATGGCTTATCCTTGAGCTGCTTAAGTAGAAACTGAGCAAGAGACGTGGGTCAGGAAGGAGCATAAAGGGAATCAGAAACATAGAACACTTAGTACAGAAAAAACTGTATGCATCTGAAACGACTTCAGTAAGTATTATAGTCTCATGTTGGTTCTATTACTAAATAATAAGATGAATCAATAAAATTATTTCTAATTTGTCACCACCTGTGAAAATCCATGATTCCATCCATATTTCAAGATTAGAGTCACTAGAGTTGCATTTCTAACTTACAATGTGCCCCAAGACACACCCTAAGTCATCAGAATCAATTCTCGGAAGCAGCTAAGGCAATTTTCTTTTGGGGGCTGGGGATGGTGACTATTCAGATGAAAATATATTTTGACATGATTCCCATTATAACATAGGTAATGATAAAGTCAGTGGCAAATGTGGACTTTCAATGCACAAAGGGTTTGAAGTATTATACAATATCAATCCTTATTTCAAGAGTTGTTTTTATTATTTTGTAATTGCAACTGACCCTACAAACACCTAGGTATCCCAAATGAACTTAGTAGTTAAAATGGATAACACAACACAAGGTGTCTATGCATTTCACCATAGGAAAACTTTTCTCAGGTCACATAATGATAATCGGGAAAAGTGTTCCAATGGCAGAGAAAAGATTACTTTGTTTTCTATTTTGAGGAGAGAACTTCTCTCCATCCTTGTCCTTACTCTTTCCATGTTTTTTTATTTTCCATTTATTGGTCTTCATTTCTAGACGCCATAACTGACATATGCAATTTTAATTACTTGGTTCTGAAAATGTTTTCTGAAGAAAAATTATTGTCATCTGTGTTGTAGCAAATTGCAGGTATGTTGGGCCAGCTGCTTCCTGCTCCAGGCATGCTGAGAGTGTCAAGGTATCCTACCCACTTGGGTCTGAAGGCCACAGACTGCAGGTCAGAGGGTTCCTGCCACCAGAGTTTCAATTGTTTTGTTTTTGTTCAGTTCATATTTCATCTTTACTCTTTCTCCATTTATTTCTCCTTAAAAGAGCAGAGATAGACTGTAGTTCCAATTTCTATTGGCAAAAATAACTTTCATTTTAATTGGAAAATTTAATTTTGAGTTATATATTCACTGTAGGATTTTTCCATTTTATTTATTTTTAGACTTTATTTTCATGACATTATTATCCTCACGGGTAAAATTGCTTTTGTGTGTGTGCACTTAATGATATTTAGCTATTGATTTTTTATAGGGTATAGGAACATCTCATAACTTTAATTATCTGGAATGATGTAAAGGCCACACAATTGCAACTAGGGAGAATTTTTAAAAATGTATGTGTATTATTTTAAAATTAGTTTACTTAAGTTATTCTAAATATAAATCATTACATATACTAGGAATTTGTTTCTGTTTTCAGTTTCCTAGAAAACAGACTCTGAGGAGGTATTGAGCCTGCAGAACCCGTATTATGAAGCACCCCTGGGTCAACCCCTATGGAAAGGGAGAGACAGAGGCAGGATTGGGCAGGGGAGGAAGCCATGTTTCAGGGCAGACCTACCTCGTCTTACAACTATGGAAAGGAGGGAAGGAAGCCGGGTTGGGCACAGGGGGTTGTCAAGCTACAGGGCAGATCTAACTCATCTCAGTTGACCCCACATGTTGTTTTGGAGCTTGAATGCCTTTCAGAGTTGCCCTCTGTTGGGTCATGACAGCCAGACCTTTATATTCCCACATCTGTGAAGTCATTTGGTAATGTGTGCCACTTGGGAGTATGAGTATGGCCTGAAGGAAATGGGACCTTAAGCAGTTGTGCTTCACTTCTGAGGTGATCTCTGAAGAGCGTTATGAAAACTGGCTGTGGACATACCCTCCGTAGCTGGGGTAGCAAGCCCTTTCCCGAAGGACTATCTGGACGCTACATGACTGGTAAGTACATGTGTGTTTATACAGTATGTAGGCATAAATTTATGTTGATCTTTCTCATTGGATGTGAATAAAGATGTCCTAGATGCTATTTAGAATTTTTCTGGAAGTGAATTATTCCTTTAATGTCCAATTAGAGCCTTTTTAATATTCTATATTGGTAGGTTACTCTATCAACTTGCTATTTGTCTTTTTATACCATTTCAAAAGTAACAACCATTATTTGTGAAATGAAATGTATCAGAATAACAAATACTTAAACGTTTTAAATGAGCAACATAAACTACAGCCTAATCAGGGTTATGCACACATACCTGCACCTAGGATTTATTTCATTAAATTAAAATGGTCCTCTCTATGGGTAAAGAGCAGCTAACATTGTCCTCAGCTGATAAAGAGAAACTGAAAGCCACAGTAACTATTAAGACCTATTAAATAATATAAATTCTGATCCAATGACAAATCTAGTTCTTATTGCTATATGTCCAACATTTTTGGTAAGAAGATGTAGGAGATGAGGTGAGAAAGAACTAAATGGAATTTTGCACTTGTTTAAACCTTAGAGCCAACAGAATATACAGAAGAAATAGCTTACACAGAAAAGTCAAGTAATTATAGGTGGAAAGAGGGGCAAACCATCAAGTGTATTTTAAAATGTTTTATTCTGGGTCATCCATTTCCAACTCTAAACCCTGTGGGTGATTTCCTTTCCCTCTAATGGAGAGGAAGAATCAACAGGACTAATCACCAAGGGAAAGGTAGTGAGTGGGGAAGGAAGAAACAAAAAGGAAATGGAGTAAGAGTATAGGAAAATAAAAAAAATATGAAACAAAAGGAAAATAGAAGGATCCATCAACAAAAAGAAGAAGGAGGGAAAGAAGAAAGGGGAATATAGAAAGAAGCAAAAGAGAAAATGGGAGGAGGTAGCAGAGAAGGATCGTGTGACTTTATAACATGTTCAGGGCAATTATACGCAGGTACAATCCTTCCACTGAAAAGCAGTGTGACAACTGGCTCAACTTTTTGAACTATCCTTTGCATTATTTTTATGGATGGCTTTTCCACTGGGAAAATGGTAAAATATTTAAGGGTAGGATATAGTTTAAAAATATAGAAGCAGTTGTCACTGGGCTTTATAAATTTTCTGGTCCTTTAGTGTAACACAAATATCTGCCTCTAATTTCCATTCAGAAGTAAACTACAGGTACTATGGTGGAAATGCCTATAGCTTAAAAATATCATATAATAACTTTATTTGCTGACTATAAACCTACATAAAAAATGACCCTGAGGGTCTCATATTTCAGGCTCAGTACCTTCATAAGTGGTAGTCAAATATACAATTACTGGAGACTATACCT
This sequence comes from Desmodus rotundus, assembly GCF_022682495.2. Taxonomy (NCBI): domain Eukaryota; kingdom Metazoa; phylum Chordata; class Mammalia; order Chiroptera; family Phyllostomidae; genus Desmodus; species Desmodus rotundus. The sequence continues at coordinate 71,402,027 of NC_071388.1, read as the reverse complement.
GAGATGAAATCAAGCTTTATGACTTACTGGCTCTGTGAATCCTGATCCAAATATTTAACTTTAATTTCTTAACCGTTGGTCTCCATATCTATTTAATGGACATAATAATCTTCATTCATATGGTTATTTTGAGATTAAATAAGACAATGTTTTTAAAGGATTTAATACAATGCATGACACATGGTTCTTTGTCAATCCGTTTTATTAGTTAAAATAATCACATTGCATATTTTAAATAGATTTTAATATTTAACATAAAACGTTTGAGAGCAGTTTATTGATTCCCCCTTCTGTCAATACTATCAGTATTCTTGATACTGGTCAGTAAAATGCTGTCCTCAGATATATGCCAATTTGTCATTGAACTAACAATTCTAAAGGTGCTTTAACTTCCTGGTATTTGGGAATACTGCCTGTAAATGTTGACATCACAGCTTCACATAAAAGGAGAAGAGCTGTGGATAATTGTGCCCCAGTGATACTATTTGTAAGGGAAGGCCCTGTGGAGTAGTATGCAGAGTGCTCCATGTGCTGTTCACGATACATTTTAGTTTAGTGGGCAGTGGCGATTTCTTCCAGGAAAATTGTATCCAAAATAGAGAATGGCTAGGCCTGGGGGCCAGACAGAGCTGAAAAAGTCCTTGAAATATGACTTGGTTTTTTAAACATGATAGTATGCTTTGACATAGTACATAGTTACAAGAGCATGTAAGAATTTCAAATTTCACTTAAAGTGTTATTTCTCCACAATGGGGAAAAGCACTTACTTAAATGACCTTGGCTTAAGGTAACATATGTTAAATATGTGTAAATTTTAAATTTCCAGATGCGCAGAAATTACATTTTCCTTTTTAAAATTTTTCAAGGGCAACTTATTCAAGAATGACTTTAATTTTTGCCAATATAACTTTTAAAGGAAAATATATATACCCACTAAAATTCAGCTCTTCCCAAGGTGTGAATCCATCCATGTCTATTACACTGATTAAAAGTTGTGACAATGAAAGAGCTGTGATAGCACCACATAAATTCTGAGTTTCTCTGAAGTCACAGCTTGCTCATTTCGTTTACTTAAGTGTTTAGTGTCACCTCATTATGTTCTATCCTGAAATGCCCGATGTATTTCAGGTGCCATTCCCGGTACCAAGAAGTGTTAAATAATAAAATGAGTAAAAACTTATGATTCCTCCTTTCAAGGAACTTAACAATCCTAAATATGTATGAACTTATTTTGACATTAGGCACCTATTTTTATTGTAGTGAAATATATGAGTGTATTACACAAAATTACCACTTTGGCAATTTTTAAAAATATTTAATTAATTTATTTTTAGAGGGAGGAGGAGGGAAGGAGAAAGACTGGGAGAGAAACATCAATGTGTGGTTTCCTCTTGCATACTGCCTACTGGGAACCTGGCCCACAACCCAGGCATGTGCCCCTACTGGGAATCGAACTGGTGACCCGTTGATTCACAGGCCAGAATTCAATCCACTGAGCCATACCAGCCTGAGCCACTTTAACAATTTTTAAGTGTACAGTTTTGTGGCATTAAGCACATTCACACTGTTGTGCTAATATCTTCACTATTTATCTCCAGAACATTTTCCATCTTTCTGAACTGAAACTCCGTACCCACTAAATGCTAGCTCTCTGTTTTCAAATCCCTCACCCCTAGAAACCACCGTTCTACTTTCTGCCTCTCTGAATCTGACTACTCCAGGAATGTTATTTGTTCTTGGCTATTTCACTTAGGATAATATCGTTGAGGTTATTAATATTATATCAAGTGTCAAAATTTCTTTCCCTTTTTTTTCAAACATATAACTCAACAAAACATCATCTGCACACTGCATTGTGCACGTATGGCCCAAAGCAAAACCTCCTTCCATCCTCATTTATCATCCCTTTCCCTCTTGCACCTTCCCCCACCCCCCTTTCCTTCTGGCTGTCACCACACTGTTGTCTGTGTCTGTGTTTTATATGTATAATTTTATGTCCAGAAAGTCTCCAGCATGTACTACGAAAAATAGAGATATTTATTGAAGAAGATACAGAACAAGAAACACTGTACATAGGACCATGATGCCTCAGTCCCTTTCAAAGTAGGCACCTTGGGACCTCACACAGTTCTCCCAATTGCCATCAGCTGTCTCATTATATTTCCCTGAATCTCATCAATGGTCTGAAATCTGTTCCCTTCCAAAGGTGATTTTAGTTTTGGGAAAAGCCAGAATTCACATGGCACCAAATCTGAGCTGTAGTGGGGGCTGAGTTACCTGGGTGATTTGATGTTTCACCAAAAAACTGCAGGAGATGTGATGCAGGAGTGGGCGCATTGTCGTGATGAAGCTGTCAATCACCAGTTGCCCATAGCTGTGGCCTTCTGAATCATCTGAACAGTTTCTGTGGAGGAATGTTCAAGTTTAATGCAAAATATGATGCAGATTCATTGCTCTACTCGCTCAGTAATTTTGAATGTGATGGACACACAGTACACATGCTCATTCAATGGCACCTACCACCCCCACTGACTAGTACAGTGAAGTTGTCATTGTTCACACATGTGCATTCCAGTCCACTCTCTTTGCTGCATGGTTACAATGATGCACAAATTGTTCTCATTATATTAACAATGGCTGTACTTTTTCCAGACAAATATATATATTTGCTTAATCCCTTCATCTATTTTTTCACCCAGTCTCCCAACTCTCCTCCCCTCTGACAGCTGTCAGTCTGTCCTAATATCTATGCTTCTGTTTCAATATCATTTGTTAAGTTATTTTGTTCATTACATTCCACATATAAGTGAAATCATTTGATATTTATCTTTCTTGATTGGCTTATTTCACTTAGCATAATATTCTTCAGTCCATCCATACTGTTGCAAATGTAAACATTTCTCTGCAAAACAGGAACAAGACAGAAATACCCATTTTCACCACTCTTATTGAACGTCATACTGAAAGTTCTAGCCACAGCAATCAGAGAAAAATAAGAAATAAAAGGTATCCAACTTGGAAAGGAGGAAATGAAACTGTCATATACACAGATCACATGATACCATATATGTAAAAAAAAACAATTAGAACTGATAAATGAATTTAGTAAAGTAGCAGGATACAAAACTAATATTCAGAAATCAGTGGCATTTTAATACATTGATAGTGAACAATCAGACAGAAAAATTAATAAAACAATTAAATTTACTATTGCAGCAAAACAATAAGATACCTAGAAATAAATTTAACCAAGGAAGAAAAAGGCCTTCACTAGGAAAATTATTGGATACTGAAGAAAGAAATTGAGGAAGAATATACTGTGTTCATGGGTAAGAAGAATGAACATTATTAAACATTATTAAAAGGTCCATACTACCCAAGACAACCTATAGACTCAACACAATGCTTGTTACAATACCAATCAAATATCTTGCTGAGGTAAAATAAATACTCCAAAAATTTACATGGAACCATAGAAGACCCTGAGTAGTCTCACAATCTTGAGAAAGAAGAATCGAGGTGGTGTTATCACACTACCTGATATCAAACTATACTGTAATGCCAGAGTAATCAAAACAGTCAAGCACTGGTGTAAGATCAGGCACAGAGATCAATGGAACAGAATAGAGAGCGCAGAAATAAACCCACACCTTTACGGTCAATTAATATTTGACAAAGAAGGCAAGAATATACAATGAAGTTAAGACAGTCTCTTCAATAAATGCTGTTGGGAAAAATTGTACAGATACATGCAGAAAATGAAACTAGACCACCAGTTTATACCACACACAAGAATAAACTTAAAATGGATTAAAGACTTAAATGTTAGACTTGAAACCAAAAAAAATCCTAGAAGAAAACATAAGCAATGAAATTTCAGACTTTTATCATAGCAATATTTATGTTGATATATCTCTTCAGGCAAGGGAAACAATGGAAAAAAACCCCAAAAACAAATGGAACTCTATCAAACTAAAAAACTTTTGCACAGCAAAAGAAACAATCAACAAAATGAAAAGGCAGCCCACTAATTAGGATAATATATTTGCCAACGATACATCTGATAAAGGGTTAATATCCAATATATAAAAAAAGAATTTATATAGCTCAACACCTAGAAACCAAACAATCCAATTAAAAAATGGATAAAGGACCTAAATAGACACTTCTCCAAAGAGGACATATAGATAACCCACATACATATGAAAAGATGCTCAATGTCACTAATCATCAGAGAAATGCACATTAACACCACAATGAGATATCATCTCACACCTGTCAAAATGGCCATCATCAATACATCAACAAACAAGTACTGGGGAGGATGTGAAGAAAAGGTAACTCTTGTGTACTATTGGTGGAAATACAGATTGGTGCAACCACTTGGAAAACAGTCTGGAGTTATCTCAAACATGGAACTACCTTTTGACCCAGTGATTCCACTTCTGGGGATACATCTGAAGAAGCTAGAAACACTAATTTGAAAGAATATGAGCTCCCTGATGTTCACTGCAGTGTTATTTACTACAGCCACAATCTGGAAACAGCCCAAGTGTCTATCAGTAGATGAGTGGATTAAAAAAACAGTGGTACATTTACACAATGGAATACTACTTGGCCATAAAAAATATGTTTTTAAGTCTGAATAATATGCTGTTGGTATGATATTTAGGTGCTTTTTATTTTTATATTTGCTAGTGATTCTCTTTTAGAAAATTTTATATTGGAAGATCTCTGCCATGAAGTCTTTTATTTATTTATTTTAAATATTTTATTTATTTATTTTTAGACAGAGAGGAAGGGAGAAAAACATCAATGTGTTGTTGCCTCTCACACGGCCTCCACTGGGGACCTGGCTCACAACCTGGGCATGTGCCCCTACTGGTAATAGAACCAGCAACCCTTTGGTTCACAGGCTGGTGCTCAGTCCGCTGAGACACATCAGGCAGGGCATGAAGTCTTTTGTTTAAAGAAATAAACTTTTTATTTTAGAATAGTTTTAGAGTTAAAGAACAGTTGAAAAGGGAACACAGAGTTTCTATATAATTTTTCCTATGTTAACATCTTTTTTTTTAAGATTTTATTTATTTATTTTTAGAGAGAGGGGAAGGGAGGGAGAAAGAAAGGAAGAGAAACATCATTGTGTGGTTACTTCTCATGGCCTCCACTGGGGACCTGGCCCATAACCCAGGCATGTGTCCTGACTGGGAATCGAACTGGTGATCCCTTGGTTCACAGTCCATGCTCAATCCACTGAGCTACACCAGCCAGGGCCTATGCTAACGTCTTATATTAGTATGTTTCATTTGTTACAACTAATGAAATGACATTAATACGTTATTTACAAAATTCTATATTTTATTTAGATTCCCTTAGTGTTTACCTAATTTTCTTTTTGTGTTCCAGGATCCGGTTGGGGATCCCAGCTGGGATACCAAATTACATTTAGTTATTATGTCTCCTTAGTTTCTCTTAGTTTGTGAGTCTCAGACTTTCCTTGTTTTTAAAGACCTTGACAGTTTTCAAGAGTATGTTCAGGTATTTTGGATTGTCTGATATTTCTCTCATGGTTAGGCTGGGGTTATGGACTGGGGATAGGGGAGAGGGAACCACAGGAGTAAAGTGCCAGGCTCATCCTGCCATATCAAAGGTACAGATGGTTGACATATCTTATTGCAACAGGGTGCAGAGCATGTTTCCTGAAAATAGAAAAACAACGCCCACAATCCTTGACTGTGGGAAGGGAAGGGTGAATGGTACAGAGTTTAAGATACATTGTATAACAAGGCAAGCTAATAGCATGCCTTCCTGAAGGGAAAAGGGCTGCCACCCAGGGCAAATTGTGTGTATGACTCTGAGAATGCTCCGTGACTTGTGACATAGGCCAGGGGAGCTCATACTGTGCCTGTGCAAGAGGCAGGGGGCTCACCCCAGATGCCCGAGCATCACTGGGAACTTTCGTCTTGACTAAAGATGGCAGCCAAAAGAGGATAAAAGACACTGGGAAACTGGAAAAGTGGTGGACACCAAGCACCATAGGAAGGGCCGGATATGACGTCACTCAGGAAGTTCCAGACTGAGCATTTAAAATAGGGCGAGCCAAGAGAGGAGCCATGAGGTCTGCCGAGAGACTAGAGGTCCATGGGGAGGTCTAAAAGCCGGTGAGTGTGACACGAGGGCGGTCTGGAAGTCTGTCTGGAGAAGCCGGCAACAGAGCGGGTGGCACTTCAGGGGCCTGCCTAGCCACCCGGATTCGGGAGGGCTGCTTGGAGCTGAGCTGTGACCAGCAATGCTGATCTGTGGACTGCTGCTTTTCTGAAAGAAGAAGGTACCTCTGAGTGGTGTATTCTGCAACTGGCCTGGTTTGGCAAAGGGAGGCAGGACTGTGTGTTTTTGCGTGTTTTTTGAAGGGAGTGGGACGTAACAGCAGAAATTTGCCATTATTCTAAATCTGTATAACCTTTAAATAACACTTTTCTTTTTTCACCAAACCCTTGCGTTGGGAGCCATGCTTCTTGGCGGTGGGCAATCAAACCCCTCAGCTGTTACAGAACACCATTGGTGCGGTGCTGTAACCTGATCAATGATCACGTTAACCCTAATCACCTGGCTTCAGGTGGCGTTTGTCAGGTCTCTCTACTGTAAACACACTGGTGAGTGTTTGCCAAGTTTCCCACTGTAAAGCTACTGTTTTCCTTTCTCTTTTTTTCCTTATGGTACTCTTGGAGGGCAAGTCCGTAAGCTTAACTGACATTAATGGGTAGAGTGATGCTGTCTACAGAATTACTTGACATTCTGTAGAAGAGACTTATCAATTCTCACACTTTCATTTACTTTTTTGCAATCATTTATGTAAACTGGTGTAGATGAAGCCATTTTCAGGGAAGGAAATTACATCATTTCATGTTTGCTATGCCCCAGGACCTGTGTTAAGTATATCCATAAACTTATTGGAACATACATACATTATTTCCTTCACATTGCTACTTTCGTAACTTCAGTTTCTACAAGAAATATATTATACATCTTACTATTTTGTCTATGTAACTGAGATTTGAAGTTACCTTATGACTGAGAAATAGATGGGCTTTTGGATTTATTTTTTCAGTAACTCCTATGCTAAGATTCTTAAATACCAGACTCATGAAATCCTTGAAAACAGTCTAACTGGGCAGAGATAATTGCAATTGTGAACCTAAGAACTTTTGCTGATCAGCTTTACTAATACATGTCTGATGCATGTTAGGAAAACAGGTCTGTCTCATTCCAAACTCTGCCTTTTATACCCAGAGTTTCATGGACCTCTGTGCTGGAGGAATCTATATCATTTATAGCTTGTTTAAGCATTTGAATTTTTGGAAGATTGCTCATACACTCAAAACATTTTTTATCTATACATTGGGGGTGAGCAGTGATTAATAATAATAATATTAGTAGCTATTGCAAGGAATAAATAAATTGATGATTGATGATAGTTCTTCGCATGGTGCCTGGTACAGAGTAGGTACTGATTTTGTGTTATCAGTGTCAATAGCATTATTGTGTTCTTTACTTCCGTATTTATTTCTGTGAGATATGTGTTGGGTATCCTAGAAGACAAGCCTGAGACATTCATCTGCAAGTGATTAGGACTTGAGGTAGGTAGGAAAGGGAAGGGAAGGTGCACTAGGGAATGATCCCATGGAGAGTCCTGGAGTACAAGTTGCTCTGCAAAAATTGTTCCACTTAAAAGTTATAGAACTGAACTTGTGTACATTGCACTGGTTCACCATCGCTATGGGCTGTGGAGGGAGGGGTGGGGGAAGAGTAATGGTGTAAAATCTAAGGAACTACCAGGAAGACCAAAGACCATCCACTGAATAAGGTTGTCTCAGGTGCGAGGCATCACCAGCAAAGTAGCTCAGAACCAGTAAGAGCAATGGAAGGAGACCTGGTGAGACGACACCGACACCGTCTTCCCAACTACATAGTGGACTCTGTATAGAGAAGACATTTGGTAGAATTATAGGTACTTCTTTAAATCTGCAGATTAGAGCAAGGAGTTTAAAAAGGAAAAATTGGGCACTGTATGTCTGCTTGAAACCTTTTTCTTTAGCAAAATAATCCAGTTTGTTGTAGTCATTGTATTTTTACATGATTTTTTTTCATATTAATCAGTGGTAGAGATGGCTTAGTTCTCTTCCTGGAAACTAAAATGTTTATCAAGAACTATTCAGAGAATCATGCGGATGAAACTACTATTTCCAAAAAATATCACAAAGGTTATATAGCCATGGTTCTCTAGCTCATGGTACATTACCCCTCCTCCCCATTTAGTATCTCTCCTCTGACCCCACCAACAGACTCTCATTTGGTGTGGGGTGAGGCCTGGGCTTTAACTTGCTTTCAAAGCTCTGCAGCCAAGCTTGAGAACAACCAGATTGCAGTAAAAAATAGCCAGTTGGGAAATTTCAAATTGTCTAAATCCTACAAAATGCAAGCAAAAGAAAAAATCTGACTCATCTTGAAATTGTTGTGTTGGGAAATGTCAAAAGGTGTATAATGATTCTTTTTATAAAAATGGTAAGAAAAATATAGGTTATGTCAGTATGCATGATGATCCTAAAAATGAAGACATTTTATCGCTTTTCTTACTCCCTCCAAAATTGGAGTCCTTGGTCTAAAAAATATTAATTAAACCATTTTAAGTAAACTGACAGTACACTAATGTGGACCTGCTGATAATGTAGTTAAAATGTTAGATCAGATATATATGTAAATACAACCAAAGTAAAATTATAGTATCTGGTATAAGTAAAAATTAATCACTCATAACTAAAAACAAATGCTTGAGGGAGACTCAAGCTGGCATTACCTAGTTGGTATAGATAAAAAATAGTTCTAACATAATTGTAGTCAAATGAAAAGTCAGTAAAATGCACGTCATAATATTTTCCTTTCTGTGGAATTAATCTTAGAAGTTTCTAATTACTTTATTGACTTAAAGGAATGACAGTGTGTTAATTGGTTTCTAAATAATCTGCAGTTTTCCTCCAATATGTCTGCCTATCAACATTATCTCTTAAGTAATAACTGCACTTATAAGAAGTAAAATTATAAAATTATCAAAGATAAAAATACAAGTTACATAATTATTTTTAAAAAAACATCCTGAACTCTAGCTTCTTCAGGGAATAAGAACATTGGGGATTCAAAATACTAGAAAAAATGTTAAAATATAGAGCCTTCCAAAAATACATGGACATCAATTTTTTTAAAGTTTAATCCTGATTGTCACTATAATTCTATGAAGATTACATTTTAAAAATGCCAGTTTTGTTTTTCCTGGCCACAAAAGAATAAAAGAAAAGAAAGGAAAAAAAGCTACCATTAGGTTTCTGCTGGCTTTTCTAACTTTGCCAGATAAATGTCTCAATTGAAAACTGAAATGTGATTTATCAGGCTTGAAATATGAAGCATATCTTTCATGTTGGAATTTTAAATATCTTATTAAGCAACGGTAAAGTCTATTCAGTACTTAATCAAAACAAACCACAAAACAAGTATGCGCGGCACTTCTCCCTCTCTCAGGAACCACCCACTAATGGAGATGCAGGAAGGAAATATCCTCACACTCTCTAATTGCCTTATTTTTCTTTCCAGCAGAGTTTCCCAAACTAGTGCCTCTTAGAGTAGCGAACATTCAGATTTACAGAAACAGATATGCTTACTATAGCAACTTTTAGGGCACAAAACCTATGTCATAAAACATATATGACCAAGCAGCCTATAATTGTCCTCAATAAAATGAAGAGAGTGGGTCTCAATTATTTCTCGAGGGGCATGCCAAAAGTAAGCTAGCATATCTTAACTTGATTTTCACCCAAGTTTCAAAATACATTTTTTCAAATCTTATAAAAGGGAGAATGTTTGCATGCCTCTGTAAAAATCCTTCATGGGTATTTTAGATGTTTGGAAAATATTGCTTCTTGTGTTTTTTAAATGAAATCTAGTCATTTAAAATATATGTTTCACCTTACATTTTTCCTTTTTTGATTTTCTTCTCTGTGATGACAATGGTGTTAAATGATTTGAGGGGAAATGGGCTTACAATCTGAATTTATCAATCCATTGAAAGAACATGGAAAACTCAGGAAAGATGATAGAAACAACACTATAATATTAATAAATATAATAAGGCAAGAATTCTTGCAACATACTGAAATATGAACAGGACTGAATAAAAATGGATGTTTTGTTCAGAAAAGCCATGAGCAACCCTGGAATGATAAGTACAGAATTAAACTCACCTTTATGTGAATTAAAGAGTTTAACTATGACTGGCTATTTAATTGGTCTGGTTGTAACACTGCTGTTACCTCCCTCAGGATATGCAGAATTGGATAAATGGAAATTTAGAGCTTTTATTAAATTTTAATTGTGTTTTATTAAGGCACAGAAAATAAGACATTTTTGTGGTTTAATTATTATCATGGTAATTTGCCAAGAGAAAGACTTTAATGTCTTAAATACTGATTTATTCAAAGGTAGATTAAGCTTTACAGAAAAAAAAAGGTTGCTCACAGATTTGGACATGCTGAGGAATAAAAGATAACATTTGTTATAATAACCCATGCTGATCCTTTAAAAAAGAAAACAGTTGGATTAAGAAAAATCTGCATTTCGTGAAAAGCCAAAGGAATAAATAAAGCCGTAGCAAAGACAAATACATATTTATTCATTTGTTCATTCAACAAATGTTTATTAATTGCCTGCTTTGTCTACCAGTAACTTTTTATCATTGGCTATACAAAGTCAAATTACACATAGTTCTGCCCCTGAGGCGGTTAGTGGGAGGCAGAGAGTGTGAACCAACAGTAATACAGGATAGTGCTGTAAAGGCTTGGTGTTCCACAGAATTCCAGAGTGACATCCGGGAGTGAGGGGGAGAAGTTTCTCCAGTAATTCTTATATTTATACTGAATTTGAGGCAATAGGAGATAGTTAACCTAAAGGGGATAAGGGCAGTCCAGTGCAATATAGTAAAGCAGAAAAACAGCAGGACCTAGAGAAGCAGGAAAGGACCAGATAACAAAACACCCTTTTTGCCAGAATAAGGAGTTTGAAATGTATTCTGAAATTTTGAAGGAGCCACTGAGAGAGTTTTTGGGTTTTTTTTCTTAAATTGAGGTAAAATATATAGTGAAACATATTCACTGGAGGCTGCTTGTAAGCCAAGATTATAGTGAAAGTTGCATGTCATAAAGATTGCTTGGACAGCAGTATGAAGAACACATCATTTACCACCTGTATTTAGATGACATCATCTTATACCAGGTGTCTCAGAGACATTTGTTGTTCTCCAACTACTATGTGCTACCAGACTTGTCCTACCCCTTTAAGTTAGGCAAGGCCATGTGACTAGTTCTGGCCTATGGGCTGGGCCAAGGAATAAGATTTGATACGAGCTCATCTAGCTTTCATTCTCCCCTTTGATGCAAATGTACAACTGTGCCCTGTATGGTACGGCCTCTCTCAGCCTGACTCCCTGAATGACTGTGTGGAGCAGGGCCCACTTCACCCCTCCTTTACACTTCACCCACATAACTAGGTGAGCTACAATGTAAGTTAAAAACACTTTGTTCTAACCTAACATGACTAATGCATTCTGCTCACGTCCTTTATTCTTCGAAAAGTTCAGTTCCTGTCACTTTCTAACATTAGGTGTGTCACAATTTTAATACCTATGCTGATGGTACTTCTGGTATTTCAGGTGTTCTGTTACTTGACTTTTGCTTGTCAAGTAATCTTGTCCCCCACCCAACCTCAGCCATTCACTCCCATGATGTACACTAGTTTTTTTATGATCACCAAACATTTCCATTTTAAGCATCTTCCTCTCTGACTCTTCCGTCTTTCTAGCCAACTCCATATAATATCCCAACATGTACTATTCTTCAACCTCATTGGGGCTTACTGTCTATTAATCCAAAATTTCACCATCTCTCACTCTCCTCATGTCCTTACTTACTTATCTGTCTATATTCTAAGGCCATCATTATGATTACTTCCTTACAAATTTCATTAATTCATTTGTCCCTTTTTCATTTTAAATGTTCCCCTTGAAAAACTTCAAATCTAGTTAAACTCAATACTTCCATCCCTGCATCTGAACCTTTGAAAATGTCACATCCATATGTACATGGATAGACATATGTGTATGGATACATGTAGATACACATGTCACATATATCCATACACATATGTGTATCCATATGTATATACACAAGGATATATATAGATATATATAGTCCCATCCATATATCCATCTATCTATATTTTTAGTGTATAATTTTAGCTCACTATTTAGGTCACTTTATTTTAGGTTAACTTTTTTGTTTACTAAATAAGAATTGCAATGTTTTTACAATTAGATTTTATTTATTTTTAGACAAAGGGGAAGGGAGGGAGAAAGAAGAGGAGAGAAACAATGTGTGATTGCCTCTTATGCACCCCCAACTGGGGATCTGGCCTGCAACTCAAGCATATGTCCTGACTGGGAATCAAACCAGCAGCCCTTTGGTTCATAGGCCAGTGCTCAATCCACTGAGCCACACCAGCCAGGGCTACAGTTAGATTTTTAACAATATATTTTAAGTATTATTCTAATAATTATGTTCCTATAGCACATCATATTCAAAATAAATCTCATTTTGTTTAAAAGTTAAATTTTCAAAATAATAAAATACTATGTTGATGAGTATATTTATTTTAAAAGAAGATTTACAGTAAACATTGTGAACTAGTTCTTAGTTGTGGTAATATAGATTATTTGTATTTTGTTGTCATATCTGATTTTCTTTCAATAAATTTACCACTAGATTTTACTGTAAACATTGTCTGCAGATGTTTAGTTTTGCTATCCTAGTTGCTATGGCCATTTTATGGAGAGGCCCCAAAATACATCAATGCCAATGACATTTTTCCCATTCTCTTTTGAAAACACTCCAATTACTACCCTCCCCATGCAATGCACATGGAATTGCACTCTTGTCAAAATTTCTAAGCTCCTCTCTGTTGCTAAATGCAATATTAAATTCCTAGTCACCTTCATTCTTAATCTACAAGAATCTTTTGGCATGGTTGATCAATTCCTCCTCCTTAAAACACTGTTTTGACTTGGCTACTGGGACACATATTCTTGTGATTTTTCTTCTTCACTGCCTATGCCTTTTGAATGTTGTTTTGCTGGTTTCTCATCTCTTGGCGTCTGAACTCAGTGTCAACATTAGAACATCCAAACCTGTAGAGATTTTTTACAAAAATGTATTTGAGCCAAACAGAGAATATATCTGGAAGCAAGAGCTCAACAGAATGAGAAAAAAATGCTCCTTTAGAATGACACTTTGCAGCTTCTTTTTTGCATTTATAATTAAGGAGGGAATGGAAAAAAGATTACATGAAGGTGAGAGAAAATAAAATGGGGATTGGATTAGAAGATAGTTAACAAAATTCTGTGCTCTCTTGAGAGTGGTTTCTTTTGAAGGGTCTGAAAAGAGACATGTTAAAGGTGTGCACAGAAACAATGGACAGGGCTTGCTTTAGGCAAAGATGAAGCTTTTACTGTATGCCTGGGGTATGGCCATGCACCATGATCTGCGCAGTTAGGAATTTAAGATTAGATCACTCTGTGATGTTACTTCCATAGAACCCCATTTTCCTCCACAACTGCAACTCCCCAGGGCTCACTCCTTGGATTTGATATACTGGTACATATCAAATATACAAGATCTATCTGCAAAAAATCCAAGCATTGTTAATATAACGAGAATGGTTTGCATGACATCACTGTAACCTGGCAGCCAAGGAGGCTGGACTGGAATGTGCATGTGTGAATAATGACGACTTCACTGTACTAGTTAATGGGGGCGGTAGACTGTTGAGTGAGCATGTGTACTGTGTGGCATTCAAAATGACTGAGAGAGTACAGCAACAAATCTGCATCAAATTTTGCATTAAGCTCGAATATTCCTCCATGGGAACTATTCAGGTGATTCAGGAAGCCACAGCTATGGGCAACCGGTGATTGGCGGCCTCACAACAATGCACCACTCATGCATCATGTCTTGTGCAGAGTTTTCCAGCAAAACATCAATTCACTGAGATGACTCAGCCCCCCTATAGCCCAGATTTGGTGCCCTGTGACTTCTGGCTTTTCCCAAAACTAAAATCACCTTTGAAAGGGAAGAGATTTCAGACTATCAGTGAGATTCAGGAAAACACAATGGGGCAGCTGATGGTGATTGAGAGAACCATGTGAGGTCCCAAGGTGCCTGCTTTGAAGGGGACTGAGGCATCACTGTCCTTTGTATAATGTTTCTTATATCTTCTACAATAAATGTATCTGTTTTTCATTGTACATATCTGGGTATTTTCTGGATAGATCTTGTATATATGAAATATATATAAAATATATATTCTCTGGTGATTTTGTCTTTGGTCTTTACATATCAACTATATCATTTGTATGGTATGTAAACTCCCAGTTGTTTTTCTAGCCAGCCTTTTTCCATGAACACCAACTTCATATAGCTAATTGTTTATATCACTAATCATCTAATAGGCATTTCTAACATAACATGTCCAAAATTAATTTCCTCATTTTACCCATCAAACCTGCTCCTCACACAATTGCCCAATCTCAGTTAATGGAAGCAGCATCTTTTCACTTGCTCAGAATGACAGTCTTAGGGGAAATACTTGACTCCTCACACTCTACATACAATCAGTATTAAAATATATCCAAAATTGGATGTTTCTCACCATTTTCACTGCCATGACCTTCAAGCCACCACGAGCTCAGTCAACAATATTGCAAAAGTCTACTAACTTCCTCCTTGCTTCAGGTTTTGTACTAATCGCCCAGTTTATTCACCACATATTGATGGTTTTAAAAAATGCAAGTTAATCATTTCATTCATCTGTTCAGAACTGTCCAATGACATTTCATGTCATTCAGAGTAAAGTTTGAAGTTTTGTAGAATGTTCTGCAAACCATTGCATAACATGACCTCCTTCTTATCTCTGGCTTTATTCTCTCCTCTTCCTACCTGGACCTTTGTTATTTCAGCTATACCCGCATTCTTCTGAAAACAAGTCAGATATACTCTTGCCTCAGAGATTTTTATATGCTCTTTTCACTGCTGAACATGCCTTCTACCCAATAGTCACACACTCAGTCTCTTATGTAATTCTGTGTTTTGTTTGTTGTTTTTTAAAAAATGTTACTCAGAGAAGATAATAAGCTTCTTGGACTTTCCTGGTCACCCTATTTAAAATAACTGCCTCCTATTGCTTTATTTTACTTATTTCTATCAACTAATCATACAAATTATTAGTTTATTAATATCTCCTTTTACTGCAATGTAAGCTCCATGAGAATGAAGATGTTTTTGTTGTTGTTTCTTACTATAGCTCTAATAATGTGGCACTACTATGTTATTATATTTTCTAAGATGATTGAATAAAATGTATAAATTTGACCTTCAAAATACAAAGAATAGTTTCTGACATGTAACTTTATAATTGAATTCAGCTTATACTCTACCTATATTAATGTGTTTTTTTTCCTAAAATGAACATTGTTGAATTATTTATCACATTGTGTTTATAGTGATGGAATCATAAAATTTTACAGCTGGTACGGCATTAGAGATGATTATTGCTATATTTAGACCAAAAACTTAAGATTCTTACTGATGATTTTCCTTTTTTCATTTTGTTATTAGTGTTTAAGCTTTTACTTTTGTATAGCTAAAGAAACCATCAGCAAGTCAAATAGGGAACCCACTATATGGAAGAACATTTTTGCTAATGATACATCTGACAAGGGTTTAAAGCTCCAAAATATACAAAGAGCCGATGCAACTCAATGCTAGGAAGGCAAACAACCTAATTAAGAAATAGGCAAAAGACCTGAATAGACACTTCTCCAAAGAGGACATACAGAGGGCCCATAGACATATGAAAAAAATGTTCAACATCATTAACCATCAGAGAAATGCAAATTAAAACCTCAGTGAGATATCACCTTACCTGTCAGAATTGCTACCATCAATAAATCAACAGACAACAAGCGTTGGTGAGGATGTGGAGAACAGGGAACCCTAGTGCACTGTTGGTGGGAACGCACACTGGTGGAAATACACTGTGGAAAATGATATGGATTATTTTTCATAGATTATTACAGTCACATAGTAAGATGATACTCCAATCACATTTTTGCAATGTTTGCAGTATTTTTTTTATGCCAAGCACATATTTTGTTCCAAGTCATGTGGGATTAAGAGTTGAAAAAGAAGAGAAAAATCAAAGTTTTTAAATTTTTCAAAAAATTGAAAATTACTATTTTAAAAGTGAAGAGATTCAGAACATGTTACCCCAAAACATGGCAACCTGGCATAGTGATTATTTTAAGTTGAACTTGAGAAATGGCAGGTACAGGAAGGATTTTCTGACCTCTCTTTCTCTGCTGAAGGAGGTCATAAGACGCTCAGATGAGAAGTGCCCTCTGGGTACCCAGAAGGAAGGAGCAACCTTATATTCGAAGATGAAGGGATGCCAAGAGGAATCTGAGGAAGAAGGCATTGCTGCTTCCCCCAGTTTACTACCCTTAGTTCAGACCCTTTTGTCTTTTTATTTTTCTTATAACTTTCTCCTCTTCATCAAACCTAGTATAAAAATGCTCAGGCTTAACCATTCTTCTGGTCTTCATTTTCTTACGAAGGGTCCATGCCACATGAAACCCTGTTAAATAAATGTGTATGCTTTTCTTTAGTTAATCCGTCTTTCACGGTCTAATTTACAGTGCTCCAGTCAGAAAGCCTAGGAGCATATTAATTTTCTTCTTCCTACAGAATAAAATATAATGTAAAACAAAATAAACGATATTATTAAATTTATAATATTTTCTAAATATTATAAAATGTAATATTTATATTATATATATAAATAATTTTCTTCTTCCTACAAAAGTATTAAAACTTTTTTATTCTGAGCCAGAATAAGATGTTCTAGATAATTTTATTGAGAAATAACACAAATGAAAGTATTTTGCTTTATATATATGCATATAACAATATCTACTTAATTAAATACATATAAATATATGTATATATTTAAAGATATAAATATGTACACATATTTAATTAAATATATAAACATATATGTATATAGCCAGTTAGTTTAAAAACAGGTAGATATTTTAAATTTGAGACTTGATTTTTTTTAGCTGACATATATTTCAGTTTCATATTCACTTACACAATCTCTGTATATGAGGAAGTTAGATTTTTTTCCTCTGACTATATATAATTGAATCATACTTTTTAAAGTTAGGGAGTTTAATTGGGTTTTAATCTTGACTTTTAGTCCTTTTAAGTTTTTTCTTTTTATTGAAGTACTGAGGTAGCACGGGTTAACAAAATTACACAGGTTTCAAGTGCACAGTTCCACATCGCAGCCTCTGTACACTGTACTGTTCAGCACGCAGAGTCTAGACTCCTTCCGTTACCATTCATCTCCCCCGTATCCTCCTGCACTCCCCCTACCTCCGCAATCACCACACTTATGTCCCTGTTCTTGTCTTGACTGTGAAATACAGGCTCTGGGCTAAAGGGCTTGCAATCTTATCATCCTAAAGGCAGTAAGTGACAGAGAGGCTTTTCAATAGCTCTACAGAAACCACTTACATTGAGTAAATTATATGCCACAGTAAAACATTTTTGCAGAAAGCTTTATACAAAATAAAGGGTGTTGGGATTCCATCAATTTAGTTTCTTCATTCATGGAAATGCTGAAGTTTTACACTAGTGTCAGATTTTATTACACTATCATATTCAAAATGAAATTAAATTACAGTTAAGCAACAAAGTATGGAATTATAAGCCACAGCAATTATGCAACAACAAAAAAATTGAAAACAAAAAATTACTATTTGAAAATGCAAAGTAATAGGTGAACCTGCCAGTTTACTGCCAAATTTTTTTTATGAAACTATAGTTGATATTCCATATTATATGTGTTTCAGGTATATAATATATTTATTCAACACTTACATACCTTACATTTAATAACCATGATAAAGCTAGTAACCATCTGTCACCATAATAAGTTGTGATACTATTCACTATTCTTTCTATGGTGTATATTATGTCCCTGGGACTTTTGTATTTTATAACTACAGGTTTGTATCTCTTATTCCCTTTCATATTCTTTTAAACCATCCCCAAACCCCCTCCCTTCTGGCATTGTCAGTTCATTCTCTGTACCTATGAGTGTGTTTCTTGTGTTTTGTCTTGGTTTATTTGTTTTTTAGATTCCACATATATGAGAAATCATACAATACCTGTCCTTCTGACTTATTTTATTCAGCATAATGCCATATAAATATATGGTATTATACATGTTATATATATTTCTTAGCCATAAAAAAGAATCACATCTTTATATATTCATTTACTAATATATACTTAGTTTGCTTTGCTTTTGTATTTTTGTGTCTTGGCTATTATCATTGATGCTACAATGAACATAAGGGTGCAAATGTCTTTTCAAATTAGTGTTTTCATTTTCTTCAGATAGATAGATACCCAGAAGTAGCCATGCTCAGTCATATGGTAGTTCTATTTTTAGTTTTGAGGACGCTCCCTAATGTTTTCCATAGCAGGGGCTTCAGTTTGCGATCTCGTAAGTGGTGAGTGAGGGGTACCTCATTCTCTATAGCCTCGCCAACACTTGTTATTCTTTTTTCTTTTTTGTTGATAGCCAATCTGCCAGGTATGAGATAATATTTCACTGTAGTTTTGATTTGGCTTTCCTCAATGATTAGGGATGCTGAGCATCTTTTCATGTGTCTGTTGTCTATCAGTATATCTTCTTTGAACACGTCTATTCAGGTCCTCTGCCTAATTTTTAATTGGATTGTTTGTTGTTTTAATATTGAGCTGTATATGTTTTTTATATATTTTGAAAATTAATTGCCAGAGAAATCTTGATTCCACTCAGCCACTTTACTGGCTATAATGAAAAATTAAAAATACTAGTTGTCATAAGAAATCAAAAAGTTTAAATCAAAACATTTGGAACACAGTAAAATAATTTTTAAATTAGACCTCATTTGACTGATATCATATTGAAAATACACAATGTTTAAGCTTTTATCTTCATACAAAGAATAATGGAAGATGAAATATCTTGTTAAGAACGTTAGGAATGTTTACATTCTACTAGCCAGATGATCACGGCATTCCACTACCAGTGACCCTGATCCACTTCTTATTTCTCATGTAACGACCACTCATAGCTCTGCATCCATACATAGTTCTGTGGCATCTGCATTGGAAGGGTAGGAATTCTAGCACTTCCATGAATGACAATGGTTAATGTGGGAAGGAATGGGGAATCTTCAAACAGTAAACATATGTAAAAATGTCCTTGTCCTGCTTCCAAACAGCTGTCAGTCACAGGCTGTGTCCAACAAGGCACCTCTGGGAACAAAAGTCAGCCATCTCTTCCTGTCTGTCATCTTCACAGAGGATTCACAGCAGGCAGAATAGCACGATGGCTACCTGGGAAGCCCAAGCTGGGGGGACATATAACAATAAGAATGGCCTAATCAAACAAACCAGGATGGTAGAGCACTTTTTGTTGGGTGCTTGTTTAGCACTCACGATTCCAGGGGCTAGGAGGACAATGGATGTCCCAAGACAATTAACAACCGGTTTGTGTCAAACCCTCAGTTTTGGTTCAGGCCTGTGCCCCTTGCTTTGCACTGTCAAAAACATCCCTGATCTGGGTGTTGTGCTCCACAGATAAAGACAATGCCTTGCTCTTCTTCCTTTTTACAGATAGGATTACAGTGCTATTTGTTGTCTTTCTTAAAACACACTGTTTTTGTTGTTCTTGTTTACCCTCAAGTGCTTGATTGACAATACCCTGGGAGATGTCATAGTGTCTGTAGCAATCATTGTGGTGTCCTTGAGCAAGAGAGATGCCAGGAAGACTCTCTCCCAGGTGATCTGTCAATGTACCAGGAGGGCCTCTTTCCGGGCTCACTTACACAATGCTTTAACCTCAGCTGACGTCTACTTGAAGAGCAGATAAGAAAGAAGCCATTAAATGGTATAGGGGAAAAAGAGGGAAACTACGTTCATTAAGGGCCTCCATCTGAAAGCAGCATGTGCGGAATGTCAATTTAATACTAGAATTGACAGCTCTCCTCTGGTGTCACTCTGTCACAATAGCTTCTTTGACAACTTATAAAATGGATTCTTTGTAGATGTCCATGAGTGGCACTGCATACATTTGTGAATGCCTTGAATAACTGACATTCTTCCTCATGCCGCATTTCCAGAATCTGTCCCAAGAATCTTTTCAAACTGACCAGGAACTGGTGTATGAGCACCCAGTGTACCTTGTACCTACCCTAACCCAAATACAGTACAGAATGTTGGAAACCCATCATCATCCAGTCATAAATCAGAATGTTCACTAGTTTGGAAAACATTAATTAATTGGACAGAAGATATTTTGTATTATGTTGCTCTACTAATACTAACACAAAATGCATCTAATCACTTATTAAGTTTGTGATGAGCTTAGTATAAGCTGATTTCATAGTTCAATAATACATTTGGTATGTGTATATATATATATGTATGTATATATATATAAAATTCTCATAAACTGAATCAATGAATAATGTATATAAGCAGAGATGAGAATTTTTAAAACCTTGAATGACACTCAGCATAAAATATAACAACAATGTAGAAGCAAAAAAATTTTCTTAGCACTAAATTTATAGATTATGTCACTTAAGTTATGTTTTTGTTGTTAAACTTATTTTTCTGACTTATTAGAATTGAGTTAGTCAGGAAAAGAAAGTAAAAACAGTACAAAATGAATTTCCCAAATGTCCAAGGTAATATCCTATTTAAACTTAAGTTTCTCTTTTTAATCTCTAGATTCATCCTATCTATTGGAAAGTAATTTAATTTTCTCATTTTAGCAGTGTTATCCCAAGTTGTTATTCATAAATGAGCCACTAAGTACAAAGCATTTGAGAAAAGATAGAAATATATAAATTTTATTTATTATAGTCTTCATAAAACATTTATTTGAGCAGATCAATGACAGTCTTTTTTACTGTCCCTAAACTTAAATTACAAAATATATAGAATTATATTTTCATGATAAGAATATTGAGTACTTTTTTTTTAAGTGGCAGGTGACAGGAAAACATGTATATTACATTTTTTCAAAGACATTCATCAATTCATTGATTCTTTTAAATATGTTTGGTTTCTTTGAAGAATAATTTTAAGAATCTCAAGTAGTTATATAATAAGGTATGAATTTTATCTGTAAATCTAACAATAGCCAGAGGGGAGGTGGGAAGGAGCAGTGGGGAGAAGGGTTTTCAGGAACTACTATAAAGGACACATGGAAGGGGGAGGATGGAAGCAGGGGAGGGAGATGGGTTTGGCTGGGGTGGGGAGAAAATGCAGACAAGGGATTAAAATCTAAAATATATAGGGAGCTCATTCAACTCAAAAGAAAAAAAAATATTCAAAGACAATAAAAGCTATAGTCTATACTATTAAGAGTGATCATACTTTTGAGAAATGAAATTCTCACTATCCAATATGTTCGTGTGTTTACAAAACTTTGTATGAAGACTGTGCTCGCTCCACAGTTATCTTGGTGAGCACATTAAGACTGATGAGCGCACATCACATCCTTTGTACATTTTAAAGTTGTTTACTAGATTATGTGTAAGTATTAAATAAATAATGAAATTAAAAATAGTGGCAGGATGCCCTGACCAGGTGGCTTAGTTGGTTGGAGTGTTGTCCCATGCACCAAAAGTTTGCAGGTTTGATTCCTGGTCGGGGAACTTAGGGGAGGGGCAGGAGGCAAGGAGTGTGGGCAACTGATCTATGTTTCACCCTCTCTCCATTCCTTCTCTCTTTAAAAAACAAATCAATAAACATATCATCAGATGAAGACTAAATAAAATAATGGCAAGAACATGCTCATAATCTTAGGAGAAGTGACATAAATATACCTTACAAATATTTTAGTATGTAGAAATATGAATTAATTGCTTTTAGTGATTATACTTACTTATAATACACATTTATTAATTTATCAGACTAGATTTTTAGAAGCAAGAAATAGAAACTAATTCTAGTTGATTTAAACTAAAATACAAAAACCTTATTGAGAGGGCATGGAGTGGTTCCAGAAATCTCAGAGAAGACCACAGAACAAGGCTGGAAGCTATATCCATCCATCATCATTCAGAAATTGTTGATACCAGTCACTGCCCCTGGGCTCTGGGCCACTCACATTGTCCATCTCTCCAACGCCAGACTCTGGTGTTCAGCCTGTTAATATTATTGACTTTGGAAAACGAATGCAGCTACTGCCATTGCCACGCCTGCTTTTCATCACCAAGCAAGATGCTGCGTGACCCCAAATGTCTTTGCTATTGTTTAAAGTTTAATCTGGGATAGAGGCATCTAATTGGAAAAATCTAGATCATGTGCATGTATCTTTACCATAGCAGAGTCTAGCAATAACACTTTCTGAGTAGTTTCAAATTCTACTGTGAGTCATAAATATCCCAATTCTAAAAATGGTTCTGAAGCTGGGCAACCAATAAATTAACAGAGTTCTGTTATCATTACAAAATTTAAAAATCCAATATCACAGATTAAGAGTAATCTTGAAAAAATTATGAATGAATTCACCTCAGAAAATATTTAACAACATTGATGGTAATTGGCTGTACCCAAAATTAAAAGTGATTCTCCTACATGGCAGTATGATCTCAAATGATTTACTAGCAGTGAGTATTAAATAGGATTCAGAGAAGTATACCATATTTCTTGGTAGTGATAGGGAATAAAAATCATATTTGGTCTCTAATATCCTAATATTAAAAAGGCCACAATTCACCTGGAAAAATACCCTGTTTAGAAAAATAGAAACTTTGAGTTTATATATTTGTGATGGATAAATACAGTGCATTCTACACTCTCCTCACACAAGTTTACACAGTATTTGACATTTTTGCAGAATTCCATCAAGAATTTTAGCAAAATTCTTTTTGAGTATGTCACATACACTAAGGTGAGCAATTGACTATGTTTCAATCTGTGACTGTGGAATAGTACAATCAAGCTTGTTTTCCATAATGTTGATACAATCTATACATTCTTTTTTAATCCCCATTATATGAATCACATTTGATCTACCCCCACCATAAAAATAGCAAGGCATAATTAAAAGATTCTGACTTACAGATATTACAGATATTAGTGCAGAAACTCAATTGTCATTCAATTAGATGGCATCACTGTGTCTAGTAATTTCTAAATGGTGAAATCATGGTAAAGATGAGTCTATGTGAAGAGCTCTTTATGAAGACATTAGAAAATAGTGTAAATGGTGCAAAGATTCTGACTGCATTATGGGAAACCAGGAAATATATGGAGTGAAAGGTCAGAGATCATTACTCATTAGTTCAAAATAACATTTATTGAGTGCCTATGTGTGCCTTAGGCATTTGGTATGTATGACTAAACAAAACAGATCATCCTCAAAAAAAATAAAACAGAAAGCTGCCCTAATGGAAGTGACAGTCTAGTAGAACAAAATGAATTGTAAACAGTAAATATTTTTTTTAACTATATGGTGATAAATACTTAAAATGAAAAAGAATAGGAAAGAGAGTGTTGAGAGTGCCAGGGACTCATGGGATGTGGGGTGGGGTGGGGTGAGGTTGCAAATTTAAATAGGATTATTTAGCATCATGGGAAACATAATACTTGAGCAAGAGTGTTGAGGAAGAGATAAGGCTATTCACCATGCTAGTGTCTTAAGTAGGAGTATTTGAAGCAGAAGAAACAGCCAGTGTAAAGGCAGGACACCACCTGTTGTGTTGCAGAGTGGCGTGAAGGCCAACATGGCTGGCGTGTAGTGGAAAAAAAGTGTGGAGTGTTGTAGGAGGTGGGGTCACAGTGGTAAAGGAGCCAGATCACAGAGGACTTCCAGGGTCCGTGTACACAGACAGGCCGTATCTGAGTGACATGGGGAACCAGTGGAAGATCTGGATTAGAGGAATGACCCTGCCAGGTTTATGGGGTTTTTTAAATTATTTTTAAAAATATTTTATTATTTATGCTATAAAACGATTTCTAGAATTGTAATATTAACATTAAATTGTAGAAGAGTAAAGGTAGGTTCCTGACATCTCTTAGGAGGCCATTGCCTTAATTTAGCGTAGTGACCTATAATGTGATTCTTTGTGTTCGTAGGGTCGCCTGACTGTGGTGAGCATCAGAGTTCTGAGCTGGAGCTGTGGTCCTCTGAATTCCAAATAAACTCTACTGCATAGTAGCTGGGACATAATACTTACCATTGCTAAACCTTTCAGTCCTCATTAGTAAAATAAACAAACCCATGCATGTGAAGTTTGTACACACTTCGATGCATTGTAAGAGCACGATAAACGGGAGTTAGCTGTCCCTATTAATGGCAATGTGTTGCTGATGAGACTAGACCCCTGTACAAATTCCATCACGGGATTACAGCGGTTCCAATGAGAGGAACATTCCCTGTGGATTCAAGCAGAGGACAGGATATGTAAGTGTAGCTTAATACTGTGATTGAATATTTACAAAATATGTATTTTGGAAATTCAATTTTAGAAAAATTAAAGCTTTAAAATAGCTTTCTGGCCACTGGGCTCATGTTTTGTCAATAAAGGCAGGGAGGGTGGAGATAGAATTTGGCCTCTCAATGTCTTTAAAGGCAACAGGAGAATGAGGATTTTATACTCATAAGGAGGCGTAACGGATATTAGATTGAGAAAACTGGCTAAGTTTTCTTTGAAATCTTGTGTCAGTAAGAATAATATATAACTAATGTGGAATAAGCTATGAACTAATGAATTATAACACATTACATTTAAAAGTTAGTTTACTAACATAGATATATATTTTTGGAATCTAGGACATGAAAAATAACCAGAGTTAAGTTCTGACCTACCTTTAGGATATTCTTATGGGGAAGATAGACATGCCAAGCTATCAAGTTTACTAATACTAGGTAGTAGATGAAAAGAGAGTTCAATTTTGCATGTGTGTGTAGTTCAGGGATCAATGGATGCAAATTTAGTTTAACTGGTGTGTGATCCTGGCAATTCAACGTACAGTTGCAAATGTTTCAATTACTTATGTTGTCATCATGATCACATCATGTATTTTAATAAGTTTTCCCCTGAAAAAGATCTTTGTAAAGTATACCAAGTCCATGCTTTGCTCAGTGAATTATCCATTAGATGGCATTTAAATTAGTTTTGATTCCAAGCTCTTACATATTATAGTTCATTCTCATTCAATTCTTGATTAACTCTGAATGGATGACTTGGTTATTTGTAAAAAGTCAACCACTGCAAATATTTTATGATGATGTTGATAACTGGCTTTCCTGGATACTCCAAGTTTAACATCTTTGGTCTGTGACTTTTCACTATGTGGGGAATTAGACCAGAAGAACTTTAATGTATTTTGTCTTTAAAAGAAACTCTGCTATATTCACCGAAACAGTCTTCTCTTAGTCATTAGATCCTCTTTTCCAGCACTCTGTTCCTTAGAGATGGGAAAACTCTAACTAGTTAATTTCATTATTGTAGAGTGGAAGGTAGCACATTTCTCAGTGTGCATTAATTCACTGACATCCTAATTGTAATGAGTGTCCTGTTAATTTACTTACCATGAAATAATTCCCCTAAGTACCTCACTTTAGATGAACTAGAACAAAATCGAGTTTTTGCAATGCAAAAGCAAGCATACTGATGGAATAAGTGAGCTGTCTTTAAATGAAGCTATGGAGTAAGCATACCATAGTGTTTCTAGTTTAAAAAAAGAAAAATTTACTAAATGATAGTTTTCTAAATCCATATAAATTTGCCAGTAGCAGTAGGTTATTCCACACATTTTTGAATTTCATCAATGTAAGGAGTAAGTAAAAGGAATGTAAGTGGTATTTCAGTGTCCTGGAACAAACAGTTTTATGTTTGTTTATATTGAAAATACGTCACACGAAATAGTAAGTTCACTTCATTATAGTCTTGAAGCAAGATTAAAATGGATCAAGAACTGTATACAACCTGTGAGCCAGCTGAGTCAAACATGCATTAAGATAGAAAATCCTCTATAAATGTGATACACAACATTAACTATAAACCTAACTGTAGCCTCCCACGTCAGTGATAATTTTCAATATTGTTCTTGTGGTATGCAAGTATAATTTTTCAAAGATTCAGACAGAAAAGCCAGATGACAAATAAAACTTCTTTATCAAAAACCTCACATGAGAGTCACTGCTTTACCAGAATTTGAAAACAGAAGTTTCTTATGTTAGAAAACGCAGATTTAACTCAAATAAACTGTCCAAGTAGCCAGCCACACTCCTCCACATATCTTTATATCATGTTATTGAGAAATGGCCAGCCTTGGTACTTCTGTAGAAACAGTATGTATGATGTCAAAATCATTGCTTATTCAATAAAATATATTCATCCAAGTTGATTAAAAAAATTTCAACCAATGTTAGTCATCAAGGGAATAAAAGTCTTAATAACTTTTTATAGTTCTCAGAGAAGACTATAAAGAAGAGAAGAATATAAAATTGTCCATAAAAGCATAACTTTATCACAATGATATTAAAAACTTTGTCAAAACAACTAATTAAAAGATAGGTTGACTCAATGATAATTGTTTATAGCCTTCGTGTGGTATTTTCCACATATCTTCTATGTAAATACTTACCATATTATTTTTCTGATGCAATCTTTGGGTTTCATTCAAAATTAAAAGAAGCAACTTTGAACATTACAGTTTCAATCAGTAAAGGCAGAGGTTTTTTAAAAAAGAACATATATTAATGCTTTTATTGTTATTGCTGCTGCAACCAATTACTGCAACATGTTTATTACCTTTAAGTTTTGTTGTTCAGAAGTCCTACAAAGGTCTCACTGTGCCAAAATCAAGGTATGTGCAGGGCTGTGGTCCTTCCAGAGGCTCTAGGGAAGACTCCACGTCTTTCTTTGTTCTTGATTCTATAGCCCACCTGCATTCCTTGGCTCATCACCACTTTCTTCCATCTTAAAAGCCCGGAACTTCATCTCTCTGACACGTTCCTTCTTTTGTCACATCTCTATCTCTGATCCAACCTAGAAAAGTTCTTTGCTTTTAAGTACTCATCATTAAATTGAGCCAGCCAGCATGATCCAGGAGGATGTTCCTATTTCAAGACACAAAGTCCTTTTGCTATGTAAAGTAATATGTTCGCAGGTGCCAGGGTTGGGGTCCGAACGTCTTTGGGAGGTTGTTAATTTGACTACTACACAGCAGAAACGCAGCACAAGATTAAAGTGCATTAGAAGGCAGTCATTGTAGTTGGTATCTTTGTTCCAGTTTCTCTCAGCGTTATTGATTGGGTCTTCAGTTTTATGTTTATTCACTTTATTCAGAAATTTAAAACTGATTCGAGTCAAAAATATGGAATCTGCCACAAGGTATGGAAATAACCTGTTGCCTTTTTGTTCCATAAGAAGTCTGCAGAATTCTCTGGTTTGTTCCTTACAATCAGCAGTTTGGAGGATGCTCTCCAAAGTGCTTGACAATGCTTGCAATTAAGAGGATTCAGAAAACATTTTCACTTAGAAAGAACTTTACTTTGTAGTTGGACAAGGCTTTTTCTTTTGAAATAACTTAATTTTTTTACATTGCATAGTAAGTATATTGAAAGTAGTAGAGACTCTACAGTAAAGAATACCTAGCTGTGATGTTTTATATATTTTCTGAACTAGGTCAGTTCACTAGATGTCTCATGCTTTGCTTCCTCACTTATATATATTCTTACCATATCTTATCACGTAAGTGTGAGGGTGAGATGCACTGATGGTAGATTTGTAAGCAATAAAATGCTATGCAAATGTTATTAATAATTTATTCTTTAAACTCACACTTGTATACAGTATTATTATTTTCATTTTAATTAAACGAGCAAGTCACATGCAGGTGCATGCACAGAAAATAAATGACTCGATTAACAATGAAGTTTAAGAAATAGTTCTAGGGCTTCTACATTTGCTGTCTTTCCCTCTGGTGTTTTCTTTATATAGAACCACTTTTTAAAAAATTCCTAATCCTCTCAAGATGGGGCTTAGGTCTGGGGCAGGACCAGGAATTAAATTGTCCTAGAGGAGCATAGGTTAAATTCCTGAGGCCATTGGGGTTGATACACTAAGGTTGTCACTCCACTTTTATTTTGAAAGAACGATTTCAAAATAAAGTGTCTCAGAGCAAATTGTAGGCATTCAGAGAAGTAGGTCTGTAGTCAAGAAAGTGAACTCATCTTGTCTTTTCAATTGGCTCTAAGCAGGGAGGTGCAGGGAAAGTGCAGCTAGAAAAAGGTTCATGTTGTCTTGGTGTCTTTGCAATTTTTGCTTATCTGTGCTCACTTTAGTTAATATTTTAATTGTCAAAGTAATTTCTGCTAAAGCTTTTGTGTAAAAGAAATACAACTGAAATTTCGACAAATTGTATAACAAAGGCCATGCAGTGGGATTTTTATAGCATCTTTCCTTTGGGGCTCAGGGCACCTGCTCCATTTGAGGTTCATATGATCCACCCCATGGAAGCACATTATACTTTCCAAAAGATCTCTCTGACAGGGGGCTCACAATAAATTCCTCTTCAGCCAGACAAGTTAGCCTTTATTTTTTGTACTGCGCTGGGCATCTCACATGACATTCCCAAATAAGGTATTGTACTACAAGCCTGCTATGATTGCTAGTAATGACTTAACTGCAGAGGAATTACAACAGTATGAATAACAGTGGTTTGCACTGTGAATGTCCTAGCTACTCCAAAAATGCCAGAGCAACAAATATAAAAAGCTTCTCATTTGCCAGTTTGAAAGGAGTAAAAGTCAGAAAACTACAACTGCTGCTAATCTGTAAACATTGATTGTTCATTCAACAGCAGGAAGCAAAACAAATGCAAAACAAGTGATGGTGTTGGCCATTCTGCCATTACATAAGGGGATTGAAAAAAATAAAAATTATATTCAAATGCAAGGCATTTGGGCAGAAAACGCATTTTGCCTGCAAACTTGTTAAACAGGAACTTCGCATGCATTTTGACTTCAGTTTTTGGAATGATCACTTTAACGTTGTCATGTGGCTTATGTCTTTTCCTACATATTCATATCTGACGTTATAGATCAATGGCACAGAAGTGCAAAATTAAACTTAAATTTATGTTCTTAATTATCTTGTTATGTCCCTTGTTTACTTCCAAAAGGAATTTGAGTTAGTTTACAAAATTAATAGGACAGCATTTTTTAAAGTATAGAATACTAATTAAAAAGACCAAATATTAAATAATGACATTATTTCTTGCATGACATATGAGGATAATTATGGATTAAAGTGTTTACCCACTCAAAGTTCAGTAAGTATTTCTAAAACATATGTACACTTCCAATGGTAATTTATTTACTGAGCTCATTTTTAAACTCTAGAATTGTAGTCGACAGTTAAAGATTATAGATTACATGCCAACTTTGTATAACATTATAAATCAGAGCAGAGTCTTTTAACAGACATTTGCTTTGCAAGATGGAAAAAGACTTCCCAGTCTAAAGAATAAATTTATGCTTCTTAGCTTCTGAAACTTTAAAATTGCTAATATCATCAAATACAGGACTTTTCATCCTGTAATGAGTAACCTTTAATTCATAACTGTGCATGAATGCTGTATTCTATTAATAAAAGGCAAACATACCTTGCTCTGCCAGCTTATTCATAAGCATTTGGGGCCCTAAAATAGAATAGATTTGTGGACTCTCTAAAATATTTTGTCCACTTACTCAGACATTCCTTTACCCAGGTACCTTTTTCATTAGAAATTCTTTCAATCTGATTTAATTGCTTCTGTTCATGATCTCATGGGGGTGTTCACTTGTCTACACATCTGTCCTACCTCTTCTATACTATGGACCTCAACCTCAGCATTGTAAAGTCTTGGTGAGTGAGATGAACAAAAGCAAGAAGTTACCTTAAAAGGTTACAGCTGTCTTTCACAATTGCAGTTACACCTGGAGATTTATTGGCACCTTGTCGATCAGATGAGTTCAGAGAATTTTTACAGTTAAGACTGTGCTTCACCCACTCCTCTTGCTCTCTAGGTTTGAATACTTGGTTGCTCCCCCATTGGGCAAGAAATGGTTTACAACTGGGATTCTTGAATGCTGGCCAGAAAGGAATTGACTCTGAGAAATGCCATTTTCCAGGTCCCTGTAACATGTAGTAGACCTAGTGATCTGAGCTTGGAATAAGAGACTGGCCTGACATGAACATCTGAGTATAGATCTAGATGAGGGTCATAACTAATTCCATAGTAATCTTATAACTGGTAGGGAGAGAAGGATCTATCATATCCCATTTTGACATTCTTTTGAGAGAATTATTGTTAATATTCATATTAACAGCCTTAGGTCACCAAAATCACAGAAAGGCTATGCCATAAAAATGCCACTCAGTATCCTGTGTTAGACGCAAAATATTTTCTAAGTATTTTTTTATTTTTAAAACTAGGTCAGGGGTTGACAAACTACAGATAGCAGGCCAAATGAGGCCTGCTCTCTAACTCATGTAGGCCCACAGGCTACAAAATAATGTTTAAGTCATTGAAGACAATCAAAAGAACAATAATATATCATGACATGTGGAAATTACATGAAATCCAAAGCTTAGTTTCTATAAATGAATATGCATTGGACACAGCCACACTCGTTTATTTATGTGTTGTTCATTACTGCTTTCACGCTACAACTGCAGAGTTGAGTAGCTGGAACAGAGACCATATGGCCCACAAAGTACAATTACTATCTGGTCCTTTACAGGAAAGAAAAAGAGCAAGCTTGCCCACCTTACCCGGAAGTGGATTATTTACTCCTTGGGTTCAGAGGCCATATTTTGTTCATTTTTAACTTCCCTTAGATTAACGATAACTAAATATAGGAGGTACTCAAGACAATTCCCTGTTGTTTACTCCCATGTGACCACCAATTCAGAATGGCATCAGCCACACTTGTTAACGAGAATATTGTGGTTCAGAGGGATTTGGTAGCATGTGAGCAGGACTACTCGTGTTTAGGATACAGTGGTTACATAGTGAGCAAGTGCTCTGAGTAATTAGTTATCCTACTTACTCCACCTTCGTTCTTCAGATAGAGAGGATCATTGAAGAGAGAATGAAAAAAGAAACACACAATACCACAATAGAAAACTACATAGAACAAAAAAAGACAAGAAAATGGGAACAGTACTAATGTATATTATAAAATTATCACATACTGTGTGACAAGAACATATAATGATTTATTAATTTTTTAATGCTTAAAATAATTCTTTGTGGTGGTTATATTACTTACCATCCTGAGTTCAAAAGACAAGCAGAAGAGTGTGGGGACACAAGGGCTCAGAGAAAAGATCCATGAAGGAGGAGGAAATAAAAATCTGTGGAAAGGGCTTATTCAGCATAGATATTGCAATGTGGGGATCACGAGAGACGTTTTAAAGAGTAATTTTAGTAAAATGGAGAGGGGGTAGAAAGTCACTTGGAGTGGTTTGAGGGAAAGATGATAGGCGAGAGGGTAAGCATAGGACACTCTGAGTTGTTTTAGAGAAAGTAAACAGAAAATGAACAGAAGAGGGTGGCTGGTGGGAAATCTTAGGGCTTATTTTTTTAAGATGGAGTGATATTAAGGCTTTGTTATCGTTATTTGTTCTAGTGTTGGAAATTCTTTAGCAGTGGGAAAAACGGTGCAGAAAAAAAGGGGAAAATTGTGTATAATTGTAAAAACCAAAGCCAATACGTGAGCAAGAGTGAATGGGGATCTTTAGACTACTCGTATGAAGAAACTGGCCTTAGATAACAGCAGACATATCCCTCTCTTTGTAGTAAGAGGAAAGAGGCTATGTGATAGAGACACAGATAAATGCCTGAATTTGGTTGTGGGAAGATAAGATCCACTTATAGCAAATTATTTTCAATGACATTTGATATAATATCTTCAGTGTAGAATGAGAGAGAGTAGTGTGTTTGGAGAGATAAGAAAAGGTGTGAAATAGTAATTGGAGAGCTTGCAGAAGTGCAGTAGAATTGTTATGTGTGCTGAGTGCCCATTTGCCATTTGTAAACATAAATTTAAAGTGAGATCAGTCCACACAATGGAGGACTTTTTTTTCTTCTCCAGCCATAAATAGCTGCTGAGGAGATGGGTCTGTGTATGGTCAGTGAACAATCAGATTTAACCACAGATGGTTCGCCAGCAAGTACGTCAGAGGAAGAGGAGGATAAGGGCACTAGCAAAGCATGGGACACAGTGCTGTACAGTCATCCAAGGAATCTGAGGAATCTCAGTGTGGTAAAGAGAGCGGTGAGGACAGGGGTGTGTGTGGAAAAAGGTAAAGAAAACGATGGATTTGGTGAGTCAAAAGCTAGAGTCAAGTCCTGGAGGCTTATGCAAGGTGGACGCTGAGCTGGAGTGCAATTACTTTGGTATCTGAAGATGAAAGTTAGACTGTGGTGGTAAAATGGGATAATTAAAATGTAGATTTTTGAGGTGAGATTGATAGAGATGAAGATAAGGTCCAGGAAGGAATAAGCTTAGAAGTGAAGAGATCAAAGTTTTTGGGTGGATCCACTTGGAATTCTCAAGAATAACCAGATTATTGAAGGAGAAATCAGTGAGCCAAGTACTAATGATAACAAATGAAGGGTATTGCTGTGCGTTTTTGCTCACAGTGTTAAAGGGTGAGAGATTCTTTTAAAAAAAAAATTTATTGTATTTTTTCCATTACCAAGTATTCCCCTTATACTCCCTTCCCTTCTGTAATCACCACACTGTTGTCCACGTCCATGAGTCCTTTTCCTTTTTGTTTGACCCCTCACCCTCTAATCACCAACCCCCACCACTGGCAGAGCCATCAGCCTACTCTCTATCTATGAGTCTGTATTTTGCTTGTTAATTCAGTTTGTACAATTGTCAAGATGTGGAAGCAGCTCAGGTGAATCAGTAGATGAGTGGATAGAACAGCTATAGGACATTTACACAATGGAATAATACTCAGCCATAAAAAAGAAGAAAATTTTACCCTTTGAGAGGTTCTTTATATGTTTATAAAGCATCATCTTTATCTGCGTTTCCAGAACTTGCAGACTAATGTGTGTAGGAGTGAATAAATTCTGCTTTCACACCACTAAACAGTTCCCATGAGTATTAATGCGGAGTGCCTTTGTATATGACATCACCGTGCCTGAAGGAGGCTTCTGAGAAAGCCTGAGCTTTGGTCTATTTAATGAAAGAGTATTTCTCAGAAATAATCTGGCATTTGCATGTTATTTGGAAAATTGTTTTCCTAATTTATAACAAAAATTAAAGCAGTAATTTAAGAAAATTGAATAATTTCAGCCTAGAATAGAAAGTTATCCTAAATGGGTATATCTTTTAAAATAGACAGTAAGTCAAGAAATAGCTCTGCAATACCGTTGATTTAGTTATTTCAAGAAATTTGAGGAAGCAGATGAGAATACATCTTACATTGAGGACCAAGTTCAATCACTTAATTAATAGTTTACTCAGTTCTCTAAAAGTATATAATGGAGTAATGCATAGGTAGGCCCAGAGATAAAGCCAGGAGTGGTATGAAAAGGTATATTATAAGCATCAAATATGCAGAACTATACTGTATGTGCTGTCAGATAGCATTCCATCTCTAAAGGAATGCAAAAGGCATGTGTAGAGCATATTCAGAAGGAAATTTCACTTCCAGATTGGCATAAGTATTAATTTGACTTATAATGCATTGCTATAATCATTGACAGTTGATTGATTTTCTAAACAACTAATGAAGAAACTTACATAGTTCTTTTATAAAGCACAGCTTGTTTTAAAATAATAGCATATTCGTGAAGTCCTAATAATGCAGCCTTTCTATAAGAAACCAGTTAAAACATAAAACTGTAAGCAGTAAGTGTGCCATCTATTGGTGAAACAAGCACATTGTAGGAAAACAAGAAAAGGATGGACTAAGGGCAAGTTAAACAGACATCTTTTCATATGTTACATAAAGTGGCATTTCATTGTACGAAAATACTGTGATTTTCCCACAGAAAAAGTGGGCTCCTTGCATCTGTGTCATTAGCCCGGTAACAGGAAAGACATCAGATCAGAAGGCAGGACATCATGGACCTTGTCGCAGCTTTTTATAATGTGCAGTGTCACTTTGCACGTTTTGCTTTTCTAAGTCCCTTGTTATATATAAAAATAAATTGTGAGAGAGATAGCGTGATCCATCAGCTTCTGTAAGTTCTGTTTCACAAATTTTATAACTTGCATGTATGAGTAGCATTGTTCCATTTAAGAGAGTTTACCATACTTCTAATTTTACTCTTGGAGACATACAGATTCTTCTGGTATAAACTGTAGAAGCTGTTGTACATAAGGTCTTACTTCTAGGGGCAACACATTATAATTGAACTTATAAATAAATAAGTAAGCCAAAATATTTTTTAAATTATAATTCTATACCTCCTTAAGCTATGTAATCATTAACTTTTATTAATCTGTGGGCAGAAAGTTTATTGATTTTTGTGCTGGAAAGTTTTTTTTTAAAGAAGATATTAAAGTGGAAATTAGGAATTTATTCATTTACTTATTTTTATTTTTATTATTGATTTTTTTTAGAGAGAGGAAGTGGGTCGAGAGACAGAGAGAGAGAGAGAGAGAGAAACATCCATTTGTTATTCCACTTATTTACACATTCATTGGTTGATTCTTTTATGTGCCCTGTTTGGGGGGTTGAACCCACAACCTTGGCATATCAGGGTGATGCTCTATCAACTGAGCTACCTGGTACCTGGCCAGGGCAAGAATTTATTTAAATTAAAGATGTTGAAATCATTTGTTTAAGTTTTTATTTAAAGAAAGTAGTTAGAAATATTTCTGGGTTCCATTGTCATTTTGTTTGTTTTCAAGTAACATAAAGGTTTAGATTTCTCTTTGAGCAATGTTGTAAACAAAACATGTTCATTTCCCCAATCTGTTTAAAAATTGATATCTCTAAGAAGTGATGATGCCT
Source organism: Desmodus rotundus (assembly GCF_022682495.2). NCBI lineage: Eukaryota > Metazoa > Chordata > Mammalia > Chiroptera > Phyllostomidae > Desmodus > Desmodus rotundus. The sequence continues at coordinate 71,366,758 of NC_071388.1, read as the reverse complement.
TGTGAAGAATGAGGATTACAGAGAATCTCATTGATGGCAGAGCAATCAATAAAACTTTTGGGGACATTACTAACATGCTTTAATTAAATATTTTTTGGGGGATTTAATTCTTAACACATAGTCAAAAGTTCATAGAGGGAGACATGTCCATATATGTTCAGCGTTATTTATAATATTGACTATAAAAGTTAAATTAAAAATAGATGTGTGGTTATTCAACCATAGTGAAAGCTCCAAAAAATGTAGAAGGAATACAGACATTCAGAGAACATGGCTATAATGTTTATGGTACGTTCATCAGTTATCACAGTTGACATCCACATTAGCAAAAAAAAAAATCTGTCAGTGCCTCCATAGCAGAAATAAAAATGGAAAAGCTAATAATCTATAATTTCATATCTGAACAGTCTTAATATAACATATTGCTCTGCTATCTGATTTTAATCTTAATTAGGAAGGAAACATTCACTAGCACTTTATTACATTTGTGTTCTGAAGTTACTGTAAATCTTATACCTTGAGATCTGTACCAGTCACACTGCTCTTCTCTAGATTGGGACTTCTAGAGATGTGGACTCTAGAAGTGGTGTGGACTTCTCTAGGAGGTAATAGTACTCACTTATTAAAATAAAATAACACACCCAGACAAAGGCAGGACATGCTGAACTTTTTTCTTTTAAAGAAAAAATCTAATATATCTTAAATAGAAAAAAAAGGAGAAGGAAATATCTCTACTACAGAGCTTTTTTCTAACGTTAGTATTAATATTTTATTACTTTGATGTTTTAACCATCAAACTGTTAAGTGGTTAACAATGAGAATCATTACAATACATTTTTCCTGGAGGACAAGGACATGGAGTTTATGAGGTGGAGGTGACAACATTCACAAGACTCTTGAGTCTTCACACATGTTTCAGTAATCAAACTAAGCCTGAGGCATAAACAAGTTTAATCTCTGTGTTTATATTTCCTATTCATTCTTTTATGTTGAAAATCATTTCATCACAAATTTTGGACAGTTTACCATGATATCAAACTAGACCTTCAAGTATATGTCTGCACTTCAAGTATATGCTCGAGTCTATTTTGTAACCAGAAGGAAATAAAATGTGAAAGAGCAATACAACCTTAGCAGTTGGATTTTTCCCAAGACCCCATTTATTCTGTATAAATATCTAACCTGAGGATCTAGGGCCTGGAAATTCACTTATTTCTTTAGCAAGAGCCATTTATTTGGCACCTATTTTCAATGTTAAGTTGATTGTTTTATTTTCCATTCAGCTCACTATGAGTATTGTTTCAGCATATGTGCACATATAAAGGAATAAAAACAACAAGTTGTAGAACAAAATATATTTTCCACAGTCAAAGGAAATATAAACAATTCCTTGTATTTGTACAGGATGCCAAGTAAAGATCTAAAATTTCTCTGTAAAATTATACCAGATGAATTTCATAATCTTTTAAAATTTTGAATTATTGACACAACCAATAACTCAAAATTATTGGTACTCTTACTTCTTCCAGAGTAGTAATGGAGTGTGATGATGTCTGCTGAGACCACAGATGTGGAAGGGGCCATCTTCCTCCAAGTAGATCAAAATGAGACAAAAGGAAAAGTATTTCTAAAAATTCACCACAGGAACTTAAAAATAGTTTCATTCCTGTAACCTAGTAAATACACTGGGAGAAAATTATATCAAGGAGTGGAAGTAAAAAGGACATTTACATAGAGGACAAATTTCAAAATAGTGTTTTAAAGCAATGAGAGTCTTAAGCAGCTACAAAGAAATAAAATTTTACTTCTGTATTTCCATTTATCTGAACAGAATTTATAATTAACTGGAGATCTCTTTGCTTTCTCATAATACTCCAGATATTTAAAAAGGCATTTTCTCTTTAAATTCTTTAATTTCAAGTACTCTGTAACCTTTTGAGTAAATTGACATTTGAGTCAAAATTTATCTTGCTACTCTCAGTCTGATTTTTTTTTTAAGTTTGATAGAAATAGTTTGGCTACCTTTCAATTACTCAAGCATTAAAGAATCACAGTTTTCATACTTTTAGACACATTTGGAAATACTCCCCACCTTTGGTTAACCCACGTTTATGCACAGAATGACAAGCTGATACATATCCGTCTACTGACTCCTTCGGCTGCCAACCTATCTATTATTACTAGGGCCAGATTGATCTCAAGAGACTGAGGATGAAGAATGAAACAAGGGTAGTTTGAATGTGAATTAGTGCTAGGAGAGGAAAAAAAGCAGCAGGAATAAGAGAACTTGGACTGTGTTAGCGGAGATTCCTAATCTCTCAATTTCTTCCCCTCTCACATGATAAGTAGAAAAAAATGGAATTATCACAAGTGAAGTTACTTACTCTGAGGGCAAATTTATCAGGTTAATTTCCCAACATGATTTTGGGGAAAAGGAGTGGAAGTTAATAGAGAGGGAATATGGTTAAGTGGAAATAGTAAATGGTTAAGATTTTAGAGCCAGGATTTTGATCTATTACAATCCTGAACAGAAAAAAGCAAATTTTATGAAAAATAGAAAAGTAGCATGGGCACCTTCTCTATTTAATAAGTAATAAAAATAATATATGATTTTAGCTTGGACAATTTAACTTTGATTTCTTGGAAAATCATGCAAAGACTCATTCAATAATCATTGTGATATGCCTGAAAAAGGGGGAAACAATAAGATATTATAAATAGCTGGGGTTTGAGAAGAATAAGTTGGGTCCAACTAATTTTATTCCCTCTGTGATAGAATGACAGGCTTCAAGGTAAGAGAAGAAATAACAGTAGTAATATCTTTGAATTTCACAAATGATCTATTTTCCATCTAGGATGACCTTCTATATCACAAGTAAGAACTGAGAAAATACCAACCTGTGGTACACGTGTCATGTTCCGTGGGTTTCAATCTACAGTCATCGTTACTTCAATGAACAGTCTGACTCAATCACATAATATCTATTATTTTATGTTCAAATATGTTTGAAGGAGATGTTTATCTCAGCTAAGAATGGTGGGCCACTAGAAATAAAATGTTCACAGAATCATTTACAACAGTTCAGAACACCGTAGTTAGGAGACCATGTCATCAGCCAAAGAAGTTTTGATTTCATTAATCATTGAAAACAAGACTTAGGTGTGAAAGTTCTGTTTGGGCTTTATTGATTTCCATTAGAGTGAAAGGGAGACAAAGAAATGTTTTCTCAGTGAAAACAGAGTTTGCCCCAACCTAAGAGGTTTTAGCAGTGCTATGCTGAGAAAAGTGTGGAACATTGAAATGGTTCCAGTTTGAGAGAAGAGGTTGGGAAGTTGATTAAAAGCATTTCTTGGTTTGCCTAGCTTTCACTTCTCTCTTCTTAGAATGTTTAAGTCATTAATGTGTTCATGGCTTTGGATACCTCTCCTCAGACACTCAGAATCCAAGTGTGACCACATCCAGTGTTTAACTTATCCTAGATGCTTTTTTCTGTGAAATCAATGGAATGGCCTATAATCATTTTCAAGGGTCTTTGTATCTCTACAAAAAGTATGATTCTCTATCTCTATAAGATCATTTAGGCTAATTAAAGAATGAACAATAATGCTTAAGGTTTCATCTGAGCCTTGTAACAATGATGTTTAGAAAATTACATTTGCTTGAAATTTTCTTCTGCTTAATTTTGTATACATTTCAAATATAAGAACTTATAATGTATACAATATCACATTTAATGTTAATGGGAAAAATTAACTTAAGTATAACTAAGGTGCTTCTCAGGGCCTGTAATGCCTCTTCCATTCTCAAAACAGTAAATTACATGATCCAGCACAAATAACATCCCTTTTTATTACATAAAAATCTTTTATTAAAAATCATAAGCATGTAATTCTGTAACATAACAATATCATACTCAATCACACCATATAACAATTTTAGATGGAATATTGAAATTGCCACCTTATATGAGACATTCACATACCATACCGACCACACTGAATGGCGTTACTTCTGTTGGACCCTGTACCAGGGATGCTTTAGTAGTTAACAATCACTGAGAAAAGGAAGCTATTGGCATTTACTGCTGGAGGCAGGGATGCTAAACATTCTGTAACGCACAGGACAGCCCCTCACAATAAAGGATTGCCCTTCCCCAAATCCAGTAGTGTCCTTGAAAAATGCTGAAGTTCCGTCCTAATTTTCATTCTCAAAACTTTGAAGGCTTCTCCTTTTACCTTATAGCAGATATCATATGAATTACTACAAGGACTAGAAAATTTCTAGAAGGCTAGTCTTTCATGGCCAATCCAATTAATTAAGAAATATCATAATCGGATAACAACCAGAAACAATTACTTCATGTGTAAATGTGGTACTCAGCTTGAGCTTGGCAGTCTTTTCAATGTATTATCTCAAGTGTTCTTCCCTAAAGTGGAAAGCAATCAAGAAACTGTTGACCAGTGTGTCCAGGAGTTGTTCTCACAGGGCTGTATACCAGTCCTCTTCAGAAAGCACTTTGTGCTGATTATGTAGCAAAAACTTCTTGGACAAAAGCCCTAGCAACTCTCAACAGCTGAGGAGAACTTGGCAGGGAATAAGAGAAAGAGGAAAAATAACTTTGCTCTGTTGAGATATTATGTAGATGGTTGAACTCTAAACTTTGTGTGGATGAGGACATTGTTCTATAACTCCTTTATATTCTCTCCAGCATCTGGAAGAACTATAAGCAGGTTGCCAATATTTCATAAGAGTTAGGTAACTCCTAGATTGATAAATTCTCAAAATAGAATTAGATATTTAGGCCATTATGATACTGTGTGTTTTATTTATTTATTTATTTTTGTCCTCATCCAAGGATGTTTTTTCATTGTTTTTAGAGAGAGAGGAAAGGATAGAGAGAGTGTGTGAGAGAGGGAAAGAGAAACATCAATTGGCTGCCCTCTCTTATGTCCCCTGACTGGGGATCAAACTCGAAACCCCAGTATGTGCCCTGACCAGGAATTGGACCCATGACCTTTTGGTTTATGGGTCAATGCTTCAACCAACTGAGCCACAACAGCCAGGGCCTGTGTGTATTTTAACAAGCAGACAATGTCATTCGGTTAGCATTACAACTACCTTAGCGTTCAATGGAATTTGAAATTTCCTTAAAAGTTAAAAGCTAAGAAATATTAATAAACATACAAAAGTATAATAGAGAAATAACAGACAAAACACTCAGGGACAATATTTACCATATTTACTGACCATAAAGTGAGTCAGTGAGGAACCAAGTATGGAACAATCTATTTAGAATGGTATTGAGAACATCTGGGCTATAAGCAGTATGTTTCTTAACAATAGCATGTGTTATAAGAAAAGGAATATCTTAATAGGGAATACAGAATGTGAAGGAAAAACATATTTCTTTCTCCGATACATTTGCTAGAGTCTTAGTCAATCCTTGCATATAGTTCATTCTTATTATAACCAGATGTGGAAAGTTCAGAGAACCTCAAATAAAACTTTATAGGTAGAACATAAGTTTAACTGATAATAAGAATGTACTTTTCTAATTTGATAGTCTTATCAATACGAAAGAGAGTAGGAAGTTTCTAAAATAGAAAATCTTTTTAAATGGTAAATTTGCAGTTGTTAAGTTTCTTCTAACTTCAAGCAAAACAAAACAGGCACATATTTAAAGTTTAGCAGAATGTAGTAAAACCTAATGTTCTTATTTGTGAATTTTTTTTTCTTTGTTAAAATCTCTCAATATTCACTTTTATCTGGGAAAAACATAAAAAATATTCATAAAAGGTGATGGTTATTCTTCTCATTAAAGTGACATTGTGAATGATCTTTTAGGAAAAGACTAAGTAGAGATATTTATTGTTTTTCCTCACCAAAAGCTCTTCTTTTGACATGAAAGAATTTGTGGAAAACTTTTACAGCTGTTGGTAAATTGCCATGCGCTAAGGATCAGTTTTTCTAGGATGATTGTAGGAGCAACCTGAACACATTACAGGAGCAAATCCAGGACAATAGTAGATAAAGACAAATTATATATCAGAGTGTATTAAAGAAAAAATATGCCCCCATTAAAATGTGAAACAGTCTGCGTTCACATTTTCATGAGACTGAGATAGGGGCTGATTCTGTAGCCTAGAATGCAAAAGAAAAAGATTTGGGCAGCAGAATTCTGAGTACGGAGGCAACCGACTGATATTTCTCCCTCGCATGGAAGTTTCGCTCTCTTTCCCTCTCATTCTTCCTCTCTCTCAAATAAATAAACATCTCCTCAGGTGAGAACTAAATATATCCACACACACATATATCTCAATGGTTTGTAAACATAAATATAAGATGATTTATCTACTTGAGGGGAGCATATTATTCATGGAATCAAGGACTAAAAGTCTTTGTATGTATGTATGTATGTATGTATGTATCTTGGGATTATAGATATTTGAAAAATAATAACCTGTTTTTAGAAAATTTTTAGTTGACCTCCAAATTTCTGCATAGTAAATCTGTGAGAAACTTCCCTTATATCTAACATTATTTATTTATGCTAAATTGTAAGTCAGTAAGTCCAATTTTTCCTAATTCTTAAGGAGTTCAGGAAAACAGCCTTTTTCTCCAACTAACTCTAAAATCATAGTTTTTAAATTTCTTTTTTTTAAATTTTATATTCCAACTTACTCATCCAAACAATAAAAGAAAAGAAATGGGGAGGGACTGATGGAAGATAAGTGATAAGGATGGGAAGGAGAAGAAAAGACCAATTAGTCGAGATTGAACATAAGGATAAATCTTTAAAAATTCAACCTTAAAGTAAAAAAGCAAAGACAATTGAATCAACACCATTTCATCAAAGCTTTTCTAAAAACTGGCAATTAAAAATGTCACTTATACATTAATGAAATCATTTTTTCTTTTCCATTAGAACTTCAGCTAACCAATTTTTTTCACTTGTTTATTGGCATTTGGATATTGATTTGGTAAGGATCACACAGCATAGCAGTTGTGGAGACAAAACTGGATCCAAAGTTTACTAACTTAAAGTAATTAATTTCCTAATTTTCTTTCTCAAAAATGTGCCTCTTTTTGATCAAATGAAGAATAAGTATTACCACAGAGACTATTCTAATTTTTTACCAAATTCTTCTAATATAGAAGTAGGAACAATTCTTTAAATATCATAGCTGTTTGGAATTTTTCTTCTTTTTCTAATATATATTTTTTCGATTACCATTTAGTCTCCTTATAACCCCTCCCTCCACAATCACCACAGTGTATACATGTCCATGAGTCCTTTTTCCTTTTTGCTCAGTTCTTCCTCCCCCTACCCTCCATCCTCTTAGCTTTTGTCCTGCTCTCTATCTATGAGTCTGTCTCTATTTTATTAGTTCAGTTTGTTCATTAGATTCCACATATGAGTGAAATCATATGCTATTGATATTTTTCGGACTGGATTATTTCACATAGCATAATGTTCTCCAGGTCCATCCCTAACTGTTGCAAAGGGTAAAACTTTCTTCTTTTTTAATAGCTGAGTAGTATTCCATGGTGTAAATGTCCCATAGTTGTTTTATTCACTTGTCTATTTATGGACACTTGGGCTTTTTCCATGTCTTGGCAATTGTAGACAATGCTGCAATGAACACAGGAGTGCTTATGTTCTTTCAAATTGGTGTTTTGGGTTCCTTGGGATATATTCTCAGAAGTGGAATCATTGGCTCAAAAGGCAGATCCATGTTTAATTGTTTGAGGTATCTTCATACTGCTTTCCACAGTGGCTGCACCAAACTGCATTCCCACCAACAGTGCAAAAGGGTTCCTCTTTCTCCACATCTTTGCCAGCACTTGTTGTTTGTTGAATTATTGATGATGGCCATTCAGACAGGTGTGAGATGATATCTCATTGTGGTTTTAATTTGCATTTCTCTGATGATTAGTGAGGTTGACAGAAAAACTGAAATAAAAAAAAATCTAACTTTACACTTAAAGGAACTTGAAAAAGAACAACAAATAAAGCCCAAAGTGAGTAGAAGGATGGAAATAATAAATATCAGAGCAGAAATAAATGAAATAGAGTCTAAAAAAATGATACAAAGTGTCGATGAATCCAAGAGCTGGTTCTTTGAAAAGATAAACACGATTGACAAACCTTTAACGAGACTTATCAAGAAAAAAAGGGAGAGGATCCAAATAAATAAAATCAGAAATGAAAGAGGAGAAATAACAACTGACACCAAAGAAATACAAAGGATTGTAAGAAAACATTATGAACAACTATACGCCAACAAACTGGACAGCCTGGACAAGATGGATACATTCCTAGAGATATACAATCTTCTAACACTAACTCAGAAAGAATCAGAGAATCATCCCCCAGTCAGGTTACACTTACTGGAATTGAAGTTGGAATCAAAAAACTCCTAACAAACAAAAGCCCTGGACTGGATGGCTTCCCAGATAAATTTTACCAAATGTTCCCGGAAGAACTAATACCTCTCCTTCTCAAACTATTTCAAAAAATTCAAGAGGAGAGAAGGCTCCCAAGCTCACTTTAGGAGGCCAGCATAATCCTAATTCCAAAACCATATAAAAACATTACAAAAAAAGAAAATTATAGTCCAATATCCCTGCTGAACATAGATGCTAAAATCCTCAACAAAAATTAGCAAACCGAATATAGCAATGCATCAAAAATATCATACACCATGATCAAGTGGGATTTATTATGGGAATGCAAGGTTGGTACAATGTTTGTAAATCAATAAATGTGATTCACCATATAAACAAAATGAAGGATAAAAACCACATGATCATATCTATAGATACAAAAAAAGCATTTGGTAAAATTCAGAACCCTTTTGTAATAAAAAAACTCAGCAAAGTGGGAACAGAGGGAACATACTTAAACATAATAAAAGCCGTATATGACAAACCCTCTGTCAGCATCATACTCAAAGGGCAAAAACTTTAAAATTTTTGATGAATTAATAACCCTATGTAAATATTAAGAGTTTGAAAGTTATGAATGTGTAGTAAATTTTATTTATTTGTAATTTATAATGATAAAATGTAGTCATTTAAATACATTCATATACATGTAAATATAATAAAGCATAATATTAGAGTTGATAAAAATAATAATAGTTGATATTGAATTATTCCTAGTTAGAAAGATTAAAGGTTAAATTAAGGTTAAATTAATATAGGAGTAAAGCACAAGAGAGAACACGAGCTGTGTGAGGTGTCAAAGGGTTGGTTTCTCATTGTGCTTCTTCTCCAGTATTGCCCCGTAGAGAGTACACAGTTTGTTAGTACTCACACACACATACACACGGTGCATACATGTCAGAAGCGTATTGAGTATCACTATATATGTGCGTATACACACACCAAATAAAGTATACATTTCTCCATATTAAAAATATAATTGATATAATTTATAAAGCATGATTTATTGATACTTAAAACATAAATAAATCATATGTAATGTATATATGTAATTCCAGTAAGATCTTCATGCACTATACATACTTTCTAATGCATGAGTACGTAATGGAAATTTTCTGATCTTTTTCTGCCATCTAGTGGTGTACTCAATACTATGTTTTTTTTAAAGGCCATTGTACAATTTTTATTGAATTGAAATCACAAATTAGTTCATTTGATAAATATAAAGTTGTCAAAAAATAAAAAAAGAAATCCAGTGTGTAAATCACATGGAACTTACATATTATTTAGCCAATTATAAAGTCTTTAAAGGCTTCTTAGAAAACGTAGATGTTACGGTTAGCACCAGCTGGGTGTGGCTGTTGCCCTTCAGTGATAATAACCCAAATGAAACTCCAAAGAAACAAAATTGAAAATACTGTAATATGATATTTTAAAGTTCTAGAGGGCTTTCATGTAGTTTTTGTATCTGTAATTGTACAGCACTTACCATGTGGCAGGGTTTTTGTTTTTGGGGTTTTGTTTTTGTTTTTGTTTTTGCAGTAGTACATGAACCGTTCTTTGCGGTACATATCTTGAATAAATATGTGTATGGTTTCACTGACTATTTGTGTTGTCCTAACACTAACTTTAGGAATTAATTGTCTCTAAGGGCAGAAAAAATACTCGAAGTGATTTAGAAGGGTAGAAAAACTATTGGCTACACGTTCAATCTTTCCTGGCTGGGATGGAGTGTGCCTTCTTTAGCTAAAAGGAAGCCACAAGTGAAAATTAGGTATAAGTGGCTTAAATATAAATGACATAAACAGAGAATGCTACTCATTTCTAAAATCAAACACATCAAAATGAAAGGTTCAGTAGCATGGGCTACTTGAAATGCTCATCATATTGAAAGATAATATTGACAAGTTAATATACTTCCTTTGAAATGTTTGCCCAGAAAGAGTCTCTGCTGTCTATTCCCAGCCCTGCACAATCCATTCTCCTTTGTGAACAAAGGCTGGGTCCTGCGGAAAACTCACTGGGGCTTCCCTGCCATCTGTGGCTAAGAGAAGGGACTTTTCTTAATGTAATGAAAATTGACACATATAAATATTAAAATTTCCTGGAATGTGGAGACAATTGATAACACCTATTAAGATAACCTATAGTGACAAAAGAAGGGAATTTATTATGAAAAGAACGTCAACATGTGGCTTTTTTTGGTCTTAATAGAAAAGTAAACATAGATGATTATGCATTTCCTTAAGAAAGTTCAGTTTACTCATTTGAGTCCATTAGTTTCTTTACTTTTAATTTGTAAAATGATTATTTTACATATACATAATTAACATCAATAATCTAGTTTTTACACCATTATATGATAATCTGAAAGAAAATTACAATTTTTATAAAACCGTATAAATGGATAAAATGCACATTATGATAGGAGATAATCTCTTCAACGTTAACTGTGGATAACTCTAGTACTGCTTATAAGAATCCTAAAAGTGAAACTGTAGATAGATTATTAAAAGTTGTACCACTTTTCCAAAGAACACAGCGAAAAATGTTGTAATCACCAGTGAGCTCTGAAGGAGCAGTGAAAGCACCGGCGCACCGCTCTCTGCTCAGAGCGCAGCCTCTCGTTCCTAGGCCCCAGGGTCGGCTGGCACTTCTTTTGAAATAGATATTGTATCAGCATATTTTAAATTATATTGGAAAGAACTAATATATTTTTAATTATGCTTGGAAATTAATATCATCTAAAGTGTCATACCTTTATTTGAAATAATTGTCAGGTACTAAAAATATAACAGGTATTCCTATAAAGTCACAGAGATGATTTTCAAAATTGTGTTCTTTGTTTGTGGTACATATGTGGTATTTCATTTATATTTATGGTATCTTTATTCCAAAATTGTTAGCAATTGTCAAATCATTTGAAAAGTAATAAACATTATTGTACATACAGACTTGTTTTAGATAGGTCAAAATATAGTTGCTGATGAATATTGCCTTATTAGGCATATTGGAAGGAGAAACCAAGTGAAATTGCCCCCCATGAAAACAAGTATCTATCCATTTATTAAACCCAATGAAGCAAAATATCATCTTGTCAGACATCAGACTGCCTAGTGAATACTCTGACCGATGACTTCCAGTTCTCAGGAAGCAGCCCTCAATCATCCTAGCAATAGCAGTCACTCGTAAATATGTTTTTCCAAGGCAAAGTTACTAATTTTGAACTTTAGGTAACACATGAATTCTTTTATACAATGCACTTTCCAGCAACAAGACTTCTAAATTGAAATATATATATGTATATATATATATATATATATATATACTGAAAAAATATATACTAATTTCTTAAATTTTTTTACATTTTATTTTTTAAACATTTTTTTATTGTTGGTCAAGTACAGTTGTCTCCATTTCCTACCCCCCACACCCCAGCCATCCCCACTTCCCACCCCTGATCCCAACCCCTCGTTGGTTTTGTCCATGTGTCCTTTATAGTTGTTCCTGAAAACCCTTCCCCCTTTCCCCTCCATTATCCCTTCCCACCTCCCCTCTGGTTACTGTCAGTTTGTTCTTAATTTCAATGTCTCTGGTTACATTTTGCTTTCTTGTTTTGTTGATTTTGTTTCAAACACTTTGCCTCATTACATATAACGTACAATTATTTAAAAGTACATTTAACTTTAAAAATAGAATGATGGCTGACAAAACTATGGAAAATGACATTCCTACCGAAGGCTGGTATAAGTAAAATTGGTATGACTTTATCTATTTGTTTTTTCTGATCATAGTACTAGTTTTTACCATATAAATACATACATAAAAAGATCTAAAACAACTTTAAAAACTACATGAATTTCTATTAGGCCTATATATATATTTTTTATATATTCAAACTATATGTGTATATAAAGCCATACATATAAATATATAATATATAACCAAATAAATATATAATAATTGTTTGTAACCTGACATTTTATCAAGAGAAATTTTTACATTATTTTTTGGTTCAAGATTATTTTAGTGGATATGAATATATAATTTTATTTTTAAACTTTAGGTAACCAACTCTTATTATTGGATTTTCCCTATTAAAATTAATAAATAGCTCCAAATATTTCACCTTATTCATTATTAATTTTATTACACATGTCTAATAGTCAAGTTAAATAACAGATCATTTTAAAGATTTTGATACTTACCTTCGTATTGCCATCCAGAGTGTCAATAAAAGCTTGAGAAGCAATTTCCAAGTAGGTGTCCAAAACCTTAATATTTTATGACCCTTGACTACATATTTCCACTCCTAAATTCTGCCCAAAGGAAACAATTCAAAATTTATACAGTGCTTTAACCCTGAACTTCATTTTACTGTAGGAAATTACATAAATACTTAAAAATGCCAAAATGCTAAAGTCAACTATAGTAAGGAGAATATTCTCTATGAGATGTTATATAGTTATTGTATTATAGTAACATATAATCTATAATATAATGTATTATTTAGCAAAAATAATTTTATTAACCTTTTAAAAAATACAAGCATACTACAAAACCCACCCAAATACACTGGTCATTACTGAATGGTGGAGACAGAGGGCACCTCCAATTTTTGTGTCTCTAAGTTTTGTTAATAAGTATGTATTGATAAGTCAAGGGAAATATATCATTAATTTTATTTTAAATCATTAACTATGCAAATCTCCTTTTCCCAAAAGAAAATCATTCTACACCAAAATTATTTACTGAAGGCTTTAGTAAAATAGAAATCTAAAAATTGTTGTTTGTAATTGATAACCATTGACTGTGTTCTCCTGAAAATATCTCCTGGATTTAAGAGAACTCACAGATAAATACATCCCAAACTTGTTTTTTGTTTGTTTGTTTGTTTCTGCTAATGAACATTGTACAGGTACAAGAGACTACAGATATTAAGAGAGGGTAAATAGTCTTATTTGGTGCAGAATAGGCAAGGAAACTACTTACAATTTGCAACAGTAGTTCCTAAACTGCAACCCAAGAAACTTCAAGGAAGACGGAGAGTTTTTGTAAATATTTGTGGATCCATAGTTGTGCAAAGTATATTTAGGTAAAAATATGTATTTCCTGTACTATGCAATGGTAAGTTCGTTGAAGGGACCAGTATCGGCATGATAGTAACATGAATAAGTGAATGAATAAAAGTTATGTGACAAATTGGCATTAAAATTTTACTTAACATTGTATATTCATGATATATTTTTTCAGTTAATGAATGGTAGAATTACAGCTATTATTACTAATATTTACATTTGTAATTACAGTGCAGTTTTACAGTAAAAACCATCATTCTTAAACTATAGCGTCCATAGGGATCATGTGTGGTGTTCACTGCCTAATCCCAAAGATTATGATATGGAATTTGGGGGGAATTGCATTGATATTAAGCATTCCAGAGCAGGGGTCCCCAACCTCCGGTCCTGTTAAGCACTGGGCCACACAGTAGGTGGTGAGCTTGAATGTCATGTTCTTTAATAATCCCTAAACCACCCTCCCTCCCTGGGTCCATGGAAAAATTGTCTTCCACAGAACTGGTCCCTGGTGCCAAAAAGGTTGGGGACCACTGTTCTAGAGGATTCTGATGTATGTGATCTTTGGACCTTGCTTTTGGAAACAGCACTAAATGCTGGGAAAAACTAAATACTTAAGAAACAGGTTCTTGTCTAAAGAGGGGACAGTACATTTTTAGTACAACAATAGGATTTCCAGCCTAGTGGTAAGATGATACTTAAAACAGGAAGTTGTTGCCTGCAAATCCTGTGGCAGCCATTGCAGCAACCATGATGCTCAAATGAAAGAAGCAGAATCAGCGGCAGCAGCAGCAGCAGCAGCAGCAGCAGCATCTGCCACTGGATCCCCAAGTGCCAAAGTTGGAAGAGACCAGAGATGAAGATGATAGGAGTCCTATGGAACCACCCTGCCTTCTGGGCCCTCCCCCTGTGGCCGATGGAAAGCCTGGTGATCTCAAGTCAGCCCCAAACTGGAATCCACACACATGTCCACCATCAGTAGAATGAATAAGCTGTGTGTGCATACTGTGGGATACTACACTGCAATGAAAACAAATGAACTCCTGCTACAGGCAACCAGGATGAATCTCAAAAACATGATGTTGAGCAAAAGGAGCGGGACACAAAAGAATGCAGACTGTCTTCACAGAGGTCCCTTGGGATCAAGGGTACTCATGATTCCACCACTGCTGACTCTCCCACCTCCCTGGGGCTGAGGCCCAGTTTGGAGCAGCTTAGGCCTTAGGTCTGGCCCATGTGGTTGCGGTTGGTGGTGCGGGGGGTCGGGGGTCAATGCTCAGCCTCCTTTTCCTGGACCAGGCCATAGTAGTCCCTCCAGGGGAAGCTTTCACAAACATCAGAGATGTCCCAGAAGACTCAAAAGCTGGTCACTTGTCAAGAATACCTGCCCACCCAAGGTTGAACCCAAGGTTATGGAAGACAAAGCTGACTACCTTGTTTGCTGTAACTTTGCCAAAAAGAGCCGCTGTCAATATGGGGAGCTCTGCCACTTCTACCACCCACACATCAACAAACCTCCTCTGTGAGACTGCTTTCCCATCTGAGCTGGAAGTAGCCCTCTGTGGTTGGGTGGCCACATATTTCCCTGTGGCCCTGTCACAGCTGCTGTGATATTGTTCCACCAAACACCCCCAGTCAGTGATGCCCACCACTGTCCACCACCTCTTCCATTTGGGTCCAGAGTTGTGTTTCTTTTTTATAAGGTTTTATTTATTTATGTTTAGCGAGTGGGAGAAGGGAAGGAGAGAGAGAGTGAAACATCAGTGTGTGGTTGCCTCTCACATGCCCCCTGTTGGGGACCTGACCTGCAACCCAGGCATGTGCCCTGACTTGGGTTCACACTGACAACCCTTTGGTTCCCAGGCTGGCACTCAGTCCACTAAGCCGCACCAGCCAGGGCAAGAGTTGTGTTGCACCACTGGTGCACAGTGTTAACTCTTCTGATCAGCCTCTAGAGACCCGCTTCAGTATCCCATCTTTGCTCCCTTCAACTGCCTCCTGGGTCCTCTTTCCCTTGCCAACTGAGTGCTGAGCAGGAAATGTAGTGGGTGCTGTTTCTTGTGCATCTGCCCATCCAGCCCCCAGTACTGCCCTCGATTCCTGAGCCCTGGAGAAGTTTCCTACCATTACCTTCTTCCATCTGCTTGTTTTAAGTCCTTTTTTATGTGGTACCTCCTACCCCTAATGTTGGCAGCTGCTCTGTGAAACTCCCCAGGTTGTCTGACCTAGAGATAAGTTTGGATGACTGGTTGAGAGTCACCCCCTGAAAGGCCATTCTCCCTGCTTTTGCATTTTGTAGTTTCGCCATCAGTAGCATGGCCCCCACTGCTGTGGCCTCTGATCCCTGTGATTTGTGGAATGTGCATTCCCACACAGCCTTTCTCAGTGTCCGTGGCATTTCTGCGGCTTCCCCACACTAGAGCATTTCTGCTGAAATCAGTGAGCCTCTTGGTGCCCTATAGACTGCCCCACATCCCAACAGGGGAGAACTGGGAAGCTTCTTCCACAAGCCTGCCTCCCTGGCCTCATGAGATGTCCTCTAAAGCGTCTGGTGGGCCTCCCCATCCCCTCTGTGGCCCAGTTTAGTTAAGACTGCATCATTGTCAGGCCACCAGGACTTTTGGGTTGAAT
The DNA here is from genome assembly GCF_022682495.2 of Desmodus rotundus. NCBI lineage: Eukaryota > Metazoa > Chordata > Mammalia > Chiroptera > Phyllostomidae > Desmodus > Desmodus rotundus. The sequence continues at coordinate 71,350,603 of NC_071388.1, read as the reverse complement.
TCTCTGAATCTCCACCTGGCCTGTCTTTGGGTGGAACCTGGATGGGATTGTTGTCCTTTGCCAGCCTCTGTCCCCTACATCCCTGGCCCTGGTTGTTTTCTGTGAAAACAACCATGAATGGGCTCAGTTTCAAACTGGCCCTGAGGAAACAGGTCAGGAATAGTTGGGCGAAAGGGAGGGATGAGAGTTGTTGAAGAACTGAAAGTGAATTTTTTTCTTTTTAACATATTTTATATTAGTAATAAATGCAATGGAAATAAAAAAAGAAGTTGTCACTAAAACGATTAAGAAGTCTAATTGAGCAATGAGAACTAGTGTCTAGAGGACTAATATTATTTATGAAAATAAGCTCCGTGTGTATGTACATGCATGCATAAGTGGTTACCCCTGGGGTTCTTGAAAACAAATTCTTACAGTTGTTTCTGCTTTTGCTTGTTGTATTGTCAACAGAAGAACGCCACCCCCATGTACTTTGGGTGTCTCTGTACTAATTTACAACGATAGGTAAATGAATGTGGAAAGCTGAGTGATTACAGTTTTACAAAATTCTTGAAATTGTTAAATATATTTCTACAAAACTGCTCAAATAAACTCTTAGACACATAAAGGATCAGGTTGTAATTAAATGCTTCTGTAGTAAGGCAGAAGTGAACTGCTACAAACACACTGTTTTTGTAGTTATTGTGTTTGAGGCTTCCATTGTTGTTTATTTTCTGCCCTCATGTCTTCTCTATTTTCCTTTGATACTGGCTTGTAGCTAGCAGGAGACACTCTCAAACAGTGATGTGATTTGCCCTTGACCCTTGCTGTGACTGTAGATTTTGTAATCTAAGTCAATTTCACTCACAGCAGGGGCCAAGGATACAGTATTTCAGTTCTGAAGAGCAAATTGGTTAAACTCTTCCGTTTTGGGTGTCCAAGGGATATCCATAGACATTTAACTTCCATGAATCCAAACAAAAGGCTTCTAGTCCCAGTGTGACAAATATATACTTTATGCACTCAGCTGAAATATAGTGATGCTTATTACCTGTAGACTCAAATATATTCAGATCTTGGTCATCTGACCACGTTTATTATTTGTAATCTACGCAATGCTTTACAAAAATATAAACTTTTCATTCTTGACAAAGCTAAATTATACCATAACATGGAATTTGGGGCATGATACTGTACAAATTTCAAATTTGTCGCATTGCAAATAGCAATCAGGCAGGCAACTCTATTATAAACTACCTCGTCTAAGTGACACTTAGAGGCAAACTTAATCTAAATTTTTGATGAAAAGAACTCAGATTTCCCAGGGGGAAAAAAAAAAAAAACGTTTCAAATAAGAAGTAGCATAGTGTATATAGAGCATGGACTGGAAATTCGAATTCTGACAGGGGCTCCTAAAGAACACTGTTGTATGAGTCAGGTAGTACGTAATGCTGACAAATCGGTTAAAGTGTAATTGTGCAAAAGGAATTTTAATTCAATTAACAAATAACACACACATTACAACACTGTGATTACAAAAAGAGCATATCTGTGGGCTTAATTTGGCCTGTACAGTAGAATCTTATATAGCCTCTCTTTAGAGGTGGATTCAGGAATCGCTGCCCCGCTAGCTCCCCCTTGCTGAACGCCTTTGTTGACTGCTAAGTCCAGCGGCTCAGGGGCACGATGCGCAGCTCTGTCAGTCTTTTCAGCTAAGTATGTTATTCTGAGTAGAAACTGTTTTCAAACACATGATATTACATTGTAATTATTTAAATTCAGCAAGAAGGTGAATGAATGCTCCTTGATTCCTGATACATTAGAAGGTACCTAAGACCATGTTGTTAATGATTTAAGAAAGTATGTGCTTTCTTCTCATTTTAGATAACGTGTAGATAACATGTTTTTCTCTTAAAAGGCCCTAAGACTCTGGGTTCAAAAGACTGTGCATCCCAGCTTGAGAGGCTTCTGCAAAGTGTTGTCCGCCCTGTGTCTGCGGTGCTTACAAAGTCAATGACACAGTAATACACTATATCATGGAACTAAATTCTTAGTGAACAAAATGAGAGGTGAGAGTTGTGGTGGAACTGACCTTTAGTGGCAGCACATTTGTGTGGAACGTTGTCCATTCTGCCAATACGCCGGGAAGCTTATCTGTAGGCTCCCGGACTCTACCCCTCACCACATGATTACATGGGACAAACTCTGCCCTTGAAATTTGGGGTAAATACTGCGTTACCATAAAGTTAAAGTAGACCTTAATAAATAGGCTTTTTTTTTCCCCAGGAAACAAAGTGTTTTGATATTTTATGTGAATTGTACTTGAAGTTCAAGCCCAGGGAAATGGATTAATCGCAGAGTAGCAAAGAAATTTTGTTTGACCTACATTGTATAATTTGTTATATCTATCAAAAAATACAACCTGTCAGTGCATTGAAACCATGTCCATGTGTTTTAAGAACAAACATTTCAATATAGACTGGAAGTTAATATCTGCAACTAAAACTGATAGTTTCCTATGACCCTCTGTGAATTTGAAATGTAAAAAGACTCAGAATTATAAGCAGAAGTATGAATTCTCTGTATCTAAAGATTTTTAGATACAGAAAATATTTTTAGATATTTATAATATGAAAAGAAATTCTATGCATAGAGACTGCTTTTTGACTTGGTATTTGAAATAGGTATAATTCAAAGAGATTACACCCCATCCCCTCCACATCTAGTGTCTATTTTATTCTCTCTGTATAACAGTAAAAAATTATAACAGTGGGAAATTGTAACCCACCCCACCATTCTTTTGATGTTCTTTCTTTGCTGACACTGACTAATATGTATCTTGTAGATGAACAGCATGTTTGTATAAGATGGCTAGGAACTAACTTCAAAAGATATAGACTCCTATACTGAATGGAGAAGCCAAAGAACTTATATGTATGACCCAGGGACATGAACTAAGGGAGGGGAATGGGGGTGAGAGGGGGGTGCAGGGCAGAGGGGAATAAAGGGGGGGAAATGGGACACCTACAATAGCATAATCAATAAAAAGTATTTAAAAAAGATATAGACTCCTACCTTCAAGCATCCTGGCTCTGGGAGATTTGCTGGCCTTTATCCATGGAGCCAGGATGACAAGAAGCCAGGATGATGCACACTAGACCATCATTTGCCTTTTCAGAATGGGCTGTGCTCATCTTCACGTAGAGAACTTTTCAGCCCCCTTCCTTGATCTCTTTGTTCTGTTCCCCTCTCCCTCCTTATAAAAACCTCTGCTTCCATTGAGATATGGGGTTGGGCTTTGAGACATGAGTCCCTCATCTTCTCAGGCGATGGGCTTTGTAACATGAGTTCCATCTTGCAGGAGGCCGGCACCTGAAAATAAACCACTTTACATCACAACTGCCTCTTGAGTACTGGCTTCCATAGCATCAGGCAGCCAGATGTGCATTTGGTTATATCTATAGATTTCAAATTATACATTCTTAGTCTCCAGATGGAATAGGTTTAGGCATCACGCCTCCCCCCCCATTATTACCAGCTCAGAGTGCGGTACATAGTTGTTGTTCAACAAGTATGTGTTGAATGAATGAGCCAGAAGAAAACAGTCCCTTCTCACATGCACCAGAAGAAGTGAAATGCTCCACAGAATTGGTCAAGTACATTGACTTGTTTTCCTTGAAAAATTTCCGGAACATAGAAAAAAATTGACAATTGGTCTAATATATGTGGTCTAATATATATGGGATTCCTAGGAGGGATAATATACATGATTTTATTACACAAAAATATTTTCTGTGTGTGTGAAGTTAAACAAAAAGGGTGACTTTTAAAAAGCAGGTCAAATACAAACTTTTGAATTATCATCTGGTGTGTTCATAATCTTGATATTAAGAGAGAAAAATGAGTCATATACGGGTCTAGAGAACTTATATATTGCATTTTATATTTGTGAGCATACTCGTAAAACAAAATTTTCTAACTAGCTGATTTTTAACTAACCATTAAAATGGTTAAATTAAAATATTACTTTAAAAAGATTGTAATATTATCTTTATAGAGGGTGGTGAGTTATTAGTTAATGTACTTTTTTCTCAGTTATCTGTGGGTTAAGCAAAGCCTGTAATATTTTATGTTATATCTATTTTGAATATGCAATGATTATTTATTCACATGAGAAGTCAGGGGAATGCAGAAAATATGCTGATGGTTGTTCTTTGGGTGTTAATGTTACTGAATATTAATAAAATTGTTTGATCTGGAGGTCATAATTTTTTTATTCCTAAACTTTTCTAGAGCTGTCTGCATTTTTCACTTGCAAAAAGAAACAATATATGGAAAATATTTAACTGTTTGGGAAAAACAGTTGCCACATAATACATCAGTAACCACACAACTGTCATGCAATACACTGAACTTGTTACTAAAACAGCATGGTTTAATTTTGTTTTTTACTTGTTCATAAATATTTTCCACATGAATAATGTCAAAATATTTTCTGATTCAAGCAGAAACTCACAAACTCCATTTATTCTCCATAAAAATCTAAACATGTAAGAGTTACTTAGACATTCTTGCTAAAATATGAAAATTAAGGGAAAGCTTATTAAATTTTTTGGTCAAGGGAAATTTCACAATTTATAATACTGCATTCACAATATTTCTTCCTAGGAATTTTTTTTTCCAAAAATGTTTGAATTGAGATATGTGACTATAAACTGAACAGGAATTACAGGATTCTAGTCCTTGGGGAGGCAAATGAGGAAACTTGGGCTCTTCAAACAATAATCTTAACTAAGAAGGGTATTTCTGCTCTTCTTACTCTAAGAGAACCGACTATCAATATACATGTTGAATTTTTCTGAGATGGTTACCACTAAGTATATTTACAAGGAGCTACTCACAGTCTCCTGTCTTTTTCTGAAGAAACTTAATTTGCCTTTGTTAACTTGTTGCTCAGTTTTGAAGTTGCCCATCTCCTGACAAAATACAAATAGACTCATGAACATCTTTGATTGTATGTTGGTCTTATGTCAACTCCTTCATAATCAAGTACTCCTTTGATTGCAACCTCATTAGAATCTAAAAAGTTTATTTGAAATATATTTCTATTGCTCTGGCTGGCATGGCTCAGTGGATTGAGTGCCAGCCTGTGAACCAAAGGGTCGCTGGTTCGATTCCTGGTCAGGGCACATGCCTGGATTGTGGACCAGGTCCCCAGTTGGGGGCATGGGAGAGGCAACTAATGGACATATCTCTTGCACGTTGATGTTTCTCTCCTTCTCTTTCTCCCTCCTTTCCCCTTTCTCTAAAAATAAATAAATGAAATCCATAAAAAAGTAAAAAAATATATATATATATGCATTTCTATAAGAAAGCAATGGTTGATATAGGAAATACTAAAGGTAAAAGAAAAGCTACAGTTGTTTTTGAAATTCTTAGTGGAAAATTATTTTACATCCAGAAGAACTGGTATGAAAATCCCCCTCACTATGCAGAAGCATAATAATTTCAACAGAAACAAAATTAATATTTTTTAGCCTAAGTTAGATTTGTAGCATGAACACTTTAAGTATAGTCTCTATTGCCTTAACAAAAAGTGACTTTGGGGGTTTGGTGTAAGCATTAAAAATTGTATTTTTGCACATGTCACTAAATACCAAGCCAAGATCAAAAGATCATTTCTTATTAAATATTTTCCTTCTGGTCTTTTAAGAATATAACTTATTGACATGCATAAATATATAATGTGTAAAATGAGAAATGTAAATGGTATATGCTCATCTCCGTTCCTAGGGAGTTTTGTGAATAATTTTTCATTAATCTAGTGGTAAGTGTGCCCTAAAGTTATAAAATTTGTGCCCTTTCTGGGTGAGTTTAATAAGAAATAATCTGCTACTTTTCTTTTCTTTCCTCCCTCTGCTCCAACTGTATGTCTATGGCAGTCTTAAATGTTTATTTATGTATTTGGTTTGCATATTGTTAACATGTGTCGACTCAGTACAGCTCATTGCAGGATAGTTATTATTCTGAAGGAAAACTAAGTTCATTTTAAAAAAGCTAAATTTAAAACTGCTTCAATCCAAAATTTAAGAAATACCAAATCCAAAATTTGGTTTTACATTATTAATTTGACAAGGATACCTCTGGAGAAACATAATTTATATTCTTTACTTTTACAAATGTATTTAAAATATGTTATATATTTCTAAATATCTGTGATTGTGTGTATAGAAAGAACATTATTAATAAATATCATAACCTGGATTCTGGGCCACAGCTGGATGTGGTAAAGTCTTGTCTGCATAGTTTATATGCAATGTCTGGACTATTCAGGTACCATGGAATGCCAAGGAAAGGTGTACCGTTTTTCCTTGAAGGTGAATGCAATTGCAACTTGGAAGTTGCTAAAAGAGGTGGGGAACAGATCACGTTAGCCAAATATGACAGCAAAGCATACTCCAATGATCAGTTGAATTTGTTATTTTAATAATATTTGAAATTAGAGGTTTATAGGAAGTACCATAGAACTATAATAATTCATTAATCAGGTAATGTTTAGTTTTGTTTTACCTTAATTGGATTATTGAAGAGGAAAACCACTGGACTAATTATCCCTTTCTTTAGGAGGTTTTATATCCTGGGCTATAATTTGGTAGCTTTTATTAGTTAACATTTTTGGCTTGCTATGGCAAATTCAGAGTTCCATTTAGTAAGATATACCCCTAGGCCTGAAAATTCAATTATGGGTAATATATTGTACCTGGTCTGAATCTTAGGTATAAGGCCAATTATGCCCCTTCAGCTTTATTATGCAATCTTATTCTAAACTTTGAATTTCTCTCTAGGATTTTATTTGGCAGAACAAAATCTGAATTATTATCACATTTTTTTTTCTTATAACACTTTTATATATAATTTTGTAGTTCATAATATTTTAGGGCAATTATTATTTCATTATTTTTGGGAAGGGGAAATCCCAACATGAAACAATATATTATAAAATGAAAAAAACCCAACATTTGAACTAGTAGATACATACGATGAGGTCTTAATGCCCCAGTGACTAGTGACCACCAGGGGATCCACTTGACCTGAAAGCACACTATTTGGGCAAAACAGAAATTGGTGCTTGGTCAGACACAATGGCTCTGTGCTCTCCAAGCAACTCAGACTCCTTTCCATTTTTGCTTTCCTACCTCTAAGGAAGAGTAGAAGTCAAGCTCTTCACCACTTTCTTCACTCACAAGGGCCAGTTTAGATTGGATAAATTTGAGATTGGTAAAATCTAGCTAACCCACCATAAGAGGCACAGCCCTGAACACCAGCACAAAAGCTCAGCAATTGGCTGATCCCATTCAGACCGACTGAACTGTGTGTGTAATCCCAAGTAGTAAATGAAAATAAAGAGATTGAAGATACCTGCTACCTGTGATCATTGCCGTGCCATCCTGCTCACAGTGCCAATTGTTCTATTAGGGCACTTAGCATCTTCTGCTGGTCCGTGTGCCTTCCCAAAACCTATGGCGGTTAAAATGACTGACACATAGATATCACTGATGGACAAGAAATAGAAAAAAAACTTATACAATTAAATAATTTTTTAAGGATAAAAACTTGAGTTTGGTCCAGAGTGAAACAGAGGTATAGGTAGAGAGGGCTTAAAATCAGGCAGCTCTGGTTTTTATTCGGGTTAGAAGGTGGGGACAATTTGCATGGTGAACTCCCCTGGGCAGTCAAGGCAGGCTTTCTTATTACCATGAGCACAAGTGGGTGGCAAAGGGAAAGGGAGGGGGTGCCTGAAAAATGTGGAGGTCAAACATCAAAAATAGAGTCACACTCTTAATTACACTCTCTAGTCTTAAACAGTTGAAATTATATTGCAAAAAATAGCATATATTAAATAGTTAGAAATCGCAAAGGGTAAAACTATAACAGTTAAGTACTGTAAAAACTCCTGAAGTAATTGTATATTATAATAAGTATAATACAATCTGGCTTCAGAAAAAAAATTGGTATTTTCACATCTATCATATTGCTTGGTTCATAGAAAGAAGTCAATCAATATATTACTTATTTATTTAATGACTTTATTGGGGTGACATTGGTTAATATTATATAAGTTTCAAGTGTATAATTCTGTAACACGTCATCTGTATGTTGCATTGTGTGCTCACCACGCCAAGTCTAGTCTCCCTCCATCACCATACGTTTGGCCCCCAACCCTGTTCCCCTCTGGTAACCACCTTCTGTTGCCTGTGTCTGTGAATCTGTGTCTTTGTTTTGTTAGTTTATTTGTTGCTTCCTGTTTTATATCTCACATGTGAGTGAAGTCATATGCTCGTCATTCTTTTCCATCTGATTTATGTTTGTTAGCATGGTAATCTTCAAGATCCATTCACATTGTCAGAAATGGTAGTATTTTATCCTTCCTTATGGCTAGTGTTTTATTATATATAAAATATATAATATATAATATACATATACATATTATATGTAATATATATATACACACACACACATCTCACATCTTCTTCATCCAACAATCCATCAAAGAACACTTAGGTTGTTTCCGTATCTTGGCTACTATGTATAATGCTGAAATGAACATAGGGGTATATATATATATATCCTTATAAATAAATGCTTTCAAATTTTTTGGGTAGAAACCATGAAGAGGAATTTCTGGGTCATGTGGTAACTCTATTCTTATTTTTTTGAGAAATCTCCGTACTATTTTCCAAAGTGGCTGTACGAGTTCACATTCCCACCAGCCGTGAATGAGGGTTCCATCCTCTCCAACAGTTATTTTTGTCCTGTAGATAATAGCTACTCTAACAAGAGTGAGGTGGTAACTCATTGTAGTTTTGACTTACATTTCCTTTATAGCTAGTGAGTTGAGCATTTTTTAATATTTGTACATCTTCTTGGGAAGAGTCTCTTCAGGTCCTCTGCCCATTTTTTAAAAAAAATATGATTGATTATTTTTTTCTTGTTGAGTTGTATTAATTCTTTATATATTTTGGAGATTAGCCCCTTTTTAAAGGTATTTTTTACAGCTATCTCCTCCCATTTGATTGGTTGTCTTTTTTGATTTGTTGATGGTTTCTTTTGCTGTGCAGAATCTTTTTAGTTCCATATAGTTTCATTCATTTATTTCTACTCATACTTCCTTTGGCTGTGGGGTCAATTTCGTAAAATCCTTTCTGACACCAAGGCCCATAAATTTAGTATATATGTTTTCTTCTATGTATTTACTTGTTTCAGGACTTATATTTAGGTTTTTGAAACATTTTTTAGTTAATTTTTGTGTACGGTGTCAAATAGCAGTCTAGTTTCATTCTTTTCCTTGGGGCTTTCCAATTTTCTCAGTACCATTTATTGATGGAGTTATCTTTTCTCCTTTGTATACTTATGACTCCTTTGTCAAAAATTAGTGCCCCATATACATGTGGGTTTTTTTCTAGGTTTTCAATTCTGTTCCATCATTCCATTGTTTTTCCCAAATGCCATACTGTTTTGATTGTTGTATTTTTGTAGTGTAATTTGAAGTTAGGTACTGTGATACCTCTGGCATTGTTCTTTTTTCTCAGAATTGCTTTGGCTATTTGGAATCTTTTGTAGTTCCATACAAAACTGATGATTCTTTTTGCCTACTCCTTTGAAAAATGTCTTTGGCATTTTTATGGGGAATTACATTAAATCTATACATTGCTATAAATAATATGGTCATTATAACTATTTTAAGTCTTCCAATTCATACACATGGACTATCTTTCCATGTTTTTGTGTTAATTTCTTTCACAATGTCTTATAGTTTTTAGTATATAGGTTCTTCACATTCTTTAAGCTTACTCCTAGGTATGTTATTATTTTTCTTGCAATTGCAAATGAAATTTTTATTTTCTTTTTTTGATATTTCATTGTTAGTATATAAGAATTCAATAGATTTTTGAACATTTTTGAAATTCTACAACTTTATTTGTATATCGTCTCTAACCATTTTTTTTGGGGGGGTGGAGTCTTTAGGGATTTTTAAATAAAGAATCATTTCATCTTAAAAAAGTGACAATTTTATTTCTTAATTTCCGCTTTGGATGCCTTCATTTCCTTCTTTTGCCTGATTTCTCTGGTGAGGACTTCCAGTACTATGTTAAATAACAGTGGTGAGAGTGGGCATCCTTGTCTTTTCCTTATCTTATAGGAAAATTTCAATTTTTCACAGTTGAGTATAATATTAGCTAAGAGTTTGTTATGTATGGCCTCTATTATATTGAGGTATTTTTCTAATATACCCATTTTATTGAGGTTTTTAATCATAAATGGTCATTGCATCTTGTCAAATTACTTTGTACATCAATTAATATGATCATATGATGTTAACCCTTTACCTTAAGGTAATGTGTCATATCGATTGATTTTTATACGTGAAAACATTCTTGTGCCCTGGAATAAACACCACTAGATCACAATGCATTATTTTTTAAACTATTTTTGCATTTGATTTGCTAGTATTTTGTTTAGGACTTTTGCATTTATATTTATCAGAAATGTTAGTGTGTAATTTTCTTTTCTTGTGTTGTCCTTGCCAGGTTTTGATATGATAGTAATGTTGGCCTTACAAAACAAGTTAAGAAATATTGGCTCTTATTTCATTTTTTGGAAGAGTTTGAGTAGGATAGGTATTACACTTTTTAATGTTTTGTAGAGTTCATGAATAAAGCCATCTAGTTTTGGACTTCTACTTTTTGGGAAGTTTTTGATAACTTTTACAATTTCCTTACTCTAGCTTAGTCTATTTAGATTTTCCAATTTTTCATGATTCAGTCTAGGAAAGTTACATATTACTAAGAATTTGTCCATTTCTTCCGGGTTGTTGAATTTGGTGGCATATAATCTTTCACATTATTCCTGTGTAGTCCTTCATACTTCTGTGTTTCTATTGTGACCTCTGCTCTTTCATTTGTGATTTTATGAGTCTTTTCTCCTTTTTCCCCAGTGACTCTGGCCAGAGATTTATCAATTTTATTTATCTTTTCAAAGAACAAGCTCTTTGATGCATTAATTTTTCCATTGTCTTTTTGTTCTCTATTTCATTTAATTCTCCTCTAGTTTTTATTATTTTCTTTCTTCTACTGACTTCGGGATTCATTTGTTCTTTTTTATTCTTTCAGAATTACAGTGAAATGTTAGGTTGTTGTTTTTGTTTTGTTTTTGTGATTTTTCTTGTTTCTTAAAGGTCAGCCTGTAATGCTATAAGCTACTCTATTATAACTTTGCTGCATCCCCCAAATTGTGATATGGCATATTGTCGGGGGGCTTTAACGCAGCCCCCCAGGTTCCGCCACGGCCGAAGGAAAAGACTACCAAGACATGATCTGCTTGGGGAGGAAAGGTGGCCGTTTCTCTCAAAGGAGAAGGGCCCAGAGCCTCTCTCTCCAGGGGCTTTTATTAGGTTCATTCGCATAGGAATACAGATAAAGCTCATTGATCATTGTCAGTCAGTAAGGGTTAAACAATACAAGATTTACAGAGAACTCTGAGGGCTTATTCTGAGTTACAGCCAATTAGTTAGAGGGCCATAAAACTTTAGGCGCCAGACTCATCTCAGGTCTGGACCCTTATCTTTTAAAGTGAGGGTACAAATTAAGTAGGTTTCACAGGAATGTATGTATTTTTCTTAGGCCTGATTCCCCAGGGAATCCGCCCCTCCCAGCACAGGACTGCACTGCCCTCTGTTACTGCTTCAGGCTTAAATCAGGCAAGGGAAGTAAGGCAGCCAAGAGATTAGGAGACTTCTTGCAGACAGAATGAGGACTCAGGCTATTTCAAAGCCGAGGGGCGAGGGTCCATCACCCCCTTTTTCCACAGCTCCCCCTGTCCTTCCCTGCGGGCCTCTTCCGTGACCAGAACCTGTCTTAGGTTGATCCTCCCTTGAGGATTCTTACCCGTCATTGGCTAACTGGCCAAGCTCAGGGCCAAGCAGGGTGAAGTGGGCAGAGGTGGTACACCTGCCAGGGAGACAAGCTTTGTCTCCTTAGTGGCTTATGGTCCCAACTCGGACTCAGCCTTAACCATGAGGGGTTACAGCCTCTGAAACCAGGCAGGGCGGTTCCCAACAGCATATTGCCATTCTCATGTGTCTCTATGTATCTTTTGATCTCTCATTTCTTCTGTGACCATGTTGTTATTTAGTAGCAGGTTGTTTAATCATGTATTTATAGGTTTTTTTCAGCTTTCTTCTTGCAATTGATTTACAGTTTCAAAAAATTGTGGCTGGAGAACATGCATGACATGATTTCAGTCTTTTTAAATTTGTTGAGATTGGTTTTGTACCCCAATGTTTATCCAGGAGCACTAGGGAAAAATGTACGTATTGTTGTTCTGGAATAAAAAGCTTTATAACTATTGATTGTATCCATTTAGTCTTATGTATCATTTAAGGCCAATATTTTCTTATTGATTTTCTGTTTGGATGGTCTATTGATAACTGGGAATGGGGTATTTAGTTCCTACTGCATTTGTATTATTTTGTCAGTTTTTCCCTTTAGTTAAGTTAGTAATTGCTCTATATGTTTTCGTGCTCCCAAGTTTGGGTGCATATATATTAATGTGTTATGTCTTCTGGATGTATTGTTACCTTTATTATTTTAATATGTCTGTTTTTTCTCTTGTTATTTTTTATTTTGAAATCTTTTGTGCCAGATATAAGTATGACTACACCCACTCTTCTCTGGATGCCATTTGCTTTTAGTATCAATTTCTAACCCTTCCTGTTGAGCCGATGTTTCTCTTTGCAGCTGAGATGTGTCTCCTGAGGGCGAGATGTATTAGGGTTTTGTTTTTATAGCTATCCCACTACGTTTTCCTTTTTAATTGGTGGGCTCAGTCCATTTACATTTAGGGTAGTTATTGACATATGAGGATTTCCTATGGCCATCTTATCTTTTGTTTTCTAGTTGCTCTGTGTCTCCACTGTTTCCCTTCCTTTGTGTTTCTGTCTCTTATTTTAGTTTGGTGGTATCCCATGATTTTCTCTTCTGTTTTCTCGTTTTTATGTTATATGTGGAAATTATAGATTATTTTTGTGGTTACCATTAGGTTTATGCAAAAGAAAGTTTCATATGGACAGTAGTTCTTTTCCTTCCGATTGCATATTACCTCCATTCACCCATGCAAGTTCAGCCCTGTCCCCTCCTCTTTTATGTTTTTGTTGTCACAAATTACCTCTTTTTATGCTGTGTGTTCAGTTCCAGGTTGCAGTAACTATTTTATTCTTTTTGAAAAATGCTTTTACCTCCTTTAACTTTTATGTTATATTTAAGTGCTTAACACCCTATTTTAAAAGGCAAAAGATTTGTCTGATATGAAGAGAAACCAGAGTATTAACACTCTATTTTAAAAAAAAGGGTTGCAATTTCCTGCTTCAACCTGTTTGCAAGTCATCCTACTCACAATTTTATATCTTTTAAAAATATTTTATTTATTTATTTTTATTTAGAGGAAAAGGGAAGGAGAAAGAGATGGAGAAAAACATCAATGTGTGGTTGCTTCTCATGTGCCCCCTATCAGGGACCTGGCCTGCAACTCAGGCATGTACCCTGACTGGGGATTGAACAAGTGACACTTTGGTTCGTAGGCTGGCACTCAATCCACTGAGCCACACCCGCCAGGGCACAGTTTTGTGTCTTTTATCTTTTTGTTTCAGGTAAAAGAACACCTTTCAGCATATCTTCTAATGAAGGTTTTGTGGTGGTAAATTCCCTCAGCCTCTGGAAAAGCCTTTATTTCTCCTGCATATTGAAAGGATAACTTTGCTGAATATATCTCTTGGTTGGTGATTTTTCTGTTTCAATAATTTGAATATTTGATTCTCTTCTCTCGTAGCTTTTAGGGTTTCTGCTGAAAAATTCAATGATAATCTAGTGAAGTTTTCTTTATAGTTACTGTTGTCTTTTCCTTAGCTGCCTTGAGAATTCTTTTTTTTTTTTTGCCATTAATTTTCGGTAGTTTTAATGCAATGTGCCTTTGAGAAGGTCTTTTTGGACAGAGATAGTTAGATGTTCTGTTAGCTTTTTGGATTTGAGGATCCAGTTCTTTAAATGGGCTTGAGAAGTTCTTGTTGATTATTTGTTTTAATAGACTCTCTGTTGCCTTTTCTTGCTTATCTCCTTCTGGTTTACCTATTTCTTTCATATTATTCTTTTAATGGAGTCAGATAGTTCTCATAGAGTTCTGTTCTTTTCTGTCCTTTCCTTTTTTTTTTGTTTTTACTCTTGACTCTCTCTCTTTTTCCACCTGAGTCATTTATAAATTTAATATCACTAATTCTTTCTTCTATTTGGTCTTCTCTATTTTCTAAGCTTGCCCGTTCAATCTTCATCTCATTTATTGAGTTCTTTGGCTCCAGAATTTCTATTTGGTAATTTTTTATAATTTCAATCTCTCTGGTGTACTCCTGTTCTTTGTTGATTTTATTTCTGAGTTTGTTAAATAGCTTTTCTGAGTTTTTTTATATCTCATAGAATTTTTTTCAGAACTGCATGTTTGAGTTCTCTGTCATTTGAATCACAGTCTTACGGTGTCTTTTATTTTCTAGAGATTTTTAATTTTCCTATTTTCCTTCTGACTTCCCTTTTTACCTTAGTTATTCATTCTGTTTGATGGATTACTTCTCTGCTTGGGCATTTGTGTGAGTAACATTTTTTTTTAAAGTACTTGACAACTGTTTAGCAGGTTGACAAATAGAGGTCTTTTGTTATCAGTAGATGGCGCTGAAACACAAATTTTTATCTTTCTTTTACCTGCTCTGCCGAGTCCTCCAGGATTCCTGTGCGGAGGGTAGTACATCAGCCTGAAAATCGCCCAATGTGTCCTAGGAAGGGAGCATCCCCTTTACCACCCAGTTGCCTCAGTCTCAGGGCAACACTCCCATGGATTGGAAGTGGCAGGCTATGGGTGTTCTATGGATTTTCTGGCCTTTGTGTTTCCCAAGCCAAATTCTTTCACCCAATAGCCACCAGCAGAGCTGCCCTGAGTTGACCCAGCTATCTCTACCAGGCTGTGCCAGGGTGGGTGGGGGAAGGGTAGGTGGAGGGGAAGTGGTTTGGAAGTCATCAGCTCTGTTCTCTCCAGTGGGTTTAACCCCCAAAATCCAATAAGTACAGACCACTTAGGCTGAAAACTTGTTTGTTTGTGTGTTTGTTTTTCCCCAGCCATTTTGTGAGCTGCTGAGTGAGGTTTTTACTGCTGGAAGCCGACATGGGGATGGGGTGAGCAGGTCTGTATCTGCAGAAGTCTTTGTCCAGTGCTGGTGTGACGTAGAAGGCTGCAACACTTTGCACGGCTCCTTTGCCTCAGTGTGTACCAGCTAGAGGCCTAATTTCTGTGTTTGCCCCTTTGGTTTGCCCAGTGGGTGTTGTATCTTGACCCTTCACTGCTATCATGTCCATTGTGGCCGCAGCAATAGCTGGATTGTGCTCTGCTTGGCCTCCTTCTCTGTCCTTCCCTTGTTCCATCTCCCTCTTAGCTCTCATAAGCCTACCTTCAGTTATCTCCATGCCCTGTCTCTCAGATTTGTTTGTATACTGAACAGGGAATCCTTTGTTGAATTATAGCAGTCTAACTTGATAGGGGAGAGACCTGGGGGTCCTGTCACCCTGCCTTGCTGCTGACATGACTTGATCAATATTTTTAAATGAATGAATGATAGTCTTGGTAGGTTTCTCTGAGGAAGTGTTATTTAACCTCATGTCTTAAGTTATTTGAAGATCAGGTCAGTGTTTAGACAAAGGAGAAAAAAAATGTAAAGGCTGTTAAGCATAAAAAACTTGGAATTTTGGAGAAGCCTAAACTTGGCTATTGTGATCAGAGCTTGGTGAATAGGGGAAGAATCCAGTGATAAAAAATTGGAAAAGTTAGAAAGAACCTAATAAGTCATGGCCTATAGGGCATAATAAGAAGATTACTATGTGGTCTAGGAACAAAGGAAAGTCATTTAAGGAGTTTAAGCCAGGGAATGACATGATGTACTGTGAAAGAATTTTCTCTCTTCTTTACGATGTGCAAAATGGAATGCAAGGGTAGGGTAGAGGTGGCAAGATATTACATTAGTGGGGAAAAAAGGTGTGATGTGATCATCAGTAGTAAAGATAGTGTGATAGTAATGGAGATGGAAGAAGTGAGAAGATATATATGTATATATTGGAGATAAACCATAAAATCATCTGTGATAGATGGATTTTGGGAAAAGAGTAAATAGTATATGCCTAGGTTTGTTGGCTTAAACCATAAAACATATGGAATGCTATTTATAGAACTGAGGAAAACTAAGGTTGGTGGGGGAATACACTGGGTTGGGGTGAGATAAAAACAGCTCCATTTAGCAATATTAATAACGCAATGTCAGTGTATGATTATTATGAAGTTGAAAATATGAGTGTCGAGATACATTTTGAAACATCAGCAGGTTAATGTTATTTAATGTCTTACCAAAGTTTAAAACCTTCATTAAATCCCCTGAAATAAGCTAATAGATAAGAGAAGAGAAACTAAGACTGAGTTCTGGATACACATAATTTGAAATGATGGAGGAATAGCTAATAAAAGGGAATGAAGCAGATGTTTTCTGGCTGAAGAGCCAATGCAGTAGAATTAAAGCTAAGAGAATGTGATGTAATAAAAGACAAAACAAGAGAGGAAGATGGCCCACAATAAATTAGGAAAGGTATTTAAGATATAATTCAGATAATTTTAAAAGTGTGAAGACCTACTACCTTCGATCCTACTCTGAGGGTGGGAGGTAGGGATGGCTGGGGTGGGTGGGAGGGGTGGGGGGGAATGGAGACTACTGTAGTTGAACAACAATAAAAAATGAGAGATAAAAGTATAAAGACAATCAAGCTAGAGAAGGAGCTAAAGCACGATGGTATGCAGAGTGGGTTTTAGACAGTTATTCTGGACATCTCTCCAAAGAGATTCAGCAGAGATCTTGATAATGCAAAAATAAATAAATAAATAAAGCCATGTGAATATCTAGAGACAGTGCCCTCCAGGTCAGGAAGGAAGACGCCATAAAAGCTGATAAGGGCCCAAACCTGAGCTGCTGAGGGAAAAGCAGCATGTCTGGTGTGGTTGGCACGGAAGGAAAGGCGGCCTGAGAGGTAAACAAGGCCAGGTTAACTGAAGTGTTTTGTGGCATGGCAAAGAGCTGGCAGGAGAGAACGGTACTTTCAGGATTAGATAAAAAATGCTTTGGGGAGTTTTCGAAAAATGTACAATATTAAGAGGTATTCTTTTGATATTTCTAACAGATTTGACCTTTAAGTCTTTTTAGATTAAAATTCAATACCATAATTTTTCCATGATCACTTAATAAAATAACTGGAAGATTGAAAGGTGAACGTATAGATATAAACATAGATAAATGAAATCATGGGAAGTACTTGGAAGATTTTTAGAAAAATGTTATGTGACCTGTATTTAAATATTTTTAAAACCATTACTATTAGGATAAAGACTATATAAAATGTAGAAGGTAATTTCAGTAAATTGCAGAGGGGATAATGGCAGCTTATATTAGGTGGGAGGACATGTCTACTTCTGGCTTTATTTGGAAAATAGAGAAAAAGGAAATACAAGATTTAATATGGAAATTGAACAAATAGGTTAGTGGTTGAGAAAAAAACCACTTTGGTTAATGTACTTTGTATTCAATCTGTTGACTAGTATATTTTCAATTTTTTAATACCCAGGAATGTGCTTTGCTTATGGACAAAGCATAATACATATTTGCCACATGCATTAAAATATTAAAAAACAAGGTTTGAAAATAATATTTTTCAGCTTGTATATTAAAATATTCAAAGAAAAAAAATGAATGAAAAATATCAAAGGTCTTGATGAACTGGGGCATAACTTTGGGTTTTACAAAAAAATACAAACATAAAATTTATTTAAATAGCATTTACCTTTCTGTGTTTTCAAAACTAGCTATTTATTCTTTTGGACTCACATTTAGTATTTTTGTGGTCTATATGTTACCTAAATAGTCTACTCTGCAGATGTAGAACTTTGGATATTTTCAATCGTAATGCAGAGAGAGTCACAAAGATTGAAGAGCTGAAAAATAAGAATGGGTTTTCCTAATTAACATATTTCTAAACTTGAGTTCTAACTAGAGTTATTTGTTTTTTCAGAAATAACTGATTTTTTCTTTCTTTGAGAATTATGTTCGTAACATGGTTATTATAAAAATAAAAGTCATTGTCTTTAAAATGGTGGAGGAGGTGGGGCAAGGTCGTTTATTTAAACAGTTGATTTTAGATTAGTTGAAAAACAAAATAACCCAACAGCAAGCATTTTATTTTTGCTAATCAAACTGTTAGGCAGAGATGTTATTTTTAAAAAGTCAAGAGGGTGCCCATGTTTTCTGCTCTACATGTTTTTGTATGTACAGCCACATACAAAGCTATCTTCACCTACTCACTACAGGTTTGATTTTTGGTAGCCTCAAATTTTCTTTGTATTGAGCTTGTGTCACATTATAATTACAAAATAAGATTTATTAGAGTACAACTGTTTTGATAAGTGGTTGGTTAAGCCTGCAAAATGACTTTAGAGAACACACTTAGAAATGAAAAATTTTTAGACAGATAAATTTTTAATAGTAGTTTCTAACAGGGAACTTTCCTTTATAAGTTGGTGGTCAGTGGTCACAGCCAATCCTCGCAGCTGACTGGCCTGGGTAAATCCCTCCCATTGACCTGTCAATAACAATCGAGGCTCAACAATAAGAGGATGGTGTACTCAGCCCAGATGAAAGGTGCACCTTGAGTAACCAATTTGGGTGATAGAGGAGGCTGTGCCAGTGGACCCTACAGGACACCTACTTCTTTAGGCCACACTAGCAAGACACAGAGTCAAAGCAGCTCTACCTAATACATAGAAACAAACAGGGAGGCTGCCAAAACAAGGAGACAAAGAAACATGGCCTGAATAAAAGCACAGATCAAAACTTCAGAAAAAGAGCAAAAGGAAAATGAAGATAGGCAATCCGTCTGATGCAAAGTTCAAAACACTGATTATAAGGATGCTCAAGGAACTTAGGGAGGACCTCAACATCATAAAAAAAGATCTAGTCAGAAATGAAGGATATACTAATTGAAATAAAGAACAATTTACAGGGAAATAACTGTAAAATGGATGAAGCCAAGAATCAAATCAATGATTTGAAACATAAGGAAGCAAAAAACAGCCAATCAGGACAAGAAAAAAAAGAATCCAAAAAAAATGATAGTATAAGCAGCCTCTGGGACAACTTCAAGGGGTCCAACATTCATATCATAGCGGTGCCAGAAGGAGGAGAGAAAGAGCAAGAAATTGGAAATCTATTTGAAAAAATAATGAAAGAAAAATTCCCTAATTTGGTGAAGGAAATAGATATGCAAGTCCAGGAAACACATATAGTTCCAAACAAGATGGATGCAAAGAGGCCCACTCCAAGACACATCATAATTAAAATGCCAAAGGTTAAAGATAAAGAGAATCTTAAAAGCAGCAAGAGAAAGGCAGTTAGTTATCTACAGGGGAGTTCCCATAAGACTGTCAGCTGACTTCTCAAAAGAAACTTTGCAGGCTAGAAAGGCTTGGCAAGAAATATTCAAAGTGATAAAAAGCAGGGAACTATAGCCAAGATTTTTCTACCCAGCAAAGCTATCATTTAGAATTGAAGGGCAGATTAAGAGCTTCCCAGACAAGAAAAAACTAAAGCAGTTCATTGTTACCAAACCATTATTATATGAAATATTAAAGGGACTTAAGAAAAAGAAGATCAAAACTATGTACAATAAAATGGCAAAAAATACAAATCTATCAACAATTGAATCTAAAATCTAAGCAAACAAACAAACAAGAAAACAACAACAGAATCATGGATACTGAAAGCATTTTGATGGTTGCCAGATGGGAGGGGGCTATGGGGGAATGGGAGAAGAGGTGAGCAGATTAAGAAGTATAAATATGTAGTTATAGAATAACCATGGGGATATAAAGTAGAGTATAAGAAATGGAGTAGCCAAAGAACTTATATACATGATCCATGGATGTGAACAATGGTGGGGAGATTGCCTGTGGGAGTAGTGGGGTGCTGAGTAGAGGGGAGTAAAGGGATAGAAATCAGGGCAACTGTAATAGAACAATTAAAAACAAGAAAAAACAAAAAAATCTTTTTTTCCTTTTATTTTTATTGAATCTATCTCTGAATTCTTTTCTATTTGTGTAAGCTTCTTTTTTATAATTTTTAATTTGATTTTTCTTTTTAATTTGATTAATAAATTGGTTCATAAATGTATACAACATCGGTTCATAAAATTATATAGGTTTCAAGTATACAATTTCATGATACATGATCTGCATATTGCATTGTGTGCCCGCCACCCAAAGCCAACTCATCTTCTGTCACCATGTATTGAAGGTGTTTGCCCCCCTTTTCCCTTTATTGCACCTTCACCCCTTTCCCTTTGGTAACCACCATACTGTGGTCTGTGTCTACGAGTTTTTGTTTTCCTTATTTGTTCATTTGTTACTTTCAGGTTTATATCCCTCATATGAGTGAGATTATATGGTTCTTGACATTTTCTGTCTGACTATTTTGCTTAGCATAATATTCTCAGGATGCATCCACGTCGTCACAAATGGCAGTATTTCATCTTTTGTTACGACGGAGTAATATTCCATTGCCTGTATGTACCACAACTTCTTTATCCTATTATCTATCGAATGACACTGAGGTTGTTTCCACGTCTTGGCCACTGAGAATAGTGCTGCAATGAACACTGGGGTGTATATATTTTTGCAGATAAATGTTTTCAAATTATTTGGATACGCACCCAGAAGATGGGTTGTTAGGTCATATGTTAACTCTATTTTTATTTTTTGAGGAACTCCACAGTGTTCTTCCTAGTGGCTGTACCTGCTTTTTGGTGAAGGACTTTGTCTTTGTCATCACCCTTTCCCAATGTGGGAACAGTGCCTGACACACTGTAAGCACTCAGATATTGGGGGCTGACTGAGAGTGACTTCTTATTACACCTATTTCTGATGGGACGTCGCCGATGCTAATCTTTATTTATGCAGCACTTCACAAAAACTTCGTATGTTATCATTTTAAAGCCTCTAACAGAACTGAAGGGATTCAGATTTTCATTATCTTTTTCAGTTAACATTTGAAATGATAAAAGTGTGTTCTACAGATAAGGAACAAAAATTGAATCTGCTTAAATGAGATAAATCTGAATAACTGTGTTCTTTTACATATGATACTATGTTAAGCTTTTTTAACTTTAAGGTTTTAGTTTCTATTTTACAGTGGTCAGTGACTCAGGACATCCACAGGACAAACCACTTATGAGAATAAAACAAATGTAAAAATATTATCCAATAATTAAGTCCTAGTTTCATAATTGATGCAGATGGGATAGTACCCTAAAACAAATGAAATGTTAAATTCTTCTGGAAGTTATCAACAGTATTTGAAAAATTAATTTTGAAGAAATACCAAGATATATTCAAATAAGAAAAATAATAATAATGTATTACCAAGTATTTTTATGCATGACTAAATTATTGTTTAGAATTCAAAGAGTTAAATCTGACTTTATTTTTTTTATAAAAATGAGGAATTGGAAGCTATTAATAAACTAAATCTTTACTTACACCTATGGGAAACTATTTTTAACTTCAATGTTTAATAGAAATCCAAAGCAAATTATGATTCCAAATAGCAAATTTTATATTCTGCATGCTAATTCAAATGGGTATGTATTTTGCCTAGCCAGCTGGCATGGGCAGGGGTGGGGTAGGGGGTTTAAAAATATAAAACAAAGCAATTCAACTGTGGATTTCTTATGATATATAATGATCTGGTTACAAAATTGATAAGGAATGTGAAGTGTTTGTTATTTCATGTGTTTAAAAAGTAATAATGTGCTATTTATATCACTAGTCTGGGAAATTGAAGAGTATAACATTTCACTATTCTCTTGTACATAAAGTACACAATAGCTGCAAAGTTAAATAATCTTAAAAACAGCAACATTTATCTTTTTTTTTAAGATTTTATTTTTTTTTATTTTTAGGAATGGAAGGATAAACATCAATGTGTGGTTGCCTTTCATGTGCCCATACTGGGGACCTGGCCTGCAACCCAGGCATGTGCCCTGACTGGGAATTGAACCAGTGACCCTTTGGTTTGCAGGCCCGCCCTCAATCCGCTGAGCTATACCAGCCAGGGTAAGGGGAAAAAAATACGCAGTCAGTCAAGCATGGTGTTGAGTATCTTTTGCTTTTTTCCCTTACGTATCTGGAATGGTTCTTCAATATGAAAAACTTTCATTAACAAGAATAACTTATTATTATTATTTTTAATCCTCAACCAAGGATATGTTTATTGATTTTGGAAAGAAAGGAAAGGAGAGAGAGAAACATCAGTGTGGGAGAGAAACATCTGTCGGTTAACTCCCACATGTGTCCTCACTAGGGATTGAAGCTGCAACCTAGGTATGTGCCCTGCACAGGGATTGAACCCACAACCTTTTGGTGTACAGAATGGTGCTCCAACCAACTAAGCTACCCGGCCAAAGCAAGAATAATCTATTATTAATACTAAATTAAGCTGGACCACTCTCTACATATTGAACGTAACATGTGCTCCATTTTTAAAGGAGCACATTTAAATATTTAAGCACATTTAAGAAGTATTTAAATAAAAACATTTTAAAACAGAAAGCACATCTTCAGAATCCAAACATAGAGCCTAGATAATATAAAGTCTTAGTAATTCCAGAATAGAATGTGTTACATTTGTGTGTGGTCTATTTGTGTTCATATGAAGTTTTCACTCATTTTCATTTTTCCTGCTCAGAATTTGCCCACTTTTTATTTTATATCCTATTATTTATCCCAACACGCCAGGCAGGTATGATTTTTTGAAGCGATAACTGGGTAGTTTCCTAAGTGTTATAACTGATGCCTGTTAACATTTATCAGATATCCTAACTAAATCTATCTTCACTCTTTAATAGCTCGCTTCATTTTGTTTTCTAGTATCTTGAGGGAAAAGGGCATTAGAAAGTAATTTAACTCTCTGTCAAAAGAGTTATTACCCACACTGATGAGAGATCTTATGTTCAAAGAAAACCTGTCCTGTAATTTTTTAAAATTATGCACTTCCAGAGATTATTTATGCATCTTTTAAAATCCAGTTACTTTGTCCTGACTCAGTAAAAAGTATTTTGAGAACGTGAACATTTTAATAGGGGTCACAATAGCAAAGGGAAGGAGAGAGAAGTTCTTTCAGAAAATGGAGCACATCATGGGAGATTAGACCTGGCTTTGGAGAAGCCATGGGACTGCTTGAAGAAATGTGCGCCT
Source organism: Desmodus rotundus (assembly GCF_022682495.2). Classification (NCBI taxonomy): domain Eukaryota; kingdom Metazoa; phylum Chordata; class Mammalia; order Chiroptera; family Phyllostomidae; genus Desmodus; species Desmodus rotundus. Next base: position 71,327,197 of record NC_071388.1, on the reverse strand, counting down.
AATTACTGAAAGGGGTGCCAGAGAAAGAGAAAAGGGAGAACAATTTTATATTTATCAAAAATTTTGCTGAAGGCTGCTCCTAGGCTATTTTATGGCTTTAGGACTCAATTCAAAACTCTTTCAGAAATGAGAAATGAACTATAGTATAAGCTTAAAGGATCTTTATTCTACACACTAATAAACAAAAGTTGTTATGTAGGTTGCCCTAAGTGTTTTAGACAGAGTCTGTGTGATTTTGTTGGTAATGGTAATAGCGTGCGTGGAGTGAGGACACTAAAAATATACAGTCTAATTCTTCCCGATCTTGTAAAATGTTCCAATACTTTATAAATAAGCTTAAGCAATGCTTTCAAAAAAATGAATCTGTTGCTGCCAGTGGGTTTAATTAGTATAAGATAGTATCTACATAATATTCACCAGCTGTAGTTCAGAAAATGATTTGTTTTTAATTGATAAGATAGATGCTTTTTCATATTTTTGAGCCAGAGTCCTGTTTAATTGTATTTTTCAAAGTCAGTTCTAGCAGTTTAAGTTGAAGTGGCAAGATGCTGTCATGTTCATTTTCTCATTTTAATATTTTTCTCCAAGGCAGATTCTCCAAGGCAGAAGGTCTGAACACATTATATCTGCTTTTCAATGTCATATATCCTGTGCCTTTCAGGTGCACATTTTACTACTGTTACTAGTAAAAAGAGAAAGAGTTGAATGATGATTGAAAGTGGAGTAATAAACTCAATCGGAGAGACCTGAGTGTATGTATAAAGCCAGCATCCACAGCTCCATGCCAAACCCTAACCACACACTATGATCAGCTCTTGGCAGGTTTGTTGCAGAAGTGGTAATTCAACCACACTGATTTTCATTTAAATTGCTGGAGCCTCTCATGGGTTCAAGTAGAAATTTCTGTGGCATTAAAATAATGTCCATTCAATGAATGGATATTATAGCTGCATGTGCTGGCAAGATAAAGTGTAATTGGTTACACTCTAGAGTAGAAATAGTGAATTAATGTTCCATAAATTTCTACTGCCCAAGTTATGGGTTGTTTGTTCTTCAGCAATACTTATTTAAAGCATGAATAGCTATTAACTAAGACAGTACTCAGTAGTTATACAAACAAACATTAAGAGAAGTACAAAAAATGCCTGAAGAGCTTTCTGACCGTCTGTTTGTAGGCCCTGAACTACCTGAAAACACTGTATCACAAACACACAAGACAGAAAGGATGGAGTTAGAGTTCTTTCTCTAAATTTTCTTTTTAATTTTTTATGTTTACAGAGATATTTGACAAAATATGACCTTATATCTGGGTCCTTAAATCAACATGATGTTTGTAACTAATAAAAAATCTATAATTTTATTTTTAAACTGGACTTATTCCAAGTAAATTCTACATACACCAATCAAATTCAACAATTCTGAGGCAGGTCTGCTGGGCCTTATAAAATGTTCATGCATTTATTAAACACTTAAGTCATACACTTTCCTACCTATTAGTCTGGCCAGCTGTGTAGCTGTTTATCCTTTCGTACTGAGTTCCTGAGAGAACGAGAGTATTCTTGTTGACATCCCTTAAGCTGCTGTTGCCCCATAGGGGTTCAAAGCAATGAAGCGAGAAATTGAGTTGAGGGGGTGGAGAGGACTCTTGACAATATCAGCAACAAACTGTTTTGTGCTAATCATCAGAAACGGCCCTGGAGGATTCTGGGTCCTAACTATGTCTCTTTTTATGGCTCTGTTAGCCTGCTGGGGTCAGTCAGATTGCGTTCAAATGAATTCACAATTTTAAATTTAAAAATAGTAGGAAAAATTAAACATTTAATTCTATGTTGTAGGTGCCACACAACAAACAAACATTTTGATTTGTTCATTCTTTTTCATTATTTTTTATTGTTATTCTATTACAGTTTGTACAATTTCCCTCCTTTGCCCTCCTTCCCCCACCACACCCCCTGCTCCCATAGTCAAAAAAAACAACTGGCTGGAAATCTAATTATTTATTCATTGTACTTTAAAAAATTTACTGATAATTCTCTGTTAGATTTTATAAGATACAATGGAGGGTAAACCAAAATTCCTGACTTCCTGGAGCTAATAATCCAATGAAGTAATATGTATTAAAATCAGTAAGTGCTGAATACACAAATAGTGAAAACAACGAAACTGAAGGGCTGATTTGTGGAGATACTGGATAATCAAATTTAAAATTTTATTTTAATTAACAGGGCCTATACCTTTAAAATCACTCTGTCCATTTTGTAAGGTACATAAAGAAGTATCTGTATTTTACTTCTTAATAGTTTTAATTTTCAAGAAACTGGGTATAATAGTATCTGAAAACAGAGTGTCTCTTTTCCTACGTGGGGTCATTAAAAGTGAATGGGGAAGCCTGTTGTAATGCTCTCATATCTTCTGATGCTGTTCTTTCAAAGTGGCCTAAGATTCATCGTAGAAAGATAAGTAACCGATGACCTTATAAGGAATAATTTATAGAGTGTAGACAGATGTTTTCACAATAGTTATCTTTCTGGGTGCATCTGTTTGGTGTTTTTCTAACACAACAAAAAGATGGCATTTGGGGCTGTAATTCTGTCATCTAATCACATGGAATCCTGCCAATTCTTATTAACATCTTGACACCTTTTTGCTATAAACTCATAAGTTCTAATGTAAGGTGGGTTTAAATTCATGGAGTCAAGTTTTTTGCTCTGTATCCATTAAATGCCTGATCTTCTACTCCTTACATCAGCAAAACTTTCAGTCCAGTAAATCAGCTGTTGGCCAGAATATGAATTATGGATTAGGCCCTGAAAGGTTAACAGTTAGCTGTTTGGGATACAGTTGAAAAACTAGAGAAAAATAAAAGGGTAAATGTGTCTTAGACTCTTTAATATTAACTTCCACACAATGAACTGACATGTCAAGCCCCTTATATTTAGACATCACCCAGCAGAGATACAATAGATTCTTATTACCACAATATAGTTCTGTTGTTTAACAGAAAGTGTTAACCTTTCAATTGCTACAAAATTAAAGGTTTAGCCTGTAAAACTATCTCTAGACAAAAACAAAAACCATTATCTGAGACTGTAATAAGGCTCATCAAAAGTCTGAAAGAGCTCCAAGGATGCTCTCAAGTGCATCAGGATATAGTATAAGAAAACTAACACGATGATATTTTATCTGTGTTGCAAATAATTAGATAACTATAAACTTAGTCCTAATCTAATATGTAATACATATATTGAATGTACATCAATGAATGTATACAACAAGATATTTCCTACCAAAAGGATTGTCAAAATCTTTCCTGGAAAGAATTATAATTTCTTAATAATTTATATTAATGTTAACTTGGATTACTTAAATTAGTATATTAAAATGCAATATAGCACACTTCCTTCCTGATTACTATTTGTGTTAGAGACAAACTAAGTTTAAGGCAAAATTAACAGTTGCTACTTACTCATAAATTATGGTAAGGGAACCCATCGGATACTGGAAATCAGAGGTATTAGAGAGAAGAGTATATTTTATAAAATAAAAAGAGGAAATATTGATAAAGCCTCTGTTTGTAGCAATTATTCTAATAAAGTAGAATTTTTGAGGTGGGGATTGGAGGGACTTCACACTTGTCGTCAGGTATATTTCACCATCTTTGTCTAGCTGCAAGAGAGCAGTTCTGAGACACTGCAAAAAAAGAAAAGAATCGTTCAATGTTGGAGGGAATATTTTCTGTGGCCAGCAATTTCCTGGGCCAAGTTGAACTCAATGAGGTGCTTTGGGGAAGTCAAACTCTCCTAACGGTCCCTACTGGGGGGACGGCAACTGCCATGGCAGATAGTTTTTTATTTGTTAAAATGAGTTGCATTTCTTGAATATGCAGTAAATGATTTGAAGTTAGAAATTGATGGCCACGTCTCTCCAAACCTGATGATGGAAAGGAAAAGGCGTCCTGCAGTTAAGTTAGACACAGAAAATTCTTTTAAAGTATACAACCGAAAGGTGTTAATCATATTGTGGTTATGAAAGAAAAATAAAACCATCTTTTTAGAATGTCTAGCTATATAACTATTTTTACTGCTATAAGCTAAAAATAGAAAACAATATATTATGCCATGTAGAAATGAACTTTAATTCTATTTATCATTAACATAAGAAATACCTACCATTTGAATTACTATAGAAAAAGTGAAATATAATAATAAGCTTGTTCCTTGCAAATAGTCCTTTCAAGCTTGCCTGTCTTTCTCCTTTTTCTATAACTAGTAAAAATTGTTTTTGTAAGTCAGGAAATTAATCAGTGAGTCAACAAGTACTTAATAGCACAGCGCTTTGCTAGGTGGTATGAGAAATGGCATGGTCCCTCTCATTTAGGCACTTACAATCTACTTAAAGACAAGGCATACATGCACAAAAAACAGTAAATAAGTAAGGAGCATTGAAAAACAGACAGGAATTAAGTGTTTCCTGAGTTTTATTGTAGGTATAGATGAGCTGAGAGTCAATGACAGCCCTACAGAATGAGTTTCTGTGAGGTTGAAAGAGACATTACTAAGTTTAAGACGGTTTGATGGGACTGTGTGAATTGGGCTATAGAGAGCCTGGTGGCATATCTATGGAATGCCCTCAGTAACACTCTTCTTAATTAATAGGTATCTGAACGAAAACGTGAATAAATAAATGAATTGCTGCCTAAGAAAATGGTGGAATTCCAAAAGGACATAGCAGAATGATTATGCAAGGTTTAAAAATATGACATTTTTGTTTAATACTGATTAATCTGGCTTATATTGCATCTTTGTAGGAAAATGAGTGGGATGAAGTTAAAAAAACTGATTGGGGCAATACTGCAGTTGCTTAAACAGATGATGCTTAAATAGGAGTATAGGCTTATCTGTGGAATGATTATACCCCCCAGAGCCTGGCCTCCTCTCTTCTTACACTAGTCCTCTCACTCGAGGATCCACTCTATTGCCCAACGTTGTTATTCGTTATTGTATATGTTCAGTCCCCCATATGTATTTCCCTGGCTGATAACATTTTCTTTATACTTAGATCTATATATGAAAGAACATAGTAGACAGTTCCTCCTGAATGTCTTATAGACATCTCAAACCCAACATATCTAAAATATATGCATTGTGTTGTCCTGTATACTTGCTTCTTCTTCTTTGCTTCCTATCCCCAGAAATGACACCTCGTAGCCCTTGCCTTTTACTTTGTTTTCACTCTCCAATCAAGTGTGTTATAAGCTCAATCAATTCTATCTCCAACTTATGTTTCAAATCTATTAAAGCTTCTTCAGCCACTCTGCCACAGATTCAGACAGGGCTGTATTCATCCTGCCTTGTGGAATGGAGCAGATTCTCGGCCTCTGCGCTCTTCCCTCTGCCTTCACTCATGTCCCCTTTCCGATTCTTCACACAGAAGCTAGGATGATTTCCAAAAATGCATATAAATAAGTTAATTTCAGAAATATAAAATATGAAATTTTCATAAATAAATTAAGCATAGATAAAGTTAAGGATGGGTGTACTGAATTCCGCAAAAGAGGTAGAGTGTATATGGACGTATAATTTTCCTTTAAGCTCTCCTTCCTCCATACTTGTTCAATTTTCCCTACTTATAATGATGTTTTCTATCAGATCCCCATATCAAATACTCTCCTCTTCCACTGGGGTTTTTGAACTTGGCTGCAATGAACTGATTTAGAGATTTTGCCAATCCATTCATCAATTATAGAGGAAATTAATGGTTCTCAAACTTTAGTATGTGTCAGAATCATCTGGAATCTTGATAAAATAAAAATAGTTGGACTCTTTCTTTGGAGTTTCTGATTCAATAGGATTTGCATGGACCTAAGCCTTTGCATTTGTAACAAGTGCTCAGACATATTGGTTTGCTAGGGCTGCCACAACAAAATGTCCCAGACTCGGTGGCTTCAACAACAGAAATTTATTTTCTCACAGTTCTGGAGGCTCTAAGTCCAAGATCAAGATATTATTATGGTGAATATATTCTGAGGCCTTCTTCTTGGCTTCCAGACACGACTGGATGCGTTCAGGGTGGTGTGGCTGTCGACTCTCCTTGGCTTTTGGGTGGCTGCATTTTTGCCATTCTCTCACGTGGTCTTTCCTCTGTACACACCTCTGCTTGGTGTCTTTTCGTTTCTTATAAGGACACCAGTCAGATTGAATTACAGCCCACTCTAGTGGCTCCATTTTAAATTCATCACATCTTTGAACACCCAGTCTCCAAGTACAGTAACATTCTGAGGTATTAGGGGTTAGAGCTTTAGTATATGAATTTTGGGGGGGTCTGTAGTTCAGCTTATGACAAGGTTAAATGATGCTAATTTTGAGAATTACTAGCTTAAATCATCAAGTCAGGCGAAGGACTTACTAGCAACAACTGAACATGATCTGGATAAGTCATGCTGACGCCAGTAAGGAGAAGACAGCAGATAACGTCTGCATGGGAAGGCTTCTCTTTCCCAACACTGACCGAGAGTGACAGTCACAGGCCAGAGGATTGGAGAAAAGAAGCTGAGTTTGTGTGAAAAACTGGAATGCTTCCCTTACCTTCCATGGGCTCTGGGTCGACAGAAGTATATGCATGTGAGGGGTGTTCATAGGCACTAGAAACTCTCTGTTTGCGTAAGTAATGTGCCAATTCACTTGTCTCCTGCTTTCTATTTAAGTTATATGGCTTTCTGTAGATGACTCTTAAAGGTGTTTATGAGCAGGGGACACTGGGCTTTCCAGACTTAATCATTGTGACATTTGAGTTGGCAGGATTATAGGTATCATGCCAGTTAAGGAATGCTTCATTCCATGGGGTTTTTCAACACAATTGTGCCAGAGGTTTCTCCAGAGAAGGAAGCTAGTATCTCCATTAATACCTAGTAAGGTCAGGGTTATTTTTTTAATTCATTCCCCAAAGTTATTGGCCTTTGAGAATACATGCCCGGTGTTGGAGTCTCCAATTCAGCTTGCTACCCTGCTGAGGGCTCAAGATTTGTAAACTGTCTCCCACAAATGAGCAAGGCCAGAACCATTGAAAGCCCATCTCCAGGTCACTCAGACTCAACAAGTGCCACTATTGCAAATCCTGGGTTTTGTTCCGACCCCTAAGTGTTTCTCTTTAATATCTCAGATGCTTCATTACATGGTTAAAGAAAATAGTTTTGTGAGGGGCTGTGTGTGTCCCTTTCCTTTCTTTATATTGTTTATAAAATGGCCAAGTTCCTTGAAAGTGGTGTTTATGTTCTCTGTCTCCTCTTTTTACTATCTTTGATTTGATTCAGTCTTAAATAAGTGTAGAAGGAACCTTAGTAGTTATATGTTTTAAACTGCACCTATGGTAAGAGTCAGAGTTTGTGGAAAACCAAGCATCATTGAGGTTATAACAGAAGAGAGATAGTTCAGAAAATTTGAGAAACTTCTATAAGTGTCAAACAGAAACCAATGAAAACTAATTTTAGTACCTTCCGAAATCTTCTATTGTAAGTGTGCACGCAGGCACGTGGGTGGATGGAGGAGAGGAGTAATCTGTCACATAACAGGAAGCCTCAGAGGCACTGCCGACTCTTCTTTCCTATTCAAATTTCATATCCAATCAATCACAAGATGTTAAAATTCAGGCTTCTAATAGATTGTGAATCCAGTCTGATTCTTTGCCTCAATTGCATCCATCTTCTTCTCCAGCAACTCTTAACCTTACTTTAGCGTTTTAGCTTCATCCCTTAGATCAGGGGTCAGCATAACATCCTTAATGTTGCTTCTATTTTTCATAAAGCTTAAAATATTTATTATCTGGTCTTATAATAAAAAGATTGCAGACACCTGTGTTAAATTAATACAGTGGTTCTTAAATTGTTATTTTTGGCCTCCTATTCTCTCCACTCCCAACTACTCAATTTCTTGACTACTGTCTAAACACTGAGTTCTTAGCTCTTTGTTATGGACCATGTTACCACCACTTGTAGCTGGCACTGTTTGCAGCAGCATCTCACACCTCTCTTCTACTTATTCCGTAGCTTGGTGATCCTAAACTGTTTGGAGTTCTGGGAATTGATCTTATTCTGTGATTGATTCACAGAACTCTAAGTAGTGTGTGTTTGTGTGTGTGTGTGTATAAATAATTATTTTTTCTCTTTTAAAAAAATTTTATTGTTCAAGTACAGTTGTCTGCCTTTTCCCCCACCACTCCCTCCCCACCCCAGCCATCTCTACCTTCCTCCACTTATTCCACCCCCACCCTTGGTTTTGTCCATGTGTCCTTTACAATTGTTCCTGAAAACCCTTCCCCTTTTCCCCCCATTATCTCTTCCCACCTCCCCTCTGGTTACTGTCAGTTTGTTCTTAATTTCAATGTCTCTGGTTATATTTTGCTTGCTTATTTGTTTTGTTGATTAGGTTCCACTGAAAGGTGAGATCATATGGTATTTGTCTTTCACCACCTGGCTTATTTCTTAACATAATGTTCTCCAGTTCCATCCATGCTGTCGGGAAGGGTAGGAGCTCCTTCTTTCCTTCTGCTGCGTAGTATTGCATCGTGCAAATGTACCATAGTTTTTTGATCCACTCATTTGCTGATAGGCACTTAGGTTGCTTCCAGTACTTGGCTATTATAAATTGTATTGCTATGAACATTGGGGTTCACAGGTTCTTTATATTATTAAAAAGGTTTCAGTTTGAACAAAAAACTTTAGGCTGAGGAATATATATATACACACACTAATTCTTCAGCCTAGAATTTTTTGTTCAAACTGAAACCTTTTTAATCATCTTTCAATAATTATCTCAAGAACTTTGTTATCTCTAAAGTCTTCAACTTTTCTAGAAAGACAATAACGTGATCAAGAGCATGGATTGAGAAAGCGGGGTTCCCGGGCTTGACTCCTGGCTTCACCATTCACTAGCTATGTTACCTTGGGCAGGTAATTTAAAAACGCTAATTCACAGTCTCCTGCTTTTGCAAAAATAAGGCTATATAGGATAAAGCAAATTAAGACAGGCACTTGGCTTACTTATTCTTTTTTAAAAATAAGTTCTGCCTGTTTTTTGTTGTTGTTCACAAATATTGTAACCATTTGTTGTATTTTTTCCATTGCTATTTATCCCCCTTACACTCCCTCTCTTTCACAATTTCCACACTGCTGTTCCTGTGCATGAGTCCTTTATCCTTCGTGCTCAATCCATCCACCCCCTTGGTTTTCATTTTTCCTTTCACTGCTGTCAAACTAAACTCAGAAAATAAAATCACTGCATTGAGAAAACTACATAGAAAAAAAAATAAAGGTATGTATATTTATAAAACTACAATAAGGGTAAAGATAAGAAAAAAATTACAAAGATATAAAAGAAGTTTTCAAAATGTGACAGCCTATCAGGTAGATTTAGGTCACATAGGGAAGTCTTTAATTATATCATGTGAAATATCTCTCTGAAGCATTACTTCCTCCTACAGATATGTACTCACTTTTCCATTTATTAATTTTAAGGCTTGTGCTATGTATATACTATTATCTTCTCACATCATTTTTGACTGCTTAGACTCAAAATATTCACAATCAGATGATGGATTTAGTAGACAGTTGAATTGCTATTCCTTTGGCATACTAATCAACCTAAATTACTAATCATATTTTTAATACTAATATAGTTAAGGAATTGTTCAAGAGTTGGGTCCAGGTTTACAGAATATCTATCTATCTATCTCATCATCATCATCATCATCGTATGAGTATTTGTGTGTGATGTATATTCTAATAATAAGAACTCAAATTTTTTATTTTGTTTCTTTTTTTAATGTGAACTAAGGGTACCTAGTTGTTCTTTATATCACAACTTTGTTCCAAATTTTTTTTCTCAGCTCTTAAAAAAATGACATGTATTTACACATACACATAAAATCACACATGCTGGCATTCATAAAAAATACTACCTCTCTTCCTCCCTCATGCAAAGTTAATTTTGTTGTTTAATACACTTGCTTATAAGCCATGACTTCATTCTAAACATTCCTTTCCTTGAAAAATGATAAAGAATTCATTGTCTTTATTTAAACTTTATTTATTAAATTATGTAGTATCACTAGTATCATGAAAATTGTACTTTCTAATGTGTATAAATCCCGTTTTTCTTTCTTTTGTTCTGTTTTACACTAGCACAGCAATCAATCAAAAATGCTGCAACCCCCCTTTCATCCCAGGACTGCAGATTCCCTTCTTTCAGTTGTTGACAGGCAAAGTTGGAAGTTAGTTTCTTTTCCTTCAAACTGATGGAAAAGAATAAGCACAGAGCTCCAGCTCAGAAACATAAAAACGAGTGAGAAAATTGAGAAAAGCTATTGGTGACGTACTGTTACAATGAAATTCAGCAACATCAAGAAGAGTTATTTGGATTAGTGGTTTAAAAACATATACTATTTTCTGCGGGAGACTCAGGGAATGAATCAATGAAGGAACAAAAGCTATTTTAAGAGTTTTCTAATTTTAAATAAAAAATAAATTAAAATGTATCATAACAGGTAATGTACTTCATCATGTTCTTTCTTGCTGATACAAAAAACTCCAGTGTAAACAGTCATTAATCACCAGACCATTAACACTCTATCACTTGGCAGCTTTTCACTGGCTGCATCCAAAGTGATCAGTTGTTGTATTCTCACCACTGCTAGCTCTTTCTACTTCATTATGAATGGTGTATGTGAATGTATGGCTAGAAGAAACTTCTTGACAGAGTTGTACTAAAAATGCAAAGTTACATGATGTTTCTTTGATTCTGAGTGGCTATGTTAAGGCCATGGGTAGACAAATGTCCTTTTGACAAAACAAACCCACATTTGTATATATTTGGCCAGAGAATAAATGTATATTATCCAGAAAACAAAGGAAAATTTGATTCAAATGAAGAGGGAAAATATTTTCACATATTTATTAGATTCAATATGAAGTATATTAGGCCTTTCCTGTATGTTTGTCTTTAAAAAAATCGTAATAAATTAGACTGCTGGCTTTGGGGCCACACTTTGGTTCAAAATAGATTTTATCCAACTACATGTTCCTGAATAAACTTAACATTTTGAGCTTCAATCTCCTCATCTGCCTGTTGGTTAATAATGCCTATATTAAGAACTTGCTGTAATAGTTAATAAAATACTAAATATTTGGTGAGTGGTACATAAGGTGCCCTCAGGATGGTGATTATAATAATAAAGACTACTGTAGAGGATGAAATAGAGGTAGTTGATGATGTAAATACATTTTATGATTTTGTAAATGTTATAATAAAAAAAGCATTTAGTAGAGTTACCCATGTCATCAACACTCTTGTTTCTTTACCTTCAAATGACCTCGACATCTATGCATTGTTCTAGTATGAACTTGGCCACCCCTTCAAATCCTTCTTCAAAAGCTTAACTCCCAACAGTGTCAGCTGACCCCTGGGAAATGTTGAAAGAGCCTTCAATACTAGCTTTGTGGACAAATATATTATTAGTCTGCTCAGGGTGTCATAAGGAAATACCCCATGACTGTGCGGTTCAGAACCAGAAGTTTATTTCTTCACCATTCTGGATGCTAAAGGCCATGACAAGGCTTCATGAGGTTTGGTTTCTGGTGAGGTGTCTCGGCCTGGCTTGCAGATGTCTGATCCTCTTCTTGCTGTGTCCTCACATGGCCTCTCGGCTCTTTGTGCAAAAGCAGGGACGGAAATGTTCCTTTTTGCTTAGGGCCCCACCCTTCCTGACTTCATTTAACCTTAATGGTCTTCCTACAGGCCCTATCTGGAAATACAGTTATATTGGGAGTTAGGGCTTCAATATATGAATTTGGGGGGAGACACTCTAAAAATATTTTAAAATTTGCAAATCATCTCCAATATCTCACACAGTGAAGAGATAATGAATGCATACATATGTTAATGATTTCAGTTTTCCTTCTGCTCCCACAGAGCCCATATGAAAATCTGTTTGTTGTGTATTTTTTAAAATAAATTTTAAATATTTTAAAACAAGTAGGAGCCTTTCATTAAAAAATCATTTAAAATGGAGAAACAGGATTATTCTACATTGTTTTGTACTTTTTATGCTTTATTATGTTTGGTCCTGGAGATTGAATAGGGAGGTGTACAGGTATAAAAAGCCCAGTTTTGTATTAAATCTAAGATTTTATGCTAAGAATCAAGAAGATTTTTCTTTTCAGTGGAAGTAGAGAACTGTAAAATAAACATAAAGTATATTTTTAAAGAAAGTTTTATTTATTTCACCCAGTAATTTATCCAATTTATTAATGTGGATCAAAGCAATCTGGTCACTTACATTAATAGTGGAAAAACATCATTTTTACAACCATTTTCAGCCTTTATTTGCAATTTTAAAGAAAAATTATGCTTAAAACATTGGCAACATTTTACATGCCAGTATATATTTGCTACAACATTCAGTGCTTCCCAGGGATTTGAAAATAAATGAGTCATGTTAAAGAATTTGGGATTGACTTTTTTCTAAAGTTTGTGAAAAACAATGTTAAGGGCTTGAATTAGAATTTGGCGATTTTCATTCATAAATTTATTCAGCCATGTTTTAAAAGTGTGCCAGGAATGTTAAGCCCACCAAGTCAAGAAATAAAATGAATTGAATGAATACAATTCAAATGAACTTCTAATGAACACTGGAGAGTGAAAAGAAAATGTATTATTTATTAAATTCTTCTCATATTAGAAGAAGAAGGAGAAGGAGAGAGAGAAGAAGAGGAGGGAGGAAAAGAAGAGGAAGGAGGATGAGGAGAAGAAGGAGAAGGAGATGGGGAAGAAGAAATGCAACCCGGATAAATATCAGACACTAGTTTGGATAAGAATCATGTACATTCCTTAAATCTGAGCCAGCACTGATTCTGGACTGTGATTGTCAGAACAAGTGTCTGTATTGCTTCTGTGTTTATTCTGATTTGATCTGCTTCCAGTAAAAGAATAAATACAGGATTAAGGCAATATGACCTACTTTTGAAATTTTCCCTTTTTAAAAAAATATTATCTTCTTCATTTCCTAAGATAGACTTGGGCTACTTATGCACTCAGTAGCATTTCATGTTAGATAGAACACCAGAAACTAAGAAACAGATTTTTTAAAAAGCTGAGCTTACACTATAAAGTTAAAATAAATCAGTCTTTTTGCTTCATTTTGATGAAAACACAGGTTTTGTGATATTCTACTAAAAAAGTCCCAGTGAGCTGAAAGAAAGGAAAAGACCTTATGCAAGGCATTGTTTTAATCGATTTTCAAACTGTTCTTATATGTTGACAAACATAATGGCTCAAACTAATTTTTTAGGGGGATATTGAATTTGGATGATACATATTTTGTAAATAAAACTAACAAGTATTAAATTTTATTTGAATAAATGGCAAATTATGACAATGGATAGAGTCATAACTCATGATTATAGCATTATATTTTATAATCAAATCCTTTATTTCCCAAATCAAAGATTATATATGACCCTAGAAAATACAAAATTTGTGAGTTTAGTTTTTCTTAGGGAAATACAAGAGAATAAAAATAATATAACAATTTGAAGATTGCATGATGATTCTTATTTAAAGTTAGAAATTTCTAACACTTCTTCTGGAGAAGAGAAAGATAATTATAGTAAAAATTTGAGTTCTATTTTCATTATAAGCTATAAAAATAGAAAATATACGATCAGGATTATCTAATTATTAGGTAGCTCAGCAATTACAAGTCCTTAATAAAAATTGTGACTATATAATCTGACAATCGGAATTTAAAATTTTAAATCTAGCTAGTTTTCCAGATTCATTTATTCATATATCTATCCAAACACATTTATTCACTGTTGGCATTTGAGAAGGTGTAGTTGATGTCATACCAAATGTCCAGAATAAGAGTTGCAGACTCTCTTGCCTCCGTGGACAAGTAATGTGAGTGAGTGAGACCAGCCTGTGTGGAATGAGGTTCCCTGCAAGGGCCCACCACAGGGACAGCCTGTTTCCACTCCTCCTGTATGGTTACATAGGCAAAACTTCTTCAGATTTCCAATTTCTCTATGAGATTGGAAATGTAAAATTTTACTTACACTCTTCTAATTTTTAAGTCTGAACTTAAAAACTACTTTAGTTAAAGAAATAATCATGAACAAGCCAAACAAAACATGTTTATGGGACTATCGTAGCCTATCTGCTTCAAGTTGTGCCCACTGATACAGACATTGTGAACTTTGACTTCTTATTCAGATTTTTGGCATACAGTAAGCAAGTTCTCGAGTTTATCATTGGACCAAAGACAGTTGCTCAATTCTCAGTTGTTCTGATTCACTGATACTTAATCTTCGTATCAGTCCTCGGATGATGGCTCTCGTAGATCGTCTTTAAGGTTACCTGATGAGAACCATTTAGAAAGGGATTATGTTACACTATTTAATAGGGATCAGACTTGACAAGAAGATTACTTGAAGAAAAAAGGTGATATTATTTGATAATTTTTTTTTATTTTATGTGCATACAATATATAAATACATATGCACACACATGCAAAATAGCAGACAAGATTAATGGGGGTTGGACCAATGGTCATCAAACTTTATGTTTAGAGGAATCATCTTGAATACTTAAAAAGTTATGGTATATACTGTACTCCACAGGATGCAGATTCTGTGCTTTGGAGACAGGGCCCAGGTCATGCCCTTTAAACAAGCATCCATATGATTTGAGGCTCATGTTGTAAGACTGACATTTTAAACACTGGTGGCCTGAAAAACTAGTAAAGATTGAACTGTTGATCTGTCACATGGTTGGCCTCATTTCAAGTGAGGGTATTCAAGGTGCTACCCTTTTTACTTTCCCTTCCAAAAGAATGCTTGTTGACTACCAACTACCGAATTATTCTCACTAGAGTGAGTGTTCCATAAACGAAAGGTTGAGTAAACACTTATTTCATATTTGTGAAACAAGAAGCTATGGTCACTATCTGACAAGTTTGAAAATGATAAAAATCAAAGGAAAAAACAGTAACAGTTAACATTGGGAATAGCAACCCAAAATATAATTCCTATTGTTATCCTGATTTTACAGATAAAGAATGTAAAGGACTTGCCAGATATGGTGTGGTGAGACAACTGGCCTAACATCATATATCTAATAAGCAACTGCTTCGTAGAGAAAACAGTCTTCACATTGGAAAGGGGAGGGTGGTAATGCAGGCATTGGCCAAAGCACACCAATCTCCCGTGTTTACTTGGTGACTCAGTCAAAGGGCAGTCAGCATACAACAAGCAGGATCTTCATCTAGCAACTTTATGTAAGATTGTTCTAAGTGTTCAATTATTATTTATTATCTATTATGCATTATTAAATATTATGTACTATACATATGTCACTGCAATTATCAACACTGAAGAGCTGTAAGAATTTTTGCAAATGCATACATAGCACTACAGCAGGTAAAAATGTGAGATACCTTGCCCACTGCCATCATTTTACTCTATACACTTAAATGTAGATATTAACTTCTGAGATTTAAAAAGGAGGAGGAAGAGAAGGGAGAGAGCAGGAGGAAGAAATATGGTGGATTTCAAATAATATAAACAATAAAATTATTGAAACAATAAACATGAATATCAAGGTCCCAGGCCCAGGTATTCTGACTCAGTAGGTCTGCAATTAGGCCCAGAAATATGTACTTACAAGAAGAAATTCTAGATCTTCACCTTTATAAACTGCTCTTCAGAAAAAGAAGGATCATCATTGCTTCCTTTATTTTCTGTTTTAACTAAAGAAGGAATAAAAATAAGCTACATAGGAGGTATTTGTTTTTAGCCATTAGAAAGACAAAATATCTGATAGTAAAGGATTATAAATATTAAGATCAATTATTGGATACCTGTGGCTATGGGATATCCTTCTTTAGCAATCTGAAAATTATTGACTAAATTTTATCATTTAGTTACAGGTTAGGAGTGCAAACATCAAGAACATTTCTATAGGTAAGAGAACTAATATTTTAAAACTATCCTGGCATACCCACATTGCCTTTCTTCATATAATTCTCACCATGACCTTGTAGATAGGTCCTATTCATCATTATATCATGCATGAGGAAGTACGGCTCCAAGGCACTAAGGGCTTGCTCAAGGTTACATTCTTAGTCAACTGTTAAATTTGCTCACAAACTCAGAACCCCTCACTCTGAACGTCCTTTTCTTCTGTACTGCTTCCCTCCAAACTGAAATACTGCAGAGCAAATATGTCTCTCTTCATCCAGTTTCTCCCCACAGAATCACAATATTTGTCCGGGACTCCAGACACAGACAACTCACCCTCTCTAAAGTGTTTGGTAACTTCCCACTTTGTATAGGATTAATGGAAAATTTCTTGGCAGAGCATGGTAGGTCTTGAGCAATTTGTCCCCAGTCTATTTCTAAGCCTTGCCTTGATCCCTCCCCAGCCTCCATTCTAGAAAGAAAGATTGACTTTTCTTCCTAGAATAACAAGATACCTTTGTCAAGAGTTCTCTCTGCCTGGAATACCTTTAACAGTGTTATCTCTCTAGCTCATTCTGAGTCTTTTTAAAAAATTTTTTGAGGCCTGCTGTAAATCCTCTCTTTCTGACTCCTACAACAGAACTAATTTTTCCTCCTTTGTGATAATTCCCTCCATTTTTCCCCTCTTACTCTAGTCATGTGTTACATTTCAGTGCCCATGATTGAAATATAAGCCACGTGAGCATGGTTTTAGCTTTATCCATTTTTGTTTCTCAGTTATTATTTGGGGCCCATAAAATATTCTTTGATAAACAAGAGTATAATCATAAAATAATTAATAATGTCTTTTTTGTTTTCATTAGTAATCTATTTCAATCTACCATTAGATGTGCCCTACAATTAAAATGTAAACTCTTAAATTAATTGTATATTTATAAGGATGAAATTATTGTTCATTTTCATTAGCATGCCAAGGTATTTTCCTAATGAATAATTTAAAAAGTTAAAAAAATTCTCCTTATCAAAGGCCAAGAGATTATCTACCATTAGCTAAGTATGGCTTTGGCTGATATTTAAAAATAGACAGCAGGTATATTTCTGTAATGAATAAGCAATCATTTTAAAATCAAGGAATACATTATATAATGCATCTATGAAATTTCCCCATAAACCATATTAAGATATACCTTCATAAATATTTTTAAATTATACTTATTTTTTTCTTATTAGCAAAATATAGAGGACAAGAAAGATTCACAGCTGAAAGACCCAAATATTACTAGAATAAAATTTCCTTGAGGCTCTGTAGGATGAATAGAAAAACACAATAAATCTGTATTACTCTTTTAAGATCAAATCTGCAAGCCCATTCAAAATGCATGCTGTGAGCGATTTCATGCACACCTTGTACGCTTGTGCAGTTTTTCTGGAGACGTGCATGGGAACGAAGTAAAAATCTTCAAAACCCTTAAGTCTACATGTATTATATGAGGTTATCATGACTGATGCTCACTTCTGACATGCTGGGAGAACTTGTAGTGTTCTATGTCCATTAATAGTGTGCCTGCAATTCATAGGCAGGCACTTTGGAGCTCTGACTCACTCTTAGTTCAGTTAATTGCATTTTTTATTCTGAGCATACTTGTAACTAGATCATTTCTTTTTCACATACATATATCTAAAATTCCTCCCCACCAATTATCTCTTCTACTCTACTTTCAGGTCTTAGCATTGCAAATCTGATTTCATGCCAATTAGACATTTTTTCCCCATCGGTTCCTTGTTGATTTTATATATCTATATAACACTGGGAAATTGCCTTATAGAGAACAGTTATCATCAGTAAAACCAAGTAGATGGTTTACTGAGGTAAGGCATTATTTTTAATCTATGACTATTATGTGCCAATACAAAATCTTCACAGATCTTGCTGAAATTGCCTCTACCAGGGCCATTTATAGCTACAAGTTGGAAGTGATGCATTTTTAAAGATCCTGATAACACCAAGAGCAGAGCCTGGGTTTGCCTGGCCTTAGTGAGTGTTACCCAAATGTTTGTGTTATTGGACTGTAACAATGTATCATTCTGTAAAATCTGAGAAAACAAAAACAGTTTAAGAAGATAGCTCTACACACTTTCAGAAAACATTAGACTTTCCCAGGTCTTTCAAATAGCATCTCAAGTTATTTAAAACATGTCAGTACCAAAGCCACAAATAATGTATTGCTTTATGTATAAAATCACAGGAAGAGCCTAAAAAATGCTGACTTACCTCTACAATGGAAGAAAGTAAATACTTAAATTTTTAAAAAGTAGCAAGAAAACTAAAATGGCAATTTTCAATTTTGTTTAAAAATGTGATGCTTCAATAATAATATGCTCCAATAGTATGTTTCAATAATAAGGCTTTTAGACAATTCAATAAAATAAGACATTTAATCTATTCCTTTAAAAAACATCTCTTCCTTTCTTTACTTTTTCCCTATAGGTGGAAAAGTGCAAGCAATTCTAACTCGTACTTTATTTATGCAGATTATAGTTATGTCATCCGTAGGTTAAGACGTCCAACATTCTCTGCTGTCTCCTTTCACCTGAACTGTACAGCACGGAAGCCAGAAATTTTGGTTCTTCTTCCTTCATTATTTCTGGACTTGCATGTACGTCTTGTCCCTGAGTGAATATTTCCCTGTGAGTTCGGAGCTAGAAAACACATAACTCTCATCATAAAGTAGAAACAATATTGCTCTGTCTTCCTTTTGCCATAGCTGTGAGATGTTCTGACGCTAAATCCTATTCTCCATTGTTTTCTGCTTCTTAATATTTTAATGATAACATTTTTTATTCTTATATGATTCTTACAGTTTCATCCAATTTTTAAGAGTTTTCCTCTTCAAGCTATTCTGTGCAAACCATCTTAAATCATTTTGAAAGTATGCTTGCCATAAGTAACATAAGACTTTGAAGAAAAATAGATGTGGTATAGCCTATAGTGAAGTACTGGAGAGCTTTTGAATGCCCATCTGCCCCCAAATATTTTCCCTGGTGGCAACCAAAATCCCCCCATTGTGAAACAAATGGCCCCAAATATATCAATGTTTGTTCTATATACATGAGTTTATCAGAATAATCTCTTTAAGTGACTGAAGGGATCAAGCAGCCAAGCAGGTAAATATATTTGTAGGTAGGATAAAGGGTGAAACCAAAGCAAAGCAAACTACAAAACATGGAATGGTGGTCCCTGAAAAGAGAGAAATACTGGAACAGAAAGACACACGCCCCACTTTTTTTTCTGAAACTGATCCCTAACTCCACTACTATATAGCATCTTTCAGAAAGTACAGAACAAATAACTTAGTAACATATGAAAAACTCATGCTCTGTAGGACAAGTAGAAGGAAGATTACAAAGTAACACTATATTGAAACCTCTGCTTTACGTAATCATCATGTATCTTCATGAAGGTGGACTCATTAACCTTTGGCCTCCATGTTGCATTATGTGCAACTCTATTTCAGGCCAGTAAGTCAATGTACTAATAATATTTATTGGATGTGGGATCTCTTTAAATTTTTTCTGTAAGAGACACATGTGCATGTTTATGTCAATATTCAAAAATGCTGGGTATAATAAAAGTTTTAAAATTTTGACAGCTTAATGAACCATAAGCTGTAGATGATTATTCCTCAGTTTAAATGATTTATTCTTCATCTTTTGTTTACTGTTCGATTTTATATTTTTATTGTTGGCCTTGGGGAGTTTTATTTGTTTAACAGAGTTATTGTTGCATGTGTGTTCAAATGTTTTTCCCAGATTGGCAACTGACTATAGTCTCCTCTTTTAGTTTTATTTTTTTTCAGCTGCTTTGTCACTGGAGTTATATATCCAAAGTTTAGAAGTAAAATTAGAATACTTGTAAAATTAGAATACTTGTCCAATCTCCATTTTCTTAGTAAAACTTGACCCTGCACATTCACGATTAATAATAATGCAACAGGCTTCTCCCTTGGCTAGGCAGCGCAGAGGGCTAACTCAGTCCCTGGAGCACCATTTCCCGCAGTGAAACACTCTCTTGGCCTGATGCCCTAGTGACTTGAAGAATTAGTATGTTTCTTAAGTGCCAAATTTAATCCCAGATATTATGTCATGTTTTGGGACAACGTGCTTCAATAAAAAAATAAAATGTCTTAGTATCAGGATATAAAGAGAAATAATAAGTTTATGAAAAACAAAAATGAAATGTTCCCTCAAAGCAAAATATTTTGTTTTTCTGCCAGGGATATTTGTTGAATAATAGTGACAAATTTAGCAGTCACGTGTGCTCTAAGGTTAGTGCCACACTTCCTGTTAAAAATACTCTTTGTGAGCTACAATTGAAAAAAAAATGAGATGCAAGTTTAGTGTAAAAAGAATAGTTTAAACAAAAAAGTTGCCTATGACCCCAACCCCCCTTGCGGCACACCAACACGCATCCCCGCAAGCACGTGTCCCGCCTCCTGAGAATGAGCGCAGCGCTCAGTCGTCAGAACGCGAAGGCCGTGTGCTTTGTGAAGGGCGCAACCTTGTCAGCAAATTTTAGAAGACAATATTGTAAATCTACACCAATTCTGTAATCTCTTCATGATATAAAATATCTCTCAGGATTATTTCTAAAAACAAATGAGCTAGAGCATGAAATATTGAAGCATGCATTAAAAAACAATGTGCCCACCAATACAAAACAAATGGTAAAACTATTTAAAAACAAAAAGTGATGTGTACAAATTGCATAAACCTAGCCAGAAATTTTTTTTGAAAAGAACTATATTCCAGAAAAATCCATAGTGTAGACAACCATCACCTTGATAAAGACTTCCACCTGTTTTTTTCTACAGTATTTTATGTACTTCACATGTAATCAAGATTATTAGTTGATTTTTTAAAATTCTATATGCAAGAAACACCCATATGAAGCTACACAGTGGGAAATAATAAAATTTAAATGGATATAAATGCATACACAATATTTTCCAAATAAGAATAATGAACCAGGACTTAATTAAGAGTCTTCTAGTTATTTTTTAAAAAACTGAAGGGGCATCTGGGGTTTTAAAAGGGAAGCCTTATCTTGAGTGCCATCTAGTGGACTACTACAGAATGCCATTTTTAGAAGTCAAAGCAACTACAGATTAGGCAACTGTACTAACCTAAACCCTTTATCACGTATGTTTACATTCATATAAAAAATATGAACATCAGTTAAAAATAACTTTACAGTAGCAGTAAAATTATTTTAAGTATCAATGAAAACTACAGACAGCCTAGAAAATTCTGTAAGTGGCAAACAGAAATATCTTTCTTTTTTTGGACTGCTCATAGTTTTTTATTAATCCCCAATTCCCATTTTACTATTTGTAGCATTTTCCTCTCTACTTTATTACACTTTATATGCTTTTGATGTATTTTTAAAAAGATTTTATTTATATTTAGCGAGAGGGCAAGGGAGGGAGAAAGAAGAGGAGAGAAACATCAATGTGTGGTTGCCTCTTGCTGCCCCCTACTGGGGACCTGGCCCAGGCATGTGCCCCAACTGGGAATAGAACCTGCAACCCTTTGGTTCACAGGCAGGCACACAATCCACTGAGTCACACCAGCTGGGGTTTAATGTGTTTTCTATTAAAAAAACTTTAAATTTTATTCTTCAATTACAGTTTATGTTCAGCATTATTTTGTATTAGTTTAAGTGTCCAGCATAGTGGTTAGACAGTCATACACTTTACAAAGTGAGTCACCCTGTCCCTGATATTTCCAGTACCCACCTGGCACTGCACATAGTTATTGCAGTATTATTGACTGTATTCCATATGCTGTACATTCCTGAGACTATTTTGTAACGACCGATTTCTACTTAATCCTCTCACCTCTCTCACCCACTCCTCCAGCCCCCAGAAATAATTAAAAGTTTATCTATAAATATAGTATTTATGTAATAATGTATTATTACATTTAAGAGCTACTAATAGTCCCATTTTATGTAAATATAAACATATTGACTTTTTAAACTTTAAAACCTCAATGTTGAGATCATTTAAACTTCTGTAGTTTTCTTTTGCTATATTAAGAAATTAAATCATTTAGTCAGAAACATTGATTCTCACTTTATATTTTCTATTTATTTGTGATTGATTGAGCCACAAAGACAAACTGTTTTTTTGTTCATTGTATCTTAAAGGAACCTTGAAATAGTTCCCCATTACTTCATGTTTTTTTTTAATAATATGTAAAATTATGCCATTTACTTATGGCTTTTCTGTTGCTTAATTTCTAATTAGCTCCTTTGGCTTTGAGGGTGCTGTGATCTTGCATTGTTATTGTTTTCCATCTCATTTCAAATCACAGTATATCTGTTGGTAAAACATCATTTTGTTCTTGAACTTTAGTCTGTCCTAGTATTTCCTTGTCCAAACTTCTTTCAGTTCTGCTCTTTGTATGCCTTCTGTAACCCTACTCTTCTCGTCAGGATTTTCCTTTTCATGTTGTCTATTTCCTGTTCCTTTCCTGTACTGTAAATTGCCTTACATTGTTCTTACCATCTTATTGTTCTTTATCTTTGTCAATGTTTGCCACTAATCTTCTTACAAAAGAAAACAATTTCTTGATCTCTAATTATTTTCCTTAATAAATCCTTTGTCTCTAATTCAAACACTGTTTACTCATTTTCCATATTCACTTTTCTACTGTTCTTAAAGTTGTAATTGAGTAATCCAAAAATGTAATTTTATTACCTTGCTTTTAGAATACTTATATTCACTTTTAAGGGAATTTTTCTAATTAGTTTTCCAATCATTTTTTGAAGTCAGCAAGCATTTACTGAATGCCTACTGTATGTGTGGTTTTAGCTAAAGTTCTTTCAGAGTTACTAAAAATAAAATAGCTTGCTTTCTATGCCCTCGGATCGTTAGTCTAATGAGATGAGCACATGTGGAACAACTAACAAGGCGATGCATACCCACGTGCTACACTGTCTGCTCTCGGCTGGGGTGCGACACAGAGAAGGTAAAGAGCAACAAGGGTTATGAGGAGAATAGAACTTAATTTAAATAAGTTGAAAATAATCTCAAAATATATTGTATAATTTATGTTTAATTTCCATCATCACCCACATTTTCTTACATATAAATTGTTACCCCAATAAACTGCTTAGTGGTATTGATTTTGGGTGTCAGTTAAATCAATAATAAGCTTATATTTAGAATCATTATAAGTAAAGGTAATTGAGAAAGGATTTGGAAAAGTATAATACCATTTTCTAGCATCTTTAATGTTTGGTGTGATACCTTGAATATTCCTTGCTTGACTAGACTATATAAACAACAATATAAATTTTAGATTTTTTGATGATTAGGTTCCCACTTTAAAAAGTGGAATACATTTTCATAGTGAGTGGATAGAAAGGAGGAATAGTGAGCTCATAGAATATAGGGCAAGCACAAGATTTGGGGTAGAAAAAGATTATACCTTGAGGAAAGGTGTAGCAAATACTAAAATAAAGGAAAATATACTGAAGAGTTAAACAACTTTTAAACATATATGAAATTACAAAAAAATTAATATTGGAAAAATATGTGGTAAAAATATGCATGGTAATTATTGTTTTCTACATAGGGATATTGACAGATACTGGGAGGCTGAGTTACTTGATCAAAGTACTCTTGATATATCATAAATCTGATCAATGTATGTATTGGAGAGAGGAAAACCAATTGACTGCAAGCTCAATAAATAAGTGTCAGATAGCCCGGCTCTGAAATCCAGGTGGACCTTAACCCAGATGTTGAGTAGTAAGGCTAGAGAAGCAGGGATAACAAACAGAGACATTTGAAGAGAAAAAGAAAAGTTGAATAAAATTCTGAGGCTAATTAACAAGAATTTTTATTTGAAGCCACAAAATATAATTCTACCTGATTAATTAGTTAGGAGTTAATTAAAATGATACTGTGTAGCTGTAGGGTAAGTGGAGACAGTCTGGCTTCCTCACCCAGGTGTCTGCATAACTAAGGGGAGCAGTGTTCCCATAGCCTTGGAGGGGCCTGATAACCAGTGTTCTCATAGCCTTGAGACCTGGTCTGATAAACTATTCCCATAACATGAAGTGGGCTCACGTGCCCAGAATTATGTTATGTTATGTAATGTTCTGGCAGTTTTCTGGCTTTGTTCCCCTCTAGTACTTAAACAGGTAGGGACTCCCTGCTAAGGGCGATGATGGGACAGACACGCAAGAGGACAGGTGCCAGGATGGGCTCCACGCTGGAGAGCAAGGACCACCACCTGAGACATGCAGGTAGACATGCAGCTTGCAGGCAGCATGTGGGGCTCGCCCACTCGTGAATTAAGGTGTGCCAGACATCCCAACGGCTCCATGAATATTTTTCCATGTGCGTTAATAGCACGGACCTGCCCGCCCTTGAAATCTGGCAACACAGTAGCTCACAGAAATTGTTTGGAGAGCTGGAGAAGTAGACCCAAGATAGAGCTTCAAAAAGCAAAATCTAAAAAACAGACTATGAGGAAACCATCACTATTGTTGCCACTATGTGAGCACCAGAGGAAACAGATTTCTTTGCTGCCAGCAAAATTGATCCATTTAAGGGAGACACAGACAGAAAGACCAAGAAAGTAACAGAGATGCACACTTAATGTTTGAAGAGATAATAGCTGAGAATTTTGCAAAATTGTCAAACTATATTAAGTTTCAAGAAGCTGGTTTAACCTCTGAAAGTGTCAAAAGAAAGTAAGAATCAACTTAAAAAATAGCCTTCAAAATAAAAAAAATAATAAATATATATTGAAGAAAAAAGAAAAATCTGAGGACATTTTATCCAGCTAATAAGCACTAAAAGAAATGCTAACTGGAGTTTTATTTTTTAAATGAAATAACACTCATCAAAAACATTATATAACTTTCAGTTGTATAGCATTGTAGTTGAATAACTACATCCTCTGTGGTGCGCATGAAGTCTTTAGGCAGAAGGAAAATTATCTTATAGCAAAATAGAATATACAGGAATAAGTAAAAAGCTATAGTGTAACTGTAAAAGCATATTAGCTAAATATTGAACTTATATTAATGCCTTACATTGCTTTTATTTTTTTATAATGCAAAACCAGATTTATTTGTATACACAAAATGAAGAAAAGCAGTCTTGTGTTAAATGGAGAAGATTAAGATTCTTAAGTAGCTGATTTTGGGTTCTACTACAGTGGGAAGACTTGCTTTGTTGCCTTCAGATGTTAGTCTTTACCTGACACTTCAGCAGGCTCTTTAAACGAGCCTTCTTGCTGGGCCTGCTTTTCTAATCCCTTATGACAGGGGTGTCAAACTCATTTTCCCCGGGGGCCATATCAGCCTTGTGGTTGCCTTCAAAGGGCCGAGTGTAATTTTAGGACGGTATAAATGTAACTACTCCTTAACTAGGGGCAAAGAGCTCGGTGCTGTCGCCGGGTAGAAACAAGGTGCTGGGCCAGATAAAACAAGGTGGAGGGCTGGATTCGGCCTGTGGGCATTGTGTTTGCTACCTGTGCCTTATGATATATAATCTGGTGTTACAGATAGCTTGTGATCCTCTTCTCTTTATCCAAGTACTTTCCCAGGAAGCATAGGAGATCCTTATCACTGTTCTCAGAAGCCACGGTCTTCAGGTCTTGCAGAAGGGGTGACTTGTTCCCCATCTGCAGAGCAGACTCTAGAGCCTTTATGCCAGTTGTCCAGTTATCTATTGTCATCAGGCCTCTTAATCACCGGAAGGCAGATTTTACCCTCACGTCTTCTTAGATATCTTAGGAACTGCTTCCCATGTTCCCTCTTCCCCTCAGCTTGGTCTTCAAAGAATGCAGCAAAGAGAGGTGCCCCCATGTCTTCGGTGTAATAGCAGGCCATAGATAAATAAGCATCACTGATGTGCAGCTCATAAGATGCCACATGATTAATAGCAATCTGATACTCTTCAGAGATGTGGTCTGGGCCTAGGATGCCATCTCAGCTGTAGAGAAAACCAGGCATAAATAGTCTTATATTGCTTTTAAAATATGGAATAATAAGCAGCTACACTATTTTCAAGAGTGGCTTTAGCATTTTATATCCCCGCTATCAGTGTATCAGTAATCAAGTTTCTCCTCATTCTTGCCAGCATTTGGCGTTATCACTATTTTTTACTTTTGCCATTTTCATAAGCAAGTGGTGATATTTCATTGTGACTTTAATTTTTACTTGTCTAATGATTGATGCTGTTGAATATCTTTTCATGTGTTTATTTGTTATCTGTGTTTTCATTGAAATATCTGTTCATAAAATTTGATATTTTCTAATTGGATTGCTTATTTCTTTTCTATTGAGTTTTAAGAGTTCTTCATATTTCTGAATATAATATCTTTGTCAATTATGTAGTTTGTAAATGTTTTCCTCCTAGTTTATAGCTTCTCTTTTGATTCTCTTAACAAGATCTATTGCCTAGAAAATATTTTGACTTTTGATGATGATCAAAAGAAAAAGATTTTCCTTTTTATGGGTCATAATTTTGTTGTCAAGTCTAAGATCTCTTCAATTAGCCTGAGTACCACCAAATTTTCAGTGTGCCATGTTTTCTAAAACTTACATAGTTTGACATTTTATATTTAAGTCTGTGGTCAATTTTGAGTTAATTTTTGTATAAGTTACGAGTTTGCTATGAGTACAGGCTCAAGTCTCCGTGGCATTATGTGCAGTGAATACAGCCAGTGAATTTTAAATGGCTGCACACCATGTGATTCCTTTCCTGTAACTTCCTTGAACTGACAAAATTATGGAGAGGCTAAGAAGATTAGTGGTTGCCAGGAATTAAGGACCAAGGGAGAGAAGGATATGACTGTCAAGAAGAATCCACACGTTAATGGAATAGTTCTATATCTGGACTCCAGTGGTGGAGTCAGTCTAAACACATGTGATAAATTTGCATTAAATAAGTGCATGCACAAACATATGTACACATATAAATGAGTGCGTGCAAACTTGACAAAATCCGAATAAAGTAAGTGGACTATAACAACATCAATTTCTAAGGTTTTTTATATTGTAGCATTGTTATGCAAGCTGATCCTATCAGAGGAAACTGAGTGAAGGATAAAAGGGTCCTCCCTGTACTATTTTATAAAGTCGCATGATGTAAGTCAACATGCACAGAATAAAAACAGAGGTAAACAGTAAATTTTATTCTTTAAAAAGTGAATACATTTGTAAATTTTATCAGGACTGATCACAAGTAAAGAGAAGACATACTGTACAAAATCCATACTGGAAATGAAAAACAAAATATTACTACATATACTCTACATATAAATAAAATATAATAATGAGAAATAATGAGAACTTGATGCCACAAATTAATGGGAAAAACTTCTTTAAAAAACTCAACTCATCCAAAATGATACTGGAAAATATTTAAAAATCTGAATAGTCTTAAGTCTATGAAAGAAATTAAATTCCTGACTAAAAAGCTTTCACAAGTAAATTGATCAGCTGGCTTCACTGATAAATCCAATCATTCATTTAATAAAGAATAACATAAAACTTAGGTAAATTATCTTAGGGAATTTTTAAAAATATGACACATCTTTTGATTTAGTGTATGAGACCAACATAACAAATAACAATCCCTGCCAAAGACATTACAAGAAAGAAGAGATGGTGTTAAAAAAGTTGACTGATTCTGGCAATGAGGGGCATGAGTTTAAGAGAAAGGAAGTAGTAAGCCTGTGATGACAGACAACTTGAAAGAGTGAAGACTGACTTGAAAAGAGTACTATTAAATATGAAGAAATATGTTATGCAAACGAAATTGTGCCAAATTTCACTGGAGGGGTGGTAAGTGATAGAGACTTACCGGTGAACATAGCTCATATTGAGAGCAGGGAGAAATTAACTTTTGTTGACTGTAGATGGTGGAGTGTAATATTTTTAGCAATTCTCTCTTACCAGCCTTATTTATTATTTTATGCAAAGTCTTAGCAACTTGTTAAGTAGTGGGCATGATGAAATCTATCTTTGCAAAAAGTTTATTTTTTTAATACAAAGCCGATACGTTAATTCCCTTCATCACTTTCTTATAGCATGCCAGCTGTTATCTGCCTTCTCACCGGACTGGCACAGATCTTATCCGTCTGCAGGGAATAGTGGGGAAGGAAGATGTGGAAGAAAATAAGGGGGGATAACACCCTTTCATTACAGATTTCATGCTCCCAGGACTATATTCGCTTCTCTTTAGAAAGTCTGTTTCATGGAGGGGATTAGAGTGAGCCTTTCATCTCCAGAGCTCCATGGGCTGCATCCTCTGCTTTCAGGGTCTTAACATTATTGGTACATGTTGTGTTCTGGTCAGTGGTTATACTTTTCCCAATCTTCACCAAGAATTTTTCAAATGATTTTCCATTTTACTCTCAGCTATCCCCAGCTACCCATTAAAAACAATCTTACTAACACTGTTTTTAAACACAGCCCCCCATTTCTATTATCCCTGGACTTCTAGCTGACACATCACAGTACCACAAACCTTCAGGTTTGTGTCACATTTCTTCCAAACTTCTTCCCAAGTCCTTACCTCCCTCCTGCCCGTGTGTGAATAGGATTGTCTAAAATCATTTCAACAGATGGATCCTGAAAAGCTTTGCAAGTTTAGATTTTTTTGTTTGCTTATTTTATTTGCTATATAAAAAAGGTGAGAAAAGGGAAGAACATGTTTCAAATTCTAAACCCACAATGGATGTATTATTTCTAAGAAGTGGGGGTCTCTTTAATAAAACCTATTCTACGGTATGACTCTAGAACCTTGCTAACACTCCAAAAGTTGTCTTATGTACCCCACACTTTATTCATTTCCAAATACGAGATCAAATAATAATTCAAATTGTAGCCCTCTTAATATGCAGGTTGAGCAGATCCAACCTGCAGCCACCTCCCTCGCCCACAAACAAGCATGAATGCAGACATCAAACATGAGTTAGTTTTTATCTTTGAGCTCATACTTAGTTTTTCATGCAATCAGTAGGGGTTTGGATGAACAAAGCATACTCATTAAATTTGCAGGGGATGCCATGTTGTGGACAGGTGGAAAGCAATGCCTAACAAAAAAAGAGGTTATAATCAAAATTAAATTCAGTAAAAGGACCTATGTGTCAACATGTAAATTATATTTGTTAGGATAAGACTAAATCAGTGCACATGAAAAGGAGAAGGAAAATAAATATGGGGATCACTAGGTAACCACAAGCCATGCTACATAGCAGGCTCAGAATAAACACTGCTTTTCCTCCCTTTTATTTATTCCACTATGTAGGAAGAGGGAAGACTGCACAAATTCATTGACACTTGCTTCTCAGCCAGATATTTGAGGTCCAACTCTGCTGTTTGGTAGCTTTGTAACCTTCAGCGAGTTACTCAGTATTTATCTGCTTTAGTTACTCCATCGGTAAAATGGTACTAAAGGTTTTATCTCATACAGTTATTATAAAGATCAAATTAAAAATTGCATGAAAATGTGGAGGGACCTCCGACTCCTAGTATCGGCTTTGTCTCTATTTCCTTGCTGACGCCACAGTCTGTAAAGCCACCTGCGTAAACCCCTGGACTTCTTTCAGTCCATACTTTTCTGAATCTGCCCATTATTCCCCCAGCTGTTAGCACAAATCTGCAACGAGCTGTTATTTCTCTTAAATCTCTGTCTATTCTTTTTGCTTGTTTATATGTTTCTGTCATAGTCTTTTATTCCTTCTCTAAAACTACATGTGTTCATTATGTACTATATGTGAGCTGGGCTTTCTGTCTCTTGAGGGCAGACCCTGATAGAGATCTCAGACTCTGCTCTCAAGAGGCTGCTTCTGTAGTGAAATATATGCAGAAATGAACAAAGATGAAAAAGAACACTTTGTACAAACTGGGAGGCGAGGCAGGGAGATAAGACTAGAAAAAGTAATGGATCCGTGAGAAGAGACATATACTGAGATAAAAATATTAATGGTTAACTAAGGTGAGGATGATGGTAAAGAGTTGTTTTGGTTTAGAAAAAAAAAAGAATAAGTAAAAATTCAAAGGTGAGAGAAACTGAAGTGAGTTTAAGGAACTGAAAGAAATCCAGTAGGATTATTTTTTTTAAACCCTACCCAAGGGTATGTTTATTGATCTGAGAGAGACAGAGAGAGGGACAGAGACAGAGAGAGAATGTGAGAAACTTCAGTTGGTTGCCTCTCTCACGTGCCCTGACTGGGGACGAAACCCACAACCTAGGCGTGCGTCCTGGTCAGTCATTGAATCTGAGCCTTTTGGTGTACAAGACCACGCTCCAACCTACGGAGCCACCCAGCCAAGGCTGCAGCGTTAAATTGTTTATATCACTTTTGTTAAGTAGTGGTAGAGGTAGCAAAAATGAGGAGAAGAGGTTGTATAAATGACTAAGTACCAAGTCATTCAGAGTTATTAAGGGGTTTACATTTTATGCTAAAAGCAAAGTGGAAAAATTGAAGAGTTTTAGGCACCATCACTGTCACTGACTGGAATTGTGGCAGTCATTTCTAACTCCCTTCTTTGCTTCCTGTCAGGCCTGCATGATAATTATGAAATTTAATCATGATCAGGTTGCTTTGCTGTTGTATACTTTGTAGTGGATCTTCAGAGTCTATATTCTCTGTGCATTCTTCTGTGAAAACATTACATAATTATTAGCCTGGTACATCTCCCCACTCAAGACCGTGAACCCCTTAAGGACGGTTATTAAATAGTGTATTACCAGGACCCATCTCAATGTCTAACACACAGTAGTCTCTCAGATTTCCTAACGAATTCACTATCAGAGATGACCACAGTTTGAATTAAAGAAATGGATTAAATACCTCTAAGATCTCTGCAAAGCCATGACCGCACAACTCAAATTGTTTGTAACTGAAGAGGTCCCTGGACCAGTCTGTCATCGCAGGAAAGGCAGACAGTGGCCCCCTTCCCGACCTAGTGAATCAGAAAGTCTGGGGGCGTGCGCAGTGACCTGTGTTTTAATAAGCTGCCCTTGAAGGTTCAAGAATCACTGTTTGCACTGCGGGTATACCTGCGGGGGGTGGATTTGTTTTGTGACATAAGTGGGCCACAGCTATAGCCCTGCTGCACAGTAATGACAGGGGACAGGGTTTCTATTATTATTTTTCATTATGCTTCCAGGTACAGGATATGAAGCTTCTGCTGGTGCTAATTGGGTTTTTGTAGGTTTCATAAGAAAGTGATTGTTACATATTTTAACTTTGCAGGTTGAGTTTGTTTGCACTCTTCCATCATTATTCTTTATAAAACTTCAAGCTGAGTTAAACAACTGATGAAGATTCAGAGTCTGTCACCTTACCTCCGTTATTTATGAACTTATCTGTGAAAATGAATGAAGAAAATGCCATATAACAGTTTGAGAGCTATTAATTAGCAACAAAAATTGGAAAAAGAATTGGAAATGATTTCTGGGGACTGCAAAAGTAGAAGAAAACACAGTCTGTCTTACTGACTCACGTGTTCTTTTGACACCTGGATCAGTGAGACAGATGTAACATAAGCCGTGACAAAAATTTTGTTTTTCCATATCTAGTTAGCAGTATTTCTGTGTTTCAGTTGTTGCCTTTCCTTGCTTTTTCTCACTCATGCGTATGACTTCTTGTCCTCTTGATTACTTTGTGAACATTGTTTAGAAGGTAAGTACATTCTATCAGATTGAAAGAACAGTATCATAGTGAATACAATGGCTGATGTCAGTTATAAATTCTTACTCCACAGTGACCATTGCAATTAGATCATGTCTCCTCTGGAAAGTCTTTTCAAAATGTAATTGACAAAACACTTAAAGGTTCTACTCAAAATGGTGAATACAAATCAAATCAAAACAACAACAAAAAGCAATGATACTTTATCCTTCACATTAGTATATAATTGTTTAAAATATATTAAACTACAATGCTTTAAGTTAGATTTTGTTTTCTCCCTCAAAAATAAGGAATTATAAATTACAGTTATTTACAAATCAACAAGATAGACTCAAAGCATCCTAGACTAGAATTTATAAATTAATCCTGTGGTTCTCCTATACCGTTTACATGAGTCAGTTGGAATCCCTAGAGATTAAGTGACTTGTCAGAAAACAGTAAATTTGTAGAAGAATTATAAGTAGAAAACAAGTGTATGGACTCTTAACTTTTGTGCATTTAAAGATAATATTTATCAACTTTAATATATAAAAAGTTATTGTATTTTTATGCCAATATATAAATATATCATTATTTTCACGCTCAGGAGAATATTTATAAGCTTGAAACTATATATATATATATATATATATATATATATATATAGATATAGATATATAGATATATGTTTATATACACACACATACATATAAATGTGTATATATATGTACACACACACACAGAGTAACATTTGAAATACTGCACTTGATAGGGAAATTGGAAAGTAGTTTTGTAAATGTTGGATAGGCCCTGGGCAGTGTGGTTCAGTTGATCAGAGCATGGTCCCATAACTGAAAGGCTGCAGGTTCAGGTCCTGGTCAGGGCACATGCATAGGTTTTGGTCTCTGGTCCTGGTCTGTAGGATCCCCAGTCTGGGTACGTATAAGAGGCAACCAATCGGTGCTTCTCTCTCACATGTATGTTTCTCTCCTTTCCTCTCTAAAAGCAATGAAAAAATTATCCTTGGGTAAGGTTAAAAAATAATTAATTAATTAAAAAATCTTGGATGGTCTGATGATTTATTATTATTATTCCTAAGATTTTAATTTTATTTGCCATTTTCTATTTTTAAATCTGTATTTGAGGTACAAGTTAAGGAGGGCAAGATGGAAGATCACATTTCACTGCAATAGCAAAAAGAGCCAGTTCATTACATATGGTATCAAACATTCAGATAAAAATAATAATGCATTTAAATTTTCTTCTCTATGTCCAGAAAAGTCATATCATTCATTCAATCACTCAGTAAATATTTATAGAAGCCAAAGAATTCCCAGGTACTATTCATAGTGATCAGGGTAACTCAGGGAACAAAAAGGAGGAAATCCCCTGCCCTAATGGAGCTTGCACTCTGGTAGAGGAAGTCAGATATTAAAAATACATCAAGGGAATATACCATGTATAACATCATGGTAGCTGGAAACATTAAGGGAGAAGAATAAGGACAGGGAGCATAGAAAAAATGTGGGATATATTTGAAATAGAATGGTCAAAATGATACATGAAAACTACCTAAGAGAGATGTCAAAGCCATGGATATTTCTGGGGTAAGTGTGTCTTAGAAAGAAAGAAAATAAAAGGGAAAGGTCATCAAGGAACATGCATAAAAGAACCATGTACAAAGCCAAAGCCAAAGGTGGGGTAGGATTGAGGGTGGGAGGTGGGGGTGGGTGGGGCAGGAGAAAGTGGTGGTAGGAAAATGGAAACAACTGTACCTGAACAAATTTAAAAAATAAAATTAAAAAAAGGAAAGAAAGAAAATATAAAGGCCCTTAAACAGGAGTAGGTCTGGTGAATTCAGGGGCCAGAAAGCAGGCTATTATGGCTACAGCAGAGGAAGCCAGCGGGGAGTGGAAGATGAGGTCAATGAGAATTCAATCAATCACTGTCTTTCACATATTTCTCTTCTGGATTCTTCCCTCCCCTTGAAATAATTGTTGGTTATAAGCACTGAGCAGCCAACCACTTTCTATGGCCATATTTCCCATTGATAAGGTAGCATAGAAACCTGAGAGGTACAGAGAAAATAGTAGTGGATGTGCCTTCATTAAATTTCCTGTTTTCCAAATTTTCAGCATTGCCCTAGAAGAGCCCTTAGGGTTATATGCTGTCTGGACTACATTATTTTATCCTTACCTAATTTTATTTTGGTATAGAATTTATGGATCATTTTTTAGAATTTCATGGATGCCTGAATAAACCAAAAGAGTAAGATATAGTCAGTAGATTAAGTTTATATTATTTTCCAGGATAAACTGGTTACTGATTAGATAAAAAAGAAAAGTTTGGCAACAAATTCTGTCTTACAAAGGGATAACGTATAAAACTCAACACCACAAAAACAAATAACCCAATTAAAAAATGGGAAAAAGATCTGAATAGACACTACTCCAAAGCACACGTACAGATGGCCAACAGACACGTGAAAAGATGCTCAAGGTCACTCATCATCAGAGAAATGCAAATTAAAACCACAATGAGATACCATCTCACACCTGTCAGAATGACCATCATCAATAAATCAACAAACAACAAGTGCTGGCGAGGATGTGGTGAAAGGGGAATCTTTTGCACTGTTGGTGGGAATGCAGATTGGTGCAGCCACTGTGGAAAGCAGTATAGAGATACCTCAAAAAATTAAACATGTATCTGCCTTTGGCCCAAAGATCCCAGTTTTGGGAATATATCCAAAGGAACCCAAAACACTAATTCAAAAGAATATAGGCACCCCTATGTTCATTTTAGCATTATTTACAATTGCCAAAATATGGAAGCAGCCCAAGTGTCCATCAGTAGATGAGTGGATAAAATAATTATGGGACATTTACACAATGGGATATCTTTGGCCGTAAAAAAAGAAAATTTTACCCTTTGTGACAATATGGATGGACCTGGAGAACATTAGGCTAAGTGAAATAAGTCAGTAGAGAAAAACAAATACCCTAGGATATCACTCATATGTGTAATCTAATGAACAAACTCAATTAATGAAACAAATGGGACAGACTCAGATAGAGAGCAGGTTGACAGCTAAGGTGGAGGGTTGGTGTGGAGGGCTTGAGTAAAGAGGAAAAATGACTCAGGGACATGGAAAACAGCGTGATGATTGCTGCAGGGAGGGAGGTATAAGGGGACTAAATGGTAATGGAAAAAAATACAATAAAGATTACATCAAAAAAAAAAAGGGGGGGAAGGAAAAAAGGGATTAGTCCAAAGAAGTGAGTTCAATTGGCTTTTTCCCTTACACACTGATTAGAGCAAACAGTTGACTGCTCTTGCAATTTATCCTTTCTCCTGCCTCGATACAAAAGCATCTTTCCCCTGCACAGAATCCTTTGCTAAAATTGCGGTGCATGTCCAGATAGAAAGACCACATTTGGATATGCATATGTCATTTATGAAAGGTGACTATTTTTCTCATTTTAAAGAAATGGCAGTGAAAATGCAAACAAGAAAAGTAAAGACTAAATACAGTTCAGACTGAGTCTTCTGTGACACGGAGTGGTTTGATCACAAGTTAGCCTACTGAAATTCTTAATTGCAATCACTTTTAATGAAGGATTGCCATTGGAGCTTGGATGTATTTCATCAGTTAGAGAAGAATGGAAGAGATACAAACATTATGCAGGTTACGTAAAGTGTTCGTCTTCTCTATGCTTATATTTTTGCATGAATGGCAATACAGATATCTATAAATTGATCTTGAACAGGACAAAGTCATTCCAATTACAAATTCTTTAAGCAGCAAAACTTAAGAGATAGTCACCAACAAGAATTCCATCAAAAAACCCTTGAAAGAATAAACTGCTTAATGAGAATTAAGGGTTCCAACAATATCCATTAGGGTATTCTATTGCACCTTTGATTCCACTAGTATCAATTGCTTTCAGTTAGCTGAACTGTGGAGTTTTTATTGAAAAGGGCTAATAAACCACAATTTTCCTTTTCACTTCACAAGGGTAGCTTGAATGAATTAAATGTTTTTTCTCTCTTCAGACGCCTGCCTGCAGCTTTCCATTTTCAAAACATAACTAATGAAATATCTTAAACATTTACTATTATAATACTTTTATCTCTAAAGTAAAAGCAAGGAAATTCGTATGTATATGCTTTCTCTGTGATGGAAATTCTGACCCTTCCCGCCCCATACTTTAGATCTTCACAGCACCCACAGAACACGAAGGAGGTTCCTCCTTGTTTCAGGTTCAAAATAACAACAACATTGGGCTTTCAAATGCATTTGTTGCTTTCCATTAATGAATTAAATTTGCCTCAGTTTTACTGAGGTGCCATCTTACATAATTTTAAAAAGTAGATATAGATCGATCGATCGATAAATGGCTTATTTGCTCAAGATCAATGCTCTTAGGGGTCTGGTAATGCAGAATAGGATTGTTTTAAACTGACAGTCTTAATCCTTTAATCTGTTGTCCCAGGCTGTTCCCTCCCAAAGTCAAAGGGCAGATCTGTTGTGTCTATACAGGGTGGGGTAAAGGTAGGCTTTCAGTCCTTTGTATGGGAAATAATACAATAATTAATACATAACAATACAAGAAAACCTCTGTTTTGTGTACTCACAATTTTAAATCTGTTTTTGCCATCCCTGTATTTAAAGAAAAATTAAAATACATGTAATAAAATATTAGACCACAAATTACAAAAAAAAGGTATTTAGACATTTTAAGAAATTACATTTTTATTTTCATTTCTAATATGTTTAAAAACAATAATATAACTATTATGTATTAAGCACAATGCTAAAGACATACCTTTAGAAAATACTGAAGAAATTTAGAACAGAAGTGGTTGAACATTAGTATTACATCTTGATTTATTTTGCTTGAACAATGTAGCTGGTATTACAACTTCAGTTATTGTTTGTGGAAGTCAAAGTGATGCTATCTTATTGAATTAGAGGTTGAGGTTTTCCAGATTTCTAGAAAAGCAGTTTTAAAATATTTGCAGACACTTTCTGCATTGTATGTAAAATAAAACACTTTCTATTGTTAATTAACAAATATAAAACACTGGCTCACAGCCATCAAACCAAGTTTCAGTCTTCAGCCCAAATCCCAGTTGCCAGCCTGTAATCCGGGAAAGTGAGATATCAGATTTTTAAATCATTGTTGGGATTTGGGTGGATCGATTTTACGCAGCTCTCTGAGTTTAGAGATTTCACTCTTTACCAAATATATATCTGGTGAATTTATTAGAGTCCTGAAGTACATTGGAGTTGCGTGCTAACTTGTCAAATACCTGTGAAGAAAGTATTTCACAAGGACAGACTTTTGTGTTTCCAAGTCCTCCACTGTGTCTGGTGCACAGAAAATGTCTGTGTGCTGCCATTGGCTCGAGCCCTTGAAAGCCTGATTATCAATGATATTTAAGTATTCTATAGGAGATGTGGTTTCAAATGACATATGTAACAAAGCATAACATAGGCGGATTCTTAGCTTGTGGACACTCCCTAAGAGGATACACAAAGTGGTGTGCTAGCAAATGTTTAACAACCGGCTCCCCGGCTTACCTCTTATCTCAGATTGTCTGTTTTCGTGCTTAGGGTTCTGACCTGCTGATTATTCATATAACAATGGGACACGCACACACACACACACCACAACTGAGTATAATATCAAATGTAGATATCAACAAGAAGGTATATTTAACAAGCCATCCATGCATGAGTAGGTGTAAGCTGCACTCTCTTTAATTATTTTAAATGCCTAATATGAGTTTTTATAATAATTTCTAAAGTATGATCATATGAAATTATTATAATTTACCAAATATGTTAGCTAATTCCAAAGAAAACTTTCAAGGACTGTGAAAATGCAGGACAAGGTTTACCACTGAGAATTTACTCATTGAAATTGAGAAACTTCACCCACTTTCCATAAATAAATATCACTGTGGTAACAGACAGAAAAGTAAATTTCTGTCCATACAAAATAAGTCTTTAGGAAAAATGTCATTTAGTAAAATGTCACACAGTTCATTTAAAATGAACACAGTTAGTAGGTGGTAATTTTAGAAAAATTTTCAACAAATTTTTAAAAGATGAATTTATCAGATTTTGGTCCTCCCCAAAGCTTCCTGTCCTCCTTAGCCACACAGACTGCTTCTGCCCTGAGGGCGGAATACTAAGATGGCTACAGCATCTTGAGCTTTCCAAGGAATAGCTTCTGCAGTGAGTGAATGCCCGCGGTTAGCGCCTCTCAGTACATGCGCAAAGGGACTGCACCATAGCTGTTATAAGGCAATTATTCTGTCTCACTTTGTTTCAGGTTATGCCCTGCATATGCTCTCTTTTAATTTGCAGAGGCTAGCAAATCAGGAACTGCTGCGGCATCAGATTATTTTGCTCAGGCTTTGTTGAGAAAGGGCAGACAGTAATAGTAACTAATGGTGCATTTAATGTCTCTAAACAGCAACAACTAAAAATAGAGCTATTTAATCTACCCACAAATCCACGTGATGGAAGCTTGCATTCAGATAAAGCTACTTTATTCTTTTATGTGTGTGCATGTGTGTGCACAAACATGCCCTGTGTATATTTGTAGGCATTAAAAAGAACTACAAACTTATCCAAAAAAGTATCTAACAAAAATACCTCGGCTTCCATCTTATCTACTTTGTTTCCCCACTTTATCTGCTGTAGACCCATGCGCATTGTCCTTGCTATTACCTAAAGGGAAAAATTAAAATCATAGACTTTTCTCCCTATTGCTACCAAGATAGTAATATCATTGGTCTTAAAAATGCTGCAAATATTAGTTTGGTAAGTTAAATCAGTCCTCAGCACATAAAATTTTGAAGGAAAGGCATCTGGAATGCAATTTGTCTCATCAACCAAGGAGTGGCGACTTTTCTTAGTCTTTTTTTTGTGCCTGTATTTAAACAAATCAATAAACTGTCACCACTATAAATTGTACATGATAGTTTCATAAGACATGTCTATATTTTATATGAATAGAATAAATGTACTACAAGTAACATACAAACACATAATTTGCTCAAGTATATATGCTTATTAACATATATTGTAACATATGTGTATGTATGCATTTTTCTACAAACATACCATCTATAAGCTGCGAGACCTGGTAATAGATTGAAAGGTTGCCCAGAGGACCCGCCGCACAGTCTGATGCACAGAGAGCTGTGCAAAGGAAAAAGATAGGGCATTCTGAGGCGTTCTGTCAGAGTATTTAAAAGTACTGGAGAGTGTGAAGGAGCGGTGGTCAGAGAAGACGTCACAAACAAGGTGACATTAGAGCTGAGGTTTTAGAGCACACCTGGTCGAACTCCATGTGACCAAGTGAAAAAAGACTAAAACATGCACGGTGCGTTCAGAAACTGTGGTCAGCCATCTGCTACCCGGCCCTGGGTTGAGAAGAACAGGAGGGCAATTTGAAAAGTTCATGTTAAGTCCAAATATGACCTGCATTTTGGACTTAATACTGTGGTCATTATAGAACTAAAATAAAGTACCTGGGAATAAATCTAACCAAAGATGTAAAAGAACTGTACTTATAAAATTATAAGACACTGGAGAAAGAAATTGAAGAAGATATAAATAAGTGGAAGCACATACCATGTTCATGGATAGGATGAATTAACATCATTAAAATGTTTGTACTACCCAAAGCAATTTATAGATTCAGTACAATTCCCATCAAGATTCCAATGGTGTATTTCACAGAACTAGAACAAATATTTCAAAAACTTACATGGAACCACAGAAGGCCCTGCATAACATCAGCGATTCTGAGAAAAAAGAACTAAGTTGGAGGAACCTTGCTAATATGAAACTATACTATAAGGCCACAATAATCAAAATAGCATGGTACTGGCAAAAAAAACAAACCCCAAAACAAAAAAACAGACACATAGATCAATGGAACAGAATAGAGAGCCCCGAAATAAACCCACATCTTTATAGTCAATTAATATTTGACAGAGGAAGCAAGCACATACAATGGGGTAAAGATAATTTATTCAATAAAGGGTGTTGGGAAAATTGGACAGATACATGCAGAAAAATGAAACAAGACCAGCTACTCATACCACACACAAGAATAAATTCAAAATGCATTAAAGACTTAAATATTAAATCTGAAACCATAAAAATCATAGAAGAAAACATAGGCAGCAAAATCTCAGACATTGCTCATAGCAATATTTTCTAGGATAAATCTCCCCAAGCAAGGGAACAAAAGAAAAAAAACAACAACAACAACAAATGGGGCTACAGCAAACTAAAACATTTTTTACTGCAAAGGAAAACATCAACAAAAGGAAAAGACAACCCACAGGATAGAAGAACATATTCACTGATACATCTGATAAGGGGTTAATATCCAAAATTTATAAAAAAACTTACAAAATTGAATGCCACAAAACCAAATAACCCAATTAAAAAGTGAGTAAAGTATTTGAATAGACACTTCCCTAAAGACACATAAATGGTCAATGGACCTATGAAAAGATGCTCAACATCACTAATCATCAGAGAAATGCAAATTAAAACCACAATGAGGTATCATCGCAGGCCCATCAGAATGGCTGTCATCAGTAAATCAACAAACAAGTGCTGAGGAGGATTGAGAGAAAAGGAAACCTTTTGCACTGTTGGTGGGAATGCAGATTGGTGCGACCACTGTGGAAAGCAGTATGGAGATACCTCAAAAAATTAAAAATGGATCTGCCCTTTGTCCCAGTGATCCCATTGTAGTAATCTATCTGAAGGAACCCAAAACACAAATTTGAAAGAACATAAGTACCCTCATGTTCATTGTAGCATTATTTACAATCACCAAGATATCTGGATGCAGCCCAAGTGTCCATCAGTAGATGAGTATGAGTATAACTTGGGACATTTACAGAATGGAATACTACTTGGCCATAAAAAAGAAAATTTTACCCTTTGCAGCCGTATGGATGAACCTGGAGAACATTATGCTAAGTGAAATAAGCCAGTCAGAAAAAGACAAATATCTGATGATTTCAGTCATAGGTGGAATTTAACAAGCAAACTAAACTAATAAGCAAAATAGAGACAGACTCATAAATAGATAGCAGTATGGCAACTAAAGAGGGCAGGGAGGTTAGTGGGTGGAGGGATGGAGCAAAAGGGAAAAAGGACTCATGGACATGGACACCAGTGTGGTGATTGTCAGGGAGGTAGGTATAAGTGGGCTAAATGGTAATGGAAAATATAAGAAAAAAGAAAAATGCTTTAATGCAATATCTCTATAATTAACTTTTTTATTATAGAACAATATTTGACACACAAAAACAATATTCTAAAGGCAGAAATAATATTTAGGAAGCTATTTTAATAGTTCTGAAAGGAGATGACTTAGAGCACAGGTGCCAACCACAAGGTCCGAGGGCCAAACCCGGCCCTCCACCTTGTTGTATCCGGCCCTGCACCTCCTTTCTACCTGGTGGCAACACGGAGCTCCTTGCCCCTAGTTAAGGTGTAGTTACATTTATACAGTCCTAAAATTACACTCAGCCCTTTGAAGGCAACCTTGAGGCTGATGTGGCCCCTGGTGACAATGAGCTTGGCACTGCTGACTTAGAGGATACATGGGTGTGAAGAAGAGTCTAGTGCAAGCAATGAGATTACTGAAGATTATGAAGGAAGTTGTGAGATTGCGGCAAACGTCAGCTTGCTTTCTCTAGCAAGTAGAAGTTGAAAACACTTACTCTAAACACACCTACAGTCTAATCAACAAAACGAACATGCAAGCAAAATACAACTAAAGACATTGAAACAAAGAAAAAACTGACAGTTACCAGAGAGGAAGGGGGAGAGGGATAATAGGGGCAGAGCCATCAAGGAACATGTATAAAGGACACATGGATAAAGCCAAAGCAGGTAGGTTCAAGGTTGGCAGCTTCTTGTTCTAAAAGTTGCTTCAAACGTGTAACAAGTGTTTATCATAAGTTATCTATGTACACAGGTCTGTTCACAGTGTTGGGATTTAGATACGTAGATACAATTTGCATCTTACTAGGATGTCATTGACATTACTTCACTTTAATCCTAAAAAATAAATCAATGGAGGAAATTCAATTTAGATGGTTTTGATCTTTAGTAACAAATAGGACCTACCTGGGACTGTCCCCCCAAAGAGTAGTGATTTCTGGTAATTACAGAATAAAAAAGTACCCTTGAATTCACTGTTTCACAGAAATGACCTGGAAAGCAAATTATACAAGGTCTGTCCAGAAAAAGTCCAGCCATTGTTACTATAAGAAGAATGATTTGCACAACATTGATGAAACGTGACAG
The DNA here is from genome assembly GCF_022682495.2 of Desmodus rotundus. Classification (NCBI taxonomy): domain Eukaryota; kingdom Metazoa; phylum Chordata; class Mammalia; order Chiroptera; family Phyllostomidae; genus Desmodus; species Desmodus rotundus. The sequence continues at coordinate 71,285,117 of NC_071388.1, read as the reverse complement.
CCAAGGAGAGTGGACTGGATTGTGATGTGTGAACAATGACGACTTCACTGTACTGGTCAGTGGGGCAGTAAATGCTGTTGAGTGAGCATGTGTCCTGTGTGTGGCCATCACTTCATTTGAAATGACTGAGCAAGTAGAGCATTGAACCCACATCAAATTTTGCATTAAGCTTTAAAACTCCTTTGCAAAATCTATTCGGATTATTCAGAAGGCTGCAGCTATGGGCAGCTGGTGATTGGCAGCTTCATCACAACGACACACTTGCTCATGCATCGTATCTTGTGCAGAATTTTGGGGGGAAACATCAAATCACCCAGGTGATTCATCCTCTTTAAAGTCCAGATTTGGCACCCTGTGACTTCTGGCTTTTCCCAAAAACTAAAATCATCTTTGAAAGGGAAGAGATTTCAGACTGTCTGTGAATTTCAGGAAAATATGATGGGGCACCTGATGGTGATTCCAACAAAGGATTTTTCAGAGTGTTTTGAACAGTGGAAGAGATGCTGGGAGAACTGTGTGAGGTCCCATGGTGCCTACTTTGAAGGGGGCTGAGGCATCATTGTCCTATGTACAATGTTTCTTGTATCTTCTTCAATAAATGTTCAATAAATGTTGAAATAAATATTTTTCACATTACATAGTTGGATACCTTCTGGACAGACCATTTCTGCTCTCAAATAAAAGCAGAAATAATAATGTCATGTTATTATTTTATAACAAAATCCCTTTGAAAAACTCAATTGTTATTAAAGGCAATTGTAAAGGAAACTGTACTAAAGTTTCTTTTTCTTTAATACCCCAGGGTAAAAGTCATCCAGAAAATAAATCACCTGAATTCAATGTTTACACAGTAAATATTCTATTTATGGACTACAACATTAAAACTTTGCAACCAAATTCTAATCTCTCTGTACGTCATGAATTATACACGAATAAGACTCTGTTCATATAGATATATAGCTTTGTTTGATATATCAATATATAATTTTTGTTTTCTAATCCTAAATTGCTGTCAAATATGTTTCAAGTACATCAAAGCAAAGAAAAAAAAATGCTTTTACAGACTTCAGGCCAGTGACCCGGGTGATAAAAGAGAAATGAAACGAACTTCCCTGATGGAAGAATACAAGCTTTCTCATCATTCTCTGCCAGCTTTGAGCCATTTATAAAAAATGATTTTACTTCCTGAGGAAAAAAAATCCAAATTCTTAGTGGAGAATGAACAATTGGGAAGCTGGAATTTGGGGAGACATACACCCAGAGGTGTTTCCAATCATTATACCTGACATGTCTAGAAGCTAAGAAATTGCTAGAACATTTTACAAAGTATATAGAATTCCCAGTGGTGCCCTTTATTTCTCAATTGTCTTCACTGGTGAAATATATCTTTTGAAACCTTGTAGCTAAGTGAAATTTTTTCAACAAACTGTCAGTGAGTACTTCTGTAGACACACCAAATGGCCTATATATCTCAACCTGTTTACTCTACCTCCTGAATTATTGGATCTTTAGTAATTAATGGATTTGTTCATAGTTTTTTACTCATTCTCTTGTCTCTATCCAACATGTACAAAGTTTGCTCCCATTCTCTGAAGAATGTTTACTTGTTTGCCACTCCTGTTCCCATGGTTCCAGATGAGTCAGCTGCCTGATTAGATACCTAAACTGGGAGGATTTTCTTATGTTGGAATGGGTTAAACCCTGAACTGACCTCCCAGGGGACCAGATGGTGCAGGCTAACAAGATGTTACAATAGCAGAGTCTATATGATACTGTGGTTAACAAATATCTGACTGGTATGTTATACATATTTTGCACATACTCCTTAAGAAGAGAAAAGAAAATGTGTAACTGATATATAGGGAAATGTTTTCAGAATACAGACACCATGGAGAGTGGAGGGCACACGTAAAAATAACAAGGATCCCATCTATGCTCCTCCAGCTTTCTCCTCAGTCATTCCTGATTCTAATGCTGTTCAAATAATTTTCCCAATTTGAGTTTCAATGTAAAACATGAAAAGGGAACAGAGGCATTTTGTGAGTCATTGAATAGATTTTCAGATTAGTTTTGGATGAATGCTTTTTAACATGAACACTATATTTAGTTGCTCAGTACAAAAGGTCATTTCCATAAGCACTGCCTGATACAGTGATCTGTGACACTTCAAAGAATTCCGAATTCTCTTGCTCTCTCAAATGACTTAATTCTGCCTAGTAATACTGCTATTAGACAAAAGGAAAATATACCCTTTTCATTATATGTTTAGGAGGCTAAATATCACCACAGTAATGTTTTGGTCCATTTTATTTAAGGCTGCATAGTTTAAATATAACCACTCATTATCGTTTTAGTTAGCATTTATTTAGAATCTCATGCATACTTTTATAATTGATGAAATGCCAATAATGACTGATAAGGAACCTACATTGATATAAAAGTGTTTTCAATTATTTTAAAAATGACTGGTTTTAAAATCAATGAATAGTGACAACATGAGCTTTGAAATGAATTTTATAAGGATCAGTCAAAATAGAAAAAAGTTAGTAGGACTTTTTGAATGAAAATAAAAGATAACACTTGAGTTTCTTTCATAACAGAAGTTATGACACCAGTATGTCAGCAAGTCGTTTAAATATTTTGCCTCGATAGCTTTTCCTGCGATTTTGAAGAGGCTAGAGCAAACACAAAGGCAAAAAGTTGAAGTGCTTTTTAAATCCAAGGAGATAAAAAACACAAGCATTTTTGTATCTACAAGAAAAGAACTACAAAATTTGTGGCCAATATTGAATTGTCTGCTTAGAACTAGACTGCAGTACACCTACAATTCACACATATCTGTATTTCTTTCAAGTTTTACTGGATGATCTCAACTAAATACATGAGTAGTCATGAACTTAGCCGTCATAAGCTGGCTTGGGATAGATGTATGGTATTTGTTATTCTGTGTTCTCCTTAGTGTTCCATGAAATCCCTTGCAAGTCAATGAATAGTCAGTCAATTTCTGTTTAATCAAATTATAAATCAAAACATTTTTATTAGTAAATGTTGATCAAATCACATGCAGATTTTTATTTTGTTCAATAAATTCACAATTTGATAGTGACTAGTGAAATCTTAGCTCTTTATAATTAAGGGCTTTTACAAAGTAGCTCTGTGTGTAGGTACAGAAAAATATACAAGAAAAATATATACGATTTTCTTATTTATCTGTTACATTACAAAATTGAAAATATGTAAACTGGTATCTTCATAATATTTTATTTCAGGAAGTGATTTTAAGAAGCTAGATGAAATGTTTTAAAATGTTACCGTCCCCCATTAAGTTAAAATCTTACTGTTGATAACAGTTAAGGTACAGTCAATGACAATGACAGATATTCTGATTTTCAGCATCAATAATTTCACCAAAATTTAAATTGATAAACTCTTTAAAATAATCAAGGCATAACTGTTTGGTTTCTTTTTTACAACCATCTTCTCTACTTCTCCTGGGAGTCTGTCTGAGTAAATCTAACTAATTATTTTTCCCCATACTACACACTATGAATATTCAGGCTAAGATGAGAACTATTAAAACAAAGCATGAATTATTTACTGTGGCCCAGAGCTGCTTTGACTTCATCGCATATTTCCAATACACCAAGTTTTTACCGTCTACCTGAGGTCAGTTAAGCATTCATAATACATGACTCTCAAACTAATGTTCTCACAAGTGTGCAATTTTCACTTGAAACAGTCAATACAAATCCACCTGTAAAAACCAGTATGATTGCATCTGAGTTGGAAAAATATATTTCTTTTCTCTCTGCAGGTTAGGGGTAAGTGACGACTCTAGACACAGCTCTTGTGGAAGGGAAACAAGGTACTTGTTCCTGGCACCCCATCCTCATATCAATGATGTTTCCCAGCGATTGCGAAAGGATGGGATTATGCTCCATGCTGACGTTTTGATAGCACTTGTGTTATCTCAGCACAGTGAGGAACCAGCAGTGGGCAAGGGGGAGACAGCTTTGCACACACAATTGAGGAAATGTTTTCTCCGCTGGTTTCCAGCCAGGACACAAAATTGTGACTGGGTTAGAAACTTTGCCTTCCTTTAGGAGTTAGTGTGGTGCCATGCAAAGAACACAGATCTAAAGCAGACTCTATGTAATTTTGCACAAATTAATGTTTGTCTCCACATTCTTAATTACATCTATAACATACCTATATCCCACAGTTAATAGGTGTGTTAAATGAATTAATGCACATCAATCACTTAATATAGTTCCTGGTAAGCTAGTGTGAATTTAAAGAATTTGGGTTTGAATCATCAGTCTTTCTTGTACATTTTGGTAATTTAAGTAGTTACTCAACTTTCTCAACTCTATTTCCTCAGCTATAAGATGGGGTGCTTTGTGGTGTGAATTAGAGGCATGTGTGTGTGTGTGTGTGTGTTTTGCACAGTGTATACAATACCATAACACTCAATGCAGGTGAGCTTTTTTCCCCGAAGTTATTATTAGTTGGCTATTTTCATTCCTATGATTTATCTGATAACAATGAGATTAAATGATTGGCAGATGACATTTAAGTTTTAGGAGGAAGAAAGTAGTTCTTTTCTCTTGAAACTTAATAATGGGTACTCAGAGAGGATACACAATGAATATTTAAGATGAATGCTTGAAATTTCACATTAAAATTACTTTAAATAGTAGTTATTTTCTATTGAATAATTTAAACACATGCTTTAGTCTTTAGGAAGCAATAACAAAATATGGAGACTATTTTAGAACATTTTATAGAATTAATGTCATTCATTGCTAATCCCTTAGCTAATCTCAATTTTACTAAAAAAGGAAAAATAAAAGGCAAATTTATAGTAGCACTTTTGTGGTAGTATTACCAAGTTAACTGTAGGTACGCATTCGGAGGATTCAGGCGTAAAGTCCAATGTACTTATTCATTAACTCTAAAACTATGTATCGAGTGGCTAATGTGTGTCAGATACCTTTCTGAACCCTGAATATATGGCATCAAGCAAAGTAAACAGAAACCTTTGCCTTGAGAGATTTTTCTTGAAGAAAATAAGTAACTAATTAAATACAGTGTGGATTAGGTCGATTTAAGTGAGTAGGATGCCTGTATAACCAGGATAGTTGATGGGATGTGACATGATGGTGGGGGGCAGGGCAAAGTTTTAGATAGAGGTTCTGGGGAGATCTCTGGAGAAGGTGACGTTTGAATAGAGACCTGCAGGAGGTGGGGGAGGGAGTGATGTGAATCCCAGAGTGTGGTCCAGGACGAGAGATCTGCAAACACCTAAACTTCAGGGAAAATGGGCCTGATGTTTGGGATGATGGTGATGAGCACACAACACACATGGGGCCGCAGCCGCCTATGCAAGAGGAGGCCCCGAGCTGCCAGTCTTTGGTATCTGCCTAGCTTAATGAAGAGCTGGCCACCGGTATTGGAAGCTTTAGTCTGGAATTTACAGTAAGCCACAAGAAGGTAACCTGCCAAGACCTGAGCTAACACAGGGGCCCTCCTTTTCCTTCAGCTGCACCCCAGGAATTTCTGGCTTGTTTTGTTTTTTGGCTTTATTTGTTATTTTTGTTGTTCATTTTCCCTATAAAAATACAAAGGTCCCACTTCCAAAAAGAGATGAGGCATCTTGCTCATGAAATTTTCATATTGTTTGTAGGATGCTCCTTTTAACATATAGAGAATATTGCCTTTTTATGGGAGGGATGCCGAGATAGGAAATAGAAATTGCTGGCAGGTGTCAAGAGAGTGAAATTGTTTGAAAGCTGTTTCAACTTGTTATTAATGTAGTGATGTAAGGATTATTCGATATAGTCTTATGTGGCCTTATCATAAAGGATAATGAAAGAGATGAACACTTTATCAAATATAGAGCAAAATAACTCACAAAGCTGCAAAGCAGTAGAGAATTGTTGTCTGTGATGGGGGCTGCCTCATAGATAAATGCCGTAAGAAACCCTTTTGATATAATTAGTATCCCATTTAATATGTTTCAAAATTCCTACTCTTTACCAAATATACTAATTTATCTGGATAATACAGAAGTTTCAAGTGTATTTTTAAATAAAAAGTCAAAGCTGAAAAATAATATTTGGTTAAAAGCTTTAAAAGGTGAGTATAAAATAAAAACCATGGTGGCTATCTCCAGGGAGTGAGATTAAGAATGATTTTCTTTCTGTGTTTTTCTGCTTGTCAAATTCCTCCATAATGAACATTTTTAAAAAGCGAAATAACAAATACTGTAAAAAGCCATGTCAGAAATGTGAATGCTTAAGCAAGGCTTAAATCCGATGAAAAATTAAAGCCTTCTGCATTCTTGCAGTTCAGACGGCATTCAGCCTGTATTTTCTGTACACAGCCTTTGAAAGCTATGACTTTTACCATAAAATAATGATAATAATAACTGTAATAACCACAGCAATGTCATGAGTCCAAGCTGACTCCAGCTGGGTTACCTGAATGCCTGTGCAATTTAACCAATCGGTTCGGGAGCCATTGTTAGCACTGCAGCAAGCAGGTGTCACTGCAGGCTGTGTGGAAGCGTCAGAGAAAATGAAGCAAATCCAAGCAGTAGAAGTAATAAAATTTCACCCTTAAAGGGTGTTTTTTCCCACCCTTACAATTGTCACTTGGAAGACTCTTTTGTTCATTTGCAGCATTACTCTGACTGGAACTGAGCGTCTGAAGATATTTCCGTTTATCTGGACCTGAGATGGCAGCTCCTCCTCAGGCTCATTAGACTCCAGGGATCTTACCAAAGTGCAGGAACTGCAGGGTCTGATAAAAGGAGCTTGAAACCCACTCAGGTTCTGACGGGGCTGCAGAGGGAGGCGGTGGGAGGGAAGCACAAGGGGGGATGGTATTAAGTTGTGGAACTGAGTATGAAATATTTTCTGGATAGATGGGTAGAGTAATTCATGTGCTGATCTCAGATCTGTAGGAATAAAGTACTTTGAGTCCAATCTGGTTTTCACCACTACTACAAACAAGCCTTCTAAGGACTTTTTCATGGAAAGTAAAAGCCATATATCTCTGAGCTTAAGCTTGGGATCTGTGAGTGCAATCCTCTAACATCAGACCCTTCATAACAGGGCAGTGGAATCCTCCTTCTGGGACTAGTTATCTCTCCACCCAGGGCAGAGAATACTTAAGTTTCCACAGAGAAATAATATGACCTGGAAGCAGAATCTTATTTCTTTCTTCAAGTAAAACAAGCTTTAAAAAAAATCCTTATGATACATATTCTTTGAATTATATTTTTAAAACAAAAAATTCAATCAATAAATATGAATGTATCATTGATGTTAGTTTATCAATAATTAATTCAAACTCTTAAAATATAATTTATGCATAATTGTATTGTAGTACCTGCATGTACTGTATCTGTCAATGTATGTCATTATGATGACTCTGATCAAATTTTGATGGTGCTAAAACTGTTATAAACCATAACTCTAAAGTGAAGTAAAATGCGAGGACAGTGAAATACAAAAATATAGTAAATTGAAGCAACTATAGAGTTCATAAATGATGAAAATAGAGAGATCTGAAAGAAAACGATTCATTTCTCCCCATATTACTTTTTCAGAATTTTTGTAGAAGCAGTTTGCTTGCAGAATGCTTCGGAGCATTAAAGTTAGAGAGAAAACCAGGGAAGAGCACTGGACTTGGTCTGGTATGCTGCTTGGTTCTTGGACAGTCTTCTAACCTCTCAGCATCCTTATCTGCAGAACGAGCATAGGGCCACTTGGGAGAGTACCTCTGTTCCTAGCAGCACATGCAACTTTTAAACTGTTAACACAAATTACCGTATGTCAAGTCTTCACGCCACAGAAAAAGAGAATAAATCTGTTTCTTGGCACTTGGGCATTGGGTGAGAGTGTTGCACGACTTGGCTTCCCCGCAGATTTTGCTGTGCTGGCTCAAATTATGTGGACCTAGAAGCTAGGAAGTTAAGTGCTCCTGTGTCATCTCCCAAGGCTGCAGCAGCCTTCTCTTACTAGTGTCTGAATCGCTTGCTTGTAGAGTAAACATCAAAACAAGGCAAAACCAAAAATCACAGGAAGAAAAAGGAAAATAAAAAGAAAAAGCGAGGATTTTCTATTTCTAGCAATTAAGAAAGAAAGATAAATCTGGTTTTATAATAAAGGACTCTGACCAGCTTAGTTTCACTAAAACAAAGAATATGAGGTGGAAGGAAGGAATGACTTCACTCCTATAATTAGGAAACCTGTTCCCTAGAAAGGAGGGCGGAATGGGAATAAATATTTCTGATTCCACCTTTTTTCGGCCTCCTTACTTCCTTTACCTTATAAATTAGCAGATTTGCATATATAAAATATAACTCAAAAAAAGGACCCTCAATAAACTCATGGTTTAAAAATATGCAGCTAATTATATGAGAATGTTCATTTCTTTTCCCTATAAGGCAAATGAATATTTATCAAGTTAAATTCCAAGATACTTATTATCTTGCTTGCATTTTGAATATAATTACATTGGAAGGCAATTGTTCTGATGAGTGTAGGCAGAGATTAAAAGATTTGTATGCACTTTTAAAAAATGCAAAATAATCATTGTTTTTTATCACTAACAAAGTAGCTCAATCCTTCCCTTCAGCTGAAAACTAAGTTAGCATTAAAACATAGCAGTTCTAAAGGTATTACATAACAAATGAAAATGACTGAATAAAAATTAGATTGCAATTATTTTTTGTAACCTAAATTTATAAATACTAGGAACAATGCCTGAGATATGTAAAAGAAATATTTAATATGCTACTTTGAAGCTCAGAATTAAAAATAACTCTCCTTAAGTTATTCCAGTAATATATAGTCTAGATAAATCATGTCAAAGTGAACAAAATAGATAAACTAGCAGATAAGTCACAATTATGTATAAATTAGTGAAATTTTATTATGTTAGGAAAAATAAAGTCAAGATTTCATACAATTTCTATAACTATGGAAGGTTTTTCTCTCACCCTGTATTTATAATAAACAGCATCAAAAGAGTTATCCACACGTATTTTTCTTTTTATCTAAGCTTCCAGAAAATGTAGATTATGTTTTACATTTCTTTCATATATCCCAAAGGATCAAAAGTGTCTTACAACCAATTTGTATCCAATAAGTTAACTTCTAGCTACAAAAACACAACTTTTGAAAAATTATAACATAGGTTATGCAGAGGAGTGGATTTATACTGCAGAGCAAATAGCTGGCTATGTATGCCTGTTACATATAAAGTATATCCTATATTTTTGTTCTTCCACATGCCTGCCTGCTATAACAAATGATGTTAGTGTCTTTCCAGATTAAATATGGGACCTAAACAAAAACTGCTCAACTTCAAGTATACTGAGCTTACTTTCAGGTTTGACCAAACATTTTAATAATTTTAAGGGGGAGAGTAAAAAACTGGGTAGTGATATTAGACAGTAACTCAGAGCAACTGCCACCGAAATAGTGGAACATTCAAAGTCTAAAAATGACTGAATAAATTTCAACGGAGATTAGCTCTGGAGAACCTTACGGCCAAAGAGGGAGAGAAACACATTACTGCTTAGAAAGGAGTTATACATATTTATAAAAAAAATACTGTATGTACATGTGGTCTGGTTTGAACTAGGGAAAAAGAAAACAATCTCTTTTACAAAGTTTCTAATTAATTTTTATAAATCCTTTTTAATATGGCAAAGAGTTTCACTTGGGCTTATCAATTTAAGAGTTATACTTGCACTCAGTGGACTAGAATATGCCCTAAGCTAGTTATGCATAACACCTGCTAAAGTTAATAGGCGTTCCACATGAGTAGCTGATTTTGCCAGAGAGTCATGTGAAATTAACTACTAATAAAATTTGGCTGACAATATCTTTAATTTTTCCATTTAAAGAGTATTTATTACCTTGCATGGCCTCCTTATATAATTAACTATTTTTGATGTGCTCTTGCCATATTCCAGATATGTCATCATTTTATTCTCTGAAATTATATAATCATGCAAATAAAATATTTGTGAGATTTTATCTCCTAATATTTATTAGAAATGATGTAGTGCATATTAATACACATACACATAGAGTATATATTTAAGAAAACTTGTAAATGGACAATATATTACCATATTTTTCAGACTATAAGACACACTTCCCCCCAAATTTGGGAGGGAAATGGGGGTGCATCTTATAGTCTGAATGTAGCTTACCTGTCTCGCTGTTTGGGGGGGTGGCGGTGGTGGAGGGTTTTTTTTTTCCTATTTTCCTCCTCTAAAACCTAGGTGCATCTTATACTCCGGTGCGTCTTACAGTCCAAAAATACGGTATTTTTGAAAATCCCTATAGAATCTGAAAGACTGAATGACTTGCCCTCTTTACAAGAAACATCACTTTTGATTTAATGATGAAACTACTAAAATCTTAAAACCTGTTATTCTTGGTAAAAAAATTGACACACAGAATGGCACGCATGACTACTGTTCATTCATTTAGTCACTCTTGTCATATTAGTTTCCTTTTCTGTGTTCTTTTTCCCCTCCACATTGTTCCTGTAGGCAGATCCTTTCCTCGGTCACCATGGCACTGAATCTTTAGAGTTTAGTCCCACTTCGCATCCTCAATGCAGTCTTTCCTAATGGGCTGAGATTACTCTTTTCATTAAACTGTTACCGTATTATCCGTGCCTTTCTCATCACAAACAATGATTACATCCCATGTCTGTGTGCTTTTTAAAATTAAAGTGTACTTGGTGTACAATCTTATATTAGTTATATTAGTTTCAGGTGTACAAGAATATAGTGATTCGACAGTTTTGTGCCTTACACCCCACTAATTCTAGTACTCGCCTGTGAGCGTGTACACTTATCACGATATTATTGACTATATTCCTCTGTCCCTTTTCACCTATTTCCTACCCTCCCCTTTCTGGTAACCATCACTTTGGTCTCTGTTTCTTTGAATCTGTTGCTTTTGTTGACGTTGTTTATTTTGTTTTATTTTAGGTTCCACTTATAAGTGAAACCGTAGAGTCTTTCTCTGCCTGACTCACTTCACTTAGCAAAATACCCTTTAGATTCATCCATGTGGTCACAAATGGTGAAATTTCATTCTTTCTTATTGTCACATAATATGTTATTGTTTATATGCACTGCACCTTTCTTATCCATTCATCTACTGAGGGACACCTAGCTCTCTTCTATATCTTGGCTATTGTAAATGCTACAGTGAACATAAGGATGCATGCATCTTATCAAGTTAGTGTTTTATTTTCTCTGGATAAATATCCAGAAGTGGAATTTCCGGATCATTTGGTGCATCTGTTTTACATAAGGTACCCACAGGGCTCAATAACAGCAGCAACAACAAACACCTTGTGCGTTTGAAAAATGGGCATAGGGTACGAAAAGACATTTTTCTAAAGAAGACATATGGACATATGAAAAGATGTTCAATATCACTAATCATCAAGGAAATATAAACCAAAGCCACAATGAGTTACCACCTCACACTTGTCAAAATGATTGTTGTCAAAAATTCAGCAAATGATCTGTGCTGGAGAGGATACGGAGAAAAGGGAATCCTTGTGTCCTGTTGACGAGACTGCAAACTGTTGCAGCCCCTGTGGAAAACCGTATGGTGGTTCCTCGAAAACTACAAAGAGGTATATCATATGGCTCAGCAATTCTCATGCATTGTTGTACCAATTAGACTGAAAGCTCTAAGGACCAGATGAGTTTTCACATTTACGGTTTCTTCCTAGGCCCCTATCCTGTGACTTGTACATGCTCAGTACCTGTTTAGAGATGGCATAATGAAAAGTGATTCTTTTATATTGATGCAAAATGAATATGAATCTTAGATTAGCCTGGTGGACTTGTTCTGGTCAGCAATACCAAGCACCAGTCTCCTTTATAATTTCTATAAGATAGAGGATACTACTAGAGATATGCATAGTGTATCATCAACTTACTTGGAAACAAAATTAGCCACTGAAAGATAGAGTTTTTATTACTTCTACTACTAAAGCCCAATGATTTCAAATGGAAATTTTCCAAATATTACTTTTTATAGCACTTAGCATTCATGCTTGCCATTTTATTTTATAGCATCAGTATTTATTTTGAATAATATGCTTTATAGTTAACATGTTGAAGACTAGAAAAAATAAGTTACAATTCTTTTCACAGGGATTTTTAACTTGTAAGAAAGAAAATTAACATCTAAGAAAACATTACAATTGCTAGAATTGTTGATGGACCTGTAAGTGGATTAAGGGAATGATGTTATTCGCTGAGACAGAAATGAAGATTTTTTTTAAAAGGTGTATTAAATTTCAGATGCAGATGAGGGATCTGAATAGAAATATCTCAGGCACCTGTTACACATGGCCCGAATAGAGCATCACAGCAATAAGGATAGAAATCAGAGAATCATCAGCGTATTGGTGGTAGTTAAATCCACTTGAGTATACACGATCCCAGAGTGCTGTGATTGAAGAGTATTAGAGTCAAGCACTTGAAGTTCTAGGACAACCACTCTCAGCAAGCAAGAGAGGATTTAAGGAAGAAATCTAAGCTAAGAGAACCCGCAGAGAAAAGAGACCCAGAAATTGACTGAGAATTTCAAAGAATTTTGTCTACTTTTCTCAACACCTCTCTCCAATTTATTTTGTATGATGTCTTTAACTCTTGATCCTCCAACACCCATATATATGTTATCTTTATCCCAGATCTCTCTTATTTCTGGAGAAATAAGAAACAGCCCCCTTAGGGAAATCTTATGCTGCATTCCCATAAGATTTAAAACTTCAAGTGGACTTCTTACCCGGGGCAGAGATAACTAGCTGCCCATTGTTCCTTAGTAATAAAATATTTAACGTATTTCTGGGCATATAACCGACCAAAATAAAGCCTACGTTCTCCAGTCTTATCTTGCAGGCTGTTATGGCCTGCAACCAATTATTGGCCAATTGGATGGAAACAGAATTGTGTACAACTTTCTGGAAATGTCTTTAAACAGCATAGGCAAGCCTTACCCTACCTTATGTTATTTTTCTTCCAGATACCAGAGATGCATGTTTTATAGCTGGACCTGGAGCTAGATAAAATATACTAGATTATGAGATGAATCTTGGAACTGAGAACCATGCAAGCAGGTCAGAAAGATCAAAGGAGTCTTAGTCTCTGAATCTGTGAAAAATTCAGCCAGCCAAGAATATGTAATTGGATTTTTATGTGAGACAAGTTCTTTTGTTATTTAAAACACTATTATGTGGAGAGTTCTGACATTACCCACAAAAAAATTCTAACCAATACAGTATATCTATTACACATCTCTTTGTACTTTTATATTTCCTTTTTTTAATGGTTCCAGCAGCAATCCAGGTATGCAAAATAGAGCTTTTTCTTCTTCCCTCATCCCTTGTGACATCAACACAGGTTGTAGTTTCCGTGTCCATTATCGTAGTCATGCCCTTTTCATTTAATGCCAGGATTATTCCCAAAACTGTTATTTCCCATTTTTTTAGTTCCCCCTCAAACCAATATTTGTGCTTTACAGCTAAAGTGATCATTTTATAAATTAAAATTCTTATCTGCTCACTGCTTTGTTTATATTTAGTAATTATTCAATTTAAGGATAGCATACAAATGTTCACGTATTGGTTGGCTATCAGCTTCTTCCCAAGCTGCCTCCTGCCTGCTTCTCAAATCGCGCTGTTCCGATTGCACCCTGCTGCCTGTACTCCAACCATGCACCCTTACAGAAACTCGGCTTTTTCATGCTTTCCTAGGAACTATTGGTTTCCTTTGTGTACAACTCCCTTTCTCCCTGCTATTTAGCTAAATTCTTTCCTTCAAGTCTGTGCTTAACTTTCTTTTCCTTTTGATGAGAACTGGCCCTTTTTACAGCCCCTGGTGCCCCACCACAGCCTAAGCAAAGCTTGTGTTCAATGTTACCTCACTCCTTTGTACAGCTGCAATCATGGGAACGATCACAGTGTAATCGATGGTTTACTTCTCCCCTTCCTTTATAACATTTTAGGATTTTTTTTACAACAGAAACTTGCCTTTCATTTCTGCTTGCCAACGTCTAACAGTGACTAACATTTATTCATTCACTTATTCAGCAGATATTTACTGAACAAATCCATAAATATATGATAGCTCATGAGTAAGAATTCAGTAATTACTGCCCACTTTCAATATCAGATATAATATTGAATCTTAGAGACCAAGTATATTCATTACACATGAAGCAGAGGTTAAGAAATCTGTTATCTAATTCTATGTGTTATAAAAAAGATGATTGGGTATAACAGCAAAAAGAGAAAGCAGAGACTAGGAGATGACAAATTAGGGGGAAAACTAGTGATAAAAGGATTAAATGGAAAGTATTTTTAAAACATGTGTGTTTATGAGTGTTTTAGAAAGCGGGGAGACACGAGTACACATGCAGAAAGACATATACTGCAGAGCACACCAGGTGAACCATGAGGAGGGAAAAACTGAAGTTTGTCTTCTTAGAGGCATTTTTAAGATGTGATACTTTTATGGGTTTTACAAGTTACAAAGCATTCATTAATTCATACACTATCTTGTTTTTATTTTTATAGTAATACTTTGATGTAGGTATTGCTTTTATTTAAATACAAAAAAAAAAAAAACCCTCAAAGAGTCATGACCTCTCCAAGTTCATTAATTAGTAAGCTCATATGCACACATGAGATGCAGTAATATATATATATGTTTTTTATTTCAGAAATATGAAGACTCATATATGGGTAGTGAAAATTATCGGGAGTGATATGCAAAGGATTATTGGATTAATTTACCTGAAAATTCATAGCATTTCATTTTCAATGAAAGTTTTTCTATATAAATAAAACACAAAAATATTTTAGTGATATTCTCATCAGTGTATGTGTGAAACCATACATGACTAGGTTGAAAATTTAAGAAATCCAAATAACTGTATATACATAGATACTTACCTCAGTCATTTTTAAACTGATGCATCTAATTCTTTCTCTAGATTTGAGGAGAATATAACCTTTTAATTCAGCTTGAACCTTTTCCTAGCATGAAAAAGCATTTAGGGTTATAAAAAGTGTGAATGCCAAGTGACAGAGTTGGTTGTCTTGTATGGCAAGCAATCTTCTTTGTTACCATCTTGCGTTCACACCTCTGTACATAGATACAGCCTGGGTCTTGCGGGCATCCTGACATCAAGGGCCCTCTGAAATCCTTCTGTTGAGCCTGGAGTATTTTCTCTGGATGAAGTAATTTGACTACTTTTAAGTTAATAAGAATGTTGGATTTGGTTTACATTATAGTTCTTCCAATTAGTTTTCTGAGGTGTCTTTTTGTTTTTGTTTTTGTTTTGTTTTTGAGATTTTCATCTTACCTAAACCTGTGGGAAAGTAGCGAGAAGAAAAAGAGCACTCTTATTTAAAAATATATATTACAATTAACCATCAGTACACTTGATTTAAATCATCTCATACTTTATGTGGAGTTAGTTTAATTATATGATAGATGTTATTACTTCTAAATGAACACCATTGTATTAAAGATTGGATAGAGTTTGAAATTGAAGGAAAGTTCTATAATGACACAAAATGGAAAAAAGTGGTAGTAGTCTTAATATCAAACGCAATATTTCTAACGTCTCTACAAATTAATGCAGATTTAAAGCAATTCCGTGTTATTTCTTTCAGGCCTACATGTAAATACATGAATGTGCACATGTTTATATCGTCCTTTTTAAGGAGTAAGAGGTTTACATTTGTCCTTGTTATCAGTAAACTGGAGTTTTCTAATGTCTAAACCGTCTGAGTGATGATAATTGCGTAGTGCTCCATTGTTCTGGGCAAAGGAAAGCAAATTTCACAGTATAAAGTGGGTTGATATAGAGAGGGTCTTTTTTTTTTTAATATTTACCTCCAGGAACTTCAAAATACAGTTAATGTATCATATGTCTGGACTTTAAGTAAACAACTTCCATTATATTAACTTTTTTCTTAAAAGAGTTGTAACATTTAACCTACTGGAAGGAGCTCAAAAAAGAATAAAAATTAATTTTAAAAAAAGGATCAGAAGCTTTCGCAATGAGGTGATAGAATCTGCTATAAAGTGGCTCCTTTATGATTATACACAAACATGATCATATATGAAAAATTAAATCAACATTTAAATACGTTTTTCAGAAAAAACAAGTGGAAATACAGTTTTCAAAGCAGACGATGAAGTCAATACCAGAGACATTCCGGTGCTGGGGAGGCCAGATGGATTTTGTGTTTGAGTCTAGACCTGTTGGATCTGGCCCAAGGTGGCATGTGTCCTCAATTTGGCAAGTGGTTACCGGGTCTTACAGTTACACTCCGAGGGGCTGTCCCACCAATGAAAAGTGACTCTGCTTATCGGCCAGGTAAACAAAGACATTTGACATCTGTCATAGCCGTGTATGGGGGAAATAAATCACTATTGAGAAATTGAAGTCCAGTCCTGTGTTATGCAGCATTGCAGGTTACAAATTAATACTACAGTATGGTGTAGGATCCCAAGCCAAGAAATTAATATGAAACAAAACCATTTACATCCCTAGGGATCTTGAAGAAATGAACAAATTCATCTGCCCAAAACCTTTCACAACTCAGGGATAATAGTATTCCCACAAAACAAACAGTTCTTATGGAAAAAAGGCTAACAATATCACATATGAAAAATGATGGCAAAAAACAAAAAAAAATGAACAACAACATGGAAGAGGTGGCTAATGAAAATAGGAAAATTAAAGACTTGTCATAGAATTTGAAATGATAAAACCATTTGAAAAATACTGTAACATAGGTATGTTTAGATGATTTAGGAGATAAAATAAAATATATAAATCACTACAAAGAATAAGAGAACATGAAATAAGAACAATTAGCTTTGAGAAAGAACTAAGTAGAACAGTAAATTATAATTTGTCAACAATGCTGTCAATATAATTAAAAACCCAGTGATTTAATTAAAGTGGAAAAATGGACTAGTGTTCCCAAAGGCCGTATCACCCAGAGTGAAATACAGGGAGACATAGATGTAGAGAATGTTAAAGAAAGATTAGGATACAATGAAAAAAAGAAAAAATGTCTACTTCATGTTTATTAGAACTTTCAGGCAGAGAAAAGGGGAGGAAGGTAATATTTAAAGAGGAAATTACTCATAATTTTAAATGCTTGAAGAAAGAAACCAGGCTTCATATGTGAATAGAATAGCCAGCTCCAAAAGTTTAAGTAAGAACCAGTCTACATCTAGTCATATAAGGAAGAATTTCAAATACAAAAGAGCACTTTGAAAAATAGCAATAGGAAAAAGATGGATTTTCTAAGAAAGTTTCGAGAATTTGACCTAAGGCAGACATCAGCAACAACAAATGGCAAAAGGAGATACAATATTATACTATGAAGAAAATACTATGTCAATCTACATTATGAAATTTTATCAATCATTCAAGAATGAAGATGAAATAAAGGCATTTAAAACAAATGGTATGATATGATTTGAATTTTAGGAAACTATAAAGTGACTAGACTGTTTTCATAGTCAAGTAGAATGTATGTTTTCTCTACTTGATTATGAAACATTAGAGCTTAGAAATTTCTTCTTTTTTTGAAGATTTTATTTATTTTTAGAGATAGGGGAAGGGAGGGAGAAAGAGAGGGAGAGAAACATCAATGTGTGCTTGCCTCTCACACACCTGAGGACGTGGCCCACAACCCAGGCATGTGCCCTGACTAGGAATTGAATCAGTGACTCTTTGGTTCACAGGCCAGCACTCAATCCACTGACCCACACCAGCCAGGGCAGAAATTTCTTCTTATTAATCTATATATCTCTAAAGTGCTAAATAAGTCCTGAATGAATTAATGTTTACAAAGTAAATAGAAAAGCATTATGGCAAACTATATGCCTGACAGTTATAGTATGATGTTTTGACTTGTCTTATTTTTAATGAATTTATTTTTAATTTTTTTCATTATCTCTCAACTACTGGTCTTTATTTCTTGACTTTTAAAATTGGCTTCACTTTTAACTCATATCAAACTCTTAAATTTACTCATTACATATTTCTCTTGGCTGCATATCCAAATTTATAGTCTAGCTTTTGACTCAAACATCACTTTTACCTCATGACACAATTTTTAAAACTCTTTAAAGAAGTGTTAAAGACATTCAATAAAGAAATATAGTGTGGTTCACCATGGTAAATACTTGATAAAAACATTTAATTCTATTTTTCTGAGTAAAATTTCTACTTAAAATCACTCCATGGTCATTCCCATACAACTGTTCTAAAGTTGGAAAAGCTGGAACACAGCAAGGTGCAATGAATCACACTATATATATATTTTTAAAGATTTTATTTATTTATTTTTAGGCAGAGGGGAAGGGAAGGAGAAAGAGAGGGAGAGAAACATCAATGTGTAGTTGCCTCCAGCACACCCTCTACTGGGGACCTGACTGGGAATCGAACCTGCAGTCCTTTGCTTTGCAGGCTGGTACTCAGTCCACTGAGCCACACCAGCCAGGGAACACTATCTTTAACATATCCAGGCACATCTATTTACCCAAAATACAGAGATCCAGGGTCATAAACTCAAAACTCTGTGGGGGACAAATAGGTCCTAATACTGAATGAAGCAGTCTGGCTGTAAAACACACTTTCTTTTCTTTTTGTTCTCTTTTTATTAGAGAAAAATATATTCTAACATTTTTCTTGAGACCCATGACCTTCATGACCTACCCTTTATTTCTTCCCTCCTCCCAAAGATGTGCACATCCTACTTCCTGGAGTCAGTGAATGTATTACATTGCGTAGAAAGAGAAAGTAAGCAGATGAAATCAAACTTGCAGGTCAGGTGACTTTAAATAGGGTGATTATCCTGGATTTTCAGAATCAAATGTAATCACAGCAACCTTACATGTGGAAGAGGGAGAGAGAAGAGTTAGTGTTAAGAGTGATGAGATATGAGACTGAACTGGCCATCAGTATCTTTGAGGATAGAAGGATGCCATGACTCCCAAAATGCAACCAACTCTAGAAGCTATACAAGACAGGGAAGTGAATTCTTTTGGAGAGCCTCTGGGTTTTGATTTTAGATTGCTGAGACCTATTTTAGACTTCTGACACCCAGAAATGTAAGATAATAAATCAGTGTTGTTTTAAGCCACTATATTTGTGGTAATTTATTATAGCAGAAAAAAACTAATACTCTCACTGAAATAAATTTGATCTTCTGGTTACTGACTTACTCCGATGATTGATTTTCCTGTGTGTTGTTAGTCTGCATTATTAAAAATTGATCTGTCCAATTAGACAGTTGTTTTATATCCACTCACGTGGTCCTATTTTATCAGAAGTAGTTTGATGCTGGGTTTAACATGGATTTTGATCTTATTTTTGGCAATTATCCACTCTGAACTTGGGTTTCATAATCTATAAAGTGGCTACCTAATAGGCTTACAGAAAAGATAAATTTAGGAATTGCATGTAAAACAAGCACTTAGCACTATGGCTATCTCGTAGTGAGATATAAAAAACCTAGGCAATATTGTTATGTGGACATTTTATCCTTAAATTTTCACAGCAATGTAAAGTGATATAGCTTGTTAGTTACTAATTTACTGACTGCCTCATTCTGGAATATCATTGTGAACCCTGGATATAGCTGTTACTTTGTTTAATGAGATTCACATTCACCTTTTTTCTTTACACCGATTTATGCATAGGTCATACCCTCTGCATTTGCATGTTTTTTTCTACTCTGGTACAGGCACCTCAGTCTACTCCATTCAGCAGTCACAGGAATTCCACTCCTGATACAATGACACTTCCCGATGTTAAAGATCAGAGCATTCAAATGATCTCATTAGGATGTAGGAATTCATGTACTGAGAGTGACACATAACAACTCAACAACGTATATATGACATGCGTTCAGAGGAACCTACATGTTTTACGTTCACATATCCAGTGTCAGTCTGCCACTTGTTCAGTTCACAACCGCGGACCCAAGTTTTTGAAAATTTTTGATAAAATCTTTACAAAGTTATCTAGTATATGAACTAAAACAAATGGCTTTCATTTTTTTCTCCCTGATTTTCCTTCAAGAAAGCATAGCAATAATAGGTAATTAATAAGAATAGTAAGTTTATATCGAGTGCTTATATTTTTCAGAATTACTACTATAAAAGTTTATTTCATATTAATTAATTTCATACTTTTCTATTTTGCAGAGGAGAAATTAAGTCACAAGAGGTTAAATACCTTGCCCAAGGCCAACAGAATAAATTATAAATCTAGGATTTGAACTCAGGTATAAATTACAGAGCTTAAACTTTTAAAACCACATGATTCTAATAATAACTTTATATTTAGTTTCTTACTGAATGTTTGTGTCTCTTGAAAAATTTATGTTACAATACTAACCCCACCACCAGCAATAGGAGATTTGGAAGGTAGTTAGGTTCTAAAGGTGGAGCCCTCATGAATGGGATCGGTGCCCTTATAAAAAGAGTTGTGAGACCCCTTGCATCGCTCTTCCTGTTCTAGGCCATGTGAGGATACCCTGAGAAGGTGGCCAAGTGCGAACCAGAAAGTGGGCCCCAATCAGACCCTTTATCGGCAGGGTCTGAGTTTATACTTCCCAGTGCCCACAACTGTTAAATATAAATATCTGTTGTTTAAACCATGCAGCAATTGTAATTTGTTATAGCAGTCCAAACTGACTAAGACACAGGCATTAAAAATTATTGTATCATACTATTTATTGAAGAGTATGATTTTTATTTTCAGGCTTCTAAAAATGCATCATCTCATCTAACATTCTTTCAAAGAGAAACACAGAGGGTCCATATTACAGAAATAGAGGGTTTATATTATAGTTAAAGAAGAACAACAAACCACAGTGAGTTCATTGAAGTAATATTAACTATAACCAAAAAAAGAATAATTAAGCAAACTGCAAATCATTACAACTACATGATGTAGTAGACTCTTATTATTTCATTAGTTTTATTGAAATATGTTTAAAATGTCAGCCTAATAGCTACAAAAATGTTTAACAGTACAGATGAACACACACACACACACAAACAGGAATCAAGGGTATATCACCACTGACTGACATCTTGTACTGTTTTTACTAATTACATATTTATTTTCTCTTTGAATAGGATATCAACACAATTTTGACTACAGACATTGTGATCAGTGGGATTTATTCCTCAGTGACTCATTTCAGCTCGATTTTTAAAATGTTCCATTATTCACAATTTTCTATTAAATTCAATAAAGAAAGTTGTTTAACATCCAAACTCAGTAGATTCTAGGCAGGTTTTCTAGTCCAATTATGTATAGGATAAAATGCGTTTCCAATGTCTTTTAGATACAGTCACCAAAAGTTGTCTCAAGCGTTACCAAGAGGAGCTATGTATTTGCATACAGACACACACACACAGACACATGCTTTTTAAAGGTGACTGCCATCATGATGGATTTTATAATGTTCCTCAGTAGTACTTTCCAAAGACATAAAATTTACCTTTGGTGCACTATCAAAAACAACAGACACGTAATTTATAGAGCTCTTTCCATGAAAAGGAAATTTTGGTATGTGTACTTTGGTAACTATACAATGTCATTCTTTGTCATATAAAATTGATAATTATACACTGGATAATTACAAACATTCACTACAAACTACTAAGCGGCTTTATGTTGGCAACATTTATTTGAAAGAATAGGACATTTACAATGGATTTGTTTAATACATTATTTTAAATATTTCTCACGTATTTGCAGGCGATAGTTATAAATGAGCCTTTAGGAGAACAAGTAATATATAATGCCTTGGGTAACAGGAGAAACAGAATACGTAAGGGAGATGCTTAATTTATGGGTCACTTCCCTTTCAAAAGTCCTTTCTTTAATCACCACATGGTGGCGCTGCGATCTGGGGAGCCATGACATTTCTTCCTTCAGGGTGAAGACCGAGAAGCAGAACCTGGGTCCTACACTACAACACACTACTGCTTGACAGGCTTGTGATCAACCCTATCTGTTGCCATCATTAAATCAATTAAATTTTACCAGGGTTTATAACATTAGTAAAGTTAGCACATTTTGAAAAGAGCACAACTTTGGAGTTAGATAAATCCATTTAACCATGGTCTGGACACTTAACATGAGTATTAAAATAAGTTCCCCTATAGAAAGTAATGCCTGGGATCTTGTCAGCACTTGGAAAAAAAAAGAAAACAAAAAAACCTCTTTTGCTGACGAGAGTAAAATCTTGTACACAACGTTATTTAAAGAAATTCACATAATCACAAATTGAGTGACAGCAAATACAAAATACATTTTTCCCCCACAGGAAATTTTATCATGTATTAGTATTTCAAATGGTTTTAATTTATTTTAAAACGTGATTTGTGCTTATCCCTATAGTCTATACAAAGTGTAACGCACACACTTTATTTAAGTGTGTCTTTACGAGTCGCCCTAAGTGGACAAGTGCTCCTGAGCTGCTGCCCCTGCAGTTGTCCGTGAGGCCCTAGGTACGTGAGAGTCACTTTTGGGAAGCATTCTGTCAGTAACTCTACTAGGAGCATATCAAAACCAGGATGATGTTCTCTTACTAACTATCTTATCTTCATTATATATGTTATTAGACTCAAACATCCTAAGCTAGACAGAAAGAAAACATATTTGGTTTGAGTTTAAATCCTTGATTTATGAATAAAAATTTAAGACACATTTTCTGTGAGTCATGCCACAGGCATTCTTAAATTTCTTAGTGGATATGACCATATTGTGTGGAAAGGATAGCAAAGGAGCAAATTTCACTACAGCAAAAGAATAACATGGAAAATATATTGACTAATGTTTAAAACCTGGCAAAAGGTCATATTATGGGTAGTTTTGTGGGCTAAAGAGCATAGTTTGCAGAGCTGTCAGTGGAGAAACTCTGAAAAACCATAGTTCAGAGAACGTTGTGGTAAAATGAATACTTGAAGAATATCAGTCCAGTTCTGGCAGGGGTGGGAAGCAATTGGGATTCTGAAAAATTACTTTCCCCATTCACTGTATTATTTAATTATGAGTCCTACAAACAATTGATGCCCTGAAAATATACTTGTAGTCTATCTTGAGTCGAGGCAAAGTTATTCTGCTGAAAGACATTTCTAGTGTGCATGTAAAATCTTACTGGGGGAAAAGGTCTTAATAATGTCTTAAAATGTAAACAAACAGAAAATTAATACCAGGTATGAATGACTTTAATTTACTTGGGTATGGCTATAAATTGTCATTGTAAACAATCATCTTTTTAAAAAATTGTTGTTCAAGTACAGTTGTTTTCCTTTTCCCTCCTCCATTCTCCCCTGCCCCTCCCATTCCAGCCTCCCACCCTCAATCCTACCCCCCTCTTTGGCTTTGTCCACGGGTCCCTTATACATGTTCCTTGATGATCCTTCCCCTATTTTCCCCCATTATCCCTCTCCCCCCTCCCCTCTGGTTACTGTCAGTTTGTTCTTTATTTCAATGCCTCTGGTTATATTTTGCTTGCTTGTTTGATAATTCAGTCTTAAATAAAATATATCCATGTAAGGAGCCTACCAGGAATAATATTGCTTTTTAATTTTTGCTTGGTTATCCACACTCAGAGATTATATTCAGATATCTACAATGGATAATAATTGTGCTGAAAATCACATCTCCAGTTCATATTTGTATGAATGGTAGTCTATCAAATTGTACAATAGTTCAATTCAGGGGGACAAAGGGACCTGGCAAGTGAAGTTTTGTGCTCAGATTACAGGAAGTCTCCTGTCTTTACAGAAAGGCTTCTAAGGGACTCTGCACATCAAAAATCCATGAATCTCTATTTCCTACATGAAGTACTTCAAGCAGCTGCTTACTTTTTATCTGTAACTTCCCTTTCCCATGTTCCTTTATTTTTCTGATTACATAGGGGAAATCCTTGATTAGGAGCCAATGATCTTTAACACCTGCTAATCTCCTTTTGAACAAGGAGACTGTTTGCCAGGCAGGGCCATCTGCAGGCAACAGAGGGCTGGAGTGGCACCAGGGGGGCAGGATGCAGGGGGCATTCGATTCTGCATATCTTGAATCTTTGAATCAAGAGGGTTTCCTTCATTGCACACTTGAGTGAGGTCTCCTAGCAGCTAAGGAAGCCCTGGAGATACGTAATTAAAAGAGTCCATTATGCCCTAAACACAGTGAGATTGTAGCTATTCCTAATTCCCATAGAATTGAGCCAGCGATTTGTGCCCACTGCAGAGTTGCGCTCATTCCCCGGAAGTGCCTGGCCGCCCCTCCACTGGGGGAAGGTGCCTGCGAAGGGCTGTAGTATGTTTCCTTGCAGTGGAAAGCAGCATATATATTCTTGAAAAAGATATGGTATTGAAGCCGGCACCCGGGCTCTCCTAGCACCCATCCATGCTTGTCAAGCCTGACTTAAAATTTAATGAAGTCATTTGGGAGAGGACATTCTAAATGTATCCAGTACTGGACAACTCTTAGTCCACAAATAAACTAATAAAAACCCCAGAGCTGAATTGCACTGTTGGAAATAATGTCGTCTGCCTTCTACCTTTGTCCTTTTCTCAGGAGGCAAGGAGGAGAGGGAAATGTAGCCAAAATAAAGTACTATTTAGCTGAAGATATCAATCATTTGTTTCACAGATCTTTTACTTTTATATTGTCCCAAAATTTAATCAAATACATGCATAGTTCTTGCAGTATATCCTAGGCATCATGCTACAGTTTGGGGATATTTTGAACAAGATTGAAAGCTCCACGCCTTCACAGAACTCCTAGGCTAGGGGTAGAAAACAAGTTTTAAGTGTTCTGTCTGATGAGAAAAAAGTTACCGCAGAAACAACAAAAAATTCAAACAAAAATGTGTAACATAAATTAGCATTAAAGGTAGATTGTTATTACTAAAACAGTTTTTTAGTTTAAAAACAGGTTTTTTAATTAAAAACAGAGTACTTATAAAATTTATTTATGAGGATATTCTGAATTTTAATACTGAGACCTCATGCAACTTCTTGCAAGAAGATTATAAAACTTGAGCAAAATATTTCTCATTCTAAGATTCTTGTGATCGTGTTCATTAAAAATCTAAAAATTAATGCATTAATTCATACAGGTTTTCCTGGGGTAATTAAATACTTTCACACTTTATAGAAATGAATATTTTTGTTTTGTTTTGCTTTGTTTTTAAAAATGTATTCTATCTTAAGTTTCTCTTGTGTGAAATATTTTCTATTAAGGAATTTGCTTTCTGTGGATAGTAAGAGTAATACTAAAATCATGCCTGAAAGTTGTATCATATAATAGATAAATTGATACTGGTTTAAGTCTAGATCAAATGTATTTTGATATTATTGACCACATTTTGAATAGCAATTCTTAAATATATGGGGTGGGGTGGGTGTCAAGACTCATATGAGTATCAGAGTAAAGCTTGGATAGTCCTAAGAAACCTATGTACTATTGATTTTTTCACAGACTTCACATCCCACTTAAGAGAAATCTATAATTATATAGCTCAGAGCTTTGTTGCTGGCTCTAACTTATTTTCCTTAATATATCAGTTGATAATAATAATAGCTAATTAGCACAATTATAGATGATACCTTTGGGACACATTAAATACAATAAGGTGTCTTTGGTCATCTCAAACAATAGACTCAAAAGAATGATACTGAACATATTAAAGGGAAAAATAAGGGTCTATAAGTTAACGTAATCAAAGAAATACATGATTCCACTCGTTTTTCACTCTAGGTATATACTCCAATAGTAACTATTAGTTTCATGTGTATAAAAGAGGGTGACCAAACCAGAAATATTAAAGGGCGGGGGTCCCTGGAAATAGGCCCCTGAGCAACAGTTACTGGCCCACAGATTTTTAGCTCACAACATAGAAACTCAGGGGCACATACCTTTCCAGGGATCACCATACTCTGTCTGTGTAGAAGTCCAAACTAGCGGCAGTTTGTGCCTTTTTTAACACTTGATTCCAAGTTCATAAGAGCAACCTCTGCCATTATATATTCCTAAATAGTGCCTCATAAATATTTTTGAATAAATGGATATATTTTACAGGGGAGAAAACTACAAAATAAGGAGGAATGTTCAAATTATTAGCTAAGAAAGCCTTAGTGGGCTCACATCTCCAGAATAGCTTTAGTAGACACAAAATTATCATTTATTAGGAATTTGAGTAAGAAATTCTTGAGATGAGAATGAGATGAAGAGAGATGATTTCTAAGTCCCTACTCTATTTGAATAGTTTGTGATTCCTTTATAAAAGGGACATTACATTCTCTTTTCTTCAGAGAATATGATAGGTTAACATAGAAAAGTAGGGATTTATTTTTCATCTTACAATATGTTAAAAATGGTGGTACTCCTGTTTCTTATACACTTAGTAACTTGTCATCATGAGTTACTTAAATCAGAAGATGTTATATTTTGATACAAAGTGGTAAAATACAATACTCTGTCTTCTGGATTTGTAGTACAAATCCAACTGAAGGCTACAAAAATCATGTAATTTCAATTCCATCTTCTTATGAAGCCTCTTCAAGAATCTCAAATGTATGAAATCAAAAGCAATCAAGTGTGTTGAATCTGGAGATTTCTAAATCTTAAGAAGAGAATGAAAATTCAAACAGATGAAACCCACACAAATGTGAAAATAATTACTTCCTCTATAAGGGTGAATTAACAAGATAAATGTATTTAATTTTTTTCTGGTATACATTAGTTCTTTTTTGTTTCAGTTTTCAACATGCAATAAAATACAGTGCAAGTACATTTTGATAGAGGAGATCAATAAAACATAATGAGTATCCGGTTATTTGTAAGCATGTGTTATACATCAGCTTTCAGTCCATGCAAATGTGTTACTTCATTAGAAAGCATGATTTGGTCCCACAGTTTATCACAATTCATGTACAGCAGCGTGAGATTTTACTGCAAATACATCCAAGGAGTGGTGTTGATAAATGAAGGTGAGAAAATGACTTCGTGAGTATCAGTTCTAAAGACAATAGAAAACAAAGAAATAAAGAAAATGTTAGAGAAGAGTCATCTTTAAGTAAAATTAACATATTCCTCAGGTAGAAGGCTACCCAAATGATGACAATACATAGCTTTACTGACACTTTTGAATGTCACCTGTAAGCCTATACAAAGAATTGTTTGTTTGGTTACTTGGTTATGTTTTTAATTTAACACAGCCCAAAGAAGAGAGTTAATCTTAAAAGAATAAGATGGTGGGACTAGTTATGCCACCATGTGCCTCAGTGTTTTCTGTTTTCCCATTTTGAACTATTAGACTTACTCATTATAGACTCCATAAGAAGCAATCATATCATCTCCACAATCTATGTAATATAGAAGTTAATTAAATAGTCACTAAGATTTAATAAAGATTATTAAAGAAGTTTTGACTACCATTTCATTTCAAGGTGGCAGCTTCTAATTTGTGATACACAGAAAATCTTCCCAGACCCTCGAAACTCTTAGTGCTTTGTGTTGGTTATTATGTTGGCTGACTCCTTGGACAATCACGACAGTACTTTCATGCAAATGCCCAAACTAAGTGATGTGTTGAGAAGTAAGAACAATGAAAAATATTTGTAAAGTACCTGTTATATGTTTGGTGGTTAACCATATAAATAAAAGAAATAAATACTTCAATTTTATTTGATAAATATTTACTAGATTAACAATGTTTTATCTTAATATGGATTCACAATCAGAAAGAAGTGTGTTATCTAATGAGTAGATACAAATTTTTGTTCTACACTGCAATTATAGTCTTCAAAATGAATTAATATATAATCCTTCTAGATAATTAACCAGTTATTTATTTTAACATTTGATTTGCGTGAAATTATTCACCAAATGTACTCTTACTTGATAAGCTATAATAAAAACATGACTTTCAAATTTCTGAAGGTGATTCTAATTCATTAAAAAGAATAGGCAGGAAAATATAAAACCCAAAGACAATAAATACAGAACAAAGTGCAGTGACATATCTTGAAAGAGTTTTCCTTAATATTTATATACCATTTAAAATGGATTAATATAAAAAGGATTATGATTATATATCATAAGATAAAGTGATAAGAATTTAAATAATGAATCCTGAAATCAAAGGAATAGCATGTAGTTTCCTTAGATTATTTCCAGAGAAGTATGTAGTTTAAAAGAGGAAAGATATGTAGAGAAGTTAAGTTTATGAAAGTTTATGCCTTCTGAGTAATATACATTTTTAGTTTTCTCCCCAGCTATCCCTACCACACCTCTGTTATAGAAATATATGCTCTTCACATTATTAATTTACAGAGAAATAACTAAAACCCCTACTTAAATTAGGAGCAATAATTTATAACATGTATCATATGTTGAAATATATTTTTCAAAACATATCTATGCTCAAAAACAAGAAAAATCTTTTTTCTGTAACAGGGAATGATGAGTAGAAGCTGAAGACACAGACCTGGAGAACTTCAAATTGGGAAGAAAGGTTGCAAAAGCGTCTCATAACTAGCAAGCAGGAGAACCAGGCTCACTGGGAAGAATGGCATCTAGGACAGGTTCTCCCTGTCTATGAAAAAAGGTTAAATACCTAAAATTATTGCTTAGGTATATGTTTAGTTTTAAGCTGTTCATGTAATGGAAAGAGTAGGGAGAGCCACATAATGGGGACCATAGCCAAGCCACTCAAGCCACACAAAGATGGTAACACTGGATGGGTAATGTCTCTGCAGAATGAAAGCACTGTATTACCAACGTAAACTGAGATTTTGAAATGGAAAACTTCACTTGTCAGGTGGAGGAAAGCATGTATTTTTATATATGAAGAAGATGTCATGATGTGAATTAAGAGAAAGAAGGAAGAAGGAGAGAACAAGGAGAAGGAACGCTTTCAAGATAAGCTTGTGATCGCACCTTTAACTGGAACCTAATCAACAAAACAAACAAGCAAGCAAAATATAGCCAAAGACACTGAAATTGGGAACAGGCTGACAGTGACCAGAGGGAAGAGGGGAGGGAATTTCAGGGGAAAAGGGCGAAGGGTTTGCAGGAACAGTTATAAAGGACACATGGACAATAATGGGGCGGGGGGTGGGGCGGAAACAGTGGAGAGGTGGGGAGGGCTGGGGTGGGGGGAAAAGGCAGAAAACTGTACTTGAACAACAATAAAAAAAAGATGAGCTTGTGAACTAAATTTTGAACATACCAGGAAACTATTTTAATGAACAATAGTCAACAAATTAATAAATACTGATTCATTTTAAAGAATTAACTCCAATGCATTCATTCCAATGAAAAACCTGAAAAGATCATAAAATAAACATGAAAGAAGTAGAAGTGATAGCCAAAAATAAGAAGATCAGTTTATAAAGCGATAAAATACAGACATAGATTAAGACCAGAGGTAATTAAAAAGGAGAGGATCAAATAGGAGATTGACTGTATATATACACATACGTTAGAATATTAGAATAAATACAGTTTTGGCTGGTCACAACTAAAAGAAGAATTAATAATAAAGAGAGATGAGGAAATTAAAACATGAAAATAAATTTGAGAAATGAAGAGATTGAGGTGCTCCAACAGATGTCTAATAAAAGTTCCAGAACTAAAGAGAAAAAAATACAAAATGAAGAAGGACTATTCAAAAAGACAAAGCCTGAGGGTTTTTAAAAATTAAAGTAAATTATAATTTCTGAAAGAAAAAATAAATCTAATGCTGAAAAAGAAAATAAAAAATACATCAAATTCCATAAATTTTGAATTGAAGTTAAGAGATATCAGTGATAGAAAGAAAATAAAATGAGATAAAACATAATCTATAGAAAATGCCATTTATGCAATAGAATTTTTACCAGTAAAAATTAATTATAGAAATAAATTAGATTAATAGGGACAAATTGATGAAAATAATTCTCAACATAGAATTCTAAATCTAGCTACACTATCTCTCAAAATTTTAGAAAGTAAAGCAACATTTTCAGTTATAGCGATAATTTGCCACATCAATTCTAGAAAAGTAACTAGTAAGATAACCTCAATTTAAAAATTTTACCCGAAGGCAATGCTACCTAAAATTTTGTCAAACCATGCTGAAAATATAAATTAAATGATGATAATAAAATAAATTAATAGATAATATGGGAGAGTGAGCTCATAGAAGAATAGAAGAGTAATGATATTCACAACTTTTAAGAATGAATGTATTGAGTAACATTAGACCCAGGAAATTAGAATGTTTGATAAAATATTAAATGTAACTTATAACATAATGGACATAAAATCTATCATTTTCAAGTCAGAAAAATCTAAGAGAAGTCCACAAAGAATCTAAAGAAAAAGAGAAAATGACAATAAAATAAAACATATTAGAAGGTAAAAGAAATGAGTCCAAATATATAAATAATAACAAAAATGGTATAAACAGATGTTGTCACTTGTTAAAATACACAAACAATCAGAAATTATTTTTAAATCTTAGCAATGTAATGCTTACTAATACCTTAAAAATTTGCAATTAATACAAAATATGAAAATGTGAAAATAAAAAATACTTTCACCAAATAAATACTAGTCAATAGAAAACTCTCATAGCAATATTAATATCAATGTTGAATTTAAAGTGGTAATCAAGAAATTGTATGCAGCCAACAATATCATCACAAAATTTACAAAGACTGGTAGAAATAACAGGAAAACCTGACAATGATATTCAATCAAAGGAATGAAAGAAATGGTACCACCACAGTTTCTAAAGAAATGCAAATGGTAATAAAAGAACATTTTAATTCACTTTATAATAAGTAATGCAAATTTAAAAGAAATATGTAAATTTATTAAAAATGAATTTTAAAAAATTTGCACATGAAGAAATATAAAATCCAAACGACCCTATATCTATTAAAGGTATTAAATTCAAAACTAAAGTTTTCAGACCAAGAAAGATGGACTATCAAGGTCCAATCAGGAGACAAAATCCCTACTAGCAGTTAAACACAGAAAATTAAATATAAATCAGTATTGACTGGTAAAAACAGTTAATAATCATGAAAAGCCATAAAAGAGAATTCTACATTATAAGGAATAGAAAATGTAGGAAGCAGATACTAAATCTCGGGCAGAGTAAAATTCTCAAGAATGCACACACTTGGAAATGGGACTCCCGGGAGGATGAAATTCAGACATCTTTGTAGAAGGTGTGGCTGCAGCTCACAGGATGATGAGGAAGTTTGTTGAGGTGCTTAGGAGCTGGAGCCTGTCTACTGTTAGCCAGGTCCCAGGGTGCAGGCAGAGATTGCTAAGCAGTCGCGGTGCACAGTTGACGCACTGGATCGCCAGAAGGCTGGAGCTAGTCCATGAGAAGCTCTCCATTGCAGTGCAGTAGACACGCACTGGAAGGTGGTCCCCACTGTGTTTCTAGCACACCGCGGGCAGTTATGGCGTTAGAGATAGAAAAGCTCCCCAAAACTAGGATAAGAAGCTCTTCTCTCTGCTGCGCCTTATAGCATCTCTCCAGTACTATCTATTGGGAAAATCTACCATAAGATACAGGAGAATATCTTTGGCAGCTAGGCTAATCAAAGATATTTTTATTCAAAAATCAAAATTACTAACTACAAAAATAATTAACAATGAATTAATTTTTTAAAACTTCATTGGAAGCCCCTTGTGAAATAAAAATATGATCCAAAGCCCGAGAGAAATATTCACAATACATATATTTGACAAAGGACTCATATTCAGATTCTTATAATAAATTATAAAGACAAACAATACAACTAAAAATAGGCCAAGACTTGGACTAAAAGGACATACTGAAATAGTTAAAGTGTATATGAAAAATTGCTAAACACCATTAGTCATCAAGAAAAGCAGATTAACAGCACAATAAAATAGTGGAGAGGATAAAGAAATATTTAAAATTTTCATTTATCATTACTGAAAGTATAAAATACATACCAGCCTGTCAGAAATGGTTTGGCCGTTTCTAAATCAAGTTAAGCATGTTTATGATTCAGTAATTCCACAAGAAAACATTTATTCTAAAGAAATAAAAACATATCCACAAAACAGAGACTTGCACAGTATGCTGATTGCTGCTTTATTGGTAATACTCATGGTTTGGCACATCATTTAATTGTATACTACTCAGCAGTAAAGAGTAAAACACTGATGAAGAGAGCATCAGTGAATCTCAAAAAGAAAATGATCTCGAAAAGTATATATAGTGTATGAGGATTTTATACAGTATTGTATATATGTAGTATTGTGTATATATATGAAGTATATACAGTATCTATGGGATTAGGTGAGGTTTCAAGTCAGATAAAGCTAATTTATGGCGATAGAAACTAAGAGCAGTGTTTCTGTGGTGGTTGTAGGGAGATTGGAAAGCAGTTTGAGAAAACTCTAGGATGATGACAAAGCTACAATAGATGCACATTTGTCAAAATTCACTAAACTATATACTGAAAATTCATGTATCTCACTTTATTATACCTCAAAAAGGAGGAAAATATTATGAAAAAGATAAAATAAGATTCAAAAAGATAAGATGTTCCATATACAGAAAGCAGGAAACTCATCTTAAAGGTATCAATTTAAATATCTAATGTAATTCCAACAACAAAGACACTTCAGGATTCTCTTGTGTTGAAAAATTTATTCTATATTTCAGATAGAAGGTGTTGCCAGCACAGATTTCAACCTCCTTCTTAATAATCTTTTGGTATATGCAGACTAGAAAGCTAAGAACAATTTTTTCACAGAACTCCTAGAAGCTTAAAACTCAGTCACATAGTGAAGCAGACAAACCTGTACAAAAAGTGAGAGTTAATAACGTGTGATGCCACCTCTTCACTAGGAGATCAGATCTATGGCAATCACAGTGGTAGAAGTATCCAGTAATTCTTATAAAGCTATGACGAAATTTTGGGGGGCCAGTATAGTACCAAAGGTCACAGTGACACAGGCTGACTCCAAGATGGATAAGGAAGCCATTTAATGGGACATTGTCCCTGACTGCTTTTACTTCTGGCTGTGTAGCTGTAAGCCAAGTTGCCTGTCCATTCTGGATAGCATGCAGTCTAACACCTAATAACTAAAGATATGCACTGGTACAATAATGAAGAGATATAAATATCTAAAAAAATAGAAGAAAAATTTGCCCCATTAAATATCAAGACATGTTATAGCATTTAAAAGAGATACTATTGACTTTAGGAATAGATAAAAGAATATTTTAGAAACCAATCACAAATATGCAGGCAATCTCCATATTATACAGATTGCAACAACAACAAAAGCATCACTGAGCAAATGAATTTTAAATGAATGGTTTTGGATCCACTGGCATTCCATGAGAAGATAAAAGTAATATTATTTAGGTACTTCAAAGCATACTCAAAGAAAGCATACTACTTTCAAAGGAATGCCAATTAAAATTACAGTTGACTGGTCTTAGGAGAAAATATGGGAGAAAAATTTCAGGTTAAAAAAGTTATGAATCTCCGAAGTACAGTGCATATAGAAAAGCATTGATAATTTTAAGAACAGCAAAGCAGCTGTCTGTAAGGTAGCTATTACTCTATAGAAAATTTAAAACTATCAACAGACTAAGAGAGTGTAACATTTTGACAAGAACTGGTATATACAATGTCTAAATAAGTCCAAAACTAAGATGATAAAATCCTGTATAAGTGGACTAAGAGACTAAAAAATATTTGAAGAGTGAATTGAAATTACTGGTAAATTCATAGAATGAAGTTCAAAGTCATTAGTATTGAAAGAGATGGAAAAATTTTTCTTAAAACATCAAATTGTAAACATCTACGTATTATCACCCAGAGTCGATGATGACATGATGGAACTGGAAGCCAGTGCTTGTGGATGTACACATCGGTATGAACATTAACCCCTTTGTCGACATCTTCTCTTTCTACTTGATTGATTTCCTTGAAACCCGTTCTTTCTGAAATTAATATAGGTACTCCTTCATTCTTTTAATTAGTGTTAGCATGTTACATTTTCCTTCATCCACTTACTTTTATTTATTTTGTATTATATTTTATGGATTATGCTATTACAGTTGCCCCAATTTTTTCCCACTTTGCCCCCCTCCACTCAGCACCCCCTACTCTCTCAAGGCAATCCTCACACCATTGTTCATGTCCATGGATCATACTATCACACTTCCTGGATAACATAAATACCTCAAAATGACAAAATAATCCTAATTCTTCTCTTCAGTCCCTTGTAACAATGCTTTCCCTCATAACCATACATAAGCATAAATAAGCATATATATGTGTATAGACATATACATATATATGTGCATGTACATGATATATATACACATAAGCATACATAATCACATGCATTGTTGCTATTATTAATTTGAGCAAACTATTTAATAAACTACTGAATAAAATTAAGAATAAAAATACTAAAAATTTTATTTTAATTTAATTTAAAAAATTTTACCGTCACTATGCTTTTCCTCACTGTACTGTCTTCTTGCTTGAATGATTTATCTTTTTTTTCTATAGGTAAGGTGTTTATTTCCTCTGGCTTCTTTCAGGATTTTTTTAGAGGATTTTTTCTTTTTTTTAATTAAAAAAATTGTATTGTTATTTTATTACAGTTGCCCATATTTTCCCCTGTTTCTCTCCCCTGCTCTCTCCCACCCCGCTCCCACAGTCTATTCCCACCCTGTAGACAAGACCCTGTTGTTTGAAAATTATATGCCCTGATGCAGGGGTTTTTGTTTTTTGTTTCTTGTTTTTGCATTTATCCTGGTAGGTATTTTCTGAAATTCCCAGGCCTATGTATTTGTCATTAATTTGAGTAAATTCTCAGTCATTAGTGGTTCAAATATTTCTTTTCTTTTCTTTCTTTCTTTCTCCTCCCTTCCTTCCTTCCTTCCTTCTTTCTATTTCTAGTATTCCCATTATGTGTTGTTGTTCCACAGACTTTGAATATTCTGTTTGTTGTTATTATTGTTGTTGTTGTTGTGCCTTTGTTCTCTTTCTTTTTGAGGATTCTGCTGATACATATGTTAGGTATGAGATTCTTTCTTCAGCCCTATCCAGTCTACTAAATGAGCCCATCAAAGGCATTCTTTATTTCTGTTATATTATTTTTGACCTTCAGTATTTCTTTTTGGTTCATTCTTAAAAGTCCCATCTCTGCTTACATTGGTCATCTGTTTTTGGATGCTGTCTACTTTATCCATTGCCCTTAGCACATCTAATCACAGCTGTTTTAAACTCCCAGTCTGATGATTCCAATGTCCCTGCCATGTCTGTTTCTGTTAGTTGCTCTGTCTCTTCAAACTATGCTTTTGATTTGTTTTGTTATTTTGCCTTTGGTGTACCTTGTAATTTTTTTCTTGATTGCCAGACATGATGTACTGGGAAAAGGAACTGGTGTAAATAGGCCTTCAGTTACCTGATGCTGAGGTGTCAGGGGAGGAAAGTGTTCTATAGTCCTATGATTCAGTCCCAGGCATCTAGTGAGCACGTACCTCTGGACCCTCAACCTCACAAGTGCTGCTCAGTTTGTTTTTTTCTCCCCACTGAAGTGGGTCAGACGGGTACCTCAATAGCTTGAATGAGCTGGAGGTGAAATGTCTTGCTCTCTTTCACTTGGATGGCTACTGCCAGCTGGAGTTGCTTATTTCCCTTCCCCCAGGTCTGTTAGGCTCTGATAATACCCAGTAGGTTAGGTTCTGGCTAACTAGCTTCCCCTGACAAAAGGTTTTGTGAAGAAAAAAAAAAAGAGTGCTCTGATTATTTCAAAATGATTTCTTTTCCTTACCCTGCCAGAAACCCAAGGTTTTTTTTCTCAGATATTTACTGTGGAAACCTGGTCCAGCTCCTGGAGGTAAATTCCACAATATTGTGAGGGGCCCCAGTATTCCTTGGTCCCCCTGAAGTTTTAACACTCAGAGTTGTCCGCACTGAGCCTCCAGCAACGTGTTAAATAAGGTCAGGTTTTCCCACCCCAGCACTAGTTCCCTGGAGTGGTTTCTGCCCCTGAATCTCTGCTCCTGGTAAGTCAGGTCTCCCTGTATTTCCTGTCTATCTGTCCAATCTTGGGGACAGCCCTTTGCCCTGTGCCTTACAGATTTAAAATGTGTTGCTGGTTTTTTAGTCTCTTTAGATTTTTACTTGTCAGGATAAAGCAGTGATTTTCAATCTTTTTCATCTCATGAAACCAAATTAATTACATACTAAAATTCCGTGGCACACCAAAAAATGTATTTTTTGCCGATCTGACAAAAACTACAAGGGAGGGCCCCCCAAAACTGGAATTATCTTCCGGAGGGTAGGCCCCTTAATTTACAGGTTTCCCCTGCTAGTTGAGTGTTCTAGGAATCCATCTCTATCAGTGTATCAGTTGGTGTTGTTGTGAGAGGCTATATTCGGCTTCAGTGAATTTTTTTAGAAGAGTCTTTCAAACACATTCACCCATTTCATGATGGGAGATTTACAAACACACCTGCCCACACTGTGCTGAGTGTTCAGCAGGTTTTGACCAAAAACGGCATGACCTCCATGCCCCATTCTCCCTATTTATCTGATCTCACACCCTGTGACTTTTTTGTTTCTTTCCCCAAATGAAAAAAGTCCTCAAAGGGAAACATTTTGCTGGTGTGGAAGAGGTGAAACAAAAAAAAATGGCAGAAGCACTAAAAGGCATCAAAATTGACAAGTTCAAAAACTGTTTCGAGCAGTGGAAATAATGTCTAGATAGTTGTATCAAATGGAGAGTACTTTGAAGGTAACTGAAGTTTAAACATGTAAGAATAAATATGTAACTTTTTATAAATACATTCTGGGTTTTTTGGGGTCCCCCCTTGTAGGTATAAAATTGATTCATTCACCCTGGATAGCTATTGTGTTGGGTGCTGCCATTTTTTAAAAAATTTGATAATCTAAGGGAAAAGAGGTCAGTATCCCTGACTAAATATTCAGGTATGCATGTTTTAAAAATTCTTGCAGCACACCAGGGTGCCTGCCATGGCGCACAGGTAGAAAGTTGCTGGGATAAAGTGATGGCTTCCAAGCTCCTTATACATGAAACCGGAAACCAAAAATGAGCAATATCTATTAACACTGGGGGAAAAAAAAAAAAAAGTGTCTCTGGTGATGCTTCAATATACATTTTAGATTTCCACGCTAGAGAAAATTTTCCTAATATGACAAGAATATATACAGAGATGTTTATTGTAGCATTGTTTGTAATTAAAAAGCCACAGAAATAACATCAGTAGTGAAAAGAATATAATACAATTTTGTAACTTCAGTACCAGCTCAAAATGGCTCTATCCTGTTTGGTGAGGTGCTGAGTTACTTTTTAGAGACAACAGACCCAAACCCACAAGTCACGCAGCCCCAGCATGTGCAAAGGAAGAACTTTGGTCTCCTGCTATGCCCAGAACCAAAGTCCCACCCCCCCAATCCCCTCCACAGAATAAAATAACCGGGACAGAATTGGAATTGAACACCAAAACCCTTTCAGAAGAAGCCAAGGTCCCTTATCTGTGGGGATCTGGTGGTGTCACGCCTTCACCATAAATGGCCAAATTCCAAGGTCCTCCAATGAAAACTTGCTCAACCAGCACTTCTGCTCTGCACCCCTGTCACTCCAGCCCCTTAGAAACAATTGGCCTCATTAAGCAAGAAAGATACATCTCGCCACTGTCTTCGTGTATGTATCTTTCTTGCTTAATCCATATGATCTCATCTTTAACTGGAACATAATCAACAAAAGAGAAAAGCAAACAAAATATAACCAGAGACATTGTAGTTAAGAACAATCTAACAATAGCCAGAGGGGACTGGGGAGGGGACAGTGGGGAGAGGGGTTTACGGGAGCTACTATAAGGGACACGTGGACAAAATCAAGGGGGAGGGTGGAGGTGAGGGAGGAAGGTGGATTTGGCTGGGGTGGGGTGGAGGGGTGGGGAGACAATGCAGACAACTGTAATTGAATAACAATAAAAATAAAAAAAACAAAAAAATATTTAAAACAATTCTACAAAAAAGTGAGGGGAAAAAAACAAGAAAGATACATTTGAGGTACCACTAAGTCTCTCATTTTTTTAGTTAGTTCCTTCTCTATTAATAAACCTTTCCTTACTCCAAACTCTGGCCTTTTGAGTAATGGCTTTTAGAAGCAGCGGGGACAGACTTTGGTCTGGTAACAATTTGTGCTTACTTTGAATACTTAGTACATAGGAGTAAAAAGTAAATAAACTAGTTATGCACGTATTAGCTTGCCTATATCTCAAGAAAATCAAATAATTGAATGAATAATGCTACAGAAGGATTTCATGTAGATTTATATCATTATGTAAATAATTCCTCTCTTATAGAAACATTTATATGTATGAAAAATATAAATACAAGGATTATAAAGTGTTATATTAAATTATGACAGTCCACCCAACCTTCACTCCTACTCCCTGTGTGTGGAGAGAAGGAATTAAAATTTTACTGGGGAGAGGAGACTTAAAGTTTAAATATAATATTTATTTTTAAGAAAAAATATACAAAGTCAAAACTGAAATAAATTATCACTTTTAATTATGAAGGATATACCAATTTTAATGGGTTTTAATGTACTTTTCTGTTTAATAAAAAGTGAAACATTTTCTCCATTAAAATAGTTTAGTTATAGAAAATTTAAGTTTTGACAGTTACAGTGCTTGACTTTTTGCTGGCTTTTAGAGAGGTTTGTTGACTGAAGTGATATGAAAATCATATTATATATACAATCTTTTGTTCTGAAATTTTTCCTTCCTGATGGCATATTATGAGAAATAGGAGTTAGGTTACTTTTGTTCAAACACCAGATGTATGGAGGGACAATTCATTTAGCATCTTCGTGCCTCAGTTTCCTCATAAGTAAAATGAAGGTGCTCAGGTATGAAGATTGAATAGAGTAGTACAGGTAAAGTAATTGGAACAGTATCCAGAACATAGGAAGTTTTTAACGTCTGTTAGACTTTGTTATTATTCCTCAAGTCATTCAGAACTCTTTGAATATATCATATGAACGGCTATAAAATGTTATAATTTATCACTATTATACAGTGCTTTACATGTTACTACAACTTTTCCAATCCTGAGTTAATAATTTTAATATACATTGCATTAAGCATATGTTATATTATTTTACTTCCAAGATGAAGATTAAAGGTAGTAGTAATTTTTCATCATTGCATATTTGAGACTATGGATCAAAACCTTTTTTCTCATATGTCTGAATTTTCATTTAGTATTTAGTGAGGAATTTAATAAAAATTAAAGTGCTTCATTTTTCTTCTGTTACACATGGTTTTCTTGTGCCTAATAAAATTTGATACATGCATATACATTTAAAAAATTCTCTCCCAAGGATAGGCTTATTGCTTTCAAAGAGAGGGGAAGAGGTGGGAGAGAGAGAGAAGGAGGACGAGAGAGAGAGAGAGAAACGTAAGAGAGAAACATCAGTCGGTTGCCTCCCATGATTGCCCCAGCCAGGGAATGAACCTGTAACCTAGATTCGTGTCCTGACAGGAATAGAACCCAGGACCTTTGGTGCATGAGACAACGTTCCAACCAAATGAGTCACCTGGTCAGGGCTCTATTTAATTTAATGAATTTAATTTAAATTCATTGCATTTTAATTTAAAATCATTAATTAAATGAATTTAATTTAAATTCATTTCTTTGTTTTATGTCTGAGTGCGGAAAATACTTATTGGTTTTTACTGGTATATGACAAAGCCTTTATACCAGTCTTTTTCTTTCTGTCTTTCTTTTATTTCTTTAAAATTTTAATTCAATTATTTGTTCATTGCTTTTTTCCTATTTTTTCTTATACTTGTTTATCTCCTGTGGGATTCCTAACAGGATTTATATTCATAATTACTTTATTTATGCTAATCTTCCTTATAAACTAAAAATTCTGTGGGAGCAGAGATATTCTCTGTTTTCCATTTTTAATTCCGAAGCTGAACACTGTGTTTGAAATAAAAAATATATAATTTATATATATATATATATATCAGGAAGACTTAGAGGAAAGGCAACCTTCTAGGCAGTATTCACTGAGGTTGCCTTTCCTCTAAGGCTTCCTGAGTCTTCTTTTCCTTTGTTCTACAGAAGGTTTATTTGATGTTCTCTGCTGTGGACTTTGTGTTTGTGTCCCTCTTCCCCCTAAATTCATATTTTAAGTGTTAACCCAACTGTGATGACATTAAAAAATGTGTAAGTCTCTAGGAGATAATTAGGTCATGAAGGTAAAGTCTTTGTGAATGGGATTAGTTCACTTATAAGAAGAGACACGAGAGAGGTGATTTCTTTTCAGTATCTAACAATATGGCAAGAGGGTGTCCAACTGCAAACCAGGATACAAGTTCTCAACAGGAAATAAATTTGCTGGCACCTAGAACTTGGAATGTACAGCCTCCAGAATTATGAGAAATACTTTTCTGTGGTTTAAGCTACCTAGACTATGGTGTTTTTGTTATGGCAACCCAAATGCACTAATATAGACTCCATTTCAATATTTTATTTGTCTACATTAGTGTGCGTAACTTAAAACATTCTGAATTATTTAACTTTATTTATTTGGACTCATATATGGTATGGAGTGAATCTATGCCAATCAACAGTGTTTCATTGTTCTTTTCCACAAATTAAAACATATTGTACCTTATTTTTACTACACAAAATGAAAACTTTATCTAGACATATATTTATCTTCAGCCTAATTACAATGCTGTATTAGTGGACACTATCATTCTACCTTTTTTGTTTTGTTTTGTCAAGTTTAGTCATGGTTTCCTTTAGTTCTCTGAACACATGTATAGTGGAAGCTTAGAAGTCCTTGTTTTTTAAACTTGGCTTTTGTTTGCTTTTACAGGCAGTTTCTGTTGCCTGCTTTTTTCAAGTATATGGGGTTTATTTTCTCTTTTTATGTCTTTTTTTACATCTTATAATTTTTTTGGATACTATAGTTTTATATATATGTGTATATATGTATATATATGTGGTTAGATCCTCATTATTTATGGATTCACTATTTATAATTTAAAGTTTCATTAAAATTTATTTGTACCTTCAAATAATACTGTGCTTATGTGGTATTTCGTGGATATGCACTGAGAAATTTGTCAGCCAACGTGTGTGTTCTCAGTTGAGAACAAACAGGGTGATGCACTCCCCTTACTGTTTCCGCTCTCACAAGTGTCTTTTGCAGTATATATTTAGAGCTACATTGTTGTGCTTTACACTGATGATTTTCTGTTTAAAATGGCCCAGGCACCGTGCTAAAGCCATCTCTTGTGTTTCTAAGTGAGAAGAGGCTGTGATATGCCTGAGGGAGGTAATATGTGTCTTGGATAAGCTTTGTTCAGGCATCACAGTTGTAGTGCTATTGGCTTTGAGTTCAATGTTAATGAATCAACAACATAAAGTAAGATGTCTTCAAACAGAAACATATATATATATATATATATATATATATATGGTTACATATATGTATATAGGTATAAGGTTTCATATATATATAAAATTACATATATATAAGGATATATATATATAAGGTTACAAATACATCCATTGACAAAATGTTATAACTAGAGACAGGAATTGCAGAAACTTACC
Organism: Desmodus rotundus; assembly: GCF_022682495.2. Lineage (NCBI taxonomy): Eukaryota > Metazoa > Chordata > Mammalia > Chiroptera > Phyllostomidae > Desmodus > Desmodus rotundus. The sequence continues at coordinate 71,243,302 of NC_071388.1, read as the reverse complement.
CCTGTACTTTCCCTAGCAGCAAACTGTTTAGTATTCACTAATTCAGTTTACAATGATGGTATAGAACACAACTAATCTGAATAATAAGAATCAACTGCGTATTTGTAAATGTAAGAAACGTCCAAACCTGTAAGAATTTTAATGAGTTTATTGAGCCAAACTGACAACTGCTAAGAAGCAAAATCTCAACAGATTGAGAAAATGCTCCAGAGAATGGCAGGTTTGCACCTTAGTTTACACATTGAAGTCAAAGGAGGAGACAAAAGGGGCTACATGAAGTCGATTGGTGATAGGTTAGGGAGGTGGGAGAAAGCAAAGCAAGGAAGTCTCTGGGACTGGATATAAAGTAAATTGGCTAGACACATTCTTCTTATACAGAGGTGTATTTAGAATAGTTAACAATTAGCAGGATAACAATAACAATGAGGACCTCTGTGGTCTTCTGCTCTGGTCACAGACTGTGTCCTGAGGGGTCTGGAAAAAGGGGATTCTCCTGACATTCCAAAGACAAGTAAGTTATCACAGATACAAAAAGAAAATACACAGGCTTAGTCAAAGTAAAAATTAATCTTTGTCAGAATGAAATGGCAACACATATACCCATCTATAATCCCTTTAGTTGTAAATGGCTTGAATGCTCCAAGGAAAAGGCATAGAGTAGCTGAATGGATAAGAAAACAAGACCCATATATGTGATGTCTAAAAGAGACACACCTCAGAATGAAAGACAGACACAGACTATCTAAGGAATGGAAAAAGATATTTTATGCAAATAGAAATGAAAGAAAAAGCTGGGGTAGTGATACTTATATCTGACAAAATAGACTTTAAAACCAAGGCTGTGGTAAGAGACAAAGAAAAGCACTGAATGATGCTGAAGGGAGAAATCCAACGCGAGGATAAAAGCCTTGCAAACATTTATGCACCCAATTTTGGAGCACCTACATACCTGAAGCACATCTTGATGGACATAAAGGGAGGGATTGTCAGAAATGCAGTCATAGTATGGTATTTTAACCATCCAGGGACATCAATGGGTGGATCTTCCAGACAGAAAATCAACAAAGAAATGACGATTTTAGATGACACACTAGATGACATGGATTTCATTGGTATCTTCAGAGCATTTCCCCCCAAAGAGCAGAATATACATGCTTTTCAAGTGACATGGACCATTTTTATTTTTATTTTTTTAAGATAGACCACATGTCAGAACACAAAATAAATCTCAATAAATTTCAAAAGATTGAAATTATATCAAACATCTTTTCTGACCATAATGGTATGAAACTAAAAATCAATCATAAGAAAAAAAATAGACAAAGACATGGAGTCTAAATAACATGTTCCTAAACAATGAATCAGTTAACCATGAGATCAAGGGAGAAACCAAAAGCTACTTTGGGACAAATGAAAATGGGCACACAACAGCCCAAAATCTAGGAGACACAGTGAGAACAGTTCTAAAAGTGAGATTCATAGCATTATAGGCCTAGCTTAAAAGACAAGAAAGATATCAAATAAATGATCTAACTTTACACTTAAAGGAATGTAAAAAAAGAAAACAAATAAAGCCCAAAGTGAGTAGAAGGAAGAAAATAAAAAAGATCAGGGCAGAAATAAACAAAATAGAGGGTACAATAAAAAAGATCAATGAAACCAAGGGTGAGTTCTTTAAAAAGATAAACAAAATTGAAAACTATTAACTAGAGTCCTCAAGAAAAAAACGAGAAAGGATCAACATAAATCAAGTCAGAAATGAAAGAATAATACAGAGACACCTAAACAGATCACTGGAAAGGAGTAGAGAGGGGCCATAGAAAGAGGTTGCCCAAGGCAATAGTAAACAGTCTAGGATGGGACTGGCTGAGAAGCTGAGAGCCTCTGGAATGCATACAATTATGGACCAGAAGATTTAAAGTAAAAGAAGGGTAGAGACTAGCTCTCTGGCTCTCTTCCTCTAGTATGCCAGATGATAGGCTGCCTGCAGCTGCATTTCCCAAAGGATGGTATTTTGGATGGTAGAAGAAATTTAGAGCACAGCCTAGGATCCGACTGACTGGGTAAGACGGTGGCAGGGTGATTCTTCTTTGGGTGTTCTAGAGGGGGCAGCCTCTGAGGCAGAAGCCTGCCATTCTTCCAAAATTGTGTAGCTATGTATTTTATGTTGTTTTAGTTTGTAAACTAATTTTATAGAAAGAAGATAATTAAAAACTAACAAGGGGAATGAATGATAGGGGAACTCAGGAGTTAAAGAGTTTAGCTTGATTTATAGGGTTACATAATTAAAGCTGTAACTAAAGAGTTAAAGATTGTAGCCTTTAACCCTGGGTGGTGTGGCTCAGTGGACTGAGTGCCAGTCTGCAAACTGAAGGATCTGCAGTTCAATTCCCAGTCAGGGCACATGCCTGGGTTGCCAGCCAGGTCCCCAGCAGTGGGTGTGTGAGAGGCAACCACACGCTGACGTTTCTCTCCCTCTCTTTTTCCCTCCCTTTCCCTCTCTAAAAACAAGTAAATAAAATCTTTTTTAAAAATAAAGATTGTAGCCCTTATTGATAATCTTAAGTGACTAATGCACATGAAAATTGTTATTCCAAAATTGTGTAGCTTTTGAATGAAGACTCCTTTCCTTTATCACCAAACTTTTGCTGCCAGAATTTTGCCTAGAGAATGCCAATGGACAGCAGGAAGCCACTTACTCTTCAGTTACAAGAAGAGAAGTAACAAGTGACACCAGAGAAGTACCAAGGATTATGAGAAAATATTACAAACAACTATATGCCAACAAGTTGGAAAATCTAGAGGAAAGGGATAAATTCTTAGAAACATGCATTCTTCAAAAGTTGAATCAGAAAAAAATCAGAGAATAAGAATAGACATATTAAAAATAGTAAAATTGAAAAAGTAAATTAAAAACTCTCAACAAACAAAAGTCCTGGATCAGATGGCTTCACAGGTGAATTTTACCAAACATTCATAAAAGAACAAATGCCTAACCTCAAACTACTCCAAAAAATTCGAGCTGATTTTATGAGGCCAGCATCTCCTAACTCCCAAATCAGAAATAGACACTACGAAGAAAGAAAATTAAAGGCCAATACCCCCAATGAACATAGATACTAAAATTATCAACAAAATATTAGAAAACTGGATACAGAAATACATTAAAAAGATATATTGGAACAAGTAAAAATATAGCAATAAAAATTATGTTAAGATCCCTATGTGGACAAAAAGGAACCACATACTAACCTGAGAAGCTCAGGGGAGGCCTGCATGTCGAGCCTTCCAAACTCAGAGACCTACAGTAACCACACAGAATGGTCTGAAATCAAAGCTTCCTAACTAAAGGCGACTCATGGCCGGTAACCATGTCTGAGGTCAGTATCTTCCTTGACAAAGGTCAATACTCCTCAGGGTACCATCTCTCACCACCCTCATTGTTATCTGGTTTCCCCACATGCCATCTCTATGTGCTGTAAATGTCAATTGTTGAAGGTCTTGTACCCACCAATGTAAAAGAAGTAATTATCCTCTTGTTTTACTTTTTATCCAGCCTCAGAGATCCCCTGCTTTGCTTTCTCCCACTTCTCTAATCTACTACCAATGAATCTCATGTAACCCTTCTTAAGCCTCCTCCTTTGATTCTAATGTGTGAACTAAGGTGCAAACCTGCATTCTCCAGAGCATTTTTCTCAATCTGTTGAGATTTTGCTTCCTGGAAATTGTCATTGGCTCAAATAAACTCATAAAAATTCTTACAGGTGAAAGTTTCTAATGTTGACAGCTAAAAAATTTTTAAAATCTCATTGTCTTTTGACATTAAAATGCTAATTAACTTACATTTTAGGGAAACACTTGAAATAACCACAATATCAAAACATATTATTTAAGAATATTAAATCTGCAAATCTTGGAGCACAGATCAAAACTGCAATTCCTAAAATAATCAAAAGCCATACTGTTTAGTTTTTTTTAAGTTTAACTTTTTAAATTTATAAATAAATATCTTCCAAATAGAGGTTTTAATATGATTATTAATATTCTAAGTACACGGCTAATAAGAGCAAATGTATGTGATAAATTTAAATAGTATTGGTATATTTTTATAGTCTTCAAGATCAATATTGTTATTTTCATTTGCTTTGTTATAATTGTTTCTTCTGTAAATGAGTATCAAAATATTTCTTATTCATATTTTCTAAATATACAGAAAATATATGAACTTCTTTACTAAAATTTAATATTTTCAAATATTAGACTTTATTACTCAGTATATTTGGTGTATTTTTCAACATATTGATTAATATTTTTAAATATATTGTCTACAACTATAAAAACAAAATATTATAGTGCTAATATAGGCCAATAATAACATATTTTATATTTGGACTTGTGGATTACTGTACTTTATTAAAGAAATACAATGAGCAAATAATGTGCATTTTCCAAATGCTAAACTTTTGATTCCTTGTTATCTTCTTTTATGATGTACTTTTAGCTTTTTCATTTATTTGTACACCTTCTGAATTCTTTAATAATTTAAGTCTATCAGTTTTAGTTGACTTAATCAGGCTAGTAAAGTTTATATTATAACAGGATCCTGGTACATACTCACATTGCAGCTAGTTTACAATTAGCATCAATTGACTAATACTGATTTTGGTCACTGTTGCTTAGAATTAGCAGTAGGGGGAAGCTGAGTATGTAGAGAGTCTTTGATGTCCTTTCCCATTTATATCAAAAATAATTTTTTATTTGCCCATCTTCTTCCTGTTGGTCCCCCAAAAGCCAGTCTAATTAATGAGCTGATTCCAATATCTTTAATACTTTAGACACAGTTATTATGAAATCCATAAGTCTTATACCAGAATATAGAGTCTAGTTTGCTTAATCTCCTTTCAATATTTCTCTCAGATTACTATTAAAAATTTTAGGTCTAGAGCCACTCCGAAGATATCCCAAAGCTTTATTTTTTTCTTTATTTCTGTTTATAACTCTGGCAGGTCACTTCATGTGTGTGTGTGTGTGTATGTGTATATATACATATATATATCTAAATATATATATCTAAATATATATATATATATATATATATATGCGCATAAATGTTTCAGTTGTCTTTTGGCTTTTTTCATTAGTGCCAGGGATTCTTTGGTTGTGGAGGTAAGTATTTCTTTGATAAGAATGTCTCCATTAACCAATTTATCACCTTCCTACATCTAGCTTTATTAGATTAATTGCGCAGACCACATGGTTTTAAAATGGTGGACAGTGTGTGTTCAAGTCTTTAAAACACTCATTTGCTTTATTATTTTTTGTAACAGCATGGCTGGGTTGCCTCAGAGAGACCACTGGTCTAAAGGAAACTGAGCAACAGAGTATGAGTGAATGAATGGATGCAAACCCAGCTTCATTACTGCAACACCAACCAAGTTGAATGTTCTGCTGGTGATCATACCAACTGTAAGTACTTATCAATTCATTAAGAATTAACCAACAGGGAAGTTATATAAATCATTATTTGGTATTACTTGCAAGTGTAAGAAATCTTGGTCAATGTGTCCAATGTAGTTCTTAGTAACAAAGATTTGAAGTTATGCAAACTGAACTTAAAATCCTATTTATGGCAATTGCTGCATGGTGTTGTAAAAGTACAGGGTCTGGCACAAATAAGGCCCTTTTTTATTATAAAATCATAAGCATGTAATTCTGTAACATAACAATATCACACTCAAACACACCATATGATATTTTAGATGAAATGTTTAAATTAAAACTATAAATGATTACACCCATATTATTACCCTACCAACCACACTCAAGCAGGCATTACTTCTGCTGCACCCTGTACTTAACCTCTCTAAGCTTCAGTTTTCCTAGCTATACATGGGAGTAATAACATCCACTAGATCAAAATTTACAGACAGATGCAGACTGGGCGACAGAGAGAGAAGACTTCTTGTGTTTCCTCCATTCCCTGACCCTGCTTTCCTTCTTGAGAACCAGCTGAATTCTTGCCCTTTGATTTTTTAAAGATGTCTTAACAACAACAGCAACAGCAATAGCAGTAACAAACAGTGACACAGCACTAAACCTGTAAGCTCTATTCTAAATATTTTTAAAAACAAGTTGTTTCATGGTCACAATAACCTTATAGAGTGGGTGATACAATTATTTCCATCTTACAGATGAAGAAATTGGAGCACAAAGGGGTTAAGTAACTTGTCTGAAGCCACATGGAAGGTAAGTGGCAGAGTTTGGACTTGATTCAACTCTGAACAACAATGTGTACACCTTTCTGTACTCCTATTCTTTCTATATACTTTACTTGTGCATCATACTTGGATTTGGTTTGTGACACTTGCAACCAAGTTTCTCCTAACAAATACCTCACACTCAGTATTTACAATGTCTTATAAAAAAAGACAAGAGGAATCCTAGCAGCAGCAATCCTACTGGCACCAGTGATGATGACGGTGATGGTGACAATGGTGATGATTTTTATTATTAAAACTGAGTCATCTCTTCTACGGCAGTGGTAATGTGTGTCAATGTGTAAGATACTCTGAATTGCTTATCAGAAAGCTTTTATTATGGACATTTAAAGTTGAATTGAGGGGTAAACCAACTACTACTGTATAACAAAAACAGCTAAAAAAGACACAGATATAAAATAACTAAAAAAGCTGTATTCAGATATGATCACATGTAGAAACTAACACGAGACTGAATACTTTATGAAAAATGTCCACATGTAGTCAGTATAAAAATGGAATCAACAAGGCTTTACATTTAAAATTGTTTTCAACAAGCCTTTAAACTTTTGCTTAGCTTTTATTTCTTCTTTATGTTTTCATTAAATTAATGCAGAAATTCTTATATTTAGGGAGAAGTGTACTTTAAATTGTTGCCCTAAATGTGACAACACATTTGCAAGTTATTAATGTGCTTATTAGAGAAACATTCTGTATTTCCTTTCAAAATCTCATAGTACTTTTTCCTTGTTAAGAATATCTGCAACTTTTGCCTTAAGCATTGTTTCTCTGGGTGATATAATCCCAAGGAGTATTGATAATGAACAATTTTAACAGAGAGTGTAAAAATACCTTTCTAAAGGATACACTCTAATAGAAATAACAGCTAATATTTCTTCTCAGTTTCCTCATTTTCTTCTTTAAAATCAAGCTTGTAAATCTCACTTTGCATTTGCTCCTCTCCAGTTATGGTTATGTAGAATTTTTGGCCAATGCAGTTGGGGTTCCAGGTAGATTGCCAGCTAAAAGATGCAAAAAATTAACATACACATGCACACACACACACTATAAAGTTAGAGGTATCTGGAAGATAATGATTTAGAATGACTTTTTTCTTTGTTTTATTCTCATTTTCTTTCAAAATATTGGCTTATTAAAATTTCTGGGGATATGAAGGTTGCATATTTACAGCTATATCAAAATATAAAACAAATTATTACATAATGGGGTTTCAAATATTGCATAATCAGAACATTGTAAATACCTTTTATGGAGCTGAGAAAGAATAAACAGAATATACTATATTTGTAAATTAAAGTATATTTTTTAAAGCTTTTATTTATTTAGACAGAGGGGAAGGGAGGGAGAAAGACAGAGAGAAACATCAGTGTGTGGTTGCCTTTCAAGTGCCTCCCACTGGGGACCTGGCCCACAACCCAGGCATGTGCCCTGACTGGGAATTGAACCAGTGACCCTTTAGTTCTCAGGCCAGAGCTCAATCCACAGAACCGCACCAGCCAGGGCCAAAGTGTATTTTTATTCAAAGACAATATTATAGTCATTTCTTACCAAACATCAATGAGATTTCTTCCCTCTACCTTCACTATTCTATTTTCTTTTTGTCAGCTAGATTTATTTTTATTATAATTTTTATCTATATATCTATCTACCTATCTAACATTTTCCTCTGAATGTACCCTCTCTATCTGAGAGAAGATGCAAGAAAACTTGAAAGTCTTTAAATAATTCTTACAAAATTAAACTGGACTAGGTGAACAATTAGAAAAAATTTAGACCATCTTGACAAAGACCTAAGTTATTATTTTAATTAACTTGACATTCTTTTCAGATATATAATCTTCAACCACCATTTCAATATTTATAGCTTTCTGCACGTTTTGTAATACCTCTGGGACTTTTGGAAAAAAGTGAATTTTAATGGGAGTCAGAGTCAAGCCATTAAATAGCTGTATCAATGAAACTTATGTCTGAGTAGATATCTTCAAGCGATCTCACTTCTTCAAGCATTATCAGTTAAAGCGGTGACAGGCAGAAGACGTTAGCAGTGTTATGAAACAAAAGGGAGGTTTGGCTGCCCACTACCACCCACAGGCAAATTCTGAAGACAAAGATTGGTGGGGAAGGAAATAGGTCTTTATTAGCATGTTGCACAGTTTGGGAGGATGGGGAACTCCTTGGTTCCAGGCTCATCACTTGCACAAAACTCAGACAAAACCCAGCTGTCCCCAGAACTAGAAATAGTGCCCAGAATTTCCATTCCATCCTTATGTGTCCTTTGGCGCCTGAGGCTGCTAAGCAGATGGCTCTCCAACTTCAGGCTCCCTCCAGGGTTCTTGCTTTTCAAATGTAAAACTTTCACAAGCTTCTACAACATTCAAAACCTTCTATACACTTTCGGTAGCCTTGGCCTTTTAACAATGGAAAGGACCATACTTTTACTCTGTATCAGGCAGCTAAAAGGCCTTAGATTTGCAAACACATTCCATAATTTCTTGAAACACATGACTTGAAAAAAATCTTGTTGTGCAATGACCTGAATGCCTAGACATATGGAATCTCTTCCCACATCTCCATTGACAATACAGTTCTCACTTCATGACGGCATAGTGGTTTATGGAACCATTTATGGATCATTTTTCTCCATAGTCCAAAATATTCATAGGCCATACAGTGATACAATAGAAAGCCAATCTCTTTTTAAACATTGGGTGATGGCTGTCCATGGCCCAGTCTGCTACAATTCAACCCAGTGGGCTCCCTCCAGTAGCCAAAACAAGTGCAGCCATGTCTCTGGTCTCGCTTTCAGTTGGGGACTGGAAGAAGGTAAGAGGGCTTTTCCCTCTGTCATTCACTCTCACTAGGCTCTCGCATGCTCAGTGCAATGACTTCCTTCTGCACCTTGGCTTTCCTGGGGGAGGGGGGATCTGTCATCATATACCACACTAGCAGCTCAGCCGTACCTGCACTGCCTTGGCCATTTCCTGTGGTCCCTCCCTTACTCAGGGCACCACACCATTATCAGCAGGACAAATAATAGTGAGATCTTTAAAAGTATTCAGGTAGAGTAAGGAATCTACATTTGGCCAGAGACATTTATCTGATAAAGTGGCAATAATATCAATTTTTTATTAGTTGGAGGAGGGGAGGGTGAACCAGACTTTGTGGCTACTGCAATTTTGTCAAATAAACCTGATCCAGAATATATGCCACAAGGATCCATGTAATTAACCTTTTTCGATATCGCCTCCTTATTGTGAAATATAAAGACATCATGAATACTCAGTATTTACCGATCTAGCCAAATAAATAGTAACCAAATTTTTACTTAATTTACATATACTCCTTTTGACAAAGAGGTAATAGATCAAATTATATACAATGGAATTAACTCCATTGTATCCCTTGAAAGGGTGCTAATGATAGAGCTTAAGTTTATGGAGAAAAAAATGCATTGGGTAGAAAAATTCTGTGAATATATTCCGTGTAAACTACTATTTGAATAATCTCACAGAAAACAGTTCGAACTTATATGGAAATCTGCAGACAAAATATATAGAAATCTAGTTACCCAGAGCTATAAAAGAGAGTTTCAATGAGGATGAAGTTTAAAGTAAATTTGAAGAAGATACTCCAAACATGAGTAAAATTTATATATGCATAAACCTAAACCCAGTGGAACTGAGTAATGAGGGCTAATTACTTGTGTATTTGTAGTTTTGAGTCACTCCACTGGAATTTTCTGAGTGTGTACATTTGATGATATTTTTGTAATAGGTGATTGATTCTGCTATGCTGAAAAATATACTATACAAAGGGCATATTTAAAGTAATACAAAGAGAAGAAATTTCAGTTCCTGAGTAGTGATAATGGAGAATTATTCAAGCAACAATTAAATATTCAGGGACCCTCTTGTTTGCAGAACTGCCTTAGGCCGTATTTAGTTACGGAGGCTCTGGTGGCAAATCAATAAAGAGCAATGCTCCATTTATTCTACATTGCTGGGTAATGAGGTGTTCCAGCAAAGAGAGTTTTCCAAGTGAAGTTTACCCCTCAAAAATTGTTTTTATTAAAGCCACTTTCTGGCCTTGTAGTCTTCTACCTGCACTTACTCTCTAATACTTAGATTCTCATCTGCAAGTTAAAAAAGTCCATTTCTAACTCCAAAGTAACCTTTCTAAATAATATTAAATTTATTTTTCTTTAAACAGAGTACATAGCCTCTAGAGAATAGAGTATTCAAAGAATTAATTCTCTTCTTTAAATCTGGATAATACTCATACATAAAGAAAGAAGTTCCTATATTTTCTTATTAAGATTTTTTAAAAGAGGATACTAGCATCAGCTGCCTGACCTTTGAGCTCTGCTTGGAACTATTTTTAGAGACCATCTCTCTATGTGAACCTAGAAATGCAAAGCTGGAGGGACCTTCTGGCTTTCATAGTCCCACCTCCTCATTTTAGGATGAGGAAACTGAGCACTGGAGAGGTAAAATCTTGCCCACCCATCCTGTGCTGGTGTCATTATTATATCTTACATTAAGGGTTAGAAAGTCATAGCCTGCAGGCCAAATTGTCTTTCTCCTGTTTTTGTAGATAAAGTTTTATCGGAACATAGGTATGTCCATTAGCTTACATATTATCAACAGCTGTTTTTATGCTGCAACAGCAGAGCTGATTAGTGGTGACAGAGATTAGGGACAGACATCTGGTCCCCAAGGTCTAAAGTGCATACTCTGTGTGCCTTTATAGGAAATGTTTGCTGACTCCTGCCTTAAATCAGCCAGTTTCTGTACAATACTTTTCCCTGTCTTACATAGTAAACATTACTTGTTTGCTGAATTCACCTCATGCATAGGTGCAAATAACATCCGGGGACCTAGGGGGCCTAATAAGAAGACCTGTGTGTTGGCACTTTATCCAAACAACATCTGCTTTTATAGGACAAAAATCTGAAGGCCATACTACTTTAAACCACACTACTTTTAGACCACGCTGCTTTTAGGCTGTGCTGGGTCACATCGTTCCACTCCGAATGCATGGGGTGAGAGGATATGGAAAAAGCATGTCGCCCTTTAATCTTCTTCCCACAGTGCGTGTTTGGATCCTTTGGTCCACTGGAGGAAGAAAATATACCTTGCTTTTGTACATTATTACAACAAGAAGAGACTTGGTAATGATTTTTGTTGTATGTTTTTGAGAGTTAATGTTAATTTTACCTTCTTTCAAATTGAAAACTCATATGAATTTACTTATGACTAGGAATTGAGAGATGTCTTACTCAGTAAGTAAGTACCCTCCTCCCCCTACCTCATAGCACAAGGCATCTATTATAGAAGCCTGGAGAATGAGGAAACTCCTGCCAAAATTCAAAATACTTCAGACAAGACTTCTCATGCACAAAATACTGCTTTTAATTGGTTCTTAACTAAATTAATTAAGCTGGTATGACTCACTCTCCAGTCACAACTCAACTTGAAAAGCACAAAGGAATATGGCTGGGATAACAAAAGCTAAGAGCCCTGAATTACTCCTGATTTTCATATTAACAAGGGAGTTCAGCCTAGAGAGAAAAGGTTAATTTGTTTTTTAATGGGCTTTTGAAAGACATGATCAGGTCTAGTGTGATAATTTATGGTTAATCATATGTTTAGAGGCAAAAGGGATTAATCTTTGAATATTAGAGTCATTTTCGTGTAACATAAAACAAAGTTTTCTTCATAGTAACTTTAAAAGTCAGGTCAGACTTCCTGTTTGAGCAAAGGTGGCAAATTGGCAAGAAAATAGAAATCCCGTCTAAGCAGCAGCGTAGGAAGAACAGAATGACAGAAGCACTCTGGGAACAAAACTCGTTCACAATCTATCTCCTTTTCCATGTTGCCATATTTCATGACTTAAGCATTACTTCCACTGCAAAGGCTGTGGTCTGGACTTTCACAAGTCAAGGAGAAAATAGTCATTCTCAGTCCATTTGATCAGTCATTCCCCTCAAAAATGTGACTCCTGGAGCAGAACGCAGAACTTTGCTGAACTCAACCACAGTTATTTTACCACATTGGAATCTGGCAAAGAGCACCCACAATGAGAGATACCAGGGTGGAAAAACAGCATAGAACAATAAAAGGCTGAAACCCATGTTGAGGTCTTCTACGGGTTGGCTTGTGTTTTCACACCCCGCCCCCCAAAAAGATGTATTAAAATCCTAACTCCCAGTACCTCAGAATGTGACCTTATTTTAAAGAAGGTTTTACAGAGATAAAGTTAATCTTAAAAGGAGGTCATTTGGGAAGGTTCTAATCCAATATCTTTAAGAAAGAGACGGGAGAGATGAAATGGAGAGCAAAAGGCAGCCATGTGACTGGACTGAGGCATCTATAAGCTAAGAAATTCGAAGAATTGCCGGCAAACATCAGAAGCTAGAAGAGGCATAGAAGGGGTCTCCCCTAGAGCCGTGAGAGACTGTGGCCCTGCTGAAACCTTTATTCCAGGCTTCTAGCTTCTAGAACTGTGAGGCGATGATTTCTGTGGCCTAAGCCACTCGGGTTTTGGTGCTTTGTTATGGCAGCCCCAGGAAACTAATACAGGGCATGCGACAAATGTTTCCTTTCATGGTCTGGTGAAGGTACATCAGGAAAAGACTAAGAGATGTAGTAATAAGCACTGTTATATTATGTGAGCTACTCATGTTTTAGAATTAAAAATCACTCTCAGGTGCCTGGAGCAGCGGCACAATTGTAGAGATGGGAGAACATCCCATTTTGTAATCCTCTCTCCTTGATCAGACTTGATGAAAGCTAACACCTGTGGTGGTGTTTCTGCCATACAGACTTGCATCTGTTTTGCGTAGATGGATATTTGAAAGCTCAGCTATAATGCTGTGCTTTCTCCCTTGTAAACGACAGTGCTTAACAAGGTTGGTAAATGCACAGAGCTAGTGTAAGATTCTAATCATAAAAGCTCCAATTCAAGATCTTCCAGATATAGGGTGTATCTCAGAGAAACAATATTAGGATACATCATTTATTATTGATAGGGACTTTATAGAAGTGAAAGGATCTTTAAATTTACCCTGTCCAACCCCTTGCTCAATGCCACGGAGCTTTCTGTGCAGTGAAATGTGATGAACTTGGCAGCCAGCGCTTGCTCTGGCACTTCTCAGTGCTGCTGGAATCACTGCAGGGCACCTGCACACTTGGCTCCCTCTGGGAGCCGAGGTTCACTGACCTCCTAGGTCTCACCCTCTCCCACTTCTGGGCTCCGCTTCATGCCTGACCTGCTTAGATTGCACACTCTTTGTTTCATAAAATTCGTTTCGTTTTCTGTGATTGTGTGTGAGACTTCAACCAAACCAAATGATGTGAATAATAAGTAGTAGCCAAAGCCTTTTGCTTTAGCTGCTGTGTTTCTGATCACATCCTGATCATTCGGATCACATACCAGCTTCAAGTTACCTCCACCACCATAAGATGAAAAACAGATTGTTTATCCTCAGTGTCAAATCAATCCCTGATCTGTCACAAACTTACTGATTTTCTCTTCCTTCGTTTCACTTCTAAAAAATGTACTAAATATCCCAGTTTTCTTAGCTGCAAACTCATCTTTGCATCCTTTCATTGTCATGTCTTTTTTTCTGAAAACTGCTCACCTCATTTTGGGCCTGAATACTCACTAATTAAATGATAACTTAGTCCATTGTGGTAATAAAGGAGAGAGCGCATGTTTCTTCCTAGTGGTACTACTAGCTAACTTCACATACTTCCATGGCCTGAGACTGCACCTGTGTTATTTGAGTTTGTACACTGGACCCAGCTAAATGTCTGCTACACTCTAGATCCTAACCTAGAGGAAAGAATTTATAAGGGATGTTTCTGACAAAATTGATAGCTCTTTTCAAGCAAAGGAGAAGCTTTGGAGACTACATGAAGTAGAGAGGAAGGGGACACTAACTAACATATTAGAATCCTCTAAATAGAGGTGTCAAACTCATTTTCACTGGGGGCCACATCAGCCTCACAGTTGCCTTCAAAGGGCGGAATGTAATTTGAGGATTTTAGTATCGATGTTCATCAGTGATATTGGACTGAAGTTTTCTTCCTTTGTTATGTCTTTATCTGGTTTTGAGATTAGGATGATTCTGGCTTCATAAAAAGACTTTGGAAGTCTTCCATCATTTTGGAGTTTTTGGAATGGCCTGTGAAAGATAGGGGTTAGCTCTTCCTTAAATGCTTTGTAGAATTCTCCTGTGAAACCATCTGGTCCAGGGCTTTTGTGTGTTGGGAGTTTTGATTACTGCTTCAATTTCATCAGCTGTTATTGGCCTGTTCAGGTTTTCTGCTTCTTCTTCATTGAGTTTTGGAAGATTATATTTTTCTAGAATTGTGTCCATTTTACCTAGGTTTTCAAATTTCTTGGCATATAGTTGTAATTTGTTGTAATTTCTTACAATCCTTTGTATTTCTGAGGTATCATTTGTAACCTCTCCACTTTCATTTCTGATTGTGTTTATTTGGGTTCTCTCTCTTTTTTTCTTGATGAGCCTGCTTAAAGGCTTGTTGATTTTGTTTATCTTTTCAAAGAACCAGCTCCTGGATTTATTGATCCTTAGAATTGTGCTTTCAGTCTCTATGTCACTTAATTCTGCTCTGATATTGGTTATTTCCTTCCTTCTACTTGCTCTGGGCTGTCTTTGTTGTTGTTCTTTGGGTTCTTGTAGGTGTAGGGTTAGGTTGTTTATTTGAAATGTTTCTATTTTTTTTTAAGTAGTCCTGTATCACTATGAACTCCCACTCAGGACTGCCTTCGCTGTGTCCCATAAGTTTTGGGTTGTTATGAGTTAATTTTCATTTGTTTCCAGAAACTTTTTGATTTCTTCCTTGATCTCATTCTTGACCCATTCATGGTTTAATAGCATAGTATTTAATCTCCATGAGTTTGGATGTTTTTGAGTTTTTTCCTTGTGGCTGGTTTCTAGTTTCAGTCCCTTGCGGTCAGAGAAAATGCTTGATATGATTTCAATTTTCTTGAATTTGTTGAGGCTTGTTTTGTGACCTATCATGTGGTCTATCTTTGAAAACATTCCATGTGTATTTGAAAAGAATGTGTATTTTGCTTCTTTGGGATGAAAGGCTCTATATATACCAGTTAAGTCCATTTCATCCAAGGCCTTGTTCAATGCCACAATATTTTTGTTGATGTTTTGTTTAGAAGATCTGTCCATCTTTGACAGTGGGCTATTAAAATCCCCTACTATAATTGTGTTGCTGTCAATATCTTTCTTGAAGTCCTCAAAGATTTTCTTTATGTATTTGGGCGCTCCTATGTTGGGTGCATATATGTTTATAATGTTTATGTCTTCTTGATGGATTCTTCCCTTGAGTACTATGAAGTGACCTTCTGGGTCCAGGTCTCTTTTTATGGCTGTTTTTGTGAAGTCTATTTTGTGTAATATGAGCATTACTACCCCAGCTATTTTTCCCTGTCCATTTGCTTGGAAAATTTGTTTCCAGCCCTTCACTTTCAGTCTGTGTAGGTCTTTTGTCCTTATGTGGTCTCTTGTAGGCAGCATTTGTGTGGGCCATGCTTTCTTATCCATTCAGCTCTTCTATGTCTTTTGATTGGAGAATTTAATCCATTTACAGTTAAGGTTGTTATTGATAGATAGTTATTCACTGCAATTTTTTGTACCTGTGTTTCTCTCTCTCTCACTGTTTCCCTTCCTTTTCTTAGAGCAGTCCCTTGAGCATCTCTTGCAGAGCTGGTTTGGTGGAGGTGTATTCTTTTAGACTTCTTTTTTCTGGGAAACTCTTTATTTGACCTTCCATCTTAATTGAGAGCCTTGCTGAGTATAGTAGCCTTAGTTGCAGGCCTCTGGTTCTCATTACTTGGAATATTTCTTGCTAGTCCCTTCTGTCTTGGAGCGTTTCCATTGAGTAGTCAGCTGCTAACCTTATTAGGGCTCCCTTGTATGTTACTTCCTGTTTTTTCCCTTACTACCTTTAAGAGCCTCTCTTTGTCTTGGAATTTTGCCAATTTAATTATGATGTGTCTTGAAGTGGGCCTCTTTGGGTTCCTCTTGATTGGGACTCTGTGTTTCCTGGATTTGTGTGACTTTTTCTCTCATCAAATTAGGGAAGTTTCCATTATAACTTTTTCAAACAGGTTTTCTATCCCTTGCTCTTCTTCTCCTTCTGGTATCCTTATTATATGGATATAATTATGTTTCATGTTGTCCTGAATTTCCCTTAACCCCTCTTTGTTCTTTCTGAGCTTCTTTTCCTTTTCTTGTTCTTTCTGGGTGTTTTTTCTACCTTGTCTTCCAGTTCGCTGATCTGATCCTCTGCTTCATTGAGCCTGCTTTTGATTCCTTCTACTGTTTTCTTCAGTTCAGAAATTGTATTCTTCATTTCCTCTTGGCCCTCATTGATAGTTTCTATTTCCTTTTTCATGTTGATATAGTTTGCAGTGAGTTCATTGTAGTTTCCCTGTAGTTTTTGGTAATTCTGTGTGAGCTTGTTGAGCTTCCTGATAACCATTGCTTTGAACTCAATATCTGATAGTTGACTTGCCTCTATTTCATTTAGCATTCTTTCTGAGATTTCCTCCTTTCCTTTCATTTGTGTTTTCTTTGTTGTTGTCTTCCCATTGTTTGTGAGACTCTTCCTGTTAGCCTCTGCTTCTTAAATTGATCTGTTCTGACTCCCTGGGTTTCTGCTGTGAACTTCTATGGTAGAAGACCTGTGAGATTCAGTGGTGCAGTCTCTTTGATCTCCTGAGCTCGCTGGCTTTCATTTATATTGGCTCTCTGTATGTCTTTGGGTTTTGTTTGTTGTTGGGTCTTTCTTTGGTAGGTCCTTCCCTCCAACTGGTTAACTGAGGGTCACTCCATCCACCATGTCTTGTATTCTGTTGTGCAGATGTGGACAGGTTGTGTTGAAGCTGGTTCTTCTGTGTGTACAAGGTTTTGAGGCTTCTGTCTAGCTCTTATTCAGTTGTTTGTTCTGGGTAATTTCTTCACCATTTAGTTGTATTTCCAGATTGGTCTTGGATTGAGGTTAGTGTGGCTTCCCCACCCTCCTTCACCTTCTTCTGTTGTTATCTATTGGTGGATCCTTTTTTGGTGGGTTTCCCCTTCCAGTAGGTATCCTGGTGTTCACAGCTCCCACCTACTCATCTGATTTTTCAATGTCCTCCACAATTTTTGGTCTTCAATCTTTATATATGCCGGAATACTGTTGGCTGTTCACTCTTGTTCCTCAGAAGATCAGGTAGTGTTTCACCTGTGTGCAGGGGGAAGTGGACTCTCCTCCCACCTATCTCGCCACCATCTTCCACCACTCTTAAAGTCATTGTTGAATTGCTAGTTCTTTCAAAACAATTTAAAAAATTTTTTGCTTTAGGCTTTAGAATTGTTTGAAGCTCAACATATGCAACCCAAATGGCATTAAGTAATGTTTGAATGATGCTGAAACTAGTATATTTATTTGAAATGTGAAATTATAGTAACTTCTTTAAATTAACTTTCTTATGTCTCGATGTCACTAAATATAAACAACATTATTCTTAAAATGCATTTAACTTAGCAACTGTATATCTACTTTTCTAGCAGAATTCTTAGACTTATAACTGGATTTTATAACCCATGTAAAGCACCTTATACTGTTTTATTTAAACAATGTCAATAACTGACAACCAAGATGTCATATCAGTAACTTTATCATCTATATTTATTTTCTATGATCCAAATAGAAGGCATGGCTACAAAATCTCCTAAGGTAAAATAAAGTGTTTTGCTTGTTAAAATCTAACTGAATAAAGCGAGTCATTCAGTTAATTGGCTTTGTAAGTTGCCTTAATCAGGGACTGGAGAAAAAAAAAAGTTAACTCCAGGCAATTCAGAATTCTGTTACAACCAAGACAGCTTTCCTTGCTACTTGGTGTTCAGTGTCCTACTTTTCCATCTTTACACAAACTGTCTGTCCAACAGATATCCAAGAGCTTTTAGAAATTGGTCAGTTTTAACAGTCCATATTTACTTTTATTAATCAATCCCTTCTTTCCAAATTCTAGTTTACTCACTAAGCTGTTGGCTTTTAAATTCTGTAGAATTCTGACTCCATAAACCCACAGTTTGTGAAAGCTTTCAGTATCATGCTACAATCCAGGTATGTGGCTTTGAAGTTTGTAGGCTCCCTGGGACTCCCAATAATGATGTGACAGGTCGGGCCAGCCAAGAGCTCAGGCCAGGCCTTACTGGGAAGTTACACCCTCAAAAAATCACCATGATCTAGCTTTGCTAGTTCAGATGCTCACTTTTGTCAGTATATCTGGGTATTAATCTCTGATTCTCAGTGATCATACTTAAAAGAGATTGCTTTATAAGCCATAATGCTAATAATTTACAACTGGGTAGGAGAACTTGGCACCTGCTTGCTCCAGCATCTTCCAAGTCAGTAGCTTTATACAGATAAATAAATAAAGATCAGGAGGTTGCCTACTGTATTATAGAAAAAGAGTACACTACTTTAAAAGGGTTTTTATATCCTGACTGAAAACAACTTGGACTACAGAAAAAGTTTGGGTTAAATGAAAGAGATCAAACATTAGCAATACAACTTTCCCTTAAGAAAGCCAAGGCAACTAACAAAACTAATTCATTACAACGTACTTCAATACTCCACCTTTTTATTGCATTTAGCAGTATATTCTTCCTTTGTCTTTCAAAACACATAGAAGATTTTTTTGTCATATAGATTTTTAAAGTTACAGTAGGAAATCTCATTAATTTTGTAAACAGATTTTGTTTAAATTCTAGCATGAATTTCTTTTGGAGTTTGGACTTCCATTCTTTATAGTCTATTCTTGTCTGTGTAAATTTCAATATTCTAAAGAATAACTAACTTTATTTTAGGTCCCTTTCTTAAAGTATTATATCACAGTGATTGCTTCTGGACATCTGAGTTACCTGTCATTAACAGCAGGAAAAATTAAATGCTTCAATAAACCTTCAGAGACTGCTCATATATGGATATGTAATTCTGTACTAGCTATATTTCTAGGGTTAAGACAAAGGGATTGATAACATCATGGGGTTAATCAGCTTTGAAGCATGAACTAAATATTCTAAAATATGACAGCATACATCACTATAAAAATCAGAAAATTCAAGTTTTCTCAAGGATATAGAATATGGTTATTCTCCTAATCTTCCTAGCCTTTTAGTTCTCATAATTGTAACTAGTTTTCACTGTTATATTTGTTTTATTTTCACTTACATTTTAGGAAAACAGAACATATCAAACTTGACTCTATCTCCCAAAGTCATATTGAGTCTTCATAAATGTAGATGGATTCAAAACAGGGTATTTTGGCCAGTTTTGTGCCATTGTTTCAAACAAGATTGTCAAGAAGTCAAACAAGAATGCTTTCTCTTGACCTTGATATGTTGAAAGCAGATCAACTCTTTTTTCCAAAGTATTAGACTGTCATTGCTTGCTTTCCTCCATCTAAGATTTGGGTCATTGTGTTCTCCAAGCCAGGGGAAGAACCGGCCACACTGCTGAAGAGAAAATTAAAAGTTGGCTTAAATATTAGACAAGCATCTTCAAGGTGTAGCTTGACTGTCACTCACACATATGAGACCTAGACTGGGCAGTCCATCAACTTAGAGATCTGACATGGAGTGTTATAGCAACAAATAATCTGATCATATTGAAATGATACTTTCTAAAAACTACTAATACATAAAACAGTTATAGTGAATGGTAAGTTCAAGACAGCACTTTGGTGTGTTTTGTCTTTTTTAATAAAACCTGGTATACAAGTACAATCACTTATTAATAAAGATAATATCAGCACTATGAAATCAACACTATGAAAATATCCCTGGCTAACCTCTAATAATAAGATCAAAGCATGTTAATATATGATTCAATTTAGGAAAATTTTATTTATGTATTTATTTTTTAGAAATACATCTATTTTTATTTTATTACATTTTATACTCAATGTTATTTTGTATTAGTTTAAAGTATACAGCATACTTATTAGGCAATCATATACTTTACAAACTATTCCCCCTGATATTTCCAGTACCCAAGTGGCACCATACATGATTATTA
The DNA here is from genome assembly GCF_022682495.2 of Desmodus rotundus. Classification (NCBI taxonomy): domain Eukaryota; kingdom Metazoa; phylum Chordata; class Mammalia; order Chiroptera; family Phyllostomidae; genus Desmodus; species Desmodus rotundus. The sequence goes on along the minus strand of NC_071388.1, from coordinate 71,222,910 downwards.
TAATATTATAGAGTGTATTTCCTATGCTACACTTTACATCCTCATGATTGTGTTGTAACTACCTATTTGTACTTCTAAATCCCTTAACATTTTTCACCCAGTACCACAACCCCCATTCCCTCTGGCAACTATCACTAAGGTCTCTATAGCTGTGAGTCCCTTTCACTTTTATATTTTGTTTATATTGTTCTTTATATTTCACATGTAAGTAAAATCATTTGGTATTTGTCTTTCTCTGGCTGACTTATTTCACTTAGCATAAAACCCTCTAGGTCCATTTGCAGTCACACTTGTAAGATTTCATTCTTTTAATGGCCAAGTAATATTCTCTTATATATACATGTACCACAGTTTTTATTTTTTATTCACTCCTCTATTGATGGGCACTTAGGTTGCTTGCATATTTTGGCTATTGCAAAGAACACTGCAATAAACATAGGGGTACATATATTCTTTCAAATTAGTGTTTTGTATTTCTTTGGATATACACACAGAGGTAGAATTGCTGGGTTATAAGGCAGTTCCATTTAAATATTTCTTTTTATTCTCTTGAGGAACTTTAATAAGAGGAGTGGAGTGACTTATAAATATACAAAATAATAATATTATATAACACTAATTTGATGATGTGCAACATTGTGGTATGAGCATATAAAGGAAGGACACCTATTTTTTGCAACCTGGTAATTCAGTCAAAAGTTTTTGGTATCTCAAGAGTTGTCTGAAATGATCTTTGAAAAATGAAAAGTAGATGGCTAGACAACGAGAGAAGGAATATCTTTCTGGTCAGAGGACACTGCACAAATAAAATCACAGAGACTATAAACAATGTGATGATGTGTGTGGGAAGCCATTATCCCCATACAAAGCTGGGATCAGAACACATATACTGTTTTTAATGCTTTGAAACATGTGACAGCATATCATGTAGCAATTCAATTTTTTCTATGAAAAATAATTAAGGACCTGAAAAAAATGATCAATATATGCTGTTAAATGAAGAAAGCATTTAAACATTTTTGAGGAACCTCCATATTGTTTCAACAGTGGCTGCACTAGTCTGAATTTCCACCAACAATGCACAAAGGTTTTCTTTTCTCCACATCCTCATCAGCTCTTGGTTGTTAATTTATTGATAATAGCCATTCTGACAGGTGTGAGATATCTCATTGTGGTTTTAATTTGCATTTATCCATTGATTAGTGAAATTAAGCATCTTTTCATATGCCTATTGGCCATCTCTATGTTCTCTTTGAGAAGTGCCTATTTAGGTCTTTTGGCTTTTTTAAATTTGAATTGGTTTTCTGTGTGTGTGTGTCTGTGCATGGGTGTGTTGAGTTGTATGAGTTCTTTTAAATAACTTGAATATTTCCCAGGCCATTGTGGCTCAGTTGGTTGGAGTGTCATCCTGTAAACTGAAAGGTTGTGAGTTCGATCCCCAGTAAGGCCATATACTTAAGTTGTGGGTTCAATCACCAGTTGGAACATTTATCAAAAGCAATCAATCAATGTTTCTCTCACACATTGATGCCTCTCTCTCTCTTTCTCTCTCTTCCCTTTCCACTCTCTCTAAAAGCAATGAACAAAAAACAAATGTCCTTGGGTGAGGATAAAAAAATAAAAAGAACTTAGATATTAAACCCTATCATATGTATAATTGGCAAATATATTCTCCCATTCATTGTGTTGTCTTTTCATTTTGTTGGTTTCCTTTGCTGAAACATTATTTTAGTTTGTTGTAGTCCTGTTGGTTTAACTTTTTTGTTTCTATTGCCCAAGGAGATATGTCAGAAAATACATAACTAAGAGAAATACTTGGCATTTTACTATCTATGTTTTTGTTTTGGATTATAGTATATCAACTCTTATATTTATGTATTTAATCCATTTTGAGTTTATTATTATATGTGGTGTAAGAAAGTGGTCTAGTTGAATTATTTTGCATGCTTCTTTCTAATTTTCCCAACATCATTTATTGAGTAGACTATCTTTTCCACATTTTATATTCTTCCCTACTAGGTCAAGAATTAATTGTCCATATAGGCATGGGTTTATATCTGGGCTCTCCATTTTATCACATTAATCTGAGTTTGTTCTTATGCCAGTACTATGCTGTTTTGAGAACTATGGCCTCATAGTCTAGTTTGATATCAGGTAGTGTGGTAGCTTCAACTTAGTTCTTCTTTCTCAATAGTGTTTGTGCTATCTGGGTTCTTTTGTGGCTCAGTTGTTCTAGTTTTGTGAAATTTGCCATTGGTGTTTTGGTAGGAATTGTGTTGAATATATAGATTGCTTTGGGTACTATGGATATTTAAACACTATTAATTCTTCCTACCCATGAACACAGTATACGTTTCCATGTATTTATATCTTCTTCAATTTCTTTCTTTAATGTCCTATAATTTTCTGAGTATAGATCTTTTACCTCCTTAGTTAAATTTATTCTTAGGTATTTTATTTTTGTCACGCAATTTTTTAATGGGATTATTTTCTTAGTTTCCCAGCTGATAGTTTGTTATTGGTATGTAAAAATACAACTGATTCCTGGATATTAATTTTGTATCCTCCTACTTTACTGAATTTATTTATCAGTTCTTTTAGTTTTTTGGTGTAATCTTTAGGGTTCTCTACTACAGTATTATGTCATTCAAAAATGACAGTTTTACTTCTTCATTTTTAATCTGGATGTTTTTTATTTCTCCTTCTTATCTGATTGCTGCGACTAAGTCTTCCCGTACTATGTTGAATAAGTGTGGTGAAGGCAGACATCCCTGTCTTCTTCCCAAGCTTAAAAGAAATGCTTTTAGTTTTCCCCCTTTCAGTATGATTTTAGCTATGGGTTTGTCATATATGCCCTTAATTATGTTGCAATATGTTCCCTGTATTTTAATTTTGCAGTGAGTATCATAAATAAGTGCTGGAATTTCTCAAAATGTTTTTATGCATTGATTGATATGCTCATCTATTTTTTATCCTTCATTTTGTTTATGTGGTATATCACATTAGTTTATTTGCATATAGTGTACCAATCTTGCATTTTAAGAATAAATCCACTGGATCATGATCATTTTTAATGTATTGCTGGATTTGGCTTGCTAATATTTTGTTGAGGATTTTTACATCTAAATGTATCAGGCATATTGGCCTATAGTTTTCTTTCTTTGTAGTGTTTTCATATGATTTTGGAATAAGAATAATGCTGGCCTCTTAAAATGAGCTTGGGGGTTTTCCCTTCTCTTGAAATTTTTGGAATAGTTTGAGAAGGATAGGTGTTAAGTTCTTCTTTGAATGCTGGTAAAATCAACTCTGAATACATCTGGTCCAAGACTTTTGTTTGTTGGAAGTTTTTGAATTACTGCTTCAGTTTCATTAGTTGCAATCAGTTTTTTAAGGATTTCTGGCTCTTATTGATTCAGTTTTGTGATACTATAAGTTTCTAAGAATTTATCCATTTCTTCCAGGTTGTCCAATTTGTTGGCATATAGATGATCAAAATATTTTCTTATAATCCTTTGCATTTCTGTGGTGTCAGTTGTTACTTCTCTTTGTCATGTCTGATTTTATTTATCAGGGTCCTTTATCTTTTATTCTGGGTGAATGTGTTAAAGGTTTGTCAATTTTGTTTATCCTTTAAAAACCCAGCTCTTGGTTTCATTGATCTTCTGTATTGTTCTTTAGACTCCATTTCATGTATTTCTGTTCTGACTTTATTATTTCCTTTCTTCTACTTACCTTAGGCATTGTTTATTGTTTTTCTTGTTCCTTTAAGTATAAAGTTAGATTGTTTATTTGAGATTTTTCTTGTTTCTTGAGATAAGCTTGTAATACTATAAATTTTCCACCAAGGACTGCCTTTATTGTATTCCATGGTTTTGGGGTGTTGTGTTCTCATTTTCATTGGTTTCAGAGTATCTTGATTTTCCTTTGATCTCATTATTAACGTATTCATTTTTTAATAACATTTTACTTAGCCTCCATGTCTTTGTGTGTTTTTCAGTTTTCTTCCTGTTATTGATTTCTACGTTTATACTATTATGGTCAGAGAGGATACTTGATATGATCTTAGTATTCTTAAGTTTACTGAGACTTATTTTGTGGCCTAACATGGTCTATCCTGGGAAATGTCCCATGTTCACTTGAAAAAAAATGTATGTTGTGCTCTTTGGAGTGAAATGCTCTGAAGATATCAGTAGAATTTGTCTGATCTAGTGTGTAATTTAAGGCCACTAATTCATTGTTGATTTCCTGTCTGGAAGATCTATCCTTTCATGTCAATGGGGTGTAAAAATTCCCTGCTACGATTGTATTACTGTTCATCTCTCCTGTATATTGACTCAAGATTTGCTTTGTATATTAGGTGCTTCCATGTTGGGTGCATAAATGTTTACGAGGGTTGTATTCTTTTGTTGGATTGCTCCCTTTACCATTACATAGTGTGGTTTTTTATTTCTTATATAGCCTTTTTTCAAGGTCTAATTTGTCTGATATAAATATTGCTACTCCAGCTTTTCTTAACTTTTATTTATATCAAATATATTTTTCAATCTTTTTTACTTTTAATTTGTGTGTATCTTTCATTCCAAGATGAGTCTCTTATAGACAGCATATCTATGTGTCTTGTTTTCTTATCCATTCAGCTAATCTATATGTTTTGATTGGAACACTTAAGCCATTTTCGTTTAATGTGATTATTGATAGGTATTTATTTATTGCCATTTTATTCTTTATAACTATATTTTTTTCTTTTTTTAATACTTCATTTTATTTCCCCCTCACCATTTATTACCCCATATTCTCCTCCACCTCCACCCACCCCCTACCCGCCCCCTACCACCCCAATGCCCACAATCACTACAATGTTATCCATGTCCATGAGTTCTTTTTCTTTTTCCTTCTTTATCTTCTTAAAGAAGACTCTTTAACATTTCTGGTAATACTGGTTTAGCGACAAACTCAGCTTTTTCTTACTTGGAAGCTTTTTATTTTGCTTTTAATATAAAATGATAGCCTTCCTGGATAAAGTAATCTTGGTTGTAGGTTTTTGTATTTTACAACTTTCAATATTTTCTGCCAGTCCTTTCTGACCTGAAATGTTTCTGTTGAGAAATCAGCTGACAGTCCTATGGGAGCTCCTTTGTAGGTAACTAACTGTCTTTCTCTGGCTGTGTTTAAAATTCTCACTGTGTCTTTTACTTTTAGCATTTTAATTATGATAAATCTTAGGGTGAGCCTATTGGGTTTCATCTTTTTTGGGACCTTCTGTGCTTCTAAGACATATATTTCTTTTTCTTTTACCAGCTTTGGGAAGTTTTCAGTCATTATTTTATCAAAAATTTTCTTGATCCCTTGCTCTCTCTCTCTTTGCCTTCTGGTATTTGTATTATGCATATGTTGTTATGGTTTGTTTATGTTGTCCCAATTGAGTCTAAAACTATCCTCATTTTTATTTATTTATTTATTTATTTATAATTAAAAAAATTTTTAGACAGAGGGGAAGGGAGGAAGAAAGAGAGAGGGAAACATGAATTTGTGGTTGCCTCTTGTGCATTCCCCACCCAGGACCCAGCTCACAACACAGGCATGTGTGACTGGGAATCTAACTGGTGTCCTGTTGGTTCACAGGCCAGTACTCAATCCATTGAGCCATACCAGCCAGGGCTATCCTCATTTCTAAAAGTCTGTTTTACTTTTTGTTCCTCTGATTGGGTGTTTTTTTTCTTCCTTATATTCCAGATTGCTGATTTGATCCTCTGCTTTATTTAACCTATTTTTTCCTTCTAGTTTATTCTTCATTTCAGCTATCATATTCTTCATTTCCAACTAGATTTTTTGTGTGTGTGTGGGGGGGTTCTGTCTTTTTCCATGCTGGTGAAGTTCTCACTAATTTTCTTGAATATCTTTATAAACTTTTTTTTTTTTAACTCTACTGGTCAATTGATTGGCTTATTTCATGTAGCACTTTTTTTCTGGAGATTTTTTTTTCTACTCTTTCTTTTAGGAAATGTGTCTTTCCTCCTCATTTTGGCTGTTTCTTAGTATTTGTTCCTATATATTAACTAGAACTGCTGTATTTCCCAGTCTTGGTAGGTGGCCTTATGTAGTAGTGTCCAGTGAGAGTTTGTGGCAATGTCTCCTTGATCATCTGAACTGGGTGCTCCAGGAATGTCCCTTGTGTTGATCATGTGTGCCCTCCTGTAGTAGTAAATGAGTCTTGATTGCTTTGGGCCCTATTATGCATGCATGAGGCCAACCCTCAGGCTGGCTGACTGTATCAACCCCAACCACAATGCAGGAGCCGCTCTGCTAGTGCTGACCACAGTAAGCAGAATTTGCCTCAGCAGGGACCGTTGCCTGCTGACATCTCCCTTTGGATATGCTGCTTGTGAACCTAATTGGATCCTGCTCTTATGTTGTCTGAAGCTGAAAACCGAGTGTGTTTGTTCAGGGGATTTGGGGAAGGACTCTTGTGTATGTCTATATCAGAGGTTGGTATGTGACTGGTGCTGGGTAACCTGTTTAGACTACAAAGCAATCCACAGTTTGTGGCTGCCTCTGTTGGTTGTGGGTGTGTGTGGGAAGGACCAAGCTGTGCACCAAGGCTGGGTTTTGCCAGCACTGAGCTTGGGGGCAGGTCAGTAAAAGGCCTAAGACACCATGAGATGTGCCTTTACCTTCCTCTACCTGCTGGCTGCCTGTTGGCTTTAGTCACTGATAGAGCCTCTGGTGGTATTCCAGTTGCATATGGTAGGTTCTCAGTGAGTCACCAGCTAAGGGTAAGTGTTGTCCTTCAGATTGATACAGGTTCACATGCATTGCCAGTGTTGAATCTGAGGGTACTCAGCAAAAGTCTCAGGGTGTACCAAGTCTAGCTGCCACCCACTGAGTTCCCTCAGTCCTCTGTGGTGGGGCATGGTCTCAGCAAGTTGTCAGGGTAAGGCCAGCAGAGTTTATCAGACCAAAATAGACCAAGATTTGGCCATGTGATTGGATGGCTCTGCACCAGATGTATGTTCAAAGAAAAAATGGACCCTGTCCTGAAGCCACACGATTCAGTCTGTCCCAGATTCTGTCAGAACTTCCTGGAGAGCCTGAGCTCAGTGGGGTGGTGACTATCAGCTGGAAAGGTGGGGCTACTGGGAGTCTGGAGGGTGGGGTTAGTGGATTTTCTGTGAGGAGAGGTACTGGTCAGATTAATGGGAAGGTGAGGGTGTGGCCCCTCCCTACAGCCACATGACTTAGTTACTGTTACCCCCTTAGTCTGCCTGGATCTCTACACCTTGGGCTGAGACTGCTGGTTCTTCTACAGGATGTGAGTTTCACAGGGTTGGGTGACAGTGAGTCTGGACTATGAGTCTATTGCCTTTTCCTAGGTTGATGGTGTAAGGAGGGGAGTGATCCACACAAGAAAGATGATGTCTGTGGTGTGAGAGAGGGACTTGGCACAGGGATACTGGTGCTGAGCCACAAACTCCAGTCTCTCCTCACACGACTCTAGTTTGCTCTGCACACCCTCCACCAGATCCCAGGGTGAGTGGCTGCAAACAAGATTTTGTGTGATGCCCCTTTAAGAAAGCACCTGTGTCTCCAACAAACTCATGTCTCTCCCTGGAAGACAGAATCCTCTCTGATTTTCACAGCTAGATGTTACATGTGCACTTTTTCCTTATTCTGGTGCTCTGGGCTGAGAAGCCCAGCCTTTGTAGTTGAGATATCCCTCTGGAATTTCAGCCATGCCCGGGGAAGTGGGATGAGCCCTTTTCACTTCTTCTGCCTTCCTACCAGTCTCAATGAGACTTCTTCTGTAAATACTTAGTTATACAACTCCGTTTAGCTAGTCTTCAGTTGTTTATTCAGGTTCATTGTTCTATATTTTAGTTTTAATTTCATTTTGGTCCTGGGAGGATGTGAGTATAACTTCTACTTACTTTTTACCATCTTAGATCCCTTCCAAAGTACATCTATTTTTAAATATAACTTACAAATAAATAGGAAACTGTGTAACCTTCCTTGTCTACTTATCCTTTGCAATTATACAAACCTCTGATTCTCTCAGAACAATTAATGAGGTATTTTTGTTTTATTCATATCTTTGGGGAAATATAGGTATTTATAAATACATCGTTAAAAATATTGCAAATGATAAATATTCCAAAAAGAGAAGCAACATATAGTCTTACAAAATTCTTGTGAAATATTTATGTCTTAATTTGTACCAATGTGAAAGTTTGTGTGTCTGGGAGAGAAAACCTGCTTAATGAACCTGCCTCAAAAAAGATAATATAATTGTTTTTTTATTTTACTAGTGTTCATTACTTATTCCCGCACCAAAATGAACAGAAGACATGAGAGCACTCCCTCCGTTAAGCACCCTCTGATTCGTGTTATCAGTGGGTGCCAGGACACTCCTTTTTGTGTGCCTGTAAGAACAAATAATGGCAGCCCACTTGGATGTTTAAAGAAAGAAACTGCTCTCGGCAGTAAGAAAGACAAATTCAGTGAGTGTATTTTATTTTGATTAGCTATCTATGCCTTTCAACTGGGAATAGAGAAGATGGTAACTTCTGTAATTTAGTCTTTGAAAAATCCTTCTAATTGCTTTCAAAACCAATGCATTCTTTTACTCTCTGGTCAACATTCTTGAAATGCTTACTGTTGCCAACACTGGGTATGCACCGAGGATAAAATGGTGGTAAAACAGCCATGTGTGAAATAGAATATTCTAAGCTTCCCCAAAGTATTTCACTTATGAATCAATTTCAGTATTTTAGGAAATTACTTAACTAGCGTCTTTTTAATTTCAAATTTTAGAAAGGCCCCAGTTCAGAATTTGTAAAGCCTGAGATCCATGACTAGAAATAAATAATATTAAATGTTCTATGTCCATAGATTTTACATACAAAGTATATACATATATAACATCTTTTTATATACAATGCATGTGTTATATAATATTGTAATTATTAATAATAGTATATATTATATAAAAATATAAACATTTGATGAAACTTTAAAATGGATTTTGAGTGTTTCTAAAGTGTGATAAAATGTAATCCTGTGTCTAATTGTGACATTATTTTGTAGTAGTAAAAATTTCTAGGTTTGAATTTTGCCATTTAATTTTCTAGATCACAGGATTATTCCATTTAATACAGAATCCAGGTAAAGGTTATGTGAAGATGAAAATAATTGCTTAACATTTACTCATTAAATAAACATTCATTTTACTTATATAGTAAATACAACAAACAGATACAATTATTATTGTTTTAAAAGTGGAGGTAGAAACCTTATAAAAGTGTGTGAAAGTGAAGCTGATATAATTTGTGAGTATATCCTTGTAAACAGCAAAGGAGCCTCAGTAATAGGGTTGCACAGGAAGCTTGAGTTCATGTTTGTGTTCAATGAAAGAAGCTATCTCTCCAGACTCAGGATGAAAAAGAAAGAAAAAAGAAAAAGTACTCTTTGTTTAAAAAGTTGGCAGGAGATCATGTGGTATTTGTTTTTTACCACCTGACATTTCATATAGCATAATGCTCTCCAGTTCCATCCATGCTATCATGAGGGGTAGGAGCTCCTTCTTTCTTTTGGCTGTCTAATATTCCATTGTGTAAATGTACCACAGTTTTTTGATCCACTCATTTACTGATGGGCACTTAAGCTGTTTCCAGCACTTGGCTATTGTAAATAATGCTGCTATGAACATTGGGGTGCACAGGTTCTTTTGAATTGGTGATTCAGGATTTGTAGGGATCACTGGATCAAGAGGCATTTCCATTTTTAGTTTTTTTTCTGAGGATGCTATATGATCTCACCTATAAGTGGAATCTAATCAACAAAATAAACAAATGAGCAAAATAGAATCAGAGACATGGAAATAAAGAACAAACTGCCAGTGATCAGAGTGGGGGGATAGGGAGATAATGGGGGGAAAAGAGGAAGGGGCAAGCCAAGGAACATAGAGGACTCATGGGCATAGACAATGGGAGGAGATTGGCTGTGGGAGTGGGGGGACGAGGTAGGGGTGAGCAATGGGGAAAAAGGTGGGACCACTGTAACTGAACAACAGTAAATTAAAAATAAAAAGTAAAAAAAAAAAAAAAAAGCTGGCAGGAGAGTTTCCCTTTCTCTGCAGTAGTAAAAGCAGACCATAGGAACAGTGAGTAAGACAGACACAGAGCAGAGCAGTAGGAAGGTGAAACTGGAAAGACAAGCTCAAACTTAATCGAAGTAACTAGGGGTATATGTTTTGCTGAGTATATAAAAGGGAAGCAAAAGTTCAGCATGGAATTAATAATACTCTGTGCCTAATATGAATGTTGAACCATTGTATAAACATAGACTGAGGATTTTCTGCAAATACCAAAGGAACGCATCAGTGTACATTAACCTGGGAGAAGAACAGCAAATGGACACCACAGAATCATAGCAGAATTTGGATGGCTTAGGGCAGAGAGAAAAGTTCCCAGAGCCACAAAACAAATGTTTTTCTCTAGTTCCTTAGGGGAGAGAGTGAAGATTAACTTCAGTGTTTTCACTTTGTTATTTATTTTCTGAATACAATTATATTTATGTTACTTATAATCTATTAAGCTATGTAGTATCCTCACTCCATAGAACAGTTCAATCATTTTCATAAGTTCTTTTATTATATGCATAAAAATCTCTTTTGAATAATTCTAGATTAGTTTTTACTGCCATCCTGGGAGTCTATGTTGTAGAAAACAAACACAATCATATAAGTTCAAGTATATGCATGTGTGTAGGTAGATTGTTTCAAACAAACCTGGAAACAGATTGAAAGGCCATCTGTAAGAATAGATTAAGTAAGTTAGGGCAGACCCATTGCATGACTATTATGCCCCCTTTAAAAAGAGCAAACTGAAATAACAGTAGTCTAGAAGAGTTACATAGGCAGTACTTACAGGTTATAAAGCAAAGTGCTGGACATAACTATATGTACATTTTTATAAAGTGCCAAATGAGCCCCGGACCCTATGTATTTCTATGGGTCTGTATGTACACATTTATGAAATATCTGTATAAAATTATATAACATGAAGAAAATAGAGAAGGGTGTAAATTAAGTTAACAGGTTCCAAAGAGGGGGCCAGGCAGTATGATGTTGTTTTGAAGCCAAAGGAGGATGAGAAAGCAAAGTCAAAAGATGAGAAATAATTTTTAAAAAATGAGTCTTCAAAACAAAGGTTTGGTATTACAACATCATTTGTATATTTATGTAGCATTTTACATATTTCTATGCTTATGAAGAACTTTAATAAAACTTACAAAAGAAGATTCAGGATCACAGAGTAATGGAAATAGCAAGTGGCACATCACATAAATCCTTTTTTGTTTCTTCAAGTTGAGCTTCATTACAAAAAGGATCTCAATTCAATTGTTTTTATCTACCCTGCACTTTCTAGAAGTCAAAAATTATAAATTTAATTTGGAGTTATTTTGAAAAATATTTTGGGACAACATGATGATACTTCATAGAAAATCAATGTTATATTCAGGAACATATTTATAAATAAATTCTCTTAATATTTTCTAAGTTTAATTACAGTTGTTTATGAAGCATAATTTAAAATTGAAATATACTAGTATCAATGTCCAAATATTAAAAACAATAAAAGGATATTATCAGTTAGCTGGATTTTGGTGACTTTTAAAATAATTAAGTTTTGTAATGTAGTAATACAGAGTGTAGTAGATATATGGTTTTCTTTCTGCAGTTTGTTTTCTTGTTTTTTTCACATTTTTTAAATTGTTGTTCAAGAGCAGTTGTTTCTATCTTCCCCATATCATTCCCCCCAACCCAGCCATTTCCACTTATCCCCCTTGATCCCACCCCCCTTTGGTTTTGTCCATGTGCCCTTTATCCATGTTCCAGAAAACCCTCCCCTCTTGTTTTTTGATTAAAGTTTTGGTTAAGTGAACCAAAGGTTCATTATTTTATACATAATGCAGAGAATATCTTTTTGAAATGAATTATTGAAGAATGAGAGTATAGTTATATTTTTTTCTGGAAATCCTTTGATATTTTGCTTGAATAGAATAAAGTAGATGACATATTTGTAATTGGCATATTATTTATATAAATAATTTAAAAATCTTAAATTTCTTAACTACTGAAAAACATATTATATTCTTAAATAATTAGCAAATTTACTTTTTTCAATTTGTGAAAAGTACATTTTGGCCAAGTCTTAGAGATTCAAAATTTTTTTCATGAGCCTTTTTAGAAACCTAAAATAAAAAGTAAACGTTTGCAAAACTTTAATAAAAAGAATGTTTCTCTTCAGTCCAAGTGTGTTAGTTTACCCATGGATGTGGGTATCCATGCATGTAATATTTTAAATATCATTTTAGCAACTTAGATTTTAAAAAGAAGTTTTCAAATAGCTCTAACACTTTTAAAGAGATAACCTCTCCTAAATATTATGAAACAGCTCTCGATTGGCTCAGCCTCCTTATAAACATAAGGTTGCTTTCACAACTCCATTACTGGGGGCAATAAATTACAGTTGAAGGCCGTCTATATCATTTAAACATGTTTAAAGCTATTAGATGGTACCATTGTAGAACTGTTCTAATCTTGTGCATGTCAGGGCGGGGACATCAAATGTGGCTCGGTAAGCCTCCTGTGCCTGTGGGAACCCACCACCAGTGCCTCCCTCGTTGGCCTGGCCAGGGTGTGAGAAGACGGCAGTACTTCTACTCCCTTCCCTAAAACATGCCAGGAACTGTGTAAATGAAGTTATTCTGAACATGGCATTTTCTTTAAAGGAAATGAGTAGAATAAGATATGAAAAGGAGTGAAAAGGAGAAATTATGCACACTTTGAAAATATTTTATTCATTCAAAAGCTAATTACTTGACATTTTAATAGTGCAAAAGTCTCCTGCTAATATTTCAAATTCAGTGTGAGCTTCTAATTTAGCTCAGCAACACAACCCAGATCCCTTTCTACCTTTAGGTGACCATGTCCCAAATCTCTTTTTATTTTTTACAGGTGAAACTGCCAGGTTAAAAGAGAAATGGTTGCAAGATATCATATGTAGCTTTTTAATATTATAAATACAGTGAACAGTGAACATGCACTTCCGTGGTTGAACAGGAGGTAGGTCAAAGTTGACATATAATTCTAAAACATATTATTTTCTAATTATGGCTTCACAAACCTCTTTTTTTTTAAGGGGGAGCTTAGTTTTTACATGAGTGAATATCTCAGTAGTTGGTAAATGTACATACCACATTGTTAAAATTATCTGTGATAAAATAGCAATAAACAAATGATGGAATTATATGGATAGCAAAAAATAATGTAAATTATATTACCTAGAGGAACTATAACTTTAGTGATCATATGAACAAAGGCAAATATAATTTAATATATTATATGTATTTTCACTAAATGATATCAAGGCTTCATTGTTTTCCTGTCACCTTAAAAATAGCAAATTTAATTTATATTCTAGTATGTTGAAAAAAAAACCTAATGGCTAATAGAGTAGAAAATCTCTCTTCCTAACAAAACTAAATTTGGAAATTTTCTTTTTGCCTGAAATATAAATTAGCTCTATTTAATTTTATAATAAATTGTTTCCTCAGTAGGATACAACTTATAAAAACTAATTATTTGTATAATTATTACTTTATATCCCAAAACTCCATCACTTATTTTTGTAGTCTTGAATTTCCAGCTGCCTGTATCTAAATGTTTCACAATGCCACATGACTGTAGTCCTTTTAGATAACAGTATGTCTTAAGGCCAAAAATCTTACCAAATATCACATTATTGGGTAGCAATCTGTATTTTGTGTGAACATTGAAACAAACATAACAGGTTCTGAAGAATAAAGCATTCCTAGTTTCTCTGAAGAAAACCTCTAATAGTTGGTATATAACAACATTATTTTCAAATTCTGCAGTGCCTTCAAGCAGAGCACATGAATCCTATGATCTTTTAAAAAATATTTTATTGTATTTTTTTCCATTACCACTTAGTCCCCTTATATCCCTTCTCATCGCCCTCAGTTACTCCACTGTTGTCCACGTCTATGAGTCTTTTTCCTTTTTCCTCAATCCCTCCACTTCCTAACCTACCCTGCCCCCTTAGCTGTCATCCTGCTCTCCATCTATGAGTCTGTCTCTATTTTGCTTGTTAGTTCAGTTTGTTCATTATATTCCATTTATGAATGAAATCATATGGTACTTGTCTTCCTCTTGCTGGCTTATTTCACTCAGCCTAAAGTTCTCCAGGTCCATCCATACTGCCTTAAAGGGGGAAATTTTTCTTCTTTTATACAACTGAGTAGTATTCCATCGTGGAAATGTTTCATAGTTGTTTTATCCACTTACCCACTCATCTACTAATTGACACTTAAGCTGCTTCTATATCTTGCTGATGATAAATAATGCTGCAATGAACATTTTAACATTTAAATCAATACTATTTAAAACAATAATGGGTCATCAAGGAACATGGATAAAAGACCCATGGACAAAGCCAAAGGGGGTAGGATTGAGGGTGGGAGTTGCAGGGGGATGAGGGGAAGGGGATAGCGGAAAATGGAAACAACTGTACTTGAAACAATAAAAAATTCAGAAAATTCAAAATAAAATATATTACATAATAAAATTAATACCAACCTTGAGAAATGTTATGAAATTGGACTTATTCCATCCAAGAATATATATAGCTTTTTATTAATATTAATCATGTATTTTTCCTAAATGTTCTATAATTAGTTCAGGTCTATATAAATTAAAATATTCTGACTTGTACAGCATAAGTTCTTATACAAGGTCCGGCACAAATAACACCTCTTTTTTATTAGAAAATCCTTTATTACAAAATCATAAGCATGTGATGCTGTAATGTAACCATACCACACTCAAGCACACACCATAGGATATTTTAGGTAAAATTTCAAATTAAAACTATAAATTATTACACCCATATTATTACTCTGTCAACCACACTCAAGCAGGCAGGCATTACTTCTGCCAGACCCTGTATATTGCTAAAATTATCCAAAAGAATTTCAATCTATTAAATTGTTTTAAAAACTATTAGTGAATACTTCCATATAACATGTACTTACTATACTAACACCCTGTTGAATATCTAAATTACATATGCAAGAAAAAAATGTGGAAACATTTGCTTTGTCTGAAAAACATTCTTGAGGTCTTTTAAGGGTATTAATTAGCTACCTTCAAATTCTATGTCAAAGACTTTTAAAGTTGCAGAGACAAAATAGGTATTTTGTTTGTGCTATACTGTTATTCAGCCAGCCCCAAATCAGTGTCTGTCTTGACATGTATTCAAAGCTTATTTTTGAAGCATAACAAATACCTATTAAAATATGGGTTATTTTTTTATATCAGCATATATCACAAGAAGCAAATCATGTATTCCGGAACACAATAGATTAATTAAAAATTAGTTATGGAATACTTGGCTAAAATAGCATCTTAAGGCAAATATTAATGTTGTTCATCATTATTAAAGAAAAATCACCTTTATAAATTATTCTCATAAACGTCTGATGCTTTCTCATTTTAAAGGAAAGTCTAAAGTTGTTTCATTCTTATTTTATAAGCAAAATTAATGTTTATACTAACATGCTCTCTAAATTTAGCACTACTGTGTTATAATCTTTTGAAATTTTTCTTCCCCATTTCTTAGAATTCATGCATCTTAATTTGTTTTTCTGTGTTCATTAAAGGATATAAATAATAATATTCTCCCTTTATGCTCAAATATTTAAGAAACTTTTAAAGTCAAGTCAGTATGTTATATATCATGTAAAGTTTTACACACTAATTATCTTCAAAAGCCTTGCTGGCAATGTTTTCCAAAAAAAAGTGATTTAAAAGCAAAAAGCAAAGTAGATACTTAAACACCATTTTTGAAAGAAAAGACTCATCATTTATGTGGATGTAGTGCAGATAATATCACTATTCACATGTGAACAAAAACACCTTCGTTCAGGCATATCCTTATATGCTATGCTACAGGCGTGGGGCTCCTATCTTCAGGTTCAGTCTTCTGAGTTCCCTGTATATCCACAGTGCCTCTTATGGTTCCCATGAAAACAGTTCTGCTAAGTCAGTATTCACTTCACCAATGGAAAGGGCTCGTGATTTTAACAGGTAATACACATTTTTGTAGTTCACATTCTCAGGCATGCCCTAGCTAAAGCAAAATGCTGATGAGTTTTCAACCATGTGAAATTAATTTCCATAGAGAGCCTGAGGAGTGACATCAGGTTTCATGAGGAAATCAGCTAAGAAATGAAATACCAGTTCATGAAAACTTTTCCTCAATTTAGCACTGCAATGGCCTTTGATGATCACTTAGAGCTCTGCTTATGCAAAGAAAGCAATATCCAGAAACCAAGTTATTAGTACTATGAGTGGAAATAATCATTCAAAGAAAAGCAGTGTATAAAGTTATTGCACCTTCCTATTCTAAGCCTGGGTCTCTTGCTCTTAATTAGACAGTAACAGTGATCATCTAATTAATAACTTATTGATAATTATCAGATATCAAAAATGTTATTTGAAGCAGATGTTTTACTATAATATGAATATTTTTATCTTTTTAAATACTAAAAGAGGAAAAGGAGTCATGGACGTGGACAGCAGTGTGCTGATTGCTGGGGGGAGGGAGGTATAAGGGGATGAAATGGTAATGGAAAAAATACAATAAAGATTAAATTTAAAAATACTACCATTAGTTCTAGGAAAAGAGTAATGATGCTCTTACATTATCCTCAGATGGACACAGACATAGGTACTTTAGGAATTAGAGTTACAAAGGTTCATCATTTCAGAAATTTAATATAACATAGTTTTTGAATTTTATAAGTAATCATTTTTTTTTACTTGTTAGAAGACACTAGTCAAAGCATGTAAGTTTTCTTATGACTTCTAATTTAACAGTAACTAATTTATACTACTAAATAAGAAGAAAGTAAAAAAATTGAGTCAGGGAAATTTTTAAGTCAGAAAATTATTTTTTTCAAAATAATATATTTATATTTAATTTTAGTTTTAGATAGAGACCCTTCTCATATTATTCTCTTGTGTTGAAGGTTAAATGTGGATAATTTTGCAGCTAAATAACAATGGGATTTTACCATAAATCCTTAACAGAAAGTCTATCATTTAAAAAATAATTTATGCAGCTAACTTGCCACAGTCTGGCTCAGCTAACTGAATGATATGTGTAGAACTTCTTTGCTTATTATGTGAGTTCCTCAAGGATGAATACGTTTTATACACTAAATAATGCCAAGTTCACTTATCCAGGCACTTGGCCAGCTTGTCGCTGAAATACTGAAGTACAGGATAAGCAACTTCACCAAATTAGCCTGTACAATCTTGGTTACTGAAGTTTACCTGCCATGCTTAGTTAGAGACAAATGGTTCCTGAATTAATGAAAAAATAACGATAAATTTTGATACTTTTACTTGGAGATCTCCATTAGCCAATCTTTTGAGATGGGTAGCCTCTATTTCTTTGTAGTGCAAAATCATTTGCTGACCAGAACTGGGGCAAGGGTTACCTGTGTGGTAGACCCTACATTGCTCCTGTAGTTCTCCTTTGGCCACTTACCGGGGCATACCTCCAGTTCTGGCCTGTCTCTAAGGCTTCCTTACTCCTGTCCTTCCAGTCTCCTCTCAGCCTTCTGTGTTCTAGCCATCCTCCTACATGAAAACCTACCATTCATTTCCCGGTGTTAAAGCATGAGTACCATTATCCTGGATTATATTGGGCCCATAGTTACTTCCACTCTGACATTGTAAAAATGACCAGGCTATTTAGGAATTACACATATTTGCTTTTTTATTTCTATTATTTAAATAACCTAACATGATAGATATACAATTTTCTTTTAACCTCAAATTGTGTTCCTTCAGAGTGCATAATAGGCTCAATAGCCTCCTTCAATAACCAAAACTTTAGAACTTTCCTATAAACAAATAAATTATTTGCTTGTAAAATTATTTGCTTATAAAATAGGTCCTTTTATCACCAGTGCAGTCAATTCTGAAGCAGTTGTACAGAAGAGTTTAGAAAATAATCCTCCAGTTGTAGGACCGCTGTGGGAAAGCTTGTCTCAATGCCTGTTTGTCCTGCTCCTTGGCATCACGACACCCACTTCCTGGTACCTGTGGGCATGCTATGTTAACCAAGATCAAACACTTACCGTGATTTAAAAAATAAAACAAAATCTTCTTTTAATATTTTATGGTGATTACTCAGTTAGACTACCAATAGTCGGTTCTCTTGAGCATAAAAACTTAGTTGTGATTAATAAAAACTTCTTGCAAGGCATATCACAATATTAGCTGAGAAACTTCACCAGCCTATTTACCTAATACTCTAACTTTCCCAGCTTTCTCTTTCTCCCTTCTCTGTTCTTTGTGAAAGAACAATTCAACGACACCAGTTGCAGACCCAAAGTAGCATAAGGCTTGCTTACTGTGATTTGAAACATGAGAGATTAACCATTATTAAAATGTGCTTTTTTAAAAAATATAATACCTATATAAAATTCTTAGTGAAAGTAAATTGTTTAAGAAATATATACAAAAGAATTATAGTAAGTTCTGGAATTGTTTTCTGTTTTGTTTTTCTGGTATGCTTTTCACATTTTCTAAATTTTCTACCTCATAATGATTATTTTTAATTGTTAAACGCATATCAAGATATGTGGAGTATACTGGAACAATTGAAAATATATTGAGTACAGATATGACTTTTTTAACTTTTTCACATGAGAACATAATTTTTTAATCAACTAGCACATTCAAAATCATCAAACTTATCTCTTCCTAAAGCAAATGTTAATATTACCTTTTTAAAACACAGTTTGGATTAATACATTTGAATTCCAAATCTATCTGGAATAATAAATAAAACAATATGCACTGAAAATTCAGTCATACCAGAAGTATATTAGAAAAATATTTACCAGGAAACTCTCCATGTCTGTAGTGACAACATAGCTTCACATTAGTTATGCCTTTTGCATAATATATTTACAATGCTTGCCAAAATGTCAATTAACTGTGCTTTTCATTAAGTTCATGGAGATTCAGAAATGGAACATTTTTTATTTTTTAGGTATTTACTATCTTAGTTTGTAATATAACTTACTTATATCTTTATATAATATAGTATTTTTGCTTTTAGATAGACTTTATTTTTTAGAACAGTTTTCTTGGGGGCATTACTACCAAATGAATAAAAGAACAGAGTTTCTGTATACCCACTGCCCCTGCACCACGCAAAAGCACAGCCTCTCATACTATCAGCATTCTGTTCTGGAGTAGTGCATTTGCTACAACTGATGAACCTATGTTGACACTTAAAATCACCCAAAGTCATAGTTCACATTATGGTTCACCTTTGGAGTTGGATATTCTATGGGCTTTGACAAGTGTATAATGGTTTGTATCCGCCATGATGATATCATACAGTATATAGTTTCAATGCCCTATAAATTCCCTGTGCTTTGCCTATTCATCCCTACCTCCCTTCCTGCCCCCTACTCCCTGGTAACCACTGATCTTTTCGTTGTGTCCATGGTTTTGCCTTTTTAACATGTCATATAGTTGAGATCATACGGTATGAGCCTTTTCAGATTGGCTTCTTTCATTTAGTAACGTGAATTTAGGGTTTCTACATGTCTTTTTATGACTTGATAGTCTATTTCTTTTTAGCACTAAATAAAGTCCATTGTCTGCATCTACTACAGTTAGTTTATTAATTCACCTACTGATGGTTTTGGCAATTATGAATAAAGATGCTATTAACATGTATGTTGAGGTTTTTGTGGAGACATAAATTTTCAACATCTTTGGGTAAATACCAAGGAATGCGTTTTCTTAAGAAACCACCCAACTGCCTTCCAAACTATCTTCACACCCTGCATTCCCATTGACAAGGAACGGAATTCCTGTGGATCCACATCCCCATCAGCATCTGGTGCTGTGAGTGCTCTGTGTCTGGGCCTTGCTGATAGACGCACAGTGACGTTTTGTTGTTTTAATGTGCAGTTCCCTGATGACATACGATGTGGAACATTTTTTCAAGTGTTTATTTGCCAGCTGCATATTTTCTTTGGGGAAGTGTCTGTTAAGGAATTTGGCCCACTTTTAAATCAGATTTTTGTTTTCTTCTTGTTGAGTTTTAAGGGGTGGGGGGGAAGAGTTCTTTGTGTATTTTGGATAACATCTTTTATCAGATGTATCTTCTGCAATATTTTTCTCCCAGTTTGTGGCTTGTCTTCTTATTCCCATGACACAGTCTTTTACAGAGCAGAAATTTTTAATTTGAATGAACTACAGCGTATCAATTATTTCTTTCAGCAATTGTGCCTTTGGTGTTGTATCTATAAAGACATCATCATACAAAAGGTCAGAATTTTATGGTTTTGCATTTTTCATTTAGGTTTATGATTCACTTTGAGCAACCTTTACTTTTTATACACATGTAAAACAAGGCTTACATACATAATCATTAATAAGTCTTTAAAGTAATGTAAAGAAACTAAAAAATGTTTACACTTAGTTTTAAATCACAATGATATCGGTAATCACCAATATTATATAAATATGTATTGTATGCGTTTCCAAAAAGGCAACTATAATATTTACCTGTATTATAGAATCAGAGATATCTAGTAAAAATAATATAACTTAGTTGGAAAGTAAATATTTAATATTATGTCCACAAATCAGGAAAACCTTTTTACTTTAAACATTTAATGGCACATGCATAGTTGTAGTTTGATATTTTATGTTATAGCAATTAACTTTAGCTTCTTTTTAGATATAAAATGAGCCAATATGAACAAAAAACTAGGAGTAGATTTTGTACTTGCTTACTCAATAACAATTATTTAAGAATAAAATCAGTACAGCAGGCTGACAGTAACCAGAGGGGAGGGGATTACTGGGGAAAAGGGAGAAGGGTTTGCAGGAACTAGTATAAAGGACACATGGACAACAACAGGGAGAGGGTGGAAACAACGGGGGGAGGTGGGGAAGGCTAGGGTGGTGGGGAGGGATGGGGGAAAGGCAGAAAACTACACTTGCACAACAATAAAAGAAAAACAAACAAAAAACAAAAAATCAGTACAACAAAGTTTATCCCACAATTCATACAATTAAAACAGAGGTCCCAACCTTCAGTAGGGGTCAGCTGCCTGTTACTAACCAGGCGGTGTCCCACCTCCTGTCTCCAGCCCTTCTCCACAGCAGGGGGTGAGCAGCCGTGAGCCAGTGAAGCTCCTCTGAGCTCCACCTTCTGCCCCATCCCGCCTGAGCTCTGCCTCCGGTCTACCTCCAACCCCAGCCCCCAGAAAACCGGTCCCTGGTGCCCAAACAGTTGGGGATCGTTGATCTAGAAGATCTAGTTCTAAGTCCATTCACTCATTTTTGAAGCTATTATAACTCTCCCTGAAATTTCTTCTTTAAAGGTCATTTTTAATATCTATAAACAATCAGAGTAATAAATAAGTACAGCATTGACAATTTAGAACTAAAAACTCATTTCCTTTAGAAAAAAAAGCTGTAGTTTCTATCAAATGATTATTTTGAAAATTATTTCACACTATTTGAGAAAGAAGTCTTTAGAATTGTTGGCTATAACTGTTTTTGAAAAGTTTATAACTTTTTTAAAAATGTCCACAGCTGGAAACAGACTTATCCTTACTATCTTTAAAACTCCAAGGCTAAAGGATAAATATCTTATTTCTTATGTATATGAAATTATTAAATGTCAAAGTGAAAGCAATTCTAATCTCAAAGGTAATTTCATATCTTCTTTTCTCACCATCACACCCTTGGCCATTACTTTATTTACAGATATAATGACATAAAACTCATTCATATGAGAAAAATCATTTTTATAAAGCAATAATAGCTACAATATTTAAGGGAAAAGGCACACAGACTGCTAAAAGTGACTGCTTCTGGGAGGGAGACTGCACGTCTGGAGCCTCATATTTAATTAAAAGAACCTATGAATCTCTTTAATAATCCCACAATAACATCTTTCATAATTAATTGTCAATTCTGCAACCTTGTCCCATTAGCCCATATTTCACATAATTTTTGCAAAATGTTATCAGCATTACCAATACACTATTCTAAGTGCTGGTATTAGTTCATCTTTTTCATTTATAAGAAAATGTTACATTTGACTCTGTGGGTATTATACAAAACATATACATTTAAGGGATTTATTTCTAATGATGAAAATCCATTCCCCCTATATTCTCTATTTTTATGAATTGTGTGTGAAGAACTGCCCGATTTTTATGCAACATACAGATAAACTTTCTTTCAGGTGTATCTTGTCATAATACACCTTGTAAGGTGGAAATTACTCATTATTTAAAATGTTTCAGCTGAAGATATATAACCATTTGTCAGAAACAGTATAGCATTGACTCACTGACTAAAGGTTTTATTAAGTGACCTTTAGGATTCCTCAAAATTCAAAGATTAGATTAGTTAAATTGTATATAAATAGATGCTAAAGATATTTTTTGGAGTTTTATTAATATCTGTTAAACTGAACCACAAGTACTGGGTTATTAAATCATGCCCTATGGTGTCGTTAAATCACCTGTCTTTAGGCTTACATTTAATTAAAAATTAAAGGCTATTTTTGGCATTTGAATCAGTTCTTCCATCAGTAAAACCTTAGGAAAAAGTAAGATTATTCACTTTTCTCATTAAATATTCACCATCAGTTAAACTTTTTAATACCACTAGCCACTGCTCCCAAAGTTCTAATTCTAGAGACCCATTTCACTTGTATAATACATTTTTACTTTGAGGAGAGTTTATGGTAATACTGTTGCATTTGGATAAGTTCAAAGGCCATTATGATTTTAAATAGATTTATAACCTGTGTACATAGAAACACAGCTTTTTCACATCCTATGTTAAGGCAATATTCAGAAGAGTAAATCTTTATTATGAATGAAGGAATCTTCAATTTTTATAATTTATTTTACAAGCTTGACTTGGATTCACCCCAATGATGTATCCTTTGTGGTTAATGTGATATAATCACCTGAATGGTTACTGTTTTATTTGTAAGAGTTTATGAACATTTCTGTAATAATATTTTGAAGAAAGAAGAACTGAATCTGTAGCATTTCAAGAACATTGTCTTGGAAATATAATTCAATTGTAAATTATGTATATTAATCTTCAAGAAGTTGAACTGTTGATGTACTGATAGCGAGAGCACAAAGAATGAAATATTAATATAATTCAAAAAGAAAATTATTAGTTCAAGAAACATAAGCATAACCCAGAATCTAAAGTTGAGAGATGTTGTGGAGTGGTGTTGAAGGATGCCAGGTGTAGCAAAAATTTGGTCCTACAAACTTTAAAAGGCAGCACTGGGACGGTTCTGATTGAATGAGCTCTGATTCGGCATTCAAAAGCAATCTGCCAACGAATGACTATGTGGATTTTGCTGGGGCAATAACTTCACATACTTGTCCTTTCAACATAAGAAAGGTATGATCACTGTTGCTTTTAAGTAGACTAAAACCTAATATGTACCAAGTTATTAATTTTTGAAAAGTCATTTAAAAATCCTGACTTTATGGCAAACCTGATTAAAAAAAGAGGAAGAAGTATAAGGCACATTAAATATATAAGAAAAAGATGTGGACTATAAATTAATTTTTAAAAATTCTCTTTGTGCATAGTGGTTACAATTAAGCAGTGAAAAAGAAACAGTCTCTTTTTTCTCTGGCTTGAAATTAATTTGCAGACAATTTGGGGATGAAAGAACAATAGTACATATACTACACTTTATCATAGTTAGAAAAAATCATTAGAATTAATTAAAACTTTGAGTATTAGGAAAATAAGATTTCCTCAGAAAATATATAATGTTGCTGGAAAGGTAAACTGTATAAGTCTAAAATAAATAATGTTTTGTTGGAGGCAATCTGGACAACATTAAGAATTTCAGAAAAGGAAAACTGACATTCTATGATATCATTTAGCTTAGTAAGAAGGTATAACTGCATCAAAATAAAGTGCATTTTTGTAATCAATAAATATATTTGATCACTGTATCTTTACTATTTTTAAAAATACCTTTAGTACCTTTACTCTTCTAGTCAACTTGTACTAAACAGAGAAGAGAGTTAGATTTTCATATAAACCAAGGAAACATGGTATCATACCACACCCAATTCTCTTTGTTTTCAGATGATTAAAATACAGAGCTAATTTAGTCAACACCTATTCTAATGAATGCCCAATGATTTCATCTTCACCTTCAAATGTTTTGGAATTTGGGTCGTTCAAATTCCTTTACATACACATCACCAACAGAGTTTGACCGGTAGAGGGAGCCATTATCTACATAGTCTAAAATTTGAAAACAAGTATTTTTGCTCATGAAAGAAACTATCACAGAATCTCAAAGTCCATTTATTAATCTCTTTTTAAATTAAAAAAATAAGTAAACCACCTAAATTAGCTTCCCGTAATTACATCTGAATTAATACCTGTATTAATCGAAGAAAAACATCTGTGACTATATATTTTTAAGTGGAATTTCATTAGAGATTGTAAATGATTCCTCACTTTTTCACAGTTCTTACTATCCTTACTATTTAATACAGTTCTTACTTTATCACAGTTGTGATAGCTACTGAAACATGGCCTTTGTTTGCATCAAGCTAGCGAGTCTAGATTAGTAGTTCAGCGAATATGGACTACCACTGACATATACCAGGCACTGTGCTAGTGAAGATAATCTGTTGATACAGCACAGGCCAAAACAATCCCCCACAACTTCAGCTTTAATGCAGTTTCTGTATCAAGAAATCAGCCAAGTTAGTCTTACCTGGTAAGAGAGGAGTCTATACCCTCGCCACTCAAACTGCCTTCCGATATCCAGTAGCACTGGCATCCCCTGGGAGCTTATTACAACTCTCTTCTCAGGTCCCATCCCATAGCTACTGAACCAAAATCTGCATTTTAATAAGACCCCCAGGTACTTCGAATACACATTAGATTTTGACAAGAGCTTCGTTGCAAAGATTTCTCCAGGACACAGGGGATTCCTAGCATTCTAGTGTCTCTAGTATTAATAAATATTTGTGACTTTGAAACTGGGTAGTTTTGGAAAACTGCATGGAGTTTTCTAGTTCTTAGATGTCGCACTGGTGCCTGGAAATTCTACTATAAATCATGACTTGAAGATGTGACATAGAGTGATTGTGCGCTGGTACTTGCTGGATTTAATTCTAATATCACTGAATAGTTATTTTGTAGTTATCCTATCCTTTTCAGGAAAAAAAATATTTATTAGAAATGCATCTAAGATTGCCATCTACATTTTTGTGCTATTTTCTTACATGGCTACAAAAAGTTTGGATTTAAATATTCACTGTAACATAAGCAGCTTTTATAATTGGGATATAATATGAAGTGAAACTATATTGCTAAGGTAGGGAAACTTCATGTCATCATTGAAAAACCCCAGTACATGATCTTGGACATGACAAAGTGAGCAATGAATTAAATGTCACTTGCTGCTCCCTATGAACAGAGGACAAGTCAGCCTGTAGATACTCTGATTACATGTGACCCACAAACCACTCTCCTGGCTCACTCATAGGGTGACCATTCTCATGTTCAGGAATTTTGGGTGCTCTCTTTATACTTTTCCAAATTACACTTTCAGTGTCCCAAGCAATATCACCTTTATTATAATATAAAATGAACAAACTAAAGTCAAAATCATGATGTAGGGTTATCAAAAGTGGGAGCTCATGCTTCTGGATGGAGCTGATCTAGTGTCACTTGCAATGGGTGTGGTAACCTCAACCAATGACATTCCCCCTGGCAAGGGTGTCCAAACTTTTGGTGTCTCTGGGCCATGCTGGAAGAAGAAGAGTTATCTTGGGCCACACATTAAATACAGTGCAACACATAATCATACAGACACACACAAATCTCATAAGGTTTTAAATAAATTTATGATTTTGTGTTGGGCCACATTCATAGCCATCCTGAGACACATGGGGCCCGTGGCCTGCAGGTTGGACACCCCTGGAAGGATCATGTCTCATGTGGCAGAGAAACAGAGAGGAAAAGTAGGAGAAAGGTAGTGATCCCATTGCCTAAAGTATCCTGAAGCTTGTATACACCCTTCTGTAGTGTGTGTGAAAACTTGCACAAAATTAGGGTTTTCTGTCTCCCTGTCCTTTGTCCATTATCATAATTCACTATCTCAGGGACTCAATGTCATATCATTGAGGAGATGGAAGAATCAGCCACTTTAATTACACATTTGGAAGCAGAGGTTGAGCAAGGCTAGGAAACTTGTTTCCAGTTTAAAGTTAATTTGCAGCAGGACTGGTAGAGTCAGATCAAAGGTTTGCTAAGGCCCAGCTTTCTTCCACAGTCTCCTTAGACTGCATTTAAAAAATGCATGGATTTCATTTTCCCTTCAAGACATCAGTCCCAAAATAACATTAAGATTGGGAAGAGAGGGAAAATGCTTTCTACATTAGTTACTCTGGGCCTTTAGACTAATTGGATTGAATACATAGTTACTAAGTGTCTACCACTTAAGACTATGTTAAGTGGTAGAGCATGAGAAAAATATCCCCTTTTCTCACTGAGCTGATATATATGTGAAGGCTAAGAGTTGTCACCAGGCTGCACAAACCAACCAATTCTCTCTAGCAGGAGGTTACGGTAGTCTGTTATAAGCCTCAGTGGGGAACGCACCTCTCTCCCTAATCCTCTGTCACACCTGTTCCTAGAGGGCTGCACACAACCCTAGGAATTACACATTTTCTGAGTACCGAAAAGGGTCTACCTGACCGAAATGTGGCTGCCTGAAAAATGGCAGACCAATGTCCTTTTCAGACTTGAGAATCTGCTTGAATTTGAAAGGAACAAACCAGAGGACTATGGAAATTCTGAGTATAGTATTGTATAGCTGAAACTCCATTAAAAAAAATAAACAGACTGTGTTATCAAACACCACCACCACTTCATACCCTTTATTTTGCCATGCATCAGGTTTTGCAAATTTTTTTTAAAAAGGAATCTCAGCAATTTAAGATGTTCATATTATTTTTAAAAACTTGTTATAAAACTGCAAATTAAAAAAACTTAATGTTTGGCCCTGGCTGGTGTGGCTCAGTGGATAGGGTAACGGCCTGCAAACCAAAGGGTTGCTGGTTCGATTCCCTGTCAGGGCACATGCCTGCATTGCAGGCCAGGTCCCCGGTAAGGAGCATGTGAGAGGCAATCACATATTTTTGTTCCTCTCCCTCTCTTTCTCCTTCCTTTCCCCTCTCTCTAAAAATAAAATCTTAAAAAAAGGAAAAATACTTACTGTTTGGACCTTTAATCTTATTTCTTTCCCTGTTAATAAAATGATCAGTAGCAGCCATCAGCTCTCCATTCAAATACAGACATGCATCCTACTGTTTTCGCATGAGCACAAAATTATAATTCTTACTGAGAAAAATCATAAACCTTTTATTATATAAATTTCTTCCTTCACTAAAATCAAATAAAAAGAGAATGGGAGGAATACGGGCATTATTAGAGATATTTCTCTCAAACAAGTGCTTTAGCACATGGTGAAGAAATCCTCGTATCTCCAAGTAGAATTCTTTTGTTTTCCATTTAGATGCATGGAAAATCCAAACCAGATCATTTTAACACTCTTACAGAGGATGAGTATTTAGCTGTACTGATGAAGGGAAAGATGGGAATTAATATAGGAACAAATGAAGACAGCTTAGCTGGATTGTAGATGTTATATACATTTTCATGCAATGCACCTAATAAGATGTATTGAAAAGATCAACAGTGCCCACACCCATAATGATAGCATAGAATTTCATTTTAGATGCTTCCATGATCTCTGTGTAAGTCCCGGTCCTGACTTCTTACCTGAAACACTGCCTCAGTTTCCTGACTGGTTAGCCTCCAGCAAGTTTCTCACTAGTTAAATCCATCCGGTAAGTTGCCATAAAAGTTACTCCCTAAAAACATAATTTGTCATGTAATTTCCTGATTTAACTTGCTCTTTCTTGTTGCTTGTCTATGGGATAAAGTCTCACTTAGGACTGGGCCTCAATATCATTTACAAACTTCCTATAGTTTCTGTTTCAAGTTTCCTATCTCCTCTGTCACTTTCCCAAGTCCCTCAACCTGCTTCATACAAGGTATACCTGGGCTCCCAACATTCTGAGTTTTTCTATATTTCCCAAACAAATTAGGCACCATTTAATGCCTCTGGATTATTTTTTCTCTAACTGACATGGTCTTCCTCTTTCTCACACACAGGAAAATCCTAGTTTTCTGAGCAAACCTGACTTTAAAGCAAGCCAGTGAGACAGATCCCAGGCAACCCTGCTTCTGCCTCTCAAGTCCTCATGTTACTCAGTGTTGTACCTCAAAACAGCTGTTCATCCATCTGCAAGTCACTCAAAGTTGGTATTGACAAAAATTTACCAATGTCTCATCTATTTCTTATGCTGGATTGGAGAGTTCATTTCTAACCTAGTTTTCTGTTTCCAGTTTCCATTACCCACACAGTACCAGGCATATGGTTATTTCTCAATAACTAATTGCTCAGGGGAACATTAATTAATGACCCTAATCAGATTGAGAGAGTACATTCAGAAAATTAAACAGTTCACCCCTTTCCAATTCATTAGTACAACATTTTGTAGTTCAAGTTATACTTCAAATTTTATTTAATAGCACTACAATTAGTGTTCATTGGCTGTTTCTCATGTATGGCATTTATTCCTCTTTTTGACGGAGAAAAGGTGCTATTAAAATTATTTCTATTCATTTAGGTCCTTACTAATGAAAATTTTTCTACTATTGTAAAATACATGATTGCCACACTGTTTCTTAGATTGCTGTATAACGTTCTACAATATTTTGCAAAACAACAATGAAATTCCATGGATGTCATAAAATATCCCATCTCCCCCCAATTTTATACTGTAAGCACATGTTTTGAATTATCATCTTATACCCACTAAGTGGAAATTTCAAATCAAATTGAGTTGAGATTATAAAATTTTAACCTGCTCCCTTTGTGTGTTATTATAGTTAATAAATAATCTCTATGTGCTTTATAAAGGCTTATTGATCCAGCCATGTACTAATGGGAAGTATTCAACTTTAAAGTTCATTTACTGTTAATATGTGTTCCAAAAGCCAGAGAACCTACATTGTTTTTCTTTGCTACATGACATGATTCACTTGTATGTCACAAATCCAGATTAAATTTTCTTAGAAACTCCTTAAAATTACTGCATTCCCTATAGAAAATTATAACTGCAAGTAACCTCTATAATGACTATCTTGCAAACACCATCTCTCCTCAGAGGTGTTTGGACAGAGGCAACACCTCCATTGCTATAGTACATAGTTCAGTAAAAATGCTGAAAGGTGATACTCTTTTTGTATTCCCATATTGAGGTGGAGGGAATGTTCGCTATTTCCCCAGCAGATAAGATGTGAGCTCTAGGTTGTTATAGCTGTTCACTTTTAGAGTAGGATGTTCTCCTTTTAGTTTGCTGATAGCTTTTAGCATGAATCAGTGCTAAATTTTGTCAAATGATGCTTTCTGCATCTAATGATATCATTATAAATAGGTAGTCAATTACATTGATTGATTTTTGTGTTAAATCATTTTACAACCTGGGATAAAATGTACTTGGTGACGGTGTATAATGCATCTTATGTACTGCTGGATGGGATTTTCTTTGTTAGAGATAACAGTCTGCATTTTTCTTGGCTTGTAATACCTTAGATTTTGTAAGGAGACTGCTTAATTTCTGTTATTTGAATATTTTCCAGGTATAAATTTCTCATTAATTTCTATTTTAATAACATCATGGTCAGAGAACATACTATGTGTGATTTTGATTCATTTAAACTTATTGAGAATTGATTTATTACTTATTCCTGGTGCATGTTCTATGTGCAATTAAGTAAAATATGTTTCCTGCTATTTGGTGATATATTATTCTATAAATATCAATTACTGTGGCTCAAACTTCTATAGTCATCCTTTTTCCTACTGGAATTTCAATGGAAATCTAAATTATCTTAGGACTCTTGGTCCTGATCTGGGCTTTTTCCCAGGAGGAAAAACCAGAAAACCAGTCATTCACGGTGAGCTTGAGGGGAGGTCAATGCCATCACTTTCACTGTTTCTGCAAAAAAAGAGAAAGGCCAGTGGAGCCCTTCCAATAAAAGATACCTAGCTCTAGAAACTTAGAATGGAAGTATAGGAAAGGGTAGAAGAAAAGAAATCTATACTTTACTTCCTAGTCTAATTGCCTCACATCAAATATGCTCTTCTGTTTTAAAAGCCTATACATCACGAGTGCTAAATTTAATCAGCCTCACAAAAGGTAGGAAGGAAATCGGAAGTTACTTCAACTTTGAGAGCTATGAGGTTTGATTAGTAATTCAACTTCAAGAGCTATGAGGTTTGATTAGTAATTCAGCTGGGGAAAATTATAGAATAATACCTTAAAGAAATTGTATATAAATAACATTTGTCCATTATTTTCACCCCTCCTTAACACACACAGACACACTCACTCATGCTTCATCTTTTTTACCTCCACATATAGAATCCCTGAAAGAATTAATTTCTGAATAAAGAATGCCACATTTTTAAAGATACCATTCAATCCTTCTTAAATTATATTTGCATAAACAGTTTTTAAAAAATAGTTTCAATAAAAATCTTTGATTCGGTGGGCCTATGAAGACACCGTATGTTTTTTTCCCTTTAATGAAAATGCAGGGATAAAATACATGAAGAATACATTTTACTTAGGATTCCAATCAACCTATTTTTGTTTTTTTCCTTGATACTTCAAGAATCAGCAAATCAAAAAGTACAGAAGTATTTCAATATATAACTAAATTATGGAAGTATTTTTACTTACTTTACAAAATAGTTCTGTTGCTTCTCAAGTAGTTTATTTGTCACATTCTTTCCCTTGAAAGTTACTGCAATGACCTTGAAATGACATTAAAACCGTGTAACGAGAAGTGGATTTTTTTTTCTGCTGCAATATCTATTCATTAAGGTGCTTTAGAAACCAGGGGGTGGGTGTCTTTATTAGTTGAATGTTTTTTGTGTGATAAAGTGTTTTAAAAGACCATTTCTAATAACAGAACAGCCATTAAAATGAGGTTTCCAAGTGGGATAATTTTAGCAGCGAGCACTGTGGGCTTTTTATTGGATATAGTTATAATAACATGTACACACTTTTTTACTTTATCACTTGTCTTCTATTTAGTTATTATATTGATTTGTATGATTTTACTGCCTCCTGTACTCATATAATTAGGGACATGAAAATCAACTGAGGGAAACAAGCTGGGAAAATTCTATTCGAAGTAGTCATTTAAATCTGTTGGTGGTAATACTGTTGATATATGTGTATGTGTGTGTGTGCGCATGTGCACGTGTATCTTCATCACTATACTTAAATGTCTTACTTAATATCTTTAGGGATAATTTTTTTCCAGCTTCACTGATGTATAATTGACATATAACATTGTGTAAGTTTAAGGTATACAAGTGACAATTTGATACACACATATACTGTGAGACATTTACCACAACAAGGTTTGTTAACATACCCTTTACCTCACATAATTGCCATCTTATTAGTGTTGTGGTGGTGATTTACGCTGTTATAGTTAAAGCTCTACTCTTGCAGTGGCTTTCAAGTACACAATACAGCAGTTCACTATAGTCGCCATGCTGTACATTAGGTCCTAGGAACTTGTCATCTTATAATTGAAAGTTTGTACCCTTTGACCAGTATCTATCTCCCTATTTTCTCCTCAGTCACTGGCAACCACTATTTCATTGAATGAAAAGGCTTTAAAAGTTTAGAGTTAAGTGGGCTTTGTGTTGTGGGGTTTTGCTGCTATCTTCTCAGAGAGTTAAAGGTGTGTCCCAAAGCAGCCTGATCTCAAAGAATAGGTTGGAGACTGAGAAGCAGAAATAGCCAACTCCTTGCCGTCATTCTGTATTTTTTTAAGAGTTCATTTATTTATTTTTAGAGAGGGTAAGGGAGGAAGAAAGAGAGGGAGAGAAACATTGATGTGTGAGAGAAACATCGATCAGTTGCTTCTCACACACACACCCCAGCTGGGGGCTGGTCCCACAACCCAGGCTTGTGCCCTGACGGGGAATCGAAGTGGCAACCTTTCACTTTGTGTGATGATGCTCAGCCAACTGAGACCCACTGGTCAGGGCTGGAGTCATTTTTGAGTAGTTGTAAAACATTTAGTGTATTCCTGTTTGAGAGTATCTTCATTAATAAGGAACAAATCAAAACTGCTTCCAACAACCATGTCATGACCCCTTTATTCAAACTCTCCCAGAAAATCATATTAGATTATGGGTTGAGTTTGGTGTACTGAATTTACCTGGCCAAGTTCTGTCTTACATGCTTGAAACAGTTGTGCTGCTTGCTCCATGTATTTGAAATTTTACTACTTGATAAAGAAAAGCAGATTGTACATAAAAATACTTATGTGGCTAAAAAAATACAAAAATCACTCTCATTTTTAGCAAGACAATCTTTAAAATTATCTTGCTAAGTTTAATTGTCATCTCTAGTATATATTTAGTATATAGATACTCATTTGAAATATTAATTACTTTTCAAGTATGTGTATTTCTTTTTTGGCAAGTGAAACCCAATGATATAGGCATTATTATTATGTACATTTTGTGTGTGATATAACAAATGACTAATTTGTTGAGTATCATACCAGTAAAATAAGATAGACAAAATTAATATCTTTATAAGATATAGATTTATATTGTTTAGCACCTACTTCAACATTATGCATAAATACACACATATATACATGTGTATAAATAAATAATAGACTAATAGATTGATTTACTATACAATATACTTTATGAGTCCAAATATAGAAATATGTATTAATTGATTATTATTTTATATGATCAGATTATGTACAGTGTAGTAGAATAGAGTTCAGCTTATAAGCAAAGGAAGCAAATTTTAAAACCCATAATAAAATAGATCATTTAAATTACTAGATAATGAAGAGATGTCTAATAAAAGCATTACTCTGATACAAAAATCATGGATAGTAAGGCTCTCTAGGGACAATCCCCAGATATATTTTTTCTTTTGCAATAGAGTTCATTTATGTGTAAATCAGTATTTATTCCAGTTGAAAGAGAAATGCACAGATAGAAGAAGGTAATGCAAATTTAACCCCCAAAATAGAATTTTTGTATCTGTAATATTAGGAGTAGGAAAACAGGTAACTAGAGCCATACAATTTAGAAGCCTAGGTGCAGAAGCAATAAGAAGGACCACTGCTTAAATCAACAATGTGTTTGCCACCTACGTCCAGACACATTAAGATAAGAGTAAGAAAAGTGAGATCTACTCTTAGATCTTTGAATTTTTTCTGGGTGGAATGGACAACTCAGATTCATGACAATAATTTCCTGGCTGATGTTGGCCTAGAGACTTTCTAGATCATTAACTTCCTTAGTATTTTAGTCTAAAGAAAGCCAATTTTGATTATATTAAAAATTTCTTTAATATTTCTAATATTATTTGTCTCTCTTCATTTTTTTAATTTAAGATTTTTTCTTGCACATTATCTGAACATATTTCAAAAGACAACATCTCTTTTGCCTTATACTCTGCTCCTTTTAAATGGTTGTACTTATGCTACTATCATATGTAATAAATTATTATAAAAGTTTCAAAATAGGGTGGATTTCAAGATGGCGGCAACATAGGTGGGAGCGGAGTCCACTTCCCCTCAACGCCAGGGAAATACCTAGCTGATCTGAGGAGCAGAGCGAACAGCCAACAGTATTCCAGCATATACGAAGATCAGAGACCAAAGATAGAGGACACTGAAAGATCTGACGGTAAGAAGAGTGCTCAAGGACAATAAGGTCCACGGGACCCAGGACCGCGCGGTACAAGGGCGGCAGAAGCGCCAGCCCTGGCGCAGGGGCTCCTGCGGGAGTCTTGGGAGAGGGCCAGGCTGCGCTGTGAGCAGCCAGGTGCTTGATTAGACCAGGGGGGCTTGAAAAGGAGGAATTTCTCAAAAAGAAAAAGAAAATAGAGACACTCAGGGGCTAATTAGAGAACTCTCGGTAGTAGCCGAGGCCCCTGGCGCCCCTCCCCCTCCACCCCTGGACTGCTACGCTCACCTGAGGTTCGGTCGCGCGCGCGAGCAGATTAGCGAACGGGACCCACACTTGAAACCCCGGAGGGGCGCCCACACCTGAAACCTCCGAGATAATTTGGAGCAGAGACTAGCTGCTCCACCCACAGGCCCAAAACCTCGGAACCGAGTGCCGCGTGATTCAGTCCCAGGGCGGCCCTGCCCGCCCGAGAGACTCAAGCCCAGGGCGGCTGGATCGGGCCCCCAAGCACAGAGCCTGTGTCTCAGCGGGCTGCGCGAGCTCACCAAGCACAGGGCCGGCTGGGTGCCTGTTTTCCAAATACAAAGCTGCTGGCGAGTGTCCTAACCCCAAGGCGGCTGAATCCGCCACCTGCGCGCCAGCGTCCCAAGCCCTGGCGGCTCGATTGGTCCGCCGGCTGCGCGCTCAGGGCACAAAATAACGTCACAGACCCAAAGCGGCTGGATTCCCCTGCTGCACACGCACGCGTCACAAGCCAAAGTGGCTGGATTGGCTGATCAACGGACTGATTGACTGCCAGGGACCACACCTACAAAACAGCGAAGAGTGTGACCCAGGAAGAGAGAAAAGTGAAACCAATCCTTCCAACCACCCCCTCCCGTTGCACAGACAGGACACCAGCAGAAATAACCTGACCGGTTTAAAGCCAACAGAAGATTTTTTTTTTTTTATCCTTTTTCTTTTTTTTCCTTTCCCCCTGAATTCCTTCTTCCTCTCTCTTTTTTTCTTTTTTTTCATTCCTTCTTCCTCCCATCCTTTACCATTTTTATGTCTTCTTCCTGCCTTCTTTTATCTATTTCTATGTTTTAATTTTTGCTAAAATTCCTTCTTATCTTGCCTCCGATCTTTCTTTATTCCTTCTTCCCTCCTTCCTTCCTTTCCTCCTTTCCTATTTCCTTTTTCCCTCCTTCCCATCTTTGTTTTGGTTTGTTTTGTGTGTGTGTGTGTGTGTTGTTTTTTTTTTTCTTTTCTTTTGCACCCCCTTTCTCTTTTTCCCACAGGTGAGACAACAAAACCTGGAGTGCTGAAAAGACTAGAGTTAGACCGTGTTAAACACATAAACGTCAGCTCAAGACCAGTGAGCACAGGAGAGTAAGGAGACAGCACCACCGAATCCCATTGGCATTCTACCATAGAAGTTCATATCATAAATCCAGGGAGTCAGAACAAAGCAATTTAAGACGCAGAGGCCAACAAGAAGAGCCTCACAAACAATGGGAAGACAAAGAAACAATTCCCAAATGAAAGGAAAGGAGGAAG
The DNA here is from genome assembly GCF_022682495.2 of Desmodus rotundus. Taxonomy (NCBI): domain Eukaryota; kingdom Metazoa; phylum Chordata; class Mammalia; order Chiroptera; family Phyllostomidae; genus Desmodus; species Desmodus rotundus. Next base: position 71,187,337 of record NC_071388.1, on the reverse strand, counting down.
TCTCAGAAAGAATACTAACCGAAAAAGAGGCAAGTCAACTATCAGATACTGAGTTCAAAGCAATGGTCATCAGGAAACTCACTGAGCTCTCTGAGCTCAAAGAGAACTACCAGAAACTACAAGGAAACTACAATGAACTCACTGCAAACTATATCAACATGAAAAAGGAAATAGAAAATATCAACAAGAGCCAAGAGGAAATGAAGAATACAATTTCTGAATTGAAGAACACAGTAGAAGGAATTAAAAGCAGACTTGATGAAGCAGAGGATCGGATCAGCGAGCTGGAGGACAAAGTAGAAAAAAACACCCAGAAGGAGCAAGAAAAGGAAAAGAGGCTCAGAAAGAATGAAGAGGCAATAAAGGAAATGCAGGACAACATGAAACGTAACAATATCCGTATAATAGGAATACCAGAAGGAGAAGAAGAAGAGCAAGGGATAGAAAACCTGTTTGAAAAAGTAATGATGGAAAATTTCCCTAATCTGAGAAGAGAAAAAGTCACCCAAATCCAGGAATCACAGAGAGTCCCAAACAAGAGGAACCCAAAGAGACCCACTGCAAGACACATCATAATTAAAATGGCAAATTTCCAAGACAAAGAGAGGATCTTAAAGGCAGCAAGGGAGAAAAAGGAAGTAACATACAAGGGAGCCCCAATAAGGTTAGCAACTGACTTCTCAATGGAAACGCTCCAAGCCAGAAGAGAATGGCAAAAAATATTCCAAGTACTGAGAACCAGAGGCCTGCAACCAAGACTACTTTACCCAGCAAGGCTCTCAATCAAGATAGAAGACCAAATAAAGAGCTTCCCAGACAAAAGAAGTCTAAAAGAATACAGCTCCACCAAACCAGCTCTGCAAGAGATGCTAAAGGGACTGCTTTAAGGAAAGGAAGGAAAAGAGAAAGACAGAGGAACACAGGTAGGAAATAATGGCAATGAATAACTACCTATCGATAATAACCTTAAACGTAAATGGATTAAATGCTCCAATCAAAAGACATAGAACAGCTGAATGGATAAGAAAACATGACCCACACATATGCTGCCTACAAGAAACCCATCTCAGGACAAAAGACTTACACAGACTGAAAGTGAAGGACTGGAAACAAATCTTCCAAGCAAACGGACAGGAAAAAAAAGCAGGGGTAGCAATACTCATATCTGACAAAATAGACTTCCAAAGAAGGGCCATAAAGAGAGACCCAGAAGGTCACTTCATAATACTCAAAGGAAGAATCCACCAAGAAGACATAAACATTGTAAATATATATGCACCCAACATAGGAGCACCCAAATACATAAAGAAAATCTTGGAGGATTTCAAGAAAGATATTGACAGCAACACAATTATAGTAGGGGATTTTAACACCCCACTATCAAAAATGGACAGGTCTTCCAAACAAAAGATCAACAAAGATATTGTGTCACTTAACAATACCTTAGAGGAAATGGACTTAACTGATATATACAGAGCTTTTCATCCCAAAGAAGCAAAATACACGTTCTTTTCAAGTGTCCATGGAACTTTTTCAAAGATAGACCACATGATAGGACACAAAGCAAGCCTCAACAAATTCAAGAAAATTGAAATCATATCAAGCATCTTCTCTGACCACAAGGGTCTGAAACTAGAAACCAACGCCAAGGGTAAAAACCCAAAACACTCAAAAGCATGGAGACTGAATAGCATGCTATTAAACAATGAATGGGTCAAGAATGAGATTAGGGAAGAAATCAAAAACTTCCTGGAAACAAATGAAAACGAACTCACAACAACCCAAAACCTATGGGACACAGCAAAGGCAGTCCTGAGAGGGAAGTTCATAGCAATACAGGCCTACCTTAAGAAGTTAGAAACAGTTCAAACAAACAACCTAACCCTACGCCTACAAGAACTGGAGGAACAACAACAAAGACAGCCCAGAGCAAGCAGAAGGAAGGAAATAACCAAGATCAGAGCAGAACTAAATGACATAGAGACTAAAAGCACAATTGTAAGGATCAATGAATCCAGGAGCTGGTTCTTTGAAAAGATAAACAAAATCGACAAGCCTTTAAGTAGGCTCATCAAGAAAAAAAGAGAGAGGATCCAAATAAACAGAATTAGAAATGAAAGTGGAGAGATTACAACTGATACCACAGAAATACAAAGGATTGTAAGAAATTACTATGAAGACCTGTATGCTAAGAAATTTGAAAACCTAGATGAAATGGACACATTTCTAGAAAAATATAATCTTCCAAAACTGAATGAAGAAGAAGCAGAAAACCTGAACAGACCAATATCAGCAAAGGAAATTGAAGCAGTCATCAAGAAACTCCCATCACACAAAAGCCCTGGACCAGATGGTTTCACAGGAGATTTCTACAAAGCATTTAAGGAAGAACTAACCCCTATCCTTCACAGACTATTCGAAAAAATCCAAACTGATGGAAGACTCCCAAACTCTTTTTATGAAGCCAACATCATCCTAATCCCAAAACCAGATAAAGACACAACGAAGAAAGAAAACTTCAGGCCAATATCGCTGATGAACATAGACGCTAAAATTCTCAACAAAATATTAGCAAACCGCATCCAGCAATATATTAAAAAGATCATCCACCATGACCAAGTGGGATTCATCCCAGGGATGCAAGGATGGTACAATATTCGCAAATCAATCAACATAATACATCACATCAACAACAGCAAAGACAAAAATCACATGATCATATCAATAGATGCGGAAAAAGCATTTGATAAGATACAGCACCCATTTCTGATAAAAACACTCAGCAAAGTGGGAATAAAGGGAGCAGTCCTCAACATAATTAAGGCCATATATGAGAGACCTACAGCCAACATCACACTCAATGGACAAAAACTTAGAGCTTTCCCACTAAGATCAGGAACTAGACAAGGATGCCCTCTCTCACCACTCCTATTCAACATAGTATTGGAAGTCCTAGCCACAGCAATCAGACAAGAAAAAGCAATAAAAGGCATCCAAATTGGAAAGGAGGAAATGAAACTGTCACTGTTTGCAGACGACATGATAGTGTACATGGAAAACCCTATAGACTCCACTCAAAAACTACTCGACCTAATAAATGAATTTGGCAAAACAGCTGGATACAGAGTCAATACCCAGAAATCAAAGGCATTCCTGTACACCAGCAACGAAACTGCAGAAACAGAAATCAGGAAAAAAATCCCATTCGATATAGCAACAAGAAAAATAAAGTACCTAGGAATAAACCTAACCAAGGAGGTAAAAGACCTGTACTCAGAAAACTACACAACACTGAAGAAAGAAATTAAGGAAGATACAAACAAATGGAAGCATGTACCATGTTCATGGATTGGAAGAATCAACATTATCAAAATGGCCATACTACCCAAAGCAATTTATAGATTCAATGCAATCCCTATTAGAGTACCCATGACATATTTCACAGATATAGAACAAACATTGCAGAAATTCATATGGAACCATAAATGACCTCGAATAGCTGCAGCAATTTTGAGAAAGAAAAACAAAGCAGGAGGGATCACAATACCTGATATCAAAATGTATTACAAGGCCACTGTAATCAAAACAGCCTGGTACTGGCATAAAAACAGGCACATAGACCAATGGAACAGAATAGAGAGCCCAGAAATAAACTCAAGTCTATACGATCAATTAATATTTGACAAAGGAGGCAGGAGCATAAAATGGAGCAAAAACAGCCTCTTCAACAGATGGTGTTGGGAGATCTGGACAGCTACGTGCAAAAAAATGAAACTCGATCACCAACTTACTCCATACACGAAAATAAACTCAAGATGGATAAAAGACTTAAATATAAGCCGTAACACCATAAAAGTCCTTGAGGAAAACATTGGCAGGAAAATCTCAGACATTCCACGCAGCAACATCCTCACAGACACATCCCCTAAAGCAAGGGACATAAAGGAAAGAATAAACAAATGGGACCTCATCAAAATAAAAAGCTTCTGCATGGCTAAAGAAAACAGCACCAAATTACAAAGAGTACCAACAGTATGGGAAAACATATTTGCCAACGATACCTCAGACAAGGGCCTGATCTCCAAAATATATAAAGAACTCACTCGACTCCACTCCAGGAAGACAAACAACCCAATTAAAAAATGGGCAAAGGACTTGAACAGACACTTCTCCAAGGAAGACATACAGAGGGCCCAGAGACATATGAAAAGATGCTCAGCATCACTAGCCATCAGAGAGATGCAAATTAAAACCACAATGAGGTATCATCTCACACCAGTCAGAATGGCCAACATAAACAAATCCACAAACAAATGTTGGAGAGGATGCGGAGAAAAGGGAACCCTTGTGCACTGTTGGTGGGAATGCAGACTGGTGAGGCCACTGTGGAAAACAATATGGAATTTCCTCAGAAAACTAAAAATGGAACTGCCCTTTGACCCAGTAATTCCGCTGCTGGGATTATACCCTAAGAACACTGAAACACCAATCCAAAAGAACCTATGCACCCCAATGTTCATAGCAGCACAATTTACAATAGCCAAGTACTGGAAGCAACCGAAGTGCCCATCAGCAAATGAGTGGATCCAAAAACTATGGTATATTTACACAATGGAATTCTACGCAGCAGAGAGAAAGAAGGAGCTTATACCCTTTGCAACAGCATGGATGAAACTGGAGAGCATTATGCTAAGTGAAATAAGCCAGGAAGTGAGGGACAAGTACCATATGATCTCACCTTTAACTGGAACATAAGCAATAGAAGAAAAAAGCAAACAAAATATAACCAGAGACATTGAAGTTAAGAACAATCTAACAATAGCCAGGGCGGGGGTGGGGGGTGGGGGCGGGGATAGTGGGAAGAGGGTATTACAGGAACTACTATAAAGGACACATGGACAAAACCAAGGGGGAGGGTGGAGAGGGGGGAGGGAGGTGGGTTCACCTGGGGTGGGGTAGAGGGATGGGGAGAAAAGGCATACAACTGTAATTGCATAACAATAAAAAAAAAAAAAATCAAAAAAAAAAAAGTTTCAAAATATTTTATAATGAGATATTAACACCCAAAGTATTTTTATTACTACTAAAACGGTTGAGAAACATTTTCTTCGAAAGTCAAATTTTACTATCTTACATTTATACTTTGCTTTTAAGTCATGGAACATCAAAGCGAGAGCATTTGCACAGGAATGCCTGTCGCCAGTACTTTTTACATACCCTGCATCCTTGTCAGTTATTAAATCAGTGTGCTTCGTCTTCCCAGCGCAGACTTTATGCCACTGCAGAAGTCATGTGAACTGCTGAAGCAACTGCTTAAATTTTGCCTGAGTTTCACAAAAAGTCCAAGCAGAAATAGATAGTGTGCTTGAAGCACCATTGTTATCCTTCTCTTCACAAGTTGAGCCGTCCCCAAGCCTGTCAATCAAACGTCCTCTGCCTTAGATGGTTCCACTCTCTTAACCATCATTGCTCAAAATGTCTAGTCTTCATACATTTTTTTAAAAATTTTATTCTCAGAAATGCTCTTTAAAAACTGCATGCCTCACTTCAGATAGAGAATACATAACATGTCAGAAATAAATTCTAGCAACTTTTTCAAAAATAAAATATTTGATTATGCATTTCTGTATAAAAATTTTGAACCTTCATACCAAAATGATAATATTTTCCCCACTATGTAAGTCCTTACAAAAATAAACATATGTGGTTATCAGGTATTGTGAACTTGTAAATGAACACCTTCAAACTAGTCACTTTTAAAGGCTGAGTGTTTATTCAGATGTAATTACTGCTTTCCAAACAAAGCATTTTAAATATTTCTTACAGTATTACCTCGAATGTCTGTGATAGATTTGTTGAATTTTTATTATTATTCTTTATCCATAACGAATATATTCATGTCATCACAGTCCCACAACCTCATCATTCTTTGACAAAAACAGAACTTTGAGGTGTCAGCCCTGAGGGCCTTTATAGTCTTCATTCTGGTCACAATCTTCTCTCTTCTTCCAGAGTAACCAGTCTCCTGATTTTTATCAAGGTACAGATATAACCTCGCCTTTCTTTACGATTAACAATTCAAGTGTGCATTTTTTAAATGTTATTGTTTACTCTTGCCCATTTTTAAAAGCCTGATCTGTATCTACAGTCTTTTAAACCACAGGGTCATTTTCTATCTCATTTTCCTTGAACGTTAACCATGAAGCCATTTGTCCTGCAGTGTTTTCCATAGCGTGGGTATTGTTGGTTGCGTGCTGATTGTGTAATGCACAGTGCTCCTTTGTCCTCTGTATTTCCCGCACATTTGTTGCTGAATCCAGAGACTGGATCAGGTGTAATAAACCCTTGGGTGGTGGTAGTGTGTGTATATGTCTGCATTTGTTTGTTTTCAGGAGGCACATCTTTTCTGGTTTGGATTCTTTCTCATGTTAGCACCAGTTGCTGACCAATGCCTAGATCCTTTATTTGATGGAAGGTTGCAAAATGGTGATAGTCAATCATTTTATTTTCATTTAATAGCTGGTATAATTTTATTAAAAAACACTTTCCCTCGTCTGTTTTTTGTAGAATAGTAGAAAACATGGGATAAATGTTTGACTTTTTATTCTTATGTATCCAGAGACCTTGTGAATGCTTCTAATAGTCTCTTGCTGCTTAGAAGCCCAAGGGAAAATAAAAAGAGACAGATTTAGCCTTTTAGAGGATGGGAAACCACATGGGCTAAGGGGCAGGGTGAAAGCTAAACCTACTGCCAGACATGTGAGTGAGGACACCTTGGATCACAGACCACTCACTTTCAGCTGTCAGCTGACTTCTATCGCACCAATGATTCCTAAAAGACCATAGTAAGAAACCACCAGCTGTGCCCAAGTTGCTAAGTCAAAGATCTGAGCAAATCAAATGGCTGTTTAAAGCCGTGAAGTTTTCAGATGGTGTTTTATGATGCAATAGATACCTAATGCAATACATTTAAAGATAAAATATCTTGTGTGTTCACACTGTCATTTCCAATTCAAATTAGACTATAGGCTTCTTACTTAACCTCTTTCTTAATGTATCTGGATCTTCTTCCACACTAAGAAGCCTGGTTCTGAAGGACACAGGGATGATAATTACTCATTTGCTTTATTTCACATTATCCGTACAATAGTTTCAAAAAATAGTAATATTATCATTTATCAATCATGATTATTAAAAACATTAAAATGTTTTCCATATGCTTTCCCCATTCTCCCTGCATATTGTAATGTTGTATTACGTCTGCATCATCAGACTTTATAGTCATTAAATAGTATACTCTCTCATTTGACCCTCACTTAACCTCTGTTTCACCTCTAACTATATGCTTAACACTCAGTACAAGTCCTTGCATCAGTGATGTTCCTCTCGTCAATTTTGCCTTCTGAAGCTCCTTCTCTGGGCTTTATCTTATGTATTAGGGGAGAGAAAAAAATGCAAGGGAATTATATACCCTGAGTTTTGTGTGTTGATAAGAATTTGTAGCTTTCATAATTGAAGACAAGTTTTACTGGATAGAAATAGCTTATCATATTTTCTTTCTTTGAGGATTTTACATATTTACCCTTTTTCTTCTGCAATAAAGTCTTACCTTTATTGGAAAGCCTGAGGATAATCCAATTTTCTTTTCTACAACGTCACGTTATGCACTGATACCCAAACTATTTGTTTTTCCTTTTGTTTAAATTCCAGAAAATGTACTAGATCATGTGATGATGTCCCAGGTAAATATTGCTGCATATAAAACTACCCTAATGCTTAAGCCAAAACAACCACCATGTTGTTAGGCTCACAGATTCTGTAGAAGACAATTTTGGAAAAGTCACAGAGGGGGCAGCTTTGCTCTGCTCCACAATGTCCGAGACTGGAAAATGAATTAGTAAAATCGCTTCTGCATTTACCTCTGGAGAGTGCACTTGGGTAACTGAAGGCCGGTATTGTCTAGAACCATTGGCTGCAGCGCCTGTATGTTGTTTCTGCAGATGGCGGTCTCAGTGTTGTTGACACCTTGCAAGGATGCTGAGGGCTTCCTTATGCTCAGTGAATAATGAGGAAGCTACAGGATCTTTCATGAATTTCCTCATACTCTAATTATAGAGGAGTCATATATCTGCCTAAGTTAAAGAAGAGATACAGTTCCTCAATTTGATGGTTCTTATCTTAGTCTATTTCAGCTGCTATAACAAATTACCACAGACTGTGTGGCTTTTAAATGACAGAACTTTATTTCTCACAGTTCTGATACTAGAAGATCAAAGCACAGGTAGATTCAGTGTTTGGTGAGGGACCGCGTCCTAATTTATGGACTGTCATCTTGTAGCTGTGTCCTCACATGGCAGAAGGGATGAGAGAGCTCTCCAGGGTCTCCTTTATAAGGGCACTGATTTCACTCATGAGGGTTCTGCCTTTATGAGCTCATCAGCCCCCATAGGCCTCTGCTTCCAAATACCATCACTTTGGAGATTTGGTTTCAAAATATGAATTTGCAGAGGATAAAAACATTCACTCTGTAGTGGGGAAATGTCAAATTTGTGTCCATGTTTTAAAAGTACCCAATTTACCTTCTGTTAAATATTGCATGCATTTTTCTATCATTTATACACTCATTTATACAATTGGCTAATAAAAGTCTTATCTGGGATGACAGCAGGCTTAGGCTCAAGGTTGAAAATCCATAGAATTAGGAGAGATCCAGGCGTAGATGAGGTTTTGAGATTCAGCTTCTCTCTCTTATTTGCTCATCGTCAATATTTGTCACTTTCTTTCAAATTTTTCTTATCTCTTTATTACTTTTTATGTTTACATTTTTTTCTGTTTTGCTTATATTTCTAATAGGGCTGTATTTGTTAGGTTTTTTTTACTTCTTTGTTCAGTTTTATTTTCATACATAAAATGTTTCACTTCTAAGATTTTATCATCTGAAAAAAATTTTAAACTATTTCATTTTTACCAATATATTTTAGCTCATTTGAAATTACAAAACAGTTTTATGTTCTTCTGTTTCGAGCCTGGATTTCTGATAGGCTTGCATTTTTCTCTAGGGAAGTTATTTTTCTCCTTATTTCTATTTTCTTTGTTGTAATTTTGTGTGGGATTTGAAACCGATGGTATTTTGTTGCTCATATGTATGTGACTTTATTTTTTCTGAACTCTAGAGTGGTTGGATTAGACAGCTTTTCAACTTCACAGAAGTTTGAGGTAGTATTAAAAAGATGGTTTACTTTATGAGATTTCCTGGTCCTGTTCCCAAGCCCACTTTCCAACGGATCTCATCCCTTCATCTCTGTTATTTCTACCCTGCTCAACTGATTTCTTCTTCAAGTAGTTGCTGCTTAGTGTGTGGCACCTCCTGTAAGAGTCTTGACTAGTCAGTTTCAAGAGTTCATAGGATAAAGAATTCCCAGATAGCTTCAGAACTTTCCCTGAGCTGTGTGCACGCACATATTAATGGAGTGGGCTACACCCCTCCTAACTTTCAGCTGACAACTTCAGTGGCTTTTCATGCTTTACAATGCATAACTATTGCCTATTCTGTGGTCCATACTCTTCCATTCTAGTCACCCCATAGCTTCTCTTACCAGATGGATTTGTCACAGAGTTGCTGTATATTACCAGTTTAATCTTAACTACTTATAAATTTGCAGTTCTTAGGAAATACCTTGTCACCTAGTATTGTTGTACATTTGAACACATATGCTTAATTTTTTATCAGGTAACTCTGTTTATATGTGGAAATTAAGGAAGATGCCAAAAAAATGTCACCACTCTTGCCATTTAAAAAAAATCATGAAAACAATTTCAAAAGGAGTTTTCTGAATCCCATTGTTATTTTGCATTGTTGCAAAATAACAATGTCCATCTTTAAAAGAAGATCACTAACATGTGTCTGGTGTTAAAATCAAGCTCAATATTTTATAGTCATGTCTCATGTTATGTATATTTCTAATGAAAAATGAGGAAAGTAGTGTGGAGCTCAATGTCATTTTAAATTATAGCTTTGAAGAAAAAAATACTTTCCCTGTACACAATCCTAATCTTTTAAAAAGTACTCAATAAGATGACTATCTTAATTTTCCCTGTCCCCTTTTAATACCAGCTTTATATTGAATGTAATGCAAAAACACACGTATCTGTAGACTAAACAAATATATAACAGCTTCTTGTTCACAGGAAATAATGTACTTTCAGAAGGACTGAGATCATTAGAGTATAAAATTGAAAGAGTTTTTATGTTATCTTAAGGAATAATGTGAATCTTTTTCTCACTGCATAATTCTCGAGCAAAACTAGGAAATTGCTTTGTAACCATATTACATGTCATTTGATCCGGGAGGCTCCACACACAGCATTTCTCATGTTTCCAGGTTCTCTTTGGTAAAAATAGATTTTTTGTGCCCCCAGATTATTCTAGAAGAAGTAGTATAATTATATTATTAGTTGTCAATATAACAATAATCAAGTTTCCATAACAAAGAATTGTTTCCTCTTTACATATTAGGGTAATGGCTGCTGAAATCCTCTGCATTTCTAAAAGTTACTAAAAATCCATGGGTACTTATTTTTGGAAAAACATTAATGAAAGACAAACACTGTTTAGAGTTTTAGGAATGTAACTCAATGTATCTTGAAAGATCTTATTTCTTGTAGTGAAGCATAGTTTATCATAGACTTTATAGATATTGTGTATCAGATCTATGGTGTCATCCACATCTTACTTCTCAGAAGGTAAGGCATAATTTTACCTACTCTAAATTAAATATTGCAGTTCCATTTATGTTGCAGGATAATTAGAACAACTTAAGCAGCCTGAATTTTTTATATTTTAGAGTTTGAGCTCTTAATCAAATTTTTTTCTTGTACGTACACAAACACATATATATCTACACATATGTATTATACACCTATACTATATCTGCTAACATGTTAATAAGAATATATTCGTTATTATGCATTATATGTAATTAACTGTTATGTTTTAGTGTGTCTGTGTAGGTATATATTTGTTTATTAAGGCTGACATAACAAAAGGTAACAAGGGGACCTGCATGACTCAGCATTAAGAAGCATGTAGAGTGCATGCCTCAGGGTTAGGGAGGTGATTGGACAGAGGGAAATACCCCCGTATCTACTTCTGTTGTGCGCAACTCTGAGGGCTGTCTTTAAAAAGTGGAGACCTCAGAAATACTATATTCTGCTTTCCCCTCCCGTCACTAATTTGGTCGGCTGCTAGGGCTTGAGTTCCTGGGCCAGCAGGCCCTGGAGACTGTATGGTCTGAGAACGTTCCCGGTACCCCTCCCTGCATCCTTGAAAGCTCCCGGGCCTGCCTGGCCAGGAGCACAGCAGGGGCTGGTTTGGTAGGGTAGAAGGGGAAGGGGCCCGGGATGGTGGGCCCTGGAGGCTGCGTGGCAGGGCGTGAAGCCCCATGCTCCTCCCCTGCATGGAGTACTGTGGGAGCACTGGCAACTGTAACAAGCGCTGCTCAGGCCTACCTGACCGGGAGCGCAGCTGCCCTGGCAAGCCGATGCTGAAGGGACAGGGAACAAGTGCTGGACTGGCGGGCAGAAGCCAAGGCAGGAGCAGCATGACAGGAGGGGAATGTCAGCCAGTGCACAGAGACTGCAGTGTATATGCCTGGAGCAGACGGTGACCAGAGCACGCTGCAGCTACCTGCATTTTCCCAGGGATGGTACTTTTCCACTGGGAAAGGAATTCCAGTTGCAGCCTTGGACTGGTCTGGCCTGGCAGAGGGTGGCAGTGCGATTTTTTCTTTGGATATTTTAGAAGGAAGGGGCGTTGAGACAGAAACCTGCCTTTATGTCAAATTGTATGGTCATTGAATAAAAGATTCTTTTTCCTCTCCACCAAACTCTGCCTCTAGAGTTTTCCCTGTTTGGCAGCGAGTGCTAGGCTGGTTTGGTAACACAAATACTGCAGGCTGGGTGGCTTCACATTCATGTTCTCACCGTTTTGGAGGCTGATTGACAGTCGAAGATCATGGTGCCATCAGTATTGGTTTCTGGTGAGGAATCTCTTCCTGGTTTATATATTACCTCTATTCCGTTATATTCTCACATAGCCTTTAATCAATGCACACATGGAAAGAGAAAGACCTTTGGTTTCTCTTTCTCTTCTTATAAGATACCAGTCCTATCAGATTAGGGTCCCACCTTTATGATCTTTTTTCACATTACTTCCCTAAGGGCCCTGCCTTAAAGCCGAGGGTTAAGGCTTCAATATTTGGAACTTTGGGGAGATACAATTTAGTCATACATATATATGACTAACATGCAAAAAAAAGTACAGATACAGATAGGCAGGGATACATTTTATATAAATGACCATTGTTAAAAGTTTAGTCATAGATAATGTGTTAGAAACCATGTGGTAGTTAAATTCCCAGGCCTATTTACTTAAGTCTAAATTCATCTCAAACCATATTTTAGTTATATTTCATATTTGCAAAAAGAACTTGTATGAGTTGCTATCGCAACACTAGAAATTAATTAATACCAATAGGAAACCCAAACTAAATTCTTAATAGTGATTTAATACTTTTTTGCAATTGTAAGTTTTAGCTCTGGAAATAGAATTGTAAAAGGAGATGAACAAAAAATTTATAGAAATTTAGGAAAGCATTTTTGGATACATTTTAAGGGATGTTATGAGTTGCTGGTATAATTTTCTGGGGTGTCTGATAATACTTTAAAACCTTTAGTTTCCTTTATTAAGGTTAAGGGTTACTCCTGAACTCCTCACACTTAGATTTCGGTTTAATAATTTTCTGGCTTATAAGTGTAAGAGAGAGAAAGAGAAAGGGAAGCGTAGGGACAGAGAGAGAGAGAGAGATTAAGATTGACTTTTGGAGTCGTGTGAGTTCTTTATATATTTTGGAGATCAGGCCCTTGTCTGAGGTATCATTGGCAAATATGCTTTCCCATATTGTTGGTTCTCTTTGTATTTTGGTGCTGTTTTCTTTAGCCATGCAGAAGCTTTTTATTTTGATGAGGTCCCATTTGTTTATTCTTTCCTTTATGTCCCTTGCTTTAGGGGATGTGTCTGTGAGGATGTTGCTGCGTGGAATGTCTGAGATTTTCCTGCCAATTTTTTCCTCAAGGACTTTTATGGTGTTACGGCTTATATTTAAGTCTTTTATCCATCTTGAGTTTATTTTCGTGTATGGCGTAAGTTGGTGATCGAGTTTCATTTTTTTGCACGTAGCTGTCCAGATCTCCCAACTCACACGACTCCACTCCAGGAAGACAAACAACCCAATTAAAAAATGGGCAAAGGACTTGAACAGACACTTCTCCAAGGAAGACATACAGAAGGCCCAGAGACATATGAAAAGATGCTCAGCATCACTAGCCATCAGAAAGATGCAAATTAAAACCACAATGAGGTATCATCTCACACCAGTCAGAATGGCCAACATAAACAAATCCACAAACAAATGTTGGAGAGGATGCGGAGAAAAGGGAACCCTCGTGCACTGTTGGTGGGAATGCAGACTGGTGAGGCCACTGTGGAAAACAATATGGAATTTCCTCAGAAAACCAAAAATGGAACTGCCCTTTGACCCAGTAATTCCGCTGCTGGGATTATACCCTAAGAACACTGAAACACCAATCCAAAAGAATCTGTGCACCCCAATGTTCATAGCAGCACAATTTACAATAGCCAAATACTGGAAGCAACCGAAGTGCCCATCAGCAAACGAGTGGATCCAAAAACTATGGTATATTTACACAATGGAATTCTACGCAGCAGAGAGAAAGAAGGAGCTTATACCCTTTGCAACAGCATGGATGAAACTGGAGAGCATTATGCTAAGTGAAATAAGCCAGGAAGTGAGGGACAAATACCATATGATCTCACCTTTAACTGGAACATAAGCAATAGAAGGAAAAAGCAAACAAAATATAACCAGAGACATTGAAGTTAAGATCAATGTAACAATAGCAAGGGCGGGGGTGGGGGGTGGGGGCGGGGACAGTGGGTAGAGGGGATTACAGGAACTACTATAAAGGACACATGAACAAATCCAAGGGGGAGGGTGGAGAGGGGGGAGGGAAGTGGGTTCACCTGGGGTGGGGTGAAGGGATGGGGGAAAAGGCATACAACTGTAATTAAATAACAATAAATAAATTAAAAAAAAAAAAAGATTGACTTTTGGTAACTTTTCCACCTTTTTATTCCCATGTGAGCTCCAATAGGAGCACCATAGTAACAATGCCTCTCAGAACTTCTGCAACGGACTCAGTCAAAGCTCTGAGTTATCCCTGGAGACCCTCCCACTTGCTCCATCTCCACAGGTATTCACAATTACACCCACAAAATCTCTCTAATTGGTCATCAGGATTAATATCATCAAGCCTGTTATCTTTGTATAGATTAGTCACTACTGGGCACTCATCATCCTCAGGCACGCCACATCATCGAACAAACAGAGTGATGCTACTAAATTATTTTAAATTTAAAACCTCATCTGAATTCCTCATTCTCAGCTAATGCTCTTGCTTTTTTATGTCACTGACAAAAAAGAAATATTAAGATGACTTTGCTTTTTTATGTCTCAGAGAAAAAGCAATCAGAAGAGAAATTCACCATGATCTCCCACCAAATCACCCTTCTACACAGTTTGCCTTCCCTCTCTGCACAAGGTCTGTGTCCCATCTGAGCAGAATACTCCTCTTGCAATGGGCCACATCCCCTCTTCACTGAGGAAATCAGTTCAGAGATAGTTTCTGCTCCAATATCATTAAGGTTTCCTTCAATGATCTTGTCCTATCTGTATACATAGATGTTGTGATCATTTCAGTTTTCAGAAAAGAAGTTGCTGTATCTGACTTCTCTTTTAAGCAAGTATCCTTATCTCATTTCTCAGCTTTGCTTATAGTAAAACTCAACAAAATCTTCTATACTCATTGTTTCCTACTTTTGATTTCCTGTTCTTTCATTCCATTTGGTTCCCATTATTCCACTGACATTGCTCTCCCAGTCACATCCATAAGATCACATGTAATGATCATTCTCTCGGGACCCATTTTGATTCATCTATCAGTATCATTGTAGATAGTTGTTCATTCTTTCTTCCTTGAAATGCTTTGTTCACTTGGTCTTTGAGATATCCTGCCTCTTGAGCCTTTCCCCAGTTCATAGTTCACTTTGCTACAAAGTTCTGGTCTTTCTAACCTCTAAATGTTGGAGCAAACCAGGCATAGATTCATGGATCCTTATGCTCTATTTCAAAATTTTCTATTTTAAGTTATCTAAACTAACATGGGCTTATCATATTTTCTCTATCTCAAAACCCAAGTTTATATCTTCATCACAAACCTATTCTGGTTTGTAACTGTGAGTATCACATACACAACTGCTTGTTCAACAATTGAGATTTGGGGAACCTCAAGTTAACATATTTAACATTTTTAATTCTTCACATAACTCACTTTCAAAATCTGCCCACCTCTGAGCCTTTCCCGACTTTGTACATAGCATCTGTATTCTAACACAAGCATAGGCCAAAACCCGGTCATCTTTTTTGACTTCTCTCTTTCTCTCACATACCTCCAATCCACCTGTAAATCCAGAATCCAACAACCTCTCTTCATTACCACTCATGTCATCCTAGTCTAAATAATCATTAATATTTTGCCTATGTTATTGTAATAGTTTCCTAATGATTTCCCTGCTTCCATTTTTGTCCCTGCACCCTGAATTCTCCGAAGGGCAGATAGAGTAAGCATTACTTGTTTATTTATTATTTAACCATGTTTACTTAGAATACATGTTAAATAAATAATTATTAAGGAAATGACTAAAAATATATAGGGTATACTTAGTTTCCTTAAGTAATTGTAGAACATTAGAAGATAATGAAAAAGGGAGAGTGTATTATAGTGAGTTTGCGCTAATGAAATGATATAAAATTGAACATTGTCCTGGTCATTTACTAATCCTATGACCTTTGGCACATTACTTTTCTCTGAGCAAAAGTTTTTTATTTGTGGTGTCTGGTAGAATTCTAAGATTTTCCCCATGGTTTCCATTCCCTGATATACACTGTCATTCTCTCTTTTTAAATAGTAATATATGTGCTGCTGTGGAATTTACAGCTGTATTAAGTGTCCACATCAGGTGAATTTAAAATAAGATTTCCTGGCCCTGGCTGGTGTTGCTCAGTGAACTGAGTGCCGGACTGTGAAGCAAGGGGTCGCTGGTTCAATTTTCAGTCAGGGCACATGCCTGGGTTGTGGGCTAGGTCCCTAGTAGGGGCTGTGTGAGGGGTAACCACACATTGATCTTTCTCTTCCTGTCTTTCTCCTTCCCTTGTCCTCTCTAAAAATAAATAAATAAAATCTTTAAAAAGTAATAAAAGAAGATTTTTTTTTTTTTGTGGACCTAACCAAATCTGTTAAGCCCGTGAAATGAACAGTGTTCTTCCTGGCTTGGAAGATTAGAATCACAAGGGAAGTTCATGTTTCTGGCTTTGAAGATGGAAAACACTTGACAAGAAATGCGGATGGTTTTTAGTTGCTGAGAGAGACTCCCACTGACAGCCAGTAAGAAAATGAGGACCTTAATCCTACAATCACATGACACAGCCACATGAGCTTGAAAGAAAACTCTGGACTTCAGATGAGAACGCAACCTGACCTAACATTGGTTTTAGCTTTGCGAAACCCAGAACTAAAAGCCTAGTCATGCTGTGCCCAAACTTCTAACCTACAGAATTGTGGGCTGATAAACATGCATTGTTTTAAGTAACTAAGTTTGTGGTTATTTGCTATGCAGCAGTAGAAAATGACTACATTAATCTCTAAAATGAGGATTTTAATATCTTCTTTAATAAGACCAAAAGGAAGTAGCGATTATTTTTTATAGACATGAATAGTACCTATAAATTCAAAGAAAACGTTGTACAGAGAAATGTTGGGGAGACAATGTCATGCTGCGATGCAAAGTTTTGGAATAAGCAAGAGGAGACAATAGCTGCACTCTAAGGATATTAATAAATACCACAGAGATAATTGGGCAGACAGAACTCCTGTATATGATAAAGTTTGAGTGTGCATCCATCATTCAAATTCTAAGTAGCGTACATTTTATTTTATTGGAAATTTCCTGATACACTTAGTGAGTTCAGCTTTTGCAGTACACTTTAGAATTTGTCTACAAATTTAAAAACAAAATTACTATATTATTGATTTCTGACTTAGAGGCAAGCACTATAGTAGATACTTCACTTAGAATGTCACATTAATCTTCTAAATAAAAACAATAATTAATTATAACAATCAAGGCAAGAGTTATAAACATCACCAAAAAGGTGCTATATATTCTGTTATTCAAAGAAAAATTGTGCTCTAAAATCTATAATTTTAATAGAAGTATTAATGCACAAAAAGGCATTTGGGTCTTTCTATATATTCCACATTGTAGGAGAAAATTTGGAGTCATAATAAATCCTGTTTTAGGAGTAGTACAGAGTCAGGAAGTTGCCTTCATTTAACATTTTGATTTAAATTGTATAGCCAACACACTTCTTTTAAACTGTGACTGTCTTAAGTGCTCATTTTTATACCCCTAACAAGACGTTTAGAACTTCCCACCGGGTAGACATTTTATGCTCACGCAAGTCTATCTTCCATTCTCAAGTTTCTCTTTAGCTATGTCATAAATTTGTTCGGTGTTTCAGTTTTATGAAACATGCATCCACTGCTAGAAATCTATTTTTTTACTTGAAAAAACTATTTGTTTCATTTCACATTATACATTTTGTATGTAATTAAGCCAATACTCTGATATTTCTTACAGGTGTTCTACAATCAGATTATTTCTTACAGGTTGTTAACTTGTCAGAGTTTTAAATTCTACCCTTTGTTATGCCAGCTGACAATTAGGAGCAGAATTTCCTTGTGGGTTTTGAAATTTCTTATAATTTCTTAGTGTTAACTTTCATTAATCATTTTAAATTTTTCTTGTAGACTCATGTGTACCCTAGGTGGTTAAATTGTTTTACAGAATTGGTTTTTATCTACTTTCTCTGGCATCTTATAATTTTCTCAGATCCAAATTAAATGATTAATTTCTTCATGAAGGAGACAAGCAACACAGGCAATAAAAACTGGATTCAATGTTAGAGTGGAACAAAAGGTCAATGTTAGAGTGGAACAAAAGGTCAATGTTAGAGTGGAACAAAAGCCTGGGACTTTGATACAGTTATGAGTCTATCTTTTCCTTTAGCCAAAGATCTAGGCAAGTGTAAACTTTTTTTCTCTTTTTATTTATTTTTTTAATAAATGGGATACCAATTCACCTTCGCGCCCAAGCAGGCCAAAGCATATTTGTTCTTCTGGGGGCATTGAGAGTTGACCCCGTCATCCCTAGTGCTTATTACCTGTGATTATGTAACATGGGTTTGCGGGTTACCTGCTCTGGCTTGAAGCCCTTTTCTCATATTTATGGATATCTTTCATTTGAGCACTGCTACAAGTTTTAATGGGAAGCAGTTCTTTTTCATTCATCCCACCATGTTGCTGGGACCAGAAATTACCATATAATGTTGATCAAAAGAAATATAACAAAGATAGAAAAGTCCATGAAGTAACTGAGCTACTGTGCATGCATGATCTGAGGGAAATTATGTAACCTCCTGAGCTTCAGTTTCTTCATCTGTGAAGTTGAGATTTTGTGTTCTATTTAGAAGGATTGTGGGAGGTTAAATTAGGATGTTTTATTTACATTCTACTGTTTGAGGGCATAGCCAGTTAAAAGGCCATTTGTAAACCCAGGAGACAGTCATCTTATGAAGACTGACACAGGCTGGCACATTCTCTCTTAGAAACCAGCCAAATGTGGCTGAGACTGTGAAGAGAAGGCCAAGTACTGATTAGTTGCACTATAACCATTTTACCGAGAACTCTCAGGGGCAAAACTATACCTTATTTATTTATTTATTTATTTATTTATTTATTTATTTATTTATAAAAAGATTTCATTATTTAATTTTCAGAGAGAGGGGTAGGGAGGGAGAAGGAGAGGGGAAGGTCAATGTGTGGTTGCCTCTCACACACCCCCTACTGGGGACCTGGCCCACAACCCAGGTACGGCCCAGACTGGGAATGGAACTGGAGACCCTTTGGTTCACAGGACGGTGCTCCATCCACTGAGCCACACCAGCCAGGACAGGGGAAAACTATACCTTTAGACATTTGTTTACTAAGCTCAGGAAGTAATGACGGCATATTTGATCTTCATGGCACTTGTTACAATTTTAAAACACTACACAATAAAGATATTTTCTCCCATATTTATTTGGTTAAAATATTGCTTATTGGTGGCCTGTACCACTGACTCATGAGCATTAATTGTTAAATATTCTAGAAACTTTTAAACCAGTTCACTGTTGGTAGTGTGAAACTGACCATGGAGGAAGTATTTATAACTACAGAAATTGGCAAACACTACAACTGGAGCATTAATTAATTAATTAATAACTAATCTACCAACCAGCACTGCATATAATAAATTAATAGTCACATAATTCCCTGTGTTATTTAATGATATTAAATTTTACTTTTAGTTTGGTAAAATCTTTCATTTTAACAATTTAAATTAAGTCTACAATTGTAAGGAGATTTACACATCAAATTGACAGTACTTGAGGAGAGCCTAAAAACCTAGGATATGCTGGAAGTCTTAGAATTACTCTAGTTTTCATCTCACTAAACTAGATAATAGCTGTGTCCAGCTGAATTTCTTACTTTCCCTGGGTGAGAGGATCTCATTTTAAAATCATAGTGTCTCTAAAAGAGCTCTTAAGCTTCTCAGACTGAGTTTTATGTCTCAAAAAAAAAAATGTTGAGTATCCACGAGGAAATGAATCCCATTATTAGATAAAACAAAATCCAGATATGTGGCAACTACAATTTCCTGTAACATTTCTTCAGAGGAAACTACTATGCCATTATGAAACACTCTTCACCAATAATTTATTCTTATTTATTCTCTATCAATATTTTGGTTTCTAGTTATAAATGTAGTTAAAATATCCAGCGTATACTGCTACCTGGCTTCTGTCACACTAAAGCTATGTTTGACTAATGATTACTTGTATAACTTCTTGTTTTACAATATCTTTGCTAATCCTAAATCACTCTCAAAGCCAGTAATGGATTCTGATGTGACATGTCGCTCAGCATAAAGCTCCTCATGCATTTTTGATACCACTCAGACTATGGCAAGGTAACTCTTGACATAAAATTTTTCCTGTGAACTTTCCAAGGAGAGAACTTTTACAACAATATATCTCTTAATCTTTTTTAACCAATGCTGTATTTGGGTGACTAGCAACTTCCCTAACCCCTGGTAGCATAACTATTCTATAAAGGTTGCATGATATAATCTCACATGAACCATCCTTACTCCTTTAGATTTTCAGTTTTGATGAGTTTTCAACTCCTTCAATTTGAGCAGGTATTTACATTTAATCAGAATATCTAACTCTGTGTCCTGGCTGGTGTGCCTCGGTGGATTGAACACCAGCCTGTGAACCAAAGGGTCACTGGTTCCATTCCCAGTCAGGGCACATGCCTGGGTTGCAGGCCAGGTCCCCAGTAGGCGGCATGCGAGAGGCAACCACACATTGATGTTTCTCTCCCTCTCTTTCTTTCCCCCTTCCCCTCTCTCTAAATATAAATTCAAAATCTTAAAAAAGTAAAATAAAAATTATCTTAAAAAAGAATATCTAACTATGTATTTTCTATGTGCTTACATTGAGGTTTTCCAGTGGCCCAATATATATTTATGTTGTACCTTACCACTAAGTTTAAAAACTCCTGAAGGGGCCTTATATTTTTACTAATTTTTATTTGCTCCTGTCTAATATGATGATTGGCACTCATTAGGTATGCAACATATATTGAAAATTTCTAATTTATTTGTTAAATATGCATAACATGTATAATAAATCCAGAAGATATCATATGTAACTGGAAGAATCATCACTTTATAGTTATAAAAATGCAATATTGAAATCTGGCACTGTATATTCAAGGACCATAATGCTTTTAAATGAGTCAATGATTTTATGATGATGAGACATTTTATAATAGATATTTTCAATAAATGTGTCATGTCCTGACCAACCAGGCTGGTCCAATTGTTCAAATTCTCTTGTTATTCAGGTCTTATATTTATGTCACTATTTGGTGATAAGAATTACTGTGGCATGTAAAGTTTCAAGAAATTGGTCCAGAGCTAATAGTAAAAGATACTATGAAGAATTCCTGAAAGGCCGAACATTGAAATTGATTTTATCACCAGGTAAGTTTAAGGGTCAGACTCATAGGAAAAGTAGAATCAGGGAGATTTGACAATGGGTGCTAGAGTTTGGGAAACGGCTGTTTATTTCTGGAGAGTTAGAGTTATGTACCAAACAGCAGTATCAGTCCAGAAAAAACGTCATACTCAAAAAAAGAGCATAAAACCAAAGTTTATTTAGCAGAGAGAAAATACCAAATTTTAGCTCTGAAAAATCAGGGCACATGATTATATAATAACTGACATAGACTGACTTACTTCCCAGAATGCTTGTCGAGTACAGATTTGTGTTAAATGATATCATCTGGAAAAGAAGATGCAGAAGGTCCAGAAAAGGCACTAGGGTCTTATTACATGATTGTCACATGTCAGGATCCTACAGAAAAACTCCTTAGTAAGGTGAAGTATTATGTATACAGATTTCTGGGATCTGTATATAAGTTCTTCCAACTGATGACAAAAAGTACCTTTTTTCTACTCCCATTATCCACCCCCAAGTCCCACAGTTGCTTCAGAAGACAGAGACAGAATCACTGAATAAACAGGATCTTCAAGCTGCTCATAGATGCATTTTAGCTTTGAAAGCATTTGAAGTTTTTAGCATACCTTTGTATGTAACTATTAAAATAGTGTCTCCGATCAAAACATTTGCTTTCAGATATGCACAAATTCAGTAAACTTGCTTTAGGCCTCTTAAGAAACTACAAATTTTACAGGCAACTCTGAATATTAAGCACTGCACTAAAAAGGTATTTGCATTAATCTACTCAAATATAAATGGTTCTGCTACTTAAACATTCATGAGTGTTGATATAACCTCAACAGACTTACCTGAATATATTTCCTTAAAGCATACACTTTATTTACTCACATTATATTTAACTATAAAATTCTAAACAAAAGTGAAAAATCATTAAGTTTTGTTATATAGCAATAACTGTTACAAGTAAAGTAACCTAAAAATGCCCCTTTTTAATTAGCCAAATTTTGAAAACATAGGAACTGAAAGTATGTAACTTAGTTACATTGCATATCAAAACAAGGATAATCTGTACAATTATAGTATTGATTAGAATAATATTTTTTCAATGTATAAATAATTATTTCAAAAAGGTACTTTTTAAAATAAAAGATCCTATAATTGACTAATCAAATAATAGGTTGCTGTATTTTTATTATTTTATATAAAAATGTGTTCCAGAATAAGAACAGATACAGGATGTGCCAAAGCAGGTTTACAGTTGTTCATATAGAAAATATGAACAACAGTAAATAATAAATAAATAAATAAAAATACAAGAATAAACTCTGTGTATTGCATACCTACAACTATAAACCTACTCTTGACCCATCCTGTATAGTTAACATTATTTATATGTAAAAGCTTTCATGAATTTTCTATTAAATCTAAGTACATATAAACTTCCATTAATTTTAGTCACTGTAAATTTCAAAACAAATTAAAATTAACAAGTATAAAATGAGGTTAATTATCTAAATAATACCTATCCATCCCTACCGATTTTGTTTCAAGTGTCCTGTTATTTGTTGAAATGTGGTCGTCATTCACCTGGATCATTCTATTTCTTTCTTTTTCTTTTTTTTGGTAGACATTGCCTGCATTAAACAAAGAAACAAACAAAACTATGAATATGTTTATATTATTTTATTCAAGTAGTTAAAAAAAGAGAAACCTTTTAAAGTACTTTGAAAAAATAAGTTCAATTGTTTACCTGAAAATAGTGTCAACCAATGGTCCTTGACACCAAGTCAGTGCCAACAGGAATCCCCAATTTGGGGTGCGATGAAGAAGGAGCTTTACTCGGTGCAAATTGTGATATAGCAGGGCTCTGAGGCAGCTGTAGGGCCAGGCTCCTCACTGGTTTGACAGCTCTGCTCTGCTCCTTGCTGGTCTGCTCTGCACCATGCTGGTCTGCTCTGCTGTTGCTTTGGTCTGCTCCATTCTGTGCCACTCTACTCTGGCCTGCACTGGTCTATTCTGCTCTGCTTTGCTCTGGTGTGACATCTTTGGTATTTCAGCTCAGTCAGGGGAACACAGTGTTCAGTCATGGGTGGAAAGGGAAAGTATGCTCCCAGAGCCAAAGGACAGCTGACTTATATGGACAGAAGTCTTTGCCCCTGGTCCCCAATTGATCTGTCCTCATGCAAACCAGAATTCCAAATCCTCATAGTTTGGCCCAAAAGGCACTGCTGAACGGTCAAAGCAGGACTACTGGTTGGGTGGAGCTGTATAGCTTCAGTTGGATGGGAGAAGCCTCAGTCCTGCTGGATGAAATTAAATTCTAGGAACTGTTTTTTAAGGGCTGGTTCAGATGGCAGAAACTCAGTGCAGGCAGGTAGTTCAGAGCAGATGCAGGTGGTTCAGTGCAGACTTCTGCCCAAAGTGCAGTTTGAATGAAAGGCTCCTGTGTAGAAAAGGCTGCTAGGCTATGTTTTTTTAATTTTTATTGTTATTCAATTACAGTTGTATGCATTTCCTCCCCATCCCTCCACCCCACCCCAGATGAACCTCCCTCCCTCCCCCATCTCCACCCTCCCCCTTGATTTTGTCCATGTGTCCTTTATAGTGGTTCCTTTAATCCCCTCTCCTCACTGTCCCCTTCCCACTCCCCCCTGACTATTGTTAGATTGTTCTTAACTTCAATATCTCTGGCTATATTTTGTTTGCTTTTTTCTTCTGTTGATTATGTTCCAGTTAAAGGTGAGATCATATGATATTTGTCCTTCACCATCTGGCTTATTTCACTTAGCATAATGCTCTCCAGTTCCATCCATGCTGTTGCAAAGGGTATAAGCTCCTTCTTTCTCTCTGCTGCATAGAATTCCATTGTGTAAATATACCATGGTTTTTGGATCCATTCATTTAATGATGGGCATTTAGGTTGCTTCCAGTACTTGGCTATTATAAATTCTGCTGCTATGAATATTGGGGTGCATAGGTTCTTTTGGATTGGTGTTTCAAGGTTCTTAGGGTATAATCCCAGCAGCAGAATTGCTGGGTCAAAGGGCAGTTCCATTTTTAGTTTTCTGAGGAAATTCCATACTGTTTTCCACAGTGGCCTCACCAGTCTGCATTCCCACCAACAGGGCACTAGGGTTCCCTTTTCTCAGCATCCTCTCCAACATTTGTTTTGTGGATTTGTTTATGTTGGCCACTCTAACCGGTGTCAGATGGTACCTCATTGTTTTAATTTGCATCTCTCTGATGTCTAGTGATGCTGAGCATCTTTTCATATGTCTCTGGGCCCTCTGTATGTCTTCCTTAGAGAAGTGTCTGTTCAAGTCCCTTGCCCATCTTTTAATTGGGTTGTTTGTCTTCCTGGAGTGCAGTCATGTGAGTTCTTTATATATTTTGGAGGTCAGGCCCTTGTCTGAGGTATCATTGGCAAATATGTTTTCCCATACTGTTGGTTCTCTTTGTAATTTGGTGCTGTTTTCTTTAGCCATGCAGAAGCTTTTTATTTTGATGAGGTCCCGTTTGTTTATTCTTTCCTTTATGTCCCTTGCTTTAGGGGATGTGTCTATGAGGATGTTGCTGCGTGGAATGTCTGAGATTTTCCTGCCAATGTTTTCCTCTAGGACTTTTATGGTGTTACAACTTATATTTAAGTCTTTTATCCATCTTGAATTTATTTTCGTGTATGGCGTAAGTTGGTGATCGAGTTTCATTTTTTTGCACGTAGCTGTCCAGATCTCCCAACTCCATCTGTTGAAGAGGCTGTTTTTGCTCCATTTTATGCTCCTGCCTCCTTTGTCAAATATTAATTGACCATAAAGACTTGAGTTTATTTCTGGGCTCTCTGTTCTGTTCCATTGGTCTATGTGCCTGTTTTCATGCCAGTACCAGGATGTTTTGATTACACTGGCCTTGTAATACAGTTTGATATCAGGTAGGCTATTTTTTTTTAATATTTTATTTTATTTGAGCCCAGCTAGACACCAGGTGCCCTTCTTAGTAGGTGTCTTCTTTCTCAAGTTTCACAATAGTAAGAAAAAAGACACACAAACAGGGCAGTTACAAATGTTTAAATGTTCATCCAACAATCTTAGAAACACCCATATTTTTTAATTTTTATTGTTATTCAATTCCAGTTGTATGCCTTTATTTAAAAAAATAATGAACAAATAACATTTTAGACAAAATTGAGAATAAGGCATCAAAGAATATGATGTTTAAAATATTAATGTCCACCTTAACCATTTATTATAAATGGTGAAAAAATAATCAAAGGTAAGTTGTATGATGTCAACACATTAACAACAAAATATATGTATCTTTAAAATCATGGATTAAGGTTATTATGTGCATAATTATCAATTCTAATGCTAATTATTTGATATTATCAACTGACCAAATAAAAACTGTTTAAGATCCATACATGGAAATGACCAATAAAGAGAAATTTGTACATATGTTTAGAAATTGAAATATTTTTATGTTGAATAGATCAATGTTCAATAGCTGCCACACTTCAACATAATTTGAACTGAGTCATTTGAATCGAGGATTTATCAAGAAGATTTTTTCCCTAATACTTAGGATGGATTCATTTTTATCCTTTTGAAATCAGGGCAATACTTAGGGGACCTTATTAAAAAGAATAAAATTGCAAAAATAATTAGCATGCCTGTGTTCACTTTATAAACCCAAATGTGTGGAAGTGGCCTTTAGTTAGAGGCTCTAAAACTTTAAATGCAAAGTAAAATGTTTCGAGGTAAAGAGGGAAGATTTTGTACTAAGTGTGGATTGAAGAAAGAACAAAACTGATAGCTGTTGAAAATGAATAAGAGGAACTCCATGAAATGTTCTATGCCGAGATTAGACAAGCTACTCATGAGTTGAAATTACTCATGACATTCATATCCTTCTTGTCCTGGCTTAACAGAGTTGAAAATATATTGTAACTTCAGCGCATGTCAAAGCATTCCTAGACTATTCTACAACATGTCCCTAATCAATAGCATTGCCCTAAATATTCCCCTGCTTTGGTGATCCTTGCCAACACAAACCATGACGATTAAGTAAGAAGATGTAATTCTGGGGCGGGGGGCAAAAAACTTGAATTTATTTTTTTTAAATTGTGTATTTATTCCTACATGTTTAAACTTTAGTCACCTTCAATGTACTCCCCATTTGATGCAATACACCTATCGAGACATTTTTTCACTGCTCAAAACAGTTTTTGAACCCATTGATTTTGATGCCTTTTAGTGCTTCTGCCATTTTTTTTCCACCTCTTCTACATCACCAAAACGTTTCCCTCTGAGGACTTTTTTCATTGGGGAAACAAAAGAAAGTCACTCAGGGTGAGACTGGGTATTTGAATAGGGAGGGTGGAGCATGGGGGTCATGCCATATTGGTCAAAAACTGCTGAACAATCAGCACCGTGTGGGCAGCTGTGCTCTAAAATCACCCATCATGCAGTGGGCAAATACACCGAAAGTCTTCAAAAAAATTCACTGAAGCTGAAAGTATCCTCTCACAACAGTGCCAGCTGGTACACTGAAACAGATGGGTTCCTAGAACACTCACTTTGCAAGAAGAAGCCTGTAGTACAAGGGGCCCCAGCCCCTAGGAGATAATTCCAGTTTTGGGGGCCTTCCTACACCACTGCCATTGTGAGTAGCATGTCATTCGTACTGCATATCCTTTGACAACGTCTGTTTCCCTTCTGTCCTCTCCCTGTCTCTAGGAGGACTTGTTTTATTTTCGTTATGTGTGTAACATCCTTCTCTGTTATTTTTTGGCCAAATCCCCTCCGTTTGTGATAAGGAAGTTACACAACTCCCCTCCCACACCATCAATTTGTGATGCTTTCTTCTTTGTAAGAGAAATTTAATATCAAATATAATCTATTAAACATCACCTTTAATTTCAGACTTTACTTAATAGTTGCTTGGGCAGTAAACCTGCTATACTTTATAACACTATGTTATGAATATTTAAGTTTTTATTTAATTATATAATTAAATCATTTTAAGTACGAGATATTCAATTAATTTATTTCCAGCTCAGAAAAGCAAAGAGAAAAATGCTACTATTGTCCTGAAAACCAATGAAATACATGGGTGAGTGCGAGCCCTGATAAGTGGCCCAGCTGCCTGGGCGCCAGACCCAAAGTGCCCCAGTGGGTGCCTACCCCAGTCAGTGGCCTGGGGCCCACACCTGAAACCCCGGGTGGGCGGGAGCCCTGATAAGCACCTGGCTACCTGGGAGCACAGACAAAAAGCTCCTGGGTGAGCGCGCAACTGGATCAGTGGCTGGCTGCCCCCGTGCACAGACCCAAAACAGGGGATCCGCAACCAACCGAAGTCCAAAGTGGAGATCGGCCACACAACTGGATCAACGGCCTGGCTGCCTACAGGCGACCACAGCCAAAAGCACTGGTTCTAAAAAACTCCTACATAGTCCCTGCACACAGAACTCTGCAGGGCCTACTGGCTCTCTAGGAGGAAGGCAGAACGCCCAGCAGAGGGGAGCTGCAGGGATAGGAGAGACTGCATTCCCCGGAAAGACTCGACCCAGTAGGGGGCTGAACTACCCCAAAGCAGCACCGAGAGCCCCTAGCATCTAAGACAGCAAAGAGCAAGAAGGTGGAATGTGAGTTGCCCCTAATTGGTGAAAATCAAGGACAGCACAGCTGGTGAACTAAAGGCCTAGTGGGGAGCAGAAGGACCCGGAGGAACTAGACTGAAGGCTGAACAACAGCGAAGAGTGTGGCTCAGGAAGGGAGAAAAGTGAAACCAATCCTTCCAAAAACCGCCTCCCGTTCCACAGAGAGGATGACCAGGAGAACTAACCTGACCAGTTTAAAGCCAGCAGAAGACCCTTTTTTTTTATTTTCTTTTTTTTTCTTTTTTCTTTCCTTCTTTCCCCCTGAATTCCTTCTTCCTTTCTGTCCTTCTTTCTTTTTTTATTCCTTCTTCCTTCCATCCTTTACCTTTTTTATTCCTTCTTCCTGCCTTCTTTTATTTATTCTGTTGTTTTAATTTTTGTCAAAAAATTCCTTCTTATCTGCCCCCGATCTTTCTTTATTCCTACTCCCTTCCTTCCTTTCCTTTTCTATTCTCTTTTCCCCTCCTTCCGTTTTTTTTTTTTTTTTTGCCCCCATTCCTCTTTTTCCCACAGGTGAGACAAGAAAACCTCGAGTGCTGAAAAGACCAGAGTAAGACTGGGATACACCCATAAACGTCAACTCAAGACCAGTGAGCACAGGAGATTAAGGAGACAGCACCACTGAATCCCATTGGCGTTCTACCATAGAAGTTCATACCATAAACCCCAGGAGTCAGAATAGATAAATTTAAGAAGCAGAGATTAACAAGAAGAGTCTCACAAACAATGGGAAGACAAAGAAACAATTCCCAAATGAAAGGAAAGGAGGAAGCCTCAGAAAGAATGCTAACTGAAAAAGAGGCAAGTCAACTATCAGATACTGAGTTCAAAGCAATGGTCATTGGGAAGCTCACTGAGCTATCTGAGCTCAAAGAGAAATACCAGAAACTACAGGGAAACTACAATGAACTCACTGCAAACTTTATCAACATGAAAAAGGAAATAGAAACTATCAACAAGGGCCAAGAGGAAATGAAGAATACAATTTCTGAATTGAACATAGTAGAAGGAATGAAAAGCAGACTTGATGAAGCAGAGGATTGGATCAGCGAGCTGGAGGACAAAGTAGAAAAAAACACCCAGAAAGAGCAAGAAAAGGAAAAGCGGCTCAGAAAGAATGAAGAGGCAATAAGGGAAATGCAGGACAACATGAAACGTAACAATATCCGTATAATAGGAATACCAGAAGGAGAAGAAGAAGAGCAAGGGATAGAAAACCTGTTTGAAAAAGTAATGATGGAAAATTTCCCTAATCTGAGGAGAGAAAAAGTCACCCAAATCCAGGAAACACAGAGAGTCCCAAGCAAGAGGAACCCAAAGAGACCCACTGCAAGACACATCATAATTAAAATGGCAAATTTCCAAGACAAAGAGAGGATCTTAAAGGCAGCAAGGGAGAAAAAGGAAGTAACATACAAGGGAGCCCCAATAAGGTTAGCAACTGACTTCTCAATGGAAACACTCCAAGCCAGAAGAGAATGGCAAAAATATTCCAAGTAATGAGAACCAGGGGCCTGCAACCAAGACTACTTTACCCAGCAAGGCTCTTAATCAAGATAGAAGGCCAAATAAAGAGTTTCCCAGACAAAAGAAGTCTAAAAGAATACAGCTCCACCAAACCAGCTCTGCAAGAGATGCTAAAGGGACTGCTTTAAGGAAAGGAAGGAAAAGAGAAAGACAGAGGAGCACAGGTAGGAAAAAATGGCAATGAATAACTACCTATCGATAATAACCTTAAACGTAAATGGATTAAATGCTCCTATCAAAAGACATAGAATAGCTAAATGGATAAGAAAATATGACCCACACATATGCTGCCTACAAGAGACCCATCTCAGGACAAAAGACTTACACAGACTGAAAGTGAAGGGCTGGAAACAAATTTTCCAAGCAAACGGACAGGAAAAAAAAGCAGGGGTAGCAATAGTCATATCAGACAAAATAGACTTCCAAAGAAGGGCCATAAAGAGAGACCCAGAAGGTCACTTCATAATACTCAAAGGAAGAATCCACCAAGAAGACATAAACATTGTCAATATATATGCACCCAACATAGGAGCACCCAAATACATAAAGAAAATCTTGGAGGATTTCAAGAAAGATATTGACAGCAACACAATTATAGTAGGGGACTTTAATACCCCACTATCAAAAATGGACAGGTCTTCCAAACAAAATATCAACAAGGATATTGTGTCACTTAACAATACCCTAGAGGAAATGGACTTAACTGATATATATAGAGCTTTTCATCCCAAAGAAGCAAAATACACATTCTTTTCAAGTGTCCATGGAACTTTTTCAAAGATAGACCACATGATAGGACACAAAGCAAGCCTCAACAAATTCAAGAAAATTGAAATCATATCAAGCATTTTCTCTGACCACAAGGGACTGAAACTAGAAACCAACCCCAAAGGAAAAACCCCAAAACACTCAAAATCATGGAGACTGAATAGCACGCTATTAAACAATGAATGGGTCAAAAACGAGATTAGGGAAGAAATCAAAAACTTTCTGGAAACAAATGAAAATGAACTCACAACAACCCAAAACCTATGGGACACAGCAAAGACAGTCCTGAGAGGGAAGTTCATAGCAATACAGGCCTACCTTAAGAAGATAGAAACAGTTGAAACAAACAACCTAACTCTACGCTACAAGAACTGGAGGAACAACAACAAAGACAGCCCAGAGCAAGCAGAAGGAAGGAAATAACCAAGATCAGAGCAGAATTAAGTGACATAGAGACTGAAAGCACAATTCTAAGGATCAATGAATCCAGGAGCTGGTTCTTTGAAAAGATAAACAAAATCAACAAGCCTTTAAGTAGGCTCATCAAGAAGAAAAGAGAGAGGATCCAAATAAACACAATTAAAAATGAAAGAGGAGAGATTACAACTGATACCACAGAAATACAAAGGATTGTAAGAAATTACTATGAAGAACTGTATGCTAAGAAATTTGAAAACCTAGATGAAATGGACACATTTCTAGAAAAATATAATCTTCCAAAACTGAATGAAGAAGAAGCAGAAAACCTGAACAGACCAATAACAGCAGACGAAATTGAAGCAGTCATCAAAAAACTCCCAACACACAAAAGCCCTGGACCAGACGGTTTCACAGGAGATTTCTACAAAGCATTTAAGGAAGAGCTAACCCCTATCCTTCACAGACTATTCCAAAAAATTCAAACTGATGGAAGACTCCCAAACTCTTTTTATGAAGCCAGTATCATCCTAATCCCAAAACCAGATAAAGACACAACGAAGAAAGAAAACTTCAGGCCTATATCGCTGATGAACATAGACGCTAAAATTCTCAACAAAATATTAGCAAACCGCATCCAGCAATACATTAAAAAGATCATACACCATGACCAAGTGGGATTCATCCCAGGGATGCAAGGATGGTACAATATTCACAAATTAATAAACATAATACATCACATCAATAACTGCAAAGACAAAAATCACATGATCATATCAATAGATGCGGAAAAAGCATTTGATAAGATACAGCACCCATTTCTGATAAAAACACTCAGCAAAGTGGGAATAAAGGGAGCAGTCCTCAACATAATTAAGGCCATATATGAGAGACCTACAGCCAATATCACACTCAATGGACAAAAACTTAGAGCTTTCCCACTAAGATCAGGAACAAGACAAGGATGCCCTCTCTCACCACTCCTATTCAACATAGTATTGGAAGTCCTAGCCACAGCAATCAGACAAGAAAAAGCAATAAAAGGCATCCAAATTGGAAAGGAGGAAATGAAACTGTCACTGTTTGCAGACGACATGATAGTGTACATGGAAAATCCTATAGACTCCACCAAAAAACTACTCGACCTAATAAATGAATTTGGCAAAACAGCTGGATACAAAGTCAATACTCAGAAATCAAAGGCATTCCTGTACACCAAG
Source organism: Desmodus rotundus (assembly GCF_022682495.2). Classification (NCBI taxonomy): domain Eukaryota; kingdom Metazoa; phylum Chordata; class Mammalia; order Chiroptera; family Phyllostomidae; genus Desmodus; species Desmodus rotundus. The sequence continues at coordinate 71,155,424 of NC_071388.1, read as the reverse complement.
AACGAAACTGCAGAAACAGAAATCAGGAAAAAAATCCCATTTGATACAGCAACAAGAAAAATAAAGTACCTAGGAATAAACCTAACCAAGGAGGTAAAAGACCTGTACTCAGAAAACTACACAATACTGAAGAAAGAAATTAAGGAAGACACAAACAAATGGAAGCATGTACCATGCTCATGGATTGGAAGAATTAACATCATCAAAATGGCCATACTACCCAAAGCAATTTATAGATTCAATGCAATCCCTATTAGAGTACCCATGACATATTTCACAGATATAGAACAAACATTTCAGAAATTCATATGGAACCATAAACGACCCCTAATAGCTGCAGCAATTTTGAGGAAGAAGAACGAAGCAGGAGGGATCACAATACCTGATATCAAACTGTATTACAAGGCCACGGTAATCAAAACAGCCTGGTACTGGCATAAAAACAGGCACATAGACCAATGGAACAGAACAGAGAGCCCAGAAATAAACCCAAGTCTGTATGGTCAATTAATATTTGACAAAGGAGGCAGAAGCATAAAATGGAGCAAAAACAGCCTCTTCAACAGATGGTGTTGGGAGATCTGGACAGCTACGTGCAAAAAAATGAAACTCGATCACCAACTTACGCCATACACGAAAATAAATTCAAGATGGATAAAAGACTTAAATATAAGCCGTAACACCATAAAAGTCCTTGAGGAAAACATTGGCAGGAAAATCTCAGACATTCCACTCAGCAACATCCTCACAGACACATCCCTTAAAGCAAGGGACATAAAGGAAAGAATAAACAAATGGGACCTCATCAAAATAAAAAGCTTCTACATGGCTAAAGAAAACAGCACCAAATTACAAAGAGAACCAACAGTATGGGAAAACATATTTGCTAATGATATCTCAGATAAGGGTCTGATCTCCAAAATATATGGAGAATTCACACGACTGCACTCCAGGAAGACAAACAACCCAATTAAAAAATGGGCAAAGGACTTGAACAGACACTTCTCCAAGGAAGACATACAGAGGGCCCAGAGACACATGAAAAGATGCTCAGCATCACTAGCCATCAGAGAGATGCAAATTAAAACCACAATGAGGCACCATCTCACACCAGTCAGAGTGGCCAACATAAACAAATCCAGAAACAAATGTTGGAGAGGATGCTGAGAAAAGGGAACCCTAGTGCACTGTTGGTGGGAATGCAGACTGGTGAGGCCACTGTGGAAAACAGTATGGATTTTCCTCAGAAAACTAAAAATGGAACTGCCCTTTGACCCAGCAATTCCACTACTGGGATTATACCCTAAGAACCCTGAAACACCAATCGAAAAGAACCTGTGCACCCCAATATTCATAGCAGCACAATTTACAATAGCCAAGTACTGGAAGTAACCTAAGTGCCCATCAGCAAACGAGTGGATCCAAAAACCATGGTATATTTACACAATGGAATTCTATGCAGCAGAGAGAAGGAAGGAGCTTATACCCTTTGCAACAGCATGGATGAAACTGGAGAGCATTATGCTAAGTGAAATAAGCCAGGAGGTGAGGGACAAATACCATATGATCTCACCTTTAACTGGAACATAATCAACAGAAGAAAAAAGCAAACAAAATATAACCAGAGACATTGAAGTTAAGAACAATCTAACAATAGCCGGGGGGGGGGGCAGTGGGAAGAGGGGATTAAGGAACTACTATAAAGGACACATGGACATAACCAGGGGGGAGGGTGGAGGTGGGGGAGGGAGGTGGGTTCAGCTGGGGTGGGGTGGAGGGATGGGGAGAAAAGGCATACAACTGTAATTGAATAGCAATAAAAATTTAAAAAAAAAGAAAACCAATGAAATACAGTAAGAAAATATTTCAAATTCTGTTAAGCCAAAACTTAAAAAACTCTATCATTAAAGGGAATAATCAAACTATGTTTGGAAATAGAGCACAAAAACTATTGATAGAAAAAAAATGAAAAATCAGTGTAATAAACATGAACACACACTGTTAAAATGAGGCTTAAAAATAAGATAAACACAAACTATTAATATAATTTAGGCTATAACACAGTCTGATTTATAATAGAAAAGAAAACATGTATAAGTACCCAAGAATAAAATACTATGAAAGTAAATGATTCCAGACCTTTGAATATTACATACTTTATTAACACCCACATATGAGGACACAGTTAACCTCTCCTGACATCAGTGGCAAAGCTGTTTAACTGATCTGAGACATAAAAATAGAAATTGCATTTTAAAACTGACCCTAAATAATTGAGTAGTTAATATTACTAATGCTTAAGAAATAATGTTACTTGTCTAAATATTTTCCTCATTTTGAAAAATATTGCAAATGTGTGGATTAGTTATATAAATTGCTACCTAAAACACAATATAGTAGAATAATATAATAAAGCATTCTTTTTTTTGTTTTTCTCCTTGATTCAAGCTAATGTTTCCAAGACACTAAAATCTATTCATTTAGATTTTTAAAACTATATTTTACCTTGATTTATGTATTTAACATTTCATTTTTATGCATGTAATAATTTATTATATTATATTGCTATACAATGTACACTTTGGTTATTTCCTTTAGTCTATGGAGAAATCTGTAAAATAGAAATAAATAGAATTAAATACTATGTTGCCCTCAAAACTGAAAAAAATATTTTGAATCATCTTAACTTTTAACTTTCTACACTAAACCCATAGGAATGAGTCTCAGGAAAAGCGATGGTCACAAAACAGAGACAAAGAGAAAAGATGAACTAAAGTGTTCACTTTTCCCATCTATTCTACATTCATTTTGGTGGTGAAAAGTCTACATTTGATTTGTAAGATCTAAAATCTGATGAATTAATGAAAAAAATTTAAACAAATTATTAATAAATACTTATTCAGGCAGCCAGTACTTAAAACTGGTCTGTTGGCTTGCTCGATCACCCTTTCTTTTCTTCATGCTTTCGAAACTATGACAGCTAAAGTAAATCTCTTTTTTATTTCCATCTGTTTTTTCTGGAAAGGTGCTATACCAATCATATATCCTACCTAATTTAGTGTTTATGTAGAGAAAGTACAGCTCTAGGATGTTCAGTCACCTGCCGCAAGGTTACACAACTCCCGCTTGGATGAGTCAAGATTAGAACACTGAGATTTAGATTCCTGTTTGGTGCCATGTTGCCCCTTAATTTCTAAGTACATAGCAATTTCCCAGTAATTTTGAAATTATAAACAGATGTTAAATGGGCAATGAACTATGAAAGCTTTATAAACATGAATGAAGTTTAGAGTGATAATCAAATAGAACTTAAAACACAGTGCATTTGGCACATGGTTAATGGCGGGAACAATCCATATCCTGCCACAAAGTAATTAGGTGTAAATAGCAAGCTATCATCAAAAAAGAGCACAATTAGTCTTTTAAATTGTCCATTGGATTTTTTTTCTTCTTAATTTTTAAAATCCTAGATCATTAGTTATCCCTGATTCTAGTTTACCTTTAACTCTGTTCCGTTCAGGCTGTGCTTAGAAGGATTTCGTGAGGCACAAGCATGCACACATTCACAGAGCATGTGGAAGGTACCTATAGGTGATTGAATAGAGCAATCTATTCAAAAGCACCTTGGAGGCAAGAGAGTCCTCTGGAAATCCAGAATTACAGACTAAGTCTTACGAGTGACTTACAGCAGTTTCCAGCAGGGTGAACTATTTTCATCAAAAAAGTAGTCCATAAAGTTGTTTCAAGTAACGGAACTATGCCAATTGGGACTGCTGAGCTCCAGGTTAAGGTAAAAGTACCTTAAGGTAAAATGATAAGCAGGGTAGGGACAAGGAATGAACTTGAAACAGGCTGGAGCACAAAGAGGAGGCGAAGGGAGAGGGAGGTTGAATCAGTATGAATTACACCTGCCTGGATCGCTGCATCTGTAGGGTTGGAGATCAGTGCCAAAATGCATGCTTTGCCTGTCTCACTCTTTGACTCCCCTTACAGTTAGAACTTCAGGAAAACAACAGATGACAAGTTATAGGAAGTAACTGCCTAAAACTTGCTTCCTATTACCCTTCTTAATTTTTATATGAGGCATGGAAATGCTACTTTAACAGAAGAGACATCATTTCTTGCAGATTTTATTTGCTGCAACATAATGAATTTGCCCACATTTTATTTAGTGAGTGTCCCTGGTTTAAGGAAAGTTGACCTTAAATGAATAGGCAGCAGCAAAATAACCTGTAACAGTACACCTGAAGCATAACTATTATGGCATTGAATGAGAGGAAAAGATTATTTTAGGAGCTTTGGCTCTAATGATATTCAGAAATGTCTAAAAAGGAAAGGAAAGATATTGAAGATTGAGGATGAGCATTTTAACAAAATCATTTTAATATATCAGACTTTCTGTGACAATGCTACTGTATTTTTAACCTACTAGTGAGTCATAAAATCAATTTACTAGACACAATAAACACTTAAATAGAAAGTAGAATAGAATAAATATATAATAGAAACTATCAGAATGTATGATTTATATTAAAAGTATCATTTGATGAAACATTTGTCTTTGGTGTGGGTTTCTGTGTGCGTGTTCTTGCTCTCTGTGCTACCCTAATGTATTACTTGAATCAAAGAAAAACCAGTAACAACCTACTCCTCTCAAAAAAGAGTTTGAAAATCACTACCTCTCCTCTAAGGTACAAACTGAAAAGGATTAATGTCTTTGATTGTACAAATAATCCTTTCGGTGGTTAAACCACAATAATCCTCCAAAATTTTATATCTCAAAACCACTTCATTCTTTCTATGTAAAGGTTGTCCATTCCTAACCTAATTTCTATTTTTATTTTTCCTCACATACCCTAAGACCATATATACTGTCACAGCTCACACAGAGTATCCCATAGAATATCACACTGACAAATGCTAATTAGCTCAAAAATTTTAAGTTTGCTTTCTTTTTCTCATAATTACTTAATGTTTGTACACTTTTCACAGTTTCTCAGAAGCAATCTGTAAAAATGATGACAAACTGCCTTTCACTCACTTTCACTCACTTTTCCTATTTTCGTTTAATATAGCTGCATCAAACACATGTGCACTTCTATATGTAACAAACACAGAAGCCAAAACTTTGGAAATCTTTGTTATCAACAGGCTTCAGGGCCACCCCCCTACCTATTCATAGATAAATAGATAAAATAGTAGCATTCCATCTGGTTTATCCCACTGTGTTTCAAATATGCCATCTGGTCTATTCTCCATTATTCTATTCATCTCTTCCAGCTACCCAAAAAGAATACAAAAGAAACCCTGAATCTACCTAATTCCATGAGAAGTATTTATTGAAGAGTTATTCATACAGTGTTGTTTCATGAAATACTTTTTTTCTGATTCAGTATTATTTTAGTGTGAACTCACCTCTGAATTGACTTCATTTTCATGGGATGAGAGTTGCCACTGTTCAACACGCATCACGTGGGAGTGTAGGCTGGCTCCCCTCTCTCCATGTGATGAAAGTATGACCAATGCTACTGCCATTAGAGGTCGGTGACTCCATGTGAGCTTTAGGAGAAAGAAATGGTACACATATCCACGTATATGCAGCTGTAATTCTGTACTTTACAATACAAAATATTTCACCACACTAATCTAAACTAGACTTTTTCTAAGGTTTTCCAATATGTAATAAACAATGATTCTAGGAAATTTAATCTATTCAGTTTTTAATTGTTATTAGCTATTTTTATTTTTAAATTTATTTTAAAAATATATTTTATTGTTATGCTATTAGAGTTGTCCCAATTTTTTTCTCCTCTTTATCCCCCTCTTCCCTACACTGTCCCTCCCCCTCCCCCTCCAGTATCCCCCCCACCGACACAGTTCATGTCCATGTTTTGCACATATAAGTTCTTTGGGTTCTTCATTTCCTATACTATTCTTTACTTCCCCCTGTCTATTTTGTGCTTATCAAGTATGCTTCTTATTCCCTGAACCTTCTCCCCCCATTCTCCCCCCTCCTCCTCCCCTCTAATAACTCTCCATGTGATCTCCATTTCTGTGATTCTGTTCCTGTTCTATTTGTTTGCTTAGTTTTTGTTTTTGTTTTTTAGGTTCATTGTTGATAGTTGTGAGTTTGTTGCTTTTTACTGTTTATTGTTTTTGATCTTCTATTTCTCAGATAAGCCCTTTAAAAATTTCATATAATAAGGGCTTGGTGATGATGAACTCCTTTAACTTGACCTTATCTGGGAAGCACTTTATCTGCCTTTCCATTCTAAATGATAACTTTGCTGGATAGAGTAATCTTAAATGCAGGTCCTTGCCTTTCATGACTTCAAATACTTTTTAGCCCCTTCTTGCCTGCAAGATTTCTTTTGAGAAATCAGCTGATAGCCTTATGGGAACTCCTTTGTAGGTAACTCTCTCCTTTCCTCTTGCTGCTTTTAAGATTCTCTCCTTATCTTTAATCTTGGGTAATTTAATTATGATGTGTCTTGGTGTGTTCCTCCTTGGGTCCAATTTCTTTGGGACTCTCTGGGCTTCCTGGACTTCTTAGAAGTCTGTTTCCTTCACCAGATTGGAGATGGTTTCCTTCATTATTTGTTCAAATAAGTTTTCAATTTGTTATTCTTCGTCTTCTCCTTCCAGCACTCCCATGATTCCGGTGTTGGAACACTTCTGATGGTGTTCCGATGTTGGAACCCAGAGGTTCCTAAGCCTCTCCTCATTTTTTTGCATTCTTGTTTCTTCATTCTGTTCTGGTTGGATGCTCATTTCTTCCTTTTGTTCCAAATCATTGATCTGAGTCCTGGTTTCCTTCCCTTCACTGTTGGTTCCCTGTATATTTTCCTTTATTTCACTTTGTGTAGCCTTCATTTCCTCTTTCATTTTGTGACTCAGCTCAATGAATTCTGTGAGCTTCCTGATTACCAGTGTTTTGAACTCTGCATCAGACAGGTTGTCTATCTCCTCGTCGCTTAGTTCTTTTTCTGGAGTTTTGATCTGTTCTTTCATTTGGGCCATATTTCCTTGTCTTGGCACACCTGTTACATGGTAAGGGGCAGAGCCTTAGGTATTCTCCAGGGCCTGGCAACCGTCTTTGCTGCACTGTTGCACTGTCTGTGGGGGAAGGGTCAGAGAGGGCACAATGCCACTTGCTCCACTGTCATCCCATTTTCTGTCACTTCCCTCACTTCCCACAAGAAGATTGTGTCCTTTAGGGGGCTGATTCTCAGGTGGGTGGGTGGGTGTAGTTTTAGGACCCTGCGGTTCTCTCCAGCGAATCCTCCTGTGAGGCTGGGAGTTTCTCCTGTTACCACAATCCCCACAGATTTTTTTTTACAGCCTGGGGTTTTGAGTCTCTAGTTTCCTGCACTGAAACCCTGGCTTTCATGGTCTGTCTCACTCCCCCATTGTTCTCCTGGGCTTGTCTGCACATGAATGTGGGATCACCCATGAGGGTCTTGCCAGCTGCTGCCTTGCTGTATATCTTCTCCACCGGGCTGCCCATCCCCATCCCTCCTACCATCTGGATGAATGTTTCTTTAACTCCTTGGTTGTTGCACTTGTATGTAAATGTTTTTCTGGCAGTTCTGGTTGTTCTTTGTTTTTAAGTTGGTTGTTATCCTTCTTTTGGTTGTACGAGGAAGTGAATTGCTTCTGCCTATGCCTCCATCTTGGCCAGAACCTGAATCTATTTTTTAATTTATTGATTTGAGAGAAAGAGGGACATCAACTTGTTGTTTCAATTATTGATGCATTCATTGGTTGTTTCTTGCATGTGCCCTGACCTGGCATCGAACCCGCAACCTTGGCATATAGGGATGACATGTTATTTACTGTTTTTATTATTTTACTGACCCAGCTTAATGAACAAAAGCAATAGTGAAACTTAGCAGGCTTTTTGCCTGAAGAGTTTTTTTTATCCAAATTACTTATGGAGCAACAAATACACCCTGTGAAGGAAGTACACAATGTTAAAAGTCAGAGAGTGTAGCTCAGAGAGACTTAAGTGATTCTGTGTGACTCAAGATTTATGCACCTAATAATATGGGTTAAGGGGCAGGTGGAGATAGCAAAGAGGGCAATATGTTTGTTTAATGGAGTGTCTTTCTCTTATATTACTGATGAAAGAGATGGCTGTTATCTGCTAGTACACACTAAAACCTTATATTCTTTTTGTTTCCTTATTCACAGAATTACAGTTTCTTAGAAAATGTGCCATCACTAAAGTCCTGGTAGCAATGAGTTGGTCTAGGATTTGTTTTTTTCTAGATGCTTAAGTACACTAATATTTTTTCAATGACCACTATAATAATATTGGAGTAAATGTACATATTAGATTCTTCAACCAATTCATCTCACGAGTTAAGGATTTATTTATTTTATTACCTCTCTTTTTATTATTTTAATGACTCCAAAACTGTCCCTACCATTTCCACACACACATGCACACACTTAGAGTCTCTCTAATTATTTTCTCAAAGTTATTCCTGATGACTCTGAGCAGTCTGGGGTGGCACAAAGGACTTAAGAGCAGTTATGTTTTTTTTTTATTTCTCTTGTATTACCAAGGGAGGATTGAGAAGCCAAGGCAGGGACAAAAGAGAAGCCTAGACCTTTGTGCCCCAATGTCACCACTGATTCCTCTACTCTCTGAGAGCCATTCTGCCATAGATTATTAACTAATATTTTTCCTTTCTTCCCTGCGCACCCATGCCTAGCAAAGCTGTCTCCACCAAAAACCTTGAGCTAACTATAACCGACATGATTAATGAATTTGTAAAAATTTACTCATTTTATCTCTTAGCCAATAAAACTTACTGAGCACTAAAGATATGCAAGAAAATATGGTGGGCACATTCCACTTTGAAATACCCTCGTGTTAGCAGCAGCAGCAGCAACAGCATGTTGTTGTCCTCTCGTCACCGTTCTACAAATACTTATTAAAAAAAACAACTGTTGTAGGAACTGGAAGACAGTGGTAAGAAAAGATGCTTTGGTCTCAAAATTATAGTCTTCAGGAACGATAATAAAACTTTGCACAACAGATTGCCATTTTAAAATACATTCAGTTATAACATGTATTTTGCTTTTAAAATATAATTTTAAACTCTAAAGTACTAAATATTTAGCTTTTACTTATCTTCTTATCTCATAATTTAAAAATTTTCTAATTTTGTTCAGCCACTCATTTGTATATTGGTATTATATCATTTAACTGGGTATCACCAGAGAAGTACCACTTTCAGGGAGCAAATAAATAGAAGATCATTTCACATTTAAAAATTCTACATTTGCAATGGCCCATTTACTCATAAATATTCAATGTATAGACAGTTGATCATAGTGGACTGGAACTCAGGAGTGAGAAGTAGGTTAAAGATTTGGAATTCATGAGACATAGTGTTGGCAGATGAGGCTATGGATGAAATAATGCCCCCCAAAAGGCAAATGAGATAACAAAAGGGGAGAGAATCTTAAGGACTTATATCTAAGGAACAGATGGGCTGTTGAAAAACAAAGTTTTATTAGGAGACTTATAAGACCAGTCAGAGATAGGTGAGAAAACTAGGAGACTGTGCAAAGAGAGAGCTTCACGGAAAAGAGAGAATGGTCAAATGTGATTATATCACAGGACTGAAAATCTCAGAGCAGATTCTGCAATTGGGGCATTAATGGTGACCCTCAGAGAGAGGTTTAGAGAGCTGGGATTTACTTTTGTGTTTCAGGAGTGAATGGGGTGAGGAAGTGAAGACAGTGGGGGAAGATGGGAACTGTATGACTGAATTTTTTTTATGTGTTGGTTTTGCTTCTGTGTCCATGTTTTAAAAAATCAGATCTTCTCTTGTGTGCCCTTGTCTTCTCTAATCTCCTCCCCTCTCCTCCTTTATCCTTTTTCCCATGCCCACCACCCCCAGTCTCTCTCAATTTCTCTCTCCAAGTTTGTCTTTGGTGCTCTGAAATTACTCGCCTATCTTTTCAGACACTCAAATAAGAATTTGGCTGAGAGAAAAATGATTGACATATAATCCCCTTCTAAAAGTTAGATTTCACTTGTATGGAACTGGCTTCAACATGTGGAGGCTGTTAGTGTGTGTTTGCTTTTCACTGCTGATCCTGAGAGTCAGTGGAAACTGCCATTTGGTAAATGTCACAGCTCTCCAGAGTGCTGAATGCCAGGATGCAGCTGGTCCATCGGATTCTCTCTAAAGGGCTGGAAAGAAAAACCTGACTTTCCATGAGGCATGCTTGTCAAGACATCAACCAAATGAAAAATTCTTCGCCAAAGTGTTTACAGAAGAAACCTCCCGGCGCTGAATTTTGGACCAACTTGGGAAGAATTTTACTTTTATTTTTACCCAGGGAAAGTAGCATCATAAATCATTCCAAAACTATTTTATTTTTCTATTTACAACACTATTTGGAATGTGTTCTGGAACATGTGTGACTATTTCACCCTTCTCTGCATATTTGATGTAGCTGCCTGAACCTCTCCTATCTTAATGCATTCTCCACATTATGACACTAACCTCACACAACAGTGCCTGAAACAGAAGATGCACTCATTCAATGTTAGGTATTTTTGGTGAGAGCCAGAGCTTATCTCTTACTTAAAAGTGAAAAAGCTCTGAAATTGCCTTTCAGTCTCCTTTTGCTTCTAGGATATAGACACATAAAACCTAATTTTTTTTTTAATATATTTATTGATTATGCTATTACAGTTGTCCCATTCCCCCCCCACTCCACTACATCCTGCCCACCCCCCTCCCTCCCACATTCCCCCCCATAGTTCATGTCCATGGGTCATACTTATAAGTTCTTTGGCTTCTACATTTCCTACACTATTTTTACCCTCCCCCTGTCTATTTTCCACCTATCATCTATGCTAATTATTCTCTGTACCTTTCCCCCTCTCTCCCCCTCCCACTCCTTTAATGACAACCCTCATGTTCTAGTTGTTTGCCTAGTTTGCTCTCGTTTTTGTTTTAGGTGTGGTTGTTAATAACTGTGAGTTTGCTGTCATTTTTACTGTTCCAATTTTTGATCTTCTTTTTCTTAGGTAACTCCCTTTAACATTTCATATAAGAAGGGCTTGGTGATGATGAGCTTCTTTAACTTGACCTTATCTGAGAAGCACTTTATCTTCCCTTCCATTCTAAGTGATAGCTTTGCTGGATACAGTAATCTTGGATGTAGGTCCTTGCGTTTAATCTTGGGTAATGTAATTATGATGTGCCTTGGTGTGTTCCTCCTTGGGTCCAGCTTCTTTGGGACTCTCTGAGCTTCCTGGACTTCCCGGAAGTCTATTTCCTTTGCCAGATTAGGGAAGTTCTCCTTCATTATTTGTTCAAATAAGTTTTCAATTTTTTGTTCTTCCTCTTCTCCTTCTGGCACCCCTATAATTCGGATGTGGGAACGTTTCAAGGCGTCTGGGAGGTTCCTAAGCCTCTCCTCATTTTTCCAAGTTCTTGTTTCTTCATTCTTTTCTGGTTGGATGTTTCTTTCTTCCTTCTGGTCCACAGCGTTGATCTGAGTCCCAGTTTCCTTCGCATCACTATTGCTTCCCTGTACATTTTCCTTTGTTTCTCTTAGCATAGGCTTCATTTTTTCATCTGTTTTTCGAATAGATTCAACCAAGTCTGTGAGCATATTGATAACCAGTGCTTTGAACTGTGCATCCGATAGGTTGGCTATCTCTTCGTTGCTTAGTTGTATTTTTTCTGGAGCTTTGAAGTGTTCTGTCATTTGGGCCATTTTTTTTTTTTTTTGTCTTGGCGCGTCTGCCCCACTCTCCACCACTCTGAGTCCGGCCCTCTCGGTTTATCTGCGCAAATGTGGGGCTGCAGGGTCTGCTAGTGCTCGGACTGCCTGGGCCATTTGTCCCACACTCCGCCAGTCTCAGTCCCGCCACAGCCACGTGAGTCCTCTCCACCCCGGTGCCCGTCTCCGCCCCTCCTACCAGTCTGGATGAATGGTTATTTTCTATTTTCTTGGTGTTGGTCCCCCTTGCTGTTCGATTCTCTGTCAGTTCTGGTTGTGCGAGGAGGCGCAGTGTGTCTACCTACGCCGCCATCTTGGTTCTCAAAACCTAATTTTTTACATCAGAAACACTCTGCAGTTTCTGAATGGAAATATACTGAGAGATGTATGTTAAGGAAACAGGGATAGTGGAGAACGAGTTCTGGTGGCCAGTGGTGGCTGTGGAGCAGACACATGCTGATTTGGGGCCAATAGTAGCCCTATTCCCAGGAGCAGCAGCCCCTAGTGTCCAGAGGGCCTCATTTTCTAGTGTGCAGTGTGAGAGGCCTGTGCATCTCCTGTGACATGGTGTGGGCTAAGGCCTTGCATCCTTTTTCTTGCTGTTTTTCTATACCAAATTCTCAAGTCTTCTGGAATGCTGTGGTCTATTCATACTTTAAAAAATAACTTTTCTGTTTTAATAATAATCAGAGTCAGATTCTGTTGCCTGCAGCTAAGAAGCCTGTTGGATTTGCCATATGCATCAACTCAGAAGTGACCACTGAGAATCTTATCAAATTTAACTTTTGACTATACATTATTAATGCCTCAAAAAGTTCAAGAATGGACTATCTATGTGAAAATACTGTTTGTTCTTTAGATCTGGTAATAAAGTGAGATATTAAGGCTTGGATACTTAAGACATGCATTTGATGAGTGAGGTCTTAGAAGGTCAGATTCTGATTGCTTCTTTGGAGATTGCTTTCACAGTTTGATACAAAAAAAGCCCAAGCTTCACAGGCTACTTTCTGACTGATTTCTAGCAATGTGCCCTCAAAAGCACAGTTGATTTTCAAAACTCTGCTCAATAATGTCCCAAATAATAGTTTTTATCTCTAAACTCTAAGGAATTTTTAGATGGTGAGCTAGAGACTCCACAATTTATTTACCTTTGTAACTGTATGAATTTGATCCTTCTTGATGGATCATGGTTCCACCTCAATCCTTTCATCAAGTAAAAATGTTCTAGCTAATTAGGCATTCCCTTAAAGGTGTATGCCAGTTTCTTCTTGTTTAAGCAGCAAGTCTACTTTTTCATAATTCTTTAGAAGAAAGAGTGTGTTTCAGGATTTGGCTCAAAAGAAATCTTTTGTTTTAAGACATATGATTATACAGAGCATATGTCTTAATATACCAGCATATACTCAGAACCAGGATACATTTTTGATAGATTTATCAGATGAGATAGAAGTACTTTAAAATCCTGTAATTTAAATTCTATATTGATAAATTGATAACATCTTCGAACAAATAAAATGCCTATACATCCGCATGGAAGGGAGAGGTTTCCTCCACATTCCATATGCAGATAATATGACTTTACTTTTGTATTACTATTTTTAATCCTTACCAAAGACGATATGTTCACTGATTTGAGAGAGAGATCAAGGAAGAGAGAGAGGGGGAGAGAGAGAGAGAGAGAGAGAGAGAAAGAGATGTGAGAGAGGGAGAGATGAGAAAGAAACATTTATTGTTTGCTTCCCATACACACCCCAACTAGGGATAGAATCCACAACCCAGGTGTGTGCCCTGACCAGGAATCAAACACACAGACTTTTGGAGCACAGGACAATGCTCCAACCAATTAGCCACCCAGCCAGGGCTGATCTTATTTTTTTTTTTTACTAGAAATAACATTAATAGAGAAATTACCCTGATAGATACCCACTTTCTACCATAGATACTAATTATTTGAGCTAGACAGTCACCAAATGGTGTATAAACAAATTATTCAGAAAGTTGCCTTATTTTGATAGTCTGTGGATACATTTGAAAAAGTTATCTTCTAGTGTCCAACTGAACTTTCAAAGAATATCATACTTTACCAATATTATTTTATTGACAAGATGGACATTGAATAAAACTCACTGTTATTCAGAATAAACCAATTTTGGTGTGACATATAACCTAGAGGTTTGGCTCTTAGAGTTGGCTTGAAATCAAACTTTTATTGTTTTTGGGAAAATCTTGTTCCTATTCATGAATGGCCTTTTCATTTCGAGTCTCATCAACTTTCATAGGGGGAAGTGAAGTTACCTTGAGCTTAGCTGGCTGTTGAAGTGCGTGCCTTCATTCCATTTTAATACAACACAGATCGACTTTCCTGCACATGTCAAAGAACATTAACTCAATTCTTGGCTGAAGTGGATAACCTCTATGAAATATTGGCTGAAATAAATTTAAATGTTGATTTATTAATTCACTTATATTAGGGATTTAAAAAATTAAGTTCTAGAACACTCTCTACAGATAAGGCCTTCGGGAAACCTAGACTATGTATCTAACAGAGATGAAGGTGTAATGGCCTTGTTTGGCAGGCAAGTGGTGAGCCCTGCTCCCAGCCCTAAAACCTTGGATTCCTCTAGATGCAGAGAGCAGTGTTTGGAAAACTTCACTCTGAAAATGTTAATTTGGTTTGCTGTATTAATGCATTCCACTAAATTATGTCTACCAGGGCCACACTGTTTCAGCTCCCCACCACCTAGGATCTCCTGACTGCATTGCATGTATTATAAGGCATGGGCTGTTGAATGGCTTTATACAAAACCCTCTAAAACTCATCATTGTATATATTGCGATTATGATGTTAAGATATTTGTTATAATATCATACAATTCCTCTTTACTCATGGGAAAACTTATTTTATGTCATAGCTAGAAACAATTGTACTCATGTGCAATCAGTTTGTTTTCATCTTTGGAAAATAAGACATATACAATGAGTTCCTTATATTCACTGGTTCCTGTGAATAAGTTCAACAAAAAACTTGTAACTAAAATCTAGCAAGTGTACACTTACTTCTGGTCATATTTTGTGTGCTTATCTTTGATTTTGTGAGCTCTGCTTGTATCTTTAAATTTGCATCTTTGTTTTTTGGGTTTGTTTTTTGACTGATTTTGACTTTAACTAGTTTTATATTTTTTCAACGAAAAATATGAACCTGATTGTATTATTTATATTTTTTGAATGTTGCCTGAAATCACTTTTGGAGGCACAAGGAAGTATGGAAGTTTATTAGAATAATTTTAAAATGTGGTCTTTTTCCTCATTCACCTGAAGACTTAAGTGTGTATATTTAATATGGCAACTTCTGAAGCTTTTCTCTTCTCAGTATTTGTCTTCAACAAATTCATTTATTCCTAATCTGTTCTTTCACACACACTATAAACAAGGTACTGACAGGTTTTAAAATATTTGATGTGCTCATGAGCAGTGAATTGGGAACAGTCCTTTCTCCTCAAAAATAATTTAGGTAGAAATATTAGTGTTCTACTCTTAATTCAAATGCTTCCTATCTTCCCAGTTTGGTACAAAAATGTCAGACTCAAAATGCTTCCAAACATTAGCAACTAGCCAGACAGAGTAGTAAAGGCAGCCACTAGTGCCCTTAAACTTCATTAGCAGAAAACTAAACGGCAGAGCTTTTTGCAAATGTTTTCAGAAGCTAAGCGGTTACACCAAGGAGAGCTATTATGTGCATACAGATACAGATATGTAAATTAGGTTGAACTTTGTATGCCCCGATCAACCTGTCCTCAATAAGGTTAACCAGGAATTTATAAAATTTTCCTATAGTAATTAATATATCTAAAATAAGAACTAGTCTCCTGAGTATGGTCTTTTGGAAGTAACAGCATCAACATTGGTGGGAACAGAATATTAACTTTATTATTTCCAACTATTTCAGGGCAATAGGGTAATTTCTGAGCCATCAATTGATTGAATTAACAAGTATTGTTCAGGTGTCCTTAAATAGTTAAATAATTTTATTAAGGAATACTCTTCTTACAGCATTCAGTTTGAAATAAATATTTCTCAATGTTAAAAAATTATCTGCTTAATAGTCAGAGAGCCTAGCAGATAGATCCCCAGGGATAATTAGGCAGAATCACACTATGGAAACTGGGAGGCACATCAAGCAGATAATTTCTAATACATTTTAAGCTGTGGCTCTCCACTTTCACCCTGTAATTATTTCTCACACAATATGATCCATCCCAGGGCAGAATTTTTGAATATAACCATAACTTCCAGTGGGAACCACTAATGAAGGAGCAATGCTTAGTGCTATCCAGCACAAGGACATGCATAAATCATAATCTCAAAATGCAAAAACAGAATGAACTGCTTTGTTATTCGAGTTACAGTCCTCAGTACATTAGTATCCCCAAACTAATGACATCAAGTAGACTTCTATTCAAGCTAAAACTTTCTAACCCACAAAGCAATATGAATATATTTATTATTTCCAAATTTCCTTGAGATATTTTTTAATTAGCTGTACATTTTTAGGCAATATAGTAATAGCATTTCTGTCGAACAAAGAGAGCATTTTAACCAAACCAAGTTTTTTCCAAAAAATGATTTATATATCACCTACATGTTTATAAATTAACTAATATTTTATACATAATAAATATATTGATTTCTAATGCACTTATAATTCTGGCATAGGTAATCTGTAGACAGATTTCATAGAATTTAGATCCCACATAGTATTTGTAAATGAACCAGATAATTATTGATAAAAAAGAAAATTCATGTATTTTTTACTCTTTACTTAGAACTAAGACTAAACAGAAAATTAAGCACCCTATTGCATTGTAGCATTTTCCACATTTGCTCACTGAGGGGTCAGGGCATCTTGGGTGTGCGTGGTTGTGCATGAGCTGACAGTAGGGGGTCAGACCTGCCCTTCTATCTATCTCCTTCAGGCCCAGAATTTTGTCTTAGTTCCCACATATGCATCTGCCCTGCTAATGCTGCTTTTTATAAGTCACTAGGTTTTCACAGATGCTATTTAGGTACATGCTACTCAGGATCCCTCCTCCTTCAAGACTCTGCTTTATTATGTCCTCTAACTTTCCCTAATTTCCCTCTAACTCATCTATTTAAAACAAAAGTATATCTTATATTCATGTTTTATTTAATGATTTTGGTATTCTGAACTAGGAGAAAATATTCTCTACAGATTGCTAACATAATTCAAAAAATTTCTTTTCAATTATGTTGCAGTGATTTTTAATGTACTTCAGCACTGTCCCTCCGTAGACACCTTGGTCATATACAATGTGGGTGACGCCCATTTGCCCTCACCAGTATGACGTGTCCAGAGCTACTTCCATTCTATTTCCAAAAGAAGAGATTGAGCTAAATATCAAGAATTTTAAAAACTGTCTTTCCTTTCATTGCTGGACCCAGCTATTCTAATCAGAAGGGAAAATAAGCTTCAGACTATTTAATTACATCTTCTGTTTGAATTATGGACATCGAGCCCAGTTTTTGTTGGTAGATATCCAAACACCAGATCTCCTATTAGTAGCTTTGTGAAGGGGAACAAAGCAACCGAAAGCAAACTCAAAATGATGAAACTTTCTGTGAAGTTCTTCTTTTAAGAATAGGTCCACTTTGCAGTATAATTTGAAGTCAGGAAGGTTCTTTCTTTTTTCTCAGGGTTGCTTTGGTTATTCAGGGTCTTTTGTGGTTCCCCAAAAAATTGATGATTTTTTGTACTATTTTTTAAAAAATGCCATTGGGATTTTTATGGGGGCTGCATTAAATCTGTATATTGCTTTGAATAATATGGCCACTTTAGCTATACCGATTCTCCAGTCCATGGACACAAAATATTTTTCCATTTCTTTGTGTTTTTTTAATCTTTCTTTTTTCTTTCTTTTTATTGTTTACACTATTACAGATTGATTGTTTACCGTTTCCCCTTTGCCCACTGCCCCCGCACTGTCCCTATTGTCTGTGTGTATGCGTTACGTACATATGTTTATGGGCTAATCCTCTCACCTTCTTTCATCCAGTCACCCTCTCCAACATCTTTTAACAATGCTTTGTAGTTTTCAGTGTATAGGTCCTTTAAATCCTTTGTTAAATTTATTCCTAAATACTTTATTATTTTTGATGCAATTGCAAAAAGAAATTGTTTTATTTTCATTTCTTTTCCTGAAATTTTATTCTTAGTATATAGGAAGGCAATGATTTTTATTGAATTCATTGGAGTGACATTAGTTAATAAAACCGTATCCGTTTCGAGTGTACAACTCAATAAAAACATCATGTGCACCCTGCGTCATATGCTCACCACCCAAAACCAAGTCTCTTCCAGCTCGATGGAAGATGTCTCTTTGCTCGATGTCTCCTCTTCCCTTTCCCCTTTCCCTGCGGCTGCCCCCATACGGTTGTTTGTGTCCACGTGCCATGCATATTGTTTAATCCTTTTACCTTCTTTATCCAACCCCCAACCTCCCTCCCCTCTGACAGCTAGCAGTGTACTCTGTGTATCTATGCTTCTGTTTCTATTTTGGTTGTTGAATTATTTTGTTGAATACAGTGCTTATTTCAGCAGCATGTATACTAAAATTGGAATGATACATAGAAGATTAGCATGGTCCCTGTACAGTGGATTTTGTACATTGATTTTTGTATCCTGTCAATTTACTGTATTTGTTCATTGTTTTTAATTTTTTTAGGTGGAGTCTATAGGGTTTTCTATATAAAGAACCTGTCATTTGTAAAAGGTAACAGTTTTAATTCTTCATTCCCAATTTGAATGCATTTTTTTCCTTCTTTTGTATAATTACTCTGGCTAGGACTTCTAGTACTCTTCTGAATGCGAGTGGTGAGAGTGGACATCCTTTTCTTTCTGACCTTAGAGGAAAACCTTTCAGTTTTTCACCATTGGTATGACATTAGTTGAGGATTTGTTATATATGGCGTATATTATGTTGAGTTACTTTCCATTAAAACAGCATGGTATTGGCAGAAAAACAACACACAGACCAATGGAACAGAATTGAGAGTCCTGAAATAAAACTACATGTACATGGGCAAATAATTTTTGTCCAAGGAGCCAAACCATGCAAGAGAGAAAAGAAAAGAAAGCCTCTTCAATAAATGGTGCTGGGAAATTGGAAAGCCACATGCAAAAGAATGAAACTAGACTACTGTTTGCCCCATATACAAAAATTAACAATATGGAACAAAGACCTAAATATAATACCTGAAACAATGAATTACATAGAAAAAAACATAGGTATTAAACTAATGGGTCTTGGTCTCAGAGAGGATTTTGTAAATTTGACCACAAAGCAAGAGAAGGCAAACATAAATAAATGGGACTATATTAAACAAAAAAGCTTCTGCACAGCAAAAGAAATTGCTAACAAAATGAAAAAGCAAACAATCAAACGGGAGAAGATATTTGCAAACAACAGCTCTGACAAGGCTTTAATATACAATATATGTCAAGAACTCATACAACTCAATTAGGGCCCATCAGTAAATCAAAAATAAAAAAAAAACTAGGGTACATTTACACAATGGAATTCTACTCAGCAGAGACAAAGACGGAGCTCCTACCCTTTGCAACAGCATGGATGGAACTGGAGAGCATTATGCTAAGTTAAATAAGCCAGATGGTGAGGGACAAATACCATATGATCTCACCTTTAACTGGAACATAAGCACCAAAAGAAAAAATGAAACAAAATATAACCAGAGACATTGCAGTTAAGAGCAATCTAACAATAGCCAGAAGGGAGTGGGGAGGGGACAGAAGGGAGAAGTGTTTTCAGGAACTACTGTAAAGGGCATATGGGCAAAACCAAGGGGGAGGGTGGAAGCAAGGGAGGGAGCTGGGTTTGGCTGGGGTGGGGGGGAGTAGTGGGGAGAAAACTCAGACAACTGTAATTGAATGACTGTAAAGAAATTTAAAAAGTAAAAAGAGCTCACACAACTCAACAACAATAGAACAATCCAATTAAAAAACAGGCAGAGGAACAGATACTTCTCCCAAGAGGACGTACACATGGCCATTGGATATATCAAAAGATTCTCAAATTCACTGGCTGTCAGGGAAATGCAAATCAAAACTGCAATGAGATGCCACCTTACACTTGTTAGAATGGCTATTATTAAGGCAAGTAATATCAAGTCTTGTAGTTTGTGAAGAAAAAGAAATCTTCATTTATTGCTGGTGGGAATGTAAACTGGTACAGCCACTATGTAAAGAGTATGAAGGCTCCTCAAAAAATTAAAAATAGCATTCCCATATGACCCAGCAACTCCTCTTGTGTTTATCTACCAGGTATTTTGAAAACATTTATTCACAAAGACATGTGCACCCCTATGTCCATTGCCACGTTATTCACAGTTACCAAGACATGGAAACAATCGAAGTGTCCTTTAGTAGATAATTGGCTAAAAAAGATGTGATACCTATATACAATGAAGTACTACTCAGCCAAAAGCAAAGATGAAATACTACCATTTTCAGCAACATGGATGGATCTTGAAAATATCATGCTAAGCTAAAAAGTCAGAGAGAAAAAGTCAAGAACCAGATGATTTCACTCATATGTCAGAAATAAAAGTGAAAGCAACAAATGAACAGGCAAGAAAAACAAAAAAGTTCATGGACACAGACAACAGTACGGTGGTTACCAGGAGGAGGAGAGGTGGGGAGGTAGTAAAGAGTAAAGGGGGTCAAGTATATGGTGCTATCAAAGAGGGCTTTCAGGATTGTCTGAAGATTCGAGGAGGTGAGGGAGGATGGTTAAACTTTCACTTTTTGTGTGGGGAAGTATAAGAGGTGCTTAGGGATACTTGCTCTCGGAAAGCATCACAATGAATCCCAGGAGGAATTCATTCCACAGAGGGAAGTTTCCAACTTGAAGGAAATCTAGGAAAGGAAAAAGAGGCAGGGAAGAAAACCAAAGTCTGCCCTATACTGAGTACAAAATAAGCTGCTCCATGTCTCAGAGTATACATACACGCACACACTAACTCTCCCAAGTGACAGAATAATCTCATCATCAAAATACCAAAGGGATACATTAAATCTCTTAGTCGCTATTAGCATATGGCAAATCTAATGTTTATTGATGATGCCTGCTAATTAAAGTGATTTTTAAAACAGTATATAACGGTATTGTCAAGTAGCATGTTGTCAGGCCGTCTCATGTTATCTCTTGTACCTGGATGAAGGCTATGGATTTCCCCTTTTAAGCTACAAACTTAAGCCTATACTTTTTAATAGTACAAGTATTAGTGGTATAATATTTTTCTTAATTTAGATGCAAACAAATATACATGCAGTATGTTGTTGAAACAATTATCTCAATTCACCTTTGTGGCAAAGAGCTTAAATTTTTATTTTTCCCAAGGATTTAAAAGTAAGAACTGTAATTTATGATGCATAGATTCATTATATAAGTAAATTTTTTAAATAAGAAATTTATTAAATATAAGTCATTTAAAAAATCTGAGTAAAAAGGAATTTTGTTCTTATATATCAGCAACAAATGTTAGAAAATAAAATATTATAAAATGAGCCATTTTAAACAGCAACAATTTAATATATATATACATGTATGACAACATATGACTGCAACTTCTACATAGAAAAGTCATAAAAATTATTTTGAGAAATTAAAAAAAACGTAAAAATGTAGGAGTGTAACATGTTTATCCATTAGAAGATGTAATACTACAAACATACCAATTTAACATCATCCCATTCTAAATTGTCTCTTTTATGTTTTAGAAAATGACAAAATTATTTTAAAAGTTGCCTTGACATGAAAAGGATTAAAAATATGCAAGCAAATCTTTAAGAAGAACAAACCATAAATAGTTACTCTACCAGGTATCAAGATTTATTATAAAGCACAGTAATTAAAATACCCAAGTGTTGACTCTACAAAAGCAAAAGACTGGTGGAAGAGAATAGGAAGACCACACACACACAAGTATATATGTATACATATGTGTACATATATGTATATATCTACAAACTTATATGTAATGATTATTATATTATTACAAAGATGTCGGTGTAGAGCAGAGGGAAACAGGACATCTTTTCAATAAATAGAATGGAGCAACTGACTTAAAATTGCAGAAAAAGATGGTGAAACTATCCCCTAATTCAAAATAAACATGGATACATTCCTGGTAGACTATACATCTAAACATGAAAGATAAACAATATTTATATTTACTATATTTGGATATTTAGAAATATCAATTATATTAGGTTAAAAATATTCCTTAAGCAGAATTCAAAGAGCTTAAACTGTAAAATAAAAGATATTAATTGGATGTATTAGTGCTGTGAAAATTTGTTCCTCAAATGATACTATTGATATAATGAAAAGGCACAGAGTATAATATCTGGCAACAGATATAATCAGCGAAGTTAGCCTATCTAGATATAAAGATTCTAACGTATCCATAAAGAACAGACAACCCGGTAAAAAACAGTGAATGAACTTCTCTAGAGAAAATATTCAAAGGGCAAATAAACATAAACACTTATTTAGAGTTATCAATTATCAGTCAAATGCAATTTGAAACCTCAGTGAAGTATCACTACATGTATATCAAGGTGTCTAAAAAAGTAAAATGTTGGCAAGGATATATGTGTCGCAGTCTCTCATATACTATAGGAGGGAATCAGAAGAGCCACTTTCTAAACAATTGGGAATTATCTACTTAAGATGAAAATACGCTGTGCTATGACCCAGAAAGCCCACTCCTATTGATATGTCAAACAGAAATGTGTACCCAGGTGTACCAGAAGATAGGCACAAGAATGTTTGTAGCAGCTGTATTCATAGGGGCCAAACCTGGAAATGATCTAAATAGTCACCAATGGCAGAATGGATGCATGAGGTGTGATACATCTACACAAATGAATACTGCAGAAAAATATAAACATATCAACTAGAGCCTAAAGCTATGAAAATGTTCTAAAGTTAGATTGTGATAATGGTTGTACATCTCTATAGATATAGTATAATTCATTGAGCTGTACACTAAAAATGTGAATTTTATAGTATTCAAAACATGTCAGTGAAACTGTTTAAAAGTTCTTTATTCATCTTTCGCTGTCTAGCTTGTTTCACTTAGCTTAATGCTCTCCAGATCCAACCATGCTGTCCCAAAGGGCAGGAGCTCCTTCTTTCTTTCTGCTGCGTACTATTCCATAATGTAAATGTGCAGTAGTTTTTCGATCCATTCATGTACTGATGGGCACTTAGGTTGCTTCCAGTACTTGGCTATTGTAAATTGTGCTGCTATGAACATTGGGGTGCATGGGTTCTTTTGGACTGGTGTTTCGGGGTTCTTAGGGTATAGTGCTGTATGGCAAATTTTTAGTGATTAAAGTTTTAAAGCAGAAAAAAATAAAAAATAAATAAAAGTTCATTATTCCAAAAAATATGAGTGACTTGGTACTAGATCTAGAAGTGACTAAAATTGGAATTTTATTAAAAGTAGATTTTATTTGAGCTGTTTTGTGGTATAATCAACTTAAAAATAAATTTGTCAACCAATATAGAAGAATTTTAAATTGTATATATTTTAAATTGTAATAATGTTAGTGCCTCTCCTTTATTCTCAAGTGTCCTGGCTTGGATGATAAATTATGTGCTACTATAATTACTGATCTTTGTTTCCACAATTTTCAGTAAAGTTAACCTCCTGGAAATAGACATCCCTTTTTATTGTTTCCTCTAAAAATCTGGAATAATATATTATTTGATGTTAGTATGACACATCACCATTTCAAAAATTGTTTTCAATTATCAGTTCATATTTTGCAAATAATATTGAACTGTCAATGAAAATTATTTTAGCCTGACATTTATAATAAGATAAATGAAACTCAGACTTTAAAATACAAAATGGTAAGCCATGGTTGCACTCTGCTGCCTTAGCCACACCACCACCAGAAATCTGAATCTGTCTAGAATTTTATGTATGTATTCATAAAGTATAAATCTGAGTTACTTCTTTTAAAAAGATCACATTATTGAATATATTTTTGATAACAATGACCTTGTCTAGTTTACAGATTTTGTCCTTTTTTTGTCTTATTTCTCTGTCCTGTATTGTGTCACAGAAAAATTCTATCATCTGCCCCAAACTAACTTAGAAACTCTTGTTTGGTTTCCTTTATATTTATGGGTATTTTTTCCTCTGCCTCAGTTCATTTTTACAGGATCTTGCTTTTTACATTTTATCAGTTTTGAGTTATACTTCCTTTTCCTACAGTGCACTCATTCCTTATTAAAAGTAATACTTTTTGATCCAAAATGTCATAATGACTTGAAAAAGAATACTTTGTCTTGGGTGTTAGGTGTGTGCACATCCCAGGCTATAAATTGTCATTGTGTCTGCATGATTGACTTCCAAACAAAATAAACCCAGTGAGCTATGTTCTTTTATCATTACAACCTCATATTGAAATTTTAATCTATTCATTCTTGCCTAAAATAACTTTAGATCTTGCTGATTCTCCCATAATCTTCCAAAAAACAATTAAAATTATTATTTACCAATGAATAGTCACAGTTTATTGAAAACGCTATGTATTCTGTAATTACCATGTGTGAATTTGATGGTAAAAATGTAAATAAGTGCAGCAATTCCAAATCCATTCTGCTTTGAATAAAATGCATCAATGTCAATTTTTTTAGAATTGTGAACCTAGCAGATTGAAGGGTTTCTATTTTAATCTACATAGAATAGAGTCTAATTTCCTTAGCAGTGTTACAGGAAAAAACAAAGAAGTTTCAACAATCATTTATTATTTGCCTTTAAGGTTATTGTTAGTCTCATTTTTCAAGTGTTTATAATCCCCATCCTTTCAGTAAGTTAGATAATGCATTTTTGATATTATATGAAAATATAAACAATTAAAATAAACTTTCTTCTTCATATTCTTAGTTTGAGTTTGTTCTTTAAATTTTACAAAATATGAGTGAACCACCATTCACCTATCAATTACAAAAGTGAAAATTTGCTTCATTATTTCATGGGGAAACCAAAATTTTTCAGATTAATGTGTCCCTTCCCACTTTAAATTCCTTTGAAGAATGTGAAACATAACCTGACCTGTGTCACAAAAGCATATACCACGTAACAGATTATATAATGGAACTCTCTCTGCTGCATAAATATCAGTGGATTTATTTTTTCTTTTTAATGAATCTGACCTTGATATAAATATGAGCCCCTCAATCTATTTTCTTCCTGATTCTGCATTCTGTTAGAACTTATTCAAGCATAAGTTTTCATAAAGAAACTCTATGCTTGGCTTATCTCTGTGGAAATACGAGTCTAAAATAAAATGAGATAGTTTACCAATTGAAGGTACTCTATGACTTTGTGCAGCGTGTGCTGTATTTAGACAGATTGGGGACAGTGAAGAGAAGCTATTGGTTTCAGATAGTCTTCAGGGATAAGAAATAGCTATGGTAATCTTGGGCCTTGAGTTTGATTCTGTACGTTTCATGATAACTTGCTGTCTACCAAGTTGCCGCACGTGACAGTTGATCAACTGGTAGAATAAAGGCATCAGGGCAGACAGTTCCCACCAGGATGAATCCCCTTGTGCAGTGACCCACGAGCATCATATTTCACGTTTTGAAGCTACTCTTATTATCATTTCATCTTTTACTTAATATTTCAACTCTGTGATCCCTGCCATGCCTTTTTTACTACACATTTTAGTAAAAACTAATGTAAAATCACATTTAAAAATTATCTCTGTAATAAAGAAAATATTATTACTTCTCTGAACTCTGGGCAAAGAGAGCATTTAAGCATAAATCTAACAAGAAGATCAAAACTATGAACAGTAAAGTGAAAACAAACTCACAGCTATTAACATCCGAACCTAAAAAAAAAAAAAAAAAAAAAAAAAAAAAAAAAAAAAACAAAAACAGAAAACAAAACAAACTAAGCAAACAACTAGAACAGGAACAGAATTGCAGAAATGGAGATCATATGGAGGGTTATCAGTGGGGGAGTGGAAGGGGGCGAGAGGGGGAAATGGTACAGAGAATAAGTAGCATAAATGGTAGGTACAAAATAGACAGGGCGAGGTTAAGAATAGTGTAGGAAATGTAGAAGCCAAAGAACTTATATGTATGACCCATGGACATGAACTAAAGGAGGGGAGTGCAGGGTAGAGGGGAATAAAGGGGGGAAAATGGGACAACTGTAATAGCATAATCAATGAAATATATTGTTTAAAAAGTGATTTATAAAGCAAGCTGATTTTAGAAGGTCAATTCTTTATTACATGAAAAGTTCTCTTCTAACAAAAGCTTGAAAATCCACAGGGAAAATAGTAACATGTACAAATGCATGATTTGCCCCCAAATAAATAAAAATGGGAAATATATTTTTTAAAAATCATGTCACTATTAATCAATAAAATACAAAGTAAATGTTTCAATACTATTATTTGGCTTCTCAAATCGACAGAGATGTGTATACAGTTAGAGATCTAGAATGAAGACATGAGAGAAAGAAACAGAAAGAGAGAGGGAAACATTCTGGGTTGGAGAGATGCAGGAGAAACATAGTCCAATAATCTAAGAAGTAATCAGAATGTACCTACCATCAAAAAGGAAGTATTCAGTGATGCATATAGACATTTAGCCTTGTGACAATCTTGCTTTTAAAAGTAAAAGAAATATTTTTAAAAAAAAAAAGGCCCAAGGAAAGATTACTTAAATTATTTTGTATTTTGGAGAAAAAAATTAACACGTTTTTCTCTGTCTACCATATTCTAGTAATTGTGTGATAAAAAAAAAAACATGTCAAAAATATGCAAAGGGATTATGCTCATTATCTAATATTAATGAAATAAACATCAACTTGTTCTTTATCTCTGTATGCATTATATAATCCTGTGGTTAATTTAGTTAATTTCTGTTTAATAAAACTATAAGTACTTTTTATGTTCTTTTTACAGGAGCCCTCACCTTCTGATCCACAGTTTTACTTTCCACAGTTTTAGTTGCCCATGGTTACTATGGTTCAAAAATAGTAAATGGAAATTTTCAGGAATAAACAATTCGTAAGTTGTAAATTGCAAGCTACTCTGGGTAGTGTGATGGAATCTCAACCTACCCTGCTCTTTTGTCCAGTGTATCCGCACTGTGTACACTACCCACTCATTAATCACTTAGTAGTCTCCATGTTAGCAGATTAACTGTCACCACATCACCGTGCTGTGTTCACGTAACCCTTGATAATGGTCTCGAAGTGCAAAAGTAGTTTATACTTTATCAGAGGAATGCATGTAAAAGCCTACTGTGTCTGTGTCTATAAAAAATACATACGTAGTCTGTCTGGAAAAAGTCCAGCCATTGTTAATATGAATGGTTTGTGAGACATCAACATAACCTGTCAACCAAGGACAGTGGACTGGAATGCACATGCATAAACAATGACGAATTCACTGTACTAGTCAGTGGTGGGGTAGATGCCATTGAGTGAGCATGCGTACTGTGTGGCTGTTGCATTCAAAATGACTGAGAGAGTAGAGCAACAAATCTGCATCAAATTTTGCATAAGCTTGAACATTCCTCTGCAGGAACTATTCAGATGATTCAGAAGGCAGCAGCTATGGGCAACGGGTGATTGGCAGCTTCATAATGACAACACGCCCACTCATGCATCATGTCTTGTGCAGAGTGTTTTGGAGAAACATCAAACCACCCAGGTGATTCAGCTCCCTGACAGCCCAGATTTGGTGCCCTGTGACTTCTGACTTTTCCCAAAACTAAAATCACCTTTGAAAGAGAAAAGATTTCAGACTGCTGATGAGATTTAAGAAAATATGAAAGAACAGCTAATGGTGATTAGGAGGACTGTGTGAGGACTCAAGGTACCTACTTTGAAGGGGACTGAGGTGTCATTGTCCTCTCTACAATGTTTCTTGTATCTTTTTATCTTCGTTAAAAATTGCCTCTATTTTTCATATTGCATATCTTGACACCTTCTGGTCAGACCTTGTATATATTATTTATTTCAGTTCTATCCCCAATTTCAGGCATCCACTGAGGTCTTGAAATGATAAGGGGATACTACTGTATATTTCTATATTGTCTAATATCTACAATTAATGTGTTACTTTTCTATTTAGAAAAAAATTAAAGTAATATTATAACCTTGTTGGCATAGCATTAAATGTTTATTTTCTTTAGATACTGTTATGAATTTATCCTTTCTCTACTTGCATTTTTACAGAAATAGGTTATTTATCTCTAGAAAGATATCTTTGATGAAAGCTCATAAAGATTGCATCAAATAATTTGTAAATATTTTCTTTTAATTTATAAGTTAATATGCAAGAAATTTATTAAAACTAGATTATATCAACTTTATAAAATTGTCAGCTTATCTATAAAACATGGAGAACAACTAAATTTTTGAATATCTGTTTTTTAATTAAATCAAGTAAATACTTTTGTGTACCCTTTTGATGGTTAAAGGATGATCTGAGTATTTAGTTCATTTAAATATAATTAAAGCAAATTTGAGGGTATTTGCCTTCTTGAGTCCAGTCTTCCAAGCATGAAGTCATATGACCCTTTATCTTCCTTCACACAATTTTGCTGCACTATATGTGAAAAATGGAAATAATGATTGACATTTTTTCATTATTTGGCTGTCTTAAATTATGCATATTTTCCAAATTTATATATATATATATACATATATATATATATACTTATTCAGTGCTTTTTCAAAATTAAGTAATGTAATCTCTATTGAAAGTGAACTTGCAACTTTTAAAATGCAATTTTCAGATTCATCCCTAGTAAGCTATTAGTAAACCCTAGGCAAGACCTTTATAAATAGACAGACTCTAGCCATCCTTCCAGCTAGCTGACCGAGTTGCTTTAACAGGGACAGCTGAGATCAACAGATGATGTCCTAGACCAACAAAGCTACCCAAATAACTTGTAGGCTCATGAGAAATAATAATTTTTTGTTTGTTTTAAGCCATTAAAGTTTTAGAGTGAGCTGTTACAGAACTAGCTGACAGCTTTATTAAATAAAACATGTTCCTAAATTCTTTAAACTATCATTTAATTATCTTTCTAATTTTAATTTAATGTGGTCACAAGATATCTTATACACTTTTGACAGTATGTCCTCATGTTCAGCCTTTAGTAAGCTACTTTAAACATCCTAGTGCTGGAGCCTAAGAGAATATATTTGGGGCTAAATAACAGCCAATTTTAGTTATAATAGCTATGTAATCACGAATTTAGGTCCAATATGTAAAAAATAGAAAGTGTTTGCCTTTTGAGGAATATCATAAAGTATAGGTGACACTTCATTATCCAGAAATGAATCAAACAAGCTTTCACGTTGGCTATGCCCATTTTCCCTACTAATGCCCACTAGGAAAAGCATGGACATCTTCCCTGCCCTGCTCTCTCAGTGTTTTCTCCCACTTGTCCCAGATCATGAGTCACTCAAAGAGCACTAAGTCCCAAACTACTGATTTCAGTCTAGAAGATGAATGTATGCCTGGTGATAGCTGTGATTTTATTGATTTTCCTGACCCTGAAAAACTAGATTTACATTAGAAATGTATACTAAATAGACTATTTGGAGAATGAAAGTTTTCCTTTGTTTACAACAACAACAACATAGCATAGTTATATATCCTCAACATTTTACCAATTGATAATTTAGAACATTTTAGTAATACCTTATCTACTTCATTATTAAGTAGAAGCCTATTAACTTTACTGAGTAAAATTAGATTGCTTCTATTTAACAAGTGAATAGGTTCACAAGTCTTTTAAAAATTTTATCAAGAAATGTTCCTAATGACCATATTTGGGTGGGGTGAATACTTATTCCCCAAGGCTGCCTTCTGGGAATGGGAATGTTGGAGGTAGTCATCTTGAGAAAGGAAGTGAGGTAGACCTGTATAGTAGGCACCAGTGATATCTGCTTTAGGGTAGAAAGGTGAAGTGCCCACGTAGTTCAGCGTACTGATTGCCCCTCACAGCATTCAACACTCAAAGTCTGTCATGTGGCTAGTATGGTGAGTATTACAGCAATTTATTTAGGTCAAAATGTTTAATAAAAACTCATTAAAATTAAAATATATACTTGAGAAAGGTAACACACTAAGTCATAGATCATATTAATAATTTAATGCATATTATGCTATTCTAAGCTTCTCATAATTCATCTGTTGACACAGCACTTAGAAGTTATATTCACTTGCATTCTTAATATCAGCCTTCTCAAACTTAGATTATTCTAACTCAATTTTATCTCCAACCTCTGCCTCGTTTTCCCTTATTATGGACTGAATCACTTGTCCCCCCAAAATTCTCATGTTGAACACTTTGTCCCCAATATGATGCTATTAGACAATGGCAAGCAATTAGTCTTAGGTAAGTTCATGTTGGAAATAGTGTCCCTATAAGAAGACAGCAGAGCATCTATTCGCCCCATGTGAGGACACAGCCATCAGGACTGTAAGAGTACAGAAAGAAACCATTTGTCATCTAGGAAAATTGCACTCACCAGAACCCACTCATGCTTACACCCTGATCTCTGGGACTATGAGAAATAAATCTCTGCTGTTTAAGCTACGCAATCTATGCTGTTGTGTTATAGCAGTGTGAACTGACTGAGACACCATCCACCGCCCCAGTTTCCTACGCCAAGAACCTGAGAGTCATCCTTCATTCTTTTATAGCTTTCATATCCTATATCTAAATCAATGGCAACTTTATGCAAGTCCTTTCTTATTATTTCCATGATTAAAACCTTTCAATGGCTTGCCCTGCAATAATTATGCAATCTAAAGTGCTCATTTAACCAGTGTCTACCTCTCCAGCCTCTTCTTGATTCACACACTCCAGTCACGTGAGCTTTCCTGATTCCCACATTACAAAGCCCACTCCTAACCTGGGATTCTGAACCTGCTCCTTTGCCAGGCAGGCTATTCTTCAATTTTCAGTTCAGTATGTATTTTAATAAAATATGTTTACATATATAATGTGACAAATGCAAAAAGGGAGAAATTATACTCATTAATAATACCCCCCCACACGCACATGCAGATTGGGAACTACAGTCACTATTAAATGTTAGTTAAGTTATCCAATCACACATTCTTTCCATAAGTGCACATCCGGTAATGACAATATCTGAAAGAGAACAGTGGATTTCATATTAGAAAGCAAAGACACTTACATAAGATAGAGTCTTGTCCCCAGAGAAATTAGTCCTGGTAAAGAAACAGACATGAAAATAAATGACTGAAATGCAGTGGAGCTAAGCACTCAAAAATAAACATGTTCATAGATTACTGTGGAATCACGAGAGGAGGGTCCCCAGAATTAAAATACTGTGGGGAAAGGGAGCAAGTAATTTATCAGCTGAATTTTTAAAGATGTTAATGCAGCAAAGGAAGAGGGAATGATTCTATGTAAGGGGCCAATACGAGAGGCAAAATTACACAGCAAAAAGTACACACAAGAAAATCTGATTAGCTAGTGCCTTGTCTTCTTCATTTATTTGTTCATTGATCATTTATTCCCTGAACAAATATTGGAGTAGCTCATATGTGCCATGCAGTGTACTTCAAAGTAAAGAGCTTGATCTTTATTCTGTACGTGGCTGTACGTGGGAACAACAGATTTCTGTAATCGTTTTTATTTTAGGATACATCACTCTGGCCTTTCTGTGAAGGATTACATTGAAGGGTTTAGGGCTGCAGGAAACAAAGCTTTTAATAATCTAAAGTTGGTAATTGTATGCATCAGGGCAGTGATGATAAGGTAGAGAGAGTGAGACAGATTTAAGAAATATTTAGAAGAAAACATTAGCAAACTTTACAAGTAAGAGAGACCTGTAATTGTCAGCCCTAAGAAATGAGCAAGGAGAGTTTATTAACCTTTGCCTTTTATCAGTTCCTTAATAACGTGGAAGACAACAGTTCTACAAAATGGCACCATCTTCCAAGTCTCGCTGCTTCAGCTGAACTCGGAAACCAGGGGAAAAACAAGTCTGTTTCTCTTTTTTTCCTTTGCATATTGTCCTTGCGCTGGTTTCACAGAACTACACACTTCTCTCCCTGAAGGAGAGCTTCTGTGACCCTCGTGGAGATCTTGTATGTACGTGTTTGTTAGACACCGCAGGTCAAAGAGGAGAGAAAGGACCCCCACCCATCCTGTCACACGGTTCATTAGTCTGTTCCTCTCTCAGTGGATACATCCTAAGACTTAATGAGATAAAAAGAACTATGTGACTATTTTCCATTTGCACAGCTTGAGTTTTTATGTAACACCCTTGTAGCATATGGACCAACAAGCAGATATTTAATCTACACTTTGTCCTTTGGCTGAGTTCTAATTAAAGAATCCAAGATAACCTAGGCTTTTTGTTTACAATCACCAAAGACAAAAGTGTATAATCACTGTGTTATGAGTTTGATTTACAAGTGCATATATTTTAATCCTCACCCAAGGATATGATTACGTATTTGAAAGAGAGAGAGAGAGAGAGACGGGGAGAGAAACATCAGTGTGAGAGAGAAACATTAATCAGCTGCCTCCAGTACTTGACCCCAACTGGGGATCAAACCTTCAACCTAGGTATATATATACCCCGACCAGGAATCAAGCCCATAACCCTTTGGTGTGTGGGACGATGCTCCAAACAGCTGAGTGACCCAGCCGGGGCATGTAAGCATATTTTAATACACATATGTGTAAATAAACTGGCTTGCTTTATGAAGATAGACATGAAGTCACAATGCATTACTTGAACTTAAAAATACTAACTTAATTTTTAAACATAATATTTCAGTATAATTTTTCTAATGGAAAGTATCTTATAAAATATTATAATGGCTATATTAATTTCAGATTAAATGCATTATTTTAATTCAATTATTTATAAATTCAGATAAGATTATATTCACAAGTTCAAAAATATCTTGCCTATCTTATCTATAAATATAATACTACTCTTACACATAAAACTATATTTGAATTCATAATAAATATTTATTTCTACTATAATTTGAAGAAATGCATAGGTTAAAAAATTCAAATTGTGTGTAATGAGTAAATTTTATATATATTTTTTCATCTCAGATAACATTGTTACTTATTATTTTCTTTTATTTGTAAAGATTCTGGAAAAAAGTTTAGGTACATCTAATTTAACTATTTCCTTCCTAGAGGACCTTAAGTTAAACAGCTGTGCAACTAGAAAATCTAGAGTATATCTGTAATACGGATATAAAGAGATTTTAAGTTAAATAATTCCAAAGTTTTTTTTGTTGTCTAAAATGAAACTAAAAATTTAATAGTTGGATATCACACCAAAATCTGCAATTCACTTACCATTAATGAAAAATTAAAATATTTTACTCTTAAAGTATATTTATTTAATCATATGATTGAGACTAAAACTTTAAGAGTAAAATGTTACATATATAACAAAGTTACCATTTTCAACCTATTTAAATAAATAATATTAAATATTTTGTCAATGAAATTGGTACACATATTTTAGTTAGTTTTCCAATTGTATTTCAATGTATCATAATTTAGTGAACTTAGGGGAATTTGAAGATTGTGAAGGTACTAAATTACATTTTTCCTCTGTGTTCTAAACATAAATGTAATACCAGTATGCTAAAATCTATTTTACTACATAAGTAATTCTTAATAATTAAAGGCATTCAACAACCATAAGCTTTCAGTATGTAACAGATTACTATGCAACAGAGAACAATGTGATCTCTAGACAGTCCTTCTGTGTGGAGTTCCATTGGTGATACATTTTGGAACATTGTAGTATAAAAATGAACAACAAAAAAATTTCATCATATTCTCTTGGGTATTGTACAATGCAAATTTTATCAGTTCTTTTCTAAGGCAAAACACAAACCTCTCACCTATTAAACATGATAAATTAACATAAAAGCTACAATGGAGCCCAAAGACAGAATGGAAGAGATAGTATTACTCACTGGGAAGTCAAACACAATGGAAAAAATTGAATTATTTTACTTTGTTATTCCTGTGCAACAAGAGACATTAAAAATTCATCACACATATTTTCTTTACTTGTACTTTCATTCTACTTGGGGAAATATATTCTTTAGTGCACTGAATAAATGTATCCCCCCACAAGGTAAAATTCTATATATTAAGTCCATTTTTTTCTATTAATACTTCATACAAATTTGAGTTATTTTATTTAGGAAAATGTTTCAAAATCTTTCCAACAAAATTTGAAACATAATATCTAAATTGCTCACACACCAAAAAAAAGGGCCAGGGCTGACAATGAGAAGATAATCGGCTTTATACAAGGCCAACAGAGGGTAGTTTAGTGTTACAAGTATAGCTGTGGTTCCAAGGAGGGGAAAAAAGATGTTTTATGTTATAAAGAACTGCAGTTCAATAAATGTCTTAAATTTCCGTAGTTAAAAATTCAGCACAGCTTTTGCTCCAACTCCATTCTCCCTTCTCAAATGGTCGCTGTCCCTGTGGCAGCCATGTTGCTGCTTTGCGCAGACTAACCATCAAGATCACACTTCCCAATGTCGAACACAAACCACACGGCATAAAATTTAAAAATTTATCCTTAAAAATGTAAACTGCTAGAGAATGAGAAAATTGTAAGAATTCCCCAAACTATATAGGAAACACAATTTAAGGGACATGAGAAAATGCTAGACTGAATTAAGAGTTTCTGTTGACCTTTGGTATAAGGTAGCTCAGAGTTTTTGTTTGAACTGGCTGAACATCACAAATGCAGTTGAGCGTGGATAGGAGTTTCAATCAGAAAACTCTTCAGAAAGTTGGAGCTCTGGAAAGGCTTTATCTTCACTTATGTAAAATTTAAAAAAGTATAAAATGAAGAAGGAGGTGTTTGGGATTCTCTTGTCCCTAAAAAGAAAAAAAATATCTCAGAGTTTTATAAACAGTCTGTTGTCAAATATGCTTGACATCAGAGTTGATTATTTAGTATTCATTCACATTACAGCTAAAGATTTAGCTTAAAGAAGTTGTGGGCGGTTCCTTGTGCCGACTTACCTAAAAGAAGCAATGCAAATAGTCTCAGGACAAAGGAAGTTTTAGTAAAGCTTTAAAATAATCTCAAAAATTTAGTTTTAAGAATGGATGATTCACAAAAATCATGAGTAGACAAGGAAAAAATATATCTTGAATGTGAGTTAAGTGAAATAAAAATTTCATAATCAGAATGAAAAATATTAACCAGAAGCATAATATAAAAATACATTTGACATGCTTAGAGAAACAAAAGATAACTTTAAAAAATGAGAAAGTAGAGAGTATCAGAAAGGTTTAGGTAGATATCAAAAAGCAGCAAATGTATAAATATATGTGTATTAAATATAATATGCATACATATATAATATATATTAAATACATATTTAGAATAAAAAAATCAATGGAAGACTTCCTGTTTCTGAAAATGATGCGAGAAATTATCAGAACCAACCATTTAACTTTGACTCCTAGATATAACATCCATAAGATACATTTTTTTTACATCACTGAAGAGTTGACAAAATGACAAAGTATTACTAGGTTAAAACCCAGAGTAAGAAAATGTCTTTCTCTGAGAATAATTGCTGAGATGGGAAAATTTGAATATGGTATTGGGAAGTAAAATAAAATCGCATAGCTTAGAGAATATGGGAATTACTTAAGAGAATTATCTCATTCACAGTGTTAGGATCAACTGGGAGTTGACCAACCTTCCTAAGGAACTAGCAGCCAACATGTAACTCAACTGATCTTAGAAATCTTTTGCCTTAAATTTAGTTTACAGCTGTCTTATACTAGAGGTGCCCACAATGACAAATACAAATATGGCAGACAAATACATCTTTTTCTTCAGGCTTCAAACTACACTTTCAAATAATACTTTCAAATATATATATATATATATTTTTCTCCTTCAGTAACATGCACACAATCAGAGCGATAAACCCCCTCAAGAAAACAATTCAATGTAAGTTTACAGAAACAAAGAACAAACAAAAATATTTTGAATATTAAATTATTAGATACCACATAAAAACTATTTTAATATACATAACATATATGTATATAAAATTCATTTATAGTTACTTTAACATATGTGAATATATCTTGAGGGGAGGAGAAACTATAAAAATAACAAAGTTAAAAATTATATCAACTAGATCATCTATAAGCAAAAAACCACTAAGTAAATTAAAATATTATGGTTTTACAATTAGTTACACAAAATGGAAAATATAATTAGTAAGCTAGAAGACAGATCAATGAAAATTATCCAGATTTGAGAACACAGATTTATACCTATTGAAATACAATGGTAACAGAAGATGAATTTTTAAGGTTTAATATACATTTAAATAGAAATGCAGAATATAAGAAAGAATGGGGAAGAGAAAATAGAGAAAAATAATCGCTAAGAATTTTTAGAACTGAAAAAAAATCATGAATGTGGGGGGGGCAGGAGAGAGTTGGGGGGAAAATGGGGACAACTGCAATTGAACAACAATAAAAGTTAAAATAATCATATAAATAAATCATGAAGCTAAAGAATTAAAGTTGCTAATTAATTTTTAAAAGGATAAACTTAAAAAACCCACACATAGACATAGGGCAATAATACTGCAGAAAACAAAATACAATGACAAATTTTTTAAGGCACAAATGTGGAGAGCAGACAGATAACCAGTAGTGAACAGTTGTGGGCCAGCCTCAGAGCACAGAACACACTTTGAATAGTAATAGAACTATACATAAAACATATACAAACACATTAATTTTTATTTACTTTGTTGAATGGAATGTTTAGCAAGGTTTTTTTTCCATTTTATTGAATTTATTGGGGTGACACTGGTAACAAAATTATACAGGTTTCAGGTGCACAGTTCTACAACACACCATCTGTACACTGTGTCATGTGTTCCCCACCCAAGTCAGGTCTCTGTCCATCCCCATTCATTCCCCTATAGCCTCCCCAGCCTCCTTCATCCTTCCTACCCCTGTCAATCACCACACTGTTGTCCATGTTCAGTAGTAGTTTTTTCTTTTTTCTTAATCCCTCCACAGTCCCAACCCAGCTCCCCACCAGCTGTCAGTCTGCTCTGTGTCTACGAGTTTTGTCCCTGTTTTGCTTGTTTGTTCATTTGTTCATTAGATTCCACATATCAGTGAGATTATAAGATCAGTTAGCACTAATAAGTCAAAAAGTTTCATTGAAAATAAAACAATACTCATGATATTAAAAATAATTAGTAAAAATAATAAACAGTTTATAAATAATTCCAACAAAAGTTATAGAAGAATTGTACTGTAAAGAATTAAAGAGTTTTATAAATTATCATTAGAAAACAGCATTATGAAAATATCTGGACTTCTAAAGTTGATGTGGGGATTCAGTTAAATGTCCGTGAAACCTTCATCAGATATTTTATGAAAATCAACAGGCTGATTCTAAATTTTAAAATTAGAGAAAACAGCAAAGTAAAAGCAAAATTTCCCTAGAAAAGAAGTCTAAGGAGGGACAGAATGTGTTGTAAGTTTTTATTTAAAAAACAATATGGGATTGATGCTCAAGTACAAATAGATGAACTAACTTATTTATAAAAACATAACAGAAAGTGCATTACACTTAGATTATAAAGAAGATGAGCAATCTTATAGTCTTGCTTCTAAACAGTCTAAGTTTTACATTTTTATCCTTTGACTGTTTATAGGAATTTTTCCCCTTTTCTTTGGTTTCCATGAAAATGACTATGCTTGACCTAGATGTGGTTTTCTTTTCATATATCTAACTTTCATTTCATCATTTTGTTGACTGATACTGCTCAGTCAATTTTGATCATTCTCCGCCATTATGTCATCAAATATTTGTCTGTCCTATTTTATGCCTTCTTCTCTGAGATTCCAGTTTCAAGTATGTTATATCTTTCACTATGTCCACCATTACCTCATGTAAATTTTTTATATACTTTTTATTTTCTAAATGCTTCCTTCT
This sequence comes from Desmodus rotundus, assembly GCF_022682495.2. NCBI lineage: Eukaryota > Metazoa > Chordata > Mammalia > Chiroptera > Phyllostomidae > Desmodus > Desmodus rotundus. The sequence goes on along the minus strand of NC_071388.1, from coordinate 71,117,528 downwards.
CAATAGCTCTTCAGTCTTATATTCCCATTTTCTATTTTTGCCAAGCTTTGACTAATGTATTAATCTAATCCTTCAGGTTCTCAATTAAAGTTATGAATAATTTTCAACTCTAGAATTTTCATTTGATTTTCTTTGAAAGATCAAGACCTCTGCTAAAATTATTAAAATCTCCTTTATTTTTCAACACATTAAGGATAATTTTACTTTTTAATGTACATGTTTTACCTTCTCATCTAGATTTCCTGAGAATCTGTCTCTAATATTAAATTATCTTTATATGTGTGATTATTTTTGAATGAGTGCTGGACATTGTAGATAAAACTAGTAGAGATAATTTGAGCTCTTCATAGAGCATGTATATTTTCTTCTGCCAGATGATGAAGGGCAATAGCAATTCCAGATCAAATAAATCTTATTTACTTTAGAGATAGTTTGAAACTGTGCTTCCAACTCAGTAAACGTGGTTTGCTGCCAGTAAACTTGTGGACTTAAGATATAGAACTTTGCTTTTTCTTTATGACATCCGTTGGGTCCCTCAGTGCTTTCACTCCTTGTTAGTTTCCAAACTCCAATTTTTGTCCTCTAAACCATGTGAGTCTGTTCAAAGTTTCTCTCAAATTCTAAGCCTCATATGGGAAACAAGCCCTCAAATGTTTAGATAAAAGTTTTGTTTTTTTTTTCCTTTCAGATTCTGACTCTGTAACTCATTATCACCTTGCCAGCTGTATATCTTACAACACATATTTTTCAGTATATAGTTTCCAGCCTTTCTATTTGTTCTTATCACACGGGTTTGTTCAAGTTATCTAATGTATTTTTACAAGAGAGAGAACTCATAACTTTTCTTTATACTTGAAAATCAGATGCTATTTGTAACCTCTCACTCCAGTTGCAGTCTCTTTTACATACTATATTTTAAGGCCATAAATGGCTATAGGCTAAAATTTTTCTATATTTTTATTATTTTTATTTTTGTTATTACATGGGCATCCAAAAACTATGATTTTGTTGAAATATGGACACATTTTACTAATTTTAGCCATTGACATTGCTGCCCAAGTCCACTGATTGGTTTCAACAGAAAAATGTGTATTCCAACATCTTTTGCTGACCTCTTCATTTTCTTAAAAACCAATTTACTTGCAGATAGAAACAGAAAGGCAGGGTGTGCATACTGGTGGAATTATGAAACAAAGATTAATGAACAGAGCTTGTCAAAGATTTGCTGAAGTCAAGTATTTTGCATAGGCTGCCTGATACAGCAGTCATGCATTCATTCACTCTGTAGAGTTTAGGACATGAAAATGGAATCCTGCCAGATGAGCGAGCTAAGTAAAGGCGAGGGCTTGAATGGTAGCAATGCATCCCACATACTTCACCTTAATAAAGTCTGGCAAGTCACCCTTCTTAGTTCTAATTTTCCCTCTGTCAGCTGAATATGGTCACATTTCTAAGAGATAAAGGATAGGAGTGGTATGCAAAGTACTTTAGCCTTTAATTTACTCTGAGCTCTCTGTTTGACTTTCCAAGCATACTTGCCATGGTGCCAACAGGCAATTTAAGGGAAATTATTCTGCATTTAAAAGACTAAATACAGACACATTTAAAATTGTAACATAAACTATAGGTCCAATTCAGAGAACTAGTATAATAGACTTCTACTGTTTGTTGATATCAGATGGAGTCATTTTTAGACTACTGGAGAGCAGGATTTTAAGCTTTTTATTGTAGCAAGATACTCTCTTTTCCATATACAAAGAGGACTGTATACAAATTAGGTTCTAACTAAGATATTAGTGGCTTGCTTTGGATGTCGAGCCATCCATGTAGTGGTAACTTAGTTTTTTGTAATTTTATGTCAGAAGTGGATGAGGTGATGACAAATTCAGTGAAGTTAGAAAACAAACCATAAAATGTAAAAATAAGAGAAGACAGTAGTTATCACAGTAATGATGCCACTGAGCTACGTACGAGTCACGGCTGCTGAGAGACGAGAGATTTGAGAGTGCTGCACACAGAGGTTTGTGGCAATGGTTTTTCTGAACGATAAGATAAACCTTTCACTTTGGGTTCCAAGAAATAACTCTGTCACTAAAAATAATAATAATAATGCAATAATAAAAATTTAACTCCGTCCCCTTTCCCAACCATCCTTACACTTTGCTTTAGCAAATAAAAAGTTGACTGGGAGAAGAAAATATACCCACCACTGCCCAGAGAGTGACAGCCATCTGTGAATAGGTAATATAAAAAGGCTGACGGTCCCACAAAAATTTTAAGTAGTTTTTGACTTGTTTTGTTTGTGTGTGTGTGTGTGGTTTTCTTTCTTTCTTTCTTTTTTTTTTTTGCTGTAGAAATTCTTAAAGCATGTATTGAGTTTATGAGTGTAGATTATGAATCTCTTGGAGAGGGCATAGGATATGAATGACATTTAATATGTGTTTATTAACACAGTGTACTGGGAAGACTCTTAAGATGCCCCCCAGATTCTAGTCTCCTGGTGTTCACACACTTTTTCCCTGTTATTAAATCAAACACTAATGTAGGCTCTGCTTTGGAAGGCTTTTGCAGTTGTAATTTAGGTTCCAAATCAGTTGTCTTTAAATTAGGAAAATAATTCAGGTGTTCTGACTTAGTCAGGTGAGGCCTTTAACAGCAGAGAGTTTTCTGTAGTCTGTTGCAGAAAAGGAAATTGGATGTTTGAAGGACAAGAAGGATATGATGTGCCAGTGTCTGCCAGTGTCTATGAAGATAGAGGTGTCCACATGGCAAGGAATGCATGTGGGCTCAAGGACCTGAGTCCTTCATAAGGAATTGAGTTCTGGCAACAAGAATGATCTTGGAAGCAATTTTTTTCTATCTCCAGATGAGAATCCAGCCTGGCCGATGCTTTATTCCAGTCTTATAATACCTTGAGCGGAAAACCCAGCCACACATGCAATTTCTGATCAACAGAACTGTGAATTCAATCACATGACAACCAAGGGTGCTGGGCAATGTAATCAAGTCGTGAGTCCACTTAGAATGGGAAAGAATTTTGGGGATAATATAATAGTCTCTGTCACAGTATAACTTTCCATCTACCCATGCCGCAATTGAGTTGTTAGTTCTCTTATTTTCTTCATTTCCTTAAGAATTATACATGTATGTTACCTAAAATGTTTCTATAGAATCTATGTGTAATATCCTGATTGTCTCTAAAATGAATATTATGATAAAGGAGACATTATATCAATCTGACAGGAAGCCAAGATATGTTACTAAATATTTTAACTAAAAAATCTAGTTACCTAAATTTTAAGTAGGTGAATGTAAACAAGGTAAATGCACATTGCATGTTTATATTTATTCATTCATTTATTTAATTATTGATCATGAATGCCTACCATCCAGGAATGGATTTAAACTTTGTTTGATTTCAAAAAATGTAAAAACAAAGAAGGAAATTGCCTTTATTCCTTACTTCTTGAATGGTAATACCGTTCATCAAGTATTTTGACTATAATTCTATCAAATGTATCTCTGATATGTCTCTCTGTTCTTCCTTCTTTCCTCTCATTCATTGTTGTCTTCATTTAGGTCCTCATATCTATCACTGGGAATATTTTAAAACACCCAGTTTATTTAGCTCCATTTGACTTATGTTGCCATTTCCAGCTATCACACTTAAAATGCTAATGAATCATCTACTTACCAGTACTAAAATTGCATCAGCACCCTGGGCATGTAGAATAAAATTTAAAAAAAAACACTAACTAGATAGAAAATGTAGGCACATGTTTTACAGCATAACCCTGATCTATAGGTCTCCAACCTTCTTTACTACCACTCACACCAGTCTGCCTACCCCGACCTTCACTTTGCCATCCATGAGCGTTTTCCCATTCCCTGGACATGTTGGAGTCTTTCCCAGTACACAGGCTGGTACAGTTGGCCTTCCACTGCCTGGTATGGCCTCCCGCCATTGCTTTTTGTATTGAAGTCCTGTTATCACTGAAGACTCAGCTCAAGTATTACCTTCTCATTATTCCATCCTTTGTAATGCCTGTGAAACCCTAATTCCTCTGTCTTCTGTGCTTCCTTAGAAGCATACATACCTAAATATAATCATTTTCATTACATTCAATTATAATGTATTGGCTTCTGGGTCTTTTATCTCACTCTAATAGGTAAAAATAAGTTCAAAGATCATTTCCATCTATTTTTTTTTCTTAAAACCTAACATGGTGCCTGATATAATGAATGTAATGGCAAATATTTGTTAAATAAGTACATGCATACATACATCTGTTGAGAAACAATAGTGTAGTGAAACTCAGTTTTTATATGTAAATCATAGATTTCACCTTTGCAACTTCTTATTAATCAAGCTTATTTTTATATTCTAGTTTAAGTACAATAGCAAGGAGAAAAGGAAATTTTGTGAAAAAAATTTATTCACAGTCATACATTTTCTTAACTGGATTGTTGGGTCTGTTGAAGTAAAATACTTCCTCCTCTACCACTAATTGTGATTTGTGCCTTCTTATTATGCCAATAATAAGGAAAAATTAAATATATTCTGTATTTTTAACCTTGAAGACAGTAACCTTGAAACATATGTGGTGTTCTTGTGGAAAAATAGTCACAAAAGATCAAAATTAACTCAGAAATTGGTGAAAAATGGAAACTTTAATGTATTTTTGTAGAAAGTGCTTCAGACTTTAGAAACTTTTGTAATTAGAACTTTTTATAGCTTTTGCTATTTATTGTATAGAATATATTTTAAGGCTTAGAGTTGTCTGTCTTTGGGACAGTGAGATATTCATGATTATTGGAAACTACAGAATTTATTAGAATATTCCTAAAACTTGCTTTGATACCAGCAAAGTTCTAAGAGTGTAATTGGTGTCCTCTCCAAGAGCACATACAATTTCTTTACTGTTCAGCTCTAGGAACTCGTGTAAAAAGTCTGCGTGTCCACACTGTAAAGATATAAGGAGGTAGCTGATGGAGTGGGGACAGGGCAACTATCTCTCCTGCCTGCCAAACTTTTTTTCTTTCCTAAATGGTTACTCCTAAATCAGCTCCTCTTAATTATGGAGTAGAAAAGACAAAGGTGAGATAAGTAATGTGAGTGTTGATACAGTCTACTCCAGAATGTCTGTGTAACCTCAGTATGGCAATAAAAAGTAATCCTTTTGAAACTCTCCAGAGCTCTCTTGAATACCACTGCACTATGGCTCAAACATCTTATTAGTTACCTTTCTTTATTGGTTCCAAAAGTGTTTGTGATTATTATATTTTTAAAACAAATACTGAATTAGATATATTATTATATCTAATATACCATTGTAAATATCAGTTAATGATTTTTTCCATTTTTCTAAATAAAAGTGTGTTTTTATTTTGTGTGCTGGCATAATGTACTGAGCACAAAAGTGTATCTATAAGACTAAACTGATTTTACATTATACTAATTCTTTTCTCTAAAATTAAATGTTATCAAACAGCTAAGTTGATAAAACTCCCTAATAACTTTTAAAGATTAATCTATTTTTTAAATATTACAAACATAACAAATAGTATTAACTAAAACTTTTAAGAGAAAGGTGTAATTTAAAAATTTTAATGAAAAAATGATTTTCAGTTATATCTGCATCTTATTGGTTATTACTCATATATGCCCATACATTGCAGGAGCAAATTTTGGCTGCTTAATTTAACATTGTATTGCATGCATTTTCTATATTGTCATACATTATGACATCACTTATTTAATATATTATAAATTAATTTAAGTGTTCTTCACAATTAACATTTTATTGTTTTAATTTTCAAGTATTGCACATATTTCATAAATATAATTTTTTTCCTTTTTTTTAGATTTGCAAAGTGAATTTGGAAAAATACTAGAAAAATACCTATGAAAAGATTAGGTTTCAAATAAATGTGTTTGATTTCAAGAGATTTGTTTAATATATTAACTAAAGAAAACTTGTGAATAATGTGATTAATTCTTGATATATTAAACAAAACTAATTATATTAGTTTACAGACTAATATAATTTATATTCTATTATAATTTATTACATTAAACAATGAATTATGCTAGCTTTGGAAATAATACATGAAAGTATATATTTGTATTCATTTGAAGGGAGAGAATGAAACAAAGGCACAGAGAACTGTCTCTGCTGTCTTGGCTGATTTATTTAAACTCTGAAACTTTGCAGTCTCCTCTGTACATAAAATGACGATGTTTCTTTTGCAGGGTTTTTTGTTTGTTTTGATGATTAAGTTTTTTAAAAAGGCATAAAGTGCCCTACTATACTGTCTAATATGTAAATTAGGGTCAAGACATAAAAAATTGAGCACAATTAAAATAATTTTATGTATGTATATATACATGTATTTATAATCTATACATATGTACACATATATATCAAATATAGGTTAGTTTACATTCTTGCTTAAGCATACACCTTAGAAATCCATCAAGGCAGAAACAGTACTATGTTCTTATCTATAAAATAATTAAATTAATTAGTAGTCCATAGTTTTTTTTCTCTTTATTTTGAAATAATTATATATTCACAAAGATGCCAAGAGTCAGAGAGATTGTTTGTAGCTCTCACCCGTTTCTCTCCATTGGTTACATTTAACACAATATAACACAAAATCAAAACTGGGAAACTGACCTTATAGTTAATGTCATTTTCTCACATATGTAGGTTGTTGTAACAACAATCATTTAAAGTACAGAACTCTTATATCACCTCAAAGATTTTCCTTGTGCTCTATGGTCACATCTACCCTCTCCGCACCTGCCGTCCATAGCTCCTGGGAACCACTAGTCTGCTCTACATATTTACTTTGTTGTTTAAAAAATGTTTTATAGATCAAAAGGTAGTTTACAGCCTTTAAGATTGTTTTTTATTCAGCATAATGCCTTTCAATCTGTCCAAGTTTTTGCATATATTAATCTTTTTTTACTCCTAAATTATATTCCATTGTATGTATGTACCACAGTTTATTAATCTATTAAAGGACATTCAGGTTGTTTCCATTTTTTGGCTATTACAAATAAAGTTGCTATGTACAACTGTGTTTTGTGTGTACTCAAGTTTTCATGTCTCTGGGACAAATATCCAGAAATCAAGGGCAGAGTCATATGGTAAATGCATACTTAGTTTTTCCGGCACGTTTGTTAACATTTTATATTCCCGAGAGGAATGCATGAGAGACCCAGTTTCTCCACATCCTTACAAACATTTGTTACGGTCGCTACTTTTACTTCAGCTGTTCTAAATGAGTATGTAGTTGTGCAGAAAAATTGATGTAGGAGAAATGAGATGGTTAACTCAGGTTTGCCCTTGGCTGGAAAATTAGAACTTGGACTACAGGAGGGTTCCCACCATTTCGTGTACCTAAATTGTTTGTACAAAACAACCTGATTTATGTGGAACACCTGCTTTCCTCCTGTGAGTCTGGAATTGTGATACATACAGAGGCTGCCTACATGACCAGCTCCCACTTAAAAAGTCTGGGCACTGAATAATGGGTTTCCCTGAAAGACCACATTTAACATGTGTTGTCACAACTCATTGCTGGAGAAAATATGTCCTGTGTGACTACACTGGGAGATGCCTGTTGGAAGCTTGTATCTGATTTCCACTGGAATTTTCCCTGTGCATGTTTTTTCTTTGATGGCTTTGCTTGGTATCATTTTACTGTAAGAAATCATAGCGGTGAGTATGACTATATGTGGAGTCCTGTCAGTCCTAGTGAATCAGCAAACCAGAGTGGGCTTTTGGATGCTGACCCAGTAGCAATGTCTCATGTTAGTTTTGACCTGCATTTTCCTACTGACTACAGGAAACATCTTTTCATGAGCGTATTTGCCATTTGTTTATCAACTTTGGTGAAACGTCTTTCATGACTCTTCATTTTAAAATTGGAAAATTTTTGCTTTGCTTTGCTTTCTACAATTGAGTTTGGGAGTTCTTTATATATTGTACTTTATTAGTCTTTTCGATTTATGGTTTGCAATTATTTTCTCCCAGTCTGAAGGTTTTTTTTATCCTCTTAACATGGGAAAGATTTAATGCTGATGAAATTCAATTTATTGATTTTTCATTTGTGGATCATGCCCTTTGATAGTATGTTTAAGAATTTTTCACTAATTCCAATGTTCCAAGAATATTTTTATAGATTTTCTTCTAAAAGCTTTACAGATTTACATTTTTATTTAAATATATGATCCGTTTTAAGTTATTATTGTATAAAATTTGAGGCTTAGGTGTATGTCTGATTTCTCTACCTCCATCTGTGGAAAATACTATCTTTCCTCCATTTAATTTTTCTTGCACCTTTTAAAAAAACCAGTTGGGTGTACTAGTATAGGGCTGCCTCTGGATTTTCTGCTCCACTGAGCTATGTGTCTTTCCCTCCACCAATGCCATGCAATCCTGATTACTATCAACATATAAAAGTCTTGATACAAGATAAATTGATTCTCCCATTTTATTTTCATTTTTCAAAATCATTTTAGCTATTCTACTTCTTTTGCCTTGACACATAGCTTTTACAATATCCTACCAAATCTATAAAAAAATATTTCTAAAGATTTCAGTAAGGATTGTCTTAAACCTGTATAACAATTTAAGAAGAATTGGCATCTTTCTTTTCCATGTTTAGTCTTTCAGTATATGGACACAATATGTCTCTCCACTTATACCTTATTTGTTTTCTTTTATCAGAATTTTCTAGTTTTCAATGTATAAGGTGTGTGTAGGCTTTATTAGATCTACATCTAAGTAGTTCTCATTTTCTGAGTGATTTTAAATAGCATTGTATTTTAATTTTGATGTTTACATATTTGTTGCTCTTATATAGAGATAAAATTGATTTTTGTATATTTATCTTATGTCCTACAAACTTGCTGTTCTTCGTAATTAAGTCTAGGAATTATGTGTGTAGATTCCATAGGATTTTCTACAAATACCACCATGTAATTTTCATATGGAAAGTTTTATTTCTTCATTTCTGACCTCTGCATCTTTTTATTTCCTTTACTTGCTGCTCTCATTTTTTTTTCTTTGACTTCAGTTTCCAGATGTTTGTGATATGCTGTGGCATAGATTTTTTAAAAATTTTATACAATTTGGAGTTTTCTCAGCTTCTTGAATCTGTTGGTTTGTGGTTTTTGCCAAATTTAGAAAATTGAAAATTTTTTCAACCCTACACACTTTCTCTACTCCTTATGCACTATGATCACACAACTATCATATCATTTTTTTAAATTATCCCACAGGTTCCTGAGTCTCTATACATTGTAATTCTGGCCCATTCTCTGTCTGTGTTTAAAACTAGGTGATTTTTATTGTTATAATCTTTAAATTCACTGATTGTTTTTCTGCTCCCTTTGTTTTGCTGTTTAAGCCTATCATTGTGGGCTTTTTTGATGTGTTTTGTTTTCTTTTGGTTATCATATTTTTTCTTTTAAAATCTACAGCTTGTACTTAACTTATATCTTCTATTTCCTTGCTGATATTCTCTATTTCTTTGAGGAGACACTATTTTTCATAGTATTAAACTTGTTCAAATTGTTTATTAAAATATTTTTATGTAGCTGCCTTAAATTTTTGTCAGATAATTTCACTGTGTTTATCATGCATGCCAGTGTTGATATATAACAATTGACTTTTTATTTCAGTTGAAATTTTCGTGCTTTTTCATATGACAAGTGATTTTCAATTGAACAGTTTTATGTGTTTGTATCAGTGTTTCTAACATCCATCCAGAAGGGAAGGCAGCTGGATACTGGCTGCTTACTTCCAGATAGTTATGGAAGTCCAGGTTTCCTTCTTGGTCTCCATTAACTTCTGCGGCTGGGGAGAGGGTTCATCATGATTGCTGACAAGAGTGGAATTTTTAGCTGCCAGTATGCCTCTGGGACACCAGGTGAGCCCCAAGGGGCAAGAGCACCTTGTTACTTCCTCATGTGACCTCCACTGTCCCTGCTGGAAGAGGGAGGGCATATGAATGGGGGTGATGATGAAAGACTTGTCTTTCCACATGGCCTCTTCTGCCACCACGCCAGAAAGGAGGGATGGCCCATTTTTACCGCATGAGGGTGGACTACACTCTTTTGTTCTGGTCTCCATTCACACTTAAAGGGTGGAATAAAAATTCTGGATCCCTACTTGGGCTTCTCTGACAGAAAAGAACCAACAAGGCCAACAGGGGTGGAGGCGTTCCATTACAGACTGAAAGGTTTGGCTTCCTACATAGCTTTTGTGCCTGTAGGTGAGAATGGAGCCACAGTTTTTTCCTGTCCTGTTTTATTGCAGTAGAGGATTTTTTGTCTAAAATATTTCTGTATCATTAGGTTGCCCTTTCTCTTGGTCCTTTGGTTAAAAAGAGAAAGCTGGGTTTTTATAAATTTTCATAGAATACACTTATATTTCTTTTTTTAGATCATGCTTTCTAAATTTTTTTCAAATTAAAGTTTGTGTTCAATATTGCATTGGATTACTTTCAACTGTACAGCATGGTGGTCAGATAATCATGTACTTTACAAAGAATCTTCCTCAATATTTCAAATAACCATCTGTCTCCACGAATAGTTATTCTAATATTATTGATCATATATACTACTATACTTTCCATCCCCATAACTGTTTTGTAACTACCAACTTGTACTTCTTAATCCCTTCACTTTTTTCATGGTCCCCCAAGCACCTCCCCTCTGGCAACCATCAGTATGCTCTTGGTATCTGTTTGTTTCAGTTTTATTTGTTCATTTATTTTGAATTTTAGATGCAACATATAAGTGAAGGCATGTGGTATTTGTCTTTCTTTGACTTACTTTACTTAGCATAATATCCTCTATGTTCATCCATTTTGTCACAAGTGCTAAAATTCCATCCTTTTCCATAGCTGAGTAATATTCCAGTGTGTCTATATGTACCACCACTTTTTTATCCATTTGTCTATTGATGGGCACTTGGTTTGCTTCCATATCTTGGCTATTATCAATAATGCTGCAATGAACACAGGGGTGCAATACTCTTTTGAATTAATGTTTTGGATTTCTTCACATATGTACCCAGATGTAAAATCACTGGGTCATAAGGCAGTTCCATTTTTATTTTTATGTTTTTGAGGGCTCTCCATGCTTTTTTCTATGGTGGCTGCATAAATCTGCATTCCCAACAATAGTGCTCAATGGTCCCTTTTTCTTTCCATGTTCTCCAAAACTTGTTATTTGTGGCTTTATTGATGATAGTTGTTCTGATAGGTGTGCAGTGATACCTCATTATGGTTTTAATTTGCATTTCTCTCCTGATTAGTGTTGTTGAGCATCTTTTCATATGTCTATTGGCCATCCGTATATCCTCTTTGGAAAAGTGTTTATTCAGGTCCTTTGCTCCTTTTTATTGAATATTTTAGTTTTTTGGTATATTGAGTTGGACGAGTTCTTTATAAATTCTGGATATTAACCCCTTATTGGATGCATCATTGGTGAATATTTTCTTTCATTCAGTACGTCATCTTTTCATTTTATTTATGTTTTTCTTTGCTTTGGAAAAACTTCAGTTTGATGAGTCCCATTTGTTTATTTTTTCTTTTGTTTCCCTTGTCCAAAGTGGTATATCATAAATATTTTGCTAAGAGAAAGGTGAGAAATTTTACTGTCTATGTTTTCTTCTAGTAGTTTTATGGCTTCAAGTCTTACATGTCTTTAATCTATTTTTTAGTTCATTTATATGGTGTAAGAAGGTGTATACTTCCATTTTTTTATGTGTATCTGTCCAATTTTCCCAGTATCATTTGTTGAATAGATTTTCTTGTGCCAATGTATGTTCTTGCCTCCTTTGTTAAAAAGTAATTACACATATAAGCATGAATTGATTTCTGGGCTCTGTATTCTGTTCCATTAGTCTATATGTCTGTTTTTTATTCCAGTACCATGCTATTTTGATTACTATAGACTTGCAGTATATGGCATTTTAATATTAGGGAGTTTGATACCTCCAACTTTTCTCTTCTTTCTCAAGATTGTTGTGGCTATTTTAGGGTTTTTTTTGTGTGTCCTTATTAATTTTTGGGTTATTTGTTCTAGTTCACCATTGGCATTTAGGTAGGAATTGCATTGAATATATATATATATTGCTTTGGGTAGTATGGATATTTTAATAATGTTAATTTTTCCTATCCATGAACATGGTATATGCTTTTATTTATTTGTATATTCTTCAGTTTCTTTCTTCATTGTCTCATAATATTCCAAGTACAGTTCTTTTGCTTCCTTGGTTAAATTTATTCAAAGGTATTTTATTTTTCTTGTTGCAGTTGTAAATGGTATTATTTTAAATTTCTCTTTCTGATAGTTTATTATCAATGTAGAAAAATGTAGCTCTTTTCTGGATATTTATTTTGTATCTTGATACTTTACAGAAATCACTTATCAGTTCTAGCATTTTTGTGGCGGAATCTTCAAATAATTAGAGTTTTACTTCTTATTTTCCAATTTGGATGTCTTCTATTTCTTCTTCTTATTTGATTGGACTTCCAGTACTATGTTGAATAAGAGTGGCAAAAGTAGACATTTCTGTCTTGTTTCTAATCTTGAAAAATATACTTTAACTTTTTTCTCTTGAGTGTAATGTTGGCAGTGGGCTTTATTATGTTGACCTATGTTCTCTCTATTCACACTTTGCTGAGAGTTTTTAATCATAAATGCATGCTAAATTTTGTCAAATGATTTTCCTGCACTTATTGATATGATCATATGATTTACCCTTCAGAGTGTTTATGTTAAAGACAACCAGCTGTTGTTTGTTTGGGCAGTGACTGCTGACATTTCTGGCTTGCTAGCCTCTTCAGCACCACATCGGGGTGGGGGGCGCCTGGTGATCTGAGCACCGTGTCATTCCTTGGGTCTCAGAATTCCTAGCTTGTCTGCCTATCTCTCTCCACATTTCAGAGTCTTTTTAAGTTTGTTTTATATATAGTATTCTGAGCTTTTCATTGTATTTAGTGAGAGAAATAGGAAAAAGTGCTTCTACTCCATCTTTCCAGAAGTGAAAATACTAAATAAATAAGGTTTTAGTGAAGAGTAAATAAGAATAATTTTATCAAGGGTCTGAAATAGTAACTATTATTTAATGACATTTAATACTTATTAGTATTCTACTCTGATATCTGCATAAACATTCTGAAAATTAATTAAAATAATGATTATATAAAATGAGGAATTATTTTTTCACTGAAGATATTCTATATTGTTAAATTCATTAATATTAGTTAATCTTTTTTAATCAATAAATTGCACAGAGTTTGTTAGAAGTGAAGATTTTTGGTATATAATCTACTAAATGAAAGTCATATTTCTTCTGTACAGCATTTGCATGGGTTTAATTATTTTGAATTCTTTGGTACAAGCTCCCAATTTATATTTCTTAAACATAATTACTAAAAAGAAATTGTATCACCTGATCTCACTGCCCTATTGCCTTCCTGTCTCTCTTTGACATTTAAATGAATTTTCTTGGGATAAAAGAACATAATAAAAAGAAAAAAGAGAAAGTGATAAGAGCATAAATAGAAAGAGGTCAACTACTGAATTCTTTCTCCATGTAGCAGCTTGGAACATAAGAAAATCTACAGTTTTAGATACACTTGTTAGTTAAGCTGTTCCACATCAAGTTTTTTATTCATAATCATACAAAATAGAAAACTAGAGAGTGGATAAAGCAAGATCAATTTAACAGAGTCTTTATCCCTTTTTCTCTTTATTTTAAGACTCACAGATTACCTCTGCTATTTTTCAGGGACTTGGCCAAAACACACTTGACTGAGAATTTGCGAATATGCTGTTACCTGTTTTTTTTTTTCTGTTTCACCCCAACCCTCCTGCTTACACAGCACCTTCTCCTTTTTGATGTGTGTCTTTTCACTTTTATTATATTAAATGTTACTGTTTCCAAAGTCTTTGCACACAGCTCTGTGATCTTAGGAGGAAAACCACTATATAAATCTAACAAGCCGAGCCAAGATTTAAATTCAATATAGAAGAACTTCTAGAAATTATTAAAGACTTCACTGAAAGAAAAATTAAACCTTGATATCCCATTTCCGTATATTTTCACTGCAGTGGAATCAGTGAAATCAATATATCTTAAATGAACCGCACAGAATCTACTCAGAAGAATGGCTCTGGCACAAAACTGAGCAGCTTCTAAAACTTGTCAAGATAGTTCATTTCTTGAAACAGTGTGCACAGTTTTAACATTTTTTAAAGCTAAATTGTAAAAGTGAATGCCAGTGCATTTGATAGATCTAAAAACAGATATGAATGGACCCCAGCATAAAAATTAAAAATTCCATAACATGATCACAATATTAATAAAGGGCCATACCTGTTTCACAGTTGGAGCTAAGAAGCCTCAGGATTAAACTGTTTATAAATATACCAGATAAACAAATGGTATATTTGGAATTTAGCTAGGAGGCACAAGCATCCAATTTTCCAGAGTGTAATCAACACCTAGATCAGAATGGAACAGGATATATAACCATCCAAAAGATAACAGACAGCAGTACATAGATGATTTGAAGATTCATGTTTTTTTTGTTCTGGTCACACTAATTCATTTTTCTAATTTTAAGGAATAAATATATGTGAATATATGTATATATATATATACACACATCTATATGTGAATGACAAACTGAAAAATAAAAGATTTAATTAAGGGATAATAAAGCAAACACATGACAGGTATTGTTTAAGACATTTTTGCATACATTTCTTATTTAATCCTCCCAATTCCCCTATTCCAGGCCAGGCATATTTTTCTCATAAGACTTCAATCGGGCAAGTGGAAATAATATATCAGTGGGTGACTGTATCAGTCAAGGTCCAGTGAAAAGACATGTGATTCTTGAGTAGAGAGAAATGAATATAGAGAATTGTTACACATATTTCTTAAAATATAAGAAGAAACATTAAGTTTATCATTTCTAAAATGAACACCTACTACCCATAAGACTGGAGAATAAAAGGAAACGGTTTGAATTATTGAGACTTAGGAACTTATGCAAGAGACGTCCAGAACAGACAGTCTGGCTCTGAGGAGGAGGTGTTGACCAATGGTGCTGACCTTGGAGGTGGGGCCTTCAATGTCTGGTACCCAGGCCAGAAGTTCACAAAAGGAGTGTTAACCTCTGGTATTTGAGATAGGGCATGACCAGGATGGATCTACACATGTGGGATAAAACTGTAAACTTAACTCACCATCATCTTTAAGAAGGAACTGCTGCCTCTTGGGTTAGCATTGCTAGGGTAAGGCTCACAGGAACAAGGAGTAGATAGAAAGTAACCCCCCCCTCCAAAAAAATAAAGTTTCTTTTATCTCTAGCCTTCCACTCTCCTTCTAACACTCCCTGCTGACCAAGGGCAGCAGGGAGCCAGGAAAACTGATGTGCCCATGATTTGCAGAATCTGGCTTCAGCATCAGATAACACGTTATAGAGGGATGGGTTTGAATATGAAAAGGAAAAACTTAATAATTATCTCCCCCTTTGGCTGCTCCATTTTTATACATGCTCTTCTATACGCTTTAACTTCCATACAATAACAAAAAATTAGGGCCCTACTTAATAAGATACAACTATCTTTCATTTCAGCAAGGATGTACTTTCACTCTAGTGAAATAAAAAGGTATAAAATTTCAAAGGTTACTGTATCTGAGTCTGGGAAACTGTCACGTTATTTATCTCTGATGTGTGTTTAATTTATCCGCTAATTCAGTCACAGTCACATCTGCATATTTTGTTCTCTGAATTATAAATCTTGTTGCATGAGTGGTAAATTCTGTGACTGAATTATAAATTTAAACTTCTACAAAATTTGGATAAAATAATGAGGGAAGCAAATAGAAAATTATACATATGCACACATGTACATACAACAAGCATGCAAGAAAATACATAAATATAAATGCCAATATAAATATATAAAGCAAGGAATTTTTTATTTCTGTAACTAATCTTAAGGGCACAACTTAAATCTTACATGATATATTTTATTCTTCTTTTGTCCTTAAGCCATAAGCTTTAGACCACAGTTGATATTTATAACTTCCTTTTTCAAGAATTCCTTCTATGTTTTATTTTGCCTTCAGCTGACAAGGTCATGTCATTTTTCTCTAGTGTGGTAACCTCTAACTTCCAATCTTGAAGGGACTAAAACCTCAGTGATCCTTACTTTTTTGATGGCTGTACTTTTCCATTACCTTATGTTACCAGACTTGAAACTACTAGGAGAGTTCCCAAGGAATTCTCTGGGTTCCAAGCATTGTCTTTCCTGGCCTCATTTTATAGGAGCAACCAACATCCCCCTTGGGAATCTGTGTCAGGCAGCCCAGTGAGCAGTAGAGTAACCACTTTATCTGTTGGTTCAATGGTATGGAGAGAGGAAAAGGGCCAGGTGACAGTCTGGAGTTGCAATTTAATAGAACCATGGTTGTAGGAAACTTTTCTCCCTTGAAAACAGAACCCAAAACAGCAAATATCAAAGTGGAGGAAATGGGGGAAAGAAAATCTAATTAAAACTGTTTCAGGAACATGTATAAAGGACACATGGACAAAACCAAAGGGGAGTAGGATCAAGGGTGGGAAGTGAGGCTGGCTGGGGTCGGGGGGACTGGGGTGGGAGGGAATGGAAACAACTGTACTTAAACAATTTTAAAAAATGTAAAAAATAAAAATAAAACTTTTTAGTAGTGACAGAAATCACTCCCACTTCCACTTTGATTCCCAGGCCTATGCCTTCTAGATATATAAGGAGCAGCCATCATTTGAGTCAATGATTAAAACATATGTAATGTTCTAAGAGATAAACCCCCATCCTTTCAAACGTTTGTGATATTTTTCCCCAAACTAACACTCTGGGTCTTAAGTAGGCCTTTCCATCAATGGACGAGGGTAACTGCTGATAAGACCAATAAATTCTGTGAATAGGAGCCCTTTGCGGCTCTCTTATTTTTTATGAAACAGTTTTTTGACCAGAATCAATGTTGTCCAAAATGTCATGGTTATGAGTAAGCCATACCATTCATCCGTGGGTGGTGGTTTTGGCAGAAATATTAAGTAAAGGTAAGGAAGGTAAATCAATATGCAAAATACGTGTCTATTCCAGTGAGGGAAAATCTTTGTACCGTCCTTGATTAAAGTGGTACAATATTGGTTATTTGGTCACCCCAGGAAATGGTTCCATACCAGGGCTCGCTGTTGGCCTCTGCTGTTGGCTGGTAATGCTCTTGGCAGTAGCTAGTCAGGTTAGCCTTACTGAAAGACATCCATGTAGAGAGGCTCCACCCCTGCCCTTACAGGTACCATGGTTGTTGAACAAGAATTCGGTAGTTGGGTAAAGAAACGGTTGGAAATTCATAAAATCTATCATTTTTATCAACCTAAGAACCTCTTTTGCATTGGATGACCTTTGAGAAGAGTTCAAATAGGACACAATTGTTTTCAAATATCGTACCCATTCTGAGATCTTCATCTACATACCTCTCACACAGACCTGATGTCACCAATTTTCCAATCCTGTTCTTTCCAAGTTCCTAACTGTCCAGGATAACCACTAGTAACTACTTGTGAATTAATGTAGGCTGTTCTTCTGGCCATCACTTGGCCTGGGCAAAGTGAACAGCCAAATAGAACACTAGAAGCTTTGAACACTAGAATATTTTCCTTCAAATTTTCCTCTAAGGTCACCTCCAACTGAAGCTATATTGGCTGGGGATTAACTAGGCCTATGCTTTACTCCTTAGCCCAATGGTCCTAGGGAACTCTCCAAAGGCCTGTAGGTACAGACTGAGAAGAAGAGGAAATATAACAGAAATGATTGTCAAAGCTGTTTGAGCCATAAAATCATTCCATTTACATGTGCTTTCCAGACTTTTGTAAGATTGAATCTTCACATTTCGTCTTGATGATTCAATGTTGTTTCCAATGCCCAAACTTATAAATTGATCAGTCAGATAACAACACTTCATGAGAGAAGCACAAGTCACATAGTCACCTGTCCAACAGTGTTCACTGTCCTCCAGGACTCAGCAGTAGCAAGCAAGGAGCTATGTCTCAAAGGAGTGGATTTTTGCCGAAGAGAACAAGGATGTCTCAAAAACCTACAGGACTTCTCTGTGATTCCTCCATTAGTTCTTGCTAGTTGCCTCATACTGCCTCTTTATTTGCCACAGACATTTTATACAAATATTAAATCTTTTGTTCATAAGGCTAAGTGGAAGATTAGCTGGGACTTTAGCCTAGAATGCCTCGAAGCCATATCTGGCTCTGGATCTCACTAAACACTTGTGGACTTCCATGTGCTTGGTAAATGATTTAAAATAGCACACTTAAGCAGTTATATGAAGCTCTCAGATCCAAAGGTCCCATCAAGCATTATTTCTTTCTTATATTATTTTGCTTCAACTTGTCTTTTGTGAGGGAATATTATGACAAGTTTCAGACCTTTGTGCTCTCAGAAATGTCCCTGAGTTTGCAAGCCTCTAGGTTTCCTGGAGTGTATATACTATCCTCTGATTCACATAAATTGTACTAAGGAATCTAAAATACTTTCTACTTCCTGGTCATAAAGTCAAACTATTATATTAGTAGAACAATGTGATGTTATATGATTATCGCAGAGACAAGAAGAGTTAATATAGTCCCGAGGCAGGATTTCCAAAAATGTATTCTTGGTCCTGCAAAGTAAAAGCAACAGCTTTTGTAACCTTTTCAAATTTATATGTAGAACACTGCATTATTCAGGTCAACGGTTGCATATCAAGTACCCAGAGATCTGTCAATTTGCTCCATAAAAGATACTATGCCTAGGACAGCAGGGGAAACTGGAATCTCCTCCTGGTTCAGATGCAATAATTCGTGGCCTCCAAGATTCACCCACTTTCTGCACAGCTAAAAGAGGCAAGATAAATAGCGCTATTATAGAAATGGCCACACATCTTTCCAGATTTTGATGCTCACCCTAATATCTACAATACTCTAAGAATGTGGCTTCTGATCTATTATCATGGAAGATAAAAAGTTCTAGAGGCTTCCACTTTACGTGTCTTGCTATCATGGGTCTATACTACTGGTGAGATGTCAAATATGGGGATTCTGCCAGTTGCTAATTACAACGCTTTCTATTACACCTTCAGGAACTGAAGAGATAGCACAGGATGAGACCTCAAACATATTGGGTTCAATGTGATGTAAACTTAAGCAAAAATCCCATTTATCACCTGAAGCAAATAAAATCTCCTCTTGGTTGATGGGCCATGAACTTAATAGCATTGTGTATTCTTAGGATTTGCTATAAATTAAGAGAAAATGACTAATAATTTCCACAAGGTCTGAATATTTACTTTTCCACAGTGTGCAAATACTTTAGTTAATGCAATTATCTCTTGGATGTGCTGGAAAGAAGCATATATCTAGTTTATACACTTGTGGCATTATTGCAGGTCCTTTGTCAAGGGAATCAAAAATCTCCTTCAATCCATATTTTTTAGGCTCATGAACTGGCTTGAACCTGGAAACTGGACACAAAATAATGATTTGTTATTGTGGATCAAATTAGGTTTTGAACCACCATATCTGTTATATAAAGCAAGTACATATTAGTAACAAAACTATGTATACATTGATAGAGAGACTATGATCACTTAACCCCCAAAGATCCCTGTGAACCAAATCTTTCTAATTACCACTTCATCATTCCTACTCTTCTTGTTACTAAAAAGGTGAAGCACTGCCACTTAGCATCTGTACTTCTGGTATACAATTATTACCACTAAAATTGCAGTGCTAAGTTTCACTGCGTCCTCTCTATCATACCTGTTATACAAAGGGCAGTTGACATAGAGCATTTCAAGGATACAGATGCTCCATTCATTAATATATTTCAAGAGTTCTCTGGGGCCTGTGAGGGGCTGTATTGGGAGAGTAGGTATTTATATAGCACATAAAAGCTCCCTGACAATACTCTTTATACTCTAATAATCTAGATTTCCTTTCCTTAATTATTTCAGGCAAGTTTTAGCATCTCCACCTCATTAAATGCAGACCATGGTTGAGTTCAAGCTTTAGTCAACCAACCAAGCAAACTTCATAGCCACTTCCAGGTGCACAAGTTAACACATTAACCCAAAATCTCTGGTAAGCACAGTCATATCAATAAATTCAACCTGATTCAGAGTTTATCTCTTCTTCCTTCTTCTAATATTCTTAGAATATATTCTTATACATAATTCACATGTTTCTTCTGATATGAATTAGCAAAATCTCAAAATTGCTTTGACACATAAGCAATTTTCTCCTTTTGGGGGCTTTTTTGTAATTTCCTACTTGGAGTATGTTGTAATATGTCCCAGTGTACGGACCTAGTGACAACACAGTGTTATGGGGATTATTCTTAAATTAAGTTAGCATCTCTTTGCAGTAAAACCACTACAAATATTGTTATTATAAAATACTCAAACAAAGAGAGCCTTCCGAAAATAGTGCAGGGAACCTGCTTACACAAGCTCAGAGTGACAGAAGTCTGAGGTCCTCAGTTCCCCCTGGGTCCAACTAGAATCCCCCGTTTACAGTTTTCGATGCTCAGCCCTTCACATTGCTGTGGCATTCATGTGAGGTGTGCAAGGCTTTGACTATACCTGATACCGCAGTTCTGCACCCCAGTGAAACTCTGTGTTTAGTTTTACCCATATTGCCCTGGTTATTTTATGGTAGTCATAGGAGCTCTATGTTTCTTGATGGTCACTTGACCTGAGAAATTAAAGATGTGAACATGTAATTTTGTTTCTGTGAACACTTGAGTGAACTTGGAGAATCTGCAACACAGACTTTACAGTCATCAGTAGCAAGCTTCTTCTTCTTTGCCCAGCCTTGCTCTTTCTAATGTCTTCTGCTGCAGCACCTTTTTAGGAACTCTCTGGCAAAAAAAAAAAAAAGTGTCTAAACAGAGTTTAAGCTTGGGTGTCACAAAACAGAGACGGAAGTGGGTATTCAGCGTTGCGTGAAAATAAATTAAAAAGTGGAATAGTAGCTGAAGAGAGAGAACCAGTTGGGAGAACAAGGAAAATGTTGAACTCTCTCTATAACTGATCATTTCTCTGGGTCAGCTGCGACTATGTTGCTAATTGCATAAGCGTATGCATCCTTATAACAATTGTTCTTCTCATACTTTAGGACATTTGAGTGAGTCCATTTCTTCTATCAAATAACATATAATGAAATAATCCTTCAATTTAACAGTGACAAGAAAAGAAAAACTAAGTGAATTGTTCATCACTGATTTGGTGAAGTTAACAGTTTAGTCCATGTTTAGACATGTAATTGTAGAAATTAGACATCCTCTTCTTATTATTATTGTAAAAATTGTGTCAACTTCTACAAGTAGATTTTCTTTGGTAGTCCTGGGTGCTTGAGGCAAAGAATTCCAGTGTGGTCACATTCTATTTTCTGATTAAATTACTAAGACACATAAGGATTTCACTAGCTTTTTTTTTTTTTTCAATTGTATTTGTAATGTATGGAGTGGAAGTATTGAGACCAAAGCCTCCTGACTAATCCAAAATAATTGTACTGGGTTCTTTCTTTTGGGAATTTGGATGCCCAATCCACTTAGAGTAACATTTTTACCTGAAGCAGCTATAATCCTCACTAGAAATTAATTGACTTTAACTACAAAGCTTTTTCTTGTGAATTTGGCTCCCTGGCACTGTGTCTGCTAAGGACTGATTATCTGAGGGTCTGCTTGCAACTAAGTTTTCAGAATTGCAAGGTGAGGACCAAATTCTTACAGAAATAGTGATCAGCCTAAGGCAGAATGTTACTCTGAACAGCCATCACTGTTCCTGACAAGCAACTCTAACTTCATTTTATTTACAAAAAAGCATTAATATAATAGAAGGCACAATTTCAGATGCTTCAGTTTTTAATGTTTAGCTATATTTTCTGTTTACTACAGTAAAATTATTATAGACCCTATGTACACCATTATGCATCTAAATTTTTAAAAGCTGGATTGAATTTAATGGCATGCTGGCATTGCATAATATATTTGATGTTAACATTGCTAAATAAATGTTTCTAGAGAAAATTATAAAGTAATTGTATAGTGTCTCTAGTCAGCATCTATAACACTTTATGCTAGTGTGTTATTCTATTTTATCCCAAAATTAACATTCCCATCATCAAGTCGTAATAAAAATCATATTTAAGCCTTGCATTTGCTTTGCTCACCTGTCCCACATTTCTGCTTTATCTAAATTATGCATGAATTTTTTCTATAAATTAATGCATCATTAACTCTATTACTGCTTAGGGGAGTCCAACCGTCATAAAAGATATGTGAGTATTATAATGTAGTTATTTCTCCACAATTTCTTAATTTTTAGATTGACCTACTTAAAAGTAGTATTCTATGAAACTGTAACTATTATATAGACAGACACATATATGTAAAGTTACAAGCAATATGTTTGTAGCAAAGTGCTAAAAATTATAAAATAATACATATTGATATCCTCTATATAGAATTTAGTAAAATAATTAAGTAATGTAAAGGAAAGAATATTTGTAATGTAGATCTAAGGCTACACTGTTTAATATAGATAGGGCTAATTTTAGCTTCTATTGATTAACTTTGTTAACTACTTTGACTCTTGCAATGAAATAGAATTCTGTAACCTTATGTTTGTCACCCCCATACATGCATATTTATAGTGCTTACCCTGTATCTAAGAATTTCATAGAGTATACAATTCTATTTTTGTAGGAAATTACTCTTAATCTTACTACTCCATATGAAAATCATTGTTTCTGTAAAAATGACAAGCCATGTCATAAAGCAGCTAGAATTTTAACAGAGCACCAGCGTAAGAGAAGTTAAAAGGTTTCCTGGAGTTAGAATAAGTCTCAACGTCTGGCCTCAAAGACTATCCCTGCAAAGGTAGTAAGGATTAACTGGATCAAACTGTGAAACAATCCATGCCCCAGATCATTATGGAAAATAATAGATAAATTAGCTGGCAATTAGTAGAGGCCAACAGCTGGGGTGATGCAAACAGATGCAGGTTATGTAAGAGCACTCAGGGAAGAGAGGCAGAAGCCTTGGTAAAACCAGTGTCATTGCAGGGTGATTAAGAGTATGGCCAAGGCCGTGCCTCATGAGGACTGACATCAGAGGCTGCACACGATGAGGAAAATAAACTTGACTGAGCTAGTCCAGCCGATTCCCTGACAAACAGACAAGCAAACTGTAACAACAAATCCTACAGAAAGAGTCTGTGTCAGTATCCAGAATGACCACAGTATATTATCTAAAGTATCTAGCTTTCAACAATTACAGAAATATATGAGACACATAAACAAATAGCAAAGTGTGACAGCTACACTGGGGGATAAAGCAGGCAGCAGAAAATCCTTTCTGAGAGGGCCTGAATATCAGATGTAGCATTTTTTTAAAATTGGTAAAACAATTTTTATTTTTCACTGAAGATCATTTAAAAACATCTAAACACATCTATGATAATATTCAACAGATGGTTATAGTTTTCTTCTTATATTTCTAGATTTATTAAGGAATAATTGAAAACATAATTGTATTTAAATTATACAATGTGATGATTTGATATACTAAACACTGGGGAATTATTAACTTCATTAACATATCCATCACCTCACATTGTCAACTTTTCTGTTGTTGTGAGAACAATTAAGATCTACTGTCAGCAAATTACAAGTGTACAATAGAGTATTAACACCTGTAGCCACCACGCTGTATGTGAGATTCTCAGAGCATAGTCATCTCATGACTGAACGTGTGGATCTTTTGACCTACATGTTCTCATCTTCCCCCAGCAGCTATTGTATTCCACGACTATGAAGTCAGTTGTTTGTTGTTTTTTTGTTTTTTCAGCTTTCACATATAGTTGATACCATGTAGTAAAGACAGTTTCTGACTTAGGTTTACGCAAGATATTTGAAGTTTATAGCGGTGCCAAAATAGTATGTATTCAGTAGAAACCATACTTTGAATTTTGAATGTTGATCTTTTCTCTGGCTAGTGACATATACTACCAATCATACTTTCTCACTATACTGGAAAGCGGCAATCAGCTGCAGCTCCCAGTCACGAGGGAAAACAATGATACTGTACAGCATAGTATGAAATTAATTTTGACTTACCATATATTCTACTATGATGGGTTTATGGGGTATAATCCCCTCATAATCTGAGGAGCATCTGTCTTTGTCTTTGTCTACCTGGCTTATTTCATTTAGTATACTTTCCTCTAGGTTCATCCATATTGTAGTGAATAGGTTGCATAACAGGGGTAGAGCCTAAGGAAATTGTTATTTCACTGATTTCACCGAGCAAAGAGGTAGTGATTAGAGGTGGGAAAAAAAGATGCAGTCTGTGCAGAGAAGACACCCTTGACCCTGCGTTTGCCAAATTCTAAATTGGCCACAGACAGGGAGAAAATCTGAAACGCACAGAAATAAAATGCTATGAGGAACTATGAGCTGAACCATAATTCTGGAAGTCACACATCCCTGGGTGACATAGGAGATTTAAACAGCAGGTGGAGAGGCCGCACTGAGTGCCCCAGACATTAAACTGAGACACTAGAAGAAATACTCCTTAGGAATAGCACCCTGAAGTCAGGGTGCCATAAGTGTGCCGTGAACAAAAATTGGAAAAAAAAAATGCCTCAGAAGAATCAAGATGATCCACCTGCTTGCTAACACAAGTGTTCTTTAAAGAAAGACATCGATGGAGGAGCTCTCCAGGCAACATCCACAATAGCCATTGTACAATTAATAATCCTGTGAAAAGGGACTAACACATAAGCTGGAAATAAAAAGGCAGTTAGTAGCAGTTCTAGAGATGACAGAAATATTGAAATAAGCAAACAAGTAGTTTATATATTTTGGGGCAGAAAAGCAATTGTAGTTGATTTTTTTTCAAAATAAGCACCTGCTCCTCAGTTCCAAGGAATTCAAAAAGACTTCAAGAAAGATAAATACAAAGAATCTACATATAAGAACATGACTGTTAAATTTCCTTTAAAAAATTGTGTGTGTGTGTGTGTTAGAGAGACAGAGGACAGAGAGAACATCTTCAGGGGGCCCATGAGGCAGGGACATATTACATAATGGAACATAAACACACCTGACTTCTGATTAGAAAATATTATAGCATATACAGTTAGGAAGTCAATGGGAGAACAACATTTTATTTTATTTTTTAAGATTTTATTGATTTATATTTAGAGAGAGGGTAACAGAGGGAGAAAGAGGATAAAAACATCAATATATGAGAGAAATATCCATTGGTTGTCTTTGGCACTTGCCCCAGTGGGGGACTGAGCCTGCACCCCAAGCATATGCCCTGATCAGGAATTGAACCAGGGAACTTTCACTTACTGAACAATGACCAACCAACTAAGCAACACTGGTCAGGGTTGGAACAACATTTTTACAATGCCAAAAGAAAAAATTGTCAAACTGAGCTTTATGTTCAACAAAAATATTCTTTAAAATTAAGATACAAAATCTATTAATATAAACAAAAGCAAAGAGAATCTGCTACCAGCAGATACACGCTAAAAAATGTTAGTGGAAGATCTTTGGGTTGAAGGAATGTAAATCTAAGTGTGTGATGGCTAATTTTGTCATAAACTTGACCAGGTTATGATGCCCAGCTGGTTGGTCAAAAGCTAGTGTGGATGTGGGGATATTTTGTGGATGTTATTAACATTTACGGTCAGTTGACTTTAAATAAAGCAGATTACCCTTCATAATGTGGGTGTGGCCTCATCCAATCCCTCAAAAACTTTAAGAGCAAAAACTGAGGTTTCCCAAAGAAGAAGGGTATCTGCCTCAAGACTGTATGTAACTCAGGAATCTTGTTAGAGTTTCAAGCCTGCCAACCTGTCTTACAAACTTCAGACTTTGTCAGCCAAATTGTCATGTGAGCTAGGACTTGAAAATCTCTGTCTCACCCTGGCTGGTGTGGCTCAGTGGATTAGGTGCTGGCCTGCAAATTGAAAGGCCACCAGTTTGATTCCCAGTCAAGGCACATGCCTTGGTTGCGGGCCAGGTCCCAAGGTTGAGACATGTGAGAGGCAACTGATCAATGTATCTCTCCACATTACTGTTTCTGTCTTTCTCCTTCTTCTTCCCTTCTCCTCTCTCTCTAAAATTACATAAATTTAAAAAATTAATGAATGAATTAATTAAAGTCTCTATCTTTCTCTATATCACAATAAGATATCTATATCTTACTGAATCTCTTTCTCTGGATAACCTCGATTGATACAAAGTTCTTATAGATGTGAAGAAAATAAGAAAGCCACAAATGGTAATTATGTGAATGA
The DNA here is from genome assembly GCF_022682495.2 of Desmodus rotundus. NCBI lineage: Eukaryota > Metazoa > Chordata > Mammalia > Chiroptera > Phyllostomidae > Desmodus > Desmodus rotundus. The sequence continues at coordinate 71,091,075 of NC_071388.1, read as the reverse complement.
ATATAAACATCTTCTATGATCTTTATATATGTATCCTCTCTCTACATAAAGGATATGTAGGTTGACTAGTTCTATTTCATTTTTAGCTGAGTAAGCTTATGGAATACTGACCCTCTCTCAGATAATTAGAACTGTCAGCAAAACACCAAAGAATTACTACTTGAAGCCTTTAGTAAATAAATAAAAGCAGACAAATTATTTTAAAAGTATAAAATCTGGAAATAAGAGTCATCATCGTGTGAGTTCCTTGTTTTTACCATTTTTAGCCCAAAGGTCAGAACTAATTAAAAGCTTTCAGTGTTTATGGTCTGAAGAACCAGAAGATATAACCTTGGGTAAATACTGCAAATATTGAATGTAGAACGAGATATCACCTCACACATATTAGGATGACTATTATCAAGAAAACAAGAGTTGCTGAGGGTGTAGAGAAAGAGGAACTCTTGTACATTATTAGTGGGAATATAAATTGTATAACCATCACTGAAAACAATATGGAGATTTCTCAAAAATTAAAAGTAGAACTACAAATCTAGAAATCCCACTTCTGCATATATATCCAAAGATATAAGTGCACTCCCAGCTTTATTGCAGCATTATTCACAGTAGCCCTGATGCGAGGAGGGATGCAAAAAACAGATAATTTATTTATGCAAATTGTGTACTTATTCTTACACGTTTAAACTTCAGTCACCTTTAGAGTACTCACCATTTGATGCAATATACTTATTGAGATTTTTTTACATTGCTCCAAACAGTTTTTGAACTCATTGATTTTGATGCCTTTTATTGTTTCTACCATTTTTGTTCTTCCCCCCCCCCACCTTTTACACATCAGCAAAATATTTCATTTTAAGGACTTTTTCACTCAGGGAAACAACAACAAAAAATGTCACCTGAGGTGAGATTGGGTGAATAAGGAGTATTTGGCATGAAGGTTATGCCATTTTGGGTCAAAAACTGCTGAACACTCAGTGTGGTGTGAGCAAGTGCAATTGTAAATCATCCATCATGAAAGGGGCAAATGCATTGAAAGAGTCTTGAAAAAAGGTTCACTGAAGCTGAACGCAGCCTCTTGCAACAATGCCAGCTGGTACGCTGATATAGATGGATTCCTAGGACACTCACCTAGGGGGAAGCCTGTACTACAAGGGGCCTGCCCTCCAGAAGATAATTCCAGTTTTGGGGGGATCCCCCTTTGTATAATAACCAACCTAAATATCCATTCTTGGATAATAGATAAAGACATGGTATATACATATAGTGTAATATTATACAACCAGAAGTAGGAGATCCTTCCATTTGCAACAAAATGGATGGACTAGAGGCATTATGCTAAATAAAATAAGACAGACACAGAAAAGACAACTACTATGTAATTGTACTTACGTGTGGAATCTATAAAAATAAGACTCTCAGCACTAGAAAGTAAACAGTGGTTGCCAGGGGAAGGGCGCCTGGGGGAAATGAGGATATATTGTTAAAGGGTACAGACTTTCAGTCATATGATAAATAAATTCCAGGGATCTAATGTACAGGATGGTGACTATTGCTAATAGTGATGTCTTGTATACTTGAATTTTGCTAAGAGTAAATCTTGTGTGCACAACAACGACAATGTGAAGTGATGGATATGTTAACCAACCTAATTGTGGTGATTATTTCATAATGTATATTTATATTGTGACTATGCTATACACCTTTAATATATAATTTTATTTGTCAATTATACCTCAATAAAGCTGTATTAAAGGGGCAGGGATGGAGATGTGGGGTACTCCTAGTAAAGAGAGTGACAGAGAAGGGGAATCACACGCTTTTATAAAACTTCTGTAATTTCCTGGCCAATTCTAAGACAAGATTTTGTGGGACTGAGTAAAAGCAAGCTAAAGGGGGAAAAAAACTGGCCTGAGATTTGAGATCCAAGAGAGAGAAATTGCAGTTTGCATCTAATCAAGTTAATTTGCCGGCTAAAACAAATTACTGGCATTGTTCAGAAGAGGACAGCAGAATGTTTAACATAGCATCTACAACATTTAGAATACATTACACAATTATTCAATAAACAAAGAATTAAGAAATTTTTATTTTCAAGAAAAAACAATCTGTAGGTGCTAACTCTAAAATGACTCAGATATCATATGCAGCGTGAGGTCATTAAAGCAGTTATTTATCTACGCTCAGTGAAATAAAGAATCATCTCATTCAGAATGAAAAGATAGGAAAACTCAGAAGAAACAGAAACAATAAAAAGAACCACAGAAATTCTAGAACTGAAGAAATATAACATTTGATATTAAACACTGTATAAGATTCACAGCAAAATGGAGATGACAGAGGAGAGAGTTAGCAACAACATAGGTCAACAGAAATTACTCAAGTAAGTGAAAAATAGAAGATAAAAAATAGAATGAAAATAAATACAACTTTAGGGACTTACATAGAAATATCAAAAAGTCTAAAAAACATTTAATTCACACACAAAGAAAGAAAAGAATGTAGGGGGGAAAAAAGAGAACCAGAAAAAATTAAAAACAAAACTCAAGACAGAAGATTTCTTAATGTTAGTAAAAACAAATTTACAAATTCAAATCCTGGGCATTTATGTTCTCAACACGATTTGTATAAATGTTCCCAGCAGCTTTACTCACAACATATTCAAATGGGAAAGATTTAGATGTATATTAACAGGAAAATGGATAAATAAAATGTGATAAATCTGTACAGTGGGTTATACTCAGCAATAAAAATGAACAAACTACTTACAAATATAACATAGCTGAATCTCATAAACACGATAATAAAAGACAGGTAGAAATAATACATTCTCAATGTCTTCATTTATATGAAGTTCTAACCAGGCACTAATACTCTGATAATATAAATTGGAAGCATTTTCTGCAGGAGGGAGTGGACACGAAAATGCTCATCATCTTGGTGTGGGTGTTGACTTCGTGGGTGTGCACATTTCTCAAAAGATTTTGCAGGGGAAAATGGGTGCTTGCAGTGTCACGATAAATGAATTTCAACGGGCACACGTGTAGGAGAAGATTAAACGCAGTGATAAGACTCATTGTAGTGAAGAGGAAATACACACTCTAGAGGATATAGAGGGGCAGCAGGCTCTAGCAACAATTACTACTAATAATCCTCCACATATTTTCTTGGTTTTCCCAAATGAGGAGCTCTTTCAAATTACCCAATCTACTCTCTGGGTTTTTCCCAGGTTTGTGCTGGGTACTCCCCCTAACCAATCTCTTTCCTACACTTTCCAGGGTTCGGTGTCCTCATCCAATCCGATCCTTTTCCTAGGCTAGGCTCCCCACCGTGATTTCTGAGCATGCCTGTAGCAGAGGAATTTCTCCTGTGCTCCAACCACCGGGTGCAGGGCTACCTCTTCCCCAGGGACATTCTTCCTGCCCACTGGGAATGAGGTGGAGGATGTGGTGGTACCCTGGGGAGGCTGTGAATGTTATAGTTTCCTAGTAAATCAGTCTTAATGTTCAGTTCAGCTCCGTGGTTTATAAAGCTAAATGTCTGATTCAGCTCCCTAGTTTATTATACTTAACTTTTTATTCCCTCTGGCCCCTTCCTTTATTTATAAATAACCAGCTACCTACACTAACAAAGTCATCAAAGTGTAACAGTGAGAGTCTATAAATTTATTTGTAAAAAAATTAATATAAAAAATTAAAAGAAAAAAGGAAAAGCAAAAAATTAAAAGAATTTTTAAAAAGTGAAAGAACATAATTGATGAAAAAGAAATGTCACATTGATAATGTTAATTACTTTGTAATTCATTGATTCTATTGTTTAAAGAAACACTGACAGGTTATGTTATGGTTCCCGAAATGACTCAATTGAAAGTGGAAGAATTTCTTTCATAATTAGGTGTAGCGCTGATGATACAGTATCTGTGCTCTTAGGTACGGTTGTAGAATCATGTACAACCATCTATGATACATAAACAGGCACCAAAAACTTCTGTTAGCTTATTAAACAAATATTTATTAAGTAGCCATTAAATGCTTGACTAAAAAGCTATGGATGGATTAAAATGCAGTGATTCATGGAGCATCTGCCTTCTAAAAATCTCCATCAATATAAATGAAATAGAGCAAGCAAGCACTCCACAGCATTGCACTTAACACCCTGTATGTACTCAATAAATCTTAATTGCATATATAACAGAGAATTTTGGTCACTTGAAGATTTGATAAAAGCTATAGATAAACATTCAGGAAAAAATATAGGCACATAGCATTTTCTTTATAAGGAATTTTTCTTTAGGAAATTTTTGGTCTTCTGAAGTTCTATAAAGTCCAAGGTCAGGGCGTAGATATTCTTATTATATGGGAGCCATGTGAACAAGTAATGTATGTGCATAAGCGTTCTACACAAAATGGCATGTTGGGTCCTTTTAAGGAAGTATCTGATTAAGAGAGATACCTCCAAAAAGAGAAAGGTCACTGCTAAGTGGATTACATGGTCAGAATCAGCTTCAGCTTGCTCATTGTCAAATCTGGACTGACTGGTATGAAAGTATTTTGTTTGACTTTAAATATGTCAGTTTTGTTTGTGCTAACTTAAAAGTTGCAGTATATTTGAGAAGTAGCATAACTGAATTTTGGAGTGAGATTTTGTTTTTACATCCTTGTTTATAATAATTACTACCTCAAAATATTGAGTTTTTTCTCTGTAAAATGAGTCTAATAATAGCACCTATCTCACGGTGATTTTTTATGGTTTAAATTATCCAATATTTGTAAAGAACTGAGAATGACACGTGGAAATACTAAAGGGTATGTAATTGATTGTTAAATAGTGTTTCGCTGACTTACTAACCATGTAAGGAAATTCTGAGAGAGCGGAAAGAGCTGGGTAAAGTAATAAGAAAGGCAAGAGAACGCATGACAAATCTACTTATGGATACTGTTTCTACAGCCACAAGAAACTGAAAGTAAACGGATGGTTTTAGAAAGTGTCTCTGTATTGAAATACCTCTACGTTACTTCCACAACTAACATCTGAACCGCCAGAAGCACACATAGTTTTAGACCATTGTGTTAGATGCCTTTTGTAAACGTCTAAGTTATGAAAGGGACGTAGATATACCTTTGCCACATTGCTAAGCTATATGGCAAAGGTATAAAGAAGCGATATGATGGAGGCTAATTTTTTTTAAAGGGGGACACAACAGAAAAAAGGTTTGTAGAAATGCTTTGTTCCTCATACCCAAAGTTTGGTGAAGAAAGAGCTAGGCCTGGGTTTGGGTGAATCAGAGTGCACAAGATTTGCTATTCACAAAAAGTTGAGTTTCTCAGCCATTCCCACTGCAATTAAATGTCTCTGCATGTGGTCATTTTGTACATTTTAGTAAATTCCTTTATCTTTTGATTTCTTTCTTTTGTTCCACCAATGCTTGTTGAGTACTTCATACCCTCTAGACACTGAAATAAATACATAAAGACGGCTTGCACTCTGTTCCTGACTTCAGGTTGCCTATAGGCTAAAGGCAGACAGGCTTTTATAAATATGTAAGTTGGGAAGATGAAAAGAGTGTGATAGCAGAGACATGAACAAATTGCCAAGGAAGCAGATATGATGGAACAAGCAAGTAATAATCAAAAGTAGAATCAGAAATTAGTTGCTGCCATTCATCATTCTTTGTTGCCTTTTTCTCTAGCTAGGTAGAGTTTACACTTTTCACTTTTATTTCAATGTTTTTTTCACTTTTATAGGGAAACTTCCTCTGTTCACCTCTTTTAGAATTACTTATTTGCAATTTTTATATTTCATTTTTAAATTATAATAATGAATATAACCAGCTAAGGGTCTTTTTCTGATTTCTACATGAACTCATGTTCCGCATTAGAAAATAATTGATTTGAACAACATAATAGAAGCCACTGATCTACTTCCAATTAAAACATTGAATAGGAATATTACAAATCTTAAAAGTCCCCTGAAGTAAAACAAAATTATGTATGATGAGATTCTAAGTAGACCAGATGTCCCAATTGGGCTTTTTTAGATGAACACATTTGCATGTATCTCTCTATGCGTGATAAAAATTACAGCATCAGTCTTAACTGTTGAGACAGCATCAGATACAAGAAAAGGTAAATTCCAGTATTTATTAGTCCATAACAAAAAAAGGATAACAATCTTTTTACATCTGAATTCTCCTGAAGTTATAATTATTCTATGCATACATGCAAAAATATATAAACAAATAAAAACAATAAAATATAATTAACTTCTCTGCTCAGACATGTTTTTTTTACTATCAAATAATACAAAATTATTCTTTTGATAGAAAAGACTACTTTTATACAACATAGACTACTTTCCTATGTTAGCTGTTTCTTACTTTGCCCATTTCAAAGTATGGATAAGAATTCTTAGCTACTTCATACATATCATAAAGATTAATGATACTAAGAAGCTTTCAAGATAGAATTTCTTTCAAGTATAAAGCATCATTAATAATAAAGCAAAAGGAAATTAAACCTTAGCATAAATATCCTTGCACACAATGACAAATTGATACTCTGATGAACATAATTGGCATTTCATATTCCCGGCTATAAGGCAGGTTTCGTAGTGAACCATTATAATCCTCCCTAGGCATATAAATGACACTCATAATGAAACTTAATACATCCCACACCTAAACACATGTACACAGGACACACACATACACACATACATACATCAAATTTCATATGTTCATCTCAAGTTTACCAAAGCATATTTAATCTCAGGAGTGGAATACAATTGATTAAATAGGCTTACAGATCTTGAAAATCTAAAAGCAAGTTAAGTTGACCATATATAATATACATTCTTTTTTGGAAGAATCTCAGAAATCTTTGAGAATTAACTACAATAAATAACTATTCTGTAAAACTGTCATGAAACGCCATTCTGATTTTATGGGTTATTAATTGAAATATGAACTAAAAATCAATATTCTCAAAAGTATGTAATAATAAATTTTCTGATAAGAAAAATAGCTATAAGGTTTCAAGTCAGGCCCAATTCCATGATCACTGACGTAGGCTGTTTTCAGTTCTTACCAGCACATAATAGATAATATTATACGCAAAGACACACACAGGCATTTGTATGAGAAGCACAATTAATTTTGTTATGTTTAAATAAGATGGCACTTCAATCAATGCATATATTCCAAAACAATTGTATGTGATGGTTTTGATTCAGAAGTTTAGAGATGATAATGCTGATGAGAATTCGAATAGTAAAATATCAAAACTGGCAGCACACAACTCCAATTTAGAAAATAAATTAGATTTTCCTGCAAAATGGATTAGGAAAGGAAGTGGAGACAAAGTGTGATAGAACACAGAAACAGTTCAAGCAGCCCTTTTGAAACTGGTAAGAAGGAGTTGTATTTCTGCTTAATGAAGTGGATGCTTTAGAGACTACCTCCTCAGGTTTTTAAAAGGGGGTTGGCTGTTTTAAAATACTTACAGCACAATATGCTTTGAAATTTAAAGTATTCATGCTCAATGTCACACACATTTTGCATTTCTGTATTCTACATCTCTGAAATATTTACTTGCCTTAAGAATGAACAGTTTTTAAATTTAAAAATGTGTAAAGACATATAGTTTTTATTAATTTTTATTGTTATTCAATTACAGTTGTATGCCTTTTCTCCCCATCCCTCCACCCCATCCCAGATGAACCCATCTCCCTCCCCCCCACCCTCCCCCTTGATTTTGTCCATGTGTCCTTTATAGTAGTTCCTGTAATCCCCTCTCCTCACTGTCCCCTCCCCACTCCACCCTGACTATTGTTAGATTGTTCTTAACTTCAATGTCTCTGGCTATATTCTGTTTGCTTTTTTCTTCTGTTGATTATGTTCCAGGTAAAGGTGAGATCATATGGTATTTGTCCCTCACCGCCTGGCTTATTTCACTTAGCATAATGCTCTCCAGTTTCATCCATGCTGTTGCAAAGGGTATAAGCTCCTTCTTTCTCTCTGCTGCATAGAATTCCATTGTGTAAATATACCATAGTTTTTGGATCCACTCATTTGCTGATGGGCACTTAGGTTGCTTCCAGTACTTGGCTATTGTAAATTGTGATGCTATGCACAGGTTCTTTTGGATTGGTGTTTCAAGGTTCTTAGAGTATAATCCCAGTAGCAGAATTGCTGGGTCAAAGGGCAGTTCCATTTTTAGTTTTCTGAGGAAATTCCATACTGTTTTCCACAGTGGCCTCACCAGTCTGCATTCCCACCAACAGTGCACTAGGGTTCCCTTTTCTCCACATCCTCTCCAACATTTGTTTGTGGATTTGTTTATGTTGGCCACTCTGACTGGTGTGAGATGGTACCTCATTATGGTTTTAATTTGCATCTCTCTCATGGCTAGTGATGCTGAGCATCTTTTCATGTGTCTCTGGGCCCTCTGTATGTCTTCCTTGGAGAAGTGTCTGTTCAAGTCCTTTGCCCATTTTTTAATTGTGTTGTTTGTCTTCCTGGAGTGCAGTTGTGTGAGTTCTTTATATATATTGGAGATCAGGCCCTTGTCTGAGGTATCATTGGCAAATATGTTTTCCCATACTGTTGGTTCTCTTTGTAATTTGGTGCTGTTTTCTTTAGCCATGCAGAAGCTTTTTATTTTGATGAGGTCCCATTTGTTTATTCTTTCCTTTATGTCCCTTGCTTTAGGGGACATGTCTGTGAGGATGTTGCTGCGTGGAATGTCTGAGATCTTCCTGCCAATGTTTTCCTCTTGGACTTTTATGGTGTTATGACTTATATTTAAGTCTTTTATCCATCTTGAATTTATTTTTGTGTATGGCGTAAGTTGGTGATTGAGTTTCATTTTTTTGCACATAGCTGTCCAGATCTCCCAACACTATCCGTTGAAGACATATAGTTGATAGACATCTATTCCAGTGCTAAAAATAAAAACAGTGACATTGGTAACTTAAACTGATCAGTGCAGGCAAAGACTAATTCACTCTCACATTTTTAATCATCTAAAATATCCATTGAGTTTCTGTTAGTTGTCAAGCCCCTTTCTAAGGTGTGGCGATAACTTTCATGAGTGTGACATGCTAGTGGAGGAAGATAGACAATAGAGAAAAAGGAAACAGCAAGAAAGTTACAGAGAGTATTAGAGGGTGCTGAATTCCAAAGAGAATAAAACAGGGAAGAAGGCTGGAAGTGTCCAGGTTAGGGGTAAGCGCTGAAATACAAAGACATGGTCAGAGAAGGGCTGACTGAGAAAGTGGCATGGATGAGGGAGATTGAAGTGGATGGAGAAGCAAACCTCAGGGTTATCTGGCTGGAGCTTGCTGGCACAGATGTCCAGAGGCCAGACAAGGAGTGGTTGGAAGACAGTGAGTGAATACGAGCACTGTAGATGAAAGCAGAAAGGAAGAGAATCAGATCAGGTAGAGCCTTGTAGGCAGGCCATTGGAGACCTTCGCTTTTACTCTGGGTGAAATAGTGAGTGACGCATTGCATGCTTTCAAGCAGGAGGTAACATGGTTGAACTGGAAAGGGTGTATGTGTTTTATATATTGTATAGTATCTATTATCTACACTACATAAACATAGTGTTTAGATGACTAAAATATTGCTTATTCCCTTGTTAATTTTAAATGTGTGAAATCACTTCCATTAATCTTTATGTAAAAGATTCATAGTATATACAATAGATATATTATTTTCTGAATTTAATCTAGTGTTTGAAAGAATTCTAGTAGAGCACACTGTAATACTGCAGTTAGAGAACATGGCTGTGGTAGAAACTACTAGTTTTCTCCTACTAGTTATCTCTCTGAATCTATTTTGCCTTTTGTCCATCATAGTAAATCGACCAGCTGGGTACAATGCCATCCAAATTATGATTATGTTACACAGTCTCCTTTGCAGGTAGGTGAGAGTATGTGAGTAATGTCTGGACGATGGTATATAAGTGGCAGTGTCCTAATCAGCTTCTAAGATCCATCCTGAAGAAAGAGCTGGCATATCCAATGTCTTCCTTATTCTTCCCCTGATCCTCCATTTGGTTAAGTAACAGCAAGGTTTCATAGTGCTTACATTGCCTTCCAAGCTTATTTATGCACTTGAGCTTCGTATTTCTGGACATTTAAAAGTGTGATGATAATATTGTGGTTAAGAATATAGGCTATAATGCAAGAAAAGTTCTGGTTCGTATCCTAGTTTTGCTATGAGCTCAACTGTGTAGCTTTCAGAAAGCTATTGAACTTCTCTGTGCTTAAGTTTTATCAATTTTCTGAGAATTAAATACCTTAATTCATATAAAAGTGCCTAACAATAATATAACTCCAGTGCCATTTCGCCTACTTTTATCATCTCTTTTAGTAGCAAATAAACACTTTCATCTGAATATAATAAATGAAGCCCAAACTGTATATACTTTGAAAATTACAGTCATCTAAATTTCACAATTTTCTTTCTTAATAAGTGGGGAAGAAAGAGGTTTACCTAAAATAATCTTTTCACTTATTAGCAAATCCAGCCTATCCAGACAGACCTGTTTATCAATGATTTCACCCAATTTCTAATATGCATCCAAGTTCCCAAACAGCTGTTTTTCCCCTTGTTGCTCAGCATCATGACAGTGACAAGCACATAACAGCTGCTCAAAAAATATTCATTGAGCAAATACATGAAATTATGGAGAAGTCAAAATCCTTGGGACCTCAAGGACTTAGTCTGCTACTCCAGCCTTTGTTTTGAGATGACTATAAAAAGCCTCTCCAAAGTCACACCTAGTAAAATTTAAACACAGCTACTTCTAAGAAGTTTTTGTCATAGGAATCTTTTTCCTGAAATAAACCTAACAAATAAGTACAAAAAGAAAAAAAGAATATTATTATATATTTATCCAAGAATTGCTTTTAGTATCCTATGCTAAGGCTACTATACAGACACAAAAACTTGGAAAAACAAACATAAAACTCTTCTTATTTAAAAAAAAAACAAAAAACAAAACACAAACAACAAAGAAAAAAAACTTCCTTAGTGCTGCTAGAATGTAAGTTTCAATTAATGTGCCAAAGAGACATTAGTGCTAGGGTGTGGCCACCTGATGTAGCAGAGCCTCGAGGAGTCAATTTGAACGTGTGCTTTCCTTTGAACAAACTTAGAGGAAGAACATTTTAGTGCATGAAAGGATATGCTATCTATCTATAAACTGTCCTGTTGGGGGGCTTTAACACAGCCCCCCAGGTTCCGCCACGGAGGAAGAAAAAGACTACCAAGACATGATCTGCTTGGGGAGGAAAGGTGGCCGTTTCCCTCAAGGGGAGAAGGGCCCAGAGCCTCTCTCTCCAGGGGCTTTTATTAGGTTCATTCCCATAGGAATACAGATAAAGCTCATCAATCATTGTCAACCAGTAAGGGTTAAACAATACAAGATTTACAGAGAACTCTGAGGGCTTATTCTGAGTTACAGCCAATTAGTTAGAGGGCCATAAAACTTTAGGCGCCAGACTCATCTCAGGTCTGGACCCTTATCTCTTAAACTGAGGGTACAAATTAAGTAGGTTTCACAGGAATGTATGTATTTTTGTTAGGCCTGATTCCCCAGGGAATCCGCCCCTCCCAGCACAGGATTGCACTGCCCTCTGTTATTGCTTCAGGTTTAAGTCAGGCAAGGGAAGTAAGGCAGCCAAGAGATTAGGAAACTTCTTGCAGACAGAATGAGGACTCAGGCTATTTCAAAGCCGAGGGACGAGGGTCCATCACCCCCTTTTTCCACAGCCCCCCGAGTCCTTCCCTGCGGGCCTCTTCCGTGACTAGAACCTGTCTTAGGTTGATCCTCCCTTGAGGATTCTTACCCGTCATTGGCTAACTGGCCAAGCTCAGGGCCAAGCAGGGTGAAGTGGGCAGAGGTGGTACACCTGCCAGGGAGACAAGCTTTGTCTCCTTAGTGGCTTATGGTCCCAACTCGGACTCAGCCTTAACCATGGGGGGTTACAGCCCCTGAAACCAGGCAGGGCGGTTCCCAACACTGTCCTTTCAGACCAAGCCTGCATCCTTTGGAGGGAAAGTTAAAATAAACCTTTTTACAAAGAACAGGGAAACACAGGATACAAGCAATTATACATCTGGGTTTAAATATGTTGTGCAGTCTTTTTCATTTGTTGTTGTATCTGTACAGAATCATTGTGGGCAATGTTTCCTTTTTAATTTTTAAAATTTCTCTCTACTTTCCAAAGTTTCTATAATGAGCATACTTTTTAAAAATAAACAAAAATGAATAAACACATTCTAAATAAGAAAGCATGTCAGGAAAAACCTAAAACATTCAACTAGAGGAAATGTTATCTGAACTTGGCATGAATAACATAACTTTTAAAATATTTTGACAATTAGTAATGATTAGCTAGAGAAAAAACTGTATTGAATGAAAAAATGTATGTGAATATTACAGAAAGAATAAAAACCTAGAAGAGACATTGGACAGAGCCAAGAATGAATAATGAATGTACATCTTTATAGGAAAAAAAAAATCAAGAAAAAAAAAAGGCCTTGGGCCTGTGAAGTAGGGTATGGAATTTCAAATTACAGAGTTATTAACCATGGAATTTCAAATTGCAGGTCAAAAGATGCTGATGGACCAAAAGGAAGCAAGGTATGAGCAAGTAGTTTAACCTTGAGCAATTACCTAGTATCAGTTATCCCATCTTCAAAGGAGGATACAGTTCCCCTGGCCAGGTAGCTGACTTGGTTGGAGTGTTGTTCAGTATACCAAAAGGTTGTGGGTTTGATTCCCTGTTGGGAAGCATGTGGGAGGCAACCTGTCAGTGCCTCTCTCTCTCTCTCTATTTTTCTCTCTCTCTGTCCCTCTGTCTGTCCCTCTGTGCTCTGTGTCTCTCTGTCCCTCTCTCTCCCCCCTTCCTCTCTCTCTAAAATCAACAAACAAGCCTTGGGTGAGGATTAAATACACACATACACAGAAAGAAATGATATAGGACACCTCTCAGAATGTTTATGATTTAATTAAGTCATATGAAGCAAAAAATCCTCATCAAATTTATCCTGAATCTGGTGTTGTAGGAAAGATGGAAACATGCTTCAAACGAGTTTTCACCTCTCTTAAAGAAAGGAATTCCAGAATTATTTTGGTTTGGCTAGAAATTAATAGAAAAAATTAAAATTTAGATTTTAAAAGCTGCTTGACTTTTTCAAAAATAGGTACCTTATGTTTATCTTTGAACTTTAATAACTGACTTATAATTAACTACATAAGTACATGGATATAAGGAAAAAGTAAAGAATAGCAATAAAAATAAACTTAGTGATGTACACCATATTTCAAATGCAGTTGTTAGAACACTAAATAAAAACTTGCCAATCTCCCTTAACCTAGTTGGAAACCAGAATAAAGCTGAAGAGTATGTAAAATGTCATTTAAGAGTTAAACTCTCAAATCAGCACACCGAGGATCCTCACTGACATAGTCAACTTCAACTTTATGAGAAAGAGTGAAAATGAGCAAGAAGAAATACCAATTTCCATAAGCCAATGCTGACTGGACCCTCAAAGCACCATCTGGGAAGACATGTTCTTTGAGGAAAATTAAGTTTCCAAGGTTAGGGCAATCTGACTGTCAGTATGTTCCATATTTTTTGGACTACATGATGCACCAGACCATAAGACGCACCTTGGTTTTAGAGGAGGAAAATAGGGAAAAAAATTTGAAGCAAAAAAATGTGACCCTGCTCCACCACCATCCCCCCTACCAGCAAGCCAGGTAAGCTACATTCGGACTATAAGATGCACCCCCATTTTTCCTTCCAAATTTGGGGGAGAAAGGTATGTCTTATAGTCTGAAAAATATGGTATCTGGACATCCTATCTAAGACCAGGAAATCTTTGAACTATTTGTCCTTGAACTGTGAGAAGTCTTGCTCTGAGCTTAGGCTCCGCCAGCAGTCCTGTCAATTCCCTTCCCATGTGGGCTGCCTACAGGGAGAGAATGTGCTGCTCTGCAGACCGCAGCCATTTCCTTCACCTGGCATTTATATTTATTGTTAAATTGGAATTATGCTTCTTATGATCAGTCTCCTGTCACCTCTGTTATGTTGGCATCTGTCATTCCGATAAACTGTGTGGCAAAGACAAGGTCAAGTTTAGTATCTAGAGGATCAAGGGCTGACCCCTTGTCTTGCCAGCCTACTTTCCCTAGGACTCTCCCTCAAACATCACTTTTTTATTTAAAAAAAAAAATATATATATATATAGTTAGCCTCAATTATTTTATTTTTCAATGTTAATCATTCATTAACAGCATACTTTACAACCAAAAGTCTACTTAGTTAAGTCAACTTTGACAGCATATATAAGAGATGAAGATTATTATTTTGGTGAAGCAATTAAAATAGGTAAACCACATCACACTATAATAGAATCAGATATTAAATAAAAAATATGATAAGGTTCTTATTTAGAAAGTTAGCTAATGTGACATATTAGAGAAGAAAAAGATTATTTAAAAGGACATATCAGTAGATGATTAAGAGTAATAAAGACCTGGCCATTGGCAGAGATGGAGAGAAGAATTTTATTTAAGAAACTCTTAGTATGTGTTTTAGATTCCAAGTGCAAAAGCTGTCAGATTAAGCAGAAAAGGAGTTTAATAAAGAGGTACTGGGTAGTTCAAAAACTGTGAAAGCTAGATAACTGATAACAGGTTTCCAGCTAAGATTTCAGTAACAATGTTACAAACCTGGCTACCAAATTTCCCTGATGAGAAAACATTCCTTTCCCATAAAACATTCCTTTCCCATCGCGGCCACTGAGGGTGATGATACGCACAGCAAGTGTTATATCCACAGAGTAGACTTTAATGGCACTATTATTTCTTTCTCTGAATCTTGACTTTTCAAACATTGCTGGGCACCTCTGACATCCCCCCTAGCCAACATAATGGATTCGGTATGAATCCCCCTTTCACAGTCTGCTTACGTTTGAATCAGACCGTCACACAAGTTTATTCAATTGTTACAGACCAGGTTCCAGACACAAAGATCAGGGAAGCAGTTTCTTCTTACTTCTGTCTGGCAGGAGAAGGAAAAAAGGAAATTTCCTCAAAGATAGAAAATACATGCCAAATGCTGGGTGTTCCCAACCATGATGAATTCTTTTGCAAGGAGACATCTGGGACTGGATTTTATACTGCTTTGAAGTGGTTGGTAAAATGTAGTAAAGGAGAAGGGTGAGGGTGAAGGAGGACAATAACTGATCAAAGGCGACTTCAAGGTCCTGCATTTTGTTTTTGTTTGTTAAAATTTAAGCTGTATATTGCACTATGTGAAGTATTTAGCAAAATAAAATATTATTTCATTAAATAGAACACTATCATATAAGCAATTAATAGAACCAAACATATTTCTTGGGCATGTAAAGGCACTGTAGATAAAAACTAGATGTATAAGAGTTTTTGACCTCAGAAGTCAACACAGGCATTTGAGAAGTTTTAGGTGAGATTATTAGACCAATTGTTATTTTTAGGTAGGATAGATAGCAAACCAAGGCAGGGAGGAGGAGAGAGAGATGTCTCGCCCATTAACTCAGCAGTCCTGAGTCTGGTCTGATAATATTGCCAGGTGTTCTAACATCACAAGAAACTCCATGATAGCACAGGAGGAGGGGAGTCCTTGAAATTCTATTATCATTTCCACTATCTGGGAAAGAAAGCCTTTGCAACTGTGTATTCAACCCAAGGCCTGGAAGGAGGAAGATGAGGGGGCCCACAGTGCCCGAAGAAGAAGCCCATAAAACAACTTTGTTTAATTGCCCACCTCTGGTAACTAACTGTTTTATGACAGAGTCCCTAATGCTTATAGAAAGAGCCCATAAATAACTTTGGGTAACTGCCCCAACTTTAATTAACTGCCTCCTGTCATGTGTTTTACAGCAAGATGAACAAACGTAATCTCGAGCAAGATAAGGATTCTGACTACCAGACCCCCACACATACCTAAGTTTGGGTAGTCACATCCCCACAGGAGAGCTGGCATCACCTTTATCTGTCAATCAGTATGTAACTTCTTCACCCTATCCCACCAACTATGTAAGTCCTCAGTACAATGGACTCTCGCTTTTGATCTTTGCTTTCTGGCTGCCCTGCCCCTGGACACCCAGCCTCTGGCCACATGTGTGTTCCACCACAGCCTTTGGCTACCCTTATTTCCACCTCTGTTGCCAGGCTTTGCCTATGCCTTTCAACCTTACCCCCCTCCACACACACCTTAGCTGGCCTATTCTCTTCCATGAGAATGGATCACCAATAAACCCTGGTTGCACCTTAATACATTCACCAATCTATAATTTTTTACTGCATTAGCAAGAAGAACTGAGTTTCTGGGAGTTTCTCCCATAACGTTATGACTAAGGTTGGGAGTCTAGTAGTGGCCTGAGGGGGACGAAGATTTATCAGAGACTGTTTGCATGAGCTAAGCTTGGTTGGATGTGCAATCGTGTGTATGCTTTTATTTCCCACATATAATATACTGAGAATGGGGCCCATTAACACAGAAAAATAAAGCTGTAATCTGTCCTATAGGAGCTCATAATGTGATAAATGTTATAAGAAAATTAAACAATGGTAGTATGAAAACTAATAAAAAGAGATCTGATATAAAACAGATGGTGGAAGAGATTTATGAAAAAAAATACCTAAAAGACATGGTAAGAGAAAGATATAAACAAATGAAGAACATGAGAGAAGAGGCACCATTGGGTGAAGACTTGGAGTAACTAATATATATATTTTTTAATTAGTATCACTAATTCCGAACATTGGATTTTCTTCAAAAAAAAATAGAGAAAATGGAAATAAATTCACTATTTTTCAAGGTGACCACAAATACATTTTTTTCCTGTGAACTTACAAGTGTTATAAACTGTATAATAAAAATAACAATTATAAACCACTAAACATAAAATTTTACATTAATTATAGTGCATGCATGAAAAAAACTTAAAAAACTGTCCTACGATTAAATAGTGTTTAGCACACCAAGGAATGTCTAATCTTAAATAGGATAAGAAAAACACAATATAATATTATTTAACAACATTCAGTTATCAAAATAATATACTCCATAAAAATGTATTAATTCATTAAGCTTGTTTTTTTAACTACTACTCACTAGTAATTGCAAAATACAATAGCCCAAGAAAGCAACAAAAGAACCTCCTTAACTTTATGAATTTTTAAGTCTTTCTTTTTCAGTCTCAAAAGTTATACTTATAATTTTTTAATTTTTATTTTTGTGGAAACTCAGTTCAAGTGTTTGGAAATTACACTGGGGAATGTCTTCGCTCTTGCTGCTACCTTTGCCACTGCAGTGTCTTTTGGACATGTTAAAGTGATGTAATGATCTCTCCTTCACACTGCCAGCCCCTGCCTCTATGGCTGGGCCCTAAATCATGGTGGAAATATGCCAGTCTTCACAGACACCTAGTTGTCCTCACAGCACTTTAAATTATTCACAAAGCAAGGTGCCTGTCAGAACACTCCCATAGTTTTCAGAAATACTTGTTTAAATCAATCCACATTGGACTTTATATTACAAATGAATAAATAAAAAAAATACCACTCTACCAAGTGAATTATTTTTAATGAAAAAAATTAAGTTTAAGAACAGATCCCTGAAAGAGTTGAAATTGGGATGCTCAAGGATCACTTTTACAAAGGTTATGAGTTAAACATGGACCACCAATATGTCAGTGCTGGGACAAAGATGCCCTAAAACTGTGGTCATGGTGACTGTCTGGGGCTTAGGGGCTGAAAGGAGAAGTGGTTCCTGGTCCAAGAATGATGAGAGGAGAAAGTCATGCGACTTATAGTTGCCCTCTTAATAAAAGATATCTTGAAAAAATCTTGCATATTAAATGATAAATTTTTTATGCTATTGGTGGGAAAAAGAAGTATATCAAGTATATTAAAGATAACTTAAAATGATTAAATAATCAAATATTTCACAACCTGACACGGCTGAAGCAGTTGCTGGAAAACAATGAGGTCATTTTTTAGAGTTCAATTTAAAAGAAGAAAAAACAAAACATACAAAACAATACAGATGTAGACAAATTGAAATGCACGAGGCTAGATATAAATGAAGTATAATGCTCCAAAAATCAAATGCTATCTTTTCCACTAGAAGTGATAGTTTTTGTGTGTGTTTCTTACTATTTAACATTTATTTACATATGGATAGATTTGAAAATGAGTCAGCACTGAAAGGATAACCCTGGTGTTATCTTCCGAGAGTAGGTTGAATTTCACTACTGAGTTCAGTACTCTGTTCTCAAAATAAAGTGCTCTTTCTTCCCTATTGATGGCTCATTTAGGTTCCTCATTCACTTCAAAACAGTTAGCTTCAAGATTGCCTTGAGTTAACCTGCAAATGTGAGTGACAGCTTCAAGGTGTACCTCAAGAATTAATACAATTAATTAATTATTGAAATAATGGAGGTGTCCATTGAACATCAATTAACCACTTTTATTTGAAGAAATGTTCCACATCTCCCTCAAAATACCAATTTTAATGGGTATATTTAAATCACCTTTAACACAATTTAAAGTAATCATTAACTGAAAGAATAATTTATATGAGTTTTCTCACAGAGTGAGGATAAAGTAAATTGATTTTATCAGATAAAGTGCTACAATTTCTGCCTGAGTTTTGCTTCAGGAAGCAAAGGAATTCTCCCAATTTAGCTATTGTTACAGGGTATTAGGAAAATGACAAAAAAATTGAATCACTCTAAGAAGTGAATGGGTGAGATCTCCGCCCACTGCCCTCAGGGGCTTTTGTATTTTCAATGAAAAAAAAAAAAATTAACGGTGTCTCTTCAGTGAAAATGACATAGCAAAATGAAAAAAAAAAAAAAACCTCAAGTAAAGATAAGGAGATATTTTTGAACTAGGATAAAATTTTTAAACTTAAATTTTAACCATTTCAAACTCTATCTTAGTCCATTTGGGCTGAAATAACAGGATGCCATTGACTGGGTAGCTTATAAACCAGAAATTTATTTCTCACAGTTCTGGAGGCTGGGAAGTTCAAGGTCAAGGCACCTGCAGATTGGGGTCTGATGAGAGCCTGCTTCCTGCTTTGCCTAAGGCAGTCTTCTTACTATAAACTCAATCATTGACAAAAGGGCCAAGGGAGCACACTGGAGTCTCTTTTATAAGAAAAGTAATTTCTTTCGTAAGGACTCAGCTCTCACGACTTAACTGATGCCCGAGGGCTCACGAGGAGGCCAAGGGTGGCCTCAAGCCAGTGACAGTGTCCAAGTTCTTGTCCCTACTGAGGAAACAATTCCAATTTGATACAGAGAGATTCAGTAGAGCATGGCAGCTTTTTTGAAGTGATAGTACCTCCGTACTCCAGAGGGAAGGGAGTGCTGGCACACCCAGGGAGTGAATTGCCTGTGGGGTCTGCGTGGAGGTTTTGATTAGCTCTGGGCAAGGGGAGGGGATGGGGGTGGCTCCTGGTCTCTGATGCTGGGAGGGTGGTTGTTGGCACAGCTCCTCTCAGTCACTCCTCTGCACATGGGAGCTCTTTGGCTTTTGTGGTGACCTGCAGGGCAGAGAGGCAGGCTTCACAACTCCAGTGTAGGTCAGCATGGCTGCCAACTCTGGCTGAGACCGGTTTTTGGTTGTCTCGATTATTTCTTACCCCAGGTAATTGGAAGAATGGCAATGAGGGAACACAAGTCACATCCGCAGTGCTCTGAACCAGAAGGTGAGGAATGGGGGAACAGTCCCATTCACAATGTTCTAACCTGGAAAGGGAGGGGAGGGGTAGTTCCCAGGCCTCTGTTCCCTACGGAAACTTTCCTGCCTCATAGCCACCACTGAAAGGCCTTACTGCCAAGCCTGTCACTTTGGGGAACAAATTTCCACACACGAATTTTGAACTAGAGTGGACTGTTTTCCATATTACACCCTTGGTAGGGCTTTTTTGTTCACCTGTTCTTTATATGTATGTGGTTCTCTTGTGGGAAAACTTGTTTTTAGGAAAATTCTCTGAAGAAACAGAAAATTTAGGAAAATGAGGGATGTCCTTGTACCATAAACAAGTTATAGATTCTTACTTGGGTTAATTTCTGCTTTTTTTAAAGAAAAAATTAGGAAAGAAAAAATTAATCTTATTAAAGGTTTGCATTTTAAACTGCTTCTTGAAAATTGTTAGTATCTTATTTAATTTGGTAACTTACTCCAGTGACTAGGTAAATGAAAATATGTCTTCCCTTTGTCCCCTACTCTTTCATTTCATTATGTGATACTGATGACAAGTTTTGCAACTAGATTGCAGCTTACAGGCTTGAGCATCGCCTGCCAGGAGTGATTAATACCAATCAAAGAGAGTTTGTTCAGTTGGAAAGACTGGCAGAAGACATTTATCATCTTCTCAAGGAATTAGAATTCCAGATTGGCTCTGTGCTTGAGATAAACAGGATACAAATGCATTTGCTCCAACGTTCACCTTGTTATCAGGTTTCCTGAGCCTAATTTCCCAACAATGAAAGTAACTATACCCTCACTTTTCAATAGCCTTCATGCTTACATTGCAAACATTTAAAATCTTTCATAAAAATTCTGAGGCCCAAATCTTAAAATTAGGGAATAATCAGTAACCCCTAACAGGACAAAATGTTCCTCTGAAAGTCTTTCTGAGATCTCTTCTTAGATAGTGAAATATAAATCAGATACCAACCTCACATGTTGAATCATTCTTGTTTCCCTAGGTTGCAACTTTATAGTTTTTTATTGCTCCCAGGGGAAAACACTAGGAGAGTTTTGTGAATACTACCACCGCTTTCATTTCAACTGGGTGAAACTGGATAGCTGAGATAGACCCAGAGAGGACAGGAGGAGGACAATGATAATAGGAATGGAAGATTGCCAGTCTCTCAAAGCTCCTCTTACCCCTGCAATGGCCCTTGAGGCAGGAAAGTTAGAATAGGGAACAAAGGCCTCAAGCTCTACCTCTCACCTTTTCCCTCCTGGCTGAAACATCACAGAGGAAACTTTTACTGACCACCTACCTGTTCCCCAATTTCCTGTAGTTGGGACAAACAAAGACCAATCTCAACCAGATTTTGTAGTTGCATTAACTTAAAGTAAACAACAGGGCCATTATAATATCTTCATAAAAATTTGCGCTGTGGTTTTGGGAACACTCCACTCCGCCCTCCCCCCCAAACTGCCATGACAGTCCCAGGGAGGAACAAAAAGAAATCACTATCTGGAGAAGAGGTCTAATGACAAGCCACAGCAGGGGCACCCCACCAGTGTCAGAAGCTGAGGGCCACTCTATCTACCCCCTTACCTAAGTTAATAAAAACTTCCACCCAGATCCCGGTTGGAGCGTCTTGTTCTTCAGAGTCTCCTGCTCTAACTTCTGGAGTGCATACTTTTGCTCTGGTAAGTTTACAGTGCTTCGCTCAATCAGAAAAGGATTTGGGATCCTTTTGGCTGCAGTGACAAGACCCTGGGCCCGGGTATCAGGTTGAGCCCTCATTTGACCTCTCTGGGTGTCCCCTGGCATCACCCTCACTGGTCTATTCCAACTCAGGCACTCTCAGTCCTCCAGTAGATGTTACAATTAAAAATAAACGTTAAAATGGCATTTCTGATATAATAATTTTACATCTCCTCAAGGCAATGTGGTGGCTTCTCACTGACTAAACAAAGATCACCGACAAGAAAAAACACACACACAAATACACACATACACGGAGAGCACAAAACATTCCTGTTACTGAGCAAACATTTATCCAGCATTTGCCTTACATGTTCAGGCCCGCAAGGGGCTCCCTGACTAATGGGCTGGACAGAACAAAACTTCAATCTTTGCAATACCTCACATCAAAGCACATGTGTTCACAGAGCCACAGAGGGTATTTGGAGGGATATTTGATCTGACTACTAGAGAAGAACAAAAGTTAAGGAAGTTGCATCTAGACCAGAGATTTTCAACAGATGTGCCACAGAATTTTTAAAACACGCAATACCTGATTATTTAATCAGGGACAGTGACCTCTTTTCCTAAGCTTAGATGGCCAAATTAAACAATAATAATAATAACAGCCAACACAACAATAGCTATCCAATGTGAATAGATTAAAATTATACATATTTACTGTCAAAAATTTTGTGTGTGTGTGCTGCAGAATTTTAGTAATTAGTTTATGCATACCGTGAGGTGAAAAAGGTTGAGAATCACTGATCTAGACTAATGGAATAATTGGAAGAAAAAAGAGGCATCAACCAGCCCAGTAAAGTTAGGGAATGAAAAGTGGTCCAGTTCACCCACCGATGACAGAGGGTGAGAGGAACAGAAAGCAGAGTTCGGATCTGGAAGGCTCTTATTTGTCATGATAAGCACTTGCACATTAATCAAAGGTAGTGAAGACGGTATCAAATCTCAGGAAGATTTTAAACTGGGAGTGATACAGTTAGATTTACAGAGCACATGGTTAATCATTGTCCATTTAAAAAAAGGTGGTTTAGGCACAGACAACAGTTTGGTGATTACCAGAGGGCACCAGGGGTGAGGGGAGCCAGAAGAAGGTATACAGGTGAAAAATGGTGATGGAAGGAGACTTGACTTTGGGGGGTGAACTCACAATACAATATACAGATGATGTGTTACAGAATTGTACACCTTCACCTATGTAATTTTATTAACCAATATTACCCCAATAAATTAATTTTTTTTTACACAGATGGCTTGTAGGGAAAAGAAACAGAAGATAGTTTACTGCAATTTTCTAAGGGAGAAATTATGAAAGCCTTATGGCAATGGAAACAGACATTTTCAATTCAGATTTTCAATATAGAAACCCAATCAACCAATATATATACATAATATGGCTTCTTTTCTAGTTAGCTACTGCAAAGATCTATGCAATGCAGTCACCATCAAATGATGTTGATCTCTTGAAATTTCTACTCTGAAACACACAGTGGTTGTGATTTGGGGGAATACCCTCTTTCCCACGGCAGAGGCGAAGTTCACATACTTACACATCCCACAGGAGCAAACCTGGCAATTAGTTAATAAATTCAAGCCAAATATTATTCTATCCTCTGATTACATTAAAGTGTGAAAATGCTTAAAATTAGTTTTACCTAAAAATTCTGCTTTTGACTTGATTGCTGTCATTTTAAAAACAAACTGAGAAATAGCTATAAATTGCTATGTAATATAATTCTTCAAATGAGACACAAAATAATCTTAAAATCCAGTTTATGACCTTTTGATAAGCTTGGGATTCCTGCTTGTGACAGAAGCTTTAAACAGTTTCTTACTAAAAAAGATTTTAGAAAAATCACAAGTAGGAAACTCTGAAAGTGGAAGGTCAGAGCTGGTACTTTAGGTACTTACCGAAAGGCATGTGTTGCCTGAAATTGTTTACTCAAGTCCAGAACCTTTATTAACTGCATTCTTTTCTCTGGAAGATAGGATTCAACTATAAATTATTTGAATAGGCTACAATTGCCACATTAATTTACCAAGACTTTCATCCTACACTAAAGTGTATTCCTTAATACAACTCAAAAGCCATCAAGTACCTCATCCAACCTATTCCCCAACTCTAAATGGGATTTGACATTACAAGGTCAGCCTTGCTTTTCCTCATAGATGACTAACAAATTTACGGAGACATAAGTTCACTGTTCTCGCACGGATCACTGTGCAACAGACCAGTGGTTTTTGCTCGTGACATTTAGGTTTCAGTTATTAAACGAAAATGGAATCTCAGGCTGTTACAAATTGCTCAGCACCTAAACCATGATCCAGAGAGATACCAACCCAGAAGGAAAGCAAACATGTGTTCAGGTTTCAAGAGGAAAACTTGGCCAATAATTTTACATCTTTGTAGAAAATTTTATGCAACTTCAAAATTAGGATAAATTAAAATATTTACAGTTAATATTTCACTGGTCTACATGAAATTCTTCTTTGAAATTATAATGTGATTTTTCTGAAAATTTTCACAAAGCTAATATTCATAGCATAAAAGTAAATATTTATAGAATTATAGTCTTTGCCACATGCTAACCTCATACTAAATTCAACAACTTGAAAGCAAGAAAAACAAATTGCCTTATTACTGGGGAAACCAAGCCAGTGAAGAGAAAATCCACGCGAATCTCCAGGGAAAAGGTGATTCATAGTTTACAGACTAGATCTACATTGAGTCACACACTCTAATGAAACTACTCATGTATTTCAATGTGCTCAGATGCAGGCAAACTTTAACTTAGGACAAGGGATTTAGAAATAGCTTTTTCATAGGAAAAATCAATAGTGGCACATTATGTCACAAGCCACCATTTCAACTTTTGCTTCCTAATTCAGATCAACTAGCAAGTGACTGGTCTAGACAGGTGCCATGTCTTATTTACGTTCCCACTCTCCTAACTGCACTCCCTTTCTTCACTTAGCAAGTTTTCCGTGCTTAAAAATAGTAACCTCACCTCTCCTTCACCCCTCACGTACGTACACTTTATTGTTCTGTCTTCATCTCCACAAATGTGTAAATGTATTGCCAATATATTTTTATATTTGATTATAAATTTGAAAACACATTTGTTATTGAAAGCATAGATAACTCATAGTATGTGTTATAATGCTCATTGAGTAGAGGTGAAAAGCACTAAACAATCCCTTTCCCAATGCATGACTCACACATCCGTTTAATAAAAATGTACTAAGAACACAGTATATACAAGGTACTAGGGATAAGAGAAGCAAGAAGCAAAACAAAACTTCCAGTAATGTCCTTTCTAGTAGGGGACAAAACAATAATTACAATACAGATAATGGATCCTATAGCTCACTTTCCCAATATACATTCTTCCCTTCCTCTTCTAAATAGAACTATAATTTTCTTGAATTATTAATAAATATTTCATGAGGCCAAGGATCCAGAGTATTTCTTCATTAGCCTAAGTCAGTGGTCTTCAACTGGGAGTGGGTTTGCCCTACAGGAGGCCTTTGGCAATGTCTGAAGATGCTGTTCATTGTTACAACTTGGGGGATGATGTCTAGTGTGTAGAGTCCCTGGATGTTGTTAATGCCAAACGTTGCACAGAGCAAAACTTTATCTGATCCAACATGTCAATGCTGCCATCACTGAGGAACCCTGGATGAAATGGAGGTTAGTAACCTTACCCCATCCTGACTTTGGAATTCAGGCTTGAGATTACAGTTTTATTCTAGCATCTGCCATTGGTTCAGTTGTTCTCATAAGAATAATGGGGAAAAGGCTTTCTCTTTCCTCCTTTAGATCATAATAAGGATATATTTTATTATTTCTTTCTTGTGTTCCATGGACACTCAAACAGAGAATAAACCCCCAAACACAGAAGCATGCAAAAACTGACTATTTTGCCAAGAGAGAACCAGAGCATTGATAGTAGCATCCTTTAGTGGTGGTGGTGGGGTAATGTAAAATAATACATTTCCTCATTATTCAAATTAGTTTGTGTCAGGTTTTCTGTTATAAGTGAAACATCTTCTAAGCAAAGGTACCATTAAGCTACACTTATATACTTGGCCCCAAGGGAGCGTGAAGAAGAAGCAACTGGTAAAGCCTAGAAAAGTCTGAATGGTCTGTCCAAGGAGGTGGTGTCTGAGTTAAGTCCCATCAGCCAGATAAAGGATATTGCAGATGAAGTGAGCAGCTTATACAAAATCCTGAAAATGAAAGAGGACATGACACATTGAACAAGCTGTAAGAAATTCAGTGTGGACGGAAGGGGGAACCTGTGGATTATGGGTAAGGCAAGAGAATGACCTAAAGATTTGCTGGAGAGGGATTCTGAAGGAGCCTGTGTGCCACGATGAATATTTCAAACATTTTATTGAAGCCACAGGGAACCACTGAAACATTATAAGCCTTAGAGTGATAGGATCATATTTGCATTGTTGAAATCATTATAACTATGCTGTGAAACCTAGAATAGAAACAGAAAAATAATCAAAGGAACCAACTCTGTAAGGGGCTTTTATAGCAACCTAATAAGGTGTCGAAAGCTGCTCCTAAAATTGTGACGGGGTAGAGAGAAGAGGATAGATAACGTTAGTGATATGAAGGAGGCAGGGTTTGACAAAATTTACCAGTTTCCTGGTGGTAGAGCTGAGGGAGAGGGACAGATAAATAATGAAAATGAGAACCATGATTCAAGAAACTTAATAGAAGTGGTACATTCACTCACTGTGGAGTTCAAGAGTACCAAGATATGAGGAAGGTGACGGGTTAAGCTGTTAATCCATTGAGATTGAGTCAGATTTTCTGTTACTTAAGTGAAAAGTCTTTTGTTACTTAAGGGAAAAGCTGTCTGTGGCAGGGCCCTAGCGATTTGTAGTGAAGGTCTCACAGGAAATAGAGGGTAACAAATAACCACTTTTATGTCTTAAAATCATAAGTGTTGTGGTAGAAAGAATAATGCCCCCCTTCCCCATTGCACATCTTAATCCTGGGATCTGTGTAGGTTACTTATTAGGCAGAGTTCTCCAATGACACAATACCAATAGGGGTGTGTGTGTGTATATATATATATATATACAGAGAGAGACAGAGACAGAGAGAGACAGAGAGAGAGAGAAAGAAAGATAGAGATTATAAGAAATGAAATAGGTTCATGCAAGTATGGAGGTCGACAAGTCCCAAAATCTGCGTAGTCAGCTGGCAAACTCAATGCACAGTAGAGCCAATGGTTTACTTCCAGTCTGAGCTGAAGACCTGAGAACCAGAATGACCAATAATGGAGTGTCAAAGGCTGGGTTGCTCAAGAACCAGGAAGAGCTGATGTTTCAGTTCAAGTCCGAAGGCAGGGTCAAAAGCTGATATTTCAATTTGAAAACAGACAATCAAGAGGAATTCTCCTTTATTAAGCAGAAGGTCAAAAGTTTTGTTCTGTTTAGGTTTTAAATTGATTGGTTGTGGCCCCCCTACAACTGGGATGGCAATCTGCTTAACGTCATGCAAAACTCCCTCAGAAACACCCAAGATAATAATGTTTGACCAGATATTTGGGCCCCCAGTGGCCCAGTCAAGTTGCCCTAAACTTAACCATCACAGTAACTTTACATGGCAAAAGGGGCTTTGCAAATAAATATAATTAGAATGTTGAGATAGCATGATTATCCGGGATCATGTGGGTGAACCCCATATAGCAGCACAATTTAAAATAGCCAAGTACTGGAAGCAACCTAAGTGCCTATCAGCAAACGAGTGGATCCAAAAACTATGGTATATTTACACAATGGAATTCTACGCAGCAGAGAGAAAGAAGGAGCTTATACCCTTTGCAATAATCAAAGAGTTCTTGTTAGAGCGAATCAAAAGGGTCAAAGTCAGAGAAGACATGCGACAAAAGAAGCAGACTTTGAGTTATGTGCTTTGAAGGTAGAGGCAAGGGCTGTAAATCAAGAAAAGCAGCCAGGCTTCCGAAGTTTGAAAAGGCAAGAACCTACAGCACCTAGGACTCAGAGAAGGAAATAAAAAGAAGAACCCTACTGACACCTTCATTTTATGACTTCTGATGTTTAAAACTGTAAGAAAATAAATTCGTGTTGTTTTTCAGTTTGTTGTAGTTTATTGTACCAACAATAAGAAATGAATATGTGTAATGAACTTTTGGATGGAGTAGTCAACAGGAAAATACGCATCACAATATTAATCTTTCTATAACTACAACTAATTTAATCACACTTGCAAATACCTCTGTTGAACACCTTACCTGTCTTCTTTTACTTAACACAGCAATCCCTTGAGTTGGCACCCTAATTTTTTTCTATCTCATGGATGTTAAGTTAAAACGAGGAATTTAAGAAGCAGAGACCATGTTACAGACTGGCAGACATGGAACGTTTAAGAAGAGAATGGAAAACTATTTATATTATGGATTGTAGAGTGCTGAGGTGAGAATAATTACATATATTTTTACTTTATGATCTCGGCCTTCTACTAACATACTATATCACAACTGTGTGATGAAGGAGAAAGCAGTCCCCGAGGGATTTCTAGTGCACAGTCAAGGGTTTGTAAGGCTTAACAGCAGGTCATATAGTATTAGGCAAATTTCATTCAACCCAAGTTCCCTGTCTTTTTGCTCTTGTAAGATTTGATTCAAATGTTCTTTAATATTCTTTTTCTCACTCATACATGCTTTGCAATGAGTATAATGCAAATATATGACTTTACAAGTTCTAGATAATTAAGTTTTAATAAATTTATGTTGCTGGATTTTTAAGTCAGTTACTCTTGCATTTTCTTACTATGTTTAGATACTGAGTTCTAAAATAAACAACTTTGTGTGAGATCCTAATGTAATAAGGTTTCTGCTGCTTTTTGACTACTTGTATTTATTTCTGTTATAGATACAACCATCAGCCACTGATGCGTATCCATAATATTTCTGATTATGGAAGAGCTCTAACCATAAAATTATATATGTTTCCTCTTTTGCATAGTCTACAGAATGCTTACATTTTTCTGTCTTGTTCAATAAACTCTACATATGAAAAGCCTCCCCCCAGGATCTCTGCCTTTCTAACGAAAACAACCCTGGCCTGGTGGGGTGGCTCAGCTGGTTGGAGTGTCCTCTCTTGTACCAAAAGATGGAGGGCTTGATCCCCAGCCAGGGCACATGCCTAGGTTGCAGGTTTGACCCCCGGTAGGGGCACGTGTGGGAGGCAACTGATCCATGTCTCTTTCTCACGTTGCCTTTTTCTTTTCTCTCTCTCCTTTTCTCCCTCTCTAAAATCAATACAGACATATCCTCAGGCGAGAATTAAAAAATAAAATGCAAATAATTTTTATTATTCTTGTTATATATATTTTCAAACCAAATATGTTTAAATAATACAATTTGTATGAATTATGTCCAAATGTGATAATCAGTGATTTAACAGGTGCTGAATAACTTTTTCTCAAAAGGCTACATAGTAAATATTTTTTGGTTTCCCAAGCCTTATGATCTTTATCACCACTACTCAACTCTGCTACTGTGGCACAAAAGCAGCCATTGACAGATGATATATAAAGCAGTGGGTATAGCTGTGTTACAATGTGTTGCAACCGATCAAGGCCTGGCGGATCCACTCTTGCGTCCAAGAAACGGAAGAAAATGGGCGGAGCCGTGCAAATGCTTGACATGCTTTCATTCACAGGTGGGTGAGCCATACACACTGCAAGCTGCATGTCTATCTGCATGTTTCATGTCGCGGCCCTTGCTCCCCAGTGTGGCACCCATTGTGGCACCTGTCCTCTTGCGTGTCACTTATCATCATCGTCTCCAGCAGGGAGTCCCTACCTGTTTAAGTACTAGAGGGGAACAAAGCCAGCAAGATGCCAGAAATTATATAACATAACATAATTCTGCTCATGCAAGCCCACTTCATGTTATGGGAACAGTTTATGGGACCCAATCTCCAGGCTATGAGAACACTGTTTATCAGGCCCCTCCAAGGCTAGGGGAACACTGCTTCCCTTAGCTACCCAGACACCTGGGTGAGGAAGCCAGACTGACTCCACTTACCCTACAAACAATAAAATTTTATTTACAAAAATGGACTGCAGGAAACATTTGTTCTGTTCACCATAGTCAGCCAGTTTGCATCTCGAACCTCAGATAAAGGAGAGAGGGCGATTATTGTGGTTTATTCTTTGTGTGTTTATGTGTGTGGTGAAGAGGGGAGGGATTTTTGCCCTGATAGTTGTCTGCTTGGAGGCATATTTGTTTCTGATTTATTTATCCCTCTAACCCAGTAGGGGGCAATGGATATTACATATATATATATATATATATATATATATATATATATATATATATATATGAATACATTTAAGAACCCTCAATAATCAGTAGACTACTAAGATTTTAGAAACTCCAAATTTAGAAGACAGATTGCTCCTACCCCCATTTTTATGCAATCTTGCCTAACTGGTTCTTTTTTTACATTCCAAGTTGCAAACTATATTTTTATTGCACTAACCAGGACCTCAGAACAAATTTATGTTTACTTTTCCTTTAGGAATAATGACTGACTACTACTGGGTGGGCATTGTATACTCTTCAGAGCAAAAGCATGAGAGATGCACATTCCCATTCCTTCATTAGAGCTAAAGCTCTAACTGCCCTGTTACACTCTACAGCTGAATTCTCAGCTGAATGGAATTGAAAAAACTCTGTTGGGCCTCACTAGTAAACAATAGAAAGAAAGATCAGGAAGTAAAGGAGCAACTAAGCCATCGTTGTAATATGTAATTCTTCCAGTCCTCCCCGGCTATTTTCTTAATGAGGAAACATACATGATTAAGTAGGAACATAGAAACAATCACTAAAAGAAGATGCAAAAATAGGCAGTTTCAGCATTATCACTTGCAAATGATTTCAGAAAAATAATTTCGTTCTCCATTTGTATATTTTTTGATGAGAAAGTTGCTGCATTAGCAGTCTTTCCAACTCTGATTGAGAAATATCATATCAAGTATAATTATAAACATAATTAAGGCTTATATAATTACAAAATAAAACTGTAAAGCCTATAATAGAAAATCCAGCGTAGAACGGACCTACTGATTAAAAAGAAAAAAAGGGGAAAAAAGAAAGATTAATAGATATGTGCTCCCATGGAATGAGGTCTCTCATGCATTTAGCGTGAAATTGGTATTCTGCCATTAAAAAAGGGAGACATTTCAGAGACCTTTTCAGTTATAAGAGGAGGTACACACAAAAAAAATTGAGGGGAGTAAAGGAGAGGATAACTATAAAGAAGAGTTATTGGATATCTTGTTATTCTCACCTGATTTAAAAAAACACATTAATATCTGTCAATGAGTGTGTTATAGAAAGTTTAATAGAGGCACCTTTCCTATGCTTACTAGTATTACCTCAGAAGGCCATCTCTCTTCTATTAACATAACCTTGTTATTAACTCTTTAGTTAATTACATTGTTACAGAGTTCAAATAAAATGCTTCAAAAATCTGTGCCTTTGTGTAGCAGAAAATATGTAGTGTTGCACCTAGTACCTGGTACATAGTCTAAAATACTGAGCTTCCGGG
This sequence comes from Desmodus rotundus, assembly GCF_022682495.2. Lineage (NCBI taxonomy): Eukaryota > Metazoa > Chordata > Mammalia > Chiroptera > Phyllostomidae > Desmodus > Desmodus rotundus. Next base: position 71,059,950 of record NC_071388.1, on the reverse strand, counting down.
AGAGAGAAAGTCTATTTTTGTGAGCATTTGTGTGGGCTTGGGATCAGCATATGTTCTATCTATTCCATGGTAGAACTTATTAAAGTCTCTAGATTTAAGATCTCCATTTTCTCTTCAAAAATATGGTTTCATTAGATGATCTTGTTACTAGATATTTTCTCATTCTTTTTGGAACCGAGCAGAGAGAAGCCCATCCATATGGCACCTTGGTGAAGGACCCAACAATTAATGCTGGAAGGAACAGGTTTTTATTTACAACATTCCAATCTTGGTGGGGCTCAGAGCACTTCAGCTCAGAGCTCTGTTCTCCCATTCGACCCAGCACTTCCCTTGGTCCCCACCAGGCTATCAGCCAAAAGCCCCCAGAAGTTTCCTATCTTATTTAAACCAGCTGCACAGACAGTCTCAAAACAGCGCTCTCCTTCAGGATCTGGGCTATGTTGTCATCAGCCTCCATGTTATAGTCCAGGAATGCATGTGCCGAGATACACTGGTTCATGGTGAAGTCCAGGAAAGTCGTAAGTCCCAAGAGTCCAGATAAAGTCTGGGTTTGCATGGTAGCAGGTCAGCATCTTGCAAGGCAAGACCCTTCATGGCTTTGGAGTCTGCCGGAGTGGGCACAGTCGCAGCAGCAGGCCTGCCTTCTTCCTAGCCCATGGCGGACCAGCTCCTGCAGCCTGCATGGCTCCTATCTCACTAACCGCAGCCTCCCGGAATCTCTCTTCACTACCAGCTGCATCATGGCTCTTCCTCCCCTCTCTTCCTCCACCCACACGGCTCTTCCACACCCCTCCCTCATGGCTCTACTCCTCAGGGCTACCTGCCGTTAGTTTAAATCCTGACCTGGAGCCACCTGCGAGACCTCAAGTCTGACTCCTCCCACTATGAGCTACATTTGCTAGTTTTCTGTATAGTTTGCATTCTCTTGGCTGCCATTTCCAGTCAGGGTAAGAGTGACTCAGTGATCGTGGGGGGCTGCCCCCCTGGCTACATCAGGAGTCAGGATATATCCTGAAAGCCCTGCCCACCTTGCCCCGAGGCAATAGCACAGCTATTAAACTAGCCTTTGTTAGGGAAAGTATCTTAAGTCCTGTCATCCTTCCCCCATCCGCCAACGAAGGGCTATGGGGGCTTTCTCCTACATTCCCAGGGGCACCCCTTGCCCTGTACCCCGTTACACTATTTCTCTGTCATCTTGGAATTTCCCTACATTTTGGGGATGCTATGGATTGAATTGTGTCCCCCACCAAAAAACTATGCTGACTCTCTAGCCCCGATGTGATGACATGTAGAGATGGAACCTTCGGGAGGTAATTAGGGTTAGACAGTGATGAGAATGTGGTCCTCAGGATGGGACTGCGGCCCTCACAAGAAGAGTCTGGAACCTTTCGCTCTCTCTCTGTCCTTGTCTTCTGAGGACACAGCAAGAAGATGGCCATCTGCAAGGAAGAGGACCCTCACCAGAAACCAAATCAGCTGTCACCTTGATCTTAGACTTACAGCTTCTAGAACTGTGTCAAATAAATATCTGCTGTTTAAACCACCCATGTGTGTTATTTCACTGAGCGGCCTCAGCTGACTAAACGGAGGGAAATTTCCCCTCCCCCGACTTCAGGACAAGTCGTAAACGTGGTTGGTCTTCAGCTCCAGCCCTTGGGTGGGCACGCAGGACTCAGTTCTAAGCCTGTGGGTAAATGGATCGTTCTAGTGTAATCTGAGTGCCTCTCAGGTGTTCTCATGGGAATGCAATGACATTTATCATACTTTTAAACTTGGAAGAATTTTGCATTAAAAACTGAGAAGGCCATCTTGAAACCATAATGGGAAAACTTATTTAAAAATAGAATAACTGCAGAAAAATTTCACAAAGTTGGGAAGAAGACAGAGACAAAGAGAGAGGGAAAGGAAGGAAGGAGAGAAAGACAGAGGAGAGAAAGGATATCATGTGAGCCGAGGTTTTAAACTGAAGTCAGAAATATCCCTGGAATATTTTGTTTTATTAATTTTTTTTTCAGCCAGTCAGTTCATAATGTAGCATGCCATTATGCCTAAAGGACTCTTAAATATTTTAACTTCTAAAGATTGAGTTCTAAAAGTCTATATTATTTTAATACATTATGATATTATACTTTATAACTAATGTATATATAGAACTTCATACCGAAAGTGCTACTCTGTTACCACTATTTAACTGGTAAGTATGATAAAATACCTTTCACATTATCTGAGCCCCAGTGTGCTCACATGTGAAATGGTATACTAATATCTGTCTTAATGAAGACACACTGTACCAGTCTTCCAAATTTGGTCTCTTGAGAATCTATTCCCTGAACCCTACCCCTTGTCCCCTAACCTGCATGCACACCGCCTTTCACTGAACATGATTTTTTCCCCTTTGTCCAGCATGACCTGCTTACTTTTCTGTATCTTACAAAGATTTTTTTTTTCTTCTAGACTTTGCTTAATTGTCAATTGTCTGTAAAACCTTGTCTGATCCCTCCTGGAAAAGTTTATGCTGCCTCCCTACTAACCTATGCATGCCTCTAGTATTTCTCTCAGTATTTTAAATTGTAATGATTTGGTAGTTTCCTTTTCATGAATGTAACTGTTAGAAGTACCAGGGGAGTGTGGTATTTTCTTGGTATCCTCGTTCCCTGCATGTGCACACGCGCATATATGCTTTTTGAAGATGGTCTCTAGGGCAATTCACCCATTGCAAAAGTATCATAAGTAGTATGTGAAATAGTAGAAATACTAAAGAGAAGTTTGAAAATTATGCAGAACCTGATAATTAAGATTTTACTCTTGTAGCTTTGGCTTTGTGACACTTAGCATTCAACAAATGTTTGTGGTTTGCAAAAAAAAAAAAAATTGAACAGGAGGATCATTTCAGGAAACCAAGAATGATATTTTATACCCCTAATGAAATATCTCACTTATCATATATTGCTTAACAAACTATCCCAAGATTTAAAACAACCACCATTTTATTGCTTTATTAATCTGTATGCAAGCAATTTGTATTGTATTCCGGTGGATGAAATTCTGCAATCATCCGGAGTTTGACTTGGAGGTTGGTGTTCTAAGGGACCCCTACTGGAATGGCTCATCTTCCCCACGTGACCATATATTTCAGCTGGCTAGTTGTATTAGTTTACTGGGGTTGGCATAACAAAGTGCAACAGACTGGGTAGTTTAAGCAAAAGAAATTTATTTTCTTACAGTTCTGAAGGCCAAAATCCAAACTCAAGGTGTTAGCAGATTTTGTTTCTTCTGAGGCCTCTCTCATTGGCTTGCACATGGCCACCTTCTTGCTGCATTGTTGCACAGCCTTTCCTTTGGACACGCACAGCCCTGGCATCTATTTTTACATGTCCAAATTTCCCTTCTTCTAACAATAACAGTCAGGTTGGATGAAAGCTTATCCATATAATCTCATTTAGCCTTAACTACCATTTTGTAAAGTCCTTATCTCCAGAGTTGAACAGACACTTCTCCAAGGAGGACATACAGAGGATCCAGAGACATATGGAAAGATGCTCAACATTGCTAGGCATCAGAGGGATGCAAATTAAAACCACAATGAGGTACCACTTCATACCAGGGAGAGTGGCCATCATGAACAAAGCAACAAGCAACTAATGTTGGAGAGGATTCAGAGAAAATGGAACCCTAGTGGGAACCCTGTTGGTGGGGTTGCAGACTGGTGCAGCCACTATGGAAAATAGTATGGAATTTCCTCAGAAAACTAAAAATGGAACTGCCTTTTGACCTGGCAATTCCACTGCTGAGATTATACCCTAAGAATCCTGAAACACCAATTCAAAAGAACGTATGCACTCCAATGTTCATAGAAGCACAATTAATAATACTAAGTACTGGAAGCAACCTAAGTTCCCATCAGTAAATGAATGGATCAAAAAACTATGGTACATTTACACAATGGAATACTACTCAGCAGAAAGAAAGGAGGGGCTCCTACCCTTTGCAACAGCATGGATGGAACTGGAGAGCATTATGCTAAGTGGAGTAAGCCAGGCAGTAAAAGACAAATACCATATGATCTCACATTTAAGTGGAACCTAATCAATAAAACAAACAAGCAAGCAAAATATAACCCAAGACATTGAAATTAAGAACAAAAGGACAGTAACCAGAGGGGGAATGGGAGGGGATAATGGGGGGAAAGGGAGAAGGGTTTTCAGGAACATCTATAAAGGACACATGGACAAAACCAAAGGGGGGGTGGAAACAGGGGAGTGAGGTGAGGGTGGCTGGGGTGGGGAAGACAGGTGGGAGGAGAAGGCAGAAAACTGTACTTGAACAATAAATTTTTTTAATTAAAAAAAATGTCCTTATCTCCAAATATAGTCACTATCTGATCTGAGGTCCTAGAGGTTAGAATTTCAACATTGAACTGGGGCAGGAGGAAGGGACAATTCAGCACATAATGCTTCCTCAATGTTGATACCACTTTCTAAGAGGGCAAGCTATACCGCTTCTTTAAGTCTTGGCTTAGATTCCACACACTTCTGCCACACTCTTGTTCACAGCAAAGCACAAGATAAGTCCATATACAAAGATGGGGAAATGGAAGTAATGATAAAAGGGTGAGTATTGAGAGACTTGTTCTAGCCATCTTTACAAATAATCACTAATGGAAATACTAATGAAAATAATTATTTTTAAAGAATTCTGGAGGAACTTCCATGTAACATAGCCATGAAAAACAAAGTTAATAGTTAAACTGAACAATGATAAGGAAAATACTGGCTCAGGAGATCCAAACTCCTTATCCTAACACAGGAGATATGCTAAGTCCTGAACGTGCACCACTGTGCGGGGAGGGGGGGGGTGGCAAAAGTAGGTTTCCAGTTGTGAGTACGTGAAATGCAGAGTTTATTCTTGTATTATTATTTATTGTTTTATTAGTTTCCATAAAAAACAACTGTAACCTACAATTGCCCACCCCTGTACATAATCCTGCAAACCATGTTTACAGATATGTACTATTATTAATTTCATTTTATAAATGGAGAAATTAAGCTTTGTTGTGATTAATTTGTTATTCATAGTTTTAGAATTGTTAATATATAAAATGAACTATTAGATGATTGATTAAGATTACTATATTTGTGAGCTTTTTAGCATGAATTTCAAGGGTTGTGATAATAGAAGACAATCTATTTCCAATACCCGTAAAGTTCATATAAGATAGGTCAATATAGATTACACTATGATTAATAACACCTCACTTATTCTTCCCTGCATTTATCATCTATCTTATTGTAAGGAGATAATTTATCTTCACATATCTAAGATATTTTGTTAGAGAAAGTCAATTTTTAGGATTAATCTCCATAGAGTTTGCAATATCATATATTGTAGTTATTTCTTTTAACACCTAAATGAATTTGAAATATAACTTATTTTGAGTCATGTAGTGATTATGTGTACAAAAGCAAACCACTTTTTACCACATAATTTGAAAAGTTTGAACGTAGACCTCTTTCAAGAGGAATGGCATTGAAGAAGTAATATTGTTAAGTATTTTAATAGATATTTGCTGTTTAAGGAAATGAGTATAATGGCCATGGAACCATAAGATGACACAGAGCTTAGAACAATCTTAAAATAAAATCACTATGAATTTAAATAATGAGGTAGCATCTTTTATCTATCAAACCAGCAAAATATTTTAAAAGGATATCACAAAATGCTGATGAGCACGATATGATATACAGAGATGCAAATTAAGATGCTCTTTTAGAAGGCTGTTTCTTAGCGTGTATCAGAGAGTATGTGACCCGATAATGACACTACTGGAAAAAATCTTTAGGAGATAAAAATAATCAAAAGTAACAACAAATACTGAAACCCAAACACACACACACACACACACACACATGTGCTTGCACCTTTTCCACTAGGATGTCTATCATTATGATTCTTAATGCAAAATTATTGTTCTCAATTATAAGATATCATTGAAGTGAATTACGTTAGAGTCAGTATATTTTTTAATTTAATCAAGAGTTTAAATAACAGAACAATTGCTTTTGTTCCAATGCTAAGAGGAAAGAAATAACGTATGTCAGTTATGACAGGTTCTGCTATGACCCTACAACAAATTGTCTCTAAATTTTGTGTTGTACATGATATAAATAATAGTGAAGGCATGTCCAGAAAATGTTCAGCCATTGTTAACATGATGAGAATGGTTTGTGTGGCATCAATGTAACTTGGCAGCCAAGGACAGTGGACTGGAATGTGAATACATTAACAACAATGACTTCACTGTGCCACTCAGTGGGGGTGGTAGGCGCTGTTGACTGAACACGTGTACTGTGTGGCTGTCACGTTCAAAACGACTGAGTGAGTAGAGCAACAAATCTGCATCAATTCTTTTGTTAAGCTTGAACATTCATCCATGGAAACTACTCACATAATTCAGAAGGCTGCTACAATGGGCAACTGGTGATTGGCAGCTTCATCCTGATGACACACCTGCTCCTGCATCATGTCTTATGCAGATTTTTTGGTGAAACATTCTATCACCCAGGTGACTCAGCCCCACTACAGCCCAGATTTGGTGCCCTGAGACTCCTGGCTTTTCCCAAAACTAAAATCACCTCTGAAAAAGGATTTCAGACCGTCGGTGAGATTCAGGAAAACACGATGAGGCAGATGATGGTGATTGGGAGAACCATGTGAGGAACCATGACGTTCACACTTTTCAAATCGTGTGGTAAAAAGTGGCTTGCTTTTGTACACATAATCACTACATGACTCAAAATAAGTTATATTTCAAATTCATTGGTGTTAAAAGAAATAACTACAATATATGATATTGCAAACTCTATGGAGATTAATCCTTCTTTGAAGGGGACTGAGGTTTCACTGTCCTATGTACAGTGTTTCTTGTCTCTTGTATCTTCTTCAGTAAATGTCTCTATTTTTCATAGTGCATGGCTGGCTACTTTGTGGACAAATCTCATATATGTATGTACATGTGTATGTACATGCATAAAGACTGTTGTTTTATTAAATCAGCACTTACTCTAGATGCAACCACAAGAAAAAGTAATTTTTTAAATCCTTGAAACTTCTTCCTGCGGAAATTGCAGGGAACATTATGTGGTTGTAAAATTTCCTGCTAAGCATCATATAGCAGAGGCTTTATTTTTAGTGGTTTTATTTCTTTATAAAGAATTTCAGCCATTATGAATTATTGGATTAAAAAACCTTTTAACTTCCATTTTGTGTTATTTCTTCTCCATTGTGAGTTATCAGTTGTCCATTAAATATATTATGTTTATTAAGAAAAATTGTATTTTTAAAGCACAGATCTAGAAATATATCAGTGGTTATAAATATTTTTTTATTATTCATACATTGAAAGTTATAAAGTTTTATCAATTTTTCTCAACCATATTTGTCCAGGACAAATGTCAAATTGATTAATGTACTGAACATCTATTGTAATTTATTGTACAGCTCTGAAGAGCAGAGCTGAGTAAGCTGACAAATTAGAAATAAAGTTTCATATGAAGACCAATGGGCATCATGTTTGAAGACAAACATTAGTTATACTTTTTGAAGATAAAGTGTTAAAAACTATTTTATATAGTGATGGATTGAAGACTATTCCTCCTTTGAAATAGAAAGTATGTGTAAAAACTTATGAGTATCATTAGTAAGAACCAACTCCTGTAATCCAAACTAAATTGAATGTTTTATTTATATACATCCAGCGAAAATTTGCACTTAATTTCTAAGTTTTCTCAGGAACTTTCACATACTGATATAATGGGTATAGTTCTTTACAATTATGCTAACTTTGTGAGCCTCCCTAAAAATATAGAATGTAATATATGAATACACATATAAGAAAATTACAAATTTCACCCTCAGAAACAATTCCAATTATCTTAGTGATTTATAGAACTATAGGAGGTTCATTTTGTAAAGGAGCTTGGAGGTACTACAATTCAGGGGATTATTAATTTTTTAATCCTCTTTGTTTAAAGGAAACCATAACATGAAGCCCAAACTTTAAGAGACTAAAAAAGTGATTATAGTAAAAGAGGAAAGGGAAAGCTTGTCTTTCCTTCCCTCCCTCTTTCCTTTTTTCTTTTGCTTTCTCCTCCTCCTCTTCTTCCTTCTCCTTCTCTCTCTCTATCTTTGTCTCTCCCACCCACCCTACCTCCATGGTTTTTGAAATATAAATTCTAGTGCAGCAGAAGAGAAACTTGTCAGTGGAGATAGTAATTCTTTGTACTTGTTCGATGACTTGAAATTTTCAAAAAATTTTCTCTTCATCAAAACAACTCAATTTCTCTCTCTCTCTCTTTAAACATTATACGCCAACCTTCGGAGGGTGAGAACTTTGAATTCCAAATAGGGTGTCCTCATTATGTCAAAGCTGGACTTAGCATTATGCTAGATCTTAACAGACTTTTACGTCCTTACTGTTAAAGATTCTATATTCTAAGTCAGCGTGGAAATACTGTTATTTGCCAGACCATATACATTCTCTCTCTTTTTCTACTTGCAGAAGCCCATTATTGCTGTTGCATCCATCCCCTGCCGTGAGCTCAAGAATGGTGACCCTATTTCTGGCTCCAGAAATGAATTATGGTGGGATCAACCCAATCATCTCGGTCTTGTCCCTTTTGGCAGTAGACACTTTATGTATCGTCTTGTGACCAAATACTGCTCAGTGCCACCTGGGAGAGACTTTACTGGCAAACTTTTGTGGGAGATTTTTCTCACCAGAAGAGATGCACAAGAGCACATTCTCTCTCCTTTTCTTGATACGTTATGCCAGCATGTGATTCTGGACCTGCAGCAGCTGTTTCGTCACCATGAACAGAGACACCCTGTAAAATAGAGAATCCTTATTTGTATTTGATGTCATTGTAAGAAACTTAAACAGAGGCTTAAACAAATGTAAAGTTTTACTTTCTTCGCCCCTCAAAAAAAAATCTTAAAGTTGGTGTTTGCTGGCCTCAGGACAGCAGCTGTAAGACATCAAGAGCAAGATTTGTTGAATTTCCTTGGCATTTCCCTTTTATTACAGGGTGGATGTCACAGTCCCAGTCAACATGTTTGTGTCAAAGCAGTCACAAGCTGAAAAAGGAATGAGAAGGAGGTGTGGTGACTACCTGAGAAGACAAAACACATTTCCATAGGGGAACTTTTTATGAGAAAAGAGTCTGGGAAAGTGATGCTTTTTCTTCCCAGCATCTATAGCAGAGGAAAGCAAGACAACAATGCTTCGAGAGTACTGAGTGAGCCTTCTACTGTATCTGCCACACTGCCCTATGGGAGACATCAAGGAAAGGCAGAAAAAAGTTGGATTCTTAACAAAATTGTTGATCCACTGAATAAAACAGCACAAGATGTTACATGAGAAAAAAAAGATCTGTACTATTTAAAATACTTGTAGCCTGATGATTTTTTAAAATCACAAGGAATAAAGTAAATATACCTAAAAGTTTCATGTTGCAATTCATAAACACTCTTTCTTATTTTTAATTTTTAGAGGAACTGATTAGACATCACTATGTAGACATCATTTATTAATTTTACTTAATATCTCTCTTCCACCATTGGAAGGTAGTCCTTCAGAGAGCAGATAGTACTGTTACTTTGTTCATTGCTGTGTACACTATGTCCTTCATACATACTAAATAAATGTCTCAAAAAACCAAATACTTTTTTCACTTAGTTGGATCTTTGGGCACATGGGCTTAAAAACATTTAAGAATTCTTGCAATTAGCATAGCCTTTAATAACACAATGTCTAATCGGAGGTCAGTTGTTTGGAAAAGAGAAATAAATACTTGTTTGCATATGTCAAGTAATTGAGATGTTGGGCAAAATTAATTTTGTTTAAATAATTATGCTCTGGTAATAATTTAATCTTTATATAAGGATGAGAGCTTCAGATCAATGTTCTCTGCATTCATAAAAGGAGGTTATAGAATCTTAGTGCAGCTCATTTACTTCAATCTCTTTCTCTTAATCAAGCTTTTATTAACACAGAGAGACTGAATATATAAACCAACAATGAGTGGGTCATATGTAAAAATATAACTTTGACCCACTACCTGAAGCAACAAGCAAGAAACCAACCCCTTATCTACAATAAACAACCCAGGAAGCCAGCCTGCTCAGATTGCTATCTCTAGTGACAATTCTGGAAGCTAAACAATAACTTCTATAACAATTGTCCCAGAATAGGTCATTAATTAATTAATTAATAATTGACAGCTTCCCCGATTTTTCTTTTTGCTTCCAATTTAGGACCATGCAGAGACAGACAAAATTGTGGCAGCCCAAATCAGTCAATAGGAGGCCCACTTCTAGTTAGTCCCCTACAGCTTCCCCAGGAAAACAGCCTCTAATCAGGTCAGACCTGAAACCTTCTTTTTCTGACTATAGAGTTTTCCCAGTCCTCTGCCTGACTTTATGTCTCTGCCAAGTGCAAGTAATGGTAGCTGACTGCTTTGCTATGGTAAGCTCAAAATAAATAGCCTTTGCTTTTCTCATTTGTTTAGCTTTTATATATTTCCATAGCATATATTGTCAAATATACTTCAACAGATATACTATAGAACCAAGTTTGCATTTAAATAGAGTCTGTGTTGGATTTCTTTAAAATAAATTCATAAAACGATACAATAGCCTTTAGAAAGTGATGACAAGATGGATGAGTAGTGTTAGTTTAATTAAAAAATAAAATTAATCTATATAATATCTCCTCACTTATGTTATGCATATGTATCTGTTACAAAATAAATGACTTTATTTTTTTCTAAAATCATTTATTAAATATAGATGTAACCAAAACAGATTCAGGGCTTATGTTAATTAATCAATATGAAGCATTCTGGATCACCTTTCACAAACTATTTACCTCAAATTTCAACATGTGAAAGAACTTATGAAACATTGTTTGATAAATTTGCTTTCCAAAAACATGGAAAATTATAGCTATTATTTTAGATTTTTAAGGCTTATAGAATTAAAGATTTCAAAGGAAAAATATAGATATCCATTTGTCAAATTTTTAAAAATCTCAATTATGTCTTTCTAACTGTTCTTCACATGTTTGAATATAAATTCACAGAAAATCACAAAATTAGAATATCATGAATGATTAAACATCCTTTCAAGAAGATTCCAAGATGAACTAAAACTGTTCATTCTTGCTAATATTTCAGTTGATATTTTAAACATGTAAATTCCACATAAAGAGATAACATGTATTAAGGAAATACTAATTTTATATTTAATCTCCATGGGAGCCATAATCATAAAATAATAATAATAATAGTAATTTTTGAAGCAAATATATACTTTTCTTTATTATTTTGTTAATTACAGTTGACATTAAATATTTTACATTAGATTCAGGTGTACAGGATGATGGTTAGACATTTGTACAATTTTCAAAATGATCCCCTATTAAGTTGGTTACCCACCTGCACCAAAAATAGTTATAATGTTACTGACTATATTCCCTACGCTATACTTTACATCTCCTTGACTTTTTGGTAACTACCAAATTTTACTTCTTAATACCTTCACCTTTTTCACTCAGCCCCCTAAAACTCCTCCTGTCTGGCAACCACCAGTTTGTTCTCTGTATCTATATGTCTATTTTTGTTTTGTTTGTTTATGTTGTTCTTTAGATTTCACATGTGACATCATATGGTGTTTGTCTTTGTCTGACTTATTTCACTTCGCATAATACCCTCTAGATCCATCTATATTGTTGCAAATAGTAATATTTCATTCTTTTTTATGGCTGAGTAATAGTCCATTGTATATATGGCCCACTACTTCTTTATGCAATCATCTATTGATGGGCACTTGAGTTACTTCCATATCTTGGCTATTATAAATAATGCTGCAAAAAACATAGGGGTGCACAAATCTTTTTCAATTAGTGTTTTGGATTTCTTTGAATAAATACCCAGTAGTGGAATTGCTGGGTCATAAGGTACTTTTATTTTTAATTTCTTAGGAACCTCCATTCTGTTTTCCACAGTGGCTGAACCAATTCATAATCCCACCAACAATCAACAATCCGTAGTCTGTTCAATAAATGGTGTTGGGAAAAGTCAACAAATACATGCAAAAAATGAAACTAGATCACCTTGTTATATCATACACAAGCATAAATTCAAAACAAATTAAAGACTTAAATGTCAGATCCGAAATCATAAAACTTTTAGAAGAAAACATAAGCAATACACTTTCTGATATTATCGCCAGTAATATTTTTTCCTGATATATCTCCTTGGAAAAGGAAAACAAGTTAGATAAATAAACAAATAAACAAACAAGCAGGACATATCACACCAAAAAAAAAAATTCACAGCAAAGGAAACAATCAACAAAATGCAAAGCAACCCACTGATTGAGAGAAGATATTCACCAATGGTACATCCAATAAGGGGTTAATATCCACAATTTATAAAATACAATTTTCAAAAACTAAATACATTCATGGGGATTTTGTTTCTCCAAAAATACTCTACTTGACTCTTCCTTCTCCTTAGATTTGTTTTAAGATCATAGACGTTTCTTATTGCCAACAGTCGAGCTTGGACACTGGTCCTCGATCCATGTAAGAAGAATCTAAGATGCAAAAATTAAAGGAGGACTGTTTAAGAGAGGATAAAACGCCCAGTAACCTGCAAGGAGAGAATGACAAATGAACACCTTGCCCCAGTTGGAACTACATTAAATTTCACTATTTGAGATGCTACTCCCTTTGGTCCATGAGGACATTTTAGTCAGATTCTGAATACTCTACGAGAGTTAAAATCACCTACATTGAAGTGATAGTATTTTAACAGCCTTAAAATAATTTGAGAATTTGCTGTTCGATATGTGTAAAATTTCAGTTATGTCACATAAGTTCTTGAAATCTGCCATCTAACACTGTGCTGATAGTTAAGAATATAGCACTGTACATTTAAAAATGTGTTAAGAAGGTCGATCTCATGTTATCTGTTCTTTCCACAATTAAAAGAAAAAATACTTTGGAATGTTAACAAGATGTAATCCAGAAGAGTCTTTCTGAGTATCTGACTTTCATCATCCCAACACACGTGGAATATGGACCACATACTATTTAGCAGTACAATAAAATATGAATTTGCAAGGCACCAAGTTTCAAACAGGAATTTTACTTTCTGTCTTTTTTTGCCCACATAATTTTTAAAGTATGCTTCCAGTACCTTTGAAAATACTGGGATGAAATGTTTGGCACTTGGCAAAGAGATAGTGAGTAAAAGCAGAAACAGAAAACCATTTGCTACTTTACAATTTGTCCTGAGTCAGTTGCCTCTGACACCTTTACATCCACACCATATATAACATGTAACTGGACATTGTTAGTTTCAGTGACTTAGGAATACCCATTGTTCTGTAGGAAAGTTCATACTGCATTGAAGAATAAATCCACTTTCTCTTTAACAAAAGGACATAAGATTTCAAGGGAAAAGTTCAGATCAATGACATAAACATACACCTAAATAATACAATAGACAGTAGTTAGAATATCATCTCTTTACCCAAATTTAAGATGTTCTGATACAATGATCTCTCCAAACAAAGAAAATTCAAATATAAAAGAGAAAATGTTTTGCTGCTTCTTTCTAAGTAGAAATTTATGGGACTGTCTATACATAAAATATAAATTAGGAATATATGGAAGTATTAAAAATAAGACTGTGTTAAATGTATTGTCAGATATTAACATTTATCATAAAACTACACTTATGCTTTTTGTCCTTTTGAAAAATGCCCATATTCAAATCTTCTTACTGAAGTGCCTAGTTCATTTCTCTCAAGAAGCTCAGATGCAAATTCTTACATATCTTTAAAATTACCAATAATAATAATGCTACAAACATGATTATAAAATTCTTTAATTTTAGTTCAGTAAATAAATATAATCAATTGATTCCCTTGCAAGAGCAAATTAATTTTCTATTTTGCTATTTCTATGGTTCCTTTTCCACCTAAAATATTAATAAGGTATTATCATACAAAGTATAAAAATAGGCACTTAGAAGGAAAAATTCCAAACAAAGAACATGAGTTTTCATTTAATAATTTAGTATATGTTAGTAATGAGGGGCAGATGAAAGAAATAAAGAAAAGGAAGGAAGGAAAGAAGGAAGGAAGGAAGGAAAGAAGGAAGGGAGGAAGGAAGGAAGGTAGGAAGGGAGGGAGCAAGAAATCAAAGAGAGGTATTTCTCCAGAGGGGCTCTAGGAGGTGCCTAAGGAATTGCAAATGATGTTGGTAATGTAATGGTCTGTGTAACCTCATGAGCTGTCAAATCCTACACTGCACAAGACTAATAGCTCTTTTATAAAGAGTTTCTTTTAGCACTGCTCCCCAAACTCGAAGTGCAGAACACTAGCTACTTAAGGGCGAAGTGATAAAGACTCACTTACTTAGGTTGATAAGCTTTCTCTGGAGTAGCATTTTGATTTTGAAACAAGTCACAGAACTCATTAGCAGAACCAATGGCAATGATAATAGACTATGACTATCTTTAATTGTCCTCCTGTTGTGCTATGCATTTAAAGGCCATATTTGAAATGAAAGCTTTGTTGGTGATTTAATGGCATGATTTGGGTTTTAAAGTAAGATAATCTCTCATCTATAACAAGATGAGTTCTGCATTAGACACATGCCTTGGATCACCTTCAGATTTCTTTGTCAACCACACAAAATGTAAATGTTTTAGGCTACTGATTTTGCAAAATAATAGTTAAAGTCTACCTATCATTTAATATTCCAAGATATTAACGTCCTGTTTCATAAAATGTGAAATAAAATGCTAGTTCAAACCTGGCACATACTTCAAATGGCATTCTAGACTTTAAAACATTGAAAGGTTTTAAATTAGAAGTACCATTGTATATCATATTGCATTGTGTATTGCAATAAGCATTCTTGGAAGGATGTATGAAGTTTAAATAAGCATATCCACTATGACAATATAATTTTATATTTGAAAATATTAAAACATTACTATCATTTTTAATACACATTCCAGAAAGTAAGCTCATAAAGAAAGCTCTACTAATTTACACATTATTGGTTCTCAAGGCAGAAAGACATATCATTGATATGACATATATAGGGTAAGAGGAGGCAGTCTGGCTTCCTCACCCAGGTGTCTGAGTAACTAATGGAAGCAGTGTTCCCATAGCCTTGAAAGGGCCTGATATGAAGCATTTCATAGACTTGAGACTGGGTCCCATAAATTGTTCCCATAACATGAAGTGAGCTCACATGTGCAGAATTATGCTATGTTATATAATTTTCCAGCATTTTCTCAGCTTTGTCACCTTTAGTATTTAAGCAGGTAGAGACTCCCTGCTGGGTGCCATGACATGATGGGAGACATGCTGAGGAGCAAGGGACATGACATGGGACATGCAGGGAGACACACAGCTTGCAGCACGCATGGCTTTCCCACCCACGAATAAAGGCATACCAGACAACTCAACGGCTCTGTGGATATTTTTCCATCTGCTCGAGCCTGGCCAGCCTTGAACCATCACAACACATTTAGAGAACTTCCAGTAGAATGAAAACATGCAATAGAGTCTAAACTGGGACCTGGAGACTTGGGTTCTAGCCAGGGTCCTGTATACGGCCCCAGGGGTTTTAGACTGACTGACTTGGACTTGCATAGCTTAAACACAGCACTCTGCACCTATCCCTTATTGCTAATTCCTAAAGCATCAGCAAGAGTTAAAGAGTCATTAAACAGTGATTCATGCAAAACAAGAAGCACATGTGAAGACATAGAAAAAGAAATCCTTATTTTCCTGCAGAATCTAAATCTATAATAAGGGTGAAGGTAGAGAGTAAGGATTTAATCAGAGTTGGCATTAAGAAAGACCTATTACAGCATGCTAAGAAGTTTGCATAGTTGATGAAAAATATTGGAAGACATTGAAGAATTTGAATAAAGGAATGGCTTTTCGATTGCAAGACCTCTGTCATCAGAGAGGAGGCCACTAGGGCTGTCACATTAAGCTACAGTATGCTTGAAGAGGAATGATAAAGGTTTGGACCAAGGTAGAGATAGTGACCAGTGAAGATTAAAAAAATAATTGATTAGGTTCAAGAGATATTAATTAGTTCAATAGAAAGACTGAGCGATTGATTAGGAATAGGGTGCAAGTGATGCCAGGCAGCACCTGGGGATTTCAAGGGAGGCCTCAACCCCATCTAAGTACTCTCTTTCTTTTTTTTAAGATTTTATTTTTTTTAATTTTAGAGAGTGGAAGGGAGGAAGGGAGGGAGTGAAACATCAATGTGTGGTTATCTCTCATACACTCCCTAACGGGGACCCTGCCTGCAACCCAGGCATGTGCCCTGACTGGGAATCAGCCAGTGACCCTTTGGTTCACAGTCTGGCCCTCAATCCACTGAGCCACACCAGCCAGGGCTCAAGAAAAAATTTGAGAGCATGACAGAAAGATTTAGTAAAGCACAGTAAACTTACTAAAGCAATAGTATGCACCCAAGAAGTGAGAGTAGGTGACTTTGGAGAAAAAGAGGACATGATGAGTTATGGGTGGGAGGTTTTCATTAAACTTGCATGGCAGGTGGTAGGGTGGTTCTCAGCTTCTGATGCTAGTGGAGTGACTGCCAGTGCAGCTCATCCTTGTCTCTGCACCCCAGATAGTGATTTCTCTTTTTGGTTCTCTCTGTTACAGGAAATTGGGGAGGGGAGTTTGGGGGGAATAAGGGGTCAGTGAAGGTCACATCTGTGATGTTCCAGCCAAAATGGAAATGGGGAGTGGTAGAGCTTCAGATCTTTTTCCCTGTTCTAACTTTCCTGCTTCACAGGAAGAAGAAAAAGTTTGTAACTCCCAAATTTCTTGTTTGGGCAGCTAGATAAATTATTAATTTATGAAGACAGTACTTTGCATTAACCTCACCACATTCTTTTCTGGGCACACACATACAGTTTTTCATCCCCCCCCTTGCAGTTGAATAATGTATCAAGTGACTGATTTCTAGCCATTCATATGGGTGATAGTAATAAAAGCTTTGTCCAAGCCAATACGTCTCTCTGATGACAATACTGGAATCCATCTATTCTAAATGGTTAGCCACAGATTGCTAACAATCTGGTTCCCTGGGTGGCTATGAGAGAACCTCTGAGGAGACATGCCTGACCCTCCTTACGTGGTAATCCTTGCAAGGGTGAAAAATAAAACTTACAAAGTTTTATCAAAGATAAATATCAAAGATTCTTTCTTACAGCAGCATATCTAATCCTATTCTGATTAAGAGAAAAAATATTTAATCAACAAAAACCTTTAGAGAAGAACAAGTTTGGGAGAAAGAAATGGGTTGGGAAAACACTAATGAGTTCAGCTTCAGCATACTGATTTTGTGATCTTGTGTAACATTCAAATGAAGAGAGTAGGAAATATTGGATTGTACAAATCTGCACCTAAGAATAGAGAGCCAGGCTGGAGATAAAGATGTATAAGTCTTTGAGTTATAAACTATAATTGATGCCATAAGATAAATAATATAACTGCATGCCATTATCTCATCTTCTGCATACAATGTTTACATAAGAAATAGTATTTTTAAATCTCTATCTCTAAATATTTAAAGGACCATGTCAGGTTAAACAGATTTAGTATAACTTTGCAATGTGCATAATGCCTTGATTCATTAGGATAAAACAGCATAGTTGGCAATCTTTATTTTAGTAAATTGGGAATATATATTAAACTCAAACATATTCTCTAAAGATAACTTCTGCTGTAGATTTTTTTTTTTTTTGCTTATTCAGAATTAATTTATGCAACTTCGGGTACCAATTGGTTCTTATTTTTCTTTGGTTGCAAATAGTCTTTGTAAATGGAAGAGAATGTTTCCTGATGGCCCTGAATGTTTCCTGGTTTTCATTAACCAAGGAACAGGCTCATGGTCTATGATAAGCCAATGCCACTAATTTTTCTAGGTCAAGGCACGCTAGTGGAATTTCATGGTAGAAGAAAGTTTAGAGGCACTAATTCATTTCTGTAATGGTTTCTGATGCAAAGCTCCACAGACTAGTGATGTCCAGACGCCCGGAAATTCCTTAGATTGTCTTGTGTTTGCAAGGTTTTTTTAAAAAAAACTTTCCAGTTGATTCTCTGAGCTAGTAATTAGCATTTCAATCATTTCCATTATGTATAAGAGAGCTGCCTGCAGCCAAAGAACACTTAAATGCTGAACATATGAATGCTAATAAACAAATGGAGTTAAAAGTACAATCTTCAATACTTTGGTAGAAGGTTATTTGTGAAAACAAAATTACTGGCTTTAATGTGAAATATGAATGTACTAGGCATACAGTTAAGTATTTTATAATGAAAATAAATAATTGCTTCATTTTTTTCTAAGTTCAGAAATAACAAAATTTTTCAATAAATGAACTCTTCTAAAAAAGCCATGAAAGCAAGTTTTCCAACACAGAGTTTACTTGGAAAAATCCTTGGGATTTTGTTATGTAACTGGATCAGTCATTTACTACATAATGTAAAATTGTCATCAAATATGGAGAAACTAGACAAAATGAATGACTTAGGGCAGAATAGTGATGTGGTCCTTACATAATGTTTAAACCCAAAATAAAAATAGGTAATTTCAAATATTAAAACTATCTTTGAAAGGTTAAAGTAAAATTTGAACAAAGCAACCATATGAAATAGAATATTTTACTTTGAAAGATGAACACACAAAAAACCTTCTCTGAAGGTATTGCTATCTCTAGAGTAATTAAATCAGTGAGATGGATAATATAATTAAAGTGCAAATAAGCTACTCCTAAAAAGAAAAATGTTAGAATTTATTATAAAACAACATTCATTAAGAAAATATACATTATCATATTAGATTTGAAGCTCCTTGAGAAAAATGACTGATTTTATACACTGATAAAATTGAGTAATCACAACTAGTCACCAGATAGAACTGTGCTTTACACTTTGAGGCTCTGAGGAAGTTAGAGGTACAGGTGCAGAATAAATATGATGCCGTCGTTGTCTACAAGGAAGAACCAGTCACAGAAAGTCATTTTACTAAACGTGATCAATGCCACTACAGAGCTAAGACCACAGGGAAAGTAGAACAGCCCTCTTCTGCATGGAGAGTAAAGAAAGACTTGCAGAATAGATACCTTCCAAAGTGTGACTTAAGACCTGCATAAAATATGTGTGTTTTGCAGACATTTGGTAACGGAATAATAGATGAGTCTTTTATGTAGCTGAACATGAGCATCAGTAAAATGAATGTGTGAAGTAGAGAGAGATAGAAGTGGAAAATCTTGGAGGTAGATTATAAAAGAGCTTTCATAATATGCTAAATAGTCTGAATTATTATTGACAAAATACAGTCACTGAAAATCTTTGGGCAAGAAAGTAACCATGATTACTTGTGTTTGAGTGATAATATTGACTATACTGTTACTGTAAAAGTCAGAGCATGAGGGAGGCTCCCCCATCAGCCAAAGTGACAGCAGGGGGAGGTTCTTAGGCTGAGCGTGTGAGAGGCTAGCAAGAAAATTGGATAGAAAAAGCCCAGCCCAGGTACCAGACTGGGGGTAGGACCAGGGAGAAGCAGGCACAGGTGCAATACGTGTCAAAATGGTGCTCGGGGAGATGACAAACCAAGGAGGCTTGTGGGTCTAGCCTGGGAAAAGAAGGGATTGGTTGGGAAGTGGGCCCACTGAAAGCGTGAGAAAGTTTGGGAAGTTAATTGTTCATTTTGAAGAAACATCTAGTCTTTTCCAAGTCCAAGCTAATATATAATTCCAGGGGAACAAAGAAGCTCTCTTTCTCTTTTTCTCTCTTTGGCTTGTCACCTGTGCTTGCATATTCTCTCTGTGGGCCACATGGCCCATAGCCTTCAGGACAGAGCCTCTCATTCTCTCTTGCTCACTTTGTGATGCACTCACTGGTCCATTCACATGCTCTCTTGCCTGGAAGCACATGACTATGTGGTCTTGGCAGCCACATGGTTCATGGCCTTGTGGGCTTCACATACACACTTCAGGAGAGAGCCTGAAATGGACAGCAGCCAGGAACAAGCTAAGCTACCTGGATAGGCACTAAGACCTCTTCGTAGCTGCCTACAGGTTCAAAAGGACTGTACTTTAAAATGGAGTAGGCACTCTGGACACTGGCTTTTGTCTTGGCCTTGCTGAGGACACAGTTGGACTTTTTCCAGGGCAGGAAGAGGAAATGGGCTTTGAGGCAGAAGTCCGCCATTCTCCTAGGTCATGTGGCTCCTGAAATAAAACCTCTTTCTTTTTGCACTAGCATCTGCCTCATGAGTTTGACTTTTGCAGTGACAAGTAGCCTCCATTTTTGTTTGGTTATAATAATGTAGAAGACTGTCGCTGGGAAGAGAAGTCAAGGCATGTAACAGTCCCAAGGATAAATAATATAAGGGCAATAGGGCATTTATAGAGAGGAAGAGCTAGAAGCAGGAATCCCCCCAAAAGAATTTATTTATAAAAAATTATGTTTTCATTCTTACATGTTTAAACTTCACTCACCTTCCAATAATGTACATTTGATGCAACACATCTATTGAGACTTTTTTCCACTACTCGAAACAGCTTTTGAACTCATCCATTTTGTTGCCTTTTAGTGTTCTGCCATGTTTTGTTTGACCTTCTTCCGCATCGACAAAACATTTCCCTTTGAGGACATTTTTCATCCAGGGAAACAAAAAAGAATTGCTTGGGGTGAGATCAGGCAAATAGGGAGGTCAGAGCATGGGTGTCATGCTATTTTTGATCAAAAATTGAACATTCTGTGTGGTGTGGGCAGGTGCACTCATAAATCACCCATCATGAAATGGACAAATACGTTGAAAGAATCTTCATAAAAATCACAGGCACCAAATGTTTTCAGGATTCGAGACAATGCACATTGTTTAATCTAAAACTACATGGTGTTGAACCCAAGAGTCAATTCTCAGTCTTCAGTTTTCCAACATTATCACTTCATCTTGGATTTTCTTTTTGAATGGCTTACAGAATACTCTATTTAAAAAATCTAATGGTGGTTAATATGTTTCCTTTAGTGGCACCTTCTTTGTGGCACATTTCTTAGCATGGGTGTTGCTCAAGATCCTCTTCTGGTTCCTGGTCCTCTTCTACGTTGCATCTACTCCCTTGGTGATCTTGCTCAGTCTCACATAGTATTTATATATTGAGGAGCCTTAGATTTATAGCTACAGCTCAGATCACTTTTACAAACTACAGACGGAAACCTAGCCAATGACTCTCAAGTTGAATGTTTATTAGAAATCTCAAAACTGACATATTCAATGTGTTATGTGTGATTTTCTCTCCCAAACCCTGTTCTATTTGCCTGCAGCTGTTTCCACATCAGTTGATTTTTTTCACACCACATATCCAACCTTTCAGGAAATTCTGTGGCTCTGATATCTGATCTCATCTGCTATTATCCTGGTCCTACTAAAGATGGTCTTGAATAGCTGTCTAATTTAGTCTATTAATAGATTGCATTTTTTTCAGTGTTGCCCTCCAAGGCTGTTCTTTACAAAAAAAAAAAAAAAAAAAAGAAAAAAAAAGCTTTACATGCTAACAATCTGATTCTGTTACGGTCTACTTAAAACCCTGCAGTAGCACCCAAGGTCACTCGAAATCAAAGATAAGACCTTGCAGTTGCCTACAAGACATATATGATGCCAACTTCTTCTACTTTGCTCATTTTACATTGCATTTTGGCGACACTGGCCTTCTTCCCCTTTCTTTAACCTAATGGGCATATTCCTAGTAAAGGACCTTTGGAAACCCATTATTTTTTTCTGTCAAAGGTTCTCTTCCCCAAGATAAAAAAGTTCACGAGTAATTCCAATACCTTCCTCAAATTTTTGCTTAAATGTTATATTTTCATTGATTTCTACCATTACCATTAATTTATAACTGCAATCTGCCTTACTCATTTCTACTCACTCTTATTTTTTATTTTTGTCCATTACATTTATCACCTTCTATTGAATTATATAATTTACTTTCTTTGTATTATATCAAATGTTTATGAGCTATTGGTTCCATAGAAATACCACAGATAGGCAAGGATCTATATACATGATGTTCATTGATACAATCCAAATGCCTAGGAGGGTGTCTGACATTTAGTAGACATCAAATAGGATACTGTGCCTGGAAAAGGGTAGTAACTATTGTTTATCACATCCACAATATATTATCAATGATCAGATATTTCCCACAAGTCAACACATTCCTATTCATGATATTTAATTTATAGGTAATAAAAGTATGTGGCATCTAGAATCATTTCTG
Source organism: Desmodus rotundus (assembly GCF_022682495.2). Taxonomy (NCBI): domain Eukaryota; kingdom Metazoa; phylum Chordata; class Mammalia; order Chiroptera; family Phyllostomidae; genus Desmodus; species Desmodus rotundus. Next base: position 71,037,550 of record NC_071388.1, on the reverse strand, counting down.
ATCTAAACTGTCTTAAGTTTTGCCAATAAAGCAGCCTCTGAGATAGAGACCAGGTGCCAGGGATTTACTGGGGAACATTTCTGGTTGCAAAACCTCAGAGGGAGTGAGGGAAACAAGATTAGACAGGGGTAGAAGTTGAAAGTTAGTACCTTTGCAGCATAGTAATATTTGGGGTGATATTACTGGGGATTGAATATTTGACAGTCTTTGAATAAACTGTAGTATAAAATTTTAATGTTATATCAAAGAGAAACTCAGAAGTGTTTTTGGAAAAGAATCTTAGGTATTGGTGAAGAATGAGGCTGAGACATCCATGAAGGGAAGAGAAAAACTAATGGTAGTAGAGGCGGTGGTGAGCCAACCAGATTCACTCTTCAGACCTGGACATTTATTCCACCAGTTCAAAGAATGTTGGCTGTTGACAGCTCACAGCTGAGTTCTTATCCAGGTTAGAGAGCAATGATTTGCCCAAGGATATGCCTCGTTCATATGGGCAGCTGATATCCATTGACTGGTCAATACAGGGTAAAAAAAAACCAGCCCCCTTCCTTGATTGGGAACTATTCTTAAGAGCTGTCCTAATAACAGAGCTTACCATGGAGATGGAATTGCCAGTGGCCCGTGGTGCAAAGGTACTAACTTTCAACTTCTACGCCTGTCTAATCTTGTTTCCCTCACTCCCTCTGAGGTTTTGCAACCAGAAATGCTCCCCAGTAAATCCCTGGCACCTAATCTCTATCTCAGAGGCTGCTTCATTGGCAAAACTTAGGACAGTTTAGATCAGAAATGATTCTAGATGTCACATACTAAAATTGGATTTTGAATTGCATTACCTCCTGCCTAGCTGACAATGAGGACCACAGCACTGAAAGTAAGTAGAGTACTAACACCCAGCATGCTGTCTCGGTGATATTTTAAATTCCCACTAGTGTTAAACTAGTGTTAAACTGGCTGTTGCAAAATCCAAGGCATCTGAGAATTCAGAGAAAGTAGTATTACAAGAACCCTGAAATTACTTTTTGTTTCCTACTACTAATGCTTCATGAAATAATATAAAGGCTGGATATGATTAATCACCAATTTATGTGGAGTGTTAAATCCAGATGACCTAAGCAGCATAGTTATTTTCATCTCTGAAGGGCAAAAACAGAAAAGTGTGAGTCCCATAATTTAATTATAAGAGTAGGGGAGCTTCGGGAAAGTTCAAATTCTCAACTGTGTAAATATGTTTATCCTAAGGTTAAGGCCCTAATTGAAAAAGCATGGGATCTATGTAAACGCAGCTGGATCGACGCCCTTAACATTTTGAATTTTCAGATCGCTTGAACACAGTGGGGCCTTCGGAGGTGGTGTTCCATCCTTACATAAAGTTGAGGCAGACACTGTCTGCATCTATCTCCACTTAGGCTCTGAGTCACCATACCAATACAATCACTCAGGTAGTCACGTCGTAACACAACTGGGGGAGAGGGGTGGTGGTGCTGGATGTGTAAAGGGAGAATGTGAAGTAGACATCAAAAAAGCTGTAGGAATAGCCCAAAGTTATTGGGAGTCGGGAGGATGTCCAGTTGGCCCCTGAAGTACATGGATTTGAACTGTGCGGGGCCACTGACACATGGATATTTTTCAACTGACCTGTTCACTTTACACCCATTTTGTTCAAGGGTCAAGTCCGTGGCTGGCAATTTGTTTATGTGATGAACCGACTATAATTATTCAGGGATATTTGCCTGTGTGGGAGATCTGCAGCCCTAATTCCCCTGTTGTTCAAGGATCAACTGTATATGAATCCTGCGGGGGCTGGATTAAGAGGAATCAAAGGAGAGATTTTATTTGCTTTAATATAGGTTAGCTGCTGCGATAGGCAGAATAATGTCCCTACCCACCCGATAGGTATTCACTCCTTAATCTCTGGAACCAGTTGTTGTTGTTTTTTGCTTTACATGACAAAGAAGAATTAAATTAGGAAATAGAATTAGGGTTGCATTAAGCTAACCTCAGAACATGTTATTCTGTATCATCCAGTTTGTTCCAACATTGTTCTTAACATTGGAAGAGTGGAGTAAAGTGTGACTCAGAAAAGATGTGCCAATGGCCTCAGTCAGAGTGATGCCAGGTAGGTAGGACTCAACCTGCCATTGTTCACTTTAAGGATGGAAGGAGGAGGCCAGAAGCCGAGTAACAAGGGCAGCTTCTAGAAGCTGCAAAGGCAAGAAAGTGCCTTTACCCTTACAGACTCCAGAAGTAACTCCACTCTGGTGACACCTGGGTTTTTAGTCCAGTGAGAAACATTTTCAGACTGCTGTCCTCCATAACTATAAGGTAATAAATGTGTGTTTTTAAAGCCACTTTGGTTTTGAAGATTTATATTTCAGCAATAGGAAACTAATGAAGCATTCCTTCATGACACAAGATTGAACACTTGGGCAAGGGCCCCATGAAATGGTGCTAGTGTGGCTGTAGAAACATAAATAATACAATGACCAGCACTAAGTAAAGCATCGGTGCTTGAATTACCATAGCTTATGGCACCTGGAAGAATGAGGGTCTCAGCCGTGAAGGAGGGAAGTAGGCAGTCATCTCAGTATCTACTAGGGTCTGCCCATGCCTCTCAGATAAATTTGCGTCTTGTAGTATGTTTGCTCCATGAGGAAAAATTTCCAGCATACTGCTTGAGAGTCTTAGCTGCTCGTGACACACTGGCGATTCTAATGCAGAACTGCCTTTAGCAGAAGAGTTGCTCAAGGGAGTCTAAAAGCATGGCTGGTTGATGGGGGAGGTGTAGAAACCTAGACATTTTTCCTCAACTGGAGGCGATTAGGCGGCAGGATCACCCCAGCTCCGGAACATGTCTGTGGAAACTACACCACATTTCAACCTCTCCCTGTGCCCGGTTCTGTATATCTTATTTTCTTCCAGGGGCTGGGTTCTCTAGAACACTGCTGTATAAACTTCCTGAATGATACTCTCTATCTCAAGTTTCTTTCCCAAAGAATTCATCTAAAATAACTTTTTAAAGAAATAAAATAACTTTTCCCCCTTATTGAAATAAGCAGTGATTTCTTAAGTGATGATGGACTAAGTACCAGCAGATTTGTGTTCTACGATATACTCTTGGATTTCCAGAAGGTCAAAAGTTGAGCTGACCTCAATATTAGCTTTCAAGGTATAGCAAGGGTGTCCAAACTTTTGGTGTCTGTGGGCCACACTGGAAGAAGAAGAGTTATCTTGGGCCACACATTAAATACACAAACACCATGAGCAGAAGAAAAAGGTTTTAAGTAAACTTACGATTTTGTTTTGGACAGCATTCATAGCCATCCCGGGCCACAGTGGCCCGCAGGCTGTAGGTTGCATACCCCTGGTCAAGCTTTTTTTTAGTGACATAAGGAAATAATTTTTTCTGGGAAGAATTTGTAGTCTACCGCTACCATTTGATGCAATCCAGGTATGATGACTTATCCTGGGAATGAAATACTGTACTTGGTTTAAGATGCATCCAGCATGAGTCTGGGGGTGGCCAGATAGGAATATAATTGGTGGCATCTGGGGAGGGTGCAGGGATGCCTTTCAAAGGAGGCAGGCACTTCATTCTACTTTAATTCATTCAAAAAGTGTTCTTCAAGAACTTTCTAAATGTTTGGCACTGTTATAGGCATAGTGCTAGCAGAAAAAGATAGTTTCCTTGTCTTCTCAGGTGGGGTACAGACTTGGAAAGAAGCACATTTTGGTATCAGATGTGAGTGCTGTAGTACATCAGCTGGGCATGCCTGTTCAGAACAGAGGTGGGATAATGTACACAAAGCAAACAGCAAACTCAAAGGCCCAAGTTTTAGAAAGAGGATCACCTAGCGTTTAGTGACTTGAAAGTAAGCACATCTGTAGGCTACAATGGAAGGCAGGAGGAAGATGAGAGACAGGGTGAGCGGTAGCCAAACTGTGAAATATCATGTAGGTAGGTCATGTTAAGATTTTAGACTTTATTCTGGAGGCTATCGGGAGAACTGGAAGGTTTAACTAGGGACTGATATGATCAGCTTTGCCTTTCAGAAATATCAGTGTGAAATTCTTACAGAGCACGGTTCAGAGGGCACCATCTGTGGCAACTCCTGTTGCTGACAAACGTAATCGCATCCAGGCTCCGTAAACCTTCGTCTCTCAGTGCCCTGTGGAGATTTAACACACACTTCTGGTTCTGATACCATTTATTTACTGGATGCAAATAGATAAAGTACATCAATGCCATAGAAATGATTGGGGTAGTCACCACAGTTTCTAAACTATACCAATAGTTTAGAGATTATTTGTGGCAAAATTAAATATGACCTCTCACATCATGGAACTATTTTTTACTAGATTTTCAAAATTCTGCTCAGGATATAGACTGTAAATTAGTGAGCAATGAGTCTCTCCTCACTGCTATCAGTATTTAAGACTCAAAGATAAATAACTAGGGTAATAGTATCACAATAATGTTTTCTTATGTTTTACAAAATGCCATTTCTTTTATATACTGATAGAAAACTTATATACTTATTTAGAGCTTCATTTCCGTATGCTTCACTAAAAATCCTAGCATCTTACATGTTTTGGGAAAAAAATGTTAACTCTGGTGAAGGTTCATTTAACCCTAGGCAGTAGGAAATATTCTAACTTCTAATATCAGAAATAATCAGACAAGTTGTTTTACCCACAGCTGAATGTTGCAGTTTAAATTCAGAGCTACCTGTTAAGATCAGGTAGTAATAGTCTTACCCCAAATACTTTATTTGTCAGATCTCTGATCTCCTAGAGTCGTATTCTTCTGATTGCTTTTCATAAAAAGACTTTTCAGGCTCTGATAATGCCAAGTGAGCAGGTGAAGCCTGGACAAGAGAAAGATATGAGAAAATATTTGCTCTATAAATCTAAACTATAAATCAAATGATGTAGGCTTCCCAAGAAGCAGAATCCTACAGAACATCATTTGATCAAAAAAAATTATTAAGCTAAAGAAATAAAACTTGCTGAAAGCCCCAGAAAAGTATATATATTTTTGGTATGGGTAATACAATGTTTAATTATCTGTCTATATATTTGTACATATAATAATTTATATAATAGACATATATTCATAGACACTCACGTAAGATAAAAGTGGACTTTAAAATCACTAATGCAAAATTATATAATCAAATACGCTGTACTGGAAAAATAACATACCATGTTGGTCAGATTTTGAGATATTAAGTTAATGTTGAATGACAACCTAGGTTTTGTTGAATTTTCAATTTTTGAAACAAACTATTAATGTGGGAATAATTGCCATTACATCCTATGAACTTATCCCTTATTAAATATTTACTAAATAATTGGAATTTACTAAAAAAATGGAATCTCTTTATAATGCCATTCTGATACAACATTGATTGTATAAAATCATTATTTCCATAATGATAACCAATGCATTTAGGTTTCACTTAGGTCTTTTTCTTTATTAATTATACACACACTTCTGGGGGTAATTAATACCATTCAGTTTGGGTTTGCCTTCTCTTCTGTGGTATCTCTGACATGTCTTCTAGATTTCGTGTAATCTAAATCCATATCTCTGCACTTTAGACTCTCCCATTTAACTGCTGCCTAGATATTTGCATTCTAATATACTGAGGCATCCCAAAATGAATATTCAAAACTTAATAATTTTCCCATAAATGCGTATCTACTTTTATAAACTTCTTTTACTCAGGGAAGCATATCTTGTCATATATCTGATAATAAAGGGACTATTTGGATGAAGCAATATTTATACTTTATGTTACCAAGAAATGTATGCAACAAATATATCTGCGCTTTATCCCATCCTTCAAAAATATACCTGGAGTTTTAGAGACTTTCATATTTTACCATGTTGTTTGAATTTTTACTGTAATGTATTAATATATATATTATTAAAAATATTGTGTTAGAAAAATTTACTATATTACATACCAGTAATTTCTGTCTGCATAGTACTGATATCACCACCATCACTGTTATTGATGTAATTCATTATTTTCTGCACAGTCTGGGATAGAGATGAAATAATCACATGGGGACACATATACTGTCCTCTTTACCACTCCCTTCCTTCAGTGAAACTATGAGAGAATGAACAGGTACTTAAGAGTCTTGCTGGCTCCTTCTGAAAGGAGGAAGAATGATAAACACAGCAAAGTCAACAATACAAAGTTCAGTGTGAATAAACACCATTTACTTCAAGTGTATTCTGTGCACTGATCTAAACACTTTACATATATTTAATCCTTAAAGAATGAAGGTGGTAGTTACACTAATTATCCTCATTTTATAGAGTGAAAAAGAAAACATGAGAGAGAGAAACAACTAAAGGTGAGAAATGATGTAGGTGGAGGAAATAGGCTTGGAGCTTTGTTTAGCTATTAGACCAAAACTCTTAAACACTAAACTGCATTTCTCCCTAGCTGTAATGTTTTTGCACATGCTATTCATTCTAGTATGTCTCTCATGATGCTGTTAATCACACCTCAGGTATCCGCATTAGAAACTGGACTCACCTTTGAGAAAGGGGGATATCAGACAGAGAATAAACACCTTGTCTCTAAATGGAAAGGGTATATGTGATTTAGGTTAGTTGGCAATTTTCCCTTAGGTCTTTTTCTTTATTATGAAAGAATTATTTTCAGCTCACATCAAATTGCTTAATGCTTCTAAGGTGGAATTGTTGGGTATAATCTTGGATTTCTTGCCTTCCCCTATCTGATGGGAACTGCTCTGTCTGGTTTCAGAAGCTGTAACCCCCCATTGTTAAGGCTGAGTCAGAGATGTTGGGACCATAAGCCACTAAGGAGACAAAGCTTATCTCCCTGGCAGGGGCACCACCTCTGCCCACTTTACTTTACCCTGCTTGGCTCTGAGCCTGACCAGTTAGTCAATGATGGGTAAGATTCCTCAAGGGAGGGATGAGCTAAGACAGGCATGGTCATGAAGAGGCCCGCAGGGAAGGACTTGAGGGTCTAGAGAAAGGGGATGATGGACCCTCACTCCTCAGCTTTGACAGAGACCGAGTCCTCATTCTGTCTGCAAGAAGTCTCCTAATCTCTTGGCTGCCTTACTTCCCCTACCTGACTTAAGCCTGAAACAATGACAGAGGGCAGTGCAGCCCTGTGCTGGAAAGGGCAGATTCCCTGGGGCGATCAGGCCTAAGAAAGAATGTATAACATCCTGTGAAACTTGCTTTGTTTATACCCTCAGCTTAAATGATAAGGGTCCAAGCCTGAAAAGAGTTTGTTTCCCAAAGTCTTATAGTCCTTTAACTAACTGACCCTGACTCAGAATAAGCCCTCAGAGTTCTTTGTTTGTTATCTATTGTTTGATCCTTACTGCCTGACAATGATTGATGAGCTATACCTGTATTCCTGTGCAAATTGAACCCAATAAAAACCCATTGAGGAAAAGGCTCTCTCTCAAAGGAGATGGGCCACCTTTCCTTCCCAAGCAGATCATGTCTTGGCAGACTTATTCTCATCCGTGGTGGTTGGCGGGGGTGGGGGTGGGGCTGTGGACAGAGCCCCCCCACACCTTTTTCTCTTTTTTAATTCACTAACTGATTTTTATTGTACCTCCAAAATTGTCATAGAGTCTACCCTGTTGTCTCCATCCTGACAATATCTCCCTTCTTCTCCCACATAACCTTTCTTTCTAATTCATTCCGTGTCATTATGTTTGGATCTTTATATATTATTCCCTAAATTTCAGTAAGTGGACACTTTCTAAAATGCAAATATAACAAGTTAATTCCTTTCAAAACTCCCTGAATATTTTCTCATTTCTGAGTATATATTGCATGTTTCTACATATACTTTTATACATTTTGTAGTATACTTTTGTATAACCTGGTGTCTGCTTAGCTCCCCAGCTTCATTCTTCCCACCACTTTCCACCTCACACTTCATAATCCAACTATATCAAACTTCACAGGTCTTCCAGCGCACCTCATGTTCTCCTGCCTGTGGGCTTTTGATTATTTATGTTGAAATAATTGTATACTTACAGAATACTTTCAGAAAGTAGTACAGTTTCTGCATATTGTTTATTCATCTTCCTCTAATGCTAGCAACTTGCATAACCATTACACCATCATTAAAGCTATGAAGTCAACATTGTTGCAGTACTATTAAGGAAATTACTGTTTTTGTGCTGTTTTTGCCAGTTTTTACACTAAAGTTCCTTTTGTGTTCCAAGATCTGACCCAGGTTCCCATACTACGTTTTGCTGTCATGATTCATTAATCTACTCCTGTCTGTGGCAGTGCCTCAGTCCTCCAGTGTCTTCCAACATATTAACACTCTAAAGTGTGGTGGTCAACTGTTTGGTGGAATTTCTGTCAATTTGAATTTCTGCGGTGTGTCCTCGTGGGAAAGGCTGAGGAAATGCACAGGCAAGAATGCCACAGAGGTGGTCTGTCTTTCTCAGAGCCTGACGTGAGAGAGTCCATGATATTGATGTGTCTTATTACTGGTGTTACTAACTTTCATCACTCGGCTAAATGGTAAAGCTACTGTTTTCCATTTGTAGTGAATAAATTACCTGAGAGAGAGATTTTGAGACTATGCTAATGCTGTTCCTCCCCAAACTTGTGCCCACTAATTTGAGCAACTGTTGGTGAAACTTGACTGAAAAAAAAATACTGAGTTATTCTGATGATGATTTTCCATTTCTTTTAATCCTATATATTTTTTTTCTTTAAGAAGGCCCTGTCTCAACCCAATCAACAAAACAAACAAACAAGCAAAATATAAACAAAGACACTGAAATTGAGAACAGGCTGACAGTGGACAGAGAGGAGAGCGGAGAGAATTTAAGGGGAAAAGGGTGAAGGGTTTGCAGGAACAATTATAAAGGACACATGGACAATAATGGGGGGGAGTGGAAACCAGAGGGAGGTGGGGAGGGCTGTGGGGTTAGGCTGGGGTGGGGGAAAAGGCAGAAAACTGTACTTGAACAACAATAAAAAAAAGAGAGACAAAACAAAGAAGGGCCTGTGTCTTCCATTTATTCATTGAACAGTTGGTGAAACAAATTACTGAATGATTGGTGAACTTTAATCATTAGGAGCTCTTAACTGGCTCCTGTGCCTTTTCTATATGCTTTTTTTTTTTTTTTTGAATTATCCCTTTCTTTTCTAACATCCACAAGATGCTATAAATTCATCTTGTATTTTCTCTTCCCTAGAATTGACCACTTCTCCAAGTTAGCCTTAATTACTTCATTGAGAATGGCACTAGAAACCATGATCTGAGTGCTAGGTGTGCCCATATTAAAATGATATCATTGCTTTTAGTCCCTCTGATTAAAGAGAGATAGGAAGCAGTCTTGGCTGGTGTGGCTCAGTGGATTGAGTGCTGGCCTGAGAACCAAAGGGTCATGGTTCAATTCCCAATCAGGGCACATTCCTAGGTTGTGGGCCAGGTCCCCAGTTGGGGGCACGTGAGAGGTAACCACACATTGATGTTTCTCTCCCTCTTTTTCTCCTTCCCTTCTCCTCTGTCTAAAACCAAATGAAATATCAAAAACAAAGAGATAGGAAATATATATCTGTAAACCTACTCTACATGTAAAGTAGTTCTAGAATTGCCAACCTGCAACCTATGAGCAAAAAATTACTAACTAGATTATGTTTATGTACCGTTCCTTTTGTCTTTAATCTTACAGTATCAAGTCAAGTTACTGTCTCCCAATGATAATTAGGAAAGTTATTTCTTCCCTATTTCCTTCATTGTTATTCAGGAAATATAGTTCATCTGTTATAGTTTACATTTCATTTATATCTCAACATCTTGCTTTTGCTTTAATTTACATACAGTAAAACACACTCTTTGTCATATAAAGTTCTATGAATTTTAACAAATGCATAGACTTGTGTTCTACAAAAATATTTTATCACTCCACAAATTGTCCCCTTTTAAATCTATTTTTTTCCACATCCTCAATGCTAGAAAGCACTGGCCTATTTTCAATCCTATATATATTTTTTTCTTTTCAAGAAGATCATTCATATGAAATCATACAGTCCATGATTCTTTGGGTCTGGCCAGAGATTTACCCATATTGTTACATGAATAAGAAGTGTCTTTCATTTTATCACTGAGAAGGATTTAATTGGTAGCTGTACCACAGTTCATCCTTTCATCTGTTGAATGACATCTGGGTTGTTTCCAGTTTGGGGTGGTTATGAGTGAAGCTGTTATAAATACTCATTGCAGGTTTTTATGTGAACGTAATATTTTTTATTTTTCTTGGATAAATAGAGAACTATGTGACAATATGGTACCCATTTAACTTTATGTCAGTAGCCAAATGTCATCTCCAGTGGCCATTCTTGCATTATGTATGGGCATCTGCAATGTATGAGAGTTCCTGTTGTCCCGCACCCTTGTCCAGCCTTGCTGGAGTTCATGTTTTCATTTTAACTACTCAGTGTGTAAATGTTAATATATCAACATGGTTTTGATTTGCATTCACTGGTGACAAATGCTGTTGAGCATCATCTGTTCCTATTCCTTTTGTCATTCATATATCTTCTTTGGTAAAGTGCTTACTTAGATATTTTGCCTGTTTTTTCAATTGGCTTTTGTGGTGGTTGTCATTGTTATTGTGTAGCTTTCAGAGTTCTTTACACATTCAGGAAACATGTACTTTGTCACATATCTGACTTGTGAATATATCCTCCCAGTTTTGGCTTGGTTTTTTCCATCAACTTAAGATTGTCATTCTTAAAGCAAAGTATTTCAATTAAAAATATTTTTAACTTTTTATTGTAGAGATTAGGTTTTGGTATTATATGTTAAGAAAGAAAAATAGTCTGTCTAACTGAACATAAAAATAATTTTTCCTATGTTTTCTTCTAGAATATTTATAGTTTTACATCTTATATTAAAGTCTATGTTTCATTTTGAGCTGATTTTTGCTCTAAGATATGAGATACAGTTTAAGGCTTAAAATAATAATATTTTGCATATGTATAAATGCTTCTTCACTAATTGTTATAAATGTTTAAATGTTCTAGTGTCATTTTTTGAAAAGACTATTCTTTCTGCATTGAATTGCCTTTGACTGTCAAAAATAAGTAGATAGCATTTATGTGAGTTTCTTACTTTATATCCCATTCTCTTGCTCTATATATTTATCCACTTGCCTTCACTACTTGTCTTGGAATCTTAGAGTGATTTCTCAAAATTTGTTCTTTTTTTCCCCCAAATAGGACATTCCAGTTCCTTTGCCTTTTTATAAATGAAAACTTTAGACTTCTTTAATCTTATTGGGATTGTGTTAAACCTACATACCAATTTGGAGAAAATTACCATTTTAAATTATTAAATCTTTTAAGCAACAGACACTATATTTCTCCACTTACTTAGGTCTTTAATTTCTTTCATTAATGTTTTGTACTTTTCATCATTCAAATCCTGAATATTCTTTGTTATATTTATACCTAAATACTTCATTTTGTGATGCTATTGTAAATGATACTTTAAAATTTTTTCAATTGTTAATTAGTAGTTAGTAGAAATACAATTGATTTATGTATATTGTTGACCATTTATATGGAGACCTTTCTAAACTCATTTATTAATTTTAGAAGCAGTTTTGGTTTTTTTTTTAGCTTCTCTGAGATTTTTTACATTGGTTTCCTGTCATCTGTGAATAGAGGCAGTTTCACTTGTTCTTTTCCAATCCAAACAGGTTTTATTTATTTTTCTCGTTTCATTACACTAAGACTTCTAGCACGATGATGAAAAAGTTGTAAGAGCAGACTTGTTCCCAATTAAGGGGAAAGTCTTATCACTAAATATTAAATATAATGTTACCCATGGATTCTTTATAACTTTTATCATGTTAACATTTTTTTCAATCACTATTTTCAACAAAATTTTGGTAAGGAATGAACATTGACTTTTAAATGCCATCTCTTTACCTATTGCAATGATCATATAAATTTTTCAGTTCTGTTTATGGTCCTCTCCCTTTGCCTGTAGTTTCACTGTTCATAGTTTCAGTTATTTTTAGTTGAGTACAGTCAGAAAATATTAAAATAAAAATTGCAGAAATAACTGATTCATAAGTTTTAAAGTAGTTGCTATTCTGAGAACCATGATGAAACCTCTCTGCCTCCTGCTCTGGGTGTAAATTACCCCTTTCCTCAGTGAATCCACCCTGTATACACCACCTGCTCAGTTATCAGACCAGATCAACTGCTGTGGTATCACAGTGCTTGTGTTCAAGTAACCCTTATTTTACTTAATAATGCCACATTCACATAGCTTATATTACAGTATATTGTTATAGTTATTCTATTTTTATCATTAGCTATTGTTATTAATCTTTCACTGTGCCTAATTTATAAATTAATCTTTATAACAGGTATGTATGTGTAGGGCAAAATAAACATATAGGGTTTCAGTGCTATCAGGTTCAGGCATCCGCAGGGGTCTTGAAGCAGAACCCCTGTGTGTAAGGGGCACAGTGTGCATGATGAATCAACAACGTGGAAAAGGGGCTTTCTTTGATGTTCTAATTAAGCTGAGGCCTTAGGTAAAAAACAAACAAACAAACAAAAGCCATACCTGTGTATGAAACATGTGACCTTTTCATTGCTTCGAACTCCCTCAGCTTTTAGCTCTGGGGCTAGCACATATTCCTGTCCCTCTTCCAAGGGTACAGGAGGTTGTTTTTCCTTCTTTTTTGTCTATTCTTTTTCCCTGGCTACACTGGATTTTCAGCAGTGCCCGGTGCTGTCTGTTTTTGATGTCATGCTCCCAGAGAATAAGGTAATTTTCCACAGGGTAGATAGAGAAAATTCAGGCAGATTTTCGCATTCCTCACACAGCAGCTGCTCTTCCCCCTCACCCAGTTGTGAATTAATTCGTAAGCTTTCTCCACATTCTCAGCCTTTTTTGTAAGCATGTTTTGAGGTTGGTAGAGAAAAACATCTGCAGAAATGCACCAAGTACCCTTATATTGTGGCCTAAGCGGTTGCACACTGCCACCCACACTTAGCCTTTATAAATTTGTTAAATTCGGCAGGTTCTCCAATAACATTGTTGCATTCGTTCAATGTTGTTTTGTTACAACATTGATGAAGTGCCTTGAGAAATTTACTCTTGTTTATATCAATTGGTCTTTAGTAAAATTAGATTTGTTATACATCCTTACACTAACGTCACCCACCATCAGTGTTAAGTGAGGACAGTGTGTATTCTAGTTGAATTCTTCTATGAGTCTTCACATGCATCTGCTCCAGATCAGCAAATGCTGGTGTCTTGTCTCTCCCTGCTGTTCCTTCAATTTCATGCTACCCAATTACTTTGTGACAACCCCGATGGATACAAGGAACGTCATGAGTACTTTATCTGTCCAAATGCTTGTTGTTTGTCAGAGGAATGGAGTTCTTTCCAGCTCCGTATATTCCCGAGGGAAATCTAGAAGTCCTACATGGTTTTGAGCATGTTCCTCCCACTCGTAGAACATTCTCTCATGTTCCCCACCTGTACCCATTATCAATCTCTTCATAGACTTCCCAAATCATGTACTCTCTTGTTCTTTAAGTGTTCCTTTAGAAAACTTCTTTCAAAAGGCCATCTCTCTCCAAAAAGAGTAGAACCTGTCTATGTAACTCCTCCTGTCCTTCTCTCATTACTATACTTAATTAATTGGCTGTAATTTCATATTCCCTAGACATCTGTATTTCTTTTGTAAGACTCTCAAAGGCAGGAGTCTGTTGTATTGCCAGTGCTGTCACACATGGTAGACGTTCAATAATTATTTCTACAGTGAAGGCTTTCTATGTAGACACAACAAATAATTTAGACAAGTATGGTATCATATAAAATTCCTCAACATCAACCTGTTATCAGGGAGAGACCGGAGTCAGCCCCCACCTCATCCCCACCCTGTGCCTGGCCAAGCTTGTCCCTCAGTTCTTGTCTTGCTCGCAAGAGACCAATTCAAGTGAGAGACAAACACATTTAGTGGAAATGAGATAGAAAGTTTATTTATAAAACACACGAGCAAAAAAGCTACAAGTAGTCATTTGGCTAATCTTAGTGCCCCACATGTAGAGGAAGTAAAATTGTTAGTAAGTTTATTAGTAAGTGTGTTTTATGCACTTGAGCCAAGTCTACAAGTGGATACTTAGCTAATATAAGTAGGTCAACTATTGGGGTTCAAGGGTCATATACCTTAGTCAGCTTTTAGATCCCCCTTCCTTCTTCACCTTCTAAACTTTGGGAATAATGTACAGCTACAAAAGCTTTCTTTCTCAGGTAGCAAAGACTCTTTGTCTTAGTGGAATTGTTACAGAGGCCCCCTTTCCCAGCACAGAGTCCTCTGCTCCTACTGCGCTATCCCTCCCTGCGGGTGATGTTGGGAACACCTGGCAATCTTATCAGACCAGCTCAGGATGCTAAATTAATTGGTGAGACATGACTTCCTTTTGTTTCCAGCCGCCTGTTTTAAGTTCTTTGTTAGATTGTGATGGTGGGAGCCCTACTTAATTTTCTTCCCTCTGGCCACTCATTTCTAGATGTTACCTACAGTAATAAACCTAGAACCCAATAAATCTCAAATGTTAAATCTAATGTATCTTAGTGTGAAATGGGAAACCCATGCTCCGAGAACATGGGAAATTCATGGATATTACACAATAGAACATAAAATCAGGGGGAGGCAAGATTGTAGCCTCTTATCAATACCTCTCTCTTCCCAGTAGTTCTTATTATAGAGTTAATTGAAAACTTATAGATCCAGGAAACAACAGAGAAAAAGAAAGAATAATCCATAAATATACTCTAGTTCTGGGAAAGCAACTAACATTATTAGAAACCTTTAAAAGGTTTTTAAAATTTTCATTAATATGAGCTATAACTTTTCTAAATCCTTATATGAATCTGAAATAACTTATATTTTCTGCTTCCCTTGACTTTTTGTGAAGATACCAACATTTTAAAGTACAAAAAATGTTTAGGGAAAATAAAGATGACCTTTAAAGAGAAAGGCAGAGACAGATACTGAGGTGCACGTAATAAGGGTAGGGACAGTGAGCTCTCTCAGGTGAAGGACCAGGAAACAGCTTACCTGGTCACGAGATGCACAGAAAACATGCAGCTTCCCAACACAGTAAAATATATTTCCTTAGGGAATATATTTAATTAGTGTACTAGTGAAATCAATAGATATTCAAGTTATTTCCCCAGAGAATTCAGCATTTATTCAACATTTACACAAGAACTGAGGAATCCTTCACTGCCATGTGCTCTGAGTCACAGTTAATTGCAGTTGAAACTTCTTAATTTTTAATATATATTTTTAATTATAGTCATGAAAATAGACCTAAACATTTTAATATAAAAATGCTAGCCCCGGCTGGTGTGGTTCAGTGGATTGAGTGCCAGCCTGCGAACCAAAAGGTCACTGGTTGGATTCCCAGTCAGGGCACATGCCTGCGTTGTGGGCCAGGCCCCCAGGAGGGGGCGCATGAGAGGCAACCACACATTGATGTTTCTCTCCTTCTCTTTCTCCTCCCTCCCCCTCTCTAAAAGTAAATAAATAAAATCTTAAATAAAACAGTGCTAGACTCATAGAGCTGCAGTCTTTTTATACCATGTAATTGTCATTACATTCTCATTTGGCTACAGGGAAGAATTTAAATAAATCTACAAATATTCCATAAATGTAAAACTTACCCTTGTCTTCTTTTTGTATTATATCATATCCCCTCAAAAATATTATCAGTAGAATTGTTACCTTGTAAAATATAGGTGCAAAAAAGAAAAGATCAGTAGGTTGCATCTAAGAATTTGACAGTTTCCAATAACATCCAAATATCTAAAATTATTGTTACAGTATACATTTCCAATCTTTGATTACCAGGCAAACCAAAACTAGATTTTTTGAAGTAAAATTGTCTAAGAGTAGAATCATCTTAATGCTTTACAAGAGTACTTAACTGGATTTATAATTAAAAACAGCTTGAACAGCATAGTACTCGTTTCTCTGTCTCTATTTGCACAGTCTTTCCCTGTGCATGTAGTGTACACACAACTACAGACTGGGGAGGCAGCGCATCCTAGTGCCGCAGAGCAAGGGCTTTGGCCTCAGACCACCTATGATAGGCACCCCGCTGTACTTCTCAGTAGATTTGTGGCTTTGAGTAGCTCCCATGACCTCTTTCTACTCAGTTTGTCTATTCATAGACAAGATGGTAAAACTGGCATGTATAAGGGGCTAGTCTCAAAATTAAATGAAATAACTCATGTAAAGCAATATACATGGTGACTGATATACAGTGAATACTCAATCAATGTTAGCTGCAACAATAAGGAACATATGTATCATTGAATGTCAGAATTGCAGTATTTGAAACATCTCAGTAAGCAGTAAACAAGTTATTTTCTTCTTCCTATAAGGGAGGGGCTTATATTCCATCAAATGCATTAAGGTGTAAAGATGTTCTTTCTTTTGCAAGGGCCTTATCATCTTTAAAAAATCCTTACAGATTTTCTCTTTAGTGTTTATTATTTTCTTTTCCCATTCCTAATTGTCCCATGCTTATGAGTTAAGATCGGGCATGATCAATGGTCCCTGGTGTCCAATGGTAACCCGTAGAGTTTTCATTTACTTAAATGCTGGTCTTATTGGTATTTTACACTGAGTGGGACATTTGATTTATGAAGAAAGTGCAAAACTTTTGGAACCTGACAGACCTTTTATTTGAATACTGAAACTGGCAATTATTACTTGTATAAATTTGAAAAAAAATTAATCATTCTCTGCCTCTTTGTTTTGCCTTTTATAAAGCTAGGTTAATAACATCTAACTCACAATGTTATTATAAGGATTAATGATTAATAAGACCTAGGCCTGGCTCATAATAAGATCTTAATAAATGGCAGCTATTATCATTTTCATTTAGTGTAGGTCACTCTGCTTTGCTTAGAAATAAACATAAACCCAGGAAAAATAGCAAGGTAAGTTTCATTATCTTATTTATAATACAAATTACTGTTCTCATATAAAAGAAGCATAGAATTTTCTAAAAATATATAGCTAGAGACGCTATATAATTTTTTCCAAGTGGTTTCTTAAAAGAGAAATGTTTTTACTGTCTTCAGTTATAACTGTTGAGTTGCTTCTGTTTAGTCATTTTTTAATAACCTCAATTCCAAGACAAAATAACTCATATTTGACGGACTATAGGGTCAATTAAAATGTTTTTCTTAAATTATGAAATATTGCAGCCTACAACAAAGAGTAGATAATAAAATGAATGCCCCAATCAATACCCAGCAGCCCAGCTGGTAAACCGTCTCACACATGCAGTCGAGGTCTGCCATTGACTTCTTTGTTCTTCTGCCAATCACAATGCCCTCAACATTGCTACCGTCCGAACGCGAGGAATCATTCATACAGTTTAACACAAACATGGAGTGAGTTTAATGACTCATAACAAATGCTCATTTTATTTCTGCAATTATGTTTTAGAACAAAGATATAATTACTTTTAACTTAAAATAATTTTCTACACTGCTTTCTGGGCTTTTAATTTCTCATTTTAAAGTAAATCATAATATGAATTTCTCCTATTGCCACAGTACCATGGCATCAGGCGGCATCAAGGTCATTTCTGAATCATTAAGATAAATTAATATACCTATTCTTTATTTAAAAAAATGAACAATATTAAAAATCCATTCAAATAAATAGAAACAATATATGCAAGACAGCATGCTAAGAATATTTACAGAAAAATAAGATTTGATTCTTGTGTTAAATTTTTGGGTAGGTTCCAAAATAACTATTCTTCTTCCTTCCTTTTGTTAAATATTTTACATAAAGAGCTTGGTTTATATTCATTTATGGCAGTTTTAAATGTTTGCCACTCTGAGCAAATTAGTAGTGACCTTGCATAGATCTATACCAACTCTTGAAAGCTTAATGTCTTTTCTAACCTTCAAAGAATATTCTCAGGGTTTTTAAAAATAATTGTTAAAATATGCTTTTTAAAGTGAAAGGCTTTTAAATAGCCACTAGGGGAAATATTATTAATTTTTTAAATAAAATGCATTTTTTCTTTTTATGAGAAAAAATACTTTGCTGGAATCAAACAGGCAAATTTAATAGTTTAACTTCCACAGTGTTCGTTTAAATAGTCTGGTTTGATTCAGATACTGTGATGTTAACAGAATGCAGAAATAAGGGGACGTGGTGAGACACATGCTCAGAATGGAGCTGGTCCTCTCTGAGGGGCTGGAAACCCTCTGTAACCAACTCCGTAACACTTGAGAATGAACAAGGGCATTTCTCAGTCCAAACTGGTTACTGCTGTTTAGAAATTCCTCATAAATTAAAATAGACCATTTGCATTATATACATGTACATACATGCATACATACACTGTCAAATAAAATGAACACAGTGTCAAGAAAACCCATAATAGAGACCTCTGTAATTTCTTGCCAAATAAAATAGCATTTACATTTCTTTTTATTAACTCATAACATACTCTGTTATGGGTGTTGGTGCAGTATTGTATTCCTTACTCCTCATCCCATTTCACTACTGACCCAAGCACAGACACAAGTCTGAAATTCATATGAGCTAGTGATTGTCCAGAATCAAAGATTTTATTACAGTACTTGCCTGACAGATATAATCCACTTCATATGTAATATCAAGAGTGCTTGAGATAAGAAGCAAAATTAGTTTTAGATCTACTCTATTTTACTAAATTACAAATATATTTGATTGGCAATTTTCAATTAAGGGTTTATGTTTATCATAATCACATGGGAAAATTCTTTCTTTCTCCAAAATCCCAATGCTGGGAGTATACCACAGAGATTCTTGCTAAATGTCTAGAATGGGGCATGAATATGTGTTCTCTCGTAAAGAATCATGCCTAGATATGTTTGATATCAAACTGGAGTGTCTCCCAGGATTCCGATGAGGTAGTTAACAGCCAATCCGCTGCCCTCAGGTATAGCTCAAAGTCCTCCAATACTGTTGACCCTGACCCCATGGCTGTGGCTTATTGGATTGGACCCAAGAAGCTCAGTGAGTGTTCTCTGCAGGAAAGTCGTTGAGGACTGCAAAAAGGAAGGTAAATAAAGCATTGGAAATTGCATAGCAGTTCCAATTTGTTCCCTGTACAGACTAGACAAGCAGAAAAAGCCAATGTATAGAAACAAAAAAGAAGGAACCAAGCATATGGAAGAAACTAAAGAAGACAGTAAGTTTTTTGGTCCCATTACCGTTCTGAGGTCTGGCTGATTTCCCGTCATCAGCCTCATGGCCTGTCTCTGTTTTATTATAACAGATTTCCCCTTTCTGCATAAGGTATTTCAAGTTGTTTTCTTTTATTTCCAAATAGTACGTCCTAAATTAAATATGTAAATTATCCTAATCTTTGGAATAATACTATGGAACAAAATGATGGACTATTTATGGTTAGGACTATACTTTGGAGATAGAAAATTACCATTCTTTGTTGTATCTGAGAAGAAACTACTTGCCCACTCCTTCTCATCCATGTTTGAATTAACACCCTTAAGATAATAATCCATTTTGACACTTGGGTGAAGATCACTTTTCTCCAAGAAATTGACAGTCACAGAACATACATCAGGTTAAATTCCCCGTCCAGTAGAGGAATTTCCTCTGCAGTATTTTCGGACAGGTGTCCTGCTTCTGAAAGCTTCTAGCAATTAGGATCTCTTTAATCTATGAAGCAGTCACTTGTATTGTTGTCAGATGTTAGAATTTTTCTCTCACGTTAAATAAAATCTCCCTTTAGAAAGTAACAGACTGAAAGTTCTGAGGAAGTTTGCCAATGCCTTTCCAAAATGAAGAGTTTACACCTATTATCTAGGTACTGGTTTTAGAGTTGCAGCCAAACATATCTCAAGGGAAGGGCAAATAGTTACTATGTGCAATGCGACACGGATGGTCTCGTGGTGGATGAGGCAGTACACTAGGCTGTGAAGTGCTGTTCACTAACATGTAAGTAACAACCATGGGGAGACCATGACCCAGAGCTGTGCTTAAGTGTTCGGCTTGTCAGCTCGGCCTGACCTTGGTATTAATGTTGGATTAAGAAATTTAACTTTCTGCATATGAGTTTCTTTATCTTTAAACAAAATATCTGAAAAAGTCTCTATCTAAGGGCCCCTCTGACTCTTATACCTACAGATAAATAAAATAATGAATCACAGGTACCTAATGTATGTGCTATGCTAATCAATGGGGCATGGGTTGCTCATGGGACAAGGAGGAGAGCTGAGCAGCACATCAGCCCAGTATTTCATCAAATGCTGGGCCTTGACTTCTCATTCTTACTGTGACCCAGGACTCATGGCTAACCAAATTTCAGTGTGCCATCTGTCACATCAGCATCTGTAGCTTAAAGAATGAATTGTAGCTAAAAATCCTTTCATCGATGCATCAGTCTTCCCATCCTTAATTTCATATGGTTTTAAAAATGATACCAAACAGTATACCTGTCTGTATGCAAACACAGCATTTCAGTGCCAGGAACTTAATATGTTTGTCATATGTTTATAAAGCTTGATTTGCTTATCTATTCATGTGAATCATCAGGGTGTTTTTAGAGCTGCTCCTAATAGAGATAGAAAATGAAATAATCATGCCAACTGTTACTGTTCCTATACTTACAAATTGTGTACTGAAAGGAACGTCACTTGCCTTTCATTTATGAATGATTGTCTTAGTAGAGTCACAATTAAAGCACACCTGGGAATTTGTGCCTCTTGCCTTCTGTGTAGTCGTCATAAAATAGTGTTTCAATTTTTATTTTCTTCTAGTTTTTGTTTATAATTTCATACTCCAAACTAGATATGCATTAAGGGGAAAGGCAGATTTTTCCTTATTGCCTTGTTTCTAAACTTGCTTGGATAAGTATTGAGGAAAAATACAAACTTTAAAGGAAGTTTATTCTTGCTTTTTATGGATGGAGAAAATAAGTAAATTTCAAAAAAGAATAAGCTAAAATTGTTAATCAGTTTAATTAAAAATGCTGTATGTTCCTAAAAAATGAAAGTGACATCTTTGCCTTTATCTACATTTTACTTGTGATAAATCAAAGCCCACTGATTGGCAATGAACTGGAAAAGTAAGTGAATAGTAAATCACTGATATTGTGACTTTTATCATCCAAGTGAAGATGGCCACTCAGTTGGGTCTGAGAGATTGTGAAGTATTACAGGCCTGTTGAGTGTTTCATTAGCACCACTCCAGCCTCCGTGTGATTCCCCTCTTATTCTGTATCCTCGCTCTCCCTTGTTCCTGTCTATTGTGCTGAGCTCTGAATACCAGAACCTTCACTGCTGTACTTTCTTATATTCTGGTGTGTTCTTTCACATTCGAGACCTTTTCTTTTCCTCTACTGCATCTCATGTCTTTTCATCCCTGTTCACTAGCTGGCCAGTTCCTGAAATAGCTATTTTGGGTTATGCTGTTAATGGCTAACAAAGAATGTAATGTTTTACCATTTAATTTAAAACTATAAAATATTTATTTAGTGCCTATCATTTGACAAAAACAGTGTCCCTAATAGAGGTTTCAGAAATATATAACTGCATTGTCCTTAATCTCTTGGAGATCTCAGCTTGAAAAGATAAAACCTAAGCAAATATTTAAAATAATGTTTAATGAGTGCCACAATAAATATGTAAAGAACATACATTGAAAGCATAGGGAAAGAACTTGGCTCAATGTAGAAGGAAGAGATAGATGGAAATGACTGGGGAATCTATAATGTAGACTGTTTTACTATCTTAGAGGGAAGGAGTAAATCAAGAGGACTAGGTGGAGTGTCTTTTAGAAAGAAGCAAAAATATATGCAAATCACTATGGTGAGGAAGAGAATGCTGGCCTTCCTTGGGCAAATGAATGGAGAAATGAAAAGAGAAAAGGCCAAAAGGGACTATCTTTACAAGAGATCTTATATAACACATTAAGTCACTGAATATAGCATATGAGTAATGGGAAATCATTAGAATGTTTTAGATGTTTGCAAGATCAGTGTTATGATTATGCAGAAAATGAATAGGAAGCATGGAGAAGGGGGAAAACTGGAGGCAAAGATAATATTTAAAAATTATTGAAACTCATGCCATAGCTCAACAATGATAATAGAAACAATAAGAAAGGGACAGGTCCCCCAGATATATACTACTATGAGAATTGACAGGGTATAACACTCCACTGAGTGTTGTATGGGAGAGGGGAAGAGAGCTGAGTGGTTGAGAGAGAGAGAGAAAGAGAGAGAAAGAACAATATTTTGCAGTTGACACCAAATGATTGACTTGCATGCTTGGATAGTTGGTGAAACCATATGTGGAGATCAGGAAAAGTATGGGCAGACACCACTGAAAGTAATTAGTGAGAGAGAATATACAAAACATACCTTCAGTTATAATAAAGGTATTTGTAGAATTTCAGATAGCAATATATGTCTGGAAATTGAGAAACAGGGCTGTCTTGAATTTGTATGATTGAAATTATTAGCTCAGAATATAACAGTGAAATCACTCATGAAGAGTATTTACTAGGAGAGAGACAGACCTAGGAGGAATAGTGATATTTAAGGTGTATGAAGTAAGATCAAAGGAGTAAAAGAAGAAAGAAAATAACAGTGTCATAGTAATCACAGAACAAGACCAATCCGAGGAGAGTCTAAACAAAATCAATCTTGAAGGACACGTAGGATGATGTTTCAGAGGGAAAGGAAAAAGAAACATTGATGACTTAAATAAAAGGCTGGTTCCAAAAGGTTTTAGGAGCTCAGATATGTCAAGAAACTTTTGAGAAGAGCAATAAATTTTACTGTATTGAAAATTGAATAGAAAGTGAGGAAGTGGAGATATGACTAGACAAGTATTTTGAAGGACATATTCATAGTTATATATTCAGTATTGATATACAGTTTAGTACAGAAAAAAAGAAACAACTATTTTTAGTTAATAAATAAGTGAAAATTAGGATCATTTAGTAATTGGATAAAAATAAAATCACCTGCTGGCTATATGGAAAACAGATCATGAGAAGGAATATGTCCATGAGAGGAGACTAGGTATATTAATTTCCCATTGCTGTATGAAAATGCTACTAAAAACTTTGGATTAAACTATGAGTGATAAATATATATTCTTGTAAGTGGTTCAAGAGCTGGGTACAATGTAGCTGAGTCTTATGCTTCAGGGTTTCATAAAGCTGCTATTAAGTTTTTACTCAGGCTGTAGTCTCACCTGAAGCTTGTCTGCTTTCAAGCTTAAGCAGTTGTTGCCTGCATTTAATTCTGTGTGAAATCTTGGACTGAGGGCCTCAGTTTCTTGTTGGCTGTTGGCTGGAATCTACCCTCAGTCCTTTTCCATATGAGTATTTCCAACATGGCTGCTTTCTTCCCAGAACCAAAAAGGAGCACAGTCTCCTTAAGAGATGAGCATTATAATCTTATGTATTACAACAATAGAAATGACATCTGATTACCCTTGCATATTATATTGGTTAAAAGTAAGTGAAATTTTCTGCCCATCCTCAAGGTCAGCATATTAACCAAGACATTTCCCTTTCCCAATGAAGGGAAAATCATGGGGTTACCTTATAGTTTGTCTGCCACAAAGATGTTTTATTCCAGGTAAAAGAGTTTATAGGCTTGGATTTCCATAGTAGCTGTGAATTTGGTGAGATATGGTAAAATTTGGAATAAAACATGAAATATAAGATTAAAGATTTTTAAAAAGATTTATTTATTTATTTTTCGAGAGGGGAAGGGAGTGAGAAAGAGTGGAAGAGAAACATCAATGTGTTGTTGCCTCTCACACACCCCCTACTGGGGATCTTGCCTGCAACCCAGTGTGTCCTAGACTGGGAATTGAACCAGCAACCCTGTGGTTCATAGGCCAGCACTCAATCCACTGAGCCACACCAGCCAGGACTAAGCTTACACATTTTATTAATAGATTGGACTTGGTGCATGGAAGAAAAAAAGAATCAAGTATAAGGTTTGAATGTTTGGACTCAGATAGGCAAGTCCAGGAGGGGCATAGGATTGGGCCAGTGTAGGGTGTTTGTAGATATGTGAATTTAGTCATTGCTATTAGGTGTCCAAGTAGAGATGCCCATTGGGTAGTCCAATATAGGAGAGAATAAGGTGAAGATAGATATTCAAGTTAAAAGAACATAGTAAAGCTGTGTAATTAGAAGAGGCCCCACAGTGAGTGAGAGTAAATAGAGAACAGAAAAAAAGCCAATATCTAGCTGTGGGATGAAGAGAAAGAGCCAGCAAAGGAGACTGAGAAATGACTCCCAAAAAGTAGCAGAAAAGTCAGAGTAGTTGAGGTAGACAAGAAAAGAATGTATTCCAAGAAAGAGAAAGTGATTAACTGCGTCAAATGTTATTGAAAGGTCAAGTAAAATTATGAATGAGAATTGACTGCAGAATTAGGTGAAGTTAATTTTATTGGCAACTTTGATAAGAGCAATTTTATTTGGGTTGTGGAACAAAAGTTCAATCTGTCCAGTTAAGGAGAGAATAGGATAAAGACAAATGAAATAAATCCTCAGTGTGATGAGTATAAGGGAAGATGTATAGAAGGGGGATGGAAAGCTGAGGGAGTCCTCACTTGATCAGAATTTTCTCTATGAAATGGTAGTTATCAGAAGGTGTAGAGACTTTATAAAGTATTGTGAATGTCTAGAATAGTTGATATGGGGAGAGAAAGGTATGAGTTATTATCGATAGGCACAATTACTTTCAGTGGTATTGTTCCTCCTCCAGAAGTTTGAAAATTTCTTATCGACATATTACCATCACCTTTAATGTGTTAACTCATGATGGTGAGCTATGACATCAGGCCCAGTAGAGAAAAAATGGGGGATAGCAAGCTTTGCCCAAAGTATCTTAATTCATATTATGTATATGATTGCCAAATTTATTTACACTTAAATTCAATCTGGGTAACAAAGTCCTGGTAAATCCACTAAAGTAGAATGGCAAATGGAAAAAATATATAGAAATGAAAGCATTTTCTGCAAGTAAATCCTACATTGTGCTTATCAAGAGAGAAATAATGCTGAGTATTTCAATAATACAAAATAAGAAAAACTAGGGAAAAGTTTTCAAATTCCTACTCTTAATTTATTGTTTTCATTATGAGTCACATGCATTTATTTTGAACTAAATGTATCAAAATGTAAAACAAAATGATTTACAAGCATAAACTCAAGGTTATAGTTTTGTTATGTAGCTCCATTAAGTATGTGTTTACTGTAATGTGACTATGAGAATGTGAACATTTCTGGAAACTGGCCTTAAAAGTATCAGGGATAACTCAAAACTTAAAATAGCACTATAAGTGATAACATATGATGTTCATCAAGAACTCCAACATTCATAATGTCAGTGTTTTAATGTTCACCATTGGCTATGTACTCTTGACATTGATTCAATTGCTTCCATCTCTCCAGCTCCTCATATCAATATAAGCAGTTTTTTTTCAGTTTTGAGGTATAATTGACAAAATTGTAACATATTTTGTGTACAATGTGTTGATTCAATATAATAGGCTGACTTGATATCCATATGCATTGTGAAAAGGTTCTCCACATCAAGTTAACTAACACATCCATCACCTCGCAAATTCCCTTGTTTTCCTCTTTTGGTGAGAACATTCAAGTTTTAGTTTCTTAAAGACTTTTAATTACATAGTATGATCAACTATAGTCACCATGTTATACACTAGATCCTGTTCATAGTAGAACTGACAGTATTCCTTTACCAATCTCTCCCTAATTCCTCTAACCCCACCACAGACAACCATTTTTCTACTCTTTTCTCTGTGAGTTCCACACTTTTTTAAAGATTTAAAATTAAGTTATACAATGCAGTACTTGTTTTGTTTTTTTTTTAACCTGACTTTTTATAAAAGTAGTAGATAGACTAGCAGCAGCTAGATGAGGTTGACCTTTAGGATCATTAGAGAAAGAATGGGAAGCAGAGGCTAACTTGGGAGAGAGGGAGATGTTTTAGAAGTACTTTGTGTTGAAGCAAATACTTGAAGTATATAGCATATATTTCTTGTGTGTAGAGAGAGCTGCCTGCATGTTTGGGTGAGAAATAAAAGGCAAAGAATCTATTATGCACTCCTTCTGTCTCTTAAAGTAATTGAAAAGCTTAGGAGACTTACAAAAGTAATTTGGAAGAAGAGGAATATTTATTTATCTCCTTGTGTACACTGAGGATCTTTAAACGTCTTTAACAACTAAAAAAAAAATCAAGAGTCACTGAAGACTTTCCCCCTGCTATGCCAAATTTTAGCACCCCAAATTTCTCTGGAAACTTTTTAGCCTGAAATACATGGGAAGGATGATTAACATGAAATCTGAACACATTTCTCTGGGATTTAGTTTCTTATATTTAGAAAAAGACTTTAAAGTGTCCTAGTATTTGGCCTGGGCACTTGAAAATCTCCTTTTATCATTTCAGAACATACTGAATTGAGCATATATTGTCTTAATAGGAAAATTAGAGGTCAAAGCAATATAGCCTATTTTATTATTCACAGTAGACTATTCTAAGACAAAATATGCAGCCAAGGAGGTTACCATCACATTGTACAGTTCATAGGCCCACCCTCCAAAATAAAAGGACTACATGACAGTAAAAATGGAAGAATAATAAAACATCTGGACACTGACCACAAACCACATCCGTATTGATATGTGTGTGTGTGTGTGTGTGTAAGGTCTGTCCAAAAAATATCCAGCCATGTACTATGAAAAAGAGAGAGATTTACTGAAGATGATGCAAGATACAAGAAACATTGCACACAGGACAATGACACCTCAGTCCCCTTCAAAGTAGGCACCTTAGGACCTCACACAGTTCTCCCAGTCACTATAAGCTGACCTGCTGTGTTCTGAAACTTATCTATGGTCTGAAATCTCTTCCCTTTCAAAGGTGATTTTAGTTTGGGGAAAAGCCAGGAGTTGCAGGGTGACAAATCTGGGCTTTAGGGGGGCTGAGTCACCTGGGTGATTTGATGTTTCACTATAAAATTCTGCACAAGACATAATACATGAGCAGGCATATTATCATGAGGCCAGTCACCAGTTGTCCATAGCTACAGCCTTCTGAATTATCTGAGTAGTTTTCATGGTTGAATGTTTAAGCTTAATGCAAAATTTGATTCAGATTTGTTGCTCTACTCACTCAGTCATTTTGAATATGACAGCTCCACAGTACACATGCTCACTCAATGGCATCTTCTGCCTGCACTGACCAGTACAGTGAAGTTGTCATAGTTCATACATGCCCATTCCAGTCCACTCTCCTTTACTACCAGGTTACATTGATGTTGGCAAAACATTCTCATCATATTAACAATGGCTGGACTTTTTCCAGACAGACCTTGTATGTGCATATGTGTCTACATTTTCTTTTATATAAATAACTATTTTAAATATTCATATAAAATTATCTGGAAATATATATCTGAATACCCAACCTACATATATACTCATATATGTGTGAGACATTGGCATCAGTAGTCCATCTGGACCTTCACATTTACCTGTGACTACATAAACACCCTTGACTTAATATAAATATTAAACTTATAAATGATCAGGAAATAGGAAATTTTGAAAAATATCAAGGATAGTTTTATTCTTATCCTTATTAGAACAAAAAAGAAAGAGCTGCTAATTCAGTTACCATACCAGAAGAGAAAAAAAAAGAATCTGATTAGTCACATACTTAGCTAGTTTGCAGTTTTTAAGATTAAAGAGTTTAAAGAATTACATTGGACACAGAATCAAAGTGCTCCTATAGTTTTCTAAATAGTGTGGAATGAATTACTCTTCTGTAAGAATTGCACTATATTCTAACCTACAATTGCATAAATTAAATAAAGTGCTTAGTTGCATCTAGAGAGCCCACGTGACTAATTTTATGCCCTAAGTAAACTTGTGGTGAATACAAATAACCAAACATAATGCAGATACTTTTTAAGAGAGAAATTGACTTGTTAAACCATCAAATTGACATTCACTCTATAGATTATTCACATATTGATAAACCTAATGTGGTATATCAAAGAGAGGAAATAAATATTGTACTATTTCTTGTATAAACTTACTTTGTCAACCTACTTCCCCTGAGACCTTGCCAAAAGCCCAATTTGAGTACTATACTTTCATTTTACATTAAGAAAACTGACTTCGCATATGAGAGACTTCTGGCCAAGATGAAGGCACAGGTAGACACACTGTGCTTCCTCGCACAAACAAAAGGAGAACAAATTTAAAAACAAAAAACCAGAACTGACAGAAAATTGAACTGTATAGAAGTCCGACAACCAAGGAGTTGAAAAAGAAACATTCATCCAGACTGGTAGGAGGGATGGAAATGGGCAGCCGGGCAGAGAGGACTCAAGGCGAGGCAGTGGCTGGAGGACCAGGGCCAGCGAGTTGGTGGCTGGTGGAGCAGTCAGTCCCACATCCGAGTGCAGATAAACAGGGAGGAACAAGTGGAGTTCCAGACAGACTGTGCAACCCAGGGCTTCAGCGCAGGGAAATAAAGCCTCAAAACCTCTGACGAAAAACACCTGTGGGGGTTGAGGTGGCAGTGGGAGAAACTCCCAGCCTCACAGGAGAGTTCATTGAAGAGACCCACTGGGTCCTAGAATATATACAAACCCACCCACCCGGGAATCAGCACCAAAAGGGCTCAATTTGATTGTGGGTAGTGGGTGGGGGAAGTGACTGAAAGCCAGCAGAGAGCGGAGCAAGCAGCACTGTTCCCTCTCGGACCCCTCCCCCACATACAGCGTCACAATGCAGGGACATGGGTTGCCCCACCCTGGTGGAACACCTAAGGCTCCACCCCTTACTGCATAACAGCTGCACTGAGACAAAAAAAAAAAGGCCAAAATGAAACAACAGATCAAAGCTCCAGAAAAAATACAAATAAATGACAAAGAGATAGCCAACCTATCAGATACACAGCTCAAAACACTTGTAATCAGGATGCTCACAGAATTGGTTGAGTATGGTCACAAATTAGAGGAAAAAATGAAGACTATGAAAAGTGAAATAAAGGAAAATGTACAGGGAACCAAGAGTGACAGGAAGGAAACCGGGACTCAAATCATTGGTGTGGACCAGAAGGAAGAAAGACACATTCAACCAGAACAGAATGAAGAAATAAGAATTCAAAAAAGATGAGGAGAAGCTTAGGAACCTCCTGGACAACTTTAAATAGTCCAACATACAAATCATAGGGGTGCCAGAAGGAGAAGAGGAAGAGCAAGAAATTGAAAACTTATTTGAAAAAATAATGAAGGAGGACTTCCCCAATCTGGCAAAGGAAATAGACTTCCAGGAAGTCCAAGAAGCTCAGAGAGTCCCAAAGAAATTGGACCCAAGGAGGAACACACCAAGGCACATCATAATTACATTACCCAAGATTAAAGATAAGGAGAGAATCTCAAAAGCAGCAGGAGAAAAGGAGACAGTTACCTAAAAAGGAGTTCCCATAAGACTATCAGCTGATTTCTCAAAAGAAACGTTGCAGGCAAGAAGGGGCTGAAAAGAAGTATTTGAAGTCATGAAAGGCAAGGACCTACATCCAAGATGATTTTATCCAACAAAGCTTTCATTTAGAATGGAAGGGAAGATAAAGTGCTTCCCAGATAAGGTCAAGTTAAAGGAGTTCATCATCACCAAGCCCATATTATATGAAATGTTAAAGGGATTTATCTAAGAAAAAGAAGATCAAAAATACAAACAGTAAAATGACAACAAACTCACAGTTATTAACAACCAAACCTAAGACAAAAAAAAAAAAAAAAAAAAAACTAAACAAACAACTAGAACAGGAACAGAATCACAGAAATGGAGATCACATGATGGGTTATCAACAGGGGAGTAAGAGGGGGAGAGAAGGGGGAAAGGTACAGAGAATAAGTAGCATAAATGATAGGTGGAAAATAGGGGGAGGGTAAGAATAGTCTATGAAATGTAGAAGCCAAAGAAATTATATGTATGACCCATGGACATGAACTAAAGGGGGGGAATGTGGGTAGGAGGGGGTGTGCAGGAGGGAGAGGAATAAAGGGGGAAAATGGGACAACTGTAATAGCATAATCAGTAAAATATATTAAAAAATAAACTGGTTTAAGAGAATGACCACAGAGTTTACAATAAAAGGCAAACATTACCAAATATTATTTAGATGTAATTCCTGAACATGTGATCATATCAAAATAAAATCTTGAGCTTGGTAAAGTATAGAAAATATCTCTAGTAACACCAAAAACAAAAGAAAACATTTATATCACCTAATGAATATCACTCATGACAAAAAAAAAGGTGTTCTTTATTAACAATGTGCGGTTTTTTTATTTGCTTCTAACCTATGGATTGATAGTTCCAATATATATAAATGAAAAAATCTTCAAAGGAAAAAACTCTAATGTAATGGGAATTGGATCCACCTTAATTTTTTAGCTTCCAGAAATGGTAAATTGGATTAAATCAAATAAGTAGAATAATGAGTAAGGTAACTAAACAGATTGCCTGAGAATTATGTACAGCTAGGAAACAGAAAAAAAGAGAATTACTCATTTCAATTATTTTTCAAAAAAAATTTTAACATTATTTTTATTGTTGACTCTATTACAGATGTCTGCATTTTGCCCACCTTTACCCAGCCTCTCCCCCATTCCCTCTGGCCATCACCACACTGCGGTCTATGACTAGGGTTATGTGTATATGTTTTTTGGCTAGTCCCTTTGCCTTCCATCCAGGTTCCCCACCCTCCTCCTCTCTGAAGCTCTCAGTTTGTTCCAGGTATCCCACTATTTCTCAAACTATTTTTAATGTGAGTCACTTATTGGAGAGCACAATGTACTTGTAACAGATATTTCCTTTATGTGTAAATGTAATTGTTTATAGACAAGAAATGCATGGGAAAGTTTTATAACTCTAAATATCTGTGTGCATGAATTTCTTTTTTATTTATCAAGCACTTCAAAATTATAGGCATTGCCACATTGTCATCAATTTGTGTGTCAGATATTGTAACCATTGTCACAATGTAATAATAGACTCAATGTTCATTTGGCCATAGGAAAACAGCAAAGAAGCTGTGTCAGGCATGTCCATGCAAGGAAATAGGGAAGCCGATGAGACACTGTTCCAAATGCCTGAGACTGCTACTCCACTCTAATCAGTCCTATGTTCCCTGCCTAAGGAGAAAAGAAGGAGTTCCATTACAGGGCACAGGACTTTTTACTACTCTTTTCTAGCTACAAGAAAGGAAGTGAGCACAATTAAGAATATGGCATACAATTAATCAGTCTTTACATGTCTGTGAATCTGGTATTAATACTTATCACTGAGCTATAGAGTAAAAGTTAATGTTAAAAGGTGACAAATATTGAAGTTACAGTGTGTTAGTTCTCCAAATTAGTAGCAAAGTTCATTCTCATTCTAATCATGATTCTTAAGTGCATTTAAGTCTTGATCATGACCTTTTAGTATTACTAATGCCTTTCACACTTCTCCCAATAGCAGCAGTCACCAAAACAAATATGGTTTGAGTTGTTATACTAGTACTCCCTGTCTAAAGAAAATTAAATTTTGCTGAAGACAAGTCACATAGCACGTAAGAAATTATGTAAAGAAATTAGCTATCTTCATCTTGCCCAGTCCCTAAGAATAGTAGTTAAGCTGTGTCTCCAGAAGTTCAATAGAATTTTTCATGAGTAATTCCTAAATATCAGTTTCTCAAGTATTTTACAGGGATTTCATTTCTAACAAATTACTTTACTGTAGCTATACTTAAATACAAATATTATCAAATTAAAGACAATCAATTTAAGAAAGCAAAAATATCAAATATTCCTTAATAATTTGACATTTTTCAACATACAACTTCTATTTTCTTAAATAAAAAGCTCCATTTTAATTTTAGGTATTTAACATTGAAAAATATATGGGAAATACTGGTACCATAAAAGTATTAATTTATATTTTTGCTTCAATTAGATTTTTTTATTCTAAAAAGAAATATAAAATAAATAAGACACAGGATACTTGAATACTGATGCTTTCTACCCAGTTCTAGGAATATTATATCCAAGTCAACACTAGCCAATTCCATGTTGTTAAATAAATTGGAAAATAGACACTAAGGTTTGTTTATTCCTATAATTACCACATTTTGCCCATTGTCTCTAGGCACTCAGGTCCTTCACTCTATTCTCCCATTTTAAAATATATCTTAAAATATTTTTAACACATTCATACTACAAATGACTTAAGAAATTAACAGTATTAATTTTCCATAGTTTCATTAATGTACTATTTAAGTGGAAGGAATATTTCTTAACTGTGAGAAGATATTTTGAGAGCTTAAGTTACCTTTTGATGGAACACCTGGAATTGTTTAATTACCTCCTATATAGTACTTGAACTTTGCTCTCAGGGGGATTATAGTGGCACTAAAGAGAAAGACCTTATAAGCCAGACGGTGAGGGACAAATACCATATGATCTCACCTTTAACTGGAACATAATAAATAGAAAAAAAAAAAAAGGAAACAAAATATAACCAGAGACATTGAAGTTAAGAACAATCTAACAATGGACAGGGGGGAGTGAGGAGGGGACAGTGAGGAGAGGGGATTACAGGAACTACTATAAAGAACACATGGACAAAATCAAGGGGGAGGGTGGAGGTGGGGGAGGGAGGGGGGTTCAGCTGGGGTGGGGTGGAGGGATGAGGAGAAAAGGCACACAACTGTAATTGAATAACAATACAAAATTATTTTTTTTTAAAAAAGAGAAAGACCTTGATATGAAATAATTAAGATAAAAATAACTAAAATAAATGCTGATATTAAATATGCTGATATTGAAATCAAAATTTGCTTACTCTAAAGAAATCAGAGAGAAAAGTTGCAGAGAAAGAAAAATTGACCTTAAAGCTAGAGATTAGGTAAGGTGTGAAGAAGCAAGATAAAACAGGGAAGAGAAGAGTTTGATGCTGGATATAGTTTAAAATAAAGTGATTATATAGGGTGGGGTGGAAATGGGAAGGAGGTGGGGAGGGCTGGGGGGTTGGGCTGGGGTGGGGGGAAAAGGTAGAAAACTGTACTTGAACAACAATAAAAAAAAAGAACCAAAAATAAATAAATAAATAATAAAATGATTATATACTTAATAAAAAACATTATCCCTTGAGTATATTGTTTTATTATCTCCTCTTGGAAAATACTGCTGAACCAAGGGGACTGAATTCTTCTCTTCTGTGCTTCTTCAGTGGGGTTGCATGTGTTCATTGACAAGGAAAGTTATAAGAGTTTTCAAAAAGCAAAATTTTCATGATCTAAACATTAATTGACTCATTTTGTTATTGGACCTATCTTTTTACTGCATGCTCAGGTTTTGCTTTTAGGAATTCAGAAACTGGAGTAGTGCAAACATAAGGAATGTCATCCACAAATAAAAGCTACCAGATCAGAGAAAAAGGATACGCCTCCAACATCTTTGGCTATAACACATTCTCGTCATCAAATGACTCCTGAGAGAGCAATGTTTCCTGCTGAACTATAGAAAATAGGAAACGGGATATAATGGAGTGATTTTGTAGACCCTGAGACAGAGAAATACTTATAGGAAACAGGAAAAAAATCAAAAGTAATACAAAAGTTTCTCTTTCCTTGCCCTATCTGCTTTTGCTCTTGGCAGTTCATTCTTGACAATACAAATGTATTTCCCTGTGCCTTCTTTCCTAATTACTCTAAGAATTAAAATTACTTAACAAAAATGCCCTTTAACATGGCTAGAGAGAAGAACAGTCATGCTATTCCTGTCAACATTTAATTCCTAAAACAGTTCACAAACCCTGAAGGGCAAAATCCATAAACACCATTTATATTTTAGCAGTGGCGTTCTTCTCACTGAGACTTCTGAATTCTCAGACCTTTCTTCCATTTCAGTTTTCTGCTCTTCAAACAGGTCACAGGTACCTGAGAGAAAAAGAAATGTGGTAGCTCTAACTCACAGTGAGTCTGCTTGTATTTCACCTTCTTCACATTCTGCCTTTTGTCAGGCTTCACCTAAAATCAAATCACTATTGGCAAGGCCGTGTCCACACAAATGGCAAGTTAGATGTGTCTGAACAGGATGAGAGTCCAGCTTAACTCTCGCAGTTTGCGTGGCTCTGTGCAACATCAGCCTCTTAGCTGGAAGAAATGTCTGTCATGAGCTTACAGAAATTGGTCCTGCCAAATCTATGTCTCTTCAAACTATCCTTAATATATAAAACCAGATCTTTATCCTTATCATAAAGACACAAGAACATATATGCATAACCC
Organism: Desmodus rotundus; assembly: GCF_022682495.2. Taxonomy (NCBI): domain Eukaryota; kingdom Metazoa; phylum Chordata; class Mammalia; order Chiroptera; family Phyllostomidae; genus Desmodus; species Desmodus rotundus. Next base: position 71,003,091 of record NC_071388.1, on the reverse strand, counting down.
ATAGACACAGACAACAGTGTGCTGAAAGCCAGAGGGAATGAGGGGGGGAAGGAAAGGGAGAGGTAGGCAAAGGGGAGATGGGGACATCTGTAGAGTGTCAAAATAAAAATACAGAAAAAATAAACAAAATAAAATAATCAACACTTATAATATTTTTAGAATTCTCTAGTTAACTGTGAAACACAGAGGAAAACACTTATAGGGCTAATAGTATATTTCCTTGTATTATTTAGATTAATTTAAATCCTCATGTGAGCAAGTCTAACCATCACGTAATACTAGAGTAGATTCTACACAAATTTAATTGTTGATAATTTCCATAAAATATTGGGTTAGTAATATGAGTTTTCCAAAATTCAGCTAAGGACCTCCTCAGAGGTTATATATACATTTCAAAGTTCTCTTCCATCTACTAGGACATATTGTATTTACATAAGTAAAGCATTCCAAAAACAGAGAATGTCACAAACATTCCCTGCCTTGACTCACACTTACAAATCGTTGCCAAAGCTCTTTCTACAACCAGAGACAAAGCTTTGTGTTTTAACAAAATCCTCTAACTGTGAACCTAATATGAACACATGCCTAATTCTACAAATGCAACCCAAACAGGAAGTTATAGGAAATAAAGATAAAAATTATTTATATAGAACAATGCACATCTGTTAATTTGCCTTTACCTCATTCCTCTCATCTTCTACCCTCAACTGTCAATGAGAGAAAGTTCTCATGTACATTCTTTATGACAGATGCACGGATCTTTGATGAGGCTGTTGCCAAAATTTCAGTTCTTATGTGTATGAGAGCCTCTTTATGAACTAAAGTATACATCTGCACTATTTGTAGTATAAAGATAAAACATGAAATATCCAGCTACAGGGGAGATCTGCTGTCTATTTGTTGATGCCCTCTGGGGAAAATTGACACATAGCTGACACGGTTTTCCCACACCACCCCTCTGTACCCCGGGAATATCCCTCCTAATGGGCTGGACTTATTATCACATTTGCCTGCACTGCTTCTTTCTGCTGTTGATCCTGACATATTGTCAACCCCGGCCGTGAGCTACCCTACGCCTGTTTTTATATTCTCTGTGGGGTTAGATTACAATAAACCTCTCTCCCTCCTAAACAAACAGAAAAACTGCCACAGTAAAGTTACCACTAACAAGTCAGCAAAAGGCAGAGATATGTTCAAATGACAGCCTGAAACTTTTAAAACTTGTTTTGCCAGCAGGTTCCACCAGAGTCCCTGCACAAATAATTGTGGTTTTGGTTTATAACACACACCATTATCAAAAACGCCATTTACTATACCAGAAACCGAGGTTCAACTCCTGGGAGGAATTATGTGGCAGAGCTTTTATCGTTCGTGCAGTAGGGAAACCTCAGACTGGAGCCACATGTGTAGCTCATTTACAAAATGAAAACAATTAAAACTTTATTTCTATTAGGCAAACTAGCCTTTGATGTACTCTTGTCTCCTGTTTGTGAAAATGTTAGGCTGGAAGAGCTCCAGCCGGAGACTCATCTGGTTTGGGGAAAAGACATAATGCAGCGAATAGTAGAACTTAGTCTCCTGGTGACCATGCTCCATAAAAGAAAAGCTAGTAACTCTATCAGTCCCTATACCTTTCATAAAGGGGTCAGATTTAGAAGCTAAAATGAGGCAAGTGCAGCCATATTACTATGTGCGATGTCCTAAAGTAGAATAAACATAGATAAAAGGCTTCCTGACATTCTAAGATTTGGGGGAGGAATAATTGACATATAATAATATACTAGTTTCAGGTGTACAAAATCATTCTAGCACAATTAGTCTCGTTAACACTCATCACCACACATAGCATCATTTTTTTGGTCTTAGAATGAGAAAATTTAAGATCTATTCTCTCAGCAAATTTATAATATAAAACACAGTATTACTAACCATAATCACCATGCTACACCTCGGACCAGGACTTGTTTCACAACTGGAAGTATGCCTTTGAACCAGCTTTACCACTTTTGTCTGCCTCACACACCCCACCTCTGGAAACCACCAAACTGCATCTGTGAGTGTGGTTTTGTTGTTGCTGTTATTTCTTTAGAGTCCACATATAAATGAGATCACATGGTATTTGATTTCTCTTCCTGATTTACATCATTTAGCATAATGACCTTATTATCCATGTTGTCACAAATGGTAACATTTCCTTCTTTCTTATAGCAGAATAATATTTAATTGTATATACACCATAATTTCTTTTTTAATTGTTGTTCAAGTACTACGTTCTCCAGTTCCCCCTCACCACTCCTCCCCCACCCCAAATATATATATACTGTATTTTCTTTATCCATTCATCCACCTGTGGACGCTTAGGTTGCTTTCCATGTCTTGGCTGTGGTAAATAATGCTGCAGTGAACATGGGGGCTCATGTAACGTTTCGAGTTAGTGTTTTTGTTCCCTTTGGATGAATATTCAGAAGTGGACTTGCTTTATCGAGTTGTAGTTCTATTTTATAATTTTTAAAGGAATCTCCATACTGTTTTCCATAGTGACTATACCATTTTATATTTCTTCCATCAGTGCACAAAGTTCATATTTCTCCCAGTCCTCAGCAGCACTATTATCTCTTGTCTTTTTGATAATAGCCATTCTAACAGATGGGAGGTGATACCTCATTGTGATTTTAATTTGCATTTCCCTGATTATTAGTGATATTGAACTCATTTACATATATGTGTAGACTTTCTGTATGTTTTTTTTTCTATTGAGTTGTATGAGTTCTTTAAATATTTTAGATATTAATTCCTTATCAGTATATAATGCACAAATATTTTTCCCATTGAATAGTTTACTTTTTATTTTATGTTCTGTGCAGAAACCTTTTAGTTTGGTGTGGTCCCACTTGTTTATATTTGTTTTTATTGTATTTGTTTTTTTTGTCAAGTCCAAAAATCATCTCCAAGACCTATGTCAAAGAGCTTCCCACCTATTTTTCTTCTAAAAGTGTCATTGTTTTGTGTCTCATATTCAAGTCTTTTAGCCATTTTGAGTTACTATACTATAGTAATTACTAGAGTTTATAATATCATTTGAAATCAGAAAGTGTGAAGCCTCTAGCTTTGTTCTACTTTCTAAGGATTCACTTGGCTATGTAAGTTCTTTTGTGGCTGCATACACATTTTAGGATTGTTTGTTTGTGTGGGGGCTCTGCCCACAGGGCCTCCCCACCCACCATGGATAAGAAGAAATTTACCAAGACTTGATCTGCTTGGAGAGGAAAGATGGCTGATCTCTCAAAGGAGAAGGGCCTTGAGCCTGTTCCTCAATTGGCTTTTATTGGGTTTAATTTGCATAGGAATACAGGGAGTATATGCAAAGCTCAATCATTGTCAGGTAGTAATGATCAAACAATAGATAACATTCAAAGAACTATAAGGACTTATTCTAAGTCTGGGTCAGATAGAGAGAGTGGTGCCAAAGGGCCATAAAACTTTGGGAAATGAAATCATTTTATGCTTGGACCCTTATCATTTAAATTGAGAATATTCTTAGTAAAGCAGGTTTCACAGGATTTTATGCATTCTTCTCTTAAGCCTGATTGCCCTGGAGACCTGCCCTTTCCAGAACAAGGCTGCACCCACCTCTGGCATTGTTTTAGGCTTAAGTCATGTTGGGGAAATAAGGCAGCTGAGAGATTAGGAGATTTCTTGTAGACAGAATGAGGACTTCAAGCTATGTCAAAGCCGAGGGGTGAGGGTCCATCACCCCTTTTTTTGTAGTCCCCCAAGTCCTTCCCTGATGACCCCTTCATGACCATGCCTGTTTTAGGTAGTCCATCCCTTGAGGAATCTTACCTGTCATTGGCTAACCAGTCATCTGCCCGGGGCCAACCAGGGTGAAGTAAAGGAGATAGAGGCAGTGCCCCTGCCAGGAAAATAAGCTTTGTCTCCTTAGTGGCTTATGGTCCCAAGGTCTTTTTACTCAGCCTTAGCCATGGCAGGTTACAGCTTCTGAAACCAGGCAGGGTGGTTCCCAACATTGTTGTATTTCTGTAAAGACTTTTTCAAACTTAAAACTAGTTTTAATATTAAATATTTTGTCTAGAATATAGAATCCTGCTTATTTTATAAGTGCTTAATATCTTTTGTTATTAATTGTTGTTCAGTTACAGTTGTCCTCATTCTTCCCCCATTACTCTCTCCCACCCTACCTATCTTCCACATTCAATCCTCCCCACCCCCAGTTGTCTTTGTCCACATGTCGTTTATACACATTCCTTGACTCTTCCCCTTCTTATCTCATTGTCTCCCTCCACCCCTCTCTGGTCACTGTCAGTTTGTTCTTTATTTCAATGTCTGTATTTCTAGTTTGCTTGAATGTTTGTTTTCTTGATTAGGTTCCACTTAAAGGTGAGATCATATGGTATTTGTCTTTCACTGCCTGGCTTATTTCACCTAGCATAGTGCTCTCTAGTTCCATCCATGCTGTTGCAAAGATTAGGAGCTCCTTCTTTCTTTCTACTGTGTAGTATTCCATAGTGTAAATGTACCACAGCTTTTTTATCCATTCATTTACTGATGGGCATTTAAGCTGTTTCCAGCACTTGGCTATTGTAAATTGTTCTGCTAGAACATTGGGGTGCATAGTTTCTTCTGAATCATTGTTTCAAAATTCTTAGGGTATAATCCAAGCATTGGAATTGCTGGTCAAAAGGCAGTTTATAGATTCAATGCAATCCCTACCAAAATACCAATGACATATTTCACAGATAGAGGGCAAACATTTCAAAAATTTATATGGAACCATAAAGGACCTCGAAGAACCATGGTAATTTTAAGAAAGAAGAACAAAGTAGGAGAGATCACAATCCCTCACATCAAACTATATCACAAGGCCATGGTAATCAAAACAGTCTGATACTGGCATAAGGACAGACACATAGATCAATGGAACAGAATAGAGAGCCCAGAAATAAATCCTTGCCTCTATGGTCAATTAATATTCAACAAAGGGGGCAGGAACATAAAATGGAATAAAAATAGACCCTCTTCAACAAATGGTGTTGGGAGATCTGGACAGCTATGTGCAAAAAAGTGAAACTTGACCACCAACTTACGCCATACACCAAAATAAACTCAAGATGGATAAAATACATAAATATAACTCACAACACCATAACAGTCCTAGAGGAGAACATAGTAAGGAAAATTTCAGATGTTCTACATAGCAATATTTTCACCGACATGTTCCCTAGAGCTAGGGATAAAAAGGAAAGAATAAACAAATAGGACTACATGAAACTGAAAAGATACTGCACAGCTAATAAAAACATCAACAAAATCAAAAGGGAAACATCTGTATGGGAAAATATATTTGCTAATGACACCTCAGGCAAGGGTTTGATCTTCAAAATATGAAAAAAATTCATGAAACTCCACACCAGGAAGACAAACAATCCAGTGAAAAAATGGGCAAAGGACTTGAACAGACACTTTTCCAAGGAAGACATACAGGGAGCTCACAGACGTATGAAAGGATGCTTAGCATCAGTAGCCAACAAAGAGACACAAATTAAAACCACAATTAAATACCACTACACACTGGTCAGAATGGCCATCATAAACAAATCAACAAACAACAAGTGCTGGTGAGGATGTAGAGAAAAGGGAACCCTAGTGCACTGTTGGTGGGAACATACACTAGTGTAGCCACTGTGGAAAACTGTATGGCATTTCCTCAAAAAACTAAAGATATAAAGTTATTTTTAATGCATGAATTTGTTTTGTCAGAATTGTGTATTACCCTGCCTCAAGTTCTGGTGTCAGAGTAACCTCTTGATTATAATCAGAAAGAAAATCTCTATTACTTTTCTGTGGGCATGTTAAACATCTCAGCACTAGGTTAATTGTATGAATTTTATCAATATAGATCCAGTAATAATTTCATGTTTCTTCTACTCTCTCAATCCTCATCTTAGAGTCTTTGCAATGCCACATCAAGGATAATTTTTATTATTATTTGAAGTTAATAGAGTGCTTACAAAGCCTAAAAGAGGTTTCAAAGTTCAGGTATAAAAATATAATCCTAAGATAAAAGATGAAAAATGTAATGACCACTATTTGTTGTCTTTTTAGACTTTCTTACAAATTATTTAAGTCTTGGCTAGGAGTTTCTTCCAGTTATATTTCAATTAATTCTCTTCATCAGAGGGCCTTTGAAGAAGATGCAAAGATACACGAGGAGTGTTTAAGATTAATTTTAACTTTGTATATTGTAGTATATGCGGAAAGAAATAAGGACTTTTTTGTCTATGTATATATTTTATAAAGTATTTTGTATCTTCAATATTTTCATCATCCTATTGCTTTTGAGAAACACAAAAGACATACTATATTAAATATGATTATGTATATAATGCACTAATAATTTAAAAATTATACAATTTAAATTAGTTTCTAATTAATTTCATAAGGTGTATTGATGAACTATTGCTGATTTTTCACCTTAAATATTTTTAGCAAAATATTCTTCACTTTTTATCAAATAATAATATAATTGTACAAAGAACATTCAAATTTCAGTAAGGAGTTATAGTACTTTAAAATAATGAGGAGCTTATACCCTTTGCAACAACATGGATGGAACTGGAGAGCATTATGCTAAGTGAAATAAGCCAGATGGTGAGGGACAAATACCATATGATCTCACCTTTAACTGGAACATAATCAACAACAGGAAAAAGCAAACAAAATATAACCAGAGACATTGAAATTAAGAACATTGTAACAATAGCCAGAGGGGAGTGGGGAGGGGATAGTGGGGAGAGGGGTTTTCAGGAACTGCTGTGGAGGACACATGGACGAAACCAAGGGGGAGAGTGGAGGTGGGGGAGGGAGGTGGGTTTGGCTGGGGTGGAGTGGAGGGGTGGGGAGAAAATGCAGACGACTGTAACTGAACAACAATAAAAAAATATTTGAAAAAAATAATGAGGAGCTAGAAATGAAAGTCAAGGATCCTTAAAACTTTCATTTTCATAGTCTGCAATGTACAATAGTAAAAGGAAAATTCATATTATATATAAATTTAGCTGAGGTAAATAAACTTTCAGTGTTAATAACATTGTTAAAATTCCATAAATATATCAACATTTGGTTAAAATATTGATACTACTATCTTATACTTTAAAAGTGTATGAGGAGAAGCTGACCTTTGTTATTGTTAAGGACTCCAGTGCAAATGGAACTGGGAATAGTTTTAGGGCAGAAAAGAATTTAACATTTTCTTCCCTAAACAAGTCAAGGAAGTAAAATCTCAGTAATGCATTTGATAGATTTCTCACTTGCTTGTGCTTTCTTTTTCTCTGTACTTAACTCATTTTTGCTTTTTATATGTAAAAAATCCATTTGCTCTTACTGATCATTCCTTTACGTCCTTGACAAAAAACATTGTTACCAACATTTCCTGAGTATCACAATTGCCTCTCATCTATTCCTTATTGCTAGTTAAAAAAAAAATCATGGAGAATTATTGTGATTGGTTCAGCTAGTTTAGGTGCCCACTCCAGACAAATCAAATTTTCCCCATTTGAAGCTGCCAGAAGATAATGGCAGCTTCAAATGGGGTGGAGGGGAACCTGGTGGTGTTGGAGAAGTAGGAGAACTTCTGAAATCTCTATGAAGCACTACCTTCTGGTGAAGGGGAGGAATGACTGACTGGCACAAATCAGTTCAGCAACATGCAGACTGTAACTTAATCAAAGCCTCCTGACCTCAGTTATACAGCGTCCAGCAGAAGTAAGGCCTGCTCAAGTGTGGTTTGTAGAGTAATAATATCAGTTTAATAATTTATAGTTTTAATTTGAACATTTCACCTAAAATGTCATATGGTGTGCTTGAATGTGATATTGTTATGTTACAGAATTACATGCTTATGATTTTGTAATAAAAGATTTTGTAATAAAAAAGAGGCATTATTAATGCCGGATCCTGTATATTCTACTCCTTTAACCAAACTCCCTAAAATTTTTGAGTTACATGGCAGAGAAAAGAAGAAAATTAAAAACCCACAATGCAAAGTTTGTATAACAAGCTTGGAAAAACTTGACTCTTTTCCTGTATATTTCATGTACAAACAATAGGTTTCATGCAAATTTCTGTCCTTTAATTACTTGCATGACTTAACCTCAATATATTTTATTCATATATTTTGGCAAGATGCATTAATATTGTGTAAATGAAAATCAAGTAAAAATTAAGCTATAGTAATCAGGAAATGTAAAACAAATTAAGAAAAATAAATAAATAGCAAATTATGACAATATCTAAGACTTTGACCTAAACCTAACAGTTGAATGGCATGTAAAGTGCCTATGGAAAGTCTTTATTTCAGTCAAGTGATTTAGTTTTTAATGTTTGAAGAAAGAGAAGATGAACATTTAAATTTACAGATTTTAACATAAGTATTTTCTAATTGTTTTCAAACAGGGATTTGTGGATAAGATTATATTTTTTCACAGTTGTATGAAAAACTAATTTAAAATATAGATGGGAGAAAAATAATGGTTCCAACCGGAAAACATCCGACCTTCCAGAATGTGAATTGGGAATTTATTGTTCAAAACTTCCTATTACTTAGGCTATTTACTGCAGGGGATATTGAATAACATGAGATGAAAGTGACAAAACAGATTTCTGATAAGCACACTTTTTTAAAAAAGTACCTTCTGATAAATTGATGTGAAATCTAAAACATCTTGAAAATGAACTACATTATTTCAAGTAGCTAAGAGCAACACTGAGACATCTGTCAGAGTCAGCAAAAGAGAGAATAACAAGATCAACAGAAGCTGAACACCTGCGAGTTGTAAAACATTTTATGACATGATCTAGATGTTATTTTTTTTTCATTTTTTTTCAGTGAAAGATTAAAGGTGATTCTAGCACAGAAAGGTATCTCTGGCAGGTAGGGATTTTTCCCCCAGTTTTGAAAGCCATAGGAGTAAGAGATTATATATCTGTAATGAGATCTTCAAAAAAGAGGAACCATCTTTTTTTTCAAATCAAACTTACATTGATTGAGAATGTAGGATACCAAAATTTACAAGAAAAGGGAGTCTTGCAAATAATATCCAATTTGAAGTTGCAAAGAATAAGTGTCAAAGCCTGAGTTTTAGACCTGTTCATTCAATATCCCTCAACCTATTCTTTGTAATACAAACCATATATTTAAAAAGTTTAGATTTCTCACTGTGGTCAGCTTTTAGATCCCAGAGAAGTAGCCACAGTCAAGTCACTCTGAACAAATGCTGGGGTATATGACTATAACGTCTCTAGATTTTCCAGACCCAAAAGTTATTGTAGGATACTAGAATAAAGAGAAAATGAAACTACAGAATTGTCTTCCAGATTCATTCCTCTGCAAAATGACACCACCACTTAAAAAATCACAACTGCTATTTCTAAAAATAAAATAAAATAGAGAAATCATAAGAACTGATCTCTGGATACCACTGACTGATAACATATTTTTACCAAACTCACAATGTCTCCAAACTTTACTTTGTAAAGACTTGGCACCTTAATTTGCTGCCATAAACCCACTGAGGCTGCTCATACATAACTATCTCCTTCTAGCTCTCTGCTTTGTAATTAGACATTAGAAGACAGTTGAAGCCTCTGATGATTATAGTCCAGTATTGTTGATTAGTTTGTCTCAATATGTGGGGTTTACAGATTCTAAGCCCTTCCGTAAACATTAGCTGGGATAGGATATGTCAGTATGTGCTTGCCTTCTTCCTAAAAAGCCAGCTCTTACACTGAGTCTTCATTGTGGTTACATAACCCAACAGATAGCTAGTTGGGTCATGGTAGCCCTGGATGCTTAGCATGCTTTGTAGCAAAAGGGTTTTCATTTACACGAATGATGATGTCTCTGGTTCTTAAGACTTTCTCAAACATCTTCTACTTACTTTCCCAACCACTGATGCACTGTTCAAATCAAGGGCAAGGAGTCATATCTCCATTCTTAGTCTTGTTTAAGGGGTAGGAATATTCACCATTCCTCAGAGTGCCCTACAGTGAGTTCATTTATGTTGATGGATTATAAATTACTGTATATCTTAAGAATAGAAGAGAATTTATGTGTATTTTATACTATAAGATACACAGAAAATTGCCAACATAAATTAAACTTAATTCTGAATATGAGCAACAAAGGTGCCAAAGGTTAAGAGAGTTCAGAAATATATCCCTTAGATTTTTCAAAATTGTACCCATATTTTATAGACTAGAACATAAGGTTTTCAGTGAAAGTTGAATAAATATTGAATGAAATCTTGTCATGTAGCAATGTGCTATGTTAATTTAAGCAATTGTTGGACAGATAAAAAGATTATGTTGAATAGAAGATATCTGATTTTGGGGTCCTCACAGTCACATTCTGATACAAGACTTTGAATACAAGTATTTCATTTGAGAGATGATCCCAGAAAGTTTGATAAGAATGTGCTGTCATAAAACAGAAAGAGGAAAGCCAATAAAGGTGCATTACTGAACTATTAATACTTGTGGGCAGTGGGAGCTTAGCATGTGTGGGACAAACCTTAAAACTTCTCCCTTGTGGTGAGGAAATGGGTATTTACTACTTCCCTGTGGTTAAAATTAACTTCTAGATCAGTGGTCAGCAAACTTTTTCAGTAAAGGGCCAGATAATAAACATCTTGGGCTTTGCAAGTCATGTGATCTCTCAGACTATGCAGCACTGCCATTGGAAAGCGGAAGCAACTATAAAAAACCTTTTAACAAATGGTTGTGGTTATGTTTCTTTTACTTACAAAAATAGGTGGTAAGCTGAATTTGGCCTGACAGCCATGATTTGTCAGCTCCTATTTTAGACCATCAATTTCCCTGCCCAGCACAGCTGAAGATGGTCTTGTAGCTAGAGAATGCCCTCAGGCAGAGAGATGCAGAAAGCCATGGATTGCTATGGAAATATCTGTAAGTGACCCCTTGGGAGGGTCTGGGAGCATAAGTGGTCAACAGATGAAATTATAAAACTTGAAGTCAGTAAAAGTTTTTAAAAGAAAGGTATAAAATTATGTTGCATTAAAAAGATGACATTTAAAGTATTGTCACAAGTATCTCAAACTTATTTTTTAAGTGATAAGTCTAAGTTATAAGGAAAATCAGGATAGACTTTAGATTTTTTTATCCCTGATGATTCAGTTACTTAGATCCCAAATTAAATTAGTTGTGTTTGGTATGTATAATCATGTGAATACTAGGTAGGAAGAGAATGTCTCAAGGACAAAAAGAGAAAAATGCATAGCAGCTATGGCCTGCTTATCTGTTCTGTATGTGTACCACATGTACTTGGGAAGATCACATGATGTAGTTAGCTCTTAATTTCAGATGCATTCTTCCTTGAAAGCAACAAATCTTCAATAAATGTGATCTTTCTTAGAATTTTGTTTAATTGAGATAAAATTGACATTAGAAGTAGAGGGAAGAAGCTTGAGATCCAACATTGACCTATTCACCCTCAAATTTAAGCACCTGTGACCATACAGAAAGTACAAAACAATGATTCAAGAAACAAAATAATCACTTTAATAATATTGGCTAAATAAATTATAGATGTTTCACTTTTTAAACAGTATTCATATTACAGATATTTCACAAAATATCATTTAAAAATGAGGAGGCACACATATATTCCAGGTAGCCAAATAAAGAAAAGTTCAAGTCATAATTTAAGAAAATTTCAAGGCACATACATCAGCAAGTATTTTTATTTTGTGCTTTTCTAATTTGATTTTCAGTTAGACTGTAGCTGAAGAACTTTGGCTCTAACTATACCTTTAGTGGATATAATTTAAAAATAAATGTAAGATCAACCAAAAGTATTTGTAAGGCAATAGCATTTCTTCTGTAGTTTTATAAGACTGTAATCTAGTTCACTCATAAGCAACAAGATTATTGCCTCATAAAATAGCCCAGTAGAGCCATAGTGTTATCCCAATTGTAGAGCTACAAGATGACTCATAAAAAAATGTGTGCAATAGCTATGAACATAAACATGTAAGTGTATTGGATTTTTCTTTTTTTGCCACATCAAGGCATAAGAGAAACAATATAAGAGTAAGTTTAGAACCTGCAAAATAAGAGTAAGTTTAGAACCTTCAAAACAAGTAAGGAATCAGACTGACTATAAAAATATAGTCTAATATATTAAATTATAATGTTGTTAGGAGTAGATATTTAATAGAGAAAAATATCTGTGCTCATAATATACTTACAAATGGATGGTTCAAAAAATTGAGAATTTGGTAGGGAACAGAGATGTTAAGTATCACCAGTGTGTTATGCAACTGGTATGAAAGAAAAAGAATTGTACCAAATTTGAAGACTTTTCTTTGTAAATCTCTATCATTGACATTGACTTGCTGGTAAATGGAGAATTCAAGAGAGATATTGTGAAGAAGATGGTATGTCTATAACATATAAGCTTTTTAAAATGATTCAACTTAGAGAAATAGGAATGGAGGGTCAGGTATTTAATTAGAATGTATTCACCGTATCTTGGGGCTGTAAATACACAAGAATTTATTTGGTTTTCTTTGATCATTGCCTATAAATTTTGACCTTCTTTTCTTTGTTCTTCTAAGAAAAAATGATGCCATGTCAGGCACAAATGGGTGCCTGCACCTATAATTTGCCATGTTATTTTTATATATGTCATAAAAGATGCAGAAGAAAGCTAGGCTAATGCGGAAGGTTAAGATGATCAAGTTAGCAGCTATCCTTTCTTCCAAAGATATTTAACTGTGGTAGGCACAATGCTAACGTGGACCCAATAAACCCTCCCTTGAGTATGAATACAACCATTGGATAAAATGTGATGTCACATTCATGATTTACAGACCAGCTGACTTTGAGTCCTTAGAGGGAGAAGCATCAGAGGAAGGAGTCTCCTTGCCTGAAGGAAGTACACTGTGATGTTGTGAGTTGGACAGGGGGAGTGTCATGAGGGACAAACCTCTAAGAACTGAGAATGTCTCCTGATAGCCAGCCAGCAAAACAGGGACGTCAGTAGTTACAACCTCAAAAAACTGAATTCTCCCAATGACCTAAAAGATCTAAGAAGAGACCCAAACCCCAGACAATGCCACATGACAATCACTTTGATTTCAACTGTGAAAGACCCCAAGCAGAGAATTCAAGTAACCCATTCATTCTGAGACTCCTAACCTAAGGAACTTAGATAATGAGTCTGCAACTTTTTAGCTATTAAGTTCATAGTAATTTGTTACGCCATAACAGAAAAGGGCTACATAAACCAAGAGCTAACTCAGTAGAAACCACTTCTCTAGAACACCATGTTTGGAATAACTTTTAGTATAATTTTATATATTATAAAATTACCACAGTGACATATTCACTTTAAAAAAGTCAAATGATGCAGAATAATTTTTTAAATGTGCTTTAAAATAGACTTATTTTTCCTCCTTCTCTCTTCCTTCAATATTTTTTAGAATGTAGTTGTTAGCCACTCCTTACTGTTTTTATTTGGCTAGAATGAAAAAAAAAAAAAAAAGCTTAGTAGCACAATTGTATAGCCTGTTGCCTGTTTAACTCATTTTGTTTTTCTGTAAAAATTATATGAATTTCATCATTTCTGTTCATCTAGACTGTGCCAGTTTTAGTAGCTTATTATTGTATGAAAATGCTACTTCTGTCACTATATACGCAATATTCATGAGGTTCCAACTAAGCCACCTCAAAAAAATATGATTTGGATGATTTGACTCAAGCAATCTTTAAAAAAGTTAAGAACTCCAGCACTGATTTGATAAACTCTCATTCAGTAATTACTCTGAATCATTAATCCAAATAATCAAACTGGCAATTGACCTTCACAGACATTTTCATTCTGAAATGTTTTGATCTAGCTACTACCTCACATTTCCTAAAAAATATACATATATAGATGTATATATGTATGCATATATATGTATATTTGTGTGTGTATACATATATATACACATATATATATATACATTTTACGGCAAAATTAGCTTTCTTCTAAGAGAAAAGAATCTCCATTCAGTAGTTGCAAGTAAGAATTGCACTAATATTTACTCTTGCTAATTTAGAAGAGGCTGTTAGTAGCTCTGTAAGGTTGCTCTTCACACAGGTGACACATCACAGGGGTGATCTAACTCAGAAATAAGTTTAGGAACGTGACAAATGACTAAATATGTAATAACCTATAGTCAACTTTCTAACACCCTAAAATTAAAATAAATTTAATATTAAAATTAATAAAATTTACTATTAACACTGAGAACAAGGCTGTATATTTCTGGTAAAAAACAAACTAAGTTTGTTATAAGCTAATAAGACAGTCTAATATACACAGATTTCATTTATCCAAGTTTAGTTAAATAACACCAATCCCTCTACAACATGGTTAATATTTCAGTTACCACGGTGTTTTAATTATGAATATTTGCATTAAGTACAAACCTAGCTCTTCAGTTTACAAATCGCTAAAAGATAGATGTACATTTTCAGTGATGCACATTTTCGGTGATCAACGCATCATTTCTTTCAAAGTGTATTGAGGACTGGTCACTGTACATGTAGGTTTTGACACACAGACAGGCAAGTATATAACTATGTTACCTTTTCGTTTCCCATGGAAAAACTGGCATTTTCCAAAAGGGGGCAATTGACAGAGGAAATGAGCCAGCAATAATGAAGGTGCAGCAAAGAAAGAAAGTGATAATGCTGAAAGTGAAATTTAAATCAAATACAAACGGTGTTACAAAAGCAGAGGCTGACCATGGGAATGTTGACCTGACTTTTTCCAACGTATTTTAGATTTCCAGGCAGAGGAACTTAGTATTACATTTATAGGTTGTCTCCTAAATGCCTGAGGCTTTCAACGAGATTTCTTCAGTCTCACAGGTCAGAACTCATACTTTTTTCCAGCATTGTATGTAGTCCAGCATCTGTTCAGCTTGCAGAAGCATAGTAGTTATTTTTTCCCCAGTAAAGGTATTTTACCAGACCTTGTAGAGTCTCAACCTTTGAATGAAGACCTTAGTTTTTGGCAAAACATCCCTCAAGGGTACTGCCATGAAGACTGTGGAAGATTCTGGAGTTCCTTCTCTGCATAGATCCCATCACTGAGGTCTACTCTCCTCATTCCCACCACTTCTGTGACTCTGAATGTCAGGTTCTGTCTCTTCAGCTAGATGAAACCTGCCTGCATGGTATGGCCTTCACTGCCTTTACTGTAGTGGAAAAAAATGCATCCAGGCAGACATCTGATACGACTCGGAACTTAACTCTCATTACTCTCATCTCACTCTTCCTTCATTTTTTTTTTGAAATGGCTAAAATCAAGCTTTACTTTTTTTTATTGTTGTTCTAGCACAGTTGTCTGTTTTCCTCCCACCACTCCCCACCACCCCAACCATCCCCACCTCCCACCCTTGATCCTATCCCCCTTTGTCTTTGTCCATGGGTCCTTTATACATGTTCCTTGATAACCTTTCCTCTTTTTCCCACTATCCCCCTCCCCTATCCCCTCTGGTTACTGTCAGTTTGTTCTTTATTTCAATGTCTCTGGTTATATTTTGCTCACTTGTTTGTTTTGTTGATTAGGTTCCACTTATAGGTGAGATCATATGGTATTTGTCTTTCACTGCCTGGCTTATTTCACTTAGCATAATGCTGTCCAGTTCCATCCATGCTGTTGTAAAGGAGTAGGAGCTCCTTTTTCTTACTGCTGTGTAGAATTCCATTGTATAAATGTACCAAAGTGTTTTGATCCACTCATGTACTGATGGGCACTTAGGTTGCTTCTAGCACTTGGCTATTGTAACTTGGGGTGTATAGGTTCTTTTGACTTAGTGTTTCAGGATTCTTAGGGTATAATCCTAACAGTGGAATTGCCAGGTCAAAGGGCAGTTCCATTTTTAGTTTTCTGAGGAAATTCCATACTGTTTTCCACAGTGACTGCATCCAGTCTGCAATCCCACCAACAGTGCGCTAGGATTCCCTTTTCTCCGCATCCTCTCCAACACTTGGTGTTTGTTGCTTTGTTTATGATGGCCATTCTCACTGGTGTGAGGTGGTATCTCATTGTGGTTTTAATTTGCATCTCTTTGATGTCTAGTGATGCTGAGCATCTTTTCATATCTCTCAGGACCCTCTGTATGTCCTCCTTGGAAAAACTTGTGTTCAAGTCCTTTGTCCATTTTTTAATTGAGTTGTTTGTCTTCCTAGTGTGGAGTTATGTGAAAACATGTTATTCTTTGATGTTATTAAAAATAATTTTATAATCATTTAGAATTATCAGTAAAACCAAGATTTGTGGACAAAATGCATCATAAATTGTCATCATAGTGTTATGTAGGCAAGAAGCCAATTCTTTTTCAAAATTAAGGAATATCTTTTAAGCAATAACTTTTCAATTTTTAATAAGGTATGATAATAAAGATAAAAGTATATGGCTGCTCAGGACACATGCACACATATGTATATATATGCACATGCATACGTACACTTAGAAACTTACTCATGACACCTGAGCTTTTGCAGAGGTGCAGTTACTACTCATAATTATATTGACAATGTTGACTCAACACTGTGGAAGCTGGATATTTCGTATTTATGAAAATGCTTAATGGAAACTGCACTGTTCTGTGTTATTAATGAATGTGTAAAAGAAATAATTGGAAAATGTAAAGCATCTCCATAAAGAATGCAGGGATGTGTGGTTTATTTATCCATGAAATAAATCTTTAATTAGTGTGATGTAATATAATTTTACAAAACAATACTTGTTCTATTTTTCCTACCACCAGAAGAAAATATAGTAAAGAGATCTGCTTTTTTTCTCTTTAAAAATATCATGTCCTTATATGATGAAAATATTCAGATATATTACAGCCAAAAATTCTGATACACACACATATGAAGAAAATATTCAGATATAATACTGCTGAAAACTCTGCAAAGATCATCATAATAATCTTTTAGTTACTGAATATGAATTTTAGGCTGCTTTTTTCTAACACTCGAAAAATAAGAGACCAAGATAAGGGTAGAAAATACAATCATGTCTTATGTGCCACATTGCAATTGACAACAAGACTGGGAGATAATGAGAGAGAGGGAGTTAAGAAATTCAAACATGATAGATACATCTGATAGAGATTGAAGTGATTTGGCATTTTTGAAATGAGACATCCAATGGAGGTTATGTCCCAAAAAAGAAGTGTATGTCAAAAGGTTAGAAAGAAAGACCTAGTTATGTGTAATCTAGGGGCAGAGCAAGCAAAGCCCAGAATGGCAGGCACAGAAGCAGCCAATATCAGCAGTTGTGGAAATAAAGTTTCAGCAGGACCCATTTATGGCTTAGATACAGTAACAGGCTTCAAGACAGATCTCCAATTTTAGCCAGAGCTTACAAGAATATTGTCAAGTAGCCTCTATTTTGGGGTAGTAGTGATGTGGAGATGAAGTCATACAATTGCAGAAGTTCAGTGATTCCCACTGTAGTTGAACTCAAACTCTTAGATTTGTAGTATTCAAACATTGATTTTGACCACAGGACCTTAGCAGCTCTGAGGTTAGTCACAAGGAATTTGTTACTGACAGAAAAAAAAAAAGAAACTATTGATGAAAATAATTCTGAGCTTAGACATAGATATGAAAATGTCAAACTTTCTTGTTCTCATTCTAATATGCTTTCTGGAATGGAAAGAACAAGATTGAACTTGGTTAGAGCTACCAGAAATGCTCATGGCAAGTGACACACAAGTGAATCACTTCTGAGATGTAAAATTAAGCAGAAAAAGGCTGTAAAGAACAGAAGTAGTGCCCACTTCGGCAGCACATATATTAAAATTGAAATGATACAGAGCCCCTACACAAGATTGACATGCAAATTTGTGAAGTGTTTCATATATTTTTTTAAATAATGGTTATAAGGATGCTCAAGGAACTTAGTGAGACATGCAAGGAACTTAGTGGGATCTACATCAGCATGAAAAATGGCATAGAAACTATAAATAAAAACCAGGTAGAAATAAAGAATGTAATATCTGAAATAAAGAACACATAAGAAGGAATGAAAATCAGGCTAGACGAAGCAGAGGATCAAATCAGCAAGTTGGAAGACAAGGTAGAAAAAAGACACTCAGAGCAACAAAATGAAAAAAAGGCTCAAAAAGAACGAGTATAGTTTAAGGGAGCTTGAGGACAACATGAAACGTAACAACATTTGTATCACAGGAATATCAGAAGGAATAGGAGCAAGGGATAGAAAACCTCTTTGAAAGAACAATGACAGAAAACTTTCCTAACTTGGTTAGGGAAAAAGTAACACAAGTACAGGAAGCACAGAGGGCCCCAGTGAAGATGAACCCAAGGAAGCCCACTCCAAGACACATTACAATTAAAATGGCAAAATTTATTTTTCTGTTTTTAATTGTTGTTCAACTACAGTTGTCTCCATTCCCCCTCCACACCACTCCCCTAATCCCCACCATCCCCACCTCTCACCCTTGATCCTACCCTCATTTGGTTTTGTCCATGTGTCCCCTATAGATGTTCCTAAAAACCCTTCCCCCAAAATGGCAAAATTTAAAGACAAAGAGAGAATCTTAAAGGAAGCAAGAGAGAAACAGGAAGTAATGTACAAGGGAGCTCTGATAAGGCTAGCAGCTGATTTCTCAACAGAAACACTACAAGCAAGCCAGAAGGGACTGGCAAGAAATATTCCAAGTAATGAAAGGTAAATATTGGTGACCAAGACTACTCTATCCAGCAAGGCTCTCATTTAAAACAGAAGGTGAAATAAAGAGCTTCAGAGACAAAAGAAGGCTAAAACAGTACATTTCCACCAAGCCAGCATTGCAAGAGATGGTAAAGGGACTGACTTAGAAGAAGTAGAAACAGTGAGAGAGAGAGAGAGAGAGGAACACAAGTACAAAGGGAAAAATGTCAATGAATAAGTACTTATCAATAATAACTTCAGGGAGTAGGCATTTCTGGCAATTTATACTGTACTCTGTGAACCCCCCATTATTGTTTTTTGTACACTCTTGGACTGAAAACAATATGGCTCCATTAGGATGAAGCTCATGAGATTTTTGATGAAATTGAGTCATGAAACTGAACCATCTAATTAAAGAATGGGAGACAGGTCCACGGAAGAATCACAGGTAGATGTCAGCATGCATACTCATTTAAAGCTGTGAAAATGACTCTGAGGAACTGTGAACGTGTACAGCTGTAGACACTGAGTATTCAAGGAAATAACATTCAATATTTTATTCTGCCAGACAGTTTACCTCTGGATACACTACTTGTGTATTTGAACCAAAAGTGAAATCTAAAAAAGAAGGAGCTGTTGTAGCAAGAGGTGAAGGCTGAGTAAGAAGAAGAGCATGTGGCTGAGGCAGAAGGAGAGGGTTCATAGTGATAATGCCTCTCAACATTACTGTTTCAAAGTGATGTGTGCATTGAGATATAATTTGTAAGGGTTTTATTTGTTTATGTCAGTTTTTAATAAACATAAATATAGGCCAAAACCATAATAATAACTTTACACATAAATGGAGTAAATGCTTTAATCAAAAGACATGAGGTAGCTGAATGGATAAGAAAACATGACCCATGTCAGAACAACCTGAAATTAAAAGGGATGGAAAAAATATTCAATTCAAATGGGCATTAAAATATGAATGGCATATTTTGCAGATCTAGAACAAATACTTCAAAAATTATATGGAACCAAAAAAAGACCCCAAATAGCCACAGCAATCTTGAGAAATAAGAACAAAGTTGGAGGGACCATAGTATTATGATACCTGATATTAAACCACACTACAATGCTACTAGGATCAGAACAGCCTGGTACTGGCATAAGAACAGACACATAGACCAATGGAACAGAACAGGGAACCCAGAAATAAACCCATGTCTCTATGGCCACTTAATATTTGACAAAGGGGCATGAGTATATTATAGAGTAATAATAGCCTCTTCAATAAAGGATGTTGGGAGAACTGGACTAGTACGTGCAAAAAAAATATGAAACTAGATCACCAACTTATACCATCACTGGTATAAACTCAAAATGGATAAAAGACTTAAATATAAGTCATGATACCATAAAAGTACTAGTGGGAAAACATAGGCAGTAAAATTTCAGATATCCCATGTAGCAATATTTTGGCTGATATATCTCTTAGGGCAAGGGAAATAAAGGGAAAAATAAACAAATGGGACTATATCAAATTAAAGAGCTTCTGCATAGTTAAAAAACCAGCATCAAAATGAGAAAGGAACCAACTGTATGAGAAAATATATTTGCCAATTATACCTCACATGAGGGTTTGATCTGCAAAATATATAAGGAACTCATATAACTCAATACCAGGAAGACAAACAATCCAAGTTAAAAAATGGGAAAAGGACTTCTCCAAAGAGGACATACAGATGGCCCACATACATATGAAAAAGTGCTCAACATCACTAGTCATGAGAGAGATGCAAATTAGAACCACAATGAGATATCACCCCACACTTGTCAAAATGGCTATCATTAATAAATAAATCAACAAACAAGTACTGGCAAAGATGTGGAGAAAAGGGAACCTTTGTACATTGTTGGTGGGAATACAGACTGGTGCAGCCACTGTGGAAAACAGTATGGGATTTCCTTAAAAATATAAAAATGGAGATAGCTTTTCACCCAGTAATTTCATTGCTGGGAATATACACTAAGAATTCTGAAACACCAATTCAAAAGAACATATGCAACTTGATGTTCATATAGTGGTGCAATATACAATAGCCAAGTGTTGGAAACAGTCTAAATGCCCATCAGTAAATGAATGGATTTAAAAAATGGTGGCACATTTACACAATGTAATACTATGCAGAAGAAAGAAAAAAGGAATTCCTACATTTTGCAACAGCGTGGATAGAGACTATTATGCTAAGTGAAATAAGCCAGTCAGTAAAATACAAATACCATGTGATCTCACTTATAAGAGGAATCTAATGAACATAATAGACTAATGAGCAAAAGAGAACCAGAGACATGGTGACATGGAACAGACTGACAGCTGCCAGTGGAAAAGGGGAAGGGAGGAGTGGGGAAAAGAAGGGGAAGGGATTAGACAAAGAACATGTATGAATGACCCACGGACTTGGACAACATGGGGATTGACTGTGGGAGTCGGGTGTGGGCTAGGTGGAGGAGTGCTAAAGGGGAAATATTGGGACACCTCTAATAGGATAAACAAGAATTTAAATAAAGTAAAAATAAAAGAGATAGAAAACGAAGAACAGAAGTAAACCAAAGGACACATAGTAACATGTGGTAAGCAATTGTGGTTGTAAATACTCAACAATGAACAGATTTTTAAAAATTAAACACTATGAATGAGATGCTATATTTGTGCAGCTAAATGAACATATTCTCTGCTCTGAGAAGTTTATAATCTATATCAGAAAGTCAGGAGTCCAAGGAGATGTGCTTTGCTTTTTATGCATTCCCGTGTTCCTATAGCATCTGAGAGATATTGCAGATCTGAAAGCTTTGTTGCTTATTGGTGATGAGAATGAAAAACATTCATGGATCTTGAGAATATCATGCTAAACAAAGTAAGTCAGAAAGAAAAAGTCAAGACCCATATGATTTCACTCATATGTGGGATAAAACTGAAAGCAACAAATGAACAGATAAATAAGAACTCATAGAAACAGACAACAGTGTGGTGGTTACCAGAGGGAAGGGGGGTGGCAGGTAGTAATTGGTAAAGAAGGACAAATATATGGTGATGGAAGGTGATGTGATTTTGGGTGATGGGCACACAATGTAATACACAGATGGTGTATCATAGAATTGTACAATTGAAACCTATATAATTTTATTAACAAATGTCACCCCAATAAATTTAATTTAAAAAAAGACAACTGAATTGAAAAAAATAAAAAAAAAAAAACAAAGAACGAAGAGCAAGTGGCTTGGGTTCTGAAGATAAAAAGAAAGAAAGTCCTGTCACAATGTTCAGCCATTTCACTACATTGAAGGTGTAGCTAGAAAGGCATGGCCATACGTCCCTGGCCTGGTAGCCTGGAAACTTTAGTTTCCTCCACTGTGAGTGAAAGTAACATTTTTTTTTAATTTTTACATTGTGTTAATCAGAGGACGAGGGATAGGCTGGCAGAATTTCTGGTTTTGCCTAGCACAAAGCACTTCGCTAGGCAAAAGTATGCTTTAATACAAAAGCACGCACATAGGATTAAGAACACGGTTCGAGAAGTGACACCTATGTTCTTCCTTATATAGCTTTGATTTTACCCTGGTGAGAAGCCCAAACAAGATGTTCCTATGCCAAGTCAGTATTGACTTACTTGGGAAGTTTCTTGATTAATTTTCCCCATTTTTGTTTCTTAGCTAATGCAGCGTCTCCTTGTCTTTCATATTTCCCTGTTAGCCGTGCCTCGCATTAGCTGCACATCTTCCTCTAAGGACTTCAAAATAGAACTGGGAACAGCAATGTTAGTTTTAATCTACTTACAATAGAATTCTCCTTCCTATAGTCATCCATTGATTCTATTTAACTTTATTATTACTCTGTGCATAATCTTTCTCATTGCTGACCTAATAGGGAATAGATAGAAATATCAGTGTAACATTCACTTGAGTAGATAGCAATAATGACATTGTTTAAGTGAAGGATGGCAGATATTTCAATAATAAAATGTTAAGTAATATACAAAATGCAGATGACCTATTTAAAATGTTACTTGAAAGGCTATTATTGAAGCATTCACTGCTAAATTTCCAGGGATTCTTTTTCTTGTATATGGTTTCTAGTAAGAAAGCCATGGTTTTGAAATAATAAATTATTTTACACAATTTGAAAGAAAATTATTTGCTGTGTTTTCATAATTTCAAATAGCATAAATCCTGCAGCATAACTACTGTCGAAGCCTGTGAACTACGGAGATATTCATCAGGTGAGTTCCCTAAGACTATGATTTTATAAATAAGTACTTTGTAGTGGATAATTCATCCGCACACAGCAACTGAAGTATAGTGGGATAATAGTTTGAATTTAAATTGCACTCTACCTTTCTCATTATTTTTGAGTTTTAATTTTAGTTTAACAGAAATGTAGGGACTGATAAAAATGCAATAAAGAAGTCCTTTCAATGGAAAAGCATTTCCCCTAATTCAGAGTTTTAGGACTAGGAGGAACAACTTGTTTATTGTAATATATTGCAGCTCAGAGGTAATGTGACATACTCCAGATATATATTTTAATTGCTTTACAAATACTAAAGCCAGAGATTTCCTTACTTTCAGTCCCATCATATTCCCTGTATTTACCAAGATGACTCTTTAACTACAAATATGATTTTATGTAGGATGATAGTACAGACCCTTCACTACTAATATATTTTAAAACCCATAGATTCTATGTGAGGTGTTTATACAAATTTAAAATGTATTGACAATGAGATTATATGAACAATCTATATTTTAGGTTTTAATAGTTTTTGTTTTATTATCAATGATGGAAGATTATATTAATTTTAGAGTACTTTCAGACATATCAAAGAAAGAAATTTAGACTATTAGTCTAAATATGTGGGTAAACAGTTAAATGTATAAATTAGTTATTTTGTTCTGTACATGATACTATACCTCTATCCATCTGTCTAGTCATCCTTCCATCCTGGTAATTTATAGTTCTTTAGTTGGAAAGAAATTGATTTGTATCCATCATTAATTAGTGATTAGCATCACTAATGCACAATTTACATAGGCTAGTGTATATTTGCTAGAGGTGACTGTCCACTCTCCTAAAGAAAAGCATTATAAGGGCTATAAAGTTCTTCTAAGCTTTTTAAACATGCCTTTCTTCTCACAAGTTCAGAGTGCTTTATCGATATTAGCTCATTAATCTTCACAGCTTGCTTGTGAAGAAGACAACAGGTATTATCACTGCTCCACACAGGGGGCAACAAATAACAGAAAAGTCAACTACCCTGTCTGGGGTTTATGGTAAGGCTGTCAAAAAGGCCGGCACAATAGATACAAAGAGAGCACATCCCACACCCTGAGCCAAATCCTCCTGCTCTAACCTTCCCCAACTTCTCTGACAAAAATCATGGGGTGCTCTTGAAAATGAAAGTTCATATTCATTTTCAGCAAACACATTGTAAGAAAAAAAGAGAGGCCTATAATTTAAAAGACTTAAAAGATATACAGACCAAGTGAATTATATAATCTTTGTGTGTTTTGATTCAGACAAACCATAAAAAATGCATCTATGAAATAATAGAAAATTTGAAAATGACTGGATATAAAATGATATTTAGTAGACACTGGTGGGTTTTAGTTGCCATAGTGTTATTATGTTACAAGAAGAGCCTTAGTTTATGAGATACATTTTGAAATATGTAGATGAACTGATATGATGTCTGGAATTTGCCCCCAAATCATGCAGATTGGGGAGGACATGGTATATTAAACATCATCTTGTTTTATCAGAGTTGAACATTGAAGAATAGTAGTTTATTATTTTAATCTTTATATTTTTTATGTTTAAAATTTTCTGTTAAAATTTCTAAAAAATGTTAGAAAGGGGAAAGATCTCTCCCTGATGAAATTCTGGTTTCGTGGGTTTCTTGGGGTACCAAGTCTCTTTATTTTTCACAAGCCCCCGGTGATTCTTAGGATGAGGACATCCTTGGAAATACTGACCTCAGTGACTCATTCTCAAGTTCTAAAGAGACTGATACAAAAAAACAAATGTTTTAGCATTTGTAATTTATTTACATGTTACTGTTCTGTGGAGAACTTTGGGTAATTATATATATGAATAGTTTTCTTTAAAAAGCAAAATACTTTGATTCATTATTTTGTAAGTAACATAATGCATTATTTTAGTAAAAACTACCCTTGAATTGGGTGGGCTGTGCAGAACTATCAGTAGATTTTACTTAAAATTAAAGGAGCAAGGTTCATTTTTCACTGAAAAAAACTTTCTACATCACGTCAAGATAGTTCTGCTCTGACACAGAATAGTGTCGGAATTAGAGAAGAATGCAATCTGTTCTTGAATAAAGTTTTAATAGTTACTTAAGGAATAGAAAGATAATTTGAAGTAAAGTCTGTCTTTGCCTTTTCAAAGAACTCTGCAACTATTTATACAAATATGACATCAGTGATGACAAATGCTATTGTTTTAAAGAACCAGTCATTCATGTTTTTAAATAGCAACACTATAATATTGCTGATTAAATGTAGTTTAATTTAGTTTTCCAAGAACTCTTAGGTGTTAAGCTGACATTAACAGCTTGAATTATCATTAAATGTTGCCCATTTGGTGGCAATATTAGGCCTCAGGAGGAATAATTCAAGGACAATTATCTAGAAATGATACAGCTTTCTAAAAAATAAATTGGCATTATTAGAGAGAACTTCCAAAGAAATTTTCATCAACTTTTCTCAGTGAATTTCATGACATAACATTTGTATTTTATCTTTTTAAAATATGTTTTTAACTTGGATACAGGTTTAAAATCTTTATAAATACCATATTTGATTAGCAAAATTGACTTTAAAATTTGTTAAAATTCTGTTATTAATAACAGGCAAGGATAGACAGCAGTCAACATCTACTTCTGCTAGTCAGTTTAATTTAACTCGGGGCAATTATGTTACTTATGCTTATAAAATACTGTGTATATGTAAATATAGTCAATGTAGAAATCCACATAAAAATGTATTCCTCTAGGCAAATGCATATTGATAGTTATTTTAATTATTTAATTATGTATCCACGGAACAGTCTTGCATCAAATTCAAAGATGTTTACTTTTAAGTTTTCCTATTCATTGGCCCAATTCTCAATCCCCACTTTATATTTTTGAATCAATGGGAACTCAGCATAGTGGAGAAACCAGGAAGTAGATGGGGGATGGCTGGGAAAGTGCTTTCTATATTTATAAAGCCATCAGCATGAAAAACTGTTGTACTGTAACTCAAATGTGTTTTCAAAAAATTTAAAGTAAGATTTTAGTTTTTTATATTATTTTTTATTATTTTTATCATTTTTTTCAAGTACAATTGTCTCCATTTTCCCCCCACCAGTTTTTCTCACCCCACTCACCCCACCTCACATCCTCAATCTTTCCCCTCTTTGGCTTTGTCCATGGGTCCTTTATACATGCTCCTTCCCTTTCTTTTTCCCTGTTATCTCCCTTCCCTGTCCCCTCTGGTCACTGTCAGTTTGTTCTTTATTTCAGTGTCTCTGGTTCTATTTGCTTGCTTGTTTGTTTTGTTGATTCAGTTCCACTCATAGGTAAGATCATATGGTATTTGCCTATCACTGCCTGGCTTATTTCACTTAGCATAATGCTCTCCAGTTCCATCGATGCTCTCATGAAGGGTAGGAGCTCCTACTTTCTTTCTTTCTGTTGTGTCTTCCATCGATGCTCTCATGAAGGGTAGGAGCTCCTACTTTCTTTCTTTCTGTTGTGTCACGTAAGACTTTAACATAAATTTTTACCTGCTAATGATTGTTTAAAGCTCTGCATGTCTACCATTTACATTCTTTGGCAGGGAAAATTTCTGAACATATAAGGATTTCCTTGCTCAAATTTATAAAGCTACTTTTGTTTCTCATAAGATATGGGTAAATGAGGGAAGGATTAACAGGGCTGGAAGATTCATAAAAGTGGTGTGGAAATATATCTACAAGAAAAGTTTTGGCTAGTTAGAGTGATTGCATCAATTTTTCCCCTATTTCTTCTTCAGAGATAGTAAAACAGATTATAGTATTTCCTTCTGTCTTAGTCTGTCCAGACTACAATTACAAAATACCACAGACCTGGAAACTTAACAGAAATTTATTTTTTCATAGTTCAGGAGACTGGCGGTCCAAAATCAGATTGGTTGCATTGTTGGGTTCTGGTAACTGACCTCTTCTTAGCCTGAAGACTACTGCCTTCTCTCTCTGTCGTCTCTGGAGGGGGAGAGGGAGAGAGAGATATCTTCCTCTTCTTATAAGACCACCAATCCTAGCAGATGAGGATCCCATCCTTATGACCTCATTTAACCTTACTTTCCTCTAAAAGTCTTATCCAAAAACAATCACATTGGTTGTTACTTCAACATATGCATACTGGGGGAAAACAATACAGTCCACTGCAGCTTCTCACCCTTTACCTTAATGTTAATTTTCAAACCAATTGCTGTCTTCTCTTGTGATATTGTGTAACTTGGTATATAGTCGTTGGAATAAAATTTCCGAATGAGGAGTCAGAAAGACTCTACTACTTAATAGTTATAGAACTTTAAGGGAGTTAAATTTTGTAAATTCAGTTTCCAATTATGGGTGAGGTTGTTACAAGACTGGGATCAGCCCTGAGGAAGTCTTCCTCAGGCTGGCCTGTAGTATGCGGGTTCTTGATTTTGTGTAGAAAAGATTTCACAAGTCCAGGTGATTTTGAGAGTCCATTAATTAAAGCTGGGGAGAGTGAAACTAAGGAAGGATTTAGGGTAGAAGATATAGTAGGAAAGAGCCTAGGTGGTACTCTGCTTTGGCTGCCTAGAAAAGTTATAGGAAAGGAGTGAGCCAAGGCATGGCTGCTTTTAGCTCACTGGCAAGTCAGAGAAAAGGGGGCCTTGGAGACAGGATTGGGGGTAAACCCAGGCTGAGCTGCCACTGCCTACTGCTTCCCCGGTTGCAAATCTCTTGGTGACCCTTAGAGTTTAGAAGGAAGTAGAAAGTTTATGCCCAGGAAGGGGCATGGGCCTGCTCTAGAGCAAGCCCACCCTGAGTCTTTGTCATGAGAGCTTTGCATTTTTCTGTAGGTAAGAATCTTAGGGGAAGGTTTCAGCTGAGTATTCATGTTTTCCAGGTGCATTTTTAATATTCTGATGCATCACAATGAGCACATGGCAAGGTTTGGGAATATTCTTTGGTCTGCTATACTGTTTTATTTTAGCTCTGTCTGGCTTTTAATGGAGTGTTTGTTATTTATTCCCCTGACTTCATCTGTCCTTGGGTTTAGCTGGCACAAACTGCATTAATTAGGTCTCTCATCTCTATTTACCCAGGCCAGGAAGATTTAAGCTATGTATTTCCTGGTCAGGGAGGTGGGTATGAACCATTTACTCTCAAGTGTCCTTGGTCAGAGGAGATAAGGTCTTGTGATTCACCGGCTGGATGTAAGTTGTCCAAACAGTTTGGCCTTGCTTAACTTTCTTGTCTCAGTTTCCCAGTTTCACTATATATATAGTGAAATAGATATATCTTAAAATCAGGACATCTAAGTTTCATTTTTAGTCCAGTTGCAAAACAAAGTGAATTTACCTAATGAAGCTATGATTGAACTAGATACAGTGTCATATTGAAACCAACCATGCATCAAAATAATTTAAAAGTTTGAATACAGAGAGTGTGGCAGACATATAGTATAATGTGGAAAAGATAGTGATCCAAAACTTTTAAAACTTAGGTTTTGTTATAGACAAATATTTGCTTTGTATCTAGGGGCGATGACATTGGGGGAAATTTCAGGTGAAGACATTTAAAAATATTTTATGGGTTTTTTAAATTAATAAACAGGGGAGCATAGATATTCCTAGGAGATTTAAGTAACATAAGTAAGCCAACAATTGTTAATACTACTTGATCCTCTGTTATATTAAAAGAGAAAAAAAAGCAAAGACCTCACAAACAAAGGTAATATGGGTCATTTACTTCATCCTTCTGATTGACAACCAAAAGCTCTTTATGTAAATTATTTTAGGCATGTACATCTTTTTCTTTTTTAATATTCACAAAAATTCAGCAAAGAATTACTGAATACTCACTCCAAAGCAAGGACAAAACATAAATGTCACACTTCCGCCTTTGTAAAGCTTACAGTGAAGGAGTTAGAAACCTCAACAAATTATTTCAGTCAATATAATGTGCTCAGAAACCTATTTCTACATTAAATTAAAAACAAAAACTTTGCCTTCCATTTTTTTTCTATAACTCATAGCAAGCAGGCTTCTGCTTCTCCTCTAATACCTTGACCTTTCTAAGGTCCCTAGTACATTTCCTTTTGCAAAAGTCATTAATGACTTTCTACATGTTGAAAAAAGAAGAGCTTTTAGTCCTTGTTTTATGTGACTTCCTTGCTTTATTTGACCCAATGCTTGCTGTTCCTTCTTTAACCTCGCCATGCGCTCGTTGTCTCCTTCAGTGCATAGTTTCGAGTTTTTGTATGTCTGTACATGATTCCTCCAGATTTCCTTCTTGGTTAATGTTTGGGCTCCTTTTCTCCCCATACGTATCCCGACTTGGGAATTGATCCTCTACTCCTGTGACTCGATTTTCTATTCCAGCGTGACCTGGTTCATGAAGACCTGCTTGCTGAAGTCTCCGACACCCCCATCGCCAGCATCTCTTCAAAGAAAATAGCCAATATAATAGAGAGTATAATATGAATTTTTAAAAAGGTTTAAAGCATTTTAACTCAGTGGCATTTTCCAAAATATAAAAATTACTAGCATCAGGTGTATTATTTCAATTTTCACTTTACTTTGCTAAGAGGCACGGCCATACATTGGATTTGATGTATATTTCACTTAGTGGACTGCTCATAACATGATAAAATTAATATCGAGTCTAATTCTATTATATAAAAGTGCTAAACAGTAAGCTTTTTTTTTTTTTTAGAAGTAAAGTTCTCATTTTAGTAAATTACCACTGTTTGGGACCCTAATAGTGTTAAATTAAAATCAGTCCTCTTGTATCCTGGAAGGCATATTTGAATGAATAGAAACTCACTTTCAAAATAGAACTTTGTTTTAATGAGTCTAACTGTGCCTGGTATCAACTAGTGAAAGAGTAATATCAATGGCATTGCCTTTATGAAGATCCCACGTATTTGTATAAAATATGCTGGATATATATGTGTGTATATACATATATACACACTTGCACATACATATATGAAAATATAGTTAAAATATAAATAAATATAAGATATATTATAAGATATAAAAACTGAAGAAAAGACAAAGAAATAGAAAATTTGATGATTATTATTATGTTTGTGCCTTCACATGGACATCATTCCATATTCTTAACTGAATAAACCACTTAGAAAGTCTAAGTGGATGTCATTTTACTTGACTATTGCTCACTTAATGTTTGAAAACTTAGTGGCGAAGGTCCAGCCCTGGAAATGCTGGCCGTTAGCGCAGAGGCTGAAATCTGGTAGTCCGTGAGCAACGCTCTCCTGCAGATGTGTTTATTTAGTCTGCTAAGGTCACCGAAGTTCCAAATACTCTTTATTTTGTCTTGTCCCTTTCTGGGCCAGGTGCCATTGTGTTTACAATATCTAATCATGTTTGTTCAGCTTTGTGGCGGGGCTGAAACATAACCCACAAGGGAAGTGAGGAAAGGGAAATAAACTGTCATGGAATAGCTACCAACCTGACTATTAATATGAAAGAACATGCTCATCCAATTCCTTATCTAAAGGATAAACCTGAGAGAGGAATATGGGCTTTTTAACTGGTGTATTTGAATTGATAGAAATGAATGAAATTACGTAGGTGGTAGTATCTCATCTATTAACGATATATGTACTTTAAATGACTTTCCCAGATCCATATATACATGATCTGAGCTGCTTCAGTCTTTTATCTGCTTCTAATATGTCTATAGCACATATTTGTAACAAGCCTAAATTAAAAGTAGCATCCGTTATCATGAGGAGATTTCTTTTTAATTCAAAGCTAATTGGCCCGTATATGAATCTATGACCTTGGCCTCATTAGAACAGTCTAACCAGCTGAGCATATTGCTTTATGCTACAATTATTAATGTCTTTCTTGTAGGAAATTATTCAATCCCCATTTTAAATGTTCTGAATTCATAAGGTTATTTTAATGGCTTTTCTAATTTACTCCTTTTATGGTCCTCCAACCAGAATAGCTGAGATTATTTAACCTCATCCTTTAGCCTACTCTCCCAGAAGCCAGATTTTAAGATAGATCAAGACAGCAATTCATGCTTATCCTTCAGACCCCCTAGAATAGCCTTGTCCCCAGACCGTACTTGTGTTCTCTGCCAGGGATGCCCGATCCCCCCTGAACTCCAGCCCTCTCAGAGGCTAAATTACTGGCCTGACCACATTCCCAATTCCACCATTACTAGTGTAACTTTAAAAAAAGTAAAATTGGACATTTAATAATGAATATTGAGGTTTTTCCAAGGTTTCAGAACTGAATTCTGAGACTATGGTCTACAGGGCTATTGATACAAATAAGGATGGTTGTAAATAAAAATAAAAATAATGGAATATGGAAAAGAATAGCAGTGTAAGAAGAAGCTAGAGTGTGCTGGAAAAAGGAATGCTGGTCTGTCACCTGAAATTATTGCATTATCTTGGTTTGCTCCTGGTTACCCTGACACTGTGTAAAGATGCATACACATATATATTTTTCAGTTTTATTGAGATATGACACAGCACTGTTTAGGTTTAAGGTATGCAGCATAATTATTGGACTTCACATATATTATAAAATGATTAGCACATAAGTTTACTTAACATCTATCATCTCATATAGATAAAATAGAAAAATTAAAAAAGAAACCACTGTTTTTCTGTGATGAGAATTCTTAGGATATACTCTTAACAACTTCCAAATATGCCATACAACAGTATTAACTACAGACGTCATCTCATATATTACATCCTAGTACTTATTTATCTTATAACTGGAGGTTTGTACCTTTTGACTGCCTTCATCAATTTACCTATCCCACCATCTGCCTCTGGTAACTGTAAATCTGATATCTTTTTCTGTGATTTTACTTGTTTCTTTTGGGGAGTTTTTATTGTTTTTATTTCACATTTAAGTGAGGTTATAAAGTATTTGTCTTTCTCTATCTGACCTATTTCACTGAACATATTGTCCTCAAAGTTCATCCTTGTTGTTGCAAATGGCAGGATCTCCTTCTTTTTTTATGGGTGAATATTACATTGTACATATATTTCCTGACTTCTTTGTCCATGCAACTGTTAATGGACACTTAAGTTGTTTCTTTGTCTTGGCTATTTTAAATAATGCTGGTATGAACATGTATATGCAGATATCCCTCCAGCATAGTGTGTTTCTTTCCTTCATGTGGAAAAAATCCAGCTATTGTCAATATAATGAGAACAGTTTGTGGGACATCAATGTAACCTGGCAGCCAATGAGAATGGGTTGGAATACACATGTATGAACAATGACAACTTCACTGAGACAGTTGGGGTGGTAGATGCCATTGAGTGAGCATGTGTACTGTGTGGCTGTTGCATTCAAAATGACTGAGCCAGTAGAGCAACAGATCTGCATCAAGTTTTGAATTAAGCTTGAACATTCCTCTGCAGCAACTATTCAGATGACTGAGAAGGCTGCAGCTGTGGGCAACTGGTGATTGGTAACTTCATCATGACAATGTGACTGCTCATGCACCATGTCTCATTCAGAGTTTTTGGTGAGACATCAAATCATCTAGGTTATT
This sequence comes from Desmodus rotundus, assembly GCF_022682495.2. Taxonomy (NCBI): domain Eukaryota; kingdom Metazoa; phylum Chordata; class Mammalia; order Chiroptera; family Phyllostomidae; genus Desmodus; species Desmodus rotundus. Next base: position 70,970,476 of record NC_071388.1, on the reverse strand, counting down.
CAGCACCCCTACAGCCCAGATTTGACACCTTGTGACTTCTAGTTTTTCCCAAAACTAAAATCACCTTGGCAAGGGAAGAGATTTCAGATTGTCAGTGAGATTCAGAAAAATATGATGGGGCAGCTGATGGTAATTAGGAGAACTATATGGGGTCCCAAGGTGCCTACTTTGAAGGGAACTGAAGCGTCATTGTCCTATGTAGGTTTTTTATCTTATATCTTCTTCAACAAGTGTCTCTTGTTGGCTTGATACCTTCTGGACAGATTTTGTATATTCCCAGAAGTGGAATTGCTGGAATTGTGTCATATGGTTGTTCTATTTTAAATTTACTGAGGAACTACTATATCATTTTTCTGCATCGGTTGAACCAATTTACAATCTTACCAACAGTGCACAAAGGTTTCCTCTTCTCTAAATCCTCATTAGCCCTTGTTTTCTCTTCTCTTTTTGATAACCACTCTAAAAGGTGTGAAGTGGTATCTCATTGTGGTTTTGACTTGAATGTCCCTGATGGTTAGTGATATTTCTTGTAGCTGTTGACTATTCATATATTTTCTTAGGAAAATTATCTATTAGTTTCTCTGGCCATGTTTAATTAAATTATTTATTTTCTTGCTATTAAGTTGTATGAGTTCTTTATATATTTTGTATGTTAACCCCTTTATCTGATATATGGCTTGCATACAGTTTTTACTGTTCTGTAGGTTGTCTTTTCATTTTGGTGATTGTTTCTTTTGCTGTATGGAAGTGTTTTAGCTTTATGCAGCCCAGCTTCTTTATTTTTTCACTTTGTTGATTGTGTTTTAGGTGTCATATTAAAAAAAAAAACACCTTGCCAATACTCATGTTAAAACGATTTTTCTTATGTTTTCTTCTAGGAGTTTTATAGTTTCTGATCTTACATTTAAAATCTTTATTCCATTTCAAGAAAATGTTTGTGGGTGGTATTAGATAGAAGTCTAGATTCTTTCTTTCTTTCTTTTTTTTTTTTTTGCATGTGAATCCATTTTTACAGCACAATTTATCAAAGGGACTCTTTTCTCCATTGACTATTCTGGATTGCCCTGTCAAATGTTATTTGACTGTATATGCTTGGGTTTATTTCTGGGCTCGCAATTCTGTTCCATTTGTCTGTAGTTTTGTTTTTATGCCAATACCATACCATTTTGATTACTATAGGTTCATAATATAGATGGAAATCAGAGAATGTGATGCCTCCAATTTTGTTCTTTTCAGGATTGCTTTGGCTCTATGAGATCTGAGATTCCATACAAATTTTAGTGTTACTTTTTCTACTTTTGTAAAAAAAATATAATTGGAATCTTAATTAGGGTTGCATTGAATCTATGGATAGCTGTGTGGTATGTTGTCATTTAAACAATACTTACTTTCCAATCCATGAACACAAACTATCTTCCCATTTATGTCTTCTTCAGTGTCTTTCATCAATGCTTTGTAGGTTTCAGTAGAGAGATTTCTCACCTCCTTGGTTCAATTTATTTCTAAGTATTTTGTTGCTATTGATGATTTTGTAAGTTGAATTGTTTTCCTTATTTTTTCAGATAATTTGTTAGTGTATAAAAACACTACTGAATTTTTATGTTTATTTTATTTTAAGTATATTATATTGATTATGTTATTACAGTTGTCCCTTTTTTTTCTCCCCTTTATCACCCTCCACCCTCCACTCCACCTGCTACCACCATTCCCCCTCCTTAGTTCATGTCCATGGATTGTACATATAAGTTCTTTGGCTTCTCCATTTCCTACACTATTCTTAACCTCCCTCTGCCTATTTTATACCTACCAATTTTGCTTCTTATTCCTTGTACCTTTTCCCACATTCTCCCCATCACCCTCCCTGCTGATAATCCTCCATGTGATCTCCATTTTTGTGATTCTGTTCCTGTTCTAGATGTTTGCTCTAGATGTTTTGGTTTTGTTTTTTAGGTTCAGTTGTTGATAGTTGTGAGTTCGTTGTCATTTTACTGCTCATAGTTTTGATCTTCTTTTTCTTAGATATGTCCCATTAACATTTCATATAATAAGGGCTGGGTGATGATGAACTCTAACTTGACCTTATCTGGGAAGCACTTTATCTGCCATTCCATTCTAAATGATAGCTTTGCTGGATAGAGAAATCATGAGTGCAGGTCCTTGCCTTTCATGACTTCAAATACTTCTTGCTATCCCCTTCTTGCCTGCAAGGTTTCTTTTCATAAATCAGGTGATAGCCTTATGGGAACCCCTTTGTAGGTAACTCTCTTCTTTTTGGTACTTTTAAGAGTCTGTCTTTATCTTTAATCTTAAATAATTTATTATTGTGTGTCTTCCTCCTTGGGTCCAACTTCTTTGGGACTCTCTGAACTTCCTCGACTTCCTGGAAGTCTATTTCCTTTGCCAGATTGGGAAAGTTTTCCTTCATTATTTTTTCAAATAAGTTTTAAATCTCTTGCTCTTCCTCTTCTTCTTCTGTCACTTCTATGCTTCCAATATTGGAACATTTAAAGTTGTCCCACAGGTTCCTAAGCCTCTCCTCATTTTTTTGTTTGAATACTTTTTTCTTCATTCTGTTCCAGTTGAATGTTTATTTTTTCCTTCTGTTCAAAATCTTTGATTTAAGTCCTGTTTTCTTCTTGTCACTGTTGGTTCCCTGTATATTTTTCTTTATTTCATTTTGCATAGCCTTCTCTACTTCCTCTAGTTTTCACCCAATCATTTCTGTGAGCATCTGGATTACCAGTATTTTGAACTCTGCATGTGATGGGTTGGCTATCTCCTCATTGCTGAGTCCTTTTTCTGGAGTTTTGATTCTTCTTTTATTTGGGCCATATTTCTTTGTCTCAGCATGCCTGTTACATTGTAAGGGGTGGAGCATTAGGTATTCCCCAGGGTGGGGCAAATCCACATTGCTGCATTGTGGTGTTGTATGTGGGGTAGGGGTCACAGAAGGAACAATTCTGCTTGCTTGGTTCTTGCCCTGCTTTCAGTCACTTCACTTTACTGAATTTATTGATTACATTGAAGAGTTTTATTTTTTTGGTGGAGTCTTTAGAGTTTTCTAAATACAGCTGGGGTAAAAGTAGGTTTACAGTTGTTCATATGGAAAATAATACAATAATAAATAATACAAGAATAAACTGTGTTTTATGTACTCACAAATGTAAATATTTTCCCCACCCTATATAAAAATTGTCATCTGTAAACAGAGACAATTTTACTTCTTCCTTTACAATTCTGGTGCCTTTTATTTGTTTTTCTTGTTTGATTCCTCTGGCTGGACTTCCAGTTCTATGTTAAATAGGAGTGATGAGAATGGGCACCTTTGTCTTTTTTCTGATGAGAAGAATATTTTCTGTAATATTCTTCACAGTAAATGTTGTTGTGAGCTTGTCACATATGGCCTTTATTATGTTGGGGGTACATACTTTCTTTATCTAATTTGTTAAGTGGTTTTACCCACAACAAATTTTGAGTTTTGTCAAATGGTTTTTCAGTAACTATTAAGATGATACGATTTTGGGGGAGTATTCCCTTCTCTTCCATTTTTTAAAAAGAGTTTTAGTAAGATTGTCATTAATTCCTTGATAAATGTTTGGTAAAATTCACAAGGGAAGTCATTTGGCCTTGGGGTTTCTTTTGGGTTTTTTGTTTGTTTGTTTTACTTTCAAGATATTATCCCATCTGTACTGGTCTGCAAAGGTTGTGTTGAGAGATCCACTGCCAGTATTTTTATTGGAGTTTCCTTGTATGTGATTTTTCCCCTCTTTTCTCTTGCTGCTTTTAAAAGTCTTTGCTTCTGACTTTTAACAAGTTGATTATAGTGTGTGTCAGTGTAGCCCTATTCAGACTCAACATATTTCAGGTTCTGTTGGCTTCCAGAATATGGATGTCCATTTATCTCTCCTGATTTGGGATGTTTTAGGTCATATTGCTATAAATATACTTTCTGCCCTTTTTTCTTTTCTTTTTGAAATTTCCATATTTCAGATATTTTTTCTTTTGATTATGTTCCCTTAAGCCTGCTAGGCTTTCTTCACTCTTTTTCATTCATTTTTTATTGGTTGTTGTGTTTTTCCACTGATTGGACAATTTTAAATGTCCTGTCTTCTAGGTTACTGTTTTTTTCTTCTGCATAATGAAGATTGTTTTTGAAGCTTTCCATTTCATTTTTGATTTTTCAGTTATTGTATATTTTAGTTTTAGGATTTGTTTATTTTTATCATATATTTCTATGTTGAACTTCATGTTTTGTTCATGCATTATTTTCCTAATTTTATTTAGTTTTCTGTGGGTTCTTGTATTTCACTAAACTTTGAGAGAATTATTCAGAATTCTATGTATGACAGATAGTAGATCTCTATTTCTTCATGGTCAGTTATTGGAACTTTATTAGTTTCTTATTGTTATGTCATACTTCATTTTTCATGATCCTAGATTCCTTACATTGATATCTATGCATTTAAGTAAGCAATCTCTTCTTCCAGTTTTCACAGTTTTGCTTTAGCACAGATCATTCTTCACCAGTAATGTCCCTTGGTCAGATTCGGCTTGTTATTAGGATCTATTTTTAGGTGAGACCACTACTTGAGGACAGCTGTATAAGACTGCTTGCTTGATTCCCAGCACAAGCAAGACCATAGATAGTCTGGGTTCTCTTCAGGCTTACTGGAAGGTTGGAACTAGGTACTATACTCAATAGTAGATGGATAATTAGATCATTAAATCATCTGTTCTGGTGGGGCAGCAGAAGAGTCCTTGCATGGCTCATTGTTTGGGTAATTGAGTTAGACAAGACTCTGCAGAGAATTCTCTGGCCAGATAAGGCCTCTGATTTGCTCTGCAGAAAGGGAATGCCATGGGCTGTGCTTTTCTGTTCAAGTGTCACTGTAAGCAGGGCTGTGAATGGTCTCTGTGGCTTCCCATATGTTCTGGGTGGTTCCCTGCTCAGGCAGGGTAAAGGCTGTCTTCAGTAGTGGGTGGGGGATGCATCAGTTTCTCATCCCTGATAGAGAAATAGAACCATCTCCAAGATCAATAATGTTCTTTGTAGTCTTGACTTAAGCCATCCAATGTGCCAAGTTCCCTTCAGGTTTGGCAGGTTCTTTGCTTAGGATTCTGAAGCAGGCAGACCTATCCTGCTGAGTTCTCTGGTTGGACAGTGCCACTGCCTTTTCTCTGAAGATGAGCAAAGCTCTGGTTGGGACTACTTCTTCAGTGCTTCAGATATGACAATATCCAAGTGCCAGATTTTGCAATCCCCTTCCCTCTTCTCTGTCACAATGTCAATCCCAGTGATTTGCCTGCCATCCCTGTGGAGTAAAACTGGCGTGGGGACTCCCAAGAAGTGATCCCCAGTGCCAGGGTAACTGGGTGTCCATCCTGGGCTCTTTTCTCACCAGTGAAACCACAGCCTCAGGGGAGACCTCTAAATGTAGTGCTGCCCCTACATAAGGAGAGGGGCAATGTGGTCAGCATGTGGCTATTCCTCTTATCCTTTAAGGCAGTCTGTCTTGGTCTCTGTATTTCAGGAGAGTGTTTCAGCCTCACCCCCATGTTCCAGGGTTCTCTCAGTGCTGATCTGCCCATTGTAGTTGCTAGTTGTTGTTGTTGTTTTTTATGAGGGAAGCAATGTCAGGAATGACCTATATTGCAATTTTGGTAATGTCATTCTCATAAATTTAGAATGAATAGTTTGGGACAGAATTTTAATTAATTCTCTCTCTATAAAAATATATATATATATATATAAAGAACTTATAAATCAATGTTACAAAACTCTTGTTTTATTAGGCTGTCTGTTCTATGGGTTTTAGGGAATTAATTTTTATTTTTCAACCACTTCTATTTTGTGCTTTGTATGAGGCCTGGTACCTTGTGTAAGTCTATAGTGTTAATAACAGGCAACAACGACCACTGTGGCAATCATAGTCTAGCCAGTGATTTTTAACCTTTTTATATCTCATGGGACACATACACTAATTACTGAAATTGTGCAGCTTGCCAAAAATTACATTACATTTTTTATAAATCTGACAAAAGTAAGTGTAATTTTCATTCATTCACACAAGACAGCTATATTTTGTGGCTATTGTCACTTCTTTATTTGACAATCTAAGGGAAAAGAGGTCACTGCCCCTGACTAAATAGTCAGAATTTCATGTTTTAAAAATTCTTGTGGCACACTGGTTGAAAACTGCTGGTTTAGAGAGTTAATAAGCACTTTCACCTCACATTACAGATTAGAAAATTAAAAAAAGAGAACTAATGTTTATTCACTGTAATGAGTTTCATGAAGACAAAAAATTCTTGGGAAAAAGTAAATTGAGTGGCAGGAATCACAAAGCTTTTGAAAAAAATTATAGAAATATCCGAGGTGAAGACTTGGGTTTAGGGTAGAGAACATATTCCTAACAAAGGAAACGGACCATCGATGCAATTCCCTGAGATGGGAAATGACTTATTACATTAAAGAAAGTTTAAAAAATCTCAAATGGTTGTAGGACAGAGTTGTGTCCAGGTAGTGACATGAAAAACATGGGCAGTGGCCAGTGGCCAGAATCTTATCAGTTTGAAAATAATCCAAAAGCAGAAATCAAAAAAAAAAGATGTAATCTACTTTGTACAAGATTACTAAGAGCATTATATAAATCATGGCTCAGAATTCATAAATCTTGAAAATAACATCTTGACTAGAAAAAAAGTTTCAAAAATCAACAAATAGTTTAATACTCTACTTATAAAAAACTGGAAAAAGGCATGAGTAAACAAATTATTAAGTATATAGCATGTGTAGAAAATTACTTTGAAACCAAAGAAAATTAAAGATATACCTAATATTTGGGATAATGATAACTTCTAAGGAAAGGTAGGATGTGGGGTAAATACAACAATTTTGATAATATTCTAGTACTTAATTTTTGTGTCACTTCACAGTGTTATTTTGATTTGCAAGTTTCTAAATTACTACTAGCCATTTCAATATGTCAAACATTATTTTAAAATAGAATGCACTGGTATGAGGAGTGAAGACAAAAGTAAAGACTAAGAAACTAGTTAGAGAAGTATAGACTAAGGAGGCCTATTAACTTGACCAGGTGGAGTAGGTGATGGAGGAAAATGAGTCAAGGATGACTCCTAGATTTCTGGATCTATTAATAGGCTGAAGGGTATTGCCTGCCCCTGGGAGAAGGAGATTAAAGGATGCCTGGGAAACACAAATGCCTAGTTTTGAATATTTTAAACATGAGATCCTATAGAGCTGTCTTAGAGGAAATGTGAAGCAGGTAGTGAGGTTTAGAAATCTGTGACTTGGGAGAGGTTTGAAGATATACATTTGGAAGCCATCAGTGTATAGAATGCATTTGAGGCCATAGAGATGGATGCAAGAGGGAGAGAGGGAGAAAAGTTGGGTAAAGTGTTCTAGCTTTAGAAATCTTTTGAGGATCCGAATTTGGAAAAAGAGACTATAAATGGGTAATCTTAAATTTAAGAAGGATTATCAAAAGGGTATAGTGTCAGGTATTCCAGGGAAAATACTGTCTTCAGGAAAAGAAATGGTTAATTTTGTTGAATATTTCTGATAAGTAACAATATAACAAAAGAAGAGTTTATACTTAATTTTGCAATACTAAAAAAATGACTTCAATATGAGCAGCTGTTTTGTGGTACAATGGGAGTGGATTCCAGGGGGTGGAGGGATTGAGCAAAAAGGAAAAAAAGGACTGGGGGGGAGGGTGGTATAAGGTAATGGAAAAAATACAATAAAGATTAAATTAAAAAAGAAAGGGAATGGAAGAAATGAAAGAAAGGTAGAGGGAAAGGCAAAACAAGACTGATTTTATCTTAAAACTTTAGCTTTGGACCAATTCTGAAAAGAACAAATTCATGAAAGGAATACCATGGCTAAAAACTAAAGTTACAAAATAAGAAAACCTTTTATTGGGTCCCATTATTTTCCGTCAGGAGATGCGATTGACCGAGATCAGCCCTGTAGGTACTGAAGTATGTGTCTATTGCAAACAGAAACCATGCGTGCACTATATGGTATTCAAATCCTACTTCATAATGTTCACACACATTTGAAATATATTTAAATATTTCCTAACTACACTTTACGATATTTTTAAAAAGCTGTTTTTTTTCCTCTGTAAATTGCAGTCATTTCCTTGTCAGCAGGAACCTCTTGATGGCAACAAAACTTTAGAATTCATAGGTGCCTGTTTTTATTCCGCATATTAGCATGGTTACCGGATATGTTTCTAATTTCGTATTAAATGCAAAACTGTTATTTAGCCAGTTTGTTACCTGAAGGTTGGATTATGGCTTTGCATTTTTGTGAAGTTTAAAACTCATGCTGCAAATGAAATATACAGGCTTAGTGGAAATAATACTTTGCTGTTTTTGTTGTTTACCATTTTTGGGATATTGCAAACAGCAGTGTTTTAAATCTGCCATGGAAAGTAAAGACACCTTGCCAGAGATCTACAATGCTATAATAGCGTCTAGAAACCTAAGACAAATGCTTGATATGTGATTATCTCAGACAGTCAATAGGTGGTTTCTGAACCCCAGAAGTTAATGCAGGCAACCTTCAACATAAGTTAAGCAAGCCTCGAAGCTCTGGAAATTACATATTGGTACACAGGTTGGACTTTTTCTCTTAAAACGTATTACAAGTAGTGGTAAAATCCTTATGTGCCTCCCATTACCAAGCTTAATACATCAAACTCACTCTCCCTATATAATGCCATTATATATGTAAAATGCCATACCATTGTATATACCATTAAATATTATATTAGTAGAAAATATTATAATGGTATAAATTATAATATTTTATAGTTTCCCCTTTTACTTCACATATCTGTGTCTAGGATTAGCAGCATTCATTAGGTTGTTTGAAATTTCCGCCAGTTTTAGCTGTTGTTTTGGTAAAGGGGACAGTGAAGTATGTCCTTGACACTGCTCCAGGTACTACATGCCCACTAATTTGCCATTTAATAGTCTCAGCACTCTCTGTATGCCCAGGTATTTACATTCAGTTACACAGCTAATATATATTAATATTCTGAAAATGGCACATCAGCTTAAGGAAGAACAAACAGAAGAAACATATCATCAGTTTCTCTATTAGGAAATCTTCACTAAAGCAATGAAAAAATAATAATGATGTCTGTCTGTGAGTCTGATCCTCAGTATCTTAAATGTGCGATTATGGCCTATTGATTTTCCATCAGGATGGGATATAAAGGATGTTTCTGTGAATTTCTCCATTTTCAAATTTTTACCACTTCTTGAAGGCTTTAAACTTTATTTTCTTATTCAGCATCTTATTTACTAAATCCTCCCTCATCCCCAGATGGATCCACAGGGTTCAGTGATGGATGCTGTACTTTTTTTTTTCTTCAGATGCTTTATCTTGAGGGAACCTTACTCATTTCAAGTTGCTCCCTCGTAACACAGTGGATAGACAGACACAGGCTGCTGATTGTCACATCTGATGCCAAGGTTTCGTGAAACCCCAGACTTTCTCATGCTGTGATTTTACACTGTTGTTACCACCCAGTTTCATTCACTCTGCTCCAGCTAAGCATATATATTTGCTGTTTGAACATATTACTTAATTACTCCACTTTCTGCTACCTGCCTTTGAGTCTAGTGTTTAACACTGTATCTGGTACCAAGTGATTGTTTAAAGAATAAACATGCATACAAACATTTCGGATTTAAATTAGTGATCAAATTCAAAGCCACAAGAGCTGTCCTTAGATAAAAATGAGGGCTGTGTATTTCTGGTGAATTTGGATTTTCATTTAAATCAATAAGTTAAAACCAATAAGGCATTATAGAATTAAAAATGTTTTAAATTGCTTCCCTGGTGTTGCAAGTGGTAAAACAAACTGTCAAGCTTTTCTTTTATGGCCATTAAAAAGTGAAAACCAGAATTTGCAATCACAAGTGATTAAAATTAATTTAAAATGTTACATAACTCATGTATATATATATATATATATATATATATATATATATATTAGGCATAACTCATCTTAGTAATTTTACATGACCAGTTTTTGCTCCAATACCTTATTTCTCTTAATAGGCCCACTGTTGACCTGTTTAGGAAGCAGAAAATAGGCAATGGGAATAAATAGTGAGTCTTCATCTTTGAAATGCTGCCCAAAAGACTTTAATCAACAATGATTGATTTTAAGTCTAGAGGGAGGTCAGCCACAGTCATGTACATTAATATTTATTAAAAGTTGTAGGTGAGGTATAATAAAAATTTGATTTTCTATTTATCTGCATTTAGATGGCAAGGAAATTAGGCTGTAAAAGCACCAATAATTGATTTTCGTTATGTTCTTTCCTTTAGCTTGGCAGGCTTCAGGTGTGAGGGAACTCAGAGGTGATGTTTTACATGAGTCAGACCTAAGAGCGGAGGGCTCCAATACTTTTATCACAACATCGAAGTTAAGGGAGGAGCAGTTATCTACATAGCCGTAGCAATGCCATTTCAACTCTCTGTAATATGTTTGTTTGCTTTTTTCTTCTTCCATAGGGAATACTGAACTCACAAAAGACTGCTGAGGGTGCTAAGAGAGAACCCAGTATGACCCCACACATTTAGGAATTTCATGTTGCTCAAAGATGAAGTCAGCTGAGAGCAATACACCGAGGCTCTACAAAGGCTGATTTCATCTATTTAACTGGATGTTTGCAAAATTATATTTCAATTATTCTCCTTTTTAATTTATTTTTTAATCTTCACCCAAGGATATGTTGCATTGATTTTTGTGTTTGTTTGTTTTTAGAGAGAAAGAAAGGGGGACAGAGACAGAGAAACAGAAACATAAATTGTTTACATCCTGTACACGCCTCAACCCAAGACTGAACCTGCAACTCAGGTATGTGCCCTGACTGGGAATCAAACCTGCAACCCTTTGTGCATGGGACAGCTCTCCAACTGACTGAGTCTCCCAGCCAGTGTCCTACAGTTTTAACATCTCAGTGTTGATGGACTTAACTGCTGCAGGTTAGGTAGGTACGGTGTATAATGCTAATGATACTATGAAGAAAACCACTTGCTGTCTAATCCCATGATTAGTTTCCTTGACAAAACTGGGGCAACCTGTAGAGCTATGGATTGTGTTTAACAATTCTGCTCATTCTTATATTTTAGTGACTATGCAGAAATTCAAATTTTGCCCCTGTCACCTATACCTTTGTCCCACAGAGGTCACTGCAGAGAATTATTTTCCAGCAAAGCAATAGGTACCTACAGTACATCACAGCACAAGAACATAGCAGAAAAGAGGCAGTACCAATTATCAGGATAGAGTGGACTCATAGCAGCGTGTAGTTTGCCTTAACAGTTGCATATAGTTATACTCTTTCAAAGCATTTTCATATGTCACTAGAAATGCACCACTATTTCCAAGATACCTAGATATATCAGAATCAATGCTCTTAAACAAGAATGTTTATAATAGCAACTGACCAGCAGTTTAAGCACACCCGTTTTCCTCATTCCTAGGTACATAGCTAGATCAGAATCCTTGAATTATTACCAGATAGCTGATGATAAAAACATCAGTATCATTTTTGTAGTATTATGTGAACAAGAAATATTATTAGTCATGCCGTAACCAATATATATTCTCATTGGCCTGTAAGAACAGCTAGAATAACCTTGACTTATACCATAGCCCACATGCATGTAGTCATCCAAAGATCAACCACGGTTCACTCCAGTTCCCTTTTTGGAAAAAGATCTGATTTTTTTTCTTCCCACTCCCCTCCCCAGCTCCAATTTCAACGGCCTCAGTCTTTTTACTCCCTTGAAATTAACAGGAGAGTATAGGTATCCCAGTTTAACCCCTGGTGTACACTAGGACAAGGCTTGCACTGCACTTCATCTCAGATGTTTGCTGCTACTGGACAGTTTGTGTAACATTCTTACTTAGTCTAGTTCTGGGGCCTGGACCCCACCAAGTACTGGCTCCTTCACTGTTGAGTGGTCTGGCCATTTTGCTTCATGAATGCATAGATTCTGCTCCTGGAAAATTAGAACAGAAGATGTTTTGGTTCCTCATTGATGTCACTGTGCAGAAGGACAATGATAACCAAAAGTCAATAGCCAGAATTATAAAGCCAAGTCCAACCCCTGCTAAGAAGAAAAAAGAGAGGCAGAGCTATGACATTTGCCATTACCTTGGTCAAAAATCATGGTGTGTAGGAGTTCATAAAGTAAAATACAATGGTAATACTGTGGTAAAAATAGAGCATATATGAAAATATTTTTTAAATATTTTTAAAATTATACTCCGTGTGCATATATTTGTTTTGAGAAGTTACTGGCCCAGTTCAGACCCAAACCCCTGCTTCTAGCTGTAAGACTAACTCCAGATTTTGTAACAAGGTTATTATCTGTGAAAACCCTGGTTACTAATTAATTACTTGGGAATTGAACAGAACTGATCCCATGGCTGAGGGATCAGCATCTGCAGGTAAAAAAGGCTGGGATAGGCTGACAATGATTTGGGCTAAGCACCCAATTCAATACATGCCACTGTTTACAATAATAACCAAATCTGAGATCATCTACAGTCCTCTACTATAGGTGAGTTGAAAGAGGAGGAAAATCCTATTTAAAAAACAGATTACTGTCTCAATCTTCATTTTAAAATGTATTGTTTATAGCCAGACATTTTGAGTCTCTTCAGTGCATTATACAGATTTACAAAGTAAAGTACTCTTAGTTGATTTTTAAAAAAATCTTTCTGCTCACACCAAGCAGGGGTCACACCAAGTTCTTTCTTATCACTCTTTCCTCATTCAATAACCCTCCAGGGAAGAAGATTGCAAGACTTTAGACTTCATTTCTAATAACACATAGACAACAACGTCTTCACAATTTCTCTCATTCAAGTACCAATTTCAAAAGGTTTTAGTGTTCTTGGGTCTGTTTAGCACATTTAAATACAGACACAGACCAGTAGAATTATCAAAGCCTCAATGTGTGTTATTCATTAACAAATAATATTAAGTAAGTCTCTTTAAAATAATTTATACCTATAGTGACATTGGTCTTTTAAATTTTCTATTTTAAATTATTACTTCTAATTATTCCTCTTTATTGTTATAGCTTCAGCATTTAGAAAAAAAAACTTTTAACATCAAAAATACTGCTTTAAATATATGTGATAGATACCCAAGTGAATGCATTCAAAATGTAAAATATATTTTGTAAAATTATATTTTGTTATGCTTTAACATTTTTTAAGGGCACTTTTAAAATTGCCCCTGGAAAAAATATAATAAATAGGAACTATTTAATTAACATTATTACAGAACACTGGTCAAAGATGTTGTATAGCACTATAGTAAAATATCGAACTTCTGCATGCAAACCATAATATATTATACTTCTAGATATTAATGAGTTGCCCTAACTGATGTGGCTCATTTGGTTGGGCATTAGCTTGCAAAGTGATGGGTTGTTGGTTTTATTCCCAGTCAGGGCACATGTCTGGGTTGTGGCTTTGTTCCCTGGTTGGGATGAGCAAGAGACAACCAATTGATGTTTCTCTCCCCTCTTTCTCCTTCCCTTCCCCTCTCTCTAAAAATTAATAAAACAAATAATCTTCAATAAATAAGAAAAGATTAATGAGTGTACTAATATGCTTAAGGAAACATTAAATAATTAATATTCAACAAAAAAACTATTTTAGCAACACTGGAAAGAAGCAATTTTTAAATTAGGCCCCAGCCATTACAGCTAAAACACACCATTGTATAATCTCTGTTTATCAATATAATGATCTATTACTTTCAATTCCTACCTAACAAAAAGGACCTCTAGACATATATTCTATGTTTAAAATAATATATATTGCTAAGTAGAGGAAAAAGTGAAGGCTATCCAAAGTGAAATAAAGAAAAATATACAGGGAACTGACAGTGAAGGGAAGGAAACTGGGACTCAAATAAATGTTTTGGAACAAAAGGAAGAAATAAACATTCAGCTGGAACAGAATGAAGAAACAAGAACTCAGAAAATTGAAGAGAGGCTTGGGAACCTCTGGGACATCTTTAAATGTTCCTACATCTGAATCATAGGGGTGCCAGAAGGAGAAGAGGAAGAGCAAGAAATTTAAAACTTATTTGAAAAAATAATGAAGGAAAACTTCCCCAGTCTGGCAAAGGAAATAGACTTCCAGGAAGTCCAGGAAGTTCAGAGAGTCCCAAAGAAATTAGACCCAAGGAGGAACACACCAAAATACACCATAATTAAATTACCCCAAATTAAAGATAAGGAGAGAAACTTAAAAGCAGCAAGAGAAAAGAAAAGAGTTACCTTACAAAAGAGTTCCCATAAGATTGTCAGCTGATTTCTCAAAAGAAACCTTGCAGGCAAGAAGGGGCTGGAAAGAAGTATTCAAAGACATGAAAGGCAAGGACCTACCTCCAAGGTTACTCTATCCAGCAAAGCTATCATTTAGAATGGAAGGGAAGATAAAGTGCTTCCCAGATAAGGTCAAGTTAAATGAGTTCATCATCACCAAGCCCTTATTATATGAAATGTTACAGGGACTTAGAAAAGAAGAAGATCAAAACTATGAGAAGTAAAATGACAACCAACTCACAACTCTCAACAACTGAACCTAAAAAAAACAAAAATAAAAACAAACTAAGCAAATGACTAGAACAGGAACAAAATCATAGAAGTGGAGATCACATGGAGAGTTATTGGTGAGGAGGGGACAGAATGGGGGAAAAGGTACAGGGAATATGAAGCATAACAGGTAGGTACAAAATAGATAAGGGGGTTAATTATAGTATAGGAAATGGAGAAGCCAAAGAACTTATATGTACGACCCATGGACATGAACTAAGGGAGGAATGCTGGTGGGAGGTGGGGTACAGGGCCAGAGGGGAATAAAGGGAAGAAAAAAAGGGACAACTGTAATAGCATAATCAATAAAATATACTGAAATTTATATATATATTGCTTTATATAAAATGACAAATTAAATGCATTCTGATTGAATATATATTTTTTAAATATGGAAGAAGGTGAACTTTTCTATCATACCCAAATTCACTCTAAAATATAATGTATGTGGATTTCTATGTATTTTCCTAGATTTTTTCTATAGACATAGATATAGAGAATGCAAGATCTTAAAAGTTTGTACATACACATTTGTTATTTAGAATGATCATACTCTATATCCTGGTATAATGTTACTAATTTTCACTTAATACATTATTTATAAAATTATTCATATAATTATGTGTGTATTATTTTTTAGGGTTGCTATTGTATTTTACTTTGTAAGGATATTTATTGATTGCTGTTATTATTTCATATAATAATTTATTCATTCTCTATTTAGTAACTATTTGAGTTTTCTCAAATTTTTACTGTATCCACCATTTTGCAATAAATATTCTTGAAGATATTTTCTACACTTGCATATTTTAAGACCAAATTCTTAAATATATTATGAATAACTACATATTTTTCCTTTTTATCAAAATATGTGTGAAATATGACACCCTGCAAATTTACAGTATGCAGCATATTAATTTCATGCATTTTTATGTTGTGTGTGATTGCCATTGTGGCAATGATTAGCACCTCTATCATGTCATATAATTATCATTTATTTTAGTGGTTAGAAAAATTAAGTTCTAGTCTCTTAGAATGTTTCATGATTATAATACAATACTGTTGTCTATATTCACTATAATCTGCACTAGATGTATGGGACTTATTTACTATTGGTTCCAAATTTATATCAACAAATGTATCATGTTGATATAACAACATGTGTCTTATGCCCCTGTCCCCTGATACCACCATTTTATTCTGCTTTTACAAGTTTGGCTATTTTAGATTCCACATGAAAGTGATAACAGGAGACGGGAAGATGGCAGCAAGGTAGGTGGGAGCAGAGCCCAGTTCTCCCTGTGCCCAGGTGGAACACCTCACCGATCTTTCGAGGAACAGAGTGAACAGCTGATTGAATCCCAGCTTATGAAGTTTGGAGGCAAAAAATTGCAGAGGACATTGAAAAACAGATGGTGAGGAGAGTGCGCTGGGACAGTAAGGTCCCTGGGATCTGTGCCAGGATCAAGGTTGCTGCAGCCCCCGGCCCAGCCTCTGCTGCAGGGGGAGGAGAGTTAGAGCACCAGCTCCCTCCCCCATCAGAGCAGGAGGGCAGCCCAGCACCAGGAGGGACCTGGGTGCTGGAAGTCGCTGGGGGAAGTAGAGACAAAGTGGGAGACACACAGAGGCGGTACTCATCCTCTGGGACTGTGAATGCTGGCACCAGAGGCATTGGGGTGCCAGCAACACCTGGAGAAGGGAGGAGTTGGGCTGTGTTGGACACTGACTTGGATAGTATCTGGACTGGTTGAAAAGTGGGGCTGTGTGAAAAGCCAGGTGCTTGTTAAGAATGGTGAGAAGCTGCTTTGTAAGGAACTCTCAGCAGCAGCTGGCGCACCCCAAGAGTGATTTCAGCTGCACGCACCCAGAGACCCTGTAGCTGAGCAGAACCATGTGCCCCACTTGTCTCATACTGCATGCCCAGAGTGAGTGGCTGAGCAGAACTGTGTGCCCACTGGTCTGGTACTGCACTCCCAGAGACAGTAGCAGAGGGGAACCTTGTGCCCCGCTTGTCTCAGGCTCCCCACTGGAGATTGACTAACGCTGTGAGCAGCTGAGTGGCTGATTCGAGCCTGGCAGCTCACAGAAGACCTGGGCTGGAGGCCAAGAAACTGAATATTGTGACTTAGACCTGGTCCTATCCTCTCAGAATCGAAGGAAGGGAGAAAAGCGAAGCCCAGCCCCCTCTTCCTGTGGCATCAAGGAATATCAGCAGAACTCACTGAACAGGTTTAAAATCAGCAGGAGGCTTAGTATTATCTTTTTTTTTTTTAATTTTTGGATCCTCTCCCTACCCCCTGCCCATTTTTTTTCTTTCTTCCCTCAAGTGAGAATATAAGACATGGAGTTACAAAGGGTCCAGAGACAGATCGAAAGGGGGAGCACAAGGCTAACCTCCAAAACTGAGAAACTGAGACAAATGTCAATTTGCTATCCTACAGAGCTGGCATTTTATTGTGTATGTGTATTATTATTATCTTGCAATTATTTTTTACCACTTTTATTTTATTACTATTTTTTAATTTCTCTTCCTTATGTTTAGTTTTCATTGTTTTATTTCCCTGTTTACTTGCATTGCTTGACTGGTTTTCCTTATTCTCTCTGTATTGTATTTTATTTTTCTTCTTTCACTTCACCCGTGTTCCAAATTACACACAATTCTTGATTGGGTACTTTCTATTCTGGTTATCCAAGTCATTTAATTCTTGTCATATTATCATTGTTCCAGTACCATTGTAAATAATTGTTGTTCCATACAATTGTACATACTACACAGCAACCCTCCACAATCTTAGCCCACTTCACTTTAATTCTGAGCAATGTTCTTGTTGTGGGTAACTCTATTCTCTCTCACACTGTCTACTTTCTATACTTTACTCTCACTATATTTCATCATCTAACCTTGCACAAATGGTCTGTTTTCTGAATTTAACTCACAATCATCTCCCCCTCTAACAAGTCTTATCTCTTTCACCTTTTATAAAAAGTGGCTAATTGGGTGAAATATCACAGTTAACACTATACTTATCCAAGTAATTTCCTATCTCTTCTCTACTTGCTGGTACTTTAAATCCCATAAAATATTCTCCTGCTGTCTTAATCCATTTTGCCTACCCCCTGCCGCTGATCACATACAAGAATAGGTAGGAGCTGTGAACATCAGTATACCTGCTGGAGGAGAAAAACCACCAATAAAGGAACCTCCAAAAGGTACAAACCCAAGTATAACAAGAGAGCCCACACAAACAGAAGAAAGGGCAAACCTACAGCATCCAGTCAAGGAGATCAGAGACCACACCACTGAACCTCATAGAATTCCTACCATAGAAGTTCACCCTACAAAGACAGCTAGCAAAGCAAAACATCAGAAAACACAGAAACAAACACAAAGAGTTAACTAAAATGGGGAGATAAAAAAAGAACATGCAATCAAAAGGAATGGAAGACTGCCCAATAAAGAGCTAAATGAAATGGAGGTAACCAAACTATTGGATATAGAATTCAAATTAATGGTTATAAAGATGCTCAAGGAGCTCACAGAAAACTACAAGGAACTGAGTGAGAACTACATCAGAATGAAAAAGGAAATAGAAACTACAAACAAAAACCAGGAAAAATTGAAAATAAAATCTCGGAAATAAAAAACACGTTAGAAGGAATTACAAGCAGCCTGGATGAAGCAGAAGATTGAATCAATGAGTTGGAGGACAAGATAGAAAAAGCCTCCCAGATACAACAAGAAAAAGAAAAGAGACTCAGAAAGAATAAACAGGTGGCAAGTGTAACAATATCTGTAAAATAGGGATACCAGAAGGAGAAGAAGACGAAGGCATAGAAAACCTGTTTGAAAAAGTTGTAATGGAAAATTTACCTAATTTGATTAGAGAAAAAGTCACACAAATCCAGGAAATTCAGAGAGTCCCCAAAAAGAGGCAACCAAAGAGGCCTACTTCAAGACACATAATAACTAAGATGGCAAAATCCCAGACAAAGAGAGAATCTTAAAGGCAACAAGGGAGAAACCAGAAGTAACATACAAAGGAGCCTTGATAAGATTAGGAGCTGATTTCTCAATGGAAACGCTCCAAGCAGAAGAGAATGACAAGAAATACTTCAAGTAATGAAAGCTAGAGGCCTGCAACCAAGATTACTCTACCCAGCAAGTCTCTCAATTTAAATGGAGAGCCAAATAAGGAACTTTCCAGACAAAAGTCTAAAAGAATACACCTCCACCAAACTAGCTCTGCAAGAGATGCTGAAGAGTCTGCTTTAAGAAAAGAAAAGAGTGAGAGAGAGAGGAATATAGGTATGAAAAAATGGCAATGAATAAGTACCTATCAATAATAACCTTAAACATAAATCGATTAAATGTTCCAATCAAAAGGTATACAGTAGCTTAATGGATAAGAAAGCATGACCCACACATATACTGCCTATAAGAGACCTACCTCAGAACAAAAGACCTACACAGACTGAAAGTGAAGGGCTGGTAACAAATTTTCTAAGCAAATAGACAGGAAAAAAAGCCAAGGTAGCAATACTCATATTACCAAAAATAGACTTCAAAAAAAGCCATAAAAAAGAGACCCAGAAGGACACTTCATAATACTCAAAGGAAGAATCCATCAGGAAGATATAAACATTATAAATACATATTCACCCAACATAGGAGCACCTAAATACATAAAGAATATTTGGATGACTTCAAGAAAGATATTAACAGCAACACAATTATAGTAGGGGACTTTAACACCCCACTGTCAAAAATGGACAGGTCTTCCAAACAAAATATCAACAAAGATATTGTGGCATTGAACAATGTCCTAGATCAAATAAACTTAACTGATATATATAGAGCCTTTCATCCCAAAGAAGAAAAATACACATTCTTTTCAACTGCACATGGAACATTTTCAAAGACAGACCACATGGTAGTACATAAAACAAGCCTCAACAAATTCAAGAAAATTGAAATAATATCAAGCATTTTCTCTGACCACAAGGGACTGAAACTAGAAACCAACCTCAAGGAAAAAACTCAAAAACACCCAAACTCATGGAGATTGAATAGCATGCTATTAAACAATGAATAGGTCAAGAATGAGATCAAAGAAATCAAAAAGCTTCTGGAAACAACTGAAAATGAACTCACAACAATCCAAAACTTATGAGACATAGCGAAGGCAGTCCAGAGAGGGAAGTTCATAGAGATACAGGCCTACTTTAAAAAGATAGAAACATTTCAAATAAACAACCTAACCGTACAACTACGAGAACTAAAGGAACAAAAACAAAGACAACCTAGAGCAAGTAGAAAGAAAGAAATAACCAAGATCAGAACAGAATTAAATGACATAGACACTAAAAGCACAACTGAAAGGATCAATGAATCTAGGAGCTGGTTCTTTGAAAAGATAAACAAATTCAACAAGCCTTTATGCAGACTCAAAGAAAAAAAGAGAGAACACAAATAAACATAATCAGAAATGAAAGAGGAGAGATTACAACTGATACCACAGAAATAGGATTGTAAGAAATTACTACAAAGAACTATATGCCAAGAAATTTGAAAACCAAGATGAAATGGACAAATTTCTAGAAAAATAAAATCTTCCAAAACTGAATAAAGAAGAAGCAAAAACCTCAACAGGCCAATAACAGCTGGTGAAATTAAAGCAGTAATCCAAAAACTTCCAACACACAAAAGCCCTGGATCAAATGGTTTCACAGAATTCTACAAAGCATTTAAGGAAGTGCTAACCCCTATCCTTCACAGACTATTCCAAAAAAATCCAAGACGATGGAAGACTCCCAAAATCTTTGTATGAAGCCAGCATCATCCTAATCCTAAAACCAGATAAAGACATAACAAAGAAAGAAAACTTCAGGCAAATATCGCTGATGAACATAGATGCTAAAATCCTCAACAAAATATTGGCAAACCACATCCAGCAATACATTAAAAAGATTGTAGACCATAATCAAGTGGGATTCATCCCAGGGATGCAAGGATGGTACAATATTCACAAATCAATAAATGTAATACATCACATAAACAAAAGGAAAGATAAAAATTACATGATCATGTCAATGGATGCGGAAAAAGCATTAGATAAAGTATAGCACCCATTTATCATCAAAACACTCATCAAAGTGGGAATAGAGGGAGCATTCCTCAACCATAATAAAGGCCACATTTGAGAGACTTACAGCCAACATCATACTCAATGGGCAAAAACTAAAAACTTTCTCACTAATATCAGGAACAAGACAAGGTTGTCCACTTTCACCACTTCTGTTCAACATAGTATTGGAAGTCCTAGCCACAGCAATCAGACAAGTAAAGGAAATAAAGGCATCCAAATTGGAAAAGAGAAAGCAAAACTGTCATTGTTTGCAGATGACATGATAGTGTAAATAGAAAACCCTATAGACTCTACCAAAAAACTGCTTGACCTAATAAATGAATTTGTTGAAACAGCAGGATACAAAGTCAATATCCAAAAATCAAAGGCATTTTTGTATACCAACAATGAAACAGCAGAAACAGAAAGGAAAAAATAATCCCATTTGATATAGCAACAAGAAAAATAAAGAATCTAGGAATAAACCTAATCAAGGAGGTAAAAGATGTATATTCAGAAAACTACACAACATTGAAGAAAGAAATTAAGGAAGACACAAACAAATGGAAACATATACCATGCTCATGGATCAGAAGAATTAACATCATCAAAATGGCCATACTACCCAAAGCAATGTATATATTCAACATAATACATATTAAAGTACCAATGACATATTTCACAGGTATAGAACAAACACTTCAAAATTTTATATGGAACCATAAATGATCCTGAGTAGCTGCAGGAATTTTGAGAAAGAAGAGCAAAGTAGCAGGTATCACAATATCTGATATTAAAATGTATTACAAGGCCACTGTAATCCAAATAGCCTGGTACTGGCATAAGAACAGACACATGGACCAATGGACCAGGATAGAGAGCCCAGAAATAAACCCAAGTCTCTACGGTCAATTATTTTTCAACAAAGGGGGCAGCAGCACAAAATGGAGCAAAGATAGCCTCTTCAACAAATGGTGTTGGGAGAACTGGACAGCTACATGTTAAAAAATGAAACTCAAGCACCAACTTACACTATACACAAAAATAAATTCAAAGTGGATAAAAGACTTAAATGTATGTTGTGACTCTATGAAAGTCCTAGAGGAGAACATTGGCAGAAAAATCTCAGATATTCCATGCAGTAATATTTTCGTGAATATGTTCCCTACTCAAGGGACATAAAGGAAAGAATAAACAAACGGGACCTCATCAAAATAAAAAGCTTCTGCACAGCTAAAGGAAACAGCATTCAAATGTAAAGAGAACCAACCATATGGGAAAATATATTTGCCCATGATACCTTAGACAAGGGTCTGACCTCCAAAATATGTAAATAACTCACACAACTTGACTCTAGGAAGACAACCCAATTAAAAAATGGGCAAAAGAGTTGAACAGACACTTCCCCATGGAGGACTTACCATGGTCCCAGAGACATATGAAAAGATGCTCAGCACCACTAGCCATCAGAGAGATGCAAATTAAAACCACAATGAAATACCACCTCACATGTGTCAGAGTGTCCATCACAAACAAAGCAACAAACAACAAGTGCTGGAGAGGTTGTGGAGAAAAGGGGACCCTAGTAGGAACCCTGTTGGTGGGATTGCAGACTGTTGCAACCTCTATGGAAACAGTATGGAATTTTCTCAGAAAACTAAAAGCAGAACTGCCTTTTGACCTGGCAATTCCACTGCCAGGATTATATCCTAAGAACCCTGAAACACCAATCTAAAAGAACCTATGTGCCCCAATGTTCATAGCAGCACAATTTACAATAGCCAAATGCTAGAAGCAACCCAAGTGCCCATCAGTAAACGGATGGATCAAAAAAACTATGGTACATTTACACAATGGAATTCTATGTAGCAGAAAGAAAGAAGGAACTCCTACCCTTTGCAACAGCATAGATGGAACTTGAGAGCATTATGCTAAGTGAAATAAGTCAGGTGGTGAAAGAAAAATACCATATGATTTCACCATTAACAGGAATCTAAACTACAAAATGAACAAGCAAGCAAAATATAACCAAAGACATTGAAATTGAGAACAGGCTGACAGTGACCAGAGGGGAGAAGGGAGGGGATAATGGAGGAAAAGGGTGAAGGGTTTGGTTTAAAGGAACAATTTGAAGGACACATGGACAAAACCAAAAGGGGGTAGAAACAGGGGAAGGAGGTGGGGAGGGCTGGGGTGGTGGGGAGAGATGGGGAGAAAAGGCAGAAAACTGTGCTTGAACAACAATAAAAAAGATGTTAAAAAAAAAGTGATACCATACAACACTTGTCTTTCTCTGGCTGACTTATTCCACTTAGTGGAATGTTTTGAAGATCCATCCATGTTGTTGCAAATAACATATCTTTTCTCATGGCTGATAATATTCTATTGTGTGTGTGTGTGTGTGTGTGTGTCACATATTCTTTATCTGTTTATCCTTTGATGGGTACTTAGGCTGTTTCCATAATTTGGTTGTTATGAATAATGCTGCAATAAACATGGAAGTGTATTCATATATCTATATTAGATACACTATTTTCATTTTGGGGGATATGTACCCAGAAGTAGAGTGACTGTATCATATGGTAGTTCTATTTTTATTTTTTTGAGGAATATCCATAGTGTTTTCCATAGTGTACTAAGCAGTTTCCATTCCTTACAACGTGTACAAGCATTTCCTTTTCTTCAGATTCTTGCCAACACCTACTTCTTGACTTCTGGATAATACACTAGAGACCCTTTAAGCCATCCTCATTTTTAAAAATTCTTTTGTTTTTCTATTGGGTATTTTCTGCTATCATATATTTTAAATTTATGGTTTAATCCTTTGCTTCATGTTACCTACTATTAATTCCCTGTAGTATATTCTTCATTCCAGTTATTGTATTCTTCATTTCTTCCTGGTCTTTTTTTGTGCATCTTCTATCTCCATTTTTATGTTTCCTAAGTCTTTACTGAAGTTCTCACTGAGTTGCTTGAACATTTTTACCTACTGTTTTGAATTCTGCATCTGGCACATTGCTTGCCTCCATTTTGTTTAGTTCTTTTTCTGGAGTTGTGTTCTGTCATTTGTAACATATTTCTTAGTCTCTGTATTTTGGCTGCCTCTCTGCATTTGTTTCTATGTATTGCTCTTGGTGGTGTACCTCTCTGGTCTTGGTAGTGTAGCCTTATATAGTACATGTCATTTAGGGTCCAGTTGTGAAGCCTCCCCCAGTCAACCGAGTGTGGCACTTCATGTGTGCTCAACACGTTGGCCGTGTGCACCCTCCTATTGTAGTTCGGCCATGATTGCTGTTGGTACATTAATGGGAGGGACTGACCCTCAGGCTGATATGGTTTCAAGGACTGGCTGCGAATACAACAAAGTAGCTGCTATACAGGGGATGACCCCATGGAGCAGATATTGCTTCAGTGGCGCTTTGGTGCCTGCCAAGTCCACTGCAGCATAGTCTGAAGATTCTAATGAGTGTCTGCTTCTGGGTCCTAAGGAGGTGCAGGCCAAGGTGAGCTACTCTCTGTGGCCACCAGAAATGAGATACAAAGCAACCTGCAGATGGTTACCACTTATGCTGGGCTTGGAGGTGCCCAGGTAAGGCCAAACTGTGAACTGAGTCCAGCTGCCTCTAGTGCTAAGATTGAGGCTTCTTAGCAATGGGTATGAGCACTCTGAGGCCAGGTGCTGCTTGTTTGGAGTTTGCTTAGTTTTAAGAGATTTTAGGAAAGTTCATAGCATGAGCCAAACTGGCTGATTGTACAGAAATGCCACTGGAAGTGACTTTGGCAAGCCAGAAATTTGGGTGGCGCAAGGTCTCAAGGAATCATCAGGGCATGGTGAACCATGTTAGCCTTGTTGATGGAGACTCACAAATAGCCCATGACTGCACTTGTAGGGGGTGGCTCAGCAAAGAAACAATGGCTTCTACCAGCACTACTGTCTGGGAGAAAGCTGCCCCTCCAGCCCTCACCCTGAAGCCAGAAAATTGTTTCTTCTATATATCCCTGGTGACTTCACAGCTACTGTGCCACCACTCGAGCTCAGAAGCGGGAAGTCCGAATGTTCCAGGAAGAGGAACTTCCTGGGACTCCAACAGCCCTCCATGTCTCTCAGCCACAATCTCTGCCTATTTCACAGCCAGAAGTTATGGGGTCTTCTCTTTACAGCACTAGAACTCTGGGCTGAGAAGCCTGGTTAAGGCAGGACCTTTTGCTCCTTAAGAACTCTCACAGTTGAGATATCTCTCCTGATTTTTAACAGCCCCACCATTGAAATAGCCAGGCAGTCTCACTTACCACTTTGGCTTTCTATATTCTCTCTGGGAGATATTGCCACTGGCTTCACCGAAAGCACTGTGTCTTTCAGTGTTTCCCTGGGGAGGGGGTCACCTTGATGAGTTCCTCCCTCTTTGCCTCCAAACTCATCTGACCCCTTCTGATAGTGTGCTGGACTGTTGAGTCAGACATGCTGGACCTCTACAAGTTCTCTATGTCCCGAATTTTTGCACTCCTAGGCTTCGTTTTGCACTCCTAGGCTTCCTACCCTGATGACAGAGTAGGGGTGAGGCAGGTTCATGGTCTTCTTTGCATCTGCAGCCCCCACTGAGAACCTGTCTGCCCACTTCCAGGTGCACATGTGTGTAGAAACCTCTCAGGTGTCCTGCTGTAATGTGCCAAGACACTGTGTCTGATTATGGACGTCCAATTGGTTGTTCATCAAAGATAAAAAAAGGAACAACTCATGCCACCATGATGATGTCACTCTCCAGTAACATGCACGTTTCAAAGTATGATAATCACTCCCATGCTTCATTCCCAAACTCTGAAATCAGAAAGAAAACGATGTATAATAATATTTCCTTTGTAATCACCTGATAATGGGTATCATACAATTTAAAATGTTTAACAGCATTGATTTAACAAAATTAAATACCTTTCCTTATGCTTATAGTTCTTTGCACTATTTCCTCTTCGACTTGCCTGTTTTATTTTTCTTAAATTAGATGTTTGAAGGATTAACTCTATCACATATACTTTCTCATTTTATCAACTTTAATTGAACTTGATTAATATATTTTTAGAGATGTTTTATATAATCATTTTTGTAAATATTTTTCTATAGGTTCTTAGTTTTATATGTTACTTGTGAAGTTCTTTTTCTCTTGAAAAACATATATTATCTAATTTCCCTATTATTATTCTTTAGTACACAGAAAGAGATATATACGTAAGTTTAGATCTTCACTGAGTTTTATACTCTAATTTCAATTCTGAATATGCACTGCTTCAAAGTCTTATGGCTTCAATCCAAACAATGGGTAAATGTGCTCTTTATATATCATCCTTGGTATTTTCACTGAGCTTCAATTTCTTCAGCAGTAAAAGGAATGACTAACATGCCTTTTGTCCTTTTTATCTTAAATATCTTAGTAAGACAGACACAAGGAATATGTTGTCATTTTATAAGAAATTTTATAAGTAACTGTCAGTATAGAAAAAAATAGTGGTCAAGAAAGACTTTTTAAAAAGGTAGGATTGCAATAATATATTCAAATGGAAAAGCTAATGTGAATTTGTGTTCTTAAGAATAATTTTCTAACTCTGTAACTAAATGTAGCCTAATAGTAGAAACTGCTTCACTCTAGTCCATTAACAAAATAGCACCTTAATTTTTATTTCAAATACTTTCTTCAGTCAATAAACCATGCATGCTTAAGAAAAATGACATCAGCAACATTAACGATAAAGAATATCTGTATCTACCATTGGTTGGGAGATCTTGAAGGGCAGCAAGATCAAAACTGCTCTCCTGGTTTGCTTTGGAGTTATAGAAGTTTTGCTAGCGAACATTTAGTAGGATGTAAGGATTAAGGGAGGAAATTGCACATGAGGTGAGCACAGCTCCTGTGGGGGTCCTAAAAGTGTAGGTTGAAATTTGCACACACATATAAGATGTGTAGCCCTAAAGATGAGAGTGAACTTGATGATATAAAAACAAGTTTAGGAACTGGGTGCATCCATAAAGTTTTCCTTTGGAACCATTAAATTCTTGAAAGTTTTTGTTCAGACTAGGTGAAAACCCATACATAGATTATAATTTACAACTTCTTTATCTCATTTGCAGCAATACCTTTTCTTTAGTCAAGTATGGCGTACCAATACAATTTGTCATATTGATACTCTGTATAAAAGTAAGAGATACTCCAGAAAAAGAAAGCAAGCCTGTCTGTCCACAGCCCAAACCAATGATTTCAGGTAACTTTGTACAGTAGAAGTTGTAGCATTGTATCTGTGGGGAACTGCAGCCCAAGAGTTGGAGAAACCAAAATAAATATGGCCTACAGTAAACTAGAAAATAAATGGGAAGAAAGTCAAAATGACAATAGTGATTTGCCTGATTCAGAAATGTTCACCTAGGTTTTCGAATACATGTTGAGAAGGAGGTGGTTCCCTCCCTTCAAGAGGGAACTGGAGAGCGTTATTCTGAGTGAAATAAGCCAGGCGGCAAGGGACAAATACCCTATGACCTCACCTTTAACTGGAACATAATCAACAGAAGAAAAAAGCAAACAAAATATAACCAGAGACATTGAAGTCAAGAACAATCTAACAATAGCCAGAGGGGAGGAGGAAAGGGATAGTGAGGAAAAGGGTTTTCAGGAACTACTATATAAAGGACACATGGACAAATCCAAGGGGGAGGGTGGAAGCAGGGGAGGGAGGTGGGTTTGGCTGGGGTGGGGTAGAGAGGTAGGGAGAAAATGCAGACAACTGTAATTGAACAACAATAAAATAATTTAAAAATTAAAAAAAGAGGGAGTGTTCTAAGTTATATTCAGGTGTTTTAGGGACTGCTGACAAGGAGGTTCCTATTTCTTGGACCTTATACTTTAAAGGAGGGAGATACATAAAAAAGTGATAAACCAATGAACCCTCAAGGTAACTTTAGAAAGTGACAAATAACTAAAGAAAACAAATAATATAAGGTGAGAGAAAGAGACACCATGGGACAGGGTTCCTCTAGAAGAGGACAAGGAAAAGGCTCTCTGAGAATGACATTTGATATGAGACACGAAACAAAAGGGACCATCATAGGAAGAATGAAGGATAATTAGTTCAGGCAGAGGGAACAAATACTCCAAGGGCCTTAAGCCAGAAGGAATTTGGCGTGTTCAACAAAGAGAATGAAAACAAGGGGCCCTAGGGTAGTGGAAAACAGAGAAGTGTAAAAGGAGGGTGGAGAGCAGTTGGGTAGTTAAATGATCATACAGAGCACTGGATATCAGACTGAAGCAAACCTGGCAGATGTGTAAAAACAAAAAAAGGCATATTGCTGGGTAATATTCTAGATCTTCTAATGTAGTAGGTCTGGGGCCCCAAATTTGCATTTCTAATGAGTTCCCAGGTGATCCTGATGCTTCTGACGACCTACCTGATGAACTTATGATGTAGATCTTTGAACGTAGAGCAGGAAATTTGGATTTATTTTATTGTTTCTAAGGGTAATGGAAAGCAATTAGTTGATTTTAAGCAATAAGCTCTGAATGAAGAATAGATTGGAGGAAGGAAGCAGAGAATAAAAGTATAGTATTCTCTCAACCTATCTTTATTTTTTTGTCTGAATGTCTCCTGTAGAAGGTATGTATATATTTTTTTAATTCGACTGACAACCTCTGACTTTCATTGGATTGATTTATCCATTCCCATGTAATGCTATTATTGATGTAGTTGGATTTACATCTGCTTTTTTGTTCTATATGTCTCATTACTAATTTTTTCTCCTCTTCAATTATGTAGATATTCCTAGTATAACATTTTGATTCCTTTAATATTTTTCACTGTGCTTTTCAAATTATTTTCTTAGTGTTTGCTTTAGGGCCTAGGAAGCATAGTATACTAAGTTATATGGCAAAGATTGCTACAGAAAATAATGCTTCAAAATAGAAGTAGTTTAACACAATGGAAATTATATTTTTGCTCACATAACAACTCGGTATGGATGTTTGCCTGACAGCTTTGAATACGGTGATTCAGAGATTTATATTCTCTTTGTTATCTCCTTTTTCTCTAGGATTTCATAATCCTTTATTTTAGCCAGTGGATAGGAAAAGATAGGGTAAGGTAAGCCCACTTGCTTCTAAGCCACCTTGGCTCAAAAGTAACATTATTCATTTTGACAAATAACCACTTGGTGAGAAACTGTCACATCCCTTCTCAACCTGCCTCTGCAAGGAACTTTAAAATGTAGGACTTGCTAGGCAGCCAAAGCAACAACTGTGTGTGTTGGAAAGAGAGCCTAAATCTTTGGTGGACTGCAAGTTGCTCCTGCTGTGTGAGGATACATGTTAGGAAACTACTTCAATGATCCAGGCTAGAGATTTTAATGATTTAAACTAATTTGTAATAGGAGAGTTAGATAAAAGGATCAATTTAACCCTGGATGGGTGGCTCAGTTGGTTGCAGCATCGTCCTGATGCACTGGGGTTGCAAGTTCAATCCTTGGTCAGGGAACAGACAAGAATCAACCAATGAATGGAGTGGAATAACAAATCAATTTCTCAATCTCCCTCTCTCTCCCCTCTTTCTTACTTATCCTCTCTCTGAAGTCAGTAAATTTAAAAGAAAAGCAAAGAAAATGGTAGATTCATAATATATTGTGGGACTAGAATACCTAGATTTGCTGTAGGGATGTAAACTATGCTGTGTGTGGTAATATTTACCAATATGAAAAAAATAAGGGTTTAAGGGAGAAATGAATTAATTCTGACGTGTCAATTCTGAGGTGCTAATTAGATATCCAAGTAAAAATATAAACGGGCATTTGTTTATGTGTATCTAAAGTTCAGTAATGGAGGTGAAGTTTGGAAGTATACACTTGGAAGCCATTGTCATAAAGAGAACATTTAAGGCCACAAGCAAGATTTTCTAGGGAAAATGTGCAGACAAGATAGAGAAGTGACCTCAAGATCTGAGTTCCACTGTCTCATCAATATTTGACAGGACAAACAGAAGGTAGAAGCAGAACAAGAGATGAGGAAGCTGATTGTGTAGTAAAGGGAACACCTTAAATACGAGTTGTCCCGAGAAGAGCATTGCAAGAAGAAAGGAGTACCTAACTGTGTCAAATATTTCTGACTTTAAATAAGATAAAGAAATGTTACCAAGGTCATTTTTTGACCTTGATAAGAACATTTTCATATCTTATCCTTTTACTTGGCCTAGATGTAATTGCTTTTAACAATTAGTATGTGGTGGAAGTGATGCTATATGCCTTCCAAATATAAGTCATCATAGGAAATAGTTTCTTCACAGTTCTCTTTCTCTCTTTCAGTATACTCATTCCGTGAGGAATCCCAAACTACCCTGCATTCAAGGATTATAGGGAGAAAGCTATGTGGACAAAGGTAAGGTCCCCAGCTGCCCGTCTTTATCAGCTGCCAGGTATGCAAATGAACAAGCCTTGGATGATTATAGTCCCAGACATCTTCTAGTTGAGGCCCCATGAACTGTGGAGGAGTGACAAATCATACCTGCAGTGTTTGCTCCAAATACATGACATAGAGTACCTCTGACCACAGCAGTTGACTTGCTCCGTTAAGTTTTTAAGTACTATATTTTGTAGCCATATTAACTAGAATATAGAACTGGAAATCAAGGGTAAATCAAGAGGTATATGTGGCTGGAGAGACAGGACAAAGAGGATGTTGCTAGAAGGTAGGTAGAGGGGGTAAAGTGTAAAGGTCTTTGCCTTTGTAAGGACTTTGGCTTCTCTTCTGAATGAGATGGGAGCCTTTGAAGGGTTCTGGACTGAGGAGTAACACAATATCAACATACGTATTTGATGCTTCTTGAGATGGCAAATTTTTTGACATTCTTTGTGCTCTTTGTTAAAGCAAATACAAACATAAAGAAATGTTTACATAGTGACTTCTTGCCTAGTGATAAACTACCTCCATTTTCTAAGAAATGAAACTTTGTTAGTGAAGAATAACAAAGTATTCTTTGTTCATAAGGTATAAAGTTCATAAAGTATAGTAGGCAATTCTATATTACTTTTAGTTCTGTTTTCTTTTTTGAAGAAAGTTACAGGAAATTATTAAAGGAAACTCACTTAGATGAATCTCTGCTTCTGATTATACCAAATAATGCATTTCGAGTAGAGAATATTTTGGTTGTATTGAAGAGCCTTATCTAAATTAAATACTCATGAAAAGGGAAAATAAATCTTTGGAATCTCATTTAAATTCCAGCTCAACTATTTTGCTACAACTGTACACACCTACTTGAACAATGTCCAAGGGAAAACACTGAAAATATCAGGAGCGTGCCGTTGTGAAGTACACTTCAGAAATGTTTCCAATTGGTAATGGTTTGTTTGCAAGATAATATATATTTTCTCATATATCATTTTTACACTTTCACTAAAGAATTTTCTTACTAACCATATTATTTTTTTCATAGACAAGAAAATCTAAAGTTACCATAAGTACAAATATTGAGTCTATGATAGTTTTTAAATTAGTTGACCAACAATGGGTTGGGCATTGTCCTGCAAACCAAAAGGTCCCTGGTTGGATTCCTGGTCAGGGCACATGCCTGGGTTGCAGGCCAGGACCCCAGGTGGGAGCATGGGAGAGGTAACCAGTTGATGTTTCTTCCACATGTTGATGTTTCTCTCCTTCTCTTTCTCCCTCCCTTTCCCTCTCTCTAAAAAATTAAGTAAGTAAAATCTTTAAAAAATTACTTGGATTTCATTTCTCCTGTGAAATGTGTACATTGAATGATGGGAGTCCTAATATAATTAAGTGGTGAAAAATCCCTATAGAATACACATACTTCCTAAGGTATAAAATATATTTAATGAAATGGAAAGATCTAAAGACAATATAGTCTACCTGCAATGCCTGAAAGAATTTAGATTTGCAAAACATTAAGTAAAATGCTTAATAATATTTGAATTTAAGGAGACTACTTCTTTTGTAATAAACTAATTGTACTTTATCACATAAAAGCTGAAAAAAGGAAGACACCCTAAAAACTAAACTGTAAGATATATATGCACATTTTGAGACACATAATAGTGTGGTTGATTTGTATTAAGACAATAACCTATATGTTTAAATGGAAAAATTATTTTGAACACTATAAATTATTTCAATATATATTTAGTGAGCCTAACAGTGTTGCTCCACCAATTTTAATTCAGTCACAATAAAAATATAAGATTTTCACACTGCACTTCCATCACATATTTATATTAAGAAGATTGGTCATTAACAGATAAAATAGACTTGTTACAGCTATGAATTTAGTCAACATGGTACAGAGAATAAAGTCAGAACTCATGATTTCCATCTCTAAATGACACAATGGAAACTAAAAATTCTATCATCTGTTTAATCTTTACCTCTTATTACCTAGGAACTTCATTGCTATAGCTCTTAATATCAGGGCAATATTACAGAAAATATCAGATAGTATATACAAATCAGGTTCTTCTATTAGATAAAAAACTATCAGGATAGGAAACAAATAAATTTAATTATTTCTCCAATAGGCATAGAGAATTTCATTGTCTAGTATATGTTTTTTTTTAATGTTTTTATGTTGACCCTGGAAACTCCCAGCTGTATATCCTGTATTTTCATAATTTTTTGCTAACATTAATTATTTAAATTCACCATTGGATGAGCTGGTCTTAGATAATTACATTTTATATATGTAACTACTATACACTAGCACCAAAATACAATAAATGGAGGCTTTATAACAAGAGGTGAAACCTCTATATTCCAGATCTGGAATAAGGCATTTCATTCACTCATTCAACAAATAGTAATTGAACACCTATGTCGCTGACGTTGAATGTCCTGTTCTCAGCCAAACCTACATAAATATGAAACTGTCCCTGCCCTCATGAAGTTTTCAGTCTATGGAAGAGATAAAACTTATTGTTTGTGCTTATATTCCAAGGAAAAAGGTAAGAACTTCCATGATAAAGTAATTTGAACTTTAAGAAGAAAGAACAATATCATATTACATGGGTCGTAAAAGAGGGCTTAAGAAATGCACCATAAGAGGGGTGGAATTGGAGTAGGGCAATGGAAGATGGATGGACAGATGGAGATAGATATCCCAGACAGAAATAAAAGTCTAAGGAAAGGCAAGAACAAATGGGTGATGTGAAGACAAGAGCAATTAGATGGTATTCAATTCTAATGCATTACATTAAAGTAGATTCACAGGTAAATTTTCCTTGATAATAGAAATATTTAAATGTAACTATAATCAACATATTTTTAATTTTTCTCTGAGAATAATAATTTGTATTACACTTTAACACAGAAAGAAAAAAAAAACATGAAAAAAATCCTTTGGGTTAGACCTTTACCAGTTTAGAAAGAATTTATATTTATATAGTTAATCGTCTCATAAAAAGTACATTTTCGGTAACAGTAAAGATAGCTTTATGTTATAGGTTGAAATAAAGGAGAGACTAAATACAGAGAAGATTTCAATAATTTTAAAATCATGTTCTAACTACATAATGCTGTAAAATATTTTATAGTGGTACAGAATTACTTTTTTTAAAAAAGTAACTTAATCAGTTTTGTTTCATGCTTAAAACCTTTTTTTTCTATCAGTAAAAGAGTAGGAATCAATGTAAATAAGACATTATGTCTTCAATTCAGAGGAGTTTTCTTTTTAGAATGCTATCTTCTAAGCCATCCAATAAAACATAGCATCTGTAATAAATATTTGTAAAGCATTTCAAAATAGTTTTTAAGGAAGTAAAGGAGTAAGAAAAGGAGTCAGGGATGGAGTTGGAGAGAATGTAAGAAGAGGGAGAAGGGGAGAAAGGGAAAAGAGAGAGGGTAGAGAAGTATGGAAAGGTGGAGGTGAGAAAAAGGGAGAAGAGAGGTTTCGTATTAGTTACTTAGTGTTTTTTTTATATCAAGAACAAAAATATTTTCCTTGAACAATTACTTGCTCCAGTGATTTTAATGGGTATTTAAAACAAAAAAACAAAAAACTGGTGGCACTGTTCTCTTAACAAAATCCACAGACACTGAGGAAAACATCTTTTCCCATGGAAATGAGCAATTTCATGAACTCTCTAGAGAGCATATGGCCCCCACTAATCTAGTGGCTTAATCCTCTCCTTTGGGTCTCTGACTCTATTTCAGGTTATCTCTCCTTTGCCTCCAGGCAGGCCTATAACTAAGCTGTGTAAGACACATGAGCTTCAAGCCTAGTTGTGATTTCTTGGGAAGTCATTTCCACAGCCTCTCAACATTAATGAAAATAACCAGTCCCAAAATTTAGGGGAACAGCAAAATATTCCAAGTAGGCAAAAGCATTTGATACACTTTTCTTTTTGATTCCATGTCTGACAATGATTTCTTTCCTTTTTTAATAAGACATAGGTCTGTCTGTTTGAAATAGTTTAACATATCTAGCAGCTGATAATTCCAAACAACTTACTAAATCTCTATATTTTAAAATACATTTTCTCTTGCTGCAAATGTAAAATATAGTTGGTAAATAAATACAAATGAAATATTTAGCATTCTGCAAAAGGCTCTTTACAGATATAGAACCTAAGCTTTCTTTTGGTTTTGAATGTCTTTTTGTTATAATCTTTCAGAGCCTTGAAGTTATGATTATTTTTCTACTAATGAATTTGATCCTCAAAACTTTTGAAAATTTTATTTTCTAAACAACAGTGT
This sequence comes from Desmodus rotundus, assembly GCF_022682495.2. NCBI lineage: Eukaryota > Metazoa > Chordata > Mammalia > Chiroptera > Phyllostomidae > Desmodus > Desmodus rotundus. The sequence goes on along the minus strand of NC_071388.1, from coordinate 70,935,950 downwards.
GAAATTTTACAAAGGGAAAATGTACCTTCCACATAACAAAATTTAATTAAATTATGGAAATATGAAAGCTGCTTACCTAACATTTAAGACTTCCCAACTTTTTATTCTATCACATCATTAGGTTTTATGACTAATTTAATATTTTCACCCTTGATGATTCCCTGTGAACATCAACACCTTCTCCCTGTGCTTCAAACACGAACACTCATTCCAAGGCTTTGTAGGCACATACCCTCCACATCATCCTTTTTCTTTATCAACATGCCCATATCAACCCACCCATAAGATTTTCACTAAAAATGACTCATGCAAGTTGATGCCTCCTTCTCTGCATAGTGAAAACAATAATAGCAGGTTTTATCCAACTAAACTAACATATATTATTAGTAGTTAACATAGATGAAAAAGAATAAAAATTATTGTAATTCATCAACCCACTTGTTCCAAAGACATTCAATAAGCTAAATATTATTATCCCTAATTTGAAAAAAAATAGATGAATAGGAATAATAACATTTGGTGACAATTATTTGGATTTTACTATGTTCTAGGCACTATTCTAAACACGATTCATTTTCCCCTTTATATTATAGTAAACTGTTATTCAATTAAATAAGACAGATTAGTAATGAACTGATATTTTCAAAGTAGTACTTGGTTTTTATGACATTGTTAAAACTTCCATTTACAAGACACTTAACAGATTATGACAACAATGAAATTTGCTTCTCAGAGTGGAACAATACTCTGAAAAATGAACAGTATGCAATATTGATTCATATTTAGAATTATCTACTCAATTTAATCATAAAATTTTAATACTATATTAAAACACCTAAACAGTTAAAGAAGAATGCTAATCTCAGTGGTAAACAAGGTTATAATTCAAGATGATGTTTGAAGAAAATATTAAAATAAATAAAGAGGATGGAAGAAAACTTTTGGATGAAATGCATATGTTTATGGCATAAATTGTGGTATTGGTTTCGTGAATATATACTTCTCTCCAAATTCATGAAATTGTATTTACAACAAACACATACAGCTTTTTGTGTATCAATCATACCTCAATAAAGTATTTTTTTAAAGAGATAGCTATTGAAGGGTCTCATAAACTCTGCACCTAACTATATAACTATATTATATCTGAAAAAATTATGTATATTGTACATACACTAAGCACACACACACACACACAAATACCTATGCAGGGTTACTATTTAAAAAAGTTAATCTAAATAAATGACCAAACAATTCAGTTTTTAAGTTATATATTCATTATGATAAATATGTTTAGACAATGGACCTGGCAAAGCACAGACTGTCTCTAGTTTGATTTCAGAATAATGATAATTACTTCACTACAGTTTAGTAAATTCTTATAAATTATATTTATTAATCCTTCCATAGCTTTGTAGTAGAAACTAGAATTATTGTTAATGCAATAAACACAGGATAAGTAATTACCTCTACGGAAAGAAAACATCTATCATTTGTTCTTATCTTCATAAAAAAGTTGATGTGTATGTTATTTTAATTCATTGCCCAAATTTTAATTTATCATATAAAAATTAAATGTGTAGGTCTATAACAAAAATATTCATTATAATAAAGACAGATAATAAGGAGAACAAAAACCTAACAGATACCTAGACACTCCAGAATTTTAATTATATGTAAACTGTTTATATTCTTGGTGCTGCTCTGAAACTTTCTACAGATTTCAGAATAAGTGGAATTTTAGATGACAGAGATGGATTTAAAGGTTAGTTGAATTTGATGTATATTTTTAAAAAGTACAAGAATTATCCATATCCTAATTTGTATAGATTTTAATAATTTCTCTTTCAAAGGATGATTAGTATCTTTATAAAGAAAACAATAGATTGTATAAAATAACTTTCCAACACTATTTTGAAATGTTAACTTACATAGATAAAATATTTTGCAATCTAAAAATGATTTTTTCTTTATGCTTGCTGATACTTAAATGATGCATGTACTTGCTTTTGCTTCATCACTAATTGTCTTAATACACTTTGTTAAAAAGATAAGTAGTTATCTACTTCAGTTTGATTAGGAAACATTTATATTTTTTATTTATTTTGCTGACATTAATAAAAATATATAGGTTTCAAATGTACAATTCTATAACACATCATCTGTATACTGAATTGTATGTTTATCACCTAAAGTCAATTCTTCTGTCACGATATGTTTGACCCCCTTTACCCTTTACTACTCACCTCCTACACCCTTTCTCTCTGACAACCAACATCTTGTTGTCTGTGACTTTGAGAGCTGTTTGTTTGTCCTGCTTTTTCATTTGTTGCTCTCAGTTTCATATCTTATTGGGAAACATTTTAAAGGTGATTGAAATAGGCATTTTTCCTCCCCTAACTCTCTTAGTAAAGTGAAAGAGAAACTCTCTTTTATCCAAGCTTTGATGAAGTAATGTAAACTAACCTTATATCAAAGAGATATTTTTTCTCTAGTTCATCCCTGCCAAGAATCTATATTAAATATAAATGCCTCACTCTAGGGAGAGATATATTTCCCCTGAATATGATGCATTTACTTCCTTGTAAATTGTTTTGGGATTCTTTAAGATAAAGAGATCTATATACAAGTTATTATTGGTTACCTGTCTCGGTTCCCTGATTCCTATATTGACTATTTCCCAAAGGTAATTTTCATTAAAACATATACTGTCACATTGCTGGACTTTTATCTCTTTGTGTTTGCTTCAGTCAGTACTCTCAGACTCAGAAGTATATAGGAAAATAGTGATCTTTCTTTGATAGATTTAGGGAAGCAGGTGGAAAATTTTGTAACCTGACTTTCCTGCAAGTCTTCTCTTTCAAGTGCCTTAATCTGATATAAAGAACACGGTAATTTGTAATCACATTCTAATCTTTGTTAGTCTAAATCCAAATAATTTCCTTCTGTACCCTGCTTGGTAGAGACTTAAATCCCTTATTATTCAATGATCTTATTTTTAAACTCTGCTTGGGAAAGCAGAGGTGACTTTGATGCTAATCCTATTCAGTCCACTGACTCCATTCCCTTTAGGGAAATGGCCAAGGATTTTAAGGGGGTAAATATATAGCCAGCCACATAACAAGAAAAAAGGAAATCTAAGTTAAACATTTCAAAGCTACAGAAGATAATAAAGATAAAGACTTTGTATTAAAACTCAAGTATATTTATTCTGATGAGCTATTTACTCGTTCCATTGGAAATAGCTAGTTAAATCCTTCAGTCAGTTTTTCATTGCCTAGGAGTACCTAGCTCTAGGATTGTAAAAAGCATTAATTTGATTTTATATTCAAGGCAACAGCACTGGTGAGACCTAAGTTAGACCCTTCAAATAAAATTGAACCTAATTATATTATACATTCAAACTAAATACACATGTTAATTAATATGATAATAATTCTTAGGTTATTCTTTCATGGCTTTCTGATTATCAGTTAAAAGTGGCCAAATATAATAAATATTATTTTTTGTCTTTTTATAATTTAATACTATTTATTGAACTTTTTTCATTACCATTTAGTCCCTTATTTCCCATCCCCCACAATCACCACACTGTTGTCCATGTCCATGAGAGCTTTTTAATTTTTGCTCCATCCCTCTATGCTCTTACCTTGAACCCCACCCTTAGCTGTCATCCTGCTATCTATGAGTCTGTCTGTATTTTGCATGTTAGTTCAGTTTATTCATTAGATTCTACAAACGAGTAAAATCATATAGCATTTGTCTTTTTCTGCCTGGCTTCTTTCAATTAGCATAATGTTATCCAGGTCCATCTATACTGTTTCAAACGATAAAACTGTCTTTTTTACAGCCGAGTAGTATTGCACTGAATGTCCTATAGTTGTTTTATCCACTCATCTGCTGAGGATCACTTGGGCTACTTCCATATCCTGGTAAGTGTAAAAAATGCTGCAATCTATACCCTTTGCAATGGCATGGATGGAACTGGAGAGCATTATGCTAAGTGAAATAAGTCAGGCAGTGAGGGACAAATACCATATGATCTCACCTTTAACTGGAACATAATCAACAAAAGAAAAAAGCAAACAAAATATAACCAGAGACATTGAAATTAAGAACAATGTAACAATAGCCAGAGGGGAGTGGGGAGGGGATAGTGGGGAGAGGGGTCTATAGGAGCTACTATAAAGGACACAAGGACAAAATCAAGGGGGAGGGTAGAGTTGGGGGAGGGAGGTGGGACTGGCTGGGGTGGGGTGGAGGGATGGGGAGAAAATGCAGACAATTGTAACTGAATAAAAATAAAAACAAAATTTTTTTAAAATAAAAAAATAAAAAATAAAAAAAAAGAAATTACTGGTGAAAACAAACAAACAAAAAGAAGTATTCAAAGTCATGAAAGGCAAGGAGTTAACAACCTAGATTACTCTATCCGGCAAAGCTATCATTTAGAATGGAAGGACAGAGAAAGTGCTTCCCAGACGAGGTAAAGCTAACAGAGGTCATCACCACCAATCCATTATTACATAAAATGTTAGAGACTTATTTGATAAAAAGATCAAAACTATTAATGTTAAAAGGGTAACAAATTCACAAGTATCAAAAACCAAATCTAAAAAAAAACCTAAGCAAACAAGCAGAACAGTAACAGAACCATAGATATGGAGATCATTGGGAGGATTATTAGCTGGGAAGGGGAATGGGGAGGATGGGGGAAAAGGTGAGGGATTAAGAAGCATAATTTGTAGGGACAGGGGGATGTTAAGAACAGTATAGGAAATGGAGAAGCCAAAGAATTTACATGCATGAACCATATAGACATGAACTAAGTGGGACTATTGCTGGAGGGAAGGGGGGTACCAGGCGCAGGGAGGCAAAAGGGGAAAGATTGAGACAACTGTAACTGCATAATCAATAAAATGTGATTTTTAAAAAAAGAGTGGAAGAAAAAAATAAAGTTAGACAAGGGGTAGAGATGAAGAAGCATTTGTGAACAAAGGATATCAGACAGAAAAGAAAGATTAAGAACAAAAAGATTGCAACTTGACAGTTGTATGTTACTAATATACTGACTGGTAAAGAAATTATTGTTGTATCAATAAGCAAGAAGATGTTAGGATATCCTCCAGGAGAAGATGAGTGAGTATTCAAAAGACTGTAATGTAAGTTCCAAAACACCAATCTTCATTTAGAATGAGTTTTAGATAACAATTAGCAGACATGAATTTCCAATTCTAATCTAATGCCGAGTTTTTGAAATAGGAAATTAATGTGTTATATAGAATTTATGTTATAAAGAACTACCTGATGATATTTTATGACATTCATTGTATTTTTACTGACAAATTTTGAAACGTGTACTGGGTTTTGGGAGTGATTAAATTTGTTTGTTTTAAGCATTATTGAAGTACAGTGGGATAATGTGTACAATTACTATGAACAACTAGAATGTTTGGGCAGTATATAGAAAAAAAGTACAAGGATATTAAAGTAATAGCTTTGAAATTGACTCCATTACATACTTAGTAATGAATACCTTGGGAAAAAGACAGCTTTGTAAATGTGCAACTAAATTTTATAAAATTTTAAAAAATTAAAAAAGATATTTTGAAATATTTGTTCATCAATTAAAATTCTTTAATATTCTCAATAAGGTAGATACATTCTGTGATATTGCTCACCAACAATGCAAGTGTTCCCCTTTCTCCATACCCTCACTAGCACTTGTTGTTTGTTGGTTTATTGATGACAGCCATTCTGACAGGTGTGGGATGGCATCTCATTGTGGTTTTAATTTGCATTTCTCTGGTGAGTAGTGATGTTGAGTGTCTTTTCATATATCTATTGGCCATCTGTATGTCCTCTTTGGAGAAGTGTCTATTCATGCCTTTTGCCCCTTTTTTAAATTGGATTGTTCGCTTTTTCTTTTGGGTTTTTTTTTTTTTTGGTGTTGAGTTTTATAACTTCATGATAAATTTTGGATATTAACCCCTTATCAGATGTATCAGTGAGTATGTTCTCCAGCCTCATTGGGTACCTTTTTATTTTGTTGATGTTTTCCTTTGCTGTGCAAAAACTTTTTAGTTTGATGTAGTCTTATTTGTTTATTCTTTCTTGTTTCCCTTGCCTGGGGATATATATCCAATAAAATATTGCTACAAGCTATGTCCGAGTCTGGCTGCCTGTTTTCTTCTATGATTTTTATGGTTGTGGGTCTCAATTTAAGTCTTTGATCCATTTTGAATTTACTTGTGTGTGGTATAAAAAGATGGTCTAGTTTAATTTTTCTGCACATATCTGTCCAATTTTCCCAACACCATTTATTGAATAAACTATCTTTAGCCTGTCGTATGTACTTGCTTCCTCTGTTAAATATTAATTGAATATAAAAGTAAAGGTTTATTTCTGAGCTCTCTATTGTGTTCCATTGATCTATGTGTCTGTTTTTATGTCAGTACCATGTTGTTTTGATTACTTAGGCTTATAGTATAGTTTGACACTAGGTAGTGTGATTTCTCAAACTTCGTTCTTCTTGTATCACTGTTTTTATTCATGGCCTTTCATGGTTCCATATACATTTTTGAAATATTTATTCTAGTTCTGTGAAACACATCATTGGAATCTTGATAGGAATTTCACTGAATCTATAGATTGCTTCGGGTAGCATGGAGCATTTAATGATGTTAATTCTCCCTATCAACAAACATGGTATGTGCTTCCCCTTATTATCTTCAATTTCTTTCTGCAATGTCTTACAATTTTCTGAGTATAGGTCTATCATATTCTTGGTTAAATTTATTCCTAGGTATTTTATTTTTTATGCAATTGTTAATTAAATTATTTATTTAATTTCCCTTTCTGTCAGATTGCTATTGGCATATAAAAATTCAACTGATTTCTGGATATTGATGTTGTATCTTGCTATTTTTCTGAATTCATTTTTCAGTTCTAGGAGTTTCTTCATGGAATCTTTGGGATTCTTTATGTACAGTATTGTGTCATCTGCAAATAAAGACAATTTTACTTCTTTCTTTCCCATTTGGATGCCTTTTATTTCTTCTTCTTATCTGATTGCTGTGGCTAGGACTTCCAGTGCTATGGTGAATAAGAGAGGTGAAAGCAGACATCCCCATCTTATTCCCAATCTTAAAGGGAATGCTTGTACTTTTTGCCCACTGTGTATGATGCTGGCAGTGGTTTTGTCATGTATGGCTTTTATTATGTTTGGATATGTTCCCACTAGTCCCACTTTGCTGAGAGTTTCTATCATAAATGGGTGCTGGATTTTATCAAATTCTTTTTATGCATCTATTGATATGATCATGTGTTTTTTATCCTTCATTTTGTTTATGTGGTGAATCACATTTATTGCTTTGTGAATATTGTACCAACCTTGCAGTCCTGGAATAAATCACACTTGATCATCATGTATGACCATTTTGATGCATTGCTGTATTTGATTTGTTGAAGATCTTAGCATCTATGTTCATCAGGGATATTGGCCTATAGTTTTCTTCTTTTTTTGTAGTATCTGTATCTGGTTTTGGAATTAGGATAATGATGACCTCTTAAAATGAGCTTGGGAGCCTTCCCTCCTCTTGAATTTTATGAAACAGTTTGAGAAGGAGGGGTGTTAATTCTCAGAATGTTTGGTAAAATTCACCTGTGTAGCCATCCAGTCTGGGGTCTTTGTTTGTTGGGAGTTTTTTGATTATGCTTCAGTTTCACTAGGTGTAATCTGTCTATTCAGATTCTCTGATTCTTCCTTATTTAGTTTTGGAAGATTGTACACTTCTAGGAATTTATCCATTTCATCAAGGTTGTCCAGTTCATTGGCATATAGTTGTTCATAATCTTATAATCCTTTGTATTTCTTTGGTATCATTTGTTATTTCCCCTTTTCATTTCTGATATATATTTTGCTCCTCTTTTTTTTCTCAGTAAGTCTGATTAAAGGTTTGTTAATCATGTTTATCTCTTCAAATAATTAACTCTTTGATTCATTGATCTTTTGTATCTTTTTTTTATTCTATTTCATTTATGCTCTGAGCTTTATTATTTCCTTCCTTCTACTCACCTGGGGCTTTCTATTTGTTGTTCTTTTTCAAGTTCCTTTACGCATAAATTTAAATTGTTTATTTGAGCTTTTTTTTTTTTTTTTTTGAATAGGCCTGTAATGCTATGAATTTCCCTCAGGACTGCTTTCTGTGTGTCACACAGATTTTGGGTTGTGTCTTCATTTTCATTTGCTTCAAGGTATATTTTATTTCTTGACCTAATTTTTGACCCATTCATTGTTTAATAAAATGGTATTTAGCTTCCATGTCTTCATGTGTTTTTCAGTGGTCTTCTTGTGATTGATTTCTAGTTTCATAGCATTGTGATAAGAGAAGATGCTTGGTATGATTTCAAACTTCTTAAATTTATTGAGATTTGTTTTGTGTCCTAACATGTGGTCTATCCTAGAAAACGTTCCATATGCACTTGAAAAGTATGTATATTCTGCTGCTTTGGGGTGAAATGCTCTGAAGAGATAAATTAAAACCACTGTTATTTAAGGCCACTGTCTCCTCGTTGATTTTCTGCCTGGGAAGTTTATCCATTGAAGTCAAGGGGGTGTTAAAATCCCTGACTATGACTGTATTCCTGTTGATCTCTCCCTTTATGTCCATCATGATTTGCTTTATATATTTAGGTGCTCCTATGTGAGGTTTGTAAATGTTTACTAGGGTTATATCCTCTTGTTGGATTGTTCTCTTATTATTCTGTAGTGTCCTTCTTTGTCTCTTACTATACCGTTGGGTTTAAAGTCTATTTTGTCAGATATAAATATTGCTACCCAATCCTTTTTTTTCTTTTCCATTTGTATGAAATATCTTTTTCCATCCCTGTACTTTTTAGTCTAAGTGTATCTTTCAATATGAGGTGAGTCTCTTTAAGGCAGCATATATTTGGGTCTTGTTTTCTTATCCAGTCAGCTACCCTCTGTCTTTTGGTTAGAGAATTTAAGTCATTTACATTTAAGGTGATTACTGATAGATACGTAATTATCGCCATCTTATTGTTAGGCTGTTTTTCTCTTTTTTTTTTTTTCTTTCTGTTTTTCTTCTTCTTCTTAAACAAGCTCTTTAACATTCATTGCAGTACTGTTTTGGTGTTAACAAACTCCTTTAGCTTTTTCTTGTCTGGGAATCTCTTTGTGTCTCTAATTTTTAATTATAGCCTTGCTGGATAAAGTAGCCTTGGTTGTAATCCTTGTTATTCACTGCCTTGAATGTTTCATGCCATTCCCTCTGGCCTAAAAACTTTCTGTTGAGTAATCAGACATCAGTCTAATTGGTGCTTCCTTGTAGGTAACTACCTGCTTTTCTCTTGTGACTTTTAGGATTCTCTCCTTCTTTTTAAGCCTTGAGATTTTAATTATCATGTGTCTTGGTGTAGGCTTCTTCAGGTCCAACTTGTTTGGGACTCTCTGAGCTTCTTGGGCTTATGTGACTTTTTCCTTCACCAAATTGGAGAATTGTTCAGTCATTATTTCTTCAAATAGTTTCTTGATCCTGTGCTCATTCTCTTCTCCTGGTATTTCTATGATTCAGATGTTGTTATGCTTCATGTTGTCCAAAATATTTCTTAAGCTCTCATTTTTTAAAATTACTTTTTATTTTTGCTGCTCTGCCTGGGTGTTTTTCCCTACCCTGTCTTCCAGATCACTGGTTCAGTCCTCTGCTTCATGTAACTACTATTTATTCCTTCTAATGTATGGTTTGTTTCAGATATTGCATTCTTTATTTCTGACTGGTTCTTTTTAATGGTTTCTATGTCTTTTTTATGCTGTTGAGTATCCTTATAATATTTATTCTAAGCTCTCTATTTGATAAACTACTTGCCTGTATTTCATCTAGTTCTTCTTGAGAATTCTCTTGTTCTTTCACTTGAGGTCTGTTTCTTTGTCTTCTCATTTTGGCTGCTTTTTTGTATTTGTTTCTATGTATTAGGTAGATCTGTAAGACTCTAATGCATGCCTAAGTCAAATCCTGATTGTGACTAGCCCTGGGCAACCTGTTTGGAGCTATCAGTGATCTATAGCATGTGGCTCCCTCTGCTGGGTCTGGGTGTGTCAGAAAGAGGCAGACTGAGCACGAAGGCCAGATTTTACCAGCACCAGGCTGGGAGGTGTGTCAGCTGAAGCCTCAGAGCTCCCAGTGATCCGCCTCTGCCAGCAGGCTTTCTGTAGCATTAAAGAGTGAAAATCTTCCAGCTGTACTCCTCAGCAGCAGGGCCTAAGCATTGCAGGGTGGAGCAGAGTAATACCTATAGGTAGGGCTATTGCTTCCTCTCAGGTTGATGCCACTTGGAGGGGATTGCTATTCCTGAGACATGGCTCCTGTTGTACTGAGAATGATTCAGCACAGGGCTTCAGGTGGCTGTTCCTTCAGCTCTCTCCACAGAGCCCCCAGCCCCAGATTCTTCTTAAGTGTCTCTAGTCTACCCTGCCCTCCCTTTGCTGGAACTCATGATAAGTGCCTGCAAACAGAACTTTGTGTTTTTGCCCTTTTTAGAGGCTGTCAGATTCCAGCACTCTCTTCCTGGCAAACAGTAACCCCACTGCTTTTCACAGCTGTATGTTTTTTTTTCCTGGTTGTGGTACTATAGGCTGGGGAGCCCATTTTGGTGTTTAGACACCACACTTCTCAAGGGGAATCCCTTGGCTGCTGAAACATCCCTCCCGCACTTCAGCTGCCTCCAGTGGGAGCCCAGCCAGTCCTATTGCGCCTGCTCCATACCCCCTACTGGTCATGTTGTGGCAATGTAGCTTTTTCTCTCTGTCCTTGGTTATAAGGCTTCTCTCCAGCTAGAGTTCAGTTTGTTATTCAGGATGATTATTCTATAATTTAGTAGTAATTACAGTTTGGTCCTGGGAGCAGGTTAGTGTAGCTTTCACTTACTCCTCTACCATCTTGGATCTCTAATAAATATTTATTTAAAAAGTTCATCAGAGAAAGCTTTTTGCTGGGTTTCAGGACCCCTGGTTTCTACATTTGATATTCCCATGATGGTCAAACAAGTACATAATTTTCAGGTTCTAAACCAATTTTAAATAAAATTACTTTAGATAAATGATTACAAAGCCATTTTAGTATTTAGAAGGCTATGAAATAATGGGGAAAGGCAGTCTCATATGTACAATCTTTCTACTTTCTCTTGGCTTCAAAAGTATGGACCTTGAGCCTGGAACACTCCCTTACCAAGAGAAGAAGAGCTCTGGCAGGCTGTGCTTGGGTTATCACCTCGTATCAGCATGTCTCTCCCTGTTTCAGACTCAATGTGTACACCTTTCTTCTATTTAACTATATGTATCACATGGAACCTGCCAACCCCACTGCTATATCTGTCCCCTGTGAGGAGGAGATGGAATCCTTCTGCTATAGCACAAGAAGGGTGTATACAGGACAACTGTCTGAGTCAGCTGGCAGGAGGATGCTCTGGCCATGTGAGACTGGCACCCCCTACAGAAGCTGACCTTGCTGTGTTTTAGTAGAGTACTGGCCCAGCCAGTGCTTGAGTGCATTGTGTTGCCCTTGGACATTGTGATACCAAGATGCAATAGACAGACCTGAAAGACGAGAATCTGAAAGATCTGAGTTTGAATTGTGCTCTCTCTTTCTAGCCATGTGACATTAAGAAGATTTCTGGCTTCTCTTCAGCTCTTGGTTTTCATCTTATGTTTGGATACCATTATTATCAATATGGAATATGCACATTTATCTCTCATTTAACATTAATTATTTAATAGATCCTGATACATAACTAATAAACTGCACAAATAATACTTTGTCTTTTTAAATTTGAAATATATTGATGGTTTCTATTATTGACACTTAAAATTTATGTAATTGTATTCCATTTAGGTTATTAAGTAAAAACCTGGATACATGTAGAGTTAAACCTACATTTTCTGATTTTTGGCTGTCATTGATATGGGATGAGCCTACTAGATCCCCACCCCATCAACTACTTATAACTGAAAATTTATACAGAATACAATCAACAACTACATGAGGACTCTATGAAGTAAACAGTAGCAGATAGATTGGGTAAAAAGTCAAAACTTAAAGAATGACTGATAGGGTGGTTATTTCCTCATTGTTTTTTTTTTTTTCCTCCCTGCCTATCTCTCTTTTCTTTCCCTCCTTCTCTCCCTCTTTTTCTTAACTGGCTTTGACCTGAATGTGGTCTGACTTGCATAACTGCACAGTGGGTAAAAAACAAAATATCTTAGGGAACCCCTCTGTCTGTCCAAAAGACCAGGAGAGGGACTAAGCAATCCCAGGGTTGAGAGAAAAATCCATTTTTTTCTTTCAATTTTCCTCTTAACCCTTCTCTCAAACCAGTCTCAGTCACAGAACTGCACTGCTATGGGATGACAATGGCACGGGTCCCTGAAACCCTGAAGGGACAAAATATTTATCTTTAGTTGCAGTGATCCTTGAGTTCTAGAGCATATGTAAGAAATCACCACTATTCTATTTTCTCTTATTATTTGACCTCAATGATGGCCCTGCTTGTATGGAACAGTGAGATTCACAGGGGGTAAAATTCTGAGAGAAATATTTTCCAGCCAGAGTAACTGGGAAATGAGGACCTTGAAAACTGAAAATTGAGGAGGAAATATTAAATAAATGAGAGAGAGTAGTTTAGTCCCAAATGAAATCTTGAGTGACTCATGCAGGCACAAATATACAGCTGAGTTTATAGGTGCACTGATGTTGAAATTACTGCTCATGGAAGATTAAGTAGAACAAGGGTTCTGAGTTTAGTCATGCTAATTTATTTCTAAAATAACAATAACAACAAACAATATTCACCAGAGGATTTAACTAGGGCCCATAATCCCTCAACATAATATTCAAAATGTTAACAGTACAGAATAACAATATATCAAAGCCAAAAAAAAATCATCAAGTGAAAAGACAAAAAGATATCTACCCATTATTACCATGACAATGAGATTATCACACAAAGACATTATAGGAACTCTAAAGACATAATTCATGAAGTAAAGATAAATACTCTTGAATAGAAAGAAGTTCAAAGCAGTGAAATAAAAATCATAGGGAAGATCTAAATGGAATTTTTAGAAATTAAATATACAATAGCAAGTATGCCCACTAGAGGAGAGAACTGACCAACCAAGGAGCCACCAAAAGGCAAAACCCAAAGTACAACAAGAGAGCCCACACAAACAGAAGAAAGGGCAAACCTAGAGCATCCAGACAAGGAGATCAAAGAGACCACACCACTGAACCCCATAGAATTCCTACCCCAAAAGTTCCCCCTACAAAGACAGCTAGCAAAGCGAAACATCAGGAAACACAGAAACAAACAAAAAGAGTCACCTAAAATGGGAAAACAAAAGAAGAACACGCAATCAAAAGGAATGGAAGACTCCCCACTAAAGAGCTAAATGAAATGGAGGTAAGCAAACTAGCAGATATAGAATTCAAAATAATGGTTATAAGGATGCTCAAGGAGCTTACAGACAACTACAAGGAACTGAGTGAGAACTACAACTATGAAAAAGGAAATAGAAACTAGAAACTACAAACAAAAACCAAGAAGATATGAACAATAAAATTTCAGAAATATAAAACACACTAGAAGGAATAATAAACAGGCTGGAAGAAGCAGAAGACTGAATTAGTGAGCTGTCAGACAGGGTAGGAAAAAACACCCAGGTAGAACAGCTGCAAGAAAAGACTCAAAAAAGAGGAAGACAGCTTAAGGGAATTCCAAGATAACGTGAAATGAAACAATATTAGAATCATAAGAATACTAGAAGGAGAAGAAAAGGATCAAGGGATGGAAACCTTCTTTGAAAAAAAAATGACAGAAAACTTTCCAAACCTGGAGAGGGAAGCACAGAGAGTCCCAAAAAAGGTGAACCCAAAGAGGCCAACTCCAAGACATATTATAATTAAAATACCAAGTATTAAAGACAAAGAGAGAATCTTAAAAGCAGCAAAGGAGAAACAAGATGTAACAAAGGGGTTCTGAGAAGGCTAGCAACTGATTTCTCAACAGAAACATTCTAATCCAGGAGAGAATGGCAAGAGATACACCAAGTAATGAAAAACAAAGGCCTGCAACCAAGATTACTCTACCCTGAGAGGCTCTCAATTAAAATGGAAGGTGAAATAAGGAGTTTCCCAGACAAAAGATGGCTGAAAGAACACAACTCCACCAAACCAGTCCTACAAGATTTACTAAAGGGACTACTGCAAGAAGAGAAAGGAAAGAAGTGAAAGAGAGAGGAACACAGGTACAAAAGGTGAAAAATGAACACATACCTACCAATAATAACCTTAAATATTAATGGATTAAATGCTCCAATCAAAAGACATAGAGTAGCTGAATGAATAAGAAAACATGACCCACAGATATGTTGCCTACAAGAGACCCACTTCAGAACAAAAGACCTATATAGACTGAAAGTGAAGGGTCAGAAAAAAGCATTCCAAGCAAATACAGGAAAGAAAAGCTGGGGTAACAATACTCATATCAGACAAAATAGATTTCAAAACAAGGGCCATAAAAAGACACCCAGAAGGACACTTCATAATACTCAAAGGAAGAATCTATCAAGAAGACATAAACATTATAAACATATATGTACCCAACATAGGAGCACCCAAATACATAAAGAATATTTGGAGGACTTCAAGAAATATTAACAGCAACATAATTATAGTAAAGGATTTCAAGACCTCACTGTCAAAAATAGATAAATCTTCCAAACAAAATATCAACAAAGATATTGCAGCATTAAACAATGTTCTAGATCAAATGGGCTTAACTGATATATATAGAGCCTTTCATCCCAAAGAAGCAAAATACATATTCTTTTCAAATACCCATGGAACATTTTCAAAGACAGACCACATGAAAATAAGCCTCAACAAATTCAAGAAAATTGAAATCATATCAAGCATTTTCTCTGACCACAAGGGACTGAAACTAGAAACCAACCTCAAGGAAAAAACTCAAAAACACCCAAACTCATGGAAATTGAATAGCATGCTATTAAACAATGAATGGGTTAAGCATGAGATCAAGGAAGAAATCAAAAAGTTTCTGGAAACAACGGAAAATGAACTCACGACAATCCAAAACTTATGGGACACAGCAAGGCAGTCCTGAGAGGGAAGTTCATAAAGACACAGGCCTATGTAAAAAAAAAAAAAAAGTTAAAAAAAAAGAAACATTTCAAACTAATAGGCTAACCCCACACCTAAAATAATTGGAGAAACAACAACAAAGACAGCCCAGAGCAAGCAGAAAGAAGGAAATAACCAAGATCAGAGCAGAGTTAAATGACATAGAGACTAAAGGCACAATTCTAAGGATCAATGAGTCCCGGAGCTGGTTCTTTGAAAAGATAAACAAAATCGACAAGCCTTTAAGTAGGCTCATCAAGAAAAAAAGAGGATCCAAATAAACACAATTAGAAATGCAAGAGGAGAGATTACAACTGATACCACAGAAATACAAAGGTTTGTAAGAAATTACTACAAAGAACTATATGCCAAGAAATTTGAAAATCGAGGTGAAATGGACAAATTTCTAGAAAAATATAATCTTCTAAAACTGAATGAAAAAGAAGCAAAAAGCCTGAACAGGCCAATAACAGCTGGCGAAATTAAAGCAGTAATCCAAAAACTTCAAACACAGAAAAGCCTTGGATCAAATGGTTTCACAGGAGAATTCTACAAAGCATTTAAGGAAGAACTAACCCCTATCCTTCACAGACTATTCCAAAAAAATCCAAGACGATGGAAGACTGCTAAACTCTTTTTATGAGGCCAGTATCATCCTAATCCCAAAACCAGATAAAGACATAACAAAGAAAGAAAACTTCAGGCCAATATTGCTTATGAACATAGATGCTAAAATCCTCAACGAAATATTGGCAAACTGAATCCAGCAATACATTAAAAAGATTGTAGACCATGATCAAGTGGGATTCATCCCAGGGATGCAAGGATGGTACAATATTCACAAATCAATAAATGTAATACATCACATAAACAAAAGGAAAGATAAAAATTACATGATCATATCAATGGATGCGGGAAAAGCATTTGATAAAGTACAGCACCCATTTATCATCAAAACACTCATCAAAGTGGGAATAGAGGGAGCACTCCTCAACATAATAAAGACCATATACTAGAGACCTACAGCCAATATCATACTCGATGGGCAAAAACTTAAGATCTTTCCCACTAAGATCAGGAATAAGAAAAAGTTGTCCACTTTCACCACTTCTGTTCAACATAGTATTGGAAGTCCTAGCAACAGCAATCAGACAAGAAAAGGAAATAAAAGGCATCCAAATTGAAGAGAAGGAAACAAAACTGTCATTGTTTGCAGATTACATGATAGTGTACATAGAAAATCCTGTAGACTCCACCAAAAAACTGCTCAACCTGATAAATGAATTTGGCAAAACAGCAGGATACAAAGTCAATATTCAGAAATCAAAGGCATTTTTGTGTACCAACAGTGAAATATCAGAAACATTAATCAGGAAAAAATCCCTTTTGATATAGCAACAAGAAAAATAAAATACCTAGGAATAAACCTAACCAAGGAAGTAAAAGACCTGTACTCAGAAAACTGCACAACACTGAAGAAAGAAATTAAGGAAGACACAAACAAATGGAAGCATATACCATGTTCATGGATTGGAAGGATTAACATCATCAAAATGTCCATAGAAAATAAATAAATAAATAAATAAACATCATTAGCTATTTTTGTACATGCTAGATAGTCTTGATAGCAGAATAAGGATGATTGAAGAAAGAATAGGTGAAATTAAGGCAATAAAAATATTCTAATATAAATAGAAAAAATATTCTAATATAATAGTAGTTAGTAAGAAACTAACAACAACAACTAATAATAAAATAGAACAATTATAGCAATATACTATAATAAATTAGCCCCCCACTCCCATTAAATATTATGATAGTCCTTGACAATATATTAATAAACTAAAAAGAAATTAACAGATAATGGTAAAGGGAAAATAAAACAATCTCTATTTACAGGCAATTTATGATTGCTTCTGTAACTGATAGGTGAATTTCTCAAGAATGAAGGATACAAGGTGAATAGTACAAAATTCAGTTGATTTCCTAAATAGTAGTACCAATGACTAGGAAGTCAAAATTTTAAAAAATCATTTACAACAGCACACACACAAAATAAAGCACTTAATTATAAATCTAATACAACTTTGCCTAAATCTGTCTGCTAAGGACTACAGAACATAGATGAAAGAAATCAAAAAGACCTAAAAAGTTGAGAAATATATTAAGTACATAATTGAAAGTAGTATAATATCAACACTCCTCAAATGGACTTATAGATCAACATAATCAAAATCAAAAGCCCAGTAGAATAATTTTGCAGGTATAAAAAAGGTTATCTTAAATTTTATATGACAAACAATAAAAAAGCTGATGAACACACATTATCAATATCAAAACTTACTATAAAACAACAATAAAAAAGACAATGCATTGCTGTCAAAAGAATAAACATATAGAGCAATAGAACAGAATGGTGAGCTCAGAAATGGATTCAACATATATGACTAGTTGATTGACTGATTTCTGACAAGGGTGAAATAGTAGTTTAGGTGCAAGCATAGTCTTTCCAACAAATGTTACTGGAAAAATTAGACACCCATGTACAAACAATTTATTCGTATCTCACACTTTATACAGATATTAGCTCAAAATAGAACATAGATGCACAGGGGGCCTTCTTATCCGCAGCAAATGTGTTCCAAGACCCCCAGTTGATTCCTGAAATTGTGGATAATACTAAACCATATAATGTCTTTTCCTATACATACATACATATGATAAAATTTAACTTATACATTAGGTGTAGTAAGAAACTAAAAATAAAATAGAACAATTATAACAACATACTATAATAAAAATTATGTGAATGCAGTCTCTGTCTTTGTCTCTGTCAAAAATACCTTATCGTACTATATTCAGTTTTACACTTAAATGAAGCATTTTACAGCTTCTCCTTGGCATGTCTGAATTGCCAGCACCACTACTCTTGCACTTCCAGGTCATTATTGAGTAAAATAAGAGTTGCTTGACTACAGCACAGCAAGACTATTTGATGGCCAATCTGATAAGTGAGACAGCTGCTATTACCTGACTGGTGGCTGACTGCAGGGCGGGTTGGGGGGAGGGCGGAGGAGCACATAAAGCTGGACAAAGGGATGATTCACCTACCCGGTGGTACAAACTGTGAAGGAAGGGGATGTCATCACGTTACTCAGAAGTGCGTGCAATTTAAAACTTATGAATTTTTATTTCTGGAAGTTTTCATTTAATATTTTCAGACTTCAGTTGACTGAAGGTACCAGAAACTGCAGAAAGTGAAACCGCAGATAAGGAGTGACTGCTGTAAGTGTAAAACCTAAAACTTTTAGGACTAACCACAAGAGAAAGTGATTGTGGCCTTGTTTTAGGCGGAATCTCTCAGGTCTGACACTAAAGTGTGATCCATCTAAAATGCTGATAAATGAAGCTCCATCAAAATAAATGAGCAAATAAATGCATATAAAATAACAACAACAATAACAAACTACAAAGTTAAACATGAGCAAACTCTGTGACCAGTACCTTGAACACAGGTATCTGCCCAAGAGAAATGATAACCTGCTTGCGAATATTTATAGCAGTTTTTAAAAATCTTTGTATTTATTTTTATGGATTTATTGATTTATTTTTAATTATATTTTATTGATTATGCTATTATAGTTGTCCCAATTTTTTCTCCTTGGCCGCACTTCCCCTAGCACCCTTCACACCCTCAGGCAATCCCCGCACCATTGTTTATGTCCATAGGTGATGTGTGTAAGTTCTTCGGCTACCCCATTTCCTACTCTTGTAAAAAAATAAATCATCTCATGGAGCACTACTAGACAATAAAAAGAAGTGAACTACTGACATGGTCAATAACATGGATAAACCACAAAGTACAGGAAGTAAAATATGCTGTACTAAAAAGACTACAAATTATGATTCCATTTTTATGCCATTCTGGAATAGGCATTATTATAAGAATGGAGAACAGTTCTGTGGCTTTTATGAATTAAGAATATGGGATGTGAAACCACACAAATGAGTATTTTGGGTCAATGGAACAGCTCTGAAACTTTATTGTGGTGGTGGTTAAATGACTCTGCACTTATCAAAACTCATACTACTCCATGCAAACGTGAGTACATTTTCCAGTAGGTAAATGTTTAAAATTGCATTTTTTAGCTGTAGTTTCTGCTCTTTCTAGTTTTCTAGCTATATCCTTTTTCATGTATTCACTGAAAAAGCAAGAATTAAGGGTTACAATTTGCCAAATGCAAGAACAGAGATAAACATTTAAAAAACAAAAGAAAGATATTTGGTTTTCACGAAGCTTACTTTACAGTTGGAGGAACAGACAATGAACATGGTTATTAAATAGAGAATGTTATTTGAAGATAAAATTTAGGAGGAAAATAAGCAGGGGCCATAATTAATAAGTATGAAAATTATTATATTATTACATCTGTCAGGGAAGATTTCACTGACCAGAAAAACCTCATCAACCAGGCAATATTTTAAATTAATATTGAATCATCATTTTATAGACAACTAAGAAATGGTGAGAAAATAAAGCATGTTTATATGTATCGTCCATGGTAACAATGTAGAAAAATATGAGCAAGGGTAATGAATATTCTCCCCAACTTTTATCCTTAGGCTTTTCACTTGTATTTTTAGGAATCAGCCTAAAAATACCTTTAATATTCAAAGCCACACTTGGTACTAAATTGCTATGAAAATCATCAGATGGCCGCATATCTTGTTATTAGGATGCAGTGGTGTAGAAAGAAACAAGGTGTTTCAATAAAATATATGGACAGTTTGATTGCTGATATGACATTTACAAGTATGAGAAGTACTGTAATATTTTTATATTATTGCGTGATAATTCTGGCAGTTAGCACCAGTGATATTAGATAGTCATACTAAATATATATGGGTAAGAAAGAGCATAAATTCAAAATGGCAGAATCAGGTCTCATTTGGAAGCCGCAGAAGTCTTATTTAAAATGTTACTGAAAAAATGGAAGGTGTTATCAAGGCACCATGGTGGAAACATGAGTCTCAACTGAAACAATATAACAACACATATGAAATAATCATAATTTTTTAAATAAATACAATTTGATGGTGATCATTTCAAGTAGTTATTTATGTAAGTTATAGATACTTAATAGTTTAATACTCTATCATAATAATTTCCATTACAAATAAAGTATTATTAAATGTTCATGCATTATATTTAAATGTTAAAAATGCTCTTTTTATTTGAGTTGCAAAACATAAAAGTCATTTGGCTTGTGTATGGTAGCATTACAGCAAATTTGGACAGGGTAGATCTCTTTATAAAGTATTTGTATCTCCTCTTATTTTCAATCTTATAAAATGCTTCCATTAAGCATATATCCTATAAATTTATGCCCTAATATTAAAGTGTGAAAATATAGTTCATTCCCCCTTAAAAAATACAGGCTTCTCTTTACAGAAAAGTAACATTGTACTGAGGCTTGTGCTGTAATAGCAGTTAAGTAATTGTCACTTTTCAGTTTAACTGCCTTAAGACTGCTTCTGGCTTTTCCATTTCTATTCTGCTCTAAGTTTTGCCTTATTTTTATATTTTGTGTTTTTCTGTGGCGATACATTCATTCTTTTTACATTTGTGCCTGTACATGCTTAAATGAAGGATCATAAACTTTTTGCCCTTTTATACTGCTATTTCCTTCTAAAACTGTTACTGACAATTCTAGGATATTTTTTTTTCCTTTTTCCCTATCCCTTTACTAATACAAAATCTAATGAAAGGGTGTGAGGGCTAGCCTTGAATATTGTAACTCCTTTACTCAAATACTGAATCTTTGTCCCCCACTCCCCACAATATTACCAAGGCTTCCTCCAGTGTCAACAAAGTACCACTGATTTTTAAAGGGCACACTGCTTCTTCACACTGCAGATGCTGAGGCAGCACAAAGGGGGCATTAAGGTTGAGGATACCTTCTTTGCAGATTACAGACTTGTAAATTCTATTACAAGTTCTAAATTGATTCTCATAAAAACCCAAGAAGTAGGTGCTGTGGATATTGTCATTGTCCTTATATTACATTTCATAATGCCAAAGCTTGGTGAACTTCAGTAGAGGGCCAGAAATCACCTAGTAAGGAGGTTAAAGTCTTAGAACCGCAACCTAGGTTTTTAGTCCCACATGTCCCAGACTTATGCTTTTTTGCAAACCACTGCACTGCAACCTTTCCTCATTTAAAATAAAACACACGGAAAGAGATTTTACCAGACTCCACCATCAAATAATTTTTGCTTTGGTGTTCATAGCAAGAGCTCTATACTTGGATATATTTTGTATTTTCTGCATAGAAATTTACCAAAATTTGTATTTTGATATATACATTGGTATACCTTTACTAAAGTTGTATATTTTATAAATAATATAGGTGAAATAATTAGGCTGTTGTTGTTGTTAAAATAAAAAGCAAATCAGCCCTGGCTGGTGTGGCTCAGTGGATTGAGCACCAGCCGGCGAACTAAATGGTCGCCAGTTCAACTCCCAGTCAGGATACATGCCTGGGTTGCAGCCCAGGTCCCCAGTGGGGGCGTGTGAGAGGCAACCACACGCTGATGTTTCTCTCCCTCTCTTTCTTCCTCCCTTCTACTCTGTCTAAAAATAAAGAAAGAAAATTTTTAAAAAAGCAAATCAGATCAACTAATGTTAATTTATTGTTTTATTATAATGGGGTAAAATCTGACCACAATACTTGTTAAGTTTGAATATATATATACACACACACACATACACATTCCATATAATATTCCATAATAATTCCATATTTAAGTTTAAATATATATATATTCAATATATATTCCATATATATTCCATATGCAATATATTCTATTCAATATATATATTCATATATGCATATATATATATTCCTTACTTAGAGAAACAAATATGGTGCTTTAAACTGAGTCACACATCAGTTTGGATATGAAGTTGTGTAAAAGGGCACAGAAAAATCATCCAGATTTCAACTTTACTATTTTATTTCATCATTTTTGACCATACCACCCTCACTTCTCTCAGCATATATAGCTTCATTTATTCTCCTACACAATGAGTCATAATATATACTTGTTTGAAATGATCTCTGTGTGTTAATATATTATATTGTCAAGTATTACATTGTTTAAGAATAGAAGCTATATTTTATTATGCCTTTCATATACCTCAAATACATGGTAATTGATTTAAAATAAACATAGCAGCATATATATACACCAATACGCACAGATTTAATTTGCCTTAATTCAATAAGTACTTATTGAGCACAATTTCTCTTATTTATATATACATATCTAAGAGTTTCCTAAATTCATTTTTCAGGAGTATTGTCATAACTTGAACCACTTAATAAAGGAAAACAAAATTAGGGCAACAAATCTCTCTACATTTAAATCAGGGTAGACTCATTATTTGTGCATGTATGGTAAAATACTGAGTTAAATTTTTCCATTTGATTACTATAAATTCCAATTTTTAAAAGCTACTTCTATACGTGAAGTTTATATTATGAGCGAATACACAACAATTAAATCTCTCCTACACATGTTTCACATCTCTGTAATGCTGTTTGCATTATTAGAATCTGCACTCACTTTTCATTGTGGTCATTTTTCTGTTGCTACTCAATAAAGGTGTTCATATTAATTGTATGTTTTTTCATTGATGGAACTGACTTACAAACACACAAATGTACACTTAAGCATTCTGCACCACTACTTGCCCTTAACAACAACAACAAAACTTAAATGTCTTTAATAAAAATTTACTTGGTATCTCAAAGTGCTATGTATAATAAAACACTTTTTACTATGCTAACAGAATCATAAAATAATTAAGTAGTAAAAGGAATGAATTTTGTATGGAGATCTCAATTTAAGTCCCATTTTAATTATTAATTACCAATACTATTAAGTAAGTTATGATCGGGCTGAGCTCCTTTATCTTTAAAATAAATATTTTGAGTGGTAAAGGCATATTACTTAAAATTAGTTTGGAAATAACTGCCTAATTATGTGTGACAAAACAAGCCTAGATACCAAACTCACTCCTAAAGCTAAAATAAATTCCATATGCTTAAAGTTTTAAATATGCGTAAAAACAAAATAATTAAAATAAAAGGTGATTTTATTTTAGTTGATTGTTTTATGATTGGTAAAATCCTTTATAATCATGAAAGTACTCAAAAGCTAGTTAGAGAAAATTTAGTTGTTAAATTTTAGAGATATAAGTGTTAACGAAATATGAACACTTTTAAAAACTAAACAATATATTGGATAAAATATATAGAAAACAATATATGATAAATGGCTAATGTCCTTAATATGCAAAAGCTCTTAAAATCATAAAAGTTTTAAAACTCAATAAAAATGAGCCCAAGATTAGAAGTTTAGAGAGACAAAGAGAGGAAGAAGTTTTTTAAATGTATTTTAAAAGGTGCTTTTCTCACTCCTGAATATGAGTCATTTGGCAAAAATCTTGACCACTGAAATAATCTGGAAATTGAAGATAAAACTATTATGTAATTATAACTTTGTTCATAAGAAAGAAGAGAAGGGGGGGAAGAGAACAGGAAAATGGGAAGAGAACTGAAACACAGTGTGGACTGCTACGGATGTAAGCCGATGCTGTCACTGCCCAAGGAATCCTATATTCACCTAAGTAAAAGCGGTATTAGTGTTCTTAAAGTCACAAGGATAGATGAATAGGCCATGAATCTGTGAATGGTCAAGAATTTGACGTGTGGCCAACCACTGAAGAGCTTTCAAACCAGTGAATGACTGGGTTATAAAGGAAATGCAGCCATAGAAGGGAGATACTAAGGAGCCTTGTATCATTGTGTTGGGAACTTGAAGACCTGCAACTGTCAGTGCTACTCTCAGGTAGAGGGTACATTTTCATAACAATTTGCACTGTTTGGAAATTCTCGAGCTAAGAAATCAATGCAAATGGATGATTTGCTGGAAAAAATGTAATTTTCCATTACTTACTCAAAATATAATAAAATCTCAATAGTCAAATGCCATTGAGAAAATCAAATTGGTAACAATGTTCACCTCTATTTATTCACCTTCCACATTATGCATTTCAAAAATATCTGGGTCCAGCCATTTTACAAGAAAGTATCTTAAAGTCTCTTGAAAACAGCTATTAAAACTAGCATTAGGAGAAAAATTAATGTTAGGAGAAAAAAAGAAATATACCCAAATAATTATAACCTTGGTATAAAAAGTAGATAAATACATAGAAAAATTACAGGTGCCTTTTACTTAAAGTATAAGTTCAAAATTTAACATTTTAATTAAAATGTTAGCAAATAATCACTGTCAAAATAATTTGAAGAATATAAGATTTTAAAGATTATAAATATTTTAAAATCTTTGAGAGAAACAGAGTTATCTCAACAGATGAGGGAAAACTATTTCATAATATTCAACATTCTTTTCTTATTAAAAAATGTTATTAAAGTCACTGGGGTAGGCTGAAAAATGGCCTCAAAGATATTTAAGTGCTAACTTCTGAAACCAGTGAATGTTCCTTTATATGGCCAAAGGGATCTTCATATGGGGTAAGGATCCTGGGTTATCCAGGTGGGCCCTAGATGTTACCAGAGGGTCTTTGTAAGAGAGAGGCAGAAGGATGCTTTACTACAGAAGAGAAGGTGACATGATGATGGAAGTAGAGACTGAAGTCATGGGCTCTGGTGATGCAGAGGCCACCAGCCAAAGAATGCAGGCAATGACAAAAGCTACAAAGTCAAGGAAAGGGACTTTTCCCTCAGAATCTCCAGAAGGACCCAGCATGCCATCCCCCTTGAATTGAGTGCAGTGAAACTGATTTGTAACCTCTGACATCCAGAACTGTGAGGCAGTAAGTTCATATTCTTTTAAACCACTAAAGTTACATTAAAGTGCTGCTGCAGCAACATGCAACTGATACCATAATAGGTGGTGCTTTGTGTACTATGTCATGAGCATTTCAAATCATGTAAGAAAAAATAGACCATTAGTGAGTATTCTGAGACAATTAGCTATCTATACAGGATAGATGAAGTTAGACTTTTTAAATTTTTTTCAAAGTTCTTTTTATTATTCTTGTTTATTCTATTACAGTTGTCCCAATATTTCCCCCTTTGCCCTCCTTCACCCAGCCCACTCCCCACTCCCATAGTTAATTCCTACACCATTGTCCATGTCCATGTTCTTTGGATGATCCTTTCCTCTTCCCACCATTCCCCTCATTCCCCTTTTCCTCTGGCAGCTGTCAGTCTATCCCCTGTTTCCATGTCTCTGGTTCTGTTTTGCTTGTTAGTTTATTTTGTTCATTAGATTCCTCTTATAAGTGAGATCGTATGGTATTTGTTTTTTACCAACTGGCATATTTTACCTAGCATAAAAATCTCCAATTCCATCCATGCTGTTGCAAAGGATAGGAAATCCTTCTTTCTTTTTGTTATGTAGTATTCCATTGTGTAAATGTACCACAGTTTTTTAATCCACTCATCTGCTGATGGGCACTTGGGCTGTTTCCAACACTTGGCTAATGTATATAGCACTTCTGTGAACATAGGAGTGCATAATTCTCTTGAATTGGTGTTTTGGGATTCTTAGGGTATATTCCCAGCAATAGAATCACTGGATCAAGAAGCAGTTCCATTTTTAATTTTTTGAGGAAATTCCATATTGTTTTTCATAGTGGTTACACCAGTGTGCATTCCCACCAACAGTGCACTAGGGTTCCCTTTTCTCCACAACCTCGCCAGCACTTGTTGTTTGTTGATTTGTTAATGATTGCCATTCTGACCAGTGTGAAATGGTATCTCAATGTGGTTTTAATTTGCATCTCTCTGATGGCTAGTGATGCTGAGCATCCTTTCATATGTCTCTGGGCCCTCTGTATGTCCTTGGCCCATTTTTTAAATTGGATTGTCTGTCTTCCTGGAATTGAGTCATGTGAGTTCTTTATATATTTTGGAGATCAAACTCTTGTCTGATGTATAATTAGCAAGCATGTTCTCCCATATACTTGGTTCCCTTTCAGCCATGCAGCAACTTTTTAATTTGATGTAGTCTCATTTGATTATTTTTCTCTTTATTTCCATTGCCCAAGAGATATATCAGCAAAAATGTTACTACATGTAATTTTACTGCCTTTGTGATGAAGTTATATTTTCTACTTCAACTGTTTGCAAAAAAAATATATGGAAGATTTATTTTTATCAAAACTAAATGTGCACTAAAACACATAAAACTTTTAGATGAATGTAAAAAGATTGATTAAAAAATAAAACTGTAAAGAAAAAATTAATAATTTTGCACCAAAAGTGATATCACCAGTAAAGACTAAGTTTTATATTTATTTATAGTGTGTTAGTACCCTGAATATATATGTGTATTTACTATATGTGATACATGTATGACTAATAAGAAAAAGGAAACAATTGGTGAGGGGAGAGATATAAACAGGCCCCTAAGCAGAGGAGGGTATCCAAATGGCCGATACTAATTTCAAAGACTCTCCATCTTACTGTAATCAGGCAAATGTGGAATAGAATAGTAATAATTATGTGCAATATCTCTCTCATCAGTTTGGTCTAATTGGAATAAGAAAAGTTAGTGAAGGTGTAGAGAAACAGGCATTCTGGAGTCATGTAAGTTGATATAGTTATCTTGAATAATTTAGTAATGCTAGTATAATTTTAAACATACATATACACACACTCATACAACCCATGGCTTGGAAATTGATCTTATTTGTGGTAATTGCACACACAAGTGAAAAAGTGAGTAACAACCTAAATGAAAATAACCTAACTGTCCCTTAGTAAGGGAATAAATAGATCATCCTAACGAAAATAGATAATGTAACATAAAAATATATGTGAATGAATTAGATTAAAATATATTTACATGATTATGTCTCAAAAGCAAAATATTGAGTCAAAAATCAATTTGCAAAGAATACATAGTGTGATTCCATTTATATAAATTTTTAATATACATAATTAAATTTTATCTATATTTTTCTTTATGGTAAAGGAAAATAGCATGAATGATAAATATATATACTTATTGATTCATTCATTATTCATTTGACAATTATTTTTGAGATGCTACAGTGTGCCATTCTCATCTTACTTAGGAATTCAAAGTGAACCAAACACGAATTCTTCCCCTTACGGTGGTTTAAAAATGAAGACAAATGTACTTAAAGAACAATAAAAACATAATAAATAAAATTACTAATGTTAAAAAATAAATAAAACTAGTAAAGAGAAAAAATAAAAAGGTAACTGTAAAATATGTAATATGGTAAACAGAAAACTTCAGAATAATATTTATCTGTGGTGGGGAAAAAGATAATATAGGGTAATAGTTAAGATTCACATAGAAAGTCTATTTCATAAGTGAAATAAAATGAAACAGAGACCCGAAACAATAGCTAAATAGTAAAATGGTTTTAATCTCATCAGTATCTACATTTGTATATAATTTCCTGTATATTTAAAATACTTCATAGTTAGTAAGTATAAAATGAAAAGGGATATTCAACTCCTCATAATTTTGTGAGTATTTTTCATATCTAGTGTCGATGAGAACTTGGAAGAGGAATAAACTGCTATGTTCTTTGTGGCTATCATTTAGTAGAAACTATGAAAGAGTACATACTTTTTGAGTAAGCGTTCCTTCCTCTAGTAATCTACATTAGAGGAATAATTCAAGAACTAATCAACTTCTGTAGATAAAGATGTTCATTTTGCATTATTCATAATAGCAAAAGCTGGAAATAACCTAAAGTAAAAAGTGATTATTAAAATAAATTATGGCTCAGCAATATAATAGCATATTATGTAGTTGTAGAATGAGATAGATTTCTAAGAACCAATGTAGAAGTATGTCTGTGATATATTGTGAGTGAAAAAAAGTTAAGTACCAGAACTATATTAATGGTGTGAAGCAATATTTGGTTTAAATAAATCCATCTGTTTATATATTCATAGAAAATGTCTAGAAGGATAGACACAAAACTATTTATAGTGGCTACTTCTGGGACATGGAATTGAAGTGTGTTTTAATGTGAGTTTGCTTATTCTACCTTAAATACCTTTACAGGGTTGTATTTTAACCACCAATATTATTTAAAGAATAATAAAATTAGAATAAATAGTTACTAAATCAATTACTTTTATATGTGTGAAATTGATCAGCATCCTTTGAGTCTCAGCATTTTTCATTCCTTACCATAGCCACTTATCAAAAACCTCCCCTCTATTTAAATAAAAATCCCTGCTTATTCCACACCTACCCACATAGATGAACATGGCTAGAGAAATAGCCTACCATGGTGACTAGTCTGACTTTTAGTTCATAATCATTAACATCAAGTGTGCTCATTAGTGTTGCCAAGAAATCAAATGCATTTCCCTAAAACCAGTTAGTATGCCAGGCTCCCAGAAAGCTATTTTCTTTTTTCTCTTCACACCTTTATCTCCCCAGTCCTTATTCTGAGCTGATAACCTCGTTTTCCTTTTGATGGAGAAAAAAGGAGCAATCAGCTTCCACCAGCTCAACCACTCTACCTGCCCCATGTTCCTTCCCTCCTGTTACTATGGCTGACTTATGTTCTAAGAGCATCTTCTCATATGCACCATATTATATTCTTTCTCATCCACACATGGACACAGCTTCAGCATTTCTAATGGTAATATCTCCATTCTTTAAAAAATAAAATCAATAAAATCAACATACAAATTTCATAGCTCTCTTTGACAATACCTTGTTTCCCTGCTGTTTTACAATAAACATTTCAATGTTTAATTCCCTATTTCTCACTTTCCTCCCTTATCCCATTTTCTCTTAAACTCACTGCTTTCAGACTGTCATCCCTACCACTTTACTCAATATTGCCCTTATCAAAGTCAGTGATAAAGGTGAATGCTCAGTTCTCATCTGACTTAGCCTATCTTTTTTTTTTAATCTGTCAACATCCAAAAGTCTCTTTTAATAACAAAGAAGGAGCTGGGGTAACTTGTTTCTTTCCTTTTTATCTTGGACCTAGAAATAAATCTTTTTATTATATAGCTCATGTTTTTGCCATAGGAATTGACATTTCTTTTTTAATGTTCTTTTTTAACTTTTATTTTTTATTGTTGTTCAAGTACAATTGTCTGCCTTTTCTCCCCACCACTCCCCCCGACCCCAGCCATCCCCACCTCCCTCCCTTGCTTCCACCCCCCTTGGTTTTATCCATGTGTCCTTTATAGTTGTTCCTGTAAACCCTTCACCCTTTCCCCACCACTACCCACTTCTACCTCCCCTCTGGTTACTGTCAGATTATTCTTAATTTCAATGTCTCTGGTTATATTTTGCTTGCTTGTTTTTTTGTTGTTGTTGATTAGGTTCCACTTAAAGGTGAGATCATATGGTGTTGGGGGGCTTTGACGCAGCCCCCCCCATCCGCCATGGATGAAGAATAAGTCTACCAAGACATGATCTGCTTGGGGAGGAGAGGTGGCTGCTTCTCTCAAAGGAGAAGGGCCCAGAGCCTTTCCCTCCATGGGCTTTTATTAGGTTCATTTGCACAGGAATACTTATAAAGCTCATCAATCGTTGTTAGGCAGTAAGGGTTAAACAATACATGATTTACAGAGAACTTTGAGGGCTTATTCTAAGTTATAGCCAATTAGTTAGAGGGCCATAAATCTTTAGGCGCCAGACTCATCTCAGGTCTGGACCCTTATCTTTTAAGCTAAGGGTACAAATTAAGTAGGTTTCACAGAAAAATATGTATTTTTCGTGGGCCTGATTCCCCAGGGAATCCACCCCTCCCAGCACAGGACTGCACTGCCCTCTGTTATTGCTTTAGGCTTAAGTCAGGCAAGGGAAGTAAGGCAGCCAAGAGATTAGGAGACTTCTTGCAGACAGAATGAGGACTCAGGCTATTTCAAAGCCAAGGGGCGAGGGTCCATCACCCCCTGTTTTCACAGCCCCCCCCCCCGAGGCCTTCCTTGCGAGTTTATTCCTGGTGACCAGAGCCTATCTTAGGTTGATCCTCCCTTGAGGATTCTTACCCGTCATTGGCTAACTGATCAAGCTCAGGGCCAAGCAGGGTGAAGTGGGCAGAGATGGCACTCTTACCCGTCATTGGCTAACTGATCAAGCTCAGGGCCAAGCAGGGTGAAGTGGGCAGAGATGGCACCCCTGCCAGGGAGATAAGTTTTGTCTCCTTAATGGCTTATGGTCCCAACTCTGACTCAGCCTTAACCATGGAGTGTTACAGCCTCTGAAACCAGGCAGGGAGGTTCCCAACAATATGGTATTTGTCTTTCACCATCTGGCTTATTTCACTTAGCATAATGCTCTCCAGTTCCATCCATACTGTCACAAAGGGTAGGAGCTCCTTCTTTCTTTCTGCTGTGTAGTATTCCATTGTGTAAATGTACCACAGTTTTTTGATCAATTCATTTGCTGGTGGGCAGTTCAGTTGCTTTCAGCACTTGGCTATTGTAAATTGTGCTCCTATGAACATTGGGGTGCAGAGGCTCTTTTGGACTGGTGTGTCAAGGTTCTCAGGGTATAATCCCAGCAGTGTAATTGCTCAGTCAAAAGGCAGTTCCATTTCTAGTTTTCTGAGGAAATTCCATACTGTTTTCCATAGTGGCTGCACTAGTCTGCAATCCCACCAACAGTGTACTAGGGTTCCCTTTTCTCTACATCCTCTCCAACACTTGGTGTTTGTTGCTTTGTTTATGATGGCCATTCTGACCAGTGTGAAGTGGTACCTCATTGTGGTTTTAATTTCATCTCTCTGATGGCTAATGAAGCTGAGCATCTTTTCATATGTCTCTGGACCCTTTGTATGTCCTCCTTGGAGAATTCAAGACTTTTGCCTATTTTTTAATTGGGTTGTTTGTCTTCTTGGAGTGGAGTCATGTGAGTTATTTATATATTTTCGAGATCAAACCCTTGTCTGAGGTATCATTGGCAAGGGAATTGACATATCTGTCAATTTTTTATAGTTTACATGGAATAATATTGTGTGTTATTTTCAGGTATACAACATAGTAGTGAGACAGTCATATACTTGACTAAGTATTTCCCCTGATATTTACAGTACCCACCTGGCACCACACAGTTATTACAATATTAGTGACTATATTTTCTATGTTAGTTTTTTGCAGCTGTGGCTGACCAGTTGGCCTCTGGCATACTAGAACTTCCAGCCCAGGGAGTGCACACAGGATTTGGTGTGGCTGTGAGGGGTTTCCTGGGCCTTACCAAAATGCCTGTGAACCCCTAGGCCTTTGCAGGATCAGAGCGCCAGACCAAGCCACAGCCCGTGGGGGCGTCCATTGATAGCTGGGTGAAGGTGAGGATCTTGTCCTCAACCTTGAGGATGTGGCTTCAGGCAGGTTGCTCACACTGAGGTGCACACATCTTCAGTTTGGGCACCTCCTGGACACGCACATCACCAGTTATAGTCCCTACAACCACTGAGGTTTTGCCCTCATGACTAGGAAGTTTCATCTTCCTGATCACCTGGGAAAGGGACAGAGGTGGCCAGTTGGTGCAACTCAAGAACAACCTTTTTGGCATCACTTGATTAAAGGTAGAGTTGGTTCTTATGGCCAGAAACCTGTGCAGCTCTACCAACATATTGCAGAAGATGTCCTGGCACTTGGACTCCTTGCACCAAACCTTTCCATCTTTGTTGTGGCCAATGTTCACTCCCTTGATGGTGCCTCCTGATCCCCCAGGTCTGGAAAGAGTGACTTGGCCTATCTTGACATGCTCTTGACTTTGCTTCCAGATCATTCCCCTAGTTTCCTCTTATTTTACTGCCTATTTCTTTCCCATATCCTTCTTGCTAAATTTCTTAATTCTCTTTTCTTTTCAACTTGGAGGGCCTTAGGGATAAGTCCTTGTTCCTTTTTTGTTCTGTCTTCACTCACTTCCTTGGAAATCTCATTCCGTTCCATTGATTTACCTCCCATTTCCATGATGACAATTCCCGGAAATACACCCCTAATTCAGACTTCTCTTCTGAACTCCATACAAAACACTGCAGTTACCAGTCAGTGTTTCCATTTAGAAGTCTCACCGTTTTCTTACACTTGCCCTTCCACCATCTCCTCCTGTCTTTATTAAGCAAAAAAACTGTTGTCACTTCCACAGTCCATTGATCAGAAACTGTTATTGCCTCTACTTTCAGATATGCTCAGAAATTCAACATTTCACACAATCTCTACCATAAACACCTTTGTTCACACTACTTTTATTATCTACTTGGATTATTGCAATAGCTTCCAATTTATCTTCTTGCTTCTCTTTTCTCCCCAACTGCCTATTCACAACACAGTTGAGTGTTCTTTAAAAATAGATTAGATTGTGTTATTTCTCTGCCCCAAACCCCCAATTGTTCCCCACCTCACTTACAATAAAAGCAAAAGTTCTTAAAATGACCTAGAGAGTCCTACATAATCTGTTTTTCTTTTTCTTTCTTTTTTTTTTTTTTTTTTACTTTTCTGACCTCATTGCCTACTATTCTTCTCATTCAGTCCATGCCCTACTACTTATCAAACACAATAGACAAATTCCCTACTGAGTGCCTTTGTAGTTCCTTTTTCCTCCATCTGGAATATTCTCCCACCACATACACATATGAATGCTTGTTTTCTTATGTAGTCTAGCATTTTGTTCAAATTCTACCTTCTGACCAATAACTACCTTGGCCACCTGATTTAATACTGCAAACCTGCCCTGCCCCTGGCACTTCCTAGTTCTCTTCTGTGCTTTGTTTTTCTGTGGAGCACTCATCAGCATAATATT
The DNA here is from genome assembly GCF_022682495.2 of Desmodus rotundus. Taxonomy (NCBI): domain Eukaryota; kingdom Metazoa; phylum Chordata; class Mammalia; order Chiroptera; family Phyllostomidae; genus Desmodus; species Desmodus rotundus. The sequence continues at coordinate 70,902,873 of NC_071388.1, read as the reverse complement.
AGATTTTTTATTTTCATATTTCTTTATTGACTATAATCTATAAAAGTAACCTTTTATAATATCAGGATTCTCTTTTATTCTATGCTCAGCATCTAGAATATACTTGGAAATAGGAGATTTTACATAAATACTTTTTGAATGAATGGAGGAATGATCCATTTCTATCAGACCCAAGACAAATTTTTTGAACTACATTAAAGGGCAAACAAAATAGGTGCTTTAGAAAAACAACCTAAAGAAAACTATAAACCTATTTATTGAAAAAAATACAATAAAATGATCATATTATTATCAACAGTTCTATTTATTAAAATCAATCATTTAAAATCCCAAGAAATAATTTTCTCAATCAATGACAAATAGACTAATTTTATCATTGAGGTTAGATATTTTGCTGAGGACTTCATGTTTATTTTTGGGTCATTATGTAATGATAGTTGCACATGAGTTTGTATAATAATTTATAAAATAAAATATAAATATTTCAAAATAATCAACTTTAATCTAATTTTCTATTTGTCATTGCATTGGCATGAAAACAAAAATTTGTGTAAACATTGATGAAAATCTACTATCTAGGCAGTAAATATTCCTAACAACATCTGACTGCAAAACTCTAACAAAAATTAGACATAAAAAATTTTGTTTCTTATTGATGTAGATATAGGATCTTAAAGAAAAATAAAATAGTACCTTGGTAAAAATCTTTGTTGTAACTCTGTAGGCTGGTACCTCCTATCAGAAAGTCATGAAGGAAATTATTATGTGGTATACATGGAGAAATTCAGTATCAATCTCTTTAAATGGGTTTAACTCATGATTTCCTAAAGTTATCTGAGCATCAAACACTTTTTTTTTTTTTTTTTGTAAAACACAAACTGCTATACTAAGAAATCAAAAGTTCATAAACCACACTTGGATGACTATGTTTATTTGTTTGTACATTGATCATTTTGTAATCACTTTTATTTTCTTAAGCTGGGTGTGGCTTTTGAGAAATACCTGACCAAGGAAATTCTTTTAGTTGTAAATGTTTAATCCATATAATGTCCAGGGAATTATGATTTTTGTAATTATCAGCATTTTATCACGAAGACTGAATTTTTCAATATCTCATTATTTAACCACATATATGTTTCTATAATTTCTAAAAACCAACAAAGATTACTATTTTATTTCTGAATGGATGCACACCAAATTAAAATCATGCTCACATATACACACACACACAAAGACTGCAAATTTACCTTATATCTTAGTTAGTTAGCAAAAGAAGTCACTATAAGAGGTACTAATAACTTGTTTTCCAGACATCTATTTTTATAAACAAATAATATATGTATGCATATGTGTATATATACACACACAAATGTATATATATATATATATATATGATTATAAAGGGTAGAGTTGATAACAGACTTTTTAAAATAGTAAGATTCAGATATTTGAAAAAAGGGCTACTACTAAGTTATTACATACAAAAGCAGAAATAAAAGAAACTCAAATCATGGCTATCAAACTGTGTCTGCATAGAAAAAACAAGTGCTTCAGTTTGTATACATTTAAGTGAATATTGTGAGTATTGTTGACCCTGAACAATGCTGGGGTTAGAGGTGTCAACTTCTGTGCAATTTAAAATCCATGTAAAACTTTTCACTCCCCCAAAACTTAACTGCAGTTGGCCCTTAGTATCTGTGTGTTTTTAATCTGTGGGTTCAACCAACTGAAGGTAGAAAACTGTACAGTTGTCCTTGAAAAATCAGGGGTTAGGAGTACTGACCCCCACAAAGTTGATAATCTACATATAATGGGTTTTTTTGCATAAAACACATAACTCCCCCAAATCTTAACTATAGTCAGCCCTTCGCATCCATGAATTTAACCAATCATAAATCAAAAGCAGTATTTTCAATTCATGGTTGGGAAACCACAGTTGTGAATACAAAAAATACTGTTTTTGATCCACAGTTTGTTGAATCTGCAGATGCAAAACCAGCAGATACAAAGGGCTAACTGTATTTGCTGAAAAAAAAAAAATACTGAGTATAAGTTAACCCATGCAGTTCAAACAGGTCTTGTTGAAAGGTCAGCTGTTGTACCCCACTTAGGACAAAGACTTTACTGCTCTGTTGAACATAGTCAGTGACAGAGCAGTTTCACCTTTGGGCATAAATGAGTAGTAAAAGTTAGGGGATTATCAAATAATGGAAGTGATTTGCTTATGCAACTCTTAAGTCATTCTTAAGGTAATTTAAAAAATATCAAAAAATGTTTTGAATAATAATATTTTAACCATGTTTACTTTTTTCAGAGTGAATAAAAATAGTTAAACTCTTATGTTCTTCAATCAAAAATCTTATGAGTTTAGAATCATACTTCTTACACACATGTGCAACATCTATGTACATTCACAAGCACTTCTCTTTTTAAAATCTGAGGCTGACTTTATAAGTCCTCAGGGACTTCAAATAATTCCCCACTACCTTTTAGATATCACAAAAACTTTCTAATGTGACAACAGCAACATTTCAAACAGTATCATCTGTAAGCTAAGTTACAGAGAATTCACAGGTTCTCTATTATATTTATCAAGAATCATTAAGGAACATGTATAAAGGACCCAAGGACAAAGACAACAGTTGGGGGGTAGGGTTGAATGTGGGAGGTGGGCATGGGTAGGGCAGACAAAAACAATGGGGGGGTAATGGGGGCAACTGTAATTGAACAACAATAAGAAAAGAAAAACAAACAAATAAAAAAAGAATATTCTATTTTCATTTTGAGAGCATTTAAAATGCTCTGTATATCTGGACTATCTGAATGACTATCCTCTAACTAAGAACTACAAAGGAATTCATTATTTGAATATATTTTCAAAATCACACTGACACCACAATGAACTATTTTAATTTGCAGATTATATAAAAGACTAATGGTGACTCAATGTGGAAAAATCAATTTATCGAAAGAAAACAAAACACGAATTCAAAAAGATATATGCAACCCCATGTTCATTGCAGCATTATTTATGATAGCTAAGATATGGAAAGAATCTAAGGGTCCATTGATAAATAAGTAAAAAAAATGTGATATTATATATACACAATGGAATATTTTATTCAGCCATAAAAATAAATAAAATCTTGCCAGTTGTAACAATGTGCATAAACCTTGAGGGCATTATGCTAAGTGAAACAGTGAAATATGTCAGACAGAGAAACACAAGTACTATCATATAATCTCATTTATATGTAGAAACCAAAAAAAAAAAGGAAAAGAAAAAGTCTATTCTTGCCTTTAAGGAACAAATAATATTTCTATATGGTATACTGTGAACGGTTTTGTATAGTTTAAGTTAACATGTGACATGTTGAACTCAAAAGAACATGCTCAGACAAGCCAAATTTTAATTCATGTTTCAAATATAAAGTTTAAGCAAGTGTTATTCATAATATAAAATTTATGTTGATTATTAGCATTTGTATTTTTATGAGAATACATCTGTGTAGATCTTAAAATATATATGAGCTATAAGCTTGGGAAATATATCACTAGATTCATGTGTGCATGTATTTAACATTATAATTAATATAAAATTAAACAAATCTAAAATTTTCCCACAGTGGGAGACTCCTGAGAATATATTTTCTTTTAAAATGAACCTCCACATTGCTCAAGAAACCATGTCATGCACGGTGTATAACCTAACACTGGAGCTTCACTGTCCAGTGAGGAATCAACAGTACCAGGGGTCTGATGGACAGGAGCCTGGGAGACCTGCATGGAGACGTGCTGTAAGTATGGATAACATTCCAAATTTCAATGTCTTAGTTTTAAACAAAGCAAAATATTTCATTAATAATTTTCTGCAAATTCCATGTTGAAAGGATAACATCTCGGATATATCGGACAAATAAAATGGATTAGTAAAATTAATTTCACCATTTCTATCTACTTTTTAAATGCAGCTTCCAGACAAGAAATTCTCCAGTTCCCTGTGACTAAGCATCCTCAGTTCTGACACAATGCCTGGAGCTAGTGACGATACCACAAGGACTGCCCCCACCCCCACTTCAAACACCAATAGCAGATTTCAGGTAGTCACCTGAACTTCTCACCAACCCACTAGAAATTGGGGGTTCCCATGACTCCCCTCAGGTTTAAAAATCTGCTACAGTAGCTCTCGCAGAACTCAGGAAAGCACTGTACTTACTGTTACTGATTTACTACAAAGGATGTCTTAAGGGAAATAAACAAACAGCCAGATGAAGAGACACCTAGGACAAGGTGTAGGGAAGGGATAGGGATTCCACACCCAATGTGGGTGATCACCTTCCTGGTAGTTTTCTGTATTTATCAACCCAGAAGCTCTCCAAACCCCTTTAGTTACTGTTTATATGGAGGCATCATTACCTAGGCAAGACTGATTAAATCATTAACTATTAGTTATTAATTCAACCTCCAGACCCTCTCCCTACCCTGGAAGTCGGAGGTTAGGGATAATAATTCTAATCCTCTGATAACATTGGCTGATTCTCCTGGCAAAAAGCCCCTCCTACTCAGGGACTTTCTGAAGTCACTTCATTAACATAAAGCCAGGTGTAGTGAAAGGGGTTTGTCATGAATAACAAAAGGTGACCCTTTCACCTGTGTTCCTTGGGAGCTGTTTCAGGAACTGCGGACAAAAGCCAAATATTATAACAAAAGACAGTCCTATTGCTCTTAGGAAATTTTAAAAAATTATAGTTAAGAATCACTTAGGGAATTACGAGGGTTTTAGGAACTCTGGCCAGGAGCCTGGAGAAAGCCCAAATTATATACAGGGCCCAGCACAAATAATGCCCCTTTTTTATTACAAAATCTTTTACTACAAAATCATAAGCATGTAATTCTCTAACAGAACAATATCACACTCAAGCACGCCGTATGACATTTTAGGTGAAATGTTCAAATTAAAACTATAAATTATCACACCCATATTATTACCCTACCAACCACACCCAAGCAGGTGTTACTCCTGCCGGACCCTGTATATTTCTTATTATATCATAGTATCACAGTAGAGTAAGTTCCAAGCCATGTGACGATGAGTTTTGAAGAAAGGCTGATGAATTAAAGAGTTTATTTTTTTCTAAAAGACGGAAGACCACAATAATATTTTATGTCAATTCCTTAGGACAAGACTTCTTATAAATAGTAAAAAAAAAAATAATAAGCAAAAAAATTATCTTCTGAAATGAAGATAGTACTTGCACCCTGGCTGATGTGGCTCAGTGGATTCAGTGCTGGCCTGCTCATTCAATTCCCTGTCAGGGCACACGCCTGGGTTGTGGGCCAGGTCCCCCATAGGGGGCGCGTGAGATGTAACCACACATATAGTTTCTTTCCCTCTCCTTCTCCCTCCCTTCTCCTTTAAAAAAATAAAATAAAATAAATAAAATCTTTAAAAATATTTTTAAAACATAGTACTTGAATTAATGTTTGTTATGTAGTATTTGCAATACCTATTATTTCAACAATATTCTATTTCATTTGTCACAAAGTTTGAGATTACTATTCACACAAAATAAAACAAGGGCAGAAGTTAAAGAGAATATTGAAAGCATCTCCACACAGCGATCTCTCTGTGTCAGTGCCCATGAAGCAGCTTCTGAGGGCTGCCTGCCCTACCTGCCTGGGACCCAAAGTGTGAGGAGCAGAGAGGCCTCCCTCAGAGCAGGCTTCAGAGCAGCCTTCTTTCTCAGCCTCATAAAGACATTAACAAAATGTAAAGGAAGCCAGTGAGTAACTACTACCTTCTACTCCCTCTTCCAATTTATTCCTCCCTTGTTCTTTCTTCTCCCTTACTTTTTGCTTCTTATTCATCACTCTTCACTCTGCCTTTTTCTTTCCTCTTATCACCTTTCCACCTGTTTTCTTTTCCTTCTCTTCCTCTGTCCTTCACAATTCTCCTTTCCTTTTTCTGTTTTTTCCTTCTTAGTCTCTTTGCTTCCTTCTGCCCAAACTTGCTCCTCTATTTCCATTTTTCTTCATTAACCTTTTTTCCTTTTTTCATTTCTTCATTTTCCATTCTAGAACAATGCTGGCCACCTTCCACATACAGAGGTGTTCTGCTTTTCCAGCCTGCTGTGTTCCAGCAAATAATACACCCCTTACATGTTCTCTATATTCACTTTTTTTTAAACTGCATTATCAGTAACAGCCGATTGGCTTTAAATCATATCAGTCTACTCTGAGATATTAGTTAGGAGGTGGAAAAACACTAAACTGTTATGAGCTAGTTTATGATTTATTACTGAGCCCAGCTTAAGAGAAATGTAATGCCAGTGTCAGCATGAAAACATTAATAGTGATATCTGCATTTTACTGAGAATTCAAGGATATTTGGGAGTTATAGTTCCTCTGCAGTGCTTATCTGTAACTCTAATATTAGTTTTACTTTGACATCTCAATTTCTGATAATAAGGTGCATACTTGAAACACATTCTTTTTGATTAATATTCTTTCCTGTACTGTAACCTGTATTGCAGAATGGATAGCTACACATTTACTTGGTTTATTCAGAAAATGACCCATCAGGACAGAGCTATTATAATTATAGAAACATAAAACAACTTAAGATATACACTGACATGAAATAAGATATTCCTCAAAAATCTTGGGGAAAATTGCCCTGGCTGGTGTGGCTCAGTTTTTTTAGGGCATTGTCCTGTAGCCAAAGGGTTGCAGGCGGATTCCTGGTCAGGGTGTATATGGTTCCTGGATCAGGTACATTCGGGAGGCAACCAACTGATGCTTCTTTCTCTCATTGATTGTTTTCTCTCTCCCTTCCCCTGTTTCCAAAAACAATGATAAAAATGTCCTTGGGTGAGGATAAAAAAAATCTTGTGGAAAATTAAATATTCAATTTTGCATTTATTAGTAAACCCAAAATCTTCCCATGTTTACTTGAGAAAAAGACCCCAAAGGAATTTACTTAAAATAAATAAAATTTATTTTTACTCAATTTGGGATTTTAAATTTGGGCAATATAATATTGGCATATGTTTTGTATTCTTGTATGTTTGTTTGATTAATTGTATTTTTACAACTTCCTTATTTAAACTAATTGATATAGATACCCCCAAACTTTCATTTAAAAAAACAGGGCATTGAAGCAAGAGCAAGGCAAAAAAGTAGTTGACAAACTATTTTACTTATTTCAGGGTCATTTCAGTTCAGGCTTTGGGCAGAGATTCAGGCCAGTTCTTATTTTATCCAAACCAGTGCATCCCTAATTGTGATGCTAGCAACCAGCTGTGTTGATTCACTTGCAGCTAATACATGCTTTTATTGTGCTGTAGAAGAAAAGAACTTCATCTTATTTTGTGCTCAGACAAGGGTATTTTCCACTAAAAGCAACACAATCTGATTTTTGCCACGTTCCAATGATACTTGTAAATGATTGCACACACACACAAAATCCATCTTTTAAGTTAGTCTGTGACTAACTTAAAATAAATATTTTACCTTTTTGAATATGAAAATTGACATATTAATTCAAGATTTATTATATAATAATTTGTAAATAGAGTCAGCAGCCTCTGTATTGTCATTAGTTAATGAAATATACTGAAAAATGTCCCAAACCACATTAGACATTGATATGAAGTTGTCTCTCCTGTTGTTTTTATTCATATACATTCAAGAAAAGTTAATGTGAATCTGGGTATTGATAAAGCCCCTACACGTCATATTTATTCACATTTGTATATACACATGAAATTTAGCATTAGTTAAGTATCAGTCAATTTGTTTCATCAATCATTATCATGAGTGGAAGTCACGTTCAAATTTACTTCAAAAATAAAAACAGCTGATTTTGAATCTTATAAAAATAAGACATAAAGTATAATGAGTCTAATAACTGACAATATCCAAAATATTTTGTCAGTATGTTATTTTAAGTTAACAATTTTGAAAATATATCTGTCCATGGATATGTTACCTACTCAATGATGTGCTCCATATAGATATCACATACAATCCTAGTGCTAACCAAATTCTAATTAAATATAATAAAATTATATTGTATTCTTCAGGTATTTGAAGATTGAAAATAAGGTAAAATGTTTCTAAAAATAAATGTAAATATCTTTATACATAGAGGATTTCCACGTTCTGATCTATATGATCTGGAAAACTTACTAAGTTTGAATGAATGGTTTGTAGTAACTCAAATTCTTCTACGCTGCATTTGTAACAAAAATTATTTTAATTATCTCGATATGTAGGACTGCATTGAACAAAATATTTCATCCAGTATTCCTCTAAAATTATTTTGTTTGAATACATTCAAGAAACATCAGAGAGCTTACATTTAATTTCCATTTATTTTTATAATGAATGCAGGTCTGATTGCTAAGCAAATGATACATATTGCAATGACACATCATGCAGCATTTTGGCATCAAAATAGCATTGTTTTTACATGATATGTTTAGAACTCAAAGGGGAGATAACATTAAAATAATAAAGAGTAAAACAATAAATCATGTTACTGAACAGCCTCAACTCATGCTCCAATAAAATTATTAATTTCAAATTAAAACTTATTGAATAAATCAATACTAAGAAAGTAGTTTTATCAGTGTGTACACATAATCCCAATTCCCTTTCTCTCTTCATTTTTGTTTAAGTGTGTGTCCTAGAATTTGTGGTCAGTAAAGGGCAATTCCAGTAGGTGGAGTAATAGTAAAGCAAATACTCTACGTGACTATAACTTTGTGCTTCTTTTGTCATATTGGCAGAAAGTGGCGTAAATCAGATAAGGTTAATATAGGATAGAAGTAAAGAGCATAAGCATAGATAAATGCATTGCTTTACAGAGTAAGTGTATTGCTATAGAACAAAAGCATACTCCCTTTAGTCTTTAATTTTCTCTGTATTTTTCCTTTTCACTTTCAATAGTTTCCTGAGAACTTGCATTCAACACAAAAGTCTGAGAGCCTAGTATATTATCAGCAGCTCCAAAGTGACAGAGCACTCCTGAGTAATGTGGTGGCAGAAATCAGGAGGACAGGCAGGAAAATTCAATGTTGGTATGCAGGTCTTTTGAGATTTCAGACAGACTTTTCTAAAAAGGTCATGGCCTTGTCACCTTACTCTTATTTAGCCTGGTCAGACAGAACCTCCACTGTCTGGAGAAGAAGCATGACAGATACATCTTGGCCAAGACGGGTGGTGGGTGACAGAGAGAGGGGGGGGGAGAGAGAGAGAGAGAGAGAGAGAGAGAGAGAGAGAGAGAGAGAGAGGAGAGGAGATAGGGATGGATACTCATTTCTCAAAGCATCTAACACTTTTTCCTGGGATTTATATTGAACTCTCATCACCAAAGTTCACTACCAAGTGTCTATGTTTATATATCAAATATGTTTATGTAAACTGAAAGATAAATAACAAATTTATTTTATTAATATCCATATCCAGTAGTCCCCCGCATCTGGGGGATCTTTTTTCCAAGACTCTCTGTGGATGCCTCAAGTTCAGATAGTACCACACCCTTTACATATGTTGTCTTTTCCCTATACATACATATATATGTATGAAAAATTAATTTACAAATGATTCACAGTAAGAGAGTAACAACCACTAACAACACAATAGAGCAATTACAACAATAAGTAATAAAAGTTATGTGAACAGTGCTGGGGCCATGACTAAGTAGATGCCGGGTTACCAGCACACAAGCACTGCAGTACCAGGACAGCCAAGCTGGTAACCCCAGGGCTGTTAAAGTGACTAAGGGGTGGATAGCCGTACAGTTTGGATACACTGGACGGAAGGATGATTCGCATCCCAGGTGGGGCAGAGTGCAATGGCGTGATATTTCATCACTCTACTCAGAATGACATACAGTTGAAATTTTTTAATTTATGAATTCTTTGTGGAATATTTTTGTGCCACCATTGATCACAAATAATTAAACTGGTAGAAAGTGAAAGCATGAATAAGGGAGGGCTACAGACTCTGTCTTCCAGCAACATATCTCTGTGTTTTTCTTTAATTTATATACAATGTTTGTAAGCTAAAAAATGAATGCTAATACTGTATTACCATCTCTTAGGATTCAGAAGAGAAGTCTCCCTTATCCTCAAACTCTGGTCATAAAGCCTTGTGTGGAGCTCCTCTGAACAAGTAAGAATTCAAACAAAGGCTCTGGGATCACTCCCGGAATGAACAGCAATTCACAGATGTTCCTTCTCTGTGTTTTCTACATCTCGTGGATTAATTTAGAGATTGCTTCAGGACTCCAGGGTATTACAGTGTAGAATCGTGATGATGTAAGGCTAGCGAGTCCCACCCCCGTCCCGTTTGTTTTGTCATATAACCGATGCCTTGAAATCTAGACAACATGGACCTCTGCAGCATATACAGAAACAAATATCTCCTTTCATCTTTCTCTTAATTCAAAGCACTACATATAACCCATTAAAACAGCTGAAATAACATACATTTTCTTGGTCTAAAACTTGTTTCTTTGTGTCATATCTCAAGTTCTCTATCAGTGGGATAAATATACATACATTTTTATCAAATACACATGAGTGAGAAATATTAATGTGAACCACGAATTCCATATTCTACTACATTATTAATGCCTATCAGTTATTCTCTTTAAGATAGTTTAACATCATAATTATGTATCATAAAAATTTTAAAATGACTAAGACTACTAAAGTTACTTAGAATAAAACATAAATTTTAAAATTTATCTTCTTGTTTTCTTTTTGTATCTATGTATTTAGCCTCACTAATTTAGGAAAAGAAATATAGGATGTGATTTGCAAACTTCTATATTCTATCTGAATTTACCTCAGTGAAAATCATTAGGTAATTGAGGATAAAATTCCCAAAACCCAAAAGTACGCTTCTAATGGCAATTTAAAAAAAAATTATATTTATTGTTTTTTAGAGAGAGGTGTGGGGGGAGAGAGAGACACACAGAGAGAAAAACAGAGGGAAAAGACTTCTTTTTCTTTTTCCACTTATTTATTCATTCATTGGTTGTATCTTGTATGTTCCCTGACCAGGGATCAAACCTACAACCTTGGCATATTGGTCTGATGCTCTAACCACCCAAGCCAGGCCATATTGGCACTTTTCATTAGCATAGTTGAAGAACACAAATGTTAATAATAAAAAATATTTTAAGATCTAAACAGAAGCAAATCTTTAATCAAGACTAATCTTGATTCTTTTTATAAATGTTAAACAGAAGAAAAATGAGTGCTTTACTGTAAATATTTTCTACCTCATAATCAACTTGTATTTTCATAATTTCTCTTGTCCATATAATTCCATATTCCTCCCAAATAGATTACCAACAGCAGAACTACAGAATCCCTGAGGACATGTTGACATTTTCCCCTCATTTTGAAGGGATGGAAAACTGAGTCACTACCAGAAGGATTCAAATATCTTATCAGGGAAGAGCTTATCAAGAAAAATACCTTTTATTAGAAAATATTATGTTGGTGAGAACAGTCCCTTTCTTTGACATTACAGTTTCAGATGGAGATACACTTGTGTTTAGACTACCCCTCCTTGCTACATTCCTTATCTTTTATTTCTCTCTTGCTGTTGGCTGAGAAGAAACTGTCATTCACTGTCTAGTTCACTTTCTTGACTTTGTAGAATTAAAGCCTTGAAAAGTTTAATTTCTGGTTATTTGCTCTATATTTACCCCCATCAATGCCAAAGAGTCAATAGTAGTCTTGAAAAGTCAAGTTACTTTGTCTTTTCCCTGAGGTGGGAGGTTCTGAGGAATTTACAAGTACAGGAGAATGAGGTAATGTGGAACAAAGAAAGAATAGTAAATCCCTTTCAGACACAAATCTAAAGAGAGTTTCTGTATTTTTTTAAAGATTTTATTTATTTACTTTTAGAGAGAGGGGAAGGAAGGGAAAAAGAAAGGGAGAGAAACATCAATGTGTGGTTGCCTCTTGTGTGCCCCCTACAGGGGACCTGGCCTGCAACCCAGGCATGTGTCCTGGTTAGGAATCAAACTGGTGACCCTTTGCTTCACAGTCTGGTTCTCAATCCACTGAGCCACACCAGCCAGGGCTCTATGTGTTTTTAATAACAAGTTTCCTATCTACCTGGCAGTCTCTCACACTTTATTTTTCAAATTGTTTCTAAATCAACAAGGAAAGAAAGGGGTATTATATATTGACACTCTTAATCCTCAAGATATGTCTAAGACATGCTAAGAACCTCTCTGTTGAATATAATTATGCAGATATGGTACCAACTTTGAAATACCTTACAATACTTACTTAAAAAGATACCGTGTCAGAACAACTTTACATATTATCATAGTATTTTATATGATTAATACTGTCTTCTAACATTATCTATACCCAGGAGATAGTTGTAAAATAACAATAAAATCTACTGAGGAGTTTTGGCTAGTGTGGCTCAGTTTGGTGTTGTCCTGCAAACCCAAGGGTCACTGGTTCAATTCCTGGTCAGGGCACATTCCTGGGTTGAGGGTTTGGTCCCTTGTTGGGATGCATACAAGAGGCAATTGGCAGATGTTTCTCTCTCACATTGATGTCTTTTCCTCTCTTTATCCCTCCCTTCCCCTCTCTCTAGAATCAATAAAAGAAAAAAAAAACCTAAAAATCTGCTGAGGATATGACAACGTATTCTTTGCTAAAGAATTGTGATCAGTGTTGCTCAGTTGGTTGGGCATCATACCACAATGCAAAAGGTTGCGGGTTCAATTCTCAGTCAGGGCACATGCCTGGGTTACAGGTTTGGACTCTGGTCAGGCACGTTCAGAACCAATCCATGTTTCTCTCCCTCTCTGTCTCCCTTTCTTCCCATGTCTCTAAAAATTAAATACATAAAATCTTTCAAAATATTTATATATAAAAGGTAGGATCATCATATTAGGTCACTGTAGCATTAACATAGCAATTGGATCTTTCTTAAGAAATTTTAATTACTGGATTATAAAGTAAACCTTATTGATATATATTTAAGTAGAGAATATATAATAGAAAAGTTCATTTTACCAATATGTATTATTGAAGCTTCTTATCCATGAAGCTTCAATTTTCTAAAATGCCTCAATGAAAGTGTAGATAACATAATATTATATAAAATTATATCAACTGGTGATAAGTTGAGGTAATAAATTGTGATGATTATTTCAATTCAATTGAAAGTACCTTTTTATATCTAGTTCAAACTTCTGCAGTTTTTCACTTCAAACTGATGTGATGTACAGATTTTGTATACCCTTGTTTAGAGAAATGGATGCAGTTTCCCTTCATTTTATAATCTCCATTTAAAGACAAAATCAGTAGTCTTGAATTTGAGGTAAAAATTAAAACAAGAAAAAAAATGTGGTCATATGATCCTAATCGAATAAGAAGAAGTCACAAAACCCAAGAGAATCATTTCAACAATAATGCAAAAGAAAGAAAAAAAAACTGTAAGTCTATATGTAAGTTTTTGTTCAAGGACAGACTTTTTTCATAAAAATGTAAAAGATTAGTGGATTTCTGGATAGGAATGAATTTTTAGAGACTCACCTCCTAATCTCTCTGAGATACAGATACACGCTTATGCAACTTCAAAGGCATAACATGATTTACCGCCGAATGCTGTGTATGGCACACTGTAACTTGAAAATGATGTTTCCAGTATGAATGTAGAAAGTACGTTCCAGAGAAGGAAAAAGTCATTATGCCATAAGTTCCATCTTATCTAGATGGCAAAAGAGGTCACGTCAGTCATGAAGGACAATTCCAAACTATTGCAGCTGAGCAAGATTCATTATAAATCATCTCAATATAACATCTCAATATATATAGATTCAATTTTACAGAGTCATCAAATCATGACCTCATTTTGATAGTGATATATAACGTAAGAGTCCATCTGGTTTTATTCCTAACTAGCTGTGCAGTCTTGGATTGACACTTCCCCTTTTTGAGTATTATTCTCTCCATATATAAAATATGAGGATTAGAATAGATGATCTCTAAAGTTTCCTGCAGAGTAAACATTCTGTGTTTGTTTCTCTAAATACACAAGGAGAATGTAACAAGTATGCTATCTTTGCTTCTCAGTGTCACTACTCTTCAATGAGATTACATTGCATTTTAAGTGATGAAGAAAACAATGTTGGTTAAGCTAGATATATCAGTTCTCTAGAAATGTGAGTGAATTCCTCAACTGCTCAGCTCAGGGAAAAGTCACTCATCACTGATTTACTTATGAAGGCTTTTGGATGTTTGGGTGCCTTCAAATTCAGCTCTTTATGAATAACTAGTTCTCACAAAACCTACTAACATACTAAACATATAGGAAAATAATGACTTTTTAACATTCCAGATATACCCTGGAATTACAATTCAACAACTGATAGTCTCAAATCATTAAAGCATTAAATGATTTAAGTTATAAAATTAAGTTGCATATTCAAGCAATAGTCTTATTGCATGGTTTCCCAACCATAGCACGACAAACATTATGGGCTCATTAATTCTTTGGTTCCAGGGCTATTCTATGCATGGGAGAATGTTTAGAAACACCCTTGACTTCTAGATGTTGGTATAAACCTCTACCAACAAGCTGAAACAACCGAAAGTGTCTCCTGAGCAGCGATGTCTTCGAGGGGGCAAAATGGCCCCTGATTGAGAACCAGGTTCATTTCCATGTGATCTATGTATGCATGCTATCAGGAAAGGTCTCACAGTTTTAATTTTAAACATTTATTATCACATTTATTGTGGACTGCTAGAAGTACATATACAAAAGAACTATTTTAGTTTAGTTTTTTTCTAAACCTTAAAATAAAATTGTAGTAAAGCTACATAAAAACATAAATAAGGTTCACAACTGCCAAAGTATGAGAACAATCTAAATTTCCTCTAACATGTGAATGAACAAATAAAATTGGCATAAACATATAATGGAATATTACTCAGCCATAAAAAGAAGGAAATATTGCCATTTTGACAACATGGATGAAACTGGAGACATTATGCTACAGGAAATTAGTCAGAGAGAGAAAGACAAATACAATATGGTATCTAATGTGGTATCACTTGTATGTGTATCTAAAAAAAAATCCAAACAAACAACAGTTGCCAGGGAATGAGGGTGGGGTGGGCAGGTATACATGAAAGGGTATAATCTTTGAGTTACAAGAAAAGTAAGTTCTGTTGAGCTACTATACAGCGTAGTGACTATAGGTAATAATATGGAATTGTACACTTCAAAGTTGCTGAGAGTAGATCTTAAGCATTCTTACCACAGACAAAAGAGCTAACTATGTAAGCCGATGGAAATAGTAATTATCTTGATCTTGGTAATCGTTCTAATATATATACATATATATCTCAAATCATCACAGTGTGCACTTAAGATATATACAATTATATTTCTTAATTATTCCTCAAAAAAGTTGAAGGTAAAGACACAAATAAGGATTCTGCTTAGAAAATTGAATTTTGAAAATGTTCTTTCCTTAGCATAGAATCTCCTCATTTTCAGACCGACGCCTCTAGGTTCCTGTTTGCTATATGACTGAGGAGGAGCAGATTGAATTCTGTGTCCTTTTCTATAACCTCTGTGCTCTAAGCATTTTATTATGCTAGCAAAATGAAAATTACTCTATTACTGTTTTTGAGCCAACACATTTGTTGGTTCCTAATGGAAATGCTTGATCTACCAAAAGTTTTGTTTTGGTTTTCCTTCCTTGTGTGTGTGTGTGTGTGTGTGTATCCACAGTACTCCATTATTATTTATTTACATATATTGAGGATTATTTTATACACTTAGTATTTTAAAGGTAAGTGTGATTAAAGACACCATGTATCTATGCTCCGGGACATCCTATTGAGACAGAATTATAACTGGCATTAAAACCTAAAGAGAATTATTCAAGTCCCTAGAGAGAATGTTACTCACTTAGAGTATGGCCATGCAGACTTCAATCAGGTTTACTTTTCAGTGCTAAGTGTGATGAGTGACTCTAAGGTTTTGGACCTTCGCCAAAAGTGAAGTAATGCAGTTTTTATTTTAGGCCCAAGTTATGTGGATAAAATGGGAGAATCTTTAATATCAAGCAACTAAATCTATTTTTTTAATTAGGAAAATTAGGTTGCAATTTATTTACATGCTACTTATTGAAATATGATTTAAATCAGAAAAAAAAGGCCATGGACTTTTTCTTCTAAGCATGAACAAGAAAACCAATGTCACTCACATTGCAGTCAGTTACAGTAGTGTGAAAGGGGGCACTCAGGCAAATAGCTCTATTTCCTTTAACGGTGATGGTTCCTTTTCCATCATTATTCGCTTACTATTAACCTACAAGAAAGTCTTCCAAACAATACACTTTGCAATAAAAGGCATAAAAATCCTACAGCAAAACTTAATTTCCATATTCATTCTTATAAATTGTAAAAATATAAAAAATTATGCTAAGTGAAATAAGCCAGGTGGGGAGGGGCAAATACCATATGATCTCACCTTTAACTGGAACCTAATCAACAAAACAAACAAGCAAGCAAAATATAACCAGAGACATTGAAATTAAGAACAATCTGACAGTAACCAGAGGGGAAGGGGAGGGGAAAGTGGATAATGTGGGGAAGGGAGGAAGAGTTTTCGGGAACAACTATAAAGGACACATGGACAAAACCAAGAGGGGGTGGAAGCAAGGGAGGGAGGTGTGGATGGCTGGGTAGGGGGGGTAGTGGTGGGGAATAAATGCAGACAACTGTAATTGAACAATAAAATAATTTTAAAAATATTAAAGAATATGATTAACATAACCTAAATTAGGCTTATAAAAAGTGAACTGAAATGATGCTCTACAGATTTAACTTGTATTCTGTTCACAGTTCATTCATATAGTCAGTTGAAATCAAAATTGGCAATTAATCTGAGGTACCATTAATATTAAAATTCTAAATGTACTTTACAACATATTTTTAATTTGCCATTCAGATGTACATTCTTAGTTATCATAAAAATTAGCCCAAATAAATTGTTTTTTAATTTATTTTTTTAATTAATTAATTTATTTTTATTCAGTTACAATTGTCTGCATTTTCTCCCCATCCCTCCACCCCACCCCAGCCAGTCCCACCTCCCCCCCCTCTATCCTCCCCCTTGATTTTGTCCATGTGTCCTTTATAGCAGCTCCTATAGACCTCTCTCCCCACTATCCCCTTCCCACTCCCCTCTGGCTATTGTTACATTGTTCTTAATTTCAATGTCTCTGGTTATATTTTGTTTGCTTTTTTCTTTTGTTGATTATGTTCCAGGTAAAGGAGAGATCATATGGTATTTGTCCCTCACCGCCTGGCTTATTTCACTTAGCATAATGCTCTCCAGTTTTTTAATTTTTTAATTTTATCCAGGAAAAAAATATTTTGAAGTTTACTTCTCCATATAATTTAAGGTATACAAAACAGAGGCTTAATTAAATATAGGTAATGTAATTAGGCAATATAGATGAATAATATAGTGAATGCATATTTAAATCTTGAAGCCATCAAATATATGGAGAATACTTCACTTTTTCTCTATTAATATTTTAAAGGGTAACAGTATTATAAAGGCTACTGGCTCTAAAGTTGACAGACCATGTTTATTTCTCTCATTTACTTTCTAGCCCTTGATAATTGACAGTTTATTAATGTTCTCTGTGCCCCAGGGTTCCTGATTTTCTCTGTCTTTACCTCTACCTATAAAATGAATTTTGTGCCATTTGCATTAAACTAGACAGTACACATACAGTATTTTGATAGGCATAGTAAAGTTTCAATAAGCATTAGCCTTCATTACTATGTAGTTCCCACTTGATGCCACTTATAAAATTATTAATTCATCTTAATATATGGATAGTGAAATGATGAAATATTTCATATAAGGATCATGCACTATTGTGAATTTTATTCCAAACATATATTCCTTTGTGTATTTCAACACAACTCATTAACATTTCCTTCTATAAAGAATAAAATACTATTTTTTAAGATTTTATTTATTTTTAGAGAGAGGAGAAAGAAGGGAGAAAGAGAGGGAGAGAAACATTGATATTCAAGAGAAACATCGATCAGTTGTCTCTCGTGCGCCTCCAACCGGGGATCTGGCCCACAACCCAGGCACGGGCCCTGACCAGGAAATTGAAATGGCGATCTTTCAGTTTGTGGAACAAACCACAACACACTCAGCCACACCAACAAGGGCAAGAGCAAAATATTCTAAAAATAAAAATCAATAATTCTAATCTTTAAAAATTCTTAGTTCTTTATAAAACATGAAAATACATATTTTAAGACTACTTCTATGCAGAGGTATGACCCCTCCACCCTCTTCTAACTAATATACACAAATAATTGTTGGCATCTCTTGGATTGCTTTTGATTTCCTGGCATGTCATATGTATTTTCTTAAATTTAAGCCTCATGATGACCTTGTGTTTTAGGTCTTACTGACATAACTTATCATATGAAACAATGGAATCCATAGTCTCCAGGAGATCTGTGATTCCAAGTCAATTCTATGTGACTCCTAACATGTTACTGCCTGAGTTAAATTATAGCCCTGAGCTTCTAGGAACCCTCTCATTTGATTGTAAGTATCTGTCCGAAGACTTGATTTTTGGAAAGAAGCAAGAGTAAGATAAGTCTTATTTAAAAATATATAATTATACCAATTTCTTTTGCCATATACGAGGGAGTACCCCGAAACCCCCAAAATTATCTTCTGGATGGTGGGCCCCTAGTAGTACTTCCCCTGCTAGGTGAGTGTTCTAGCAACCCATCTGTATCAGTGTGTCAGCTGGCATTGTTGTGAGAGGCTGCATTTGACTTCAGTGAATGTTTTTGAAGAATCTTTCAACACATTTACCCGTTTCATGATGAGCCATTTAATGAGCACACCTGCCCACACTGTGCTGAGTGTTCAGCAGTTTTCAACCAAAATGGTATAATTCTCATGCACTGTGTGCTCCCTATTCACCAGATCTCATGCCCCAAGCAACTTAAAAATTTTTTTTTGGTAATTAACTTTTAGAATTGTTTTGCAGTTTCCCTGGGTGAATAAATTCCTCAAAGGGAAACATTTTGCTGATATGGAAGAAAACTATGGCAGAAGCATTAAAAGGCATCAAAATTGACAAGCTCAGAAACTATTTTGAGCAGTGGAAAAACCATCTTGATGGGTGTATTACATCAATTGGAGAGTACTTTGAAGGTGGCTGAAGTTTAAATATATAAGAATAAATGCACAACTTTTTATAAATAAATTCTGTTTTGGGGGAGTCTAGAGGAAAAGTGAAATTATCCTACGGTGACTGATTTTTTTAACCTATTTTTAGCTCACTACTCCGATTTCTCAATATTCCTGTCTCAAATGAAGATACAAGAGGAATTAACTCTTTGGAAGTAGCTGAGGCATGTGCCAGAAGCTGTGTTAGGGATAATATCATAACCATATTTTGCAAACAAAAAACCTGGGGACAGGGCAAAAGGTGGGAGGAAGTAGAAGTTTTTAAAAATGAGGAAATTTGCCCAAAGGTATTTTAAGTTGAATTGTTATTTGAATCTCATTTGCACTCTAAAACCTATACTACTTGGAAGTGAGAATTTTTCTTTTCATTAAATTAATTTGAGGGTTTTTTTTTAACCATTGAATACTTTTTGCCTAATTCAATTTTAATTTAATTTTATGTTTCTTATATGGTAAACTTCAAGAGGGCATAAAATTTTTAAGTAACTTAATTTCCTGTCCCTGTTGATATAGAGTTTTATTTTAAGTTTTAAGTTTTATTACAAATTACCCATAAAAATAATTATAATTATTTTCTATAATTCACAGGCACATCCCCACATTAAACATAGTGGAATAGACACATTAATTTCTGAGTGAGACTCTGATATCCTGAATGAAAACTAAAATATATTAAACACTTTCAATACTATCTGCCTACTTAGTGTTATGAAAGTGAACTTCAAAATATTAGTTCAAAGGAGTATTAAATATCTTTGACCTTGATAGTTTAAATACTTTTTCTTTTCTTTTTTGTTGTTGTTCAATTACAGTTATCCCCGTTTCCCCCATTATTCCCCCCCTGCCCTCCCCACCCCCATCTCCCACATTCAATCCTCCTGTTCAACCCATTGTCTTTGTCTATGGGTCCTTTATACATGTCCCTTGGTGATTTTTAATGAAAAAAGTAGATTATGAATCATTGCTTTGTTTGGTACAATTCTTCAAAAATATCAAATATATCTGAAAAGATGAAATAAGCATTACTTTTAAAGAGGATAAGCTAAAATATTATCAGTGAAACAAAATATTAGTAAGAACAGCTTACAGTGGGAGAGTGAAGATTAAAATTGTCTCATTATAAAAGATTTGGAGTAAGTACTTGTGTTATTTCTGAGATCAGTACAACAGAGCTGCCCCAAGACATGAGCCTATAAGAACAGCCAAAATGACTGTGGATGAGGGTTAACTTTACACCAACTTACAATTACAAAACCAATGTTTCAAGAACAGCATTGAATTCTATTTAATCTACTGATTTCTAAAATAGATCTAAATACATGAGCTAAAAATATAGGAGGCTGTTATATGATTTTACAACTATTTCCCCCACTGTACTTTTTAAAATTAATAATTACTTTATATTATAGCCATATAATAAAGCTATCATTCCCTTTTTTCTTTTAATTAAGGTGATTCTCTACTATATTTATGAATCATCTCTTTGGCAGATGTCAAAAAAATCAAGAAAGGAGTCATAAATAAATAATCCATTTTATTAGTTTAATATATATTTGCAAAATAATTGAGCAAACAAATTGGTCTTAGAACTCTTTTTTTATTTTATTTAGTCTTTATTGTATTTGTTTCCATTACCCATTAGTCCCCTTATACCCCCTGTCTCAGGAATCACCACATAGAACTTTTTAAGACAATTATTTTAGATGTAGTTATTATTATTTTCAAGGGAAATTTAACCTACAAGTCTGCAAATAATTTAATTTTAATAGTTAAAATACTTATTCCTATGTCAACAATATTACATGCTTCTCCATAAGGTTTTTCTTTTGAAAAGAATGACATCGAAGTTAATAAGTGAGAAATAATGTGGTGTCCTACATATGTTCATGAGAACAGCCATTTTCTATTTTTATCGTGGAACGTTTTTCCCCTCTACCTTGCCACTTAAGTAAGATGGCTTGTCATCTAAATAAATCTGAAAGAAAGTTCAGAACATTTTACTTTAAGGAAAATAAAGGGGAGGGAAATATACTTCTGCAAAACCATCTTTGTTCCCCCCAAATGATTTTTTTCATTTATTAGTTTTTTATTGTTGTACAAGTACAGTTGTCTGTGTTCCTCCCACACCCCCCACCACCACACGTCCCCACTACCCACCTTTGATCCTGCCCTACCTTTGGCTTTGTCCATGGGTCCTTTATACATGTTCCTTGATGACCCTTCCCCCTTTTTTCCCCATTATCTCCCTCCCCTCTCCCCTCTGGTTACTCTCAGTTTGTTCTCTATTTCAGTGTCTCTAGTTATATTTTGCTTGCTTGTTTGTTTTTCTGATTATGTTCCACTTATAGGTGAGATCATATAGTGTTTGTCTTTCACCACCTGGCTTATTTCACAGAGCATAATGCTCTCCAGATCCTTCCATGCTGTTGTGAAGGGTAGGAGCTCCTTCCTTCTTTCTGCAGTGTAGTATTCCATTGTGTAAATGTACCAAACTAAGTCCCCTAAATGATTTTTATTATGTTACATGAATAATTTTTTTGCATTGCTATTAGAGAGAGAGGAGAGAGAGGGAAACAGATGTGAAAGAGAGAGACATTGATTAGTTGCCTTCTCATACACACCCTGACCAGGGACCCAACCATCAACTTGGGTATGTGCTCTGACCAGGAATCAAACCCACAACCTTTTAGTCTATGGAGCAATGCTCCAACCAACATAGCCACATAGGCTAAGGCTACAAAAATAAATGTTTAATGACCACAGTAACTTCTTTTATCCCCAATCATATTTTGTGAGGAGAAATACTCTCTATTTGGAAAATTTGTGGTAATACTGAGATTTGCATAATAGTAATTAAAATGTACTGCTTTTAAAAATCCTTTAAATAAATTCCTAGATCTGATTAGAGATAAACTTATAGATATAAAGTCCACAATGTGTGTGAAATGATATAAATAAAGTATAATAATATTGCAAGAGGCCATTGATAAAAAGAACAAAATAAAGAGCATAAACACAGCAGTAACAATGATATAATCTAATAGATGAATGGCACACTTGTAAACAATAATGGAAGCAAGAAGACTGTGGAGTAAACCTTCTGAATTACAGACAAAATGCACATCAACCTAAATATGCTTGCACAACAAACCCATGTGTTAATAATGAGTTAATAATGGAAAATAAAGATATTTTCCAGTGGACCACAGTTTATTTTACTACAAATAATTCTTTCCCAGAGAAACTTCTAAAGGATATATTTCAGGAGGAAAAAAACCCCAGAAGGATGGTGTAAGATGCAGGAAAGAACAGTGGAGAATCATATGGGGAAGATGACATGTAATGCAGGAAGAATGCTAGGTGGACAAAGGGCATCGCTTATAAGCCGACTGGAGAGTCCTAGAACGGATCCTTAGACGGCCCTCTCCAGGAACAAACCCAAGGGACCCCTTGATTTCAGATTCTAGCCTCCAAAACCGTGAGACACATTTCTGTTGCATGTCACAAAAAAGCTATAAATATATTAAAACTTAAATAAAAGTTATCTGTATATAATGACAACAACGATATCGAATGTGTTTGACTACAAACAAAAGAAAGTGAAATCACAACCAGAATGCTCTGGGAAGCACGCTGGAGTTGACGACGTGAGAGAGTCCTGAGGTGTTGGAAATCGTTCAGGGGATAAGGGTCCAAGCAAAGGGTGCGTGAAACATGGCAGCCAAAACTCAGAACGCCCTAGTCTCACAAGATAAAAATCAATGAGAAATAGGAAGAACATTTCAACCGACATGTAAAATAAAAGGGAAAAAAGTACTAAAAGTGTGGGATAAGCCTAAAACACTAAGATGAACAATTAAGTCAAAATATACAAACATCAACAGGACTCAATTTGTCAACTAAACAAAGCCTAGAAAATGTAACGGGAAAATCAAATAACATTTCACACAAAACATAGAGACCCCAAAAGTCTCAAAAATAAAAGTTAGGACCAAAAACTGGAGGGATGTATTAATATCAGAAAAATAGAGTTTAGGGCAAAATATGTGTATTAAGGAAGCTGAGGGTCACTACAGAATGATAAATGCTCAATTAACCAAAGTGATATAACAATGGTACATTTGTTTACACGTAATAAACTGTAGTTTTAGGATTAAATAGAGTAGCATGTGTTCCAAAATTTAAAATTTCAGCAACAGCTGAAACAAGGTATTTTCCTCCCATACATTTAAGGTTAGTAGTGACTATTCAGAGATGGTATGAGAATTTTGCACTTGAAAGTCTTTAAAGATCAGGCTTCTTCTACCTCATCTCTCAATCACAGTTAGATACAGGTCTCATCCTTACAGTCCAAGAAACTGATGTTTTTAAACCACGCTTTAGGCTAGACAGGGAACAAACAAGAGGGCCAAAGGTCTCTGCCAGTTTCCATCTAAAGACATAAAAATGCTGCATCGCATTGCTTATTTCCCATTAGCCGTGATTCATATCTACTGATAACATCATGAGTGAATGCAAAAGAGGCTGGCAAAGGCAATCTGTCCAACTGCCATTACTACTTGAGGATGTAGAAAAGAGATTGTGGAGGAGAACCAGCAGTCTCTCCTCTAACACTGCTAAAATACAGAAAGCAAAATATGACAGAACTCCAGGGAAAAACTGACAACCACTATTACACATACTTTTATATATCAAATGATACATGATATTTCTAGGAATTGCAAAAGCAAAAAATAAACTGAGTTGCAGCTGGTTTATTTTTTTCTGTAAAAATTATAAAGCACTATTTCTGAGGTATAGTTAAAACACTATGAAGTATTATGAAAATAATATGATGTACCATCAATAATACACGACAGTTCATTTATTTTATATGAATTAAGATAACATTTTAAATTAAAAATTAGAAGGGAGGGGGACTTGGGGCCTGGGTGAAAAAGGTGAAGGAATTAAGCAAAAACAAACAAACAAACAAACAAACACCCTCCTGGACACAGAGAGCAGTGTGTTGATTACCAGAGGGGAAGGATGGGGGCAATTAGAAGAGGGTATAGAGGATCTAAATGCTGATGGAGGGAGACTTGACCTTGACTTGGGGTGGAGAACACACAATATTATATTCAGGTGATATATTACAGAATTGAACACCTGAAACCTATATAATTTTAAAGAAAAAAACATAAAATTAAATTAAAAATAAAATTAATCAAATGCATATATATGGAGAGAAAGTAAAAATGAGAGACTTTGCAATAATATTTCAGCTTCAAAGTATATTTGCTAAACTAATATTCTGTATCACTTGGTCAAAGTCTTTGGGTATGGCTATCAAGTCTGCACGAAGAATGCTCCTTACTAAACAAAAAGTTCCCAAGTGTCAGCAAAATGTCCAAATTATCTATTTCATATTGTTGTGCCTTTTCAAAACTTTCTTTTTCAAATTAAGGGCACTTTTTGTTCCAGATTTAGGGAGCAGATGACGCATATTCTAATAGATTCCTATCATAAACCTCTAGTACCTTAGTAGACCTGAAGATGCATCTGTCTATCATGATCAATATCTCCAGCTTATATATTCCCATAAAAAATTCTCATGTACGACACAACTGTAATTGAATAACAAAAAAAAAATTTTTTAATGAAAAGAAAAAAAAATTCTCATGTATTTAGAGCCCATCTCAACCTCTAACTTGTCAGTTCAGAACATTAGAATAGCTCTTTAGTTTTGCTCACTAAGAGGTATATCTTTTAATGCATTATGATAAGCATTAATATTAACAGTGCAGGGAAATACCATAAGGCAAGCACTTAAATTGGAGAGAACTGCTTTGCCAAACACTTGGATTACCTACTGGACCCTATTTCCATATGGCAACTGACGATTACATCACAACACAAGTGCCATGTCGAGACTCAGGTAAGCAGTGTCAATCTAACTGCTAGTTGCAACATGACTTTTCAGTCCTAGAGGATTTCAAGATGTGGATGATTGCTCCGTACAGGAATAACTGTTGACAGGGCTGGTGATACTACTCATAAATGATGAGCCGAGAAAGCATCCAACACCTCGTGCAGACCTGTAAATATGCCACCACAACCTTAGGAAAGATTATAGCAATTTCCCTATGTCCTGTTATTTGTCTCTGACCAGGAATGACGGAGATGCACAGCATCACTAGATATAGTCTGGATGTACATTTCTTACGACCTGACCCTTTAACTTCATTGAGTTAAGAAATATGATCATATAGAGTTATCAAAATCTGGAAGCTTTCTATTACCCCTTGAACATACACCAATTTTGTTGTGAAATTGATAACTAAATACAACTCTAGTAATGTTTAAAATGAAGGAAGCATTTATCGAGTTCAATGTTGTACCTCTGTTTAGCCTTCTATTCCCAAGGTTCAGAGCGTGTACAATGACTTTGATTATGACTCACAACATATAATGCTTTTTAAAAAAATCAGTCTGAACCTCTACATAAACTTGTATAAAAATAATCGATCTAAGTAACTTTCATTGTGGAAAAACATTTACGTCACAATCTAAAATGTAAAGAACAACCATAATTTATTTCTCTGCTGATAATTCTCTCTCTAGTAACAATAGCTATAGCATTTACGAAAGGGAAACTATGATGCAGTTGAGAAGGGGGATTAATACACACAAGTGAAATGAGATTACTCCCTTTTCAACAGAGCAATCCTGTTCTATTATGTCTTTGATACATCTTCCACTATAAACTGCTCATAGTGTTTGCTCTCATATCACAACATATTCTTTATTTTAAATTTTAGAAGTTAAAGCACACAACCAGTATATGAGCAAACTTTTATTTTCGTTCATACTCTACATTTTGTGTCTTCATCTTATTTTTCATTTGCTGATGGTCTCATTGTTAGCAATTAATGAGCTACTTGATTCATTTATCTGTATCACTTATTGCCTTCTAATTCTATTAGTGTTAATATTAATATTAATATTGCAATACCATATCTACCCTCAGCAAATACTTAACTGCACAATACAGTATGTTGACTATGGACACAAATTTAACTTCCTCATCTTGCATAGTTGCAACTAGTACCTGTTGAACAGCAACTCCATGTTTCCTTTCTACTTCCTGCTGTGTTCTGTTTCCCCAGCCACTCTGCTACTTTACCACCTCCCTTGCTCTTTTCTCCATGTTATTACCTTTTTGCCAAATTCATTCAACTTTTATCACTTTTATTCTCAAATTTAAGATGAAGATTCCATTCTATTTGTGACCATTTGAGTTGTTGAAAACTTAAACACCTTAAAAAGAAAATCATCATCTAGTGAAGATAGTGTATTTTGTGAACATTAAATATTTTGTAATATGAATATAATATGAAGCCCTCTCTGCTAAGGAAGAAAGGCATTTGTCATTCAGCCTGTTAAACTTAGGTATTTATATGTAAGTTGTTTTGAATATTGTATTTGCTTATTTGTTTTTAATATACCTTTAGGCCTTCCTGTTAATTCAATCTTTTAATCAAAATAAAACAGCAATGTTTTCCAACCAGTAAGACCTCCTCCCACCAACAAAAAAAAATAGCATTTGGATGAAAAAGACCTAGTCTCCAGCAGGATGAGGCAACTAATGAAGAATTGCCACAGCTGCTCCTCATCAGGGAGGAATTGCAATGCTCTGCTTTTTTTTTTTTTCCTTGTTTCTTAACCAGAATTTAAACTGAAAGTGAAGCCCAGTTCTGCCTTATTGGTTGGTTGGTGATGGTTTGGGTAAATATAATTGATTAACATTAATGCTAAGTTTGTTTCAAAACTCACTTTTTCAGCAAGCTTTGTGTGAGAATACATATTAGTTATATTTATATTTAAGTACATTTGAAAATAAAAAAATAGCACACAAATTAAATGTATGGAACATTTAGGACTTAAGGAGGAGAATTTTTAAAAATTATTTACAAAAGTAACCACATTCCATTTTTACTACTTAATCCTTGTGTAAAACTGTATAATGCATCACAAATACCCATATTTTGCCAGTTTGAAAGACAATTATACACACTTGAAAATCAGAGATTCTAATAGAGACATCATTTCTATAAAAATATTTTATTTTTTCCAATTTTTAAGTTATTTTACTGTTCAATTATAGTTGTCTGCATTGTCTCCCCACCCCTCTACCCAACCCCAGCTGAACTCACCTCCCTCCCCTGCTTCCACCCTCCCCCTTGGTTTTGTCCATGTGTCCTTATAATAGTTCCTGAAAATCCTTCTCCCCACTATCCCTTCCCTCTCCCCTCTGGCTATTGTTAGATTGTTCTTAACTTCAATGTCTCTTATATTTTGTTTGCTTTTTTCTTTTGTTAAATGTCATCTTCTAGTTACCTTTTAAGAATTTTTCTTTTTTTCCTGATATTTTGACATGATCTTCTAAGAGAGGATATTCAGGCTAAGTGGCTTCTTTACAAAGTGATTTACAATGATAATATATTAGTCCCCATGTATTTATATATGTAAATTATGCTCTAAGATCTCTAATTAGAAATCCATGTTCATCAACATTTATTAAATATTTATTTCTCCATGGACTATGACAACTTTATGATATATTTAATAATTAATAGTGACAAGCAGACTTAATCATTCTCAAGTATCCAATTGGTAAATTGAATGTAATGCACATTTACAAAAATAATGCATTTATCAAAAATTCCTTTCTCTGTAAATTGTATGCTTGGTGTTATTGTGTATGCTTCTAGCCGATATTGTGTCAAATCATAGCAACTTACAGCATCCTTATATCTGTTAAAAAAACAATGATCTTAAATATATGCAATTCAATAAATTTAAATATGGATACTTTGTCATAACAAATAATACATTTTCTGTAATTATCAGGTACATACAGGAAATGAAACTAATGATCATGAATAAACTATAATCATTTCCTTGCTTGTAAAAGCTTAGTCGGTCATGATAGCACAGATTTATCATGATTATAAACCATTTCATTTGCAAAATGAACAGAATTTAGGTAGAGAAAATTATTTTATTGTTTGAATGTAGGAAAATATATCCCCTTAAGATTGTCAAGATATGATTGAAAAGACTATACATTTTGAAGCCAGAGAAGCATTCTTGTAAGAATTCCATCTGATATTTATTTACATGTAATGTGACTTTGAGTCAAATTGTTAATTTCAACATCTTCCTCAAAAAAATAATGAGGCATTCAAAATATGTTGTGTAGATTAATATAAGAATTATATGAAAAAACTTTAGTTAAGGACAAAGACCATATCTGGCTAAAGTGATACCTCCACAAATATTAGAAAATTTCCCTCATTCCTTTATCATAACAGCAGATAATCATCAGTCTAGATTTTTCTTTCATATTAAAAAATATTTGGTAGATATACATACCATGAAATCGACAAATTTATCCATTTTTAAGTGCACAATTCAGTAGCATTGAGTACATTCGCATTGTTGTACAACCATCATCACTGTCAATCTCCGTATCTGTTGCATCATTCCTAACTGAAACTGTACCCATTAAACAACAAATTACTCTATCCCTCTGCCCCCAGCCCCTGGTTACCACTATTCTAGTTTATGTCTCAATAAATTTGATTATTCTATTTAGCTCACGTAAGTAAAATCATACATTTTTTTACGTCTGGCCTATTTCACTCAGCATAATGTTTGAAAGGTCATCCATGGTGTACCATGTATCAGAATTTTATTTTTTTTAAAGGTTGAATAATATCTCATTGTAAGTATATGACCAATTTTGTTTAGCCATTCATCTTTTAATGAACATTGGGTTATTTTCACCTTTTGGACACGTGAAAAACATTGCTATGAGCATGGTGTACATGCATCTGTTTGAGACCTTGCTTTCAACCCTTTGAGGTATACACCTAGATGTGGAATTGCTGAATCCTAGGTTTACTCTGTAGTTAATTTTTTGAAGAAACACCATACCATTTTCCTCAGCAGTGGGACCATTTTAAATTCCCAAGAGCGATGCACAAGATTTCCAATTTCTCCTCATCACTGCCAACAGTATTATTTCCTGGTGATTTGTTTGTCTTTTTGTTTTGTTTTTTGACAACAGCCATCTTAATGGATATGAAGTTTTATCCCATTTTTGGTTTTGATTTGTATTTCCTTAATGATGAGGGATGTCCATTAGTGATATTGATCTTTTCATGTGTATATTGGTTATTTGTGTATCTTCTTTGGAAAAATGTATATTCAAGTCCTTTGTCCATTTTTAAAACTGTTTGTTTTTAGTCATTGAGTTTTAGAAGCTACTTGTATACACAAACTATTAATTTCTTATCATACATATTGTTTACAAGTATTTTCTTCCATGCTGTGGGTTGCATTTTCACACTGTTGGTGGTGTCCCTTGATACAAAAAAAAAGATGAAGTCCATTTTATCTATTTTTTACTTTTGTTGTCCATGTTTATAATGTCACATCCAAGAAATCATTGCCAAATCTAGTGAATCATTTACCCTGTGTTTTCTCCTAATAGTTTTATAGTTTTAGATCTTATATTTAGTCTTTGACTCATTTTGAGTTAATTTTGTATATCCCATGAGGTAGGAGTCCTAATTAACTAATTAATTAATTAATTCATCCACTTATTTATTTACTATATGTGAATATTCAGTAGCCCCAGCACCATTTGTTGAAAGATAATTCTTACCCTGTTGAATGATCTTGGCAAACACTGTTGAAGATCATTCAATCATATATGTAAGAGTTTATATCTGAGCTCTCTATTCAATTCCATTGATCTACATGTCTGCCTTTATGCCAGTACTTCACTCTTTTGATTACTGCAGATGCTAAGTAAGTTTTAAAATTGGGCTGTGTGAGTCCTCCAACTTTGCTCTTCTTTTTCAAGATTGATTTGCCTATATGCAGTCTCTTCAAATAAAAATTTGAGAATGTGGTTTCCTATTTCAGTAAAAAGACATCATTAGGACATTGAAAAGGATCGTGTTGACTCTATAGATCTTTTTTGTATAGTATTGACATCCTAATAACATTATGTCTTCTAATCCATGAACACAGAGGCTACTCCATTTACTTATGTCTTTAATCTTTCAGCAACATTTTATAGTTTCCAATGTA
Source organism: Desmodus rotundus (assembly GCF_022682495.2). Taxonomy (NCBI): domain Eukaryota; kingdom Metazoa; phylum Chordata; class Mammalia; order Chiroptera; family Phyllostomidae; genus Desmodus; species Desmodus rotundus. Next base: position 70,872,420 of record NC_071388.1, on the reverse strand, counting down.
CCAGTGTCACTTCTTTCTCTGCATTAACTGAGAGTTCATTTTCCTCCTTCATTCTTTAAATGTGCTATATTACACTGATTTTTAAATTTTTTTTATTATTGAACCATTCTTATATTCTAGGAATAAATTCCACTTGGTCATAGTATGTAATCCTTTTAGTACTCTGCTGACTTTGGTTTGTTAATTCAAGCCAATTTTTGTTGAGTATTTGTGCATCGATATTAATTTAAAAATATTGGTTTGTAGTATGTTAGTTGCTATTATTATTGTTTCTGTTTTCTTGTAGGGTCTTCATCTGGCTTTGGTATCTGGGTAACAGACCCTCACAAAACAAGTTATAAGTGTTTCTTCTTTTTTAATATTCTGGAAGAGTTTGAGAAGGATTGATATTAATTCTTCAATTGTTTAGTAGAATTCACCAATGAAGCTCTTTAGTACAGAACTCTTTTTTTAGGAAGGCTTAGATTATTGAATCCATCTCCTTCAATATCTTGAAGGTTAGTCAGATTTTCTATTTCTATAGATAGGCTTTTCTAAGTAATTTTATTTCAGTTAATGAACAAAGTAAGCTATGAATCCAGAAATGACAAGACTTGATTCTACAAATTTTACCCTTTGTTTGTGTACTTTTGTATTAAAAAGAACCAGACAAAGGAAAAACAATATTTTAAGTGTGTACTCTATGATAGGGATTGATAAAAATTGTATATTACTTCAATTATGATATATTTTATTCCCATATCATACCATATATATATATATAAAGAAGTATGGTTATATATATATATATATATATATATATATATATATATATAAAATCATTGTCTTATATACTCTTCTAAATCTTTCACGTAAGTCTTTGAGCCTTCTTGCTTTCAACTAGGAATAATTGTGTTTACATATATTTGGTATGTGTTACATATTTAATGACATGGCATATTTCAAATAAAGCCTCCAGCAGTATGTAACAAATAGTAGGTGTGTACTCAACAAATTATAGTTCTTTCCTCTTGTTATTTTATATCTTAAAAGATAAAATATGGATTAAAAACATCTTAAAAATCAAAAACTAAAAAAGAGCTAAGTGGCAACTTTCTCTTTTTTCTTTCATTTCTATAGTCTTTCTTCATATATCTAGTAAGAATTTTATAAAGAATGAATTATATGCTCACTTAAATGTAAAGATAACACTTAAATAATAAACTGCTTTTTACCTTTCAATATATTTTTCATAAGAGCATACACATTTTTTAAGGTTTCATGGTTCTTGCGTAGGTAAATATGAAAATTAATACATATTTTATATTATAAATGGAAACTTTAAAAAAATAAGCATTTAGAGATAATTCTATGAAGTACATTAGAAATGATGAATTATATTACTTTTGCAGAAATTACCACTATCATGACACTCATGGCTTAATTTGTTTCTGACAATAAATTCAGAATGCAAAAAAATATTATTTTTATCTTTTAATCCATTCTGCAACTGTGTTTTAAATTCATACCTTAGAACAGAGAGCAGTTTATGAGAACACTTTCCTTGTCAGGCAGAAGGGAATAAAATTGTATTTAAAGAACACACAGAATATAATCATGTTATGAAACTTTCTTAGAGACTAAATGTGCTAGAGACTATAATCAGAAGGAAAGGGTATGTTTACTGTATATGAAATAAAGATATTTATTTGAAAATAGTAGAAATAGAGGTTACTCTAAGAGTCTCTAATTAGATTTTTAGATGAACTTAATATTTTTAAATGCTAGTGAAAACAAAGAAGGTGTCTTGAGAGACATTTGAAATGTTACTCAAGACAGTGAATAGAATTTACCGTTGGAACGTGTACTGCCTTAAATGCAGGGAAATGCCTTCATTAGCTCCCTTGATTGATATTTTTTTTCCATGTTCCTAAAAGACTCCTGTACACTTGTCCTCCAAAAAGAGGCTATTTAGATACTTCCTGGTCACTCATACAAATGAGACTAAGGTATAAAATTGATTACTATTACATCAGATCATGCAAGTGTAATGGGAAAAACTATCAGAAACTCAGATGAGTGGATCAAAAAACTGTGGTACATTTACACAATGGAATTCTACGCAGCAGAGAGAAAGAAGGAGCTTATACCCTTTGCAACAGCATGGATGGAACTGGAGAGCATTATGCTAAGTGAAATAAGCCAGACGGTGAAGGACAAATACCATATGATCTCACCTTTAACTGGAACATAATCAACAAAAGAAAAACGCAAACAAAATATAACCAGAGACATTGAATTTAAGAACATTGTAACAATAGCCAGAGGGGAGTGGGGAGGGGATAGTGGTGAGAGGGGTCTATAGGAGCTACTATGAAGGACACATGGACAAAATCAAGGGGGAGGGTAGAGTTGGGTGAGGGAGGTGGGACTGGCTGGGGTGGGGTGGAGGGATGGGGAGAAAATGCAGACAATTGTAACTGAATAAAAATAAATAAATAAATTTTTAAAAATATACTTGAAAAAAATAAATAAAAAAGAAAAAAAGAATTACAGATCAGCAAACCTATTAGCATGCAAGCAAAGTTCATTAGTGTTTAGTTCTAATGGGAAAGCAAAAGCAAGGGTGACAAAAGAAGGGTGGCATGAGGCTGGGTGACCAGAGGCCAGCTGTCCATGGGCCCTCTGTGTGGCAAGAAAGGGCCAAGAAGGCCAAGAGCCAAGAGAGTGGATCCTTTGTTCTGAGGACTTATATAGTTGGTGGGGGGAGGGTGAAGAAGTTACATACTAATTGACTGGAAAAGTCAATAATTGCCCATCTTTCCCGGGCAGAAGTGACTACTCAAACGTCCGTATGGGTGGGGGTCTGTTAGCACAAATCCTTATTTTGCTCCAGATTCCATTTGTTCCTTTTGCATACGTTACAGGGGGTAGGCAATTAACCAAAGTTGTTTTATGGGTTTTTCTTTGGGCACTGTAGTCCCCTCCCCTTCTCCTTCCCAGGGCTTGGAATGAATACTCTCTCTCAAGGTTTTCCTGTTCCCAGCTAGTGGAGATGATATATACAGACTTTCAAGAGCTCCCCCTCTCTTGCATTACCTTGTTCGGAATGCCTGGCAGCCCTATATAACCAGGCTCAGAGTCTGGGTCAACAGGTGAGACGTGTCTTTGCTTGTAGCCGCCTGTATTAAGTTCTTTGTTAGATTGCAGTGGTGAGGGCCCTGCCTTTATTTCCCCTCTGGCCACTCATTCTACTGTAACACAAACATCCCAATGTTGTCAGTGTCATCAAGCTCCATTATTGAACTATTTGGTCTTCACAAGTGAAATTTATTGCTGATGGTAAATAACAGTGTTTTTAGAATAAAGGACAGAGTGAGTCTGATGTTCTAAGTAACAGAATACTGGCCTTATTCTATTTGCTAAAAGCTTATTATAAACACATTGATATCTATTATAAATGTTATGGATATTTGTGTTAAGATAACATAATTTTCATTTATGTCATAAAATAATTTTAAGTCTGGCTAAGATTATTAAATAGTAAGATTATGAATATTTTTTATCATGGAACTCTGATGTCAGTTATCCCACATCCAATGCCCTTACTAACATTTGTAAATTCCAAAAATCATATTTATTCCATTCATGGTCTGATTTCCACCTTTCTCTAGACTCATATTCCTCTTTTTATTTATACTTTTCCTTATGTTAACATTACACAAATCAAATCTGCATGAAATATTTTATACCCTGTTCATTAGAAATGATTCCATTTAGTTTTAAAAAGTTAATTGATTCATAAATTACATAAGTAGCATTCTGTATTGAGTCTCTATATTTTATAGAAGAACGAAGGTTAAAATAATGCCTTGATCACTATTCTTCCTTTTATTCTTAAAAAGCAAACCTATAAGATAATTAAGATGTTTGTTCTAAGTAAATTTTTTGGTATGAGGCTCTAAATTCCTATTTTAGAATTTAACAATCTGGTCAATTTAATTTAGTACACATTTTTAATATTTTGGTAAACATTTATTTATTATTAAAAATTAAATAGTGCCTTTTCCTATGAGTTATGTAATCAGATTTCACTCAACTATTTTTTTTTGTCCAAAAACATAAATAACACTAAGGATGCTGGTTCATCTTGGTGGATTCTAAGACTATTCTTAGACCATAGTTCCTAAGTGAAATTCTCACAAATGTGTCATGATTTAAATGTGTAATTGCACACATGCTATGCCCTTCACCGGAACATACTACTTGGCTTTCTTTTCTTGGTACCTATTTGTTCTTTGAATTTTACTGAACTCCCTTCCCAATGTTTCCCTTGATAGTCCTCAACTTATAATTGTCTTGTTCCCTCATTAGATGATGATTATTGGTAGCAGGTTTGCATCTTTTATTTCTTTATCCCAATATTTAGTTTAGTACCTGACAACAAAATTATAGAGTAAAGGAATTTTTCAAAAGACAGATTTCCCTTTCTTTTATATTCAATTCAATTACATATTAATTAATTTACTGAGCTCAATGCTGAACTGATTAAAAATATGTTCTAGATACATTTCTTATTACTTATAAATTTAAAAGGGACATTAAAATAAAAAAAAATGTCAGGTGGGAGTTTTGGCTGGGAAGAAGATGATGGCTTTCCTTAGTTTCTGACATGGCAAATATTAGAGCCAAAAACCTTTTCTCTGGAATTTCCTGCAGTCAGATTTTGAGGCAGCACCATAATCCATGATTTCTTTCTTTTCTTTTCTTTTTTTTCAAAACCCAACCTCAGTAATGGAATTTAACCTTCAATGCTTGGGATATAAATTTTTTAAATTGAGCATTTGAGGGCACTCAAGAAATAAATACATGGTAGCAGCCATTTTAACACGTATGAGGTGGTATCTCATTATAGTTTTGATTTGCATTTCCCTCATAGCTAGTGAAGTTTAACATCTTTACATATACTCGTATCTATTGGCCATGTATATGTCTTCTCAGGAGAAGTGTCTCAGCCCTCAGCCCATTTTTTTCTGTTTTTAATCCTCACCTAAGGATATGTCTATTGATTTTGAGTGAGGAAAGTGGGGAGGGAGAAAGAAGGAGATAGAGGAAGATGATTGATAGATAGATAGATAGATAGATAGATAGATAGATAGATAGATGATAGATAGATAGATAGATAGATAGATGATAATAGATACATCAATGTGAGAGAGAAATATAGATCTGTTGCCTCCTGTAGGCACCCCAACGGGGGATCTAACACACAACCCAGGTATGTGCCCTGACTGGGAATCAAACCTGCAATCTTTTGGTGTATGGTATGGTGCCCCAACTAACTGAGCCACCAGTCTAGGGCTCTCTGACCATGTTTTAATTGGATTGTTTGGTGTGGAGTTGTATGAGTTCTTTATATATTATTAATCCATTATTGGATCTGTTGTTTGGAACCATCATCTCCCATTTGGTGGTTGCCTTTTTGTTTTGTTGTTGTTTGTTTTTGCTGTGCTGAAACTTTTCATTTTTATATATTCATTTATTTTTGCCTTTACTTCCCTTAACTTTGGGGTCAAATTCATAAAATCCTAAGACCAAGGTCCATAAGTTTAGTACTTTATTTTCTTCTATGTCATTTATTGTTTCATGTTTTATATTTAGGTCTTTTATCCATTTTGAGTTGATTTTTGTATATGGGGTCAAACAATAGTCTATTTTCATTCTTTTGCATGCATCTTTCCAATTTCCCAGCATCAGTTATTAAAGAGGCTTTTTTTCCCCTCCATTATATGTTTTTGGTTCTATTGCTGAAAATTATTTGCCAATATAAATGTGAGTTTATTTCTGAACTCCCCATTTTTTTCCATTGTTCTATGTGCCTGTTTTTCTGCTAAATCCCATGTTCTTTTGATTATTGTTGCTTTGTAGTATAACTTGAAGTCAGGGATTGTAATATCTCTGGCTTTATTTGTTTTTCCCTCAGCATTTCTTTGGTTGTTTGGTGTATTTTGTTATTTCATATAAATATGATAATTTGTTTATTCTTTAAAAAATGCTGTTGGAATTTTGATGGGTATTACATTAAATCTGTATATTAACTTGAGTTATTGGCCATTTTCATAGGACAAGCAATAACAAATGTTGGACTGGTTGTATAGTAAAGAAACCCTCATCCACTGCTGGTAGAAATGTAAACTGGTACAACCACTGTGAAACAGTATGGAGGTTCCTTAAAAATTAAGAACAGAGTTATCATGTGACTTAGCCACCCCTCTTCTATCTACCTCCAAAATTTGAAAACAAATATTGCAAATATATGTGCATTCCTGTGTTCATTTCAGCATTATTCACAGTGGCCAAAACTTGAAAACAACAAAGTGTCCTTTGATAAATAACTGGCTGAAGGAGATTTGGTGCATATACAATGGAATACTACTCAGACACAAGAAAAGATTAAATAGTGCCATTTGGGACAACTTGGATAGATTTTGAGAATATAATGCTAAGCAAAATAAGTCAGTCAGAAAAAAGAACTATATGATTTCACTCATATGAGGGATATAAAACTGAAAGCAACAAATAACAAACAAGAAAAACAAACAAAGAAATCTCACAGATACAGACAGCATTATTGTGGATGGGGAAGGAGTATGGGGAGGTAAAGGGGTCAAATATATGGTGATGGAAGAAGATTTGACTTTGTGTTGTGGGCACACAATGCGATAAACAGATGATGTATCAGAGAATTGTTCACTTAAATCCTATATAAGTTTATTAACCAATGTCATTCTGATAAATTTAATTTTAAAAAGTGAAATAAATATATGCATTTAAGTTTTTTCCCCATACTTTTATGTAGTTGGTTTTGCTGTCACTGGAGCTATATCCTCAGAACAATCCTTTTGGACCTTCTGAAAGTCTTACGCAGTGAAGGTAAACTACATTCATCTACTTCTATCATATAATGTCTATGAAAAACATGGTTAATAAATGTCATAATCAATTAGACTCGATTCCATGCCCCATGGAACCAAATGAACAAATAAGGCATTAATTTCCCTAGGAGAAAGCTAAACTCCCAAGATTTAGTTCAAAGTCATTTTCAATTATAATTTGTGGGACTCCTACAGTCATGAATGAATAATAATGTTTTTTTTCATTTTCTGTGCTATGTTTGGGTGTTTTTAATTCCACCACACCACCCTTCAAAAATGTTTAGGGAATATTTAATTAATAAAATATGTAAAATTTTAAAAACTTGGATCCTTGCAAGTTTTACTTTTTTGTCTATTAAAGATTGGTTTTTCATCTCTCTTTCATTATTTATTTTTTAATTTTTATTGTTATTCAATTACAATTGTCTGCATTTTCTCCCCATCCTTGCACCCCACCCCAGCCAAACCCCCCTCCGTCCCCCACCTCTCCCCTCCCCCTTGATTTTGTCCATGTGTCCTTTATAGTAGTTCCTGTAATCCCCTCTCCCCACTATCCCCTCCCCACACCCCTCTGGTTATTGTTAGATTGTTCTTAATTTCAATGTCTCTGGTTATATTTTGTTTGCTTTTTTCTTTTGCTGATTATGTTCCAGTTAAAGGTGAGATCATATGGTATTTGTCCCTCACCGCCTGGCTTATTTCACTTAGCATAATGCTCTCCAGTTCCATCCATGCTGTTGCAAAGGGTATAAGCTTCTTCTTTCTCTCTGCTGCATAGAATTCCATTGTGTAAATGTACCATAGTTTTTGATCCAGTCATTTGCTAATGAATGCAATAAAATCAAAACCAAAGTAACTAAAATAAAATATTCATTAGAAGCAAAAAAAAATTGGTTTTTCATACATATTTAATATTTCTATGAGACAAATATTTTAAATACTTCTTTACCAAGCAAACACCTAATGTTCATTAATTATTATCTGTGATTTAGCAATGCTTATTTGTCTTAGTAATACTACTTATAATATCTATACTTACTATATCCATAAATGCTAATGTAATCCAATTATTCCAGACTTATAGAGTATACAATGTTCAGTTCCTCTACTAAATTAATTATGATATATTTACCTTAAAGTAAGAGTTCTTTTGTCATAATGTCTGGTTGTTGTGTGGTATTTATAAACCTAGCTGGAACTTAAATTATTATCTTCCTATGGCAAGCTGTGAAGGCTAAACATGTACCTCTTTATACAATTTTATTCTGTAGAGAGCCCTAGAAAGCAAAATTCTATGATAATTCAGTCATTTTCTTCTCATTTATTCTTGTGGTGTGAAGTTTTTAGAGCTCCTACAATCATACATTTCTTAAGTATAGTCATTAGCCACAAAACAATGTTTTGGTCAACAATGAATCACATATATGATGGTGGTCCCATAAGATTGCAATGAAGCTGGAAAATTCCCATTGCCTAGAGATGTCATGGGTTTCCAAACACTTGAGTGCAATATATTATGAGTTTGTGGTGATATGGGTATAAACAAACCTACTGTACTACAAGGAATATAAAAGTATAGGACATACAGTTATGTACAATACACAATACTTGATAATAATAATGACTGTTATTGGTTTATACATCACTATACTATATCTTTTATAGTATACTTCTATTTATAAAAAAGATGTTTGCTATAAAACAGTGTGCTGTGTTTTGCTGGCAACAGCTTCATATGTTTGATTTACTTTCATGTTGTTTTATGGATTTAGTGTAACCTAAGTATACAGTACCATGTCTATGAAGTCTACAGTGGTGTGCAGTAATGCCCGAGGCCTTCCTGTTCACTCAGCAGTCACTCACACTCACCGAGAGCCAATTACAATCATGCAAACTCCAGCTGTGGTAGTGTTTTATACAAGGGTACCATGTTTTATCTTTTATATTGTATTTTAACTATGCCTCTTCTATTATTAGATATGTTTACATACACAACACTTATCATTGTGTTACAATTGCGTACAGTATTCAGTATAGTTACATGCTGTGCAGACTTGTAATAGGCAATACAATATACCCTGGGTGGGTAGTAGGTTGTACTATCCAGTTTTGTGTAAGTTCACACAATGAAGTCACATGACAACAAAATTGCCTAACAATGAATTTCTCAGAACATATTCCATCAAGTTGGCATAACTGTATATTATGCATTAAAATCACTATACACTCTATCTCCAGAGACTCTAAATCAGTAGGTCAATTATGAGACACAGGACATCACATTTTCAACATCTTACTGGGTGATTCTCATGCTGTTTAACCTTGGATCACACACTGAGAGTCACTATATTAGAGTGTGAAACTCTAGGGTCAGAATACACGGCAAACTGGGAGAAATTCCTGAAAGAATTTTTTTTTCTTTTCCAGTTTCAGCCTTTTATAACATTTTATGTGAAGACAATCAAGGTTCAATAGATAGTAATCCTTAATTTGGGTTAAATAAAAATGTAGATATTCCAAATAAGTGTTATATAAAAGAATAGCTGGCAAAAACTAAGTGGATTATGCATTTTAATAATGAAGATGTTTTAAGTAATAAAGGAGAAGTAGTAGGAGGAGGGTCATTGGATGCAAATATAGCCATGTAAACCATTAAGAATAATGTCTTAAAGATCTCAAAATTAAACAACACAAACCAAAAATGAGGGGTAGTCAGCCTAACTAAGAAAAAAATTTAAATGGTGGAAATTTCTGGTCAAGATGGTGGAATAGGTAAACACTGTGCTCACCTCCTCCCATGATCACATCTAAATTACAACTAAATCATAGAACAACCACCTTTGAAAAACACCTGAAGACTAGTGGAACAGAACTCTTATAACCAAGATATAAAGAAGCCATGCTGAGACTGGAAGAAGGGGTGAAGAGGTGAAATGAACTGCTCCCATACCTACAGTGTGGCAGTTTAGAATCAGGAGGGATATTGTGGCTGCAGAGGTTCCCCCTGAGGTATTAGGGGGTCCCACCCCCATTTCAGACTCCCCAGGTCAGACAGTCAGACCTCTAGTAATAGGAACAGGAGATCCCACAATATCTGGTTGTGAAATTCAGTGGGAATTCCACCTGGGTGAGACAAAAAGCTGCTGGATTCCCGGGCATTCCTCATAAAGGGCCTGTGCATAGACTTAGTTGCTAACTGACTCCCTTTGAGCTCCATTGCTGAGGAACCAGCTTTGAAAACACCAGAGACATTCAGGGAGGAAGTGAATTATCTGGCTTCAGAGTGAGGGTTGGAGGGGGCAGCTCTCTCTGGGACTAAACTGTTGGCAGGCACCACAGTGCCTAGTTGAGCCCTCTCCATACACAACGAGCAGGCAGTTGCCATTGTTCCTTCATTGAGCCCTCCCATCACCGAGACTACACACACAGGTGGAAACCAAGTCTGAGTCTCCATCAAATTTTCCCCACCCTGCTGATTCCCTGAGAACCTGCCTTATCCAACCCATACATCAGCCAAAACCTCTTATAGTGGCTGTTCCTCACAAGCGGCCAACCTCAGTCCATGTAGAGGACTTTCCTAAAATTTCTCAAAGATCCACAATGTCAAACAATCAGCAGCTGACTTGTACCTCTTGCTAAGCTGCCCCAGTACTAGTGACAGTCAGCCTCAGTTTGCAGCATAGCCTCTTCCAGGCACCTCCAATTCTAGTATAAGCCGTAACACTGCATATTGCTTTGTAGCAATAGGTGGTACTTGTCTAGGCCAGGCATTGGCAGACCTGTACATCTATCAGAGTCCTTCTCAAGAGGACCCAGAACTAACGCACTTGGTGACTGGCTTCATACCACACCAGAGCAGCACCCAATTTGCTCCACAAATTACAAACCCAAAGGATGGACTTGGCAGGCACTATGGCCCCACTTGAGCAAATCTCACTCTCTGGTGTTGGCCCCTGCACTAGAGCTTATGTGCTGTACCACTGGTCAGTTTGAGGGTCGGGTATTCCTCCTGATGTACCAACAATCAAGTATCAACTACTATAGAAGGGTACATGACCCACACAAGGGTTATCCCTGGACCACCCAGATGGGTGACTAGGAAGTCTGCACCACTGGGCCTCACAGGACACCTACTACATAAGGCCACCCTGCCAAGACTTGGAAATGTAGTATATCTACCCAAAACATAGCAATACTCAGGGAGGCAGCCAAAGTGAGAAAACAAAGAAACATGTCCCAAATGAAAGAACAGGACAAAACTCCATAAAAAGAACTACACAAAATGGGGGAAAGCAATATAACTTATACAGAGTTTTAAACACTGGTTATGAGAATGTTCAATAAATTAGAGCATAAACAGGTGGCAAACACAAGACCTGTGGGCCAAATCTGGCCCTCCACCTTGTTTTATCCGGCCCAGCACCTCCACCTGGCGGCAGTGCTGACCTCTTGCTTAACTATTAAGGAGTTGTTACATTTATACAGTCCTAAAATTACATTCAGCGCTTTGAAGGCAACCATGAGGCTGATGTGGCCCCTGGTGAAAATAAGTTTGACACTCCTGACTGAGAGTATGAATTGATGGAATCAGTAAGAACTTACACAAAGAGAGATACCATAAATAAGAACCAGTCTGAAATGAAGGTTACAAAAACTGAAATGAGTGATGCAGTAGATGGAATCAATAGCATATTAGATAAAGCAGAGAATAATCAGCAATTTGGAAGACAGGATAGTGGAAAACACTCAATCAAAACAGAAAAAAAAAGAACATAAAGAAAAGGAACTTTAAGGAACCTCCAGGAAAACTTCAAGCATTATAACATTTGCATCATAGTGGTACCAAGAGGAGAGAGCAAGGGCTTAAAAACTTGTTTGAAGAAATAATGACTGAAAACATCCCTAACCCAATGAAGGAAATAGACATGCAAGTCCAGGAGGCACAGAGAGTCTCAAATAAGACATATTGTAATTAATATGCCAAAGGTTAAAGGCAAAGAGAGATTCTTAAAATCAGCAAGAGGAAAGCAGTTAGTCATGTACAAGGGAGATCCCATAAGACTGTCAGATGATTTTTCAATAGAAACCCTTCAGGTTAGAAGAGATTACCAAGAAATATTCAAAGTGATGAAAACAAGGGCCTAAAACTAAGATTACTTTACCCAGCTACACCTTCATTTAGAATTAAAGGGCAGATAAAAAGCTTCCCAGACAGGAAAAAGGTAAGGAGTTCATCATCACCAAATCAGTATTATAAGAAATGTTAAAAAGACATTTTGAAGAAGAAGAAGGAGAAGAAGAAGGAGAAGAAGGAGAAGAAGAAGAAGACAACATTAAATATTAATAATAAAATGCCAATAACTGCAAGCCTATCAATAATTACTTTAAATAATAATGACTTCAATATTCCAATTAAAAGATATAGAGTGGCTGAATACAGAAGAAACAAGACCCTTACATATGCTGCCTACAAGTGACACACTTCAGATTGAAATACACTCACAGACTAAAGTAAAGGGATGAAAAAAGGTACTTGATGCAAATAATAATCTTTAAAAAGTTGGAGTAATAATATTTGTATCAGGCAAAATGGACTTTCAAACAAAGGCTATAAATTAGAGACAAAGAGAGACATTTCAGATACAATAGCCAAGATATAGAAGTAACCTAAGTGTCCATTGTTACACAGGATGATAAACAAGATGTGGTGCTACATACAATGGAATATTACTCAGTCATCAGAAAAGAATATCTCACCACCTGCAACAATTGGATAGATCTAGAGGGCAGTATGCTAAGTGAAAGATGTCAGAGAAAGGCAAATACCATATGATTTCACTGATATGTGGACTCTAAAACTCATAATAAATAATCTTAACAGAAGCAAACTCATATATATGAGAACAAACTACTAGTTGCCAGATGGGAGTAGGGTTATGGGGCTGGGTGAAAAAGGTAAAAGAATTAAGAAGAAAAAAAAAGGCAGTTACAAAATAGTCACAGGGCTGTAAAGTATAGTATAGGGAATATAGTGATAAATATGTATAGTGCCAGATGGGTACTAAACTTATGGGGGAGGTCAATTCTCAAGTTATATAAATGTCTAACCACTATACTGTATACCTGAAACTAGTTTTGAAAGTCAACTGTAAGTTAAAAACAAATAAATTCTTTTAAATAAGTTTAATGCATCATGTAAATGGTAAACATGGGTATAATACTAACTCATTAATGATATTAATACATATTGTGATTTAAAATTTATTTTATGAAGAAAAATATAAGTTAGACAAATCTTTTTAACCCTGTATCCTAGTTTTGACTAAGTCTATAGAATTTATATATGTTGTGATTAACTGCATTGTTAATCACATCTAAACTGAGCACACATATTTATGGAAAAGACTAGACCCTAGTAAAATGTCTTCTGAGATGATAATACTTTCTTGTCCTTGCTGGTGTGGCTCAGTAGATTGAGCACCAGACTGTCAACCAAAGGGTAGTCAGTTTTAGTCCCAGTCAGGGACATGCCTGGGTTATGGGCCAGGTCCCCAATAGGGGGTGCTCGAGAGGCAACAGATTGATGTTTCTCTCCTCTTTCTCCCTCCCTTCCCCTCTCTAAAAATGAATTAATAAAACCTTTTAAAAATGAAGATAATAATACATTCTCAATGAGTATAGTTCAGAAGATCAGAACAGAATATATAGTTGCAAGCCCTATGACAGAGATAAAAAGTATGATGGTGTCTTGACCAGTCATTTTGTGTTCTTACAGTCACCTACAATGTGAACACTGACCACAATGAAAATTACCAAATTTAATTTTTGTTCATCTTAGTATGTTGATATGCTTTAATGTCATATTATTTCTACTAATGTTCTTGATTCCTGCTATATATTATAATATTCTAAAACAAAAAGACCTTGGTCATTTAAATTTTGAAGTGTTCCTGCTTTATCATCCTATCTTAAGCTACTTCACATACTGCTCTAGCCCCTCCCTGAGGTGAGCCTGTTAAGACTATGCAGACAGTGCTTGATAAATTAATTTCAAAAGTACATTCCATCAACAGGTGAGCTGTCTTGAAAATTGGGTATCACCAACAGATATACATGTTGTGCCCTTAACAAGCTGTGATGTAGTTTTGGATAAATTTGGATAGCAACTAATTCACTTTTTTTTCTTAGCATAAGATTTTACCAGCTTTTTTGGACTAGTCTCAGCTCTTCGTATTACACGGGAACTTATACTAGGTGGTTAATACTTGCAAATATCCAGTAAAAAGCCAATTTTATTTTAAATCTAGTTTACGTAATATTAAAGTTCCTTTCTTTGCCTATTTTCCCAAATCTTGACAGTTTCTGGTTACAAAATAATACAAAATATAACGAAAACAGAGAGCTACACGTTTACAGTATCATCTTGTTCTTTGATTCAAATTATTCTAAAACTCATGTTTAAATTGGTGGCAGCATGTTTTATATTTACTATGTTCAAACTTTTATTCAATAATTTCAGGAAATATTTATTGAGTATGTACTGGGTGCTAGGCATAGTTTCTGGACTTGGAATATGTAGTAATGTGCAAAACCAGCAATAACACTGATGTATAAAGCTTATATTCTAGAGGGAAGAGAGATAAACAAATGTGAAATATGTCAGGTGGAATTACACAAGGGACAGAAAATTAGCACGTGGTGAAAGGTAGAGTATAATGTGATGTAGTATTGTTATACAGAGCGGCCAGGGATTTTTTTTTAAGGAAAATCTTTTCTGAGGAGATAATTTCTGAGCAGAGCAAGACTTACTCTTCTGAGTGTGGTTCACTGTTCTTATTGTACCCTGAGTAATACTCTTTTCTAGGATAGTCCCTTCAAATTGTTTACCAGTGCTCTTTTGATTTAAAACAAAGACAAAAATAGCCCCCACACCATAGCGGTTTGTGAGCAGGCCAGGCAGATAGCCAAGTTTTCCAAGTAATAACTTCGTCAGGATGTCCAGTGATAGGCGATGGTCCGATGATGAGAGCCCCGGCATCAGCAGTGGTAGTTCTGATGCAGACCAGTGAGACCCAGCCACTCTAGAGCCTGAAGGAGGAGAAGAAAGAACACTTGCCGTGCAGTGAAGAAAAACACCAAACTCTCTAGCAAAACCATGGCTAAGTCATCCACTAATGTTAAAATAATTCAGAAAGAGCTATCTGAAATAACCCTTGATCCTCCTCCTAACTGCAGTGCTGGGCCTAACGGAGATAACATTTATGAATGGAGATGGACTGTATTTGGCCCACCAGGTTCTGCATATGAGAGTGGTGTGCTTTTTCTGGGTGTCACATTTTCACCCCATTGTCCATTTAAGCCACCAAAGGTTACTTCCCACACCAGAATCTATCACTGCAACATCAACAGTCAGGGAGTCATCTGTCTGGACACCCCAAAAAAACCCTGGAGTCCTGCTTTGACTATTTCAAAGGTTTTGCTGTGATTTGTTCTCTTTTGACAGACTGCTCTCCTGTAGATCCTCTGGTTGGAAGCATAGCCACTCAGTATTTCACCAACGGAGCAGAACAGGACAGGGTAGCCAGACAGTGGACCAAGAGATAGGCAACATAATTCACGTAATTTGTATGCAGTGTGAAGGGGCAGATGGCATCTTCTCACCATGCCGCACATCTTTACAGCCTTTACAATACGGCCTTCCGTGTATGTGATATATTGATCCTGCTTTCTACCTTTACCCTTTAGAGACTGGGAGACTCCCCCAAAAGGTAAATGCTCTCAAGCATAGAATTTTGTAGCTCTGATTATTTATGTTTAAAATGCCAACTAGCAAGTCTTGCTTCTTTGGGATATCAAAATATAGTTTGTGATGTATTATGGATACTGGTCCTGAAGTCTACTAAATATTATAGTGCATTTTAGCCCAATTCATTATCTATATGAAGTTATAAAAGTAGCCATAGATGACTAGGAATTATGTCATTTGTATTAAATCCAGATCGATTTCTGACTATGTGGTTAAGGCTGTTGTGAAAAATGTTTTACCTTTTACCTTTGTTAGTTTGTAATGAGAGGATTTCACTTTACCCTTTGAGGCTCAAAGAGCACTGATGTATCATCTCAAACACAATAAACATGCTCCTGAAACCATAAAAAGTTTTAAAGAATAAAAAATTAAAAAATAAAATAGAGGCAAAAATAAAAACAGGAATGAAACTTAAAAAAAAAAACAACCAAATTCCTAACACCTGACCAAAAAAAAAAAATAATCTCAACTTAGTTGCACAGGCATTGTGAAACTGGACTCACTCCCTCAAATGGCATAGCTCAGATCCAATTTTTCTCATAGGTACAATTTAACCAGCAGTTGGAGGTTTCAGAGAGTATGAATTGCTTTCTGAGCTACTGGCTTTACTAAGGAAGACCAGGTACAGTTCTGCCATACCAAATCACAACTCTGGTCCCTCAAGTAAGTTATCCGCCTAAGCTCTCAGGTCTGTGCTGGTCCCTGTACCTCTGTGAGTCACACAGCTTCAACTTCTATTTGACTGCCACAGATAAAACATCAATTACAGTACCTGAATATATCCCTTCCTTTTCTCTTTTTATGTGGTAAGCTACATCTATTCCTTGACAATAATATATATTTTAAAAATTTTATTGCTATTATGTTTGAAGCTTGATAAGATATGAAGTTTGGTAGAGGTATAAGTATATTCCAGAATGCACTCAGTCACCTATAGAAGACCCTCAATTAGTAGTTAAAAAGTTTGCAGTGTTTTCTGTGTGCTAAATCTCAATCTTCAAACCATCCATAAGAATAAGAATTGTATATAATATATTTGATAAATGTTAATGACTTGTTCCAACTATTTAATGTATTGATAAGTACTACTTTACTAGTAGAAAATTACCCAACTGGACATCAGATAAGATAATAGCTGAGAGTGCATTAGTGCAGAGAATAGGAAAAAAGTAAGATTGAAGGAGAGTTTGTATGGGCCAGTGTTCATATTTAGCCTTTTTCCTTCCCCATTAACTCTAGGAGGCTTAACTGGAGTGTTGTAAAACATTGTCTTATTGTCCATCAAAGACACACTGGACCACTGAAAAATGTACTTCAAAAGGCTAAGCAAAACAATGTCCTAGTGTTTGGCTTTTGAAAAAGACCTCAAGAGATTCAAGTTATACAATCCTCAACAACAAAGTTTTATATATGATGGGTATAGAATACTCTCCCACTAAAGGTCTTGTTGAGACTCCAAAAATGCTTTCTCAACAGATATAAATGGGTTTAATTGATATCTTCAGGGAACTTCACATCAAAACAGGAGAATACACATACTTTCAAAGCATACATGTTAGACCACATGTTAGGACACAAAACAAGTCTCAATAAATTTAGAATATTGAAATCACATTAAGCATCTTCTCTGACCACAATACTATGAAGCAAGAAATCACTCACAAGACAAGCACCGAAAAATACACAAAGACATGGAAGCTAGGTAACATGTTATTAAACGATGAATGGGTCAACAATAAGATCAAAGAAGAAGTCAAAACATACCTAGAGACAAATGAAAATGAGAACACAACAATCCAAAATCGTGGGACACAGGGGAAGTAATCCTGAGGGAAATTCACAGCATTACGGGCTTATCTCTAAAAACAAGAAAAGGGTCAAATAAACAATCTAACTTTACACTTAAAGGAACTTGAAAAAGAACAACAAAGCTCAGAGTATGCAGTGGGAAGGAAATAATAAAGATCAGAACAGAGATAAATGAAATAGAGTTTAAAAAAAAAACAAAAGATCAATAAAATCAAGGACATGTTCTTTAAAAAGATAAAAAAGATTGATAAACATTTAACTAGACTCATCAAGAAAAAAGAGAGAGGGCCCAAATAAATAAAATCAGAAATGAAAGAGGAGAAATACAACTGACACCAAAGAAGTACAAAGGATTGTAAGAAAATATTATGAACAACTATATACCAACAAATTGGACAACCTGAATGAAATGGGTAAATTCCTAGAAATATACGATCTTCCAAAAATAAATCATGAAGGATCAGAGAATTTGAACAGACAGATTACGTCTAGTGAAACTGAAGCAGTAATAAAAAAAAAATTCCAACAAACAACAGCCTTGGACCAGATGACTTCATAGGTAAATTTTACCAAATGTTCTGGGAAGAACTAACACCTCTTCTTCTCAAGATATTTCAGAAAATTCAAGGGGGGTGAAGGCTCCCAAGCTCATTTTACAAGGCCTGCATTATCCTAAACCTAATTCCAAAACCAGATAAAGACACTACAAAAAAAGAAAAATATAGGCCACTATCTCTGATGAACATAGCTGCTAAAATCCTCAACAAAATATAAGCAAACTGAATACAGCAATACATCAAATGGACCATATACTATGATCAAATGGGATTTATTCCAGGGATGCAAGGCTGGTACAACATTCATAAATCAATAAATGTGATATAAGCAGTAACTGAGTGGATCAAAAAATCATGGCACATTTACACAGTGGAATACTACACTGCAGAAAGAAGAAGGAGTTCCTACCCTTCTTCTTGACAGCTTGAATGGAACTGGAAAATACTATGCTAAGTGAAATAAGCCCAACAGTGAAAGACAAACACCATATGATCTCACCTATATATGGAACTTAAGTAACAACAACAACAACAAAAAGAACAAAATAGAACCAGAGACATGGAAATAAAGAACAAACTGACAGTAACCAGAGGGGAAGGCAGAGTAGGATGACAGAGGAAGAAAGGGAAAGGGCCAAGTCAAGGAACATGTATAAAGGACCCATGGACATGGTCAAGGGTGTTGGGATTGACTGTGCGAGTGGGGGGTGGGCAGGGCAGGGGAGAGCTATGCGGTAAAAATTGATACAACTGAACAATAATAAAAAATTGAACAATAATAAAAATAAATATGAGTACCACACAAACAAAATGAAGGATAAAAATCACATAATCATATCAATAGCTGCAGAAAAATACATTTAATAAAATCTATCACTCTTTTATGATAAAAACACTCAGCGAAGCTGGAATAGAGGGAATATAACTAAATGTAATAAAGGCTGTATATGACAATCCCATGGCCAGCATCATACTCAACAGGCAAAAACTGCAAGTATTCCCCTTAAAACCAGGAACAAGACAGGGATGTTCACTGCTGTCACCTCTTTTATTTAACATGGTGCTGGAGTTCCCAGCCACAGCAATCAGACAAGAAGAAAAAATAAAAGGCATCTAAAGTGTAAAGGAAGAGGTAAATCTCTCTTTATTTACATATGACATCACACTGCACATAGAGAACCCCAAAGAGTCCACCAAGAAACTACTAGGACTGACAAATGATTTCAGTGAAGTAGCAGGATACAAAATCAATATCCAGAAATCAGTTGCATTTTTATATGCCAGTAATGAACTAACAGATGGGGATATTAAGAAAAAAATCGATTGACCATTACTTCAAATACAATACCTAGAAATGGCTAATCAAGATGTAAAAGACCTGTACTCGGAAAACTATAAGACACCGAAGAAACTAAAGAAGATACAAATAAGTGGAAGCACATATGGTGCTCATGGGTAGGAAGAATTAATATCATTAAAATCTCCATGCTATCCAAAGCAATTCCTATCAAGATTCTAAAAATGTATTTTAC
The DNA here is from genome assembly GCF_022682495.2 of Desmodus rotundus. Taxonomy (NCBI): domain Eukaryota; kingdom Metazoa; phylum Chordata; class Mammalia; order Chiroptera; family Phyllostomidae; genus Desmodus; species Desmodus rotundus. The sequence continues at coordinate 70,852,802 of NC_071388.1, read as the reverse complement.
AGAACTAGAAAAAACATTTAAAAAATGTGTATGGAACCACAAAAGGCCCTGCATAGAAACAGTGATCTTGAGAGAGAAGAACAAAGTTGGAGGAATCACACTACTTAATATCAAGCTATATTATAAGGCCATAGTAATCAAAACAATATGGTACTGGCATAAAAAAATGGACACTTAGATCATTGGAATAGAATAGAGAGCCCAGAAATAAACCCACATCTTTATAGTCAATTAATATTTGACAGAGGAAGAATGCACATACAATGGGCTAAAAATAATTTATTCAATAAATGATGTTGGGAATATTGGACAGATATGTGCAGAAAAATGAAACTGGACCACTTTCTTATACCACACACAAGAATAAATTCGCATTGGATTGAAGACTTAAACATTAGACTCAAAACCATAAAAATCATAGAAGAAAACATAGGGAGCCAAATCTTGGACATTGCTCATAGCAATATTTTATTGGATATATCTCCCTAGGCAAGAGAAACAAGAGAAAAATAAACAAATGAGACTACATCAAATTAAAATTTTTTACACAGCAAAGGATCCCATCCACAAAACAAAAAACAACCCAGGGATTGGGAGAACGTATTTGCCAATGCATCTAATAAGGGGTTAATATCCAAAGTTTATAAAGAACTTACAAAGCTCAACACCAACAAAACAAACAATCCAATCAACTAAAAACTTATACATATGGTGGTTATAGAATACTCTCCCACTAAAGATTTTATTGAGACTGCAGCAATGCTTCCTCAACAGATATAAAACACAGACTGATTTACAAGATGTTCTTTCTTTTATGGGTTAGGTGGCAAAAATGTTCTCTAAGGGGGATAAACAGACTTTCATTTTTAAGAATAAATGAAGACCTAATGCTCCATTTAAAACACCATATCAAGCTGACATTAATGTGGTCATAGCCAGGAAAGTTGACTAAATTCAAATTAAGAGTTATTATTGAATCCATAATAATGTCACACTATGTATATGAATTTTTACATTTTCTCAATGAAGTAGAAATATATTGTCATATCTTCAATTTTATTGACATTTCATTAAAATAGTTGAAAATAAATTCCATAAGACTTTGAAATAGTCCTTACTGGGCTGCTTTAATTCTTTTTAAACCATATATCACAGTGAGTTTACACTGTGTTTTTGTGAGCTGTGTGTGTGTGTGCATGTGAGTGATTGCTTTTTTTTTACATCTACAAGAAAATCTTCAGTGGAGTAGCTTATCTTTTTTCTCCCTAAAATTACTGTCTGGCTTGCAAAAGAAATTTCTTTTTAAGTTTAGTGTAACTATGAATAATAAAAGGAAGTTATCAGGAAGCCTATCTCTGTAGAAGTGAATGAGGTATGAGTGATTTAGATTGTGCTGAAATTTTACCCTACTCCCTGAGTTAGAATTTCCATTTATCAATTCCTAAATGCTTAAGGTACAGGTCAGAGTGGACCTCAAAAATATATGTGGCCTGATTCATACTCTGAGACATCCAAGCTACCTACCAATTACAGATGCTCAATATCCTCAACTTCTTGGATTGGAGGGCAAATTTAAAACAGTAAGCCCCGGCACTGTATACTAAACATGACAAAATAAGCATAGCAAGGAAAAACAAAAACAGCAAGACAAAAAAAAAAAAGTGAGCTAAAAGAATTAACATTTATATTATATCATTTTGACAAAAAAATAACCTACCAGAAACTACATTCCTAAAAGGTAAGCAGAAGCCAAGGCATTTGGTTTATCTAGAATAACCAAATAAGCCAAAACAGAGTATAAAAAGATTATTACTGTGTTAGACCTCATTTTGCCTGTCAGAGGAAGGGTTGGGCATGAATGGATTAAATGGATTCCTTTGAAATGGACTCATGTTCCCTATAAAATCCCACAGGAAAACTCCATTTACATCAGAAACTCTTGATAATCAAGTAGGGAGAATGAAGGAGCTACTCTATGGGTGAAAAGTCAGCATTGTTGCTGTAAGGCAGCGCCTGGATGACGGTCAGACCTGTTAGGGACTCATAAATGCCCAAAATAGCAGAGGTGTGAGCTGTTGCTAGGTTTCTACTCACTAGGGCTGACTTGACTGCTCTGATCTGGAGTGTATGTTTCCAGTAATAAATACAAAAACACAAATAAACAAATAAATAAAATGTGTAACTCGGTATGACACTATGTCGTCAAGAAATCAATCTGGAGGTAAGTTGTTATACTGAAACACTTTTACATTAAAAGTTGAAGTTAGTTTTTCTTCCCTGAAATACACTTTATTTTGGAAATGATGTGTCTCCCATCCCTTCAAATAACTGCCAGCATTTTCACACAATCCATCATTCATATCTTACATAATAATGACTTACTCCTAGAGCTTAATAAGCTTAATAATAGCAAACTAAATCTAGCTCTCATGTTGATTCTTACAATAATGAAATCTTATTGATTAATTGATAATGGTTATAAGCAGACTTATATGTCCCAGGCACTATGTTAACAATTTTACATGCCGTTTCATATTTAATGCCTGAAATAATGTTTCAAGTAAATATTATTCTAATTTTACAGGCTAGGATATGAATACGTTAGAGACTCTAAGTAACATGAGTTAAGTATCACATTAGAAACTAGCAGAGACAGAATGTAAGCCAATAGCTCACCAACTTAAAAATCTATGTTCTGAAATAAACTATATACATAAAATAAAACAATATATGATTATATTTTTATATTCTCTTACATATATTTATGTTTGCAAGCATATGAGAGATAGCTTCTTGTTACTCAAAGTACCATTAACAATTCTATAGAAGCAATGCTATATCTTTATGCCTAATATTATTCTTCCACTCCAAATCTGGAAGAATAGCAAATATTGGACCACAACTAGTATTGAGTCAGTAACACAGAAAGGAAAAATCTATGTAAAAAATAAACCTTTTAGTCTTTATGAAAAGATGTTTGAACAACTGTAGTTTGGGCTGATAGGAAAATATGACCCTATGTTAAATACTTTTTAACATACTATGTTAAATACTTTTCTCAATGGAAATATTGTTACTCAGAAAAAGGCAAACATACAGACACACACAGAATATATCTGATGACACACTAACATTTTCTATTGAGGTTTTGACTCCTTAGCAGCAACATAAGTTGGGTAAGAGCTGTAAGAACAGCAAAGTTGATTACAAAATGATGATGGAAAAATCCCACGCCATGTGTAACATGTCCTAAGGCTACAACCCGCCACAAGCTAGACACAACTCTTCTAAATAAAATCTATTCCACTGAGCAAGGTTAACATTCTGTGACCTATGGTGACCAAATCAGACAATTTTCGAGTATGAAACTGTCATTTCCCAAGCTGTCTACACACCACAGAGATGACTTTGTCACTCTACAGACCAATTGAATTAGAATGTAGGCTGCTGGTGTCCTGACATTTGTCTTTTGAAGAATGACATAAACTTGTAATAGACAATTAATATTGATATATAATACATAATACAGCCCACTGAAGAGTCATATTTGGTACAACTTCCAGATGTGCTCCAAGAAAACTGTATGGCCCCAGGAAAGTTATGAAAATTATGTAGGCTTTACTTCTACACTGTGAAGTTAGATAGATTAACTACTAGATATTCCCTCAAGGTATATTTTACCTTTTTCTTATACTAAATTATTGAGCTGTAATACTCCTGCTATGGCACTAACACACACACTGATTTTCTAAAGTTATAAAGATAACATCATCCATATTTATTTCAGAAGCAAGACTTCTTGACTTTTCATTTTTTAAAGTACCTAAACCTTTTTAATGTACCTAATAATAATCCTGTGGATTATTATTTTCTTAATAATCCACAGGAACAAGTAAGTATCTATATTCTTAAATATTATAAAATGACTTGATTCTAAAATTAGCCATCTTTATAGTATATAGCATTATTGAGTCTAGAAAAGAAACTTTGAGTTAGGTGCCAAATATTAATGTGTACACACTTCAGCCTTATTTTGGTCATTTAGAAATTGTAGATAATACCATAGAACCAGATCTTATCTGAACTTCACTTTTATTTATTTTTTCCTACAGCAGCACAAATGCCAAAAATCATCATTTGCAAAGCACAGCAGGTGTCAGGAGAAGTGGGTGGCTGCATTGTCTTCCTTCTCTCATACTGACAAACTTATTTTTGAAAATTCACATTTCATTTTGCCCAAAAAATCAAACTGTATTTTCACAATAATCTTTCTTTGTCTCTATTCCTCAGAGAAGAAAATAACTTTTGTTATGAAACTCATAATTAGGAATAAATTTCTTAGTTGAACACTAGGATAACTTTGTGGTTTAACTTTTTATGTGGAAACTAAAATAAAAGTTATTTTTAAAAATAGTTTCATCTATGTAGAAAGTGAGAGGATTATACATATTAAAATAATATAGTAATTATATATTATTTATTTTAAAAGAGAATATGCTCTCATCTGGTTTTATTTGAATTAATTCATTTTGATATGCTGTGATATTTACCTAGATAGAATGTTAGCTTATTTGCATAAAATTAAAATCTATATGAAAAACATAACATCTGTTTATTATTTTTCTGAAAACAAACAATACGTGAGTAGATTTCTAATAATTAAAAAGCTCTCTAGAAGATTAGATAATTGTTTACCTATGCCCATATTTTACAACTAAAAATGGAAATTACTTACAGTGGCTGTAAATAAGATGTGGCCTTCATATTTCACATGGAATTGAGGGAATTGAAGGATGCTAAGAGAGTTTGTAAAACTTGCTTATTTTTTTGAAGATTTTATTTATTTATTTTTAGAGAGAGGGGAAGGGGAGAAGAAAGTGTGGGAGAGAAATATCAATGTGTGGTTGCCTCTCGAGTGCCCCCTACTGGGGAGCTGGCCCACAATGGAGGCATGTGCCCTGGCTGGGAATTGAACCAGCAACCCTTTGGTTTGCAATCTGGCACTCAATCCACTGAGCCACAAAAGCCAGGGCTCTTTTACAGGTAATTTCTTCAAAGAAGACAGCTTTTATTATACCAAAGCTGAATTTGGACTCTCACTTCCAGGTTTATTGCAATTCAGTGTCTGTTCCTGGGTGATTACTATTCTTGGTCTATTATTAAAGAATAAAGAGAGGAAACAGATGTTGGAAAACAAAGACTAATAAATACAACCAAATAAAGACTTCAGAGGAAATATACCTCCGAAGCTGGATTTGCTTCCACCATATGGAGATTACATAAAATGGCCAAACCTTCTCCTAAAGGCAGGATGCAGAAGGTACACATGCATCATGTCAGTCACAGTGGCACCAGCACCACACTGAGCTCCACTTTTCTCAATTTTTCTTCAGATACAAAAGTTTAGTTATCATTTTTCCATTTCTTCAATTCGCTTCAGTCTGGCTTTAGTTCCAATTTCTTTCTTTCTTTTTTTTCTTTTTATTGATTTATTGGGGTGACACTAGTTAACAAAATTCTAGAAGTTTCAGACCCCCAGTCCCACAACACATCATCCGTGCACTGTGTTATGTGTTCACTACCCCACTTCAAGTCTCCTTCCACCACCACTTATCTTCCTATACCCTCCTCTACCTCCCCGGCCCAACCTCCCCCCAATAATCCCCACACTGTTGTCTGTGTTCAATTTCTTTCGATAACCATTATAATTTTTAAGTAAGTGGCCAATTTCTCTTTACCTTTACTTTGAATATATGTTGCTACTACTCCCTTCTTGAAACATTATTTCCCCCAGCCTCTACTTATATTTTTTTCTGATATCTCTGGCTTTTCTTTAGTCTCCTTCTCTCTCCTCCAGGCCTGTAAATAATGGTGTGCATCAAAGTTCAGCCCTAATCTATTTTTGCTTTCCCAAAGCTCTCTCCCTAGGAGATCTCATTCCTGCCATGGCCTCAGTCTCATTCTCTGCACAAACACACAACAAATATCATTATCCCAAAGCACTCCTCTGTGTATGAGAAACTTCATCCAACTATTATTTATTATGTATATAAAGCTGTCTCCAAAGCCCTTCAAAGCTCCCATGTTCAAAACTGAACTCATGATCTTCTTCCTTAGAAGTAGATTGCAAAATGATGCCCAAATTTGTATTTCTTTAGTATTATTCAAAAGAAATTGTGTCAAACACTAAGAGAATTTCAGTGAACTTTATAGAAGATGTATTTCAGACAGTTTCCTCTCTACCACATTCCCTTAAACCTGTCTCCATGACAAGTCACCGCCAATTGTATGTTGGCTTCTCAAAACATCCACTTCTCATGCAAAAAATAAATAATGCTCTGAACTGACAGTAAATAAAATACTGTAATTCCGTTATTACTTACATTATTCATTCTTTCTTTCACTCATTTATTCATTGTTCAACAAATCTTGAAGTTACAGCAATGAAATACAGATGAGTAGGTTTTGTGTAACCTATAGTCGAATAAGAAAATACAAGTAACAAACATGTATATAAATAATAGGATTTCAAGTAGCAGTTAAATACTATGTGGGAAATTAAACAATGAAATGTACACACATTGTCCTGGAATTGTGTGCTACTTTAGCTTGTATGTGGGGACAGATCTAAAGAGGAAACATTTTTTGTGAGACGAGAAGGATGGAAAAATCCAAAGATCATTTCTGAGCAAAGATCAAAAAGGAGAACAATTGAGGCAAGTACGTAGTTGTTCAGTTAGTCTATTGTGGTGGGAGAGGGCTGAGGGGGTGTTTATGTTTGAGAAAAATAAAAAGGACAATGGTGAACAGCAAATGGTCAGGGCAGAGTTTTCAGGGTTAGGTGGGGTTGGGGAGATAAAAAATGATGAAGTGGGGAGTGAGAAAAGCAATGCCCACTCACGTAAGGTGATTTTCCATGGAAAATTTATATTTTATTCTAAGTGTCATTGGGAAGCTACTAGGAGTGAGGGGCTTTAGAAAGTCAGTGATATGACTTGTTTTACATATCCAAATGCTTATCTTTATTAAAGAGAGGATGTGTTAGTCTTTTAGTGGCAGAAACTGTGATATATAAAACTCAAAAGAAGTTGAAGGCCAAGTTCTCACAGTGCAGAGGAAACAAAACCACTATACAAACTAAGCCAACAATCAAAGAGAAGCAAAAATTCCAGACAGTAAAGGTTCTGGATTAGTACTCTATTGATGCATAACAAATTACCTCAAATCTTAGACGCTTAGAATACACATTTATTATTGCATATTTGCTGCAGGTCAGTAGTCTGGTACAGCTTTCCCTGAACATCTATTTCAGGGTTTCTCACAGGTGATACCAAGATGTCAAGCTCTGACCAGGTAGCTCAGCTGGTTACAGCATCGTCAGATATGCCAAGCTCGCAGTTATAATCCCCGGCCACGGAACATACACAGTATCAACCAAAGAATACATAAATAAGTGGAAAAACAAATTGAAGTTTCTCTCTCTCCTTCTCCCCCCATCCTCCTCTCTCTAAAATCAATATATATGTTTAAAAATAATGTAAGTTGGGCTTTAGTCATCTCATATCTCAACTGGTTAAAGATTTGCTTCCATGGTCACATCACTGATGGCAGAATCCCATTCCTGAAAAATCGTCGAACTGACAGTCTCGATTACTCACTGGCTATTGACCATAGGCTGCCCTCCTTTCCTTGCCATATGGGTTTCTCAAACAAAACAGCTCGCTTTTTAGAAGCATGCTGAGAAGGCAACAGAGAGAATCTACTAGAAAAACAGAAGTCATAGTCTTTAAAACCTCATCATGAAAGTGGCATTGCATAACATGTCCATGTTCTATTTGTTAGAAACAAACCATCAGTTTCAGCACACTCTCAAAGGGAGATTTCACAAGGGCAGGAGCACCAGGAGGTAGGGACCATTGAGAGACCTTATTAAGTGACTTCCTGCTGTAGTCTAACCTCTGGCCTCCAATGATTTATTTCTGTACTTCCCAGATGTAAAACATTCCTTTTCAAGGTTCCCAGAAGTCTCCCAGTTGATCATACAATCAACTTCATTAAAGTCACCATTAAAGCCAGCTCTTTGTTAGTGCCATTAAAAGTCAGCATTAAAGTCAGAATCTTCACCATTAAAGTCAGCTCTTTGTTAGTACCTCTCGATCTGTGGCCTGTGACACCTAATCATGCCTTGTGGAGCAGAAGAATCACCTCACCAAGCATTCCCAAGTTCTTGAACCGTGTATTTGCAGGGTTTGATGAAAGGGTTATAATTTTAAGCCCCTAATGTTGTGGCATTCTGTTATACAGTAACGGAGAACCAGGAGAACTTACTAGGAGTCTCAGCTCCTAGAACAACAGAACTGTGGGACCATAAACCACATCCCACTATAGGAGTGTGCCAAAGTCTTGAAGCAACGCATCCTTATGTTTCCTGCTCAGATGCTCAGAACACTTTCTTCTGGGGGAGCAGACATTGAAGACCAAACAGCTACTGTACAACATACTGGCTAGGGGTTAGCCCCAATCTAATACTCACAGGAGTCTTTTCTATGTGGAGTACACAGGGAAAGCCATTCAGACACTGCATATAAGTGGGTAACTCTGGTAACCATGAAGGGTAGCAGGATTTGCCACCCCAAAATACGCAGCTTTGATACAGTTTTTTTTTTTTTTTTAAGCTGTAGGCACTTTAAAAAGCAAATGTAGGGAGACGTTTTCTCTAAATTGTCTTTGTCTACTTAAAGATATATCTGCCAAAAAGAACTATACTATCTTAAATTCCTTCTCTGGGAGTTTTATCAGCCAGGTAGGGCTGATTCCTCTTCCTAGATAGAAGAGTAGAAGTCAACACCACACCCAGATAAACTTTGTCACAAACTATCATTTCTCAAATACAGGGTCAGGCAAAGGTAGTTTTACAGTTGTTCATATGAAAAAAGACATGCAAATTATGATTATTACAATAGCTTTATTAACTCAAAAGAATTTCACAATGGCACAGTAAACCTACTTTTGCCCACCCCTGTATCTTTCTAAGAGTTCATTCATTTTCCCTAAAAATCATTTACTGTCCCCTAAGCATCCTACATCTTTCCTTTCCTTTTCCTGTTAACATGGTATTTAATCCTGAATTTAAGCTGCCTTGGAGAGTTACTTATTTTCCTTGGGTATCTCACATGTATATATGAGGTATGTTAATAAAATTATGATTTTTCTTATGAATCTGTAGTTAATAAAATTATGATTTTTTTTCTTATGAATTTGTTTTTTACTATAGGAGTCTCAGACATAAACTCAAAAGGATAGAGGGCAATTTTTTTTCTCCCCTATACCACTCATATTAAATGCATTTTTTCTGTACTTATCAAGATGTGGTGGAAGTCACATTGGTTCTTAGTTCCGCATGCCTCCAAATCTTCTCAGGTAAAATAGGGGAGAAGTAAATAACATCAAACAGTGTCCTAGACCTCCCATCTCATTCTTCTGTTTAGCAGAAATGACAGTGGTCTAGGGGTCTAACGTGTTGCATCTGTTCGATGTGGGTATGTCTCAAACGCACATGGGTGTGGCTAGGCTCCTAAGTCTGTAAGTCAATACAAAGTTGACTTCTGCTTATCATGACTTACCTGAAAAAAAAGATGGCTAATTTTGAAAGAAAGTTTTGAACTAACTGTTGACTTGACTCAACTTTTATTCAGTTAAGGAAAACAAAACACATCATTAAAGGCTATACGGTAGGTGCAGTAGAATTGTCAGCCTGGTACTGGTACTGGGGAGATGTAGCTATGTTCATTGGAGCACCAGAAATTTTCATGGCAGGGTTTTGACTCATAGGTAAAGTATTTATCACAAACTTTATGCCAGAAAGCTCAGTCCTGGAACCTCCTCACTACCTATACTCACTCCTATTATCATCCAGTCTCGTAACCTGAAATGTCTTACTGCTCATGGCACTCAAATGTCTCTCTCTGGTCTCCATCTGTCTCACCAGTGACCTATCACTAGATATGATGTTCACATTTCTACCTGCTCACATCTCCTCATGGATGTCTAATTGGCATCTCAAATTTTACGTGTCTGAAACCAAATTATTTGAATTTTCTTTCTCTTAAAGCTCCTCCTCCAATGGTCTGTGATTCCATGTGAGATTCCTTCACTCACCTAGTTGCTCAGACATTTTTAAAAAGGTGGGGGCAGTCACCTTAGGCTCCTCTATTTCTCTAACGTCACACACTGATCCATCGAATAGCCATGTTAATTATACCTACAGATTTATCCTAAATCTATTCTTTTGCCTACAAAACCCTTCTGAATCATGCCACCACATTCTTTCACGGGGATATTGCAAGTAGCATTCTGACAGGTCTTTGCTTCTATTCTTTTTTTTTTTTTTTAAGTTGACTTATTTTTATTTCATTGATATTATCGCAGTGACACTAGTTAATAAAACCATACAGTTTTCAAGTGTCCTAATAAATAATACATCATCTACATACTGCATTGTGCACTCACTGTCCAAAGTCAAGTTTCTTTCTGTCCCTATTTATCTCTCCCTGTGTACTTCCACCCAACCCTATCCCATTTGTCCCCTCTTCCTTTGGCTATCACCATACCATTGTCCATGTGTATGTGATATATAGATATATAGATGCATACATTTTTTTGGTTAATCTCTTCACCTTTCTTTACCCAGACCCCCAACACCCCTTCCCACTGACTGCTGTCAGTGTGTTTTATGTAACTATGCTTCTGTTTCTATTTTGTCTGCTTCTATTCTTACATTCATATTCTGTAAGCCTTAAATCTAAGTTTGATTACATTAAATCTGGAAATTGCAGAAAGGATGCTTTCTATCCCTAAGAAACCATATCAATAACTAGTTCCCTGACAATGTCATCTCTGGCCCTCTCCTGCCGGAGCTGCACTGCTCATACCCACTAGCAGCCAAACCACTTCAATAAGTCTTTCTTCACCATAATGACAAAAAGCATTGTTGGAAAGCATATGTGTTGCGAAAGATGCTTTTTGTCATTCCCAAAGTTATCCAAAGTTGAGAGGCTAGTTTCTCTGAAAATAGCCTTCTTTCCAAACCTATGAAGAATGTGTGTGTTACCTCCAGATGTAGATCTGTTTATGCCTGTATCAATTCCTCCTGTTATCTCCAAAGAGAATCGCGACAACTTCTTTTAATACCAGTGGAGATAAACAATCATAGGAATGGAAAGCTATGTTATACTGAGCAGCTACTCAGCATATTCTGTTAGACCATATTTTATTCATTTGGCCAATATTAGCTTATGAATAAGGTAAGTCATGTCCTTGTTCAGAGCTTTCATTAGTTCCCACATGTTTTTATTTATTCCAATTCTCACCCCCAGCCCATGGTCATGTTGCACCTGGGCTTGAAATTGCCTGGAAAGTCTTTTGGCAACAATAGAATGTGAGTGTAGAGCGATACACAGTCCCGGGAATTGGTGCTGTATTTTATTAACAGTACACTTAGTCTGGGAAAGTTCATCTACTTTGAAAAGAAATATAAAGGATAATGTGATGAACTGACTTCCCACTGTAGGGTTTACAAAGCTCTCTTGGTTTGTAACTTACTGTTATTTTTAGTCTTTATGTTTCAAAGGTTTTATATAGCTCCTTAGAGTTTGGAATTTATCTGCCCAGAACATTACAATGTCATAAAAAAGGGGAAACTAACCCCGAGTTCAAACTTCTGTTTTCTATAATATAGGCATAAAAACTCCACAGAACTCATGCCTCATGGTAGAACTGTGTGCCCCGCAAGCTGAGACTCAGGACAAAGAAATGCATATGTCGTCTTTCCCTCATTTCCCAGCAGTTTTCATTTTCAAGCGATGACTACAAAGTCCTTTTTCTAGTTACCGAGGTGAGTACAGAAAATATAATGCTCCAGGGTATTTCTGTGTAAGAAAAATCATATCACTTGAATAACTAATTCAGACCTTACTGTGATATTCAAATTTATGACTGCAGTTTAGACAGAAAAAAAAAAAAAAAACATGTGAATTACACTTGAATACATACCAAAATATATTTGACACTTCAACCTATAAAATAACCTTTCAAATGAAAACAGAAAGGTAGGTGCTTTTTCATACCTCAGGGCACTTAATACATGACAATGTCTGCATCGACACCAAAATAACTCTAACACAAACATAGCACAAAATGTGGAGCCATCACCTCTTCTCACACGAGAAAGCTACACCTCCTGTGTTTTTGTACAACGATGGTGGTCATTCATTACAAAGCAATTCAAAACCATCAGTTTTTATAGTTTGAGGATCTAAAATTTTTTAAAACATTCGAATACATATTTTCCTTGTGGGAATTAATGCAACAGTGGTTTACGGAGTCATTATTACTAGTACATTCCCTATTGAGAAGAATACTCATCTTTGCAAATGACTGTCTGTGTCAATTATTTAAAAAAATAAAAGAATAGAAATTTTCTTTAACCAATTATATTGAAAAACAAATAGTAATTACTTTTATTATTTTTATACACTTCTAGGCTGATAAAGTCCAGTAATACTTAGAGACAAGAAAAAAAATATGAACACACGTGTTAAAAAATACATTTTATTTTAAGCTTCCCACCATAAAATTAGATCATACTTTTTCAATTGCAAAAGGTAATTGATAGATACCTTCCCCATCTTTGTCAATGACAACAGTGGTATAATGAAAAGATTCCTCACTGGAAAAACTGCATTTGAATTTTGCTTTGCAGCTCACTGTTCAAAGGCTGATAGGCCATTTACTTAGCTTCTTTGAGACCTAGCAGCAGTACAAGAAAAGTTTCTTTAAAAAATTATCCCAAGAAAGAGTTAGTAAACTTGTTGCCCTGGATCTTAGTAGTTATAAATATGAACAACATGTATAAGCATCAAATTTAAGTACACAATTTTCACAAAAATTCAGATGTATCCAAAGATGGCATAGGCCTTCTTCGTGTGTGTGCATTTCTTTTTTCTCCCAAGCCTAAGTTCATACTGGGCAGTCACATGGCTGGAATCTGGGACAGGAGGCCAAACAATGAAAGGGATATAGAGCTAGAATTTCTACCAACTCTGAGATTTTATGACTTTCTGGTTTCCATATTTCTAATCTTCCTCAAATAATGCTTTCATTTAAGCACTTCCTTTTGCAAACACTCATTAATTTGAACCATATTAAATCAAGCCTCTCTGAATATTTTTTATGGCTCATGATCTCTATTTAAATGTATTTATCCTTCAAAAGAACCTTCTAATCTAGCCAGGACAATCTTCACCTTTGCCACAAATTCACCATGGTCATGCTTATCTCCATTCTACCCCCATGCCCACTCACAATGCCTTCTCACTTTCCTGTTTGGGCTAATAACTGCATTCTTCAAGATCTGGCTACTATAAAGGACACATGGACAAAATCAAGAGGGAGGGTGGAGGTGGGGGAGGGAGGTGGGTTTGGCTGGGGTGGGGTGGAGGGATGGGGAGAAAAGGCACACAACTGTAACTGAATAACAATAAAAATTAAAAAGAAATAAAACAAGATATGCCTGTAAAAAAAAAAAAAAGATCTGGCCTCATGTTTACAACACTTCCTATTCACGCACTGGTGAGGGAGGGATTCTCCCAGAAGGTTAAGGGAATGGCTGAATGTACCACACCTAACTCTGGATAAATGGCATCGACAACAAATTAATAGTCACATGTACTCACAGACCTACAGACGGGGGAAGAGACCACCACACGCTGTGCAAGGTGACGCAAGGGTTGAATTTAGGAAGGGGGTGAACAACCAGAGGCTGTGAGAGGTAGATTTTTTATTCTCAAGAGGGTGAGATGTTCCCTGCTTCCAAATGAAAGATCAGCTGGTTTTAATTAATTCCATGGACGAGCAGGGAACTGAAACCTGCTACTTAGGAATAAGCAAGAGGTTTACCTGGCCCCTTTAATGAGGAGGGCTGTTTGGCTAGAGAACCACATTTGTGCAGGAGCAGAGTACAGAGGTGAAGTTATAGAAAGGCTGTGTGAGGCTGTCAGATGTCATGGAGGCACAAAATACTGGACCTTAATTTTAGGTCTTACACCACAATTATGTCTTATTTTTTCCATACAACTTTCTGATCAAATGAGATACAGTATACAGTATGATTTTTTGATCAGTAATCTAGTTTTCCTGATCTAGTATACCTTACCTTTATGTCTCCATCCAGTAAAATAGCAGGAATATAAAATATATTACCTATACATTTTTATTACTAATTTCTTATTTTTTCTCATTATTTAGATTTTACATACCTTAAGAGTACTGAATTAATAAAAAACAAAGTGTTACTTCACAATCTTTACTGTATGGCATTGCATATGAAATAGTCATTTTACTGATTTGATCATAAAGAGATTTTTAAAAGCTAATCTAGAATTTGTAAAATACCCATTGCATTTTAATAAATTTGTTCATTCATCCTCACTTAATAGAATAGATACATTTCAGGAAAACTAATTATAACATGTATCCCCTTTCCTAGATGACCTCCATTATAACATTGGAGATGCCTGTCCATGCAAAACTAGGCTTTAATAGACTGCGTTACACAGCTCCAATGTGAAAGTCATTAAAATAACAGTCACAGGAAATGCTGGAACAGAGAGAATTATTAAACAAGAAGTTTATGATCATTTAGAAAATAAAATTAAAATAATTGGAAATCAGCAATGATTTATTAAGGGAGAGTAACTCCAAAATCAACTTACTTGCTTTTTAGAAGTTTTAACTGACAATATTGATTTGAAAAATGCCATAGTATATTTTAATGTTGTTGAGATATTTGACAGTTCTTTGTTAATATTCTTGGGTATCAGAAATAACTGGTGGAGGAATACATAGAGCATATTAATTAATGTCAACCTGACTAGATGCTTCTTCTCATTTGATAAAAGACTCTGTCTTTAATCCTGTTTTGTAATCCTGAAAAAAAAAATAATGACTAGGGTAGGATACAGAAAATATGCTTATCAAATTTAGAATGGAATACACTTGAGAAGGATGATGAATGAAAGACGTAAAAAATTGTTTCAACAAGCTGGAATATTTAGTCCAAAGAAATAAGATTAAATTTAACAGGAATAGTATAAAAAAGTCTTAAATTTAGTTCAAAAATTGGTTGGTTGTAAAAGTTACAGGATGGGGATATCTGGAAATTTGGTTGCCTACAAGGTTAAAAATGAAATGTCAGTGATGCAAAGTTAAGGCAATCAATGGCACGGGCAAGCTGGGGAGGCACACCGGTGCACAACAGTGATCTGCCCCCATCTAGAGCCCTCCTCTCTTCTGAATATGAGGAGAAGAAATTTCTAAATGTATGAGATGACCCAGTAAAGGATCCAATTTGGTTTAAGGTGAGGGAAGTTAAAAGAGAGGACAGGTGCAGTATAATTTTTGAGAAAAATACCAGGCTAGAATTTGAAAATAAAATTTGGGGTTTTTGTGCTTTGATTTTTTTTTAAAGTTTTAATTATTTTTTATTGATTATTATATTTCAGTTGTCTCAGTTTTACCCCTTTGCCCCCCTCCACGCAGCAGCCCCCATTCCCTTAGGCAATCCCCTCACCTTTGTTTATGTCCATGGGTCATACGTGTAACTTCTTTGGCTACTCCAAATTCCTACACTGTACTTTACATCCCCATGGCTATTGTATAACTACCTATTTGTACTTCTTAATTCCCATGCTTTGGTTTTATACTTAATTATAATTTGAAGACTTGAGACATTTTCAGTTATAAAAGGTTGTAATGCAATAATACACATATATAGTTGTAAATCCATCTAAACTGAGTCTAACAAAAATGACAACCAATCCAAAGTTGATCAATATTCACTTACTAAAAACCACCCAGAGGTCACCCCAAAAAACAACTTTTTCTAGATATTTCACAAAAAGGTAATAGAAAGAAGCTGCAGGAAAGGAAAGGTAAGAGACAAGATAATAGTGTGTTTCAAAGCTGTGAACTACATAGAGAGAAAGGTCGAAGGGGAGGAAAAAAAAGCCAAGATGGAGTTAATATGGATGGGGGAACAGCAGCTGAAAAGGACTTATTAAAATGACTTCAAATTTGCTATTTTGTTTTGCTTTCTTTTAAAGTTTGGCCTAATTATAATGCAACTATAGTGAAGGAAGTTTTCCAATTTGCATATTTACGTTAATATATTCCAAAGTATCAGGCAAATTGCATTTTTACTTATATTTAGCAAATTAATAATTTGCACTGAAAAACAGAAAGTGCTGATGCTCTGAAAATTATTTTTTCCAACAATTAAACAGGTTGATATTCATTCAGAATCCTCTTAGCTATTGAAAAACTGAAAATTGACAAAAAATAATAAATTTGCTATGCCAAAGAGCCTGACAAGTGGGCAAAGTATTCGAGGGGGATTGCAGTGACTTTTAATTATCTATACTTAGACAGTTATCTGTTCCTCCTGGTGTCCTCCCTAATGAGTAATTCTTAAGTAGATGTTGAGGAAATCAGGATTCTTAATTGCCAGGAGGCTAAAATTAACAACAAGCATGAGCAATGCTAAGGGAAAACTAGCATAAAACAGTTCATCTATTAAGAAAAGAAGCTGAATCATCACTTTTGGTGTGGGCTGTAAAATAGATGGTAAAGATCGATTTAGCATTAGGAAACCTCACCAAACTCTGTTGTTTCTAAGAACAAGCATAAATAATAAGTAGTTAAAATAACAAGTTTCCCTGTGAAGGAAGTAGGGAATACATAATCCTAGTTATGTCTTGCTGGACCACTTTTACACTAGAGTCTTCTGGAATTTTCCTTTAGATGACTTCTAAATCAACCACAAAACTGTATCACAAAATTTGCCCTGAGTTAACTAGCTCAAACATGAAGAAGGAACCCATAATATGCATCACGAAGTTCTTTTTAGTGTTAGAATTGTCAAATAGTAAATATTTTTCTCTTCTATTAAAAGGTGTTACAGGAGAAATATTCTGCCAGCTAAACCCATCTCTATGACTACCTGCTAACATTAAGTAGACTGACAAACCTAGGGACTTATGGTTATATTTTTATTTTGACTATGGCTATATGAAGTTTTTAAATGAATTTAACCTTTCCAGTTTTTCAGGTTGAATTTGAAGCTGGGCAAATTTTACAATATCGAAAACCTTCATATAATAAAAATAAATGACATAAAAGACTAATTTTTTAGCATGAAACCATGTTTCTTAATTACCTCTCTTCATGGTATCTACTGGATATTTTTGGAAATCTGTTAAAGTAAAAAAAAAAATACAAAAAGTGACATTGAATGGTTCTTCTCCAAGCCTCCTTGGGCCTTTCAGGGCAAATAAACAAGAAGCAATTAAGTGCTGTGACAGCTTCCAACTTAAGCCCTGTCTATGAGCTACAGAGGAAAGAACTTGCGTGAAAAGAATAAGAAATGAGCAGCTCTTAGATATCAAACTCCAAGATGAAGTTGTCATCCTTCCTTATACTAAGCAGCATTTCATTGTACAAATATTGACTAGCTCTTAAGGAAAGATATTTATTTCCTTGTGGGAGGAGCATCAAAGAATTTTCATTGCTGTTTGTTTTTGCTTCTCATATTGTCCAGGGGAATTAAAAAAAAACAACAGACTTTGGAGATTCTTTATAAAGAGTTGGCTAAGTGACACGATGCTTTAGCAAATGTCTCTGTGTGGGTTTTTTAAATGTAACTATGTCTTCAAGCATCTGGACACATTTCAATCGCTGCCCTTGGTGTCATCGATATCCATATTTTTTAGAAGTTAAACGAGACTGTGCTTGGGATGGCAGTTAAATAATCCAGATTTTTCTTGTTATTCATTCTTGCAAATGCCAGTATGCCCAAATTAAAAACTTTACCTAGAAATACAAATAAAATTTCCTGGAGCTTACAATTTTGTTCCACATATTCCATTATCTTAGATAACTTGTCTATTCCATCACAATGGAGAAATGTTTTCTTCTAACTCAGCATTAAAGACATACATTTTACTTTGTGATGCACTTATCATCAATCAATTTTCAGGAGCTGAGTCTGCTATGAACACAAAGTAGTGGAATGCTGTCTTGATGATAGAAAACAGAGAATGTCAGAGTCATAAAGACAGTATCTCAGGCAGTTAGAAAGGGTAACACTTAAATACATTTTCTGATTTTTTGGAAAGGAATTACTGGACCTTCTCTAGTCCTCTTCACTTATTCTGTTGCCCCTCAGGTCTTTCCTTTTCTGCTTTTAATATTAGATTTAGAAAGATTCAATTGACTGCAGTGCCATGCTGCCTAATCAGTCAGTAAAAAAGCACCAAAGTCAAGAAAAATATTTTAAGAGATGTCAGTTCCATAAAAGTCAACAGAGATAAAGAGATTTATTGCTTCTATCCTCACTGCTGACCTGATTCTATTGGAGTTGGAAATCAAGAAAATCCAATTGTTTGTATGTGGGTATGAAAGCAAGCAAGCAAGAAGCATGAGAAATGGATTTAGTTTGCAGGAGGAAAGGAATAATATTTACAAGTTGTCAGAAGTCCCCAGAAGTTGATATTTTACTGTGCTACCTGAATTTCTGGAACTTTATTTGTCTCTTCTTTGCAGAGAAGAAAACAAGATAAATGAAAGGATGTAGCGTTCTGTTGTTACATTTATTTGCTTATTAACTCATGTTCTCATTTGATCAATATTTATTGTTCTCCTATTGTATGCTTGGAATTGTGCTAGTCACTATCATTATAATAGTGAACCATCCTGATTTGAAAGATCTATTTCATGTTACACAGCCCAAGGGAAAATAGTTCCATTAATCCATCATTTTATATAAAGAAAGATGAAGGGGATTGGAATAGCATAAAAATGAAAGAAGAAACTGCTCGAGTTGCTTTAGTTCATGTAGGAGACTGTTAACTCAAATATTGCTATTGACACATATCTTAAGTCTTACGACACATACATTACTATACATAAATTGATACCAAACATTTTAGGCCAATTAAGTGCCATACCCACAACCAATTCTATACCTGAAGTATTACAATAATTAACTGATTAGTTCAAGAATAATTATTTGTGAACTTCGAGCTAGGAATTTTGTAATACAAATACCCTGTCACACCATGTAAGCTCTGAAAATGTACTAGCATACACAGTCTAGTCCGTTAATAGGATAATCACATTCTTTTATTTAATATTGTATGGGAGAGCAGAAAGAAGGCAGGAGAATAAAAATTACAAAGATTTATTTTCATCAAAAACATATATGTCTTCGCTGGCCAGGTGGCTCAGTTGGTTGGAACGTAGTCCTGTACACAAAAAGGCTGAGAGTTCAGACCTGGTCAGGGCACACACCTAGGCTGAGGCTTCGGTCCCCAGCCACAGTGCATACTGGAGGCAACTGACCGGGGTTTCTCTCTCACATCGTCTTTGCACTCTCCCTATGCCCACTCCAAGTCACCAGTGTCTCCCCGATACACGGCCTTGCATACAAAGTATAGTAAAAGTAAATCATCAAGTTTCCATAATAAATCTTACATTTATAAGAGGGCCTAATGGAACCTTAAGAAAATAGCAAGATAAAATGAGATTTATTCCATTAGAAATGTAAATTTCCTCTTTATTCATTGGGAGATCATTTTTGAAAAGAATAAAAGTCATGAAATATCAGTCCTTACAAATACTTTCTTAAAAAGAAATCCAAATGTTTTAGTTCAAAGGACCCTGATAGTATTCCCAGAATTGAATTTAAATACTTTATATTGATGAAAGTTGAATATGTTCTTTATAGTTAGTTCCTCTACATCTATCAGTAATAGGCATTCTTATCAAAGAGTGTGTCATACAAATCTGCCTCCTTAAACTCATAGGAGATATCTGAGACTTAAATTTAATGTCCAGATTTCTAACTACTGAATTTCTGGTTAGTAAATTTTACTTTCTTAGGCTTTTCAATTTAAAAAGTTTTACTGAAACATTTTTAGTAATATATTTTCCAAAAATCTCATGGTTTTAAAAATAGATTTAGAATAAGCTTTCAAACATTGTGAACTCTGTTATAATGCAATTTCCTAGGTTTCCTCTATGATTTCAGGGTAAGGTAATGAAAAGTATCTTGTTCTTAATTAGACTTTTGCTGGCATTACGTATATTCTGCAGAGGTAAAATCTGGAGTGTCTGACCAAAGACCCAGCATTTGGCTGCAGGATACTGATGGCTTTTACACTATTCAGGGAGAAAGTCTGGCATCCTAGTAAAGCAAACTTGTGAAAATAAATATCAGCTCCTCAGGAGAAAGCAGGGCCATGACATCACTTTGGCTGAAGATAACGAAAGTGTGTTGATAGGAGTCTGGAAACCTGCAATGGAGTGCCTATGGCAGAGTCAGAGACCATTCGGGCAGCAGAGGACTGATATTATAGGGATACCCCAGAGTACACCCCACGGTTTTCCAAAAATAGAGAACAGCGGCAACTGTTCTTGCTTTTGATTGGCCATGAATAATATAATTGCAGGTGAGAAAGTTGGTATTTGCTTCAGGATATTTCTCTCTACAGCAAAGATTTCCTAGGTATGTGGATAAAAACTACAGTTACTAATGTTGCAGAATAAACAGTGCATCTTGTCATATGTATGTTTACCTAGTGGTGACACAGGACATCCAAACAGACTGGAAAACTTGAGTAGTGAATTAAGAAGAGTTTAACAAAACATTGCATATTTGAAAAAACTGCCTTAAATTGCCCATTTGGAAAATCTTGGCTTTTATAATTTCTTTTTTCTTTTTTTAAATATATTTATTTATTATGCTATTACAGTTGTCCCATTTCCCTCCCTTCACTCAACTCCATCCTGCCCACCCCTTCCCTCCCACATTCCCCCCCTATAGTTCATGTCCCTGGGTCATACTTATAAGTTCTTTGGCTTCTACATTTCCTACACTATTCTTACCCTCCCCTTGTCTATTTTCTACCTAACATTTATGCTATTTATTCTCTGTACCTTTCCCCTCTCTCTCCCCCTCCCACTTCCCTATTGATAACCCTCCATGTGATCTCCATTTCTGTGGTTCTGTTCCTGTTCTACTTGTTTGCTTAGTTTGCTTTTGTTTTTGTTTTAGGTGTGGTTGTTAATAACTGTGAGTTTGCTGTCATTTTTACTGTTCATATTTTTTATCTTCTTTTTCTTAGATAAGTCCCTTTAACATTTCATATAATAAGGGCTTGGTGATGATGAACTTCTTTAACTTGACCTTATCTAAGAAGCACTTTATCTACCCTTCCATTCTAAATGATAGCTTTGCTGGATACAGTAATCTTGGATGTAGGCCCTTGCCTTTCATGACTTGGAATACTTCTTGCCAGTCCCTTCTTGCCTGTAAGGTATCTTTGGAGAAATCAGCTGACAGTCTTATGGGAACTCCTTTGTAGGTAACTGTGTCCTTTTCTCTTGCTGCTTCTAAGATCCTCTCGTTCTGTGTAATCTTGGGGAATGTAATTATGGTGTGCCTTGGTGTGTTCCTCCTTGGGTCCAGCTTCTTTGGGACTCTCTGAGCTTCCTGGACTTCCTGGAAGTCTATTTCCTTTGCCAGAGTAGGGAAGTTCTCCTTCATTATTTGTTCAAATAAGTTTTCAATTTTTTGCTCTTCCTCTTCTCCTTCTGGCACCCCTATAATTCGGGTGTTGGAACGTTTCAAGATGTCCTGGAGGTTCCTAAGCCTCTCCTTTTTCCAAATTCTTGTTTCTTCATTCTTTTCTGGTTGGATGTTTCTTTCTTCCTTCTGGTCCACACCGTTGATTTGAGTCCCAGTTTCCTTTGCATCACACTTCAAAGCTCCAGAAATAATTCAACTAAGCAGTGAACACATAGCCAACCTATCAGAAGCACAGTTGAAAACACTGGTAATTAGGACCCTTACAGAATTGGTTGAATTTGGCTTTTATAATTTCAAATATTCATTATATGCCTTACTACTTTATCCACTTATTTTAGATTGAACACTATAAGTTCAATAGTTAAGTATGGTGACCCATATTAGGTTATCAAAAATACTTAGCCAGCTTGTCCAAAAACATACCACCTGCCAGTTGGGTCCACCCTACTTTGCCTAGACAATCTGCTTATGACTAACTAGGTTTCTATTTGTTTTATTATTGTCTGCTTTCACTCTTAAAGTGTTTTGTTTTCTAAGAGAAATTTTTTGGTCACTCTATCTACAAGACTCTAAAAGCATTCTATCCTTATCCCTTAGCTTCGAGTAACTAATTTGGGCTGTAATGACTCAGAAAGAAGGGAAACCCAGGCCCTGCAGCCCATGACATCACAGGGAAAGCTTTTTATTAGTAGAGGGTGTCGGGCTGGAAGTCCCCAAAAATGAAGGTCTGCGAATCATTGAAAGGCCATAGTTAAGTCTGATTTCTTTATTAATTCTTCTACTTTATCTGCTTCAGCATTGAGTAATAGAAACAATAAGCACTAGCAGATTGATTAGATAAAGATTTATTTCAACAGACAGACATGAGAATGACTGCTTGATGTTAGAAAAATACGTATTTGTGGTCATTTTAGAGAAGGGCTATTTGAAACAAACACCCATTCATAAATAGGTTACTGAGACTTTTTTGGAAGAAACTTTTATTTTTAGTCAAAACAATAAAGAATGCATGAATTTGTCTCAGATGATCTTTGAGGCATAGTACGCTTTATAGGCATCGATGATTGATTCAGAAAAAGAAAAAAATAGTGTAAAATATACTTATACTGAAAAAAATCATTTTGTTTTTGAAAACAACAGGTTGACTGTAGCACACGTTCTAAAAATGAAGCTTCAGATTCTAGCTGAGACTATTTTTTCCTCAGTAAATTGTGTATTTCTCTAATTACAATGGTTTTATTATTAAACAGAATTTTCCAGGCCATGCCAAGCAATGATTTGTAATTTCCATACATGAATAAAAACAATTATGATGTAGAACTTCCAAAATGTACCATTGAATCGGCGAACTCTAAACTAGGGCACTGTGATACCCTGGTGTGATGGAAGCAGCGGCTGTGGTGCTGCGGAAGCCCGAGGGCTTTGGTGAGATCTGCTTCACTACCGACCCCTAACACAGAAATAGGACAAATCCCAGCAGAAGGACAGACTGTTTAAGATTCAAAACAGCAATAAACAAACACAAAGTATTTAAAATCCACATTTAAAATGATAAAGTCAGAATTGTCCAAGAAGACGCAATACCGGACAATGATTGTCAGATAAGGAGCAGTCACTCACACTGAGTGGTAGTCACACTCTTTGTCCTCAATCCTGCTCTTCCTCACATTGTCTCTCTCTTAGTGAGTAGCTCCACCATCCACCTAGTGAGGTAAGCCGAGCCCAGAATCATTCCTCTTTTGCCAGCCTCCTTACTCGCACCCCAGTAGCCTTGCCAAAGACTAATGGAAGCTCCGCACTCATGCCTCCCTCCTGTTACTAAATGCTAATACAAGAATGGGGGTTCACCATTTTGTTGGACAACTTATTAGGTATTTTTAGGAGTAACCAATTAATAATGTGTTCCTTTTAGGGGACTAGAATCTACTTCAATTTTTTTTTCTTAATGAGATGAAATGTTCAGGGCCCCAAGACATAGAAGCTATCAAACACAATGCTTAGGCAGTACCATATATTACAGACATGCTTCTCTAAACACCATCATATATAGTCTTAGGCTTCTGCAGTAGAGGACAGAATGATTCTGTTCTCACCTTACAGTCCAAACTCAGCAAAGGTTGAACTTCTTAAAAGAAAGCACGTTCTCAGGATTACCCTCCTGGGACTAAGGCTGTGGGTGTAGTAAATTAAAAAAAACACAAAACTTTTGTTTTGTATATACAAAGGTAGCTTCTTTTTGAATTTTAAGGAACCAGGGATGTCAAAAATAAGTGAGCAAGACTTGCAGAGGTTGTTTGTTGCAGATAATACTGACAATTTATTTGGATCTTCTAGGCACTGTACTATGTTTAGCGGATATGGAAATAATGAAAACAAACAAAAATTCCTCCTCTTAAGCAAGACTACATTTAAGCTTTTTTTCTTTAGCTTAAATACTCAACTCATTGTTAATTAAAATAGCAAAGTTACCATGGCACACCGAAGAACAGTTCATCTTGTTCCATTTTGTTCTGTCAGAAATCAAAGTTTTTATGTGACAGAATGCCAGAGATCTCAATCTGCATTTGGGAATGATGACACAAACTTTCCACTCTTATTCCAGGTGCCTATTCTATGACCCTATAAAGGGGTCATTTATTATGTTTATTATCTAATAGCTACTTCCTGTTCTTCTTGCTACCATTCTAATACTGTGCTGGAGAACCACCTGTTCCCTACTGGATACACAAAGTGTATCCAGTAGGATAAGCAAGACTGGAAAAAAGACCGGAGGAGCTGGTCACAGATTCTCTCCTAGAGTGCTGACAAGGTAAACACTCATTATTTCTTCCTCACTGGAACCCAGGTTCTTCCCTGGTTCCTGCCCTGTGTTCTCAGCATCTGATTATCCCTGTGAGATCCACAAACCATCCCATGGGATTTTTCTTGGCTTTAGTTTCTGCTCCCCTCATTTGCAGTCCCTAATTCCAAATATATGTACGGGTTCTCCCAGGGGCCCGGATGGAGCTCCCGGCTCAGAGCATGAGTATATTTTACCTAAAATGAAAATGAAGTAGCACAAAAGCATGGTGTTAGACTCATCTGCTAATTTATTCTTATGAATTATTCCATGTGATTAATGTAGCTAGTAGCTAAAACTGTTGCTTGGACATAAAACAGAAATGCCAGAAAATTATTTTGCTTGATAGTAAAAAGCTACCGACTTTTTTTTTTCCAGATTATTACAGCAATTACACAGCTGACATGCAGAAGCCTTGAAGATATGTGGCCCGTGGGTCAGCAAACAAGAAATTTGAAATAAATGAAACTCAAATACTGGAATCCTGTTGATGGTCAGCACTGCTCCTCCTGGCAAGAAAGCAGTTTCTTCTCTTCTAAGAAATGATTTGCATGGCACTCGCTGTAGACATTTCTCCAGGTCACATATTAATTGACTACTCAGGTGAGAGTAACACCAGACACTTAAAAAAAAAAATTCAAGATAGCACAGTGTAATCACAAACATGATTGCCTTGTAATAATTAGTACCTTGGGGCTAACTTGTAGCCTAAATCAATAATGGCTATTTTTCCCATCTCAAATCTATAAAATTCCAGACATGATCCTTTCTCCAATTCTGTGCCCTAAGAGCTAAAAGCAAAGTCTGTGTCAAATTCTTGATTTTATATCTGTTGCAGACACAGCACGAGAGATAAAACCTAATGAGTTTCTACAAACACAACCAATTTGTTAGCATTGACTGGTCACTTCAGTGAAAGAACCAGTCAATTTAATCAAATTGCCTAAACTGGCCTTAAGCTGAAGTGACAAATGGATGCAGTCAAAATAATCAAACTAAGTAAATAGACTGGGTGTGTTCACTTCAATGTCCTTACCATGGTTTTGAATCTTAACATTTTTGCTAATAAGCACTAGTCTTTGCTGAATGGAAAAAATGTTCGCATTGGGGAACACAAAGCAATATGCCTGCTTACCCCGGTGGTCATAACCAATTAACTGAAGGAGCAGAACATGTAGGCAATTGGAATAAACCTTTCCCCCTCACCTCCTGACTGAGGGCATGCCCAGGAGTTCTACACCAGGTTTTCTAATCACTGACTCATGAAGAATCCAGAAGAGACATTGCCCCTAGCCACAGTATAATTGGTTATATACATAGAGTATAAACATACGTTTACTGGACAGTGGACACAGGAATATTGAATTAGAAAACATGCCCAAGTAACTCTACCAGGAATCTAAGAAGAATAGACAGCAGAGAGGGCTTTCTAAAGCCCCAAACAATCATGGTAATTCACTTCCAACTGTTGCCCTGCTGGCACTCTTCCTAAGCGGACAGGGGAGAGCTGCTGCATCTCTCAGATAACAAGGTAATTAATGTTAAAAGGGAAGACCAGATTGAGGAGGGTCAGTTGTTGCTTCGGAATTATAAAAAGGTAGAATTAGAGAGCCTATTTTCATTCGGCTCAAAGTTTTTTTTTTTTTTTTCTAAAGCTTATTTTAAAGAGATTTGGAAAGGCAGGGGTTGAGACGTGAATAAACAAAGGCTATTATAGAAAAAAGAAATTCCTTTCCTCTTTGCCTCTTTCCATTACAGAACTCTTCTGAAACCCCAAAGGCATTTCATAACCCAACCTTCCAAAATTTGTTTCATCTACTTTAAAACAAAAAGCATATGTTAGGAGTTGTTCATAAACACTTTTCCGGGTGATGCCATCCTTTCAGTGAACTAAAAATCTGCCTCACCTTCCCACCCTGATTCTGTTTCACAGCAGATACATAATCACTATTTGCTAATTGCTCAAACTCTACTGACAGGGGGTGCAATTATGGTAGCGCAACATCTGGAGAAATGTTACCACTACAAGGCAGCAATGGGCTTGTAGAGAGCTACATGGGAGGATTAAATAAGAGTTAAGCGTTCGCTGTTAAAATGGAAGCTTAAGATAGATATTTAATAACACTTTCACATTGATTGAATCAGGATAGTAAGAAGCTAGAAAAATTCCTTAGCAAATGGAATAGGGAAAGTGGTACAGATAGCTCAACACAATGGATAAACGATCTTGGTTGTCAAGGTGGAAGTCCTTGACTGCCTGGCAGGGGGGTAGAACTGGGAAAACAAGAACCTCACCCCTCAGGGATGTTATCACCTCCCTAGAGATAACATCTACACCTCAGTTGTAGATCAGCTCCAGGCCCAGAAAAGCAGCAAAACCGGTGGGTGAAGGCTTTAGAACCAATTGCAATGACTAAAGACAAGCCCTATCACTGACCAATCAGGTGAGACCTTGCCCCTAAAAGAGCACACCTGGAAAAGTGATGAATATTCTGCTGCAAGCCTCCCCTGGGACATTCCCTAAGATTCCCTCCTGTTAGAGAGAGACAAAAGTCTCAAGACAAAGGACCCAGCCTGCATAGAGGTTCACCCTCTGGGGAGCAGCCCATGCCATTCCCTTTCTTTTCGTCTTCCCCACTCTTCTTTCTTCACCAACTATAAGGCAACGGACAGCTGGCAGCTTGTCCCAGACTAATCCCATGAACCTGTCCCTAAGGCCTCTTTTCTCTGACTTCCCAGGGAGCTAAGGCAGCCGGCCTAGGCTCTCCTGTTGTTCCTTATGTGTTAAACCATTCCTTTGTTTTACTGTCTCCAGCTTTAATAAATGGATCCTCATAGTCACCTGGACTAGTGTTGTGACATCTTTCCTACTCAAAGGCAAGAGCCCACACACTACAGATGGACCTAGGCCGACCTGTCCAGGGGCTTCCATGACATTGATTTCATAACACACGATGACAGTAAATCTTCTCTTTTAACTATCAAGCAAAAGGAAATATGAATCTTTATATGAGGGATAAAAGCAATAAATGAGAGTTGAGAAATACTAAGTAGACTTATTTAAAGATGTAATTATAAAAAATGGTAATAGTTAATAGGTACGAAACACTTACTCTCTGCTAGATCTAGCCTTAGTGTTTTAATAAGTATTAACACATTTAAATTTCACAACACCTTTAACAGGGAGTTATAATTTCTGTTCTTATTACTTTAAGATGAGAAAACTGATGCACAGAGAAATTGAGCAACTTGACAAAGATGACACAGCTAATAAGTGGAGGAGTTAGGATTTGAACCTAGAAAATCTTGCTCCAAGATCCACGCTCTTCATCTGCATATGCAACAGCCCTTAAAATAAAACATCTGGATATCTGGATATCTGTACAAATGAAATACTATATATATTTTGAATATATATACTCAGTTTTGAATATGTTGTATGAACAAGAAATATTAATATTAATGGTAGAAGAAAATGATTGCAGTAAATAGTGCATGACCTCCATACAGCAGTCTAAAAAAAGTTAGTACACATTTTTTAAAAGTAAATTTTTGATTCTACTTACTTATATAAGTGTAATGGGTGCTGAACAAGTTTTAGAAGGAGGTGTAGCCTGAGAAGCCCCCAAATCCCCCACAGGCCTAGCTGGGGGGCTGGGGAGAGCAGCAGCAAAGTGATTGAGAGTTACTCTGCATATCAATTAACAGCAGACTAGCTTCATAGGAATGCTGAATAGTCTGCCTGGGCCAGGGATATAGGCTTGACTCTGACCCATGATGTAACTGAGAGGCACCCCCAACCCCTTACAGCACCTGCGAGAGCTTGGAGATGGTTCACTTCACGCCACAGGGCCACGCCTGCCAGGCCTAACTATGGCAGCCCAGAAAGGCTGAAAATGTGGGAGTGCTAGCAGGAGTCGTAGATGGGGTGAGGAGTCAGAAATGGGGTTACAGAGGAGGATCCAGGCCAGAATGTTCAAAAAAGAGGCAGGATGCCATGTGTGAGGGAACAATGGTGGAACTTGTGGGTCAAAAGGGGGTGAAAGGACTCTTGCTGGCAGGCCATGAGGAGGTGCCACACAGTGTGAGGTTAAGAACTGGAGACAGGGTCACACAGCTGATGGGGCTGGGAACTGCAGGAGACCTTCCCAGCCGAGAGAAGTGAGCTGCAGACTTCTGTTCCGTTCCTTTTACCAAACTCTGGCGCTGAGAGACACAGTTCTTACAGGTGGTGGGCAAAAGGAACACAGAGTAATAGACCCAAACGGGGCTTCCGTTTCACAACTGTACGTACCACTGACACAAGTACTTAGTGATGAAATATGTCTGAAACAATACCCATTACACTTTTTTTGTTTTAAAGTGTTCTTTTTATTTACCTACAATGTCAATTTTTTTTAATGAGTATGCGTGTGTTGCTTTTTTATCATGAATATAATCAATCAGTTTGGATTTGGAGAAAATATCTGGATGAAATTAAAGGACAAGTCTTAACAAGCTTGTAGAGACTGCATACATAAAACCAACCACAACCCTGCCCACATTCATAAGAGGACAACTTTAACGGTCTCATTAAAAGCCTGGTTGATCAAGAACGAGTCAGAATGTGAGAAATTTGGATTTCAAAATCAAAAGTATGGTTGGTTAAAATGCATGGCATTGGCTATTTCTTAAAATAATTCTTAACCCATGTGACTATGATAGGAGCAACTAGGGCCTCTGGTCATCCTCCAGCCTCTCGTCCCTCCTGCATACATAAGCACACACAGCCCACCACCACTTCCATTATAGGGAAGCAGTGAAGGAAAACAACGGAGTGAGTCACAAAAGGTCTCTGATTATTTTTGATTTTTCAAAGGCTAACTCTGTCATTTTGACTGATACAACAAAAGAAAAACCGGACCATCTCACAACTCCTAAAAGTGAGACATGCCATAGACACAGAAAAAGGACAGTCATGATTCTCAAGCTATAGAACGTCCCCACAGACTATTTTCACCTGGGAGAAGGTCTGCCTCATTAACCTTCAGGCGATGGCAACTGAGGGAGATGGCAGAGAAAAGCGGTGGGACCAACTCGAAGAGAGATGACACAAGTCGGAAGTAAGATGAGTTGAAAAAAGGACAATCTCTAAAGGAAAGAATAAAACACGGAAATTGGCAGCACAAATGGGAAGTGACAGGAAGAGACTGTTCGGGACTGTAAATGAGATCATTGGAAAAAGCCGTGGAACATGCATTGGAGTGAAACCACTGAGCGATGGGATGATGCCCCCAGACTCTTAGCAGAGCAATATTGTCTGCCCGCTGACAGGGCAGGACTGGATTTATCACACAGCCGCTGCCTTCCCCAGCCCGTTCTCAGGGAAGCAGCAAAGTCAATCGCCACGAGAAAACCAGCCAACCCTTTTCTTTTTTGCTTCTCAAATTAGTGAGAAAATGTAAATGTGAATTTTCTCCCTGTGGCTGTATCCTCACACAGTGGTGACACATTAGCAAATGCTGTGAGAAAATTTAATTTTGTGTCTTCTTCTTAATCTTGAGGCTGACATCCCTTTGAAAGTGCTAATGGACCCTCTCTTGTTCAGAGTCCAGTACATTTACCTTTAAAGGTTTTCTATAGAATGTCCTTTAAAAATAAAGAATTCTAGGATGTAATACTCATCTTCTGCATTTGAGCCTCAGTTGTTTCTCCTTTGTATTTCCCCTGTAGACACTGTTAATAGACTGTATCAAGTAGGAGGCCCTCGACTCCAAAATCCAGGTCACAAACGGATTGCTCCTTGCTCAGCATCCACTGTTCCTGAGAACAGCCTGATTTCACTTTAAATTAAAGATATTTAACACATCTCTACATACTGTGCAATGTTGAAGACTTATGCAATCAGGTTCAAAGGGAGCATATCAACTCACACTTCTTGAATGTTGGACAGCAAGAGCCATGGCCATTCTACACTCTACCCCATGCAGTTTAGCTTTTAAATGAGTACCCAAATAAACACTTAGTGTGCTGCGTATTAAATGCCTCTCTGCTTGCATTATTTGCCTGATAGCAGATGCTTACAAAGGAAGAACAATAGAAGTCAGGAGGTAGTTTCATTGGGCTAAAGCTTTTGAAATAAAAGGTTTTATTTGATGCAGATTTTTAATAGAACACACAAATATAAAATAATTACATCAGAGATTAAAAACAAACAAAACTCAGGGATCTTTTAAAACCTTAAAGTACGGACAGGTCTGAAATAAAATGGCTGCTTTGAAGCAACACACAGGGTGAAGGAGCAATGAGAAGGCATATTAATATGCCCTTTAATATGCACTCTAAGTCCCTAACTAGATGGGATTCTCCCTGCCTGGCAAAAATTACTGATTGCAGGGTTTGGACAGTTATGTTCATTAATTAGGAGAGTTTGGGGGAAAAGACAGTTTGAGTCTATTACCTCATCACCCTGCATATTGGATGGGCAACAGCAGGAACTGCCAGAATGCAAGAATATACTGAAGACTGAGCTACTTCCTCTAGGTTTCTCCCAGCACCCTTGAGAAGGAAGTGTGATACTCTGAGACTCAGTGTCCATAACTTGTCTTGTGAGAGGAAGCCTTGGGGCAAAGAAGAAGAACCATTGATGTCCCTCAGGTTTCACTTCAAGGTGTCACACTCTGGGATCAACTCTGCAATTTTCTGTCTGTGAGATGTAACAAGAAACACTTGGGCAGCCTGTAAGAGCTTTCACAGATCCTAGGGAGATGTTCCCAGGTGAGAGAGAAGTGCAGCCTGAGAGAGTGAGAGCTTCACATCATCACAGCAGGCAGGAGCAGGAAGCAGAGTAAGGAGACTGAGCAAGGAAAGGAGTATTTCAGTGGCTAGAGGAGCATAGATGGAGGCTATGCAGAGAGCACCAGGGAACATTCACACTCATTACTGGCATTGTCCATAGGAGAAAATGACAATCCATGAGCTCAGAAGTGACCACAGTGAGACACTTGTCTGAAATTGTTCATTGGGAAGTTTAAGCCTTGGGGAAGAAAGAAGAGTCAAAGAGGATAGTATTTACGGAGATGAGGAGATATACTTCTTTTATTCTTTATATCTTTATCCACTTCAGGTTTATGAACTATGACCTATTTAGGGGGAATAAAATGCCTCAGAAACAAACTATCAGAGCACTCTTGATTAATTGTAGAAAAATGCTGGCATATTGGCTTTTCTGTAATAGGAAAAATTGATATACTTTCAAAAAATAAAAGTCTGGAGAAAATAATTATTGAGGTATATAAGAATATTTAAAATTGTTCTTATTATATTGTCTCATGATTAGATTATCCTAATAATGTGTTTGTTGTCATTTCAGCAGGAAAATAAATATCTATAAAACATAAAATTATTTAAATATATAGAGTATTATGGCTTCAAAACATTTACTTCTTAAGAAAGAAAAAAAAAAAAAGACTTCCTGCCAAGATGGAGACATAGGTAAATACACTTTGCCTCTTCACACAACCAAAAGGACAACAACAAATTTAAAAATGAAAAATAACCAGAGCTGCCAGAAAAATCACACTATATGGAAGTCTGACAAACTAGGAGTTAAAGAAGAAAACATTTATCCAGACTGGTAGGAGGGGTGTAGACGGGCAGCCGGGGTGAGGAGGATTCATGACAAGGCTGCAGCTGGTGGAGTCAGCAGTCCCATATTTGTGTGTGGATAAACCAGGAGAAACAACTGGGAAGTGAGACAGACGGTGCAACCCAGAGTTCCAGTGTGCGGAAATAAAGCCTCAAAACCTCTGACTGAAAACATTTGTGAGGGTTATGGCAGCAATGGGAGAAACTCCCAGCCTCATAGGAGAGTTCTTTGGAGAGACTCACAGGATTCTAGAACATACACAAGCCTACCCACCTGAGATTCAGCACCAGAAGGGCCCAAACTTCTTGTGGGTAGCAGGGAAAGTGACTGAAAGCTGGCTGAGAGCCAAGCAAGAGGCATTCTTCCCTCTCGCACTCCTCCCCCACATACAGCATCACAACGCAGCCAGGTGGGTTGCCCCACCCTAGTGAACACCTAAGGCTCTGCCCCTTACTATATAACAGGTGCGCTGAGACAAAAAAAAATTATATATATATATATATTTATATTATATATATATATATATATATATATATATATATATCCCAAATGAAAGAACAGATCAAATTTCCAGAAAAAATACAACTAAGCCATGAAGAGGTAGCCAATCTATCAGATGCACAGTTCAAAACACTGGTAATAAGGATGGTCATAGAAATGATTGAGTATGGCTGCAAAGTAGAGGAAAAAGTGAAGGCTATGAGAAGGGAAATAAAAGGAATCAACAGTGAAGGGAAGTAAACCAGGACTCAAATCAACAGTTTAGTGCAGAAGGATGAAATAAACATTCAACAAGAATTGAATTCAAAAACATGAGAGGCTTAGGAACTTTGGGGACAAAACATTTAAACGTTCCAACATCCAAATCAAAGGGGTGCCAGAAGGAGAAGAAGAAGAGCAAGAAATTTTAAACTTATTTGAAAAAATAATGAAGGAAAACTTCCCCAATCTGGCAAAGGAACTAGACTTCCAGGAAGTCCAGGAAGCTCAGAGAGTGTCAAAGAAGTTGGACTCAAGGAAGCACACACCAAGACTCATCATAATTACATTATCCAAGATTAAAGATAAGAGAGAATCTTAAAAGCAGCAAGAGAAAAGGAGACACTTACCTACAAAGAAGTTCCCATAAGGCTATCAGCTGATCTCTGCAAAGAAACCTTGCAGACAAGGAGGGTCTAGAAAGAAGTATTCTACACCATGAAAGGCAAGGACCTACATCCAAGATTACTCTACTCAGCAAAACTATCACTTAGAATAGAAGAGCAGATAAAATGCTTCCCAGATAAGGTCAAGTTATAGGAGATAATCATCACCAAGCCCTTAGTATATGAAATGTTAAAGGGACTTACCTAAGAAAAAGAAGATCAAAAATGCAAACGGTAAAATGACAACAAACTCACAACTATCAACAACTGAACCTAAAATAACAAAAACAAAAGTGAACTATGCAAACAACTAGATCAGGAACAGATTCACAGAAATAGAGATCACATACAGAGTTAACAGTGGGGAGGGGAAGCAGGGAGAATGGAGGAAAAGGTACAGGGAATAAGAAGAATAAATGGTAGGTACAAAATAGACAGGGGGAGGTCAAGAATAGTATGGGAAATGGAGAAGCCAAAGAACTATGTGTGACCCGTGGATACGAACTACAGTGGGGGAATGATGGTGGGAGGTGGGGTACAAGGCATAGGGGAATAAAGGGGAGAAAAAAATAAGACAACTGTAATAGCATAATCAATAAAATATATTAAAAAGAAAAAGAAAAAAAACACAAAACAGAAAAAAGAGAGGATTTGTCTTTTAAAGTTTTAAAGCAAATCATATAAAAATTTAAAAAATAAGCGTGAGATAAAATAGAAAGAACTGAAATTATATTTAATATAATTTATATAAAATTCTAAAATAACAAAATATGATTTAATTTCAGCAAATTAATAATATTGTTTTAAACATAGATATTGTTTAGTAATTTCTAAAAGGAATTTTATTATTGTCTCATAAGAATCAGTAAGTCAACCAATAAAAGTAACAAATAAGATTGTAACAGACAGAGGTCTGGCCCTGAGCAGGTCTGCCTAGGGTCTGCAGTGGTGTGTAGGTCCTTGACTTTGTGTAGGAAAGATTTCATAGCACTCCAGGTGACTATGAGGATCTGTTTATTAAAGCTGGGGACAGTGAAACAAGGAAGAATTTAGCATAAAGGAAGCAACAGGGGAGCCTAGGCTGGGCTGCCTTAGCTCACTGGGAAGTCAGAGAAAAGGGGAGTTTGAGGATAAATTCAGGGGATTAGCATGGCACAACTGTCAGCTGCCCGTTGCCTTAGAGTTTAGAAGTGTTCCTGTGAAGAAAGAATTGGGGGTGAGGTGGAGAAGAAACAAAGAAACAGAGCAGGCTTCTCCCCAGAGGGAGAGGGCAGGCATGCTGAGTCCTTTGTCTTGAGGTTTTTCTCTCTTTCTTGCAGGCGGGAACCTTAGGGGAGTCTCAGGAGAGGGTTTCAGTAGAATATTCATCAGTTTTCCAGGTGTGCCCTTTCAGTGCATGGTCTCCTCTGGTTGTTCAGTGACAGGGCAGGAGGTCTGTAGTCTTCCAAACTGGTTCTGGTGTTGCCCACTGGGTTTTGCTGCTTTTCTGGGTCCGGAGCTGAAATGGGCCTAGATGTTATGTCCAGGGAGGAAAGGTTACCCTGGGGGCAATGTCCTTGCTTTCCCAGTTTTGCCTCCTGCCAAGCACTCTGGGTCTTCCACCCCTGACTATCTGTACCTGGCTGTAAATCACTGGGCCGTTGTGTCAAGCTCTCTGTTTCAGATTCCCTGTTCCATTTGCCAGGGAATTCTCCTGGCTTCTCACTCTCCTGTCTCAAGACCAATAATATCATGTTTTATTTCACAAAAGTTTATAACAGATAATAGGATACCTTTTAGAGTAGGTAGGTAAAAAAATAGAAGAATAATGATCAAATTAAATTGAAAAAGGAACAAAATACAGGTCTATAATCTTATCTGAAGCCCTTGGAGTCAATGGGTTTGTGTATATCATACATATGTAGCCTGTCCATCCACACTCTGTAATTTAACACATTGTTTCTCAACATGCACACCGAATGGGATATATGACTATCAATGATTATATCAGTGTCGGCCAAGTTTAGCTACCAAATGTGACTTGGTATCAAACCTAAAAGGGGGAAAAAGATTGTTCTTTGTTTTCATAGTTTGCTGCTTTGTAGAGTTGCAGAAATAAGGTTATGTACCTGTATTTTATATGTACATACAAATCTAAGAACTTCACAGATAATAAACATTTTGTGTTCTATCCAAATAGCTGTATAATTCAGTGAAAACATAACAGAGGAGAGTCTAGTTTGCATTGACTTGCGGAGGACTCTGCAGCCTTGGGTCCTACAAAGAATTCGTATGTGCCAAAAGGATAATGACTGAATTCAGGATGTTAACAGAGAGAAATTTATGAATAGTGTTCAAATATAATTTCAAGTGATGTAAATGTTTGAATGGTGGTTAAATAAATAGTTTTAAAATTGTAATCACTTCACTAAGTTATTGAGAAATTCATTGAGTATATCCACTGTAGTTGAGCTTTTCATCTTTGAAATGCTCTATCCTGTAGGCAAGAATCACAGAGGATGTTACATACTTTGAAAGGGCTCCTTGATTTCAGCCCTGGCCACGTGGCTCAGTTGGCTGGATCATTATCCCTTATACCAAAAGGTTGCAGGTTCAATCCCCAGTCAGGATACAAATGGGAGGCAATTGATTGATGTTCCTAAGATGCCATATAATATAGTGTAATATTTTGAAAATTGGGTTCTATATTCATATGGGACCTGTATGTAGGTCCAGTTAATTAACTTCTCTGAGGCTCAATTTCCTCAAGTATTTCTCATATGACCTGAAGTTTTAAAAATACTTTTCCTGTCTGCTGCTTCATGGAATTTCAAAATAAAGAATGTATTTTATTATAGGAGGTTAAGAATCATGAGGTTTCTTATGTAAAATGTATGGATAAAGCCAAAGCTATAGTAATAATAATAGCGATATTATTGTTAAAATAAAATCAAAATTTAAGTAAATATAAAAGTGTAAATTAATTAATTTTGACAAAATCCATGTGGATTAGGTCCTCTTATTCTCCATCTTTTAGAGATGAGAAAACTGAGGTACAAACTGGTTTAATAATTTTCCCAAGATCACAGAGCTAGTAATTGTTAAGGCCAGCACACTAGCCTCACAATTCGGCCCCATCACCCATGCTCATAATTGCTATGCTACATGCACGTGAAGGCCTAGGGCTAAGAGAAATATGTTGACATGAAGCCTTTGCTGCTACATTGAACTGTCCTGATCAACATAATAAGGCTGAGATGCTTTCATAATAAGATGGTAGAGACAGAATAAGGAGGAAGAAATTCTCACACAAGTGAGAGCAGCCAGGAATACTGTGCAGGTCCCACTCTTGGTGGTTCTAGTTATGAGGACCTTACCTAACATTACCAAAAAGGGCAACATGCAAATGAAGTCAACAGTAATGAGAAGTGGGATGAGATGCGGTTTAGCTAACTCCATCTTAAGGGGATGTCTGAGGCAGACATTGGCAGTAGGAAACAGATAAATGTTCAGACTTGGATTGTAGATCGTAGGCATTGTAATGAGACCGCCTGGTCATGAACTTTGGTGTTCTATACATTTTGCCCACTGACTCCTTCATCTTGCATACACAAGTGTTTCTATGAATTCATATTTTTCCACTTAATTTATTTGTTAATGTCATTATTTGGAAGAAACTCTAGGGCAGACTATAAAATGGTTGAACCATTTCTTCTTGTGACCTAGTAATACCTGGCTGAGAAAAGCTGCAATTGTAGAAACTTGTATGTGTGTTTTCCTGACCTTTACTGCAGTTGGGGAGAATTGAGACCACATGGAGGGGTTAGTGGCAAGGGAAGAATGTAGGTTTTATTGCTTTTGTTGTTACATATAGTACATAATCTTGAATATATGGGACTCTTTTTTGTTGCAAGTGACAAAACTGGCTTAAACTACTTTAATGTCAATATGCAACTAAGTGTTCAGAAGTGTCTAATACAGGTTTCTACCTACGTCACCAGGATACCCTGTCTCCATCTCCGTCTGTCTGTGTCTCTCTCTTTCTCTCTCACATGTACTTTCCCTTGTGTCGGTTCATTCTTCTTTTGTTTTTTTTATTTTTATTGAATTTATTGTGGTGACATGTATAATAAAATTATATAGGTTTCAGGTGAACAATTCTGTCATACATCATCTGTATATTGTATTATGTATTCACCACCCCAGTCAAATATTTGTTCATTCTTAAGAAGACTCTTCACAGTGCACATAGATCAACATCAGGAGCTCTAGTCTTAGTATAGAGGGAAAAGTATCTTCTCTCCTCTTGGACTGTATAAATTCATAAAAACATAAAATTCTGTAAGTCCAAATGTTCCATCCCTGACCTGGTCCAATAACTTGAGCAGGAGAAGATGATAGAGCAACCTGATTTTGCAAATTTGAATTACATGCCCACATCTGGAACTAGGACTTGAGGCCAGTCCCAGTCAGAAATGTTGAAGTGTTTTTTAAAGAAACCCTGGAGTCAACAAAGTAGTTACAAATGCTCAATTGTATCTCCTTTCCTTTATCTTCAAATATTCTTTTCCTAATTTCCTTTCCACTGCTCCCATGCTTACTACATATGTACAAGGTTAAAATATTTAGATATATGCATAAAAACAATAGGTTTAAATGAAAAATACCTTGAACTCCTTCAGTTATACATATTAGAGACAACTAAGTAAAGATTATGTTTAATTAAAACACTTTAATATTTCCCTTTTAGATAACTTGTTTAATAAAGTACAGCATTATAAAAATTCCAGAAAAAATATCATTAACTAAGTCAGCTCAAAAGAACTGTTTTATAAAGGAACTTCTGTAAAATTTCAAGTTATGCTCACTCACAAAGAATCTTGCAAGACTTGGAGGAGGGTGTAGATGCTGAATTTTGCCTCTGGTAGTTCTCTATATTTGCAAATGAGGAGCATAATATTCAAACTTGAAATATAATCATCTGGTTCCTGTAACCTACATTTTAGTATTTGCTCTCTGTCATACTTCCCAGGCCCTTTTCATTAAAGTCATAAATATTGACTTATAGATTCAAAATTGACCTTTAAAATATCTGAATAGATTCCTATTTCCAATTTCTCACATTCTCCAAGATTTTAGAAAAAATGAGAATAATTATATTTAAATGTAATTTAATAACTTAAGATGATAAGTTGTTTACTGCCCAAAGAGTTTATCTCTTGCCCTGTATTTCTACTCATTTAATATTAAGGTTATTTTGAATGATTAATATATATATATTTGAATGATATATATATATATTTGGTATATTCATAAGGGTATAAAATGACACAAATCCTAATATTATCATCTAGAGATGATCTATGATAATATTTTGGTGTTTTTTTCTCCCTATGTAAATTCAATTTAAATAGTTAAGGCCAGATTGAAAAACTTTTTACCTTTTATATTTTCAATAAACATATAAGCATTCTGCCATGTAATTGACTTTGTTTCAATTGTTTAATTTTACTATAAGCATATATAATGATTTTTTCTGCTCCTATATACATATATTCATAGGCTGTTTCTGAACTCTAAATTTTCCATTGGTTTGTCTGTTCTTGCACTATTACCACTATCTCTAGCTTTAAAATCTGTCTTGATACCTCATACAGTAAGTCCTGTCCATTGCATTTTAGAATGCCTCCACAATCATATTTCCCTGTACATAGAATCAGTTTGTCAATTTCCACATAAATACACACCCACACAATTCTGTGGGAATTTTTATTGGGATTTTACTGAATCTATCAATCAGTTTGAGGGTAATATCTTTACCAAGTTTTCTCCATTCACTTTTATTTTATTTCTCAATATATTCTAATCCATAGTCATTGTACATCCATGTGTTTATTTAGGTCTTCTTTAGTTTCCCTCACTATTAGTTCATTGTCTTAATATCATCCATTACATTTGGTTCTATTTAATATGCTTTTAAATCCACATTTAATATGCATACAATATCTATTTCCTATTTTATTGATACTGTAATAATTTTCTTATTCATTCTTACACTATTGACCTTTTGGGTTATTTTAAGCTGAGTGTGTATAAGTCTGGTGTTGTCATGGTGTGTATGTGTGTGAGAGATTGTGAATAATTTCTCTGGATCCTTTAGCAAGCATTGTTGCTGATAAAATGCTAATTTTAGATGAAAATCCAATTTTATTGTCTTAATTTTTGTTTCTTTAATTATTAGTGAGATTGAATATTTTAAAATGTTTATTAGCTATTATAACTGAATAATTAATGATTCTGCAAGCTACAGAAAAACTCTTACAAAAATATTAGCTGATTTCTAATCATATGCTTTTTATGCATAAGCATTTATGTAGATCAACCTTTTTTAACCATTGTTTTCTTTGATATAATACCATTTTCTTATGCTTTATATTAACATCTGAATCTTTAAAGTCCTTTCATTATGCACTTGTTACTAATTTGATTCATTATTCCATTGTTGGGATGCTGAAAGTTACATAGGCATGGACAACTTTTTATTTATGAAAAATGTTTTAATACTCATTGAGTCCGGACTTAGGTACAAGATTGCATGTTATATGCTGTGAGAAAAGCAAGTGAATATGACTCATTCCCTACTTTCAGGTAGTTGACCATCTACTAATAGTAGGTAAATATAATCAGGGCTGGGAACAGAATCCAAAATTAGCCAACCACAGTATTTCAGATTGAAATTTACACATTTACTTTGCAGTACAATTTATTTTGCCCTGGTGCTTTGTCGGATGTTAAAGAATCCTACCTGGCCACCAGGGGTGAAATGTCCATGAAAAGACTGAATGTAAAATGATGTAAAAATTACATCAAGAAGGATAGGTAAAATAGAAAAAAAAAATAACTCATTTGTTACCATAAGATTAAACATAGGGATGAAATTCACAACTGCAATGGCATTTGCATTTCTTTCATCATGTATTTTAGGTTAATTTATAGATTTGTTCATTGAAACCTGGAATGTGTTCTAATAACCTCCACTTTCCCATAAAGCAGCAGATTCTGGATCTTCTCACCCTGAAGGAGTTACAATTAATTAAACCAGTGAGTCTTTTTTACAAGTTTTATGACTGTAATAGCTAATGGTGATTAGTCTAGATAATATTGTTAGGCTCTCACTTTCCAGCTTAGGGGTATGGCTTTCATTCTAAAGTGTTGATTGTTTCTTATCTAACTTTGAAAATAAGATTAGATGCTTTTTAACTGATGTCTTCTACATTGTCTAACTATGAAAATTTATATGGTAATTTAAAATCTGATAAGCTATGAGTGGCATAAGTCTGCATGATAAAGCAATCATAAGCATTGACACATTGGGCAGAATGAAATTCAGTCTGCCTGTACAATGGAAAAATTTTCTATCACACACTGAAGAGTTAGAAAGGGACATTGAAGATATTATTCACCATCTAACATAATTCTCTTTATTTTATCCACATTCTTCACAGTGTCTAGAAAATTCTATTTTGGAATTTCAACAAAATTGAAAGCAGTAAAAGATAATAGCTCTCTGGATAGTATTTTTGTTCATTCATTTATTCAACAACTATGTTTTGAATGTTGAGTTTATAAAACAAGGCACCTCAACACACAAGAAAGGATCAGATGCCACTCTTGATATCTAATAGATTGCAGACTATTTAATTAGAGTTGCATGATTACAATCTGAGGACAGATTTGTTACTTACTAGTAATGTCACCCTGTGAAATTGATTACTCAAAACTGTCCTTTTGTTAAAGATAAAAAGAGAATAATAATATCTATCTATCCATGCTGTTCTGTGGATTATGTTATGTATTACATTAGCCCAATTATGGACACAATACACAATAAAAAAGACTGATTTCTATAGGCAGCTCTGACATAACTCACATTGGAAATGATCCCAATCACTTGGAATTCCCATCCTTATGTGATACCCCTTTCATTGAATGTGGGCTAGAGCCAGTGACTTGCTTTTCAAAAGTAGGATACAATAAAAATTACAGATGTCACTTCGTTACTTAAAGTACAAAAACATTGATTTCTCTCTTGGTAGTATTTTCTTACTGTTACTTTCTTCCTCTCCTTTTTCTCCTCAGCCTGCTTACTATAATGAAGCAAGGTGTAATTCTGGAGAAACTCATACAACAAACAGCTAAGGCCTTCCGTCTACTGAACTGTGAAGAACAATGTCCTGCTAACACCCAGTGAGAGAACTTAGAAGGGAAGCATGCCCTAGCAAAACCCTGAGGTGGCCACAGCCCACACCAATATATGATTGCAGCCTTGTGGGACAGCTGGGCAGACATCTAGATTTTAGTCTTGTGACACACCCTGAAGCAGAGAACCCACTAAAGCCATGCCCAGATGCCCAATCCACAGAAACCGTGAGATAATAAATGTGAGGTGTTATATAAGCTCCTATGCTTATAAGTAACTTGTTAACCAGCAATAGATAACCAATACAGTTTATCTTGCATATTCCCTTTCTGAATCTGTATTTGCTGGTCTCTAAAAGATGACAGATCAATAATGCAGGGTTTACTGACTTCAGAGATTCTTTATAGTTTAAATACAATATGTATAGAAGAACTTAGCAAACTCTTAAGCACTCTACAGATATAAGCTAATTTTCAAGAATGAATGTTAAAACAAGTGATTAGTGTCACAAGATAAGGAATTACTACTTACTGAGTACCTAGGATATTTCTGACACTTCCAAAGATATTACAGAAATGCATCTAATTGACACTACACACCCACCAGAGAGGCATCGTGATGCCCATCTTATAATTGAGAAAACAAGTTCAGAAAAGTTTAGTCACAGGGGTGCCCAACTCACAGCCCATGTGCTACATGTGGCCCAGGATGGCTAAGAATGCGGCCCAACACAAAATAGTGAATTTACTTAAAACCTTTTTTGGATGACCCTTCCTCTTTTCAAGGGTGGGAGGTGGGGAGGTGGGGCAGGGGGAGTGGTAAGGTGAAAATGGAGATAATTGTACTTGAATAACAATAAAAAATAAAATAAATAAAACTTTTGGAAATTAAAAAAAATAAATGTATATAAATACAGCCATGTAAATTTTTTTTTAACTTTTTCTTTTGCTCATCAGTTTTTTTTAGTGTTTGTGTATTTAATGTGTGGCCCAAGAAAACTCTTCTTCCACTGTGGCACAGACATGCCAAAAGGTTGGACACCCCTGGAACTTTAGTGACTTGCAAAGATTAAGATGGGTTGGATTTGGAAATGCATTACCCAGATATGACTCAAAAGTCCATGTCCTTTGATTTATGAAATCCTGCTTGCTTTTTAAAAAACAAAAATTGAAGTCCCAAAATTAAATACCTTGTAATGAGTGATGTTGGTACCCCACCAATATATTCTTAATTGAGCAGGGGCCCTAAATCTCCAGCTGTTGAGTATTGGTTGCCAAGGCTCCCAGCAGCCCCCTTCTCTGAAGAAACCCTTCGAGAAGGGATGCATCACCCTGAAGCTTAGGACTGACCCGACACAGGCTATATAACGTGTGTGTTCAAATTGAGAGTAATTCTGTGCTTAATTCCTGCTTCAAAATCCTGTAGGATGAAGCAGAAGCCAGTTTCCAGATAAGAACACATCTTTGTCATGCTTTTATTTCCCTGCCTTATTCCACTCCCATCTCCCCACTTCTCAGAGTACATCCTCCCTCAACAAATCTTCACCCACATTTTTGCCTCACCTTCTGCCTCCAAAGAACTCAACCTAAGACAATCCTTTGCCTCTCATTTTCTACTTTTTCCTTCATATATTCTCATCCATCCCAAAATGCCATGTACACTTACATAGCAACATACTTATTCAAACCTTCAGGTTATAATTACACAGGTTATTGAGCTTAACAGAAGAGCTATTTGAGGTATGAGGAGTAGTATGCCAAAGCTTGTGTTGTAGATTTTCTGACAGACTGATGAAAAGCTTTTTCTTTTTTCATGGTTCTGTGATAAAATCTGGATATATTGTATATGCAGTTGTTGCATAGGGGAAATTCTATGTTGTTTTAGAACATTTTTTATATATAATTAATTTTTAACTTCACTTTATTTATAAAGTGATATAGTTGTGGTGAACATTTTTGAAAATGCAGAAAAATATAAATGCACTTTTCATTTTTCTATCCAAAAATAATTTGTTTTAAGTTTTAAAGGGACTTTAACATTTTTAGTACAAATTGATATTTTACTATTCCATAATATCAGGTTTTGGTGGAAATTCTTATTATTTTATTATCCTGTGGGTATAACTCATCTTATAAATTCATTTCTCACTCTTCTCAACAGTACTACTATTACCTGCCTTCCCATTCAGAGTGCTTTTAGATAGGAGTGGCATTAAATTTCTACTTCCTTTATTATGTGTTACTTTTACGAACTTTCCAGAATATATGCATTTTGACATTCTCCACTTACGGCTCCATGTAAATATACATGCAAAACTCTCTGCCCTCACATTAAATCCTTCTAAGTGAAGTAATTTGTCAGTCAAATAAGTATTATTTTATATTTTCATTATCACCAGTAGTCCAATATCATCAGTAATTCCAGTCATATTCATAGCAT
Source organism: Desmodus rotundus (assembly GCF_022682495.2). NCBI lineage: Eukaryota > Metazoa > Chordata > Mammalia > Chiroptera > Phyllostomidae > Desmodus > Desmodus rotundus. The sequence goes on along the minus strand of NC_071388.1, from coordinate 70,808,870 downwards.
CCCCATAAAACTCTAGGTTTATATAATCAGTTAGCCATGTGACCTGAAATTAATAATTATGTCCGGGCTGAAGATTATACCCCATAATGCTCTGTGCAGATTTCTTTCTCCCCTAAGCAGCCTTTCTTTAAACACAAACTGGCAGGCAACAGTTCCCTTAAAAATGCTGAGATGTTGCATAGTATTTAGCAGGTTTTCAATAAATACAAAAACGCTTAGTTCAGTGATGTTTACATCGTTTAACATCACGCAAGTGGCAGAGTTCAGAGGTCACATACTATCTCTTTCTGTGTTTGGCCTGGGTCACGACCACTGAGATTACTCTTGGAATGAGTTTCAACAGATGCTAATCTTTGCCAGTAGGTCTGTGATCAAAATACTTTGACAGACAAGTCTGTCAAGTTATATTTTTTCTAGATGATATACAATAGTGAAAACGGAGCACAAAAACTCTCTTTGCATACAAGCCATTCATTCTCGGGTAAGGGAAGCCTCCTTCTAGGCTCTGCCAGATGTCATAATCAGGGTAGTTACATAGCCATAGTGTGTATGGGTACATTTCTGTTTGTTCTGCAAGTATTTCTTAGGGTCTTTTGATTGTATATATTAAAACAAAATATTTCAAAATAAAAGTTTCAAACAGACTGATAAACATTTACTTGTTTGTCAATATTTTTGTTTCACACATCAGAGCAAAGTTCACTTTAAGTGTAAGAGTTATCACAATGCTCATTCTGTCAGTGATTGAGTCCGCTGGACTTGATTCGGCAAACACGTGCGTAGTGACTGTCATATGTGAGGCACTATTCTAAGCCCTATAACAGCACTCTGACTACGGGGTCTAGGTTTTTCATCTTTATAACACTACTCATTTCAAACACTTTGGAAGGTCATATGTTCAGAAGCCTTGTTGAGTCTTATTACTTTTAATGTTTATATTCTTACCTATATCTCAAAACATGTTGCAATACTCCTTGGACCATAACATTTCAGTATTGACTTTGCTTTCCCTTTTTTTTTTAAAGAATATCTTTTATTTTGTTTTTCAAACATGCATTTCCTTTTTTTAAATTTTTTTTTATTGTTCAAGTACAGTTGTCTCCATTTCCCCCCCACCACTCCCCTCACCCCAGCCACTCCCACTTCCCACCTTTGATCCTACCCCCCTTTGGTTTTGTCCATGTGTCCTTTATAGATGTTCCTGAAAACCCTTCTCCCTCTTTCCCTCCATTATCCTCTCCCACCTCCCCTCTGGTTACTGTCAGTTTGTTCTTAATTTCAATGTCTCTGGTTATATTTTGCTTGCTTCATTGTTTTGTTGATTAGGTTCCACTTATGAAGATGCATTTTCTTCTCCCAAAATAAATCTTATCCAGCTGGACAGAATACAAAGTTTGTAAACACTATATTGTAGTACAAACAAAGTTTTGACTGGTTGCTCAGTAAATAAATTGTATGGAGAAATGGGTATGCAATTATTAATCAACAAAAATGTATACCATAAAATTATAAATATATGAGAATACAAATAGGTATACCTTGGTTTCATTTACAGCCACCTTTTAAAAACTTGAAAAGAATCATGGAATTTAAAATGTTCTCTCTGCTTTATAAGAGAGAGTATGTATGAAAAAATAAATCAGTAATAGATACCATTGAGTGGTAACTTATCTACAAGTACAGAAAGTTCCCTAAGTACCACTTACATTTTAAATGCTAGAAAATTAGGAGTAATATATCTTGCTATTTACAGTGAAAATCTTTCCCTGATTAGGAGTGATGTGATACCCTATCACAAAATTGAATTGTCAATCTGCTCGTATCAATGGAAAATCATAAGCCATAGACTCTTTGAGAGAAAGATCAGATGAGAAATTTCATTTTAGAAATGGGGGAATCAGGGCCCTGAGAGCTGAACGATTTACTGAGATCTATCTGCAAGTCAGTGGTTGAAACAGCATCCAACTGTCATTCCATCTAATGGAATATAGTCCCTAGATATTAACATAAGTACAAAATAAGCATGACCTACATTAATCACGTTTTGGTTTATGTCAATTACCTTAAAAGAAAGAAAGAAAAAAAGAAACTGGTGCTCTATGTCCTAATTATTCTCAGATCAACTTCACATAATATACCTATATGTAATTTAGGTTTTATACACTTGCACCTGGTTCAAACAAATTCTGAGTAATAAGTCTCTATTTTTTATTTGCACGAGTCATCTAATTAGGAAAAGTGGTGTCTTTGTGAACATATCTTCAATATTTCATGAAAAAAAACCTTTTACCAAAAAGAAAGGATAGTATATTACTGTGTGATTACATGTGCGTGTCTTTGTTGAAATTAGTTATTTCTAGGTACTGAGGCTATATGATATGACTGCAAACAATATAAAATCTACTTCAATAGGATATAAAAATTACTACAAATGGAGAGCTGACCTTCATAGTGGTGGTTTCTGATCCAGCTCTAACAACTGAAATAACTGTGATTTTCTTTACCTAAGATCCAAACTTACCTACAGTGTAATGAAAGGATAATAATACAATGATATTTTGAATTTGTACATGTATGTATATATGTACAATTCTGAAGTGTGAGGGCTTTCATCCATACTACCAAGCAATTTGTGAACACTAACTGAGGGCCCTACAATTCAATTAAATTCAATTCTGATACTGTCTACCTGGAGAAAGCATCAGATCCCACAGGATAAGGGTCTAGTCCCCACCTCACTTCAGATGCTAATCATTTTACCAAGTCCAAATTGTCACCTGTGCTTTGCATGAAAGGGATATAGATTGAAAGTTCTTAAAACTCCCTCCTTAGGTTCAATTAATTTGCTAGAGCAGCTCACAGAACTCAGAGAAACATTTTACTAAATACTTTATCAGTTAATTATGAAAAGATTTAACTCAAAAAAGCCATATGGAAGATCAGCATAGGGCAAGGTAAGGGGGGAGAGTGAAGAGCTTCCATGACCTCTCCCTGTGCACCACTCTCCTCAGTCCTTCACATGTTCTTCAACCCAAAAGCTTTCCGAATCCCATTTTTGGGGGTTTTTGTAATAGGCTTCATTACATAGCCATGACTGATTGAATTATTGGTCATTATAGATTAATTTGACTTCCCCATTTCCTCTCCTCTGACCAGAGGTGGGAGGGGTGGAGAACTACTCAGTTCTTAGTACTTAGTCGATTTTCCTGACAACCAACACCCACAACCCCCATCCTTAGGTTGTCTAGGCATTTTCCAAGAGTCATCACATTAAAATAAAATACCTCTTTATTGCTCTCATAATTTAGGAAATTCCAATGGTTTTATGAGCTTTGTGCCAGATACACATTTTTATTATAAACCATAATATCACAATATGTATGTATATGAATATTTATATATGAATATTCTACCTATGAGCACTTAAAATATAAAGTACAATACAATAAGCACTTGTACAGTATCTACCACCTGGATATATGATAAAACATTACCAGACACACAGGCATCCTCTTCACTCATCATTCTGTCCTAGCTCCCACACACAACCATGATACTGAATCATTTGGCCAAAATGACCCCCCAAAATGGCCACATTTTTTTCCACTCCTATATACTATATTCTTTTACAATGTGACTTTTAAATATTTTCATGAGGTAGAATCTGGACTTCATTATGTCAGCTTTATTCGATTAGACAGAGATAGTGAGTGTTCTGTGACATCTTGGGTGAGACAATGTACTCAGATATATAGTAGAACATTATTCCGAATGTCTCTGTTAAGGTGTTTTTGGATGAGATTAACATTAAACTAGTGGATTTTGAGTAAGCAGACTGTCCTCCATAGTGTGGGTGGACCTCACCCAACCAGTTGAAAACCTGAGTGGAAGAAAAGACCGACGTTCCCTGAGCAAAACAGAATTCTGCAGCAGAGAGCCTTCAGTCTTGAACTGCACGATGGGGTTCCCCCCGAGTTTCCTCTCTACAGATTTGGACTTGCCAGCCTTCATAATTTCATGAGCCAATTCCTTAACATAAATAAATTAAATATATAAATCAAATATATAAACATTAGTTCTGTTTCTCTGGAGACCCTGAATAATACATTGCCAATACAAAAAACAAGAAACAAGCAGAGGTTTGCAAAATACTTGCATGGTAAGCCTTGGCTTCTCTTTATGCAAGTGCTGCTCTTTGGAACCCTGGAGCCACCATGTTATGAACAAACCTGGGCTAGAGGCCTGAAGATAAGCGGAGTTAACTCCATCATATATGTCAATAACCAGTCTATTTCCAGGTGTGGAAATAACAAACAACTACCAGCTGTCCATGAATGCATGAATAAGCCAAACCAATATCATGCAGAATTGGGATGAGCCATCCCAGTGATCCCAACTAAAATTGCCAGCTCACAGATTTTTGAGATTATTTGTTCAAGTACCCAAAGGGCTACTCACCACATCTCAGCTTGCTTTACCCAGAATGAGTTATTGAAAAGGGAGAGCAAGAGATTACCCAAGATAGAAGCCAGGATCTTTTATAATCTAAACTTGGAAGAAACACACTAAAAACATACCATATGCATTGGTCACAGAGACTATTGCTGGTACATGTGGGAAGGGACTACCCCTCATGTTTAAAAAAGGAGGAGATCACTGGGATTCTTTAAAGGGAGGCAACCATAGAATGTATGTCTTGCAGTAAAGGTTTAATAATAATTCTATTTTAATACAGCTTTTGTTAGATTCAGTCTTAGATACCTCATTTTATTTTATGGGTAGCTATTTTAAATGGCATTTAAAGCATTTACATTTTTAACATTTTCCTGCTGATATGTAAAAAGAAATACAATTGACTTGTGTATATTGAGATTTTATACAGAGTTTTGCTACATTCTTCTTATTCTAAAAATAAATCTGCACCACTTTTTTGGTATGATTTTGACATAGACATTGTCATGTAATTAGCAACTAATGAGACTTCTATTTCATACTTTCTAATCACTCTCTCTACCTCTCTTTCTCTTCCTCTCTCCCTTTCTCTTATAGAAAGAGTGATAGCAGGTGTCGTTTAACTCATCTAAAACTATATCTTTTAGCCATCATTAGTAAGTATTATGCTTGCTCATTTAACCTTTATCAGTTTCCTTCCATTCTGATATTTAACAATTAATTTATTATTTTACTATAAATGTACTCTGAATTTTATTTAATGCTTTTGCTACATCTAGTGAAATGACTATCATTTTCTGTTTATTTAATTCATTAATATGGTTAATTACAATGTAGATTTTCTTAAAATTAAACCAATCTGGAATAAGAGGGATAAAGCTAACTTAGTCATGCCATATATACATGTTGCATTTTACTTTGCATTACTATAAGTGTGTTTATATTTGTATTCAATAGGGTAACCTGTAATTTTCCTGCCTCATATTTTCATTCTCAGTTTTGATATTTAGTTTATGTTGGCCACATAAAATTTGGAAGAGTTCCTTTTTTCCATTATTTAGAAAAAATTGATTATGTTTGAAATATTTACCAATTTTTGGTAGAAATCAACTATAGAATAATCTGAGCCTAATATTGTTTTAAAATATTTTTGGGTAGCCCTGGCTGGTGTGGCTCAGTGGATTAAGTGCTGGCCTGTGAACCAAAGGGTAGCCAGTTCAATTCCCAGTTAGGGCACACACCTACCTGGTACAGAATGTATCATGTTAAGCAAAATAAGTCAGATGAAAAAGGACCAGAACCACATGATTTCACTTATATGTGGCATATGTAATTAAAAGCAAAAATCAAAAAACAAGACCAAAAAGACTTGTAGACAATGCTATGGTGACTACCACAGGGAAAGGGGGTGGGAGGTGGTTAAGACAGTAAAAGGGGATAAAATAAATGGTGATGGAAGGAGACTAGACTTTGAGTTGTAAACACACAATGCAATACATAGATAACATCATGCGATTTTACTCTTGAAACATATCTTATTAACCAATGTCACCACAATAATTTAATTACAAAATCAAGAGGAGCTGGGTCTGAACCTAGCTCTTTGTCCTCAAAGCTGAGGCTCTGGCTGCAACCTGGCACCCCAAGGGCTTTGTTGGTGTAACTGTGTATGAACAATTACGGTGTGACTGTATATAGTGTGGGGTAAAGGACAGGCAGATGGAAGCCCAGAAAGACCCCTGGAACTCTTTTCTGAGGAAGACTCCCAGGTATTGGGTTGGCCAAAAAGTTTCTTTAGTTTTTTCCATTCAATGGCTCTAGTAGTGTTTAGATGTCTTTAACTTTGTTCAAAACATTTTGTTATATTGTATTGTGACAGCTGTCATACCAGCATGCATTAAAAAAATCAAAATTTGTGAATTTTTGTGTAGTCATTTTAATATTGAAGATGCAAGGAAATACAAAACATTTTTGATATATTACATTTTATTATTTCAAGAAAGGAAAAAACACAACTGAAACACAAACAAAGATTTGTGCAGTGTATGGAAAAGGTACTGTGACTAATTCAACATGTCAAAAGTAGTTTGTGAAGGTTCTTGGTACTATTGACATTTTGGCCAAATAATTCTTTGCTGTGGGGCTGTCTTATGCACTGGAAGATGTTTGGCAGCAACCCTGGCCTCTACCCACTTGAAGGCAATAGTGGAAGATAGTCAACATACTCAAAATATCCAAATCAATAAAATTATTGGTGGACATAAAAAAAAGTGTCTTTTATTTTATGAAAAAAACTAAACAGACTTTTTGGCCAACCTCATAGAATACCCCAGGCAGTGACCTCACTTCCTGATGACAGAGCCCAACAGAACTTGGAAACCTGGTAACCAGAAGCAGCCACATTCTAGAGTAGGCCCTTCCCAGCTCACTTGGCTGGCAACACCGGAGAGAATAACATGCCGTCTTACTATGTCCTCAGGTCTTGAGGCTGTGGCCTTAAGAAATTCTGCACTTACAGTCTGTTCCTACACTGTAGACATAGGGTCAGGTATCAACCCAGGTGCCTCTGGTGCTTTTCCTGGAGGGACCCAAAGCAAACCCAGGGAGGCCTGACGTAGTCCAGTGCAGGCCAGGCCACCACTCTGATTTTACCTGGGAAGACCTACGTATCCTCCACGTGTGTATGTGGTCAAGACTGGCTGGATGAACATGGCATAGGGAGTGGTACCATTCTGCCTGAGGTCTATCCCAAGTCCTGGAGGAAAATTTCATTTTACCCAGGTGGAGTTCTATGCAGACAAAGGTCTATGCCTGATCTGAGAGCAGAAGTTCTGCTCTAATGAACCTCCAGAACTCAGACATGGCTGGAAAAGGCCTCCTTCTTAGAAGCCATCATCTGGACGTGCACCAACTCTAGCAGAAGATCCTGAGCTGGTAATAAACACACCAGCACTAAAAACAGACATCACATGCACCTGCGGTTTCCGCAGAGCATCCCGAGCTGTTTCTGAATGCACCATCCTAAAGGGAGAGATATCATCTGCACCTGAGCTAGTTTTCGCAGAGGACCCTGAGCTGGTAGTGGATGCAGATGCACTGCACCATGAGTGAACTATAGCATAACTATGAACTCAATTGAGAAAAGGACAGGTAATATAAATTATACAGACAAATGTGGTAAGATGAATAATTTTAAGATAACTTCATTGTAAAACCATAGTAACATCTGTCCTTCAAGTAAAATTAAACTAAACTAAAATAAAAACAAAATATTATACCTATGGTCCTACTCATTCGCCCTTGATAGATCGTCCATACAATGTATTACCTTGATCCTTGGTATAGAAGTGCTAACCCAGGCATTATTATGATAAAGCTTATGGCACAACAGGGCATAATTTAAAAAGAACTGCTGGAAACCTTTAATTTTCTTCTATTAAATTTATTGAGGTGACATTGGTTAATAGGGTAGTATAGATTTCAAGAGACCCACTTAATTTTGAATGTGTATTTACAAATACATTCACGGACTATGAAGTAGTATTCTCTCCAAGCATCAATAATCGTAAGCAAATTACACAAACTGAAGTTGGGTTTTTTGTCCTTCTTTTGTCAGAAGGAAAGTAATTTCATTTGTCAGTTACTCCATATATTGTCAGAAGATGTCTGTCAGTATTTATTAGCATTGTTCACGCAGCTCCACAAATACCACATTCATTTGGTACTCATTTGCTTGCTCCATACAGCTCAGGCAGAGAAACTTTTTGTCTGGAAATTGTCTTTTTTCCTAGTACTTTTCACAGGGAGATTGTTTATGTGTCATTCATCAGCTTTATGGCCTTTTTCCCCCTGATTTTAGCAAGCGGAAGCATGTTCAGTATTCAGTCACACAGAGAGCAGACTCATTACAGGATTGTCAATGAGCAATTTACCAAGCAGAAAGTCAAATTAGCTTTACTGGAAAGTTGACTGTGGTGTGTTACCCTCAGTAAAAGTAGCAAGTAAAATTTTACCCACAAGTGGTTACATAGGGGTAATTAAAACCATTAATCTTTTTATTGATCTTTGACTTCATTGCCTACTATATTTAGCAGATAAGATTCATGCGCCACTGGAGTGTCTCCATTGTCACAGATCCCCATCGATAGATGTCCCCAGAAGAGGACTCCAGGGTAAAAGAGCATTTATCTGATTTATGCCTAATATGTGGTTCATTCAGACCTGAAACTAATTGTTACACTTTATTTAGAAGCCATATTTGCAAACTGCAAATTCTATTAAAATTGCAATTTTCATCTACAGAAAAGTATCACATGGTAAATACCTTTTGAGTCATGTCTCTTCTGTTTATTTTTATGTTTGAAGGGGATATGGTTCTACTTCATAACATCCTAAAATGCTATAGAGCAATATATAATTTTGTACTTAGGGGCTCTTTTTAAAAGTAAACGTTTGACCTTATAGGCCATAATTATGTCTCTGAAGTGGTAATAGTCCATCATAAAAGCATGGCTTGGTTCACAGATCATTGATACAGTTATTTTTAACAGATGCTTAGGTACCATTATAATCCTTCCTATCCATTTGGCTGTCATAAAAGCTAGACCCATGTGCCCAACTTTGGCTATTATTTCTACAGGGCCTTTGCTCTTTTGTACTGTGAACAATTAGTACTTTAGAAGACTAATCATCGATTGGTGACCTTCATCAATTAGGGAATTTTTAGAATTAGGCATATGGTAGCTACTCTGAATATTTACTAAAGCAAGTAAGGTGTAAGATTAGCAAAGAGTTCACTCTGGTGCGCATGGGAAGAAGAAGTCAATACAAGCCCGAGGACCTGGCATCCTAACAGCTACAGTCTTGGAAACTTAGTGGTGAGGGTCCACAGTCAATAAATACTGGTTGTAAATTCCCATCCTTGCATGAAACTAACCAGAGCCAATGCAAATACATTACTCAAACCTTAAAATTTTACTGTTCAACAATGCAGGAATAATGCTGTAATGAGTGCAGGGGACAACTGTCATTTGAAGATTACCAGTGTCTATACACTCTTTCTGCTTTGGGGGAAGCACTCACTGTATTGTTGCCTTGATGTAAGTCCAGTACCCCCTACTTTTACCTAAGCAGTTAGAAGGGAAGCAGGCATGCCTATCCAAAAGGAACCAGCTTGAGAGATTAAATCTTGCAAAGCTGAGCAAGACCACAGGGATATCCCTAAGGGACTGGAGTTAAGGCTAAGCTCAGACTGACGCAGCAGGCTGAGTGACCAGGAGCAGGCTCACCAGTAGTCACAGCCTCACATCTTTGCTCCATGACCCTGGCTTGCTCCCAATGTCCTAGGCTCATTCAATTCTTCTCAATTTTCTATGCCAGGTTCCTCAGATTTCCAATCATTCAGACTAGCCATTCAATAATCTTTCAATAATTTATTTTCCTTTGAAGTTAACCAGAGCCACTTTTATTATTTTAATCAATAATTATGACTGATGCATCTTGTTATTAGGTACGTGTGCAAATATGCATGTAATGTCATAACTCATTTTGCTTGATGGATCCTCCTGATTAAATAAGCATTAGTCATCCATGAGATTTTATCCTTATTCTCTTTATGCAGATTAATATCAGTGATTTTTACCTATATCTGGACTTCAGATTTCAAACGTCAAAAAATGTAAATCCAGAACTAGACACTTGAACTTCTCTATTCCTGTTACGTATTTTTAATATTTTGGTCTCAGAACCTAACTATTTGTGACATACTAATAGACAGAAGCTCAAATTTACCCATTAATATGCTTTACACACTATCAGAAAGGGGTTAATAAGTGACTATTGCAAATTCATTAAATAAGTAAATAAATATATATGTATTTCTATTCCTTCTCCATTTGTAGTAGCAACTAAGTCTTATTGAATAGTCATTGATAGTTTTCTTTTAGCTGCCATTACACCTAGTACAGCCTGACTTTTAAACTCTCCTTCACTCCCCAAGCAACCATTTATTAACTACCAATTATGTGACACCAGGCATTTGTTTATTAATGAAATACACATGGCTTGTACCTTTTGCCAGCTTATTCCTCTATGAGAAGCAGACAATAAATAAATCACATAATGGGTACATGTGTGTGTGACATATGTTAGGAAGAAAACACTGAATGCAGAGATGGAGAATGACTGAATAACCAAGCGAAAAACTTGTAAAAGTTAAAGACCTCTCAGAGTATGTCATATGTAGAAAAGGACCCAGAAGAATGTACAGGAATTAGTCATAAAAATGATGGGAAACCGGTATGTGTATGTATGTTGGATAGGGGAAGGGGCAGAAAAAGAAGTAGAATATGTGACGATTTCTGCACTATGGAAAGTTTGGAAGACATTGAAAGCTAACAAGAAGTCCGTGTGGCTGAACTGCTGGGGGCTATGGAGAAATGGCAGTGAGGAGTGGGCAGACACTTCCTATAATAATTGACTGTCCATGGTGGAGTTTTAAATTTATTCTGAGGATAGTGGGAAGATGCTGAAGGAAGCAGTTTAAGTCCAAGGAGATGACATAATTTGAAATACTTTTATTAAGCTGCCTAATATGTGGAGAATAAATGGAAGTTGTTAAAACTGGAGTCAGAATCAGGAGGTTCAGTACAGGGGCAAGCAATGATGCTGGTTAGGCTAAGTGGTAGCAGGTGAGAGCTGGGGAGAAGCTGATCAGTGTATTTGTAAAGACAGAAAATGCAGGGCTTCATTGACAAGCTGGAGTTAAAGGAAAATGTTTTTTAAAAAAGTCAAGGGTGACTTCAGGTCCCAAATATATAGTGACTTTAAGAGCTTTGAATAAAATATAGTTAGTTCTACTCTTTGGTATTGCCTCCATTAAGATACCTCTTCCTCCCTTCTCTCTCCCATCTCCCCAGTTCCCCATCCCCTTTTCCCTCCCTCCCTCCCCTGATTTTGATAGCTATTTTGCGATTATACAGGACAGTATTCTTGTTGGGAAATAATAAAGTATTTGGAATTGGTGGTGCTCGACTTTAACAATCCACTCTAAGATGGTTAGGAAAAACATAATTTATTTGTACCATATTTCTAATATTCTTGTTCAGTTTAAGACTATTAAAAAAAAAACAATACCAACACATGTATAAAATGTCATAAGAGGTACCACAGTATTCCCATAAAGTCCAGCATAAGAGGAGTTCACAACCTATAACCACCAAAAATACATGCAAAACTTGCTCTGTACGAAGTCAAGATATTTTGAAAAGAAAAGTGTAATTTGTCAGTCATAATGAGAAACATTTTGATTGGAGGAATCCTATGATACACTTTCAATCTAAGTCTAGATTCCACTCTCCAAACACTTCTATCACATAGAGATTAACACCTGAGTTTCTAGTGCAGCCTTAAAATTCACTGCAAGGCATGGCCCTGAGGACTTCTCCACACTCATCTTCACTACTGCCTTGGGACCCTCCTGCACAGTAGCAAGTGTGTATCTCACAAACATCAAAACACAAAGTTGGGGGGGTTGTTTTGTTTTCTTTTTTTTTTTTTTTTGTCTCCTTAGAATAATTTCTGGAAGTTCACTAACTGTCAAACAGGAATTAGAGTACAGGACATACCAGGCGAGGAATGGGACTGAGGAAAAGAATGCATACCTTTGTTTAAAGTTGGGGTCTCCCAGGTCTTCTGCAAGATACTCCAGATAACTGTGTTACTTCCTCTGGGGCGGTGTGATTTTGGAAGACTTTTAAGCAGCCTGGAAATCTCAAGTCAGGAAAATTGGGCATAGGGAGCAAAACGTGCCCTTGTTCAGCTCTCTGTGGAACTGACACAGCTCAGGTGCTGACTCGGATTCAGGAGGACCCAATCACCCTCCAGGAGTCCTGGGTTTGGGCCCAGGTTCTCCCTGCCCAGCCTCAATAGACGAGTGTTCCCAGTCTGGCTTATAGGTAGCAGGTCTGGTCAAAGAAGCAAGAACAGATCCCCTTAAACTCCAGGTCACGAAGTGGGAATGTTGGCTAGGCCATGAGTGTAGCTTGAATTATTATAACTTTTACATTTTTAGACATACAATTTTTAAGTATCATTTGGATTCTAGCCTTTGCACTGACATGTCATTGGTGGGTCTGCTCATTTCTTAGCAGCTGCTTGTGGTTCGTGCCTCCAAGCTCATCCCCGATTCAGGGACTCTCACCTGCTGAGCTTTACAATAGTTACAACTCCAACGTAAACCAGCACGCCGCTCTCTTTTTGTTCTCTCTCTGTTCACTCCGCTTTATTCTGTTCACAGCACTTACACCCTCTGAAACCACAAGTATTTTCATCTGTTTCTTATTTATTTTGTTTCCTCATTAGAAGGCACAAAGGAATTTCATCTTTTTCATAGCGTGGCCCCAACACTTAAGGGTACAACATAGCTACCCAATAAACACTGAATAAATGGATGAATGAACTACAAAAGGATGTAAAATAGTGTGATCTTATTTTAAAAGAATAAAAATTTGAATATACAAGCTTGTAATATCTAAAATAAGTTAGTGTTATATAAAACCTAAACCTAAATGTGTCTGAAGAATACTGAAAAGATCATAAACATGTCATTATTTTTTAAAGCTGCATATAAATGTAAAAAACACAGCTACATAGAAAATGCTCATATACCACTTCCTAGTTGAAATATTAAAACAAGCTTGGAATTTCAAGAAAAAGAAAATTTGATAAAACTGCATCAGCAGGACTCATTCTTTGGTCTTGTGTAACTCATGAGAAGCTGGAGTACAACATAGTATATCTGTCACTTTATCAGGTTGCATTGCTAGTCACAAGGTCACTCACGTAGTTACTGATGGATCACTGTCAGATTTAGTCTGGTTCAGTGCTGAACATTTTAGTAGCCTTGATGACTGAGTAAAAATTATATATACAATAACTATGAGCATTATCCAAGCCTGGGAAAGAGGTGACTATAAGTAAGTAGGATAGTAATATTAGAAGTCTTAAAAAAAACTTTAAAAAATAATAAAACTAAACAAATCATGCTGTTAGTTGGAAATGTGCTTCCCAGATAAGGTCAAGTTAAAGGAATTCATCATCACCAAGCCCTTAGCACATGAAATGTTAAAGGGACTTATCCAAGAAAAAAGAAGAAGATCAAAAACTATGAACAGGAAAATGACAACAAACTCACAACTATCAACAACCAAACATAAAAATACAAAACAAAAAACAAACTAAACAAACAACAAGAACAGGAACAGAATCACAGAAATGTAGATCACATGGGGGGTTATCAGTAGGAAGGGGGAGGAGGGAGAACAGGGGAAAAGGTACAGGAAATAAGAAGCATAATTTGTAGGTACAAAATAGACAGGGGGAGGTTAAGAATAGTATTGGAAATTGAGAGCCAAAGAACTTATATGTATGACCCATGGATATGAACTAAGGTGAGGGAATGATGGAGAGTGGGGGGTACAGGGCGGAGGGGAAAAAGGGGGAGAAAAAATGGGACAACTGTAATAGCATAATCAATAAAATATATTTAAAACCTGAGCTTTTCAGGAATATCTATAAAGACAAAACCAAATGGAGGTTGGAGAGTGGTGAGGGGAAAATGGAGACAACTGTATTTGAACAACAATAAAAAAAAAAAAAAAACATAAAAGCAACAGCAATTAGAAAGTGAAAAAAAAGATGAAAACTGTATTTTCTATGTTTAGTAACAAGTGATCTACACCAAGAAATATTTTGGGATGTAAGTAAATACAAGAGTTTCTTTTAAGTGTCGGTCATTTGACTTTGGACAAGTCATTTAACATTTTGAGGTTTAGAATGAAGAATGTAAGTGAAATAATAAATGCAGTAAAAATTATATAGTAAAGTATTGAATTTCTGTAAATCCTGCAAACTGGAAGAAGTTTAAAGTTGATGTATATTTAGTCAAGACAGTAGAGAGAATAAAAAAGAGGGACTTTACACCTGATTGCGTAAATACAGTTTCCATGAGGGAGAATTCGGAAAATAGATTATTTTCTTACAAGGACATGGGCTCAAATGGAGTGTCACTATTTATAAAGGTAATGATTTCCAAATATTGACAAGATACATTTCAGAAATGATTAGTTCTTCACAGGGAAAAGATTATTCATAATCAGCTTATGTTGAAGTAGTTTGTTTTTTAAGTGTATCAGCCCAATGAATTGTGGTGGCATTTAAATTATATCTTAAATTTAGTTTTTAAAATCACGAGATCCGTGACAATGACTGTGCAGGCAAAATTACTCGAGGGTTCTTGCAAGATTTCCATCCCCTGGTGATTCAAACACCAACCCAGGCAGTACTGGGAAAGGATTTTGCTGGCGAGTGGGGTTACCAATCAACTAACTTCAAGATAGGGAGAACATCCTGGATTATCCAGGTAGCCTTATCACTTGAATTTTAAAAGCAGAGAAATTTCTCAGCTGGAAGCAGAGAGATGTGGCAAAAGATAGGTGAGTCAGAGGGGAGGAAGTCTCCAGTCTTCCTTACTGTATTGAAGATGGAGGAAGGAGCCCGGGGCTGTGGAATGAGGGAAGCCTCGAGAAGATAAGAATGACCCCTAACAGCGCACATGCTGAATGTGCTAAAACTACATGGGATTTAATTCTGCTTGGAAGCAGACTCACCCTAGAGCCTCCAGAAAGAAACCCAGAACTTGATTTTGGCCCTGTGAAACCCAAATCTCATCTACAAAATGTGAGATAACGAATTTGTGTTGTTTAAACTATGAACTTTGTGATGATCTGTTTTGCAGCAATAGGACATGAATACAGAGACAGATATCAAAATGGAATATTTTGTCATTCTGTAGATTATACCCATGTTTAATTATGTACTCTTAGAAGTGGGAAAAGATGAAATGACTTTTGGCATTTAGAATGTAATTTTTAAGACAAGTTTTGGTTAGAAAGCATACACCAAGTTGCTGTACACGGATACCATTGCAATGAACTTTCTAGACCCGTGATGGAGCCACTCCTGCCCGGATGCCACATCAGCAAATTGAAACTTAAGATAACATTTGTGTCCTTGTAAATGCTCTGCTAGACCAGAAACACGATATATCCAGTGGGCCAACCCCCAAATGCCAAGCCAACTCTAGGGTTTATACTCATTCCTGTATTTCTTCTCACCTCAAGCAAGGTTGACTACGTGGCCCCTGCCAATCAGATATTTTCTATTTCCCCCTCCTTGTTCTTTATCCTTTTCCCTACGAAAGCTTTCAATCTGCCATCCCACTTTACAGTTCTCCAAATGGAGACTATCCCCTTCATGAAGCGTTAAAGTTTGTTTGCATCAACTAAATTCTTGCATTTAATAATTTTTAACAGTACAGACAACCCCCCACATATACATTTATGAGCACAATATGTATGATAGTAAACAAGTATTAGAGAGTTGTTGCAAAGACAGTAGGTCACAAATAGCCTTTGTGTCTTACACTAAGGAGCAGTCATTCAAAAGTGGAGATTTATATTCATAATTTTCAGTTTGATGCTTATCTGTCAAGGCACAACTTTTTAAAATAGCAGGTGCTTTTTAATGCCTCCAAGCATTATTGCCTGGCAAAATGCTCCTCCTGCACTGGATTAAAGCATGTCCTTTTTAGGTAAACATTAGCGTTTACCTAATTGACTGATAATTGCTCATTTCTCATGTGATATTTTCTGTCTTATTAGGAGACTGCGATTTCAATTTCTGTAAGTTCACATTGGTCTTGGTGCAAAACTGAGTCATCCCACTAATCACGATGTTGCTGAAATGCTTTAATCAGTTTTGCTTCCCTAACCTTGAACAACTCAATTTTCATTTCATTAACTTTTCTCCCTTGTTACTAAAAATATTTATTCTGGCTGTAATGGTAATCTAATTTACCAATTTAAATGCTTTGCATCACAGTGGTTTTTTTACATATATCTTAGCCTCCCCAGTTAATTTAAATTCCTCTTGCATTCGGATTTTGTGCGACATTTGTTTTGATTGTATAGCACTCTCCTTCCTGCTAACTTTCATGGACTTCTCCACTGTTAGTCGAGTGGAGTCGTACTTGTGTTACACTCCTCTAAGAAACCTTAGGAGTCTCTGAAATATTAGGTATGTTCACTGTTTTATTAAGACGTTTAAATAAAACAAACAAACCAACAGCAAGTGTGTGGACTGAGAATTCCTGGTTATTCCTACTCATCTCACCCATATATGTGGAAACACTGAAAAACTCTGAACTTCAGGATGCTAGTGATTGGCTAAACTGAAGACTTCTCTAAATGTTTCCTTGCTAACTACCCATGAAACTATTACCTGCTTGTGTTTGGAGCAGCCAGTCTCCTAGCACTTGCCCTATGATTACCTACTGTTACAACTTCCCAAAATACAGGGACCCTGCTGCTCAAGATTAGCTCATCTAACTTCCTCCAATCCACAGGCCCTACACTTCTACTGATTAAGTGAAGGAGACCATACTGGGTTTCAGTGAAAACGAAGGGGGTCTCCTTTCCTTCTCCTTGCCTATAACCTCTTTCCCTTTAAAGTCACTTTCACTTAGGGTAGGTGCGATAGCTGGGATCTGCACTGCAGAATAATTGAGGTCACAGACTCTAAAAGCCAGACATGAGTTCTAATCCCAGCTCTACTTTCTGATCAGCTGTATATCTTGTACCCTTTGCTTAACCATGCTAAGGCAAGAGAGCTATTTGGTGCTTTTTCAAAAGAGGTTCATGAACTAGATGAAGTCAAGCTGAACAATGACAAATATAATAGAGGCAATTTTGATGTATCTTATTCTTTCATCACTTATGTGTCTCAAACACTATAAAGTTGGGGAAAAAAAGAAAAATCATAGAGAAAGGAAAATTCTAAGCTGCTCCCAAGCCTGTTGCTACAGGAGCCACAGACAACATTGTTTATTGCTCTGAGTGCTGGCTGCTGCCACCGTGCAGGGGGGAGCTCCTAGGGTGACATTTTCATGGGGCTTCATGGTATTGAATTTTATTCAGTGCAGTCATGTAAAAACAGAAGTGTCAAAAATGATTTCACAATGCACATGTTTCTAGTTTTGCTATTACTCCTTATTGTATTTTAGTTATGTATCATGATATTTGCTGCTATAACTGCTCTTTCTGGTGGTATAATAGGTACTCATTCATTAATTCACTGACCCCACCATGAAAACTTTGGTGGGCACAGCCTGACTAACTTCACTTCCTGGCGCTATATGCCAGGTATGTTGTGTCAAAGATACAAAAGTCAGCACTTGCAGGGGGAAATATATTATCAAATCACAACTGTACAGCATGGAAAAGTGTTTCTTGTTGCAGTACATTGAAAAGGTGCATAAAAGGGTTAATGGCCCAAATAAGGGGAAAATGTTCCCCTAAAAGGAGGAAGGACCTCACTGAGGAGAGAACAAGAGAAAGGTCTCCAGAGTGCATTCCGCCTTTCATAATGGCAATTTTGGCATGCAACTATATCCACTTTTTAAAAGTAAGGTATCTTAATACTTTATACTAAAATAAGTCAATAGCCTTTTAGTAAAAACTCTAATATGAACTCTAAAATAGCAGCTTTGACATTGAAATTAAGAACTTCTTGTCCCTTTAAGCACAGAAAGATTATTAAAGCAGTATGCATTGATCAACTCTTGAAATGCCAACTTTATACCTACAATATATGAATGTGTCTCTCGATACTAAGCCTTGACAGAAAGTTGATCCATGTATGATTAGCTTATTTGAAAAATAATTTTCTGACATTCTATTGAGGTGATTTTTTCATATTTTCTATGTATATGGATAATTTACTGAAACCTTGGATATTATTTAAATTATAGTCTAGCAGTCAAATATCTAAATCAAAACAGGAAACTCCAGACTTGTACTTTTTATTTATTCATCTAGTAATCCTAAAGTCCATCATCCAGGTTGTTCAAATGCTTTTTGGCTTCTGCAATGTCACATCAATACGAGGTGTTATTTATCCTTTCTCAGAAGTACTACCTACAGACTGACTTTGATTAAGCTCCACCTAAAACCCGCAAGCCTCACACTGAAAAGAATTAGTATGTTAATTTTATTTCTGTGCTGTACTTTTCCTAGAGTATTAACTATACTACAAGAGGGTTACTAACACTATCAAAAGCTTCCCCTAAAACAACTTTGGTATTTCTACCAGCTGGAAAGTAAGCATGTGGTTCACTCTTGATTTGTTAGTGTTTTCACTTGAATTCAACCTCATTTAATATGTAAACTCAAAAATTCAAAATAACCAGAGTCAAATTCTGATGATCTATTCAAAATAACAGAGCAATGCAATATTAGAGAAATTTTTCATAGCACTTAAGCCTAAAATACCTTGTTTGTACTTTGGAAAGCCCCTTGAAATGCCAGCAAAACAATGCTAACCCAATTCCCATACGAGAGTACAAAGTTATTAATTTACTTGTTAATAATTAAATAGAAAATTGATCTTCCCAGGACGACTTATTTTTGTCACAGAAACACATTCTGTAACGAAGAGGGTGTTTGCCTTTCCCTGAGAGCTACAACTACTCACTGCTCTCTTCTCAGCCGTAACCCGACACTCCCCAGTATGGTGCCTCAGCAGCCTTTTCATATTCTGGGACTCTGCAGAGTCGAAGGAACCAGGGAAGGACCCCTAACAGCAGAGGGGCTGCTCAGACTATCTGCACACCGATGGGCTAAATACCAGATGGGACAACTAAGCAATTAGGTGTGGGGAACAGGGGTGTGGACAGTTGGTGGTGGACATAAGGAGGTGGACACATATTCTGCCATATTCATGGAGAAGCAGGGGAAAATGGACCACAAACTGAAACAGCTATGCAGAGACAAGACGTCAGATGAATTCAGAGAGTGGAGAATTGAGAGAGAAGCTGCAACATTCCCTGATTCCATCCAGTAGTTCTTAGTTCTATTAGACCCCCATAAAGCCAGACTCTCACTTACTGCCCTGGGGAGCTGTGAAGACAGTATTTCTGAACGCGGTTTACAGTTTTGTGTACATTACTTTGAAACTCACTTATAGTATATGAAACTACCAAGTCGTTAAGTCAGGTACTCATGGATTATATCTCACCAAAATTTAGCATTTCATGATTTGTTATATATTTGTAGCTCTTTCTTTCTAAATTTAACATTCAAATGGATTCATCCTGTGATCCTCTTTAAAATATTAGGAAATATTGAATAAATCTTGCTACATAATTTTTTGAATATGAACCTTCAAGTATAAAGTTTTTGGAGAGCTATGTGCTTATTTCAAGAAGCTTTAGAGTTCATTTTAGATCAGGAATTTACAAACTGTAATCTGAGGCATCTAAAGTTATAGAGTCGTTTCAAATATTTGGTATGGTTTAACTTTTTAAAAATGTTTTAAAAGCACTCAAATGTGTATAATACTACATTTCAGCAGATTATACAGTGCTAATACACTGTCTCATCCTGTCTGATACGTTCTTTGAAGGGTTGTCATCAGAATAAAACTTTTTCTTACTATCTCTGGGGTTAAATTTGAAACTTTGTAAGTGTGTAGTTTCCTTTCTTGCAGTGATGTACCCGCCTATGCGCATATGCAACTTTCCAGTCGCCACAGTCGCAGAGTACACGTGCTCCCTGCTCGATTAAATGTGTAAGTGCGCTCAGGGCCCAATGACCACACATCCGTCACTGTATGAGGGTCAAGTGTGCATGAACAAGCGAATGCATAGCAGGTAGCATGATGATATCATCTAATATGTAATTCTCATGTAAGTTGCATTATGGATTTTCCTATGTTTGGAAAGGAATTTAAAAATTGTTATATATCATTTGTGAATCACTTTGTAACAGTGATCATTTGGTAACAGATAACTTTGTAACAGTGATTCACAAATGATAAGAATAAGAAAGGAGGTATTAGAAAATTACTAGAAAATGTGACATTTCAATGAAAGTATAACCGTGCAAGAGTACATGTTAAAATGTGGAAGAATAAACTGCCGCCTAATGTGCTTCCAGCGGTAAGTATGGACAAGAAATAGTTCTTTTACCCAAGGGAACTACAGTTAGAACTTAGGAATGGCAGGAATGGCAGATCATAACTGAGGTTTGGGAACAAGGGTTTATTTAAAAGTCTTATAAGGATGATTTTCCATACTGCATGCATCACAGCATTGTTTAACCAGACAAGGGATCAGAAAGTTCTCTCCACATTTGCCCAAAGCTCCACTCAGTTCTCTACACATTCTTCCTACAGCAAAATCCAGACGTTACCTTTATCCTCCCATCGACGCCAATCAACCTCTGTGAAATACAGACAGACAATCAAGGAACATGAGCTTTTTAAGAAAGTAGCAACACAAAAGTTACACACACCACCTGTATGTGTGTGTAGGAAATGGTGCAGAAGGAAAAAGAGGAGTAAAATTTAAGGCATGACATCTCTAAAACACAAATATATGTACGGAACAGAGCCACCAGCATTCATGGCAAGACTTTTGGGAATTAAAATTATGATGGAAGAAATTATTTTAAAACCTCGGTAAAATAAACATGAAGTCAATGAAATTTCTAAAAAGTGAGACAAATGCTCGAAGAGAAAATACAAAGAATGACAGCAGGAGCCCCATTATCTAACAAGTAGAAATTCCAGAAAGAAAAACGAGAAAGTAGTAATTAGAGAAGGTCATACTTGGAACAGAAAGATAGTAGCACTTACATTTAAAGATACCCAGATGAAGAAGACTTTGCATTTTAAAAATATTTTTTTTAATTTATTTTGTTTTAGAGAGAGGGGAAGGGAGGGAGAGGAACATCACTGTGTGGTTGCCTCTCACGCACCCCTACTGGGGACCTAGCCCACAACCCAGGCATGTGCCCTGACTGGGAATCAACCCGTGACCCTTTGCTCTGCAGTTAGGTATCCAATCCAATGGGCCATGCCAGCCGGGGCCTAGGCACTTCTATATATGGAAACTAGTATGGGATTCTGATTCGGGGGAATTATGTACTATCTTTGCAATTATTTTGTAAATTTAAAATTAATCAAAATACAAAGCATATTTAAAACAATATTTTACATCACTCATCTATAAACTTTCATATTCATTACCTACCTTTGCTTTGAAATTGTTCATACAAATAAAATGAATCTTTGTTCTTACCTCACACCATATTCAATAATTAGCTTTAAGTAAATCAAAGTCCTAAATGTAAGAGCTAACTTTGTTAAACTTCTAAAAAAAGCATATGAGAAAAATCAATGCTACCTTGGATTAGGCAAATAATTCTGAGAAAGGATAGCAAAAAACATGAAAGAGAAAATTAAAAAATATAAATTGGATTTTATCACAATTAAAAACTTCTTCTTTTCAAAACACATTGTTAATGGCATGAAAATAACATCAACAAACTGAGAATAATACTTTGAAACATATTTTAATAAAATATCTGTATTCCAGAATATGTAAATTACTCTTTTAACTCAATAGAAAATAAACACCCAAATTTAAAATAGGCAAAAAATAAACAAAAATGATACATCAATTGCAAACACACACAAAGACGGTTATTACTGAAATTTAAAAAGAATAATGAGATACCACTGCATACCATTAAGAATGGCTTAAAACTAACAAACAACAATAAGTTTTAGTAAAGATCAGTCTTAACCGAATCTCTCATTCATTGCTGAAAATGCAAAATGGCACAACCACACTGGAAGTAGTTTAACAGCTTCTTATAAAGGCATTCTACAAATGCCTGTTTTTAACCAAGAGCAATAAGAACACATTTCAAAATAATACTGGAACTTACATATTCATAACAGCTTTATTTATAATAATCAAAACCCAGAGAAAAACTCAAAAGAGCATCACTTGGTAAGCAAATAAACAAATTGTCACATACTTATACAATGGCAACTATGCCACAATACAAATTTAAAAAAGCTACTGTTACCCTCAACACCATGGATGAATTTCAAAAGCATCATGCTAAGAAAAAGACATCAAACACAAAAGAGTACTTTATGCTATATGATTCAATTTATATGACTTTCTAGAAAAGGCAAAACTATAGTGGTATAAAAGAGATATTGGTGATTCCCAGGGTCAAGGGTTAAGGGTTTGGGGCAGGAGACTGGTATCAAAACTCAATAATGCCTCCCTCCCCAAATAGTCTAGAGCACAGTTCCTCTGTACTTGTGAATGGTGATATGGTAAAAGGGATTTTGCGTATGTGACTAAGTTAAGAGCCTTGAGAATGGGAATGAACATTGTGCTGGATTATCCAAGTGGCATTTTGTAACCAGAGTGAGCAGGCGCAGGAGTCAGAAGGAGAGCACAGGAGGAGTGACAGGAAGAGGAGAAGCAATGCCACAACAAAAGACTGGGGTGATGTGTTTACAAGCCAAGAAATACTGAGAGCCTCTAGAGACTGGAGGAGACAACAGATTACCTTCTGGAGCCTCCAGCAGAAGTCAGCTCTGACAACACTTCGCTTGTATTCCCATAGGATTTATTTTGGAATTCTGACATTTAAAAGTATAAAAGAATATATCTGTGTTAGTTCTGTGGTAGTTTGTTTCAGGGGGCAATGTGATTCTAATATAGGATATGAGGGAACTTTTACAAGTGATAGAAATGGTGTATTTCATTATTGTTCTTGTCATTATAAGACAAATATATCAAACACCATGAACTGTAAACTTTTCATAAATTATATTATATGCACATTATATAAGGCTGATTAAAAAAGAAAGTCATACTTTCTGTCCAGTCCATTCCCATTCTTTTACTTAACTTTACCTGTAATACCCCAATTTTCTCAACCTCTTTCCCATCTATTGATATCTTACCATCCTTCCAAATGCAACTAAATTCACAGACTTCCAAGATGGTCCTAGCTGCTTCTACCCTCCAGTGCTCTCAAAATTTCTCTCACAAACAGCTCTTACCATTTTCTGCCTGTGGTATAAATACTTGTAAGAATTCCCTGGTAAACTGTAGGTTCCTTGAGACCCAGCTCCATGAAGCTTTGTGTCCTGACTGCGATCCAGCACAAATCTTTGCAAATAGCATCTATCCCATAAAGGGGTGATGAAAAAAATGCACTCATTCATTCATGCTTTTATTTAATATGGAAACATTGCCTGAGTCACTACTATGTGTCTGCTTCTATATTTGTTACTAAATAGGTATTAAAATGTCTTTCTTGGTTATCACAAAGTTCCTTTTCTTTTATTCCCTCTATAGCAGAGATTCAGTACATTTATTGTGCTAAGAGCTCCTGTTTGTCCATAAAAGAGAGCAAGATAAAAACAGTGCAGACATCTCCTAAGGTGATTAAATAGCACTTAAAGAGCCCTGTGTATCTGGGCTCCACTGGCTCTCTCAGGTACAGAGATCCACACAGCCTGGCTGACCTGTGATGTCAGTGTGTTACTGCCTACAGTCCTGATTCCTGCTTTGTTAAACAGCATGATGAACCAGCTATTCAATTTCTTCTTCCCAGCTCCAAAAGCACTACTTTGTGCTTCCAATTATGTAATAGATTCTGCTGTAGTGGTGACTGCTGATACATTTTTACGGGGCATAGCCAGGCTTTTTATCATGCAATCACATTAAATAACAACCTACCTGTCCTGCAAAAGACAGGCTAATAATCTGGTCCAAATGATAACACATTATACTTTATGTTAAATTCTAAACTATGGGCTAATGAAATTTCTGGGGAAAAGAAGGTGGTCCTGGTATACACTGACTGCACTGCATTTTTATTTTGGCATTTACAATTTTCACCTCACAAAATTCCTATGAATCAGTTTTATTTTTACAGAGCTTTGAACTAAACCATTGTGTTCACTGGTCTCATAAATGTTTGATATCTGATTCATCTACTTCTTATTTTTACACAAATTGTATTGAAAAATGGGAAGCTGTGTTTCATGTTTTCATTCTATTATAATAAAACTTCCAACATGGCACCTATATGGAGCTATAAATGGTACTAATTTCTCTCCTCACAGTTTAGGAGGAATATAGCTGCCTTTTTTTTTTTCTTTTCTTTTTTAACATTTCCTCAATTTTTGGAGGATTTTAGCTTTGTCCCTTTTACAAGGATTGAGTTATGTTTTTAGCTTTCTACCAATGTTTCCAGGGTTTCTTAATTTAGAAAACGCTAATCATTTATATTGGGACACTATTTAAAACATGTTTCAAACCTAATAACTCAAAGTTTTTATGACAACTTTGTATTATACTATTTTTCAAAAAATAAGGCAAATTTGACAGATTTCATAGTGAATCACTGTATAAATATTAACTTTCATTAAACTTACTTTTTCTCATAATTATCAATTCCTCTATCCATCCATGAATCCATCTTATTTTGAAAATGTTTTAAGTAAATTAATTGTAGACATCAGTAAATTCTCCTCTAGATACTTTAGAACACACACTATTACTGGAGATCAATATTTACTTCCACTTTTTCTAATGTAAAATTTACATACTGCAATGAATTGCACAGATAATGAAGTGTCCATTCACTAACTCTGACATACCCTACACCTGTGCAGCCAAAACCTCTGTCCAGATGTATAGAAACTTCACCACCAGGTATCTCTCTCAGTCTTCCCTCCCAGTCACTACGCCCTACTCCATCCGCAGGGTCCATTGCAGCTCTGATTTTTTCTCACTTTTTATTTTAGTAGCTAATTTTCTTTCTTCTTCTTTTTATTTCCAAAGCAAGTTTATTAGCATGATTAAAAACATTTTCTTGAATAATGACAGAAAGAATGCCTAAACATGAAAGAGTACCAGTGGCTGGAACTTATAAGAAATATTTCCAACTGAATGAATAACCTTATTGCCAGTCTTCATTTGAACGCGACCCATATTTATTGTTTCCACTTGGAATCGTGACTATTGGCTGGACCAGGGAAGAGTGCCCACTGCAATTAAGTATAAACAATATCTTCCATAATTGGAGTGAAACCTGCATTATTGAGTAAGAACTAATAAAAATCCTCAAAGAATTGTTTCTTTTTTAAACATTCCCTTTACACATCACAAAGAAATAATTAGTATTTTGTCCTTTTAAGTTCCTGCATGATATTTAGAACAACAGTCCCCAGAGGTCCCGCCCTTCATGTAATGGAGTATGCAGGCCTTCTTGAGGAGGGGGCACTGTTGTGGTGGACGCTGCAGACTGTGGCCTCCACGGTTTACTCTGGTTTGAGCACAAAGACAGCAGCAACAGCGAGAACGTAGTAGTCACTATACACGTCCCCTTCAAACAGGTACGGAAGACTAGTGAAAGCTTCAATAACCAAATCCGCTTTCCTGAAAACTTCAGGCCGACTGTTCACTTGTTCTTCCCAGCTCTGTCCCTTGATTTGCAAAATTTCTAATGGTTTCTCCCATTTGCCATCTACGCTTTCTACAGTGGGATGTAAGGGTAAGACCAGGGCCAGGATAGCCCCGCCTCTAGTAGGCTCCAAGACACTTCTGGTATCTTTCAACAGAGTCAGGGGCCCATCACAGTGGCCCAGCGATTCAAGAAGCTGATGACATCATACTGGAACCCTGTGTTCTGCCATTCATTTATACCGAATACTCTATTTCTTCTGAAGCTGCCGTATCATAGTGTAACAGTGGATAATTGTAACAGTGGGAAATTGTAATCCACCCCACTGTTCTTTTGAGATTGTTTCTGTAAGTGCTGACTCTGACTAATACATAGCTTGTAGATGACCAGAATTTTTGTATAAGGATACTAGGAACTCACTTCAAAAGATACAGACCCCGACCTTCGAGCACCCCATTCTGAGAGGTTTGCTGACCTTCAGCCATGGATCCAGGATGACATGAAGATGGGATGACATGAAGCCAGGCCGACTAAACCAGGATGCTGCACACCGGACCATCACTGGCCTTATCGGAGTGGACTGTGCTGGTCTGCACATAGAGAACTTTTCAACCCCCTTCCTTGATCTCTTAGTTCTACTCCCCTCTCCCTCCTTATAAAAATTCTGCCTCCAATGAGAGATGGAGGTGGGCTTTGTGACATGAGTTCCCATCTTCCAGGAACTGGGTTTTGAGATGTGAATCCCCCATCGTCCAGATGGCCGGCATCTGCAAATAAACCACTTTTACTTTACATCAGCATCTGCCTGTGGAGTATTAGCTTTCATAGCAACTGGTTACAATAGTTTCAGGCATCTCAGTGGTATACATTTCTTCAAAATGAGGGCTCATGATTTTTGTAACTTCTCCAACACCCAAATCAAGAAATCTATGTTTTCCAGTCTGCATTAATTTTAAGCAGTCTCTGAAATTGATCAGGTGAAAACACAAACATTGAGCCTCCTTCTAACAACCCATTGATAGATGTTCTGCACATAAACAGACTAAAAACAGATGACACAAATAAGTGATATAATTATGCTGTTGTTTAAAAAGATCTGCATTCTTGATGGAGGTAACTGTGAACAAGCACAGTCTGGAGTGATTCACGTAATCTCTCTCTGTTGCACACACACCACTGATGGTTCTCCTTCCTGCTGCCTATGGTCACTTCTGGCCAACTGACATGGCTTGTGTGGCACCTCAGCATCCACATCCTGTGTACCAGCCACACGGACACCAGGCTCAGGCACAGCTAGCTCGCCAGCAGTCTCATCGAGGGCAGCAGCCTCTGGGTGCTGATCACCACCAGTGCCCAGGAGAGAAGCAGGATGAGCCGGAGTCTCACCCGGCTCCAACCTTTGTGCCCAACTTGCCCATCCAGCTCCTGCGAGGACAAGGCTAGAGCTATATTCTTGAGCTAAGAGATTTAGTAACCTTTGAAACAAAAGTACAAAAACAAAAATAATGGTCCATAATGTCAGAGTAAAGACTTCTGAAAATTAGCTTTTCCAAAAAAGCAAAAAAAACACTAATAAAAACTGTCAAAACTAAATTTTTCGTAACACTGAAATTACTAAAACTTTGTAAGTATGTGAAAAACAGTTATTAAAAAAAGCTTAATCTCAGTTTTTTTTTTAAAAAGTGAGCTCAAGTTATTTTAATTTGTCCTAATCCCACTCCTTTCTCTCCAGCCAGGAAAACCAATAACCTTGCAACTATGACTAAGTTATGAAAACCAGCATCCTAGAAGCTATTGACACAGATTTTGAGCCTCACAAAATCTTATCCATAAGAATGTCACTATTAGACTTGTTTATCAGCTTGATGAAAGCTCCCTTACAGGCGTTTGCCTTCATTTGACTTGACTTCAGGAGCTCACTCTGGGGGAACATGCCATCCCCAAGGTATTGTGGCAAGTGATCATGGGTAATTATTTGGTATCGAAGCTGCCCAAGTGTGGCTAACAAGAGACTGACCAAAATCTTAAAAGCAAAACACTGAGATATAAAATGTCATATTTCTCTGACATATTCCTGGGGACCTAGAAGGTTGTATAAATGAGAAGGTCTGTGTGCATGCCCAGAAAAGACATGAGAAAGTCCTAACTTCTCACTTCTTACTGACTGTGAGGCTCAGCTCAAGCAAATAAAAGCTAAGGCAGAGTTTTAAACTACCTGTCAGACCACTGAAAACATACTCAGCACATACACGCACCCCCTCAGCAAAGTCTGGAAGAATTATTGGTTAATAGCATTCAAGGAAATCTTTAATTATTAACTGACAACTGAACTGATCAGAGACTTCAGTGGCCTTACATGACAGAAATAGTCCTTTAAAGTCACTAAACAAACAGAAACAACAGTTAAGTCAACATATCCTGAAAAGAGGTGGCATTTGATTTCCAGATTTGCCACATTATATTATTTTAAAAAAATTAAGTAGGATGCCAAATGTAATCCACAAGGCATGCATTAAAAATAACTCACATATATAATAAAAGAAACAAGAAATTTTAAATGGCATACTAGAAAATATCTATGGAATACAAAAAAAGAGGGGAAATAAAAAATTAAAAGAACAAAAAAATAAGTAAGACAAGTCCTGAACTGGACCAGATGGCTTTACAGGTGAATTTTTACCCAACATTCAGAGAGAACAAAAACTTCTTCTTCTCAAACTGTTCCCAAAAATTCAAGAGGAGAGAAGACACCTAAGCTCATTTTATGAAGCCAGCATTATCTTAATTCCAATATCACATAAAGACACTACAAAGAAAAAATTGTAGGCCAATGTCCATGATGAACATAGGTGCTAAAGTCCTCAGCAAAATATTAGCAAACTGATTCCAGCAATACATTAAAAAGATCATACACCATGATCAAGTGGGATTTATTAAGGGACATAAGGTTGTTACAATAACTGCAAATCAATAAATGTGATATACCGTATAAGCAAAATGAAGGATGAAAAAACCATGTGATTATGTCAACAAATGCAATCCAACACATATTTATGGTAAAAACTCTCAGTAACATGAGAATGGAGGCAACATATAATAAAGGCCATATATGACAAACTCACAGCCAATATCACACTCAATGGGCAAAAACTATAAGTTTTCCCTTTAAGATCAGAAATAAGATAGGATGTCCACTTTTCACCAATCTCATTCAATATAGCAGTGGAAATCATAGGTATAGTAATCAGACAAGAAAAAGAAATAAAAAGTATCCAAATTGGAAAGCAAAAGTAAAACTATCATTATTTGCAGATGATATAATAATGTATGTAGAGAACCCTAAAGATTCCACCAAAACATTACTAAAACTAATAAATGAATTCAATAAAGTAGCAGGATACAAAAAATATGCTCAGAAATCTATTGGATTATTATAAACCAATAATGGACTATCAGAAATGGAAACTAAGAAAACAATCCCATTCAAAAATGCTTTAAAAACTGTAAAATAAAATACCTAGGAATAAATTTAACCAAGAATGTAAAATACCCATACTAAGAAAACTGTAAGATACTGAAGAAAAGACTTTGAAAAAGATATGAATAAGTTGAAGCATATACCATATTCATGGACAGGAAGAATTAATACCATTAAATTTCCATGCTATCCAAAGCAATTAATAGATTCAACACAATTCCTATCTACATACCAATGACATATTTCACAGAACTAGAACAAATATTCCAACAATTTATATGGAACCACAAAAGACCCAGAATAGCCACAGCAATTTTGAGAAAGAAGAACAAAGTTGAAGGAATCACACTATTTAATATCAAACTATAATACAAGGCCATAGTAACCAAAACAGCATGGTACTGGTGTAAAAACAGACATGTAGATCAATGGAACAGAGTAGAGAGTCCAGAAATAAACCCACACCTTTACAGTCAATTAATATTTGAAAAGGGAGGCAAAAACATACAATGAGGTGAAAATAGTCTATTCAACATATGATGTTTGGAAAGTTGGACAGATATGTGCAAAATAACTAGACCACCTTCATGCACCATAAACAGTAATAAAATAAACTAAAGACTTAAATGTTAAACTTGAAATCATAAACATGCTAGGAGGAAACATAGGCAGTAAAATCGTGGACATTTCTCAGAGGTGAAGGAAGTAAGCAGGAAAAAAAAACACATAATAGTCACAGACACAGACAACAGCATGGTGATTGCCAGAGGAGCATGGGAGCAGGTAGATGAAGCTATAGGGTGAATAAATAATAAATGGTGGTAGAAGGACACTCGACTTGGGGTAGTGAATACATAAAACAATACACAGGTGATGTATTATAGAATTGTATACCTGAAACCTATATGATTGTATTGACTAATTTCACCCCCAACAAAATGAACTAACAAGCAAAATAAGAGACAGACTCATAGATGGAGAGTAAGATGACAGCTATTGTTAGG
The DNA here is from genome assembly GCF_022682495.2 of Desmodus rotundus. Lineage (NCBI taxonomy): Eukaryota > Metazoa > Chordata > Mammalia > Chiroptera > Phyllostomidae > Desmodus > Desmodus rotundus. Next base: position 70,778,532 of record NC_071388.1, on the reverse strand, counting down.
GGGTGAAGGGGTGGAGGGAACAAGCTAAAAGGGAAAAGGAATCACAGACATGGACAACAGTGTGGTGGTTTCAGGGGGAGCAGGAATTAGCGGAGTTAAATGGTAATCGAAAAATGCAATAAAAAATTTAAAACTAAATAAATAATTCATAAATGAAAATTTATCAAAATGGCTAACATATGTTTAACTTTTAGTAATTACATTAAATATAAGTAAACTAAACACCAATTCAAAAGCATAAATGCACAAATTTTAAAAATTATCCAATACTATACGATCACACAACAGACATGCTTGAACTCAAAGACACAAATAGATTGAAAGTACAAAGGTGTAAAAATACACAACACAAGCAATACCTACAAAATAGACATTAAAACAAAAATTCTACTTGGAGAATATTTTTAAGTAAAAATGTGTCAGTCCATCAGGAAGATATGAAAATTATAACCATGCATGTATTTACATAATAAAGAAGCACCAAAATACATAAAGCAAAAAGTAACAAAATTGAAGGTAGAAGTTGAGAACTCAATCATAATAGTTATAAAATTTAACACCCAGCTTTCAGTAATGCATGAAACAGCAAAGATTAAGAAAGGCATGGAAGACCTGAATTATACTATAAATCAACTAGATCTAACAGATAAATATAAAACATTCTACAAATAACAGCAGAATACACATTTTCTCAAGTGCACATGGAACATTCTCCAGTGTAAGCCATTTGTTATGCCATAAAAGAAGTTTCTTTTTTTTTATTGTTGTTCAAGTAGAGTTATCTCCATTTCCCCCCACAATTCTCCCCCACCCACCAATCACCAACTTCTACCTTCAATTCTACCCCCCTTTGGCTTTGTCCATGGGTCCTCTATATATGTTCCTTGACAACCCTTTCCCTTTTTCCCCTGTTACCCCCCACCCCTCCCCTCTGGTTATGGTCAGTTTGTTCTTTATTTCAATGTCTCTGATTATATTTTGTTTGCTTGTTTGTTTTGTTGATTATGTTCTACTTATGGGTGACATTATATGGTATTTATCTTTTACTGTCTGGCTTATTTCACTTAGCATAATACTCTCCAATCCCATCCATGCTGTGGTAAAAGGTAGGAGTTCCTTCTGTCCTTCTGCTGCATAGTATTCCACTGTATAAATGTACCATAGTTTTTTGATCCATTCATTTGCTGATGGGCACTTAGGCTGTTTCTATCACTTGGCTATTATAAATTGTGCTGCTATGAACATTGGGGTGCGTAGGTTCTTTTGAATTGGTGTTTCAGGATTCTTAGGATATAATCCCAGCAGTGGAATTGCTGGGTCAGAGGCAGCTCCATCTTTAGTTTTTTTTTAGGAAATTACATATTGTTTTCCACAGTGTCTGCACCAGTTGGTATTCCCAACAACGGTGGACTAGGGTTCCCTTTTCTCTACAACCTCTCTAGCACTTGCTGTTTGTTGATTTGTTTACAATGGCCATTCTCACTGGTGTGAAGTGGTATCTCATTGTGGTTTTAATTCGCATTTCTCTGATGGCTAGTGATGCTGAACATCCTTTCATATGTCTCTGGGCCCTCTGTATGTCCTCCTTGGAGAAGTGTCTGTGTTGGTCCTTTGTCCATGCTTTAATTGTGCTGTTTGTCTCCCTGGTGTAGAGTCTTGTGAGTTCTTTATATATTTTAGAGATCAAACCCTTGGAGCTCAATAAAACAAGTTTCAATAAATTCAAAAGAATTGAAATTATACAAAATAGTTTCTCTGGCCTTGTGGAATAAAATTGAGAATCAGTACAAAAGTAAATTTGGGAAATTCACAAATACGTTAAAATTAAACAAGTTAATTATGAATAATAAATTGTTCCAAGGAATACCAAGTGAAATTATAAAACATTTTGAGATAAATGAAAATAAAAACAAAATATGCCCAAACATATTAAATACAGCTGAAACAATACTTAAAGTTTATATCTTCAAACAAATATATGAAAAAAGAAAACATTTTTGATCATAAGAAAATATTTTGGATCATAAGAAAATATTTTGTATCATAAGAACTCATAAAAAATAGAGAAACTTTCTCAAGTTGATAAAGACTAAAAACTACCTGTAATTATGTCATACTTAATAGTGAGAAACTCAAAGCTTTTCCACTAAGATGAGGTGTAGGGCAAGAGTGACCCCTTTACCACTCTTTTTGAACATCATATTGCAAATAAAAGGTATACAAATTGGGGAAAAGCTCATAAAACTATCTTTGTTTACAAATAATATGAGTATCTATTATTTGTTTGGATAAACAGTTCATTCGGTTTCTGCAGTATGCTGGTTCTAGTAGGTCTTAGTTGTCTTTAACTTCATTAGAAATAAGTGTGTTAGATTGGATTGTGACAGCTGTCATATTAGCATGCATTTAAAAATGCTTATCTAAATTGGTGAAGTTTTATGTAGCCATTTTAATATTGAAGATGGAAGAAAGTAAGCAACATTTTTGGCATATTATGCATTATTCTTTATTATTTCAAGAAAGGTAAAAATGCAACAGAAATGCAAAAAAAATGTGTAGTGTACAGAGAAGATGCAGTGTCTGATCAAATGTGTCAAAAGTGGTTTTCAACGTTCTGTGGTAGAGATTTTTCGCTGGATAATGCTCCATGGTCAGGTAGACCCGTTGAAGGTGATAGCGATCAAACTGAGACATTAATTGAGAATAATCAACATTCTACCACATGGGAGATAGCTGACATACTCAAAATATCCAAATCAATATTATTGGTGAAAATGAAAAAATGTGTCTTTTATTTTATGGAAAAAAAAATAACAACATACCTGCACAAAGATGTTTATATCAGGTTCATTCATAATTGTCAAATCATGGAAACAACCAAGATATCCTTTAATAGATCAGTGGATAAAAAATCTATGGTACATCTAGATAATAAAATATTATTTAGAGTTAAATACCTTTTGACCCAGCGATTCCACTGCTGGGATTATACCCTAAGAATATTGAATCATCAATTCAAAAGAACGTATGCACTCCAATGTTCATAGCAGCAGTATTTACAATAGCCAGGCAGCATTATTTGCAATAGCCAAGCATAGCCTAAGTTCTATCAGTAAAGGGGTGGATCAAAAATTGTGGTACTTTTACACGATAGAATACTATGCAGCAGAAAGAAAAAAGGAGCTCCTACCCTTTGCGCCAGCATGGATGGAACTGGGGAGCATTAGGCTAAGTGAAATAAGCCAGGTTGTGAAAGACAAATACCATATGATCTCACCTACAACAGGAACCTAATGAACAAAACAAACAAATGAGCAAAATAGAACCAGAGGCACTGAAATAAAGAACAAGCTGACAATGGCCAGATGGGAGGCAGGGTCGGGGAGGGGAAGGGAGGAAATAAGGGGTAGGGCCTAGTTCAAGAACAAGTGTAAATGACCATAGACATGGACAGGAGGGTGGGGATTGACTGTGGGGTCGGGGCAGGGGCAGTGGAGAGCAACAGGGGAAAATAGGGAAAACTGTAATAGAACAATAAAAAAATAATAAATAAGTCTTTAAAAAAGAAAGAAGCTCTCAACCATGAAAAGACATGAAGGAACCTATAATGTATGCCACTAATTGAAAAAAAAAAGTGAATCTGAAAGATAATGTATGATTCCAACTATTTGACACTCTGGAAAAGGCAAAACTAGAGAAACAATGAAAAAAAATCAGTGGTTGTCAGAGATGGATTAAGGGAGTGATAAATAGTCAGAGTGCAGAGAATTTGAAGGACGGTGAAATACTCTGTACAATATTATAATTATGGATACACTAACAGTGAACCCTGAGCTATGGGCTTTGATAATTTTGATATATCAGTGTAGGCTCATCCTGGTAAAAAACAATGTACCATTTTGGTAAAAGATGTAGTTTATTGGGGAGGTTTTGCATGTAGGGACAGGCTGTATATGGGAAATCTCTGTATCTTTCCAAATGTTTTATAAACCAAAAACTGCTATTGAAAAAAACAATTCTAACAGATAAAAATGTAATTAAAAATAATCTAGGAAGGAAAATTAAACCCAAATTTTAACGGCTAGACAAAAACTGAAATAAAGAAGTGAAACAATAGTAAAAACCAATGAAACCAAAAGTGGGTTCTTTGAAAAGAGCAACAAAATTGGCAGACTTTTAGTTTTACTGACTATGAAAAAAGTATCATTAATATAAAAATAAATAAGGGGATATTGATGCGGATCCTGGCCAGCAGGACCCTGTGTTGTGCGGCAATAGACAAATACACACGGACTACAGAAATCCTGTGGAGAAAATGGACTGCATGGCCGCTCTCTAAGTCACAGAGAGGGCGAGATGGCTAGAGAGAGCCCAAGAGAGAGCTGACCGCTGCCTGGACAGGCTTTTATTGTTTTTCTAGGCACCTTACATCAAGGATGGTCCTCATTTACTATGCATAGGTTTGTTTTGGGTGGTTATCTTTTACAGACAACAAAGGAGAGGATGTTGCTAAATACATCAAAGAAGGACATTTGCAAATGTAAAGGCAAAAGTGGTGGAACCGGTTATACTCCATACTTGGGAGGTCTAGCTCAGATTTTAGGAAGTTAAAGATACTCAGTAAACATTTGCTGCCTCAATTCAGGGTGAGGGAGTTCTAGCAAGAGCAAGCCTCATAGCAGTCAAGGTACAATGCAGGCCTGATTCCCCACAGGAGAACTTATCCGTGGGTGTGGGTCCTGCCTGCCGAAACTCGCTCCCCACTGGCTTTTCTGAGTGGGGGCTGGGCCACATTTCCCACCCTTGGAACGGTTCCCTATAGGATATCATTACTATTCTTGCAGAAATTAAAAGGATAATAATGGGGAAATACTATGAACAATATATTAGATAACTAGATGACATGAACAAATTTCTAAAAATGAATTATTTATTCTGACTCAGGAAGAGTTTTAAAAAACCTAAGTGGACTTATAATAATTAAAGTTGTTGGAATAATAATAAACTTCCTACAGAGAGTCCAATCCATATAAATTCACTGATGAATTCTACCAAATTCTATAGAACAGTTAAAGACCATTCTTCATAAACCATGAAAAAAGAAGAAGAGGAAGCACTTCTTAATTCTATGAGGCTATGAGGCCAGTAGTACTTTGATTCACAACCCAGAAAGACATCCCAAGTAATAACATTGCAGGTCAATATCTCCTATGGATACAGATTTTAAAAAATCTCAAAATAATACTTGCAAACCTAATCCACTTTCAAAGGACAGCACAACCAAATTTAATTTAGTGTAAATATTCACATTTGGTTTAATATATGGAAATTAATCATTATAATAAACTATATTAAGACAATAAATAACAAAACTCACAGGATCACCTCAACAGATGCAGAGAAATCATTTGACAAAATTCAACACCCTTCCGTAACAAAAATACTCAACAAACTAGGAAAAGAAGAGCATCAGTGAAAATTCGTAATTCTTATCACATTTAATAATGGAAGACTGAGTGCTTCCCCTCTAAGATAAGGAATGACAAAGATACCCAACACTTGTATGCAACATTATGCTAGAGATTTTTGACAGAGCAATTCAGCAAGATAATTGTAAAGAGGCACTTAGAGTGGAAGGAAGAAGCAAAACCACTTCTATTCACAGATTTAGAAAATCTCAAGGATTCAAAAAAATATCATTAGAACTAAAGAAGTTCAACAATGTTGCATAATACAAGATAAATATAGAGATATCATTTGTATTCCTATATACTGACATGAAAGAATTCAAAAACAAAATAAAGAAAATAATTCATTTTACAATATAATCACCAAAAATATTTAAATATTTTGGAATAAATTAACAAAAGCAGCTCAGGATTTGTAAATTGAAAAATCACAATCACTGAAAAATCTTATAGAAGGCTTAAATGAAAAGCAAGACAGCTCTTGTACATGGATTAAAAGACTAAATATTATAAGATAGCAATACTCAAACTGATCTACAAACTCAATTTATTCCCTTTCAAAATCCTAGCTACCACACTTTGCATAAATTAACAAGTTCATCTAAAATTCATATACAAATGATAGAAAATCTAAGTAATTGAAACAATCATAAAAAGAAGAATAAAATTGGAGGACTCATACTTCTCTTTTTTTGCATCAATGTCACTGTAATTTTGGAATCAAGCGAAAACAGCAAAAATATTAATTTTTGGAACATTAAATTTGTTGTCCTTTTCCATCACACTTCCCTAATCCATCACACATCCTATAATGCAAATGGAAATTAATTTTTATCAGGCATATATTAATATATATTTTTAGAATTATATATACATTTTAAGAAATATTTAGTTTATATTAAAATTTGGGACTATAAAAAGCCCTGACTACTTATCTCTCACTCTTTTTCCACAATAGCTGACCCAATTACTAAATATCCTTACCCAAATTTACAGATAAATGTAATTTAATGCTATATATCTTCAAAATATTCCTCCAACATTTAAAGGTAATAATGTCTTATAATCAGATAGATTTAACATTTGGAAATAACATTGTCAGTTAATATAAAAATGAGTTTATTAATAAAATTATGTATTGGATGAGTTTATTAATGAATTTAATAAAAATGAGTTTATTAATAAAATTATGTATTGGATTAACAGATGTTAATAGGCAGCCTATTAACATTTGTTAATCCAATACATATTAGTTCTATATTTTATAGACTGTATCTTCATTGTTTACTCTTAAGAATAAACTCTGGTGGCTATACAATTATTTGAAAGTCACCAGACTAAGCAAAGAAATTCAAAGACGGACGTTTCTGTGTTAATGAAGTCTAACATACTGAAAGACAAAACACTGGAGCTACTGGAGATACTGATATCATCTAGTTAAAGTTCTAATTTTTAGTGACGAAGGTCACCAGACATTTTCCGCTCAATGTTCTTTTCTTTGTGTAATTAATATACATACACATAATTAATGATTAACACTGCATACAAATAAATTATACCTTTTCACTGAGGTCTCCCTCTTCTCTCTGTCAATTTCAGTTTTATACTTCTTATTTTTGACAGTAATTCTAAGTTCTAAGCAAAACTAATTCTCAAAAACATTGTATATTAAGAAAAAATGTGTGTTGAATGCATTCTTGTAGAAATCTTGTAGACATTAGCCCCCAGGGAGAGACCTTTGAAAATTTTGCTTAGTGTTTAAGTCTAGATAATACATTCTTAAATACAAGTATATTTCCATCTTTATCTGTTACACACTTAACAGCTAGTACATTTTTTATGATGTCATTAACTATTTCAGAATTCACACATCAGCAACTTTGTATTCCATACCTGTTTAATGAAAAAGAAAATCAATGAAATTACACATTGTGACTGACAGACTAACTGGGTGGCATTTCTTTCCCCTAATAAAGTTAATCACTCCTTCCAGGAGTGAGTGTAAAACTTTTTCTGAATTCAATTTGGTCATGCAGATTTTACAACCTACTTGAACTATTTTGCTGCTGGCAAAAAAAAAAAATCTCTTCCTCAAGCACTGCTGTAAACTGCATTTGGCATCTTTTGAACCATAAAGAAAACATAATTAGAAAAGGATATAGCTAAGAAGCTAACAGGTTTTGCATCAGTGTTTCTCACATCAGTACTAGTTTAGCCAATTCTGTGTAATTTTTACCCAGAAATAGAGCTAAGTTTGGAACATGTCTTTTGAAGTTAAAGATAAAAGGTCATCATTTCCTGCACAGGTATAGATGAAAGGACAAATTACAAGATATCACAGGGTTGAGAATGGCATAAAGCTTCAAAGCATTTTCTTGAAAAAAAAAGTTGGGCAAACATACTCAATAATTGGTACACATATCATTTTTTTCTCACATTCTTCTACAGCCTCACACATGGCAAGGAAAACAGTTTTATCTGAATTGGCTACAAAACCATTTTACTTTGTTTCAGTTATTTAAGGATGTGACCCTATAGTAGAAGGTTAGGGGAGTTAAATGGGAGGCACTCAATAAAGAATCTAGGCTGAAACTGGAGTGTATTAGTCCAGGTTCTCCAGAGAAACAGAACAAATATGATGTATGTGTTTGTGCTTGCCTGTGTATGTACACACACAGATTTAATATAAAGTATTGTCTCATGATTGCAAAGACTAGAATGTCTCAAGATCTCAGTCAGTAAGCTGGAGATCAAGGAGACCCAGTGGTGTACAGTCCATGTAAAAGCTAGCAGGATCAAGACCAAAAAAGAACCATTGTTTCAGTCTGAGTGTGGAGGATGGAATAGACGAATGACCTTGCTCCTTCAGTCAGAGAACAGTTCCCTCGTACTTAGCCTTTTTGTGTTATTCAAATATTACACTGATAGGATGAGCCCCACCCCAAATAGCGGAGCAATCTGTTTTGCTCAGACTACCAATCCAAATGTTAATCTCATCCAGAAACATCCCCATGGACACACCCAGAATGTTTGGGTGAAAAGTCAGGGCACCCTATGGCCCAGCCAAGCTGACATATAAAATTAACTACCATATAGGCAAAATGGGAGTTAATTATTGAAAAGAGAATAATAAACCTTCAAATGTAGTACTTTCATGTAAAATCCAAGCAAGTGAATTCTGGTTTTATGCGAGGGAAGGTCATTCTTTAGTCACCCTGTGCCTGCTCCTATCATAAATAAATACATCACATTATGCAACTGCTAACATATGAATGTTTTATCCATGAATTTGTAAACCCCTTAATGCAGAGCCTGTTTGTATCATTCTTCAGTGTCAAACACAAAGCCTAGAACTTGCTATATATTCAATAAATATTTGTTGAATGAATTAGCAGATTACCAATTATCATCTACAATTTAATTAAATAACTCATGGCATATGTCATTTTATGGTAGTCATCACACTTTTATAGGCTTTACCTCATCTGAGCATTGTGATCTCAATTCCAATGATAGGCAAGTAAAGTTTAGAGCTGATAACAGCTGGGAGTTGGCAGAATAAGCACTTGAAACCAGAACTCCTGAATATAAACTACACCCCACATTAAATGTAAAAAGTTTAAAAATTATGGAAGGAAAAAATAACATAAATTAAAAGTTAATATAATCATATGTACTATTTAAGATCTATATTTTATCCATGTGAAATTGAAGTGTTCAAAATTTACATAACCTGTACAAGATTCTATAGGTGGTAGCTATTAAAACCAGGTTTTCCCCTGAGGTGACTAAACCAATATAAAATGCCATTATTTATTCTTTAAAACACCCCATGGAGAAACAGAATCTCAGTACATTTAAATTACTTATCTAGACCACAAAGACAATTAGCAGAGACTAGATTTTAAAGTCCAAACCTGTTCTCTTTTTTCACTCACTTTAGCCTCCACTGAATTTTAGACACTCATAAACATATAATTTAACAAACAGAAAAAAGTTATGGAAATATAGTTAATAAACTAGATTTACTTTTAATTTAGAGAACTTTTCCCCTCTGGATTGCATATCAGCCCTGAAAAGTGTAGAATCTGTCTAACTCTAAAATTTGTATGAAACCACAAAAACCTGACAGCCAAGTAATCTTGAGGAGAAGATTCCCAAGACTGACACTTCCTGATTTCAAACTATAATACAGAGTTATAGTAATAAAAAATATGGTATTGGCATAAAAACACACAAAAATCAATGGAACACAATAGAGAGCTCAGAAATAAACTCACCTGATATTGTCAATTAATGTATGACAAAGGAGCCAAGAATATACAATTAGGAAAAGACAGTTTGTTCAATAAGTAGTGTTGGAAAAACTCAACAGTCACATGCAAAAGAATGAAACTGGACTACTATCTTATGCCATGCACAAAAATTAACTCAAAATGGATTAAAGGCTTAAAGATAAAACCTAAAGCCAAAAAAGCTCGGGAAGAAAACACAGGTGGTGATCTCCTTGACATGTGCCCTGGCAATGAGTTTCTGCCAAAAGCAAAGGCAAAAAAAAAAAGCATGAATAAAACATGGGACTGCATCATACTAAAAACCTTCTGCGTAGCAAAGGAAACCATCAACAAAATGAAAAGTTAACCTACTTAATGGGAGAAATACTGCAAATCATATATCTAATAAGGGGTTAATATTCAAACTATAGGAAGACCTCATACAGCTCAATAGAAAAACAAACAATGCAATTAAAAACTGGTAGACAATCTGAATAGACATTTTTTTCAAAAAAAAAAAAAAGATACACAGGTGTCCAAAAGGTACATGAAAAACTGTTCATTAGGGAAATGCAAATTAAACCCACAATTGAGGTATCACCTCATACCTCTTAGAAGGGATATTATCAAAGAGAAGAACTAACAAGTACTAGTAAGAGTGTGGAGAAAAGGGAACCTGTTGGGAGCCGGCTGCCTGGTTTCAGGGACTGTAGCCTCAACAGACAAAAAGGTCCCACGGCTAGAGCTGAGTGAAAAGGCCTTGGGGTCATGTGTCACTAAGGAGACAGAACATTTCCTCCTGGCAGGAACACAGTTTCTGCCTCCCTCACTTCCCACTGCTTGGCTGGGGCAGATGACTGGCTAGCCAATGAGGAGTAAGATTCCTCAAGGGAGGGACAACCTAAGACAGGCACAGGTTGTGAAGGGTCATCAGGGACAGACTTAGGGGTCTATAGAGAAGGGGCAGAAAGACCCTCGCTCCTCAGCTTTGTCATAGCCCGACTCCTCATTCTTTCTGTGTAAGTCTCCTAATCGCTTGGCTGCTTTGTTCTTCCCACCTGACTCACCCTGAAAACAATGCCAAAGGCAGCTGTGAACCTGTACTGGAACAGACTGGCTCCTTGGGGTAAATCTGGCCAGAGAGAGAATGTACATTGTTTCCTTTGAGGCTTTCTCTGCCCTGTTGGTATGAATCAGACACTTGCGCTAAAGCCAACCCTGACCAGAGATAATCCCTGTATTTCTTCAACTATTATCTGTAAATGATGTCAGTTTTTCATGGCTGTAGCTTTTTGCACATTTACACATTAATTGATGAGCTTTACATGCATACTATGTATCTCTGTGTGAGCTGAACTCAATAAAGACCCAGGGAAGGAGGTGTTTGAGACCCTTCTCTTCTGAGAGATTGGTCACTTTTCCTCCCCAAGCAGACCATGTCTTGGTAGACGTGTTCTCATCTGCAGCAGCAGGGGAGCTCTGTGGGTGGAGACCCCCCCCCTCCGCCCCAGGAACCCTTGTGAAGTTTGTGAGAATGTAAATTAGTGCAGTTACTGTGGGAAAGGGTATGGAGGTTCTGGTACAGAGCAAAATGGGATTTAGCCAACTGCAACCATATACAACCATAAAACAGAGGTTGGTGGGGAAGGAAAAAGGTTTTCATTAACAGGGTGCTCAATTTCAGGGAGCTGGAAATTCCCCTAATTCAAGGCATTCTCTTCTTCAAAAACCAAAAGTCCCCTTGTTCCCAAAAGAGATTGAAATCCAAACCATGCCCAGAGACCCCCTTCCATTCTTACCTGTATTGAAAGGCTGTTACAAAGATGGGTCTCAGTCTCTCTAGCTCTGGGCTCTCTCTCTGGAGTGTGCACTTGTGAAGCCAGCATCTCCACTGGCCTGCCGCAGCTTTCTCCCTCTGCTGGGACTGGTGCATATTGCCAGATCCTTGCAGCCATAGTGCAAGAGGTTAAGTCCACTGGGTTGGGTCCTGGTGACCAGGGATGCTTGTGCCCTCCCCGAGCGAGCAAATATTCCCAGCTCAGGCATCTGTGCGCTATCAGGGTAAGAAGATGGCAGCAGTCCAGGACTCGCGTTGTGTGATGCAAGGCCACAGCATTCCTCCCAAGTTGCCGCTGGCAAGGTGTGCATCCCACACGAACCCGCTCCAGACTGTGTGAACAGAGAAACACAAGAGCCGTGAGCGGGGTCTTGTGTCCTCCCCGCAGCACACCCCTTTCCGTGGGCCCGCTGTTGGCAGGGTGTGCATCCTGTCCGTGGGACTCAGCCTCCGTGGGCTGGCTCCTGACTGTGCAAGTGAGGTCAAAGTAAAAAGGCAAGGGGCTTCTGTGTGCCCACCATTTTAAATCTTTGGCTGAAATCCTACACACTCTGGGGGTGTCCAAATTCCCAGCCAATTCAGGCCATCAGGAGCATTACCCACACTGTGTCCCTGCCCCTCCTCCCTCCACCATGACGTGGAAGTGGCAAGAGGGTCTTCTAGCTGCAGGGGTACCACGTATCTGCCCCAGGCGGGGTGGCACCTTATTGTACAAGTGTAGTGACCTTTCCAGTGCCCTGCTGGATCTGTGCAAGCTGCCTCTGACTGTGTTGCTTGGTTGTCAGGGCAACAAATGCTGGCCCAGGCAGGCTTGTTTAAGATGGTCTAAGGGTGTGGAAAGGCTGTCACAGGGTTTGGGCACTTCCTGACCCCTCCTAGGGGTCCCTGTGGGAGCGCAGGCTCTCACACTGCCCTGGAGTTCCTGCCTCTTCTCAGTGATCTGGGCAGACCCCTCTGTTACAGTGCCTCCAAAATATTAAAAATAGAACAACCATCTGATCCAACAATTTCATTACTAGGTATTTATCTGAAGAACAAAAAAATATTATCACAAATAAATATATGTACCCCCATGTCCATAACCTTATTTATAATAGCCAAGATATGGAAAAAACCTAAGTGACCATCAAGGAATAAATGGATAGTGAATGGATATATATATACAATCTCCAGCAGTATATTCTCGGCCTCTACCAGTACACGCTAGCCAATGGAAGCAAATCTTTTGATGGAGTCCCTTCCCTTCATTACTTAATCCGGCAAGTCTTCATCCCAGTGATGCTGGGACTTAACCCTAGTTATTGCCCCGGCACTAGGACCGGTGGTGGGTTCTAATGAGGGGGAAAAAGATACCTATAGCAGCACTGCATGAATGCAATAATTAGTGTTTAAAAAAAGAAAAAAAGAAAACATCAAGCACAAATACAAATGGACATTAAACACTTAAAATTATCCAAATGTATATATAATCTAAATATAATTTAAAATCATTTGACAAATATTTATAAATAAAAATGGCCTATGAAAATAATAATGAAACATTTATTAGAATGGCAAAAAACAAAATGCAGACTTTTGACTCAGTAAGTCTGGAATGTAGACTAAGATTCTGCATTTTTAAAAGCTTGTAGGTAATGCCACTGCAAATGGTTCATGAACACAACTTATATAGCAAGATTAAGTGCTTAAATTAATTTACTTACAACAAAAGAGGAAACACTGCTTATAACTCAGGGGTTTGGAAGATGGAGGGACGATGGGATACTCTGAGCTCAATTAAAGAAGGTCATGGTAATAGGAATTAAACATGATGCAAGAATTCATTTATTGTAAATCTTTCTGTTCAGTAGAGAAAATATACTCAACTATTAGATGTTTTTCCAGGCCCAGATTGGAAATTAAAATTAACAAAAAAATTGGGTAATAATATTCTGGTGGTAGACAATTGTTTTTGCTTGTTCTATCCTGGCATAGACGGATCACGGTGAAGGGTTGGCTTTTACACTTTCATTTGGTAAGCAGGACTCGGAAAATCAGTTTTGGCTTTTAGACATGCAAAGGCAATTTACTTGTATATCCGTATTCCTCCAAAGCTTAGATTTTATTTTTCTTACCTTTGAAGATGTTCTTTTTTTCCATTTTATATAAAGCTTAGATAATTTCTAACACAGTAAGAGAAAAAAAGTGTAAACAGAGGTAGGTAGAAATAATTTTTGCTGCCTACATACTAATTGTGATTTCTGAGTACTTGTGTCTGCCATTCATCACACAAATGCAGAACAACAGATCTCAATTAGCAATCTGTTAGAAACCCCACCGTGCTTCCCAATGTACTCTTCCCTCACTTGGAACTGCTTTGGGGTGCAGAACGAAATCTCACAAGAGAACATTCTTTTCTAGTTTTGATAAAGAAAAACAAAAGTAAAAAAAAGTGACTTACATTCAATGGAGGGTTCAGTGAAACTGAGAACATATAAGTGGGTTAAAAGAAGACAGGAAATTAACATGTTTAGGTATACTTTTATGTATTTATTTTTAAACACCTGGAAGCTAGCCAAGAACATCTGAAGACTCCATGCCAAATTAACTGTTTCTTTGAAGGGGTGGGGCACATTAATACATTGACAAAACCAATATTTACAAACATTTATTGTCTGAATACATTTCCTGGATTAACTTTGGATGAGTTATCAAAATGAATACAAGGTCTTCATAAACCAATCCTGAAAGAGAGGCACCTGCATCAGAACTATAAACTAGGAAATAATAACACACACTTGCAAGGAATGTAGATTAATTTCTGTTAGATACAGTACAGATGGGACCAGATAGATGGAAGAGAGCAAGGCCAGACTCATATTGCCCTCCTGGAGAAAGCAGAATTATAGAGAGGAAGCAGAAATTGTGGCCTTGTAAGAAAGGGAGAAAAGGGCAAGCCAAGCACAGATGTGGAAGTGACAACCACTATTTGGCAGTGAGAATCAGTAGTTTTTTTGGGAGTCACAGAGCAGGAAAGGTCACAGCAAACTGAAAGCTGGCAGATAGCAAGGCAGTTTCCTGGAGGTCAATTTGCATGTAAGTGTCCTTAACACACACATACAACAGCAACAAAGTTAACACAGAGAAGAGGGTTACAACAAACATCTCATTAAAAAGTGTAAAGAACATGAAGATTCTCTTTACTTAAAAATATTTATCACTAATACATGAAAGATGCATTTATATTAGATACCAATTATTAATCATATGGCTATGTACATGCGGTCCAAAAAGCAATAAATCAATTAAACCCCTCAAATACTTTGAGCAAAGCACTATAATTTTCATATTTCACAGATGAAGAAACGGAGTTTCGGTGAGATTAACTTGCATGAAAAACACATTGCCAGAAATCTTCATAGTCAGTATTTGAATATAGAAGTTTCTGACTCTCAATACCCTTATTATCTATGGCCTTAGTACCACATGATATGCAAAATCAGGCTAAGGTATCACTTTCAACTTAAAAAGTAATGCCAATATTTGTTGGCAGAGGTATAAACAAAAACTCTCAGTGCTAAGGGGAACATAAATTGCTAAAACTTTTATGAATACTTTTTAAATAATGAGTCAAATAATCCCTTAGAGTCAACAATTGTGAGTTTGTTTTGTTTCTTTTTGTTATTGCTATTTCTGCTTATTGTTCTTCTTATTGTTACTGGTTTTACTTAGAAGATGACTTTGCATCATCTTAAACCAAAAGTATGCTAATATATTTATATTAAATATATATACTTAATATATACCTATATATAGCTCCTGAATTTATATTCCAAATTTAAGATTGATTTACACTTAAAAATATAAATTTCTAAAGTGTATTTTTATCACATCAGTTCTATCTGCAGACCAACAAAAGCAGTAGTACCAACAATTTAAATTCAATATTCTTAACCTCAGAATGCATGTATTTATTAAAGTAAATGCAACTGTGTAGCAGCTCCAGTTCTGCTCTTTGCTTCTTCACGTTTAGGAGTGAGCACAAGCTATATTTAAATTGTTCTATCTAAAATGATTACCTACCTAAAATATCCTCTTGGTCCATCAACAATATATCAATACTTATAAAAGCCTCCTCCATTGATTCTACAGTCAAATATTATCACTTTGAACTTCTACATTGTGACATTTAACATACTATGTTCTGCATTTTATTTATTTAAATATGTGCATTTTATGTTGGAATGTCTTACCCTCCCTACTAGATATTTATATCCTTAAGGGCAGACCCTTTTTAGTCTTCATAAATGTTTGCATGGTGGCCACAGATCTAGCGGGTCTTCAGCAATTACTTGTTGTCTTCAGCCATCACTTGTTGAATTATATTTTGAAAAATTAAATTTTAAAAACAGATGTATTAACTTTCATTTCTATACAGGGAAACAAAGAATTTATCCATTCCAAGTCCCAACTGAACTTCTGACTTGTAATGAAGTTACAGAGCCTAAATAAAACTAACAGAACAACTAGGAATTAATGTTGATAGCATGAACTTGATTAAGTCAGTAGATGTTAATTGGGAAGAAAAATGAACACTGCAAGAATTCTGTTTGATTTCCCACCCTGGATGACCTCGAACTTGTAATCAGAAGTGATCAGATTCTTAAAAATGTGAAGGTAAAACCTATATGCCTTTGTGAGAAAGATCATTTTTAAGCTAATATTTTCCAAATTTGCAACTCTTCCAGATCTCTTTTCAAGGCTCCTATTCTGGGCTCTATGTATTATCTAAAAATGCAAACATGAAATGTCCAATACTCTATGAAATGCAAATCTTTTAAAAACAAACTTACTATCATTATTCATTGAACAGATTGTTTTCCTCTTTATGCTTTCTATTTAACTTATATTTTTGGACAAATCTCCATATCCAATGCTGCATGTAAAACTCTAAACTTGGTGGTGTAAAACAACAGTTATTTTTCTCACAGATCTGTTGTCTGAGCTGGCATTTCAACAGGACTAACTCATTTCTGCTCCACGCCATATGAGTGAACTGGGACAGTTTGAAGATAGTAGTCTGGGATCATTTGACATCTCATTTACTTCCATGCCAATGTCTGGGCTGGGATACCTCAGCTAGGAAGGCTTAGCTGAGTGCCAGAATAGCTAGGACTCCTTGGTATCTCTATTTTTTGTGATTTTCCAAAATAGAAGCTTCAAGGTAGCTGGACTTGTTACTTGGATAGTCAGGCTTCAAAGCATGTGTTCCAAAGAATAACCAAGGGGATACTGTTTCCCAGATATTACTTTGCCTTGGAATTTACATAATACAGGCATTCTTTGTTTTATTGAACTTTGCATTATTGCATTTTCATCAATGTTGAGCCAAGACTCTTAGGAGCAAAAATATTATAATTCCCTGAAGGTTCAGATGGGGGATAGCATTTTTTAGCAATGAAGTATTTTTAGTTATGGTATTTACATTGTTTTTTATGACAAAATACTATTGCACACTTAATAGACTATGGTATAGTATAAACATAACATTCATATGCACTGGGAAACTAAAAAAATTTAGTGTAACATGCTTTATTTTAATATTTGCTTTATTGTGGTAGTCTGAATCTGAACTTACAATATCTTCAAGGTAGGCCACTATGCTTCCATCAGACTCTGAGGGTTGGCACAGCCCCCTCCCTTATTCAAAAGGAGCGGCTATAGATACCATTTGTCCATGATGTCTGACCAGAAATATTGCTGTGGCCATGGCCGGAAAACACAGTTTGTCCCAGCAAGTTTATTTTACTCTCACAAACTTTCTAGAAAACTGATTACTTGCAAGGCTATAATATTCTATATTCATTTCTTGTTTTTCAAGAAGGATTAATCTTTAAGAATAAATTACTAATAATTAATTTTACCCATTGATGTTCCTCTGTTTAAAGAGGACTTTGCTGTCAAAATTTCAAGCTGCTTGTACTCCGGCCTCTTTTTACTCATTTTTAAAATATTTTTGAAACTGTAATTGTTAGTTTTAGTATTTTAAAATAGAGTAAGGGCAAGAGATACTATAATGTACGCTAACTAATTGACACTCATGCTTTTTTCAAATCTTTTATTGCCTTTTTCACTCTTTTACTTTTGCTCTGCAACTCTTTCACTAAAACCTTATGCAGGGAAGAAAAGATTTCTGGGTTACTTTCCTGAGTACATTTGGGCCCCTCCTCTCTAATCCGCCTATACTTCATTTTTGAATTTGGTAAGATGTAGAAAAGTTGTATTTTTTCATATGGATAATGATCCCAGCATGATATATCACATATTCTATCCTATCCCTAATGTTTTTTTGGCTTGTATTTTTTTTCACATTTTTTTATTGTTCAAGTACAGTTGTCTCCGTTTTCCTTCTTTGAGAAACGTATCTAATAAAGTTCACCAATTTTACATGTATAATTTGAAATTATTGACAAAATGCATAGTGACAATAGTTGCAATATAGCTATTTTTATAACCCAAAATGTTCCTTTGTGCCACCTCCAGTCGTTTCCCTCCTGAAACCCATCCCTGAGAAAGTACTGATTGCTTTTCTGTCACTATGGTAATATCTCTTAGAAATTCACATAAATTGAATCATGAAGTATGTATCATGTATGTCTGGCTCTTTATACTGAATATAATGATCTTGAATTTCACCCAGTCATGTTATTGCTCTAGACCAGTAGTTCATTCTTTTTTCACTATTGAGTACTGTTGACTGAATGGATATACCATTCTATTTTTAACATTTACCAGTTGATGGGAATTTGAGTCTTTTCCAGTATGTAACTACTATGAATCAAACTGTTATTATGAATATTCATAAATATGCATACATAAATATGTATTTGTCATTTAGCTCAAGTAGATACATTTCTCTTGGATTTCCCGAGTTATACCATAAGTATGTGCTCACCTTTCTAAGAAATTACCAAAATGTTCCCTAAAGTGACCAGCAACATATGAGGATTCTAGTTTATACCCTCACCAACTTTTGTATTCTGAATATAGCCATTCTAGTGGATGTGTAAGAGTAACTAATTGTTGCCTTATTTTGCATTTTTCTTATGACTGATAATATTCAGCACCTTTTCATATGCTTACTTACTATTTTTATATCATCCCTAATGAAGAGTTCATTTGTATATTTTAATCACATGAATTGTCTTTTTATTGTTTATTTGTAAGAAAAAAAGACCTTTATCAGTAGTTGTACAAATATTTGTCCATTTGTAGAGTTCCTTTTTGTTTGACTGATGTCTTTCACAGAACTAAAGATTTTAATTCTGATGAAGTCCTTATGTAAAAATATGAAAGTTGATGTAGTCAGGTTTCAGTCACCCAACATTAAAGAAAACTTTGCTGTAACCATCTTCAGAAGTCATTTGATCATATAAAATATTTAAAAAAATAATAAATTACATTATAAGCATTTTGTTTAAAAATATAGAAGAGACCCACAACAAGATACATTATAATTAAAGTGTCAAAAATTAAAGACATGGAGAAAATCTTAAAAGCATCAAGAGAAAACAACTTATGTGCAAGGAAACTTCATAAGACTAACAGCAGATTTTTCAGCAGAAACTTTGAAGACCAGAAGGGAGTGACACAGTATTAAAAGGAAAACAAACAAACAAATAAAATACCTCACAACCAAGAATGCTCTATGTGGCAAAGATGGCACTTAGAGTTGACAGGGATAAAGTTTTTCATGTAAGCAAAACACAAAGGAGTTTATTATCACTATACAAGCCTTACAAGATATGTTAAAGGGACTTGTTTAAACCGAAATGTAAGAGAATTAATTAAGAACAGGGAAACATAAAAGTATGAATCTCACTGGTAAAGAGAAATATAGTAAAATTCAGAATCTACTGTTGTAAAGGTGGTAGATTAATCACTTAAAAGCTAGTACAAAGCTTAAAAGACAAAAGTAATGAAAATAACTATAATGATAATTTTTAAATAAATACACAAAATAAAAATGTAAATTCTGACATGAAAATTGTAAAATATTGGGGGGGGTAAAACCACAAACATTTAGAATATTTTCAAACCTAAGTTATCAACTTAAAACGGACTGATATAAATATAAATTGTTTTACATAAGCCTCCTGGTAGCCACAAGCAAAAACTTATAGTACATACACAAAAGAGAGAGAGAGAAAAATAAATAAATCAGGAAATGTAAGAATTCCACTACAGAAAATCATCAAAAAAAAAAGTAGAAGAAGAATATTGGAATACAGGAATTGCAAAACAGCTAGAAAATACTTAACAAAATAGCAATAAATACATACATATCATTAGTTACTTTAGATGCTAATGGACTAAATCATGAAGACATAAAGTAGCTGAATGGATTTAAAAAAGGAAATAACAAGCCCCATCTATATGCTGCCTATAGGAGATTTACTTCAGGAGTAAGGACATACAAGGACTAAAAGTGAAAGAATAAAAAAAGATATTTTATTTCATGCAAATGGAAGTCAAAAGAAAGCTAGGGTAGTTCTGCTTGTACCACATAAAACACACTTTAAGAAAAGGACTATAATAAGAGACACAAAGGGATCAATCCAACAAGAGGATAGAACATTTGTAAATATTTATGCACCCACTGTTGGAGCACCTAAACATGTAAAGCAAGTACTAACACACCGAAAGAGAGAAATAGACAGACCTGTAATAATAGCAGGGGCTTTTAATACATGATTTTCATCAATAATTACAACCTCCATACAGAAAGCTAGTCAAGGGTGGCTTTAAACTACACTTTAACCAGATGGACTCAGACATATACAGATGACTCCACTCCAAAACAACAGAGTACATGTTCTTCTCAAGCACACTTGAAACAACCTCCAGGATAACTTATAAGGTAGACCAAAAAACAACTTTTAATTAAATTAAGAAGGCTAAAATCATATCAAGTGTTTTTTTCTAATTATAATGGTAGAATCGAGATATCAATTACAAGAAGAAAAGTGGAAAATTCACAAATATTTGGAGATTAAACAGCATGGTACTGAACAATCAAAGAAAATGGAAAAAAAAATCAGAAGATAGATAAAAAATAGCTTGAGGCAAATGAAAATCAAATCCCAAAACTTATGGAATGCAACAAATGCAGTTCTAAGTGGAAAGCACATAGCAATCAAGGCCTACTTTAGGAAAGAAGAGACATTTTAAATAAACAACTTCAGTTCACACCCAAAGGAACAAACAAAGAAGCAAAATCAAGGTCTACAATTAGTAGAAGAAAGAAAATAAAGATCATAGTGGAAATAAATAAAGTACAAACTAAAAACAAAATAAAATTGATTGATGAAACTGAGAGCAGACTTTTTAAAAAGATAAACAAATTTTTCCATTCTGTAGCTAGACTCACCAAGAAAAAAAGAGAGAACTCAAATAAATAAAATCAGAAGTCAAATACATGTTACAATTCATACTGTGGGAAAACAAAAAATCATAAGACACTACTAGAAATAATCATACACAAAGAATTGGACAACCTTAAATAAACGGATAAAGTCTTAGAAACACACAACCTACAAAGACTGAACCATGAGGAAACAGAAAATATGAATAGGCTTATTAGTAAGGAGATTAAATAAGTAATAAAAAATGTCTCAAAAAACAAAAGTCCAGAACCAGATGGCTTCACTGGTGAATTTTACCACTCAAAGCAGAATTAATACTAAAACTTCTCAAATTCTTCCAAGAAATAGAAGACGAGAAAACAATTCCAAGCTTGTTTTTTCAAGGTGAGCATTATCCTAATACCAAAAACAGATAAAGATGCCACAAGAAAATTATAGGCCAATATCCCTAGTGAACACAGATGAAAAAATTATCAACAAAATACTAACAAACCTAATTCAACAATATGTTAAAAGTTCATATACCATGATCAAGTGGAATTTATTCCAGAGATACAAAGATGGTTCACCATATGCAAACCAATCAGATCCATATCACATTAATAAATGATGTGTAAAAATCATAATACCATCTCAATAGATTCATGAAAAGCATTTGACAACATTCAATGTCCATTTATGGTACAAACTCTCAACGTACAAATGGAGGAAATGTACCTCAACATAATAAATGCCATATTACAAGCCTACAACTAACATCATACTCAATGGTGAAAAGCTAAAAGGTTTTCCAGGCACTAGCTAGAACAATTCAGCTAAATAAATAAATAAATAGTAAAATTACTATTTGCAGATGATAGATATCTTATATAGAAAACCCTAAAGATTCCATGAAAAAAAATTCTCTGAATAAACAAATTCAGTAAAGTTTCAGGATAAAAAGTTAACACACAAAAATCTGTAATCTTTTAATACACTTATAACAAACTATCAGGAAAAAAATTAAACACACAATCCAATTTACATGGCATCCCCCCAAAAAATCTATGAAAATATTTAACCCAGAGGTGAAAGAGAAATAAACACTGAGGACAATAAGACACTGAGGAAAGAAAATAAAGGAGACACAAATAGATGGAAAGATACTTTGTGCACATTAATTTAAAAAATAAATATTATTAGAATGTCTACAATACCCTAAGGAACCTACAGATTCAATAAAATTCCTATCAAAATTTCAATGGTATTTTTAACCACATGGAGAAAAATGAAACTTGACCACTATCTTACACCATACACAAAAATTAACTCAAATGGATTAAAGATTAGAGTGTAAGACCTAACCATAAAAACTTCTAGAAGAAAACTTCTAGAAGGAGCTTATAGGCAATAAGCTTCTTGATTTCAGTTTTGGTGATGATTTTCTGCATTTGACACCAAAAGCCAAAACAAACAAGTAAAGCCAAAATAAACTAAATCAAACTAAAAAGTTTCTGCATAACAAATCAAACCATCTACAAAATTAAAAAGCAACCTACTGAACAGGAGAAAATGTTTGCAAATCATATGTATAATAAGAGACTGATGTACAAAATATATTTAAAAAACTCACAGAACTCAATAGCAAAGATCAAACCACTCAAAAAAAATGAGCATAACATCTGAAAATACATTTTTTCAAAGAAGACTTACAGATGGCCAACAGATACATGGAGAGGTGATCAATGTCACTAATCATCAGAAAAATGCAAGTCAAAACCACAATGCATTATCAACTCACATTCATTAGAATCGTTATTATAAAAAAGACAAGGGCCCTAGCTGGTGTAACTCAGTGGATTGAGTGCCAGCCTGTGAACCAAAAGGTCACTGGTTCGATTCCCAGTCATGGCACATGCCTGGATAGTAGTCCAGGTCCCCAGTGGGGGCATGTGAGAGGCAACCACACAGTGATGTTTCTCTCCCTCTCTCCTTCCCTTCCCCTCTCTCTAAAAAAAATAAACAAATACAATCTTAAAAAAAAAAAAAGACAAGAAATACCAAGTGCTGGCAAGGATGTGGAGAAAAGGAAACCCTTGTACATTGTTGTCAGGAATGTAAATTGGTACAGCCACAGTGGAAAATAATATAGATCCCTCAACAATTAAAATAAAAGACAAAAAACAGAACTACCATATAATCCAGCAATTCCACTTCTGGGGCAATTCTATTTCTGGGTATATGTGCAAAAGAAATTCAAACACTAACTTGGAAAAGATAAGTACACTCCCATGTTAATTCACTTAATCACTTAATTATATCTATGATTGCTTTTGAATTACATTTATACAAGTTTTTTCATTGACAAAAATACTGTACAACTCAGAAAGTTGAAAATTTTTTGACCTCTCATCTTAAAGCATCATGAAAGTTACTGACATAAAGATAAGCACTAAAAATTATATATTATATATACTTATATATTTCTTTGTAAATACCAAGCTACATTAAAAACAGAGTATGGCATGGTTCAAATCAAATGCATTAGTCATGGAAATGAATGCTATTTGGTTTGAAACATATATTTTCTAACTGACTTTAAGCAAAATTGAATTTTTTGCTGTACTCCAAAGAGACACTTAAAACAGGATAATAGGAAGAGATTTTTTAAAAAGGACAAACGAAGACTTATCAGGCAGATTAATGCAATAAGAAAGCAGAAATTTTCATCCATATATCATATAGGTAAATATCAGGCCAAAAAGTACTATACGAAAAAAGAACATTTTATAACACTACTAGCTGCAGGTCGTGATTACAATACAACTATTTACACACAAAATATCTACCTCCATCGACAAGCCAAAACCCGCAGCAACCATGGATTCTAGCTTCTACAGATTATATTTTTAGAAATTAATGCTTGAGTAAGGCCAGACCAAGAGGGCTTGTTGGATTTTAAAAATTAATAATGTCAATAGAGTCCAAAATTTCTTTTACTTCAATTTAATAGTAGCCTTGACCCCATGCTTTGTATTGTTTCAAGAGATGGTCAGTCAGGTACAACCACTGAAGTGGACCGAGGAGAGGTTCAGGAAAAAAAGTTTATTATACTCCCAGGTGCCAGAGACAGTAGGCAAAACACGCTGCATGGGAGAGACAGCAGGGTGGTCAGCAGGGTGTGGGCAAGAGTGAGGGAAAAGCATGAGGCTAGAGTCTTCCTTAGAGTTTCCAAGGGAAAGGCAAGGCTAGGCAGCATAAACAATTTAGAACTGGTTAATTTAAATAATTTTATAGGGCTTTGGACTACAGGTTTGGTCTCTAATTATCTGGTGATTAAGGTCAAAGAATTTTGCTTCCTGGGATATATTAGCCAGACAGAGGAAGTTTACAGTTGTAATACAAGTAAATAATATCAACATGATAATCACAAAATAATAATATAAGAATAAACTCTCTTTCTCATACTCACAACTAACTGTAAGCTCACTTTTCCCCACCCAATTAGTTAGCACTGGCCAAGAGAGGGTCACCATGATTGGTATGTTAATGCTCCTTCTCTATTCTCCCCGCTCTCAGAATCAAAAGTATGGGCCAAAAAAGGGTTCTATGGATAGTAATTTTATAGGGTAATATGATCATACATTTCTGCCTGGGCAGGTCATGGTGGGTAGGCATGCTCACCCGGGCACATACCTTCTTTAGCAAAAGGTTTGTCTTTGCCCTAAGTAAGCCCCATTGTTTGTGTGTGTGTGCATGTGTGTGTGTGAATCTAGGTTAACACACTTTTGAAATAATCATAACCACCCTCAGGAGAACACAAATCTTGTTAACTACTCTCTAATCTAATCCCCTCCTTGTTTCCTCTCGCCTTCATGGAATTTTCCTCAGGTTCCCATCTTAAATTTCAAAAGCGTAAAAGAAACTGCAAAACTATCACTCTCCAGAGCGTTGGAAATCCTGCTTCATGCCAATTGTTGTCAGTTTGGCTCAAAAAAGTCTTATAAAAATTCTTCAGAGTTTTGGACGTTTTTTACATCAGCAGAAGTCAAAGGACCACTGCAGAACTTTGCACTCTCCTAGAAAATCCCCCACTTTCTCTAAATTGCATTCACAAGGATCAATATAATTGTGTTTATTTTATGTGTAGTGTCACAAAAACCCCCTAAAACTTGGGTCTTCACCTTCTTAATTTCCATGCACAACTGATGGCAGTTTTCTCTCAGAGCCTTCATAGAACCAAGCTCTATGAGTAGGTAACCCTCATCTTTATCTTTGCTGCGTAGGGATCATCCTCCCGTCATTATCCATAATCCTGGTTTGTAATTTATCTCATTCAATGACATTGCCTCCGCTTCTTTCTTTTATCTACTAACCCCCAATCATCCCTCCCATTTTCTTGCTCCTCCTAGGCTATCACTCATTGCAATAAGTAAGGATCTCAGGTGATTTCAATCTCTACTAGATATAATCTTGACACAGAGAGATCCAATCAGATCTCTCTCTGGGGGGTGGGGGGAGGCAGAGGAGGAGGTTCTTGAGGCAATGGTAAACAGCCTAGGACGCAATTGTCTGAAAAGCTGAATACCTCCAGAAAACATGGAATTATGGGCCAGAAGATTTAAAATAAAAGGAGGGCAGAGACTGGTTCTTAGGCTCTCTTCCTCAAAGATGCCTGAACGACCATGCTGCAGCTGCCTCTGTTTCCCAAAGGACGGTATTTTGGATGGGAGAAGAAAACTCTAGCACAGCCTAGGACCAGGCTGGCCTGGCAGAGGGTGGCAGGGTTATTCTCCTTTGGGTGTTCTAGATGGGAGGGGCTCTGAGGCAGAAGCCTGCCATTCTTACAAAATTGTGTAGCTTTGTCTCTTACATTATTTTAGTTATAAACTAACCCTATGGAAATAAGGTAATTGAAAACTAACAGGGGGAGTGATAAGAGAACTCAGATGTTAAAGAATTTAGCCTTAATTGATAGGCTTAAATGACTAACACTTATGGAAAGCTGTTATTCCAAAAATTGTGTAGCTTGTTAATAAAGAATCCTTTCCTTTATTAGCAAATCTTTGCCTCTGGAATTTTGCCTGGAGGGTGGTGATGGGCAGCAGGGCCCCACTTGCTCTTCAGTAACAATCTGACCTCGACTTTCCCATGCCTCCTCTCTGATGACTACTCTCTACCTTACCTCATGCTCCCACTCTTGGGATCGATCATGTTGTAGATTTCATCAATACCAACACAAGCAAAACTCCAGAATTCATAATTTCAAGTACCCAACTATTTTTTCTTTCTCATTCTCTCTACTACCAAACTCCAATAACCATTAATCCATCCAACAATTAAAATCCACTGCTATTACTACATGTCAACATCCTTCTTAGGTATTCTCTTTCTATTCTGCTTCATTTATATTGCAGTTTCTCAGTACAGTCACTTGTAAACATCATTTAATTTCCTAGCCCCTTTATGGTTTCATCTTACTCATCAAAAAAACCAACTTTAGTCAACCAAGAATGCAGCACACAGATTCAGGCTGGGACCCTCCCCCTGTTCCCCATCCATGCCCAGCTCTGCTGAGGTCTCAGCTGGTGGAAAACGTCCCCAGGAAGCCAGGAGGATCACCCACTCCTCCCAATCACTTGGCTTAGCCCGGGTGCACCTGCCTTGGCCGGGGCCTTCCTAGCCCTGCCCCTGCACTCTGGGCAGTGTTGGGGGGAGGGGTAGCTAAAGGCATGTGGATGGGACTTCCCTTGCCTGACCCCTCCTCAACCAGGCCTGCACAATACTGAGTCGTCCATGCTCACCTACTTCCTAGCACTCTCCTTGGACTCTCCAAGCCACTTCGGACCCCTTATCACCTGAGAACATCCAGATATGTACTTGGCCCCTAGCCCTACCCCAAACGCCCAAATCAAACAGGATGCTCCATTCTCTGGCTATGCTCCTGCCTCCCATGCAGCTCATCACTGGTGAGGTCCACATATTGTTTTCCATATCTCTAATGTCATTATTCTTTCCATCCCACAGCCTTTCCCTATAGACTGGTTTTTAAACTCCATAACGGAAACACACACACACATACACAACAGTCTTATGTAAATATAACCCTCTACCTAAATAATTTTGTATAAAAACCCACAATGAATCTTTCTGGTCTGTCTTTAAATGCAGGCAGAGTTCTTCAGAGTTCTAGTGAGTTCTTCATTTTGTGTGGCAATTATATTGCATTTCCCCTGTCATTTATTCCCATAGTCAATTCAAGCGCACAAGGTACCAGAGGTCAATTTGCGGTAAGTAGTTAGACAGACATGAACAAAGCAAGATGATGGGCCAGGTACAGAAGGTCACCAGGGTGGAAAGCCCCGGATGCCTAGCAATGGGCAAAACTGGGAAAACAAGCCATTTTGTGGGTCCTCTTCAGAGCAATGTGTATTCACTTCCTCTGTCCACAGACATATAAAAAGGTGCTCAATGTCACTAATCATCAGAGAAACACTAATTAAAACCACAATGAAATACCATCTCACACCTGTCAGAATGGCTATCATCAATAAATCAATAACAATTGTTAACAAGGATGTGGAGAAAGGGGAACCCCTGTGCACTGTTTGTGGGAATGCAGATTGGTGTAGCCACTCTGGAAAACAGTATGGAGTCACCTCAAAATTTTTTTAAAAAATGGAACTACCTTATGACCCAGCGATTCTACTTCTGGGAATATATCTGAAGAAACCCAAAACACTAATTTGAAAGTCTATATGTACCCCTATGTTCACTTCAGTATTATTGACAATAGCCAAGATTTGGAAGCAGCCCAAGAGCCCATCAGTAGATGAGCGGATAAAAAAATTGTGGAACATTTTCACAATGGAATACTAGGCAATAAACAACAAAAAAGAAGGAGATCTTATTCTTTGTGACAGCATGGATGGACTTGGAGAGCATTATATGCTAAGTGAAACAAGCCAGTCAGAGAAAGACAAGTACCATGTGATTTCGCTTATATGTAGAATCTAATGAACAAAATAAACTATTAAGCAAAATACAGGCAGACTTATAGACAAAGAGCAGGTTGAAAGCTGTCAGGGGTGTGTGGGGTTTGGGAAGGGATGAAGGGATTGAGAAAAAAAAAAACTCATGGACATAGATGACAGTATGGGGATTGCTGGGGGGGAGGAGGGGGCGTGAAGGAGGGTATGGGAGAATAAATAGTGATGGAAGGAGTACTTAGGATGGTGAAAACACAATATAGCATACAAGTAATGTGTTGTGCAATTGTGCACCTGAAACCTTTATGATTTTGTTAACCAGTGTCACCAATAAATTTTATAAAAAGGAAAAATGGTGGGAAAACAAGGACCTCGCCCCCAGGTTAACTTTTTCTGTTAGCATATCATTGATCATGCTGTTTCACCCCCATAGCCTTCTATGCCACTGGTCATGTGGCTCAGAACCTGCCCTGACCTTGCCTCCCTTGGTATATTGCTAACCATTCGGTTTACACCCACCTTAGAGGAGGAATGAACAAGAGGGGCAGAGAGTAGGCCTGAAGCATTAAGCCTCCAGGATAGTGAAATTCTGAGTGTGTATCAAATGCATCTAGGCCTCAGTTGTGTTTCAGCCCCAGGCCCAGAACATCAGCAAAATCAGACAAGTGACACCTTGGCTGACATTGGGACCAGCTGCATAGACTAATGACTCACTATTTTTGGTGCTGACCAATCAGTAGAGACCACGACCCTGAAAGAACACACCCGAAAAACTGATGAGTATTTTATTGGGATCCTTCCCTGAGACCTCCAGATAAATACTCTCAGGATGAAGGACCCAGTGCAGCTCTCCTTAGGGAGCATACCCATGCCTTTCCTCACTCCCTTCCCTGAGGGTGTATTTCTTGGCTCTCTTTTTCTCCTAAAGCTCCATGGGATCTCCTTTTGCCTCTGTAACTTGTTTCCTAAACCCATTTCTTCTACTGCTCACTTTTTCTACCCACGTGACTTTCCAAAAAACCTTTTTCTTATAGTTTGAGTCTTGACTCTGAATTCTTTGTCAGAACTCAAGTACTAAGTTTGCTGAACCAAGGTCTGGTCTGACTCCACCAGTGTGACACCTGGTGCTATTCTCACCACCAACAAATTTTGTTTTATCCTTTCTCTTTGAGTATTTTCTCCTCTCTCTCACTCTGACTTAAACACTCTGCTTTCCATCTCTCTTAAAAGAAAATTATTAAACTCCTGGATAAAGCTAAATCCTTCAATGGTCCACCAGCTCCAATCCTTAACATCTACTCAAAGAATCATCTTTCACACAAATTTTTTCTCTCTCTATTGATTCACAAATTTTGGTCTTGTTTTTCTGTTGGATAATTCTTACCAATATACATAAAAATGTTTTTTTTTCTTACAACATTACAGTACCTTCTTTAAACTTTTATTGTAGTATTCAATAATCATGTGTTGTGATTGTATTTCAAGGTTCCTCTCCCTCTACTTCTCATTAACAATAGGGTATATCTGCCATCCTCACACCTGTAGCACATTGCATCGTCTGTAGTAAACAGGAGGTGCTCACTATAATTTGTTGTTTAAGTAAAGAGAGGGATGTAGGAATATCTTCAAATAGATAAAAATAGTTGAACATATATGAATAGTTGGAGTACTCAAAATAAAAGGAATAAGTTAAAAACCATAACTATTGAATATAATATTTAACCTCAGGGATCTGAAGTTTATATTTTATTTAGAGCTATTTTTCCTCATAACAGATATTGATTCAAATCTGTGCATGTAACACAAGATTTTCAGGAAGAAAAAATAATATTTTTGTCATTGGTATCTAATTATCACTAGGAAAGCATGACCTTCATTGATGAGGTTGTAAATTCTACAAATACAGAAATTGTTCAATGCTGGTAAAATACCTCTTTTTTTCTTAGATAAATTCTGCTGTGTAATATAAAAAATTCTAATTTCCAAGCCTCCCTGCCATGTGGCTCCCAGATGTAATCTGGAAGACTCTTGTGGAAGGCCAGAAAGCAAAGATGGGAAGAAAACATGCCATTCCCGTTCTTTTTCTGGGAAGAGCAAAATTATCTCCTCCTTGACTGAAGAACCCCGCCTCTACTCACAGCACAGATCCTGTCCGAAGCCCCACAGTTGCTGTAGCTCCAGGTGGAAGATTCTGGCTTCTGTATTTTCCACTTTCTCTCCAGCCAGGGCATGATAACAGCTTCCTGATGTTGCTAATCCCTGGATTGTCTCACTACCCCTGTTTGACTTCTAACTTTTGTAACTAACACTCTTTAAGAACTTACAGTGATTTCGGTTTTAATGGCTAGGCCCTGTCACATTAGTTTATATATTGTATTTTACCTACATTATATAATACATCCATTGCATACAGTTGTTAGTGAATAAACATTTAATGCTGATTGTACAAGAAATCATGCCAGGTAATAGATACAGATATAAATAAAAGGCCATGTAATTTTGCTCAAGTATCTTTTCTGTTTTGCAAAAACAGCAAGCCTACCTCAGCCGTTAACGTTCGCTACTTTCTCTGCCTCAATTAATGTTCTTTGAATTTTCACCTGGTTAACACCTTTTAACACGCCCAAATATCATCTCAAGAACTTCTTCCTCAGTCCATGACACCACAACTGGTGAGGCTTTCTATTTTAATTTTCTATAGTATTTTATACACATCTACCACATTGATCAGAATTAGCAATTATATATTAATTTTGTGAATATTTTGCTAATTTCTGTTCCCACCCCCCGAGTATCTTTTATATAAACGAAGATGTAATGTCTGATTTGCTCAATATTATACTTTCAACATATATGATGCCTGGTATCTTTTAGTGATTAAATATTCTTTTTGAATAAATAAGGCAAATGTGAAGAAACATGAGGTATTTATTAAATGCAAGATTTTAAAGAAAACTGGATAATGGGTAGAAGTAGAGGGAATAACTGGGGTCTAATTGAGTGGAAAGACAGGATTAAATTAGAAAGATACGTGTATATAAACTTACCTGAAAGTGGTGGGAATTATTGAAGTGTTCTAATCAGAGGGAATAAGTATAACTTGTATTTCAATAGGGCAGTGATAGTGGTTTGAATCACTCATTGTTGGGACTCATTAGAACACAAAGTTTATAATCTGAAGTGAAAATAAATTTCATCTGGTTCTCAAATGTAATCAGAAAGAGCTGAATTACTATTTATTATTTAATCTTTTCAATCTATTATTCAGGTTATGCTATCTTGTTGGCTTTTTAAAATCTTTTTGGACACTCCAATTGTCACATTAAATTGTTGTCTTCAAAACAATAATCTGAAATAATTAGCCCAATCCCTTCTCTAAGTGACATAAAATAGCATTCGACCATATATCTTATGTTTGTGGTTTTGTTTTATTGATTTTTCAAAAAAACGTATGAGATTTTATTCTTATAGTTGATTCATTGTTCTCACTGAGGTTAGAACATAAAAAGAAAAAAATGAAAATGCTAATTTCCAAGTAACTTTTTGCCTTAGGATTTTGAACCAATAACATGACCTGTGTGTCCCTTGAAAGGGAGAAATAGGAAGATTTATAGCATGTTTAACAAAAAAAAGAGAAGAAATCATATTTCCCTATCCTACCACACACCCATTAAACCAAGGCACCTGAAGATAGTCCAAGGTCATTGTGAAGATACTTTGAAACAATATGTTGTTTCTATATTATTAGAATGGTAAGGATTAACTGCTATATAATTTGCAGGGCTCCCTGCAAAAAGATGTGACACTCTTTGTTAAAAAACAAACAAACAAACAACAATAACAAAACACTTTTCCTTTCTGTACTGTCTCTCTCAACCTGTATCCCTGGTTTTTACTGACATTTAATGTGGTACTCATAGGGCCTGAGGGAATTCACAGGGTGAAGGCAGATTCTCACACGCACCTAGTCAACCCTGAAACTCCACTCTTGGGTCAAGGACATCCTGACCCAAACCTCCCAATGCCTGTGCTGAGGCCCCTAGCTGTGACTGTGGGGTGAAGAGATCACCTGGTATAGCTGGGAGGTGCCTAGCTCAGAACCTGTCCTCCCGAGCAAATAAGCAATGAGAAGCTGAATCACACATGAGCTGAAGCTCCAATCCCCCATAATATGCTCCATTACTCCACAGGACTTCACTCACAAAACAAATTCTAAGATGAAATTATTAAAAACTTCAAGATGGCCTCTGGGCATTAGACCCCAAACATGAGGCCCCATTGGAGCTGATGTCCTGTGCTGCTCCACCGATCAGCACCCTGCACCCCCCTCCTCCATGAAGCAAGCATGGGAGTATAACTTCAGCTAACAAATCGTTCCACATAAGAACCAGTGCTGCTTGAGATTAGAAATGTAAGCAGACCCCTAACTATATAAATTTGGATTTAAACTGATTTATATTTCTACCTTTGACAAAAAGGGACTATTTTTTCAATAAATGGAGTTTGTTGCTTTAGTTTGTCATGTTGAGGCTGACCATCCACACTAATTTTCACACATATTTCAGGGGCTTTGCCTCTATAGCTTCAAACCAATTGTAAAATAAATTGGGAAAATACGTTTGTTTGCACTATGCACTCCCCAATATCTTTATGCTCCACTGGAGTATCCACAACCTCTTTTAATGGAACGTTGTTCAGTTCTAACCTCCATGGATTATCCTGTTCCCAAACCATTCCTCTCTCCTCTATGTACCCCCATTAAAAAATAATAATTCTCTTGCTCAGTTCCTACTTACTGTCAGCAAGCTCATTAAATACAATTTACATCACAACTGTATGTTAATCATTCATTTGTAAGGACACTGAGAGAAGCTCAGAATCTCACACAATTTAATGGTGATTCCAAGATTGCTGCACTACAGTTTATGCCTCTGCCAGAAGAACACTCCTAATAATGCTCTGCGAATGTTGGAAAAGGATGATCTGAATTACGTGTTCCCAGTGATAGAAATTACACAATAAAGAGGCGGTGGAGTTCGGTAGTCAGATTTATGTTCAAAACCTGGCTCTCCCACTAAGTTGGCATGTGTGTGACCTTTTATACTCTCAGGTTTCCTCTGTTGTAAAATGCGGTTCTGGTTTCAAAGAATTGAAGGTGGGAGGTGGGGATGGCTGGGGCGGGGGGGTAGTGATGAGGGGAAAATGGAGACAACTGTAATTGAGCAACAATAAAACGTGAAAAAATTATCTTCTGGTGGGCAAATGATATTTCGTCTTTGTCTCTGGAGAAGCAGAAGGGGTGTGGATTTAGGGAATCGCACAGTGGGAAAAGCAGCTCTCTGCTGTCTCTGAACATGTGTGTGCCTGCGTATTGCGGGTGGGAGAAGGTTTCCACATCAAACAGTTTTCTGACACCAGATGCCTGTCCTACAGGTTAACTCAATTCTCACACTAACTGCCTGAACTTAGTGCAGACTCCACAGGGTAAGGCTTTAGTCTTTTAAGACTTCCCTGACCTCAGATGTCAATTCAAAGTCCCCAAGTCCCCCACAACTTCTGTCTGATAGGGCTACAGATCAAGTTTCCACAACCTCCTCTTCGATTTTGATTATTTGCTACAACAATGCAGAGAACTCAGAGAAACTAGGTTATGAAGGATATAACTCAGGAACAAGTAGATAGAAGAGACACATAGGAAGAGGTATGGAGAAAGGGTGCATAGCTTGTGCTCTCTCTCCTAGTTCTCACCCTCCCAGAACCTTCACGTGTTCGCCAACCAGAAAGCTATCAAAATGCCGCACTTCAGGGATTTTTAATATCCCCACAGTTTAGGGATAGTTTTGTCATTGCACAGGCATGATTGATTAAGTCATTGGCCGTTGGTCTTGAACTCAACCTCCAGCCCCTCTCCCCTTCCAGAGGTCAAGGCTTGGGGCTAAATGTTTCAAACACTTTATCTGCTGATTGGATCCCCTGGCAACTAGCCTCTACTCTCAGGCTCCCCACAAACCTTCAGGCACCAGTCATCACGAGCACACAAAAACACGTCTGTCCTTCCCGGAGATTCCAAGGGTTTTAGGAGCTGTATGGTAGGAAGGGGAGGGGAAAGTGATATTTCAATACCTTAGCCCCAAGATTATAAGTAGTGGCTGGGTACCAGAAAGACAAAGTAAATAAGAAATGTGATGTTTTCAGTGAAAAGCTATAGGCAGGATCTTAGCCTGGAGCTATGGTTAGACTTAAAATGTGCTCCAATCTCTAAGCAAAGTCATATGTTCATGTCCTATTTTATATGACTCCATCAGGCTAGCAGGAAAATCTGTCAGCATAATAGGATTAAAAATATTAATGCCTTCTATAACACATACAGGCCAAAGAAGGGGCTTCAGTGTCACATCCTGCACTGTATGTGATATTTAGTGTTTGGAGCAGGAAACAGCCCGAAGCAGAGGATTCAATTTATAATAAGTGGTACAAAGTTGATAGGTTTTATTTTCATGGAAACAGATTCAATTTTTAATAGTTACTTTAGTGATGCAAATGAACATGGAATTTTTAGAATATGTGGGTGAAATGGAAGTCCTTAGATCCCCACACCCATTCCCACCCTCCCACAGCTGAGCCTTTCTTCACATTCTGTGGGATTGCTGACCCTTCGAGATCCCACTTCATAAAGCTTCTCTGATCTCTGGCGGGAAGGTATTAGGACATGTTCCCAATTGACAAAATTGCCAAATAGATAAAACTCATCTTTAGGAAATTTCCAATTCTCTTTTAATCATTTTTTAATCCAAGCCCACTGAAAAACTTTCTACATCCTGATATACTCTTAATTTGGGAGGAAAAAAGACATATATCTGACATACCAATTTTACTAATTAAATCTTATGCTGTTTTCCAGCAATATTTCATTAGTTTATAAGGCCTACATCACATTATTAATGTATACCAACAACAGCCTGTGTGAAAATGTATTCCTTAAATTGGTCATGTGTTCACATCACAGGCATATCCATCTGTGTATGGATTTACTTTAGAAACACAAAACAAATTATAGTTTATAGTTTTGATAGTATTTCAGGACACAAGCTTTTAGCACTTTTAATAACATAGTGACTCTGGTCATTGTTATGGACACTCTTCAGAAGATGAGTTAATATTCTAAATTTTATGGCACATTAAAGTAGTAGCTTATTAATTGGATCAATTTTTAAAAACTAACATAGAAAATCTTTAGAGAAAAATATCCATCAAATTTGAGACCATGAATAGTGGTTGAAAGTTAGTCTGTTTGTTTTTCAATTTGATTAAATCAAAATATTCCTTTCATAATTATACTTTATTTTAATTTTCTCACTCCTCCCTCCAACATAAGAATGCGAAAGACAGAAAATTGGTTACATTTTTTGGAAGGATGATTTAATTATTAGTGGGTTTTGAAGGTTTGGGCATAAAGCACTGTATCCAGGCTCAGGAGGAGGACTGATTTGACATACTTAGAGTAGGTGTTCAATAGTTGTGTTTTGATTAAACAACATGCAAGGTAGAGCCTCAGAAAGTGGCATTTAAAATGCAAACAGGAAACTGCTTTCCTTTTAATTTTTAAACCTTTTTCTTTATTTGCCAGGTTTTAAAATATTAAGGAAAAAAGTACCCTTACATTTCACAAACCAAAGTATTGCCTGAAAAAAAGTTATACATTTCCTTGAACTTCTTGTTTTCCCTTTTAAATATTTTATTTATTTTTAGAGACTGGGGAAGGGAGGGAGAGCCTCTCTCTAGACCCCCACCAGGTACCTGGCCTGCAACTCGGGCATGCACTCTGACTGGGAATTGAACCAGCTACCCCTTGGTTCACAGGTATGCTCAGTCCACTGAGCTACACCAGCTGGGACTTGAACTTCTTGCTTTAAATGGGTGTGCACTTATTTTTAGCATCACCCGAGGATTTTCATGTAATGAAGATCTCTTTCCTGGACTAAAACCACTATGCAATTATTATGAGCACCTAGACTTAATGTTGTCCTTTAGTGGATTATAGATAGAATTTCCAGATGACTCCTTGATTAAAAAAAAAAAGATGTCAAAGACTATTTTGATGGAAATAACCATTGCCATCATGAAAATGTAGAATTGGTTTATCTACAAAACATGAGTGGCATATGTATAGATAGTTGTAGAGCTAAATAAGAGTATTTGAGATATTATTAAAAATGTTGTGTCTCTGAATGCATTTCAAGTGTCATCGTTTCCTCTAAGATGTGTTGAATTTGATCTTAAATATAGTATCAAATTTGCTAATATGTATCACAGGGCTTCTTTTGCTAAGAAAAAAATAAATGAAAATAAATAACATATTATTTAATAAAATAAACCAGATACAAAATCTTGCTTTGTATTTACAGATAAATTTTAATGGAATATTCATGGTCTAACACAAATATCAGACCCAATGACACTAATTCTTGTACAGCCTTTGGCTTACCCTGTATAACAAAATCTGTTATCTAAAGTAGATTATAAAATACCTTATGGTAAGTGAACTTCCAAAGACACAAAGAAAATCCTCCATAAATTTAAAAGCTTATCTCAAATTCTTATTCGCATAAGCTTAGGATGGATATATTATTAATTGCATTATCTTAGGTAGTTGTAATGTATAATACTGTAGTGTAAAAATTAAAAAAAAATAGGTTTAGGTATTTTTGCTTCTGTTCATAGTCAACATTATTAGACAGACATAAGTGAATGTAAAATTACAGAGTTTTGAAATTTTGGCAATCTGAAGCAAATTTCCCTAAGTCAGCAAGATTGTTTAACCCTTAGTCAGCATATTACAAGGTTCACATATTCCAAGGAGTAACAACTAAATGTTGTACAGATAAGATAACATTTATTTTATTACTGCTTAAATTTTTTAGACTTTCATTTAGAAACTTACAGGAAAATGGGCATCATTGAGGAAATCTAAAATGAAGAATGATGTATGCACTTCGAAGTAGATATGCAAAACAATGTTTGGCATAAAGGAATATGTTTTGTAAATCTCTTAAAACCTGCCAGTGGGAAAAAAGAAAGTTCCACCTTTCAATGTCTGTTTTCAAGCCTAAGAAAATGAACTAAATGAACAGACAATTCAGTAATGTCCAACAGATAACTAAAATTCAAATTTTATTTTTCCATATATATATTGGACAGTTTATTTTCTGACAAGACTTTATTGAGAGACGAAGTGCAAATGGGAACCCTGTAAGAATGTTTGTAAGAGTTGTACATGACATAGTCTAAGCATCACTAAGTACACATTGAATACTTTGTAAGTATATAGGCATCTCCACATGCAAGTGTCATGTACCTAATATTACAATATGCATTTTGTTTTCTGAAAATGTTAATGATAACAGTATATTCAATAACTGTGCAATATGCTTGATTTTGATGGATCTTCTTTACAACGTATAATTTATTTTTCTGCTGTCATAAATATACCCTTCCAAAAGCTATGAATTTCATATCATATAAATAGAACATTTATTTTGAAACTACATTACTGGAAACACCTGCATTTCTTGAGTACAATTTTCAGAGATAAGTTTTTAAATTCTTTTTAACATGGCAGACTTGTTCCAATGTTGATTACATTGAAATGTTTATAATAAAAATGGAGTTTTCTTGAGGGAATATTGTTTAGTTGAATGAAAAGCAAAACACCAATTCACAAATATTGGTGTGAACCGAATATGAAGGAAATGGGTTAGTAATTACAAACTCATACATCCTTGGGTTACTACTTAACTGCATCATTGAATCTACAATAGGTACAACAAGTACAGTTGAATAAATTGTAAGGAGATTAAAACTTTATACATTTATAAGGAGAAAAAGTACTATTTTGAAAAATGTCTAAATTATTTTTCTATTTATGAGTATTTTTCAATACATTAGAAACACAGAGAAAAGTAAAAAGGATAAAGAAATAATTCAGTTTACATTTCATTTTTTTTTTCTAACCAGCTGGTGACCACTGCTTTCAATCATCAAATATTTTATTGCATATAACTTTCACTATCAACAAATATAAAGAGAAGAGTGGCTACTAGTATCACGCACAAGGAAAAGCATCTGAAGAAAGAAACTATCTGAGGTTTGACAGTACTGTGTGTAGGAGAAGCGTAATGTGGCATTTCATACCGCACTTAGAAGTCCGTGTGGGAACCGCTGCTGTCCTGACCCTGGGTGTGGGAAAGTGCTTAAGTGCCGAGCCCTGGTAGGTTTTTCTTTTGCCCCTGCAATCTTCAAATATCTTTTAACTTTTCTTCTTTTGAAATATACAGCATATTTCATAGGGGGAAGTAGTGGGTTTATTTTTTTTACATCTTTTTCACATTGGGGCCCATTCTCTCCAAAATAACCATACATTTCTTGTAACTAGCATATACATATATATGTATATATGTATATACATACACACGCACATATATGGAAGAGATTATAAAGATTAGATCAAATATTATTTATAACATAACCACATAGCACAAAAACATCTTTAACTTCAAACATATACTACAGATTCAATGTCATAATTTGAGTTTTTTCTTGTACCTTTTTTCTCTAGAGGAAAATCTGCTTTTGAAATGTCATTTCCTTTTAGAATAATTAAATTACATCATTTGAAAAATTGATGTGCCTATGCAGACAAAATAAAGTGGCCATTCATGGCAATATTTTGCATTCATTATTT
The DNA here is from genome assembly GCF_022682495.2 of Desmodus rotundus. NCBI lineage: Eukaryota > Metazoa > Chordata > Mammalia > Chiroptera > Phyllostomidae > Desmodus > Desmodus rotundus. Next base: position 70,739,840 of record NC_071388.1, on the reverse strand, counting down.
AGATATTATTTGTTAGTAAGGAGCCAGTCTTAAATACTTATATTTTTTTGTCTTACCTAGATAACACTGCTTGGGAAAAGAAACTATATTTATAATTTTTACTTAGAAGCATAGCACTAATTCATAAGGAATTGTATTTTAAATATTAAATAAATAAATTGGACTGCAAATTGTTGCCATTTAAATTATTTTTTAAAAATCAACACAATTATAATACATTGCAATATTAAATAAGCATGAGGAGAGCCATCCTTATAAAGTTACAATATTTGCCTACAGGAAAAGTTGATGATAGAAAAAGAAAAACAAGTGCAGACTCATACACCGTTGAATACACTAAAACACGTTGGCTTTTGAGAATCCCCAGGGCGTGGGGAGCAGACTGTTATGATAGCCTCCAATGAGTGCTTCCTGGGATACCTTGTAAATAATTATTTCTTCTATTTATATTGAAGTATCATAGCCCATGTTAAAAGTGAGAGGTAGGATTATTGTAAGTATGCATGGCGGAGAACTTACCAACTATATCCAATAACTATTGCATTCAATATTAATAATCTCAACACATAAAAATGCTGATCAGTTTAGAACCCATTCTTATATGGTATCCCCTTTAGCTCTGTTTATAATCTTGCTACTTTCAATCCATTGCCTTTGGAAGGGTATAAGTGCAAAGGGCATGTTTGGGGTAGCATAGGGAAGGGGAAAAAATGAATAGAAAAAGAAAAGATACAAAAATCCCCACTAAAATATAGTGACATTACCTATGAAAGGTAACCTATGATTTGCTTGAATAAATGTGTACCTATAATAAAAGTCCCATAATTGATTAAACCATACATGCATTTCAAAGAATGTTTAATAATTATAAATTGAATTAGATATAAATAAAAGTTTCTTTCTCTCTAGTAAGGCTAAAAACTAAGCCAAATAATTTTATCTTGTAATGTTAATGATTATGAAAGAAAACCTTATCATTTAGCTGAGTCAGTTGTATTTTTAATTAATGATTTAGAATGTGGGAGGTGAAGGCTAGCAACCCCTTGGATCTTGTTGAAGAATTCTTTAAAATCCCTTTGTATTAAGTATCCAGCAATAGAATTGCAGGTATTGCACTGAGTATATTTCAATATTGCCAGTGTATATTTCAAAACAAATTCTATTATCTACACTAAGATTTCCTCTTTCCCAATATTCAAAATGCATATTATAATTACATGGGTTTCGAACATCCATAAACAGCAAGTACAAGATACTTACATGTACGTACACTGTAGTTACCTATATTTTGCATAGTTTTTAGTGTGTACTTTGTGCCACTTAATAAAAAGCATTACTCAGTCATTGTAACTAAGTGTTTCATTTATTTCAGCTGTCATTGCCAATTGTTTTTTGTTTGCTTTTATATATTTATCACACATTACATTTGCAAAGGGGGTATAATATTGGGCATTTTTAGAGGGCTCTGAGTAATTAGCCTTATGACGAGAAAGTTGCAGTAAGATAGAGGTTTTACATTTTCTCCACAGTTAAAAACCTAATATGAAATTTCATCTTTTGTGTACATTAAATTATCCTTTAAGTCCAAAGTAAAGGAAAAGTATTTTAAATGTTCCCCTTGTAACACTTTGCAATAAGTGGCACTGTATTATACAATAACTGCTATATTACATGGAAGAACCATCACTGTCAAATAACTGCTGTACATGTGCCTATATGGAATCTCAACGCTATTACAACCGTGAGTACATAATTACAAGTGAACCTGTCCTTTTAATCAAGGTATTTATATATTTGTACATGAAACTAAAAATAATGAGGCGTTAGTTCCTTTGTTGTATTTAGGAAAGTTAGTTTTCTGTCTCTACTTTTTACTTTAGTTGTGGGGTTTCGTTGCAAGATTGAACATCTTGAATCAATATGATATTACCCAGTTTTTAGATTAAACTCCAATATCAGGTTCCTTAAACTGCCTCTTGAATTCTCTAGTAAGAGAAAACAAGTTGAAGTCAATCTCTTCTCTCTCTCTCTCTCTCTCTCTCATTCTCTCTCACTCCCCCCCCACACACACACCTCAAAACTCTGCTCATGCTCTCTGCCTTTGCTCTTCCATTCACAAACTTTCCTTTTTCTTCCTAATTTTGATAATTTTTCTATCTAGGACACTCAGAAACAGAAAAAACAAGAAAAAATGTTGCTTACACTTTTTTGATGAAGGACAATCAGTTTACACTGTAAACAGTACACTGGCAGAGAATAGCTACTTTTGGTAAAAAATAATGTTCCATATTCTACTAGGGCAGTTTGCGAGTGTGTGTGTATATGCACACTCCTTCCACTGAGTTCTGTGGCTTCTGTGCTCACTAAGCAGAGACAGAATTTGGTTCTCTGTGCATAAAAGTGTGCATGGTTTGGACATTGAATTTGATAGGGTTCCATTTGAAAATGGTATTTCATTTTATTCTGGAATTTACAGAAATAAGCAAAGATTTTTCTATTTTATTTTTTGATTGCTGGAAATCAAATAATTTTTAAAAATAGGAAAATATAATTCCATTGCCATTTTTTAGTAACTAAAATGGTACCTAATCTCTCTATTTTAACTGGTAAAATATTTGATTAGAGCTCACAGATCATAATATACCAGTTAGTTTCTTTTAAAGAGTTCTAATGAGTTTTTATATTACTCCGAAAGGTTAAAGAATTGAAAAATCTTGAAAGGCAACCAATTTTGGATTTCTAATTTTACAGTGTTGGAAATAATGTTTGATTTATTTAGGCAACAATTAAGCATCAGGAGCCAAGTAGAATATAGATAAAATAAAGAGAGATGTAAATACAACATTAATGAATAGGAGCCATTTTGTAAGCACATCCTGAAATTAGGCTTTAAATAGTAATTGATGATGGAATTTATACAACTTTTGTAATAAGAAACTTTCCATTTGTACTAACAGGATGAATTTTACTTTGTGGAGTCTTTCTAAAGATTATGCATTGAAAGATATGAACAGTTTATAAACCTATTCTAGTTTCAATGTGTCTAGTAGCACCTACCTGATTCTCTCAAACTACCATACTATATTAACATATTATTGCATTTTTCCACAGATGGTATGAATTGAACTGTAAAAACAAGCATGCAATCACATCAATGCAGACTTATTTCCTTAAAATGCCATACTGTATATGATTTATTATGTTAACACTCAACCACATCATATTATTTATGTTTTGTATAGTCTGAAAAAGTGCTGCTTGACTGACATCATCCTTTTTCTTGTTTGTAAGAAATAACAAGATAAATGCTTCAACAATAAAAAGAAAACAATTTAAAATTCTAACATTGTATTTAAAAGATTTATACTTTTCTGATAAATAATCTAAGATACAGCACCCTTGTCTTTCATTTGATATTAACATATGATGTCATACTCAAACATTCTCAATTCCCCAAAGCAAATTCCAAGATATTGTTTTTTAAAAACCATAGGCCCTCATGCTTTGACATCACAAGTACAGCTACAGTGTTGTCGTACTTGTTTTCTTCTTAAAGGTGCAATGCTTGTGAATGGGAAAATAATTTTTATCTAACTGGATTTTTAATCTTTAGCATATAATAAATTGAATGGGAACTAATCTAACAATATTGTATTTTACTAGAAGAAATAATAAGACTTTAGATGAACTCTGTGTCATATTTAAGGATACAGCATTTCTTAATGGTTAAATACACCAAAATTTCAGAAATAATCCAGAGGAAGAGACTTTCACCTTGGAGGTAAAAGCATGGCAGAAATTCTCTATCACTCACTGTTTCATAAGTTTGTACCTCACAAAATGCATAGACAGGAATTTAATATAAAGAACTAGTTCATCTATACAGAAAACATATCTTAAACACTTGTTTTTGGCAAACCAACATAGGTAAGCAGCTCTAGAACTGCCAAATTAAAACTTGCAAATTTTTCAGCAAACTAAGAGTTTATTTTTAGGTTATTATTCTATTGTGGTTGTAATTTAAACCTGAGGCTGTGCACTGGTTGTTAGCTTAAAATTACCTTTCCTTATAACATTGTGCTTCCATTGTATAAGAAATAAAAATTAACAAGAACTAGAAAAATTTGTTGTTGAACAGTGCTAGGACATACAGACAAAATACTAATACATGTTATCTACTTATAATATTTGTTTAAGTAATATCTAAAGGGATATAATGGACATTAGAAAATGCTCACTTATGATTGAACTAACTACAGCCCAAAAAGTTGAATATGTATCAAATAATGTTTAATTGGATTTGTTATATGCACTATATACAGATACTAAAATGTCTCAAAATTGTGCCCTATGGATACTTCAATTTTGTTTAGGAAGGTGAGTCCTTGTGGAGCAAATAAATTACAGAATGAAATTAGAAAAATGAATGAAATCTTTGTGATTCCCAAAGCAGTAAAATGTTTGTAACAATTTATTAGTAAATGAAGCTAAAATAACCTAATGGTGGGATCTATACAATTATATAAGGTACCATGACTGGATTACAATTCATACACATGGCTCCTGTATCAAACACTATATTTTTAAATAGCAAATTGATACAGCCTTACCAGTATATCGCAAACAGTCCAGAACCTATACTACAGTGTTTTCAGTTTGTGTGTTCTAGGGCATATGTTTCCAAACATGTCTTTGGAGAGAGACATGTAGAAAACATTGTCTGTAAACTTTTAATGTCTGATTAAACTTAAGCACATTAGCTCTTTACCTAATTCTATTTTTTGTGAAGCTGTTCAATGGCAAACTGAGTCCATGATTTAAAGGGGGTGAAAATGAGGGGAAACATACAAGAAAAACTCTGCATACACTTTTTTCAATGTATAAAAACAATTCAATATCATGATCCAAGGAGATTATTAACATTGTTAAGGCTGTATATTCAAGCACTGTATGTTAAAAGAGCAATGGTGTGGAATTTAGGCAGTAAGAAATGTCCTGCATTATGGATGGTACAGCGATTAAAGAATGATGCCTTCGGCAGCTGATTGCTGGTACACCCTGGCTACTGACAGCAGTACGGTATGGAAGTTAATAAAGGTAGCAGAAGATGGTAGAAATGAATTCTGAAAGATGAGAGCCAGTTTTCTCCAGCAGCCAGCCTGGTAAGTAAAACTCAGAATCTTGGCCTGCATTTTAAATGAAATACTCTTTTTTCTCCTCAGCATTGACTTGGCTGCCTTCAGCATTGATAATGGCTGTGTCAGCATCTGGTGCATCTTCAGCTCCTTTAGCTTCATTTGTTAAATATGTTCCTGTGGGTATTGGAAGAAAAATATGTTAGTTCTGTGAGACTGGTAAATAGCCAGCATTAAAGCTACATTCGTTTAGTGAGGGACTTATGCCAGATTCCTTACATGTTGGAACATATTCTGAGGTGTAATAAACCACACAATTCACCCTGCTAAGGTTGCATACTTTCTTTCAGCTTTTAGGCAAATGCTGTACATAAAGCTGTAGCCAGGTTAACCAGAGGTAACAGCCAAACTGGAGTGGGTAATGAGTACTTAGATTACTTTTTTTATCTGTATCTTAATTCTTTTTTTAATTATTTTTTTGTTGTTCAATTACAGTTGTCTGATTACTTCAATCATGGATACAGACCATGTAATCCATGCAGCTGTAGCAATCAGTGTCCTTTGTTAAGATGCTGATAATGATCACATCAAATGTGTCACCATTCCTTTTCGGTAACTCCAATTAAAAGTAGATTATATCAATAGTTTGCTACGTAGCCCATTGCAAAAGAACCCTTCTCTATTCCTCACTAATATGGCCACGTTTGTGTCCATAAACCTACAAACAGACATGATGAACAAATGCTTAATGGTATAGTTGAATTTCAGGTCTAGACATAAATCATGAAATTGCTTCCATGTTTTTCTCAACTATCTACTTACACTGTGACCTTTGGCTATTGGCTAAACATTATTTTGCTAAGCTAACTTAACTTTAAAGTTGAGTAAAATGATAATTTCCTGAAATGATTCAGCATTTAGATCACAATTTCTCTCTCTCTCTTTTCCACCCTCTCTCTCTTTCTCTCACACACACCCACTCATATATTTCATGGTAAAGCTAGTCTTTAGAATTTTTTGGTCAAAGTTAAGAATGCCTTATTTAAGTATGCCTTACCTTTATGTCTTGCCAGATACCGACCAAGCAGAAATATAGAACACAATGTGACAAACACAACTACAGCCACTATTCCTCCTATAAGAGCATGATCAGGGCCAGTCTGGCCAGCCAGAGCATTGGGATCTAAAAAAGAAAAGAAAGCATTGCTTAAGTTTGTGTTATTTAGACATAGAGCACATATCTGCATTTAGAATGAGTTACTTGAAGTTAACACATCTATATTAAAATAAAGTTTTATTAATGTGTATTATACCAATCATCTAGTCAACAGATATTTATAGTGTATCTAAAATATTCAGTGTGTATCTGTAGCATACTGACACCTGGGGATACAATATTTTACACATCACTCATTGTTGCTATTGAGTTTACATTTTAGAGACTGAATAAACAAATACACATATATGGTTTTGCATAGTTTTATGCCTTTCTTTCCTCCTTTTCTCCAACTGAAAATATGTGTGTGCATATTTTTTTAGTGAGAGGAACACAACTATACAATTTTTTAAATAAAATTATGTCATGGGAAAGGATGATGCTGAAGATGATACCTTGGGATTCATCATTTTATAAATGTTATTAAAAGCTATGAAAATTGATAAACTCACTAAAAGAGTGAGTCTAGATGGAAGAAAAGGTCTGAAAGTTGAGCCCTGAAAAACTCCCATATTTAAAATTTTGGAAGAGAGAGTGCTTCTAGGGGAGTAGACTGAGGAAGAGAGACCAGGGCAATAGGAAAGATCTTGGAGATTAAACTCTAGTTGATCAAAGGGAAGAATGTATTTCAAGGAGAGGAAGGTGTTACAAATTGTGTTAAGTCGTATTGACAGAGGAGGAAAATGAATATTCAGCATTGAAGATTACGTGCCTGTTGGACTTGTGGCTGTAGAGGAAATGGTTGGAAAGATATAGATTAATAATATACTTTTATATTCTGCCTTTTAGATGAGGCCAGAAAACTGTAGCCAGTTTTGAAGTAGAAATGGAAAAGATCAAAAGGAAGTCCAGACACTGAGGTACTCAAAAGTTCGGAAAATCAACTATTTATAGAATCACATGGTAATGAATAAAACTGAGTGAAGGTTTTAGCAACAAAATCCACCAAGGCTCAGCCCTATGGCAAAGATTGGATTGAATGCACTGCCTACCCTTCCAAGACCACTATTGTGGATAGGACCATCCTAGCTGCTTACAGTCTAAAAGAGGGCTTTAGAGGAGGGAAAAAGTGAAAAAATAAATTAGGCTTCACAATTATGCCTTCAAAATATCTTGAATACAGCACATGAATACAGCACATAGATTAGGAGTATATTGTGTTTTTGATAGAACAATTGTGTCCAAAAAACATATGTCTAGATAGAAAGAAAAAAAGTCTATTTGAAATTTCAACTTCTTAACTCCCAAACTTAAAGAGAGCAAGAAGTGGACTATAGAAGCTATGTAGTCCCCATGGAAGGCATATTCTCAAACACTCACTTGAGATGTAGTCACTGAGTATGAAATTCAAGGTTGAATTTCCCATAGTATAGAATTGGGGGAAGTAAAAGAAGAATGAACGGAAGAGAATCCAGTTTCTGCAAGTAATTACAACTATTGCCAAGGCAGAGGGATCTTTTAATGCCAGTCTGGCATGTTTCCATAATTACTAAGGATTGGAGACTGCTCAGTGTTTGCCCTTCTTCCTTTATTTCTAAACAGGAGTATTTATATTAATAGGGCTTCTCCTGGCTTTGTTCTATGGTTGTGTTTTGTGTATGGGTGGAGATGAGCATTAGTCTTTTGGTTCATTCGTTCCTTAACTCATGCACTGAGGTATGATGAAGAGGAGTGTGCATATCCAGGATCTTGGTCTTTGAATTCAATATATCGGTTTGACAGGTCTTTAGTTTGTCTCTTTGGATAGGTTCCGGCAGTACTTTGTGCAAGGGAAATGACACAAAAAGATACTTGGTGGTCAGAAAGGTATATTGGGACAGAGATTTCTAGCTGATAACAAACTTGTTCCCTATTCTTTCAATGCATGGAGCTAACATTACAAAAGTCACCTGCAGTTGAAAGTGACCATGTGATTTGTGTTCCAGCCAATTGAATGAAAGCTCTGCCAATAAAAACTCCCACATGTAACCCTGTAGAGTGATCTCAGATGATACAATTGAAAATGAGAAAATATGGGTCAATAAATCTCCACCTGGAAGAAAATTGCCCAACTAAGAATACATGCATTGAACTGCATTTTTAAAAAAGAGGCCATTTTTAAAAGACTGAGTATTAATTAACTATTTAATCTGGTATAGGAGCTATTGTTAATTTAGTATTTTATTATATATTTCTAGACTTTTCCTTAATTTCTGGCAATGGCTGTGAATCTAACAAGACAAGTGTTGAGGGAGCAAAAACTAAAGCTGCCTCGCCTCTAAATTCCCTATTTTTATTCTGTGCTGAGATACTTTAGAATCAGTTTCAAATTACACCCCTTGCTCAGGTCTCCAAATATAGATAGTCACAAATCGTATCTATTTTATTTGCTGAATGTATCTCAGAACTGAGATTCTTTTGGAGAACTCAGGAGTCATTCTTGTTCATACATATCAGTACCTGTCTTATTTACTGAAGATAAATTCTAAGAGGTAGTATTGCTGGATCAAACACTATAACATTTTTTGAGTCATTTGAAAAATACTGCCAAATTATGTTGCAGAAAGATTGTATAAATTCACTTTTCACCAGCTGCACCTCAGTGACTTTTTCCCTGTGTAATACTAACATCAGGTATTATAAATTTTTTAAAGTACCAATCTAATATTGAAAAGTATTCAGTATTTTGTTTATTAAATAATGTTAACATAAATGTGTTTAAATGATTTTTCCCATATTGTTTAAACAATTTTGTCTCTTTATACAGTTTTGTCTATTTTTCCATTTAATTTTTTATTTTAATAGCTCTCTCCATAAAAAGATGAAGAATTTTAGAAATTTATTTTTATTTGTTCTTTTTCTTTTTAAAAAACATTTGTTCTTTATCCATGGTCTTTTCAGTGATAGAAAAACCTTACAACTTTATGTAATCAAATCTATCAAAATTTTCTATTATTATGCTTGATTTATCAGTCATGATTTGAAATACTTTGCCATGAAAATTTAGGTCACAGCTGGAAATGAGTGGCCAGAGGGGCAATAAAGGCAGGACCGTCACCATCACAATCTAACAAAGAACTTAATACAGGAGGCTAGAAGCAAAAGGAAGACATGTCTCACCAATTAACTCAGCATCCTGAGCTCAGCTTGATAAGATTGCCAGGTGCCTGAAGAATTACAATCAAAATAGCACAGGAGAAAGGGGAGTCCTTGAGACTGTACTAACAAGGAGGACTTCTGTAAGCTTCTGTAAGGATCTCTCTAAGATTGCCAGGTGTCCTAAACATCATGAACAGGAGGAAAGGGGGTATTCCTTGAGATTAGGTGCTGGGGAAGGGGGCCTCTATAACAATTTCACTAAGACAAAGAGCTTTTACTAACTGAGCAAGAAAGCCTTTGTAGCTTTGGAGGAGGGGTGCCCCTAGACGCCAGCTGAGGTATATAATCCCAATCCTCAATAGCTGGCATAAATTACATTAGGTAAATACCCATTTGTAGCCTGGTCTCAAGTGTATAGAACAAACTCACTAACAAACTTACTGACAACTTCCTTTCCCCTATATGTGGGGCATTTCAACTTAATGGGTGACTGCTTGTGGCTCCCTGGTTGTGTATTACATAAATAAACTTGCTCTCTCATTTCACTATATGTGTTTGTCTCCTGCTGCAACTATTATTCTCTTGCTGGTGAGGCGAGAACCGAGGTGGGGGAGGTGGAGGGCCTCCTGACTTGGGTCTCTCTCCCTATCTGTAACAATAAGATTATACATACATAGGTTTATGTTGTAATCTAACACATATCATCATATTTTTATCTAAAATATATCAGTCTATTATTTGAAGCTGAAGTATAAAATAAAATTTTGATTCTTGACATTCAGTTGTTCCCACACCATTTTTTCATCAATAATTTTTTTTGCCATAAACTATGAGGTCTGTCAAGAAGGTTAATTAGTAATATAATATGAAAAATAGAGATATTTGCTGAAGAAGATATGAGACACAAGAAACATTGTACATAAGACAATGACACCTCAGTCCCCTTCAAAGTAGACATTTTGGGACCTCACACAGTTCTCCCAATCGCCATGGGCTGCCAAACATATTTTTCTGAATCTCATCGATGGTCTGAAATCTCAAAGGTGATTTGAATTTTGGGAAAGCCAGAAATTGCAGGGGCCAAATCTGGGCTGTAGGGGGGCTGAGTTACCTGGGTGATTTGATGTTTCATCATAAAAGTCTGCATGAGATATGATGCATGAGCAGTTGCATTGTTATGATGAAGCTGCCAATCACCAGTTGCCCATAGCTGCAGCCTTCTGAATCATCTGAATGCTTTCCATGGAGGCATGTTCAAGCTTAAATCAAAATTTGGTGCAGATTCCTTGCTGTACTAGCTCAGTTATCCTAAATGCGATGGCAACACAGTACACATGCTCACTCAATGGCATCTATAGCCCCCACTGCCTAGTATAGTGAAGTCATCATTGATCATGCTTGTGAATTCCAGTCCACTCTCCTTAGCTTCCAGGTTACATCAATGTTGAATAAACCATTCTCATTATATTAACAATGACTGGACTTTTTCTGGACACACTTCATAAATATCCATGTATTTTTTATGCTTCTGCATATTCTAATATATTCTATATGTAGGATTTACATATCCAATTCTACACTAGTATTGTCATTTAAAAATCATTTTAATTCCTTGGAAGATAAAATTTAGATAAGGTTCAGAATAATTTTTCATGAAACAAAAATACACTAGATATTCTACAATTTTACTAATTCACACATAGATTTTTTATAAAGTACATTTTCCATGATCATAATATAATTCTTCCATTATTGAAGTCTTTAGTGTCTTTTAGTAAGTTGTGTGATTTTCTGATAAATGGTCACATATTTTCATTTGTTATTTTCCATTTCTAAACAATAGTTTTAATTATATGTCATTGTTTATGCTATTAGGGTTGCTCCTACATTTCCCCCCTTTGCCCACCTTCACCCAGTTCCCCCGCTTACTTTCTCAGGCAATCCTACACAGTTGTCAGTGTCCATGGGTCATGCATGCATGTTCTTTGAACAATCCTTTCACCTTCTTACATCCAGTACCCCTCCTCTCTGTTTCTATTTTGCTTATTAGTTTGTTTTGTGCATTATATTCCACATGTAAGTGAGATTGTATGGTATTTGTCTTTCACTGAATGGCTTATTTCACTTATCATAATACTTGTCTCCAGGTCCATCCATGCTGTCACAAAAGGTAAGAATTCCTTCTTTTTTACTGCTATGTAGTTTTCCAATATGTAAATGTACCACAGCTTTTTTATCCACTCATCTACTGATGGGCAACTGGGCTTATTTTGGGTCTCGGCTATTTTAAATAATGCTGCTGTGAACATAGGAGTGCATATATACTTTTGAGTTATTGTTTTGGAATTCTTAGGATATAATCCCAGAAGTAGAATTGCTGAGTCAAAAGGCAGTTCCATTTATAATTTTTTGAGGAAACTCCATACTGTTTTGCACAGTGGCTGTACTAGTCTGCATTCCCACCAACAATGAACTAGGGACCCCTTTTTTCTACATATTATACTTGCCAGCACTTGTTTGTTGATTTATTGATAGTAGCCATTCTGACAGGTCTGAGTGGTATCTCATTGTGGTTCTAATTTGCATCTCTCTGATGATTAGTGATGAACATTTTTTCATGTGCCTATGGACCATGTGTATGTCCTCTTTGGAGAAGTGTCTATTCAGGCCCCTTTTTTAATTGAGTGGTTTGGTTTTTTGGTGTTGAGTTGTGTAAGTTCTTTATATATTTTGGAAATTAAAGCTTTATCAGATGTATATTAGCAAATATGTTCTCCTATCTAGTGGGTTCCCTTTTCATTTTGATGATGGTTTCTTTAGCTGTGCAGAAGCTTTTCAGTTTGATATAGTGCCACTTCTTTATTTTTTTCTCTTTTCCCTTGCCCTAGGAGATATACTGGCAAAAGCATTGTTACATGAGGTATCTGAAATTTTACTGCCTATGTTTTCTTCTAGGATTTTTCAATATTTTGAAACATTTTAATGTCATTTTTAAATATGCTAATGTTTAGTAAACCTTATTCCATCTTTTTTCTTTATTTCCATTCATTTTTTCCTTTTGTAGTAATTTTCTAAAGCATTATATCTAGTATTTATCAAGATTATATTTGTCATTTTTATTTCCTAACCATCAGACTTAATTTCCCTACTAGTTTAAGTAGCATTTAGTTGTTCTCTTAAGGTTTTTTTCCTTCTTATTACTGATACAAGTATTATATATATTTATACTCCACGTCTTAGTGCTTTGTGAACAATAATGCTGATACCATCCTGATTCTGCTGATCTCAGAATTGCATCAGAAATTTTAGTGGACCAGCCACAAATCTCCTTTTAATAATGGCCTGTCTCTTTGTCCATCTCATTATCTAGTTAATTTTATAGTTGCTGCTTATGTAAACAGGTGAAGTGATACATATCATCTCTTGAAGGATCTTGTGACATATCTTGTGAAAAGAAAGTGTCATGAGAGCAACATCCAAGGTTTAACCTTGAATATCTAAGTATTATTTTGTTGTGACTAAACCTTCAACTGGCTAAAGAATCCCTGCTTTTTATTTTTTTGACTTAATAAGTCAGAACAATTTGTCAGTGTTTGACTATTTGTTTTGCTACTCCCCACTCCCAGATAAATCTGATATTCATGTTTTTGTTTTCAATTATTTTTTAAAGACTTTATTTATTTATTTTGGGGAAGGGAGAGAGAAAGAGAGGGAGAGAAACATCAATGTGTGGTTGCCTCTCACATGGCCCCCACTGGGAACCTGGCCCCCAACCCAGAAATGTGCCCTGACTGAGAATCCAACTGGTGACCCTTTGGTTGGCAGCCCATGTTCAATCCACTGAGCTACACCAGCCAGGGCAGTTTTCAATGATTTTTAAGTGACCTATTTTTCTGCATAATTGCTATCAGTATTCTTTGTTTTTTCCCCTCCATTATATTATGATATTTTACCTAGATGTATTTTGTAGTTTTTCTCTAGTCAGAATTTTGTTTCATTTGAAAACCTAGCTTTTAAATTAAAATTAGATTAGTTCATTGGTTTTGGCTTATGATATTTTTTATAATCTATTATCTTTTAACAATTATCCTCCTTTCTATTTTCTTCCTTGGAAAATTCAATTATGCACTGGGAGAAACTCCGTATTTTATATTGTTTATATGTAATTCCCTTTATCCTGTGTTTATAATTATTTTACTAATTTATATTTTGTTTTAGTTATATTTTCCATGTTAATTTTCTGTTTAGTTGACTTCCTTTTCTGTCATTTCTTATTTCTTCCAAAAGAATTTTATTATTGATTGTGTCTTTGGTTTAACTCTATTCAACCCACACTCTGTTTAGTAGATCTTTTAATCAGTTTCATAATATTGACAATAAAAGTGGTAGCTTTTTATTAATTTCTTCATTTTAGTATAATAATTCTTTTTAAACATATAGCAGAAAACATATAGAGAAAAGTAATCTTTAACACATTTATTTGACCTTATTCATAATGTTCTACACATATTTGTATAACATATGAAGAAAATATTTTGAACTTTAGTCTTCATTTCATCAAGAAAATAAGTCCACATTTAGTCCCAGGAATTTTAAGGTTTCAAAGACAATATTAATATAGAGGATGCTACTCTGAATGTCTACTTATAAATGTACTTCTTTAAAAAACTGACCTTGTTATTTATGTTTTTCATTTTTCCCTTGTAACTATTAATACTGTGTCTGTCTTTAATTTCTGTTCTTAGCAACTAAGACAACTGATTGAGATTGAAGATCAGAGAAGTATCATCTGAACAATGAAGAGATAATTCATAATTTAGATATCTATACCTAAATTATGGGCACATCTCATGTATCCTTTCTTTCCTCCCTCTCCTACTGTCATAACAATGACTGAAAAAAATGAATTACAGCTTTCTGAAGTTTCTTTATGATAGCTGAGTCTGCATTTTTATTCACATAATATATCATGTGTCTTTAGAGACCATTATTTATTCCTAAGCATTACCCCATGATTTGCTGAAGAAGCTGTTAACACTGGAGTGGGTAAATTCCATTAGAGTCGGCAATATATTGCCAGTCTCTTTTACTTAACAATGCACAAAACACACACAAAAACATTGTAGAATTAAATCTTTTCAAGCTTAAAATCCTTTAGGTAGGGTTACTGGACTCTTACTAAAAGACTCTAAAGAGAAAACTATGTCAAATAATAATATTTAAGTTCAGTAATTTCTGATATTTAGATAAGTACAAGTCAATCTTAAAATAGTTTATTTAAAAATTTAACACAGTGAATCCTAAATTACATGATTCTATCTGAAATCATTGCAAGGGGTTTTTATCATAAAGCCTATGATGTTTTTTTCCATTAAAATAAGAAGTGCCAACTCTAAAGAGAGAATATCTGATTTTCTAAGATTACAGCGATTGTAAGTGCTACATAGTTGTTAATTCAAGTGTTAGAATTATTTTACAATAAATATTTTATTAAGTATTATATATGATTTCCACTTTGAATAAAATGGTAGGTAACAATAAATTTAAAATTATTTTGTGTAAATGTTTTAAATTAGGTTCCAAGACTCTTTTTAATAGAAATTGTCTGTGTGTGTGTGTGTCAGTAGTTTATTTTATTAAGATATAATTTACACATTTAGTAAACTTCAGGTATGCATTTTTGGAAATATTTTCATATGCACACTATGTAACCACAACCCAGATTAATAAGATAAATTACATTTTCAGCACCTCTGTAAACTTCCTTGTATCACTACTATGACCTCTGTCTCTAGAGATTAATTTTGTCTAATTCTGAATTTCATGTAAATGGAATCAGATGGCATGTGCTCATTTGTCTTTTTTTTTTTTTTTGACTAAACATTATGTCATTGAGATCTATCCATAATGTTCTAGGTAGCAGTGGTTCACTCTTTCGTATGCTACGTAGTATTTCCCTATACGAATATACCACAGTGTATTTATTAATTCTCTTATTGATGAATCTAACTTTTTATTATTATGCACAATGCTGCTTTGAACATTCTTGCATGTGTCTTTTGGTGGACGTAAGCACTCATTTGTTTGGGGCATATATTTCCGGCGTGGTTGCTGGAATAAAGTATACATGTGTCTGGCAGTGCCATGCAACTTTCTAGAGTGGCTGTACCATTTTATATTCCCACCAATGATGTAGGAGACTTCCAGTTGTCCTATGTTCTCACCAGCACTTGGTATTGTTGGGATTTTTAATTTTAGCCAAACTGATGGGTAAACAGTTATATCTTATTGGGGTTCCAATTTGTGTTTCTGTGGTCACCAATGATGTTGAGCATCTTGTCATGTCTATTGGCTATGTGGTACCCTCTTCTGTGAAGTGTCTAACTCTTTTGCTCATTTTTAATTGGGTTGTCCGCTTTTTTCCTATTAATTGTAGGAGTTATTCATGTATTCTGTATATGATTCCTGTATCAAAATTTTGTATTGTATATTTTCTCCCAGTCTGTGGCTAACCTCTTTACTATTTTAATGGTGTCTTTTGATTAACAGAAGTTCTTAATTTTCTTGAAGTTCATTTTATCAAACATTTTTTGTCTGTACCTTTAAAAAATATATATTTTTAGAAGAAGAAGGGAGAGAGAAGCAGAGGGAGAGAAGCAATGATGTGAAAGACAAACATCTGATGTCTATCATATGAGCCCCAACAGAGACCAAACCCCCAACCCAGGAGTGTTCCCTGACTGAGAACTGAACTGGCAACCAGTTGCTTTATGGGACAACACACAATCAACTGAGCCACAGTGGTGTCATTATAAATTAAAATATATGTTTTCACAGCAAACTTTGGGTTAACAATTACAATTTTTAAAAAATGATAAAACTGTAAGGACATGTAATATAATAAGTATATTAATTCACCTATTTGTAAGGTTGATATACAATTTTTACTGTTTTCTTCTTTTAATTTTATTTATTGATTTTGAGAAAGAGAGAGAGAGAGAGAGAGAGATGTCATCCCACTTATTTATGTGTTCATTGGTTGTTTCTTGTATGTGCCCTGACTGGAGATCAAACCTGTTATTGGGACAACACTCAAACCAACTGAGCTACCTGGCCAGGACTACTGTTTTCTTACTAAAATGTAACAAAAACTATCTAAAAACTGTTTAAATATTAGGGTTCACACTACAAGTTCATTATCAATAGTTCAGTACCAATTTAAAAGAAATGAAGTATTGAATTAAATAACGGAGTAGAAATTTGCTAGTTAAGACTGACATTAGAGCCAAGTTAAGAGAAATCTTTAATAAATCTAGAAATAAAATTCAATGTCGGTATTGAAAAATAGAAAGGAAAGGAGAAGCTGGAATGAACAGAAGAAGAATTAATGAACAGAAGCAAGTGCCTCTTACATAAAAGTGATCATAGTCCCCAAGCAACAACCATCAGAGTTGTGGAACAAAGTTAAATGAATGGAGAGCAGAGTAGAATAACTTTGGACCAAATATGATACTGGGATATATGAAAAGAACCACTTTAAAAATAAAGCCTCTTATTACTGATATTCTGTGCTTATTTTATAGAATATTTTTGGTGGGAAGTGATTGAAAATTCAGAGAAATTTCAGTTTAAGAATAAAATGGTTAAAACATATGAAATTAAATTCAGAAAAAGAAGTGTGTAAGTGGGATTATCACCTTTAGAAAGAGACGGCATAGAGATTTTTCAAGTTTAGTTTCCCTGTTTGAGTGATTCTACCTTATAGTCAGGTGATATTTAGCATTTCTAGTTACTTCCCTATCTCTTTGCTGGAAGTGTACTTGTATAGCATATATGAGACTTAGGAAAGTAGGGTTTTCTTCCTTTCTTTCCACTCCTGTGGATAAATTGTGTCCTCTGAAAATTCTTATATTGAAGCCACACCCCCAATTTGATGATATTCAGAGATGAGATCTTTGAGGGAAACTAGGTTTAAATGAGGTTTTGATGGTGTTGCCCTTTTAATGAGATCAGTGCCTTTATAAGAAAAGAAAAAATGTCAGAGCCCGCCCTTCCTTCCTTCCTTCCTTCCTTCCTTGTCATCTATTATCTATCTATCTATCTATCTATCTATCTATCTATCTATCTATCATCTATCTATCTATCTATCATCTATTTATCTATATCTATCTACCTATTATCTATCTATCTATATTAGTCAAACAATCCTATCTATTTATCTACATCTCTGCCATGTGAAGTCACAGCTTACAAGCAACTCTCTGCAAGCCAGGAAGAGAGATTTCACTAGAATCCAGACCATGCTGGCGCACTGATCTTGGTCTTCTAACCTCCAGAACTATGAGAAATAATGTTAAGTCTCTCGGCCTATAGTATTTTGCAGGCTGAACTCACTGATACAGAGACCACAGCACGAATCTTTTACATGTATTATAAGACTTGAATTATGTGAAAATTTAAGGCAATAGAAAATAGATCATGGGAATTCTGGGAAATCTATACTCATCCCCAGATAATGATCTGTAGGCAATTAGAATACCCAAGACTGAACAAACAAATTCCTTTAGTGAGTTACCTGTAATTGAGTTGTGCCTTCTATTAGGTGTAGTGAGTTACACTGCAAAGCCCTGGCCTCTGTTAACTCACACACTAGTGTTTCACAGCATTTCAGATGTAATGATTGCTGTCAAGAGCATCAAATGAAATCAGTCTTGAAATGAAACAATGTGTTATTTATACAAATAGAAGAAAAGCAGCAGAATGAAGCAGAAAAGTCAATGAAAGTTTTTCATGTAGAAGAAATTGCTGATGAAATTCTGGATTTACAAATGTTTATATGAAATTTCAACCACTTATTACTTGTGGCTATCAGTTTGATTTTGGCCACATTTCTTACCCTTCTCGTCTTTACAATGTGAAGACTCTATTTCCCAGGGTAGTCAAAGACTGCATGTGTTACTGTATCAAAAGCTTAGAATAATGTCTGACACAGTGTAATGTAAGCATTCTCTAAATGTTAGTTTTATGGGAGGTGGGGAAGGTGGAAGGTATAAACTGCTGTGTAGAAAAATATAGTTTCCTTTTCAACTTTAAAAGACTGGGTCAGGACTTTATGTGGGAACCGTGGACCATACTAAGTGACTGAATATTTGAGAGATGGGGAGGGATATTAATTGAGAAAGATTTCCAAAACATAAGATTGGACAAAATAAATGTAGTGGGAGTCTGATGGATGAAGATTAAATGAGAGAATAATTTATTAATATTTAATCGGTGCCAAGTTCTGCATTACAAATGGCTTATTTTATTCAATGCATGAAAGTGTTGACTCAGAAAATCAGTTGTTAATATAAAGTTTGATAAATGGTGGGACAGCTTGCCTAAGCAAGTTTCTGAAATAATTTTTGAGAAGTTTTAAAAACATGAAAATCAGTTTTTAGGCTGTGTGAGATGACTCCTATTTTGACATTAAGAGTTTGTTGAGGTAATTTCTAGACTCTTCTCACCTAATTACATCTCTTTTCTGTCATAAAGAATTCAACCCCCCTCTATGCTAAATGACCCTCTGTTAGTGCTGTGCCTTCATCCTGTGAGAATTTCTTCTTTCCCTGTGTGCCTGCAAAGTCCAAATAACAGTGACAAGTCTCTCCATGTCAATTAGCCCTAAATTACTTCATTCAGAAGTTTATATTTTTCTCTTGAATTAATTCACTTGCTTTAGTTAATTTTCACCCAAATATGTATTTTCTGGAAAATAAAGTTGTGTCTTACACTTGTAATATAGCTGCAACAGCACTTTTGCACAATTTTTAGGACCAAGCAAATTGAATGAGTGAATGGATAACATTAAATTCTTCTACTGACTTCCAGACAGAACTTGTGTCTTTAGATACTAATTTTCTGTGCTGGACAATGAATTGCTGTTCCTTCATGATATTAACTTATTTGTTTAAATATAGTAATACTGCTACTATCTAAATATTTGAGAAATTAGTGCATTTTAGTAAAAATGACTCATACAGATTTGTACTTAATGCTTCAAATAATGTAATCCTAACATTATATTTGAATTTTTTAATCCACTTAAGATCCTGCTTTCTCCCCTTTAAACTGAGTAATGCTTCAGAAAGAAGATCACTATGATCAAACATTAGAAATAATTATACATAATTTATGGAGAAAACTAAACTTTTTTTTTGCATTATATGACATTAGCAAAGTCCCTGGAGAGCAATAAATATAATGTTAATTAAATAATGAGCCTTATAAGGTTAGGAACTATAAATAAACTTGTATTGTATAGTTTTGCATTGTATATTTTCAGGAAATATATACTTAAATCCATTCTACAGTGTGTAGTTTCTTTGACGTTTATGTGATCTGTAGAAGCTGCTGTTTTTTCTTCTGTTACCTCATATCTTTGTAACTAGGAGCTGTTCTGCCTTCAATGTCAACAATACCTAAATTTTTGTATATCACTGGTTTCAGCCTGCACACATAGAAATTAATAAATGGGAACAACCATTATAAAGGAAGACAAGTAGCTTTCCATGACATTGCCATATGTCTACTTTTGCTTTGTGTTATGTGCATGTCTCAAAAGATGAATTAAAGTATTTTTGAGTAGTCTAGAGGTTAAATAAATGATATGCAGTGATTTCTGCAGACGAACAAAATCTAGATTTAAGCACGTTTCTTTTTAAAATAAACTTTTAAAAAGATAACCTGATAATAATTAAATATACTTTTAGATGAAACAACAATAGGACAGATTCATTTTAAAATACTTAGAAAAAATAAAGAATAAATATTTGACAATGAGAATATTTATAATGCTCAACATTATTTTTAAAAAGTTTTTCTGTACCAATTGTTTATTATGTCCGTCCATATGCAGAAATGATTGTGATAGAAGAATGAACATTTAAAATGATGGGAAAAGATCACCTACAGAAATTATTTTTTATGGGCCAATACATGAAAAACACAATACCACTGCTACTAAATAATTTCCCTTTATAAATCTACAATATATACTATATCACTAGTCAAATTATTCAAACAATTGAATTGTATTATTATTTTTAAATTGATTATTCTGGGGATAACCACAATAGTTATATTATCTCTATTCATATATGTTTTTAAAACCATTATGAATGGTTATTGAGCCAGTTCCCCAGTTAGAATAATGAATATACTCAGAAGAATATAATGTACATGTCCTTTCTACACACCATCTAGGTGATCACATAATAGTGGGAAAGCTTTGTGATATTTTAAATATTAAAATCTTAAGCTTACTGGAATCTTATCTTGTTATCTTTTCATATTTTAAGTTATGTTCAAATAAAAAGTAAATCTCTCCTATCTTGCTTTTACCCCTTTACACACTAACTGTGTGACCAACATGTAATCTAACCTCTCTCTGCTTCAGCTTCCATGTATATAACAGAGGAAATAGTACGAACCACATAGAACTTTTCTGTGACTCAGGGCAGGTGATACATACAAAGGTCTTATTGCAATACTCGTCCCATAAAAAAGATTAAACAATAATGGTTAATGTTTATTAAAAGCATTGTTCTTTTCACTTTATTAAATTTTTAAATGGGTATTAACTAATTTTATTCATAAGTCAATCTTACAAAATAGTTATTAGTATTATTCAAAATTTGGTAGATTTTAGAGTAATCCTTAATAAACGCTTTTATTATTTTAACTTAGGTACCAAGTTTCAAACTGAAAACAGAACCTAATGCAAAATGAATCAGACTTGTATTAATGTACTTTCATTGGAAGAAAGGTGTTATCACGACTAGATGTCTGAAAAGAAAAGTTCACATGCAAAACTTTCCCAGATTTCGGAAGGGACTCCTTCCTGGAGATTCTTTGCTCTCTCGGTGTTTTCTTCTGAGATCGTTGCATGAGGAGAGTGGAAAAGTCGAAGACAAGCATCAGTGAGTTTCCTCCTCATCCCATAATCCAGAACCTATTTTCTCAAATGGCCAACGCAGTAAATGAAGGCGAGATTTGGCAAGTATGCAAATATATTTAGACTCAAAAGGTAATGTATAAAATATATTTAGAGTTCAAATTATTTGCTTTCAAGAAAAATTCAGTCTCTTAATGAGTTTGAACAAAAAATGCATTAGGTATTATGGAGAGCACTTCAGATTGCCACTTATTATTCTTGAATCTATTTCTCTATTCAAATATAGAAGAAACTTTGAAAAGAGGCTGTATCAAATTGTGATTTTTTCTAACATGAATTCTGAGGAAAATATTAGTGTAAAGCTTCAGGTAGTTAACTCTTGGAGATATGGCTCCATTGTGCATAATTAACAAATGTAAGACCTGTCAGGTGCTGCTGTATCTTCACCCTCATTAACAATGTAATGATCGGACAGTTAGCATGCAGACCTAGTCACGGAATATTGCAGAATGAGCTGTGTGGATGCTGTGAGGATAAAATAAACACCATTGTTCCCAAGATAAATAAAAGTAAAGTTTGCACAAAACATACTCCAAATTATGGCAATGTTTTCAAGTTGAACATACATAAAATTTGCATATTTCATAAATTAATAGAATATTTTTAATTTAAAAAATAAAAACACAAAATGAACTAATTAAGTTTGCAACAAATTCTTGAAAGGAAATTTACCAGAATATTAATGAGTGGCAGATATGCCTATAAAATAATTCTGCACTTCCAAGTTAATATGAAGTATGATTATAGGTAAAATTGTGTCCTACACATTAATTAAAAAGCACTGGGCTTAAATTCCTATTTTTCATAAAATATCATTGTTAATTTTAACAATTATTACATAGCACTTAGTAATCCAAGCATACAAAAGAAAAGACCTAACTGAAAGGTCGGAGATAATTTTCTAAGGTCATTTAAACTAAACTGAAGAAAAATTTAAGTTCTTGTTTTTAAAGATTTTGTTTATTTTTAGACAGAGGAGAAGGGAAGGAGAAAGAGAGGGAGAGAAACATTAATGTGTAGTTGCCTCTCATGCTCCCCCTACTGGGGACCTGGCCTGCAACCCAGGCATGTGCCCTGATCTGGGAATCAAACCAGCAACCCTTTGGTTTGCAGACCAGTGCTCAATCCACTGTTACACCAGTCGGGGCTAAACTGAAGAAAAAATTAAATGGCAACATTAAAATATCTGCACTCTATTCTATACTATGTCTATGGTCATAAAAGCAGATTTCTAAAACCTTTTTAAACAGGTACCTAGTATGTAGAAGTTTAATGAAAGAGCCTTATATCTTTCTTCTACTTAGTCAATACACATACAGTTTAGAGGAAGAAACTATGTCCTTCATAAATATCATTAAATACATAACCAAAAATAAATCATATTCTAATTGTGACTGGAAACCTAATGTATAATCGGTTTTCCAAGATGAGCAAAATTGTTTATTTCTATTTCTATAATAAATGGAGTGCTGTTTAGTTCCTTTCTTTCCTCTTTCTCCCACCTCCACATAAAATCCCTTTTTCTGCATTCTTTCCTAGGAATCTATCACTCACCAAGAGTTCAAATTATCTTCCAAGACAACACATCAAGAAAATAACAAAGAACTAAATTATTTTCTCTAGGTCATATTTAAAGATACAGCACAGAATAAAAAAAAAAAGGTTAATATCTGATCCATTTTGTTCATTGACTTATAAAAGCTTTATAAAAATTTTTAACTTTATATATGAAAGGAATTTTAAGTACTAATTACCATAAGATTGTATATTGCTGTAAGTATAAGCCAGAAAAAAAGTATTAACACAGATCTTTATCATATAATAATTTTAAGTTTCCTTTTGGGGGGAAAAGCATAAAAATGTGACACTAAATGAATCAGAGTGTCAATTAAATTTTCTTTTGTAGTTATAGAGATTTAACCAAATATGAGTTGAGGGTCTCTGAAGAGTTTACTTTAATTTAATTGACCCTTAGTTTACTTTTTGTAAAAGGCTGTCTTTACTGATCATTTGCCTTATAGAATCATTAAAATGAAATGGGATTTGAACTGGAAAATTCTTATCATGGTGCCTAATGTAGATAGATGGTCAATATGAATTATTCTTGTTTATATAATTTACACTTTTAAAAATCTACCCAAGAAGGTGATGTGATGGCTGAGGTCCAAGATGGCAGAGGAGTAAGTGGAAGCTACACTAACCTCCTACCAGCACCGATCTGGAATTACAACTAAATTGTAGAGAAATCATGCAGAATGACCAACTGAACACTAGCTAGAGAGAAGCCTTGTAACAGCAGACAGAAGAAACCACTTCACCACCGTGTGAGTGATAGGGAGTATGGAGGAGACATGAGAGAGCTGACTGGCTCCCATGGGTGGCAGGTGAAGTACCAGAGGGATATTTCAGCAGTTGGGAAATTACCCCTGAGAAGTATAGGGTCTAAACCTCAAGTTGGGCTCCTCAGCCTATCACACCAGAACTGGGAAGGAACCCAGGCATTAAGGACAATAGTAATAGCCATTAATAGAGTTTTGATCAAGCAGTAAAATTTTTGAAGTCATTTTAGAATAAGCATGTGACTTAATTAACTATTTCTTATTAGTTATGTCATCCCTATATTAATAGAAATCTATTATTTCTCTTTTTTAGTTATAGTCTGCTTTATGGATTTCAAAGTCTTAATTATAATATTTTCCTTCAAAAACATCAGTAATGTATCAAAAAGTGCCATTTATTTTTTTGAACACATTTGTAAGGCTTTGTGTGTATCTTTTTACAATTTTTTTCTGTGACTTTGAAAACATAAGACATAATCATAATGCAAATTTCCAAGTGTTAAAGAAATATGTAAAATGAATTGAATCTTCTATTACCCCCATCCTCTATTGATAAACTTCAACTATTTTTAATGGGCATTATAGCAATGTTTTTATACATACTATCATGATTCATATTTGTTTATTCATGCTTTAGTACTATGTAAAAATATTGAAGTAAAATAGTTAGAATTCACCCATAATTGAATAAATTTTGCTATCCAGCACTTTCTGACATTGGCCATGTAATTTATTTTGCACATTATTCACTTACAACTTATTGGAGAGAAAATAATTGGAATAACGTAAATCAATGAGAGAATAAGCAATATTTTGGACTAGTCAGGAACCCCTTTTTTTCTCTTATATAGGTTAGCAAAGCTTTTACTTTATCTTACCTTCCTGAAGTTCTATATGATTTGTAGCAATACCTTAGTCTAGGCAGTGATGGATGTAAATTCTACCCAGAGGGTCATGGCTACATCAGTTTGCAAGTGACAAACTCATTTCCTGACTTCTCTTGAGACACTAATAAGGCCTTGAATCAAAGGTCTAGTGTAATTATCATGTGTATTTCAGATTAAGTAAATGTGATAAAAGCTTCCATCTGGCTGTTGTTCAAACATGTGGGGAGATGCTGATTTCCAGTGACATATTGCAATATGTCTATTGTAGCAATCCCTGATGCCTTCTTGTAAATTACTTACATTTGGGATTACTTGACTTGGGCAGACAGAAATATTACTCACTTCTTAAGTGCTGCCCAGTGGGAGTGTACGAGATGTAATCTAATCTTATATTTGTTAAGGAAAATATTAAGAAATAATGGAGCCATGTTTATTTTACTGACAATTGTATTCAAACTGTTTGAAAAGGCAAATTCAACTTCACAGCAACCAAAAACATGTTCTCAATGACAGAACAGTACGCCTAAAGGGACTGGAAATTAAGATACTAGATACATAATTGATTGTATTATAGGATGACAACATTTTGATAAATGAATGAAATCTGGATATTTACTTCAGAAAACAAACATCAACAGTATAGTAAAAAAGCATTGAGAGCTAAACTCTTAAATCTGAGTTGAAAATTTCACATATGTTGTATCAGTGAACATTATCATCAACATATTTATATTTTAAAGGAAAAAAACCCTAACACATTGAATTCTAATTAAAATACTGAGGAACGGTAGGAATGGTGAGAGGACATTTTGGGGAGATGTTATTTTGGGGGAGACTGACACTAGAGGCAGTCAAACTGCTGTCGTTTCCATAAAGGGGAAATGAACAACCTGTTCCTGGCTGTCCTGCACATGTAGAAGGTCCCAGGGAGAGAGTGGCACTGAAACTTTCCCCATCTCGGCACTACCCACATTTTTTGATTTGGGTGATTTTGTTGTTTGTTTTAGGGGCACTGTTCTGTATCTCAGAAGATGTATAGCAGTATCACGCTCTTCCACCCAAGAGATACCACTGGTTCCCCACAAGTAGTTACAATAAAAAAAAATATATGTTGCCAGACATTGCCAAAGATTTTCTATGGGGTCAAATCTCTAGTGATTGAAAACCAATTATTAGGTAAATTTGTTTAATAGAGGCAAAAAAATGTATGGAGATTTAAGTAAATAAGCAAATAAATAAATAAACAAATGTTAATGTTCCCGACAATTTATTTAGAATGATATATGTATATTACATATTATTTTACACATTACATATTTATAAAAAATAAATGCATTTGAAAATACTACTAAATTTTACAACAGAAGCTTATAAAAGGTCAGATATAAATGACCTGTTTAATTAAGATGCATATAGGAAAGCCAAAGGAGACAAGAAAAGCTACTTTATCTAAGTTAAATAGATATATGAAATAATGTTATGGTAGAAAATTAGTTTAATTTTTAAAAAATATATAGTTCTTAATAAGTATTTATTGAACTGAATTGAATTGATTTCTTTGCATTCAACTGAACTTTGAGCAAGAAAAATGAGGCTGGGAAAAAGAGCATAAATGTTGAGAGTGCGGATTCTGCACTCAGACTTTCTTAAAATGTTAGTTAACGTCTGACTTTGTCACTTTCGAGCTGTGACACAGCTTCTCTGTTTCTGAGACTTCCCGAGTGTAAATGAAGACAGGAGTAGTAGTATTTACAGTATGAGTTACTATAAGGATACCTATACACGGGGTTTAATAGTGGTTGGCACATTAAAGAAACTATACACACAAACTGTATACACACATGTATACATATATATACACACACACACATATATACACACATATATATGATTATTGTTAGAGACAAAATACAAAAAAACAGCAGTTTCGGTCTAAGAAAACTAACCTTAGAGCACAGGAAAAACTTCCAGCCATGCATAACAAAAAAGGAAGTCCAAGAAAATGTTTCTTTTCGATAGATGGGAATAGACAGCAAAGAAAATCTTATATTAAAACAAAGGGGGAAGGACAGTTTCAAGGTATATCTGCCGATGTAGTCCAATTTAGCAGCACCTAGTAATATAATCCAGAGTAGTTGAGAATTGGATTATAAGTGAGTTTATCAACTGTTCTCAATAATCAGAATCTCTGGAAGATGGAAAGGAGCCATTGGATGCCTGCTTTTATAAAATAAAAAAGAAAGGGATGACTCTAGAGATTAAAGATAAATATAATTATCTTCAAGTTCCAGGAAGACTGAGGATAAAACAAGGTTGGAACAATTTAGCCAATCAATTTAAATCAGCAAATGGAGCTCCTTAGCTATCCTCCCCCACGTAATAACAATTCCCATTCAAATAATCAGTAAATTTAATGTGTGTGTGTGTGTGTATGTATATACATCTTAGTCATCTTAGTACAGCAAGAGCCAAACAGAAGCTATGGAAACATTGGCGATTACATAGCACAGCCAAGAACAATGTATACATGGCTGCTCTCCTTGCCAGAACCTCCTTCCATACATTTATTTTCTCCAACACTGATTTCCAAATATCTGTCACTGGAGGCAGGAAACTATGATGGGAATCTCATTTAGACATGGATTGAACCTCACCCAGCAATTTACTAGCTGTATAGCCTTACACAGGTAGCTTAACAATGTTGTTAGTTTCCCTCAAGTATAAAATGAAGATGTGACCACTTTGTGAGAATAGGCAGGAATGGGAGAAGAGGGAAGGTAGACATCGATCATGTTAATTAAGTTAAATCATGAAATGTGGTCACTCATGTTGGTCTACTTTCTAACGTCAGGTCAGAGAAGAAAAAGTGATACAATTTGGAACTGTAAGGACGTTATTACTGAGAACCTGATTTGGAGAACCAGGCCATGGACATGCTGGTGAGGAGGAGATGCGTAGAACAGCTATAACTGTAAATGCCATATGATCAAGTAAGACAAGCCTCAGAGGAAGTAGCCAGCATGAGGATTAATTCGTATTTAAAGGGGAAACCAAGTTAAGGTAGTCTCTGAATCAGAAAACTACTGTAACTGCCACTGGATCAGCAAGAGCTTCAAAGACAAGCAAAACAAAATAAAACAAAAAATCCTCTACATATCTTCTTGGGCATGGACTTTCTCCAATGACTTCTAAGAGGCAGCTGCACCTCTTTATTCTCAGAGTTCTAGGCTCACTTGACTGTCTTCATTCCCTAGAAGTCTTTGGTGGCTAAAAGACCTCACTCAGTGGATTTAACACATGTTAAGAAGTTGAGAAAACAATTTATTTTTCCCATAAAACTAACTTTCTTTTTATTCACTAGAAAAAAAACAAAACAAACCTTTTAACCTAATAAAAGTCTTAGCCCTAAGTTATTACCTTCTACTAGTTTCTGGAAGTGTGTATTTGGCATATGGTATATTTTACTTTAGTTTCTGCCTAAGGGTATTCCAATAAAGAATGTAATTTTTTAAATGGTAAAAAGAAACAAGTAAAACGCATTTCTAAGAACTTCACAATAATTTATTGTTCATTTAAAATCTTGCCTCTTGAGACATGCTTATGTGCTATGGGTGTCTTTTTACAGAATCTAACTATAGAAACTCCATCTCTCTTAATGCTTTATTCAATGCATTTTTGGAACCTTTTTTTCCCAAGAAAAAGTGTACATAAACGTATTTCCATTCTCTTCTCATTATAGTTTACCTGTCTGTCTGTCTCTCTCTTTCTTCCTAAAAGGTGTTGCTGTCACCTCTGAAGTCCATGATTAATACCCATGACATCCAAACATAAAACTAATGGCATAGAGCTTCATTTCAGAGTAGAGCTCCCAGCGTAATTGATTAGCACATCAGTTTTTGGTCACATCTGAATTGTCATCTGAATTATCCGATAACAAATTTTTATCATTGGTAGTTACAAAAGTAGAATTAGAGCAATTCCTCCTTAGGCTTTTACTATAAGGAGAATACACATAATATATAATATATATGTAAATATATTTACTTATAAATATATAGAGAGTATACATATTATCTCTATATATTTGACTTTAATTTCTTCAGGGCTATAAATATACTTGATAGCTATATAAGAAAAGTCACATCTGAAATGAATTAAAAGGTTTCCTTTTAGTTATTCCTGCCTGACATATTTTATTATAGCAATTGGTAAGACAAGAAAGAACCTTTTATTCTTTAAAAGCCTAGTTTATATTTTATAGCATTGTTTACTAACTGCTTAATGTCAATTTTACTATAACACAGATGTCCTTTGAAACACCAGCTGTTTTTAAACTTTATGTACCTGTTTCATAACTGGCAGACAAATTATCAATAGTTTCATTAAGAAAAAATGGTGTTCAGGAGAACCAAGATGGCGGCGTAGGTAGACACACTGCGCCTCCTCGCACAACCAGAACTGACAGAAAATCCAACGGCAAGGGGGACCAACACCAAGGAAATAGAAAATAAACATTCATCCAGACTGGTAGGAGGGGCGGAGACAGGCACCGGGGTGGAGAGGACTCGCGTGGCTATGGCGGGACTGAGACTGGCGGAGTGTGGGACAAATGGCGCAGGCAGTCCGAGCACTAGCAGACCCTGCGGCCCCACATTTGCAGAGATAAACCGAGAGGGCCGGACTCAGAGTGGCGGAGAGTGGGGCAGGCAGAGCAGCGGGTAGCACCCCGTGGCACCACATTCGCCCACAGATAAACCGGACGAAGGGCGGGGAGCGAAGCAGACTGCCTAACCCAGGGCTGCAGCTCAGGGAAATAAAGCCTCAAACCTCTGATTGAAAGTGCCCCTGGGGGTTGGGGCAGCAGCAGGAGAGACTCCCAGCCTCACAGGAGAGGTCATTGGAGAGACCCACAGGGGCCTAGAGTGTGCACAGGCCCACTTACTCGGGAACCAGCACCAGAGTGGCCCAGTTTGATTGTGGGTAGTGGAGTGAAAGATTGAAAGCCGGAGGAGAGTGAGGCCGGCGCCATTGCTCCCGCTCGGCCCCTCCCCCACGTACAGCGTCACAGCGCTGCGACCAACATTACCCCGCCCTGGTGAACACCTAAGGCTCCGCCCCTTAAAGTAACAGACGCACCAAGACAAAAAAAAAAAAAATGGCCCAAATGACAGAACACTTCAAAGCTCCAGAAAAAATACAACTAAGCGACAAAGAGATAGCCAACCTATCGGATGCACAGTTCAAAGCACTGGTTATCAATATGCTCACAGACTTGGTTGAATCTGTTTGAAAAACAGATGAAAAAATGAAGCCTATGCTAAGAGAAACAAAGGAAAATGTACAGGGAACCAATAGTGATGAGAAGGAAACTGGGACTCAAATCAATGGTGTGGACCAGAAGGAAGAAACAAACATCCAACCAGAAAAGAATGAAGAAACAAGAACTTGGAAAAATGAGGAGAGGCTTAGGAACCTCCCGGACGCCTTGAAATGTTCCAACATCCGAATTATAGGGGTGCCAGAAGGAGAAGAGGAAGAACAAAAAATTGAAAACTTATTTGAACAAATAATGAAGGAGAACTTCCCTAATCTGGCAAAGGAAATAGACTTCCGGGAAGTCTAGGAAGCTCAGAGAGTCCCAAAGAAGCTGGACCCAAGGAGGAACACGCCAAGGCACATCATAATTACATTACCCAAGATTAAACGCAAGGACCTACATCCAAGATTACTGTATCCAGCAAAGCTATCACTTAGAATGGAAGGGAAGATAAAGTGCTTCTCAGATAAGGTCAAGTTAAAGAAGTTCATCATCACCAAGCCCTTATTATATGAAATGTTAAAGGGAGTTACCTAAGAAAAAGAAGATCAAAAATAGGAACAGTAAAAATGACAGCAAACTCACAGTTATTAACGGCCACACATAAAACAAAAACGAGAGCAAACTAGGCAAACAACTAGAACATGAGGGTTGTCATTAAGGGAGTGGGAGGGGGAGAGGGGGGGAAAGGTACAGAGAATAAGTAGCATAGATGATAGGTGGAAAATAGACAGGGGGAGGGTAAAAATAGTGTAGGAAATGTAGAAGCCAAAGAACTTATAAGTATGACCTATGGACATGAACTATAGGGGGGAATGTGGGAGGGAGGGGGGTGGGCAGGATGGAGTGGAGTGGGGGGGGGAATGGGACAACTGTAATAGCATAATCAATAGATATATTTAAAACAAAAGAAAAAAAAAGAAAAAATGGTGTTCTATATCTCAAATAGGATAAAAGAGATAGTTGAGATTTCATTTGTGAAATATATGAAAACAATAATGGCATAATGTTTGCATATTGCTCACTTGGATGGTAAATTTTAAGCAATGTTCACCTCAAAATTGTAAGTTAAGTCAAAACCAATAACAATAGAGGGATAATTGTTCATTCACATATAGAGAAAAAAATCTAAATTATAAATTGTTTAAATTAAATTTACTTTTCTTATTATTCAAACCTCCCACTAACTTCTAGGTCTCATCTATCATAATTTCTTCCCTTTCTCATTTAAGTTGTCCATATACGTTCTCTGTTATGATTTAAAGTAATAAATTATTTTAATTTAATTATATGTATCTTTGCTTTATTATTTTCCTAAAATGTTTATTCATCATGCCTATAAGGATACACAAAATATCCTAAATTTTGCTTTATGTGGTTCTATTTTCCAGAGATTTGAAATCTAAAATATTAGTTTCTTCACATGATGTTTAAAAATGAATTACTTCCTTGTACATTAGGTCACAGGTTAGCATACATCCTATGTATTTATACATTTATTCATTTACTCATACCTGCTATATACAAAAAAGACCCTGTGTTAGGGTTAAAGTCAAAGGAGACACACTGCCAACCCTTACAGTGTTACCTCACATAGTCAGGTTTACCAACTACATATGATGTGATAAAATTGGGTGACTGAGCTCTCGCTCACCTGTGTGTCCAAAACTGAAAGCCAGTTAACTAATCTCATTGACATTGGTATTTAATCACCACTTCCTGTGAAATGGAATAATGTCCTAAGGAATTTAAATAGGGAATTTTTTGTCAGAAAAGCGCAGTAAGTCAGAAATATTGCAGTACGAAAGAGAATTTACAGTGAATTACAATGCTAGATATGTCCTTAACGTATCTAGATAAAATAGAAAAGAGAAAAATAAAATAAAATTGACTACTTTTGTTAGTGGGTCCAAGATTTCAACAGCAACAGGTTATTATTTTTTCTTTTTACTATAAGACCATTCAAATCTTTTCTCTTATGGTGCCTACAACCAGAAACTCTAAACTCGAATAAGTATCACTGTAACTCAATGCAGGTATTCTCTGTCTCCAGGTTTTGAGCCATTACAACAGAGCCTTAATTTTGTTTTCACGTCACACTAATAAAATAAAAACAGCTTCTCAAAGGTCATCATGGAATAGGTAGTCAAAACACGTGGTATTTCTTAACATTCATCCAGTAAACCTGTCCATATTGCTTTTCTTTTCTTTTGTTTTTGTTTTTTTTCTTTCTTAACCCACAGATCACTGCCTTATTTAAAGCTACCTTTTAGCAATTAGATTAAATTATTTGGTCATCTTTGCTTCTCCTCTATCTACTTTCTAAAAGTACATATGCCTCAAAGAATAAATTTCAGCTTTCTTCTCTCTTAATACTTATTCTCTTGGTGATGTCATCCCTGAGACTGGATTCCATGTTGGTGACTCATACAATAATTTACAATCCATAGTTCAAATACCAGTCTTAAATATCAGTATAATGCTGAGCAATTTTTCCTGAGATGCTCCCTGGATGTTCATGTCCAACACAGAAGACTAAATACAGTTGTGGTCTAGGAGCCAGAAATTTAAAATCCGAGCTTATTAGCAGAGGAAACATAAGCAAGTTATTTATCCTCTCAATCTTTATTTATTGATTGATAAATTTAATTAAAGAACATTTTCCCTAATCCCATATCATACCAGGTATAAATCATTATTTAAATATTTTTCCAAAATAGATCCTATTATCTAATGGCACAAACTCATGCATTATTTCACATTTAAAAATAGAACATCCCTCTTCTTTTGTTCCCCACAAATAATAACCTATATTAAATCCTTCTAGTTCATTCCCATATTATCAATGTCCTCCTTTCTGATATGCCCCCAGTCTATGACAGATCTTCATTTTCTTTGACTTGAACAATCATCTCTTAAATTGCTTCTCAGCCTCTAAAATCTTTTAATTCTATTTTGTTCAAGGCCAACTACAATTCTAATGTGTTTAAAACACAATTATGCTCATGTAATTCCTTCAACTAAAAATGTTCAACAATTCTTCTTTGCCCAAGAACTTAAGTATCTCTTCTCAGCATGGCATTTAAGACTCCCCACCAGAATGTTCCTCCTCCTACTCTCTAGCCTTATTTCCCTTTTCTCAGCATCGAAGTTTCTATCTTCTAGTCTAGCTAAAGTAAGGGGATTTCACCTTCGGGCTCTTTTCTCAAGCTTTTCACCATGGCTTCCACAATTTTTTGTATCCTTATCCACCCATAGCCAGTACCATTGTAATTCTAAGTGCTCTATTAATCCTTTCTTTTTGTCCCAGGGTAGAAACCTTGCTATAAAAGAGCAGCCATTAATGTGCTGTAGCATCTTACTAGGTACTATCAGTGCATGCTACAGTTTAACCCAGGGTAAGTGAAGGTTTATTTCCCCATTTTACAGATGAGAATACTGAAGGTTAAGAACAATTACATAACTTGCTCACTCAAATAAAACCTAAAAGTGAAGATCTTAATCCAGCTGTGTCAGGCTTCAAAGCTGATGGTCTTTTTTTTTTTAAGTAGTTGTTCTCAAACTGTTTAACAGATCTGAAAGTACCGGAAGGTAGTTTCAGACACAAAGGTGATAGGAACGAAGAAAATACGCAAGTAAGTTATAGCCTCATGATCCTGACCACCAAGAGAAGTTCTGAAATGGAGGAAAGGGGTAAAGAAGAAAACATATTTTGGGAAAACATTTTGAAAGGTATCTGAACTTCTTCTGTATGACTTACTATGCATTTTGCAAACATTTGTTGTACAATTCTTGATATTTTAAAATCCTATTTTATAATAATTGCTAGCCATTCTTCTCTTTATTGTATTAGGGAAAAAATTAAAGTTGTTAATGGTGTCTTACTCATTTTTATGTTGTCCATCATACTGGCAACTAAAATATTTGTTAATGAATACATGGATCTACTTTTATATGTAAGCATATAATAACCAAAGATACTATGTAACCTCAATATCATAACTTGTTATTCTTCATATGTAGTTCTATGAAGTGGCTCTCCACATTCATTTACATTTCAGTCATAAAATGTTATTTTGCTGCTGAAAATGAGTGCAAAATACACACTGTTCCATGAAGTTAATGAAATGAAATTCAACTCTCAGAGTTACGCCATATCTCTACAAAAGAAATTCATTGGGTTATAATTTGGTAGCTAGCTATTAGCTTTTCAAAGCAGACTATGAGCTTTTTGCTCAAAGAACAGTGAAATCAGAATTTTCTAAAATAAGGTAGAAGTGATTATCACTATCCTGGGACTTCTGAACATTTCTTCATTCATGTGACTATAGGTACATTTATGAACTTGTAGGAAAGCTCCTGGGAGAACTAGTAAGTTTTCATTTCCTTGTATGTCCCTCAAGTTTAGCCGAGTATTTAGTTCACGTAGACACTCTCATTGATGTTTATGAAATTGAGTACTCATTTTCTTATAAAGAGTAGTAATTTTAAAATTGAAATGGGAAACCCAAATTTAATTTAAATTAATTTTCAAAGCACTATTTAACATGCTGAAATCATTCAAAGATAACTTTTATCCTCAAGATATTCCCATAAACATGATGAGCCTTTTCAATATGCTATGCCCCATGGAGCATCTTAAATAAACTTGAGAATCAATTTTAATGAAATGGATGTTTTGCTGCTGGTGGCAACCCTCAAAAAGAAAAGCACACTTCCTGTGACAATGCTGATCTAATTAAGAGCAGCTATGCATTGAAAAGTTACGTCCTAAAATGGTTTATGACAAAACATAAAGAAAAGATGGATGAAAAATCGTCATCTCCTTTCTACCATGGCTGTGTTTTTCCCCATTTTACCTTGGATTATAAACAACATCATGGAAAACATTCTTGGGAAGATGATTTAAACTCAACAGAAAGAGGTATAGTGTGTATAGGTATTTATGGCTTATCCGAAACAAATCTGAGAGAGTAAACTGATGCTTTAGAAAGGAGAGTGAAATGTGAGAAGTAAGGTGAGGGACGCACACTGAAAAATTAAATTGAAAATCTCTTAAAACACAAATGAATGATGGTCAACCCTTTTACTAGAATTATTATTTTTATTGTTTTGATTTTTTAAAGATTATATTTATTTATTTTTAAAGAGAGGGGAAGGGAAAGAGAAAGCAGGAGGGAAACTTCAATGGGTGGTTGCCTCTCATGTGCCCCCATCTAGGGACCTGGCCCGAAACCCAAGCACGTACCCTGACTAGGAGTCAAACTTGTGACCTTATGTTCACAGGCTGGCACTCAGTCCACTGAGACACTCAAGCCAGGGCTCGAATTATTAATTTTTTTTGTCGTTGTTCAGAACAGAGAGTCAGAATTCTGTTTTCTTCTGTATATTTTTTCTTGACTACTACAACTCTGGTATCTTGTTGAGAAGAAACTATCAGAGGTTATTTTCTCCTTTTGCAAGATACACTGTATTCTCATTGTTTGCAAGCTATATAATATAAGGACAGTGCCTGACCAATTATAAGAATGCATATATCTGAACTAATGTTTATAAATTTAAAATCTTGATTTTATATCAGCACAAACTTACAACCATTTATTATTTTCCTGTCACTGATAATTCATTAAGCAGCTCACATAGCCCAGCAGCAGAATTAGCAGAGCAAGGATAATCATTATAGCACAGAGTGGCTCAGTGCTATAATTCTCTCTTGTACCAAAAACTACAAGAACATAGAAGATGAAGCTGGGGGGTATATATCAGGAACTGACATCTTCAGGAGGTTATGAAGAAATGTTTAAGATGACAAGGTAGGAGAAAGACATACCAAATACCATCATTTAACAAAGCATGGAATGTCCAATAATTGACCATGAAAGATGTCTGTAAGAGAGTGATAATAGCTGATGTTGTGAAAGATCATAATTTCTATAGGACTTTATTGCTTACACTGTAGTTTTTATTGGAGTGAAGAAAAGGAGAGAAAAGGAAAGAAGGAAAGGAAAAGAAAATAAAGGAAAGGAAAGGAGAGAAAAGAAGAGAAAAAAGGAAAGGGAGGGGAGGGGAGGGGAAGGAAGAAGGAAGGAAGGAAGGAAGGAAGAGAAAGAAAGAAAGAAAGAAAGAAAGAAAGAAAGAAAGAAAGAAAGAAAGAAGAAATAAAAAGAAAGAAAGAAAAAGAGAAAGAAGAAAAGAAAAGAAACATGAGACACTAATGCAGGTATGATTAACTCTAATTTATCAGGTTCAGTTATAATTGTGATTTACCCAAAGGTTACAGCAAGCAAATATCATAATTTAGGATAAAACTCAGGTATCATGACTCTTTGTCTGGATCTTTTTCTACTACAAAGTTCTGCTCTAGTCCTCATTATTGTATGTTTTAAATTCAGGAACAACAATGCAATGTGATGAAAGGAAAGGAAACTCTGAGTCAGACTGACCTGGGCTTAATTCACAGAATAACCTTGAACTTAACTTTTTGGAAACTATTTCTAATTTCACCCAATGCAGAGCTTACCTCTGACTTACAGTTTTATAGAAAGCACACTACCTAGTATTTAATAAAGTGAATTAATGCCATTAATGCATTAGTATTTGATCATCACTACCAATATTATTTTTATTTCATATGAATATATGCATATATTTTCAGAAAGAGTCCATCACTGTCTTTTGGGTTGCTAAAAAAATATTTTAAATCTCTTTCAAGCCATTTTATGGTATTTATCTATTTAATACATTGTATACTTCAATATATTATATTGTATTTATCTATTTAAATTGTCTGTCTCCCGTATTATTAGTCTTTAAATTCTTCAAGAATAAGTAAATATTTATTTCTGTACTCTTGATACTTAGTTCCACAGTTACTGAAAGGTTAAGGTAAAATAAATGAGAGGGATAAACAAAATCTTGTCATACAAAAATTGAGCAATATTTATTGTATTTGTCATATTTCATTTTTTAAATTCAAATGATAAATTACTTTATGAGCTTAAAACATACCATTTATCTGCCCTTCCCCTAATAAATAAATTAGCTCACTATAGCCCCATAATGCCACCCCAAAATATGCTCACACAAATGATGGAAGTACTTTCTCAGTTGAAGACTGAAAGAAAGATATGATACAAATGTGTATAATGGGCTAAAAATAAGTATAACTTGAACTTTAGGTGACTATGAGCCTGGAATAAAAATCTTTTTAAAGTCCCTAAAATATATTTATTGTTATAGCCTTCTAACAAAATATTATTTTTAAAAAACTATTTTGCTAATAAGAAGTAAAGATGCTCTGTAAGCTCCTAGTGGAGACCAATATTCTAAACCAACGTTAAGAAAACTGACTTTAATAGAGCATCACTCAATTTTATTCTGACTCATAAATATGTAGCCAATTTTTCAAGATCTCTGAGGCAATCCAAAATATGCTTAGCAGCAGAAATAGTTACAAAACCACCTAACATGATAAAATATTTTGCTAGTATCTAATAAAGGCAATTTTTTATTTTTATTCTTGTTACAAATTTATCATTTATAGGACTCAAAAAATTGTGGACTCAATATATTAAAGTCAAAGCAAATATAATGTCTCTTAATTTAATTATTAATATTGTCCTAATTTGTGCAGACCTCAGGCATAAGATAATTTTAATTTTTATCTGAAAATGTAATACATTAATGCTCTATAAAATAACTTTTGGGAGGAATATAATCTTCCTCTGTTTCAATTAATGTTTACTATCAAAATTCTAATGTATGACTGAGCAGTAGAGATTCAGAGTAATGATGTTGTTAAGACACGATGAGTAAAAAATAAAGTTCAGAATATGAATATGCATTGACGTGATAAAATCAGACACAGGGTCTGTCTCGTGTTAAATGAAAAGTAGGTCAGAAAATATGTAGTAAGATTGAGACCTGTTAAAGGGGCCAACCTAACATGATAGTGTCAACTAGACAATGAAGAGGGAGCACAATTTGCAAAGGCTGCATCTCACTGAAGCTACTTGGGAAAAAGAAGATCCTAAGATGAACAGCGTCCATTTACATATT
This sequence comes from Desmodus rotundus, assembly GCF_022682495.2. Classification (NCBI taxonomy): domain Eukaryota; kingdom Metazoa; phylum Chordata; class Mammalia; order Chiroptera; family Phyllostomidae; genus Desmodus; species Desmodus rotundus. Next base: position 70,701,815 of record NC_071388.1, on the reverse strand, counting down.
AATGTGATTTAGTTTAGCAGGCTGTAAGCATTACATTGGAAAGCTTCAAGTAGTGTTTTGGGTTTCTCAGGAAAATCAGGGAAAATTTCAATTGAAATAAAAGCATGGAGAAAAGAGGAACAAATATGGGATATGCCTATGAATTCGTCTCTGGGGGTCAACCCAAGATTTAGTGGGAAGTAAAGCAAAGGGAAGAACTAAAAAAAAAATAATAATAAAACCTTGAATTCATTATAATTGTTCTTAATAAAAAATTATGTTATAGTGAAACTTTAAGAGTTGAGCTGAAATTAAGGAAAATTTGGTAGTTCTAAAACCTAGTTGCTTCTAGATGGACACTGTCATTTATAAATGGGAGATAGCCCTATCTGGTGTGGCTCCGTGGATTGAGTGCTGGCCTGCAAACCAAAGGGTCGCCGGTTCGATTCCCAGTCAGGGCACATGCCTGGGTTGCCAGCCATGTCCCCAGTAGGGGATGCATGAAAGGCAACCACACATTAATGTTTCTCTCCCTCTCTTCTTCCTTCCTTTTCCTTCTCTCTTAAAAATAAACAAAATCTTCTAATTAAAAAAAAAATAAGTGGGAGATAGACCTTTACAAGACTTGCAGCCATGGAAGATACGTATTGCATTTCTTTCCTAACTAAAGCAGAGATGGAAGTCCTTTTTGAAAGATATTTAAAAAGATCTCAGAATCCATTCAGGATAACTTTGTTTTTGAGTTGTGGATTTTCCTATGGTGAGAAACTGTAAGGGACTTGACTGCAAGGTGAATGCTGTCTTTCACAGGATAGTATACACAAACCTAGATGTGTTAACTATGTTTAAATACAAGTTGAGGTTTGAAAGAGAAAACTTTTCTCAATTAATATCAGTTAATATTGGTCTACCCTGGCTTTTATTTTTTTCAGTCCATTTGCTTGGACTGGAAAAATATTTTTTTCCAACCCTTCACTTTCAGTCTGTGTAGGTCTTTTGTTCTGAGGTGGGTCTCTTGTAGGCAGCATATGTGCGGGTCATGCTTTCTTATCCATTCAGCTATTCTATGTCTTTTGATTAGAGATTTAATCCATTTACATTTAAGGTTATTATTATTAATAGGTATTTATTCATTGCCATTTTTTTCATACCCGTGTTCCTCTCTCTCTCATTGTTTTTCTTCCTATTCTTAAAGCAGACCCTTTAGCATCTCCTGCAGAGCTGGTTTGGAGGAGGTGTATTCTTTGAGGTTTCTTTTGACTGGGAAACTCCTTATTTGGCCTTCCATTTTAATTCAGAGCCTTGCTGGATAGAGTAGTCTCGGTTGCAGGTTTCTGGCTTTCATTACTTTGAATATTTTTTGCCATTCCCTTCTGTCTTGGAGTGTTTCCATTGAGAAGTCAGCTGCTAGCCTTATCAAGTCTCCCTTCTATGCTACTTCTTGTTTTCCCTTGCTGCCTTTAAAATGGATTTTTGCCATTTTAATTATGATGTGTCTTGGAGTAGGCCTCTTTGGGTTCCTCTTGATTGGGACTCTCTGTGTTTCCTGGATTTGTGTGACTTTTTCTCTAATCAATTTAGGGAAGTTTTCCATCTATATCAGCTAATATTGTCTTAAATGTATATAGCATGTTGAGTTTTTGAGATTATTGCTTTTTCCTTCCCTCTTATATTACTTGTCATAGCCTTATTTATATTGACATAAACCAGGAAAAAGGAATGGGGATAAAAATGAGATCTCAATCAGAGAAATAACACTTTTAGTTTTTGCTAAAATTTTCCATCTCCTTGAAGAATAGTCTGACAGCAGGAATCTAAAAAGAAGCCTATATATGGGTGTTTAAATCAATATCATTAAAAAGTAAGACTTTCTGTCACAAGAGAAAGTTCATGTTAGGTATTTCATCTACATACTTGTATATAGACTTCTGTAAAAGGTGAGTCAAAATGATATGAAAACTAAATTATTTAGTAAGGGTCAGAAATATGACTGAGGTTTATAGTTATTTAAAAATGAACCATCTAAGTTATATTTATTAAATGACTATTTGCAGTTCAGAAAACAGACACATTCACACTCAGTGTATGTGCATATTTAAATAGAAAAAAATTAAAATGACTATTATACATATTTACAAAGGTAAAATCTTTTACTCAAGTAGTGGAATCAGGTCATCATATTTCTAACAAAAGAAAGATTATAATAAGGAAAAGGGCAAAATGATCGAATGCTGCAAACCAATTTACACTTTTGTGCCAATATTAAGGCTCTCTAATGGCCAAGTTTTTCACAATTAATATGTTGTCAAGAAGTCCTTCAAATTATTAGTTGCTCTAGGGAGCGAGACACACACAAACACATACACTTAGAAAGAGAGAGAGAAGGAGAAGGAGAGAGAGGGAGAGATTATGAACTATTCAGGCCTAAAAACTAATCTGTTATGTCCTAATGAGAAACATTCATATTTAAGTAGTACCTTATTTATTTGAAGCTATATCTTAGCCTAAAAGGTATCTCTTTTTAATCCAAATAAAGATGTTTTTCACAGATATTTTTTGTAAATATAAGAAGTGATGAGATACATTTAAAAATATTACAGACTGAGCTATATCTACAGTGATAAATTTATATTTTTATTTTAAGTCAAGGTATATAATTGAAATATGATAGGAAGAAATATATTGCTCTGTGGAACAAAATAATTAAATATCTTTAAAGATTTTCAAAGAGGAATTGAAATGGATAGATATAAAATTTTTTCAGAGTACACATAGCACTGATTTTTCCCAGCACTAATTCTAATTTAAGACACAGAAGGATCTTTTTTTCTCTAATAGAAATATGTTATGACCAACTAAAAATATTTCACAAATTTTCTTTCAGAAAACAAGATTGTTTTGAGATACTACAGTATTTAACTAATTAGCAAACATATCTAGAATAGGGAATGATATCTAATTGGTCAAATCACAGAAGTCTTAGGACTCCAACGAACATCTTTTCTAGACTGTTATACTTATGTTATTGTAAAAATGTTCTCTTTTCAAGTTATTTCAAACTGAAGACTAACTTCTGTTTAGGTCCAAGTCTCCCAAACCATTTCTCTTCAGCTTGTTCAGGGTCATATGAGCCCATATTAACTTGAGGAGAGAAAAATGGGCCTGTGAGACAGCTGAGAGAATGACTACAAGGTTTGTCTGGAAAAATTCCAGCCATTGTTAACATAAGAACAGTTTGTGTGATATCAATGTAACCTGGCAGCCAAGGAGAGTGGATTGGAATGAACATGTGTGAACAATGATGACTTCACTATACTAGTCAGTGGGAGCAGTAGACACCTTTGAGTGAGCATGTGTACTGTGTGGCCATTGCATTCAAAATAACTGAGTGAGTAGAGCAAAGAATCTGCACCAAATTTTGCATTAAGTTTGAACATTCCTCCACAGAAACTATTCAGGTGATTCAGAAACTTGCAACGATGGGCAACTGATGATTGGCAGATTCATCACAAAAAACACACCTGCTCATGTCTTGTGACAACTTTTTTTCAGAAACATCAAATCACCCAGATGACTCAGCCCCCCTACAGCCCAGATTTGGTGCCCTGAAACTTCCGGCTTTCCCAAAACTCAAGTCACCTTTGAAAGGGAAGAGATTTCAGACCATTGATGAGATTCAGGAAAATATGATGGGGCAGTTGATGGCAATGGGGATAACTGTGTGAGATCTCAAGTTTTGTACTTGGAAGGGGACTGAGGTGTCATTGTTCTATATACAATGTTTCTTGTATCTTCTTCAATAAATGTCTATATTTTCATATTACATGGCTATATACCTTCTGTACAGACCTCATAATGCTTGATATACAGTTGTGGAAAATAATTACTCTACTATTTCTCTTGGAATGGTTTTCTTCTGAAAAAAATTTTTCTGTCAAAATATTCTAAGTTTGTTTCTTCAAAAGAGATGGGTGAAATAACCAGAGACAAAGAAATAAAGAACAAACTGACAATAACCAGAGGGGAGGGGTGTGAGGATAATGGGGAAAAGATGGGGAAGGGTCTTCAAGGAACATATATAAAGGACACATGGTGGGGAGGATTGAATGTGAGAGGTGTGGGTGGGTAGGGCAGGGGAGAGAAATGGGGGGAAATGGGGACAATTATAATTGAACAACAATTAAAAAAGAGAGAGAGAAAAAAAAGATGGGTGAAAGTTTTAAAAATAAAATTTTTTGTTACATTTTTTAGGTCCTGTATTAAGTTCCTGGTATTCTCTATATTTTAAAATTATGAAACAGAGCAATTTTCAGGAATTGAATTATTTTATCTTCATTATCTAGCAAAGATATATTAATCATCATTAAATGTCAATAAAACATAATGTCACCCATGAGTGTTAACATTATCATAAAATGCAAGAGACTAAATTCAGAAAGTTAAATTGACTTTGTTCAAGCATATAAAATTTTAAAAATATGTTATTGGATTATATTTGCTAGTATTTCATTTAGGTTTTTGCATCAATATTTACAAAGCAAAAATGTTCTACAGCCTTTTCTCTTTGTATTATCTTTATAAGACTTTGCTACTGAAGCTTTGCTGGCACTATAAAAAGAAATGGGAAGCTTCGCTGCCTTTTTTTTAATAGTATCTGTAATTTTGTCTGTATTTTGCAATAAATAAACTTTTATAATTCATATTTTTCTATAAGCATACCTTTTACATGCAAGTCTTCAAATATTTATGCCCAGAGTTATAGAATGCATTTAAAGATTATTTTAATTTCTTCCCTATTGGGAATTGTATTCTCTTGATTAATTTTATATATTAATGACTTCTTTCTTTTTTCTCGACAGGGTTAATTAGTGTTTCAAAATCTTTATTGATTTTCTTACTGACTTTACCAGTTCTATAGTCTTCTATCTAATTAGTTAATTTCTACTTTTAACTTTATTCTCTTTCTGTGTTCTTTATATTTATTTTTTTCTGATTATGTGCTCCTTAAGATTTCTTTGTCCTTCTTTCAATTAAAACTTTTAGTGCTTTGAATTTTCCTATGAATAAGGTTTCAGAGAGTGCTCATATATTTTATAGTTTTGCTGTTTTCCAAGTGATTTTTAACTGAAGCTTATTACTCAGAAGTTTATTTCCAAATAATATTTATACTGCCACTTAAAAAGCTGTCCTTTTATTGTCATCATATCTAGGATTATTAAATTAATGCCAGAAAATAGTATTTGATAATTATTTATATTCTTGTTGGCTTTTCAATAAATGATTGACTTAAAAAATGAGCTATCAATATGTGAGAAAAATATTCCTTATTTATATTGCATAATTGATGTATGTCTATAAAATAACTTCTATTTTGGTATTATTCATCTTATTTATAGTCTTAATATTATTTGACATGTCAGTGATTGTAAATCCTTAATGTAATATTATGTAATTAAATTTGTAGTTCATTCTATATTTGATAAGAAGTGACCATCTTTATTTCATTGATTTTGTTTACCTTGATTCAAATTAAGGTGTTGGAAAGTTTAAATAGAGCAGAGGTTACTGAGGGATAGTCTTAGAAGAAAGAGCCAGGTTCACCAAGTTTTAAGCAGTTTTTACCAAGACATCATTTAGGGCATTTCTTAAATATAAAATATCAATGAAAAAAATTTAAAAAATAAAATAAAATATCAATGAGAATCCTATCACTGAACCATCCTGGATTCATGAAAGAATTGTACACTAGAAACTATATTATTAACCAATGTCACCCTAATATATATAATTTAAAAATCAATGAGAAAAAGTAAAATTCAAAAGTAACAGAAATGAAATCCAATTAAAAATTTGTGGCAAAAATTCTTTTGTTGACTACCAAAATGTAACATTTCTGAACTGCTCTTACAAAAAAAATATATTTTGAGAAACATCAGCTTATGTATTGTCACATACTACATATGATGAAAATGCCAAAACTGACTAAAATTTACAAAAATAAGTTATATAAATATAGTTTGAAGTTTTATCAAAATACCATATAAACTCCTCCCTTTAAAAGATGCAATAACAACCTATCTTAAGTAAAGAGTGAATACATGTACTCCCAAAATTTACCTTGTTATGCCAAAATAAAAATGGTAAGAAAACATAGAAATAAAGTAAATTTTTTTAATTTTAAACCTCTGAGTTGAGGGTCATCTTTTGGAAAAAAATAAATGTTTTACTATGCACATGCATAGGTAATGTCATTATTGCAGTATTTGTCTAATGTGGATACATTGTCTTGCTTCTGATTATTCAAGTACAGAGAAGAATGCAAATGATACAGCGCCAAGTCTACATTTCTTAAACTGTTAGGGTTCAAGCTCCTTAGCCTTCAATATGTAATAAATACAATTACATGTTTATTTTCAGTGAGAGCTATTTCTGCCAAATACCCTATATTGTTATATTAATTGTTTTTTTCTCGTATAGAAGAGAATGTTTGGGAAAAAGGACATGTGTTTCAAATACATTGATATATTAAGAAGATACTAGTTAATATAACATTTGTAGGTGATACTCTATATAATTGAAAACTGGAATAAAAGATAAAAATTAATAGCATTTTCAAAGTATAATCCTCATATATTTGTGGGAAGTTAACCTTATTAATCAAATAACATAAAATTCACATGGGTCAATTTAGAACTAAATTGTCCTTGAACTAGGAAAAAATTAAAATGGACCTCTTTGCCTTTTAATTATTATGGATCATTGCAAATTAAAAGTTAGCCCCTTAATTCCTCTTGGGTGACTAAGGATTTTCACTATCCTTTGAAATTGTCATTCTAGTTTGCATAGATTAAACATTGTCCTCTTCTACCTCACTCAAACACTGAATTAAGCATGATAACAAGGTTGGTACTTTTGTTTGAAAATCACATTTATGCAAATAGAATGTAATGATGAGAGTGCTGATTTCATTTTTTAAAATTACCTAATATAGTAGAAAGATTATACAATGATTGGTAATTTCTCATAGTTTGCAATCAGATATGATATTCAAATGTTTTGTGTAAATGAACAAAGATTTAGTGTCCTGTTTTCGCAGTTACATATTCTCCCTGAATATGTAACAGTGAAAAATAACAGCCAGTTTGTTTCATGCCATTAATACGAGGGTGAAAACGAGCTGCGGACTTCTTTCATTCCCATTATCCAGAGTAGTATCTTCCTTGCCTAGGAAAGGTACTGAGTTTTACATTTGGGATGCTGCCCTTTGGAATAATCCACAACTTTGGAAAACAAAATTGATTCTCAAATCCAAACTTATCTTACATGTGATGTTTTAGAATGCCATGGTTAGCTGGAATTTCATGATATGATGAACCTGGAACTACCAAGTTATAAACCACCTAGCCACGTCAGCAAAATCTGCTTCCAATTCCTTAATCCACAGTTCACATTGTTCTCTTACTTCTATCTTGTCCTGAGACTAATTTGTAGGAGATGTTCAATAGAAAAAGAACAAGAGCTTATTCATCCAAAATTCAAGATAAAGGTGAGTTTTTTGCAGTTTGGTGTAAAACTGCTTTCTGTCATTATTTTTCCTATAATTCAATAACAGGCTATGGAAATCAAAAGTCAGAGTGATAGGGGGCTGAAGAGTTGGAGAATTTTAGTTTAAGGTAAAAAGTTATAAGCCTAGTAAGTAATGTATATGTTAAAGCTTTTGTTTCAGAAACTACAGAGAGATAAGGTCCATCCTGGCTCCTGGGAAAACAGCCAACCTCCTGGGGCACTGCTAAAGATTACTGCCTGGGGACAATTGGAGGCATCCAGGCCATTGTGTTCCTAGGAAGAGACAGGTGACTACCCGCCCCTGGGAACAGCTAACTGCACAGGACAGGAATGTTGCAGTTTCTTCTACTTAATCCTCCCTGAACTTCAAAACCCCCTCACCGTACCTTGTTTGTTCCCTGGTATAAAAATGCTGGCCTGGAAAGAAAACGAAAGATGGTCTGTTAGGGTATGAACCTGCCATCTTCTCAGATCGCCATCCATCTGAATACAGCGCCCATAAAGATTCAATCCCTGTCATTGCTTATTGAGCTTGCTAGTGACAGGCAGCCCGAACACCGGTTTTTTTTTCTGGTTTCAAGAGGAGTCAGACATTCCTTATAGTAATTCAAACATTTCTTTGGACTTAGCAGTATTATACTTTTTAGGAGAGTGAACTGGAGAGTTTCAAATCACCAGACGGTTTGATAATCTGCTCAGTTCTCTTTTATCTGCCCTTTCAAGAAAGTCTGCATCTCAACCAACTGTCATTTGGTTGGCAAAAGATTAACGTGAATTGGGCAAAAAGAGGTAAATTCAGTAATTCACAGCCTGATGATACGAAAGAGAAGACTGGCAAGGCCTTCCCCAGCAGCAAAGGAGAAAGTAGAAACTGCACAGCTCTACTTTTTGTTGTTTGTTTTCCACTTTGATTGCTAGAGCAGCCTGTGAACGTGACCACACTTTTATTTTTCATTTTGGTTTTTCTTTTCCTTCTTTTCCCTGGCCAAGTACATCCCCACTTGCTTCTATTTTTATCATTATTGTTATTCTTTGTAGTAGATGTATTTTGATAACTTTTAGAAAATCCACTTTGAATATAAGCAGAGTTTAAAGAAACGCTATTAAACTTCTGGAATCTGGGATGTATTTAAGCTGGGTGTACCCTTAGGCTATTATTACAACAAAGACTTGGTGGATGGAGAAAGCAGCAGAAGGATGACCGGGGGACCAGGGACCAAGAGGTCTGCTCATATTTTCAAGTTGGTAGGACTTGCTGCTGTAGAAAGATGATGCTGAAGGAATTTCTAAAGCCAAATGGCCCTCAAAACACCCCACTCATGATTTTAATGAGGTCCTTCCTGGTAGTGTTCAGGTCAGAGTCACCTGAACTGATAGTAAATCATCACTTTTTAAATCTGGCAGCTTATTCCTACTAGGAAAAAAATCAAGAATAAAGATACACTTGATTGTGATGTTCCAAAATATCATCCTTTTCTCACTGATAACTTTCTAGCACAGGGAGAAATCATACCATCAATAAGTAGAGTGTCGTTCCACAACTTCATCAGGTCAGGTAGAGTTGACCTGCTCTTAGAGAAGGGATCGCCCATGTGATAGCGTGAGTAATGTACTTCTAAAGCGAGACCCTCTGCCCGGGTCCTGTCACCATGCTGACAGCTCTGCAATCTGAGATGGAAATGTCTGTGTCAGTGCACTGAAGCTTGTGACTGACCTCTACTAGGAAAGGCATTCTAACAGAGCACCATTCCACAATAATTTTTCATAGTGTGTTAGTTTACCAGATAATGGTGCTTTACAATTTTTATGAAAGTTGGAGATTACACAATTTGGTACTGAACCAAACATTAGGCAGTCACCCAAACAATCACAAGTTATTAAGAGCAAAGCTGGAAGTAGAAACCATTTATGACTACCTCCTCGTGCATTGTTATAAATATACATGGTGGCATCCTGATTGTGGTGCAGGGGAGAGGTCTGATAATTGATGGAGCAAGAAATGATTCTTACTTTGTGTAGGAGTTAGCCAGAGAGATGGAGAAGAATGTTCTTGGTGGAGGAAAACATGAGGCCCAAGCATGAGAAGGGATTTTGGGAGAAATTGAAAGCCATCTGTATATTAAGAGCCAGGAAAGGTGGTCTGGCTGGATCAGTGGAGGGCAAAGGCTGTGCGGCAGAAAATGCCCAGATGGTGAGTTATGACATGCATCAGAGCAAGGGTCATGGTGAGACACCGACGGGTCTTAAGTTTACATTTTATGGAGCTATCTCTACATGCTGTTAGGAGAATGGGAGAGAAGAAAAAAAAATGGAATCAGGAAAAATAGTTAAGTGGCTATGGTAGAAATAGCCAGTAGCAGGGATAACTTTTCCTCTATATGTATTATTGCCCTGCCAAGAATTGGACTAGACTCTTCTTATAAATACGACAAAATTAACCTGAAGATTTTGCTTCAGGGAAATGTTAGATAAAGTTTTAATCCTTGGTAAAGCGCAGCATTTGTCTTTTACCTTATGCTCGCTCCACATTGGAGTGTCACAGTTTGGTTTCCAGCATAGCTTTTCCCACATTCATCCCATTGTTTTCCAACATAGCAATAATCAGCAGGAGGCTCTTAAGGTTGCTCTCTTCTAGAGAATTTTTCTCCAGTCTGGCACGGTTCCAGCTAATTAACTTTACCTGGTTGATTTCAGTAGTCATTTGAGTTTGTTCCTAATTTAATGTGATGAAGAGTTTTAAATGAAGGATTCAATATTTAAGATATGTAGCATTAGTGTGTTTATGCCACATATCTGTCAGTAATACAGAGAGTGAAAGTATGTTTACAGGTACTGATACTAGTACTATTTATTGGTAGATAAATATTTTTGAAATTATTCTACATATAACAGATATTATCCTAATTTCTTTACATTTATTATATCAGTATATTCACAGTGACACTATAATTACAGAAATTCTATGAGGTTAATGTCCTTAACTTTTAATTACAGATATGTAAAAACTGTGAATGTTCTCAGATTTTACCCTTCTTGCAAGATAACAAGTTAACCTGCCACAGTTTCACAGATGACACAGTTTCATCACTGGCAGAGGACATGAGACTGTCAGGTTAGAGACAAAGTTATTATCATATAGAATCTAGCCTGAGCTTTGATTTGCTATGCTTCCCCTTGCATTCCAAGTTCCATGGGGCAACAAGGAATGGACTAGTGGTTGCACCTGCATACAGGTTTTCATCAGTTGAGGAACCCTGAGGTTAGAGATACCCAATTATTTCCAATGGACTGCAAGAAAACTTGCCCTACGTTTGCCATTTGCCCTGGAGGGAGACATTATCTTTATTAAACTGGACAGGAAACTTGCCCTCTGCCAAGCTGGGAGATCCTATCTCATGTTCTAAGACTATTTACTAAACAAATGCTCTTAAAGTGAATGAAGATTTGTCTTTTCACATGGTCTTTAAATACTGTGTTTTCAAATAGCATTTTAATTTTCTCACACTAAATAATTATATCATTATAAATTTGATGGCAAATGACAACTCCAAAGCCTGCTGCAGTAACAGATGGGGTGAGAACAAAGTATCCATAAAATGTAATGGAAACCTAAACTCTGAGAATGAAGTAAGCATAAAGTAAGACTGAAATAAATTTGAAACACAATTTTAAAATGCCCCATTTATGACCCAACTTTGCACCAGTAGTTTCTAATTTTTGTTGTTGTTGTTTTTCCAGAGAGCTTTACAAACTGCAGATTCTATTAGTCAACCTGAGACCTGTGCATCAGAATCTCTAGGGGTTGTATTAAAAATACACTTTAGGAAATTTAATTTTAGCTAGATTCCCAGGAGAATCTGATATGCAAGCTGGAAGAGAGTCTGCAGGCAGGAAGTTCTGAAGGATGATCTCTAAGTAGGTGAATGAGGCCTTTCACAGCTGGAGTTGAATCAGAGTGACCTGTGTGTCACCTGCAGGGGGCACAGTGCAATCAGGACTGTTCTTTGGAAGGCACAGAGATTTTCTTAACCCAACAACTTTAGAAATAAAGAACAAACAGACAGTAACCAGAGGTGAGGGAAGGAGAATGATAATGGGGGCCAGAAAGGGAAGGGTTATCAAGGAACACATATGAACAATTCATGGACAAAGCCAAAGGAGGAATAGGGTTGAGGGTGGGAGGTGGGGGTGCATGGGGTGGGGGAGAGTGGTGGGGAGAAAATAGAGACAGTCGTAGTTGAATGACAATACTAAAAAGAAAGCAATGTAACTTTCTACTCTGTGAAAATAGTGTGTTAACAACTAGTGCACTGTCAATATGGCATTAATGAAAGGGGAGCTCAAAAAATAGGAGTCTTACATATTGATTTAGAACTATAACACAGAGCATCATTGATTCTTGTGGACTCAAGTATTTGATCATTGGAAAGGTGTTACAATATCCCTCTTGTGGAGGGGAATTGACAACTCACCAGGTAGATATACACACTTGATGAAATTCATTCCTTATAAGGGACTTCCAGACAAGATGGAGGCAAAAGTATATACGCTTTGCCTCCTCGAACAACCAAAAGAAGGGCAACAAACTTAAAAACAAAAAATAACCAGAACTGTCAGGAAATCAAGCTGTATGGAAGTCAGACAACCAAGGAGTTAAAGAGAAACATTCATCCAGAAAGGTAGGAGGGGCAGAGACAGGCAGCTGGGGTGGAGAAGACTCATGGCAAGCTGGTGGCTGCAGGACCAGAGTGGGTGAAGCAGTGGCTGGCAGAGCAGGTGGTCTCACATTTACATGCGGATAAACTGGGAGGAACAACTGGGGAGGGAGACAGACCACGCAACCCAGGGTTACAGTACAGGGAAATAAAGCCTCAAAACCTCTGACTGAAAAAACCTGTGGGGGTTGAGGCGGCAGCAGGAAAACTCCCAGCCTCACAGGAGAGTTTGTTAGAGAGATCCACAGGGTCCTAGCACATACAAAAATCCACCTGGAATCAGCACCAGAAGGGCCCAGTTTTCTTGTGGGTAGCAGGGGAAGTGACTGAAAGCTGGCAGAGAGCCAAGCAAGCAGCACTGTTCCCTTTCTGACCTCTCCCCCACATACAGCACCACAAGTCAGTGATGTAGGTTGCTGGCAAATACCTGAGGTTCTGCCCCTTATTACGTAACAGGCATACCAAGACAAAAAATATGGCCCAAATGAAAGAATAGATCAAAGCTCCAAAAATAGAACTAAGTGATGAGGAGATAGCCAACATATCAGATGCAGAGTTCAAAACACTGGTAATCAGGATGCTCACAGAAAAAGTTGAGTAAGATGGCAAAATAGAGGAAAACGTGAAGGCTATGCAAAGTGAAATAAAGAAAAAGATATAGGGAACCAACAGTGAAGGGAAGGAAACCAGGACTCAGATCAATGGTTTAGAACAAAAGGGAGAAATAAACATCTAACTGAAACAGAATGAGGAAACAAGAATTCAAAAAAAAAGAAATGAGGAGAGGCTTAGGAACCTCTGGGACAACTTTAAACGTTCCAACATCTGAATCATAGGGGTACCAGAAGGAGAGGAGCAAGAGCAAGAAATTGAAAACGTATTTGAAAAAATAATGAAGGAGAACTTCCCCAATCTGGTGAAGGAAATAGACTTCTGGGAAGTCCAGGAAGCTCAGAGAGTCCCAAAGAACTTGGACCTAAGGAAGAACACACCAAGGCACATCATGATTACATTACCCAAGATTAAAGATAAGGAGAGAATCTTAATAGCAGCAAGAGAAAAGGAGATGTTTACCTACAAAGGGGTTCCCATAAGGCTATCAGCTGATTTCTCAAAAGAAACCTTAGAGGCAAGAAGGAGCTGGTAAGAAATATTCAAAGTCATGAAAGGCAAGGACCTACATCCAAGATTACTCTATCCAACAAAGCTATCATTTAGAATGGAAGGGCAGATAAAGTGCTTCCCAGATAAGATCAAATTACAAGAGTTCATCATCACCAAGCCCTTATTATATGAAATGTTAAAAGGACTTATCTGAGAAAAAGAAGATGATCAAAAACAAAACCAAAAACAAATAAAACAAACAAACAAACAAAAACAGAACAACTAAGCAAACAACTAGAACAGAAACAGAATTACAGAGATGGAGATCACATGGAGGGTTATCAGCAGGGATGGGGGGGTGACAATGGGGGAAATGGTAAATTACCTTTCATAGATCATCGACATCTATGGCAAGTCAAAAATCTGTACTTCTATTCTGGATGATACATTCTATGTCCCAGTTATTAAGCATCTTTACTTTGCTGTTGCAAAGAAATTTCATACTCTACATGTGTTAAATGGAACATATCATTTTCCCCTAAAACTCATTCACTTATAAATATTTTTTTATTCTGATAAAGTACATCAAACACCCTGGAACTCAAGCTAAAATACTGGAAGCCATTCCTTGGTATTACCTGTAAACTAAAATCTCTTACCTAATCATTTACAAAACTTGTCAGTGTTGCTTTCCCAAATATCCGGAAACATTTTGTGTTCTTTATGTATTTGATTACTGTCTTTCTTCACATCCTCATCATTATTTGCCTAGATATCTTCAGTGGTTACCTGTCATTCATGTCTTCCTCAATCTTTCAACCACCATGCCACTTCAGAGAGACTTTTCAAAGCCTAATTTAAACTTTCTTCATGTCTCTTTAATGATTTCTCGTTACTTCCCAAATAAATTCTAATCTTTTAAGTGTGATCTACCAAATTTCTTAGAATATGCTCACTTCATAGAACAACTAGTTAGTGCATGGATATATGAAGATTGGTGTTTCACTATTGTATCTTTGTTATATTTAATTTTAGCCAAGCTGAATGTGTAATGCTTTATTTATATACTTTGTACATGTGAATTTTTGCTTCATTTTAACACATACAATTTGTAGCTGTGTTTGAGGACACATATCATCCAGATGAAAACAATATTGAAAGAACTAGGAACCTCTTATTCCCTAGGTTCGCTTAAACGGTAAAACTGCACCTAGCAGAAATGTCATACAAGTGCCAAAATTTAGAAAATTAGCTGCAGCAATAATAAAACCTAAGTTGTGATCTTATTTATTTTACCACAGCATGGAAACTGAAGTTTTTCAAAACAGAAATGAAAAATATGCATATATATGCCACATTCAAAAACTATGAATTTGTGCTCCTCTACTCCCATTTCTTAAGCATTTTAATTATGCTGATGGAGTCTGTGTATGGTGAGATCACTATATAGACTCCTAGGATCTATATCTGCTTCTCACCTTTTTGGCTGGGAGATCTTTCTCATAGAACAATGGACCTCCCTGCTTCAATACTGAATACTTAGGGCAAGGGAGACATTCAAATACATATTTACAGAATAAGTTGATGATAAATGATGTTTGTTTTCTAAGGGTTTGATATCACTGAAATTATTGATATATTATTTTTTTTACTGACCAAAATAAAGACCAGGCCACATTTCACTATTATTTTAAAGTCTGTCCCTACCAAGATCCCACTGCAAAGTTGTCTTGTTTTCTAGGTGGCATGTTCATCTCGTCTGCTAAAGGAAGAAGGGCTCCCTAAAAAAAGTGTAAAATACTAAGATAAATTGTTTAAGGAATATGAAAATCTTACCTTTTCTCCATTTGACATTATTATATCCCACATGCACAATCACATAAATGGCGTAATAGTAATCAGATGCTAGTGGGCTAAAAGTTCAATTGATTCGGTTTTTAAAATGGCCCTTTTAAAAATTAAATTATTTTTATTTGTGATTTTCTTAGAATATTAATGTTTCTCTTTTTCCCATACAAAGTAATAGGTTCCTGGACAGTTTGGAAAAAAGCTTTTTTTTAAAAAAAAAATAGAACAGTTATGAGAAACATATAGTTGTAATACTTAACAATTTCCAAACAGCTCCTACATTCATATTGATGACCTCAGCTTATAGATTCTGGGTAAATAATCAAGAAAATGTTTGTCAAAGTTAATGTTTTAATAACAAAATGAAGTTGTAGTCATACAAATACTACAATAATCATTCACTGAGGGTTTATTCTGAAACCTTAATTATTTACACTGATAATTATATTTATATTGCTTTATCTTCTTTGTATCTCATAGATCAAACTTTCAAAGTGGTTTCCTTTAGTTTTTGAACTCCTAAATATTCAGGTATAATTTAAATGAAATACTTCCATTTTAAAGCCAAACTGTATGGAGAAAAGAAAGTGAGAGGCTTGACCTTGGATATACTCCAGAGAATTCGGTTTTGGAAGAAAGACAAAAGAATTACAGTTCAACACTGACTGATGTATCACTTAGCACTTCTGATAATAAGATGAGGGTCTCAGGGCTGGAATGGGATAGGAGAGAAAGTTATCAAGCATAATAAGGACAATCAGGAAGCATAAGGACAGGATTTTCACAGGTATTCTACTCGGGAGTCCTTTATCTTGCTTTATGACTTAGCTAGTGGATTGCTAAGACTGGATGTTTAGGAAAATTCAGTAAAATAATTAATCCCAACAACCAATCCCAGATTCAAAAATGAGCTTCCCATCAGATTGGGGTAGGAATGTATAAGACATTATGTATAAAGTCTTTTTGATGAATTTTGTGAAGGAGAATTATAAATTTTCTCAGAATATTTCAGAACAATTAAGTTTTAAACAGATTGAGTCTGATATTTATGTATTCCTAAAAGAATGTTAGCAAGACCTCTACACATTTATAGGTGTTTTAACAATTTTGAGTTGCCATATTGTTTTTTCTTGATTTATTATCTAATTTAACTGTTATACTCTTTGTATAGGATGGCATAGTAAATAGAATTATGTGTTAAGGGGTTTTAGTTCTAATTTTGAAACTGTGTGATCATCAGTAAAAGGAAGAAGTGAAAACTCACCTTAAAAGGCTTTTGCAGGTTTGATAATCAATGATACTTATTGGTGTTATTTTAAAGAACATAAATTTTCAAATTTTGATTCCCTCTAATTATGTTTTATAGTATTAAGATATTTTAGGTGAACAAGATCTTATAATATTTTATTATTTAAAAGTATGTCTTTCATTATTTCCTCTTCTTAAATTATGTGATTTGGACTACATATAAAGTTATAAATTGCCAACCAATGCCTCTGTATGTAGGAAAATAATACCTATCATGGGTCATTGTGGGGAAAAATGTGATTAAAAAATTTTGGTTTTAGAATTGGTCATGGCATCAAATACTATATGGTCATAAATCTATTCCTTTCTTTGTGATTCAATTTCCTCAACTAAAAAATGAAGGAGAGGTAGGCTTCATGATTCTGAAGATTGTTTCTATAATTCTAATATTTTACTATTTTTTAAAACGATTTTGTGTATTTATTTTTTAGAGAGAGGGTAAAGGACGGAGAAAGAGAGGGAGAGAAGCATTGTTCTGTGGTTGCCTCTCATGTGCCCCTTACTGGGCACCTGGCCTACAACCTAGGCATGTGCTCTGACTGGGAATCAAACTGACCACCCCTTTGGTTCCCAGGCCAGTGCTCAATCCACTGAGCCACATCAGCTGGGGGATATTTTCTTATTTTTAAATTTCTAAGTAAATGCAAAAATTATTCAAGGATATTGTGGTAGATAAACTTTGCATGAAATAAATATATTATTATGTCATTTTGAGTATTACTTAATCAAGAATAAAGTGTTAAAGGTCATTATTAAGTAGAAGTTTATTTATACTATTTGTATATCATTATAATAATACTGCAGAACTTTTATTTTAAAATCAATACTAGTGTAACTTTAAGAAGAATAACTTTTCAAGATAAGTATATCTTGCCACATATTGAATAGTGAATTATTAAGATATTTACATCCTGTAAAAATATAAAATTTTGATTAAATTATCCCACTGAATAAATACGTAAAACACTATTTTACCACAGTGTTCACTGGATCTTTTCATTGTCTTGGACTTTAAAAACTTACAACAGTCATCGTCTTTCTTCTTTTATTTTAAATATATACTTGAAACCATAAAATCTCTCTATTTTAAATCTTTCACTGTAGTTAGACAGAAAACATTATTGGAAATTATAATTCTTATTTTAAACTCAAGAAAACACCAAAAGAGATGCAGAATTATCATACTAACATAGTGAGATAATCATGATAGAAAAATAGTAAAGAAAATATAAAATAGTATTTCACATCAACAATTGTTTGTATAAACAGCATACATTGATATAATCATAATGAAATCTCCAAAATAATATTTCCAAAATGTAACAGTTTATCTCAAGAGTATAGGATTAGGATAGACACTTTTCTTTATTTTATTTAACATTTTTAAACTAACTTAACTGCGATACATTTATTTAAAATGTGATTATAGAAAAAAATTTAAAAATTACTGGAAAGCTAAGAAATTTTAAAATATAACTAATCAATGAGAAATAAGTCTGCCAAGTCTTAAATGTGTTTAGGTAATTTCCCCAAAATTTCATGAAGTTCTTTAATTTACTGCAGGAGTTTAAATATATTTTAATCAATTGAATATATAAGGGGTTGTTTTGAGGTTAGTGGCTTCATTAGGTCAATACATCAAATATGAGTATTAAGTTGCACTAATTAATGATAAATAATGATAATATTTTGACATAAAATGGTGTTATTTGATATAAGTAAGCCCAAATTAAAAATATTAATGGGATACCTTAAATATATATTATAATAATAGTTCCCTCATATTTAGAAAATCACCCATATTATGACAATGACAGGACATTTAAATCAATACTTGTTTTGATGCTTAGAATAACTTTTTAAACATTTTTAACTTTTTTTATTGTCATTCAACTACAGTTGTTCCCATTTTCCCCCCACACTTTCCCCTGCCCCACCCACCAGCACCCCCAACACTCATTCCTACCCCTCCTTCGGCTTTGTCCATGGGTCATTTATACATGTTTCTTGACAACCCTTCCCCTTCTTTCCCCTGTTATATACCTCCCCTTCCCCTCTGGTTACTACAGTCTAAGAAACCATTTTTGAAGAGGCAAGGAAACAAGGAGCAGACTGGCAGCCACCGAGGGGAAGAGGAAGGGGAATAAGGGTGGAAAAAAGGGGAAGGGACTAGTCAAGGGACATGTATGAATGACCCACAGACATGGACACAGAGTGGGGATTCACTGTGGGAGCAGGGGGTGGGCTGGGCAGAGGAGAGCAAAGGGGGGAAAATTGGGACAACTGTAATAGCACAATAATAAAATATTTAGTAATAAATAAATAAATCATTTTTGAGATGGGAAAACTGGAGCTTCAAGTATAACTTGCGTATCATGAACCTGGAATCCAAATTAAATATTTATGCTAGTTGAAGACCTTGTAAATGCCTGTTAATATTTGGTGAGGAAAATTTATTATAAAATATATTACTTTTGTTTAAAAATTACCTCTGACTTATTTGATAATTGATCCAATTGAACTGAAAAATTAAGACTTTCAGTAAGACTTTTATCTTACTTTAAATCATGTGGTAAATCCTTAAGTTCTAGATTTCAAAAAGAAATTATGTGATTTTAGAGAATAATCTATCTTCCATATACTGTAACCTTCACCTATCAAGTGTCATTGAATCTCACTGATACTCATAAAAAAGTCACTTTTATCCTATATTTTTAAGATGGTTAAGAAAAATGTTCATACTTATTATAAAAACTAAAACATTAAGTATTATGAGCAAGGCACTCTTTTAAGTAATGTTAAGTTAAATGTATACAAATATTTTATTTGAAAAGTATATTCGAAGGCTGATGCTGTTTTTAATATCTGCACTTTTTTTTTAATCTAAGAACAGAAGCACAGAGAGCTTAAGAAAAGTCACAGACCTTATCCATGGCAAAATGGTAGAAAGAGCCCAAGTGATATGAATCCACAAGTCATGCTCTTCACCATTTTATTTTTCTATAACCATTTTAAATCAGTTAAAATGGATCAGTCTTAAATTCCAACATAAAATAATATCAGAAAGTTGATTTACGCTGGGGATTTGGTTACACAGTGGTTGATCAGAAGAGACGTGGACTCAAATACAGAGCTTCAAAACTTGACCATATACTTTCACTGTGTGCACACCACAGCTGGCACTCAATATTTATTTTACCACTGTGCCATGAGGATGGGGATTTTACAGATAGAACCATCTCTAGGTATATAAAGACTTGGAAGCGAAAACACTTGGTGAGAAATGAATGTGAAAGTGGAGACGATGGGAGAAGAGATGGGCGTATGGCTAGGAAGCAGTAACCAAAAAGGCAAATATTGTGGTCAGATTCTAATAATTCACTTTTAAACTTTTAGTTTTTCAGAATATTCAAAAATAAATGAGTTGGAAGCGTGGAATTATGTTTAAAAATATTTAAATAATGTCATTGGAGGAAAGATTTTATACACCAGTTCTGAATGAAAAGCACCAGAAACTCCGCTGGTCCCTGGCAGAGGACTCACATATGCATATCATATTCCATAGAATTCAGGAGTTGAGGAGACGTTGGAATTCACATAGCTAGCTGGCGTCCAGAGAGATAAACTGCCTTGGCTGAGATCACATGTCCAGAGGACAACGACGACACCAAAACATCTTGCCCCAGGAATTACTTCCACTATCTCATGCTGAGTCCAGATATTCCTCCTCCTTAGCCCAGTGAGAGAATGTCCATACCCTGAGAACATGCTGTATACTATACTTTAAAATCCCATGTTGATATGTTATCATGGAAAAACCGTACATGGATAGATTGCCATGCATTGATTAGATAAATTATAAATATTAATGTGGAGTATTAAAATGAACCACTACTAGAACTTCCTTCTCAATTGTATTCTTTTTCTTTTGACTTAAAATTAAATTGGAATATATCTGGATTAACCTGGCAGAACTAAAAGACAAGCACATGAGGATTTGTTTTTAGTTGCCTAAAACAGCATTTTGAGATGTGTGCTCAACTTCCAACTAACTCAAACTATAGAATAAAATATCTAGAAATTTGAGAAAAGTTAGACTTTTATTCCTAGTCTTTAAAAATTATTCTTGCCCCGGCCAATGTGGCTCAGTTGGTCAGAGCATTCTCCCAGTAACCAAAGGGTTGCAGTTTCAATTCTGATCAGGGCACATACCTAGGTTTCAGTTTGATCCCAAGTCTGAAGCAAAAGGGAGGCGATTGACTGACCAATGCTTCTCTTTCTCCCTTTCTCTCTCTCTGAAAGCAATGACAAAGTGTCCTCTGGTGGGGAAAAAAAATCTCACTCTGAACAAAACTTTCTGGCCTGTCAGTGGTAAAACGTGGAGGGTCACAGGGTGTAGTATAGACAAATAGGTGAAAACAAGTTAAATTATTTTTATTTTACATATTTTCTATCTACCAACTTAGCTGAATTAATAATATATACATACTTGAAAAACATTTAAGACAGATATATTAGGTGATATATTAAAGACCATAATTATGGTTTCTAAAATCCTTCATGAAGAAAATAATTTTCTGAACCGCTATTACCTTGAGACTGAAAATTATGTGTGTATGTGACACTAAAATTCTATTAATAGAGAGTTAATAAGACATATACATATATACCAGTTTATTATTAACTGATGACTGACTCATTTTTAGAGCTTTATCCCCCTGCCTCCCAGAACCAGGATGATTTTCAAAGCATTTCATTCAAATAAAAGAAATAGTTTGAGTCCATACAAGTAGTAGAGAACATTGCAAATTAGGAATCTGTCACCACTCAATGAATTAGGTGGGTATTCTTCACAGCAAGATTTAAAAGGATTATCTCTTGGAAATTAGGCTACCTAAAGGGTAAAAATAGATTTTTAAAGATTTTTGAAAATATGATAACAAAGCCAGCCTTATCAAGCTTCATAATCTGCCCTCTACCATCTACAGTGTTTTGTTTTGTTTTGTTTTGTTTCTTTTTTGACTGTTGTTTTACCAGGGAAATTATATATTCAAATGAACTGGGAGGGCTGGTATCTTACCACCATTATTGGCTCCATTATTAGTTTTCTATTATAGACTTGCAATATGTATATTAATGAGAAAAAATCCAAAACTAAAATAGTCATCAAATCACTCCAAGTGACCAAATTAGATGACATAATTTAAATAAATCTGATGACATCCTAAACACATATATGTCCCTCTGTTCATTTTCTTTTCAGTCCCCAAATCTACCCTCCATTCTTGTTTGCCTTGCTCTGTGCTCCGACAGGCTGACTTCTCTGCACTGCTCCATTCAGGTCCTTGACCTCTGGTTTTCAGCTGGAGTTAGTTAATGGGAAATTTCTGGAAAGCAGGGGAAGAAAGAGACTTGATACTGATCATTTGTCCCCCAATGTTCCCACTTGATTTAGGTTTGGATACTGACTGTGACCTTCTCTGACTACTGCTATTTTCAAGCTGCCCTTTTCCGCCTCCAGTTCTCCTCTGAATCTGATAACCCACGCGCTTCCTTCAGATCCAGTGCAGATACACACCTTGCTGCTGAAAGTACTCTCTCCTGCTTCTCCATCCACTATGAAATCCCCAATCTCTACCCATACTTCTGTGAAAATGTCATTAAAAAGTCTATAGCTATGTTTTGAGACTGTCATCAATTCCTGCTGATATATGAGTAACACTGTGTAAACTAAAAAAAGGTTTACCGTTAATATTTAAAGAACACAACATCAAGGGAAAAAATGTACTAAGACCATTGTAACTTACCCAGTTTAACAGACTACACCAAAAGAGCATGTTTTCCTATTAGGGAACTTGGTTGTTAGACATCAAATTAGGTTCAAATGCTTTTGAAAAAATGTTTCTCAATGAATCCAATCCAATTTCTCATGTTAGTTCAAATTTGCTTTCTTCTCCCCTATTTAAACACTCATTACTTAGCATTCTTTGCTTACTAGTGAGTTAAATAAAATAACCCTGGGAGTATTTGAGTTTATTTCTTTTTCTAAAATGAAAAATAACTGGACTTAGATTGGGTATTTTTGTTTATTATAGTGAACACTTTCAACAAAATTCCCTTTACACCAATGTAATTCTTTAAACAGTATTGGCAAAGAAAGTTTAATTTCTGTTCTTACTTAACTGTTAGCACTTATAGTAACTTTATTGACTCTTTTTAACATTATTGAACTCTAATTTTAACTGTGGAACTGCTATAAATCATTGGACTTGAAAGTTTTTCTTGCAATAGATTAAACCTGCGTACCTACTGGGACAATTTCTTTTTCTTAGTCATTTTTCTTAATCATTTTGTAAAGGCATTTCTTTATTTAAAAGCCAGTATTACTGCAGCTTAAGCATAAGCAGTTCTAATACTAAACTTGTACAAATAGTATGTATGTATTGGAGAAGTAATTTGGAAAAATGTGTATCCTTGCCTTGCATTCAACTTATGCCCACTTTATATCAAGCAGCTTTTAATTTTCTGGCCACAGGTTAATTTAACTAAGTATAGAAAGCTAACAGGAGATCACTTGAAATCTAGAGAAATAAAAAACTACTGTATTATTGAAGCAAGAGATATTTTAAAATATTGCAATTATCCAAGCACTTATTGAATTCCACCAACTCCCTGAAATTAATAGATTATATTAGATCCTTCTCAGGAATCTTGCTTTGTGGCATTTGCTCTTATTTATTGTCCTGGCAGAAAGTTCCAGCTGAAGTCAAGGTCACCTTCTATCCCAAAGTTGGTTTAATTAGTATCAATTCGGTGTCTCGCCAAGCTTACATAGGAGGTTATTAACTGTGTTTTTCATGTGGAGTGTCAAAGAAGCAAGAGCAGCGCCGGCAATCTTTTCAGCTTCAAAGGCACAGCTCATAAATTTAATATGTTGGTTAGGAAGAAAGATACAACCAGTTTAGTTTATTAATGATTTTTAAAATAATTTTAAAGATGTTCTAGAAATACATTTATTCATATATGCAAGCTGAATTTTAAAATATAAAACAGATTACCCTCCTAATAATAAGTAATTCATTTAATCTTGATATTTTATAAGTGATGGGCTTTCTGGAATACAATAATTATGAAAATTTTAAATTTAATATTTATATGTATATACATATTATATAAAATGAATTAAAGAAAGTGGCACATGATCTACTAGGAAACATTTTCTTTTTCTTGGAAGTTGTTTTGCAGGAACTGTGTATATTATTAGATTATATTAAATCTAGGATTATTATCATAAAATCAATGAACTATTCCTACATTTATAAAGGTAAAAACAAGTAGACTGTTTACTTAAAAGAAATATAAAGTAATAGAACAAAAGTTTCTGTGTAAATTGATCTAAGCCAAATAAAGAAATCCTTAAAAATGTTTGCTGCTTTAAATTGAACAATCCACAAGAGTGTTCTTAGTAAACAGAATGGAGCCTAGTGTTGTTTCCCATAATAGGCGGTATTGCAAAATATATATATATATATTTATATATATTTACATTTATATATTTATATATATATTTGAAAGTTTTAGTGGACTGAGTGCCAGCCTGTGAACTAAAGGGTTGTGGTTTGATTCCCAGTCAGGGCACATGCCTGGGTTGCAGGCCAGGTCCCCAGCAGGGGGCGCATGAGAGGCAACCATATGTTGATGTTTCTCTCCTTCTTTCTCCTTCCCTTCCCCTCTCTCTAAAAATAAATAAATAAAATCTTTATAAAAATAAAAATTTAAAATATATACCTACTTTTATGACATTTGATAAATACTTGAATAAAACTGATTTTATATATCTACATATATAATATCTATCTGCCTATATATATACACATATATATACACACATGATACACACACACACACACACACACACATATCAGCTTAATGGAAGCCCAGGAACCCCACTCTGCATGTCCACTAGCTCCCGGGCTGTAGCCTCTCCCTTTAGCACTAACAATATGGCTCTTATAAGCAAGGTTGGAGAGCCTGCAACTATAGAACATATGTGTTGCTTGTTCTTTCCAAGTAAGAAATATTTTTAGGATCCTTTTCTTCATAATGAACTATGTTTCATATATTTAATTTTAAAACTGAGTCAACTTCATATAATAATTATGTTTTTTAAAAGACTAATGGAAATTTAGCTACGATTATTTAGCTAAATGTGGAAACCTGTCTTTTTGCAGATAAGCAGGTCTCATTATAAGGACCATCTGGAAACTGAATTATTGCTTGATTTTTGACAAGTGAAAAAAAACCAACATATTGACACTTAATTTTTAAAATCTTACAACACCATGCAAATTGTGTTTTATTACCACCAATAAAACCAGAAACATTTTTAATAGCTAAACACTCATAAGCTCATAAACAACTTCTTGATTTGCACACTTTTGGATTTAACTGCGTCAAGATGATATATTTTACAATTGTAAGTGCTCTATTTCAGTGTTTTTATAGTCACTCACTTAGAGCCAGAATGATTTTACTCCATTCATTCTTTCTCAGTGTTGGCTTTCTTTTTCTTTTATTCTGATAAATGCTTTTTTATCTTTGTCTTCAATTTTTTAAAGTATCTAATTCAAAAGGGAGAAGACACATTATTGAAAACAAAATATAGACTGGAATTTCTTTTGACTTGAAGGAAATAGATAATAGAAGCACAGGTCAAATCATTCCTTTTTTAACTGAATTAATTGTAATTAAATAAATGCTTCAGACAGTGGTTTGAAGTGCATGTATATGCATTTATTTTATTTTAGCATATTGTATTTTGAAACCAGAGACATAAAATAATAATTGATATAAAGAAATCTGCATATAAAATACTATTTCATCATTAACATTTAGTCAATTGTAGTTAATTTAAAATGCTCATTAAATGTGAATAGAATCTTACAATCCATCTCAATTTCTCTATGCTGGCACAAAGTAAATACTGCAGCAACTTTTCATTTGCTGTAGCTTAACTCTGTGTACCTGACTTATTTTTCACAAGTCACCAAGCTTCAGAAAACCTATAGAGATGGAAAGTAGTTATTTATTAAGATCTTTCAAATAACAATGCTTTAGGATTATACTTAATGGTCAAACATGTCCCCAAGTTCATTTACATTTAAGTAATTACATTTTATGATTCACATGATTTAAAAATATAATAGCAGTATATGGGCTAAAAATTGTGGGTCTATAATTCTGGACTGGAGCTATATTCATTGTAGATATATGCTATGATTCATCTATTGTACATGGATGATTTAAAATATTTCATTTAATATTACATCAGAACACAATTACTGTGTAATTTAATCATGAGGAATTCAGGACCTGTAGTGTAAGTGCTTTGGATGAAGCTTTTGATTGCCAAGGCATTCATTTCCGAAGACACCCGTATTGAATAAATATATTTCCAGCAATATGATACAGTTACAAGCAAAACAACCAGGTAAAGACTAGGCTACGCAACCTGTGAAGTTCCCTCCTTCAGAAAGCCCAGGTAACCTAGATAACTGATGGCTTTGAGTAACTCCTCTCCTCCCTTCCCACACCATAATGCTGTTCTTTCTATTTTGTTTTAAGTTTGCCAATAAAGAGCCAACCCGCAAAACCCTAGACACCCATCCTTGGACCCTAATAAAAACAGAGTCCCAGGTCTGTGCACTTGCTTGCTCTCTCTCTTTCTATCTGTGACCTCACTGTGTGGTCCTCCAGGGCCTGCAAGTAATAAATTTTGTTGGGAGCTCCTACAAGTGATAAGGACACAGGTGAGAGCTTCAGGCATTCCTAAATAAGAACATCATTATCAATAGTCTGGGACCTACACAACAGAAACCATCTCTAAATTTTATGAGGTTGATCATTATTATGCAGGTTGCAGATAATTTGATATGGTTGGTTTCTTAAATTTAAAAAATCCTTTGTTTTTGTTTTGCTGTGGCACCCTTAATTAAGGTTCCATTATAGTTAACCTCATTATAACTTATAAATTGGTTGAGATTACTGTTGGGAACCGTCCTGCCTGGTTTCAGGAGCTGTAACCACACCGACAGGTGTAAAAGCCCCATGGCTAGGGGACCTTGGGATCATAAGCCACTAAGGAGACAAAACTTATCCTCCCAGCAGGGGCACAGCCTCTGCCCCCTTTACTTACCCTGCTTGGCCCCTAGATAGTCAATGACAGGTTCCTCGAGAAAGGAACAACCTAGGACAGGCACAGCAGCTAAGGGGCCAGCAGGGAAGGACTTAGGGGATTGTGGAGAAGGGAAAAAATACCCTCACCCCTCGGCTTTGTCATAGCCTGAGTCCTCTCTATCTGTAAAAAGTCTCCTAGTCTCTTGGCTGCCTTGCTTCCCTTGCCTGATTCAGGCCTGAAATAATGCTGAAGGGGATGCAGCCCTGTGCTGGAATTGGTGGTTCCGGTGTGGGGTGATCAGGCCTAAGAAAGATTGCATAAAGTCCTGTGAAACCTGCTTTGCTAAGAATGTCCTCAATTTAAATGTTAAAGGTCCAAGCACAAAGTAAGTTTGTTTCCCAAGGTTTTACAGCCAATTGGCATCACCCTCTACCAGACCCTGACTCAAAAGGACCCCTGTGATCCCAGAAATGTTATCTGTAAACCATACCTCCTTTCTTTGATATGTATCCCTATGCAAGCTAAACCCAATAAAAGCCCATTGAGAGAGGGGGTAAAACGCCTTTCTCCTCTGAGAGACTGGTCAGACTTCCTCCCCAAGCAGATCACGTCTTGGCAGAATTATTCTCAACTACAGTGGCCAGGGGGAGCTCTGCAGGTGGAGCCCCCCCCCCCCCCCCCGCACCAGATTACTACATAAATGATGTGATTATATTAATATAAAGTTATCCTTTACATCTGCCAAAGATGTAAAACCAAATCTATATATGAACAAATAATTCATTTGGATTTTTACATAGATTGTACAAATAATTTCATCACCACTTCTAGAATTTTTCCCCATCTGTTACATTGAAGTGCATGAAATATTTGAACACACTAATAGTTTTAGGACAGGAAATATATGAGATATAACTTCTCTCCATATCTATTTCTTTTAGGACATTTGCAATCTTGCAGAGATAAAAATAGATAGCAATTAGCAGTTTAGTTATTTTCTCTTGATAAGTGTAAAGTTAGAATTGTAAATTCTAATTTAAAAATTATGATAAATAGCCTTGGCTGATGTGGCTCAGTGGATTAAGCACCAGCCAGCGAACCAAAGGGTTGCCAGCTCAATTTCCAGTCAGGGTGCACGCCTGGGTTGTAGGCCTGCTTACTAGTGAGGATATGTGAGAGGCAACCACATAGTGATACTTCTCTTCCTCTCTTTCTCCCTCCCTTCCCTTCTCTTTAAAAATAAGTAAATAAAATCTTAAAAAAAATAAAATAAAAGTTATGATAGACATAGTCATTAATATATGTCAGTATGTCTAATCTATGTTTCCTAAATTTTCAATACCTTTATATCATCTATATAATGAGGATACTGCTAAAGATTCCTAGATTATGGCATAGTTATTATAAAATTAAAATTTTATGTGATTAAAAATAGAAAATGATTTCAAATAAAACATACCATGATAAAATAATATCAATATTAAAAATCACATCAGGTCATTTGGAACAATTTATAAATTATCATATTTAACTCATTAAAATTTATCATAGTGACCTAATACTATATAAACATTTATAAGAGAGTATATATGTGTATATATACTATTCTATTCTATTGTATATTGAATGATAGTGCTATTCAGGCCACTAGTCTAAAAAAAAGAAAAAAATACTGCAATTTCCAAAAGCAGAAATTAAATTGTGTTATAGCAATGTTTTTATGTATTGAGAACAATTTGAGACATATAAAAATATTTTATATTTGAGATATATAATATATACCAAGAATACTATAACTGGGGAAGTTTATAAACTATTTTTAAATTCAAGGATGGATGAATGGATGGATGAATAGATAGACTGATACACAGATAAAGTTCCATATGCTCTACTACAATTTTTATCTAACTTTTTCATATACTCAATTAACATAGGTCTAAAATTAATAAGTACTCACTACACAAACACCAAAAATATTTACCAGAATTAAAACTCTAATTACAATAGGAAAATGTAGTATTGCATTCACTGTATGATTCAATTACATATAAACACATTTGTTCTGTTAAAAAGAACTGAGCAATATCCTGCCATACATTGAGTGCTGATTTTATTTCCAGAACTCTACGTAGTACCCAATTTTCAAGATGAACTGGGAATTAAATACTTCTGTTAAGTGTTTCTGATATTCCTAATGAAATTGCTGAGGCTCCATTTGTTTCACTGTCCAAGACCTTCTAACCAGATGGACTAAACCTTCACACCCAAAGATGTCTCCTGGGCTCACTTACTTTCCATCTTTTCCATGACTGTTCAACTTTGCTCATTTCTCTGTTTTAACACTTCGTTTGTAACAAGCTATTGCAAATTGCTAGCTTTTCTCTCATTTGGTTGAAGATCCTCTTCCTCCAAACAGAGATACATTTCATGTACAAACTGAAGAGATGTGAAGATTCTCAAGGTTATGACTGACAATTTCAGTAGTTTCTTTTGCTCTATTTCATCTTAATTTATAATACAGCCACCACTGTGATTCTTTATTTTTTTTTACACTGATGTTCACCATACCTTAGGTTGGAAAAATCATCAACAATAGGATTGGTCAAAGAGTGTCAAAGGAGATACAAAAAATGATTTATTTGTGGTCATTAATTAGATAGCTAGACAAATGTTATCATTTATAATATTTGAAGATGCTACATTTAAATGTAATAAAATAAAATATAGTTAGTTTACTTCATATTTGTGAATGAAAGTGATATAATGTAATCTTTTTTAAAAATCTGCAAGTTGAAAATATTTAGTTCTCTTTACTTATCAGGTTTTCTTAGCAAACATATTCTTATTATGATATATTCTTACCATAATTTTCAGCTTTTACTCATTTATAAATAAATTCAATTTAAAATATAATTATATTTGAAAGCTCTAATTTAATAGGTAATACACAAATAAGGGAATATCATATAGTAGCTAAAAAGGGTTAGAGTACAAAATTCATAACAATATTTGTGTACTGACTGAATCTCCCATTCCCTCAATTATGAAATAAAACTATTGACCATACAGGTGAGCTTGGTGACTTCCCTCAGACCCCAACTGTTGAAGACAGAGAGGAAAAATAAGCATTAGACTAATATTTAATATCTGTGCTACAACTTTTTCTATATAAAATAAATACTATGGATTGACCAACTTACAAAGTACACTGCTTTCCATACATATTGGTGCCACATGAAAAATACTGTCTTTAAACTATTTGGTTAAAAAAAAAGAGCAAATGCTGTGTGCACGTGTGTGTGTTTTTCTGAGGCTGGTTTATTTGTGTGTTCATGTGAGGGAGATTGATGCTTTTAGCTCTTTTAAAGTACATGATGTGAATCTCACAACACATCTTAGGAAACCCACAAACAAGCAAATTTACTTGAAAATATATAAAACTAATTTTTTTAAATAGGTTGATCAAAATGCAGTAAGTAACATGTCAAGATGCAATACCTTACTTTCTGTCATTTTAAGACCTGGCTTCATCCCATATGTATAGCAGGCACTCAATAAATATTTGTTGAAGAAAGAAAGCATAACTGATTAATAGGCTATAACTAGGTCTTTAAAACAAAAATTTAAATCAACATACCTCCCTCATTTTCTATCAAAATAATTTGTTAGTAAAATTGCAATGTAGTATTATAATTGAGATTCTGTTAGTATGAAATAATTACATTTCATTTGAATTACTGTTTGTAAAAATCTTCAAATAATAATAAATTAAAGCAAAGTAGAACTTTGGATATTTTCCATTTCATATACTATCATAAAGTATTATTTAACTTTTTCTTCATCTTTATTATTTTTCTCCCACGTTTATGTAAATTGTTATAAGAAAGATCTTTAAACTTTTCTCACTTGTAGATTTAGCTCAAATACAATTTATTTAGTAATACTAAAACAAAAATAGTATTTTTTAGAAATTATTTTTGTTACTATCATCAAACTTTAGCTCTCAATCTTATACTTTGTATAATATATTTGACATAATTATTAAAAATTAGCAATTATCAAATACAATTCTTGGAACAAGAGAAAAAAGCTATGATAACTGTGAAGTGAAAGCTAGCAACTCAATTTAATATTGAGAATTAATAAAAGTTTCAAGAAAAACAGTTTAATTGAACAATCTTTTCAAGTAAAGGAAAATACTTCCTAGCCTTCCCTTGGTATGACTTTAATTACATATGTATTAATGAAGATCTCCATGATTTTAAGTTAAATTGTTAACACATATTAGTATAGCCAACATGACACAAAACACATATAAGAAGTAGAAAAAGACAGGCTTACATAAGACAAATTTTCTTTAAACATTGCTTATGCAGAATGAAGTTTAAAATGTGTTTTTCTATGATGTACTCAAACAACTCCTTTTATTTCTTCATCATCTACTAACCACTTAATGACTGCTCAGGAATGTTCTTTTATATTTCTGAACCCTATGTAAATATTTGTTTTGCCCTTAAAACATACTGTCATTTCTTTAAGATTGTTATTCTCGAGGCAAAAATGCTTATTAATAGACCGATAACCAGAAAATACTCATGGAGCCAATATCAATTCCTACTATGCTGGGAAGCTCTAGAATATTTGTTTTTAGAACATTCTGTTAGAATGAGAGGGTCCACCCAGCAAATCACTTTAGGGTACTACATTGAAAACTTAAACATTCTATGTTTTTATATAGTTTTTAATGACCCGTGCATTATGTCCATTTTAGAACAAATTCAACACTGAGTATTTTAATCTGGTCACAGAGAAATAAATAACTTGTTAACATTTAACTAGGCTTTTAAAAAAGCAGAAGCTATCTCTGCATCTTTGAACTTATTTCTTTGTTCGCATTTAAAAGACAAGGCAAAGAAACGGTGTCCATGTTCACATTTTAAATTTGCTCAATGTTGCAGAATATTTTTAACTTGTTCTGGAACAAATTTTAACCTATATTCTGGAATGTTATCATAACAGTTATAAGTGACACTAAAATTAAAGTATACCATTTGTCTCACATTCTATTCCAATCACTTTAATTAATAGTAATTTAGGTGACTTAATTACTTCCTATGATTAAGTAAAATTGGATCTCAATTTTTCTACCCTTAAAAAGAAAACCTTAAAAAAAAACCTTTAAAGTTCCACTTAATGTGTTTTCCAGGCCATAACAAAGAAGCATACTGTACCTCTTACGCTGTTGGTTGTTGCAGATGTGGTTGGGCTGGTTGTTAGGGCTACAGTGGTTGTGACTGTTGCAGTGGTAAGGGAGGGGATGATAGTAGTGGGAAGCAAAGTGATGGGAACATCTGGTGAGTGGAAAAAAACAAAATATAAAACAAAATCATATCATGCAAACAAAAAAGAAACACAAACGATTCAAATTATAAATACACATATCTTATTTAGGTTTAACTTTAACAAGCTTTAACAGATTATTGGGTACGAAGCTGGCTGTACCTCACAGTTCTTGTCATTTTTTGTTCACTTCCTTTTCATGCTCCTACACAGACTAAAGATGTGGAGCAATGTTTGAGAACAAAGAGATTGTTCGC
Source organism: Desmodus rotundus (assembly GCF_022682495.2). Taxonomy (NCBI): domain Eukaryota; kingdom Metazoa; phylum Chordata; class Mammalia; order Chiroptera; family Phyllostomidae; genus Desmodus; species Desmodus rotundus. Next base: position 70,669,521 of record NC_071388.1, on the reverse strand, counting down.
AATATTTAGAGTGAATTTTAAAACGACAAGAATTCATTTTTTTACTGAGTCATTTAAAAAGTTTGACATGCAGTAGCAAAATACAGATAGGCAAAACAAAAAATGACATGCTTTGTCAAGGAAGTAAACAAAGAAACAACACAATGGAAATAAACACGAATAACACCACCATGTAAGGTTAAAGAAATGTTAACGATGGATGAGGATTTGCATGTTAAATGCTTTTTGATTTTTACACTTAAGGACACTTAATGATAGGAAATAAGATGAGCACGATCTTCAGAAACAAAAAAGAAGCCAATTGTTATTATTATTATTTTGCTTTTCCTTTTCTCACAGATGATGTTAATAGTACAGCTTAGAGTCTTGACGTTCTTACCCTGATTAGTTGGTAACGCCTTCTAACAATTTTGCAGTACCTAGGAGTCTTTAACAATTATTGAGTCAACTAGCATGAAACACAATATTCTGAAAGGTTTATGATTTATTTTATTTGGCATACCTAGAAGAAATGATTGAACACATACTTGAACCATAGTATTCAATCCCTCATCCATAATTAGTAAAAGTTTCCAAAAGTTAACAGTAGATCCACCATAGAGAACATAACAAACAGAAGGATTTGCTCAGACTTTAACACCAAAAACTTCCTTCCTTTCACTCCAAACTAGCTGAAAATTGGAAGAGCAGCGTAGAGAATACTGAAACAATGTCGCCAGTGTCAAGCTGTGAGAACCTCAGTAAGATCTGCAGAGAGTCAAATCTTGTCTCAAGTGGATAGGGATATTATTCACACAGTAAGGAAATTAGAAACAGTTCACAAATTATCTGTAATTACTGTGTCGGGGTTTGATTTTACATGTTTGGCACACAGCCCCAACACATTCAGAGTGTTTGACAGATATTATGCTATTAATAGGCTTCCTATCAGTCCTTCAGTTTAAGTCTTTGAGTCACGCCAAAATTTTTCTAGTTCTTTCCTCCTGATAAATAGCCCTCCCTACTGGATTCTCAGACTTTAACCTGCTGAATTCTCTGCACTGGAGACACAGCAAACAGCATGAGATCACACTCTTATCTTGGGTATTGATGTTTATACCTGTTTTTCAACAGGGAAAATTTTTCCTAGCTGGTCAAATTAAGGAAATAACCATCTGAAAACTAAATGTTGCTACATTAATCACTAGGGAAAATGGGCATTGCCTGGCATGCGATTACCATGATAACTAAGTAAAACTGACTCTAACAACGTAAGTTCATAAATATTATGTATGTGTGCACATACACTTCTTTTTTAATTTAATCTTTATTATATTTTTCCATGACCATTTAGTCCCTCATACCCCCTCCTCCCAGAAACCACCACACTGTTGTCCACGTCCATGAGTCCTTTTCCCTTTTTGATAATCTCTCCACCCCCTAAACTCCATCGCACTAGCTGTCATCTGCTCTCCATCTATGAGTCTGTCTCTCTTTTGTTTAGTCTTGTTTACAAATTTTTTTAATAACTTCTTATGTTCATGGTAAACTTTCCTAAAGAGTTTAAGAAGGCTGAGGTAAATTAAATATTTTGGATTTTTAATTTTCACAAATCTATAAAATAGAAAATAATATATTCCTCATGTGTTTGCATAATTATGGCCTCAAAATATATGTATTTAATTAATGCAAAAGGAAATATCTTCCAGAGCTATCAAATATGAGAATCAACAATATTAGTTTTTAAAACTCCATGTGAATAACCTGATATTGCCAAACCTATTACAGATTACAAAATGTTAGGTCATTTGTTATCAGAGAGTGGGTTAGAATGATTCCACTGGATCTGAAAAGTAGCCTTTCAAAATTATTTGATTCTTAAGAATTGGAATAAAAATGACAGGTTTCATTTTTTGTTTTTGTTTTGTTTGTACTTTAGACAAAAAAAAACCCACATGATTTGGGTTTTTGTTTTCCCTTATTCTGTATCAACTAAGATAGGTAATAATAAATATGTATTTATTTTGGAGAGAGTCTATATATTATCAGGTACTATGAACATTCTTGCATTAATCAAATAATATCCTTATATTCCATAACTGTGAAAATGCATGAAATATATGATTTCCTAGGCTATTTTCAAAGAACTTAAAAACAACAAGTTGTTTTAATAATTGTTAATCTGCTCTAAAAGAACTGCCTTGGACTATTTTAAAGTATCCAGACAGAAAAGATAATGCCACATTTTTTTTTATTGACTCATAGTCTGGCTCCTGCTTATCTGCTTCTCAGCATCCTCTCTGATGCTCTCATCTTGACATCATATGTACCTAAAACAAACTGGCTGGAAGCAATTTACGTAAAGTACCTGGGCCATTATGACAATTGGATCAAGAAAATAACCCATATAAGAAATCTTTCCCAGTCACTCTTACATGTTTTGAATCACTATTAATTTCATTTCATTCTACGTTTTCTAAAGCATTTTTCAAAAAATTTTAGGATTTCTCCATTCTATTCTGTCTCTTTATTGCACATTGATGTTCATTCAATTATTTCAACTCTATTATAAATACCAAGATTTGAAGTAACCTAAATATTCAACACCAGAAGATAAATCACAATCAATTAAAATTTAATGATTTAAGATTATCTGGAATTAGCTGAAATTCTCAGAAAGAGCAAGAATATTGTATCATACTCCTTTTCTACCTACACTTTCTAAGTAATTCCCCACTTGACAATTATCTTTGAAGGAAGACCTCTGCCTACGTTATCGTTGAGACCCTACCACAATTTAGAAGGTCAATAAACATTTACCAAATGAATTTGTTCACAGCATTACAAACATATAACATATTTTAAGAATCTAGAAGAGTTCACTTTTTGTCTAATAGTTTAATATACAACTAAAAGATTTCCTTACTTCTGCTCTTAAAAAAAAATCCATCTGTCTTCAACATTGACTGGCCATGGTTATTTCCTGAAGGATAAAATTTTGAGACTACAACATACAACTTATTCTTTCAATAAATATCCTTGCTAACAAAATAAATCTTTGCCCACACATCCTGCTACTTTGAAAGCAGCATGAGTCTGATCTGAGATCCATGCCCCCATTCTCCTTATGCACTCCATCCATTTTACCCTAATTTGAGACTTTTGCAGAAAGGGTGAAAGGCCAGGAGGGTTCAGTAAACAGATCCTATTGTGAGCAGTGGTGAATGATCATAACAAATTTATACATTATTATTAGGTCCATTTAATGGATGAGACAACTTTGAGATGGAATTTCCTGGTCTCTGAAATTACATATAGAGGGGTTTGTGTGTGTGTGCATGTTATATATAGGTATTAAGTTATATGTTATATGTTACATATACTATAAAGAGAATATTTTATATAATTTGTGTAATGAATAGGCTTCTCTAACACTTCCTTTTGGAGATAATTTATTTTAGCTGCCTGATTGTAACTCTTTTTCAAAGCAAAAATTAGTAAAAGACTGTGCTCTCTTCCTAAGTCTAAATATCTGTCTGATTTTCACTTTTAAAGTGAGTGGCAATATTTGTCATCATTAACAATTAATTAAAAGGTCCAGGAACATGTACAAAGGACCCATGGGCAAAGCCAAGGGGGGTGGGTAGAATTAAGTGTGGGAAGTGGGTGGGGGTGGGGCAGGGAAGAGCGGTAGGGGGAAAATGGGGATAGCTGTACTTGAACAACAATAAAAAAATAAATAAAAAAATTTAAAGAAAGGTCCTTTTTTATTCATTCACTTTTGGCCTTTTATTTAGACATTGATGGCAAAATTAAAGCTATATATTTTTAAAAGATTTATATTTTTTACTATTAGTGAAAAGGAAAAGGAGGGAGAGAGAGAGGGAAAGAAACATCAATCGGTCTCCCCTTGCATATGCCCCAACCTGACACTGGGCCCACAACCCAGACATGTATGTGCCCTGACCAGGAATGGAACCAGTGACCTTCGCTTTGTGCAACAATGTCCAACCAACTGAGCCATACTGCTCAGGGTTGTAGCTACAGTTAAAAAATGTATATATGAAATTGGATACACTAGTACTAATGACTTGCCTCATTTTTGAAGTGTCTATAACCCTATACATTAAAAAAAATTATGCTGTTAATGCAAAGAATTCTCCATCAAGTATATTATAGGACATAAAATATAGGTCACTTTTATCCTTCTAATACACATGCATTTTTATGTTTCCCAAGAATAAAAATATACCAATTTACACTTAGAAAAATTATATACATACACATACACACACTAATAATAATAACTAAATCCTACTTCAACATTAATTTACTAATTCTGTTCAAAAAGCAAGATAATCTACAGCTACATTAGTATTATAAGTAATTTGCTAAATATAACTTTTCAACTTTAGAAGTTCTTAATACATGCCTTACATGTTAATATCCTATGAGTAAAGAATTTGAACATAGGAACCAAGATAAGTATAAATAAAAATAGAGAAATTAATGGTGTGTAACATATAATATATAAATACTAAAATTCAGAAACATCTATTTAATAGACTGGTTGATAAATTAATTTCATGATAGTTCATCTCTGATTTCTATAATATAAAAATGAACTCATTTTTTTATTGTTATTTTGCTTGGAGGATGTGTTAAGTTATAAAATACCTTTAAATTAGCCTGAAAAAAAAAGTGGTTACATGGAACTTCAGCATTTATAAGTTGCAAGAGAAACTAATTGTATTATATATTTTCTAGACATTAAAGCATAAAGAATAGGAAAGTTAGTAATAGTTAAAATATGTAGTGGATAAAGAAAACATATTTTTGAGAAGTGAAAAAAGTAAAAATAATTAGATTTTATTTGTCTAGATCTCATCAGAGATATTAGTAAATATGGAGAAACTATATATAATGTAAATACAAACTAAAGAATTTTATATAACATTATTCAAAAGTCAGAATTAAAAACACTCTACTTAATAAATTGAATGCTATATTACAGTTTCAGTTGTTAAAATGTTTTATCATAATATATGTATTTATGTAAATCAATTTATCTGAAATTGTGATTGTGTGTTTTAAATCATTTGCTAGTAAGTTAAATTTTAGGAGACTAATATTTAACTATAGTTTAAAATGGATAAAACTTGCTAAAATGACTTCATGGTTTAAAAAGGACATCAAAATAGATTCACAGAGGTCCATGTTTCATTATCATATATATATGTGTGTGTGTATGTGTGGATATATATATATATATATCTCCATAGTAATTCAAGGATTTTAAAGAAAAAATGAGTGCCTTTTATCAATAAGATACTGAGAAAAGTAAAGGTCTCAAGACAAAAATATTTGCTTATAGTTTACCTATACATGAGGTGTAAATTACAATAAACTACACTTTTTACTTTACTTGTAACATATAAAGTAGTGTCCTCATGTAAAATAAATTCAGGAGTAACTCAATGTCAGACAGAACCCCAAATCCAGTCAATTGCACAACTGCATATTAGTGCACATTCTATGCAGGTTGCAAAGTTTTTCATGTGAGTGAGAGTTGGCTTACAAATAAATGCAATGTAAACAGTATGGGTTACTCCCATCAGAACCTAATCACTACAACAAGTGCAACTTCAGCTCACGCAACAAAATTGTTGAATCAGGAAACCAAAGTCTGTGTCTGGGGTTCACGGCTAAACTTTATTTTAATAAATTCATCAGTCATTTAACCTGTCTCTCTGTGATTTGAACGCCAAACTGTATCCACAATTGTTTTGAAGCAGCACAATGTTAAGGATTTCTGGAGCAACAGGGCTAAAGTTCCTCAGAGCATATGTGCCTGACTTTTTTCTTACGGTGCAAGGTTAACCTGATCAAAGAAGTCCAAGCCCAGCACACAGGAAGACATCTGACCTTGACATAAATGCTTTTCCCAATTCTAGGCTACACTCTCTATTCTCACTGCTGCCATGTTCTCAGAAACACATCCTATTTTATGACATTAGTTTTCTCTTTCTTGTCTGTCCTTCAGTTCCAGTGTATATGTGATCTCATTTAGAAAGCACACTCAAAACTGCAAAGAATTAATATCCTCCTCCCATGTATTTTCAAACCCATAAGGTTATTACATAGCATATCGCCATGATATTTATGTAATTCTCTTTGTAATAAAATGTAAGCTCTGTCTTTACATATCACTATGTCTTTGTTTTTAAACATATCACTTCACTTTGGGACAAATTTACACTGACCCAACCCATCAGTGTCACCCAACCCCTATCTTAAAATAGCTTACCTTGTTTGATATACCTAATAAAATACTAGTCTCAAGTTTCAGCCTGATACCCACCTCCTCTGTGAAGACATCCTTAACCAACTAAATTAGAACCGATTTCCCTTCTCTCTGAATACTCATCAGCTTTTGAGTTTGTCTACTACTTTTCTCACATCGTTAGTAATCCCTCAAGCCCCCATGACAACGACACTTACGTTCATAGCACCTTCGGGGCAACCGTGCCAAGATTTACATGCCTCTCACTTGCTCCACGTCTCTCTGTCTCCCTCTTTCAGTGGGGAAACACCACAAAATGCATGTGTGATGGTATGGTAACTTTAAATTTTTTAATTTAATTTACATAATCAGTTAACACACTGTACTATTCTAACTCTTATTAATAATAAGGTCCACTGTACACAGATACACATCAAAGTTTTATATGAAATCAGTGAAATCAGTGGCTGAGCAGTCGAAGTCTGTAACATTTGGTACTGAACATGAATTACTTGTATTTTTTTTCATGAACCACCAAGATGATAACAGAGAGCACAGACTCATAATCCAACTCTGCGCTCCTTAGGGCACCTTGCTCTATGCTTTGAGCTTGACTGGGGCTTTTTAAACACTGCTCCTCCGGGTGGTAATGGCAATGATGTCAGCAGATAGGGAATAGTATCATTTTTAACAACATGAATCAGTAATTGAGCACTAAGTAGGGTTAATATCTGCAAAAATCACTTCCCCCTCTTCTTTTTACCATATTCGAGGTAATTTTTAGCAATTCCTGCCAAGAATCTTCAAGTCTAAATAATTATTAAAAAATTAAAATGCAACATACTGAAGAATCATATTCTGAATGCAGTTTTCTAATGATTTTAAAAGTGGTTGGAGCTTCAGATCATCCCACCACATTCAAAAGAATAGAAAAGTGACCCTTTTTTTCACATCCTAATGAAATAATTCAAAAATATGCCACTACATTTTGTTATGGGAGCTTATTAGAGTACAACAGATCCTCTACAAACCTGTCAAAGTAAAATCAGTTCCAACAAGCACTGTATACAGTAAATTGAAGCTAGGTATAGCACCTTTTTTCCAATAACAAGCTTTTCAGGTTAAAGGTATGTTCTGTTCTCTATAAATGCAGTGTACAATAATTTCTAACTTGTCAACTTGTTTTGTTTTGTGGCAGTTTCTGCTTTTGAAAAATGGCATTCTGGCCCATTCAGAATGGATTTTTAAAGCAAAATTAAGCCTAAAGTGTCTTAGAAGCTTAAGTGCTTGCTTCTCTCCAAGAACTAGTGTTCAATAGGGAAAAAATATCATTTAGTCAGACTCCATATGTCTGCTTCCTTTCTGCTTCATGTCAATAACTCCCCAGGGTGGTCCCGGTATAATCAAGAGTGAATCCAAATCAGGGATTATTAGTGGAGATACAGAAGGGTCAGAACTCAACATGTATTACAAGTATTAAGGTAGGAAGTATCTTTTTGATAGAAACTATTCACATTTCTTAGCCTTAAAAATAATAGGACATCCTCACCCCTTTTACTGGTAATTGCACTGCTATGGAAAGCAATTGTAAGAGAAAGAGTTCACTGTATTTGCTTTCTGCCTGTGCAGAGGACACTTATCTGCTCCCGTTATGTTCAGCTACATGCAGCAGCCTATTTGGATTATAGCATAAGAATGGAAAACAGCACCAAGGCTCTCGCTTAAATGACAACCACCAGGTTGACAAGGCCTCGACTTGCCAGTGCATGCCTCCTGCTCAAGTGTCATATGGTAACCTCATCTGTTTTGTGGAAAGAAATCCTTTTAAACATTAAATTTGAATAAATCCCTTTCATCCCTCTGATAGTTTCCACTGGCTTCACATGCTAAATGGATCCTTATACAATAAAAAATGCTATTCTTGAAAAAAAAGAAAAGTAGAGAGATTTTAGACTGTAGGCGGTAAACAACAGTCCTATGTAATTACAAGAAATGTTTATGAATAAAATCAGTCTGTTACTTGAAAAATGTATGCATTATTTTCTTTTAAAATATTCCTTTACATTCCAAACTGACAAAAACAAAGTGAAATTTACAATAGGAAAAGTGCCTGTGAAGTGGGTGACCCTATATTATTTTGCTCCGTCTACTTCAGTATCACGAGTTCTCTCCTGACAGGACTTTACCAAAAAGTCAATCAAATAATTTGATCAAATACTTTAAGTTCTCTAAGGATGTCAAGTTCCTAGGGGAGAATAGGACTATAGCCATTAAAAGAAAAACTTAAATCAAACATTAATTTAACATTTAAATGAAGGGGAAGTATAATGTATTAGAAAATACTGACTGAGAAACCCAGACATTTGGATTTTTTTTATTGTTGTTCAGTTACAGTTGCCCTGCCTTTTTCCCATTGTTCCTCCCTGCCCCATTTGGATTTTCTTTATTTAGATCAGGTGATAATATAGCAGAGAGCCATTGTGCATATAATTTAATCTTTACCCTCCTACGTTCTCCCATCTAAAAAATTAAGAGTTTAGACCTGGTCATTTGTATAAATGCTTTGGGCAAGATTCTACATTAGTGATGGTCATGGTTGGTGTTCTCACAGAAAAATAGCTTTACTCAAGAAACTGGTAAATGCAAACATTTTTGTGTATGACATTAAGAGATACAAAGAGCTCCTAAAGGTGTTGGTTCACATTTTAAAAAATGCAGTGAAGTAACTTTACACGATGTTTTATATCATGTTACTGGACTATGCTCCCAAAGACAGACAGGTTGAAAGTGTTGACATTAAACTGGAAGTTATTACACGGCACTAATTTTGGTGGATTCTAATGTTCACATACATGTTTCTTATATGACAATGTTTAGAGGAAGTAAAATGTATCCAGATATAATATTAAATATGTAATATAAAAGCTTATTTATGTAAAAATTAAAATAGAATATGGGGATGTTTCAAAGATTATTATTATAAACTTTCTGTCCTATAACTTAACAAAATCAACAATAGACATTTTTAGGTACATTTTGTGCCTGCATTTTAATAAATAGACCTATTTTGATGAATTCATAGAAGATAATCCCTAGCAAAAACTGAGAATAATGTATACGGAATTATAAAGAAACACCTATTGAGCTCCAGTTTTACTATCTTCTCCTATCACCTGTAATCCCTAATATTCAGAGTTTTCATGGAAAGAATGTTTTTCTTAACATTAAAAACTTAATGTTAATTTTTTTTATTTAACTCCTTAACATTAAGGAGTCAACTTAAGGAGTTAACATTAAGGAGTCAACTTAAAAAATGACTCCTGTTTAGGATTTAGTTATAGAAATTGATAATCTTCCCCAAATTATTTATATTTAAGTTATGATCTTGAAATATTACAATTAATGAGGGGACCTTGAAAACATCCCTGAAACTGCATCACAGTAGAAGACGAGTGAAAACTCCTCACTGTTTTATCTTTACTAAGAACTCCAGGCAAAACTGACAGTGTGTGTTTATTTAGTACAGGGTCCACAGTGCCCGGCCTAGCACTTTGAATATAGTAGATACTGAAGAAGATTTTGGAAATAAATAGAAAAGTATCAGGTAGCATAGCATTGTGATGTGGATATTTCAGGCTATGTCTCAGAGAAGTTTTCTATTACACTGGATACAAATGTTATCTTTATAAGAAATGATATAGAATTCTAACAAACAAAAATATCTGTTAGCAATAATCTTAAAATTTCACAAAAAATAAAGACATATAAAGTCAAAGATGTTTATTAGATATTTTAATTTTTCTGGATGCAGTTATTCATATTGTGTACTGCTTATCTCTGTAGTACCACTTACATATGGATTGCCAAATAAATATATCTTACTTCTTTGCCTAATAAAAGATGAAAGTTGAAGGCCTTGATTTTGGTGATCAGTGAATGAATAGCAGTGATATTGATTTTATGCAGAAGCTAGGACAGTGTGTATAACCACATGCATCTCCATACATGTATATAAGCATATATATGTGTATGTGTGTTGATGTGGATAGGGGTGTGTATGTATGCATATATGTATGTAAACATGCATACATTATTTTATTAAAGTTTCTTTTGTTAAAAAGATAGTGCCAGAAACAAATAGAGAAAAATAAATTTAATCATTAATAATATATTTATTCATTGACTGCTTCTTAAAAGGCATGGTCCTAAGAGCTAGAGATACAGAGATAAACAAGATGTATAAGATCACTGCTTTGAAGGAAGTCACAGTCTGCTGGGTGACATAGAATATATTAACATTTACAGATACATATGTGCATAGGTAGTACATGCACACAAACACATGAGCATGTTATATATGTGCACATGTATACACATACACATGCAAATATATGTGCATGTGTACATATACAATTAATGTACAAATGAACAATGAAAATACCAAATAATTATTGACTCCTTTCATAAAATTAAAATACAGTGGCACATGACTAGGGTCGCTTTAGTCTGGAGTGAGAAAAAGGCCTCTCTGAAAAGCATTGCTTAAAATGAGATCTGCATGATAAGAAGTCACTCTTGCAAAGACCAGACAGCATTCATGGCAAGATTCCTTACCCTCCTGGACAAACACTCCCGGGGGACGCAGGGTTCCTAAAAAGAGAAGGAGCTCGATGCCTTAGAGGAGTTGAAAGAGGACGGGGGGAACAGAAGTACCTGCATGGAGAGTGGGCCGATCTGGGGGCTTAGTATGCAGGTTTCATGAGCTGGGGTAATAACAATTTGGGTTTTATACTAAGTGTGATGAAATGCCTTTGGGGAAATTTTAATGGGGAAAGACATGAAGGAATATGCATTTCAAATATTTATATGTTGTACCTATGTGGGAAATAGATTGGAGAGAAAGATGTGTGGAAACAGAGAGCCCTAAATAATGTGAAACTAAATACTGCTTCAAAAGCCTAGGCCAGAGAGGATGGTACAAAAAGTGGACATAGTTGGGGCATGGTTTGGAAATAGTGTCAAAATAATTTGCTGATGAATTGGAAAGAAGGGTAGAGAAAAATCAAGGATAAATCTTAGATTCTAGAATAACCCTATGATATATGGTGTTACAATGGTTGTGAAAACTACATTGTAAGAAGCTACAAAGCAAGTTTTGGGATTTTTTAGAAGCAAAAATCAGTTTATTACCATTCCTTGTGTCAGTTTGCACTTCTGTTAACCATTCTTTTTCTTAAATTTATTTTTATTGAGTTACAATTGTCTGCATTTTCTCCCCATCCCTCCACCCCACCTCAGCCAATCCCACCTCCCTCCCCCACCTCCACCCTCCCCCTTGATTTTGTCCTTGTGTCCTTTATAGTAGCGCCTATAGACCCCTCTCCCCACTATCCCCTCCCCACTCCCCTCTGGCTATTGTTACATTGTTCTTAATTTCAATGTCTCTGGTTATATTTTGCTTGCTTTTTTCTTTTGTTGATTATGTCCCAGGTAAAGGAGAGATTATATGGTATTTGTCCCTCACCACCTGGCTTATTTCACTTAGCATAATGCTCTCCAGTTCCATCCATGCCATTGCAAAGCAAGTTTTATGTAAAATCTGTTATCTTCTATTAAGCATGCCTTTGTTTCTGAAAACAAATGCCCAAATTATCCCCCATGGGTTATTGCATATTGCTTGAATTCTTCTACATATATAGAAGAGCTTTGTACATTTTTGTAAAGTTATAATATAGCCTTATTTGCACATAAAAAAATCTAGAAAGTCTGAGTGCCATAGATTCTATCCTTATGTTTACTGCTGCTGATAGAATAGATTCTTTTATAAATAGGGAAAGAAAAGGTATTAAAAATGCTGAAGTTGTTGAGTGGTGGACTCTTTCCTGCCTTTAGGCAAGAAGGAGAGTTTTCCTCATGCACATTTTCGTCCATCTGAATGTCACAGAAACATTTACTACAGAGTGCTATGTGTGAACAGAATTTTTACTCTGAAAGGTGAGACCTTAATTTATCCACTTCAGGCTCATCTTAAAACAGACAGATGGAGTTAAGCCTAAACTCCGTTGACTATGCTTGCACACACACACCGCACAGAATGCTTCCTAATGAAAACAGTGCTCCTGTGTGCACTATTTTATGCCGCTCCCCTTCTCTCTGCAGAGCAACAGCATATTCTTTCGCTCAGAGCTACGCCTTTTCCACAGGCATCATAGCCGTCCCTCTTTATTCATGTCCAGAAATGATGTTTTATTTCAGCCACTAAAGAAGGTACTGTTTTAGACTCATCCAACTAGTTTAGGGTCTGGCAACTCGCAGCTAGGGAGGAGAGCAGCAGTCCTTGGGCTCCTCCATCAGCGCACTGCTTGTCGTTCCATATGCATGCCTTTTCATCCTTTCCTCCTACACTGCATATCTTCCCATCTATGCTTCTAAAGAAGGCTTCTCCAAAGGAAAAATGCTCATTATGAGTACATAGAATTAATTTACCAACTGGTAAGTCTATTTCCATGTGCAGGAACAGATTTTAGCTGAATTCCTTTTCATGTTTGCTAGGCTGTACATCTGTTCACAATCCAGGCTCCTCTTTCCTGCTCCACACCCAGTCCTCTGAGCTCAAAGATTCATTGTCTTACTTCCATCAGGATCTGCATCACCTTTCCTAACAGTACAACCACGCAAACAAACAAACAAAAAATAGGCAGCTTCTCAACATTGCTAAATGTTCTATTGCTGGGTAATGCGATAGTAAATGTACATGTGGCTGCCAACATTTCAGTCTAGCTACATGTTTAATATGATGCACGGAGTACTTTTTTTCATTTTAAGGTGATGAAAGTCCTCATTACCTTTTAAATCATTGATAATCACATTATGAATATGTGAAATACATACTCTAGACTAAGAAAGCATGCATTACAATCAAATTTCCTTAGTTCTAAAGTAAAATAACTTTAAAAACAAATTTAGGATATTATATTATGATAGTCCCAATCTGTTTCATAATTATTACTGCATTCACCTATACATTTTTACATTATTTTGATAAATTGGAATCAGATACTAATAGCCCTAAAGCAATTCAATTTATATTTTGTGCACTAGTTGACTTAAGAGAGATGCTAGAGGACTTAGAAGTGTTTGTGTAGACTGAAGAAAGGAGACCCTCAATTATTCAATTTGGCACTCTCCTATGGTAAAAAAAAATCAACTGAAATGGCAAGTCAGTGTCCAGGATAGAAAGTGAAGTTGCATTTACCTATAGTCTCTGAAAATGGGAGATGTTTACATGAATAACAAACCTTGGAAGCTTGGCTTGATGAAGGAGTCGGGAGTACAACTTTCTGTCTCTGAGTATTTTTGATATTTATTGTTAACAATAAAAGCAGAGTGAAATGAAAGTAGCAGGTGTATTGATTCTTTAAATCTGGAGAGGCATATTTAATAGCTTGATACCTTTCACTAGACCAAAACACACAGACATTTCTAGAAGTAATATTCTTTTCTACTATTAAAATTTAAAATCTGAAACATTCTTTTTATAATGGTTCTTACCCTAACAATAAAATGTGATGAATCCTATTCAATATATGTGTTATTTTGGGAAAATTATACTGGAAACAAACAAAAGGCAATATTGCATTTTTCATCAGTATTCATTTCAATAGATACATGAAAAAATAAATCATAACGTCAACTGGTGTGTTAGGAATACCAAGTCAGTAACTGTCAGGAAGCTGATTGGCGTTACAGATATATAAACAAGCTTTTTATTCTATTTCACACTTTCCAGTAGGATAATACTAGGTATAGAGAATTTTGTTTCTTTTTATGTTAATGAAAATAAAATTTGCTAGAAAAGCAAAATATATACACATAAAATAAAAATGTGGAAAGGTTAATGGTGGCCAATTTCATTCAAAGTATAATAACAGTTAAGACAATGAAGAAGTAATGAATTACAATAAAGAAGTAATGAATTATGAAAGTATATTCATACATGCAGGAAATAATAAAGTAATGGAATAAGTTAGAGCAGTGGCAAAGGAATTTTAAACCTCATATAAGTGTCACTATGGTAATAGGAAGAGTAAATTTGGAGAGCGATGGGGAATATAAAAAAAATAACTCTCTGGAATAGAGCATCTTAGCTTTGTTGTGACTGGGACAGCCCTGAGTAGGGTCATGAGAGAGTGGTTTCTCCACAGACGATCTAATTGGAATGCCCTCTTCCTCTCTTCCATAACCTGGGCCTGCCACAGTAGAGTAGCTACTGATAGGAGAAGAAATATGTTGCTCATTTTTTCCTACTTATATTACTGTATTTCTTCCTGAGTCCTGGCGATGCTAAAGAGTTCCAACAGCCCTGTCCATCTTCCATTTGTACTGTGAAAAGTGGTTACAAACTGGTCTAGCATGAGTGTGAAGGGAGATAAAAGACATTAGGAAAGTTGAGAAGAAAGAAGTTTAGGATTTAGAGGGAATACAGTAATTGGTGTTTCACACTCTCCGTAGATACTTCCTCAAAATTTCCCAGGTGCTATGTTTCTGAAACTTTCAAAATAATATTATTTTAATCAGTTGATTAAAAATATATATGAACACTTGACAAACTTAAATACACACACACACACACATATATTCATATATATTGCTTCTGACTGGAAAATAAAAATTGCCTAAGGTCACTTGTAATTCTCTGTAGCCATCTATTTTGTGATTAAGTTATCTGCTAGGTTCTCTATTTTGGAAGGTACTGATCCAGATAGTCTTTAATTGGGAGGATACATTTTATCTAAATCTTCTGAATTTGACATTGCATAAGAGAAACAAGGGTGACTGTAACTATTACACTGCTCAATATATATTACTGCTTTGTTGTACTGTTAACTTTTTAAGTTTTCTATTGTTTAGTAGGAAGGATTTAGAATTTTCTTGCTCTTTGATAGAGATAAGCTAATTTGTGCTTTGATACCATTCAGGGAGGAGTATGGGCAATGCATTATATGCAACTCGAGCAAGTTTCATATCAGAGCACTGCATTGATATTACCTTGACATCATAAGGTCACCGGTGACACAACAGTAGTAGCAGTCTAAGTAGCAGTCTAAGATGTTGCAAGTCCATCTGTGTACCTGACACTATGCTGGGTACATCCACTTATGACATATACCATTAGCTTATGAATAATCCAGGAGTGCTGTTTTTCTTTATTTCTTTATTCTTTTAAGATTTTATGTAGTTATAGACAGAGGGGAAGGGATGGAGAAAAAAGGGAGAGAAACATCAGTGTGTGGTTGCCTCTCACATGCCCTGCACCAGGGGACCTGGCCTGCAACCCAGGCATGTGCCCCGACCAAGAATCCAACCAGCAACCCTTTGCTTCACGGTCCGGTGCTCAGTCCACTGAGTCACACCAGTCAGGACCTTTTGAAATTCTGGACACTTGGACCATATTCCTTCACTCTGAAAATCTACATTGCTGTATGGCCATTCTCTTACAGCGCTTCCATTTTTTGTATGATAATTTCTTGAATGCTTATCTTCCATATCAAACTCTAAACTTCTTGAGTGCTATTGACCTCAGTTGTATAGTGCCTTTACAGTCAGTGGGTAAATGCTAAGTGTAAATCTGGTGAATGAGTGAATTTTTCTCCTGATCTGAGTTCTACAAACAGTAAAAACAGCAATGCAACAGGATATTTCAAGACCATCAACACGTAAGTAATAGCAATTCTAAGTAAATAACAGGATCCTGATAGTAGCATGAGAATAACTTCAATATTTTATACATAAGCAAAAATGAAAAAAACTGTTGTGACTACAAAATTATTAGTATGATTATAACTACCAAGTCAACTGATTAATTTCTCACAGCTGAGCTTACTAATAAAAAGATGTTATTTCTTTCCTAAAAGAATCTCCACAGTGTAAAAGTTTCCTAAGTATAATGTTTTATCCTACAAGTACTTGCAATCTCAGATTTGTTAGGCCCTTTATTGAGAGTGAATTTCATACTGGCTGTTAGAATTACTATCTGTAGTTCTAATGCTAAAATTTTCAAAGGTATAATTAGGAAAGAAAATTAAAAAAACCTTCCAATGTCCATAACACAAAATGCCAGTGCTGTTAACAATTAAATGTGATACCACTTAATTAATAAACTTCCATTGACGCCCAAAGAATAAAATCTAACCATTACAGGATAGCATTACAGGATGGCATCTGTATAGCAGATGATTTCACAGGAAAGTGCTCAGATCTCCATCGAGTTAAGAATCAGTAGAACATAGGCAACTCTGGTGAAGTCAAAGACAGGATCTCAGCCACGGAAAGCCCTTCTGTGCTAGAGCTATACTAAATTATCACAGTTAATGTAAAATCAACCTTGGTGTAAAAGATAAAAGGGTGAAGTTCTCACAAATGATCACTTATCACTCCATTCCAAAATGCATACAGCATTCATTACAGACCAAAATACCACTCACATTTCATCATTGTGTAGGGTTTAGAAACAGCCAAACCATTAACAGAAGAGAGTAGCTTTTTATATTTATACAACCAGTGACTAATGAAACATTATACTGTGTGTGCAAAAAGGGAGGGAAAAAAACCTTTATCTTGTAATGAATCCAATTGGAGCCCTTTTAAACACAGCATAATACGGTCTCAGTGTTTCACCGAGCCTCTCATTACTTGTGTCAATAATCCTAGGTAAACTACTGTTGAACTTCACAGCATTTATATAGTAGCATGAATAGCATTAATCTATGGGGTGCTTTTGATGAATTGTAGTTCAGAAAGCAAAGCCAAAAATGACTTCTTGAAAAGTGCTTAGAGAAGTATTTATTAGACATGTGTCAACTGCCAATTACCGGAAGGCAGCTTGGCTACTTAGGAAATCATGCTGTTGGCTAGATTGCAAACACTGGGAAAACATATGAATTTTCCCCACTTGAACTACTTTAAAAAACGAGTCACATTCTCTTCATTTATTATTTTCTGTCACTCCCTTCTAATTCTCTATTTTTTTAATGCCGTATTGCTTTCCACACAGTGTGACACACTATGCAACATCCCACCAGGTCCCCAAAAGGGAGAGAAGCACTGAGAAAGTGAAGGATGAATCAGACCAGACTTCATTTGCATGACTGCATGATCGACACCTCCAGGTCAGCATGAATGGAGGCTCCTCCTGGATCCTGCTCTAAGGATCAAACTTATCTTCGTGATACACCCAGTGATGGCCATGCTCTCTCTGGCAGTGGGGCTGGAAGAGTGCATCTACAGGGGTTTGCCACATTTAATTCCAATTTAATATCAGTCTAATTGATTAGGCTAATCTTTCTCAAGTGTTAAAATTTGCACAATTCATAATATGTTAGAAATTAATCTCTCAGCTCTACCATCTTCAAGGTGTTCGTATGTGGATAGTCTAGTCACTATGAAACTTTCATTTGCCTTGGATAGCAAAGTGGTATGAAGAACTGAGAGACTGCATACACTAAAGCGATTTGGAATTAGAATATTGACTTAATATATTATATTTTAATCTAATTTAGCCTGCAGTATAGCTAAATAAAAACCTGAAAAAAACACAACTTAATTATTTTCCCCTAAATTTAAATCTCATTTTAAAGAATTAAATTTTACCACTCCTTCCATTTTGGGGAGCTAACCCACGCTTTTTATAGTATTCTATAATTAGATTCATGGGAAAATATATCAAATAAATGTACCCTCTTAATAATTCCTAAGATCCACTGATTATGAGAACATTGAGCTTTATATGATACTCATTTCAAATACTGTATATAGTGTAGGAAAAAATACTAGCCTTAGAAATGTTTTTCTTGGTGAAATACATGAAGAAAATATTACATTCTCTAATTCTTCCCTCTCTTGGAGATTCACAACATACCCTGGAATATAAAATAAACTCTCAGAAGTTCTTCAATAAAGAAACCCTACTTACTTTGTTTATTGCAGTATTTTCCATCTCATAAAAGTGATCTCCATCTAATAACATGTTAGTGTTACCTTATAAAAACACATTGTGGCTTTTGGAGGTTGGGAAAAACAGACACTTTTCAATCCTGTGTATTGTTATTTCTTCCTGCCATTTTGTTATATATATTCAAATTGTGAGATTAATGGAGAGGAGAAAATAATGTCTGTGGGTGTTTCAAATTGTTGTGCATAAGAAATGAAGGCAATTATCATTAATATTGAGATCATTATCATTGAGATGCAGCCAAGTACACCTCTGTTTCGACTGCATTTCACTGACATGCTCTCATTCTTTGTGAAACTAGGTATAGTGATTATAAACATATTTTTATGAGAATACAACCAAAATTACCTTAAGGGACATATAATTTTCATGATTCTGATTTATAACTAAAAGCATTTATTTGAAAAATTGAAAGAAAAAACATTAATATAATTTAAGTCAACACCCAAAATTACGTACTATATTTATAGTAAAACTTAATCACAAAATAATGTTATCTTTTTTGAAATAGACCTGTAATGCTAGGAATTTCCCTCTTCAGACTGCTTTCATTGTGTCCCATAGAGTTTGGATTGCTGTGTTTCAAGGTATCTTTTGATTTCTTCCTTGATCTCATTGTTAACCCATTCATTGCTTAATAACGTGCTTTTAGACTTCCATGTCTTTGTGTTGTTTTTCAGGTTTTTTTTCTGTGATTGATTTCTAGTTTCATCCATATGGTCAGAGAAGATGCTTTATATAAAATAATAATTATTATTACTATAGTTATTATTATATTTTAGTGTATCTTTTAATTTTATTTTTATTAGTTTTATTTGGAACATATTAAAGGTGAATCATGGAGATACTTACACTTATGAGTCCTTCTAAATGAAAAAGAAAATTTGTTTAATTTTGTTATAAATATTTTGATAAATTTAAACAGTTTTTAGGGATTCATTCTTTCACATATAATGACATCAAAAAGGTACTCACCATGTACAATGAGAACATACTCCGCACTGCTTTGGCCAATGGTGTTTGTGGCTTCACATCGATATGTACCATTGTCCGTTTTGTTCAGGAAAAGAATGTTTAGCTCCCTACCACTCACAACCATTCGATCAGGATCTGGTAATTCTCCACCATCCTTTGTCCACAAAACAGGTTCTGGCCTATTGGATTTAAACATGCATATAGATAGAAAAAATGAGAAAGTTTGTATATTTTGTGATTTAAATAAATCAAGCAATTTATAAATTTTAACACTGATTTGGGGCATAACCATGTGCTAACATGTACAAGGCACCAAAAGAACTATTTTGCACTCATTCAGAAGACTTGAAGTGTGGCAAATACAATTTAATCCTATTCTGCTTAACTAAGCAGACATGTATTAAGAAACTAATTTGTTAGGTCACTATAGCAGTCACTGATATTTAGTAGGTCCTGTGGCCCTGATCCTGCTGCTAATGATTCCCACTTGCTGTTGGAACAGCTTTCCCCCGAGGTACCTGGGATGATAGCTTTGCATTAGAGCCGTCACTGACACAGTGGTACTTGACACCACCTACAGCTTCTCTCCTCTCCTGCTCCTCTCATTCCCCTACAGGTTTTCACTGACAGTTCTCTCATGTTTGCCTCTCCCCATTTACTCTCTCATTTTGACACAATAATGCTTTATTAACTTAAGATATACAACATAATGATTTGCTATATGTATATATTGCAAAAGGAATACCAGAAGGAGTTTAGTTAACATCCATAACTTCATGGTTATGAGTTTTTTGTGTGATGATAACTTTTAAAAGGAATTCAGATAAATTGTAGGAGACAAAACCAGTATGTGAAAATTAACCATATTTTTATACAGTAGCAGCAAACTATCAGAAAAAGAAATCAAGAGAAAAAAATCATTTATAATTGCATCAAAAAGAATAAAATAATTAGGAAAAAATTAACCAAAGAAGTTGTCTGTACACTGAAAACTGTAAGATGTTGATGAAAGAAATTAAAGAGGATGCATAAATCAAAAGATATTTCATGCTCATGGATTGGAAAAATTAATATTAAAATGCCCATAATACCCAAAGCAATCTACAGATTCATTGCAATCCCCATAAACATTCCAATGGTATTTTTCAAAGAATCAAAACAGTAATCATAAAATTTACATGGAACCACAAAAGATCCTGAGTAGCTGCTAAGCAATTTTGAAGAATAAGAAAAATCTAGGGGCATCACATTTTCTATTTTCAAATTATATTACAAAGCTATAACAATTAAAGCAGAATGGTATTGGCATAAATACAGCCATAGAGATCGATAGAACAGAGTAAAGAACCCCAAATAAACTCATGCAGGTATGGTTAATTAATTTTTGACAAAGGAGCTAATGATATATAATGGAGAAAGGCCAGTATATTAATCAATGGTTTTGGAAAAATTAGCCCCATGCAAAAGTATGAACACCATATCTTACACCATATACAAACAGTATCTCAAAGTGAGTTAAGGAGTTGAATGTAAGATCTGAAATTACCAAACTCAAAGAGGAAAACATAGGCAGCAAGCTCCTTGACAACAATCTCTGCAAAGATTTTTTAAAAAATTTAAAACCAAAAGAGGAACAAAGACAAATATAAATGTGTGACTGTGTATGTTACATGCCATTGAGTCAACTCCTGGTGACCCTATGAATGAGAGATGTCCATGATGTCTTATCCTTAATAGTCCTTCTCAGCTCTTGTAGACTCCTGCCTATGGCTTCTTTTATGGAGTGAATCCATCTCAATTTTTTTTTTCTTTTCCTGCTGCTTCTATTTTTCCAAGTGTTATTTTTTTCCAGAGAATCTTGCCTATTTATTATGTGTCCAAAGTAAGATACTTTTCTTTCTTTCCTTCCCTTTCCTTCCCTTCCCTTCCCTTTCCTTTCCTTCCTTCCTTCCTTCCTTCCTTCCTTCTTCCTTCCTCTCTCTTGCTCTCTCTCTCTTTCTTTTTTTCTTTTGTCATGTTTGCCCCTGGAAATGTCTGAGGCTTAATTTCCTCTAGAACACACTTGTGTGTCTACCTGGAGATCCAGGGTATCTGCAGAGCTCTCCTCCAACACCATATATCAAATGAATCAATTGTTTTCTTATCAGCCTTCTTCACTGTTCAGCTTTGTCATCTGGCATAGTAACTGGGGACACAAGAGTGTGAATGATTTTAGCTTTTGTCTCCAATGACACATCTTCACTCTTGAGGACCTTTCCAAATTCTTCCATTGCTGCCCTTCCAATCTTAGTCTATTCTTAATTTCATGGCCATAGTTTTCATTTAAATTAATGACTGAACCAAAATAAGCAAAATCTTTAACAATTTCAGTGTCTTCCCCATCTATGTTAAAGTTGTCTATTTCTTTTATAGTCATGATGTCTGTTTTCCTGCTATTCAAATGCAGTGCTGCTCTGGCACTTTTTTCACTTTCATCAAAAGTTGTTTCAAATCATTGACATTTTCTGCCAATAAAATGGTGTCATCTGCATATCTTACATTATTGATATTTCTTCCACCTATTTCCACTCTTCTTTCCTCTGACTACAGCCCAGTTTTTCATATACGTTCTGTGTATGGATTAAACACTTAGGGAAATAAAATGCACTCTTGTCTGCCACCCTTGCCTATAGAAAGGCATTCTGTCTCTCCATATTCTGTCCTGAGAGTGGCTTCCTGTCTGCAACACTGTTTATAGATCTGGATGGTCAAGAGCTGAGGCATATCCCTTTCTATCAGAGCAACTCATACCTTTCATGATCCATGCAGTCAAAGGCTTGACTCTAGTCTACAAAACAGATTAACTTTCCTGTGAAATTTTTTGGAGCACTCCAGTACCCAACAAATGTTTGCAATTAGATCTCGAATGCCTCCTTCTTTTTTTGAATCCAGCTTAAACACCCAGCATATCTTGCTCCATGTGAAGTAGTAGACTTTACTGAATTACACTGAGCATCACTGTACTTGCATGGGAAATCGGAGCAATCATCCTATAGTTACTGCATTCCTTGTAATCTCATTTATTGAAAATTAGGATGTGTATTGACTATTTCTACTCTGTGTGCCTGTTTCATTTTCCATATATATATATATATATATATATATATATATATATATGTGTGTGTGTGTGTGTGTGTGTGTGTGTGTGTGTGTGTGTGTGTGTGTTAGAATAATGACAGATTCCATCCCTGTGCCTTCAAATAACTCTTATCAGTATCTCATCTATCCCTAGTGATTTAGTTGTTTCCAATACACCCAGGGCAGTTTTCATTTCAGTTTCTAGAATTACAGCTTCTTCTTCAAAGGTGTCAGTCATCGTTTTGTCTCTTTTGTATAGAATTTCAGTAGACTCTTTCCACCTTTCCTTTATTTCCCCTAAATAATAGTCTACCTTGTTGGTCATTTAACATTCCTAGTCTAGGTTTGAATTTCCCCAATTTTCTGGTAGAGCTCTCTTGTTTTTCCTTTTTTCTTGTTTTCTTCTATCTTCTTACAGTGACCATAATAATATTTATAGTTTCAGTCCATATTTCTTCCGGTTCTTAGTCAATTAAGGTTAAAAGTGCAAATATGTTTTTTAATGAGGACTTTAAATCTATCAGGAATGTTATTACATTATATTTTTGTGCTACACATGTTTTAGTGCTCTTCTTTATTTTTTCCTTAATGTTTGATATTTATAGTTTGTGGTCAGTACCACAATCAGCTCCTGGTCTTATTTTGGCAGACATAATAGAACTTCTTCATATCTTGCCTCCAATTACATTGTCTGTTTGATTTCCATTTTGGCCATCTGGTGATATCCATGTATAGTCATCTTTCTGGTTGTTTGAAGCATATGTTTGTAATTGGCAAGTTGTTGGCTTTGCAGAAATCCATGGGTCTCCTCCTGCTTCATTTCTGACCCCTAGTCCAATTTTTCCAAAGATCTTAATTCAGTTTTATTTCCTAATTTTCTGTTCCAATAACCTGTAATTATCAGAATATTTTGTTTTGGTGTATGCCCACATTCTTAGATACTTGCATTAAAAGCTTTCAATTTCATCTTCTTTTTAAAAAATATTTTTTCATTTATTTTTAGAGAGAGGGAAAGGGAGAAATAGAGAGAGAGAAACATCAATATGTGGTTGACTCTCATGTGCCCCCAACTGGGGGTCTGACCCACAAGCCAGGTATGTATCCTGACTAGGAATTGAACCAGCAACCCCTTGGTTTGCAGGCTTGCAGTCAATCCACTGAGCCATACCAGCCAGGGGTATTTTCATTCTCTTCAGTTTCCACAGTTGGAGCATAGAGAAAATTGAATGATGGTTATATTAATAGGTGTTACTAGAAGTCTGATTGATATTATTCACTCAGGCCTTGCATTGTGGCCCCTAACTATCTATGATACGTCTTGTCTCAATATTAAAGACACTCCATTTCCTCTGAGTTCGTAATTTCCAAACATTTGTAGGTGCCTGACCGGCAATGTCCCATTCCAGTCCATTTAGTTCTCTGACATCAAGCTCGGCAATGTTTAGATGTTCTATTTCTTGCTTTTCAATTTCCAGTTCACCTGGTTTGTGCTTCTTACATTCCATGTTCCAATTGCATGAGTTGTGCAACATCATACCCTCCTTTTGCCTTTGTGCACATCATTTCATTAGCAACAATGCTATTCATTCTTCTTTGCTCTTCCCCAGTAACTGTTAGACTGCTTCCCAATGTGGGAGCTTCACCCTTCAGGACTATCTCATATTTCATGTTAGATTGTCTCCTCATATGGTTTTTAAGGTAAAACAAAAGAAAAAGTGAGAAAATAACATGTATCAGTGGTTAATCGTTGTCTTCTGTTGTATGGTATGTAGATACAAACTAATGTGGGACTACATCAAACTAAAAAGCTTTTTCACAGCATAGGATACTACTAACAAAATGAAAAGACAACCTATGTAATGGAAAAATTATTTACAAATCATATAACTGATAAAGGTTAAATACCCAAAGTATATAAAGAATGCACGAATCTTTATAGCTAAAAATAAACATAAAAAAAGTAGGAGAACTGAATAGACATTTTTCTAAAGAAGACATACAAATGGTCAACAAGGTATGTGATATCACTAATCATCAGGGAAATGCAAATGGAAAAAAAACAAAACAAAACAATGAGATATCACCTAACACCTGTTAGGATGACTATCATTAAAAAAAAAAAAAGAAATAACAGGTGTTGGTAAAGATGTGAAAAAAAAGTGAAACCTTTTTGCATTGTTGTTGAGAATGTAAATTTTTGAAGTCTCTGTGAAAGCTATGAATATTCCTCAAAAATTAAAAAATAGAAATATTACATGATTTAGCAATTGCACTTCTGGTTACTTAACAAAAAGAAACAAAATCAGTATCTCAAAAAGATATGTACATCCCCATATTCACTGGAGCATTATTTACTTAGCCAAGACATGGAAAGATTATTTACTGAGCCATTGGTATATATTACAAAATATATTCCAAATATAATAGATTGTTATTCAGCCATAAAAATAAGGAAATCTTGTCTTTTGAAATAAAATGAATAAAACTTCAGGGTATTATGCTTAATGTAATAAGTCAAACAAAGAAAGACAAATACTGTATGTTCTCACTTATATGTGGAACTTAACTGAATTCATTGAAATCAACTTCTCTTTGAGTGAAGTACTTGCAAAGATTCTCATCTCAAAATTTGCCCTTAAGAAAGAATGTATAAATGAATCATGGATGTTTGCCTTTGAAGATTGCACAGTGTTTTAAAATTATTAATGATTAGAATCACTATTAATAATATCTACCACCGTGTGTTGATGATAGTAATTATCATACATACTTTACATGTATTTTCTACAAACCTCACAAGAACACTTCGTGCATATGATGTAAAACATTTTAAAGCATATAAGAATATAAGAGATTAGAGATGTACCTAAATCTGATCTGTGTTGTAATGCTTTGTACACTATCTCTTAATTTCTAACATGATGAATATTTTCCTAGTTCTTCTAGGTCAAAATTTTCTAATTTAAACATTATTGCAAAGGACCTGGACAGACACTTCTCCAAAGAGGACATATAGACGGCCAAAAGACATATGAAAAGATGTTCAAAGTCACTAATCATCAGGGAAATGCAAATTAAAACCACAATGAGTTACCATCTCGCACCTGATAGAATGGCTTTCCTCAATAATTATTATCAATAAACAAGGGCTAGGGAGTATGTGGAGAAAGAGGAACACTTTTGCACTGTTGGTGGGAATGCAGACTGGTGCAACCACTGTGGAAAGCAGTATGGAGTTACCTCAACAATCAAAAATGGATCTGCTTTTTGACCCAGTAATCCCACTTCTAGGAATATATCAGAAGGAACCCAAAACAGTAATTTGAAAGAACATAAGCACCCCTATGTTCATTGCAGCACTTACAATAGCCAAGCTATGGAAGCAGCCCAGGTGTCCTTCAATAAATGAGTGGATAAAACAACTATGGGACATTTACACAATAAATACTACTCAGTCATAAAAAAGAGGAAAGTTTTATCCTTTGTGACAGTATGGATGGGCCTGCAGAACATTATGCTAGGTTAAATAAACCAGTCAGAAAAAACAAATTCCATATGATTTCACTCATATGTAGAATCTAATGAACAAACTGAACCAACAAGGAAAAAGGGGACAAACTCATAGATGGAGAACAGATGACAGCTAGTGGTGGGGGATGTTAGAGGGAAAAGGGTTTGAGCAAAAAAGAAAAAGGACTCATGGACATGACAACAGTGTGGTGATTGCAGGGGGGAGGGAGCATAAAGGGACTAATGGTAATGGAAAATATAATAAAGATAAAATTTATTTTTGAAAAATATTTATTTGTTACTTTTGTTGAAAACACTAATGTTATATTTTGTTATTATGGATACAGTCAGAATATGTGAGGTCTCTCCAAAAGGTATCCAGCCATATAATATGAAAAATAGAGACATTTATTGAACAAGAAACAAGATACAACAAGCATTGTACTTAGGACAATGAGGCCTCAGTTCTCTTCAAAGTAGGCACCTTGGGATCTCACACAGTTCTCCCAATCACCAGCAGCTGCCCTGTTGTATTTTCCTAAATCTCATTGATGGTCTGAAATCTATTCCCTTTCAAAGGTGATTTTAGTTTTGGGAAAAGCCAGGAGTTTCAGGATGCCAAATCTGGGCTACACAGGGGTAAATCACCTGGATGATTTGATATTTCACCAAAAATCTCTGCACAAGAGGTGATGCATGAGCAGGGGCTTTGTCCTGGTCAAGCTGCCAATCACCAGTTGCCCATAGCTGTGGCCTTCTGAATCATCCAAATAGTTTCCACAGAGGAATGTTCAAGCTTAACACAAAATTTGATGCAGATTCATTGCTCTACTCTTTCATTTTGAATGCAATGGCCACACAGTACACATGCTCACTCAATAGTGTCTATTGCCCCCACTGACTAGTACAGTGAAGTCTTCATTGTTCACACATGCACATTCCAGTCAACTCTCCTTGGCTGCCAGGTTACATTGATGTCACACAAACTGTTCTCATTATATTAACAATGGCTGGATTTTTTCTGGATAGACCTCATAAGTCTTAAGTGACAGCTATAACTACAACAGTTTTTCTGAGAAAAAGATTATGTATTTTCTGACAAAATTTAGTCAAACGGATAAAAGTTGTGAACCAAATAATAATAATGATTGGAAAAAGAGTAAAATAAGTTTAAGAAAGAATAAGGAAGAGAAAACAATTTTATCAGGGCTGTACCCATGAAACTTCTGAAGGGGGATTCTATGAAAAAAAAATATTAGGAAACCAGTTATCCAAAACTATAGGGAAATATAATAATTTATATTATCCAATTGCAATATATAGTGTATTCACTTTCATATTATCTTTTATAAAAGCCACATTGTTAATATCTCTCAACTTGCTTCATATATCCCACATCTGCTAGTTATTATTTGAATATACTAATTCTTATTTTAAAAGTGAGAGCCTGAAAAATCTTATGCCATGGACTCCCTTTGAAGTGCTACAAAACAATAAATATTCCATTTATCTGAAATATTAGAAGTTGTGTCATTTCTACAAAGCCACATAAGGTCAACTTTAAAATAACAGTTACATTTAGATTAATTGGATTTTTAGAA
Source organism: Desmodus rotundus (assembly GCF_022682495.2). Classification (NCBI taxonomy): domain Eukaryota; kingdom Metazoa; phylum Chordata; class Mammalia; order Chiroptera; family Phyllostomidae; genus Desmodus; species Desmodus rotundus. The sequence continues at coordinate 70,642,046 of NC_071388.1, read as the reverse complement.
GTATTAAAATGCTTATGCAATGGAGGTATTTTATTATACCTCCTTAAGATGCTATGCAATGGAGGTATTTTATTTATTCAAAAGTAACACTTTCTTAATATATGTCAGAATTTTTAAAATACACAAATATAAATCAATGCACATATATACACATTTTCATAAAGTCAAAATTATACCATACTAATGAAAGCTGTCATAATTTTCTCTGCTGATATTCATGTTTTCAATCACATATTAAAGCATATAACTGTAAATATGTAATTAAATTTAGATATATCTTTTAAAATTACATGTACAGAAATGAAGATCTAGATCAATTATTCAAGGTGTCAATTTTTATTTTCAAAACTTAAAAAAAAATTCTCATCCTGACTGGTGTGGCTTAGCTGGTTGGAGCATCATCCCATAGACCAAAAAGTGTCAGGTTCAATTTTGGGTCAGGGCACATCCCAGGTTACATACAAGAAGGCAGCCAATAGAAGTTTCTCTCTCTTACTGATGTTTCTCTCTATCCCTCTTTCTGTCTCTCTTTCAAAACAGTGAGAATTAAAAATAAAAAAGCAAATTAAAGGATATGAGGAGCTCCCTTTTAAAAATTACCTGTTTTAGAAAGGATGAAAAAAAATCACCTGCAAAAATAATTAACAGGAAATAATAGAGATATAAGCAGCTGCTGACACTAACATTGCAGAATTTTTGATCCTACAATGTATGATAGCAAATCTTCATGATGGCAGAAAATGTTAGCAGCATAAGATATGATTTTAATCAAATGAAGGTTATAGTGTATGTATCAATTAAAAATAGCCTACATATTCCAATTAGTACTTAAAATCTTCAAGCTTCTTAATATCACCATAAATATATGAAGTGGCTTAGCCAGTTTTGATACAATTTGTGTTTCATCTTAATAAAGAGGGCCCCTAGGCTCCTTCTAATTGGAACCCAAGAATGATTGAGTTTCTTGCTGTCATGAATAGCAATCTTCCCTGCTGATCAGGCAACCAAAGGTGATCATTCAAAAAGTGGTTCCAGACTACACTTCCTATATGATAAGGCTGAAAAAGAGTTAGAAGCTCCGCATCAGGGGTAACAGTATCAGGCATAACACTGTTCAACTCCATTGTGAGAACATGAATATAGTCAACCCATAGAGTTTCCCCTCTAAAAGTCCAAGTTATTAGAAGCTGAAAATGTATCATAGGAGTTGAAATTTGTTTTATGTTTCGATCTACCAAATCTATGGAACTAAAAAATATGTTTTATTGTCCCATGCCCCTAAAGACACTTTTCAGCGGTTACTACCTAGAATGACAGAAAACAAAAGCAAAAATAAAAAAGGAAACCAAATATGCTCTTGCATTCTCTTGTATTCTAAGGCCTCGGTGAAGAAGTTTTTATCTTAACAGATAATTTAAAAACTTTTTTAACTCAATGTTTTGTTCTGTACATATCCAATAAGAGATTATTCCATATCTTTAACAACTTCCTATTTAAAAATTAGCATTGGAAAGAATTGCCCAACTCTGTCAGACTCTCAGTGTATTTAGTATCTTGAACCAGATGCAAACCTGATTCATAGTTTCCACTGAAACTCTTCAGTTAGTTCTTGGGGAATTTATTCTGTAGTGCTATGCCATAGTATCCTCTAATTCTCCCAACTGCATATGGAATTACCCACTCCCTAGGTATTGATGAGAATGGAATCTTTCTTTGTCATCAAAGCAGCCATTTTCTCTTTTAGGCTCAAGCTTGAGAATAAATATAAAAGATGAGTAGTTCAGTCATGGAAAAGTCAGTTCCATAATGTAGGTTTCCTAGGGAAAAATTTTTTTTCTGGTGTCTTTGAGGAAATAGACAGGAGTAAATGCCCTTTTGAGTTTGGGATGGATGCACTTTTCATTAGCTTTCTTTTCCCAAATAGTTATATCCTCTTTGAGTTCCTTAATAAGTACTGTACATGTTGAGCTTTAATACTAAAATTAATCTTTTAAATATTAAATTGATATTTCCTAGAAAAAAATAATAGTCACTGTAACAGCATTCAAATAAACATTTTGCTCTTGCTTAAAGGGAAAATATTGCCTATATATATGTTATATATTATATATATAATATCTCCCATTATAGTATGGAAGATATATATATATATACACACTTATATTTCTTTAATATAAGACAAGGCAGAAACTTATGTTAATAACTCAATGCCATAGGTATTAAACTTATATCACACATGAAGCCTTTATTTCAGTTTAGAAATGTCACAAGTGGAGATATATATGATTTAAGTTTTAATACTAGGGAGAATTTTTTGAAGTCTAACTTTCCTCTGTTTCCTATAATATTTTCACTCTAAAGTAAAAGAATGTGGTAGGAGTTATGTAAATATCTTGGATCTATTTTCTGTTTCAAGCAAAAACTTTTAAATTGAGAATCATACTAAAGAATTTATGAATAAAACTCTGTGTTTATGCTATCAAAATTTTTAGAGAAATGGAGGGAAAAATGAAATGCAAATTAATTCATAAATGAGTTTGAAATTGGGTTCAAGTAGAAAGGCTTAGGTTTTCGGAGCTCTGGGAAGAAAGATTCTGAAAGAAATCTAGCCTAGACAGTTCTCCAATGGGTAGATCGAAATAACAGCCATAAACCAAAGCCCCCAAATTGTCAACCAAGTGAGGAACCTCCCCTTGCAAAAAAGGAGGAGAAAAAAAAAGCTGGGGTCACTCGCTTTTTAAAAAAAATTTAAAATATACAGAAGAAACAGGAAGGGATTACTTGTATAAGTAATGTAATGATCAAGTAAGGGATCATTTGTATATCAATTACTTCAAATTTAAAGATAAACAAAGGGTTATTTTGTTTTACAAATCAAATGAGGTGTTTGAGCATAGTTTGTAAATAGCATTATACATATATTCAAAGTCATATTCTTAATATTGTGAAAATCTAACCTGTTGAAGAGTATATCAAGCTGTGATTTTTTCTCCTCAGATTTGATTGTTGTGCAACTTAATTGTAATGAAATTTGTTGTCCTTTTATTCCTGATATTGATTTCAGATTTTTATGAGAGCAATTTTTAAGTCATAGTATGACATACTGTTTGCCAACTGTAGATGGTTTACTTATCACAATTTAGGTTCATTTGAAAACATAATCAATGAAACATTTATGTGTCTGTATAGATATAGCTTTGCTCAAGGGAAAACAAACCTTTAGAAACATTTATAGTGGAATAGTCTTCAAAGAGTCTTGATGGATTTAATTACAAAGAATGTTCTACTTTTACACTTATATCTTAAGACAGATAAAAAAAAATCAATGATTTTTTGTTGTTGTTAAAGCCTATATATTATTGACTAGGAATCGAATAAGTTTATGTTAGTATTATTAAACAAATATTTTTAAAGATTTTATTTATTTACTTTTAGAGAGAGGGAGAGAAACATCGATGTGTGATTGGTTGCCTCTCCCACACCCCCTGTTGGGGACCTAGCCCACAACGCAGGCATGTGCCCTGACTAGGAATCAAACTGGTGACCTTTCAGTTCACAGTCCAGTGCTCAATCCACTGAGCCACATCAGTCAGGGCTATTAAACAATTACTAATAAACCTGTGCAAGTTTTAAGCCAGGAATTATGAAGGATATAAGGAAATAAAATAAGTATTTTTTTCTCTGTGATATTATATTTTAATAATTTACATAAGAGAAATGTCACCAACCATAACACTTGGCAGAACATGGTAAGTAGCATAAATGAGTTATAAAACAAAAATTCATTATACCTAAATTAGAAACATTATCACGACCTTTATGAAAGATATAAGTTTTGATTAGTGTTTTCAACTATGATAGGTTTTGACTGGTAGAAACAGAAGGCACCATCTCACAAGGAGAGAGAACCCTAGATATTTATCCTTCAGAGGCCATATTGCTGAAGAGGTCAATTTAAATATGGTAAATGTCAAAAAGAGAGAACACAGTTGATAAGTGAAATTGCTATGAGTTAAGTCAATTTAGGAAAGAATAAAGTTAAAAGTGCTTGGCATGATAATAGAGTTGGGGTCCTTTGCTAGGTGATTGGATAAGGAAGATGTGGTACATGGACCTTGAGGATATCATGCTAAACAAAATAAGTCAGACAGAAAAAGTCAAGAACCATATTATTTCACTCATATGTGGGATGTAACACTGAAAGCAACAAATGAGCCAAACCTCATAGACACAGACAATAGTACTGTGGTTACCGGAACGAAGGGGGTGGGGTAGTTAGAAAAGGGTAAAGGGCATCAAACATGTGGTGACAGAAGATGATTTGACTCTGGTGGTGGCCACACAATACAATACACAGATAATGTATTACAGAAAACGTACACTTGAAACCTCTATAATTTTATTAACCAATGTTACTCCTATAAGTTTAATAAAAATAGAATAAATACGCAATAAAGGGCCTTTTGTGACAGACTAATGAATCTAGAATTTCTTGAAAAATGAAAATACTTTGTAATGGCTTTTAAGAAGTGAGTATTCCTGATCAGAATTTTCTTAAAGGGTAACATTGTGAGCTATCTGACAAAAGAAATTCAATTAATAGACCATATATAGAGTTCTGAAGAAGGCAAAAAAGGCCCTACATGATGAATTTGAAGTAATACTAAAGGAAAGCACACAATAGATAATAAAAGAGCTGTTGGGAAAGTAAATATAATATTTTGGAGCCAGAAAATATACAGTGTTAAGGAAAAGAGAGGAAAACACTATTTATGGTGTTCGGTGTGTATCATAGGAATAACCTTAGTCCTACATAGGAGAAAATAACATGCAAAACCAACCAACCAATCAGACAAACAAAAAAACATAAACCAGGAAAAAAACAAATTGATATACAGCAGAAAGGGAGGATTGATGATTTCATTTTGAAATATGCTGAATATAAGTGCTAGCAAAAAATTATGAAATATATCTGCATCTAGCAATAACAAAATGAGAAATTGAAATCAGGACAGAGGACACGACTAGAATTTTTTACACAGAAAATTTGGAGCCAAACAAGTGTCTTAGTTCAAGGGAAAAAAAAGCAGATTACCCAATATCTTGAAATAATTTTATTTAGTACATAAGAAAAGAAGGGTAATGAACTCCTAGAGGTCCAAGTAATGTTAAAAAAGGATAATGTCATGGGAACAAAAATAATCTAAAATTTTATTACCCTAAACGTTTATCATTAAAACTCATCCAATACCTTGAATGAACTCTTAATTCTATGACCCCCTCACATCCAATAATTATTTTGTTAGCCCACGTCAGCCATGATCACTAAATGTTGTCATCATCATAACTTCAGTATCTTAAAAATCTTAATTTTCCAATGACAATCTCCTATCTTTTTGACTAACTGTTCTGTTATACATCATCAAAACCTCCAGTCCTAACTAATGATCCCACCATTATTTACCTTTATTCTTCAATTCCCTCCAAGTCCCCTTCTTTAATCAGTCTTACAATCAATTTTTTTTCTTTGCCCTATCCATTATGCTTATATGGTTAAATTCCAGCAATAATGAAGACAGTTTTTACATCTTCCTTGAGTCTTTATCAGAACATTCAGACAAGCTTAATAAAAAATGAACAGAGGTTTTAAATATTGTTCTTAAGGTCATCATGCATAAATGCACGTGAAGAGCAAAGATAAAGGCATTTTTAAAGCCAAAGTGAATTTCATTATTATTTCTTTTAGTATTTTATGTTTATTTTATTTTGCTTTTGTTTATGTTTTTCTAATCTGGACATATGCCTTGTATATTATCACAAACATTTTCAGAATACATGATTAGATTAATGAATTTCCACTTTCCCTAACTCTTTAACATAATATTTAAAAATACATATTTATACAAAATCTGAATTTTGATACCATTAGTATCATCACTTATTAAGTTGATTTTGACCTAATATTTCAAATATTTAGGAGTGGCATAATACAGCAAATGAAGGGGAAAAAAAAGAAGAAGCTTGAAGAAATTAGATGAAAAAAATTCTTACAACTTCTCTTTTAAATTTATAATTTTCCATTGCATTTCTAGCCTTTTGCAGTTGTATTGATTTATTTGATAAGTACATCTTTGTGTATCTGCATGAGAGGGAGAGAGACAGACAGAGACAGAGAGACAGAGAGAGAGACAAAGATGGTTCCTTGGCTTTTATCCATATCGGTTTCCACTGCCTTCTGCTGTTAGTGGTTTCTGGATGTATTGTTCGATCTCTTGTTTTATCCTCATAATTCATATGGGTTCTTTTTTGCTCAACATGAATATGATATTTCCCATGCCTGCACACAATTCTTTTTAGGAAAAGTGATTATATATATTTTTTGTCTTCCTTTTTATTTGCAGTTTGAGAATCCCAGTGGTTTTTGCTAAAAAGCTCAATAATGAAAACCTCTATTCGAAAGTCAACATCAGTATTTTTTTCTGATAGGGTCAAAAGTCCTGAGTGCACTAAAAATGAAGTCAGTTTGAAGGAGAAAATTACAGCCTACTTATCCCTTTAAATTACAAGTTATAACTCTGAGTTTATCTGCTCATGTAAATTCCTCAAATCAACAATTTTACCAGTATAATGTCAAGTGAGAGCAGTCTCACTATATTAAAGGTTAGACTTAGATGGGACAATAACAACAACGTCAACTTCCATGAGATTTAAAACCACAACGACAAATAATAAATGGACTTTTTTTTCTACCCTCATCGATCTGAGCATATGCTACTGGATTATAATTTTTTAAGCCATTTCTTACCTCCAAGTTTAGAAGCCCAACATAAACTCATGCAAGAGGTAAGTGCTCTGTAGAAAACTTATAAATAATGGCATTTTTTTAGAATGCCTGGGAAGTCCTGGACCACTTTTCACTGATAGGTAGTGTTCATTGATGTTTATTTTGACACTTTTAGAAACAAAGTAGTCATACTACAAACTGTATAATTTCAGCCAATTTATGCCACACAAATAAAAGATTATCCCTTGAAAAGATAAGATTGCTATGATCCTAGAGCAATGACAGATCTTAGTGCTGAAAGAAAATATTCAAGATTGTGAAAAATGCTTAAACTAATCTCTAAGGATTTTGTGCTAAAGCAAAACAATTACTCATGCCTTATCTATACTTAACATTTTTTTGGTAAACATAGAATATTAATTCCTGGTTAAAAGATGAATAAATCTCTACTAAACATCCATATACACATCTGAGCAATATTATTACATTAAGCTTAACATTTTAATGATATATTTAGAAATGATCATTCTTAAGAAAATATATTTTAACTTATTTAAAACTTAGTAGTTTTAAAAATCTCATTTGAGTAAGCTAGACTTTAGAACATTTTCATGGTTTTAATATTTTATTTTACTTTGCTTTATTATTTTTTATTCTCACACAAGGATTTTTTCTTTAAATGCTTTTAGAGAGAGAGGAAGGGAGAGAGAGAAACATTGATTAGTTGCCTCCAGTACATGCTCTCCCCAACCGGGGATGGAACCTACAACCTAGGTATTTGCCCCGACCAAGAACAAAACTAGCAAACCTTTTGGTGAAATTCTTAGTGTATGGGATCATGCTCCAAACAGCAGAGCCCCCTGGCTAAGGTAGAACATTTTCATGTTTTTTAAATCAAGACTTTATGAGTCAGAGTTTTTTAGAATCTGCCACTTTATCAATCTTTGTACATTATAAGGGCAATTTGATTCCATATCAAATGCATCTACAAGCATTGTAATCAATTAGGTGCCTGAAAACCATTCAGTTCAAGGGCACATTGTAATGACAGGGTCTTATTGTCCATATACGGGTCACTTTGCAACCCATTACTTCCACTGCTATAAAGTAGTGTTAATTAACCTTATAAAATCATATACTTATGTTAATTCCTCTGCTTCTGCTCGGTAACTTTTTTTTCCTAATATTGAAACCAACAGTCTTAGAAAAGTAGAAGTAAAGTGTACATCATTTATCTCTTAGGTGGAGAATTAAATGTTCCATATAAATGATTGCTAAAGATAATTAAAATTTAAGACTTAAAAATTTGAAAGTACATTATAATTATTTGTCCTTCTCAAAGGATCAAACTTTTCTGCACAAATACAGAGAACATACTTAGTGGCATTGAACTGTATTTTTGTTGTTACGATCTCTTAAGTTTGAACATAGATTTTTGCATAGTGATGGTTTTAGAGAACCTGAAGTGAGTAGGACTTAACATGCTCTTTGGACGAATACCCACAAGTCCAACTGCACCACAGGTAGTGTTAAGGCAATGATTTTCAAACCTTTTGGGTGTGGCCTATAGCAAAAAGCATATTTTACAATCTCATACACTACACAAATACAACAGGAAATAAAATTTGTTCTTTCTAATGTTCTGTGACATTTTCTTTTCTTTTTCTTCCTTGTATTTTCCTATCTTATTCTATTATTTTCTATTTTATTTTTAGTTTTTTTAAGGATTTTTAAACTGATCTTCTAATTCATTAATAAGTCACATTCAGCAATTTGAAAGCACTGCATTTGTGACCCACAGTGAAAGCTCCCATTGCCTCTAGATCTTTTTGCCCCTACATTGCCAAGCTATTATACTTTTAATCTTGCTTCTTTATAATACCTTACAATGCTGATCCCTGTTATTTGTATTTTGAGCATTAGTGTTTAAGTCCATCACAGCTAACCATTTCAGGGACAACTGCTGGTCATATGTCAAATAGTTGTTGCTTTCTTCTGCTGCTTTAAAAAATTTTGTCTGTTTCCTTTTTTCCTTTCCTTGAAGTGTCCCAGATATTTATAGTACTATGAATTTGCAAAAGTTGGACTTGAAGGCCATCATCAATCACTGATAGATTCTTCCTATTCTAATAAGAGACATTCATAAATGATCATTTCTCTACAATTTGGGGCATTATATGCTGTTTTTTTTTCTTTAAACTTTGAAGTCAAGACTTCTTTATGACTATAACTCTATATGAAAAAGTGAATCAATATGCACCATATATTTTATTTTTATTTTTTAAAGATTTTATTTATTTATTTGTAGAGTGAGGGAAAGGGAAGGAGAGAGAGAGGGAGAGAAATATCAATGTGTGGTTGTCTCTTGCATGCCCCATTCTAAGGACCTGGCCCACAACCCAGGCATGTGCCCTGACTGGGAATCGAACCAGTGACCCTTTGATTCTCAGGCCTGCACTTAATCCACTAAGCTACACCAGCCATGGCTTAACCATATATTTTTTAAAAACCTGTAATGCAGGAAATCTTCTTTAGATTGTTCGAATAAATGGCTTTCTGGGCAAAAGAATTTTCTTGGTTTCAACAATAAATTGAAATAATACTAAGTATCTACACTGAATCTAATTTAATTTTACATACCATACTTGGATTTCTCCGTGTATTTTGCAAAAGTGATAATCAAGGCATTTAACTCAGGCATGATTTAATCTACTCAGTAACTTGACCAGATGGATGTTAACTCTAACATTATGACACATAATATGATAAAAATATAAAGAGGAAAATGCAAATATTATTGAACGGCACTTGTTGAGCTATTGGCTACAATTTTTTTAATCAAGGATATGGTATAGTTATTTCATATTTTTAATGAATATTTAAATGACGAATGAATATTTTTTTGTTTTTGCAATTTTCCTACAATTAAATTTTGATGACTTTGTTTTTATATAAACCCACATGCAATGCTTATATATCTTTAGATATAAAGTGAAATGCTTAGATGTAATCTTATAATTAATATATATGTATGTGTATGTGTGTATATATATATATATATAAACTACAGAGATTTTTTAAGATTTTATTTTTATTTATTTGTAGAGAACGGGGAAGGGAGGGAGAAAGCAAAGAAGAAAAAGATCAATGTGTGGTTGCCTCTCACACGCCCCCTGTTGGGGACCTGGTCCACAACCCAGGCATGTACCCAGACTGGGAATTGAACCAGCAACTTTTTGCTTCACAGGCTGGCGCTCAAACCACAGAGATACACCAGCCAGGGCCAGAGTTTTAAACCTATGAGCCCAAAACTGCATCTTGAAATTCTAATAATGTCTATGACAGCATCATTCCAAAATGGCATATTGAAACATTTTTCTTTTAGAGTTTCCTGCTAAAGATCTACATAATCCCTCAAAATAATTAGCTTTTTGTTGCAAGAAAACTGCTTACCAGAGAAAGTTCAAAAAGAACATTTCCTCTACAGATCCATAACTGTGGTTCTGCACACCTTATGGGACTTTCACAGACATAGGAACATTTAATTGAAAATGATTGAGTGCTCAAAACACCACAGATGCCCAGCCTAAATAACAGCAGTGGGGATTACCCAGAGTCAGCTTCTTGTTTCGAAAGCAAAACCAAATACATTAGGTCTCATTTCTAAGATAAGCACTTGTGCGTTTCCAGAGAGTCAATGAGTGATTAAATTTTGAAGCCATGAGATGGAAGAAAAAGACCATATGGGTCTCAGAAAAGAAACACACAGGGGAAGGAAAGCACATGGATACATATTTTTAAAAATTATATGAACTTCCCAATATTATACCTTTGAAAACATTTTAGAAGAAACTGACTATATTGCCTCTAATTTAATTAATTGAGACAATATTTGTATCTCTCTAGATATCAGATATAAGGAAAGAAAAACACTCTAAATATCCTGTAACCTTCATTATCCAAGGACTGCCACTGCAAGAGTATCTCTAATGAAAAGGAGACCCTCATTATGTTTATGCAGCCAAATGTTTTGGAAACATATTAAGCATAACATTTAACAAGAAATACTACTTTTAAAGAATGTTCACTTTTAACCTATTGCTTATTCTACTTACCCTATAAGACTTCCCCTTGTATTCCATTGCATTGGCATTGCGTCTGCGTTAGTACTGCTTTGTAGTATTAACCTGCAGTCTTAATCTTCTAAAGTTACATAAAATTAAGGATATAATATAACCTGCTTTTTATAAACAAATGTATATAACAGGAGAATAATTACTATATATCTAATCACAAATCTAGGTAGGAAATAGATATGTTTAGAAATTCTTTAGATAATATTTAGACGTACTAACATTAAGCTTACATAACTGGTTATTTACAACTATTTGGTAAATAGGCTTTCTTAGTAGTTTATGAGAATGCTCTCCTTCCTGCCAACCTCATCAAGTTATTGTGAGAAATCAATATGATTGGAGAACTGAAAATATAGCAAACAAGATAATGTAAACATTGTTAAATGTTTTGTTAAAAGTATTGTTAAAATTTTAAGAGGGCATTATCCCAATTCTACCATTTATCAGCCATGTGACTGGAAAAAGTCATAGAACCTATAAGACTTATCATCCTCTTCTACAAAGTGGAAATTATTATAAAAGTCTTTGTGAACTTTTTATAACAGGATAGTTGTATGGTTAAAATAAGACACTAAGCATCAGTGTACTTGGAAATCTTTGTCAAAACAAGACTGTACATCACAGATCTTGGATGCTCAGCCACTCATGAGCCATGACATTCACTTCTTTCTCCTTGTTTATGGCCTCCCATATCTCCTGCTTTGTCTTCTCTGTCAAAACTCGCTAACCGATTAGTTCCTTCGTCCCAGCAGAACTGCTTTAGAGTGCAGCCTTTCCCACATTTGCTGTGGCAATACTCATTCTCCACCCTTTCCAATCCTTTCCAGTTGTTCTGAAAATCTTTCTACCTTAACACTATAAGGGCGCTGTTCTGTGGCTCAGAATAGTCCAATTTCCCATTTCTGACTATATTGTATTTTAGAGGGTTCATGCACCTGCCTATTTCTAGCAGCTCATAATTTCTATTTATCCTCAACTAAAACAGCCATGTTGATCTATCAGTTTTGACATTACTTTAGTCTGTATTTCTCTGCTGTTCAATCATGCTTTTGAAAGTCATGAACCATCATCCTAGAAGGTGTTTATTCTACTTGGAACCTTGAATGTCAGAGCCATGGAAGAAATATGAGATAATAACACAGTTTTCAGAGTTGTCATAGTTGGCCAATATCAGAATATGTATTAAATGCAAAACTAAGAATTCTGAGTTTAAAACTTGGTTAGATATGCTGCACATAATTCTTGTAAAAGTAATAATTTATCATCACTCTCATGGTTATTATTTTTTATGAAATGACATGGGGGCAGAAATGTCATATATATGATCATTAATTTTGAAAAATTGTTCACTATATTTTATTTTCTTAACTTTATAGAATAAGAATACTGAATGTAGAAGAGTGAACCCTAGTGTAAACTATGGGCTTTGGGGCAATAACGGCATGTTCATGAATGACGATGAGCCCGTGGGTCCGTTTCCTGTGGTAAGTGTATCAATGTTGCGTGGCAAGTGAACAGTGGTGGAGGCTGTGCAAGTGTGGGGGCGGGGGAATTGGGGGACTCTGTGCTTTCCACTCGGCTTCACTGACCCTGAAATGGCTCTAAAAAATGAGGTGTATTAATTTTTTAAAATATTTTGCATGGTTATGTGATTTGTCCAGGGCCATTGAGGCCAAAGATATTCACAAGATTCATAATTCAAACCTAGTTTTGTATTGCTCTTGCCACTTCACCACACAACTACTTGTGCCCAAGAGCACGATAGCTTAGGCTTCATATCTGAAGATGAACAACACCCTGATTATTAATTAGATAGCTTTCAATAGCATAGATGGTAGGTGAGAAACAAATTTTGTAAAATTAACATCTGTTATCCTTTAGGTCAAATGATATACAATTGCTAATACTGTAGAGCAATTATTTTTCTTCAAAATTCATATTTTGTCTTGTTTTGGCATTTCACTCTGGATGATAACTTGCCTTTTTTAACTCCTAGTTTGTCTTGTCATTTCTTCTGGCTGTGATTGGGTTGTATGACAATTAGAAAATAACATGTAATTGGCAAAAAGTGACATATTAGGCTAAGGAAACTGACCTGATATAAAATTGTTTTGCTTTCATTTGAATCTCATTTTTAATCTCTATTATGCTAATTGAAAATGAATCAGTATGTTCTTAGCAGATTTCTTCCTAAATTCTTGATAATTTCAAAAATGGATGTATAATGGCTGCGTCAGGACACCTCACTAGTTTTTATATAGTATGCAATTTGTCTTCCTAAAAATTAAAATCTTTCTTTTTGTACAGTATAGGGATCTAGGCAATTATATATATTAAATTAATGATTAGAACACAAGAAAAATTATGGTTACCAGAAGGTAAAATAGTAAATAAAACATAAACATTGTGCTGGATACACAGAAAAATTTAACAATACCTATAATTAGTTTCTTTTGTAGAATAAATGTCAAATACACATTTAACTGAATATATCCCATTGCTTTCCTGAAGTATATTTAAAAGTATTAAACATTGGACTTTGGATTAAAATGAATGATGACTCATTGGTTATAGCATGTGGGGTGCACACCCACACCTCTTAAGGTCATGGCCTTCATGTAATATAACAGCTTTTTATTATTTTTATTATCTCCCTCTCTCTACGTCTACAAATGAAAAAGCCCCTGCCTGAAAGCTGTCTGGGAATGCAGCCAAAGAAAGAGGAAGGTTGCAAAATCTCTGGGGACTTGAAAGCAAAGTGGTTGGCATTAGTTTGGTCTTCACTTTAAACTAAAATTAAAACAATTCACAGACATGTACAGTAATCTCTCTTTTAAGGAAAGAATAGAATGCCTCTATAGCAACGTCAAGTGGAACAATTTGGTCCTGGCCCAAGTTATGCAGCTGTTCAGTGGGAAAACAGTAAAAAGGCTTCAGTCCAAAGCAGGCAAACAAGGCAGGATTGTTCATCAAGAGTTCCTGGGGCCCTCACATTTAGAACAAAGAAAACAACATCAACATACAGGACTGCAAGGCAGGAACATCTTCAGCACCAGTTCAGCCACACCGTCCTTTGTAATTCAGACAAAAGATAGCAGTATTTTGTTTATTACCAATATGCCTAATAACCTTGGGCAAGTCATACATCAATCAAACATTTTGAAAGAAACAATAAATATTTGGTCATTGATTAAAGATATTATTTAGGTCAGCAATGAGTTGTAAGGAAACATATACCCATTATCCATTTCTGATTTCCACCTGCTCATTAAAGGTGGATCAGGTAAATGGAAACATAATAGAAATTAAGTGTTTTGGGAGCCAATCAGCTGAGCTAGCATTGCTTGTCAGTGACTCTAAAATAACAAAGTGGGGAATCAAGTATAATTGCTCCAAAGTAATGGAGCGGAAATTTGGCAGTAAAATAGGAAACTCGGACCTGCCCATTGGCTATTGTGATACCACATCTTTCAGTTTTACTCCCACACTTTCTAGGCTTTTTTGATCCCATATTAAAATATGAATGGTCTTTCTATTATTTTTTCTTATTTATAACTTCTGTTTGACATAAATTGCTTTCCTTCTTTCTCTTCCATTTCTCCTGATTCATTTTCTGAAGTGAGTGATACACCCATTACCTTTGCTTCATCACTACCTACTATTTCCCTGATTAACCCATTTCAATTTGCCTTCTGTTCTCTCTGCTCTGGTGAGACTGTTTTCTTTACGAGCAGTAAAATTTCCTTTTGGGAAAATTCAATGATTTCTTTTCAGTCTTCTCTTTCTCTCTCTCTCTCTTTTTTTGTCCTAGCTGCCTCATCTAGCACTGTTGGAGATATAATATAAATTAAAGAGAAGCTAGAAATTAGACTGTCTTTAAAGGAGTTAATGCTACATTTATTGGACATGATAGTTACTTTGAAACTGTAGAAGAGTGGATTTAAAGATGATTAGGAAGGACATAAGAAAAGCAATGGTCTAAAGGCAGTAAGGAATGTTAGCTATACCTTTAATGTCAATGGCCTGGCAGTCTACAAGGGAAGCTAATGGTAAAAATGAAGATGGGAATGAGAAGACAATATAAGAAAATAACATACATTTACTTGTGTACCACATTGGGACCTATAAGGATAAAGAACATAATGACTGTACTAATTAGAGGTTTTCTATATGCTGTAAACTCATGGTAGAAACAGTCAGTTTGGTAGGAATTTGGCAAGTTTTGAGAAAGTGAATAAATATAGAAGAAAGTCTGGTAAAACAGCATGTACAGCAAGAGTAAGATGTGTCTTGAGACTGGCTAGTTCTTCACCTTCAAGCTTCCGAGGGTTCAACTTCAGGGATGAAAATTATTGTAGAACCCATCTTAGTTTTTCAAAAGTTACTTTGGCTAACATAACTGGCAGTCTATAGTCGCAATGGAAATAGTAGAAAATAGCTAAAGAATGTAAACTTTGGGTGGATAAGGGACATGTACTTGGAAACAAAATTATGGAGGGAAAGTAAAAGCCAAAATCCTTTGCTCTGTATGCCTTGATCCTGATTATGTTCCTTTGTATCTTCCTATGCTGAACCTTGAGGTTATAATGCAGAACAGAAATGAATAAACAAGACAGAAGCAGAGAGAGAGAAGGAAGAGGAACAGAAAGAGTTGGAAAGTAATAAGCACAAGGGATAGAAGTGAAGATGGAAAGGAAAGTGGAAAGTTTCTGGTGTTTGGTACACAGAATCAGGAGTAAATAAATTTGGATTTAGGTATGTCTAAAGCTGGCTAGAATCTGCTACACTTCTTTGCCTATTTAAAGTACTGAACTTGAAGCCAAAAGCTCTAGTTAAAATTTTAATACTAACATGCACTGCCACATTTTGATAGCATATTGCAGTTGAAAAATGTTTTCTATAAGCAATTTAATCTTATCAGATGGTAAGAATTATTAAAGTGAATTGTGCAGGATACATGCAGTAAGGCTACTAAGAAAAAATGTTTCCAATGTTTAAAATGCTTAAACATTTCTTAAAAGATAAACTAATACATTAATTCAAAACTGCTCTTTAAATCTGCATATTTATATCTCTAGGAAATAATTACTGAAAGAAAGCAGTTTTAAAATACCAAAACTATGATAAGGAAGTGTAAATATGCTTAGTGCTAAAAAGTACACTGCTATGCAGTTGAAGATAACATTTTAAACTTCTGTCTTAAAACTTTTAGAAAATATTCTCATAGAATAATATGAAATCTGCACTTAAACAACAAATATTTTTAAAAACAAATTTTTAATAATTTTACTTGACTTGGTATTTAAGGATTTGTAGGATGTATTCCAGCAGTGAAATTGCTGGGTCAAAAGGTAGATCCGTCTTTAATTTGTTGAGGGTACTCCATACTGCTTTCCATGGTGGCTGCACCAATCTGCATTTCCCGTTTCACACAGAGAAGAATTAAACCTTATTTCTTAAAATTTAAATGAAAATTCAAGTCAATTGGAAAAATTTTTAAAAATCAAATTATTAATTTATGCTAGACCTAGAGTGTTATTATATTAGAATGATCAAATGGCTCTCAAATAATCTTTGAATAATCCATATTTGGATAATCCATACTAATTTGGTTTTTGTATAAAAAGTAAATTTTCTATGAGTTTGCTGTTTATAAACATGAATGTGAAAAAGTATAATTGTAGAGTTGAAGTAATATTAGAACTAAGGTATTCTAATAATGAAATACAATTGAAAATGTTGAGCTTGTGACCCTTTTCATTTACATTCCCTCCACACAAATGACATTCACAAATTATGTTTTGTGGGAGCTGTTACATAAGAAATACAGAGTTGATTTTCCTTATTAAGAGACTGCTTCCTCATCTAACTTTAAAACTTGGGCATATTTTGAATATGCTTCAATATTTTCAAAGTTTTTCATGGAAGAGTAAGTTCAATAATGTCTAACTTTTATCAATCTGATGACATAAACAGGGACTGATTAAGCCTATACTCCTTTTCAGGTTCAAATATCTTACTGAGAAAAAAATCACAGCTGGATACCATCCCGGAAACTTCACTAGATGACAAAGGAAAAGACCAATCATCCACAGACACTTAATGAAGACATGGTTCAGGGGGTTTTCTGTTCTAGAGATCATTTTGCCCACCAAGCCAAGACAAAAGCAGTGGATTTCTGCAGTTAAAGCCTGTAATCAAAGCAGAATAGGAGAAGAAAAAAAAAAAGAAAAAAAAACTTCATTGCTCATTAAATCACTTACAGTGGTTTTCCCTTGGATTCACAAGTCAGAATTAAAGGCTGTCCTTCTTGTGGAAAAGGAGTGGACGGTATAATCTTAACTGATGGTGTATCTAGAAAAAAATGAAAAGGCCATTAAACACATATAAAACTATACATTTAGTAACTGTACATCACACTATGTGTTCACGCTCTTTTTTATAATTGTGTACATGCCAAAGGGATTTCTTAGATTTGGTGAAACAAGAGTATGTAATTTTAAGAAGCTACTATCCTGTCCATGGAAAGCTACCAGAAATATCTGAATATTTGATGAGCACCACTGTTGTATTATTTCTGAAATCTGAACTTAAAAGTGAAATTGCAAAAAACTTGGTTCAGATAACTATCAAGCATTTCATAGAATTGTTTCTTCAACTATTTATAGACAGCTATGAATACTATTATGTGGACTGAATGCATTTTTGTACATTTGAATAACAACACTTCCATTGTTGCAGGAATACCAGAAGCTTATAATAAGGAATCCACAAAAAATTCAAGATCAACTACTATCTCACAGCATTATGCAGAATCTTTTTGAAAAATGCAATAATGCAGTAATTGGTACATGCTGCTTGCTCTAAAGTAGTTAGCAAGACATTCGAAATAGTTATTTAGAATATTGCTAAAAATTTACATTTTGTTATACATGTTACAACATAATTGTTATAAAATTATTTCCATTTAGTAATGAAATCACCCTTAGTGGAAAAAGATTCAAGAATGCTTTAAGACATTTATACTTATAAATGTCTTTATGCTATGTAATATTATTTAATAAACATAAAGATACATATTTCATACAGAAATGGAAAGCAAGCTAAAGAAAGGGGACAATGTAAACCATATCATTTCTTCATGAGACTTTGCTAAGTCCTGGCATTGTGTATCCCACAGTCAACATGGAATTGCCTCCTCCTCTTATCTCCATTGCAAATGACATAGGCTCTGAGCATTCTTGATAGTCAGAGTTAGTCACATCCATCCTTAGTTGTGATGGAAGAATGGAACTGGCCTGGGGTTATACACACACTTTAACTTTAAAGCCAATTAAATAAATACCAATCAACTGTTTAATTTTTATTTATTTTTTATTTTTTAAATATTATTTAGTTATAGAGAGAGGGGAAGGGAGGGAGAAAGATAAGGAGAGAAACATCAGTGTGTGGTTGCCTCTCATGTGCCACCCACTGGGGACCCAGCCACAACCCAGGCATTTGCAGGGACTGGGAATCAAACCAGTGACCCTCTGAGTGCTCAACCCACTGAGTCATATCAGCCGGGGCTAATTTTTAGGTTAGATCTTATTTCAGAAAAATATTCAGATTTGTCACATATAGAAAAATAAACCTTATAAACTATTTATTCTTTTTAAGCTCATTCTTTCCCAATCATTTAAACAAGAAAATACATTTAAGATAATCAACAATATTATCCAGGTTATAAACAGGCATTCTGTATATGCCATAGTAAATAATTGCAGTGTAAGATTATCCAGGAAGAAAAAAAGAATTTGAAGAAATATGACACATACTCATTATATTTTAATTAGTAGAAAAAATATAAAAGATTTAAATACACCACTATTTTTTCTATTATTATCACAGTTAATGACTAGACTTATCATATAACTTTGTCTTCAAAGCAGAATATTTTTTAAAGTGAAGAGAAAATATTAACAATTATGCAGGGAAACAGCTGTGAGCAAGAACAATTCTGGGCAAACTGAGGTCTGATTTTTTGAAATTTGACTATGTATACACATAACAAAATTTAATTTTCTTCTGACAATATAAAAGGAAGCTTTATTTCCAGAAAAAATAAGTAGCAGAAGAAAGATCACAAAAGTATGATTTTTGGAAAGAAAATCATGTTAATTTGGGTGCCTGTGATGGGTAATTTTATGTGTCAACTTGAGTGCATCATGGGACACCCAGATATGTAGCCAAACATCACTACGAGTATTTCTGTAAGAGCCTTCTGGAGGAGACACATGCTTATTAATATTTTATTTTTAATTACAGTTTATTTTTAATTCTATTTTGTATTAGTTTTAAGTTTACAGCATCATGGTTAGACAGTCATATACTTAACAATTTGCTCTCCCCAACATTTCCAGTACCCACCTGCCACCATACATAGTTATTACAATATTGTTGACTATACTTCCTGTGCTATACTTTACACCCCGTGACTATTTTGTAACTGCCAATTTGTGCATCTTAATCTGGAGAAGATTAATATTTAAATTGGTAGACTTAAAAAGCTGTTTGCTCAGAATAAAGTGGGTGGCTCTCATATAATCCACTGAAGGTTTGACTAGAACAAAAGAGCTGACCCTTGCCCAACTCATTCTATAAATTAAAACATTGACATTTTTTGAGCCTTTAGACTTGAACTGAACATCCTGGGTCTTGAGCCTGCTGGACTTCAGAGTGAAATGACATCAGTTCTGGTTCTTACGTTTTTGGACTCAGAATGAAACTAAATAATCGGTTCTTCTTGTCTGTTGCATGCTGACTCAGATTGAAGATTCAGAGACTTGCCAGACTCCACAATTGTGTGAGCCAATTGCTTAGTGTGTGTGTGTCCATTCCCACTATCAGTTCTGTTTCTCTAGAGAACACTAACTAATACAGACTCCTAACAGACAGAACTTGGAACATGTTTTTTACAAGGGGTGAGGTCAGAAAGCACTGAGAAATGAGGTAGAAAGGGAAGGAAGAAAATAAAAAACTGTGTTATTGAGCAGATTACACCAGAGACAACTGGGGTTAAATCCTGCTGTGAACTCTGAGAAAGAATGTAGAGCATGCATCAGAGTTATGTTCTTGCTGGGCGAGGCACGGGAGTATTTAGTGAATACAGGTCTGCCCAGAAGATATCCAGACATACAATATGAAAAATAGTGACATGTATGGAGGAAGATACAAGATACAACAAGCATTGTATATAGGACAATTATGCCTCAGTCCCCTTCAAATTAGGCATCTTGGGACCTCACACAATTCTCCCAATCACCATCAGCTGCCCCGTTGTATTTTCCTGAATATCATTGACAGTCTGAAATCTCTTCTCTTTCAAAGGTGATTTTAGTTTTGGGAAAAGCCAGTGGTTGCTGGGCATCAAATCTGGGCTGTAGCGGGGCTGAGTCACCTAAGTAATTTGATGTTTTGCAAAAAAACTGCATAAGACATGAACCGTGAGCAGGTGTTTTGTCGTGATGAAGCTGGCAATCATCAGTTGCCCTTAGCTATGGCTCTCTGAATCTTCCAAATAGTTTCCATGGAGGAATGGAAAATTGATGCACATTCATTGCTGTACTCACTCAGTCATTTTGAGTGCAACAGCCACACAGTGCATATGCTCACTCAAGGGCGTCTACCATCCCCACTGACTAGTACAGTGAAGTCGTCATTGTTCACACATGTACATTCCAGTCCACTCTCCTTGGCTGCCAGATTACATGGTATTGTGCAAACCGCTCTCATTACATTAACAATGGCTGGACTTTTTCCAGACCTTGTTTTTTTTTACCAATTCTCATTAGTTCTTGGTGAGAATTGCTCTGGAGGGAGGAGGGAATGTTATCTCCCTGGCACTCCTGGTCTATTCAATGCAAAGGAATAGTTTGTGTCAAAGGGGTATGGATGGGAAAGCACCTGTTTCAATTATGGAAAATGCACAATAGCAGGCAGCTGTTTGAAGAGAGGAAAACAGAATATGGTCTGATTTCTTTTAGCACTGCACCTTTTAGTTTAAATAGTTTATTAGATAGGTAAGAACCTGTGTAACAAACAACTAGTTCCCTGAAGCACGGTTCAACTTTCTCTTCATATTCAAAATACAGAATTCAGTTACAACTACATGCCAAAGCAGATAATATGCTTAATATGTATTTCTACAAAACTTTCACAAAGACCACCAAATAACCACTAAGTTACCAAAATCAAGGAATAAAATACAATACTCTTATTTTATATTAGAATGTTGATATGAAATAAAATATTGATTAGACTCAAATATTCCTAAGAATTATCCCTAGGTTTATGCAACATCTCTCTTCTCCATCACTTACCCACATATTTCTGAATCATTTCTTACATTTCTAGTTACTTTTTCTCAGATTCAGTTCAGTTATCTTCTTATATTTAGTCTTTAGATATTGAGATCACCAAGAATGTGATTCACAATCTGTTCTCACATAATTTTCTCTAGGTCCTTTCAGCGATATGCATCTTTTCAGTCTCTATCTACTCACCAATCACTCTCAGATTTATATCCCAAGGCAGTTCTGTATCATAAGCTACGCTTACATGTAGGCAGAACCTATCTGACATATCTACTAGAATGTCTAAAAGGCATGGCGCATTACATATGTCCAAAATGAACTCAAAGTCTCCAAATCTCCTTCAACATATTCCTCTTCCGGCAATCTCTGTTCTACACAACACCACCACTCTCTCTCCACTATATACACAAGACACCTCTTGTTCTTTCATCTTTTCTAAATCAATGAACTAATCACATCTGGTTGATCTACCTCCTAAATAATTGTCAAATCTCATTTCTCTTTTTATAGTTCCACAATCACTTCTTTTATCTGCTTTACCATAATAGTAATTTCCCTTGTACCAATTTTCCACCCTTCCAACACTTCTAGAACTAAAGAAAATTGTCTCCAGAAAACATAAATGAGATCGCATCATTCTTCTGTTTAAAATCTGGCATGGTTAATCTTTGCTTTTAGGATTCCAAGAAAAATCTTTCAGTAGCCTTGCTAGGAACAACCATTCATTCTCAGAAATTTGGTTGGATACCTCTGCCACATGTTCTGCTTTTCACCTTGGGTAGTTTTTAAAAAGTCACTGCTGTATGTTCGGTGTCTGTCAGTGCTTTATACAAAATCCGTGCTTAATAAACAAACTATTAAGTAAACAACAAATTTTATATATCTTATTATCAGTTTGATACATTAATTATGAAATATTAGAAAAATAATTGAAATTAGTTGGTGTCTGATGTATGTGAAATTAACCTTAAATATTCATATCACAAACCTTAGACCGACTTTTACTCTAAGCTTTTATTTATTTATTTTTAAATACCACTGCATTGACCTTTATTTATTGTTTTATTTTTTTTATTGTTGTTCAAGTACAGTTGTCTCCATTTTTCCAGCACCACTTCCCCCCACCACCCACCTCCACCTCCCACCCTTGACCACCATGTATCCTTTACATGTTCCTGGATGACCCTCCCCCTTTATGTTAATTAAATAGCAATTACTGACTTTCTTCCTTGTACACATTTTCTGCATTAGATATCATTAGATAACAACTTTTCAGAATTAAGAAATAGAAAATTGTTTTTTAATTCATTACTACAACTAATTTTTCTCATCTGATTTTGGCAGGGAAAGAACTCAATTTATATAGGAATTTATTTAAATAATCACCCAAAATTCTATTTCCATGATATGTAAGCATTCCTCTTTAAATATGCCATGTTAAAAACATCCTCAAAATTGCATTTTTAACCACATCAAATACTGCAATGACATGATTATTACCCCAAATTTGATTCCATCCCAAGTATACATATTTTTTAGTAACAGGAAATAATTTGGTCTATAACAAGTTTTTACTTAACACTACAGATCTGTCATTATTATTGTCATTTTAATTTCACCACTCACATTAGTGTATAAGGGAGTTGATCAGGCACTCCCTTAGGATAAAATTAAGGTAGAGGTAATTTAGTGAAATATGAATGACACTCTAAAATTAATACCTTTAAATTGGTATAGAACTTCTACACTCAGGTGTCTCAGATAAAAAAAAAAAGACAAAACAAAAATTGTAGTCACATAAAAAAGGTTAATTTTAACTTTATAATTTCCAGAATTTCACCAAAATATTCATTATTTTAATAATTGAATCCATTATGTAAATATTTTGTATATTGTTTATTTTGTTATATATAAAAATAACTGGAGACTCAGAAATGGCACAATGCACAGAGATAATAAGATAATTTTATAAAATAATTTTAAATTTCTACATATATTATGCTATTAATCTTTTTACTAATGAAGATATGAGTCTGAATGAGAATGTAAATAATATAAAATTAAACCATTTATTATATGTATATGTTATTGCCAAGTTATCTATTAAAAATATTAAAAGTTTTTTTCCTGTCTATATTTATTTGTCAATTTTATTTGGCTGTGGTTTTTCATTTCAAATACAGTCAAACTTCAGTTTCCAAATGTCTCCTGTCTTGACCAAGTAGGTTCTCAGCCAAGTTTGCACAGAAAACATGTCTCGATTGTCCAACAAAACTTCGGGTCTCGGCCGGACAGACCTCTGGTGCCGACACCTGTTCGATCAGTGACACCTCTCTCAGGCGCTGCTCAGTTCTTGAACAAATCTCTTTTTGAACAGGCGTCCGGAACAAATTAAGTTTGAGAACCCAGGTTCCACTGTATATTTCAAAGTATTGAAAATATTTTTTGAGAACTTTACTTAAATAATAATTCCACACTTGCTTTGGAAATATTCCATCTATTTTTCAGTCTAGATGCAGTAAGAGTTGCATTTCATCCTGTTCTACTTCAACACAAAACAGAATTACAGTTTTATATATCTTCTTATTTCAATTTGAGACATTAATTCTCAATTAAATTACCAATATAAAAGTATTATATTATAACACTTAATGATAGTAAAAAAAGGGGAGGTTTGTAAGAATGCATTATTATTATCACTGCAATTATTTACACTTGCTTTATCTTGTATGTTAAACTTAGATTTTTTTTTTGGTAAACCAACAATTACCATGTCTGTTTTAAAATGTCTTCAAATAAGTCAACTCTGTGACATCATATTTATTAAAAATAAATATATGTATGTAATGTATACTATATAATATGAAATGCTTATATTTTACTTATATATTTGAGTGACAAGGAACAGTAAATAAGTAGGTTTAAATTATTTCATAATGCAGGATTTATACTGTTATTACAAAACACTGTACTTAGTAAAAAAAAAAAAAAAAACACGCACATTTTTTATTTAGATGGCTGCTTTATCCATGACATTTTGAGCATTCAAGATCCAGGATCTTAATATATTGAACTATGTGTCTCCAGAGCCTTCTATAATGTAAGAGTTCTTTAAATTTGGGGAGAATAAATGAATGAGCTACTTTCTATTTCTCTCAGAATGAAGCAAATGAGGAAGTTTTGCAAAGGCACATAAATAAGGATATATGCACTTATCTACAAATCATATTTTAGTAGTTCTTTAGAACTCATCTTTAATAAAAACATGAAACACACTTTTTTCTTAAGTATTATTTTTACTTATCTGAAAAATTTAGAAAGAAACAGCCCTGGCTGGTGTGGCTAAGTGGATTGAGTGCTGGCCTGTGAACCAAAGGGTTGTTGGTTTGATTCCCAGTCAGGTTACATGCCTGGGTTGACGGCCAGGTCTCCAGTAGGGGGCGCATGAGAGGCAACCACACATTAATGTTTCTCTCCCTCTCTCCCTCCCTTCCTTTCTTTCTAAAAATGAAGGCTTTAAAAAAAGAAAAGAAATGAAACAAAATTACTATCAAAAGATACATTAATGGACAAATATTGTTCTTATTTAAAATTTTAAAAGCTTTATTAACATACGAAATAAGGGCATCTCTTGTTCTATTTGGATGATTCAGGATGTGAATCAAAGTACAGATATCTAGTAGGATGGATTTTCTATATCCTTAACAATGATTTTTAGAAAAGAGAAAAGATCTGTGATGAAGCTACTATTAAATCATCTGATGGACAATCTTGAAAACACAAGCTATTAAAGCATTTAGTGTCAGTGGTTCAACAACAACATCGTTTATCCATCACTAGGGGTTTTTCAGGTTAATAAAAGAAGTTAAAAGTTAAATGTTTTACCAAAAAAAAGCCCTTACCCCTTCTATAATAATAAAACAGTAACAGAAATTTAATGTTATACACACTGATGTAGTTCCTAAAACATTCATGGCACAGTATTATTACTCATTTATATCTATTGTTTTACTAGAACTGTAACGTTGTAATATGGTAACATTATACATTGTAACATGCACACTGCAACAACTGAAGTTCAGGTGTTTTCATAAATGATATTACCCATTGCTTCCTATATCCTTAGGAGAGCTAGCTCCTCAGAGCAGAAATGGTCTCAATATTATTCACTGGTTTATCCTGAGTCTTAGAATAACTCCTGGACCTGAATTAAATATTTCTTGAATAAATTCATGAGTAGTGATTTTTGTAATTTTTCCGACTACTCGTCAGTAATACTACTGCGTTATAAAATTAAAACTGTCATAGCTATCTTCCAAGAATAGTAAACATTGGCCAAGGACTTGGTAAATAATAGAAAATACTATGAAGGCTCTATATGCATCAGCTCATTGAATACTTTAGACAGCGCACAGGGAAGGTCTGCTGTTGAACTGCTATGGAGACCGTGAAGCCAAGACCCAGAGAAGTGACTTATCCTGGTTACACAAATGTAAATCATCCTAGGCAGTTGCACCTTCTCTCCCTTCCTAATTACCTTCAGTATAGTGGTGTTTCCTTTTCTTTCTTAGACTTCCCTAGGGATTGGTGCTTTGTGTTGTATGTTCTGTGTCCTCTACTGTTTTTCAAAATCAACTCTTTCTCCATCTGGATGTATTGGCACCTGGCCCAAGATTTGTGTTAGGCTCTATATGATCCGGACCTTGTAAAACCTGCCTGACAATGTAGCGGAACTTGTAATCGACTTCTGTGCACGCCTTGTCTAGGTGTCTATCTGTATGTCCTTTTTATTATTCCTTTTAAACTATCTCACATTCATCTACCTCTCACATCTTTTTCTTCTTTGAGCAATAAATATATTATTTTGCATGAAGGTGGTTAATAGGTGCAAACTTCCACTTATAAGACTAAGTTCTGGGGATGTAATGTACAGCATGACAACTATAATTAATAATACCATATCGTATATTTAGAAGTTACTAAGAGAATAGATCTTAGAAGTTCTCATCACTTGAAAAAAATAATTGTGACTGTGTGAAGGTAATGGGTTTTATATAAAGTATGGTAATCATTTTGCAATATACACATCTCTCAAGGCATTATGCTATGTACCTTAAATTAATGCAAGGGGGGCCCTCAAAAGTGGAATTATCTTCTGGAGGGCGGGCCCGTTATAGTACAGGCTTCCCCCACTACATGAGTGTTCTAGGAACCCATCTGTATCAGTGTACCAGCTGGCATTGTTGTGAGAGGCTGCGTTTGGCTTCACTGAAATTTTTGAAGACTCTTTCAATATGTTTGCCCATTTCACAATGGGTTATTTACAAGCACACTTGCCCACACCACACTGAGTGTTCAGCAGTTTTTGTCCAAAAATGGCATAACACCCATGCTCCACCCTCCCTATTAACCTGATCTCGCCCCAAGCAACTTTTCTTTTTGTTTCCCTGAATGAAAAAAGTCCTCATGGAAATGTTCTGCTGATGTGGAAGAAGTAAAAAAAAACAAACAAAAAAACAGCAAATGCACTAGTTCAAAAACTATTTTGAACAGCAGAAAAAACATCTGGATAGGTGTATTATATCAAAAAGACAGTACTTTGAAGATGACTGAAGTTTCATGTAAGAATAAATACACATCTTTTTATAAATACATTCTGGGGTTTTTTGTTCCCCATACTATGTCGGTTATAACTTAATAAACCTGAAAAATATTTAAAAAGTAAAATGTAATCCCTTATCTTACTCATTACACCATATCCTTATCTACATATACCACTAATAAATAAATAATAACCATGAATAAAACAAACTATCCCTACAGCAAATTTTTATCAAGGGAAATATAAAAACTTATAAGCATTTTGCAGATGAAAGAGTGATTCTTTGCTATACAGCAATCTTACTGCTTAAATGTTTCTGAACAAAAAGAATTTACTTAGTACCGTTATAAAGATCTCTTGGTACTTACACTAATACTAAGGAATATGATGTACCAACTCACCTTTGTGAAGTCACTTTCCAGTTTTCTCTGAAATAGTGGTTCTCAACGGGAGACAACTTTGTCTCCCACGGACACCTGTCAGTGTCTGCAGACATTTGTGGTTGGTAGAGTGTGGGGGAGATGTAGAGGGAATACCGCCAGCACGTAGTGGGTAGAGGCCAGAACTGCTGCCAAACATTCTGCAGGGCACCAGACAGCCTCCGCACGACAAAGCATTATCTAACCCAGAATCAATAATGCCCACCTCGGAAATATTTACTTTTAGTTTATTCACTACCTATATATAGCTTCCTTGTAACAACAAATTGGGGGCTATTAAGGAACAGTAAAAGTGTGTGCATTTATATGGGATGCTTGGGCTTTTCTCATACTTCAGTTTACTTCTGTGATGAAAGAAATACTGAATACTCTGAGTATGGCCAATGTGGTACTTCACTGAAATAAACACCCTGATAACAAACTCGATTCACATCTCAAGGTCTACCACTTTTTACTAGGAGCAGTGGGTTGATATACTGAGGGTAAACAGAATCACTTCAGCTGCGGCACTCTCTGCTGCTCATTTCCCTGCACACGAGTGCCTTTTTCTAAAATATCCAATTTATTTATTTTGTTTGTAATTTTGCAATAAAATTTTAATTTCCCTTTCCTTTTGATATACAACATTATTTTCATAATGCTCAAAACTATCAGACACTTTTCCTTTAAAGTCCATAAAATTCTTCTTAATTGTAGTGAAACATTAATTTTGTGACATCTATTTTTTCAACAAATTTGTATAAATTACTATGTGTACAAGACACATTACTACTATTATTAAATACTATACATCCACAGATATGATCAACCATGAGAATTTTGTCTCAATAAGAAAGATAAATAATACATCATTCAAAATAAAGCAAAGTTTAAAAATGAAAGCAACATAGCACTCTGATGAAGTATTATGGTGGTTATTTAGGAAGAGATTATACATTCTTGTCAAAACAAAGAAAGTTACCTACAGAAGTGGTACTTGAAACAATTCATAGAATGCATAGTATTTGAACTGGTGGAATTTTTCTAGAGGAAAAAAACTGGGGGAATTCAAGGCAGAGTTGAATAAAGGGTTATGTAGTGAAGAATGTGGGCCATTGAAGAGGCATCTAGAAATACTGTGAAGTGTAGGACATCTTATCTTAAAAGGTTTGCTGAGAGAAGCATCACGTGGGATACTTTAAAAGCCTTCAGTGTTAAGCTGAAGAGTTTGACCATTAAGTAAAGGCACTTAAGTTTTTGATCAAGTGAGTATCAGGCTTAGAAGCAAGTTTTAGAAAGATATTTGGCCATGTGTGAAACTAATTGGATCAGGGAGCAATTAGAATGAAAGTGTTTCTATTAAAAAGCTGAGCCACAGGAAGGTCTTATGGAGAAGGGACGTTAGCAGTAAAACTATAGATAATAAATGCTTCAATATTTGTGTTTATATTCTATTTCAAAAAATTTTTACAATTGAGAGTTCTGTAGTAGATGATTTTAAGTGCATTTTCTCTATATTTCATTTATTGTCCTTACTTACAGTTGAGTTTCCAATCACTGTTTCTCCAAGATCTTACTCTAGTTATTACAATAACTGTAAAACATTTAGAGATAAAAGAATTTATCATTGAGAAAGTTATGATAAAGCAATGAAATACTTAGAATTTAGAAATTTATCAAATGAAACTCTCCTGTACTAGTGGCCTAATGAAGCAATGTAAATTGCAGTTCTGAAGCGATATTGTTGGTAGATTGGTTTTGCTTTGGAGGGGAGGGAGAAATTCAACTAGCTGATAGCTTCAGCACTAGAGTTGGATTACTTAGGAAAAGGTCACAGAAAGGTCACCAGTCAAATTTCATCATTAGCAGGGACATTTTGACTCTTCTGAAAGCTCATTTTAAAAATAAGACTGCATATCATCATTTAAAGGACAAAATGAGAAATCAAAATTTATTGTGTTCCTAAACATTTTGAAGTTGTTTATGTTTGGATGTTATTTTATGTAAACATTATCAAAGCACCATTGAAAAATTCATCATGGTTATGCAAAAATAAATAGTAAATAATGAAATGAATACATGAATACAAAGATGTTTTAGGCTTTATAACTCTGCCATGGGAGGGCTTATGCACTCAATGTTTATTTAACAAACGTGCAACAATAGTAGAAACCGCACAGGCTAAGCCACGTGAAATGCTACATAAAGCTGTACAAACTGGCGGAGTTACCTTAGTTTCTGTTCGTCCGTCCCTTTGTCAACTCTCAGGTCTATTTTCACTTTATACATTAGCTAATCTTTGAAATGTTCTCTTACATATCATTTTGGTAAATATGAGAAAAAACAAAATCATCATCATCATCATCATCAAAAATAATTATAAAATAATTCTTAAATTTGGTGGTATATTTTGAAATATATTTAAATTGAGTAAAGTCAAATAAAACAGTAACTGCATAGTTACAGTGGATGGTTTCCAGGAAATTTCTCCTTTAGGGTAAGGGCATTTTATTTGTAGCTTTTATTAATGGAAAGAAAATATATTTTAAAAATTGTTTTTATTTTCCTGATATAGTTAAATTTAAGTTTGATTTCTATCAGTGAGAGTGAGTAGTATGTGCCCTAGGCAAAATTATATATATATATTTAACTACCTCACAGGCTCCTTGTTTTTATTCTCAAGCTTTTCCATTCTCCTTCACAATGTACAGATCTCATAGAAAGCATTAGCTAAACTTCTTTGTATTCATAAAGAATAATATATTACTTTCCTATTAATAACAAAACAGAAAGCCAAGCACTTGTGATGCATTATCTGATTTAAATGCTCACAAAACACATAAAGTAGGTACATGGTCCTGAGGAGAAAATTGAGGTTTATACTGACTAGTATGAAGTCATAAAGAGAAGCTTGCTTTCCAACCTATCCTTATCTGACTTCAGAACTTGAATAGTCAAATATGCAATATTGATTTTCAAGGTCATACTGTATTGAAAATATATTTTCTAAAAAAGTTTATATTTCACGCCGGAGATTGTGAACCTATATTTGGACACTAACCATTACAGTTGTAAAAGTACAGCCCAGCCCTCTGCGGGCACGGCTTACCTACCGCCTTGAAGAATCAGTGGACTCCATCACCACCCACTAACGGATGGCAGCCCCCTAGACTCAAACCAAAAACGACATTGCAAATTACAAAATCTTGGGTATCATGACGAAAATTGAAAAGTTATCTTGGAGGGCAGAACAAAACTTTCTATAGTTCTGTAATAATCACTTAAATCACCAACCTTATTTTTTAAAATATACACAAAAGTTTTCCTCCTTTAAAAATTGCAAGATTAATCCAATGGCCTCAATTTTAATTTTTGAGTTTCTTATAGTAATAGCTCTATTTTTAAATATATGTATTTCATGATTTGTATTTTTTCTTAGAGGTCCCCCAAAAACCAAAGAGAAATCTTACTTTTAAAAATAGATTTAGCCCTTGCTGGTGTGGCTCAGTGGACTGAGTGCTGGCCTGAGAACCAAAGGGTCACTGATTTGATTCCCAGTCAGGGCACATGCCTGGGTTGCAGGCCAGGTCCCCAGTAGGGGGTGCATAAGAGGCAACTACATGATGTTTCTCTCTCTTTCTACCTCCCTTCCTCTCCCTAAAAATAAATAAATGAAATCTTTAAAAAATAGATTTAATATTATCTTACTTTGAAGTTACAATATAAAAAAAACATTGGACTCATAACTATGAGATATATTATGAAATTATGGTGGCTTTATATTTCTTATGACACTTTTGCTATATCAGTTTTCTATAATTATGTCACCATTTTCTCACCCTTAGCTCATCAATTATTTCCAACTAGGCTAAAAATAATGACATAAGAAAATGAAAGTATGATGAAATCATTCAGAGTGGTGGTGTCCAATTAAACAAAATTTAAAGCCAAGTTTCTTAATTACAAGTCCCCTAATTCAATTGCTGAGCAGCCACATGTAGCTTGCTATTGGCTACTATTTTAGAACAGTTAAAGAACACTTGCATCATCACAGAAAGTCCTATTAGACAGTGCTGGAGTGGAAGGATTACTTAAAAGTGAGAGATGAATTATACATGAAACATACTTTACAATACACACAAACATGGGCTTAAAATTGAGGTTTTTATTTATGCATATTGGTATCTTAATGCCATGATATTAAATGCATTCTCAGAACACTCCTGGAAAAAATTCTAATCTCTCTCGTGTTATTCATTCTCCAAAACAGCTAATTTTTAATGTAATTGTGTCAATGTCACATAAGGAAAATACACATTCAGCTATTGTCTTCTTTTCTGTTTCATTCATAGTTCTTTCTGTTAGTACAGATACATTACTCTTACTTAAAATTAAATAAAACCTGACTCATACAATCTGTTCTTCTAAAAATTAAATCAGCAAAGAATGGTTACTGTTTCAATGAGATCTGTATAAAAACAAGAAGATGAAAAAGAATTTCCATCCATAAAAAAAAAAACAAAAGTCTTTTCCTTTGCTCAGGTGCAAAATATGCTGTTACCTATTAAGTGAAATGTGCAGGCATTTGTGGTTCTCTGTGAAATTTGACATTTTCTTTAATTTCAAGTTTAAAGACACCCTCCCCCATCGCAGTGACAGTGGAATTTATGATTAATATTTTATAGAGAAACGAATGTTGCTGTGATACATTTTATAAGCTGAATCCCTTTAAATTGTATGTCACAAGATTACAAAGTTAAAACATTTAGCCCTAGAAATATAATTTCTCCTAGTGTTTTTTTTTAAATAACACTCCTTGACACTTACTATGTGTTTATTATTATTTCTTATTTCTCATCACACTTGTCTTTCCACAATAGCATGGGACTTTTATTTCAGGTGTAGCCGTAACTTTTCATTATTTTAGGTTAAATATTTCCTCTTGTCATTCACTACAGAAAACAATGCTATTTTTTCTGCTTTGGGGGATCAGAAGACCAAGTAAGTATTTTTCTATTTGGGCCAGTCTTTGCAATTATTCACAGGAATGTTTTAAACAATGTGGAAATCCTAAACTTTTATGTTTCATAAGTTCTAAACTAACCACCTTATTTTTTTCAACTCGTTTTAATTCCCTGCACTTGCACCTGTGGAAATTGCCACATCATGCATGGTGCTCCTTGCACCTGGGTAGATTCATAATCTACTCTCTCCGAAAACAACCATTGAGATGCTTAGATGTTTGGAAAGACTATACCACATTTGTTCTAATTTTGATGCAGACTGTTGCTAAATGTCCTCTCTTCACTCTCCACCCCTCATTTCATCTCTGGGGAATGTTCTGCATCAGTAAAGTAACATTCGGCATTATCATCAGTTAGTTTTAACTAACTTCACATATTTAAATGATGGTATATACGCTAGATTTTAGGAAAAATAACTTAAATAGATCTGATTTCTGCCTTCTAGCCACTTACATATTAAACCATGATAGAATGAGTTGTTATTTTTAATTGGCCAGCAAGTTTAACATTTTTCACACAGAACTTTCTAAAAAATTAGGCAATCCAATTGCCTTCCTCCATAAAGTTTGCTTAATAATGCATACTGAAATATGATGAAGAGCTAAAAATGCCCAGGAAGTGTATAATAGTTCCATTTTAGACACCCAAGAAAATGAAAATGACTTTAGCAGCTGACAACTGGCATCTGACAGCTAAGCTGAAATATTTTTAAAAAACATAAACAATTCTCTAGAATCTAAACAGTAATCAGATGAAGCCATTCTGTGACTATGGAATGGAATAAGATAAAGGCAAGTCTACTGCATGATCAGGTCTGAAACACGACAGAGACCAGGTTATTCAGCAGCCACAACAATTAGCATATTAACCATCCCATTTTTATAATATCCCATTTTTATAACAGCAAAGCAAGTTCTGCTTTAATATTTTTGCTTTCTAGATAAAAGTTACCAACATATCCATTACTAGATTGCTCCCAATCCTGACAGCATCCAATCCTGGAACCCTTTTAGAATATTCAGGACAAGTATTTCCTAACTCTTGTCATAAAGCTGCTCCTAACTCTTACCTGCACTCAGAGATTGATGGGTTTGCCTTCTCTTTCGCCATAAAACACCAAATAAGCCTAACTTGTCTGGGCTACCAGCAGATGGCCAATGGTCTTTGGTGGGCAATCTTCAACATTCCTTATGACTCAATTTTCATTAGTTTTATGTTGAAGATTACAGTTAAATTAGTGACCCAATATTATTTTTAAACAGTTTAATTGGCTTTCTATGTAAGGAAAAGAAGTTTAAATACAATGCTGATGATCTGGATTCTGTCAACATATCAAATTATACTTTTCCACATTTTGAAAGACATTGATGAAATAAAAAATAGAAAAGAGAAGATTCTATAGACATGTTTGCCCTGCCCAAATTCTTATGTTGAAACCTAATCTTCAATATTATAATAAATAGCACATCCTTGGAAGGTCATGATTGAGATTAGTGTCCTCATAAAAGAGAGCCCAGAGACTCTCTTAGCCCCCTTTGCCATGGATGCACACAGAGAGAAGACCATCCATGAACCAGGAGGCAGGTCCTCACCAGACACCAAATGTGCCTGAATCTTGATATCAGACTTCTAGCATCCAGAACTGTGAGAAATAAAGTTCTATTGTTTATACGCCATCCAGTCTCAGGTATTTTTTTATAGAAGCCTAAGTTGACTAAGAGGGCAATAGACTTATATTAAATTTTTATTTAATGTCATGAACTTGACTTAAGTTGTCTAGTTTGTTCCTCGCAGAAATTAATTATCTAGGTTTTATTCAAATTGTAATAAGTTTCAATAATTGTTCCAAGGTCTTACTGCAAATAAGTTTTGAAATTTGGAGATAGTCTCAGTTTGGGCTATAAAATATGCTTGTTTCTGCATCTGCTTCAATAAGAACAGAAAATTAATAAAACTAATGTAATATAATTGAAAGTATATAATATTATAACAATTTTAATGGCAAATTAAGGGTAATTAAATCACAATGAACAATAATTAAAAATCTTAAGGATGATAATTTCTGTATCAAAAAAGTTTTTAAAAAGTCTAGTTATCCTGGTACTTCAAACTTTTCTTATAATATCCTCTCAAATTTTCCCATAGTCCACTCCAGCCTGGTTTCACTGATGCCTTTGATGTTCCTAGAACACTAAGGCATGCTCCTATCTCATGGCCTTTATACTTGCTCTTCCCTCTCTCTTTCAATGTGTGTATATGTAATATTACACATATAAGATATGTCTGAAAAAAGTCCAGCCATTGTTAATATGACAAGAGTGGTTTATGTGACATCAATGTAACCTGGCAGCCAGGGAGCATAGACTGGCATGTGCATGCATGAACAATGACATCTTCACTGTACTGGTCAGTGGGGGCAGCAGACATTGTTGAGTGAGCATGTGTACTGTGTGGTCATTGCATTCAAAATGACTGAGCAAGTAGAGCGACAAATCTGCATCAAATTTTGTGTTAAACTTAAACATTCCTCAGCACAAATTATTTGGATGTTTCAGAAGGCCGCAGGTATGAGCAACTGGTGATTCACAGCTTTACCACAACAATGCATCTTCCATGCATCACTTCTTGTGCAAATTTTTTTGTGTGTGTGTGAAACATCAAATCACCCAGGTGACTCAGCCCCCTATAGCCCAGATTTGGTGTCCCACGACTTCTGGTTTTTCCAAAAACTAACATCACTTTTGAAAGGGAAAAGATTTCGGACAGTTGACAAGATTCAGGAAGATACAACAGGGCAGTTGATGGAGACTGGGAGAACTGTGTGAGGTCCCAAAGTGCCTGCTTTGAAGGGGACTGAGATGTCGTTGTTCTTTGTACAATGTTTCTTGTATCTCCTTTTAACAAATATCTGTATTTTTCATAGTGCATCGCTTGACACCTTCTGGACAGACCTTGTATAAACAAATGAAATCTGATAATTCTTGGTAGGGATAAAATTATATTTTTCCTTTTTTAAAAAATACTTAATCATATTCAAGGTGTTGTTCTATGTACATTTGTTGTATCTTTTATCTTCTTCAATAAATGTCTCTATTTTCATATTACTTTGGTTGGATATCTTCTGGACAGACCTCTGTTTATATAATATATAGCACACACACACACACACACACACACACACTAATTTCCCTTGACTCCCATTCCCACCTCTCCGATTGTACTTTTTATCATCACTGTTGCTTCATTGCATTCCCATAAAATGTGGTTCATAATGTACTATGTGTTGTATTTATGTATTTTGTTTTTCTGTCATTCCTACATAGGACAGATGCTGTAACAGAAAAGGAGTTTGTTGCTGTTGGTAGTAACGGTGATTTTGACACTTGGAGACCATCTTGATTTGTTTCGTTGTTCTTTTTTGGTCACTTATGTAACCCCAGTGCCCAGAACAATTCCTGTTACATAGTAGGCACTCAATAAGTTCTTGTTGAATAAATAAGTGAAAGCAAATACAAAGCATATTCAAAGATGGGTACTTATATTTAAACTTTTAGGATTTAATGTAAGTTTACATCTTACGTAAATTATAAACTCAATCTAGAACTTTAATATATAACAAAAGCAAAGAAAATGTCTTTTAAAAATCAAGTAATCCAATTCAGAAATACAATGTCCTGTGTTCTACTCTTTTTCTTTTCTATTTTATCTTACTTATTTCAATTCACTCACTTTCATTTTGATAAATATTTATAGATCTCTTATAC
The DNA here is from genome assembly GCF_022682495.2 of Desmodus rotundus. Lineage (NCBI taxonomy): Eukaryota > Metazoa > Chordata > Mammalia > Chiroptera > Phyllostomidae > Desmodus > Desmodus rotundus. Next base: position 70,605,962 of record NC_071388.1, on the reverse strand, counting down.
CTAGGACTTTGCTAACTACTAAAAATATTATGATGACAAGTCCACAATTTGCTAGTTGTGTGAACCTGGCCAAGTGACTCAACCTTTATAATCTTTGGTGTCTTCATCTGTCAATTATGACTAAACAGAGTAACTACCTATCAGTTTGATCTGCTGGTGCTCTAACAGATAACAGGAGATGACAGGATGCCAATGAAGCATTTAGCACTGCCCCTGGCCTACTGGAGTCATCTAATTAATGTTGTTCTTATCACTTGCAAATAATATGATATTGATGAAGATAACATACTTGATATGCCCTTGCATTCATACAGACTTGGTATATTTCATAGAGAAGATAATAAAAATAGTCTAATAAAAGCACAGATAAAAAGGCACATTTGCCTGTAACAGAGTTACTTTCATACAATAAAGCTCGTCAATGACCTTTTCAGATTCCCCAACTCTCTGATTGTCTCAAAATTACCACTCTTCCTCCTCCAACCCAGATGTGCACCCACATCAAGCCACTATTTGGAAGGTAATTAGGAGCTTTAACCTTTTGATGCCTTCTTTCTCTTGCTCTAATGTAATGATACTCAGCCAAGGACTACTTCCTTTGAACTTGATTAATATTATTGAGAGTAATTTTACTTTATTTGGCTGTAGATTTTGCTGCACATTTTCTGTAACTTCACCTAATTTTGAAATGATTTTAAACGCAGATGAAGAGATTTGCTGACAAGATAAAGGGGGAGGAAGGAGCATTTACTTACAGTGTATTTCTAGCACCTGCATGGCCACCTGGGGAGTAGCATTGAGGGATTCATGGTCGACTCTGCAGATCACTGCCACTCCATCATCGCTCCTGTCCACTCGAAAGTCCAGGGTGCTGCTGACAGTGAAAGTCTTGCGATTTGCATCCTCTTCTTTTAAATATTTTACATCTGAAAATAAAATATAAATTAAAATTTCCTGTGACTTTCTCTTACAAAATGTAACAGATTCCATGTGCAGAAAGAGGAACCCTTATGCATTGTTGGTGGGAATGCAGACTGGTGCAGCCACTGTGGAAAGCAGCATGGAAATACCTCAGAAACTAAAAATGGATCTGCCTATTGACCTAGTGATCCCACTTCTGGGAATACATCCAAAAGAACCCAAAACACTAATTTGAAAGAACATAAGCACCCCTATGTTCATTGCAGCATTATGTACAATCGCCAAGATATGGAAGCAGACTAAGTGTCCATCAGTAGATGAGTGGATAAAACAACCATAGGATATTTACACAATGGGATACTATTTGGCCATAAAAAAGAAGAAAACTTCACCCTTTGCAACAGTATGGATGGATCTGGGGAACATTATACTAAGTGAAATAAGCCAGTCAGAGAAAGACAAATACCATGTAACTTCACTTGTATGTGGCATCTAATGAACAAACTGAACTAACAAGGAAAATAGGGACAGAGTCATAGATGGAGACCAAGATGACAGCAGGGGAGAAATTAGGCGGTGGAGGGATTGAGCAAAAAGGAAAAAGGACTCATGAACATGGACCACAGTGTGGTGATTACTGGGGGCAGGGAAGTATAAGGGAACTAAATCGTAATGGAAAAAAATACAACAAAGATTAAAAAAAAACCCTCTTATTAGAAGCAACTTCTCCTTTTCTTTATCAATTTTAGAAAGCAAATATTTGTTAGTTTAATATTTACCCTATTTAAATTTAAGAAAATAGCTCAGGAGAAAAACCAAAGGCAAATTTAAATATGAAATCCAAATCTGAAGCAGTAAGAATGGAAAGTATATATCTTAAAATTGTAAAGTATAATAATTGGTTTGAGAAAAATTATAGAATGAAAATTGGAAAAACAGAAATAAGACAAATACATATTTAATATATGGAAATCAGAGAAAATAAAACAATAAATAAATAAATTTAAGAAAATAATAATACACTATAAAATAAAATTTAAAAGTTAAATATAGAAAGAACAGAATGGGACACAGTACTTTATTCCTTAGGAAAAAACATTTCTTATACTCCCCTTGAAAAATCAGATCATTTTACAATATTAATCTCTCTTCTTTAGATTTCAGTTTTATTAAAGGATTATCTTAATTCTTTGAGCCACAAGCACATTTGGGAAGAGGATTTTCACAACCACCTGGTTATGCCTAAAAGAAAGTACAAGGTACTATATGAACTAAGACTTTTCCATGAACAATGTGAAGTGGACATAATTGCTAAAAAATACCTAAGATGAGAGGAAGTTTTCATCTTTGATAAAGAAAATAAGGTAGACAGTCACCTAAATATTTTGCATATTTAAATATATATTTGCTGTGAAATTTCCATTGAGATAATTGTTCTTCATTTAATGAATTAATTTCAACATGGGTAGAATGCTTCCCTCAATATGTGAATTCAGTCGTGAGTATTTAAACTTACTGTGCATGATTCGGACTTATCGTTAAATAGTGCACTTAGGAATTACTTGTGCTCTATGGGAAAGAGGTTTAATAATATTTTCATTTAATTTGAAACTTCTCAAGTCTGAAGTAGCTGATAAGAAGAGGACAGTTCTAATGAACTAGAAATCAAAATCATCGACTTAGGTTAAGATATCATTATATTAAGAGCTTAAATATAGTTGTGGGAAAATACTGTTCCATTTTCTTACACTGACATTTTAAATGAACAATGATATTCTCAGAAAAAGATTTCTTTCACAAAAACTGCATTAAATATTTCCATTTACTCTGTGTTAAATAATTTATTTTAAACATTTACATTGACAACAAATTAGTGGAAATGCAGCTTCTCCATTTATGTGCTCTATGCAAAATTTTACTTAAAAAATAATATTGATTTTGATGTTTATGATGGGCAGACAGTTGCATAGTCCATTGCGTTTTACTTATTGCAAAGAGGTATGATTTTATCTTATTAATTTTAAAAATAAAATCAGATAAATATTAATAAAGGATAAAACTAGGTACATGTTTTATCCTGTCTTGTTCTTAAAAATATTTATTATTATGTGTACAGTTAGAAAAAAAAACACCTAATTAAGATTTTACCACAAAAAAAAGTTTTATGTAATTTAGGCAGTTTTTGAGACTAAGAACAATATCTAACATTTGAATAGGTAGAAAGAGTCTAAAATCTTAATTCTATCTTTTAACTATAAATCAATCATACAATTCATAGGGTTTTCAATAAACATGTATCTTACTAAATATCTCATGAAATAACCAAAGCCATTTCTGAGGATGAAAATTATTTTCATCCTCACTTAAAAAATTTTAAATTAAGTAGATGAAATGACCTCTTTCAGTTAAAATAAATCAGAATAGCCCTATCTGGTGTGGCTCAGTGGATTGAACACAAGCCTGTGAACCAAAGGGTTGCCAGTTTGGTTCCTGGTCAGGGCACATGTCTGGGTTTTGGGCCAGGTCTCCAATGCCAGAACACATGAGAGGCAACCACACATTGATGTATCTCTCCCTCCCTTTCTCCTTCCCTTCCTTTTTCTCTAAAAATAAATAAATAAAATCTTTTAAAAAATAAATCAGAATAGTATAGATGCATTTAGAGTTCTTTAAATTAAAAGTATATATGAAACTCTTTAATTTTACTGTATATTACAGATTTATACAAAATGTTGCCTTGTTCTTACATCTTATAGTCTTTCCTATATGAATAATCCAATGTGTTCTTGTTCATAGCTCTAAGGGTTGGCAGCATAAGAAAATTTAGATCTTTAGATAAACTACTTTTATAAGTATGCTATATAACATCTAAAATATTGCTGTTAATCATTTAATATAATAACAGCTGCATTTTAAGGACACACACATATCTGCTTCCTTTAGCTGTTTTACTTTCCTGTACAAAAACATTATTTAATGTAATATTAATTGGACACATACAATTTGATAGCAATTGTATAAATATAAGATTATAATACCACTCAAATAAAATAAAGTATAATTTGTTGTTTTTAATGTTAGCTTATGTCACAGCTTGTTAGGTTACTAGAAGGCATAAAATGTATAGGAAATGCACTAAAAAGAGCCAATCATAATATTTCTCCATATTTTATGCTGACCACTTCCTCCCCAAACAGACAAAAAACAGTAACTAAAATTTACCTCTATTTTTATTTTTTAGCTTTATAAAATAACTGATGCATTACACAATTATAGATCAATAGAAATTTTCTTTAGGTTCCAGTTAATTTGTTGATTGCCTGTGTACTTTTGTTTCATGTACTATGTCTTATTTTAGAGAGTTCCCTTTTTTCTCCTTTGTCATGTCACTACCAGACATTGTGATCAAGAACACTATTTCTAAAACTGGAATGTGCTTATTAATCACTTAGAATCTTAGTAAAATGCAAGTTCTAATCAAATATGTTGCGAAGTGGACATGAAAAGTCTGCTTGCAGTCCAGAATATAGTTTTAGGAACAAGGGGATAGTGCATGCGTGGACCCCAGAGATATAACCAAAGGTAAAGGGGGAATATTGGAATATTGAGACTCACTCTGCACACCTACCCTTCTTCTTTCCTTTTCTTTTTCTTTCTCTCTTTGTCTCTCTCTCCCCCCATTCCTCTCTCCCTTCCTTTCTTCATTACTTCCTTCTCTCTCTCACCTCTTTTCTTAAGCTTCCATTGTACCTTTACTGTTTTAACATATATATATATTTTTTTTTACATTTTCAAACTAAACATGTCACATATTATATAATGCTTTAGTGCAATATCTAACAATTTGATGGCAAATGATAAACAGAGAAATCTGTAGGCTTACTTTCTTTTATAATATTTGCAGCCAGCTCTCTATCTCCCCCATGCCAAAAAAAGGAAGATTCCGGGCATTACTTGTTCCTCAATAACCAGAACACTGGTTGTTTTGGTGGGTGGTAGTTGGGAATTATCTCATTATATTATTGAGTTCACTTTGTAATTAATAGACATTTTTAATAAAAACAAGTTCTTTAAACATCTGCCTAGGAAAATCCTTTAGGTATACTTCTCAACATAATTTATTTTCCTAAACATTTCTTAATGAAGTCTCAAAAAATACAAGTTTTTATACTATATGTATTTATGAGACTCAGATTGTAAAATAGAAACTTGCTTCTATTTGGGATTTTCAGTTGTTTATCTATCTCATCAAGAGCTACAGTGGAAAAAAAAGGCAGATGTGTGAGTCAGATGGCCGGACCCCTGCCAACCTCCCTGACCACCACCACCACCAATCAGGAAGTTTAAAAGTCCTGAGTCAGGTGAGTCAAGGAAGAAAGCATGGTCATCTGGACTGCTTACATCCAAATCTTTGCATAAAATATCAGACCTCAGGAGCTACCCCTCCACACCCATATAGCTATAAGAACTGCTCTGATACATTTGCTCTCTTCACTTCTGAGATTTTGATCCTATTTAAACAGACCTGAAAACAGACATTCTCTTTTTTTTTGAGAACCAATAAATTTTTTTTATTACAATTGTTTTGGGGAGGCAGTTTTTCAATTTTATTTTCCATTTTTTTTATTGTTGTTCAAGTACAATTGTCTGTCTTTTCCCTCTACCTCTCCCCCCACCCCAGCCATCCCCACCTCCCTTCCCTGATTTCGCCCCCCCTTGGTATTATCCATGTGTCATTTAGAGTTGTTCCTGAAAACCCTTCCTCCTTTTCCCCCCATTATCCCTTCCCACCTCCCCTCTGGTTACTGTCTGTTTGTTCTTAATTTCAATGTCTCTGGTTATATTTTGCTTGCTTTTTTGCTTTATTGATTTGGCTCCACTTAAAGGTGAGATCATATGGTATTTGTCTTTCACTGCCTAGCTTATTTCACTTAGCATAATGCTCTCTAGTTCCATCCAAGCTGTCGTGAAGGGTAGGAGCTCCTTCTTTCTTGGTGCTGTAAATGTGTAATTGTGCCATAGTTTTCTGATCCACTCATTTACTGATGGGCGCTTAGGTTAATTCCAGCACTTGGCTATTGTAAATTGTGCTGCTATGAACATTGGGGTGCATAGGTTGTTTTAGATTGGTGTTTCAGAGTTCTTAGAATATAATCCCAGCAGTGTAATTGCTGGGTCAAAAGGCAGTTCCATTTTTAGTTTTCTGAGGAAATTCCATACTGGTTTTCCATAGTGGTTGCACAAGTCTGCAATCCCACCAACAGTGCACTAGGGTTCCCTTTTCTCCACAACCTCTCCAACACGTGTTGTTTTTGCTTTGCTTATGATGGCCATTCTCACTGGTGTGAAGTGGTATCTCATTGTGGTTTTAATTTGCATCTCTATGATGGTTAGCTATGCTGATCATCTTTTCATATATCTCTCAGAAATCAAAGGAATTTTTGTATACCAACAATGAAACATGAGAAACAGAAATCAGGGGGAAAATCCCATTTACTTTAGCAACAAGAAAAATAAAGTACCTATGAATACACCTAACCAAGGAGGTAAAAGACCCGTATTCAGAAAACTACACAACACTGAAGAAAGAAATTAAGGAAGACACAAACAAATGGAAACATATACTGTGTTCATGGATTAGAAGAATTAACATCATCAAAATGACCATACTACCCAAAGCAATTTACAGATTCAATGCAATCCCTATTAAATTACCAATGACATATTTCACAGACATAGAACAAACACTTCAAAAATTTATATGGAACCACAAACGACGCCAAATAGCTGCAGCAGTTTTGAGAAAGAAGAACAAAGTAGGAGGGATCTCCATTCCTGACATCAAACTGCATTAGAGGGCCACTGTAATCAAAAGTCTGGTACTGGCATAAGAACAGACACATGGACCAATGGAACAGAACAGAGAGCCCAGAAATAACACAAAAACTGTATGGTCAATTACTATTTGACAAAGGATGCAGGAGCATAAAATGGAGCAAAAATAGCCTCTTCAACAAATGGTGTTGGGAGATCTGGGCAGCTACAAGCAAAAAAATGAAACTTGATCTCCAACTTACACCATACACAAAAATAAATTCAAGGTGGATAAAAGACTTAAATATAAGTCGTGACACCATAAAAGTCCTTCAGGAGAACATAGGTGGGAAAATCTCAGATATTCCATGCAGCAATATTTTCACTGATATGTCCCCTAGAGCAAGGGACATAAAGGAAAGAATAAACAAATGGGACCTCGTCAAAATTAAAAGCTTCTGCACAGCTAAGGAAAACAGCATTAAGATGAAAGGAGGACCAACCATATGGGAAAACATATTTGCCAGTGATACCTCAGACAAGGGTTTGAGCTCCAAAATATATAAAGAACTCACACGACTCCACTCTAGAAAGACAAGCAACCCAATTAAAAAGTAGGTAAAAGACTTGAACAGACACTTCTCCAAAGGGGACATACAAAGGGACATTCACATTTTTATAAAGGGAAACCCTGTCCTGCATTCTGTGGCAGCCCTCTGAGTCAAACACGAACCTAACGTGAGCAAATTTCCTTTTAAGCTATTGTAAGGCCCATAGGCCACACTAGGAACAAGGCAGGGCTGAAATACATTTTCTGCCTTGTTCCCAGTACTGAACATGCCATTTGTTCTCGTCACCTGGAGATGTCTTTCAGAAATCATTTAGGATTTTACGTGACTTCTGACCCATTAGGGGCTTCCAGTCTCTGACTGTCCATCACCATCACTGCAAGTTCTCACTATACACCCCAGATACAGATGCTTATCTAAAACTTGAATCTTATTATTATTTTTATAATCAGGGTTTATAAAAGTGTTTCTTAATGGATCAGATGGTAATTTTAGTAGAAGAATTCAAGGAATTTACTCTGCATCCATACCGTTGTTATTAATGGTATGTTAATGATTTGACACCATTATTAGTAAGCTGGCTATATGTAATTGTGAACACTATATGAGATAACTCATCTTTCTTGTCAAAAAGTTAGGGTGACCATATTAGAAAACTGGATATGTTATGCAATTATTGCTTTAAAAAGTTCTACAGATCAACAGTTCTAAAACAAAATACATCATTTTTAGAAGATAACCAACACCCCTGATGTTTTTTAAAAATTGTCATAAAGTAACTATAACTGGTTAACTCATTTACTAACTGAGATGCATATTTTAAAACCAGTTTGTCTTAGATGAAAAATCAGTGTCTTTTTCCTTAAATTTAAGTGTTCAAAGGTATTTTACAAAGCATTTTTCTTTACTAGTCCAGGTAAGAATTTCACTTTATATTAGCTTTAAACTTCCTCCAGACCAAAAATATTGAGGGAAAATTTTACACAGTACAGTAGAAATTTAGAGTCTGATAAACACAATTGGTTTTTTGCTGGAGAAGACTTCAAAACAAAGTCTTGAGGCAAATCTCATCGTTGCCCACGAGCACTCCTTCATACCATTGCAAAGGGGTGGATTTTTATAAATCCTTCGCATAATGCTTCTCTTCTGTATAAAGTGACAGTTGTAATCTTGGTTTTTCAAGCTATGGCTCCACCAGCAACAGGCAACAAAAAAATAACCATTTCACCTGGCAAAGGATTTTACTGAAACTCAGTTTCTTGTTAGTAGATTTCAAGAGCTCAGATGAACAAAATAACATTTATGGAGGACTGATGAATGGGACATACTCCATTCAGGTGTGTCCAACCTTTTGATGTCTCTGGGCCACACTGGAAGAAGAAGAGCTGTCTTGGGCCACACTTTAAACACACAAATACTAATGAAAACTAACAAGCAAAAAATAAGGTTTTAAGTAAATTTACAATTTTGTGTTGGGCCCCATTCATAGCCATCCTGGGCCACATGCAGCCCACATGCCTGGGGTTGGACACCCCAGGAAACCCTTCAGTTAATTTAGACAAATGGAATGTTATATTTTTATCAAGTTTCTTTTAAGTGTTTTCCCACAGGTCTGCATTGAAAGGTACGATAAAAACCACTGTATAAATGTTGCTGTATATACCCTTGAGCCAACTCAATTCAGTACATGAATGCTTCTCTAAAACACACGGACTCAGAGGGAAACTCCCTCTTCTGTCAGTACAACATATGTTAGACCTCTTTTGTATGACTGGTTGTGGACATGATAATTAACTGATCTTGTTTCTCTCTTTCAAGTGGCTAAAAATTACTAAGAATTTATGACCCATTATTGGCAAATATAAAAGGCTTTATATAAAATTTTGCTACTAATTTTACTTTAGATTTTACCTTACTTTTCTATACTAATCTGGCTGCTGTTCCATATTCGATAACATTACCTCTATACTAATCAGTGATTGTGGTATTTACCCAAATCCTTCTAGAACAAAATGAATCGTAAGACTTACTTTCCATCAAAAACACTAGATCAGTTCAATTTCTGCTCGATGGCTCAGGAACCACATTTAAATATCTATTAAGATTTAATATTTTAGAACACTAATAACAATTTTGCTCTGTCCAAGAGAATAGTCAGTAAGGAGTAGAGTCATTTGCCTTTGAAAATTATTGAGGTAAAACCTTAGATCACTTTCACCCAAATGATGGATTAAGTCTATATTTAATTCTCCTTAGTTTTCTGTGATTTAGAAGAATACTAACATCTGGATTATCCAGTCCAGGAGAAATCCAATAAAGAAGAGAGGCATTGACTTTAAAAATTATTAAGGTAACATCTGAGACCATTTTAACTCAAGTGATTCATTCACTCTGTATATAAAATCCTTGAGCTTTTACCATGTGTTTTACATCATACTAGATTCTGCATAAAAAGTTAAATGAGGAAAAAAGGTTCGAGTCTAGTAAGTGAGACAGATATGTCGATATGTTATCTAAATATTTTTAAAAGACTACTGGTATGTTAAAAATGCCAAAGAGGATAACAATTTAAGTATTAAATTGTACAATAAGAGTTAAGTATCAGGTCTCCTCTCTGATTCTTACCCCATCAGATACCTCTTTAGAAAGGAGCATGGGAGATAGACTAGAAGAACAATGGTTACTCAAAAAATTAATTAATAATTGTGACAGTGTAAGAGAGGGATTAGCTTGTCCTCAAGAAAATCTTCTTTAGTTTACTATGACTTTCTTTGAATAATCAGGAGTAATATGAATATTTCTTATTATCTCTGTGTTACTAATAAGCTAAAGAGCAGAAAGTCAGTTTCAACAAGGTTTTCCTTTTCCTGTCTCACAGCTGATTCATGACATGTAAAGGTATATCCTGCATAATTTGTGGAATTTATATTGGATGCTTCCAGCTTAGTTTACACTTTACAAATTATTCATAAATATAAAACCTCAAAGAGAGGTATGGAAGGGAATAAATAGCAGCCTTTTTTTGGTATATATATATATATATATATATATATATATATATATATATATATACACACACACACACACACACATATATGTGTATATATAAGGTATTTATATGGTATATATAAGGTACTTACATGGTACATATATCTTCTTTGGTACAAGAAGACAGAGTCTACCTGTACTCCCCTGGCATCCTGCTTTTAAAATAGGAGTAATTGTACTTCAAAAGAAGTAGGCCATGCCCCCAGATTAAGAGGGGCATCATAAAGATTTTGCTCAGAGGAAGAGGCAGGTCATAATGAGAGAGTTGTGAAACTCTCTCTAAAGTAACTGACTATTTGGAACAGAGTGTGGAGAAGGTCAAGCCTAAGGCCTCCTTGAAATCTATGAAGATTGGACAATAAGTGAGTAAAAAGATAGTGGTAGTTCCATGGGATCAATAGGATAATCCAGAGGCTAGCTAGTTTATGAGAGAAAAGCAGAGAAAGAAATAGCTAGGAAGGTCCTTACTGCAGTCAATGAAAACTGGAATCTCTAAAACTGGAATCAAAAAGAAAAAAAAAAGCTAAGAAAGCATTCTCAATTTTATTGTATCAGCTATGAAAGAATTTATGAACAGGGTATTGTTGAGAAGAATAGAGAAATCACCTGACAAGTAGTGGAGGGGAACAGCTATGCATAATACCAACAGATAGACAGCTTCGCAGAGACAACAGGGAAAGAGACAGTCAGAGAGAGCCCCACGAAAACCGGTCTCATTCCCAGAGTGACTATGCACACACGCAAAGCCCTGCGAGTAACTTCACAGGCTTTGCACTGCACTGAATATAGTCCATCTAAGTCATCAAACAAATACAAAAGCAAACAACAACAAGCTGCAGGGTGAGAGCAGCATCCATCATTGCTCAATATATTATCTAAGTGTCCTGCTTTCAACAAAAATTATAACCCATGCAAAAGAAAAAGACAGTGTGACTCCTACATAGTAAAAAAAAAAGCAAACATTAGAAACTGATGATAAGAAGGCCCAAAAGATGAACTTAACAGAAAAAATACTTCCAATAATTCATTTTAAATACATTCAAATAAGTAAAGCAAACCACCATATTTGAAGAGGTAAAACAAAATAATTGTGAATATCAATAAAAAAGGTGAAATTATAAAACAGACCAAATAAAGTCCTAGAGATGAAAATGCAGTAAGTGAAATAAAAAATTTAGTCAAGGACTCCACAGTAGTTATGAACCAAAAATAAATTACAGATCAGTGCAGATCATTCTAACCTGAAGAAAAGAATGAAAAAAAAAAGAAAAGTTAACAAGGGACACATTAAACACAATGACACTTGTGCTATGAAAACACTAGAAGAAAAGTAGAAAAAAGTAGCAAGAAAAGAAAAGAAGAAAAAAATTTTAGTGAAAATACTGATCTAAACCTACTTAATTTGTTGAAAAACATTAATCTACACAACCAAAAAGTTCAATGGCTTCTAAAAAGTTTAAATACAAAAAAGATCTATATCCAGACATATCATAACAAAAAGTCAAAAGATAAAGAAAAAAATCAATCTTGAAAGCAGAAAAATGACTTTCGCAAAGGAACTCCAAAATATTAACTTACATCCTATCAGAAACTAATAGAGACCAGAAAACAAAATGTGAAATGGTAGATGGAAATCAATGTATCAATAACATTATGTGTCAATCCATTAGAAAGATGTAACAATTACAAACATATGAACATCTAAAACAGAGCACCCAAAGAACATAAAGCAAAAAACAAATCACCCAGTAATACCTTCCCTAGGTACATATCCAACAGAAATAAAAGCATACTTCTACACAAAAACTTGCTTCTAAATTTTTGTAGCAGATTTATTCATAATAGCCAAAAAGTATAAAATCCCAAATTTCCATCAACTGATGAATGAGTAAATGACATATAGTATATGCATACAATGGAATATTAAATGAAAATATTCAATGAAAAAATAACAAAGTACTCATATATGTTATAATACAGATGAACCTTGAACACATTCTGCTGAGAAGGTAGTCACAATATGCTATCATTTCATTTATATAAAATGTTTACAGTAGGAAAATTTATAGACACAGGAAGTAGGTTAGTGTTTCTAGAGATGGGGAAAGGAGGTGGGGGAATTTCTTTAGGGTGATGTAAATGTAAAACTGATTGTGGTGAGAGTTATGCAACTGTGAAATTACTGAAAACCAATGAATTGCAAATATTAGCTAAACTGATGGTATATTAATTATCTCTCAATAAAGCTCTAATATAAAAGATAAATTAAAATGATTAATCTCCTGAATTATTGAATGAAGAGAAATTTAACATTGGTCACTGTCTTGGAAGATAAAGATTATATATACTACTACTTGCAAGAAACAGAGAATTTAGTATTCCAGCTACTAAATAAAAGAGAGAATGCACTTACTACTTTATTATCCAACATTAATCTATACTACTAGAGAATAATCTCAGTAAAATAATCTATCTAGAATTTCCCATTGTCAATAGAAATAGAAGAAAGGTTACCCATGCGCTTAGATACTGCTACACTAAGATGTCAATCAGGCCATAATATTGTGAGAAACTGTTGGAATCTAATGACTTATATTGATCAAAGAAATTAAAGGATTATTTTTAGAAAGATCTAATTCATAAACTTTATAAAATAACCTCCTGGATCCAAAGAATATCATTAAACAAAGTTGATCAGAACAAGATGTTCTCTCCCCAGATTTCACAAAAACCATTAAAAATTGGATTTCCATGAAAAATCTAAAGCTAAAGAATGGGAGAGACTTCTTTTGTAGTGCATGAAAAAACCATAAAGGATCCGTAGGAAATAACCTGAGGAGAATGTGAGCAGCAATTGAATCCCTCCTTTAGTAGATGAGAGCTAAAAAGCTACCAGCATTCAATATTTATCTTATTATAATCTCAAGACTGCTTATATACTGATGAGTCCTGGATTATTGAGGTGTGTACTTATTAATACTTAAACAAAAAGCATAAATAAAAAAACAAAGTTAAAAAAACTTTAGTTGATAGAATGCTTATTCTTGATAATAAGTGAAATCGATTAAATAATTATATTTTTCTTAGCTTATTATATACATGCTAGAACTTTTCTTTCCATTCCCACAATGTATAAGAACCCATAACAGCACTGAATTTCTGTAGCTAAATAAAAACTTTCTAACTTTAAAACTAGCAAAATTGTTCATCCAAAGTATTCTGTTAAAGTGATTTTAGACACATTTCACTCTTGTTTTCATTCATCCTTTAAAATTTATTATCTCACCTCAAAACCAGCAAACAAAACAATTTAAGTATTGCCATTGAAATAAAAGCATTATTTCTCTACGTTTCAAAAACAAAGACAAAACAGTCTTCTGCTTCCAGTCTAGATGGGGTAATAGAGACAGATTCACCTCTCACCAAAGAACAAAAATTTTCAAGATATCAAACATCGTACTGATGGACATCATTCCTGAGAGGTGAACAATGAATGAAGTAAATGCTAAAATGTGTTCCTGGTTAATGTGTTGGGAGATTTTCAAGCTGTGGACCAGGGAGGAAAACTCACGTAGAACCTGGCAGCCCTCCTGAGGTAAGGAGGTGAGGCTGGGTGTGTGGGAAGGCCAACATAGTTCAAGTTTGCTAGGCCATAATATCAAAAGGAGAGGGCTGCACAAATTCAAGACTCACATAACTGCAGTGTCCCTTCCAGTATTCAGAAAAGTAAGTACTAACCAGTGCATCTGAGAGAGAACACTGAGGTGGTGACAGAAGCCGTGTAAAAGGATTAGAGGAAATAGTACATGATGTCCACACATGTTGGTAATAGTGCCGTTCTAACCAACCTGACTGGTGTACTGGGCGTTCAGAAGGATTTTACCTCAGTAATGAGAAAAAAATATTCTTAGAATAAATACTGTTCTGGTCTTGCCTTAAGAAATTTAGAAGGAACTCTGAAAGGATTAAATTCCTTCTAAGTAATTTAATTAGAACAAAGCTTAAGAATACTTATAGAAATATGAGAATATTTAGCACCTAAAAGGTAAAATTCACAATGTTTAGGTCTAATTAAAAAACTACTATGCATTCAAAGCAGGAAAATGCTATCTATAATAAAATCATTCAGTCTATCAAAACTGACGTAGAAATAATGCAACTGAGAGAAAAAAAAGACAAGGGCATTAAAAATATAAAGCAATTCAAAACATATTCAAGACCTAAAGTTATAAAGCTTATGGAAGTCTTAGTGATCTTGAGTTAGGCAAAAATATCTTATATATAATTCCAAAACATGGCTCATAAAAGTAAAATAATAATAATAATAATAATAATAATAATAATAATAACAACAGCTTAACCCAAAAGTCTATTAAATGGATAAATAAATTATGGCATAGATTTATACAATAAAATGCTAATCAGTGACAAATAGGAACCACCTTATACCTGCAGCAACATGGATGAATCTCAAAATATTTGGGCCCAGAGAAATAAATCAGAATAAGAGTACATACTATGTGATAATATTTATATAAAATTATAAAAATATAAATTAATTGATAATGACATAAAGCAAAAATGTGGTTGTTTGGGAATGAGGTCAGGGGTAGGGGTAGGGGAAGAGATTTTCGAAGAATGTGACCAACCTTTTGTAGAGAAAAATTATGATCATTTTATTGATTATGGTGATGGTTTCATCACTATATACACTTATAAAAATATATCAAACTGAATACTTCAAATATGTTTAGATTGTTTTTGTCTATTATGTTTTAATAAAGCTTTTTTTTAATGAGAAATTTTTAAAAGTTTCCCAAAGATTTTTGGTGATTATTTGCCTTTATAAATCATTTATACCAACATGCAACAATTTTATCTTGTTAAACAATTTTTTAACAAGTTTTATCTCTTTCCATAAGATGTCATAGTGTGGCCTGGAAAGTCTTGGGGTAATATACTGAAGAGCATTCAGAAAACTTCAAGTTATATATATATATATGCACACACACACACACACAGGTATTATTAATGCTATTTCTTTTTTTTTCATATAACACAGTGTCTAGCACAGTCCAGATTTAAATGGAAAGAACACTTTCAAAGAAGACAAAAAAATATTGATGCATGGTGTACACTATAAGCTTAAATACTGATACTATGGTTTCTCTTCAAATTGTATAAATCTTTCACCTTTTAAATACTAATACTAATACTTTCAGTTAATTCTTACCCTACTTGATATAGGAACTTTAAACTCAGTGGACCCAAATCTTTCTTTTGCATTTTCTTTTCTGTTAGCTTCAGATAATTCAAAATCTCTGTATTACATGTTAATATTTTACTCAATCAAATTAAAATTTTATACAACCTATATTAAGTCTTTGGCCAAAACTAGTTTTTCAATACTAAATACAGTATTTAAATTAAAGGTATAAGTTATCATTTCCCAAAGTAGATTCTGTGGAGTTCAATAGAAACATATATGAAACAAAAATATAAACAAATAAGACAGAATATTTTCTTCAAGGTACTCATATTTGGAATATAAACCTATAAATATGGATCTAACAGTTATGGTAATAAATATATGAACCAGCTAAAGATTTTATATTAAAAAAAGCAAACATCAGCCCTACTTTGTGGGAGAGGTGAAGGTTTAACAGTTCAGTAATGAAAGCAGGCACTCAATAAATACTTCTTAATGAATAATACCTCTTAAATAATGTGTGGAATTTATCCTGTGTGTTTGGCTATGAATAGGTAGTAGAGCATTCCAAAGAAAGGAACTTCATGTATCTATGTGGAGTAGGAGCCTGTGATTTGTTGAAGTAACTATGAAACACTCTGTGTGATAGATACATGAAAAATAAACAGGAGTCCGGGGGCCAAATAATCATGTAAGTTCTTTTATCTAGATAAGGTGTTTAGAATTTATTCTGTAGGTAATGGTAAGACTTTGTTTTTCTTCAGTTACCTTTAAATAGTAGAATGAAGCAATCATAATTTTCATCTAACTCTGTTTTTTCTACCCTCTCACCTCAAGGGTGAGGGCTGGTTCCCAGGAGGAGCTAAGCACATGGTCAGAGGATTAGAAGCCTCGGTGCCACAACCTGACTTCCGAGGAAGGGAAAAGGGCTGGACGTTGAATCAGCACCCATGGTTGATGGCTTAGTCAATCATGACTATGAAATGAGGCCTCAAATACCCACAAAACAACAGCTTGAGGGCCTTTTTCAGAGAGCTCCCACACTGGGGAACCAGTGGTATTATTGTTGGTGTGGGGAAGCCTCCATACACATATGTTGGGTTTGGGTCCAGGAACGCTTTCCACAAGCCCTACACCTAGAAGGACATATGCGAAATGCAAGAGTTCACTGCCTGAAGCTTCCTCGTAAGCCAAAGGAATCAGATTTTAAATTTATTCTGCAGGTTAGGGCTTTCCATCAGAAGTGCTTAAGCAGAAAAAGTAAGCTAAACATAAGATATGAAGCAATAAATGACATACAAGAAAACATAGGTACTAAACGTATGCACCCTGGTTTAGAGATGTTATAAATTTTACTTCTCTTTGCCTTTATAAAGGCAAGAGAAGTAAAGGCAAAAAAAAAGAATGGGATTATATCGAACTAAAAAATTTCTGCATGGCAAAAGAAACTGCAAACAAAACTAAAAGGCAACCAACCAAATAGGAGAAGATATTTGCAAGCAACAGCTCTGACAAAGGCTTAATATCAAAAATACATAAAGTACTCATGTAATTCAACACCATACAAACAAACAATCCAAACAAAAAATGGTAGAAGACCTGAACAGAGAGGCCTTTCCCAAAAAGACATATAAATGGCCTACATGTATATCAAAAGATGCTCAATTTCACTAGCTATAAGGGAAATGCAAATCCTAACTACAATGAGATACAACTCACACATGTTAGAATTGCATTATCAACAAGACAAGTGACTACAGGTACTGTTACTTGGAGAGGTTGTAGGGGAAAAGTAACCCTGATTCACTGCTGGTGGGAAAGCAAACTGGCACAGCTGTTAGGTAGCAGCTAGGAATGAGCTTTCAGAGGGGAAATAAAGCAGGGTCCTTGCCATTACAGTCTAACAAAGAACTTACCATAGGAGGCTAGAAACAAAAGGGAGACAGGTCTCACTAATTAGCTCAGCAGTACTGAACTTGGCTTGATAAGAGTTCCCTGTGTTCCAAATATCACGAGCAAAGATAGAGCAGGAGGAGGAGGAGGGTCCTTGAGACTCTGTGCTGGGACAGGAAGTCTCTGCAATGATTTCACTAACTAGACAGAAAGCCTTTACTAACTAAGAAAGCAAGCCTTTGCATTAATCTCAAGGTGTAGAAGGGGGAGAAGGAGGGGTACTGGGAAGCTGGCTAAGGTATACAGCCCCTGAACCTGAACAGTCAGTGCACTTGGATTAGCTGAGTGCCTGCTTAATCCAACTGCCTGCTTATAGTTTTTTTGCTCAAGTGCATTTCATATATAAACTTGCTATCTCATTTCTACCAAAAGTGTTTGCTGTCGCTTGAATTTGCCTCCTGCAAGCAATCCAAGAACCTAGGAACGAGTTCAGGTATGGGGTGGGGAGTCCCTGACTCAGGTCTCTGCCGGGTAACACAGCCACTATGGAAAATAGTATGGAGGTTCCTCAAAAAACTAAGAATAGAGCTACCATATGACCCAACAACTCCTTTTCTGGGTATATACCCCCCAAAGTTGAAAGCACTTATTCACAAAAATATACACATAGGTATGTTCATTGCAGCACTATTTACGGTGGCCAAGACATGGAAACAAGTGAGGTGCCTTTCAATAGATGAGTGGATAAAGAAGACGTGGTATATATATGCAATAGAATACTACTCAGCCATAAGAAAAGATGACATACCGCCATTTGTGACAGCATGAACGGACCTTAAGAACATCATGCTAAGCAAAATAAGTCAGTCAGAAAAAGCTAAGAACCATATGATCTCACTCACATGTGGAATATAACTCAAACTTATAGACACAGACAACAGTATCATGTTTATGAGAGGGAAAGGGGTGAGGAATTGTGAAGGGTAAAGAGGATCAAGTATTTGGTGGTGGAGGATGACTTGACTTTGGGTGGTGAGCAGGCAATGCAATATACAGAGCATATATCATAGAAGTGTACACCAGACACCAATATAACCTTATCAACCATTGTCACCCCATAAATTTAATTAAAAAAGAAAAGATAAAGTTCCTTGATCAGATTCTTGTCATAGTAAGTTAAATCTGGAAGTAGTGTAGGGGGTTCACTTAGGAAAGAGCTACTCAGGTCCAGACAAGCTTAAGCAAACATATCCTAAAAGCAGATTTGAATGGCAGAATATAAAATGAAGTTACATAACAACCTGGAAGTTTAACTTTGCACAGCGAGATATCTAACTTTTGTCTTGGGGGCTTATATTTCTCTAAATTTTATCCAATAAAATGAACTTATTAGAAGATCTGAAACAAAGGTCCTGATTAGAGATAAACTGCAGGTAAATTCAATTTGGGGAATGAATATACAGAAAGAGTAATTAAAACAGAAAATAAATTAAATAACTGTATGGATTATAAACCAAAGTAGTATAGGCAATCAATCTTATCTGGTGGGCTGTATGCCCATTAGTAAGAATCATTTTTAATCTGAGGTAATATATTAGAATTATAAATTAAAGTAATTACAGTGGTTTGTATAAACCTTTTTCCTAGAAGTTTGCTTTGAGAATATGACATTACTATGCACATAGGGAACATTTTTAACAATCATCATAAAAAATTCTTATACTTAGGTTTTAATATACATATGATATCAAGCTCAAGATACCTGTATGTGGGGTACAAAATACCACTACTAACCTTACCTTTCATTTCCCCTGTAAACTTATGCCCCCCTTAAGAGAAGGGATGTGTGAATACTATGCAGTAGAGAGAAAGAAGGAGCTCCTACCCTTCACAACAGCATGGATGGAACTGGAGAGCATTATGCTAAGTGAAATAAGGCAGGTGGTGAAAGACAAATACCTCATGATCTCACCTATAAGTGGAACCTAATCAACAAAACAAACAAGCAAGCAAGTATAACCAGAGATACTGGAATAAAGAACAAACTGACAGTAACCAGAGGGGAGGAGGAGAGGGATAATGGGGGAAAAGAGGGGAGGGGCCATCAAGGAACATGTAGAAAGGACCTATGGACAAAGCCAAAGGAGGGAAGGATTGAGGGTGTGAGGTGGGGATAGGTGGGGTGGAGGGACATGGTGGGGTGAAAATAGAGACAACTGTACTTGAACAACAATAAAAAACAAATGTTGAAAAAGAATATATGTGTATTTAAACATACATGTTTATATGTGTGTTTAAATGTAGGTGTATGAAGTAGAAGGATATAAAGTAAGAATACAACTATGCTTATATTACAGGCATACATCATTTTATTGTGCTTCACAGATATTGTGGTTCCTACAAATTGAAGGTTTGTGGCAACCCTATGTGGAGCAAGCCCATCCACACAACTTTTCCAACATCACTTGCTCAATTTGTGTCTTTGTGTCGCATTCTAGTAATTCTTAAAATAGTTTGAACTTCTTCATTATTATTCTATTTGTCATGGTGATCTGTGATCAGTGGTTTTCAATGTCACTATTGTAATTAGGGTGCCACTAACTGCACCCACATAACATGGTGAGCTTAATAAATAAATTGTAGTTTGTGTTCTGATTGCTCCAATGATCAGCCAGCCACTCCTCCTCCTCTCTTTCTCTCCTTGAGCCTCCTTATTCCATGAGACACAACAATATTGGAATTAGGCCAGTTAATGATGCTGCAATGGCCTCTAAGTGCACAAGTAAAAGGAAGTGTTGTATAACTCTTACTTCTCAAAGGCTAGAAGTAACTAAGCTCAGTAAGAAATGCATGTCAAAAGCTGAGATGGGCCAAAAGCTAGGCCTACTGCATCAAAGAGTTAGCTAAGTGTGAATGCAAAGGAAAAGTTCTTGAGGAAATTAAAAAAACTACTCCAGTGAACACATGAATGATAAGAAAACAAAATACCTTCATTGCTGATATGGAGAAAGTTTTAGTGGTCTGGATAAAAGATAAAACCGGCCACTACATTTCCTTAAGTCAAAGTCTAATCCAGTACAAGACCCTAACTCTGTTAAATTCTATGAAGGCTGAGACAGGTGATGAAATTGAAGAAGAAAAGCTTGATGCAAGCAAGGGATGCTTCATGAGGTTTAAGGAAAAAACCCTTATCTAGAACATAAAAATGAAAGTTGAAGCAGCAAGTGCTGATATAGAAGTTGAGGCAAGTTATTGAGAAGATCTAGCTAAGATCATCAATGAAGGTAGCTACACTAAATAATAGATTTTCAATATTGACAAAATAGCCTCATATTGGAAGATTTTTATAGAGAGAAAGAAGTCAACGCCTGCCTTCAATGCTTCAAAGGACTTGATGAGTCTCTTGTTAGGGGCTAATGCAGCTGTTGACTTTAAGTTGAAGCCAATGCTCATTTATCATTTAAAAAATCCTAGGCCCTTAAGAATTTTGCTAAACCTACTATCTGTGCTCTATAAATAGAACAACAAAGTCTGGATGATAGCACATCTGTTTATGATATGGTTTACTAAATATATTAAGCCCACTGTCAAGACATACTGCTCAGAAAAAAAAAATTTCCTAAAAAATATGGCTGCTTGTTGACAATGCACCTGGTCACCCAAGAACTTTGATGGAGATATATGAGATGCATGCTGTTTTCATAACTGCTAACTGAACAATAATGCATCGCAACCCATGGACCAAAGAATAATTTTAAGTTTCAAATCTTGTCATTTAAAAAATACATTTTGTAGAGCTATAGCTGCCATAGATACTGATTCCTCTGATGAATCTTGGAAAACTCAAATGAAAAGCTTCTGAAAATATTCACCATTCTAGACACTATTAAGACTATTCATGATTCATAGGAAGAAGTCAAAATATCAACACTAACAATAATTTGGAAGTTGATTACAACCCTTGTGGATGACTATGAGGGGTTCAAGACTTCAGTGGAGGAAGTAACTGGAGATGTAGTACAAATAGCAAGAGGTAGAATCAAAGGGAAACCTGAAGATGTGACTGAATTGCTGTGATCTCCTGAAAAAAACTTCAATGGATGGGAAGTTGCTTTATATGGATGAGTAAAGAAAGTGTTTTCCTGAGATGGAATCTACTCCTGGTGAAGATGCTGTGAAGATTGTTGAAATGGCAACAAAGGCTTTAGAAAAGCCTACCTAATTTAGGAAATGGGTAAATCTGGTTCAAATTACACTCAGAAAGTGACCGTGTTTGAAAAAGTGAGTGCAAAATGTATCTAACCTTTCAAACTACTTTGCACACATTAATTTTGATGTAGGGAACTTTTCCAATGCTTTACCTTTAATCTCTTTGTCATTTTTGAACCATCTTATATCAGCTGCAGGTTTACTACCAGATGTTTTACAAGTCAGCTGCATCAAGTCTCCCTCCATAACTGGTGATGAAAATCCACTGATTTGAGGCTTTTCAGGAACACCTGAAATATAAACAAATGAATAACATGAAAACCAATCCCCAAGGTTTGTTCATTCTTGTGACTATTACTTCTATAAACAAAAGTAAACTGGGTGGTTAGCTGATAATAAATTCAATCAAAAATAATAAACTGCTATGAAATAAAATAAGCTGCTTATAATATATAGATATAGATAATGTATATATGCACATATATGATTATATGTGTGTACAATATATTATATACATATAATCATTTATTTAGTTCAAAGTAGTTGTTTAAATTAAATTTTACCTATAAAAATATACTCTTTGTAAATCTTAAAGACAACCATTCGATATATTTTCAGATTTACTAGTATAGGGATTTAAGAACGTACATTCTTTGCATAGGGAAAAATATTCACACAGCACATTTTTTGTTCTTTTGCAAATTATGATTAAGCTTAAACAGTACCTTTCATTCCTGACTTCATAATTCTAGAGCTTAAAAATGACATTATCCTCTGTGTACTCTATTCAAGAAAAGGCATTTTGTTCAAGAAAATCCATCAAAAGACTCATCAGTAAGTGCAACCATACTTACTTTTCTCATTCTTCTAAAGCAGAGAATGTCTCTTGATGTAATTTGTCTTAGAAATGCAATTGCAGTTTTGTGGAGCGTGATGTGTATTAGTATTAATGCTAACCACTTATTGACTCTTCTAGTCCAAACCGTCCAATCAATAGGCAGATAACTAATATGGAGCGATAGATGGTACATGGGTAAATTAAATAATAGAACATTCCATATTTCTTGGGCATTAATATTCTCTTATCCTAGTAGACATTTACTAAAATTTCTTCTAAAATTATTCAATAATAAAGGAAGACTGGAAGCTTCTTTATCATGGTATTTAATTCAGTTTTAAAAGAATAAAATATAAGCATGTTGGAAAGCAACAAGAAAAATACACATTTAAAAAATAACAACAAAGATAAATGACAGAGCACCATACTCCAATTAGTGGGCTAGTTTTCTTCCACCTCCATACTGCCTTTTAAAAGAAAATCTATAACACACCATCGTTTAATAAATTGAAACCAGCCAGTTGCCTAGTCTTGGTGTCTCAAGGTGGCTCTCTACAGAACAACACATTAACCTTCCTCAGTTGTTATCCTGAAATACTCAATTTTAATGGTTATATTTTGTCCTTAAAGGCAAACTTGTGAAGATTTTTCATAAAATAGTCTCAGTGGGACTTTCAAGGAAATATGTTTCTTATCCTATGCACAAAACCAATTCATCAGCTGGATTAACTTTTATACCTCCACCTCCAAAATACAACAGCAGGTGTTAGTTATTTTAAAGGCAATGTTAGGACTTTAAGTATCAAAATAAAAATGCAAACGAGGGCAAAAAATACCCTTCTTGAAATTCTCTGACTTGTTCAGTACGCAGGTATGTTTCAATAAACTGCAGCAATTTCAGCTGACTGGGTCACTAACATTTGTGGCATCACAGAAGGTTCTGAGATGCAACTGTATTTCCTTGGAATCTCTATGAATGTATTGCTTTTTTGTGTCATTTAACCTTTTGAAAAATGGGTCAATATTTAGAGAACAGAAGCACAAAGAAGCTACAAGCCGCATGCACAAGTGGCATTATGTACTTCATTTAAAAATCTAGAAAACGTCACGTTTAAAAGGTGAGAAGACACATAGAAATGTCAAGGTCATTTAAATGCACTGAAATACACAAAGGGGACACATTTGAAAGCCATACCATATTAGAGAAGGTCTCTATCAGATGACTGATATGATAAAACGGAGGAGCACCCAGCACACATGTTGAATTCATTATACTAATTATTCCATCACTTTATGAAGGAATCACCATATATACAATACATAGATGAGTTGATACAAAATAATTTAATTGAAATACAAGAAACCTGGTGTTTATCGCTGGCTAAAAATTAAATGGCTATGTGCTCTCAGAAGTCATACAAATTTTTGTGTCTCCCTTTGTCTATTTATAAAACAAGGAAAAAGATTCTTAAAAATCTTTTTGTTATAATGTAGCAAAGAAGGGACTAAACTACATCTATTATTATGATCCTTAAAATATATGTGTGTTTTTGAATCATGTTGCTTTAGTAATACACATCTCTCTGGCTTGTGATTACATTGTGTTTGTCCCTTAAACTTACCAAGAACAGTGAGATAGGCCTTGGAAGTTTTGACAGGCATCGTGAATAATGAACAGGTGTATTGTCCTTCATCGGAGAGAGACACATCACTGACACTGATACTCAGTTCATGCCAAGAAGCCCGAACCAGCTCGATCCTATTGTCCCTTAAAGCTGGAAAGAGAAAACATTGAAAATGGGGATAACAACATTAGAAAATGTCAATACTGTTAGACTATGTATGTTTAGCACAACACAAACATTTTTGGCTATATATCTAAATATTTCCTAAAACTGTTTAAAGGACAGTTTAAATAAGGTGAATACCCTAATTTTATCTTTATAAATACCAAAAACTCAACACCAAAAACCAAATAATCCAATTAAAAAATGGGCAAAGGAGATGAATAGACAATTCTCCAAATAGATGGCCAATAGACATATGAAAAGATGCTCAGCATCACTAATCAGAGAAATGGAAATTAAAACCACATGAGATATCAATTTACACCTGTCAGAATAACTATCATCAATAAATCAACAAACAGCAAGTGCTGACGACGATAGGAAGAAATGGTAACCCTACTGCACTGTTGGTTAGGATGCAGATTGCTGCAGCCACTGTGGAAAGCTGTATACAGTTACCTCAAAAAATTAAAAATCAAACTGTTTTTGACCTAGTGATTCCACTTCTTGGAATTTATCCAAAGAAACCCTAAACACTAACTCAAAAGAGTACATGCACCCCTATGTTCATTGCAGTGTTATTTACAATAGCCAAGATCTGAAAGCAGCCCATGTCCATTCGCAGATGAGTGAATAAAACAGCTATGGAATAAGTAGCATAAATGGTAGGTAGAAAATAGAAAAGGGGAGGTTAAGAATAGTATAGGAAATGGAGTAGCCAAAGAACTTATATATATGACCCATGGACATGAACTAAGGGGGGTGAATTTGGGTGGGAGGGGGCTTGCAGGGTAGAGGGGAATAAGGGGGGGGGAATGGGACAACTGTAATAGCATAATCAATAAAATATATTTTAAAAAGCAGCTACGGTACATTTATACAATGGAATACTACTTGCCCATAAAAAGGAAGACAATTTTACCCTTTGTGATAGCACGGGTGAACCTGGAGAACATTATGCTAAGCAAAATAAGTAAAATAAGCTGGTCATAGGAAGATTTTACCCACATGGTGGGATCTAATGAACAAACTGTACTAACAAGCAAAATAGAGACAGACTCACAGACAGAAATCAGGCTGACAGCTGTTGGAGAAAATTGGATGGTGTAAGAACTGAGCAAAAAAGAGAAAGGACTCATGAATACAGACAAAAATGCGGTGATTGTGGGACGGACAGAGTGGGTGGAGGTGGAAGAGGGTATGGGGGGGATAAATGGTAAAGGAAAAATACAATAAAATAAAATATTCTTAAAGTAATAAAAATAAATAAATATATTTTTATCAGAGTTTAAAAAAATCAAAGTAGAATTAGGTGATCCTTAAAGTTCTCAGAAATAATGTTTTATTTAAATCATCACACCTAGTACATTACTTTGGATGAGTAGATGATGATGATAAAAATGGCTTTCCTCCACAAGTCTTTCATGAAATGCTAGTGTCAGGAAAAACTATAAACAGAAGGGTTCACTTCCTTGGACATATAAATTTGGAAAAATTATGAATCCTGCATTTTTACCAAGACCATACTAAAAAGCTTATTAAACAAGCATATTAAAAGCTCTCTGCAGTACAGATACATGTTGAACTTCATTTAAGCAAGAGTGGACATTCAGCTGAAAAGCACTTGTAAGGTACGAGATATTAAAATTTTCTCTGATCCCATTAGAAAAATTTCTTCTAATTTCACTTTAGAAGAAATTATTAAAAAGTTTAAATATCATTATATATTTCACTATGTACAGCTATACAACATGGATTAAGCAAGAGGCAACTGAAAGATTACTCTAAAAGGTAGAAAGAGAAAGGAGGACAGGTCAGGAACCCCAGGTCCTAAGGAACAAAATGGAAGCTCCTTG
Organism: Desmodus rotundus; assembly: GCF_022682495.2. Lineage (NCBI taxonomy): Eukaryota > Metazoa > Chordata > Mammalia > Chiroptera > Phyllostomidae > Desmodus > Desmodus rotundus. The sequence continues at coordinate 70,579,818 of NC_071388.1, read as the reverse complement.
AACAACAATAAAAGGTAGTGAAGACCTGGCTTCTGCCAACTATAACCCATCTACACAAAGTGGCTAAGGTAGACTCAACTGTATTGCTGATCAAATGGAAGTTTCACCAGCAACATCACCAGTAAGGGGAATCAAGTGGGAGCATCACTGAGAACAAGTGTCTATAAAAAACGACCTTTGTCCCCACTGGGCAGGAGACTTCCTTCCCAACCTAGACACCATGGCTCAGTGGGCAGCAAAAGCAGCAGAGTAATCCCTCTACAAATATCCAGCCCTGGATATGATCTCCCGATAAGCTAGAGGATTACTTACACAACTGAGAGCCACCAGTTACCTGCCCTGGGGAATCTCTTTGCCCTCTTAGGTGGCACCAGTAGACATCAGAGCAATTTCCAGTGGAACTAAACAACCCAAACCGACCACATAGAACTACAAAGGTTGTAATAAATTGACGGAACCACAGCCTGCAAAGGTATGCTAGGACCTGTGTGCTAAACCTCAATAAATGACTGCCTTCTAGAATAGAAAATTTAAATAGAGTCTAGAATGTCCAAACATAATAGCTCAAATGAACTGGATACAATAATAGTAATAATAATAAATATCTGGTCACACCAAATGTCAGAAAAATTGTACTGGAGTAAGAAACATAATCAGGTGCCAACACTGAGATATTGAAATTATCTGAAAAAGAATTAAAGAAGCCATCATGAAAAATACTTTAATAAGCAATTACCAATTATCTTCAAACAAATGAAAACCAGAAAAATTCAGCAAAGAACAAAGACTTATAAAAAAGAACCCAATGAAAATTATAAAAATCTAAACACAGTTACCAAAATCAAAACTCACTAGATTGGCTCAGTAGTACAGTGAAGATTACATAGTACAGAATAAGCAAACTTAAGGACAGAGCAATAGAATTTGCTCAATCTGAACAAAAGAGAAAAAACAGATTAAAGAAAAGAAGAAGAACAGAATGCTAGGGACCTATGGGACAGCAACAAAATGGCCAACGGTTGTATCCTAACAGTTCCAAAAGAAGAGAGAGGGTGGGGCTGAACAGTATCTGAAGAAGTAATGGTACAAGACTTTGCAAATGTGGCAGAATAAATAAATTAGAGAATATAAAAGATAATCAAACATTAAAGAGGATAATCCCAAAGAGGGTCATGTCAAAACAGATCAAAATTAAACATATGAAATCAAAGACAAAGAAATTTTGAAAACAGCCAAAGATAAAGAAAGGCATGTTACCTATCAGAGAAGACCAATTCAAATGACTGAGTTTCTTATTTGAAATAACAGAGGCCTGAAGAAGTGGCACATTTTTCAAAAGAAAAGAAAATAACTGTCCCTGTTGGATTTTTATCCAATGAAACTAACCTTCAGGAATTATGGGGAAATAAATATATTCTGTTTTGGGGGGGGGGAGGAGGGCTTAAAACCTTTTATTTAGGCCTAGTTTCAAGGTAGAGTATAGGGTTGAATATCCACTGGAAGTTAAAATTCAGTTAGCTCTACCCATGTGGATGTTAGTAGGCAGTCAAATGTAGAGAGAGTTAAAAGAAAGAGAACTAATAACATTTGTCTTCAGCAGATTTGCCTTAAGGAAAAATTAAAGAAAGTTTCTTCAAACAGAAAATAAGAACTCTTAGAGCATCAAGAAAGAAGAAAAGACAACAGAAAGAACAGAAATATTGGTAAATATAATATTGACTACCCTATTCCTCTTGAGTTTTCTTCATATGTAATGGTTGAAACAAAATTATAACAGCAACTGAAGCTGGGCTCAACATATATAGGAAGAATACTCAAGAGAAATAAACAGTGAGTAGGGCAAAGGGACCTAATGGAAGTACAGTTTCCAGACTTTACTTGAAGTGGTAAAACATTGTACTAGTAGATCAAAATATTTCAGTACCTGGAACAAGTACTAAGAAAGCATACAAAGGGATACAGTCAAAAACTATAATAATTGAGACAAGTACACGTATACAGAGTCTTCAGATAACATTATAGAGATTAGTAATTAACAAAGGGTAAGAATATTCAGGGTGGAAGGGAGTAGTAGGGAAATGAATTTGGTTATAAAAGAAGAAAACAAGAAACACCTGTAGCAATGAAAGTATTCTGTCTTGACAGTGGTGATGGATGAACCTACACATGTAATAACAATGCATGGAAGTAAACACACAAATACATGTAAAACTGGTGAAACCCAAATAAGGTTGGTGAGATATATATTACTGTTGATCCCCTAGTTATGTTATCTTTGCAAGATGCTATTTCACTGAAAGGTAAATGAAATCTCTTTGAATTATTTCTTATAATTAGGTGTGAATCTACAATAAAAACTCAAAAAAATTTTATGTACATTTGATCGAGTAGAGGAAATGATTAAGATATCAAAGCTTAAAATTCATTGTACATATTTGCCAAACAGGAAGAGGAAGATCCCAAGTGCCACATATTCTTAAATTAGCTGCAGCTTCTGTGTGTGCTTTGGGATAGAAGTAGGCAATTATAAAATATTTAAGATTTGGGAAAATTCTAAATTTTCATTATTTTTTAATGTATTTTTAAAAATCATCTTCCCACACACTCAGATAACACATATGTTAATGATTACAGTCCCTCTGCTACCATTCTCTGTTAACTCTAATTTCATGAGCCATATTGCAAATATTTTTGAAACTGATTTTTATTGAATATAAAAAATAAAGCAAGTTTGATCATGATTGTGTTTGCAATTCCATTAGACAAAGGCATTGATTTTAAATGTCTATTTCATACTCTGTCTCCTACATGGTTTAATATAAATGCCTGCTATAGGAAAACAGTGGGACACAGATGTGTCTTTTCCCCAATAGGACCTCATGCTATATCAACTACTTTTCAAAGCTATGATTTATTTTTAAAAATATTTATCACATATTACTTTTTTTTTTCAATAGAGGTCACCAAAAGAGAAAACCTCAGGTTCCTGCCATGATATTGTGTGGGTAAAACGTGTTACTCACCCACTGTGTTCAATTTCATTTCCTCTGACACAGCAACCCCCCCGATGATAGAACTTCCAATTTCTAGTGAATCTTGGCAAAAGAAATTTAACTCTCTTTTGGTTGGATTATTTTGTGGAAACTATATAGCATCACCAAAGACAAACTGAATTACTCAATACATACAAATATAACACTTTTATATTTAAACCATTTTCATGGGGAAAAGTGAAAAGCAGTGACTTTGCATTGAGAGGTCTCTCTAGGTACTTATATGAGGTCAGATTTCCTGTGGATAATAATTCTTGGTTCATTTCCATCTCTGGATTATGATGAGAACTGAATAATATAAAGTACTTTAAACTAAATCTGCAATGCTATTACTTAAATATTTTTGGTTTGGACTCCTGATGAGAACCTAAATATTTTAGTATCTGAAATGTCTCAATTGGTTAAGCTTACTAAATCATATAATATTTTAAATTGTTTTATGATTACTTCAGCCTTTTCTAATGACTAGGCTCTGAGAGTAGAATGCCTCATTTTTATGTAAATTTGTTGTTAATTAACTATATGAGTCTAGGCAGATGCATCTCAGTCTGCTGATTGTAAGGTCCAGGTAATAACTGAGTAAAAGTATAAGGTATATTATTTAGAGAACTGAAATATATTAATATACATCCAAAACTTAAAGCATGTTCCCAAGAACCAAGAAACTGACACAATTAGTATTATTTGTTTAATAATAAGTGATTATTTATTGTATAACAACCCTTGATAATTTGTCAAAACAAAAAAAACCTGCTTGAGGAGATTCTCATTAAACTGAACATTTTAAACAAATCTTACATTCAGAACGTTTATCTTTTAAGTTTGTAAATACGTTTGATGTCATCTGCAGTTCACTTTATTATAGCACGTCAAGTATGAAAGAATACAGGAAAACCTGTAATAGTCCAGAGAGGATATAATATAACTCAACAGGTTCTCTGTGAGCAGGATCCTTGTCTTGCTCATCTCAGAACCCTGCACCATCACTCTGTGCACAGGAGGTATTCAGTGAGAGGCTGTTGAATTGAAACCGAGAGCCAAACTCTGTCTGTACATGATGAGAACAGAGTGAAAAAGAACTGAACTAGGAAGTCCTCTTTGCTATATCTCCACAGGTCTCCCCATGGGAGAGAAGCCAAAGAAAGAAGAAGAAAGGTGCCCCATTTAGACACTGTTAAGTATAAAAGAGTTGGAAATATCATGCTACAAAAAAATTTTAACAAAGTAATAGTTCATTGGGAAATGATTTGAAATACTGAATGAGTGATCTCTGAAACTATTGTCATGCTACTTTACGGTTTCCAAATGAACACAAAAAGTAGTAACTAACCAGAGACAAATCATATTATTTAACTTCTACACAATAAGTCCAAATATATATGGACTTAAATAAAGGATTATAATATTTTCCATTGAAGTGAATTCAATTAAAAAAAATACTCTTTTGAGGACGTAAAATGTTCACCAATATTTAAATATCTTTAAAAAATAAATACTCAAAATTTATTGAAAAATAAAGATTTTAAATATCACCCCAGGAAAAGGAATAACTTAAGAAAAGAAATGAGGATATTAAAAGAAATTAAAGACTTTTAAAAATGAGAATATGTAATAAAAGATTTAAATATAACTGTTCACACATCATATAAATAAAAAATGAGCTAATGGGTTAAGTACGCTACTCTGAGGTCATGCAGCTATTAGGTGCCTGCCACCCACTGGTGAGGGGATTTAACAGATTCAAAACTCTGAGGTCTGGAGGATTTAATTTTAGCTGCAAATAAGGAGTGGTAACCAATGAATAAGAATCTATTAAAAATACTTAACTTTGTATAAATATTATTTTCCCGATATGCTACTGGTTCTAAATATTTATCAATCATACAAATATGTATTTGGGATTTATGCTGGGTAAAATAAAAACTCCTTAGACAATTACTTAGAGGATTTTAGTCACATTATATATTCAGGTGTAACAAAAGTTAGTAGAATAGTTAGTAAATTATATATTACTTACTTTTAAACCAAATTAACTTAATAATAAGCACCACTAAATTTAGCTGGCATTATTCATTTAAGAACCAAATAGCAATTTGTGCATACTTTCATTAAATAGTTTTCCTTTCTTAAACAGTATAATATTTATAAAGGTAGTCACATACTTCTTGCTAGAAACATTTTTCATATTACTAAATAGGTTTCCAGTGAGTAATAATTCATGTCTCACTTTAGGGTGCTTAAATAATAATAAAATCCTATTTCATGATGTAATCACTTTAAAATGATGAGTAAAATGTAGCAAATATCAACCTCATTATTTTTGCATTTTTTCCTAGTCTACCCATTTAACCTAAAACTTCCCAAAATCAGTATCATGTTATATCTCTTTGTATTTCCCATAAGGCCTTACATATATTATGATGTATACAGATGCCCATTAATATTTATTGGATTAAATTTAAAATGTGGGTCATCAATCATTTGCAGATAATATTCTATTTGTGTACAGGTTAAAATTATTTTAGAAAATTCCATAGAAATGAATGATTTTAATATAATTCATTGTATTTTATAGGCAGGTACTAAAGGAAAAACCTACATCAAGATGATAGAAGTCAATTCAAGTATCATCTCAACTAATTAAATTCTCAATGTTGAGCACAAGTTTCCAAAAACATATCATTCTACACCCATAGGACTTTAGTCAAAATAATCGTTGCCTACATTTAAACATTAAACAAAATATATTATCTAAACAGTAAGTAAAGTCAGTTTAACGTAACTGATGAGATTAGTTTTCAAGAACTACAGGTGTGTTAGCCACCACTCTCCTTGTTCTCAGCACAAGTCCCTGCCGCCCAGGTGACTGCTCCAGGCAGTTCAGATGTGTCAGTACAGTAACTCAAGTTCTGCCTGTGGGAAAGGTCTAAGAATGCTGTCCGTGGCCTTTGAGTCAATATCAAGTTTTATTTTGCTGTCTGCTGTCTGATGATAGACTCTTTCCCATGATTTTGATGCTATTGTTTTAAAGGTTGCCCAGATCAGCAACCTGCTTTGCTTCCCAACTTCTTTAAAAGGCCTACTTTCTGCTTACTGTCCACCTAAGTCTGTGCTAACTGCCAGTCTGCTTTGCCCAAACCTATTTCTCTAGAACTGATCACCAACCAAATTGACTTCTACAATCTACTGGCCACTATTTTTTTCAGCTAAATTGTCTACTGTTCCCAAGGGTAAGAAAAAAGACAAAGAAAACTTCAGTGAGGTGAACTTTCTTTGGGTATACCATAATGATTTTTCTGTTAAGGATATCTGTATCCTAATAAATCAGAAATAAAAAATAAGCCAAATAAACTCTAATAAAACTTCTAAGGAACCACAAATTCAGTGCTTAATTTTTGTCAGAATTTACAATTAACATATTTATTTGTGTGGTGTCAAAATATGCCTCTAGATGTTATAAAACAGACAAAAGAAAAAATCTAGCCACTCTTATTCTTATAATAGAAGCATTATTTTATTTAACAGCCCAAATATTTTATTTCTTAATAGTATAATCAAACATTGATTATCACCATATATGTTATTTGTGATAGTACTATGGATTGCCAGGAATGAAGGAATTAAAATACAGTATAAAATATCAAGCTAGTGAACACTTTTCTGTTTGTTTTTGTTCTGTTTTTACATAAAACAATCTAAATCAATATTTTGGAAAATTGGTAATAAAAGCAACCATTGCTCTAGAGCTGACATTTGGTATGCCAGCTTTCGGCTTGGACTGAATTTTTACTGAAACCATAGTAAATGGAATTTTAGAATAGAAAGATGAACAGAATCCATGCAATAAATATGGAAACCGTCAGTATTTGAAGGGAGTTTTTCCAGTGGTATAATTTCAATTTGTAAACCTCAGCTTCTCTTACCTCAAATGTTTAAAAAATAAAGTCACTACTTTTAATCCTATATTTGTAATCTGTTATGAAACATTTGAAAAAAACAAAATATAACCATACTGAAAACACTACTGAAACAACAAACTTGGGTATAGAAAAATTATCAATATGCTTGTGGAATGAACATAAACTCTACGATATTTTTACTTTTTAATTTTCTTTCTATGTTCACCCCTCTTCCTCAGAGTGTCCTCCTCATTACCTATCCTGATGGAAATCCCTCCATTATTTTACTCTATTGATTTCCTCAAGTCCTGCACATTACATAATGCACCTATATCCCTATATAATTTTCTTATATAACATTATACTGTTTGTCATGTAACATAAGGTCCCATCTATTTTCCTATTCCTCCTCAAAAATGCCTAATAATTTAGAAATGCATGACATTTTGTTCAAATATGGCAATTCATGTCTTTTTACCCCAAGACATATACTTCCTGTGTGTGCCGGCAGGTCATATTTATGATTCAAGTCAATTAACATATTGCCCACCTCCAACCATATTCATGTCTCTCTTTAAACTTCCAGGGCAGAAATACACATGAAGCTCAATATCATTTGCTGAGCCAATGAGAGATTAAAAGTGATCTTTTATTTATGTGCTGATATGTACCATTCATCTTTTTTAAAAGATTGCATTTATTTATGTTTAGAGAGAGGGGTAGGGAGGGAGAAAGAGAGGGAGAGAAACATCAGTGAATGGATGCTTCTTGTGCTGCCCCTACTGGGGACCTGGCCTGCAACCCCAGCGTGTGCCCTGACTGGGAATTGTATCAGCAACCTTTTGGTTCACAGACCAGTACTCAATCCACTGAACTACACCAGTCGGGGTCCATCAATCTTATTATAGAGTAATTTCTTGGAGTATCTAGCAATGAATGAAACTATTTCTTAATAGTCCACAGTAATTAGCATAGTGCTGTGAATATACTTCCCATTGTTTCTATTGGATAAGGGAGTATGAACAAATAAAAACACAAATGAATAAATAAGGTGTCAGGTGCACTTGGCGCATCATCTCATACAGTAAAAAAAGTAAGGAGAGTATGATCTAGAAAAAAATTACATTTTAATATGATAATGACTGAAAACTGTATGCTCTAATAGTATCTTTGCACCTGCTAAATTTTAATTTTATAAAATTTGACTTAAAAGGAATTGATATATTTTTAGGTTCAAATTTTTATATTAATGATTTCTTACTTATATAGTACCAAAATATCATTATAATAGATAAAAATAAAGTAAAATATAATAAATATTTTTACAATTCACACAAAAGTCCTTTTTAAGACCTCACCCTAAATCTCTTTGTACACTTTAATATAATTTGAATTATGTAACTGAAATTTTAAAAATCTAAGACTTGAGTCATCATCTTATACTTTACTGTTATTTTTATCATTGTTTGAGTATAGTTTTCTCCATTTTCTCCCCACAGCACCACCTTGCCCCACCAGTCCCTGCTTCCCACATTGCCAGCACTTCTTGTTCGTTGCTTTGATTATGATGGCCATCTGCCCAGTGTGAAGTGGTATCTCACTGTGGTTTTAATTTACATCTCTCCGATGGCTAGTGATGCTGAGCATCCTTCCATATGTCTCTGGGCCCTCTGTATGTCCTCCTTGGAGAAGTGTCTGTTCAGGTCTTTTGCCCATTTTTTAATTGGATTGTTCATCTCCCTGGAGTGGAATCCTGTGAGTTCTTTATTTTTTTTTAAATCAAACCCTTGTTCAAAGGTATCATTTGCAAATATATTTTCCCATATGGTTGGTTCCCTTTTCATTTTGCTGATGTTTTCTTTACTATTGCAGAAGCTTTTTATTTTTATGAGGTCCCATTTGTTTATTCTTTCCTTTACATCCCTCACTCTAGGGGACATATCAATGAAAATATTGCTGTATGGAATATCTGAGATTTTCCTGCCTATGTTCTTCTTTAGGACATTTATGGTGTTGCAACTTATGTTTAAGCCTTTTATCTACCTTGAATTTATTTTTGTGTATGGTGTAAGTTGGTGGTCATTTCATTTTTATCATGTAGCTGTCCATATCTTCCAACACCATTTGTTGAAGAGACTATTTTTACTCCATTTTATGTTTCTGCTCCCTTTGTCAAATATTAATTGACCATAGAGGCTTGGGTTTATTTCTGGGCTCTCTATTCCATACCATTGATCTATGTGTCTGTTTTTATGCCAGTGTCAAACTGTTTTGATTATTGTAGTCTTGCAATACAGTTTGATATCAGGTATGTGATCCCTCCTACTTTGTTTTTCTTCTCAAAATTGCTGAGGCTATTTGGGGTCATTTATGGTTCCAATAAATTTTTGAAATGTCTGTTCTATATCTGTGAAATATGTCATTGATATTTTAATAGGGATGACATTGAATCTATAAATTACTTTGGGTAGTATGGGCATTTTGATTATGTTACTTCTTCCAAATCATGAACATGGTATGTGCTTCCATTTATTTGTGTCTTCCCTGGTGAGCTACTCCTGTAAACCATCTCAATCTATGCTTTCAAACACTGAAGATGTACTCCTCTTAAAGAAAGTAAGTAGGTTTGTCTTACTACTCTAATTTGACTTTGTAATATAGAAAAATAACTTTTTAAAGTCAAAGTAAATATAATTAAATTTTCCATTACATCTCTAGTTAACCATCTAAATATCATTATAGAAAAATAACTCTTTAAAGTCAAAGTAAATACAATTAAATCTTCCATTATATCTCTAGCTAACCATCTAAATATCATTACACCCACTGATTTTATATTAGATTTCCTTTGGATGTAAAGTTGCATTTCAGTGGCTTAAAATATAAGGAAGTTTCTCTAACTTTAAAAAGTAAAGGACTGCTCAAGGTCATTGGTGGAGAGTAATATGTACTATGGAATTTTCAGGGACATAAACTGCCATCTTTAACTTCTGACTGTGAAAGTCTTCTGAGAGTAGGTGAGCCTGGGAAACATTGTGTAAGACATTTACTGACAGGGCCCTAGAAATGCACATACTACTTCAGCTCCTTGTCCACATTCAGGCACATAGCTAGTCTATAAAGCAGACTGGCAAATGCAGTCTAGCTGTATGCACAGGAAGGAAGGATATTAGTTAGCAATTAGTATTTTCTTTCTTGCTAAGTAGTCTTATTTGTACTACTATATCTATATACACTAACATTTCTATATAAAAATTAATGTAGATATTCAATATGCTGGAAAACAGTAGATAACATAATTTCTCTAAAACAGTAATAATTTTGGTATGTTTTTGATATAAAACTTTAACTGAAGGTACTAAATTATGAAACAAAATTATGAATCTATTGTTCATGAACACATTTCCTCAACAACACCGTGGGTTCATCAAAGAAGAAATATCTATAGAGGTAACATTATAGTGATTTCCTATTGACTGTATCATCCTCAAAGCTATGAGCGTGATCCTAGTTTTAAAAAATGAGAGAAGAATTTTTGTTCATTATCTATTAAATTGAATTTTAGAATAAAAATTATTCAGCATGGTTTATAATAATTATAGTTGTGCATTAATTTTGTACATATGTGTATAGATTTGTGAAATAGAATATGTAGTAATCATTTCACTTTAATTCTGATATCATTTTGATGTAAAATACAATATACCTTCTTATAAGTTAATATAACTCAATTATTAAAATATTACAAATTCTATATTTTCTTTATACAATGATGGAGTCCTCTAAAATGTGGAATCCTCATTTGAAAATTCTCAATAAACTTAGACTAAGGTAACTATTAAAAAAGTAAAATGCTGCTATCACACACATATGCATATATGTGTACGAGTATGTACTAATTTTATCTTTCTGATAATCTTTATAGTACATTTTGAGAAAGAATAAAAGTAGTTCCAAGTCCATTATATTTGTGTATGTATGTGTATGTGTGTGTATGTGTATGTGTGTGTGTGTATTTAACGTCTGGAAATGTGTTCACTGGAAAACACTAAGAGCATAGGAAGTGGTTACTAGCACATGATTGGAAGATCATATTTACTCTTGTCAAATTCATTGAATGCTAGAAGCTAGTAAGTTGATTTGGGAGTAAGATAGAGATCGTCCCTTTACTTATTGAGTTCTCACAATGGTATTGAGCAAGTCATCAGTTAGTAAGCTCTATCAAAAAAGATGTTCAAACAATGGCTACCTGATCTCCTACCAGGAATGTTTAAATGTTTTTCTCACATTGCAGGAGAATATGACCTAAGTAACTTCTGAAGTCCTTCTAATAACCTTAGGAATTTACCTTTGAAATTTACTTAGAAGTAACACTTACTGCTTTCAATCATACATTCAATTCATATTCAATCATGAATAATTACTGACTCAGTGATCAGCAATCACTAAGTCAATGATACAATACATTCTATGTATAAATTTTGAATAAAAATTATTCAGCATGGTTTATAATAATTGTAATTGTGTATTAATTATGTACATATGTGCATATATGATAATTTCATCCATTAAAAAGCTTTAGTAGATTTTAAGGTGTTTTCAATGAATGATGATACATTAATTTTATTAATGATATTATTCATCTATATTTTAAATTATTTGATATGAATTAAATGTCATGCTCCATATGTAGCTTTAGCTTGCTGAATTTTATTCTGAAAATATCATCACATAAGTAAATACTTCAGCAAGGACTACCTAGATAATCGAGCGTGTTTCAAAATTTCACCTTTATAAAATTAGTATGCATACCCTGAAAATGGTTTCTCTTTCTCTTAAGTCTCAACATTCTCATCAAACAGATGCAAAATGAAGTATTTAGAGAGAGTAACAGAAAGTTATGAAGAAGTATGCACACATGTCTAGTTAATTTAAGTGAAATCCTAAATGACAAAATTCATTTTGTACAAGTCAGAAAAATAGTAGTGTATTACTATGTGTGTATGTGTTAACATATAAAACTGAAATAGATTAGATTATACCCTTTCCCAGGTTTTATCTTGCTTTGATAAAACCTGGAGGTTTATCATTCTTATTAATAGTGTATCTAGTCTCATAAAAATGGATTAAAGAAAAAAGAACATACGCATTTTCAGATGGAACAAGAATATAGCAAAAGCTTAGCTTAAAAAATTCAGACCTAAAATACCAAAAGATTCAACTATCTGCTGTCTTGACATACTCTGCATTTGAAATATGAACAACCATATGCCAACAAAATGGACAATCTGAACAAAAGGGTAAATTTCCAGAAACATACGATATTCCAAAACTGAATCAGGAAGAATCAGAAAATCTGAGTAGACTGATTACAAATAACAAAAATGAAGAAGTAATCAAAACACTCCCAACAAACTAAAGACCTTGTCCGGAAGGCTTCACAAGTGAATTTTACAATCCCTTGTATTTCTTTAGTATTAGTTATTACTTCTCTGCTTTCATTTTGGCTTTTATTTATTAGGGCCCCTTCTCTTTTTTTCTTGATTATTCTGGTTAAAGGATTTTTTATCTTGTTTTTCTTTTCAAAGAACCAACTCTTGGATTCATTGATCTTTTGTACTGTTTATTTTTTAGACTATTTCATTTATTTCTGTTCTGATCTTTATTATTTTTTTCTCCTCATTTGTGGCTTTGCTTACTTTTTTTTCTAGTCCTCTTAAGTGTAAAGTTAGATTGTTTATTTGAGATTTTTCTTATTTCTTGAGATAGAACTGTATTACTATGAATTCCTTCTTAGGACTGCTTTTATTGTGTTCCATAAATTTTGGGTTGTTTTGTTTTTATTTTATTTTGTTTCAAGGTATCTTTTTATTTCTTTCTTGATCTCATTATTAAACTATTCATTGTTTAGCAACATTGTATTTAGCTTCCAAGTCTTTGGGTATTTTTCTTAAAGAATTATTTTTATATTGATTCTAGTTTTATAATATTATGGTCATAGAAGATGCATGATATGATCTCAATCTCTAAATTTACTGAGATTTGTTTGTGTCCTAACATGTGGTCTGTCCTAGAAAATGTTCCATGTACACTTGAGAAAAATGTATATTCTGCTGTTTTGTGGTGAAATCTCTGAAGATGTAAATTCAATCCATCTGATATAGTGTGTCATTTAGAGACACTTTCCCCTTTTGATTTTCTGTCTGGAAGATCTCTCCACTGCTGTTAATGGGGGTATTAAATATTCTGCTATGACTTATTACTGTTGATGTCTCCCTTTACATCCATCAAGATTTTCTTTATATATTTAGGGGTTCCTATGCTGGGTTCATAAATATTTACAAGGGATATATTCTCTCATTGGATTGTACCCTTCAATATTATGTACGGTTATTTTCTGTCTCTTACTCCTTTGTTTTAAGGTCTATTTTGTCAGATATAAGTATTGATACCACAGCTTTTTTCTTTTCATTTGCATGAAATATGTTTTTCTATCTTTTTTTTTTTTAATCTGTGTATATCTTTTGTTTTGGGTTGGGTCTCTTATAAACAGAATATACATAGTTCTTGCTTAGTTATCTATTCAGCTACCCTATGTCTTTTGATTGTAGCATTTAAGCCATTTATTTACATTTAAAGTGATTATTGATATAAATGTATTTATTACCATTGTTTTCTTTTAACTATGTTCCTGGAATTTTTTTCTTTTTCTTCTTAAAGAATAGTCTTTAACATTTCTTATAACACTGATTTGGTGGTAACAACCTCTTTTAGCTTTTTCTTGTCTGGGAAGCTCTTTATTTCTTCTTCAATTTTAAATTATGGCTTTACTGGGTAAAGTAGTCTTGGTTGTAGGTCCTTGCTTGTCATAATTTTGAACATTTCATGCCAATCCCTTCTGGCCTGAAATGTTTCTGTTGAGAAATCAGAGGACAACTGGCTTTCTCTTGCTGCTTTTAAGATTTTTTCTTTAATTTTTAACATTTTATTTATTTTTTAAAGATTTATTTATTTATTTTTAGAGAAGGGTAGGGAGGGAGAATGAGAGGTAGAGAAATATCAATGTGCGGTTGCCTCTCACATACCCCCTATTGGGGACCTGGCCTGCAACCCAGGCATGTGCCCTAGACTGGGAATCAAACCAGTGACCCTTTGATTCACAGGCCAGCACTCGATCTTGTCTCAGCAGGGTCTGGTGCCTGCCAAGATCTCCATTTAAATATGCCACTTGTGAAGCCAATTACATCCTGCTATGATGTTTTCTGAAGCAGAAAATAGGTTGTTTTGGTTCTGTGGCCTTTTAGGAGGGACCCTGGTGTTGGCCAATATCAGACACTGCCTGTGGCTAGCCCCAGGCAACATATTTGGAGCTGCAAAGCAATCCACTTTGTGTCTTCTTCTGCTGGGCCTGCGAGTGTGTGGGAAGGATAAGCTGTGCACAAGGCTGTCTTTTACCAGCAATGGGTCCAGTTGCAAGTTAACAAAATTCCCAAGGCACTGAAAAGATACACCTCCACCAGCCTTTGCCTGCCAGCTGTCTGATAGGCTCAGTCACTGAAAGATCCTGTAATGGTACTTTAGTTGCATGAGGTACAATCTCAGTGAGCTACCAGTTAGGAGCCAGTGGTATTCACCAGACTGATACAGGTTCAAATTCAGTGCTAGGCCTGCGACTGATACTAGTCAGCAAATGTCCCCTGATACACTAAATCTAGCTGGCACCCACTGGGTACCCATTGAGTTCATGGCATAGACCTTTACGGTGGGGTTGGGTCTCAGGAAGTCATCAGGGTGAAGCCAGCAGAGTTTATCAGGCCCAAACAGAACAAGATTAGGCCATGTGAAGGGAGGGCTCTGCACCAGTGGAACATGCAATGGATAAATGGCTCTTGTCCTAGAGCCACACTACAATCTTTCCAAGGTTCTGCCAAGAGTCTGAGCTCAACAGGGCGGGGCCTCTGGGGATCTTATGGGAGGGGAAAATTCTGATCAGGCTGGGGCAAGGTTGAAGGAGTGACCTCTGCCTGAGCCACACCACTCAGCCTGTCCCAGATTCTGCCTGGGCATTGGCAGTGCAAGGTAACCAGGAGTTGAGAGGTTGGGGCCACCTAGATCCCAGATGGTGGGGCTAGAGGGTCTCCCATTAGGGGGAGGTGCCAGCCAGGTTCACTGTAAAGTGAGGGGAATGGTCCCCACCGCAAAGCCACCACACTCAATTACTAATACCCCCTATGTCTTCCCAGACGTCTATACCCTGGGCCAGTTGGCTGAATCTCAGCACAGTGTGAGTTCCCAAGGGTCAGATGAGAGAGTGTTGAGAGTGTAGGGATATTGCTTTTCCTTAGGCTGATGCCATATGGAGGAGACTGCCTCACCCAAGAAAGATAGTGTCTGTAGTGTGGGACAGAGACTCAGCACAGGGATCTGGGCAGCTATCCCTTCAGTTCTCTCCCCAGAGCCACATACTCCTGTCTCTCCTCATGCTACTCTAATCCAGTCTGCCCTCTTTTTGCTGGAGCCCAGGGTGAGTGGCTGTGATTGAACTTTTGTGTGTTGGTTCCTTAGGAAGGCACCTGTGTCTCTATCAGACTCCCATTTCTTCCTGACAGACAGATTTTCACAGCTAGATGTTATTTGGGCACCACTTCCCAGCACTGGTGCTCTGGGTTGGGGAGCCCAACAAGGGGTTTATAGCCCCCACTTCTCAGGGAGAACCTTTGCAGTTGATATATCCCTCCTGTACCTCAGCTATAGCCTGTGGGAGTGAGACCAGCCCTGTTTGCATCTCTGCCCTTCCTACCAGTCTCAATGTGGCTTCTTCTGTAAATCCTTGGTTATACAACTTCTATTCAGCTAGTCTTCTATTGGTTATTCAGGTCAAGTTTTCTATATTTTAGCTGTAATTCTAGTTTGGTCCTGGGAGGAGGTGAGTGTCACATACACCTGGTATGCTGCCACCTTGGATGTCCTGAGAATATTTTGTTCATTTCTTCAAAGTAGTATTTCCCTGGGTGTTTATCACATTATTTCTTATTTTTCTTGAGAAAATATCTCTCAGCATTTGATACAGTTCATAATTTGGTACAGCTCACTATATTCTTGGATTTACAAAACAAGGAAACGATGCAGTACTTAAACTAAACAGTTTCTGCAAGTTTCCTTTCATTCCAATAACTTACAATATATTGGGCCCCTCATAGGCATATAAGATTTATTTTTATATCCCACCATAAAACCACCATATGTAGCCATATGGCATAACTCTCACTGTGTATTTATATTAAATAAAGAAGATTATGTGTCATGTAATTATGGAAATACATACACAAAGGTATATTGGGAATGAAAAACTTCTGCTTTCATTTGATAGAAAAACCCATCTTTGGTATTTGTGATTTGCAACTTTACAGGGTCCTATGCCCTCAAGTTGGTATTTGTAACATAGGAGGAGAAAAATGACTCAGGACTATAATGCATGTTTCTAATAATCCCCATCTTGTCTCCTATTCTCTGAAATTTGGATTAAATTTTCACAGTCTGCCTTCATTTAGGGGTTAACAAAATTATCAGGTGAAACATATTCTACAGTTTACAAACTTTAGAAATCTAGCGACATGTTGAAACATTTAAGAAAATTTTTATATTTTTGAAATTCAGACACAACCATAAAAGGTATCAATGAATTACAAATTATGTCAATAATAGTCCATATATTTCCACAAATGGGTTTAATATTTTTCATTGCCAATTCACATTTGGGACTGAAAGTTTAAAAACTTAATCTTGATATTGCTTCCTTCCCACAATGTCTCCACTTCTTACTATGTTTCTCTTTCTTGTGGGGAGGAAACATGTGTGTAGCTTCCAGAAAATAATTACTATCTCTAAGAAATCAGCAAAAAGTAATTATGAATATTTTTTCTAAAATATCTTCATTCACAAATTAAACATACAATTAGAATGTATTAAATCTCAGGGCAATAAAAACTATGGTTTACTATGTAGAATTTGAAAAATGACATATTGTTTTCTAAGTTTAAGGTATTTCTTATACTATTTGATTTTTTTAACTTAGTTCTCTAAATTCATTTTTTAAAGTACAAATTTATACTAAATTATATGCTAACTTTTAGAAGTCTCTCAATGTGTTAAATAAAATACATAGCATTCAAATTTTTCTGGCAACAAATTTTAGCAAAAAGCAGGGTCAGTAACTTTAAGAAGAAAAGGCAACACATCTTAATATGTCACAATAACTAAAGTATAAAATTTGAGAAACTTCTTACATGTTTATGTTATACTACATATACAGTATTATCTTAAAAATGATATATGCATAATATTTATATTATATATGTTTACACAAATTACATAAATACATACACTTCCATATACATATGTTGTATATGTTAGATAGGATAGATAGTAAACCAGGGCAGGGAGAAGGAGGGAGATACGTCTCACCCACTAACTCAGCAGTCCTGAGCCTGGTCTGATCAGATTGCCAGGTATTCCAACATCACAAGAAACACAATGATAGCATAGGAGGAGGGAAGTCCTTGAAAGTGTATGTATCATCTTCACTATCTGGGAAAGAAAGCCTTCGAAACTGTGTATTCATCTGAAGGCCTGGAAGGGGGAAGATGAGGGGGCCCACAGTGCCCAAAGAGGAAGTCCATAAAACAACTTTGGCTAACTGCCGGTCTCTGGTCACTATCTGTTTTGTGAGGGGGGTCCATAGTGCTTATGGAAAGAGCCCATAAATAACTGTGGGTAACTGCCCCAACTTTCATTGACTGCCTCCTGTCACATATCTGCTTTATGACAAGATAGACAAATGTGGTCTGGAGCAAGATAAGGATTCGGGCTAACAGACCCCCCCACACACCTAAGTTTGGGGAGTCACATCCCCCTGAGGGAAGCTGGCATGCCCTTTACCCACCAATCAATATGTAACTTCTTCACCCCATCCAACCAACTATGTAAGTCCTCAGGACAAAGGACCCAATGCTGCCCTTGACTTTTGCCACCCACACCTATGCCTTTCACCCCCACCTCAGCAAAGCCCATTCTCTTCCATGAGAATGTATCACTAATAAACCTAATAAACTTCGCTTGCATACTAATAGGCTTTCCGATCTGTAATTCTTTACTGCATTGACAAGAAGAATTGAGTTTTTCCATAACATACATACACACACACACACACAACAAGTAAATGAGGAAATTTAAGATAAATGGGGTAATATTCCAAGGTATGGCTAAAGTGGTTGAATTTCAGAATCCTAGGACACTTGAGGAGTGACTGATAAGAGTTAATTTGATAAAAGATGTTTAGGAGCAGTGTAGAAAGATATTTTCCTGTAACTCACATAAGTAGTATTCTAAAACTTACTGAAAATATGAAATATATATACATCGAGTTAGACACATCATGTGAAATCTGTAATTTAAAAAAGCACATTTTGTTTTATTGCATTAAATGTAGTGGTTCAGCAGTAACCTTGAATTTCTAGTTTAAATCTTCATGGAAATGAGATATACTGTGGAGAGGCCTGAACACACAGTACTCCTGTTAATTCTCAGGAGGGAAATTCATGGTGTGATATAGGCTGGTTCATGCTTGCTGACTCCACAGTTTCTATATAAAGCTCTGAGATCTGGACTTAGAGGTTTTCAGCTAAACCTGGCCTTGGACACTGAGGAAGGCCAACAACCAGTCTACACTGTGGAAAAGATTCTGACTCTTTCTCAATGAGCTTTAAGTGAGATAACGAGGACCCCATCAAAAAGAAGAGTGTATAAAATAGTCTTCCGATGCAGGAGAGAACAAGAAAAATACATTTTTTAGAAACAGTATGCTACAAAACTGCATTTTCTTGTACATTTCATAGCACACTTAGAACATGCCTACTATGCAAATACTTGTTCATATTTCACTACTGAAAAAAAAAATGCAAATACTGACTAAGTGCTGCTTTTTAAAGCAACCAGATTTCTGTTTCTGTTGTGCCCCAGAGATCTGATGTTATAATCAGTTTGGCAAAATAAAGGCCATATCCTGTCTTACAACTTGAATCTGAAAGTGATAGCAGTACATTGTATTCAAGGAGGTTTGGATTTCATAAGTAAAATATGTGTAAGCAGAAGGTAGACACAGGGAGAGCTTTGGTAGTAGTGCACATGAAGACTGCAATAGTACTGAATTGTGATTAGGAAGGAATGCTTGAGATCTTAGAAAAATTGGGACAGTTGAGATCCCATCTGAGACCTACAGAGCCACTAATTAAATAAACCACACACTGGGGTTTGCCAGGACCTATTATATTATCTACCATCCAGTTGTAGGATAAGAAGAGAATTGAGAGTAATAATACATTGAATGTCATCGTGAATTAGATGTGGGTAGATTTCTCTCCATTAAAGATTGTTTGAGGCAAAGATGATTGATTTTCCACAAAAGCAAATGTGCTCTCCATTCCTTCTTTAAATCCAGGAGGTAGTTGTCTTGTGAATGTCAATTGGTCTCTGCAACTTTTTACTTTGGAGTAAAGCCATTTGACTAGGTTTAGCCAATTGAAAGTGACGAAAGTGATATATTTTACTTTATGACTCAGGTTTTTAATAACTTGGAAGAACTTCTCCACCCTCTCATCACCCTTCTCTTGTTTTGAAGCTGAGGCTTCCCAAGTTCTAGGCAATGAGGTTGACACAAAATTGAAGAACACTGGGTATCTCAATCCTACAGATTGAAAGGCCCCACAATGCTAAAATCTTTTGTACTGAATGCTACTTAAGAGAGTAGTGTTGTCTTTAAAATTCTATTGTCTTTACATTTTTTAATTTGTGTTTGTTTATTCATGAAATTAGCATTACTATAACTAATAAAAATGAGTTTAAAATGTGGGTTCTACAAAAAGAAATATATATATATATATATAGGGTTGGCCAAAAAATTCATTTGTTTTTTTATTTCAGTAAGATGGCTTTAGTAGTGTTTAGTTGTCTTTAACTTCATTTGAACAATCTTGTTAAATTGTATTGTGACAGCTCTCATATAAGCATGCGTTTAAAAAAATTATCAAAACTGATGAATTTTTGTGTAGTCATTTTACTACTGAAGATGAAAGAAAATATGCAACATTTTTGGCATATTATGCTTTATTATTTCAAGAAAAGCAATTGCACAACTGAAATGAAAAAATAGATTTTGGCAGTGTATGGAGAAGGTGCTGTGACTGATCAAACATGTCAAAAGTGGTTTATGAAGTTTCATACTGGAGATTTCTCACTGGACGATGCTCCACAGTCAGGTAGAACAATTGAAGTTGATAGCGATCAAGTCCAGACATTAATTGGGAACAATTGATGTTCTACCACATGGGAGATAGCCAACATACTCAAAATATCTAAATCAATAAAATTATTAGTGAAAATGAAATATGTGTCTTTCACTTTATAGAAAGAAAAAGAAAACTAAATGGACTCTTTGACCAAACCAATACTGCTTATCAGACGAAAGGGACATAATCCAAAATAAGCTTGTAAGATTTGTTACAGAAACCAGAAAATTATTAGACAAGTGTTTAGAACCCTCAGTGCATTTAAAGAAGATACAGACTCATTTTAAAAGACCGGAAAGGCACAGAGAAAAAATATTTTGAAATATAATTAAAACAGGATACAATAAAAAATAGAGATGAAGATAGAATAAAAATACAAAAAAATTCAACTCCAAAAGAAAAGCAGTAAAGCCATATAAATGTAGTAGTAGAAATGGGAAAAAAAATGATGTAGATAACAAATTTGTGATGTATCAGAATACAGAAGAAATGGTAGCACATCTAACAAGAGAAAAAATATATACAGTCTTTCCTTCTGTGTGTATGTATACTCAGGTATTTCATGAGAAATTATTAAGAAAAATATCATAATGATTGTAACAAAAGACACATTAATAGAATAATTTCTATGGTTAAAATTAATCTGCTTTGATTCTAAAAGTTATTAAATTCCTAAAACAAAAGGGCAAATTCATCATAACTTTGAGGATGAAAGGTTATAAAGCCAAAATTTTATAACCAACCAATTCATTTTTCACATGATGTTGCAACAGAACAATAAATGTGAGGAATTCTAGGTCTCAGAAAAATACCATCTATTTCCTTTTCTTAAGAAAAATCATTTGAAAATATTTTGTTACAGAAAGGAAGAAAATCAAGAGAACAGGCTATCAGTTACAGGAAAGTATTGACATAGTCTCTCCATCCCAGTGGAAGTTATTTCAATTTTAACCAACATTTATGCACAAGAATAATCATCATAACATTATTTATAATAAAAATGTAAATAGATTAATACTCAGTATTAAAAAATAAACCTTTTAAAATATGTTTATTGATTTTAGAGAGAGAGAAACTTCTATGTGAGAGAGAAACATCAATTGGCTGCCTACCATAGGTACCATGACTGGGGATCAAACCCGCAACCTAAGTATGCGCCCTGACCAGGAATTGAACCTTCAACCTTTTGATGTATAGGACAACGCTCCAACTACCTACCATGACTAGGAAACACACTTTCTGATGGACTACCAAAAAGCCTTCATTTTTTAAACAGGAATAACTTTAACACAGGAAAATGTTATAACTAATTGAAAACAGAAGGCTGCAAAACTAAGCATCCAGTACGGTACGGATTTTATGAGAAAACGAAATGAGTACCTAATGGAGTGTTTGAACTTGGGTTGATATTTTTTCTTGCATCTTTGTACTTTTCTGAATTCTATCATTCCTTCAATTGTTATATTGCATCTTTAGCAACATTAAAACTTTAAAAATTGTAGAATAAATTACATTTGGTACTTTATTATGTGATTGTTACAATGGACTATTTACTAGTTAGGGCACAACCTCATTTATTTAGACTGCTTTTAGCAATAAACATACCATAAAATCTCATTTTAAAATGTATAAATAAGATAATATAGAAGTAGATAAACTGTCAGAAAATAAAAAAGAAAAAACAAAAAGAAATTGTCATTATTATATTAATGTCTTCTTATACTTTTTACTTCACCATTTTTATCACCACTTCAGATCAGATATCAGTTTTCTGAGCAAACATGCATTATTTAGAAATATCCCAAATCCTTTATAATAAACATAATTTAAAATTTAAAAAATATTTCTTATTGTAGCATTAAATATCTCATGGGTTTATGCCAAAAATACTAAATTTCACTGTTTGAATTCTATGTTATACAGATGTAGAAATTCATTACAGTTTCCTTGTAACACAGAATTTTGGAAAAGAAAATCTACATATCTTGTCATATTTACTTTTTCACTTATTTTAAATTTTATTTTTGCACAAAGGATCTCTACATTCTGGAGGTTTTGGCAACAGCATAAATGTTCATGCCTGTGGTACAGAACATGTATTATGATAAAATACTTCTATAACAGAATAATACATCATCAACATGAGGATTATGAAGAAAACAGGCTTTAACACAAATAGAAGAATACATTAAATGTGACAGACTTGAGTGATGATATAACTCCTACCCTCTTTTCTGTGACGGTGACACAAAATGGTAAAGGACACGAAAACTGTCAATCTTATTGTTTATCTTCCCCTGAAAACTAATAATAGAAGGGAGGTGATTGACAGCAATAGATGCAAACACTGTCTTAGACATACAGTTGTTACCTTTTCTACACACATAAAAGTACTTCATTGTTGATTTTAAGGACACCTTACTTTTTTAGTTGGCTAAGATGCGCTCTTTACCTCAAAAAACAAAGTAACTTAGAGTTTGACTATACAATTTGAAGATTGCACCTCTTAGAAATGAATGCTTCTTGATGTACTATTTGTATAGATACTATAAGTTCATATATGTGTACGTATGTGTACACATTCATGTGTCACACAGAGAGAGCAGCAGAGTCCCGCTGACGGAGGCCCAGAGAATTAGAGACAAATCGAGAAAAGCAAGATCAAAAAAGGAGAACACCAAGAACGTAGATTATTTTTTCTGGTATGTTTCTTCCAACTACATAAATTGTTAATTAAAATATTTGATCAAAACCTGGAATATGTTTAGATGAAGTCCAAAGAAGTAGTAAGTGTCTGTACTGATTTTTAAGAGCTTGCAGTTTATTTGAAGGAGATTAAATGTACAGATATAAAATACATAGGTGATAATGCCAAAGCAACGTGAAAACAAGTGAATGATAATGTACCATAAAACTTTTAAATCAGAGCTGGAGGTAAATAAAAATCTAATGAGTCAAGGCAACCATTTTGGAAACTTTGAATAGAGTTAGGCCTTGGGCTGGCAGTGACAGGTCAGAGAATTAGTACCAGCAAAAGGAAGGATGATCTTCATAACAGGGTGGATAGACCCAGGACAGGAGTATGCATTTATACATATGTAAATATATTCTGGTCCCTCCTAACATGCACACATGTTCCATCCTCAGTTAAATGTAAGTAATCACCAGTACACCTAGAAATGTGTGAACTTCTTGGCCTCTGGTCTCCTTACTCCCACTGTCTGGGGTGTCCCCTATTAACCTCCCAAGTCCAAATCCTATTTATTTTTAAAGCTATCTTTCTCATATTCAGTTGCATAGATTATACTTCTCATCTTTATTAAGATGATCTAATTCTCTTAATTCTTTAAATATAGATTGCATTTCTCAATTGTTTAGCTTATAAAAATATTACTCATTTTATATATATATTATATATATGTAATATATATAATGTTCTGTCTATATAAAGCCCAGCCATTGTTAATATAATGAGAACAGTTTGTGTGACATTGATGTAACCTGGCAGCCAAAGAGAGTGGACTGGAATGCTCATGTGTAAACAATGACAACGTCACTGTACTAGTCAGTGGGGGTGGTAAATGCCATTGAGTGAGCATGTGTACTGTGTGGCTGTCACATTAAAATGAGTAAGTGAGTAGAGCAACACATCTGCATCAAATTTTGCGTTAAACTTGAACATTCTTCTGCGGAAACTATTTGGATGATTCAGAAGGCTGCAGCTATGGGCAACTGGTGACTGGCAGCTTCAGGACAACATGCCCACTCATGCATCACATCTCGTGAAGAATGTTTTGGCAAAACATCAAATAACACAGGTGATTTAGCCTCCCTAAAACTCAGATTTGGCACCTTTCAACTTCTGGCTTTTTCCAAAATGAAAATCACCTTTGAAACGGAAGAGATTTCAGACTGTCGATGAGATTCAGGAAAACATGACAGGGCAGCTGATGGCAATTGGGAGAGCTGTGTGAGATCTTTGAAAGGGATGAGGTATCATTGTCCTATGTACAATGTTCCCTGTATACTGTATCTTCTTCAATAAATGTCTCTATTTTTCATATTCAGCAAATATGTATTACCCAATACTGTTTCGGGTTCTTGGAGGCACATGTGCAACCGAGATCACTCCCGTGTATTCACCTACAACCTCCTCATCTCTTGTTTACTTTGATACTTTTGCTTGGGAAGATGACACTTGAGTTAAATAGAATTCAGTCATCCTCACTATGTATGCCCGTAATCTGCATATCAACTGACTTCAATAGGCTCACCAATCCCATATTTATATCTTGAAACTGGACCTTTTTCTTGAATTTATGACCTATTTATTCAACTGACTTGACACCTTTAATAAATGTCTAAAATGCTGCTCAGGATTAACATGTTCAAAGCAGAGTTCTTGATAGTATTTTGTCCACAAACCAGCGGCCTTAATCTTCCTCATATCAGTTAACAAGTCTCAGCAACTAGTTGCTTTGGCTAATAAACAAACAAACAAACAAACAAACAAACTTCTGAGTTGTTTCTAGGCTTCTATTTTTCACCCACCAGGCATCAAATCCATCAGCAAACATAGGCAAATTTATATTTAATTATGTCCAAAATTCACCACCCCTCATTCCCTCTTCTGTTTTGTCATAGACTGAGCCATGCTGATATCTTACCTAGATTTCTAAACATCTCTCTGATTCTGTCCTTCCCCCTTCAGTTTATTTTCAACACAGCATCACCAGTGATCCTATTAAAACATCACCCTGGCTGGTGTAGCTCAGCTAATTGAGTGCCAGCTTGCAAACCAAAGGGTCGCTGGTTTGATTCCCAGTGTAGGGCACATGCTTGGGGTTCATGCCAGGTCCCCAGTAGGGGGTGTGTGAGAGGTAACCACACCTTGTGGCTCCTCTCCCTCTCTTTCTCCCACCCTTCCTCTCTGTCTAAAAATAAATAAATAAAATTAAAAAAAAAATAAAACATAAGTCAGAGCATGTGTTACTCATTTGTTGAAAAACCTTTAGGGGTTCTCATTTTACTCAAATTGTAAGTCCTTATTCTGATGTTCAAGGCTCTCATGATTTAGTTTACTTTCAACTATTGCTAGTTACCCTTGTTCATTCAGCAGCCCCTTTGCCTTCTTTGTCACTCAAAAGATCTTTACTTGAAAATGATTAGCTCCTTCCTTTCCTTCCATGTCTTTATTCACATTCCATTTCTTCAATAATGCCTTCTCTTGCCCCCATTTTCAAAATTTCAATCTTTCCCTACCATTTCAAGACAATGGTTTAACTCTTTTAATTTCATAAAATTCAAGCTTTATAAAGGGCACAATCTTTGTCATTATGTTCAGAGAAATATCCTAAGTACCTAGAGCGGTACCTAATGCAGCAGAGGTGCCCATAAATAATTTATATATAAACAAATAAATAACACACTCCCTACAGGTAGACAGTTCCTAAAGAAAATGTAAAAGAATATCTTTAGAACTTCAAAATAGTGACAGCTTTCTTAAACAAGACACAAAAGCACAAACCAGAGGAAGCCATTGCTAAATTTGACTACATTAAAAAGTCCAACCTCAGTGTAAACAAGGATACGTTATAAATATTAAATGACAGCTATATAATTATATCTGAATAAAACAAAGAAAAATAATAATTGATAAAATACTAAGTAAATATAACATTATCAAAATATATAACTGACAGATGAAAACAAGTACATCAGAAAAAAATATTCTTGTATGGTGATGGTCAGAGGGAGGGGGTTGGGGACTGGGAAAAGGGTGGGGATGGAGAAAAATGGCAGTATCTGCAATAGTGTCAGTGATAAAAGGAAAAAATAGAATTTAAAAAGGGAAAAAAGAAAAATGTATCATGTTTAGCTCCTCTCTTCTTGACATCCTACATCCAATCATCAACAAATGTTTTTATCTCTATTTCTATTTGCATAGCAAGAATCTGACCTCTTCTACTGCTAACACCATAATTCAAGCCACAGACATCTCTCACCTGGATTACTGAGCTTCCTAACCCACCTTTGTAACTTCCCCTTTATGTAAGTTAGTTTGAGGTGTCAATTTGATTGGGCCATGGGATGCCCACATATCTTGTTAAACGTTATATCTGGATTTGTCTGTGAGGGTGTGTCCAGAAGAAATTGGCATTTGAATTGTTGGACTTCCCTGTCTACGAGAATATTTGAGCTGGACAGACTCTGAGTGGAATCTATGCATTGGCTTCTAGCACTCAGGCCGCTGACCTGTACCAGTGCCTTTCTCCTGCCTCCAGTTTACAGACAGCAGATCATGGGACTTAGCCTCCATAATCTTATGAGCCAATTTTTTTAAATGCATCTAATTTTATCTATCTATCTATCTATCATCTATCTACCTGTCTATCATCTACCAGTTTCTCATATATCTATCTCTTATTGTTTGTGTTTCTCAGGAAGACCCTAATACACCTTCAATAGTCTATTTTTAACACAGCAGCCAGAGTGATCCTGCATAAATCATCTGATGTCATTCTTATCCACATACCCCTCAAACTGTCTCCTATCCTACTCAAAACAAAACCCCAAATCCTCATGGTGATCCATGAGGCCCTCTACAATTTTCCTCCCTCCTGCCATTACTTCTATGACTCGACTCTCTCGCTGTCTCATTTCGCTCCAGCCATTCACCTCACTGGTTTTCATAGAACATGGAAGACATGCCCCCACCTCAGAGCTTTGCACTCTCTATTCCCCTGTTCTATAAGGCTCCCCACTCCCACATCCACGCAACAAATTCCCTCACTTCCTTTAGGATGCTCCTTAGGATACTCCTAAACATTAGGATATGCTTAGAACATATGTGTATACCATGTAAAAATATAAACATTGCTTGTTTTATTATCTAATATCTTCACTAACCTGTAACCTCTGTATAAGCCACAATTTTTATTTTTGTTCCTTTCTGTAACTTCTGCATCCAGAAGAATATATGGCACATACTAAGTAATTAAGACATATTTTTGAATGTCTTAATAAATTTGTGAATAACTACACAAATAATGTTCTAAAGTATGTATTAAAACTCTGAAAATAATACAGAGTTCAACAAAGTTCCTACACTTCATAAAATACATGTAGATATCAATAATTTACAATATAACAATCCAAACTGGTTTAAGATATAATAGACACAAGTTAATCAAATATTAACTAAAATAACACAAGAATAGGATATGTCTTCAAAATGTAATACATGAATGGATTAAATGACAATGGGAAAATATTTGGATGGAAAATTCATATATGGAATGGAAAGAATGAATATTGTAATTATAATATTTCCTAATTAATTTATAAGTTTAACATAATTCCAGCCAAAATCCCACTGATTTTTTTCAAAAACTTACACAAATAAGAATAACATAAAAACTGACATGAAAACTAAAAAGAAAATGTTTGAGGTGCTGTGAGTGCATTTAACATAGGAAACTGCTCCTACACGTGAAGTCAGGAAAGCATTCCTAACAAAGTGATGATCTGAACTTGGATTTGGGGAAAGATTAAGAATCAACAAGGCAAAACTGTTTGGGGAGGGGGGACTTCCTAGTGAGCCAAACTCACAGGAATGTTTGCATGTAGAAAGGAAACACACTGCAGTGGCAGCAGAGGCAGGATCAGAGCGGTGGGACTGAGAGCTTATTCCTTTTACATCGGGTCTATATTCCCAAACAGTACAATGTGCATGTTCTATTTTTGCATTAAAAGTGTTGCAAATGGAAATTTTTTTGGCCAAGTCCTTCAAATAGATAAATTTTGTTCATAGGTATTAGATTAAAAAAAAAAAAAAAAACCTCCAACAAACACTGAGTTAAGCTCATTCTTTTGGTATATCTGGAGCATCCATTTGTTTATTAACCTATCAAATAACCCATTTGGTTGTTTTTTCCTATATATTATAGTAGTAACAACCCACTCCACACCAAGCTTTGGCGCATGATTAATGTGTCTGCACGGAGGCTCTTTAGTGGCCTTTGACATTCTATTGCTAAAGGTGAACACGGCAAAATCCAGCAAGACACACTTGCCGACCCTATAAAAATACAATATAAACTGTTGATTTGCCGGTTGCATACAGCAGGGAGGAAAGCGGAGCTGTATTCAACTCACGTACCTAGGTAATAACAGAGTCGTTTATTATCATTGCAGGTGCAGAAACCTGCCAACATTTCAGCCATCTGGGCTTCCTCAGGGCAGTATACAAGTAAAATATGTGAATGAAATATGTGAGTTGAATGGGGTTTTATTCATCTTTTTTTCTGTTATGGGCTCTAACAAAACTGCTTTATATATCTTGGAAAAGTAATTCTGTAATGTCAGTTTACTTTAGAAAGCCACCAACTTTTACTAATTTAATCCTATCAGTATTCGTACTAAATTGCTTATGTCTGAATGATAATGGATATTCACATGGCATTTGATAACAAGAAAATTGTGGTAAATGTAATATAATTGAATAAACAAAACTGATCATTCCTGAGGGGTTAATGAACCATCTATCTCTTCACCTATTTCACCGGTGAAAATATTCTGACTCGGAGGTCCTACTCATTAGCAGTTAAGCACACGCGCTCACAGCTTAGCGAGTTTCACTTTCAGAGTGCAGTAGACCACCGCATGGCTAAAGTCAGAGATGGTGTGAGGCTCCAGACCATAATTTTTTCAACTGAAACGCGTTTATGTTCCATCAGTGAGTTTTCTCCATTGCTAACACAAAACTAAGTAAAATGATTAGGACTAAAAGTTCACGGGAGAATCAATAAATTAACTTATTCTCTCCACTCTAGAAGTTATTGCCCTTCTGCACCTTCGGCATGCAGAAGAGGACATGGCACAAAATAAGGAATAAGGAAATATTTTTGAAGGAATGAATGAATTTGCTACTAAGTTTATAAGTAGCACCCAAAGGATATCATTGTAACTCTTAAAATTATATAGAGTCCTATGAAATTTCTACACTTTATAATACATATTCAGATGCCGAGAGATTCACAATAAAAAAAAGAAATCCAAACCAGCTCAAAATATAATAGATAAATTATTCATTAAGTATTAATAGAAATAACACTTAGGAATACAATGTTTTCAGAATTTAATACACGAGTAAGTTAAATGGAAATCAAAAGAGAATTGAATGAAATATTCATTTATGGAATGGAAAGCATGAATATTACAAAGATGACAATATTTTTCTAATGAATTTACAAGTTTAATACAATTCTCAGAACAAGGGAACTAAAATTAAACTTTTGTTTTGTTTTGACTAACAGTGCCAATTGTCAGTAAACAAAGGTGTTTATTTTTTCATCTGCATTACTGTTGGTGGTGAAAATTAAATTTAATTGAATTTAAAATATTTTAATAATAAAGCAAAGAATGATGCCAGGAGCTTCTCCTAAAAAAATTTCATAGAATACAGCAGATGTCAAAATACTCTTAATCTCTGCGTTTGTGGGGGTATTGTTATAACAGCTGATTGCATCTTCGCAGCACCACTGTGTTCTCTATGTCCCTCTAAATTGACCAAGCACACCTACACAAGTGAGCCTGGGATTTGTACAAAAAAATATATGTATATATTAGGCACTGAGCACTCTGCTGCAGGTGTTCTCCAAAATTTCCCTGCTTAGTCCTAGATTCCCTGGAGTTTCCTACCATATTTGGCTCGATCGCATCTTTCAGGCATCTGGCCTGTTGGCTTGTGCATTTTACTCTGTTTCTGACCTTAACATCCTTCAGAAAACGTCTTACATGGTCTTTTCGAGGGCACTGCCTTGTCTATCTCACCCAAACACAAAGGGGGAAATAGCTTTCCTTAATTTCCTACCCATTGGCTCTTCATTTTTCCTAAAGGTGATTTGTAGACAAGCTGTTATTTTTTAGGATATTAATAAAAACAACAAAATGAGATAATTCCTCATTTTGTATTAAAGATTTCCAAGAATTAATTAATTAAGCCTTTTTAAAATGTATCATTCAATATCAAAATCTAAATTAACATCTCAGGTTTTGCATTTTGCCAATTCCAAATAATTCATGATTAAGCATAATATGTTAATACCTGTAAATCCTTAGTTATGTTTCTGATGGTAATTTAATGATCTAGACTACAAATGAAAACTTTAAATATCACATGATGTTCCTGAAGAAACAATGGGCAAAATATAGATTGAGGCCCTTTTTACAATCGGGAAAATGTCCCATCATCTTACTTAAATAAATCACGCTCCCAGTGAGTCTAGAGACACTGGCCAGAATCCAATAACCCTTTTTATGAAAGAACACAGAATAGTTAACTAAATGTGTACTCTTTTTCTTTATAATAAGTATAGATTGTGTGGTAATCTCCAGTATTTTCAGAAATAAAATGGATTATCGTATATTTCTGAACAGAATAAACCTGGGTACGGATGCCAGAGTAGCCTAAAACATTGTATTGAAAAAGTAAGGTAATCTTTTTATAATGTCCACTGAAGCACAAATACAGAAGTTTTATATATTCTTATTATCAATGACCCCTAAATTATAATAAAGAGAAAATAATTTCCATTACTGTAAGTAAAATATTTCAATTCTAATAATTGTTAGAAAGGATATGGAGTTAAAGGGTATGAACTAATGTAATGTGTTATATTGATCTCTCTCTTAATCAGCCTGTAGGTAGTATATAATGCTTAAAATTAAAATGTTTCTTATAAATGAAAAAAATTAACTCCTTGAAGTCTTTATGAGAGTTAAAATGTCAAATTTTGCTCAATACCTCTTGAATAAATCCCTCAAAAAGAGAAGGTTGAAAGTCTATACACCACTAAATAAGAACCCTTTGGGATTTAATATGAAATTTCAAATTAACTAGGGGAAAGTAATAAAGTCAGCATGTGATGGAATGTGCATATTGTATGTGTCAGACTCTTCTAAGAGATGTGCAAGTATTTTCAAGGCTTAACTTGGAAAGCAGCTTGGGCTGAGAAAAGATATTCAAGGGCAAGCTTGAGAAGCAGTAGGTCGTGATTTCACTGTCTTCTGGGGAGGGTATTCCCTGAACATCCCAGGTCCTGTCATTTATTCGGTGAGTTGACTGAAGCAGGAAGGTAATTAATGGAACAGAACTATGTAGTTCTAGGTAGTGGAAGAGAGGAGGTGGTAGAGAGAGAGGTGAGTAGACTGAAAATCAGGGGGAAACACCTCATGGTAGCAGGGAAGGTAAGGGATTTTGATAGAATATGATAAAAAATTTTCCCATGAATGTAAGACGTAAATTTCTCCCTTTTACAACAAAATACGAGATATATGCTACATAGTATATCCACACAGTAGAATATCTTGGGCCAATGGTGAGTGTTACTAAGATATATCCATATTGCTACAGGGCCAACAAACAAGGACTATGGGAGAATATTTGACTTAGAGATGTGATATACACTTACATTATTTTATAAGCACTTTCAGAGTGATTGTGGAATATGGCATCTGGAAGGGAAATTCAATTAACAGTACCTACATCTAGAATGACGAGGGTACATAAACAACAGAGGTTTATTCTGCAGAGCTTTTTAAAATTTTTCCCTGACAGGACAGCTCCGTTGGCCAGAGCATCATCCAGATACCCCAAGGTTGCAGGTTTGATCCCCAGTCAACAAACATACAAGAAGCAACCAATGAATGACTACATAAGTAGAACAGCATCTCTCTCTATATATAAAGTAAAATAACAATGTATGTAAAACATAGTGTCATGTGCTGTATCCTACAAACTTTGCAGTTCCACAGGTAGCTGACCATATATGTATACATCTGTCTCCACTAGGCAGCACGTTGTTGAATAGTCACTGGCTCATTCTAACATCACCACAGAGTTTAGAACGATGTATTTTACATTTATGCATTTAAACTTTTGCTCAATACGCAGGAGGAGGTTGGCTCATGGAAAAGCTACTCCTCGAGCAATAACCCAGGAAAATCTGTTCTGTTTTATAAAAATGGAATTTCAAGCATTTTACTATTTTCATTACCAATAGCATTTACCTATCATTTCACTGTTTCCTTCTTTTTAAAATTTTTATTAAAGAGATCTAAATATTAGATAAACTACTGTATATTTCCTTGATATTCCTCTTACGTAATTATGTAAGTATTATTTCTTTTAGTATCACTGAACAGTCTCTAATTTTTGTTGCTTTGAAAAAATATTTCATACTTCTCTTTCTTTTGGTGCATTACATATTTACCAGAGGGATAAAAGAAAAGCAACCATGTATGTCAAGGACATTTAATCAAGTCATTTTAGCAATTTCATAACTAACTACAAGGGTAAGAGAATCATCTAGTTTATGTTTGATAATTAATACAATAGGCTTTGTTATAATATTTAATGAATTCCTTTAATTTTTAAATTTAAAAAATTAAAATGGAAATAATTTAAGACCAATAAATATCCTATTCATTATCACTATTTCTAATTTGTTCTGTCTTTTCTATTTTTTATTTGTTTTTTTTTTTCTATTTTTGTTTATATTTCCCTTGGCCTCCAATGCATCTTTTAATGCCTAAACAATTGATTATGTGAAAAATGTAAATTCCTTCCTGCCTATGATGCTTAATTGTTCTCTTTCAGCTGCCCAGTCATCTAGAACTTCCACTTATGGTTTTAATTACTGCTAATGTTCTCATGACAATGCTGGCAGAGAAAGACATTTTTTAAAAAGAAAGATTATTTAAAATTAAAATTTCTGGCCCAGCTGGGATTTTAACAGATTTCTTACCTATATCCAGGAATTTTGCTAAAAATTTAGGTTGAAATGATCACTATTGGCAATGTGCATTCACTAGTTCGTTCAGCAGCAGTGTATTGGTTGACTGCTGCGTGCCATGTGTTGAGGCTACTGGGACAGAGCTTTCCAGTGGGGCAAATCATCTGTAAACAAAGAAGTATAATGCAGCCTGTTTCATTCTATCTAAATTTTATACAAAGTATAATGGCAATTAGATGATTTTGTTGAAAAATTGTCACAAGATACAATTATAGACATAGAAGTTATTACAAGCCTCTTTGTCTTCATGCCTTAATATTGCCCATTTCTAGATTTTTATTTCCCTCACTACTGTATATCCTTGTCCTATCTCTGTATGTGATATGTTTTTGATATATTTTTTCTCCATATTTCCTATGAATATGAAAAAATAAAGCAAATTCGATGACTTTTTTTTGCAGGCCCATTCTGAATTGTTCAACTGAGCCAGTGTATCTCACTTGAATATCCATGAATCAATGAGTATTTATTTAATGTCCATTAGTGTGTTACCCATGATAATGGATCTGAAAGAAGCTTAAGACAAAACCTTTGTCTCCAACCAGCCATCCGTCTTTTGGAGACAAAACAGACAAATACACATGTCTCATTGACGTCTCTAATCCACTTATCTGTTAATTCATTCATGCATGCAACAAACATTTATTGAGTGTCTATTATGAACTGCAGCTGTAAAAGCACAATATTTTATTTCTAAAAATATAGGTTAAGGGGCCAACCGACATATAAATAGAAATTTAATAAATAACAATTGCAGTAAGCACTTGGTATACACTAGACAGTGAAAATGAAAATCTAAGCCATTATAGGAGATCAGAAATATTATACCTGGAGGAAAAGACCAGTTATTTTGAAGGCTATCGCAGTAATGCAGATAAGCTTCAGCCCTTAGACCCGTGTTTCAATATGAAATGTCCATGTAGATATATTACAAGCATCTCAAACTTAAACCGAAATAAACCACATACTTATTAAGCTTATGCTGCCCCTGATACACATCTGCTCTCCATCATTCTTTATCATCTCACCAAACAGCACCTCCTCCACCAGAGTTGCTCAGCCTAGAAATCTTGAGATTCTTATCTTTTCATTTCCTACATACATCACATTTTATAGATTGATAAACCATATTTCCAATATCTCTTTAGATTCTGTCTGGTTCTCATTATTCCCCCTGACATCCCCTGCTTCAAGTTTAGCTATTGCTTATTTTTCCGATCTCAGAAAAAAACACAATTTTAGGAGACAGCCTTATCCTTACCAAATTCTCCCTTAGTCTAAATTAGTTTTCTTGTTTTTCTTTTTTCATATCATCCAGTCCTTTCCTTGTTAAGATAACATTTCTCACAATTTATATTTTATTTGGGGGGGGCGTTGGTTAGCTTTTATTGCTGTATAACTATGCTAAAAGAAAAGAATACTACTGCTTTGTCTATAACTATATACTCATTTCCAAACATTGACCTGATAGTTAAGAGCACCCAATAAATATATTTTTGATGAACAGATGACATCAATGTTTAAAATTAGGCATTAAAGTAAAAAATGCTAATGCTTTACTTCCATAGCAACTCAGAGAAAGCATGTGCCAAACAGGCAAAGGATGCTACGGAGGTTTTCAATAATGTGGAAAAAAGTGTTTTAGGAAGGTAACCTAAACTTGATAAGGAAACAAATAAAAGCACATATAAATAGAGAGATCAGCTTTGAAGTGGCAGTAAAAATAATCTGCAGTAACAGGATGACATTGGAAACAATGTGTAGGTTTGGTAATACAAAACGTATGCTTTACTAATAGCACCTAAGTAACGTTAAAACTCTAAGTCTTTCAGAATCGTTTATTCTGTTTATTTATTTATTTTACTTTTTTAACTGGCTAAACAGCTCACATTAGACATAACTCATACTAATTATAACACCACTGTTAGGAAACCTGAACTTATGCAAACCGGATAGTTGGTTTTGAAGTTCCATAGTCACAGGTACATACGGACTCAATTTTTAATATTATTTTTGTCAAGTCTGCATATCTTTGTATATATTGCTGATACATACCTAGTTTATGGTATCTAACTTAAAATATTCATTTTCCTGTATATAAAATCTTTGATAGCAGCATACTGATTTCAGGAAATTTAGATTAAGCTGTGCTTACAGTGGGAATTAAATTTATGAAAAATAATAAAGTAATCAGAACAGCAGAATACAAGAGCTTTAGTTTTATTTGGACTTTACAAAGTAATGTAAATTTCAGGCTTGGTCCTGAAAACTGTTCTGCCTTCCAAGAGGAGACATGAATTATTTTTCAA
This sequence comes from Desmodus rotundus, assembly GCF_022682495.2. Taxonomy (NCBI): domain Eukaryota; kingdom Metazoa; phylum Chordata; class Mammalia; order Chiroptera; family Phyllostomidae; genus Desmodus; species Desmodus rotundus. The sequence goes on along the minus strand of NC_071388.1, from coordinate 70,544,357 downwards.
CCTGGGGACATGATAAGTGGATGAACTTTCACCCTTGTTTGTAAAATGATTTTACATGAAAAGACAAAGAGTGGAACAACTGTGAGCAATTTAGGAAAGATCACTCCAGCAGAGAAGTCACAGCTGGAAAGAATCTTCACCTTCCTATGCTTATTTCAATTAATCATAAGAAACAATTGCAAAATGTCATCACTGTTTCCTAGACTCTAAATTTAAACATGAAATAGCTCACTCAATTATGAATCTTTTTCACAAAATAATTCAAACCATAATTTTATTTTATTTATTTGTTTCTTTTCAAATAGGTAATTTCCTTATATAGTATTTATTTATGTATTGCTTTATTTTTATTATTTATACTATTACAGATGTCCCCATTCCCCACCCCTCCTTTGCCTTCCTCACTACCGCCCTTGCCACGCCTTCAGCCCTCACCCGTCTGTTGTCTGTGTCTATGGGATATGTGCATATAATCTGTGCACTAATTCTCTCACCTTCTTTCATCCAGTCCCTCCTCCCCCCACTCCTCTGACAACTGACAGTCTCTTCCATGTGCCCATGCCTCTGTTTCTCTATTATTCATCATTTTATTTTGTTCATTAGGTTCCACATATAAGTGAGATCATATGGTATTTGTCTTTCACTGACTGACTTATTTCACTTAGCATAATAATCTCCAGGTCCATCCACACTGTCGCAAAAGGTAAGACTTCCTCCTTCTTTGAAGCTACCTAGTATTCCATTGTGCATAATTTGATTTTATACAGACGCTAAAATTTTAGTATATTCTATAAAATATTAGGCATAAAATGTTTAAAATGTTTATAAGGGAACAAGGATTTTGAGCATTACATTAGAAGTGCCACTCTACCAAGTTTTTGTGTGAGGACTGCTTCCAACTGGACCAAATTAGAAGACCCTTCCCCCAAAGGAATTCAAATGTCCCTCTCTTAGCTGTAATGTGCTAGAGGTCTCAGCATTCAGTAAAAGACCACCATGGCTTGGACTAGCAAGAGAGAATGGCCCTAGCTGGTGTGGCTCAGTGGATGGGTCATTGTTTTACAAACCAAAAAATTGCCAGTTTGATTCCCAGTCAGGGCACATGCCTGGGTTGCAAGCTAGGTCCCCATTTGGAGCCTGTGAGAGGCAGCCTATCGATGTTTCTCTCCCTCTTTTTCTCCTCCTTTCCCCTCTCTCTAAAAATAAATAAATAAAACCTTAAAAACAAAAGGGTGGAGTGACTATACTTTATTCCCAATGTTACACAACAAGCAGCCAAATCTGTGAAGAACATATTGGAAGGAATCTTTGCTTTCATGAAGCTTTCTCACAACCCTAAAATAAAACTTTTATTTTAAATGAACCTTCAGTATTTGAAGATGCAATAGGTAAAAACTTTACGCAAATCACAATAATTCAAAAATACAACAGTACACAAAACACACAGGGTGAAACACCCTGTAACTGACACATTATATGACAGGAAGGTGGTATTCCCATAGACCAGAACAGAGAGCAATCACACAACCACATTGGTCAAGAGTTTGCCATGGCTTCTTTTTCTTCTTTTAGAACAAGCCATTACTTGTTCTACTGGTACTCGCTGTCATAGCAAAATAATCCCCTCAGTCCTCCAGAGATAGAGCTGGGGATCCATAGCTCCCAGCCATAACAGCCTTATCTATTTATCCTGGTTTTCCAATATTAATAGTGTTATTTTCTTTCTATCTGTGCCAAGACATGAAAACACCTGGGAAGCACTGAGTTGATAATGGACACACAGTTTTCATTCATTGTTACAGATTCAGTCATCCTTAATGTTCTGGATGGTATCCTGAACTTCAAACACATTCAGTTATGTTCTTTCCATTTAGTGTGGCTCAGACTGAAACATCTCCCTCTTCTTGGTGATGCTGTGTGCAAGAACATCTGTGAGCAAAGTCTCTGAGAACTCCTGTACCTGACAAATTCCCTGTACTCTCTTGAGTCTAGTATGTACTAAATTTGGTCATGTTTTACCTTAGGACACATCTGCTAAAGTGAAGTCCAAAAGTGTTTCACAAAAACAAAACTAAACAAACCAACAGACAAATAATTTCCCTAGTTTGGAAATCCTGGGCCTAAAGAAATACCTAAATACCTGAACTGTAGTGGATTTTACATGACGACGAGTACTCAAAACACGGCGTTTCATGTTAACTGGTGAGTTAACTGATAAGAAACACAGAAAGCTGTTCTAACAGGGTTTGTTTTTAACCACTAAAGTTATTGAACAAGGTGTGATGGTTGCCAAAATCTGAAGTTGGAAATATTTATGGGGTTATTTTGAAATTCAAGATATGTTTTACAAGACAAGAATGTTGACTTTAATAAAAAGAAATTCATTTTGGGTTAAAATCCTTCAGAAAATAGATTAATTAAAACATTTAGTAACATTTCCCATGTTAACAGTATTTGTTTAAATAGAGTCTAGCATGCAATCATTATTGTTAAAATACTGCAGTTCTAGGAAAGAATACAATCTTACTGATCTTTCAAAATACTACTGAGACTGACTCGACTCCATGAGCTGGGCAAGAGCATTCACCCATTCACCTGGTGTAAATAAGCATCGGCTCAGTTTGGGCAATATGACTGTGCCATAGAGGGTTGGCCATCCTGCTGAAATGCAGGCTCCTTCTACCATTCTGTACCTTTGTCTCTGGAAGGCAGAGACTATAATTCCTAGTTTCCTTTCATATTTTTGGGCCATGTGATTAATTTTCACTAACTGGGATATGAGAAATGTAGACTGCCCAGATTCGTTTGTTGATTCTGCCAACACTCAGTGTGTAAATTTAGGACAGTTATTTAAATTCTCTGAGGCTTAGTTTCCTTTTCCATACATAGGCTAATAAAAGGCTCCACTTCTAGTTTGGGCATGAGCACTATATGAAGTAGACAAGTACCTGGCACATAGAAAGCAAATGAAGTTGTTTATTAAATCAAAACTTTAAATATTTATCCATAATTTCTTGCAGTTACTCAATCATGTGCATTTCTAAAATTCAGGTTCCAAACTGGGGATAATGTTTTAAAAATATAGAATAAATAGTGAAATAAGATTCAATGTACACTTTCATTATGAAAGTTAAGAACTTAAGGCAAAACCAATATATACTAATAAAGTTTTCTATAATTTAATAATACTAAACATATAATACCAGAACATATAATACTAAATATTATAGAAAAGTTTTATTCCATTAACACACTTATTTTAAAATTGTAGTAAATGATTCAAATACTCACTGAGAAATCAAATTCAAGTTTTTAGTTTTTTTCTTTTTGTTTCATTTTTATAGAAATATTATGTGCTAAAAATTTAAATATCACATAAAAACTAAGATAAACATAAAATGCATCTAATAAAGTTTTATTTCTTAAACATGGTAATAGAGGAAATTAACAAAATCTTTATAAAGTCACTCCCTAACCTTTTGACTTATAAGATTGGGGGTGAGAGTTAAATATCAAATACTGGTATAAAAATTATTGATAATACAATTGGTGCCTATACTGAAAATCCATGTTATTTTTTATTTATTTTTGTAATAGAGGAATAATCTGTGATATATTGTTTTCCTAGTTGATCTACTAAGTTTTTATTAACTACTGTAGCCAGGCTACATAATGCTTTATGGGGTAGGGATTAGCTAATATTTAAAGAGAAATATTATTCATAGGAGAAACAATCACTACTTTGAACAAATTCTATCTTGTTTAAGTTATTATGGCAGTTACTAACAGGAGAGTATACTGTTAACAACAGCATCATTACTGGGTTTCTTTGTGTTTCTCTTTTTCCATGGTCCCTTGAAGACCATGGTGCTGATGAAATGCACTGACTTTCAAATGATGTTCTGATTCACTGGACTCCTGCAACAAAACTGTACAGTCATACTAACCAAGGAGACTGTACACTCTAACCCTGAATCCATCCCGATAGGACTCTGTATGTGCTTTCATACTTACTCAACGTGGCAATTGTCAAAGGGAAAAGTAAAGCACATAATCTTAAATTTATATTTCCTTTATGCTTCATTGCAAATACTTTCATATCCTTAACATTTAGTCTTTTTGGCAAAGTATTCCCTGAACACCCTGTCTTTTAAACTTCCAACCCATATATTTTGGAAACTTTAAACTCTGAGAGTTCCAAATTAAAATATAAGACATTGAAACAACTTGTTCCCTACTGTTCTTCTGTGGCTTCATTAATCATGCAAATGTGTAGTGGGTGCTTCTTACACATCAGTTGAGTGATGAAGTAAATGAATGAATGCCAAATTTTCTAAATTAAAAATTTAGAAACAAATTAAAATGCAAGACTAGAAAAAATTTCAGTCACATATATTTATTAAAAATATAGTAATATGTCTGTTAGTAAAAACTCTCAACTCTCTAACTTTTGTGTTCTGAAGTTTGAGACCTAATATAAAATAATACAGGAGTAATAGCAAAATTTCCAAATACAAATGCTTGTTTGTTCTCCTCTGTTCCTCTTCTATAGGAAGGATGGCCTGTGATTTCCTTTGTTATTGCCCAGGCAGCCCCACCTTCAGTCCAACCAGAACCTTGGCTCTGTAGCCAGAAAAGATTGATTTGCATCCAGGTCACCAATAAAGCCTGATTTAAAGATAGAGCCAACTCTCAGAGCCGCCACCAAAAAGACATCCCTGACGAGACCTTAATATCCCACCCAAATTTCTGACCACAAATTAAAAGCAAGACTGGAATTGCCTATGTCCCAGCAATTTCACTACTGGGAATTTATCCAAAGAAACATGAAACACTATTTTGAAAAATATACCCACCCCTGTGTTCATTGAAACATTATTTACAATAGCCAAGATCTAGAAGCAGCCATGTGTCCATCAGTAGATGAATGGACAAAACAGCTGTGGGACATGTACACAATGGAATACTACTCAGCCATAAAAACGAAGAAAATTTTACCCTTTGCGACAGCATGGATGGACCTGGAGGGCAGTATGCTAAGTGAAATAAGTCCATCAGAGAAAGACAAATATCATACGATTTCACTTATATGTGGAATCTAATGAACAAACTTAGCTAACAAGAAAAATAGGGACAGGCTCACAGATAGCAGGATGACAGTTGCTGGGGGTGGGGTGGGGTTTGGGCAGTGGAGACATTGAGCAAAAAACTAAAAAAGAGAAAGAACTCATGGACATGGACAAAAGTGTGGTGATTGTTGGGGGAGGGGGTTGAGAGGAGTTAGAAGAGGTGATAGGGAGGATAAATGGTGATGGAAAAAGTAAAATAAAATAAAGTTAAAAAGTAAAATAAAATACAGTATAAAATAAAATGTAAAAAAATAAGTCTGTCCCTTAAAATTTGTGTTATCATCTTCATTATGTATAGCATACACATACATGTGTATGTTATCAACATACTGACATCAGAAATGATTAGGGGTGAGACTCTGCAATAAAGGTATACATTTTAGATCAGTTTTCCAACTATAGCTATTTTATATATACAGCAAAATATGGAAAACAAATGCTAATTTTAATATCAATGAACTGAAAATTTGCTTCAGAAAATCCTTCCCTTATATTGTTCCAAGTAGATTTGAAGAGATAATTGAACTCATTTTTAACTAATTTTCAATGCAGCCTTCTTACTTAGGTTCCTTTTTCTCCCCCATCTTCATTTCAGGAAATTTTATTGTGACTCTATCAATCCCCAGAAAAGCTAAAGCAACTAACTTTTACATATAAAATACTCCTTTTATATTTGTTCATGGGTCTTATCCTGTTTTAAAATATGTTTCCTTTTACTCCATAAGAGTTATAATAGAAAATATTGTAATTAAAATTTGCCAAAGGGCACTGAGGCAGACACAGGACTCCAAACTGACTCTATCAAGCTTCATCCTGCTCCTCAGGATAACAAGTTCAGTGATCTTTTGTAGTTGGTTATTATACCATTAAATGGAGAAAAATTTCTTTGAGGCTCAAGAATCTCTAAAACCTGGATAATATCACATATTCCCCTAAACAACTCCATGAAGAAGATATTAATGTTATTACCCTCTTTGGAGAGATGAGGAAACTAAAGCTTAAAGATCTTTATTGCCTGTCCAAGGTTATAGCTATGAGGCGGCGGTGCTGGGACTCGACCCAGACAGTCAGGCTGCAGAAGCAGAACCCTTAAAAACCCTGTGCTCCCTGGGTGGGTGTGGATGGAGGGGCACTTTTAATACTTAAACTAAGAACATCAGGCTTATTTTTTATTTACTGTGTTTGACACACATACACATATACACACATGCATTCTCTCCCTGCCCCTCCCCACCACACAACTGAAATATTTTCTGAAAAAGATTCGTAATAGAAATTCTCCCTCAAGCTTAATTTTTGGACAGTTATACAGCACATTTGCGTTAGAATTCCTCCTGGAGTTTCAGCTTCTGTTGTTTACCGAGAACATTAAGGTGATCTTCAAATGCACTGCTGGGCTTGGGAGAAACGCCAGTTTAAATGTCTATTAATGATAATCCTGCATATAGTTAGTTAACACTTCCCCCCACCTAACTGTAAGGGCATTTTTCTCATACCTACTAAACTGATGAGACAATGTCAAACTAGATAGTTACTACTTTTGAAAATCAAGATAATGGAATGGTTAAAAAACATAAATATTTTAAAAAGCATTTATATTGTATTATATTTTAAATAATGAAACAATATAGAATTAATTTTAAAAGGATAATTAACCTTTTGTTTCCTGATAAAAAAATAAAGAATTGCCATATGCCTCATTTTAAATTTACACTAATGAATGACAGGAAGAAGTGAGAGGGACCATATCCTGAGAGACAATAATAGAAGACAATCATTCTGCTATTATTTTGATTCCATGTATACTTAATGTCAGCTAAAATAAATAAATAAATAAATAAATAAAACAAGATATAAGATTTATCCATTTTATAAATATGATGTAAATATAATTTAAGAACAACATATTTTGGTTTAGGTTACTATTCCATGTTTTTCCAAAATGCATTTTTTAAAGATGCTTCTAATTTATCTAACGGACACAGCACTTCTAAAGCCATAATGATACTAACTATTTATCATACTGTTATGGTTTTATTTTCTATTTTCTATGTAAATGCACTTAGTAACTACTAGTATATAATTACATTTATTCACTTATCCTTTGTTCTTACATATAGAGCCTGCAACTGATTATTATACAAATTCATGGCCACAATAACATTTTTATTTTATATTTTTTAATTTGCTAGTTAAGGTATACAGATTAATACTAATTAATTTTGTGTACAGTATCTCCTCTAATAATTTATGAAACTCATACCTAAGGAATTAATCTGTAATCATTTGTGAGTTCTGCCTCCTGCAAGAAGTTAACAGTAAGAGCAAACTCATGGGAGCTGAAGGGGAGAAGCCATTAGGGTGAGTTTGATAAATAGAAGACACACTGAATTAAAACGTATGTGGCTTCCTCTGTTTATCCTCAGCTCCTCAGTGGGGTCTGCAAAGAAGAGGTGGAGACATAGCTTCTCTGCTTCCATCTGCCCAGAAAGACATGTGATGGTGCCCCATCTACAGGACAGCTTTCTGAAAGAAACAGATCTCAGATGAACTTAAGTGACCATGGACAGGAAATTATTTGACCCAGGAAAATAGATCTCATTGATTTAAGTCTAGTTTTTGCCACAAAGCGTTGACGGAAAAAAATGGCAGGTGTCCTGAACTGAAAGGGCAACATTTCCTGAAAGAGGGCTGAGGACAGCAGGCAAATATAGCTTGCATTCAAGCAGAACGTTTTATTTTCTCCATCGCTTCAGCTGTTGTTCCTCATCTCCAGAGGCTGCCAGCCACAAGCATTTGGGAAGTTACAATGGATCTATTCTATTCAGTCCTCTTGCGGGAATAGGTCATTACACCAGCAGTGTGGAACTTCCCAGAGCAGATTTTCCTTCTAGTGCTAATTTGTTTTTCTCTGGAGCAATATGCAGAGGCACTAATCATGATGTTCATCGTGAATGTTTTCTTGATACTTTTTTTAACCTCTGCAGCAGCTGCAAAATTGGAAAATATATGCATTTAAGCAATTAAATTTTCAAAAAATATCATGTAAAAGGCATAGTATACCAATACTGTATGTGTGATAGAAGGATTTATCATAGAAAATAAGCCTACATTAAAATTACTTACAAGACAGAAATTGTGATTTTTAAGAACTACATGCCCTGAAAATTGTCTAACACTACTCTAAGGACTTCTTAATAAAGCATATCAATGAGATTAGGAAGACTAGAGTTACTTTAAGGTCAATCAAATCAGAATGTGATTCCTTACCTAAATATGAAATAAGAAAATTTTATAAGCAAATATCTGTTATTATATATTTATTAATGTATATTTCTTAATAAATCTGTTGATCTTAACAACTATCATGTTATTCTAAACCATAATTATGCAACATGTGCTAGAGACATAAAATGTATGTATAAATGTAAATGTAACTGTATAAATGTAACTACTGCTTAACTGTTAAGGAGTTGAAATTACATTCAGCCCTTTGAAGGCAACTGCGAGGCTGATGTGGTCCCTGGTGAAAATGAATTTGACACCCCTGCTTTAAAGGTAGTGAGTTTTCACCAACAGGAGTAGTCAAACAAAGTTTGCATGAGCTTTTGGGAAAATAATGTAGAAACGAAGGGGACATCATAGATGATAGGTCTAGAAAGCTTTAAGCTCTTTCAAGTGCCAGGGTTTATATTTTCTAAGCAAGGTACACTATATTCTTTTGGTAAGATACTTATAACCCCTTCTCTTCTCTGTAACTCTTCTGTTATACTTCCCCCCACACCCATATAGAATTGTAGCCTGGAATTAAATTATAACAATACCCAAAATGTTCAAAGTTACAACTCATTATCATACAGCTACAGAAAGAAGTTTGGTTTTATTTTATCCTAAAGGATATTATAAGTAATAGTTTAGTTCAGCAAGACAAAATGTGCAATACATTTCTAAAAAAATAATAGTTATTTTGTCATATAATTGAATACATGAAGTGCTAGTCAGTTTTTTTTTTAATTAAATCGATGATGAATGAGAATACCAATTGTTTTAAGATATGTATCCCTTTTAAAATTTGAAAATCAAGTTGTACTATCTTTTACAAGTTAATAAGAAGCAACTATAAAAATGTAAGTGCATGGGAACATTACTGATGCAAATGAAGAAGCTACAAGTTCTCAGAATTTTGTTTGGTAGGTCTTAGGTAAGGCTTCTGGGAACATCAAGTTGTAAGTCATGGATGTGCTCACAGAAACAAAGAAAGTGGGTGTCATTTTGTTTAATAGAAAGGAGAAAAGAAGGCTCAAAACTAATTAAACTTGCTGCAACAGAAATTAAAGCATTTTGATGCAACTTATTAAAGAGAAAATGCTTTGAAATTAACAGTAATCAAAAGCTAATTAAGGTCGATGCAATAGAAACAGTCAAAGAATGCTTGATAACATTTATTGAACTGAAGAAACATGGCTACCAAAAAAAAAAAAAAGAACACATATGGAATAAAATTCAAGTAATTACAGAAAAAGACTAAAATATAGGAGGCAATGGGAATACAAAGAGAATTTTTTAATATATTTGATTAATTATGTTACTACCGTTGTCTTTCTTTTTCCTCTTTTGGCCCCCTCCACCCTGTACCCCCATCCCCTCTGGCAATCCCCCTCTCAGTTCATGTCCATGGGTCATGCACATAAGTTCTCTGACTACTCCATTTCCTACACTCTTCTTAACATCCCCTGTCTATTCTGTACCTACCAATTTGTACTTCTTAATCCCTGCACCTTTTACTCCATTCTCCCCTTCCCCCTCCCAATTGATAACCTTCCAAATGATCTCCATATCTATGATTTTGTTCCTGTTCTGCTTGTTTGCTTAGTTTATTTTTTAGATTCAGTTGTTGATAGTTGTGAATTTATTGCCATTTTAATGTTCATTGTTTTGATCTTTTTCTTAAATAAATCCCTTTAATATTTCATATAGTAATGGCTTGGTGATCACATATTCCTTTTGCTTTCTATTGTCTGGGGAGCACTTTATCTGCCCTTCCATTCTAAATGACAACTTTGCTGGATAGAGTAATCTAGGTTGTGGGTCCTTGCTTTTCATCTCTTTGAATATTTCTTGGCAGTCCCTCCTAGCTTGGAATGTTTCTTTTGAGAAATCAGCTGACAGTCTTATGGGAACTCCTTTGTAGGTAACTAACTGCTTTTCTCTTGCTGTTTTTAAGATTCTCTCTTTATCACTTATTCCTTTTTTCACTTTAACCTTTGGCACTTTAATTATGATGTGTCTTGGTGTGGCCCTCTTTGCATCCATCTTTTTTGGGACTCTCTGTGCCTCCTGGACTTGTATGTCTATTTATTTCATGAAATTAGGAAAGTTTTCTTTCATTATTTTTTCAAATAAGTTTTCAATTTCTTGCTCTTCCTCTCCTCCTTCTCAGACCCCTATGATTTGAATATTGGTATGTTTAAAGTTGTCCCAGAGGCTCCTTAGCCTATCCTTATTTTTTTATTTTTCTTAATCTTTTTTCTTCTTGCTGTTCTGACTGAATGCTTTTTCTTCCTTATATTCCAAATCATAGATTTGATTCTTAGCTTCATCCACTCCACTGTTTGTTTCCTGTAAATTTTTATTTATTTCACTTAGTGTAACCTTTATTTAAAAAAGACCTGGGTCTTTTTTATGCTGCTAAAGTACCTAATTAATCCCTTGAGCACCCTAATAACCAATGCTTTGAATTTTGCACCTGAAAGATTGTTTATGTCTATCTCATTTAGTTCTTTTTGGCGGGGGGGGGGGGGGGGTTGCTTTATTCTTTCATTTGGGCCATATTTATTTTACTCCTCATTTTGGCAGCCTCACTGTGTTTCTTTCTATGTATTAGATAGAGTTGCTTTGACTCTCTGTCTTATAGCCTAATATATAAAAATTCACCTGTAAGTTGGATGGGGTAGAGCCTTAGGTAATTGCCTGGGTGGGGCAACCCATGAGAGCTAGGCTGATGGAGTCCCAGATATGGTGTCACTGTGTGGGGGAAGGCTCAGAGAGGGGACAATGCCATTGTCTGGCCTCTGGAGTTTTGTGCAAGAGCAAGCTGACCCACAGGACTCTCCCTGATGCAGAACACTTCAATTTATTCTTATATGCTACTGGTGCCCATCCAGCTGTTTCCCCAGTGCTGAAGTCCAGAGGGAGTAAGTCTGTGTAAGTCCTAAGTCCTTTAAGAGAAGACTCCTGAGAATCCTGCAGTTAGTTCTGCTGTTCTCACCCCCACTGATTTTATAGCCAGAAGTTATGGGGACTTATTTTCCTGGTGCTGGACCCTGAGCTGGGTAGTCTGCTGAGGGGCTGGGATCCCTCAATCTCAAGGTATCCCTCCCAATTTTTATCTACCACACATGGGAGTGGGGCCAACAGTTCTTCTCTCCAAGTCTCTATGCCTCTCCATGTGTCTCCATATCTCCGCCCCTCCTACCCCTCTGGATAATGTGGCTTCTTCAGTTCTTTGGCTGTTGGGCTTCCATACAACTTGGATTCTGATGACTCTGGGTGATACTTGTTTTGCAGTTTGGTTGTCATTTTCGCTGTGGTTATGTGTAGGGGCAAGCTATGTTTATCTACACCTCCATCTTGACCAGCAGTCTAAAGAGAAATTTGAAATACACAATTCCTAGTAGAATTTTGATTTAGTTCATGAATATGTCTCTATGAGAAATAAGAGATCGCAAGGAATAGTGTTATCTTTTATCACCTCTCTTCTACTAACCATAAGTACTGTGGCTCTCAAATGGTAATGATAAAATTGTTCTTTTTTATTGGATAAACTATTTCATAAAAATCTATAAAAAGTGCATAGCCACTTACTTAATCTAAGAGATAGTCACTTAATTCAGTATTTTCCTGAATGTGTAATATAAGGAAATAAGATTTTGATATTTCCCTTTTGATTGTGAAATAGAAAGCTGAATTTTGTACATGATATAAGTATACTAAATGCAGCGTGCATTCACTGAGTTCCACAACATAATTGTCAGAATAGCCAGTATAAAGAGTGGTCCTATGGTTCAGTCAGGAAAAGGGCAAAGAATAACTACTAACCATGGGTTTTTATTGCTTATTACTTATTATTAGCCCATTTTTCATAAGACCTAAGTGTAGAGGAAAAATATATATAAACCACTAGAATAATTATTATAAATATCACCAAAGGGACAGGATATATAAAAATAACAGTTTCCACACAATGCAGAATAGCCACCTTTAACCAACTAGAGAAGAAGCAGTAGTATCTCAGTAACTAAAAACAAAGTTGACTCAACCAGTCAGCTAAATACATAAGTAAGTAAGTAAAGAAATAAATAAATGCAGGCAGGTTTTTAAAATCCTCCCAGACATTGTGGTACACTGTGAGTTACAGTCACCAAGAGAGCAGTGATGCTAATGAAGATGCTACAATGTTTGCTGTTACATTTACTTCAAGAAATAATAGCTGTGAGTAGTAGACATGTGGCCTTAGACTTTCACAGGCATATGTTCAAGGGAGGAACTTGGTAAAATGCATCATCTGGGGCCCACCTCAAGGGATTCTGATTCAGTAGGTCAGAGTAAATCCAAGGCATCTGAAATTTTAACAAGCAACCCCAAGTGAATTTGCTGTAAGGGCCTTTCAACTACATTGTGAGCTGTGGGTTCTAAATCCCTAAAGACAATAACTGTTTACTTACTTTTGTACTATCCAAGTCACCTTATTCACCTTCATAACTCCCTTCCCATTCTAATATTGTAACTGGAAAAATATTTTTTTAATCTATGACTGGTGTTTTATATACTGTAGAAATATTTTAAAAAACTGTACAGAGCCAATAAGAAGCAATTTAGTTAAATACCTGGTGATTTTAAATCTTGGCTGCACATCAAACTCAACAGGCAAATCTTTAAAATACTGCTGCTGGAGCCAGGCTCCAATCCAACTGATCAGATCTCAGGGGGTAGGCCCCGTACATCTGTATTTTTGAAATCTCCCCCAGGTGGTACTGAGGCACAGTAGAAGTTGAGAGTCACTTGGAGGAGGGTAGTTCTAGTAATTTATGAACAATATTAAGTTTCTAGTAAGAAAATGTAAAATTTCTGATAAACTTAATCGCTACAGGCTCTGGTTTACCTAGCACTTTGCCTCCTCTATGCTATAAGGGCAACGCTTTGACTTATATTTTTTTCCAGTTTTTCCTCAGTTGCTATTTTAAATCACTAGGTTAATTTCTCTCTTCTCCAGAGAAGATTTAGTTTCTCTTTGAGCTTAATTAGCATGTCTGCCTTCACCATGTTGCCCTGTTCTGGAATCAGATCTGTCATTATGAGGCCGAGTAGGGGTGGCCTAATCTGAACACAGGCTCAGCATTCAGTGACCACGTCTGTACTTCTTGAGAACGCAACCCAGTCCCACCATAATTTAGCGTCTAGAGTGCAGTATTTTGGTGACTGGGTACAATAGAATTATTCCTTTTTCCTTGAACCTTTTTCATGAAGCAAAAGTAGAAAATAAAACTTCCTCTCTTCGTTCTTAGAAGCCAAATGATGTAAGTATCACTAGTTGATGTGGTACATTTATTCTTTTTTTTTTTTTTACTATTAGACAAGCTGGTCACTATTTGGGGAGCATGAAGGCAATAAGCAGAAAAAATCTGTAAGAATGAAAGAGAAAGTGACACTTAAGTCCAAGATTGCAGTTGAATCTGAGACCTAACTTTATCCTGATCCTTGTTGCAGTTGAACTACTAGTACATCCCTATTTTGTGAGCCTACAGCAACCTGGGTTCCACCTCTGGTACCCAGAGCAGCCCTGGATAGTAGAATCTTGGTCAAAGTGATCTCTCTATCACTCAGCATCCCATATTCATACTGTTCACCTCAAAAGGTCTCCCAACGGAAAATCATACAACATAATTGGATTCTCCTCTACCTTTCACTAGTCCCTACTCTGTACAAATAACACCTTCATTTGACCACCTGGCTTTTCAGAGATCACATTGTGTTATTACTTACAATAGCTTTAAAATTTCAAAACAAAAAACAAATATATATAAAGTTAAGGTTCTTTTTCAGAAAAAAAACATAATATAGCCCGAGCACCTCAAATAAAAATGTTGTAGAAACATATTTGTTAAAATTATTTTTTGAGTGCTTAGTACGCGTTAGGAAATAGTCTATATACTTTTCATTGGCAAACGCATCTAATCTCCACAGCAATTACAAACCGCTGCAGGGGCCTTGTGCTGAGAAGGACTCCGTGTTGGCTTCCAGTGCTGCCATCGTGGTTTCATTTAATGCTCTGCTCTTGCTACTTGAAATTGGTGATGAATTTTGAACAAGGCACCTCACATTTTTATTTTCTCCCTAGAACCTCAGAATAAATATCTAGTCTTGATCCATGAGATAATTTTTTATTTCCGTCTCCTTTTAAAGATACAGAAACGTCAAGTTCCTTGTTTCAATCCCCATAGCTATATAAAGTGGTGCGACGATATGCCCACATTGGCTATTTAGTTCCATTGACTAGCTCCTTTGCTATTATTCAGTAATGAGATAGCCACTAGAAATTCAAAACGAACGTATAGATGAGGAGATGGTAATATATAGTTGGGGTGGGGAGTATAAGGACACTGAATGGCAATGGAAATCTACAATAAAGATTAAATTAAAAAATAAGAAAATAAGTTAAAAAGAGATGACTCTTATCTAAATGACCAAACACTTCATCGTATTTATAATTGTTCTGTATGCCAATAGCAATGCCCCAGAAACTGGTGTCCATGTACCGAATAGCAGTAACATCATCGTATAATGGCTATTGAGGAAGAAAATATATGAATGATTACCTACCATGAAGATGACTTACTTCAATCTTTTATCATATTAGCCCTGTTAAATAATTTCCTAATGTTACTGAAGATATGGTGCCAGCAAATTTTGAGTCTAATTTCAGAAGTTATACGTTATGATAAAACATATCCTAAGGTGATGTGCCTGCAGAATTTCAACAGAGTAGAACACTTTTTAGTTAAAACAGCATATTGTTTGTCAGAGTTCACTTAGATATTTTTAAGGAAAGCTTTTTGCTCTAGTCTAAGATTTTCCTGTGTATAGCATCTCAAAAATGATTGCTGAAGCACATCAGTCAGTTCCAAAGAATGGTGATAAGATACAACCAATACACACTCAACAAAACAAAAACAGAAACCAAACACTGTATACAAAGGTGTCTCTCCTTCTCGTGGTCTCTCTACTCTGCCCCACTCAGTTCTGACATTTTATACCCACCATGTGGAATTCCTCTACATCTGTGTTTCTTTTCTTAATGGGATTTTAAGCAAAAGGAGAAAGATTTGTAAATGCCTAAATGGGCTTCTATTGCAGAACCTGAAAAATATTAGATAATTCAGTTAAACAGTTACCATGCTTATTTTCCCTTTATTTTTTGGCTTTAGTTCACTTCACTGAATGAAGGAGAGATCTCCAAATTTAAATCAGTAAGCATAAAATCCCACAATGTCCTTAGCTATGCTAATTCTAATTTGTATTATTTGGAGCCTGAGGAATAAGCTAAAATAAATACGATTTAAACATCATCCTTATCATACTTCAGGCCATAAAACACTCCTCATTAACCAACCCAGGAAGTGGTAGATTGTTAATGTTCGCTTTCTGTTGTTGTTAAATTCACTGAACTACCCCCATAGAAACTGAGGCCTTCATTTGTAGACTTGAGGGAGATGCCAGTCTCTCCAATGGCAGCCACGATCAGTGAGTGTCTTTCTCAAAGCATTCATTAGAAGTCACTTGAAATAAGTCTGCCTGTTACCTGAATTGCACTTGTTCTCTTGCTTCAGCTGGCCAGCCACTAACATACACCCACGCCACTTTGCTCAGATCAAAATCTTTAAGGATAGAAACTCTGGAGCCAAGAGATTGATGCTTTTTGGTTCACGTAAATGGAAGATAGCTTTAAAATATCTTTTCAGGGTGTCATGCAGGATGAATCGTCTTCGAAGTCTCCCTGGCCATCTTCTTCAGTGCACAACATAAATGACTCCAGTTTGGTTTCTATTACCTTCTATTCTATGCCCATTAAATCTTTCCAAATAGATATTCTTTTTTTTAAGATTTTATTTATTGATTTTTAGAGACAGGGGAAGGGAAGGAGCAAGAGAGGGAGAGAAGCCAATGTGTGGTTGCTTCTCATGCGCCCCCTACTGGGGACCTGGCCCGCAACCCAGGCATATGCCCTGACTAGGAATCACACTGGCAACCCTTTGGTTCTCAGCCTGTGCTCAATCCATTGAGCTACACCAGCCAGGGCCCAAATAGATATCTTTATGTCACACATGTACAGGGAAATTCAACGCCCTTTTTATCATATAATTAAGGTGTCCCGTGCACCGCTCTCAAATACGAAGAGTAATTTCCACATTTTAAACCAACATATCAATCCTGACCTCCACTATTGCCTCTTGAAGAAAGAGTCTGATCTTCTAGGCCTTGATCAGTTTGCCTCTAAAAAATTTTTAATTAATGTTAGCAGTCAACAGGAGGCAGAAAGAGTGAGAACTTGAAGCAATATGTGACTACAATATCCTTCCTTTCACTGGAATAAATTACTTTCTACACTGGTAGCAAATGGTCATTTTTACATTCATGCATTCTGGGCTTTTCCTTTGACTATTTTCAGCTCACTACACTAAAAGAAAACACACTTCATTAGCAAGTAACTACTTAAAGGGAGTTTTCCCCTTTTCTTCTGAAAACTCTTTAAATAAGTGATGATAAAAGGTCAGATTCTATGTGCTTAAACCCTTTCAACATAAATCAATAATATCATTTTTATTCCATCTGGCATCTCAAAACTAAAGTTCTTTTTTTTTTTTGAAACTGAAAATTTGTAGGCAAATATGGCATTTAAAGTACTACTATACAAGAACAGTAGAGAAATATTCTTCACTGAGGGTTTTAAACACAGTGCTTTATAGCCAGCACTTAACTAGAAATATGAAGATTTTCAGTAGAAATGAAAGGAGTCACAGGGGAAGAGCTAATTAAAGAAAAAAATTCACTAGAGAGAATATGCTATACTAAAATTGGCCTAAACTGTGTTTGTCTTTTGTAAGGAAGGGATATATCTATCTTCTAGCTATCTAGATAAAAACAAGGTCTCTAAGATTCCCCTTTGGAATTAAATAGTAAGTTCTTTTATTAAGAAAGTAATAAAGGAAAAACAAGTACATAAAGCTCCTTAGAAAAAGCACCAACAATCACAAACAATCAAACAAACAAAAACATTAAAATTTTCTAAAATACACTTGATTTACAGGGGAATTAAAATTCACTCAGAATTTAAATGAGGGTTTTTTCTGCTTCTGCCTCACCTATAGGCTCACAGTCCCCAGAACAGCTCTTGAAGTTTCCAGAAGGAAAAATGCCCCTGTGAGCTCCACTTCTGGGCAATCTTTGGTTATTTCCCTACAGCTCAGGGTAAACAGTGATTAACAGGATAAGGCCAACGAGTCAGAAAAAAAATAGAGAGAGCAACTGTTCTCATAGTAGTTACCTCTCACACATTTCAAGTTTTAAAGTATAGCTTTTTACAAGCTATCAAAAGATGTCCATCAAAACATTAATCACAAGTCTGTGATGAAAAAGCAAAGGCAACTTCAGCGAAACTCCTAGGGCTGTGGGCAGAGTAAAGCTTTTTATTTATTTATTTAATTTTGGTCTACTGTAGTTTTGATATTCTTCAGGTTAAATATGACTCTAATTTTAATTTCTCTACTTTTAATTTTTATCATCTTATTGTCATCAGAGGCCGTCACACCCGTGACTGAAGCATCCACACACAAGCAGACATGTGTACGAGCACGCGCCCACCTGCCCACACACTGAGTATCCAATTAGCTCATTTAAATTTTCTTGACAATATAGTTAGATTTCAGCTGTGTCAGTTATGAGTTCTGTAACCATTAACAACCTACTTAACTTCTCTGGGCCTCTGCAGCCTCCAGTCGAGAAAAGTACATAAGATGTCACTTGCAAAACCTCAACACTGTGTGTGATATACAGCAATCACGTTGAGAATGATAATTCTATTACTCAAGGCCAACTTTCTTTTCCTCTAAGACACAGGTGGCAAACACAAGGCCCGTGGGCTGAATCTGGTCCTCCACTCTGGCCCAGCACCTTGTTTCTACCAGGCAGCAGCTCTGAGCTCTGGCTTAACTGTTAAGGAGTAGTTACATTTATATACCGTCCTAAAATTACATTCGGCCCTTTGAAGGCAACCATGTATGAGGCTGATGTGACCCCCGGTGAATATGAGTTTGACACCTCTGCCCTAAGAGGAATGGGGAGAACTGAGCAGGAAGTATTTAACCCTGCAAATGAAGTTACTATTGGAAGCATTCTGCTCCCCATGTGCCCAGCAATTCATCATGATCTATTTCCCAAGGGGATGTAACTAAAGGTCAGTTCAGAGCACGGGTCACAGATCTAAATCAGGAGTAAATGCCGATGGGGAAAAATATATCATCATTCTTAGAAAAATAGTTGCTGAACACAGAGTGGATCGGAAAAACGTTAATATGTTAATTTAACACAAACCCAAGATATGAAATGTGATTAAGAAGCAGCAAATGGGTTATCCTGTTTATATACCCAAACCTTTCTGGTTAGTTGATAATTATTATCTTGTACATATATTGGCTGTACTATAACCAGTTTCCTTAACAGTATCTAATTAAAAACTCTAACCAATTAAAAGCCCCATTACAATCTTTTATTTTCTATAGTATTTGTGTTTATTTATTATAGGATGGCATTTGTGTTTAGCTTGCTTTTCGTAGATTTATAATTTGTAAGGACAGATGGCATAACATTTATGTAACATAAACAACATTTATATAATAAAATTGTTCTCATTTAAAACAAAGTAAAATGGGAAAATGTAAGTAAATACTAGATCCAAGATATTTTAGTTTTTGCTTTAAGAAATCTTTGACAATCATAGTAACTCTATTTTTTGACTTTTATTTTCTTAATAAATATTTTATAAATGATTTGTACAGAAGTACTATAAAATTTACCAGTAGAAATATATAGATTTCTTCATATGCTTAAATGTGATTGGGGAAAATACAGCACAGAAGCATTCACTTTTTTTTCTAAACAATTAAAATAAGGTTCAGGAAGACTTTCCATATGGAACACTTCAAGTAACCTCTCTGATCAATTGCAGTGCAAGTAGCCTCGGGTCTGACTCCTATGCAATAAAACAAATGGGATTTCCAAAATGATAAAACATGTAGAAAATACTTAAGCTCCCATGAAAAAATAAAGTCCCCATTGCCTAATTTACTGATAATCACTTAAATTTCTAAAGAAAATTTCATAATTTCCTTGTCAAAATTTTTGATACCAGAGAAAATATAGCATTTCTGTGTCTCTATACAGCCCATCATGCAATACAGTATATGTTCATTACTTCTGCACCTGAAGAATAAAAATCCACATTTTATGAAATGTACTAGAAATGAAATGTACTAGAATTTAGACAGCCATTATAATTTTCTACTGAGTTACCACCCACTATAACATTTGTAAGAGATTATAATTTCCACAAGCACTGCTGGAGGGCTATCAAGTTTTTATGGTCATATATTTTCATATTATGTTGTCCAAAAATGATTATTCATTTACTTAAATGTTCAATTTTATTCAATAAAAAGAATGATTTCAATGAAACCTACTGTGATTTCCTTAATACTCTCGCTTTGAGGTCATTGAAAGAGGCAGTATTAATGATGCTTTTCAGCGTCCTTGGTGCAATTTTCAGCCTGCTTATCTGACCTTCCATTTGGGGGTCAATTTGGTAACTTAATAAAATTAGAACTTTCTGCATAATTTCTGAACCACAAAGAATTCAATAGTCCCGTACTACATTATCTTGCAATCAGAATATAGCAATGCTATCTCAATTCTAAATTCCACTTGATTTGTAATGGCAGTTATACTTCTTCAAAAGTGGTTGCTAATTTTCAAGTAGAGGCCCAATTCCCCAAATGTATTAAACAGATCTTTCCATTTAACAAACATAAAACTTTGAATATTTTGAGGCGGGTTAATAGTCTTTTTCATTAGGATACAGGAGCGCACAGTGAGGATATCCTTCTGCCAGCTGAGTAACCGATGAGCCAATGAGGTTGTAAATCTTCCAGAAACCCCTATGGTTCACTTCGAAGACAAGTGTTCGTTCTTCTCTTCCCCGCCCCTCCCGACTCCTTCTTCACTCACTATCATTTAGAAACTGTAAGGGGAATCTTTTTATGGTGCAATTAAGAAGAAGGGAAACTATTTTACACTTTTCCTTAACAGATTCATTTGTGAAAGTCGCCCCCTAGTCCCCTTTATGTGCACTTCTGCTAATCATGACAGAGTAAGTGAAGTAAAATTTTGTTTGGGAAAAAAAGTCTATAAAAGCCCTACAGTCAGGGAAACCATTCATTTCATTATTGTTATTTTAATGATTGAAATGTGAACATGTGACTTGTCATTATTTTCAAAGAAGTATGGTGCAAAGTAATGATTAAGTGCATTTTTTAATTAAATAGTACTGTGGTCAGATTTATATAAAAAGTACATAATCAAGCTTACCAATAATTATATATATGCCATAATTAACTCACTGGGCCCAAATAAAATGGTTGATAATGTACTTGGAAAATTTACAATTCATAACATATCAGAATGAGAAGTTATTTTTTTAAACTATGCTGAATTTCTGGAGAAGTATGAGATGATATGAGAGGTCAGTAATTATATGTCCATGATACTGTTACAAAGCTAATCTCTTAGTTGTAATATTTTACTTGCAAAGATATGTTACTGGAATTATGAAACATAGCAATTATTAATTAAAATAGTAATAATCACTTTGAGTACAATTCACATTTTTCATCAGTAAGTAAAAAAAAAAGCATCTAGAAAGCATTAATGCACTGAGAGTGAGCTTGAATACCTAACTTATACTTTGAAGTAACTGCGTACACTGACTTTAAAAAAGATAAAGTTCATTGAGAAAACACTCACAAAATGTGCATTCCAAATCTTACAGATCTATCTTATAGACAGCCCTTTTAAAGATCGTTCAGTGAATACATTTGTTACTTATATTACTGTGTCTGGTTTTATCATTTTCACTCTGTACTCTACGTGGCCTGAGCAACTGACCCCTACAGGATGCCTTTCCCTGGTGCCCCTGCCCTCTGGCTTAGAATTAGGTTCAGTCAAAGCAAGGCCACAGCAGGGTACTGTGGGGTAGGATAAGGGCAAGGACTGTTGGGGTGGCTGCATATTCTGCTTACAGCTTAGGTCACACGTCATTTCAGGCAGAGGGATAGTAATAGCTTCACAAATCCTTGGTCCCTGAGTAGCTAGTCTTTTGTTCGTTCCCTTAAGCCCTCCCAAATCTTTGTAATAGTACCTTCTTTAAACCCTCTTAACTTGAACTTTTTGATGGTGCCCTGTGTTTTCTGCTGTGATCTCACTACACATTATTATGCTAATTTTACTTTAAATAGTTATCAGTTTTATATTGTTCTCAAACAACCCAAATCAAGTACACCTCAGTTTACATTCCACATTCATTCATGTACGCAAATCATCATTTTCAATATAAATTACTCTTCTTTTTGTCAGTTTTCAAGAACATTCATTACTGTCTCTAATTTCATCAGTTTAACCCTTACTCCTCACATTCATCTCCTCCTTCTAAAGTTCCCATATCTTTCGAGGGTATCATAATACACTGAGATTTGAGGTCTGAATACTACATTCAGTCATTTTATTGTCAGTATAAATTCAAAATTCTCAGTGTTTCTCACAGTTGCCTTTTCAGTTCCTTTACCGCTTCCTAGTTTGAGTCCTTACTGCTTCTCAATGGAATTACTTGGCCTTGTTCTATTCGGAAAAGATTGCCACTCCACTCAGCTAGCGAACACACTACAGTGGAGGGGAGGTCTGAGGAATGTGTAGCTACTCTTTCCTCAGATGATCTTGCCTCTCACATTCAGTGATTTTTGTCACCTTCAATCAATTGAAATTTTACAATTGATTTTGACCTTTGGTGTCATCTTTAGATCTGAACAAGGAATTAAATGAGACTCCACCCTGCTTTCATTTTTTTGTTCCCCACCCTGCTGGTAGCTCTAATTCCTCACACACAGCAGGGTCAGCTTGACCTCACCGGTACACAAGACAGTCACGTGTTCTCTCCATCTCCTTCCTCAGCTTACCTGGGCACTGGAATCTCACCTGGAGGCTTGTTGGAAACACCCTCTATCTTTATCTTCCCCATATAGATTCACGTTAACCTTTCCGTTCTTAGCCCCCATTTACTCCCATGAGGGCACTGTAATCTGTCAGTGAGCGTCAGTTTGAACGAAGTCAGACTGACTAGGATTATAACCCTTGCACTGTCACCCACACTGCAAACTGAAGCAAATTCCTGAACTTTTCTCTGCTTAGGATCGTTGTATGTAAAACTTCACAGTTTGTCCATTGTGAGTCCTGTATAAGTTAATGCTTTTCAAGCTCTCAGCGAAAATAGACTATCCACTAGTTCCTTAGTACATCCTATGTGGAGAAAAGTGTGTCAGAACAAGACTATAACAGCAAAATTCCTAGAAATCTTTTGGTAGTCTGAAACTACAGCAACTTGCTCTGCCATCTTTTTAAGCCTATCTCAAAATCTATCCCGTTTCAAGTTTTATTCGGATCTTCCTTACTGAATATAATTTTTCTACCTATGCTCTGAACACTATCAATTTATTAGTTTTCTTATAGAAGATATTTGTATTATGATTATATATCTCTATGTATCTATATGTAGATAACTAGGTATATATAAATCCATACAATTCTCTATCAGACTTTTCAGGTCAGGGAGAGTATTTTATTTCTTTTTTGAAATCACAGATTTGCTTAAAGTGGTAAATATAATATTTAATACAATTTAATAGTTCTTTTAAAGCAAATGCCTACTAGCAGGCATTTTTCCAAGATTAGTGGTAATCTTACCCACACCTCTGCAAAGTAGGCATTATCTCTCCTGCATACACAACAGTGTATTACTTACGTGCAAAGAGAGAACTATAGAAGTTGAGAATAAATGCTTACAAGCTCTAGCAGTATTTTGACATTGCCATGGCTTCTAAGCATTTGATCTCTGTTAGCATATTTGGTTTGTGGACTAAGTTTTTTATAGCAGTACGCTGGCAAGCTACAATGGCAGTGAAACATTTTGGAGTACTTAGATTAAAACGCTAATGAAGAACATAAACCAATGTACTGCTTTTTTCATCAAGAAAGTCTTGTGATGAAAAAGACTTTTTTTTATAAGCTGAATTTCGGAATGCTTGGCAAAGTAGTAAAATTGTGAATTGTGTAAAAGCTTAAATGCAAAATTATTCTTTCTTATATGGTAACATAGAGGTTGATTATAAACAACTTTACTGCATACTGAGACACAAAGGTTACAGACATGAAAACTTCTCTTGAAAATGTTTGTACAACAAAAGCTCTTGTTCATGCAAGGTAAGAAACCAGCCCAGGGATTTAGATGTGTGGGTTAGAGAGCCATCCCTCCTTATTTGTCTGATTCATTTGGTGTCAGTGATCTTAATACCTCTTGCAAGGAAAGAAGGCAGCATGTTTTGCAATACCAGGTAAGATCAAAACGTAAGGCAAAAGTCAGAAGCTTGAAAGAACAGTTTCTACAATTATTTATGACATGATCCAGGAATTAAGTATAATTGTCAGTAAACTATGTGACCTTAAACTTGCACATTTGTAAAACGTCATCACAGACCACCTTCCGATACGAGTGAACATTTTGAACGGTGTATTCCGTCAGAAATGTCCACGTATAGAAATTCAGAGATCCTAAATCAATCCTCTCATCAAAAAATGTATTTAACTCAACTCCACAGGGTAAATATAAAACTAGCTTCTAACAAAAATTGAAGCTGAATTTTAAAAATGTAGCAAAAGTGTCTCATTTCATATAAAAATCCGAAATGAATATCTTAAGATGGATGAAATAGATATAAAATATCTTCTTCACTCCTGTGAATATACTGTTCTAAGGTTAATTTCTCTACTATGACTGAATTAATGTAAGACATGGATACAGTTTATATTATACACTATTCCCTGTAAGAAATACTATAGTCAGTCAAGAAGATTGAATAAATTAACAAGCAAGCAACAAACATATGTGTCATATTAAAATGTAAATAATTGGTATATATGATGTTCATTCAAAGTATGCATATGGGTTTTTAATATGAAAAATTACTATTTATTTTATAACTTTGTGTTCTGGTTACAGAATAACAAAAAAATACAGGTATTATAATTATCTGTATTAGTCCCAATACAGCCACACTCTATGAATATATACAATTTTGTAATTCTTTTTCATATGCTATTTTTATGGAACTTGGTAAGAAGAAATTGTGACTTTCATTTTTCATGCTTTGTTATTTCATGTTCTAATAATCCAATTTTATTGTATTTTACAAAAGTACCTATCACTTGCACTTGATTTAGAAAACAAAACAGCCTACACCACCGGTGAATTGAGAAGTACTGACAGGGTCTCACGAACGAACGAGCTGAGTTTGTCTGTCGTGGTCACTGCTGCAGCTCCACAGCCACAGCCTGGTGCAGAAACCGCGTGTGGCATAGAGAAGTGAGCCAAATGGTGGCAAAAAGACAACACAGTTCTCAATACTACCTGCGATGTGTTTACCTCAACTGCCTCCCAGGCAACAAAACAAACAACCGCCCTCTTTTCTACTTCCTGTAGAAAAATTGGATTAGGCTAAGGGAAGGCTAAGATTTAGGGAGGGTTTTGCTTTGTTTATGGTTGCTCTTGTTCTAACTCTGTTTTCTTCAGTGATAGGAGTGAACTTAAAGTAACATAAGAGTAGAAAGTGGATGGTTCAATTCCTAACAAATTGTAGATGTTTTTAGAAGCTTTCCTGGATGCCCCAGGGCAGACATGGGTTGATCTCCTACCACTCCCGTGGCCTGCTGGTAGAGGCCACTTCACAAGCTGAATCACTAATGTCAAAACATCCTCTCCCTGACCTGCTGTCTTCCTAAAAAAGAGGACAAAATTTTCCTACCTGAACATACAGAGTTTTGAGGGTGAATAAGACAGGGATCGGCACCCTTGGGAAAGAGAATCTCATCTAACAAAGTTGTAAGTTTAATGAGACATGAATGCTGAGAATCACAATTGCGATTGCTTTACCTTCTAGAAACGAAGGATAAGGTACATAGCATGACAGAAAAAAAGTCAGAATGCTTGCAACTTATAAATGCAGAGATATTAACCTGCTACATGCTTTTCAGAATTATTCTTTAGACCAAGTGTCACAATATATAGAAAGCTGTGAAGTTTTTTAAAAAGGAAAAGGTAAAGCATATTTTAATTGATCATTCGAAAGCTCTTTCTTCCTAACCTGCTTAGCCTGTCAGTGGTGGCTTCCAGGGCTCAGTCATTGGACCAGATTCTCTTGATAACACAATCCAGTCTGGTGACACCTGCCCACTCCCTGTTAAAGAGTTTTAACTGGAATCAGTCCCTGCATTCCAACCTCATATGGGAGGTGATCCCCCCAAACCTGGAACTTATTTATAAAAAATTGTGTATTTATTCTTATGTGTTTAAACTTCAGGCACCGTCAAAGTGCTCTCCATTTGCAATACACTTATTGAGACACTTTTTCCATTGTTCACAACAGTTTTTAAACCCATCGATTTTGATACCTTTTAGTGCTTCAGGGTTTTTTTGTTTGTTTTGTTTTGTTTTTAAACTTCACCTCTTCCACATTGGCAAAATGTTTCCCTTTGAGGACTTTTTTGCATCTGGGGAAACAAACAAAAAAAGCCACTTGGGGTGAGATAGGGTGAATAGGGAAGGTTGGGCACAAGGTCATGCCATTTTTCATCAAAAACTGCTGGCCACTCTGTGCGGTGTGGGCAGGTGTGCTCCTAAATTACCCGTCATGAAATGAGCATATGAGTTGAAAGAGACTTAAAAAAAAAAAAAAAGTTCACTGAAGCAGAATGCAGCTTCTCACATCAATGCCAACTGGTACACTGGTACAGATGAGTTTCTAGAACACTCACCTAGCAGGGAAGCCTGTACTACAGTGGGCCTGCACTCCAGAAGAAGATTCTGGGGTTTTTTGGGTCCCCCCTCATACACCCAATTGTCTACTATATGACCCTGTCTTGTGTGATTAAAAAGCTCAAATACAACAAGGCTAAATCTCAACCTTCCCTCTGTTTAAAACCTGCTAATGGTTCCTCATGTTAATCACAGAAAGAGCCAGAATCCTTCTGTGACCAATAAGACCCCACCTGCTCACACTAGGCATGCCTTTCACTTTCTGCCCTCATCTCATCTCTTCTCCCTATTCACTGTGATCTGCACACGCTGGCTGAGCTCTTGTTCAAACACACTGAGAGGGCTTCATTTCAGGCTCGGCTCACTGTCCCCACAGACAGTCCCACCTCTAGCTCTTTATCCTCTTCCAAGTCTGTTTCAGTGTTGCTTTACTAAGGAGGCGTTCCCTCAGACCTGATTTAAAATGCACTTCTGTTATCGCTTTCTAGTTGGGAACCACCCTGCCTGGTTTCAGAAGCTGTAAATCCCCAGGGCTAAGGCTTAGTCAGAGACCTTGGGACCATAAGCCACTAAGGAGACAAAGCTTATCTCCCTGGCAGAGGACCCACCTCTGCCCACTTTACTTCACCCTGCTTGGCTCCCAGTACATGACCAGTTAGCCAATGACAGGTAGGATTCCTCAAGGGAGGGGTGACCTAAGACAGGCATGGTCACAAAGAGGCCCTCAGAGAAGGACTTGGGGGGCTATAGAAAAAGGGGGTGATGGACCCTCACCCCTCAGCTTTGACATAGCCTGAGTCCTCATTTTGTCGGCAAGTCTCCGAATCTCTGGCTGCCTTACTTCCCCTCCCTGACTTAAGTGTGAACAATGCTTTAAGCCTGAAACAATGCCAGAGGTGGGTTGGCCCAGTGCTGGAAAGGGTGAGTTCCCTAGGGCAATCAGGAGTAAGAAAGAATGCATAAAACCCTATGAAACCTACTTTGCTAATACCCTCAATTTTCTGATAAGGGTCCAAGCAGGAATGACTTTGTTCCCCAAAGTTTTATGGCCCTTTAACTATCTGACCCTGACTCAGAATAAGCCCTGAGTTCTTCAAATGTTATCGATTATTTGATCATTTCTGCCTGACAATGATTGATGAGCTTTATCTATACACCCTGTATTCCTATGCAAATTAAACCCAATAAAAGCCCATCTAGGAAAAGGCTGTTAGCCCTTCTCCTTTGAGAGATCAGCTACCTTTCCTCCCCAAGCAGATCATGTCTTGGTAGACTTATTCTCATCTGTGGCAGCCTTGGGGGTAGCCCTGAAGGCGGAGCTCACCCACACTTTCTTTTTTTTTTCCTTCATATAATTCATTACCAGTACACAAAATATACGTTTACTTAATTATTTTACTTATGGTCAGTTTCCCTCCACTTAAATCTAAGTTGTATGAGGGCAGACATTTTTCCTGTTTTTCTTTTTTTTTTCTCTGCTATCTCCAAAGTACCTAGAACAACTCCTGGTAAATAGCAGCTCAATAAATGTTACTGAATCTTAATCACTCTAAGGTACATGTAGTTTCAAACTGTATAGATATAGTAAATGAAACACCTATGAATTACTGTGAATCCATAATCTTAGGATCCATTAGAAACTGAGAGTTATAATTTATATTGTCACCCTTTTTCTGACATAAATAAGTGGTAATAGATTAATAATATAAACATTCATATGTCTATTCATAATTAGATTATTTTGCTCCTGGTTTGGAAACTAGAAAATGATTTTTGACTGCCTGACTACCTCACCCAGCCCAGACAATTCCCTGCTTGAATGCCTTACAAGTATATTCATTTTCCATATTTCCTTTGTTTTCATTTTCATTCAGGACATCATCATGTCACACTACAGATACTAAAATTATTTTTATCATCTTTTTACCTCTCTATACTCAAAGCCTCCCTTTCTCTAGCAATTCAAATACTGAACTTTTTTCCTTTATTCCTCTAATTTTAAGACTTTATTCTGTAGCTGATATGCTCAGGCAGGAAACAAAGTAGAACTATGGCTATAAAAAGGCAGAAGCACAATTATTTACAGACAATGCAGAGTAGTATAACTGGAAACCCCAAAAGAAGTTCAAAACACTATGAGAACTAGTAAAAGAGTATTTAGTGAGGAGGTAATAAACAAAATAGAAAGGCACATTTTGAGTGCCTAGGTATCCAGTCAATACGGGGAAGGGGGAAGAAAGCAGTTAAAGGAGCTGCCGGTATCCAGGCACCAGGGCCGATTTTCATCCTCGCTCTTTGCAACTCTTTGTCACAGACTCAGGGGAGCTCTGCAGGTGGAAAAACATCAGCATCTCCTAACTGAAGTGCTTTCTCATGAAAAGTATCAACTCAGCCCCTAAATTAGAAACCTTTATAAGCATTTTACCTTCAACACAGTTACAGCACCTAGAAAGTGGTAGGGATAAGTATTAGCATTAAAATACAGGGTCTCTGCTTTATGTTCCATTAGCTGAAAGGCCCATTTCAAATATTTACTCATACACAGACACTTTCAGTCAAAAGGGGTTTTTAAGATTTCAACTTCCTGTTAGATAGACAGTGTTGAAAATTTCATGGCAGACTTTTGTTTTGCTTTTTATTCTGTTTGATATTGCAGCCTATAGGTTGGACTAAGATTGGTTATATGATCAGTCAAGGTCGATTCAAGAT
The DNA here is from genome assembly GCF_022682495.2 of Desmodus rotundus. Classification (NCBI taxonomy): domain Eukaryota; kingdom Metazoa; phylum Chordata; class Mammalia; order Chiroptera; family Phyllostomidae; genus Desmodus; species Desmodus rotundus. Next base: position 70,515,275 of record NC_071388.1, on the reverse strand, counting down.
CACACACAAACCCCGTAGTGGAATTTTGATTTGATTGCAGCTCCCCTGACTCCCAAGCCTATAAACTTCACAAGACAATTCATCTATATCAACAAAGTTCACGAGGCAGGATTTACACTGACTAATAACAATTATCATCTCCATGGAAGAACATAGTTACTAGTCCTTACAAGATGCTTATGCCATAATTCACTATTTAGGAAATAGTCCGCTCATTCCATCTCACTGCATACAGTTTGCATCATTAAAAGGTGGGCTGTATGTATTTCAAGGGGCTTTGAAAGTCTAAAAACAATATGCTATGTCTAGATTCATATTAATACCATTCTTCCTATACTATTATCATTATTTCTAAAATATAAAAGTGAATGTTACAGTACATGCAAACCAGCCACTCAGTATTTCTCCTCCCATTTGCTATTTGTACCTGAAGCCACTAACTAAGTTCAATACAAATAGGTATAAAACTAAGAGATGTAATTTTTACAAACACCCACACTTCAGCACTAAAATAACGCTGCCTTCCTACATTTCACCAGAGCCACAAAACCTTGCTTACAGGTGTTTCCCAGGATCACACGCAGCAGCCTGTGGGAACCAAAGAAATAATAAATTAAAGAAAGTAGGGTGCCTGTACTACTAATTGGAAGCCTTCATGTTCATACAATAGAAAATAATATATTAAAAGGTTTATCAGGAAAGGTATTTCTAAACTGTAATATTTTGTTTGAATGGTGAAGAAATGTTACCTGAAGAGGCACAGGGGAGGAAAAACAGTCATTATTTATAAATATCAGAAATATCAAAAATAATTGAGGAAAGTAAAGTGAAGAAATTGAAAAGTAGATCATATTCATTATCATTTTTAACTACAATAAGTTCATAATCTAATAGCTTTGTAAATTAGCATGGTCATTAATGATTGACTATGTATTTTTATTTTTACTTTTTGGTACTTGGACCAATATGTCCAAGTATATTTACAAAAATAATGCACCTTGGGATTAAAAGGAGATTGTACTTATTAGGGATATTTAAATAACAATATTTGAAATAGAGGTTTCTTAACACATTTTGTACTTTATGCCAAAGTTATTTTCATACAAAAAATTATTCTGCCAAGAGAGAAAAAACGTTCTGCATAGATGCTACACCCTGGGACTATTGAAATGGCTCTTTATTGAATGTAGAAGATGTAAATTATAGTGATTGCCTGGCTCAGTGGTTATAAACCCCAGTTACACCTCAAAGCACAGCAGAGGCACCTCATGTAAGTCAACCAATCCCTTTCTTTCTCCTGGTATTTCAAAACTAGAACAGAGAAATGCAGTAAAGTCTAAGTTTTTGATTAGAATAACCTTTATGTCTGTGTTCTAGGGCTAAATCAGACCTTAAATTCATAAATCTCAAACTCAAAAATTAGTATCATTTCTACAATGTAGATTCACCATTGGTGGTGATATCACTCTCTCAAAATCTGGTATAAATTATTAAGAAAAACACAAAATGGACAAAATCATTAAAATTAAATAGTAAAACTTTAAACACTATGTTTGATCTAAAATAGAATTAAATGAATATGAATCAAAATCATGATATAAATAGAATTAAATTAATACATTGTAGACAATATATTTTGATACTGTTAAGGTTTTCTTACACTTGCTAAAGAACTGCAATGATGATGCTATTTCGAAACCTACTTTAAAAATACTGGAATATCTTAAATTCTCCAAGGTCTCTGTGCTGATCCTGATTGAAAGTTTATTCCATATAGAGACCATATCAGTATATCGCCGGGACATCAGGTCCCCGTGCAGCAACTATTGCTTCCCATATCTGGCAAATGGTACATAAGAGTTCACTTATAATAGTTTTTTTAAAGAAATTATTTTCATCAGAAAGCATGTTTTTAGTCATGCATATTTTCAAGGTAAATTGTTTTTTCACAGGCTCATGGAGGATACATTTATGAATTATTTTGGGTAATTTGCAAATTCTACAATGAGGCTTATTATGTAAGAAGGACAGTTCCAGTTACTCACCTGTAGAAGCTTAAACAAATACTTTCCCTTACTTCCCTTCCACCATTCCTAAATAGAGGTGATATGTGAGAACTTGCTACTTGAGGGCAAAGTCCATGTTTTATTTATTTTAGTAGTCCCAATGCCCAGCATAATTCCTGAGACATAGCAATATTTCCCAGATATTCATAGAATTGAACTGATATAATAACTTGGAAATCATTTAAATATCAAATATATTTAGATATTTATAGATTAAGGACACTGAGTAAAGCTTGCTTTCTTTAATAACTTAACTCCCAAATTAGAGGATACGAAACTTTGCAAATGATATTGAGGCATTTCCCAAGAACTTGGTCGTTGTTCACTTTTTAAAAACTTTATCTCAGGAGATGGAGGTAGATGGCCCGTGGTGGACGATCCGCCCAGTCTGACTCCAGTCCAGCCATGGTCTCACTTCTGCCGTGACGGTAAAAAGTAGGAAAAGCAGAGTTCCCCAGGTGATGTGTGCACATTGCGATAATTGTCGATTACTTCCTCACTCTGTATGTCCTAACAACATACAAATGGACTTACAAATTATGTGCCCAGAAACTATTTGACTAGAAGATAAAGAAAATCTAATTTTAATAACAATGAGGTTTCTTTCAAGCAGCTCTATTAAATATGGGATGGATGCCACAAGAATTAGTGAGCACGATAACTGCAAACAACCTGGCCCAGTTCTTATCACAAAGTCAATGTCAGCAAATAGTTATTAAGAGAATAAATAAATACATAAGTAAGTCATCGGAAAGCAGAATATACTATGTCAGTGTTGTAGAAATAAACTGTCTTTTTGTAGAGTTTTGCTAAAGAATGTTAAACAACAGCAACGTGCAATCACTAAGAGGACTTCATTTAGAAACTTGGTCATTTTCACAGAGGCACCCTTACCTTTGTGGTAAATTTTACTTTTATTTATAGGTAAAAACATTAAAATAGTATGCAAAGTAGTAATATTAGTGAATCCTAATTTCTCTAAAACATTCCGAGTATGAAAATTACGTTGAATTAAAAAAATGTACAAAAATTAAATTTTGCTGAAAGTATCCAGACACATATATATGTCTTTGAACATCAAAGTTCCAAATCTTGAGGCTGTTATAGCTTAACTGACCATACAACCAACAAAATTTATAGTGCACTTGATTGTCTTTAAGTTTTTTCTGAAGTCGCTGGACTTAAATTACACTGTCATAAAGAGATAAAGGTGATAATTACATAGTGTACAACTGAAGATTTTGCTTATACTTAATGAGAATCTCCAATAATAGCTTTCTCGTTAACAGCTTAAATGAAACTAATTTATTTCTTTAAGAAATCTACAAGCACACACGAACATATATATTAAATTTTAGGGACTCTGAAAAAATTAATATGTTTTGGAAAAGCTTGCATTGTTGCAAATTTTTTCACCCAAAATGAACTAATTGAAGCTAGCTGTGAGCATAGAATAATACTAGGTATTCAATAAAAATTATCTTTACTAAAAATTGAATAGGAGAAATGTCTGTTTATATGTGGTAAGTTGTGCTAGTTATTTTCTGCTTATCTTTCCAGATCTATTTTCTTCCCTGCCCTGGGAGAGTAAACTACCCTGGGATAACCTGACCCATGATTTCCATTTGTGTTCAGCCCACGGAAGGCATTGACAAGAGATCAAAAGGTAACAGAAAAAAGAAGCTAATTTCCATTTTTTCCATACTCCCCTCCTTCCCAGCCAATCACAGCTTCTCATTAGAAGCCTCCTCCCACAAATGGAGCTTTTGCTCCCCCATTGTCAGCCTTTCAGGCCCAAGAGCACAATGGTCCCTGCTGTTGTGAGCCCGTGGGTGCAGCGTCATCTTGACTATTTCCCTGACTCGTAACTGTGTATCTCTAAGTAATGTGTTCATTCTTCAGCGACTCAAGTGCATCATTTATTTCTTAATGGGAACCTGATTCATACTCATTTAATATGCATATTTTGCTAGGAAATCTGCTAAAACATAAAATTATTGTTGTATGATAGAATTGAAAGATGAGATAAGGTAGTTTCAGAAGATGTATCAAGAAGAAGGTGAGTTGAGAGTAAAGGCCTAAAACAAATAATAATTTCCACAGGAAAAGTAAAAACATGGAAAAAAAATCCCAAAAGCCATAAAATGAAGTCCTTATCAGAATGACATAGTAGGAAGTTAATCCGGCTTGTAAGAAAACTCATGTCTCATCATTGTTTTCTCCTTTACAACTCAAGTTATTCAAATCTGCAAACTAATATTTCTTATATAAAACGGGAACGTCCACCTGAAGAGCTGTTGTGACTACAATTAGAAAAGATAACCATGTTGAGAGTTATCTAGAAATCTTAGAATATTATGTGACTGTACATTGTCACCATTCATTTCATGTCTTTATACTTATACATGGTATCTTATACATGATATCTGATTTTTTTAAGAGAGCAAAAACAAGGGAGCTTTTGGCCACTTTAACACCTCCTTTTTACTGAGTTCATCTTTAATATTTGAAAGCCCACCGAAGCGATTGAAGCCAGTTGTGAGATCAGTCACCGTCCCTGGCGTCGGGTGGCGTGCAGCCAGGGGAGCCTGGACCTCCGTTTCAGAATCATTGAATTGTCCTTCTCATTATTATGCCTTGTTTTACAACTCCTTATTCATGTTCTGCCTCTTCCATGGTCCCCAGCATTAATGTAAAATTATCAGCAGGGTAATTGACTAATTAGAATTAGCAATTTTGGGCAATGCTCTTAATAAAATTTTATTTTCATTTCTTCAGAAATAAAATTCCCTTTGGATAATAATTGAAGATCATAGAAATATCATTCAAAAAAGCAAAGATACTATGAAGAGAAACATCATGAAAAAAGTAATGTATTTTATGTTTTTAGATAAAAACAAACACAAGCACACACAGATATGTCTATTGAAAGCATACACTATGAGCTCCTGGAGATACTTGTCCAAAGTATCCTTTGTCAGTAACAGGAAGGAACTGAAGTGTGCTTTCCTCAGCATTAAGTGATTACATTGTACACTTCAATTGTTTTCCCACACCTGCAGAGAAGGAGATGCAATGATCTAATTGATTTTTTTTTTTTATTTCTATTGCCAAATACCACACAGCATTCATGCGGTGTTTCAATGACCTCTACTCCCTGTTCTGTCTCCATGTACCCACTCTAAATCAAATGCTTCCTTGCTATTTATAAAAGATGCAGTAAGATTTGTATACAAAGAAATAAAACAGGGCCATAAAAAGTGAATATTGCCTTAGCTACTACATCTGTTCTAGGTCCCTCTGACCCATAAGAACCTGTACATTTTCCTCTTGACTTTTATTTTCTATTTACATGTGCATGTTCTTAAGTATCACAGAAAAAGCTTCCTAAGAAACTATGCAGAAATAAAATGGAATTGTAGTTAAATATCTACTTTGGAGGTTAATTATTTCTGGTGTCCAGGTACACACACAACAGATAGCAACACTATGAAAATGCAGTTCTCATCCAACCACCGGGACATCTAATTCGGTCCATTGTCAATGTGCCCATTTTATTATTCTGCTTGTTGGTGTCAGAGGCCGAATTAGAAGTCAGATATGACTCCCTCTCTCCTGTTCTACAATGTCCCCATTAAAGCTGTGCAATTGAAACAGCAAAATTTTATTTACTTAATGTTTGATACATGTTTTTATGACGACCTAGGGCTTTCTCAGTTAGAAAGCGGGCATTCCGCCGGCCAACTGTAACTGGGCAAAGTCTATTATGACATCTAAAGAGTGAATCAGCGTGTGGGACGTGCTTTCCAAAACAGTCACCATTACACACGTGTGGCTACTGAGTGCTCGAAGTGTGGCTAGTGTGACTGAGAAACCAAATTTTTAATTGTATCTCATTTTAATTAACTTAAACATTACTGCTAACTGCACAATTATTCCTCACAGACATAGAACACTGGCATCAGCATGGAGAACTCTACTGGGCAGTGCTGACCGTATTGCATATCCCTGCCTCACTCTGGGTACGTCTTCAATGTTTGAAAGAAACTGCTGTTCTTTCACTAAAAGGCAGCTGCTAAGGTCATTGCAGAGCGCACTTGGGTTATATGTGAAGTGACCTGGTGCCCAGGTACCTCTGTTCTCAGGAGCATTCTGGTCAAAACTCACACAGAGGCCACACCTGGATTCAAATCCCACCATTACCAGGCATTAACTGACTGTGGACACATTTCCTCGAGTGTTTGATCCACAACGTCCTCATTTGTAAATGACAGCAGCTACTGATCCTGTTCGATGAGCTCAAGGCCGCAAAACCTGAATTCTCTGCCCTCCTCCATATTTTACTTGAATGAGAAATAATACAATATTTGTTTGATTTATCCAACTCTCCCCTGGACACCAATCTCCCTTGTAAAGAGATTCCTGAATAGTCACATTTTTACCTCCCTGACAGAGTCTCCTAGGGAAAGGGCTCAGCGTAATTCTTTTTTACCTGATCATCAACTCCCCGCTCACAGCAGGCTTTTCTTTGGGTAATACTTCCAAGTAAACAAGAAAGGCTTTACCAATTCTAATTGGACCAACAGGCTGCCGTCCTGAGTTTTTTGTTCAACCTTCACAGCTAGGACCCTTAGGGCCTGAGTCTCCAAGTAGCATGAAAGGCTCTCAGAATGCCTTTTAGAGCTCACACTGGTACCAGCAATGATAATGAGAAGCACTTGTTCTGTTCTTCCAAGCAGCTTTTCTCCTCCCTCCCTCCCTCCCTCAATCCCTCCCTCCCTGCCTCCTTCTTTTCCTTCTTTGCCAATAGCCTATGTCAGTACAGAAATCTAAGCATAGGAATACAGAACTCTTAGGAAAATGGAATTGCTTAACCCCAAACTTCTCAACCTCAGCTGCATTTTATAATCATTGGAGACACAATTAAACCACTGTGATACTGCATGCCATGGACTATTCTATTTGGAAAGCTCTCGAGAACAAAGGGCAATATCAGCTGAGACAGAAATAAAAACGGAGCTATAAATGAAGCCTTTAACAGTAGTAGCCACCTGTAGGAGCTGGTGCAATCAGTAACTCAGACAACCCACCATTTTCTCTATTGTTCTGAGCAGTTGTCACTTGCACAACATATATGGGACACTCTAGTCACACTAACCCACGCTTAGCTTTTCCACTTTGGCTCTGGCACAATGTAGCATGTTTGTTTGCTCAAGATAAGCCTTAGGATTGAGGATCAGCATGTAAATGCAGACAAAAAGACAGTGTGGGGAAAACTCTGATATGGAATCTTCAGAAATGTTTTCATTATCAAACTCTTGCATTTGATGTATGTCATTGTCCAGAATACCTTCCACTAAGACATCCCATAAGAACTGAACCCAGTACTGGTGAGAACGTACAGACCTGTCGGATTGCCACTCATGAAAGGGTTCTGTATTCAGAACTTTCTGCGAGTCTTTTGCAACTGACAATTAGAACGACAATACAGTTAGAAAAAGTCTAATATTGAAAACACAAACCTGCTATATTACAAACACATACACACATATATACACACTAGCTTTTTTCAAATAAGTCTAAGCTGTGTAGCAATTATGATAGGAAAAATGAAAAAAAGCAAGTACATACTTCAACAGTTCATGTAATCAGATACATCATTTTATAGCAGTAAGATGCAGGAATACATTACTAAATATTACAAATATAACATAATGGCTTTTCTCACTATAATTATTACCCAGAAAAGAGGAGCTACCTTATTTCTAAGTCATGCAAATCTTGCTTTACAAGTTGTTCTCCATTTGCTACAGGAAGGATGCATTAGCTTGAAATACCCTGAATCAATTCTAGTTTTAGATGTTCTATACAGAGGATAACTTACAGAATCACTAAAAGAGGATGCAAAGACACTTTGTATAGATTTTGTTTTTGTGCTTGAGGATTTGATCTCACTGACATAGATGTCGCTGTAAACACAACTCTCAAAGATCGGTTTCAAAAAGCAGTAAAATAAAATAAGTTTCTACATAGTGGAGATAATTATTGTGCTCTTGCTGAATTAAAGAACAACAAAGAATGTTCTAATGTTATAAAAATTTATAGTTGTTGCCTGAGACAAATTTGTTATTGACAATATCTACACTTTCAAATAAAAAGGCTGGTAAGTGAAATTATTTCAATAAATGCAAGGGTAGAAAAAAATAAATATCACTAAGTTAATATGTTTTTATATTAGTTCAAATGTGTGCATATAATCAAATTGATACATTATATAGCATACCTATATATTTATTGTTCCATGAACATCCCTAAAAGTCTATTTTCCTCAAAAATATTTCCTTTTGGTTTATAACATAGGGCAAATGAGAGATTTCCTTAAAATTGATACAGTATTATATTTGGGTACATATATATGTTTTAGATATTTATTTACAAATACTTGTAACCAATACTAAAAGCAAAAGCAGGTTGTTAAATCTCTGTGTGACTTATTGCTTATGTATTTAATTTTTTTAACTAATAGAACTTCATTGTTTGGAAAACAACATAGATCACTTGATTTGAAACAACTGCAACAAATTCCTCCAAACACTGTAAAGGAGTGAAAAAAAAAAAACTAAACTAAACACTAACACTTTATGTTATAGGACCTGTGTCTTCACTACCTAAAAAACTAGTAAATTTAAGATCAAGATATAAAGCTTATATAATATTAGCCTGACAAAACTACAAACCAATGAAACAAAAAACATGTCAAGCTTTATATTTACTTATACAACTTCCATTCACATTAAATTTACCTAAAATATAACCTGCTTTATATGAGTTATACTTGTGAATTTTAATTCACTTAGTTAATCCATTTATAAAATGGACTTTTTACACAAGAATAATGTATTTTCTTTACAAATGCTTAAAAATATCACGTTAAGTATTCCTTAGCTATTACTTAAATTGAAAAGAGATGTTTTATTGTCTCATAAGCATGTTTAAAATTTTCCACAGTGGGATAAAAAAAGCTCTTAATCAAAAGCATTAAATAATCAGTAATATTAATAAGGATTAAAATTACATTAATACTGCTATGGTGAGTGTTTAACAGATGGATGCTTTAAAATCCATTTTCAGACTCCTTAAAATATTCTTAAAGTACAAAAAATCTTTATGACAGGGAGTTTCTGTGAACCATGACCTGCACATCAAACACTGTAATCAAAACTTCAATACAGTCACAAAGTTGGCTCTAGGTCTGGCCGATAATTAAGTCAGGATGTTTAAGTCACAATAATGACTTTGTCCCAAATAATTATGAGAGCTTTAACTTCTTCCTCCAAAATACTCCTATTAAAATAGGGCGAGTAGTATTATCTGTCCTTTTTATCTTCCAGATAGCAAAATGAAAGAGTGCAAATATGAGCTCTTTCTAAATAATAAAGTTCTACAGAAATGCTAGCATTCCTAAACCTCTTTGATAGTTCTAATTAGCCCATGGTACCCAGATCCTTGATCAAACGCCAGCCTGGGTGGTTCTGTGCAGGTATTTTAGGTAAGATTTACGTTTAAATCATTAGACCTTGAGTAAAACAGATTACTTGCATTACATGACGGCCTCATTCAATCAGCTGGAGGATTTAAGAAAAAATGATAGAGGTCCTTCAAAGAAGGGATTTTTGCCTCCAGACTGCCTTCAGGCTGGGGTGGAAATATCAACTCTTTGCTGAGTGTCCAGTTTGCTGGCCTGCCCTGCAAATTTCAGACTTGCCAGCCTCCACAATCACTTGAGCCAATTTCTTAAACTCAATGTCTCTCTCTCTCTCTCTCTCTGTAGGTATCTATCATCTGTCTTTCTATATAGAGACATATGTGTCTATCTATTAAGAGACAGAGAACACTTGTCACCTACCAATATACTCTAAAATATGTTGTTCCCATGTTTGATTACTGCCTGCCTCCTCTGCTAGACTGCATGCCCTGTGTGAGCAGGGACTGTCTGTCTGTTCTAACTCTGCCTGGTACAAAAGAACCCTCAAAATGTAATATTTGTCAAATTAATGAATTTGATTTTTCATCTACTTATTATATATTAAAGTTTAAAATAAGCCAAAGATTCATCCTATATCTAGAGGAAAATTAATGATCATCACAAAAATTATTTGAATGTAAATCTTTATGTGTACCTAGGAGGACAAAAGATTTACTGGAACATGTAAGGGAATACAAAGGAGTCCCTTATATCAAAGAAGGCAAATGGTAGCAATGCATACAATATAGTAAATTCATGTTTTAGGGGCAATTGGGTACGTTTACTGGATTAATATGAATACACTTAAATTATTTAAATGGAGCTGATTTCAAATTATATAGATTCAAAAGAAACTCAGGTAAAAGATCATACTGAATAGATAGTCTATAAATAAATATTAATATCCTATATATTTTAACTTTATCTACATAAATAATTCCATATTTTCATTAGAGTTCATGAACTCATTTTCCCCCCAAGGTTTATAATAATGAGTGAATACTGAGAAATTCAGAGTGCATTTTTAGTTATCTGTCTGATTTACACAATATAATTATTTTTACTTCTCTAAAAATGTTTAATCAAAATCTTTCATCTAATTCAAAGCCCATTTAACTGATAAAGTCCAATTCAATTTGATGTAAATAAGCTTCTTAATTTTAATTTATTTTGGAAACATGGAGTTACATAAACTTATTATGGAAATTATTTCTATAGTTCTTACTTTCAAACACAATTCATGAGAATAAATAATAAAACTTTCCAAAATCACATAGCATCTTCTCAATATACTAAGGCAATGGCAATAGAAACATCATCACAATACCATAAGTGAGAAAAAATATTCAATCTACACGCAATGCAGCTACAAGAACAAAAGAATATGGTATCTGGAAAGAAGGTGATTGCTTAGAGAAGGCATAAAGCTATTTTTGAAACAGAATTAGAACTGTTTATTTTATTAAAAAGTTGACATAGGTTATCTTTAGTGTTTATGACTTGCAAACTAAAGTATTTAATATTTAACATGTTTAAACACAAGCAGAAGCAGTTTGGTAATCAAAAGGAATAATTTGAATCATCTCAGAAAAATAAATTCATTATAATTAGGATATTTTGGAATATGATTAGAACATTTAAAAGAAAATGTATTCACCTTTCTTGTCATCAAAGTAGAGAGTCTGTTGAGCTGGATTTGACCACTGGAGGGAGGTGTTATCATTTTGATCCACCCTGCAGGTCAAAATTGCAGTTCCTCCTTCAACAACGGTCACATTCTGTGTGAGCGGAAACTGCCCTTGGCTGCCTAAGAGGGGATTCAAACACACGCTGATTAAGTGAAAGTTAAAAAAATGGTTAACTTCCCAAGAGCTATATTGCATTTAACTGCTCATTCCAAATAAAACTTAAACGAACCAAACAACAAAACTATGTATTACAAAAAGACAGAAAAATAATTAAAAATCCTTAATCGAAGGACAACAATCTTAACATAAAATTAAGACCCCATTATAGTCCCTTACTTTTTTTAGAAATCCTTATTTTCCTTCTAGACACACATAAATATTTATATTTTTAATAGTAACATGATTATTACTAATTTCTCTTGGCCTTGCAATAATTATATGGTGCTTAACATGGTTATCTTTGTTGATAAGGCACTGGAATAATTTTGGATGAATTGAACTCTTTAAAGCAGCAGAGAAAACACATTAAATGCTTCTCTGGTAGCTTTTATAATTTTGAATAAAATCTATAAAATATGCATACTAGGATGTTAGATTCAATTTCTGATAAAGGAAATGTTTTGAAAATTCTATTCCATCATGGTTTATTGTTTGTGTAGCTGTTTTTAGAAGGGCAAATGTGTGAGAGAAAACAAGGTAAGTAGTTTTCAAACTGTTCATCCTGTAGTATATCCATCAAAATCTTAAAGTGATTAATCTAACTTAGGAAATAAAGATAATCTTTGTTCCTTTCTGAAGGGTTTATGTTTTGAGTATATATTTCTTTCATAATCAAGAAAAAAGTTTTAAATGACCCTTTGCATATCATTAGAAATTAAGTTTTCCATAAGTATAGTTATTTATTAAAATAATGCATGTACTAATTTTACTTAGTACCAGCACTTCTGATAGTAAAAACAAAATTCACTTGTGTGGAAACAAGCATAATACATAAATTTCATCTCAGCATGATGAACTCTGCCAAGTCTGGTAACAATGATCAACATGAATAAAAAATGCACTTTCTAGAGCCAGGTTAAAATACTCGAATGTGAACAAGGTAGTTCATTAAGTCCAGAATAATTTAAATATGCAAGAACATTATGATGACTTAATCACACCCATGAAATATATTTCCTTTTTTTTTCTTTAGTTTTGTAATGATTCTATCATTACTATAAGCACCACTTGAGGTTACGCTGGGGATATTGGCATAAAGAATCTTATTACCAAGAAGCCTGTTGATTGGCACCATAAGAGGCAGAAGAGCCTGAAGGAGAAATTTTCTTTCCAGACCTAAATGACACGAGCACAGAAGTTCAGGACCACTTTATATAATTAAGCCTATCAAATATAAAAATCTGGTATCAGTAGCTTTGTCTCCTCAATGCCAACCTCTTACAGTCATTCTGGCAACTCCCCAGGGTATCTTCCCTATAATCTTTAGGGTGGAGTTTTAAAATTGAGGTTAGCAGATGTCTGGAAGAAATTCTTTGATAGTTGACTTGAAAGTCAATAGGAGCCAGACTGGGATGTGTTTTGCCTTCAGCTCAGAGGTGACCTCTAGCAGGGAAACATGGAGAACTATCAATTTTGTGAAGTGAGGTGAGGCGAAAAACCACATCAGAGAAAACCTGAGCTAAAACAGAAAGGAGAAATAATTACCACGAATACAGGATTAGCAGCTCATAAACATGAAGCTCAGAATAATTTTAAGATACTTTCCTTGAGTTCCCAGGTATTGACCTAATGCTTAAATAAAACAATCTGGGGGAGAAGGGGATTCTTTAAGCAATAAAAAGCACACAAAGTTCATCCCAGATGGCATTTTGACTATCAACTAGTACATAAATAATCCTGTCTGCTTCTTTAAAAAAGTGGGGGGTGGCGGAAGCAGTGATGCTTGCCACCATTTCATCTACATTTGCAAAATAATTTCAAAACATCCCCACAAGAAAATATTATCCTTCTCATTTCACAGATGGGTAAATTGAAACGGGGAGGCGAGTGATTTTTCCACGGAATTCAATGAACTGTTTGTTCAGAGCTTGTTCTTAAAGTTCACTGTTTTATTCTTATTTTTTCACAAAGGCTTCTGAGTCATAGCCAACTTTATCACTATTTGTTTAAAAGTGAATTAGACAACAAGGAAAAGTAGAAATGAGTAAGCTCTTCAACAATGAAACTTTAAATTACATACCTAGCTGAACTATGCCCTGATAAATTTCAGTTACAACATTAAAATTAAATAGGAGAGGATGTCAGTATTGTCCTTAACTATCCTATTCTATTCAGAACTTACTTTTGATAATTATTTCAGTTTTTCCCTATGGCCCATAAAAGAAAGAAATATTTCTTGGGGTCATCTACAAGCCAGGTTCTGTACATACACCAGGACTCCTATACTTTGTTCTCCATGGTAGGAGATTAGGACAGCTTTCCTCCAATTTCTCCCCATGTAGATTCTGACTTTAAAGTATTATGCCTTCCGTACCCTGGGACCTGCAGCCTAAAGTCCTTTTGGTCAAATAATTCAGTTTTCCCCAATAGAGAGCAAACTCATGTTGAGAATCTACTAATCCTAAATACCCTTAGGATATGTGATTTACCAAATTAATTCAAAAGCCAGTGTTGTAGGCAGTCAACAAACTTCTCAAAGATTTGAATTGCCTTTTAGTTCTGCTTCTAACTTGGAAAAAGCATCAAGTCAGCTGATCCTTTTTGCTTTTAACTCCTCATGGCTCAATGTCATCATTTATTCAATCTCAGAGAGTCCAAAGAAATTACTAACTTTCTCAGTTAGCAAAATTAGTATGCTGCCACATTGAGGATTCACCCTCAATACCTACATCAAACAGATATCTTGGGGGATCCGCTACATGTCTTGCCTTGTGTGAGTCAACATCTGAAAGATACATAGAGCAAGAAAAATGTGCTGAGAAATCTGCAAAATAATTTGGAACTTCAGAAGAGAGTGTGAAGGCAAGGGAGAAGGCAGACTAGGCATGGCCCTATTTACCATCCGCAAGGATTTCTAAAAGGCGTTGTTCGTATCATTGAGGCCTTATTTTAAAGTGATCCTTCCTCTGGCTGAGCACACCACCATCCTAGGTTTCTGAGGGGTCATTATTAACAAACAAGGTCATGATGAGATTTAAAGGGAATAGAACTTCCAGGTCAGAATTGTCCAAGTTGTCTATTTTTTCAGTTAACCTATTTCCATCATTTTCCTCCTGTCTTCTTTGTGTTTATTTCCTTTTATTATTTGCATAAGTATCAGTCACTCTTACTTGTTTTTAAACTAAATAAGGTCAGTGAACAAGGATATCTTATTTATCTTTAAATCAGCTATGTTGCTTAACATTCTTTTTTTTTAATTGAATATCCTTTTTTTATTGTTGTTCAAGTACAGTTGTCTCCATTTTCATCTTTATTGTGAATCAGATTTCTCAGTGGGTACTCATTGTTCAAAGTGAAAGCATCTTCTTAGAACAGCTGGCATTTGTAGAGGAGTCTCTGTTAGTAGAATGACTACTGCATTTGTTCAAATGCATCGCCAAAATGGAGGAGCAGGAGAGACTAATTCTTCTCCCACAAAAAAATATGGAAAAATTAAATCTGTGGATGAAAAAGAGGCTACATACTACACCCGACAAGCTCAGGGGAGGCCTTACAAACTCAGAGACCTAAAGCAACCACAAAGGATGATCTAAAACGAAACTTCCTACTAAAAGCAGTTCAAGGCTGTGGTAGTCATATCCTAGGGCAGGATTTTTCCCTAACAAAACTCAATCTTCACCTTCACTGAGCCGGTTGTATTTTTGCACCTACGATTACTGACCTGATAACATACCTTTGAACTATCAAGCTAATTTCTTTTTTGCTGGACCCCTCAAAGCATGACTACCCAACAAACACCTCATAAGAGCAGAGGCCACAGATCCCCTCATTGTTGTTATTATTATGTTAATTGCTAACTGTTTACTATCCTATACCCGCTTACTTAAAAAAAAAAAAAAAGGGAATGTAAGGAATAGAGACATACATTCCTTTTTTTTTTTTTAATCCAATCTAAGAGATTTCCTTGCTTTGCTTTCTCTCACCTCCCTAATCTATCACCAATGGATTTCATGGAACACCCCCACTGCGTTCCCTTTCATTCTGATGTATCAAGTAAGTGGTAAAACTGCCTGCCGTTTTCTGAGTATTTTCTCAATCCCTTGATTTTGTTTCCCACCAAATGTCATGAGTTTGGTTCAAATAAACTCATAAAAACTCATAGGTCTGGATGTGTCTTATGTTGACAAATCATTAATGTCTTTTAGTTGTAATATCTTAAGATAATCTTTTACGTTGTACTTGAAAATCATGAAAGTTCATGAGACGATGTAACAGACAGTGATCTAGAACAGGCAAACGTGGGTACCGCCAGCTCCCAAAATGGGACAGGAAAAGACAGACTGTGCCCAATCTCTGCTCTACAGGGGAAAACAGAAAAGATAATAACTTTTCTTGACTATTAAATATAATAAACACTACTGAAGTCCTTTGAAGAAAATAGATCTCTGTGTCTAAAACTATTTTGCTTTCTCTTCATGGTGTAATTCCCCTTGCATCTACATTCATTTAATAGTATCTGTGGTTGGAAAAAAGGGGTTCTATAGAAAGTAACCTCACAGGATGATTTGATCATAAATTCCTAACTGGACTGATCATGGTGGGTAGTAATGCCTCAGGCTAAGAACTTCTTTAGTAAAGACCTTAAATCAGCCCTAGTTATTGTTTTTGTGCATCTAGGAAAACACACACCTTAGAAATGTGAGAAGTAATACCCCCTCAACGGGGGTATTAACTTTCAAGATTGCACATAATCCTATTAACTACCCTGTAATCTGCCCTTGCTTTCTCCCACTCCCCTGTAATCTTCCTCTGTCCCCTCCTTAAGCGCAAATGCATAAAAGAAGCTGAAGAATTGAGCATTTGATATATTGCTCCCTGGCATATGGCAAATGTCCTCAGTTTGGCTCAAATAAACTCTTATGAAAGTTCTCTAGAGGTTTGGATTTCTTTTTGTTTGTTTGTTTACCCTTCCTATGTCATCTTAGCCCTCAACTATCACTAAAACAGCAGTAAACACATGAAAACATAGCTAGTCTTAACTGAACATCCACAATATGCTGATTCTAAGTACATCCCCTTTAGCAAGCATTTCATTTTCATACCCAAAATGTCATAATCTGTACCTTGAAAAGGAGGGAACAGATGCAAGAACCTTCAATAGCGTGTTCATAGTCATAGTGCTAGAAAAGGCAGGGGCAGGCTTTGTATTCTTGCACCCTGTCTTCAGATCTCACGTGTTTGACCACAGAGCTGCTTTGGAAATAAAGTGAAAATGCTGACTGAATAATTATTATAAAGAAGTATGTAGTTGGCTGTCAAACATTCCAAAGATGCAATTGGACCTTTTGCAACTCTTTTTAATAAACGGCTTCAACTTAAGTAAAAGCAGTGGTGTCTACAGCTGGCTTGCTCACATCAGTTTGTGAAAGACAACTGCAATCTTCTCCCTTCATACTCAGGGAGATATGTTGGTAGCTTGAAATGGACCACAGTGGGGTTATTTTCACGATGAAAACTGGCAAAGAACTCTAGCAAAGGGTCTTCTGTTTTTTTTCTCCCACCGAGCCAGTAATTAAACGTTTACAGTGCACCACTAAGAAAACCACCCTTGGTGGCTCTTATTGGGGCTGTTGCTTACACTTTTAGTATAAATAAGGTGTTTTGGGTTTTTTTTTTCTAAAAACCAATTGATCTTCCTAATTCAGGTTAGTTCTGATTTTGAAGTCCTTTTTCTTCATATTTTGAGTGTCTTCTTCAACTTTAAGTTTTGCCTTTTCCTCAAATCATTTTTCAGCAGTCCTCTTTCCCCACCACGGTTCTTCCAATAACATCTCTTTCAGATGAGAGCTCCTTCTTTTCCATTGTGGACAGTGATCATTCGCTACTCATTTTTCTTATGCTGCCACTAACTAACATAAGTGGTCAAAAACCATTTAGGTTGGTTTTAGTATAGTTATATGAAAATAATTTGTTAATTTGTTATTATGAAAGACAATTTAGTGAAGAACAGATAGTCATATTTCAAACAGATACTTTCTAGACCCTGTCTTTAAATAGAAGACTGAGTAGCTGCTATTGTTTTTTCAATGCTTCCATCTGTCATATACTTAAGGAAAAAATAGTCCAAACCTTTCCTTGTCTAGATTAGGAATTACCAAGTTCAGAATTGAGTGAACTGATTCTTGAGTCCTATTGACCTCAGTTCAGAGTTGACTTCCCCTCATGTTTCATACACACCTTTACTGTCTGACCGCCAAGAACCTAGCACACTGTCAGATATGACATAAAGAATCCAATTCTAATTCATGGCCACCGGAACCTTGCTGACAGGCTGTGATGTGCCATAAGCATAAAGAAGCAATAAGCGAAGCAGTGATGAGAGATCTTTGAAGCCAGCTGTGTTGTTGAAAGAGAGCAGACAGGCGAAGATGTATGTTTGAACACTGATCTCAAAGCATGGCTCTGCTTCCAAAAACAGCATCATTCAAGCCTCGCTATCTCCTGAATGGATGATGAGTAAAGGCAATGGTTTTTTTCCATTTCTCTTCCTGTGCTAAAGATTAAATTTGGGCTACCACAATGGATCAGTGCACACTGTGCATGAGTGCTTACTTACTGAGAGCAACAATCACCGGAGATCTATCTGGACAGACAGGCAGAGTTTGTGCCTTTGCACGTCTGAGAGGCAGTGTGTTATAGTCAGTGATTTTTCAGGATAAATGATCACATTTTGTGGACTATTTAACATGAACTGAGGACTCTCGTTATTTTTCTTTCTGAAAATGAGCAAAACTTCCTCAAAGAAAGAATCAGATTAAAAAACAGTGAAGAGGAACAAATAAAACAAGATGTGAAGAGAATTTAAGATACTGTTTTTCAGTAAAAAAGTGTAAATTTCTCATGAGATAAATAATGCCATGTACTTTGACTATTCCTTTTGGAATATACTTATAACTAGTTAAAACTGTCAACATCGTCTACAAAATCATTTAATTCAACAGAGTTATTGGCACCAGCATCAAATGACATACATAACATTTTGGCTTATTTTAAAACATTTTTATGTGCTCTCAAGAACCCCATTTTAAGTGCAAAATACTTGTATTAAGATTCTCATATTTTACATATGAAAAGTAAAGATACCAAATAGATCAGTATATACAAAATAAAGATTCTTAAATATCAACCTCAATAAGAAATTACAGAAATAGGTAACTTGTTTTTAAATGAAATACAAATTAGCCTACTATTCTTTAGATCTTTCCCTCAACTATTCTCAGCTTTGTGCCCCCCTCTCTCTCTCAATTAGTTTGGGGTATTTGTACAAATTGCTTGCATCTTAGAAAGTTCAAGATATTCTTGTTGCTTAAATTAGAGTCTAAAAGTATATCTAAATGCACACACAGCATGCTATTACTTCCACTAAATTACTGAAGGCATTCTAAACAAATAACCTTCTAATGTGAAAGTTGTGGCTCAGTGGTTGTGTGGACTAGAACACACATTGCATACTAAAGCCTATTGGATTGAAAAGCACAAATGTCATTAGTGCAAGCTTATAATTCTTAAGAGAAGTATGATGAATGCTCTATCATGTGAGAAAGGAAATTAGAGGAAAAAATTAAGACTGATAACTAAGTACAAAGTGTTTCCACTTATGGAATGTCCTTGTGTTATTTCCAATAGCTGGAATTCTCTAGTCATTTCTCTCATTACTTTGTTCTAGCTTTTAGTTTTGTCTGCAAAACTAAGCATTCTGTTTTCCTGGGCTACCACATATAATTTATTTTTCTCTGATTCTACCTTATCCTTTTCAGATTCTGCTTGCCTTATAGAGTAGAACACCTGGTATCTACCTTCTGTGCCGCCCCTCTGCCCAGCCATTATGGAGCAGGGCCATCAGTCTGGTGCTGCTTGCCAGTTTCCATAGAGACAGGAAGCACTTTAGAGACCTGTGTTCCATTGCAACTGCCAGACCAAAGCAGGAAAGGAACAAAACTGGCGGGCATTGGGCCTTGCAAGGCCAGGAAAGGTTGGAAGGGCTTTCTCCCCCTGATATCATGTTGTAAGAGTGCCAGATTGACAGCTTCAGCAATTACGATGCTGTAGACCAGATCCTGGTGTTCACGATAGCAATTGTGCTCCCAACTCTCGGAGCAGAAACTCTTGTGTACCCAAAGCTTGGCCCTGGTCCTTTGTTGGCCTTTGATCCATGACAAAAGGCTGTTTCAGATTTACAGTGGCTCCCGCAACTCCGGACCCAGAGGAAAAAAAAAATTCTCCTGTAGAAATTTCACCTCTCTTTTCCAGAATGTGATAGTAGGTTTTCCTAAATACTCAGAGCAGACCAGGGGACCTATGGGATGACTATTGCATTGTTTCATTGACCTACACAATAATGGTGAGTAGGTGACCCAGTTAACTACATTCTATGAAGATTAGTTATCCTTTTCTGTGTCTATGATAGGATTTATAATTAAAGTTAGTTCTTGATTGTCAGTATCAAGACTGGCCCTAGAGAAATTTGTAATGTAGGTGAAATATAGTATCAGTGTCTTCCTTTTCATTTAAAAAATGTTTTTGTGTGATTGTGAAGCTCGGCCTTCTGTATCATAAATATTACCGGCACAGTTACTCTTTCTACATAACGATTTCTCATATTTTCCTATTAATTTTTTTCTCTTTAATTATATTTTATTGATTATGCTATTACAGTTGCCCCAATTTTCCCCCCTTTGCCCTCCTCCGCCCAACACACCCCACACTCTGTCATGCATACCCCACACCATTGTACATGTCCATGGGTCATGCGTATAAGTTCTTCAGCTACTCTACTTCCTATACTGTACCTACATTCTCCTGGCTGTTTCTGTTAATTTTATATTACTCAGTAATATCTCAAACTTTGTTTTCCTTAAATTACAAAATTCTAAGCTTCAGAGAATATTTATAAAACCCTGGGAAACACTGTTTTATGGCTGCTTGGTGTTCTCGCGCAGTGGCTGTATTGTTTCTTCATGTAATATTAACACGTTATCTAATTTAAAGAAATATTCCCAACATTTTTAACCCATATCTGTACAGAACTGGTTCTTCCCATTCTTAGCTTGTTTTTCTGCTTTTCACCTGCCAAAATTCATAATAAACAAAAAGTTCTGTACATGTTATAGTTTAGTGAACTAGATTAAATAGAAATATATCTAGTTTTACAACCAAAGTAGACTCTTATGATCAAAATATTAAAATATATTTTGTTTTCATTAATTTATCTATTTTCACTCACTCCCTAATATGTCTTGAGTTTTATCAAAAATTAATAAAAAACAATTTATTGAATAAGGCCATATAGTTTCAAGCCAAAAGTGCACTTTAATTTTTCACATTGATATTCACAAGATTGCAAATAGATTTTTTAAGTACAGAAGAATAAAAAGAATGAAATATAGAAGAATATAAATACAGAAGAATATAATATAGAATAATAAAAAGAATGCAATATAGAAGAATAAAAAGCAAAGGAAGTACTTTTACAATGAAAAGGGAACTGTATTTCTTGTATGGCAATATAAAAGAATAAGCAGATTTTGTAAATATTTCTATAACTTTAAAACAGGCTTACATGGCAATTATTATGTGTACATAAAGTCATTTTATCTTTCTAGAATACCATTTACAGGGTGAATAAGCAAGACCTGGAACTGACTAGCTTTACTTGTTAACTGATGAACATTGGAGAGGCAGCATTCCTGGGAAATAAATTTATGAGTGCAATCACAGTCTGCTTCACTGTGAAGCTCCATCACATAACTAAATTCTAAACTGAGATGCCAACCTGGAGGAAATACTCTGGAAAAAACACACAGATGGTAAGGCTCTTCTGAAGGCAGGGAGAGGAATATAGTGCTGGGGGTACAATCATCAGTCTCACGGGGGAAAATGGGCTGGGTGGGACACAACTGTTTAAAATCCAAGTCCCTGGGAAAGAAATGAATCTAAGACCAAAAAAAGGGGAAAATGATATAAATACTTTTCTTTCATCCAGTAGGTTTTAGAAGGTTGATATATTTAAAGAAAGTAATACATATGTGTGTGTGTATATGTATGTATATATAAAATACATTTTAAAATATTTAATAGCTTCATGGAAAATTTAAATTCCTAATAACATTCTAGGAGCTAATTAAATGAAAAACTGTAAAAAAAAAGCAAGTATCATTAAGTCCTAATTACAAATATATAATTGTTTTAAATATACAAAATATAATTTGCAAAATAAGGTAAAGATAGTGAGGACAGTTTAAACTGAGAAGATAATAGGACTTTAATCTGGTTTTCATGCTGGCTTTCCCTAATTCCAAATCAAAAACAAAATATTCCAACTCAAAATAATTGTTGTCTAACATATGTTGCTGGTTAATGATTTTATTTTAGTGTAGTAAATATAACTTGGTAATATTTTTTTTTGGATTATGCAACATATAGGCATTCTCTGAAAGCATAAATATATTGACTATTATCCAAGTTGCCTATACATTAATGTTCTTTTCATGGATTAGTATCTGCAGAAAATTTAAATAATTTCATTGGTGCATTGAATAGATACGTTCATACAAAATAGTGGCATATTGTTAGTTTGGATTATAACTCTTTGGATTATGAGATATAATATAAAAAATTTATATGACTTTGATATGACATACAAGAAAAATACAATATCAAACATATCTAAAATATGATATCAAACATATCATCAGGTATAATCAGTTCATTTTAGGCATATGAACTATATATGTAATTAATGCTTTCTGATACTTATCTTTCATATTTATAATGGATTTTGCCTATGAAATATGCTTCTATAACATTAATTTATTTGACAAATATGTTTTGTGCCTAGAATGTGCTTCACATTGTAGGTACTGGAAATACAACTGTAAGCAAGCTAAAAATAGTGTAAAAGTTTTATCTTTAGAACTTGCAGCCTAAATATGGACAATAACACAATAAAACACAATCATATAAAGCAGCAATTTTCAACCGGTGTGCCACTACACACTGGTGTGCCACAAGAATTTTTAAAACATATAATACCTGACTATTGAGTCAGGGGCACTGACCACTTTTTCTTAGAGTGTCAAATAAAAAATGACAATAGCCAATACAACAATAGCCATTCAGTGTGAATGAATCAAAATTATAGCTGTGTTTCTGTCAATTCAGTATAAGATATATTTTTAGGTATGCCACAGAATTTTAGTAATTAGTTTATGTGTGCCATGAAATGAAGAAGGTTGAAAACTAAGAAAGCGGTGACATTTCAACTAAAACAAAGTGGGGACAAAGAAGCAGTCACTTAAAAATTGCCAGAGGACAAGGATATTAGAAAGAGGGGCTAATATTCCAAAAAGTAAATTAGGTCCTGGAAAAGTGCTGGACCAAAAGGAGAAGAGAAGTTGGCTATTAAAGAACTGGGTGGGGTGGGGGAAGAAAACAAATAAGCAAACTAAGCCTGGATTAGAGGAAATGTGTGGGATGGCCCAAGATAAGATAACAAAGAAAGTCAAGGTCAACCATGAAAAACATTTTAAGGTCATAAAGAGGAGCTTACATTTAATCTACGTGCAACAGCCAGTCAGTGCGGATATGACAAAACTCATTGCGCATTTTCAGAAGGTATCCTTTTTCTGTTAACTAATCATTATCCTCAAACTGAAGATTTTTTCTAAGATTTTTATTTTTTATTTATTTTTAGAGAGAGGGGAAGGGAGGGAGAAAGAGAGAGTGGGAAGCATCAGTGTGAGAAAGAAACATAAATCAGTTGCCTTGTGTATACACCCCAATCAGGGAACAGAGCCCAGGGCATCTGCTCAGACGGGAATTGAACAGGCAATCTTTTGCCTTGCAGAACAATACCCACCAACTGAGCCAGACCAGGCAGGGCAGACCAAAGATTTTTTAATCTCAGACATGACTCACTTTAAAAATGGTGTTTACAATAAAGACGGTTATTGAGAAAATATTGAAGAATCTATTAAATCATCAGGTAATTTATTTATAAATGTAACTAATTTCTTGGTATTTGTTTTACACTGTAAATAACCTTCTAGAAAATGGAAACCCATATTTTACTGATTTGAGCTTGTACTGAAACAGACTTGTTACCCATATTTTTCAATGCCTCTCGCTCTTCAATAGACAATATATCCCTTACTTCCACTTTAAAATGTTATTGCCTAGGGAAGTTCCTTGTTATTAATAATGGAGGACTTCCATTTTAGTGGTTATTATTTAAAACTGCAGTAGTTATCTAAAAGAAAAGAAAATAATGCTGTGAATACCATTTTTAAATAAATAACGAGTTCCCAAAAGACTACACAAGTGAGGTAACAAACAAAACATTTCAGCTTTTCCCTTGTTTAAGAGTATATTTTATAAACTTTATAAAATGACTCCTCTTTTGACTAATACCTTAGCAAGAAGAGTTTTCTTTTCCAATAACAAAATCGTTATGCCTGAAGTCACCAATGGTATGTAACCCCAAACATGTTTAAAGTCCTTAATAGCAGAGGCGGAAACTTCTATCACTCTTCATTTTCTAACACATATTAGTGGGCACAGTGAGCACAAATTTTTGAAAACATGAACATGTACAAAATAATATCATCTTAATTATTTAAGTGTGCATCAATATGTAGTAACTTAAGAATCAACTTGGAGTATTCTCTAAAACAAGCTCCCTTTTGAAAAAAAAAAATATGTAATAACAGAGTGGTTAATAAGATGTGTTTTTCACCGTTTGATCATTTCTGAATGCACAAAGACTTCATTAATGTTGGCTTCACCCATCTTGTCCATGTTGACACGTTCTGACGTTCAAGCCCTTTGTAGTGCCACATTAGATCTCAGGGAACATTGCCTATGAGGGCAAGTGGAAGCTGCTGAGACAATATTCAAGTGTGATTTGATACTTTGGATAGATTTGTACATGTAAGTCAGCTCAAAGAGTTAAACATCTGATAAGGCAGAGAAGAAATTAAAACATCTTCTCATATTCTTTTTGGGGGGGTTACCATGTTTATAATATGTTAATGAGAAAACTAAGATGAATTGAAATTATTAAAATTAAACTTCAATGAAATAAATTACACTGTAATGAAAAATACCTCATCTGAATACTTAAATTTGAAGAAAGCTGGTTCTGGAGAGATAGTTGCAAAATAATAAATAGAAAAAAAAATTCATAGCAAAGTCAATTGTCTTTTCACCGTAACATTGGAAAGAAAGGGTAACAGCTGGCTCTTAGTCTTTTCTCTAGTCCCAGAAAACCCTAACAAATTAACTCTTGGTTGAACCATCTTTGCTATTTAAGAAATAATACATGTATAATAATACATGTATAGATCCAAAATAAATGAGAACTGGAAAGGTTGCTATGTCCAAGTACCTGCATTTCATTGTTACAATGACTTATTGAATAATGAATTACCAGTATTGACAAGGTGCAGTTGTATCAGAAAATGGGAACTGATGACATAATCCTGAGAAGGCTGTGTAACTAGCCAGACCAAAAAGGTTGAATGGACTCGAGAGCTGACTGACTGACCCAGTCTAGTCTTCAGTAAGGAGTGACTGCACACTGAGAAGCATTTCAAGGTGACAAAAGCTTTGCTAGTTGTTAATCTTCTTGTTGTACCACTTGTCTTTTGATTTGGGGGTAAACTTGTAGTTGGATACAAAACCTGTTGTTTCTCATTGGTATCATTGTGTATGTAGAAACACGAATTGTATTTCTGCTCTAGCAAAGTGGACATTGCAATTAAAATGTCAGATTGTTTTAAAAGTAATATTTTTGCAGTCTATCTGATGAAATAAAGGCTCTTCCAATAAAAACTTGCAATGGTTCCTTTTTGTCTTGCATCCTTCCATGTCACATTAGAACTAAATAGACTATGTTGTAGTCTGTGAATTCTCTATATAATTAGGACAACAGGTTTTTTTCCAAGTCATGGTCTTACATGCTTTAATAGATCTGAAACCAAAGGTGTGTGCTATGATAGACAGATAGATAGATGATAGATAGATGATAGATTTGGGTAAGTAGATATCTTTCTCTCTTTATACATATCATGTAAATAAAAATATATATTACACTGATACATATTATTGATACAGGTTGAATTTTATCTCTCAAGTTTAGATATCTACTGAGTGTGGTGTTAATCAAAAATTTTAAAAAACTGGAAGTAACAGACTTTTCAAATTTAGCACACTGAATAGGAGAAGCCACAGACTTAGAGGACAATTGCTAAAAATTTCCAAGAGTTCACCACTTTGGTGGCAACATGGAAATAAGCATACATTTTTTTAATACAACTGCTTTCAAAATGGCAAATATATGTGTTTGTATGTAAAAATTGATAATTATATTTAGTGACAATTTATTAAGTTCACATTTGGGACTATACTCTCAAATCTCACTATTGAAATCATTGGCCAGCTAAATTACCTACAAAGATAACCTTTTGAAAAAAATCGTACGTGTTTTTCTGACAAACTTTTTGTTACAGAGAACAATATTAACCAACTTTTCAAGTTTAAGGGTTAATCTCTCTAAGCAAAGTTCTAAATGCATTGAATCCATCATTACTCAAAATGATCTAATTAATCATAAAATAATCCAATAAACTTTCTATTTGTTAGAAATTGAATTTCATTAGTACTAAACTCATAATTTATAATGCCATGAAAGTTACTTTAAAAATACATAATGCTTATTTAATAAAGAAATTTTGACATGTAATGTGCTTCCTTATTTTTTCTTGATTAAGATTGTGTAGCCCCAGGGCACAGGAAATATCGACTCATATGGCAGGGTTAATAAGCATCAACTCTCCCTGCTGTCTTCAGCCAGCAAGCTGCTCACGAATCCAGCAGATGTTTCTACTATCTGGGCCAATGGAAACCTTATGGACCTTTTTCCCTTCATCTCCTCCCAGGAGCAAATGTTAACACAGCAGAAATGGGGATGCTTGCCAAATTGGAGGCAGAAGCATTGGTGAGAAAGTTGGGTACACCCTTATTTATAAATAGTGGTCATCAGTGGTTTGAATTAACTATTAAGCAATTGTTAATGACTTATTTTTGTTCATTTGGTATTTAAGCAAAGTCATATAAATCCTTCTGCTCATTAATAACAGCATTTATCCTAACATATAAATCAAATCTTTGAATATGCTACTTTTTTCTACAATTAACCAAAAATTATTTACTTCTAATATAGTCTTCTTATATAAATGGAAAAACCATCTAATTGTCAACTTGCAGTTTACTAGGCTTAATTACATTTTATTGATGTCATGTTAAAAAGTAGCAATAACAGGCCAAGATTTGATAAAAATCTCCCAAAAAATAAATAAATAAAGGGTTAAGCTAAGTACTCTGAATTAAATGATTTTTTCTTCTTTTCTACTGTATTTATTGGGGTGATAGTGGTTAATAAAATTATATAGGTCTTAGGTACACAACTCTATAATATGTCATGTGTATATTGTAGTGTGTTCACCACTGAAGTTAAGCTATTCACGTGAATTTTAAGTGGACTTGTGGAAGAACGTAATGTGATTAAGTTACATAGCTCTCCCTCATCTCCCCACAATCAATTTCACTGACCCAGTGGAGTGCCCATCAATTATGTAAGATTTAGATCTTATAACCCATATTCAAATTCTATAGTTTAGAATTCTACATTGCCTCTACACAAATTTTTTCCTTTAATCAATACACAAATTTAAAGGGTGAGAGGTTTTTTTTTAAAGGTGGGCTATGTTTAGAGTCTATATACAGCTCCCATTTATTAGAGCACAGCCCGATATATGAGGTGAGCAAAAGTAGATTTCCTGTTACAAGTATGCAAAATGAGTTTATTCTTGGATTCTTATTTATTCTTGTCATATGATATATATATATTTTCCATGCAAACAACTGTAAATCTACTTTTCCCCACTCTTGTATTTTCTACTGACAGAGATAGAAGTAGTTATAAAATAAATAGGAATTTTATCACTAAATAACAATTTTTGTTAAGTTTTATTTACTATAACATTATTTATTAAACACCTACTATGAATAAGCACAGTAAATGCAAATGAAAGAAAATAGCGAAGTGAATAAGCATACTACCTAGTATAGAAGTTTACAGGAGTTGTTTCAATAAGGTCAGCATTAACCATGCCCTAGAATACACTCAATCAACTCCAAAAGCTACGAGTGACTGCTCGACAGAAGCCTTGTTTTAAGTTGTTTCCATGATTACTTTAGCAAGAGTGTGTCGTTTTGAGTAAAGTAGCTAAAAATGTTGGCAGTATTTTAAAATGTTTCCTGTGCATTGCACTTAGGATAGTTGTGATTAGAAAAGACACTCACTCATATAAATTTTGAATGCCAAATATTTGTTTTTCGCCCTTGTATTCTAATTGTCAGAAATTTAACTTTAAGTTCCTTCAAAGATTCTGTAGGTATTGCTTAGTTTTGTGAATGAGAATAGAAATTTATGGCCACGAGATGGAGGCACTAAAGAGATTTAATTTCCTATAAAAAATACTCTTTGCAAGCTGTGCAAACAGTCTTTGGTCAAACAAGGGATCAAGATGATAAAGATTTTACATTTCAGTGACACAATTCCTGGTTTTTATAATTTAAAAAAATCAACAAATAGACTATCTTCTCATTCTGTATATTATATTTTAGATAGAAGGCTACAAAAACCTTTCCAAAGGCTCAGAATGAATTATATAGGAAATAAAGTAAAAGAATTAACAGGTTCATCTGTTTATTGCCTGCATTATCTAAGTCAATCAGAAATACTGCGTTATAAAAAAGACAGTGCCTATGGGGGAAAGAGGTATTAAATCCGTAGTCCAAAACGAACAAGTCATTCTATTCAATACTTCTCATTGGCTTAATCATTCTGGCATGTATCAAGTAATCACAAACATGTATTAAGTTCATAAAATATTTAATTATTTCATTATTAAAATAATTTGAGGTTTAAAAATAGCAACAAGACTTAAATACCAATTAGATGAAGGGCTAAGTGGAATGAAAGTAACTGCAAATGACCCTGGGTCTCAAGATAGATGATAGAATAGGTGGCAGTGCTACTAATTAAGATGTAGATATAAAGGGGAAAGTGGTATGCTTGTTGATTTTCTCTTTTGCAAAGCACCCCAAACATAGTGGCTTATGTCATATTTGCAGTTCACATTTCTGTGAAGCAGCAGTTTTTACTGGGTTCTACTGGATAGTTCTTCCGATTTCGGCTGTGCTAACGTATCTATGGTCAGATGCCAGTCACCTGCTGATGGGGTCTCTGCTTCTGGGGATAAGCTGGCTCTCGGCTAGAGTGCCAGTTGGCGACTGGGCTTGATTTTATGGCTCTTGGGTCCCAAGAGTCCAGCCCAAAAATCAAGCACTTGCCAAGTCTCTCCTTGCCTTTATTTTGGAATTGTTCTACTGGCCAAAACTAGTCATAGGGTGAAGCTCAGAGTCAATGTGGAAAAAGACTTCCCAAGGGAAAAGATTTAATGGGGTAATATGCATATTTTTTGTTTCTGTTATTGAAGAGATATTGTTTCTGTTACTAGCCAAGGGGATTAAAGTAGTTGTTTATCAGAGAGAGAATGGTGCATCCCAAAGGAAGAAAAAAAATAACCTTAAGAATGAAAGATTTTTCACACCTCAAATGTTTCAGGAAAACCTAAGAAACTCCTATCTTTCATCAGAGCATGGATAGAACTGGAGAGTATTATATTAAATGAAATAAGCCAGGTAGCGAAAGACAAATACCATGTGATCTCACCTATAAGAGGAACCTAATGAACAAAACAAACAAATGAGCAAAATAGAACCAGAGACATTGAGACAAGGAACAGATTGACAGGGACCAGAGGGGAGTGGGGAGAAGGACAGGGATGAAAGAAGGGGAAGGGCCTAACTACTAATTAAAGAACAAGTATAAATGACCCAAGGACATAGACAACAGGGTGAGGATTGACTGTGGGAGTGGGAGGGTTGTGGGAGTGGGAGGGGCAGCAGTTAGCATGGGAGGAGCAGCAGTTAGCATGGGGGGGGGGCAGGAATTGGCACAACTATAATAGAACAATAAAAAAATAATATTTAAATAACATTTAAAAAAAGTTTAAAACAGATCAACATGTTCCTAGGGCTTGACCACCACCAGTATGCCTTAGGGGCTTTGCTATGGAGAGATTAATTGGAAAAAAATGAAAAACAAACAAAAAACAAAAGCAGAATGCAATGTTTTAGGAGTGAGAGGCAATCAGATGAAGATATTAACTGCAGCTATCAGTTTTCAAGAAACTTGACAATGTGGAGATTTAACAGTGGCTGAAAGAGAATATAGAGTTTGAGGGAAATTTTGGTTTTTGTTTTGTTGCTTACTTCTTCATCTAACTGTAGCAATAATGCCATAGAACCTTCATTGTAACTCAGTTGACTTCTGTCTGTTTTATGAACAGTTATTTTACAAATGTTTTCTTTGATCTACCAGGAAGGTTGAGAAGCGTGGGAGCAACCTGCCCCAGGGTTTTCCCACTTCAGGAAAGGCACATCAGTGCAGGTGCTGGATTCTCAGCTCAGTAGCGTGATTGCTATACTCCAGTCAGCACAGTCCTCTTCCAATGAATGTGTTAGACTCATGGTCATACTCTCATTTTTCTAACGGCAGCACTAACACAACTTAAGATAAAATAAAAACACAAAGTCTAATGAGGTGAAAGAATAACATTTCACCTTGCATTGAAGATTTATCTTAAATAATATTTGTCATTATTTTAAAATTACTATTTTTCTTAAATGCCATAGAAGCCCAAAATTTGTCTTTTTTTCCTTTATAGTATGTTGCTCAAATGTTATTGGCCCACTTAATATTATTTAGTCTTTTAAATATTCACCAGTCTAATCATTGTTAATTGTTATACTATTTCCTTTTGTTCTTAAAATAAAAAAAAAATAGTTAAGGAAATCTAACAGAAAACATAATCAAATAGACACAGCTTCTCATTGGCTAATAATTCTAAGACATGTACAACCTCTATGTAATTTACCTTACAGATATGATAGGAACCTGTGGTCATTTCTATACAAGTATGAGGTATTAAAATACTAAAATGAGGTAGAACATAAAACTGATGAGTTCATCTATTTTGATTTTAAAGTTTGCTTCATGAAGATTATTCATAATTTCTGCATGGTTTAGCTCTACTGCTAATCCTGCTCTGAACTGGGACTCTTTAAAAGCTATTCTATAAGTTGGTTTGTATAAGTTAAACAATTTGAGATAAAGTTTTTAATGAACACTGTCTTCACAAACTTGTACCAAATAATATAAATTATTAGAAGACACTTAATAAATTGATTTTTTAAAAAAATTAGGCATGTTTGAATGAGAGTAGGTAAGAAGGTAAGAAGAATAGCAAAGGAATACAGGAAAAGGTGAAAGAAGAGCCAACCATGAAAACTTGAGTTTGAAATATAGCAAATATGCTTTGTGCTACTAGATATATTGGAATGTCATGAAACAAAATCATAAAAATTTATTTATGAAAATGATGATGCTGAAATACAAAGGAAATATTTGCATTAGTAGATTAAAGTAAGAGAAAGAAATATATGCATATTTATGTACATTTTGGAAATACAATAAGCAAAGAATTTGAGATGGTTTAAAAGGAAACATGAATAAATAATGTGTAAACTGTTTTATACTAAAGGAACAAATAAACAGAAATAAATTAAATGGTGATTCAAAGACCATATCAAATCAAATCATGTTATTTGGCGGAACTTTAAGACATATCAGAGATATATTCTGTTTTTTAAATACTTACCACAAAGTAAAATTATATGGGATTCATACTTCTCTTTTAACTTGGGGATCTTTTATTAAACAGATATAATCAACACAATTGGGAAGCCAAAACGATTACCATTGAGTGTTGATTTCTGTAAGATACTAGAAATCAAATTTTTTTTTTATTAAAAGTGCCTTACCACTTTTCTTTAAATATTTCATTTCTCTAATACACAAAAATGTAGTCCCTTATAATTAAAGTATAGAAATAATCTCAAGGTATACATTATTGTTATCAACAATATAAATAAAGATAAATAATATACCTGAAAGTAAATAGCTAAAGAATGACAAAATAGGAATTTCAAACTAGATCTTATATTAAATACTTTTTTTATTCAACTACTCACACAAAAACTATTCATTCAGTGTCCACTGTATGCCAAACATTATGACAGGCATGAAGTTTTAAAACATTTAAAATGAAAGTGATGATTTGAATTCAGTAGTGTACATAAATTTGAGACATCAAAGTGCAGGTATTTAATCAAATAGCTTCTTCCCTATCTCTTCTTTCTTATCTTTTCTTTCTCTCTCTCTCTTCTCTCCCCCCTTTTCTCTCTCATATTGTGATGACTTGAAATGACCTTATTGTCAAGTCAAATAAGTCTTTATCAACTGTTTTCTATCATAAAAAAGTTAAAGGTGTATTTTTTATTGACACATTTAATTTTCTCAGTATAGGAAAGTTATACTAAAATGTGTGATTTTTCCCTCATTTTTATTATTTTTAAATTTGAATGAATTAAGTAAAAACATTAATTAAAACTTGATTTAACAATAATAAAAGTATAATTATCATTTTACTATGAAAGGTTGCTATGCATTATCATAGCCAAATAGAAATTCACGGTTTTTTAAAATTAATTGCTGAAATATAAGCAAATGGCTTGTATATTGATGTGTGCATTAAAGTAATTTTCTAGATGGGCGAATTCATGTTAAAAATGGTTGCTTATACTAAAATTACATTTCTTCTTTTGCTTTAAAATACTTTAATAAAATTCTTCTACTTTTTAAATTACTGAATTATTTTAAAGATAATTTAGTACCTAATAACATGCAGACATGAATGGATTTATCTGAATAGCAACTGTGTGTTGGAGCATGGTTTTCTCATAAATGAGAGCATAATTGGTTTTGCATGTCAGTGAGTAAGTTTATTGTATCAGATTGTATGTAACTGCAATAATGGAAGATCAACCTGTAGAGATCTCGTTATACACAAATTCACCTAGTGTAGCTCCAAGCCTATTTTACAGAGCTGAGTTAGGAGGAAGCGAAAATATCTAGGAGTCAAAGAACAGAAGTCAGCATAGACAAAAGAGCAGTTTATAAAATTTTGAACGAGCGTGATTATCTTATTAAGGCATCCTGAATGAATTTTACTTTTCAGGTTTATAAAGCTAGAACACAGCACAATCTGCTGAATGCTATGCAACTTTGTTGAACTGTATCTTTAAGACCTGAGCCAAGTACCAACATATTATTAATTCCTGCATTTATAGAACCAATGATAACAGTAGTAATGTCATTATCCTATTGTATGGCGAAAAGTTTTTAAAATAGTATAATTTTAATTGTTTTGTGAATATGCAAATGAACTCTTTACTGAGATTTAAAAAAATTGTAACATTTACAAAACATTTCTGATAAATGAGCACTTGCATTTTATGTCTTAACTTCATCTTTGACACTGAAGATCCTTATTACTTTACATAGATTCTCCCTCAAGTCATGTCCAGTAGTATTCTATTTATTTCCTAATTTGAGTTTGTTTATAAGATTAAACTAATTTAACCACCCATGTGGAAAATTGAATGGAAACTTCTTAAGTCATGGTATCATATTATGTAGATTTATCACAATGAACCTGGCATTATATATAAACTATACAACTCAGCTACTTTCACAATGTTTTCAGTCTTCCCCATCCTAAGAATAGTTGCCAATGTTATTCGAAGTAACCGTCAACCTGAGGTTATGTCTGACAAAATACGATGATCTATTAGGATGGAAGACTTCCTAATATCTTAAGAAAAGAAAGATTAAAATTGAAACCTTAAAGAAAACCTCAACTTTTCTAATCTTAGAGCTTTGCTGAATATGACAAACAAGTAGTAATCTATATGGTTGCAAAAGACTGATAAAAAAGTTTCATAAGGATAATATTTTTGCAGCTTCTGGTAGTAAAAAATGGGCATTAAATAAAATATACCATGGGATTGTTTTTTAAAAAGAAAAACCACTTTCTGAATATCTTTATATTAAAATGCATCTTTGTGCAGCTGTTTTGCATATGGCG
This sequence comes from Desmodus rotundus, assembly GCF_022682495.2. Taxonomy (NCBI): domain Eukaryota; kingdom Metazoa; phylum Chordata; class Mammalia; order Chiroptera; family Phyllostomidae; genus Desmodus; species Desmodus rotundus. Next base: position 70,481,602 of record NC_071388.1, on the reverse strand, counting down.
ATTGCACTACCAGATATAAATGTTTCACAGACCTTTCCTCTTTAAACTGCTAAAATTTCTGTTATTAATTGCTTACTTTTTATGACAAGAAATTTTACCATGATTAATATTAGATAAAATATCTTAAGGCTACTCACATTAAATTCAAAACCTTCATATGCATATGAAATCAAATGAATAATATTTCCCCATGTCCACAGAAACTAGGAGACTGCACATTTGTTTGTTGATAGACAATGTCTATCATGTTTGTTATTAGGCTTTTATTGGTAAATTTTTAGATAGAGGCATAAAATTCTTATTCTTTGGAGAATGGAAAAGAATGTAGAGGAAATAGCACTATTGAAGCAGGGTGCAGCCAAGAGGAGGGCCCCAAGAAGGGATTTGTAATGGGGTCCAGAACTCAAGGTGTCCAGGAAATATTAGAAAAATATATATATAGGATGTCCTCACCCCCGCAAACCTGAGCTGGGGGAAGGGACACATGGAACAGGGCCATTCAGAGCTGTTTTGGGTAGCAATAGCTTTGCAGCTAAACCCTGGCATGGTTATTTAACATATCTATAACCTTTAACTGGTTTCATAGATATGTTAAATAGCTGTGGGCAAATTTTGAGCCAGGGGGATGGGAGTGAATTCCACCCAAGATGTAGCTGGGAGTCAACTCCCCCTGGTTACAGAGCCTGCGTGAGAGCTTGGAGAAGATTGGCTCCATGCCATGGGGCTACACCTGCCCAGACTTAACTATGGCAGCCCAGTAAAGCTAGAAGAATATGGGCATGCTGGCAGGTGTAACTGACTGTAGGAGGAGTCGGAAATGGGGCTGCAAAGGAAGATGGGCACTGGGATTTAAACCTAGGCACGGCAGCCATAGAGAGAGAGGACCACATGGTTCTGAAGTGAATAGAGAGGACCATGAAGTTCTGAAGTAAATAGAGAGGACCACGAGGTTTTGGGGAAGAAGGGAGAGGATCATGCAGCTTTGGTGGAGTGAATAGGAGAGGAGCATGTGGTTTTGGAGTGCTTCTTTTTGCCACGAGGCTTAGGCAGCAGGAGAGACTTTGCAGCCATAGAGAAAGGGGAGAGAGGACTCTTGCTGGTGGGCCATGAGAAGGTGCCACATGGCTTTGGATTAACTGGAGGTTGCAGCAGCCACACAACTGATGGTGCCGGGAGCCTGAATCATGGACTTCTACTTCGTTTCCTGAGATACGGTACCCCAGACTGGGCAGAGGGAGAGGGAAGGACTGTGCATCTGTGGGTGTTCTAGAGGACTTTAGTATCTTAATGAAGACATTAAGTCATTACTCTAAGTCTGTGTAACTTTTAAATAAATAATTTATTTCCTTTTCACCAGTCTCTGGCATTGAGAGATGTCTTTCCTCTGGTGGTGGGCATTTCAAACCTAGTAGGTATGTGTGTGGGGGGGGAACCTCCAGAAACAGAAAGGGGGGATCCTTTCTGTAATAATTTATCGAAAACCACCCCCCTCCTGTTCTGTACCACTATGACACTGAAAAGCACAGGCAAAGAATCTAACAAAAGTGCAGAAACTATGTACCAAGGGTAATTAAAGACACATTTCACAAAATACAAGATACTCTCAAAACAAGGAATATCAGCCTCAAAAATGAATTTTATACTTTTCTGGGTAGGAATACCATGTTCCCTTTAAAAGGGAAATGCAGAGTCTTTTGAAGTTAATCATTTAGTTATCACTTATATTATACCATCTCATTAATGTTTAACCATTTTAATTCATTCAACACATATTTATACACATTATTTTAGTACTTAACATGAACAATGCATCATTCTTAATACTAGGTATCAGGTGATCAAGACTGAAATGAGCAATAGCTTTCAAGCAACCTAAAGTAGGAAGAAATCAAGGACATTAAGCCAATTAGCAGTAATCTCCATTCTTCCTCTGAAAGATATCGCACATGATTGATCAAATCTCAGCTATAAGCGTGCCTGAAAGTATTACCATTTAATAGAAAAGTAATAATCTAACTAAATAAATTCAAAGTAAGTGATTAACAGATACACATATTTGAAGTTGTCCTACTTAGGGCATCGTGAGAAGGCAGTGTTCTTTGGAAAAGACAGTAATTCTGGGGAAAATAGGAGGCAGCAGGAAAACAGGAAGGCCAATGATGAGATGAACTAACTCCATAGAAGAATCCATAGGCAGGAGTCTACAGGAGCTGAGCAGGGCTTTTGAGGACACAACATTGTGAACATCACTCACTCAGAATCACCAAGAGTCAGACCTACTCAATGGCATGTTATACACACATTTGACAGTAAAGTGAGAACTACTGATACACTGAAAATTAAAACAAGTTAAAGGCTTTTTAGGTGACTATGTCTCTCATCTGCAAATATGTATTTGGGAATACAAGTGTTCTGTGGCAGGGTTAAATGGACTAAAAGTAGCATTTAATATCAAATTTCTTATGCAGAGACAGGTAGCTATTTATGATAATATTTTCCCTCCTCTTCTCCTCCTTTTGGCAAGATTGCATAGCCCATCTTATTTTTCAATTAGTTGTGACCATATGGTTAAATTACAAAAGATTCTGAGCAGAATGGAAAGCTTATTTTGTAGGCTTGATCCACTAAAGTGTCCACAGCGCTCAACTATATTCTCCTTCCCTTCTGGCAGACTAGGATGGCAATCAAAGAGAGGTTAAACAGAAAAAAAAGCCCTTGTTAGCTGTCTCTGTCAATTTTTTGAGGGAAAAGACCATACTGGAGATCAGGAAGACTCCTTTCAGATCAATAAAATCAGGGCAAAAGAAAGAAAAATACCTCGAATATGTTTAAGCCATCATACAATCTACACTTTATCTGCTATAGCATCCAGCATTGCTTAAGTATTATATTTATCAAGGGATTCATCCAACAAAAAACAAATTCTTAGGTGGAAACAAAATGAAGATGAAAATTTGGGGTAAAGAAATGAAGAAAAATTAAAATAGACCTCCTCCAAAAAGACCTAACTTGTTGAACCTTGTACTGTTGGGAACCTCCCTACCTGGTTTCAGAAGCTGTAATCCCCATGGCTAAGGCTGAGTGAGAGACACCTTGGGACCATAAGCCACTAAGGAGACAAAGCTTATCTCCCCGGCAGGGGCCCCGTCTCTGTCCCCTTTACTTCACCCTACTTGGCCCCCAGTGCATGACCGGTTAGCCAATGACGGGTGAGATTCCTTCAGGGAGGGACAACCTAAATAGGCACAGTAACCAAGAGGCCATCAGGGAAGGACTTGGAGGGGGCTATAGAAAAAGGGGGTATGGACCCTTGTCCCTCGGCTTTGACATAGCCTGAGTCCTCATTCTGTCTGCAAGAAGTCTCCTAATCTCGTGGCTGCCTTACTTCCCCTCCCTGACTTAAGTGTGAACAATGCCATAGGTGGATGTGGCCCTGTGCTGGAAAGGGCTGGTTCCCCAGGGTGATCGGGCCTAAGAAAGAATGCATAAAATCCTGTGAAACCTACTTTGCTAATACCCTCAATCTAAATGATAAGGATCAAAGCAGGGAATGAGTTTGTTCCCCAAAGTGTTATGGCCCTTTAGCTATCTGACCCTGACTCTAAATAAGCCCTCAGAGTTCTTTAAATGTTATCTATTGTTTGATCATTACTTCCTGATAGTGATTGAGCTTCAGTATATGCCCTGTATTCCTATGCAAATTAAACCCAATAAAAGCCCATTGAGGAAAAGCCTCTTGGCCCTTCTCCTTTGAGAGATCAGCCACCTTTCCTCCCCAAGCAGATCATATCTTAGTAGACTTATTCTCATCCCTGATGGCTGGGGGGGGGGGGGGGGGAGGGGCCTGTAGGTAGAATCTCCCCACACTGTAGACTATACTCAGAAAAGGTGAGGGAAAAAACAAAATTTGGCCTCCTGACTAAACCAATATAGAAGTAAATTATAAATAGATGATAATTGATCTTCAATAGCTTTGTATTCTGCCTGTGTGTTTTTCTCTCTTAAACTGAACTTCTTAGTTAACCCTTAGAAGTCATTCCTCTGGATACTGAAAAAAAAATGTAGTTTAATATTACCTAATGATGACTATTAATTGGCATTTTGGAATTCTATAATAAATTATGTGTTTGTTATTGGTCGCCATGCCAAAGGAAGTTAAATGAATTTAGAATTATACAAGTGTACTTTGCTTCTGAAAAGCTGTCTGCATCTTCAGTCATGGCTTGTAATAAAGAACTCAGGTATGCCAAAAATTCTGCTTAGAGAAACATATGCATTTGAAATAAAGACAATGCACCCGTACTTCCCACACACATACTCTAACTATAATCCTAAGTCAAGAACATTTCAAAATTCAAATGCAAACATTTCAAAACTAAAAAATGACCAGAAAGAGCTTTAATGGAAAATAAAAGAGAGAGAAGGGTTAAAAAGTTCTCTTTCCATATGAATGCATATGAGTGTCTAGCACACTTTTAAAATGGGTGAAATTGTGTGTTATGTTTCAGAAATGCTGTGGTAAGGAACAATCCTGCTAATCTCAACTTGATTCTCTCCCCATGATATTTCCATTTGTCTCCAATAGTGTCAGAGGTACATGGAGCCTTTTATCAGCACATTTTATGCACACACCAAAAAAATACATAAATAAAAAATAAATGAAGAGGGAAGAAAGAAAAATACAATACTATTCCAGCTTGTAAAGGCTCAATGCATTTACTACCCATTTTGCTGAAAACCTTCACCTTTCTTGATTTATGACATTCTGGTTCAACTTGGAAAGAAATGGAAACACTTCTTTCTGATCAGTGACAAAACACTCTTAGGAAAGATCAAAATCTCTTCTTCAGCTCATTATATTATACGCCAGCTATCTAGATAGATGGAATGTGAAGAAAAACATATACTTCACTTTGGAAAAAAATGCTTTTCATATAATTCTATCAGCATGCCATACATTTCTGTCCTATTCTCCATTTCTTTTTGAATATTTACCTGCAAAAAAGGGCAAGATTTTTAAAAATTACCTTGTTCATTTCACCTAGCTCTCTTCATTTTTTCTAACCATTTCCTTTATATATGTCCATGATGTTTAAAAGTGTGTAACATGTACGTGTAGACTCAAAACCTGAGGCCAGACACAAATATTAAGGATAGTGTAAATAATACCAGACAAATATATATTTTAGGAAAATAAAGTATGGTGCTTCCTAAGCAAGCCTTGTTTATACGTGCAGACGGAACAAAAACACTGAGTTCTAGAGTATGCCTTGACAATCTTTTAATTAGTTAAAAGTTAAGGTAGTCAATACATATTTTGTTAATGCACCCATCAGAACATGAATTTTATTCAACTTCTCTGAAGGGGGATATGGATTAATTTAAGTATTGACCAATGAGTTTAAGAAGTTCAGGAAGTGATCTTAGTTTAACATAATACTTATTACTTTTTAATTTATCTTTATTGTATTTTTTCTTGTTACTATTTAGTCCCCTTATAACATAATAATTATTGTTACTAAACCAATGAACTATAGCCTATACTTCACTGAACAAAATATTTATGGTCTGCTCTGGATAGACAAAGAGCTCACCTCCAGGGCCCACACACCCTTGCTAGAAGAATTACTGTTTCGTAATTCATAAAAGTAAGAGGGTTGTTTTGCTCCATGTGAGAAAGGGGTTAGGAAAGCCATAGGAGGACACATTGCACATGACATCTTTCACAGACCATGAAGTCCAAGCATTACATCATTGCATTGCTAAATACAAAATCTGGGGACATTTTACGGCTGCCCTTGCTGTGCAGCAAATTATCAAAGTATGTGAAAAATACTTCTAGATTTAGGAAAGTGGAAAGCCATTTGCTGATCTTAAATGAGGGCATCAACAAGAAGGAAATGACCCCATCTAGTGGAAAATAAAGAATTAGAAAAGATACTGCAAACAGTACAGTTGAACAGTTTTATGTTTTCCATGATCTGCCATCCTCTTGCCACTTCTGTATGGATGACACTTTCACAGATTTCTAGAACAACAATCACAAAGCAATCTTCATGTTTCATCTCACTATCAGATCAAAATCATTACATTTGGATATGTTGTTAGTTGTGCTTCAAATTCAGTGGTTTGCACTATAAGGTAAAGATAGTTGAAATTTTAGCCACCTTCCCAAATAAGCACATGGAATTGAATTTTTGGTTTAGAAGTGACACTAAATATCATGCAATTTTACTTGGTTATATTTTAAATAAGAACACTAAGGCCTCCAGAGGTGAAGTGCTTGCCACTGCGGCCCAGCTAGTTACTGGCAGAGTTGGCGGAGGCACCAGGCTTCCTGCTTTCCGGTTCACAATCCTCTTGCTACAACATCCCATGGAAAGAGGCTGTAGAAAGCTGCTTTTTATAAATCGCGTATAAATTCTCAGTGAGCAAGAACATTTTATTTGAACTCGTATTTTTAATTAAGCAGTCAATATTTTATGTTTTAGGAGCAAAATACCCAAGTTAATTGCTACTTTGTTTCTCTTTTCTTTTCATTGAAGTCTGGGTACTGCTATGCAGATGTCACAAAATACTGCATTTTTGAGTTATAGGAAAAAATCAGATAAAACCAAGGATTGCCATCTATTAAAGACAAATAAAGAGGTACTTTTGCTAACATATGAAATATCAAATTATTATATAAAATATATAGAAGTATGGAAAGTACAGCATTTTTCTAATAAGTATTTTTTCACTTTTTATAGAATAATCAATTATATGACCTAGAATTATCTGAATGAGAAAAAATATATGTCTGTATTTATATGAAAGATATATATGCACATATGTATATATATATATGTAACACATACATGGTATGGAATCTAAAAGATAATATACATACATGTGCATATTCTTCCAGTTTTTGATAATTTTCAATTTTGGAATTAAGACAGAATTTTATAACCTATATGTTAGCTCTTAATAGTGATTGTTTCTGTGTATTTATAAACTTAGCCAGGAAGTCTTGCTAAATACTAGTTGCTCCAAGTTAGGACAAGAAAAAGAAAAGAAAAAATAAGCAAGCCACAAATACAATTTTTCTTTGCTAAACCCAAATGAAACCAATTAGTGTTGTCTATTAGCAAAATATTTAAACTGTTCTTATTCTATGTTCAACCTCTCAATAATTATGCTTTGTTTAAATAACATATTAAAGATATTCACTTACTTCAGTGATAATATATATTTTAAATAAATACCCATATTACCTGAAAACTACTTGTTAATGAGCTAGATTATGGTAAATGAATGGATATGAGATTTAATTAGTGACTTAGCATAAAAGCTTTAAGAAAGAAGAACTGGAAACAGGAAGACACAAGATTCCCTGGGCCATAATAAATCATAATATAAGCAACAAAATTAACATATAATAATTTAATTCTTGTGCGATATAAAATTAGTAAAATAACCAGATATGCAAGACTAGGCAACACGCATCAGTTTAGGGTGCTCAAAATTCCATGTGTTGTGACCATGATATCAAACACCATCAATTTTCTACCAGCGTTCCATGGACTGTGTTTTTGGTGAGAGTTCTGCAAGCAGTTGTGATGAAGAGGTAGAGGCACGTGGGACTCTCTTCCTCTAGTCTGTTTTGAAATGTGGTCAGAGGCTTTTTTGTGCATGTGAAATCTTGGAAAATTCAAGCTGTTTCTAACGCCACATGCAGTTTTGGGTGAAGTGGAAGGTCATGGTTGGAGGTGGCAGCCTGCTCCTGTGTGGAGCTGACTGGCATCTACTACAGAGGAGACTAGACATCAGGCGATAGGATAATAGATCACCACGGTCCTGCCAGCCACAAGAAATTCAGTACCCAAAACTTCATGAGTTAAATTTGCACTAATAATGTGGCCACTCTGCAACTTTTATCCCTTTTTATCAATAACAATAAGCATGTTTGCATAAAATATACACCTAAGCTTATAACTGAGCTCTAAGTAACATGCTGAAATGCTTACTTTAAGGTGGTCACTAAGAGAACTAAATAGAATAATTAGAAAATTTTCATTTGATGGTACATACTTTGCTACTAACAGTAAAACATTTGACACCTACTCACTGGAGTAAAGCGTGAAATATATCCCAAGCAAGTTAAAAAATGTGATACACTTCTCAATATTTAACATAAATATTTGTTGAATCCATTTGTTGTGTCATTCCCTGTAGGAGTTGCTAATCTATGACAAAGGTGATGGAAAAACATTGAACACATTTAAAGTGTGATACATAAAGAGAGAATGTGAAATAGATTTTAACACATGATTAAAGACACGTATGACCAGATTGAATGATATATAAACAGAAATTTAAATAAAATCTTGTTAGGACAGCCCAACTCAATTTCTCCCGACACTCAACAAAATAATTATGGAGACATGCACAAAAAGTGAAAACTCATGATAAAATGGGATGGTGAGACTCAACAGTATGTCACAAACAATTCTGAAAAATATCTATGAACTTTAAGGCCAAGATAACTGAACTGAGATAATGAATATTTGTTTGCCTCTCTTATGCAATTATAAGAGTAAACTTCTGGAATCACAGAATTGGAACTTCTGTAAGGGCCTGTTCTTTCTTACAAAAGTGCAAGGCTTGTGCCACTCGGAAAACTGAGTGTCCCTCTTCCTACATGATGGCTACTATTTCAAGGAGGAGAGAACAAGTAGAACACCAGCTACCTCATTTTTGTGTCAGCACCCTTCTTCCATATCCATCTGAATACCCTAGAATTAGGGTGACCATATGCTCCAGCTTGCATGGCACAATCCTAGTACATGCTGGTGCCCTGGTTATTAATAGAGCTTGCTTCCACTCTCAGATTTTCCTTTTTTGGACAATAATTTGTATGTTTACCATACCAACAACATGTATGATCTAGGTACATTACACAGCTGGTTAAATGAGGAATTGGCAGTTGCTTCCTGAATTGGAATAAAAATGCCAATATTTTAAATAAAATAGACACAATTAATTCAGAATTGCCCTTGTGATTATTTAGTCTTATGATTACTTATGTGCTTCCTCTGTTCAGAGTATTAAGACAAAAAAAATGTGATGGTTGAGAAGATTGTATCTCAATCTAATAGTAGCCTATAGTAGTTATATGACAACTAGACACTACAAATTGGTTTAGAAACCATGTATATCTTTCCCCCTCTCATTTACATACTGAGGGTTTTCATCCAATGTTCATGCTAAAAGAAAATGGAATCAAAAGCAATTGGAGAACTCTGTAAGAAAGCACCAATATTAAATACAATTTTTTTCTTTTCTAGATGAGTGAACAAAACAAAAACATAAGTGGGGCCTTTTCATGCATGGTAATTCTTCCATAGAGGATGATTTATAATATATTCAATCAGGCACAAGAAAGATGACCTCAATAGACAAGAGAATAATGATAAATAAGGTAGTATAAAAATTAAAAACATGATGAAAAAAAGCAAACAAAATAAGAAAGAAATGTAAGATCATTTAAAAAAGCAACTGAAGAACCAAAATCTGACTTGGAGGTAATCAAGAGTATCTTGATGTAGAAACCAAAATAAAGGGATTAGAGGAAAAACTAAAAGCTCCTGAACATGTACAGATAATATGAAAACTGATTTTGAAACTGTTGAAAGAAGATGATAAACACAGCGGATGGGAGCTGGGCCCAGCCTCAAGAACGTTTGAAGGAGAATTAAGCATAATTGGTACTCTGATGATAAAAAATACATTTTGAAATAGAAATGTATTTTATATGAAGATTGAATGTCATTACCACCCCATAGATAATATTAGTGACCCTTCAATTAGGCAGATGCTAGAAATGTTTAATATTTTAAGAATACATTTAAAAACCCTAGCAAGATCCAAGCAGGTAATTTTCAAAACAGGAGGATTACGACTTTTCAGTAGTAATTGCCAGAGGACATCAGAGTAAATAGCTGTAAGTCAGAGAACACATTTTATGTTTTCTAAAGCTGTTCCTTTGTGAAAATTTAGAAAACATACTATTTCTTCCCTGGCTTGTGTGACTCAGTGTATTGAGTGCCAGCCTGTGATCCAAGGGGTCATGGTTCTATTTCCCAGTCAGGGCACTTGCCTGGGTTGCAGGCCAGGTCCCCAGTAGGGGGCATATGAGAGGCAACCACACATTGTTGTTTCTGTCCCTCTCTTTCTCCTTCCCTTCCCCTCTCTCTAAAGATAAATAAATAAAATCTTTAAAACAACAACAACAAAAAAAGGAAAACATACTATTTCCTACATTCTTGGACCAAACAACTAAATAGAGAATAAGTATTAAGAATTTAAGGTTAAAGTTTTTGTGTTATAAGAATATGCTATTCTCTGTCATCCTTACTAAAGCCAACCTCCCAAACATTAGCACCTCCCCACTCCCACCCCCTCAAAAAAGAGAATGAATCACAATGTTAGGTTTGTATACCCTTAGCTAATGTTACCATCTTCAGTAAATCACTTGACAATGCTGACTTAGTTTATTCATTTACATATAGAATAATTATAGTATCTGTTTCATAGCTTTATTATGAGCACAAAAGTAGATAATTAATATGAAAGTGATCTTATAATGCTGTGGTTATACAAATGTAAGCAATCATTATTATTTAGGGGCTTGCAAATTCTTTAGGAGGAATATCAGTCATTTTCACGTTCCTTTCTGGAAATGACACTACTCAAACCGCATTAATATTTTTTCCCTAAATAAAGTATTTGGAACAGAACCGCATGGCACATAGGAAAACATCCCTTGTTAAGTCTTTCAAATGCTAATTTTAGCATTTAGCATTTGAAATATAAAAACAAATTCTTCTTGTTAACTAAAGACATGACTTTGAGCTTGAAGTGTCTACCACAATCCTATAAATATATATATTCCACTTGTTCCTTTTATTGGGCATATTCATTCACAATGTTTTCCTATTTATATATTTAAAATTCCTATCCCTCAATGATTCCACCTATCAAAACTAATCAGCAATTCTTTTTAACTGGTTATCTGAATTTTCCAGTCACAATACTTGCTTATTTTATTTTAAATTATATTTTAGATGAAGTAGAATACTCTATAGTATAGCTCCATATGTTTTTATTTTATTCTAAAAATGCTGTTCACAAAATCTTTTTTAGGATATGGAAGATGCTTATAATATAGTTCTTAGCAAAATAATGATACAAATTAGTTGCACAGTTGGGACTGATTTTTTTTGCATATAATTCAGAAAGAAGAAACATACCAACATGATGGTAGTAGATATCCCTAGTGATAAGATTCTTTTCTTCTTTCTTTTTCTTATCGTCTGTATTTGCCTCATAAGTTATATAATTGTAGAAAATGTCTATTAAAAATATAATAAAGGAGAACAGAGTTCTTGCAAGCCAAGTCAGAAAATGCATTGAAGAGAAAGGGAAGCAAAGTAGGATAATTGCAAAAAAGGGATGTGGCAAGATTTCCAGAAGATATCAGTGAAGGGATATAGGTAAAGACAGAGAATAGTGATGCAAAACCTTTTGATAAAAAGCTAGGCATAGAACCTGCAATTCTCCAGTATGATGTCTAGATTATGAAGCTAAGGAAGAAAGAATCAAAAGGAGTCACAATCAAAGCAATAGGAGGAAAGGATCATTTCAGAAGCTGCTAATTGGCAATTGATTAGAGGACAGTGGTTAAAGCAGGCAGACCAGGGAGGAATTGTGCGGCGGTCAAAATGAGACATGACCATATTACAGACCTACTTATGTAGTTCTAAGAAATGTTTCTAAGAAGGCACAACTGACAATCACATGATTCTACCAAATAGCCACTGGAAGAGAAATTAATATAAAGCTATCTTTAGGTGAAGATGACATCATTTCCAAACAACTTAAATTTTGTGAATACATTACTTAGATGTACAGCAGTTCAGTGAAATGACATGGGTTAAGTCTTACATAAATAAAGAAGAATGCAATACAACCCTAGTTGATAGAAACTATTTTATGAAAACTTTGTATATGATATCAAATAAACACTACCTGCCTAACAGTCCCTTTTTACGTATAAGACAAAGGCTCTAGCTTCTTGGTCCAAAGTCACTGTTCTGCAATCTGTCAGCAGGATATTATAACTATGATGCCAGCTTTGTGCTGGAAATCATAGGGAGTTAAAAGCTATTTCTTCTTTCAAAGAAGCTATATTCTTGTTAGAATGCTCTAACAAATACATGTTAATAATGCCAAGGATATGTCTTATAGTTTTGTTGTAATGATAAAATTTAGAAACAACCCCTCCAAAACCCCTCCATCATTACACATACTGGTTACATATAAATAACATTGGGCTTATTCATATAAAGCTATGCTATACTTCAGTTAAAATGAGCATATATATATGTGTGTGTGTGTGTGTGTGTGTGTATATATATATATATATATATATATATATATATTAAAGTATCAATAAATTTTATAAGATTCCATGACAAATAGCAATACTCAAATACCAAAGAATAGGGATAGAGAGAGGGAGAAAGAGAGAGAGAAGGGGAGGTGACAGGGAACTGATCTGGGAGGGGAGAGGAGGAGAAGGGAAGGAAGGAAAGTGGAATTTGAAATGAATTGCCAGAAAAATGTAGGGAAGAGTTTCAAAGAGGGAAGGAACTCCAGAAGACTTGGGGAAAAATGGGGAGTGAGATAGGACTTTAAGGATGGGAGGACTTGAAATGGAAAAAGGGGTGTAAAAGAACAGGATAAAAATAGGGAAATTATTGTTCATTCTAGAAAATAGTGGGTAAACCAACTGGGAATTGTGACAAAAGAAGTAACATTTAAGAAGACAGGTGGGGAACAACTGGTGAAGGGGCTCAAGGGGGCTGTAGTATCACTATAACAGGTCTCTTTAGTGCATTTGTCAAAAACCTTCCTATCTTTATGAAATGGGGATTTCCTACTACACCACAACTTATCTTCTTCTACCAACTATTACTTGTGTCCTGGTTCATTTACCTGTGTAAAAATTTTTCGGTTTATTTTAAATTATGCCCTAGTTATTTGAGCAATCTTTCTAGCTCAAACCAAGAGGTCTTTCTTCTTTCCTTAATAATTATTCAAAATCAAGAAGGAGGGCTAAGATGGAGGCATAGGAAGAAATGTTTCATTTCCTCGCACAACCAAAAGAAGAATAACAACCAATTTAAAACCAAAGAACAACCAGAACTTCTAGAAAAAACATTTTTATGGAAGTCCAACAACCAAGAAGTTAAAGAAACATTCAACCAGTCAGGAGGAGGGGCAGAGATGGGCAGCTGGGCAGAGAGGATGGGGCAAGGCAGTGGCTGGCGGACCGCATAGGTGATCACATTCACACACAGACAAGCCCGAGGGAAAGCAGAGGAGTGAGAAGGACTGTGAAACCCAGGGTTTCAGTTTTGGAAATTTAAGACTCAAAACAACAGGCTGTAAAAAAACATCTGTGGGGATTGTGGGGGCAGGAGAAACTCACAGCATCACAGGAAAGTTCTTTGGAGAGATCCACAGGGTCTTAAAATGTACACAAACCCACCCACCTGCAAATCAGTACCTAAAGGGCACAAACAACTTGTGGGAAATGAGGGAAGTGACAGAAAGTGGGACTAGAACAGGGCAAGCAGCACTGTAACCTCTCTGACCCCTCCCCCACAGACAGTGCCACAACGTAGCAAAGAGGGTTGCCCCACCTAGGTAAATACCTAAGACTCTGACCCTTACACTTAACAGGTGCTCCAAGACAAAGAAATATGGCCCAATGAAAGAACAGATCAAAAATCCAGAAAAAGAACCAAGGGATGAGGAGATAGCCAACCTGTCTGCTGCAGAGTTTAAAACACTGGTAATCAGGATGCTCACAGAATTGATTGAGCTCCATCACAAAATGAAGGAAGAAATGAAGGCTATATAAAGTGAAATAAAGCAAAATATACATGGAACCAACAGTGAAGGGAAGGAAACTGGGACTCAAATCAATGATTTGGAACAAAAGGAAGAAATAAGCATCCAACCAAAAGAGAATGAAGAAACAAGAATGCAAAAAAAAAAAAATGAGGAGAGGCTTAGGAACATCTAGGACAACTTTAAGTCTTCCAAAGTCTGAATAATAGGAGTGCCAGAAGAAGAAGAGGAAGAGCAAGATATTGAAAATTTATTTGAACAAGTAATAAAGGAAAACTGGTGAAGGAAATAGACTTCTAGGAACTCCAGAAAACCCAGAGTCCCAAATAAATTGGACCTGAGGAGGAACATACCAAGTGCATCATAACTAAGTTACCCAAGATTAAAGAAAAGGAGAGAATCTTAAAAGCAATAAGATGAAAGGAGAGAGTTGCCTATAAAGGAATTCTCATAAGGCTATTGGCTGATTTCTCCAAAGAAACTTTACAGGCCAGAAGGGGGTGAAAAGAAGTATTCCAATTCATGAAAGAGTAGGACCTGCATCCAAGATTACTCTGTCTAGCAAAGTTATCATTTAGAATGGAAGGGCAGAGAAAGTGCTTCCCAGATAAGGTAAGTTTAAAGGAGTTCACTATCACCAAGCCCTTATTATATGAAAGGTTAAAAGGACATATGTAAGAAATAGAAGATCAAAAACTATGAACAGTAAAATGACAACAAACTCACAACTATCAACAACTGAACCTAAGAAACAAAAACAAAAAACTAATCAGGAACAACTAGAACAGGAACAGAATCACTAACATGGAGACCGCATGGAGGGTTACCAGTGGGGAGGGGGAGAGGAGAGAGGGGGAAAGTTATAGGGAATAATAAGAATAGGTAGGCACAAAATAGTCAGGGGGAGGTTAGAATATTATAGGAAATGGAGAAGCCAAAGAACATGTATGTACAACCCAAGGACATGAACTTTGTGTGGGGGGTTTGCTGGAGAGTGAGGGGGTGGTGCAGGGAGGAGGGGGATAAAGAGGAGAAAACAAATTGGGACAACTCTAATAGCATAATCAATAAAATGTACTTTAAAAAACAAAAAACAAAAACAAAATCAACGTTATCCAGTCATATCTCCCTATCTTAAAATAAATTAGGGAGAAAGGATTCTGATGAACCCCACCCAAATTTCAGTTCTAACCTGTGGCACTCAATCCCCAGCAGATGAGTGATTTGGCTGAGCTGACCTTGAATTGTCTTGATCCGTGAAAGCTAACTCCCCAATGTCACACTCCCCCCGAAAGCACATGGTACCTCAGAAGGGACAACTTTTAAAAGTCATCCTAGCTCCATACTCATGGAGCGGTCGTCTGAGAACTTTTACAGAGCTGCATTGCAACCTTGACTTCTGACCAGTCCTTCTTCCCTTGCAAGCAAATCTCTGTCTCAGAGTCTTTCCTGAAGAACCTCACTTAAAACAATGAATATATTTTATTTTTGCCTGGATATATAAATTTATAATTTCTATTGCATCACTTATATCTAATAATTAGTTTGTTTAATGAATAACCATTTCCAGATACAATGTACAATATACATATACAATAGGTTGGTGTGTACATTTGCTCTTTGACTTACATTTAGGTGTTTGCCACAAAGCATTAGAGATTGTAAGCTATTTAAGGGCAGACTATATAAACACTGTAAGCCTGATCTGTATGGAAGATAGCACAATGATGATATCAAATGGGCAAGAATAAGAATTTTTTTTTCAAATTTTGTTTTCCATGGTTGAACTCATTTTTATGAGGCAATAATATGGTGGCCTACCTATAAGTTTTTGCTTCATAGTGTTAACAGGTTTTATTCATAGGATTGATTGCTTTTACTTAGGTTGTTTTTCTACCAATACATCAAGAATAATATGTGTGTACATATATATATATATATATATACATATATATATATATATATGCTTTTTAAAGAAAAACATATGTATATATTTATATTAAAGGGAATATAAGGAGTGGTAATTATTTTTAACTCTAAAAAATAACTGTTTTAGGATTTTTAGAAAAAAGGTCCCCATCTCTATTTATGTCCCACACAGAAGAACACAAGTCCAATCATGGTAATACTGTGTGGTTCAGTAACGCGCAGTTTGGGGAGGTGGTACTGCTAGTGGAGCAGGTCCTGCAGATGTTTCTGTAGGTGATCCTGCTGTGCACTTCCTCTCTTGCCTTGTGGGAAATTCAAACCAAAGAAAATGGCCAAAAGCTTTAGCTCTGATAATATAAAATGCTGTTAGTGGGACTTATGTGTAATATAAATCAATTTTCTTTTTCTTATAAAGCAGCAAGTCTGTGTGGTGTAAGTAAGAGATGATGAGATGAAAATCATGTTAACAATTTATATTGGATAGATACCTTTTTACAGTTTTGTTTCTTTTTTAATCATGTGAATATATACCTTTTTCAAAAGTCCTATTCTTTGAGAGACATGCTAGTAATTGCTAGTAATTATCCTACAGGGCAATATATATAACACAGAAAATTTAAAAAATTGGTTTTGATACAATTTCTTTTAATGTATTATTTTGTATCTCCAAAAATCTATAAAGGGATCAAAATAAGTCTATTACTAATCATAAACAAATCAGCTGCCTCTTGTAAATTATGTATAGAAAAGACTTATTCCTCGTGTTACTAATCTTCAGTGCGTCTCTGAGTGAACACTGACTTCTGAATGCTTCATGTTCTTTTATAATGAATTATGCAGAAGTTCCATACCAGAACTATGCTAAGGTGCTAAAGATCATGTCAATGAGTTGCTTGTGATTCATATAGATGTAGTGAACAAATACCCAAGTTTTTCTTTTTATGTAAGTCCAACATTTTGGACATGAAAAATAACTCCCATCAACACAAAAATGGGTAAATTGAAAAGCAACTGCTACAATGAAATAATTTTCTTTAAGAAAAGAAGAAGAAGAATTATCCATTTTTTAAAGGACGCAGCTGGGAAAAATTTCAGAGTAACTTGCTGTGCAAGTTATGCTTGCAAATCTCATTAACTGTAATGGAATTTTGAATGTAACAACTAGCACATTGATTTGAACACTTTCCCAACATGTACATTTTATTTTTAGAAAAGCATTTTTTTTTCAGAGCACTAAGAGTTCAGAAAACTTTGTCTTTCTAGCAAGTCTCAGAGTATGTATGGATGTTCCTTTTACTTAAAAAAATATAAAAACAAATAGAAATCACAAAAGTTCTTTCTATTATTTTATGGAACAGGAAAACACTAAGAAATGTAGTTCTGGGATCCCTTTCTCTTACATTTATGTATTACTTTTTACATTTATATATTTATTATTTGCATTTACTTATTACAATAAAATTTTTGTCCTCATAGAAAATATAATAATATTTGGAGAAAATCCTTGAAAAAAAGAGTCTGTGGTTATATTGTTTAAAAACCAGCAAACAACACAGAGAGAGGACAGAGTTTAATATCGCCAATGTACTATGACATGGTTGCTCCAAACAATGAGTACCATATATAGACGCCATTTTGAATGGCAGTCATCCCATTCTTTGGAAACTATAAAACTCACCCTAACTTCATGAGTTATATAAATATCTAATCACCACAATGTGGTACACTTGAAACTAATACAATATTGTATGTCAACTGTAGTTGGAAAATAATTTTTTAAAAAACTCACCCACTCTAAGAAACTGTCATAGTCACTGGGACCAGGGACTCTATTTACCCATTACACTGTCTTCAGAGCACCCCCTTTTGAGCTTTTTTAGGTGATGCACTAGGGAGCAGATGCTAAAATGATTATAGATGCTAAAATCATTATGGCAATGGCACAAAATCAGTGGTCCTATTAAAATCCAGACCTTGTCTTAAGATACCCCAAAAAAGGAACATTTTTTTTTATTGCTGTGTATAAAATTTCTTGCAACAAATGTCTTTTAGTAAAAATCAATAAACACTATTTTTCAAAAAAAAAAAAAAACAGAAAACTCCAACGCACTAAGTATGGTAGAGACTGCTAATCTTTTGTTAATATCTGATTTTCCTTCCCCAATTTTATCGAGCATGTGCCTTCTAGAATTAAGACTATATTTTCAGATTCTCTTGCAACTAGGTGTAGCCATGTAACTAAGTTAAGGCCAATTGTATATGAGCAGAAGTGTTATGTGGCAACTTATGAAGAAATAGGATATAAACTTCTGCTCTTTTCTACTTATCCCTTCCTCCATGCCACACTTAAATAAAATATGTTGGTATCTAAAATATCGAGCCCAGACAAAATCTAGAAAACAGTATTTAAAATGACCAGGTAGGGTTGATCTTGATTGCTTATAAAAGAGCATAAGTTATTTTATTGCATTGTGTGGTATTATTGTATTATACTTCACCATAAGTAGAAGTATTTTAATGTTGCTTGAATTTTAAATGTTTTAAGGTAATATATTTGAGGAAAATTGGGAAAATGCAGAAGAAAGCTAGGCTTAAATGAACAGTTCTGACAGAAGAATTCAAATAGTGTCCTTTATGTTCAGGTAATATTTTCTAACACTAACAAATAAAAAGATCAAAATCAGAGGATGCATTATATTGGGTTGGCCAAAAAGTCCATATAGTGTTATTTTTCCTATATAATAAAATACATATTTTTCATTTTCATGAATAACTTTTTTGATTTGGATATTTTGAGTATGATGGCTCTCTCCCACATGGTAGAATGTTGCTTGATCTGAATTAATGTCTTGATTTGATCACTATCAACTTCAACTGGTCTACTCAACTGTGGAGCATTGTCTAGAAAGAAATCTCCAGCACAAAATTTTGCAAACCACTTTTTACACATGTGATCACTCACAGTACCTTTAGCATACACTGCACAAATCTTTTTTGCATTTCAATTGTGTTTTTATCTTTTTGAAATAATAAAGCATTATATGCTGAAAATGTCACATATTTTCTTCCATCTTCAATATTAAAACAGCTGCACAAAAATTCACCAATTTTGATCAGTTTTTCTTAATACTTGCTGATATGACAGCTATCACAACACAATCTAACAAAATTATTTCAAATAAAGTTAAAGACAACTAAGCACTACTAGAGCCATCTCATGGAAAAACAAACTTTTTGACCAACCCAATTGGTCTTTGACCAAGACCAATCTATTAATGTAAACCTTTTTTTTTAACATTTAAAAAAACAAAATCAGCCTCTGTTTAAGTCCTAACTCAAACAATGAATTAAATCTGCCCAAACAGTAAATAAAAATCTGTCCTAAATAATAGCATGAACTACATATACAATAATGTTCTTTATTTCCTCTTATTGAAGTGGACATTATTAGATTTGAGTATACCATATGGGAATAAGTTATTTTATATTTCGTGTCCCAACCCCACTCTAAGTCTAGCTCAGGACTATGCATTAATTTTTATAATTTTTCTCTTTTTGGCAAAATAAAGAATCATGTGGGCTAGCTTTTCAACAGTGAAGAAAGATCATTGAGCCTTTTAGTGCATAAAAAATGAATGAATGCATGAATGAAGGAAGGAAGTAATTAATGTGGGATTGATAAACTCATGTACAATTGGCGATATAATAGTCAAAGTGAATAATGGTGATAAGATTACTACTAAGATGAAAATCTTACTCATATTTAGTAATGTTTGTCTTTAAATTTATTGGATTATATACATAAACTTCTGTTTCAAATAATACCAAACTAAATTGAATCATTAGAAACATGCACAGATGAGACATTCTACTGGAAATAGAAAACAGTATGTATATAAATTTGCCTGTTTTATAAAGAAACATCTAATATTTTAGAGTATTTTGAGGTCCAAATAACGGTCAAAATACTTTTCCAAAAAGCCTTTTTGATTAATCATGATGAACATCTAAATATTCTGTATTCAAAACATACTCTAAATGGAAGAAGGGGTAATGCTAGTCATGTTTGTCTTTGAATTTATAATTACCATCAACAAATATTTTTTGAGTCTCCTCTGTGCATGTCAGTATGGTAATAATGATCAGCTCACTGACCGCCATCTAGATGTCCAATGCTAAATTAAGTTTCTCTGATTTATGTTCATTGCTTTATTTGTGCCCTGGCTCATCTGTTCTTACAAGCTGCTCTGTTGTGCTCCTACCAGCAAATTATGTGACAGTACCAACCTGGTGCTGATTTACTGAACTTTGTGTTACCAAAAAAAAAAAAAAAAAACCACTTCTCAGTATATGTGTATATATATCCCTGCCCATTATTGTTTTTTTCTACCTCCCTTTGTCTCTAAGTGAACACTGCCAAGCAATAATATACCAAGTAATTAAAAAAATAAATCAACTTATCTTTACACTTTTCCATCTGTTGGTCTATGTTAGTTTACATCCTTCCATACCCTGGTGAAATCTATAAAATTTCCATTTAGTTACTACATTCAGTTAGCCTAAGATAAAACAATCCTATTAGCTAGAAAATATTTTTAAATGTAAATTTAAATGGGTCACTTACTAATTATAAATTTCTTGATGAATCATAAAGATCGAATTCAAAATCTTCCTTTAGTATCTGAATCATCTCAGTCTTTAGTCTCATTTCCCATTACTCCAGTCTCTGTACCATACTATCATGCCATAAAAACCTTGAATCTACAATATAAGCCCCTTCCCAATGCATTTGTGTGCAGTAGCCCTTCCCTTCAGCATATGGCTCAACTTCTATTCAGGTTTCAAACATAGCCTTTGCCATTCTTATCCAACTTCTTGCTGCAGTTTATGAAAATTCTTCTACTTATGGTCCTATAACTTTAGTGACTATAAATCCCTAAAATTTATCATATTTTCTTTTTTTAAAAATATTTCATTTATTTATTTTTTTAGAGAGAGGAGAAGGGAGGAGAAAGAGAGACATCAATGAGTAGTGGTCTCTTGTACACCCCCTACTGGGGACCTGGCCCACAACCCAGGCATATGTCCTGACTGGGAATGGAATCAGCGACCCTTTGGTTCACAAGCCGGTGCTCAATCCACTAAGCCACACAAACCAGGGTAATCATATTTTCTTGGAATTATTCATTTACTTATCTATCTCCCTGACAAGATTATGCTTCATGAAACCAGAGTCAAGGTTTTTGTACCTCTTCAATAGTAAGCTCCTAAAATATTTGAACCATGTTTCTTTACTCCTATAACCCAAAACTTAATACGATTTGCCTTTCACATGGTAGGTGTTCATTAACATTATTTGAATATATGAATGAATAAAGGGACAAACAAATATGCATCTGCAAGCTGAACTCTTATCTTTAGTCCCTTACTTATAATCTTCCAAGTATATTATAATTGGTAATTTCTTTTCCTAATTGTTGTTGTGATATTTAAGCCCAAGCACATGGCAAACTTTATTAGTGCAAACTTTCCTTTACTTAATATTAATATTTTATGAGGCCATAAAGATATAATAATATTCAGCAATTTCCATTTGAAATAAATTCCTCTCCTGAGCTTGGACAATCCAAATAAAGATAAAAAATTATCTGAAATGTCCGATTCTCTGTGTCAAAAATTCATATATTTTTATTAAAGCCATGCTAGTCTACTCTTCCTAACTGGCAGGGGATTCCACTACATAAAGCTTTTCTGTATGTTAAATTGTCAACTTTTGGCAATAATTCTACATAAAGTTCTTAAAACAAGCTAAAGAAGTTTAAAATAAAACAGTAATCCATTTATTATCACATAAGTATTGTTCAAATGGAACAAAATTAAAGACGGCCAAAAATAGTAATATAATCCTAATATCTACGTTGAGTATCTTGGAAGAATACCAATTATTTGACATCAGTCAGATAAATAGTTTTTATATTTGTCTATGTTTATGAAAACAAAGTAAGACAAAATTAAATGTCAAAATCAACAATATCAAACAATCACTATATTATCTACAAATGTCATTCTTGGCTTAAATACGAAATGAAGTAGAACTATTTTGAACAGAGTGGACAAAAAACTTAAATATATACCTAGTTGATATATAATGTCTTCAAATATATGTGTCATCTATTATAACAATCTTGTCACTTAGAAATTACTTTTGTTTCTTATTGGCAAAACCATAATGTATGTAATAGCGTGTCTTTCTGTTTTTAACTCATTAAACAAATTTCGTTGCAATTTAATTTTAAATAAAATATCATTTAAAGTCATGAATGTATGTCATTTCAAAATAAGACATTGAAGGGCCTTTGAAAAGAAAGATTCATCTTTCTATCTTTAGAAGTTTATCAGGTTTTATCAAAAATGTAATCAAAACTTTTAAAATCTCTAAAAATAAACATATAAACAAGAAGAACCACATGCTAAGTTGAGGCAGAATTCTCAGTTCATTCAATTATTGCAATAAATTCACAGTTTTTCTTGAAGGTTGAGGAAAAATAATTTTCTAATTCTAAAACAAAGTTTAAAATCACGTTAACTTCATCTTGAAGTTTAAGTAAGTGGATACTTAGTATTGTAAGTTTACTCTGCAAACACACTTACAATTTTCTGGAAAGAAGAAGATGAACGGCCTTCTCTAACAGAGACTAGAAACATACTTTTGGGGGCTTTTACTAAAAATAATTGTAATAGAGATTTACTAAGGTATTTACTCGCTGTTTCTTTAATTGCCTCAAGTTCTACATTGTTTTTGGTGCCTTGTTATTATCTTTTCTTCTTTATTAAAAACAATGCCTCAGGGAAATAATCTCCAGTGTCTCATAGTGAACATCTATTATGTTCTGTTCTGTACAGTCCATTTCACGTTCATGAAGTGTATTTCTTTCAACAGCCTAGCAACAGCCAATTACTTGGTTCTGATTTTCTTTTTCATAAAGGTGAACATAAGACTAATGGCTGGATACTCAAAGTACAGACTCCCTTTAAAATGGTGATTATCTACACTGGCTGGTGTGGCTCAGTGAATTGAATATTGGCCTGTGAACCAAAGGGTCACTGGTTGGATTCCCAGTCAGGGCACATGACTGACCTGCAGGCCGAGTTTCCAGTTGGGGGTGTGCAAGAAGCAACCATATATTGATGATTCTTTCCCCCTCTTTCTCCATCACCTCTCCATTCTCTAAAAATAAATATAGAATCTGAAAAAAATAAATTAAATGGTGATTATCTAGAATAAAGGCATTACCAAACTGGCAAGGTCTGCTCTCAGGAAAGAAAGAGGGAGAGAGAGACTTTTTATCATTCTGACATTGGGAGAGCCAATAGTCCTATGAATAAAGAAGATCTGTAACTATTAGAACTTGTCTCCACACATTGTGGTCAAAGATCATCTAAGAATAAAGCCAAGACAGAAGAGAGTGGAGACTTCTGGTCCAGATGGAGGCATAGGTAAACATAGCTTGCCTCCTCACACAATCACAGCAAAAATTATAACTAAATTACAAAACAACTATCATGCAAAATCATCCGGAAATTGAGCTGTATGGAAGTCCAACAACCAAGGAGTGAAAGAATTCACATTCATCCAGACAGGTAGGAGAGGTGAAGTGGAGATGTGCAGAAAGGCATGGAGATGCAGAACAGGCAATCCCATACCCATGTGTGGTGGATTTTTATCCAAGGGAGAGATACCTTGGGGGCTAGGGATCCCAGCCCCATACCAGCCCACCCAGTCCAGGGTTCCAGCGCCAAGAAGATAAGTCCCCAAAACTCCAGGCTATAAAAACCTGTGGGGGTTGGGATGGCTGAAGAAACTGCAGGATTCTCAGGAGTCTCCTTTTAAAAGTCCTGCAAGGGCCTTACGACTTATGCAGACTCACTCCCTTTGGGCTCCAGCACTGGGACAGCAGGTGAAAGGACACCAGTGGCATAAAGGGAGAAACTGAAGTAGCTGGCATCAGGGTGAGTTCTGAGGGACAGCTTCTTCCTGGACAAAACTTAAGAGGTCAGGCAGTGGTATTTTCTCCTCACTGAGCCCACCCCCACACAGAGCCACAGAGCAGTGACACCATATCAGGGACTCCAAAAACCTGGTTTACACAGGTTGCCCCACCTGGCGATTACCCAAGGCTCTACCCCATCCAACTTACCTGTGCAGTTTTCTGCATAGGCCACTCTACTAAGACAGGGAGTCAAAGCAGCTCTATCTGATGCTTCACAACTTCATAAATCACAACCTCCCAAATAAGCCACAGCTGGCCTGAGTGAGCCTCAGGCTTGGTATTAGCAACAGCCAATCTATAGTCACAGCTTGGCTTCACCTGGGAATGTCTTATTCCAGCAGAGTAGCAGCCATCTCAAATTTCTTTATAGCTCAGGCAGGGTGACCCCAGAAAAACACAGGTGGGGGCTAACCTTGGCCTGCATCATCTGGGAAACCCAGGGTGAATGCAGTTAGTGGACAGCTCCAGACCACATTGGACCAGAACCACCCTGCACCTGCACAGCTGATCTTCAATGGAGGATAGAGGTTGGTGGTAAGTGGTCACAGCCAATGCTTTTAGCTGACTGGCCTGGGTAGATCCCTCCTATTGATCTCCCAACAGAAACCAAGGCTCAACTACAAGAGGAGGGTGTACTCAGCCCACACAAAGGGTACACCTGGAGTATCCAGCTTGGGTGAAAGGGGAGCCTGTACCACTGGATTCTCATGTAGTAGGTGTCCTAATGTATTAGGCCACCCTATCAAGGCAGGGTGTCAAAGCAGCTCTAACTAATACTTTAAAACAAACACAGAGAGGCTGACAAGAGGAGGAGACAAAGAAACATGACCCAAATAAAGAACAGATCAAAACTCCAGAAAAGGAGCTAAATGAAATGGAGATAAGCAATCTATCAGATGCAGAGTTTAAAACACTGGTTATAAGGATACTCAAGGAACCTAGTGAGGACCTCAACACCATACAAAAGATCCGGTCAGAAATGAAGGATGCACAATAATTAAAATAAAGAACAATTAGTTTATTTTGTTACTAGATTCCACATATAAGTGAGATCAATGGTATTTGTCTTTCACCACCTGAGGGTTTTTAAGGGCAAAGATTTTAGGGGAAATCTAAAGGGAGGATCTCAATAGAATATTTATCAGTTTTCCATGTGTGTCCTTTCAGGGTGGTGGTTTCTCCCATGGCAGAGAGACATTAGTCATTGAAGCTGGTCCTGATGTCAGCCATGGCATCCCCCCACCTGGCCTTACTGCTTCTCTGCACCTGAAGTGCAAACACAACTGAGGCCTAGATGTTATCTGTTGTTTGACCAAAAGTCTGTCTTTGTCGTAAATAGACCTGAGGCTTTGTTCCTAACCTTTTGTGATGCCAATCAGAATCCCATTGTCCTGAAGGTCCAGTGCTTTAGGGAGTGGTCCTGCGAGGGCTTGTATGGGAGTCATAAGAGGCTATTCTCTGGTCAGTGCTATGGGAGGGAAAGTCAGGGGAAGTTCAGAACCACATGACCAGCCACATGAGAGGTAAGGTCGTCTAAACCACATGACCACTAATATGCCAGGACAGGAAAGGTTACTCTGGGGGTAAGGTCCTTCTTTTCCTAGTTTTGCCCATTGCTAGGAACCCTAGGCTTGCTGCCCTAGAGACATTCCATACCTGGCCTGCCATTCCTACTCTGCTCCTGCCTATTTAAATGCCTACTACATGGCCATAATAAATTCAAGAAGGGTAGGCAGGGGAATTTCCCACTCACTTACACTGTGGTATAATAATATATATATATATTTGTTTTTATCCCAGGCTACTGGTACAAGAACTTCAAAAACCCTTGGAATTTCCTGCATGTTATGCATTTTTTTATTATTCATAATAAGCCCCTTTCAACTATACTTGTGTTTAAGCTAACAATATAACTTTTGATGGACCTTAGATAATTTCAAAGGCAAGTGATTAGAGGGTTGAAACTTTCAGCCCCACCCCACAACCTCCAGGGAGAGTAGAAGAGCATGAGATGAAGTTCAGTCAGGTGGCTCTGATTTAGTAAATCATGTCTAAATAATGAAGTCCCAGTAAAACCTTGCACAGGTAGCTTCTGGGTTGGCTAATACACTAGTGTACCGGGAGTGTGGTACGTCAGGAGAGGGTGAGGAAGCTCTGTTCCCCAGATGCCACCCCCCACAGTACATTTCATCTCTTTCATTTAGTGCTTCTTGAATTGTAACCATTATGATTAAACTGCAGTAATAAGTATAGTGCTTTCCTGAGTTTTGTGACTCATTCTGGCAAACTTTCTAAGCTGACAGGGGTCTTGGAAGCCCCTTGAATTTAGAGACAACCAAGTGGAAGTACAGATAACTTGGGGGTACCTGAGGCTTTCAACTGGAATCTAAAGTGGGGGCAGTCGTGTGGGACTGAGCCCTATCGTGGGGGTCTGTGCCAACTCTAGATAGTTAGTTTCAGAATTGAATTAAATTATAGAACAACTACTTGGTGTCAGAGAATTGGCCCAGAAGCTTCAACATATGGTTAAGCTATTAAGAGTTGGGTTTCTATCCCTTGAAACTAAAATGAAAGTGACTCTTGATTTTTCATAATTTATTATTAACTTAAATCCATTTGTTTAACTTCTTAAGGGTATTTCTATTTCATCCTTTAATAAGTTAAGATTCTTTAAGAATTACATACTGTTTACACAATGTTAATGTTCTGCAGTAATATTTTTTAATTGTTAAACTCTCAATTTCTTTTTTTAATACATGATGATAATGTAACTTCATTTCTTTAAGACAACCTTTTCTCTTTTCTTTCTTTTTGATTCAAACTGGCCCCATTCTGCACTCTGAATCACTCGCCGCCTTCTCCCGTGCATGTTCACTTTTAACCACTAAGCCCTCAGGACAATAAGGCCCATGTCAGCATCAGATAATCTCAGGAAAAAGCACTGGATCTATTTACCAAAGAAACCAAGTTTTAATGAAAGGAGAGATAACATCCAGACCTCAGTTTTGTTTCAGCTCTAGACCAAGAAAAGTGACTGAAACCAAAACTGGCACCTTGGGTGACATCAGGACCAGAGACACTGAACAACTACCCACTACACAAACAGCTAGGAATTAGTAGAGGCCACCGGTCTGACTATGAGCCTAACTCCCTTAGTCACCGTGATTGATCATCTTTACGTATATAACCCTGTCAGGGGAGTCATCGAGGAGCCAGGTCTTTAGTGTGAGCTCTGGGCGTAGGCCATCTCCTGAAAATAAAACCTTACTTTCTTTGCTGCAAATTCCTGTTTGTGTCTTATTTTGCTGTGATACACACAGGCAAACAAACCCCTTTAGTCGGGTAACAATAATAATGCTTATTTTATTGAATAAAATGTTTTGTTGTTGCTTTGGTTTGGTTTTTATATTCTCACAAAACTTGTTTGGATGACAAAGATTCTCTGCTTGACAAAACTTTACTCAGGCTAGTCTGTACTTTTTGGATTTCTGTGTTGTTTTCTGCATTGTCCAATTTTAGCAAGAATCCTGCTAAGCCTGTTTAGTCATTATCCCTCAGTCTCCATATCTAATTGCCATCAGTATTTAATCAGTATATTCATTTTTCCACCATCTCCCATGTGATGTCTGGTCATTTTGGACTGCCTTTGTCAAGAATCCTGTTAGCTCACTTTAGCTTGAATCTCCTCTTACCTCTGATATTTTCTCCTAGAAATTTCCCCCACCTTGCTCTTGGCTATAAATTTCCACTTGCCAATGCTATATCTAGAGTTGAGTTCAATTTCTCTACCCTACTGAGAATCTCCATTCCAGTGGTCCCTAAATCTACTGCTATGCCCTCTACCCCATAGATAAATTCTGCTTACTTGTCTTCAACAAGTGGCATAAATACTGGGTTGGTCAGAAAGTTCATTTAATGTTTTTCTGTACAATGGCTCTAGTAGTGCTTCATTTTATTTAACTTCATTCCAAACAATTTTGTTAGATTGCATTTCATATTTTCAGCTGTCATATCAACATGCATTTTAAAAAACTTATCAATATTAGTAAATTTTTGTGCAGCCATTTTAATACTTAAGATGGAAGAAGACACACACCATTTTTGGCATATTATGCTTTCTTATTTTAAGACAGGTTCAAATGCAACTGAAACACAAACAAGATCTGTGCAGTATATGGAGAAGGTGCTGTGACTGACTGAACTTGTCAAAAGTGGTTTGTGAAGTTTCTCGGTACCATTGATATTTTGACCAAATACTTCTTTGCTGTGGGGCTTATTTTATGCATTGGATGACCTTTAGTAGCACCCCTGGCCTCTCTCCACTAGAAGCCAATAGTGGGAGATAGCCGGCATACTATAAATATCCAGATTATCCAGATTAATATAATTATTGGTGAAAATGAAAAGTATGTTTTTTACTTTATGGAAAAAAACTAAACAAACTTTTTGACCAATCCAGTACTTTAACAGGGACCTTGAATTGCTTTACCTAGTGGTCAAATGGAATAAGACTGACAAATCCAACAAAGTGCATACCTATAGTTGCTTGGTTTATATGGATAATGGATAGTGTTGGCAGCAAAATGACACCCAGTGTTCGCCCTTGTTCACCAACCTTGGTACTTGAGTTTTGGCTAAAAAAGAATTCAGAATCAAGACTCAAACTATAAGAGGAAAGTAATTTAGAAAGTGATACAGGTAGAAGAAGTGAGCTGTAAAAGAAATGGGCTCAAGAAATGGGTTACAGAGGTAAAGCAAGGCCTTTGGAGCCTTAGGAGAAAAAGAGAGCCAAGAGAAATGCCCCTAGGGAAGAGGGTGTGAGGCATGGGTGTGCTCCATAGAGGGAGCATACTGGGGCATTGGTCCTGAGGGCTTTTATCAGGAGGTCTCAGGAAAGGATCTCAATAGAATATTCATCATCTTTCTGGGTTTGTCTCCTCAGGTCTCCACTGATTGGTTGACACAAGTGCAGGGGGTCACTAGTACCTTCATCTGGTTTTGCTGCTTTCTGAGCCTGGAGCTGAAACATAGCTGAGGCCTAGATGTTATCCCCACGGGTTAATCCTGAGGGGAGTGGTGGTGCAGGAGTTTGTAGTTTTGCCTGCTGCTGGGCACCTGCAGCTCTCCACCCTGGTGACCTTCTGCACCTGACCTATATCATACCTATTCTCACGACTATCTAAGTGTCTACTACAGATGTCATAGAAGGTAAGTCAAAAACTATTCAACTAACCTAGCAAGGTTTCAGTGAGTTTTATGTGACATAATGACTAATAAAGTACCAATCCATACTTGATGCATCAACATACATTTGCAACAATTTTTATGTCCTTACCACATATTTTATACTCATCTATTCTATTATAGTTTCTACTCTAGTTTCTATTTTCTGTGCTCAAGAAAAAATGTACTGTCTCTCATTAGACTTATCAGAGAATTTGAGGGGTTCTGGCTTTTCCTATTTCTCATTTCAATCAAACATTATTTTCCTACTTCTACTTTTATACTCTGTCAAAATCATGCTCTTATAATTATTGTCTTACATTTCCTTCACCTTCCTCATTTTTTCTTTGATCATCTCCAACATCCCTTTATAATGTCCTCTCTTTCTTGCCTCATCAAAGCTAGAACTCTCTTACTACTTTTCTAATAATGCTGTATCATTTAAAGTATTTGGTCTGTTTGAATATTATATACAAGCCATAAATCTGCTTATACAGCACAGTTCTCAATATCCCTGTGAGCACAGGTGTTTTTTTAATTGTTTGTTTGTTTTTTAAAACAAATTCTGTCATATTAAAAACTAGTATCATCAATCAAAGGAAGAAGACCTACCTACATTTGCAGCTGCATCTTCTATCTGTACCTCCCCAGGAAGGACAGAATTCACCACGTGCAATACTGGAAAGCCTGCTTCTCACTTTTTTTCAGGTCAGTGTGCTTTTCAGCCTCTACTTTAGGTATCCTGTTCCTTTGTCCACCTTACTCGGCCAGTATTCTCCAGATTATTTTTTTAAATTCAATGACTGAATGGTTAGATTCTTCTGAAAATTATTTTTTGTTATCTCAACTCTACATTTCCATGATGAAACTTTTTAAATTTATTTTCAGAATTAAAACAACAACAACAACACCTTTTTTCTTCCACAGGTGGGGCAATCTGGTTATTAGTGCTGCAGCTTGGACAGTGATACTTTAGAGTGGATTATAAGACAGGAGGCATACGAATGGTTGCTCTCCACTCCAAATGCGCTTCACTCTCTCTCTTCCTGGATAACGATTCAAAAACTTAATGATTTAATGTAGCCAAAATGTAAATTCCATATATTAGTGGATTTGGAAATAGCCTAAGTTACTTTGTTATCACACCCACCCTCACACACACAAGATGAGAATGATTACAGAAGACCCTGTGGAGGATATCTTCTGTTTGCCTGCCCAGATCTACACCTCACACTCTGCCTGCTGCCCTTCGGTTTCTAGGTAGGCTGACTTACACAATGGGCTTTCTTAGTCTGTCTTCTGTTTGTTAGGCAAAGTAGAGCCCTTTCAGATCAAAGGAAGAAAGAAGAGAAAGGAAAGGTCAAAATCTCATTTTCTGTAGGTTTACAGAAAGCTGGCTAGGTCTCGTCTTTGAAGATGGACCTCTCTACAACTGTTCTCCCTTTTCTTGGAGATTATCATCACCTCCCCATCTTCAGGTGGAAGGTTAGTAACAACTTTACTGTTACAGACAATGGGGTAGCACCTTGTTCGTTATCGTTTTCCAACACTCTGCCCACTCCTTTGCTAATCTTTCTTAAATTATCTTCAGTCATTTTAAGTTGACTGTTTCTTTCTGGGAACCTGACTGATTAATTCCATCTAAAAATTACTTCTAAGAAAAGTTACTGTAGATATTAGTCCTTATAAAGACTCCATGTGTTTACCAAATGACCTCATTTAGTGCTGGTTCTGAATACTTATAAAAGTCACAAGACACAATCCTTACAAATAAAATAATAGAAGCAGACAGAATTTAACATGGACTTAGTCATGAGCATATCCCTTGATAATTGCAAAGGTTGGCTGTCAAGTTTTTAAAAGATTCTTTAAGAAATTTATGAAGTGGTTACCTTGCAGATTATGAATAGCAAATGGATACTTTAGGCTTACACTAAAATTTCTGGTGCCCGCATCAAATCCAAAAGTAATGGAATATCTCAAACAACTTAAATAGATGTGAAAATGTGCTATGGGAAAATTATGTTAAATATCTCAAGTACCTTGGTTATGACAAGAATATGATGTCAAAGATTTATGTGGGAAATTTTTGAATAAAACTTCCATGAAACGTTAGAACAGAAATAAAATGCCATTTTTCAATAAATGAATTTTATTAAACATACTAATTTAAATATATGCTTTATTAAGTTGATATATTAACATTGTAAGATGACATCTAACCTTGACAAAAATATCTTTAAGAGTTTAACTTTTTGAAAATCCTGAAAACAACTGAAAAATATTATCCATTGGAAAAACAAAGTACAGTTTACAACTGGTTCACTTCTTGACCAGGCACTTCTTGATATGCAGTTCTTCTACTCCTCAAACATAATTTCTCAATGAGTTTTAGACTCATCCACTAGGGTTAGGTTGTGAGTTAGAGGTAAATGTTAGGGGTTAGGGAGAATGTTAGGGGTTAGGGTGGGGGTAAAGGTGAGCGTTAGGGGTTAGAGTTAGGGTTAGGGTTCGGGTGAGGGTGAGATGCCCATCCACAACCACTGCCATAGCCCCCTTCTTGTTTCAGCTTTGGAGTTTCTCCCTGGCTGACTGACTCCACATGCTTTGCTATAGCCAAGTTTAACCTACATTCTTTCATTCCTGTTCTCAAGACTTCTAATTAATTACTTAAAAAAATCAAATCTATTGTGCTTATTTTAGTTAAAATTGAACTCTTCTCTGAATTCCAAATTATATAGTAATAACTAATTTTGTGATGAGTCTTCTCAGAAATAAAGTTATGAGTATTTACTTTTCATAAATCAAGTTCTTCATAAGCTTTCAAAATACAAGATGCGGTTGAAAAGAAGAAAAAAATAAAAAGAAGGAAAAGAAAAGGAATATATTTAAAATAAAATGTAAGATGTGGTAAATAATTGCACATTGGAAGTTATAGCTGTGCCCCTATGAATAGCTCATGGAGAGAATGGAGGATCCAGTTTAGTGTACTTAGTTGATAAAAATGATACTCCACATTTGTTTTCTCGGTGTCAGAACAACATCAGACATCTGGAATTCTAGTATTCTTGCACCATGACATTTGACATTTTCTCAACCTTAAAATAGGTTAATAAAACCCTATTATATTAAACCTAAAATAAGTTTAATATAATAGATTTATTAAAATATAAAACTGTCCATCTAAAAAACCTAGTTCTTACAGCTGGTAAAAAATAAAAACACTTTCTCATCCCATTTTTCATATGTATTACAAGTGCATTTGAAGATCATAAAAAATGAATATTAAGTATATTTGCCATAATGCCTGATACTGTAACTCAAAGTATTCTTCAGAGAAATACAGAATACTTCAATTATTGTAAGAAATCAAGAGGAAAAGTGAATGTGTGTTCAGTCCTGTGAGCTGTAACAATTCATCTTTGTTTCCAAGTTTCCAAATGCAGGATTAAAAACAGAAGGCTCAGTAGGAAATTTTAGAAAGCTGGGGATGACCTCAGAAAATTAAGTAGCAGAGAAGACACCATTCACATTTCAGACAATGTTAACCTCATTCAAGACGAAAACAAATCCCAAAGGATATGGAGTTAGTGCGAAAATTACTAGACATTTTCTGCAAAATGAAAATGTATGATGACGGTTGAAATCGCTATTCAATGGAAGAGGAATATAAAAAGTGTCTTAAGACAGTTCAACAAATTTCTCACAGTATAGCTTTAAAAAATCTCATATCTAATGGAGAATGACGACAGCAGTGCATGGAAAAAATTACATCAGCCTGAAGGAGCAATATTGCACTTTACTCCTGATTATTAGTCATGGCAAACAGAACATTCTATACTCATAAAACAAACAAGAAAAAAAAGAATTGGCACCATAAACAAAATAAAAAACAATAGCAACAATGAAAAACTAATATCGAATGCATCTCCACTACTTCTAATTAAAGACATAAAAATGATTTAAGTAGAAGTAAATAGCAGCACTTGAAATTGGGGAAAAAGATTGGTAGAATCATGATGCATTTACTTTATTTCAATCCCAAGTGGATTCTTGATCATCCGCATATCAAACTATTCTGGGGCGAGTGATTGTGGTTTTGTATTGCACGTATCTTCTCCCCTGTACCTACTTATACAATATAAATACATAAAACATGCCTATTCTTTCACTTGCTGCATGGACACCCCTGCCAGCATTTTTTTTCTATGCAATTTTCCACACAATGTTCCAAAATACAGATATATGCTAAATTGTATCTATTTTAGAGCAAGTGATACTTTGTTTTTAGATTGGCAATTTATAACAAACTTGATCTGTAATTCATTAGAGCATTTAATAATATGAAGGTAAATAGCAAATAGGTTAGACCAGAAAAGTGGAGATATCAGAAGAATAATGATCATACAAATTATTTTCATAACAACGAGTCCCACAACAATTTTCTTCCAGGTTGTCATAAATATGAAATCAGATAATGGGTGAAAGCTCTTAGAAAAGCTTCTGCACTTAGTAAATGCTCAGTAAGTTAGCTATTACCATTTTCATTATTGTTATTATTATTAGTCTCATATTTACAGCACCTCATAGGCTGTCTTCATCTGTGTGAGCTGCTTGAATAGTTTCATAATCCCGTCATTTGGAAGACATTCCATGAATATAAATGGATTATGAGGCAATGTATTAGGGACTAGTAAACTTTTTTTATAGTTTGTGAAGCTAAAGGGACATATAAATTAAGACAATCAAGTTTGGTAAGTGCTGTGAGACAGGAAGAACAAGGTACCATGAGAGCACGTACGGAAAAGCCCCCCAAAGGTGATGGGGAAGAGCACAACTGTGGAAAGGGTGATAAACCAGGCAGGGAAAGCTTTTCGGATCAAGTGAAACTGAGTCATAAGCAGGATGACTAACCTAATCCCTTTCTCGGGTTTCTTCATCTCATTTGCATTGAGAGCCCTGATACTGTTAGACTCAGGAAGTGAGCATTCCGCTGGAGTAGATGCAGTCTGAGTTCCTGCACAAACACAGATACCCATCAGAAACCTGGGCAGAGAAATAAATGGACCAGAAAGGAGAGACAAGGACAATTTAGACTATTTTGCCTGCTTCAGTATTTTTTTTTTTTAAGCAAGGCTGTGTGCTTATTTTTTTGATAGCTCTCTAGACATAAATGAGATAAAGTTGATTAAAAGAAGACTATAAATGAACTTTTCAGTGCTTTTATTTTAAAAGTTAACAATATTGAGACCTATTAAGAGCAGAATAACAAGCGAAGAGCTTTGATATGTAAAAAGAGAAAATGTCCATGAAGATTTTTATGCAAAAAAATCTACAAAAATAATCTTCTCCACTAATGGAGTTATGTTTCAACAGAAAAAAAAAGTTCTCAATTTATAAAACAATTTCATGAACCTAAATTTAAAAAATGCATTGAAAAGATATTTTCTATTATAGTAAAATGTTAAATGTAACCATAGTCTTTTGATTCAAATGCTATTACAGCTTACTGAGGAAATTTATTTTTACCAAATTTAATATATATATTTATTTATTTATACCAAATTTATTAATAAATTAATAAATTTATGTATACCAAATTTAATATATATATTAATTCCTAGGCATCCTTATAATCAGCCACACTTGTCCTCCTCATAGAATGTCATTGTATAACACATAATTAGAAAAATTTCCACATACTATTAATATATAAAACCAAACACGGTAAAGATAATGATAGTAATTTTGATGATCATCCAGACAATGAATAAATATTTGTGAAACTAAGAAGTCCAAAGTTTTCATAAATGTACAAAGTTTTTGTTCTATTTCAAACAATGAAACAGTCTGCATATTACAGCTATAACCGATGACATGTTTTTGATTGCACTGCTGCTAATGTAAATTTGTAACATCCTTTCTTCAGTTACAAGGCACTATAATATCACAGAAGACTAAAGGTTTGGGGTTGATGCTATGCCCCTTATTGATGGTGCCTTCACTTTCTCCTGCACTCTGTAATGCTCTCATCATTCCTTGCGAGTGTCTTACCCTCTCCTCTTAAGGAGGAGGACAATTTATTTCTATTAACATACAAACAATAAGGAAGTGGTATAAAAAATTATTTGTTATGAAGTATGAAGAGGTTTTAGTAAGATGTTATCTCTCTGGTCATAGATAACTCTAAAAGAAATTACTTAGTGTCTTTTAGTTATGCATTTCTTATCTATAAAGCTACTAGCTTACAAAGTTAAATAAAAGATAATTTTTAAAAAATATAAGTGAAAATACTTGGTAAACATTTTAGGGCCAGATAAATATAGGGGTGTTGTTAGGAGAACTTCTGCTAGTTACTGTGATATGGTGGCATGGTTCTGGAAATCTTATTGCATTTCACTATTGTATTTCTGCATCCACTGAGGTCTCCTGTTTACACTCCACCCAACTCTCTTAAATCAGGGAGTAGACACAGGGAAAATATATGTTCAAAACTTGGAGGAAAACAAGGGTTTCCTGGATTTCAGATTTTAAAATTCTAGGCCCCAGGAGGCAAAATTTGGACTTAATATTTAGGGGAAGAAATATGGTGGGAGTGATGTGGGAAGGTGAGACGCATCCACAAGAAGAAAAATCCATGAGTAGAAGAGAGATTAGAACCTGGCTGTTGTGGCTTAGTGGGCTGAACACCAACCCGAGAACCAAAAGGTCCTTGGTTCAATTTCCAGTCAGGGCCATGCCTAGGCTGCAGGCCAGGTCCCCAGTTGGGGGCATGGGAGAGGCAATTGATCAATGTATCTCTTGCACATTGATGTTTTTCTCTCTCTGTTTTTCCCTCCATTCCCCTCTTTCTCTAAAAATAGATAAATAAATATTTTAAATTTTTTTTAAAGAAGAGAGATTGGAAGTTGTGGGGTCTGTCACCCCTGAGTCACAGGAAGAAAGAGACGCTGCAGACGGTGCTGATGGGCCCTTGAACAGATTCCAACTGCCCCAACGACACCAATCTCTTGTTCTTTTCTAAGCATGTAAATATGCTCCTTCCTCAAGGTTTTAGCACTAGTCTTATTCTTTGTTCATAGTGCTTTTCCCCAATAGCCTCATGACCTGGTCTCTTCTCACCTTCAGTTTGTCCAAATGTCACCTTTTCCATAAAGCCTGACCCTGACTACTTCATTTAAAACAGCAATCAGGACTTGCAGTCAGGATGGCAATGTAGGCAGACATAGCTCACCTCTTCACGCAATGACATCGAAATCACAACTAAAATATAGAACAACCAGCACTCAGAACCATCATAAATCTAATTGAATGGAAGTCTGACAACTACGCAATTAAAAATACCACATATACCCAGACAGAGCTGGAAAGCTGGAGCCATATCTGAGATCCATCAACCAGACTAAAACTATTTGACTGTCTTGGAGATCCCCAGAGACTGTACTGCACCCAACTTACAGACCCACCCAAGCTGCTTTTCCATATGAATGGGTGGTCTTGGCTTATGCTTCACAACTTCCTAAACCCTCTCAAAGAAGCAACAGCTGGCTCAGTGAGCCCCAGCCCGGTTCTATCAATAGGCAGCCTAGATTCAGAGTTTGGCTTCACCTGGGAATCTCCAAGCCCAGTACAAGTAGCAGCCATCTCAGATAGCTTTATAGCTCAGGCAGTGTGACCCCAGCAAAACACAGGTGGGGACTGACCTTGGCCTGCACTATTTGGAAAAATCCCAGGGCCACTGCACCCAGTGGATAACTATAGACCACGTAGTAGAACCACCACCCTGTGCCTGCACAGCTGATCCTCCATGGAGGGTGGAGATTGGTGGTAAGTGATCACAACCAATCCTTTCAGCTGACTGACCTGGGTAAATCTCTCCCATTGATCTGTCAACAGCAACCAAGGCTCAATTACAAGAGGATGGTGTACTCTGCCCACAAAAGGGTACATCTCGAGTACCCATCTTGGGTAATAGGGGAGGGTGTGCCACTGGACCCTATAGGACACCTACTATGTTAGGCCACCCTATCAAGGCAGGATGTCAAAGCAGCTCTAACTAATAATTAGAAACAAACACAGAGAGGCTACCAAGACGAGGAGACAAAGAAACATGGCCCAAATAAAGAACAGATCAAAGCTCCAGAAAAGGAGCTAAATGAAATGGAGATAAGCAATCTATCAGATGCAGAGTTTAAAACACTGGTTATAAAGATACTCAAGGACCTAGTGCAGACCTCAACACCATACAAAAGATCCAATCAGAAATGAAGGATTCACTAATTAACATAAAGAACAATTCACAGGGTAACAACAAAAGAGTAGATGAAGCCAAGCATCAGATAAATGATTTGGAACATAAGGAAGCAAAAAACAACCAATAAAAACAAAAAGAAGAAAAAGAATCCAAAAAATGATAGGGTAGTATAAGCAGCCTCTGGAACAACTTCAAGAAGTCCAACATTCGCATCACAGGGGTGCCAGAAGGAGAAGAGAAAAAGCAAGAAATTGGAAATCTATTTGAAAAAATAATGAAAGAAAACTTCCCTAATTTGGTGAAGGAAATAGACATGCAAGTCAGGAAGCACAAAGAGTTCCAAACAAGATGGATTCAAAGAAACCCACTCCAAAACACATCATAATTAAAATGCTAAAGGTTAAAGGTAAAGAGAGAATCTGAAGAAACAGCAAAAGTAAAGCAGTTAATTACCTACAGGGAAGTCCCCATAAGACTGTCAGCTGATTTCTGGAAAGAAACATTGCAGGCTAGAAGGGATTGGCAAGAAATATTCAAAGTCATGAAAAGCAGGTTCCTATAGCCAAGATTGCTCTATTCAGCAAAGCTATCATTTAGAATCTAAGGGCAGATAAAGAGCTTCCCAGATGAGAAAAAAACTAAAGGAGTTCATCATCACCAAACCATTATTACATGAAATGTTAAAGGGACTCATTTAAGACAAAGAAGATCAAAACTATGACCAATAAAATGGCAAAATATATAATATCTATCAACAACTGAATCTAAAAAACAAACCAAGCAAACAAAAAACCCATAGAATCATGGATACAGAGAGGATTTTGATGATTGCCAGATGGGAGTGAGGTGTATGGGGAATGGTGAAGAGCTGAGGGGATTAAGAAGTATAAATAGGTAGTTACAGAATAGCCATGAGTATGTAAAGTACTTCAAGTATTGGAAATGGAGTAGCCAAAGAACTTATATGTGTGACCCATGGACATGAACAACAGGTGGAGGGATTGCCTGATGGAGTGGGGGTGCTGGTTGGAGGTGGGCAAAGGGGGAAAATCAGGATTACTGTAATAGCATAATAAAATATAAATTAAAAAAAATAGCAATCAGCCCACCTCCAGGCATGTCTCCACCCCACTCTTTGTGTTTTCCCTGTAACCCTTATCACCTTCAAATATAGCTCTATTATTTCCTTATTTTCCTATGTTGCTGTTTGTCTTTCCACATTGGATATGTATCCTATGAGGATAAGATTTTGTTTCTTTCATTGGTTGTATACATCAACAAAACAGAAACACCTGAGACAGAGCTGGGTATAAGTAGTTGTCTATTAATTATTTTATAAGTTAATAAGTATAGAGTTTAAGCTATTCAAAATATTATTTTATTAATATTCTTTTAAAATAATGTCTTGTGAATTAAAGCATTTCTTTCCTCCTCAAACCTACACCTGGAATGTTGTAATAAATGCTTTTGAATTTCTTTTCAGATAATTTTAATCATTGTGTTTAAAATGTTTCCACTCTCAAGCTGCCTTGTGCTATTCAGTGTATGATTCTTGTGTCTGAGTTTGTGAGAATAAGGCTTGTAGAATATTCCACCAAATACAAGGGAGGCTGTGAATTCCTTTTATACCAGGATCAATAACCATCTGAATTGGACAGATTAAATTAGCCACAGGCTGGTTTGGAAGCAGGAGGATAGATGAACAGCTTCTGCGAGTTTCTCGCAGTTCTATACAAAGTGTTTGTTAAAGTTTCAATGAGAAAAAGGCACTAAAATGCAAAGGTAAACATTCTGCTTTAAAGTGATAGAGACAAATGGCCTTCCACAGCACAGACCTTTTCAGGGATGGTATAGATCATCTGCATTATGTTTTTGTGTTGCCTGTGAAAAGGATGTGTGGAGAAAGGCACTACTTGAAATTCAGTTCCAATATCAAGCTGGCTGAAAAGCTGTGCTTCTTAGTAAATCCAACCAAACACACTGACATTTTCAGAGTGCATCTGATACATTTCAATAATTAATTCTTAAGTCAAGAAAGAGTCAAGGAATCAGATGAAGAAGCACAGTGGGCTGAAAAATGCCAGTGGGAAGGGAAAAATCAGCCATAGATAAAACCTTTTCAAGCTGAAAAGAGGTCAGTGGGATACCACTGGGAACAGGGAGGAAGCTTCAGGTTTTTGTTTTTTTTATTATTGTTATTTACATAAACCACCCAGAGAGCAATGTGAGCTGCTCAGGCACTAACTTTGCAGAAATTGGTAGACTCAGAAAAAGAAAAATCCAATCACATAGCAGAAAGAACTACACCAATGAGGTACATACATAACAAGCAGTCAGAGGAGAAAAATCTCAGATAAAAAAAATTCTCTTTTAAAGAAAACAAATTGCAGAACAACAGTGCTGGACAGAAACTCAAGAACTGTGCCAAAAATTCTCCCTTGGAAAGTTTCATCTAAGTTCCATAGATGGCTTTTATGTTTGGATCAGAGGGTGTCACAGAATTGCCACCCGAAACACTAGAATTTTATTAGTAGTCGAGCATTTTTTAATGTGGAAAAGATATATTACAAATAAAACATTTAGACATGCCAGAATTGCTAGTGAGAGAAACTAACATCATTTCAAAGTATCTGTTTTGCAAACCTATTTTTCATGATGTCTTAGGGTATGTTTCTGCTTCTAAATAATTATTCTCCTACATACTACCAATAAAACTGCAATAAAAATAAAATTTATGTTACTGAGAGCTAATTTTAAAATGCCAATTTAACTTTTTATTATATATTTCTTAAAAGTTCATCATGTGCTTTTCAGCATGGATAGGCAGATCCAATCAGATCACTGTATTCAGTGACCTATTGAGAGTATTTCTTTATAGTGCCTTTCAGCACAAGGTCTCAGGGAACACTAATACATGTAGAAAGATACGTATTCATAACATCTACAGCATGCTTCATTAGGTGAAATTCACCCACTGGAAGAAAAAGAATGCCTCTACAGACAAAGGCCTACAACCTGGCATGAGACCCACTAGATGACACCATTATAGTGCTAGTTGTGATCAATGACCAAAGCCTCTAGTAAGGAAAATAACATAACAGTATGTTTATTTTTAAATTAATGGAAATATCAGTATGTTAGTGTGTGCTCTTGTATTCAATAATACAGTAATAGGAAATGAGAGTATCAGATACTGCTAGACAAAGTCCTTTCTATTCCCCAGCTGCTATACCAGTGCTCAGCACGTAATAGGTAGTCAACTTACTGGAAAAACATATACCTTATATCCATCAAGTACTCTAAGGAAATAATAATTTGTAAAAATAAGTGTTTTGAATTTAGAAATTCACTGCAGGATTCCTTATAACTCAAGTGATACAAAATAGTAATTTCCAGTTTTTTTTTTCTGTGAGCTACAGAAAAAGATGACTTTTTAAGGAAACTAAATCATATGTACTTTAGTTCCAATTTTATTTTTGAGTGAAATAATAAAATATACTGTGTAAATGGGGAGAGTAACAAGTACATTTGCTATTTTAAATTTCAGCTTGAATAATATACAGTGGCAGTGGTATAGATAGGGAATTTTCCATATGTGAGGTTATTTGGCAACAAAATAACAGAGTCACTCTATTTTTTTTTCTCCTGGGGAAAATAAAGTATCTAAGACAGGGACAAGTGAGTTTGCACTAATGCACTTACCAATTATATGGAAAGATTTCAAAACTATAAGCAGGGAAGCTATTGGCTGACATTATAGCTCTGAAATAGAAGATGATGTTTAAACATCTTAGATGCTCAGGTCAAATGGTTTGAAGAATTTCAATCTCTGCTTAGGACTCCATTAATTCCCACACTAGGACTGGACAAAGCTCAGAGCATGGTCCAATTAAATCCTATTAATGATACTAGGTATCCCAGGAGGTGGCTATTGGAGAGAAACATACCAATAGAAACATAAAAGTGCCTGTCAATTTGCAGAGAGGGGAAGGAGAACTCGCCCTGGACACGAATTACTGATGCCTCTGAATTATTCAAGGGTAAAGCTGCTAGATCAGGTGAGTACAGAGTTGAGCTCTGAGTATAGAGAATATGATTTGAAACTGAACATATACATTAATATCAGATGTGAAGAATTAATCAGATCTGGGGAAGTGCAGAGATTCTACAGACAGCCAGGAGGGAGTTGGTTCCAAATACTTTGTAGTAGGGTAATGGGGACAAATTCCTTTCTAAGGAAGCAAAACACAAAAAAACAGTTAATCAAAGGAACCAGCTAATGTTGTAGGAACTTAGGAACTTGAAACTCTTAAATATGGATGTATATTCTTTTGGTAATT
This sequence comes from Desmodus rotundus, assembly GCF_022682495.2. Lineage (NCBI taxonomy): Eukaryota > Metazoa > Chordata > Mammalia > Chiroptera > Phyllostomidae > Desmodus > Desmodus rotundus. The sequence continues at coordinate 70,439,843 of NC_071388.1, read as the reverse complement.
TGAAAAAATTAACTAGAGAATCTGGTGGAAAACTGCTATATTGATACTGGAAGATTCCTTATATCTGCAGTGAGAAAGAAAGGGGGGGGGGAAGCAAGAAAGAAGGAAAAAAGAATGCAATGGGTAATGATAACTTAAGTACCAAAGCAGAGCAAAAATTAAAGTCTCTCAAATAACAAACCTGCAGTATAGTCGGTACAGATTGAAATAATGGTTGCTTAAGCAAACCATTGGAATCATTGTCAAAAATGTGAGTCATTTGACTTCCACACTGTCAGGAAGGGTACATTACACGTGATCTATTACTGAAGCTATTGGGCCAAATGCTATTACAGCTCTCATTTGGACAATGCATGCAAATAAGGCACACGGATTATTTATTGGAAGAGCAAAACATTCTATAAAATAAAGTGAGTAGAAGTAGAATACTATACCACAGATACCAAAAAGATAGACTGGTTTATAAAATCCCTTAGAAAATAAAATGCTACTAACTTCATCCATTACAACTAGATTTCAGTTAGAATGTGTAATTAATTTCCTTGCTTTAAGTTTTTTGACCCTGATATTAATTGTATTTGGCTAGTCGTTAACACCTAAAAGTATTATTCATATCACACATGTTTTGAAGGAAGAACTAGCTGATTAAGCTAAAGCTGTTCACAAGAGTAACAAATGTTTTCGCTTACATAATAGACCACATCTGCTCTTTGCATATGACTCTCAGTAATTAAAAAAATTGTTTTGAAAGCAAACTTCAGTGTCACATGTCACAGAATTTGATAATTCAAATTTTTTAACTTTTATTTTTCTGACATGACATGCATTTGTTTTGAATTACCAATAATAGATTGTCTTATGAGGTAGCTAATATATATTTTTTATATTTAGACAATTATTTAAATTTTATATTTCCAGTGCTTCTTATCTGTGACTATAAATGCAATGCTTTGATATTTAAAATTAAAATAGTTTTATTATCTTTCAAAGTAAGAGCATGCTCTGACATGATGTTCCTCACAATAAATGCAACTTGCATTTTATAAGTACTTTAATAATTTTATTATCATATTATTCATTTCCCAGCTATTTTTTTCCTTTAATATTTTTCTCTTCCTCAATTATATGTTCAAGTGAATTTCAGATCTGTTATTTACATTTGCACAAACTACTGATGAGGCGGAGACAGTTGAATGATTTTGTAAGAAAACAAATTCTAATTTGTTTAAACCAAACTAACATAAAACATACTTCTGTATATTAATTTCTCTACCTGTTTTAGAACTGATAATATGGTTAATATCTTAAAGCTTATGATTCATACTCCAATCTACTTTAAGATGACAGTTTCCTCAAAGGCTATAGAAAACTTTTCAAACACAAAACCAGCCTCATTATTCCTTCAAAATTTGTTTTAGTATGTAAATAGGTACTACTCAAAGTTTAGTAGTAGAATACATAAATTAATAATGCAAACTCTCATTCCATCAAGTTATTACAAAGTCAAAGTTAAACATGATAATCTAAGGCAACATGCTTAGTTTTTAGGGGTATGTTTTTGTAAATATGATATGTAGTCTTTTAAAATTAGGGACAAATACCATATGATCTCACCTTTAACTGGAACATAATCAATAGAAGAAAAAAGCAAACAAAATATAACCAGAGACATTGAAGTTAAGAACAATCTAACATTAGCCAGGGCGGGGGGAGGGGCGGTGGGGGCGGGGACAGTGGGAAGAGGGGATTACAGGAACTACTATAAAGGACACATGGACAAAACCAAGGGGGAGGGTGGAGGTGGGGGAGAGAGGTGGGTTCACCTGGGGTGGGGTGGAGGGATGGGGAGAAAAGGCATACAACTGTAATTGAATAACAATAAAAATTAAAAAAAAAATAAAATAAAATTAGGTTCTAAACATTTATTTTTACTGCTATGTATAATTTATTTTAAACCATTGAGACTGAAATGTCTGTTATATTCATAGATTTGATTTCAAAATATAAGAATTACTGTTTTGTGTAGTGTCATATAAATTTCAATATTTTTGACATAATCAATAAATAATTAAATGTGAGTGAATTAGTCACTAAGTGCATTTCTAGTTAGATTTTTAATTTAACTTTTTTAGATTTATTCTCTTATTGACTTTAATATATGCAACACGGTATTAACTATATACGTGGTGACTATATTAAGTGTATAGTCACCATGCTATATATTTCATCCTTACAATTTACTTATTTCATAAGTAGAAGTTTATGCCTTTTGTTCCACTGTAGCCATTTCACCCATACCCTTACCCTTTTATGATCTATTCTCTGTATCTGTGAGCTTGGTTTCTGTTTGGTTTGGTTGTATTTGTCTTGTTTTTTTAGATTCCATATATAAGTAAAAACATGCTATGTTTGTCTTTTTCTGTCTGGCTTATTTCACTTAGCATAATACCCTCAACATCCATCCCTGCTGTTGTAAATGGCAATGTTCTAATTTTTTTTCATAGCTGAGTAGCCTTCCATTGTGTATATATGCCACCTCTTCTTTATCTATTCATCCATCAGTGAACACTTAGGTGGTTTCTATACCTTGGTTATTGTAAATAATGTTTCAGTGAACATGGGGGCACATATATCTTTTATAATTCATGTTTTCATAGTTTTTTGAAAAATGCCCAAAAGTGGAATTGCTGGATCATATGATAGGTTGCTTTCTCATTTTGTTGATGATCTCCTTTGCTGTGCAAAGCCTTATATTTTGATGTAGTCTCATTCTGTTTTTGTTGCCTTGCTGTTAAAGTCAGATTCAAAAATCTTTGCCAAGACTAATGTTAATGAACTCATTGCCTATATTTTCTTCTAATTTTTTTTATGATTTCAGGTCTTAAAGTCTTTAATCCACTTTGAATGAATTTTTGTTTATGGTATAAGATAATCGTCTAGTTTCATTCTTTCATATGTGGTTGTTCAGTTTTACTAACATCACTTATTGAAGAGACTTCCCCCATTCTATATTCTTCTCTTTGTTATAAGTTAATTGTCCATATGCATGGGTTTACATCTGGGGTATTCATTTTGTTACATTGATCTAGTTGTCTGTTTTTATTCTAATACCATACTCTTTTGATTACTGTGGATTTATAACATAGTTTGAAATTAGGGAGTGTGATGCCTCCAGCTTTGTTCTTCTTTCTTAAATCTGCTTTGGCTATTTGAGGTCTTTTGTGGTTTCATATAAATTTTAAAATTGCTTGTTCTATTTCTTTTTAAAAGTCATTGGGATTTTTATAGGCATTGTATTAATCCTGTAATTGCTTTGGGTAATGCAGACATTTTAACAATATTAATTCTTCCAATTCACAAACATAGAGTATCTTTCCATTTATTTGTGTCTTCTTCATTTTTTTTTCCATCAATGTCTTCTAGTTTTTAGTGCACAGGTCTTTTACCTGTTTGGTTAAATTTATTACCAGTTAGTTCATTCTTTTTGATATAATTATAAATGGGATTGCTTTCTTACTTTCTCTTTCAGTAATTTGTTTTTTGTGTATAGGAAGACAACTGATTTTTGTAGATTGATTTTGTGTCTTTCAAATTTACTAAATTGTTTATTAGTTCTAACAGTTTTTTTATGAAGTTTTAGGGTTTTCTATATATAAAATCTTGTCATCCACAATTAGTCACAGTTTTACTTCTTGCTTTCCAAGCAATTTGGATGCCTTTTATTTCCTAATTGCTCTTGCTAGGACATTCACTAACATTTTGAATAAAAGTGGCAAGAGTAAGTATCTTTGTCCTGTTCCTAATTTTAGAGGAAAAAAGCTTTTAACTTTTCACTGTTGAGTGGCTACATTTTAGAATAGTAAAATTGCAGTTTAAAAGAAGTGTTGTGTGTTTGTTTTTTTTTTCCCCAGTATTTCTTACAAGGCTGTGAGTACATGTGTTTACTTCTTTTATTTTAAGGAAAATAATTCGGACTTTTTAAAATTTAGATTCTACCAACTTGTCTGCTTTGCTTAATTTTTTTTTTACAAAGAGAGAGGTGAGGTGAATTATAGTGATTGAAGTAGCTATAGAAGAAATACTTACTAAACACTATTTTTCTATTATAAGTATGAAATCAAATTATGCTGAAATGACCATGCCAGATATATTAAATAATGTTTGAGGTTGAAAAATCTCAAGGCATTTATTAACACTTCCCAAAAGGATTGTAAGGAGTTTTAAAATCTATCTATTATCTAACTATCTATTATCTATCATCTATTAGTCTATCTCTATTACTATATTTAATATATAAATATAAACAATATCCATGTTTCACCTAAATCTAAATGTATCCCCAAGTTTTATAAGGAATAAATATTTCAATCATGAAGAGCAACTTTTTTATTTTCAGATGAGCAAATTTAAAGTTTCCAATGAGTCAATCATGAGATTACATAGAAACATCTATCTGTCATCCAGGGGAAGTCAGATGCTGACATATGCAGACATTAGCTCCCTATTTTCCGGTTTCCATTCTAACGTGCTATCAGTGACTAGTTGCGCATGCCATTGTGTATGTATATTATTGTGATTCCTATACTCTACGAGATCTGATAGTATTTCCCAAGATAACTACTGGCTAAAGTGGAAGATTGAATTATTTGTTAGTTGTTGAAGTTAAATAGTATTCCTGACTTGTAACTAGACCAAGTGTTTACTAAAAGAACACAATGCCCATTAGATGATTACCCTATCTTAGAAAAAAATAGATTACCAGGAAAAAATTTTGAGTCCTGTTCTGCCAATATGTGTGTTTTATTTGGCCAAAATAGCAAAACACAAAAGTAGTTAAGTTAATGAACCATTTGAAGCTTATTCCATATACAATTATTACTGCTTTGATGTCCCTAAAATAATGTCATTATGAATTATAGTCAAGAATCAAATGTCTAAGTAACTTTTAATTTGTTGTGTCTAAAACAGAACCAGCAAAAATATATAATTAAAATTTGCAGGTTTTTATGACTTTTTGCATGCTATTCTTGAAAAGGACTGTTTAAAAAATATAGTTTTTTTCTCTATGAATTATTTCAATATATGAAACTTTTCAATAAAAAATCAATAATATAAGTAAGAACTATTTTAGGGAAAGGCAGTATATCTAATATTTTTCTGTAATACAATTTACAATGTGTCTCTCACTTTTACTTCTGTTCCACAGCACGATAGGGACATACTTTTTTTGTGAGCTAACGTATTGACAAGATCAGACCTGCCATTCTAGTTTTCTGAGTTTTGGGCTGCAGTTGTGATGAGAATGAATATGAAGAATAAAAATTTTTGAATCTTTTAGAGGCAATTATTTAATTCATGTTTTTTTTAAATCTGGTAAGTGTTTTAACTGTATTTTTGGAAGGATTTTCTATTCTCTTAAATCTGTCTGTTTCTTCCTGATATTACCACCAGTCATCTAGGCCAACCTACCAGTATTTCTTCCTGGTCTACTGCAATTTTCCAGTAAATTCAACTTGTCTCTTTGTCATCCATAGTAATCTCTTCTAATACATTCTTCAGGAACATCCCGTAATCTTCAAAGTAGAGTGTGATAATACCCCACCATCCCTTTACTTGTATATCTGTTCCCCACTAAAGCCCCTTACTGCTTCACATTGTTCTCAGAATAAAAAATAAAAAATAAAAAAAAAAACCAACTGTACCAAAACCTTCAAGGCACTGTGTAAGATATTATCCTTAGCAAACTCTAAAGATTTCACCAATAAGCTGTTAGAAGTAATAAATGATTTCTGTAAAGTTATAGAGCACAAAATCAATATAAAAAATCAGTTGCCTTTTTTTACTCCAACAAATGTCAGAAAGAAAAATTAAGAAAGCAGCCCTATTTACCATTGCATCCAAAATAATAAAATCCTTATAAATAAATTTAACCAAGGAGGTGCAATATCAATACACTGAAAACTATAAGATACTGATACAAAAAAAAAATTGAAAAGGACACACATAAATGAAAATGTATTCTGTGTTCATGGATTGGAAGAATTAATATTGTTAAAATGTCCATAATACTCAAGGTGATCTACATATTCACTACAATTTTTGACAAAATTCCCACGGCATTTTTCCAAGAAATAGAACAAAAATCCCTAAAATGTGTATGATATCACATAATCTTCATGGCCTACAGTCTTGAGAAAGAAAAACAAAGCTAGAAACCTCACACTTCCTGATTTCAAACTATATTATAAAATTATGGCAATCAAAAGAGTATAGTATTGGCATTAACACAGACACTTAGATGAACTTAACAGAGCAGAAACCCTATGGTTATGCAAGTATGATTAATTAATTTTAAATATAATATCCAAGAATAGGAAAAGTACAGTCTCTTCAATGACCATTGATTGGAAAACTGGAAAGTCACATGAAAAGAATGAAATTGTCTTACACCATATACAAAAATCAGCTCAAAAGGATTAAAGGCTTGAACATGAGTTCTGAAACAATAAAACTAAAAGAAGCCATAGACTGTAAATTCCTTGACATTGGTCCATGTAACAACTTGGATATGATATCTACTCTCATTTTATCCCTGGCTGTCATTGATTTCTCTACAGGAATTTCTTTTAGTCCCCTACTGTTACTCCCTTGATTTGGGAAGTTCTTCCCTCTCTTCTTCGACTAATTAGTGCTGACAAGTTAAGCTCTGTCATGACCATCACTTCCTCCAAGAAGTCTTTCTTGTAGTTTTTTTCTGACTAAGATAAATTTCCCTAAAATCAGAACTCACTGTATTATTTTGCTGTTGTTTCACATTAGCAAATTGACATTCCTACAGGTGAATATTTGATTAATCTTTGTATTTTTTACTAAATGCCAATTACAAGCTTTCCCATAATTCTATGTTGCTAAATCTAATGGTAAATGCTCAGTTCTCATCTATTAAGAGCATTTAACTCAGTTGAACACAACTCCTTTTTTGAAAACACTTTCTTTACTTTTTTTTTATTCTTCTCTGACTCCTTTGCCTGTATTTTATTATGTGTTTGATCTCTTTAACTTTATGTAATTGAGAACTCAGTGCTAAGGTTTTTTGATTTCTTCTCTAACTACACATATACCTTAGATGAGCTCATCCATTCTCACAGCTTTATGTATTGTGCTATCAGTTGACAATGATTTCCAGACCTTTTATCCACAGTATAGAACTTTCTCATGAATTTTATATTCATAGATAACTTCTACCTGTCATCTGCACTTTTAATAGTATTTCCAACTTCACATATTTAAAATTGAACTTTAATTATTTTACCCTCTTACTCCCAAAGTCTTCTCCATCTTATAAATGTAACTTTGTTTTTCACTTCTTTGGACAAAAACAAAGAAATAAAACTTTAAAATCATCCATACTTCACTTTTTACATCATGTCTCACTTCCAGCCAGCAAATTTGAGTAGGTGTATTTCAAAAGACTACTTCTCAGCACAAGCTCTGCTACAACTCTACTCCTACCACCGTCATCTGTCCCACGGTTTCTGTGAAAAGCATTCCAACATTTCTCACTGCAGTTTATTGTCACCAGGTCACCCAACAGGTCCTGTTAAAGCTAAATCGGAATGTCTGTCTTCTCTCAGTCTTCCAGTGGCTTTTTATTTCAATTGGGGCAAAACAAAAATCCTTATATGACTCAGGTCCTAAATACTTCTGTGATCTCTCTTATTTACTATCCTAGGCTCAGGCTTTTCTCACACAGGGCTGTTCGATGTCCCTTCAATAAACTGCGCTTTAACTACCGTTAGTCCTTCACTCTTGCTGATTCCTCTTCTTGGAATACTTCTTCAAGATATCCACATAACTGGCTTCCTCACCATTGACTTCCTCAAATATTTCCTTTATCTCATCTTCTGGTTAAAAATTAGAACCACTTCCCTTTCTCTACTGTGTCCAAGAATTTCCATCTCACTCCTTTATTTTTTTCTTTATAATGCCTATCACACTATAACACATTGGTGTATATCCATATTTTTTTTACTAATATATGATTAGTAAAAAAAAGTCCAGAAAAAGTCCAGCCACTGTTAACATAACAAGAACTGTTTGCATGGCTTCGATGTAACATGGCTTCAATGTAACATGGTAGCTGAGAAAAGTGAACTGGAATGTGCATGCATGAACAAAGATAAATTCACTGTACTAGGCAGTGGGGACGGTAGATGCCATTGAGCAAGCATGTGTATTGTGTATCCGTTGCATTCAAAGTGACTGAGAGAGTATAGCAGTGAATCTGCATCAAATTTTGCATTAAGCTTGAACTTTCCTCCACGGAAACTATTCAGATGATTCAGGAGGCCACAGCTATGGGCAACTGGTGATTGGCAGCTTCATCACAACAATGTGCAGCTCATGCATCACATCTCGTTCAGAGATTTTTGGTGAAATATCAAATCACACAGGTGACTCAGTCACCCTACAGCCCAGATTGTGCCTTGCAACTCTTGGCTTTTCCCAAAATTAAGATCACCTTTGAAAGGGAAGAGATTTCAGACCACCGATGAGATTCAGGAAAATATGACAGGGCAGCTGATGACGATTGGGAGAACTGTGTGAGGTCCCAAGGTGCCTACTTTGAAGGGGACTGAGGCATCATTTTCCTATGTATAATGTTTCTTGTATCTTCTTCAATAAATGTCTCTATTTTTCATATTTCACAGCTGGATACCTTCTGGATAGACCTATTTGCAGCAATGCTGGTGATGTTGCATGAAGGGATAAACGAATGAATAAGTGAAACCCCCATAAAGTTTTTACATATACATATAAAATCTCCCCATTATCTTAAGTTTAAATAAAAAACATATTTTTACTCCCTTCTCATGGATTTCAGTAAAAAGAACATAAAATGGATATTATTATTACAAAGTGTTTCCATGCACAGGGACCATTGATGTGGGTACAGAACACTAGACACATTTTATTTATTACTGAATATGAAGCTTCTGGCTCTGTGATTATGACATTTAATTAATAGCTGTTTACATCTGGATATTTTTTCAATTGTTATAACTTCATGAGGTCATTGATACTGATATTTTCATCCGTTTACTGATGTGAAGACTGAAGAGCAAAATGAGTGGTAAAGTAAAAACTAGAATCTAAGTACTCTGATAATCTTTACCGGAACTTTTAACAGTACAGTTTGTTCACAGTAAATATTTTATATTATGATGTCAGGTCAAAGGATTTTTTCCACTGGAAATATACACCTATAACTACATCTGAATTAAAATATGAAATAGGATTTATTTTTAGTCTAATGTAATTGTCAGCCTTAGAGCATTTGATTTGACAATGCCCAACTGTTACACATTAACCACTGTATTTCTCATTATTAGAGAACTTTTCTATTTAAAAATGTGTAAGAAACCACAAACCTTGGGATTTTAATTATAGACTTTCTAAACCCCCACTCAGCAGCTGTAGAATAAGCAAATACCAATTTTATTAGCATAATAGAATGACATGAACCAACTGAATCAGTTGAGTCCCAGAAGATTATGCCTTTTGGATGAGATGTGTTTAGATAGAATAAAAAGTATTACAATAATTTATTTATAATGGAAATTAGAATATAAACTTAAGGTAGCAACACTTAAACTAATTTTTAATTGCTGTACAAAGTTTATTCTTTGGGTGGCAAGTGTATTATGTTTATCCACATGTCCACAGGCAAGCTCAAGCCTGTATTTGCATTTCAAAAAGAAAGAGAGAAAAATGCAGCTCCACTCAATCCAGTGAAAATTAATATTCCTTTAGACTTGCAAATGGGGTATCTAGAGGGGTCTTTCCATCCTGTCCCATACTAGTTTGTATAGTGCAACATTAAGGGAGACAGTTACACAATAGTAAACAATGAAATACTCCCTCCATAGAGCCAATGCATGGCGACACTGCTGTATGGTGAAAAATAAAAAACAGAATCCATACCAAACGAAGCTGCAGTTTAAAAACAACTAAAATTATGAATATTTTGACCTACGGAATGACCTTGTAAAATTTTCATAAATATATGTTTTAACCCTGCTAATCTCTTCTGAGTTCAGCAATTCACATTAGTTATGCCTAAAGCTTTTCTAGAACATCAGTCATTTTAGTGAGAAACTAGAAACCTCTATACTTTCTCAAGAGGGATCAAGTGAAGATAACATAAATTAAATGGATGAGAAACCTGAAAGAGAAACAAAGAAAGAGAGAAAGAAAAAGAGAAAGGTTGAGTGAAGGAAGGAAGGAAGGAAGGAAGGAAGGAAGGAAGGAAGAAAAACATGTGTACTGGGAGAATATTTTTTATCAACAATACATCCAACATGGCAGGTCCAAATTATTTGTTTCTGATAACTCATTATCATTATACTTTACTCCCATTTCCAACTCCAGTTCTACCTGGGTGGATTGTTGGGAACCACCCTGCCTGGTTTCAGCCCTCATGGTTAAGGCTGAGTCAGAGTTGGGACCATAAGCCACTAAGGAGACAAAGCTTGTCTCCCTGGCAGGTGTACCACCTCTGCCCACTTCGCCCTGCTTGGCCCTGAGCTTGGCCAGTTAGCCAATGACGGGTAAGAATCCTCAAGGGAGGATCAACCTAAGACAGGTTCTGGTCACCAGGAATAAGCTCGCAGGGAAGGATTAGGGGGGCTGTGGAAAAAGGGGGTGATGGACCCTCGCCCCTCGGCTTTGACATAGCCTGAGTCCTCATTCTGTCTGCAAGAAGTCTCCTAATCTCTTGGCTGCCTTACTTCCCTTGCCTGACTTAAGCCTGAAGCAATAACAGAGGGCAGTGCAGTCCTGTGCTGGGAGGGGCAGATTCCCTGGGGAATCAGGCCTAACAAAAATACATACATTCCTGTGAAACCTACTTAATTTGTACCCTCAGTTTAAAAGATAAGGGTCCAGACCTGAGATGAGTCTGGCGCCTAAAGTTTTATGGCCCTCTACTAATTGGCTGTAACTCAGAATAAGCCCTCAAAGTTCTCTATAAATCTTGTATTGTTTAACCCTTACTGCCTGACAATGATTGATGAGCTTTATCTGTATTCCTATGGGAATGAACCTAATAAAAGCCCCTGGAGAGAGAGGCTCTGGGCCCTTCTCCCCTTGAGAGAAACGGCCACCTTTCCTCCCCAAGCAGATCATGTCTTGGTAGTCTTTTTCTTCATCCGTGGTGGACCGGGGGGCTGCGTTAAAGCCCCCCGACATCTGGCACCCAGAACAGGGACCTGAGGATTTTCGGGACCTGCACGGACCAGAGGCTTCGAGCCACCATCACCACGGCTTCATCCATGGCAGACCCGGGGGGCTGCGTTAAAGCCCCCCGACAGTGGATGAAGCATAGGTAAATGCATTTAAATAAATAAGATTTAGGTAAATGATAATATTTATTAATCTGGTATCTTTAAAGATTTTAATAGATTAAAAGCTTAAACTCAGGAGTAAGTATGTCCAATTTGGAATTGTTGCCTCACTCCTTACTCAGTTTGAGAACTTAAAACAAATTTCTTAACCCTTTGCTTTATTTTTCCCCATTTTCTAAAATGAAAGTAATACTATCTATCTCGAAGTCTTTTGTGAAGATTCAATTAGAAAATATATAATGTTAATTGTAATGCCTACCACATAGTAAATATTCAAGAAATATTAGCTGTTATAATTATTTTTGTTATCTACTCTTTTAAAAGTTAGAAAAAAGCTATAGTAATAAATTGAATCTTTAAAAATAACATTGCACTGTCATATACAGCCACATCTTTGGCATTTTTCCTAGAGACAGGAGAGGTAGAATGTGGATTAAGAAAACAATCTCAGCACTGTCCATCTGGAGCCCTTATGCAGGGGTGTCCAACCCTTTGGCACCTCTGTGCCACATTGGAAGAAGAAGAGTTATTTTGGGCCACCCATTAAATACACAAACACTAATGAAACAAAAAAAAAAAGGTCTCATAATGTTTTAAGTAAATTTATGATTTTGTGTTGGGCTGCATTCATCGCCATCCTTTGCTGCATGTGGTTGTCAACGGACCATGGGTTGGACACCCCTGCTAGTGAATATGTTATAGAAACATAATATATTTTTTAAATTCTCTGACATATTTCTAACATTCTCAACGTATTTTCTTATATAAGCCTTTCCTTTCATTGCATGGGACAAATAAATATAAGACTCAGTAACAGCTTCTTGATGAATTATTTTTGATGAAGGTTTTATAGCTGTTTTGCAAGAGTTTGAATAACACCTCACACTTTTTAAATTGAAGTCTAAACATAGCTTCAACAAAAGGAATTAAGTGATATATTCAAAAGAAATTAATATATAACTTTGTTCTTCAATATCTTCACAGAGACAAGTTATTTTTACACTTTAAGTATATAAACTTTTCTATGACATAATTTTCTTAATGCTTTTACTTTTCTTCTAACACTGGGTTGAAATTCTTTAATAATATCATTTATACACTTAGGTTTTTAATATTTAAATGTAAAGAAATAAAATATGTATATGTGGTAGAACATACACATATTTTATGTATTTATAATGATTATAAACATAAATGAATCATGAAGATTAATATTGCTGATACTTAAGAAAAGTTTTATTTGGGGGGCTTGTCTTTTACTTCCTTTTTAAAAATGAAGTAAAAATTTGTTTTTTTCACAGACATTTAAATAACAATAGTAATGATAATAATAAGTAAAATTTGAGAATTTACTTTGTGCCTTTCCTTAGTTTAATTTCTCTTTATACATTATCCCATAGAATTGTCACAACCACTGAATGTTCAATGAAATTATTCAAGCTGTACAAGTGTTCAGCGTGATAAATTGAAAACCAAGATTTGACCTATGTCTGTGAGAATACCAAATGGAAGTTCCTAATATTATAATGCATACAAACTGAAATATAGGTGCCTCAGGTAAGATAACAATCTCAGAATAGTTTGAATCAAAGTCTCCATTTTAACCTTTTATGCGCCTTTCAATTTATCCCCAAGGTGTAATATGATGGCAAAGCTGAGATACTAAGTGTCACATTTTGGTTGAGTGGCTGACTTTTCATATTTATACCCGAAGCAATGATTTATTTAACAATATTACATATGACTATTACTTAAATCCATTAAATTGAAATACCAATTTTCTTCTCTAAGCCACATATATAATTCAATTTAGATTGCTGAGTGTTCTTTTAATTCTCATGCAAAATCAAAATAATTATGTTAATTTATATTTGAGCACTGAATAATGATTGTATGATTGAATGTAATATCTGGTAATCCAGAAATGGCATAAAATGTTATCCTCACACTACTTGCCAAATTTTGAATTTAAAAAATCCTAAAAAGCAGACTAAAGACTAAAAATATACTTAGCAGATTAAAACTATTTACAAATTTTATAAGATTTCATAACAGTAGTTATTAAGATACATTTAGTCTATGTTTTTAAGTTTATAATAAAAAAATAAAATGACAATACAAAATATTTAGGAAGGTACTTTAAGGCACCTTTTTGTCTATCTCTAAGTGGCAAAGCATTGATGATCTTCATTAAAATTCACTGTGATGTATGAGTGTAGAATAGATTATGGAGTATTGAGAACTGAAGCAGAAGACCAGTTAGAAACTTCTCCAGGCAAACTCTGAAAAATGAGTGATTTGAAGAAGAGTGTTCTATGCAAAAGCTACCATACCCATAGTAAAAATTAGGATACTATTAGGATAATTTTATCCCCCTAAAAGAAGGACAAGTTAATAATTAAGTGTAACAAAACTGATTCTTCATCTCTCCTCCTTCTTGCTCCTTTCCATTTTTTCTCCCCCGCCCCCCGCCACAGTTCTAGGTTTTCAGGGAAGGAATTTGATTAGATCTTTTGTTTTAGTTGTCAATAATGGTGATAAAGGTCAGTTGTAGATACACATTCATCTAGAAAATGGTTGCTTCCTTTATTCTGTAGAAAGTAAAGTTCATCTCTTAAAGAGGATGTGGAGAGCTGAACCAACACTGTGATAAGCGATCTCTTCAGGAATCGATATAACCTGAATGAAATCTATATTCCAGAGTAAGATATAAAAGACAAGAAGAGGCAAAGAGGAGTTAAAAAAAGCAATAACTTCTGCATGGAGATACTAAAAGCAAGGGAAGTAGAAAATCAAAAGAAAAAATATATATATTCAGCAAAACAAAATGAATAATACGAAGACTGGGAAGCCACCATTGGATGTGACCACTGAAGAATAATCAGTAATCTTCAGAATGATGGTTTCTGGATAGATCAGAAAAGTGTTAGCTGTTTAAGGACTTGATGAATTCAGTCATATTTATATTTTGCCCTCAGAAATTGGTATAATAACCAATATTTTAAAAAGAAGAGGGAAAGTTAGGGTAATTTCCTATGCATTACTAATAATTGCAGACTCCTAGTATACTCTCTTTTAATCTAAACACCTATAGATTGTTTTACGAGTCTATTTCAAATTGTTACTGAGAAGTTAATGTCAAATTTACCAGTCTATGGTTTCTAGAACATCATTCTTAAAACAAAATATGAAGACATATTCCTGTCTCCAATATTCTAGAGGCTCCCCGCATTTGGGTGACTACATAGGGTTACTTGAACAAGATAGGACTCTCTTCAAAACTTCCCCTGTTTTGCCCTGGAATACTTTGTTTGGGCCAGGAGATGAACTATTTTTAAGCAACCATCTGCTCTTATGTTATTTTGGCTTTATTTTCCTCTTAACTGACATTTTTTTCCTGTTTGAAGACCATTTTCCTTGACATGGAAATGGTACAATAAAAATATTGAGTATTTCTGTTATCTCTTCATAGTATACATTGGTCTCAATCATTAAAAATAAAATTTCAATTTCTATCTGAGGTACAGTTCATGTTCGAAGTGTCATTTCTTGTCTCCATAAGACCTTATAGATGCAAAGATGTAAGCACAGGGTAAACTATGTCCCAAATGCCCCCTGCAGGCTTGGACACAATTCGAGAAAGAAGATTCAAATGAAATGGATAGGTGTGTGTGGAAGATTAGAGATGGTGATGTGGAAAGCAGAAAATTGGTCACAGATATATGTGCAAAGTATGTTGTAAATCCCAGCCAGCTGGATTTTTGACATGACTTCACAGACACCTGTAATATATTTTATTTCTATAATTCTGCAATGCTAAATTAGTTTCTTCTACTTCATACTGTATAACCTGTACATTGTAATTTGATTATTGTCCATTGTTTTTAAGAATTATCAAGTGATCATAAATTTGATTATTACAAGAGGTTTTATGTAATCATGTGTGGTAATGGCTTACCATCAGTCCATTGCCTATTACATTATCAAATTCATTTCCCTCCACTTTCATGAAAACACACGTCTTCACTTAACACCTCTCTTCACTACTCTGAAATGAACTAAACTTATTTCTACTTCCATACCTTTACTTAGGCTTTTAAGTTATATTTTCTATGTACTATTTTTTCTGCATGTCACCCAACATTGAAGAATCAACTTAAGTCCCATCTCCCACTTGAACCATCCTCTAAGGAGGACCCCAGTCTCAATAATTCTTCTATCATATTTACAGAAACCACACATTAGGCTACATGTGGAGGAAACCACAAAGGGTAGCCATAGATTTGCTATCTCGCCCTTCAGCCCTTTATATCTGTAGTGTTCTATGGAATAAGTATACTGCTGGAAAAGTGGTACTTGCACACTAAATGCTTAGCATTATAGATAGGGAGCAGTTAATACTTTAAAGATGACTCTGTCATAGTGTTAAAACTAGCTGTAAAAATACAATTTGGGGGAGGGCAGTGTTGGAGGGAGAGGGATAATAGAGAAGGTTGGCCTTGGGGTGAACTTGAATATTAGAAGTAAAGAAAATGACAAAACCACCTGGTCATTACTTCTGACCACACACAGGAAGATATTAGATACCAGGATATTAAATGAAGAAGTGTTAGAACATTCTCAATAAAGAAGAGGCATATTTGTGAGAAGCCATAGGAAACCAGCATTGATTAAAATGTTAGTAACAGCAGGAAGCCTACTAGTTGTTCTATATATTTTACCTAACTCAGCCCTCACCACAGGCTTTTGAAGAGTTTATTGTTATTCACACTCTGTAAATGAGGAAATTGACGATTATATAAATATATATATGTATGTATGTATGTATGTATATGACTAATAAGGTTATTGCAGTTTTGCTGCATAAAAATAAATGAAAGAAGAAAAATATATATTTGGTTTATAAAGGGAAACAGTTTTAAATATATACATTGTTTTAGACAGTAGGGAATGAACACAGAAACTATAAACCTATGGCACAGTATCATACATATATTAGAATTCTTTCAAAATGAGAAAGACTGACACATCAAGCCTAAAGTCTTTCTTTTTCTTTTCAGGGAGACATTCTGGCATTACACAAGTACAGCCTCCCTCGTGAAAATATATTTTTAGAATTCTAGCAAATGCAAACTTAATGCAACTAGGAAATGGAAGAAATGTCATGAATAGAAACCCGCAGTTTATAAGGTTCATTTTTAAAGCACAACATTTTCTCTTCACATAATTCTATGAAGGCATGTTCAATTCAAAGATTTTCCATCAGCCTTACTTTATGCTGTATTTTTTTTCCAATTTACAATTTTACCTCCTGCCAAAATAAACAAAAGTCAAAAGGCAAAATGTAAGTGCACAAAAGCCGTTTAATAAAGTGAGAAATAAAACAAACAAAAAATCAGCCTCACAAACAATCATGCAGACACAGACATACATCACACACTGAGTAACTGAAATAATATATATTTGTATTTGTAGAAATTTGTGATTAATATCTATATACTGAACTAATATCATCCCGAAAGAATTCACTCCATCATTTAAGTGGCCTTAGAACACTGAGCAGAAAAAACGAATCATGGTGAATCATGCAACACGGACAGGAGCTCACCTTTAACTTTATTTTTTGAAGCAGCCGCTGTTCCAAGGAAAGATTGCACAAGAAGAAGAGAACAAACGGATTAGATATTAGACAAAGTCTCTAATAAGAAAAAGAGATATGTTAGTACTATTAGCTAAAGTCTAGAAAGATATGTTTATTATTATATGATCAAAACACTTTAGATGAATAGGACCTTATAACAAAGAAAATGACAATTAGTTCTATTCTATTAGCATATGATTAAACTTTTTTAATAAGAAAGAATAAACTAGATGGGAACCACACAATGCAAATTCCAAATACCATAGTCACCAATCCCTTTAAGGACTGTAAATCTTTCTTTCTCTATTTCTTTCTTAATTCTAAACTTTAGATAATATTTCAATTGAAGAAATACTCATATATATATATATATATATATATATATATATATACATATATAGTTTAAAATATATTTCAGATTATTTAAGAATTAAAACATAACCCATAATGTTTGGACAAATGATAACAAGCCACTTGCATTTACTGAGCATTTACTAAATGCCAGAGACTGAGGTTGAACCCTTTCCATACATCTTCCACTTAATAGGGATAGCCTCAAGAAGTAACTTTTGTTATTGTTTCACAAACATGGAAACTGGGAGTCAAATTACTTGCTGCCTATGACACTAAAACAAAAACAAAGCTGAAAAGAAACAAATTTGGGATTTGATTCTAGGTATATTTAACTCTAAAATTCCTTATACTATTGCATGGGTGTCAAACTCATTTTCCCCAGAGGCCACATCAGCTTCACAGTTGCCGTCAAAGGGTCTAATGTAATTTTAGGACTGTATAAATGTAACTACTTCTTAACTGTTAAGGAGTTGAAATTACATCAGGCCCTTTGAAGGCAACCGCGAGGCTGATGTGGCCCCACATGAAAATGAGTTTGACACGCCTGCACTATTGGGACTTAAGGCACTGAGCCAATCAACTGAATTGCAAACAGCAAGTCTACAAAGCCAAATCAAAACTGGGTGATTCCTTAAACTCCAGCTATTTGGGATTTGGTTGACCACATAGCTATGAAACCAGAAAACTCCATTACTTTAAATGGTTTTATTACCATTAAGGAGCAGACAATCAAGCTTATTTAAATCTAGTGGTAAACACTATTTGGGTTTTATAGTTATTAAATTAATGAGAAAGTTAAAACAGAACTATAGGGGTGTTCTTTACTCCAAGGAGGATTTCTAGACAAAAATACATAATTAGAGACCTCTAAACGTTTTGAAGTGATAAATTCTATTTTGATTTAAATACTATTTAAAAATGCAGACTGGCAGAGGAAAGAGTGCTTTTTCACTCTCTAAATGATATTAAAGGTGAACTAGTAACCTATCCCTAAATTAGGAAATATGCAGTCATTACTTTGGCACACTGACCTTCAATGACGTTTGATTTAGATTTTAGCTAAAGTACTTATGAAGTGTATATAGAGTATTTAATCTACAGTTCATCCCATCAAGTTATTTAAAGCTAAATAAAAAATTCTAGCAAATCTAGGTACATGCGAGACTCACAGAGAATTTCATTTGTGTTCACAATCATAAACATGATTTTAGTGTTTTTCTTCCACTAGCTCATACAAAAATGTACATCATGTTTTTTAAATAATTTCTCCAGATAAAATATATTAAGTAAAAGCAAAAATATTCCCCCAAAACTTGATTAAGTCCTTGGTAAAACTCATTCAATCTCTGTCTATTCAACAACTTTAAAATGAAGGCATGCGACTTGAGAGAGAGAATGTTTACGATCTTATTATGAAGGTAAAATTCAAACTAAAATTGCAAAGATCCAAAATTAAACTACAAGTCATATGGTAATATTGTTGCTTACTATGATGTAACAAATCCTAACATAATTTAAAAACCATTTAAATCGCTAAAATACTTAATATTGAAACTTACATTTTATAAGTTATTTTAACCAAAAAACTTACTCCTATTTAATGAATAAAATAGTTTTACTTCATTGTTTATTTTTATTATAAGGTTGATATATTTAAAAAATTAGAGATGATATACATTAAAACAATATTTCATCTTTCTTCAATATTAGCTACTGAAATAACCAATGTTAACTGTTTGTTAATGTTAGAAAAATTAATTGTGCTATTTTTAATCCAGCAGCTTAGACCACTCTGCCACACCATCTCCAAATTTTGCTATTCTTACAAAAACTCATAGCATATATATTTGTGTGTATTTAGTTTCCAAAAACAGAATAATACTGTATGTCCAATATACTACTTTGTATTTTGCTTTTCCCACAATTTCCAAGTTTATACATGGAGCTCTAACTCACTAATTTTAATAGTTGCATATATTTCTATAATATATATGAAGTATGGGACTACTTTTCTATTGATAGGCAATTAGGTTGTTTGTATTTTTTTTTTTCCTGCTATTAACACTGCAGGACACATCCTACGCCATATCCCTCAGGTACTACAGTGGTGTTTTGTTTTTATAGGACAGATTTTCAGGTTATTTTCATATTTCTATACAGAAAATCACTGACAAAAATGAACACCTGAATAGTACAGATGCTAGGGTTGGGACAGTTTGAAAGGAAATATGGAAGTACATTGAATGCTATAAAACAACAGGAAAACAGGAAAAAAAAAGAGAGAAAGAAAGAAAAGTCTCTAGTTTTCCAAATAGAAAGAAAGAATCTAGTTTTCCAAATAGATACACTATAAAGTCTTCGGATCTTTTAAACCACAAGTCATTTCATTTAACATTTATTAATATTTGTTTTTCAATCAAAAATTCAGTTTTAATTTGGCCAGAATTTTAATAGATTTCAGAAGTGTAGTCATCAAGAATTATTGTTATCTTTATATTTAAGACTATACAAAGCTAAAAGACTTATTTTTATTATATAAAAATATAATTTGCCTAAAATTCATAGAAAATATTTTAATTAACAGTATAAGGATTTGTTTGCATGAAAGGATATTTTACTTAAAATTCAAATTTATCGCTTAAAATTTTTAGCTTGAATGTAAAGCATTGCTAAAAGCCTTTAGAAATTTTTGAGACAAATATTAGTATCTAATATGTAACAGATACAACCAATCTTTTACTAAAATCATTTTATTAAAATTAGTGAAATAAAAATAGAGAAGGCAAATCTTTACATTTCTCATTGTCCAGGAGATGAATTATTGAAAGTTCTCAAATATTACATGAAGGCAGATAATTTTATTCTTAGATTATTGGGTAGATACCAAAATAATAGAAAGGAAAACAAAAGCTTTATGTCTGTTCTGTGTGTTCAGGCAGTTAATACTAGACTAGCCTGGCTAATATAATTGGAAAGAAGCCAGGCTACCAGGCTTGTTAGCCCAATTATAATACTCTGAATATTCAACAAAAGAAGCCAAGATGACAGCAATACTGTCATAAATGTCATGTTCAATACTTGTAAGATTTTCCATTGTCAGCACAGCCCAATTATAAGTCAATTGTAAAGTATACATTGCATACCACCCAAAGTGACTGAGAGTTATCTTGAAAATACAACTTTAATAGTACATAGTTAAAATGAAAAAAAAGGATATAAAGGTTCTTTAACCAGAGAAAAATTTTAGATGTGACATCAACATTTCATCACCATTTTAATAAAAGCAGCTAGTTGTAACTATGACATTATAGGTGTTCACAATATTTTTTCAGAGATGATTAGTTATAATAAATTTGTAACAATTAATAATTACAATATTAATGTAAAAATTTGCGTGTGCAATTTTGAAGTAAAATCATGATTATAATAGAACCACCAGAGATATTTATAGATGGATACTGAATAGTTAGTGAGTATTAGGCATTGTATTAATAAGGTTTATCTCCAAAATCTCCAATATAAATGATCAAAAATTAAAAATATCATTGTTACCAATTTAATTGGTTTTGTTGAATTAGTCAATTTTCAGTCTATTTGACAAGTATCACTATCTAATAATTTTTGAAGAATTGGTGAATTTAAAAGTGTTTCTCAAAATAAAGTACAAGGCATGAGGGCATTCTCAGGGGAGGTTAGATAAATTTGATAACCTACCTCAAAAATGACACGACCTTGTCACATTTTCCCTGCTTTTTGAATTCCTACTACTTATTTTTATTTTTTACTGCATAACAAATAGTGGTATATTTTGTTAGTATTTCCAATGTATGAATGATATAGAACATAGTGTATTTGTGGTTGCCTTTAGAACTGTTGGCTAAAAAGTTATTTAGCAATTAAACATTTCGTAAATGGAGATATGAAAGGCGTGAATAGTATCTATTCACACAGAACTAATGTTAAAGCACCATCCATCTTTGTATTTTAAGATGATATAAAATTTTTTGAAATATCTTAATATGTTAGCCAGTGTTTTTTTATTCCTCTTTCCATAGCAAATTTATAGATAAGAGAATATTCTTCCCTAACGGGGAAGTAAAACATAAACTTAGAAAGCACTTAGTGTTTCCAAGGAGAGAGAAGTTCTTACATCTATGACTTTATATGCAGATCTATTAGATATTTCCCTCACCCAAAATTTATTTGCAATGAAGTAAAACAAACACAACCCAGTTCCCACTGGTAAATACTATAAAACCTATCTTAAATATGAAAAGTTAATTGTTTTATACATATGTGCAAATTATAAAAGAAAGAAAATACATTGCCACTACTTCCTAGGATAAGTGACTTTTTCTAGGTCACAAAGTTGTCTGGTAGCAAATTTACAAAGAAAACACCATGCTTGATAAACCTATATTTTTAAATCTACTACATCAAAATCCAATCATTAGATGATAGTATAGCAATATAGTGCTAATCAATACCAGCGGAGTTTGATTCATTTTTAGAAAGAAGTAAATGGTAGGGCAGGGGAGAACAAGGGGGGGAATATTGGGACAAATGTAGTTGAACAACAATAAAAAAAAGAAAAAATCAAACATTAAATAAAATAGTAAATCACTCTTCTTTGAAAAGGAACAGTATGACTACATCTAATATATGAGACATTGCATTGTTATAGTCGTTTAAGATATGGATGTTAAAATAATTGGATTTTAGCTAAGTACCTACTACATTTTCCCCTTTTAAGTTTAAGTTTTTAAGTTTATTTTAAGTTTTAAAGTTTATTTAAAGTTTAAATACTTTGCAATACTTTTTAAATATGCTGTCTTTTAAGTTTATTTTCTATCTAACATAAATACATTTTTTACTAATCACTTGAGATTTATTTAAAATAACTTTTTAGCTATCAACTCAATGTCTAGCTACCAATTGTCTAAATGCTAGAATTTTGTTGAAAGGCACATTAGAATTTGAAGACTTAAAAAAGTTTGACGTTAACTTTTTTCAAGTGTTTTTTTTTTCATAATAATCACACAAAGTTCAAACTAGGTTTTTTTTTTTAATTTGAGAAAGAAATTGCTAAACAAATTATACCCTAGAGTAAGTAATATTTGATGCACGGGAATAGCACTTCACACAAATACTTCAGCCAATAAGGAGAAAATAATAGAATTCAAAACCCACCATTCTACAATTCTTACTAAGTTCTTATACATAGGCAGTGATCACCACCCCTGATTCTATCATTAAAAACAAAGCTACCGTGCAGTACCTGTGAAGGACACAATACCTTTTAAGAAGTACTTTTCTCAAAATAATAAAATCTGGATAAGATCATGCCTCTACATTGAAATTACAATGTCCAATCAATACAGGAAATAAATAAATTACATTAAATCAATGCAATTAGTCAAATCTTGAGTGTGGGAAACCACACACTAGCAATTTTGGCATTTGGTTTCCTTAGCAAATAGATTTCGGGAAAAATGGTATCATTTGAAGGGAGAACTTCTGAGACGTATCGAACAATTGTCATGTGTAGATTAGGTTGGATCCTGACTTGAGCATGAGATATTTCCTGACACTAAGTAATTACTGTTAATAGTTAAGTGGAATAATAGTATTGCTACTGTTTTTTAGACCATTATTTTTCAACAAAACTAAATATTCATGAAAAATTATGTGTTGCCTGGTATTTGTTTCAAAGTAATCTTGGGATGTACACTGTTTATCATACCATCTACCTTTGTATACATACCACCAAAATTTCTGATAAAAAATATTTAAAATGTTTAAAAATTTAATCAAATATCTAGGTTAATTTCTGTTTTAAATATTACTATTTCTCAATATTAATTTTCCCATAATATAAATAAAAATCCTTACTTGTATCTGCCATATATTATTTTGAAAGACATGAGACACTACAAGAATAAAAGGTTCTCAATAAATAAAATGAGTGGGCATCCTTTGAAATTATATTTTATATCTATGTTTCTAAATCAGGAATCTATTTTAGAAATATCTTAAATAAATAACTAAAGTAAAATATAATGTTGGAGATTAGTTTCATATCATATTATTCGCTAGATTTTCAGTGGCTAATTTTAATGAATAAATATGACATACATACTTAAATTATTGTCAGTCACTATCACATTAGGTTCAAGGAACGTTCCATAAACAGATAGTCAGAAAACTAACTTCCAATATCAATGAGATTGGTCACATTTCCTATTTCCTAGATGTTATAATATATTTGCAGTTTCTTCTATAAAGTAACTATCTTAATTAGTAATTTTCTACATAATAATTTAATTTAAAATATATTCTATTTTATCACTTCTCAGCCTTTTGGCTAAGATCAAGTGTAGTATCTGTTCCTATCAGTTGAAAATATATTCTATTTTACTAAATTAAACATATGCAAAGTACATGATGCCATTGTGCCTATAATTAGTAATGGTAAAATAGTAAAACAACTACATAAGCTTTTTTGAAAGCTTTCTGGCCAGCAAAGTTCTTTAATGGTCATGTAGAATAAATAAAGGTATGAAATGTATCAATAAGAGTTCACAATCTGAGGTAGAAAATGATATGAACAAAGTCATTTGACATTCTCTTTATGTGTATATCCATATATGTGTGTATGTATGTGTATACAGAAGACAATATTATGGAATTATTTTGTATAATCATATGCACATATAACAGTTTACTCAGTTGTTGTTATACCATTGGTAATTAGTACTTCTAATTTTTATGTAGGAAGGGTAACTCCTGTACTCTGTATACATGTTGGGAATGGTTTTCAGTTTTAGAACCAAAGTATCACCTAGTGCATACACTTACTGACTAATAATAGTTTGCGATTGTTATAATGGATAACTGGAATTCATTGATATAAAGTAAGAGAATCCATACCACCCTGGGCTTAAAGTTAACCCACGGGTTTATAGCTTCAGCTTAAGTGGGGTAGTAACAGGTGATGTTTTAAGGGGGAGAAACAGAAAAAAAATTACAGAAATAATATGTTTTTATGAGACATTTTTTGAAGAAAATGTATAGGCAGAAATATGAAACTAAGGATCATGTGCTTTTTTGGCCTAAGATATTCAAGAAAATAGTTATAAAGTAAACATAAACTCAATGTTCCTTAACTACTGATTACTAGATAATGGACTAATTCTAGAAAAGCAAATAGAGAATGTTGTTAGTAATAACTTAAGGTAATGCATCTAACCTGCTCTGGTATAGTTCAGGAAACCAGTTTAGTTCCCACGGAATCCAATGCCAGTCAGTGTTTCAGACAAAGGGGTAAGGTTTTAATACTTGACGTTGCCCTTGGGTTCATCAACCCAATGAACAGCCCCAGCAAGGTGAAAGGTGACCTGCAGAATGCTGTGCGTCAGCTACTAGTCACATCCTGACTTATATTTCAGGGAGGGTCATGATTCACCCACACTAAAAAAGCTCAGACTCAGAATACACATGCTTAACATACATTCAGTACTTAAGGCATGCTAATTTGAAGAGCAATTAGATGTCTATTTTTAGTGCCCCACTTCTATAAACTAAATAGAGAGGATGTGATCATTTTGAAACGTCACTTTCAAATTCATTAGACAAGAGATCTGGTAGTTTTTACTGTAAGACATAATTAAGGCTTTCTGACACATAGATGTTATTTTACTTAAGTCTTAATAAGTGAACAAAGAAGTCACATTACTGATTCAATGGTAAATAGGTAGGTTAAGTAAATACTGGGCTGTTGGTATTTGGTTCCACTGATTCTTACGGAGAACCTCAGTGACATCTTTTTTTTCCCTGTGTTCCTCTGCTTTGGCCTTCTGGTTAACACATTTATCTTATATTGATATAAGTCAGTAATTTTTGTATAACATATTTTCCAAAACAAAATTTTATCAGGTGCTACATAACTCTCTGGGTTAATAGACATCATTATTCTACCTATATCGATATGGCAATGCCAATCTTAAAATGAGTTATAGTGTATAGATACAGGTTCAAGAAATATGATGAACATTTTATTTAAGAAATAATAACAAAAGTTGAGCATTTGAGGATCTACAATGACTACATCTCAATTTGAAATCCTCAAAAACAAGAGCAATGTAAGAGACATTTCTCAGAGATTTAATGAGGGTCTCACAGCTCTATTTCAAGACACATATAAAAAGTAGATAGTTATACCATAATCTGACCAACTCATGGGCATTAAATGTCTTAAAAGTCATTTTAAAAATATCATATAGCTGAATCTAAAAGATAATGTAAGCCAGATTATTGTGTCAAAATAGTCTTAATAACCATAAATAGTAATTGAAAAATAATTGATATGGTCTGGATTATATATATTTTTTCATCTGAGTGAAATATTCTCCAAATGAAATAGTATAATTATCATATTTTAATATTTAGAGGAAAGAAGTTTCTAAACATAGTCTGTTGCAATTGGTAAAATGCCAACGGTTTACATTAATCAGGTCATGTGGAGAAAGTATGGCAAATGACCTTAGGAATTCAGTTTCAGAAAATCTCTTTGGCCTACTTGCAGCATTTCTGCACTTCAGCTTTGTGGAGACCTTGTTCTGAGTTTATCAATAACTCTGGCCAGAAGAGTATCTTAGGACAAGTTACTTCAAACTGTGTCCACTATTCAAATATAAAGACACAGTGGAATAGGGCTTTGCAGAGGGAGAGAGATAAAACTTATAATTATAAAACACATAATTACAAGGTACTAAACAAGCCACGATATAGTTTGCATATGGAAGCAAATCAGGTTAAAAACACCTTCAAATGTCACGAACTCTCTCTTATCTCTAGAACAGCGCAAATATGCTAGGAGAAAGGTGAGATTAAAAAGAGTACCGGCACGAATTATAAACTGGATTTCAAGATCTGTTTAAGAAACCCAGTATAATTATTTTATATTTATACTGGATTCAGGCAGTTTGAAGTAACAGCCAAGACATCGCCATTTGGAATGAGCTTTTTCACTGAAAAAATGGACAAAATGCTTTGTGTCCCGGATGAATTATACAGAAATATATTCTGGATACTCATTTTCCCAGTACCTTGGATGGCTGCAGAGAGCAGGTGGAAGACTAGTTCACACTGTCCGACAGGTAAGTCAACTGCTAGTTTTGGCTTGGGAGATAATGCTCAACTGTAAGTATTATGTGTATTTTACACATCGAATACTGTTAGGCATAATGTTTTAAATATATATTTGTAAGATGATCATAATGATATGAAATAGTCCACATTTTAATAAAATACCTAATGTTAAAGAACATACGTTAGTTTTGTTGTTGACTTTTTTGAAGCTAGTACATTCGATCTGAAGTCCAATGTCTCTGATAGACATAATCACAATGAGAAAATAATAATAACTTTAGTTCTATATTTTGTGTGCTTATTTTGAATAAAATATATATTCACACACACATACCAACCTTGTGTAGAGCATACATTTGAAAGGATAAGAAACCTACAACAACTAACAACTTCAGTACATTCAGCTGAAAATGAATTCTTAAAGTATTCTTCACAGACAATGTTTTACCTGAAATTTTGTAAATTTCACAATTAAAAAAGTGATTTAATACTTTTTAAAAAGTTTCCGTATCTGTCATTGCATAGAATTCCCAAAGAAACTCTGAATTCAGACACTGTTAATTCTAAACTGAATATGTGGAAGTTGAGAACTGAGGGACAACATGAGACTTTCTCAATGGTAACCAAGCTACTAGAGAAAGAAGGAGCTTATACCCTTTGCAATGGCATGGATGGAACTGGAGAGCATTATGCTAAGTGAAATAAGCCAGACGGTGAGGGACGAATACCATATGATTTCACCTTTAACTGGAACATAATCAACATAAGAAAAAAGCAAACAAAATATAACCAGAAACATTGAAATTAAGAACAGTGTAACAATAGCCAGAGGGGAGTGGGGAGGGGATAGTAGGGAGAGGGGTCTATAGGAGCTACTATAAAGGACACAGGACAAAATCAAGGGGGAGGGTAGAGGTGGGGAGGGCGGTGGGTTTGTCTGGGGTGGGGTGGAGGGATGGGGAGAAAATGCAGACAGTTGTAACTGAATTAAAAAAATAATAAATTAATAAATTTAAAAATTAAAAAAAAGAATAGGAGTCAAGAAGGTTCCAAATCTTCCAACTCCCAGTACTGAGATTTTCCCTCACATCCTACATCCTGAGTTTCAGTACGAATAAACCGGTCCCTCTTATCTATGGAATAGTATTCCATCTGACCATGAAAGAAAAGATCTGTTTCAATATGATGCTATTTTTCATAATTTCACAAGACATTTTATATGTACATATTAATAAACATATTGAGAAGCCCCAACAGTTTACAGGAAATATATTGTAGAAAGAAAATAAAATAAAATCTGTTCTCAGGATTTTTTAATAGTCAAACTGTATATAAATTTATTCAGACTATTTGCACTTGAATCTACTGTTAAGCCTGAAATCCCACCTGGGATGATTTCAGAGAATCAGAGAATCTCAGAAGTTTCCCTTAAAGGTTACCTAGTCTAACTAACCTCCTTCCTATCATTGTCAAATACTGTGCACTCCAAAGAGAGGGGAAGAGACAGCTACTCAGCAGCATAAACTGTTAACTCTTCATTACTTTTAAAACTGCGAAAGCACTACTTAAAAATTCAAATGAGGAAATTACAACTGAGCATTTCTACTCACTCTCTCAAAACGAGGCCTGAACTTGAGTCACTCTCCTGTGCTAGCTGAAAGCAGTGGAAGGTGCCCTGAACAGAGTGTTTTTCCTAAAGGGTAGCCAGGGTTAAATTTCTCTTAATGTTTCACATATGGAAATAATTTAAAAGTCATAGTTCTTTATATATACTGTAAATAACAAAAGATATAACCATTCTTCAATTTAGAAGACATAGTGTGAGGATAATTCTAGTCAAAAATACAGCCATTTATTGAACATTCAAGGATGATGTTGCTCTGGAACAAAGAGCATAATTAATACAAGAGTCTTGTCCTTGGAGACCTTATTGTCTAGAAAAGGAAACACATATTTAAACAAGTAATTTAGAAGAAACATAAATGTAAAATCAGGCTGTGTCACTCTCAATGGGATTAAGTTTTAGAAGAATCAATTCACCAGCTAAAGAAAGTGGTTTGGAAATCCAGACCAGGCAAGGAGAGGCGTCTGTCCAGGCAGCGGCACTAATGCAAAGTTTTGGAGGAGAGGAAGATCGTGGCGCGGCAGGGGAAGACAGCTTATAGCTAATGGAGCTGGATTTAAAAAATGTGTGTCCTATTAATGTGCTCTACTTATTTCTATACATAATGTATGTGAAATGTTCTACATTGTGCTCATTCATTTTTCCTTCCAATAGACCCAATGGTGGAAGAAGTGAGGAAGGAATGGGCATTGATTCCTTTTTCTAAAAAGAGATTAACTTGCTAGAGTACTCAGGTAACACACTTTACAGGCTATAAAACACAACGTTTAAAGAAAATGTTCGTATGCAGGCAAACAGCACACATTTAATCTGGCAACATAACTATGACTACTCCTCCTTAAAATCTCATAAAACCTCCTCTTCAAAGAGATTTATGAATAACGTGAACTAAATAATTCATGGGATTGCAGATGCCAGTCCAAATAGCCCCTTCTTTTTCAAGGTTTCAGTTTGTAGAACTGTGATCAAAAGCCTTCATCAGTCATGATAGTCGCATTTGTCCTCACTCCAAACAAACCGTATTTGCATGTGAATGTTTTTCATTGAAATGAGATATATAATATGCCAGCCAAGGCCCAACTAAAAGGCATTTTATGCCATTTAAATTCAGTCAAATTAAAGGCTGAATGCAACCTAAAAGGTCTACTCTCAGAACAGTAATTTGACACATCATAAATAAGAACCATTTTTTGTTAGCGTAGATTCAGCACTTGTCAGAAAATCGTACACAGCCATATTAACAAAGTGCTGCCTCTTAGAGAGAAATAAACTGTAAGTAAAACCTTGTATGCACAGCAACGAAACACACAAACAAAGAGTGTAATATAGTGTCACTGGTTCAAAGTTGATTTTTTTTTTGCTGACATTTACAGAAAAGGATAGGTAACATTTTAACATGATTATATGCCAAGAGAAATTGTCAAAAATAACTTTTTGTTTAAAATTTAAACTAAAAGTCATGTTTAGGAACACGTGAATATATTCATTGCCATTTAAAGTAGCTTTGACTCATCCACTTAACTCTCAGTCTTCAATAGTGAGAACTGGAAACATTGGTGAAATCATAAACTAAAAAGCCAAAGTTGAGTTGAAAAATATTAACTGCTTGAAAATGTTATAAATGCCCTTTTAAAGACCTCAGTGATATCGGGACCTAAATTTTTACTAAAGAATATGAACAGAAGTTATGACTAATTTTCTAGTTCTGACTGACTCTCAGAAAATTACATTGAGTAAATATATATTAAGAAAAAAATTTACATGAAGATTTATTATTGCATTAGGGAAAAGGCTAACAACAACAAAAAAAGCAAATAAAACATAGAATCTCCATGATTTAAACCATCACATTCAACCTTATTTATTTATTTATTCATTTATTTATTTAATTTTAATTATCCCACATGCAACCTGTGTATATTTTGGGCTGGTCTTATCTATTCGATCTTCTCCGCAAATACCAAGTTCATTGTCATTTCTGTGTCCTTAATAACATTAAAACAAACATTAAAGATTGTACTTTCACATGACTTATTTTTGTGATGGCTTTAAAAGTAACTTTATTTACATTTGTAACTATATGCTTCCTATATGCTAAAGAGATTCGATATGATTATAGTATAGGACAGCAATTTTCAACACAGAACTGTGTTCTGTGGCACACTGGTGTGCCACAAGAATTTTTAAAATATGCAATAACTGACTATTTAGTTAGGGACATTGACCTCTTTTCCCTTAGATTGTCAAATAAAAAAATGACAACAGCTATCATAACAATAGCTGTCTGGTGTGAATTAATCAAAATGATACCTATTTTTTTGTCAGATAGGTAAAAATTAGAATGCATTTTTGGTGTGCTGCAGTATTTTAGTAATAGTTTATCTGTGACATAAGATGAAAATGGTTGCAAATAGCTGGTATAGGAAACATGTGACACCTTGGGTTCTGTACAGAAAGATCTCTAGACATCAGATATCAGTACACAAACTCTGTTCATGCTTAGAATCAACTACCCAAAATTCTAAAGCAAGAAAACAACTATTTCATCCCATTACCAGAGACTGATAGGAAGCCTAAAGTACTAGGAAATTATATGTCCAAGTTCTCTCTCTCTCTTTTTTTTTTAATAGGAAAACTTTCCCCTAAACCTTTCACATCAAGTTGTGGTGATTCTTTTATTTTTTTACTTTAGAGGGAGGGGAAAGGAGGGAGAAAGTGAGGGACACAAACATCAATGTGTGGTTGCCTCTTCCATGCCCCCTACTGAGGATGTGGCCCACAACCCAGGCAGGTGCCCTGACCGGGAATTGAACTAGAGAACCTTTGTTTCACAGGTCAGCACTCAATCCACTGAGCCACACCAGCCAGGGCTGGATATGGTGATTTTTATGATGTATCCTAGAGTGGGGGTGGTGGGAGTATTGGCAAATAAGAAAAAAATCTAGATTACTGATATTTTAACTCATTTGAATGCATGCTTTTAGAAAGATTAAAATATAAACAAAGGAAATCTTATTTTTTAAAAAGCAAATCATACTGCTAAATTTTTAAAATAATGCTAAGCTAGAGGAGGCTGTGATTTTGCTTGATCAAAATTGTGGAAAAGTATAGGGTCTAGGGTGTCTCCAAGATATAACATTGAAATTTTTTTATACATCTACATAACATTAAATTCATCTGTACAATCTCAAAATGTGCTTTCTGTTTCCTGGTAATGTAACCCTTTCAAATGTAGATGTTATTCTTCAGGTAAAGGAAAAGCAACTAGGTAAGAAAGATATACAGGCATATAGTAAGAAATTCCCTGACTATATTAACTATATTTTTCAATGCCTATTTTACAGTAAAACCATATAATGACATAGTCTTATAAGAAATTTGCATTTTGGTGAACCAAGAGAATAATGCTACTTTATAGAAAGAAATGTATAAAATTTAAGAAACTTCATCAGACATATCCATTACAAATCATACACAGAGAACTAGCACTTCCACAAATTCTTTGAAAATTTTATTTTAATTTATTATTTTACAGGTAGATATTTAGTGAGAAATCATATAGAAATTCAATTCTAATATAAAGTATATAAAATATATTGGAAACTTCTAATTTATATAGAATATAAAATATATCTACACTTGTATAAGTTTATATTCTGATATGTATATACATAATTATAGCTTTGTCATTCTATAAATGAATATGCACTATAACATAGTGGATATAAAAATTACTTAAACCACTTTTTCTCTGTTCTGATTTAATAAATAAAATATACATTTTAATAGGTTTCAAGTTTTCATGATGAAAATAAAAGACAAATAAGCAAGGTTTTGTGTGATGACCTGGATTTTCTGCTTTCTTTAAATAAATCAGTTTGTAACTTGGTTATTCATATATTGAGAAATGTATAGATTTTTCATATTCCAGTAATAAATGTCATCCATTCTAAAGCAGATGCATTCATATGTAAATAATGATCATAAATAAGTCAATATAGGGAAAATATCTAATATGCTAGGGAAATTAGGACAATTCTGATGCAAAGGTACTGACATTATAGGAAAACAACAGGGAATGGCTTGTGGCAGAAAAACACAGCATATCAGTGGGAATGTGAATGTTAATGAGGGAAGCCAAAGGATGGGGATATAGCAACGTATATTGCATGCAGATACTGATGAGGGCAGATGTAGAAAAATGATTATCAACTTTAGACCCCTAGAGCAACATGAATGAAATCACATCCTTGTGTTCAGGGAAATAAAACAGGCAACTTGGATAGAAATAAAGAGAGGCTTTAATTATCTAAAAGTAAATTGGGAGCAACCCATGATAATACTGAAGTGGGGTTATTATAGAACACAATGTAGAGTTAATTCAGAAATCAGTTTGTTCAAAAACATCAACAGCTGGGTTTAATAATAGATACAATGAATCAGAAATGAATAAAACCTTGAGATAGAAGATTATCTAAGCAACTCTAATCATACTATTAGATTTACTAAGAAAAATAAAGTGGCAGTCTACAAAAGGAACTTATTTATCTGAATATAGTTTTGAGCAATATTTATTAAGAGAAAAATTAAGGTCATATGCACAGTTAGTATACATATTTCATGGACACTTTTTCTCAGTTTTATGCCACAATGAGCACATTATATGGACAAGAAAGGATTTGCTATAAATAATCAAAGATAAAATATGAGGGGGAAAGCCATATGTAACTCTAGAATAAATTTTTCAGAATTATATTAGACTTCAATTAGCTTCCTTTTCTTAGGCTTTTGGTGTGGGGATTGCGGGGCAGATACTAGAATTCTCAGACTGTGCACAAGTGTGTAACGAGCCTACCTCACAAAAGGCATGGCGTTCTACGGAACAAGGTCTACCAAAATGCCTCAACACGTGGAGTTTAAGGGAACAGAGAGTGAAGGCCCCAGATCTTACAATCAGAAGCTGACTCCTTGTACATATAAACAAATTAAGGAATCATCATGAAAAAATGAAAATATAAAAATAGATTTTTGCTAGGTTATTTTTTAATTAAAATTTCTTACACAGTGTCCCTTGTAATGTTCATGTAACACATCTATTTACCAAAAGCATTCAACTCCAGTTTTAGAACACCAGTCCTCGTCATTTACTGATATAAACTTGAGCAAGGTATTCCATCTCTCTGTCCCACAAATTCTTCATCTCTAATATGGGACAATGATGACAGTACCTGATGCATAGAATTATAATAACAAATGTCCATTAATCAATAGTATATAAAGCACGAGAACACAGTCTGGTGCATACTAAGAGCACAGAAACTATGTTTTTATTGATCATTATGGCCTTATATATTCCTTTATTGAGGTTTAGTTTTCTCTTCTCACTATTAAGAACCCATTTCCTCATACAGAACTCACTGTTTAGTAGGTACTCAGGACAGTTTTTGAATAAATAAAGACAGAACAGATACAATGTTTCAAGCACTTCATTCTGAAGAAACAAAAGATGAAAACAAGATATTTGATAATTTTTCACTATACAGTGATGCTGTTATCTTGAATACCCTTGTCCTTTGTATTGGCCTTAAGTACTTTAAAAAAAATTAGAAAAATAAATTGTCCTAAACAATGATATAACATACTTAAGGCACATTTGTAATTTATCTAAAATTGAGTTATTTTGTTTTGCAAGAAAAAAATCCCAATTGTAAAGCAGGTAAGAAACCATTGAGATAACCTTTAATTTCACTTTAAAGTAAAAAAGAAAAAGACTTATGGAAATGTATCACATAATTGCCATACTAATTGATCTGTATTAGATATACTTAGAGTTGTTTGACTCCCCACACCCCCTTGACTTTTAGCTAGAGAGAAGGGTAAGATACTCTCCTTCAAGGAAATGTATGTTAAGTGTCCCTATTAATATTTATAATTACAAGACTAATTTTCCAATCAATCACTTTATCCTCTACTATACTTAATATATGATGTGAGTTCCCTGCTTTGAAAAGAATGAGCCAGGTTCTCTCAGACCTGGATGCTTGGATAACTTAGAGAAGGTGATCAGTGAGAGCTGGAACTGAAACATTTTACATGGCAGTAGTTGAAGTCAAACTAGAAAGAGAATGGAAAATAGACTAGAAAAGGGAAGATGTACATGATAAGATTTCTTGGAAGTGACTTGGTTCACTCCTTCCACAAACCTATTTGTACTACTCCCTAGATCCCTTGGCGTTCCCTTCAGTAATACTATTTATGGAAAACAACATAAATGTGCCTCCATTTCTTGCAAGCAAAATAGTCCTAAAAAGATAAAAAAAAACTATGTGTTTAAATAGAAAGACCCAGGACTAAGAAATATGTTCCATAATACACATTTAAAACACAAAACAAGAAACACCCAACATGAGGTCGTTAAGAAGTCTAGGGAGTGTAGTATTGACTCATCTAAGGTGAAGGGATTAGACAAAGAACGAGTATGCTTGACCATGGACAGGAGCAATAGTGTGGGGATTGACTGTGGGAATGGGGAGTGGGTGGGGAAGAGAAGGGCAAAGGGGGAAAGTTTGGGACAACTGTAATAGCATAAACAATAAAAAGACTGAAAAATAAAGGATATTTTTCGCAAGTAAATCTCCTAGGATTTAATCTTTATTAAAAGTGAATTGACTCATTACAAATTTAAAATCCTGCATAATTATTCAGGGCAGTACTGGCTAGTAGAACAGTTCTTACAAAGTAAATACAGAAGGTGTTCAGAAAACACTTTATTGAATTGTGAATGGAAGGTCGTTGCTACACTGCATATAGTATAAGACTTCATTAGCATGAGAGAGAGGCATTCTGGGTCATCCAAATTTTGTTGAATGTGAATAGGAACAGATTTCAAAACAAAAAACTTTGATTCTTATAATGCTTATGTCTTATTACTCAATGTTTATTGTCAATCATATAACTCCTTATCTCTTATTTCAGTGAGCTCATTTTCTTTATTGTCTAGGCCCAGGGTTGTCTGACATGAGGCCCTTGGGACACATGCGGCCCAGGGTGGCTATAAATGTGGCTGAAGACAAAACTGTAAATTTATATTTTGCTTATTTGTATAACCAAAGATACTGAAATTGAGAACAATCTGACAGTGACCAGAGGGGAGAGGGGAGAGAATTTCAGGGGAAAAGGGTGAAGGGTTTGTAGGAACAATTATAAAGGACACATGGACAATAACGGGAGGGTGGGGATGGAAACAGGAGTGTGGTGGGGAGGGCTGAGGGTTGGGCTGGAGTGGAGGGGGGAAGGTAGAAAACTGTACTTGAACAACAATAACATGTTTTAAAAAACTGTAAATTTATTTAAAACATTTTTATTGCTCATCAGTTTTTATTAGTGTTTGTGTATTTAATGTGTGGCCCAAGAGAACTCCTCTTCCAGTGTGGCACAGAGACACTAAAAGGTTGGACATCACTGGCAGGTCTTTGTAGCTGGGTTTTATATATAATTGGGCAGCAAAACACCATAGAAACTGAGGATCGAGAATTACTATATGTTCAGAATCCTCAGATTATGATCCTTCACCCTACTTGAAAACAGAATAACTATGATAAGTCATTTGCCCTTGCGTTCATAAACTGATAATTCTCTTAATATGAATGGATTGTAGACATTTTGTTTTATGTATTAAATGTGTATATAATTTTAATCTCTGTGTAGTGCAACTCTGACATCATTAAAATAATATTAGTCAAACAGAAGCAGAATGGAGAAAAGGGTAGGATAAGAGGAAGAGTCCTGAATTTTCACTTTTCTTAATGCTAAGCCTGTAAATTGTCCAAATGACATTTAGCTTTTTGGTATTGGAAGACAAACTCCATGACCAAAGTTTTTTGTCTCCTCTCTCCTGTTATTTCATTGGCTTGAATGAAAACTGATCACATTTTTGGCATCAGAGA
Source organism: Desmodus rotundus (assembly GCF_022682495.2). Taxonomy (NCBI): domain Eukaryota; kingdom Metazoa; phylum Chordata; class Mammalia; order Chiroptera; family Phyllostomidae; genus Desmodus; species Desmodus rotundus. Next base: position 70,403,723 of record NC_071388.1, on the reverse strand, counting down.
AAGAGGCATAAGATGAGTGCCAGTAAGTAAAATCTCTTTCGTCCAGAATTTGGGTTGGAAGTATCAGTATAAAGATGTATACACATGCCTCTGTTTGTGTGCTGCCACCGTAAAGGCCCAGGGACAATGCCAGATCTAGTAGCAATGAAGAACTCCAGTATGATGAGTAAGATTTATAAATACAATTTACTTAAAATAAAATAAGATTTCCCAAATAAGTAGTTTGAAGTAGGCAAGAAATGTACAGTCCAGAAAACTAGAAAGACATAGAAGTCTACTGATTTTAGGTTAAAAGAATTGGAGAGTCACTTACTCATCAAATATGGAACTATCTGAGTAATTATTCTGATCAATTAAAACACATCAAATATACTTAAGTTTATAAGCATATACTGATCCCCAAAACAAAGAAATAAACACATAAAGAAGATTATTCCAGGAACTTATTTATAAACTGTCAAAAAAAAAACCTCTAAAAAATCAAGTACTCTTTTTTTTATATGAATAATACCTTTGGGAGACAATTCACTGATAAAATTAAGAGATAATGGTAGAATTAGAATATCAGAGTTAGCTTCAAAAACAACAAAAATCTAGATGTTGAGGTTCAGGTCAAGATGGTGGCTGAGGTAAATATATACTTACATCCTCCCACAACTACATCAAAATTACTGCTACACTATAGAACAACCGTCATTCAAAACTACCTGAAATCTAGCTGAACAGATGTCCTAAAACTAAGGACATAAAGAAGAAGCCACATTGAGACTGGTAAGGGAAGTAGAGAGACAGAATGGGCTGGTCCCACACCCACATGTGGAAGATAAAAATCTGGAGGGATATCTCAGATGCAAAGGTCCCCCTTGAGGAGCAAGTGGTCTCAATCCCATACCAGGTCCCCCAGCCCAGGGTTCCAGTGTCAGGGGAGAAGTCTCCATAACGACTGGCTATAAAAACCAGCAGAGATTGTGGCTGTATAAGACAGAGTGCTTTTGGAATTCCAGGTAGTTCCCATTAAAGGGCGCAGGCACATCATATTTGGACTCACTTTTTCTATGCTCCAGCCCTGAGGCAGCAGTTTGAAAGGCGCCAGGGACATACAGAATTATCTGGCATCAGTGCAACAGCCGGGGGGGTAGGGGGGTGGGGCGGGCAGCTTTTTCCAAGACAGAAGTGCTGGAAGAGGCCACTGTTCCTTTTCTAAGCCCTCCTCCGACAAAGCTGGCAGGCAGGCACCATATCTGACTAACACTGTTCTCCCTGCCCTGAGACTGAGCCCCAGCCAACTTATGGGACCACCTAAGCCATTTCCAGTGTCTTTTCCATAGAAATGGTCTATCTTGGCTCATATTTTGTACTTACCTAAAGAGCAGAATTTGGACTTAGCATACTATGTACTTCTCACTAAGTGGCCCTAGGCCCAGAACTAGCTACGCTAGGCCTTGATTTGTACCGTGGCCCCTACTGAGCACCTCTAAGCCCAGCATAATGAGCAGCCGTATGCAGATTGCTTTGGAATTCATATGGACTGGCCCTGGGCAGGGCATAGCTGGCATCTCACCTTGGCCTACACCTCCCAGGATGCTTCAGAGACAATACACCCAGTGGACAGCTTCAGATCATGCCAGAGGACCACTCTACCACCTCTACAAATGACAAATTCAAGGGGCAGACTCAGTGGGCACCAGAGCCCTGCTGCAGTAAGCCAAGCTCTACGAAGTTGACCTTGTACTGACCCCCATGGTAGTTGTAGCCAGACCTTGCAGCCAATTAACCAGGGGTAAATCCCTCCCATTGATGTGCCAACAGCAATGAAGGCTCAACTACTACAGGAGAATGTGCATAGCATACATGGCGGGGTGGGGACATCTGGAGTATCCAGCCTGTGTGATCATGGAGATTGTACCACGGGACCCAACAGGAAGTCTATACAACATAAGGCCACTCTACCAAGCTTGAGAAACCTAGCAGCACTACATAACACATAGAAACAAATACAGGGAAGCAACCAAAATGAGGAGACAAAGAAAAATTTCCCAAATGAAAGAAAATGGAAAAACTTCAGAAAAAATAATTAAACAAAATAGAGACAAGCAATCTACCAGATGCCTAGTCAACATACTAGTTATAAAGATTCTCAGTGAACTTTGGGGAAAAAATATGAACTTATGGAGACCTTCAGCAAAGAGATGGGAAACAAAAAAGAGAACCAGTTAGAAATGAAGAATATAGTAACTGAAATGAAGAATACATTACAAGGCATCAACAGTGAAGTTTATGAAGCAGAGTATCAAACCAGAGATCTGGAAGATAAGGAAACAGAATAGCCACATAGAAATAAGGACAGAAGATAGAAAAAATAATCTAAAAAATTTGAGGATAGCATGTGGAGCCTCTGGGATAACTTCAAGTATACTAACATTCACGAGACATGGGTACTGGAAGGGAAATAGAGAGCAACAAATTGAAAACCTGTGTGAACAAATGATGACAGAAAACCTCCCTAACCTGGTGAAGAAAAAAGCATACAAGTCCAAGAAACACAGAAAATCCCAAATAAAATAAGTGTAAAGAGGCCCACACCAAGCCACATCATAATTAAAATGCCAACAGTAAAGACAAAGATAGAATCTTAAAAGCAGCAAGAGAAAAGTAGTTAATTATCTACAAGGAAAATCCCATAAGACTGTCATCTGATTGTTCAACAGAAATTTGCAGGCCAGAAGGAGTTGGCAAGATATTCAAAGTGATGAAAAGCAAGGACGTATGACCAAGATTACTGTACCCTGCAAGCTAACATTTAGAATCAAAGGGCACATAAAAATTTTCCTAGCCAAGAAAAAGATAAAGCAGTTGAAAACCACCAAACCAGTATTACCAAAAAAAAAAAAAAGTTAATTAAAAGCGTCTTTTTTAAAAAGAAGAAAAAAAAAGGTCAAAAATTCAATGAATACGTATCAACAATTACTTTAAATGCAAATGATTAACTGTACCAATCAAAAGACATATGAAGGCTAAATGGATACCAAGAGCTGGGGCAGCAATATTTATACCAAACAAAATAGAGTTTAAAACAAAAGTGATATACCACCTGCCCACAGGACAAAGCCCAAGAGCTTGTTTCTATAGCCATGTCATTGCCTTCTGGTAGCAACCACCAACCCAGACAGAGCCACGCCATCCCTACCGCATGGTGCCCAACAGTGATGATCTGCAGCTACCTCATGACTATTTCACCACTCTTGGGAGGGTGCTCTTCTCCACCATGCTATGAGAAACCTGAATCATGTATGATTGAAAGTTTCTGTCAGATTGTCACAATTATCCCATGGCTCAGACATCACCCTGCCATCTGCCCAGTATGACAGGAGCCATAAACCCTGACACCTAAATCAAATAATCCAAGGTAGAAGTAAACAATTTGAACAACTCGAACAATTATGACAGGAAGCATGAGTTTGGGGATGATGTTCAGTTTGAGATGGACATATAACTGTCCTTCAAGACTCAGAAGAATAGCAGCAACACTGGTACCTGTGTATAGCTGATTTGGCCAACAGGATCAACAATGAAAACACAGAAGCAGCAATACCAGCAGTTGCAATTTCAGTCTCCACCTCCTTCTCTCCCTCTGGGTGTCAAATGATATGCAGAAGAAGAGCTTCATCTGATCATTTCTTCTCCTTGTTTCCTGTTCTCCTTCCCAGTTAGACAGATTAGATTGAAGGCCCATAGCATATTTTTTGTAGAACTAAGAAGCCCACAAAGGAAAACAGTTGAATTCTTTAGGCTTCCCTAGGTATTCTTATATTGAGAAACAGCTCCTTCACCTCAAAAGAATTTTTTTTAATTACAAATGAAATATAAATCTACCAATAAATGCTGGCTGATAGGTCTGGGAATTATTACAGAGGTTTGGTGGGTTCAGCAATGTTCCTAATCTTACCCTGTGTCTCTCCTCCCTGTTTCCTGCCATGGGTCAATGCTACAAGAGTATGGGTTTGGGGTCTTCAAAACCAGAGGGAAATAAACAAGAAAAAAGTTGCCTTCCCTTTTGTCCTTGGGGACAGCACAGGCTGTACAACTCTAATAAGACTATCCTGGGACACTGTTTTGAGGTCTACTTCCCTACCATCCTCTGAATAGAATGTTTTATGTATTTGGTATTACAGTTCATGTTTCCATTTCTTCATTTAGCACATTTGTGCAAAAAATTTTAAACTCTCTACATGAGAAGGGAGTTGTTGGTAACCAGCTGTTCTCTCCTCTGCTTCTTCCAGTCCTCCCTGCTTGCTTCGCATTGGTTTCAGCCCTGTTGTACTCTCAGCATTGAGGTGATCTCACCGCTTCCAGAGCAGATCCATATCAAGTGATAGAGACACTTTGATTGTAGCATCCTACGGATGACATTTAAGAATGACCTTGGAAGAGGTTTGACCCATTTGAGTAATCAATCTCAATGGTCATTATTTTTATTCCAATGAGCATTGTTATATTTATAGTCTCAAACTGATTTTTTGTTTTAATTTTGAATTTAAAGTTGACTTCCAGAAAGTTCTTAGAAAGGAAGCAAACATTTTTTCCTTTGGGGACCTCCTTTATATTATTTGGCTGTTGAGATAGGTAAGCATGAGCTTAAAAATGTGCTTCTCCCCATTTTCTTGCCTTTCCCATTATATTCTGAATTTTCCCCTTCTTTGTTTTCCTCCCTCCCTCCTTTCTTCCCTCTCTCTCTCTCTCTCCACCTTCCTTTTTCTCTGCCAGACCATTTTTTCAAATATACATCAGGGATACCTCAAATAGCTGATAGTATCTGTTGCTTCTATTATCTGAGGAGTGACCTTTTATTTTTTTAAGATGACCAGAGACCTATATTTAAATATTTTTTCAGTACAATTTTGAATAGCAACTTTTTACTCACATCTTTCCATGTTAGGAAGGTGAGAAAAGTCTGTAGGCAACTCTGCTGTCCTATGTCTCCTGTGGTTCCTTATGAGTTCTTCCCTTCTCCCTCTAGTTTTACTTGTGAATGTTTGTGGCATTTGTAGCAGGTGGTTTGTAAAACTGGGCCATTCTGCCTTCCAGTGGATTGTTCAAGAAAGCCTCCTTCTCTTCCCTTCCCTTTGCTCTGTCCTTGCCTCTCCTCCCTAGCCCACTCCTATTGACTGGCTCAGTAATCTCAGGAGGGTGACTCCCCTCATGGAATAACTAATACCTGTATCTCCTCATAGAAAGAGTAGCCACTGGTGTCCCTGAATTCTCTGCTTGGATTCAGTGCCCTGAACTCTTGTATTGAGCGATCACATCCCCATGTCAGAGTAACAGGCTGATTGGTTAACAAAGAAAGCCATTGTTTTTTCTTTTGAACTATAAAAAGATCCTGTTTGCAAATACATTTTATACTATAGAGGGAAAATGTCTGACCAATGTTGTTCTGTTTTCTGCTACAAATTGTGAATAATTCAAAGAATGAAACCTTTTGTTATGGTTGAGTATCTCAGAAATAAGGTGGACCTCCAAAATTTTGGAGTTAATTTTAGTCTCAAAAACTGATGAACAGAAAAGTATGTTATGTTTGTTTACTGCATTTCTGATTTTAATTAAACTCCAAATTTTGCATTATAACAAGTAAAACAAAACATAAATCCATGTGATAATTGCAGCATTATTTATAATAGCCAAGATATGAAACAACCTAAGTGTGAATCATGGATGAATGGATAAAGAAGTGGTGCACATATACCATGGAATATGACTCAGCCATAAAAAAGAATAAAATCTACTTATCTGCAACAACATGGATGAACTATAGGGTATTGTGCTGAGTGAAATACCTATATTTTGCCATGTATAAAGCTCACTTTTTGCCCAAATTGCTGATGGAAAAATACGGATGCACATTATACATGGGTATATTGATTACATACCATTACATAATAGTGAGTATATTAACTCCATGTATAACAAGCACAAAAAGGTGGGTGCGCATTTTACACTGCAAATTATGGTAAGTCGGACAGAGAAAGAAGATGTCATATGATTTCACTTATGTGTGGAACCTAGAAAAAAAGACAAACAACAAACCAAAAAAATGCACAAGAGAATCAGACTTATAGACACAGAGAATAGATGGTCGCCAGATGGGAGGAGCTTGGGGGAATAGTGGAAAAGGTAAAGGTTTTAAGAAGTACAAAATTGGTAATTACAGAATAGTCATGGGGATGTAACATACAGCAGAAAAAAAATATAGTCAATAGTATTTTAATAACTATGTATGGTATCAGGTAGATACTAGAGTGATATCAATAAGTTATATAATGTCTAATCACTTAATTGTACACCTGAAATCTAACATAATGTTGTCTATAAACTGTTTAAATTTTTTAAAAAAATATTTAAAGTAAAAACATATCTAGATGTGGAAAATATAAAATCTGATTTATCATAAGTTGGTAATTGTTGTAGCTAGGTGAGGAGAATATAGGGGTCTGTGTTTGACATTTTTATAATAATATCTTAAGTCTCTTATTTGTGAACCAGGTAAAAAGAAAGTGAGAATGATAGCAAGAAGCTGAATAAGAACAGCCTAGTAGGAGCAGCAAGCAGTACAGATATGAGAAATGAAAGGGGAAAGGGGAAAGGGGAAAAGGGAAAACAGAAAAGGAATGGTGCAGAAAGCAATTTAGCTGCCTCCCTGACTGCAATCCAGAGTTGCTAACGTCTTTATGGTGGGTGTCTATGGAGATGGGAGAAAACAAAGAAAGACAGCATAAAGTAAGGAATGCCTATGAGACTGGGGAGGAGGAATTTCAAGCTGAAGCTTCAGGGGTTCAACCCCATGCTACCCAGAGCACAAGTAAGCTTAAGCAGGACTTTTTTTTTTTTTTTTAATCTCCAGCAGCAGCTGTACCAGATCACAGATAGAGTATATATATATATTTCTTGAAGTATTCAAATATGTGTATCTGAGGTTGTACAACAGACCAATTTACCAATTATATAATTGAAGGAGGGTTGATTGGTTTTATAATATGTAAAAAAATGAATAAATGTAGGTACAGGGCAACTCTATCTTAAACTTCACTGTGAATCCTGGTAGGAATTACCAGATGATAGGACCTGTCATGCAGAGGCCAATAGGAAAAGTGACGGGAAAAGTAGGTGGATATGTGGAATTCATAGAAAGATGACACAGAGTAGAATGATGTATGTGTATGAGTGTGGTTGTTTAATCGACATGGCTGTCGATTCTTCAACACTCCTCCCACTGCGATGTGAGTCTATGCCCTTGTCTTTAGTATCTGCAGAAACACAGGACCTCTTCTCCTAGTAGAATGCAGCTACTTGTCGTCCGAGGGGAGCAAAGCCATGCAGCTTCCTTGCTCTTAGAAGACTGTGTCTTCACATGAGACTGGTTACCCGAAGGCACTCATAGGATAGAGGCCAAATCCACCAGACATGGAAGTTTTGAGTGAAATTATCTTGCACCCTACAGACTAGCACTTCTGCTAGCTGAATAGAAGTGGGTGACTTTCACTGATGCCATAGAAACTGTAATTCCCCAATAGTGGCCTTCCCAAATTTTTGATCCTCAAAATCATGAGACTAAATAAAACTGCTGTTGTCTTAAGCTACTAAATTTTACATTAGATAAGTAGGCAAGCTGAGATCACAAGGTTTGATCTGTGGGGAATTATAAGTTAACTCTGTCTACAGTTGATCTTTAACTTTTTATCGAATCAGTAAACAAGCAACACAAAAATACAAATGATTGGGCGGAGGCATCCATCCAAAGCCTCTGAGATCTCCAGCAAAGCACACATTTTGTCAATGACTATTGCATGGTGCAGGAGCAAAGAAATCACTGTCTCTCTATTATTTTCTGTTTATTTAAGTTTTAAACATAACATTTGAGTTATGAAAAATTATGTACATGCTCCCACGAGTTATAAAGTATTATGTAATAAACAAGAGGAATACACCAGCAACCCAAGAAATAGAACATTCCCAATAATTTGCAACTACCCATATGCTTTTTATGTAACCCACACTTCAATCTCCCTGCCTTTTACACCATTAGGGAAAGTGGGTAGCCATGTTGATATCTACCTCCTGCCATATACACAAGGGATCACTGCACTATATTAAGAATTATACAATTTAATCACTAAAGAAGGACAACAGAAACAATTATTTTTTATTTATTGTTTCTGTATTATTTTGCAAATATTGAAAAACAAGTTATTTATTTTACTGTTGCTAAAATTTTGGTATACATGCAATTAAAATAGGGGACTGAATTGGAATTGGAATATTTGGTTGTATTGTCCATCTCTCTCAGCTGGAATAACTTGCATTTTTCAGGATTCTCAGCTGCACAGTCATTATGAGGTTATTTAACTGCATGTAGGTTTTATACATCTGTCAGTTAAATCACATATACAAATGCAGTGTCTAGCATTTGAGGACATTCTCTGGATTCATGATACTCCCTAGAGGATTATGGACCTGAAAAATAATAAATGAATTACAAGGAGAAAAATATATAGCTTTCATTTTTGACAGATATAATCTAGTTGTAATATAGTTCATGTGATGTGTAGAGTAAATAAGTGGAGCTGCCTGCCTCATACCTGCAGACAGAAACTTAGACAATACATGTGGCAATAAATAGAGCTCTATTGAGTTTAATTAGTGTTTCTTATCACTGACTTACAATGTAGCCACAAAGACCTTCGTGATATTGCTTGCTCTGTTTATGAAAATATTTCACAGAGATAAAACCCTATCGTACAACATTTCTTTATTTTTTAAAGCAAGCTAAAAGATTTTTGAGCACATAGTCTAGATTTTACAGGTCATCCTGGCTATACCCATGTGATACTATAACCCGATACAGACCCATGCAAGATGTCATAATCATTATTGATTAATAATACGTTAGGTAGATTCCACACTTATAATAAACATAAAGACAATTCTAATATAAATGTTTTTTTTAACTTACAATATATATCAAAAACAAAAGAATGCACTGATCCACTAATAAAAGTATTTTATCCATAAATATTAATAATTTGGAATTTCAATCACTAAATAGGAGAAAAACTGTATGCTTCTACCATATTATTAAACATACCAGAAATTTAACCTTATGTTTTGTATTAAACTATGCCCCAATTATTTTATGTGCAATATTATTCTTTAAAATACAAATTATTTAATAACTTGAAGTCAATTTTACCAAACATATATAATCCATTCCTTACTATCATTCCACAAAAAACAAGGAATATGTGTGAGAGATTGAAGTTCACCAGAGACCACAGTTTATAATGCAATATGGTGTGTGATGGATATAACAGAGTTATAAACCAGGATGAATTGGCTCAAATGCGAGGTTCTATTTATTTTCACTGTGATTATAGGATAATTCTTTTAGAAGAAGAGTGCTATAAGACCACAAATTTTAAAAATAAGTACTACTTCAATATGCATAAATGGGGTGGGAACAAATTTCAAAAGTCAGGACCAGCACAAGAGGACATAGAAAGTATTTGAACATGAAGTATGACATATTCTACTTTGGACTCTAAAGAACATGGAGGACATTGTAAGGGAGAGCAGGGCCAACAGATGAAATGAAGGACCATAAGTAGTATGGCAATTAATGAAACTGTATTTTGTAGATTCTGGAAATCTTATTTGTTATGAATTTTGTGGGGTTTTTTTCCTCGAGCAAAGTATTAACACAATCAACATTATAACTAAGATAGTAACTTTGTCATATTTGAAGTATGAAGTTGACCAGTTAGGAGGTTCTTGTAATAGTTCAGACAGGGGGTAAAATTATGCCAGGAAAAATGTAAGTAAAAAGGCAAAATGTTTCTTTGTTTTGAAGAGACAAACAATATTGGTTTTGCTCTTTAAATTTTTAGGACACATTTTTTTCCAAAAATGTAATATTTGGAAACATTATATTTAAGTTTAACTACAAACTTAAAAACATAGAATGTACAACAAAAGATAATGAATGATGGAAGTGTTTTATTATTATTATTATTATTATTATTTACTTGATGGTAGTTTGTGATTTTTCTGTAACAGACATAAGAATAAAAACAGATATAAAAATAGAAAGAAAGAAAAATAGAGAAAGAATCAGAATCAAGAACAGGACTAGAATCCCTGACCCAAGAAAACTCTTTAACTTCCTATTATATCTTTGATAATAGTCTTCCCAATTCAAAAATGGCAAAGCAAATGACATATACATGCATAGTTTTTAAATTTCTCTATTAATTAAAGTGACATTAATACAAAATGATAAAAAGGTGTTAATAAATCTAATGTTAAAGGATATAATTGTTTATAAATTATTCACATTTTATAAAATTAAAGAATTATCACTTAAAACAATAAATATTGAAGTCATTATTTGAACATTTAGGGGAGAAAGGTAGATTATTATGATCTGATACTAAACTGTGAGAATACCACAATCATCAAAAAACAAACACACTATACTTCAGGGCTTACATTCTAAGGGATAAGATTAAGGAAAGGGACAGAATATTTTTATTTAGTTGTTTTTGGACTCCCAGGGCCTAGCAAAAGCCTGGAGCATAATAGATATTCAATAAATATAAATATGAAAAAAATAGGTAAATGCATGAAAAATTTCAGTGCCTATTGGGATATTTATATTGAATATTGAGAAATATATACACTGTATTAGTTTGCTGGAGCTGCCATAACAAACTAGCACAGACTGGGTGGCTTAAACAACAAATATTAATTTTCTCACAATTCTTGAAGCTAGGAATGCAAGATCAAGGTGTCAATAGGTTTGAGTTCTCATGAGACTGGTCTCCAGGGCATGCAGGTATCTCTCCCATCCCTGTATCCTTAGGAGATCTTTCCTATGTGTCTGCACTCCTGTCTCTCCCTCTTCTTATAAGGAGATAAGTCCTATCAATTTAGGGCCTCACACTTAATGACTTCATTTAATCTTAGTTAAGGCTCTCTCTAAAGGCTCTATCTCCAACTATAGTCACAGTAGTGGTTAGGGATCCATCATAAAAATTTGGGTTTGAAGGGATATAATTCAGTTATTTTTTTTTCTAGGCAGTATCTTTTATTTATTTTTTTACTTTTTTCAAAAAATCTTTATTGTATTATGCCATTTACAGTTTTTTAGTTGTATCCTATGTAGTTTTTTTTTTTTAAACTGTTGTTCAGTTACAATTGTCCTGCCTTTTTCCCCTCATTGCTCTCCCCTGCCCCAACCCCCCAACAGCCAATCCCCCCCCCCAAATTGTCTATGCCCATGAGTTCTCTATTCATGTTCCTTGGCTTGTCCCTTCCCTCATGATCTCTTTCCCTCCTCCCCTCTGGTCACTGTCAGTTTGCTCTTTATTTCCACGTCTTTGGTTCTATTTTGCTCACTTGTTTATTTTGTTGATTAAGTTCCATTTATAAGTGAGATCATAGAGTATTTGTTGTTCACCGCCTGGCTTATTTCACTTAGCATAATGCAATTTTCAGTTTATAACAGACACTAATTTATTTTATTGTATATTTTATTTTATTTTAAATCACTGTTATTGTCATAAGAGACAAGAAATACAAACTCTTAAAGATGAGGTTAGATATATTTTAAAAACACTGAGAGTTTCAAGAGATACTAAAAATGCCTCCAGAGTTTCATAAAATAAGCAAAAGCCAGTAATTCCTCTTCTTTTATTTTTTTTCATTTATCTATTTCTAAAGAAAATGCATTCCTTTCTTTGTAATTTTTCTATGGCATTTAAAAGAACATGTTCTGTGGAAGGGTCAAGGGAAGAGAAGGTAGCCTTTCAATTTGCATTATCAAAATAAGCTAATGAGCTTCCCTCAGGGAAAATGAATTAGAACTGGAATATACACTAAATATGTCTTATTTGAAAATTTAAAGAAACCATAATGGCCTCTGGTCCTCACAATAAAAAATAACTGATGAAGAATAACCAGAGGAAAAGTTAGTTCAACCATTGATTGTATATAAAGGGATGACTTAGCTCAATTGATATAAGTTAGTGATTTCTCCAGACTAAACTTCAAAAAAAAAAAATTCAATAAAGCAAATCAAGAATAAAAAACCTTATGCAGAACTCATTAAAAAGGGAAGACTGGGGGTTAAAATATTTATACTATTTCTACTCTTAAAAATTATAACAAGCTTATTCTGTTTCTTAATATTTTCTACAGCTGGGTACTTCCTAATCTTTCTTTTATCTTTGATGCCTTCAATACCTTCTTTTAGCATTATAAAATCAAAATTTCACAAAACTGGTAGATCAAATAAATGCCCTTAGGTAGATGCAGAATTGCTAGGTTATAGATAGCATGCCTGGAGCTGGCTGGGTGGAATCTGAGGGTGTCTAGCCTTTCCTTTTCCCAAAGCTGCCATCCCCTTGCCAAACCCTACAATCAACAGTCTGTACTTACCTGCCAGGGAGGAGGTACTTTTCTAATTTTCCATATAGGATAGAACGTAATTGCTCTGCTTAAAAGGAGTAGACAGCCCAGTCGTTAGTGAACGTCAGCCAGCAAGAATACTGCCCTGCCGCAGGGAGTTTTGCCTCTCCTGAAAACCCAGTGTCCTACCAGACAACAGGGCCCATGCGACCCAGCGTTTCTTTTTCTGTCTCGGTTCTTAGGAAGAAACATGCTGGTTGTTACACTCAGTTTTGTTCCTGTTAACATCCAAGATAATGACTTCCAGTCTATGAGTATCTTTTCTCTATGTCCCTCTCCCCTGTTTTTATTATCTTTTAATTGTATTAATTAGTCTGAATCTTATAATATCTGTGCTTTTATTATAACATCCATCAAGTCTTCACTTTGCGTCTGGTATCTACCAGAACCCTATCAACTATATCTCATGTAATTATTTGGTTTCTCAATTAAGTCTGAAATTTTACCAAATTCTTAAATGTTTCCCCTTCTCTAAATCTCCTTTGATTTCCATTTTTCCCCACAGGAATTTCTTTACACACAAAAGTTCTACTAGCCTCCTCATCAGACCCAAATCTTCCAGGCAGGCAAGTCACCTTTTTCAGTCCTGTTGTCCTCTCCCTACCAAGCTTACTAAGATTGTCTCTACTTTATAAATGGATCACACTTTTATTTCATATGTGTTTATTCTAGGAAGAAGAAAGCGCCTTATTCATCCACATATTTTGCACAGGCTCTGCCCTTAAGCACAGACAGATTTTATTAGCTCTTTCTACACTTCAAGAATTGTCTCATAAACGATCTGCTTATTTCCAGTCTCTTTAGCTTTTTGGTTTTTTTTTTAATCAAATCTATACCACACACCTTAGAAATTGGTAAGGAACAGCTCTATACATGTAAGGACCTGGAAATTCTTTAGTTTCAAAGTAAAATCCATACTGTATTCCATTCTAGCCTCAACCTTTCTGTACGTGTTTAATCCATCCCTCAGTAACTATTGATAACTTCTGCTCGTCATCCATCCTGAACTACTTTACCTCATCTGTGCTCTATGATGCCTCCATCTAATCTCATCTTGTCTATGCAAATATAGAGTTATGAGTTATATCATTCATTTTGTTGTTCTCACATTGGTGCCCAAATTTCCTTTACTTTATCTTTGCGGTATTTTCTAAAATTTCTTGTGGTATAAATATCACATAGAATAAACTCCATCCATAGGCACCACTGATTTTTCTGTTGTTATAATTTTGTTTTCATTTTCTAGAACTTTATAAATGAAATCATACATGCGCCCTTTTGTCAGGAACATTTCACTCAACTTAATAAACAGATTCATCCATGTTTATGCATGTATTAACAGCTCTTTCTTTTGCATTACTGAGTAGCCTTTCTTTGTATGGGTATACCACAATATTTTATCCATTCATCTGTTGATGGCCTTGGGTTATTTCCAGTTTTTGCCTATTAAAAGTAAAGTCACTATCAGCATTCACACGCATGTCTTGTCACGAACATGCTTTCATTTCTCTGGTGCAGTCACCTAGGAGTGAAAACTTGGGTAATATGATAAAACTGTGTTTAAGTTTTTACACCTGCCAAATGGTTTTATTAAATTGGTTATAGCATTTTCCTTTCCCAGCAATAGTTTATGAAAATTCTAATTCTTCAACACCTTCACCACTAGGTGAATGATATTCCATTGTGGTTTTAATTTGCTTTCTTTAATGACAAAAGATGGGAAGCTCTATTCATTTGCCTCTTTGCCATCATACATCTTCTTTGCTAAAGTGACTGTCTAAATTTTTTACATATTTTTAAATGGGGTGTTTGTTTGATTATTGAGTTTTGAGTGTAGGTATACACACACACACACACTTAAATTAAAAATTAAAATGCCATTGACAATTTTTTTCTTTTTAAATGTATTTATTGATTATGCTATTACAGTTGTCCCATCCCCCCCACTCCACTCCTTCCTGCCCACCCCCTCCCTCCCACATTCCCCCGCCTATAGTTCATGTCCATGGGTCATAATTATAAGTTCTTTGGCTTCTACATTTCCTACACTATTTTTACCCTCCCCCTGTCTATTTTCCACCTATCATCTGTGCTACTTATTCTCTGTACCTTTACCCCCCTCTCCCCCTCCCACTCCCCTATTGACAACCCTCATGTGATCTTCATCTCTATGGTTCTGTTCCTGTTCTGGTTGTTTGCCTAGTTTGCTCTCGTTTTTGTTGCCATTGACAATTTAAAGACCAATCAGTGTGTGTGTGTGTATATATTTGGTACCTATTTTAGGTTCATGGCTCATGTGTCTCTGTGTTTTATAACTGTTAGCTTACTATAATATTAAACTGAGAAACTCTAGACTATTGATGTTAAAAGAGCAAGAGAACTATGCATATCTCAGTCATTAACACATTTCAGTTTTATATTCTCCCATTGATATATTGATCTCCTTTGCTTTGAAATGTCTTACTCTGTCTTCTTTTCTAATAAGTACAATAGAACAAGAATAAAGCATACCAAATATTACTTATTAATCAATAACAAAAACATATGCTTTTTTCTGCTAACAATGTTAAAACTCAAGTGTTTTTATTTCCTCTTGAATTATATTATTTCCAACAAATCTCCCATTCTTAGACAAAATAGAAATCTATTGTATCATATTTTTCTTTACCATTTTTAATTACTTGTTTCATTATTATTATTTTATCTCTATAATCTTTCTTTTTTTGCTTCTTTGTCTCCTAACATATAAAGGGTAATTAATAATTACAAATAAAATAAATATTGGCTTGTTTAATTATATATAACTTATGATAACAGCATTCTTTTAAGTTTCCTAACTATAAATTATTTTGAATATTCTAGTCTATAGGTATGTAATCATGATTAATGAGGTTAAAATTCTGTTGATCTGTTAAATGTAATTATGAAATGTATTTTTATGACACATGATAATATTTTAATTCAGTTGATGTATATTTAAAATAAATATTACATTTTAAATAGATATTTGATAGTATATTAAAATTCTAAATTGACTTTTTGGTATCATACTTGATATATAAACTGAAGAGAAATAACTTATAGATACTAAATATTTTACATTATTAATTATTATAGGCCATAACAATTTTAAGGTCAAACATTGTTAGCCCTCTAATATTAATTCTTTTGGGTATAGAAATCAATATACATCATAAACAATAGACTGTCATCAATCACATAAACCTTAAAAGATATATGCCACAAGTATATTTCTAAATATTTAATACAAAATATCATTGACTATTTAAAGACCCCGGTAAGTAGTACCACTTATACAGAACATATAAGGCAACTAAGGAGGAAAAATGGTCATCAGACTGATTTTTTTCAATATGTACCTGATTAATTTTGGCAGAGCATGGAAGAAGATGAGGTAAAAAAAACAAAAATAAAAGCACTAAGTGATAAAACTAACTGTAGTCTCTGATGTTAGAAACAGATTAAATACTAACATAAGGAACTTTGTTGCAGTCTATGAATTTATACAGTTAGCATTTGGGCTACAATCAACAACTGCTCATGTACTTCATGTAGCAAATGTACGCCTTTACATGTATAGAACTGAATATATGCCTTTAAACAGAAAGTAAATAACAAATTTATGTTTAAATCTCTGTAGCTATATAAAATTATTTGATTGTTTAAATTGAGGCTTCCTATTAAATTCATCATTTTCTATCAGTGAGAGATAGGATGTTTAAATTGTATTTAAAACATGTCTTTAGTCTGTAATTTTATCCAAAAAGAAACAGCCAGTGGCTATAGCAGTGAATACGACACGTCTTTAAGTGTTTTACCTGCTAATTTGGAAGTTAGTGATATCTTAGGGTGAGAAGTCTGACAAGCAAGGGAAAGTGCTCGGCAGGTTTCTGTGACAAACATTCTGCCATCTTTTAGACCAATGGGTCTCAAGCACTGCTGTAGCCAGGAGTCACTAGGGAATCCTTTACAATGAAGATTCTCAGTAATTCTGAGGTGCAGCTGGAGAGTCTGCATTTCTAACATGATCTCAGGTTTTACTGATGATGTTTGTTGGGGCCATTGTAAAGGTTAAGGCTCCAGACTATGTTCCAAGTACACAAAACCCTAGAACTAGCCGTCAAAATGGATTTGAGATATTTCAGAGCCCAACTGGGTCTCTCCATTGGTTTGCCCACTATTGCACTAATAGGCAATTGTCTTTAGGGGTCCACACCTGCAAGCAAAGATTCTTCTTGCGTAATGTCTAGTCTAGTCTGAGGTGAAAAGGTGAGTGGGTAAGGATCGAGGACCAGCTTCATCTGCATCACCATGTTACATGAGTGATTCAAAAGAATGCAGAAATTCTAAATTCAAACAATTCTCCCAGGTATTTTATCAAGCTAGGAGATCCAAACATATTCATATTTTAATGTATGGTTTATTAGCATGATTTGCAATTGTTAAATATTAAGACCTATTGTGTATGGGCTTCCATTTGATCTCTATAGTTTGAAGATACTAAGATTGACCTGCTAATGGGTGTGAACACATTATATCGTATTGTTCCAGTTGTAATCAGAGATAATGATTCCTGGGGTTTGCTGAAGAAGGTAACTCTTTGCTACAACGCACAGACATACAAATACACACAGATGCACACAGAGATAGACCTACTGGTATTGTCTTACATGAAATAGTCATAGTGATTACTTACATATAGGATTTATGCTCTGAGAGTCACATCTTGTAGGAATAAGGGAGAAGAAGTAAATTAGGATATCTGGATTCTACGAACGTTTCCACTGTTCTCTACGTAATTGTGGAATCAAGAACAAAGTTGAAAGTACAAAGATCGTTTTCCCACAGGCACCAGGTTGGTTCATTTCTATCCTATTAAATCAAGCATTTTGCCATGGTAAGCATTACTATAATATTCAGTAAAAAAAATGACCTTCCATGTCACAAAGGTAAGTTGGCCATAATTTGGATACCAAACTTTAACCTTGTATTTTGATTTTCATGCAATTGTGGAAATATAAGATATTATTATAATATTAAAAAGATTCACATGAAAAATAGAGCAAGGTCAGTAGTATTTTATGTCTGAAGTTATTAGATTTACACTAAGGGTTCTATTAATCAAAAAAACAAAAAACAAAGTAACACAGCTCTACTCCATTCATTTTGCTTTTACCCTAAGACAGGGAGATCACCATATAAGCAGATCAGACAACCATAAAGAAACATATTGTGTTAGGATAATTCTGAATAAACACATTAGGGAAATTTGAGACATTTAGATAGAATAGTGAATTGTCAAAACTATTTTGCCCCCGCCACTCCTCCATCTTCATGTCCCTTTAAAAAATAGAAAAATAGAACAGTTAAGTGACTTAGGATGTAGCTCCTTCTAAGACATACTTCCGGTATTATGTATACTTAATATCTAAGTGGCACTCACAGTAAAAGTATTCCTATTCTGTTCATATTATTTTACCCATACTGTAGTAATACACTAGAATGATAAACCCCTCAGCTATTTCAGAATAATTTTTTACTTACTCGTAAAGAGGAGAAAGTATTGGCACATATTCAATAAGACATGAGATTAGTTTTACCTTTGGGTATGATATACACACCCACCAAAATTTCCTAGATTTGAAGATATTTTTATTTCCTTATAATTCTACCATGGTGGTAGAAATTAAATAAATGAATAAAGAACACATGAATCAATAAATAGTCCTCTTGAAACTGTACAAGAGAAGGACATACAATACCTTTAATAAAGAGGAATTCAGGACCCTCTTTGTGTTACAGAATGCTAAAAAGGAAGCTTTGGAGTAAATCTCACTGCAAAAATTATTATAAGACAATAAGAAAATTTTAGTGTTCTTGCTATTTTTACTGTACAAATGATTATTTTTAGCGACCTTAAATTACATATTCAATATATGCAGTGTAGTATGAAAATATGTAAATCAAACATTTTTCTGGTCTCTGGCTTCAGTTTAGTGAGTCCCTTACCATACCACTCTACTGAAACTAGTTTCCTGTAATGTTCAACTGATAATCTGAGGAAATAGGAAAAGCTTCTATTAAAGAATTCTATCACATTGTAAAAATGTGGGGAGATAATTTAGTAGATTGCTGGGAAGGACTACACTTTCCTCTATTTAGAAAGGCAAAGAATTTGAAGATGGACACATTTTCAAAGAACTATTTTCCTGTTTGGTCAGTCAGTCAAGACTGATCAAATTACTGATTTATTCCCAACATTTTTTCTTCCAAATATTTTACCATTTTATTACTCTGTGTTTTTTAACGCTCAGTCCTGTACTGGCAAGCGGGTGCTCAGGCAGACTAGGACTTTTAGCTGTATCATTTAATTTTTCAGCTGAGCTTTAGGTAATAAATCTGTCGTCAGCCTGTCTATTGGTGTCACTCTGAGACACATGAGGAATGAAGCTGTGAGAAAAGCAAACCAAAGCACATTCTTTGCTTCATGGCTAAAAGCAACAGATCAACAGCTAAATAAAAATGCCTGTCTCTTACACATTGCAAAATGCATGTCGAAACCTTTAGCACATTTTTCTTTACTTCCGAAAACAAGCTTTCTGTATGAAATAGATAAAGCATTTGCATAAAGCTGTTAGGATTTTGCAGTGATTTTAACTCAGACATTACTTAATAATTAGTAAGAAACACTGGAACAAATCTTAACTTGCAATTCTCCAAGTAAAGTATAATATTTAAATTTTTTTCTGTGATGCTAAGAAGCTAAATGTGTTGGTAGAAAGTGATAAAACTTTCAGAAATTTATCATGAAAATTTGAGAAATCATTTGACTCCACTGGTGTCAGTTTCATCATCTGCAAAATGAGGCAGACAGTTTCAGGTGGTTTCTAAGGTCACTTTGAGCTCTGAGGTGCTTTGCCACTCTAATATTATAAATCACGCCCTGCTTCTCATTCACACATATGTGACTTAAAGATGACTATCATTTAGAGAAAGCTGCCTGTTTAAAGTATGCCACTAATTCTATACTACAATTAATATGCTCATTAAATTTTGTTATAAATTGCAAATTCTTCAACCTCACCTTCAGCACTTAGCTTAAAGATTAGCCCAAAGTGCTTTTCAAAAATCATGGTTTTTTTTTTTTCAAAAATTGATATTCTTCTTTTTAATCTCTCTATATAAAGTTAATGCTGAATATAATCAGCATGCCTAATGAACTGTAAATCTCACACCTGCCACTGGCCCTTATATGGTAACCTTATCACATAATGCATCTTCTCTTCATGTATTTTGTTATGAATATAAGTGTTTTTCTTAATAGTAGCCAGTCATTAAAATCACTGCCTGTACTTAGGCCTCAATGTGACAATTTCTATTGTATGCAGTGGAAGAATTTTCATGACATGCTGAGCATTTATTTACAGGGGCTGTCCAGCATTTAAAAGAGCTCTGTTAACACAAACAAGACTTCAGGTTCTTCTCATTTACTGTCTGATAAAAATTGAATAACAGTATGCATGTCAATGAAGGACCATGAATTTTTCATATATTTTGTTCCTTCTCCCTCCTTCGAACACCAGTATTCTCTGAAGTGATTACACAGTCCTCCAGCAGGAACCTTATCCTCTGGGTGGCAAGAGGCCAAAGGAACATGAGCTTGAACTGACCTTTTGATAAGTCTGCACCATTTTTGCAGCCTTAGGAGAATATCAGGCAAACTCCAGAAAGCAGGCAATTCGTGACTCACAAGAACGGAGAAAGAGCAAAGTGCTAATATTTTTGAACTCTTGTAAATTTAAATATTGCCTAAAGCAAAGTTCTATTAAAATTATATGAAAAAGTCTGTGTCTATTTTTGTGCATATATATATGTATATACTCATATACACATAAATATACATATTTATATAAACACATATATATACTACATATACACATATACATATGTGTCTATGTATATGCATATATACATACATATAGTTTGTCACTTTTAATTGCAAGCTATGTTATGCAATTAAGCCTTTAATAGTTATTATTACATCATTCAATAAGCATTTCTGGAGTACCTAGAGCATAAACTATACACACTAAGATACACTGAAAAAAGTACTCAAACACATATTAAACTAAGCATACTTAAATTGCTGGAGATAATTATGTATGGGATATAAGGCAGTGAATAGAGGACATTTTCTTTACCTGTACAGTAGGGATAGATTTGTCCTTCTGTGAAGTTTTAAACACAAGTCCTTTATCTTTTCTCTCAGAAAAGCTTAATCAAAATTTCACCAATTCAGCTCAAGATGATTCTCTTAACTTTTACTTAAAATGTTAAAAAATTATGTATTAATCATTATTTCTTAGAACTACGAATGACTTTTTAAATTTTGCTAACCTAAATGAACACCTTCACTTTTATTAAAAAATATAAATTCACTGAGTATTTGAAATGAATCAAAAGTATTCTTTATGGACATTTCCTTGTGCCTAACAAGGGCCTTTAAAAAACCCATCCTCTTATGTTAATAATAATTGAAACATTTTCTAAAGAAAATCTCAGATTCCAAAGGGATCTTTTCTTTATTATATTTTAAAATCCACTATGAGTATTTATGCTATCTTAATCCTGGTATTAAATGGACTGTGACAATTCAGGGTCACATAAATCATCTGAATTCTTCATATAGCAAAGTAACTATTTGCCCTACTATTTATACAATTTACAAATATGCAATAAAGAGGAAAATGGTATTTAGTAAGAATTTTTCAGGAAGAATAACACAAAGTATGATTTTTATTGAAATTCCAAAATAAGGCCAGCTCACAACAAGTGATTTACTAACAACAGTTATATAAAAAGCTCAGTGCAGCCCCGGGCAGCCTGCAGACACGGTGACTGCCTGACAAATGGCAGCGCTCCGGCTGGGTCTGCGATTGGAAGCAATCCCTGCATTAATTGGAAAGATTGTCAAAGGCGCTACCATTCCCCCAAAGTGGAAACAGGCATAATACAATCTAGAAATTGGATTTCTAGGAAAAATACACAATCAAGTTAGCAAGAAGTTATTGTGTACCTATTATGTCCTGATATTGTTCAAAGCACTCCATGGGATAGAAAATAAATATTGTTTTTGTCATGTTCACCTCATGGGAGTCTGTAACCTTATTAGAGAGAAAAGATTTATATACATAAGACAATCAGAGACCAGCCTCATCTCTCACCCACACACACAGAGTTCATGCTGGTCCACTCCCACTGGCTTATAACCTCCTCCCCGAATGTGCAATGTTCCTTCTCTCTTCAGATCCTCTGCATGTGTTTAGTCTTGTGAACTCTTATTTTTCCATTAGACTTCAATTTAAATATTGTTCTTTCAAAGAGACTTCTCTTAAACTCCTTTCCAACAGAATCTAAATTAACCACTCCAGTTTTATTCTTTAATTACACCTTACATATTCCTGCAATTTACAACATTTAATACCTATGTATTTAATTTGTCAGTTATATGATTTCATATCCGCCTCCCAAAATAATGGCATAAGCTCTACAAAGGCAGAGATCTCTCTGATTTGCTAGGCATTATATTGCTTTACTTTACATCATTGTTCCTCAAAATCAGCATTATTGACATTTGGTACCATATAATCCTTGGTTATGGTGAGCTTCTTTGTGCACAGCAGGATGCTTAGTAGAATCCTTTACCTCTGCCCAACAGATACCAGTGGCTACCCCTCTCAGCTGTGACAAAAATGTCTCCAGATATTGCCAGATGTCTCCTGGGACAAAACTGTTTCCAGCTGTGACCTACTATTCTAAACTAGAGTCTAATACATAATATACATTTGATAAATATTTATTGAATAATTAATGCAATTAATGAACTGATATAGGCATCACACAATCAAATGCTGTACTGATTTTGTGTGCTAATGTTAAGGAGAATTTCATAGGGTCTTCAGGAGGATTAAATGAGATAATGCATTGAAGATATTTGGCTCAGTTCCTAGTACATGATAAAGTTTTGGTATGTAATTATTAGCAATATATTATAGATGAACTTTACTATTAGGCTATATGAAATTAACATGGGCTATTGACTGTCATTATGGATTTTTGAACATAGCAGTTTTTTTTTAAAGGATTGATTTCACATGATACGTAAGATGATTAAAGGGTAAAGACTCTAAATATTAGTGTCAATTAGAAAACTAAAGGTATAAATCAGGTTAGCAATTGGCATGTAATTGGAACTATGACCCAGTACTAGTTGAAAGGCACTGCTCTAGTAGTAGCTTGGGACCCTCACAACTTCTGGGATAGTCAAGCATCTAAAAGTAGACATGGCTTTGAACTAGAGTGAGAAGCCAGTGGAGACAGCCACCTCAATCTCCTTCACTCTCCCTGTTACATTATGCTTCTATGCTCATTGCTTACTGAGTTTCCCCTAGAACATCAGCCTAAATCCTATTTTCTGCCTTTAAAACACAACTTAATTCCACCTCTCAACTGATCCAACATTATTGGCCCACATAGATCCCTCACAAATCTGACTTGAACTCATCAGTTCCATGTAGTGTAACAAATATTTGTTTAATATAATATTGTACTAACATTCTTTCATTTTTGGCAAGTTCCTGTGAGGTTAGACTTTATGTTTCTGATTTCCTTGGAATCCAAGCACAACTGTTTGTGTAGAAAGTCATGATTTAATTGTTTTTATTTACTTTCTGGTCATAGGACATCAAAGGTATAAAGTGCCCAGAGGTCAGGTGGTAGAATTGTCAGAAAATTCTTGGATAATATGAATAGATAATATGGTGGAATTCATGGAAAATTCCACCATTATAATAATGCTTGTCTATCTCTAGTTATAGAAATACCACTATTCCACCATTTCATCATACCTCATTTCTGAAGCCTTACCTTAAAGATTTCTTTCAAGTTAGGCAAATAGAAACTCTTCAACAATAATCCCATTCAGAATAACAAATACCTTAGTTTCCATCTTTCACCATTCAATTATACATTTTTCCCTTTTCAATTTGATTTTATTTGCTCAAAAATAATTTCTTACTTGATATATATATTTTCCTGTACCTGTCTCACACATTTCTTAAGCCTAGAGAGTCACTGACTTTCTTTTAAATATTTTGTATTCCACTCTTAGCTTACATCTTTAATGTATACAAAAATAAGTTCTCAATAAATAGCTCACTGATTACATCTGGATACTCAAATGGCGTTATAGATAAAGCAACTGGGTAAATATTATTGACATAAAATTATAATAAAAATAAAATAAAAATATATTCAAGTTTCTGGCTTATTAAGTATTTGGTTGAACCAAACCCGTTCACTATTCCAGTCTGTAAAATCATTCCTTTAGTTAAAAATCAAACAGCTGAATAAATACATAATTCAGATATAAATCAATTTAACATAGGTGTTTTAATTAGCAATAATGTCCATACATGAACATTTCCATGAAACTGAAAAGCTTAGTTAATTTTAGGCCACGTTATCAAAGTGTCCTTTGTGGGAGCAGACAGTGATAATCCCGAGCCACTGTTCACTGTGTAGACAACAGCTGAAAGTTGCATAGAATCCAGGATGCCACATTTTCTAATGTGGTTAAAAAAAGGGGGCTAGAGAGGATGGTCTTCATATGATACACCGTATAACAAGGATATGTTAAATCAATGGTGATCGTCTAATTTGGAGAGATAAGATGCTCCAAAAGGAAAAGCAGTTTTCATGTGGTAGAAGGACTGTCAGGCAGAAGAGGAATAATTTAAGCACCTTATGAACAGATTGTAATAGGTGTCACTTGGTCCTATGGGAAGAAACTAAAATTCGACTTGATGTAAGAAAGTTGTTTCCAACATTCAGTGTGATATGGAGATAGAAAATCCCATGTGAGTGAGAAATCATCTCTGATATTACTGACTTCCTCATCTCACTACCCTACGGTATGCTGTAACAATCAAAAGTATGCTCTTAATAAACAGATAAATTAAGACATTACAAAAAAGAAGAGCATTAAAATTTTTAATCTCAAAACAGGATTTCATTTTAAAATAATAGACATGGGTTTCTAGGGAGATCTTATTATCAACAGTTCCATCAATAACATGGATAGCAGGAAGCAGGGATTTTATGCCAAATAAAATTCAAGCTTTCTATTGGGGTTTGGGAGGGGAGTAAATGAGATGATATTACACTCTGAGTCTAGATTTCTATGATGTAAAACTAATTGATTTTAAAGGGAATGTAAGCTTGTTTATTACGAAGAACACAGGCTCCGTGGAATTAATGAGCTGTGTTTCAACACTTAGGCATGGAGGCCTAATGTCACAGATCTATCAGTGGGAATCAGAAAGATGTCAAAGTGAGGTATCTGCTGCGGTGTCAATAGCCATGAGCATCCCAGCGAGTTCTGGCTACTTCAGTGCAGACGGGTGCCAAAAGCCAAATGATACTGTACGGCACTAAAACAGATAGTCTCTTTAATTAGCCAGCAGATACAGAAAACCTGACAGTAGTTCCAATATGCAAAAAATATTTGTTTCATATTTAAGACATGCAAATTATTTCTTCATTTCAACCAACCCCCACCATCAAAACAACATGTGTAACAAAAGTAAATTAATTTAGTTGGTTTTTAAAGTCTCTTTACCTTCAGATTCTATAATAAAGTTCAGTGACATTCTGGTTACAAAGGCACTCCCTGCATGATTAATGAACAAAATCTGCAGTATGGGTGGTTTTCCTCAACGTTTCCTATGAAATCCTCTGCTAACTTGACCGACAGAGACATTCTGAAGCGTCCATTTCTTTTTCATCATCTTCACCAAAACAACTGTTATTAAACAACTACTCTATACAAAGCACCAGAGAAGATATCAGGGGAGAAGTATGAAATATAGAATTTTGTCTGTGTGCTATATAGTGAGTGGATAAAAAGAGAATAGATATAACAACACATATATGTATCATCTGGCTTCTAACGATCAGTTTTCTAACTTATGCTACAAACACACAAGAGTACTTATAGTCACTACTTTTACATTTAATTTTCTCAAAAACAATATGTGGAAAAACAAAAGCACTTTCCAAAGAAGTTAAAACATCTGCATTTAAAATAAAGCACACATTTTTATGGCTAGTGGAAATTTGAGATTTGAAAAAGTAAATACATTTCTGAAATTCTATAAAAGATCAAAGTTTATATACCTAGAAATAGAAGTGCCAAATATAAACTTACTACACAGCAGAAAGAAAGAAGGAACACCTACATTTTGTGACAGCATGGATAGAACTGGCAAGCAGTATGCTGAGTGAAATTAGCCAGGCGGTGAAAGACAAATACCATGTGATCTCACTATAAGAGGAATCTAATGAACAAAATAAACTAATGAACAAAATAGAACCACAGGTATGGAAACATGGAGACTGAAAGTAACCAGAGGGGAGGGGAAGGAAAAATTCGAACAACTGTAATAGAATAACAATAAAAATATTAAAAATTGAAACTTGGAATATTCAAGTCTAGATAACTCTAAATTATTAGTGCCAGATTTGTTAAAACTTTATATGACTTAATAGTAAAAAGGGAAACCTGTTATGTATGTGAATACTTTTTCATTATTCTAGAAATAGAGTTAAAAGTGAGATAAATAACCCAAAATTAATAAATCATCAGCAAATATTTAGGAAAGTGTAAATAAAATCAGCTCTCTAGATATGTGCACTCTTGCTGGACTCAGGGCAAAACTTAAGAATGGTTTAGCTAAGTCAAAATGGACTCAAAACACAATTGTTTACTACAGGCATAAAGGGCAGGTATCATTTTATAAACAGGAATATAATATTTAAATACAAAATATCCCACATGATGCTTGTAACTCTATTCTCATGAATGACACAAAAGTAGAGCTGCTTTTTTTTTAATATCCCAGGAAAGATGTTAATGTGGTTAGAAAGATTTTATGATGAACTTTTCAAGCAAATCAATACAAATCATTCCTCAGAATACTATTTAAAATCCTGGCAGTATTATACTTGGACATATTTATTGCTGATGGACCATGAGATCCATGTTTCTCACAAACTAATGATTTTGCCTTCATCTATTTAAATGATTTTATTTTAATATTTGAAAAACCAAGAAGTCACAGAAAGTAAGCTAAATTAAATAGTTTTTAAAAACTTTCCAGTGTCCAAACATTTCTATACTGATTTTCTTCCTTGCTTTACTTATATTTCTGGTGACTTATTTAGATTTCTTAGAGATTATGAGAAATGTATTTAACCAATTGTATCATAGCTCAAGTTTAAAACCTAAAAATTCATTCTTGACACAGTCAAAACATAAAATAAAAACAATAATTTCTATGATTATTCAAACCCCAAAACATAATATAATATAAAACATTCAAAATATAAATACTCTCAAAATATAAAATACTAATTTGGGGGTAGTAATTAAAATATCCAGCTATATTTTATAAAGTATTTACTCGTTAATTACCATTTTCAAAACTCATTTGAGTACATGCATTTCTAATGTCAGTAAGGCAAACATTCTAAAAATTCAGAATACTCTGCTCTAAATTATTATTAGTAAACTACTGGTTTTGATTGAAGAAATATCACTTGTTTTAGGTACTTGAAGTTATAGTGACTTAGGATGTCATAACCTTTAAAAGCACTACAGGAAAACATATGAACTCTATGTATTTGTACTTCATTCCTCTTGAATTAATCTTAGGTGGAAAGCATCCAGAATAGTGGGGGAGGAGGTTCTGAGAGAAGTCTTTCAATGACAATCCTACCACAAAAGTTTTAATTCAAATATTATACCCAAAATTTTTGATTTAGTGTCCTCTTCCCCATATCCCACACATCTCAAAGAAAGTATAAGGTTTAGTAAAATTAATCTGGGTTTAAATGAGCTGGCTACAAAGAATAAGAAGTATACTGTTTTACTTTGTTCTTTTCCTCTCTCACCCTTCCTTCCTTCCTTCCTTCCTTCCTTCCTTCCTTCCTCCCTCCCTCCCTCCCTTTCCTTTCTTCCTTCCTTCCTTCCTTCCTTCCTTCCTTCCTTCCTTCCTTCCTTCCTTCCTTCCTTCCTTCCTTCCCTCCTTCCTTCCTTCCTTCCTTCTTTGACATAGTAAATATACACAGGCCCTTCAGAGTGAGCAGTACTGATATCTTTATGAGTCAATAGTTCTGTTTGAATTGGAGTTTCTTTAGGTACTTGCCCTTCACACCTAATAGATGAAAATGATTATTTTAGCTTTTGGGGAAAGGTTTTTTTTTTCTTCTTCTTCTACTACAGCACTCTCTTCTCAGTAATCTAGATAAATTGTCAAGCAAGCACATTGTAACCTTGGTGAATTTATCTATGAGAACGCTCACATAAGCTTGAAATTAGTATGCCCTTGGAGAATACCCTATTTTTCCTTAATCAGACCTTTAGGTGGCTAGTCAGTGTCTTAGAACTGAGCAGACAGGATTTGCAAGCTGAATAATGTTGGCTCACAGACTGCATTCTTTTACACTCAGGAGAGAAATTGTGACCAAGTGACAGTGAGGTTTTTACTTGCATGCTGCACAACCTCCTGTCCCTATACACAGGCAGAAGGCTTTCTTCGTTAATGGACTGGGTTTGTGGAGCGCTTGCCCCTTGGTGTTGTGTCTGAGCCCTCAGGTCACAAGATAGACAATTTACATCCATTTACCTGACATCCTTTATACTCAAAGGCTACCAGTTTAGTCCCAGAAAGCCTGACCCTAAATGGTTTGATAAACAGTCAGGCAAAAAACACTGCATTAACACAGTTCTTATATGCAGGCAAGGGAAAAACTAAAGAAACATGAGGTACACTGTACATTAATTCTGCTTTTACAGTGCCTGAAATCTGACATTGGTGCTTACTTGCAAAATCTGATTCAACTTAAAGAAAGAAGAAAATTCTTTGTAATTCCTAAATAATCTAGGACTGAGATTGTTTAAATCATTTCTGCTAATGTGTCAAAAAAAGAGAGGTATTTTATAACTTTTTTATGTTTATGTCATAAATTCAGAGGATTTCAAAATCAATTGAATTAATGGATTAATGAAGATCTTTAATTGTAACATTTTTCATACATAAAAATTATCAGAAAGTCAAGGAAGTAGTTTATCTTTTCTATTCTAAGTAATCTACATGTTATGTCACTTTGAGAGACTGCTGTTTAAATAACTAGAGCGGAGGCTTTTTATTGGCCCAGGTACTCAGTATCACAGTTATCAGATTGGGGGCCTTTAGCGTATAACGTTAAGAAAATCTAGAAGTAAAGTTTAGAGTCATGGAAATTTTACTTGCTTGTTCATTTTTCTCTTGACATATTTTTGATGAAGTCTATGAAACCTTAAAGTTACTCTTCTATGCTAATTTTTTACTTTATCAATTCAACAAATGTTTATTGAACACCTACTGTGTGACAGGTACTATAGGAGGTTTTGTGGAAACTGCAGTGACCAGAAACGTTCTGCATTTATAAATCTTACATTCAAAACAACATACATAGTTTTCAAGTAGTAAGAGAAAACAAATCAATATGTAAGATAGTTTCTGGTAGTGCTATGGACTTTTTAAAATAGGGTATAGATAGTAACGAGTGGTACTAATTTAGGATGAATGATCAAAGAATGTATTTATGAGAAGATAAGTTGTAATAAGTGGCTCAAATAAATTGAGAGCGGACCATGGAGGTATGTGAGGGAAGATTTTTCATGCATAGGGAACCGTCAGCACAAATGTCCTGAGGGAGTGAATCATTTGACGTAGTCCAAGAAATAGGGAAAAGGGTAGTGTGCCCGGTGTAGCGCTAGAGGAGGAGGATGGGAAAGTAGCAAATGATGCCAGATTAAGGAGGATTTTACAGACTTAAAGGCAACAGGGGCTAGGAGTTAATCATCCAGGTTTCATTGCTCACTTTAGTCACTTGTCAAGCATTCACTAAATAAAAATTTGAAATAGGAATAACTGCCTTGAAAACAGAAGAGTAGTAGCCACCATTGGAACTAATGATTAAATTATTGTATTGTCAGAAAAAATAGGTTCTCTGCTCTCCTATGTCGATCAAGCAATTATAATTATCAGAGAAAGAAATAACTTACAGTCCATTTGTCTCCTACCCCCACCCAACATACACAAACGTTAAAATCAAGCAACAAGTATTTATTATTTTTGTTGGTCATTTTGGTTGGAAGCTACAAAGATTCATTCATGTTGCTCCAAGTGATGGATGATTTATTGCAAGTGTAGAGAAGAAAAAATTGTAATTTAATAGAAACACTGACAGGGGCAGAATCTTTCTCTATGGGAGAATCATTATTCATCTACAGAAACTGGTAATTCCTATTTAACAAAGCACTTTCATGCCCAGTTTGGCTAAGAAAGGCCAGACCGTCTGAACAAAAAGGTCACTGAACCACTCTGCCATGAAAAAAAAATCACATTTGAATTTTCTTTGTCAGGCTGGCAAGCAGAGGGGGACAGGGTGTCAGTTCATGGATAAAATGTAACTTAGCCTGAGAAGGGCAAGAGCAGAGTAAGAATGGAGAAAGGACAGGCCCCAAAGAGAGCTGACCACAGCAGTCACCCCAGTGTTCTGCTATGGGCGGTGGCTCTCTTTATGTCTCTTCTCTCTTACTAAATAAACATCTTCCTCAACTCTCTTCTTTTTATCACATATATTGTCTCAGAGTTAATATCCCCATAACTTCTAATCATACGTGACCATCATGCTGAACCCTTTTTTGTTGTTGTGTCTTTTCTATTACCATGTAGTCCCTTTATACTCCCCTCCCCCCAGCAATCACCAAACTGTTTTCCATGTCCGTAAGTCCCTTTTACTTTTTGCTCAATACCTCCACCCACTAACCTCATCTACCCTTTAGCTGTCATCCTGCTCTCTATCTATTAGCCTGGCTCTATTTTGCTTGTTCAGTTTATTCATTAGATTCCACATATGAGTGAAATCATACAGTATTTGTTTTTCTCTCACTGGCTTATTTCACTTAGCATGATATTCTCCAGGTCCATCCATACTGTCTCAAATGGTAAACTTTTCTTCTTTTTTATGGCCGAGTAGTATTCCATTATGTAAATATCCCATAATTGTTTTATCTACTCATGTATTGATGGACACTTGAGCTGCTTCCATATCTTGCTGGTTATAAATAACACTGCAAGGAACATAGGGTGCTTGTGGTATTCAAATTAGTGTTTTGGGTTCCTTCAGATATATTCCCAGAAGCGGGATCACTGGGTCAAAAAGTATATCCGTTTTTAATTTTCTGAGGTACCTCCATACTGCTTTCCACTGTGGCTGTAACAGTCTACATTCCTACCAACAGTGCAAAAGTGGTCCCCTTTCTCCACACCCTCCACAACATATTGTTGATTTATTGATGATAGCCATTCCGACAGATGTGGGATGGTATCTCATTGTGGCTTTAATTTGCATCTCTCTGATGATTAGTGATACTAAGCATCTTTTCTTGTCTATCGGCCGTCTGTATGTCCTCTTTGGAGAAGTGTCTATTCAGGTCCTTTGCCCATTTTTTAACTGGATTTTTTTGCTTGTTTTTTTGGGGGGTGTTATTGGTGCTGAGTTTTGTAAGTTCTTTATAAATTTTTGATATTAACCCCTTATAAGATGTATCAGCAAATATGTTCTCCAGTTCTGTGGGTTTTCTTTTTACTAACGGACTATAGAAATGATCCCTGAAAGTATAGTCTTGGGTTTTCTTTTTATTAATGTTTTCCTTTTACATGAAAAAAACTTTTTTGATTTGATATAGTCCCATTTGCTTATTTTTTCTTTTGTTTCCCTTGCCTGGGGATATATAGCCTATAAAATATTGCTCTGAGCCTTGTTTGAGATTTTGCTGTCTACATTTTCTTCTGTGATTTTGATGGTATCATGGCTTACATTTAAGTCTTTGATTTATTTTGAATTTATTGTGGTGTATGGTGTGAGAAGGTCGTCTAATTTCTCTGCATGTATCTGTCCAATTTTCCCAATACCACTTATTGAATAAACTACCTTTAGCCTATTGTATGTGCTTGTTTCCTCTGTCCAATATTAACTGACTATGAAGGTGTGGGTTTATTTCTGGGCTCTCCCTTCCATTGATCTATGTGTCTGTTTTTATGCCAGTATCATGCTGTTGTGATTACTAGGCCTTATAGTATAGTTGATATTAGGCAGCATGATTTCTCCAACTTTGTTGTTCTTTCTCAGGATTTCTGTTGCTATGCAGGGCCTTTTGTGGTTCCATATACATTTTTGAAATATTTGTTCTAGTTCTGTGAAATACATCATTGGAATCTTGGTAAGAATTGCATTGAATCTATAGATTGCTTTGGGTAGTGTGGGCATTATAATGATGTTAATTCTTCCTGGCCATGAACACAGTGTGTGCTTCCACTAATTTGTATCTTTAATTTCTTCAGTATCTTATAATTTTCCAAGTGAGATGTTTTACATCCTTGGTTAGGTTTATTTCTAGGTATTTTATTCTTTTTGAAGCAATTGTGAATGGGATTATTTTCTTTAATGTTAAAACTTCAAGTTTAGCTTCACTGCTATTGATTCATATTCTCCATACTTTTGTGTGCAAATTGCTAAGAAATTTAGTTTGATTGGTTTGGAACTGAGCTGAGCTATGAAGAAATGGTGAAAAATAGTGGATGGACAAAGTTGGGGACTGAGAAGAATGGGATAATGAAATTCCATGAGCAGGAAAATGCAGGTATTTAGAAATCATGTTTACTGAACACTGAGTAAGACACTATCTTAGAATAAGGGTTTTGTTTGTGATACTTGACATTGGAAAAAGTCAAATAAATTTTTGGATCAAGACAATTTTAGTTATACTTTCTACTTGTTTATAGAATATAAGAAATATACATTATTCTATGATTTATTTCTACTTAGTTGTCATCTCCTGAAGAAAACAGTAAAATTAATTTTTAACTTGAAAAAGTAATTAACATATGAATGGCAACCTAAGGAAGCATATCGAGAGTACTGCTCATTTATGTACGTTACTCACTGAAGTCAGAATTGTGGGCTCTGTAGCCTCTCCACAGGGACTAGAAGTAAGTTTGTAGTATAGCATTAGGATTGGGGAATGTTGCTGCTGGAAAAGACCTTAGAGAACATCCAATGAAATTATTTTCATCTTACAGATGAGTAAACTAAAACTGGAGGAGAAAATTTGAGTTTATTGAAGTCATAACTTATTGAGATCACAGCTGAGAATAAAAGTGTCTTCTGCCCCATGGCAGCTTTCTATTGTAGTGAGTTGCTGCTCTTCATCACATTGGTATAGACTTTAACAACAACAAAAGTAATCAGTATATTAATCATGTAGTCTGTAATCTTTGCCCTATTGTACTGTGTTAAGTTCTACTATATTTAGTTCATGCTGCTTTTTAAAATTATTATTCTGTTCTTTCTATATTGATTGCACTCATATTTATCTTTAAGCGTGACAATTTACTAGTCTAGGGATGCCTGAGAGAAAGAAATGCTACCCTTTATACTATTCTGTCTTTCA
The DNA here is from genome assembly GCF_022682495.2 of Desmodus rotundus. Lineage (NCBI taxonomy): Eukaryota > Metazoa > Chordata > Mammalia > Chiroptera > Phyllostomidae > Desmodus > Desmodus rotundus. Next base: position 70,370,560 of record NC_071388.1, on the reverse strand, counting down.
TGTATTACTGTTGGTTACATACCTCTCTGTTCTTTGAAAGTGATCTAAAAGATTTGGGCATTCACATTGTGTTCACAATCTTCAGGCAAAAATTACATATTACTCCTTACTCTGTGACAATCAAAATTGCTTTTTAACTGACCACTGCTCATATTTTAATAATGCAGTAAAGATTGTTTATTTGTTTAAAAGAAATATCTATGCATTGCAGCAGTGTATGTTTTATGCCTAATAACTTCCACTTATAAAGGACCTTTAAACTTTTGTTGTTCTTTTAAAATTTTTATTGAATGCATTGGGGCGATATTGGTTGATAAAATTATATAGGTCTAGTGTACAATTCTATGGCACATTATCTGTATATTGTATTGTGTGTTTACCACAAAGTCAAGTCTCCTCCCATCACCATTTATCCTCCTTTTACCCTCTTCTACTTCTTCCTACCCCTTTCCCTCTGTAATTCCCATACTGTTGTCTGCATCTATAAGCTTTTCCTTTGCTAATCCCTTCACTTTTCACACCAAAACCCCCAGACAGCCCTCCCCTCTGACAGCTGTCAGTCTGTTCTCTGTAGCTATGAGTCTGTTTCTATGTTAGTTTAGTTTGTTCATTAAATTCCACATATAAGTGAAATTATATGGTACTTGTCTTCTCTGACTGGCTTATCTCATTTAGCATAATACTCTCTAGGTCCATCCATGCTGTCACAAAAGGTAAGACCCCCTTCTTTTTTATGTCTGTGTAGTATTCCACTGTGTAAATGTACCACAGCTTTTTTACCCACTCACCTACTCATGGGCACTTGGGCTGCTTCAAAACTTGACTATGGTCAATATTGCTACAAAGAATATAGGGGTGCATATATCCTTTTGAATTAGTGTTTTGGGTTGCTTTGGATATATTCCCAGAAGTGGGATCACTGGGTCAAAATGCATCTTAATTTTAATTTTTTGAGGTAACTACATACTGCTTTAACAGTGACTACTGCTCTTTTCATTGAGTGAAATGCATCAAGCATTTTTCACATGTGCCAGTTTAACTTCGTTATGATATCAGAGATAATTGTCTTGGCCTCAGGGGGAAAATGTACTTTTTGCTGAAAATGATGACTACAGAACCATCTAAGTAAAAAATGAACAAGTTGTGAAGTTTTAGGTTTCTTTATCTTATCAATTATTAAAGTAAAAAACTTTCCTTAGCACCTGGAGAATACTGAATGTCAAGATAAAATGATGAAAATGAATCTGAGGGTAGGATTGGGTACAGTAAACAAGTTTGAAGTTCAGGAGTTTTTCAATGTATGACATAGGGAATTTGATAACCACATTTACATTTTATCTGGTGTAATAAATTATTTTTTTTAATAATAGAAAATTAAATTTTACTCTCTGGGGAGAAGTTGAGTCAAGTCTATCATCTACAAAATGCACATCCACTTCTTCCTGGAGAATTAAATGTATTTGACTATTATGACAATGAGAATAACCAAAGACATTGGACAGAATCAAATGTGTATAAACCACATGTCATAGGCACTGCAAACAAAGAGTTACAAATTACCTTGTTCATGTAAAAGACAATATACTAATTTATGTGTAAACATTAGGTTTACTAGAATATTTTGCTTGGGTACTAGAAAAATATGATCAGTCTTTTCCATTCTCAAGGGAGATGATGGTAAAAGTTAGATGCTTAATATATTTGGCATTTCCTAGTTTTGCTATCAGAAGGAGAGTAGGAAGCCAAGGAGTGGGGTGGGGGGGATAACCTCCCCCCACAGGCCACCACTGTCACTGAAGTGAAATGTTTATTTTCTAAGATTCTTAAAATATCAAAATATCCAACACTTTTAGTAAAAGTACTTCACATATAAATTGTTGGCATTTTCCACAGGCAAAAGTTTGTTCAAGGTCTACTATGAATGAACATTGTTAATATATAGTTAACAATATAAGGTTAAATTGGCCTAGAAATATAGAAGAATGAATAATATGGGTTAACATTTATTGTACAGTGAGTATTGACAAAAATGTTGTGCTTATCTCTTCCCTTCATGATGTCATTTAACTCCCACTGCAGTCATATGAGGAAAGTAGTATTATAAATCCCATTTTATAGGTAAGGAAATAGAGACTTAGAGAATTAAAATTAAGGTTACTTAGGCAGTAAGAATGTCTGGTAAAGGACAAATCTCTTCCCCCTTGCTGCTCTCTGCCTGCTCTAAGTAGATTTAAGGCCTCTGGGGTAAGGAGATTAGAAGAGTAGCCATACCTAAAATTAGAGTATTCCCTGAGCAGTCATGGGCGCCATTGTGAGAAAATTCAAAATGGAAGATCCAGATTTACCTGGAGTCTCCCGGATGATGTCTCTAGGTATACAAATTCTATTCTTCAGAAAAGAGAGCTCTTTCTGTACATCTATTTCACCTGCAGCTACATTTTCCAATGTGCCAACCACCAGCCACCAGAGCAACTGAGAGCTCAAAAGATGGCTAGTCTGCAGTGAATGTGGTATAAGTGAAAAATACATATTGAATTTTGAAGGCAGTACTAGAAAAAACAATATAAATGATTTCTGTAATAATTTTCAAGTTGATTACATATTGAAATGAAAACATTTTGAATACATTGAGTTCAATGTTTTATTATAATTAATGTTGTTTTCTAAAAATACTCGTTAGTTTTTAGTCCTCAACTCAAGGATATGCTATTCAGAGAGAGAGAGAGAGAGAGAGAGACAGAGAGAGACAGAGAGAGACAGAGAGAGAGAGAGAGAGAGAGAGAGAGCCATCAGTGTGAGAGAGGAACATTGATCAGTCGCCTCCTGAAAGCTGCCTAACCAGGGACCACACCCGCACCCTTTCAGTGCTGGCAGGATGTTCCAACCAATTGAGCAACTCAGCCACAACTAAAACACTTTTAAAAATGAGGCTACTAGAAAATTTAAAATTATATTTGAGGCTTACATTATATTTTTATTGTGCAGTGTTGCTCTAAAATGTTTTTTTTTTTTTGTAATCCTCCTGCTTTTAGGAAAGATTTAGTAAGTTAATTCCCTGTTTGTTTCTATTATGATTTTATGAGGTAACCAGTATCTAAACTAGATTCTCTTGCCATAAAAATATAAGAAATCTTTTTTATTTCCCTATGATCATCTTGTAATCTCCTGTTTATTTACTTACTATAATTAGCATTACCCTTTGTGACAAAAATAAATCTTTGACAATTCTATAAAACTTTTAAATGTAATGACTTAATGACTTAGAATCATTATTGATACTGTTATACACAAATTGAGTACAAGTTTGCTCTTAATGTGTACTGGCTCTTTACCATATACTGAAAGTTACTTGCTATTTAGAATAAATTTTTAGTCCTGGTCAGTAAGACTTAGTTGGTTGGAGCATCAACCCACCAAAAGTTTGCAGGTTGGATCCCTGGTTGGGGGTGCATATGGGAGATAACCAATGGATGTTTCTCCCTCACACTGATTTTTTTTTCTCTCTCTCTCTTCCTCCCTTTCTCTAAAATCAATAAACATAAAAATTTTAAAAACAAATAGATTTTTAATAACAGCTGTGTGTATATATTGTGGAAAGAAATCAGATTAGTCTCAAAGGTTAACTCAGGATAGAGAAAATGAGCTAGATGGCATATTCACAAGTGATTAGAGATCTTGAGGCTGAATATTGTGGTTCTATAACATCATCATAGATGGAAAAACCAAAGCTGTAACAATTTCACTTTGAGGTGAACTGATTTATTTCCTCAGAGAGTTTACAAAAGCAAGTCATTAAATGAAAGTCGGGATCCCATAACTGAGACTTAATTGAGAAGACTGGGATGAGTTGAGAAACTAGGAGACAATCATGTAACAGCTGGTGAGAATGAGAATTGTGAAATTTTAATAAAAAGTAAGGAAGAGAGGTACAACATAATCAAAAGTTTAAAGTGAAATATATTAAAATTGCAACTGAAACAATGGGAAGAGTGGTTGATTAACAAAGACAAAGGACACATTTAAAAACACAAAAACCTTTAGTGAAAATAATAAAATCACTTGCAAAAGGATCCTTCTATTTTCACTAATAACTATAGGGCAATAAAGTAATAAAGTAGCACAGCCTATATATCAGAGTTATATTTCTGCAATTCACTTTCATTTCAGTGAAGCAAATTAAAAACAAAATTACCTGGTATTAGAAATCCACTCTAAATAGCAACTAACTTCCAGTGTATTATAATAAGAAACAGTACAGATTAAGAGCAAACATGTACCCAGTTTGTGTACGACAGTATCAATAATGATTCCAAGTCATTACATTTAAATATTTTTAAATGATCAAAAACTAAATTATATTTAGCAAAATTGGGCAATTAAATCATATGTTAAAAGATTATATTTAGCAAAATTGGTTAGTTAAATATATGTTAAAAGATTAGAAATGTCCATTCTGCTTATGAAAAAAATGAAAATTTTTACAACTACTGAGAATTTACAACATATCAGAAACTGCTAAGCGGTACTCAAATAGCAAACAGAATATTGAAAAGATAGTAGCAAATAATAACAACTCCTACTTCACTAAGTTCTCAGCTATTGAATGATAACTTACTACAAGCCATATACACTTCAAGATCCTGGGGATTTGGCAGTAAACAAGAGAAACTGCTATAAAGACAAGAAATTGTAATAGATTGTGCCAGGGTGGGGGTGAGGGCAGGTAGTGTGTTTTGAACTGACTCTGGGCATATAATGAACATAGATCCATTAGGAATTTTGTTGATGCATCTGAAATAGGGTGATATTGAAAAAGATACAAAGGATGCTGCAAGTTTTTTTGGTCTAAGAAACAAAATGGATGAAATTATCACTCTATGAAAAGTAGGATATGAAAGAAACATATTTCAGGGGAAGATAAAAACCTCAATTTTGGACATGGTAATTTGGAAATGCCTTTAAACACAAAAGTAGAGGTTGTTGGTATTACATATCTACCTGAAATTCAGAGAAGATGTTCTCACTATGGATGGAAAATTGAAAATCACCAGCTTATGGATGGGATTTAAAAATGTAAATGGAACAATATCACTAATTAATGACATTAGCTAGAAATGGGAAGGGGGCAAGGGACTGTGGAATTGAGGAGGAACCACCCAGAGCGCTGAGAAGAAGCATCCTGTGAGGAAGGAGGGAAGATCAGAAAGGCAGTTTCTGGCAGGCAAATGAATAAAAATTTCCCATAGGAGTCAGTGATGAACTGTGTCATATATATTTTTTAATGAAATACAATGAGACCTAAAGATTTACCACTGACATTGACTAGAACAGTTTGGATGGAGTGATGGCAGTGGAAAGTTGGTTGCAGTGACTCCAAGCTAGCATGAAAGCACAGGAATAACAGAGAATATAAATGCTCTAAGGAGCTGTGTTGTAAGCCCATAGAGGGGAGAGTACAGCTATGGCATCAAAGGAAGTAAGGCCAGTATTTTTTTTTAAGAAGAGAGAAATAACTGAATGATTTTCTGGTGATAGAAAAGATTCAGGGGGGTAGGTGAAAACTGATGAGGAAAGAGAATGGAGCAATAGTTGGGCTCTGCAGCAGCACATGATAAGAGGTCTCAGTACAATAAAGGTATTGTTTCCACCAGTAATAGCAGCCAGAGAAAAGGCAGCGGCATACAAGAGCACAGGGTTGTACAGGTGGGTGGAAGTATTCGTGGCATGGTATGCAAAGTTCTATATTGATTGCAGTTGTTATTCTGAGTAAAACAGACATCAGAACCATCAGATGATAGTAAATACAAGAGATGTATTGAAGGTGAAGAAAAAGAAGTATAACATGGTCTCCTAAATGAAAAAATGAACAGACTGGGAGTATAGTATGATTGCTAGAAACCATCAAGGCCTAAATTTAAAGGGAGCCCTGTCAATATGCAGTGTGCTTATTTGCAGCTTTCTTTAGCTCTAGGAGAGTAGGAAATAGTCCTCACAATAGTCCTATAAGGTAGGTACTATTGCCATCCAGACTACAGAGTTGAAGAAATGCAAGAAGAAAGAGGGATTAAGGAAATTATCCAAATCTTATAATTAGTAAGTGTTAGTCTTTGGATTCTAATCCACATATAGCTTGCATCACTTACTACTACTACACTTACTGCTTCCATGAATTGTGTATTCTTTGAATGACTAAGTATCTTATTAGGGCATCTAGGTGATCTTAGCACCATTGTCCAAGATATGGAGCACAGAAAAGGGAGAATTTGTCAAGCATGGAAACAAAAGAACTAGAAACTTATTGCAACTTTGTGCTTTTATAGGGGAGGAATTTGTGAATTTTTCAGAAACAGAACACTGGTCTGGCTCTCACAATACTCATATTTTAGTAGAGAAATGGGAATTAAGCAATCGCAATCTACTATGGTAAGTACAATTATTGATGTTCAATGGAACTAAAAGGTAGGGGTGTTCACCATCCTCGGGGGAGATTGGAAGAAATGAGGTCAACATTGGCAGTCAGATGGTAAACTTCTTAGGAAGATTCTTGAAGAAAGAATACAGAGACCTCAGGCAAAGAACAGCATGTGCAAAGGCATGAAAAAAGTATCATTTGCAGGGGCCTGAAGATGCTCCATCTGGGAAAAGTGGTGGCAGTGTAGGGAGATTATATATGAAAGGTGGGCTGGGAACAGCTGGAGAGCTATTTAAAAAAATCAGAGGGAGGGGAATGGTGAGAGATGATTTGCATTTTATAAAGAAAACATTGGCTCAATTTAGAAGATATATTAGAAAGAGAGTAGGAGAGAAAATGTGAGGCAACAAGATCATTTTAGTGATTATTACTGCTTCTTAGTAACTGGGAGTGAACAGCAATTCTGAGTAAGAAGAAGAGATGAATTCCTGATTAACATGAGTCTTTTGACATTGTTTTAATTTTTACCACACTGTTTTAAAAATATTTTAAAAACATTATGCCATTCTAGTATATTTAGTACCAAAAAAGTAACCTATATTCTCAGCATTTTGACATTAAATAAGAATTGTTTAAAATTAATTGTTGATCAAAGATGGTGGCAGAGTAGGTGGAAGTTACACTAACCTTCTCCCAGGGCCAAACTGAAATTACAGCTAAATTATAGAAAAATCATCCTGAATAAACAACTGAAGACTAGCTGGAGAGAAGCCTTATAACCAAGAACTTACAGAAGAAACCACATCACCACAAGGCTGGTAGAAAGTGCAGAGAGGTATGAGAGGGCTGGCTTGGTTCTCACTGGTGGCAGCTGAAGTTCTGGAGGGATATTCCAGTGGCCAGGGTTCTGCCTGAGAAGTGTGAGGTCTAAACCACAAGCTGCACTCCTCAGCCTAGAGCACTAGAAACAGGAAAGGAACCTAAATAACATCTGGATGTGAAAAGCAGCAGGGTTTCTGTCCACCAGGGAGAGATGGCTAGAGATGTAGAGAGCCTCCTAAAGGACCAACACACAAAATTTAGTTTGCAGCCACTTACCCTGGGATCTGGCACAGGGAGGACAGAGGGGACTAGAGCCCCAAGAGGACAGTCTGGGGTTGATGGCTCTGGGGTGAGACTGAAGGGTCAGCCACCAGGGTCTTTGTGTTGAGTCATTTCCTGCACTGCAGAAGACATCTTACTTGAACACAGTATTCCCCTCCATATGGCATCAGATTGAGGTGAAGCAATAGCCCCACCTAAAGGAATCCCTCTTTCTCTACCATGTGGAGGTTAAGTTGGGCTGTGGATAAATAGAGCTAGGGGTAATTTCAGTTTTTAAGCCTAACAGAAAGCCTGCAGTCAAAGACAAATCTATGGGAACTCTGACATTTTAGCTGATCTTCCCCCAGACACAGCATTAGTAAAAGCCAGCCTTCGTGTGCAGCTTGGATCTTCCTGCCCAAACCCAGGCCCAGCAAAGGGAGCCACAAGTTATGCATCATTGATAACTCCAGACAGGTTGCCCAGGGCCAGTCACAGGCAGCATCTGACATAGGGCTATACCAGTGTCTTTGCAGATCTACCCAATACATACAAACAAACACAAAGAGATAGCCAAAATGGGAAGACAAAGAAACAGGCCTCAAAGGAAAGAACAAGAGAATTTTCCAGAAGAAGAACTAAATGAAATGGAGGCAAGCAATTTATCAGATATAGAGTTTAGAGTAATGATTGTGAGGATACTCAAGGGCTTGAAAAAAGACACAGAAATGATAAAAAAGGACCAGTAAGAAATAAAGGATGCAATATTTGAAATACATAATGCAATGGAAGGAATAAATAATAGGCTAGATGAAGCAGAGGATCGAATCAGCAACTTGGAAGACAGTAGAAATTGTACGCCAATCAGAGCAACAAAAAAGAATTTAAAAAATGAAAAGAGTTTAAGAAACCTTTGGGGAAACATGAAGCATAACAACATCTCCATGATAGGAATAACAGATGGAGAAGAGAGTGAATAAGGAATAGAAAACACATTTGAAGAAATAATGACTGAAAACTTCCTTAACCTGGTAAAGAAAAAAAAAAAGTAACCTCAAATCCAAGAAGCACAGAGAGTCGCAAACAAGATGGACCCAAAGATACCCACAACAAAACACATCATAATTAAAATGGCACAGCTTAAAGACAAGGAGAAAATCTTAAAAGCTGAAAGAGAAAAGCAGTTAGTTACCTACAAGAGAGCTCCAATTAGACTGTCATCTGATTTATCAATAGAAGCATTTCAGGCCAGAAGGGAATGGCATGAAATATTCAAGGTGATGAATTATAAAGACCTATAACCAAGGCTATTTTACCCAGAAAGTCTATCATTTAAAACTGAAAGATAAATAAAGAGCTTCCCAGGAAAGAAAACAACAACAACAACAACAAACCATAATGGTGTTTGTTAACACCAAACCAGCACTCAATAAATGCTAAAAGTCTTGCTTTAAGAAGAAAAGAGATAAGCAGGAACAAAACAAAACAAAACAGGAATAGAGCTAAAAAATTAAACGGCACAAATATGTACCTATCATTAATCACTTTAAATGTAAATGGTTTAAATGTTCCAATCAAAAAACATAAGATAGCTGAATGAATAAGGAAACAAAATGCATATATATGCTGTCTCGAAGAGATCCATCTTGTAAGATATACACAGACTAAAAGTGAAGGGATGAAGAGAGATTTCACACAAATTGGAAGGATTAAAAAAGTTGGCATAGCAATACTTATATCTGACCTAATAGACTTTAAAACCAAGGCTGTAGTAACAAACAAAGCAGAACACTACATAATGATAAAGGGAACAAACCAGCAAGAAGATACAACCCTAATAAATATGCATGCACCCAACATAGGAGCACCTAAATATGTAAAATAAACCCTGATGGACTTAAATAGAGAGATTGACAGAAATACAGTCATAGAAAAGGATTTAACACCCTATTGACCTCAGCGAATAGACCTTCTAGGCAGAAAATTAACAATGAGGTAGTGGCCTTAAATGACACACTCGATCAAAAAGATCATACACCATGATTGAGGGACTTATTACAACAATGCAAGTTTGGTACAACATTTGCAAATTGATGAATGTGATAAACCATATAAACCAAATGAAGAATAAAAACCACATGATCATATTAATAGATGAAAAAAATATTTCATAAAATCCAGAACCCATTTGTAATAAAAATTTTCAGTAGAGTGGGTACAGAGGGAACATACCTAACATCATAAAGGCCATTTATTACAAACCCACTGTCATCATCATATGCAATGGGCAAAAACTACAAGTGTTACTCTCAAGGTCTGGAATAAGACAGGGATGTCCACGTTCACCTCTCTTTTTTAGCATAGTACTGGAAGTCCTAGCCAAAACAATCAGACAGGAAGAAGAAATAAAAGGCATCCAAATTGGAAAGAAAACAGTAAAACAGTCTTTTATTTGGAGATGGCATGATACTTCACATAAAGTGCCTTAAAGATTTCACAAAGAAACTAGTGGAACTGATCATTGAATTCAGTAAAGTAGCAGGATACAAAATTAAAATCCAGAAATCATTGCACTTGTATATGCCAATAACAAAAACAGAAATTAAGCAAACAATCCCATTTACAGTTGCTTCAAAAAATACCTAGGAATAAACCTAACCAAGGATATAAAAGACCTGTACTTGGAAAATTACAAGACATTGAAGAAAGAAACTGAAGAAGATACAAATAATTGGAAGAATATACCATGTTGATGGATAGGAACAATTAACATTATAAAATGTCCATCCCACCCAAAGCAATCTATACATTCAATGCAATTCTTATCAAGATACCAATGATGTATTTCAGAGAACTAGAACAAATATTACAAAAATTTATATGGAATCACAAAAGACCCCACATAGCAACAGCAATCCTGAAAAAGAAGAACAAAGTTGGAGAAATGATGCTACCTAGTATCAAACTGTACTACTATAAGTTTATAGTAATCAAAATAGCATGGTGCTAGCATGAAAACACACATAGATCAATGGAATAAAGAAACCAGAAATAAACCCAAATCTTTATAGTCAATTAATATTTGATAGAGGAAGCAAGCACATACAATGTACTGAAGATAGTTTATTCAATAAATGGTGTTGGGAAAATTGGACAGAGACATGCAAATAAAAAAATGAAACTAGATCACCTTCTTATGCCACACATAAGAATAAATTCAAAATAGATAAAAGACTTAAATATAAGTCATGATAAACTAAAAATCCTAGAAGAAAGCAGTAAAATCTTGGACATTGCTCATAGCAATATTTTACCTGATATATCTCCTCAGGCAAGGGAAACAGAGGAAAAATTAACAAATGGAACTCTACCATACTAACAAGATTTTGCACCTCAAAGTAAAACATCAACAATATGAAAAGACATCCCACAGAATGGGAGAACACAGTTACAGATATATCTGATAAGGGATTAATATAAAAAAACTTATAAAGAACTTACAAAGCTCAACACCAGAACAAAAAAATCCAGTTAAAAAATGGACAAAGGACCTGAATAGTCACTGTTCCAAAGAAGACATACAGATGGTCAATAGACATATGAAACTATGCTCAATGTCAGTAATCATCAGATAAATGGGAATCAAAACCACAATGACACACCGCCTCACACCGGACAGAATGGCTATCATCAATAGATCAAGAAACAACAAATCTGGTGAGGATGTGGAGAAAGGGGAACCCTTTGGCATTGTTGGTGCGGACGCAGACTAGTACAATCACTGTGGAAAGCAATATGGAGATACCTCAAAAAGTTAAAAATAGAACTGGACTTCAACCCAGCCATATGACGTCTGGGAATATATCCAAAGAAATTCAAAACACTAATTCAAAAGAAGATAACCACCCCTACATTCATTGCAGGGTTATTTACAATCACCACGACATGGAAGAAGCTCAAGTGTCTATCAGTTGATGAGAGGACAAAAGAACTATGAGGCATTTACACAATGAAATACTACTCGACCTTAATAAAGAAGAAAATTTTACCATTTGACACAGTATGGATGGACCCAGAGAATATTATGCTAAGTGAAATAAGCTTGTCAGAGAAAGACAAATACCATATGATTTCACTCATATGTGGGATCTAATGGATAAACTGAAACAACAAGCAAAATAGGTGCAGACTCATACAGACAGAGTTAGGAGGTGGAGGGATGGATCAAAAAGGAGAAAAGCACTCATGGACATGGACAGCAGTGTGGGATTTGTGGGAGGAGAGAAGTGTACTTCTGATACATGGTAATGGAGGGAGTGCAATGAAAAAAGCACTAAGTTCTTAATTTACAAGGGGCGTTTGGAATTTAGCAGGATCACTTTGTTATCTCACCTGCATTTATTGTTGCAGTGATTTATATGAATACATTTCCTAATATTAAATCATTTCCTATAAAACTAATAAAAATAAAATTGTTAAAAAATTACTCATTTACCAATGATAAATAAGTGAAAATATATCAAACAACTCTATCAGAGTATCACATGCTATATAATTAGGAATCTTATTTGAAGACTTAATTGACATAGAAATTTACTACATATTTATTATAACAAACTTTAAAATGTTCCATAAGGACTCAAACATAAATCCTTTTGGAATTAAAGTACATATAAATAAACAAGAAATAAATTATGTTACCTAATCTATATTTCACTATAAGAGAAAAATAATAATATAGAATAACATCTTGCTTTCAGTTAGGCACCATAGTATAATATATGTATTTATATTGAATGGCATCTCTATATGAAATTATAACTAAAAATCAGTATTGACTATCTTCGTAAAACTTAAAAATGACTGTTAGAATGCCTTATAAAATCCAAAAATATCCCTTACAGTCTTTGGGATAATTTTCAATTTATTCTGTAAAACTGCCTGAGATTTTCTTCATTAATGCTTTTCATCTGACCATGTGAAGTAGTGATCATTTACTTTTTAGTATGAAACAGTTTATCTAGTATTTCTCTCATCTTTACACAAGTAGAGTTATAAAGAGTGCAAGTGAATTTTCCAGACTGAACAATCCAAGAAGCCAGTCAACTAAGATCAGCTCCGTATCATGAAGTCCCCAATGAATACCTAGAGGGGAACATCAAGAAGCAGATATATGCCTATGGCAAATTTTTTGTCAATAATCTGGCTTGTCTAGCATCTGTTCCTTTCAATTCTTTGTGCCTACATTTTCATTTCAAATTGAAAACTAGTTAAATTTATTTAAACTGGAAAATCTCATATAATCTTATTTACCTCAAATTTAAAATTTTATTTATTAATTTTGAGAGAGAGAGATTGAGAGAGAGAAAAACATTGATTTGTTGTTCCATTTATTTATGCATTTATTGGTTGATTCTTGCATGTGCCATGACTGGAGATTGAACTGACAACCTTGGCTTATTGAGATGATGCTGTAACCAACTGAGGTACCCAACTATGGTATATACCTCCAAATTTAAAAGTCCACAATTAAACAGCATTGCCCAGATCTGCAAGAAGTCATGCCTTGTGCTAATATGTCACCAGCCGTACTAAAAGGCCAACAGCTGACAACCTGCACAGCATTGCCACTCAGGATACTTCTAAATACCAAACAAGAAAACCCATGTCTAAGTATTAATTTATTATCAGAGGCAAAACTGTGTCTCCTAAATCATAGCTTTTAGAACCACAAATTAACAATCCCTAAGTAGAGGATGAAAAACTCAAGTCCATAACAATAGTTAAAATTGAAGCATGCAACACAATTCAAAACCTCCCTCCAAAGAGCTGAATTCTTAAAATCGCATTTAACAACCTTAACCTTCATTCTGAAACTGGTGTTTGTTCAGTAAATGAAAGTCAAAATTGAGCGGTTGTAACTCTTGCTTCCATTTTATTAAAGGAGTTTGATTATAGTTTGTAATAATCTAAAGACTAGAAGTCACAATTTTAAAGAGAGAAAGATAGAAAAAGAGTGTACCATGCTGGTCAGTTTTCCCTTTGGAAATATCTGATCTCATTCTGTGTCAAAAGTCTACCTGTCCATGATGTTATTTTTAAACCTTGAAGAAGGAAGAAACTGATTGATCTTAAATGATTTCTAAAAACCTATTTTTCCCCCATACTTTGCCCATTATAAGCCACAGGGATCAACCTGCCCCCTGCTGATAAACTCCATAGTTTGAAAACACTAATCAAACAAGATAGTGAAATGATCAAAGTGTAATAGTCTGATTCTCCATTCAGTGTACGGCACATCTGTGAACTGGAGGAGAGCTGGAGATTTCAAATAAAGACTAAAAGAACTCTTTTAAAGCATTTCTTTTGTATTTGAAAATTTGTTCATTTTGAGCTTTAAAAAAAAAAAAACAGGAGAGCTAAAAGCCTAATAAATGTCTTTGATCTGGACATGGCAAGTTCTTAAAGAGAAAGTCCAAAAGATTGCAGGCTGTGTACTGTTCTCTAAAAATTAAAATCTAGCAAACCATCACCCATCTCTCCTTACTGCCTCCCTGCCCCCACCAACACACACACACACACACACACACACACACATTCTATCCATTTAAGGAAAAATGAAAACTACTAGAAATGATTAGAGTAAGATCTAAATTTACTCAAATATTTTAACTAAGAATACAGGGATCTCTCACCTATTTTTCACAATCCCAAATAAGGCACCTCTCATCCAGGGCCTCTCCTGGAAATGTTCAGATTAGTCACTGAAGTCATTTAGTATGGACAGGGAAATCTGTGAACAGGTCTCTAAATCCTAAATATTCACAGATGGCAAATTGATCATTTAAATTTGAGAAGTAATAGATTTTAAGGTAATAAAGTAAGGACTGAATAATTGCGAGCATCCCAGTCCATAAGAAGACATTTAAATTTATTTTACGAAGTTGATATCCTGGGCTGGTGAAACAGAACATGCCCACAGATTGGTACGATTCACACTTCGTGCTCTAGTCTAAACCATTGCTTCCCAAAGTGTGGTCTACACGTGAACCGCATCCTTTCCAACCTGGAGCTTGTTAAGTACCCCAAATTTTAGCCCCCCCACCTCCTACAACTACTGAGTGAAAGTCTACATGTTGACAAGATCCTGGTGAAGCCAATGCACATCAAACTTTTGAGAAGCATTGCTCTGGCCCGGCCATGCTTTTGGTAGCTGTCACAAGTTTATTTCTCGTACATGCACTGAATGTATTTATAAATATAAATATTACAAAAGGTCTTAGAGAGAACTTTACCTAGAATTCTGAACTAAAGAAGACCAGAAAATGAAAGTTTTCAGTTGCATGTGGTCCTGAAATGATTTTTCCCCTTTGCATTTTTGTAGATTTTTGTGTGTTTGTGTTTCTGCATTATTTTGGTTTTCTTTTTCAGTTAAATCAAGTGCACCCCGTGACCTTTATTGAAAACTTTCCTTATGCAAAGTGTTTGAATATTGGTTAAATATGATGGGTATTATATAATAAATATAATGGATATAAATATAATAAATATAAATTTAATATATCATAATAAATATAATGGATAAAAAGATGAGTAACTCATACAAATTGTCAAGTTTATAAAATATTAGGATAAGAGTAGATAAATAACAATTCAAAATAAACATAGAGTTGCTTCCTTAGATATCAGGCATGCACACATTATTATATAATGAAGAAAGAGTGGGGGGAGGGGAGTACAGTAGGTCTGTTCTGGTATGCCAGAATTCCTTTTTTGAAGAAACCACCACTTTCACTAAATACAATTGTGATGAAGCTGCCAATTATATTCCCAGATGTGGGCACAGAACCAATCAGAAAAATGATATAGTAGCCTCCACAATGATTAGGCCTGAGCTGGGCAAATAATCCAAGTAGTGTTCATCAGAAGCTTCTGAAATAGTATAAAGACACTAATAGAAATCAATGTTGTGGTTTTTTAAATCAGAAATTTCCAGAATTGAGATTTTACATATATTATATGTATATACAGAAAGAACTGTATACAAATATTACTTGTTATAAATATTCATTTATAATAGTGCAAATATCCATGAATAAAAAACTACATACAGAATGAAGTCAATTAGAGACACAAAAAGATAGAAACAACTATGATGGCATTTTTTTAAAAACTTGGGAATAAACATGCCCAGGCTGAAATTCATTCCTGATCTTCCAAGTTACTGAAATCTGGAATTCCATATTTTCAAGGTAGCTTAGGATAGATTTATATAACTTGGAACTGGAAGAGTCCTATTACCAGAACTAACATTTATTGAGAACCCTTTATGAAAGACGAGTATCTAACAAGCTATTAAATATATTACTTAATTCATTTCCTACAGTGACTCTATGACATAAATACTATTGTCCTCATCTTATTGAAAAGAAAACTGAGACTTAAGACGAATAGAGAATAAGTGGAAATATTTATTCATACCTGAGTTTAGATCTTATCTCCCTTTATTATCCATATCTGTGTCACCTCATATAGTTCTATAAAAATGTACCAAAATTTGCTATAACAAAACTGAAGAGAGAAAGAAAAGAATCTATCTAGGAGTTTAGAAAAGTCTTCAGAGAGGAGGTAGTTTTCATGTAAGCCCAGAGGCAGTGGTAAACTTTCAACAAGTCAAGAACATCTAAGAAAATGCAATTGCATGAGTAATGGTTTAGTGGTACTAGATTTCAGACATATTCAGAAGTAGCGCAAACGTGTTTTGAACTTAGGGAAATAAAATTGGAGGACTAGGCTGGGCAGACTAATTGGTAACACATTGTATATCTCTAATTCCAAAGTGTTCAATATGGACTTAATTCATTAGACATTTTGAATTCATTGAAATTTCTTAAGATGAGCCATGAACTGATGAGAATTTCACTTCAGAATGACTGATTCAGTTAATATGTGTAGTTTGAATATAACAGAAAGAGACAGCACAGAACAGTCTCGCTGGAAGCAGATTTAATAGTCTGGCTCCATTTTTCACAAAATTTTAAAGCTCTATATAAATAAGCTATAATGAGTAATAATAATGGATAAACAGATTAATCTATGGCAGTTTTTTAATTGTTTTTATTTTTATAATTCTTGAAAGAACAGAAAATGCTCATAGAGCACCATGCAGCAACAAATAAATTTAAATAATTAAGCTCCCAAATAATAAGTTAAAATTACACCAGCTTTTACCATCATAAAATGTGTGGCTTGTGCTTGATAATTCATGCACACCAATGTTAGATGTATGAGAAGTTTGCATAATATCCACAATTCTAGGGGTAGGGGGGACAGAAGTAAGGAATGAAAGGCTTGAACTAGGATAGTGAAGAGGAGAATGAAAATGAGAAGGACCGTTGGAGCAATCTGAAGGAGATATCTGCATCATATGGGAAATTGTTAGAGATGCAAGTTATTGGCCTACATCCCAGACCTACTACTGACTAAGAAACTCAGGGAATTTAGCCCATCAATCTGTGCTCTGATGAGCCCTTCCTCACCACTCTGTAATTTCTACTCTGAACACACTGTGTGACCATAGACCAGTTTTTGACCAATATAGTCCATAGTTTTTCACTATAAAATGCTGTAAACAAACTCAATGATATCAAAGATTTTTTAAACTCTACATTTTATGGTTATCTCTCATTTATCACTAAAGCCTTCAATCAGTCAATTAACAATTAAGTTTAATGC
Organism: Desmodus rotundus; assembly: GCF_022682495.2. NCBI lineage: Eukaryota > Metazoa > Chordata > Mammalia > Chiroptera > Phyllostomidae > Desmodus > Desmodus rotundus. Next base: position 70,353,330 of record NC_071388.1, on the reverse strand, counting down.
ATTGTGGTCAGTGATGTAGGGAATGAAAGAATTATAAAGTACATGCCTCCCAATGTTACCATTAGATTTGGAATATGCTCATGAAAGGTTAATTAACCCTAGAGGAGCTCTGTGGTATTTCAAGGGAGAAACAGAAATAGACCTGGAGGAAGAACCACCAAAGGCTGTTTAAGTTCATAGGCACTAATCTTGAGTCCTTAGTTCCGACTAGCATTCCTGTATATCTCTAGGACATGCATTTTTCACAGCATAGATGACTCTCCAGCCTCACTTATCAAACATCTATCACTTAATTTACTCTCACCTCACTTAATTTTATGGACTTGAAAAAAAGGAACACTCAGAGGAGAACTATAGCAAACTCTCATCAACCCATCTTCCCATACACACTTCCTTCCCTTCTGTTGAGCTGTAAGAATAATGAAATCTCCACACCTCTTTCTAAAGCCTGCATTTCTCTTGATGCACTAGTTCCCATACCCGCTCCTCTTACTTACTCAAGGCTATTACTCCAGTGATTTTTACCTGTGCCACTGTGTCATCGAATTTTTCCTGTCTGGTGGATATTCCCTGTGGGCACACAACTATGTTCTGTTTCAACTCAATAAATCCCTCTCTTGACAAAATTTTCCTCCAATGAACACCTAGTTTGCTCCCATTTACTGTAAAGCTACTCAAAATAACTACTCAGTCATCTAATCTTCAATTTATTCACTCCCTTTCCCTTAAACTGACTCCAGTCAGATTTTTGCCCCAGCAAATCCACTGTGCTGTGTTGTCCAGGTTATCAGCTCCTTCCCAATTGCTAAATCTACTGGTCAATTCTCAGCCTGCTTCTCACTTAAACGACAGCAATATTTGACGACATCAATCCCCGCCTTAAGGAAATACAGGTGAGGCAAAAGTAAGATAAAGTTGATCATATGGAAAATAATATAATAATTAATAAATGAAAATACAATAATAAAATCTGTGTTTAGTGTATTCACAACCGTAAACTTACTTTCGCCTCACACTGTAACTATGTCCCTTGGAGCATCTAATATGTATCAGAAATCTAAATTTTCCAAAACTCCTAATCTTTCCTCTAACAATCCTGAGACTCCAGCTGTAGTCTTCTCCTTCTCAAAACCCAGAAACACCATGTTTCTGTCAACTTCCCAGCCGACAGTCCTTAATCCATTCCCATTGATCGTAGTCCCTCACCACAGCCAAGCAGGACATCAATGGGTATTGAAAGTTCCACCTACAAAATATGCTAGCTTAATTCCACTCTTCCCCCTTCTACTGCCACTGTCTTTATCTAGGTCACTATCAACTGTTATTGTGTATTTCAATGGGTTTTTTCATTGGTGTCCCTACTTCTACCCTGCCAGTGAAAGTCTACTCTCAGGGAGATCATTTCACACTTCTATTCAAATTCCTCCCATGGCTCCCCAATTCACTCACAGTAAAAAGCCACTGTCTGTCTCATAATCTCAAACACCCTCATTCCTTGCTACTCAAAATGTGTTCCTCAGACCACCAACATCACCATTACCTTGTTAGACATGCAGAACATCAGGTGCCATCCCAGAGTTCTGAATTTAAATCTGTATTTTAAAAGATCCCAGGCTGTTCACATGCACTTTGACATTTGAGAAAGAATTATCCTATGGTATTCCACTTCTTTCCCCTCTGATTTTACTTTGTATCACGGTCCTCCATCACTCACTCCGTCACAGCCACAGAGATCTGTTTGCTATTAGAACCTTTCTATTTGCTGTGTGGCACAGAACTGAGTCTTTCAGTTCGACAGTCACTGAGACGCTGAATTCTGCCAAACACCACCATGAGTGGGTTTGGAAATATATCCTTCATGAGCCCAGCCTCAATATGACTGTACCCATCCCCTCACGCTAATTATAGGACTGTGAGAGACTCTTGAGTCAGAAGACCCAGCTAAGGTGAGCCCAGGATTCTTAATATAAGCTATGAGATAATAGTTGTTTAAAGCCACTAAATTTGGGAATAATCTGTTATAATAACTAGTGTACATATCACAGGCTGGCCACTCTTTCTAGAAAGCTCAAGACCTAGTCAATTAACATAGTTTTTAAACAATCACTAAGATCATGGTGAGGGTGTAAAGAAAGCGTTCACTACACTCCTTGGCTCTTAAGGTACTTACTCTTTAACTAGGTAAAGAGAGTGACATCATAAACCACTTTTTAAAAACTGAGTGCACAGATTATTAATACAACCAAGTACTATGATTTTTTTTAAATGCAAACTATAGTTTGATCAGAGTTCAGAAAGAACAATATTGATGAGGTTTGGGAAACCTATCATGGCTCATATGATCTAGCTTCTTTTAAGAATAAGATTATGTAGAAATTTATACAATTATTAAAAAAGATAAAACAACTTAAAATATGTCATGTAATTTTTAAATTGTTTTATTGTTGTTCAAGTACAGTTGTCTGCATAACCCCCCACCACTCCCTCCCACCCCAGCCATCCCCACCTCCCTCCCCTGATTCCACCCCTGCCTTAGCTTTGTCCATGAGTCCTTATAGTTGCTCCTGAAAACCCTTTCCCCCTAAATTTTTAATATTTTCAGTATATCTCAAATCACTGTTTGTTTTTCTTCATTTCTGTATCATCTTGTTGGGAAATTTCTCTCCTCAAAACGATTTCTATCGACCATCTCTTTTGTCAGATTTCTTCTTGTTAACTAACTGGTGATTTAGTGTTGCCCAGGGTACCTAATATACAAGTAAAACAACTGTTATGCAACATTTAAGGACTGGAAAACCTAAATGGGTGGAGTACAAATCCCCAAAGACAGGGCTAATTTGCAACTTGCTTTCTTATTGTCATTATACTTGTTAAGTAACCTTTACTATGACCTGCAGGCATCAATAAACAGAAGAAGAACAATGAGACATTTATGTTTACTCCCAGCTTAGTAGAAAATGTTTCTTGCCTTTTCCAGAATGTATTTAATTAGTTCCTATTTGAATTTTTGAAATTAATTAAATAATTCCATATGTGTGCTGTGGTGCCGTTTACACAAGAGAAATTTTTACTTATGTTGTAGCGCTGAATGAATGCATTAAAATAAATTATTTCACACTTCATTAGCAAAAGTTGTTCAAACCATAAACCTTGACCTTGGTGTATCACATTCAGCATACTCTTTGGAATCTGAAACAGGCAGAAATGGCAGTATGCTTTAAACACTTTAAAGCTAATTTCAAACAAGTTATCAGCGAGCATTTATTATACCTGGTCTATACAAATGTCTATGGCAAAAGTGGGATTTACAAAGAATTATACAATGTGGCTATTCAGAAGCCATCTCTCTTTAGAAAATATCATTTGTGGTGCTTTATAAAATCAAACAAACTACACAGTCATCAAGCACCAGGGAGAAATAAATCACCTCTAATCACATCCTCTATGCTAACGTCCAGTTTCTCAAACTTCAGGGTCCAACAGAATCATGGAGGGCATGTGGGCTTATTAAAACGCAGATGGCTGGGCCCCACACCAAGAATTTCTGATTGAGCAGACATGATTTGCATTTCTAACAAGTTCCTAGGTGACATCCATGCTGCATGTACACTGTTTGAGAACCACTGGTGGCCACTAATTTGGAGAAATCAGATTCCAAATTTTAGCATTTATCTCTCCAAGTTTTTTCTTTATCCTAAACTATAGTTAATGTGCAGAAACACCTACACATTAAAACATAGTCACACACACAGGTACAATCAACATCCTTTGTATACTTTTGAAACTGCTGACTAAACTGCTTATTTACGTAATATTATAACATCGCTCTGTGTTATGACATAGATTTACTTGTCTTTTCAACCACAATTATTAAGGGCTTTCAAAAAATAGATTTTTGTCTACTTGTAACCTTTGTCACAGAAATGTTTCTCCCTACTCCCCCCGCACCCAGTGTAATGGGTATACATAAAGATCTTGAATTCCGGAGACACTTTTCAGAATTTCACCTCTTGTACTCTGGAATCTGAATACAGAGAACATGACTTTCTCCATATAGAAGGTGTGTGTTATCCTGAACGGTAACAGTTGTTGAGGAGATAAAACAAATAGCCATAAAATATAACTGACATACAGGGCAGACTATGGTAACTTTAGTTTAATTATATAGGATTAGAAATACTGGGGTTTAAAGAGAAAGGTGACAATTCTCTTCAGAAGTGAATAGATCTCATAGAGACGGTGCAAACTCAAGAAGCCTGAAAAGAACTTACAGCGAAGACTGTGATGGCTACGTATTGCTTCCTTGCTCTCCTTTCGTCCTGACTCGTCCGCAGTCCTCTCCCATACACTCCCTCTCCCACAGGCCTGGTTGTACTATTACATGATATGACACAAACTCTTTCGTCCAGAGTTGATGAGCACCTGACCACCTGAGAACAAATCCTTAACTGGACTGAGCCAACTGACCCTTAAATTTGAAATATGAGAGACAGAATGTGAGTGAGTTCATAGCTGCATCACAATGGAAGAACTCCAGAGTCATGGTGTCCTTAGTGGTCTGAGAGCTGCCCTGGTGAAGTCCATTAATGAGCCTTTTCTTTAATTCTGTGTAATCTATATCTTTATAATCAATCCCCTTTCATTGAAGATAATATATAGTTTTGTAATTAAAGGCAGACACCCCAAGACAGTGATATCCAGAGCCTCATGGTTATGGAGCATAATAATAACTAAATGTTGCCTGTTTTTAGAATATATGTCCTTCACAAATTTCAAAACATGGATGATAGAACTTCCTGAGAAACAAAGTCCAAGATAAAAATTCAGAGCAATGCACATTTCAACCATATTTTGTGGCTACTTGTTAACTTTCTTGTCTAAGAAATAATTAATTTAGAATGATCATTTCAAGGACTCTATAAAAATATTACAGTAACCAATGAGCACAGATACTCATTTACTCAAAAATAAACAGAATAAACTCTTAAGAAACAGAAGTGGTCTCAGAAAGTAGAGATTAACGTTGAGATTTCCACTACAGGAAAAATGATGCTAATTGCTTCTCTTAGGAGTCAGTGAAGTGGTCTAAATACAAATAACATTTTTTGCAAGGTACTTATTGTCTAAATTGTTTTTGTTATTACTTTAAAACACACATTTTATTTTAAGTGATCTCAACTGACATAAAGAAGGATGTTATATTGTAAAAAAATAACCTTTCCACCTAATTTGATTAACTTCTCTTTTTTTAATAAAGGGTAAGTGGAATATGCAAAAAAAATATAAATGATCAAAACAACAACTTCTTTTCTCTTTTTTAAACAACATGAAATCCACTGTGAAGGAAAAAGGGAGGGGACTTTACGAGTCTAAATTAATGAGTAAAATGTAAGAACCTAAATTACGGCTCTTGACAGATTATAACTTTTCTGAATATTACATGGCTTTCGTAAAAGGAAAATTCAAAAACATCAAAAGAAGAAATACTTATGCTTTTGTAATATGTGTGTAAAATTAAGTTATTCAGGTGAATCTCAGTATTAGAGAATATGTTCAATGGTTATTAGACTTATCTTTAGCATAAATAAAATATTAATCTATACAAATTTCATTAATTGCATTTCTATAAAAGTTCCTTGGGGTTTAAACAAAGTTTAACAGAGTTATGGGTCCCTAATCATAAATGATCTTTAAATAGTACACAGTGGCATAAGGAATCAGGATAGATTTAAAGACTCTATATTCTTAAACTAATATTTCATCTACCACAACATAGTTAGATATATCATACTATTATTCCTTACTTCTTCTGCATTCCATTAAACTTTTTTTGGTTCTTAGAAAACAAAACAAAAAAAAACCCTTCAAGAACAAATTAAATTTGCTATAAACAGAGTAAAACTAATTACAACATTAATCTGTTCAAAGACAAGATGACAATTAAAACATCAAATAGTGTCTACTTAAAGATTATTTTAATAACCACTATTTATTTGACAGATGAGCATAACTGTGTATTGCCCAGTGATAATGGTGAAACATTAAATAGGAAAAAAATACGTCATATCAATGAAACTAATTGAATGTGAAGAGATGGAAAATTTTAATTAACTTGGTGAACTGGCTTTGTCTTTGTCAATTACTGAAATTACCCTATTGAAACATGGGCAAAGTCTGTATTCAAGTTCAGACAGGAGCTTTGTGACAATTCCTTGATGGGCAGGAGATAAATCATTTCAATTGTATATTAAATCAAGAAATAAATGGCACTAATAGACATGCAAAATAAATGAAAGACATGTATAGGATATTAGGGAAGTGATAATGGTAGACTGAATTACACCCAGGAAGGACCTACTGGTATGAGAACACTAATAGACTGATAACAAATAAATTCCTGTCTTTTACTTTGGTAGACCTGTGAAATATCAATCACAGTTGATATGCAATGATTAAATAGGTAACAACTTGACTTTGTAGTTCTCATTTCTTGGTTTGCAAATAACTAGTAATTAAATGAATTCATAAAATAAAATGAAATTCACAAAATAAAATTTGTACTATATGAGGATGTAATGCAGACTATTTTTAAATGGAATTTCTTAAAATCAATTGGAAACCAAAAATAACCATTGTGGGATTTTCCTCAAATATTCAAAATCACAAAAACAGTCACTTTTCAATCATTTTCTCATGTGGCCTTTTAATTTATCTTAGCATTTTAAAGAACTTCAAATTGATTTTACAAATGCATATATTCAACATATTACTGGGACCCACTAGGAACGAGGCGCCATTCTAGGCACAAGAAATCATACAATAATAAATTTTGAGCTAAAATGAATACTTTGTGTATATCTGTATATTAGAATTTTAGAAAAACCTTTATCCTCTGAGCTAAAGTTAAATAACATGCAATGACTTTGTGGTATAATTTTAAACAAATATTTTAAGTTTTGAGCCAGAAAAAGATATGCCATATTGATTGTCTGAGTTTCCCATGGGTGTGTGGTAGTCCCTTGTATAAATTTTGTCCCTCATATATGTCATTGTGGATCTAATTTAACCCCTTTTATATTACAGGTGATGATGCCAAACTCTAAACAGCTAAAAAGTCTAATATCACAAATCCAACTAATGTCAGAAAAAACATCCTAGAATAGGTTTTTTGATTTTCATAGATGAAATAACTGGTATTTTATACACAGATGCACATGGTCTATCTACAAAGACCTATATATACATAATATTTACCATAATCCAAAGAGAGAAGACTGCCCAAAGATTTACTTATCATTGCTATCTTTTAAATAGTGACAAAATAGATTAGAAGAATAACAGCACTAATTGGCAGCTAATATGAAAGATATCGTTATAATAATAATTTATCTAATATGAAAGGTATCAGTATAATAATAATTTATCCTCTAGTATAAATCTGGCCTGGTCTTCGAGTACAAGAACAGACCACCTCTACATGTGTTTTGAGACAACCAGGGAGACTACTGCTTGGAATAACTCCCCTTCTACTCTGTGTCATGGTGCCTAAAATTCTACTCCTTTCTTTTGGTTTTCAATATTTTTAATGGATTATTTATAATACTCTTTCTTAAAATGCAAATATACTTGAATAAAAAAAATCTCTTATATTTTGTTTTGTTATCTTTCCAAATATATTCCTATAAAATATCATTATGCAAATGTATGGAAATAGATACTTGGAGTTGTAAAAATGAGTGAGAATCACTGAGTTCGAGATCTAATTTTACCTAAGAGCTACCCCGTTAGCTATCTGTGACCAAATACACCCACTTGTTGAGGGTAACTCTAAGAGGATTATTGTCACTCTGGCTGTTTCCTCCAGAAGCACTGGACATGCATACTTGAGACTCCGAATCTTGCTGCTATGCCCCTCCACTGCCCCACAGCTGTTGCCAGTGACGGTCAATGAACAACAACAGTTTTCTTCTCTTGTGTCATTTGCTCGTTCCTATAAATCTGTATGAAAAGAGTAATCAGGGGTCTATATGTACTGGAATGTGTCCCCCAACATGTATAAGATGAAACCCTAATGCACATTGTGACAGTATTTGGAACTAAGAACTATATGAATGTAATAAGGGCTCAATGATGTCACAAGGGTTGGCCCTAATCCGCGGGACTTGGTCCTCATAAGAAGCGAAAGAGATATCAGAGGTCCCTCCTCCACCACCATCATCTTGAGCACAGAAAAAAAGGTTATGTGAGTACACAGAACAAGGCAGCAATTTACAGCCCAAGGAAAGAGCCCATGCCAGACACCAACCTTACTGGCATGTTGATCTTGGACCTCCAGGTTCCAGACCATGAGAAAACGAGATTCTGTTGTTCAGGTCACCCAGCTGTGGTCTTTTATTACAGTAGCCCTCGTAGACTAATATAGTGGTGTACTGATGTTGTTTTCCTGAAGTTTAAATATCCAAGAATTTGGCACATGGAGAGGCACACCTTGCCAAACTTTTATATCCAGGAAGTGAAAAAAATCCTGAATATACCTCATTTACTCATGATTAAACAATGACTCCACATATTTTAAAAAATAATGCTCAACAAGGTAAATGATATAAAACCTATTATATTATATATAATTAAAAACCACTTCATTTTCAGAAAAGCAAAAGTAAAATGCTAATGTCTAGTACTACAATATCACAAAGGAACAAAAAAATGTATTCATGAGTTTAGAAAGTACTTAAAGTAGGGAGTTCCCCTCCTGCCCCCACATAGTAGACTCTACCGTATCTGGAGTATCGACAACACCCCTCCCCCATTATTTAAACTGCATAAACTATAATTTTAGTACATCATGCAAAGAGCTAATCAAGTTTTGATTTGCTAATTACTTCACAATTTGATTAGGGCTGGCAGCTAATCATCTCTGGATATTTAAAGTCAATCTTTCACTCACATTTGCAAATCAGGACTTTGGTGTGATACAAAATTGGGACTATGGCATAAAGGTTCTTTGTGTTGTAACAAATAATTAATTTCTACATATTGCTACAATTTTAACAATAAAGAAAAAGTTTCCAGCATGCTTCAACAAGTTGAATTAGGCATGCAGTGTACCATCCTGTGCTGGAGAATTTAAAAAACAAGCAGCCAAGAAAGTGTGCATGCTACATTAAACAGGCACAATACAATCCAAAATCACAATTCCGTTTTTATGGTCAGCCGTTGTTTGCAGACGAAATAGCTACCAAGAAATTGAACCATGAACAATTCATACTATAATTGTTTTGCCAATTAAGAACAAAACTTAAAACATATTTAGTAACTATTAATATACCTTAGACAATCCTTGGAAAATATGCCAATAGAGGAAAAAGAATGTCACAGCCATTTAAGTTCAACACGGGAAAACAAAGCTGAAACACTGTGAAAAAGAAAGTGAGGCAGATAAGCTGGTTTTAATTTCAGGGGAAAATGTCTTCCCCAGTCATTACTCAAATACTATATTTAAATTGTACCCTGTAACAAAGTTTCTTCTATCTGTGTCACTTTCTGCTCCTATCACGATTACACAACTTGACTGTACTGCACTGAATAATGAATTATCTTTCTAGGAGGTATTTCATTATTACTACTGCCTCATTAATATAATTTCCAAGCAGTATCTTCTCAAGTAAAGTCATATGAAACTTTGTACAATTATCTTTTAAAGTTAGGTTTCTGAGCAAAGAATAGACAATTTTTTGGTAAAGGTTTTATCATTATAATTTGAACATTTTATTTTTCCCAAAATCATCTATGATCAATAAAAGATACTGAATTTTTTATCTTTCTACTTTATACTCCCTCCTTACTGTGAGGTAGTTATTCTTTTATTTTCTTTTTTACAGCTTTTTAAAAAATTATTTCCTTATGTAATACTATAATATTTTAGTTCCTAACTTTAGTAGTACCAGTAACTTTAGATTTATAACTAAAATAATGTATTTATTATACCCAAAGTTTAGCTTTACTCCATATTCCATCTTTAAATAAATTTCCTGGTGAATAACCAAATTTAGTTAGAAATTAGAGAGTAATATTAAAAAACACTCTGCATCAAAATATGAGAAGATGCTCTCCATACAATTCTGCAATGCAAACAGTAGCAGTCTTCCATTAATCTTTGCCAAATGCATGAATGACTTCATTCTCATTTTTTATGTATCCTTTTCCACCTGAGCTCTGTGAAGTGGAATTCAAAGTTCTCTTTTGAAGGTCAAAGAGATAGAAAGCTCAAGAATTGCACCAAGTACAGACACCTCATTTATTCATATACTCCAACCATTATTATTGATATTCCTGTCCCTTGGAAGTTTAAAGGAAATGTTTTCTTTAACATATTAGGTATCATTCTGCTAGATAGTAAGTCCAGGCTCTTTCCCCCTCTCCTAACAATAGAAATTTGGGAAAAAATTATCCTAAGACTAAGATTGGGGTTGTAAGCTCCTTCAACCTGATTTCAGTCCTGTTAGAAAATGCACAACTTTATTCCCTCCTTTACACAAAAACTACATTGATAGGAAACTTATTCTGGAAGCCAATCTATTGTGAACATTTTCCACTATAACTGTGTGTTTTTTTGATGCTAGATATGAGAATCTTGGGCAGAAAAATAATTTTATATACAAAATAGTAATTTTATATTAATATTTTTAATGAAGAAATGACAACAGCCAGGGTTAGGAGTTGGAATGCATTAATATAATACGTTAAAACAATAGCATGCTCATAACATTTAATGCTGTGGTAGAGGTTTTAATTTAAATTCTAACATGCTGCAAATTATAAAACTAGGGTTTTTTGGGGTTTTTTTGGTTTGTTTTGTTTTTTATATTAGCCTGAGTCATTATTAGGGCTCTGGTCTCAGGCTAATAATGTTAGCTCCTTGGTTTAAGTGTTGAAATGATGTTTAGTTGGGTTTGGAATATGAGCACGGTGGTATGTCAATTAGGCAAAGACTAAGAGTGTACAGGTCTACCTTCTATAGCCAAGTATAAATGCAGCTGAAAGATTTTCTTAAATTGCAGTATCCATTATATCCAATGTGAAAATCTTGGTTCAGACTTTAATAACCTTCTTCTCAGATTTCTGCAATAATTCTAAATGGTTCTTTGTCAACAGTCCCTTTTCACTCATTTATCCTCTAAAGGTGCTATCAGAATAATCTTTAACCTGACTTTGATTACTTCCACTGACACCTTGCCACCTTCAGGAAAATATTCAGATTCTTAGCACAGTGTCTGAGTGCCTTCATAATCTAGCTCCAGCTTGCTTTCCCAGCACACCAGACACATCGTACCTTTTATTGCCCTTTAAAAACATCATGACCTGGTAGGCTCCCCACCAATACATGGAGTACCGACCCCTCCTCTTCATCTCTGACAAATAACTGATTATGAATTCACTATCATCCAAATGTCATCTCCTCTGTAGAGACATTATCACATCTTCCATAATATCTTCTCTCCTATTGGACCTTTTTGTACAAGGGTTGGTGAGCCTGTGATCCCTTCTTAAGGCAAGAATTGTGCTTTGCTCAGTCGTTCCACAAAAATTTGAGAAACTGATTGGTAGGGTATTAAATTCGTAATGCAAATACAAAGATGAGATTTGGCATGTAGTGGCCTGGGGAATAGAGAAACAAACAGATGACCAATACCTAGTGATAAGGCCTATAGTAGTGAAATGAATAGGAGCACAGAGCAGAGGCAAATGACCTCCCACTGACATGGAGGTCTTTGAGGAACAAGGTCTTCTCAACACAGCTAACAGATTGCATCTAGTAAGTGCTCAGTAAACATGCCTTAACTTAATTAATTAAAATGTGTTAGTCAAAAGCTAACATAATGCTGCATTTCTAATTTATGTCATGTCTTGCTTTCTCAAACTCTTGAATGATAATGTGATTTGGAGGTCAGGCAAAAAGAGTTCTTTTTCAATATTTTATATTTCTTTTCACGGCACCTTTTCTTGTCTGGTTTAGTGTTACTATGGTCATTGCATGTTATACATTTTATACCAGAATTCAAAGCTAGTTCTATTAGGACACTTAACCTGCCTTCAAACAATTCATCATTTGTTAGGATTGCCTCAGTTAAAATTGGTAGAGAAAAAAGTTGTCTGAAAATCTATGCCCTGAATCCTTCATCTCTCTGGATGGCATCCTCTCGCTCCATTACCCTTCATACCAAAATCTACTCTCAATAGGTATCAGAATAAAATTTGCTCTCTCTAAATTACCAATAAAATAGTATCAAAATATTTACCTATTAATAAGGAACTAAACTGTAAAAAAATTATACATTTATAGCTCAGTTTCTAGAAAGTACAAAGATAGAACAACATGCTAAATAACACCATAAAGAAACAGACAAATCTAGTATTTGGAGCATTCTACAGTTGCCAGAATATGATACCTAAGTAGCATAAGGTTAAAAAATTGTCTCACAATGTCAATACCTTTTCCTATATCTATTAAAGGTTCATCCTGATTTTTATGCATGGTATCACATATTAGTGAAAACACACAGGTCCTGTGCGCATGCAACATTTAGGTAACAGGGGTGCATATAATACTCTTTCAATGTACCTTGACATTTATGCATTTTACATAGATATTTAAATTATAGTTTTCCCTTCCAATTGCAATCTCAAGAATATGGTCTCTGGCTTAATATTAGTGTTTGAGAGACACCTGTAATATCTACATAGCCAATTGTTAGGTAATAGTGATACTGGTAAATCAACATTCACCATACATTCCCTAACTGTTAATAAAACTTCCATAGGAAGTTTATTACTTCAAATGGTCATCTTTTGGTCATAATAATTGTACTTTATAGAAGTATTATTTAAATGATTATATATTCCCTTGTTCATATACAGGATCAACACAATACATCACAGAACACAAGGTGTGGGACTCACTGGTGCCTTGGATTAGACCTGGTACTACTGGGCTACAAGCTTCTTTTGACCTGATTTTCATCTAGATGTTTGTGGTAAACATCTCTTCCTCTATATGTTGTTTTTGCTCTAGACATGCAGTCTTGAATCGTAGGGAGATCATTTACTTGGTGTCCTCGGGTAAGTTATTATCATTTTTGGAAATTTAGTTCTTCTGAAACAAAAAGTTTAACAACACTTTCTTCCTGTAGTTTTTATGAAAACTAAATGCAAATAGAATTAATTAAAGACCTAGAACATATTAAATATAACAGGTTATGATTTGAATTAAATTAAGTAATAATTTTGATGCATATTAAAGTATAGTTTGCCCAATATGAGTTAATTAAACATGAGACTTATCTTTGCATTTCTTTATTTTGGAAGACATGGGACATTTGTACACATGTGTACGAGCTTCAGTAAAAAGAGGATATACACAATTGCAGGCGTGGGCAGTAACTTGGCACTGAAATAATACCAAAAAGTAGATAACTTAAGGTTAATGTTAGATTTGTTGCTATTCTGCCTATTAAAATTTTTATATAATGAAATATAATAGTTATCAGCTATTTCATATTGAATGAATTAATAACTGCATATTTTTCCAGATTAAAATAAGTATCATAGATTGTAAGCACTTAGGTTCCCATGTATTTTATTTATAACACTGTACACACTTACTTTTTTCTCTATTCTAAAATTAATTCTACATGATAGAAAAGTATTCCATTATTACACTATGTAACAAGAAAAGACAACACCAAATTAGTGAAAAGGAAACTCTCAATTCAAGTGTTTTCCTTTCTTCTTACTCTTAAGATTAAGAATATGCAAAATGTTGAACAAAGATTAAAGAATATACTTCTTGAATAATGTTTTATAGTGTAGAATGATCTTAGAAATACTACCAAAAGCTAGTCTTTAAAATCTACTTCTGTGATGGCTACTCCGACTAGACTTTGGAACATTCCATTTATGGAATTTTGTAACATCAATGTTTTTAGCTGTTTATAAAATATTTTTCCATGTGGAAATGTGTGATATAAGAAAGACTTCAAAAATTAGAAAAAAAGTATCTAGGTTCTCTTCTTCAATATGCCTCTTACTGCTGAGTTTCTGGGACATTTTTGTGCATCTGGCAGAACATGATTCCTATTACTTTAGTGAGACTGTGTTTAAAAAAGTATTACTAGAATTAGGAGAGTGGTCACATTATAATGTATAAAAATACTAAATCTCTATATTGTACACCTGAAATTAATATAACCAATATAATATTATATACCAACTATACTTAAATAGAAACAAATTAAAAAAAATAAGGCCACATGGTAACAGAGTCTTAGGAAAAATACAAGCTACAAAGACACTTTAAGGAGCATCCACCAATCCTCTTAATTTTATCAACTAGCATTTATTTAAGCTCTTATTATGTAACTAGTATTGTGCCAAATGTTTCTCATGGATTAAACCATTTGCTTTTAACCACAATCCCACATGAAGAAATGTGGGCCACAGATTATTGGAGTAAATAGATAAATACATGTAGAGTTAACCCATGAGCAATGGGAGACTTAGGGTGTTGACTCCCCACAGAGTTGAAAATGTACATATAACTCTTGACTCCCCCAAACTTGACTACTAATTGCATATAGCTGATTAATACATACAACATTTACATATCAACACCCAGTTTAAAAATATCTAAACTTTTGTTTCAAAATTAAATATATAAAAATAGAGTGTCCATTAAATTTCAAAACATCTGATGTAGTTTCTGTAATAAATCTATTTTTGTTTTATCAAAAGGTTAGAAACTTGAAAATATAAATTTATGTCCAAGAAAACTGATTGGATATACCTCTCTATGGAGAGCTTGTTAGGTAAACAAGATCTGTCCAGAAGGTACCTGACCATTTAATATGAAAAACAGAGACATTTACTGAAGAATATACAGGACACATGAAACATTGTACATAGGACAATGACACCTCAGTCCCCGTCAGAGTAGGCATCTTGGGACCTCACACAGTTCTCCCTATTGCCATCAGCTGCCCACTGTATTTTCCTGAATCTCATTGATGGCCTGAAATCTCTTCCTTTTCAAAGGTGATTTTACTTTTGGGAAAAGCCAGAAGTCACAGGGCACCAAACCTGGGCTACAGTGGGCCTGAGTCACCTGGGTGATTTGAGGTTTCACTAAAAACTGCGTGAGACGTGGGGGCATTGTCATGATGAAGTTGCCAATCACCAGTTGCCCACAGTTGAGGCCTTCTGAATCATCCGAATACTTTCCACAGAAGAATGTTCAAACTTAATGCAAAATTTGATGCAGATTTGTTATTCTACTCCCTCAGTCATTTTGAATGCAACAGCCACACAGTACACATGCTCACTCAATGGCATCAACTGCCCCCACTGACTAGTACAGTGAAGTCGTCATTGTTCACACATGCACATTCCAGTCCACTCTCCTTCGCTGCCAGTTTACATCAATGCTGTGTAAACCATTCTCATTATATTAACAGTGGCTGGACTATTTCTGGACAGATGTCATTTATCTATGATCTATACACTCACAGATATATGGATAAAATTATAGTATTTACAAGGAAATTGATCCTTTAAAGCCTCACATTGAAATTATTTCCAGGAAACAATTGTTTGCAAAAATGTCCAAAGAATGTAAAAGTGCACTAACTCAATTTTGATTTGACAGCTAGTTTACAACCTTTTTGACATAACATTGCTGCACAGATATTTTCTCCTTGAGAAGCTATCTAAAACTCACATAAATTAGAGCCAGCACTTAATGCAGCTATACATATTTCTTTTACAAAGAGGTAGAAAATGAAAAAGTTAAAAACAGCATTTACAATAAAATGGAGTCCCTAGGTAATGTCTCAAATTCAGTACATCTATCAGCCCACTAATCTCACCTAAAATATACATCTATATGAAAAAATAAAACTGTGGAATTCACGTTTGCAATTCTTTTAATATATTAAGAAAATGTTCTCTTTATAAGAAACTTGATCTATAAGGAAAGTAATTGTACATTATTAATACTTTGTTGAAAATAGCTACATTAATAGCTAGTTACTTTGTCTTATAGCCCTCTCCCTCCTACCTTCCTGACATCGTTGCTTTATCTGGATTCTCCTCTCTGAGCCAAACACCCTAAGAGCAATCTCAGGCAAGGGAGACTTTACCTCCTGCCTGAAAAGCCCTGGATTTAGGTGTAAAGGGTTCTCTTTATTCTTTATTATTTTGTTCTTAAACTTGATCATACCCTTCCACAGCTGCTTTTTGGGAGTCTCATACTTAATTAAAATGTATCCTCATTTTTTTTGTTTCTATCAAAAGGAGGCAGTATCAATGATACTCTAGCAACCACTATTCACTGTTTTATCACCCAGTCTCTTGGGAAGCCTCATGTTTACCAGCTAAATGGCATTAATTGAATTTGAAAATATTTTTTAAATCCTCAACTTTAATATTTTACAGAGTTTTTCTTTTTCTTTTTAAAATATTCTATTTATCTTTTTATGTGGAAAGTCACTCTGTTAATACCATGCTTAGACATATGATAGTGGAGACAGATTCTATGAAAAAAAAAGAATTTACATCATATTATACCACATACCTTAGTGTACTTAACCTTAGCTGCATATTAATATCACCTTGGATTTTAAAGAAATACTTATGCCCTTGCTTCACTACTAACAATTCTTTTAAAAAAAATATGTCTGTCTGTCTGTCTGTCTGTCTGTATGTATGTATGTATTTATTAGGGAGAGGAAAAGGGAGGGAGAATGAGAGGGTGAGAAATATCGACGAGAGAGAGAAACATAGACGTTAGAAAGAAGCATCGCTTGGGTTGCCTCTTGTAAGAACCCTGACCGGAGAATCAACCCATAATTCAGGCACGTGCCCTGATCAGGAGTGAAACCCTGGACCTTTCACTCTGTGGGACAGTACCACAAAGGTCAGGAAGAATTATTATCTAAGCGATCTGTAATATGACCTGTACATTAATACTGTTTGAACATGTCTCTTTAAACTGATATGTAAAATCAAGCTTCACTAACCTGGTCACCTGCAATTTCATATGGTTCAACCAAATAGGTTATTTAATTTACTTCTCAAAACCACTATAGTTCACAGTACTCTGAGATAAGAATTGTTATATTTGTTTTCCAAATTAGAAAATATAAGATTATAGAGACTAAATGATTCAGCCATCACCCTAGGTTATATACTCAGAAAGTAGAGGCTCCTGATAAGAAAAATGAAAATATCATAAGAAATGATGCATTATCTTCAGAAAACTAGATTTGCTAAAGCAGGAATGGAATAATCATATGACAAAATGTGATTAGACAAAATTAGAGTTATAAAGCTGGTCACTCCCTCCCAAAAATGTTTTTTTTGTGTGCGTTTTCAGTTTTATAACCAACAAGAAAAGGTCATAGTAACAAAAAATTAACTAATGCTCAGACACAAATATTATTTAGCCATAAACTTAATTAATCAAGATTTAATTCTAAAAAAAAGAAACTAAGTTAATGGCATTTATTGATACGGAAATTATCATAGTTGTCAATAGATTTGATGAATAATGTGTATTTAAAAGCAGTTTACTGTGCTGATTTCCTAAGGTTCTACACAGTATTTCCAAGCATTGCTAGTATTTGAATTAAAAATAACTGTTCAAAGAAGACAATACTCAATTTATTCCGTTTTATGCCAGGTTCTTTTTAAAACCTAAAATAGTATGACAACTCACATTAAATCTCCATGCAAACAAAATACATTATATATTCAAGAGATGTAAATTAAAGTTAACATTCCATGAAGAAAGAGAACTTTTGTCCCTACTGTGCCTCCAAAAAAAAATTATTGACTATGGACAAAGGCCTGTTTTAGGCACCAGAAAAGTTCCAAAATACTAACAAAAGTGCACCATGATGACAGTAATAAAAGCAAGACACTTACCTCATGGGAATCTCTGAATGTGTTGCTGCCATGGGCACAGTCTAAATTTAGCTCTTCATAATCTCTGTACTTATGGCTGAAGTTACAAACCATATGGTGGTAGAGAGAATTAGCCATATATTAAAGAATCAGACAAAAAAGCTGCTTACTTCAGCCAACAAAATTCTCTTTCATAAAATATTTGGTCACAAAAAAAAGCTCTTTGAATGGTATATTATTCTGACTTCGGTAATATTGCTCATTTGCTTAATACATATTGAAAGTCATTTAAGCTTTGTAGATAAAAAGCAAAGCATAACAAAATCAAAGCTATAATACACATTTTCAAGTCTTTGAACTAAAGGACAAAGCTCCAATAAATTTGTTGGTGTTTGGCAAATAGTAAAATAAAAGACAAATTTAAATGGAATTAAAATGACATCATTATCATCTGTTGAGATATAAATTGGACAACATTTTGGCAATGATATATATTTAATATGTATTAATTATTCAAAATCTCCCTGTTTTTGTATTAAAAATATAACTATATCAGTAAGATAACATAATAAAATTATGTAAATACACTAAAATTTAAAATGACTATTATAATTCTATTGTTTTAAAATTTAATTAGCCAGTTATACTTAGTAAGGAAAGTAGCTATTTCAATGGCAAATTAATTTTCAGGGAGATCCTGTCTTGTTAATTTCTGATTTTCCTTATTTGTATTTTTATATAACTTCACTTGCTGGCTCAAGTGAAGAAGATATATTTCTTCAAATTACGGAAGCCCCTATAGCTTTTTTTTTTCAAGTTTAGTGAAAGACTTATTTCAATATATTCATGTAAATATTTCAGCCTTAGCATTCTGTGATCGATGGGAAAAGAATATATTGATCTTCCAGATAGACGATAGAGGATAAAATACGTTTCTATTGCATGCACTCCATTCCTTATCCCGGACATGTGTCTTGAGCTTCCTATGTGTTTGCTGCTGTCCCAGGATCAGGGGACTCTGGGGACAGCACTCAGAAAGGGCCGGATTGTGGGGGGATATATTTTATTCAGGGTGTTCAGTATGCCTCTCTGAAGAGATGACGTTTGAACTAAGACCTGAAATAATAAGACTGAACAGTTGCCTTCAAAGAAGAGTGATGCCTGCCTAGATAATAATGGAGACAAAAATTCCTATGCAAGTCTGATGTTTTTGAGCAATAAAAAAGAGATACAGTTAATTTTTCATTTTTAATATTTGCTATTTTTATTTTGCTAAGCTAATTTTGCATACATCTCAGCGTTCATCACCAGACAATTATATTGATAACTGTGACATCATAGGATCTTAAAACTGGATTGAGATACAATGTACATATATATGTTTTTTAACTTTATTTTTATGATTGACACTATTACAAATGTCCCCATTCCCCCCAAACCCGCCCATTGCCTACCTCCACTTGAAATGTAGCCAGGAAGAGAGAAAGCAACTAGACATACCTTGCAGGCAGAGGAAAGGATTTTATTTTTGGATTTTTTTTTCCTTTTTTTCCCAAAGGCAACAGAAAGTTATTAGAGGGTTTCAAACAGGACATCTGTTTGATATTTTAAAAGATCTCTCTCACTGCTCTGTGGGAAGGGATTATATAGAGAAATGTGATTAAAGGTGAAAATCAAATTGGCATTTAGAAATTTCAAGAGGTGAATTCTTAGTTTGATTTCTTAGTAAATCTAGTTTTAATGCCAAACACACGGTTTGTACTGAGTTATTCTAAATAATTCTTCATATACATTTTACATTTTCTTTTAATATAGGGTTTTTCAAAGTATGAACCTGGGATGGTATAAAAATAATTTGCCTTACTAGCTAAAAATGAAAATTCTTTGAGTTATCACAAATATTTTGAATTAGTGCCTGGGGATGGAACCTGAGAATATGTATTTTTAAATAATCTAACCAGGTGATGTTCATGCACGGGAAGAGTGGAGAACTGTTCTCCTGAGAAGTGGTTGCTCCTACATCATAGAGATGGCAATAAGGTCAGGTAAGGATTCCAACAGAACTGAATCCTTGAACTTGAATGAGAAGTCAGTTGTGCCCGATTGAAAAGAGTATGAGAAAAGTGGTTTACATTCAGCAAGCTTTAAGATTAAAGATGGTCAGGCAGGCCCTGGCAGTGTGTCTCAGTTGATAGGAGCATCGACCTATGCACCAAAGTGCTGCACGTTTGATTCCGGTCAGGCCACATACCTATAGCTTGCGGGCTTGTCCCCAGTCAGGTGCATAAGGGAAGCAACTGATTGATGTTTCTTTTACATTGATGTTTCCCTGTCTCTCTCCCTCTCCCTCTCTCTCCCCTCTTCTTTTCTCTCTAGAATCAATAGATATGTCCTCAAGTGACAATAAAATAATAATAATAATCATTTTTTCAAAAGATTATCTGGCAGGGGCCAGAATGGAAAATCATCCACTAATCTATAAACTAACCAATTCCAACATTGTTCTCAGTGTCATTGACTAGGTCCTTTATCTTTTTTTGTTTTCTTTATCATCTGCATGTGCTAGATTTCACTCCTTATTGTATCACTTCAGTATTTGTTTTTTTAGCAGAGAATTTGTTCATAATTTTGATGATAAAATTGGTGTTATATTTCTGAAGCAGCAATAAGTTTCATGCTTAAATATTAAATGACAACTTAATTTTATTATCCTTTGCACTGTCAATAAAGTATTATCCACATAGTATTTAAAAGTATCTTTGAACTGTTAGGCAGAATAGATAGTAAACCAAGGCAGGAAGTGGAGGGAAAGATGTGCCTCACCCATTAAGCCAGCAGTCCTAAACCCTGTCAGATAAGACTGCCAGATGTTCCAAAGGTCACAAGAGAGACCGTGACAACCTCAGGAAGTGAGGAACCTTTATCAATTCCATTATTTGGAAAAGAAAGTCTTTGAAGCTGTTGGTGAATCCCAGGGTCTGCAGAACGGAAGAGGAAGGGGAGCCTGGAGGCCGGCTGCAACTGCAAAACCCTTAAAGCCCAATGGGCGAGTCACTCAGATAGCTGGGTGCCCCCTTGTAGCTTCATGCTCAAGTGTGTTTCATTAGTGAACTTGCTGCCTAATTTCCACTAGACCTTTTGTTCTTCACCTAATTTCCTTCTTGCTTGTGAGACAAGAACCAAGGAGGAGAAGCCCTCTAACTCGTGTCTCCCCAGGAACAGAACTGTTATTTAAAGATTCATATATAATTATGTTAGCGTGTCCACAATATACCATCTAAGTTCACTGAGACTGCTATTATGTTCATGAATCTTCTGGAAGGGTTTGCATATGTTAAAACTAACTGCATAAATGCATTTTGAACAGTAATAACCTTCATGATGATAACAGAGCAAAATCTTGTTTCAAATACATCCCTTTTACTATGGCTTGGGCTTAATTAATGTAATGTTATGCCTCATTAAAAGACTAAGACAATTATAGACTAATAGATTTACTACTGCAATGTCCTTTAATTTTAGGAATATTAAGAGAAAAATGATAAAAGTCAAAGAAGCAAAAAAAAATTCTTGAACTTGCCTTTAAATAACTCTGCTAATTCAATAAAGATATTCCCATGCAATAATCTTTTAAGCATGTGTCATTCCTTGCTATAGGATGCCTGTATGGGTTAAATATATAAACATTTACAGAAGTGAATCATGCAGGTAAATCCTATAGCAAGTAAATGTATAAAGGAAAAAAGAGAGAAGGAGAGAATGAGAGACTATAAAAATACCTCCATATTGTGATACTTATAATCATTAAACAAAAATTTCAATGGAGTGTTAGGAGTGAAGATACTGAAATCCTAGATGGATTGCAGTAGTGAAAGAGATGCCACTACATTTTTTGTTCAGCAGTAAAGCAGAAATAAAAAGAACATAAAATTCTTGGGTTTGATTGATATACCAACACAATGACTAAACAGCTATAAATAACATCAGGTACTTCTAAAGCAGAGCCACCTTCTGCAAAGGCAGAATTATTATGTAATTGTATCTACTTTTCCAAGTTACAAACTATTCCCTGGCAGGGAACCACTTCTTCATTCATTGAGATTCAATATAATTTGAGGTGCTAAAAGTAAAGTGTCTCCCTGCAGGAGGCTGCAAATGAATCCTGCTGATGCTTTTATTACTACCGATTCACACTGTTTGGCCCAACACTCAAACATCTCCAGCGCTTGGGGAAGCTTTAGCAAGTGGCTTATTTTGAAATAGAGTAGGGACCATTAGGATGAGAAATCAGGGGAATCCAGTCTGAATCATAGCAACAGGCAATCAGTTTGCTGTAACAGTACCAGTGCTGACTGATGCAATTTTCTAAACTTTCTAACTAGTTTTTATCTTCAATAAAAATTTAAGGTATTTTTATTTCTAACTAAAATGAGAAATAAAATGTTGGAGGGCTGATATTCTCTTTGTTGTATATTTCTTATTTTTGATAATATTTTTGTTTTGTTGTTGGACTTTTAAATTTTTTATTGTATTTTTTTTTCATTACCATTTAGTCCCCTTGTAAACCCTCCTGCTACCCTCCCCCTGCAAACAGCTCACTGCTGCCCCTGTCCATGAGTTATTTTTCCTTTTTTTCTTTTTTTGGTCACATTTTAAATAACACAATGTTAAAATTTTAGTGCATAAAAAAGCCATATGTTTTTTTTCTTCATTTGAACACCTTGGGAAAAATTATATCTCATATGCTGTAGCTGTATAGTTGCTCCTTTTATAGGCTTACAATGTAGAATACTAAAGTGCTAAACCATTATGATTCAAATGGTCTTTTTCTATTTTCTTCTGTGACTGTCAACATTCACTGTGGAAAGCATCACTTTTACATATTTACAGTTGGTTCTTTTGCATGTGTGTGTATATATACACACACACATATGTATATACATACACACACATATACATACATACCCATGCATGAATATTCATGTATATGAATACAAATGTATACATGTTTGTGTAATCTACACACACACACTTAGAATCTTACAGGAAAATCGATCATGATCTATGCCAAATTAGTTGTCTTTACTGTGCAGGGAAGGTGAAATTGTTTCTGAAAGAAACCATACAGAATCATAAAGGCAGCTTTGTTATTCTTGGGACTGGGCTTTAGTCAGTAATAGAAAGATCATTTTAATGATCTCCTGAAAAGTGTTGACTCTAAGTGCTAGACAGGTTTCCAAATACTCACAAAATAATAAAGGGAAATTTACTAAAAATATTTCAATGAGAGTTTACCTTATTGTTACTGTTTAATATTTAAAAGTGTAGCACAGACTTTTCTTTGAGTCTCTTACTAATACTAATGAAAGCAACCTAACCAGAATTCCATAACACTGTTCAATGAAATGTCCAGTTTGACCCCATAGTCTCTGCAAACTATTTGAAGGACCAGGGCCTTTAACTATGACAGTTAAGAATGCATCTGTACTAGTGGGTTCATTTCTGCCCTCAGTGATTGAAGCCAAGCTGCACATCGCCTCAATAGGCCAGTAGGCAATCTCATCTTCTCTTTGATGTGCGTCTTACTTCTTTTAAAAAAGAAAAAGAGGAAAATGTGGAATTATTAAAAATAGAATTCACAATGCTAAAAGTTCAAAAAAAGATTTCACAGTAATAATTATAGTTTCTTCAATTTACAGATTTTTATTTAATAATTAATATTTTTCAACTAAATAAGAAAACTTTCCTGTCAACATTAACTGACAAAGTGATTGCTGTCTTATTGATAATAATTTCAGAAAATCAGGTAAAAGTATAAGAAAATATTAGAAATTAAATGATGGGATATAAATACCTGTCTAGAGAGAGCTTTCATTACTTTCTAAGTGTAAAAAGGCATAACTTATTCATGGATTTTTTTTCTTGAGAAAAAGACAGATAATTACCCTTCATGGGTGAGACATTTGATTTATTCTACTGAGATTCATTTCATTTCACTGTAAATTAAACTGTTTAATTCAACATTTTCAATATTACCTGCTATTGAAGGAACATCAGTGATGACTAAGAATGAGTTGATAGATCAGCTATAGTCATATTAAATAGAATGTTTGTAATTATTGTCATAAACCGAGCTGTCACTTTGACATCATGTAATCTTTTTCCTTTCTTATGACCTTTCAATTTAACTAGAAAACCTACTGTAATTGCAAACCTCCAAAGCATATTATTGTATAAAATAATACTGCACTATTCAAATTTTTATTTTAATTAGCAATATATGTTTAATTTCTAAGTATCTGTTATACATCTGACAGAGTTTTTATTTAAAAAATAATATGTATATGTGTAGAATTATTATTTGTCCTTATAATTTTAAAGTAGTTATGTGATTTCAAAGAACTTTGCTCTCAATACAATTTTTCAAATTGAATGGCAGTAATTTGATAGATATGAAAGTAAGATCAAAGTTATCTGTCCATTTATAATATTTTGAATACAAGTATTAAGAATAATACATAAAGTAACGGATTTAAATTAGTGTTTTATTTGTAATTAAATCAAAACAGGGAACAACTTGGGTCTGTTATTTGTCACAGTACCTAAATTCACTGTAAATTGTCTTTAAATCACCATACAAGAGAAAAGTTTGTTATATAAAGTTAAAAATCATTACAGGCACCTTCACCCACACCCTAAATCTTCTCCATTTTCACCCTCTTTTAAACATTGGCAGTCGATATTATGCATAATAATAAACTTTCAGAATGTTGAAATTATTACCATTTAGACTGCTCATCTTTATAAGTTTCAAGGGTGTATATAGGTGCTTTTTTCAATAGATAATAGAATGTAATAAAAGCAAATTATTCTTACAAGCAATCATATTCATTGCAAAGATAACCATATAATATTTAACAACTTATGCCCATGCATCCCTACAGATTGAGTTTATGACAATCTATAAAAATATATCTGATATAACATTTTTTAAATGGCAAAACTAAAATAGAAAAAATAATAATATGATACCGAAGGAAATAAAATACAGAAATGCATGCTGAAGTCTTGATAAATTTTTTAAGTTAGTTAAAGAATTTGGGTCTGAGTTTCCAGGAAACAAAAGTAAAAGTTAGATGTAATGTACACGGCAGCAGCAGCAGCAGCATTTTTTGAGCAATTTTTGGGGTTACGGGGGCTGATGTTATCCACCTTACATACCCAATGTGTTCTCATATACTCCTCATATCAATTCTATGAGAAGAATAATATGTCTCCTTTACAAATAAAGAAACTGAAGCTTAGATAGGTTACAAAGTTGTCCAATATTGAGCTGATATTTGAACCCACATCTAATTCTTCATGTCACTCATCCTCTTCCTCAAGCTACTAATTGAACTCATAATAAATACTGTTCTTGAGACAGGAACATTTCTCCAGTTGGTCTTCGTAGGCAGGGGAGAAGTAGCAGGTTATAATCTATACAAAGCCATATAGTAAATTTAAAGACCAGCTTGTATGATTTGTTCTCAGTGTGTTCCCTCATATAAGGCAGGAATACAAAAGATGAGTTTCCATGAGAGCATTCCAATGAGGAGACAACCCATTAGGCACAAGCCCTACAACTGTCAAGTAGTCTGGTTTGATTTAGGGATACCATTGTGAATGCAAACCTTTAAAATTAACTGGACTTTCCACAACAATTGTTCAGTTCAAGGTTGGAATAACAATTATTGACAAATGACATAAGTTTAAGTAATATATACACATATATGTTGACAATATTTAAGCAAGGCAGCTTCTCGGTAAAACTATCACAAACATCTCTTATAAAGTAAATATAGCTACACAAATTAAGTGGCTACGATCTAGTATTTTCAAATATGCTGATATGCCAATTAAATACTTAAGAATAATCTAAAATATGAGCATTTTGGTTTTAAAGCAGTTAGTTGACTTTACGCCAACATTTCTGATGGTTGAATACTGAAACTACTAAATACAGTTGGCACTGAAACTCTTCATATAAACAACAGAAAAACTAGTCTTAAAATAAAGCAATACACTTAACTCCTTTCCTTAGTAGAGAGTGTGCTTTGAAATGACTGCAATGATTCCTTATTACTTGTCTTAACAGAAAAAGGAGATTACTATGAAACCTCCAACTATTATACCTTTGGACTACCCATAATTTAAAATACTCTTAAAATTACTTTTAAAAGAGAGCTGTGAATAAAATGTTGTCTTATAAATTAAGATTACCAGGTGATTTATGTTATTTGAATTAATAGTTGGTGTTGTTTTTTCAAATGTTCCCACAGTTCATGCACAACAAAACTCCTTGGAGAAAGAAGTAAGAAATATGATTAGGATAATTAGAATCAGCACCAAAAGTATTCAAGTTTAAAGAGTGGAAGAACATAAAGTCTATATAGGTTTAGGCTAACATCTGCTGAGGAAAACCTAAGAACAGTCAATCTTCAGAGTAAGCATTAACTACCATTAATGAGCTGGAAGAACTTGTAGATTTAATACGAGAACTTCACGTAGGAATACATGAGAACAGAGCACGAGAGAAATACACACACACAGTATCATCAAGTCTAGATGAACTAAACTACAGTAAAAGTGCATAAAGATAGCTTATTATTAGAATATACCTAGATTTATACCATTTCTTTAATTTGGAGATAATAAGTTAGGGTTTTTTGCAGAAAACAAGATTAAAATTATATGTAGAATTTGCATGTTTTATGTCATAGAGAAATGCTAAATAGAAGTTTTATATTTAAAGACAGAACATAGTGTTTTGCTTCTATAGTAAATTATTACTCTGCCATTCCTCCTTTTCCTCAAAAAAAGTCATTATTTGTGGAAGTGGGCAGGGGCGAGGTCTATCTATAAAATCTATTTGTATGAATTTAAACTTTGTTTCTAGCCATATATGTAACCATATGAAAATAGCCCATCTATCATGTAAGTTCATTTAAGGTAAGAAATTATTTGAATTTCTCATTTGCTAAGCTCACAGTTTTATGTGCATTCATAGCTTTCATTTGCCAGTTTTAAATCTAAATATATACTTTCATTTTGTGAAACTAAAATAACCCGTAGAGAACATGTAAGCAATGGCATGCAAATGGGGAATTCTTTTGTGCCTTTGGGTAGTGTTTACTCACTTTTCATCTTGTTATCTACAACACATGAAAACGCCTAGGTAGGCACGCACCCCAGTCTGACAAGGCGTCGTCCCAGTCAGGCCGGTGTTCCTTTTGGGATTGCTTGTTGTGTCAAAAACATTGGGATGGATTTTTTTTAAATCTGAAACCCTGTTTATTATCCAAATCACAGGATTTTTTTCAGGCTTCCAAGGGGAAAATAATAAAAAATGATTTGAAGCAATGCAATTTAGTTGAAATAAATTTCTGCCCAGAATTAACTTGAGTCTATTTCATCACAGGCTCTCACTATTACAAAAGAGTAGAGCAATTGCATTGAACCAAGAGGGGATGTTTAAGGACATAATATATTTCAAGTATAAATTATTTCCTATTATATGTACTGGGCAAAATAAATCAAATAAAAATTCAATTCAAATTTTCAAACTTAGTTATTGATTTTAACAGGTAAGCTTACAAATTAACAACATAGGAATATGATACTCCCTTAGAATTATTCTCTCCTTATTTATTTTATATTCATTCATGAACAGATACCATTGTCTTTTATTAAAAAAAAACAACAACTCATTGAGCTTTAAAGCAGCTTCTATATACTGGTTTGTATAACACACCTCTGAAATACAATTTATTATATTAGTTGTAATTTTTAACTATCTAATTACAAAACATAGTTTTTGATGCTCTGACAAATATTAGTTATGTCCTCAAGTTCATAGAAATGTAACTAGAAAATCATTGTATATTTCTGTTGGAACACAGGCCAAGTTATATCTGATATATAACCACAGCACCATTATTTGAGGATGCCTCCCATTGTTGAAGAACATTATCTTTAAAAAATATCTTTGAGCTTTATTTAAAAAAATATGTATATATATATATATAAAACAAAGGACATCTTAAAAGTGGAAGTCACTGGGAAGTGGATCTCACCTCCAAATAACTTTTTAAAAACTAGAACTAAGTCAAAAAAATGCATGCCCACTCAGGCCAGGTAGCTCAATTCATTAGAGTGTTCTCCCTATACTACCAAGGTTGCGGGTTCGATTTCCAGTCAGGGCACATAAAAGAATCAACAAATGAATCCATAGGTGAGTGGAGCAATGGGTCAACGTCTCTCTCTCTTTCCTTTCTTCTCTAAGATAAATAAACAAACAATAAAATATTTTTTAAAAATTCATGTGCATATGAAGCAGTATTCTTTCAAATATTAAAAGTATTTGACTAGAGTTAGAAACTATTCATTACACAGTCACATTAAAAATGGCAGTATTTTTAATATAAAAAATTTTTAATTGTGGTATTATTTCAGAACCAATACTTTGTGTCATATCCATGTTTTATAAAATCTTTGTTGAAAAGATATTTTTAGTTTTGGCAGATGTTTAAAATTTTCTCTTTGAAACATATTATATTTTTATGTTTATTACTTTTACAAAAATACTGGATGGCACTGACAGAATGAACTATTAGTAGGAAAATAATAAAACACTATTCACATTTCTATGTATGAAAGTAATAATACTGACTGAGCTAGCTGGGCTGCCCTGAAAGTAATAATACTACTTCAAGGAATTTCCATTAATTTTAAGTTATTTCTTCTATAACAGCCCCAATGTTATACCTGCATATGTATCTATACATCTATTGGTTAATTGATCAATAATTTTTATACATGGGTATATGTCTGTATGTGTCTATTCCTTGCCCTAAGAGTTATATATAGAAAAGTCTATTATTTTTATGCCAAATTTTATAATGCAGATTTCTACAGTTAAATATGAGCCAAATAATAAAAACTGTCTTTTTTATTTGATTACATTAAGTAATATAGGTAACTTGTTTTAAAACAGTACATGATCTACCTATTTGTAGTTCACTTTTAATATCATATCTTTAGCTTAAATTCCATGGCATGTGAATTCATCACTCCGTACACATGGACTTCACAAAAGAAAAGATATGAAGCCATTACATATAAGTCAATTCTGCTTTCAAACACCTTAAAGTTTTGGCATCATATTCTTAGTGTCAACTCACACATTTGAGAATAATTATCACTTTCATCATAAGGATATTTAATTACACTTTGTATTTGGTTTTGTACATTAGATTCTAAAATTATTTTTATCAGTTGATGGGTTGGTTAGCATTTGTCTCTTTAGAATTTCTGACAGTCTGAGATTGAGAAGATTTTGTTAAAAATTCTCTTTGCTTCTATATAAGCAATGTTGATTTTATGTTACTCATTGACATGCACTGAGAATAGGGACAGAGGGTGGTGGTGGAATTCTTCCTTAAAGATAAGTAAGATGTCTGATTACACTATCTAAATCTTTCTTTCTGAGGGATGAAAAGAGTACTGAGCCTCCTCTTGAGTTTGTGTACACACACACACACACACACACACTCCTCTTGAGTTTATATATATGACTTATTTCTAAAAGGCAAAGGAAAGGAATGAGTGAATAAGTGATTTTTTTCAGTGTATCTTAATTTTCAGATGTTCTTTAGTACCAGCTCTTGAAATCTAAATCTAGGTCAGGTTTAGATAAATCAAATTCTTCTCTCAGGGAGTTTGTAGTCAAAGCACCCAAACTGAATTCAACCAATGATAGCAAGTACAAAGTGTTATATCTAACAGGTACAGAGCAACAGGTAGGACCAGAGGACTTCTTGAGTGAAATGGCAAGAATATTGGTAGAATTTGGACTACATTATTGTTGGTTTAAAAGGATTATTTCCTTCCTTCTTTCTCTTCACTCTTCCATCTCCCCCTTCCCTTTCTTTCTTTCCTTCTTGACAGTTTAAGTTCCTGTAGCATCTTTTTTAAGAAAATCAATTTCTAACAAGTAAATATCTATAAATCTAAGCATGAGTGATAACTGTTTTTTTCCTTCTAATTTCAAGAAAAATTAATGTCTGACTTGATGCTTATATTTTCATCTATTACTGATCATTAGTCCTCATGGTGTCCTCACTGATGAAGTAACAAGCACAATGATATAGTGCCTGCAATTTTAATACTCTTATCTGCATCCCACCATGCCCTGAGCATAGTCTGCAACAGGATTCATTAAGTTATGTTTTAATTTTCTGAGTGGTATTTTTGTTTTCCTGGTAGATCTTGAACCTCTTAAAGATCTAGCTTATGTTTTTTTTTTTTTCTCCCATTTATAATTTAACATAGTGTCTGGCACTGTGGTGTTCAGTTACTCTTTGTTCAGTTAATATTTATTGAATAAGATGCAGAAAAAAATACTAATTGCTCTCCTCATTGAGCACTTAAAATGTGCCAGGCACTCAAATGATACCATTACTATTACTGTCTTACCAGGCTGGAAGTTAAGGCAGAGAGATGGTAAGTAAATTACATAAAATTAACAACTAATAAGTGGATTAGACTCAGTGATAATTACTGAATTCCATGCTCCTCACCATTGTGTTATGCACTACCAGGTGTAATGAATGTAATGAGTGGCTGGGATTCCCACGCACGTTAGAAAACGGCAGCAGATTGTTTCAGCACATAACAAAGGGGCTATCTGAGCAGAGAGTGAACTGACTCTTCCGCATAGGAAGTATAAAATCTAATCTGGATGGTTATTTTGGAGAAGGTGAGAAGAATAAGCTGGCAAATTACTATCCGGCTACTTTTATAACAATATAGTCTTATCCCATTGAAGTGGACAGAAACAAGCAGTTGATGCCAACAGCATCACCTTGACCAGATGCTGTCTGCCATGAGAAACGATGTGAGAGGGGAGCACTTGCTGTTTTGTTTTCTGATGTTTCTCAACATCTTCTTTTTTTGAGGAGAACTGTTATTATTAATAACAAGGCTAAGAATATGGGTGTATATGCTCTGTTTCTGGAATCAGACGCTTCAGAAATATTAAAACTTAATGCCAACAAATTTAGGTATTTTGATTTCTTTGACTATTCATCTTTATTTTTTAATGAATAGTTCTTTAGTTTTTCAAAATATTTTCTTTCCCTGTTTTCTATGCTATTTATACTTCATATTTAATGGACATATAAAATATTCAGGTAATTTTTGAAATTGTTATTTATAGTAATAACTTTTATTTCTATTTCCATTTTCATGTACTTAAACAAATTTTTATTTTATATTTTTATTTTATTTTTATTGTAGATTTCTCTTTTAACTTTTAAAAATCAAATTTACTGAGGTGACCTTGGTTAGTAAGATTATATTAACTTCAAGTGTACATTTCTGTGATCCATCATCTCTACATTGCACTGTGTGCCCTCCACCCAAAGTCAAATCTTGTAAAGTACCTTACTATTTTTCAATAAAATCATTTAGATGTTAACATAACTGTTAGGCATTGTTAAGAGGCATCTTTCCCTCCATGATCTGGAAAGCAAAATCAACATTCGAGCTATTATATTATAGGAAAATGTAAAAACATACACATGTGAATTTGGGTCTGTCCTTCATTACCCCCATATCAGGAGAACTATTGATATTTAAAGTACCAACATGAAGTTTTCTATTATGTTCTGTAAGAAAACAGAACTATATCACAGAGTTCTTCCCATTGAGAGGCTTACAAAACTTCAAAATCCCCAACACTATATACGAAGATAAATGCCAATCTATTAAATATATGTGGTAATTGAAATTTTAACATATTTTGATAAGCACTTTGAGACATTGATTATTTATAGGGAGAAAGATCAGTTGGGATTTAAGACATCTTATTTGCAAAAAAGTGAATTATACGCAAGCATTGATTCAACATTATAGTATATGCAGGTAATAGGCACTCCTCTCACAAAATTTGTTGTGGATAATTTAAATTTATAATAAAAATAATACAAAGATCAACAATTTATACATATAAAGTATAACAAAAGCAAATGGTCACATGTGTGCATGTGTTTACATGCATGTGCACACAAGTATGTTTATCAAGGTAAAGAACTAGGTAGGTGAACCACATCTATGGAGTAGGATTATTCTTTGGAATTCAACTGAGTAGAACAAAGACTGGAAGTTACAAAAGTGATTAAGAGTATCAAGCAATAGTATAAAACATACCAAATTTTATCATATGTAAACAAAATAAGTATATTTTATTTCAGTGTTGCTATTTTATTGCTTATAATTCACTTCATTAACATTCCCAGAGTAACCTTGAGTAATGGAAGCTGAAAAGACCAGTGTGATATCTCTAACTCACATTGATCTTGGGCTCCCTCATTTCATTCAGTTTCATACATTGTGATTCCCAATATCTTTAATTAGGGAAAAGTTAATAATCTTGTGTTAGTAACTCTGGTTCAAGGATACCTCGAAATACCAGTTTTGAAACTATAAACTATATGAAATTATGTGTATTCATTAAGCTATTGTGAATTATTCCACAAAAATTTTTAATACTATGTGTTTAAGATATTTTATGTTATCTACTTATAAAATAATGTCTAAATTTTAAGGCAGCAAGCTCCCTGAAAGAGAATGGTTCTATGTTTAAAATAATAGGTAATTGTTTGATAAAATAATCAGGGAAGCAACTTTGTACAGTGGTGATGAACAAACTTGAAAACAGAGCAGGAATCATTCTTCCATTATTAAAGAAAGTACTTTCCTCTGCTTTCATTATAGTTCATAGTAATTTTGAAGCATTTTAGTATTTCCTTGTTTATATAACTTTATACATTTTATTTTTAATTTTGTTATCGCCACCTCAACCACTAAGCTAAATAAATGCAGACTGAGTTTTTGTATGGGTGCTTGCAGTTAATACCTCTGGATAGTTTTGTTTGGATGATTCAGTCACTTATGTAATGGACAGAGCAATAGGTCCCCCTTTTAGCACCAATGGAATAGTCATCACCACTATCATGGTACATATTTGCATTTGATTATCAATAACAAATTGTGTTTTAGTTGCATTATTTAACCAAGTCCTACTATAATAACAGACATGCAAACTTGTTACAATTTTTATTATTTAGAGAGTTTAAATTATAAAGTTATGCTTATTTTGAGATTGTGTCTGTTGAAAATTTATTATCTGTTAAACTTTTTGTCCACAGCTTAGAAAAGTGAGAATAATATCAATTACTTAAGGATTAAATGCATAAAAATACCTGAAATACTTATAAAATATTCCAAAGCACAAATTTAAAGAAAATTTTAGTAATTATAATTATTAAATGTAGCCAGGGGACAATGTCTCCGTGGAAGTTACTTAATTTTTTATTGAGTTTTTAAATGAGGAAATGATATTTTCATGTTTCTTTGTTTATGTAAATAATAATTTACTCCATGCTTAAGATTTTCCTTTGAAAACTCAGAATGAAGTTCAATAATTTGGATACGAATAATATAATTATATTGATAAATTTAACTTAAAAGGTAGATATTTGTCCTTGTGAACTAATTTTATTTCATTACTGATCTAGTATATCAGATCTTGCTGCATATCATTACTAGTGATTATCACATTTTGATTTAAAAATATTGCATCTGTTTAGGGATTAAAGCCTGACAAAGCACAGCTTAACTGAACACTCCCCCATCAGCATAACTTCACAAAACAAACTCTGTCTCACCAACCATTATTGAAAGCCCAATGGTCCTTCCCAGAGTGGAGGCTCAGAGCTCTCTCCCTTACTGTTTTACACTTGTTTACAGACTTCTCAAAACCTGCTGAGGCAATGGCTTTCTTAAAACCGTTATTAAGAACACTCTCGTGGTATGAGACGAGATGGAGAACGACCTAATCATATTTTGAGTATTACACAGGTGTAAAGTGCATAAAGTCAATCCTGTCAGCATGTGATTATCTGCAAGTGTTAAGGGCTTTTGCTCTCTGTGGGAACTCAGGATCCATAGGATGACATCACGTGAGTACAGAATTAGTGCCGCAAGTGAAATTCCATTAAAGGAATTACTTTGCCTATTAAAGTTCCATTATTATTTCTGATTTCACTTTGCACTGCACACTTTTCTGTCTTCCAAAAGAGGAACAAAAATTTTAAAAAAGAAAAAAATATATATGTAGTTAGAAAAAAATTAAATTTATAAGCATTTACAATATCTGGAATTAATTTATCCAATTCTGTTCACTAAAATTATCTTATTTTGTTTGAAGTAAATCATCCTAATTTTAAATCTATGTTGGATATTTTAGGGAAGTTAAAATTTAGTCATATTAAAGAGAAAGGGCTAGAAAGATGTGAAAGAGTCACAAAATCACAAAGGTTCACTAAAACAAAAAAATTCCTAGAAACTATTGGCACTAGGGAATCAAAGACTGTTATCTTTTCCCATTTTTTTCTCCCCCCCCACAAATGTAGTTATAGAGAATATACAGAGACACAAAGACATCCAGGACAAACAAGTAAATAAATAACAAATCTGAAATTGGAAATAAATACATGAAATATATCATAATGATGTCTGTACATCACCCACGAACATGCAATGGTTCACTCAGTAGTACTTTTTAACAACAACCATAAGTGCCTAGAGAAAGGCTACACACTTTATTGGCTAAAAGGCTATTGGCTATCAATGACTATAAGTGGCTATGACTATATTTTAGAATGAAAATAATCATTTTGAGATTTATAAAAAAATACAGTAAGTTCACCTAGACATAAAAGAGCTTCTTACATCCCGTCTGAATGATGCCAACACATTAAAAGGAAAACAAGAAACCACACTAAGAGGCCATGAAATCACAAAACCACATGAATCTTTAAAATCTAGATATTTTATACACATGCAAGGTCAACTCTAATTTTGCATGACAGATTTGTATGTTTACATAGAAACAGGACAAAGTAAGCGATCATGAACATGTTACTAGTTCATCAGGCAATTCCTGCAGATTATTGGCATTAATAGGCAATAAAACTGATGAAGAGAGAATACCTAAATGTACAAAGACTGCATCTTAAAGTGAAACAAATCAATATATAGATAAAACCACTGTGTTTTTCTCTCGTTGACTTATTTGTATTGCAGACTAACAGGAACCACTAACGAAACAAGTCCAGGTGGAGGGGGGAGGTGGGGGTGGGTGGAGCAGTGGAAGGGGGGGTGGGAAAATGGAGACAATTGTATTTGAATAACAATTAAAAATGATAAAGAAAAAAATAAATGAGATCCTTTTAAATCTATTAGTTTTAACTGAATATTATATTTATTTTTCTCATAATATAAAATATATTTATATTAATACACTATATAGAATATATTAGAATTATATATTAACTAATAATTTATAATATATCATAATAGTATATAATATATCATAATTTTATAGTGAATATATGTATATTATATTAATTATAATTTAACTAAAACATGATATGTATATATATTTATAAATGATAATGTCTTCTCTAATGCTATTTCATTATTCCTACTATTTGTAGATGTTCTGCCAATTTCTAATGCACAATTATACTTCTTTAACAAACTGAACCATAAAATGCACACCATTACCTGCCTTTATCAAACAGTATATGGTAAACATACATCCATACCTAAATTATTACATTTATATTTCACTTGTTTTCAAATTCAGTTAATATAAATAATTTTGTAGTAAACATATTTGCAAGTATGTCTATGAGCTATATGAATACAATTTGGCTAGTAGTGGTAAAAATATAAGTTTATTTCATGAACATTTAATTATGTGCTTAGTTAATTTTTATAAAATCAACATCACACTCTTTTAAAGAAAAAACAAAAACTAAGTTTTAGGGAGTTTATATAGTGTGTCTGGGTTTCGTTCCTTGGAAGTATTTGAACACTGAGATATCTGACTCTAAGACTTAACCCTTAATTACTATGTTATTAATACTCTGATATTAATCCAAAATGTGTTATTTATATAATTATATCTTTAACCCTTCAGTTTTTAAATGTTATCTAGTTTTGAATTAGCATTTATTTATCTTCTTATTAATAGTTTTTAAGATCTACAAAACTAGCTATGTAGATGAAATTTTGAAATAATATTAGGTATTATTATATTACTCTCAAGCCTGAGGATCAAGAATCAGAATTTTGCCTCTTGTATTCTGTCATCTTGATCATTAAAACTTATACACTTATAAAAATGGACACATAGATCAATGGGACGGAATAGAGAGCCCTGAAACAAATCCACAACTCTATAGTCAGTTAATTTTGGACAGAGGTTACAAGCACATACAAAGGGCTAAAGATAGTTTATTCAATAAATGGTGTTGGGGAAATTGGACAGATAAGCACAGGAAAATGAAAGTAGACCACGTTCTTACTCCACACACAAAAATAAATTCAAAGTGCATTAAAGACTTAAATATTAGACCTGAAACCATAAAATTCCTCAAAGAAAACATAGACAGTAAAATCCTGGAGATTGCCCGTAGCTATATTTTTTCTAATGTATCTTCTCAGGCAAGGGAAACAAAAGAAAAAAATAAGCAAATGGGACTACACCAAACCAAAAACTTTTTGCATGGTGAAGGAAACCATCAACAAATTAAAGAGACTATGCAGTAAATGGGAGAACATATTCACTGATACATCTATAAGGGTTTTTTTTTTTTAATTTTATTGTTATTCAATTACAGTTGTATGCCTTTTCTCCCTATCCCTCCACCCCACCCCAGCTGAACCCACCTCCCTCCTCCACCTCCACCCTCCCCCTTGGTTTTGTCCATCATCTATAAGGTTTTAACATCTAAAATTTATGAAGAACTTATAAAACTCAACACCAAAAATATATATACAATCCAATTAAAAAATGGGTAAAGGAGCTTAATAGACATTTCTCCGAAGAGGACATACAGATATCCAATAGATATATGAAAAGATGTTCCACATCACTAATCATCAGAAAAATACAAATTATAACCACAGCGAGGTGTCACCTCACACAACAAACAAGTGGTGAGGCTGTGGAGAAAGGGTAACCATTCTGCGCTGTCGGTAGGAATGCAGCTTGCTGCAGCCACTGTGGAGAGAGACTTGAGGTACCTCAAAAAATTCAAAATGGAACTGCCTTATGACCCAGTGATTCCACTTCTGGGAATTTAACCAAAGAAACCCAAAACACTGATTCAAAAGGACATAAGCACCCCTATGTTCACTGATTGCAGGGTTATTTACAATCGCCAGGATATAGAAGCAGCCCAAGTGTCCATCACTAGATGAGTGGATAAAACAACTATGGGACATTTACATGATGGAATACTACTGGACTGTGTAAAACAAGAAATCTTTGCTCTTTGCAACAGCATGGATGGACCTGGAGAACACTGTGAACTAAGCCAGTCAGAAAAAGACAACTACCATATGATTTCACTCATTTGTGGAATCTGATGGACAAAGTGAACTAACAAGCAAAATAGAGACAAACTCATGTGTAAAGAGGAGGCTGACAGCTCTTGGCTGGGGGGGGCGGATTGGGTTAAGGGGTGGAGTGATGAAACAAAAAGGAAAAAAGACTCATGGACATGGACACCAGTGTGGTGATTGCAGAGGGAGGGAGATATAAGGGGGATTATCGGTAATGGGAAAAAGAGGCCATGGAATTGTAAAACAAACACACAAAATTTATCTTTGACCAGCACCCAATGATTTCCCTTAATGGTCAGGTGTTTATGAATCTGATACAGGGGCCTCAACGCTGTGTGGAAAGGCAGGATGTTGCACTTGGGCAAAGTACTGCATTCATGCTATGAATTGATTTCTTTCCACATCACAGGCATAATAGATGGAAAATGGGTAGAAAATATTTTCCATAATGGGTGAGAAATATTTACTATAAGTCATTCTAAATTTTATTCAGCAATATTTCATTTAACTAAGAGGTATAATTTTATTTAAAGGGTAATATGTTGCAGATTTTTAACATTAAGTCATATCTATCTATCTATCTATCTATCTTTTTAATACAAAAGGTTTGGGTAGATGCAATTGATAGTATGTTCTGTGATTTCCTCACCCCATAATGCTCTATCTATATTCTCACAATTGATTTATCAGTTTGTCTGTATGTATTAGAAAAGAACTTTTCACATCATGAGTCATTGTAACTACCTTATTCCTGTGTGTGTTTATGTCCTTTTTCTATTTAAACTGTGAAATTTGTCATTAGGCCACCACCAAGCTGTGAAATCGGTCATTCCCTGTCTGTAATTTATAGCAAAAGACTCCGTGGTCAATTAGGACTTAAAATGCAATCAGTAGGATGACTGGTCATAGGACAAATAAAGAATCTTAAAAAAAATACTTGATTTCAATTTAATGGTGTTACTTTAGGGTAAATCCACATCAATATGTGACTCATATATTGATTGTGATTTAGCCATTAAACTAATAATAAAACTTTGTTACCATACTATTTTTTTTACTTTTTCCTCTATCGTAGTTATTATGTTTCAGTAAGTGCTCATTATGACAAACCTATGATGTTACAAAGTTAAACTAAATAGAAAGTTGTTTTTAAATTAGCATGGGTGATGATTAAAATTTGGCAACATGGTGTTTAAATCTCAAATCTCCTGACTTGTCCTATAAACCTAACAAAATTCAACTAATTGGTTTATTTTTCAGTTCTGTGGTTAAATAACTGCTAAGGTATATACACCAGTGACATAAAATGTATAAGCATTACCTACAGTAGCAAAGCATTACAGTTTAAAGCTCCATTACTAGTAATAGTATCAGTACAGAGATTTAAAAATGAAATGTGAATACCCTTTGCAATTCTTATTTTTAAAGAAATGGAGTTAGGAATCCAGGCACTATAATTTGCTAAATATGTCAACTTTTGTAATCTTTGTAAATTCATGAAAAGAATGTTATAGAAGTACTATTGCCATGAGCTTAGTTAGTAATCACTAACTTTTGTTGTTACAATTGTAATTATTATTTCCTGAAGCAAAGAAGAGATATTTTCCCTAAACTACATACATTAAGAAATATTTTCAGTCAATTACACCTTTATAAGTCCCTGACTCAACCTTGATCTCTTTGCTGGACATGTAAGATTTTCCACAAGCATACAAGTCCTAATCAGTGACCGAGTGGTCTATCCACCTTCCCTGTTTGTCCTGGATGGTCCTGAATGACAAGGATGGAGACCAACTTCTTCTCCACGGGGAACCTAATTTTGGGCATGGTAGCCTTAAACAAAGGCCCTCTTCTGCACTTGAAATATTTGCCTCCACTCTCATTTTACCTTAGACAATGAGCAGCTTCCTCCAAATGCAGTTGCCACATCAATCTGCTCCATAACTTAACATCCGTGTTCCCTGAATATGCACATGCATCTTACTCTGAATTCAAGGCTCCAATCTGTGTCCCTTCAAGGAATTACCAAATCTCTCCAGTCTCTAAGGAATAGAGCTAACTGGCCGTGCATTTTATCTCATCATATCTTTTGTTCTTACTGGAATACCTTTTTCCCCTAGTGAGCTTATATTCTCATTTTCCAACGTATACATCAGGGATGGCCAGTCAAAGGAAAGCCTCCTCAACCCTTCACTCTCCTCCAGAATTGCTTGAATTGCTTTTGTCTTGGTTTTCCAGGACCAAACTGCTGCTACATGCTGAGTAGTTTATTAGAGCTAGTTTATAGGTCTGTCTTTCCATTTGTTTTTAATGTCTCTTGAGGCAGGGGTGACTTTATCTGTTTATATATTCCTTATTACATTCTATTATATGGTAGGCACTCAATCCTTGATAAATTTAAAGCTTGTGTGTGTGTGTGTGTGTGTGTGTTATGTTGAGGTCTGTTATTAAATATTGACAGTGTTTTCAAAGGTTGCCAAAAATTTTGCAGGTAACGGGGACGTATTACTAACAATATGAGAATCATTATCATCATTAGTGAGACAAAGGTATGTTTTCACTGAAGAAAACAATTGAGTTACCCATAACAAAGCAATGGCCAAACATTCTAACATTTGACGAAAGCAAAGCATTTTTGCCATATTCAAATCAGGAAGTACATGTTGGTAAGCATTAGGTATTAGATCTTGCTTAATTCCCTGATATTATCTCTTTTGATTACTTATAAACTTTCCCATCTCTCTTCCTTATATTCTATTAGATTTCACATGCCAACAAATGACCCTTTAGAGTTACATGATCAGCACTAGCTGATCATCCCAAAGTGAGTAATGGTTACAACCTATTTGTCTGTACTCCTCTCCTGCTACACTCTGCTCTCCTGAGAAGTAAGTATATAGTTACCTCTCAAGTTTTAACACTCACGAGGATGTGTGACACACATAAAATTAAAACAAGTCTCTATTAAATGAGTCAACTGAAAAGCAAACACAAACAGTTATAATAACTTTGGAAGTATTTTAAAACCTTCATTATATTGGTATTTTTAATTTCTGACCTTAATAACCTTAAAAAATGCATCCTTTTTTTTCTGTGATTGCTGCTCCTATTCTTTTAATTATCCTGAAAAATAAAACTTCATTACAACTATTATCCTTTAAAATTAAAACACATTATTATTATCCATTTAGAACCTAGTTTGCCCCTGCACTGCTCACTACACCTCAAACACAAAACAGCAGAGCAATGGTCTGGATGTGTAGACAAAACGCCAAGTTGACTTGATTATCACATTGGTTTATATATCCTCCCATCCCTTTTTCAAAACTAGTTATTTTAACTTTATAAGAAATCGGACAAAAATGGTAGTATTCAAATTCTGGGCTTTAAATACCAAAGGCTTTTTTAATTTAATCTATTGACACTTAGTTTTGATAACCTACCCAGTACCAGTCACTGCCAAGTTCTATCAGAGCTGAGAATCTTCACTGGTAATACTACAATGTCAAAAAAAAAGCTACAAAATGAGCTAGTTTGTGTAGAGATTAACATAACTTTAATTTTGAATGTGTTTCAGCACATTGGTAGCAATAGATAGAAACTCTGAGAATAGGGACTTATTTTTTGTTTGGCAATTGTATCCCAAGCAAGAAAGATCCTGAGAATACAGCAGGCAAAAGTTTTGCTCTTTTTTAAATGTGAACATTTTATCACTACTTCTAAATTTTTGGAAGTGATTATATATTACTAACTCTAGTTGATGGAGTCCTATCCTAAATATCCTGTTTCTTATAACCTGTTAATATTTCAAGTAAGGAACAAAACTGGTAGCTTTCTTTTTTTTCTATATATTTGGTAGATGAACTATTGGCAGACTATTTATAATCCTAGCTATTACAAGCAACATATTTCTCTAGGACCACCTATTAGTTTTTCCAATATATAGTCTACTATTTCTTTTAAAATTATATAAAATATTAGTTTATTTAATTATGAATAGGACAATAGTATTTTGGTCATCTGTAAAAGATCTTAATTCTTTTCCATTTTGCAGTGATGTTTAGGTATGTAAATTTAACCCCAAAATACCAAGAGTTATTGCCTCACTCTACCATGTACTGTTCTTCCTGTTTTAAAAACAAAGTATGATAACTAAAGAAGTTAAATATAATATTTTTTGTATTCAGCAAATATTCTATAATATTTATTGAGCACTTACATGTACTAGCAAGATGCCTGTCCTTTCTTCAATGCCTCTCAGACTACAGACATTTATAGAGTTGGTATATTATGAAACAGATGTCAGGGAAACAATCATTACACTAACACAAATCTGGAGCAATTGCTGCATCTGGTAAGCCAGGAATAGGACTTCTCACACAAATTGGTGACAAACTGGGCATTGTGCTAGAGTGGAGATGGAACATAGAGGCTGGGAGAGAGCCAACTATGAAACCACGGTGGAAATTTGGGAACACAGTGTCAATGAAAACACCACAGATAGATCTGGAGGGTATTACACTAAATGAAATAAATCAAACAGAAACACAAAGACTATGTGTGGAGTCTTAAAACCAAAACCAAAACAAACAAAATAAAACAGAAACAGACTCATAGATACAGGAAATGAACAGGTGGTTACCAGAGATGGGAAGAGTTGGGAGACAGGAGAAACAGGTAAAGGTGATCAAGAGCTACAAAGTTCCAGTAATAAGTCCTGGGGGTGTAAAGGACAGCATAGGGAATGTAGGCAATGATACTGTAATATCTTTGTATGTTGTCACTTAGTAACTAGACTTATTGTTGGGATCATTTCGCAATGTACATAAACATCAAATTACTATGATGGATACCTGAAATTAATAGAATATTGTATGCCAGTTATACTTCAACAAAAAAAGAAAATAGGTATGTAAATGTTTTAAACCATAATTTAGATAAGTAGTTATGAAAATATCATGTTGACTTAACTTTAATTTTACTTATTTTTAAAACTTAGGCATGCTGAGAAAAGTTAAAGCAAACCAAGAAAGCTTGTAAATATATGTGTCTCTTGATATTTTTCCCTCTCATTTGGGGTTTTTTTGTTTACTGGATTATTACTTATCCTAA
Organism: Desmodus rotundus; assembly: GCF_022682495.2. Lineage (NCBI taxonomy): Eukaryota > Metazoa > Chordata > Mammalia > Chiroptera > Phyllostomidae > Desmodus > Desmodus rotundus. The sequence goes on along the minus strand of NC_071388.1, from coordinate 70,310,739 downwards.
AGTAACTTCAAATTAAATGTAACTACTAACAAAACAATAGGACAAGAGAAACCTTTGTGATAAGATAGAACTTCAATTCTCCTAAAGAGTTTCTACAGTGTAAAGTTAGTTTGATCAACATAAAAAATTCCTTGAAAACTCTTAAATAATAACCTACAACTGAATCACCTTTACTTTTTAAGCTGACATAGCTGGTATGTTTGGATTCTTTATCCCATGGATTTTCCAATGCCATTCATTTGTGTCTGCCCTGAAATTAACAAAATTCAGCAATTCTAATTGCCTTATTTATCACCACTGAAGTTTTAAAAGCCAGTCAATATTGTTCTTAATGTGCCCTACGAAGTTTAAATAAATAACATGTAAACAAAACCAAGGCTTTTGCATTCTTGTTATTAAGTTTAATAAGACCACATTCAGAAATTCAGAGGTTACAGAATGATGACTTATACTACATCTGCTGAACAGCGGCTTGATTAGTATGTGGCCCTACCAAGAGAAAGTCCTTTCAAAAGATCTGAGATACGTACTGAAAATACGGTGCTTTGCAACATGAGCATACCCTCTTACAAAGTGGAGATCCTATTTTCAGAATAGGGTTTTATCAGGCATTTGGTGCCAAAGAGAAACTGTGAACTAAAATTAATTAATTAACATAGAAATGGACTCATTACATGCCACATAATTTAAAGATAGAATAGATAATTATCATATTAGGTAGTTTTAGGTAAATGTTATGTGTAGTGTTTAGGATAATAACTATTATGTATCGTTTTAACTATTTAGTTATGAGTTTATGAATTAAGAGATGTCTCGGGGGGCTTTAACGCAGCCCCCCGGGTCCACCACGGACGAAGAAAAAGACTACCAAGACATTGATCTGCTTGGGGAGGAAAGGTAGCCGTTTCTCTCAAGGGGAGAAGGGCCCAGAGCCTCTCTCTCCAGGGGCTTTTATTAGGTTCATTCCCATAGGAATACAGATAAAGCTCATCAATCATTGTCAGTCAGTAAGGGTTAAACAATACAAGAGTTACAGAGAACTCTGAGGGCTTATTCTGGGTTACAGCCAATTAGTTAGAGGGCCATAAAACTTTAGGCGCCAGACTCATCTCAGGTCTGGACCCTTATCTCTTAAACTGAGGGTACAAATTAAGTAGGTTTCACAGGAATGTATGTATTTTTGTTAGGCCTGATTCCCCAGGGAATCCACCCCTCCCAGCACAGGACTGCAATGCCCTCTGTTATTGCTTCAGGCTTAAGTCAGGCAAGGGAAGTAAGGCAGCCAAGAGATTAGGAGACTTCTTGCAGACAGAATGAGGACTCAGGCTATTTCAAAGCCGAGGGAGGGGCGAGGGTCCATCACCCCCTTTTTCCACAGCCCCCCCGAGTCCTTCCCTGTGGGCCTCTTCCATGACCATTCCTGTCTTAGGTTGATCCTCCCTTGAGGATTCTTACCCGTCATTGGCTAACTGGCCAAGCTCAGGGCCAAGCAGGGTGAAGTGGGCAGAGGTGGTACACCTGCCAGGGAGACAAGCTTTGTCTCCTTAGTGGCTTATGGTCCCAACTCTGACTCAGCCTTAACCATGAGGGGTTACAGCCTCTGAAACCAGGCAGTGAGGTTCCCAACAGAGATGATTGGTTTCAAATAAATTTACACCTTCATGAGTATTGTTGATTTTTAAAAGTCTTAATTATCTAAGGATCTCTCCTTAATCTTTCACCACTTCTTGACTTCACTTACGAAACTTGCTTAGTGAGCCTGTTTCCCCCTCCCTGACCGCTGGGCATCAGATCATCCTTTTCCAGTGTGTTCATGAGCACCCAAGCACCCTTAGCTTATAATGTAACCCATCATTATAAATTTAATTTATTTTTTCAGTTACAAAAACAGAATTTCATTTTTGCATTCTTTGCTGTCTTTATTTCTCACCTGTGTAAAGATATTGCGTACAATAACCATTCAATGATCAACATGTTCTTAAACCACTTGAAAAATTCCTTATTCTAAAATGTTATGTCCTTGGGCAACCTATCCAATTTCTCTGAATTTCAATCTTTTTACTTGTAAAACAGAAAGTTACTATGTGGTTTTTAAAGTTGTGAAACAAATAACTAAAATAATACGCGTAAAGTAGCTACTGCTCTCAGCTTTCTCACTGACATCCCTATCTTTACTCTCCCTCTTTCTCAGTCATGAGACTTTCTCACTGCTGATAATTTGAAAACACTAGCCCCACATTCAAATCTCTTTAATAGTCTCCACCTCATCATGCATATTCACTCTTTCCTTCTAATTTATATGTAATACTCAGTAAAATCAGGGCAATTCTTGTGTCCTTCAACTTGCACCTGTTACTTTAGATCTGGTTGAGGTCAGGTCTTTCACCTCATCTCTTCATACATACTCTTACATTAAGGTGTAGCTCAGATATGAATTCTCCATAAAAATTTAATTGATCTCCCCAGTAAGAAATGAATATCCCCATCGTGTGATTGCCTATAGAACTCTGCAAAACTCTCTAGGCACTTTGCCCCAATCTGCCACATATTGTAGATGCCCTAACCTCCTTCAGTTCCTGAAATATTCAGACTTTATTTTTATGTCTTATATCATTTAAGACAATGGATAGAAGTAGGTGCTTCAAAATATTATAATATATACAAACCTCTACTACACATGAATATGAGGTATTATGATATTATGTAGTATATAGTTTTAATTTATGTATTTATTATATAAGATAATTGAACAGTTAATTCTGTTAAGTCACAGAGTTCAGTGTGATTCTTGGCCACAAAACTTTAATAAATATCTCAACATTTCCATATATATGTATCTGTGTTTATTCTACATTATTTCAAAGGTGAGATATATTGAAATCATAACTCTATAGAAACGAATCTGTGATTTCTAAAGGTTTTCCTACACAGCCGTTAGCTTCCAGGCACTTTGAAATGGGAAATGTAAAGACAGGAAGCCAGTGTGATATAGAGAACTCTAGCACATGGAAGGAATGGAAGGTTATAAATAGTGCATTAGGATCATCAGGGGAAACTTTTACATGAGATAAGTGAGAGTTCAATGCCTACTTTGATACTAACTTTAAGGCATTCTGTGAGTTATTTAATGTCTCCACACTTAACTCATATATCTCACATATAAAATAGGGACTTAAAAGAGTATGCAAAGAGGAAAGTGTTGATATCTGCAAATATCTTAATACCATGTTCAGTCTCTTTTTGTTATATGTAGTTGCTGCTACCATTACTACTGAAGCCAGATTTTCAATTTTGCCTAAGAGGAAACCACCTCTATGAAGCTCTTTTAAGCACAAGACCAAGGGTATGTCTGCCTCTCAGAGTTTCTTGTCCAATTATTCTTTATTGAAATTTCACGATTAGACTCATTCTGGGGTCAGGAAGCTTTATTTCTGAGATTTGATCTGCAAACAAGAGCTTCCCTATAAATACAGATGAGGTGGTCATATGTTATTGTGCATAGATACTTTGTTTACGTCAAGTCTAGCAAGACACTAAAGAGAATGAATGTCCTGGATGGTTGGTCACAAGAAAGTAGAGAAGGTGGAAAGGCACACTGGACAAATTTGTGTGCATTACAGCTTTACCCAGAATTAGGGGTGCTAAAGCTGACACAAAGGGGATTCGACTGTGATTCCTCACGGGGCCAATCCAAGCCAGTTGCTTTCTACTGGGTCTGTTGTTATAGAGTCGGTACAAAAACAATACACACAGCAACTGGAAGTCTGGATTCTACTCTCTACCTAGAAGCTCACTATCTGCACTACTTAGTCTCACTTATCCTACTTCTATCAAATAATTGATGTGGACCACAGGAACTCAAAAATCCCTTTCAGAGCTTGCTTACTCTCTGAACTCCCTGTCTTCAGAAATGACAGAAGTTCTTAATGATCTATATACTCTCATTCTAAAATTCCTTCTCTTTTAATTCTATGAACATTTGTCTCCCAGATTACATTTCAGAACGATAAATGTGAATATGTGTTACGGGAGAGACCAGGAAGAATTTGGCTCTCTGTGTTGTTAGAAGGTCCTTCAGTCGTACTTTTGTCATGCTCTTTATAGTTTATTTGACTTATTATACATTTGGGGGTCTCTTTAATTTCATCCTTGGGTTGTACACACACATTACTGGTATTTTTAGAAGAACTTTATGAGAACAAAATCTATTCCCTGTGCCCTCATCAATTTGAAATTACCATTTTAAGGCTGATTAAATAAGGATTAGTGCCAATGTTCTACTTATTAGGCTGTGTCTTCAACTGGAACTGATGATGTAGTATTTGTCAATAACTAGTTCACAGCCTTAAATTCAACAAAATGAAACCTTTGCATCAGAGTCCATCTGTCTGAAAATTTTAAGGCAAGCTTCCATGAAGAGGAAAACCATCCATTATATGACGATATAAGCATAAAGTGGCATGTGTCACAGCTGTCTGATTACTGCCGGGGAGATGACTTGCATTCCCCATAAGCCCTCTATCTGAATCCAGCAGTGATGGATTGAATTCCCCTTCCTTAGCATCATGATGGATTACTTTAGAAGGATATATGAGAATAGTAGAATCTAGGCAGAAATTAATTAACATCACAATGAAATGATGCTAACATTGATCTTTACCATGATACGAGATTGATCCAAGGAGTTAGTCAAATTACCACTAAACTTTCTGAAAGAGTAAATGATAAAGCACCTATGTGAGGGTTTTTTTCAATAACACTTAGTTCATGACTGTATAGCAATAGAAAGGTTCAATATTTATATTACTGTCAAATATTACATACATTCACACATGCACACAGACTGCATATGGATAAATTAACACAGTATATTCCTGATACATGGCATACAATGTACACTGAGTATTGGTAGTCTTTAGAAATGATGCTGGAAAAGCAAAGGGGAAGAAAAGAGTCAGTAGTGGACACACCATGAGGTGGATGAAAAGGGCGCCAGATGGGTGAGGTGTGAGGGCCCTGAGCTCTGGAACTTCAAAACAGCCACACTACTCTTCTCTGAGCTTCATTCCCTCCAGGGTAGGTATCGTCATCTCTATTTCACTGGCTGAACTTGAAAATTACATAAAATAACATGTTTTAAAGCTTACAATAGATGTAAAGCATTAAATAATGTGTACACAAAGAATCTGGTATTTATTCACACATATGATTAAGTGAATGAAAGAAAGAAAACCAGAGAAGCAAAAGAAAAACAATGCATTCTGAATGTTTATAGTATGATTCTAATTTCTCGAAATGGAGGAAAATGGTTTAAAAAGATATTTTCTTAATCTCAACACTTTTGTAACTAAAATATCAGACAAAAAGGAACCAAATGATAACATTACAGTACTATAATAAAAAATTACCTTTTAAAAGTGAGCATTAAGATAGCAATAGTTAGCAAATCATTGTTTCCTTGATGAGAAGAAAGTCTTTATGAAGTCTAGTACACTTTTGGTTGTATTGCTTACAATTTCAAAATCTTGAAGACCCAATTTCAAACTATGCAGAAAACTTTTAAAACATGCCTTTATATTGCTTGATATTTGGCCCCTCAGGGTGGAATGAAATCAGACCACACCCAAGCACAGAGGAAAAACAGGAAGAACTGACAAAACCAAAACTGATCTGCTGGAAGACAGGTGCTGAGCCAGTGAAAAGGGGTTAATGACAAAACAGTGCAGGCAGCCACCACTGTTTCCCTGAGGGGGAAAGTAGTTCAGCAACAGCAAGTGAGGTCCTGAGGGAACCATCCAAGAAAGCCGACAGAGTTCTCCAACCTGACACACGAGTGTCCTCTTGGAATTCGTGAAAAACAAGAGTTATTGAATGAGAATTTCTGGATAAAAATAAAAATAAGTCACTTAAAAAGCTTCATTTGCAAAGTTCAGTAGTTGAACAAGAACCCAAAGACCACATCTCTCATATTCCCCAAGGGAAATTCAATAGCAGTGTTGGCAGAAATGCATCCCGGGAACTGACTTTCAGCATGATTCGACCTCAGGGTTAGGAGGATTCTACTTCTTCATGCACTCAAGGTTCAAACACACATTTTGGATCTTTTAGGTGGCAGAAATTGTTCTAGGTGCTAAGTATATAAACATGGGATGTATATTATTCTTGATGTTAAGAAATTTATCATATCGTAGGATAAAGGGCGTAATCAAAATTATTAGAGCAGCATGTTTTGTGATGTAGTAGACTATGTAACCTGCTGCACAAAAAGGGTTTTCCTTAACTCTGATTATATAAATCAATACAAAAAAATCGCCACCCACAAAGCAAAAGCAAACAAACGCTGCACAGGTAACACGAGGAATCTAGGAGGTTCAGAAGAAAACATTTTCTTGGAAACAATGACTTTGAAATGCAAGAGTGTGAATACTGTTAAGGGTCAAATGCAAATGATACTGAAGGGATAATATGACTGAACACCTTCGCCAGAATTAATTGTAAAATGTCACCTCCAAAAATGCCTCAGCTGATCTTGATGCTAGTATTGCTGACACTTCTACCAGGTCCTTTTCAAAGTTCTGCTATTCAACTTTTCTATTGAAGGATTAATTTGTTACATGCATATCAAATATGAGCAACCTACTATATATATATGTATGGTAATTATAACATTCAAAATTTATATTACTGCCAAATATTACATGCATTTACACATGCACACAGACTTCATATGGATAAATTAATATAGTATATTCTTGATATATAATGCACAATGTACATTTGGTAGCAGGAATATATATATTAAAATAGGATATATATATCCTACTTTAAATCAGCAAGCAAGCAGAGGGAGACCCATGTTCTTTTTGAGTTTTAATGAATAAACAAATTTTATATAAAATAGCGAATCTAGAAAAGAACAGTGCCTCCAGTTTTCAGACAGTGCTCTATGATTTGTTATTTGATATGGAATGTGGAGACCACAACTTATTTTGCAAAAATGAATGAAAATTTCTGTAATTTTTTTTCTATTTCTCTCTAAATCAATATTGAGTTACAAAGTAGAGGTTGCCTGATAGAATTCCATTGAGCAGAAGCCAGTTAATTTAAAACCTTTTTGTCCTAAATTATGTTCTTATATTTCCTAAGGTAATTTGTCACAGAATTTTATAATAGTTATCAAGATAATTAAGTTCTGGAACAGGTTCTAACAGCAGGGGAGTGTGGGAACATAAATTAAGAGGGTTTTAAATAACCACATTTTATTTAAATCCCCAACTGTACACTCTTAAACAAATTTACCTTTGTAGCATTAACAGACTTACATTGCTACATTTTAATGAAAAATCAAAACTGAAAGCCTTTAATCATAATTGCTTTTAATTCTAAGTGAAAGTCTGAATTACAACAGTAGCCATTAAAAAGAAAGGCCTTTTGAAGTTGTTTCCTGCTGACAGTTTTAATTCAACTTGCTTTGAATTTTTTCTGGCCCTTCTAAGATTACAACTGACGTTGCACCAGTTTTAAGCCACACTTCTTTGTAAATAAATTTAAATACATAAATATAGGATGTGAGCATCACAACTAAAGGAAACAAATAGAAAAACTGACTCAATTAAGAAATATGAATATGAAAAATAGACTCATGAAAATCACTGAGACTCATGCATAAAATGAATACAAAGAAAGAATTCCAAAAGAGAAGTAAAGAGAAGTAAAGAGAAAGCATAGGAATAGGCTCTAGATAAGAAAAATAAATAAGTTAAACATTCTAATACACACTAACCTGGAAATGCAGGTTTAAAAAGTTAGTTAAAAATTAGACAAAAGAAAAGAGATTTGAAGAAAGATTCTTTTTTGGTCTATAAATAGGATGATTTTAATTGGGATCTATAGTGGATCTAAAATTGGAATTATCCAAATAATGAAACCAAAAACATTTCATGGAATAAAGAAATAACATATTGTGTGTGATATTCTGACAATTAACATGAGTTAATGTCATGATTGCAAAATAGTATTTTAATATAAATGCCCTTTGGTAAAGATGCTCCCCCAAATGAAAAGTCTATGCAGATACAATTAATATAGCATGTTCAGTCATATTTAAAAACAGTATTTCCAAATACTCTATACAGAAAGATATTATTGCCCCCAAATCCCACCTCTCCTATATCTCATTCGAGAGCAGTTGACAGACACACATGCACAGTAGCCTCACTACTTGCTGCCATTCAACACAGAAAGATAGGTAAGTAGATGATAGAATAGACAGGCAGAGATATACCTGTAAATGATATTACATATGTAAATAAATAAATAAATGTATATATGTGTGTGTATATGTAAATATGTGTGAACACACACACACACAGTGTGGTAGGCAAAAATGTTTGGGGCATTTATCTCTGTTTATTTCTATTTCCATGCCCTCTAATTTTTGTCATCATGTCTTTGGAACTGAACTCAAAAGTTAAGTGATAGGACTATCATTATTATTTTCTACCTAATCTACACTTCCATTCAGTTTTAGAAGTAAACTGAATTAGATTGATAAGATTAATCTTTACAATTCTATATTAATGAGCACAGCAGTGATGCAGATGGATACAAATTTTTATAAGAATTCAATTGGATTCCAAAACCATTGTGTACTATATTTGTATTTGGCTATTATGGTATCCTAAGAAGTAACAGAATTTTAAAAAGGCTACAGATCATACAGTGAATCACAAAGAAATTAGAAAACTGCCTTACTTTAGCTTTCTAATTCTTGATTAACTTCTCCTAGATGTAACTTCTCTAGCTAGAACCTCATACAGATACAAAACATAAGTAGTCTTGCTATCAAGTCTCTCTGTGAAAAATAAAATACTTATTTTCATTAGTTTTAGAAGCTTTGGGTGTCAGTTTACTTAATCCCTTTGGACCTCAGCTATTTCATCTAAAGATGTCTAAATTAATTTACAATTGTCAAAGTTTCTTTTGGGTCTAGAATTTTTTTCTATTGGCATTAAAGTTTTTAGAGTAACATTGGTTAACAAAATTATATAGGTTTCAAGTGTACAACTCTATGATACATTATCTGTATGTAGTATTATATGCCTACCACCCAAAGTCAAATCTTCTTTGGTCACCGTACACTAGATTTCCTCTACCTTTTACTGTCCCTTCATCCCTTTCCTTTGAGTAACTACCTTACTGATGTCTGTGTCTATGAGTTGGTTTTTTGTTTATCTTGTTTGTTGCTTATCTTCATTTGTTGCTTTCAGTGTGTCTAGAATTCCTGATTGCTGTGGAGGAAAGGCCACATGTTTGCATGCAAGCATATAAAGATGCTTCAAAGGGCAAAGGGCATTACAAAGCAGCTCCTACCAAGCAATGATTTGTTTTTGAAAGCTATATATATGTATAATCAACTAAGCATTACTGCCCAAGAAGGTTGCACCAAGACTCAAATATTTTTATTATGTTTAAGATTTTACTGATATACTTCTGAATGAAAATATTTTAAGTATTTTTTATTGATTATGCTATTACAGTTTTCCCAATTTTCCCCCTTTATCCCTCCTCCGCCCTGTACCCCCAAATCTCCAGCATCCCCCCCTTAGTTCATGTCCATGGGTTGTACATATAAGATCTTTGAGTTCTCTGTTTCCTATACTATTTTTTATCTCTCCCTCTTTATTTTATGCCTACCAATTATACTTCTTCTTCCCTGTACCTTTTCCCCCTTATTCCTCCCTTCCCCCTCCTCACTGAAATCCCTCTGTGTAATGTCCATTTCTCTGATTCTGTTCCTGTTATAGTTGTTCTCTTAGTTTTTGTTTTCATTGTGTTTCTTTTAGGTTCATTTGTTGATAGTTGTGAGTTTGCTGTCATTTTACTGTTCATATTTTTTATCTTCTTTTTCTTAGATAAATCCCTTTAACATTTCATATAATAATGATTTGGTGATGATGAACTCCTTTAACTTGACCTTATCTGGGAAGCACTTTATCTGCCCTTCCATTCTAAATGACAGCTTTGCTGGATAGTGTAATCTTGGATGTAGGAACTTGCCTTTCATGACTTCAAATACTTCTTTCCAGCCCCTTCTTGCCTGCAAGGTTTGTTTTGGAGAAATCAACTGATAGCCTATGGGAACTCCTTTGTAGGTAATTCTCTATCTTCCTCTTGCTGCTTTTAGGATTCTCTCTTTGTCTTCAATCTTGGGTAACTTAATGATGATGTTCTTTTGTGTGTTTCTCTTTGGATTCAACTTCTTTGGGACTCTCTGGGCTTCCTGTAAGTCTATTTCCTTTGCCAGATTGGGGAAGTTTTCCTTCATTATTTGTTAAAGTAAGTTTTTAGTTTCCTGCTGTTGTTGTTCTCTTTCTAGCACCCCTATAATTCAGATATTGGAATGTTTCAGGTTGTCCCAGAGGTTCATAAGTCTCTCTTCACTTTCCTGAATTCTTGTTTCTTCATTCTGATCCAGTTGGATGTTTATTTCTTCCTTTTGTTCCAAATCATTGCTTTGAGTCCTGGTTTCCTTCCTGTCACTGTTGGTTCCCTGAATATTTTGCTTTATTTCATTTTGGGCATCTTTCATTTGTTTTTTGGTTGTTTTTTTTTTTTTCATTTTTCAACCAAGCTCAATCAGTTCTGTGACCATTTTGATTACCAAGGCTTTAAATTCTCCATCAGATAGGTTGGCTATCTCTTTATTGCTTAGCTCTCTTTCTGAAGCTTTGTTCTGTTCTTTCATTTGGGCCATATTTCTTTGCTCAGGGCCCCTGTTACATTGTTAGGGGGCAGGGCCTTAGTTATTCTCCAGGTCGGGGCAACCCTCCTTGCTGAGCTGCTGAGCTGCCTGGGGTGGGGGCAGAGAGGGAACGGTGGGGCCTCTCTGCTTGTCTCTAGCGCTCTTTCCAATGAACTCTCCTGTGAGACTGGGAGTAAGTTTCTCCCACCTCAGCAACCCCCGCTGCAGCCCACAGTCAGCTCTAAGTGCCAGTTTCCTGTTCAGTCAGCCCTGACCTTGTGGTTCGCAGCTGCCCTGAGATTTTTCTCAGCGGGCCCTGCCTTGCCACAGGTTCTTACTGGTCTGGTTGGTCTGGTTGACTGTTTCTTTAATTTTGAGGTTGTTAGAGTTCTATGCAGTTTAGTTTTCTGGCACTTCTGGCTGTTTATTTATTTTAGATTGGTCGTTATCCACCTTTTGGTTGTGCAAGGAAGTGAAGGGTTTCTACCTACGCCTCCATCTTGGCCAGACCTTCTCTAAATGAAAATACTTTTATTTCATTCTACTTGGGGAAATAACTAAACCTCTTTAAAATTTCCACACTTGTCCTGAAACATTGTAAAGCAAAAAATTAAAATCATTATTTATATAGTTTCTAGGCACTTAAAATACCTTTATCATTCTGTGTTAAATTTGGCTAACTCTTGCTGTGCATTACAATAAAATAGTGATATCTGAGAGTGTCAGTTATGACTTTCCTAAAATAGTTTATAAATTGTGTGCTCATTTTTGTTGTTCTTTAAGAAGGTTACTTTCACCAGATTCTTGCTTATCTAAAATCAATTGAGGTTCCTTTATTGTTGATTCTAATAACAATTGTTTTGCTAAGTCAATTTTTAAAGGCATGTGATTTTTTTTAGAGAATATAATTTTGACAGAAAATAATTGTGGGGGTCAACATGGTTAGAATACATCACAAGCTTTGCCAAAGCAGTACATTGTTATTGCTAACCTTAGGAGCAGAGAGAAAGATGTAAGGACGAATGATGTTCCTGCATGTAAATGAGGATTTTGTGGACAGGAAGTATGTAGAAAGAGCTTTGGAATCTGGACAATGTTCCTGCTCTGCTACCAAGTGCCTATGTGACCTTGTGGTAGATGGTTAAACACTCTGTGAAATTATAGCATAGTACTAGATGATCTTAAGATCCGTGCCAGGTAAAAAGACTATAATTCCCACTACAATGCAGTGTTATTATTCAGTCTTTAAAAGATATCCAAGTCTTAATAGTGGCCTCTACACAGAGGAATTGCTAACTATTGCTGTAACAAATATAACTTTTATAGCAAGTAATTCTAAAAGGTAGGGACTCAAAAGATAAAAGAAAAGCAATTGGTTACATTGACAGAAAGAATCCTAAAATGGAAAACAAATTAGGTGTCTGCCTCAAATGCAATATGACAACAAATAGAAGTCAATGCTTTTGTGTAATACACAAGAGCAAAACTGGACACGATTGTTTTGTATAATTAATTCATACTTGAAATAGGAAGTTCAATATGACTCTAAAGTGTTAGAAATGATCTGGTTAGTAAATTCCAACAAACAAGATGAACATTTCCTTTGATATCATACAGGTACTCAGAATACACTGATAATATCTTTGCATTAAAATATCCATCTATCTATCTATGTAGATATGTAGGTAGAGATAAGTAGATTGATAAATAGATAGATACATAGAAATTAAGCAGTTTTCACAAGGACAGTTACTAGGAGGTAAACTCATTGAATGCTGGGTTTTATTTTATTTTATTTTCTTATGAATCATCAGCACCTAATACAGAAAGTCTAGGACATAATAATAACATATTTATGTCAATAAATATTTTGGAGAGATGATCCTTTAAATAGACATATACAGTGCTAGCTTTCAAGGTGTCTAATTTATCACAGCAGTGATCTTTTCATTATATCTTACTGCTTTTTAAAGAATTATTGGTTAAACGAATGGATTTTTTTCTCCCAGTATGGAATATTCAGTGTTTAAAATGGAATATGCAGATAAAGCTATTAATTGACAGAAAATTGATAAATAAATAAATGCTGTCTAAAATCTTCCAAATGTTAATTGTAGAAATTCCAGATAGTTTAAGAATGCTGGAAGAGCCTGAGGGAGGGCTTAGGTATGGGTGAGTCTCAGGGCGGCATCACATTTTAGGTGTCTAATTTTGTTGTGGGTTTGATGAGAAGGCCTATGAGACTCTAAAGCAAGATTAAAGATTCCGTCTAAATGCTGAAGTCAAACTGGGATCTAAGTTTTTTAAGATTCTCTTTAAATGTTGATTTGGTGACCAAAACAATAGCACAATGTCAAGGGGCCAGAGGAGTCCTATTTACCAATATCTACCACAGCATCATTCTTATGTCTCCTAAAATGTCTCCCCAGGCACCCAGGAGACCAGGCTAGAAAACCAGTCTGGCTGGATCCAGGATGTATAATCTAAAATTATATTGGAGGCAATCAAATTTATGTTACAAAAAGGGAAACTAATTTTAATTTATTCTAAAACTCTTATCTACAAGTATTAGAAGTAAATGTTTAAAATTTCTCAGGATTTATACATATTTTCCAAAGTGAGTAACTAACAGATGGTTTTAAAGAATATTAAATACAGCCCTGGCTGGTGTGGCTCAGTGGATTGAGCACCCACCTGCAAACTGAAAGGTCGCCAGTTCAATTCCCAGTCAGGGCACATGCCTGGGTTGTAGGTAGGGCCCCAGGTGGGGGCATGCGAGATGCAACTGATCGATGTTTCTTTCCCTCTATTTCTCCCTCCCTGCCCCTCTGTCTAAAAAAGTAAATAAATAAAATCTTTTTAAAAAGAATATTAAATAAATTATAAAAATATCAATATTTGAATTTTAGTATGCAGCAATTAGATTTGTTTTTTTTTTATCAAAGAGGAGGAAATCTGCTAAAACTTTGCTGCTTTAATATTTTTACTGAAGTCCAATAAATCTTCCTGATAGCTTCACATATTAAGATACACTTTTGACAAAAATGTCTTTTATTATGATTCCAAATAGCACATTCTAACAGTTTGATTGAGTACCTGTAGCATTGTCTACAAATCAGGAATTGAAGCTAATAATTAATTTTAAAAGCAGAGATTTCTAGCTCCTGTAGGTACAAAAGTATTTTAATTGCTTTGATAATTTGTTTTCCACTATCATGCAATCTCTGGAGAGTTAGAAAATAAAATTCTAGTGTGACACAAATATAGACAGGATACAGAAGAAAAATGTGATTTTTAAAGATATATATATATATGTATATATATATTTACACACATTATATAGAGATTTGCATTAACAGACAGCATTTAAGATATATTTGTGTATAGGGAAGCACAGTGAAGATGCAGTTACCTTGCATTGTTGCAAGCATTACCATATTGCTAAGTAGACATAATAAATTTAAGCATATGATTTATTATATATATGATATCTATACTTTAAGTACCATATGAATTTGAGAGTTTGTCAAGTTTCTGGTATTGAGTTATTCCTCTTATGTGTGTATATATATATACACACACATAAGAGGAATAATATAACATATTATATATATTATATAGAGGGATTTTTATATCTTGACAATCTTGTATACATTTCTAGAAATGTCATATATGCTATTTCTTATCTGTCTGTCCAAAAACACCACACTGTCTTATATACCACTAGAATCCTGGGCAATACAAGATTATAATTAACATATAAAGAAAATTTGGGGGCCTGTGTTCTATTCCAGTATACATGGTAAGAGTTATTAAATAGATGAATAAATCAAAGTAGGGTAAAGGAAACAAAGGTACATATGATAACAGATATCTCATATCTGATGCTAGATAACAAAAAAATGAAGCATATACCACAAGCACACTTAACACAATTTAGCATACATTTTTATCATACTAAATTTTTTGTCTTATACTCTGAAATCATGGTTTGGGGATGAATTCAGGTTACTGTGAAGTATCAATAATAACATTCTAGGTCACCACTATCTAGTAGAATTTTCTGAGATGAGAAAAATATTCTACGATCTGCTTTGTCCAATGTGTTAGCCATTAGCTACATGAAATTACTGCACTTTTAAATATCCTTTATGCAAGTGAAGAACAAGTGTGTAGTTTTATGTCATTTTAACTAATAATTTTAATTAATAACTTTAATTTTAATTAATTTAAAATTGAATATGTGCACGTGGCTAGTGACTATTGTATTGGGTGATGTAGTTCTAGATACCTTATAACATTTTGAAGATTTTAGATATTTTGTTACAATATCAGTTTTCACTTTATCTTCAAAGATAGCCACACAATTGGCTCTTTCTTCAGTGCATGATTTTTTAAAACTGTCCATTAAGACAAATAATTATTTGGCCACATAGCATGAGTCCTATTATTCTGCCTTTAGTGAAACTTGGTAAAGGGTTTCTCAACATATTTTTAACTGCGTGTGCCTACTAAGTTTTTAGGTCACTTTTTAAAATCTGGTACAAGGACATAAAATGTAATATAAAAGCATTGATCAAAAGATATGGACTTCAGTATTATCGCCGTCTCTTTTTATGCACAAAACTACACGTTTCTAAAATTCAATCTTCTCAGCTATTAAATACATATGGAAAAAATATTCCAGTCTCACTGTATTAGTCAATACTTGCTTGTTTCAATCAAGACAAACCAAAATAAACTAACTTAAGGCAAAAAAAAAAACAGGAAAATTTGTTATTAGAATATAAATGTCTCATGAATGCAGTTGAACTTCACATCAAAACAACTGAGCCTGGAGTTAGGACGTGGAGGGCCACAGATATCCATCTGTTTTTTCGTTTTCATCTTTGTTTTTTGTTTTCTAGTATGTAGATCTCACAGGGTAGAATATGGCTCTCCCATTATTTCTAACTTCACGTTTAACCATTTTAGCCACATGTGTAATATATTTCTAACTATCAGCACCCACTTCCCAAGATGAAAATCGGATGGGAACAGGTTGGATACAAAGACCAATTAGCTAGTGCAGAGAGGCAGATAAAGTGGCATTGTACAGAACCAAACCATCAAGGTCGAAGAGCAGTTCTCAGAGAAGCAGGGATGGATTCCAGGATGAGAAAAATCTCCAAGTTTGTAAACTCCAGTATTGTCTTATGTTTTAAAGTAAAGAATCAAATGGAACCCTTGCATCATAGAAATATTTATTTCTCTATTAATTCTACACATGTCCTTTGAGTTCTTATTCAAAGCTAGATACCAAGGGTCTCAGAAATAGAACACTGGTAGTTTCCTCATGAAATTTCTCTTGTGAGGGCTTTCACTTTCTAAATGGTATCTTGTCTGACATCACAATGTTCAAAAGCACATTATTTTTGAATGGGGGAATTATTACCCATTGAGTATGAAGTTAAGGTTATGCAAGACGTATAAATTCTAGAGATCTGCTGTAAAACACGGTAAATGTTTTTATCACCATAAAAAAGGGTGGGGTATGAGAAAATTTTGGAGTATAGATATACTTCTTAGCTTGATTGTAGGGATGATTTGATAGCTGTCCAAACACATCAATTTATATAGAGTAAATCTGTATGATTTTTGTATATCAATTAGAACTTAAAGCTGTTAACCCTTTTTAAAGCAGATGTCACATTTTGGGAACTATTACATATTTTAATCAATATTTTTCTTTAAAAATGTTATCAAAATATGAAATTTATACATTTGATCTGAAATTTTATGGTGAGATTTTAGAATGGTTTACAAAATTGAGAGGGAGGTACAGATGCCTCATATATTCCCTACCTCCACACAGGCATACCCTCCCCCATCATAAACATGATTAACCCGAATGGTCTTTTTTTTTTTACCAATTACGAACATACATTGCCACATTAGAATCACCTAAAGTCGTGATTGACCTTGGAGTTCATTCATGGTGCTGTACATCCTATAGGTTTGGCAGTTAGATAACAATATTGTCATTCAATATCACATCTTTCACTGCTATAAAAATCCTGTGTTCTGTCTATTCATCTTACCCCCTTCCTAACCCCTGGAAACAACTGATCTTTTTATTGTCTCCATAGTTTTTTCTTGTACTGAATATCAAACAGTTGGAATTATACAGTATGTACCCTTTTCAAATTGGCTTCTTTCACTTAGTACTATGAATGCAAGTTTCCTTCATGTCTTTTCATGGCTTGGTAGCTCATTTCTTTTTAGCACTGAATAAAGTTAAATTGTGAGGATATACCATGAATTACTTATCTACTCATCTGCCGAAGGGCATCTTGGTTGCTTCCACATTTTGGTATTTAAGACTACAGATGCTATAAATGTCCTCGTGTAGGTTTTGTGGGGACGTGTTTTCAGCTCCTTTGGATAAGTACCAAGAAGCTCAATTGCTGGGTCATATGGTATGAGTGTGTTTAGCTTTGTAAGAAGACCACTTAACTGTCTTCCAAAGTGGCACTTCACAACCCCAACAAAACAATGAGTGTTTTTGTTGCCACACAACCTCACCAGCATTTGCTGTTCTCATTGCTCATTAAGACTGTCAGTACCAATCCAGAATGTTCTGGCTTTTCCTTTAGTCTTGTCTTGCACACCAGGTATGTGGGCCAATTTTGGATTTCACCCAGGGCATTCCCTCTGGTTCAAGGCAACACTCTGTTAAGATCTACAGCACATTTAGTAATCAGGTTCTTTTCTTCTTTTCAGTGAGTTTTAAAGGTTCTTTGTGTAGTTTAGGTAAGGGTGCTTCATCAGTTGTATCTTTTGCAAATATTGTCTCCCAGCATGAGGCTTAACTTCCAATTCCCTCAGTACTGTTGTTTGCAAAGTGGACATTTTTAATTTTAATGAAGCCCAGTTTATCAATTATTTCACTCCTGGGTTGTGGCTTTTGTGTTACACCTAAAGGTATGATGGACCTAGAGGACATTATGCGAAGTGAAATAAGTTAGTCAGAGAAAAACAAATGCCATACGATTCCATTTATATGTGGACTCTAAAGAACAAAATAAACAAACATATAAAACTGAAACAGACTTGTAGATACAGAGAATAGACTGATGGTTGTCAGAGGGGAGGGGAGTTCTGGGACTGATTGAAAAAAGTGGAAAGATTAAAGATTTCAAATTGGTAGTTACACACCAGTCACAGGAATGCAAATTGCCGCATACTGAATATAGTCAATAATATTGTAGTAACTATGTAGAGTCCCAGGTCGGTACTGAAAATATTGGCGGGAACACTTTTTAAAGTATATGGTTGTCTGACCACAGCACTCTGCACCTGAAACTAATACAAAATAATAAACTGTAATAAAATAAATCAACATGCTCATAAAATAGTGCTCTTTATAGGCTTGCTAAATAGTAGGACTCTTTAAGATGTTCCTAAGTATGTCCACTTTTCAAATAAAAGTATTCTAAAGAATAAAAGTAAAAAGGCATCATTATACCCAAGGTAAGCTACATTTTCTCCTATGTTATAGTCTAAAAGTTTTATAGTTTTGTGTTTTACATTTAAGATTATTATACATTTTGAGCTAATTTTTGTGACAGGTGTAAGATCCATGTCCAGATTATTTTTTTTTCCTTCATGGATGTTCAGTTTTTCTAGCACCATTTGTTGAAACTATATTTCCTTGATTGTATTGCTTTTGTTCCTTTGTCAAACAAAGATCAGTTGACTACATTTATGGGGTTCACTACTGGGATTTCAATGTTATTCCTTTGATCTATTTGTCTATTATTTTGCCAATACCACACTCCCTTGATTACTATAATTTTATAATAAGTCTTGAAGTCAAGTAATATCAGTCTTTCAACTTTTTTCTTCTTCAGTATTGTCTTGTCTTAGCTATTCTATGTTAATCTCCATCTATTTATATGATCATATGATTTTTCATTTTAGTCTGTTGATGTTATGGATTACATTAGTTGACTTTTGAATGTGGACCAGCCTGACATAGCTGGGATAAATTCCACCTGGTCAGGGTGTTTATTATTTTTATACATTGTTAAATTGAATTTTCAAATATTTTATTGCAGTTCTTTTTATTAGATATATTTTTTATTGATGACACTATTATAAATGTCCCCAATTTTTTTTAAAAGATATTTTGAGAGAGAGAAAAAAGGAGGGAGAAAGAAAGGGAGAGAAACATCAATGTGTGGTTGCCTCCCATGCACCCCCTACCAGAGACCTGGCCTACACATCCCAGGTATGCTCACTGATTGGGAATTGAACCAGGGACCCTCTGCTTCACAGGCCAGCACTCAATCCACTGAGCACAACCAGCCAGGGCAGTGCTCCATTTTTATAAGAGATATTGATCTGTAGCTTTCTTTTCTTGTAATGTCATTCTCTGGTTTTGGTGTGAAGGTAATGTTGTCTTCACAGAATGAGTTAAGAATTATTCCTTCTGCTTCTCTCTGCTAAAAGATATTGTAACAAATTGGTATAGGCCATGGCCGTGTAGCTCAGTTGGTTAGAGCGTGGTCCCTAAACATCAAGGTTACAGGTTCAATCTCTGGCCAAGGCAAACACAAGAATAAACCAATGAACACACAAATATGGAGAAAAATCAATCTCTCTCTTTCTCTCTCCCCCTTCTTCTCTCTCTATAAAATCAATGAGTAAATACAAAAATAATTGATATAATTTATTCCTTAAACATTCGGTAGAATTTACCAGTGATCCTGTCAGTGACTGGCAATTTCTGTTTTGGAAGGTTATCAATTATTAATTTAATTCCATAAATGGATATAGACTCATTCAGATAATCTTATTCCTTCTTACGTGAGTTTTCACAACTCGTATCTTTCAGAGGATTGGTATATTTCATTTAGGTTATCAAATTTGTGGGTGCACAGTTATTCATAAATTTCATTATTATTCTTTTCATTCCCACGGGACTTGCAGTGATATTCTCTCATTTATTTCTGATTTAGTAATTTGTGTCTTTTCTCTTTATATCATACTTGGCCTAACTGTAGGCTTTCATTTTAGTGAGATTGTTCAAAGATCTGCTTTGGTTTTGCTGGTTATCTCTAGTGACTTCCTGTTTTCAATGTCATTGATTTCTGCTCTAATTCCTATTATGTCTTTCTTATGTTCCCTTCTTTCAATTTGCTCTTCTTTTTATGAAAGATGAGCTTTATTAAGATATAAATGACATATAGAATTATAAGGTATTTAAAGTATACATTGTGATTTGAGATATTTATACATTGTGAAAGAATTCCCCCAATCTAGTTAACTAACACATCTATAACCTCATATATATTTATAGAGAGAGACTGTATATATATGTATGTGTATACATATATATACATATATGTGTATCTATATAGAGAGAGAATTTAAGTTCTATTTTCTTAGCAAATTTTAATTATGCAATTCAGCTTTATCAACTATAGTCACCAAGTTTTACATTAGACTCTCAGACTTTATTCATCTCATAGGTGAAAGCTTTTAACCTTTTACCAACCTCTTCCTATTTCCTCCAGCCCCTGGCAACCACTTTTTTATTCTTTGTTTCTATGAATTTGACTTTTTTAAAAAATTGCATATATAGATGATACCATGCAGTATCTGTCTTCCTCTGTCTGGCTTATTTCAGTTACCATAATGTCCTAAGTTCCACCCATATGGACAAATAACAGGATTTTTTTTTTCCTTTTTCATGGCTGAATAATATCCTGGAGGTAAATCTCACACTAGTGTAAGTCTCCCCAGAGTTTTAACTCTTGCATTTGAATGCACTAAGCATCCCACATTTCAGCAATTACGGTTCATGTTTTCCTACTCTGGCACTGTTTTTCAAGGTGGTCTCAGCTTGTGACTCTGCTTAGGGAAACCTCAACTCCTTAAATGTGCCTCTCTCTCCGTTCTTGGGAGTAGCCTTTGCCCTATGTCCTCCCTTCTTTTTTGAATCCAAAAGGAATTGATTTTTTATTCTGTTCAGCTTTTTACTTGTTATTAGCTTGGGGTGATGACATTCTAGCTCCTTACATGCAGAATTCAGGATCTGAATTTACCTGAAAATATTCCATACTTGACTTGTACAGCCATTTGGTCCCTTCGTGATAAACTCAGATCAAACGGGAACTCTGGTTTGGAATATATAGACTTCAAATGTGTTATTGTATTGGATGTTAACGGTTAGAAAATAGAACAAGATAATAAAATAAAATATATAAATAAACCAACAGGAAGACAGAGTCACAGACATATGTATGGGTCAAAACGAAAAATATGTATTTTCAGATAATTAAATAAATATACCTAAAACAAATAGTATACATTAATTATTTCATAAAAAACAAAAAGAAACTAATTGAAAAAGCGGCAGAATTTACTTTAGATTGGAAAATGCATTAAATAACTTGGCATGGTGATTTCAGGAACCAAGTCCAGTGTTGGAAATACAAGTACACATGATAAAATTAGTTTTATATTTCAATATTGGCTTAATAATTCACAAAATCCTGTCACAGAGATAGGATTTTTTTTCATATACCAGATCCTCCTGGACAAAAGAAAAAAATGTAATATCAGTAGACCTCATCACTGAAGATACACATTTTCTTAATAATCTTATTAAAAGAGGGAATTACAACATTTTGTGCTTCTCTATTACTTTTTAGAACTATGAACAAAATACCCACACTGCAGTTCTAGAAGGGGACATTGCTAGCACAGGGAAAACTGTTGGTGAGATGAGATGATCTCCATCGGGATGTTCGGCCCAGGCTCTGCGGCCCCAGTCTTCTCATGGTGAAGACTCGAGACCTGCATGAGGTTCTGTTTTTATTACTGATTTTATATTTTATTGGACAGTTACAGTTCAGAATCTTAAGTGTTTAAAACAGGAAATTCTTATGTAATTCACCTTACAGGAATACAATGTAATACTATGCGTAGTAGCTAATCATTCACAATTACTTTTCCAAGTATAGCTGTGACTAATTTCTCAGAAGCCCTCACCTAGAGAACACTCACAAAATGATAAGATTAAGATATTCCAAATATGAAAGAACTATAGAAATAATTCAACAATCAAATATATAATAGTTCTGTAACAATTGGACAATATTATATGCTCAGAAGATTTTCAGTGGACAAAATAGACCAGCAAATACTGTCAAATAACAGAAAATTTCTAAAGGTGAATATTAAGGCACGTACCTGCATACCCAGGTGCAGCTGCCACTCTAATACATAAATCCATATGATTTATAAACCATTTATAAATACCGGTGCTCTTTTTAGACCCACAGATCATTTAAATAGACGTTTCAGTTCTGAAATGCATTATTTCCTACTACAATTTATATTATCAATCAGCAGAATACATACAAGTTAAAAAGAGCCCGGAGATCCTTGGGAGAAGCACTTGTTAAATGTATCCTGAAAGTAGATTTGAAAAGTTTCCCCTTCTAAATTTATGTTTCCAGAGTCCTAATAAATGAAAGCTGGGCTGCTATCCAGGTTCCAAGCCACTAGAGCCTGATTGTTTTCTATTTGTTTCAGTGTTTAAAGCCAACAAAAGCTGCATTAAAACTGACAGTGCCAAGTAGTAACAAGCATATTTTAAGCATAGCTAATGTACGAACCCACAGCCCCAGGTTCTAATATTTCAAATACAACAGAAGTTAGAGGCTAGTCTCGTTGTCACTGAGTTTTATGAAACCAACATTTTTCAAAAATATACCTTGTTTATGAAAACACAAAAATATCCCCCTAATAATATAGTGATAAGTTATATTATTCTATATTCTCTGTATTGTTCCATGTCTAGTCACATATTTCTTATAGCCCTATCTTCTTTAAACAGAAGCTTAAATGGAAATATATTATGTCTTTCATATTATTTTTACATCAAACATACACATGAACATGTACACATACACACACACACTACAACACACACAGAGCTGGTTCTGTTGTTTTGTCCTGACTTTCAAAACCATTTCTAATTTCAATCATTCACGTCCTGCTAGCCACTTCTGAGCAATGAACCTGCCCCCCCCACCCCCGTCTCCAGGTCAAAACATGAAAAATACAATTATCATATTTTAAATGACCAGTTAATTTCCTATAACTTTCATTTTTATATTTTCATTTAAATAAATAAAATCATTTTAGTTAATTAAGCCTTGAACTTTTTAAATTTTGGTATTTCTAATTTCATTTAAGACAAAAACTGCTGTTGCTAACATTATAAAAGTCAAGTTATGAGCCAGGCAAATGGGGATCTTTAAAAGATCTTTAAAGATCTGTGCAACTTTTCTGTTGAATATGTTTAATTACCTTTCAAATGTTCTCCAGTTAATAATGAAAATATTTCAAAGAGTATATATTTTAAAGAACAAGGCTGAGAAGTCTGATATTATAATTACTGTTTTTGAGAATTTATATAAGCAAACAGGCAACCAGAAACATTCAAGATTAAAATACATACTTGGGATATTTAACTATAATCTGCTTTACTTTTTTTACTTCATTCTATTCTGCTGATGCAAATGTAGTGCTAATCTTCAATTAACCTACGTTAATTTGTCTAATGATTAACAGAAATAAATCTCTATTGTGTTTCTGCAGTTGTGCCTTCCTCTATTCATATTAGGAAAGGGGTAACAATGAGAATCATTTGAAGTATTTGGAAAGAGTCCTTGACCCAGTTAACAGGTAATGCAAATTCTCTCATTTGATTCCTTCCTGCTTAGCACTCCATAATGTAAAGATTCAAAGCCTTTTAGAGTACAAAATCCCTATTTAAACACCAGACAGTTGAGAAACACCTAAAATTGTTTATTTCTATATCAATTATCTTATAATTAGTAATTTTAATTTTATTATTCACAACTGCACTCATGATCTTAGGTACGTGTATCTGTCTATAGGAATTGTTACGTACTCACTTGTGTTTGCAGAGGCCTTGAACGATTTCTTTGTCCTTACCAAACAAATGCCCTAAGATTCTGAAGGAATCCCCACAAAGGCCAAGGATACAGCTATGTTAACTTTTGTAATTCTTGGCATGTTAATATTCATCTGATACACTCTTCATTTTAGAGATGAAGAAACTAAGGCTCTGGAATTTTAATTGGCTGAATTAGCACTCGAGGGGGAAAGAGGAAGCTGATTTTTTCCTTAGTTCTATAGCTTGGCCTCTCAAACAAACAGAATCTCATTTTTAAAAAGCTAAGTTCAGGCTGTATGTTGAGAAAAAATAGAACTGAAACATATAAAAACCATGATCAAATGAAATAGGTAAAAATACTCTTTGAAACCAAAGAGCCATATGACGTGACAATGGCCACTGATAAAGCACTTTCAGCTTGACATAACATAATACAGTATCTCTGAAGAACGTGGGGTTTTTTGCTTGTCTGTTTGTTTTTAAATATAGGGCTTATAAAACTCTAAGGCAATTTCTCTAGTTATGGGCTTGCCTAAATCCATGGCTAAGGGACTGTTATAGTCACTAGAATACATGCTTTTTCTTTTTTATATAACAGCCTAGATATAAAAGTATTCCTGACACAAAACTATTAAAAAGCGTTAAATTCTATCCTCCAACCTGTGGTTCCTTCAGGCCAAATTTCTTTTGGTTACTGATTTTATGGTTTACTTTTCTCCTTTGATTCATGTCACTGATGGTTTGAAGGCAGCTCCTTTAGACTTCGGTGTTGATCAACTGAACTGAGACAACCTTTAAGCAGCTAATGGTGTTGCATTTTTCTTGGTACTGGATATGAAACTAGGTGTTGAGGGAATCCCTTGATCTTCAGGGTGTCAAATTCTTTGGAAAAACAATGACAATGAACATAAATGTTCATTGGGAGTCCTCTATGTATAATTTTTCTAGTGTCTTGGTGTTTGCATTATATGATAATATATCACTTGAATAATATTTTGTTTTCAATTATAGTATTTTCAGTTAATTTATTATTTTATTGATATTCAAATTACTCCTTTTCCAAAACTTTTCTGGATTACTCTTAAATTCATATATTAAATTATACTCAAGTAATATCTCTTAAAGTCATTCAGTTTTTTTCCTATTGAATTAGCTACATGTTGCAAAACATTACCAATTTTCTAAAATATTTGATCGCTGGCCTGTCTTTTCTTTTGCCTGATTGGATTTCTATCCACAAGTCCTCTACTTATAAGTAGATTTCTTCTCATGAGTCCCTTCCATCAAATATAGAAAGAATTTTCTCTAGATAGAACTCATTGGGAACAAACTGTATTTTACAAGTATTATTAGATCTTTTGCTGTGACTCACTCCCATGCAGATGGTACACATCTGAAGAGGCTCTATTCTAACTAGGAAAGATCCAGCTGATGCTCTAAAAAATTATTCTCTCTTGGTGAAAAGTTAGCTTGCTACTGCCTTCCCTGCTGCATTATTAAACACGAAGGAGTGATTCCCTTAATCCCCACCATCTGCTCTTCCCCTACTAAAAAGTGAAAACATCCCCTTGTGTTTATAAATGTTGCTGCTAAAGCTTCACAAATTATAAGCGATGGTTATGAAATTTCCATATATACTACAAGATCAAAACAAAATCCTAGTAAACATAAATCTGTAAGAAATAAACCAAATTTATATCACATGATAAACTCAACTATGTTTTAATGTAATGCAATTATATTTAAACTGCAGTCTCAGAATGCAAATTATTTTAGCATTTCAGTAAAATATTTGCATTTTAAATACACTCCTACTTGTCCAGACTTCCAAAAGTACATATGCTAAGAAAATGGATCATCTTCAATTCTTTTTAATTTTCACAGATTTGTATAGCGCACAGAATTTTAGCATCAGTAAAGATTCTGTTTCATTGGTATTAAAGACAAAACAAAACATCTGACTGCTCAGATGAATAACAGACTTGAAACCTTTAAACTAGAAAAGGAGGCACAATTGCCACACGCCAAATTTTCAATTTACAGGAAAGTTACTTACATTGAAGTATTACTAGGCAACAATAGTAATACTACTGTGTAGAAGAATCTTGTTTTCTCAGAAAAGGTACTGCAAACCAGAATCATCCTAGCTTAGCTCCAAAATATCAATCAATCAACTGACTAACCAAAAGTATTACAATCAAAAGAACATCTGAGTTCCTAAATGCTTTAATTTGATATTCATATTTTTACAAATAACTTAAAAGCTCTTCCTAGTTCTCTTTTGCTTATAGTAAGAACATATTTGAATTAATATTGAATTTTTGTTGACAACCAATTGTGTTAGCTTTCCTCTAGGATGCTATCTTTGTCAGCAGACCAATTTCTATTTCATGAAGTTTATTCCTTTTATGCTTAGCAAATAATTCCTTATCACCTAGGTTCCAAAACCTTTTCACCTATTTTTTTCTTCAGTGTTTTTCCTTTAATTTTTGTCCCCATGCTGTTCTTTTAGATTCTATAACACTTCTGAAAACATCCATTCTTGCTTAAAATAGAATTCATATAATTAGCTGTTTTATCATCACAGAACCCAGTAAGTAAAACAATAATTTTTTGGTCTTTTTTTCAAATATTCTTTCATGACTCTAATATACCACATGTTTATTTTTCTAGTCCAATTACCTGTCCTAGTGGTTTTGTTGCCTTCAATCTGGAGTTGGAATTATTTAGGTAATGAGTTCACTGTAATCATACAGTAAAGCATTTGCCTTCTTACAGCTTTCTCACTTGTTGGTATAAGACTTCACTTCTTGATATTTAAGAGAAACTGCTGTCTGTACCTTAGCATGGTTTTTGGGGTTATGTCAGAGGCTACTTTGGTATAGATACAATTTGCAAAATATTCTTCCCTAGATAATCTGCCAGTACGCTGGCTGGTCCTGCCTGTTCCTGTGAGCTTTATAGAAAGGCTCCTCTCCATGCGAACTATCCATGACCATCCATGTCAAATTTATTCTTATCTCACCCAAATATACACTCCATGAGTCTGTTCTGAAATGTATCTGTCATGAAACTGTCTCTTAAAATATACTTTGTACCATGCTTACTTTTTCTTACCCATAGTCTTGGAGTGATACCGTATTTCCTAATTCTCTACTTGGTCTCATGCTACCTTTGTGGCATTTTACCTTAAATCTGATAAGGTTATGCTCATTTCTATATTTTATTCATTTCTTCCATTTACATACTGCCAGTAATATGTTCTTACTCCTTCATATTTGCTGTCATTTTATAAATTCTCAACCTTAACCCCACCGAGTTTCATGTAATATGGTCAGAATCTTGGAAATGATTACCATTGTTTCTTTTTTTTTAATTATAAAAATAGTAGCAATGCATTCCAAGATAATTTTACACATTTTAACAAAAGCAAAGAGAAAATTACATGTATACAACGATGTTATTTTTGTTTTGTCTATATTTTCCATGTGTATATTCAGGTGTTACCGTCATATCTGTACATCACACTCAGCCAAGAATCCAGACCTGTGGTACACCAGCATAAGCTACTGGGGAAGCACACGACCCTGGTCCACAAGGAGGATCGTTTATGAGATTCAGAGTCAGGTTCCAGGAGCACGATTATAGGCTGGCTATAGTTAAATGGTCTTGCAGCTAGTCAATAACGGAACTGATTATTACTTTCTCCTGGACTACAACTACTTTCCAGAGTGAAATAATTCAACTAAAACCCATTGCATCTAAATAATTCAGCTTTTAGTGTCAGGAGCTCAAATATTATGGCAGGAGATCTAGGAACACATAGGATTTCTCAAATGCGGTTGCAACTCTCACTTCTGGGCAGTGAGTCAAACAAAACAGTGAAGCAGTAAAATGAAACGTTCATTATAAACTCCCTGCACACAGGCAGTAATGCACAAACACATTTCTCTCATTTGGAGTAGTGTCTGACCACTTCCCTAATCAAAATAGTCCCTCGGTACTCACTTTGATAGCCCATTCATACTAGATTGTATGTGTCTAATATAATTTATAGTCTTTTAACACCTCTTGTGGTATTTATGTTTCATTAGGGATAGCATTTTGGAAACATAAAACTTAAAAGAATGAACTTTTACCAGCAGAATATTTAATGCATTAGCCGTCAGTATGTGGAATAGACAGCATTCCCAAGACTCTGGAAACCCCATGAGGAGGGCCGTCACTCCACTGGGTGTCCTGCTTTTACAGGACAATCTAACTGGTTCTCTGAGCAGGTGCACTGTTTACATGTACCCTAGTGTCTGCCCTGATGCTGACATTCACCTCTGCTTACTGGCCTCAAAATGTAGCTAAAATTATCCCTCTGGCATACTGTTGCCACTGGAAGCATACGTTTAAGCTCTGATTTGCTGAGTAGGACTGCATAAAAAAATTCAGTACACAGCAGAGCTAAAGATGATGCAGAGGTACTAAAATGAAAATAGACAATTTTGCAGCAGATTGCCTAACATATTGGCAGTTTTCAAATCACATCTCAAATCAGATGAAATAAGTTTCAGAAAGTTATTTAGCATGAAGAATACATTATTAAATTCAACATATAAAATGTTAGTATAGATCTTCTGACTCCCATTGCTGCTTGCCTATAGCCTCCCCCCTCGCAACGCTGGTATCGTAAACTTCACTGCCAGTGAGGGCTGAGCATCCCCCCTGCAGTCAGCGAGCAGGCACACTTTCTAGACATCATCTCTTCATACTTAACCACACAGGTCACCTCCTAGTTCTACTGAAATTTAAAAATCAGTTTTAAAATGAATTTTTTCTATGAACCATCAACAGTGGTCAGGTATTTAACAAATGTATCTTCCTGTTACTTGAATTTGTGTTGTTAGTACTATTGTGTGGCAATTACATGGGAGCAAGTGAGTGGTGCATTATTTACTGTGACACATTTTGTTTCTGAAATGAGTCAGGTATGGAATACACAAATTACCTATTCTTAAGATTTTGTCATGGAATTGAGATCAGTTTACCGAGCTCTGTGGGCTTGCTGTTTCTTGTCATCACTGTAGGCATTTACCAGAGGAGACACTTCATGCACAGCAAATACATGCACACAGTAGGACAGCCATTCGGTGCCAGGAGAAAGGAGGTGGGGACAAAGAGTTGCCCACTCAAAGATCTTAGGGGATGACTATTCAGTGTGGCTCACCAGGAATTCTAATATTGCCACTTTAGCTTACGTTCAGTGGCAGGGTATATCAAGGCCATTTTCCTAAAAATATGAAATCCAACTTCTTTACCTAAGACTTTGGGTAAAGAATTCACTTGGAATATGGATGAGGTGACACCCAGCTGGAAGAATATGTTACTTAGAGAATTACAAACTAATTTAACTGGAACAAATAAGTTCTTTCTCTGTGCTCACTTTTTCATAATGGATTAATAATGTCTGCCAGGAATAACTGCATTTTTGACATCCTGGACTTGCTGTATGTCTAACTTCCTATCTTTTCTAAAGATAACCACCTAGTGTCTTCTATGGACAGCACACTTTCTGTCAAGCACTATCTTAGCCACTTTATGTACAAGTATTTTTAGTCCTTACAGATTTCCAATAAAGTAGGTATTACTATGCTCATTTTACAGATTAGAAAACTAAATCTCAGCAAGATTTCTGTATTTGAGATAAGAATCTCCATTTGTATGGTACCCAAATCACTTTATCACAACGAATCCCATGTGCTACCCATCCTTCCTTTTGCCTCCCATATACTGGAATCTCCATGGGACATACTTCCTACCTTTCACAGGGCCATATTCGTGATCGTCTATCTAGGCCAAGAGCTAATTGTTGAAATAGTGCAAAGCCATTAAGCCCACACACCAGAATGTGAAGACTCTTTTAGGTTACTCAGTTACTATAATGCTTGGATAACTTTTCTCTTTTGTAATGAAATAAAGTTATTCATAGATGATACTGAGCACTGAACTATCAAAGTCATCTTAGATTTGGAATTTAAGATGTTATTTACTGAACTTTGTGGCCAAATCAGGAGACATATCTGTACTCCCTTGAGCTTAATTAATATGTGTGGGCTTAAAATAATCATGTTTGTCTTGTTTTCATTGATATTTGTGTACTTCCAAAAACAAATTGTACGCATAACTAATGAAAAAATTGAAATTTTTGTAACAGTACTTATTTTTTCATCTTTTCTAATGAAATCTAAATGAGAAATAAGTCTCATATGAAATATGGTATTTATAATCATTCTTGTATTTTACCTTGTTTCATTCACATTTTCAGTAGGAGAGATACATTTGATTTTGCATAGAAATTCTGTGGGCTTTATTCTTTTTTTAAAGTAGGTTTTATTTCTTTTTCTTTTTTTCTTTCTTTTTGCTATGAATTGCTTGGAATTTTGTTTATCTTGGATAAATGGAAGTAACCCAGACTAAAAAGTCTGCGAAACTGTTTTGTCTCAGTAGGCCCCATTGAAAGCCCAGCAGGAGCCAAGGGAACGAGACGTAGGCCATGCTGGAGCAGACTGTTGCCAGAAGTATTACTCATGCTCATGAGTTACTGTCAATACATGATGGGTAAAAAACTGGACAAATGTGAACAGCATGAATATCAAGCACACATTAATTAATGGTGACTCCCTCCTCGCCAATAAACAAAATCACAGATCATAGAACAAAATCCCAAGAAGAAGCATGTCTAGATTTAACTTTTAGTTGCATTCGTTAAGCAATATCATATCCATTAAATCAATAGCACCATATATGTTTATATGGCTCAAGTTTTACTGAGAGCTTTCACACATGTATCATTTCATTTGATCTTTACAACAGCCCTGTGGGATAAGTAAGGCACACATTTTTCT
This sequence comes from Desmodus rotundus, assembly GCF_022682495.2. NCBI lineage: Eukaryota > Metazoa > Chordata > Mammalia > Chiroptera > Phyllostomidae > Desmodus > Desmodus rotundus. The sequence continues at coordinate 70,280,123 of NC_071388.1, read as the reverse complement.
CCTCTTGTTATTAGTTTGTAAAGCTCAGTTTCATCAAGCAACTTATCAAACATTAAAAGGATTGGGGTTCAAACTCATGTCTCCAAACCCCCAAACTTGTATTATTTTGGTTCTGGTATAATCTTTAAAATCAATTGCATTCTAAGTACAGATACACAACAAATCTTGATAAACTTCTAAAACCACTAGATTTGATATGACAAATCTTTCTTCAAGTGCATTCTCTGAAAAAGCTTAAATTTACTTGATAAAATCTTTAGAGTTCCTACAAGGAATTAGCTTAGAAGCACAGCTTTGAATGTCAGGAACATTGGTACAAAAATCACAGGCTCCTTGCAGCTGAGTTGCGACTTGCAGATGTTACAGGCAGAGCCAGTCTCTCTCAGAACCCCTAAAAAATTCAAAATGCTGTGCTTCCCTCATCAAGGACAGAGTATGTTCCAATACCATCGTATTTCTTTCACATGATTTAAACAAGCAAAAGAAAAAAAACAAAAAGCTTTGGCCATGTGAACATCTGAATAAGAAAAAGCAGTGTCACTTTTCACACAGATATCATCAGATATCATTGGTTGGTGCAGGCAACTTAAATGTCACATCTTCAGAAAGGTAGGAAAATCCATTTATCCCCTTTTGATGACAAATAACATGTATTTATGAACACTTAAATCCAAGTAATTAGGTCTTGGAATTCTTTGGCATTACTGTAGATAAATGGAAGGCACAATATTATTTGTGTAATATTTGTCTTTAATTTGGAACTCTGTATCTTAGTCTAACCATGAACCTATGTAGACATGATTAAGGTGGAAGAATTAATTTCCTACAAAATGAAATACACAGTGTTCCTAGCAGAATATTATCAGTATTCCACAGCTTGCTTTTCTGACACCATAACTTTTCTCATTTTTTGTTTAAAAATGTAAAGTCCTTAGAACTAGATAATTAAATTCTGTGACTAAAGTATACACATGTTTTTGTGTATATGTTTATACAAAGACTAGATGGTCATTAAACTAAACTTATCCTAAACAAAAATAGCTCCTTACTTATGATATAAAATTAAAAGTATTGTAGTATGATTTCAATAATATGTTATATCATATTAGAAATTATTTGTGTGATGCTATAGATATCTACATGATCAGGCTAAATGATCTAAATAAATACATATATTTTAAAATGTGAATGGTACCCACTATATTGAAAAATTTTCTATAACTCAAATTTTCAACTTTAATTATATTTTGAATTATAGTACTTCATGATATGTAAATGTTGATAAGAATTACATCCATCTTGGAATAGTTCTTTCTGAAAAATACCATTTAATGCTAATATTATTATTTAAATACATTGACTTAAGAGATTCTTTACATACTGAAATGATTAGAAATAGTAGCAATAATAAATGTATAGCCCCTTTCTAAATGTTCAGTTGGTACATTAAGAATTACTGACAAGTTTATTTTCTGTCTCATTTAGTCTCATATTTAATAATAGCCTGTGTAAAATAAGCATCTTACTCTTTAATACTAATGAACTCTTTAAAAATTTAGGTTCAATAATCTAGAATGGTTGTGAAATGAAACCCTTTTCTCAGTTTCTACTGTGTCTTGAAAGCCTTTAATATCTTGGGTTTAATGTGTTTTTATGATATTTTAATCATTTAACATACAAAAAGATTGTTTTATCTTTCTCCTCTTGGCCTTTTACTACTGTTTTAGTAAGAAAGTCATTTCCAGAACTGAAATTCTTAACTTAAAATTTCAATGTCTAATTGTCTTTATTTGGCTCTATTGTCATCTAGAAATGTTCAGGAAATTATCAAGTAACTGGGAAATGAAGACATGATAGCCCAGCTTTCTACATATTAGCAAATTTTTCCTGCTCCAGGGATTATTGGGCAAGCTCTCATGTGTTACAGGGTTCAATTCCAAAATCTTCTTAAATGAAAGGTAATTTAACAATGGATTTTTTGTAGTTGTATTACAAATACAGAAAAAATATTTCATTTAAAATGACTAGATGTCTTGAAACGTGCTTTCTTATTCACAGATCCCTTCATTCACCTACTTCATAATATCGTACTCAACCTCAAAGATCTTTCCTTTTCCTTGAAGACATCCTTGACTTCTTGAGCAAGGATTTGTTCTAATTTTCACAAACCTCTGCTGAGTACTTATGACAAGAGAATAATCCTTTTATTCATGTAAGTCTCATCCTTATATATTCACGTGTTCTCTAAAATGGATGTCTTAACTATATGTGTGCGGGTCCCGTGTTCAGTATATAATATCTCTGTTGTTTCAGTTGGCCTAATGAGTGAAAGAATGCACTAAAAATGTTTTCAAAAAATTCAAACATAGATATACTAATTACTATTAAAACAGATTTGTATAATAAACTCATATAATTGAAACTATTCCATAAAAAATAGACATACTTCTAAAATATATTGTGAAAGGAAACTTTTTAAAAATCTGTGCAAACATTTCACATAAAGATAACTTATGTTCAAAACTCTTGGCAAGTAAAAAAAAGCAAAATAAGAAATCATTCTACATATATAATAAACTACTCTTTTAAAATACATGCGTATAGAAATCTATACTTTCATATAGGGGAATGAATCTATATTTAAAAGTGCTATTAGTAGCTAAAATATTCTGAGCACTTGCCATTGGCCAAATCCTGTCCCAAACTACTTTACATTTACTAACTCATTTCTAACAAATAAAATACTATACTAACACAAAACTATTCTAAACAAAATTTTAGACATTTTGCACCATTTTTGTAATTGGATTTCATATGCATTATAGTTTAGCAAAAATATAAATTCAATAATGAAATAATCTTTGGAAAGTCATTTGATAAATTCCCATTTATCAAAAGTCTTATTTGATACCAGGAAAGAAAGCAAAAATAGGTCAATATTTAGGTCAATTATACTAAGACCCTCCCTGGAATAAATCATATCTATATTTGAAAAAGGAAATTTGATTAGTAATTTATTCAATGCTAATTAGTTTGTAGCCACAAGCCACCTTTACCACCCGCATCACCCTCTCATTCCAATACCTTTGGGTTAGTTCCATTCTTATTCTGAAAGTTGTTTAACCTAAAATGTCTTTAGGGGATAATTTTCTAACCACCTTTTAAACTACCACCCACATCTCCAACAAACTAAAGTGCATCAGAAAAGTTCTTTTTTTCTTTTTCCTTGGTGGAACAAAGGGAATATCAAAACGTAAGTGACATGTAACAATTTGATACTTTCTACTGGTGATATTGTTCTCCTACATTAAAAATAGGAAATTACATCTAAATTATGGGTTGATAGCAATATAGTAAACAATTGAAATTATTAAGTAGGTCAGTAAATAACCTAAATTATAAAGCTTATCAGTTTTAAATTATCTCAAATAACTAGTATAAACTGGAAAAAAAGATAATAGAACTAATTCTTTGCTATTCTAAAAATGTTTATCTCAAAGTCATTGACAATGATTTAGATGAGTGGAAATATACACCTATTTGAGGTTTGTGTAGAAATACCTCAAGAAATGTAACATAATGTCCTCCCACAAATGTATGTCAGCATATAAATGTATATACATTGCAGAATGGGTATGTATACATACAACTATGCATGCACACACACATAAATACATAAATATATGTCAGAGACTTGTATTGAATCAATTTTTGTTTTATTTGCACAAGGCCACCTGTTATTTTAAATGTGGGAATTAGCTCCTTTAATATTATTATTTCAATGATATCAGTAACTTAAATTTTTTGGATAATATTCCTTTTATTGTAATTATCTTTTAAAAACTCTCATGTATTAGCCCTGGTTGGTCTGGCTCAGTGGAATGAGTGCCAGCCTGCGAACCAAAGGGTCACCAGTTCAATTCTCAGTAAGGGCACATGCCTGGGTTGTGGGCCAGCTCCCCAGTAGGGGGCACTCGAGAGGCAACCACACATTGATATTTTTCTCCCTCTCTTTCTCCCTCCCTTCCCTGCTCTAAAAATAAATGAATAGAATCTTAAAAAAATAAAATTAAAAAAGTCTCATGTGTTAAAGTTGTGTTATATGTTAATTTCATTTTGTAAAGAGAGCATTACAAAATATTTGGTGGAGGCAACTGTACTTGAACAACAATTAAAAAATTACACACACACACACACACACAGTGTCTAGCATCTTGTTGGGAACTGCCCTGCCTGGTTTCAGAAGCTGTAAACCCCCATGGCAAGGGCTGAGTGAGATACCTTGGGACCATAAGCCACTGAGGAGACAAAGCTTATCTCCCTGGCAGGGCTGCTGCCTCTGTCCCCTTTACTTCACTCTGCTTTGCCCTGACCAGGTAGCCAATGACGGGTAAGATTCCTCAAGGGAGGGACGACCTAAGACAGGCATGGTCACAAAGAGGCCCTTAGGGAAGGACTTGGGGGGCTATAGAAAAAGGGGGAGATGGACCCTCACACCTCAGCTTTGATATAGCCTGAGTCCTCATTCTGTCTGCAAAAAGTCTCCTAATCTCTTGGCTGCCTTACTTCCCCTGCCTGATTTAAGCCTGAAACAATGACAGAGGACAGTGCAGTCCTGTGCTGGGAAGGGCAGCTTCCCCAGGGCGGGGTGATCAGGCCTAAGAAAGAATACAGAAAACCCTGTGAAACCTGCTTTGCTAAGAGTGCCCTCAATTTTCTGATAAGGGTTCAAGCATGAAAGGAGTTCATTTCCCAAAGTTTTATAGCCCTTTAGCTAACTGACCCTGACTCATAATAAGCCCTCAGAGTTCTTTGTTTGTTATCCATTGTTTGATCCTAGCTGCCTGACAATGATTGATGAGCTTTACCTGTATTCCTGTGCAAATTGAACCCAATAAAAGCCCACTGAGGAAAAGGCTCTCGGTCCTTCTCCTTTGAGAAATCAGCCACCTTCCCTCCCCAAGCAGATCATGTCTTGGTAGACTTATTCTCACCCATGGTGGCCAGCGGGGCCCTGTGGGTGGAGCCCCCCACAGCATCTGATAGTTTTAACTGCCCTATTATCAGGACATAATGGCCTAAAACATTTGAAAACACTTTGTCAGCAATAAGTGATTATAAATTTTAGTTCTTACTGTATGTATTATGATGTAACATCTCTTTCTCATTTTCCATGTTAAGAGAAAGGTAGGCATTGCCATCCCCATCTGACAGATGTAAAGACTATGGCAGCATGCAGAAAAGTGACCTGTCAGCTAGTTAAGGCAGAAATAAGAGACAGTCAGTTTATCACGCAGTCTTCTGACAACCAGCAATCTGTTGGTTGCCTTACACAAAAAGGGGGCCAACCAGGGATTTTTTTTAATGCTTTTGCTAAAACACAGATATCTAGTCAAATAGTGTCAGCTGTAATGAAATTTTGCCTGTACTGGTTTCTTGAAAGTAGTCAAAGCCAATTCAATATCAGGATCTACTTCCATATACCTTCTACATTTTTGGCCTATGACATGGCTTCAGTAACTTTAAGACTTAATTTTACCACTATATTCTCAAAATCAAAGTAAGTTTAATTACCTGGAATAAATTAATAGCTATTTCATTCCAGTTTAACAAACTTGACTCTATCATTAGGCAATGGATAGCTAGGGAATGCACTGGCCACATTTACAGTTTAGGCAAGTTGGCCTAGCAACTGGGGGATGAGTGTGCCGGTCAGAAATGCCATGTAGGAGGCTGTTGCAGGCACTGACTGGAGAGAAGGCCAGGCCCCAACCTAAGACAGTGACGGCAGCACCAAATGAATGTGGGAGAGGTGAGGAAGAGAAGGAAAAGACTCTGAAAGTCGATGTAAACCTAAGGTTCAGCAGGTTGCAAAGAAAATCTGAGAAAAAGATCAACATAAGGAAGAATGAAGGTTTGTAGGAAGGTTTGGTATTTTTAGAGGATTAGATTTTAATCACTATGTATCAAGTTCATGATTCAAATCTATTTGCTCACTTTTCTTTATTAGATGATTTAGATATTAGCATGGGACCTGCAGGTAGCTAAGGAATCTTTTTAAAATTTATTTACTCATGTATTTTTAAGAAGAAAATAAAACACAATGAAATTAGCTTAAAACCTTTACCAGCCATAGACCAACATCTCACATTCTACTTTAACACTTATAAAACTGTGGTTCATAACTTGAAACATCAAACACTTAGTTAAATTGTAAGAGGTTTAACACTCTGTAAATTCAAAAAAGAAAATAAATATAATGGAAATGTACGAATGCTTTGAATTTATATTTACAGATGGGAGGGTATAAAGTTGATATCAAGAGCAATAGATATGAGAAACTAATCACCGTTAATTTTAAATAAAGACAGCATAGAACAGAATAGCTAATATGATTTAATTGAAATTTAAATTCATGGTATGCAAAGCTAAGAATAAAATCATCACCTCCTCCTTTATCAGAACACACAAGTAATATCAGGTTGCACAATCACATTCCATTGTAAAGCATCATGATGCTATTCCATGAAGAAAAGCCAGAGAAAGTGATGCTGATGAATAAATTATGGTTTCAAGTGCTTAAACTGCATGTAAATTTACCTTCTGGAAGGCTGTTAAACAAAAGAACTCTAGATTCTTAATCTATGAAAGTGTTATAAGAAAATGAATGGCCTTTGCCCTATTTTTAAACTCATTTAACTCTCATTAAAAAAATAATAATCTCTATCACACCAATATGAAAACCTATTTCACAGAAAAATCCAATGCCTAATCTCAAAATGATACTGTAAACAATGTTTGTTGCTATGGTAGAAGGTTGGTGATGAGTGGTGTGTCTTCTGATTTACCTTTCCAAATGCATTCTTCTGTGCTTTTAGTTTTATTTTGAAACTACTACATAATCAGCAGCACATCTGACATTGCTGACTTCTTACCGTAAGTGTGTGAAAGCTATATGGGAAAAATGAGAAGAGATTAATAGGGAAGTTTTATATAAATCTTATAATATTAAAGGAGGATTTTTCAGTGGAACAGAATACCTGATTTGGGAAACTGAATAGAATATGTGTTTCCTAAACAGAAAAGATATTATTCTCTTAGAAATGTCATCTATTTGTCTGATTTTATACAAAATTCCTTATGAAAGTTACAGCAAAATATTTTTTAATTTACATAAAAACAATAAAGCATTCCCAAAATATAGATTTCAAAGACTATAATGTTAAACCTAAGGCATTTAAAATGTGTTTTTAATAAGAGAAAATTAAAAGCAAACTGTAATTTGTAGTTTATGGATGGTGAATCTACAGTGTAAACTGAAAAACCATTGTAACTAAAAATGGAGAAACAATTACTAAAAGATGCAAATTGGTCTTTAGACTTTGCTATCTATAAAGAAAGTTTCTTTTTCTGAACTTAACATCAAAAATTTTATTACAATGATCTTTATTATGGTTAACTAACAATAATAAGATGTCCACAATTATGTCCCATTCATTACTATCTCCTATTGGTGGCTTTTGGGGAACACTAAATGACTATGATAAAATAAAATGGAGATTTTTTAATTTAAATAGAGATCAAATAATTTCAAACTTTTGGTTTGGGAAGAAAGTACAATTTTGAAAGAAAATGTGAGAATTAAAGTTGGACTGACAACTTCTCAATTTTTTTAAAAGATTTTATTTATTTATTTTTAGAGAGAGGGGATGGGATGGAGAAAGAGAGGGAAACATCAATGTGTGGTTGCCTCTCACACGCCCCCTCCCAGGGACCTGGCCCACAACCCAGACATGTGCCCTCACTGGGAATTGAACCAGCGGCCCTTTGGCTCACAGGCCTGCACTCAATTCACTGAGCTACACCAGCCGGGGGAAAACTCCTCAACTTGAAAAGTTAGAACATTAAATTCAAATGAATCCATGAACAAAAAAAGTCACAATGTACTATCATTTTATGAAAGAAGAAAATACTTCTAAGATGAGTAATATGTCTTCTATCTACATGCATGTGCATGTGTATGTACTGCCATGAAATCTCACCATTTTTAAAGTGTCTTTGAGAAATGCTGCTTTAAACTTATATTTAAAAATATTTTAGATTTGGGACTTTTATAGAAACTATAAAATAGGAATTCATATTTGATGTTTCCAGGGACTGTCGGGGATACTTTGTTCTCAAATGAGGCCATCGAGTGCCTTGAATTTGACGGATACTTTGAACCTTTCTCAGCCTTGTATGTCTGCAGTTCTAGGATGTTACCACTAGAGGCGAGCCTTGCCTTAACTCCTCAGTCAAATAATGATACATGGAGATGATAGTTTCTAATAACTTTCTATCGAAATATATGGATTTAGTACTTATGTAACTAGTTTTTTAATAATATATAAATTATGTTTAAGACAAAGCTGGCTGACTTGGGTATCTAGTAGGAGGTTCACATAATTCATTATCTTTACAATTATTCAGAATCATTTACAGAGCTTTTTTTTTGACTAAGTGCTTTGCAGAAATTGTATTCAAACTCACAAAACTTTATAGGAAATATATTATTCTTATCTACATCTCATCAATGAAGGAACTAAAGTTCATAGAGTTTAGAAATGTTTAGAGCTCCCCATATTTTAGCTCCTGCATACATTTTGAGTGCCCTCTTTAGTCTTAAACTTATGCTGTGCTGAGTTATTTGTAGTTTCCTAAAAATTCTCATTTCACATATGTATACATATTATTTTAAAATTTTATTTGTAGTACATTCCCACTTGTAATCTCACTCCCTTCTCCTCATTCACCAGAGTAATACCTTACTATTCCACAGGTAGGATCTCAAGTCCTGCTGTCTATGGAAAAACCTGTCCTGCACACATAATCATTGTTATATTCTACAGAGTTCTCTTCAGTAATAAGTTTCCATGTTAATATAATCAAACAGACAATCCCATGTAATTAATATAACATATTTATATCATGTTAAAAGATATAATCAATACCATTTCCTTTTACCTTGCATGAAAAAACTGACCAAAATTTTAGGTGATCAAGCTATTAACAATTCTTTCAAAAGAGTGTTTTTGGTAAGTTAAAGTCTCTTGGTTCAAGGAGTCTAATTGAAACCAAGTTAAACAAAACAATAACAACAACAAAAAAACACAAAAACAAAATAAACTTGTTGCTACATGTAAAAGAAAATTACAAGACTGGTCTCATTTAACAGCTGCCTAGATGCAGATGAATATCCATGTCTTTTTCATCATCATTATTTCTATTTCATACCTTAGTCTGGCATTCTCAGGGAAGGAAAGCCTTTAACTAATAAGAGTTAAATATCCTTATGAAAGACAGGAGTTCTGGCCAAGATGGAGGCATAGGTAGAAAGCTTCACTTCCTCCCACAAATGAAAGAAGGATAACAACCAATTAAAAAAAAAAAAAAAAACTGTGAGAGAGAACTGTGAGAAAATCAAATTACATGGAACTCTGAAAACCAAGGAGATAAAGAAACATTTATCCAGACTGGTAGGAGGGATAGAAATGGGCAGTTGGGTAAAAAAGATGCACAGTGAGAAGGGGGCTGGAGGACCAGGCAAGGCTGTGGCTGGCAGACTGGGTGCTCCTGCATTTGCATGCAGATAAGCTGGGAGTAATAAAGGGGAGCAAGACAGACTGTGAAACCCAGGGTTTCAGTGTGGGGAAACTAAACACTCAAAACCTCTGGCTGTAAAATTCTGTGGAGTTTGTGAAGGCAGGAGAAACTCCCAGTCTCATAGGAGAGTTCCTTGGAGAGACCCACAGGGTCATACAATGTACACAAACCCACCCACCTGGGAATCTGCACCTGAAAGGACACAATCCACTTGTAGGAAGTGAGGGAAGTGACAGAAAGTAGGGCGAGAGTGGAGCAAGCGGCATTCTTCCCTCTTGGACCCCTCCCCCACAGACAGCACCACAGCGCAGCCAAGAGGGTTGCCCCACCTTGGCAAATACTTAAGGCTCTGCCCATTACAATGTAACAGGTGCACCAAGACAAAGAAATATGGCCCAAAAGAAAGAACAGATCAGAACTCCAGAAAAAGAACTAAGCAATGGGGAGATAGACAACCTATCAGATGCAGAGTTTAAAACATTGGTGATCAGGATGCTCACAGAAATAGTTAAGTATGGTCACAACATGAAGGAAGAAATGAAGGCTGTACAAAGTGAAATAAAGGAACATATACAGGGAACCAACAGTGAAGGGAAGGAAACCTACTCAAATCAATGATTTGGAACAAAAGGAATAAATAAGCATCAAACCAGAACAAAGAGAAGAAACGAGGATCCAAAAAAATGATGAGAGGCTGACGAGTCTCTGGACAATTTTAAATGCTCAAACATCAGAATCATAGGGGTGCCAAAAGGAGAAGAGGAAGAGCAAGAAATTGAAAATTTATTTAAACAAATAATGAAGGAAACTTCCCCAATCTGGCAAAGGAAACAGACTTCCAGGAAGTCCAGAAAGCTCAGAGAGTCCCAAAGAAATTTGATTCAAAGATAAAAAATATGAACAGTAAAAATGACAGCAAACTCACAGTTATTAACAACCACACCTAAAACCAAAAAAAAAGAAAACTAAGCAAACAACTAGAACAGAAACAGAACCACAGAAATGGAGATCACATGGAGGGTTATCAATAGGAGACTGGGAGGGGGAGAGAGAGGGGAAAGGTACAGAGAATAAATAGCATAAATGATAGGTGAAAAATAGACAGGGGGAGGATAAGAATAGTGTAGGAAATGTAGAAGCCAAAGAACTTATAAGTATGACCCATGGACATGAGCTATAGGGGGGGAATGTGGGAGGGAGGGGGTGGGCAGGATGGAGTGGAGTGAGGTGGGGGAATGGGACAACTGTAACAGCATAATCAATAAATATATCAAAAAAAAATAAATTTGATCCAAGAAGAAACATACCAAAGCACATCATCATTAAGTTACCCATGATTAAAGATAAGGAGAGAATCTTAAAAGCAGCAAGAGAAAATGAGAGAGTTATCTACAAAGGAGTTCCCATAAGACTATCAGCTTATTTCTCAAAAGAAACCTTACAGGCAAGAAGGGGCAGGCAAGAAGGGAACTTGAAGTCATGAAAAGTAAGGACTTACAACCAAGATTACTCTATTCAGCAAAGCTATCATTTAGAATAGAAGTGCAGATATAAAGTGCTTCCCAAATAAGGTAAAGTTAAGGAGTTCATCATCACCAAGCCCTTATATGAAATGTTAAAGGGATTAATTTAAGAAAAAGAAGATAAAAATATGAACAGTAAAATGACAACAAACTCACAACTATCAACAACTGAACCTAAAAAACAAAACCAAAAACTAAGCAAACTAGAACAGAAACAGAATCACAGAAATGGAGATCATATGGAGGGCTGTTAGCAGGAAGGTGGAGAGAGGAGGATGGGAGGAACAGGTACAGGGAATAAGAAGCATAAATGTAAGCACAAAATAGGCCGAGGTTAAGAATAGTATAGGAAATGAAGAAGCCAAAGAACTTATATGCACAACCCATGGACATGAACTAAAGGGAATGGGAATGCTGGAGGTTGGTGTGGTGCAAGGCAGTGGGGGATAAAGGGAAGAAAAAAAATTGGGACAACTGTAATAGCATAATCAATAAAATATACTTAAGAGAAAAGTATATTTTATTTTTTTAATTTTTACTGTTATTCTATTACAGTTGTATATATACATGTATATATATACACACAGAAATACATATACATATATATACTTTTTCTTAATCCCTTTACATTGTTCACCCAGGCCCCAACCCTTCTACCTCTGACAGTTTTTAGTGTTCTCTATAACTATGGATCTGTTTCTAAACTCTATATGAAAACAAAGTCAATAAAATTTTCTATATTTCTTATCACAATAATTTTTCTCATACATATAACCTCAGGCAAGGGACACAAAAGAAAAAAAAAATAAACAAATGGGACTACATCAAATTAAGAAGCTCTTGCACAGCAAAGGAAACTGTCAACAAAATGAAAAGCCAATCCACTGACTGGGAAAATACACTCACCAATGATACAGCCAATATGAAGTTAATATCCAAAATTTATAAGGAACTTATGGAACTCAACACCAAAAAAAAAAAAAAAAACCCACACAATAACAACAACAAGCAATCCAATTTAAAATGGGCAAAGAATATGAATAGACACTTCTCCAAAGAGGACATACAGATGGCCAATAGACATATAAAAAGATTCTCAATATCACTAAATATCAGAGAAAAGCAAATTAAAATTACAATGAGATATTTTCTCACACCTGTCAGAATGACTGTCATCAAAAAATCAAGAAACAAGTTTGGTGAAGATGTGGAGAAAAGGGAACCCTCTTGGGAATGCAGTTTGGTGCAGTCACTGTGGAAAGCATTATGGAGTTACCTCAAAAAATTAAAAATGGAACTTCCTTATGACCCAGAGATTCCACTTCTGTGAATATATCCAAAGAAATCTGAAATACTGATTCGAAAGAATATATGCACCCCTATGTTCATTGCAGCATTATTTTGTTTTTCTTTTTTTAAAGATTTTTTTTGTTTTGTTTTATTTTTAGACACAGGAAGAGGGAGGGAAAAGAGAGGGAGAGAAACATCAATGTGTGGTTGCCTCTTGCATGCCCCCCACTGGGCATATAACCCAGGCATGTGCCCTGACTGGGAATCAAACCAGTGACCCTTTGATTTGTAGGCTGGTACTCAATCCACTGAGCCACACCATCCAAGGCAGCATTTTCTTTTTTTAAAAAATGTATTTTATTGATTATGATATTACACTTCTCCTAAAGTTTACCCCTTTGCCTGACTCCACCTAGTACTCCACATTCCCTCCAGCAAATCCCCCCTTAATTCATTTTCATGGATCATGCATATAAGTTCTTTGGCTACTCTATTTCCTATATTATTCTTAACATCCCTCTATTCTGTACCTACCAATTTGTACTTCTTAATCCTTTCACTTTTTCCCCCATTCTTCACCTCCCCCCTCCCAAATGATGACCCTCCAAATGAACTCCATATCTCTGATTTTCTGTTCTTCTTGTTGGCTCAGTTTGCTTTTTAAAATTCAATTATTGATAGTTGTGAGTTTATTGCCATTTTAATGTTCAGTTTTGACCTTCTTTTTCTTCAATAAGTCCCTTTAACATTTCACATAATAATGGGTTGGTGATGATAAACTCCTTTAGCTTTACCTTGTCTGGGAACCACTTTATCTGTCTTTTCATTTAAATGATAGCTTTGCTGGGTAGAGTAATCTTGGTTTTAGGTCCTTGCTTTTCCTTTGGCATTTTACTTATGATGTGTCTTGGTGTGGTCCTCTTTGCATCCATCTTGTTTGAAACTCTCTGTGCTTTGTGGACTTCATTTCCTTACCAATTTAGGAACATTTTATTTCATTATTTTTTCAAAAAAATTCAATTTCTTCATCTTTTTCTTCTCCTTCTGGCATGCTTATGATTTGAATGTTGGTACATTTGAAGTTGTCCCAGAGATTCCTTAGCCTATCCTTGTTCTTTGGATTTCTTTTTCTTCTTGCTGTTCTGATTGAATGTTTTTTTTCTTCCTTTTATTCCAAGTTATTGATTTGATTCTTGGCTTCATCCACTCCACTGTTGGTTCCCTGTAAATGTTTCTTTATTTCACTTAGTGTAAACTTCATTTCTTCCTGGGTCTTTTTTATGCTGTTAAAGTATCCAATAAGTTCCTTGAACATCCTAATAACCAGTATTTCGAAATCTGCATCTGATAGATTGCTTATATCCATTTCACTTAGTTCTTTTTCTGGAGTTTTGTTCTATTCTTTCATTTGAGCCATATTCCTTTGTCTCTTCATTTTGGCAGCCTCCCTGTGCTTGTGTCTGTGTATTAGTTAGAGCACTCTCTTAGTAGGATGCCATATTATAGAAAAGCACACTGATAAGTGGGATGGGGCAGAGGCTTAGGTAATCACCAGGGTGGGGCAACCCCTGTGAAACAGGTTGATGGAGTCTCAGATATGCTGTCACCATTCTGTGGCTCTGTGTGGGGGCTCAGAAAGGGCACAATGCCTCTGCCTGGCCTCTGGAGTTTTGTCTGGGAGATAGCTGTCCCCCATGACTCAGGATGATGCCAGACACTTCAGTTTCTCCCCTTATGCCACTGGTACCCTTCCTGCTGCTTCCCTGGTGCTGAAGCCCAGAGGAAATGAGTCAGTGTGAGTCCTAAATCTGTTGCAGGCCCTTTAAGAGGAGTCTCCTAAGAATCCTGCAGTTTCTTCCACTGCTCAACTCCCACTGGTTTTTACAGCCAGAAGTTAAGGGGACTTATCTTCCTGGTGCTGCATCACTGGGCTGGGTGATCTAGTGTGGGGCTGGGATTCCTCACTCCTGAGGTACCCTTCCCAATTTTTATTCACCACACATGGATGTGAGTCTCCTCATTGCATGTCTCTACATCTCCATCCCTCTTACCTATCTGGATGAATGTGATTTCTTTAATTCCTTGGTTGTTGGACTTCCATACAGCTCGATTTTCTGATGATTCTTGGTGATATTTGTTTTGTAGTCTGGTTGTAATTTTTGCTGTGGTTGCGTGAGGAGGCCAGCTGTGTTCATGTGTATCTCCATCTTGACCAGAAGTCCACGGCATTACTTTCAACAGCCAAGATTTGGAAGCAGCCCAAGTTCCCATCAGTAAATGAGTGGATGAAAAAGCTATGGTACATTTACACAGTGGAATATTACTCAACTATAAAAAATAAAGAAATCAGACCTTTTCCATCAGTATGAATGGAGCTGGAATGTATTATGCTAGGTGAAATTAGCCAGTCAGAGAAAGACAAGTATCATAATATGTCACTTATAAGTGGAATCTAATGAACAAAATACAATAGACACACCCAGCAAGCAAACATTTTCCTAAATTAGTACTCTGCAAAATTTCAGCAGAAAAGATAACTGTTTGGATAATTATATTGCAAGTTTTCTTAAGTATAAGAATTCAAAGCCATAATTCTATTTCACTGAGCTTTATAACTGAACTAAATAAAGCTATTTTGAGAACAGGGCTTATATAAAAAGAGGCTACCTGGAATAAATCATTAACATCGTGAAAGTACATTCATATAGATAATTTATGACTTTAATGTTCTTTTTAGATTCATTGGTAAGATGGCACCATTACTTGAGAAGGGTACAAACAGAATTAGGGGGAGTAACAAATTTAGATAGCAACAGCTTGTGCGCAATGGATGGAAGCTGATTTCTGGAGCACTCTCTCTGCAGCTCTGTATGTGAACCCACACTTTAACAACAGCTCCGCATAATTAATAAGGATAAGAGTAACTGTGATCATGCTGCTAATAATGTTATTTGTATAAAAAACAACAGATTTTCAGGGAGTTCTTCAAAAATCTCAGTTCAAGTTTCCCTTATGTGAGCTGCAATTCTTACTTTTCAATAGCACTGCACACTGGTGAGATTCACACACAGTCTTGGTAATACTTTCACTGGAAGATGGTGTAGAAGATACATTATCAAGTAATCATTTACTCTCCCAAAACAAGTTTCATTGATTTTTCAGGTTTGTGGCTATAGATTCTATCTGTAATGGAAGAACCCAGAATTCTATATTTTTCCCTTAGATAATAAAACAACCATCTCTAATAATGTACGCTATATCCAATCACTCTGTTAGGCTATGTATTTTTCAATACTTCAATTTGAGTCTCAAAACCAGTGTTAAGAAATGCTGCCTATTTTTGCACTTACAAAAATACCAGGTGCCTGAAGAATGGCATGTCTGCTCTTGGAGCACTTCACCACTGCGATGCAGGCGTTGGTGCTCTCGTGCCTGGAGATAGAACTAACTATGTTACTACAGCTCGCATTTGGTGAAACCTGCTAATTCAGCTTCTTAAGATATTATTTTCTTTTTGATTCTTTGCATTCTCTTCTATTTATTAGGGTTTCATAAGCTTATTTCTTGGGTTTCTTATACTATTTCCTCTCTAATACTAGGTACTCTCCCTAGTAGCCCGTTTAATGTGTATTCACTTTAACCCATGATTACTTACACTTCTGTAGGGGCCAAAAAATTCCCATAAGTGAATAGAAGTGAATTAAACAGATATTTGAAATATAGATAATACTTGAAATGTAGATAGTAGATACACAGATGGATAAATAAATATGTATACTGAAGGATACAGCAGGAGTTATCTTTTTGTTGAAGACAATATATGCTGTGTTTTCAGATTAATCTGTCAAATCTTTAAATTGCTCACAAAAGCAACCTTACTTAAAGGATGATCACTAAGCATTGGTGTCATTTAGTTGTTCTCTGAATAACAGTCATATATAATAAGCTGTGCTTCCAGAATTATAGGGCTGTTCTGCTGCTGAAGTTTAAAGATAACGTCCTTTGAATTTGAATCAAAGAACCAGTTTTACTTTGCCAATCCAGAAATGTCTAGATGTATTGAATAACATCTTCACGGTACTATGAGATTCTTGCAGCAGTTCCTCCCAACCTTTGTTGCTCCACCTCAGGTCCGATCTTTTTCTGTAATCTATTGTAAATTGTTACAATACATCGCTAAGTAAAATCACTGACACAAGTTTCTCCCATTTCACTCTGCCTCCCATTTTATAGCCATTAAAAAGTTTTTTTCTAAGACACTGATCAACTCAAATAATCCAGTACTAAAAACCTATGTAACATGGCATGCCTATCAAAATGACTAAAATAAATATTGACAACATGAAATGCTGACGAGGATTCAGCAAGACCAATCTATGGGTTATAACCATAGGTTGCAGATGAAAATCCAGATGTGACTCACTTGGGTAATTTCCTATAAGACTAAACATGCAGCTATGATACACGTGAGAAATTGCACCCCTGGGCAATTAGTCCAGAGAACTAGAAATAAAAGCATATTGCCACAAGAACTTGTACACAATGTTTATAGTGGTTTACTCACCACAGCCAAACACTGGAGACAATCTAAATATCTTCCAGGGGCTGAAGGATTAAAAACACGGATTTTATACATAAGTATTCTTACCTTAGAACATTAGTTGGTGACCAAAAGGAGCAAACTATTGATATATTGATACACACACAATTTGAGTGGACCCAAAGGAATTAGAATGAATTTAGAAAAAAAGAGAGAGTTCTAAAAGGCACATATAATTCCATTTAGACAATGTTTGTTAGTAACAGTGAGGGATCAGAATGGATGTTGGAAGGGTGGTGAGTATGGCTACAAAAGGGCAACACCAGGGATTGTTGTGGTGACTGTATCAACGCCAGTATCCTGGTTGTGATATTGTATCCTGGTTTTGCAAAATGTTACCATTTGATTATCTGTGTTGTACCACTGGGTACAAGGTACATGGGGTTTCTCCGTTATTTCTTAAAATGCCCATGAAATCTATACTTATTTTCAAGTGAAATGTTTGATTAAAACAAGAAACTATGATGATTTCACAGTATTTACAAATAACTAGAAATTTCTCAAAATTATATACAAGGACAGTCATAACATGTTCTTCAGACATTTATTATTTTCATCACTTTTTACTAGTTCTGCTCTCCATTCTTATTTCTATCCTGTAATCTACACTTCACACATGTTAAATTGTGGGAAGTTTCTTGCTTATATTGCTCTCATGCCACTGAACAGAGTGAATTGTGGTCTTGTACTTCGGTCTCTATCATCTCCAGTGAATTCTAAGAACAAGGCTTCTGCCCACAGCAGTCCTCCTTTACTCCTCCAAACCAATATGTACTAATGCACATTTGCACTCCAGCCGCCAGGCAGGAGAAAAGAGAAATCAAACAAGACAGGAGATTTTTTTCCCCCACTCTAACTATGTTTTACAATATAAAATCTAGTTACAGAGGAAATAATTTTAATTTGTTTATTGTATTACTTGTGCTCTACTAAGAAAAGAATTTAAGGTTGGTATCAAACTTCATGCAATATAGCAATTTTAAGCACATTTTTTAAAGTAAGAAAAATGTGCTAAAGGTATATTGCTCAGATGTTGCATACCACTCACCTACGGGGACATCATTTATAATGGGTAAAACCATACAGCCCGATGAGGTTCACATGCAATAAAATATTTTCAACATTTCTAAGTACCAAGCACTATTTTATGTGCTTTAAAAGTGTCAGCCCATTTAATCATCAATCCTACCGTAGGATGTAATCATTATCTTCTTTATACAATAAAAAAATTGAGGTTCAGCGGGGGACTGTGACACACTTTGGAATCAAATCCGGATGTACTTGACTACAAAAGATGCACTTTTACCTCCCTACAAATGAGAAGTACGTTTGGCTATAAGCTCTTTGGCAGCCAATTCAAAGAGGAAAACAGGGTCACAGCATTCATTATGTAGAATAAAGTTGTTTGTGAAAACCATGAATGTTCCAGAAACTGAGAACAGATTATTTTGCCTGTTTTTCATAATAGAAAGGACACCACTAAAACAATGGTGTCCACATTGAATAGCATTCTTGTTATTTCCAATTGCAGTTAAATGGTTATCAAATGATGCGGCAAAGATTTCTTGAAAGTACCAGAAGTTTATAACCCTTAATCCAACTAAGCCAGAAACAAAAATTCAACACATTCAGATGTTAATATACTGAGTAGGGTTTCCATACTTTGAACCATTAAGGTGAGAATCCATACACCTGATTCTCCCCATGGCCTGAGAGTCCTCGAAGGTCTCAGCCTAGCATGTGTGCCTAATCTACGCTTGCAGAGATTTTTTTTTTAATCACTGCTTTGGGTCAAAGTGGACTCCAAAGTGGACTCAGGGCTTGATAAAGCATTTGTTTTTTTGACTACTCAGACTAAGTGAATAATATATTCTGTAGCTCATTTGTCCTGTGTAAGCATTAGAACATTTCTGAAAAAAAATTTAGTAAAATTCCATCTTCTCAGTTACTACACAATGCACAATTACATAGCATCTCACTATGAGATAGTTTCACCAATAGCAAATTTCTAGTGTGTTCTAGAAAGGATTGTATTGTTTAGGTATTTATGTTTCTCATTGATTCAAATAGAAGAGGTAAGCTTACATACACTCAACATAGGCAATAATTATACAAACTAAATACAACCTTTATAATAAGATACAATAATTTAAACACTTATTATTCTGTGTCTGTTTATGTAGTTGATATTTTTAAATGTTTTTAGTTATATTCAATATCACTAAATGATTCATTTTCACTTTCCTTTTGATTTTCTGGGGCTTTAAATGTGATTCAAAATAGAGGGTGCTTGCTGTCAGAGTGAAACCATGGATACCTTAGGTGAGCAGATTATTTTTAGAGTGGGGAAAAGAGAGTAAAGAGTTTATGTAATAATTTACAGTATGCCTCAAGAGAATATTTTGCATTTATTTTTATTTCAAAAAAGGATATTAAGAAACAAAAAATAGTTATTGCTTTATCCCTACAATTGTTTTCATATTTATGTGTCTCTACTTGATTTTTTTTACCCTCATTAATTGATTCTTAGTTTCTGAGTTTGATAATTCATCACTAACCTTTCAGACATCTACATAAAATGCATCATTTCTTGTTTTGAGTTATTATTATTTTTTATCCTCTCCCAAGAACATGCTTATTGATATTAGAGAGAGGGGAAATGTGAGAGAGAGAGAAGGAGAGAAATATCGATGTGAGAGAGAAACATCAACTGATTGCATCCCACACGGGCCTGACTGAGGTGAAACCCATAACCTAGGTGTGTGCCATGACTGGGAATTGAACCTGTGACCTTTTGGTTTATGGGATGATGTTCCAACAAACTGAGCCACACCCGCCAGGGCTTGTGTTAGTATTAATAACATTTTTTGATGGGATGCAATGTAGAATCTATTTTTTAAAATACTTGGAACTATATGCAAAAATTGTTTTCTATATATGTTTAGAGATTTGTTAGTCATTTGCAGAATTAAAACTTGGAGTGTTTTATCAAATCATAATTTTGATTAATTAACAAAATAACATTTTAAATAACTTTTTTTTTTCTAAAAGTTTCAGTGGCTTACTAGCAGTCAAATGTCCTTCTACAACTGAAATGAGACTTCGGTAAATGTAGTTTGCTATAGCCTATCAAAAGTTCCTTTGGAGCTATTTTCCAGACTACAGAGTTTGGTGGACATTTAAGTCCTTACTCATACTCAAGCTGGAGTCTCTAAACCACCCCCAAAGTGTATGAGTTAAAAAGAAAAATAAAGATGAAAGAAATTGGGAATTCTTTAAATGTAAATTAATTCTGAGAGAATATTTTAACTAATATTTAATTTTATGTTAACACTCCTCTGAATTTTTTCCAGTATATAATCTCATTGGATTTTCCAAAAAATAAGAACATTTGATTATCCCTATTTTAAAGCTAAAGAGAGATTAGCACAGAAATTGCCTTTTTCACATTTACATACCTAATAAGTAGTATTTTAAAACCTGATCTTTTTCCTGTTTAGACAGCATGGAGATAGGATTCACAAATTGGATGGGCATTTCAAATTCAGATTTTTTTGGTGGGGAGGGTCAAAAAGTTAGCACCCATCAAATGCAATGAGTTAACTCAAGAATAGTTTTATTATGTAAAATGGTTTCATTTATTTCATTAATAATTGCTACCATTTATAAGTCTAAGAGGGACATGGAAGAGGGAGCATTCCTTCAGCAGACACTATTAGCAAATGTCACATTGCAGTTCTCTTCTTATGTAAACAGGAGCCTCAGGAGACAAAGATGAAACTACTTACATGAAAGGTTATACATTCTAAATGTCAGTCTCTTAAAACACTCTAAATCCTTCTTAAAGATAATTCAAATAGCCTAAAATGTGCTTCAAATTATATTTCAAAGTATTATTTTTCTTCTAGACAAACTGGTTGGCAGATACACATGCAAGGTACAAAGACAAACAACTCTATGAGCAATTATGAGCAGTGCTATTCAATGAGAATAAACAGGAGAAAAAACTCCACAAAGTAGAAATAAATTGTCATGACACCATCTGCAATTAAGACCACCATAAACTAGCTCATTGTTTTGTTCACAATGGCTAGTGAATTCTTGTCCATCTAAAATTGCCAGATGTACTTCGATTGTGTATGTATGTGTAAATATAATTTATATCTACAAAAATAAAGCATGTGAAACTTTGAGCTACACATCTTGTGTCCATGCAGAATGTTTAATATTTCCCTTTTCTTTATTTTACATCTTGGTACTTTATTTTTAATTGAATTTATTTATTTTCAGAGAGAGGATAAGGGAGGGAGAAAGAGAGGGAGAAAAACATCGATGTGTAAGAGATAAATTGATTGGTTGCCTCTTGCATGTCCCCAACCAAGGACCCAGCCTGCAACCCAAGCATGTGCTCTGACTGGGAATCAAACCAGTGACCTTTCAGTTCACAGTCTGGCTCTTAATCCACTGAGCCACACCAGCTAGGGATGCATCTTGGAATAACTATTTGGAATAACTATTTAACATCTCCTTCACAAATTTCAATGGAATAACTATTAGAATAACTATTATGGAATAACTATTTAAAATAACTATTCCAAATGATGAAATAACTATTTAATATCTCCTTCACAAATCTCTAAGTCCACATTTAAAAGACAGTTACATATAAGTGAGTTACTTCTTAACACCATAAGGTAGATTTTTTAAAATTTTTCAGTCATGAATTGGTAGATCAGTACACCTCTTATATGTATTTGCTTCTTCCTTCCTATAATTTATAATTTCTAGTTATTTTTTAAATAACCAATCAATACATATTTCTGGTTTATACAGTCATAAATATGTTTGCCAAAATAATTTTAGCAAGCACCCACATATAAATACATGAGTTGATGTCCTGAAGATAAATGCATCACCTACCTTACTAACTTCGTACATTAAAGTATACAAAAAAGATTCTATAAACCTTTAAAATCAAGTAATAGACCCTAGGCATATCAATAGAGACAGTGTTAAGAGTGTTAATGATGTTTGTTGTCTGAGTTGACACCATTCTTTTACTATCATAAGCCACAGCAATATCCTTGCTGGACTCTCTACTAGGACTTCTAATCTTCTTGAGGCATATTTCATCTCTAGATTTATTTTCTGTAATTATTAGTAAAGTATAACTGCTTTAAGGAAGAATGCATAACAATGTAAATGCACTTACTGCAATGGAATTGCACAGTTAAAATGCTTAAAATAGTAAATATTATGTTATATACATTTACCACAAAAATGGAGACAGTGGAGTGTGAGAGAGAGAGAGAGGGGAGCAAGCACAACTTTTCTTAATTTGTTACACACACAATTCAACTAATAGCTCTGAACAACTAAATAGAATCACTCAAAGCAATGTGAATGTGGACCAAAGACATACTCCATCTTGAAATGATTTACATTTTTATTGTGAAGGCAAACTAATTTAAAAAGTTAAATGTTAAAGGAATTCAGAGGAAGAGATTGTTAAAATATTCTTGGGTCAAATTACACCCTTGGATGAATGCGCAGTAGCTGTGATTCACCAAAGACCTCGGCTTGCTGGCACAGGAAGCCTGACTGTAGCAATCGGGAAGGTCAGGTTTTCATGCTTCCACTGGCAGGGCCCCACGGCGATCATCACACATGATAGGGCGGCAGGGGCAATACTTTTGCACTAGATTGTAGCTACTAGCTTCAGTTTCAGTCGTGTCTGTCCTCTGGGGCTCCAGATGTGAAGGGATATCTTGAATCAAAGACTTGGGATTCTAATTTTTTTAAGTTCCCAGAAAAATGAGAATCACCATTAGAACCCCTGGTGACACCCAGTGCCTTGCATAGAACTGGGCTTTTGTTCAAGGGGTTAGGCTGGCATGTTCATGGAGAGCAAGAGGATTGCGAACAACACTAATCTACACTATAGCTCTCTCTGAAAATATGCCACTTGCACTTTTAAGGAGAAATAAAACTAGAGGTTTTCCTTTTATTTTGAAACAACTAATATAGTGCTATGCACATACGTTTAATATTATAAAATGTCAGTATTAATATAGTCTTATAATTTTACTTGGCTGATTTAAATTTGGCAGGCCTTGCTTTAAAGTATTTACATTTTTAACTTAATTGCAACTAGATATAGATTTTAAAGAATAGCTACATTCTAAATATATTATATGAAAATAAGTATCTATGGAATGTAGAATTTCAGATCCTTAGGGTACTCCAGTGTTTCATATCCTTGTACTGTTTTTGTCTCCTTATAATTGAATGACATCAGTTGATTTGTTTAGTTTTGGACTTGTGCTTTAACAAAATTATATTTTTTCCTAAAAATTTATCTTTTCTTACAATATGTGAAATCATTTTCTAAGTCATAAAAGATTTAAATGGTGCTGTGGGTTTGTGGGTATTTGATTTAATATCAGATTTCCCCTTCAATCTACTCACTCAACTCCTGAAATCAGTATTACTATGAGTGATTTTACTGTGGGTACCCTGCCAGATTTGCTATTGTTTGAGTTTTCTGTGACACTGTCCTTCTATTAGCCCCAACAGAATTTCAGGTTTTTAATAATTTATTAAGTTCATTTGCTAAGTGACTTTTATACTCTGTCACAGTTGTGTTGCCTAATAATTTTCTAATAAATAGAATCTTAACTTCCCATGTGATACTGTAACATCAGTTTCAATTTATAAATTGAGCAAGATGACAAAAACAAAATGTTAGAGTATGATGCTCTGTTCACATTTCAAAGAAACATTAGAAAATGAAAGGACAGTATTGCCTCTCTAACATAAAATTGTTAAGCCACAAATTAGATATTTCTGCACACCAGATAACTTCATGATAAAGAATAAAATTGAGACTATGCTATATGTGTATGTGAACAAGTCTCCAAAATGGGTTAGGTAAGTGGATTTAGGCCAGGGACATGTAGTATAACAGGAATAAAGCTACTAATGTGTTTTCTTGGCCACCTTATACTTCTGTTTCCTTTTTAGTCCCCCCCCCCCAAAAGAGGATAGAGGATAAAGATGAGTGTATATGTTTACAATCAGGCCATAAAATGTGGAGAGATATGTATTTTCCTAGAAAATTAATAAAAAAGAAATTAGAAATTGTTGAAAGGGAAGGGGCATGTCGAGGTACATGTATAAAGGACCTGTGGGCATGGACAATGGGGTAGCCTGTGTGTGCAGGGGGGTAGGAGGGCAGGGCAGAGCAACAGAGGAAAATTGGGACAACTGTAGTTGAACAAGAAAATAAATAAATAAATAAATGCTAATATTCCTTTGTAATACAAAAACTAAGTATCTAAATATAAGTAAATAAAATTGAATTAAAAATAAAAAATAAATTGTTAAGATTCTACTATTTGTTAGGAATTATGTTACATATAATGTATGTCTTCAATTCTAAGTAGGTATTACCAATCTAATACTACATTTAACAGTTATGGGAAGGTTCATAAGACTAGTCATCAGATACAAGTCCAGATATCTTTAATTCCATGCTCTCTCCAAACTCCGGTAATCAGCCAAGAATTCATCACGTGCTTAGTGAACACTACCCAGCCTCAAGTACCAAAGTTGATATAAATCCTCACCAGACATCTTTTTTTTTTTACCTATAATCTGAAGGAATTTTTTTAAAAAGTTATCTTTCATTTTTCCTAATTATTATCACCTCCCTACATGTAAAATGTTTTTATCCTATCTTGCTTATTTCCTGCTTTTAATCAATGAGAAGTACTGTCTTCTACCATTCTCTAAAATTGTAAAGCAGACATGAATATGGAGAAGCAAGATATTTAGAAAATTTGAGTAGAGTCTTAAATTAGACAATCTCTGAATGTCTGTATATTATTTGCCCTTAAAATTTTATCACTCAACACAATGCCTGTCCATACAAAAAAGACCAGTATAATATATTTTTATGGAATGAATTAATGAACAGATGTTTTTGTTCATAGCTGTCTACCCAATGTTTAAACAGTAGCTAGTAAATTAAAGGCATTCAAAATGTTTGACTGTGTCCTGTTTTGATCTCCTAAACTACTTTACCTAAGTAAATATTTTATTATTGTGGATCAGATCACAAAAAGTGTACCCCCACAGGTGATTTAAATGATCTGTCCTCTGACTTTAATTTAAATTTTAAGTGGAATTTCTTTCCCTAAGAAAACCATTTCTTTTTTAACAGATGACATTATTAGTGGTAACAATAAAAATGAAGTAACATTTAATATTCCAAGGAATTTAAAATCTTCTAATTGAGCATGGAACACTACAAATCATAAATATGGTACCAAGGCATCAGTAAATATCTTAATTGGAAATTTTTATTTAAAGTTTATTGGTTCATTGGTTATTCTTTGTAATGGATATATGCATATACATGTAATCACCCTAAATGGGCGTTGGAGCGACAAAGAAACTCTTGTACTATTGAGTGTCTAAGAGGCCTGATTGTGAGCAAACAGCAAAGACATATTATTGAATGAAAAAAAATTATGAAGGGATAGCATATCAGTGCGTTAGCCCTTATTCAATAGAAAATTTGGATTCCCTTTTGGGGATCTTCTATGCAGTTTCAGGCAGGGGCATACTATGGTGAACGAAACCATTCGTACACCGTATATTGAAATAAATGGTCATGATTATGGGTACATAGTAATGGACTAAAATTCAAAGATGCATATGGCAAAGGTATCAATAAGTTTATTTCATTTTGTAAACCTGAAGACAATATGGCAACAAATTTTCGTTTGATATTTGGGGTTGGGTTCATGAGTAACTGCCATATCATCTTGTAAAGCTTCATTACTTTACAGGTAAAGCTAGTTTAATGTCCCTAGAAGCTTACAACTATTATACAAATGTAAGTAAGAAAGCCATGGCAATTTTGTTATTGAGAGCTGAGAACATTCTTTTTTTTTTTTTTTTAAATCAAAACAGGAGGGAGTAAAAGAAATGCCTTATTGTGAAAAAAAGAAAAAGAGAAGAAACACGTTCAGTACTTGCACGATTCATGTTTGAATTGGCACTCTGCTTTCAGATTCAGCACTGACTTTTCAGTCCTTCCAACTTCCTCCCCGCAGCGCGCCTGCCTCTGGAGTGGCCACAACTCTCCTAGCTCCACGCTGGCTGTATTTGGCAGATTAGTGTAAGAAATAAGCCAAACCCTTGAATCTGGGTCTTTTTCCCCCCCTTTCATTCTTTATTTCTTTCTTCTGTATTTTTAAAGCAATATCTTGTACTTCAGATCATTCCTTGGCACTTCTGTCTTGCTTGGACCAGCATCAATAACGGAGTTAACACAAAGCGACTATTGCCAGAAACTCAGGTTCTGCACCACCAGCGGCCTTGCTGGTCATCAAGCCCGTGCACCTGCTGCTGGGGCAGAATCGGGCTGTTGATAAAACTGTAATCCCCTCACGGTTCGCCAGCTTAGCACTGAAAGCAACTACAGGCATGTAGAAACGGTTCCTGGAAAAAGCGAAGACATTCCCAGGAATACATTTTTTTTTCTTTAAAATTTCTGCTTCATTTTCCTGAGCCATAAGCAATCACTTTTATGCATTTCAGAACTAGTAGAAGTGAGGGTTAAGTGTCCAAACTGGAACTATGGCACAAAGAACTTTCCATTCCAACACACTGTAACTGGCACCGTGAATGTGCTTATATTAATTTCTTTAGGAAGCCTTATTTGGAGGTGTTTGGGGGAAAATTTCTTCAGATGGGAAACTCTGAACTTTTAATTTCTTAAACTTTCTATTTAAATTAATATCATTCAGGAATTGTAATCACTAAATGGAGTGTCCCTCTACCCACCTTCACACAAATCTTGGCTTGCTTTCAAACTTAAGAGAGGTGAAGTTTGAATTATTGAAGAATCAAGACTTAGGTAATAAATATAATTAATAAATGTAATTTTCTATAAAGTTGTATGTGTGTCCAGAATGCTTAATGCTCTCATTAAAAAAAAAAGAACATTTACTGATTCCTCATAAAACCTCAGTCTCATGGAAACTAGCTGTGACTTATGAATTTGTTAATATATTATACATTATATTAATTTTTAAGGTTAGTAAAAACATTGATAGTCCATGTCAGCATAAAATATAGGCTACATTTGATAAAATGGAAACATACAAATATAAGTCATTTCCATTTAGATTTTGAATAGGAAAATGTATTGGATAATGTATTTATCAAAGTAGATACCTTTTTCATAAATACATAAAAGCAAAATCTAAAAAATAAATTACTTTTATATATTCAGAGTAAAACAACTAATTAGGTTTTAGATAAAACATTGATGTGTGTGTTATATATATATATATTACATATATATATGCTCATATGTAGTATGTATTTTCCCTGATATATTTACGTTCATACATTTATAATGTGAGATTTACGACAATGTTACAGATAAATAAATGGAAAGCAAATCCAACAGGTCTCCAAAAACAGATTCAAGCGATTTATATGTTATTTGAAAATACTCAAGAAAGTATATGCATAAACAAAAATAACATAGCCATAACAAAGATCATCCAATCTAACTCCTAAAATCAAATGCATACTTATCAATCTTTTCCTTGGCCTTTACAAATAGGTTTGGCTTGCTGTCTGTTGAAGAAAATTCATTGTTGGCAAAGGTTTTATACATAAGAGATCTGGTTTATTTTGATAAAATTAAAATTTAAAGACCATTTCTCTCCATGATTGTTTTGGTGCAAGACGTCCAAATGAAGAAGATGCTTTAAACATACGGATGGAGTTAAGATGCCATCTGTACCCTGCATGGGACCTCATACATACTAAATATTGGGATAGCTTTTCAATCAACACTTCTCCTAACCGAAAAGTAGAAGAAATGGATACTCAAGCTTTGGTTATAAAAAATGCAAGTTATTATTAGCAAGTAGTTGTGAGGATATAATGTACAAATATTTACACACTTACATTGAAGATATTCTAGAAAATGTTGCTTTGGAAAACTGAAATTAGTATCAGAACCATAAATTTAAGTCTTAAAACTTGTAATCAACTTATCACATATTTTAAAAATTGAATCCAGTAAGAAAAATGCATAAAAATATTAACCCTACTGTTATAATATCTTGAAATCCATTTTGAAAAGACAATTTATTCTAGATATTATATGACAGAATCCACATTATTATTACTTTCTTTTCTATTATTCAGATAGAGGTGCTAACTTGTTAGACACCATTTGCTGCAAATCATGAAATCAGCACACCTTTAGTTTAAGGTGCAAAATTTAGATTCAAAACAAGAGTCAGGCTTCTTCCTCTAGATATACTTATATTTATTATAATAATTTGATTCCATCTAATGAGAATGACATGAGGACTTAAAAATTACTAATAAAAACTATGTAGGATTGAGAGAATATTCTCTCTCTCTCTCTCTCTCACACACACACACACACACACACACACACACCAGGGAAATAGTTGTGGCCTGCATTCCTAAAGTTTAATTAGGACTGGTTTTACGAGCAGACAAGTAAATACTAGAACTACCTGAAAGCATGACACTTGCTCTTTTGTTTTGTATTTAATTTTTTGTCTTAAGACTGGCTTTGTGTTTACAAACATCGATTTATAGTAATGGGATTCAGCATCAAATTGAATTTTGGGTAACACCTACTAACTATTCTCATACTGACAAAGGTGAAATAATTTCTTATGAGGATCAATTCTTATGGCCAGGGAGCCTGGGGTAGTGGAGGAGAAATGGGTTCAGTAGTAGATTAAATATTCTCAAATGCCTCAAGTGGCAAAATGAACATATGTTTACTTGTGGCTTTTTTAAAGTAATGTGGATTGACTTTTTTTTACGACTAAGTGAATTATTTGGTATGTCAATATACTCGTGAAAAAGTACAAGACTATTTTTATTACAACAGAATAGCTTAGTTGTATTCATGAACTCACTATCCCAGTAAAAACCAGTGAAGGAAACAATGTTTTTACATTCTTAAACAGAACCACAAACTGGATTTTATAAATTAGTAGTAATTACATTTAGTTATCTTTGGTTTTCCTAAGAAAGAAGATTTAATGAAATAAAATCAACAGGGTAAACAACAACTTATCTTTTACTATTATGTTGAAACTTTAAAAATCTACTATTTTAATAATTGGTGCTGGCTTTTTTATTTTCATTTCTATTTCAATTCTCTGATATCTGTTTTCTCCAATTCATAACTAGCTTAGATAATTTTCATCTTAGTTGCAATTATACACACACACATAAATTCAAATCTGATCACCTCAGCTCATTCTTATAGGAGACCTTGAGGCATTAGGTAAATTTGACTATAACCTGTAATTTTCTCCTGCCTTCTCTATAAGGAAAAAAAAAAATGTGTGTGTTGACTTATAACTGCCTATCCTACCCTGCATTGATCTCTTCTTCTAGTTTTGTTATGTAGTCACAAGGTTACCACAAAGTGACATGAAAATGATATTAAAGTAATAAAGCCAATAATTCAGAGTAAATGGTTTAGAAGTTCTGCTTGAATACTTTTCAAATTTGTTCATGAATATAAAACCTTATTTTATTGAACTAAATATTTTGTCAAAATCTAAAATGTATTTATATTGACACTATGAATTATTTTCTAAGTTCAGTAATTTTGATGCCTGTCCTGATTTATAAATCACTGTATAGTTGCATAACTGTGCACAGGATACTATGTGCATTGTAAAAGGATTGGTGAATGATTTCCTGTGCTGTTGTTCTCAATGAGAGAATACAAAGTTATTCAGAGAGCTACATTTTTGAAACAAATAGTGTCTCTGCTGAACTAGAGCAATCTTTGCTTTCTCTCGACTGAGCTGATAAGCATTAAAAAAGACGTTTTGATATATTTTAAGATTTAAATAATTACTTTCAGCATTGTAAATTGCATGATATTTTAGAGCTTGTCTTATATTGCATAGCTCTATTAATTTGTCTTAAGACATTCTCAACAGTAACATTGTTTAGGGTAAACCTATGGACATTTAAAAGGTTACAATATAGTTTTGAGGTTAAAATTTTAGACTATGTAAAATAAATAACATTTCTACATGTATGTGTATAGATATATACATCTATACACATTATATACAGACAATATCTATTATTTAAATTTTAGATTTTACTCTGTGTTTTAGTTAAATATAAAGTCTAAACATTTAAAGATATTAACTTAAAATATTTCAATATTAAATTAAATATTTGAAATATGAAAATACTTCAAACCTCTTTCTAATTTCTTAAATGAATAATACAATCTGATTTATAAACTAGGTACATGTATATGTTTTGTTGTTGTTGCTGTTGATAAAGAATAATTGAAAAGACAATGTAGATGTACACTTTGTCCTAAATGTGACTTTTGAGATTTAAAATACCCCCTGAAACAAATGACAGTCTGAGTGTGTATTCAACAGAAAAGTATAAGGTATTTCTATGTATCATATAATTTACTACTTTTTTCTAGCAAACATGCTGAACAACGATTTAAAAGTATACTACAGACTTACGGTACAAATAAAAAAATAACACCAAATGTCAAGGTGGGTTCATCCCTTTCCTGCTCCCATGCATATCATCTTACAACATAATTACCTTGGTTATATAAAATGTATTTAAATTATATCATTTTAAATCCCTGAAAGATAAGAAATGCTACTGTACACTTTATCTTTTCCTCGTCACTGTTTTTGTCAGGTATCGTGATGAAGGCAGTTGTCTTAAATCAAGAATAACAGTATCAAAGATGTTGTAGAAAAAGTGTTACCTTGCCTTGTAAATGCCAACCCAGAAGCAGGAGTGTGACAGAAGCAACACGGATTACTTCAAATTGTTGTAAAGCATCAAACACTGACAATCAACTAAAAGCAGGTTCACGTTCATTAAGCACTGTATAAGCCACCTATAAAGCACATCTTTTGTATGTAAAATATTCATACAATTCGTATAATTATTCTGCTGGAATGGCTTGCCCCAACTCTGTGTTTTACTTCCCATGTAAAACCACAGTGGAAGCAGTGGCATACTTTGATTCTTTTTAATAAGATCACCAGATTTTAGGTTGAGTAACACCATGATTTGAATTATATTTTTAAAGACAGGTAGAGTTAGAATGAACTCACGTCAAGTTTAAAGCAAATTAAATAAAAAATTTCAGTGTGCCCCTTTATTTGGCTACATATTTTTGCAAAAATATGACAATTGCTCACCCTGTACAACTGTATACAATACTGATTTTAAAAATAGATGAAGCTCTTATAAATCATGGCCAACTTCTGTCATTCATTTTTGTTTTTTTTTAATTCTCATTTACTGATGCCACAAAGATAATATAAAAACATGTTAAAACACAGATAATACTATTTTTGAAGTATAAACAGTGGATCAATTCACTACCTATTTGCCACATTGCGATTCTATTCAAATATATACCATAATTTTTCCTTTTTACTCAGAACAAATACTCTGGAGCTTCTCTGATTAAAATAGCTGTGTGAATCATGTTTCACGTCTGCCGAGGATAAGGTTTATGGATGCTTATTCCTAGAGGTAGGAAATTAATCTTTTTATAATAATTTTCTAAATGTTCTAATAGTTTTAATAGTTTAGTTTAGTTCTAAAAGTATTCTTCCTCACTAGGGCACTGGGGCCGCCTCCGCTCCTGGTGTGCACGTAAAAATGCAGATTTCTGGGTGTTTCCCTAGGCCTGAATCGGAGTCTCTGGCGGCGGGTGCTCGGGAGAAGACGCTTTCAAAGTGCTTCTGCAGGGTTGTCCTGTGCAGAAACGCTGGAGGTTCACTGTCGTATAAGCGTCCATCACAGTTTGTGGCTTACATACTTCACTTGTAGCACTTAGGTAAATCATAGAACTCTAACGTTTTGTACAGAAATTAAGGCCAAGTGAAGTAATTTCCCCAAGTGACAGCAAAGAGTCCATGTAGCCGAGTGGCTCACATAAGCTTTCCTCAAAATCAGCCAGGCCTGCAGCACTCCACAATTATGCACATAGGGGAAAGTCGTGCCCTTGGAAGCTCACTTTCTTTTTACATACAGTTATGAACAATATTTGCCTTTTTAAAAAGAATGAAACACAATGAATTATCATAAATATCTGCTACACAAGATGCTCAGTAAATAGTCGCCAACATCAGCATCATTACCACCTTTTGGGTCCTCATTCCAGACCTGGTATGGAAACACATCTAGGTTTCCTTTCCTCGTCGTCATTTAGCCACTGACTTAGCTAGCACTAGCATTGTTCATTTAATTATTCTGGTGAATAATCTTACTTAATTATGGGAAATTTAAAAAAATAGATTTTCTAAGACTATGACATTAGGCATTTGTCCCAAGAAATATTTAGTCAAAAACCTAAACTCTTAAAAAATGAAAACAAAAACAAGATGCATTTCTAGAGGGGCACATACTTGCGGAGTTCATTTCCAGTGAGACTACCCCTCAGATGCAAATTTCTGAAAAGGTTTTCAGAGTGATTTATTATAGCAAGTTTCATGGATTCTGATATTTGATAAAGTACACCTGTCTCCAATTTATTTTTTAAATGTCAGAGTCAAATGTTGTAGAACTGAGCTCTGATTTTAGTTCTGCTTCCTAATTGTTCTTCTTTAATGAGTCAATTATCACATTTACACCTCGATTCCATCACCTATAAAATGTTTGAGTAGTTAATGTTTAAAATCTTTTGTACGTTTTAAGTTTTAAAATTCTATAAATGTTATTTATTTAGTGAAACTCTTTTTGCATTACTTGTCCCACTAATTGATTGTTAAAATAAAACATAATATAAATAATAAAATTGTTAAATAGTAATTACAATGTAACTGCCTTTACATTTTCAAAAGGATAGTACAAATTTGAAGTCTACCATTTCTGTAAAAATGGGTGTATGCATGTATAATAAAAACAACATTTTAATTTAACTTAGGATTTACAGTTATTTTTCTGAATTAATAATTATGAATAAATCATTAAAGAGAAAAAATGGAATTTTCATTTTTCATTTGACAAAATTGTCTAAAACATTGTTTTTTATCTAAAATTTAGGTTGTCTGTGATTTCTCTGAAACTATAGGCAAACTGGGAACATTTTAGACAATTTTGAATTTTCTTTATATTTGTAAAAAGGTACTCCAAAAGGAATTGCTATGTGTGGTAACTGTATTGGGGAAACTGTGTAACACTGTGAATAATACTTTAAATGACAAGGTTTTCCTTTTTATTATTTTTTTTACAAAAAGTTAAAAAAATTCTTTACATAGACAATTTAAAACTTGTTTTTGAAAATATAAAAATATCAAATTTCTAGTTCATGAGAAATTATGTCATTCTTAGAATTCTAAAAAAATATATAAAATGGAAGGAATGCATGTATTCATTTGTCCAGTGAATCACCACCATATGATCCAAGGCCATTTACAGTACTTACTCAAATGCTGCTCACAGTTCAGTGGGTTGGACAGATATTGATCTGTCAGTAATTATAAAACTACAGTCACCATACAGGCTTTACAAGGGAGTTCCTTGCAGCTACAAGAGCAACTACTGACTTACTAATCACAGAAGGCAGTAAGAGGTTTTCCAGGAAAAAGATAATTAAATTCAAACCTAAGACTGAGTTGGAGTTTAGGAGACACGGAAGACCTGTGGGGTAAAATGCCATGGCCACAGGGACTGATGGCCTGGGTTGGACTAAAGAGTGCAGAGGAGCACTTAGTTCGAGATGATCCTAGACAGGAAGCTAGAGGACTGAGAAAGCAAAACGTTTTAGGTCAAGTTAAGAGTCTCTATCTTTTTTGCCCTAGCTGGTGTGGCTCAGTGGATTGAGTGCTGGCCTGCAAACCAGTTGCCAGGTCGATTCCCAGTCAGGGCACATGCCTGGGATGTGGGCCAGGGCCCCAGTAGGAGGTGCATGGGAGGCAACCACACATTGATGTCTCTCTCCCTCTCTTTCTCCTTCACTTCCCCCTCTCTAAAAATAAATAAATACAATTATTTTTTTTAAAAAAGAGCCTCTGTCTTTTGCTTCCAAATAATGAAACCATTTTTGGTGGGAAGAGGGTTTGTGAATGTAACAACACAGTTAGCTGCTTTTAAAATCCTGCATGTTAGTTTAGGGAATTGTTTGTTTTTAATTCGTGATGATCAAACTTCCCAATGGGAAAGAGCCTATGTTAGATAGACCAGGTATTCCCAAACCTGAGAGTGTACCCACCTCATGCAGAGAAATTGTTAAAATTCTGATGACAAAGTGGATGCCAAATTTCTGCCTTAACATCTGGGTTAGGGCCTGAGCATGACACTTGTCACAGATTCCCAGGTGATGCTGTGCTGCTGTCATGGGGACCACACACAGAGAACCACTGGCCTCCATGAATGATCCGCGGACCTGAACCTTTGAATCTCTCTCCCATGTCATGTTTCTATTTTGAGTTTGCCTTAACTAGACAAGAACTACTTCCTAGTTTACAGTCCCCATATCTAAAATACATGATGCGGCTTACATCTGTTCAACCCTAGGAATACGGGGAGTTACAGTACAAAGTAATGAATCAAATACAAATGCTGGGACCAGACTACTTGGGTTCGAATCCTAATTCTACCACCATAAACTGCATGTGTGACCTTAGGCTGCTCTAAACTACTCCCTATCTCATCTGTAAAAGGCTGAGATAATAGCTGCCTCAGAAGATGGTTTTGATTATTAAATAAGTTAATATATTATGTAACTTAGTTCAGTACAAAAACTAGTATATAGGAAGTAGTGTATGTGTTTACTGTTGTCATTGTTATCTTTTTTATTAATTTTCTCCTTTTGGAGTGGAGAACGATGGTTTAATTTAAATTTCTTTAATAACTGAAAAGTATGAACATGAAAAATGCTTATTAACCATTTGTGTTTCCTCTTTCCTCAAGTATCTGTTCTTATTTCTATGTGTTCATCTACTGATCTTTCACTTACTATAAAGTACATGAAACTCTTATGTGGAAATGTGTATATATCTACAGTTAATCATTTTTATTATGCAAACAATTGTTTTTAAGTATAATAATAGTTGAAAATTAACTACCTAAAACTGTATCATGCATGTGTCTCCAATTCAGTGTTTTCCAGACCAAGACTTCTGCTACATTTGTCTTTTGTGTATTCTCTGTTTTAATATTAGCTTATATTCATTATGACTCTCATCTCACTACTGTTAACTCTGCAGGTAGCTTTGCCCTTCTGTGTGTTTCCTGGTTAATTTGATTCTGGTATCAGAAAATGTATTTCACAGATGTGAGCATGTCATTAACAAAATACTCAACATGTGCTAATACTGACCCCTTGAGACTCTCCTGCAGCTCTCCACGTAGAGGGCTTGTGTTTATTGATTATGCTTACTTTACTCTATATGACCAGGTTTTCTTTCAGGTATTTATGTGATTAATATATAGGCGTTTTTTATGCAGCTCTCTAACAAATGCCTTTCTTAAACCTAAGTATGCAATATCCTTTCATTATTTTTATCTCCTAAGTTAGGAGATATGCCAAAGAAGGTTAATACAATATATGATGTGACCTACTTTTAATAAATTCACATTTGCCACTTACTTTATTAGACACCTTTCTCCCTGGTGTTCACATTTGGACTCTTTAATTATATGCTCAGCCAAAGAATTCTAATACATGAAGGCAATTTAGGAAGCAAGAAAGTAAAGCTCTGAGCCATTTCCAGATACGGCAATAAAGACAAAGGGAGGAAAAATTGTATTGCAATTCTAGCAGGATTTGCCTCCTTGTAACCTTCAGCCTTGAAATTGTCTTTAAGATCCTAGGTTATTTCTAATTTTGGCCCTTAAATTACATCCTACACTTTCCAGACAGCCAGGACAGTCTCTCTCTGCATCTTCTTATTATTATTCTGATGTTTAATGCACTGCAAATGGGAACTCTGGGACTCTAGACTTCTTTCTCCCTCTTGAAACCTCTAAATAATTAATTAGACTGTCGAGCTCTCACTGCTGCAAATTTCCCCTTCATGTTGGTCAGGGTGGCACACATTTATCCTTAGGCAAAGCCACAGGCTAAAATGGTTTTGTATTAACTAAACATCTTAGACTATGGCATGTTATCTCTGAGGTCATAACATGAAATCACTCAAGCCCAAAGAAAAAGAATGGAATCAGTAGAGATTTGGGGTGAATGTGAGGATTAAATGGGAGTTCTAAGCAAGTTGTCAGTAACTTGAAATCCAAATCACCTGTGACTTAGCGAGATCATACCTGTTTATTTTAATAGTGGCACAGAGAAGGTCCGAGGCCCACAGTCTCACACAACATACTGTCTAAAGTGTTCAAGGCAGCAGAGACAGATGGTGGCTTGTTTGTGAAGCCCTCTCCAAACTCTGACAAATATGCATTATGATCTTTTGAATCTAAAAAGGAATGCTTTCTAAGTTTTCCCACAAGACGGATGCGAGTGTGCTGTGGGACAGTCCCTTCTCTTTTCAGTAGGAGAGAATTATCAGTCATGCTGCAGCACCACTCCTGAGACCCGGGAAGCGCTGGACGGTGAATGAGTGGCAGTGCCCTTCGGGCAGGCTACAGAGCAAAGCACAGGTGGCAGGAAGAAGGGAGTTTGGGGGCCTGTGTTCTCCCTGGTCTGTGGTTAGACAAAGTGTTCATTTTTTTAGCAGTGTCTTAATCTTCCTAACAGAATTAGAGGCTTTTTCTGTTAATAGTCAACATTTTTATGTACTGTGTGCTATTCTGTGGAACACAGATAAGCTGTTTGCTGTAACTTAAAAAGAATGGATAAACCTCCAGTAAGCACGGATGTACTAGACTCTAAGAGTTTACTCTCAGACATCTCTGAAAAAACAAAACAAAAACCAGTGGCGATGAGCCAATTCTCTGGGGAAAAAAAATGCAGAAACTCCAGGGATTGTTGCCTTGGCAGAGCAATCATTGAGGGAATATGATGGGAAAGGAAGTGAATTAATTTATCCGTGTCACCCACTCTGTGTCTCATCCTTTTCCTTCATAACCAATACTTTCTATCATAATACTGTATTCAGTCTGGGGCACACATTGTTTGGCAAGTACTATGGTAAGTCCACTATAGAGTGCATTAATGCTTTAGTCATTCGAGAAGCTATGAAGTAGGAATCATCTTATTGGTAGAGAAACTAACCCTTGAAAGGAAAACAACTTGTCCTAGTTAACACAACAAGTAAGTGGCAGAAGCTAGATTACAACTCAGGACCGCGAACTGAGATCAGATGCATACACAAAGCATGATACCACATCCCCTGTTATGTTCATGTTATGCAGAAATTTTCCACACCACGTTCACCTGTCTTTGTCCCCGACATCGAATGGAATTGGGCAATTGGTGCCTTACCGACATTGGCCAACTTACTCTGGAGAGCAACTCTGTAATTTGTGATCTCCCTACTAAGGCCATTGCTGGAGTATTCAATTTTATCCAAAGACTGATCGTTTTAATCATAATGGTCAATAATGATACCTTACTTAGGTTCAAGTAATACTTAATGTGTTGAACAAAGGGGAGCTTCAACTTTGTGATTGGTTTCATAAAGTTTCTGAGATTGGAAGGGCCTAAGCAATCAGTTCTCTTCCATCGTAAAGCCAAATAACCTATGATGAATTTAGACACCAAGTAGGTTAGTTTGAAAATTGACAGTAGAACCAAAGGCTCTTCATTGCTAGGTCAGCTTTCCTTCCACAGTATCATACAGTATAGCAGGGGTGTCCAACCTGTGGCCCATGGGCCGCATGCAACTCAGGATGGCTATGAATGCAGCCCAATGCAAAATTGTAAATTTGCTTAAAACATTACGAGATTATTTTTGTGATTAAGTGTCATAATATATTTAATCTGTGACCCAAGACAACTCTCCTTCTAGTGTGGCCCAGAGACGCCAAAAGTTTGGACACCCTTCTTACAGCTCCCTATGATTAGAAAAAAAGAATACAAGTCTTGCTGAATTATTAAATGTTGCAAGTGGATTTTCAATATGTAATTACAGCTTAGGCTCTGATTTAATTATTTGGATAATTCACTTCATAATTTCTTGGTTAATTGCTGCCATCCAACGCACTGTATAATTCAAACAATCATAAATAGCAGCTTGAATTTTATAAAATCATCATGCCAAAATTTCTAAGTGCTTAGAACTGAACAAATATTTGCAAAGAACTATCCATTTGCTTGATATTATATTACAGATCTGCTCTCCCTAGCTTGAAAACACACAGTTGTCAAATGAAATTTTACATCAAAATAACAAATACCTAATTAATTTTACTTGAATAATTATATGTGTATATATAGTCATCAAAATAATAAATATTCAACAAAACATTTTGTTTAGGTGTTTGTATTCTTACTTCTAGACTTATTAAAAAATAAGGAAATGGAAACCCCTCCATTTTCATTGTAACCACAATAAAGCTTACAAAATTAAAATGCTTTATATAGACAATGTCAAACATAGAACATGTAAACAAAAAAGATAGAAAAGACAGTATTTGACATATTTCTCTCTGCTAAACAGGTAAGGAGTCTTAGTTATAAGTCTAATTATTTTTCTTTTGACTACACCTTGAATTATAGAGTACACCATTTACCTTCTTTGTCCCTATTTGACTCACTTCTTTCCATTTGATTATATGATCTGTTTTCATCAGCAAAGAAGGCAGACATTAGCAGGGGGATCACCTCATCAAAGCAGTTATTTATTTTACTATTCTGCATGTCTGTGAGTAAACTGCACTCGATAATCTGTAACTTAGTCTACTATGCCTCACAACCTTTACTCCAATTAATCTTATCTGTGTGCAATGGAATGATAGCAGTATTCCCTTTTATTTTTGTAAACCCATTTGATTGTGAGCAAATGCAATGTTATATGTCTCTAGGAGATTTTAATTCTGGTCAGCTTTTAACACAAAAAGAGAATAAGGTGAGGAGGATGAAAAAGGGAAAAGGCTCATATGCCTCCCTCGTCTGTTGTCAAGGGGAAAGAAAGAAAGGCAGCATGATTAGCTGTTTTAATTGTTTATTTGAATTCTTATTTAAATACAATTTGGATGATGCTACCAAAGAAGCAACTCAAAATGTAAAAAATCCAGGGAAACCTTAGTATCTCTGAAGGTGATTAATTGCCTTAAAACAATGAAAGAGATGTCAGGATTGACAAACAACAGGTCTACGCAATATTTTCCCAGCATGATGCTACAAGTTTGAAGAACATTCTTACCAGATCACCTTATTAGGTAAGTAAAAATCTGTATCCCAGTGACTTCAGGATAAAGGCAATGGAGGAGTATAGCTTAGGACATCCTGAAGAGCTATTCTTGTATTATGAGCTACTATAGTTAGGTATATATTAGTTGATCAATTAGTACTGTCTGTAGTATATGCTAGTTAATTCAAAGAAAAAAAAAACTTTCCTAAAAAAGTGTAAAATTTTCCATATGTGGTCACCCATTCTTGTAATGGGAAACTGGACAGAAAACTGGACTGAAATTAGCAGGCATTTTATCTATACATTCTCACCCCAATATTTAGATGTCTGGTACACCATGAGAGGGCAAGACAGAAAGACAACATGCCTTGGAAAGCATCTCATGGTCCTGATCCAAACCCACAATTCCGGTCCGTGTTTGGGATGTGTAGCAGAGATGATGGCTCTGCCTGGGGCTGTTCTGCAAATAGCAGACGCATCCAATTTAGATTTGACAAAGATGCCTTACAAATTTCAAGACATCTAGGTAAACTGGGGTTGAATATAATAGACCCTTCCTTCCTCCCTTCCTTCCTTTCTTTCTTCCTTCCTCCCTTCCTTCTTTCCTTTCTTCCTTCCTTCCTCCCTCCCTTCTTATTTTTCTTCCTTCTTTCCTCTCTCCCTCCATCCCTTCCTTTCTTTGTCCTTTCCTTCCTTTGTTTCCATTCTTTCTCTATTTTTGACACATATATCATTAATAAGCTTGATTTTCTTCATGACATATGAAAATTTATAAAAGTGGTCCATTGTCTATAATATCCACTCTGGGAATTCCACTCTGGAAATAGAGTTATCATCTCAACTGGCTCATTCCCTGTATCTCTCTTTGATCTTTTGCATGGACTCTTGTACTCTTACTGACATAATTCTCTAACCAAGCAATTTCCTTTCTCTTTTGTTTGTTTACATCAGTATATTTAAGCCACCTCTGTGGGCTGCTCTCCACACTTTCCTGAGCTTCTCTTTTACACATTGACCCCACTTTGAATTTGTGTCTCCTCTGCATTTACCCAGAACACACCCAGCCAAAACCAAATGTGATTACTTGCCTATGTCTTACTCAACATCATTTTTAAGTTGTTACAATATTAATTATTTTCCATTTATACCCAATAGTGTTTCCACTGATTTTTATTTTGAAAAATAATTCAATATAATAACTTAGAAGAAGAAAGAGGAGGAGGATTAGTTTAGAACAGAGAAATAGATGCTATCAGAGCACTGAGAGGCAATGAAGTTTTACTGAATGCATAGTATTTTGATATTCTATGCTTTTGGACTAAGAATTTCAATAACTTTGTGTGTATGTTTAAGAAATGGTGTATTTCTTGCCATATGCATTTTGGAATCTGATTTATTTTTGGCCAGGTAGAGAACCATGACATCTGCTGCCATTCAGAAGGGTGAATTTCTTGAGAAAGTAAAAATTTATGCAGTAAAAGTTGTACAAGATCTTTAGTTCTCCAGTTTTTCCAACAGAAAACATAACAAGACATTTTATGCTAAAAAATGTTTATAGTACAATTTGCGGTAGACCATATGCTTTTGAAACTCCATCGTTATTGAACCTGCAGCAAGAGTTGGCTGCACAGGGTGATCTTAAATAGTCGAATGACTTGAATTACTAAGTAAAATCATAAAGTATTGCTCACTTAAATGTAGAATATTTATAACTATGGAAGTTAGGTTTCATACACTAGATGCTAAACATTTTTTCTTATAATAATTAGTTAATAGGTTCAAATATTCCAAATCCATTTCTTATTAGAAGTAATGAGCTCATATCAGCCATGAGGAGAATATTTTGCAGTAGCGGGAGGACACGCAGCCAATTTTAATAGCTATGGCAACATACTAAAACATAAGCTTAACAGGAGAGCTAGGACACAGGCTACTTAAAATAACATTTAGAGTGAGGTTTCTATTCTGTCATAAGACCATTCTTAACAGTCCATTTTTAAAACAGTAGTGTGTTTGCATGACTTTCGAGCATGCAATAGAAGCCTGGTAAATATAATAGCAGTTACCCTATGAGGTGAAATAGGGGAAAGAATAATGAAACGATAATTCTCTAAACACTCTTGTGTTTCACTGCAAAAAAGCTGTAACCATATCTAGCACACTGCCTAGAACAGAGTCAATAATTTTTGGGGATTAAAATATATAAATTGCATTAATGTTAAAGCACATTCCTTGATGGGAATGAGGTCAACTCTGCAGGGCAGGGATGAGACAATTCTGTCAGTCAGATGTCTCTTTTCTCCTGCGGCAGCTGCGGGGCTGGCCTTTACTAATTTCCTACTGTGTGCACATTTGGGGGCAAGGTTAATTTTTTTGCTATTCAATGGGTGAGAGCTTTAAAACCTGGGAGAAATGTCACAGGGCATCTTGAGGTTTTTTAAAAGTAGTGAAATTTATGGGCTGCCACAATGCAATCAACTCATAGGAAGAGGCAGGCAATCAATCACTCTGGGAGATGACAGATTATGTCTTAGTGGAGAGCAATTGAATGAGAGCCACTACCATACTTTCATGGAGGAAGATTTGGAGAGACTGATTTTATAAATTATTATGAAAATATTAAAAGTGTATGCTATTTGTTGTCCTTCTATGTGTCTGACCACTTTTTTATTTCCACTTAACACCACAGATATTTATAAGGAATATCAAAAGCCTCCCATTGAGTGACAGCCTCTGATTTATTTATTTTTTTATTTATTTTAAAGAAGATTTTATTTATTTTGAGAGAGAGGGAAGGGAAGGAGAAAGGGAGGGAGAGAAACATTGATGTGCCACAGAAACATCAATCAATTGCCTCTCTCATTCACCCAACAGGGGGCCTGGCCCACAACCCAGGCATGTGCCCTGACTAAGAATCAAACTGGCAGTCTTTTGGTTTGCAGGCCAGAGCTCAATCCACTGAGCCACACCAGCCACGGAATGATTTAAACACTTTACATATATTATATAATTGAATTCTCTCAACAATTCTTTCAGATCATCATCATCATTAGGTAGAGAATGAGTTAATTGATGTAGGCTTGTTCAGTCTACCTCTGGAGCCTGGCACCAACACTCCCACAG
Organism: Desmodus rotundus; assembly: GCF_022682495.2. NCBI lineage: Eukaryota > Metazoa > Chordata > Mammalia > Chiroptera > Phyllostomidae > Desmodus > Desmodus rotundus. The sequence continues at coordinate 70,237,590 of NC_071388.1, read as the reverse complement.
TACCTCTTCTAGTCATTTTTTAATATATAGTCCCCTTATCTTGTCTTTCTAAATACTATTCTGGCCTTTCCTCTCATTTATATACCTATTAATGATACATGTCTAAACTCTGAGAATAGTTTATACATATCCTGAAAAAGCTACCACAGAAAATATTTAATAATATATATATGTATATGTGTATACATATGGATCTATGGGGTGGGTGAGGCAAAAGTAGATTTACAGTTGTTTGCATAGAAAACAATACAATTAATAAATAATAATACAAGTATAAACTCTGTGTTTTGCCTACTCACAACTGTAATCCTACCTTTGCCCCACCCTATACACTATATACATACATACATATAATGAAGATATAAATACATACCCTTGTATCAAGTTGGCTGGGTAGCATTTGAGGGCAAGATTATACTTTAATAGTCATTTTATTGGATTTAGTATCTGTTATGGATTGAATCATATCACATCAAATTGATGTTGAAGTCCTAACCCCAGATATGACTGTATTTGGAGATAAGACCTGTAATGAGGTAATTAAGGTGAAATGAGGTCAAAAGGGTAGGCTGTATATCAATAGGACTGGTGTCCTTGTAAGAAGAGGAAGAAACAGCAGGAGTGCACGCACAGAAACGTCCGTGTGAGGAGACAGGAATAAGCACCCAAACCTACTGGCACCTTGACTTTAGACTTTCAGACTCCAGAACTGTGAGGAAATAAATTTCTATTGTTAAAACCATCCAATCTGTGGTATTTTGTTACGATAGCCATAGCAAACTATTAGAATATCCATCACTATAAATGACTTCTATGAAGTAGTTATTTGACAAGTGCTTGACAATTACACATTAAAATCACAGTGGGGGATAATAAATGAGATTAATCTTTACAACGAAAAATAAGATTTTGGAATAGTCTCTCTGTGATGTACAGCGTACTATAATGCCAGGTCTAGACTCGGAATTATTGTTGGAAATGTTGAACACATGTCCACTGTATGGAAGTTGAGGGTGGCTGCACGGATGGGCATATTCATCATCTCTAATCAACTTTACAGTAAATATATTTCATATGGTCATCAGTCTAACATGAAAAAAAATCTGACCTTAAAGATCAACTAAAGTCTAGAAAAAAGCCCAGAACCTAAAATTGTCAAAAATACTTTGCAGGCAGATTGCTGATAAGAGGCTCTGGTGAGTTAGTCTTTGGAAATTAAAAGAGATTTGAAGACACCTTGTTTACTACAGGTGATAATTTAGTATAGTTATCACCATTTTTATCCCACAGATTTTGGTGAAAATGAATATTATCCTAAGGGATTTCATTTGGCTTTCATGATAACATACAATTTGAGGGTTAAAATTCAATTAAAATCACGTGTACAAGGAGGACAGATTCATCATGATGAAGATCCTGAGTAAGATTCTCCCAGGCCCTTTCTCTTTCATTCTTTCCTGAGAAAATCATATCTATTCTATGAATCAGACATTATCATCTCTAGTTATATTTCTTTTCTAACTCTAGACTTAAATATTGAACTTTCTAAGGAATATTTCTACTTTGAAGTCACCCAGGCAACATAAACTTAATATTTCCCAAGCTGATCTCTAGATTTTATCCAATTTGACCAATGTCCATTTATTAAACTTCACCTTGTCTATTTTCCTCTATTCTAAAAAATGATACGCTAATCCATCAAGTTGCTCCAGCCAAAAATATTGGCCATTTTTATTCGATCTCCCTCTATTATCCAATCAATTTCATTTTCACCTATCTTTTCAACTTAGAGATGATAATGAATTGAGGAATTTATGACAAAAAAGTTTCAGACAAGTGCAAGAACTATTTTAAAGATTTAATTAAAACACCTGGTGAACCTCCAACAGAATAGAACTAAAGACAAATATATTAAAATGAAATGAAACAGGGAAGGATTGAGCTGGAGCTCATAAGAGCAGTAAGGAAAGGAATGAGGAGCTAGGAGTAGAATTACAAAGGGATCCCTGTGCTCTGGGCAACCTGAGCAGCGAGGAGGCAGAGAGCAGCACAGAGGAAATGGAAAACTTCATGAGCTTCACATGTTCTGGAAACATTTCATAGCAATGAATGGAAATGGAAAGTCTTTTTTTTAAAAATTAGCATCATCTTAAAATATATTTCACTGATTAAGTTAGGGTACTGTGAACTTTTAAGATATGTTGATTCATGTACCAACATAATTCATCTTAGTCAAGCGGATCTATGACATTCTTGTTTGTAAGCACATTTAGCAAAGATACAAAATCCCAAGGCAAGCACTGGAAAAATTTCACAAACCTGTTTTTTTGAAAATGTAATATTAATAATTGGGATCAAAATATTGTCATTATGAAAGTTTTTTAAGTGTCATTTTAACCAAGAATTTTAAAGATACTAAATCTAGACTTCCCTGTATAAAAGAAGGCAAAGCAATCCTTAAGCTGAGTCTTGTATTAAGAAGCTTTCCCTACTCGCAAATATATTCAGTCTTAAATAGCATACATTTCAAATTCTCCCACCTCCCCCTCACAATGTTATATATAGCTCTGCAATATAATGTATTCTTCTCACGACGTTACAGTCCTTAAAGGTCAGTGCAGCTGATTAGGCGCTCGCTGCTCCTGTATCCCAACCATCCCCTCTCTCACTTCCCACATCAGACTGACATGGCAGAAACCCAGGAACATCTGACAGAACCAAATCTTCTACAGAGGCGTTGAATGTGGAGTGATTTTAACACTCTGGTTTATTATAAGCAGACTACAAATCGCATCAACAATTTCCTGACAATAGTATTCTTGAGAAAAATTTCATACAACACAGTGTCTATCATCTGACCCTGACCTCCAGACACGTGGCTTTTAACTTTGAAATCGTTCCCAACGTCTCAGACTTCAAACTTTTTTTTTTCCTTAAGCATTAAAACAAACATAAACAAAGCGGGATCTTTCCACTTTCATGCATGAAAGCAGCTATAGTGCAGTGGGAAGGACACAGCTACTTTCAGGACTGGGCCTGGAGTCTTGGCACCATCGCTCCACAGCCCTGTGCACTTGTACGAGGGGCCTCAGCATCTCCACCTGCACTGTGGATCTAATGAGACTCTCACTTCAGAGAGTGGTTGGCAAGCTGTGGGGATCAAAGAGCAACCACGAGCATGAAAGCGGTTTAGAAAATGGAAATGAAGTGTTACACTGTTGAAGAACCATATGGGTGAGAGTTCTTGTTAGAATTGTCTTACAGTATTTTAAGTAACAATTTCCTACAAATTCTCTCCAATATGTTAAAATCTCACCTTTTAACCCCATACCCCCTCCCGGGGATATAATGGAAGAAAAATTAAAACTTGTAACTTTATAACAAATCTTACATCTTGGTCTCGGTCTTTGTTAATAAAGAGAATGATTTGATTTTTAAATAAAACAATGTAGACTTTGGTTTAACTCAAGATTTGGCTATATATATTTGTGTTCAAATCTATATTTTAGGTATTATTTTAACTTCTTACTTACAGCTTACATTCAATATTGTTTGGCTCTAGTTTCAGGTGTACAACATAGTGGTGAGACAATCAGACACTATACAAAGTGATCCCTCTGATATTTTAAGTACCCACCTGGCACCAAACATAGTTATTACAATATTATTGACTGTATTTCCTATGCAGTACTTTACATCCCTGAGACAGTATTCTAACTACCAATTTGTACTTCTCATTGCCTTCACCTTGGGTTCGAATCTTGACCCTGCTATGTGCTGCCTGTGACCACTGCCGTGTTAATCACTCCCCGCAAAGTCTGAAGTCATTCCAGCTATGGAGTGTAAAGGTTACTTGTGACTCACGGTTGTGATAAGGCTGAAGTGAGGTGACGTTGTTAAATTTCTCACACATAATGAGCTTTACTTCACAGTAGCTAGTAATATTTTATATGAAATCAGGAGATAATGCCATTAAAGCAAGTTTGCAGTCTATTTTTGCCTAAATTAGAGTATCACTCAATTTAACTTCTTATAATCCTGACATGTTAATATATAAAAGATATACATTCACCAATCACTGTGGTGATTCTATTCATGGAGGGAAAAAGCAATTTCTTCTTATATTAACATTGTATTTCTCTCTCTCTGTGTCACCCCCACAGAGGTGCACATGCACAAGCACAAGCACACACTTCTGCTGTCACCAATCTGTGTTTACAACCATGTAACATTGTCACATACATTCTACTCTATACATCACATCGACCCAACAATGAATTCAGAATTTCATTGGCTGCTAGAATAGCAAACGCAATTCTGTTATTCTCCTAATTTTTAACAATATTCCAGCAATGCTAATAATATATGCCAATTAGATAATACTTTGAACTGTTTAAATACTTGTTTAAAACTCATGGTATTAATGCTTTTAACATTCCAATATGTTAGAATGTGTCCAATTCTGTTTAATTTAAAGCATATGATCACTTGAGAGAGCATTACAGATTATGAGAACCAAGCATACCTTTTCTATAATGTTATTTAATTGAATAAAAATTCAAAAACAATTCCTAGAAATGTTAAAAGTTATTTACATGATATTGCACATAACAAACTCCTTGTGGGAAATGAGAATATTAAAATTTCAAAAGTGCGGTCACAGCGAGTGGCAGGCGAGGCATGAAGATAAATCAAATCCGACTTTTTGCCATGCTGTGAAAAGACTGCTGGCTTTTAATCATCCTGATGCGCCGTATGTAAATTCCATCAAAGGAGAAGTGTGGTAAATGTTATGTTCTAATGGGGAAAACAACTTAAAAAGTTATGCTATATAATCACAGGGAACAAATCTATTTATAAACATCTATATATCGATGTTTAGACTAATAGAAGGGAACTAACAGAAGGGAAACATTGATTTGAAGAACAATAATAACAGTATGAGAAAAGTTGAAGAGAAGGGAGGATTATTTAAATGAATAATATTCGAAAGTGCAAAGGGTAATACCTTGCGTCATAAGAAAAGGGAAATTTAAAAGGAACGCTAAAAGCCCATCGATATATCTATAGATGTTTATAAATAGATTTATGAACACACGCACACACCCCCCCCATAGTCTAATGTCATTAATAGTATTCTACTGATCTGGCTATACATACCTCTCATATTTACTAAATCTTTTCCCTACTTTTGTGTACAAATGACAAATTTCTGAATTGCCAGATGTCTGCCTGTTTACTCCTAGTTTAGTCAAGGTCACTACAAAGTTCCTCATAAAAAAAGATACAAGGGTTCTGTATCCAGTTCTGTATCCAAGGGTTAAGCAATCCAGTGAAAAAAAAATGCAAGTCCAAACAACCTCAGATGAGTATCTCACATAAAACTTGAGGTAATCAATGAAAACAAGAATCACTCTTGCCAAAACTGAAAAAGAATATTTCTGATGACCTAAAAAATAAAAAAGAGAGAGCACAGGAACAATTCAACCATTAAAAACATCCCTGAAAAGGCCAATCTTGAACATAAACTTCAATTAAAAAAACAAAAAGGATAGCTGCTGTTCTTGTTAATCAAGTCAATTTTCACAATTTATTATACTTTCTGTTTTATTGGTCTTTTAGTGTGCCTTTAAATTTCCCTTTTCTTAAGACACAAGGTGTTATCCTTTCTCACTTTTGAATATTCCTCCCTTCTCTACAACTTTTCTCATATTGTTATTACTGTTCTTCAAATCAATGTTTCCCTTCTATTAATTTCTCCATTAAACAGAAAATATCTTTGTTTCCTTTCTCCATTTTGCTTTCTAAGTACCCCAGCTCTTCCTACTGGTCTGTGGCTTCTCCAGCACTGTACTTCTCCTGCGCCACAATTTGCAGTGGCATTGCTGGGACAAACAAGAGTCCCCAAGTCTCACTCTAATAAACCATCCAGTTATGCCACAAGAACCACATGAGGACACAATTCCGCTGATTTAAAATATCCTTTCTTCTGCACACAGCATTAGCATGTGATAGCCAGCTGACCCTACAGGGTTACTCTGCTCTGGCATTGCTTTTCCACCCAGCCGTGCTAATTTCCCTTCTGTGGCTTCCAGGAATACACTTTCCCCTGCAGTGTCATGCGGTACATTTCCGCTTTCCCTGAAGCTGAGAGTCCATGGACAGAAGGAACGGAAGCTGCTTTGAAAAGAGGAAATAGGGCATCCTACGAGGATAACACACAGCACCAAGTATCACAGGGGTAGACAACATAATGATCTTTATCGTTCCCCAGGGCCAGAGGCGATGACAAGAGGAAACAGACTCCTTCAAAGGGGATGGCATCAGGGAGAAACAAGGAGTTGCCACGCAAGATAACTGCAAAGTTTTATTAATATTTATAGTATACCTCAGACTTGCAAACAGAAGTTGCCTAATTCTCAAACTACTGAAACCACATCAAATATGGAATGAACATTCTCAGGCCATCTATTTTAGAGGGGTGACTCTATCATACAGTGTGTTATTTAGGGTCTGTGAGAGGTTGGTAGCAAAGTGTTCCAAATCTCTAACCTCCAGTGTTCATATGTGCATAAAGTGAATCCTGTCATATCTGTCTTTTGATTAGGAGAAATTTAATGCTTCAGTTCTTTGTAATGTTTGTTGTTTCTTTATAACCAGTGTGTAGATTGAATGGCAGGTGACATTTCGTAAGATTTAAATAAGGTAAGAAATTAATCAAATTAACATACTGCTTTTCTAAAGCATAATGAGTCATTTGCATATAAAGTGCAATCGAGTCTGTAAATACAAAATGAACTTCAAATTACTGAGGCACATCGTGAGCTGCATTTGTTACATATTATAAAACAGACAAGAAGAAAGAGTCTTGTAAATATTTCCAACTCCAACTGATTTATGATACATTTTGTGCCTGTAACGGCAGGCTTAACCACTGTAATATCAAGCATTCCTGTACCTAGAGAATTTATGACTTCAATTTGACATAAATAACAAAAGTAACCATTCTTTGCAATCATTTTCTTACTCAAAAAGCACTTAAGGTAGTGATTTTAAACCCTTTTTATCTCATGGCACATATAAACTAATTACTAAAATTCTGAGGCACACCAAAAATATGTTATTTTTTTGATGACCTGACAAAAAAAATAAGTATAGTTTTGATTCACTCACACCGGACAGCTATTGTTGCGTGGGCTGTTGTAATCTTTTTATTTGACAGTCTAAGGGGAAAAGATCAGTGCTCCTGAATAAATAGTTAGGTATTGCGTGTTTTAAAAATTCTTGCAGCACACAGGTTGAAAATTGTTGACCGAAGGCTATCGGTCAGAACCCAAGATAGGAAACAGTAAGGACCTTGAATCGTATTTATGTAAAACAAATTACACAAAATTAAAAGAATGAAAAACCAGAGTCAAAATGTACTCATTTTATAGCCCTTAAAAACATACTTTAGATGGCAGTCTACATAGGTTCAGCAGACATCCTTTGCCGAGAGCCAGACAATAAACATATTAGGCTTTGTGGGAGATACTGTTATCTGTCAAACTACTACTCAATCCTGCCTTTTTAGAGTGAAACAGTAATACATACCACTTAAAAGGAACGGGCACGGCTGTGCTCATGTTAAACGTTATTCACAGTAACAGGCTGTGGGCCAGAGTTGACTAACGCGCCATTTCCTTACACCTGGTCGAGAACAGGGCTGTGCCTTTAGCACTTTCTTTGATGATGGAAATGATCTGTATCTACCTGTAACTACTGAGGACTTGAAATATGGTACCATAACTGAATAACTGAATTTTTAAAATAGTTTATTCAGTTAATTTAAATTCAAATTTAAATAGCTACAACTGGCCAGTGGCTACTGTATTGTACAGTACAGATATAGATGGTTCTATGTAACAATAGCAGTTGAATAACAAGAGAGATAGGAAGCATTAACACTCCAAGACAATAGATTGTTTTAAGAAACCAGATAATGCAAATTCAACAAATGCTGTTCCAACAAAAATAAACTTAGTATTTTCCTAAGTGGATAGTGAACTTTTTCCTAAAGAATACAACAAGGAAAATATCAACATATGGTGTACATCTGAGTAAATATTCAGATTTCAGTTTTGCTAGGGTTGAACCATAATATTTTACATCTTAGCTTTTTTGACAGTGGCATTTCTAAAATGATAAGCACTGAATATTTTACAATACTAGCAAGACATCTGAACACAGGGAGATTCCCTGGCTATTATATAAAAGTTTGCTCTTGTTTTAGAATTTAAGAGCTTATTATAAATTAAATAAAAATCAAAGAGCAGAATATGAACTAACTTCCCAGCATCCAGATGGCCTCCTTGGTGCGTGGCTTCTGACTTGGCTAAAGATCAAATTCACCTTCTGCTTCTTCTGTGTCTAAACTGGCCCTTGATTATAGCTAATGACCCCCAGCTGCAATAATTCTTTAACATATTATCTGCCCTGTTTCTGTTTGGATTTACTGGGCTTTATTTTTATTGTTTTCAGGAGAAAAGCATTTGTAATAATCACCATGACTGAAAAAAAAAGATATAGATAAATATATACACATATCTAATTATTACAATATTATCGACTACATATATATATATATATATATGAAATGATCATCTTGTTTTGGAAAAAAAGATATATATAGTTATTACAATATTATTGCCCATATATATAAAATAATCAGGCTGATTTGGCTCATGCCACTTGACATTTAAATAAAGTTCATACAGGTCATATTTTTATATATGCCTAAATTTGGTGAAATTTCAGAAAATCTGTTATTCTGTGATAATAGAGAAAATAAAATGGAACAAGCACCTCTAAAAGAGTCATTTAAAATGGAGTTGGGATGCAATTAGGAAATGAGGCCTATATATGTCTCATGTGTCAGCTCTTAGAACTGTTGTTAAGTTGCTGACCTGTTGCTAAACCCAGCTCAAGGCTGAATCCAGCTCAAGGCTGAACCACAAACACCGTGGATCAATGACTGCTGCAGGGACACATATAAACTTTACCTTTTCTTCCTCATGGTGACCAGATCATCTGCATTCTCCACCTTGAAAGGAACAGATCCATTTCAACAATCCACATCCATCATTTCTATAGTGGGCCTAACCAATCCCAAGCAACTCAAGCAACTTAGCTGACACCCTTCCTTTCCACAGAGGACCTAAATGAGAACAGCTCTTCTGGTCTTGCCTTTATAACCCCTGCATTTCTTCATTCTTTTAAGAGCCCAATTCAAGTTGCTACCTGAATCTGTGCCTCCCAGATTGCAATCCTTTCCTTTGCTCAAATAAATGTATTTTTATTATTTTCCCACTTTATAAAACCCTACTTTATTTTTATTTTTTTATATTTTAATTATAGTTTACATTTAATGTTACTTTGTACTAGTTTCAGGTGTACAGCACAGTGGCTAGACAATCATGTACTTTACAAAGTGTTCCCCCTGATATTTCAACTACCCATCTAGCACCATACGTAGTTGTTACAATATTGTTGACTATATTCCCTATGCTGTACTTTACATCCTCACAAAAACTTTGTGATTGCCAATTTGTACTTCTTAATCCCTTCAACTTTTTTCCATCCGGACCCCTATCTTTTTTTTTTTTCTACTCTTTATTACAACTCTAAACTTTTGGAGGGATTAAAAGCTGGAACCATATTTTTGCTTTCTCAGAAATATTTTAAAAATTAGTCATTGGGTAGGTGTCAAAGTTGGACATTTTGAAGAATGTAAATGATTTCTAATATAAATCATCAATCAAGCTCACCATCAGTGCTATTGATTACTACATGAGAAAAAAACTACCTCTATTCCCATCCGGTCAATACAGAATGGGAAATAAATGGTTTGCTTATAGAGAAAGCTACATACACCAAGTTGCCTAGGTGACTAATTCAGATATGGCCAACATGCATAGAGCCAGGTGTTCTGAGACTTTTTTAAGGCTTAAAGAACCAATGAAATATTGAGTCTCCAGCCATTTGCAACTGAACACTGACACTTCCATTATTAAAATCATAAAACGGTCTTTACATGGGTAGAAATTTGTGAGTGTCAGTAACTAGAGTACAGTGAGCTTAACTAGAGGAAAACTGTAGCTCAAAATTAGTGATGTACTCTTCTAGGAAATTTGAAGGCATGTAAAATGCTGATAGTCTATGCAGGCACCTACCAATTTAAAGAGAGAGAGAGAAAAAAGGAAAATCTTGCTCTGGGGACAGGAATGGCACATGTATGCTCATGAAGATGGTGGTTTTCTAAATTTCATGAATTTCATGCCAATAGTAACAAGTACTTTAAATTATTACAGTTTGAGCAGGAAAAATACTGCCTAGTTTCTTTAGTATTGACATCAAAACTGCCTATATGCTTCCTGTTTTTATTTTTGTCATTTATAACCTGTTAAAACATAGACACATACCATTTATAAAGCAATGTGGTAACAATATTCACAGCAATTGAGGTGTTGACTTTATGAAGAATGCCTACTTTGCTTCATTTCACATTTTGTCCTCTGACTTCTCTTTGTGTATGTCTTCTTAATTTATAGATTGTGAAAATATCTTTGGATTGGAGGAGAAAATCATTTTTTCATAAGCATTTTTTCTAGCTGTGTTTACTGAATATAATATTTCAAGAGGAGAAGATGAGAAAGCAGACCACACAAACCAGAGAATTACAAATAAACACAGCAGGAAGAATAGTGAACATACTCTCATAACTACAAACAGTTACTTAAATTAAAAATATCCCTTTAAATAAACTTGGACGCTAATAGACATTGTTTTATAATCCCTGAATCATTTTTGTCTGAGCCTCTACACTCACTCTTCAAATGGTAAATCACCCTCAAACCACAAAGTTCTAACATCTCTAAATAGTTTACCAGAGTTAAAACTGACAAAGATTAAGCTGCTTAAAACAGAAGCAACCACAATAACCCAAAAAAGCCTCTTTACATCTTCTTGGTTCTTACCTTTGGGGGTGAGTGAAAATTATCATGATCATCTTCCAACTCACTGGAATCAAGAAATTGATACCACATTTAGTCATGAACTTGTGAGAAAAAAAAAAGTATGAATGAAACAGTGAGCAACCAGAAAAAAACGAAAGAGCTGCTCTTAAAAAGCATCTACGGCCCTAAATGGCATGGCTCAGTGGGTTGGGTGCCTTTCCCACCAGCAGAAAGGTTGTTGGTTCAGCTCCTGGTTATGGTACACTCCTGCTTTGCAGGCCACATCCCTGGTTGGGGTGTGAGAAGCAACTACTCTGATCGATGTTTTTCTACCTCCCTTCCCCCCTCTTTATAAATAAAAAACATATTTAAAAAAGTCAATTATGATTTCAGTAGAAGGACGGTCAATGAATAGAGTTCACATGTGAAAAATCAGTGTTAAGTATTTAATGGAAAGTGAGGTAACCAACCTCTCTTTCCTGAGGCAGGTTTATACATTTAATTCTTAAAATGTTCTCATGAAAAAGGTATTTTTATACCCATGTTACTGACAAGGGATCTGATTTCCAAGAATATCGGGAAACCTCCTGAGGTCATAAGGTAATGCATTTTTTTTAACATATACCAATTTAATTATAAACCCATAATGTTAAGTATTATGTTTTTTTAAATTTATAAAACATCACTAATTTCTAACACCTGTACCTATTCTTTTATTTTATGCATTTTAAAATGATTATGTATTAGGTGCATTCTGTGGAAGACTGTGCTTGATGCTGAAATTACGATGGTAAAATCAGGAAAGATATGGCAACTAGCCCACAGAGTTTACCGGGTGGGAAAAGAAATCATCATACAAATAAATGCAAATAAATGTTTAATTACATATTCTGATAAATGCTGTGAAAGAGAGAAGCAGTGAGATAACAGAAAGAATAAGAGGGAGCTTTATTTATAAGGTGTTGGAATTCAGAGAGGGCATCTCTAGGAAATAACATTTGAACAGGGACCTGAAGATGAATTAACCAGAAAGGGAGTGAGCATTAATATCATAGGAAGAAGAAACAGTGCCCTGCAACACCCACCCTGAGGTGGGAAATACATTCCAAGAGCTGAAGGAAGGTCAGTGTGGAGAGGAGCAGTAAAAGATGGGAGGGGCCACAGTGATAGCAGCAGCAGATCTTGCGCAGCAAGGCGAAAATGCTTTGTTTTTATTACAATAGGTAATCAATGAAGAGTTTGAAACAGAAAAGCAACATGATTGCTATAGACAGAACACCTGTTGCCCGCCACAAATTATATGTTAAAGTCCCTAATCCTAATATGATGCTATTTGGAAGCAGCCTTTGGGAAGTAATTAGATTTAGATGAGGTCATGAGGGTGGGGCCCTGTGATGAGATTAGTGTCTTTATAAGAAGAGAAAGAAACCAGAGCTCACTCTCTGTCAGGTGAGAAGGCAGATGTCTGTAAACCAAAGAGAACCCTCATCAGGGAGCCAAATCATCTGGCTCCTTAATCTTGGACTTGCCAGCCTCCAGAACTCTGTGAAATAAATCCCTGCTGTTTAAGCCACTCAGATGTATTTTGTTATACCAGCCCAGGCTAAGACAATGATCTAAACCATCACTTACGGTTTTAAAGGGTAGCCATTATAGCAATTAGAATTTAACATTAAGCGAATAGCATACTGAAAGAATAACAAGGTCTCACACAGTACTGAGGATTAATTAAATCACTTGCTGAATGAATCAGTGAATATAAGACAAGTCCGGCAGCTCTCTTTGTTCTAGCACAAAAAGAGTAGTGTATTAATCCCAATGCAACCATATCTACTGTGTACCTATTTTACAAAGCTTGAGAAAGCCTTAGAAGCATAAAGTTGTCAACTATAAGCGGAAATTGCAAGTGTACTTAAAATTCCAAGTATAGACTAAGATTTCAGTTCTTTATTTCTGAAACCAGAAAACACTGAGCTTAATGTTCAATAGCAACTCTTACTTTTTGTCTGACGTTAAGTGAGCTATTTCATTTTGTTACGAACTTCCTCACTTCATTTATAAGTGGAACACTAATACATTTTTGATTGGTGGTTGGATAATTATATAAAGTAATATATGTAAAGTTTTGCAACACCTAATATTTTGTTTAATATGAGGGAGAACCCCCCACCCCCTGCAAAAAAAAAAAAAAAAAGCCCTGAATTATCTTCTGGAAGCTGGGCCGCTTGTAAGTACAAGCTTCTCCCACTAGGTGAGTGTTCTACGAACTCCTCTGTATCAGTGTCCCAGCTGCCGTTGAGTTTGGCTTCAGTGAATTTTTTGGAAGACTCTTTCAACATATTTGCTCATTTCACAAGGGGTGATTTATGAGCACACCTACCCACACCAAACTGACCGTTCTTCAGTTTTTGACCAAAAACAGAATGACCCCATGCCCCACCTCTATTATTCACCTGATCTTGATCCGAGAAACTTTTTTTGTTTGTTTCCCTGAATGAAAAGTACCCTCAAAGGGAAATGTTTTCTCAAAGTGGAAGAGATGAACAAAACCAGCAGAAGCACTAAAAGGCATCAAAATCGAGGAGTTCAAAAATTGTTTTGAACAGTGGGAAAAAAATCTTGATAGGTGTACTGAATCAAATGGAGAGTACTTTGAAGGTGACTGAAGTTTAAACATGTAAGGATAAACACACAAGCTTTTATAAATAAATTCTGGGTTTTTTTGTGTCCCCCCCCATACAGTTAACTATTTCCCTTGTTTGGTTGTTTTTCTGTTTAAAAGTGGAGTGATTTATAAAGGAAATAGCATTTATAATCATGATTAAATATCATGTTTAGTTTTTGTTGGTTTTATTGCTTTGTTTTCCCTGAGAGAAAACTTTTTTGTTAAGAAGGATGCAGATAACACTTGTAGGGATACTCTAGATTAGTGGTGGGTGAGGGAGACAGGCACACCATGAAGTCACCAAAGTTAATCTTTTGCTTTGGGCGTACTCTTGCCTGGATGAATTCTTGCCTGTCCTATAAGAACAGGAACAGTCACTGCAATAGAAGTGCTAGCATTAGCTGCAGCAGTGGTCATAGCTAACGTTTACATTATAATGTGAATATCAGACCCTCTTGTAAGCATAACAACACTCATAGGTAAGTATATTAATTGCCCCCATTTATTACTAAGAATGTTGAAACATAAGAGGTTAAGTAAGCAATGTGTTGAATGCCATGTAGTTATTAGAAGAGCAGGACGTGGAACCCAGGGAGCTTAATCAAGATTCTGAGCTCATAACCACAAGTTATGAAGAGAAAGAAAGGGTTCACATGTGCATGGCCACATGTGGGTATGGAAATGCTGATGTTTCCCACTGTTGTTCTAGACCTAAGCTACTCTAGAATTTTCTTCTCAAAAATGGCATAGACAAACGCAGCAGCAAACTGATGTGTGGCCCTTGAGGTGGCTGCAATAATTCCAACAGGAAGGTGATAGCAGAGGTTGCTGAGGAGACAAACATGAAAAAGTAAGACAGATCCTTGAGAGCGTGGCCAGTGGGAAAATGGGTAAGCCTGCAAGGTGACGCAGTGGTGAAGTTCTGTGCTTGTGAGGTTGTGCTAAAAGTGGCATGTGTCTGAAAGCGCAGATAGGAGACAGAGTTAGACTGAGAAATACAGTCTCAAAGATCATACATGAGAAATGTACTGCTAAAACACTTTACCAAAGAATATTTGACAGAAGGAAGATCAACTCAAAATAGACTAAAAATATGTCACACGGAAAGAGTGTAAAATACTATTAGGGAAAAAATGTAGTCCTTACCGTAATGACTCAGAGCGATGCTGACGGAACACATTTCACCACACGACCACGAAAGAGATGCACGTGATTTTAAGAATGGCTATAACCTTTGCCAGGTCTACAAAATGCGGCTTTTTTAACCTTGTTAATTTGTAGCTTTTGTGACAGAAATTATGTTACCTTATAAAGAATAAGCAAAACATGCTGAATCATAAATTATAAAAAGTGGTGGCTGTCTCCTCAATGTTGTACACTTTTGTATTATTCTAAGCCTTCACTAAGAGTCCTTTGACAGTGTCAGAGCCAAAAACAATATTTACAAGGAAACAATAACAAATTCCCATATTAATTTTGTATATGAAATTAAGTACATTTACTGAAAAAAGGCATTTGAATATTTATTTTGGTGCAGTTTGTGGAAGTGGCAGTAGATAACTATAGATTCCATAGAATTATATATGTATATATGTATTTAGTGCATGAAATAGCAAGCACTAGTATGGAATATTTGAAAATTATGATATGAGATTCATATCTCTAAGACTAAAATATCCATAGAAATTGTTTTATAAAAGGGAGGCTTAAGCACTGCAGAAATAAGTAGAAAAAAGTGTGGATCATAACTACCATTCTACCCAACAACAGAATACTCATTCTTCCAAAATACACAGGAAACATTTACCAAACTGGAACATATACTAGACTATACATAATAAAATTAAAAGGATTCAAATCATATAACATGCATTCTTTGAACATATTAAATAAAAATTCAGAAACAGAATGTTTTCTTGACAATTTCTAAATTTTGGAAGTAACACACATCTAAATAAATAAATGAAGATGAAAAACACTATATGACTATTTGTAAGATGCTACTAAAGCAATACTTTGAAGGGAGTTTATAGTAATAAATACCCATATTAGAAAAGGAGAACCTTCTCAAATCAATGACATCATGTTTCACCTTAAGAACCTAGAAAAATAATAGTAAATTATGCACAATGTGAAAAAAGAAGAAAGAAAATAATAAAGATCAAAGGAGAAATTATTAAAATGGAAAACCAAAACATAAATTAATAAACAAAACACTCAATAAAATCAATCAACCTCTGGTCATTATTTTGGGATGGTAACTCACAAAGAAAGAAATTGCTAGTTTGATTAGAGGTAGAGTTTCTTTTGGGTGATCTTTATAGTGTTGGATGGTTTCATCATAGTTGGACATGTATTTATACTTGGTATTCATAGAAGAATAGCCTTCTCAAATTATACTTATCCTCAATTAACTCACAATATATTGAATATATTTCTGATTGAACCAATCAAGAATAAGTGGATCCGATAAAGAATCCACTTTTCTTGTTTGGTTAAGTTGTACCTATCCACCACTGCTAATTTTCTGCAGATCTAGAAATGGGTCAACAAACTGTATTTTTTCTCTCTGTGGTCATACCTTTTCACAATACAGTTCCAGGACCTTCCTATGCTCTAATGCTTTCTCATTGACAAAACAGAAGAGAAAAATAAATCAGTTTCTTATACAGTGTCAGAGATTCACTCCAACTGATGTTATTTATTTTATTAAGAATGGTTACATTGAAGCTAGAGGAAAAATTCAGATAAGCAAGCAATTAGAAAGATACATATTTGGAAAAAAAGTATTTTTCCTTGCCAATGAAAATATGAGTGCATGTGTTTTTGTTTATGCATATCTAAACACTTCTAGCTACCACTTTATTGACTGCTTAATAAATACACTAAGTACTTTATCTATATAATTATATTTTTATGTTCAAACGGTCCTGGGGGCTATATTTCATTACTAACCTCTTTAAAGATAAGGAAGAGATATAGCTCATGCATCCATCCTTAGTTCATGAACAGATGATGAATCTATGAGTCAGCTGTAGATACATCTAACTCATATTTTTCTATGATGCTGCTTTCCTTCATCGAGCTATGATTGAGGTGAAATTAAAATATGTTTGGTCATTCATTGCCTCACTGTTGGAGGCTTGTTAATTCCAAGAGCTGTTTCATGAAAAATAAATTAAGATGCACGAGAATCTGCCCCTACCTCCACATTGTGCTCAAGTTGCACAACAACTTGCAGGGGATATATGCACGCAAATGAAAACGTAACCTAGCTACTGTGTGGGGGTCTGGTCAGAGATGTTTACTTATTGCTCGTCGCTCAGTTTCCTTGCTTTTCTGATGTAAGTGGGCTATAAATTATACTTTCTATTTCCTGGTAATTTCTGGTTCAGAGTATTGCAAACTCACTGTTCGATATTTTACATTAGATCTCCTGGACTTATGGCCTTACTGTTGGTCCCCCTCTCTCCTTTCTCTCTTTTCTTTCCCTGAAGATCCTGATACTGGGCACCCAGGGCCTACCACGCCTATGTCTCTGTGTCCCTAATTCCTAAACCCTTCGATTTGACGTTTTGACACGTGTCCTGCATATTTTCAAGATCAGAACATAATAAGAGTGTATGTCTACTGCTTCCACTTTAGTCAGCAAATTCTCAAGCTTCTTAATTTCTTTGTGGAACAGAAAGGTAACAGAATGAAGCCCAGTAGCAGTTAATAGATATGGTCTATAAATGTGTTTTTCTGGAATTGTATTTTCTAGATTTATTATACAGTAATAAAAATTATAATTCATTGCTGTGCAGTATTTACAATATCAATATATTTGATCACATCTTACCTATAACATTCAATTTTTATAGTTATTTAACAGGATGACCTCTCTGCTATGAAGAAATGACAGAAATGATCATTTATTTTGTAACTATTTTGTTGCATGAACAACGTGAAACATTTCTACAAATGTCATTTAATTATCTTTATAACCATAAAAATTATTATCAGGAAAGAAAAATAGTTTTGGAAATATTTTCAGATTATAAAACAATTATCTATATTAATATATACTTGGGCACTGTGTGTATGCATGTGTGTATGAGAGAGAGAGAACTAAAGAGAAGAGAAGCAGGCAAGGGAGAGCATAAGATACTTATATGACTGCCTGACACATAACAGAAAGCCAGTAAAACCTGAATGAGTAAACAGAATAGTAACGTGAGAAGAGATTATAGAAAGATAAAATAGATAAGAAATCTACAAAAGTGTAAAGGAGCCAACTCTTTAACAAAAGAGGGATATTTTCCCAAAACCACAGCATTCACTAAGAGACCAATGAAGATCATTGGAATATCCTGGAACTAAGAAGGTCTCTGGGATACTCTGGACCAGGTGATTTTCACTGCTTCTCCTGGACCCACAGGCCTGAGGGAAGGCTTATGTCCCCATCAATATGAGTGGTCCAAAGCACTATTCTTTTCAACTACTTGAGTACCACCATGAAGCATATAAAAACAGGGTTGTATGTCATTTCCTGCTCTTTCCTTGATTTTCTAAGTGACCTTACTGAATGTGTGAATTAGTTACAGACTTTAAAATTTTCTGTAGACTGGTTATCTTAAATAATCATTGCGCTTTAAATAATAATTAAAAATCTTCAAAAATCAATTTGCTCATTTTTGTTCATCTTTAATCACTTTTTATTTCCAAAATATTAATTTACAGAAGTGAATGACTTTTAGTAAAAGTCGCATGCTTATAAACTATAAAGCACACATAACCTAAACAGTGCTTTGTTTCAATAAAGAAAGATGCAAACATAAAGAGTGACCTAAGTCATCACACTTAAATGCAAAGGACGTAGATAAGCATATAGCCATAGTGGCCAATAACGCTGAATGTAAAAAAATGAATATAGTTTGCTAAGACTTAGGAAGCTTTCATATATGGTTACATAGTTCTGTGAAAAAAAGTCTAATTCATCAAAAATAGTCTATTTATTACAGTTGTTTAATTGTTACATAATGAATTTCCTTAAAATTTATATATATTTATATATGAATATACAACTGTGTGTTTATGAATATAACATATATATTTATGTATATAGATTTGTATACATTTATGTCAATATGTATTTATATATTTATAAATATATCTTATATATATATATACCTGTGGTACCTCCAAAGTTAAGTAGAAAATACAATTATGCAGCAATCTCTCCTATGTATCCACTTTTCTTTAGATTTTTGGATATTTTGAGAGAAGTGAATTTCCTTTAGCTTTTTCTAGAAAATTTATTTCACTTTACTATACTAATGAAAAATTGGTTACATTAGGAAAAGTATATATATATATATATATATATGAATATACACATTCATAATATAGTTACATTATATTATACTCCGTGAATTAAAAAAAATAATGAATAGCCCTGGCTGGTGTGGTTCAGTGGATTGAGCACAGAACTGAGAACCAAAGGGTCCCCAGTTCGATTCCCAGTCAGGGCACATGATGGGTTTTGGGCCAGGTCCCCCGTAGGGGGTGTGTGAGAGGCAACCACACGTTGATGATTCTCTCCCTCTCTTTCTTCTTCCCTTCCCCTCTAAAAATAAACAAAAATCTAAAATATAAAAATAAGAATAATAAAAATTAATGAATAGTCCAGAAGTATGCTGAAAAGATTTAATACAACTTTCTTAGCTACAGAAGGTAGCAGGCAGGATTCTAAGATGATTCCTACAGTGGCCTAAAAATGCCCCTAGTAATCAAGTCCAAATACCTGAAATCTTTAAAAGTTACTCTATAAGAAAACAAGGGTCATTTTGAATCTGATTAAATTGTGGATCTTGAGTTGGAGAGTTTATTCTGAATTATCTTGATGGCCCTTAAATTCCATTGCAGTGTCTGTGGGAGAGAAGGTAAGGGAAGAGTTGGTGTACAGAAATGAGGAGGAGAGAAGGTGCCCACAGAGGTAGGGATTAGAGTAGGGTGGCCATAACTGAAGAATGCTGGCAGCCACCAGAAGCTGGAAGAGACAAGGAACTAGTAGGTTCATAAGTAAAACCTCCAGAGCAAGCATGACCTCTTGACACTGATTTTGGCCCAGTAATACTAATTTCAGACTTTTGGCCTCTAGCACTGTGGGGGGATGAATTTTTGTTGCTTTAAGCCAACAATTTTGTGGTAATTCATTAGAGCAGTCCCAGGAAACCAATATAGATTTTGATACCTAGAAGTAAGATGTGCCCCAATACATACATGAACATGTGGAAGTGACTTTGAAATTTGATAATGGGTAGTGGCTAAAAGTACTTTGAGGCATTTGATAGAAAAAACCTAGACTATTTAAAACAGAATGTTGATTATGAATATGGATGTTAAAGATACTTTTTTGAGAGCTCAGAAGGAAATGGAGAATATGTTATCAAAAACTGAAGAAAAGATTCTTAACATACGGGATATTTAACTAAATTATGTCCTGTAGTCACACATTTGTCTTTCAAAATAATTAAGAAGATTGTGTATTTGGTATCATTTAAAAAATGGTGTCAAATAGGAACAAAAATGAGCACTGAATTCATCATATGCCTGCTGACATCCCTTCTCCCAAAATAAATACCTTGATTCAGTGGTTGAATCCGAGCTTATATAATGAATGAGAAATGATATTTGGGTCAGTGATAAAATTCTGTTCACTGTTTGAAGATGAGGCATCCGCAATATAGAGCGTTCTGAAGAAGTAAGGTCATTGAGTGTGGCTGGGAGGGTACGTGAACGTCTCACACAAGATGGACAGCAATTTGAGCATTTCATCTAAAATGTCATACAATATGCTTGAGTGGGATATTGTTATGTTACAGAATTACATGCTTATGATTTTGTAATGAAAGATTTTTATGTAATTAAAAAGGAGTGTTATTTATGCCAGACCTTGTATAAGCTGTTTTCTACATAATCTATTTATTTTTCTACTTGTCATTAAATAATTTATTAAGTACATGGGAAAAGTGGTAGCCTTTGTTAATATTATTTGTGTAACTGTGAAGCTAAAAGAGCAAACTAAAAGCCTAGAAAATTTGATACTAGAGTCAAGCATAGATAGTCTTCTGTAAAGTTATTAAAATGATGACAATGGTATAATTCTAACAATATAAACAGTCAAAGATTCCTAATCTAAAGTGACTGAATAATTAGAATGGAACATGAGGGTATATTTTTCAGCTGAGGCTGAACATGTGGATTCAAGTAGGGTCCCACTGATAAGGGCACATGAACAGAAATAATTCATACTAGAGTTTTTGTTTCTGTACTTGTAATGGAAATATTTTGTATTTGCATTTGTTGAGAAATATTATTTTATCATAGTTTCAGTATATAAACATTATAATTAATTCAAAATTTAAAAAAATATATTTAATAGTCTGTGTTCTAAAATAATAAAATTGAATCATTTGAAATAGCTTTAAAACTCTAAATATTAATGCTAACCACACATGGTGATATTAATGCTAACCACATATGGTGATAGCATCAAAAATATTCTGGGAACCAATTCTGAATTGATTTATATAGAAAAAGAAGTGTAATTGAAATTCACATGTGAATATTAAAAACATCACACCATCATCATTTTTTTCTTGAGTTAAGAGACTAGGTACTTATATATCCATGCTTATAATCCTATAGGAGAATTCTTAAAGCATTCTTCTGAATTAGAATAACCCAGTGGCCTAGGTGTCTATCCAATATATTGTTAGAGAATTGTATGTGAGTAATAATGACAAAGCCTTCAATGGAGTAACAAAAAACAAGCATTCTGCAATATTAGAGAAATGAATAAAGAAGCATGGATTTGGGAAAATATATATTGTAAATGTTGTTAAACAAATTGTCTTCATTTGATTTATTGATTTACCCATGCATTTATTTGGTTGCCAATGTCTAATCACTAAAATAAAAATATGTTAAAGGTACAATTCTGGAAGTATGGTTTTAAAAATAAAGTCTTTTTGTCCATTTAGAATGCATTTGTCCCAATTGGACCATGTATTCTTTTTAAAAATAAAAGACCTTTTATTTCTGTTTTGACAACTAAAAGTTTTCATATATCTATCTTTTGTTCTACAATTAAATCTTAACTCTTTGAGAACAGACTTCATGCTGTCTCCTCCCTCATATATCCGGAGAACCTGGCATAGATTCTAGAAGAGAAAAAATAAAGGTTATACAATTAACTGCTTATAAGGAAAACTAATATTTGAAACTAATAATTACATTTCAAAATCTATGGTAACCTAAAAGACTGTTATTGAGGAGAAGCTCCAAGATGGTGGAGTAGGAAAAAATTACACTCACCTCCTTCCATACCCCATCAAAGTTACAACTCAATTACAGCACAATTAACCTGGAAAACCAACTGAAGACTAGCTGAACAGAGGTCATATAACCAAGGTTATTTTTTTAAATCACTTCAAGACTGGCAGAACAGGCAGTGATTAGAAAGAGCTGGGCTGTACCCATTCATGGTGGTTGAGAATCTGGAGGGCTATCATGGCTGCAGAGCTACCCCCTGAGGAGCAGGTGTCTCAGCCCTATGCCAGGCTCCCCACCCCAGGGCACCAATGCCAGGAAGAGGAGCCACCTAACATCTGGCTATGAAAATCAGCAGGGATTTTTCTATCCATCCCAGTGAAAGGGAAGGCTGCTATAAGTCTGTGTGTCCTCCTAAAGTGACAATACACAAGCCCTCACTTGTTGGTACTCACCCTGGGTCCTGGCGGTGGGTCGGAAGTTCGATGGTGCCAGAGTCATACAGAAAAAGGCTGAGTGTGAGGCTCTGGGATGAGGGCTAGAGGGACAGCCTCCAGTGTCCGTGTGTTGAGCCCTTCTACTACATGGCCCATGGGCATCATCTCTCCTAGGATCGGCCCTCCCCCAACAGGGCAGTAGCCTGGTGAGCTACACTAGCACCTCCCTGCTGATTCCCTGGGTACCTGCCCTGCCAACTTCCACTCAGCCGGGGGCTCTGCCATCAGTAACAAGCTTGGGCCCGAGCTGCAGTCATTCTTGAAAATTTCTCCAGAAATTTCAGTAAAGTTTGTGGGGAGGGTGCCAGAAACACAGAGGCAAAAAATGAGTTGTGTGGCTTAGGGGATTGTCTTCCCATACAGCCAACAAGCAGCACTTTTCCTGTGTTAAGACCTCCCTCCACAGGCCAAATCATAACCTGCTTCAGCCTGGTGAACTCTACTAGCACCACCCTGAGGACTCCCTGAGATCCCTACCCACCACAAAGGCTCCAGACAGATACCAGCTGGTTTCAGTGTACCCTGAGCCTCGCTGAGTGGCCTCAGATCCAGCACTGGCACCAAGTTTGAAACTGTGTTAACCTGTTGAAGACCACTTGCCCTACCTAGTGACTCCCTGAGAACATACCTCATGGAACTCGCATACTGCTCAAGGCTCTTTCAGTGGATAAACCTATTGGCAGGCTGCAGGCAGTGGCAGATCTTGGGGTGCCTTGGGCCTTTTGCTGACCTGCCCCAGGGCTTGTAGTGGGGGCAACCAGCCTCAGTGTGCAGCTTGGCCCCTCCCACATGCACTCAGGCCCAGCAGAGGCAGCTACCAACCATAGATCCCTTTGTAGCTTTTAACAGGTAGCCCAGGGCTGGTCACAGGAAGCATCTGACATTGACCGGCACCATAGTAACTCACTAGAATCCCCAGAACCAAGCACTTGGAGGCTGGCTACAGACCATAACAGAATATAATCCAATTACCTCCACAAGTGGCACATCCAAAGGGAGGTCTGGACAGACACCAGACCCTGCTGGAGCATATAACACTTGATAGGGTTGACCCTCCTCCCCCACCCCCAAAGAGCAGCCTGCACACCGTCATTGTGGAAAATCCTCACAGCCAATCAGCCTAAGGGTAAACCTTACCCACTGAAGTGTCAACAACAATCAAGGCTCAACTACAACAGGAGGGCATGCATAATTCACACAAGGTACACTCCTGGAAGACCTGGCTTAGGTGATCAGGGAGTCTGTGCAACTTAGGTTTCCCACAGGATACCTACTACATAAAGCCATCCTATCAAGACTGGGAGACATAGCAGATTGTGATCACATCATAGGTGGAGAAAAATCTTTGACAAAATCCAGCACCCGTTTATGATAAAAACTCTCAGCAAAGTGGGAATAGAAAGATTATAACAGCACAATAAATGAATACATGACAAACTCACAGCTAACCCCACACTCAATGAGGAAAAGCTAAAAGCACTTTTCTTAAGATCAGGGATAAGACAGTGATGTTTACTTATACCACTCTTAATAAATATTATCCTGGAAGTCTTAGCCACGGCAATCAGACAAGAAGAAATGAGGCATGCAAATTAAAAAAAAAAAACTATAATTATTTTCAGATAATGTGATACCACATAAAGAGTCCTAAAGATTCCACCAAAGAATCACTAGAATAGATAAATAAATTCAGTAATGTAGCAGGATACAAAATAAATATTCTGAAATTGGCTGCATTTTTATACACCAATAATGAACTATCAGAAAAGGCAAAAAAAAATATTTTTCATTTACAACTGCATCAAAAAATAAAATACTTAAGAATAAATTTAACCAAATAGGGAAAAGAATGTGCTTGGAAAATTATAAGACACTGAAGAAAAAAATGAAGGGGATATAAATAAATGGAAACATATATGAGTATGCCATGTTCATGCATAGAAAAAATCAACATGTGAACTTTTCTCCATAATACACAAAACAATCTATAGAGTCAATGTAATCCCTCAAAATATCAATGGTGTTTTTCAAAAAACTAGAACAAATAATCCTAAAATTTACATGAAACAACAAAACCCTCGAATAGCAACAACAATCTTGAAAAAGAACAACAATGTGGGAAGTATCACTCTACCTAACATCAAACAATACTGCAAGGTTCTAGAAATCAAAGCAGCATGGTACTGGCATAAAAACAGATATATAGATCTATGGAACAGAACAGAAAGGCTAGAAATTAAAGACACTTACATGGAAAATTAATATGTAATAAAGCAAGAACATATGAGAAGTAAAGACAGTCTATTCAATAAATAGTGTAGGAAATATTGAACAAATACATGCAAAAAATTAAACTAGGTAAGAAGACCATCTTCTTATATCATATATAAGAATGAAGTCAGAATGGACTAAAGACTTAAATGTAAAGCTTCAAGCCATAAAACTCCTAAAAGGAAACATAGTCAGTAAACTCTGACATTTCTCTTGGCAATATTTTTTTCTGATGAATCTCTCAGGGCAAGAGAATCAAAATAAAATAAATAAATAAGCAAATGAAACTACAAAAGTTAAAAAGATTTTGCACAGCAAAAGAAACCATCAACAAAATGAAAAGACAACTGACTGAATGACAAAACATATTCTCTAATTCTACTTCTGATAAGGGGTTAATATCCAAAATTTACAAAGAACTCAGACAACTCAAGACTAAAATACCAAACAATCCCATTAAAAATGGGCAGAGGTATGGAATAGACACTTCTCAAAAAAGGAATACAGATGGCCAATAGACACATGAAAATATGCTCAATATCATTAATCATCAGAGAAACGCAAATTAAAACCACAATGAGATATAACCTCACATCTGTCAGAATGACATCATCAATAAATCAATGAACAACAAGTATTGGGGGAGGATGTGGAGAAAAGGGGATCCTCGTGGACTGTAGGGGCGAATGCAGATTGGTGCAGCCATTATGAGAATCACTATGGAAGTTCCTCAAAAAGTTAAAAATGGAACTAATTGCCTTATGACCCAGCAATTCCACTTTTGGCAATGTATCCAAAGAACCCAGAAGCACTAATTTGAAAAGATATATGCACTCCTATTTTCATTCCAGCATTATTTACAATCACCAAGACATGGAAGCAACCCAAGTGCCCAACAATAGACAAGTGGATAAAGAAGTGGTGCATACATATAAAAGGATATAACACAGCCATTAAAAAAGTATAAATTTTTACCATTTGCGACTACATGGATGGATCAAGAAGGTATTATGCCAAGAGAAATAAGTCAGACAGAGAAAGACAAATGCCTTTCACTTTGACCGTTGTCAGAGGGGCAGGGTTTGGGAGGATGGGTGAGTAAGTGAAGGGCTTAAGAAGTACAAATTGGTAGTTACAAAATAGCCACTGGACGCAAATTTCAGCATAGGAAATATAGTCAATAATCTTGTAATAGCTATGCGTAGTCCCCCATGGATACTTGAATTATCAGGGATCACTTTGTAAACTATATAATTGTCTGACCAATATAATGCACAACTGAAACTAATATTAAACAATATTGAATTTCAACTGTTAACTGAAATAGAATATTTTTAAAATAATAATATAACCACACAAATAAAATAATCTATTCAAAAAACTTTAGCCACAGGACTCTGGCTTCTGACCTCTTGGTGGGATATATCTTAAGGACAAAGATAACTACAAAGAAATTTTGAACTTTAATTGGCAGTGGTATTTATGTTATAATTCTGAAACTATTATTTGTGTGATTCCCAATAGAAGAAATGGGTAAATATTGATGTTGTGAACCTGGATTCTCACTAATAGAAAAAAAGTGTTAAAAGATGGAATGAAGAAAGGAAAAAATAAATACTGTGATATCGAACAATTCTTTTAAAAGAAAGTTAATCGTCATCTATCTATTTACCAGGAAACCTAAATTTCCTTGCCTCATTTAACAGGTTTTAGATAGATATTTTTAATAAATAATTGTGAAATTCTCTCATTTAAATTGTATGAAATCTGACATGAAAGTCAATATAGAGTTTTTTTCTATATAACAAAATAATCCAAAGAAAGGATATATCTACAGGTACAACAAAAGTATTTGTAAGTTCCTCAAAATGTGCCAAGCACTATGTTAGTAAGGGGTTCACAAAGGAAAATGGGACTCAAGATTCCTACATGGGTCACATGTAACCATCAGTTGCTTATTTACATAGTAGCTTCAAACATGTGAAGATTGGAAGAGAAGCCAAGATGATTATGAATATTATTAACATTTTCTTGTGAATGAACATTTAGAGTCCATTTGAAACTTTAAAATAGTTAAGTACTACTTATCACAATTACATTTGCTTTTCTTTCCATAATGAGACTGACAAGTTTATGTGGTTTAAAAATTAAAGCTTCCATCATTTCCTCATTTCAAGAACACAAAGGCTAAATTGCTTTATTTTATTTTCCGAATAGGAAATATGCATTGTCATTTCCTCATAACTCAGCAGTAATAGGAACATATTTAAATAACAACGCATTTAACTTTAAGGATGGGAATTTAGATTAGAAAAGAAAATCCAAAAGATAATATTTGTTAAGGTGTCATTAGTTTGATTCTGTTTGCAAAAGAATAGTATGTTTTTAATGATTGCTTTTAATGCTTTTCTTTCAGTGAATGTGATTAATAAAATAATGTAATAAAGATGTACTTTATCATATTTAATTACTTATATTTAGGTTGCATGAATCCCCCTAGAACTTCAGTGGAAAAGTGAAATTACTGTTTACCAAAATAAGAAAGGATAAAATAGTAAGGAAATAAAGTTAATTTCAAGCTTCAAAGAAGATATTACAGGTAATGAAGGTTAAAATAAAAATGACACTATAAAAGCAATTAAGTCTGCCCCTTTAAGGAGAAATGCATGAAAGATCGTGATAGCCTTAAATTGTGCATATTTGCATAGAAAAGGTCAAAAGATGTCACTGGATTGTTAACAGTGAGCAAGAGAATTCCCTAGAAAAACGGAATCAGATTCATATTCCATTATAGGACATCAGGTTACCATATAACTACAATACACAAAATCGCTATTATGGCATTATGTAATTTTCATATTTTATGTAGAACAAACACACTTTTGCTTCATTTTCATAGATACTTTCTTGCCCAGAACATGCTTGAGTAGAACTCTCTAATCCTCAGCATGTTCACTTTTGTATCTATCTTAACTCTCTGTGTATCCTAATATAAACCATGAAACAGTATAAATCAGTTACAATTATGTTGGTTTTCATTGTGTTTCAGCATATTACAAAATGTGAAGAGAGAATCAAATACACAGTAGTGTCTGTCTCTGAGTATTTTTTTCATTACAACTTTTGTATAATGTGACACGTTTGAAATACTACAACAAACATAAGGAAGAACATAATTCTTATATATTGTTGTGTTTTTATTAATTCTCCAAGAGCATTACAAGAAAGGATTTCTAAATGAAAAAAATTACTCTGATGCCCTAAAACATGAAAGAACTCCATGTCAGCCTAGGGAGAAACTGTTTTAAATAGTTTGCCTGTTACTGCCCTTATTAACATTAATTATGTATGACCTAGTCTGTAGACATTTACTTGACCAAAGACACACACAACTGTTCATTATAATACCTGTGCATAAACAGCAATAGTATTCTTCAGCTGAGGTTATATGTCATCAGGGTAAATCAAATTGTATGTTGAATTTTAAGGAAGAACATCTGCTTGGAGTACATTAAACAGCAACAGATGTTGTTAAATCAAATAACTATCAATCTTAGGCCCATAATTTCATTGTTGGGTGTTCACATTCAAAGTACAGCCTCACGTGGACAAGGAACGTATATCATATAGTCAGCAATACTACCCTTAAGTAAAGCAGCAATTCGTTAGAATCCAGCTAATAATAATAGCCAAAACTGTGTTCTGTTTTTCTAGGAGACAATGACAAATGGGACTAAAATAAGCTGGTATATGAGATAATTAAAAATTTTTGGTTTTGTTTATACTTTATTTTGGTAAAACCATACACACATTTTACATAAAATTGTTCAGTCTTATGATGTCTTATTAGATCATTTACTACAAGGAACTTCTGATATATGACATAATTTATAGTCATCAAAGAAAGATTAAACTGTATTTGTAATTGCATAGTAAAGGGAAAACTGCTAATATATTTTAAGTAATTTTTCATCAACAAAATTTAAAATACATTGTTTTCTCTTTAAGATTTATTTAATCAAAAACATAAAATTCTTTACTTGAATTTCAGGTTTTTTAATATAAATGTAAGTCAAAATATTTAATATTGAGGTAAGTAGTTTTGAATGTATATTTCTTTGAAACTATGTTGTTCATTCTCATATAAACAGAAGGCACATTGACAAAAATTTTATACTTTTTCTTCTTAGTAGATACATTTTGATATAACGGAAAATAATTTTAGAGTTAAATGTATCATACCTAACATAACTATAATATTCACTCAAATATATACTATTATTGAACCTTTCCAGAGAAACACATAATTGCATAGCACTTAAAAAGTTTCTCACATTAGTTTACATTGGAGACATTTATCTATACCAATAGAAAGAGGGCTTAATTTAATCCATTAAATATTAGTTCTTAATTAAAACAAAACACGCTTAACAAAGTGACCCAGTGACTCACATTAAAGGAAAGGCAAAGAAAGGCAACAATAAGGTGAAACAACAGCCAGACCAGCCTTCTGTCTTCTCAGTGCACTGCTGCAAAGGGTTACTTGTATCATACTCACATTCATACAATATGTAATTGAAAATTATTACATTCAGAAATAAACCACACATTTAGCATGCTTATCAAAACATGAAAGTGAAACTTAGCATCTCTACTTACTGAAGACGAGGGTCAAGTGTTCATTTGGAGGAAGAAGAACACCCTTGCTGTATCGTTAGAACATTATTTACTTTCGAACCATTATAATGAACAAAGATGACTCTTCTACTAATTAAAAGTACTTTGTCCTTTTCTGAGATAATGAGCCTTCACTTCTCCTTACAGTGCTTCCAGCCTCAAAACTACTAAATTCTAAAGCCGTTTAGGTTCCTGACCCATCAATTTCTTTTCTTTGTTTCAAAGGAAATAAATGTGATGATGTGTCTTTAAAAACACCTGTCTATACTATAAAGCAGGGGTCTCAAATTCATTTTCACCAGGGGCCACATCAGCCTCACAGTTGCCTTCAAAGGGCCAAAATAATTTTATGACTGTGTAACTACTCCTTAACAGTTAAGGAGTTGAAATTCCATTCGGCCCTTTGAAAGCAACTGCGAGGCTGAGGTTGGCCCCCCGGTGAAAGTTTGACACCCTGCTATAAAGGATATGCATCGACAAACTTCAATTCTCCTGGCCTTCAGTGTAAAAGCCAAAGAAGCAAGCTGCATTTAAACAAATATAAGTATCCTTTTATTTTATTTTGAAATAAAAATATTGGAAATGAGACGAATATTTCATACAAATATATTAAGTATTACATATATTTCTAGAAAGTGTTAGTGCTTATATGCGCTCATAACTATGATTAAATGTGTCCCTTTCAGGTGTGTATACCAAAATTGCATGTTTAACTCTGATTTGATTTATTGTAGAAAAAGCACTATTATGAACTTTATAGGTCATAGTATACTTCTCCTGAAAATGAATAATTTATTTTACAGATATGTTTATTTTACAGACAAATTTATTTTAGATATGTTGATAACTAATATTCAGAATAATAAATGATATTGATTAATATTACTCTATTTTTTAGTTAAAAGTATGATGTTTAAAAAATCTATATACTTTATTTTTTTAAATTGTTATTGTTATTCAATTACAGTTGTCTGCATTTTCTCCCCATCCCTCCACCCCATCCCATCCGAACCCACCTCTCTCCCCCTTGATTTTGTCCATGTGTCCTTTCTAGTAGTTCCTGTAAACCCCTCTCCCCACTGTTCCCTCCCCACTCCCCTCTGGCTATTGTTAGATTGTTCTTAACTTCAGTGTCTCTGGTTATATTTTGTTTGCTAAAAAATCTATATATTTTAAAAACAATACGTATAAGTATCGTCTTGCCCTGACTGGTGTGGCTCAATTGGTTGGGCATCCTCCCCCAAAACAAAAAGTTATCGGTTTGATTCCTGGTCAGAGCACATGACTAAGTTGCATGTTTGGTCCTGGTTGGGGAACGATAGACAACTGATTGATGTTTCTCTCTTACATTGATACTTCTCTCCCACTCTTTTGAATGTCACTGATTAGATATATTTCCATTTATTTTTAAACCCCATATGTGTTGCAAAATATTAATATGCACATTGACAAAAAATTGGTTTGTATTTAAAATCTATTCTGGTTTGCATTTCTCATTTTAAAAAGTTAATACATATTGTTAATACTCCATATGATACACAATTTCAAATATTTCAAGTTTATGGCATTTTCATCAGACTAAAAAAACCAAATTATTGAACCTTTAGATTTCTACAGGTATTTTCCAACTTTAGAAACTCAGTTTTTTAAAAACTCTTCTTTTTTCATAAAGAAACTCAGTTTTCACCATTTTCCCCCAAAACTTCATATATATTT
Organism: Desmodus rotundus; assembly: GCF_022682495.2. Classification (NCBI taxonomy): domain Eukaryota; kingdom Metazoa; phylum Chordata; class Mammalia; order Chiroptera; family Phyllostomidae; genus Desmodus; species Desmodus rotundus. The sequence continues at coordinate 70,206,454 of NC_071388.1, read as the reverse complement.
ACAAATTGATCATTCACATGAAATATAATTACAATACTTTTTCTTGTTTTACCTTGATGCAGCCTGATTATACCAGGGATGATTAACGTGCTTACCTAAAACAGAAAATAAAAATTTGTTAGTTAAAAAAAAAAACCTTTTCTGAAGTTTGTAGTGGAAACAAAAAAGACATGGCAGGTAAACAATCACAACTCTCATTCCAACTCCTATTTTCCTTTGCACCCCAGAGACCTTTATGACTGTGACAAAATCAAATGGGTTTAGCTAAGTCCAAAAGTGCACAGCCAAAGAGACTTTACAGATGACCTGGTGGCAAGTATGTTTTTAATAAATTGAAGATATCTATTTCTGTCATTTCTTTTCTGCCACCAGCATATCATGAATCAAATAAAAAACATTAACAAAAGTTTTGTGTAATTTTATTACTTGCCATATTACTTCCCAATTGTAGTATGGATTTTAGAAATATACATACTGCAAATGTGGTTCTACCACAGTATAAATCATACTATTCACATTTACCTGCCTGGGCAATTTCAGAACATAGGTCTGTTTAAAATCAGGTTCAAACAAAATACAACCAGAGACATTGAAAACAATAATCTAACAATGGCCACGGGGGAGTGGGGAGGAGATAGTGGGGAGAGGGGATTACAGGAACTACTATAAAGGACACATGGACAAAATCAAGGGGGAGGGTGGAGGTGGAGGAGGGAGGGGGATTCGGCTGGGGTGGGGTGGAGGGATGGGGAGAAAAGGCATACGACTGTAATTGAATAACAATAAAAATAAAATAAATTAAATAAATTAAAACAAATAAAAAAATAAAATGAGGTTCAACGATAGCACAATGGAAATTATGAAACGTCTAAAGAATTATGCTATGTCTACCAATTACATATCATATTACATATTACATATGTATATACAATTTATGTCATGTCTGTAAATTATAAGCAAATTATAGGTTTATGGTAAAACTAGAAAAGTTATTTTTCCTGCTTTATATTAGTGGACATAGAGAGCTAAAGAAATTGTTGGACTCTTTCTTTTTAAGTAAATTTTTTTTATTGTTGTTCAAGTATAGTTTTCTGCTTTTTCCCCCCACCCCAGCCCAATACCCCAGCCCTCCCCACCTCCCTCCCATTTCCACCCACCCCCTTTAATTGTGCATGTGTCCTTTATAATTGTTCCTGCAAACCCTTCACCCTTTTCCCCTGAAATTCCCTCCCCTCTCCCCTCTGGTCACTTTCAGCCTGTTCTCAATTTCAGTGTCTTTGGTTATATTTTGCTTTTTGTTTTGTTGATTAGGTTCCTGTTAAAGGTGAGATCACATGGTATTTGTCTTTCACCACCTGGCTTATTTAGCTTAGCATATTGCTTTCTAGTTCCATCCATGCTGTCACAAAGGGTAGGAGCTCCTTCTTTCTGCTGCATAGAATTCCACTGTGTAAATGTACCATAGTTTTTTGATCCACTCATTTACTCTTGGACATTTAGGTTGCTTCCAGCACTTGACTATTATAAATTGTGCTGCCATTCAAAATGAGAACATTCATGATCCTTAAAAGCTGACATTTTTCTACGGTCCCACCTATATCTACATTTGAGAAAGGAGCCCAATCTATGGGGGCATCTCAATCCCTTCCTATGGGTGAGGCGTGGTTCTAAGCAGAGGCAGCAAACACCATCTGAACTGTCAGGTTAGGCATTCCAAAGATCAAGTGTGAAATATTAATTAGTATGTCACTCTATTGACATTATAAACTTGAAAAAAGATGTCTTTAAAACTCTAAATTTGTGAATGATTAGCCAATATTCTCATGTACTTACTCAGGAGCATGTGTTTTATATCGCATATTTTAGACTAGCTCTCACGAACCCTCATTGGCGTCCTTATTCTTGTATTCATTTTTTGAGTGCCATGAGATGAGAAATCATGTTTACTTTTTGACTCTAACATGTAGCACAGTGTTAGATATGCAGTAGAAACTGAATGTTGTCACAGAATCAATAAATAGATGGATAAAAGAATCATTACGCTAATCACAAAACTAAAACTAAAAACTGGAAGTTAAGCAATTGTCCAATAAAGTCCAAGAGAGCTGAATATTAAATATACGGTTGAATATTAAATAAATGTGTGTTTGGTTGGTTATTTACTTTTTACTTGGTAAAGCTAAAAAAACACTCAGAATTTTGTTAAAATATTTTAAGTTAAAACTGAGAAAAGCAACAGTGTTTTGTGGTTCAATAAACTGGAATGACACATCAATAGGACATGAGGGAGAAATTTTAGGTAATTTTATGCATATAAAACAACAATTCTAGGTTGCGATTTACCAATAAAAATGTAACTCATTTCATGTAATGTCTGCTTTGAGAAGCAGAATTTCTAATTGAACTATGCTGATTTTCCAATTAACATAGTGAAGGCAGATCTGCACAATTTAGGTAAGTCGCAATTTCTTTGAGTCATACTTCTACCTGTAAAATAGGGGAAGAACAAAAGAACAGGTAGCTTCTTTTGTGTTATCTGAAAAGAATTCTGAAGAATTCTAAAGAAAGAAAATTCTTAGATATAGATGCACATAGCTTTTTATAAAGGAGATTCATGAAAGGCCTGTAGTAACTTTCTACCATGGTTTTGACCAATTACTGTTCCTTTAATTTTCTTCAGCATGGAGTCAGTTGTACTTATAAGTATTTGTTTTCTTTCTTTGCTTCATTATACATATTTGTGATAATCTGGGAAGGGATCCCAGATTGCTTTATTTTTTGTTTATTATTTGTAGACTGTCCTAGATTTTTCTGAAAGAGTCTATTCAAAATTATCATTACCATCATTATAGAAAGATTGGCACTCTGTGAGATTATAAGGAGATTTTCCATTATTGCATAATGAGTTAAATACCATACATTTTTTAGGAATGAAGCATGTTAGGGATAGAACATTTTAATTTTAATATTGCCTGCAGTCTAGACTGTGTTCAGAACACAATATGATTGTAACTGTGTCAGGCTGTTGTCCGAAATCAGAAGCCTGTCTATGGACTGGTTTTATTTCGTTTTGTTGTAATGATTTGTTGTTGTCACACATTCTACCATGCTCCTCTCGAAAACATGGGATTGATAACAAACCATAACTTTTAACACAGTGCAGATTATCTCTGTCCTCAAGGATGAAAACCACAATTAAATTCATATTATACCATGGACATAATATTTAAAAGCAGAAACCAATTAATGTAACTTGAATCCTTTAAATAAGTCATTAATTGTGTCTATACCTATTTAAATGCAGGGAAAGCTAAATAGAATATCAATTTTCTAACAAGATCATAGCCCCCAGGATATGAATTGCAATGTCATTACTGTGATAGTGATAGTAATATCATCATGTATTATATTTCCAACATAGTCACTGTGTGGCTCTCATGGAAACCTTGTGCCAGTAGGTCATGTGATTTCTACTTTGCCTTATTAGGGTTTACACAGTCTGTCTGGAAAAAGATCAACCATTGTTAATATAACAAGAACAGTTTGTGTGACACTGATGGAACCTGGCAGCCAAGGTGTGTGGAGTGGAATGTGCATGTGTGAATAATGATGACTTCACTGTACTAGTCAGTGGGGCAGTAGACGCCACTGAATGAGCATGTGTACTGTGTGGCTGTCACATTCAAAACAATCGAGCAAGTAGAACAACGAATCTGCATCAGACTTCGCATTAAGGCTGAATATTTATCCTTGGAAATTATTCAGGTGATTCTGAAGGTCACAGCTATGGATGGGCAGCTGGTGACTGGCAGCTTCCAGACAACAATGGCCCCACTCATGCATCACGTCTCCTGCAGAGTTTTTGCCAAACATCAAATCACCCAGGTGAGCCAGCCTCCCTACAGCCCAGATTTGGTGCCCTGTGACTTCTGGCTTTTCCCAAAACTAAAATCACTTTTGAAAGTGAAGAGATTTCAGACTGTTGATGAGATTCAGGAATTACAACGGGGAAGCTGATGGCAATTGGGAGAACTATGTGAGGTCCCAAGGTGCCTACTTTGAAGGGGACTGAGGTGTCATTGTCCTATGTACAATGTTTCTTTTATCTTGTATCTTCCTCAATAGATATCTCTATTTTTCATATTACATGGCTGGATACTCATACTTATATATCCCCATAGTTCCTGGATGCTTGGATAGATACATAAACATAAGAACTGAAGGAACTTTGGATATATTCTAACATATTATATGTGAAAATAAGATATTGAATGATTACCCTAAGCTCAAACAAATCTTGATTTCTGGTTCAATGGTCTTTTAACTTCAGAGATCATCATTCCTTTCTTTTCCATTTCAAAAGTAAACTCTCTATGAAAACATCAATTCAAAATTATTTAATATATTCCCAGCATGTTTATGGCATATATACAATCAGTGTTAAAATTTAAAAAAATAATTCACCTTCTTTGGGGCAGCGAACTGTAGTCGCTTTTACAGGACAGCACAAGCACACTACAGATTTTCAGGGTCAGGTTCTTCATTTCTGTTCAGAAAATTCATTCTGCTCAGCAACCCTTCTACTTTGCTCTCAAGTATTAGAATGTCTCTACTTCTAGACTATAGGACCTAAGTCACTTTTTAACTTCAAGACCAAGAAAATTTACATTTCATATTTATCTGATTCCCTGGTTCTCATTGAACTTGTAGAGTCTCAGATAAAATGATACCAGTCTCCCAGCCTCAGACTATACACCATTATTTGAGTTTCCCCTTTGAATTATTTCATTCCAGAGTCCTTCTTTTTTACACTAATCGAGGTTTTTATTGTCACCTAAACTCTCAGGTTATCTACCCAATTAACTGAAAGTTGAAAGTCTGCATGCTCTCTGCATTTTTTATTGTTCCTTTCAATTATAGTTGTCCCCATTTTCCCTCCATTACTCTCCCCTGCCCTACCCACCAAACTTCCTTATGCATAGCTATAGTCCCTTTCATTTCTTAGAACACACATTATTTATAACATCGTACAGATCAAGGGTCAGGAAACTATTTCTGTAAAGGGCTGTAATTTGCTGACCACTGGCATTAGCTACTTGGAAAAATAACCTAATAATACCTAGTTTACCAACTCATGATATTGGGAGTATCAAGTGAAACAATATATCATTAATAGCCCAAGGATATATATGGGCTTGGTGATGTCTATTTTGACAGTTTCCACAAAGATAACTCCAGGATTTCTGTTCTTTGTATTTTTATTTTCTGATCTACATATTGAAGGCAGATAGATTAGATAATCTCAAAAGATCTTTCACACTGAAATATTGTGGGAAATATTATAAATGATTACTATTAATAAAAAAACATTATGTCTAAAAATGAGCAAAAATACATAGCTAGCACAAAATTCAGCAGACATCTATAACTCCTATAACTGGGCTAAACAATAGCTGCACTCTTGAAAAATTCTAGAAAATTCTCCCAGTTGGTTGGGCATCATCCTGCAAGGCAAAGGGTAACTGGTTCAATGCCCTGTCAGGGCACATGCCTGGGTTGCCGGCAGGTCCCCAGGTTGGGGTGTGTACAAGAGTCATCCAATCGATGTTCCTCTCTCACACTGATGTTTATCTCCCACTCCTTCTTCCCCCTCCCTCTCTAAGAATAAATAAAATCATTAAAAAATGCTAGAAAACCTTATTTGTAATCACATATCTAGATACTGTTATGAGTTAAAATTGGTTATTGGTTAAATTCTCCCTAAGAGACAGATACACTTATTATCTTTCTTTACTATATTTCTGAGATCATGAGAAACTATTGATATATATATAAACCCATAAATACAATATTGCTAAGAAAACTGAAGGGCTATTATATTTTTCTTTCACTAAATCATTTAAACCCCATGGGGAGGCCCTAGAGCTATGAAGACAAATATTTTGACCAAAATTCTAATCCTTGTCTAATGGAGGAACTATACTTGTAAAGTGAGAAATTGAATGAATTTTAATAGTCTTTGAGTGGAAATAATTCTTTATAATAAAGATATTATTCACCTTATTCTGTTTAAAAAATACATGGGTTTTTTCATAGAAATAGATAAGATTACAACTATACATTCATAGCATTATTCAAATATAAGCTTTAAAAATCTCTTTGGTTACTGTCACACATATGTCTTGCCACTGTAACTGACTTTTTAAAAGTAATGTTTTGGATAAATTATCTGGGAAAGTGTTTTAAGGTAAAGAATTTGGATGTTGTCATATATGTGTTTGCGTCTGTTCACTGTAAAAAGATATTAGGCAACAAATTATATTTTTAGCAGTTAATTCTATAAGGATAATTGTGATTTTAATACAAGAGGTGAATTGTTCTACACAATTATTAAAACTTCCCCAACATTTATATAAAAGTTTGGCAATTAATCATCCATGAAATATATCAGTTAAAATATAGTAAACATAAGTGCAAAAACATAACGCCCAGACCTCAGAATAAATATCAGAAGAATTTTGTCAAATTAAAATACAAACTTTGAAATTGTTTCCTTTAAAATTTGTGTTGTGTTCATTTTATATTCATATTTCAACATGTGCTGCTAAAGTCTGACCTTCTGTTATTGAAAATGATCAGGAAGACTAAGAATTGGAAAGTTAGCCTTGCATATCGTGGTCCTGCTCAAACATTCTAAATAGATGTCAGACTTATTCACATCACTTGGGCTCGTCAAACTTGTTTATATCATTTAGTTCTTCTCTGGATTTGACTTTGCACTGACTTTGAGAGTTACAAGCTAAAAAGCAGGTAAATTAAGCAGAACAAAACAAAAAGCACCAAGCAAAAGGAACACTGAAGTCCAAATCTATTAGTTCACTTAGCATATGCTGCCCTTCTCTCTAAACATTAGCCACCTGGTGTACAAACCAACAGGAAAGGATGGTGAGGGACAAATGTAAGAGGATTAGTTTACTGGTCACAGTATCAGTGACCCTCAACCTCTACACAAACTTCACACTAATGCTGGAAATGTCAAAATTATTACAATAAATTTTGTCATTCACCTCAAGTGAAAAAATAGGACATATTTTACTATAGAACAGAGGAAGAAGGTCATATAAGCATTGAAGATTCATAAGAGAAGAGGAAAGCTGACTTTTCGGTGAGAAAAAATAAAATTATGAACTTAAAAATAAATAAGTAGATAGATTAAAAAATTACCATAAATCATTTGTTAATAAGCTTGAATAGAGCTATTATCAAAGAGGATGGAAAACCAATTACTACATTCTTAATGCTTCCAATACTTATATTCTTGTTCATGAACTGCGCTACTTGTTTCTATTGTATAAGCATAGAATATACCTGTAACATTTGAAAATTCCTTAAACAAATTTTACACTATCTCCCAAATGGTTTTCTTTATTTAATTTGTAGCATTGATGTCTAAATAGTTTAAACTCTGATGCACCAACTGTCAAGAATCATAAAATGAAGCAAAGGTAAAATTGAACAATAAGATCGTCATGATTGCTGATCTACGGCAGTTCTATAACTTGGCTCCATATTCTAATCATCTGGACAGTTCTACAAACAATACAATGGCATGGCCACACGGCAAGTGTTTGGGAGTTAATAGATATGATCAAAGGTCATTCATCCATATATTTCAAAAAATGCTTCAATTCTAATGAGCGCCAATGAAGAGAACCCTGTTTAATGTCTAAGCTTCTTAAATGCAGGTTCAGTTTACTTTCTATTAATTGTTTTAATCATTAATTCCTCTCCTAGTCACTACACCAGGATCTTTCCCAGTCTTTACAATTCACAGTAAAGAAATGCATTGTGCGATGTAACCCTATGAAAACATTTGCATGTTTGAGTACATGCATATATATTCAACTAAAACTCATTTCAGAAAACAGTAGTCATTCATGTACTTGTGTTTTTATTTTCTTCTTTTTAAAAATATTGTTCATAAGCATCTGAATTGTTAAAATGACTCATTAATAGGCCGCAATTTGCAGTCTCAAAATCACTGCTCCGTTTTCATTTGTATGGAACACATTGTGCATGAACATTGTGTACTCTACGAAAACTAGAAAAATACAGGACATATAACTGTATGTAGACTCCAGAACACAGGCTTTTATTTGTCACTTAGGTACACAGCATTTCAAAATCTAAGCTTCAATAAATGAGTCTATTGACCAGATAATCGCAATAGCTTCTTAGCTGGATCACCCTACAAAGTGCACCATCTGGACACATTACACTTTTCTTAAAGGCAGATGTGGCGGAACATTAAGGATCTACTTACATATTTATCACTTTGCCTGATCAATTATCTAAATAGACATGTGAAGAAATATACAAGGGTATAGGAAATGCCCTATTATGTGTTCATTTATTAATGCAATAATAATAAATTAAAAATACTCTAATTACTCAAGGCATAAAATTTCTTCAAAGAAAAAATAGAACAATTATGCCTCATGATCCAGGTTGTGTTAAACTTATCTGAAATGAAGAAAAAATAAATACCAAACAATGAAACCAAACATTCTACCACTAATTTGTAAGAAATTACAAAAAACCTTAGCTTTACATTGTTCTTTATGCAAAATTTTGAAACCCAGTAGACAAATTTATAACCCGTCCTTAAGTAGAGACATAAAAATTAATGTAACAATTTTTGCAATGCTTTTGAATGCTGACCATGTTTTCTAATAGCAGCAGCAATATATCTGTACTTATACAAGTACAGGTATATTTTGAAGTGATTGCTCTTTTAAATGAACTTATTAACATTTATTACTGAGTGACTTATACATTTCTAGATATCCTCTCAGTTTTCTTAGTACCATTATTTTTCCCAATTGCCCATATTCCATTTAAAAATATTTGAATAAATCATAATGTTTGTATTACGGGTATAGTTAAAAATGTGTGACTACAGTGTATCATCAAAAACTTGAACTGAGAACACGTCCAAAGATTTTTTAAGAAGCTGGATAACTCATAGGCCATGTAAAAATAATAATAATAATAAAGTTCTCCATGATCTATATTCCGTTTTAGGAAAGTCACTTAAATCCTCGAAAAAAAAAAAAGGTTTTATCATAAGGGAATATGGAAGTACTTTCTGTTGACACAAACAATAATTGATAATGTTTTCTTGAATACTTTCATGGAAATGCTGATATATTACACTTAGGATTACTGGTTAGCTCTTATTTCCTTTCAACTTTTGCCTCTGGATAAGCTCAACTATTCCCAGGAAGAAACACTGATCAAGTACATTTGTCATGCGAGCAACTATAATAAGGTAATTCATCATAGTCTGTCAGAGTTTTACTCTAGAAAGACTGCTGCATTTTTATCCTTACTTAAAAATCTACTGTCACTCCTGCTAAAAATTTGGTAGACATTTTGAACATGTTTAAAAGTTCTTCCAAACTGATTGTGGCAGATAATTAAGTTATCAGCTATCCAAGCTCTTTTTGTTCTTTTTCTTTTTTCTAAGATATATATGACACCATGAACCCCTCTGGCTAGTTTAATCTGACCAGTTCACAGTGTATGATTCCTCGTTTCCTTCCTTTTTTCCTCCTTAATAGAGGCAATGACCAAAGTAATTCACAATGACAAATGAAGACTTTCCCAGGAGTCTAATTGAACAATTTTGTTTTTCTTGGCAAGACCTGAAATCCACAACATTCTGAACTCTATTCACTAAGGTGGCAAGAATAGTGATTATGAAGAAACCAAGAGTATTAAGGATGTCTAAAGAACATGTAAATAAACTGTGCCTAGGTGTACAATGTTATATCTCAATATTTCTTGTCATTCAATTCACCTGCTTGATTACTTACTCCATGTGTGTCCTGTACTTGAAACTTGTCCCAATGAACGGTCATTCTGATGGGCACTTTACTGAGTACTAAAGCTTTGGTTACCTCTCTCTCATCCTATCTTTTTAAAAAAGATTTACTGAATTTCTCAGTGTTTAAAAGCAGGCTTTTTAAACAGGAAATATATCAGTCTTGCCAATTTTATGATATTCTTGTATTCTACCTTAGAAATAGATTGCATATCATTTAAGAAGAAAAAAGGGACATAATAAATATAATTTATTTTGGCCTCCATATCAAAATCATTTACATTATCCTCATGTAATATTCTTTTTATACTACTAACTAATAATCAATCATAAGAACATGTTTTCATTGGCACCAAAACACTGTCAAGGTCATTACACATAGGATATATGTGTATATATGTATGTGTGTATGTGTGTGCATATATATGTATAACTACACTTCTATTTCAACTAAATGCAATAATAATGTAAATATGTGTAAGAAATATAATTATACGATATAAATATATGTCATTCTCTATTAGTAATTTGTATTTTTTAACTTCAATTTTTAATTATTGTTCAATTACAGTTGTCCCCCTTTTTTACCCATTCCTCTCCCGGGCCCTGCCCACTCCTCCCTCCCACATTGAATTCCTGCCATTGTCTTTGTCTTCGGGTCCTTTATACATGTTCCTTGATGACCCTTCTGCTTCTTTCCTCCATTATCTCCATCCCACTCCCCTCTGGTTACTGTCAGCTTATTCTTTATTTCAATGTCTCTGGTTCTATTTTGCTCTCTTGTTTGTTTTGTTGATCAAGTTCCACTTAAAGGTGAGAGCATATGGTATTTGTCTTTTACCTCCTGGCTTATTTCATTTAGCATAATGCTCTCCAGTTTCTTTAATTTTAAAAATAAGTAAAACTGAATTGAAGTATTTACATGGATACTTCATATTTTTGGTTGGTTGCTAACTTCATGTGACATCACTTTTTACTTAACCTCTCCAAATATGTTTAAAATGTTCAAGAATATCTAATCAAAGTCCAATTTAAATGCACAGAATCTAAAAATAAATGAGACTATTATTTAATATTTAGTATTTTAACACATTTAAATGTTTAGAGGATTTAATAATTTGGTGATTGTATATAAAAATTTTCATATATTTTTTGCTGATAATTGTCTTGAAGTTTGTGCTGTAAAGATATGCCCTGTAACATTTGGGGCTGACTGGGTGTTTCTTCAACTATATTCTGTCCTTTGTTATTTCTCCCTTCCCAACTACCTATACAAAGGATATTTTGATATTATCAGAAGTGATTGGCTGTTCATAGTATTTCACTATAACTCTGAAGTCTCAGGAAAAAATAATTTTGTTACTTATATTACTGACCCTCAATTTTCTCTTCCTCTTTTTTGTAAAACCAATGAATGCTGACAAGTGAGTTAAACTAAAAACACAGGGAGTCAAAAATGTGTTATTACAAAGAGCCATTTTATAAGCAATTGTAAAGTTAAATTGCAACTGCTGTAAAATCTATCCCTAAGTATTCTTAAGTCTTTGATAATAGAGCTGAAATCACCATGAGGGAATTACCCTACCCATTCTATGTTTTAACTGTTTAAGGGCTTCATTGAAAAACTCCCTTCGAAGAAGCAAGAATTTGAGAAAATGATATGATCAGGTGACAGACATATCTCAACATAGGAACTCCTCAACTCAACTCAGAAATAACATTTCTACCACCTACCTAAAGTGTGTCAAAAGTGGAATTTATTTTAACAAAACCAATAAGCCATTAATTAAAATACACAGCACAATTTTATGTATCTCTCTTAGAAGAAATTTTCCAATTACAGCAATGAAAAATGTTACATCTTATAATTGATTCACTAAAACATTCTGGCTACTTGATATTCTTAGAAAAGAATAGGAATTTTTAATGATTCCTGAAGACAATTCTGCATTTTGTCTCTGAAAAATAATAAAAATAAAAATAAAAGTTTAAAGAACATTGACGGTTGGAAAAATTTTGTTCTCCAACAGTTTCATAGAATTTATGACAGAATGGATTAGAAATCAGATATAGATAAAATAATTTGGGGAGTTACTTAAATAAATTTCCCCATATCATTATATCAGTACCTTAATAACTATTGGTAATGACCAATAAATTAAAAATAATTTTAAGCCAAGGTTTTATATGACCATTTATGAATATATTGATAAATTCTGATTAAGGAACTAAGCAGAATTCTACTCATTATAATTAGTTTTTCTTAAAACTTGGACTCTATCTGGGTTCTGTAAGACTACCCATTCTGCACATAGAATTGAAGCTAAATAACACATATAGTTTGGAAACCCCAGTAAGAACTTCCTGGATATCAAGAAAAATAACCTTAATTTTGTAGCTTGCTGAAGGAATTTGTAAAATAATGAAATTTTAAAGAGACCCACAGAGATGCCCCATAACTATCAGGGAAGAATTATGTTAGCACCTTACACTTTTCCCCCCAAAGGTATCTGAAAAAGCTATGTGGGCCCAGACCAAATTAATGTATCAGCATTATTAGGAGTATGCTCATATTTATTTATTTATTTATCTATTTTTGGATATTGCTACATTTTTATTGTTGTTTAAATTCCCCATGAGGATTTAAATTTTTTTTTAATTTTTATTGTTATTCAATTACAGTTGTCTGCATTTTCTCCCCATCCCTCCACCCCACCCCATCTGAACCCACCTCCCTCCCCCGCCTCCACCCTCCCCCTTGATTTTGTCCATGTGTCCTTTATAGTAGCTCCTGTAAACCTCTCTCACCACTATCCCCTCCCCACTCCCCCCTGGCTATTGTTAGATTGTTCTTAATGTCAGTGTCTCTGGTTATATTTTATTGGCTTTTTTCTTTTGTTAATCATGTTCCAGTTAAAGGTGAGATCATATGGTATTTGTCCCTCACCTCCGCCTGGATTATTTCACTTAGCATAATGCTCTCCAGTTCCATCCATGCCATTGCAAAGGGTATAAGCTCCTTCTTTCTCTCTGCTGCATAGAGAGAATTTCATTGTGTAAATGTACCATAGTTTTTGGATCCACTCATTTCCTGAGGGGCACTTAGGTTGCTTCCAGTACTTGGCTATTATAAATTGTGCTACTATGAACATTGGAGTGCATGGGTTCTTTTGGATTGGTGTTTCAGGGTTCTTAGGGTATAAACAGCATTAAAATAAAAAGAGAACCAACAGTATGGGAAAACATATTTGCCAATGATACCTCAGACAAGGGCCTGATGTCCAAAATATATAAAGAACTCACACTACTCCACTCCAGGAAGACACACAACCCAATTAAAAAATGGGCAAAGGACTTGAACAGATACTTCTCCAAGGAAGACATGCAGGGGGCCCAGAGACATATGAAAAGATGCTCAGCATCACTAGCCATCAGAGAGATGCAAATTAAAACTACAATGAGGTACCATCTCACACGGGTCAGAGTGGCTATCATAAACAAATCAACAAAGAAATGTTGTAGAGGATGCGGAGAAAAGGGAACTCTAGTACATTGTTGGTGGGAATGTAGACTGGTGAGGCCACTGTGGAAAACAGTATGGAATTTCCTCAGAAAACTAAAAATGGAACTGCCCTTTGACCCAGCAATTCTGCTGCTGGGATTATACCCTAAGGAGTATACTCATATTTAAATAAATTGAAGGCCAATGTCATTTCTCATACACAAATAATACGAAATTTTATTATAAATAAAATTGACTGCTAATGAGAATGACAGATTTTAAGAAGGAATTCTTACCTTTTGCAACAGCATGAATAGAACTGGAGACTATTATGCTAAGTGAAATAAGCCAATCAAAGAAAGACAAATACCATATAATCTCATTTATAAGTGGGATCTAATATGCAAATGCACTAATGACCAAAATAGAATCAGCAGCACAGAAACATGGAATGGACTGACAGCTGTAAGAGGGGATGGGGAGGTGGGGACAGGTTAAAAGATGGTGAAGGGTTTAGTCAAAGAACATGTATGCATGATCCATGGACATGGACAACAGTGTGGGGACTGACTGTGGGAATGGGGGCGGGCTGGCTGGAGGGGGAGAAAGGGAGAAAATTTGGACAACTGTAAGAGCATAAATGATAAAATATTTAAAAGAAAGAAATAGAGTTGACATAATTTGTTTCTCAAAACACTAAATTTATCATGGCAGCTTTAGGGCACTTAAAACAGTAAGATATTTTTAAATACTTGACCTCTTTTTTACAGACCAAAAATCATGGTGTCTGAGAAAAAGAAAACTGTCAGCTTCTGAAATTTACTAAAGAAGAACTCAAATTTCCTGTGAGATTGCTCAATCATTTGCTGTGATTATTTTTTGACACTGTCCATCACATTCATCCTTGTGAGAACAAAGAGTATGTTTTGTTGTCATTGTTGTTATTATTGTTAGTGTTTCTGTTGTTCTACAAAGCAACCAAAACATTAAAAATTTTTGAAACAAATAAAATGTTAAATTACAAAAGTTCTGACTATATTCAAAATATGCTGTTGTAGTTATGGTCTCACAATTGGTTCTCAATATACATATATTAATACTTTTGCTGTTAGAATAACATTTTAAAATACAAATAATCTGATTTCCTAAATCTAATACACATGAAAAGACTTTAAGTTCACAACATGTGAAACATTATACAAATATTAGTTATTAACATTACTTCTTTTAAAGTGATATCATATTGAGCTCTCAAAAAATCAATGGAACTGATTCTCTGGGTAAAATATATATGGTCAAATTTTTGTATCAGTATACAATTCTCACTATTCATGATACTTATTTTCTATAGAGTCACCGTGAGCACTCACGAGTGAATGCTGAGCCAACGAGCCCAAGGGAAATACAGGGTTAGGTTCCTAAGAGTCTCCGGTCACAATATGTTTGTTAGTTGATCAATACATAACCTTGTTTTATGTACATTTCTGTTTAGAGATCCCTTATTTAATATATATTTTCATAAATAATTCTATGCAGTATTTATTTATATTAAACCAGTAGCTACGAAGAGTATAAGATTTTCCTGACTCTGGGTAACATGACCATACGTTTCTTTGGATTTCAACCTAACGACATGCTGTCCACCATGCTTTTCAAAATAAGCTGCAATCTCGTGAATCCATAAACTTAGTCACATCCCCATCTTCTCTATCACTTCCTCATATGCTATAGACGTTACTTCCTCATTTTGGTGAATGTCTTCATGTACTTACTACAAATCTCCTCTTCTTTTTCTGGGTGATATTGTTGATTCATTAACATTAATTCAAGGCCAACAGCACTGATTCATGCCTGATATATTTTCTCCATAAGAAGCATCATCACTCTCTTGCATTTAGAAACACTACACAGCACTTCAGCACAATGCTTGGGGGCCACTTTAATAGTAAAAATCACCAAACAGAAAGAGAAAACTTGGAAGATAAAAGTGTCCTTCAAATATATGAAGGATATGTCTAAGGCAGAATCAGGAAATATATACCACTTTGTTCCTAAGGGTATATAACCAGGACAAATTTCTAGAAGCTACTGCAAAGTAAATTTTTCTTCAACTTTAGAGAAATTTCCTAAGTCCAAATTTATCCAATAAGGGATTGGGTGATTTGGCAGAGTAAAATGTTATTTTTCAATAGATGAATAGGTGAAAAGTTAAACCACCAGTGATAAATGATTCAGAGAGAATCCCTCCAGTGAGGGAGATGACTTCTAAACATCGTTTTAATTTTTTGTGTCCTTTTTTTCTCTTCGCATACAGATATTTTCAAATAACAAAGTTCACTTGCAAAATATACACAATTCAAAATTATTCTGCTTCTTAATAGTACACATTTCAGTTATGATTCACATTTCAATTATGATTACAATGTGAAAAAACATTTCAGAGAGAGTAGATTAGTATTGAGAATGGAATTAAATAATTCATAAATTTCATAATGATAATAATCATTATCTTACTGATTACATTAGTAATAATGAAATAATTTGTGGTGATTAGTTTCTACTTAACAAATATACAATTACTGGTGGAACTAACTATTGATTATAAAATTGAGAGTCTAAGAGAATAATCTTTAAATAAATTTTGTAATTAATTAAGAAATGATTGTATTACACAATAAATATGTTTAGATAAATTATGTATATTAGCTTTTTACAAATATATACAGAAATTTGTGTTCTATAAAGCATATATAAAACAACATTTCTATATCCCCAGAGGGGAACATATGTTAAAATAAGCATATATTCAAAATTATATTCACAAATGAACTCAATCCTTTTATTTCCTGGAAAAAAATGAATGAGAAAAGTAAAGAAATTCCTTAAATTTTTGAGCGTTATATAATAGAGAAAAAACATCTACTTCCTAAAGAGAAAAACTGTTTTATAATGGTTTGCAAGAGGCAGCTCTAATATATTTCTATACTGATTAAGTGCACCGCCAGTTTCATTTTTATTAAGAGTGCTTATCTTTTAGGGACCAAAAAACAAATTGTGAAGGTTTTTTTAATTAGATATTATTTTGTATGAAATATTTCAAAAGGGATGATGAGACTACTGCTTGCTATTTTATTTAAAGATGACCCAGGAGTTCCTGGCCTGTAATCATGTATTTGGTCTCAGGATAGCATAAATCAGCAGAACAAATAAAGAACAAGCTGGCACTAGATTCTTACAGAAACAAGCAGAGTGACCTGGGGCCAATCCACATGTGCATGCTCTGAACTAGTAATTCTAGGACTTTCCCTTTTTAACCTGAATTCCTTTGGGCCACCTCCCATTGCACTTTTAGCTACACAAAGAGATAATCAAGAATGTGAATCTATCCCCTGACCAAGTTTTAAAATTCTTTCCAAGGTCATGTATAAATGATTTAGGGGATTGTTTGTTATTTTAAGTGATCTGCTCCAATAATCCCTTGCAAAAATGCCAATCAACAAGCTAAGAGCCAGTAAAAACATTCCTGGGAGAACCAAAAATTAACATTACAGGTAGTTGTAACTGCAGACCCTGTCCTTGTCTGCCTTACCACAGTCATCATCTGCTTCTCTTTACTTGCAGGCTACTTAGTCAGAATTCTAATTAAAGCCTGTAATGTTTAAACTAAATTGACAGTCACCTGCAGATACATCTGGAAACATGCCGCATCATACCACACACACACACACACACACACACACGCACACGCACACACAGAGGTAGCACTGCTAATTAGAAAGCATGATTGTAAAACAAAAAAATATAATACTTTTTAAGAATATAAATCATGTCTAATGCTTTCTTTCTCCCTGTTCATCCTGTAGTTGATTGGTGTTTTCATCAGCCGTGTGACATCAGCAGACCTACGAGAGAATTATAGCAACGCATTTTCCCTAGGGCTACCATTTATAATATAAATTATAAATGCATTATTATGCTGCCACTTTGGTTTTGAAGAGCTTATGTTAATTAAAGGCTAAGAAAGCACACACGCAGCACAATTATTTTTAATTAAGATTAAAATAATGCAGTATGTCAATACAGTCCTCAATGGAAATGATGGCTTAATGTGTCACCTCGATTCCTTGTCTATGTAGTACACCCATGTCTAACGTTGGTTTTTAGTTTCTTACTTTTTAAGTATATAAACCTCAAGGTGTCCCAGAGATCAGCTTTATGCCTGAGACAGTGCTGGATACAACCAATTATGAAGTGAACAACACGCAGGAAGCACTATCCTTTCTGAAATAAATACAAAAATGTAAAGTACAAGATTATGTGTTTTTGGAGTTTGCAATCATGTTTTGAGTGACCTCTGAGTTTGTTATTAAAATGGAGACTAATTATTTTTGTGAAAATTTAAGTAGAATAATAAAATAGCATGTAGCAAATGAATGAGAACCACATTATAAAACAAGTATATTTGAATATAATACTTTAAGAAGTGTGAATTTCAGATTTGTTCCTGCAATGTAAAATTAAAAAAAACTGGGAATTAGAGTGTACTTTCAGTGTAAAAGTAATACAGGATGATATTTAATATAACTCATAATTTAAAAATTTAGAAAAACAGAATAACTCACCAGAGGCAAGGAAGCATAAGAATCTCATAGTTAGAAAGAAAGAGACCTTTGTTCATCTTTTTTGTCTTATTTACATCCATTTACCTTAAGAAGATGCTGAGACTCAGAGAAATAAGTTGCTCTTGAATGTGGCCGAACAATAAGTCTCTGTAACCATTTGTTTGGGAAAAAAAATAAAAGCCCAACTCATTCATTAAACTTTAAAAAATAATTGTTATACAAATGAATATTATATAATTGAATAAGCATTGTTCTTTAATTTAGAACAACTACAAGTTTATTTTTTTAAAAGCTGATCTTGCAATGTATTTAACAAATACTTCTATAGTCCTGCCCCCACCACCAAAAAAAAAAAAAAAAAAAACCATGAAAGCTTCAAACTCCCGGCATTCCTAGGCCACTGATTTTCAACCTTTTTCATGTCATGACACACATAAACTAATGATTAAACTTCTGAAGCACATCAAAAAAATATTTGCCAAAAAGATAGGTATAATTTTGATTCAATCACACTAGAAGACTATTGTGTTGAGTGTCGACTTTTTTTAAATTTGACAATCTACAGGAAAAGAGGTCAGTGCCATTGACTAAATAGGCATTGCATGTATTAACTCTGCAGAGTTCGTGTCTGATCTGAGATGCAAACACACTCTTTTCTTAAATATTGTTACATATATTGGGTGCATAGGTTCAAGGTCATGACTAGCTTGAACTGTTATGGCTTAACATGCACCCCATATGTGTAACAATATTTACGAAAAGAGTTTGTGTGTATCTCTCAGATCAGCTGTGACCTCTACTGGGTTAAAAATTCTTGGAGCACACAGTTTGAAAACCGCTGTCCTAGGCAATAAATATTTCACCTTTGCTGTTTTATTGTTACATGTGAGAACTTATTTCTCCATGAAATAAGACTTGTCATAAGTGTTTAAATGGCAGTTTCCATAAAAAATGGAATTCTTATAATCTTCCAGTTAGGAGAAATCATACCTCACACAGGGGTATGCTCAGGTGACATTTTCTTTTATGCCTGCCAGAAGTACACGTTTTACAGTTCCCGAAAAATCTAAATGTCCAATTTTGTTCCAGCAGCAACTCAGTAGATAGGCAAGGCAATGGCCACATTCCTGAGGACAGGTGAGCAACAGAGATTCCCTCAGGGAACTCTGGAGCTGAATTATTCAGAGCAGCATGCCTCAGTTGAGGTTGTTGGTATTCTAGTGGAATGAAAAGACATTAATTAAAATTTTTCATTTGACAGTTTACTTCACTTTAATTGGAAACTTAGCACCTGGGTTTGTTTCTGTGGCAAAGAATTTTTAATAAGAGACAATGTTTCCTCATAGATACCTCCAAAAAATTTCATAAGGAAAAAATGTACAGTACCTGATGAAAAATATGAAATTCAATAAATTTTTATATGCACCTTATAGTATCTAAACTGGGTACTTTTACAAGGATGTACTTAATAGTTTTACCAGAACAACAGGAGAAAACTGAACACATTGGTGACAAATAAGATTGTAGATGCAAGGAAGTGACCCTTTTACTTTTAGTTAGTAATCTCATAAACTTATTTGGGAAAAAACTTAGAATCATAAAGTTTCTTTAAATAAATCTATACTGATTTATTTTATGCTATTTTTATTGGATTCTAATATAAACTGAGAGGATATTAAAGTGATTATAATTGTGAAGTTACTAATATGGCTTGCAAAAACCCTTAGTATCTCTAATAAAAAGCAGAAGCAATATTGAATGGTTGATATATATATATATAATATAAATTAAATATGTGTGTAATATATATAAGTCATATATACACACGCATATAAATAAAATTTATATATATATATAATTTTTTAATCCTCAGCCAAGGATATGCTTATTAATTTTAGAGGGAAGGGAAGGGCGGGAGAGAGAGAGGGAGAGAAACTTCAGTGTGAGAGAGAAACAATGATCTGTTGCCTCTTATATGCACACCAACCTGGGGCCAAACCTGTAACAGAGGCATGCGCCCTCACCAGGAATCAAACCCACAGCCTTTCAGTTTACTGAGGATGCTACAACCAACTAAGCCACACCAGGCAGAAGCTGATATTTTAACGGATAGAATTGTTTTGCCTGGTGGTCTAGGGTCTTAACAAATGGCTTCCTTTCTAACCAGTATTCCCTTTACATCTTCCTTGATTGGTTAATATCTTTCAATTTATACAGAAATATCATTAGTCTAGTACCAGAATAAAAAACATAACATATATGTTACTATTATCAGCTTTTCTTTTTCTTCCTATCAAATGTCTTGCACTTAAATATGCCTTTATTTTTTAGCAAGGTATAAGAATCTTCAGCATTGTTTCTTTTTTGTGTTAAAGATATAGATATACAAGTAATCCCTTATTGATGGTAGCTATTAATTCAAATATAATTTTCAATGATGAACATTATCTTTGCTAAGTTAGTAAAAAGTCTTCCATTTGATATAATCAAATATCTTACTTGATATAATCCCAGCAGTTAAATTGCTTGGTAAAAAGGCAATTCCATTTTTAGTTTTCTGAGGAAGTTCCATACTGTTTTCCACAGTGGCTGTAGCAGGCTATATTCCCACCAACAGTGCACTAGGGTTCCCTTTTCTCCACAACCTCTCCAACACTTGTTTGTTGGTTTGTTTATGATGGTCATTCTGATTGGTGTGAACTGATATCTCACTGTGGTTTTAATTTGCATCTCTCTGATAGCTAGTGATGCTGAGCATCCTTTCATATGTCTCCGGGCCCTCTATATGTCCTCCTTGGAGAACTGTCTGTTCAGGTCCTTTGCCCATTTTTTAATTGGGTTGTTTGTCTTCCTGGAGTGTAGTCGTGTGAGTTCTTTATATATTTTGGAGATCAAACCCTTGCCCGTGGTATCATTGGCAAATATGTTTTCCCATACGGTTGATTCTCTTTCCATTTTACTGCTGTTTTCTACCATATGATCGAACCTATAAGTGGAACCTAATCAACAAAACAAACAAGCAAGCAAAATATAACCAGAAACACTGAAATAAAAAGCAAACTGACAGGAATCAGAGGGGAGGGGGAACAAGGTAATTGGGGAAGTTCCATCACATAATATGTATAAAGGACACATAGAAGAAGCCAAAGGGGGTAGTTTCAAGGGTGGTTGGCAGGGATGGTTGGGGCCGGCTGTGGTGGAGTGAAAATGGAGACAAATGTACTTGAACAACAATAAATAAATAAATAAATAAATAAATAAATAAATAAATAAATAAAATGAATTTGCCTAAAGAATGAAAACATCCTTGAACTGTAATTGCATAAGATTCTCAAATAGTACCCATAGAAAGATATAGATAAATAGGCATAATATTTTAGCACGTTTAACAGAGATACATAGAAATTTTTTCTTTGTAATGATTTTTTTTACAGTATGTTCCATGTATGAGGTACAAACACAGTCTCAATCTTCCCTTATACTATTGAAACAAACAAAAAAAGCTAATAAAATCAACAATATCATTTCATCATCCTCGTATATGGCTGTATGTAGAACACACAAAAAGTGACTACTAGGTATTTTAAAAGTCTAGTCCTGGTTACTACATTTAGTGTGTCTGAAGATGTTTTAGTACCTATCCTAAAATATTCCAAATTTATAACTTTTTAAAATTTAAACAAATGTAACATAAATACTAATTTATTCTACCTTGTCTTATTCCTTGTGGAGTAAAAGTACATAGATGTTTGTAAAAACTGATTTAACTTATATGTGGACTTCTTTTCCTCATCTTTCAGTCAATAAACATTTGAGCATGGGAAAAACTGAGTAGCTGTCAAGCTTAGTAGGGTCAATTTATCCTCACTATTGTGTGTATGGCCTTTAATGCTGTTAACAGAAAAAAATGATTCTTCATTACATAAACACAAGAATAGCATGCCTTTATTACTTTTAGATAAGTTCTAGAATTATTTATAACTGGTGTAGGAGATATTTCTAAAAGTTGTTATATTGTTCATATTCTAGATATGTTTCTAAAATGAGTGCAAATACAGTAGGTGATATTTAGAACATGATACATCTAGTGTAAAATAGCGTTCCATTTAGAGTCACACACGAAGCAAACGTTTATTCTAACGAAGCAGGGGGCAAACTAGATCTTAACACTGATGATGGAAGAAAGAAATCAGGTACCTTTGTCAGATAACTTGTATTAGTCATTAAATGCACGGTTCCCACATAGTTTCTTGTATTCATTCACAACCCATGTGTGGATGTGTGTGCCCACGTGCACACACTATAGAGATCCCTTTGAAAATTTCCAGGTAGCATCTACTCATACAAGATGGAAAGGACTTCTTCAAACATAGCTTAGGCAAACTGAAGAAATCAGGTAATTTTTAGAACAGGCTTGGTGGCAGCATTGACTAGTGATATTATACTAATGAGAAAGTAAGGTAAGAGTTGGTTAAGAAACAAAAATGAGGCCAAAAATTTCTGGCATTTCAGAAGGTATTTTCAACTTTACAATTCTGTAACCAGATGATTTCCTGTCCTCAAGGAGTATCCATTCATTGAAGTAGGGTCCACTATAAATATTTGTTTTTATTTAAACCTATTTGTGTTCTATTTTCAAGAGAAAACTTTAAAGATCATTTTGACCTCACATTACTGTGAATTTTAAACATTCCATAGAAATTCATGTTTGAGACTCTGGCATTTGTTAGCCTGTATTACTTGAAGGTTCATAAAGTTATGTAGATTCAGATACAGTTTTTTCTGCCTACTGAGAGTTTTCTGTCATAGAATAACTTTAAAATATATGTATTCCACCTAGCTAGGTTTCTCAGTTGGTCCGAGCATTGTGCAAGTTTGCAGGTTCGATTCCCAGCCAGGGCAAATACAAGAATCAAATAATAAATGCATAAATAAAGGAAACAATAAACATTTCTCTCTCTCTATCTCTCTGTCTCTCTCCCTCCCTCCCCATCCTCTCTCTCTAAAAAAAAAATCAATCAATCATTCAACCAATAAATATATGTATTCCAATTGACCTTACTATTGTACATATGATTTTTACAGGATAATCAAACCTGTTGGAAACCTTTTTAATAAAACCTATTAAAAAGCATTTTCTATTTTATAGTCAATTGCTAGGGTACAGTTTGATATTGTAAAGTAGAGAATGGGAAAACATAGCTTTTCCTCAATAACTGCAAAATTTCCAGCTATTAAAAGTAACAGAGGAAATAAAATTTAAATTTAACCTACTTAGGTAGGCATTTATTCCTGAATTAGATTAATTAATGATCTTTCTTCCCAAGATATGACAAAACATTTTCAATATGGAAATAAATCATATTTATGTAAATAAGGTTATAATGGACTTACAATATGAATCTGTGTAAGTATTCACATTAATGTTAAAAATGTTTCCATTTATTATTATTGTTGTTCCCCCAATTACTGCCTATAAAATGCATACCTTTGCAATGTGAATTACATATACTATAAAATTTAAATTGGCATTCCTTTTCATAACTCTCACAGATGAAAAAATGTTTTCAAGAAATTTTCTGAAGATAGTTTAATGTCAAGCTCATTTAAATACTTTGCACTATTGAAAAATATAAATCATACATTTCACAGAGGAGCAAATGGGTTTAACTTGAATGTGACTGAGTTACCTGCTGTGGCCCTGTTGTCATTGTGTTCTACTCTGCTACTCTGTTCACCTCAGTCACAATACATAAGAGCAGATTTTGAAAGTCATTATTAAGTAGAAACTCCACTTAATATAAAATGCCGTTCCTTAAGCTAACAGAACCTTCAAATTTTGCAACAGTACATTGTAAGGTTTTGTATTACCTCACATTCATTATTTTTCTTTTCCATAAACATCACAGAATATCCAATGAATTGCCCATACGCACAGAGTTAAACATGCTTCCTAAGGTAAAACCTTGTATTTCTCCTTCTAATATTGACTCTTACAGAAGGAAAGAATAAAGAGCTTTTTTAATTGAGGTTATATGTGATGCAATGAATAGTTACTTTTCATGTTAGCAAATATAGTTACGTTGACAAGAGGGTTGTTTTCAAGCAATTAATTTTGATTTTGCTGATGTCAGTTTGAATTCGAGGGGCTCAATGAATATATAGATGGTATCACTCAAATAACTGTGGCCTACCACACAGGCGGGATGTTGAGATTTTTGATTTATTCCTATGGGTATGGTGATTTTTTCAGGTTATCAATCACCTGCTGGTGTTCTTTAATGAATCATTTGAAGCCTATGTCTGAATATGTGTAGTGAACCATGAAGGAAAGGAAGTTAACAATACTTTGGGCCTATTTTCAAATATGAATTTATAGAGAGTAGTAAATTCTAAGAGTTGGAGTCACAGTGCTTTTTCTTTATAGATCATAGTAATTTATTCTCAAAATATGGGGCAATGGTTTCAATTTTTAAAATATGTGGCATTTAGTAATTTATCCAGGTTCCTAAACCTGTATTAGTGCTACATATAACAGATTCTGTTTAAACATTTATTAGATATTAAAGCACTTTATGATTAATATGGATAGCATATAAACATATGCTGATTATGAATCCAAATTTGCATTCTACAAAATATAAATTATAATTTATTAAATTATTCTGAATTGTTATAATGTTTTAAAAAGTCTCTTTAATATTTGTTTGTATTATTTAAATGTTACTATATTGATAAGGATCTCTGAGAATTCAAGTCCATCTAGTCATTGCTATACTTTATTGACAAATTACATGAGGGACAATGGGTGCTATTTCCATAAAATATAAATTAAAAATATGTCATATAACTTTATAATTTTGGGAGATGCACTACTATAAATTAGGTGGAATTTGAGTTTTTAAAAATAGTATGATGAGGGATCTGTGAGGCCAATAAAGAATTAAGGGAAAAGAACATTAGAGTAATTTGTAATATTGCATTTTTAAGATCAGAATTTAAACTCCTTGACCTTCTGCTGATAGGTGAGGACATAAGGCTGGTGAGGAGATAGGGACGCAGTTTTCAAGGGATTGTAGTTAGAAGTAGACCTTTGACCTGAAAGCACAAAGTGGGAGTCAAAAGGAAAGGCAGTTATTGTTCACAGACTAGAAACCCCAAGATAGAGAAATCTTGTCAACATGAATGTGACTGATAACATTTCATAAATACAAATTTAATTTAAAAATATAAAAGTTTGTATAGTTTGATTTGGGAAAAGGGTAGGCTTCTAGGCATGGGGTGTTGATACCTTTCCTTTATGAAGTACTGCTTCAAGGTTTATATAATTCCATTAGGAAATCCATATCCATTAGGTTATACATAGAGCAGAAGGTCTTCAATTTAGAAAAAAGGTATCAATGTATTGATACTGAACATAAGCAGCACAGACAGCCAGAAAAGCTTTAATACTAAAGTCAATGCCCCCTTAGGAGCAGTGTGAGATACACGATGCTATCGCATAACCAATTCAAAGGAACTTGCTCAAACACCTTCAGAAAAGCGTGTTTGTAGCCTGGTATCTTTATCAACATAAAGTTGTAGATGCAGAGGGAGAATTTATATACATAAGTTTGGTTCCCCATTATTCCCAGGGGTGTCCAACCCACGGCCTGCAGTCTGCATGTAGCCCAGGATGGCTGTGAATGTGGCCCAACACAAAATTGTAAATTTACTTAAAACATTATGAGGGTTTTTTTTGTGTGTGTGTGATTATGTGCCACAATGTATTTAATGTGTGGTCCAAAACAATTCTTCTTCTTCCAGTGTGGCCCAGAGATGCCAAAAGGTTGGGCACCCCTACTCTAGACCATTGAGAAAAAAACAGATATTCTTAGAGCAGATAGATATGTTAATGAAAGTGGGATAAAAAACCAGAAATTTCAATAGTTTAAAACAAAAATAGTAGGACATAACAATAAGGAAGTAGATAAATTTAGTAACTCAATTTATTGTGAAATTATATGCTTTAGAGTTTTTAAGACAGAAAGTATCAGAAGATAATAACTTTTATTGAGCTACAAAATAGCAATTCAGGGAGACTTTATAAAGTAAAAAATGTCATTTGTGTAAAGGCAAGAATACCATTTATTTCAAACCCAATATTATTTTTAAAATTATTTTATTGTTGTTCAAGTACAGTTGTCTGCATTTACCCTCCATCACTCCCCCCACCCCAGCCATCCCCACATCCCTCCCCTGCTTCTACCCCCCCCTTGGTTTTGTCCATGTGTCTATTCTTTAAAGTTATTTATATCAAAGAGACTTTTTTCCTATTTCCTATATATCTGATTATAGGGCATTAGACATACTCATCCATATTATATAGAGTATGTATATCTTGACTGTGTGCCTATAATATACATATTAGTAAAGCATATTCATATTTACATGTAATATTATAAGTGCTTTATAGTGTGTGTCTATGTCTGATGCACCTGAAATACATATACTAGTCATATAAAATGAGTTAATTATCAAAATATTTAATACAAAGGTATAACTTAAAATCAGCATGTGGATCTAATGTCATTTGATATTATTATATACATATATACATGTATACACATGTATAACTATATACATGTACATCTATACAGATATATGTAAGAAAAATTACAAAACAAATCATAATTATTTTCACACTAATTTATAAGTCATCATATAACATTATGTTTATCAAATTCAAAAAATATAACACTTTAAAACTTACTAGGTGAACTACTGTTTAATTGACACAGAGTTTCTGTTTAGGGGAAAGAAAATGTTCTGGAAATAAATAGTGGTGTGGCTGCACAACATTATGAAAGCAATAAATGTTGCTGAATTGAACACTTAACATGGTTAAAATGGCAAATTTTTATTTTTATACATATTTTACCAAAATAAAATAAATAAACATGAATCTTTTAAAACACCATATTGTATCATGCTAAGGCTAAATCATGTTAAGGGAATATAGAATGGGAAATTTTAAAGAAAACATAAGATTTTAATTATTTATTTTTAGAGAGATGGAAAGAGAGTGAGAAGGAGAGGGAGAGAAACATCAATGTCCTAGAGAAGCACTGATCTCTTGCCCCTCACATGTCCCCACCCAGGGACCTGGCCTGCAAGCCAGGCATCTGCCCTGACCAGGCATTGAACACGTGACCTTGCTGTCTGTGGGACAATGCCCAGTCCGCTGAGCCAAACTTATCAGGGCACAAGGGGAATTTTATCAGTGCCTGTTATCTAAAAGTGAAATCAAGGGAATGATTTAACAATTATAATTTCCTCAAATATTTATGTATCCATAAAATACCTTATAAAGCTTCCTGAGTTATACATAGAATAGATTTTAATATTATTTTTAAATAAATGTTGAAATGTAAAAATTTAAAAATTAAGTGTTTCTACTCCCATTACTGTTTTATTCAAATTATATATCTTTTCTACATTAAAAAGCTATAGAAATATAAACTGGTATAGCCACTATGGAAAACAGTATGGAGGCTCCTCAAAAATTAATGATGCAGTAAACCCTCTTCTGGGTATCTACCTGAAAAATGTGAAAAAATTATTCACAAAGATGTATGCACCCCTATGTTCATTACAGCATTATTTGCAGTGGTGAAGAAATGGGAATGACTGACATGTTCCTAGATAGATGATTGGATAAAAAATTGTGATATATATGTATACACACACATATGTATACTCACATACACACATGTAAGCTTGTATACATATACACATATATGTATACATATGCACGTACATGTGTGTATACATATATTTGTATACATGTGTATGTGTGTCTGTATATGTATACACACATACACAATGGAATACTACTCAGCCATAAGAAAAGATGATGTACCGCCATTTGTGACAATGTGGATGGATCTTGAGAATATTATGCTAAGTGAAATAAGAGCAAAAGTTAAAAACCATATGATTTCACTTATGTGGGATATAAAACTAGAAGCAACAAATGAACAGACAAGAAACAAATAAACAGACTCTCATAGACTGAGACAACAGCCCGGTGGTTATGGAGGGAAAGGGGTGGGGCAGTGAAGGGTCCAGGCTCCACTGCATGGTGACAAAAGAAGACTCGAGTGGGTGGCAAGCACAGTGTGACACACCGGTAACTTATCTTAGAGTCAAACACTAGAAACCTTTAAAATTTTATTAACCAGTGCCATCTCAATAAATGTAATAAACTTTTTTGAAAAGCCATAGAATATAAAGATTAGAAACATACTCTCTAGTGTATGATGACCTTTACAAAATAATCACTTTATGAGTATCCACCTAGGAAGGGGCAATTTCTTTCATTATGAAGCATCAATAAAAATACATTGTTTTCTTTTAAATATCTAAATGCCACAAATAACATGTTTAAAGAGATCTTTACATTAACTCCTTACAGTTGGAGGTTCTGTTATACTAGTCATATGTCCAGCACAGTAATATGCTTTCCAAATATATAATTATTTTTCTAGATCAAAATAGTAGAAAGTCAGAGATACTGCTTTTATCAAGCAGTATCTCTGACTTTCTACTATTTTGATGATAAGCCAACATCTTTAAAATCAACAGACAAGAAGAGAAACTTAGAAATGAATTTAATTATATTTAAATGTCCCATTATTTTTTAAAATCCCTGACAAGATCCCTAAAACTTTTATGGAATATTCGGAAATATGACTGTAACAAACATAAATCCAAATGTTTCATTAAACACAGAACTTGGAACTGTAATCTGGTTGGCTTCCACCTCTCCCAGTTTGGGAGAGAGGTAATGCTGAGGTCCCTGCTTGTAGTAGGTCCGTGATTCACAAAGAGCTACCAGCTCAGAAAATCAACATTGGAAATATCAAATGTGCATTAAAAGTAAAAAATATTTTGCATTTCAATGAACATTTACAAGAACAAAATCCTTTTTGTAACATGCATTCTATGAATCAAATTATCATATACAGTTTCCCTGATTGTGTTTGTAACACATGAAATTGCCCAGTAGGAAGAGAAAACTGCATATACTATCCCATTAATCTTCGTTTAGTGTTTTATATTTTCAATTCTTTCTTTTATTGAAGTACAACTTTCTTACCAACTCAAAAAGAACGCTAAAAACATCAATAAGGTGTTCATCAGGGTATTTATGTTTTAAGAGTAAGATATAGAGTGGGGATAATGAAGTTATTTTGACTACCTGAAAAAGAAAGTTTCACTTTGATTGGTATCTTGTGCTCACACAAATCCTAGGCCAGGAATTTAAATATGCTTGAAAGAAATTGATGTTGTGCTAGTGGACCTTAAACCCTCCTCCCTATTCTGAAGTCTCCGTGGTAATTCTCTCCATCATTACAGAGCAAAACCTTCTCACCCCCTACCTCCCATGTTTATGGGTGGGAATCACAAAAGCTTTACCAAGTTGAAAATAAATCAAAATGCCCTTTGTGCATTTTCAATAAAATTGTTTCAGTCTTTTTATTCACCATCTTAATAGTCATGCTGTTAGTAGATCATATCCAACTAAGAAAGTTATTCATTTAAATAAGAATCTATTCACTCTTGTAGAAGTCACAGAATAGGCTTGTGCGATATGAATAAAATAAGAATTACCTGCCTGTCAATAAGGGAGCACTTTCCTAGATTATTGGTGGTAAGTTAATCATTTTCATATGCACTTTGATTTAGTTTAATCATGCATATAAATACAAAACATTCTAGATTGTAGAAATAAATTAAATAAGTCCATAATAAAATAATATATAAATAATAAAATATTTTAAGAACATATAATATGGCCATTATGTATAATTTATACACGTGTCATATACATGTCTAAATATGTACTAGCTATTAAAATATTAATTATATATAATCAAATCTAAAATTTACAAGTAAATATATACTAAATTAATAATTAAAATACAGCTACATTTATATTTTGCTAACTCCTCTTGTATACAAATATAGGCCTTAGAGAATAAGATGAAAGTAAATCAAGTTCAGACTCCAAACTATGCTCAGAAGACATACAAAGCTTAGGCTTTACAGGGAAAAAAATGCATTCTTTCCAAAAGAGAGAAGAATATTGTTGATTTAAATACTTGAACAAAAATTTAAAAATCTAAAATAATACAAGGAATATTAAAGTTTGTAGGTTTTTTATTTTATATTTATCTTTCATAAAAAGTTATTTTATATCTTGTACATCATATAACTGAGGGCATTCAAATGTATATCATATAGTAGATTATCTATGTCATTATGTCTCTCTCCAAAACCAAAATGATGTGGTCATGAGACCCTGCACAAGTAATATGCATTATATGCAATGAATATGAGTTTAAAGATAAGGCTACTCAAAATGTTATGTCCAGAGATGGAAAGAGCAAACCCTCCATAATACGTACTATGGCACAGATAATCTTCTAAATTCTTTATAGGTATATTAGCTTAATTAACCATCACTCTAATCCCACAGTGTTGGCACAATTTTTCTGCCAGTTTTACTGATGAGGAAAGTGAAGCACCTAAGTATAAAGTACTTATATAAGACACATAATTTGCCCATGGTAACAAGTAAAAATGTCAGAGACTGGATATGAGTTTACTCAATCCTCGCTCTTGACCACCTCATTATATTGCCTTTTCTATGGATTTTTAAATATAGTTTAGAGCCCTGGTCTGTGTACTTAATTGGCTGGAGCATCCTCTGTAAACTGAAAGGTCATGGGTTGGATCCTGGTCAGGGAATATGTGTAGGTTGTGGATTTGGTCCCTAGTCCAGTACATGCAAGAGGTGACCAATCAATGTCTCTCTCTCACATCAATGTTTCTCAATCTCTCTCTCCCCCTTCCTTCCTCCTCTCTAAAAAATCAATGGGCATGTACTTAGGTGAGGATTAAAAAATACATATGAAGTCTGTCTGGAAAATGTGCAGCAATATTTAGAATAATGAGAATAATTCACATGACATTGATGTAACCTGGCAGCTGAGGAGAGTGGACTGGAATGTGCATGCGCAAACAATGACGACTTCACTGTTCTAATCTAGTCAGTGGGGGTGGTAGGCACCATCGAGTGAGCACCTGTATCTTGTGGCTATCGCAATAACTGAGTGAGTAGAGCAGCAAATCTGCATCAAATTTTGTGTTAAACTTGATCATTCTCTCATGGAAACTACTGGGATGATTCAGAAGGCCATGGCTATGGGCAACTGGTGATTGGCAGCTTCATTACAACAATGGACCTGCTCATGCATCATGTCTCATGCAGAGGTTTTTTGTTTTTTTTTTTTTTGGCAAAGTATCAATTCACCCAGGTGACTCAGCCTCCCTATAGCCCCAATTTGGCATCCTACGATTTCTGTTTTTTCCCAAAACTAAAATCACCTTTGAAAGGAAAGAGATTTCAGACTTTCAGTAAGACTCAGGGAAATACAATGGGGTAGCTGATAGTGATTCCAACAAAGCATTTTGCAGTGTTTTGAACAGTGAAAGAGACAGTGGGAGAACTGTGTGAGGTCCCAAGGTGCCTGCACCGAAGGCTACTGAGGTGCATTGTCCCATGTACAATGTTTCTTGTATCTTGTATCTCCTTCAATAAATGTCTCTATTTTTCATAGTCCTTGGCTGTACAGACTTTCTAGACAGACTAACATATAATATTACACATTATATGTTTTACATATGTGAGTGTTTATGTAATGGAATTCACAGAAAAATTAAATTGATAATGGAGGAATAGGTAAAAGTCATTTAATTACTTTTTTTGGACAAATGCACTCAGTATTGGTACTATCCAGTGGTGTAGACAGTGACCGAAATAAAAAAATAAAAATATATCTAATCATATTAATCTCAGCAGTTGGGCCACCTCCACTATCAAAATAGAAAATTGCCTTTAGCTCAAAGCCATGAACTTGTATTAGGATTGTCTTTATTTATTTACGTTTTAAATTTTGCTCCTTACCCAAGAGAAAGAGGAAGGGAGAGAGACATAGATGTGAGAGAAGCACTGATCAGTCACCTTAGTCCGTACCCAGACTGCACCCAGGCTGGGGACCCGAGCTGGGACAGGGGATGTACTTGTCCAGACTGAGGATTGGATGCACCTAAGCCCGGATGGGATGAACCCTCATCCTAGGTATGTGCCCTGACTGGGAATGGAAGGGCAACCCTTCAGTTACAGGACAATGTTCGTACTATGGAGCTATGCTGGTCACGGCAGTATTAAGATTATCTTTGAACATTCTAGTCCCTAGTTAGGGCTTTACAAATTAGCAGAAGGTAATTAAATATCCTCTAAAGTTATATCCCACCTACACCCAAAAGTCACATGTTAAACCAAAAATAGCAAGACCCAAATCAAATAACTAGACAACTTACTGTTTATACTCTGAATCAACTGAATTCCAATAAAAAATTGATAACTTGAATGAAAATAAAATCCTATCCCTCCCCAAGTTAAGGAGTCAAGGTTGCCAGCACAGTATGCTTCATTAAGTTATTGCCTGATACATCACCACTTAGCTAGGTAATTAGGACAGAACTACTATGAAAAGACTCTGACAAGTCTGCTTTGGAGTGAATTATAATTTAGAAACAGCATTGCAGGTAAATGTCATCAAAGATCAACCTAAAAGAGAAGCAGTCGTGGGCATATATTTAGGTGTCAAAAAACTACATGGGTTTGGGGAACAGACAGGTATGGATTTGAATCCCTGTTCCAGTACTCTCTTGTTATGTGACCTAAGGTAAGTTATTTCACCTCTTTGAGCCTACTCTTTCTGTCGCCTATAAAACCAGAAAGAGCAAATGTCACCTTTGAAAGGTTGTTGTTGGGATTTTATGTAATAAAATTATATGAAGCATAGAAACTAGTCTAGAATATCATAGGCACTTAACGGGGCTTAGTTCCCTTTATCACTCCTGTTACGTGAAACTACTCCTGATGCTTGTCCTCTGGATGGAACACACTCCAACCAATAGCTATCTTTTCCATTGTGCAGTTGGTAACATATTTCATACCTGAGATATGTGGTCAAAGAAGTAACTGACAAATGCTTGTAAAAGAAATCATGGCATATGGCCGGGCACATTGGAAGTGTTTCATAGCTTCGATAATAAAAATATACTATTTCTTACTGCTGATTTCCCCTTGCCCATGTCTAATGCCTCCTCTTTACACCATCTCCTCACTCCCACCGCCGTTTATCTAGCTTTACAATTCATCAGATTTCAATGGAACCTCAAAATATTAGGAAAATGAGAGTTTCACTTCAATAAAAAAAATAAAGGGTTCATTCCTTATTAAACACGTTTCTGCAATAATCAATTTTCCTAGTTCTTTTCTTTCCCTAGGTAATGGATAAGTTCCCATTTTTTTTTTGCTCAATTATTACAACCAATTTGAAGATAAAATTGAGTACTGAATCCCATTGGCACTTAATGCAACAAAACTTTATCACTCAAAAGCATTTTGTTTAATCACTATATTACCACCCATATTTTTCAGAGATATTATAGAAATAGATAATGACCCGAATTAAAAAAATAAAATCCTTAATAACATGATTCAATTATTTTACAGAAGTTAATCCAAGAGTGTTTTATATGACTTTATACACTATTGTTGAAAAACTCAAATTTCAACATCACTACAATTATATTACCTTTAGTCAATAGATTTCAAAACAGAGAACTTTAGAATATATTGAAAGATTTTGCCTTTGGACTGCCATATACCATGCTGTGGAAAAGCCTTTTCAAAGTCATGAGAAGAAATTATGTAAATAAGTAATATATATAAAAGGTCCCCGTGATATGAAAGGATGGCAAAAAAATCATATTATCTAGACCTTTCATTCTAAGTTGTCACATAATTTAAGGAGACATTAAAGCCTTATTAGAAAATTCATATTGAGGTTCAATAATTTAATATTTCAAAATCACTTTTATTTCAAAATATAGTTTCCTGCTAATAGCAAGTTTTCCAACTATGTTTTTTGAAATACATCCTTAAAATAGCTAAGAATTTTAATAGTTTGCTACTAACATTCAATGGAGTGATTTATGAGGACAGAGTCAGATGGGGCTACAGTTAAATTACTCATGGGTCAGACTATACCACTTATTTATTGCCCACAAAATCCAGCGTTCTCTCATCGCCTCCCCCCACCAGAATGGAAGAGGAAAGTCCAGTGCAATATCTGGATAGCAGAGAAGAAATCATGAAAAGAACTGCTAGAGAAAGATATATGCTTTGGAAAGAATCAACCTTACTAAATCATTCTACTGTTTTATTACCATCCTAGCAACACTCGGACTTGCCCCTTCACTTTCTTTTGTTTTGCCGTTTCTTTCAAATGTAAGCTCCATAGGAACACGGAAAGAAAACAATACATATATGGGAAGAAGGTCTACTCTACTCTTCCACAATTTTTAAAAGGTGCTATATATATTCTAAATTATCTTTAGTCATAGTTCACAATATTTAGCTTCACTTCTAAGAATTTAACACATCATTTTTTTTTTCCTCACATTCACCTTCTCCTGCTTAAGTCTCTCTCTTAGATATGTAAAGATGTTGACAATCCAGGTGTTAAAGGAAAGGACTATTAATAGAGTTTTCTATAAATAACTAATTCTGCTATGTTAAAAAAAAAAGAAAAAACCAGTTAAACTTTGAACAGCAAACTTTAAAAAAAAATTTAGCCATTAAGAGGAAACAAACTTATATTTTCTTGGCAGTGTGGTATTTTGCCTCTTGAGGTTTGAGAAATACATACGTAATGATTATGCCTTCGGGCAAGGTCATAACTAATCAAACTACTAATTTGTTGTCCCATATAATATGCTGCAAACCACAGACATCTGAAAATAGAATGCCATTAATGGCTTTCTATTGTATATGGTCATTTTGAATACCCTAATAGAGAGAATATTATTATTATCTGCCATAAAAACTTTGACCCCAAAATGGAGGGATAAGTGGGTGTGTGAGTTTAAAATCTTTGCTCTTACAAAAGCATATCTAAACTCAAGGTTTTACGAGCATATTTAGAAGATTGGTAGGTAGGTAAGCAAGTACACAGATTAATACACTGATAGCTAGCTAAAACTAGCATGATACATTTTTCAAGGATATGGAGTTTTAAAGTAGATTCTGCTCCTTCTGTCAATCTAAATTATTTTGCAAGCTAAGCATTCAGAATGACAGTCTATTTTGTGTATGGCAATTGATTATTAAACATGAAGGGAATGATTTAACAGGTTAAGTGATTTTCAGAATTTGCTTTTTTCTGCTGTTTTTGTAGTGCACTGGCAAACTGTTGGCCTTGGACTGCAATAGATAATGTTCAAGTAACATGAATACATCTTAAAGGAAAGAGTGACTAAGAAACAAAACAGAGCCCTGGCTGGTCTTGCTTAGTGGATTGAGCACCAGCCTATTAACCAAAGGGTCACTGGTTCTAGTCCCAGTAAGGGCACATTCCTGGGTTGCAGACGATGTCCCCAGTAGGGGGTGCTTGAGAGCCAACCACATATTGATGTTTCTCTCCCTCTCTTTCTTCCCCCTTTCCCCTCTCTAAAAATAAAATAAACTCTTTAAAAAAAAAGAAACAAAATAGAGGTTGAGTTAAATTCATCTATCCTTTTCAATCTGTCTACACTTTTCCTTCCAACCCTCAAATGTTCCTTATTAAAAAAATACCACTTTTTATTTTTATTTTTTAATTTAATCTTTATTGTATTCCTTCCATTGCCATTTAGTCCCCTTATATACCCCTCCTCCCAGCAATCGCCATGCTGTTGTCCATGCCCATGAGTACTTTTTCCGGAAGAAATGTTTTCTTCAATATATGTATTGCTAAAATGAGATGGAGGGGTAAATTCTTTAGTTTAGGCAGATAGCTTAATATTGGGAAAATGTTTTCATGTAACTGTGAGGCTAGAATAAAAGTTCAAACTGTGATACGTGTTTCCTCCCCATTTTATAAACATTTTTGAAGAAGCTCTCTCCTCATAACAGTTTTCAAAACTTTGAATGTCAACATACCAATAAAACCTTACCTAATATATGCAATTTATTTTTCAGTATGTCAGGTTGGTTTGAGGCAAATTGATTTTTATAAAAACAGACATCTCAATAGATTGGTGTAACATTTGAGATAGTGTATAATTAGATAGAAATATAGACAACCTGCAAACAATTTTTCTGCAATGATTCATTATTTTGTCTTATTTAGATGATAGACAGGAATTCAGTCTTCTGGTATTTTCGTTCCTTTTAAGTACCTTGTGTGCAATTAATGTAACAGATAATTGAATGTAAATATTTTGCACATTTGCCAGCTCTGTGAAATAATAAACTCTCAATTCATATTAATTAAATTAATGAAATGATTATAATCCATCTAAAAAAATAAAACAGTGCTTGCTTCTTAAAATTTCTTTTGGAAAGGTAAATTTCCATTAATTTTACAAGTTACTTTTTTCTTTTATGAGCACTTTAAATGAATAAATGAGCACATTATATTGCTTCAGTATTTATAATCCAGTGGATCTATCTTTATTTATAGATTAATTTAGTCCTTAAGATCCAACATATAATTATATAAAATGCATTATAATTTAGCAATAACTTGTACTTCTAGACTCATGTGGAGGAATGATTACATACTAAGAATGTATCTAAATCAGATAAATGTAGCTCTTCTGTGGGCCATCTTAAGCGAGTCCATTACAACAAGTATTTATAATTCAAGTTACTGCAGGAACTGATGAACCTATTGTTCAATATAAACTATAACCCAAAACAATATATGAATTGCTAAAGTCACAGAGTTGGAGGGGATAGATAAAAGGTCAGGGCCACACTAGCCAGAACCAAAGTGATGCTCAGACACACGTCTATTTCTCTCTATTGCAATTAGTCAAGCAAGCCTCAGCTTGATAGATCTGAATGCCTGAATTCTCTACTTTCTACAAATTCTATACTCACTATGCCAGTTTCAAAGTAACCAAAAAATAATCTGAACATTTGCCTAACCTATATGTTGCCAAAGGACTATCTGAAAAACAAACTTGCACAAAACAAAAAGTGAACCAGACACATAACAGAATCTCTCTGGCTTCCTCTGTGTTACTCTTCCCAAGGTATCTTTTTTTTCAACAGCAAGGTAGAGTTGAGCGTTTCATGGGTGTGCTATTATGAAGTCTCTTGGAGTGACACCTGTGAAATCTTTCCTTGCGCTCCAGGGATGGTGAATCTGCAGTCTGGGAAGATCATCAACACACAGAGTTCCTCTGTTGGTCAGGAAGGAGGCTTACATTTAAAGATAAAGCACACGTAGACTAAGTCACTTTTCTGACGCTAATAATTTATAACATCTATGAAGTCCTTAAAATTTGCCAGTACTGTATCCAGTGCTTTACAAGTCCCACTCATGAATCTGCATAACAGCCCTCTAAACGGAAATCTCTCCCTCTCTCACATACACACAAACACATTTTAAACGATATGACATCACCTTGTAAATTATAATAGAAATCATGATATTTCTACTTTGAATGTGCTATGCTTCAAACATAATATGAAGTAAATTCTTGAAATGTACATAAGAGTATTTTAATCATCCAACTATTGTGACGGTAAATTGTATATATCAACTTGGCTGGGCCATGCTTCCTGGACATTTGGTCAAATATATTCTGGATGTTTCTAGGGAGGTGTTTTTTGGATGAGATTAACATTTAAATTGGTGGACTCTGGGTAAAGCAAACTACGCTCAATAATGTGGGTTGCCTCAAAAAAAAAAAAAAAAACAGTTGAAGCCCTTAATAAAACAAAAACCTCTTCTGAGCAAGAAGGGACTCTCCCAGAAGACAGCCTTTGGTCTGGAACAGCAGCTCTTCCCTGGCTCTCCAGCCTGTCAGCCCACCAAGCCCAAGCAGAATTTGGATTTGCCAAACCTCCACGATCACAGATGCCAATTCCTCAAAATAAGCCTGTCTTTTGTTTGCAACCCACTCTTCCCAGGGGCAGCCCGATCTCACAGGATGGTAAGGGATCTATGGAGCCAGCAGGGTTAGTCCTGGAATTAGAAGCACCTGTGTGCCCTGGGTGCCACAGGCCCCCAGTCCCAGATTCACCTGTAAGGAGTCGGGCTCACACCACCCATCAAACAAACCCATACATCATGTTAATCTGCTTCTCTGGAGAATTCTAACACAGGTAAAGCATGTGAAATACTAATTTTTCATATCATATGTTACCATTTAAGTTTCAATACTGAGGGGATGCAAGGAAGAGATTATGTTTAATGATATTTTATAAATAAGGGAACTGTAACTAGGACAGTTTAGATAAAATGACAGAGGTCCCAAGCTGTGAAGCATTACTGGACTTAAACTCAGGTTTTGTGACTGCTTCTGTAATGATCTTTCTTTCTTGGCCTTCAGAAATCATTAATTAACTTAGCCTTGGGTTCTTTGTCACTTTAACAGAAAGGGAAAAATCACAAGTAACCCACCTTCAACATATTTCCTACAGTTTTTATTTGGCAAATAAAGGAGAACTGGAGGCAGAACTAGAAACAAATGGTACTTTATATTTTTATTCCCTCTTCTCCTCTCTGAATTGCAAAATATGAGGTCTATCCAGAAAGTATCCAGCCACATACTATGAAAAATAGAGACATTTATTGAAGACGTTACAAGATACAAAAAAGATTGTACATAGGACAATGATGCCTCAGTCCCCTTCAAAGTAGGCACCTTGGAACCTCACACAGTTCTCCCAATCACCATCAGCTGCCCCATCGTATTTTCATGAATTTCATTTGTGGTCTGAAATCTCTTCCCTTTCAAAAGTGATTTTAGTTTTGGGAAAAACCAGAAGTCACAGGGCACCAAATCTTGGCTGTAGGGAGGCTGAGTCACTTAGGTGATTTGATGTTTTGCCAAAAAACTCTACATGAGATGTGATGCATGAGTGGGAGCATTGTCGCAATGAAGCTGCCAATCACTAGTTGCCCATAGCTGCAACCTTCTGAATCATCTGAATAGTTTCCACGGAGGAATGATCAAGCTTCACACAAAATCTGATGCAGATTCATTGCTCTGTCATTTTGAATGCAACGGCCACACAGTACACATGCTGACTCAAAGGTGTCACCCACTGACTACTACAGTGTAGTCATCATTGTTCACACATGCACATTCCAGTCCACTCTCCTTGGCTGCCAGGTTACATCCATGTTGTGCAAACCGTTCTTATCATGTTAATAATGGTTGGAAATTTTCTGGACAGACTTCGTGTTTAAAGGAAAATGATACTTCTCAATTAAGTTAAGACTCACTATTAAACTCAGCTTTAACCAACAGCATCATTTTGTTAAAATCCAATGTGCACAAAAATTATGAAAACTGGCACTGTCTCCTCTGCACTAACTACCCTCTCTCCTTATTCTTTCACATCTTGGAATCAACCCTGACAAAATGAATTACCATAGGAGGTTAAGTTTCAAAATAGAAATTGTTTCTTTCACATTTAATTAAAATTATATAGACATTTTATCTTCAAGGAATGTCGATCTTGTTTATGTAGTCTAAAATTAGCAAATAAAATAAAATATATTTCTTCATATTTTAAAGAATTTGATTGCCCACGTAGTCTACTCCACAAGCAAGATGACTCCAAGCCTGATGTGCTGGGAAGGCGAAGAGCCCGTGTGGCACAGCGGCACGCAGACCGCTCTCAGCACGCCTTCATGGGAGCCCCTTATTGGGGGAAGTAGTTATGTGAAGAAAATAGTCTGCACCTACTTTTTAAAACAATATTCCCCCTAGAATGAATGGGAAAATTGGCAGAAAATCAGCAGAGTTCTTTTTGTGGAATAGCCTCAATTACTTAAAAATATTGTTATCTTTTAAAATATTCTCTAGAGTTTGGGGTCAAAATGCTTGATTGGATACATACTTTTACTTTTTTCTTCCTCTTTCAGCCACATGAGAAAGAAATGATATTGTAAAAAAGCATACATACTCAGGTTTGGGGAAAAACAGAGAAGAGAGGGGGAAGGAGGAGGCTTATTTGAGAGCTGGAAAACAGAGAGACAAATAATATAGTACTTGTCAGATCCTTGGAGAAAACGGAATCCTAAACTGGCAGTGACTTTAGGTACATAATCAGATTACTATACACAGTAAAATGTCCCCGAAGCTTGTGATCTGGGGGAACACTCACTATTATCAACAGAAGTGGGAGTAAAAGGGGGTTAATATGTGCTCAGGATAACAACACAACTGCTGTTTTCCCAATCTCCCCATGTTAAAAAAAAAGAAAGTATTCTGCACTTTAAAATTATGTATAAGAAATGGACAGACTGCACAGAAAAATAAGTAAAAGTGTATTAGAGATATGGGTACATTTTAGAATTCTCCTTTCATGTTTAATATTAGGCACCAAAATGTTTTCATTTTATGATAAAAACTGTCAAAAAATTATAAGTGAGTGATAATATTATTGAGAAGTTTCATGATTAGCTTTATTTGGACACTTTAGGGGGAATATTTTTCTTACAATGAAATCATTTGGTTTTGGCAGCATTCTTTGGAATAAACATCCAGCTATTCCTTTTGAACAAACAAACAAACAGACAAAAGTCTGGTGGTTAATTCTCTGGAAAGGATGAACAAAGGAGTCTCTGAATTGAGAGACAGCATAGAACAGAGTGCAATACTGCAAACATGTACATACCATGGATGTCGAAACTGAATTTCTACTTGAAAGATTTAGCTTTCCCTCTGATTTGGTGTCCTTTTCCCTTTTATACTTTTCATTCGATTGTAGGGAGATGACCAACACAATGAAAAATACATCAGGAAAGCAAGCTAAAGTAACCCATCAATTCACTTTATTGGCCTAGAAATAATACTCTAAGTGCCTGCCATTTGTCAGGCACTGTTCCAAAAAGTCAAGCAATATTAATTCATTTCATCAGCACAACCCAATAAAGCACAGATTATTACTGTTATTATCATGATCATCATAATGATAATATTTCAAATAATAAACCTGAGGTACAGAGAGATTATAGAATTTGTCCGAGTGATAGAGACTGAGATTTTTATCCAGAATGTTTAGATCCACAGCCTTTATACTTAAGAATTATCCTTTACTGCCTGGTCGGGGAGAATACTACACCTAAAATTGAACCAGAGAAAAAAACAAAAAATGGAAAGACTCTAACACACTGCTCCAGGGATTATCAATAGACTTAAAAGTCTAAAATTATCTCTAGAATGTGACTAGCCCCAAGATAAACTTTCATTAACCATTGAATCTTTGTCATTATTTGAAATAACTGGAATTAGATTGAAGTAATTCTGTGCTGGTGAAATACTTATTTTTACCCCTTTCCATATATAACCTTGTAACATAATATGATTTTAACCATTTTAAAATAACATGGTGATAGAGATTTCAAAATCTTTATTTTCTCATCTACTAATTAATTGTATGTTACTAATATTTGCACTATTGTGACCCAATCTACCTTTCCTTACTGTTACCATCACTACAAGCTCATCCAAATCACAGAACAAAATAAAAAATGCTAATTAGTGTTCTAAGAACATATCGGCTTTCCTTGCCAATTTTATTAAAAATTTATCTTAAACTTATTTCTCATATCATCAATATTTTTCATACCTTAGTTTTTTGTAGTAGTAATAAGTTTAATGTTATAATTAGTGTAATAATAAAAACAGTTTCTTTATAGTGATAAAACTACCTGTAAATATGACCTGTTTCTTGCATACTATATGTAGTCTTGTGGATACTAGGAAGTCATATCTGACATGGCCATACATTTTTATGCTGAAAGTAGCACTTCTAGAAAGTATTACAATTTAAAGTGTTTGTAATGAGATAATTATGAAAATGGATCAAGTCCTCAAATTTCTAAGGTATATTTTCAAATTTGATTAGCATGCAATAGTAACATTATTTGCATATGAATATACTCTTGAATTCTAAAATCAGTTTAAATTCCAACACAAAAGTGCATCATCACCTCTGCAGGTTAAATAATGAAGTTGCCAT
Organism: Desmodus rotundus; assembly: GCF_022682495.2. NCBI lineage: Eukaryota > Metazoa > Chordata > Mammalia > Chiroptera > Phyllostomidae > Desmodus > Desmodus rotundus. The sequence continues at coordinate 70,164,290 of NC_071388.1, read as the reverse complement.
TCTTTGCCAACAGTGGTTTAAGACTTTCTTCAGTTGCATCCGACATTTCAGGATTGAGGATTAAAAATGTGGCAAACATGATTAACTGAAGGTCAGTTGTCACTTGCTTTTGAAATATGAACATGTTTCCTTGATACTGTACATGGAGGAATTTCCAAAGCAGAGAGCTATTTTGAGTAGCTTCCAGAAACATCTCTTTGTAACATGTTCTTCACTGTGATTTTCTAATCACTATGCAGAAGATTTCACCGCCTAATTAAAGGACTGGTGCAGTGATGAAGATAAAGAATACAGAGCAGGGCTGCAAGCTAATCTACAAGCAAAACACAGGAGCTACTTGTCAAGGGTAAGGGCATATTTTATCGACAGCTGTGTCCAATAAGGATGAGCTATGGGGTAAATATTTAATATTAATGAGTTTCTGCCATGATTGTTACCTCCTCATTATCCCTCTCTGTGTTCAGTAAAATAATACAATAATTTATTGAAATTCCATTTCAAATGGAATTTTTTCAAAGAACAATATTTATCTTTAATGTAAATGTAACCCACATTGTAGTAGCTGACGTTATATAAACCTAATGAAATAAATGTAGAGTTAAACAAATTATTGTTCCATTTATTGGTAAGAGCATATTTTGTATGTATGAAATACAGTATTAATTACACATTATAAAATAGAAATACAATATTGACATAATTGCCATGATTGCTGTGTAAAAACCTGGCAGTTCAGTATACAAATGAAAATTTAGTAATAATGTACACAAGGAATTCACATATTGTGATGGAACGGAAGGGTCCAAACTTTAAAGTCAGATATTTTACCTATCGTTAGTTCAGTAGCGTGAAGTTATTTACTCTCTCTGAGACTCAATTTCTCCATCAATTATAAAAGAGAGGGGATTGATAATACTACCATGTGGAGTTTTGTGGACATAAATAAGATACACATAAAACACATTGTGGCATATGAGGCTTTTAATAAATGCTATTTATCTCTCCTAACATAGATAACATGGTATCAGACAGGAACACTCGCTTACTTTAAGGCTATTATATGAGAGACACATAAAATCTATGTAATTAAAAATCACTGTATTTTGAAATGTCTTTATTAGAGAAGCTTTTAGCCTCTGCCCTAAGTGCTATAGGTAACCACTGAATATTATATCAAGTAAAAATACCATGAATGAAATGATAAATCTGCAGTGTATAGCTATGGGATGCTCATGTATTTTAAAGTTGTTTTTAATATATCACAACACAAATGATAGTGTTTAGAATTAATTGGGTATGACAACATGTGAAATGTTAAAGTTTTTCAAGGGCTAGGAATATACAGTTTAATTTTGAGAGTTCAGTGAGGAAGCTAGAAATGAAGAAACCTGCTTTAATTTTTGTTGTTGTGTCTGACTTTCTCAGTTCTCACACTAAATGGTTTTCCACTTGTACAACTCCTCCGTCTCTTCGTCTGAAATCTAGTAATACATTCATTGTACCATTTGATTATAAATTTTAATTTTTTCCGTTCCCATCTCTGAAAATTCATCACATAGTCACTCTTTGAACATTTCCAAAAGAAGGAAGATTACCAATTAATTTCTTTTCTGCTTTAAACTATTAAAGTCTCACAAACTCTTCCCTAATTGGGCTCTAATAAAACTCCATATAACTACTTCCTTTGTTCTTTTTTTGTTTCTCTTTTCTATTGAATCACAAAGCTGACATATTTCAGCAAGTACACTTAGTGTTTTTAAGTTTTTGAATATCATCCAAACACCCTGTTGTTGACCTTTATTCCAGGTCACAATTATAGACAAAGTTGTCTCTGCTTGCTAACTCCTTATATGAATCCCTGCATCACCATCCCATGATGTAAGTATTTTTTGCATTGTTATTTGTTTGTGAAATGCAAACATAATTTATATCTGTAAAAAGTTTGTAAGTTCTTGGAAAGCATTGTTCAATAATGTGCCTCATTTCTCTGAGATTCTGAAATCTAAACCTATTAAATTCCTCCTTTTTATTCTGGGTATAATTCAACTAGGAAGTTTGAATATAAACAGAACTTATTAAATCCAATAGGAATTTCAATTAAGTCACTTTCTAGTACTGAGCATTGAGTAGTCCAACTAAATTCCTATTCTCCTTCCCTCTAATATTACCTTCCCTTCCAAAAAAGCTCTTTATCTGGCTCATCATGCTCACTCACCTCAAGCCCCAACACACTGATTCTAACAATAATTATTGAGCATCATCTAAATGTTAGACACAGTTTTGGGCGCTTATAATACATTTTTGAATAAACAGATCATGTTAACTCTTGGAGCTAAGATATGGTAGTCCATTTTAGCCTAACTGAAAGACAGGACACCTGTTTTTTTCTCTTTAATTTTCTTTTATTTTTAATTGAAAGTTGTGACTTCACGCTTCAGAAGGGAATGCCAATTAAGGTCCACACATGCCTATTCCATTCATTCTAAATATTTGAGTCACAAGCACAAGTAATGGAGCTCTGGAGGTGTTACATCACAAGAAGAAAAGTCAATCCTTTAAACCTGCTCTGCTGGGCCAAAAGGATTGGTGAAATGTGTGGCTGACAAATTCTCTATCATCTTAGAGATGAAAGAAGCATAGCAGAACACAAAATGAGCATTTTAGGACTTCGGAGGCCTACCAAAATCAGACAAGTAAAACATTCACACCTAGAAGTTCAATTATCAGAAGTAAATTTTAATATTATTTTTATTAGCAAAATGTTTAGCCCTTAAACATACATTCATCTAAATATTTGTCTTCTTATATTTATCTACACAATTAATGTGATACTATTCCACAGATCATTCCAGTCCAGTGTATCCCATTGAAATTAAGAGCATTCGTTCCCAAGCAGAGCATGAATTTGGATGACTGACGTGAGTTGAGGCTGAGCTGCAGGCTTGATCACTGCTAGACGAGAATGTGAACAAAATGGTAACTACTTCACTCTTCTAAAAAAAAGTCAAAGCATTTGAAAAATGCTTGTATTATAATTCCATTTCTGCCCCAAATAGTTTCACATGGATATATTTCCAAAAAATTCTTGCTCTACTTATTTAATATTGAAATAATTTGGGAAAACTCCTCCTGAAGTTAACCTTTGATCAAATTATAACCCTCAAATGAAAAAAAAATGTGTAAAATTGGGAAAGATAAATTTAGTCTGAAATTACTGAAAGACTTCATTAAGCCTTAATATATGCTGTCAGCTTTAAACTAAATAATAGATGAGATTTTAACATAATCAGAAGAAAACTGCTGCTACCTGCCTCTGTTACTGTCACAATGAAATTGACAAGATAATTTTGAAAATAAGGCTTCCTCCAAGTCACTTCATGATCTGACAAGCGCATGATATTTAGAATTATATCTGTTCATAAAGAAAAAAGATTTATCTCCAAGGATATAAGATAGTTGAGTGGAAGATCAAATATATTCCCTTTTAGAGAATGTAGTATTGCTTGTTTTAACAAATAAACACACATACTTCCCATGTTAGCAGTTCTTTGCTGGCAGAAAAGATTTCATTTTCTGTCTCTTCTGTAATGGTTTTAAAGTAATCTTTATACCTTCAGATAACCCTCAATTCTTTAACAAAGGCATAGGCTATATATGTTAAACTGAGTTACTGTGTTCATTTGGTCTCTTTAGCTTTTATTATATTATTAATAGAGATAGCTTTAATTATGACTACCAGTAGGAAGCTCTTGACTAGTTTCCTTACTTTAGGGAAAGGATTCAAATTAACTACAAAAAAAAAAAAACAGTATATGCCTGTAATTTTCATGGATATGTGTTAGGACAAAGGTTAAATGTAAGCATAAAAATATTTCTACCTTTTCAACTCCATAAAATATAAAATATATTCAGTAAATCTTTTTGCCCATGTGAATATAACATAAATAATAAAGACATGACTTTGGACTTAATGTATACAAAATTGGAGTTGGTAGAGAGGTATTATGAACTAAAAATCATTTGGTTATGTAATAATTCATAACCAAATGATTTTAATAATAATCATTATTAATCACAATAAAACAATTTTAATAATAAAAATTGTTTATGTAATAAATGTCAACACTTACACAGAATAAGTGTTGGCATTTTTTGATTACCGTAATTTTGGACTATAAGACACACCAGACCATAAGATGCACCCTGGTTTTAGAGGAGGAAAATAGGAAAAAACACCCGCTCCACCACTGCCCCTCCACAGCGAGCCAGGTAAGCTACATTCAGATTATAAAATGCACCCCCATTTCCCCCAAAAATTTTGGGGGAGGAGTGCATTTTATAGTCCAAAAAATACGGTACTCATTAGTTATTCTTTCAGTCATAAACATTTACTTCTCAACTTCACTGAACGCCCAGATGCTTAGTGCTGGTGGCAATACTAATGATTGTTATATCTGAAATCAGTTATCCCTAGCTATTGAAACAGTGTTTAAACAAAAGTGTGTTCCTTCTCTTACACGAAAGTGCTTGATTTGCTTATTAATACAGCCTTATGAATACACACATAAACCTAGTATGTCTTAAAGTTAATTGATCATTTATTAGTGTTGGACCATAGGTTAGTAAAAAAATAAAAATCAGAGATTATTGAAGTTAGATATGTAGTCAACCAAACTTATCTATTATAGGATTAAAATGTATTTTCTACATGAAAACACTGAATGCAACTTTATATTTCTTTTAAATACAGAGCTTTAACATTAAGATGCCCATATATTATATTTTGTTTTTAAAATGATAAAACTACTACCATCATTATATACGCTATGGTGTTAAAGCATAGAGAAGAATCATTGCTATTCTTCTTTAATCTGCCTAAAACGGTACAGGAAAGGGACACAGCAGGAGGAAACTCATGAGCTCACCTGCAAGTTAAATACAAGAGACAGGTCACATTTTTGAATTGCCAACTTTGATGTGCCTTTACATCAATATTACAGACCATATCATATTCAGAAAGTTTAAACGTTGGGGGATCTATTGAGTGCCGTCCCTGATCTTCAAGAAACCTGAATTTCCAAAGAGACACACAGATGGTATTTTTTTTTCTTTTTGTCCTTTTCTTTAAATGTCTCCAAGCAAAAAGTTTAAGATGGAGAGGGGAAAAAAAAAAAAGGGTTTTAGGAACTTGATTTTAAGTGACCATTTTGGAACAGAACAGCAGAGAAAAATATCAATTTTAAAAAATAAAATATAATCACATTTCAAGTCTATCTAAATTTTATACACATGTGGAAAGATATTTTTAGCATGTCATAGTTATTTATAAATATGTTTTAAAAACTTTAATATCTGGTATCATCGCACACCAAAATTTTATTCCAAGCTTCATATCCAGAATATGCTCATTATTAGGGAAAGTAAAATCTTATGCTTCATTGCTTATACTCCTTCTTAGAAGAATTATGTATTGATCACCAAAGTGGAGAAAAGCAATATATGGTATACCAAAGTTAGGTTAAGATTTAAGTTGTATTATATATTATAACTCAATATGATTAGGCCTATGGAAATTATACATAAATATATATAAAATATGGAAATTATATATAATATATATAAATTACATATATATAATATTGAGGTAAGAGTAGACATAATTTGTGACTCTAGCTATTTCCTCTGGCAAAAATATAAACTGTCTTGTAACCAAGACATTTTAGAGAACTAAAGAAATACTAAAAATGAGAAAAACAACATTGAATGTTTGGGTTTTTAAACCTACTTATGAGATAATCCATAAAACAACTTTCTGAATTACTTTTAAAGTATATTGTTTACATATATGTTCCAGCCAAATAACATGTCTATGCATTCAGGGTTCATGGATGGCGGTTGACATGTAAAGAATATATTTTATATAACTCGTAAGTATATATTTATTAGTATACATTGTGAAAATTTATAAATAATTAGAATCACTTCCTATTAAAAAGAAAACAGGATGCTAAGATATTGTGAATACACAGTGACTAAAAAGCAATGGATCTCTGAGTTTATGCTGAAGCCTTAGTAGACTCTAAATCAATAAAGAATTCTTGACCAAGAGTCACCAAAATACTGGAACTGCATTTCTTGAGGGAGGTAGATTTCTTGAAACCAATCAAAATGAAGCTGGGCAAACTTATAGAAACTCTCGTCTTGGAACGAGAGCACACAAGAGCTATGTGTAGAGAAGCTGCCATCTGAAATCTGTTAGATCAATGGGAAAATATTTCAGCATTTCACAATCCCCCAAACTTGATTCACAGTCACAAGGCCCATTAAATGGGCCTATCCCTGTGGTCTCAGCAAAGGCACAAAGAAATGGAGCAAAAAGCATCTGACCTTCAAATCTATGACAATAAGCCAGCAGTTCTGAACACATAATCATAAGAGCTAAACTTTCTGTGTGTACTATTTTAAGCATTCTATATGTACACCCTACAACGGTACTGTATTGTCCCTTTCCAGATGAGGAGATGGCATAGCATGGCAAAATCATTGCCCCACGGTGGAGCTGAAAATCTAACCAAGGCCTCCCAGCACAAATATGTTGAACTACACTATGGGATTGGTACTCATACAATGTTTCAGCAATGCACTCCCGTTACACTCACAGTACACAAGTTACATGATGCCACGCTGGTCCATGGGAGTGCACAAGGCGTACTGAAGACAATAAAATTGAGTACCAATATTTTTGAAGCTTTTAATTTTCTACACTTGAAAAAATTATTTTAGTCTAAGTCTAATATGGAACAATTTCTTTTACATAAGAATTTACTGATAGAATCTTTCTGAAATAATTGTATTCCAGAAATTTCTGATGTATAAGGTTAGCGTTTTGTATTTTTAGAGTCCATACGTTGAAAGGATTTAGGACAAAAGTAACCCAGGCTGTTGCAGCAGGATGTTATTTTGCTGAAGGCGGCAAGAAATAATGTCTAACACCAACTCCAAAAAAGGGCCACCACCTAGTAAATCAAGCAGGTGCTTAAAGATGTGTGTCAAACCAAGTTAAGTTTTAAATAACATTTGTGGGTGACTTAGGCTGCTTTTCCAGGATGTGCCTCAAGAAATATAGTTTAATGGAATTGCCATGGTCTTGGTGTAGATTTAGAAATGTGGGTTTGTCAGATAGCTACAGGTGTTCTGGTCCTGGAGGAGCAAGTCACTAGAGTTAAATTCGCATGAGGCTAATTCATCAGCTCTAATGCCAATATTTCAAATTATATTGGAGGGATCTTCTGGGGCTTGACAACTGGGACAAGTCATCTGCAAGGGCATACCCTCCTGGGTAGCTATGTTCTCTGAAGAGATGAAATTATAGATTAGATATTTCTCCTGAGAGCACAGAATTAGAACAAAGGGAATTGAGTGGTCTTCGGGGATCATTTTATCAGACAGTGTTAACCTGATTAATTGCCCTTTCCGTCTGTTCTGCTGATGTTTTTATCTAAATAACTGGGCCAAGGTACTGCGGAATCAGAGCACCTTTCTCCAGCTCATTTCCACACAAAGAACGCAAACTCCGTGACTAGTTACTACCCTCCTCTACTATAGTGTCCAATTTTGCTATCTATTTATTAAATTAATTTTGGCTGGGTCTAATATTTCAGGACACAGTATTTCACATTAATTAGATAAACAGCAGAGGATAAGGAAGAAAGCCAGTGAAAGTTGAATTCCTTCTAGCTTTTAAAGTAGAGAAATGGCTGTGTAAAATTTGTGATTTAGGAAAATTCATTGACAGTATTAAATAGAATGGATTAGAATAGGTCGTGATTAAAAAAATGAAAGATTATTGTGAAATCCAGCCCGAAGGTATTAAGAACCTGAACATGGGTTGCTGTGGCAATTGGGGAAGGAAGGAAAGGAACAGACACAAAAAACACTTTGGGAATAGAAAGTTATAATTCTTTTCTCCTGGTTTTGCCATGACTGAGTACTCAGAGGCACAGACTCACTGCAGGTAACATTTGTTTTGTAATTAAACTAAAACATCATAAATAATTCAGTAAAAACACAAACAAAAGTGTGGTATAAGAAGTTGTAAGAAAGAAAATAACAGTAAAAGGAAAATAATTTCAAATTATTTTCAGGTACTATTTACTACCTTTCCTCTTAATATGATCTCTGCTTATCTTTGTTAAACTTGCTGACTTGTGTCTGTAACATCATAAAGATTATCCGACACAGTGTAATATTACAGGCTATTGGGCCGGCTGGATGAGGGAAGAGCTTTTTTGTGTGTTAAACTGCTGCGCTTAAACTCTCTTTAAAGTGTGGACCTCTCATGCCAAAACAAAAGCAAATGCTTCTTTGATAAAAGCTGAAAATGAATGGAGACGGGGAGTATATGGAAACTCTCTCTACTTTCTGCTCAAGTTTGTTGAGAATCTAAAACTGCTCTAAAAAGAATTTTATGAATTAAAACATAAAACAAAGTAACAAAAGAGAAATCACAGGCAAAAGGAATACAATCTTTCTCCTCTGTGGCCTGACGTTTTTCTTTTTTTTCTGTCACTGAGGACAGACCTCATATTCAACAAGGGAGAATTTATTCTCTCCTCCGCTTTGGTACTTTTCTCCAGAGAGGTGCTTTCATGCTTTTCCTCCCCAGAAACAACATCACAGCTTTGTTCGCCCTACTTCCCAGCAGTCTGAGTTTCCCTCTTTCCCTCCAACTCTTTGGTTTTGTGAGGACAATTCCTTGTGGGGGGGTTGCATTTTTCTTTAACATAACATGTATCACGAATGTGAAAAAAGTGCAAAAACATCAAAGCAATGTATAATAACAACTTTCTTTACCCACCTTTTAAGGAAACGGGTAATGGTGACATACTGGTTATTAAATTAAAAGCAATTCAAAATGCTGTCGTTAAAATTGGTATTTAATTTTCCCACCTTCCCATGTACTGTCACCAAGGTGTTTTTTACATGAGAATGGTCATAGTGGTAAAACGAAATACAGAATCTCACAATGCAAATTTAACGGCATCTAAACAAACCCAAGGATTAGGGGGTATGCCTGTATTCTTTTCAACCTCCTTATAAACGTAAGATTTTCTCGCACTGTAAAGTTTCAGTTACATTTTAGAATGCAAAGCAGCTTAAAAACAGCTTTTGGAGGTCTTTTAATTATAGATCAATAAGTGTGTCTGGGTGCAAAATCAATTATTAATTTATGTAAGCTGAAAATTGGCATATGATATAAAGTTAAGTTCTACCTTCAGAGTGGTTTTTGGTTTTGGTAACAAATTAAATACATAAAACAATCGGAACCTCTAATGCTTCACTTTTTAAAACATGTTCACAACTCTAAAACAGCCTGTGTAAGTTTGAAACCCTGGACTTTGATAAATGTGAAGTTTAGTATGAACATTAAATGGAAAAAATATAAATGCTAGTTTCCGAGATTATAAATTCTGTAAGCTGACTTTGTACAGTTTCAGGTATCAATACTTGATGAAAAGAAATGAGGTGGAAGAAATAAAAATATTTTCCACAGTATCTACTGTTTTGTCATATGAAGTCTAAAGTAATGTATTTCTCTTTTGGTTATGTAAATCTCTTTAAAATATGTTAATCTTTTTCTTTGGCAGATATAAAATAGAAATAAAGAGATAAAACAAAGCAGTAACAAAGGGCCATGCTTGGTGGACATACAAACAAGCATCAAAGAAGAAAAAAACACAAGCACATCTTAATTCACACTCTGCATAAATGGCACCAACAATCAAAAATACATGCTGAGTTCAAACAGACTTGCTTTTTAATCTTTCTTCAAAAGGCAAAGTAGTGAACGACAATCTGGAAATGAATGACAAACTGGAAAAGAATCAGCAATAAAACAAGTGATATACAACTAACCACTTGCAATGTTAACATTGTGAGAGAACAAAAATAATAAATTAAAATGATGCAGTTTTATTCAAAGTAACTGTTATATAGAGTTTATTGCAGAATCTAATCAGTCACACTAATTTCATATAGATAAGAATCTGGCTCTTTGTTTATGTTAAGCATCCTTCCTTGACACTACTTCTCAGTTGCTATTTGGTACAGGGTAATCACTTCTCTCCCTTCTCATTGACGACAGGGTGCACCACCCTTGAGAGAAGCTGAAAATGCTGTACTCTCCAATTTCTAGCCTCTCTTGCTGGTAGAACACGGACATTAACCATAACTGAGAAAAGTGTGTTCAGTGCTTCTGGGAAAATTTTCTGCCCTGTCAAAACGAGAGAAGGATGCGAGGGATTTTTTTTTTTTTTTAACTTCTTAGTTTAGGATAATGCCATGAGAGGATGAGATGCTTTGAGCTGCTGCAGCCATCTTGCTTAGGAAAAGGGGAGACAGAGAGGAGGATCTCAGAGAAGATGGGCCACAGAACCAGCCAGGACCATTATTGTTGAAGTGGCTTTTACTTGGGTGTTTTTGGACCAGAAAACAACTGAGTGCCTGTTGACATTTATAAAGAAATTTAACCCTGAATCTATTTTAAATTATTTGGTCTATAGGAGCACTTTGCCTTATGTAATGACGCCCATTTTTTCTAAGTTAAATGATACCATTTCCTTTTAATTGGTTGAAACATTGTAAAAAATAAGAGTTCCATTTGAATACTGATAGATTCATCACAAAAGTGATAAAGCCTAATAATGCAATATAATTCTCCTGAGATTGCCTTGTTTTTTAGTACTATGTTTCTCTCCATAATAGTTTACAATTTTTTGTTGTTCCTGTTTTATTTTATTTTACATATGTGAGTTCCTTTTTTTCCCTAAAAATTTAATTATAAAGCAAGAAAGAATGTTAATGTTGCCCTGGTTAAAGAAGAAGAAGGAAGAGTGACAGAGCTTGTTGCCCATTTGGCTCGCACTCCTTTCTCTTTTTAATAGCGTCTAATCAACAATGGGAAACACATTTTCAAAACCTCTAGTCCTAGAGCATCAGCAAAACGGCAATGAAAGGAAAAATCAAATTGATCATTTACCTACATTCTGGATAAGAAAGGCAAAATGCCCGCCCACATGACCTTTTCTAACTCTCTGCTTTCCAACTCAGGTAACATAGTGATAATCACAGGGGATCAATACCTGTTTGTTGAAAGAATAAATAAAACTTTTAGACCACTGTGTTGCAATGTGAGCCCAGGCTTATTGTTGTTTTTGTACCAGGACTTTCCATTATGCAAAGATGTCCTTCCCACAGGCAGAGGAGTGGTATATCGGAGAAAATTTAAAATGTGCATGTCTGGGAAGGCACAGTGCTAAGCATTTCCAGGGACAATAACTGAATAAGATCCAGTCCCTGCCAAGAAAGAGACGGGATAATATATGTGCGGCCAAACAATACAAAGCAGAAAACAAATGTCACAATAGAAGTATAAAGTATTTAAAAGTTCAAAAGAACAAGCATGTGTGTTATGTAAGAAGGATCATAAAGGAAGAGCTAGTTGCGACTGACCTTGAAGGAGAGATTGAATTTCAGAAGGAGAAATGTGGAAGAGTTTTTGATTGAAGAGATAATAAAGTGTTCCTGAGTAAAGCAGTAGCCCACTTTCCCTTAAACAGAGAAATCATAAAGAGAGCCAGTGGAAATAACAGTACCTGGGGACTGAATTTTTGAATGCCCCCCCAAAAAAATTATGTCACACCTGGACACTCCCCCAAACAAACTGTCCAAAATCAATTGAAAATGTCCAGACTATCTAAAGAATTTGAAATATTTATCTGAAAAATAAAAACTAAAAAGGCATTTTTTAGGTTTTATCACATGCTACAATAAAATACTGTCCATTAATAAAAATAAATGCTGTTCATAATAGACTTCTGTTTCTACTATGTATACCTGAGTTCTCAATTATCTTATTTATATAGGCCCTTAAGGAATAAGACAATGGTAGAATCGTTGATATATACTGTAAAGTCTCAGTAAAATTCATGATTATTTGATGCTCATTTTTTATGTATACTGAGACCTAATGTTAATCTAGAGAAAGTGGGATTAAGTAAGGCACATATTAATATTTTAACTCTTTTCATAGTAGCACTCAAATGTTAAAGTATGCAATTCATAACAGTCTTTTCTTTTAAACAATATAAGATTTATAAATTATTAGAAATAATATCAAAAACTAACCTGACTTTCAGCAGTACCTCCATATTGCTATGTGTCCGGAAATAAAAATTGTTCAGAATTTTGTAGGAATAAATTGCTGAGATTGCCTCTAGACTACAGCATGCTTTAAAGTGGAAATATCTATGTTTGTCATTAAATAGCCTGACAACTTGTGGCCCACTTGTTATGGAATAGAATATCTGAAAATCATTGTGATTTTGTGAGGAAACTCACCATTTTTTATTAAATAATCTAGAATTTTGAAACCAAATTTTTGTACTCCTTGGTATAAGTCAACTTTGTCCTCTGTCTGAATAAAGTTGCCCTTAGATTTAAATATATTTTGGATTTCATAGACAATCATGAAGAAATTGATATTAGAAAGCAAAGTAAAATTTTTTTTATATCTGAGTATGTAAAGATTTAAGAGACTTAATATTGTCTTTAAAATGTGTTCTGTATAAAAATAAGCAAGTAAAAAACAAGGCCATAAAACAGCTTTTTTTTGTTATTAATTTTTGGTATAAAGTTAATAAGTTTATATTCATTATCGGCCATGTAAATATATTTAATTTTCATATCATTTTACTCTTTTATTAAATATAGTCTGGAAAGTTCAAAATGGATTTTCAGCCATTCCCAATAAACTAATATATAGTATAAAATATTAAAACACAGAGGCACAGAGAAAAATCAGAACCATTTTGAACACAAAGTTTTTATCTGTGCATGCTGAAAGCCCAAGAAAATGAGAAACATGGTGAGAAACATGGTAAGAAACACATATCTTATAATTAAATGTTATCACACATTTCATTGGATACAAGTGTTTTCTTAGCCTTAAAACTATAAAGTAGATCATTCTGTGACTATACAAAGAGAACATAAAGCTATTTTGTGCAATGTCTTAAATAGGTAAAAAACATGCCATGAGTATTTTCATACGCTCACCTCTACTCCATATGAAACCTAATACCTGACTGTTACATAATACTGTCTACAGCATTGTGTGGTCTAGAAATCTAACTTCATAGTGTGACTCACGCAGGTAGGGTCAGAGCTTAGACAACGTCTAGGAATGGCTGCCAAACAGACAATCAATCTCAAATATCAATTGTCTCAATCAGACTTCACGGCATCTGGATAATGGATGGTACAAAACGGCATCTGCTGATACCCCAAAAGGCTGACTTTTCGCTATAAAAACACTTATAATCAGTAAGTCAGCTAGATGTGTGCTTTGAATATACTGAGAGACAGATCCAAAGGCAGATTCAAATCCTTGAAAGCAGCTTCTGACCTCCCTAAGGGTCAAAAGTTAGTTACATATAGTCCAAAAGTTCTGCATCATCAAACATGGAAAAAAGTCACTTGATGTCATTTTATTGTTGTCTGTGATGGTCATTATTTTTCATTTCAAATATTTTTAGATGATAATTCCTCTTGCTTGGGTTAGTTTGGGTATATTATCTACACTGCATTTGCTACCATAAGGCAGAATATCCCTAAAACGTGGCCAGTGTGTTTTTAAGGCAACCACATATGTGTGCATACACAAATGCACACACATTATTTTATTCCACTGTCACAGCCAGCCCCATAATTGAAGCTGATGGGCTTTGTGCTGCTGCTGGCTGCTGTCCAGCATTCAAAAGAGACCTCAGTCATTAATATAAGGCCCCTTCTGCTGAGAAGTTTCTTTGTGAAGATTCCAGTTGCATGTGATATTAAGCAAGAGTTACAATGGACGTACTAAAAAAGAGCATACGTGGGCCACAGGCAGTAAAAATTGTGTTAAATTAGTTTCAGTTGGAAGTCTTTCTTTCCATACCTTTACCCATGCTATCAAGTCCATCCAGGCTGTAGGCTCGTGTTCTTTAAACTGAGACATTTTCTGCTTATCAACTTACAAATTCTTTACTGGAGAAATTGTGGCAGCACTTTCTTTGAACACATCAGTAGGGTGGATGAGACAAAATACTGTTTGATCACAATGTAAAACCTGCTTTTGTACTTAATTACTCATGCTATGAAAGAGGAAGGTATTAAATGTGACAAAATAATAATTAATGCAACTAGAAATATGTACTGAGTTACTAAGCAATATTTCTCTAACTACTGTTTACTTTTGAATTCAAAGGGAATTTAAAATATTCTTCATTTATGTTTAATGTGGCTTTAATTTTTAAACTTTGTTCTTTTTTTTTTTTAGCTAAAGTAACTTAATGAGGTAAGATGATCCTCATGGAAAAACTACATTTTGGGGAAGCATATACTGAAATTTCATTAATTTGTTTAGGATATTACTTGGACCACAACTGTTTGGAAGATAGGAGATGACCACAGCACAGCTCACCTGTACAGAGAAGTTATTTTGATTGTCAATCTGGAATGTGCAATCTGCAATGACTTATACCCCAAAATAATGCAACTATCAAAAGATATGGCAGCAAAGCAATAAAGTATCTTGTGAGGATATAAACTACATAATGCAATGTTCTACACAGCACACATCACAATTTGTGATTATATGTTTATGTGTGTTAATATTTGCTTAAGGATTAATATTCCCAATTCAACTGTAAGTACCCTAAGATGCAAGAACAGTGGCTATTGTACACAATGGTTTAGAACTTCTGCTTTAGCAAAGTGGGTGATTGACAACAGTTGTTGAATTAATGGGCATGCATTATTGGGTAAAATTTTCATATTTAAACTGACTTAAAATGTGTCTGCAGGCAAAGCATTTTGACTGTGCCAAAATGGATACTTTAGCTCTCATATTTTGACACCAATAAACATTTAAATGCTATACCTGATGCTCTCTTGCTCCTTCAAACCTAGGAATGGCCATGGCTTCCTATTTGTATTAGTCTTTTGACCATAGCTCCTTCATCTCTTCAGCTACAGTTTTTCAGTGTTTCATCTCTTTTCTTATTGGGGCTCTGACTGTCAGAAGGATTAGTTACTTCTCCTGTACTTTTAAAAATTATGATGGCAAATTTATTTTTAATTCAGATAATTACTTCTATTTAATTAATGTTCTTGGTTTCTTTAAAAAAATATTTAATATTACCTACTACATGTGAACATTTTTGCCATATAAATATTACACTTTCAGTTTTAATTTTTATGATTGCTTCTGTCTATAATATTATAGTAAAAGGATGATACTAATGACCAAATTTCAGAATATTCAATCTAGCAGAAATTGTGACTATTTACTCTCATATATTCCAGAATTTTCCTATCATTTCAGGTCACTTTATTATATTTTAAACACAATTCTTTTATGTACCTTTTCTAACTTTGAAAATTGTATATGTAAATAGTTTTTAGATAAAATGTATATTTTTTCATTATTTTGAATCACACATAATCACTTTCATGCTGTCATATTTATTAATATTTAAAACAAATGTTACATTATTTTACCTGAAATTTTAGGTTAAAAACATTGTGAAGTATATTACTCTGTACGGAAATCTACAAATTGACCATAAAAAGGATTAATGTAATAATGATGTAAAATAGTAATATGTAATGGGAAAATATACGTTAAGGTCACTACATAAAATATATGGAGTGAATATGGTCTGATATCAAATAGAATACAATTACTAAAACCATGATAATTTAAGAAGTACTTTTAGCACACTGAAAAGACACAGACACAAAAATAATAGTAATATATGGGACTTATGTTAAAGGATTTAAAGTAGTATGAAATTATTTTCTTAAGAAATAGTATTTTTATATGCATTTATTTTATCACTACATATTAGAAAAATAAGTACATAACACAAAAAATAAAATTAAATGGTTCTTGTCATTAAACTTAATAACATATATACTGATAAAGTCATTTCACAGTGAAGAAATAATGGTTAACTTTTCTCTTTTTTTAATGCTTGTTTAAGACATGTTTGTTACCTGTGAAACACCAAACGTACCAGGACCATTTAAATTTTATACACTTCTTTTGGTTCACGTATAGTTTCCAAATGACTATTTAGTCAAAATTTAAGAGTGAGTGTGTTTCTGTATATAAATGTAATCCTTCTTTTTCCATAAAATTACAAGTATGGGCCATGCTGTCATAGCATTTAGGCAATTTTTTGGTAGACAGTTTACATTCTCCACATGGTCACTGATTTAAAAAAGAACAATGTCCAGTAATTACATCTGCTGCAATAAAACAACTTCCAAAATTGGAAGTGCCCCTGACATTTCATTTGAGGATTATTTCTTGGTATGGACTAGGGGAGTATTTCTATGGAGTCCAAAAGAAAGAGAATCTTTTAAAAGCTCTTTCAAAGAACAAAGACTGATGGCGTGGTACAGCTGTATGTCTCTGTGTCTTTAACTGGCTTTAAACAACAGGATTTGTTAAATGCGTTGGAAAATATGCAACAAATTAGCAGAGATCTTAAAACAAAACCAAACAAAGCAAAAGAACAATAACAAAAACAGACTGAAAAAAGCATGTGATTCTATAGACTTAAGGACATCAGGAAAATTTTCTCCAATGCAAATGGTTTCTTTTCTACTTTATCTTTAGCATCCTTTGTCACTGCTGTTGTTACAGTAGCATTGTTATTATATCACCTCAAAGAGAGAGGATGAAAGAGCAAAAGTACTTGGCATGATCGTAAAAGTCTTGGGTACAAATTCTCATCCTGCCACTCACCCGACATATGAAACCTGGGCCAAAGAAGCTGAAACTAATCAGTTCTTGGATTTTAATCTATAAAATGAGCTTAAAAATGTCCTAACAATACTGATACTGTTCCAAGAATCTAAATAATACTATGGGAACCTTTTGAAACTTCTATATGTTGGGAAAAGTAATGTATTATTTGAACAACAGAAGCACGTGAGAAAGAGGTGAGGAAGTGAATCATATATTTCAAGTTAGAATGTGAGGAAGCGTTGCTCTTTTTCTTGAAGTCAAAGTCATAGACTTACCAGAGACCAAACTAGTGAAGCATTTAGCTTAGAAACTGAGTGCTTTGGACTGCATATAAGTACTTTAAAACTCTTCTAAATAAATGTGTCTGTATCATCCATTGCACAGGATGGATCCCTGGTGAAATGACTCCACATTAATAGCTAAATTATTGATTGCTGCTAATGGGTCCTTTATATACAAAATAGATTTAAAGATTTTTTAGAATAACGTCGTTAGGTAGTGATTTAAATAAGTATCATTTTAAAGACATCAGCCTTGTGCCTAGAATAGCAGGCCCCAAACTGGCAATTCATTAAGTCACTAAGTAACAAATTGTCAAGAGGGAACAGTGTGAAAGTTGCTGTGCTAGGCACCCTGAGAGTTTCAACAGAAGAACAGGACAATGAGCTTTTGGACAGAAAAGACTATAGTTTGTGCCGCTATCCCTCTACTGCCAGGAAAAAAGTGAGGGGGGTGTCAGATGTTCAATAAAACCTCTCGGGTTTTCAGAGATGAAACTGTTACTTCTGGTTAGGATAAACAGGGGATGTTTTCTGAAGCAGTTGTAAAACTGTATTAATTCCATTTGTTATTTTATTTCTTTTATTTCTTTAGTTTGAATTTTCAGTCTAAGTTCTAAATTAGTTGTAAGCCTCAAGAGCAGATTTAAATGCATTGCTCAACACAATTTTCTGTAATTTAATTTGAGATTAAAACTAATGTATGTGTATTTGTGTGCATATGTGTATATTTGTATTCAAAATGATATTATATTTAATATCATAAATAAATTTACTTTTCCCTGGGTTTCATCAAGTAAATAGAGTTATATCTTTCTTTTCATTTATTTATTAAAATATATTTATGGGTAATGTAAATTAGGCTGTGATTATATGTGACTTTTTAAAACTTCACACTCCAGATGCTTTTGCCATGTCCCTATGTAATGCAGTTCAAATCAAATACACTAAGAGGTAGCTTGCGGTCCATAGTTTTTTTCTCCTTCCTGACTTGATACTTTAGTTCCAATGAAACAGAAAGGTTAATCCTTCACATCTTCCCACAGGAACCAGGCAAGCAGCTCATTTATTTTAATGGGAACAACTTTTTACTCTTCTTCGGTTTACCTGTAATCTAACCTCATTTTGATATCTCAGGCCATTTTTCTGCCATTAATAAGCCCGTATTTATTTGAAAATTAATCAACTGGAGCCAGTTTGCATGAAAAGTGAGGCAGGTTACAATGTAAAGATCTTTGGTGGTACAAAGATTCTAGCATCAATGTCACCACTACCTAGCTGAGAGAACATGTCCATCTCCGGTTATCCATTTTCCTTCTTTTTCTATTATCTGCAAAATAAGATTTCTGGCTTAGTTAATGCCTAAAGTTTTCTTTGTCCTAATATGATATTTGAACATAGAGTTTTAAGAACTGATAATCTGTTTCTTACATTTATTGAAATGTGAATACAATATTTAAGTCAACATGTTTTACATAATTTGAATATAGGAAACAAGAAGCCAATTAAAGTATTTCTTTATGGGTTAAGAAGATTTAAGTTCAGGAAAAATATATTTTATAATATATTGTATATTTGAAGAAAGACATTGTCTCTGTGAAAGATTTTTACAATCAGGTTTTGAGGTCATGCTTCCAAATATTCTCCAACTTTATTCTGTAACTTAGACTATTTAACATGCAGGGAAACATCATTCCAATTAATTATTCCCAATTTATATGAATACAAGTGATGCCGCTCTTGACATTGACAATTCATATGAGTGCACTTTGATACAATAAAAGAAATACTTTCTAAACTTCCGTGAACTATTTCACTGGGAGGATCTAGCCTTTGTATAAAGAAATATTCATCCAGACCCTTATGAACGAATTTTACCTTTCATGAAATAATTTTAATGCTTTAAATAATGGGTCTTTACATAATAGCACTTGATGGCTATAAAATGAAATGCTGAAGACAGGTTCATCTCCTTATGCACAAAGACTCCATGAGAATCAATATGTGAGGTAGATTCATTCAATTTTAGAATTTTTATTATTTTTAAAGAGATAGAGGAGACTTGAGCAATCAGCCTGATGTTCCTGCTTTTTAAATGAGAGAGCCTATACCTATGTACATGAAAAGATTAAATGACTTTGTACAGGTCTTAAACCCGCTTAAATGCAGGGATGACTATGTGGTGGTCTGTGTGTACACAGAGATGCACACAACCCACTCCCCCCACCCCACACAAACACTGACCACTTTAAAGGGAGAGGCACAGTTCAGCCTGTGTTCCACTGCCATGCAGCAATGCAAGATAGAATTGTTTGTTTTTCAATTATTTATTTAGAATCATGAGAACATATACCCCAAATAAATAGTACACAACAACAGGGCAAATAACTTCATAAAGAAGCATAAGATCAATCATGCGAGAAAATGGAGTTCAATACTTTACCTGAGATTATGTGCAATTAAAAAGTCACCGTGTGGTTTTTGTTTGTTTTGTTTTATTTCCTTCTCTCCTGTAATGCCTAGCACATAAAAAAAGCTCAGGGTATCAAATAAAAATTTTACCTTACCCTAACTGAAGACAAATATGAACACCTGCATTATAAAATGCATTAGCCAATGTGTAATTAGTAACTCCAGTTTAGCCTCGAACAGAATATCTGAGATGATAGAAACAGGATACATCCATCCTGTATTTTTAAACACAAACAAATATCTAAAAGCCTGAGGACCTGTGACTCAGAAATGCTTTTGATTCAGCACAACAGCCTGTGATGTACTGCTGAATGTCATTTGGCTAGTCACAGCACTGGGGCATGTATGTAATAAAAATTTCCTGAGCGTGTTTGCAAAATATAAATGCTTAAGCAACTCTTTGTAGCCATAAATTGAGGTGTGGATGGAATGCAATCTTGAATAAACAAGATGAATGAAGTGAAGGGTAACCACTGCTTTATCATTCTTCATGTAGGCTACAGAATCCATTGCCTGCATGTCTAATGGGTAAAGCTTTATGATTCTAAACAATGTAACCATATTTTAAAATCACATTAAAAATAAATTAAATATTAAGCTTGGGAGAATGGATACACTAAATGAAATCTAAAATCAAGTAATTTACCATAGAACTAACATTATAGTACAACTATCTCAAACTATATTATCTAAAATATACATGTCAACAACTGATTGTCTAAAACATTCTCTAACATGTATTTCATTTCTCCATGTACAGTTTTGCAACTCTTTCTAGAATAATGTAGGTTTTTGCTTTACAGCACCTGTTCCCAGGATTTGCTACTTTTCCCTTATAGAGCTTCTCCTCTGGGTCCAATATGCCAATTAAAAAAACAACAAACAATTCAACCATTGGCCTAGCTTCAAGTCCTCTGACTGTATGCATTCTAACCAAGACATTGGTGATATCATATATTAGGCTTAAGTCATTTAAATATTTAGCTGTCAGAAGTGATATATAAACATATTACAGAAGAAGCACTGAAAATCTTTAATAAAATATTCTAATAATGTTTTTATCCTTGTCTTCAAATGTTAATTCTTTTTCAAATAAGGAAAGCTAAAAAGCAGAGCAAATGTTTAACTTTCTGCCAGAGGCAGTGGTTAAATGATAGTACAGGAAAGATTCACTGAAATCAGAGGAACTCATCATTCAGTTAATCCTGCTGTCACCTTGCTGTGATACAAATGATTACCTTGAAAGTACAATTATGGGGCATTTTAGGTCTTCTTATGGACCTTGCAGAACACACAATTCTTCTGTAAAATTTAATTAAATTAATGTCCTAGGCTCTGATTCTATCTTTATTTTGTATCACTAAATACCGAAGTTCATCATTCTATTTATTCATTAATTCACTTCTTGTTTAATTCCTTCTATTTTTAAACACTCTGATAAAAACAATAGAGATTTGAAAAAAAATTGAAAAAGAAACTGGTATCTGTCCTCAATGTACTTACAGCCTGTTAGAGAAAATAAGAAATATCAAATAACTACACTACAGGGTAAAATGTAACAGACGCCGACGAGGTAAAAATAAAGTGTGATGATACTCAGAGGATAGCAATACTGATGACGAAAACATAGCACTTGTTATGCCCCAGGCAACTCTCTAAATATTTGTATCTATTAACTCAGATTCAGCAGGAATATCACAAGAATGTCTCCCTTGTTTAAATTGCAACCTCAGGTGGGACAAGGTCCATGTCTTTATTTTCTTCTGTAATGCTTTACATACGTAAATTAACTTGACAAGTCAAAGTTGTACAGAGACTGTTCTAGGCGTGTTCATGTAGCAGGATTGAGTCTGACCAGAGGCCCCAAACTCATGGGGATTACTTTCAAATTAAACAGTAGACAATATACAAAGCAAATAAGCAAACTGTATAGTATGGTACATGATGATAGATAGATGCAGGAGGGACTGATAGAAATTGTGGGAATGGGAGTGGGGACTGCAATGTTAAGTGACACAAAAGCTTTATTTATAAGGAGTTGAGACAGTGATCTTTGGGGATGTCTCAGATAACTGGATTCCAAAGAGAACAGTAAGCGTGCAAACCTTGAGGCAGTAGTGTCAGTGCATATGAGTGTGTGTGTGTGGTGTGTGAGTGTGTGAGTGTGTGTTAAGAAAAAGCCACAAGGCCAGTATAACTAAAATTTCACAGTCGGACAAGTAGTGGGATATAAGTTTGTACAAGTGAGAGATCAAATTTTAGCATTTTCGTTAAATTTTACTTTTTATTGGATTAAGATGGAAACCTTTAACCAGGAAAATGACAGACTCTGAGTAAAGTTCTTATGGAATCATTGTGGTGATGTGTTGAGCATACATTTAGAGAAGTAAAATATGAGGTTAGAAGTAAGAAGATTGAATCTGTAGAATATCCTCCAACATACATGATGGTAGCTTATACAAGAGCACAAATTCCTTAGGTGTTAAAACGTAATTTTTAAAGCTCAGCATATTTTAAAGTAGAGTCAATAGATCTCAATGGATAGGATGTTGGGTGTGAAGGAGAAATTTCTTGGACCCAAGCAACTGAAAAAATGGACTGGCCAATACTGGGGTGGGGAAGACAATAGCCATCTGGTGTGGATACGCTGTCTTCAAGCATAAATACGTAGGTCATGTAATAGAGTTGCATCTGATTGGTCACATTACATAATAAGGGCGAGTCTGATTGGTTAATTCTTGGTACCAGAAATCCTTACATACAACTATGGGCATCTGGATTTTTAAAAAGTCACTTTGGAGCAAAAAGGGTAGGTAAATACTCTTATTATTTTTATAAATCAATCAAAATTATGCCTATTTTTGTCACTTTGGCAAAAAATCTATTTTTTGGTGTGCCTCAGAATAGTAATTAGTTTATGTGTGTCATAAAATGAAAAAATTTGAAAATTATTGGATTAAGTAATATGAGAAATGAACTACTAGAAATAGAAAATTGGATTTCATATTGTGAAAGGCACTGGTGATCTTAACAGAAAGAAAAACTAGTGAAGTAGTGGGGAGAAACGCCTGACCAGAAGAGGTTTGAGAAAGGCGGTGGAGGAAGCACTGACGTGTCTCTGTTCAGGAGTTTGGCTGTAAGTGGCTGCAGAGAGTTGGGTGGTGGCTGGCGAGGGAAGTGGGGTGACACAGCAGTCACTCACAGATTATTGAATTGAATTGAAATATTTGTTTGATGACTATTACTTTCCTATAATTTGTTTCATTCCACCAATTCATTTAGGTATGGTTTCATACAATTTATGGGCAGAATTACAGTAGGTCTGTGATACATATAATTTAAATTTATTTAATTCTTCATTTAATTAAAAGAAACATGGCATAATTATGCAACAAGGCTTCATGCACTATTTGAGGTATAAAGAAATAAAACTTGCTTTGAAATTAACCCAAGGTCATTTATTTTAATGAGGCTTGTTAAGCAATTAAGTGTATTGGTTTACTTTACAAGATGTACGATGCTTACTTATAAGATTGACTAAAAAAACTTCTGTGCTTACCATATCACATGACATAGATGCAAAAGTTTTTTAGTATATTTATATGTGCCTTCATACTATGAGTCAATTCATGTAGCCAATAAGAAAGTGTCAACAAATACTCAAATAAAACAGCCCCCAGATTTACCTGTATCCAAGCAATGCCTGCTATTATAGCAATTATTTGAAATATTTTTTCCTTACTTTTCCTATTTCTCATTGAAAGCTCTCATCAAAATATTAATGCAGGATGTCTTAGGTCCTGACAATATTATACAAGAATTCTTATTTCACTTCTTTAAGAGGATACTGAGTACTCAACAGACTGAAAAACAAACAAACACACAAAAAGAAACCTTACACTCTCAAACTCAGAAATCTGCCTTGTTGGCTGAGGGCAGCATGCAGACTTCCAACTGGCCGGACAGCATTGGTGATCATTCGGTAACTAAAATCCCTTTAGAAAATGAATAAATATATATTTCAGGGAAAGTATTATGTTTCATAGAATGTAGATTTTATTTTAATTTTGTATATTCTTAACCATTACTATTTTCCTCACTCTGCTTTGAAGCTAAATAGAATTACCTATTTTCCTTCTTAATGTATATATAAGAATTTATATGTACAAAATTTATGTCCTTGGCATCTTGACAGGTATTTTATTAATCTGTTGCCATTTATTCTGCTATATTTAATCAAAAGGCATGCAAGTATAGGTTGAGGTGAATTATTTTAAAGTTGAAGGCAGACTATATCAATATACAAGAAAAACAATGAGAAAGGAAGTAGGGAAAAGGCCATCATCTCGTCATCAGCAAGGACAGGCCATTAACATTACAATCATCAAGTTAGAGAGAAGGCAAGGAACCTGGAACTAAGGAGATAATTAAAGTCGTTCAACTTTTAAAGAGTGCATAAAAATTTTCTTGAAACATCTGTATAATATTATAGGAACACACGCTGGTTAATGGGCAGATTCTATAAATTTTCAATATTATTTCTCTGGTTTTGTATACATATTAATATTTACAGGCAGCAGGCATAAACATAATAAAATAATAGACTTGCAGTAAGTCTCTCTATTTATGTGTATATTTTTTAATTTATTATTCTTTCTATGTTCTTATAATTTGGCTTCTTTTTCTGTTTTGTCTCATCTTCTACTATTTCTTTCAGTCAACTCTATCAACGTGGTTCTTCATTTATTTTTCTCACTTTTACTGTTACAACTTTCTTTATTGACTGACTTTCTTTCAGTCAATCTACTTGAATTTTGTAATATGTGATTTTTTCCCCACCCTTGTGTTTCTCCACAGGGGAGATACCTGCCTTGTAAAACTATTTTAGCTATGTGTGGTTGTCTGTTTTTTTTCCTGGGGCTTAGGCAATATTGCCATATTTGGGAGATTTTGCACCAAGATTGTAAACCAAAATGCTACTAAAAAATAAAAATCAACTTCCTGTTTATCTCTGTGTACACTGTTAGCCAAAATAAAGATGAGAAATATGAAATTTGGTAGATTATATTTAAATATAATGATGCCTAATATGATAAATAAATAATGTAAAACACTTCATGGATGTTAGTTTCATTGATTACCAGCATCAATCTGGAAATAAACAAAATTATAAATATTATATTTATATGTATGCATAATACTGAGAATAAAATTAATCACAAATAAGTATACAATTTTGAACAGTAATGTGAAAAACATTGATTCATGAATATTAATGATCATATTAATTAGTATTAAGTTGGTTTCTAATGTTATTCATTTTGTCAATTGATAAAATTGAGTGTGTTTATTACTACAAAATTAGTAGAGTTATTAAAATACAGCAAGATTAAAGTACAAAAAAGAAAACACTGAAGGCAAGCTAAATATATCAAGTACTTGGCTACAAGTGAGAATTTGGTTGTGGGTTTATCTACATTAAATGAAAACAATATTGAATGTTTAAAAATACTGACTATAAAACATGGAGTGGAAGGTAAATTAATAAAAATGAGGGCAACAACATTATACATTGTCATTGCATAGAATTCATATAGCTCCTTCCCCCCTAAGGGAAACAGAGTACCTGTATTATCACCACGGCTGATAGGAAATAAACCCCAGTGCTCATTCACAAGGCCATCACTGAAGGTCACCACACTGAAAACTAAAGGTGCATAGTTTTCAGTGGCAGAGAAAATCCAGGATTCTAAGCTGGTGATGTGTTTATTGCCCCAGTTGCCTCTTCATATAGATTTGTACACTCCCTATGTTTTTGTAAAGTAGATCAATAAAATATTAAGATTTACAAGATGCCCTGAGAAAGGCCAAGTCCAACCTACAGAATCCTAAGACATGGGGAGTCTAAGGAACAAATGTTCTGGTGGAGAAGAAAAGGCTGAAAAATGAAATGGGGCATGACTCACACCTGGCATTTTGCGACCTTGAGTGGAAACCAAATTTCCTAATTATGCCTAGAATGAAAATGGAGCCTTTAGACTGGGAATCAGATCACATGATAGCCAAAACTCCTTCAACTCAGACACAAGTTCTTTCATCTCTGCCATCTCTTTAGTTTTGCCACTCATGAATTTAGAGAAAGTGCATCTGCAAAAAACACAGAAAAGCATTAACTCTAATGTACGCTATCTTATAATTAGAGTGAACTAACCAGTCTCACCATTTAATTTTAAAATATATTGCACATAGGCAATTCTCTTAATGGAATTAATTGCATTAAGTTGAATTCCTCTAAAAGTAATGTTATAAAATGAAATAATTACTTTGATTTATATGAATGTTTTACATTAAATAAAGTCACCTTGCTTTTACATTGTACAGGTAAAAAGATAATTTTGAGTCCACTTAAAAGTGCTTTACTCTTCTAAATTATGTTTTTGATAATTCAATACTTTGATTAGAACATTCTGAAATGCAAATGTCATCACTGCATTGCCCTTTTTAATACATATTCTTTATTTGTCTTAATAGATTGCCCATGAAGATTTCAGGAGGAGTCAAGTATCCTAAAATGTATGGTATATTAAAGAATGAAATTGTTGACTGAGTTAATTGACTACAATTATTTTGGCTGTAGATATTAAAATGATTAAATATACTGTTTTTCTGGTAATTGTTGAACAGTTTCAATGTTACATAGAAAAACTACAGAGTGAAAGGGAAAAAAATTGCAACTTATAGAGAATTTGATAAATCAATTTACATTCAACCAGAATTACACACCATTTAAAATCAACTCATTAATAAGTCATATGTGAACTTTCCTCATACCCCTGAAAATATAGTTCCCAAAACTCATTTCAAATTCTTGCTACATATTATCTATTGAAGTTTATCTTTGTGAACAGTAGGTATTAAAATGCAACCATACTCATTAAGGAAAAAATATTTATCTGTCCTTTATGACTATTTTTTATGCACAGCCCATATTAGAATTAAAATTAAATATACCTCTTAACATAGACCTGGCTGGTGTGGCTCAGTGGATTGAATGACAGCCTTTGAACCAAAAGGATTGCTGCTTCGATTCTCAGCCAGGGCATATTCCTGGGTTGCTGGCCAGATCCCCAGTAGGGGGCATGTGAGAGGCAACCACACACTGATTTTTCTCTCCTTCTCTTCCTCCCTCTCTCCCTCTCTCTAAAAATAAATGAATAAAATCTTTTAAAAAATACCTCTTAATATACTATATATCCTTTAACTGTCATTCTTGGAACTAGGATGGAATTAAAATCTATGATTTGACTTCTCATAGGAGGAAACCATTAACCATCATTTGGACTAGTATCATCACCAGTTGATATACTTAACTACTTGTTCTCTACTTGTGTTCATAGAAAATTATTAGATGTGGTTACTTTTGAACATGAAGAGTTGAAAAACAAACAAACTTAAGGTGCAGAAAATCAATTGTATTTAAAGGCACTCACAGTGGCATTACATATTCTACAAACACGAAATATTGGAAACCAACTGAATGTCCTAAAATAAGAGGGCGCACAAATAATTTTGGTAAAAATCACAGTAGGAAATAATTTTTGGTAATCACAATTATTTTTGGTAAATTGTTAGTGGTTAGAAATATGCTGGAAGACTAGTACTAAATAAAAATAAATAAATAAATAATTAAAATAATCTATTTGCCTTGATGCCAACTACATTGTCATCATCATTGACCATTTAGAAAGTACTTAAAAGGAACATGTGAAGAAATATTGAAGCATTAACTCAAGTTTGAGTGCTATGGCTGTAGTGTATCAGTGAGAATTGTTAATATTTTGCACAATGAGGTAGAGTAATTTTTTCTTCACTATACTTAACTATGATGCTTTCTTTGTATATTCATAAAATAATAAAATTTAATTTAAAAGCCAATATATGATTAATAACAAAATACTGATTTAAACAAATATATTATGAGTTAAGAAGAAAATTTCTATGGACTTTTTCTGATAAATTTTCATAAAAGAGAAGGGACTGGAATGGTCTCGTGGAGAAGCCAACAAGAAGTTTTAGGTATAAGTTGTAAGTGTAATTTAGGTACTAGGGATGTCTACCTCCAATGAAAGTAACATTTTTCAAGTAAAATCAGGTTGTATTTGAAAATGTTACCTTTATTTTCAAATTCTTTTGCATTTAATTTATGTCACTATGAACAACAAACTTTTAAAAAATAAATATTTACCTTTTTAAACAAATATTTTTGAGAGAAATATTGCTATAATGTACTGTGGGGAACCTTTCCAAGCATGGGAAATGTGGCTCAGCCCCCACTCGGAAAAGCAGTGGGGAGCCAGGTTGGCAGGCAGGACCCACGTGCATGGATAGGTTCTCCAGTGGAAAATCAGGCCTGCATTGTACCTAGACTGCTATGAGACTTGCTCTTGCTAAAACTCCCTCACCCTGAGGCAGCAAATGTTTACTGAGTATCTTTATCTTCCCAAAATCTGGGCTGGACCTTCCAGGTATAAAACCTAGCCATTTCACCACTTCTCCCTTTACATTGCAAATATCCTCCTTTGATGTATTCAGCCACACCCTCTCTTTTGTCTGCAAAAGATAACCACCCAAAACAAACCTTTGCATAGTAAAGGAGACCTTCTTTGATGTAAGGGGCCTAGAAAAACATTAAAAGCCTGTCAAGGCAAGGGTGGGGGGTGGTGCTCTCCTCTTGAGGGAGTGGCCTCGCGGTCCCTTTTCCTCCACGGATCTGTAATTGTGTGTATTTGAATGCTGCTACCACAGGGGATCCTGCGGGCCAGGATCCGTGTCAATGTACTTTCTAAAGTGAGACCTATTTGACTAATAATTTGTTGTTTTTGTAAAAGTATAATCACATGATATGTACATACGATTGTCAAAATATACTCTTTGGAACCCTGGTAGGATGTCAATAATTGTTACACATATGTTACAGAGGAGCATACATACATTTTACTGGAAACATGTTGAAAGGAAAATGAAAAAGTTATCTCTACTCTCCTAAAACCTTACTGGTAGCTGAGTTTAAAGGGCATGTTCCAAGTGGTTAAAATTCTCTCAACTTCTCCAGGAAAAATTTTTCAAAATCACTAATAAGGGTTGCAAAAAACTGTATGGCTTATATAGTTTACTGAATAAATTATTTCATTTTATTCCTGTCTTTTGCATTTTTTTCAAGATAATCTCTATATTCTGTCGTTATTCCTACCTTATCAGGCTTCAGAATCTGGACTAAACTGGTAAAATCCGTGTGACGCTGACTCTCGCCAGGTTCAGCATAGTCCTGAAACCATCACTGCTCTTTCCCCATGCTCATCTCAGTCGGTCACACGTCACCTCCTCATTCCCTTAAGTCAAAGTGAGCTGCCTCTTCCCTCTTCATTTTATTACTGAATTAAAAGAACACACGATGCCAAATGCCAAAGGTTCAATGGTTTAAAATATAAGAGCCCCAAATGTCAGTCCCACCATTCACTGGGCATCCTTTGTGTGCCAAACCAAACACAATGCAGAGTAAATTTACACAATCACTCTCTTCAGGGGAGGAGAGGCATAGTTTTATGGGAGACGAGGACACTGAGAGGCAGAAAAGCTTAAACTTGCCCCAGATCACCATGCTGCAAAGTTAAGGAGTTATTCCTGAAAGCTGGGTGTGCCAGACTCTAAAGTGCCCTGTTTTTTAGCTTATTGCTATGGCAAAAAGCACAGTGGAAAACTAAAACTCTTAACCACGAATGACATACGGGTGAGAATAGTGAAGAAATAATATGAATAGTACCTATGCTGAGTTGTCAACTATTATATGAATAACTCATTGAGAACAGGGCATGAGAAATGAAATGATAAAATCTAGGCTTGTACATGATCCCTAAATGTAAGTTCCTGACTCGTTAGAAACAATCACCACATGTTGGTGTATGTTGACATCTCCACTGCACAGTATCTCTACTCTTAAGTGGATGGACAATAATACAGACAATGGGACAGATTCAGCAAGAGGCAAGATCCCACTCAGCTTTTAAATGGATCGCATTGACACGAGCAAGTAATTTAGCTGTTGAGGGATCATGGCTCAGTAGTTTTATTTTCATGGTTAGATAATGTTAAATCAAATAAGTGGTTAGAACCTCAGAAGTTAATATGGAGGTGAGACTCCAAAATGACCTTTAACTTTAGATGTTATCAGAAAAACATGGAATGAAGTTTCTTTCAAATAAGCACACTAAGCAAGAGACACTGTGCAAAATCAAAGTAGGGTGGCAATGCAGGGTCCGGCCCAAATAACGCCTCCTTTTTATTACAAAGTCTTTTATTATAGAATCATAAGCATGTAATTATGTCACATAATATCCCACTCAAGCACACCATATAACATTTTAGGTGAAATTTTCAAATTAAAACTATAAATTACTACACCCGTGTTTTTACCTTACCAATAACACTGGAGCAGGCGTTACTTCCGAGGGCCCCTGCATATAACTTGGGCAGTCAATAGTCCTCATGGGAATGTGGAATTCAAACTTTTATTATGAATTCAAACATTAGAATGTAGTTAATAGTACACATAAAGCAGTAAGTTGTTTTTCTAGAGCTGTACTCCCAATATGTATACCAGTTTCTAAAACTCTTATTTGTGGAATGGATGAGTGAATAAATAAAGGCATGGTTATGTTGAAATTTTGAAAAAGAACCTTAACTTTGACACATATTTTCAATAATAGTTAATTGGTTGCAGTACTATGTATTTAATCTGGAGGTAAATTTCAGTAAAAAAAATGTAAAAATTAAAATGTTAACCCTGGTTAAGGAAAGCATAAGAGAAATCATATAATGAAGAAATTGAAGTCTAAGTAAAAATTATATTACACAATTATTTTGCTGATAAAAGAACAGTTAGTGATAATCTTTAAAAATATAAATAGTAACAAAAACTACTGAGTTTTTCTTTTTACTGAAAAGAATAACAAGAGCTGTGATAAAATTGAAGAAGATACTAGAAAAAATCATAAATTCATAATTATGATCACACTAAAATTTAGAAAATAGATTTTGGCAAAATTAATTAATCTATTTGGCAATAGATTTCATATACCATAGTTTATGACAGAAGCATTTAATGACTGCCTACAGATGTGAGGAACTGCAATAGGAGCTGTAAATACAAAGAGAGCTAAGTGATGTAACCTAGCCCCAGGGTTCCCAAAAATAATTTTGATTCCAGTCAGAGAATGAATTAGATACTCTTCAAATTGTAATCTCAGAGTGTTGTGATGTATGAGTACTGGTATAATTTGAAGCATCATTTCCTGTAAAGTTCTCTTTTGATCCATTCAAAGTAATACAATTCAGAGAGAAATAGTTAAAACTCATAGCTCTAAAGCACGATTCAAAGAAAAGCCTGATTGTTAGTTTAGCCATATTTCTATATAACCTGTAATTGGAAAAAACAATTCCATCCTCTAGGTTTGTGGGGCAATATGCAAATCAGAATTCATCTGCACAAACGGGTCTTGTGATTTCTCTCAGTATAACCTATCTTTATTTGCTAGCTCCTTCCATGACAGAAGGTTCAATAACCCCCACTTCTCCAGTGCTCTGGCAAAGGAGCAAGAGATTGCTTTCCAGGCGGGTAGTCACAAGTAAGCAATTTCAGGAATCCTTTAATGAGGCAATCCATAATGGTTTTCCTAACTGAGTTCTTTCTCCAACCACAGGAGAAAAAAAAAGTAATTCTAGCAGCCTGTTTGAAGGAAGAGCACACGCACACACGCACACATACTCACGTGCATTTATTCCCTGTGTTAAAAAGAAAGAAATTGAAAGCATAAATGAAATGATTTCAAATACTTATAACTCAACAGAATGAAATGCATCACTTTCAGTATTTATTGTGGGTGCTTAGAACTTTTTTTTTCCTGTTTTTCTCTCTCAAATGAATAACAGATGCTGTGATTGGAGGATAACTTTATTTCCTGATATACCTTCAAAAAAGTGCTAAATATTATGAGATGACTATGACCTTAAACATATACACTGAAATATTGAGGTATATTGGAGATTTCAGGACTTAGTTTGTATTTTATAGATCTACTTGTAAAGCTAATTAATTATTGTACTATTAGGGATTTTTTTAAAAAATATTTATTTTTTTAGAAAGAGGGGAAGGAAAGGAAAATGAGAGGGAGAGAAACATTAATGTGTGGTTGCCTCTCACACACTCCCTACTGGGGACCTGGCCTGCAACCCAGGCTTGTGCCCTGACTGAGAATTGAACCAGTGACCCTTTGGTTCCCAGACCTGCACTCAACCCATTAAGCTACACCAGCAAGGGAGGAATTTAAAAAAATAAAATAAAATAAAATAAAATAAAATGCAGCCCTCTGCAACAGCATGGATGGAATTGGAGAGCATTATGCTAAGTGAAATAAGCCAGTTGGTGAAAGACAAACACCATTTGATATCACTTTTAAGTGGAACCTAATCAACAAAACAAACAAGCAAGCAAAATATAACCAGAGTCATTGAAATTAAGAACAAACTGACAGTAACCAGAGGGGAGGTGGGAGAGGATAATGGGGGGAAATGGGGGAAGGGTTTTCAGGAAAGGAACAACTATAAGGGACACATGGACAAAACCAAGGAGGGGGTGGGATCAGGAGAGGGAGGTGAGGATGGCTGGAGTGGGGGGTAGTGATGGGGGGGGAAATGCAAACAAACTCTACTTGAACAACAATAAAAAATAAAAATGAATAAAATATTTAAATAAAATGCATTTGAAGCATTATGTCTAGAGCTTGGTCTGGAATTTTTATTCTCAGAATTAATGTTGTTTTATATACACTAACTGGTACCACTACTATAGTCCTCATCTCTTTCTCCAATGCATAAAATAAAACCTCTAATTACAATATATTATTAGTATAAACTGTCATCAGCTTTTAGAATTGAAAATAACCACAGATTTTAATCATTCAATCCTTCCCAATATTTGGGGTGAGGGAGACTCACTTCAACTTTCTATTTAAAAAGTTGAAACTAGTAATTTCTGCAGATATTCTTGGGCCTTTCTCCAAAATGCAAGTTCCTCAGTAAACAATCTTCAGGTCGCCTTTTTCCTCCACTGCAGCTCTGTGGCTTCTGCCGCCTCTACACTCGCTCCCACCACAGCTCACTGTGGATGTTGGCATGCTTCTCCCATGGCTATACCTACCAGGTGTCACAAGCCATGATGGATCTGACGCTTCCAATAATATCTTTGATGTTAATTACTAGTTTTGGGGCCAAGTCTTTCTAAGTCTCTCACTCCTTCATCGACAACATCCAAGTTCTTCATCTTCAAAGAATCTCACAAATTCCTTTACCCCCTCTTTTTCACCCAGTTTTAGGGAAACCACTTCCAGGCACTGTGTTTTATTCACAACAAGAGACTTATATATCATCTTATATGGCAACAATGCCCTCAACTTTACCACAGACTCCAGCCCACCATATCCTCCTTCCTAGTCTGCTCTGTAAAATCTCGTCTCTTTATTTATCCATTTAGGCTGACGAGTGAGCATAGCCTGGAAAAAGCTATGCAATTAAGTATAAATCTACAGCTTTCAAATTCAGGTGGTCATTTAGCCAGCTCAAAAGTATCTTTCTTGTTTTTCCCCACTCAATAGTCACTCCAAAATTTTAGTGCCAATCTCAAACTGGCCACCTACAGTCCATCCGAATTTTATGCAATTCCAGATAAATTGTCATCATTAGTAGACATCAGTTCCCTTCCATTCAGCTTGATACAATTCCAAATGGTTTCATCTCCTCCTGGGCTTTTCCTTATCAACCACCCTGTCACATATTTGCATCTTTACTGCGTTTTTAAAACTTCTGCTGACTCCTCCTTCTCAACACATGTAGCACTGTGAATGATGTATACGGGTTAGCTAGGCAGGACAGTATGCAGTGTATGTGTGCACGTGGGTGTGGCAATTGGGAAAGAAGGCAGAGAGGACATTCAAGTATGAGAACAAGCATCAGTGATTTATCTACATTAATTAAGCACAAATTTGGTGATAGAGGCTTTTTACAAATACCTGTCTAAAAACACTAAAGATAGGTATTATCCTAATTTTACATAGCAGGAAACTGAGATACAGGTTTTGCAACTTGCCCAGTGAAGTAATATAGCTAATATTAATTTAGCTCTTACTACTTATTAGGTGCAGTCTGTCTTGCTCCCTAGTTGTTCCTCCTGGTTTATCTGCCCACAAATGTGGGACCACCTGGTTCGCCAGCGGCAGCCTTACCATGCATTGTCTCCTACCCAGCTGCCTGTCTCAGCCCCTCCCACCAGTTTGGATGAATGTTTGCTCTTTAACTCCTTGGTTGTATGTAGGATTTCCATGCAGTTTGATTTTCTGGCAGTTCTGGTTGTTTTTTGTTTTTAAATTGGTCTTTATCCTTTTGGTTGTGCAAGGAAGAGAAGCATATCTACCTATGCCTCCATCTTGGTTGTAAGCCTAATATTTGAACTTCTAATGAAGCGATTTTGACTCATAAAATACATCCAGCTAAAATATTGCACAGTGTAAATGTCTGGGTTGGGGTAAAATGAGCTATTATCTTTGGCTTATGGGTACTATCCAATTTAATTGGTCAGCCAGCCATTTAGTCAGCTATAATTTCTCTATTTTGTATATCTCCAAATGTACTTTTGCCATTTCTCCTCAAATTATGGTAGCTAAAAATTTGAGTTATAAAATGTAATATTACAACAATAAATTATTCTTGGTTTTAGGGGTCACTGACAATGATTCTAGAGAATACCATAATTTAGATATATAAGATAATAATATATGTGGAAACAGTTTCATGAATCATTTTCTTCCTAGAATTTGTTAAGCAAAGTATTGTAATTGTAAAAGACTGAGATTATTAAAATTAAAATACATAACCCTAGGCAAAACCATGAAGAAATTCATAGGTTAAAAACATGATCTCAGACTCTCTTGTTCATAATGTTAACATGCTAATGCATTTCTTTCTTAGATCTCTGATCACATTCCAGGTAAAGAAGAAAGCCCTGGTTCTTTTCCCAGACTTTATCTGCTCTGCAGAACTTACTGGAAAATCTTATTACACAAAATTCATAAAAGAAATTCTGAAATCAAGATATCATTACTGCATTATGCTTGTACATGTTGATTTTATAAAAATGGAAAATAGGGCATGAGAAAGAGAAAAACACTGACTTCATCAGCACTTTTAACTAGCCATTACTGTTCCCAAGAGAGAACCATTAAGTCTGGTAATTCATGGCTGAATATTCTCTTTTGAACCCTACATCATTTTTTCTGCTTAGAATTAATTGGTTTAAATATGCATGATGGAAAAGGTGGAGCAGAGGGCAAAGGTACTGATTAGAAGTGTGCCAACTGCTCTTTTGAGTAAACAGAACATGTTTGTGATCTCTAATATTTTCCCTTAATAAAACATGTATTTCTCTTATATGGGAGATTTCTAAATTAATTCCTTTTTAGTTTTTTTTTCTATTTTAGCACTGTTTGCAATGCTAACCTTGTTTCTTATGGTTCTTAGTGAATGGAATCTAGATCAACAAGTATTTAATCAAATTTCATCACAATATTATTATATTAAGTCTGGCATATAATAAGCAAATATATATTATTTGAAAATAATTATATTTTCAAAACTTTATGATATTTCATATAAACTTTAGCCACAAAATTGATGATTTTAAAACATTAGAACATGAATGGACACAGACAACAGTGTGGTGGTGGAGAGAGGGAAGGAGGAGTGGAGGCTGGAAGGAGGGACGCAAAGGAGGGGAAAATGGGGACATCTGCAATAAAAATAAAGAAAAAAATCACACAATAAGGAAAAAAACATGAGAAATGAGAAATTACATATTTGAATGTATTTAAGATTTTTTCATTGTAATTACCCAATTTTCCTACTTGGATTTCAGAGCACACATTAACACTTTCTTCAACAATCGAAAAACCAACCACCTGTCCCAAAACCACTTGGGAAGCCAGATCTAGTCCAACAAAAAGGATGATGTTTGGGAAACATGGCAGAAGAGGCAGAACCCTTTATTTCAGCTTTGTCTTAGTGCTTGTGAATATATATCTTCCCTTAGAAAAAGTGCTATCAGCTATCTCAGTACACTATCATATTCATTCATTCATGAGGAACCCAAATTTCTGGGCAACACTGTGTTAATTGCTAATTCTTTAAAACAGACAAGAAGTTGAGGGGCAGTGTGGCATCAGAGAGCATACAAGTACTTTTTTAATTAATTTACATATAATCATAATTGTTTATAATGATCATTGCTGGAAAGAAGTAGATTCAGTAACCCACTTCTAGCCTGCTAAGGTCTACACCACTGCTGAAATTCTGTTACCTAAGAAATAAATTCAGATGTTCAAAAGAGCAATATTGCCACACTGTCCAAATGTCAGTCATGATAAGAAATACTTGCAGTGTGATCTAGTTTTATTTCCCTGTAATTTAAGTCCATTTAGCCAGGCCAGTTAAGTTTCATCTACATCCTAACTTCACACAAACTTGATATTAGCCATGGCCATCTCTTTATTTCTCTAACTCTATTAGCCTTCTACACTCACCTAAAGTCAGTTTAAAAATTTTTAATTTCACTCCTCATTTTATTTTAAATTAAAAACATCAATTCATAGAAAGAATACAAAGACTCTAATAAAACCGTTTATACCAATGTTTATAGTAAGATGACTGTGATGATTAGTTTTATGTGTCAACTTAACTGAGCTAAATGATGCCCAAACAGCTGGTAAAACAACATTTCTGGGTGATACTGTGAGAATGTTTCAAGAAGAGATTAGCATTTGATTCGGTATACTGAGTAAAGAAGGTCGACCTCACCTTCGTGAGCAAGCATTATCCAATCCGCTGAGAGCCTGAATAGAACAAAAAGGCAGAGAAAGGGCAAATCTGCCCTCAGTTTGAGCTGGGCAATCCATCTTCTCCTGCCCTCTGACATTGGCCCAGTGAATTACAACACTAGCCTCCCAGATTCTGCAACTTGTAAATGGCAGATCATGGAACTTCTTGGGCTCCTTAACTGTATGAGGCAATTTCTATAATAATTCTGTTCTAATATATCACTCTATATATAGCCTATTGGTTTTGTTTCTAGAGAGAACTCTTACTGATACCATGGCTTTGCCCCATCTTTAGCAATCTGATGTCACATGATTTGATTGACATGTTCATTCAGCTTTTGTCTACTAGAAATGTCTGATCTTATATGTTTTTTCTGTACTATTTGAGTCTCATTAGTCATTAATTAATAACAATTATATGCAAAAGTGTATTTAATATGCCAAGAGCTGCCAAAATTGCATACTCTCAATTATCCTTACATTTAGGAACATTTGTACAATCCTCATATAAAAAATTAGCCACTTTTTATTTATTTGATTAATTTAAGATTGTATTTATTTTTAGAGAGAGAAGGGAGGGAGAAAGAGAAGAGAAACATCAATGTGTGGTTGCCTCATGCCTGCCCCCTAGTGGGGACCTGGCCTGCAACACTGGCATGTACCCTGAGTGGGAATTGAACTGGTGACTTCTTGGTTCACAGGCTGGCATTCAATCCACTGTGCCACTCCACTTGGGGCTCAGGCAGAGTTTTTTGGGGAAACATTAAATTACCCAGGTGACTCAGCCCTGCTACATCCCATATTTGGTGCCTGGCAATTTCTGGATTTGCCCAAAACTAAAACCACCTTTGAAAGGGAAGAGAATTCAGACCATCGATGAGATTCAGGAAAATACAGTCAGGCAGCTGATGGCGATTGGGAGAACTGTGTGAGGTCCTAAGGTGCTTATTTTGAAGGGGACTGAGGTATCACTGTCCTATGTACAATGTTTCTTGTATTTTGTATCTTCTTCAACAAATGTCTCTATTTTTCATATCACATGGCTGGATACCCTCTGGACAGACTTTGTATGCCCTCTTTTGATGCCTGCTCACAGCCTAACTTACCTCTAGTATGTGCTCACCCTGCTAATATTATTTTCTTGCCTCTTATATATGCGCCAGCCAGGGACAGAACATGCAGTCTAGGAATTTGCCCTGACGAGGAATCAAACCAGTGATCTTTCACTTTGAGGGGCAACACCCATCCAACTGAGCCACACAAATCAGAGCAAAAAAATGAGCCACTTAAAACATATATTATTATTAAAAATAATAAATATTATTAAAAAATAATAATTTGTCAAGTTATTAGAGAAAGAGATCCAAGTATTGAAAGGAAGATTAAACAAAATGATTTTGGGGGTTCTTGGCAAATAGAATTTTTTTAATTTTTAGAATCTAATATCTCTATATGGTTTCATATACAGTGCAAAATAAATATCCTCTTAACCTCAAATCAATTAAATTATTAGTGCACCTTTGAAGTTCTGATGAGAACTATTTTAAAAAGCTGTGCTTAATTTATTTGACAACTTAGGTAGATTAAAAAAATAAAATATAACCCTCAAAAAAATCTCTCCAGTGCTGGCTAAGTTATTAGCCGTATTTCCCACATTAATGTATAATAGTAATAAGTCCTCTGTCTTGTATTTTTAAAACTCAATCTACTGGCAAGAAAATTTTACTCCTATAAGAAGTTATGTGACAAAGGACAGGACAAGAAAGGAATAGGGTTCTGACAGATAACACAGACTCATGTGAATTAAAGGAAAAAGCTGAATCTCAACAGAAGATCATGTAAAAAGTTTTCAGAAAAGAAATTAGTGTCTGGGACCTCACAAATCTGCTGAAGTAGAAACAAGCAAATGGTTGTAGTGTAATTAGATTCATACACAAAATTTAAAATTCAGTAAATGGAACTCAGACTGAGAGAATGCATAGCAATGAGAACTG
The DNA here is from genome assembly GCF_022682495.2 of Desmodus rotundus. Classification (NCBI taxonomy): domain Eukaryota; kingdom Metazoa; phylum Chordata; class Mammalia; order Chiroptera; family Phyllostomidae; genus Desmodus; species Desmodus rotundus. The sequence goes on along the minus strand of NC_071388.1, from coordinate 70,125,712 downwards.
CATGTTGTTCCATTTAAAGGGGGTCTATCAGTCACAGGCCACTGGCAAGGACAGAAGTAGAATAATTATGGTGAAAAAACAAAGACTTGCTAAATGAGAAAAACATCCCACAGCCACTCCCCTAATTCTATTCCCTTGCTACAGATTCATGGTTTTGTTCTAATGCCATTTGACTCAGGGGAAGTTGAGTCCTTCCACAGTCTCAGAGGTGAATTTGATTATTCCGGGTTGGCCCATCAGGGTATTTTATTTCCCTTTCCTTGGTTTAAATGAGGTATGAGCTAAGATTCATAAATGAGTCACATACCTCTAAAATGTATACAAATAAGTAAAAATATTTAGATACAAATAGTCCTCTTAAACATTAATATAAGTAAACATGAAGGTAAGTATTTTAAAAGACTGATTTGTTATTTTAATGACAAGTTATTAAGCCTGATTCTGGCATTCAGAAATAAAAATAATAATTTACATTGTTTTTAAGAGAGATTTTTAGCAAATTATAACACATTAGAAAATATCATCAATTTTTATCACAATCCTTATGTGGGTTGCTTATATTTATATACACATCGTAAAAGTTTAATAGATGCAGATTACAACACATAATTAAATGAACCTTTTAGTTAAAATGTGGAAATAAAATCTATATGTACACATAAAAAATTGCATTGAAATCTAATGTCAATCTCTTAGGAAAAGAACAAAGGAGACAAATACTGAAGTCATCAGTGACAAGTAAGGTACAAACAATCTGTCTAGGGTTTTTTTTTTCTTTCCCCCTCTTTTGATATAAAACCATAGAACAGAAAATGTCAAGAAATAGATGAAATGAATCTTTGCTGTGATACCCAATGCCACTATACTACTTAAACAGAAAGGGAATTACATGCCATATTTACTTGCATAATTGCTGTCTTTTCTGTCTTGCTTTGTAAGCCACTCAATTAAAATTAATCTATACAAAGTCTACATATAGCAATTATGCAAGAGTAACCAATACGTGGGTAAATACGGTAGGTCAACAGAAAATATCTTATCAGCAAAGCACAAATAGTGTGCTGAATTTCAAAAATTCTTAACTAGAAACGGAAAGAAAAAGATGCAAGCCCATCAGGCATAGGTAATAAGTTTGCACGTACATTTGTAGGACAGATGGCAAACCTACCACAAAGAGTAATTTTTAGTAATCAATGTGCAATTTGAGAAGAAACATAAGAGAGTAAATGTTTCTCATCCTTCTTGGACTTTGAAAACATGATTCTTCTGCATAAATTAATTTATCATGTTAAATAATTAATTTGAAGAGGAGACAAACAATATTTAAATTAACTCCTAAGGATTGCCTACATTCTTAAAAACAGAAACTCTTACATACAGAAATACATGAAAACAAAAAGCAATGACTGATAAACATTTTGATGCCAAATGTTCCAATTTTGTCAACAGAAACAAATGCAAAGAGCATTATAATAATAGAGGATGGACTGAAAGCAGGCAGACCTTCGTGAAGTAAAACCTACCCTAATTTCAATATTCTCCAGCTCTGCCTCTTGCATCCTAAAATTCCTTGATCATGCATTCACCTTTTCTCAAAGTCACATTACAGCATTTCTTCTTCACCTTCAGTCTGAAATTCCTTTAATCACTAAGTCTAAAACTGCTGATAGGCATTCATACTATATTTGGTGTGAAGAGTATGTTAATTCTGATTTTTCTGCTAATTAAGTAACAAAAAATTATGCATCTATCATCGACAGAATGGCAAGTGAGATTCTTTGAATCCAAAGCTGTTAAGAGGTTGGTGGTTCACAGAATCACTCCACAATATTTACCTTGTTTTAAAAAAAAATTAAACCCAAATATAATACTCATTAATAAGACAACATAGGTACATAAGCATAAGTTCTCACAAATTAAAACAAAAAGAAAGAAATTTCATTAGTTCCATCCAAGCCAACTATTTTCTCAACAGTTGAATTTCCTTTTTCTTTCCTTTACTTCTTTATTTTGTTTCAAGTAAGCATTTAAGTAATGTGGTTAAAATAAATATTTGATGGCTATCATTACTTAAGTGAAAAGATTTTCTATTTCAGCTTTTAATACATTGCCTCAACTTGTATCTGTTCCTGATAATTTCCAACTGAAAACCTAAAAGAAAAAAACGAGTTCTGCTTTTGTAATGAAGCACATTATATGTTTCCCTGAGAGAAGTAGTTTGGGTTATAAATTCTTTTCCTTCCACAGAGATCCCATAAATTTCATCATGTTACCACATATTCCCTGTGGAAATTAAAGTATGTCACCCATGCACTACCTTTCTTGTTTTTCTACATTCTAAATGGAGAATTAAATGTAAATGTATTTCAGAATTTAATGTGTGGGTCCTGACTGGCATGGCTCAGTGGGTTGGGCTTTGTCCAGCAAAGTGAAGGTTCTCCTGTTGGATTCCTGGTCCATGGCATATGCCTGGGTTTCAGGCCAGGACACAGGCTGGGGGCGTGGGAGCAAAAAACAATCTGTTTCTCTTGCACACCAATGTTTCTCTCCCTCTCTTTCTCCCTTCATTCCCCTCTCTCTAAAAGTAAATAAATAAAATCCTAAAAAAGAAATTAATTACTGGGAGAAATATCTCAGAAAATAATATCAATGTTAAAGATAGGTAAGTAGATTCATCCATAAGATCAAAAGAGTGTGCATTAGGGGTTATCTTTAATTTTAAGGCCACAAAAGTTTGAGAGAAAATGGACTAGCAGTGTATACGTGTTAAATAACAAATAGTCCTTAAAACGCCTCCCTGTAAAAAGATCTCAGGATGAAAACTTGGCATGTGGCTGACTGTCATAACTGGTCCCTCTTCCCACCGTAAAAACCTTTTATCCATTGAAGCTTTGACAGGGTTTGTTGTGAATGATTTGATTTACTATAGGTGTTCTCAAACACTGGCACATCCCCTGTAAGCTTCTTAGAAATCATATTCATAAGCTGCACCCAGACCCGTGGAATCAGAATGCCTGTGGAAGCAGAATGTCAGAAATCTGGGGTTGAATAATGTCCAGGTGATTCTGAAGCACCTCTAAGTTTGAGAACCACTGGTTTAGTAGATGCCAAACATAATTATTAAGAAGGCAGATTATTATCATTCTATTAGTTGTTGTAATAGTAGTTATATTTCTAAAATGAGTTCTGAGACTTATTTGCAATTATTCAATGCACATGCAAAATAAGCTAGAAATGCTAAGTGATACTGTAGAAATTCATGCATAAGAACCGGAGAAAAATGAGTCTTCATTCCATCCAGCTTAAGCGTCTATTGTTCGATGTTCAAGACTCAAAATGCTCTCTCAATCTTGGCATTCTAGATAGAACACACATTAGCAGTCCATCACTAAATGACACATATGTTTGTCCCTTGCTTTAGTCACGTCTAGGGTCAGAATTATGTAACGAATGGATGGTCTACATGAGGGAGGCCAGTCTTGACAATGTGAAAATATGAGTATCCATATAATAATCTAAAAAATGGGCAATAAAATTGTTAATTATACTTTTGTGGAATTTTGCACTCTTTGTTTTTAAACTTTGCATTCTCTCTCTCAAAATAAGCCAGTAAGGTTTAAAAACTAGGGAGCGGGGTCAAACATAATCATAATACTGAGAAAAAGTATAGATGGAGAACCTACACATTCTACTCTTGTTAAAGAGCTACTATTTTACTATCTTTTACATCTAAATAATCAGAAGAGGAGCTGCTTTCTCTGACTACTTGAGTAATGTCCAGCGCCCACTAAAAACACTATTTTGAAAGGAGAGAGAGTGCAGTTTAAGCTTTAAATCTGTGTTTATTTTTTCAATCTATTCCTTACTGTTTCAATTGCCATAAGAGTTACATAATTCACTGGAAATTTGAACAAGTCATGTATTTTTCTTCTGTATAAAAGTGTGTTTTAGATAAGCAGGATACAGACTGAAATGTAAGACCAGGGAAAGGACCATAAAAATAAAAAATATAAATAAATATATATATATATTTTTTTTTTAAGTTACTATCCAATTGATTACTTGCTGGGTCAAACTTGCCATAAGTAAAACTTGCCTGGCTTAATTTTTTTAATTACTGCAATTTATTTTTTAGTAGTTGTAAGTTTGCGGAAAAACTGAGAGAGAATTACAGAGAGTTTCCATTTACGTCTCAGCCCCATTAATATCTCACATTAGTGTGGTGCATGTTACAATTAGTAAACCAATACAAATCCATTGCTATTAACTAAAGCCCATAAGTTGCATGAGTTTATTCTCTGTGTTATGCATTCTACTAATTTTAACAAATGCATAATAACATTCATTCACCCTTGTGGTATTTACAGAATAGTTTCACTACTCAAAATCTAAGAGTGTGACTCAATTTTAAATTACATTGTAGTGGTAAAGACAATTTAAACCCCATTTGGGGTAGGGCTAGAATATACTTGGGATTTGTTCTTTATTAAACTATAAAGAAGTTTTAAGTATAACCTTCCAGTAAAGCTTACATTTATATGAAAGTATATGACAGAATGGTACAGTTTGGTTCCAGTACCTTGCTTCTTGTCTTGACCAGCTCGAGCTGCTAGAACAAATTCCCATTGACTGACCAACTTAAACAGCAGAACTTCTCACAGTTCTGGAGGATGGAAAGTCCAAGACAAAATCTTGCCAACATCATGTTCTTGTACTTTTCATCTCCAGAATCGTGAGAATTTTGTGTATACTATGAATAAACAACCATAAAATAGGATGTACAGGTTTGAGAAGTAAATTTCAAAACCAAGATAGTTTCTACATTGATTTTGTCTTAATAGTCTATGTGACATGCAATAGCTAGTATTACATATATACACATATATGTGCATATATGTGTATATACATATATATAAGAATACAAAATTTAAAACTTAAAGTTTTACTATTTCTCTCCTTACTGCGTCTGATGAACTTTTTTAAAGCCCTTCAATTACCAACAAAAATCACAGGTTTTCCTATATATGAGCACATAATCATCTGTTGAATGTCAAATTTGAAATGCACATCACAGATCTTTATGTCCAGACTCTTATTTGAATAATGCAAAATTGAAAAGTACAGCTGAGATAATCATGAGGAGAGACTGCCTACTTTTGACTCTCTTCCTTAATTAGCACAGTCAGGACACGAGACTGCCTGTGATACAGGACGTTTCCCTGTTACAGTATTTAGCTCCGGCATTGTTAATGAGAGATTTCAAAACCCACGGCTTCTCCCCAACTCTCCCCAATTGTAATTCATATAGATATACATATATATCCACATGCATACTTTAATATTTATGATAGAGTACTACTTAATCAGAATAAATAATTATGCTTTATACTCTTGTGGTACATCTTTACTTTTCACATGTGAAGCCTGTCCTAATCTCCACACACACTTTCTCCATTGCTACACGCAGCCCCCGACTTCTTTGTTCTCACTGCTCATGTGAAGGTGGGGAGCACAGCAGAGCAGGGCCCGGAAGAGCAGAGACAGTTAAGACCACTTATAAAATGCATGGGGCCTGTTCAATAACCCCTTTTGCATCCTACGAATCACTGTGAATATATGAATTTTTTCAGTTTTCAGACATCCCCGCAGTACCACGCTGAAATCATTCTTTACTTCCTTGGATGTGAGATCTTTTCTCTCTAGCAGTATTTAAACTTTTAAAATGAAAAACATTGTGAATTAATAAATATAGTTATGTTTGATTCTTTTGGTAAAAATAATAATTTAACCGAATGGCTATTATCAAAAGCATAAGAATATTCAGTTAATGAAGATATCTGTAAATATTATCTTTATCCTTTGCTACAAATAGAAAAAAATCTCTATAATATAGAAAATTCTGGATATCATGTTTGTTGGAGATAGCTACATTTTTAAGTGAATTTTAAGCACCAGCATTTCATTCATGCTATAAAAAAATAAAATGTTTTTCAAAGATTTCATTTATTTATTTTTAGAGAAGGGAAGGGAGGGAGAAAGAGAAGGAGAGTAACATCAATGTGTGGTTGCCTCTCATGCACCCTCTACTGGAGACGTGGCCTGCAACCCAAGCATGTTCCCTGACTGGGATGTGAACCAGCAACCCATTGGTTTACGAGGCAGTGCTCAATCCACTGAGACACACCAGCCAGAGCCTAAAAATAAAATGTTATATTGGAGCCTAAGTTAGTCTACCTATTTTATAAAGAAATAGGTATAGAAAAATATAAAATTTTAGCAGATAAATGTTTTGGTATAAAACAAGATTCATGATGTTTTTCTGTCTTCTGTGGAGTTCTATTTTAATTCTTTAGCTTCTAAATGGCTTTGGCATTACTATGATGTTGCTTAATCTAGCATGAAATGCCACAATAAATAATATATTATACCCTGCTCCCCCACAAATTTGCAATAATTAAATATTCTTGTTGCTTTTTCCCTAAGAGAAAGTCTAATATATTTATGCATGTTGCTGACAACACAACTCTCTTTTACAAGCTTTGATCCTACTGCAGATGAGTCTTAAGTCCCTTATTTGTATACAAATCATAACATTAAAATCAAAGCATTAGGCTAAAATTTTGTTTGAAGTACATAACTTTATGCAGAAATGCAATTAATAGTTCCCATGAACTCATGCTATAAAATGTGCAATGCTTGTGAAATGTAGTAAAGTGTGTTTAAACTTCTTAAAATATACTATCACTAATATCACAGGAAATCCAGAGTAAAAGTACCTGAATAATTTAAGTTATTTTTATCAACTATCATTTCTTGCAGACTCATTTGTAGAGAAATGCAAATAACTGTATTAGTTTGATAGATTTTTTTTCTTCATTGAATTTCCTATTTCCTAGGCTGGATTTCACAAAAACTAGCTCTTTTCCCACTTGCAAGCTTTCCTCAATCAGAATTCCTAAGCGGGAAGACCCTTGAATTGCATTTAAATAAACAAATAAACAATGCAGAACCAAAATTTTGATCATTTTTATGTAAAATAAATTTAAGAACCACAGTCTTAGCTTTATATATATATATATATATATAAATGTTTTCAAATATTTAGTAGCAAACAATCTTCTTTCTATACTTCCTGAAGATGCAAGATATAAGCAAACTGACACTTGGTTCTTTGAAAGTCAGCAAGAAGACCTTCATTTATAAATGTGATAATAAAAAAAGGATATATAGGCTCAGTGGACTGAGTGTTGTCTGCAAATCAAAGGGTCACCGGTTCAATTCTCAGCCAGAGCACATGCCTGCATTGCAGGCCAGGTCCCCAGTGGGGGGCGCATGATACAAAACTATGCATTGATGTTTCTCTCCCTCTCTTTCTCCCTCCATTCCTTTCTCTAAAAATAAATAAATAAAATCTTTTTTAAAAAGTGTATATAGTTAAACACAGGTTTTATAGTAGAGGCAACACTGTATGTAGAAAACCCTCAGTGGTTTAGAGTGAGGTTCTTCGAAATTACTTTTGTATCACAACTACTTGGTCAAATGGTGGAGGCATTTACACTTTAACAGGTTCTTTCAGTTTTCAAAAAACAAAACAAAACAAAACAAACATATGAACAACTTAGCATAATCCTTCAGGCTAATACACTTTCTGTCTGAAAAGTCCAAATGACTTGATAGAGTTCTCAGGAAAAGGTATGCTTCCAATATATAAACCAAACATCTGTACTTGAGGGGAAAAACACCTTCCCACTTCACTCTTTTCCCCAATAACACAGAGAAAGAAAAAGCTTCAGAAATGTGTGAGAAATGACAGGCAATGTAAAGTTTATGTAGAAAATGAGAAAAGTTTGAGGGAGTTGCAAAAATCTGTAGAACTGCACAGAATTATCAGCTTAAAAAATGCCATGATAAAAATGTAAATTGACAGTCACCCCCTATGTTGCTTAGCCAGCAGAAAGAACTGAGACTGAGAGATTAAACAGTGCTCTTTTAGATATTGATGGGGAGTGTCAACGTGTATAGGTGAGAGAGAGAGAGAGACAGAGACGGACAGAGTGAGAGAGAGAAAGAGACACACACAGAGAGAGAGAATAGCTATCCTAAAATGTTTCAGAAATTTGGGGGAAACAACCCCCGAACTCTTGTTTCAGCCATGCCAAAAAAACATTTTAATGCATTTGTCAAAACTATATAGCTGTTATGACACTTGAATGGCCACAATTCATGTCTGAAAAGGGTTATTTTTTTCAGGTATTTTTTTCCTTCCCTATGAAAAATTCAAATGGCAGATATTTCTAGCCCATCTTCACTTATTTGTTAACTCTTGGTGTCTTTGGTTTTGTTGAAGACCATTCACCCTAGAGCTAATTAGCTTGGAAATTATTATAGTTAAAGGAGATGCCTTAAAGGCATGGTATGATTGGCTATAATTATGGACCAAATTGTAATAGTTTATCAGAATTGCAAGCCAGTTCCCTAGCTTGAATCTGAAGCTATAAAATCTGGAGTTGTGTTTCCATACCAACGTGTATGAGTGAAATGGAAACATCTCTACCAATGTTTTCACTATTTTTGCTCATTTTATTTTCTTTCAAGTATATTTTTCTTTCAAGTGTACCTTAAACATATGTACAAACTAAGGAAAATACACTTGTTTCTGATGTGTCTATATAAAGTATACACATAAGAAAGTAAATCTTTACTGCTAAAAAGCAATGAAGATTTGTACTGTTCCAAAAAAAAAATGGTTTCCTCTTGAAACAACTCATTTTTAAATCAGTGTTTTAAAAGACAACCCACACCAATCTTGAAGACCATAACTATACTTTCTCAATTTGTACATAATTGTAGTGTGATAATATTTTACTCACTGCCTGTCCTATGTGACTTTAAGCGACTCTTATTTTCTATTAACCTCATTTGCTTACTTGCATGTTTTTCTTTTTTGTTTTATTTTTAAGAGCAAAATAAATTTGCAGAGAAATATATTTCTAATCTCCACTAGAGTGCCACTTGTCCCTTTACTGGAGACGGTATCCGGTTGACTTAAAAATGACTTTTCTATTACGTTGAAAGTACAAGACAAAAGCATGATAGAGAGAAAGTTGAACTAGGTTGGGGCTTGGAGACCTTGATTATATTCTCAATACATACCGGTCATGTGCCATTAAGAGAATTCCTCTCATGGTTTTCATGGGTGACCTTCTCTCCCTAAAAACTGCCAGTTCTAAAATTCTAGAGTTCAGCTACTACATATCTTCAATATTCACTTAATTGGCAATAGAACTACATTAGGTTTTAAAATTGTGAAATGATTTAAAAACACATTTAGAATTGTTAATTAGTATTTATAAATACTTTCCCTGTGAATCATCTTAAATACTTTTTACAATAACCCAATTTAAAGATAATGAATTTAAGATCCAAAAGAGATTAAATTGTCCAAAATCCCTTAGCTAGTACATACAGTAACTACATTTGCAATAAAATTCTGATTCTAAATTTCCCTTTCTTTGCAAACCTCTTATAGAAAATCATAATATAACATCTTTTTTGAGATGATGCTTTAAATCTAAACTCTGTGGTTAACTGGAGCTGGCTTGAGAGACCCCTTTGTATGCATCGATTCTCAATTCTGTGTTTACTGATGTCAATTTGTTAGCTTGAAAACAACCATGGTAGGCGTATTTAACCATGCAAACTGGGAAATACTACAAGTAAGGGCCTTTTCCCCCAAAAGAGACAGTTATTAGACATTTACCAACACAACACTTCAATTGGACCTTAACTACATTTCTGATGCCATTTTGTATGAAAATCTATAATTTTTAACTTAATCTGCAATTTGGTGATCAGTTTCTCAGGGGAAAAATGACCTTATTATTTAAATAGGTATATTTTATCACAACATATCAATTAACACTAAAGTATATTAAACTTTATTGATATTTACAGTAAATGTTACCAATACTATAAAAGTTCTAAACTTTGAAGTTTCTATGAAAATTTTACACAACAGGTAAAGCACATGTGGTTGTTGAGATTTCCAGTCATGTTCATGAATTCTACTGAAGCTTAGTGCAAATTCCCCTTTCCCTAGTCTTCTGTTAGCTTCCTAAGCCTTTATGTACCTTAATAAGACCCCAAGAGTAACCTCTTTTCACAATCATATTGCTTTTCACTACATCATCCCCCCCCCCATATAATAGATGAGTTCACAACAGTAGGCCTTCATGGTACCGTGTCAAACTACGAGTATATGGTTTCAAAGGCAGAATGCATTTCTGTACGTCAGGGTGCCCTTGACAAAGTACAGCTTGTGCAGTTATCTTTTGTATTGGAAAGCCACACCTCTGCAATCTTTGCATGGAATGCTCATCGACCAGACTACTGGTGACCCAGTTTTGTCTGTCATTAAAATTAGACTATGCCGCCAGCCTCAGATAGGTCACTGGGTCTCGTTGGGGCTGTTCTTCCTCTGTAGTCATGCCTCATTCCTTCCTTGCTAACTTATATTCTTCTTCTAACAGAGGGATTACATTTCTTTTGAACACTTGTTTCTTGTCTGTCACTATCACCAACAAAGAGCATCTTTAATTCACGATATATATCAAAACCTCTAAAACATTTATGCGTCCCTCCTTCACTCTGAATGGCCCTTTTAGTCTACCACTTGGCTATTGTTTAGAGTAACTTGTTCTCAAAGGAATTAGCTGTTTTTAATTGTTTTGAAGAAACAAACATCACATAGTTCTACTAGTTTGTTTTGTCATTCTTTGTTTTAAAGCTAATACCATTAAAATTTACATAATTGAAATAGAAGATATGAAATTATGGAGATCTAATAATAATACACATATAAATTGCACAAAATGGCAAATATGTTTGAAGATGAGCTGTATGAGAAAATCATCATGTAACAATATGCAAAAAAAAGAGATGGATGTAAATTGGAAATGAATGTGAAATAAGATACAATACTCGAGTGCATTTGCCTAAAAGTTTCCCTAATGCTAGAAGATCATTAGTTCCCTATGACTTTAGAATAAACCTAAACATTCCTTAAAAGTCATGTGGTGAGAATTAAAATTCACAAATAATGGGATATTATGGGTCTCAAGGGGTGGTATGCATGTGACTGTACACACGTACTTGATTATTTTAGTTTTTTTCAGCTGTTTTAAACTGCTGGATCAAACTTTGTAATGTATCCCTTTTTGTCCTTCTTCTTTTACATCTCAAGCTCATTACGATTAAATCAGAGAGGATGCAAAGAAAGAAAAAAATCATCAGACTGAAAGAAGAATAGACGTGATTGCAGAGAGCATTCAGGAGATGCCACTAGTGCCGACTTTGTATGCAAACCTGTTCAGGAAAGGAAGCAGGATGTCAATATCTACACACTTTCTACTTTCGAATCTACCATCAATCCTTGCCTTTTTTCTGAAATATAGTCGTCTCAAGTAGAAAATCTGGAACTAACTTCTGATATATATACAACCTTCACATCTACTCACAAGATTTGATCAATTTAATTTCATAAATATATCTTTATTCAGTGTTAGTGTCTTCACTGTGGGCTTTGTCACTTTTTACTTGAGTTAAGGCAACAGTCTACAAACAGGTCTCCCTGTCTGTCTTGTCTTCCCTTTCTAATTTCCTCTGCCATGTTTCCCTAGCCTTGTAAACCTCACATTTAATCATAACACTCTTGCATTGAACTTCTAGTTATTTATTATGCCTTGCAATGTAAAATCAAATTTCCTGGGATAGCAGAGAAGGCTCTAGTGACACCTCTCTACATCTTCCTAGTATCATTTCTCCCCTTCAATCTGACAAACTTTGTCTCAAGTCTGAAGCATATTAGGACTCAATTCAAATAGCACTTTATTTGATCCCAGGACTTTATAAGACACTATAATTGAATTTCAGGAAAATTCCCAATGTAAGGTCTCCATTTTCCTGAATAAAACCATGCAAACCAGTTAAACCCTTCCTCTAAAAGCATTTGGGATTACTAAGAATGATGCAAAATACTTATGACTTAAAATGTCAAAAAGACTTCTGCAGAGTTTACAGACATTAAGTCTCTGTAATGTGGGTCTCTAGATTAAAGCTACAAATTGTGTTTTAGGTAATAAGAGAAAGCCACAAGTTGGCTTTTAGCTAATACTGTGTGCTTGTTTAATTTTCAACTTTATTTAAAATTTAAATATTAAACTTTATTGAATGACTGTTGCATCTCTTTCTATTCTTCCAAATAAGGCAATAGTAGCATCTAATTGCAAATGGTACTTCCCCAAGGAGACTTCAAATATGCTTGCTCTTTCAGGTGTAGAAAAAAGCAAAAAAGAAAAATGGATGATTTTGAGAGAGAGAAAAAGGCCCAGGCTATTCCTAAGAGAATGACCCCTGCTTCATGCACTGCTCACAAGGAAGAGGGTAACTCCATCAAGTATGTCGCTTGGTTATCTCTTCTGTGTGCCTCTCCAAGGCCAGGGATTTAGGATAATCTAGCTCTGGTACGGCAGCCAAAAAACAAAGAAGAAATCTCTGTAGTTTGGGTGGTAGAAAGTAATTTTCATTCTCTCCTGCTTTCTCAAAATTCAAAACATGTCAAATTCAGAAGTTATGGAATAAATGACCCACACAAAAGCTACACTGGATTTTAAAATGTTAATTTTGTCATCCATTCCAAGTCTATTTTAAAGTTAACTTGAACTATTAGATAGGCTTGTGACATTCAGACTCTGATGCATTTTTTATTCATCTCATTGAACACTTAAGTTTTTGTATATTCTTCTGTGAGTTAGGCATTCTGATTCTCCCTGCTACATTTAGTGCATTGGATCTTTCTATACGTCCTACAAATGTGTTGTCATCACAGTCATCTGAAAGGAAATGTGAATGAAGTACGAGATCGACTACAGTCTTTACCTCAATACTTTCCAAAACAGCAATCTTTTTCTTCCGATATTTCAATATACTTATTTTGCACTTCAATCCTACTATCACAATTGTTTTATGAAATCATCACTCATTAACTCTTCATGTCCTTATGTTTGTGGAAGAGATAGCAAATGCTGGTCATGTTCTACCTTCTAGAAACCCTAAACATCATGGCTCAATAGCTTTCTTTCTGACCAAAACATTATCCAGGCATGATCTTGTGAAGAAGAAAGAATTGGTTTTAGTTAATGATGATTTGACTTCATTTTGGAAGATTAAAAGGAGGTCACTAATAAAAGATGGAGGTGAGAAAAAGGTATATACCAAAATGGTGGAAGAGATTGTAAGGTTCTGAGAGAAAAGGATGTGTTATCTATAAAAACCTTCAGTGAGGCCATGGTCAACAGAGCATGAGCAACTATGCAGAGAGTAAAACAACATGGAACTGAAATGACAGGAAGGGGCCAAACTGTATAGAGCTCAAGGGACGTATCACTAATTTGGGTCTGCATTTTAAATCAATAAGAAGCCACTAAGTAGACTTAACAACAGTTGTGGTATGTTCATATATTATATTTAGTTAATAAATGTCGTGTGTAGAGACAAACTTGGAAGATGAAAAGACATGGCATAGAAACACCAGAATAAGACACGTACAGCTCAGTCAAGAGACTATGATTCTAGACAGAGAGGAGTAGAAAGATGTGAATGATATTCTGGAGGTAAAATTGACAAGTTTTGTGTTGGAGCATGAGGAAAAATGGTGTGTTTACCTATGATTTCTACATATATAGAGGTTAGTCTCATTTCCTAAGACAGCACTGAAAGAGGACGATATTTCAAAGAGAATATCATGAGTTTATTCTTGGACATGTGGAGGATACAGGAAGTTAAATATATATTTGACATTTATAGAGAAAATGCAACCATGCACAGCAAGTTATTTTTAGAGCTAAATATTAAATTTGATTTGAGTTTATAAGAGGAATGATTAAAAATATACACAATGTTCATACCACAATTTATAATAGCTAAGTGCTGGAAGCAACCTAAGCGCCCATCAGTAAATGAATGGATAAAATAACTATAGTACATTTACACAATGGAATACTACACAGCAGAAAGAAAGAAGGAGCTAGTACCATTTGTGACAGCATGGATGGGACTAGAGAGCATTATATTAGGTGAAGTAAACCAGGTGATGAAAGACAAACACCATATGATCTCACCTATAAGTGGAACCTAATCAACAAAACAAACAAGCAAGCAAAATATAAACAGAGACATTGAAATAAAGTACAAACTGACAGTAACCACAGGGGAGGGGGGTGAGAGATAATGAGGGAAAATAGCAGAAGAGCCATCAAGGAACATGTATAAAGGACCCATGGACAAAGTCAAAGGGGGTAGATTCAAGGGTGGAAGGAGGGGATGGGTGGGGCAAGGGGTGTGGTGGGGGGAAAATGGAGACAACCATACTTGAACAAAAATAAACATTATAACAAAATAAAATAAAAAGTATACAAAATGTATTGATTGTCATTGTTTAATTTTAAAAGGTCAAAATTCCTAGTATGAAAATCATTTCTGTTATAGAATTTTTAAAAACATGAATGTTGATATATAAATAAAAATAGCGTCTTTTAGTAAAAATTTCAGATATTCAGTAAATATTCTTGAGTCCGAAATTTCTAGTATTGCCTCTTTTTCAAAGCAAAGGCAAGGATGACACAGTGAAACAACATCAGAGAGGAATTGAAAAGATGCAGCCCAAATGCCCGACATTTGCATGATTGACACGGTAAAAAACCTTAATAAAAATTGAGTGAAATAGATGCAAAATTATCTCTTATATGGTTCCCCAAAATCAAATCCTTGAAAGAATTTTTTGCAAGTGTTTCGTTTTTATAGTCAGTTCATTATTAAATTATTTGTAAAGACCTGAAATGTTTGTTTCTATACATACAATGGCTTATATATTTTGCAATGCCCCATATATAATGAAATTTATAGGTCAGGGATGTTCAATCTTATTCTGTTTGAAATGTAGCAGCTTTTAGTAAGCACTAGCTCAGAAAAGTCTTTCCAGTTTGTGAGGAATGTTAGTTTCCTAGTTACTTTTGTGCCAGCCTACTATTGAGCCAAAAAGAAAAATAGATTCTTGAATTTGTTAAGGAATTTAAGTCACAGAAGCAGTATTATCATAGATATTGAAGATTTGCAGTTTATATCACTATAAACTCAGGACAATATTTTAAAAAGGCGATCAACATCTACACAATGCAGATGCTCCCCATTTAATTGGTAGCATGGTTTAGGAATATTTAACTTAAGAAATTGGATTTCAAAATAGACTTCAAAAGAAGGCTACTTTTACTTAGATTTGCCTTAAAGTTTGACTATTTTTCAACATTTATAGAAATTTATAGTCTACACAGAATTTGAGGCGAACAAATAATCATTAAAAAAAGTAAATACTTAATTTTCATAATCATTGGTGACGTTTTCCAGCGCATGCTATAAGAATGTGCATTAACTTCCTAACTATTCTCCATCACTCTTTTCCAGAGTCTGAGTTTATTAAAATACCCAATCATCTTTTTTATAGTTGACTGTTTCTTATGAGGAGGACAGAATGTACACAAACATACACAGCATACAAATCTGTAAATAATCACTAAAATTGTCAGTAGGTCCCATGGGCTGAAAGATGAAATGCGATGGTAAAGACAGACATCAGACAAAGAGAATGTTATTTTGAAAGAAGGGAGGGAAAGAGGTGGAATGGTCTGATGATCACGTGTAATATTTCCAAGATAAATTCTTGAATGCTTCAAATTTCTAAAATTCCAAGGCAAATTTAAGCTTTCAAGCTAAATAACTGAAAATGAGCACATAATAAACAAAGGTGTACTCTATATTTTTAAATCTGAGTACTCATATCTACATTTTAAATGTGCATCCCATATATGCACACATAAAAGAAAAAGATGAACTACACATATCAGAAGGGAAAATTTACAGAAAGATGGCCAAAGATACAGACAAAAAATTAGAAAGAGCCATTTTCTTCTATCAAAACGAGATTAGTTTCTATGAGAAAAGAATTCAAGAAAAGTAGATGACATCTCTGTCAATAAGCAAAGAAAATAAATTACAACAGACAAACACTAGTGAAAGTCAAGTTGAAGTTCCAGCCTTTTCCAAGTGGCCCTTTTACTCCTGCTGTTCCACATGCAGCCAACAGAGGCCTGGAAGTATCAGGCGTCCCCTGCACCAGCAGGCCCCCTAGGAAGGAGGAGGGGCCTGCTGAGAGGGCTCAGAGATCCAGGTCACATGCAGGATTAGCTCAGCTTTCCCAGCGGCAGCCGCAGACCCCTGCACAGCTGTGACCACAGCGTGACACTTGCCTGTTACTGCCTTTTAAAAGTAATTTTGATTTACATTTTTAGGTTCACTGTTATTTAGTTGATGCAATAATTGCTTTTATTGAAGTTTGGTAGTGGTATAATACCTTAGATAGTATTTTCAAATATAGATTTGTTTAATGTAATTCTATGAATATATTATTTTCATTTCATTGGCCCTACTAGAATTAGATAGTATAAATATTATATTTTGATTTAAATAAAAGATTCAATATTATCTAAGTCACCATTGGAGTTTGACATGGATAGAAATGTTTAAAACACTAAAGTCCATTTATATTAACAACAACATAATACAAAAAAATACTACTACATAAGTATAAACATCAACCCAATCTATTTACATCCTTAACTTCTACATTAGAAATGTAATATTTTTCACAGATTAGCCACTATAATCATTATTTTCTATAATGATCATAGAAAGTGGTATTATTTCACCACAGTCATAGTAGGTAGATTCTTAAAATTAGATAAGTTCAGTTATGAGTTCAAATGATACTTCTATGTATGCCCTTTTATATAACTACACTAGTATTTGAAAGGACAACAAACTCAACAGGTTTACTCATGTATTATTTATTGGTCACCTCCTTTATAGATTTTTGTATTAGGTTTTTCTCCCTCCATGTTACTCACATTTTACTTTCTTGTATATCACAAGAGAATATTTTTCTCAATAAAATTTTGAAGCAGCTAATATACAAAATATCCATCAACTTGTTACTAAATATGTGAACCAGAAGGATTGACCAAACTTGTGCCCCAGAACGTCAGGACAAACTGTGACTCTGCAGTTCAAAGACGGGAGCTCGCCAGACATCCTCCCTGGGACCAATTCATCTGAAAATGCACAGTCTTCCAAGTAATACCTCACAGTGCCGATGCCTACACTACGAGCTATGATCAAAAACTGTAAATCTTTCCATCACCATGAGTTGTAAGAAGCAATCAATCTCAATCCGTTGGGATAAGAACTTTGCAAAAAACAAAACAAAACAAATAATTCGGCTTCACCCATCCTGAAAAACCAGTTTATCATTTTCAAATTTCAGGCTTGCCTGATGAATATATATTTATCTACATATCTATGTTGAAAATGTAATAATAATGATTTGCTAGGAACTATGTTTTCAGCATCAATAATACTTCATAGCAAACATGCTTGAAAGGTTAGGATGAACCTTTATTTTTCAAGATAATTTTGCTATGTATTAGTAGTTATTCTATATTTGATTTTCAGAAGTACTAAGTTTCAAGAAAAGATGCATGGACTTCTTTAATTAATTAATTAACTTTTAAAATTGAATCTTCATTGTATTTTTCCATTGCCCTTACATTATTGTATTACATTACCATTACATTACTTTAGTCTCTTATACCCCCTCCCCAGGAATCACCACACTGTTGTCCATGTCCATGAGTCCTTTTACCTTTTTTAACAGATTGTAGAGCCCTACTAGATTTTCTTTTCCATGTAAAATTCTATGCCTTTTTTTTTACATCGCAGTTGGTGCAGACCAATGTTTGAGCATTTGATTAGTTTGCACACAATATATATAATTCAGTTACAAAACTTGACAAAAAGTATAATATTTATTGTTTTTTTAATCCAATGAATTTTAACATGTCATATCAACACAGTCTTTGTCCTCAGCACTCTTCAGCTAAACACATATGACAGCTTTGGATTCTGTGTTAGATAAGAGAATTGCTTATTTAGAATCTTCCAAAAGTTAGAAATCTAAAAATTGAGATATGTCTACATGTCAGAATACATATATATTCACAGAAATAAACTGAAATGTATGCATTTGAAGGCTTAATAATAACTAAACTGGTTACATTAATAAAAATGCTTCTAGTAAGTTGCTTGTTATTGTCAAAACCAGAAAATTTGCCTTATCAAGAACATGACCTGCCCTAAAATGTTTCCATATTAAGTTCTAGGCAAATTCCATGTCAAGAGAAATCCTTACTCACTCAGACAGCCAAGTGAATTTTCTGTTCTCCCATAAAAGTGTTACAACAAAAATGCAGACATACTGCTACACAGCATTAATTAC
Organism: Desmodus rotundus; assembly: GCF_022682495.2. NCBI lineage: Eukaryota > Metazoa > Chordata > Mammalia > Chiroptera > Phyllostomidae > Desmodus > Desmodus rotundus. Next base: position 70,107,270 of record NC_071388.1, on the reverse strand, counting down.
AAAGGAATTAGGTACAAGTAGAAATGTCCTTAGGAAAGAGGATGTGAGCATCAGCACATGACGATCTACTTAAGTATTTGATCCAATGCACATTCCATTCAATTCACTGTTTTGTATTTAGTAAAGGACTACCCCTTTAAAATTTAAAGAATGCACTGTCCTTTAATTCACACAGAAACAACTCAAGCAAAAAGGAAAAAGTGCTCATGGACATGAATCTGGTTTTGAAAGAAGGAAACGGTTCTTTCTAATTCTTCATCCATGATGTTGGCCATCTTCCTATAAACGTTCCCCTTCTGATGTGTGTAGTTCACCATTTCATATTGGGAAGTTTTTTTCTTTCTATTTCTAGACAGTGAATTTATTCTTCATTTTATTTTCTCTGAAATTATATTATGTGTTCTTGATGTACTTAGGCAGTATTTGAAGTTTCAGCTGAAGCTTCTAAATCTCTCTCTTAAGCTGCACATTTCCAGACTTAAGACACTCAGTTTGGAGACATATTTATCCTCTAAGCTCTTCTTTCATGTGATTTTCTTCATGTAACTTTTAGAGGTTTCTTGTTTTTTAAAGAAAACAAGAGCATCAATAAGTTTCTTCACATCAAATCCTGATCGATATACTAGGTGACCTCCATTTTCTAATTTATTCTTTTTCTCTAATTCCAAGTTGCCATCCATGCAATGTTTTCTAAAGAGGTCAGGCAAACATGATGTTCATCTTTATTTTAGTCCAAGATTTTTCATGGCTTCTCTTTACCATTTATGATGTGTTTCACTCACACGTTTTACATTTTCAGGCATTTGTTTCTGTCCACTCTGCTTCCATCTTTCAGTTTCTTGGGAAGAAGGTTGTAGATTTTTCCTATGATGAGTATTTTTATTCAGATCCTTCATTATTTTCTTATGAAGTTGTTCTACACTGTTCTAAGAAGCTTTTAAGATTTTTTTATTAGTCACTTGGGATTGGAAGGATTTTGATGCATCTTTGAGTGATGTTGTCTGTCCTTGAGGGCAAGTCATTATCAATCCATAAAGTAAAAGTTAAGGCACTCATGTTTCTGTCATTTTTTGAGAAATTCTTCAGTGTCCTAAAGTGAAGACCTGTTCAGTTTTTTATTAAGCGCTCCCAAACACAACATTTGTAACTGCAGAATGTTGGCCCCCACCACAGGCAACTTGAGGGCCTTACTGGCTTGTGTAAGTACAATCTTTTCATTGATTTTTTGTTACTTTAACATGGGCAGAAAATCTTTTGGGTACCACTTTTCTCTCATGGACATATGTAAGTTCTTCAATATAAAAACCACCACAGCACTACATGCCAGAATTTCCCAGAGACCTGGGGCTTATCTGAAGCATTGAAACAACACCAGCAGAGCACTACACAGGTGCTCTAGCATAAGCTAGGAAGATATGTACTGGGGGCTGTCAGCAGGCTCTGCATGCTCTGAAGGGATGGCAGCTCTGCCTCTGGCTGCCAGTATTCCTGAGTCACAACTGACCACATGGAACCCAGTGGAGTGTTCCATCTCTAACAAGTGCCCAGCAGCCAGGACAGATCACCACTTAGGTTGAGGTAGGGGGAAGTTATGCAGATACTAGAGAACAGTTCTAATTTTGATCTGCTAGCAGCTCAAACAGAAATGAATACATGTGCAGTACAATTGGGGAAGTCTAAAGTGTTGATTGAAGCCAAGACCAGTCTGGAGATTGAGACACTCTAGGCCCCATCTGGCCCTACAACATACCTAGAGGATTAGAATAGAAGGACATATAAAAATCTTCCTGGACATTAAAAAAAAAACAACAAAAAACCCTGAAGTAATTCATTACCACTAAACCAGTGTTACATGAAATGTTAAAGGGTCATCTTTAAGGAGAAAAAAAATAAAAAAATACAAATAAAATGGCAATAAATAGATATCTATCAACAACTCTTTTTAAAAAACATAATAAACAAATGAACAGCACAGAAACAGCCTCATAGATACAGAGGACATTTGGACAGTTACACATGGGAGGGGGGTTGGGGGAATGGGTGAAAAAGGTGAAGGGATTAAGAAGTACCAATCTTGGTATTTACAGAATAGTCGCAGGATATGAAGTATAGCAAAGGGGATGTAGGCAATAATATTGTAATAACTATCTATGGTGTCAGATGGATGCTAGATTTATTGGGATGATCACTTAGTAAGTTATATGATGTGTAATTACTGGGTTATGCATCTGAAACTAATATAATATGTATATCAATTATAACTGAAAAAATAATACAAATATGTAAAGTAAAAAAATAAAACAAATAAATTTTAAACTAAAACAAAACAAAGCCTAGAAGATCAGAGCAGCATCATGACATATTCCCTTTTCTAACATCAGCGTGTCAGCATGTAATGGTGTGGCCCTCATGCCCGACTGAAGCTCATTTTCCTAATTTAAAGTTTTCTCCTGCCACACAGAAGCCTGATTCTGCTTCCAAACATCTCAAAGATCTCCTTTCTCTGAAAGCTGCCTCTCTCCTTTATGTTTTGGTCAATGCAGGCAGGCAGAGGAGAGAACTGAAGGGTCTCTCCCTTTAGAGAGGGATTCTCTCCCTCATAGGAACTAAGAGAAATGGATTCTAATTGTAAGACCTTAGGAAAAATCAACTGCAACTTGTAAGTTCTTAAAATTTCATGGATTCTGTGAAGCCAGTATGTCACCATTCAACCCAAGTGTTCCTGGATGAAAAGAACTCTGAAGTGACATAGTAGCCTAGGTTCCTTTGCTTATGTGGCCCTGCCATCTTCAGTGTATACCTACCCAGTGTCTGCCTGGGTTGCTCCCCAATCTATCAAGTCATCTTCAGAACTGTGTCTCTCGGGAATATGCCTCTCCTTAATTTCCATCTTTAATTCCTTTAAACCAAATCTCATTTATCTAGCATCTCTCAGGCTCAGAGACTTCTTGTTCATTGCCTATAATTCTGCCATGAGTCACCCAACCACAGAACCTTTACCAGTGACAGAAGAGAGAGAATTGTTACTTGAGGCCCTTCTGGGGATCCTGAAGAGGTGCCAGGGTTCAGGCTGCAGCCTCCACTCCCCATCCCCAATGGATGGGGTGAGAGGAGGAGGTGGCCAAATGTCTGAAGTATGGCCAATGTTGTTGTTTCATATTATAACACTTTTATCATTTCAAAGGGAAATCCCCATTTAAAAGTTTACAACTTGTTTCTGAATGTAAATAATTTGGCCTTTGGGTAGGGAGGAGTAGGGAGAAAGATCCTGGAGTGGGTAGTTGGTCTTTAGTCTGTAGATTCTTAGACTTAGGTTCCTAGGAGTTTGATTGTTTTAGACTTCAGTCTCTAAGATTTTAATTTCTTTAGACTCTAGTCCAGGGGTGTCCAACTCACAGTCTGTGGGCCACATGTGGCCCAGGACAGCTATGAATGTGGCCCAACACAAAATCGTAAATTTACTTAAAACGTTTTTGTTGTTGTTGTTTTTTTTGCTCACCAGTTTTGTTAGTGTTTGTGTATTTCATGTGTGGCCCAAGACAACTTTTCTTCTTCCAGTGTGGCCCAGAGATGCCAAAAGGTTGGACACCCCTGCAAGTCTAGTTTCAGATGAGTCTAGAAACACATGGTGAGTAGCTTAAGCCAAAATAAGAAGCTCAGGTAAGAATATTGTGGGATAAAGGGGTATAAAAGGAATGTTTTGCAGGTTCCAGTGTGGCCTTGAACCTCATATCGCAACTTGCTGCTCTCAAGCATCCCTTTTTGTCTCATCCCTGCACAGAAAAGGTTCCTGGGTATCTGTGGGTAGAGTTCACTCTCTTAGATTTCTCCTCTTCAGGAATAAAGCTGACACCATTGGTTGTCTTGGTTTTCAAAAAAGATATTTTTGTCTGTTTACTTTTTTAATCATCACAAATATACATGACAAAACTTACCATTTTAACCATTTTAAGTGTGCAGTCCTGTAGCATTAAGCACATTCACACTGTAGTACAAATATCAACAATATCCACCTTAGAAAATTTTTCATTATCCCGAAGAGAAACTCCACCCATTCATTAAATAGTAAACCCCACTCCTTACTTTAACCAGCGCCTGGTAACCTCTTTCTATTTTCAGTCTGCATGGATTTCCTAGGTTAGGTACCACATGTAAGTGGAATAATACAATATTTGTGTTTTTCATTGGGCTCATTTCACTTAGCATGATGTTTTCAAGGTTTATTCACATTGCAGCATGTATCAGCATGCCTTTGCTTCTCAAGGCTGATTAGAATTCCACTGTAGGTTATACCACATTTTGTTTGTCTATTCATTAGATGATAGATACTTGAGTTGTTTTCATCTTTCTGCTACCACGACTAACGCTGCCATAAATATTAGTGTGCAAGTATCTGTTTAAGTCTCCACTTTTAAATTTTCTGGGTCTACACCTAGAAGTAGAATTGCTGAATTACATGATAATTCTGTTCAGCTTTCTGAGGAATTTCCAAACTGTTCCACCACAGTAAATAAGAACCCACATTGTTCTACACCCTTATCAAAAACTTAGTAGTTTGCCTTTATAAAAATTTTATTGAGGTGACACTGGTTAATTCTACAGGTTTAAATAGTATAACTGTAATACATCATCTGTATATGGCATTCTGCCTTCGCCACCCAAAGTCGTCGTCTTCATGACTATTTAATCCCCCTTTAACCTCTTCTACCACCTCCACACCCTTTCCCTCTGGTAATCAACATACTGTTGTCTGTGTCTGTTGTATTTCATGTGTTTGTTTTGCTTAATCACTTCACCTTTTTTATCCAGTGCCCAACAACCCTCCTCTCTGATAGCCGTCAGTCTGTTCTTGGAATCTATAAGCCTGTTTCTATTTTGTTCATTAAATTGTACATATGACTGAAATCATGGTATTTGTCTTTCTCTGACTGGTTTATTTCACTTAGCATAATACTCTCTAGGTCCATCTGTGCTGGACCTAGAGTTCTTCCTATTTTATGTCTGAGTAGTATTCAATTGTGTAAATGTACCATAGTCTTACTGAAAAAAATGGGCAAAAGACCTATTTTGGGGGTTTTTTTTTTTGTTATAATAGCCATCACCAATGAATGTATAGTGATAACTCATTTTGGTTTTGATTTACATTTTTCCTAATGGCTTGTGATATTAATCATCATTGCATGTTAATATTACTTATTTGTACATAATCTTTAGAAAAATGTCTATTTAAGTCCTTTGCCCAATTTTGAATTGGATTTTTATTTTTTTGTTGTTGAGTTGTAGGGCTTCTTTACATATTCTGGATATGAATTCTTTATTATATATATACATTCTAAATATTTATTCTGGGAGTTGTGTTTTCATTCTCTTGATAGTATCTTTAGCATAAAAGCATTATTTTTTATTTTAATGAATTTCAATTTATCTAATTTTATTCTTGTCAGTTCTTTGGTGTCATATCCACGAAATTATCACCAAATCCAGTGTCACAAAGCTTTTCCATATGTTTTCTTCTAAAAGTTTTACTGTTTTAGCTCTATGTTTAATTCTTTGATACATTTTGAAGTAATTTTAATTTAAGGTATAATGTAATGGTTCAGCTTTATTCCTTTCTTCTTTATTTTTATTGTTGACACTATTACAGATGACCCCATCCCCCCCACCCCTTGCACACCTCCACCAAGCCCCTACCCCCTCTTCCCTCTGGCCACTACATTGTTGTCTGTGTCTACGGGTTATGCATATATGTTCTTTGACTAATCCTTTTACCTTTTTTTTTCATCCAGTCTCCTTTGATCTATTGATGTGGGTATTAAGTTTCAAAGCACCATTTGTTGAAAAGACTGTCCTTTCCCATTACCTTATTCGAAATGACAAACATAAAAAGTATTTTTATAAATTTGAAAAGGAATAATACTAAAATTACTTTACCTATATTTATGAAATGTGTAACACAGAATTTCAGTAAATACAGGATTACCACAAAATTCAGACATTTCAGAATCTATTGCTGCAGTTAATTTATTTCTGTGAAAATATATTCACTTAAGTAATTTTATTTGCCAACAAAATAATAGCAATTACCAGTCCCATGGAAAATATCACAACAAAGTTGCAAAGTTACTGATCACTTAATCAAAAAAAGGAGGAGCTAGAGTTATTACTCCTGTTGCTATAGGATATGCAAAGCTGGTGAGGCATAAAGAAATTTAGATTTAATTATTATTAATTTATAATTTGCCAAGAAAAGTTAAATCTATTTCCTACATCTATTAAATAGTCAAACATTAAAAATCTCCTATCACATAAAAATATTGGTAACATTCTCAATATGGTTAAGAAAAAAATATTTGAAAGGAGTATTGACTATAGAATCAATATTGAAAATATAACAGCATATTTATTTTAGCAACAGATTAATTACCATTTTATTTGTATTTTTAAAATTCTAAGAATATTAAAGATATGTTTATTCTTTATTGCATATAAACATTTGAAGTAGAGTATATTTTTTTAAAAATTGCTTAAGACTGTTTAATCTAAATTTATCTGAAAACTTTCAAAAATAGCCTTTAATCACTGATGTATAACTTGTGCAATTGTAACTCTTAAAGGATGTGAAGTTTAAATGATGTCCACTTCATTGTGATTCTTTACTATCCTTTGAGAATGTTAGCTGCAATGGGATTTTTGTAGCCGACATAGGAAGTACAGATCTCACTATCAAACTGGCTATCCTGAACAGTGTATATACTCCCTTGTATTTTTACTCTTCTGTAAAAAATTCACAAACTTTTCTATATAGGCATAAAATTCCCTGTGTAGCAAAGTTGAATTTTATCTGTACTATATTTTAATGCCAATATTATCTTCTTTATATTTATCAAATAATGGCTGGGGATTTATTAACTTTAATTTATAAAATCCTTTAAATTCCTTTATAAATCTGTTTGAAATCAACCTATATTAAAATATTATATCATATTTAATTATTTTCAACACTAAAATGAAGTAATTTTTCATGAGTTTCTGAATCCATCCATGCATACATCCTTTTTTATACATTCTTTTTTCTATTTGAGCGTGTTTCTGTTTCTCAGCAAGATAAAATTATTAAAAAATAATAGCAAACTACTTCTTTTTGAATTCTCAAAGCATCTTATGTCACCTGTTAACACCTCTTAGGGGCAAAATATTAGAAAATAGTTTTGTTAAGATCAGTAAATATAAACTCATAACCAGAGATTGTATTTTTATTTTTGCATGAAAGTCATCTTCTTATAATTCTACATGTTAGATGTGCTGAGCATCTCTAAAGTAGAAACAGGGATGAAAAAAAGAGATAAAATTACTTAGCAATAATAATACTTTACACACTCTGTTTTCAAAACTCCATTCTTCCCACTGACACAATAAATAGCTTATAAATAATAATTTGCTACACATATAATTCATGATAACTGAAGTCCCAGGGAGAGATTAGAACATGTGAATGGTCTCTAAATTAGACCTTAGTTCCATAAGCACAATCAGCCCAGTTGGTCTTATTCATATTATTTAACTATGTCAGAACTGAAAGCAATAAATAAATAAATTAATTAATTAATTGTCGTTAAATTAATGAAAAGTTAAGGAGCATGGCGATATGCTTAGCTTCTTAAAGAGAAAGATTGAAAATAAAATGTACTTGTAATTAGTAAGGAAAAGTGTCACCACTTAAAAAAAATATCTTAATGAAGATTTAAATAACAAAAGAGATTACTATTTATATTTAGTCTCTTAAAATTAAAAATGGTCCTGACTGGTGTAGCTCAGTGGATTGAGCATGGGCATGTGAACCAAAGGGTCACCAGTTCAATTCCCAGTCAGGGCAGATGACTGGGTTACAGGCCAGGTCCCCAGCATGATAGGCAATCACACATTGATGTTTCGCTCCCTTTCTTTCTCCCTCCCTTCCTTTCTTTATAAAAAATAAATAAATAAAATCTTTTAAAAAATTAAATTAAATTAAAATTGGAAGTCTCTATTAACTGAACACTTAAAAAAGAAGTTTGATATAATCTGTCCTATATCAATTGATGTTTCTCTACCATGTTAACTCTTCTATGTGTTTCCATAGCGCTTCCTTATGACATTTTTCCCTAGGCTAGCATATAACTTCTAACATCCCTGGGCTTATAATCTTATGGAAATGTTTGACTTAGGAAACTCTGAGCCTGTGCTTTGGGGTTCAGATGCCATCTCTGCATAGATGACTATCAAGTGTCTTCCTTTAGTGTTCAACTGAGCTCTGTGAGTCAGCAGTCTTCCCCCATCACCAGTGTTTACTTTGGAAATCTCTGATTGTTTGAGTCATCATCATCGCAAAGTTAATATATCGAAGTCAAAATCTTTATTCTTCTTTTCCATAACCTTTTCCTTTGGGCCACAGTATATCTATCTGTCAAATTTACTATCCGGTTCTAAATACCAAAATTCAAAACCTAACAGTTGCTTTCTGCCTTTTCTCCTTTCCTTACTGCATAGGTCTAGTTAGTCACTAATTTTTGTTAATTTCCAGTTTTGTTAATTTGCAGTTTCATTGTCCTTTTATAGTCTCATCTACCACTACCATCTTTTTCTAGGATGGTTTTACTTATTACCCAGACTACTGCAATTATTTTCCAACCAGTCCTCTTGCATCCAGTTTTTCTGTACTTCAACTCCATCTGCACATTTTATCCCTGTAATTGTTCATGAAACTCAGCCTTGCAAGTTGATGAAAACCCTAGCTGCTCCCAATGTGCTAAATGGAGCATGGAATCATTGTCTATGTAGTTCTCAATAGCTCCAAAGATAAGCCCAAATTATAAATGATGATAGCTAATAAGGATAAATATGCCAGTCTCCACGTGGATAAGGAGAATATTAGCTACACAACTCCAGGTGAGGAGAACCTGGATGAACAGCAGTGCGTGTTATTTAGGTATAGGATTTTAATTGACTCTGAATTCGTTAAGAAGTATTACAAAATGAAGCTGGCCACAAAGAGACTTAATAGAATTCTTGTGTCCAGAGAAATAAATTCACTTTGTTCTCTACCGGTCAGCATTTATCTGAAGAATTGTTTTAAATTCAGGGGTTGTTTTAAAAATCTAATAATAAACCAAAGGTTGTCAGTGAAAGTGTTATTAGTAGTAGGAGGATGTATGTTCTGCCTAAAGAAGAGAAAACTTAGAGGGCTCATAGTATCTCTGTTGAAATATTTAAAGGCTGTCTAGTAGAAGACAAATTAAATGTATTTTGTAGACTCTAGAGAACAAACTAAGATATTGGTAAATTTTTGTCTTAATGTGAATTAAAAATTGATAATAATTATAACTGTTATTTTCTATAGCCTGCCATACACAGCTATGTGTCTGCATTAATGGAAAAACTTCAGGTTAACATCTGTTAGGAAAGTTGTTTCAGTTATACCAAGTGGGAAAATATCTGTATGAGTGTAAGAAATTTTTACAATCTCTTTTTTCATACTTTGGATGGATTTGGATATTGAGATTTAGCCTAATATAAGATCACTCCTTAATTAAATAGGACAAAATCTAGAAGAGCATGTGTAGCTGGCTTAATCCTTTCAACCATACTGAATATTTAAAAGTGCAGTGCCACAGTTCTTGGGATCTTTATGACTTTACTTTCTAAGCTGCTTTATAGAAATATTACTTTTATTCTACCAAAAATGTAATGTCTTTTTTTTCACAACTTCCAACTTTCTCTTTTTCCAATAACACTATCCAAAATGTTATGGGAAGCTTGTAAAAATAGCTTTTATGCCATTTGCAAGTACACAGACAGACACTGGCATTTCTTCTCTCAAAGTCAAGGTACAAGGAATTTTTTCAAAGAGTTGAAGTTGAAAGTGAGCTGGTTACAACCTCTTCACCCTTTGATCATCAGTATTGATGCAACTAATCCAAATAGCTAGAGAGAGCTTATCATCTCCTTTCCCCCTGAGTGTATGGGTTCTAAAGGTTTGAGCAGTATACGTTCCCAGGCAAAAAAGAAATGAACAAATAAATAACTGATCTGTATTTAAAGTGATGATATGATTATGCTCCTTTGCTAGAACTGCTTGCTTGATTGGCATTTAGACCAATGGAGAGAATTTTAATATCCTTATCAAAATCAAGATCACAATATACTGTATAGTATAATCTCTATTTGCATTTTCTGTATTGCTGAATATGGTCTATTCATTTCGCTTTAAGCATGTCATTCACAAATGAGGCTCAAGTCCCTACTTTTACCTAAAAGGCACTCCACTTTCTTGTCACTCATTTTAGTCCTCCACTTTCAGCAAAATCTATATTAAGCCCTGCTTCCACCAGAAAGTCCTTCCAGCTGCTCATAATCATCAGTGAACTCATTCACTTCAAAAGTCTTGTCTTTTTTGTGTCTGTCTCTTTTGGAAGTAATTGTCTTTTACTTTTAAAAAATTTCTATATAGTCTTTTCACAACTCATCCTGTAAGGTACTTACTTCCCTTCTTCTTTTTCTTTTTCTCTCTCTTCCTGTTTTTATTACTTTTTTTCCTTTAAACTAACATTAACTGATCTCTTCTTAACTATGATAGGATCTAGAGTTACAGAGACAAGACACACAATTCTTATCCTCCAGGAATTCCCAATCTTGGGAAGGAGAAATAAATGACTTGAGAAACTTACTCTGAGTAGAGGTGTTTCAGTGGAGGTAACGAGCAAGTGCTAATAAAGTCTAGTTCCTAACTTTTGCAACTATGCTCATTACACATTTAAACTAGACTTGGTTTCTCATAGGTAGATATATGCATGGCTTTCTGAAATAGCCTCCTCTTCTTCCTAACATCCTGTGAACACAACTAGATAGCTGCCTTAAATAAATGGTAGTGACACTGAATTTAGGACAAATTGAAATCGATCTTTACAATTTGACTATAAATAGAGCAGGCTGCTAAAGCACAGGAATTCATAGATGTAAGGATTTTTAAGTTGGTTGAGACTTGAGGATGTTTTTATGGTTAAAAACATTAGTAGAGCAGAGATTATTGTTGCTTATAAAATTGATTAAATGTTTGTTCATTTTCAGAACAAAGATTGGGTAGATTAGGTTGTTCAAGAAGGCGGATTAAACCTACAAGAGATTTATTGGAGGAAATGTCTGTCAAGCATAAAGGAGAGAGAGCACACATAGGCAGGGAGAGTCTTTCTGTCAGATATGAGACTTCTGAGAACTAGAAGAGGAAGGAAAAAGGATTGTATAGAAAGAGTCTTCGACTGAAATGCTGCCCTACGGGAGTTTGGGCCAGGCTAAGATAATGTCTGCATAGAGGCATCAATGGACACTGAGCTATGCAGTTTTCTTCCTCAATGCCTTCAAAAGAAGAAGGAAAAGGACCAAAAAATCTGTGGTGGAAGGGCGATCAAGTTAAGCATGTTGATAAAGAACTAACTAATGATCTTAAAGGTATGTGTTTTTGAAAAGAAGATGAAGCCAAGTAGTGTCAGTTACTTCTTCAGAGGGAGAAGCAATAATCTACATTTTAATATTTAAAAAATTCTCAATATTTTAGCACAATGCCCTGCATTGATATTTGTTAAATGAATATTCTCTGAAAAAATACATGGATAATTTAAAACTTTGTAATTAGCTTTTAATTTTAAATATTTTTCACATCATCATTTTATCCCTTCTTACAGGTGTTTTCAGAGGCTTGATATAGTATGCCAATAGTGGCTCGAGAAATTATGTTGACTCATTCTTTTATGCACAAGAATTTGTAAAATATGCATATATTTTTAACATTTACTTGCCTTTTATCAACTATTCTCTTTAGAAAAATATTAACTAGGAATAGTAGAAATAATACGAAGTGCATTTACTGTCAAAGTACTTTGCAAATATCAAATGAATAGTCACTGCTACAGACTTGCCCTTGAAATTTTGAAGGCAACTCTTTGTTTTTCTATTTGATTGCACACACATTACACAGAATCAAGAATTTTTAAAAGTATAATATCAAAAAGAGGCAAGATGAAAAATATTTTACTGATTAAGTATCATTAAGGAAAATTTAAAAAATAGAAAATATCTTTAGCAACTGCAAATACATTGGCAAAATAATTATTTTTGAGAGGTACCAATGACACATTCTGAATCTAGATGATTGGGACTTGGGTTAGAATACAAGTATAGAGTACATAGAAAATACTGAACATAGAATACAGATAGAAATATAATATATAGAATAGATATAGAAAAAATGAATGAAATGAACTAGCTAGTCCATTTTTAAAACATTTCATAAATATGGTAATGAATGTGTCTAACTAGAGATGTAATGAGATCTGTAAGGAGACTATGGGAAAAAAGGAATAGCCCACTAAGATTGCACTAAAATGGTTATGACTGAGGACCACAGAAAACTGCTGCAATTTAGTGCGAGAAAAACAATTGTGAAGGCAATAAAATATACTTATGACCGCAGATAATATACTAATGACATTATGAATAAAAGACATGCTATGTTTTTTTCCAAACAAGTACATTCTATATTTATCATATATACAAAATACAGTCATAATAAATATAGAATTTACTTGTTAGGGGTATATATATATATTACTGGGTACCAGGTGGATTAGAAACAAAGGAACAAAGGTTAGAAACTTTTATGAGGAGATGACTGGAAAGCATATTAGAAACGTGTACAGTAAGGAATTCAGCCTCGCTCAAAGAGGGGCTTGGCCTTTATCTTTGGCCCTTGAGAGTTACCTCTAAATCCTTGAAATTCCGATAGTAATAGGAGTGTCTGTTATTCAAGGTGAGCCCCTCTGACCACACTTGATGCTAAAATGATGCCGGGTGTTGGGGGCTGGTGTAGTCTAATAGTCTGGTGTGGGATGGGGGCCAACCACATGATTCAGAGTACAGACTTCCCAACGTGTGATATGAGCTTATCCTTTATAGATGGGATAGGCGGTTTTGGAGATTCAGTTCAACCACATGGGCAGTTAATCATCAACCATGCCTATGTAATGGAAAGCCAATAAAACTCTGGGCACCAAAGTTTTTGTGAGCTTCCCGAGTTGGCAATGCTCTGTGCTTATTGTCACCAATTGATGCCAGCTGTGAAACAAACACATCCTGGGAACAATGGAAGCCTCACATTTGGAACCCTCCCAGACCTGTCCTATAGGACTCTGCTTTTAGCTCATTCTAATTTGTATCCTTTCCTTGTAACAAATGTAACCATGAGTTTAATAAGTTTCAGAAACATCTGTGAATCTAGTGAATTATTCTGTCTAAGGATGGTTTTAGGATTCCCCTGAACTGGCAGTTGGTGAACAGAAGCCAGGGTAGCAAGGTATGAACATTTCCTTCTAACTCTGCAGTTGAACCCTAACTCCTTAAGGCCACAGTCTTGAGTAGATGTGGAAGTCTGAAGAAATGTGCCCTGACCTCACAGTCTGGCTAACTCTGAATAATGGGGAAGTTGCATAGTCCTGAATTTAAAGATGAGATACAACATTGAGCAATGTTTTGGACAATAAGGATATCAGCAAAGAAAGAGTTCTCGAAGAGCGTAAAATTTTCTTATAGGGAAAGTGTTTTCTATTTATATAAATAGCATCCAAGTGTATTTATATATGATAAATATAGACATATACACAGATAAGATAAAATACAGTCACTGTTCCATTAAAAATCTACATTTTTACTCGAAATAAACTTAAGACAGCAAATAGGAGACAATGTATTTTCTTTTTCCTGTGGTTAATCCTTTTTTTAACATCTATACATTTTATTTCATCTACTCAATTATAGTTTAGGTGTTTAGAATAGTACCACATTCTACTCCTTCATCCAGAATCTTGTTCAAGAAATTCTCTCTGCTCCTTCTTGTAAGCTCTACCCTTTATCTCCTGTGTTGCATCCCAGGTCCCTTGTTGGAGTTGTGTGATATTTCTCTCCCTCTCTTTCTTCCTCTTTTCCCCCCTCTCCAAAAGTAAATAAATCAAGTCTTTTTTTTTTTTTTTTAAAGCACCACCTGAAAAAATCTACCCATGCCATGGGAAATAATAATAATTCTTTCAGGTCACAGGAAAAGTATATTAGAATTTCCATTTTTTCAGTTCCTCTAGTGACCTAGGTTAAGTCATTAAATCTTGTCTTTAGAAACTTACTTTAAAGTCGTTTCTAATACTTATTAGCTATCATGGTGTGCACAGGGGAAAAAATCAAAACTCCTGATGCCTTTTGAAAAGGGAGCAGATGGACAAATATGATTTTTCTAACTGTATTTTTAATGGTGGAGGTGGGATGGTTGTCAATTTTGATTTGATTGATGGATATGTTTTTCTCTATAATTGGTCAGAATTTCCTGGCTATGGTAGGGCTGGACTAGCTAAAACATCAATCACTCTGGTGAATGCTGTTTCCATACTCAGAAACAGCAATTAATAGGACTGCATATCTGATACATTGCACAGACTCTCTCATTTCTCCAAAAAAAAAAGATTAAAATAAGATGAACTGTCATCTCAAAAAGATATCATACACATATTATACATATTACATATGTAGTGGTTTCCTAAAACATTATTTTTCTAAATCTTTAAAACCACATTTTGATGGCCTTAAGAGTTGTTCAGAGAAAACAATAATATTGTGTCTTTAAGGAAATAATCTATTTTCGGAGCAGCTCCTCTCTTGGAAAAATACTTGTCCCTGATTCTTCTTATCTGCAAGTTGATCTGACTAAAATCATTAATAATTTCTTCAGAAACCAAAAGTGGCTTTGGGTAGACTCCAGCAGCTTGGCTGCTGTATCTCAGCTACCATCGTTAGATTTCTGCGTCTATAAAGCATATGAGCCAAGTAAAATGAATAATATTGAAAGAAATGGTGACAGAATTTATAAATATTTGAAAAAAAGCTATATATTATTGCATTTTTTGGACTATAAGAAGCATTCCCCCTAAAATTTGGGAGGATAATGGGGGTGTGTCTTCTAGTATGAATGTAGTACATTCACATTGGTGAAATATTATGTTATTTATGTTATTAAATATTTTACCACATTTTTTTGCTTCAAAAATTTTTTTTTCCTATTTTCCTCCTCTGAAGCCTAGGTGCGTCTCATGGTCTGAAAAATACAGTATGTGTTTTTAAATAAGGGTGAAACTATATAATTACTGAAATATAAATTAGAGTTTTCTATATTTTATATATGAAATTGTATAGAAATAAAGACCTAATTAATGTAAATTTTCATTTTTAGAGTTATGCCTCTAAAGTTTATAATTTTTTAGTCTTTTAACCATCCATTTGTTTATTTGCCACTTGAAAACAGACTCAACATCAACTTCAGCCAAATCAAAAGCATATAAATCTGTTCAATAGTAACGGAATTATATAAAATAGAAAATATTTTATTACATTTTCATTTTATTTTTACCAAATAGCCTTTATTTATTTTTCTACATTGTCTCCTTTTTTCAAAAATGGGATGTAGTTAACACATGACATTATATTAGTTTGAGGTATACAACATAATAATTCAATGTTGGTATATAGTGGAGAATAATAACCACCATAACAACTAAATACAAAATGGAGACCACATTAGCGAGTTCTCTGAGCAGACAAAACCATTTAAGCCACATAAGCAAAAATAAATCTAGTTTATTTCATGAACTGAAGTGAACCGTAGGTTATTTTGTTACAAATGTCTCTGGAAAATACAAAAGAAACTTGTCATCTCCCTGAAAATGTAATGCTATGATCATTTTCAACCAATTATCTGGCATTTGGAAACCCCCACTATAATAACCAATCATTGTAAAGTATAAATGACTTCCTGATTTCACCTTATGAGCCATCCTGTAACTTCATGCCCCTGAGCTTCATATCAGTATTTGAAATTGCGAGATCCCAGTTCAAGAACTGTTCTTATATGCATAATAAACTTACTAAGTAATGTTTATTGATTTGATTATTTTAATTTTACTACATTTGGATTTTTGACAACACAATAAAACCAGTTGACACTATCTCCTCTCAAAAAAAGATTTGTAGTAAATATGCCTTGTAAAATAGAATAGTTAATTATAATGATAACAGAACCTCATAAACGACTTGGAGGGGGAAATCACTTTTCAAACATGTATACTAAGTATAGTAGAATGAACATGGTTTGTTACCTGGCCAGCTTTCACTCCTTCTTTGCTACTTTCTACAAACCATCAATTTGTGTATCCTTCCCCCATGTATTCTAGATGGCTCACTCCATCCTGGGTTCCAGAGCTTGCCCCGATTAAACAAAAAAATATTACAGTAATCCTATTCAAGGAGATTGCTTTAGGAATGCTGACTTTAGCTTGTAGGTAAAGCCTGTGGTTTTTTTTTGTGGGGTAAGGGTAGATTTAGAGATGAATAAGGAAGACAGAAACCCACTGAGGGGAATTATTTTTTTATTTGACATTGGAAAAAGAGGACCCCTTCTAGTGCATACTGGCTATGAACAAGTAAGCATGTTGCCCCAGCCTTTTTTTGCTGTGTTTTCTGGCAAACCTGTAGATTTATGAATCAATGTTTGTACTTAACACATTTGCAATCCCTCTTCTGCCTGCCATCAGGTCTCTCAAATTTTAATAGTAATCTTTACTATACAAAAGAGAGCATTCGAGAAGTTCTGACTTCATAATCACTTAGAGTTTATTGAAAAGAAACTAAAAACTAAAGCACAAAACTTTTATATATCTTACCACAAAAACACCATTGCCCGGAAGCACAACCAAAGTTTGAAAGCATGCTGTCTTATTCTAACTGGAATTAGCATTCCACGGGGACAAGGTTGAACCAAGAATCTGGGTCAGTGAAGCAGTGGACACTCAGAGTCCCCACCCACTGCCTTGATCTCATACACCACAGCTTGTTCAGGTGACTTAAGATGATGCTCTTCCCCACCCCTACCCCCAGTTTTCAGATGCTACCTCCTTATTGCTTTAGAATTTCCTTTGTTATCTTTTCTAGGAAATCACCTATCCCACAATTTCTGCTCTTTTTTTGGAGGCTTTATTGGCTAAGGGCATATATTAAAGTAACCTCCTAAAATAACTTTCAAAGTAATTAGCTCCCTTGACTTTATCTATGCTGCATCTTCAGGTTTGGGATCACTCCTGAAACCCCTGTGGACTGTGCTCCCTGCAGCCTGATGAGGACTAAGGCAAGGGCATAGTGATGATAGAGGATAAAGCATGAAACCGTTAAAATGAAAAGAGAGATTCCGCCAACCAACACCTCCTCATAAAGAAAATCTAACTTCATACAACAAAATTTTTCATAAGGGTCTCAGTCCTATATTTATTTGTTTTAAATATAATCATTAATACAATTTAGAACATCTTCATTTGTCCTTAAAATATGTATATTATGCCCAGTAAAAACTTTTTCAGAATAACATACTCAATTTTAGCTCAAAGGGAAAATGTTCAGTTTATACAACTTTATGGTATTTAGTTTATCAGAAATGTCCTCTGTCCAAAACATGAAACCTCCTATAAAATAGTAAAGTGTTTCTTAAAGGGTATTTTCAGTTATCAAAAAAGTCAATGTTCCACATAATTAAAAGAAATACATTCTCTCTCTCCTGGAAAGAAAAGGGGGATCTCTCAAATAAATGGCTCTTAATAATGTGAACCTGTTAAAAAATCAATTCTTTCCTCCGCTATTATTCATTTGATAGATTTTACTACATCATAGCCCAACCTCATAAAACAAGGATGAACAACTTATTTACCAAAACATACCCATGATTAAGTTTTATTTATTTCTGTGAAGCCATAGGGCATGCACTTCTAAACATTAACAAATGGGCCATATCTGTGATTCTGTCTCCTGCTGTCAATTAATCTACACTTTCTTCCTCGCTGTTCTCTCTACCCACAAATGTAACAGATCTTGCTTTTGTTTTGAAAAATTCAGTTCATTGTTTCTTTTCTGCTCTGGCCAATATGGTTGCAAAGAAATAAAGCTTTTATAAGGCACTATAGGAAAATATTCATGTGCAAATGGTATATAATCTTTTCCTTTTCCCAAAGAAAAAGATTGATAAATACCACTACATTGCAATTTAAACCTTTTATATATCAAAGGTGGTAATGTAAATACAAAAGCCACATTCCATGGAAGATACTCGTTATATGTAAACTAGTATTACTCCCTCGACTTTATTGTATAAATTGAATATTTGTATATTCTGTATTCTAGCAAATTCATTTCTGGGTATTACTGTACATGTATATAATTTATAAAGCTTTTCAAAAAAGCACAGTTTAAAAACAAACAAGCCTGGAAACAACTAAAGTGGTCATCAAAGAAGAAATGCATAAATAAATTGTAGTAAGTTATTCATTAAACAAAATATTCTTTAGAAATAAAATCAATTAATGAGTAAATGAACAAAGAAAACTAAAACAAAATATTGAGAGAAAAGTGGTTGTTGAAAAATATATATATTACAAAATAATTTGTAAAAAATTCAAATCACAAAAAGCTTGAATATAATGATCTACAATAAAAAGAAAGTAAATTATAAGATAAAAACTAAAAGAGGAGTTAACCTTGGGAAGAATGAGAACACCAATAGAGAGAAGCATGATACTATAGTTACCGGTCAATTATTAAACTTTCACAGAGGGAATGAAACATTTTATTAAAAGTGTTTTTATCATAAAGCAAAATTTTTCCATCTTATATATGAAAGTTACTCTAATATTTTTCTAATAATCTGAAAGTTCATATTTTCTTATAGCTATATCTGACTTTTGAACTTTTAAATGTTGATAGTCTTACTGATGTAGATTTAAGGCAAAATTTTTAAAGGATATAAAAGTACAATAAACATTTAATTTCTCTTTATTTAAAACTTACAAAATTCTGGTTTGTGTACTATTTTCTTTTTGGCTCTATTATATTATTATTGTTAAGTCACTGCAAGATCATCAATTACTCGTATGTTTTGGAACCCATAAGATCATTTGAAAAGTTTTATTTCTATTTTTATGTTTTAATTTTTAACAGTGATCTGCCTAGTAGATGAATATACATTGCTATGCTTCAGTAAAATACTATAGATTTTCAAAACAAAGGACAAATATAAAAATAAGTTTTGAACACTTCTTAAACAAATGCAAATAAAATGCATGTCTTCCTATATTTAGTGATTAAGATTCTGTGTCTCTATCTATCTACCTACCTATTTATCTATTTATCCATAATCTTTTGATATATCTACCTCCAGGAAAATATGTAGTAACCATGAGTCAGAAAGCACAATAAAAGTAAGAGAACTGGTTTTAGTTTGTATTAATGGAATACAAACTAAAATGTATATTTGTATTACATTAATAGTATACTGATTTAATATGCCAAAATATTACTCTATTTATATTATATTCTATATCACATCTACATTAATGCACATCTATATATCTATACCATATCATGATATAGAGATAATAGTATAATCTATATTAGTGTGCATATGACCTATATTATTTATTTAATGTGGGGGAGATGTCTCTACTCTTTGAAAGGGGACTTAACAATATGCTTATGATTAAACATCATATTTTTCAGAAATACTCATTCAGCTGATTTCTACAAACATTTTAAAATAGGAATTTTTGAAAAACTTTCTTGTATATTTTGTGAGTTTTCAAAAGATGAATAAGATGTGTGATAGGAAAGAATGAAAGCAGAATGTGACATCACCTCCAGTTATAGAATAAAAGCCATGTTTTAGTATTTATAGTATAACAGTTGCCGGTAGTATAAAATGAATTTGATGGGTACCAAAAATGTAATGCATTGACTAAAATGTATTTTTGTTGATGAAAAAAGAAAGCACTCTTTGGGGTCAAAATTTCTTGTTCCTCTGAATCCATATTCCTTTGAAGGGTATCATTGATTTGCGTATTGTCTTGTTATTACTTCAAGCTATTCCCTTTACTCTGATGCTTTTCTCTTGCAATATAAAGAAATGAGATTATCTAGCAGATATCATTAAAGCAAAAGCAAAATTGCATTAAAATGCAATGTTTTAAGGATTGAACATGAAAGTCAAAGAGTTTGCCTCCCCATCTAAGTTTCTCAAGCCTAGAAACACTCTCTGAGGACCTCAGTTCAGTTCTCAAAGGGAAATAAAACACACGACCTTTACTTTCAAAGTTCTTTTTCTTCAGTTACTTAGGAAAGTATAAATCATGTGTTTTTTACCTTAACCTAAAAACTATAGTTTAAAATAAGCAGCAGTGCATTTACAAGATTACATTACTTTAAAAATTAGTTATAGATGTATCCAAAGCTATTTGATGTGACATTAAATACTATTTTGAAAGTAGTTTTTTTCTGGTCAGGAATACTTAAGCAGTCTTCATGAAATTATGGTAAAATACATTTACAACATAAACTTTTCCATTGGTTTTGGATATTGTCGCGGAGCTTTATGTCTGAGCCCCGCGTCCGCCACGGATGAAGAATAAGTCTACCAAGACGTGATCTGCTTGGGGAGGAGAGGTGGCCAATCTCTCAAAGGAGAAGGGCCCAGAGCCTTTCTCTCCATAGGCTTTTATTAGGTTCATTCACACAGGAATACAGATAAAGCTCATCAATCATTGTCAAGCAGTAAGGGTTAAACAATACATAACTCACAGAGAACTTTGAGGGCTTATTCTGAGTTACAGCCAATTAGTTAGAGGCGCCAGACTCATCTCAGGTCTGGACCCTTATCTTTTAAGCTGAGGGTACAAATTAAGTAGGTTTCCCAGGAATGTATGTATTTTTCTTAGGCCTGATTCCCCAGGGAATCTGCCCCTCCCAGCATGGGACTGCACTGCCCTCTGTTATTGCTTCAGGCTTAAGTCAGGCAAGGGAAGTAAGGCAGCCAAGAGATTAGGAGACTTCTTGCAGACAGAATGAGGACTCAGGCTATTTCAAAGCCGAGGGGCTAGGGTCTATCACCCCCTTTTTCTATAGCCCCCCGAGTCCTTCCCTGTGGGCTTTTCTCCTGGTGACCATGCCTGTCTTAGGTTGTTCCTCCCTTGAGGATTCTTACCTGTCATTGGCTAACTGGTCAAGCTCAGGGCCAAGCAGGGTGAACTGGGCAGAGGTGGCACCTCTGCCAGGGAGATAAGCTTTGTCTCCTTAGTGGCTTATGGCCCCAACTCTGACTCAGCCTTAACCAAGGGGGGTGGTTACAGCTTCTGAAACCAGGAGGGCTGTTCCCAACAGGATATTAAGATCACTTGCATGTGTTATTATTTTGATGATGATAATGATTACTACTAATGTAACTAATCCATGCTGCTTGACTCTAAGGATCTGTACTTTCATATTCCTTTTTATTTTGTCTTGTTATCTTCATTAGTAGCAGCTTTTAAAGTACCACCTTACACATTACACATTAAATATTCTGTTACACTCATAGTTGTGTCTAAGGAATAACAGTCCATGACATTTATTTCCTGTTTCTTTTTTGAGTGTTTACTCTTTAGGATTGAATGAAAGAACAAAGAGAAGTTTCCCCTCTCACCCAATTTTCTCCAGTTTTTCTTAGAGAATCATGAGTATTTATTCCAGGTTATGTACAGAATACTTACTTTGTGGCAGGCACCATCCAAAGTGCTTGGAATTTGATGCAGAACAAGAAAGATATGGCTGGTCTTTATACAGCTTATTGTCACACACACAAAATAAACTAATTTTAGAAAGTGCAAAGTGCTACACAGGGGGCTGAGATACAGGTATCAGCCGGCCAAGGCTTTAGAAAAGACAAGGAAGGAAGAGCTATCTGAAGAAGGAAAGTTGACACTGAGGTGGAAAGAAAGCCTCCTGTGGGAAGGAAATAAATGAGAAAGGGGTTGGGGGCCCAACTGTTGGGAACTGCCCTGCCTGGTTTCAGAGGCTGTAACCCCCCATGGTTAAGGCTGAGTCAGAGTTGGGGCCATAAGCCACTAAGGAGACAAAGCTTATCTCCCTGGCAGAAGTGCCACCTCTGCCCACTTCACCCTGCTTGGCCCTGAGCTTGGCCAGTTAGCCAATGATGGGTAAGAATCCTCAAGGGAGGATCAACCTAAGACAGGCTCTGGTCACCAGGAATAAGCTCGCAGGGAAGGACTCGGGGGGCTTTGGAAAAAGGGGGTGATGGACCCTAGCCCCTCGGCTTTGAAATAGCCTGAGTCCTCATTCTGTCTGCAAGAAGTCTCCTAATCTCTTGGCTGCCTTACTTCCCTTGCCTGACTTAAGCCTGAAGCAATAACAGAGGGCAGTGCAGTCCCGTGCTGGGAGGGGCAGATTCCCTGGGGAATCAGGCCTAAGAAAAATACATACATTCCTGGGAAACCTACTTAATTTGTACCCTCAGCTTAAAAGATAAGGGTCCAGACCTGAGATGAGTCTGGCACCTCTAACTAATTGGCTGTAACTCAGAATAAGCCCTCAAAGTTCTCTGTGAGTTATGTATTGTTTAACCCTTACTGCTTGACAATGATTGATGAGCTTTATCTGTATTCCTGTGTGAATGAACCTAATAAAAGCCCATGGAGAGAAAGGCTCTGGGCCCTTCTCCTTTGAGAGATTGGCCACCTCTCCTCCCGAAGCAGATCATGTCTTGGTAGACTTATTCTTCATCTGTGGCCTACAGGGGTGCTGTGTTAAAGCCTCCCGACACTCAACAACTTGCTGTGTTTGAGGAGAGACAACACCAGAGTTGACGCAAAGGGCACACTGCTGTGCTCGAAGGTCAAAGACAAAGACATAGACAGAGCTGGGCCACACATAATCTTCTTTTTTAAAGTAAGGAGTTTACATATTATTTTGAGAGAGCAAGATGAAATCAAGCATTTCTAATATTGCCCCATGAAAACTAGTCACACAAAATATGTCCTAAACAATTTAGGGAATACTAGATACTATGTTGTCCTTTTAGACAATTACAATATTTTGTACTGTCCTGAATATAGAACAGGTATATAGTGTCAAAAGCTGCTTACACTTTCACTCAAAATACCAAATAAATCTGACCTTCAAAAATCGGATCTCTGATGTTACCTGGCATCTGTCCCTGGGACCTCACTTTGGAAAAAATTTATACAGAAAAAGAGGATCGGTATTATTCAGGTGTGCTACATCATTAGTTGCCTTGCTTTGTTTAACAATTCCTGAAACTACTAAAAATTCAAATCAGTTAAAACGTACAATCAGAACAAGAATATGACATATATCATTTGCTTATATACACCCTAAAATGTCACCCATAATGCAATAAACCCCATTTAAGGCATGAGTGGAATAATTTCTCCGTAAGCTATATTATACTTCATGTCCCCATTGCACAAGTTTAGCATTAAATATGGATAAAGTAATGGTTTTCAGAAGAATGTCCAGTGTTAGAATGTTAGGAAGATTTTAATTAGTCTCCATCAGCAGGGTAGGTTTACCTGCATGCTTGTCCACGTGAAGTGCATATAAATCCTGATGCATCACCGATGAATTTAAATCAGTGAGCTCATCAACTTCTGCTGGCAAGGTGAAAGATAAAAGCCACAGCAGGTCCTTCCCAGCCTCTGTCACTAATGATAAACAGCATTAACTGCTTCTGTAGACACTAATGCTGCTATCTTGGGAACACAGGCAGAGAACTTTACAGTGTCACTAATTGTACTTTTGTTAGTCACAAAAAAAATAAAATAAAATGTCAACAAAGCAATAAATATTAACACTTATGAACAAAAGAAGTTCACATAAATACATAGATCTCTAAATATGAAATGCTATCTTCATTAACAAAATATCATGTTCATTATTTTAAGCTTTTATTATAGGAGAAGAAAACAATAGAAAATGAGAGTAAATTAAATAAAAGCTGGGGCAGATTCTGTTATTTAGGAAGCATTTTTCATTTAAAGATCTGGTGACTACAATAGAAACAAATGTTTCAATGCTGTGAAATAGTCACTTGCTTAAAGGAATTTCCAGTAGAAATTATTATTTCAAATTTTGTTATATCAATTACCAAACTTTTCTTCTAGTTTATAGACATTCTTATTCTTGTAGCATACTTTGGATTAAAATAATCTTTTAAGGTTATTTTTAATTTAATTTTATTTTTTAAACATTTTTTATTGTTGTTCAAGTACAGTGTTCTGACTTTTCCCCCACAACTCCCCATCATTCTGGCCCTCCCCACATCTCTCCCCTATTTCCACACTCCTTGTAATTGTCCATGTGTCCTTTATAATTGTTCCTCCAAATCCTTCAGCCTTTTCCCCTATAATCCCCTCCTCTCTCCCCTCTGGTCACTGTCAGCTTGTTCTCAATTTTGATGTCTTTGGTTGTATTTTGCTTGCTTGTTCATTTTGTTGATTAGGTTCCTGTTAAAGATGAGATCATATGGTATTTGGCCATCACCACCTGGCTTATTTCACTTAACAATTCCTGAAACTACTAAAAACTTAAATCTGTTAAAAACTTACAATCAGTACAAGAATATGACACACATCATTTGTTTATATATGCCCTAAAAATGTCATTCATAATGCAATATACCCGTTTTAAGGCATGAATGGAATAATGAATGGCATAATGCTCTCCAGTTCCATCCATGCTGTCACAAAGGGTAGGAGCTCCTTCCTTCTTTCTGCTGCATAGAACTCCATTGTGTAATACACCATAGTTTTTTGATCCATGCATTTACTGAAGGGCACCTAGGTTGCTTCCAGCACTTGGCTATTATAAATTGTGCTGCTATGAACATTAGGGTGCTTAAGTTCTTTTGGATTGGTGTTTCAGGGTTCTTAGGATATAATCCTAGCAGTGCAATTGCTGGGTCAAAAGGCAGTTCCATTTTTAGTTTTTTGAGGAGATTCCATACTGTTTTCCATAGTGGCTGCACCAGTCTGCAATCCCATCAACAGTGCACTAGGGTTCCCTTTTCTCCACAACCTCTCCAACACTTGTTTGTTGCTTTATGATGGCTATTTTCAATGATGTGACTTGGTATCTCATTGTGGTTTTAATTTGCATCTCTCTGATAGCTAGCAATACTGAGCATCTTTTCATATGTCTCTGGACCCTCTATATGTCCTTGGAGAAGTGTCAGTTCAAGTCCTTTGCCCATTTTTTAATGGGGTTGCTTGTCTTCTTAGAGTGGAGTCATGTGAGTTCTTTTTATATTTTGGAGATCAAACCCTTGTCTGAGGTATCATTGGCAAATACGTTTTTCCACATGGTTGGTTCTCTTATTTTTTTTATTTTAAAATCAACGTATTAATATTACATAAATTTAATAATATCGCTTTTAAAGTTCCAACAACACATTTCACAATTTGGTATTTAACATGAGATAGCTAAACAATGTTCTCCATTAAAAACACATCAGGATGGTACACGCCATGGAAGTAAGAAAACACTGACAAGTTCAAAATAAGAGTAACCATTATCTATAACCTTTTTCAAAATGCCTATGCTTATAAAATTTGTGTGGTATTTATTTTTCATCCTTTTAAGCAAGAATATTAATTTCCTAGTTGTTTGAATGATTTTTGTTATGTTCAATGGTTTCATTTTTCGTAAAGTTCTTTTTTTTATATTAAATTGTTAACATGATTTACTCTATTTTTTTTCCTCCAATGCTCATTTCCAATGAGATTTTTTTTTAAATGATGGTTCAAGTACTTTAAATTTACTAACCAATTAGTTAACTGTATACCTAATTATACGAAACCTTTCATGATTTTCCCTGCTGAGTCCATGTATTAAAAAATATCACACTATTCAGTTACTAAATCTCACTGGGATATAATTAGTAGTGTTACGTTAAAACTCAAGTGCAGTTAGGTAGCACAAGTGTAATTCAGCAGACATGTCTGATGAAGCAGGGCCTGCCCTTTAATAGTGTACTTAAAGCACGAAACAATCAAGCACAGAAGATCTGGAGTCCGAGGACTTGGGTGTTCTTTAATGACCACTAGTTTTATCCCCTATAAGTGGGTTATTTAGACTACCTATTTCATATTGTTTCTGGGAGAATTATTACATAAGCATATGAAATGCTCAGCATAAAAACTGATCATACCCATGGTACCCAGTGACTCTTAATTATAATTTACTTAGTTACATCAAATGTGACTGAAATATATCAAATAATAAGGGAATAATCCAAACACAGTTATTTACTAGTGCAAATATAATATGTTGCACAGATACCACACAATTGCTTAGGAAATATGGTATTGAAGTGTTTAGAGTGAAAGTAGTTAATAAGGCTGAATTAGCTGGAGAAATTGGTTATCAAGTCTTTTATAATTTTATACTTTATATAAATAAAAAGAGATTCTATATTACTTGAGAAAAGAGAGAGCATGTTGTACACTCATTTTTATTACACAAGAAATCAGTTGAATTAATCTCTGATTGAAAATTGTGCTTATTTTTTAAATTTTTATTTGCAGCTTACCCAATCTAAAACTCATCGTTTAGCACCTTCCTGAGAATTGAGAAGAGAGTTAATTTGTCTTTATTGGGAAAGAAGAGAACAAGAGATTGGAAGAAAAACTGAAGTTGTGGAGTGTAAAGAACTTTAATTGGAATCAAAAAGAGTTGGCTTGAAATTGCACATCTTTGACTAACTAGTGGTATTAATTTGGCACAACATTTAGCTGCTCTGAACTGGAATTCCTTCACTTTAAAAAGGTGAATAATATACCCAAATCAGGGAGTTGTTTGGGGGATTAGAAAATGTGTATTGAAGCACGTAGTTAGCAATCTTTATTTGGCACATAGCAATGTTTTAATGTTTATTGACTAAATGAATGACCAAATTGTGTTTACCTGAGGGACTATCAAAAATTGGGATGTAAGAATGTGAAACTGATAATTTACAAGTGGGTTTTTGAAATAAAAGAAATTTTCTGGTATTATATCCTATATGTGGGCCAAGTTCTCTGAATGGTAAAATCCTACTCAATTTATTTGCCCTCTATTCAGGTAAAATTGTCTTTAGATGATCTTTAGAAATTAATGCAGGTAGCTATAAGGAATATAAAAAATCCATAAAATTTTGGTCAATAAAGATAATACTTGGCATTTATGACCACTAATATAATGGACTTTCTATATTATATATAGCTTTGTCCCAGACATATTTACTTTTCTAAATTCTTTTTAAACAAGAATGCAATTTCTTATAATCCTACTGTTCATTTTGCTATTTCTTTGAATAAAACATTTTTTCAATGCATGAGGTATATAATGTCAAAATGTATTTTGCATCCATTTACATAGATTATTTTCCTTAAACATTTTGGAGAGCTCTAGTGGTGATTTCCTTTAGTACATTTGCTTTAACATAGGAACACTGGACAGATTTGTCAAAGACTGATGGGACACAGTCAATGGCTTTTCCAGACACTTTTCTCTACCTCCTTAAAATATTACCATTTCACAGCTTCACAGATTGGATGGAGGTGGTAGAATAAAAAGTTAATATCCAGGGATATATAGATATAGATGACATAGGTATAGTTAGAACAATTCTCCATCATTAATCTAACATTTGGTTCTATCCTTTGTCATTAATCTTTGATAATCTTGCCCTCATTTATAATAAAAGTATCAGTGTACTTTATTACTTTAATTAGATTTTAAATATTTTTAAAATTCTGTCTTCCTTAAGTTACATCTTCAGCTTTTAAAAAATTCATTCCCCAAAAATTGTTTAGAAGGAAGAAGGATCTTTAAAGAGAAAAATAAATTACAACTGCATGAAATTTTATTTCTTTATATTTGATTTTATTTTATCCAAGATAAAGTAAGACAGTCTACTATTTTTTGGCCTAATCCTTTTTTCCCTGTGGGGATGGTGATTGGCTGGGGACAGAGACTGCATCACAAGCTCAACCAATCTACAAATGGGCAACGGGACACCAATAGGATACAACGAGGTGTCCTTAAATAGGGAGAGAGTAATAAATGACATTTTCTTTCCTACTCATCTGACTATATCAACTATGCATAAAATGATTAAAAATGTATGATCTTTCTTGCCAGGGTAAAATATGTTCAGCTTGAAAGAAGGAGCCATGTGGGTATTTATTTTAAATTTATATTTCTATAATAAATGTGTATGTGTATGTAAAATATGTGAAGGCAAAAATAAGTGTAGGTTTTACATTGCTAATTAAAATGTGTCTTTCATTTATAAAAACGAATATCATCTATAGGGCTCCTCTATCTCATACCAACTCCTTATTCTACCACCATGGAAAATCAAGCAGGGAAATACCTGGAAATAATATTGATCCACACAATGCTTAACCCAGCTCCCCCCAATCTAATCATTTAATGTACACTAGCTAGAACATTACTTCCAACACTGCATTTTATGCTCTTCCTTGTAACTATTGTTGAAAATGAAATTAGATCATCAGAAGCTAGTGGTCTGTGAAGGACACAATTCCTCTCTCTCACCGTGGGACAATAGTTAGTGATGTATAACCCAGAGCCTGGAAATGGAAAATTTATAAGTATTTGCGAGCTCTAGACTTCCAAAAATAAACACAAACAGCTGACAATAGTTTTATTAATTGTTAAACTTATTCAAAACACATCTTTGCTAAAGAACTGTAAAAATTTACTCAAATTAATTTTGTTAATAATTCACTGGTGCTTTTTTTGGTTTAGTTACTTCTTTAGTGTTGTAGCCTAAACATCCCCCTGGATATAAATGAGGAGAACTTACTCCAAAACCCTCACACTTTGAGAAGTTTATATTATCAATTTCAGGTAGTTTCTGGCTGTATATTTCTAACTATTAACTACATTTGTGTGCAATTATGTGACGTATATGTGTGTATGGGATCCTTGAGGATATGATAATAGTGAACAAAGATTGGAATATCACTATATTTATTTTAGTCTCACTCCTTTTAAATCCAAGTCATAGGGCTCAAACTAGGCAGAGAAGCATAACATGTTCATACAATGCTGATCTCAGAAATACATATTGTATGGAAGTACTCCATAATCTATCAACTTTCCCTAATTCGTATAGCAGTTAAGCATTTAATTAATCCACTTAGGAAATAAATGTTTGTTACTTCAATACTGTGCTCTAGGCACTGTCCTAGGAGCTAATAGAATACTGGTGAATAAACGTGGTCATTGGCCAAGGACCTCATACACTTGAGGGAAGGCTCCGAGCAGTGAGCATACAATTGTAAAGCAGTCCTGACAGCAAGGAAGCACATACATAACGGGGATGACTTATCAAACCTTGGTGTTATTGACCATTAAATAAAATTCTGTAAGACAATGAATTCTATTTTTTTGTATCCCTTCTGACTATTATTTTAGTGCTAGATAGGTATAAAATAAATATTTATGGAACTAGAATAAGAACAGGACATTTTGTTTATGTGTTGGTTAACAAGAAATAAACATTGACTGAAAGTATATTTCAAGGACTTTACTTTTATATAAGTGGGTATTCAATAGGAAGAACAATCTGCATCAAAAATTAACATGTTTTTTAAATTATTTTCATCAGTGGGTGCATGAAGTTTAAAATCATGGATATAAGTTAATTTTGATATCACATATAAAAATCATCCATCATTCAATGGGCACATTTAAGGCATTTTATGATAAATTTCTCTTCTGTGGCATAGATTACGTTTTCTTTGAGAAATCAGTTAAAAATGTATACCAGAATACTATGTAAGGAAAAGTCAATGGCATAATTGAGCTATCTGTAATAATTTTAAATCTAGTGAATTTAATATCCACTTTAAACAAAACACATTGGTGGAAGATAAACATTATTTTTTCTAAAATGCAATTATTATATTTTTATTTGGTAAAACATAAGATTAAATCACAAATAAAGAGGACAATAATAAAAGATTGCTATAAAATAATGCAGTGAGAATATTAATTCTAAGAATTACATAATCATTCACACTGATAGATAAATAAAATTTTTATAGCGATATTTGATATTGAAGTTTTTTTAAATAGGCATTTTTAAGGTACTTAGAACAAATGCTACTATTATATTTATTTTTGCCTGAATTAATTATTATACAAGTACTTAGAATTTATTTATTTTTGTATGAATTAATGATTACACAAGTACTTAGAGTCTTATTTATACAATATGGTGACATCTCCCCTGTGGTTAAAATTTATCTGATAAAAGCCTTAGAACTTTCTTTTTTCAAAGATTATAAATGAAAAATTACCACCAAAACACAAGCCTGAAAAAACAACATTCTGACTGCATTGTCATATTTATTATAAAACATTTGGTTCACTGCATTTTGGCATTTTATACAACTGGTTCTGACAGTGATTAACACGGTTTGGACTTCCGCAGTTTCACCCAAGAGAAATAAAACACCAAAATCTCTGCAGGTGTGTAATGGGCCAGAGATTTCCAATCTGTTCTGCAAAGTCAGACTTCAAAGACTTGAAAAAAATCATAAAGTTGGCAATGACTCTATCCTCACAATTATTTAAGGTATTTTCCATATTTCAGAAGGAACTGTGTAGCTAATTGTAAAGATTTCATTTCCAGTTTGACTTCTGTGTAAGTCTCACCATAAGACAATTTTCATCATGCATCTGCACATTCCAGGTGAACAGACAGCACCTATAGGCAGCAGCAAGCTAAATAATTCAGAATTTACTTGTACTTCCAAGGAGACTTCACTAGCTTGAAATATGTTGCATCCTTTAACTGATGCTAAGGAGTAGTTGGGAAGTTCCAAGATAATTACCAAATGACAATCAGGCAGCAGCACCTGGGCTATGGCAGCCCCGGGAGAAGTGTCCAAAATTGCTTCCACGATTGCTCGGTGTGAACCTAATATAAAACTTACCCAATTAGGGTCAGAAAGCACATGATGATTTCAATTATAGGACTGTTGATCTTCCAGAGAGCTACTCACAGAGGAAAAAAGTTCAAACAGTTCTATTTCCATGTCTAAATGTGAGGGTTTATCCACTTTAGTGGGTATCAGGCCTGTATGTGTGATTGACAGAGTACAAATTGTTCCATCTTTTCGAATTTTACATTGATGTATTTTCACATGTCATCTCTATACCTCACAGTTCCATGAGTAAATAAACAACAAATAAACACAAATATATATCATCTTAATGATATGTCCTGCAGAAAAACATTAATGAATTACTTCTTTAAACTTAAATTGGTAATAAATTTCAATGAAGGCACCCAGTAATCTCCCTGCCAAACAAGGCTATTACTAACAGAAATGAAATTAATTGAATAATGGGCCAATATTTTTGGCCAATTTAACCACCAAAGGTTTTTATTGCTATGATATTTTGCCTGGAGTATGCTTCTCTGTACTGAAACTACATTTGTTAAAGACTGTCAAGTTCACAGATGCATACATTAACCACATCAGCCAGGGTGACAGAGAGAAAAGCCTACCATTTTAGTGGAGTACAGCCTTTATTCCAACATGTCTCATCATTTCATGAACCTTGTTTAAAAGAAAAAATAATCTAAATTTTTTAAAAAAATGTAAAAGCCTTCCAAATCTTGACCGACAAAGAATGTCTAGGTATTACAATAGACACACACACACATTTTCTGGAAACCTTCACACACTACACCTTTTTAAAGGTTAGGCATTCTAAGAATATAAATAAGAATAAAACTTTCATTTATCAAATCTATTTCTTAAAAACATAAACAAAAGACCTAGTTGCAAATGTGCTAAAAGTTTTCAGTACTTTGTGAACAATGACATTCTGTTATTTGATAATGTTATATAATGCTACACTTGATTCTCTTTCGATTCTCCTAAATTTTTATAGTAAGAATAAGCATATAATCCAGAACACACATCAGAACCACAGTGATATGTTCCCTGGCTTATTGTCCGAAGTTACTGCACTGTATGTGCCAGCATGCTTTAGCAACTTCCAGTCAATAATGTGAACCTGAAGCCGGCATTGACCTAATTGAACTTGATCTCACGCTAGCTTTTTATTATAAATATCGGAGTCTGGAATAATTCATTGTTTTAAATTAAAATATACATTCTTTTATATTCATATAAAAGCACTAATTTACATAGTGATGCTATTTTGACGGTAATATGGGCTTTAGTCTCTCATTCTGCTTGCCATTTTGTGACAGAAATGCTGAAGCCATCTGAAGGTTACAAACAATGTTCACTAATAACGAGCTCTGATGTCCTTGTAGGTTTCACTTTGATGGATATCCATACTGTTTCCCCATGACATAACTCTACTGAGGAAAGAACATGTCTTTAAAACACAGCTTGTGCTTTCACCTTCAAATATAACTAGTGTGACTTTTAAAATAGAGATAAACTCAAAA
Source organism: Desmodus rotundus (assembly GCF_022682495.2). Taxonomy (NCBI): domain Eukaryota; kingdom Metazoa; phylum Chordata; class Mammalia; order Chiroptera; family Phyllostomidae; genus Desmodus; species Desmodus rotundus. The sequence goes on along the minus strand of NC_071388.1, from coordinate 70,074,815 downwards.
TGAGACAGAAATGCACATTTGTTATTGTTGTTCAAGTACAGTTGTCTGTACATCTTTGTACATCATTTTGATTACACGTACTAACAAATTTAATTGGCAAAAATAAGCATGCTATTGAAAGAAGAATTTATATGCTTTCTGTGGAATATATATATATATATATATCTCCACATTCATTAAATTCATTGGGGTGACATTGGCTAATAGGATCATATAGGTTTCAACTGTACAGTTTTGTGATATATAATGCATATATTGCATTGTATGTCCACCACCTAGAGTCAAATCATCATCCACAACCATACATTTGGTCCCTCTATCCATTACTACTCCTGCTACACCCTTCCTTCTCCTAACCACCATACTGTTGTCTGTGTCTAGGAGTTTCAGTTTTATGCAAATATCCCACATATGAGTGAAATCATATGGTTCTTGTCTCTCTCTGTCTGACTTGTTTTGCTTGGTATAATATTCTTAAGGCCATGCATGTTGTCACAATGGTACCATTCCATCTTTTCTTAGGGCTGAGTAGTATTCTACAGTATGTGTGTACTACCTGTTCTTTATTCTCTGTCAAAGGATACTTCAGCTGTCTCCGTGTCTTGGCTACTATGAATAGTGCTGCAATGAACATAAGGGTGCACATATTCTATGTAAATAAATGTTTTTGAGTTTTTCAGGTTGATCCCCTAAAAAAGGATTGCTGGGTCATATGGTACATTTATTCTCAATTTGAGGAACCACCATAGTGTTTTTTATAGAGGCTGTACCAGTTAACATTCCTACCAGCATTGAATGAGGGTTCCTTTTTCTCTGCAACCTCTTTCATGCTTATTGCCTGTCTTGTTGATAATAGCCATTTTAATAGGTATGAGGTGGTATAGTAGTTTTGATTTGCATTTCCCTAATAGCTGGTAAAGAGAACATGGTTTCATATATCTGCTGGCCATTTATACTCAGGAGAAGTAACTCTTCAGGTTCTCTACCCATTTGTTAATTGGATTTTTTGTTTGTTTGGTGTTGAGTCATATTAATTCTTTATATATTTTGGATATTAACCCCATGTTGGACACATTGTTCGCAAATATCATCTCTCAATCTGTTGGTTGCCTTTTTGTTTTGCTGTCAGTTTCTTTTGCTGTGCAGAAGATTTTTCTTTGATATAGCCCCATTTAATATTTACTTTTGCATTTACTTCTTTTGTCCCCGGGGTCAAATTCATAAAAAATGCTCTCTACAACCAAGGTCCATAAGTCAAGTCCCTCTATTTCCTTCAATGCATTTTCTTGTTTCTGATGTTTTATGTAGGACTTTGGCATATTTTAAATTAATTTTTGTATGTGGGGACAAAGTGTAATCTAGTTTCATTCTTTTGTGTGTGGCTTTCCAATTTTATCAGCACCAGTTATTAAAGAGGCTTCTTTTGTGCATTGTGTGTTTTTGGCTCCTTTGTTAAAAATTATTTGCCCATAATATATGTGGTTTTGTTTCTGGACTGTCAGTTCTGTTCCATTGGTCTGTGTGTCTGTTTTTCTGCCAATACCATGCTGCTTTGATTATCATAGCTCTGTAGGATTAATTTGCAGTCAGGAAGTGTGATAGCTCTGGCTTCACTCTTTTTTCTTGGGTTTGCTTTGGCTACTCAGGGACTTTTGTGTTTGTTTCCACATGAATCTGATGATTTTTTTGGTTCTATTTCTTTTTAAAATGATGTTCGGATTTTGATGGGGATTGTGTTAAATCTGTGTATTGCTTGGGTAATATGGCCATTTTTAACTATGTTGATTCTTCCAGTCATGAACATGAGATATCCTTCCATTTCAGTTTGTCATTTCAATCTCTTCTAATAATGCTTCGTAGTTTTTAGTTTATAGGTTTTTCATATTTTTGTTAAGTTTATTCCTAGGTATTTTATTTTTCTTGTTGCAATTGCAAAAGGAATTGTTTTTCTCATTTCTTTTTCTGAAATTTCATTGTGTATCTTGCAATTTTACTATATTTGCTTACTGTTTTTTATAGTATTTTTGGTGGAGTACTTAGGGTTTTCTATATACAGAATCATGTCATCTGAAAAAAGTGACACTTTTAGCTCTTCATTCCCAATCTGGATGTCTTTTATTTATTTATTTATTTTCTATTTACTGATTGCTCTGGCTAGGACTTCCTGAACTAGGTTGAGTAAGAGTGCTGAGAGTGGGCACGTTGTCTTGTTCCTGATTTTAGACAAAATGCTTTCAGTTTTCCACCATTGAGTATGAGGTTAGCTGAGGGTTTGTCATATATAGCCTTGATTCTGTTGAGGTGCTTTACTTCTATACCCATTTTATTGAGTGTTTTAATTATAAATTGGTATTGCATCTTATCAAATGTTTTTTCTGCATCTATTGATAAGATCATATGATATTTATCATTTGTTTTGTTAGTGTGGTGTAAATGTGAAGGAAGCAACTTCACACACATATAATGTTGTATATATGCTACAAACAAAATTAAGTCCCAGTGCACATTTTTATGAAAAATTGATAACAAATCATAAGTTTCTTGTTTTCCTCCCCAAGAATATGAATTTCATTATGCAAAGAATTTTAATACTAATTTATAGGTGAACAAATAGAAAAGTTATCAAAGACAGTCTTTTATTATATTAGTGAAAAGTAATTTCTAAATATATGCATGTCACATTAATAATGAAAGGTGGTGATAGTAATTTCTGAATGACCTGCAGATGTATTTATGTAGTACCTGCCTAACTCAAATGGGAAAATCTTCCATTTAGTTTTACATATATCAAATAGGGGAGTATGGTGAGTAACATGCAGTTATTTGATATTCATATGCAGGTATCTAGCAATTTCTTCAAAAAAAGATGTTTTTGATAAGCAAAATTTGGGGACTATCTTGAAAGGTAGAAAAGAAATTTCATCTTTTATTCCAAACTGTATTATCTAAAAATAGAACAATTTGGAGACACTCTACCATCTCAGCAAACATGCTTTAGGAAGGTGAGATGTAATTACTGCAGGGATATTCGACCATTCCACATGCCTAATCTCATTGGGCATGTCCTCTAATTTGCTAAAGGTCCAAATGAAAGTTGCGTGGGCTTAATTGATTTTGAAAAGCAAGTCCAAGGCTGATGTTACCTTATATACCATCCACAGTTATTAATAATAAAAATTATATGTAAGGGCCTTTTCCAGATAACTGAAATTCACTCTTTTACCAACACTTTCCTTTGAAAGGAAATGCACGTTATTTTCTTAAGTTTTGAGGTAAAGATACCTAGCCACACCCACATATTCATAGGGAAGTGATTCGATGGTGATAGCTTCTCAGATAATGGCCATATTTCCTTGCCCCATGTACACCCAGACATGGCCTTAATACTAGCTGCTGCCAATGTGAGGTTTTAAGAAGCGGTAGGTCTTTCCCATTTTCTCTAATTCCTTCTGCTGGTCAGAAGCAAAGGATTCCAGGATCCTGTACAAAAAGGTGGAGCTGCAAGATGGAAGAAACTTGGATACTGGATGGTGGAAAGTCACCCTCTGACATGCAAGACACATGTTGGACTGTTAAGTGACAGAAAAAAAAATTCTGTTGTGTAGACACACTGGAGATTACTTTGGAGATTATTTGCTCTAACTGAAAGTATTACTTTCAGACCCAAGGACTATCATTATGCTTGCCAATCATGGATAATAACATTAACTCAATAACCATCCAGTGCTTGGTATAGATGAGGAGCCATGTAGCCCCTTGAAATAAAAAATGGCTATGACTCAAAAAATGTTTTAATGTCTACATAAGAAAGGAAGAAATACAGTTATAAATGACAGTGTTGGCTGGGAGGGGTGGGGTGCAAACCAGCAGGTGGCAGCAAGAGCAAAGGCAGTGAATTTGGAGCAAAGGAGCTGCTTGGTGGGATCTACAATAGTGGATGATGGTATTGAGAGAAATAAGTCCAGAATTGGGAAAACCTGTTAGTAATCAATACTCTTATAACACTCCAATAAAATGTAATAAGGGTCTGCAACAGGGAAGAACTGATAGGAGTGAGTAATTTGATTAATTAGATTTGGGAGAGAAGTTGAGACATTTTTAGCTTACTCTAAAATGGTTGTACAAAATATTAAATATTCAAGGAGAGGTCAATTGAAAATGAATATAATTAATTTAATATTTATTATATTAAATTCCAATGGTCCTTATGCTACACAAATTGTGATGGCCAGCCAGCAGTGGGATACATAAAATCAAATATCAGAAATAAATTTGAAAAAGCAAATTTGATTCATGGAAAGTTGACTTTTGTGTTTTTGCTTACTTCTAAGTTTACAGCTATGGTGTGAATATTGATGTTGTCAAATACACTTTTAATATAATTGATGAATCACGTATTTTTAAATTTATTTTACACTTGCTATTTTATTATATAAAAATACTGGATGAGTTAGTATTGGAATTAATTAAGTTTTGTTAGAAATACATATAAGCTTTCTATGTGCTGCTTACTAAGGGTTCTCATTGCCATCTTTAGTAATAATCTATAATACTTAATCTGCTTAATTTGTTGAAATCACTTGTATTATAGAAATGGAGAGACATTCTATTTTATATTTTCAAAAATAAAGTATACTTATTCATCTGTTGTGTGTATATACTTTTATCTGTTTAATTTTATATAAGTATAGCATAATAATCTGATTATTGGAAGCCCTCAATTCAATGGCATTAGAGAAAAAAATGAATTTAAATGCTTTACTGGAGAGTTGTCAATATGATTTCATTAACAAGTTTTGATAATCTGTGTAATAGTGCATTATTATGCTTGGAAATATACATTTAGTTTAATTTAAAATGGAAATTTTGTTTTCACAGATTTGGGGGTCAACTTTTAAAAAAATATTTTATTTATTTATTTTTTAGAGAGGGAAAGGGAGAGAGAAAAAGAGGGAGAGAAACATCAATGTGTGGTTGCCTCTCATGTGACCCTTACTGGGGACCTGGCCTGCAACACAGGCATGTGCCCTAGACTGGAAATTGAAATGGCGACCCTTTGATAAGCAGGCCAGCACTCAACCACTGTGCCACACCAGCCAGGGCTGGGGTCAACATTTTATTCACCGCTTACAATATTCCAGGCAGAGTAGAAAAATCTTCAGACCCCAAGTTCAATAAACTATCATTATCTCAATTTGCTCATTGACTTTTGGTGGAGTTAAAGGAGTATTAGTCTCCCCATTTTCACCTCAAAAATCCATGTCTGCATTGGCCTGAAGGAAGAATTGGTGTTTCTGATATAAGAAAAGAGAACCTTGTTTTCAATATTACCTCAGAGGTGTCTTAGACACTGCTTTCTACCAATAGGAAGAGTCCTTTCAGTGCTCATAATTTGACCAGAAACTAGGCTCTAGAACACACTTAGACATATTTGACTTCTGATAGGTTTAGTCCTTTGTTCATTTCCATTTCATCCACATTGCACCTGCCCCTTGTTATCCCTATGCTTGTCCCACAGAGTTTGACTTCATAAAATTGTTCGGTCCAGATTAAAGATGCAATAATACAATGCTATGCTGATAATAGTTTTTCATGTACTTGCATGACTTTGAAAACCTCAACAAAAGGATAATAAGAATAGACAGAGATCAATCCATTTCCTTTAGAAATGCCTTAGTCTCAAGGAAATACGCTTATTTACATGGTTGAAACATAGCATACTGAGTTCCCTAGACCCTTCCAGCGTTCTCAGTCAAGCCTAACACCCATGAATCACTGGCAAGTGTAATGAGGCTGTAAAAGAAGACATCCTGGTGGAGAGATTGTGCCAGGTCCCTTGGGACTCTTGAGACAATGATTTATATTTGTTTGAGTTTACCCAACACCGCCGTCACATTATAAAGTATTTCAGGAATGACTGACTGCTAAGCTGCAGTTGATTTTACACAAGTTCACAGTAAGTGCAACCCACTGTCTACAAGCTTCCTTCCTATTTGCAGCTTCAATTTTTCACTGAAATCAATGTTTGGTTAACCAGGCACTAAAATAGTTTCCCAGTCTTAAGTTATATAGTTCTGCACTATGCATATATTATACCATTAATGTACAATTAACAGCATGCAGTAAATGTCTTCATAATAAATATTGCTTGTGGACGTTACACATAAACAGCTTTTCTAAGATTGGTGCTCAATTTCTCCCAAATTTGTTATCAGTTTTATTGGCTATACAATTTCTTTCCTTTGGTCAATAACTCTTTAAATTGGCTGGTTTAATGCATCACAGCAAATGATTTTCAGAAATCATCAGGCACATAAAAATTCATTTTCAGCTCACACAGTTTTAATTGACCCCACTCCCACCAACCAATGGCATTCCTAGATAATCCTCCTACTTTGCTGCTATTCATTTAATTAAATGCAGAGCATAAAAGCTAGTTATAATTTTGTCCCTGGATCTGGGTTACGCTATCTTTTCGGAGAGGATTGACATGACACTCTGCTGTTAATAAGGCTCACCTTGGTTTAGCCAAGAAGTCCTTTGATAAGCACTCCTAGAAAGCAAAGCGCAGAATAGTCTATAATAATGGTTCTTAACTGGGGGTGAATTGGATCTTGAGGAGACATTTTCCCATGTTTCCAGTCTTTTTTGATTGTCCAGCTGGGGGAGGTTGTTGGGGAAGGCCATCAAAAAGGTGTGAGTACCATTTTGATTCATGAGCTGGACCTGGGCAACTGCAGTCTGTCCACCTGCTCCCCTGTCTTTGGAAAGTATGCTTTGCCTACCTCCCCCACTGCCCCCTCACCCCAGCCATCCCCACCTCTTCCCCCTGCTTCCACCCCACCTTGGTTTTGCCCATGTGTCCTTTATAGTTGTTCCTGAAAACCCTGCTCCCCTTCCCCCCATTATCCCCTCCCACCTCCCCTCTGGTTACTGTCAGATTGTTCTTAATTTCAATGTCTCTGGTTATACTTTGCTTGTTTGTTTGTTTTGTTGATTAGGTTCCACTTAAAGGTGAGATCTTATGGTATTTTTCCCTCACTGCCTAGCTTATTTCACTTAGCATAATGCTCTCCAGTTCCATCCATGCTGTCACAAAAGGTAGGAACTCCTTCTTTCTTTCTGCTGCATAGTATTCCATTGTGTTAATGTACCATAGATTTTTGATCCATTCGTTTGCTGATGGGCACATAAGTTACATAAGCCACTGACTTCAAATTTCCTCAGAGTAGCTTGAGCTTTGGAAATATAGTCCATGAGAGATACCTTTTCTCCTCAATTCTTTACAGCATAAAATTAGTGAAAAATATTCAAATATTACAGTTTAGAAAAAAATGATAGACGCAACAAATTTGTTAGAACATCCCTAAGAAAAGATTAATGTTCTTTCTACTGATATCAAGTGGAATAGGTTCATAGTGTAGACTGTAGAGAGATAAATAAACCTTCAGGAACTTCTCTATAAAAATAATATCAATGTCAATATCAATATCAATATCAAAAACTTCTAATTAAGGACTCACTAGTATTAAGTTAAAATTTCTCTAAAGTATGACTATGAACAGCACCATAGAATTTTGAGCATTTAAGGAAGAACAAGTCAAGTGTATCAATATTAAGAACCACATGAATGCAGTAGGTCCAGATAATTAATATAACATCATTTGAAAAGCTAAGCTGTATTTGACACATTCATTCAGGCATTTGAGATAGAAGGTAATTTTTTTTAAATCACAAAATTACAAATATTAAAAAGGCACATAAGTCATCTGGATACTGTGGAAGCATAACTGGCATTTTATCTCCCTGCCAAAGTGAGTCTGTACATCGCATTCCAATTCAGTAAATAAGAAAACCAACCAATAATAACGACAATACCTATCGAACTCTGAGGTAAACCAATAGAAATCTCGTCAGTCTTGATTCCCCAAGGAAATGAAACTATGAGGGTGACTTTTCAGCCCAAATTCCCAATAAAAAACACCTTTATCCCTGACTTTATAATATGATAAGCACATACGAAATGTGCTGTTTTCCCATGATTAGCATATTCATGTAAACTTGTTATTTTTGATAACCTTATGATAATTTTCCTGTGTTTTTATTTGGCAAGACAGTCTTACTGAAGTCAGTCAGGCTCTCAACTTACTTTAAGTAGATTGGTTTTATTTTCTAAGTTTGTCTTCCATTGTTACTTCACAATAAAGATGATAACTAATCAATATTCATAGATTTATAAAGTCGTTTTGTATATATATGAAAATAACATACTGTTATAATTTGAACTGTAGTGCTTCAATTATTAACCATTCAAATTATATAAATTATGAGTTACATGTACTTTTATGTGAAGAGATAAATTGTCATAATCTTATGTATGCTTTATGTGTAAATGTGTTTAAGGAAATAAAATAACTTTCAAGGCATAGTTTACTTTGTATTTCTAATAACTACCATTTTATATATTTTAGTATATATGTATGTGTATACATATACACACACTTTTCCCACCATTTTTCTAACAGGGAGTTATTACTGTGTAAGTGTCAAGAACAGTAAATACACAAGGAAGTCAGTGACTCACCTTTGAAAAAGTAATCCCACCTGAGAAAACATTACTCTAAATCTCATTTTAAATAGCATTATTGAAATATAGCCAGCCCAGACCCTAAAAACCTTCAGCTAACTTAGAAGCAGTTTCTAGAGTTCTGGGAACCAGATATATCTGCAAGCAGTAGCTGAGCAATTCCCATGTTTCCACAGCCTGCGCTGTAAACTTTCCATGTGGGAGAAGCACCCTCTTGTGAGGTCTCACCCAGGCGGCTTTCTGGAGCACGTGCGTTCCCTGACCAAACTGAGCAGGTGGTTAGAGATTCAAGGTTGCTTGTGGGACAAAGTTTCATGAACTCTAGAAACATGAAGAAAACACACCTTTTATTCCTCTTGCCAATTTAGTCCTTTAAACAATCTAAAGAGTCACCAGCTATTGCTACAATTAGACATTATGTGCATTTTGATGGGGTAATATTTTGATGTCCTCATTTAATGGGTAGAGTATATGTTCATTTTAAAATATGAAATATTTCCTCCACTATGGTAACCGATACCAGCTGGTAGGAACTACCTTAAGTTCAATAAAAAAAACACTTCAGCTCAGCAAAGATGACTCTTTTTCTCAATTCAATCATGCCAAATTTAGAAATATATTATTTGAGCAATCACCTGGAATGTGGTTTATCATATAAGCAATAGATTTAATGCATATATGTATCAAATGGCCACACATACTTCTGAGGAAGGTACTTAGGGCTAAACATGAAAAGAGGAAACAGAGTATTAAATATGTTGTTCACCATATCTAAGCTTTGCCTTTAAAAATAAGTTCTAAGAATATTTTTCTTGTTCTTTGAAAATATTTTGTTTTATCATAGCTATATACAAAATATTGTCAACATTTTTTCCTCACCAACTAATGTTCCAGGTAAATATGCCTTGTTTTAAATTATCCCTTGTTCCACAGGGGAATATCAACCTGTCTTTTAAGGCTCAATTCAGAAGCCACCTCTCCTATGGATTGGGAGAATTATCTACTCCTCCCTCCCCATTTTTATTTCTAACAGCCTAAACCTTTTTGTCCTACTAAACTGAATTCTCACTGAGGCTTCAGGTCTGACAGACCTTCCTCTCCAAGCCCAGGCTCTAGTTTATATTAAATGTGCAGTATTTTTGAACTTCTGATAGAAGTAAGTAATAAATGAAAGATAATACTTAGATAAATGATGACACTATAGTGCTCGGCATTGGAAGACACCAGGAAGGTTTTTGTGTCACATTTGTGTAAAAGTACATGGTGGAAAGATGCAAAAGTACAGGCTCTAGAAGGACTGGGAGGTAAACTAGAAACAAATCAAATATGTCAATCTTATTGAAATTACTGATAGAATACATATTTGATTCTGTGAATATTAATTTTAAAAAGTATCCTAATTATTAGACATATTTTAGAATAGAAGTGAATATAACATTAAAATATTTGTATTCAGTTCACTTAGGAAATAAATTAATACAAGAAAGGTATGAAAATATTTATATGGACATTATTTGAAACAAAACCTTTTAATTCCACAGTCAGTCTAGAGAGTACAAATTGAAACCACGATTTACTGTCTACAGTAACATGACTTTGTGCTATTTCTGTCTTCATTATCTTGATTATACTTACAGGAGTGTTCTGTCTGGGCTAAGAATTTGATTGTTCATTATAGGTACTCCCTAAAAACCCACCTACTCTTCAATGGAAAATATCAACAGGCAGTTTTTCCTAAGATTGTTTAATTTCCTTGCTTCAAAATTCCCACCTTGCTGTTTCTACTAATGCTGGACTGTTCTATTATGGTCCTTACCCAATCCTAACCCAGTCTCTATTTTGAAAGACCAAATGTCCATTATTTTTTCCAGCTTTTCATTTTAATAGTAGGGTTTTAGGGAATCATTTTTTAGGTCTTATGAGCAGCATCAAACAAATGTACTGAGTACCACACAGGGCACAGAGCACTGCCAAGCACCTCAGAAAATTTACATCCTGTAGAGAAAATGTGCTCCTTGCCCTTTGAGGTGCTTACAGGCTGGGGACCTGACAACTCACAGCCTAGAGAGTTGAATGAACAACAAAGTGACATATTAATCAAACGTCCAATTCTCAATAAATGTTGACTTTTTTTCCCTCTACTCTAAGACACTATCCAAGCTTTGTGAGGTTTTCTGTTTTCTCCCTCTCTGAGATGAACAATAAACTCAGCTTTATCTTATCTTCTTATCAGTAAGTTGTGATATTTGAGGGCTACGTTTTTGACACATTCAATTTATATTGTATATTCAAATTAACTTGTTTGACCTCAGTCAAAAAAGAAGCAAAGAAAAATAAACTAAAAAGAATTAGTCTCAGAACCTTATAGGAACGATTCTTCCACCTGTTCCCATGCTGAAGTTAAATACAGACTGTGGAGGAAGACAGAAAAGAGAAGGGAGTGAGTAGTGGAGACTTAGCTTTTATAAAGTAACACCTAAAACACACGCCAGTAAACGATACCTTGAAAACTTCAGTATCTGATTTTCATATCTTGGTTCCAGCTTTACTGAAGTTTCCATACAAACACACGAAGAAACATAAGAGATGGAAGTAGGTCAGCAATGCCACTTAGAGCAAGAAGAAAATTTTATTTCATCTAACTGTTTCATTTATGGTTAAACCTCTGGACCAAGAACTTTAATAAATGTTGAGAGGCTGTGTGGAGAGAAAACAATCTCTGGATTCTTAAGAGAGCAATTGAAATCTCTGAATAGGTGATAAAAGATGGCATGTAGAATAGTGTAAGTAATGGTTGCATTAAGAATGTATTGACGAAGATTTCCGGAATAGAGTCCATACTAGGTAACTAAAACTACAGGGTCACACAATAAATTAGGATTATGGGAAAGGATGCTGAATGACTCATATTTACAGCAAATACCAGCATGGGTGTAACTGGGCAACCTTTTTTGTCTTTGTATCCTTTGTAATAAATCAATTGAAGAGATATAGTAAACTATATTGAAAAATATGAAGTTGTTTTCTCTATGTGTCAAATTATAATATTTACAAAAATAGAATATTAAAAATCTATATACTATATTCTTCCTTGAATAGTTAATAGCTTTCACGAAGCCCTTACCATTTTTGAAGTTTATAGGTAAAACTCACACTCTTTAACTTCTAATTGTCTAATACCAACATAGCTTATTAAGTTCTAAATATTTCAAATATTTCACAGCATTCCTAAGGTTAGATCATACTCTTAAACAGCAACTCCTAAAGTAGGATGGACCTCTGAGTGTGCATTTTTGTTTTTCTGGGTTTTTTGTATCATTTTCTTTTAAAAAGATTTTTATAACATGCTGGTAGGAAAGCAAATCTGCTACTAAATGCTGACGTCCCAAGAGGTTTACCTAAATCCCATGTGTTCAAATGTGATTAATTTTATGTTACTTAACTGGGCCATGGGATACCCAGATATTTGGTCAAATATTATTCTGGATATTTCTGTCAGGATGATTTTGAATGAAGTTAACGTTTAAACTGGCAGACTAAGTAAAGCAACTTGCCCTCTATAGTTTGGATAGGCCTCATCTTATCAGTTGAAAGGCTGAGTAGAACAAAGAGCATAGTAAGAGAGAATTCTCCCTGCCTAATCACCTTTCAACTAAGACATTGGCTTTGTCCTGCCCTCTGTCTTTAATTGAAACATCAGCTCTCCCCCAGTCTTCAACCAGCTGGCTTTGCGGCTCTCCTGGGTCTCCAGCTTGCTGACTCACACTACAGATACTGAGACTCACCAGCCTCCATAATTATGTGAGTAAATTCCTTATAATAAAGCTATCCAGCCATGTAATATGAAACATAGAGATATTTATTGAAGGAGATACAAGATACAAGAAACATTGTACATAGGACAATGATGCCCGAGTCCCCTTCAAAGTAGGCACCTTGGGGCCTCACACAGTTCTCTCAATCACCATCAGCTGCCCCGTCATATTTTCCTGAATGTCGTCAGTGTTGTGAAATCTCTTCCCTTTCAAAGGTGATTTTAGTTTTGGGGAAAGCCGGAAGTGTCAGGGTGCCAAATGTGGGCTGTGGCAGGGCCTGAGTCACCTGGGTGATTTGATGTTTTACCAAAAAACTCTTCAAGAGACAGGAAGCATGAGCGGGCTCACTGTTGTGATGAAGCTGCCAGTCACCAGTTGCCCATAGCTGTGGCCTTCCGAATCATCTGAATGCAGTTTCAGTGGAGGAATGTTCAAGTTTAAAGCAAAATTTGATGCAGATTTGCTGTTCTACTTGCTCAGTCATTTTGAATGTGAGGGCCACACAGTACTCAATGGCCCTCCCTGGAAGCAAACTGTTTTGCAGGTTTGAGGTACCTGGTTTTGTATTTTTGCAATAAAAGATCATTCTCTATTTCCAGACTTAGTAACCTTTCTGTGCACGGGCCTGTGGGGAGAGCTGTCAGTATTCTGCAGTCTTGCACACTCGTAGTGTCTAAGTATGGCAGTCACTGCTAACACTATTTAATTATTTTTCCTATAATTTTAAAGCATTAGAATAATAACAGTTGTAATCAAAAATATCTTAGGCAGATTTTGTAGTTTATAATCTGTGCTTCACTAGCCTTTGTTCAACATCTCTTCTCAGTTATGACAGTATGCTTATTCCATATGCACACAGGGTCCCGTGTCTGCTTTTTGAAGCATAGCTCCGTCAAATGGCGTGAGTTGTAGACTAAAACAATTTTAAATTCCAATTCTAACATGGGTTTCTTCTCTTGATATAAGATTGGACTATTTATTTTACCTGGGTTTTAGTCTCTGCATTTTTAAAATGCAAGTAATATTTTCAATCTTATTGTAAGCATTGAAGGTAGTAGATGAAAATGTTATAGCAAATGATGCCACGTTTACAGTATCTCGATCAACCAAGCTTTCCGCGGGGGCCCTCTCCCTGTCAGCTCAGTGTCTCACCTGAACTCTGCTCCCCAGCTGCCTTCCCTCAGACCTTTCCACCCTGAGTCCTGTTGGCTGACAGCCTCGCTCATTGGTTGGTTATAATATCTGAAAAATACTGGTTCTGGTTTTTAGTGGCCTAGAATTTATAGCTGCTAAATATGAGGATTATATATTATTTTTAAGAATTTAAATAGAGAAACTAATTTGACACAAGCATTGCAATAAAGGTGATATCTTAATAAAAGAGGAGAAATAGGGGACTGGATATACCTTAAATTGTACAATTTGTAGCCAGTATTTTTATCCACAGGCCTTTATTACAAATTAAAGTGCGCATGTATGTGTGTGTGTATAACAGTGGTTGTAAAAATACATTTATATTTTTGAGAATATCTGCACTAAGACAATTTGGGAAGTTAGGAAAGAGGAGGGGTGGTATTTTTTATAAGAAAAAATAAGTCCAATTTTCAAGGTTTCAATTTTGACTCAGAGTTGGTCACCGAACAAAGCAGAGAAGGTTCAAGTAGCCCAGCCAGGAATTATTGCTTTGGCTTTTGGTCTCATAAAAAGATTCAGGTATTTTTAATGTAAAATAAAAATTGGAAAATAAAATTTAAGCCTTTAAAAGGCAGCACATACTTTCAAATCAGAAGCATACATTCTTATGACATAAAATCAATTTTCCTTGGTATCTGAAAGATACCTGAACTACGGTATTACATACATTTTTGTAGGGTTGAAAGGTTGACATGTACATTCAAACCTTGCTAATTCTCACTCCTCTAATATAATAATTCAATAGTTTCTACAAAATTCTCAAATGTCTCAATCCGTCTCCCTGAAAATATTTCAGGAAGGATTTCACAATAAAGTACTTAAAATTTTTAAATTTTGTAGATACCTCAATGTGAGTAATTCTTCATATTCTATAATACAATATATTTTTAAAAGATTATAAATTAAACTTGGTTTGAGAGTTTGAACAAATATGTTAGTTTCATTCTTACAAATAATGGTCATACCCAATGATTTAATTTAAGTAGACATTAAAAAGTTACTAAAAAAACAAAATTAACTACTTAATTTTTTTTCTTTAATATAGTTTGTTTCTTTTAACTCCTCAATCACATTTTTTTAAATAATTATTCCACCAGCCTTTGGATCATAGTTTAACTATAATAATTTATATTTCTTTAATAAGCAAAAATGATTAAAAATTATCTCTAGCTTATAAACTAATTATATCAACCCCCCCTTTTTTATTTGTTGTGCTTTAATATATGTACAGTATAAATAATCTGAATGTTGGTTTGTCTCTTCCTGAGGGTACAATGTTGACACTATCTAAACTCAAATCCCACAACATGGAATTGACAGGAATTAGAAAAAAAGAACACACACTCGGTGTTTTTAATATATATTTTTAAAGTTTTGAAGATTTTCAGAAAATTTGTGTGTACTCTTTTCCTAGTTTCTCAAATACACACCCATTTTTCATTGCTAAATGACAACTCTTAGTATGTGCATTTTTTTCCAAAATTAAATTCACAAAGAGTGATTAGGACCCACCTCACTTCTTCATTGTTCAAATACAATACTTTGTGGCAATTATCTCACTGAAGACAATAGAAGAAACCGTAAATAACTTTTATCTAAGAGTCAGGCGGTGAGGGACAAATGCCATATGATCTCACCTTTAACTGGAACTTAATCAACAAAAGAAAAAAGCAAACAAAATATAACCAGAGACATTGAAATTAAGAACAATGTAACAATAGCCAGAGGGGAGTGGGAAGGGGATAGTGGGGCAGAGGGGTCTATAGGATCTACTATAAAGGACACAAGGACAAAATCAAGGGGGAGGGTAGAGGGGGGGAGGGAGGTGGGATTGGCTGGGGTGGGGTGGAGGGATGGAGAGAAAATGCAGACAATTATAACTGAATAAAAATAAAACAAAATAAAAATAAAAATAAAGCAAAAAAAAAGTCATTATCATTCTTCTGACCACCTGGGCCATTTGAAAATTTGTTTTTTAATATGCATATTAGTATATTGCCTGAAGTAATATACAAAGTGAAAAAATGTTTCATTTTATAAGTACAGCATTCTTATCCTGTGATTATTTCAAACACGGTACTACATTTATTTGTCTACTTTATTTTCTATAGGAGGTTACTTTAAAAGGTGAAACAAAATTTTCATAGCAACTTAACCAGGAAAAAAAGATAGTTTGTTTTGCATTTTTATTGAACATAAAGCGGTGACAATGGTTAACAACTTATACAGGTCACAGGTGCACAATTCTAGAACGCGTGATCTATATACTGTGTTACGTGTCTACCACCAAAAGTCAAGTCTCTGTAAATCACCATTGAAGCCCCATGCCCTCCTTCGCCCTCCCCTCCTCCCAGAAATAAGACAGTTTTAATAAAGAGTTCAACACCTTAGTGTAAGTATAGATTAGAATTATAGCTGTATTTCCTTTAAACAGGATTTGTTTCTTCCATAGTTGGCTGAAAGGTCTTCTCTCTGCCTTGATGCTATGATTACTTTTTTCCTAAACATTTTATTATAAAATAAGCTGAAATTTATGGAAAAGTTATAAGACCAGTAGAAAACTCAGGTATGCCCTTCATCCAGATTCTCCAGGTGTGGATACTTTGTATTATTTGCTTTATGATTGTCCCTGTGTATATTAATGCATAAATTATTCATCATTTTTACAAATCATTTCAATTATTTCAAAAAATTATTGCTTTCTTTGAACAACTGAGACTAAGTTACAGATATGATGCACCATCGCCCTTGAACAAGACAGCACCTATTTTCTACAAAAAAAAAAAAAAAGGTCTCGTGTATAACAACAGTACAACCATCAAAATCAGGGAATTAACACTTTTACCTGATCTAATTATAGGACAATTTAAATTTCACAAATTGTCCGATAATTTGCTTTGTAGTAAAAGGATTAAAACCAGTCACACTTGGCAATTAGTTGTCATGTGTCCAAGGGTTCCTTCAATCCCAGACAGTTCCTCAGTGTTTTCCTTGATTTTTGCGATCTTTACATTTCTTAAAAATATCTAAAGACTAGTTACTTTGTAGAAATTCCTTCAGTTTGTATTTTCTTTGAATACCCCTGATTAGATTTAGGTTAAGCATTTGGACAAGACTGTAACAGAATTCACGATGTATTCTAAATGCATTCTGTCAGGTAGTGCATGCTTTTGATTTGTCCTGCTACTAGAGATGGTTAATGTTCATTTTTTAGGGCGTTATACTGCAGGATTTCCCCTGTGATTTAAGCTTTTATCTCTTTATAACTAAGGAATGTTTGAGGGGGCTATCCATTGAAATATATAATTCTCCTATTCTTCATCAAACATTAACACACTAATTGTTGCACCCACTAATAACTTCTGACTTAATCAAACTTTACTATTGTGGTTGCCAAGTAGTTTTTCTCTAATCCCATCTACATTTATTAGTGGTAACTTCCTGTAAGAAAAAGCTGTTTCTTATCCCCATGGATTCATTCATTTATTTATTTACCCCAGAATGGATTCGGGGATCCTTGTTTTATTCAAGAGGTTTTAATGCATCACATCCATTATTTATTTTGATTCTCAAATTATCCTTTACTTGGCCCCTCAGGCTAATCATTCTTTGAGCCCTTCCTTAATTTCTAACACAGTAACACATTCTAGGCTTATCTTGTACTTTCCTGTCCCAGTCCTAGAACAATTTCTCCAAGAAGAGGTTGAGATCTGGGTGTCTGGGTGTTAGGTTTTGCTATGCTCTCAAACCCGCTTTGGGGGCTAATCTCTTAACCATGCCAGGTCGCTACCTCACTCAGCCACCTGCCTTGCTAAGCGCTGACCTCCACTTAGCCACTGCATCGCTTGGCCAGCTTCTTTGGTTTCTAAACTTTCTCCACACCTCTTTGGCAATTTAAAAAATTCGACCTCTCATTAGAAGTAAGAAAGGAAAGAACAAAAGAGGGTAAGAGGAAGGAAGAAGGGCTGGGAAAAAAGAAGGAAGGTTGGAGAAGGAAAATTGGTTGTTTAAAATGCCGAGTTTGACAGTGAGCTTTGATGTCACCTTTCTTTATAGCACAAGACTACAGAATTAGAGACTTCACTACTCCATGATCTCAAGTTAAAATGGACTTTTGCTATTTCCTCCAAGTTCAACATGTCTTTCTCATCATGCCTTTTTTTTTATCTATCTTCACCATTTTTTTCTTGCTCTTGTGTCATCCTTCCTTCCATGTTGATGCTCTCACAGAACACTCTCCAATTTCCTTGCACCACCTTGTATGTCTTAAAGGTCCTGTACTTTATTTTATGCTATATTTATGTCCAATTTGCTCCATTACAAAATTATTAGAGCAAAAAGATTTTCTGGAACATGAATATCATTCGTGGCATTAAATGGGAAATGTTTAGTGTTCCTAAAATGTGTTTACTCTTTGAAATGATTTGAATGAGTAACTAGTCCTCACAGAATTATAATTTCAAAAGGTTACCATTTGAAAATTACTAAAAACCACATCACTTTTGAAATTAGGCCTTGCTCTATTTCTCTATTTCTTAAAAGCCAAGCAGTCTTTTTTTTTTTCTCTCTCGCCAATAATTGAGTATCACATTAAAGAAAACAAGGGAAAATGGTCTCTGGAAACTGCACAAAAATTGTCTAAGAGCCTGAATTATTTTCAATGATCTTTCTCTCTCCACAGAAATCAGGGTGGGGAAGGTAAATGGTGATGGAAGGAGACTTGACTCTGGGTGGTGAACACACAATACAGTGTACAGATGGTGTGTTATAGAAATTTACACCTGAAACCTGTAGTATTTTTTTAACCAATGTATACCAAATACATCAATAAAAAAGAAAATATGTATAAAACAATTTGCTTAATATAACAGCATGCTGCGTATCAAGGTATATAGATAAATAGGCAGATAGATAGACTGACAAACGGGCCTGGGAGTCATTAAGCATTACAGGTCATCTTTATTAATCTGTTATTTGGAATAAGAGCTTGTTAGATATACTCGATAGTAAATTCTCAAAAATGATTACAGTATTTGGTCTTCAGAGGAGAAACAAATTATTTGGTGAAATAAAATTTAACATTCCCTTCCCAATCTAAATCCCTCTATGTGGCTTCTCCCAAGATGTGTAGGACTGTCATGCTTCATGCGTGCACAAAATTTTACAAAGTAAAGATTTCTATGTGCCTTTCTATATATCTGTACAGAGGTGAAAACTCAGTATGTTCAAATAGATCTCAAGTTATAAGAAGTAGGAAGGTTTCAAACTATGTTATTCCTGTATTTATTTATCATTAACTAAAACAAATTCATGAAAACTGTTTAAAATGTTGCACTTTTCAAGTTTCAGAACTCAGGTTATACTTATCCCCTTTATCAAAAAAATAAGATGATTTTAATATGCACTCCATCTTTACCATGAGGTAGACACTGTGCTACACACACTAGATAGATGGATGATAGATAGATGACACACAGATGGTCTAGATAGATAGAAATGTCTAAATCTTTTAATACTCACAACACTCATTGGGATTTAAGCATTTCAGTCTAACCTCAGAGCCTTTGGTATATCTGTATGTCTATATATCTATCTACATCTATTTACCTATACAGACCTCATATATCTGTATACCTACATCTGTCTGTCTGTCTGTCTATCTATCTATCTATCTATCTATCTAAAAGGTCTTCCTAGAAAAAATGCAACCATTGTTAATAGAACAAGAGTGGTTTCCATGATGTCCATGCAACCTGGCAGCCAAGAAGAGTGGACTGGAATGCACATGCATGAACAATGACAACTTCACTGTACTAGTCAATGGGGGCAGTTGATGCCATTGAGTGAGCATGTGTACTGTGTGGCCATTGCATTCAAAATTACTGAGTGAGTAGAGAAGCAAATCTGTATCAATTGTTGCATTAAGCTTGAACATTCCTCCATGGAAACTATATCCAGATGATTTAGAAGGCTGCCACTATAGACAACTGGTGATTGGCAGCTTCACCATGACCACACACCAGCTCATGCATGCAGAGTTTTTTGGTAAAACATCAAATCACCCAGGTGACTCAGCCCCCTACAGCCCAGATTTGGCAACTTCTGGCTTTTCTCAAAACTAAAATCACCTTTTAAAGGGAAGAGATTTTAGACCACTGATGACATTCAGGAAAATAGCTGATGGTAACTGGGGGAACTGTGTGAGGTCCCAAGGTGCCTACTTTGAAGGGGAATGAGGCATCATTGTCCTATGTACACTGTTTCTTGTATCTTCAATAAACATCTCTGTATTTCATAGCAAACATAGCTATGTTTCAGCTATGTAGCATGGCTGGATACCTTCTGGCCAGATAATAATGTATATATTCATGTTATTTACCAGACATTGTCCGGTTGCTAACATGAGAGGAGAGTGTTCCTAAGGAGAACTACCTAGCAGAACTAACTCCACTGTGTTTAGGGTATTGTTCATGATAATATTATGTAGTTACAATTTTCTTATCTGAAAAAATCAATAAAAAATAACAGTTCATTGTTTAATGAGCTAATCAATCTTCATATAGAATGTGAAAGGGTATCTAAAGCTAAAAAAACTCCTGTAAGTTCACCAATGCAACTGTTGGTGAGTGGACTTTTCTTTTGCACTATAATCATATCTTTTAAAATATATATTTTATAATCCACACTTTACAATTAAATGGAAAATATGTCTGAGTGAGAGACTGTCATGCTAACTCTCACACCTTGTGACTTCATCCCAGTTTCTCTTATACCCCAGGAAACTTCTTATTCCATATTTGCCTATATTCACCAATCAAAACCCAATTTAATCTTCTCCTTTACAAATATTTCCCTGCTCTTTATATCCTAAATAAATATATACACATACATATATATCTGTATATATGTATATATATATATATGCATTTTTTAACTCAGAGTTTGCTTGTTTGTATGATTATCCATATAATTATTTAAATATTTAATTATATACAATTTTAAGATCGCTCAATTTTTTTCTTTTACTGTAACATATTTTTGTATAATCATGCCTTGTCTCTAAATTTGTATCTTTTTATAGACAAAAACTCTGCAAAATACTTCTAATAAATTATCTAGTAAAGAGCAAAATACACAGTATATTCTCAATAAATATTCAAAAATTGACAAAGGAAAGTGGTTAAGAGGGTAAACTAGAAACAAAAACAAAGAAGAAAATTCAGAAATAAGTCAAGAGCACTCTGAAAGGCTCAGATCCAATCTAGTTTCCTCTTTGAAGTTTTCCTCCATGGTTCAAGGCTCTGTGACCCTCTTTAGGAGCTACTTTAGTAGATGCTATCAAGCCAGCACACTTGAGCATTGCTCTGTCTTACGTTATTCAGCTTTTACTCTTCTTTTTAGTCCACAATTCCTACAACAATGCTGGAATGGAATAGTGGCTCAGAGGATGCTAATTTGCTGAATAGTGTCTTTGTTCTATTACATAGAAGGTTTAACAATTGGTTGGGGAAGGGGAGAAGGATTAAAGAAATTCTTATATTGCCCCCGTTTAAAAAAATGTTCTAAGAGATTTGGTGCTCAGTGAGAAACTTGAAAAAAAATTCCAGAAACTATGGAGAGGCTCTAGAATAATGATTAAAAAGGTTTCTTGAACCAGAACATCTGTGTTCCTATTTTAGCATAATGAATTTATAAATTTTGCATAACCTCTCTGTGGCTGAGCCCCCTTAATGTTCAACATTATTATATATTGTTGAACATTATTATATATTGTGAACATCACAATATTATATATTGGGATATATATATTAGTATATATCCCAAAGGGCTGCCATGAAGATTAAATAAATGACTGTGTATTGCCATGTAGAACAGGGTTTGTAAACCTTAGCACACGTGGCACCGGCGATGCTCGGCTGCGGGAGGCTGTGCTGTGCATTGCAGGATGCAAGGCAGCATCCCAGGACGCCACCTACCAGATCAATGCCCACAGCACCTCTGCCCCCTGTCGTGACACTTGTAAATGTCTCTAGATATTGTCAAATTGCCAATTGGAAGGGCAAAATCTCTCAAATTGAGAACCACTGGTCTAGACTTTATAGTGCATTATGAAAAAAAAGTTAACTTATTGTATATTACTACCAGCTTAAGAACTGAAGGTTAAAAATCTGAAGGTTAAAAAGTCTATAATGTGAACCTTAATTTGTAGGCTATAGTTTCAGAATAAGGATGGAGATATTTTTTTATTAGTTGGACAGTGGTGATACAATTATAGAATGCCACAATTAAATTTAGCTTAATAAGTATTTACTTAGGGGTATAATGCTTTACTTAAAGCATTTACAGATTGTTCATTATTAGTTTAATTATTTTAAGATTTACATATTCTATATGTTACGATTTATCTGTATTACTTTATCTCTTGGCAAACTTCGAGAGAAGGAAAGAGATAACTGGGGCATAAATGTAAAAGGGAAAAAAAGAAAGCTTGAAAAATAAATAGTAATAACATAGTTGGATGGGGCCCAAGACCTGCAATACAATTAAAATTTAGAATTTACAATAATGTAAATTGTAGCTTTCTACTGATAAATCTCCTGCCCCTCTATGACTTTAACTAAAAGTGTTTTGAAGATAGAGGGAGTTTTGCAGAATATATGCAAGATGAGTTAGAAAGTTTCATTAATAGCAGCAAATAACACAAAAATTAATCCTCCAAAACAGTAATGATAATTCTTCAAGGATTTTCTAAGTTCACCATCATCTCAGAAGATTATTAAATTTTGTGGATGAGCTTTCAAATAAGAATAACCATGAAAACTGACAACATTTCCCATGGTTGTCAAAGGTACTTTTACAGAGGTAAAGTCAAAATATCTTTCTATTCATTTTATCAATCCCAAAGGTGATCAGAAAAGTTATATTATCGTATTTTAAATAAATTTAACAAAAAATAGAAAAGACATCATGGAAAGTAAATTCAAGAAACAAGAAATAATGAAGAAAAATAGATTTTTTAGGGTATGTATACACACACATATATGTACTTACATGTGTATATACACATACACATATAGAAAAAGACTGTAGTTTTATTGAATTGGCACTTCATCTAGATGCAACCACAAGAAAAAAAATGTTTTTTTTTTTAAATCCCTGAAATTTCTTCCTGCGGAAATTGCAGGGAACATTATGTGGTTGTAAAATTTCCTGCTAAGCATCATATAGCAGAGGCTTTATTTTTAGTGGTTTTATTTCTTTATAAAGAATTGCAGCCAAATGGATTCTACTATTAGAAATTCAATATTTCCTAAGCTATATTCACAGAATTATAGCTAATGCTTAAAAATATGCAGCATTAAGGTACACTTTTCAGATGATTTTAGCTCATTATTCAAATTAGTATCACCATCTCCATACTCTTATTTGGTAGGAAAACATTCACATACTCCTTGTACTAAATTATCTTGGCTTTCCTATAGAGAGATAACAAATATATGCCCTATTAAAGAAGTCCTAAATATCATGTTTTTTTCCATAATGGTGATATTTATTAGTTTTACGTATTATAGATGTCTCATAGATTATAAGAGAATAACTTGAAATTCAGGAGAGAACTAGAAATTGAAGAATTAGCAAAGACATTTTATCTATTAACAAATATTCATTGAGTACCAAAGAAGCACTGGTGTACAGCTTTCCATATCTGCTTGGTACTGCTACTGCCCCAAAAGAATAGAAGCCAGAATTTCCTTTGTGGAAATAATTATCCTAAACCCCAGGTAAGTCTGACTTGTAGTCAATCCCTTAGAAATAATTAGTACAGCCTAATAATACCAAGTCACTAAGGGTATTCTGAAAAGTCAGTAACACCAATAAAATTAACCTAGTGACTTGGTACAATGCCTAGAGGTTAATGCTGGTGGCATTTGAAGTAAAAAAAAAAAAGAAAGAAAGAAAGAGAGAGAGAGAGAGAGAGAGACAGGGAGGAAAACAGAAAGAAAAAAAGAGTAAGTTGAAGGAAGAAAGAAAAAAAGGAAAAAGAAGCAAAGGAAAACACACACAAAAGAGATTAAATTGTTTGAATAAATTTCTACTCCTGAAAGGACCATGAAAAACCACCAATAAAATCTGGTTTAGAAACTAAACTCTAGTTTAGAAACTAGAGAAAGTAAAATAGGAAACAGATTTCATTTTTATTTAATATGTGCTATATACAAATTCAGTTGCTCTCTTAAAGGTATATTCTCTCAATATTTTAAATGTATCCTTTAAACTAGGTTCAGGTATATGCAGCATTTCCTCTAATTTAAATAGTATCATCTGACAATTGGTACATATTTACTATGCCCAGACCTAGTGCAGAATTTTTTGGACATATTTTAAAGTAGGTTTCATATCTTTATTTTAGAAATCAAGGAACTAACACTCACCAAAGTGGAGTTAAATATTTTATACAACCTCCTCATCATATTATAAAGGTGATATATCAAGATTAAACTTTTCAGAATGGTATATATAGGAAGTTCAAATTCTCTCAGATATGTAAAATTCTCCTTGACCTCACCTACCTTTCCTAAATGGGGACAAGTCCTAAAGACTTATTTAAAACTTGAAAACATTATGTAAAACATAAGCATTCACTTCTGCTAACTTTCCTGGTTTAGCAGACCAGGCATAACAAATGCAACTTATAAGATATACATTCCTCTAGAGCTCATTAGCCTACACAAGCAACTGAAATTTTGTTATTCTTGAATAATATACTGACAAAATCCTGTGCCTTTCATTGTCATAGTCACTCATTTGTAGGTATCTGGTGGCATCCAGTGGATAAAAATACCAGGAGTCAAGGAAAAAGAGTACTTAAAAGTCTGAGAAACTGTCAGGTTTTGCTACTTCCTAGCCCATGACTTTGGAAAATTCAGCAATCTATTGAAGAGATAAGAAATTAACTTTTATTGAGAAACTTCTGTGTACCAGAAAGTATTACCCATTTCACAGAGCTCTTACTAAATTAAATGAAATACTGCAAATACAAAAACCTTATTGCAATATTGTACAATGTAAGTTGTTATAGTAATGATGACTGTTATTATTATTACAATATTACAGGTCTGTCCAGGGCTATTGCACAGATTACTTCATATGAAGATTGTGCCCAACTCTATAATGAGCAAACAAAATTAAAATGCACCCTTAGAAATATATCTAGATAAGAAGATGGATTGAATTAAGCAGTTACTATAAATGTTTTCATTAAAAAGATGAAAATAACATGTATATCATGCACACATTTTTTGTATAGAGTGCACTAGATTCTGCCCATCACATGGGACACGCAATTTTAATGGGAAAAAGCTTCTATGTAACCAGCTGATAAGGCTTCCTGTTCTGCAGGCCCACACATTTTCTATGCAAGTCACTCCCCTACTATACTCAATCAATTAATTCAGTCTGATAAGGAATGTTAATATCACTTTAGTGTAAATAGGCATCTGTTAATAGATCTTTCCAGATATTTGGCATATGCAGAAGTGCTGATGAAAGCAGTGATGCTTAAGGCAGTATTTTGAATGACTGTAACAAAATGCAATATGTTTCAAACACTTTTAAAATCTCCCTACAGTATGATGTCTAGATACTAATACAGAAATGGTTCCAAAAGATTAAAAATTATGTGAGAGTATATGAATGTCACAACATTATTTATAAATAGGACCTATAAGACAAAGAAACTATGACACAAGGAAAATAGTAAAGATGGAGAAATTGAAAATTCTATTTTAAGCAAATGCTCCTTCAGCATGCCCATCTTTGTGATCTATTACTCAGGGACCAGGCTTATTCTTTGAGTGCTTAGAAATGTTATAGATGGAAAGACATATATATTTAGATCTTGACCCATTTGCTTCATTTACACCAAGGCTGGACTGTCAAAATGTCAACTAGTATTTAAAAAAAGAGTGTTGAGTTAGATTTCTTGCTAAGCTTCATTTCATAGGGCAGAAATCCTACCATAAACAGCTATTTGAAAGCCGGAACGGGAAACTAGGTGATGCCCCTCAGTGCCTAGTTTTCTGTATCTCAATTACAGTAATATAAAGAAACATTTTTCATGTTTTTTAATACCACCAATTTATAGTGATTCATATGACTTGTCTCAAAATTCTGATCCTTGAGATAGTTCAGCTATTTACTGGAATCTGGAATATTGTAAACTGTTTTCCTTTGTCTCCTCATTAAAATGAAAATTGGGTTAAAGCCATATCATTTGCACTGTGTTACACATCACAGTCTCGATAAATCATCACACTGAAACATGAATGCTTGCTTACCTGACTGAGGCTAAAGATGTGATAGTTTAACATTTTAATTTCTTGGCTTTCTAATCAATTGTTATTGTCTAGTTCAGTGTCGGGGTGAGATGGTAGACAGCATGGACAAAATATTACCTGTGTTTCCCCTTAAACAGTCGCATTTTAGTATCCATATTCATAACATTTCCTTTTATTATAATTTTATATTTATCTAATTTAAGAACAATTATATCTTTAAAATGAAAAATATTATTAAAATCTCTAAAATCCTTCATACACAACATTTTTCATTTTTAACTCTCTGAAGGTAAAAACCATGACAATTTCCTACTGACCACTTAGCAACATAAAATTCTGCTTTCTCATAATATTTTCCTCATGGACGAAAATCACTGCCATTGGTTGCTGAATGTAATAAATCCTAGTTAACTAGTTCAAGTGTATAGTAGACAACTCAAATCTCACAATAAAAAGTGAAGACTATCCAGTTCTGTTGTTAATATACAATGTTTAAAGTAGCTTTTTAAGAAACACTGAAATGAGAAATCTAGAAATTTGGTATTAAGCTTTATAAAAGCAATTTTACTTTTAGGGTCTAAAATATGAATATGCAAATCAAACTTTTCATTATTATTAATTTAGACATTACTAATTAGATTTTAACTAGTCTGAATCCAATAAAATCATGACAAGTTAGTATTAAGTATTCTAAGTTTGACAAGATAAATTACTTATATTTTAGTTAAATTCAAGAAAAAGTCAAGATATAGAATTGAAAAGTAATATGAAGCAGACTTGTAAAGGACACAGTGTTCTACTTGGCAATGGGAGGCACTCAAAGAGGAAACTTTAACAAGGTGAGTAATGACAAGTTCAGAAATAAATGTCAATGGTCTGAGGTGAAAGCAATTATGTTAAAATATAGGACCTGATAAAGTAAAAAAAAAATATGTTTAGAAATCAGGAGCTAGGAAATTGGTACCTTATATAATATGGGTATATAACCACTTGACAGTGAGGGAGAAAGGCAGAGATAGTCAAGACTTTTAGCTTAGAGGTTTAGTGCATATCAATCCTATTAAAAAAATGAATGCAGAGAGGACAGGACAGTTTGTCATTGTGTAATTCCATTGTTTTTTGCTTACTCTTGTTTTAATTTACCCTGCCAAGAGAAACAGAAAATAAAGAATTCACTTGAACAAATAGACTGCAAGCTGTATATACTGTCTCCTCAGATATGTGCTAATCAGAAAAATTAGTGAACTGCTCAAGAATCAGATCTTGCCAGGAATTACAGATCATGTAAGTCATATGAATGGACAAACTTCTCACAGAAGAGCAAGAAGATCATGAAAATAAAAAGACAGAAGGTATAAATTTGGTTACTTCATCTTTTAAGACTCAGTTAGAGGAAAAGATCATTCTTAAGAAGGAAAGAATAAAGGAGTTTGATTAGCCTCAAGGAAGAGGTGGTGGTAAAAATCAAAGAGACTGTTCAATAGAGGGAAGTGTCAAATATTACGCAGGTATGAAGTAAAAGGTCATTGAGTTGGAAATTAGGAAGTAATTGGTACCTTTTCAGAGCCTTTATTTTTCTTTTTTTTCTCCTTAATGCTGGTGGAAAATGGAAACCATATTGCTGTGCATTGATGCATCAGTTAAAAGTGACTATATCAAAATAAGTTAGAAATGCTAAAATCAGTTGTGGTTTGAGAGGACAACTTATTCTCAAGAAGAATGAAAGTTTTGTGTTAGCAATATTGTATTTATTTAACTTTGCACCTTTCTTTTTGCTACATTTTCACAGCATAGGTGTAATCCCATAAATAATTTTTTATTTGAGCTGGACTATTTTTCTGTCAATCTGATTAATTTTATAGTTTTATTTTTATTAATTTTTGAAAATACTCACTGAATTATGATGAATCTATTTCTGGGATCTCCTTCATTTTATTCTTTCATTCTTTCTATATACCAGCCGCATCAATGCTTTGGAGAGCCAGGTACTCTAAGGACTCTGCTGTATTTCTAGTTTCTCATCAGTATTCAAGTGGAAACAAAGTCAGTACTTAAGAGCTGAAGAAAATTAAAATACCAAGTGTTTAGATATTTAAGTAGATAATCCAGTATTAATGCCTTTTTAGACACCGCTATACATTAACAGTTGAAAACATGTAGAACAAACATTTGTTCCTTCTTTAAAAGATCATGAAATTTAGCTGTTTTAGAAACATTTCACTAAGGGGTCTAAGTAAAATAAATGCTTAAGGTCAAGTTGATGATATATTAATATAAATATATGTAGTATATTTTAGTTGAACTTTTATTTATCATCATAAACATAAGTTGAACAGTGAAAGTACACTATTAGCACTATGATGCAAACATTTTTGTCAAAATCTCTCCTATTATGTCTTTCCCCTCAGGGGCAATTGCTATGCTAAAAACTACCCTGCAGTAAATATCTCCCATGGAAATCCACCGGAATTACTCTGATGTCCACATGCCATGTTTTAGATGGAAGCCGGAGACATCAGGAGACATCATTAACATCGATGATCTGAGGCTGCTTTTTGTTCATACCTCTGCAGTTTAAAGACCAAACTCCCTGAGGCAGTTTTGATAACTTTAAAAAGTGATAGAAAATCATCCAGCATTTGATCCAGTAGAGATTTAATTACAAGTTCTTGACTAAGCAAACCAACATAAACGGGTTTCTTCTATCCTAGCAGAAATAATGAAGAACCTAGGCCTTGAAATTATTTTTGTTTGCTTCAAATGTAAATGTACAGTATTATTGTAGTCATAGTTTATACAAAATTGTTTAGTTTTCTTCACACATGAGTGAAATGAAGGTCATATTTTATCAAGATATTTTTAAAACTTACCCATTCGCTGATGCACACACTTGTAAAGAAGTAAATTATATGTGTTAAAATATTCTGGCTGAGTAAATTGCATGTGGCCATAAGTGTATGGAGTCCCTAAATATACCACTGGGATAAAATAGTATTTATCCCTCATTACTCTCTCTCCTCACCTTACCTGAAGACATAATATCTTTCTATGTGTTAATGATTAACCTTTGTAAAATGATTCCCTTAATTGGATTCATTGACTCAATCAACTGCTTGAATTTTAGTTTGTAATCTGAGTCTTCAGTGTTGGAAGGCCATGTGAGAAACATTTCCAGTAGCAATTTCAAAACAGCAGCAAGATCAGAAAAACATGTTTCCTCAATATCAAAATTTATTTAAAATCATTAACCTAATTAACATTTTCACCTGGCCTTCATTTAATGTGCAAACAGCCAGTTGACGACAATAATTACTCACTACAAACTAAGTGGTCAATTAGATACACAATTACCCAATTTGCATGCACAAAAGTCAATTTTATCATTAAAAGTTATTCCTGAACATTATATATAATATAAATGTAAAATGTAGTCTGTAATCACACCATGTAACCTTTCCTACCCTCTTTCCCAAATCATCACTTAAAGACATCTTCTCATACTTATTATTAAGATATCTGCCTCATATTATGAATAATGGAGGAATGATGTAGGTATTTTGAGAAAATAAGATTATTATGCATATACATGTCATACATTAAATGCAGGATGAGGCTCTAATGCAAGACTCTATTCCATATGTAATGCAAAGCTTAAGTCTCACAGGGGAATTATACTAAGAACCAACAGGGTAAAATAATGTACATATGTCTATTTTAGTAGATAACCAACTTTTTACATATGAAACAAAGTTTTCTTTAAAAAGTATTGAAAATGTCGAAGGTGTTTGATGGGACATTAACAATAATCCATTGACTCATCCAATGATTCATATATATTTATCATTACTTGCTGTGTAGCAAATACTTTGGGAATAAAAAATGTCTAATTCACAGATTTTTGTGTCATATTATTCATCCTACTTGCAAACTAGCAATAGATCCATCACCTTTATTAGCCTAGAAAGTTTGAATTTCTACAAATTTTTTATAACACAGAAAACTTAATGCATAGAATTCAGTTTAGAAGTACACCAGAGTACTTGGTTTTACATGTAATTGTAGTTATTTAGGAAGAAGAGTTTTCACTTTAAAGCAACATACATATTTCACTTCATTTTTTACATAATAGGGATTGAAAAGATTGTAAGTCAAATTGCTCCAAATTGATGGATCCAGGTTGCATCCTGAATGATTTTCAGTAAATCTCTTCCATATTCCATTACTTAAAAGATCAAGCCTACCAACTCATTGAAGAAACTGCTGTCCCACTGTCCCAGGGCTTTCCACAAGCTTTCATCTAACCAGCTCTGATTCTCTGTAATACATTTCTCTCCAGTGTATCATATTTTTAAATTGGGATATTTAATTCTACCTATATTATAGAACTAAACTCACTAGACGACCCAAAATGTTACTTTTTCATCAGGAAATTTGAAAGCCTTCATTTTTCATGACCCAGAACTATAAAATAAGCTTCCACTATTGACCTCTTTTATATCTGCAACTATTTTTTAATAAGTCAGTTGACTGTATTCCTGATAGAGATCCCACTTGTTCATGCTGCATCTTATTTTTTTACCTACTAATTTTCTGGTTATCTTCCCATATTGATTTTTTCTTAAATTCTAATATTTAAAGACTTTACTTATTTATTTTTAGAGAAAGGAGAGGGAGGGAGAAAGAGAGGGAGAGAAACATCAATGTGTGGTTGCCTCTGGTGCGCTCCCAACTGGGAACCTGGCCTGCAACCCAGACATGTGGCCCTGGCTGGAAATCGAACCAGAAACCATTTGGTTCACAGACTGGCACTAAATCCACTGAGCCACACCAGCCAAGGGCAATTTTAACTTAAATTCTTATGTGGCTACATAGCATATTTTCCCTTTAAATATGTATAGCATATTTTGTATAACTTAAATCATTCTGTATCCATTGAGGTTTGTTATATGGCACAGGTATAGTCAACTTTGGTATGATACATATTCCATGTATATTTCAAAAGGATGTGTAGTCTTCTATTGTTAGTGGAATATCAATTAGGTAAACTGGTATATAATGTTGCTCAAGTCTTCTCAATTCTTGCTGATTTTCTGCTACTTGTTCTATCAATTATGTGAGAATGATATTGAAATCTCCAACTGTAATTGTGAATTTATGTATTTATCTTTACAGTTCTATCAGATTTTCATTTTTGTATTTCAAAGCTTTGTTAAAATGGCATAAGTGGTATCTTTAGGTCATCTTAATAAATTTATCACCTTAAAAAAGAAAATTACATTCTTTGACACTGGTAAAACCTTTTTTAATTGATTGATTTTAGAGAGAGAGAGAGGAGGGGAGAGAGAAACATTGATTTGTTGTTCCGACTATTTATGCATTCACTGGTTGCTCCTTTTATGTGCCCTGACCTGAGATTGAACCTGCAACCTTGGCTTATGGGGACAACGCTCTAACAACCTGAGCTATCTGGCCAGGGCTTATAACCTTTGTTTTATAATCACGTGTCTGACATTAATACAACCACTCTAGCTTTCTTGTGATTTCTCCCGTCATAGTAAATCGTTTCTCATCTTAATGCTTTTGACCTATTTTGTTTCTTTCCTGTAAAATGAATTTAAAACAATCATTTCCACTCTTAAGTGTAAAAATCCTTAAATATTTACTATTCATATGTTTTTTAAAGTTATCTTCACCCAAGGACACTTTATTTTTCATTGCTTTTCTGAGAGAGAGGAAGGGAGAGGAACACTGATGGGAAGTACCGATTGTTTGCCTTCCATGTGTGTCTGGACCTGGGATCATGATGTGCCCAACCTGAGACTCAACCCACAAAGCAGGTATGAGCTCTGACCAGTAATCGAACCTGAAACTTTTTTGGCTACAGGATAATGCTCCAACCAACTGTGCCACACTGGCTAGGGCTTATTGTTCATCTTAATACAAAAATTGATTATAATTGAGTAGGTAACTAACTGGCAGACACAAAACATAGATAATTTAAAAATTAATCATATCTGCTGATGTTATTTTCACAAAAGCATTAGGAATCCAGTGAAGTACTAATTAATTCATTGAGGCATGTGGCCAAAACATTTCATATCATTTCATTCTAAAACAGACTTGGTCAATAATAAAATATAATATTTGCACTGTGAAAGCCAAAATAAAACCATGTTACATATTCTCATGTCTTCAATTTGCCATAATAGCTTTTTTTTTAATCCTAAGGTTTCAACCTAAGTTTTCCTAAAAAGAAAGAAAATACTGGATAGTATATTTTGTAATTGCTTTAATTAGCCTTTGGTGAAATAATACTATATTGAAAAATTAAAAGGATAAAAATGATTTTGAAATCCTACTTATACCAACATTGTGGGCTGAAGCCTAAACCCTCTTCACTCATCTTTGAACACTTTTCTACATCCCACTAGAGCTGCCTTTTCAGTCTAGAAATGTTCTTCCTGTGAATTCAAATTTTGTCTTTTTATTTTAACATATCCATTCTCATAATTTTATTCAATCAACATGTGTCTAATAAACGTTTAAAAATTGACCTTTGCTGGTAAAAAATATGAAATTAATTTTGTATTATCTGTGGTAGGGGACAAACATAATCCTACTATATAACATGATTTCATGTAAATATTAACTCAAACTCACTGTAAAATTTCAGAGTTGTTTTGTAATAGTTAATAAGCCAGAATCTATTTATAAGACAGCCTCTTTGGGAATAATCTGGGTATATTTTAATTTTTTCTATCTCAAATAATTTCTGTATTCACATTAGAAAATGTGCACTGGGCAATTTAAAGAGGGATACACAGAAAAGTAAATGTGCGTATGCCAGTGTGGCTAGCGCTGCTGAAGGATGGCAATGAAATTGTAAAATGTGTTTGCCATCTCAAACACTTTTAAAACATTTTAAATTAAAAATGTACAAAAGTTCAAACACGTGTACAAAAAATAAGCATAGTAAGGGGTTATATATTAGTAATATATCATAACATATTATATTAGTAACGTATTCAACATTTGTACTGCATTAGCAGAAAAAATAGACCAAGAGAGTTAGGTGAAGTAGCCAGGTTCATAGTGATGGTTAATAGCTTGATCATGTCTAGATAATAAGGAGATCCTTATAATTCCAGGTATTATAAATATTTCCAGCAAGTCTGAAAATGTAGTGTTTCTCTTATGTAAACTTAAAATAGAACTGCACTAGGAATGACTATTTCTATCATATATTGAAATAACTATATTATTTTCATTATGAATTTAATCGGAAGAAATGTGAGAATTGGGTTATCTCCTAAACAGAAACAAAGAAAATAGATTTTTGTGGTTTTAAACATTAAGAAGAGCTTGTAAATATTACTAAACAGGGAAACTGAAACTCTCAAATATTAATTCTCAAATACTTCAACTTCTACCATTTTTCCTTCAAAACAACCAATCTGAAAGTGAATAGTTTCCTATGACAAAATATATTTTAAGGAGAAATGAAATTCTAAATGTTTTAATGCAATAATCAGTAGTTGGATATACAAATACACATAATATTGAATATATTTACATTTAAATATATCTTAAGATATTACATAACTTAAATATGTTATATAATATACATAATATATTTCTCTATATACATGTTTATATGTATATGTGTATTCATATGTGTATATCTACATACATAATTTGGAAATTAAAAAAATAAATATAGAATTTATTTTTTACAGCTGCAACAACCAAACGCAACAAACTGGGTGGCTTAAACAGCAGAATTGCATAATTTCACAGTTCTGGGGGCTAAAAGTCCCAAATCCAAGTGTCCACAGGTTTGGTTCCTTCTGAGGCCTGTATTTCTAGCTTTAGTTTGTAGGTGATTGTTTTCTCATGTCTTTTTACCATGTTTTCTATCTGTGCATATGTGTTTTTGTATTCAATTTTCTCCTCTTTATGTTATCAGTTATATTATATTAGAGCCCACTGTATTGGCCTAATTTTCATTTATTACTTCTGTATATCAAAATATGGTATAGCATGCATATTTTTGTACCTTCACCAAAATGTCAAAATCAATTGATATGAATCTAGATAAATCTCCTGAAGAGGTTTTCTCTACACTTAACATTTTCAAGGTTCAGCCTATCTCTTAACATTTTAATCATTTGATTCAGATGTTCAAGGATCAAATTCAACTTGCTGATTCGAGACTGCAACAACCAAAATTTAATCCATTCTATTTTAGAATTTGTGACACTTGAGGAAATCTCTGTGTTAAAATTTGATGGATTTGGAAGAGAAAAGTCTATCATAATTTGGTCATCCTGCTGCATTCAGTGAAAACTAGAAACCTGGAAATAACCCAAAAAGTTACTGTGAGCTGTGCTGTAGACACCAGAGCATTTCAGTTAGCATCCAAAAATCCCAACAAAGGCGAAGCAGGTTGGCAGATCAAGTTCAAATTTTCATTTTAATTCCAGTTTACATAAGCACTATTTCCTTTTTAAAAATTAAGAGGGATAATGTGGGAAAATAGGGGAAGGGTCATCAAGGAACATGTATAAAGGACCCATGGACAAAGCCAAAGGGGACAGGATGGAGGGTGAGAGGTCGGGATGGGTGGGTTGGGGGGAGTAGTGGGGAGGTAATTGAGACAACTGTACTTGAACAACAACAACAAAAAAAGTTAAAGTGATAGTGACCTTTTATTTTCTAATCTTTTTCCTCCAAAACACAGCACATGTTGGAGTCATTTTATACTCACATATCACAAAACACATTTTATTGTTTAAAAGACTTTAACGTTTTGGGTTTGCTGTGGTTTGTTTTCTTATGGACATAGCAGTTTTCACCTGTAAAATATCCACAACTTTTTGTATGTGTTCCTGGGAAGCACTAAGGGTCTCAGAGAACTACAGAATGGTACAAAGTCACTTCCCTGATTTGAAATAATTGTCCAAAATGACAACCCGAGGCAAATATCTCACTTCCAGGATGTCGAAAGAAGTCTTCTGACTGAGAATAATAAACAGATATTCATCTAGCAGCATTACAAAAGTAAATTAATATTATTAAAGCTTAGCTGTTAAAATAAATTGAGAGTCAAAGGAAGTGAAGGATTTCTATCAATGGTTCATTTTGCACCCAAGAGAGACTCTAAAATGGCTGCTCTTGGCATGTTTTTACATACCTTAGAAGGAATTTTAACATGTAATTGTGAGATGACATGTGAATTACTAAAAAAAAAGCTGAAAACATCTGTAAATAAAATGAGGATTTGTAATATATTGTCAGTAGAATAATTACAATCAGATAAAATACCTGTTATTTTCACTGCTTTTAAATTTAGCCTTTAGGATAATTTTTCATATGTGTATATGCACACATATATTGTATATACACAGAAAAAGACCTGGAGACAGAATTATTTTGTTATTAAGTCATCCACCTCAAAGCACAGGTTTTAGAATTATAGAAGTATGGAATTGGAAGTCACAACAAAACATTTCACCCACAGGAACTTGTTCATATTTAGGTGAAAAGGCAAAAGGAAACATTAAATTTGTCACCTGAAATTTAGAAAAAAATGTATAAAATATCAGGTATATAGGTATCAACTCTACTATCTTGTTCCATACAGAAGTCAATCTGATCTTTTTCTGAAACTTTCTAACTATTATTTTTTTATTTCTCCTCGCTTCCTGTATTAAATTGTATTTAGGATACTAAAATCTATGAAATGCTTTAACACTACCTCCAAGCCAACACCTACTTGTATTTAAACCATCATAAAAACACAACATTTCAAATGTTTAAAGGAACATAAGCCTGTGAACATGAATAGGCAATATAGGCCTCTTTTTTGTGGGGGAGGAGGTGGGCAGGGTACGGGTGGGCACTAACATTTTTCATTGAGCATTTACAACTAAAAGAAAGTGATATTTTGACAACTTTGTTAAATTAGCCAAACTTGAATTAACTGTAAGAATCATTTCAAAGTTAATTGCAATTATTTCTGATTATTGATATTATAGAAGTTTTAAATATTAAAACTGTACTCACATTTATTAATTTGACTTTTAAAATAGGTTTAATCTCTTATTGGTTTAATTGAAATACACTCAGGCTATCAGAAAAGATATTTGTTGTATTTCATAAAAGAAAGATTAATATACCCATTCTATGAAAAACCATTCAGTTTGGTCAGTGAACATTTTCTCAAATACTTCCTGTGTTCTGATAAAAAAAAAAATCATTTTTGGTAAAGAGAAATAGAATTTCCATTTTCTTAAATTTAAATTTATTTTCAATGTCTGAGATAATCACATTTTACGAGAAAATTAATGGTTTTAGAATCACTTAAATATACACACACACACACAAACCCTTAAAAATAAGATTGCTTACTCAGAGATTAAAAGCATCTCAATCTCTGAGTATAATTTGTGACATTCATTTAGCCTAAAAACACAGATTATTTGAAGAGGACGGAATAAAAGCAGGCAGGGAAAGTTAAGAGCGGAGAGGTTGTATCATTGCTACTTAAATTTTGGTTAATTCAATAATAAACACTTATTATGTTTCAGATATGAGGTATAAGTTCCCATAAATCACATTCTCACACATGTGAGTCTAGGTTCAAATTCTATTTCATTTATTTGTTTCTGAGAGCAAGATGTTTGTAAGGAAAGGCCATTTGTCATTTGGATGAATTGCAATGTATTGTACAATCGCTGAAACACAGTGGGTACTCAACAAATATTTGCAAATGGAGAAATTTGGAAAGCATGACAAAGATTGATTTTAAAAATGAGGGTACCTGATAGAAAATTAAGTGATATCCTACTTAAGGTAGAAATTCACTATTAACTTCTTCATGGTTTAGAAAAGTAAATGATTGATATCCCAAAACCACAAAGGAGAGGGTAAAAACATAAAAATGGACTCAAAAAGTCATAACAGAAAGGGAAGGATGGAGAAAAGGGAGGGGGTTTGAGGGAGGGAAGAGAGAAAGGAAGAGAGAGAGAGAAAGAGAAGAAAAGGGAAAAAAAGAGAAACATATTGAATATATATGACATGCTAGGACCTATATTTAATCATCTCAATCCTATCAACTCATTTAATTCTGAAATCTGAAAACAATTGTATGGAAGGGCATGACTTCTTTCCATAGATAAGAATCCTTAAATCCTGAGAAGTGACAAGACTTCTTTAACAGGAAAGCTAGCTGGAGACTGACTCAGTATCACATCTCTCTGCTTCACTACCCACACTGCAGCCACTATTCTAGCTGTGAGCGCCTGTATACCAGGGTTTTTTCCAGGTGAGAAAAGCCAGTCAAAGTTAAAGCTTTCTTGCCTTGATTTTTATTTTATGTTTACTGTGGTTGTTTGCAGAGGGCAAGGTCTTACAGAGCTGGCAGGAGAGAGCATATTGAGATAAACTGAGCACACAATTAATCAGAAATCAGACTGTGACATGCTGCTGACTTCAAAAGCTTGGGTTGATGTTGCAATTTCTTTGGAAATGGGAAGGAAATGTCCACAGAATGTTTCTAACTAAAGAGGTTAACAAGTGAAAACCACAATACAGCCAAGGGGAATATAAAATAATTTGTTAAGACAATCTAAAGTTCCTATTCCTCTTTTAACATAGAATCATGTCCAGGTAATATATTTTGGGGATTATAGTTAAAATAACCTAGAGACAAATTATGTAAACAACTTATCATATTTATAATATATATTATAAGTATATGTTAAATAGATATATTTAAAGAAAATGCAGTTTTGCTCATCTTTAACTCACTATTATATCTGGAGGAGTATTGATCAAAAGGCTGTGATTTATTTTGATTGCTTTCCTTAGACTGCACAGAATCCTAGTCAAGATTCAAGAATTGAGAGCTGGCTAAACCAGCATCTGCTTCAAAAAGACAACCTTGACTTTTCTAGAATTACTAAAATGGTGGTGGAAATACTGGAGCACGGAGCACAAAACACAAGTTGCTATTCCATTGTTTTAGCATTATAGAATTATTCTGAGTTGTTTTCTAGAGATATAGAGAGAGAATTATTCTACAACTGTACTGGAGGTAGAATTGATGTGTTTTGTAATTAGTATTCTGCTGGAGAACAGGGGATCCAGAGAGAGGCTCGGATAACACAGCGATGTGGGAAGAAGACAGGAGGATTTATGATAGTTTCAGACAAGCCTGTGAGGTCCCCAGGCTATGTGCAAGCAGAACTGTCAGGCAGGCGGTAGGGCACATGGCTCGTGAGTGAGAGCTGCACTCCCAGTCTGGAGGAACACCAAGGTAACGGAGCAGAAGTGAAACCTAAACGTCTGCACCTGGGACCAAAAAGCAGTGTTTGGACATGTAGGGGAGATACTAAGAAAACATCTGCACAAAGATGTCAAAGGGACAGAGTATTTCAAGAAAAACTTATATATATAAAATATATGTATATGTGTGTGTGTGTGTGTGTGTGTGTGAACATATAGCCAAATAGGTCTAGTTTAAGTAAGGCTTTTAGAGACTTCCTTAGACTTTAGTCAAAAAGAAGTTGTTGATAACCCTGATGAGATGTTTTCATGATCACGGTATCGCCGCTGCCAGGGAAGTATGCGATGTTTTCAGAGAAATGGGTAGGGGTCAGTAAAGAAAAATGCCAACCAGAAGGAAAACTATTTCTCTCTATTGGCTCCTCATAACCCTTCTGACACCAAACGTGTGGGTTTTCTCCCATACTAACTAATTCTCCAGCTCTCCAGACACCAGCTGGGTGTCCTACAATTACTTCTGAAACAAACTGTCCAGAGTTACCATAGGTTAACTGTCCAGACGCCATAGGTTAAGGGCCCAGCCCCACAAGACTGCCTCCCATTTCAGGTGCCAGTCATCAGTCTGGACCAACTGTACTTCAGACTGACAGGCTATAAACCAGGGGCTGCCATGCCCTCCCCTCCCCTTGAGTTGGATAATGTGCTAGAAGGGCTCACAGAACTCAGGACAGTGCTTTACTTACTATTGCTGCTTTATTACAAGGGATACAACCCAAAAACAGCCGAATGGGAAAACACATATGGCAGGGTATGTGGGAGTGAGTGTGGAGCTTCCACGCTTTTTCCACAGGCACACCATCATCCCAGTAGCCAAATGTGTTTAGCACTCTGGAAGCTATCCAAATCTTTTCACTTAGGTTATTTTTTAATGGGGTTTCCATCATGTAGGCACAATTAATTACATCATTGGCCTTTGATTATTAGTAACTCAATGTCCAGTTCAGTATCCCTCTATGGAGGTTGGAGACTGGCCTAAGTTTCAACCCTATAATCGCATGGTTGGTTCTTCTGGCAACCAACTTCCATCCTCTAAGTGCCACCTCGTTATCATAAACTCAGGTGTGGTTGAAAGGGTCTAATTATAAATAACCAAAGATGTTCCTCTCACTTTTACCACTCAGAAAAATCCAAGGGTTTTATTAGGTCTGTGCCAGGAACTTGAAATGAAGACTAAATATATACTTCTTATTACATCAGATGTAGAGATCACATGAGACTTCAGATGAGTGACAAGTGAAGAAATAAAGACAGCAAGTATAAAAAAACTTTCCAAGAATATGGGTGCTATGGGAAATCAGGATTAGAAGGGCTAAGAAGGCTTGAAAGAAAAAGGGAAAATTGTTTTGTCAAAATTTTCTAAAGTGTTATATGGGCAGAACCAAGCCATGGACTTAGAAAAACCCAGGAAGGCCCTGGCTGGTGTGGCTCAGTGGATTGAGTGCCGGCCTGTGAACCAAAGGGTTACCAGTTCAATTCCCAGTCAGGACACATGCCTGGGTTGCGGGCCAGGTCCACAGTGGGGGGTGTGGGAGGTAACCACACATTGATATATCTCTCCCTCTCTCCTTCCCTTCCCCTCTAAAAATAAATATATAAAATCTTTTAAAAAATATTACAAAAACAACAAAATCTTAAAAAAAAAAAAAAAAGAAAAGAAAAAACCCAGGCAGAAGCAAAAGGTTATAATGAGAATGTAATGAAAGTAATTGTCCTTAGAGTCAAAATTGACTTTTATTGGCTTCCCAAGCATCTGGATGTACAAGTGCTTTCATGGCTTTTCTTCTGGATTAGTCCTCATCAAACGCATTTAAACTTACTCTGAGACTTCTAGTCTCTGTATCTTTGGGAAGACCATAACTCCTATCCTGATGTGGGCTCCAGCTGAATTTCCACACCATCTGAGTAGGTCTTAGTATTTAGTCCTGGAGGCCCTTTTCAAGAGCCCTGTCTGAAGATCGAGTTTCTTTATAAAGGAAAAGAATAGAAAAAATATTTATTTTAATCTGAAGATGTCATATACAAGTCAAAAACTAATATACTATTTTTCCCTAATAGTTCTGTATACTTAACTATTTACACTTTCAGAATGGACATATTTCTACCAACAATTTCCTGAGCCCGCTGACAATTCACAGGCAAGGGATTTGGGCATTATGAGCAAATACTGTGTGTCTTCAGACTGTCAAAAGGTAAAAATGATACACTTTTCACCAAAGTTATAGACATGTTGTGAGGAATTTTGCAGTCTGTGAACTAGATATCATTCCTCCGTGTGAGAAGTGTGTTCAAGTGTAGAGCTTGAAAGCCATGCCTTGGGTTTTATATGGAAAGATGACATGATTGAAAGATGACAACAGCCCAAATGACAACTTGAAGAAATAAAGAACAGGGTACGTTATCTAAAACATGACAGACAAACACAGCTTGCTATTCTAAAGAGTGATTTCATTAACATGATACTGAATATATTCTCACACTTATCAAGAATACGTAAGTTCATTAGAAGACATTTATATTATATTGCAATTATTGGGTATTTTAAGATGTAATGTGACCCTTAGATAAATAGTGTGCTTCCATATAACATTATTTAAAGTTTCACTTATCAC
The DNA here is from genome assembly GCF_022682495.2 of Desmodus rotundus. NCBI lineage: Eukaryota > Metazoa > Chordata > Mammalia > Chiroptera > Phyllostomidae > Desmodus > Desmodus rotundus. The sequence continues at coordinate 70,033,924 of NC_071388.1, read as the reverse complement.
CCTAGAGATAAATTATTATAAAATGTTTGATATTTCATGTAAATAGCATTTTTATGCATGGTTAAACTTACCTTATTGATGAGTCTACTACATCAAATAATATATATGACTTAGGGTGGCTATATTATATAAAATACTACTCTATTCTATAAGTGTGAAAGATATACCAGAAATACAAATGATTTGGTCTAAAATAGATAGTATTTACATAATGAGATCTAAAATTCAAGACTTTTATATTTTATTAAGTACTTGTTATTCTGAGACATATCTCCTTAGGCTTCATTTCCTCTTAATTCTGAAAAACAGCATTTCTTATTCATGTACTGCCTGACCAAAGACTCACATGTAGCACAGTTAAGATTAGAAAATAGATCTTGAGACTCATAAGCCCAATTCATAAAAAATTAATAGGATCAAATCATATTATTTTCAATATTTTATTTGGAAAAACATGAACAATTAAATTCAGAACAACATGCTACTTCATATAATTTTAAAAGAGAAACTAACATTTTTTACCAGTAGACACCACTCTGATAATACTAGTTAAAATAAAGAGAACCATGAATACATCTTAAGCAATAGTATTTTTTTCTTGATTTAAAAATTATTTTGCTTAAAAGGCAAGTTTTATCATTTTAAAACTTACATGAGAAATTCCCAATTTAGAATCATATTATGGCAGATGCTGGTAGGATTTAAAAGTATTCAAACAGAAGTAAATCACCACTGTGGGAAATTTCATTTTCATTTTCAATATACTTCCTTTAAGAGATATGGACCACGATAACTGGTATCTGAAATACAGTAATCAATGCAATAAAGTCCTGGAAAGCATTATGAATTAAAAATAAATGAGCTAGACCCCAAAAAGAAGTTACAGAAAACAAAATAAATGCTTTATCAGCACTACAGCAAGCTACATTACTGAGGGAATGCTGACACTGGAAAAGATAAGCATTAATACTTAAAAGGAAGTGTGTCAATATATTTTATTATTTTTGTCTCAATATAAGTGCATGTAGAATTCTGAAACTCGAGTGAGCCAAGTGGAAGTCTGTTGGCCTGTTGTGTGTCTGTGACATGGCCGAGAGTGTTTCCTTGAACCAAACTGACGGCGGGAGGCATCTGCCAGCAGCGACAACAATCATGTTATGGAGACTGCCTGCAGACAGAAAACTTTCACACTGTAGTTTGTTACGTGGGAACTAACAAGAGTGTATGAGATGCCAGTCTGTTTCAAACCATAGAGAATACTGTAGAAAAAGGAAGTTCACCTTTTTGCTTTGTTGATATATTAAACAGCAAATTTGTTGTTACTCAATTTGTTCTGCATTTGATCTATTCTAGAACAGGGTTTCTCAACGGTGTTATTACAGACAAAATAATAATTTTTTTGTGGAGAGCTTTCCTGTTCTTTGCAGGATGTTTAGCAGCATCACTGATTTCTAGCCACTTGACCTCGTCATCCCTGCTCCTGAGCTGTAACAATCAAAAATGTCTTGAGACATTGCTGGTGTACCGCTGGGACAAAGTTACCCCTTGTTGAGAACTACTGTTTTAGAGTAATTATTTCAGTTATATACTTCACAGAATTTTATATTAATTAATGCTATCTCTGGCTGTATATATAAACAGGAGAATTTTAGTAATACCTATTTTTAAAAATGTATGAAAGAACTTAATGTTTTATGTACTAAATAAAGGATAGCTATTACACTAATTCGTTGTCAGAATAATGACTACCACGTCTGTCCTCATATTGTGTTCATAGCCTAATTTTAATTTAATATTTTTATTTGTCTTAATGTTAAAACTATTAAAAATTAAATAATATAAAGTTTCTCCTTTACACTGTAATGTCTTGTAAAACACACTAGTTGAAAGGAGGCACAGTTGAAACATTGAGTTTAAAGTAAAGAGAACTAAAGTAACTACACATTAATAAATAAATTTTACCCCTGGCTGGTGTGGCTCAGTGGATTGAGTGCCAGCCTGTGCAAACCAAAGGGTCTCTGGTTCCATTCCCAGTCAGGGCACATGCCTGGGTTGGGGGCCAGGTCCCCAGTGCAGGGTGCGTGAGAGGCAACTGCACATTGATGTTTCTCTCCCTCTCTTTCTCCTTCTCTTCCCCCCCTGTCTAAAAATAAATAAATAAAATCTTTTAAAAATAAGTAAATTTTATTGAATGATTATTACTTCCCAAATCAAATATTTTCAACACTCAGAAATCCAAGAAGGTAGACAAGCTTCATCATGAGAACAATATTTTTTGTATAACTTTAAGATTTGTGCCCTTAACATTCTGGCTTTGAGTGTTTGCTCTGTTTTGCCACCTGGGGATTTCTCGTCCTTTCTTTTGAGATTGGCTTTATTAACGTATTTTTGGTATGGTTGCTGTATTTTATGTAGCATTTCTACATAAATGGAATGGGAGCTAATATATGTCAACTCACTTCACTATGTAACCAGAAATACCCCACCTTTTATTATTTAATGCCCAGATCTAAAACTTAACATTTGGGGGCACATAAGTTTAAAATTAAAGCAATTAAATAACAAAGAAATAGTCTTTATTATAAATAAAGACCAAGAGGCATTATAGATCATCATAATAATATATTATGTGAATTTATTTTATAACAGAAGGGGAAAACCTATTTAACAAATGTTTCACAAAAGCTTTCAAAATGTAAATCCCAATGTGTTTACTAAAGCCGGAGGAAGCTACACTGGAAATGAAACAATGCAATCTTTGTTACTGACAGACTACACTCAGCCAGTCCCTCATTTCAGCTGCATACTAAACAGAGGATTAGAATACCTCTGCAGCTAACCTGTGATGATGCTTCACGATTTAATCACAGCTCAACATATATATTCCGCGAATGAGATATTACAGTGACATTCACCGCAAAGGAAATGTATTACTTAAAAATACCATATACTCCTAGCTGAGGGAAGGTGGGGACATGGTTGTATAGTTTTCAGAATTTACATGTGGAATATTTGAAGTTTTCAGACGAGTAAACTGAGGTCCAGAGAGATTAGTAATAGAAAGAGATAGGGACCATATTACTTCACACTTCGCTTTATCTGAAATTTACTCATTTAAGTTGGGGCTTTATGAAAACTACAATGGAGTACTGTTTGCATACTCTTTCCTAGATATCACTTGTTGTTCCTGACTACAGTTAGAAGACAAATTATGAGCACTTCTCTCTCTTAAATATCTCCTTTCCTGATGTATCCTTATGGACATACATCCATATAATCCTCTTTGTTAAGTAATGAATTACTCAGTGTCAAAATTTAGTTATTTAAGAGGACATATATTTTCTGTTGTTAATGTATTTTCAAATTTTTAAAAATTATAGTTTTCCTAAAGAAAGAAATTCTCATCTTAAAAACAATGGATGAACTGAATGCTGTCATCGTTAATAAGTATGTGCACGAAACTCCCAGCTATTCCTTCTGGTATTCAAAAAATTACTTGTTGTTAATGTTTGGATTTCAAGAAATTGAATATTAGACCTTTATTCTACCATGGAAAGATTATTTATTTATACCAGAGTGGCAGCTATCTTGAAAACTATCCCAGAAAACCGTGCACAGCTTCATCAATTCCCTATTTTTGTTACATTTCAGTCACATGCTCTGCCATTTAATTTTGCTCTTTCAAATTGTTTTTATGGTGGTTATTATGAGTTGAATTGTGTCCCCCCAAAATGATGCATTGTGTAACCCTCAGTGACGCAGAATGAGACCTTACTTGGAAGAGGGTCATGACAGATGTTGAGATTAAGTCTTACTGGAGGAGGGAGACCCTTAATAAAAGAGGCTCCTCTTTATAAAAACTTCTCCTGTGAACAACTTAGAAGACAGGAGGATGCCAAGTGAAAACACAGACACACAGGGAGAAGGCAGCCCTGTAATCAGGAGGAAGTGATTGGAGTGATTCATCTACAAACCAAAGAACACCTGGGGCTGCGACTAGCTGACACAGGCAAGGCAAGGTACTCATCTAGAAGCTTTAGATGAGTAAAGCACCATCTTGCCAGCACCTTGATTTCAGACTTCGAGTCTCCAAAAGTATGAGAAATCAATTTCTCCTATCTTAAGCCACCCAGGGTGTGGTACTTTGCTAGGGCAGGTGTAGAAAACGAATGCAGTGATATTAAAAAATAAAAATTATCTTGTATGTCTGTATCATAAATGCAGAAATGAAGATAACAACAAATTTAATTTTTTTTTTGCTTGGATCCCATGTGCATTTTCTTTTACAATCCTCACCCCCCTTCAACCCAATGAGGTTGACCCCAGAGTTCAAATTTAGACTTTTCTATTTGAGACATGGATATCATTACTAAAAAGTAATAAAGACAAAAGTTTACCACATGATAAAAATACAGTTCATTTACTCATTAAGAGGCATTATGAAAGTAACAGTTACTAAAATAAGTATGAATATATCTTATATCTGAAAAGAAATTAAACATTTATCTGGGAATTATATATATGACCTTATTTGATCTTTTCAACAACCAGAGATTATTAAGTGGGTCAGGCATTACCTTTCTTGTGTTATAGCTAAGAGCACTAAGGATTTGTTAATGTAGCTATAAATGGAATAGTTTGCAATAGAAAGAAAATCCATTGTTAATATCCAGAAAGTGATTTTTAATATGAAAAACTATTTTGTCCAACTTTGTTAAAAACAAATAGAAAATTGAAACATAACTGCTCTGCTGTTAGGAACAATTTGACAGCAACCAGAGGGCAGGTAGGAGGGGACAATAGAGAGGAATGGTTTTCAGGAACAACTGTAAAGGACACATGGACAAAACCAAGGGGGGGTGGAAGCAGGGGAGGGAGGTGGGGATGGCTGGGGTGGGGGGCAGTGGTGGGGGAATAAATGCAGACAACTGTACTTGAACAACAATAAAATAATTTTTAAAGAAAGCACTGCACAGCAACATAGGTATGTAAATGCATGAGTAAAAGTACTTAGAGAGCACCCAGAAATGATCAGGTACCATTTTCGCCGTATTTGAACATCAAGGCAGTGAAAGATGAAGACAATGGTGAAAATTAAGGTAACTAGTGAATGGAGGAGAGCTGAACAAAGCTAAATTCAATTTATAGCTAATTGTTTCCTCTACATGTTGTATTTTTTAAACAATTTTCTTGAGACACTAATATAACCAAAAGTAATATATCACTCTATGTTTCATAAAGAATTAATACCTATTAATTGTAACTTTTAGTTTGTGAGTACAGAGTGTGAGGGCCTCATTTTCGAGTTCGGCATGGGGACAGGAAAGCAAGCTCTGATTGGGCCACTGGTCTCAGTGGTGTGATCATCCGCCACTCTCGTGAGTGTTGTCGCATGTCTTCAGGGGCAGTAGCATCTCTTTTACTAAAGAATACAGGAGATTAATGTTTGCTCTCATCGGAAAGGCATATTTGCCCAAAAAAAGTGAACTAAAATTTTGGTATCCACAGAGAATGTTTGCCTTTCTCTTTTAAGAGGAGAAAAAAAAAAGCAATAATTGGAAATGTTTACTGTGGCTAATGGGGGAAGCTTTAACATATAAATCCTTTTAACTTTGCTTTAAAAAGTCTTGCTCAAGTGGTTTAGATAGGAGTATAAGTAAATGAACTCTTTTTTACTACATTCATTTTTATTGAGGAAATAGTATTACATTCTATAGCTAAACCACACGATCTTTTTATCAGTTGATCAACTCGACCCAAGCATTCCGATGGTCTGTGAATTACATGTGTGTCAGTTGCCAGTAGCAGGCAGTACCACTGCATTCCCTCTGCATATTTATCAGTTTCAGAAGTAGTAGAAACTTCACAGCACTGCTTGCCTAGAGAGGAAGCAAGGCTCTCCTCATTAGCAGACAGTAGGATCCACGGGGTAGCAGGTATTTGATTATTAATATGAACTGCTCGGGCCATTAGCTGTCACCTGTTTCAGAAACTTGTGTGGTGCTGTTTAGCTTTGGACTTTCTTTCCTGCTGTCAAATTTAGTTAAAATGTGCTTCTGAGATTAAATATTGTAAGGCGAAATACACAGTAGGAACAATTTCATAAGTCATTCTCCTATAGGAATCCTGGTTTAAAACTAAATTAATTCTTAATACATAATATTTTGTACAACTTTCACAGCTCCCTAAACCTTAGGATAGAGACAACATTTATTAATAATGTCCTGAGGTTTTAGAGTCATCATGCATCTTTATAATTCATTTTATCTCTTTGAAATAGCACTTGCTATAAATTGATTTATGTCCCATTGATTTTGAAGTTGCTGTCAGGGAGCTGTTTTTATCTTAAATTTTTATAATTACATTAATTCAAGACTTCTGTTAGGTTTTTAATTTAGATTATTAACAGTAAACTTTGAAAAAATAGTCATGTACTTTTTGTTATACTTTTCACTTTGTAATTGATAGGAGCATTTCAATTCAAGAATCATACCTTTAGAAATGCATTACTATGGGTAATATACAGCAAGTAAAATGATGCGGTTAAATCATGTCTCATTATGTTCACACACACCCATTTTATAGAGTGAAAGATCTGGAAATGAAAAGATTAAAAGCGAGAGAGTGTGCTTCAAATTAAGATGTAGCTTACTTTTACTTTTTTTGGATTTACCAAAGGCTGAGAGTCCTGTTACTAATGGTAAACACGATTTTAGTAGATATTTTGGATCATTCATCTAAATGCCTATTTATTAGAAACTGGGGGTGGGGCAGATGCATGGCCAACTGATGCTGACAGGATTATTTTCTTCAGGACGTCCCTTCCTGCTGACAGTCTGGCGGATGCATGCTAGTGTTTTCCTATCTGCAAAATACTCCTTCTCCTCCAGTATTTGTCTCTGGCACAGTTTGTAGAAGCTCTCACTTTTTCCATAGACTCATTGAAAACCCTTAATTACGAGAACATTATTTTCAAACTCTGTGACACAGAGCATGCACATTTTCATACACTAACAGAAAACCCAGTGTTCCTGCTCCCCTACTTCCGCAGTGCAGAAAACAGACTCTGAGAGAGACATGGTGATATTATTTCTGAACATCCTTTCATGCTCTGAGAGGGCCAACATCAGGCCCCGTCGCAAGGCTAAAGAAAATGGAACAAGGTAGTATATTTTATAAAGCAATCAGAAAAGACTACCAGATGGTTGCAAAATTTGTTTGCCACGTTCTCTATAGTTTTCCAGAAAATACTTACTCCAAGTTTTGCAAGCTTTTATATAAATGTCCAAGGGACTCTTCTGCATAAAGTAATGCAGTAGAGACTATTAATATCAAATTCCATTTATGAAAATGACCTCGATTATACAAAGTGAATTTAACAGCAAAGAGGTCTTGATTATGACAAGACATGTCTGAACACTTCTATTACAGCTAAGTAATAGCTAAGTGCCTTCTCATAGTCTTTTAAAACTCTGCAGAACCGACCACAGCTAAAGGTCTGTCACTTTGCAGCTTCTGGTTTACACGACGTGACTTGATAGGAACTGCAGAGCCCTCTGCTCTGCAGAAGAGTCTGGGCCCTAAACTTTTATTATCAGCAACATATCCCTTCTCCTTCTCTCATAGGTGATCTTTTTACATGCAAATATTCCCTCCTAGGGTAACATTTTAAGTTAGAAACAGGAGACAGAGAATGAATTTATTGTTTTTCATTCTTTCCTGATGATGAAAATAGAGTAACTGGTAACATTTTCTAGAATTGCACATATTGAAAGGAATCTTCTATTTATTATTAAAGCCCTTCCTGCTTCCCAAAAAGATGAGATACTTTAAAACAAAGAATAGATATACTAAAATCATTAAACTTAGACCTAAGAAGAATTTATAGCAAGAGTCTTTGTCTAAGGGACATTAAACACTAAAATGGACACAATCTTCAATAGCAGTTTTACAAAACGAGCAGAGGCATTCTTTATGTGGCCATTTCTTGCACTGACCTTTGATGAGAAGCCAAGGGGGTGATGCCAGATCATAGCTCTGCAAAGGCATTTCTGAAGGGGGTAGAGTAATATAGTTCTGGTATGTACCATTCTGATGATCTGACTTGATACAGGGATAAAGCCTAAAGAATCTAGAGATGAATGGTTGATGTATCCCCAGGCTGCTGATTCCTCTGGAATTTCAATTGACTAAATTATCAGACCATTGAGAACTGAGACTTCTGCTGTGCATTAAAATGCCTTTTTTGTGTGTTAAACATTATTAGCAACGCACATAATAATAACAGCGATGACAATAATAAGAGCTAACATTTAATGAGTGTTTGCTATGTTCCAGATCCTGCACAATTAACTTGCATGACTTATTTCAGGCTCACAATCTCATGTAGCAGGTACTTTTCGTTTCATGTACATTTTATGGAAGAAAAAATGGAAGTTTGCAGAGAAGCAAATTTCCTGTGTTCACCCAAACAGTGAGTCTAAAGTTGGAATTTGAATCCAAGCAAGCTGACCCCAGTGGCACCAGCCTATACGACTTGGGTTATATTTTAGGCACTGAAATTATAACTGGAAAAGGCACTTCTATGTAACCCAACCAAATAATTTAGTTTATATTCTTGTTCAGCTGAAGATTTTCCTCACCTCCTCAAAGAGTAAGCTTCAGAGTGTCTTCAGACAGTCATGATTTTCAAAACTCAGCTTGCATCTTCTCTAACTAGAACCTGAGTTTGGTTCTTCGAACCAGTTCATTTCAAGAACAAAACAGATGTTTGAGGGTAAGAAGTTTATTAGCATATGTTGAAAGTAGTTAATGTGTTTGTTAAATAAATACAATAAATATTTCCTACCTTCTTGTACATATTGAGAATACTCCAGTGCTGTTATAAAAAGAAAGCAAGCCCCAGAGACATAGTTGTCTATCTCACTTGATGTGGTAAATGGATGTATATATAAGTAATCTAAGAATTGAATCAAATGATTGTGTAAGTACCGTATAAAAGGTGTGTGTGGTGGTCAGGGCTGATTAGGACATGGTTCTGTCTTATACACTGCATATCCCTCGTCTACCCATATTAACTTTATAGGTTATACTGGGATAAGGGCTCTGAAACACAATTGAAATCTTGCTATCTATAATGAGTTAATGGCTCTACAGAATGTAATAATTGAGCGATAGATCCTCTAAAAAGCTAGTTTTCTCAGTGAGATAATACATTGGGTAGGTAAGCTCAATAATAGGATAATAGTGCTTTAACTCATCCTGAGGTCCTTTAAAATTTCAGATTGTTGCTGTTGTCCAGTTTTTAATTGAGATGAAGAGAATATCACCTCAATTGTAGTGGTAAAAATAGCTCTTGTGGGTCTGTAACTTGGAGGAAAAATACAGGAATGAAAAAACGTGCTGTGAAAAAAATAGTTGAAAATCATGATGTTATAATAGAAATGCTCCAAAGCCTTATTCCCTCTTCAACAAAATGTAACAATCAAAAAAAAGAGACAACTTGTTTAACAAGAGAAGTTCTTTCCTCAAATGTTTATGCAATTTAAAGCAATTGAAGAGACACAACAAAAGTAGTTACTGGGTCTTGGTTGAATGGTGTTTGGTACCTTTAAGATATATGATAGTGCAAAATTTATAAATATTACCTGCTTGTACAGGGTAAGGATAGGCAAACTCCACATATTTAAACTATTTTACAACTTGAGGACTTGTTTTGCTATTTTTAGGTGGGCACTTTTAGAAAAAAATGTATAATTATTGTTACTGTAGCATTTAAAAACTGTGAATCAAATATAATTATGATGCTAAAAAATGTCAATGAAATTTAGATTTTAAAATCTAAATAAAGAGCTCCTTTTAACTAAATCCAAATAGTGTTTCTTTAACATTTGATCTTCCTGAGTTATAATTTATGCATCATTAATAACATTAAAATTAACCTATATTTTCTTGTGAGATAACAGAAGGAATAGGAAATCATGTCATTTAGTAAGCTGGGGGTTGTTCCTCTCATAGCACAAAACTCTCTTAACAAAGAAGAAAAGAAATGTGTTTGAGACTGACCTCCCAAACTATGAAATAAAAGTACAGCATTAAAAAAATTTAATTATAGCCCTGGCTGGTGTGGCTCAGTGGATTGAGTGCCGGCCTGTGAACCAAAGGGTCGCTGGTTCATTGCCCAGTCAGGACACACGCCTGGGTTGAGATTGAATCCCCAGGGGAGGTTGCACCAGGGCAACCACACATTGATATTTCTGTCCCTCTCTTTATCCCTCCCTTCCCCTCTAAAAATAAAATGAATAAACCTTTGAAATTGTTTAATTATAATACAGATTGCTTTTTTTTAGTTTAGTTGTCATAGCAATAATAAACTTCTGCAGATTTATGATAAACCATTTAAAAAAGGAGCTTTGAGAGAAGGTGTATTCTAGTAGACAAGACACCAGTCTAGGAATTCAGGAACACAGAAATTCAGTAATGATTTTGGAAATAACTCACTCCTTTACCTTGGCCAAGTACAATGTCTCTTTGATGTTTATTGAGAAAAAGCTCCCCCAAATTTCTGGATTTCTATGCTTCCTAGGATTTACTTTAAGAAAAATGGCCAAGCATAGCACAAAATCCTGGAGCTTAAAAGATAAGGCAAAGGATGCTTGTTTAAAATAGAAATATACATATATAAACTAATATATAAAAGTAAAGTATTTGTCACATAATGATAATGATCTTTTCCATTGATATGTAAAGAAACTCCTCTTCTACAACTTGTGAGAATTAAAAAAACATACATCTATATAAATGAAGTTCAAGAACAGGCCAAATTTTCTCTAGGGATAGAAAGTGGAATAATGGTTATATCTGGGAGAAGGGATATGATTGGGAAAGAGAATAAAGAGTGTTGAAGTGCTATATCTTGACCTTAAGATATATACACCTCTATTCATTTGGAAAAGATATTAAGCTGTACATTTAAGGTTTGGACATTTTATTGCACATATATTGTAATTAAAGAAAAAAAATAAGCCTCTTATGTGAACCGCAGGTATGAAAGCAGTGCTGTCTCCAGTCTACACAGTGTCTTTGTGGAATTAGAAAAAGGTACTTCTGGCCGATTCAGCTTCATGGGGAGAAAACTGGGCTAACGGAAAATGGCAGGGATTCAGTCTTCACTCACTTGGTAGACTCGACACAACAGTTTTCTGCACTGGTTCATGAAAGTAAATATTATAGAGGAAGAAGAGAAACATAAAAATATGGATTTGTATGAGTTTAATCACATCTTAAAATATGATAAAGTTATTCCATGATAAAATGTTTTAGATTTAGTAAAGGAAAATCATTTTTTTTAAATTTTCTAAGATAATATATTTCCATACGCCAATTGTGACCTATGTAATTCACTGGTATTGCGTATTTACTCAGGAAAAGAGAACTCTGACGAACAGTCTCCTTCATAAGACCGACATGGTCAATATCCTGCGTATGCAATTAGTGACCACAGAGAAATCATTTCCATCCACCCCACGCAAGTCAATTCCTTAACAATAAGACGTGAATTTAGAGAAGATATATTTAAAGTAAGGCTAACCAGAGCTCAGCCGAAGATGAATTAAATTGTTTTTTGTTGTTGTTGAAATATAAGAGTTCAGATTATGTATTTGGTAAATTGTGGTGACATCTGTGTTTGGGACAATCTTGGATATACCGCTTGATAGAACAAAAATATCCTGAGCTACCTTTGGGTAATTAATCTAAAAATGCGTTCAGAAAGCATGAGAGGAGGAAATCTGGGTTTTTTATTCTAGCAATAATTTACAAGATTTTTGCCTAATTTTCTGGAGACTTGGGGTATGAACAAGGTCTGTGCATAAGGTATCCAGCCATGTAATATGAAAAATAGAGACATTTACTGAATAATATACAAGTTACAAGAAACACTGTACATAGGACAATGATGCCTCAGTCCCCTTCAAAGTAGGCACCTTGGGACCTCACACAGTTCTCCCAGCCTCTCTTCCACTGTTCGGAACACTCTGCAAAATCCTTTGTTGGAATTACCATTAGCTGCCCCATTGTATTTTCCTGAACCTCATTAATGGTCTGAAATATTTTCCATTTCAAAGGTGATTTTATTTTGGGGAAAAGCTAGAAGTTGCAAATCTGGGCTGCATGGGCACTGAGTCACCTGAGTGATCTGATGTTTCACAAAAACACTCTACACCTGCTGTGATACATGAACACGCCCATTGTCGTGATGAACCTGCCAATCACCAGTAGCCTACAGCTGCAGAAGTTTTTGTCACATTGCATCTCTCAACTGACAAAGAACATTGAGGTAGTACTCCTTATTAATTGTTTGCACTGGAGGGGTGTACTCATGATGGACAACACCTTCCCAATCAAAAAACACAGTTAACATGGTCTGGATCTGGCTGAGATGTTACCACACCTTCTTCAGGCATGGACCTTTGCTTCTGGATTGTAGCCATAGACCCACCATGCATATCCAGTTATGGCCTTCTCGAGGAAATCTGGTTCACTGGCAGCGGTTTGAATCAAGTCGTTAGCAACTGAAGCACAATGTTCCTTCTGCTCTGGTAGTAAAAGCCGTGGAATGAATTTTGCTATGATACGTTTCATGTCAAAATTCTGCGTGAAAACGTCAGACATGGTAGTTTTTAGAATCCCCAGATCAGCTTCCAGTTCTCTCACTGTCAGCACTGTCAGTCTCTGATCTTTGCTGAAGGAAACCTGTGCACATTCAACATTCTCAGGTGTTCTACTTGTCGCAGACCTTCCACAACATGGATCACTTTCCACAGATGCTCAACCAGCTTTGACGTGTGTGTGCCACACTTTTTATTTGCACTGCCCTCATCGCATCATCCACGAAAGCTTTCTGAATCATCGGAATAGTTTCCACAGAGGAATGGTCAAGCTTAATGCAAAACTTGAATGCAGATCCATTGTTCTACTTGCTCATTTTGAATGTGACGGCCACACAGTACACATGCTCACTCAACAGTCTCTACTGCCCCCACTGACTAGTGCAGTGAAGCCCTCATTGTTCACACATGCACATTCCAGTCCACTCTCCTTGGCTGCCAGGTTATATCAATGTCATGCAAACTGTTCTCGTTATATTAACAATGGCTGGACTTTTTCTGGACAGACCTTGTACAGTTTTGACCAAGACTGGCAAATAAATTGTGTGTTGTTCCTTGATAGTACATTTACTGCTAGATCCTGTTAGATAAGTTTATTTTCCAAATATAGCACCTCCTTTTCAGAAAACAAAGAGGCAAGCTATGAATGTATCTATGTTTGTTAGATTTGCTTACTTGAAATGTATTCTAAGTCATGGGCTTAACTAATTAACTTGTTTAAAGTTAAATAATGTAAAACATTAGTGGATAAATTATAAATTCCCTGAAAAACAAGATAAAGAAAATGAAAAAAAAGAGAGATTAACATTCTCATTTTGCATGATGGTAATGGAACTGTTGGACTATATCATCAATATTCTGATTTTGGAAAGGCGTGCATTTTTAATGTTACTCCATTTTGCAAATTAGATTTAATAAAGTGTAGATTTAATAACCATGGTTATTGGTAACTGGTTGTTTAAGCACTGAATTGACTATCAATTTACTATTCCTATTATAATTTGGTTGTGTAATCCTTCAGGATTAGTTACTTCCACAAGCTCTATTTACTAACTCTGAAATCTGGAAAGAAATTGCTTCTATTAATTCTCTATTAATGGCTGTCTATACATATAACAGGACCTCCAGTTAAGTAATTCACACAATGTCAAGGTTAATGTTATTTTTTCTATAAACAGAAAAAAAAAAAGAATACTGTGAGAATGTTTTTCCCTTTCAGATAAAAAGAAATCATTTAAAAATTTAAATTCCAAATATAGCTAAGCTAGTGAGGTAAGAAGAAAACTAAATAATATCATGATAGGTTATTTACCAGGAAACATGATAAAATGCCTTGCTTATAGGACCAAGGTAATACTATTCTCTATTAGGAAAGTCATTTTTAAAATTTATTTTCACATCAGTAATTTATTTATTACCACAAATCTAGAGAAAAAAAATGTTTAAAACCTAAAGTAGAAATAGAAAACATGGCTATGTGCACACAAGTAAATAATAGATAGAAAGCTTTTATAAACTGTCAATTATTATAGTAACACTACCTGTCAATAGCTATAATAATGTTTATTACTGCAAAACCATTATTTTTCTCATTGACAAATAATTATTATCATCTTCCTTGGTCAAAGTCATTGTGTTTTACCATGGGAATGGTGAGTTATAAATAAAAGCCCATGTCCTTCAAGGACTTAGAGTATAATTAGGAAGTAAGAGCATATTTTAAAAAGGTACATGATAATAAGGAGTTATGTAAGTTAACTGCCAACGAAGAGGAAGAGACTGATTCTGAAGGAAATCAGAATTGAAAATCATGTGAAATTGTTATTGGTGTCCCTATGCAAATCAATTCTAAAGTTATATCTTAAAAAGCAATGTTAAGAGAATGGTCAGTTAAAAAAATAGGTCAGTTTTTACAACCATTATTTTTCCACATTCAAATGCTGTGCTTTTCCTATGGAAAACCCATGCCCTCTTGTGGACAGGACTATATAGTTTTATGAATTTCAAGGGTGATCCCATCTTTTCTCTCTAATATCAATAAGCTTGTGTTAGAAGTGGAGTCAGTAAAAGATAGAAAGGTTTTTTGCTATTTTAAAGATTCTTAAAATTAATATTTTAAAGAAATTAAATTTTACATAATGACATAGGCATAATCCCAGCCTCTAGAATTTTCTAAGATACTAAAATCATTTCTGTGTAATCATGATTTCCTGTTTGAAACAATTATATACTTGATTATACTCCATGATTATATGCAAAGGTGAAAAGTAAAGTTTATCTGAAGGTGTGAAGTAAAAATAGGACAGCTACCCTTCCCACCTGCTCACATCACTGCTGACAACCACACGTCTGCAGACTTTGGACATCTATTTTCCACGTTTTTTAAAACAGCAAACCTAAAACAAATCTAAGTGCCGTCGCCCTAAACCAAAACTCCACATAGTATGGAGGTACTATAACATTTTTCTTACGATACGTATTTTAAGAATGGAATGAACAGTCTGTAACAGTCTCTCTCCAGGACATATGTAGAGGGCGCCAGGATTGACTGCTCAGGTCGCAGTGTCTAAAAGCCTAGCTTAGATGAAAGTGTTCCGTAATCTGTTTCTTTGGGGTGGTCTTTGGCCCTGCTGTTTTTACTCTGTAATTCCATTTACTAAAGAGTTACACTATTCAAATTATTTAATTGTATCCATTACTTTATATGCCAGTCACATTGCCATGAAAGCCTGACTTTAATGTTTTCAAGCAAACAACATACAAGAATTATCATCCCTCATTAAACTCTCTAGTTCTAAGTACTTATCTTTAAAAAAAGGAAAAAAACCATAAACTTTCATTGGGGTTGACATTATATAGACTATTTGATACCCAGAGGAAGTCAAATGTTCTCTTTCCTTGGAGGATATGCTAGATAATGTATATCATATGACCTGAAGTTTACAGGCAGAAAGCATTTTACATTGGGTTCTTATTCAAATTTTAGAGATTTTTCACAAGCAATTTATGTAGGTACAAGCTTCTTAAAATGTCCTCTGGTCACATCTGTCTTCCCAATTTCATCATTTCAGCGGAATATAACACCCGTGTCCCCAGGTAAAAGTCATGATGCGTTTCTATCAGGCAGTTGCTGTACTTTGCGCAGTGTGGGTGTGAGAGCTAATTTTGTCCTTAGATTCAGAAGCTTCATTAACAGTCTTAACACATTCGCTGCAGCTTTCTAAACCTCTCAGGCTTTAACACTTACACTACTGCAGAACTGGGGAGAAAGAAAAATAAAATGTTATCCTTGTTTTGAAAACACACTCCTCTGACTGGCAATAAATAGAGCCTTTTTTGTGCCCTTCCAAATCTGAGTCCTGACAATGTCATGCTATGGAAGCCTTGCGGCGATGCACAATTGATATTTTGAGAAAAGTACATTTCCACACACATAAACACACAAAAAAATTTGTCCAAACAGAAGTGAATAAGAGACAATGCCTAGACTTCATTATAGGAATTATGTAGAGCTACAAAAGAGCGTTAAAAATATAAAAAAGCAATCTATTTTTACTGCATTTTAAAAATCAAATTCCATATTATTGTAATTACTTAATATTGGTTTTAATTTCTCAGATTTCACTGATTAATATTCCTACAAAATACTGTCTGGTTTTTAAATGAGAGTATTTATCAAAATATAACCTTTGATTCTCAGTGTATGTACTCAATGACTACACTAGTGAATACATACAATTCTTGTATAGATGCTGAGGAAGAAAAATGCAGGTTATTTCCTTAGCAATTACAGGCTTTGTCAGGCTCACTCAAAAAGATATACTGGGGTGATATTAAAAAAAACACTGCCATGTGTATATACTATTCTACCCATCTATAAGTGTCAAATTTAACCAGTCTAAACTTTGGGTTACACATATGAAAAACACTGGAGATGATTAATTGGAAAGTGTGTAAAGTAAAACTTCAATAATTAAAGGTATTCAAGATGGACAAAATATGTATGGAAACATTAGCAACTGCTTATTTAATCCTCAATGTCTATGCCGTTTATTTTTTTTCATTTAATCTTTATTGTATTTCTTTTTACCATTTAGTCCTTTTACACCGCCTTCCCCAAGCAATCCCCACACTGTTGTCCATGTCCATGAGTCTTTTTTCCTTTTCGCTCAATCCCTCCACCCCCTGCTTTCCCCCGACTACATAATAAAACCTCTAGCTATGAAAAGTCATCATGTTTTTAATCAGCATATTCAGGATTTGTACATCGTCCCAAAGTTGTAAACAAAAAGAAAAATTGTTGGGATTTTTGGCACTAACTAAAATCTGGGAAATAACTTAGAAATAGGTTCAAGGATTAATTTTAAAAATTGAGTAAAGCAATTTGAGGTATATCTACAATGAAAATTATGGAAAAAGTATGCCATTCATATTTAAACATTATGTAATGATATATGAATTACCAAAGACATAAACAGACTGGACCTAGAGGCAAAGGTTTCCATTCATTCTTTGGTGCACACTCCTCCCCTACAGTAATTTAGTTGTTTACGTGACAATAACACATTTAGAACACATTATTCAACCTAATGTCATCACACCTGATTTTCCAGCAAAACATCCCCAAAGAACCGCCACTTAAATTAATTTAAAAAACACTCTTTTCAGAATATATATGTATATAAAAATGTCAGTTATTAAAGATCTACGTATAACACTCCTTTTTTTGTCCTGAAGTCTAATGTTCAGAAATGGTCCTCAAATTGCACTATCTGGGGAGTCCTTTTAACCAGGGTATCAGGAGACTTGACCCCATTCACCTGAGGAGACAAATATATCCTAGTAAGACAGCCATACCAACCCCATCAGCTACTTTGCCGAGCTCCTGTGAAGTGCAGTATTCTATAGTATTCTACAGTCACTATGTTCCTGTAGGATACCTTCAACTCTTACACATCAGACCAATTTTATCATGAAAAGCAAAGTATATGTCCATACTATTAAATCACAGGCATATGTAGTCCCCCACCTACCCTCAGGGAAGATGCAAATTCCAAAATCATATTTTATAGTTTATTTTATCCTATGGATTATTTCTTTCTCAAGCATTTCTGGTCGCTTCTAGCACACGTGCTATCAGACAAATGAAAATAGCTTTAAAATTGAAAAATTATAGGAGAAAATATTAAACTCAAGAAAATTCTATATATAATCTCATCCTCCGCCTGCCTCCACTCCCCTCCCTCCTCACACCATCAAACAGTGAGAAAGACTAATATCACTCCATTTTAGCAGCTGTATGCCTTGCTTCAGCTTATGTTCTTTGTAATTATCAGTTGAGAAGCAAAGAAAAGAACTACATGAAGGGGTCTCATTTCAATTGGCAAGGATGGCAGGGGCTGCGTCCACATCGACAGCCAGTTGGGGGGGACGGGGTTATGTGAGATTTCTTGAAATGGAGGACTTTCATGGTGTAGACTGGACTGTGTCTTATTTTTCCTACCCACTGTCCTTATAAGACTGCTCTTCTCTCTTTGCAGATGCCCATTATAGTTTTATTAATACAATCGAACAACCTAGAATTTCTTCCTGTGATTCTTCCTTTGATAATCACTTCCCTCCTGTGGGATATTGATTTCCTTGTTTCTTATTCCAGCAGCCTGACTCTCATTTCTGCTTTCTCCCTCATGTGGTCTCAACCTCTGGTTTCTTGATCCTGGATCTTTCTCAGACACTGATTAGATTATAGCTGCTCAGAGAAAGGGCCAAAATCTTCTCTCAACAATATGTCAAGTGTCCAAAAGAGGTCTGGGAAGTATAGGGTGACAATTTTATAATCAACACATTTTTCTGGTATTGTGGATCTTGTATTTAGTAACTCTATAAACAGTCAATTAAAACATAGTAACTGGTATGAAGTCTCCATATTTATGAAATTTACCAAGGAAGAAATCTTATTTCTGTTATTTTTTTTAAAAAATTCAATTACAGTCGACACATATTATTCTATTAGTTTTAGGTATACACATTACATTATGTAGACATTACATAATTTACTAAGTGATTATCCCAATAAATCACATACCCAACTGACACCATACAGTTATTAGAATAATATTGACAATATTCCTTATGCCGTACTTTACAACTGCATGACTATTCCGTAGCAACCAATTTGTACTTCTTAATCCCTTCAACTTTTTTACCAATCCTTCCAATCCCCTCCCACCTGGCACATGAGGTTTTGCTGGGTAGAGTAATCTTGATAAATGTCATGTATGTAACATTATCTTATAAAAGAGAGCATTTTAACAACAAAGAATTAGGAAGGACAATCTCAGAATTATGTATGCAACCCTTATGAATGAAGAATTGTATGAAATTTAAAAATCTATTGATTTTTCTCATCGTCATGCACATCTACAAAACCTTCTCCAGAGATGCGTCCTGTCGAGATACTAGTACTTAGATACCACCCACAAAGTACTCCATATGAGGCAGAATATTAAGTAGCTAGAAAAATCCCATAGCAAGTGGAATGTGGAAACTGAGACAGAAGCTGAACAAACAGGCCTCATCCAGAACCCTGACACCCCCCTCCTCCTCTCTTGCAGAACCACTCCCTTTAGCATTAAGCCCTTACGACAAATGAGTTTCTGATCCACATCAAATAATCTAGGGGATAAAGCCTCAGGTCTATTGACCACAGAAACAGAGTTTTGGTCAAACTATAGATAACATCTAGGCCTCAGCTGTGTTTCAGCTCCAGGCCCAGAAAAGCAGCAAAACCAGATGAAGCAACGGCCTGGATGATTTCAGAACCAGGAACCAGGTGCAGTGACCAATGACAACCTACCCTAGTACCAACTAATCGATAGAGACCACAACTCTGACCTTATACATTCATTTTGATGAATGAGCAAATTAAAGGATACACCTGGAAAGTTGATGAGATCCTCTCCTGAGATCTCCTCTAAAATTCCTGCCTTTAGAAAATAGATAAAAATCCTTAAGACAAAAAACCCAGTGCTCTCTCTCTCTGGATCCCATGCCTTCTTTTTTCTGGTATGTATCTTTGCTTTCTTTCTCTTAAGCTCCGAAAGTCCCCGCAAGACTTGAAACCAGGGGAGTAGTGGGCAGCTGTGGTTTGTCACAGGCTAACATCCTGAACCTGTCTTTTGCCTTTGTAACTTTTTCCCTGGATCCATGCAGCTCAGCAGATTCAATTCTTCTGCTTTTGTGACTTTATTTCCAAAATGCCAAGGCAGCGCTCTGAGCAGCCTGCTCGAATCTTCAAGTATGATTTCACTTTGCATGCTAAATAAACTTCCTCTTGCACTGGAGTTTTTGGCTCTAAATTATTTCTTTGCTGAGCTCAAGAATAGAGAGCTGACATCACTAGTAAGATATACACTTAGGTTACAGCTTGTGACATAGTGAAAAGAACAGACCAAAATCAGATGAACCTCAGTGACAAAGTTGGAGGAATCACACTACCTAATGTCAAACTACACTACAAGGGCATAGTAATCAAAACAGCCTGATACTGGCATAAAAACAGACACATAGATCAATGGAGCAGAATAGAAAGCCCAGAAATAAACCTATACCTCTATAGTCAATTAATATTCAACAGAGGATGCAAACACATACAATGGACTAAAGATAGTTTATTCAATAAATGGTATTGGGAAAATTGTACAGAGACATTCAGAAAAATGTAGCTAGACCACCTTCTTATACCATACACAAAAATAAATTAAAAATTGATCAAAGACTTCAACATTAGATTTGAAATCAAAATAGTCCTAGAAGAAAACATCAGCTGCAAAATCTCAGACATTGCTCTTAAAAAGTATTTTATTGGATATATCTCCCTAGGCAAGGGAAACAAGAGAATAAATGAATCAATGGAACTTCATCAAAATAAGAAGTCTTTGCACAGCAAAGGAAACTTCTTTATTTTGCATCAACAAAATAAAAAAACAACCC
Organism: Desmodus rotundus; assembly: GCF_022682495.2. Taxonomy (NCBI): domain Eukaryota; kingdom Metazoa; phylum Chordata; class Mammalia; order Chiroptera; family Phyllostomidae; genus Desmodus; species Desmodus rotundus. Next base: position 70,013,264 of record NC_071388.1, on the reverse strand, counting down.
ACAGAATGGGAGAACATATTTGCCAATACATCTGATAAAGGATTAATATCCAAAATTTATAAAGTACTTACAAAACTCAACACCAAAATAACAAATTCAATTAAAAAATGGGCAAAGGAACTGAACAGACACTTCTCCAAAGAAGACATACAGATGGCCAATAGACATATGAAAAATGCCCAATGTCACTAATTATCAGAGAAATGCAAATAAAAACCACAATGAGATCCACCTCACACGTGCCAATATAACTATAATCAATAAATCAATAAGCAACAAGGATGCTTATTATACCAGCAAGGATGTGGAGAAATGGAAATGCCTTTGCACTGTTGGTGGGAATGCAGATTAGTGTAGCCTCTATGGAAAGCAGTGTGAAGATACCTCAGAAAATTAAAAATAGATCTGCCTTTTCACCCAGCAATCCCACTTCTGGAAATATATCTGAAGGAACCCAAAACACTAATTTGAAAGAACATAAGCACCACTATGTTCATTGCAATGTTATTTACAATCACCAAGATATGGAAGAAGCTCAAGTGTCCATCAGTAGATGAGTGGATAAAACACCTATGGTACATTTGCACAATGAAATTCTACTGAATCATCAAAAAGAAGAAAACTTTACCCTTTGCAACAGTATAGATTGACCCGGAGAACATTATGGTAAGTGAAATAAGCCAGTCAGAGAAAGACAAATACCATATGATTTCACTCATATGTGGAATCTAATGAACAAACTGAACTAACAAGCAAAACAGAGACAGACTCATAGATGGAGAACAGATGACAGCTGGGGTGGGGGGTGGTTGGGGGTGGAGGGATTGAGCTAAAAGGAAAAAGACTCACGGCCAAGGACAACAATGTGGCGATTGCTGGTGGGAGGGGAGTATAACAGGACTAAATGGTAATGGAAAAATATAATAAAGATTATATATTTTTAAAAATGGGGTTAAAACATCTATTACTCATGCCTTCCATGAGAAGTAACTGATAATTTATACATATACACGTATGCATATATACATATATATACCCACATGTATATATTATATATATACATATATGATATATACAAAATGATCCCTATAAATAATAGACCACTTTGTTAAAATGATATATTTAGTTATTAGTGTTGAGGATGTTGGTCATCTTCTTGGTCACCGTTGCTATACTTTGTGTTCTTTTAATAGATGGTCTTCAAAAGAAAAAAATACTTTTACTTTAGGGTTTACCTGAGTTTTTGGAATGCAGAACAAGAAAAGGAACTATGCCATATTTATCTTCTGCTCAATCTTTTAAAATAACCTAAGTTTCATGGACTAAAGGTATCATATATTTCAGGAACAATCACAAGTCAGTAACATAAGACAAAGGAAAAGCAGTGAATTGGTTGTTTTGCCTTTAAACACCCCACCCCTGCTTTCCTCTCCTGCTACCCATATCAGCAGCCCAAGGCCTGATGTGATAGGGTCCACAAGCAGGCCTGCCACTGCAGCTCTACAGTACAGTCTCCATTGCAAGGTGAACTGAACTAATACATTTTAACTGGCATCCGATCCACACCAGCTTTTGTACGTCTCCCTTAGATCTACACTTATTATGATTATCACCAAAATAAGATATATGAGTATCACATATAGTAACCCCACAGAATAGAAGTAGTTTAAGAATTTCCTTCTATTTTGGATTTTTGGATTTTATTTTTTTATTGTTATTCAGTTACAATTGTCTGCATTTTCTCCCCTTCCCTCCACCCTACCCCAGCCAATCCCACCTACCTCCCCCACCTATACCCTCCCCTTTGATTTTGTCCTTGTGTCCTTTATAGTAGCTCCTGTAAATCCCTCTCCCCACTATCCCCTCCCCACTCCCCTCTGGCTATTGTTACATTGTTCTTAATTTCAATGTCTCTGGTTATATTTTGTTTGCTTTTTTCTTTTGTTGATTATGTTCCAGTTAAAGGTGAGATCATATGGTATTTGTCCCTCATCACCTGGCTTATTTCACTAGCATAATGCTCTCCAGTTCCATCCATGCTGTTGCAAAGGGTATAAGCTCCTTCTTTCTCTCTGCTGCATAGAATTCCATTGTGTAACTGTACCATAGTTTTTTGATCCACTCATTTGCTGATGGGCACTTAGGTTGCTTCCAGTACTTGGCTATTGTAAATTGTGCTGCTATGAACATTGGGGTGCACAGGTTCTTTTGGATTGGTGTTTCAGGGTTCTTAGGGTATAAACAGCATTAGAATAAAAAGAGAACCAACAGTATGGGAAAACATATTTGCCAATGACACCTTAGCAAGGGCCTGATCTCCAAAATATATAAAGAACTCACACGACTCCACTCCAGGAAGACACACAACCCAATTAAAAAATGGGCAAAGGACTTGAACAGACAATTCTTCAAGGAAGATATGCAGAGGGCCCAGAGACATATGAAAAGATGCTCAGCATCACTAGCCATCAGAGAGATGCAAGTTAAAACCACAACAAGGTACCATCTCACACCACTCAGAGTGGCCAACATAAACAAATCAACAAACAAATGTTGGAGAGGATGCAGAGAAAAGAGAACCCTAGTGCACTGTTGGTGGGAATGCAGACTGGTGAGGCCACTGTGGAAAACAGTATGGAATTTCCTCAGAACACTAAAAATGGAACTGCCCTTTGACCCAACAATTCTGCTGCTGGGATTATACCCTAAGAACCCCGAAACACCCATCCAAAAGAACCCATGCACCTCAATGTTCATAGCAGCACAATTTACAATAGCCAAGTACTGGAAGCAACCTAAGTGCCCATCAGCAAATGAGTGGATTAAAAAACTATGGTACATTTACACAATGGAATTATTTTGGATTTATTCAAGGAACCGACCTGTCTGCATAATGCCATATGATACTAGAAAATTATAAAAAACAATGTTTAATAATTGGAGGCTGAGTGTATTTATTTTGGCCATCTATATTTTCATTCCTTAATTCATAGGTGTTTTTGGTTCTTCTGTAAGAAGTTACTTACTTTAAGTGTGATTTTTATTTACTGAGTAGTATTGAATTATTCTGAAAAATAATATAAAATTTCGGTTGCATTAATAAAAGCACTGTAATTAAAAAAAAATAATGCATTTTTTGTTTCTGTAGACACCATAAAGCAAGAGATATAGAGACAGATTTAAAAAGAGAAAATGTGATGTTTAAATATTACAACAGTGCTTCAAAGAAATATTGCAACAATGCACTCCATCTTCTGGGGACGAATGTGTAATAATCTGCTCGGGTTTCTGCGGCATTTGGGTGCGCTACTCTGGTTTTGGAAAAAATTTAAAAGATCACATTTGATATGCTTACATTAAACTCACTCTTCTGGTTCTGGGTTTGAAATTATATGCCTTAAAGTTATTTTTCCTCTGGTAGTTTTATTCCTTTTTATTATAATTATATTAGCACAGTTACATAATAGTAAGCATCTCTATTTAGAACTTTAAAAGTTATTGAATATGCGAGATGTGTTATGGCCTATAAACAATATGTAGAATCTACTAATTCTAATTCTATTTCTGTTTAGAATATTACTACTTATGTTACTTAGCTGTATCTCATGAACTCAAGCTACACATTTATTTTCTTAAAGATAGTGTTTGTCTTTCTGGAACAATGTTCTATCTATAACTTCATTTAAATTTTGGCTAATTTGATACCATATCCTACGTATTTCATGGTTTTCAAAAAGGTTAATCATCTTTTGTATATTATGGATATGAATTATACTGAATAAAAGTTCAAATATCACCTATTGATTGTATGTTTTCATACTGAATTTTAGTCATATACTTTAAATAAAGATATTTGACATGCTTCATGAGAGAATGTATATCCTGGGTTTACTATTTTCTAGGTGTATAACCTTGGTTGATTAATTTAACCTCTGTAATTTCCTGATCTTGAAAGTGGGATAATCTTAGTACTTAAATGATAGGATTAAATGGGTTAATAAAAGTAAAATTCTTTTAAACAACTAAGTGGTTGTTTAAAAAAATAGAATTTGTTATATACTAGGCAGTTTTCTTCTCAAAGGGCTATTTTATTTTGTAAATAAGTCTTAAAATTTCAGAGATTGACTTTGAGAAGCCAGAAGACAAGCCATACATTGCTTTTTTTCAACTGGAGTCTGTAGGAAACAAATTGAAGAAAAGTTAGCAATTAACAAATCAATTTGGACTACGTCTACAGTTAACTCTGATTATATACACTAAAGGAGGTTCATGTCGGGGCTTGCCTGGCTGTCTACATTGACAAATTAACCAGATTATTGGCATTTCTTTTCTTAATGGTATATTGTAAGCATATAAACAAGCGCTAGACTAAGTGCCATGACACTATTTCAAGCCTAAAGTGAATTTGGAATAAAAGGTGCAGTAGTTTTCGCTTTCCTTAACCCATTGACATTACTATGCCAACTTCATTTTAAAAAATCCCATAGAGATTTTGTAGAATTAAAAGAAAATGCAGTCTGTGTACTTCACCCCTCCATAATTAGTAATGTGGAGACAGCATGTTACAGTTTGAATGGAAGTCAGGGCACACTCAATGTCTTCGTTGCTCTGTAACTAACTAGATGTATAAATTAAAGCAAATCACTTAAGCACACCTTTTTTTTTTTAATTTGTAAAATGGAAGTTGGGTGGATGATATGGAAGAGGTACTTGGCAAGTAAATTTCACAGGTAAGCACTCTGTTTTAGGATCCTGGGTTCTGGGTAAAATGCATGATACATTGTAGGAAGCAATAAAGATTTACAGCAGGCAGCTAATGCTTCCAGCCATAAAAATGTATGATTTGTATTCATCCCCTGAAATGTTGGTTATCAAGGAAGCTATGTAAATATTGAATGTACTGTATAGGAAGAAAACAAGAAATAATCAAGAAAATAATAACAGTCAAGGTTGTCATTTTAATCTATATCTTTCAAAATGAGCCGTGATGGAAAAGTAATACATTGGTAAAGCAGAATACTGGAGCAAATAAAACTGGTTCTAATTGAGGGACCTTCAAATGCACATACACTGCAGCAGCAACTCTGTATCTGTACCTTATCTATGAATTTTGCACGTGCGTACAGATCAGGTACAGCCTAGCTAACTTTACATTACTGACACTTGAAATATGTGTGTAATTGTACCTATTACAAATTCTGCAGATGCAATTTATATGCCAGTATGAAAATCGCATTTCCCCTAATTTGGTAATAGAAATTTATTTAGCAATAATTATTGTATATATTAATGCATTTAAAGGGGCTTACATTATTTTACAGTATTTTTCAGAACACATGTACATATACATGTGTCTATATAGGCATATCTATAAGAAAATAGTGTAAAAAGAATACATATAAACATATTTAAAGCAACAACAATACTAACAAAATCATCTCATTCAAATCATATGTTGGAATATATAGGAAAAAATTATATTTCTAACATTTTACTTTAGTTGTTGTAATCCAGTATACGCCTGTCAGTCAGGTAACTACTCTCCTTACACTACTTCGAGTTTTCACAGTGATCTTGGAAGGTGGAACGTTGTATCTTTTTAGCGGTGAGGAACCAGAGGTTCAGAAACTTCATGCGTTTTCGTAAGATCCCACAACCAGCAAGAGCCTAATATGAGATTGAAAAGCTAGGGCTGACTAAATTATTTGCCAGTGCTAGTTTCTTCAATATTATATGAATCAAGTTTCTTTAGAAAATGTACAGGAAATAATAATTTAAACATTTCATGTACCCATAGTCTAGAATTGTTAAAGTGAAACACCTAGTTCACATCTTCCTAATGTTAGATATTGGCAAATCTCCATGAATATTTGTAATAAACAATAAGAAGAATGACTTTGTTACTGTTTTGATGCCACAGAGCTGATAAATACAAATGAATGACCTATTTTTCAGGAAATTGATTCTGATAAGGGAATAAAACCTTCTGAGTCTTCAATTATTATTACTATAATTAATCAACAAGCCAAACAGCCTAATTTCTCCATTCAGATACAAGTCGAGCAATACAGAATATAAAAGGCTGACAGACTCATAGACGGAGAGCAGGATGACACTGGGGGTGGGGGGCAGCTAGGGGGTGGAGGGACTAAGCATAAAGGGAAAGAAAGGGACTTATGGACATGGACAACAGTGTGGTGATTTCTGGGGAGATGGGGTATAACAGTACTAAAAGTTAATGGAAAAAATATAATAAAGATTAAATGAAAACACTCGCTTATAAGACTATTGAGAAAAAGATGTCAAATTTCTTTCATGGTTACAAATCAATTTGCACATTCTTTTCATAAAAAATGCATTACTTTGTGGAACAGTCATTACTCACTGACTTGAAAAAGAAGAGTCTGGATATAGACACTATTGCCCTGATCGCTTACACTTGAAATTTGTCAAAGGATTAGATGGGAAACAATGCAAGGATGATATCAACAGCAGATTGCACTAACCATGTATTGGTTTGATTATATTTTCTTTTGATTTCTTATTCTAGATGTTGTCACCAACTCAACTGAGAGCAGGATTGCAGAAAACCTGCAGCTATTCATCCAATTAAATTCTATACATGCTTTACTACAAAGATGTAAGTCATAAAGAGTGAATTTTAAGAGGACCTCTGAGAAGTGGAACATTCTGATTTGGCTCTTAAGTATGAATTCCAGGACTTCAAATTACTGGTATTAAACAATGACTACAATATACACCTGAAATCATAAAACTTTTTTTATCTTTATTATACAGTAGCATAAACAATACCCCATATTTTAGCCTGAAACACATCACAATAAAGAAAAATGTAATTTGTACTCAGAAAAATAAAATTCAAGATCAGGCCAATTAATAGAAATTAATTAACTTGTTTGGGGTTTTGTCACAAAATAATAGATTGGAAGATACAGGTTCCAAGCTACAAGTTAAATGAGAGCAGTATTTGGACCAGTAGCTGACATTTTATTTAAAGAGGTTTCTGAGTGATGTTTTGGGTAAGAAGTCACTCCAACAGAATTAGATAACCTGTAGTGTGCAGTTCTTTAAACTGCCACTTATTTACTGAAATTCCAATGTCACTAAATTTGAATCAAGCCACTTTCTCCCCTATTTTGTTCTTGTCACTCTTATCAGCTATACTTTCCTAATTGTAAATTAGCACACCAGTATGGGGATTTCTCTGCCTTGGGGGGAGGGGCAAAAATACTGCTTTGTTACACACCTCCTCCTCCCATAAATGTTGTGCCTTAATGTGGCCCTGGGGTTTAAAATAAAATAAGAATTAAAGCTTGGATAAAACTTGAGAAGTTAGAAATGCTCAGACGAGTTTGTAATCTTGTCAAATAGACGGGCGACCAGTATAGATCAACTCATTGACCCATGGATCCTAGAGTATTTCAATCTGTGGAGATTTAGCTTGTCAGGATTAGGTAGTTCAATACTATCCAGTAATGCCCAGTCTGCCAGTTTATTTGGGGCTGAGATTTTTTACAACTTGTTTCACCTCAAAATCTTTCTTCAGAAAAGACCAAAAACTCATTTGTGCATTTCATTTTATAATATCTAATTTTGGGGAAGGGCATTTCTGTTTTCAGGCTTTGATTTATATTCCACAAATCATTAGCTAGACCCTGAGATCAAATTCTTTTTTTTTATTCATAGAACTCACTTCATATAGTTCTCCAAAGTTCTCCAATCTTCCTTTAATATCTCAGAAATGGTATTAGATTAAATTATGAATATATTTAAAATTACAACTCTTCACTCTGGATGTCAAAAATGACAAGACAATCTATTCCTGAGATGAAATTAGTGAAATATCAGGGTCCCTGTATTATTTGCTACTAAGATTCTGTACCTTTTATTTTGGGGTAGTAGCAGGAAAGACCTTAGTCATATAGATTTTGCAACCATAACTTTAGTTTTGCACTTATACTAAATTGCTATTCATATTTCAGTACTTTCAGTTGCTTCTCTATCCTAAATTAAATTACCTGTGACCATTAAGTTTTAATAAAAATTTTTCTTTTCTTTTTCACTAAATCCTGGATATGAACCACATGACTTTCTCCATCATTTAAATAGTTTTTCCACCTTCCTGTCACAACATCTCTCTCTATATATGTCTAGGTCTTGGTCTTCCGACCACTTCTCCATCTACCCTCACACACTTATTGATATCTCAGTCACCTATTTCAATCATACGACTTTTACGGCATATATGTGCTGAAAATTGAAAAGATGTATCTGCAGGGGAAAAAAAAACCTCACCTCTAAACTCCTAACTCATATATCTAATATCTACATTTGGATGTCAAATAAACGTTTCAAACCATGTTTGTGCAAACCTCAAGTCCTGATTATCCCACTGACAATAAATAGCAACTTTGTGTCTATAATTGCTCCTTTCTCCAATCACCCTCACACTATCACCCTTTCACTATCTGGCATTTGCCACATCAGGGCATCAGTAAATCCTACCTGTACCTTCATAATATACCACCCGTCTCTCTGCTATCCCACCTCAGGGATACTTTCTGGTCCAAGACACCATCAGTTTTCTCCTGAATTATTTCAGTAGGCTAAGATCTGCTTGCTCTCTCCACTGGCTTCTCCTTACTCCTCCACCTACAATGGATTTTGGCACAGCAGCCAAATACTTTTTACAATGTAAAATATGGCATGCCTCTGTTCTAAACCTGCCAAATTACTACCCATCTAACTAAGAGTAAAAAATATCTTACAATGTTTTACAAAATCTGTGATGATCTGCTGTCCATTGCTCTCACCCTCATTTCCCGACTGCAACCTCCCTCCCATTATATTGCTCACTTTATCAACATCAAGCTCCTACTCACTAGCTCACTAACTCTGACTAACCTAAAGAACAAAAATTGGAATCTTCTAAATAATTGAATAAGGCAGGCAGATCCCTGTCTCAACATATTATCACTTGCTGTTCCCACTACCTAGAGTGTTCCTTTCCAGCAATCCACGTAACTTACAGCTTCCTCGATGGGACAGTGCAATTCGACCATGTTCTCAAGAAAAGAAATGTGGGAAATGGTAAGTCTTAGTTATATATTCTATTCTATAGAGTGTAATAATCTGATTTTAAACTTTAAAATAATTCATTGGTTATATCCTTTCTTAGGCTACAGAGTATAATATTATTAACCTTCTGGTCATCTTTTACTAAGTTACTACAGTACCCACTTCTTCATGTTCATACTCAACACCATAGTAAATTATTGTTACAGCTTCAGAAGTTTGCTTTGGCACTTTTTAGTGACATTTCTAGACTCTTTCTTTAGAGGCTATAATATGCTATTCTCCAAACTCTAGGTTATGATTGGCTTTCAAATTATTACGTGGCTGTCCTCAAATCTCCCACTAAACCTTACTCTACATCAGATTAAATTGGTTCAGTTTCATACTCTAAAAGCATAATGTGCATTGCAGATAAACTCTAAACAGCTTTGAGGCAAACTATAATATTCATCTCTTATATGCTTTCTTTATAAAGTATCTTATACTTAAATATAAAGAGTCACAAAGCATTGATGAAAACCACAATAAAGAACCACCAAAGTATAATGTTCATCTGATACATATGTTTGCATATGCAAGAACTATAACATGATACAATATAAATATATAACATATACTACCAGCCATTTGGCATATAATGAATCTTTTTTTTTAATTAAGTGAATCTAAGAGTATCACTATATCTTAAAAATAACTGTTTTTTAGTACATATGCATAATACATGGGTAATCCTCACATTTACATAATTAAATGATAGTGGACTAAATAAGTAGAATAAATTTATAGATGCTAAGATTAGAAAAGCATATTTATGAGAGTGTAAAATTTCTGGGGGAACAACAATTGTTTTTTAACTTAATAAAAATAGTACTACCGTTACTAAAATTATTCCAGAAAAGTAAGATGAAAGAAACAAAAGGAAAAACTACATTGTAATTTTAATTTTTTTCTATTGAAAAATGGTTTTAAATAAACTTGGAAAATACAAAATATAACAACTTGCCAAACATATCAAATAGAATCTTCCCTCTATTCATATAAAATTTAACTAGTTATATGAGTAAATATAAATCTCTACTACAAAGATGTTATAAGTAAATATAAACATACCACATTATTTTAAGGGATTATAGGATAATCTTGCATATTTTTAGCATTCAATTACTATTTTAACAAACTCAAATATGCAGCAGAATGAATGGAAACAAAATATTACTATGTTGAGGTATAGACTTAGCAAAAATACATCTTTATAACAGCAATATGTAAAACATCTAAATAAAATAACATTTTATTTTTAATTATGTTGAAATCTATATCAGCTTCAGCTTAAGGTAAATTTATATATATATACACACACACACACATACATATATACACATACACTATGTATGTATATGTATATATGATGTAGATATTTTGTCAAGAATGGATGCTGGTTTACAAAATATATCTAGAAATGTTAAAAATAGACATATTAACTTGTTAGAGTTGGTTAATATTTTATAGTAAAAAGTTTTATCCTTATATATTAAGACAGATTTAAACTATATCTGTTATACCTTAATATAATATATAAAATGTTTAATATATTTTATATCATATATATACATATGCATATATGTAAAACATTTCAAACATAGGTTAGCTTTTTGAAAAATTGTTCAGAAAAATATAATTTGCCTTGTTGAATAGGATTTTTTTCTTCACTCATAGAACTCTCAGTGTAATGAGATTTTATAAACAAAATGACAAACCATTTAAAGTGAGATACAAGTAAACAGGTGTACAGCTTGTGCCTAATAGGCCTTCCCTTAGTTTCACAGTCTGATAATTTCCTTTGCACATTGCCTTGACCTGATTATTCATGACTTCTTGCATAATGAGAGAAAGCTTTTGGACATGTGAGGTATGACACACAAAATCTGCAGCTATTCAGCCATTCTGAGAATTCCTGTTGATTTTTTTAAGTAGATTTAGCAGTCAAATAATAATCTGATGCAACATGATCAAAGTGTTTAACCTATTCAGTGAGATCTTTGAAAACATAAACTATCTTAGAATATTGCACTATATCACTGTTGCATAAGACTATTCTCATACTTGCTTAAATGTGTTTAAATGAACAATTACCACACTGTTGGACATTCTTTCTCTAAGGTATAAAATATTTTGCTCTATTAGATTTGTTACCTTTATCCATTATTAAAAATGAAATTTAAATAATGTTTCTAGTCACAAATCTCATTTGTAAATTAGACTTTGAAATATATAACTTAGATCAATTTGATAAACAGATATTAAATATAATAATGACATAGCCACAAAAATTAAATGATATTTACATTGAGATATAATTTATATATTTGTATCTCTCTTTTTTTTTCATACTTTACATTGCTGTGGACTTTTTATTCTATTTCTGGAAAGTACTGAACCTTAGCTAAGAGATGATTAGGTTGATCTCAAATACTGTTCATTCCATTGCAATTTAACTATATTTTCATTTTGGCAATTATACCAGGTTTGCCAAAATATTTGTTTGTTTGTGTAAGATGGCTCTAGTACCACTTAGTTGTCTTTAACTTCATTTGAAACAATCTTGGATGGGGAGAAAATGCAGCCAATTGTAACTGAATAAAAGAAAAAAAAAGAAACAATCTGGTTAGATTGTATTGTGACAGCTGTCATATCAGCATGTCTTTAAAGAAAAACATCAAAATTGGTGAATTTTTATGTAGCCATTTTAATACTGAAGATGGAAGGAAATATGCAACATTATCAGCATATATGTCTTCTTATTCAAGAAAGGTAAAAATGCAACAGAAATGCAAAAAAACATTTGTGCAGTGCATGGAGAAGATTCAGTGTCTGATCAAATGTGTCAAAGCAGTTTGCGAAGTTTCCAAGTTTCGCACAAGAGATTTCTCGCTGGATGATGCTCCACGGTCAGGTAGACCCCTTGAAGTTGATAGCGATTAAATTGAGACATTAATTGAGAACAATCAGCGTTTTATCATGCAGAAGATCGCTGACATACTCAAAATATCCACATCAATAAAGTTATTGGTGAAAATGAAAAATGTGTATGTTATTTTAACAGAAAAAACTAAATAGACTGTTTGCCCAACACAATATTTATAATTTCCAGGAAGTGAGCATTTCTTTCATCCTTCTTTTTCTATTGGCCTATTCCTGGTTTTGTTGTTGTTTCTTGTTGTTATTGGTGTTGTTTTACACACTCTGAGGATGCTTCATAGAAATTGTGAAATTCCTATTTTCTAAATTAGTTTTACTTTCTCTGTGATCAGGGGAGTTCTTTGTTCATCTTGGTCTCCGATTTATTATTCTATCTTTTCTCATGTATGTGCTATAGCTGGTATGCCATGTTCCATGCTCAGAATCTTCACAAGCCGACCACCGCCTTAGGAAGCTGTTCTTAATAAATGCGTAGTATTGACTTAGAGATGTGTGCATATGCAGTTGTGAGGGGCTAATGGGTGCTTTGAACTTCTGGCTTCTGTGTTTGAAATTTCTTAAGGGTTCCCTTGAAACATACTACTGTTATCACAGTAGTTTGTACTACAGTTTTTATCTAGTATGGTGTTTTATGTTGTGGTTTTCACGGGTTCTTTTCTTCACCATTTCAATGTAGTATGCTTTCCCTATTGAAGAATTTTCTGAAGCATAAGAGTAAGTTGACATAAACTCTAGTAAAGTTATGATTTTTATTTATTTTACAAATTATTTTTTCTAATATTACAAAAATATCTCAGGCTAAAGTCATTTGAACCACCAAATATTTAAAATAGAGTTACATATTTTAAACTTGAGTGGTGCAAATATTTTGTCTTTTATTGTCATTGTAAATTTGTCCTTTACTATACTAGAAGTACATATATTTTTTAAAAAGTCTTATTTTTGTACCTCATCACTTTTAACTTAGTTTACAAGGTGACCTTTAAAAGTAGGCAACTGTACTTGAACAATAAAAAATGTGAAAAAATAATAAAAAATAAAAATAGTCAGATATCTGTTTCAGTACTCCTGAAATTCACTCTATTAAAACAGAGCTCTTAATGAAAACTTTATACAATAAAAATTGATAGTGAGTAAATATTAAAGTAAGAGTATTATTAACTTAATAAACATATTAAAAGACCTTTTGAATAAAAAGCTAAAAACTACATAAACATGGAGAAATAAAGTTCTTCAGGAGAATATGTGAAATTGAATCCAACATAATTCAAATTTTATTTTCACAATAAATGTCTAAATATTCCCACTAATAGAAAGATCAACATGCACACATTGAATCTACTTTAGAGAGAAGATGATTATGCCATCTATCATAAGATTTTGATAATAAATATAAATATCAGCTTTATATTTTCAGTCATTAAATATTCAAAGTGAGTGAAAATACCCTGGCTTATTTGCACAGAGTCTCTGGTTCACTATCACAGTGTACTCAGAGAGATTCATTTGTCGCTCTAGAAAGGTTAGCAATAATACAAGATGATCCTTACCTCTAGAGTCTCGTAACATATTTATGAAAGTAATTAGAAACTGGAATTTCTATAGCATATATTTGTACTACTGAAAAGTACATGCTGAATTTATGTCATTCTGGTAAATTGCCATTGCTTCTTATTAAATTAAGTCAAAATATACTTCTTACTCCTCAGACTTCAAAATAAGCAGTGTATGAACACCCTGTTTGTTTATTGAATAACTATCCTATGAATTTGCACCCTGGCTGGTGTGTCTCAGTGGATTGACTGCCGGCCTGCAAAACAAAAGGTTGCCTGTTTGATTCCCAGGCAGTGCACATTCCTGGGTTTCGGGGCAGGTCTCTCTTCAGGGACATGGGAGAGGCAGCCAATCGATGTTCTTCTCACATATCAATGTTTCTCTACCTCTCTTTCTCTCTCTCCTCCCCTCTCTCTAAAGATAAGTACAATATTGTTAAAAAATTTATAAAATAAATAAAATCTATATGAAGTTGCAAAATTTCATCTCCTCTGCATGTATAGAGAACAATTTTCTTAATAATAGAAAAGTCAAAACCATAGATCAGTATTGTCATATGATATTATTCCATAACTAGGGTTATAAACCTGCCTCCATTAAGCTAGAAACATTTCCAATACATAAAAGACATGTATTTTATCTCTACATAAAACATTTTGGGATGATGCTCAAAACATTGCTATATTTCTTAAAATATACAAATATACACAAAATAACAATAACAACAATGACATTCCATTCATAGATCCCTCAAAATCTATCTGCTTTAGAAGAGAGCCTGAGGTATTGGATAAACTAAAATGACTTACTATGTTCCGTAAGACACCATATTTGTCATGGAAAAGATAAGGAATAAAACAATGTAAGTTACCTCAGAGGATTGTGATATATTTTGGAAGAAAGGAACAGGTATAAAATTAAAAACATCAATACAACTGATGAAACACTACATGCCAAATGAGTGAGGTGAGACCTATCGTGCTTAAAAATTTCAAAGGAGACATATGCAAGGGCTTGCAAAGTGGCCTGAATTATGTACTTTAATGAAGGTAAAGTTTCTATGGGTAGAGAGAGAAACAAAGTAGCAATATACATAATGAGCATTAAATAAAGCAATGGAGGTGGGAATGGAAATGAAAGAATATTTAGGAAAAATGTTCAGATTACATTTATTGAGAAAGAGAATTTTAGGTGACATTGTTGAAAAAAATCAACCTAACAATAATAAAGTGTATCATTAGGTATAATATATCTATTATTTTTTACCTTAATATTTTAAATGCATTAATTAAAATTTTAGGACAAATGTACATAATGCAGGACATAGAAAAGTGATTAGAATTAGTGAAATAAGAAGGAAGTTGTGAAGCCTGAGGAAAAGAGGTGTTTTTTAAATGAAAATAGAAAGAAAGAGATTCAGGGGGTGATTGAAAAATCACCAGGACTACCACTTACACGTGGGCAGTAAACAGTCATTCATAGCTCTCAATATTTGAACCTAAGATAGTGGAAATATAATGGAATTCCAGACATAAAGAGAGTTTAGATACAGAGTTATTCACCCAAGGAGCAGGGAAGAGTACTGAGAGGCATTTAGAAACTCATCCATTTCCTCCAATTCTATCATTTATCAAGGGTCACTTAAGATAGAATTTTAAAGGCAAAAATACTATAAATGTAAAAAAAAATAAGTAGTTGACTCTAGTTACAGAATGAAGAAGGCTCACCAGAAGGGCAAAAACTATTTACTGATCACACAGGGTATTCGATGATTTTGTCTAGTGCAGTAAAAGAAACACACAAAGTAATTTTTTTTTTGTCTGAGAAAACATTGCCTACCAATGTTAAAGAGTTTTTTTATTTTTACTTAAAGTTTCAAGGTGTGCAAAATTCCAGAAGAAATTTATAGTGGAAAGTTGACTCATGGAAGATTTATACTTGTATGAGGAACTGTGGCTAGATACATCTGGCAGGATATTATTAAAGTGGTAGGTGAACCCACTCAATAAATAAACTTTCTAATGTTCTAAAGAACTTAAAAATAGAAGATGAGAGAACCAAAGAATGAGCGTGTGTGTGCCCATTTAGATAGTGGAATTAGCCCTGCTTCACTCTCCATTGTATAGTACTCTTACATACTCGTATAACCTTGAGCTCATTCTTTCAGCTTTCAAAGATTCAATTTTCTCATACATAATGGGGATACTCAGCATTCCTCTATCAGGAGATAGTTTCAGAGAGTGAACAAAAAGTTATTCAATGCTTGGCATTTAATGCTTATTTTTAAAATACAACCATCCTGTTAATTCCTCTTGTAATCATCCTAATTCAAACATTATTTTATCAGTGACTAATTATAGGAGACCATTCTGCGTGGCATGGACCCAGCTCCCACTCGGAAAAGCCAGTGGGGTCCGGTACACAGGACCCGCGCCCATGGATAGGTTCTCCCGTGGGCAGTCAGGCCTGCACTGTACCTAGGCTGCTATGAGGCTTGCTTTTGCTAAAACTCCCCCACCCTGAATTGAAGCAGCAAATGCTTACTGCATATCTTTAAAGTAACTTCCTAAAATCTATGCTCAACCTTCCAGGATGAGTGTAACCAGTTCAACCACTCTTCCCTTTACATTTGCAAATATCCTTCCTTTTTGATGTAATTAGCAACACCCTCTCCTTTGTTTTCTGTAAAAGGTAACCCCCTAAAGCCAACCTGTGCATGGTAAATGAGAACCATCCTCAATGTAATGTGCCCTGAAAAGCAATAAAAGCCGTCAAGGCAAGGGTCTGTGTGCTCTCCTCTTGAGAGAGTGGCAGTGCCGTCCCTTTTCCTCCACGGGACTCAATAGTCCCTCTGAATTTGTCCATTGAAGCCACAACGCACGGATCCCATGGGCCAGGATCCACATCAACTAATAACACAATGCTTTACTAGTATTTTTTCATACTAATTCCTTCTATTGGCTCAACATTAACATTCATAAAGATTAACTCAAATATTTAAATACCATATTAAATATTTTCAAAACATATATACCTTGTACTAAACAAAATTCAAAAATTTTAGTCAGATATTTATAGTCCTCTGGAATATTTCCTTAACTTGAATTTGCAGCCCAACCCCCATTACTCTCCTGCACGCTGTCAACATCTAAATCAGATTAGACTGTTCACCTGTACCTAGCAACTTTTCTACCTACATTCTTCTCTGAAAGTTATTTTTACTTCTTAAAATATACCCCATTCATATATATTGATATTTGCCGAAGACTTTTCCCATAAATCATCTTGAATTAGGATACTATATAACCTCTCAGCATTTATTCATGCAGCATTTAACACATTAGTTTTATAGTATTGTCATTTTAAAGTGCAGTTCAAAGCAGATGAGAACTAAAAACAAACTATCATGTTGGCAAAATGGGAAAACTAGAACTAAAGGAGAGAAGATACAAGAAGACAAGTTTCTGCTAAACATACATGAGAGGGGTCAATGATAAAATGCCTTGGGAGATTAAGAATTCTGAAACAGCAGTTGAATGACCAACTGGCAGAAATATAATAGAAGCTGTTAAAACTGTAATGTGTGGTTGATACAAAGAACATTTTTAATGTTCTGATTTT
Source organism: Desmodus rotundus (assembly GCF_022682495.2). NCBI lineage: Eukaryota > Metazoa > Chordata > Mammalia > Chiroptera > Phyllostomidae > Desmodus > Desmodus rotundus. The sequence goes on along the minus strand of NC_071388.1, from coordinate 69,996,014 downwards.
CATTTTCAGTTACACTGAAGTACATAGTTTCAGCGGCAAGGACTGCAGAAGCCAGGTACTAGGATTAAGGACTATATAAAGTCACATAGAAATGGATGTTTTAAATGCAGCCAAGAGAAAAAATTCAAGCTTAATTGAACACCAAAATCAAAGAAATTATGTGTGTGTGCCCCTATGTGTACACATGCATGATCCTGTATGTTTGCCTGTTTGTTCTTGTTTTCTGCTTCATAGGAATATTGGGAAGAGTGGTCCTATACCTTAATAGCTAATTGTATAAAATTAACACTGTATGGCTGAGGTATCATTGCATAATAATCATCTTATTTTTTTCCCTTGCAACTAGTGATATTTGATCAACTGGCAGAAGTGTTAGTACCTGGGTCATTGTTTGACAAAGAAATTTTAAATTACTTAGAAATATCAATAATAACCCTCATTCTTCTATAATAGCTCACACATAATGATCCTAAGGTTCTTTATAATAAGTTATTTGTCAAAAATTATGAATATGCTGCCCACTTAAAATTCAAAAAGAAAAATAGCTTTAAAACTATAAAATCCAGGTCAATTTTATTTTAATTTATTATTTTTAAAGTATCTTTTATTTCAATAAAGAAAACTAAAACCCAACACATACATTTACTACTAAACTATTGATTACTATTTATTAAATGTATGCATTAGGTTAAAGTATATTAGAAATTGTCTTAGGAACATATAAAGTAACCATTGCAATTTTTAAGTGTGCAAAATACAGAAGAAAATAATCTAACATCATCACTGGATACCCAATTGAATATTTTCACAATTTTTAAGAAGTAATTCAACAAGGCAGTTGTTTAATAGAGAAGGCTTGAGGTACTCTTGTATTTCAAAACTTTTGCTAGAACTTTGAGAAAGAATAGAATGTTTGAAATGGCCTTAAAGAATCCTCTTATTGAAGCCCTGGCTGGTATGGCTCAGTGGATTGAGCACAGGCCTGCAAACCAAAGAGTCACTGGTTCAATTCCTTGTCAGGGCACATACCTGGGTTGAGGGCCAGGTCCCAGTGGGGGGCATGGAGAGGCAACCACACATTGATGTTTCTCTCCCTGTCTTTCTCCTCCCCTTCCCATTTCTTTAAAAATAAATAAGTAAAATCTTAAAAAAAAAAGTCATCTTATTTCCTCTTTAGCTAGCTCTCCTGCAAACTTCCCTTTGCTGATCAGATTCTGGAGCTAGGCTTCTTTGCCTTTCTCTTTGACTCCAAGAACCTTCCCTTCTCAAAGTTTTCACACACTGTCGGTCTGGAGTCCCCTCTCTATATATAATCCAAATCCCATGCAGTTTTATTGTTGCCCCTTCAGTGTTGCCTCCTCAGGAAGACTTTCAATCCCCCTTTCAAGCTAGGCTCTCTCTGAAACTTTTACCACTGTAGGCTTTTCTATGGTGGTTTTTTTTTTTTTTGAGTGTGTGTATGTAATTACATAATTAATTCCTCTTTCAGATACTTTATGAATCTCCATAAAGAATAGACATTTGCCCATCATGTTCACTGATGTTTCCCCAGTAGCTACTGTAGTAAGTAATTATTGAATGAATATTTAAGAATGGATGAATGGACATGTGAGAAGAAGAAATGAATGTTAATGAAAGAATACATGAGAAGAGGAACAAATGTGCCCTACCATCCTATCCTACAATACCGACATCAAGTAGATGATCTTCAGATAACTGTCAGCACCTCATTGAAGAAGACTAAGCCACATGGGGGAAAATATTAAGAATGTGAGAATGCAGATTGGTGAAGCCACTATAGAGAACAGTTTGGAGGTTCCTCAAATAATTAAAAATGGAACTGTATTATGACTCAGCAATTCAACTTCTGGAGATTATCTATCTATCTATCTATCTATCAATCATCTATCTAGATAAAACCAATAACACTAATAAACCCAATAAACCCGAAACACTAATTTGAAAGAATATATGTACCCTATGTTCACAGCAGTGTTATTTACAACAGCATGGATGGGCCTAGAGGGTGTTATGCTAAGTGAAGTAAGTCAGACTGAGAAAGAAAAATATCATGCAGTTTCATTTATATGTGGAATCTAATGAATAAAGTAAACAAACAAACAAAATGGAAACAGACTCATAGATAGAGAAAACACAATGATGGCTGTTACCAAAGGGGAGGACATTTGGGAGAAGAGATGAGAAAGGCAAAGGGATTAAGAAATACAAAGTGATAGTTAGAAAACAGTCATGGGAATATGAAGTACAGCATAAGGAGTATAGTCAATAATATTGAAATAACTCTGTGTGTTGCCAGGTTAGTATTTGAAATATCAAGGGGACCACTTTTTAGAGTATATTATTGTCCGATTGCTGTGCCGTACTTCTGAAACCAAAACAAGATAATATTGAGTATAAACTGGAATTGAAAAATAAATGTAAAAAACACGTTTCTGTTGAAATACTATACACAGGATATGGATCTCTGTCCCAATTCTGCCATTTACAGGTTGCATGATCTGGATAAATAGTTTAGTCTTATTCAGATTGTTGTCTTACATTAAAATAGAGGTAATTATACTTACAGCTGATATTAAATGAAAAAGTTACTAAAACCCTATATATGTACACAGTATGAAAGCACCTTGACCTCTTGTAATATTCAGTCAAGGAACATGTTTATAGCTCCTTTATTTTAGTGAATCCTGGCTCTCACTGAGAACACTTTCCCTGAAGGTCTCTAATGGCAGTTTCTACCCCCCAAATCACTGACCCTAAAGCATGTGTTGAAGGCACATGTTCTGCTTTTCTACAGCCAAAATACTGGCCTCCCCTCTCCCTAAAATTACGAAGCTTTAAATCTTATTTCATCAGACTATCCTACCCACAGTTCCCACTTATCTGGTTATCTTTCTTGATCTTAATTTCATAAAAATATTTTAGTACCCAGCTCTGTGTTACTTTCTCTAACTCCATTCTTGCAAGCCCCTTGGTTGTTTACAATGTCACAAAGATGATTAGTCCTGGGCCACCTCTTCTCTAATTTTGTCCCTTTCCCAGTATCTTGGACACTCACTTAAAAGCTAGTGCCATAGAGCCTGCTTTACCATCTATCACAGCCAACTCTCCACCGTCTCAATTTCAAGCATCTCACTCTTTAATGACAGTCCCTTTCCCTCCATCTCAATTTGACTACTAATCTGACTTGAACAAGTTTCTTTAATTGCATGTAGATCTACATTTGACTCAACCTCGACATGTTCTAAATTTCCTCATTATTCACTTTGATTACAAGGCCACAATTTTAATCATGACCTTGCATATGCCTTCACCTTCCTCGTCCCTTTCTCACTGCTGCCAGACTTATTCAGTCAAACCCTAACCACAGGTAAATCAAACTAAATCCACTCCATGCCTGTATCCACACAGCTACAGGTAGCCACAGAAAAGCACATATGTGAATCCTCTCCTCTTAATAATACAACTCAAGTGTACCTTTAATGCTTCAAGTAAAGATATTGCATTTTCAAAGTTAACCTTCCCTCCCCTTCTTTAAACTATTTTGACTTTCATCTTACTTCACAACTCTTATACCATCCTAACTTTTACCTGATAACATTGCTTCCAAAGCCTTCAGACTATAAAGAGATTCATAAGGAACACATATAGGCCAGCACCACCTCATCCCCCAGCATCCTGAATCCATGGTTATATATTTAGACACCTTTCTTCTGAGTGAATGAATGATTTCTGCTCCAAACTCCAGGCCTATCCTCCCTGACATTCACATCGTAGGATCCATCCCTTCTAATCTGTTCAAGGACTCCCAAGGACTGTAGGACATTATCACTTCATTGATCTGCTCCTCTTTCTTATGTCAACATTTTTTTCTGTACTGTATTACTCCAACAGCTTTAGACATAATGTTTTTCTCCTATCCACTTCTATTAAATTCATTTCACTCTCCAAATATTGGTACCTTCTCAGCAAAACTCTTAAAAAGAGTGCACTCATTATCTTTAATTCTTCTCCCATTTTGTCATTAACTCAAAACCCCACTGAAATTGCTTTTGTCACGTTTACCTGTGGTCTTCACATTGACAAATGCTCTTTGCAGTTGTCAGTGTTCATTGTATGTGACCTATCAACAGCATTTGTCCCTGCTGAACCTTTCTGGTTCTCTTTGGTTTGGTTTGGTTTACTAGTGGCTCCTTTTGCTACCCTCTGCTGTTTCTGTCTTATCTTTCTCCCCTATAGACATTAGAATATCCCAGAGCACAGACTTCGGACATAACCTCTTCTGATGAACATTTCTCGTTTGATTATATCCTCCAGTTTCATATTAGGTTTTAATTGCCATTTATATGATAATGACTCATAAATTTCATCTCCCACATGGGACTCTTCTCTAAGCCCACACATCTAAGGGTTTATTCGACATTTTAACTTAAATGTACACACACTAGTTGTCTCCAACTTATTAAGTCTAAAGGCAAAATGCTGATCTCCCCTTCCCCAACAACTCCACTCACTGTTTACTCTATCCTGCTGTATGGCATTGCCACACCTGTAGGAACTCAGATCCGAGTCATGGAGTCATCCTACCTTTCCTGTTTTTATTCTTTATTCTTTATTCAATCACTCAGCAAACCTTGTTGACAACTTTTTATAAAATATGTCCAGAATCCATTGTTCAACACCTCCACTACAAACAAGCTAATGCAAGCAAGCCCCTACCATCTTTCTCTGAGATTATTGCAATAGCTTTTTAATTATAACTCTTCTTTTCAGTTTATTTTCAATACAGCTGCCAGAATGACTTTACTAAATTGTAAGTCAGATCCTTCTACTCAAAATCCTTCAACGTCTTTCAATTTCATTAAACAAAACAAAACAAAACAAAAATGCTTCAATGCTTCTGGTAATTTATCAGACTAGACCATCATTAACTTTTACCTTGCTTACTCTCACTAATGTCTCCCTTGGTCACATGGGCTACTTGTCAGTCCCTTAAGTGTACTCAAAACAATCTGGCCATGAGACTTTTGCCATTTCTGTCCCATCTGACTATATCCTCTTCCCCCAAGTATCCACATGGGACTCACACCCCCACCTCTTTCAGGATTTTATTTAAAAATCACATCAGTTAGGCCTTTTCTGAACTTCAATCTTCCCCCATCCTCACTTCTTTGGTACTTCCTTTCACCTCTTTACTGATTTGGTTGCTGCTGTTGTTCGCCACACCACTTACTGTGCTCCATGAAATACATTCCACTTATTTATTTTGTTTAGTCTCCAAACTTTCATTAAGTCAGGGACTTTTGTCTGGTTTATTTATGGCTATACCTCCAGTGCTTAAATGGTAGGAGAATAAGTATTTCTTGACTGAATGGATGAATAAGTACATGAGAAATGTTAGTTTAATAGGAAGGAAACTCTTCACAACTATTAAAGTGGTACAACTCAGGCCACTGCAAAACGTAAATGTGGAGAGTAAACCATATGACAACTGGTACTATCTTCATTGTTTCATTCTAGTGCTGGAGTTCTGAAGAGATAAAACACCATGTGTATGATTGCATAATTATGAATCTTAAAAGCATTTAAAATTCTCTATTTGTTATCATCTTTTTACATTCTCTTGTTTAAAAATGGGGACAACCATAGTTGAACAACAATAAAAAAAAAGAAATTTAAAAAAAAAAAGAGAAGCATTTTTATACAAAGTTGTTTGAATAGAACTGTGTAATCCTGACTGGTGTGGCTCAGTGGACTGAATGCTGGCCTGTGAACCACACAGTCGCTGGTTCAATTCCCAGTCAAGCAGGGCACAAGCCCGTGTTGCAGACCAGGTCCCAGTTAGGGGGCACATGAGACACAGCCACACATTGATGCTTCTCTTCCGCTCTTTCTCCCTCCCTTCCCCTCTCTCTAAAACTAAATATTTTTTTCAAAAAGAACTGTGTATGCAACTGCCTTTTTTTCTTAATGATAACTTGAATTTAAATGTTTTTCTTTTCAGCATAAAAGTAGTAAATGTGATTTCAAATGGTATGTAGTAACATATATTTTTTCCTTCAAGAATAATGTAGCTCAAGTTATATATGATCTTTACTAGCATTATTATTTTATATATGCTTTCTTTTTCATGGTATATTTTTACAAAAATATTCTTAAAGTAAGATATTTTCTCTTTTTTTTAAGGTATAGTGTAAAGACCATTAGGTTTTTGTCTTGGAATATGTCATTTCTATGCCTGGCTCTGTCATTTTATAGTCCTATGATGTTGAATTATTCACAGAAAACTTTTTTTCCCTTTCATCTGTAAAATGTGAACACCTTCCTCTCCTTCCTCAATGGGTGGTTATGAGGCCATATTACTTAGAACTGCAGTCTTCAATCAAAGGCTGAATTAAGTATATTGGCCAGTGTTGGGACATCCTTTGTTCTAGGGATAAGAAAAAAATGAGAAGGAATGATAGGGTGTATAGAATAAAATTAATTAAAGTGATGTGCTTTATTTTCTATTATTTAATATATATATTTGTTTGTTTGTTTTTTGTTTTTAGTAGTAAAGCATCTTCTGTTAGTGGATGATCAATAGCAAATGGGTTTCCTTTGTCCTTTCTTTTTGTTATTGTTTAATTTTAGTTTTGGATTTTGCCTTTGGTAAAATAAAACTCTGACAACCCTATGTCAATCTCTGATTTCATTTATTTTTAATTTAAAAGATATATGATGCTCTCAAGTCTGGGAATGACTGAGTCGATGTAGCACTACTCAAATTCTGACACCTGGGCCTGACAAGTCAGAAGTAGAGGCAGAAGGGATGGTATTATTCTGTCTCAGTCTTTACAAAGCATTATGACCTGGGGCAACTCACTTCTGCCTTCTGCACCTCTAGTGCTGTTTCTGTGAAATAAAGGAAATAGATTGAAAAAATTTGGAAATTCTCTCTGGTTCAAAATTCACAACTAAATCATGGTGTAGTACTTTCTATCTTGACATTTCCTACTATCAACAAATCTTTAAGTCATACTTTTGCATTCAAAAAGATAATAAGGCATTTTGATAATAAATCCCTTTATAATATTTTTATGGAATTTATTAGTATAGCAAAGCTCATATTTATCTCTGATGATGATTTAAATAGATAAAAGCAAACACAAAATTATAACAAAACAAAACCAAAAACAAACTTAAACACTGCCAAACCATAGATCAATATTCAAATCAGAGGATAAAGTCACTGAACTATTTACCATTCAAATGCAATTTTTCTGCAGACCAACTTTTCAGGTGACATTGACTTTTAACCAGGCTCTGTGAGGCTCTAAAAGGCTTTCATATGGTATGCCAATCAGAGTGGTTGCATAGCAAAAACATTAACGAATAACAGCAATGAAGCTTTCCCAGTTTAAAATAGAAAATGGAAAACAAACTTAAAAGTTTGAATCCATAAGTCAGACCTGGCAATGACCGTTTATTTGTGTGTGTATGTTCAGACTCATTGAAAGAACTTTCACTTTCTTCTGCTTTAGACATATTTATAGGTATGCATGGAATGAGGTGCTGCGGATGATTAATCTGTTCTGATTAAGAGTGAGCTGCACTCCCCTGGTGAAACAGTGGAGACACACCATGTGAATTCTTTCTGTCCGCTGGGTTTACAGGAAAATTGGTGGAAGACCGAGTATCACTCAGACTCTTACCACACCATGGCCAGCTTCATAGATTTGAACTGTCAATGACAAAGACTAAATAGAACATACAGTGAGACAGCATAATCACACACGTGTCAGCAATGAAGCTAAAAGGATACTTAAATAAAATAAAACTAGTGTCCTAACAGGACAAGATTTTAGACAACGTGGCTACAACTGTGTACACAATGGTACTTCTTTATCTGTCCCCCCGACAGAGCATCTAGAATGTCTCCCACACACAGGTGCATGTTCACACACAGTCTGATTTTCTTCTCAGATGAGTATGGTGACAAACCAGAGCTTAGACAATTTACATAAAATCAAGACTTTCCTTGATTCTTCATATAACTCTAAATATTTTAGAAATTACCTGAAAATACCCATTGTATAAAGTATTTAATAGTGATTCTCATTATGAAAACTGTCAATAGGACTGAAAACCTTTAAAAATATTTAATCTCAAGCCAATACATTTATTCAGTGATTTAGTAGTAAAATTTTGAGGTAATTATAAAATGCAAGTCAAATTTTATACTATGTACAATAAATTAATCTAAGTTATGCGGTACTTGAAAATTTTTATCATTTTTTATTAATTTTTTAAAGAGAGGGAGAGGAAGGAAGAAAAAGAGAAACATCAATTTGTTGTTCCACTTTTCTGTGCATTCATTGATTGATTCCTGTGTGTGTTCTGTCTGATTGGGAACGGAACCAGCAACCTTAGCGTATTGGGACAGCAGTCTAACCAACTGGGTGAAAAATTTTCTGCCCATCTAGGGAGAAAAATTTTTATTATTAATAAATAAAGACTGTGCTCAACTTCCCCCCCCCAAACCTTTTCTGTCTCTCATGAAAAGCTATTCTTTTGCCTCATCATTGGTCACAGCATGATGAGAAAGATAACTTGGCAAATAGTATATTTTACTGTGACTGAAACAGGTTAGAAAAGTAAAAACAAATATAAAACTCAAATACAAAAATATAAATAGACATTTCAGAAAAAAAAGAAAATTAAAAATATTCATTTTCAAGTTGAAACAGATGGTTTGCATTGATTTGGCCCTGGAAAAGAAGTTGAAATGGAGGTTGTTAGGGCCGTGTGTCTTTTCCCGCCTCTGTCACACGGCACACAGCGGTCCTGGGAGGGAAGCCCCAGAGGACTAGTGGAACGATACCTGATTCAGCGCACGAGACACAGAAAAATGCTAAATTAGCTATTCAGAATAGACGTTCTGTCTATAAAATTAACCAAGAGGTCCACGCGGTAAGAGGCTAAGGTTATACACCACATTTAAACACACTTTTTCCTCTCATAGCAGATTTACGTTAATGCTTTTATCATGGTATGATTTCTTCAACATTTGAGACCAAGACGGATTGTCTTACATATTGTTATAATTTTTCCATGTTTATCTTTGAAAACTAAAGTGTCTATTTAATTTTAGTTCAAGTAAAAGAAAAGTAAATAGCTAAACCTGAAGAGAATGTTTATTTTAAATAAAAATTACAGTGTAAGTGAATAATTATACATAATTTTATAAAGCTAGTATTCTATCAGATCATTTTTTTGGTAAGTTTTAAGAGATAAATATTTAAATTATTTAGTTACATTTATATTTTAATATTTTTTTTATATTTTAAAATCCCTTCCTGAGCATTTGCATTTTTCTAATTATTATAATAATAACATTCCTAGGTATTCTTTAGTTGATAATCCTCATCAAAGTAACAATTTGTTTTATTCTATTTTATTTATGATGTATGAATTCCATCACTAGATTTTTGTTGATTTTTTTAATGTCTAATTAGATTCCATAAAATAAAATTTAATTCATCTAGTGGTATGGAGAATGGTTTTAACAAAATAATGATTAACAATATCATTATGAAGTAATTCAAAGAAATTTTCTTAATATAATCAAATCTGACTATTATACAGTAATGAAAATATTTTACTTCATATGTTTATATTCTATACGATTACTTGAAAAGAATTTCCCCTCATAAAACATAGCTTTATTAATTGTACTTAATTTTATTTATAATGATAAGGAATTCTGGCATCATTGCAGACATATTACAAAGCTTGGAGTCATCAGATCTGAAATAAGTCAGGCGATTAAAGACAAATGCCATATGATCTCACTGATAAGTGGAACCTAGTTAACAAAACAAACAAGCCAGCAGAATAGAACCAGAGACATAGAGGGGAGGGGGGCAGGGGGATAATAGGGGAAAGAAGGGGAAGGGTCCTCAAGGGTAGGAGGTGGGGGTGGGTGGGGCAGGGAACAAAAATGGAGACAACTGTACTTGAACAACAATTAAAAAATAATAATAAATAAATATTTTAAAAAGCTAAAAAGAAATCTGAATATGTGATCCTAGCTGGCTTCTCATTCCTAATTAGTAATATGGGATTCAATTAGTTCTTTCATTTTTGTAAGTACCAAATAAGAGTATATATAAAAATGTGCATTAAGATTTTTAATGATTTATAAATTTGTGGCATGCTGTGCTTAGATGGGATGTTTACATTGTATATATTCAAAGAAACATCTATCAAAGCAGACAGGGATTTGTGATATTGAAGAAGTTAACTATTAAAAATATCAATTTGTGGTGTCTTTTTCCCTCTTGATTAACAGAAATTATTAACTTCCTAAGACTTTCAGTATTTCAACTTTTCATTTTTGAAGGGAGGGCTCAAACTGTTCTCATTTTGATATAATAAATATTACAAATATGCCATACAAGGTATATGCTATTGAAAAATTATTTGAATCTAAAAGTAATTTCACATTAAATAAAATTGTTTGTGTCCATGGGAGTCAGTACAGTGCCTCAGGGTGCTGTACTCTGCCACACGCTTTTGCACATATTTTTCCTCTGTCTGCCACACATCCTTACCTGGTCCTCTTTTCTCCCTCTGGGTGATTCATCCTTCCATATCAGTTTAATCATCACTTCCTCAGGGAACCTTCCTTAGTATTCCAGACTAAGTCAGATCGGCCTGTGGTAGACTTCATAAAATTTGCTGATAACATCTGTCATCTTTTTGCAAGATTATCTGCAACCTTTTTCCCTATCCGGTTATAAGCTTCATTGGATCTATGCCATCCACATAGTGTCTAATATTTGTACACTGTAGGCTTTTTACCATAACCCTTTGAATAAATGAATATACAAATGAAGTGCATTACTAGCAAGAATTAGGGCATTTAAACTGTGAAATAAATATATTTTGCCTATTTCTACATGGGATTTTAAACCACTGATATTATATTTTTATAAATTTTAAATTGTTATCTATGGTTAATAAAGTCTATTCAGGATTAGTATTTGTCTATGCCCAATAATGTCCTCCTCCATTTATGCCATACATATTATTAGTTTATTTAACCATTTTAAAAATGTATTTTGTATTTTTTTCCATTACCATTTATCCCCTTATACCTTCTTCCTTCCCATAATCACCACACTTGTCCATGAGTCCTTTATCCTTTATGCAGGATCTCTCCACCCCATGCCAATCCCCCTCCCAACTCTTTATCTGTGAGTCTGTCTCTGCTTGTTAGTTCAGTTTCTTCATTAGATTCTACATATGAGTGAAATCATATGGTATTTGTCTTTCTCTGACTGGCTTATTTCATTTAGCATATGCCAGACACTGCTCTAGGGACTGGGGAGACTATAAAATTCTGTACCATCATAAAACTTATTTTGCCCTTGGGGTTGGGGGCACATAACAAATAAAATAAATAAGGAAAATATGTTGCATAATATAAGCTGGCAATTTTGAATATGGTGGACAAAGAAGGCTTCTTTGGGTAGATGACATTTAATGAATGACCTGAAGGATGTCAGAAAGTGAAACATGTTGCAGTTGGACAAATCTGAGGGAAAGTCTTAGGGCAGAGAGAAGAGCTAGTATTAAAAAAAGCAAGGTTTTTCTGTTCCTTGCTTGTTTGCAAAAGAGCAAAAGGGGGTGGGGTGCAGAGAAATCCTTAATTTTAACTGTGACCAGATCAGGCCACATTTCAAATGCTATCCAAAGAAGAGCTCCATATTTTCCTTAACACTCTCATGTGAGTTATACTGAGAAATGAGAAGACAATTAAAAATGCTACTCTGTAGAGAAATTTGACTTTGCTTAAAGTCACTAATCTTTCAACTATGCCCTAGATTGAAATTTGCTATATTGTACACCTGAAACTGATATAACCAATATAAGATTATATACCAACTGTACTTAACTTTTTAAAAATTAAAAAAGATTTTAGAATAAAGAGAAACATTTATAATTTGTTTGAAACATTTTTAAAAAGATAACTGCTTATACTTTTCTTTAAATTTATTTTCCTTTGACTTTCGTCTAAGTTATAATGTTAAATCCCCATGTACATTGCTACATGAAAAGAAACTCTCTAATACATTGAAAGAGTTCTTTACATAATTAGAATACTGATGTTGATTACGGATGAAGAGATGCTAGTTAGATTTTTAAATGGATGTTTTCATGCTCTAAGCTGACTAGCAATGTCAAGCCATTGATCCAATGTTGGTCTTCTCCTCTATTTCCCCTTCAAAAATAATGTAGAACTTCTACAACATTAAAGCAATAAAATTTCTAATTACCCAAAGGAAAGTCACAAAAAGAAATCATTAAGCACAGTACAATATGATATACCCAGTATCCCTTCCTATATTTCTAGCTTTATAAAACATCTAGTATTTTTAAGAGATATACAGAGGCATTTTAAACTTTATACTCTTGACTTTGCTTAGTTGTAACCTTTAAATAAAGAATTCTTATTTTTTCTTTGTCTTTAGTGTATGTGAATAAATCATTGAGAAAATATACCACTTTAAACTAGTATTGACCTTGTTTTCAATTAATAGTTGTACTCTAAGGTTAACAAAATAAGGACTAATCATTAAAAACAAACCTGTTTTCCTGTCAAACTTCTCTCATAGTCTGAGTTTTCCATGTTTTAGTATAGTATTATCTACTCTACTGTGTTATAGTACAGTGTTATCTATACTATAAATTATATATTTATCTGGAAATGGCCCAAAATATTTTAATTGAATAGTTTTAACATCATTTTTTCTTCCTTGCATCCTACATAAATCCATTTACACTTACTTACAGTTTAAAATAATTCCAGTTTAGAGTAGTGTCTACAGATTTGTAGAGTTGAATAAGGAAACTGCAAAAACCCAATGGGAAACAGCAAGTACTGTTATTTATGGCATATTTATCCACAAACTCCATTCTCTGTTGCTAGAACACCAACTCACCACTTCCAGACAGGTAACACAACATACATAGCCTGATAAAGAATAGAGCCATTTATGCATTCAGAAAGTCAGCTTACTATTTTCCATTATGAGACTATTTTCTTTCAAACCTTAGGGCATAGAAAACAAGTTACTGTTTGAAAATTTGACAATTTTGGCTCTGTTAAGGTAGAAACAGCTACCTTCAAACATGTGAATGAATAATAAAGTCTCTTCAGACTTAATACTGGAGGGTAGAGAAAAGAGGTAGACAGAAAATATATTTATTAAATGATGCAAAGAACATAGCTTGGCAAAACTGAAAGCTATGAATAGGAATTATTCTTCCCATGAAAAATTTCAAAGTACTGTACATAATACACTATAATTTAGAATCTTCTTTACAAGTATTATATAGTATGATATGCATCTTTAGAAAAAATTCATGAATGTTATTCTTAAGAAAAATTATTGCTTGATAGTATATTTATAACTAAACTCACATAAGTTAAAATGAATAAAAACAATATTTTATGTAATTTTAGAATTAATGCAACAAATCATAAATTTTATCACTATAATTGAATATGCAATATTTAAAATTAGTATGGATTCTGGACTTTTTTGCTTTAACCTACATAAATAAATATTTTTTAATTAAGAGCCAAGCAGTATCTGCTAGTTAGTATCTACCATATTCTGAATCTTGTTCAAAGGGCTTTAAATATGGTTTTTAATCCAGTTTTTGCTGATGAAGAAATCCATGGCGCAGAGAGGCTACCTAGGATAGCAGGAAAACACTCAGTAACAGGTTTTATCTTACTGCAGTCGGATGTTTGCAATATCTCGTTTTATTTATGAGAGCCACTTACTAAAATTTTAGGGATTTCATTAGTCTGTTGTCAAACACAGGCATTATTAAAATTAAATTTGATCAAAAGTAAAATTTAAATTATATTTTAAAATGTAATACATAATGAAAATTCATCACTTAATTATTTAACTATTACCTATATTCTTGAGACTTTTTATGACTATTATTATTTGTTTGGCAGAAATACCGTCTGTCAATGTGTTGCTCTGTATCCTTTTGTGACGCAGGGTTCAGTGTGAGCACTTCAGGAGCTTCAAATCTGCCATCCTGAAAGTGTTTACAACCATAGAAATTGACAGGTATTATAATTTAGGATTGTATTTATATTTGTTGATAGCCTTAACTCTAGATTAGGAAATTAATCAAGATTTCTACAGAACTGTAATAGCATAATCAATAAAATATATTAAAAAAGAAAAGAAAATTAAATTTTAAATTCTTCATAGCTGTCACATAGTGAATAGCACAAAAGCATTAGGAATATATTGTTAGAGTATTCAAAAACCATTAACTAATTCAGCAAGAAGTCACTCATGTCCTTGACTGGTGATTTTAGTGCCAACACGTGTTTTCCTTGTTTCAGTAATGGCTTATCCATTAATGTAAATAAAATTATCAGCAAATATTCTCAATGGAAGTACGTTTTTTCATGAACTTCCACCATGGTGTGGCTATGGGCATATGAATTAGACAAAGTATTTAAAAAATCATTTGAGAAAAAATTAGCTATAGATATTTTACAATGTGTAATATTGCATTTTTTTCTTATCTGAAAACTGTGTGCTAAATGTCCTTCACAAATAAAGTGGTAATAATCTCATGTATGTATACATGGATATGTTTTTTTCCAGAGAGCCAACTGCTAAAACACATCATGTGTTCTCCCTCAAAGATGGTGTTTTGCACCACACTATAGTTTCCTGTTTCAAAATTAATATACTACTATTAGGCCCACCTAATATGAATGGTACTGAGAAAAACAGACTAGAATTTTAAGTTGCAGTGATAAATCAAAACCAGTACCAGTTCATTTTTTCATTCTTGGCACTAGCATATCAAAAGCGGTTGTGAGGCTCTGAGGTTGGACGTGGAGAAATGAAATTGTGTCATACGCTGGACACTCTACAGCCCACTCAGCTGTAGTCGATGCAGGAACTTAGGACACCGGGGCATGTTGGGCACTCACAGTCAGCTCTGAAGCTACACAGATCTAGCACAAATTGTTTTTTAATTAATTGTAGAGAATAACTAGTTTCTAGATGGGCTGTAGAAACAACACAAACAAACATAATCTAGGAAGAAAGCCCAAAGGAGAAGAATTTGAGGAAAGAAGCGGGGAGCCAAAGGCGGGACCACTGTCCAAAACTAGGGGAATGGAAGAATATGTCCCAAAGAAAAAAAGGAAAGAAATAAAATCACTGATGTTATAACAAGCATAGATTTTTTCCCCCATGTAATTGAATGGGACTCTATGAGCAAGTAGTGTCTTACCTATCATGGGGCATAAAACATTAAACAGCAATAGCATGTGGGAGGAATGCAGTTAAGATAAAGACAAGTCGCTTCAACAGTCCTTCCCTATAATCATCATGTGGGATCAGGAAAACTGTTTCAGGTAGCTTAACTATCAGTTTTAGGTTTGGTATTGAAGACTAATACTCAGAACACAGGTTTGAAGTTCAGAAGATAAGACTGGAAAACTCATTATCTGTGAGATTTCTGAGAGAAAGTCTGTGCTATGTTTTAAAACAAAATAAAACAAATATCACTTATTATATTTCCCCCCCCCCAGTAAGGATTAAAAGAAGTGAGCAAAAAAAAAAAAAAAAAAGGTGAGGATGATAGGCGTGTGCTTTAATACTGACAGATGACAGTGAGCCTTCAAACTCCTTCACTCCCAGTTTCCTTCCATATTGCACCCCAGAATTAGGTTGAAATCAAAATTGAAGGGCATTATCAGAGAAAGGAAATACTAATAAAACAAATAAGCATTTTGAATAAATTTAAGCATACAGAAAGTTACAGTCCATATTTTTTTAAAGAAGAATAGTTGCAGATATGAACAGAGAGACACTATTTTCAATGTTTTAGAAATTTCTAAAAAATGGAAAAGTTTCAAATGACCAAAGATATTAAAGTTTTCAAACAATAAAATGGACAATGACGACTATCACACATGAGAACACAGCGATCTTGATGCCATTACAGGGAAACATTCTGATTGGCTTTTTAATACACATTTATTTTTGGACAAAATTAATTTACTTCACTAATGTGTTAATGTGTATGAGCATTGAAATTGAGGTCTGGGAGACCTATATTTAAATTGTGCACTGGTACTTATTAGCTATATGATTTCAAAATATTATTACTTCTCTAAATCTTACTTTCCTCAGTTCTAATATAAAGATTATGATATTAGAAAGTTAAGTAATATAACATAGATGAGAGGGTGAAATAAAACACTGTATGTAAAACACTTGGTATGGTACCATAGTAAATAGTTAAAATACTAGATTTCATTATTCATTTGGGTCATAATATATAATTTGTATATATAATATACATACAAAATGTGACAGACATATGTGCATATGTCATATATAACACACATGCACATTTATATATAATGCCAATAAATACACATGTACACAAATATATGTCTATAGAAATATGTATCCTCTTGTGCAAGATTATGGAATCAAATAACTGTAACAATGAATAAAGTACTAATAGTCATCTGAAATAATACATTATATATATGTGTCATTTTACAGTCATTTAATAAACATGTGTTTTTATTTTATCCTCACTTTGTGCAAATACCGGTGTAGAGGTTTTTCTTGTGTGTGCTTTTTCCTTTTAAATAGATTGTAGCGATGCTTGGAGGAGCAACGAGGGAGCTGGACTTGTTTATGAGAAAATTCCCCAGACATTAGGATGTTTCATTCCCAGTTCTGCATTTGTAAACTACATTTTAATAATTTACTTAACTCTCTGAGTTTCAATTTCCACACAATTAAAGAAGAACCATATTGCCTAGTTCATAGGATTTGTGAAGATAAATTTAGGTCTTTATACAAAAGCACTACTACAGAAGTATTCAAATAACATATACACTTAATCTTGGGCTTTTTATGACTTTTTCAAGAAAATATGATAAATTCAGTTTCATGGCATACACAAACTTTAATATCACTGAAGAAAGGAACCCATACAAACACAGTCTCGTCAGTCCTCGGTCTTGTTGTTTCTGCATATTTAATCAAGTATTTGAGTAAGGTCAGAAAAGACACAATCATTAAGAGTCCAGATTACTGGAAGCCAAAATTAAGGTGCAAAACTATCCCGCATATTCATGAAACATTCTAATAGATATTATGAATTAAATTAGAATTTTAAAATTAATATTCCTAATATGTCATTCCAGAGAAATTGGGTCTAGTTTCAATCTATGTAGTTTGATTTCACCAAAATACGATGTGGTTTAATATTGTAGCTTTAGCAGCAAATACATGCTTAGGCTTTATTGATATGATTATGGCCATTTTGGATGCAACATTTTCAGAAAGTCATTGAGTTACATGATGGAGATGAAAATAGAGACAAGGTTAAGGTATATGAAATCTATGTTATGTTTTAAGGCTTTTGAGATGTTTGACTTAAAGGAAAAAAAATCCCCCAGAGTAACTTGGTCACTATCTCCAAAATCTTACAAAATGCAATGACGTGTCAATAACCAGAGTGAAGACTAACAATCAGAAACACAGATTTAACAATTTTCCAATAAAATTACTTTTTGTTAAAAGTTGTTGGGTTTAAAAAATATATTAGTGCTTAAATTGCCAAAAAAATACCTGTGTGCTCCTCTATATTTTAGTTAATCTAATGTAAACCTTCAGAAATCCTTCTTTAACATGGACATCTAACTGCCATCTCAGGGTTATTTAAAGGGTTAAGGGCTATAAAACAAATGAAACATTAGATTTTATAGGTAAACATTCAATGAACATTAACTTATTATTTTATAGAAAACAATTAGAACATTAACTGAAGGCCACAACAAAGTATTCATAATAGTTATTAATGGGAAATGGAAAAGAATAGAAAATGATTAGAGCAGTGATTCACAAGAGCTGTTACATTTAAAATGAGTATGAAATAGGTGCAAATATGAGTAACACTGATCAGAAGTGTCTATTGAGAGAGACAGACAGACAACATTAGGGATAATAGAGAAGGACACTAAAAAAGAAAAACAAAGATATAAAAACATTTCTTCACCAGAAATGAGAAAAAGTCAAAACTATTTTCTTGAATGTTATTCAAACTGGAGTCCATGGACCATTCCCCATTAACTTGTCAAGTTCTGAGAACCTGATGCGAACTGCACTGGGTGGATATAACCCCTTGGACTTATCGTAGGACCTGTGTGATCCACAGTCATGGTGTTGCCAGTTTTAGACAAAGTATTTGTTGCTAACAACAGCTGGAAAAGCTATAATTTGTGAATGGTTTTCTTGCTGATTTAGAACAGATTAAACATTATATTTGTCACTGTATTCACAGGGTTGCTTGAGTAGGAGGGGAAAATTAAAGTGGAAATAAGGCACTACAAATCACATGACCTGTGATCTTTCTTACTAGGCGCGGTTCATTGTAATACGGTTCAAATGTGAATGGCATCTGTCAAGGGTGGGAAATAGACTGAGAAACATTACAATCACCACCCATTATTTGTGAGCTCTAATGTGATCAATGCATTTTAGACATGACACTAGAACACCAACAATTACTTATAAATGTGAAGAAAGCCATTAGCACTTCAGAAATTTGTTTAGCTATATGGAATATTTGTTCCTTTTTCCTACTGAGGAAAAAGAAATGTAGTAAAAACAGAGAAAGCTTCAATACTTCAATTTTTTTCCAGATGACTACAGAACTTTTCTGACAATTTTCAAAAGACAGATGGTGTAAAAATAACAATTAAACAATAAAAGAATATTCATATCAGAAAGAATATACTTAAAATACATTGAAGCAAATGGATTTTGAAGAGGCAAGCTAAACGAGGAAGTAATTTCTACTTCTCTGTTGTAAATAGTATTCAAGTAGCTTTAAGAGTTCACTCATCTTTAGAAGATGCCTAAACTCTTCAATTGCGTCTGCTCTAGGAAACCCTGACACAATGATTCGGAATGAACCGAGTTCTCAAAACACAATTACGTTATTATTTTTCCATCTTATGTTAGACCCATAATCATGTTGGAAACCTATAGTTGGCAATAATGGGGCACTGGAAAAAGTGTCCATATCATTCATGTGAAAGAAACATTTTGACTGAAAATTCTGTATCCAAGTGATTGAGGTCAGAGTGCACCTTTAGTTTGAATGATTTGGATAATTGTTTCAGTTCTCCACTTCATCTTACTAGTATAAATTGCCCAAAACAAATGTATGAGTTACCACATTCATTTAGTACAGTGAAAATATGTAGACATTTTTTTGCATATAAAGTTTGTACGTGTTTGTAGGAAAATAAAACTGAAAACTGCTGAAGGTACCATTTACATATTTTCAATACCTCCTCTACGGAAAATGAATTACAGTATGCAGGCTCATACATGTTCACTAAATTGCATTTTAGTGTAGCTATTTATCACTAAACTATTTTTAAAATTAAACAATTCTTAAATTTTGATCACCACAATGATGGAAGAAACCAATAAACATCTTATAAATTAAACATGATTTAAAACAATATATGAATTCGCATGGTGTCCCCAGTTATTGGAGTAAAATATTCATATGCTGTGGAACTATAGTACTGAAGAAATACCTATCTTCTTGTTGTCCTTCACCCTATGGCTTGGCTCTGGTTCTGTTGTCTTGTATCATGATTGCTATGTGCCAAATGATAAGCAGAAGCCAACTGCACTTCCTAAAGTGAATCACTGTACTTGTTTTAGTTTCCCTTTGCAAAGGCTGAGTTCTGATCTGTGCCTCAAGCACTAAGGCAATCAATGCTGATGAATGACCAGAAATGGTTTCTTTATTCCAGACCTCGCTGAATAGAAAGTTTCCATTATCTCATTCAACATTTTCACTCCATCACTTTGACAGGGACAGGGAGTTCCACACTTCACTGCTTTCACTTTGGAATAGTAGCCTACTTATCTCTGTTTCTAATAGGGAAAAAAGAAAAGAAAAAAAAGTCTGGAGAAAACTTGTTTGCACACATATAAATGCCATCTTTCATTCTTCTTTTAATTGTCACTCAGTTTTACCTGGAACATAGTCATTTAAGAAAGGGTGGCAGAATAAAAGTTCATAGACTATAAAGCCCAGTTTTTTGATTCTAATGGATATGGCACTTTTGTTCACTTTTCAAGAATTGGATAGCATCTTGACTTCCTCATGTGGCTTTGTTCTGGCAAACTGGCAGCTTATAAAGTCACCCCATATGCACATGTTGGGACTGTGTGAGGGTTTTTTTTCCTTCCTTTTGTGAGTATTGTCTATCTCTGTGGAGCAGAAGAGCATGCTGGAAAAAAGGCAAGGTGTGAACCGGCCTGTCTTTGGCAGCTGGTCAGCAGGCTTTTGAGAAGAAAAGCATCCAAGGTAACAGCACAAGATGTCAGAAAGAAAGTTTTTGGAACAAAAAATGGAGGAAATTGCTTGGGCATTAATTACTAGAAATGGCAATTTACAACATTTATTCCCTGCCAGAACTTTTCTTAATGCTGCAAAGACAGTCTTCCAGTGCGCACAGAGCACACTCTTTGCAGGGGCAAAGTCCAGCTTCTAAATATTCTGATTAAGCAGCCGCGCACAAGAAGTTGGCCATTCAGCTTGGCCGTGCTGCCTCATGCATGGGTAGTACCTTGGGAGAGTTTGAACTCATGCCACAAAGAAAGGGAATCTTTCTTTCCTGAATCTTGTATGTTTCTGAGTATATTTCTGATAATTTTACCTGTATAATACACACGTTTTTGAAATGGAAGGACTAACTTGTGATTTAGGGGAAAACTTTATATTTATATGATAGCAAACTATCTGAATGATAATCTAGAATATCACGTTGATTATATGTATAGTATCAGTTGTCTATCATTTCATTTTATGGTGGTTTGTGTTCCAACAAATATATTTTAAAAAATAGTTTGAGGAAAAACATTATAAAAATGAGAAAATATAACAGAAATCACGTAAATCTATGGAACCTCTACATAACACTGGTAAAGAAGAAACAGCCAAAGGTACCACGACAGCAGGCAGAGGCTGTGGTCCCCACACGGACCCTGGGATGGGACATCACCGGTCCATGGAATGCTCTAAGTGTTAGTTTTTTCTTCTGGCAATGAAGAAGAACAACTCAAAATTGTATTTTCAGATTCTGAAGGTAACACTTTTAAGTACCTTCAAAACTTGACAAATAAGCAAAAGAAAATACAGACATCCTAGTGGAGGGAATAAATTAGCCTTTACCTTTGGCCATTTCTCTCTCTTCCCTGGCTATATGTGTATACTTGTGCTGTCTTAATCAATAACATTATATAAGATTTTTAAAGAAAGAGTGGAATACATGACATAGGCACAGCTATTAATGCATGTAAAATAATCTGTCTTAAGATAAGACATTCAGCCAGCAGTATTTTGAGTATTTTTGTCCCCTTATACCAGTGAAAGCATTCTGCTACACTAGTGCTTTGTACATGCTTTTCGGTTAAAACATGACAATACCACGAAAAGGGTGGTTAAGAGCAGGGTCCTCGATAGTTCTGCTTTCAACACTGGGCCTGCCTCCATCTGGCTGAGTGACCTTTGTAAGTTACTTGACCTCTCTGTTCCTCAATTCCCTTATTTGCAAATTGATTAAGTAATTGTGTCTACCACTTAGAGATGTTAGAAAAAAATAAAAAGGATTAATACATGTAAAATAGTCAAAACAGTGCCTGGAATATAGTGAAACCTTTATAAGTGGTGTTAAAGTAAAGTATGTTTTCAGAAGACTATTTTATAGTAAATCCTGGCATGAACATGTCTATTTTTTTCCAAGAAGTTAAGTGGCAGAAGAAAATCAAAGCCTTTTATCATATGATACAATACTGCTTATATCAGTTCAATATCAGCAGGACAAGAGTAACCAAAGCAGTTACAAAATGGAAGGCATGTGCTAAATACACAGTTAAGTTTTAATGTATTTGTAATGAGCCTTTTTAATCTTCAAACTTTGGTGGTAATCAAAATAAGACTTTGCAAGCAATAAAGGGACTTGTAAATAACGAGACTTCTAAAAGAATGAAGATAATAATTGAGTAATCGCTGGAATTCAACAATTTACTTTTGAGGGGTAGAAATATTTTATAGAAAGGTGATATCCAAAAATTCAATTTCTATTTATTTATCTTAAGCCTTTGGCTTCCAAGTCACAGCTTTTTGAATAGGAGCTCTTGCTTAGTTTCCACAGGTGCATCTCCTCTGGCAGATTTATATGCCTCATAAAGCTTTATATAGCTCATAAATGCAGACTTTCAATCCTACAGGTACTGCTGATCTGGAAGTTTTATTTTATCTTCCAGGCTGATGAAAATGGCATATCCTTGTTGGGAGATTCTACTATGAATGACAGCACAACGGTATAAAAATGGAAGAGAGTGATCTTGATGATAAAAGGTCTGGGAGAGGAACTGTGAAGTTGAAGTCCACAGGGAGAACAGAACTGCTAACTGGGATCTGCAGGGGAGGAGAGCTTCACACTGAGAACCCAGAGGAGTGAATGCAGCCACATCAGAAAGCAGGAGTGTGCAAATGGAATAGTGGATCAAGTGGAAGGGGATGAGCTGCCAATATGTGCTGTATATTTAGGTTAACTTACGATGATATGTATTTATTCTCAGGACAGTCTAAGTACTTACTCAGATCAAGCTAATTAATTCAGATTTCTTAAAAGCTGGTGGGAATTTTCAAAATATCTACAATGGAAGTCAAATTTTCTAGAAGTATAGATATAAAAATAAATACTAATAAATAGATATAGCAGGTATTTTATTTCTTTGTGTTTGGAATTAAGGTTAAAAGTAGGAAAAGATTCAAAGAAGAGGCTCGATAAGGACTTATTTTGACGGTCTAGGTTAGCAATAAAGCTTACAATGGCTGTTGGCAGTGGAGGTGTGGCAAAAGACTGAGACACATTTCAAATGTGAAATAATGTATATAGTGCCTAATGCATGCCAGCATTCCCTAAGAATGATGTATACATTCCTTCATTCACTTCTCACAAGGATCCAATAAGGTAGGTACTACTGTTACTCCTATATTACAGAAAATAAAATGGGTTTGGAGAGGAGGTACACTATGTCATGCAGCTATGGAGTGAGGAAGCTCTGCATTCTGGGCTTTCCGGTACGACCGGGCTGGCTACTCATTCCACAGGGAAATCTGGCAGCGGTTTCATTGGGGCTGAAATCCAACCCATGCTCCACTCATCACGTCACAGAGCATCTGCCACTTAAATGGATGAAGTTTCTTCTGATATGCTCAAAGGTATCACGCAGGCTGATAACAACTCTGCAGCATTAGGAGGACCCAGACAGTCTGACAGGAGAGCTATTTTAAAGGCCATGCTAAATACACTAAGTCCCTCAAACAAAAAGCAGAGTTTCTCCCAAACAGTCTTTTCCGCACAACTAACACTCTCTCTCTCCCTCTCTCTCTCTCTTTCTTTTTTTCCAGGAATCTTACTTCCCCTAGCCCATTTGGGTGAGGAATGGTCAGAACCTTCCATTGTCACTAACATTGCACTGCACTATTCCTGTATCACAACATTTATGAACGAACCCTTTGTTAAGTTCCCCTCAAACACAGTTTCATTACTCGCATTTCCAATCTGTTTCATGGCAGGACTCTGGCCCTAGTGGTATTCTTATTCCCAATTTGCATCTAAAAAAACAGTAGATCACACAGTTAGTAAGTTCAATTCAGTTTAAGAAGTACATTATACTAACCAACAAAGAGTAGAAAGCAGAAAATGAAGGACATGAGTAAAAAGTTTTATACAGGATCTTAAAGTTCCAGCATTTCATCGGTTCAACAAACAGAAAAGATATTATTGGCAAAGAGCATCCTGTGCAAAAGCAGGGAAGAGTAAAAGATAAAGGGAACTACAAATAGATCTTTGATGCTACCTTGCAGAGAACCAAGAATGGTGGAATGTGAACTTAGAAATGTATCCAGTAAGCTAGATAATAACAGGAGGGGAAAGGTGGTGGCCATTGAGAAACAAAACTGTAGGATTTTAGCAGGAACATAAGCCTAAATGGGTTGAAAATATGATTTGATTTCCCAAAAGCTGATCGTAGTCACGCAATAACTTTGATATTAAAGATGGTAATATGTATGCACATGTTTGCCTACATTTCCTCTGCAATCTTGCATCTATTGTATACATATTGATAGGATATAATGCAGGTTTGCTCATCTCTGTGCTAAGTCTGTGATAAAACAAAATATCCTGCTAGCAATACCTAACATCCAAGTACTTTGAATGTTAGTGAGTGAAATTTTAAGTACAGAGTGATATTCTTTACAAAACATTTTTGTTTTATTTTTGGTTTTGGTATTTTCATTATATGTGTTGTTTTTTAAAAAAATTCACTGTGATCTTCAATGAAGGTTAAATTTTGTGAATGTATAGGAAAAAACAAAATATCATCTTAGCAAATGGTGTGTCAGAACGTGTGCTTTTTTGTTTTTCTAAGTTGGATAGCATTTTACATAATGTCAGGGTCATTAAATTAAGTGACATGTTTTGTCTTTGTTAGCAGTCTGATTTTGAGGAACTACTCCACAGTCAGCAGAAGGGACAGATAATAGAGCAGATAATGCTGAGAGTAGATGAGTTATTTACAAAAGAGATAAAATTAGCTTTGATGACAGATGTGGAGAGGATAGGTTCTGTAGCAGATTCCTTGAAATAAAATAGTGTTTAACCCTCCATCTGTTTCCTATGTAAAAGATGACAATGATAACAGCACCTACCTTAGTATAT
Organism: Desmodus rotundus; assembly: GCF_022682495.2. Taxonomy (NCBI): domain Eukaryota; kingdom Metazoa; phylum Chordata; class Mammalia; order Chiroptera; family Phyllostomidae; genus Desmodus; species Desmodus rotundus. The sequence goes on along the minus strand of NC_071388.1, from coordinate 69,971,104 downwards.
ATGGGGATTGGCTGAAGTAATACATGTGAAACACTAAGAATAATATCTGAGGGACTGTGAACACCATACATGTCTATGTATTGTAATTAAACATATTAGTATATTAGCTCTCATATTTTTAATAATTATTATTTAAATTTCCACTTAGAAGCAAAACACGATGCCAGCTAACTCCAGAACATGTCACAATCAATATTTGAACAAAATCCCACATCCACCTCATTCTCGCTTATCCATTCCTTCTTGATTATTACAAATTACTTGGTGGTGTCAAGTGATCATCTGGAGCCTTGGGGATTTTAAAGACGACCTACAGAATTCCACTTTTCCTTGGGTATAGCTCAAAATAATTGGTGTCATATGTTGACACGAGCATTTCAAATCGGTTCACAGCGTTCATGATAAATCGGGCGAGTTGTAGCTGTCTTATGTGGTTGATCAAGAGGGAAAACCAAAAAACTTGAGATGCCAACAGCCATGATCAGAGCAATACATGCTGACTTTTCTCATTATGGGCTAGTTCTTGATCACCTAATTCCTCAAACTTTAGGAGAGTTCATGGAAAATGCTGACCTTCTGACAAAGGGATCGAGAATGCTAACATGACGAATTTCTGAGATAGTAGTGAGAGGTATTGACCATTAGGAGAAAAACCTATAAATTACCAGGAAAAGATAATGCCATTCCTGTTGACCCAATAATCCTTCCAACTATATAGTTAGAGAATGTCTTTTTAAAGGTCATTTTAAGGTCTCAGGATTTCTTCTAGACTTTGAGTTCCTACTATGTAAAATAACTGAGAATTATTTTAAAATATCAAGATAAATAAAACTGTTTATAGTGGTGACAAAATGTGGTTTCTCTGCTTTTGTATGAGTAGGCATACTTATTTTCTAATCCCGTAAGGAATATTGTTTTGCAACTGGTTTTGTTTTTATATTTCCACAATGAGCATTAGACCAAAGATGGATATTGCAAGTGGAGATGATATAATATATATGATAACACAAAGTTTTGTCTATGGTATTAATTAATTGCTTTAAATAATTTTATTATAGATATATGTGCACATTTATTTTAGTAGTTTGATGATAACCTTATAAAAAAGAACAAACAAGTTTGCAATATTGGTAAAATAATTGATTGCAGTCTGCTCTCGCTTTATATTATTTGCATCTAGTGACCCACTTAAATCAAGATTTTTGTCTCAAGATGGACTTCCAGTCAAGATGGAGGCATAAGTAGACAAGCTTTGCCTCTGTGCATAGCCACAGAAAGAATTACAACTAGACCTTAAAAAAATAATAATCAGATCCATTAGAAAATTGAGCTGTATGGAATCCTAATAACCAAGGATTTAAAAAAGCCACATTCATCCAGATAGGTTGAAGGGATAGAGATGCGGAGACCAGCAAGAAGCATGGAGAAGCAGTGTGGCATGGAGAAGCAGTGGAGGCCAAGGAACTGTCATGGGTAGTTCTACATTTGCGTGTGATGGATAAAAATCAGGAAGGATACCTTGGGAGTGAGCAATCCCAGCTCCAGGCCAAACCATACATCCCAGGGTTCCAACCCCAGGAAGATAAACCCTCATAACTTCTGGCTGTAAAAACCAGTGGAGATTGGGACAGTGGAAGAAACTGCCAGATTTTCATAAGACTCCACTTAAAGGGCCCACATGGACTTCCAACATATGCAAACCCACCCACTCTTGGATTCAGCAACAGGACAAGAGCTAGAAGGGCACCAATCACATATGGGGAATGGGTGAAATGGCTGGAAATGGGGTGAGTGCTGGACAAAGCTGCAGAAGCCAGGCAGCAGCATTGCCCCCTCTCCAAGCACTCCCTGACACACAGCCACAAAGAGATGAAATGGGTTGCCCAACCCAGGTGATTTCCTAATTCTCCATCCCCCACAACTTGCAGGTGCCTTTTCTACCATAGGTCATGCTACTAAGAAAGGGGGCAAAAGCTTCTCTACCTAATACACAGAAACAAACACAGGGAGGCTGCCATATTGAGGAGACAAAGAGATATGGCCCAAATGAAAGAACAGAACAAAACCCCAGAAAAAAAACTAAGCGAAATGGAGATAACCAATCTATCAGATGCAGAGTACAAAACACTGGTGATCAGGATGCTCAAAGAACTTGTTGAGTATGGCAACAACCTAAAGGAAGAAATGAAGTTTGCACTAAGTGAAATAAAAAAAAAAAATCTACAGGAAACCAACAGTAGAGGGGAGAAAGTTGGGATTCAAATCAATGACTTGGAACATAAGGAAGAAAAAGCATTCAACCAAAAGAGCAGGATGAAAAACAAATTTAAAAAAAAGCAACTGAGGATAGTATAAGGAGTCTCTGGGACATCTCCAAATGTACTAACAGCCAAATCATAGGGGTGCCAGAAGGAGAAGAGGAAGAGAAAGACATTGAAAACTTGTTTGAAAAAATAATGAAAAAAACCTTCCCTAATTTGACAAAGGAAATAGATGTACAAGTCCAGGAATCACAGAGAATCCCAAACAATTTAGACCCAAAGAGGACCACACCAAGACACATCATAATTAAAATGCCAAAGGTTAAAGATAAAGAGATGATTTTAAAGCAGCAAGAGAAAGGCCAAGACTTACTACAAAAGAGTTTCTATACAAAAGTTAGCTGATTTCTCAAAAAAAAAAAAAATCTTTGCAGGCAAGAAGGGACTGGCAAAAAGTACTCAAAGCAATGAAAAGCAAGGAACTACAACCAAGATCACTCTACCCAGCAAAGCTATCATTTAGAATGGAAGGGCAGATAAAATTCTTTTAGACAAGGTAAATCTAAAGGAGTTCATCACCACCAAGTCCTAATTATATGAAATGCTAAAGGGACTTATTTAAGAAAAAGAAGATCAAAACTATAAACATTAAAATGGCAACAAATTTACAACTATCAACAAATGAATCTGAAAAAACAAACTAAGTAAACAACGAGAACAGGAACAGGATCGTAGATATGGGGGTCAATTGGAGGGTTACCAGCTGGGAGAGGGAAGGGGGCAGAATGGGGGAAAAGTACAATGATTAAGCATAATCAGTAGGTACAAAATAGACAGGGGGATGTTAAGAATAGTCTAGGAAATGGAAACTTATGTGCATGTCCCATGGAAACGAAATAAGTGGGGGACTGAAGGAGAGAAGGGGAGTACCAGGCAGAGTGGGCAAAGAGAGAGAAATTGGGACAACTGTGATAGCATAATCAATAAAATATATTTTTAAAAGATTTTTCTTTCTATAATTTTGTCTCTGTAATTTTCAAGTTATATATGGATATAGACCATAGAATATGTTATAATATATTTTGGGGTTCATCAATGTTTTCTGAGAGACAAGCAAAGTAGATGACACAAATAATTGGTAAATAAATTATTTAATAATAATTATTTTTAAACAAAAGTTAAAAAATTCTAGAACCCGATTGAACATTATAGGCCAAAATAAATCCTAAAATAGGAAGGAATAGGAATAGGAATCCCTAAAAATTGGAACAAAATAAATGTCAAAAATCCAATCATAAAAAAAAATAGAAGGGTTTTTACATGTACTATAACACTGGAACTTCATAACTCTATAGAATAAAAAAGAGCAACATAAACACCCTCTCATATAAACACACATTTCTCTACCACATTAGAAAATTCACCACTAACTGCTATTTTTATTCATTTGAATGAATTCAATATTCTTAATAAACAACTTCGCACACAGTTACTGAAACTGGGAATACTCATAAATAAGAATTGTCAGAGATGCCATATGTATTTAGCATTATACAAGCAAAATAAATGTCCATCTATAAAAACTGAGATCTTAGATCTGGCTGTGTGGTTCAGCTGGTTGGAGCATTGTCCCCTACACCAAAGAGGTCACAGGTTTCATTTTCAGTCATGGCACATAAATAGGATGTGGTGGGTTCGAGCCCCAGCTGGGAGGATGTGGAAGGTAAATGATCAATGTTTCTATCTCTCTCTCTCTTGCCCTCTCTCAGATAAATAAACATATCCTTGGGTGAGAATTAAAAATAAGTTAAAGTAGCCCTTGCTGGTGTGGCTCAGTTGATTGAGTGCCAGCCTGCAAACCAAAGGGTCGTTGGTTCAGGCTGAGGTTCGGATTCCCAGTCAGAGCACATGCCTGGGTTGCGGGCCAGGTTCCCAGTGTGAGGTGCACAAGGGACAACGCACATTGATGTTTCTCTCCCTTTCTCTCTCTCTTCCCCTCTCTAAAAATAATTAAATAAAATCTTACAAAAATAAAAATAATTAAAGTAAAACAAAATAATGAAAATAGAGATCTTAGATTTTGATCAGTAATACCATTCCAGTTTTATTATTTGTATTTAAATTAGATTCTTACCCAATTTCATAAATACCCACAAATTATAAGTAGTACTATGCATTCACCTTGATACATAACTAAGCAATGTCTTTCACTGACAGATATGTTACATTAAACTGTCTGAAATACTGTTTTTGCACTTCGGACATGGTTAAAGATCGGCAACGTCACATGACTCTACCTAATATATTTACATACATTTGCCAAACTTATGTAGTTATGTGTTACTGTCTTGATAATGACATTCTCATTTACTGTTACATTTATTTTGAACTATCTTTAAAAACATTAATACTTTTATTGTCTATACAGATAAAAATAAAATACTTTTCAGTTTTCTCAAAAATATTATTAGAATTTTTCTGCCTGCTTATTAGTGCTGTCTTAAATAAACAAAATAATATACTTTAAGCACAACATAATTTACTGCAATTCCATTCTTATATATTGAATAAAAATTTCTGATAGGCCAAATCAGTTCCATTTCCTCTTAACTGTGAAGGATAGGAGTCAGACTAACTTTACTATTGAGGGTTTAGATTGAGCTAGTGAAATAATTTTACTAATTAAGAACAGATATAATATATTTTAGCCTTAGTTAATAAAAAGAAGAGGTAAATATTGTGAAGGAAAGTATACTATAATGTGTGTTTGGATTTTCAAAATGATACACTGACCTTTTCTATTAACAAAATACTGGTGAATTTAAAATGTTCAGATATAATAATTTACTTCATTTGTGAAATTTTATGGGATTGTCAGTATGATCATTATAGAATTCATTAGACACTTAAATGAGGTTTCTTTACAGAGTTTCTCTGTCTCTCTTTCAAGTTAACTTCTGTTCCAGTGGTAAATAACCCAAATTAGAGCTAATAACTTTGAATATATTAATCACAAATATTAGTTTCCAGGGGTGTAAAACCATTTGGCATCTCTGTGCCACACTGGAAGAAGAAGAGTTGTTTTGGGCCACACATTAAATGCACTGCAACACATAATCACAAAAAAAATCTCATAATGTTTTAAGTAAATATACAATTTTTTGTTGGGCTACATTCACAGCCATCCTAGGCTGCATGCGACTAAGGGCAGCAAGTTGGACACACCTGGACATTAAAATTTTTCAATTATCATCTTGTGTACTTCCAAAGGGACTGAGCAATTATTAGAAAACAAACTATACCAGATAATAAATTTTAATTGTATGGATTTAAAACAAACATACGTGGTGGCCTTTCTGTATTTTGTTCTATATGAAAGTAGACCTATAATATATTATTTTGGTTTTAAATGAGTAAAAAAGTGTTTTCCTAAGGTCAAAGGGAATCTATTCTAACAATGTGTAAAATTACTGATTTAAGACAATGTTGGGTAAATTAACATGGACAATATAAATATCTATTCAATGATGACTCAACGAGCTAGTGAAGCCATCATCTACGCTAAGTACTGTAAATTCTAGTATTTTTTCCAGTTGTTTAAAACTCCAAAGACTGCTGTGTGAACACATTATTTCATTTAAACAGCTACTGTAGAAAAAGAAGAAAAAAAAAACTTAGGAATATTCTGAATGAGGCTACCAAGTAAGTTTTTTCATATTATTATTAACCTACTTTATCTTAAATATCTAAAATTACAGTAAACTAGAATTAGTATGTTTGGAAAACTACTAAAAATTCAGAACCTGATCTAAATATAACCCATAGAAACAATCTGTGGATTGTAGAAGATATTACCATATATACTATATACATTTGATATAATAAAATTAAGTCAACTATAAGTAAAAATAGTATATAACAATAACATATGGAAATAATTTGATACAAGCAGTTTATTTGTCCCACAATATAATATAGCAAGTATTCATTTATACTATGTAGTAGCGAAGATTAAATGGGCATACTAAGAACATTTTTTGATGTTAAGTAATTACAAATTAAAGACTTTTTCATATGTTTTATTAATTCTACAATAGTTCCTGTTCAAAAATAAGGTTGCCTAATTTTTACTATTTATTCATCCAGGTTGAATTCAGCCTTCTGTATGATTGAACACACTTACAATGAGATAGTTGATTTGCTAAGTACACCAAAAAATCCTATTTGATGTTTTCCACTTAAACCAATGGACCACATTTTCATGAAGCATTTTATTTATCATCAAATTATAGACTATAAGTAATTTTAATCTGGTTATTATTTCTGTTATGTATTTTACCCAGTTCTGATTTAAAATTTTGTTTGCCTTTCACCCTTATTTGGTGAAAATGCTGTATGGTCACAGGAGGCAGTTCCTGAACATCCATGTAATGAATAAAATTTGTTAAATGAATAAATATGAACATGAATTATGTGGGAGTTTGTGGGGATATAGGAGAAGAAATTCAGAAAGCAATTGGCTGTGTGCAATGCAGAAAGACTATTTACATTTGGTTTAAACACAATGCTGTAATTAATTTTAATATATTTAAAACACAATGTTTTAGATTTTTGCCAGAAAAAATAGAAAAATGCATAAACAAATAATAGTTGTGCTATATGATAGACCATTCTGAATGAGGGTTTTTCAAATGTTGAAATAAAAGGATTCAGTTTTGTAATATTATAGAAATATGCACTTTTGGCTAAATTTAATAATTCTAATGAATAAAACCAAAGTGAAATTATTCATGTATATCAAGAAGCTTATGTAAGACACTAAACTAGCATCTCTGTTGAACCCACTATAGTTTATATTTTAATACCTGCTTGATAAGTATGTTGAATTGAAATTAATTAGGAATATATTTCCATTCATTTTTAATTACCCATCATGATAAATGAATAAAATAAATTTGCTAAATCATCATCAGCAAACATTCCAGAAACCTGACTTTGTCAAAAGAAGAATGAAAACAAAAGCAAATGTACACAAAGTGAAAAGACAATTTCTAGATACTTAGGAAAATATATTTTAAGATAGGAATTACTATTTACAGTAATTTATAGAAATATATCATGAAATCAACTACAAAACTATAATTTTGTACACTTACAGGTTTTTCAGAAAAACACAAGTTCTTTGGAATTATTTTATAATTCTAAGTACTCAATATAGAATCAAACTCAATTTTGAAATTCTCTGTGAGTTATAGCCTTATCGTAGTTCTCTTATTAAATGTCTAATTTTTATACTTTGAATATTTAGATTCCTTATTTGGTTTTTCTTTAACAATATATGGGAAAAGCTAACAATACTGTACTTGTTTTGTTGTAGATATTTTTGATATATGAATTATACTGAAATTCATTAGTTAATCCTTTTACATCCCTATACTCTGCTCTTTTTATATTACAAGTTAATCATGTTTTCAGAGATGCAACTTATTTTACCATTTCTAGTTACATGTGCTATACTGATTGCAATAATGGGTTCCTCATTATAAATTATTATATAGCTTGACAATTTGAATGAAATTTCTCCATGTCAGGTAATAAAAATTCAGATCCTATTAAACATCAACATATCATGAAGTGATTTAAAATATAAGTTAAGTTGATTTTGTAACAAATCAACATATGTATAAAACACAATATCAATAAAAATCCCAAGAGCTGTAAGATACTTTTTTCCCTCACATACAAATACCAATAAAAAATATAAGTAGGAAACAAACTTTAGAATTCTAAAGGCAATGAAAAGTGGAAGTACCTTAACTTTGTCAGAAGTTGTTGTTTCTGAATCCCTTACACTCTGGGAGTTAACCACTCAACTGTTGTATTTTCTTCACATTATCTTCTGACTTAATTATCAGATGTATAGTGTATTCAAACATAAAACTGTATTTTTGAAGTATGTTTACTATATATCTGGTTAACTTCCTACAAACTATGACTTATTTATTATTAAAGAAATTTCCTTTATATCAGATAAGTTTATATTCTTCAACTCTTCTGGAGATTCTGATTTCAAATAACAAGCATTACATGATCCCTAATTTTAACTTAATGTCATTTAGTACTATTGATTTTATTCAATAGACCTCAATACCAATGACAACTGTTGAAAAATTTGAGAAGTTCTGTTTATAAAACACACACAAACACATACACACTAACCAAATCTATTCACATCAACAATGAACAAGCCTTAAGCTTCTGTGTTATGTAACGCAAATGTAGGAAAAATCATGGACTTTGGAATGTGGCAAATCTGGATTTTCATTTCCTTCTCATCACTAACTAGTTAGATGGCTTCTGGCTTTTAATTAACCACTTTGAGTCACTATTATTTATCTCTCTGTCTGGCTCCTGGGAGGCTGAATATAATGCAGTCAAAGCAAGTAGCACATTGGCCCTTGGTAGTTAATACAATGTTACTGCTAAGATATTTCTAAATAGTCATTTTTATTTGCAAGCGATTTATATGCCATTAAATTTGAGGAAGAAAGGTAGAAGTATGTTTACAAAGTCACTAGAATAGCAAAAAGTCATTTACTCTTAAATGTTGACCAAAGGGTCAATTCCAAGGGAGACCTCCTAGAGAAGTACCCCTGTGTGGAAAGGTGGAGAATGCAGAGGAAAGCCACTGAATTCTCATTCAGTTAGAACTTAATTCTCCAAATATTTTACAGTTTTATGGCATGTTCTTGATTCCACAAAGCTCTGGACCAGACTTACGAAAAGCACTCCAGGAGCGTTTTTCTTTAATGGTTCACATGGCAACTCCATTACGGTTGCCTGGATTTCCCTCATTCTGTGGAGGCTTGTCTGGTTTTGCTGGCAAAACTCCTGCTTGTTATAACCATTGTATGACTTGAGACTAATGCTGCTTTTCAGGTACTATTTTTGTCTTTGGTAAATAGGGATTTACCCACTCTAATTTATTTATGGGTTAAAAAAAATCAAAGTATTCATTATTTCTAGTTATCCTCCAAACTTAACGCTTGGCTAGACTTTGTAAAGAATTATCAAAGCCTATTAATATTACTTTTATAGTTTTCAAAGTTTGTCAAATGAATGCTTATAGGAGGATAGTGGTGAGCTGGGGAGGGAGGATTTATTCAACAAGTAAATATAACATAATAAATGACAGAAACCTCTTAACATCCCTAGGGTCCTATGAAAGGAGCTGCTTAGGGATGGCAGCCTGCCATGGGAAGGAGTAAAATTGTATCTGAAGTTTTCTACTTATGCTCCTGTTCTAAACCACAGCTTAGAAAATGAGAAATAATAGTTAAATTGTTATGCACTTAACCCAAGGTATTGATCCAGAAACTGTTTTCACAATATTTTTCCTTTTTGGAAGGTCAATAAAACAACTGAAATAAAACTTTACAATTTTATCTAATGTTATTTAATCTGAAGCTGTCAAAAATAGATAAAATGATTTGCACATTTTGTCTCAGAAAGTTGAGCCAGAGAAAGTCCAATTTATGCTTATTTTAAAACCTTTTACTGCTAGAGGTTTTTGGCTGAGGTTTTACCTCTCTTTATTCAAAAGGCCCCAAGAGAGACATTATCCTTCAGTCAAGTACACAGCCCTTGCCTGTTCCTGAGATTTTCTGCCACACCGTTTGTTATAATAAACTAGAAACTTAAAAAGTAGTCAGCATGATTGACCATGTGCCCAAACTTTTCATAGATAAAACGGCTTTTATACATATTTACAATGAAATCCATACTTAGGATAGGAGCACTTTTCTTAGCGACACAAGACTTAGTTTATTACTTTCCAGTGTAGAAAATATTCCAAAATTTAACTTCTGATCTTTAACAATATAGTTACTATAATCCTTTTTTAAGACTTTGGATGAAGGGATATACAATATATTTTGGATTTAAACAATCAACCATATAATATTTCCACATAAATATTTGTCTATTGAAAATTTAAATGACAATTACAAATGATTGGATCTATCAGAATAAATTGTCTAAATTTTGTCCTTTTTTTAAAGAATTTATTTATTGATTTTTTTTATAAGAGGCGGGGTGGGGAGAGAGAGAGAGAAAGAAACATGGATTTGTTGTTTCCCTGATTTAGGTATTCACTGGTTGTTGTTCATACATACCCTGACTGGATATCAAACCCATAACCTTTATGTATCATCCAGATGTTAGTTACTGTTAGCTACTGAGCAACGTAGCCAGGGCCTGAATTTCATCTGAAAGTAACTAACTTGAGAAAAACAGCCCTAGCTGGTGTGGCTCAGTGGATTGAGCGCCAGCCTGTAAACCAAAGGGTCGCAGGTTCAATTCCCAGTCAGGGCATATGCCTGGGTTGCAGGCAGGGTCCCCAGTAGGGGGGTGTGCAAGAGGCAACCACACATTGATGTTTCTCTCCCTTTCTGTCTAAAAATAAATAAATACAACATTTAAAAAATTATACAGAGTTCATGAAGTGCAGAATAGGCATATTCCCAGAAATCTTGATCTTAATATAACTGGGGATGTTCTTCTGTCCTACCTTTAAACAGGTCTGTATGTGTGTATACACTTTGGTTTGAGGGGACAGTAGTTCTGGCTGAATACTCTGTTTCCTTACTCCAATGACAATTTAATGTGCCGCCTCCCTCTTTCAAGACCAAATGAGATGCATGAAAAATTACTTTGAGAGCATAAAATACTTTATGAATGAAAATTATTATTACTTTCAGACAGGTAATTAGTGCTTTTAGCAAGGAAGAAGTACCCACTTGACAATACTAATATACGGATGATGGTTCTTTGGATTTGACCTTCTAACCATTTGGTCACATACCTATGTGATAAGTAGTATACTGTCACTTATATCATCTTACTCTCCTGATGAGAATTTAGGAATCTTATGAGAATCAGATATATGAGGTTATAAATATAGATATAGTGCCTAGTATTTTTCATTGAACAGTACCTAGAACTCTAGAAAATATTTATTAAACAAATCTTTCAAAAATATTTAATAACTATTTAAAATCAAAATATCCAGTTATTGAAAAATAGTAGAAATAATATAAATGTTTTTAAAAAACTTCTGCTTAATTCAATTTAGTTTTTGTTTTAACTAAAAATATCTCTCTACACATTTATGTGTGAATTTGTGAGAGAAAGCAAGCCTATTCTTCTTTCTAATTGGGTATATTTCCTTTTTAATATTAATTTTATTTATTTCAACCTTATTTTACTGATATATAGATACTCACAGGGTCTGTATAGAAGTGTTTTGTAACTCAAAGGTTTATATAACTTTATGAGAATACATAGAGAAACTTTATATAGAGACTCTTTTGATGCCCAAATTTTATATACGGAATATTTAAACTGAAATTCTGATTTCCTTAACTATATAAGTACTAAGATGCTGACTAAGAAATGTTATCTTGGGTATGCAGCTATTCAATTATAATTTGTTGAGACACCTTTCACAAGACACTTAAAAGAAAGATCCAGAAAGGGAGACTGAATTAGAAATATTTTCGAGAAAAATCTCCTATATGTTACAGCTAGATATGAGGGAGGACCCCCAAAACAGAATTGTCTTGTGGAAGGTGGGCTCCCTTGTAGGATAGGCTTCCCCCGCTACGTGAGTGTTCTAGGAACCCATCTGTATCAGTGTACCAGCTGGCATTGTTGTAAGAGGCTACATTTGCCTTCAGTGAATTTTTCTGAAGTCTCTTTCAATGTGTTTGTCCATTTCATGATGAGTGATTTACAAGTGCACCTGCCTTTACCGTGCTGAGTGTTCAGTAGCTTTTGACCAAAACCAACATGATCTACCCTCCCTATTCACCTGATTTTTGCCCCCGATAGACTATTTTTGTTTGTTTCCCTGGTGGAAAAAGTCCTCAGAGGGAAACATTTCCCAAAGTGGAAGAAGTGAAACAAAGAAAACAACAGAAGCACCAAAAGGCATAAAAATTGATGAGTTGAAAACCTTTTTGAGCAGTGGAAAAAGTGTTTCGATAGGTGTATTGCATCAAATGGAGAGTACATTGAAGGTGACTGAAGTTGAAACATCTAAGAATAAATACACATTTTTTTGTAAATAAATTCTGTTTTTTTAGGAGTCCCCTCACAACAGCAGAATCCTCTAGATTTTACTTCAAAGAATCAAATTCTCAAGAAATATAAAATATTTATAAATTAAACCATATGCTTGAAAGTGATGAGGATATTATTTCATTTATTTCAAATTTGAAAATAATATAAAGTGAATTTTTGATAATGTTTATCTACAAAAATATTATACTAATTTTAGTGACATTATCTAATGACATAATGAACTTAAATTAGTTTATCAACTATAGTTGATTGACCAACTGGACATTCAAACTATGAGTATTGTCTATTCTCAAAACACAAAGAACATGCAATTGGTTGATATTATCCTAAGAGTCTATCTGATAAGCCAAGTGCATTTGAAATGAAAACTGGATTTCCAACAGATGTAAACTATTTTAGGAATTTAAATTCTCCTGATTATTACTTTCAATTTTAAGTTTTCTTTTAAAAACATAACGCCAACATGTTCTCTGCAGTCAAAGCCTTATCATGTATTTCCTCAGCAAGGAATGTCATATCATCTTATAGGATAATCTCCTTTTTAATATTCTCACATATCAAGCACTGTACTTCTACTGATATTACACAGTGGTCAGACTCTTAGGTTTTATAGTGCTTAATAAAATTTTATTGCTGCTTTGTAGTCAGTCTTAAGAATAAATTAAATTTACATATATATAACTAAACACACAAATGTGCAGGAACTCATTCTCAAATAACAAAAGGAGTTCAATTGCAACACTTAGTTTTTTAAAGTATACTCAAAATTTATTCTAATTCATCTAATATTGATACTTTTCTCATATTTATGAGTAAATATTGTGATAACATTAAAATGATAAAAATTTCAAAATAAGTGTATTTATCACCCAAACAAACCCCTTTTTATTGTACTAGGTATATTACCAGACTTAGCAAATAAATAGGATTTTGAAACAGCTTAAGCCCATATGACATAACCCTACAACTTTGCCCCATTCAGAATGGGTGGAATATGGAAAGGGAGAAAAAGTGGGAACAACTATAACAGCCTAAACAACAAAAATAAAATTTGAAAAAAGAGAGAGAATGCTATGCTCAATTCAGAGACAGCTTCCCTCTTGGGAAGGACCCCTCAGTCATTCATTTTATGTCCATTGCTTCCAACACAAGCGCCATCGACCTAGTCTGATGACATGAATATGTTGTTGATGTTGTTCTAATTAACTCTTTTTTGGACAAAAATCACTATGTCAGAAGTTGAGGTATAAGCACTAATACACATTTTTGTTAAAGTAATTTCTATGACCTTGACAAAGAAGTTTCACATGCATTCATTGGCTGATGCTTGTATGTGCCCTGACAGAGAGAATCTAACCCAAGCCTTTGGGAAATCAGAACGACGCTTTAACTAGCTGAGCCACCAGGACAGAGTCTGCTTTTATTTTCAAGTTAAAAATAATTAATCATAACAAGAAACAGCATGTCACAAATGTAAACCCAGAAATGGGGGAAAAGAAAATTTTCCTCCATCCACTTCCATGTATAACAATATATTCAATGAAGTAATGATATAAAAAGGTATTTAAACTTTTATCTAAAATATTTATTCATCATCCTGCATTTAAATTTGGCAGCAAAACCAGTATCATATTTTATGAATGCTAATAAACCAGAGAGAGACAGAGAAAAAGAGAAGAAGAACTTTCTTATGAAATGGCATCATGCAATTATGTCAGAAATCTCATTCATCCTACATTATCTGGAATATATTCTTTAAATAATATAATTTATTAATGCTATAATCAAATCTTAAGGGAACTAATACTTAAATTTTTAAAGTAGATTTCCAGCTCATAAATTTCAATGTGCACTAATAACCTCCATGAATATAATTAATATTTAATGAAAAGACTTTCCTGACATTTGGATTATACTCTAAGAGCTGTTACATCTTTTGAAAAAATTTTTGAAGAGTTACTTTTAAAAAATACTTTTAATATCTTAGAACAAATCAGCACTTGTTAAAAATGACTGAGAAACTAAAACAATTTTCTAATTCTACCATAGCTCTTCTAATAATAAGTACAAAATTTTTTTCAATTAGAATTTTAAGAATAGAAGAAGAATTCATTCATCATCTCTTTAAAACTTTTTAACATTAAGCCACAGATAAATGTATTTTATTTGTGCTGTATTATATTGGATAAAGATGAGGTCCATCATATTTCCAAGATGAAAAAATCTAAATTTTAAGGGTTAAGAAAACAATCAGTAAAAAGCCTTTATTTCTGATTTTAATGTATATTATTTTTCACAATTTTATTGACTAGTAAGTGTTAGTAGCTAAAATAGTCAAAATCATATCTCCATTTGTTTTCAAACTATCCTTTAGCTAAGATCCACTGACAATAGCTATGTCAAAACAGGTCATTGGTGTTTAAGTACAAAACACTTTAATCTATTTGTGTGGTAGTTCTGAATGGCACAACTACAAAACTAAAGAATAGGAAAACGTTTCCCCCTCAGTACCCTTCTAACTTCTAATAGCTTTTAGATAGAGTGCTCCATCTCACTAATTTATGTCTTTGCATGATTCAGCATTCGATCTGGTGCTTAAGCCAAGTCTGTTTCTTTACTTACCCACAGGACATCAATAAAAACAAATAATATGATACTTCATATGCAGGAATTCTGATTTTAACCTTCAGTTACTCACCTATGAGAGAGAAGAAATAGATAATGGTTAGTATTAAAATACTTAATATTTCATGTTATAGTCAACATCCTCACATAAAAGGGCCTCTGCTTCTTGCCTAAGACTTTGATATGTATATTTATGTGACAGTTCTGCAAAGTAAATTATATTTGAGGGTTTTATATTGTTAAGGTTTTAGGGAGGTCTTTATTTTCTGTGTAAACTTACTTGAAAAAATATGTCTGGAGGTAAATCAACTTAGCAACCTGAACAAAGCATCTTAATATACCAAGTGCATTACCTTAGATGATTTTTTATTAAATTACTTCACTAAAATAAATGTTCTAGTCAAGCATTATGTTCACAGTCATTTAAACTGTTGATCTGGCTAGTAGACTATTCCCTTTGGGCTCTTCCCTGCACTCGAGAGCTCAGAGGAACTACAGATTATCCCAGAGGAAGCGGTAACTTCAGGTCTCTAACTTCAGTCTCTGAGCTCCAGCAGCCCAACCTGCAGATACTGGATGCTCTTCAGAGGTCTGAGACCACATGGCTTTCTTTCCAGATTACTTACTTTCTACACCATTTCCACTCCCCGCCCCCACCCCCCCCCGCCCCGGGCTCTAGATAAATATTAAAATGATGAGGAGTTGGGCTGAAAATGACAGAATTTGACATTAAAAAGTGACTTTTCTCACACAGAACCCATCAATACCTTGGAACACATTGAAGTGTAGGAAAGGAGCCAATGATGGTTCGCAGGGAAGACCTGTCTGTAGTATGGCTTGGTATGTCAGGAAGGGCTCTATTTGCAGGTCCCCAAATCATTGAAACTACATAGAAGTAATATTATTAATGAATATTTAAACCACAATTTCATCCTCAAAAGGACTTTAGAAGTACACTTAAATGGTAAAAACACCATTTATCTTCATATTTTGCAGTTAATTTCACAAGCCCTCACATTCTTTAAAAGTAAATTTAGAAAAATATGCAAGGGAAATATTTTTAATAAGTTTTTGATATCAACAAAACTCTCTCTGGCAAAGATCATTTAATTTTATTCAGTTATTCTACTCACTTTTTAGAGTTTATTAAGTTATTCAACTCACTTTGTAGTTCTGCCTAGAATAGCAATCTAAGAGATGCTACAGATGTTAAAGAAGATTAATAATCCCAGTAATTAATATTAACATAGGTAGGAACACCTGAGGTGAAAGAGCTGTGTGATCCTTCGTGGGGAGCAGCAGTAGGAAGGTCAGAAGGGAGCTTGAGCAACTGAGTTTTGTATTTTTTTCTTTCCCACAATACCCTGGATATATATTCCATCCTGAGAAACAATTGTGAGGCAGAATAAAAACATAAACTTCACTATGTGGGCCGGGTTTCAATTGGGTAACAACAGGGTAGCAATAAACCCTGATGTGGCTAGAGAGCTGATGTCAATAACTGGTGCAGAGCAGGGGACCCTCAGCAGTTACAGGCTCACTGCAGCAGCGTGTGCGGAGAAAAATAAGAGCTGTCAGCATGGTTGCCTATAGGGTCAACTTTAAAAAACCTACTATACTATTTTATACCACAATTACCTACCAGAAAATACAATAAACATATAACTTGAGATAGCATTACAGAGACAAAATAGAAAAAAATGAAAAGAGGGGGTATGGAAATTTCTATGAAAGGACATCAAGAAATAAACTTAGAGAAAGATTCAGTCATAGATGACACCCCAAAATAATATATAATTGTAATAAAATTGCAATGACAGTTTTAATAACTTATTTGGAGGAAGTTAATGAAATTATTATAAAATGAAGATTAAAGTTAAACATCTGTCAATTATAGAAAGAAGAGCAAATACAATTAAAGGCATTGCATTCAATAGTGTATCAATTTTGTGTTTTGCAACTTATCATTCTAGCAATTGATAATTGTTGCACCAAAATACAGCATGGGCACTTAAAGTCATTGTGGAGGACATAATATGGGTGGTTCTTTTTATATCCCAATTCAACATAAGTAATTAGAATTTAGGGGTACAAGCTTTACATCACTCAAGGATCCCAAGGCACAGAGGTCCCAGGAGGCCAAATGTCCCTCAAATTTCCATGATGGCAGTCAAGAGCTGATCATGAACTCCATGTTCATGAGTTCTGAGTTTCTCTCTCCCTCTCTCTCTCTGCTTTTTTACTTTTTTGTTCAATCCCTCCACCCTCATAGCCAACAGTGTGGTTATTATGGGGTGGGGGGAGGAGGTGGGTGGAGATGGAAAGGAATATAAGGGGGATAAATGATGATGGGAAAAAATAAAATAAAATATATAATAAGAAAAAAAAAAATAGCAAATGACTGTGATCAGAAAATGGTCTGTTCAGCTGCAGTACAAATATCAAAGAGCAATCCACATGAAGGATCCCATATTTAATTTCAAAGAAGGATGTTGCTATTTTACCCATTTTTTCAGTTTAGAAATGTGGCCTCCATTGCTCCTTGTCATAGATGATAGATGATAGGATAGATAGATAGATAGATAGATAGATAGATAGATAGATAGATAGTAGAACACTAGAATAAAGCCCCTAATAATGCAGACCAGAGAATGGAGGTTTGAGTGACAAAAAGGCATTGATTGCCATACCCAGTGTTTAGCACACAGGCAGAGCTCGTTAGTTCAGATTAGCTGTTGGATTAATTCATTTTATTCTAATGTTATGTTTTGTACTAGGCATTAAAGAACACCTTATACTCTATAGCAGGGATGTCAAACTCATTTTCACCAGGGGCCACATCAGCCTCGTGGTTGCCTTCAAAGGGTGGAATGTAATTTTAGGACTGTATAAATGTTACTCCTTAACTGTAAAGGCCCTAGCGAAGGAATATGTGGTTTAGAAAGATTAAAAGGTTTGTGGTAATGCATCCAGTCAGTAAGTGGCAGTTATGGGGATTCAAATCTAGGTTCTTCTAACTTCTAATTCTATGAACACTCTACTATATTATGCTGCTTATTTATTGTTTCCACATATAGACATTTTATCTCAATACTACAAATAGATAAGTATTTGAACAGAAGGTCAAGAGTCGTTGCAACCATGGCTGGTGGAGGCTAGGATGCACTGTTAAATGTTAAGTATACAGATTGTAATCAAAGTTCAAGTCCTTGCTGAACCACTTACCTGTGGAACCATGGGAAATTTACTAATTTTTGTATTGGTCAGATATTTTATGTTAGATAAGAATAATAATAGCACCTAGTTAAGTAGTAAATTCTGAGGATTAACTGAGATAATCCATGCAGAACTTTAGAACCATGCTAGGCATAGGTAAGTGTTCAATAAATATTTTTAAATAATAATCTTGTATTGGTTTGATAAGAGTGGTAATAGTGGATATCACATTCATAAAATTAATGTTTTTACGAAGAAATATTTTTACTATTGACTCAATAACATTTTTAGACACATTATTAGTAGTCTATTCACAATCCCTAATTTGACTAATAATACATTTTATAAAACAGGTCTGAATTAGCAATACCATCCGTATTATTTTCCAGAAACAATGTTTCTAAGACACTGAAACTTTAGTTTCAAGCCCTTGTTTTATAAGGAGCATTACCAATTAAATAAAAATAATGTGTTGTCAATTATATTCAATAAAATTAATCAAATCTTACACTGCCTCTCTATACACATAAAAGCAATGTACAAATTTCATCATTGGATAGAAAAATATCCTATGACAGATTTAAAAAAAAGGAGACTATATCAACATAGATTGTTGTTTCATACATATTTTTTATTGTTTTTCAAGTACGGTTTTCTTTATTTCCCCCCACAACTTCCCCCTGTCCCACCCAACCCCACTTCCAACCCTGGATCCTACCCCCTTTGGCTTTGTCCATGTGTCCTTTATATAGGTTCCTTGATGACCCTTCTCCTATTTTCCCCCATTATCCCCTCCCACCTCCCCTCTGGTTACTGTGAGTCTGTTCTTTATTTCAATGTCTCTGGTTATATGTTGCTTGCCTGTTTGTTTTGTTTGATTAGGTTCCACTTACAGGTGAGATCATATGGTATTTGTCCCTCACTGCCTGGCTTATTCCACTTAGCATAATGTTTTCCAGTTCCATCCATACCATCACGAAGGATAGGAGCTCCTTCTTCCTTTCTACTGCATAGTTTTCCATTGTCTATGTACCATACTTTTTTGATCTACTCATTTACTGATGGGCCCTTAGGTTGCTTCCAGCACTTGGCTATTGTAAATTGTGCTGCTATGAACATTGAGGTGCATAGGTTCTTTGAATTGGTGTGTCAGGGTTCTTAGGGTATAATCCCAGCAGTGGAATTGCCAGGTCAGAAGGCAGTTCCATTTTCAATAGGGGAATGAAACTTTCATAGATATATTTAAAAGGCTGTATTTTTAGAGTAGTTTTAGATTTACAGAAAGTAGAGTTCCTATATTATCCCATTATACCTACAGTTTCCACTATTAACATGTTGCATTATTATGGTACATTTGTTGGAATGCGTGAACTGATATTGAGACAATATTTAACTAGCGTCTGTAGCTTACATTAGGCTTCACTCTTTATGTAGTAAAAGTCTCTGGATTTTGAAAAATGCAAAATGTCATGTAGCTACCATTACGGACTCATACAGAATAGTTTCAATGGCCTGCATACTCCCTTGTAACCCAGCTATTCCTCACCCCCCTCCCCACCACTGGAACTCTGAAAACTGCTGACCTTTTCATTGTCTCTATAGTTTTGTCTTTTCCAGAACCTCATATAGTTGGAACAGACAGTGAGCTGCCTTTTCAAACTGGCTTCTTTCACTTAGCAATATGTATTTAATTTCCTCCATATGTTTTTGTGGCTTGCTAGCTCATATCTTTTTATCGCTGAATAATAACCCATTGTAAAGATGTATCATAGTTTATTTACAATCTGACTGTGAAGGACATCTTGGTTTCTTCCAACATTTGACAATTATGAATAAAGCTGCTATAAATACTGATTCACAGGTTGTGTGCACACATAAATTTTCAACTCATTTGGGTAAATACCTAGGAGTTGAATCACCTTGTAATATGGTGAGTCTGTGTTTAGCTTTGTAAGAAACAAACTGTCATCCAAAGTAGCTATACCATTTTGGATTCCCAGCAACAATTACTAAGAGTTTCTGTTGCATTTGGTGTGGTCAGTGTTTTGGATTGTAGTATTCTTAGGGTATGTAGTAGTGTCTCATTATTTATTTTTTATTTGTAATTTGTGAAGGAATATGGTGTTGAGCATCTTCACACGTTTATTTTCTATCTGCACATCTTCTTTGGTAAGATGTCTGTTCAGATCTTTTGCCAATTTTTTATTGGGTTATTTTTTTCTATAGTTGAATTTTAAGAGTTCTTTTTATATTTTGGATACAAGTTCATTGTCAAATATGTGTTTTGCAATAATTTTCTTCAAGTCTGTAGCTTGTCTTGTTTTCATACTTTTAAAGTAAAAGATTACAAAAGAGACATTGTGCAATAAACTTGATTGTCTGTTAAACATCAGAAACAAACATAAACCCAGGAAAACTTCCATAAAGAGGTGTGCACATTTGCATTAAGTATATAATCGTCCACATCGAGTCTTGCTTTGGTATTTTCTAGGCATGTCTCTGAGCTACTTAGAATCTTGTTGTCCCTATGTGCCTTTTCCTGATAGTTTTAAAAATAATTCATTGTAACATTTATTAGTGGCTTTGCAATATGTTGACTAGTAAAGGATAAATTACAAAAACAGGAGTGCAAGGGAGTGGACTTGAGAAACTGATATGTTGATATGCTCCAGTTTAAAAAACAAGGCCCTTGGTCATAATCACCTTTAAAAAAGGACAAAATGACATCTTTTTTGTCTTGTTTTTTAGAAACCTTGGCTCAAAGAATAACAAAAGCTACTCATCTTTACCTCCTTATTTTGGTAAGTAGTCAGTAAAGGTCTTGAAAGTAACATGCTATCTTTGTGTCCTTCATGGGATGCAGGAAGAGAAACATTGACAACAGTCTCTTCGAGGTCTTGACCTGTGTTTGCCCGTTCCTAGCTCATTTTCCTTCATTTTCTGATATTCCTCTACTTATTTACTTACAACTCTCTTTCCTCTTTATTACCTCCATGTTTAAGTACACTGCAGAGCTCTCTGAAAGCTAGAGAAGTATGTAGCTGTGGGAATTTAAAGAGATGATAGATACAGCATGGTCACAGCTGTTTCCACCATAGAGAGTCTCCTTCATGTGAATGAAGAACATTTTTCAAATACACAATATGCATTGAATGAATGGGAAAATTTCTCCCAGTTCTTATGAGCTGAATTGTCCTACCCAAAATTTGTATTTTGAATTCCTAGTCCTCAGTAACTCAGAATGGGACTGCATTTGGAGATAGAGACTTAAAAGAGGTAATTATGGTAAAACTATGTCAGATGGGTGGGCCCTAATCCAAGAGGATTGGTGTTCTTATTATGTGAAAAGATTAAGACAGGAATAAAACACAGACAGAGGGGGAAGCATGTGAGGACACAGTGAGAGAACTTGGCCATCTGCAAGACAGGGATAGAGGTGTCAGAAGGAAACAAAACTGCCAACACTTTGATCTTGGACATATTGTATCCAGAACTGTGAGAAAATAAATTTCTGTTGTTGCAGACACTCAGTTCGTGGTATTTTATCACGGCAGCCCTAGCGAACTAGACTACTGAATGTGGCTCATATATCTTCTTATCAGCAACAAGAACTTTCAAAATGACATGAGGCTGGAGGTTATTCACAAAGAAACAAACAAAGAAAAACGTACTCTTTCTTGTACTTAAAATAGTATTGAGAGGATTAGTCAGGATGCTTAATTTCTCTCAATTTCCCTATATGAGCAGTGGGTGATAGTTAATACTATTGTTAATGAGACGTGAAAATAGAGAACAGCAGTAGAAAGGGTCTCCTGAAGCATTTGATGGAGCTGCTCCTTTCTCTGTGCACCTGCTTAGTTAAGCTTTTTAAGCACAAGTCTATTTGTTACATAACTGGATAATGACTTAATTTGAATGAGTTAACAATTTCACACCTTCTAAGCATAAGGTGAATACTAAGTAAAAGCACTAATCTAATATCCTCACGTTAGGTCACTTTTATTGCCTATAATGGAACAATGAGATAAACTTGCACTTTCAAATTCAAACACTTGATTACTTGCACTAATGGAGGGGATAAGAACCATAGATAATCTGAGACAGTGTCATTTAGGCTTAGCTTTGGAATAGGTTTTGTATTCTTGTTCCTTCATGTTTGATAGTCTAGGGATTCATGGCCATGGAAATAATGATGTTCCAGTATTTAAAACAAATACCAGAATATCTGAAGCCTACCAACATATACCTGTGCCTCAAGTTTCTTTGTAATGTACTCTTGCTGAGGAAGCAAGAAATAAATCCTATAGATTCTAGGAAAAAGAAATAAATCCTGTAAGTTTTGAAAAAAAAAATGCCATTTATCAGGCCAGGCCAGAGTCTGGGAGGGACTCCCCCATTAAATTCCCATTGCCTAATTCCTGCTACTGCCAGTCTGAATTGATTTGCTAGCATCGCAGTTACTGATCTGGGTTAAATTGGGGAAGGTCATTATTTCCTGAGATCCAAATGTCTTCTTTATCATCAGTGTCATAGCACAGGTTAGATTAGAGATTAGTTATTAATGCTGAAAATGATGGAGCGACTCTTCCTAAACAGGCAGGACACATGATTAGTAAGGGAATCAGGACAGGGCAGCTGCATGGAGTTGACATAACAAAGGCAGCATTCAGTTTTAGAACAGAACTCAAATCCCAACCCCGACACCGTAATCACAGAATATCTGTTGCAATCAATATAAAATACATATCCCGTTTTGTCAATCCCTGCCTAGAACCTATAAACAGCTTCTTACTGCACTTAACAGAAAAGCCAAACCTTTTCTATGTCCAACTTATATTTTATGGGACCCCTAACTACCAGTAAATAAACATTTCTTAAAATTTAACTAACATTTACTGATGCTCTAGGTGCCAGATTTCAAGGAATAACACCATGGATAAGACAGAGTCCCTTACCACATAACTCTTTCTGTCCAAAATGGGGCATATGAAAATAAAGAAATAATGGCCATTCAAGAGAAAATATTTTAAGTATACTAGCTGTCTTAAATGGGAGAAAGCACATCTATTTGAAGGTTCTATGAAAGAGGTGGCTTTAATAATGATTCAAGTAAGTGATGTAGGAATTAGGTATAAGTAGATGGAGAGGGCAATATAGGTTGAGAGCATAATTTGAACAAAAGTGGTAAGATAAAGAATCGGTGCATAATGAGTTGTGCGGTTTGGCTAGGGCACAATAGTAAATACTAGTATTATACAAGCAATGTGCTATAAGACAATGTCATCTAGTTTGCATAATGACCAAATTATATATTATCTCTAATTTACAGCCAGATGCATTGAGTAAATACAAAGAATTAAGTAATCTATTATTTCAAATTGTCCAAGAAATAGATTCCAAGAGTGGACTACACATGCAAGAGATTTACGGGGGAAAAAACCTGTGTGAGCTGAAGAGGTGGGAGCCCCTAGAGGCACGCACTGTCAGATTGCCAGGTAAGTCTGACCCAGAGTAAAAGGGAAGAAAGAGATAAGGAGGGAAAGTTGAATGGAATCATCTTAAAAGGCAGTGAAGTTGCAAGAAAATTTTGGCAAGGTCACCCGGCATTCTTCAAACTAGAGTCACCATCAGAGGAGTCATATACCTTCCCAGAATGGGCTGCCCTTAATATCCCTATCATGTTCAGTCACTGGCTGGGACAGCCCATGGGAAATGGAGCCTCCACGCCAACCACAGTGATGGATTGTAGAGCCAGACCTGGGACCACAGGTCAGTTAGCTCTATAAATTTGAGTTAGCTCAAATTTTGCATCTGTATATTTTTTCACATCAATTTAGTCATGATAAAATATTAAAGTCCCATTAATATTCCTTCTTCTTAGATTGCATTTACTAAGACTCTATATATTTGATTCCTGAATACTTTCAAAGAGTAATCAGACTTTAGATTTCTAAAGCTATCCGGAGGTCAATCAGTCCAACCCACTCCTGACACAGACGAGTTCATTCAGGCATGAGATATGGCCTGCCTCGCACAGTCATCACAGTGTTCGTGGCAGTCGGGATTGAGTGCAGATATCCTGACTCCTCTTATCTCAACTTACCACTGCATTTTTTCTCATTTCTCATTGTAGCTCACTTTACTTCCCTTAAGTGTAATTATTCCACCATGGTATCCTTATAAATTCATTTGCCATACCCTGCTTACTCTTTTTTTTACATTTATAGATAACTATGTAATACGAACTTATATTGAAGTATAATGCCTAAGTGGAAAAGTGCAAAAGTCTTAATTGTACATTTTAATACATTTGCACAAAGGTAGCATACCTGTGTAACAAAGTAGCCAGCTCAGGAAGTAGAGCATCACTAATACCCAAGAAGCCTTCTCATGCTCTAATCCTTCTCACTGCAGAGAACTGCTATTATAATAGTAGCAAAAGTTAACAGCATAACTTCCACAGTAGTCTTCAGAGTCTTCAATTTTCAGAGTTTTCACAAGTACCAGATCATCTGATTTTCATGTTTTTTTGGTTTAGTTATTGCTTGCTTCCATATTAGACCAACAACTATGAGAAATAAAGTTGGGTGGAAGTCTGGAATGTTGGCAATTAGCTTGCTTGCTTTATGTATTTATTTATCTATTTGTCAGCTGAACTACTGAATGAAACACATGCCGTCTCCTAAATTTGATCTCAACAATATTCACAGAGAAAATACTCTGAAGACGGAGATTAATAACAGCACTTTCTCGACCTGTTCATTTCTACCTTGTTTAGTAGTCTTACAACCGGACTGCTGATGAACCGCATGAAACCGCTGCTGTTCAACAACTCTGGGCACACCACACTGGCGGTTTGGTTTCCATGTAACAGATTCCTCCCTTGAATCTTTGGAACATTCAAACGTTTGGAAAATGTTCATTACAAGGAAATATTTCAGTTATTCAGTTCATATAACATCAAAATCGCATGGATCTATAGAACAAAGGTGGCCCTGTGGGCCGAATCCGGCCCTCCACCTTGTTTTATCTGGCCCAGCACCTTGTTTCTACCCGGCAGCAGCACTGAGCTCCTTGCCCCTAGTTAAGGAGTAGTTACATGTATACTGTCCTAGAATTACATTCGGCCCTTTGAAGGCAACCGTGAGACTGATGCGGCCCCTGATGCAAATGAGTTTCACACCCATGCAATAGAGGATTCCTAATCCAATTTGTCATTCCAGTCATGACTTGCCCTACAATGTCTCAGGCAGTTTGAATCATTTGATCTTTGAAGACATCTAATGATGAAAAAACATTCTAGTTTCAGAAAGCCCTAACTTTCAGGGAATCCTATCTCATATTGAAATTCCTAGTAACATTACTCACTGATCTTAGTTATTTTTTATGTCTTATTGACTCAGGTTAAAGTATCATCCAGAGGACAACATGTTCCTTATTTTTGGAAAAAAAACCCACATATTTTCCCCAAACCACCATTCTTTTCTTAAATGTGAGCCCTCCAATAACCATGATTACTCTTGCTGAGGTGTTATTTAGCCATTGTGCTCATTATCCCACAGGTCTGCCCCAGTTTTCCGATGTCTCCCTAAAAATATAGGTCTAATGACTGAACATAATATTTCAGGTATGATTTTACCTGAGGATATTTAAATGTAATATGACTATGACTTTTCTTAGCATGGACAGTAGAGCCAACAAATGTTGTAATCAGATCACAAACATACCTCAAATGTTCCACTAGTAAGACTCTGAGATGATTCCATGAAACTGACCCATATGTTTGACATTAGAAACAATAATAAAAAAATATCATTTTTTCACTTTATATTTAAATGTGTTGCCATTGACATGCTATGTCACATTTAAAGAGTGGTAGAGCAGGCTGGGTATATTGTCTTTGTCTGTATCCTGAGAAAACTTGTCACCAAATGTGTCGCATTAGACACCGCATCAAGAATACCATCATCAAAACTGGAACTAATTAGCACTTTTCTCAGTTGAATTCTTAGGAACTAAAAAAGACCTAGAGATTGCCTGAGACTGACAATTTTTTTTAGAAGATTTACTAGTATTTTGTATGGATTTCCAGTGTTTCAGTAGAGATGTGGAAAACAAGAGCTAACATTAAAAAGCTATTCATCAAAATTTGGGACAACTCAAACAAATAAATATAAGGCAATATTCATTTTATCAGCCTCTATTATAACTTAATATTTCAAGCTGAAGTTCTATTTAATATGCATTCCTACTTATTCAAAACTCCATAAAACTTAATGTAAATTTAAAAGAAATAATTTGCCTCAAATTTTATGTAATTTTATTATACTAATATCATTTCTACCTCCATTAGAATCCCAGCCACTAAAACGCTTCTGGCCAATGTGCTATTTTTTTTAAACTGATAAGTATATATTGGTTTTCAAAAGAAAAATAGTTCTTTACATAGGTGAGGTTGTGAACAGTGGTTGTTTTGGTATCATGCAGTTAGAAGAATATTTTTTTTAAATCAATATCAAGGTCACTATGTAGCATAGTATAACCAATTTTATTCACTTTTTTGACTACAATTTTCTTTCACAGTAGCATAACTGAGAAATGCAGTTGCTTTTAAGGTTTATTCACTATATTAACTCTCTTTGAAATACATGTTAAAAGAAGATACCAGGGTTTCTATATAAAAATAATGTATATTTAGGTAAGGTTGATGGCCACTTTTAAAGTGACAGTTACCATAAAATTACTATTGGTAGCACTGTGACATAGCAAGTGTAGTTCTGTTTTGAATTCAACAGTGGTGAAGTGAACATTTTAGATTATAACAAGGTCAGTGTATTTTTTGGAGTCTGTTTCCTAGGGCATTGCAGTCAGGAGTATCTCAGCCCATTAAATTTAATAAAATAAATAAATATAAGTAAATACCAAAGCAAAGCAACACAGCAGAGGTCTCTGGTTAGGAAATAAAGTTTCTACCTGATATACCTAACATACATGGTTCACGTTTGGAGTATCACAATATTAAATTATTCTTCTTTCCCATAATTCAAAACCTCCACTGTACTACCCCCTATGTATTCTATATTCTCTTTAAAGTAACTGCTGGAATAAGTCTTTAAGGTATATAAAAATACTCTTACATTTTACACAATTATCTCTATAATATTTGAGTTAATCATTGCTTTTAATCTTTTTTAATCTTACTTTTTATAAGTTTTAAAGAGGAAGTTAGGCAAACTAACTTTCATGGACATCAGGGTAACTAGATTATACCTCTGTGTTATCAAACTAATTGAAAATATTGATGATAATGAAAATTTCCATCACCGCATAGTTGCACATAATTTTGTACAAAATGGTTAAGATTTTTTTACACACTTTAACTCTCTATGCCCACGGCTACCTCATATTGATACTAATACAGTTGTCCTTCACTGTCCTCACAGGACCAGTTCCAGGACCCCTGCAGACACCAGAACACACTGAGTCTCAAGTTCCTTAACTGGCCCTCCTCATTGGTGAGTTTCATGCCCACATTTATGGAGGACCAACTGTACATTACTCCTAATTATCTCTGAAGGGCTGCCTGGAACAAACAGAAGTTATGATGTGATGACATCATTTAAAAGCCAAGCTGATGATCTCTGCACTGGAAATGCAGTTCTGAAAATAGGAGAGCAAGCTACATTAGAATCGTTGCTTCATTGTTGTTTGGTTCCTTACTCTCTCATGCTAGAGATCTTTTATAACCACTTAAACAATTGGAAACTTTAGGATAATGGGGTTTTTTGCTTCTCTAATTTATTTTTATATTGTTCTAATGGTAGATTTGGCTAAGTCTGGAAAATGACTCACTTTCAAGCTATTTCTCATTTACATCAAGCTAGCATACAATTTCCACTTTTATGCTTACTTTTGAAAATAAAACATTGCATTTGCATAATCTATTTATTCCGTAAGTCAATTATTATTTTATAAATAAAATATATTGTTATCAAATGACCAAAGACACTAAAATGGCAATCAATTGCAAAATATGTTTTTGGGGGGGAGGTGGCTTCTTTTTATGGAAATATTTGTAAATGTTTGATTTACAGATACACAGCTGAATGCCTAATTTCCAAATACATGAAAAGGTTCTTTAGGAGGAAAAGAAAAAGCTTGAACCATCATTTTAAAATGATATAAATGTTTAAGTATAATTTCTTATCATTGATTGAAATAGTCTTTTGAAAGTGGAATAATATTCTATTATCATTACATTTAAGTTATTTATTTTCATTTATTTTCCACTTAATACTTGTCCTGAACTAAAATCCCATTTCTTATTTTCATGAACATTTAGATCAACACAATCGACTATAATTTGAAAGTAATTTTCAAAGTGTTATGTTTACAAGCCCAAAGATGATATTAAATAGTTATAAGTGATTCCTTAAATGTCTGATTTCTCTGTTTTAATTTGTTTTTAACAATTGCTAGTATGTCTGTATCAATTGTTATAATATTTTCATGCAGGGATGGACTGGTTACTTTTATTTAAAAGGAAAGTCCCACATATTTAATATGCAAATATAGGTGCATTGGTATTAATGTTTGTCTAAAACAACTCCACTTTAAGGGAATAAATGGGGATGAACGGAGACCTGACTTGGGTGGTGAACACCCGGTACAGTGTACAGGTGGTGTGTTGTAGAATTTCCCACCTGAAACCTTTATAATTTTGTTACCAGTGTCAGCCCAATAAATTCAATAAAAAGAAAAATAAATTCTACTTTCAATTGCAAATGACAATATAATAGTTTTATAGTTTCAAACAGATGCTGCTTAACTTGATTTTTATGTGTTTGGATTAAGATATTTATGCATTCTCACGTGCCACATCTTTCCTCTCTTATATGTTCATATGAATCTATGATGACAAACATTTTCTGATCCTTTCTACCTTAACTTCAGTTTTATTCTGCATTAGTGAAATCAGTTATGTTTATTTTATGACTTTGACAAATAAACATCAGCAAATAATTTTTTTATAATTTTATCTTAATGCTATAAGTGAACAATAAAATGAACAATAAAAATATATGTAAGGCAAATGGACAATATTCCACAAGAGCGGTTTTCTATACTATTCTCTAAGAACTCTGATCTTTTACAATCACTTAATATTTTAAATTAATATTAAACTTTAAATTTTGTCCAGTTTACTTATTATTATGCAGAATAATTACAAGGAAGACTATGTTGCCATTTGATTAAATTATATGCTGTATTTCTTCCAGGGAACATTGAAATTGGATAATGCAAGTGATAGACATATGAGTATAAATTTTGAAAAAAAAGTAGGAAAAAATCTTCTTATAATAAACTCTTCATCAATATTTTTACTACATTATTGTTATGTTTTCTTCCCTTCTATAATAAGATAATTTATTTATTATAGCTGGCCACCCCATTAAAATTATCTTTGCATTAAAAATGATAGCAATAGTTAACATTCTATAAATAATTATAAACAAATCATTATGGCAGGATAATATCAATTATTCAACATTTTTGGAATGGCACATTTGTAAAGTTTGCATTATAAGCTTTTGTTAACATGACATTGACCGAGATAAAGACCAGAGCACTTATGTATTTATCTAATATTGGTGTCAACGAGCTGACAGTCTGTACCTTTTTGTCACTCTGAAACTTTAGATTTATCATATCAAAGGATTTGACCTTCTGGGGCTCTGAATATGAAGTGAAGAATATAATCAGTCATTACAAATTAATTCCGATAAAGGCAAGTCTCCCAATTTTGTGTGAGTGCTTTAAACCTCATTTGGAAATAAAATGTTTGCATAAACTATTTTAAAATCATAGGCTGGAGAGCATTATGCTAAGTGAAATAAGCCAGGCAATGAAAGACAAAAACCATATGATCTCACCTATAAGTGGAACCTAACCAACAAAATACACAAGCAACATAAATAAGCAAGCAAAATATAACCAGAGACATTTAAATAAAGAACAAACTGACAGTAACCACAGAGGAAGGGGGAGGGGGATAGTGGGGGAAAGAAGGGGAAAGGCTGTCAAAGAACATGTATAAAGTACCCATGACAAACCAAACGGGATAGGATTGAGGGTGGGAGGCAGGGGCCATTGGGTTAGGGGAGAGTGGTGGGGGTAAAATTGAGACAACTGTACTTGAACAATAAAAAAAAATTAAAATACATAAAATAAATAAATAATAAAATAATAGGTTATAACTTCAACAGTAATTTACAAATATATTCTTTATAATTTGGAGGATTATTTCCCATTAAAATAATATTCTAGAAAGGTAGTTTTATTTTTTTCTTTTGGTTGGGTTTATTGGGATGACACTGGTTAACAAAATTACGCAGGTTTCCGGTGCACAATTCCATAACACATCATCTGCGCACTGCACCGTGTGTTCACCACCTCACGTCTCCATCTGTCACCATTTATCTCCCCATACACTCCTCTACCTCCATCTACTCCCTCTCCCTAGCAATCACTATGCTGGCATCCATGTCCATCAGTTCCTTCTCCTTTTGTTTTCTTTTTGCTCAACCCCTCCACTGTCCCCAGACTTCCACCACCCAGAGCTGTCATCCTACTCTCTCTGAGTCTATCTCTATTTTGCTTTGTAGTCCACTTTGTTTATTAGGCTCCACATCTAAGTGCAATCATATAGTATTTATCCTTCTCTGCCTGGCTTATTTCAATTAGCATAATGCTCTCCAGGTCCATCCATGCTGTTGTGAAGGGTAAGATTTCCTTCTTCTTTCATGACAGAGTAGTATTCCATTGTGCAAATGTACCACAGTTTTTTTATCCACTCACCTAGTGATGGACACTTGGGCTGTTTCCAAAGGTTGGCTATTACAAATAATGCCACAATAAACACAGAGGTGCTTATATTCTTTTGAATTATTGTTTCAGGTATCTTTGGAAAACTTCCTAGAATTGGAATCACTAGGTCATAAAGGGGATCAATTTTTAATTTTATGATGTAACTCCACACTGCTTTCCACAGTGGATGCATTTATTTAAATTCTCATGTCCCCAAAATATGGAAGCCAGCATACGCACACACACACACACACACACACTACAATTTTATGAGGAGTGGCTTGCAGAGTTCCACTGTAACATATCAGTTCATACACGGAGGATGCTGTCTCTCCTTTCTCCACATAGTCAAATGAAATGTTGGTAGCGTAATCACCAAGTGTGGTTGGTAACTGGCACCTCTACAAAAGACATGTTCCTGAGAGAGAGGCATATTCTGTGGTTTTTTGAAAATCTTAAGTATCTAAATGTAGGAAATCAAAAGAGAAAGAAAAGGGATCATTTCAGTTTCAAAAAGATTCATAATAAGAATTCTCCCTGTACAAATACAATATAAATTGAAACAGACTTGCATAATTCTTTTGTTTTGCAGTTAATTCCTTTTTTTTTCCCTCCTCATCTCTTAAGCAGGAAAGGTCTCTCTTATCTTGACAAGTTAAAGAAGGCATGTGAATTCACTTTATTATATAATGTC
The DNA here is from genome assembly GCF_022682495.2 of Desmodus rotundus. Lineage (NCBI taxonomy): Eukaryota > Metazoa > Chordata > Mammalia > Chiroptera > Phyllostomidae > Desmodus > Desmodus rotundus. Next base: position 69,939,298 of record NC_071388.1, on the reverse strand, counting down.
ACATTACTTTATTTGCTGTTTTGACATTTTTGGTTTCAAGAAAATGTAGTCACCTTGATGTATATGAACTCAGCAAGGAGTCGGCAACAGCTCCCAGAAAACCCTGTGTGGAAGATGAGGAAATATAGCCTGGATGGGAGGAAAACTGGCTGTCCTGGTGGGCTTAGTGCAAACTGAAGGACAGTCTAATGCAGGGACACCACCAATGTCAAATTGAAAGGGAGGAATAGCTAAAAGACTTCCAAAAATGTTTTTCTCCTTCGATATATTCATTAATAATTAATTGTCTTCTTTAATTTGTTAACTAGTTAATGAGGAAAAATAACACTGTTCTTTATGGTATTTGATGGAAAATGATGTTAGTAGTGATTGTGAGAATGCCAAGCGTCTGGTTGCACAGAGGTCTCTACAGACTAACATGATCATTAAAATAAATCAAAACTAAGTGACTAGTGCTTTTTATGAGTTATTTATACCTAAAGTCTCCAATTTCTTTGAAAACTTCTAAGTAGCATATGGCAGTATTTGACTTTTTCCATCTGATATTTCCCTTCAAGTTTTAGTTTTCACCTACATTTTCCTGACCTCCAGGAATGAGAGATGGTTAAAAAATTAAATAAAAATTTTAAAAGTGTTTGATCATCACAAAAAATATTGTTAGTGGATATTTTATGTTTATTTATTTTCTTCTGTTGGTGGTTTATCTTCTAGGAGCCTCTCAATTACATTTTCCCCCCAGAATTACTTGTTAAGATTAGGGAGGCTCTGTCCATGGTGTGCTCAATGATTTCAAAAATTACAAAGCTGGTACTATTCTAAATTAAGTCAGGGTTGTTCGTTTTCAGAATAATGGAAAGTGGATGTAATATCCAACAATGTTTCATCAAAAGCCATTTTTTACACATGGCTAAAGAAACCCAATCTGCAATTTGAGCAATAGGAATTATGCATTTATGATTCTTGATGCTTTATTTTCAGGCTATAAAATCAAATCAGTGGTGGGGAGTCATAACAGGTAACATCAGTGGGTTTAAAAATTGTAACAGTTTACTTTCCCCATAAATTTGAGAAACAACCCTTACAGAGATCTTTAGGTACATAAATAAAAAGCTGTGCTCTGTGGAGAATTCGCAGAGTCAAGCCTGTCTTTGTTGCAGATTTTCTTATTTGATCTTGGGAAATCAAGTTAACCTTTCAAGACTCCAGTTACTATATCTATAAAATAGATAAAATAGCTCCCTCATAGGACTTACATTGGGAAGCATAAATGAACACAGAGCACTTAACACATCTCTTACCTGCGTACCTTGCTAGATGTTTGCTTACTTCCCCAATCTGAACAAATATATTCAGGTTACATACTTGAATAACCTGAAATTGTAGGCTTTAAATATCTTTTTGAGGAACAAGAAATCCTGAATAGTACACTAATAGTTGACTCAGTTTGTAGTATTTGGAGGAAAAAAATCAAAACATCTGTTTATTCTTTAAACCCGATCATGAAATGAGAATGCTCTGTACATGCACAAGCTTCCTAAAACCAAAAGGTACCATTTCTTTTCTATGTTTAAAATGCTCAAAAAGCTTAATCTTTTTAATATGTACACAATCCAAAACATTATTTTAAAATGCATGGCATAAATATGTAGCACAGGTTTGGGAGGCATTAGAAAGAATACCAGAGAGTGTTATCTAATTGGGACCAGCATTTCTTATCTGGAGTGACATCAGGTGACACCCGTGAATGTTATTTTTAAATCATTGGATATGCTTGTTGTTCCAACTGCACCAGCACCTGGTGAAATATGCAGCTGAGAGGACTTGGGAATTTTAAAATAAGAGAATCAGAGATTATTTTTATTTCAATTTCAAATGCTATAATCACCTGCATTTAATATTAGCCATATTTAGACAAGCTGCCTGTCTCCACTTAAATGTATCCTCGTTACCTCTGTCATTTTGCAAGTCAACATTTTAACTGCTTTCTTCCAATATGTAGATTTATCTTCTCCCACGACTGGGCTGTCATTAAAACTGTCACAAACTAATTATTTATGTATACTTATTATTACACTAGTAAAGTCTTCGCCCCCACTGACTGCCTTTCTCCCAGGTCACCTTGTGAGCAAAACTTAGCATTTTTCAATTCACTGTGGGTTTCCTTTCCATATGTGGGTAAATTAAAGCTACTCTACTTTCCTTATGGCAAATCTTATCTAAGTCACACACCTTTCAGTATTGCTATCCTTTTGTTGTAGTCTTACTATTGTACTTTTATTAAAACATTTCTATTAACACCACATAAAAGGCTGTTATGACAAAGTATCCCTAAATCAAAATTAAATTTGAGTTCTGTATATGTGTGAATTGACCTAGAGCCCGGAAAATTTAGGTCATATATAGAAGGAAAACTCAAAACTTAAACATATCAATACTGTGAAAACTGCAAGGCAAATGACTCTTTTTCTGAAATGCTAATATTTAGTGCCTTTGGATGGCGGTTGAGGCATCATGCAGTGTTAGAGCACAGGCTATATGCAAGGCATCGTCTGTTAGGCATTGTCAGAGCAGCAACCGTTAAAAAAACCGTCTTGACTCTCACAAGAGACCTACAGTTTATTAGAAGAATACACATGTATCTAAATACTATAAAGGTTAATAACAACAGTAATAATACTAGTACCAGAAGTCCTCGAAACAAAAGAGGGAAAATGGAGAGAGTTTCCTTAAACCTAGATTTTTAAAAAAGTCCTACTAAGAGATATAGTTATGAACTTCTCAAGGTGAGCTTCTATAACCATAATGTACCAAATGTTTGTCAAATTAAATTACATTTAAATTAAAATTTTGCCAATTGATTTTCTTACTTGGGAGTGACTCTTTCTGTTATTCATGCCCTTAACTGCACTTAAATGTCTTTATTTCTTAATACCTACTTTAAATTATATTCATTGTTCTTTTCCAGTCACTCTTAAACCCCTAAGACACAGTGACTAGTCAGGAGTAATGTTTAAGTATACTTCATAATTTTGAATTATAATTTTGAGTTTTAGAATTGGTGGCTGCTCAAAGAATAGTAATGAGTTTCAGGATTTTCTTAGAAGAATGTACTACACAGATGATATGAAATAAAACTCAGAGACATAAGGAGAATTTCTAGATATTGTACATATATATCCAAAATATGTTTTACTTTAATAAACTATAGTTTTCATAAAAGGAAATGTCAGTTACTCAGTATATAAAGCAGAAGAGCCTCTAAAAATGAAAATAAACATTCAGAAGATGAAGCAAACAACCAGAGGCGGCCCATTCATTCATCCATATCCTGAGAGATTCGGGACAGACAGTTTGGGTTAATATCATGGGGGATAAAAAGCATTATCTTTTACATAGGAAATAAAATCCAACATTTATGCTTTTAACAAAAGGTTATGTGTTTGCATTAAAACACATTCCATGCAAATGTTTAAACATATGACATGTAAATCCTCAATTTAAAAATAACCTAATATTGTATAATAGTGATTATTTATAATCATTACATATCTGTGTGTGTTTTTCTAAGTAACCAGGTCTGCCTAGTAGCACCTTCTCTTTAATGTCTTTTCTCTGTAGAATCTTAAATATTTTTCTACAGGAATTTAAGACAGTGACAAAATTCCATTCAAATATTATGATTATGAAGTTCATTTAAAAATAGTTCCAATCCAAAGTTTTTCTTTTTCTTAACAAGTTATTATTTACAATCTTCAAGTTTGTTCAGAAGACATAAAAATATAAAAATGTATTTTACATAATATATAAGCAGATATACAATAGATGAGGTTAAATAAAATTGAGATATAACTAGAAAAACAAATAAAAAAGCTTAAATTTTGAAAAAACTTAACTAACTTATTATGACAGGCTGAAGAGAAGCAACTTAAATCAGTTTATAAAATGACATATTCTTCTACTGTGATTTGATTGTATGAATTGAGAAGATAAGATTTCATTTATAATAAAATAATGACATCAATGATCAAATATTCTTGTCTGTTTTGACAGATGAGAAAAATGAGGTTAAGAAAAATTAGGTAATATCATCAATAACAAAAACAAAATAAATCTGGGCTTCAAGTAAGAGTCAGAACCGACAGATTACTAAACTAAAAATCCAGAACTCTTCTTAGACTACACCTCATTGGGGCTTTGGCGTTCTGTTTCGTTATCCTGTTCTTCAAAAGATGTTTGTTTATTCATTATTATTTGCTTCAGGATTTTTTTAAATTAGTTTGAGGTATTTCTCAAAGAAAATTATACATAATGGAGATTAAACATCACAAGAATCACAATTACAACTATCTAAAGATGTGAAGGAAACATCAATAATTAGAGGGATCTTGATTTGAGTTCCAAATTAAATACAAATGTAATATGTTATTCAGCCTCATATCTTTTTTTGTTTTTACATTAGAAGGGCAATACAAATAAATTGTCATTGGAAAACAGAAAAAATTTTAATAATATTTTACTGGAATCAAGTTATTTTTATAAGTAATTTATTCCATTTATTATGATATTCAAAATTACTACTTTTTTCTTTTTAAACATAACTTGATTTCTAGTTCTAAAATGATGACTATTATTGGTATCTTTTTTATTTATATAATTTAAAATATCCGGATCTCAATAGATACATTTTAATGTAAATTTCTACACAGATACTATAGAAATACACAGGAAAATCTAACAGAAACAGCATTATATAAAGATTTTAAATAATGTTTATTTATGGATCTAGATAGAAATTCTGATTCAAAATTTAGGGAGATAGATAGACTAATAAATCAATAGATATAAAAGGAATACATATATTTATATTTTATATATACTTTTATGAATACATGTGTATTTTAAGACTTTCAAAAGTATGATTAAAATGAAGTGTCAAAGATATATGTTTAGATTATGTGGAATATCTTTGCATTTTATCAGTGTTATAATTGCAAAATCATTTATCAAAATGTTTCATTTTATTTTCAAAAGTTATTTTCTGTCATTTGCTTTAAACTTGTTATATTTCTGAATTCAAACGTCCCTATGATTTTCTTCTGCCCAAGGAAAGGTCTTAGGTCAAAGTTTCATGGTACCTCCAATTTTTTATTAAGCTGTCAAAATAGCAGAATAAGATTTTAAATGCACATATATGCATATAATCAAAACTAGCACAATGTTAAGCACAGGTGCTTACTATGTGTGTTCAATTCTTGATTACCAGTTCAATTTCATTGCATGGATAATTTTGAGCACATGCTAGATTTTGCAGAGAAAAAAAGATGTTCTGGTATAGCAGGGGCTCAGAGAGTGTAAAAACAAAAGTAAATTAATTAAAGCATACTGCACTTTTGTAAATGACATAAAGTGCATAGAAAATAGGGAGAAAGGAGTAATTATTCGGTATGTAGTGGTAAAAATGAGCTTCATGGAAGAGATGGAACTTAATTAAAGTATTAATGACCAAATAGGACATTACTTTCAAAATTATGGGAAAAAATTATTAAAGGTGGTTCAATATTACTAGAATGTAAACTATTTGAGTGATATAATTAAATGGGGATTTATATTAATTCCTTAGTAATTTGACATTAAATGAATAAAATATAATAAAAATGAATTAGAAAAGAGAGTGTAACAAATTAATTTAAACCACTTTCCTTATATCTATATCAGTATGTGTATGACCTATTTACACTGAATGTCAAAAATATTAAAGATTCACAATTTTATAAAACAATTTTTTAATGAATAATAAAAATTTATTAGGGACTTCTTAAAATTATTGTTAAACATACCATGATGTAAGCATGAAAGACAAAGGTTTTGTTTATTTTCACACAGGTGAAACCATCATTTTTCATTTTAAAATAACCAAATTATTTAAGAATTTTAATATCAAAACTTCTTATAAGTATATCTAATTTTATTAAGCATGCTGCCACTTGTTATCTATTATGCCTGCTACTATATTAACCAAAATGTGTTTTAAATAGGTCATAAAAGGCACTTTTATTCACAATCTCATATCAACCTCATAACTTGTCTTATTATGTTGGTTTGACTCTGTCTCAATTTTACCTCATGACATAGCAAAGAGTCAAATTATTGTGTTGGCTTATCTCTTCTAGAATGACCTTCAGAACCACTGTACTGTTATACTTGGTACAAGTGAGATGCACTTCCTCTCCTTACTTCTAAGTATTTTTCATTGAATCGGCCTTTTTAATCTCCTAACCAAAATGTGAACTCCAATTCTCTTTAGCCCCATGCCCCATGTTACCAGCATCTGTAAATAATGGGTACTCAAGATGTTCAAGGAATGAGTGAAAATATTTTCTCAGGAAGAATTACTTAATGACCTTAATGACTAATCATGGGAAATTAGTGCTTTTGCATACCACTATCATTAGTGTCCAGTTTATATCTATCATCTTTTAAACTTCTCTCAAAAAAACCCTGCAAGGGGATCCTTATTACCTTCTATTTAATAGATAAGAAACATGGGTTTCCAAGAATTTAGAGATTTGCCTAAAATCACATATTTTAGCTAAGGACTCCACATTAATCCTTTACACAATTCTCAATTATCCCAGAAAGCATAATTAAGACATAAACATACATGTTTTTAATTACAACATCACTTATTTACATGCATTTTTTTTGGAATTTACTAAGTATTGATGCATGCAGGATGTAATTTTGTCTGCAAAAGATACCATGGGTTTGAAAGATCAGCTATTATAAGTATATATATTTTTCAAGAAATAGAATGGTCACTTCCTCTGTACAACGTCAGTTGCTCTTTAACAGTTGGTCACATGTTCCTCTGCAGTACATTTCAATATTTACACATCTCAGACGGGGGCTTTTGAAGAGTGGTTAAAACTGCTGACTCCAGATTTGTTTTCCCCATTTGATCATGATAGGCTTGTTAGGGGTCTTATGTAGTTTCTTCTTATTTTATCCAACTAACTACTAAATTTGTACACTGCTGTATTTATCAGAAAACACATTATGGTTCAATTCTTCCATCACATATGCTAGAGATTTATAACTTTAACTCACCTGTATTACATAAAACATTTGCCATGCACATGTATAATGCTAGATACAGAAGAACACATACACATAAAAATTTGCTTACTTGTAAAACTTTATAAATATTAAGTTCAATAAAATAATTTGAAAAACTATTTAATGAAATCATTATTTTTTTCTTTATGTTTGTCAGTTTCTATCTATTCCTTTTTTTGATTTGGCTTTCTCCACCTCCTTGTTTCTCTCTCTCTTTCTCTCTCTCTCACATACACACAGACACACACACACACACCCATCCACACAGAATTAGTTCAGAAGCAGTTTCTGGCCCTTCCTCCCTCCCACACTGATAACCATAATCATAAAATTACAGAAATAATAGCTCACATATTATAATATGAATATAAGTAGTTAATATCATCAATTGCTCATTATAAATAATTTAATATTTTATGCACACACTAAGGTGCATATTAAAAACGTCAATTAAAAAAACATGTAGTTTCATAGTAATAAGTGTAAGACCATGTGGATAACAGAAGGACAATGTACTGTAATGGATCAGTTAAAAATAAATGATGAAAAAATCTAATAGAAGTTAAGCCTATAAATAGCAGGCTTCCTGCAGTGGAGAAAAATGAACCACACAGCAATTAAAGAAAAGTGGAGACAACATTTAATTCACATGGGGAGAAATAAGAGAACTCATCTCAATGCAGTCAAGAACAATAAAAGAATCAATATGTTTTGTTGTCCACAGATTAAAGAAGTGATATGCCTATTATTGTGAGAGAGATACACAGGTATAGATAAAGATTTAAGAAATAGCCAGTTAAAATTAAAATATAAAACAAATCAAGAAATTTTATTTTTTGAAAATCAAACTATAGAATCATATGTGAAAATTAAATGACCTTCTTGTAGCTTGTCATAGGAAGTTAGCCACATGATACGGCTAGTGTGATTTGGGCCTAAATGAGGGTACAACATTTATTGAGGGGTATTATTGCAATGTAAAGCACTAAAGAAAATAACATTATTACCATGGTGAGCACATACTAGAGGTAAGTTAGGTTATGAACAGGCACAGAAAGAGGGTATATGAGGTATGTCCAGAAGGTATCCAGCCATGTAATATGAAAAATAGATATTTATTGAAGAAGATATAAGAAACATTGTACATAGGACAATGACTTCTCAGTCCTCTTCAAAGTGGGCACCTAGGGACCTCACACAGTTCTCCCAATTGCCATCAGCTGCCCCATCATATTCTCCTGAATCTCATCAAAGGTCTGAAGTCTCTTTCCTTTCAAAGGTGATTTTAGTTTTGGGAAAAGCCAGAAGTCTCAGGGTGCCAAATCAGGGATGTAGTGGGGTTGAGTCACCTGGGCGATTTGTTGTTTTACAAAAAGCTCTGCATGAGATGGGATGCATGAGCAGGCACATAGTCGTGATGAAGCTGCCAATCAGCAGTTGCCCATAGCTGTGGCCTTCTGAATCATCCAAATAGTTTCCGTGGAGGTATTCAAGCTTAACGCAATATTTGATGCAGATTCACTGTTCTACTGCTCAGTCATTTGAATGTGATGGCCACACGGTACACACGCTCACTCAACAGCGTCTACTACTCCACTGCCTAGTACAGTGAAGCTGTCATTGTTCATGAGTGTGTTTCCAGTCCACTACCCTTGGCTGCCAGGTTACATCGATGTCATGCAAACTGTTCTCATTATATTAACAATGGCTGGAGCTTTTCTGGACAGACCTTGCATAATCATATGTGATTATAATTAGAAGAAATACATCCTATAGTGAATACCAATGGGCATTTTAATATTGCTAATTTTTTTGTACTGACAATTATTTTGAAAATTTGCACTAATAAATAGACTAGGTGTTTGCAACAATGCTAGGATATTTCAGAATACCATGGCTTCTCTAAATACTGGAAGAGAATGATAATTATAAAATTAGAAGTTGTATGAATTAGGCCAATGTGCTTTTCAAAATATGTGTTTTGAGTACTACAGTGTGAAAGACATGATGCTAAACACTAAACAGGATAACATAAACATGAAGCAGAGCTGAGTCAGTCATACCGGAGATCGCACTGGGGTAACTAAATAGGGCAAGTCAAGATATTGGGGAGAGAGTTACAGAACTAAGCAGTGGTGAGAACTTGTGAGAACGCCATTGCCATCAGCAATACAATCTTTCCTGAGACAAAAGACTTCACACAGATGATGAATGTAGACCTGTTTCTAGCAGGAATAGGCCCTTCAAAAGTTGAGAACAATAACTTGGGCTGATAACACTTTTATCCATATGAATATATTATACGTACTCCCAGGAGACATTCTTTAAGAAAATACATAAAATAAAGGACAGGGTCATGATAAAACATACATAAACATTATGGCATTTGGAAAAGATAAAACCAATGTTAGATATTTTTTCTTGGGCTGACCTATGTCATTTACATTGGACACATTGAATTCCTTAAATGGAAGCATCCCTAGTAACACCTGTCCAATTTCAGAGTCCAGAAACAAACAACATACTTGGATTAGAGTCCCAATAAATTAATCATCTGTATGGTTTAGACGAGAAATGGAACCTCTGGAAGTTCCCATTTCTGTGCCTGTGAAATGGAGACAATATATATGTATGACGCTGTCTCAGTCTGTTTCTCTCTCTTACTCACTCATATATTCCTGGTGTCAAACAGGGGTACAAAGTATACACTAAATAAATGTTTTCTGAGTAAAAAAAGTTATGACATTTCTGATACATTGTCATCTGCTTTGTAGGGTGTGGAGTTACACTACCTTGTGAAGCTTCTATTGCACACCTGCATTAATCACAACTGTGATTATAAAACTATTTACATAGAATTTTTCCTCTGCTTTTAACTAGACATAAGTCCATCAGACCAAGATCAAAGTCCATTTTTTCAGTAACTCAATAAATATATGCATAATGTATAATATAGACACTCAATACCTTTGATCCTATTTTCAACATTAAAATAAACAAACACAAAAAAATTCTTGTAAGATTATTAGGGGTATAAGGGTTTGTGTTATTAATAACTATCAGTTATTGTCCTAAAACACAGAGAAGGTTTTCCCTAGGTCAATTAAAATTTCTTTCTTCACTAAAGATCAAAATGTAATATTTTACCATTTATACTTCACTTTTACATTTATATTTTAATTTGAGTTATTCATTCATTAACAAACACTGAAGTATTTCTTATCTAACAGGGAATTAAAGCAAGACAGTTCTTGCCCACATCATGCCCACAATTTCGCAGGAAATTGAGTCATTTGATTCTCAAAGAACTTGTGATATAATTAGGGCAGCTATTTTTAGCTTCAAAGTACAGATTAGTGAACAAAAGCACAGAAATATTTAAGTGACTTTTCCCAATGATAATTAATAGGTGTCAAGGTCTTCTAAGAATAGGATTATTGCTACACATTGAGTTTTTCTATGTATTTTTCTCATCTGTCATCAACAAGAACAAGCTTTCATGCACTTTAAAATAGAAATCAATACATTGCTTTATTTTATCTCTTTTTAGGATAAACCATTTAAACCTTAAAACTCTTTATAACTTTTTTTATATCCTTTCAGCTTCACCAAATACTATTAAAGTTGAACTACTTTCCTGATGAGTTATAATTTTAAAATGTAGGTGTCTTATTAATTATGATAAAATGGGTATTTTATTACATTTTAGTTGTAACTCATGACAAACTATGATAGAAGAGATTCAAAAAACCAGCAGTAACTAACTTTTCCAAATCTACATATATTGAGCAAGCTATCAAAAAAATGTAATTTATTTTTATTTTTGATAACACAGAAGAAAAGCTTATACAGGATGTTTGCCCATAACAGTCAATGCACGAAGCCACCTCATACTTTTGGCATTCATTTTAAATCATGTTCAATAAAAACATGTTTAAAATGAAGGCAAGCCATCATAAAGCAAGCTGGGGGTAAAAAGAGTTTGGCAATTAAAAAGCTTCAGCACATTTACCAATCTGAATAATCAAGAACTGTAAATCATTAATTATAATTACACCACCTGCTGGGGACACTCTACCCCAGCACAGAGATTTTCCATGTGCATAACTGTCAGTTTCAGACTGAATTTTTCCAGGGAACAATAGCATTCAAGATGACATGGCTGAAACTTTTATTCATTATGAAAATAAAAAATAATGTATTTCTCAATGTATTTCAAATACTGCAATAGTCCTATTTAACATGATAATCGTTTTATAGTCCAATAAACTTTTAACAATTATTAAATAACTGTTATATGTGATGAAGCAATATTTACATTTTTACAGTTTTTAAAGATATCTATTATGGCAAGCAGAAGACAAACTGACTTGCTAGAAACCTAAGAATCTTAGGTGGTCGTACGCTGGCCACCCAGTTTTCTTAGCACCTGTATGTAAATTTATAGCCTGCTTTGGTACAGACTGCAGATGGGGTTCTTACAATGACTTAGATAAACAGCTCCACTGACAGTTTAGAATCAACTACAAAATGTGCGTGTATGTGTGTTTTATTGGGGTTCGTGGTTTATTTATATTGTCAAAAATGCATTACCTCTGTATTTAAAAATGGACATCTGGGTGGGATTGAACCAGTTGGAAAACTTAAAATGTCAGTAGAATAGAGGAAGAGATGCTCCTTATTCATGAGGCTTTATGCACCAACTGTAGTTTAAGTACTTCCCTCAATACAGACTTGCATTTTGGTAAGAGAGTTCAGAAGGACCCCAGTGTCTGGCCTCTCATAAATGAGGCAGGAGCTTAGGAAGGAGACACAGAGGTTTCACAGTACCCGGATCTGACCAGATCTGGCTCTGGCTTTCCCCAAAGCTTCTCGCAGACCTGGGTACAAAAACACAGAACGGTAGGGAACTTACTTTTGACTAATGAGAGGCAGGAGACTTGAAAAAGCCAATACATACATTTCTTGACTGAAATCCATAGAAAGTAAGTAACTTACACAATGTTACCCAGTGAAGTATGCAACTGCAATCTGAATTGAAAATCTGTGCATAGAAGCAAAGGTTTCCCAAACTTTTGAGCATGTGCAGTTTTTGGTATGTGCTATACTTTAAACTTTTGACATGAAATCCACACTTTTTCACATAGTTTGTCATGACTTCAACTGAATTTTTTCACTATTTCTTAAAGTTTAGATTCCACCAAGAAGACTAATAGGACTTATTACAAATGCAGAACGTGGGGTCTGCCCCTGTGCATGAGTTATTTTTATGTTTGATGCAAAGAATACAGGTAGTTCTCAGATTAATTCAAATGTGATGTGGTGCCTCCTGGAAAAAAATGGGATTGCAAAGTTTATGGAAAAGCTGCTAAGACAACTGTGATTTCTAGGTAGCAAGCATGATGGTTTCAACAGGTGTGGATTCTAAATTCTCTGTTAAGAGGCATAGATTTGTTTCCGCCACAGCCTCTATGATTTCTATCTTCCCACTCACCTTCATTCTGTCTGCTTATTTTTTACCCTTGTATCTACTGTTTATCTCTGTTCTTCCTTCATTCTACACTATAGCTATTGTCTGATGACTGTCACATGCCAGTCATCACACAATAACACCTTTCTTCTTAGATTTTTTAAGATAACCAGTATCATATCCGTTCTAGCAAGCAATCACTGGACTATTCAGTCTGCCCAGCTTGATAGCTCTCTGCCAATCCATCATCCTTGCTCATTTTTAAATGCATTTCTGATCATGCCACCCTCCTACATAAAGTCTTTTATTAGTTTCCAATGTTTCAGAATAAACTCACTCTACAAAGCCCTATGTATTCTATTCCTCTCTTATTTTGTGACATTCTGCCCTCCCCTTATTCTCTCTGTCCAGAATAGGAGAAATTTTTCACCTAGCATATTTCACCCTCTCGCCTAGCATATTTCTGCATCAACTGGACTTTGCAAACACTCTTCTTCCAAGATTGCTACTTTTTGAAAACCCCATTCTTCTTTCACTAAGTTATCCTCCCACTTTAGCTCCTAGACTATCTCCACAGGGAGTCTTCTCTGGCCTCTCTGCTTGGGGAAAACCCCTGTTATACATGCTCACAAACTCCTAGATGTCTCTATTAGCAGCTGCAGTTTTATATTTGTTATGGAATTATTTGATTACTGTCAGCCTCCCTCATTGGATTTAGGTAGCTCAGGGGCAGGAGCCATGTGAGCTTGAGCTTTTCTGAATTTCCTAGCCAGTGCTTGGCACATTTTAGGAGATCAGTCCATACATTTGTTGAATGTATGTATGAAAGATTTAAAAAGGTTCTTTATGTCCCTAGGGAACTGTGAATTATTCTATGGACAAGAGGGTGTCAAGTTTTATAAGCTGGGCGGAACATGATCAGATCTCTGAGGCAGAAACACATTTCACAGCAACTCGAGTTTGCACTGGAGGGAAAATAGACTGCAAGTGGAGATAGAGGTCGGTGAGCCCCCTAACCTACCAGTAAGTCTAGACTAGAAAGACTGAGGGCCCAGAGAAGGACAGTGACAATGGGATAGAGGATTGTGGGGTGGGAATAGCGCTGTTTGAAAGAAATACAATACTAACGGGAATCATTGTAAGCAGATATGCAGAAACAAGAAGAGTGAGATATCAGGAAAATCTTACCATGTAAAGAAAAGCAGATTTCAGAGAAAAGTCCAAATTCATGGTTGAAACAGTGAGCTGTCCACAAGAAGCTGTTACAATTATTATGGCCAAGTCTGCTGCTCAAACTCTAGCGCCATCAGTGTACAGGTGGACATTGAAACGAGGAGAACGAACTATTATAGCCTTGGTATCATCCTTCTTCTAAATATCCAGTTCAGAAAATGTAGTCATACAGTTAACTTACAAAGTCCTACGAATCCAACAGAAAGTGTCTTATTCACACCATATATACCTGATATTTTAATACTTGTTTTGCCATGTACAATTTCTTAGATTTACAGCCATACTTTTTTATTTACACTAATATGATTTCTGGAAACTTTAAAATTCCTTACTTTGTCCATGAAAGGCTGAGGCATCTCCCTTTCTACACAGCTTCTCTACGTCTCTAATCCACCTCCTTAAAATGCTGCTTTCATCTGAAAAAAACTTAACAATGGTTGTGTTGTCTTGCTCATCTAAGTCAAATTTGGCCTCTTTAAGCCATCAAAAATATACTTGTCTTCACTCTCTGCTTTCCAACATGACCCTGGTTAGGTTAATTTTATGGTTGCATGCTGGCTATTTTCTCGCCTCCTCCTATCCTGCTTCATGCCAGTTACGTCAGCACTTTAAGTGCATGGTGAAAATTCACACTCCCCATCTCCTCCACAGATACTTCCAGCTCTTTCTATTCCCCATTAATCACTACTTTTTGACTTTCTGTAACATACATTTATTTTGAAACTTTATATATTTCACTTTGAAACTTCGTTGGCGTCCCTTTGTACTCCTCCACATTTTTGGCATCCCTAATGGCATGTAGCAAGGCATTTAGAACATGCCAGTCACTCAGGATGCTCTCTTTGTGACGATTAAGGGAAGATGAGCTCTTGTGAAACAATGACACTCAGGAAAATAATGAAAATGTCAGGATTTGACAAATGATTTTAGTTTAATGTCAACACGACACCTAGGAATCCATTATTTCACAGGTTGGGAACAGACTGATAGCTGTCAGAGGGATGGTAGGATTGAGGGCTGGGTGGAAAATGTGAAGGGATTAGGCAAAAAAAGAAAAACAAAACACCTGATAGACACAGACAACGGTATGATAATTACCAGAAGGAAAAACGCATGGTGGGAGGGAGGTAGAAGAGGGTAAAAGGGGAATAAATGGTGTTGAGAGGAGACTTGACTTGGGGTGGCAAACGTATAATAACCTTATACAGATGATGTACTATAGAATTATACACCTGAAACCCATACAATTTTATTCCAATTAATTCAATAAAAAAGAAAAAAGAAAAATTAAATTTGAAAAATTAAATTTAAAAAATCCACTATTGAGCAAAACAAGATGAGTGCTCTTTTTACTAATTGAATTCTAATAATTTTGTTTTTAAAAAGTTCATGAAGAAGCATTAGAATTTCCCAGCAAAGAACTACTTAAGATCTTGAAAATTCAATTTAGTGTACTATAATTGTACCATTTTTTACATGCTACAGTTTATTTGATGGGCCTCTAATTTATACACATATTTCTTGACAATGATATTTTTTCTTATTATGAATAATTTATTATAAATTATTAGTAAATATATCATTTTACAAGTAAAATTCCATTTCGTCTGAACAATTGAGTTTACGAGACATTGTGAAAATAAGTTTGATTGAACTTTATGTAGTTAATAAAAAACAGCTGCCTCATCATATTCTCTGTTCAGAACCTGCTCTCCCATAAGATAAATGTGATGACCTTTCACATGGAAGCCTTCCATAGAGTGCAGGACTTTGAACTAGTGCAACATAAACACCTCCAGAAAATAACAAAACTATTTCTTTAATGACTGGCATTTGGAAAAACTGCCATCATTGAGGCTTTCTGAATTCAGTAATGCCTTATACTCCAGCTAGTCACATAACATATTTATACATTCATTCATTCACTCATTCAGTAACTATTTGAGTATATAAATGTATTTGGAGCATAAAACAGGCAAAGCATCTGCCCTTACAATGCTTTTGTTTAGAGCTGTTGATTTATTACAGTCACTATGACTTTGTAATTAAGTTGCAATCTACTTAGAGCAAAAATATGAAGCCAAACTGTATATGTTAACAATCCCAATTGTGATTAAATTACTTGAATTATTTGTGTCTTAGTTTTTCACCTAAATGGGCATGGACAATGGAGGGCATTGATTGTGGGAGTGGGTGGGAAAGGGGAAGGGAAGAGCGATGGGATAAAGGTGGGACAACTACAACTGAACAATAATAAAAAAATAAAAAAGTAAAGTGTAGGAATTATAACAGTATTTTTGTCAAAACACTTTTTGGAGATTAAATAAATTAATATCATTAAAGCACTAAGAAAAGTTCCATCACATAGTAAATAGTAAATAAATATTTGCTACAGTAATATTTAATATATTATGAAATTATAAGCAATGTGCATTCATTGTAAATGTTGTTTAGTGTTGATGAAAATCTAAGGTATGATCTATATGAAAGTATATGAATAAACAAAAATGTGCCCTGGTTGGTGTGGCTCAGTGGATTGAGCACCAGCCTGTGAACCAAAGGGTCACGGGTTCAATTCCCAGTCAGGGCATAAGCCTGGGTTGCAGACCAGGTCCCAAGTAGGGGGCGTGTGAGAGGCAACCACACATTGATGTTTCTCTCCCTCTCTTTATCCCTCCCTTCCCCTCTCTAAAAATAAATAAATAAAATCTTAAAAAAAAAACGTGAGGAGTGAGACTTTGGATTAATTATATAAAAAGAAAGTAGTAAGCAATTCTAGAACAATGTAACTTTACATAGAAATTGATTTCATTTTATTCATTTTTATTTTTTATCCTCACCTGAGGACATTTTTATTGCTTCAAGAGAGAGAGAAGGGAGAGAGAAAAACATCGATGCAAGAGAAAAGTATCGATTGGTTGTCTCCCTTATGTGCTCAGTCTAGTGATCGAACCTGCAATGTAGGTGTGTACTCTGATTGCGTATCAAACTCACAGCCTTTTGGCTATGGGATGACACTCCAACCAAGGGAGCCACACTGTCCAGGGCGACATAGCTATTAATTTTAAAAAGATATATTTTAGCTTCCTCTCTGACATCTACTCTATGGACTTCTACTTGTATATACATGTTTTTGCCCACAAAATATCATTCTTTTATACTGATTACAAAGCATAATAAACTATGCATTTCATGTAAATAAAACCTAATATTTGAAATAAAAAGAGTTGGTACACATCTTAGCTCTTTACATATCTATGTTTTGATTCCTTTTTAAAGATCAAGTTAAATGAACACTAGGGACTTTATATGTACTTGACTAATTAATTGGAGCAGTTACCAATTTTATTGCATTTATTAAGAAAATTTTATGAGAACAGTAAATCCTAGTTCATCAAGGGAAATTAAAACTTATGGAAGTCGATACAAAGTAATAATCTCTGCATGCTACAAGTTGAGGATGGCAGCTCATAAGAGGACACATTCCCTTGTTACATTCAGTGAATAAGAGTCAACGTACATTAATTTGCTCAATACTCTCCTACCATCTCTTGTTCTCTGCCATCTTTGAAAACATCCTGCTCAATATTATCAGTCTTTATTTTAAATTTCTGCAGGTGTTGATTTTTGTGAGTTTGGGGAGTAATATAATGTAATGGGCAAATTTCACTTATTAATTTTCTTAATTCCTTTTCAGTCCAACTGCAATACAGCCATTGCAGACTCCAACACTGCATAAGACAGAGAGTATCAGTTTTATCAAATGAATGTACCTGCTAAATCTTACATTAAGATGATTGACACAATGTGTTTATGATGCTTTGTATAATGTGGAAAAAAAGAGGTGGTGAAGGGGATAAAAGAATATAACTACAAAAAAAAGAGAGATAAAAGAAAAACTATAGTTTTCAAAGAGAACAGGCATCCTATTAAGAACTGGTAGTGTGGTGATAGACTGCCTTTAAAACGACTCCCGGGGATCCTTGCCTCTGAATATTCATACCTTTTCATAATCCTCTCTCCTTTCAGTGTGGTCTGGACCTAGGGACTCATTTCTAAAGAACACAATATGGCTAAAGTAATGGGATGTCACTTCCGAGATTAGGATACAAAAGGTTCTGGCTTTTGTCTTGCTCAACCTTTCTGGCTCTCTCCCACTCCTGCTGAGGGAAATCAGCTCTTAGGCGGGAGCTGCCCAGTGGAGAACTGAATGCTCTGGACAACAGTCCTAGTGATCTGATACAGCCAAGAGCTTGAGCACGAACTGAGGCTGAGCCTGGAAATGGCTGTGGCCCCAGGCTGCACCGTGAGTGCAGTGATGGCAGCTTTGGGAGCGCCTCGGAGTCAGGTGGCCCAGCCAAGACCTGCCTAGATTGCTGACTAACAGAAACTATGAGATAATAAATACTTGTTGTTTCATGAACACAATCATTTGTTCCATTTATTCATACTTATTTATGCTAATACACATCCATGCATTTTCTGTTAAAATAGTAGGCGTCTAGAGGACAAGCAAAGAAATGTGTCAGTTTTGTACATGGTTTATTTCAGAGAATAAATGCATATCAGTTATTTAATGTGACCTCTTGATGAATATAATAGGGTCTTCTATCAAAATTAATGATTGATTTAAACTTCAATTACCTAAAGAATTGCTTCAAATCCATGGTTCACTTTAGCTTTGGATTATTAAGTATGAAAAATTATTTATCATGGTTCAGGTTTCTTCTATTTGTCACTTTAAAAAATTGCAACCTAAACTTGAGAAACGGAAAGTTGATACCAAATCCTCTGTAATCTGTCAGAGAAAAACATCTCCCTTTCAAATCACAAGAACCAAAAGCATGAAATGTTATTCTACATGGTTTCACTTACAGTTAATTCCA
The DNA here is from genome assembly GCF_022682495.2 of Desmodus rotundus. NCBI lineage: Eukaryota > Metazoa > Chordata > Mammalia > Chiroptera > Phyllostomidae > Desmodus > Desmodus rotundus. The sequence goes on along the minus strand of NC_071388.1, from coordinate 69,920,593 downwards.
TAAATTGTGATTAGCTTGAATATATGTAATATTAATAGCTTACTTTCTGCATCAACAGATGCAAGCTTCAAAACCCTTGTCTATATGCTGTTCATTTTTAAAATGCTTGCCTAAAAGATATATCGAGTTATTTTCATGCTTAGAAAAAGACATAACCAAAAGTAATCCTATGATAATACCCTTGTTCAAACTAGGTTACATTGACATGTATAGGACATTTTAATGGATATACAAATATGCGGAAAGGAAAAACACTCATTGAATAGCACATATTTTAAAAAATAACATGTGTGACTATCAATACAGTAAATTCCTATATCAATGTGACAAAAAATAGGCTGAAAATACCTGATAAAATAGAGAAATAATCATAACTACATATAATTATCACTGTCTTTTTTTAGTCAATATATTTTGAGTACCAACAATGTACCAAAAACCACTATTATAACTGTTAACTTACTTGATAAGTATATCAAGTAAGAATTTTTGTGGTCACTTAAAAATGCATTTTAGAAAAGGTTGTGTACATACATAGCATTAAAATAAATACAAAGAGCATATAACTTGTCAAAATATGACAGCATAAAAAGTTATGCTACAAATATTTTAGAAATATATATCATTTATAGGTTTCTGTCCTGAAAGACATAATGTATAATGGAAATTACAATATCGATTAATATTATTTAAATTATTTAACATATGATTTAATATTTCTTGGATGAAAAAAATTAATTAATTAATTAATTTTTATTCAGTTACAATTGTCTGCATTTTCTCCCCATCCCTCCACCCCACCACCTCCCCCAGCCTGGGGTAGGATGAAAATTTTAAGCATTGATACGTTTTGATATGTCTCATTAAATTTTATAAGTTATTGAATCTAAATAAAAATTTTGACTTGCATTCTTATTTTATATACATAGAAGAGAAAAATACCAACTAAAGTCTGACAAAATTGGGATTATAAGGTGCTTCATAAGTTCAGGTATTTAAAAGAAAAAAGTGTGTATGTTATTTCAATAAATATGATAATTACTTTATATGTCTATACAATGTACTGCAAAAAAGTCTTAAGTTCTGCAGAGATTTGATAAAAGAATATGTTTATTCTTTTAAAAAGTCCACTAAAATCACATTTTGCAACTATCTTTTTTAAGACAAGGGTTTCTATTTATGCACTAGTAAAAATCTACATTGATTTTTAATAAACATCAATTACACTTCAATTTTGCATTTACTCATGAAAGAAACTAATTTAGACTCCTTTTCAAAACTGCCAATAGCAATTTACCTTGGCTCTTTCAGGGAAGAAAGAGTTCACAAATTAGCAAGTTGAGTATTTAGAAACTGATAAAGAAACACAATCACAAATAAGTAATATAACCCAATATTTTCCCACAAATAATAAATTTAATATAGTTTTAGTAAAGGGGTTCCTAAAACATTATGAAGGGATGTCTCTTTTTTGTATTTGAATTACATTCTTGGAAAGACTACCAAGAAAAACATTTTAAAAGTTTGGGAAAAATCAATATTAAATTGTTTTAAAATTTCAATGACTAGGAAGTCTTAAACAACTGAGAAATCTTTAAAATAATAGCTGCTTAAACATTATTTTGGAGACCTACAAAAATTGGATATGACAGAATATGTTTCCCAGCTTCCTAAACTGTGCAATTTTGCTGTCCTGTTGAAGAAAGACTACCTGTTTTAATAAGAGCTGACTCTCTGCTCTAGCTGTGTGACCTTGGACAATGTAAGTCCTATAGACATCAACTTCCTTAATTGTGAGGTGTACATTCTTTACACACTTGCTTCTTGAGGATTGAGTAATATGTGTAAAAAAGTCTATTTCAGTGTCTAAAGTTTAACTGCTGTTCATTGTAAAAAGAACTGGCATTATTTCAAAAGAACATAACAAGAACTTCATGTAGTGATCACTCAATAAATACTAATGCAATAGCAATTGAATTTTGCCAAGTATATTAAAACAAGTAAAGCTCACCTCCTTTATATATACTCTCACAGAAATTATCTGTTCTTTTCAGTTTCACAGATAAAGATACAACTAAATAGAACTGCATACGTATAACTTATCAGTTAGCCTAGCTGCGTTCCTTAGCGGGGTCATTCGGTAATGTCTGGAGACATTGTTGGTTGTCAAGACTAGGGAGGGTCTACTGCGGGCACCTAGTGTGTATAGGCCAGATATGCTACAAAACAGTCTAAAATGCACAAGAGTGTCCTCAAACCAAGGAATATCCAGCCCCTCAATTGTGTTGTAGTAGAGAAGCATCGCCTAGGGGTTTCGGTGGGCAGTCATTAAACCATGTAAATAGATGAATTATAATGAAAATAATGAAAGAAATATATCTGAAAAGGTAAAAATGATCTGTAAGAGTTTTTTTTATTAGAAAACCAATTTAAAAAATCAGATTTTTAAAAAGGGGGTTGCTAGTGTCATTATGTTATTGGCTCACTAATTGCTGAGTTTTAGAACCTAAGGTATTCTAGCTTCTATTTTCAGAATCCAGTTTGTGACCAGTAACCCTATTCCACTATTTTGCTGGAAGGCCATTCATAATAAACTCTCCCCTAGGTGCTCAGGACTTGATAATTTGGTGGAATCTGTCCCATTTTCTGCCCTGAAAGGAAAGAGAGAAAAATAAAATTCATAACGAACCTAACGAAATATGTTAGGAACTGCTATCTCCTTTCTTTTGTTTTAAAATATACATCTTTAATCTTCCATATTGCCAGCAACTACGTCCCTGCAACCACACCCAGATGCCTGCGTCACATCTCGTTCCACGCGGAAGCGTGCTGCCTTCCCCGAGCAGGACCTCCACCTACCAGGGCCTCTACGGAACGGCCCGTAGATTGAGCTAAATTGCCACAAAACCTGCCTTCTAAAAGCTCAAGGTTGTTTTTTTTTGTGGTTGAAAACTAATCAATTACTTACTCAATTCAAATCAACAAATATTTATTAAGCATCCACTCATCTTTCTATTTTTCTCCCCTTGTCGGTTGCCATCCTTAAGGGCAGTAGAGAAGCAAATGGCTTCCATTTATTAAAGATTTTTATTTTTAAGATGCTTAAGTGCAGTTCACAGCTCTTCAATTTCTCTTTCCAAGTCCCCAGAGGCTCTATTGTGGAAGAAATTCATGTTCTGATATACAGAAAAAAGAGTGATGTGTTCCTTTTTCATTTTCTCAATAAAATATCACCATGATAACTAGGGAAAGGACATGCAGAATAGATACAGTGTATTTAAATATGTCATATATTACTACTATGAATAAGCATATTTATACACTCATTTTAAGATAATAAATGTTGCAAATTTACCTTTTAAAATGCTATAAAGTGTACTGTATAATATATAAAATGAGCATATTTTGTTTATTACATTTAATTCCTTTTGTTTTATATCTAAGCTTAGAAAATACAAAAACCTAATATACTATGGGAAACATATTTATTTCCCAAAAAACAAATTGTTTGTGGTGGCTCTTATTTCTAATAAGGACCACCACAGTTTCTCATTTTTCTCCTGAGGAGCAGAAAGAGTAGTTATATGCCAATCTTAAAATAAATATTCTTTATTTGGATCAATATATAGATGATTGCTTCCAAGAACATTAATCATTGTTCTACTGGGAACCATATCCAGATTTATCCCAGCCAAAAAGAAAGAAAGAAAGAAAGAAAAGAAAGAAAAGAAAGAAAAGAAAGAAAAGAAAGAAAAAGAAAAGAAAGAAAAGAAAGAAAAGAAAGAAAAGAAAGAAAAGAAAGAAAAGAAAGAAAAGAAAGAAAAGAAAGAAAGAAAGAAAGAAAGAAAGAAAGAAAGAAAGAAAGAAAGAAAGAAAGAAAAGGTAGAGCATCTTCTCTAGAGAACCCTTGTAGGTTCTATTTTTCCCACCTTGGGACTCAGAAGAGTACTCCAGTGCATTCTCTTTGGAAAATCAAACATAATACCCTGTCAGGTGTCTTGGAAATAGGGTTAAAATTCTCTTTCTTATAGGAAGATGAATTCTTTAGCACTTTGTAAGGCTGTTTCAAAGTCAAAATGCCAAGTCTGTCAGAAAGTACCTCTGAGGATACCACAAAAGACACTTGTTTTCCCTTAGGTTAAGCAAAGCCTAACTGAACTTTCTGGACAGCTCAAAGTTCTGAACAGAGCTCATCTTCCTGGTAGAAAAGGGGGTGTTTATCTTGACCTATCCAATCATCTAGACCAGGAGTGTCAAACTCATTTTCACTGGGGGCCACATAAGCCTCGTGGTTGCCTTCAAAGGGCAGAAATAATTGTAGGACTATAAATGTAACTACTCCTTAACTGTTAAAGAGTTGAAATTACATTCAGCCTTTTGAAGGCACCCATGAGGCTGATGTAGCCCCTGGTGAAAATGAGTTTGACATCTGTTGGGAACCGCCCTGCCTGGTTTCAGAGGCTGTAACCCCTCATGGTTAAGGCTGAGTCAGAGTTGGGACCATAAGCCACTAAGGAGACAAAGCTTATCTCCCTGGCAGGTGTACCACCTCTGCCCACTTCACCCTGCTTGGCCCTGAGCTTGGCCAGTTAGCCAATGACAGGTAAGAATCCTCAAGGGAGGATCAACCTAAGACAGGTTCTGGTCACGGAAGAGGCCCGCAGGGAAGGACTCGGAGGGCTGTGGAAAAAGGGGGTGATGGACCCTCGCCCCTCGGCTTTGAAATAGCCTGAGTCCTCATTCTGTCTGCAAGAAGTCTCCTAATCTCTTGGCTGCCTTACTTCCCTTGCCTGACTTAAGCCTGAAGCAATAACAGAGGGCATTGCAGTCCTGTGCTGGGAGGGGCGGATTCCCTGGGGAATCAGGCCTAAGAAAAATACATACATTCCTGTGAAAACTACTTAATTTGTACCCTCAGCTTAAAAGATAAGGGTCCAGACCTGAGATGAGTCTGGCGCCTAAAGTTTTATGGCCCTCTAACTAATTGGCTGTAACTCAGAATAAGCCCTCAGAGTTCTCTGTAAATCTTGTATTGTTTAACCCTTACTGGCTGACAATGATTGATGAGCTTTATCTGTATTACTATATGAATGAACCTAATAAAAGCCCCTGGAGAGAGAGGCTCTGGGCCCTTCTCCCCTTGAGAGAAACGGCCACCTTTCCTCCCCAAGCAGATCATGTCTTGGTAGTCTTTTTCTTTGTCCGTGGTGGAACCTGGGGGGCTGCGTTAAAGCCCCCCGACATCTGGCGCCCGGAACAGGGACCTGAGGACTTTCAGGACCTGCATGGACCAGAGGCTTGGAGCCACCATCGCCACGGCTTCATCCATGGCGGACCCAGGGGGGGGGGCTGAGTTAAAGCCCCCCGACAGACATCCTTGACTTCATAAACATAAAAATAAGGGTTTATTAAAATAAAATTATGCAATTATTACCTAAACAGAAAACTTCACATGCTGTTGCATGACATTGAAATCTCTTAGCTTTTCAATCAAATTTTCTAAGTATTTTTCCCTCTTGGGTGTATATATGGAATACTTTTATGTTCTGTTCGGTTTTTTTTTCTGTGATCTTCTTGACACTATACTCTTTGCCACTGTGGCTAAAATACCTTTCACAAAATATATTACTCCCCTAAGGACAGGGAGCATATCCTGTTCTTTTTAATACCGTCCACAGTACCTAAGACTATATTTGTACACAATAGAATTGTATCAGTTGTTTGGAGAACTAGAAATAGTACGCGAAATGAAACAAAACACATTGGTATATTTTTACTACAAAAAAAAAAAAAAAAACCCAAAACAATGAAATAAAATATTGGGTCATTCTCAGAACTAAAAGGTAATCACTTGTTACAGGATACTGGCATTAAGACAAATATCCTTTTTCTGCATTATCCCACATACCAAAATGCATGCTTTCACTTGCATTTCTTTGCAAACTACTGGCTTCTTAACTCTTAGGAAACATGCTTAAAAATCTATTGAAACTCTTAAAGAAAAGGCCATGTAATCTCTCCATCAAACAACGGGATGAGGAATGACTAATGGGAGCAGGGGTTGGGGAGGGGACAGGGGAGATCAACGGGAAAAGGCAAGACTGTAACTGAACAACAATAAAAAAATAAAAATAAATAAAGATGCAAAGCCCTCAACAGAATATTAAGAATTCTAACATAATATATTAAAAGGATCATTCATCATGAAAAAAACCCAAATATCTTTCTCATTTCTTACCTCTGTCAGTGTCCTTGATGTATCTGCCTCTCACACATAGACATTAAACCACCATCATTTGTTAGCTTCTATGACATCTCACTTTCTCAAATCACTCCTTAACTCTGATCACCTACTTGCTGTTTTATTCATGACCTGCCATTTAAACACCTAAACAACTTATCTATTTTTAATCTTTATTCTCATACTTTTTCTAGCGAACACAATATTTTATCTATTACTGTATGTAAAAAGGCACAGCCTTCACTCTTTCTTAATTAAAGTCCCACTAAGTAAATATTTCTTAACTGTATTGAATGCATCATTCTCTTACTGTATAATCTCTGTTACTATCATAAGAAAAACACCCTCATTTCTTACTTCAATCTGTGCTCTGAAAATCAGGTCTCACATTACAGAATTTGCAATCTTCAGGGTTTAAATAGGATTAATATAATAAATAAATTTTCTCATTTCATAATGCACTGTATAGCTTAACTTATATGAAATAGTAAGGTTTATAAAAAGATTGGCTTATTACCTTCAAATCTAAAAATACACAAAGTAGCCATTAATTCAAATAGCAATCTCAGCAGAACGCTTTCTGAGAGCTCTGGTGGGATTGTGTTTGCTAATTTGCTAATCCTCAACAAGTTAGAAGGTATCTCAGGCATGGAAATTACTGTACATCTGGCGCCTCCAACACCCGGCTACATATACATTGCAATGTAACATACTGCTTGTCTTTTTATCTTCGTGAAATCTTTAAATATATTTGGAAAAGATATTATCCTATCATTCTTTCTCATAGGATAGCATTTCGGGACTGCAATTACAAATAAGAACAAAAAACGTTTTGTATAAACATGCTCTGTTTTTATCTTTGTCGGTATTAATAATCATATGCAGCATTCACTTATACAAGTGGATTTTTCATGGAAAATAATATAAAAGTATCTCTATGGTTCAGTAACTGAATCTCAGATGCATAACCACACTTGACAGATTTTAGCCTCTAAGGCCTTAATCCTTCCCAGCATCGCTGATGCAATTTCTGAAAAGCTACGTTATAGAAAAGCTATCATTTTTGTTTACGTTATCTGGAAAGGAGGATTCAGAGTGCATCTTGTGTAAATTGCAATTATGCATAGCATACATTTCCAAGCCACTTTTATATAACACTTTACATAATTGAATTGTATTCATTGGACTTTTTTTTTTTTTTTAGAAAAAGGAATGAATGGTAAAGTTGAAACACTAGTCACTAAAATTAAAACAACTTGGCTTATAAATAGCAATATAATGCTTGTAAAAGTAAGCAGGGAAACATTCCAGATTAAAAATGAGAACTTTTTCAGAAAAAAAAATATATAGAGAATTACAATTTTAAAGGACTTAACCATAAACATTACTATTTTTTAAGTTTTATTTTGAAATAATTTTAGAATCTTAAATAATTTTAGATTCTTATAAGTAGCATAAGAATCTTATACTACTCTCTTAGTAGTATGTTTATCAAAATTAAATTTTATGTTCTTGGTTCCAAACTGATATACCTGGTTACATTTATTTCTCATATCTCTTTAATCTCTTCCAATCAGGGAGTCCATGTAATTGACATTTTTGAAGAGTAAATTGTCAGCTATTTCTTAGAATGCCCCTCAATTTTGGATTGCCTAATATTTTCTCATGGTAGATAGGGTTATGAATTTTAGGGGAGAATACTAGAAAGGTATAATTTCTTTCCTATCATAATATATCATGGGTACAAAGAGCAATGTGATATTAATGGTTAACTTGGATGTCTTGGTTAGGTAGTATCTATCAAACTTCTCCAGTATAAGGTTATTGTATTTTTTTCTTTCCAGACTCTATTAGAAGTGAGTCACTAGATCCAGCCCTCACTCAAGAGGAGGAAAATTAAGCTCCTCTTCTTGGAGGCAATGGTGTGAAAGAATTGTGAACCTATGTAAAAGTGCCACAATCATTAATAAATATGTTGGGAAAGATACTTGATGCTAAACATATAACCTGTTTTTCCTTATAGATTTGCCATGATTTAGGATTCAATTCACCATTTACTTCCTAACAATACTGACATATATGAGATGTATTATTTAATATAAATAGTGACATATATTGAATATACTATATAAAGAATATATATTCTCTTAATCCTTCTCTTAGTCAATTGATTTACATCACCTTATCTCCATATCTCCTACAGAATTCTTATATGGTAAGTTGAAAGCAATGTTCTATATGTAAGGAGGAATAAAATATTGTTAAAGAAATCAATGGACTAAAATCTGTTTATAGACCTTTTCATCGCTCTATGAAAGTTTAAGAAAATAGTGAATAAAGTAAATGCAGATTTGCCCATGGAAGAAATTTAGCTAGCCTCAACTAAATTTACACTGAATATTTATTTGTCAATAAACAGGTTTTCTCCTAAGATTTTCAAGGAGTGATATTTACATTAAATTTTTAACTCCTCAAAAAGTTCCATTAACAGTCCAATATACTATCCCACAAAATCACTTTCTCTCATATTACTCTATTTTCTAGCAAATATTATCTTATTTGTTTACTTTTTTCCTCATCTCAATGGAAGAGAAGCTCCAGAAGACATGGATCTTATCTTTTTTGCTTCATCTTCCAACATGGAACCAGTGTCGGCCACTTAGTTGTCTTCCAATATACTTTATTGACTAAAACACTCAATAAAATGTGTATAGAAGGAAAGAACATCAACATAATAAAATCCATATATTGATTAATTGAATAAGTTAAAGAACCATGAAATGGGTGTCTTGGAAACATTTTTTTTGGTAAAATTTCCTGTTGCATTTTCATCTTACAAACATCAGCCTATCTCCCCTCTGACAGCTGTCTGTCTCTTCTCTGTGTCTATGAGTCTGTTTCTATTTTGTTAGTTTATTTTGTTCATTAAACTCCACATATAAATGAGACCATATGTATCTGTTTCTCACTGACTGGTTTATTTCACTTAACACAATGATCTCTAGGTCCATCCATGTTGTCGCAGAAGGTAAGATTCCTTCATTTTTATAGTCACGTAGTATTCCATTGTGCAGACCTGCCACAGCTTTGTCATCCACTCACCTACCAAGGGACACTTTGGCTGCTTCCAATCTTGGCTACTGTAAATAGTGATGCAATGAACATAGGGTTTCATACAGTCTTTTGATTCCGTGTTTTGGTTTTCTTTAGGTATAATCCCACAAAAGGAATCGCTAGGTCAAAAGACAATTATATTTTTAACTTTTTGAGGAACCTCTACACTGTTTTCCATAGTACGTGGTGGGGGAGTCCAGAGAAAAAGTGAAGGGAATAGGCAGCACAAATTGGTAGTTGCAGAACAGCCACAGAAATGTGGTTTGCAGCATGGGGAATGTAGTCAATAATGTTGAGATAACGGCGTTATGGGGCCAGATGGGTTTTGGGGACAACCGGAGGGCCACTCTGTAGAGTGCACAATGTTCAGGCCACTTTGCCGTATATATGAAACTGGTGAGGAATGGTATGGAAAGTAAACTGTGGTTGAAAAATAAAATAAAATATTTTAATAAGTCAACCTATCTCAATTTATAAGTGGATATGACACACTCATTTGTTTGCATATTCTATTTTGCCATCATAAAACTGTCATTGGATTATTTCATATATTATCAATCAGCTTTCTGTTCAGAATTGCTACAATTATTTAAGCCCTACAAGTAAAGTTTTAGTATCTTTTTGTTCAGTTACTACGCATTACTTTATGTACAACTTTCTCAGAGATGAAATATAAACCCTCTATTTTTCCCCTTTGTAATTCCATGAAATATTTCTACATATTTTCTTCTAGGAGGTAATCACCTATAGCCTCGATATAACAGTATCACAAATTCCCTAAGGATTTCTTTCTTTCTCAGCAAATATCTTCTTTAGAATTATATTTTGACTTAGATGATAAATAAAAATCTGAATTACATAAAAAATAGTACTAGACTTAAAGTCTAAGCTGTATTCCCATTCATTATGCTTTAACAAAATAATTTACATTTATCTCTTCCTAAAATTTTCATACAGGTGTTGCCTAATGTTGACCTTCTAAAATATTCCAGCTGAGTGGTGTTTTTAGTAGTATATTATAAATGCTGCAGAACTTTTTGAATTAAAAATGGCAATAGTAAAATCTAAACATTTGAATTAAGGGGAAAATGACAGTTAAGTTTTTATAACTGGAGAACTGAGAAAAGACTAAGTTGGGGTATTTTTTTTTACCTTTTTTCTCAGCTTGGAAAGGTATTTTCCAATTCCACACTTCTTTCAGATACCAAAGTTAACCTTGCCAATGAGACTCTTAGCCATATATAATCTACTATTGTTGTACATATTTTTATGTGTTTTTGTCTGTCTGTCCAGCTAGATAGAATGTAAGATAAGATGTATTATTATTTTATTGTGTACTATAACATCATATCAAAAAACATACATTTTTATGTTTCTATGTTTCCAGGACCATAATTTGTACATGTCTATAGTCTCAGTGTTTACTGTATTGTTTTACATATCAAAGGTGTTCACTATATATTTGTGGGACTCCAAAATACTATGTGAATAAAGTACTATGGTAATTCTCTCAAATTATTGAAGCCGAATTTGTACATCCTATTAAATGAAAAAGACAATCTCAATTAACACTAAGATGTCTGGTTTAGAATTGTATATTCAAAATAGAAACCAAATTTAGTCATGGGTTTTATGTTGTGTTATATATATTTGACCATTTGGTGTTAATTTCTAAGCATATGTGAAAGGAATCTATCCAAAAACTATCTTATAAAGACCCCAGTATATGGCCCAGAAATAGATAGTAACACCTTCTAAACATCCCCTACTACACTTAATTTATTAAGAGAAAATACTGTCCTAATAGCATGATCCTAGAAGCTATATAGTCAGGAAAATTGGAGAACAAAAATTATGTGGAAATTACTTTTTTCACTGATTTTATTTCATGTATAAAAAGCAATCCATTTTTTTTTCAGATCACAAATGTAAGAAGGAAAACAAAAGCACACACCAAGAAAAGCAACAAACAAAAACCCCTTCAAATAGCCAGTTCGTTAGAAAAGCCATTTTCTAAATCTTATATTCTTTATAGGAAGCCATGGTCTTATGCACATATTTTTTTCCTTAATTTTTTAAAGTCACACAAGCTTGTATATGTGTGTTTCCTGTTCACTGATTGGAAGCAACTTCTACAAAGGATAAAATCCTAAAATAGATTATTTCATCTATAGAAGCTTATAGGGTCAATGGAAAGGTGTTCAGAAAGTTTGAGAAGAAAACTAAAAAAAAAAAGGTAGTATTTAAACATTTTTATAACATATGGAGAAGATACCCAGACACTTTCATAGGAAGGTAATGTATCACAGCATTTTCAAAGAGCTTACTGATACATTAGTAATCACTGAATTATCAGGAAAAGAAACATTATATTGATTTCATTTGTTAGCCATTGAAATGTATAGTAGAATGGATTTGTGTCAAAATTAGTATGTTTTCTATTCAAAAGTATAATTTTAAGCCTTTTGCTTTTTAATTCAAGTATAGCATTCCAAGAATGAATGGTAAGATATGGTTTTGTGTGTGTGTCAGTTATCACAGTATCACAGCTTCTGTCGTTCACAAGGAATCATTCAGTCCCAAATCAGTTATCTGCAGTTTAAGTAGACTCATGAATTTGTATACTTTTTGTATCTTATACATGTTTAGATACATATGAATAGGATCCATTTAAATATTTAAAAATAAGGCTAACAATTTTATTTTTACTTATTTTTATTAAATTTTTTTATTTTGTGTGACTTAAACAACAGACATTTATTTCAGTAAGTCTGGTATCTGGTGAGGGCTCACCTCCTGGTTTGCAGATGGCTTAAATTTAGGTTCATTTGTTTTAATTATGTCCTATTAAAACAAACCAGTACAGCATTAAAACTCTGGATTTAAACATAAGCAAAATAAGCTTTTGTGCAAATTTCTGCAGGCTTTTATTCAAAACCTCCAGAATTAAGAAATTATGTGAAATGTTTCCACTATTAAAATTTCTAAATTTGTCTAATTTCTTATCTTTAAAAAAAGTATAGCATAATGCATTATAGATTTTAAGTAAAAATATTTCCAAAAAGATATAATAAAGAACAGAATTCAGCAATTTGTTAATAATCTAAAGTGTATTTCAATAGTCTAAAGATACTACTTCAAGTAATATTTTATATGTAAATGTTTAAATTCCATAGGATTCATAAATCTCATATATAATATCTAGCAATTATTGAAATTCATAAAATTAAAAACTTTTTTTCAGGGTATATTTGGTTGGGCTTCCTGGGTAAATAGTTTTAATTTAAGCTATTGCAATACATTGTGCTACATTTATTGATCAATAAACATAAACGGAGGGGAAAACTGTCCTGATTATATATAGAATATATATCTCCTAGTGTCATACACATTTGTTATCATTCTCAGATTGTAGCAAACTAGATATGGGATTATAGACTTATGTGAACATGGACAATTTATTTCCATGTCTATTATTAAATCTCTAATCAAGAGCATGTTATAAACAAAATAGTTGAAAGTAAATGGCCACTCACTCATATATAAGAGGAGAACTTAGCCCCCCACACCAGGAGGGTCTAATGGAGTCTGTCTTTCTCCCCCCATGGTTTTTAGAATATCGCTTTATACCTGGAATAACTGAAAAAAGAAAAATGATTGTATCTTTATATAGAAGGGAGTCACAACAGATGAACAAATATTCTTGTTATTTTAAAAAATCGGATCACTCCGATTTCCCACGACTTGTTAGGTCTAAGAGTGATAGACACATGATGTCACGGATTGAGAACTAGCACATACCATCTCCTAGGCACGCCCTCCCTTCACCAAAGTTCATGTTGCCACAGATATATGTTGCAGCCTGTCTAATGGGCCATATTCCTTTGGTTTTAGATACACACATCATACATCTTTAACATCAAGATAGCTGTTAAGTTTTGCTTCTCTATTCAATGTGGCATCTCATCACTTCATACTCATTTGTTCTCTGAAGCTCAAATCTTGCCAACTCTAGTCTTATATGCATATCCAAAACCAGAAAATTTTTCCAGTTTTATGTTTTGTGATAATTTCATTATACAGATATCAAAAGTCTTCAGAGCATTAGTCAGGGACAGGGTGATTACTTTCTCTCTTTGTAGATGGTTAATTAATATAAAAAGTAAGGAAAAAATCCTTAATCCCATTACACTTGATCCATCATTTAGCAATGCTTTTAGATGCTTAAAGGTAAAGTCTGCATGTGAATTTCTCCAAAGCAATCAAGTCCTCAGTTTCAGAAAATCATAAAACTCTACAGCAAACTGTACATCAATGATAGAAAAAAGTGAGGTTTCTGACATTCATCTAAAAGTATCTCATTGAATAAAACTCTCTCAAAGCTATCACTTCAAAAATTATTCCTAATAGATTGACCTAATTCTACTTTAGCATATGCAATCCAAGAATGAAGGCAATACCTGCATAACAAAAAAAGTATCACAAGAGGGGTGGATATAAGTCCACAGATAATCCTTATGAGTTGGCAAGGGGTTGTGGCTCATAAAAGTACAGGTAGTGTTGCAAACCGACAAAGCAGCCTATTGAACCACGATGACAAGCCTTTCTCAGAGTGCTCAAGACTATTTCAAAGCCCATAAAAAGCATCTATCAAGATTGTGTATTGGTCTGATCCCCAGTTTGAAATTTTATTGATTTGTCTTCTTGTGTATTTCCACTTTCTAATGCTCCATGTGTCATAAGATTAGAGAATGACTCAGATCAACTCTAACATTGTTTATATAAATTGTTGGATAACACAACACACACTTTTATCAAATTTTCCCTTACTCTCACTACTCCCATTTCTGTATTCATCTCTCCTTGGAATAAACAGTTATCTATTTTTTTAAATTGTGGTTAACTTGTAATAACATAAAATTTACTATTTTAATACTTTTAAGTGTACAGTTCTGTGGCATTAAGTAATTTCATGTTATTATGTAACAGTCACCACTTTTACATCTCCAGAAGCTTTTTTCATGCTCCCCAACTAAAAGTCTGTATCCACTCAATACTGCTTCCTCATCGCCCCCTGCTCCCGCCCCATCCCCAGTCCTTGGCAACCACCATTCTTCTCTAGGTCTCCATCACTCCCACTACGGTAGGAACCTTGTATAAGAGGACTCACACAGATATTTGTCTTTTTTTTTGGCGGGGGGGGGGGCAGGGTCTGGCTTATTTCATTTAGCGTAATACCTAGAATGTTTACAAATGCAGTAGTATGTGTTAAAATTCTCTTTTTAAGGTTTAATAATATTTTATTTATATACCATATTAGCTCAGAAATTCTGAGGGTGGACATTTGCTACTTCTACCTTTTGGCAGTTGTAAACAATGCTGCCGTAAACATGGGTGTGCAAATAACTTCTCCACTCTGTGCTTTTGCTTCTTTTGAGTATATGCCCCAAAATGAAATGGCTGAATCATGTGGCAATTCTATGTTGAATTTTTTGAGGTATTGTGATATCACTTTATCACAGTGGTAAGTGTGGGAAATATTTGCCATTCTACACCCCCACCAGCAATGCACAAGGCTTCCAATTTCTCCGCGCCATCATCAACTCATCAACACTGTTATTTTCTAGGAATCGCTGGTTTGTTTGAATGTTTTTTTTAAATATATATATAAAATCCATCCTAAATGCCATGTAGTGTTATCTCATTGTGGTTTTATTTTAGATTTACCTAATGATGAGTAATGTTGAAAATCTTTAAATGTGCTTACTGGACATATGTATATTTTCTTTAGGGAAATGTCTATTCAATTCTTTAGCTCATTTGTTAATTGAGTTTTTTTATTTTTATTTTGCTTTGTAGTTCTTATTCTTCTTACTTGTAACAACAACCTCTTGAGTACAGAATCACAAAGCAACCTAATCCACTGGGTATAAATGTTATACTATCGTCTCTACTTTCTGATACTGATGCATCATTTTATTAGATGTAGTTCACATCCATCTTCTCTGTTTCTTCGTATTACATTTAAACATGAAATATTTCTCCACATCTCATAATGCCAGTACTGAAATTTAGTACACTTAAGAGAGTAGGTAATTTTTATAGTAAATTTATTTTTATGTTAAGGGCAATGAAAAGGCAAAAATACTTAATATTAATTGAAAACAATTCAGTTATTTGGTTCTCTTGAATTCACTGCTATGCCTTTTTTGACCACTTAAATGAATTTTTAAAGTAAGAAATGAGTCAGCTGGTAACAAGAAACATTAGCAGGAATGTTTTATGATGAAAAACAAACCCACATTCATGCAGTGAGAAACAATAAAAATTTCCAACAGTGCATCCTACTTTTCCAAGGATTTTGAGCTGGAAAACAAATAAATAAAAGCAAACAGCAAACCTGACAATGCATCCGCTCGTACGTACTTGTCCTTTTTCAGGGCACTGACAGCGGTCCTCCACTGTTTGAAAGCCTTTCATAGCAAAGAAGAGTTAAACTGTGTTTCTCAAGAAAGCAAAGAGCCAATGCTTAGAAGTTAAAATGACACAACATGCAGATTAATTTCATACTGAACTTTCTAATCCTGAGGATGGCACAATAATGAGATGGGCTGCTTTGGAATGGAGTGGGTTCCTTGTGCATTTTCAAGGAGAAACAAGAGAATCAGAAGCCAGGAGCATCACAGAAGGTTTTAATCCTGTGCTTCTCTGAGTTCAAGGCTATCCAAAATATTGTGTAGAATAATAAAGAGACAAAGATTTTACCCTAAGGAACAAACAGTCCAAGTCAGGTATAAACAAAATGATTGCTAACAGCAACACATAAAATATGTGGGCATAAACGCTACATACAAAAGAATCAGGCATTCTTTGAAATGAACTGAATTTAAGAAGAGGTTTTCCTTGTGGCTGCAGTTTTAAAAATGGAATTGTTCTTATTACTGCAGGGCTCAAGAGCGGCCCTCCCTTAGGCTTCTCTAGACTTTCTTTAAATAACATAAAACTCCATAGTCTAAAACTTCTTGTCTTTTTTTATTTGTGTACTACCAAATATATATGTACCTGCATATACAATAGTCTAGAAATGTATCAAATCCTCAGTCACTCAACAAAAAACATACTCAGTATCCTAAAATATCAGAAAAACATATTATATTTGGTCAAGAGAAAACTCAAAAATCATTAATGGAAAGATTGAATTAAATTAGTAACACTAAGATCAGAGAAAAAATATTGCTCAAAAATAAAATATTTCATATTGTTTCTTTTTTTTGCCTTAGGGATATATTTTTATGTGGTGATAAGAAATCACACATATACATATGCATTTGCAGAGACATATTTACATCGGAAGGAACTAGAAGCAGAGCAAACTGTTTCCCTGGGGACCCAGTTTTCCAACTTCCTGTCAGCCCCTGTGAGTGACTGCCAAGGAGTAAGATATTTCATATTGTTATATGAATGAGTTAAAAATCATTATTTATAATTTATAATTATACTATAATTTTTAAAGTTTTGAATTGATTACCATAAAAATTGCATGTATATATAATCACACTCATATATATAAATATCAGAGGTTTCCAGGTTCAGAGGTTGAAGAAATTACATATATATATATACTTTTATTTCTTACTGCCACTGTCCTAGTCCAGATCCTTCAGTTTTAGGATATCTTCCAATGACAGCAACCTTAGAGCAGATGATTACCTACATTGATCCTCTAAAATCTGTATATATATCTGCATATACACAAACACACATGTGTATAAATACATAACACACATTTTCAATGTCTAAATAAATGGAATGATCTCTCTCTCTAAAACCAAAAGAAAAATAAATAAATCTAATTTTTAGCTATTGCCCAGAAAATAACATTCAAACTTCTTAGGCTCGTCTTCAAAGACTTTCACAATTAGCTCCAGATTTCTCTTCCCTCCACATACCCCTGCCACCACCACCAAATGCCGTACACTTTTCAGGTTCTGAGCCTTTGTTGATGTTGTCTGCTCCACCCACATCTGTCTCCCTATCACTTCCATCCATCAATGTCCCATCACTTTCAAAATCTTCCAAATTCCACCTAATTACTTCTATCCGGGCATATTATGTCTAAGCTCACCATCTGAAAGTCATCCGTGCTCCTTAAATTCTATAAATTCTATGACTTTATTAGAATAGTCATTTTTATAATGCATTCCCAGTAGGTACGTAGTCTCTTAAGGGGAATTACACACTGCATTAGTTTTTCTGTCCCCCTTATTTTGCTTACATTACTTTGCTAGTAAGATAAAAAATGTGGGTTTAATAGAACCTTCTTTTTACAGCTGAAGAAACAAAAGTGAAGACTGTTAAAAAGTCCTGCAGAAGATTAGGCTGGGCCTTATGGGGTGATTCTAAGAATAGAATCTGGGGCTCACCCAGGACTGCAGTCTGGTAATCTCGCCATTAGAGAATACTCATCCCCAGGTAACCTAATTTTTTTGGACAGCAGGCAATCCTCTGCAACTGTAGCACAAAAATAATTACTTAAAGGCACACTAATATGAGACTAATTTATTAGAACAGTGCATTTAACTATAGTTTTTATATAGATTTCTATAAATTGCACAAAAGTAAAAATATTTCTAGTTTAAGTTTGAAGTTTACTATGTAATATCAGCTCAATTATATTCTCTTATTGGAATGTAAATTCAGACAAATCATTAGGTTTTAGAGACACAAAAATAAGGCGGGTACTGTATACATAATATTTATATGCAGTGGCTGCTTGAGACTCAACATCACACCATGAGGTTGCCTTATATTGTTTGTTTTATTAAAGTTATATTTCAATGAATAAGTAAACTATTCATATTGGTGTTGTTAAAATGTTGCTAAAATAAAAAAAGATATAACCATACATATAGTATTCTTTAATCCTTAAATCTCTCCATAAGAATGGTTATTTATATCGGATTGCCTGGGAATAAATAAGAACCACACACAGATGATGAACCTGAACTCTGTGTCCTCGTTTATGTGTCAATAAGCAGGTAGATAAAGCATCCTGTGTCTCATCTCTGTAATAAGGATTACCTCAGTGTAAGGTCATAAGGATTAACTAGTATGCACAAAGCATTTTAAAAGTAAAAATACTATTTTAGCTGCATATATATGTAAGTATATTCAATATTACATTTCTAAGAATAATTTGTCATTTTTAACATGTACTAAAAAACCCTTAAATATATAACATATATGAAAAATAATGATTTTCTTATTTCAATGGAAAAATCTCAAATTACTTATAGCTAATTATCATTATGCCCACAGTCACTCTGGAACCTCTTTCTAGACTTGGTGTATTTCAAAGATTGGCTGGTTTACTTTTGAACACATTATACAATAAAAGCTATTCAAGTTAAGAATAATTGTGTGTAATGCGTCCATATAGACTCAAGCCATTAACAAACAATGCACTAGAAAATGACAGTCAC
This sequence comes from Desmodus rotundus, assembly GCF_022682495.2. NCBI lineage: Eukaryota > Metazoa > Chordata > Mammalia > Chiroptera > Phyllostomidae > Desmodus > Desmodus rotundus. The sequence continues at coordinate 69,901,756 of NC_071388.1, read as the reverse complement.
AGTTTCATTTGAATGTAAACACTTGTAACTTCAGGTTATTAACTTTAGATGATAGTACCTTTATTTTTTAATATAATTAGTGTATATGTGTGTGTGTGACAGTTGTTTCAGGGACCAAAATATTTTCACCTAAACTCACTGCTCTAATGCTCTCCTTGGTCTAAGTGTAAAACAAAAGTTCCAGGCTTTTGACACTTGAATAAAACAGTCATGCCGTTTATCAAATCATACCAAGTTTATATTTTCTGGTCTTCATAGCTGGAAATAGCACTAAAATTCAGCTCTGTTATGGAAAGGATTTTAATCAAAACTTGTGATTGAATACTCAACTTATTCAGGTAAATTGGCTTAGTGAGAATTGTCTGACCCAAGAATTGTATTCCTCTAAGAGCAGATCTGGGTCAATTCCATCCAACATAAAGACAAATAAATATACAAAATATACAAAGCTTCAAAGAGCAGCACTGCAGAGAAATGGCACAGAGAATCTCTCTTGGAAAATTTCAAAAGCTGATGTGATTAATTTACCATCAAATTCATTGCAAAAATAAGTATTTTACCCAGAATACATCTAATTTTTTTGCAGTGTAACTTTTTCTCAAAGGTTTTAGGGTAAGTTTATTGCAAATTGTATTCCTAGGTAAATAAATAACTTAGCCCATGTACATAAATGTTGGATAGATGCCAATTAATTAACAGAAGACAGCTAAAAAATTGTTGTTTTAATTTTGAAGCAGTTGATTTCACAGTACTATTTCCTATAGTAGAGCTATTTTCCTGTTGAGGGCTCTTTAGTCTGTGGCAATAGTACCATTATCAGCACAAGAGAAAACACATCTTTTGAATTCTCTATGACAAAGAAATATAATTTGCTTAACACTTTCTTTGAATTAATAATTCTGACAAAAAAGTTTCCACAGTGAAACAGTATTATCATAGTCTTACTTGATGAACTGTTTCCTCAAGATGCTAAAAGTGATTCTATGTTTTTAGCAATCTTATTTCAAATTTCCTTTGGTGGTTCATAGAAAAATATGAATTCTAAGACATTTAACTTCCTATGGGGAAATCATCTTACAATATAATCTTCATGAAGAGTGCTGGGGATTGATTACTGTTCAAGTTATGTTGTTTTTTGTCCACATAAAAATTACCTAATAGGTAATATATTTAATTCACTGTGAAGATTGAACTAGAAAAGGGGGCTCTTAAAATTTCAATCATGTAAGTAGGCATAGATTTATGGACCCACGTTTAAAAGAAACAAATGATAATAAAATTTTAATAAAATTAAACAATTAAGGAAGAATTCTAAAATTATTATACGTATTCATTTCTATTTTATATATGTATGAAATGCCTACTACATGCCAGAGAATTGCACAGAGAACTTGTCTTTGTGTAGCTAATATCCCAGTAAGAAATACAAGCAATGACAAATGTGATGACTTTTACAAAAGGAAAACCCAGATGCCATTGAAAGTCAGTGTGATACATGTTCATTTAGTCTTACTTCAGAATCTATAGCTTATTTACTGGGAGCCACCAAATAAGACTGAAATAGGGAAGAAAGAAAATGATGGCTTGGGCATCAGTACCAGTAAGAGAAATTAACAGATTAGATAAAATTCAGGCAGAAAAAATTCTATTTTAAAGACTATCAAATGTAATCAGTATAAGTTTGTGTTGTTTTACACAATAAAATTGTGTTTTCAAATGTCTGAATTATGTTTCTTGAAATGCTATATAAATGGTGACAAAATCAGAGAAACTGTTAAAATAATCATAATAGATACATTTACTGGAATATCATATAGGTATTATCAATAATGTAAAAATTGACAATATGGAAAATAATACACGCTATAATGCTTTGAAGACATCAACTTATACACATGGTGGTTAGCATTACTACTCTGAATGTGATAGCAGAAAGGTTTTATCCAGTCTTCGCACTTATCGCTGTTCAGACTCCGAGCTCCTGGATGGAGGGAGCCCAGCCCTTGTCTGGGGCTCAGAGCCTAAATGGATCTAACTGTACCTGACGTATGGAGAGAGTCCAAGGAGTCTGGGGCTCATGAGTTAGTACAATTGCAGTAGTATGACTATAAGTATTAAAAAAAACTCTCTTCAATTTAATTTTCACTTTTGTATACTTTATAATTAACATGTGCTACTTTTGTAGTAAGACAAAATGTTTTCTTTCAAAAATAGGTATTGAATAACATTGTATGTAAAAATAACTTTGATAATACAAATTTGCAAATGGATTTAAATATTTTCATTATGAAATTAATGAGGGAAGTACAGCACATTCGTTGAGGGTATGCATTTTAGACCTAAGTCCGATTTGGTTTGAACTCCAGTTCTGCCATCTCTTACTCTAGGATCACTTACCCCCTCCAGGCCAAGCTGCTGGAAACCTGAAGTGAAACAATACCTCCGAAGTGTTTGGCACTCATCACTGCTTTCAAGTACTAGCTGCGTTTATTGTTTTCATAAAATGTCGTATTAAACATTAGACTTCTTACACTTACATTCACATCCATTTTCTTGTCTACTGATTTCCAACACAGTAAAAAAAAAATACCACAAAAATAGTCATATTTGGGTGATTATAGCATAAAAGATTTCTTAAATTTGAAATGGAATTTAGGGCTGGGCATAGTCACTCGAATTCATACTGTATTTTCTACTTAATAATGAATTGTTGGAGGGAAAAGTACTCTAACTCCCATGTGAACTTCAAAACTCTTACCTGTAAGTCACTTTCTACTATAATAGAATCTTTTGAAACCATCTATTCCTTAAAATTTTCATTTGAAATATAAATATTGACAAAGTCTTTAGGAAATAATTAATTTCATCATGCAATCTCTACTTCCATAAAAACTAAGGCATGTTTCAATAATATAAAAATCTGCTTTTCAATATTGAGTTACTATTTTCTCTTAGGTGAACTTTTGTTTCCAGATTATCATGTAAGTAAATAAATTTATATTAATTTTATTCTATATGATGTAAAAAACAATGAATCCTGCTCTGAAATAAATGGAGATAAAATTCATGACATGATTAGCATTTTTAGCTCCTAAGTAGCTAACATAATGATATTCTCCAGTAATCCTATCTCTTTTTTGATGAGTGAAATCATATGCTTTAAAAATAATATAAAAACTTATTATCTGGACAAAATGAAAGAAAAAATTTTGACTTGGCAACAGTAAGCAACCATTTGGAATTTAGAAGAATTTATTCTTTTTTAGTATTCCTCAAAGGTTAAAATATTGTTGTTTTCAAAGCTGAGAATAGAGCAATTACATTTCAATATTTTTACTATAGAATTTAGAGATTCTCGTACATTTTGCTTTCTATCTCATTACAGAATAATTGAATTTCTATGCTATATCTAAGTTTTAAAATGTATTTTAATACATAATCCACAGTTTAATTTATTATATGTCTCAGTGAATTAAATGTTCAAAAATTTGCAGCATATGGGATAGTGTGAGTTCAGGGTGTTTTGCCTTCTAAAGATGGGCACAGTCCGTTTATGTCACTTTGCCTCATAATTAGCAATACAAAGGCAGACTCAATATTAACAGAGTAAAGCTTCACTGAGAGCAGAGCTGATTTTAATTCCAGCTCTATAAATGACATTAAGATCTCGGGCCTATATTTCAAACTGTCCGTGCGTTAAAGAAATATATGAGGGTTATCTACTGCAGTAGACTGTTGGGAAGGAAAAATAAAAGAGAGCCTTTATAGAAAGATACCAGACAAATTATAAGATATAATCTATCAGAACTTAATTTTCTTTATTTTACAATGTAGCTACACCACACATCTCATGAGCCAAAATGCCCCAAGATAGTTGATACAAATCCACTGAGAATATTACATTCAGAGAACTATAATTACTGGTTAGTAATTTAATTTTCCTAAGAGGCAAATACTATATCACTCACTTCCTGAGAAAAATAGTAACTGATTTTAAATGAAACTTGGACATTTTAAAGACTGTTGCCTCCATTTTTAAGCAATGCAACTTCTTAAATTAGTATGAATGCTATATCTTAAAGGATAACATGCATAACACATACATCATATTTATTAATTACCTAGGATGTCCAAAAGCAAAGGGATCCTTATGTATTTAGAAGGTGTATTTTTTTATTTTGCTATTCGAAGTATATGGCACTATGAAGAAACACATTAAAATTGTATAACCTTAAGCATACATTATATCAATATGAAAAGCACTTACTTCTCCTCACAGATTTATTACATGACAGCTAAAGCAGTATAAGCATTAGGAATAATTTTTAAAATAGCTTGGGACTTCCTTTCAAAGTGCATTCTTAAGTTCTTAAAATTTTCTTAGACCACTTTAGAAATACTTAGTTAAGTATTTCTCTTTAAAGATTTGTGACTACATTTAGCTTTATCGAATAAATATCATTGGTGGAAGCAATATCATCTCATGAAAGTGATCTAGTAACATCTGTTCCTATGATATGTTTTGCATATATGCAAAGATAAATGTAATCAAGAGCTAGAAATATAGGGAACTGTTCCACACATGGGAAATGCAGCCCAGCTCCCACTCGGAAAAGCCAGTGGGTGTGAGGTTAGGCAGGCAGGACCCACGCCCATGGACAGATTCTCCTGTGGGGAATCAGGCCTGCATTGTACCTAGGCTGCTATGAGACTTGCTTTTGCTAAAACTCCCTCGCCCTGAATTGAGGCAGCAAGTGTTTACTGCATATCTTTAACTTCCTAAAGTCTGTGCTAAATCTCCCAAGTATGGAGTGTAACCAATTCAATCACTTTCCCCCTTGATCTGTAACATCCTTCTCTTTGAAGTAATTAGCAGCATTCTTTCCTTTGTTGTCTGTAAAAAGTAATCACCTACAGTGAACCTGTGCATAGTAAATGAGGACCATCCTCGATGTAATGTGCCCAGAAAAGCAATAAAAGCCTGTCCAGGCAGGGGTCGGGCTCTCTCTCTGGCCCTCTCACCCTCTCTCACTTAGAGAGTGGCCATGGCATCCCTTTCTCTCCACAGGATTTGTGTAGTCCGTGTGAGTTTGTCCACTGCTGCCACAACACACAGATCCCGCAGGCCAGGATCCGCATCAAGAAATAAACTTATAAAATTGGTGAAAGAGCTTATTACAGTCCCCAATTTATAGACTAAATGCCCCCCAAAAAATGTTTCCTTATATTCTAGGACTTCTTATCATGTAGCTGCTGATCTTTGGACTTATAGGTACTTTTCATCATTTTCCATTCTGTGTGATTCCAGACTGATATTAAATGTGTATTTGGATTTTGTTTTGTTTTGTTTTGGGGTGTGTGTGTGTGTATATGTACAAGGGAGAGAGAAACAGAGAGACAGAGGAGGAACACATTTGATATTCAAGATACACACTAGTTCTATTTAAAATATTTTGTTGAAAAAAATCTCATATGGTCTTACCAAGTTTGAAAACAAAGTAGTCATTAAATATGGAAATAAATACTTCATGTTAAATACACTCAATAATAATAACAATAGTAATAAATATCATGTTCAAACATGTGAAAGATAAATCCCCAATGAAGGGCATATTCTAACGTGTCTATTCATTTGGGGCAGAATCTCATTTTAAAAGAAATAACAAAGCAATTGCAGAGATTTGCCTATACAAATCAAGACATGCCTGATTACATTCTGAACAAGCATCAGGAGATGTATTACCACCCCACCCCGATCAGGAAAGGAGGAGACTTTAAAAATTGGAATTCAGTGAGGCCAAGCATTCCCCTGATGGACTGCAATGGGCTACTCAGGACTTTGAAAACATGGTCCGTGCCTGGCAGCTGATTGGGAACAAGGGCTAGAGTCAGAAATGGACCCAAGCAGGAGCGAAGATTTATGCGGACATTTCTCAGAATTCCTTATATCTCCTCTCTTTCGGAGGGAGAATTATAAACTATATCTTGATATTGTCTGTAACAACATCTCCTTAAAATATTTGAAAAAGCACCAGAAAATAAGTAAACATTTAGGATACCTGCCAGTGTCCACCAGTTATCTTGTTTTTCATCATAAGCCAGCTCCCCTTCATAGAGCTATCCCAAGATTACATATGTAAAGTATATAAAGAAAACAAATCTGAAGACGAAATTAATCTTGTGTCCATTCAATTAACAGTAGCAATTTCTTCAAATATAATGCATGCACAATTATCAGCATCACTTTTATGTACTAAAATCCATGCCAAAGATTTTGACAACACAAACAAATTATTTCTAAGATATTACCTAAGTACAGTTTGCCATAAAAACTGAGTGAAACAAAAGTGAAGGAGCAAATAAATGTTTTTATAGTCTTTATATTTGAACATACAGAAGTCCTCATTTTGGAGAAACAGGAGTTTGTGGGTATATTACATATTTATTTTTATATCTTCTTTTTATTAAATCGATTAGGGTAACATTGGTTAGTAAGATCATATAGGTTTCAAGTGCACGTTAGTGTGATACACGATCTGCGTACTGCATTGTGTGCTCTCCACCCAAAGTCAAACCTCCTTCCATCACCACATATTTGGCCCCCTTTAGCTTCTACTACACTCCAAATCCTCCTCCTTCTGGGAACTACCACAGTGTTATCTGTCTATGAGTTTCGGGTTTATATCCCACATGTGAGTGAAATCGTACCGTTCTTAGCTTTTTCTGACGACTTACTTCACTTAGCATACTATTCCCATGGTCCATCCATGTAATCACAAATGTCAGTATTTTGTCTTTTCTTATGGCTGAGTAGTGTTCCATTGTATATATGTACCACACCTTCTTTATCCAATCATCTATCAAAGGACACTGGTTGTCTCCATGATTGGCCACTGTGAATAATGCTGCAGTGAACACAGGGATGCCTATATCTTTGCAAATATATGTTTTCCTTTTTATCCACAACCTCTCCAATAACACCTGTTATCATGTATTTGTCTTATTGATAATAGCCATTCTAATAGATGCAAAGTGCTATCTCACTGTAGTTTTGATTTGTATTTTCCCTAATAGCTAGTGAAGTTGAAAATCTCTTCATATGTGTTTGGTCATTTGTATGTCTTCTTGGAAGAAGTGTCTGTTCATATCCTCTGCCCATTTTTTAAAATTGGATTGTTTGTTTGGTGTTTACTTGTATGAGTTTTTTAATATATTTTGGATACTAACTTCTTGTTAGAGCTGTTGTTTGCAAATATCATCTCCCATTAGGCTGGTTGCCTTTTTGTTTTGTTGGTTTCTTTTGCTGCGAAAAACCTTTTTTTAGTTTAATATTGTCTCATTCATTTATTTTGGTTTTTACTTCCATTGCCTTTGGGGTCATATTCATAAAATGTTCTCTAAAACTATGCTGTATAAGTTTAGTACCTATGTTTCTTCTATGTAATTTATAGTTTCAGATTTTATATTTAGTCCTTTGATCCGTTTTGAATTAACTTTTGTACATGGGGTGAAGCTGTAGACTAGTTTTATTCTTTTGCATGTGGCTTTCCAATTTTCCCAGCACTATGTATTAAAGAAGCTCTCTTGGCCTGGCTGGTGTGGCTCAGTGGATTGAGTGCCAGACTGTGAGCCAAGGAGTTGCTGGTTCAGTTCCCAGTCAGGGCACATGGCTGGGTTGCAGGCTAGGTCCCAGGTCGGGGGCACGTGAGAGGCAACCACACATTGATCTTTCTCTGCCTCTCTCTCCTTCCCTTCCCCTCTGAAAATAAATAAAATCTTTTTTTTTAAGAGGCTTTCTTTACTCCATTGTGTGTTTTTGGCTTTTTTGTAAAAAAGTCAGTTGCCATTATACATGTGGTTTTATTTCTGGACTCTCAATTCTGTTCTATTGGTCTGTATGTCTGTTCTCCTGCCAATACCATGCTGTTTTGATTATCATAGCAATGTTGTATAATTTGAAGTCAGGTAGTGTGATACCTCCAGCTTTGTTTTTTTTTAATTCTCAGGATTGCTTTGGCTATTTGGAGTCTTTTCTGCTTCAGCACAAGTCTGATTTCTTGTTCTTTTTAATTTGAAAATGACATTGGGACTTTGATGCGGATTGTGTTACATCTGTACAGCCTTTGGGTAATATGCTGATTCTTCCAATCCATGAATAAGGAGTGTCTTTTCATTTCATTGTGTCTTTTCAATCTCTTTAATAGTGATTTGTATATTTTAGTATATGGGTCATTCACATACTTTGTTAACTTTATTCCTAGGTATTTCATTCTTTTGGTTTCAAATACAAAAGGCTTTTTTTTTCATTTTTTTACCTGAAATTTCACTGTCAGTGTACAGAAAAGCAGTAGATTTTTGTACATTGACTTTGTATCCTGTTACTTTATTTGTTCATTGTTTCTAATAGTGTTTGGTGGAGTCTTTAGGATTTTCTACATACAGAACTATGTCATCTGCAAAAAGTAACACTTTTACTTCTTCATTTCTAATTTGGATGTCTTTTCTTTCTTTCTCTTGCCCAATTGCTCTGGCTAGGACTATCATAACTATATTGAATAAAAGTGGTGAGAGTGGGAACCCGTGTCCTCTTCCTGATTTTAGAGGAAAAGCTATCAGTTTTTCACTATTGAATATTAGATTAGCTGAGGGTTTATCATATATGGCCTTTATTATATTGAGCTACTTTCCTTCTATGCCAATTATATTGAGTGTTTTAATCATAAATAGATATTGTACCTTATCAAATGCTTCTTCTGGATCCATTGATAAGGTCATATGATTTTTATACATTTTTGGTTAATGGTATGCATTACACCAATCAATTTGCATAGGATGAACCATCCCTGTGCCCTGGAATGAATCTCACTTGATCATGATGTATTATTTCCTAAAATATATTGTTGTGTTCAATGTGCTAGTATTTTGTTTAGTATTTTGTATCTGTATTAACAGTGATATTGATCTCTAGTTTTCCTTTTTTGGGTTTTATTCTTGACACACGTTGTTATCAGGGTTATGTTGGCCTCATAAAATGTGTTAGAGAACTTTGCCTCTTTTTCAAGTTTTTGAAGAGTTTGAGAATTATAAGTATTAAATCTTCTTTGAATGTTTTTGTAGAATTAATTAGTGAAACTATCTGGTCCTAGACTTTAATTTTCTGAGAGGTTTCTGATGCTTCTTTCAATTTCCTCACTGCTGATTGGTCTATTTAGATTTTTTAATTCTTTGTGATTGAAGAATTATTATATTGAAATATATATAAGAAGGTTATATATTTCTAGAAACAATTTCTTCTAGGTTATTGAATTGGAAGGTATATAGTATTTTCTAGTATTCTAGTATGACCCTTTGTATGTCCATGATATTCAAGGTAACTTCTCTTTCATTTCTGATTTTGTGTATAAGAGTCTTAGTTCCTCTTTTTTAGTGAGTATAGGCAAGGGTTTGTCAATTTTATTAATATTTTCAAAGAATCGGGTCTTTGTTGTATTAATTCCTATATAGACTTTTTGCTCTCTATTTCATTCAATTCTTCTCCAATTTTTACTATTTCCTTTCTTCTGACTTCAGTTGTTTTGTTTTTCTTTTCTAATTCATTAAGATGTAATGTTAAGTTATTTACTTATAAAGGATTTCTCTTGTTTCTTGAGACAGAACTATGATATGAACTGCCCTCTTATTACCACTTTTGCTGCACAAGTTTTGATATGTCATATTGTCATTCTCATTTGTCTCTTTATGTCTTTTTATCTCACCTTTTAGTTCTTCTTTGACCCAGTCATTTTTAGTAGTAGTATATTTAATCGCCATATATTTGTGGGTTTTTTAACATCCATTTTGTAGTTGTTTTCTAATTTCAAAGCATGGTCGTCAGAGAATATGCTTGGTATAATTTCAAACTTCTTGAATTTTCGGAGGCTAGTTTTGTGACCCAGCACATTTTCTTTCCCCTTGAGAATGGTCCATGTGCCCTGGAGAATAATATATAATCTGATCTTCTGGGATGAAAGGCCCTGTGAATGTCAATTATATCCATTTGGTTAAGTGTGTCATTTAAGACCAATATTTCTTTATTGATTTTCTGTTTGGATAAACTCTTTAGAGCTGTCAATGAGATACCAAGTTCCCTAACTATGACTATATTTTTGTCAGTTTCTGTCTTTCATTCTGTTAGTAGTTGCTTTATATATTTTTGTGCTTTCTGAGTGGATGTGTATATATGTGTGTGTGTGTGTGTGTGTGTGGAGAGAGAGAGACAGAGACAGAGAAATGTTATGCATACTTGATTTAGTGTCCCCTTTATTATTACAAATGTCCATCTTTTTATCTTGTTACCTTTGTTATCACAAGTTACATTTTATCAGATGGAGTATGGCCACGCCTGCTGTCCTATGGATGCCAGTTTCTTGGAGAAGCATTCTCCACTCTCTCGCTTTGTGTCTACCTTTGCCTTTGCAACTTAAATATGTCTCCTGAAGGTAACATATAGTTGGGTTTTATTTTTATATCTTAAATATACAGCTTTATGTTCTGAAGGTATAAAGTCCTGAGGGTACTTTTTGTTCTTCAAATAAATTACAAATTCTGTATCATTCAGTCTGTCAATAGCCTGGCCGCCACTGACATATTGATTTATCTTTGGTATAGCTGAGGGGTAGTACTCAGTGTTCATTGAACTTTCCCCACTTCCGCACTTCATTTAATGTGGTTCCTGATGTCCAAGGTGCTTTTCATCCCCCTTTCCCATCTTGCCTACAATTTTTTTCAACATAGTTACATTTAGATCTATCTCATATGTCATCTGGCCAATCCCTACTTACTCACCTGTGGGTGCTAACAAGCAAACTGCATGTGAAACATTAAATCTACAAAGGCTATCAAAGTTTTTTACAATCTTTTTAGCATGGACTAGAGATTTGCTACTCACAAAAATCTAATAATGTATTATTGGTTTTTGTTAATAACATGATCACACTAATTACAAATTTTATAATGTAATTGAATATAAACCACAATAACATGAATGACTATGCTGCACAGAGAATGACAATTAAAATACAATTATGTATAACTATTTCAAATTTACTTGGTAAGTTTGAGACTGAGGTCACTTGATTTTCCATTTGTTTATTGGAAAGATAACTAAAATTATATAATATTTTTTCAAGGGTCCCATATATGTATTTTCTGTACAAATATTTCTATCTCCAGTCACACAATATACAATGTTATTTGATTTTGTGGCATTATTTACACTTATAAATATATTATTGCCAAAACACTGTTGATGCATATGATTGACACAAAAATAAATCTTGGTAACTTTTTGAAAATATTTTTGCTGTGTAATTCAAATCTATAAGTAAAAGCTGTATTCCGAGATCAACTTACAAGTAACAATATAATAAGTAAAGTACAGGTATAATACTGTTTTAAAATACTATGGTAATAAATAAACAATGTATAAATCTCATTGGAATTTAGAGTGATATGTATACAAGCCGTTATTATAACCCCTGGAAATAGAAATCTAACCACAATTTTATTTAAATAGCAGGTATCTATTAAATGAAATTCCATTACACTTTTAAGACCTCAAAATAATGTTATTTCTAGTTAAGTCCAGTACTACCAGAATCATTCATTTAAAAGCTAAAACAAACAATACTTAGAAGTGTAAACCAATAAAAACATACATTAAGTTTCTGATGTTTACAAATATAAGTCATTTATTCCATGATGTTTAGAAACAATGGGCAACACTCTACATAAATCCCTGTAATTATTATTTGCACAAAGCTAAACTATACATATTTTTCTAGAGGGGCATTTCTTTGATCATATATTTATTTTTCTCATCCTCATAATAACATGGATTTTAGGATCTACTAAAAGATTAAACGGGAAGACTCTACCCACACCACAGAATGTAAGCAGGAACTTGCCTGTTATGTAAACTACTGACTGCCTAGCAGAACAGCAATGGTTCATATAAGGAGCTCATTAAGTATTTGTGCAACAAAGAGTGTTGATTAAAAATAAAGCTACTACTCTGGCCGGTGTGGCTTAGCTGGTGGGAGTGTTGTCCCGTAACCAAAAGGTTGCAGGTTCGATTTCCAGTCAGGGCACATGCCTGGGTTTCAGGTTCTATCCCTGGTTCAAGTATGTATAAGAGGCAACTGATCAATGTTTCTCTCTCACATCGATGTTTCTTTCTATCCCTTCCACTGTCTCTAAAAAAAGCAATGAGAAATGTCCTCATATGAGGATAAAAAATAAAACTACTTCGTTTTTCTCTTTAGTTTTATTCAGCATCCTGAGTTAATACCGTATATCCATACCCCTCTTTCTATCTTTATCAACAATATGACTTGAAGAATACCAGGCCTTATTAGAGACCCCAGAGAAAATGAAGAAGCCAGGACATCCCTTTGTAACAGGAGGAAGGATCACTTGTGACCTGCCTCTCAGACTCCACATAAGCGTTCAATCTGGCAAAATGAGCTATTTGACACCTGCCCCTCCATCTTCCTAGCTAAATCCTTGAAAACTTACACTCAACACTTTTTTCCACAGCTCTAAAGTAAATGTTTAAAACTTGAATATACTGAAATTCATTTCAGCAAAACCAATCAATAAGTGCTGTGATATAAAATGTTTTCTGGTTCAGCTAAATTGATCAATATTAGAAATCAGGAGAGCATGGTTTCTATAACGGAATGGAGCAAACAGAATTAATATTTCATCTGTATTATATTTAATGGGACTAAGACAAAAAAAATGGCTTTACTGAGACGTACATGTGTCCTGTAGATTTACAAGCTCACTTTGCTTCTGAGATGGACTTAGTCCACAGAAAGAGACAACTGGCTAATAATTTAGGCTTTATGTCAAAGATATGGTACAAATTATTCAATCTTTTTCACTTTATATTCAGGACAGAAGTAATATTTATTTCCTCTATCTCCCATTAAATGTGAAGTTCTTTCAATTATTGAATTCCTTTGCTAGTTATGTAATTCCTCAGAGCCTTATTCCTTCATGGGATGACTAATTATTTTATAAATGTCAATTCTTTGAGAACAGATTTAAAATTTGTGCAAGCTTAGAGAAAATAGCAATTGAAGGAGTGCTTTTAAATTTTATCTGAAAGAATAAACAGGAGGAAATACCCAAGGAAAATTTTGAGAAGGATCATGAATGGGAAGGGTTCCATATTGCATCTTTTTTAAAAATCTACCAATATGGAAAGCAAGTAGATAATCTTAGAGATGATCCTAGATACGTGTGCAGTCCTGCATGTGTGTGTCTATTTTCTTGTGCTCATGTACGCAGACTAGGGAAACTTCCAAACCAAAGCTAATTTTGATTTTCATAAGAAAATTAGCTTCATTTAAAAATAAAATGAGACCCTTGTTTTCTATTTATTATAATGAATTCCAGATGTATTATAAAGATTTGAGTGAGAAAATTAAAGCCACAGAAATGAAATAGAAGAAAAAGATGAAGCTAACTAATTTTACAATAAGAAAGAATTTAGTAAGTGTAAGAGTAAAGAAAAAATTCCAGGATTGATTTATTGGACAGCAACATAAAACACTGAAAGTACTGAAAACCCTCATTCAGAATGAAGAAGAAAATAAAAGGACAGTATATTTTCCATTTCAATATTAATAAACTATATCTGGATATCATTTGTAGGTACCAGTCCTCTCCTTATATGGACACATGTGCATATTCATATCTATATATATCTATCCAACTGTATTTAATCATGTTAATGATTATCATAAAAATGTTAAATTGCTGAAAATAATTTCAAATTATAAAAGTTTCTGGAAAGCAATTTGGTCAAAATGATGGAAAGTGTGTTTTTTTATTAATAGATACATTTTTGCTATAATAATTCCCTTTTTGGAATGACACTTGAGATTCTAATTAAATATTTATATAAAATGTATATTACAAAACATTACATAGTATGAACTGTAAATAACACTAGAATAGTTCATAACAAGTCTTATGGCTATGATAGTATATGATGCAGTCACAGCAAAATTATTTTTGAAGTCTACTGATATTCTGAATCAGTATTCTGAAGAGATTAACAATACAAATGATTAAATGAAAAAAGCATAAAATACATTCATGGTAAATTGGTTATATGTATATGTTTAGCTTAAATCTAAAGTGTTTTGTATAAAAGCTCAAAATTAAATGACGTAAGAGAAGAATTTGTACATAGCTAATTGATCAGCATCCAAGCCACTCTCCAAATCAGGGACATTAATCTGAACACTAAGCTAGGGCTAGTGTTTAAGTTCATGCCCATACTCATTTGTTCTTTATTATATTCTTTTATTGTAATCTATCATTACTCTGCTCATTAAACTTGAAGAAATATATTCCAAGATGTTAGGTTAGCTTCAATAAGCAAAGGAGAACTTTGGCTTTTCATACAATCAGATAGGTGTATCCACATTGCGTTTCTCTGAAGTTTCTTAATGGACTGAATTTCAGCTAATAAACTAATTTAAAATCCTATCTCAGGAAATTGGTAAGAGCACTTACCACACCTATATGCTAACTGTTTTATAACTTAATAAGGAAATTATTTGCTTTTCAATGGAAAAATCTCTGGCAACTCACAAAAAAACTGTCAGATAACTGTAAGTGGTTATTTTATTACTAACACCTACATTTTAAATGTTCCCTAAAAGTGCATTATTTCTGTCTGTGTGAGTGGAGCAGTGCTTTTTGTTCACTCTTTTCCACCAGAATAAAGACCATATACCCTCCCTTCCTCTCCTGCCCACCCTTTATTCTTAGCAAGGACCCCATATGAACACCCCTTTAGTACTCCAGGGTCAGTACCCATTAAGGTAAATACAGACAAAGAGGTACTGTCATCCTATAAAACCTTTCAGTTTCTGAAAGCTAAAATTTAATTCCCTGTGAAAATTCAAATATAACTCAATAATAGAACAGTTTCTCTATGTAGTTGATAGGATTATGACAAAAGGGTGGAAGAATTGATTTTCAACTGAAGTGAGAAATTAAGTTAACCTTAACCTTCACTCAGATATACATGCTGGTGTACCAGAAAAGACCATGTAGCTTCTTTCTAGTTATCAAAAAAATTCAGCCTACCAACATCCATTGTGAAGACATTGTGAAAACAGAGGAGAAAATAGTATGTGTTCAAGAGAATTGTGATCCTATAATACTGTGGATATGAGTTGATTTGCTATTTAACATACCCAGACTAATTATAAATAAGCATATGCAGATGACTTAAATGAAGTGGATCAAAAAGAGATTTTTAAATATATTAATGGTAAATATATTTACAAGGGGCAACCCAAAGAACCTAGAATTTATTTATAAAAGATTGTGCATTTATTCTTACATGTTTAAACTTCAGTCACCTTAAAAGTACTCTCTATTTGATACAACTATCAAGACTTTTTTCCACTGCTCAAAACAGTTTTTGAACTCAATTTTGATGCCATTTAGTGTTTCTGCCATTTTTTGTTTCATTTCTTCAACTTCAGCAAAACATCCCCCTACGAAGAGTTTTTTTCATCCAGGAAACAACAAAAAATAGTCACTTGGGACGAGATTGGGTGAGTAGAGAGAGAATGGGGGCCACTCTCTTTTGGGTCAAAACTACTGAACACTCAGTGCAGCATGGGCAGGTGTGCTCATAAATCACTCATCATGAAATGGACAAAAACATTAAAAGTTTTCAAAACAATACACTGAGGCTGAATGCAGCCTCTCACGATGGCAGTAGCTACACTGATACAGTTGGGTTCCTGGAACACTCACTCACCTAGCCAGAGAAGCCCATACTACAAGGGATTTGTCCTCCAGAAGATAATTCCAGGTTTTTGGAGGGTTCCCTCATATAATGCCCTATTAATTCTTTAGATACCTTATTTTAAACTATACTTTTAAAAATTATACTATTTGAAATATGGATATCCATTTTTAGCATTTTGCTTAGTATGTCGAATAACAAAACAGTAGAATGGAACACTTTTTGAGTCACTGCTGGTCTCAAAGGGTAGGGGAGTTCTGAGTTTTCTCTCTACTGCCCTTTCTCACCGAGCAAGCTGGAAAGAGTGGCTGAGAAATGGAGCCTATGCCCAAAGAATAACCAAGATGCTCCTGAAGAAGAAGTGCTCCTTAATCTGCAAAGGAATTCTTTTTATTCTTGCAGAGATGTGACCCTGCAAGGTATCAAGACTTCCTACCAATCTGTGGTGATCACAGCTTCTGGTGCTTGGGAAGACATAACTATACTGACCAACAGAGCAGAATGCAGCCCAGAGAGAAACAATCCCATAAACGCAACTGGAGTGCATGACAGAATTCGCACTGCAGCTATGTGGGCAAAGGGGAACTACTCACAAACTGAGGATGGGACAAGTGGTTACCCATGCATGAGGACTAAAATGAGTCTTACCTCCCACCATATGCAAACTATCAATTAAAGGAGGATTAAAGTCTTGATTTTGAAAAGCAAAATTTTAAAAGAAGCATTAGAGGAAAATACCTAACAACTGAAATTTCTTTACCAAGACACAAAATAGCATGAATCATTTTTAAAAAACATAAGTTTGACTATATTTAAGTTAAGCGTGCATGCTCATCACAAAAAAACATGAAGAAATTGAAAAGACAGCGACAAATTAGGAGAAAATATTTGTCATATAATTGTTTTGTGAGATTACTTCTTTTCACATTTTTTATTGTTCAAGTATGGATTTCTTATTCAGTGTATTAAAATTCCTATTATATATGCCATTAATAAAACTAAAACAAATCACTATCCTTTTAAACATGATGCATTTGTGACCAATAATTATTATTTCTGTGTGTCGCATTGAGAAAAAGGTAGTATACCAAAAATTGCACATGTCTCTGACAGTTGAACATTTAAAAGTGACATTTTCAATTTGTTTAGCCATATTTTTCATAGATAAGCAACATGCTGCACCTCCTCTCAAGTGGCGCTGAGAGGAGAAATGGCCCAGTTACCGCTTCCGGTGCTCCCTTTTTGGAAGCCTGGGAAGCTCTGCTAGGACTGAACTTTGGAACTCAGGGAGGGCTCAGCTCCCCATGTAGTTGAGAGAATACACCTATGTTGACCTCATTTTAGGCTCATGCTTTTTTCAACTGAACATGTCTATTTATATGCTGTGATATTCATTGAATGACCTGTCTAGATGAGGTTGGCTCAATATTATGTCTGACAATAAAACTGTGAATACCGCAACATCTGAAGTATGAAGTTCATAACTTTAAGTATGAGCCTGACTCTAACAATGGAAACTTGGGTGATTATATATTTCTAAAATAATTCCCAGTTATGTAAATCAATAACAGAGCCATTTTACCACAATATGCATATTCTGCTTTAGTCATTAGTAATTATTATTAAAAATGCAAAATAGCCTTTCTATTTCCAAATTTCATATATTTACATCTTCATTTCCATATGCATATGTTTGTAACTTGTTATTTGTAATTTGTAAATTGTTAAGCATATAAATGGGAACAGTATAAATTGATCAACACATACGAAACTCTTAGTCATTTAACATCCTGAAAAAATTTGTAGGTAGATATGTTCATGCCATACTGATGTACATTCAATGGATCTATATTGTTTTTATACTTTGGTAAAAAAAAAATATTTCTGAATGTTGTGAACAGTCCAAACT
Source organism: Desmodus rotundus (assembly GCF_022682495.2). NCBI lineage: Eukaryota > Metazoa > Chordata > Mammalia > Chiroptera > Phyllostomidae > Desmodus > Desmodus rotundus. Next base: position 69,884,024 of record NC_071388.1, on the reverse strand, counting down.
GCAGGATAAAGAAACAGCATAACATATATAAAAATCAACATGGATAGTATTAAATAAAGAGACATTTATTATTGGTAACTGTTAGATTAATATTCATTACTCTTACCACCCTGCAGTTTACAAAGGGTGTCCACGTACCAGTACCTTAACGGAAAAGTTTAAATCCCAAGATCTACCTCTAGAACTCTCTCATGAAAATGCCTTGCTTTCTTTGTTCCAATCCTGGGCCTTCTGAACACTGCCTAAACAATCCACTCACCCCTAATGACATTTCTGGCTCACTATTAATGTGGTACTTCACCTAGTACTTAATGCTTTCTTCCCCTTGATCCATTATTTTATTCAACTGCAATCCTGCCTTTTCAATGTCTTTATGTGTTCCTTGCTTTCAGGGTGGCATATAAGGAGTAACAACTCACAAATCAAACCTTGTGAAGTAAATTCTGGAAAGTCACGTAATACAATCAGTCTCCTACCTTGGTGATATAATACCTTAAAAACAACTCATTTATATTGTACGTCTTTCAGACAGAAAATCCCACACAAGCTATCTATGCTTCCACAAAAGCAATATTTGGAAATGTAATAATTCATATCTGAATTTTATGTAGATATTCCACTTGAAATAAATGAAATTCCAAATATAATCATATAAAACCATATACAATGTTACAATGCAATACTGGTTTCTATCAATTAAAGGTTACTTTAATAAAAGATATTTAACTTAATTATTCTTAAAATAACTTTTAGAATTTGTAGTAATACATGAATAAAGCCAAAAGAAAGTTAAAATTTAAAACATTTATTGGAGACTAATTTGCTTGGGTTTGTATACTCTACTTGCTTTCATTTGCCAAGCATAAATCAAAGGCCTGATTAAGAATCCATAAAGGAATGCCAGTGCTTTAATGAGGTATTCATCAACAAGAACCATCACAAAATATGTCAACTAGGACACTGATATAAAGCATAGAGGTACTACAGTAAAATTACTGTTACTATCATGAAAGGCCAAGAAGAAACTTACCTGGTTGTTTGTGAGTTGCTGGAGAAACTATGGATGCCAGGTCTAGTTACTGACATAGTACATGCCAGACACTGCTCTAAATGTTTACAGGTATCGACTCACAGCAATCCTAACAAGTGTAAATATAATGCTCATTTGTCAGATGAGGAATCCAAGGCACACAGAGTTTAAAACTTGGCCGAAGTCATAGAGCTACTGAGTAACAAAGCTGTAATTCAAACCCAGAGGTTTATCTTCATTGGCTCTACTTAACCTTTTATGCCAAACTGAAATAATTTTACTGTTTGATATTTGTCCAGATAATCTCCTTAGCACAAAATTTCTATTGTCATGTCAATATCAGCTATTCAATATGTTAGGTAGATAAGGTGGAAAAATTTAAATTATTTCATGGAAATTAAATTTGTCCTAAAAGTTGTATCTTAAAGGTCATTCTACATTTCTTATTTTCATATACATGTACACAATTCAAAGATGCTAAATATTATGAATAGATTTAATTGACTATAAGTCAATTTAAATTATATCATTCCATTATCTTTAGTTGCCTATAATATTAAATGTGACAGGAATAATTCTCTTGCCTATCAAACCAAAAGGTGATAGACTATGCTAATATAAAAAATTATGGTCTTTAGCCATAATTCAATATTCTCCCCTACCTTTACTTTTTCAAATATTATGATAATCATAATATTTGAAATCATGCCAGTGTCTGGCATGAAAGCCTATTATATTTAACAATGTTCCTATACTTCACCATACATTATTAAAAATAATACAAGATTGTTATCATTCTATACATGGACAATAGGGACATAGAATACCAACAAAAGAAAATCTTCACGTAAAACACAGGAAACCTGGTATATACATAGACAGGTGGGTAGATGAGACATAGTGACTAATATGTACAGAGCATTGTACTAAGAACTTGACCAAAGCCAGTCCAATATTTTTTAAAGAAATTATACAAGGAGGTAAAGTAATAAAAGAAATCTTATAATTGTAGTACTGATTTTCATGTCCATAGTAGGTGAACAAATAAGCATCTATCAATGTAAATTGAATTCCAACTAAAAAAATATATATATGGTGTATTAAAACAATGCTTCTGAATAACTTCCACAATGTTTTCTACTTAATACAGAACATTAAACATTCTATAGGAATTGGAATTAGGCTTTAAATTGCTTATTTTACGCAAAAATCTATGTTCTGGGGTCAAATCACTTCTATTGAAAGATGTGTGCATTTTATCCTGATGATTGGCATACACTCGGGCTAGAACATCATATGCTTCACATTGCGTGTACCTTAAATTGAGGAATTCTTTCATCAGTGGTAAAAGGCTTGCTCTCCATTTATGGTTACACATCTTTCTATTGATACCTATCTTCAAATTTTTAGCAGTAATTAGGATGATTGCTGTTGATCTTTCAAATCACTTTTAATAGACTTTCTTGAATCAAATAAAGAAAACATTTCTAACTCCTTGATCTTCAAGCAAAAATATTTGCTCAAGAATAAATAACATTTGCCAAGTTCTATTTCGTGCATTGGAGATACAGCATTGGACAAAACAGACCAAGAAATCTTGCTCTCGTGAAGCTTATATTGTAGAGAAGCGAGAAAGACCTTGTGTGCATGTGCCTGTGTGTGTGAGTTAAACACGGAATTTGTTAGATGGTCCTAAATGCAGTAGAATATAAAGCTGGTAAGGAGATCAGGTGATGTTAAAATGTGTCAAGCGGGCTGCCTGGAAAATTCGGCCGACAGAGTATATTTTGAACAAGGCTCTGATGCATTCGGTGCAGTAGAAATCCAAACGGATAACAAAATATTAAGGGAACAAATAGCAAATACAAAGTGCCTAAGGAAGAAACAGCTGAGCTATGCTCCTGGCACACAAATGAGACCAGTGTGAGCTGAACACAGGGAGGTACAGGAGGCCGAACTGGAGATGAGGTCAGAAACAGTCAGATGATGTATGGCCTCATAGGCCATTGCAAGGACTTTTGTTTTCATTAAGGGAAGTGGGAACATTTGGAGAGCTTGAATCATGGTATTCTGTGTTCTGACTTACATTTTATCAGAAAAATGCTGGCTGCAATGTTGAAAATAAACAGTTTAAATAGGGCAACCACTTAGGAAGTTAGGAAATACTCCAGGTTAGTGATGATGATTTACAAGTTAGACCACAGAGTTAGAAGTTAGAGACTGGTTTTTGGACTTTTCTTGAAACATAAATAATAGTTTGAGAAATATAGGGTGGGGCAAAAATAAGTTTACAGTTGTAAGGGAAGAGTTTATGTTATATTTTTATTTATCGTTATGTTATTTTCCATAAGAACAACTGTAAACCTATTTTTGCCCCACCCTGTAACTTTTTTGTTTGCAAAATGCAAAGTTCTCATCATTCACACAAGTATTTGTGGTACGCCATTAGAAATTTACCAGTGTCTTTTAGTAATTAGATGAAAATAATCTTTGAAAAGAAACTCTCTCAAACATATATATTCATTTTCACAATGGAAGTATTCTTACTTTTGTTAATTTTACTTAAAATTATTTTATAATATGATTAAAACTAAAATGTTTTCTTAGCATTTAAGTTGTCAACTCATTCATTTTTATACTTTTGTTTTTCTCACCATTAGCTTGTGGTTCTTACCCTGTAATTGTAATCTCTTCCCTAAGAGAATTTACAATGCTTGCTAAGATAACTTATAATATGTCTTTAAGTACATTATCAAATGATATAATGAGAGAGATTGGAAAAATAATTACTTTCTAAACACACAAAATACAATCTTCGCCTTTACACTCCAGCGAACCCTGCTAACTGGTGGACAATCTGTTCATTAAGGTCATCGTTCTGATTTATATTGACTCTGAGACACTGTGCAGGAATTCTCATGGCTGGTTAATATAGCTGAAATTAACAGATTGACTCTGCCTTGCCCTATTCATTTTCCATGAAGAGATTCAGTTAAAAGGTGCATAGCTTATGCTTCTTCATTTCACAGGGATGAAAAGTAGATCATCACCTAAATTTGATGCAATTTATCCTCACTTTAACTCACTGGAAATAATTAGTTCATTTTCTTCTTCATAATAACTGTACATCTATAACCATTTAAACTATTTCAATAAAAATAATCCAAAAATATCCATGGCAATTATACACATATTGTAAGCAATGAAGGTGGGCGCAAATTTTCCCATAAGCATGGGAAATTTCACAATGCTGAAGGCTCTCTGCCAGCACCAAATCCTTTTGGATAATTTCCATTCTTCATTCATTTTCATATCCCTGAACATAAAACATGCTTAGTACAGCAAGTGACTTTTAAGAAAAAATTCCATATTCAAATCAAGAGTTGATTTATTTTTAACTGTTTCATGGTGTACATTAATTTGATCAGAAAGCTACATTTAAAGGCTGTGCAGCTAAGACCAAGAGAGAGAAGTGCAAGACAGAAGTGCAAGAGATAAGATAAGCCTGATCCTGGTATGACGGGCATGAGGGCTTGTTCCCTCCTGACAGAGTTGCACTCCCTTTCCTCCTTTGAAGTGAGGCATAACTATGTGATTTGCTTTGACTAATGAAACATGGGTAGGAGTGATGTGAGTTTCCCTTGTCAGCAGCTTGAGAACTTCTGCTTCAGGTAGCCCCTCCCTGTGCTGGGAGAAGGGAGGAAGCATGAAAACACATGCTGAAGTGGGGGCTCAGGAGCCTGGATCCCTGAATGGCCAAAATAAACAAATGTGTCTTCCAATCCTCATTGAGCCATCTGACTTAAATAACAAATAAACCTCCACTGAGTTAAGCCACTGAGATTTGGGCGGTTGTTAATAGATTTGGTGGTTTTACAGTAGTAACTGTACTGACACAGCAAGTAACTGTATCATTTACTAAAGGAAGCATGAAGTAACAGGACTGGAGAAAGTAGCTATATTAAAATGTGAAAATATGATAAATTGCCCAAAAGACACAGGATACTATGAGGTCAAGGGGAGTTCTAGATAATCGTGGGTTTTATCTGATGGAAGTTTTGCTATATTTATTACCATATCTTATAGCCATATTTCTAGAGAATATGCTGGAATAAAAAAAATGGTTGAAAGTCGATTACAGCTACTGTTAAAGTCTTACAGATAAAAGCATATTTTTAATGTTTGAAATATGATATGTAATAGGGTTTTTACCCTTGAGAAATAAGTAAGAGGATTTGGCCAAAGTGTATTAGTAGTTTCCAGAAAGCTTTTTTCCCCAATACGAAACCACTACTTTACTACTATAGCTCTAGTAATAGTTACAGAACAAATCTTTTTACAGTGCTTCCTGAATGTGACACCCTGTTCTAAGCACTTCACCTGTGTTAAGTGTTTAATCCTTACAAATGGAATCCTACAGGCTGGTTACTGTTGTTATGCCCATTTAGGAGATTTTAGGAAACTGAGGCATAAACAGTGTAAGTAGTTTTCCAGAGTTATACAGGTAGTAATTGAGAGAACTGAGGTTTAAACCCAAGCATTTCAGCTCCAGAGTCAGTGCTTTTAAAAACTATAACCTACTGCTGCTCAGTAAGGATTAGCAGTTAATTTCTTCCAATGCATTAGATAAATAGCCAGTTCTTACATGGAATCCAGGGTTTTGCAGAAGATTAAGCTAGAGAGAGGGGAATGACAGACCGAATTCCGTGTAATCCATGTATCTAGTCCCTGACTGAACTTGTCTGCATTTGTCAAGAAATCAGGGTGACAGACTCGGATCACTTGTCATGGGTTCTATGTACTATTGCGGCAGCAGCCCGGGTGCTCTCAAGAGCAGACTCAGACAAGGCTCTGGGTTCCACACCCATAAGGAGTGAGAATAGCTAATTTCGATAAAGTCTATAATTTGCTAATTAAAAGAAAGACCGTGATTCCTGCCAGGTTAAAAACAAGTTGTGATATTCTACCAAACATTTGAGAAGCAGTAATGACTTTGAAAGGACTGCCCGGTTCTAAGCCCAAACCATCTAAATAACTTTCTATTCGATGGGTTTGTGAATTTTAGCAAATTATTTAACTCTTTTAAGCCACTAATACTTCAAGATACTAATAATGCTACTTCTGGATCAAGAGAGGTAGCGTTATTAAGAGAGATAATGTTTTCAAAGCACTTGGAACAGTTTCAGACATTTTTCTAGGTACGACGGCTTTATAAGAACAGAATTTAACAATGCTTGAGAATATAGCTGTGTTTTAAATGCTTATTCTAATACATCCCATCAATTTATATATTTAGGTTGCTTTATGCATTTTATTTGCCATGTAACTTCCATGTGCCATAAATTTTTAACTTCCTCCTGACTTACTGATCCCATGTTGAAGTATTACATCTGCCCTGTCCTTAGAAACTTCATAGAAGAAGTTACTGTTTGCTCACATAGAATTTCATTTGTACTGACTCATAGTAACACTAACTGTAAACTTCCCAGTTTTTACATCTCAAAGATTAGTGAATCCCAGTTGCACTGGATAAGGACAGTGTGCTTAAATTGCTGCACAAAAACATTTACAATTATTTGTATACAATCTTCTGCATGTAAATTATGGGACTATTATGTAATTTTATGCATAAGCACACAAAGCCTGGTAGAATGGGAAACTTTAAGACAATATGTATAGATTTCTGAAGACTGAGCACACATTTTTAACCCGATGGTGTTCTATTTCCTGATTCTCAGCTATACCCATGGGTTACGGCATCTCATCATTGGGCAGTTACATATTTGTGACCATGTGCTCACAGCCCTTCCAAGCGCCTGGTCTTGAACTCCAGATTGAACCTAAACCCATCATCTCTTCTGGGCAGTCGCATTTCTCCATCCTCTTTCACCTCTAGGTAGCTGCCCACTGCTGTCTTGTACTTCCTACATTCCTTCCATCACTCCACAGGCAAGATGTTTCTCCCTGCTCATAAGGTAACTATCCTTGAAAACAAAAACCTTATATGTAGTACTGAGCCCCCAACTTGTCATCCCTCATTTTGCTAAAATTGACACATCTATAAAAATGGGCACAATTCCTAGTTTGTTAACATTTGTATCACAACTCAACTTACATTTTTACTTCTATTGACTAATAGAGGGTTTTTTTCATATCCTCCTTACACTTCTGGTAGCTTTTCTACATGGCAATCAATATCTCTTATAAATAATATATATATATATAATAAAAAAATACATGATCTGAACTACAAAGGAAAACTTGCAGTGTTAAAGACAAAATAAATCAAAAGTTTATCAGTTGTATAAGCTGGTAAATCACAAGTACTCTGAGACAAGAAATCAGCATATGCCAACTATAAAGCATGTAATTATGAACAACTAAATATTGACCAATACAAAGAAATAATCAAAAGCCAAAATATGACATATAAATAAGACTCCTCATAAAGTTGAATTATCTTGCCTCTAACAGTACACTGGAAGCTATGATTTGGGATAATTAAAGAAAACACGAAGGGTTTTGTTCTCTGACAGAAGAAAATATATGGGGGTGTGCGTGTGTGCGTGTCTCAGTTTTTTATGATTAAAACGTATATACAGAGATGAGTAACCATCATTACTTATCTACAGTGATGCTTTAAACTTTATTTAACTTTATTATAAGCCTCTTGAAGGAGTAAAATTGTAAGAGACCAACAGGAGCACCCACATTATTTCAGAAGGGCTAGCAGCAGGGCTGGTTCTGTGCGCTGCGCTTGTACCTCATACCCCAACCACACAGATAATCACCCAGCACAGCTGGACACCAGCAGCGGATGTGACGCCTTTCCTTTACCGAACTCAATATGTGGAACTCAAATCTGGCCTGTTACTTTCACTTTCCCTGCTATTTTTCAATTTTCCCTTAGTTTCTCAATGCAGATTATAGAAACTGCACCTAGCCAGACTATAAAATCATTAAAAACTATAGCTTACTATTTGTTTTCTTTACTTTGACAAAGCAAGTAGAGCCAAGAAAAAATAAATGCATTACTCAAAGTGATGCGAGTCAATTCTAGTACCCAGGTATTCCAGAACATAATACACTTATTAAGACAAAATAGTTTTTAGTATTTGCCATTTATTTTCACACATTCTATTTACCAGTTACTACTGACACCCCAATTTTTTGCCCTTAGGATTGAAATTATTGGTACGGTAACATAAGCTAATAACTGCAAGCATAAATTGCATCCCATATAATTTTAAAAATGCATTGAAAAGAAATAAAAATAACTTCTTAGATATTAAAATTTAGTTTCACTTGATACATTTGCCTAATAATCTATAGACTATAAGTCCATAAACACAAATGTTCAACTAAGTTTAAAAAATGAAGTGTCAATCATTCAGTAATATCATAAACAAACAAACAAACAAAAACCCTAAAGGAAACCAAGGTGTCTCGCCTGCATTTTCTTAACACTTTGAATGTTCTGTGTCATTTCCACGTCAGAGCACCTTTCTTATTCTGGTGTTTTCTCTGTAACCCATTACTGGGAAGACCTAATGAATAGAGTATAAAGGTATATTTCATGCCACTGCAGACAAATTGTACTGGGGCAGTTTTCCCTGCCAGGGACAGAGAGCAGCAGAAAGAACAGCTGAAAACAGTGTCATGGCTCACTGAGGAATTCTTGCTCTACCTTCTGAATTACCAGTAACCAAAGTCCACTTCACCTTGGGGATTAGGAAAATGAATTCAAACTGCTCTTTTTGATAAGGCAGAGGACAACATAGAAAACATCCTATCTTTTAAATCTATTTATAAAAATGTATATTTCTATAAAAGAAAAAACCTTTAAATGTATACCTCAGGATTATAGACACTAATAATTATGCATTTAAATATTCTATAACAAAAAATTAAAACATGTATTTATTTTAGTCTTTAATCCTCCCCCAAGGATATGTTTATTGATTTAGAGAGAGAGGAGGGGAAAGAGAGAGGGAGAAACATCAATGTGAGAAAGAAACATCGATTGGGTGCCTCCTATACACACTCCAACCCGGGATCGAACCCATGTCTTTTGATGTGCAGGAAAACACTCAAACGAACTAAGCAACCCATCAGAGCAAAAAAAATAAATAAAAGATTTAATACACATATATTATTTTAATATATTCATTAACATCTTAAATTTTTAAAAATTGTACAATAGAGATTCAGCCAAATTGTTTTTGATACTCTAAAAACATGCCAAATATCTTTCAACTTTAAAAGTATAAGGTTTAATATTATACTAATATATTATTATTCTAAATATTTTTGATGACAATAAAAATAATATCCCTGAGTAAAAAGTTGCAAATTTTCATAGGATAAAGTTTCCTTATAATTGTTTAATTTAAATATAACTAAATTTTCTCAGTTTTAGAAATTAAGAATCTTCAATTGTTCATTAACTTCATTGATTTAATTGCTATCTTAATGATGTGTTATACCCCTAGGAAAATAGAATCAAAACAATTCCAAAGCTATCCTGGGTAGATTAGATTAATTATTTACACTTCCATGTTATGATACCCCAATATAATTCACAGTTGGGCTATGAAAGCAATCGAGGTTTTTATATCTTTTTCTTAATTGTGTTGTTAATTGTGGAAAGTATCTAATTTGCATAATTTGTTAAATACAAAAGATGTGGCCTATTACAATAGTAATGCATTGATAATGTTGCTACAATAAAAACTGAAATTCATACCATATGTATGATAAAAAGTGTCAAAATGTGGTATATTCAGAATGTGTTTTTATGTTTATGAATTTCACTTTAAAACAAAGACTGGGTTCAGAATGCATAAATATAAAAATGCATTTTTATGGTAATTATTCACCCAAATGCTTGTTGAAAATTAGTTGCCTTGTTTTCTTAAGGTTAGTTGCATTCATAAGTAATATACTTCATAAGTTTTTCTTTAACTTGAAGATGCATCATGAGGTGAAATATATCTAAATTTCAAGCATCAGTTCCAGTTGTTAATTTTTAAAAAGCAAAAAAGACACAACAATGGATCTAATAGTATGGGAAAAGGAGAAATAATGTATTTACTGCTTTCAGAAACATTGTTTTAAATTTAAATGTATTTTACCCAGAAAGGCTTCTGTATCATGAAGAATAACATATTGAGAGTCCCAGCCAAGATGGAAGCGTGGGTAGATGTACTTTGCCTCTTTGTACAACCAAAAGAAGGCAAAACCAATTTAAAAACAAACAAACAAAAAAAACAATCAGAACTACCAGAAAATTGCACTGTATGGAAGTCTAATAACAGAGGTCTTAAAGAAGAAACATTCATCCAGACTGGTAGGAGGAACAGAGACAGGCAACCTTGGTGAAGAGGTGAGTGGCAAGGCGGCAGCTGGTGGACAGGAAGGGTGAGGCCACAACTGGTGGACTGGGAGATCCCACATTCGCATGTGGATAAACTGGGAGGAACAACTGTGGAGCGAGACAGTCCATGCAACCCAGGGTTCCAGTGCAGGCAAAATAAAGCCTCAGAACAAACCTCTGGCTGTAAAATCCTGTGGAGGTGGTGGCAGGAGAAACTTCCAGTCTCTTGAAAATAAGGCAAGAGATAAACAATTGGTATTGTTCCCTCTCTGAGCCCTTCCCCACATACAGTACTACCATGTGGTGAAGTGGTTGTCCTGGCAATACCTAAGTCTCCACCCCTTACAACTGAACAGGTGCACCAAGACAAAGAAATGTGGCCCAAATGAAAGAACAGATCAAAACTCCAGCAAAAGAACTATGCAACAAGGATATAGCCAAACTATCAGATGCAGAGTTCAAAACACTGGTAATCAGGATGCTCACAGAAATGGTTGGGTATGGTCACAAAATAAAGGAATAAGTGAAGGCTATACAAAGTGAAATAAAGAGAAATATACAGAGAACAAACAGTGAAAGGAAGGAAACCGGGACTCAAATCAACAATTTGGAACAGGAGTAAGAAATAAAGGAACAGAATGAAGAGAAAAGAATTCAAAGAAATGAGGAAGACTTAGCAACCTCTGGGACAATTTTAAACATTCCAACATCTGAATCATAGGGGTGCCAGAAGGAGAAGAGGAAGAGCAAGAAATTGAAAACTTACTTAAAGAAATAATAAAACTTCCCTAATCTGATGAAGGAAATAGACATGCAAATCCTATAATCTCTTAGATTCCTGAATAAATTGGACTCAAAGGGGAACACACCAAAACACATCATAATTAAATTGCCAAAGGTTAAAGATAAGGAGAGAATCTTAAAAGAAGCAAGAGAAAAGGGGAGTGTTACCTACAAGGGAGTTCCCATAAGATTATCAGATGATTTCTCAAAAGAAACCTTGTGGATAAGAAGGGGCTGGAAAGAAGTATTTAAAGTCAGGAAAAACAAGGACCTATATCCAAGATAACTGTATCCAGCAAAGCTATCATTTAGAATGGAAGGGCAGATAAAGTGCTTCCCAGATAAGGTCAAGTTAAAGGTCATAATCACCAAGCCCTTACTATATGAAATGATAAAGGGACTTATCTAAGAAAAAGATCAAAACTATGAACAGTAAAATGACATCAAACTCATAACTATCAACTGAACTTAAAAAAAAAAACAAAACAAAAACAAACTAAGCAAACAACTAGAACAGGAACAGAATCACAGAAATAGAGATCTCATGGAGGGTTATCAGTGGGAAGAGGTAGGGGAGAATGGAGAAAAAGGTACTGGGAATAAGAAGCATAAATGGTAGGTACAAAATAGACAGAGGGTGATTAAGAATAGTATAGGAAATGGTGAAGCCAAAGAACTTATATGTATGGACCATGGACATGGACTAAGGAGGCAAATGCTGGAAAGAATGGAAGTAACTAGGAGAGGAGCATAAAGGGGAGAAAAAAGAACAGGAAAACTGTAATCACATAATCAATAAAATGTACTTAAAAATATATTGAACATATTGTTTCTTTTTAAGATTTTATTTATTTTTAGAGAGAGGGGAAGGAAGGGAGAAAGAGAGTGAAACATCAATGTGTAGTTACCTCTTACACTTCCCTTACTGGGGACCTGGCCCACTTCCCAGGCATGTGCCCTCACTGGGAAATGAACTGATGATTCATTAGATCTCAGGCTGTCACTCAATCCACTGAGCCATACCAGCCAGGGCCCAAACATATTGTCTTTAAATGCAATCCTATATTTCCAGACTTTGCAACATCAAGTATCTTAGGTGTCATGGATAAACAAGCTCCTCTCTTTGTACTAACAAGAGAAATGCATAGTTTTGTTTAAACACAAGTGTGTGCACACACACATATGCGTGCAGGCAGACAGGCACCCATGCAATATTCAGCACCTAATTGCCTCTAGTTCCTCAGGAAATATGAAAGCTATAATTACTACAACTGGTTAATTCCCAGTCACTTTCTCTGTTTTATTTTTTTGCAGGCAGCTAATAGTAGAAAAAGTTTTTGTAAATTCTTATTCAAAGCCTAGTCATTTAAACTTATTGACACTAGTTTTTATCACCTCTAATGGGGAGAAGATATTCATCAATTTCTTTTTTTCTTTTTAAAGATTTTATTTATTTATTTTTAGAGAAAGGGGAAGGGAAAGAGAAAGAGCAGGAGAGAAACAATGATGCAGGGTCCTGGCCTGCAACCTGGGCATGTGCCCCTACTGGGAACTGAACCAGTGACCCTTTGGTTCACAGGCCCGTGCTCAACCCACTGAGGTATACCAGCCAGGGCCATCAATTTCTTATTACAAGGATGAATACTATATGTGCTTTTGTTTGGAAAGGGATTTTGAAATTGTATAGCAATATACATTTGTAAGATAGTAATATTTTTAAAATGTCTAAATTTATTTTTATATTACAGAATTATATTGTACCAACAAATGAGCAAGTCTAAATAGTCCTCATTACATAATGCAATTACAGTTCATTGTAATAAACATTACAGAAGGAATAAACTCCAAAGGATTCTGAAGTTGTAAATGTACTTGTTTCCAGAGTTTATATGATCAATAATAGATAAAAATATTAGTTATTGGTCTTTGAGTTTGATGTTGACTTGTAATTTAAAACATTTGTGGAATATTAATTTTATAATTCTATAATCTATAGGAAAGATTACTGATAACTTTTGCCTTTTAAAATTATTTTAAATTTTATAATGAAAAATTTTTTCAGTTTGTTTCACAGGAATGGAATGGACATATTTAATCATGTGAACCATGTGCTATTTTGTATCTCTACATAGTTATTTACATTTGCTTAGGAATAAAAATTTTCTCCTCAGTTATTGCTTAAACCGGCAAGATTATTTAAATTAATAATAATTTATTATGAATCAAGTCAAGTCATGAGAATCATTCATTCTAATTCAGGGAAACAAGAATTTTTTTCTTATAACGATTTCAAATTATAAGGCAGCAGCATAATAAGCAATACTGCAGGTACTGAAAGAGCACAGCTTTTCTATTTGAAAACATGTAAATCCATGTTGTGGAGACTGCAAACACAGTATTATTACAAATAATGAAATCCTTTAATAGTTCAAATATTATATTTTAAATAATGCCAGAATAGAATTATGACTAAAATTTATTTCATTATTTTATTTTAAATTCACTTTAAAATTCTATGTCAAAATACTAGCTTGTCTTTTTAGGACAATTTATTGTCTGCATCTAGTAAGAATTCAATAAGGATATTCACTGCATTTTCAGAAAGTAAGAGATATTCTGATAAGATTTTTTTACTGAAGTTATAACAAAATTTTGAACAGATATTCAGTATTAAACATGTGTAATCACAAAAAATGTGTTGTAAGTATAAGCAGCTCATAGAAAAGTTACTTATCAATTGCTGTTAAGGCTGTTTTAACACGGCAAACAATCTTATATACTATACCATATCAGCAACACTGCAATTATTCAAAAACACCTCCTAGTTTAGTTTCCTTTTATGTGTGGTCACATATGAGCATTTTACAGGTATAGATAAAAGTTATTTAGATGGTACCTCTTTAATTAAGGCATACTTGATTATTGGATCTTTATAATTATAAAAGTTGTCTGATTCCTAAATGCTGATATATACTACTCGTTTATATGCAAAAGTACTTAAAAGGTAGGTTGTGGAGCTAAATCCACCCAAGGAAAAACCTCTAAGGGGTAATTTTGTAAATAGAATCTGGTATCTCAAGCCCAGACCAGCTCTTGCCTGCCACATGCCACTAAATAAAATCTCAGCTTTTTAAAGTAAATATTCAACAAACTCCTCAATGCTTCTAAGAAACTGCTTCTCATTAAACTACTACAAACTATCCACAGACACAACCTGAAAAGTTCATTTTCAACAGATTCTACACATTGAGTTAAAGGTTTTCTCAGTTGGTCATGGAAGCACTTTGCTCTTATGGTCAGTGATTAGGTACTACTGGCCCAAAGCCAAATGCAAGGTAAAATTAAGTTTGTCAAGTTGCTAGAAACTGGAAATCAACATTCTTGACTAAAAAGACAAATATAACTTGACTGTGATTTACAATTACATTCTTGAAAATGTGTTATTAAAGATTTTTTTAAATAGCCTACATTTATCCATTGGCATTTCAGATAAACACACTCTTCATCATGTTTCTGAGACACAATAAAATCATATGCCAAGTATTCATTTATATATGATACAGCTTACACCATCTTCAAACTCTGTCCTAAAGTAACTATCTATTGCTACTGTTAAACCTATTTATCTGATTGTTCCATTTGTCTAGACTGCCTAGGGTTTTTTAATCAGGCTCATTGTTAATACTAAATTTTAGTCTTTTAAATATAATTCAATAGAATGGATGTGTCTGTGGGTGTATCTTTCAATCATAATACATTAATTCAAAAACCATACAATTTGCCAAATAACAGATTAAATGTGAACCTTTTCATTAAATTATTTTTAAAAGAATCATTATTTTCAAAATGTTTTTTATGGTATAAAGAAAAGTGGCTTGCTTTGGTAAGTTACCTATGTTCTCTGAAATATTGAGACTATTAATGGTAATGTATGTGAGGTGACCAACACGGAGCCTGGTATATAGTAGTTAATCCATTTATTTATTTGTAAAATATGTATGAAAACATGTGTCCCTGTCATCTCATAGAGATGATATGAGTCTACTTGAAAAATGTTTCAAAACTGGAAAGTGCCATACAAATTAATAAGATTTATTCTCTTTAAGTAGTTTAATATAGATCAGTGAATAATGAGAATGAAGGAAGCAATTTTTTTAATGTGTCTTGTTTGGACATAATCTTAGCAATAGAGATATTTACATGTTCTCACATTCTTTTTTATGTCTCTAGCTACCTATTTATCTTGCTTCCTCAAAACTCAATAATGTCCGAGCATCAAGGAAAATTTCAACTTACCTTAAAATATTCACTGAAGGTAGCTATTCCTATTTCTTATAATTTTGATGGTGTAAAATTTATTTTAATATCTAAATTTAATTCTTATCACTTCTTGTAAAAATCATTATTTTATACATTAAAAATGTTACATGTAATAGTTCACATAAATTGACTGACAAATTACAAAAAAATTGGTTAACAATTTTAACTTTCTACTGATCTTCTACAGCAAATGAGAAGGTAAGTCTGCTTATGAAAACAATGGATTTCAAGAGTCCACAATTAATTTGAAACACCCTGTGGTATTAGGCCACAAATGAATTATTTTCACCCACATTACTTCATATGACCAATTATTTTATACATTTAACCACTTTATCTTGAAACTTTGTAGAAGTACTACATAATAAATCACTATGTTGGTCATATCTAACTATCTAACTTCATCAATTTTAGATTGAATAAATTTACATGTTACTTAGGAATTGGCCTTAATTAAAACTTTGAAGATTCTGCTAAAAACATTGGTTGAAGACTTCACTGGTTCTATAATTGCAAATTTTCCTAGAGTTAGGCAATTTATCTTTGTGACAATTAGATTTCTTTTTTTAACAATAGGAAAGCTAAAGTAAAAGTATGGGGAAAACAATCCTATATAGCAGTTTAAAATAGTAGGGTGGGAGGGCATTTGAGGGTGGGAGGCAGGAACAGGTGGGGCAAGGAGTGTGGTGGGGTGAAAATGGACACAGATGTACTTCAACAACAATAAAAAAAGCAATTAAAAAAAACAGTTGGCAATTAGAATTTAGAAAATATAGGAGATTACTTTGTGCTAGTGACTATGGTTCATTACGGGAAAGCATTTCACAATTGGTGAATGGGTTTTATTTTTCTTAAATCAATTCTAGCTTCAATATATGTACAATGAGTCTCACTAAGAAATATGTATAATTAAGTTTGTTAAATAAACCAGAAGAGAATGTGCAATATTCATATAATTCCTACATAAAGGATGGAGTTCCACATGTAAAAAAGTATTCTATAAAAATTGGTTATGAATGATCAAAAAATAAAAATAAAATAAACTTTGTTTTAAATTTATCTTGGATAGAAGAAATATATCAACAATATTTTTCTAATAATGCAGTATTTTAAATGGGGAGTAAGTCCCCATTTTGAGGTCTTAAAAGATGACAGAAACACAGCTGCAGAAATTCCACTTGGAGAGGCATATGGAATTAAAGGGTTGCTTTTCTTCATAGATCCTAGAAGAGGGAGGTGCAGCACACCACACAAGGGACCAAATGGAAGGAGCCCCAACTATGTTTATGGGAGTGGGGGGTCAGAGGGCAAGCAAATGCATAAGAGGACTCCATTCGTGTGTTTGATTATCATTAGGCCACAGTCAGGGGAGGGCAAGAAGGGGAAGTTTTGACCAGGGCCAGTCTTATCACACTGGTGCCCCTGGTCACCTGAGTGGGGTAGGTGCTCATAGAGTGTTCATGGGAATGTTGAGACATCAGGAAAACCCGAAGTTTTTAAATTTTACAATAGAAGTGCCAACTTTGGTTCTATTCAACAAATAACCCTGACCATAGCACCAAGCACGGTTCTAGGAAAACATTTTCCCTATATTATGATAAAGAGAATCATGGATGCACAAGTAGAATCAAGGTGTCATAAAAATAGATCGGGCTCATTTTTGGATGGGGATATGGTGGGTTCAATGTAGGTTTGTACATTCTTTCATCTTCTTGCTCAAATAGCTTTCACTGGATAATCAATATAAAAGAATAAAAACAAAGTTCATAGGTTGTGTTCTTATGGAGGAACTAGGTATGCAATTATTATAATAAGCAGACAGGCATGTTCACTGTATTTTTTCAAAATAGAAGATCTGACAATAACCTTAGTTGGAAGTTGAAACAAATAGGAGAAAACCCAAATGCACTAGAAAACTGAATTTTGCTAATCATAGAGATAACTGGAAAAAAATTAGAACACATACTAAAAGCCTTACATATGCAGCCTAGACTAGCAAGTAGGGAGGCAAAAAAGGAGTGGGCAACGTAGATGTGAAGTTTGCAACCTCATCGTATGTTAGAAAACTTCCAAATTAATTGGGAAATAGTGAGGGAAATATAAGTTGAACTATATTCATGCACTTTTGCATGTTAATGTTTCTTTAAATTATTTCTTTTCTTTTATAATTTCCTTATTTAGCATTCTATTCCCTAGTGGTATATCACAAGAAAAGTAATATTTGTCTAATAAACAGTATTTGAAAGAATGAGTGAATGATTTACTTCTCTTATAAGTCACAATGGAGTGGATGGTCACTTGTCTATAAATCATTGTGTAAACTTCTTGCCTTAAGAGCATCGCGTGTTTATGAGGCACATTGTATTTTGCTTATCTAAACTAGGTAACTGAAATAGGCAACTGGTCAACTATAAACATGACCTTGTCACTGACTGATTACTTCAGTTCATGGACATAAAGATGCTAGGATTTCGGGGGGAAAATCTGTTTTCTCAATGAAAAATAAGGTCACTGTGAAGGTCGCAATTACCTACATTTTAATTATTAAGTATTGTAATTGAGAAACCTACACACTTTAAATAATAAATTTAATTATATTTGTTCCATAAAATCTATTAAAAACCAATGAAAATGATTTTATAACTTTTTAAACTCTTTCCAGAATTGAATATACTATTACAGTGTTAATAAAAATAATAATCTTAATATATTTGCATTCCTGCACACAACTTTTTCCAGAGTATGAAACATCACATTCAATGTCTTATAGTAGTTATTGAGTAAAAGCTAGTAGAAAGTGTAAGAGTGGGCAAGTTTAACTATAAATAATTTGTTAAAATACTAATAACTTGTTTACAATGTTAAGTTGACTGGATATAAGTGCATGTCTTTGAATTTCATTCCATTTCGGGCCATCTCCTGACTGCTGTTCTCGTTAACCATGGTGATCATGAGTGAAGACACCTATACCTACAAAACTGTAAGTGTGACACTCGTCCCAACTGAGCTAGTCCCTGAGTAAATCAGCTATTTAATTCCCATAATGTTACAGATGAGAAGAAATGAATTAACTTTAAAGGTATTTTCTAATGGCTAACTTAAGCTAGCACATCAATTCTCATTCCTTCCCTATTCAGACCAAACCAAGCTGCATTCTGATACCTGGATCAAATCATTGGAAGGCATCAACAAAATATTCCTCCATAGAGCTCCTGGTGAGGAATGAAGATTTGTTATGGATGTGTTTCCAGTTATAAATTACCGTTGGGATAACAAAATGCAAGCATACCAGCTTTGAAACAAGTAGGTAGTTTTCAGTGCCCTAGCCAAATTATATGAAGTATGAGGGGACCTGAGCTTTTAAATATTTTTACAGATTTAGTAAATTATAGGGAACAAAGGGGAAATTAAAGTCATTTTCCTTAAATGTATAACTCTAAATACAGGAAATGAAATGAAGAAAATAAATAAAATGAAATACAAATGCTATGCAGTTAAGAGGGCCAATCAGTATTAAGTGAAAGTACAAAAAAAAAAAAGATTATTGAACAAGCAAAATCTTGGACTACACTGAAAAGGACCGCCATTTCCAGGAAAAATATGGAAAAAGGCTCTATTTCCCAGGTGCTGTGTTTAGCTGCCCTAACTTAATCTTTTGGGGGCCCAGTTATTGAAATGGAGTCTTGGCTAAGTGCTCCTATTTCAATACACATCACTGGATAATACAT
Organism: Desmodus rotundus; assembly: GCF_022682495.2. NCBI lineage: Eukaryota > Metazoa > Chordata > Mammalia > Chiroptera > Phyllostomidae > Desmodus > Desmodus rotundus. The sequence goes on along the minus strand of NC_071388.1, from coordinate 69,864,787 downwards.
ATATTTTTGCATGTCAATAAGAAAATTAATACATATATTAAGAAGGAAAAGTAAATTAGGGCTAAAAGCACATGCAAAATGAGGAAGACCCCTTCTGCTTGCAGATAAATGCATTTTTAACCCTCAATATCTGGTACCTATTTAGGGTCTAACCCCAGACCAGACTCACAACCAAGTAAGAAGAGAAATTCACTGGTATATATTTATGACCTCTATGTGATCTATCTTAATACCTTTCACCTCTGACTAGTCATGAGGTTTATCAGGCTAATCTAAGGCCTTTGAGACACAAGTTAAACTTAGCCTGCTTCATATCCTATTACCTTTTACCACTAAGCTTGTTAAAGATATTAAACCATGTAGATATTTTAAGAAACGCCATTAAATATTTAGGTTGCATTGATGAATCTAGAATCATTCATACACTTTTAAACCAATAATTAAATATAATTTCTGGAACTCCTAATAATTATCTTCTTTGCATAAATGAACCTGACTGCGAACTTTCTCCTATATTGTAGGGTTAAGGAAGAAAAAATATGAAATAGAAAATGTGGTATTATAAATGGTTCACGTTCCTGGGCCAGATGAACTGTCAAAAAGCATCTTACTTGGTATCAGAAGATCTGGGGTCTAGTTTTAGCTTTGTTATTCACAGATCTGTGAAGAACTTAGGCAGATTTTTTTAATTTAAAATTCACTTGCATTATTAATCAATAAGAATAATATAAATTAGCACTGTTCAACAGAACTTTCTGCAATGATGGAAGTGTTCTGTGTCTTTGTGGTAACAAATAGCCACATGTGGTTCTTGAGGACCTAAATTAGGGCTAATGTGTTTGAGAAATTAAATTTTTATGCAATTTTAAATAATTAATTGTACATTTAAACAGTAAAAAAGCAGCTAGGAGATAGAAATGAAAATACTGATAGTGTTTGACCACATCTATAAGAGCAAAAAAAAAAAAAAATCATGGTTAGTTATATAAATGTAGCAGTCACAAGTAAGTCTCTAAAAACAAGCATGTTTCTTACTTAGGGATGTCCCTTGAAAAATGTATGACCTAAACTAATCCTTCAATGTATAAGGATCCAAGGCTAAGCGAAAATCAGAAAAAAAGGATCAATTTGCAAAGGAAAATATAATATAATTGAAAGGAATTTTTAAAGATATTTTCAATTTTCTACAGGCAGAATTATAAAGAGTTGAATGCACACAGAATTCTTCTTAAAACTGAGCTGGCTCAGAAGCCTCCTTTGAAGTCAATATTATACTACATGATGGGGAGCCAATCATGTGATATTATTAGTCTGTAGTTGGGGTTGAAATTTGGCCCTTGGGCCATTTGCAAGAGCACACTTACTTTTCAAGAACTCCATAAATTCTAAAAAGTGACTTTACTAAAAACATGTAGCTTTATAATTCCTAGAGTACAATAAGGACCACAATTGTAACAAAATTAACTTAGCTACTATTGAAAAAAAAATCCCCTAGTAGGTCTATTCCATTGAAGCGCACTGTTATTCAGAGAAATCTTCACAAATATAAATATATTTTAGTACACATTAGGGAAAAAGCTGATTTTCCTTGTTTGTCTGTGCTTAGAAAATGGAGTTTCCATGCAAAATAACAATATTAATATTTTTAAATAGTTAAAGATTAATAATTCTTATAACTTAGATTCCATCATGGATCTACTAAAATTGTCCTTAAAATAACGTTATTTGAATCTTTTATTTTTAATTATTTTATTGTTTATTATATTACAGTTGTCTCAATTTTTCCCTCTCTGCCTGCCTCCATCCTGTCCCATCCCCTGCTCCCACAGTCCATCCCCACTCCATTGTCCATATTTGTGGGTCATTCACACATGTCCTTGGTTAAGTTTATCCCTAGGTATTTTATTTTTATTTTTTTGGTGCTATAGTAAATAGGATTTTTTTCTTAGTTGCTCTTTCTTATAGTTCATTGTTGGTGTACAAAAAATGTCCTTGATTTCTGAATATTAACTTTGTATCTCACTAGTTTGCCAAATTCACTTATTAGGTTGAGTAGATTTTTGGTGGAGCCTATAGGGTTTTCTGTGCAGACTATAATGTCTGCAAATGACAGTATCACTTCCTCTTTTCCAATTTGGATGCCTTTTATTTCTTCTTCTTGTCTGATTGCTGTGTTCCAGTACCATGTTGAAGAAGAGTGGTGAGAGTGGACAGCGTTGTCTCATTCCTGATCTTAAGGGAAATGCTTTTAGTTTTTTACCATTGAGTATGATGTTTGCAGTAGGTTTTTCATTTATGGCCTTTATTATGTTGAGGAATGATCCCTTTACTTGTACTTTGCTGAGTGGTTTGATCATAAGTGGGTGTTGTACCTTATCAAATATTTTTTCCACATCTATTGATGTGATCATGTGATTTTTGTCTTTCATATTGTTTATGTGAGGTATCACATTTATTGATTTGTGAATATTGTGCTATCCTTACATCCCTGGAATAAATCTCACTTGATCATGGTGCATGATCTTTTAAATGGATTGCCGGATCCAGTTTGCTAGTATTTTGTTGAGAATTTTCTCATCTATGTTCATCAGAGATATTGGCCTATAATTTTCTTTCTTTGTTGTGTCTTTACCTGGTTTTGGGATTAGGATGATATTAGCCTAGTAAAAAGAGTTTGAGAGTCTTCTCTGTTCTTTAATTTTGGGGAATAGTTTGTGATGGATCAGTGTTAATTTCTCTTTGATTGTTTGCTAAAATTCGCCTGTGAAGCCATCTGGTCCAGGGCTTAAGTGTGTCGGTAATTTTTTGATTACTGCTTCAATTTTGCCAGTTATTATCAGTCTATTCAGGGTTTCTACTTCTTCCTGATTCAGTTTTAGAAGATTGTATGTTTCTAGAAATGTATCCATTTTGCCCAGGTTGTCCAATTTCTTGGCATATAGTTGTTCATAGTAATTTCTTACAATTCTTTGTATTTCTGTGTTATCAGGTGTTACCTCTCCTCTTCCATTTCTGATTTTATTTATTTGGGTCCTCTCTCTCTTTTTTTTCTTGATGAATCCTCTTAAAGGTTTGTCAATTTTGTTTATCTTTTCAAAGAACCACCTCCTGGGTTGATTGATCCTTTGAATTATTATTTAGTCTCTATGTTGTGTAATTCTGCTCTGGTCATGATTATTTCCTTCCTTCTGCTTACTCTGGGCTTTGTTTGTTGTTCTTCTAGGTCTTGTAGATGTACTGTTGTTTTTTATTTGAGATTTTTCTATCCCTTTTAGGTAGGCCCGTACTGCTATAAATTTCCTTGTCAGTACAGCCTTCTCTGTGTCTCATAGGTTTGGGATTCTTGTGCATTCATTTTAATTTGCTTCCCGGTACTTTTTGATGTCTTCCTTGATCTCATTGTTAACTCATTCATTATTTTATAATCTGTTATTTGGCCTCCATGTATTTGAATGTTTTTGAAATTTTTTTCTTGAGGTTGGCTTCTAGTTTCAAGTCATTGTGATCCAAGAAGATGGCTGATATGATTTCAATTTTCTTGAATTTATTAAGGCTCATTTTGTGTCCTAACATGTAGTCTGTCATTGAGAAGGATCCATGAGTACTTGAGAAGAATGCACACTTTGCTTCTTTGGGGTGAACTGTTCTATAAATATCAATTAAGTCCTTTTGATCTAGAGTATTGTTCAATACTGCAATATTTTTGTTAATTTTTTTTTGTTTGGAAGATCCATCCATTGTTGACAGTGAGGTATTTAAATCACCTACAATGACTGTATTGCTATCTATATCTTTCTTAATGTCCTCCAGTATTTTAAAAATATATTTAGGTATACCTACATTAGGTGCCTATGTTTATAAGAATTATATATTCTCCTTGGACTACTCCCTTAAGTATTATGAAGTAACCTTCATAACACAAAAGCAATTATGAGAGGAGAAAGGGGAAGAGAGCTACTACTTGTAATTAATTGAAAGAGGAGAATGGGGAAAAGGAACAAAGAAAATGTAACAAAAATAATAAATGGAGAAAAGGGAATAGTGGAGTAGTCTAAGAGAGGAGTAGAACAGGGGATATGAAAGAAAAATTACAGCAGCAAAAATAAAAGAAAAAGAAAAAATAGATACAAGTATAAATAAAATAGCTATGAAAAAGAAAAAAATAGCTAAGATAATGAAAAAGGATTTTCCTCAGCACAGTTTAGATCTTCTCTTTTGGTTTCTCCTTTTGGATACCACTCTACTGTCTGGATCTGGTATACGCCGATGCCTGGTTTTGTCCATGTCTGGCCCTCAGCCACCTTTTCGAAGCTACAAGTGATCCACAGTTTGTGGCTGGTTCCTCTGGGCTTGGCTGCTCCTAGGTTGGGCCAAGCTGTTCTGCAAAGCTAATTTTTATCAACACTGGGTCAAGGGTGTGTCAGCAAATGTCCCAAGTTGCCACAGGATCCACCTCTGCCAGACTCTGTCTGCTGGCCTGCTATCAGTCTTAGCCTAATTTCAGGCCGGACGATTTCTGAGAAGGCTTCCTGCAGAAACAAGGGGCTGTGATTCCTGGATCTCCCATGGCAGGTGTGTTTCAGACTTCAGGGAAGATGGAGGGTTTGTTCTTCTTCCCCAAAACCACTACTCTGAGTCTCTCTGGGATTATTTCTCTGTACTCAGCAGTGTGAGGCCCATATTAGGGTTCCTGAGCCCAGATTTTGGGTGTGTTGAATGCTGGAAGGGTGGTTCTGTGGCTCTCCCATGAGAGGGGTATCCCGTCTGTTTCCCAGCATAGTGTATGGATTGGCTGTGTCTCATAGCCAGTCAATTGGCTGTGTCTCCTGCTGCCAGTCTCTTGATGACCCCTGAGTCTGTTTTTGTTGCTGTTTTTCAGTAACGATTAACATGCAGGATGGGAGAGAAGACAGAAAAAAGAAGGAAAAAAAAACCCAGAATACCAAGGCAGAGAAAAACTGACATCAGAGGGGGAAAAAAGGATGTGCTGAGTGGAGCAAACAGGTTTACAGAGGTTCTGGAGAGGAGATTTCCAGAGGGTGGGGGAGTATTATATCAAAGAGTAAGGTGAATGATTTCCTCATGGGAGAGGCTAGCTCTTCACAAGAAAGATGGTTGTTGTGGAGTCCAGGAACATTGAGCCTGGGAAACTCCAAAGCCGCCGGCCCCAATATTCTCCCCAGGGCCTCCCACTCCCAACTCTTCTCACATGACTCCAGACTGCTCCATCCGCCCCTTCTGAGACCCAAGGTGGGTAGCCACACACACACAAAATCTGTGGTTTGACCCTTTAGGGGAGGAAAAAGTAAAAGGTGGTGAGTTTTTCTCTCACAGTTTTTGTCCCTCCCCAAGGCAGAGAGCCTGTTTATTGGTGGGAGCTTTCCCCCATCTGGCTAAGGGCTCAACCGCCACCACAACCTCCTCTACCTTAAGAGGGCTTCCGGGTGTGGGTAGAATCCCCAGTCAGGGCACATATAGGAGGCCACCTATCCATGCTTCTCTCTCACGTCCAAGCCTCTTCCCCTCTCCCAAATTAATAGATTATATCTTGTATGCATTGCCTTCTTTAAGGTTTCGTATCATCCAGATGTGGTGGGGGACGGAAGGGATGACTCCAACAGCTATATGATAATATGGGGCTGTGGCAGGGCGTGCTCACACCACTTCCCTCCAGTGAGTCAGACTCAGGTTCCCGCAGCTGATCCAGGCTTCCACCGCTGGGCCACTACAGCTGCACTGCTGTGTTCCCAGGGTGGACTCTGCCACCAACCTCCTCAGTCAGACTCTGCCCCATTCGCAGTTCCCATGGCATCCTAGGGTGAGGACAGGTCCTTCCTCAGTAAGTTCTGCAGTCCCCAGACCCTGGCTTCTGGCAGAGGCGGGGTGCATGACCCTGCCTGGGGTGGAGGGCACTGAGAGATGTCTGGGCACCCAGGTGTGTGCTCTCCAGAGGCTTCTTCCCAGGTAGGATATTTTAAATTTTTCAAAATGGCTCCTGCCCAAAATCTGTACCACCAGAGGCACCAGACTGGGGAGCAGCAGCTTCTCCACCAGGAGAGCCCAGGTCACACTTTCACATGTGCCCGCACACTCACTATGTATTTATTTGCTCACTCACATATGCTCTCACTCACACTCAGTTGGACTTTTAAGTTGACTGCTCTGTGGGTTAGCTACAAGGCTGGCGCAGGGCTAGGAGCAAGGAGAAGGAGCTTACAACTACTCTGTGCCATCTTGGAACTCTGTGAATCTTATTTATTGCATAATGAAATCATAACATTCTTGACAGATACTGAGTATCAAAATAACATGCAATGTATGCTCATACTATACAGCTATTTGCATAATGAAATTAGTTTTTAAACTCTTGGTCCAGGTGCTTCTCCTCTATCCTAGAAAAATAAATAAACTAATGGAATAACTGACAGCTATAAAATCCTCTATCTAAAAATATCACCAAATAGGAAAAGTAAAGCAACATATATAATAAAAAATTCTATAAAATCTAGTCATTTTTGTGTTCATTGAGTTTGTCTTAGAATGATGCAAACTTATAGTAATACACCACAATATTTCATCATATTTGACATGTTATAAATTTAAAGAAAAAATAGACTGATAAGAACAATCATTGTAATTTTCTGAACTATGTATGCCAGATATGGTTAATACAAAAATAGGTACTTTAATAATGGAAGTGAAAATAGTAGCATAAAATATAGCATAACAAAAAAAGACCTAAGCTAAAAAAATTAAGGGCAGTATACTTTTTAAAAATACACATACAATTTGCAGAAGAAAATGTTTTCTCATGTTAAAAAGTTTAAATACAACTCCCAAGCTACCCAATCTATGATTCTCTTCCATAGCACTTACAACCTTAAAATACATTCTATTGTTTCTTTATTATTTTTCCCCAGATTAGGAATGAGAGATCTGGCCCTGTTTAGTTTACTGCTATAGTCCCAGCTCCTAAATCAGAGCCTCACCCATAGTAAGGGGAAAATAAATATTTTTTGAATTATAAAAAATAATTACTATTTACCCTAATTCTACCTTTTATAATTTCAGGGAGAAACACTACCTATACACCAATTCTTGAAACTCTTATCTACAATGAAGCTATCCAAAAGCAGTGACTATACATATAAAATATATGGTATTAGATACTCAAAAGCTAATTAACACTATTTTATTTATATTTAAATAAAGCTATGGAAATGTGTAAATGTTATTTCAGATTCTGAAATTACTCAATTACTTTTCCTCTGCAATTATTAAGAAAATAAGGAATTAAAGATAGAAAGATAATAAAATCTTATACAACTTTCTAAAAAGAAAGAATGACATTGTAACCTATGGGTTAGTTTTATACTTAAGAAAAAAAGAGTTTTAAATTTTTAGCAATTTATAATAATTTTATTCTTAACTCATTTTTTAGAATAAAATTCTAAAAATTCTCATTTACCACTAGAGCTAAAGAAATATACACTAAGGTTGTGTGTGCTATGATTTTGGCCTAGAGTAATATTTTTCAATTATGAAAGTAATCTTATTTATTTTCATGACACTTCAAGTCAGGAAATAAACTGGTTTCAAAAACTGAATGAATTCACTAATTGTGTTATCTCAAATAAATATTTTCTCTGCACATTTATATCTTTGTTATATATAACATGTTATATAACATTTTATAATCATTAAAAGCAAGTATCAAGCAAATGATGAAAATTAGGATGTTGGTGAAAATAAACAGATAAACCCATATGCAGAAGAATCAACTGCAAATTTCAGCTTCTCATTATTTTGAAACTCTCACAAATTTTTGTCTTAATGTTTTAAACAATATCCTTACCCTTGTATAACATAAATAAATAAGAGTGATATCATATCTCAACAACAGAAATATTTTTTTAAGGATAAAAATATGAACCTCTGATTATTTTATTTTACTAAGGCATCTTTCCTTTCAAAACTTTTATAGTTCTTTGGAGAAATTATCTTTTAAAGAAATTTTAAAAGTGCAAGCCACTTTTTTAAGTGTGGTGTTTTTCTTTATTAATCAAATGCAGTGTTTCTTTCACTGAATTTTAAGTCTCCTAGGTAGGCAGCTGATAAGACACAGAAGCACCTAAGTAAGGTGACTTAAGAAATCCAAAGAACATAAGATCATGCACATCTTCCTTTTCCTCTGAAATTCTTTTTGTTTGTTTGTTTGTTTACTTTGTCACGTCCATTATGGTGTCACCTACATGAACTTTTTAAAATATGAAAACATGTGAAATGTTAAACTGTCATTTCTTCATTAATGTAAATTGGTTCATCACGTTGCTTTCTTCCTAACTGCTATTTGAGTTTTGCATCTCTAAGGAATATTTCATGACAAAATAAAATTCCAAGCACATTTCTGTACTCAACATGCATCTATAGATTTTGGATATCTTTAAGATGTTCATCAGTCAGGATGGACTTAACGTTTCCCTCGGCTTGACTACGCTTTAGGCCTGACCTTCCTTTCTTTTTAAAGATTTTCTTTAGAAAACTTGAAATTTTAATTCCTTTCTTTGCCCCTTTGAGATATACGTAAATCTTTTACAAATTCTCTTGTCTGTTTTACTACCAAGAAATGTCTTTTCAAGGACCTGGGAGAGTCCTCTGTAGTCATCAAGGAAGATAGAGTCCCAATCCCCATATCTCCCAGTCTCAGCTGGAGGGTAGAAGCTTAACTTCCACAGGCACCAATTAGGAAATACAGATGGCCTAAACCAGAGAAAAACATTAGCAGACTGAGGAAGTAACTCCCTGTGTTCTGCACATCTCATTGATCAACCTGCTCCTTACCATCCTCCAGAATTTTTTAAGAGCCCTCCCACCAACTGTTTCAGCACAGTTGAGTTCAGACTTACATATGGCCTTTGTCTCCTACTGCAATAGTCTTGAATAAAAATCTTTGTTTACCTAACGTTGTCCTGCTCAATTTTAACTTTGAAACAATCTATGCGAAATGTAATATCTAAACACAATAATCCCCTGTAACTTTGGAAGCATGCTGTGATCACAGAACATCTGTGGGGCAAGACCCAGAAATGTCAGGAAAAATAAATAAATAAATAAATAAAGGAATATATACATACACATTTACATACACATGTATGCACATATATATACACACACATAATTATATATCAAAAAACTTGCTTATTGGTTACCATAAATTGCTGAATATCTAAATAAGACTATTTGTTTCTTGTTTCAGTTATATACTTCCAGGAAAAAAGATTATTAATATTTAAATAATCTTTAAATGTCTAAACACACCAGATTTCTTTGAGAAAATAATCACATCAATTTTTGAGCAATTTGTATCTGAGAATTTGTTCTTCATGGAAGACTGTTAAGATTCAGGGCTTGGGGACCTTTAACTCAAGTTTGCAATATTCAATACTACCTACATAAAGAAAAGTAATACATTTTTAAGAAAATTTTATGACCATTCATTGATACGAGAAAATATCCTGAATCAAAAAGCAATGATTAATAGTTATAAAATATTCAAGAAATCTCCTTAGTTTGCTTTTTAAACTGTAAAGATAGAAAAGGACACCATTTACTAGTTTCATTCCAGGAGTAATGTCACTCTGAAGCTGTTGACACACAAACTAGATCCAACAACGCAATGTCAGTTAACTTGCCCAGGAGCTATTTTTTTCTTTTTTCTTTTTCTCTTTTCTGATGAAGGAGAAAAAGACATAGGAATTTTAATATTGATGGACTAAATTCAGATCAGTTTTATAAACACATGTTGATTATTAAAGCTGTGTCCGCTAACACAAGGTGCCAAGATAGCATGAATAGAGCATGAGCCTTTGTCCTGAAAAACACCCTCTTTAGTTAGGTAGTCACGTAAGAAAATGGTGCTGTTTCACTGTGGTAGATATCCATGGGCAACAGAGGACGACTCTTAACTCTGAGACTTCACAGGTTTCCTGAGAGCGATAATTCCCCAAAGGAGCCAAATCTGGATAAAAGATGAGTAAGATTTAGCCAAACAATGAAGTTGGAGATAGTTGTAACATGGCAGCCAGGCATTTTCTTGAGTGACTAGGTGGTGCTATCAAATAGCATCAGGCAAGGACTGACAAGAAAATAGGTGGAAGTGGATGTGTTTGAAGAGGCTGTGGGAACTCCGAGTGGATATGTTCATTTATAAATGTATACATTCATGTGCCACATGATGACTTTCTGTTAACAACTATTACTAGTGACTTTGTAGCCATTGTAGTGTGGTAGCACGAATCATTACTCATATGTTTGTGGCGATGCTGGTGTAAACAAGCCAGTTTACACTTCCAGTTGTATGAAAGAGTAGCCCATAAAATTATGCACAGTACATACTACTGATAGTAATAATGAACAACTGTGTTACTTGGTTATGCATTTACTATACTATACCTTTATCATTATTTTAGAGTATACTCTACTTTAAAAAATCTGCTATAACATGGTACCCTATGTTACATAGGCAGCAGCCTCATTCTTCCTGTGTTTAGCATGTTCTTAAATGCAGCATTTTCTCTTCTGTTTGATTTAATCCTTTTTTTTGGGGGGGGTACAGTAACACACTGTACAGACTCGTATCTTAAGAGCAATAAGCTATACCAGATATCCTAGGTGTGTAGATAGGCTCTACCATCTGGATTTGTGTAAGTACATGCTACGTATCATGTCCACACAATGGCATTGCCTAAGGATGAATTTCTCCAAATGTTCAGCATCCCCGTCCCTAAGCAGTACAGGACCCAGGTATGGATTAAAGATGTAGACTTGGGAATCATCAAAGCCATCCATGGTTCATGCATAAAACTTGAAAATAGGTGTGATAGCCCAGAGAAAGACAAGAGTTTTGAATTTGAGAGATTTGTGGTCAACCTTAACATTTAAATGATAGGCACAGCAGGAGCCCAGAAATGAAAAGTATGTAGAGTTAATGGTAAAACATACCCCAGAGAGTAATGACTTCTAGAAAGTTATGTTTGGCCAACAGAATACAACAGAGAAGTCCAGTAAATTGAATGAATGTTCTCACTGGATTTGGCCATATTGAGTCATTGTTGAACTATACTTTACATGTTTAATTGAAATTATGAACTAAAATATATTGTGATGTATTGGTGAATCCATTAAATCTGAGAGATTAGTGATTGTGAGTGTATATAGTTAAAATAGTTTTTTTTTTTAATTTTAGAAGGGTATGAAAAAACAGAAAGAAGAGAATTTTTTAAATAGAGGAGGAGAGTCTATGACCATACCAACCTGAACACACCCAATCTCATCTAAGTACAGGAGGAGAGAAATTACTGGAAGAGTTAGAGGTAAAAGATAAATGAAATAGAGGATATATTGATGGAATACAGTTCCTGTTGACAAGAAAGGGGATGACATCAAGTATAATTTTGAAAAGATTGGCTTTGATCAAGGGATCACCTCATCTCCTGTGAGTGAGATAAGAAGTGAAGAAAAATGAGAGATTAATGAAGATATCAATGTATTTGAAAGGAGAAAGAACACTAAATTAGTTTATACCTAATAATTTTCATTATATTTTTGAATTTGCTGGTTTGTGGGGAGAGAGAAAAATATGGGTGCAAAGGAGACTCAAGAAAATGACTGATATCGTCAGATAGGGAACTGCAAGTGTGGCCCAAAGATAGGTAACATTACTGATGAACGGTATTGAAAACTCAGTAATACAAATTACATCTGGATCACTAATGTATTCTTCACTCGACCTTTGCATAGCTTAGGTCATTTGCAAACATCTTTGAGTTAATAACTCGTAAGCACATTTTGTGTGCTAAAGCTGAAAACTTGTCCTCAGGTCTAAAACTCCCAACTTCTCCTCCCTCCCCATCTCCTGCAGACCTCTCTCCTCTTGCCTCTTGGTTGCTGTCACCACACACTCTAGTCTGAGGTTCTGTTCCCCTTAAGACCCATATGAGTGTATGATCATTCTTCCCTGGCATTTACTTCCTTGTCTGATCCAGAGATAGTAAATCAGTCCTCTTTAAATTTTTCAGTTTCATTACCAAAGCCTCTGGGAAAACAGGCAGCATATAATGGAAGTTGTACCTATACACACACAACTCTGAATGACAGTAATTGCTTGTAATTACTGATGACCAAGGAGGAATTCTGAAAGAATACCACCTAGCATTTCTCCCGCTACTTATATTACCTTGAGGACAAGCTCGTCAAAGGAACATCTTCCTTCTGTTCTCTGACTTATTGAAATTGAAGCTTTAAGACATAATCAAGGCAGAACAACAGGTGCTCCCTTTCGTCAAGTGCGTCATTTGCATTTCCAAGTACCTCTGGATTCTAGGTGAGGACTTTTTCAAGGGGTTTAAGCTCCTTCCTTGAAAGATCTTTTTTTTTTGCATGAGCATATATAAAATGTTGAGAAAATTAACAGTTGAATAGATTAAAATCATAATCCCTAAAGATTTACAGCCTACCAAGGAAAAAAGAAAAAATTATATAAGGTAAAAGAGAAAAAGTTCTAAAGGAAAAGGTGAAATTGTCCATGGAAGAGAGTTTGAAGAGAATACTTTAGCAAAACATTTCAACATAGAAGGCACAGGAAACCAAGTGGGGAAGAGATGACATTTCCTACACCCATAGAGAGGTCCAGGAAACTTTCTTGTAACAGGATGGAATTGATTGCTTCAGTTTGGAAAAATATATTACTTGATAAAAATACCGTAATTCTTACCAATACCCTATAAACAAGGTTTTTAGTAAAAAAACAATTCATTAATGAAATCATGTTTGTCATTTTCAATCAACTGTAATGCTATGTTAATATCTGACAAATATACTTTAGATAAAAATAAAAAAAACCCTAAGGCTTATTGTGATATTCCAGCCTATAGCAACTACCCTGTTTTACACTAATTCATAATTGATGGCTCATGACATTGCCATTTTCAAGCCATTAGTTACACAATAACAATGTTAATTGAGTTTTAATTAAGTCAGCCGTATTCAAGCTTGGAATATTTTAGCTTTCTTTCACAGATAAATGATATTTCCTATAGTTATTTTTATATACATATTTTCATTTAAATCTATTTTTAAAACATCCTTAATTGCCTTTGAAAGATTGAGAATCAGTTTTGGCCATCATATTTAAATAGAGAATCATAAAATTTATATATCTTTGGCTACTTGGTACTAAAAGCATTCATATCTCACCATACACCAGATAATAATTCCTAAGGCAAAACATATTTTTTGTGATGATTATTTTTGAGAAGCTTGACACAATCAAATTTGTTCAACTCTTTCATTAATTTTCACTAATTTCACTAATTCATAGCAGAATGAATTATCAGTAATTATTAAGTGTATAAAAACGAACTTAGCTTTGATATCTTGGAAGCTTGACATTTATTATTCCAATTTTCTTATACTTAAACTACTGCTACAGTTTAAATAATGGATTCCTCTGTGTAAGAACATGTGCACATGTTTTTTACAAAGTCTGTGCATTGTCAATTATTGGATGGTATTGCTAATCAATACAAAGTCATAAATGTGTTAGTAATGTATTTCAGTTCATAGAATCATCTATGCTTCCACTCATACCAAACATATTCTATGCGGCAGAGAGAAAGAAGGAGCCCATACCGTTTGAGACAGGATGGATGGAACTGGAGAGCATTATGCAAAGTGAAATAAGCCAGGCGGTGAGGGATAAATACCATATGATCTCACCTTTAATGGGAACATAATCAACAGAAGAAAAAAGCAAACAAAATATAACCAGAGAAATTGAAATTAAGAATAATGTAACAATAACCAAAGGGGAGTTGGGAGGGGACAGTGGGGAGAAGGGTTTTCGGGAGCTACTAAAAAGGGCACATGGTCAAAACTAAGGGGGAGGGTAGAATCAAGGGAGGGAGGTGGGTTTGGCTGGGGTCGGGGGAGGAGTGGAGAGAAAATGCAGCCAGCTGTAATTGGACAACAATAAAATTTAAAAAAAGAAAAATATTCTGTTCTAAGATGCATATAATTGGAAAGGTTGAAAGCGAAAGATCTAATACAGCACATGCTTGTTGCTGCCATGAGCTTGCTGGACTTTAACTATGGGTCACTAGCAGTATCTCACCATGAAAAGAAATGCCTTGTGATTGAGATTAAGAAGAAAGCAGCCACTGTGGAGATAACAAGCATACAATCATAACCAGGTACAGATAATCTACTACTAGACATTGAAGTTGTACATTTAAAATATTTTATTTTACTTTATTTCTCTTTTTTTATTAGTGTTCAAATACAGTTGTCTCCATTTCCCCCCCCCCCACCATTCCCCCCATCCTACCCACCCCCACCTCCCACCCTGGATCCTACCCCACTTTGTCTTTGTCCATGGGTCCTTTATACATGTTTCTTGAAGACCCTTCCCCCTTTTCCACTCATTATCTCCTCCCACCTCCCCTCTGGTTTCTATCAGTTTGTTCTTTATTTCAATGTCTCTGGTTATAATCAACAAAATAAACAAGCAAGCAAAATATAACCATTTAAAATGGGTTAATAAACTTGTGAGGTAGCTATTATCCTAAAATTTTGCAAATGAGAAAATGCAGGTTACAAAGACTAAATCACCTGTTCAAAGTCTTGCAAGTGTTATGTGCTTATCTTGAACTCTATTTGATTGCAGAGCCATTCCCATTCTACTTTTCCTCCCAGAAAGCGTGACAGGCAGTGAGGATAAGGTAATATACTCAAGTCTATGATTCCACCTCAGACTTGCTTTATAAATAATATATATGCATTAAAAATATTAATGAAATTTCTGCTTTTATGTCCTGACATAATTCAGACCTTAGAACAGTATTATTGAGGAAACAGTGATAATTCTAATTAGCAATTCATCTGCTGCTCTTGAGGGTCATTTTTAAATTCTCCTTATTAACTTACGGCATTTCCCTTCTCAGACTGACTGTCATTTCCAGGAATAAGTTAAGGTAGATCAGACCTTCTAGGGTAGCAAGAAGCAGAACGTTATTAAAAAGAGCATTTAAGTAGTTAAAGAAGAAGTAGAAACTTATCAGAAGTAAATTGGCTATTAAATCATCATTGGCTGTTCTCTCATTTAAAATTTTAAGCATTCCAGGCAGATATAAATGAAATAACATTTAAGACTTCATTAAGAGTTTGGATCATGTTTAAGAATAGTTAAAGGACCTGTATAAAATATTCCTGTATATAAGCTAAGATCCAGATTCCCTCAATCCCTTCCCTTCAGCATAATGAATGGTCACAGAAAAAGTCCTGAGTGTTTTTTAAGTGTCAAGGAGTCTATTAACCAGCATGGAAATTATTATCCCGATTCCACATATCAGGGAACCAAGTGTCAGAGAGCTTAAGTAACTTGTTGGAGGTCACACTGTTAATAGGTGGAAGAGCAAGTGTTTAAACACAGAACTTTCTTACACCAAATCTGATGCTCGCTGAACTATCTAAGCCAATTACCGACAATAAGGACTACCAAGATTTTTCTGAATTTAACACTCAAAGAACTAACGTATCACACTGTAGCCAAGTCCTTTTCAGAATCAGAATTTTTGAGCCATGCCTGGACTCACTAATTATACTCCAGTAATTTCCACATCCAGAATGTATTTTTGAAGGTGATGTACAACCAAGACCTAATTTTCCAGTGTGTTGAGTAGGCAAGTACAAGGAAACCAGAGTACCTACTGTTTACTGTTTAGCTAAACTCATAAACCCTCCTCATTTACCCACACCTACTCAGAGGATGCTTATCGCCCCTCTTTGCTTACATAAAACTTCACTGCAGCTCATATGTCTGTCCCATCAATTCACAGCACAGGGTTTCCCCATGCTTATTCATCATCTATCCTCACAATCCTCACACACCCATATCCTGATGAAAGACACTTGCAACCCTAACCGTAGAGGAAGGATTTTTTTCAGAGACAGGATGTTTTTCTCAGAGCTCAAATCCAAAGTCTTTGCAGATCCTTCCACAGCCACTACGTATAAAGCCCACACTCCAGAGTTATCTGGAAAAAATAATATCACACAAATGTACCACCAAGACTGTTATTTATCAATACCAGCCTTAGTTATTGAGTTCAGGAAGGAATCTAAAGCGAAGAGCGAATTACCTATGTGTGTGAGACTAAGCCTTATTTCTCTCTTTGCCATCACCCTGCTTACCATAACTGCTGGAATTCAGCAAGTTGAAAGGAACTAATAGTGAAGTGACCATTAAGCTCCAGTATATCACAAATTTAACAATGCTAAATACATTTCTTCCTCTCTCTCTACTCTCGTTTCCATAGTGGTACAGACTGGGAAAAGGCTGTCCTCACAGTAAATTCTGGATAAGTACAATAACCTAATTGAAATAAATAAATGTCAAAAATGTCTTAGTTATATGGAAAAATATATAATGCAATATACTTTAGAATATAATTTGAATATTCAATATCAAGATTACATAGTATAATTTTGCTTTATCTTTGACTGATTTTTGTTTAAACTGATATTCTTGAAAGAATGATTTGTTCTCTTACTTCTAAGAGCATTAGAATGTTACTTCCACAGACCCCTTTTCTCTACGTTATTCTATCCACACCCAGTGAAAAACACCGTGGCATCTACTAGGTCTCAGACACCTATATTCTTCATTTAGTCCTACTAATAATCCCAAGAGGAAGGTATTAACTCATTTTCAGTTAAATTGCTTAAGATCAGTTAGTTGTAAGCCTGCTTCAACCTGAATTTTATCTCCTATAAATTACTGGGGCAGCAGAGCCAAATCTCTTGGCATCTCTTGTTCCTCATTCAGTAGAAAAAGAGATGGATTGGCACTGTGCCCGAAACAGAATGACCACCTAGTAAATAAGTGACCAGATTCATACGTTTTCTTCTGGGAAATACAGGGGACATCAAGATCATGGAAAACTAAAGAACAAACACAGAGAAGTCTGGACTGGAAGAGGAAGTGCAAGAGCTGACTGACACAAAGATTTTACATTGAGCCTATCTACATGTAAAAGGGTTGGCGAGCAATTCAACTCAGCAATGTGGAACTTAAGAAGGCATTAAATATATACACGTATACAATACAAATTATATAGATATATAAAGTAATATATTTTTCTAAGCCGTTTGAACTATTACAGCATGTTTTCTTTTTTCTTTTTAATTGTTGAAGATATTCTAGAAAATTTGAGGAATTTTCAAATACGATGCAATATCCTGGAATTTCATGTGTAAATATGGCAACTTTGCTGTCTGCATGACACACCTGAGGCAGCAGGTATGAAGATGGCCGTGGGTTTTCAGTGAGTGGTCCGCGAGTCTATGCATTTGAGTGCCTTGTGAAATAAGAGGTATGTTGTCATTCTACACTGTGAGTTACCATTAAGAACCGTTTTGTTACTTACCTATAATTTTGAAACCAAACTTTGTGGAGGTGTGGTTTAAAGGAGTGCTTTTTAACCAGTAAACATTATTGAGAGCTTAGAATTTAATAGGAGACTTAATGTTCAGGAATCTATAACTAGCTGTTGTTTTTAGATAGCTGCTCTGATGGAATTTCTTCCCTCCCGTGTCCCACTGCAATTCATTTTAGGCAGCAACGAAGCACAGAATAGTAAATGGGATGTAGAAACCACAATTTGGTGATTATTGATATATTTTAATAATGTTAAAATATAATTTAAACGTTGGAGGCATTTTTAAGAAACACTGATACATATTCTCATCCAAATACTTCAGAATTCTCAGGTGGATGGAGACAATAGGCAGGTCAGTGTGATATAAAGAATGCAAGAGCTGGCGTAAGAGTTTAAATTTGAACCCTGGCTACACAAACTGGCTGCATCTCCTTGAACAAGTTAACTTTTCTAAGACAATGGAACTTGACCTAAAGTCAGGAGAACAAAGTGCAATAAAGCAAGGGAATCATAAGTACATATACATTTTAAAGTGTTCTGTAAATTCTAGTTTTCACTGGTGTGCTCTAAGTTATTAGTAAATTTAAAACTGATTTCTTAAACCATGTGGCCTCTTGATAAAAAAAAAATTGGAAAGAAAATGTTAGTTTTCTTAAAAACAATTAAAAACATTTCTGGACCATCTCATAAATACTTGAATTTTATCTGATTTGAATTTTATTTTCTTTCACTCCAGATATAATGAGAAAGGCATTTATAAATGTTTGAAATATTATTTCATACTTATGTAATTTCAAATGCTCATAAGGAAGGTGGACTCCTTTAAGATGCAAGTTGGTCTGAGATTTGGAATTAATATTATCTGCCCAAGTGCTCTGATGTCACAAAGAAGTTCCTAAGCCTACATTACCCACCTATAAGCAAGGCTGGTGAGAGAAAAATGGAGGGGAAAAAGACGCACTGATATCCTGAATGATTAAAAAAAAAAAAAAACTTCTAGAAACTCCTAGAATGTTAGGAAAAAATAATTTTGTATATTTACAAATACAAACCAAATGGTCCCAGGTTAACTTGCTTCTTGTGTGAACTGAAAGAAACAGATCACAGCCAACGGGACAGTTTGGAAAATCATTCAAGAACAAGAGGCTTTGAGATCTGTCCTCCTCCAACTGAAGAAAGTAGAAAAGCCTTCAAATTTCCTTAACATACTTTTATTTTGACAGTCCAACAGTGCCGCCTTTTGTGAAAGCATGATCATTGATCTTTTAAAAGCCTTTTCTGAATTTATATCTTTGTATTATATGGTATTTAATCAATACTTTTTAATTCTGAGGACTCCCTCCTATGTTTGTCCTTTTATTTCAGCACTGTATGTGTTTCAGCAAAGGTAACTGTAAAGGTGCTGGAAGGTAACAGGTTAAGAAATGTCTCCCTCTTGATTCTGTTCAGATCAAAGGTGGAAAAAGTGTGAGAAAGAAAGAAAGAGCAGAGCTGGTAGAAAAGAAATCTGCCCTCACTCTTCCTCATTGTTTTTTTTTTTTTCTTTTGAGTCTTATCTGCTTGAAAAACCTAGTAGTAAAAACAGAATAAGTAATAATTTGATCATTAGTCCCATCTAATTGTTTTCTCCTTTTCATAAAGTTATTCTTGCCCATGTCATTTTTTCTCTCAGAAGACCCACGGGCATGGACAACAGCTGGGACTTGACTGCGGGTGTGGGAGGGGAGTGGGATGGATGGAGGAAGGCAAGAGGGGGAAAATCGGGACAACTGTAATAGAATAACAATTTTTAAAAATGATTTAGTAAAAAAAAGCAGAAGGGAGCCCTACTTGAGATAAAACTATTGACAACAACCTTAAAACATCCTCAACAATGAGTACTTGTGTCTTTGTCAATGCCTCTTAATAATTGTTAGCAGTCACTCACATTTATTGCAATGTTTAGGTAAATAGAATTATTTTAAAGTGCATTATATCTTTTTCATTCCAAGTGTTTTGATACATTTCATATCAAAGATTTAGCATCAAAAATTTCAGATATGAGAATCAATATCTTATAAGCAATAAGATTATAAAATTCTACATTAATGCTCTATATAAATATAAATTCCCTATGCATAATGATTATACATGGTATTACAAACTAAACATTTGTGTCCTCCAAAACTTGACTTGATGAAATTCTTACTCACAGTATGACAATAAGGAGGGTAGGACCTTTGGGAAGTTATTAGGTCGTGAGGGTGGAACTCTCATGAATGGCATACATATTCTTGTAAAAAGAAACCTCGGAGAGCTCTCTCTAACTCTCTCTTTCCTCCACGCAAGTTTTTAAGGAGAAAACATTGTATCAAATCTAGAAGATGGTTTCCAGCAGAACCCCATCTTGCTGGCACCCTGATCTCAAACTTCCAGCCTCCAAACACTGTGAGAAATATTTTCTCTTGTTCATAAGCCACTTCCTATGCTACCGTTATAGCAAGCCCAACTATGACACATGATGAGCCAATATTCCAAAAATTGTATATAAAATTACCAGTCTATCAAAAATTTTATCTATTTGAAAGTAATATGCTAACTAAGCATCTTTTTTTCTTATTTGTTTAAAAACCAAAAGGTTTGGAGCCTAATGTGATATTATTCTTCCGCTTCATTTTCCCTCATAATGAGGATTATAAAGTGCTATTGTTTTCAGAGTAGCACTTTAACTGAAATTATTCTTTCCATACCTTCTCACTATTATTAAGCCATTTAAATAGGTTCATAGTTCAGGATTTTTAAGCAATGGTATATTGAAACTTTAATTTCTTTTCACCCCTGGTAATTTTCAAAGTTAGCTTTAAATATCGCACCATGCTCTTCAGGGACTGGACCAGTGTATACTGATGTCTCAGTGTATATAAATATTAATAGCACTTTTATCATCTACCTTTACCCTCAATTCCTGATTGGGAGAATAAATTAAATAAAAATCCTGGTTTTGGAGAAAAATAATGCATATAAAGTATATTTGTCAACTTTAGTGTATAGCTTTTTGCCAAGACAGTTCATGCTTATGAATTTGTTTGCATATTAACTGTTTGCAATCCACCAGGGAGTTTTTGCTTTGCTTTGATTTTTGTTTTTAAGTAACATGATTGGAACCACTTCCTCCTCCTCCCATCTCTTCCCTGATTCTTCCCAGAATGTTGCCAAGCTAAGTAAACAAACACTGTATATTGTTAAATATACAGTGCTCCCTAGCATGTATGGGGAATTAGTTACAGGACCCCTGAGGATACCAAAATCCTGGAATGCTCAAGGCCCTTATATAAAATAATGGAGTATTTGCCTATAACCTACCTACATGCTCCGTGATACAAGGACTCATGGACATGGACAACAGTGTGGTGATTGCTGGGGGGAGGGGGGTATGAGGGGACTAAAAAGTAATGTAAAAATTACAATAAAAAAGTTAAATAAATAAATAATCTCTACATACAACTTAAATGCTGTATAAATATTTGTACTGTTTAGGACAAGAGTCCCCAACCTCCAGGCCAGGGACCAGTGCCTATGAGTGGCCTGTTAGGAACCTGGGCGCACAGCAGGCAGTGAGCAGGGGCTAATGAAGCTTCATCTATTCACTGCCACTCCCCATCGCTCACATTACCACCTGAGCTCTGCCTCCTGTCAGATCAGGGGTGGCCTTAGATTCTTATAGGAACACAAACCCTGCTGTGAACTGCACATGCGAGGGATCTAGGTGGCAGGCTCCTTATGAGAATCTCATGCCTGCTGATCTGAGGTGGAGCTGAGGTGGTGATGCCAGCGCCGGGGAGCAAGTACAAATACAGGTTATCACTAGCAGAGAAGTTTGACTGCACAGGGGTCATAATAAATCAATTGTTTCCAGACTCATATCAAAACCCTATCAGTGAGTGGCAAGTGACAATTAAGCTGCATCTGGTGGCAGGCTATAAAACAATCCCCCTCACTGGTCCGTGGAAAAACTGTTTTCCACAAAAACCAGTACCTGCTGCCAAAAGACCGGGGACCCCTGGTTTAGTAAACAAAACAAGAAAAAAAAGTCTGTTCATGTTCAGTACAGATGCAACTATCACAGGCCTAACCACATAGCACATCTCAGCTACATGTAACATTTCAATTCCGAATATTTTCAATCTGCATTTGCTTCAATCTGTGGATGCAAAACCAACAGATACAGAGGTCTGACGATGCTGCAGCTGGTGTAATAAACTTAATAGTCCCATGCTTCTTATTTAGGGTCTTAATTAACTATCTAGTTATGTCCTAATTAGCCTAATAAAAAGTAAGTTTAAAGAATTGTATCCTTCATTCTAACTTGATTTCTTCCAAGGATCCATCTCCATATTTTTCTTGTTAAAAAAAAAAAAAACAAAAAAAACTACTCTACCACTCTGCAATTTTTAAAAATATGGTTAATTCTTTTTGATTTAAACTATTATAATGATTTCTCCTTAAATTTGCATATCCTGAAGCTACTCTTCAACCTACCTTGTATTTTTTTTAAATGTGTTATTGTGGTAAAATACATCATACAAAATTTACTATTTTAACAACTTTAAGTGTACATTTCAGTTGCATTCAATTACTGTGCAACCATTATCATCATCCATCTCCAGGTTATCGCCATTTCAAAGTGAAACTCTGTACCCATTAAACAGTAATTCCCATTTTACCCTTCCTCCCAACCCCTCATAAATTCTACTCTGATTTCTGTCTCTATGAATTAACTCTTCCAGTGCCTCATATAAGTGAAATCATATAACATCCGCCCTTGCTTATTTCCCTTAGCAGAATGTCTTCAAGTTTTATTCATATTGTAAAATGTATCAGAATTTCCTTCTTTTGAAGGCTGAATAAGATACCATTATACATCTATGCAATCTTCCTCTATTGGACATTTGAGCTGTTTCTAAGGTTTCGGCTGTTGTGAATAAGGCCACTATGAAGATGGATGTACACGTATTTGTCTGAGTCCCTACTTTTTATTATTTTGGGCATATACCCCAAAATAATAAAAGTGGAATTTTTGGATCATATGGTAATTCTGAATGTAATTTTGTGAGGAATTGCCCTATTATTTTCAGGGTAACTGTGGAAAAGTATCTATAATCCCATCACCAATACACAGGCACTTCAATCTCACCACATCCACATGGACACTTGTTATTTTCATTTTAATTTACTTATTAAATAGTAACCCTAATGCACGTGAAGTTAATATTGCTATGGTTTTAGTTTCATAATGATTAGTAATTAACATCTTTTCATGTGCTTATTAAACACTTGTAACCTTCTTTCATTTTTCCTTTTTATTACCAAAACTTATAAAATATTCATTTATATTTACTGTTTTCTCTTTTTGCAAAACATTTTCAACCTCTCTACCTCCACCCCCATCCACATTCCTATGTAAAGTCTGACCAGAAAGTATCCAGTCATGTAATATGAATAATAGAGACATTTATTGAACAATATACAAGATACCAGAAACACTGTACATAGGACAATGATGCCTCAGTCTTCTTCAAGGTAGGCACCTTAGGACCTCAAACAGTTCTCCCAATGTTCATCAGCTGCCCCATCATATTTTCCTAAATGTCATCAAGAGTCTGAAATCTCTTCCCTTTCTAAGGTGATTTTAGTTTGGGGAAAAGCCAGAAGTCACAGAGCTCCAAATCTGGCTGTAGTGGGCCTGAATCACTTGGGTGATTTGATGTTTTGCAAAAAATCTCTGCATGAGACCTGATGCATGAGTGGGCTAGTTGTCATGAAGAAGCTGCCAATCACCAGTTGCCCATAGTTGTGGCCTTGCGAATCATCCAAATAGCTTGCATGGAAGAATTGTTCAAACTTAACATAAAATTTGATGCAGATCTGTTGCTCTACTCTTTCAGTCATTTTGAATGCAGCAGCCACACAGGACACACGCTCACTCAACAACGTCTACTGCCCCCAAGGACTAGTGCAGTGAAGTTGTCCTTGTTCACACATGCACATTCCAGTCCACTATCCTCGGCTGCCAGGTTACATCGATGTCACGCAAACCATTATTGTTATATTAACAATGGTTGGGATTTTTCTGGACAGAACTCATATTCCAGAAACATTTAAGAGTGCTAATATTATTTTAAGTGCCAGTGGCTTTGAAAATTCTCAGGTGATGGTATGTCCTTGTACAATGGGACTATGATAGCAGGGTAAAACAGTATCCTCTTTATGAAAATCAATTGGTAATTAACCACTCTGGCAACTTCTCTCTCTCTGCCTTCTTTTCTTTCTCATATTCCTTGTACCTTATTTATATACTCCCATAGGATTTACCCACCCTAATATCTCTTCTATCTTTTGTAATCCTTTTTCTTCCTAAAATTATCAAAACTTACAACTTACCTATCTAAACACTTAGTTGTTGTGACAAGTCAATGTATTTCCCTCAACTTTGACAAGTTGTTTGTTGAATGCTGAATATAGATATTAATCTCCCTCTTTCCCTTCCTTTTCTCACTTTTTCCCTCCATCTGTCCCTTCCTACTCTGCCTGGTTAACTCTTAGGGGTTCTTAAGCTGCCTAAAATTTACTGCCATGGCATGTTCCTTGATGGGCTAAGCCTGAGTCTCCCCCGTGCCTGTTTTCACTGAACTCTGGATTTCCAACTCCTGACCTACTCCTACTTAAGTGTAATTGCCTGTTTAGATCAGATCACTGAGAGAGATTTGTGTTTCATTAGTCATCATTTCCCCATACCTTAGCATAACACTTAGCACATAACAGAGCACAATTCTTATTTGTGAAATAAGTGAATAAGGCATCTGGGTGCAAATTCTGTCCCTGTTTGATAACGATGTGTTGGCGTGCTCATTCTGGATGGTTCACTGATACCTCAAACCGAGATGCTACAAATAGAAGAAAATATCTTCTCTTCCAAACTTGTCCCTCCTCACTTATTGTGTTTTCTGGTATTGGTTTTAATGCCCTGCAATTTTAAGTTAAAATCCCCATTTCTTAAATGTTATCACTTCCTATGTCTTATCAATGCCATAATGTTCCTTAACTCCTCATTCCCACCGTCTCTGCTTTCACTTTAATGAATCAAATATTTTTTCTGGATCAAAAAAAATGGCTTCCTAATTGTTCTTTTATGTCCCACTCCTCTGACTTGACAGATTTCTGATCTGCCAAAACAACTCTCCCTTGTCCAGGAATCATTTCTGGACCTTTCTCCCCCTTGGAAACTATATAATCTCCTTAATATGTCATTTTAGCTCCTGTCCCCTCCCTGCAATGTGGTCAAAATTCTTTTTTTCAACTTGAATTTCCACTAATCTATCTCAAGTACTTTTCACTTTTAAGTACTCAATATTTTTACATATTACCATCGATGTGCCTTTGCTTACATTCTAATGGAATGTCTCTTCTCATGCCAGATGTCCAAAGTCTACACATCATTTCAACCCCAAGTCAAATAATTTCTCTTCCAAGGAAATTGCCCTGTTTCCAATTCAACTGCAAGCTAGAATTAATTATACCTTCTACCGATCTCCCATGCAACTTTTCTATTTCTTTCTATAATATTGGAAAACTTAGAGTTTGAAGTATTTTTATTTATGAACATGTTGTTTACTTCCATATATTGTAAATTCTTTGCAGACAGGATCCTAGGATTAATATATCTTTTGCTCCCTCACAGTGAATTATATGAGAGGCTAGCACACCAGATTTTTACATTTTTTTATACAGCTCAAATGATTATTTCTTACACAGGTGAATGAATGAATGAATGAATGAATGAATAAATAAATAAATAAATAAATAAATAAAATGTTATTTATGGTTGCACTGAAATCCTTCCTTCCTTATGTAGATACAATTTATTTTTGGAATCTCCCTAAACTTTTTCTTACAAACTGCCTCATCCTAAGCCTCTGAAAATCTTTTCTGATCTTTGGTTCCTGTTGCTTTCTACATTCCAACACAGACATTCCAAGCCAGTAGATAATTAAAATTATCCTTTGGGAATATAATACTCCATGAACTCACACAAGTTTACTCACTGTGCCTTTTATTTACTCTCAAAATTTCCAAGGTAGCCTTTCTTACTTAAGGTTCTGTTGCCTAGAAAATATCTGACTGCCCTTGTTGCCCAGCAGAGATTTCACCACAGAACGCACAGAGATTTCACCCTCTACTTGAATCGTTGCTCAAAAATGAGTCTTAGGTTACCTTATAGTAGATGTAAACTGCCTATGAACGCAGTCTTTATCACTTTGTAAAAGTGTTTATTTGTGCGTTTTTCTTTCCTCTTTTCCTTGTTATTTTTTTTTAATAAAATACACTGGTATACAAGATTATACAAGGAAACCCTGCCAACATTATGCGGCAACCTGAAGTCCTAGATAGTTTCACTTATTATGTACACTGAAATATAAAAATTCAGTTCACAGCAGCTCAAAGGCCAGGTCAAAAATTCCCACAACATTAATTACTAAGACAATTCTAGTTTTTGAAGCTTGGCGCTTTCCTACTTAAACATCAGAGTGAGAAATCAGCATGTTCTGTCACCACTGAGCTTTTTCCTAAATGTTACAGCTGTTGCTTGTTCCTCCAGAGAGAGGGCTTCTTTGAGATTGGAAAATGGTGTAGCTCCCATTGTTTCTCCACTACACACTACAAGAGACATGCAAAGATCAAGTGGAAATGTTCCTTCTTTTTGATCCTGATTATGTATATTAAGTATCAGGATCTTTTCCTATGGCGTCTGTGCTTATCTCTGAAGTTAGCAACTACTTTCATAATGCAAAAGCCTCATCAATTAGTTTTGTCTCTCTAGCAACATTTATTAATTTAATTTTATAAAATTATCTTTTTAATCCATAACCTGTACATTTATTGCTTTAATTATATTCCATGCAAATGTGGAACCAACAGAAATATCACAATCCTATATCAAAAAACAGGTAAATAGGATTATACATAAGGCTGATGGCATAGGAATAGTAAGAGTTGGAACTCAAGGTGAAATTAAGCTTTATAGCATGAGAAAACAGCACGGGCCACTTATAATGCTAAAACACATATCAGAATTCCACCTGCTCTTCTGATTCTTCAGTAAGACTAAAAATCAAGCTCCAAAATTTTACAGCATGTTATCATCACCTGTTGTGTTCAACATGTGTATGTGTATGTATACATAAACACACACATATATATGTATTACTCCTCTCTAATAAATCATAGAATATCAACACTTTTGAAATTTTCTGGATAAATCATCCTTTATTAAATTGCAAACAAGCACTTGCCAATGGCCCACTTGACTGTGTTAAATAGACAGCATAATGGAGATATGAATTATTAATACTAGTGGTTTATGTTACATTCTTTTATTAAGAAACATCCCCTGTGTATTGCAGCATTCTTCACAACAACCAAGGTAGGGAAACAATCTAGGTGTCCACCGGTGATGAAGGATAAAGAACATGGAGTACACTTGTACAAGGGAATAGCATTCAGCCATGAGGAAAAAGGAAACCCTGACATTTGTGATGAAGTGGATGGGCCCTGAAGGCATTATGTTAAGTGAGATACTTCAGGCTGAGAAAGACACACACTGCATGATATCACTTACACATGAAATCTTAAGAAAGGTGAACTTACAGAAACAGAGTAGAACGTTTGTTACCAGGGCCTGGGGAATGGGGACACCGGGGAGATGTTAAATGGCAAAACTTTCAGTTAGAAGGTGAATAAGCTCTCAACGCACAGCATAGTGATTATAGTCAACAGCGCTGTATTATAAACTTCAGAGTTGCTAAGAGGTCAGATCTTAAGTGTGCTCACTACAAAAAAAGAAATACTTATGTGGTGTGAGGGGCTAGCTGACACTAGAGTGGTGATCACACTGCAATATATGGATGCATCACCTCAACGTGTTTTACACTTCATTTACACCATGTTATATGTAGAGTATATCTCCATTTAAACCAGCGCATAGACAAAAAAATATTTCTTAAGCTTTTACCTCACCTCTCTGAACAAATGTGACCTCAAGTAAAATGGTTGCTAGTTTTAGGGTAGTTTATCGCTAATACAGGGATTGAGAGATGTCTGTGTGTCTAGAGAGCTAGTCATCAGTCTATACGAGAGACCAAAGGCTTCATCAAAAATAGCACATTCAAGGAAAAGAAAAATAAACCTGCTATCTACCTTAGAACTATATTGTTTTCTGCCCCAAGTAAAGTACACACATTTTGGGTTTTTGAATGTGGACTAAGATTCTGAATTCAATATGCCTCCTCACATAGTATTTTCTTGGTCTGTCTTAGGATAAAGGAAAGCTATATATTAAAAGAGAGTGTTAATTTTACCAAAACTGAAGACTTTGATTCATTAAGTTATAGTAGTTGTTATCCTTTATAACGAATAATACTGGAAATCATTGTAGAACTCAACTCTGCCTTGCACTCAAAGGGCTTATGCTCAACTGGAGTACCCAATGGCAGTGTATACTTAGGAAGTGGAAAAGTTTTGATTGGTTCATCACAGTGGTCCTGACAGAAAGGAGGTGATGTTTACCATTGTTCCCAGTGCTGAGAACAAGTAGCAGTGATATCTCACTGAATAAAGTTCCACAAGGCTTCAGACAAGACCAAGCAGCCACACAGAGTCCACAGACACAGGGGAGATATGAACAGACAATACCAGGAAGGGAGCATCGAGCAGGCGACTAAGAAATTGCAAGTGTCTCTGGTAACTAGAGAAATTTCTTTTTTAGCACAAATGATATACCTCCTAAGAATTCTTAAAATAACTTGTCAAGGATATTGCAAGCTAAGGACCTTCCAACAGGAAGAAAATCCAGAGCCACTAAAGTAATTTAACCACTAATAAAGTGACCCTGTTTAATTGTAGTAACTAGTTTATCTCAGGCAACTTATGACACTTATTTTTTCTTTGAAATATAAGAGAGAGAAAGGAGGAAAGCAGATCTTATATTTATGTATGGCATCTAAATATTTAAAAACTGTACAGTTACTGATGCATCCTTAAATAAATAAACTCAGTGATTTACTAGTTATAATAATTTGCTTCCAACTCCATTTGCTTGTAAGTGTCAACATTGTTGAACAAAGTTAACTTTCTCAATAGATTGCCCTTCCTTACAAAGTTAGGTATCTGTGATCACCCTGAGATCTCTACGCCTTTAAGAAGCAAGGGCATACCTCAAGCAGCCAAATTATTTAGACAGGCCTGAGATCCCACATGGAAAAACAGACTCCTGAAGTGGTTAATAGACACCTGTGGGCCTCATGTTACCATTGCAGGGAAGGAAAAAATATTTTCCATCTAGCCCTTCACCAACCAGAATCTGCAGAAATTTCAACTGTGACTATTATCAATATTCTGATGGATGGACTCAAGCGTCTGTATATAATAAATGTACAACCCTATTCACTCAACCATCATGTGTTGTACATTTGAAGTTGTTCAACCAAAGTAAAGATTAAATACTAGATTATACTCAGGAGTGTCATTAAATTACAGTGTTCAATAATTTATAAATATAATTTTAGAAATACAACACTTCCAAGCTTTAGTCATGAAATTTTGAAATAGATCAGGATTTTTTTAAAAGAAGAAATGTTAATAAAGTGTACATTATTTATTATGTTCTATGATTTTAATAGAATAATGCACCTAAGATAAAATTCATGTAGAATATTAGAATGATAGTAAATTTAGTTTTAAAACTGTTACAGACCACATTTTAAGATAGTTAAATGGCCTGCTTCTTATCATATGCCATATCCTGAGAATAACATTATTTTACAAAACAATTGCAGAAGACCAGCAACATAAGATGAAATTTGACTAGTGTGTTCATCTGCATGACATTTCACTCTTTGCTTGAGACTTTTTTCCTAATATTCAGCAGTTAGAATTAATTGTACTTGACAAAGATATAATGACTCTATTTGATTTTAAGACCACTTTATAGAGGATCTAATTTACATATGATGCCATTGAAAGTAATTTTTGAGCTACATGTGCATACTATAAAAAATACTGATTATGAAAATGCAGTTGATGAGGGTTTTTCCTTTTTTTCTTATCTATGATAATTCTTATTTATAAAATTTATGCAGCTGCAAGAGATCCATTTCAGCATATGTTTAAGTCTCCTGCATCTTCGCATTTTTAAGAAAGATAATTTAAAATTACAAGTTACAAATACAAATTTATTTTATTCTTGACTGTTTTTTTTTATGTGTTAAATATATTTTGGTTAATACTTACAGAAAAGGCCCAATAGAAAACTAAATGTGATTCACTGAGATTTAGCCTAGTCATCAACTTTCAAATCTACCACACTCATTAGAAGCTAAGTCTTAATTTGGGTTAGAGGATTTTTTTAAAGCTGGTTACAAAAATAAGACATATTTTGGCAAATTTTGAATATTTGCAACAATGTAGGAAGCCAAAATGTTATAAGAAAATACTATATATTCTTACTAATTAGTATAAGCTTGAAAGAGTGCTATGCCCTGTTTAACGTGGTAACCAATGACCTGTCAGTTATGTAGACCAGCAGAACTTAATTAGACACGTAGAAATAATGTGAGTTAAAATAGCAACAAATGTACTAGCTCTGCAGCTATTTCAGATGCATGTTTAAGTCTTAGAGTAGAAAAAAAAGCATTATAAGAAAACCATGAAGCCATCACTGGGGATTTTTTTTTTTTTTGAATAGAACAGTGTTTTACCTGAAAAAAAAAAATATAGAGCAGCAGAAGCCCTAGGAGAGAATGTGTAAGTCACTGAAGCTCCTCCAGACTAGAAAGCAGATTGCTTCAGGCTCCCTTAGTCAGCAGGAAAGCAGGAGAAGCACAGCAATAAGGAAAACCATATGAAATAAATAAAAATTCAATTCTAAACTTCAAAGATGAGCAATGATAGATTTACTTGAATGTAAACTCCCTATTGCTCAGGTTCCCTTCTGTCCAAGAAAGCTTAATATGAAATCTAGGCTGTAAAGCATTTGAGTAGAAAAGAATCACATGAGAGAATGGCTGGCTGAGAAATGGGATTAATGCACTGGCCTAAAATACTGTCTTTATTCATCAGTAACAAAATGTATCTTACAAATTATTTAAAGAGGGAGAAAGGTGTGCTCAATAGTGGACTAGATGAAAGTATGTAGACTGGGTTGGTACGTAGACATAGGTTCAACAACTGTTCAAGATATGCCCAGTTATGGATAGGGAAGTGGTTGGGCAGAGAATGCAAAGTCTTTGATACTTGTTAAAAGAAATATTCATGAAATTGTATAGTCAATAATGTTGTAATAACTGTGCATGATGCCAGGTGGGTATGTGAAATATTAGGGCATCACACTGTAAAGTATATAATTGTCTGACCACTCCTCTGTATCTGAAATGAACACAAAGTAATATTAAATGTAAACTAATTTAAAAATGAAAGTTAAAATAATAAAAAGAAATTAGGATGAAGATAAAAGTAGCTTGTCAAATTTTTGATAACACTAAGCTGGTATAGAATTGACTGCAGTTAATAAAATATGAAGCAAAATCAAAACAGAAAAATGAATAGTCTTACTAGGCTCAGTGGAACAAGGTGAAATTTAGTGTAGATAATGCTATTATTTCTATTTATATATAACTGAATATTACAATTAAAGAGCAGAAATGGCATTACTTGACAACATTTATGGAAAAAGAACATCTTGGTATACATTTGTCATTAATGTATAACAATGTGGTGGAGGTATTGAAAATTATAAACCAGGTTCAGGCTACATGAATTATTCTGGACCTTGGGAAGTTAAAGAATTCTATGATACTTAATTCTGGCAGACCATATCTGAGTACTGTGTTGTCTCACACAACCAATTTGTCAATTTGATAATATTGAAAAATTAGTACATTTTCAGATAATGAATGATCTTTGAAAATAAGGAATTAAGAAAAATTCTGTAGGTAGAACTATCCAACATTCATACCATTTAAGTTATAAAGTCCCAAGGGAAGAGTTAACATTTTAATTTATGATGAAATTGGCTTGGAAGTTATGGTCAAAACTAGGAACAATAATCAGATATATTGGACTTGATACAAAAAGTTTTTAACATTTGGAAGTCTCTAAACATGAAAAACTGAAACTGTTAACTTTACCTTTGTATCCTCATCTACCTTGTGCATGATTAATAAATGCTAACTAAAATAATTAATTAGGTGGAACTTGAAATAACCAAATTATTAACTTCCCAATACAAAAGAATAGCAATGAAAAACCTCTTAGCTCTTAAACTTACATTTTTTAGTGTGCTAATTAACGATAAGCATTTGGGAAAATGTCAAGGAAAATTTTTGAAGAATAATATGTAAATAAATTTTATCTTCCAAAGGAAAACATTATTTTTAAACTGGAACTGTTATTGTTATTCTTCAGTATCTGGAGTGAAAGTGCCAAGCTACTCACACAGGCTTTGTGATTCAACAATGTGCATTCAGAAAAATTCTGCACTGAAAATGTTTTACTGTTTGAGAATTTTGAAAAAGAGTAAATAAAAATAGATTTAAAGGCTATTTTGAACAATGCTTTACCTACAATCTATGAAAGTTAACATTTTAATTTCATATATTGTATATTATAGATTTATTTTGCCAAGTGATTAATAAATTTATTATTTTCACAAAAGATTTTCACCTGATCCCATATTTGATTGGAATTTGACAGTAGATATACTTCATTTGCTTACTTGTCTGATCAATAATAAATGAAAGAATTCTATGCTTAAAATAATGATAGAAAAAGATTTAAATGAATAACCCAATAAATAAATTGGCTTATGTTTTCTGAATGTTTTGGTTGTTAACCTAAAATATTTCCAGTATGTCTTTATAATTTGATTAATAACACTTTATCTCTTCTTTTCTTTATTAAAATACGTTGAGAATTATCATTTGAACATAACTTTTCTTCACATATAAACTCAAACAACTTTTTGTTTTGATAAGAATACCAGGATTAGCATCACAGCTGTACAGAAAGAGCATCAGCTTTATCTGTATGCCATGCTAATATTAGACATAAATCACACTCGGTCATAGCATATACAAAATTATATAGGCGTAGGTATGTAGTACACATATGAGTGTGCATAAATATCTTTTAAATATTTTATGAATTTCTATCAGAAATGAAACAAAGTGCAAGAAATTATACTCATCTACTTCTTTCATTTCTATTGCTCTATAGATGTGTCAATCACTTGTAATTTCAAATGTATCCTGTTAGATGAATATTAATAATTAAATGTTCTTACAGAAAACTTTATTTTTCCATATATTTAGTTTTTAGATTTATAAATAGGTATCCTCAATATAATAAGGTAGTTTAAGGCAGTCATGAAATATAGGGGATTTTAAAATTCCAGTTAAAATTTTATTAACTATTAAAGATCAGTTAGTACTTCCTAGAGGATATATCTAAACTTATACCAATTTCAGTATTATTTTATTCTTCCTCTTTAGATATAATTCTAAATGTTTTAATAGAGGAATTTGTGTAAATATATATTTACATGAGGCCATACAAATATGGTTGGTTAATAATACCATGTTTTAAATTTAAATATTATTATAATTAACTTCAATGTCTCTGGTTATATTTTGTTTGTTTTTTAATTCTGTTGATTATGTTCCAGTTAAAGGTGAGATCATAAGGTATTTGAAGTTAAGAACAATCTAACAATAGCCAGAGGGAGGAGAGAGGGAATAGTGGGGGGAAGGGTTTTCAGGAACTACTATAAAGGACACAGACAAAACCAAGGGGAAGGGTGGAAGCAAGGGAGAGAGGTGGGTTTGGCTGGGGTGGGGTAGAGGGGTAGGGAGAAAATACAGACAACTGTAATTGAACAACAATAAAATATTTTTAAAAAATAAATAAAAAATAAAGAGAGGATTAAAGCTAGTCCCAGGTTTGAGGGGGGTGGAGAAGATATGGGTCAAACTAAGAAAAAAATTAATATTATTAATTAAATGTTTTCTCTTATTTATAATGAGAATGAAAACTTATTTAATTCCATGTGACATCAAATACTTTTAAGTATGTAGTGGGTTTTATTAAGAGAATCAATTCATGTTCTGTAAGTAATTGGAACCAAGGAAGATATTTTCATTAGTGTCTCACATATTCCCCTTTATTTTATTATCTTATTCATATTGTGCTTCCAGAGAAGCATTCAGATGCAGACAAAACAATCAACCCTCTTGTGACATTTAAGATTGTTGGACTTGGAGACAATTTCTTCTTTACACCTCCTTGTTCCTCCTCTGCATTTTACAGGAACACTCTCTTGTAGATGGCTTTTCCTTGGCAGTGAATGCATTATGTTGTCTGTATAGAACATGCACATTCTGATATTCTGTCTAGATTTTTTGAGGAGGTCCAGCTCTAGAGGACAAAAAGCGGCATTAATGCACTCTCTTCCATTACAGCACAGTTTCTGTTAAATATCTGTGCTTATGACCACTTGAAAGAAATGGAGATCTATTAAATGTTTAAGAAGAGACTATTCTTCATCAGAAACCAACAGTTTCAAGTATTGACTACCCCTTCTCTATTAAAAAAAATCATTTCTCATAAAGTCAAAAATGCTTACCAGGATTTAAAAAATGAATAATTATTGAATGGTATTTATGAATAGCAGAGGGGGAAAAAAGCCTACATTTAGGCTTGTGATGAGTATATTGTTTGCTCTTAGTCATGACTCTTTAATTATGACTATAATCAATGCCAAGTTTTCTGTGAAACCTAAAATTTCCTCTCCTTTAAGTTTTGCTCTTCTGTTACATAGTCTCATCTTGTTTATTGAAAAGCAAAGTTAATGTTGCATAGATCTATATTCCCCTAGTTTTAGCATTTCAGTATTATATCCTTGATACTGAAACCCACTACACATTATATCATGGGGTCAGATAAACTTAAGAAACTTTGAAATACGTAGACTTTTATAAAAATGAAAACATGTTAAAATGAAAATAGCTGTGTGTACAAAAAGAAAATAATTTAAATGTTAATAAGATGTAGGAAACTTATAAAATTAGCAATTTTCAGCTTTCCTTTAGTATCATAGCAGAATTCTTACAAAACTGGATATCCTGATACTACAAAATAGGTAGAAAATAAACTACAGTGACATCTCTCTTTTACTTCCAAATTCAGAATATAAAAGTTGAAAGGCATTTTGATATCTAACTCATGAAATCAACTTTGAAACTAAGGTCCAAAAAGGTAGAGTGATTTATGCAAGGTTTTGTTTGTGTGGTTTTAAAATTTTTTTTATTGTTGTTCAGTTACAGTTGTCTGCATTTTCTACCCACTCCTCTACCCCACCCCAGCCAAACCCACCTCCCTTCCCTGCTTCCACCCTCCCCCTTGGCTTTGTCCCTGTGTCCTTATAGTAGTTCCTGAAAACCCTTCTCCCCACTGTCCCCTCCCCCACCCCTCTGGCTATTGTTAGATTGTTCCTAACTTCTAGGTCTCTGGCTACATTTTGTTTTATGCAAGATTTTATAATTTGGTAAGTGGTAGGTTAAGACAGAACATTAAAATTCTTTGGCCTAGTCTCATATACTTTCTCCTTACTTTTAATTTTTTCATATATATTCCATAGCTTTTAGTTTAGGGTGAAACTCAGTAAAAGTGGGACATTTGTTTTCTTGAAAGCAAGTCATTTGGCTTCTCGCTATTGGAAGTTTTGTGAATGAGGAACAGAAATATGTACGTTAAATAAGCACACCAGACGGTTTTGATGAAAAACAAAACTTAAGAATGATTAACTTAGGGATTGTTATGGATGTGAGGAAAGAGAAAACATAAATGAAAGGACAACAGAAAAAAGCACTCCATTTTAAGATTATCCTCCTCTTTGGTGTATCTATTTGCTGGGACAGATAATGAAAAGATCAAAATAAGTGAGAGGAAACCATTATTATAGGAGGAAATTTACCAATTGTATTTCATGTAAGATCAAAAATATGCAAACCAAAAACGTTCAAATTGAAGTGGTATTGTGTGCAAAGATATTGGTACACTGTCACCATTTTCAAAATCTTTCCTCTCACTGGAAACATAGAAGGTAAAACTAATAACAATGAAGGAATGAAGGAATGAATGAATGATTTGGCAATCCAAATTATCTGGTGATTAAAGAAAAGACAGTAGAGCAAAATGAGATGTGTATAAAGAAGACATTGACTAGCTAGTAGACTAGTAGATTAGTACATATTATGCGCTGCTATGGAGTAAAACTATAGTACTGGGAAGAACGAATTCACTGAAATGTTCTGAGAATTACACCAGTTGTTTTACCCTGGTTTAGGAATAGTTCACATCTGTATTTGACAGGAAAATGACACTACTCTTAGTATAAAGATTATATAAAATTATTTTTCAGAAACAAAAAAATTAATTCACTGCATTAACACTTTAATAGATATATTGATTTTCTGCCAATATCTTTGATATATTGATATGCTAAATATAAATTAATATTAAACTAAAATTTATATATCAAATACTTATTTATCTGATACCCTAGAATCCACATCTAAAAATGTTTATTAAGAGTCTATCTTCCTATAAAACAAATCTATTAGGCATCAATCCCATTGCTCTCTCCTCTCCCAGATCTGCCACACTAACAGCAGCATAGAGTAATTGAAATTATCCAGACTTGGACCTAGGAGCCGTTAGAGAGCAGCTAGTGCAACCATCTGACATGTGACAAATGAAGACAGTAAGGGAGAGAGACTGTAAATGACTCTTGTGGAATTCTGCAATTGGGCACTTGAGTTAAGTCTACCACTCATCTGCCAGATGCGCTCAAGCTGCTCTAGCGCTGCACAGTGCAGGAAAAGGAGACTGGAGAAAAACAAACTCACTCACTGGTAACAATTTTGAAAAACTGATGTAAACAAATTTAAGCAAGTTACTTTAGCAAGAAATTTCAAACAAATTTGCTGGGCCAAGGCAACTTTAAGTCAATAGATACACATTAGTATGCATGAGGGACGAAGTGGATTTCTTTTTAGTTTGGTTTTTCTAGTTCATAACAAGCTCCTTTTAAGTAAGGACTATTTATTCCCTATAAAACCTAGTAATGAGCTTCAGAAATTTAAGGTACTTTTACATATTAAGCATGTACCCAATCTTGTAGATGAAACAGAGGTCCAGGTGTTTAAAAAGGGAAAAAAAAAATAAAAGAATAAGAAAATGTCACATAGTTTGTCAGCCTACTTGACAAAGAAGATGACTCAATCACAGTAGCCTAGGGATATAATACTCAAGCTCTATGTAAGTAGACCGCACCATGGGATACAGGCTGGAAGAGAAGCTCTGCTTGAGGCCATCTCCCCTCAGTACCCGGGAGCTCCAGGAGTGTGCTGCGAATGATGGCCGGGGCCAAATTTTGATGTGTTTGCACATTTCAGGACTTTGACAAGCACATGAAGGAGCAAAATTCATCTTGCCTGTCTTGAACTCATTTACAAATAAAATATTTTATTAATTCATTGTCTTTCTATTTACAAATAAAATATGTTTAAAACTTATGAAAACCGCATAAAGATATTAGTATCCATCCATAGCATATGCCTTTCCATATTCTATCAATAACCCAGTAAAAAGGGGTAAATCTATTTCATACAAATTCGAGGAATGGGATGTCACAATGTCTACTAAGTCAAGAATTCAGATAAAAGTCTCTTTAAACGCTGGTGCACAGTAATTCTTAATTTATGTTGGAAGTTTTTCTACTTTTAAAAATGATCTCCCATGAATACTGGCCCTCAATTTTTCCTTAACAGTGAACAAGTTGCTATTACACAATTAGGACAACACATTTAATAAAGTAGTTAATGTGTCCTCACCTTGTACGGCTAGGGAGAGTCTTAGAGTTTAACTGTATCTTTGAGCAAACCTATACAAAGTTCTGAAAATCAACCTATAATTCCCTAGAAGAAAAGTCAGTAATTCCATGCAAATGATAAATTTTGTAATAAAATTGTTGACCCATTTTTGTTGAACTATTTGTCCTTTATAAAAAAAGTTCTGTTAATATGAAAAGCTACCATCATTTTAAAGAAAACAATGAAACTACTGACCCATGTTTAAGAACAAAATGGCTTTAAAGTGTTTTTTCATTGTTTTGTTCTCATTTTTCCAGCAATAAACCACAGCAGTGTTGGTCTTTAAAACCCCTCACTTCTGCTTCTTCTTTGTATATGTAGCTATGAAGTTTTAGATATGTATATTTATGAATATGTGAATATATGTGCATTTATGAATATACATTTATAAAATGGTTGACCATCAGAAAGTGAATAATTTATTGTCTTGGTACAATAATATTACTAGCTGAATACAGAACTTAATTCATGGTCTTGAACTCATTAAAATTACTTCTTAAGTAATTATTACTGTATAGGTAGAATGACTAGGTAAGTTCCTACAAGGAACTTATTTATGAGACAGGTTTAAAATACACATACATGTTTGTTCCCTGTTGGAATTGGGATAAAAACTACAAGGATACACCTCAGGCTTCTGACTTTTCTACATTGTATTGGTTCAGCTGAGAAGTGCAAGTAAATGCAGGTCCCTATTTTAGCAAAGTTGGCAGCCATCAAGTTTGCTTCATTATAGTTTAATTTCATTCTAAATGGAAACCTATTACGCCAGTATACAAATGGGGATATCATTTACAGATTCATCTCAGGAACTGCCCTAGAAGCCCCTATCCTCCCACCTAGCTTTGCTAATTGCTTTACCTTCAATATTGTACATGTCAGCCCTCCTGCAGGAAAGGATGTGTTTCTCTTCTCCCCTAATCATCTCCCCTCCCAGCACACTCACCTCTCCAAGGAAAGTCGACAAAACCACTTTCTGACAGACCTGTCTAAATTTAAAATAACATATTTACTGTCATAAAGGTAGAGTGGATATAAGACTTAGTGTAAATATTTCATATGCAGAACTTTTCATTTAATAGAACTGGTAATTGCCCTAACAGCAATAGTTTTGGACTAGTGCCTGGAAACATTATTTGATAAAAACAAATTTCTAAATTTGATATTTGATTGTTCCTTTCATCAGTAACTTACTAACCTCACAAAATTCCTTTATTCTCTTTGATGTTTTATAAATTACACTTATAATAGTCATCACAAAACGTAACAGCTCATGTGAAGGTGCATTTCCTTGTATGGGAGTGTTATTACTGGGTCATAGGCTCATCGTGAAAGGATAACATTCACTCTCTGTCAGCACCAGGGAACTGAGGATTACGGGGATAGAAGTACAGCGCTGTGATTTATACAGGAGGATGATGGGCCTTTGAAATTTTCCTGGGCATATCCAGGAATATAACAAATTTTAAATTGAGAAAGTAGATATTAGTGATAAATACTGTAGTTATATGTGGACAGGTGCTGGTGTGGAAAAGAAGGGATTTAAAAAGTAAAGCTTAACACACTCTGGATTTCAAGGACGTGGATCGCAAAGGTCAATTAGGTTGATATTTGAAAACTTAATGTGCACAGGAATAACCTATAGATTTAACGGATTTTCTGTTTAATCAGGTCAATATTGTATCCATGCATTCTGCATTTTAACAAGCATCCCAGGTTAATCTACACCTGGTGACTCTCATCCACACTTTAACAATACTGCTTCTCCAAGCTAGGAGTCTGGGGCAAGAGGAAACAGTCCTCTTTGGGTGGACAGCACAGAAGTTGCCAGAGTTGAAATCAGATGTGTTTATAGGTTAACAAATGGCATCTTTTCTGTTTTCATTAGTAACACATAGAAAAGTCCACTATTAATTTAGCACACAAATATTCCCTAATTAAGCAAAAATAAGAACTGAAACAAAAAGCATTTCATGAAAATTCACTTTTGAAAATTATCATTGTCAAGTAATACTTAATTAGAATTATCATATCTAATATTTCATATATTATCAGATTGGAAAATTAGTTTGAAAATGTACTTATATTTATAGGCATCTTACAATTAGCTCACATAAAATGAACAGATCTATTTTGACTATTCTTAATATTCATATAGGCTATTAGGCAGAATAAAAAGTAAAATTGAGAAAGCTTTAAATCACACAAAAATATTCTCATAAACTCATATACCCAACACATGACAGCTATTTGGTATATAAACTTACTAGATACAAGTTCCTTTCTTATTGTATTTAAATATCAATTCAATATATATCTGGAAAAATATCTGAGATAAACTACAAGGTTGAAATGTTGGCATTTAGCAATGCTGAACCAGTTCACAAGAGTAAAATGTACTGATAAACAAGTTATGGTGAAACCCAGAGAAACTTTCTGTTCCAGCCAAGAGACATGTGAAAGGAAAGAGAAATACAATTTGTTTGGCTCATCAACATTTCAATGAAGAAAAAGGAACATTTTTCAGTATATGATATAAACATAATACCAAAAGAAAAGAACTGTGGACAAGAACAACTCATGCTGTCCTATTTTACTCTGTTTTCTTTAGGGGATTAAAAATTCAAACCCAAAGCTTGTTTTCAGCATGGATAGTCTGGAAGCCTAAAAGTAAATAAATGTACCCTAATTAAGACCAAAAAACAAAGTTCTAGTTGAAGGGTGGAAATAATACTGTTAAATCCACAGACCTGAAATATGACATCCTAATAATCAAAATAGAAACCCCTCTGACAAGGGTTAATCCAGATATAAGTTTAATTATAATTTATTGGAAAAAAATTTGTGTGAGTCAAAAGTTCAGTTGATAATGAACTTTTCGTCTAAACAACTGAACTTGGACACATTCTGGTGGAAAACAGGCACTGAGGAAAGAATTTAAATGACTTGGATGTGAGGAATGAGGCATTGTATCAAGTTTTTAAAGAGTCGAATCATTTCATTGTAGTTCAGTTCCAAAATATTAAAGAGAAAAAAATGGGAGGGAATCAAGACTGGTCTTTAACTCTGGGGGAGAGAGTTTAACAGCACAATTTAGTAAAATTTATTTCTGACATAAAAAATCATTCTTGGAGAACTAACTACATTTACATTTCCAAAGTCCAAGATTCTGCATCAAAACATGTCTTCAGAATATAAACAACCTCCTAGAGATCAATATTTAAGTTTAGGCAGCAGATTGCCTCAGTATTGCTGAGTACATTTTCAATTAATAACAATTAAATGTAATCATATAGATATGATTCAGCTTTAAGTCTGATGTTTCGCATAGTCTAGAGTTCTACAGTATAAGCCATTATTTAAGTCAGCAACAGATTCATATCTATTAACGAGTTTCCCTAGTCTTGTACAGCTCCCATGCTTACTAAATGTATCTGATGATCACCACTCTAGGACAAAAATGCTATGGGAGCACACATTTCATGATAGCTGAGTACCAAGTCAAATACTTCCTGGTCATGAAATTGTCAATAGAAAAATGATGTCAGCTTTATCTCTTAATAGACAAATAGGTGTAGTATAATGCAGTGCCATCTGGCTTTATAAAGGAGAGTTTTATGTCCTATCAGTCTATAATAGTTATGTGCAATAATGCACGCTATGCCCTCATAAGGTAATTCAATTCTGAGTATGTGAGCCTTAGCTATAATCTTCATATATGTTTTTCCTCTTTCTGTTTATTTGATCCAAATAAAGACTTGTGTGCAGTTGTTTTCAGGAGCCTGTTTTCTAAGTAGGACCACTATTTTGCTTTTATTCTTCCGATTCTGAGGGTATTATCATATGTGTCAATACACATAAATGATGATTTCAGACAAACTTTATTAATGTTGACAAAAGAGCACTCTTCAGATTCTTGCAAGCCCTGCATATTTAATATCGCTAATTATAAATACTAGGTGTAAGAGTTTATCACACCAAATTGCGGTTCATGTTTATCCACAGTTTTAAACTTTATACAGTTGGTTCTCTAAAGAATTTTATAATCAGAGGCTTGCAAAGATTTTTGTTCCTTAGAAACATGTGCTCCAGCTGGTTTTAGGAATCGGGCAATTACACTGCATGTGAGGAGAGTGGCAGCAACCAATGTGAATTCAATGTTTGAGCCACAAGCAGAGCTAATCCAATGGGCAAAGTATACAGATTTCACAGACAGACCTGTCGGAAAGGATTGTAGGTAACAAAGTCTTCACTCAGGAGTAGACAGAAAATTCTATGTTTAACCTATCCAGTCTCTCTGATTGGTTTTGAAATAATCATTGTTCAATAAACAAATATTTACTGAATGCTATGATGTGTGGGAAAAATTAAAAGTAGTAAGACACAGCGTCTGCAGTCAAACAGGCATTTACTGTAGTTAAAATAACGTATCATATGCTATAGCAGAATGATGTAGAAAGTGGTAAGGAAACATTGGAAAAATGAGAGAGCTCAGCAGCTCTTTGTGCCTGAGCTTTATAGAATACTTAAGAATGTATGAGGAAGTGATGCTCCACAGAGGGACAGAACCCTTCCTCTGAAATAATATCTCCCTCTGAAAATAATGATAATTCTATATATCAAGAAACATGCACTCAATAAATGGTCACAATGATATGTGAAGCTTCTCAGTTACCCAGAGAAATACAAAGATAATTTGTATTAAAAAATATTCCAAAATAAACAACTATGAACCAGAGAAATGTCTTCAAACTGGGACTACTTTCTAATTAATATTTGTTTTAAATAACAACAAAAAAAATGTGGTCAAAGTCCAGAATGAACTGAATTTAGGCAAAAAGGAATGACTATTTCCAACACTCATCTGTGTATCAGTGATCCTATAAGATTAATTACTAATTTTGTAAACCTCTCTTAACTTTATTTTGTTAAAGTGAAATAATTATATTTTCTTGCAAGATATGAATAGGGTAATTTATAATGACTGGTACATAGGATTTGTTTACATGATGCCAAAGTATGTGGAAAGAGAAAAAAGTGCTATAATTATCAGTAATTTTTTATCCTATTCCAACTCTATAAATATCTAGAAACATGCGGACGTTGGGCGTCATGTAGCCAAAACCCTTGAGAGAGTCAGTAAACCACTCACTGACCTTTCCGTTAACTGAGATTCATGGGCGCAAGGATCATCTTTTAGATCTTACAAAAAGGATTACCTTTTTCTGCTGTCATCAGAAGTTTTTGACCTTTCTGGTTCTTTCCTCAAGAAACTACTCTAGAATTCCAATTTTATCTTTATATTTTTAGTGTACAGGCCACAAAACTCCTTTTTTATTCTTCTTATACTGAAGCATCATCTCTCTGCTGGTTTGTAACCATTTTGTGATTCTAAGAAACCTGGACACAAATACTTCGTGTTCTCAAATACAAATTAA
Organism: Desmodus rotundus; assembly: GCF_022682495.2. Taxonomy (NCBI): domain Eukaryota; kingdom Metazoa; phylum Chordata; class Mammalia; order Chiroptera; family Phyllostomidae; genus Desmodus; species Desmodus rotundus. The sequence goes on along the minus strand of NC_071388.1, from coordinate 69,821,833 downwards.
AGTTTCTTAAAAACAAATACAGCAGATATAAAATGTTAAAAAAGATAAGACATTGGATATGCTCTGGTAAAGTGCAGATTCAGTATTTTTAATGCATTTATTCTTTTATGCTATGATATTTCATCAGGGGAAATAAATGCACATTTACTTTAAAAATAAGTATCATTTAGTTGATTATACCGGACAGGAAATGTCTAGCACTGTTTTCTGAAAAGACTTGGTCTAGGGGTTGGGGACAGGAGGAGATGGTAAGAAGGTGGGATAGGCATGGAATTCATTCTGTAACTATTTCTGTTGGCTGTCTTTTTAGACATCTCAACAGAGTCAATATTAAATATAAAATAAATGTTGCTTGTTGTAGAAAATAATATACCTAAAAATACATTTAAATTACTCTTTTTTTCTTTATAAACTACTGCTGGGCTAGAAGTCTCATTCTGGAAACATTTTAATAGCAATGTCTAGTAAGTACCCCATCTTGTTTTTCCTTCTTGGTACTATGCTGGACTTTTTCTCATTATTCTAAAACTTACATTAAAATGTCATTAGAGATAGACAAATTTTTTAAGCATTCTATGTGGTCATAAAGAAACTTACTGCCCTGGACATCCTTGTGATTTATCAGAAAATAAAATTCAAATCTAGACCATTCCTATAGTAATGGTTGCCTGTGATCGGCACGCTCACCCTGACACCCTACCTAGGAGCAACTGTGCATTACCTGTTCCCAGGTGATTGCGATGTGCTGCTCATAGGCATGCTGAAGAAAAACATCAAGAAATATAAGAGATAACCAGCATTATGTTGTTGGGGGAATTAATTTCTTATATATTGAGTATTCACAGCGGCCCAACTTCGCTATATATTACACCTGCATTGTGAGTTTGTATTTTAAAAGTACAACACATAAATATTAAGACAGTTCTGGAGGATACAAGGAAGGATGAAATAGTTAATGGGGGAAAAGAGAGAGACTTGTAAAGAAAACAATAATTGAGAAATGACATGAAGCAAAGTACTATGTCTCCTTGATGAACAATAATTAGTACCAAAAAGTTTCTCAAAATCTTAAGAATGAATCAAGATCAACCTAATGTTGAAAGATATACAGAAAATATATCATAGTTAATCCATCTGTCAAATAGAGGTGTTCAATTAAAGTAGAATATGAACCACATGTGTAATTTCAATGTTCTAGTAGCCACATTTTAAAAATGAAAAAGAAACAAGTAAACTTGTTTATTGACATATATTTAACATAATTACTAAAATATTATTTTACCACTTAATATTACAAGTTATGAATGAGACAGTTTTCATTCTTTGTTTCATACACACCAGTTTCAGAATTTCAGACTCGCCGCAGCTAAACTGCTCACGGCTAGCAGCCCTGTATTGGGCACTACTGGTTTAATACGTTCCCATCCTGAAGTTCTTTTGTTTGTTTCCTAAATAAATTGTACAGAAGTGATAGTTGGATACTAAAGGACCTCAATTAAGATTATGTGCTATTCACATGCATTGACCTGAACAAAGATTGTTCACTGTTTAAAAACATAAGACAAAGTTTTCTTTAACTAAAGGCATATGAACAATCTTTGTTCAGGTCAGCGTGTGTGAATAGCATGTAATCTTAATTAATGCCCTTCAGTATCCAACTATCACTTCTGTATAATTTATTTAGGAAAGAAACAAAAGAACTTTGGGAAAGGACACATGAACAAAGCCAAAGGGGGAAAGGGGGGTTGGATCAAGGGTGGGCAATGGGGATAGTTGGGGTATGGGGAAAATGGAGACAGCTGTACGTGAACAAAAATAAATGAATAAATAAATAAATAAATAAATAAAATGAAGAAGAAACATTTTAGATAGTCTGGGAAAAATAAACAGAAATAAACTTTGGAATACATAAAGATAAACTTATAAGGATTCTTTTACTGTGTAAATGGTGTTAAAACCAAAAGCATGGACCATGTTATTAGCATTGACTTGTAACTTAAGAAAAGCCGAAGGAAGTCAGCAAGCACATCAGCTCAGCAGATAGTCACAGAAAGAATGATGCCTTTCACATCATACAGCTTACTTCAAACCCAGGACTGACACTGTGCAAGAGTTGAGAACAGCAGGGCAGATAATAATTGTGTACTTCATTTCATGCTAATGACTCAGTCAGTGCAACAGTGAAAGTATTTAATATGGGTAGAAATATGATCGATCATTATAGGTTCATTTTTAATGGGTTATTTCTTCCCACAGGAGCTTAAACTCAATGCTAACACCATTCTGTTTCCATGGAATACATGTTGTGCCATTATGAAAGTGAAGCACATAAATTTGTGAAAGTTTGTGTTTATATGCCTTTATTTTGCTTGTACAATATTTTATCCACAATATTTGGGATAAAATGGGTCAAAAAAGATAAGGGAAAATAAGAAAAAAGTGTAGCTTCTCTGGATGTAGAGAAAAACATTTTGATTACTTTCTTATTGCTGACTGGAGTCCCCCAAAACTAAATCCCATAAGATGCCCAATAGCAGACTTTTACAGTAGGAAACCCAAACTGGACCATTAGGAACAAGAAAAGGATGCACAAAGAACTGTCTGTTCTATGGGTATTATCCATTTATATCCAAGATCATGTATATAAAAGGGGGAAACAGCATTTCAAAAGCAATTATAGTGTCTGTAATCCTTACCCAAGTCTAGTGAAAGAGAAAGGAATTAAAAGTAATATTTGTTACATGGAATGCACTCATTCTTAATATCTTAATTGAAATTGAATGAGGAATTCCCTGATGGCAAAAGGAAAGATGAAGGGTGGAAATTCCCTTTTTATTCTTTAGGCAACACCATAGTTGCATCCTAATTTTACCTGTTCTGGTCCTTTTAAGGTCAAGAATTGACACTTATATCCCAAGTGTTTGAAAAATAAGATTTCATATGTGGATGACAGACATTATATATATATATTATATATATATATAAAATATACATAGTGTATTTTTTCAGAGATATGGAAACACATAGATGGCTATAATGTACCAAATACAGCATTCTCAAAGTTATAAAATAATATGTTAAACATGAAAACTACAACTTGGAAATTTTTACATAAACGTCTTTCTTAAAAATTATTTAAGACATATGCAGTTTGTTGGATTCCACTGAATAGCATGTGTTTGAGGAAGAGGTAGGAAAACTTTGTGTTTGCTGCTAACATTGCTACACACTTCTGCATAATCAGATATGCCTTTGTTATTTCAGATTACGTTTTTCAGACTGTAATGTGATATGCCCTTGTTCAGGCTTTTCCTAGACAATCACCCAATCCACCAGTATAAAAACCCCTACCCGTGTTCTTTAATGCCTACACATCTATAAGAATAGCTTCATTTTCTGTAGTTGTGTAGTCAGATGCCCACGCACCTAGTTATCAAGTCACTTCTGTGTCACAGGTCAGGAAACATGTTGAGTTTCAGAAAAGTTCAGCAATTTATGCCATTAACTAAGAGGAAAAATAACTATGGGAATCAAAGGGCTTTGCATTTTTCAATCTGTAGTCAGTGTTCTGAAGAAAGAGTGTGGCCTTTTAGAACTGAAATAATTTTGTCCTTCATAAAAAGTCACATTATGTTCATGTATTGAAAAATAATAATATATCCTGTGCATTGGGGTACAGCAAGAATCTCAACTACTTGTACAATGTGCATGCAGTTTATCTTGCAAAAAATACAACATTTAATAAGGCCCTGTGAAAATATGTATTCATCGATTACATACTATACTCTTTCCCTTCCCTTCTTACAAAGCTTCTTCTTTGCCTTGGTTTTCCAAGAGAGCAATCCACTTGCAGTGTGTGTATATATATATATATATACATACATATATATATATATAATATGAGGTAAACATGGATGACAAGAGATGTACTTATGATGTGAATTCATCGTTTACTAATTGGGCAAACTTGAGCACATAATTTAACTTTTCTTTTTTTCCTTTCTCCTCAAATAAATGTGGGTAATATATATGTCACAATAAAACTTCAGAATTGTGAGAAAAAAATCAGGTGCTATTTAAGAAAGTTTTTGTGTGATATTAATTCTCGTGAATCTACCACTACTGATCTAGCATCAAGCTGACAAACACTTGGCAATGACATACGGGGGAGAGGAATTATTTCTTTGCTCTGTAGTCAGGCTCCTTTTCGTCTCATTTTTTGAAACATTTGAAACACTCCTGTTCATATCCAGACAGATCTGCACCACAGACAACCAGGACACACTCTGCTGGAGTCATCCCACACGCCCTCTTTGTAAGCGCAGGGGAGGGAACATGCCGGCCTTTCTTCCCAGAAACCCTGAGTGGAGCTGTTAAGCTGAAGCTGAGGAAGTGAAGGCAGGCAGGAAGAGGCTTTCCTTCCCTCCACACCCACAGTGGGCATTCCTTATCTTCCTGCCTTAGTCTCTTCAGACTGATAAATGGCAGCGCTTACAAACAACAGAGGTTTTGGAGGCTGGAAAGAAAACACCGTGGCAGCAGCAGATTCAAAGTCTGATGAGAGCCCGTGTCCTCCTTGGCAGTCCCTGAAACTCACCTGTGGGGGCATTCACTGATCCCACTCATGAGGGCTCTGCCCTCACATCGGCCCCACTTTCCAATACCATCACCTGGAGGGGCAGGACTTCACAACATGGATTTGGGGAGACAGACATTCAGACCATGCACCTCCCAAACACAAAAGGGATCACTGAGATGATTAAACCTGAAAATGCATTTCACAAGCTTACTTTCTAAGTAGAAATTAAAAAAACTATTATCCACAAAATGTAAAATACATTGACATTTATATCCCTATTCATACTTATATTGATATTTAAGTCACTAGCACAAATTTGGTAAATCACTTTCAAGACAGAGTCACAGAGTGGAGGATATTGCCACATACTGTGTCCCCAAGTTACGAACTATGAACAGGGCGTCACAGATGGGAACACAGTAGTTTTAGACCGAAGTGAACTGCACCCAGGGAAACAATGAAACTTGTCCATAGACAGCAGGCAAGTAGCTGTCTGATTATACTCCTGTCTGTCTGGTAGAACAGTTACCAACTTAACAGAAGAGCAAATGATTAGATAGAAAATGAACCTAAAATAAAACACAATTCGGCCAACATTATGAACATTTTCACCCAACATGATACACATTATATTGTAACTTTTGACAAAGAAATAAAAACTTCTATAACAATTTTAAGATGATCAGAATTATGATATGTTGATATCACTTGTAAAATAAAATGTAGGTAATGCTTCAGATTCCTTAAGTTCAGAAACTTTTAATTTTTCCTCATTAGGAAATATTTCTGATTTCTATATCCTACACACATTATACAGAGTCCCAGATTTTACTTAGTTTTACCATAAAGATAAAATACAGCATTTTAAAAATATATATGAATATTATGTTCAAAAATTTATTTTATGATAGTAATTTGTTTTATGAAAGTAAACTACTTTAAGTTTTTTTTTTTTTAATATAACACTAAAAGCCCTGGGCAAAGTGACATATAGTACAGACAAGTTTGTGTGACTCTAAGTAGCTACATCTGAAGTAAACAAGTCTGCAGTCATCTGAGAGTTTAAATTCAAACACGATAAAAACACCTCCCTTTTCCATGGGAATGTGCCATCAGCATGAAAGAAATGGCACTGATAACAGTATATCGTCTGCATACATACATTTCGGGGATTTGTTACATTCATTGAGAAAGAAAACTGAGGTAACATAACATTAAATCCATTATAATTTGTACTTTAATATTTCTGTTGACAATCCTGAATTGTGATGTTCATCACTGTGACTATATGATGCGTAATCTTGCGGATGTAAGTGGTCATTGAACCAATATCGTTGGAACAGCCTGACTTGAACATTGTGTTTGGCTCCTTTGAAGTCCCACTCCTCTTCCAACATTTAAATCGCTTTGACACCTCATCTCCACAGAAAGGGTATGCACTTGCCAGAGGTGTGACCAAGTAGGAATCCATGGTTCGTTAAAGTGACGCACGGTGAAATATGCATATAAAATAGTAGTTGAAAAGCATACAATAAAATTTCTAAAGGTAGCTATCTTCCTATCTATATTATACATAAGATCATAACCATTAGTCAGTCTGCCTAATGGGACAGACTGATGGGGAAGTTAACTGATGCCCTTGATGTCACATTCCCTTTCCAGGCATTTAAAAATCTTCACACGATTTCACAAAAATAGTATATGTGTTTGGTATATTTTAAAGTTTCTTTCTTGACTCTCCAATAGTTACCATTACCCCTACATTTTTTTGTAATATATATTTTTTGCCATCAGTGTATCAAAGAATCAAAATGAATTATGTGAATTCTTCAAGGTTCTTGGATTTACATGTCTGAACAGTTTCTGTTATAACGGCGATGGTCTTTTTTGAGTCTGTGGCTTACTGTATTCTCTAAAAGGTTATTATTTGGAAAAGTAAGCCTTCACATAAAAATAAAAATAAATTTAGAAGATATTTAAATATGGTGATAATCTTATCATCTCCAGACTATGACTGTACAATACACTATTTTGGTGTTTATAAAACAAAAATAAGAAAAGAGGAGCTACGGAAATTGAGATTATGTGCCCTAAGACTAGTGATGACGCTGCATTTCCTCAAAGCACCTCAGCATATGTCGGTAAATGTCTGCTGCACATAAAATAGTATAATATGCAGGTTCACTAAAACTGCTTTATTTTACTATCTTTTGACATTAGATATTTTCATATACTTATATTTCTACTACTTCATAGAAATATGTAGGTTTACAAAATACTACTTATCATTAACGATTGTATTTTTTAAGACTATGACTTAAGTTATATCTAATAATCTAATCTACACTGAACCTACTTGGATTCACTGTGTTTTCTGAGTTATCAATAACACATGACCATGAAACAGAAACAACTGTGGTAAAATCGGACTACATAGAACATTCACTTTTTTATATAGGTAGTTATAACAAAATGATGCAAAATTAACACTGCTGTGTTATGTTAGACACTCCAGAAATGCAGAGCACCTACATTTTATTTTTTTTAAGATTGTATTTATTTTTAGAGAGGGCAAGGGAGAGAGAAATAGAGGGAGAGAAACATAAATATGTGGTTGCCTCTCATGAGCCCCCTGCTGGGGATTGGGCCTGCAACCCGTGCCCTGTGCCCTGACTGGAAATCAAACTGAGCATCCTCTGGTTCCCAGGCAGGCACTCAATCCAGTGAGCCACACTAGCCAGGGTCCCAAAGTTTATTTTTTAAAGCCCTACAGAAAAAATAATAATGAAGGAAAGCCTTTGATCAGAGAGAAAAACAATGTTGCAAATAGTATTAGGTGATGCCCTACATGCACTTGAACATTCCCAAGGGGGAAAAGAGCTATATCTTTCCTAATAGATTGTAAAGGCTCACTTTAAGAAGAAAAAAATAATAATGAAGGATTGCAGAGAAAATCTATTCACTAGGTTCTTTGTGAATGAAAATTATGAATGTAAAATTGGGAGACAGTTTCTGGGGTTTTCTGCAGATAAGAAATCTGCACATGAATGCTCTTCGTTTCAATGATTCCTGTAAAGCTTTACATTAATGATGTAATGCTATAAAAGTGTCCTTACCCCAGCTTTATATATAACTATATACAAATGTATTATACAAGACGCTGTGTTAATCCAAAATTGAGCATCTTTGTTTTGCTCTTCTTAGCTCTGAAAAGCTGGTGGGTGATCTTATATCCCATTCATTACCTTGTAGCTGTGGCAGGAACAGTTTATTTGTATTAACATCATCTAGTGCAATATGATTTGTTTTCTGAGATTAAAAAACCACAAAACAATCGTTATTGGTTGACTACTAAATATGAATGTTCTGTTCCTTTCTACAAGACAACTTTTAAAAATAGGATCATTTTTAAAAAGGAAGCAACACAAAAAGCTAAAAATGCTTAGCGAACATCTACCAGGCATTTATCCCTTCCTAAATGAAAGCCATATTTTCATACATATTTTATAAAAAAATGGATGCACATAAATCTGCATTTAAAAATTAAACACTGAAAACAGTAAAGGGAACAAAAGTTGTAAAGGTAATTATTTTTCTTGGTAGTGTTTGTGTATACCATACATGAAACTTAGATTTTACTGCAACAAAATAATGAAATACACATCATGGGATATTAAATATCTTATTGTGCTTTACTAAAAAATGCTATTTCATATGTAATTTGGCTTAATATGAACGTCCATTTAAAAATAAGTTGCTTTTATAGTAACACAACTGTAGCATAGGAATTGGCAAAAAATACACAATTTTGTGTCAAAACTGAATTAAATATTTAATCTCACTTCTTGAGGAATGCATTTTAAAATGTTTAAAATTAAAAAAATATTTAATGAGAAATTATTAGATAATTTTACATTGGTGATATAGGGGTGAGTTAAAGATATGATGATTACATAATACATACTTGTAAAATAAATCAATGGAGATTTTACAGTTTAATTCACAAATGTTGATATATGCATTACCGTATTAGAATGAATCACTCATGATTGTTAGGCGACACTGAAGATGGCAAGGACTAAACAATTTAGTACCTGAACATAACAGTTATGATAAGGCTACATGCCCTATCATAAAAATAGAATTTAAAAAAATAAAGATATCTTGAAACAATGTTGGTCTCCAAAGATAATTTTTAGTAGTCAAAGAAAAACTTGAAAGTTTATCTCATAAGTATCTCTTACAACTAAAACCTTAGTCACTGTTTCCAATAAAAAAGTTTCTATTATAATAAAATGCTTCATGATACAGGAATATTACAAATGAACCTCTATAGTAATCACTGAACACATGGCAACAATTTTTAATTACTTTTGACCGTGGCCAGATGCAATGGATAACCTGTAGGTAAAGAGCTCTTGGATCTATTAATGATCCCGAGATGTCCTCTAGCTTCCATAAACAGAAGCATTACTCGGAGTCTTAAATTTCATTTCCCAAGGAGCTTTGATTGGTGCATTTTAAATGAAACATATACCATATATTATAAAATTCATATCTATTTCAATATTTTCATTTCTTTTCTTTTTTTTTTGTAGTCTGGTAGCTAGTATCTCAGTGGCTAGAATCAAATTTCCTAATTTAAAATCCTGGTTGTTAAGAAAAGAAAGAAGACTTACACCACACTCAGGAAGAACAAGCATAAGAGAAAGGAGGTTAAGCTGGTTGTCCTCAAATACTATAAAGTGGACGTGAAGGGCAAAATCAGTCACCTTCATAGGGAACGTCCCTTTAGGTGAACTGAAGTTTTTACAGCTAGCAACTTTGACAGAAATCACTGTAACACATATCTGCTCTTTCACTCCAACGAACATGAAAACAAGTGTGTGTGAACAATAACAGCCACAAAATTTATGGTTGCATTGCTATGTGAAGAAGTTAACTTCTCAGTGCCTTCATTTTCTCATATTTGGAAGAATAATAAAAGAACCTGCCCCCCAGGATTTATGTGATGATTAAATGAGATCACTCAAGGAGAGCATCAGAAAGGTACATAGTAACTACTTACATATTTATAAAACCTAAAGAATCTTGACTTCTTCCATATAGTTAAGTAACTTTTTATATTAGCATAGTTTTAGATTTACAGCAACATTTCAAAGACCCTTCAGAGCATGCCCATGCACTCGGCACCCAGCTTCCCCTGTAAGTCACTGTAGTACGTGTGTTACATACAACAAACCAGGATTGATACATTATTAGCCAAACTTGATGGGTTAATTCAGACCTCATTAGTCTTTCCCATGTCTTTTCTATGTTCCAGGGTCCCATCTATGATACCACATTATATTTGGTCATCATAATAACCTTAGGCTCCTCTGGCTTGTGACAGTTTCTCAGACTTCCCAGCAAATTTGAAGTTCACCACAAAACTGAGGCGAAGGTACAGAGATTTCCCATTTATTTCCCGTACCCACACCAGTGTAGTCTCCCCATCACCCATCATCAACATTCCCTCACCAGAGAGGGACAACTGATGAAAATCTTGACTTTTTCTTCTAAAATGTATACCATGAAACACTTTTTAAAAATTTTCCACACTAATTAAATAATATACTCTACCTCTTCACTGTTGAGCAATGCAAATATTATCATTCAGATTCAAATCCATCTAACATGCTTTCTTTTGCAACAATGCCTCTGTGTGTCATTATATATAGGGGTATATGAAAAATACTGCTGGCGTGTAACAAGCTCTCGAGAATTTATTAGGTTTTAACTTAATAGATGAGTTGAATTTAGCAAGAAAATTAACTTGCTATGTTCTAATGTGACATTTCCCCCCAAAGAAATAATGATTACTTTTGTAAAGTGAGATTCACTTCCAACATGGCTTTAAAATCCTCGATTCTAAGGATACTTTACAGGTGGAAAAGCCACACTTGGCTAAGTAATGTTAGCTGGACATTAAAAGGGACCTATCTAATTTGTATTTCCATGAGTACTAATATTTTAAAATTTGAGCTCATTTTAGAAATTAGAACCCAGAACAAAAATTAACAAGAGTAACCAATGAGTGTATAAATAAGTGCAACAACAAATCGCTGTCCCTCTTCTCTCTCTTTCTTTCTCTCCCCCTCCCACTTCCTATTTCACTCTAAAAATCAGTAAATAAAAATAACAACACCAACAATAATAATAGCATCAAATATACAACTGCCCTGAGAATAACTGCCAAATCCTAGAAATATGTTTTTCCTCAAGTCCTAACCTTGGCTTACTACAAAGAGAAGATGGATTCAAGAGTCTTCGTATTTAAGAAATGCTAACCTGACATCTATTCTGCACTGAAAACCTACAGCTGTTATAAACAGACTCAACCTAATGGATAGTCCTAGCAATATAGGTAATATTAACTATTAAATGGGTACTTCAGTGTTTTAGTAGTCCTCACTAGTATTGATGGAATTTACAGCTTTAGTAAGAATCTTGCTAAAAGAATTTAAAAACCAGCTAACAAACTTCAGCTTTATAATAGTAAACACTCTTAACATTAGTAACTTTGATACAATCTATCATCACTATTTTCCCCATTTTCTTTTCAAATATTTAATGATTACCCTTTATCAAACAAAATATGAGAAAAATCACCTTTAACTAGTTTCCTTGCATAGTTTATACTATATTATGACTAAAATTATAAACAAATACATGCAAAACATAATTATGTGTATATATATGCACACACATATATGTATATGTATACATACATATATACATACCTATGCACACATATTGGAAAGAATATGTGCTATAATTATAAAACAAATTTAGTTTTAGTTTCTGACTCCTAAAGTGTTATACATCTAGTATTTACCAAAACATTAGGGAGAGAGTAAAACAACATTAACAACGCAAACTGGAAACGTTAAGTAAATGTAACATAGATACAAGTTAAGAGGCTCTGACAACATCCCTCAAATTGTTGGGAACCACCCTGCCTGGTTTCAGAAGCTGTAACCCCCCATGGTTAAGGCTGAGTCAGAGATGGGACCATAAGCCACTAAGGAGACAAAGCTTGTCTCCCTGGCAGGTGTACCACCTCTGCCCACTTCACCCTGCTTGGCCCTGAGCTTGGCCAGTTAGCCAATGATGGGTAAGAATCCTCAAGGGAGGATCAACCTAAGACAGGCTCTGGTCACGGAAGAGGCCCGCAGGGAAGGACTCGGAAGGCTGTGGAAAAAGGGGGTGATGGACCCTCGCCCCTCAGCTTTGAAATAGCCTGAGTCCTCATTCTGTCTGCAAGAAGTCTCCTAATCTCTTGGCTGCCTTACTTTCCTTGCCTGACTTAAGCCTGAAGCAATAACAGAGGGCATTTCAGTCCTGTGCTGGGAGGGGCGGATTCCCTGGGAAATCAGGCCTAAGAAAAATACATACATTCCTGTGAAACCTACTTAATTTGTACCCTCAGTTTAAGAGATAAGGGTCCCAGACCTGAGATGAGTCTGGCGCCTAAAGTTTTATGGCCCTCCAACTAATTGGCTGTAACTCAGAATAAGCCCTCAAAGTTCTCTGTAAATCAAGTATTGTTTAACCCTTACTGGCTAACAATGATTGATGAGCTTTATCTGTATTCCTGTAGGAATGAACCTAATAAAAGCCCCTGGAGAGAAAGGCTCTGGGCCCTTCTCCTTTGAGAGATCGGCCACCTTTCCTCCCCAAGCAGATCATGTCTTGGTAGTCTTTTTCTTCATCCGTGGTGGACTGGGGGGCTGCGTTAAAGCCCCCCGACATCAAATGAAGTTTACCTTTTCTGTGATGAATAACTTCCCCTACCTCCCTGGAATGTTATTAAAATGTGTATGTTTCATAAATAAATTTGTACACTCTGCCTTATATTACCATTTCAAATGTTCCCTTCCTAACTAAAAGATCTCTAATTGCAGGTAATTATTTTCACATCTTCCATGGCATACAAAACTTATTATTTAGATAACCTATAACATTTCAAGTTATATAATTTCCAGGCTTTGCTAAATTTCTATCAGCTCCAATAATATGTATTAAAAAATGCTTGAACCGGAGCTCTAAATTAAATGTACTTTAATGTGTTTTACACCCGCATCTCTCAATATAGGAGATCTTCACCATCATAAGCTCCCTAGTCTTTGTCTCCAATATTGGCCATGCCAATTTCCTCTCATTTATTTGTTCATTGTTTGCCCGTTGTGGGCTCTGCTTTTACGGTGCTCTCTGGAGTGCAGAGCCCTGCAAATAGGTACAGCATCAGGTTGCTTACTGAGCTGCACTAAATTGCATTTCGCTCCCAGAGGATGGATTTATTCAAACTTTTTGGAAGTGTTGTTTGAGAGGAGGAGCTCTGAGTAGGATTTTTTAGAAATGGAAGAAAACTCGGTAATGCTTGTTCCATTTTTCTTATAATATACAGAAGGAAAATCTCAATCCTGAACTGTGGCATGGCTTACCTGAGGTTACACAGCCACAGAGCCGAGAACAGAAATTAGGTCTCCTGGCTATCTCTCCAATGCTCCCGAATGCTTTTCTTTGCAAGGGATGTTTAGTGAAGGACATAGCTGGCTGGCTTAAACAGAATTATCACGAAATAGTTCCTTTTCTATAGGGACCATATTCTACTCTTCAGTTTGTAAACCCAAACTGTAGAAAGCTATGTAATTATTAATTCAACAAAAGCTCACTGAGCATCAGATATGTGCCAGACACTATTCTGGCTGCTTGTTATATGTCAGTGGGAAAAAATGATAAAAATCACTGTCATCCTAAAGCTTACATCCTATTTAAAGAAGAAAGAAATTAAACAATCAACATTAGAAAAAAGAGTAAATCATTGAGGATGTTGGCCAGAGATAAGTTCCAAGGAGAAAAAGATGAGAGTAGGATTAGTATAGAGCTAAGGGAGTGTTTTTTCCACAGCAGGTTTCCGGTAAGACCCATTGAGATTTTGAGATTTAAGCAAGGATTTGAAAAGAGTTGTGGAAGTTAGCCATGTTGATATCTGGGGGGAAAGCATGTGAAACAGACAGTGTACAGGCCCCAAGGCGGGAAAGAATTCGGGGCTGGGGAGCAGCGGGTAAGGGAGAGGAAAACAGCCAATGTGCCTGGAGAGGAGTCGGAGAGGGAGCAGTAGAAAACTGGGTCAGATTGATAATGTGGTAACGGGAGCTCCCGTCCATAATTGCTGCGCTGCGCGCTTGGGTCACCGGCGGCAGCCTGTGGCCGTCGAGCGCTTTACATGTGCCTAATGGAACCCAGGGACTGAATTTTTATTTTACACAATTTCCATTGATTTATACGTTAAAACTGAAGCGCTTGTCATTATGGATCCAGATATTACTAGGATTTTTTTTTCTCCACAGTCGAATCAGTTAATTGGAAAATTTTAAAGTGCATTTTAAAACATCTTGACTAAGTAAATCTACTCTTTTAATGGTACATTTTATGAAATCTAACTAACAAGTATTCCTGTGTAAAATTTAGCATACAGGTTTAAAGAAGCTGTAAGTATAAAATTATCTACTGGATTTCAAAGGTGAGTATGAAAATATAAAATAACTAATAAGGGATTTTAAATATTGATTATATTATAATGATACTTTGGATATACTGGTTTAGATAATGTATATTATTAAGCATAATTTTACCTGTTTCTTTTTGTCTTTATTAATATAATCACCAGAAGATGTATAATTACTTACGTATTTTTCATTATATTGCATTTGAAGCACTATAGGCCATTGGAAGGAAACTGGCTTTTGCTTTGAATGAAATGGTACTCTATTAGAGGGTTTTCAGCAAAAGAGTAATAACAGCTATGTTTTAGTTCTATTTTAATGTATTATTTGAATCAATTATTTAATTGTGCCTGACATTTATACCCATCATGTAAATTAATATTTGCAATATACTTTATGTATATTGCAAAAAAAGTCATAAATTGGGTAACTAAAGAAGTGATCTCTGTTTGCAATCATATGATATATTCTTATAAATTTATCGAAGCATGCCAGAGAAGGAGAGCCTACATAAATACTGTATGGTGTCCCCCCTCCTAACTCCCCTTACATCTGGAGAACACTGGCAAGTTGTGTCTGCCTTTCCCAGAGACAAATCACAGAGAACACCAGGTCTTTACTGTAATTCTCGAGTAACACATCCAGTAGCTCACCAAGTGTCCGTACATTTTGCATTTGCGATCCGTGACTCAGAGAAATTATTTTGGACACATTGTCACCAGCGTCTTAATTCTTCTCTACACTAAAGCCACCTGAAATTAAGGAGTTAGATACAGTCAAAATATAGTCTAACATGAGGGAAAAGTCTTATTTTCAATGTTTAAACAGGGGCAAGGATAGTTTTCAAGTTTTCAATTATCCATTTCAATATATTTCTTAGCAATTTCAAGGTTCCAATATCCTATAATGATACAGTAAGTATCATGAAAAATTAGTTCCAAATAATTGAATTCAGAAAAAAATCTCTTTATTTGTAAGGCAATCATTTTAAGAAGAATTTAAATGATAAAGAGATCCTTCTAAAGTAAATCTGTCATTAATTTAAATTTCCTTATCATGGAAATTTAAAATTTTTACCTAAATTCAAGTTTTTGCATAGCTCTAGAAAGGAAAGGGGTTACATAGTGAACCAGAAAAGAGACTATTTCTTTTTAATGTATTTCTGTTTTATGGGGAAAAAAATCTAACTCAGTGTTCATGGGCGTTGAATACATAAATCCACTGTGCATCAATAGAAGAGCAGACACTGTAATCTCTAAAATGAATGAATTAAATCATTATGAGTAATTCTTTAGCACATGACCTCCTCTAAGTTCTATCAAGTATATAGTCTGACTTCCTGAAATGGCACTTAAAAAGGTTTTACACCCTAATTGAACAGCCATTCACTGGGCTTATTTTTCACTTAGATCTCTCCAAATACCCGTGAAGTAGGGCCTGTAAAATAGGGGACTGGATGGTAAAAGCAATAATATCTCATCAGGGAATATTTAATAAGTGAAAGCTGTTAACCAACTAAAGGACACAAAATAGATGAATCTTTCTAAGATATTTCCTTTTGGAGTTACAAATTGTTCAGTTTCAGGGGAGAAACACTCTCTGACAGTTGTGAAAGGATAGATCTGTGTTTAATATTGCTTCATAAATTTCTGAGAAAAGAATATTTTAACTTTCTCATAACAATTAAGATTATTTGAAAATAATCATCCAATATAAAATTAAAGATTATCTAATTTAGGTAATGATTGACCTCTTATAAATTGTGATATATTTTTGTTTGAAGCTGATGCCATGAAAAATAACATTTTGTTATAGTGTATTATTTTAGTGTATTAATGTATTATTAGTGTAAAATTCAACCCGATGCTCCCTATGGCTATTAAAAAATCACCAGAAAATAAAGTTATTCACAAGAGTTATGGTTTCTAATTAAATATACCTCTTTGCTCTAAAAAAAGACCATAAATCAGCAGTTTTTACAAAGAATCATACATAATACATAACAAAAGAAAGTTGGATTCTGTTGTTGTTTTGTTTCATTTTTTTACTTTGAGTTAAATCTTGAGTAGACTCTAGGTTCAATTCACCTGTACTTTTACAAATGTTATCAGTTATTTTTATTTAATTATCCATCCCTTTTTAAGAAAAACATGCTTATTGTCCCCATTTAAAGATCTTAAAAAATTTATACATATGATTTTGTATTCACCACAATAAAACAAACTCAAGACCACCTAAAGGTATTTTACAGGAAAATATTTTAATGAATCCTTGAGATTATATATACTTTTAAAAGAGTATGGAGTTGAACACAGGGATCCTGTCATTAACAGGATATAATGTGAGGGCATCAATGGAAATTTCTACTTAGGTTTTTCCATTCCTTTACCATGAGCAAAATTTACTCCATAAGAAATTTAGTTACACAAAACATAACATGCCTTCTCCACCACATTTTATAAGAGCTTGTCCTGGCCACTGTATCCGAGTCAAGTCTCTTCCCGACTTTCCCTCTCTCCTATCCTCCTCTCTCTTCCTTCCCGCCTGTTACCTTCTTTCTTTCCTTCTTATCTACTTTCCTTCTCCTTTGACCCTGTCACATATACTTTATTTTTTAAACTCTTTAGGAATAAAATTTATCCTTTATGAATACAGATATTTTCTATTTTGTGAGCAAAAAAACTTTTAGAAAATATTTTATTTATTTGACACTCCTTAAAGAGTATATTTTATGCTAATTGCTTTACAAAACATTTAAATAGAAACCTGGTGAAGCTGATACTAAAAATATCTCCACTCTGACACATGGCGACACTGAGGCGCAGAGCTCTTCAGCAGCTTGCTGAGGATCACAGCATTCAGGGAAGGGGCAGAATTAGAATCAAGGCGGTATGACTCAAACCATGTTATTAACTATTATGCTATGATTCTATCACAAATTTCAGAGTCCCTCACAAAATGAAAATATATTCTGCTGAAAACTCATAATAAGGAAACTGTCCAATTATAACATTACCATACTAAGTCAGATGCGAGTTTATTTAGTCTATCCAGAAAATGTTATATTCCTGATATTAGCTTTAAAGAACCATTCTAGTCCACCCTTTTTTAAGAACTTACGATGCTATAGTGTATAAATATATTCAAAACATTTTAAATTAAATTATATTTCCTTTCTAAACCATACCTTAGGAGTATTAGTTTTAGGCACTTACTAACAGTTGCAAGAAGTAGTACACTTCATTTCTTTTTAAATTTAACCTTATTTCATTTGTTAGTTCAGGATATAGTGAAAATGATTTTTCCTACTAGTATAGAAATGTTTTTATTTGAAATCTGAAACCCTTTCAAAGTAAATCAGAAATTTAGTTTTTCTTAGCTTGAAGTATTTAAAAGGTAACAGATAAAACTAATTTCCCATTTAATGCACTATCACATGGTTCCAGAAAACCTAGAGGAATAGAATCTGGACTTTCCAGAAGACTAATTTGATAGAAAGTCCAGCCAAGCTGCATACAAATGTTAAATGAATACAAGAGAAATTCACACTGATTTTCTCTAGTTTGTTCACATTTTACATTAAACCATTTGGGCATATGTTGAAAAAAATCAATAATTTTAGGTTACACAATCACCACAATTTGAGACAAAGGACCCTGCTTGAATGTGGAAAGAAAAGAACAGTGCCTAGATAAAATCAGATGGAGTATATAATAAAAAATATAGTAAAAATGTCAACATTTAACACATTTTGAAAATGTATGTACAATAAATACTTTTCAAAAATTCCACCACATTTCAAAAAATGTGGAGGAGGTGAAACAAAAAATGGCAGGAGCACTAAAAGGCACCAAAATTGATGAGATCAAAAACTGTTTTGAGCAGTGGAAAAAAAAAGTCTCAATAGCTGTATTGCATCAAATGGAGAGTAGTTTGAAGATGACTGAAATTTAAACATGTAAGAACAAATACACAAATTTTTATAAATACATTTCAGGGTTTTGGGGGTCCACCCTTATAAATATGGAATTAAGGTTTGACTTTCCAATATTTGACTAAAAATCATAATCAAAGGAAAAATTTTGGTAGTTACTATAAGGTTTAAAACAACTAACAGTGATATATTCCATGCTTATATTATTCTTAAGAGTGTCCTGACTCCCTTAAAAATTTTTGAGTGCATTATTCTTATTTACTGTATCACATTTCTATTATCACAGGTATATATTTAATGCAAAAGTATATGTGTGCTTATTTTGGCAAAAATATGAAATTTTTGGCATAGACAACTACTTTAATATTCAAATGAACAGATGTAGTGTCCTAAAATTGTAGGCAAATCACAAATGAATATTATAATAACGAAAGGACAGTCAAGTGAACAAAGATTTAAACTAAATACTGAACTCTAAATCTATTGTATTAAATCTTTTTTTTTCCTCTCTCTTCCATTATTCTTCCCCATGGGGAGCATCCAAGTTTTGCCCACAGTTAATTCAGAAGCACTGGTCCTGAGATTCAGGGGAAAAGCATCAATGGCCATAATTGAGCCATTCACTCAGTTTTCCTTTGAGAGCATGTTTGATTGGCATAATATAAAAATAGAATACGCATTTAGAAATAGACTTAAAACTGCTCTTGAAATTCGGACTAAATGGTTTGTGAGATTGATGAGACAAGGATTCTATTACTCCAATCACTGGTTTGAGTCTAGCATACATGGAAGTGATTCATTACCATACGACAATCTTCAGATGTGGTACAGTAAGTTAAAGTCTCCACACAGATTTCTTTCCACAAGTGCTACTATGAAAAACAAAACTTCCTCCAAGCATATACTCTGTGTCTTGTAGATGTTCTCAAAATGCTTTAGATATTTGTGATTAGAAAGTCATTTTACTCTGACCACTTGTACAAATGGTCTGTCAACTGCCATTACATCAGGGATTGTGTGGGAGATTGCAGACATGACGAAGTTAGATCACATAGCGCCTGAGGAACTACTGGTCAGTATTATTCTCAATGTGTTTTCTGACTAAATAGGCCATTGAGATTATTTCTTATTTCCTCAATGTTTAAATCCTCATTTTGTGTTTCCCAGTTTAAATTTCAACCTTCAGATTTGACTTAACAGATGGAGCTCTCCAAGTGTGGTGTACTGATCCTGTAACTTATTCAGCCTCAACTTTGTCAGAGTACGGTACTGCTGTCCCCTCAGCTCCTTCAGCTCATTAGTGTGTATTTCCTGACCCTTGGTGGGGGGCCATGGTAAATGAGTATGTGGTAGGATAGATAAACCGGTTGATAGAGAGAGTGAGGAACACTAGCTTAGTATTGTTTAGGGAAGGAACTGATTTGTAATTACATATTCTCACCACAATGTCTCCACTGTTAAAGCTGCCAGGAAAATATTATAATTGAGGCTTGCTCATTACCTATCCATGAAAATGATTCCCTAAAGTATACTTTAAAAATAATATGTAGGAAGACAAAAAAATATTTTCTTTTCTTGAGTTTTTATAATTTATTTTTCCTCTGGTAGTTTGCTAGCCAGAATTAACCCTCCTCCCCACCCTACCCCACCAAAAAAAAAAAAAAAGAAGAAGAAAAGGAAATACACATACACACATACCTCTCAGGAGGATATTTGATAGTAAAATTATTGAATGAATAGTCCCTAACCATATCACAACGCTGTGTACACAAAATGACCCACATTCATTACATTTACTTTTCATTTTATTGAAAATTCCAGGAACTAAATTTCCTGAGAAACAATGCAAATAGGCACTCAAAAATAAAAGGCAGCTTAGACTAAATTTTTCCACAATGCAGAAAATGGTCTCCCTAGACAGAAAATAATTATTTGACACAAACACCTGAAAGACATGGTAAATGCAAATGGAACTCCATTGACAAGCCTGCCAAAGACAAACAAAAGAAAGAAGAACCTCTTGTGATTGGGCATTAAGGGCGCTTCTCTACAGGTAGCAATAGCTACATAAATTACAGTGGCCCACAGTGCTGCCACATGCCACAGAGTTCCCACTTCTCTGGGTAAAACCACTAGGGGACTCTCTCTCTCTTTTCATATTTTTCATTAAAAAGAATTGTGAATATAATTAATAAATTTCCAAGCATAAATGAAATAAGAGTTGCTGTTAAAACTCTTAGAATAAATAGATTAGAAACCAATGCTTCACAATATAATCAAAAGCCAACACTTTTTATTCCTCTTGAAGTATGTCCTTGGACTCAGAATATTTACTATACCAACAAAAACACACATACATACATACATACATGCACACACACATCATATCAGGTGTGCATTGCTTCAGAACTACTGTAGGCAACCACAATAATATTAGTTGCACTTTCTTAAAAAGCAGCAATACTTTTATGAATACTTAATGAAAATTCAGATAGCAACTGCTGTTAAGAAACTTCAGTCAAATAAATGCAATCAATGGATAAAATTTAAATATATATATATAAGTTAATACATCAATTAAAAAGGGAATGCAAGGCTTATAAAGAATTTTCTAAGCTTTTCATATACTAACTTAGATCAAATGATTAATACCTTACCTTAAAATTCCAAATAATATTAATGTAGCACTATGATATAAAGAACAAATCTCCCTGTAGCACCAAGATCTCAAGGAAGTGAATGAAATGAGATAAACCATTATATACAACAAACAACAAGTATAAAATGATGTAAGAACAAATGGCTTAGTCTATAATATATATCTCAAAGTGAAACTAGGTTAAGGAAGTTTACAGAATACAGTGGTACCATGGTACATGTCATCAATTTGTTCCAACAAGTGGAGAGCATGTAACAATTAATGAAGCATTTTCTCTTGCAGGGTGGCATCGTGACTCATACAAGATCCACCAAAGTGCAGCAAGTGGCAAGCAAGCACCGAGTGCTGAAACACGTTGTCTCGTCAAAATGCAATGGGTACCTGGTTTGGCGAGTTCTGAAGCCAACAAGTACCAAGGTATGACTATATTTGCAAAGGGGACTTACCTTGAAATAAACAAACATATTTATCAAATGCAGCTTAACTGGATCAGTATGGAAAGCTGGGATGCAGCTTTGGATTTTATATGAGGTTGATTTTTAGAAGATTTGATGGAGCTTGTTACCAAAACAGTGCTGTAAAAGTAGTATAGTGCAAAATAAAGCGTGAATTATAGGCCTGTTATCCTGAAGACAAGTAATACAAATGTAGGTACTACTACTTTAGAAAAAAAGATTCAACAATCAACATATGATGAATATGTGAGAATAGGAGATACCATAGGACATCCTAATTTCAGTGAACTATCAAGGAAACATTCTGTCTAAAACAGATGATGTAAAAATGGTGAATTAGATTATTTTAAAAATTAGAACATTTTACATTATTTTCATTGAAAAACTTATTTTGTAACTGTGATGGCTGATCACTAAACCCCATTAATGAAGCAGATTGGAGTAAGGAATTAAGAAGAAATTGCAAGTGCCATCATATATGACATCAAAAAGTAGATAACAATTAACTGGACTTTGAAAGGACAATGACATTTCATCAGGGAAGCAGCAAAGTCATATGAAGTGTAAAAGCATACAGCAGAGGACGAAGAGAAAGGTGTTGTGGCTGAGAGGGCAATACAATCGGAGGAGAACATAACAGCCTGGAGATGGTATCACCACTGTATGTGTGCATTGGGGAGAGGATGCTTATTGCCCATGGGAGGAGAGAATGAAAAGATTGGCAGTGCTGGATTAGAAAGGCAAAACCTCATTCAACATGTTCAACTGCCAAAAATTCCCAAATATGGTTGAGTATCATACCACTTTGAGAATTTTTAAAAATGCAGATTCCAGTGTTCCATTCCTAGCTGAAGGGTGTCCATTAGTTTTGCTCCACCCAAAGTCTCTAATGGTTAGCCAGCTTTAGGAACTGCTGCTAGAGTCTATCAACAATAAAAAGCCAGAAAAACTCTGACATGGCCCAAACCGGTAACTCTACTCTCATACCTGTGAGCTTCAGGGACAGTGACAACACCTTCACAGCACAGCATTCAGTGAGACAATGAAAGTCACCTCTTCAGAGCTTCCCTCCCAGACAGACTACACTACAGTGGCCTGTCAGTTACTCCACATCTCCTTAGTTTTTTTTTTTTAATGTATTGTAGCATTTTACCCTGTTTACTTGTTTATTGCCTAGCCCCACTGTCACTATGTTCATATATACTCACTCAGATGAAACTTCGAAGAGAGCAAAACATGGCTGATAGATTCACAGCTAATCTGCCCACCCGTTGGAAGGCTGTGTGGTACCTAGGTAGGTGCTTAGTATTTGGTTATTAAGGTTGAAGGAAAATAACATTATTGTTAATAGTAAATAATTGTATTATTTATATAAACCAAATACAGAACAGGTGAAGTTCTGCATCTAATTCTGTGGTATTCACAACTGCAGTGGATTGATAAGCAAATAATTTATTTGTGAAGATAGCAAGAATGAATTAGATATATATTCTGTGGCTAAGTTAGCTGCTCATGAATAGAAGAAGGATGAGTATCAGCAAACCTTTAAGGTCAGTTTTTATTCATTCGCTGTTGGGCAAATCTGGATTTTGAAGAGGCTGGAAAATAATCTTCACACGCACTGAAACCATCCTTTGAGAGGACAGATGTTCACTGTGGGCTCGACACAGCTCATGAGCACAGTTATGATGAAGGAAGTTTCCAGCAGGAAGGTGCACTTGGAATTTTCTGTTCAAACTATTTTTTTACAAATGAGAAATCTAAAGACCAGACAAGAAAATGACTTTAAAAAAGAGAAAAAGTTAATTAATACTAAATCTCGATTATCAAGAGCTAATTAAAATAATTCTAAATTGTAATGAAATTCAGCCCAGTATGTATTGAAATGAAACAGTCTAACTTGTAAAATAAAATTATAATATTTTCTTTTTTCAAAGGGTATATATTTTTTATTTTATTGAATTTATTGTACTGTATTTTTATTGTATTTTTCTGTTACCACTTACTGTCTTTATGCTCTTTTCCACGTCCACCAACCCTTTCCCCCCAACAATCGCCACTGTTGTCTGTGTCCATGAGTGCCTTTGATTCAATTCTGTACATCTATATGAAATAAATTTTAAATCCCAAAATTAAATATCAATTACTCAAAGGGAATCATCAGGTAACAATACTTCAGATGACAACCATCATTGTACTGGGTATTTCCATGATAAATAAGTTTACTAATTTGGAAATTAAAGAAAAAATACAACTATTAGAAAAGAACTTACAACCCCTGTTGTGTAATGTGACATTATTTTTAATGTCTATGTCTGTAGAAATAAGGCTAACTTTCCTAATTCCCCTTTTATTGTGCTCTATAAATACTGTGATGCATACATAAGTATGATTTTGAAAACACAACCAGCTAGTGACATATGACACATGAGGTATGCTGGTGAAGAGAAAATGTATTTATGGTGTGTTAAATTCTAAGAAAAAGATTTCAATTAAACCAGCAGAATGTGTACTTTATCTTGCTAGGAGAGCAGCCATCATCTATTATTCAATCAGTCTGCAAGGAAGACAGAAAGATGAAACTATATATTGCGGTCTAGTCTGATCAATAAGTAATCGAATATACATTATTGTCAGGATGCCCAAATACTCTCTAAAACTTATTTCTCTAATGCTTCCTTAGTTAGGAAACTATTCTCAAAGAAGAGTAGCCCTTCTTCTTTATGAATAAACTGAGACCAAAAAGAAGCAAGGTAAGAAAAACGGTGATTATGATCACAAACCCTATGGAAATACATAGCTCTATTTAGCAACTACAAATTGTAAAGTTTTATGTAAAATATCTAAAAGTCTTTTATTTTTTGTGTAAGATGTCATTCATCTTCTCTAAAACATAAGTAAAAAAAAAATCCTATCAAGGAAGAGTATAGATAATCACAAGGGAAAAGTTAATCATTTGCTCATTCTTGAGCAAAAACATAAACAAAAAAGGAAGAAAGCCTGTGTCAGAATCGTGTAGCTTGTCTGTTTTTAGAATATGCCCACTTCCAATACTCCTCTTTTAAAACTCTCTCAAAGTCATAACTTTTAGTGGAATAAAACACAGTACTCTTTGGAGAATGAGTGACAGCAGCAATACCAGTCCAACCCCATCTCCTTCTGAAAACAGAAGGCATTAACAATTGATACAAATTTGTTTCCTGGAGCAAGGTTCTCAAAGGCAAAGAGGCTCGGAGAATTCCTTGGGTAAAAGAAGCAGCTGTACCAAATACAATTGAACAGATTATGTCAACTATCCAAAGTTAGCGGTTTTTCTTCTATATCTCATCATTTCTCTACACAGCACAAGACATAGAAAAGCAGCAATAAATTGAAGAAAGAAGTGTGGAAACTTACTTGAGAGGGGACCTGAAATATTCTAAAGTATATTTGTGGCAGAATTAATTCCAACACCCAGGAGGAAGCTGCTAATGTGTTAGAGTGAGCTGTCAAGTGAAATGGGAAATTTTTCCCAAGCATTTTCTAATGAGTTTTAATACACCCCCAGTGTTTATTTTAAGACATTCTGCTCGTCAAGGTAGAACTCCTCATTTTCAGACAATAGACTATTTTTTAAAATCGTTATTCCATTTGAAAATATTAATAAAGTAGACCACTTCCAATACAATTCTGTTTGTCTGGAAGGCACTTGATTAATTTATTTTCAAAGCCAACTAGAAGGAGAGCCCACTGAACGTTTCTAACATATTACTCTTCTTTCATTCTAACTCATGATTCACATTTCACAATTTTATCTTATCCTATAATCTAAACATGGATGTTTTAAAATATACAAGTTTGATCATCAGTAAGACTGAGGTCATCTCATATGTGCCTGTGATTATGACATTTAGCATGTCACTTTAGCTCTGTATTTGTAAAATGTGCTCTGTTTGCTACTTATTGCACCAAATTGTTTACTTCGATTTTGTTGCATTGGATCATTGGAAATAAATTAAGAAAACATATCCTAAATTAGAGGGAATTACACTTAAGATATTTAAATAGTATTTAAATTATTAGTTGAGAAAATTCAATTTCCATCAAAAGTTTATTGGTTTGATAGAAATATTTGTATTCTCCATGACTCAGAGATGAATTAATTTTACTTTAGAAGTATGTAACAAACATTTTAAAGTTTGATTTGTATAAATATTGCAGTTATATTAGAAAAGAGAATTATTTAGTAATATAATATTAAGGTTATTTGTAGTTTATGATTATAAATACATTAAGAATTAAAATCAGATCAAGAGATTTCTAACCATTGTGTTACTTATTCAACTTCCTCTTGTTTATCCACTTATTAGAGGATTAAAAATTTTAAATTTACCTCACTTCCTAAATGATTCCTCAATTTAAATCAAAGTAGCCCAAAGTAACCAACAATCCAATAGTAAACCTATGTACAGCAAAATTAAAATGAATATCATACTTAAGTATCTAATATATTTTTACATGATTTGTAGCTATGATTTAAAATTAAATTACTCTAAAATTTAATTTTAAAACAATTCTATGAAACTATTATTTGGATGAGTATTTTCTGAATTTTTATGTTCAAGTAATCCTCCACAGTTGTCAGATTTAAACTGATGTTCTAAGTTTTCAAAACCTGAAAAGTAGCTCTGGCTGGTGTGGCTCAGTGGATTGAGCACTGGCCTGTGAACCAAAGGGTTGCCAGTTCAATTCCCAGTCAGGGCACATGCCTGGGTTGTAGGCCAGGTCCTGGGTTGGGGGGAGCACAAGAGGCAACCACACATTGATGTTTCTCTCCCTCTCTTTCTCCCTCCCTTCTCCTCTCTCTAAAAATAAATAAAATCTTTAAAATAAACTGAAAAGTGATAAGATAATGTTGTACTTACAACTTCTTAAAACTTAAAATATTAGTGAGTTTTTGCCTTTATATTAATTATTAAGTTAATTACCCCACTATACCATTTAAGAGCTTTTTAAATAATTAAGAGATTTAAATAAAAATTATTTTAAATATAAAATAATTTCAAATTAATATTCAATTTTCATTGATTTTCTTTAGTTATTTCTGCTTTATTTAAAATAAAATATTTCTAATTTATTTAAAATCTGTTTGGATAAGAATACATACATATAAAAATGATTTTTAAAACACATGCTTAATTACTGGTGCAATAAATAATAGCAAAATTAATTATGGAAAAATTTAGTGTACTTTTTAAAATTTATTTTTGTTTTGATTTGCATAGGTCTGCAATGCTTTACAAATATAGTATTTGTAAGTGAGCTTTTTTCCCAAAAAATTTTAATTATAGAATAGTGCCAACTATGCAAGATTTATTTTGCTTTTAAAAATTAGATATTAGAATAGAAACTGACTAGAAGTTTGGAAACCAGTTGCATTTTGGGAAGAGGTCTGGATATGTCTACATGCCTGCATGGACATGCATGCACCTCTGTGTGTATGTATGTAAGCCACACACAACTGTGTGTAAGTTATGAACTGGTGCTTTCTGCTCTCTAGTGTCTTCTACTCCTTGAAATGTTTTCTTCTTAGGAAAAATGTTATACCCAAAGATTTTTTAACACTGTTGTTATCAAATGTACTGTATAATTATGAAGGGAAGGACCTAATGCAGCTAACCAAATCAACCAGCAAGCAATGAAAATATAATAAAAAACCTACTTCACACCAATACCACATACTAGTAAACCTCACTGTATTTATATTATATATATATTGCATTACATATATGCTTCATCTCTATATCTATATATTATATAATATGTGTGTGTATGCTTTATCTTTTTCACAGCTTCAGCAATGTGCCTGAGATGCAGTAGGAGGTACTACTAACATTGGATTGAAAGAATAAAATACTAAATGAAGCCCTTCCTAGTGATGATAATGAAAACTCTCCTCCTTCTTCATTTAGATTCTAAGGACTTTCAACTGTGACTTGTTCACAGGCTATAAGCTATGGCTACCCAGATATGTCCTTGAATAGACTTAAAGAAAGCAGACCAAACTTGGTGAAATGTCGGTGCTGCTTTATCTCTAATAGCAATCTAATTATTTCTTACTAAATGTTACAGAAGCTAAGTCTAATCTTTATTTCAATAATGAAAAATATTGACTACATTTATATGTATAGACTACAGTCTGTCCAGAAAAATCCAGCCATTGTTAATATTATGAGAACACTTTTTGCAACATTGATGTAACCTGGCAGCCAAGGAGATTGGACTGGAATGTACCTGCAGGAACAATGAAGACTTCACTGTACTAATCAATGGGGGGTAGTAGACACCACTGAGTGAGCATGCATACTGTGTGGCCCTCGCATTCAAAATGACTGAGCCAGAGGCACTGGTGGTATTGTGGTGAGCATAGCTGCCTTCCAAAGTGCCTGAGTCAGTAGAGCAATGAATCTGCATCAAATTTTGCATTAAGCTTAAACACTCCTCCACAGAAAATCTTCAGGTGACTCAGAAGGCCGCAGCTATGGGCAGCTGGTGTTTGGCAACTTCATCTAGACAACACACCCATTAATGAATTACATCTTGTGCAGAGTATTTTGGCAAAATATCTAATCACCCAGGTAACTCAGCCCCACTACAGCCCAGTTTTGGTGCCCTGTGACTTCTGGCTTTTCCCAAAACTAAAATCACTTTTGAAAGGGAAGAGATTTCAGAACGCCAATGAGATTCAGAAAAATACAACAGGGCAGCTGACAGCGATTGGGAGAACTGTGTGAGGTCCCAGGGTGTCTACTTTGAAGGGGACTGAGGGGTCATTGTCCTATGTACAATGTTTATTGTATTTTGTATCTTCTTCAATAAACGTCTCTTTTTCATATTGCATGGCTGGACATCTTCTGGACAGATACACACACACACTCTACATACACAATACTGGATGGACATAATTTCCAGTAATTACACTCTTTACATTGCTATGAAAGTCAGTGAAAAAGTATGATATAACTTAGAAATGTTCATTTTTAAAGCATTATTTTAGGAATGAGTATCTGTGACTTCTGGTGGTGAGTCTTTATTATTAGTAGTAGAGATGAATAGTTAATTCTTCAGTTATTGTTATTGGCTCAGTAAACTTTTGTGCATTTCTTTGTCAGGTGTATTCTCATGTATTGCTATTTTTGATGGGGTTATTTTTCCATTATGGTTTAACTGGTTATTGTTGATACAAAGTAATGGTATTGATTTGAGGATGTTAAGCTTGTATTATCCACCTTGATGGATTCTCTTGTTAATCCTAATAGTTTGTTCATTGATTTTCTTGGAATTTTGATGTTATCATAGCATCTACAAATAAAGAGCACTTTTTCTTCTTTTTTTAATATTTAAAACTTTTATACCTTTTATGTAATTGTGCATTAGCTTGATCCTCCAAAATGTTCAAAGATAGCAGTAAGAACACACTTGTATTGTTGAAATGGACTTACATTTCCATTACATTTCACATTTAATTTTATATTTCCTGTTGTATGATTGAGGATATTATCTATCATGATAAAATTACTTTTCTAAATTGTTAATAGGTATCTTAATACTTATTAAATGTATAAAATAAAATGACCCTCTGTTTAATCAATACTTTTAACATTACTTTCCTAAAACTATGTTTACATTAAAAGATATTTCAATGCAAAATAAAAATGAACATTGTAATATCTAAAGGCTGGGATTTGTATCCTTGCTTTAAATTTCAGCAAAATAGCATTATGGGAATGATAGTTGTTTTGAATGATTGATTTGAACAAAAATAAATATCTTAAATGTTTTTTAAACAAAACACTTTTTAAAATTTTTTGTTATTCAATTACAGTTGTATGCCTCTTCTCCCCATGCCTCCACCCCACCCTAGCCAAACCCACCTCCCTCCCCCACTTCCACCCTCCCCCTTGATTTTGTCCATGTGTTCTTTATAGTAGACAAAACACTTTCATTTACCACAAGATAATTACAAAGTAAGTTTTTCTTAATTTTTATGGTTGGAATTTATTTCAGGATGTTTTACACAAGAATAAACTAATATTTACTTTTGACACCAATTAAAGCTCACTGAGTACAAAAATGTATCATGCATATTGACTCAGAATCCCTCGGAATGTGACAAAGGAAATCAGTACGACTGAAATAGAGTTACTGAAATTAAAGTAAAATTGTGAGATATGAAGGCAAAGGTCTGACTTCTACCTCTGGCTCACCCTTTAACTGTCTATATATCTGTGGGCTCATACTGTATTTCTTGTGGACAATAATTAGCCTACAAATAAAGTAAAAGCTGAACCACATGCTTCTCATTGGCATCAAGGAATATGGTCTTTTTGATTTATTTTATTTACTCCCTAGTGTCTATTATCGTGCTTTATCAATGAACTGCAATATTTAAAGAGAAAAAAATCACAAAAAACGAATTGTTATCTGATATCCTAGACTCATTTATCCTCATTTTCTAAAGTGACTCCATAAGACTTTATAGAAAGGTAGTGTTTTAATTGTTTTTATTTTATTCTTATTTTTACATATTAATTACATAAAATACCAGTTAATAAAAATTTAAGCAAGAATGTAATAAGAGTCTATTCTAAATCCATCCCTAATAAGATAAAAATTCATATTATTTTTAAAATCATTTTAACAAAAAAGCAATCTTAGTAACTATGGACATAAAAAGATTTCAAAATTGGGTGAGTGTATGTACTTGTAAGTAGTTTCATTCATATATATATATGTATGAATGTATGTATACATATGTATACACACACATCCACAGAACTCTCTAGACTCATATCAACATGTACACACATATATTCACATATTAGTGTTTTTTCTTACTTCATGTTAGTCTAAAAAAATATTTCTGTGACTATTTTTGTTTATTCACATCTGCTAAACCTATAATAAATTTATAGTTTGTTTACCAGCACAAACCAGTAAAAGTACCAGTAAATTTTGTACTTCATAAAATTTACAGCCCAATAGCCATTCTGTCCTGAGTTTGCACACGTGTGTACACACATATAGGAAAAAGAGACAGAGAAAGACAGATGATTTCATTCAAAGATTCTATAAGAATTTTTTTGCTGCACCAATTTAAGGCTAATGATTCTATTTAAATCTTAATAGAAGGCTTTTGAAAAATGTCTAATATCTACTTTGGAGAAAAAAATCCTCCAGTAAAAATGTTATTGACAACAACAACAGAAAAATTCTCTGTAAAATTTGAGTGCACTGGGGGAAAAGCCTTCTGCAATAAAATGACCCACATTCAAGAGACTTCCTAACCACTAGTCTTCTAGAAACAAGACGTGACTCATGAAACAAAGGGGGGATTCAATGTTTTGTATTATAAAGCTTCAGTTACAAATTCCTATGTTAAAATGGTCTGATTTGTCTTTCGATCAAATTATGGCAAATGTTCTGCATCTTGTTTATTTGTAACAAGCAGCTACACCCTGCTCAACTTTGAACATGTATGCATGGAGAATTATAAACGTTGTAAGATGTGCTAACAATGAAGAAATTATATTCAAATCATAAATGATACTAACTCTTGAAAATTTTATTTTATATTTAAATAAAATAAATCAAATATCCATAATATTTATATATCCTTATATAATCATTTATTTAATGATTTGTATGACTGGCCTGATGCATACCCTGAATTTGTATAAGATTGAGGATGGCGTAAAACATTTTTAATGAAGGGACTGTAACACCACATTAACCAATTGGAAGATCCTACAACAACAAAACATTTCTGAAAGTGATGAGTTTCTAATGAATAATTAACCTTAAATGACTTTTTCTGCTGTTGTTTAGATATTTTTTCACTGCAAATATGTTGTTCGGATTTTTCCAAATATTTCCTTAGATTTTATGGGTGAGTGTGTTTGTGCATAATAAGTGTACTCACATGCAAGTTGTTGACAGGGCTTGAGTTTCATCTGTTTAAGAAATCTGTCAATATATTCTGTTCATTTATAGCATTTGCCAACAATGAATTCAACAGCATATCTGCACCAGAGATTCTCAACGAGAGTTGCACATTAGAATTACATACGAGCTTTACAAAACCTGGTGACTAAGAATTAACCGTGACCATTTTATTCTGAAACCGTGCAAACAGGACCAGGGCATGGGTGTTTTCAAAACCTTCACACGTGATTACTTTCAGCAGTCGGTATTTAAAACCACAGACCTATTTATTTTTATATGTTTCCTTCCCTCAGCTTCCAACAGAAGTCAGTTAATAATATCAAATAGCTTAGAATAATAAACTGCTATCCTAGGATCAAGAATGAATCAGATGAATATACTCAGTTAAAAAAAATCTTGTAAGTAGAGGCATATTGATTATCTGCTGGATACTGCTGACAGCTGTAAAAATACTTAGAAGTTAGTGACCCTTTTTTATACTATAGATGCCAATGCTATGGAGAATAATGAGGATTCAAGTCTAAATGTAATGTCCTTCAAAGTACTGTAAATAAATACACTTTTGTTATTTTGCTATTGTAATTGTAGAAGATGAAAAGCAGTTAGAATAGCCAATATTAAATGACCCCTATGTATAAGGTACTGTACAAGGAATATATTGCATATATATCTCATTAATTCTTACAATATCTCTGTGGAGATATTAAGTATAAAACTAAAGTAAACTGCTTTGTACTAAAAACATTCTGTAAATGGCAGGGTGTGTCTGAGTCCAAAGCTCAAATCCTTAATCTTAACTCCCTTTTATTTATATCAATAAAGCCCTATTAATATCAAGATTTCAATATGTATACATAATTAAACCTAATTCTGATTTGAATATTATTCTTAAATTATTAGATCTGACAAACATTAGACACATTCTAGTTCCAGCTCTTTCCCTGACCTTGAATGGGAAGAAGGCTGAAGAAACTGCAGCTCTGACGTGTTTAATTTGCCTCAGAGCAGCACGTCCCTACTGCAAACTGGAATTAAGACAATACACCACTTCTTCTCACCTTCCATCCTGGGCTCTTTATACTCCCCCACTATGGCCACTCTCATTTTTTATAAATTAGTACTGCATTTCCATAACAGATGATGTCATTTAAAAACTTACCTTTCAAAGGTGAGAGCATTCGTGGAAATTAAGAAGATAAAGTGCTAGACATACACTCAGGAACTATCACTTAAGGAGTAATTAATTTGTATAATAACTTTCACCTGAGCAGTTCCACAATCCTATGGATAAAAACATTAATGTTCACCACACTGATATGGTTATATTTTAAATTCACAGAGAACTGAAGAGCACCTAACTCATCGCTTGTTACAAAAGTTGACTATGATAATTGGATTTCAAACTAGTTTACAAAGCAAACTAAATTTAGTGGTGCTTCTAAAACCTTACAGGGCCTATGAATCACAGGAGGATCTAATTAATATGCAGCTTTGGATTCAGTAGCTCTGGGCTGGGGCCTGAGACACTGCATTTTAAACAAGCTTCCAGGTAAGGCCAGTGCTGTTCGAAGTGTGATCCATGGATCTCACTTCGACCACCAAGTAACATATCGCATCATCCTCTAACATCTTTAACTGGAACTTCTATTAAAATTGTTTTTAAAATGAAAAAAGAAGAGTTAATACCAGACAAGCAGTGTATAGCGACCATGAGACAAGCAGTGTCTGCAGGGGAAGAAGCTATGCGGCTCCGCTACAACGGCACCCGGTGTAAGGAGCCACTAATTCAGGAATTACGTGAGACTCTAAAAACTGTCATAAAAGCTCAATAATAGACATACTGCCAAAATATGCATATAAAATATGTAAGAGAATCCTCACTTGAATTTAAAACGAAAGCACTTAGTGCATGGGAGCTTTTAATAAATCCTACTTGATGATGACACTCACTTTCTAATAATGTGGATGATGATGGGAGAAAAGTAAGGCATGCATGCAATTTCATTTTATTAACTTGATGATATGTCTGAAAACAGATTTTTCATGACTTGGAAAAGAAAGTTCCCAAGGACTGCATTAGAATAACAAGCATGCCACATGAAGAGTTTTGTGTCCTCGATCCATATGTTGTGATTAAGCCCTAAAAAACATGTTGTCATCCTGGTTTTTAAATAGTTCTATAACGCGAACAGTCCACTGAACTCTCAGCTTCAAGACTACATCGTCCTTTCTCATTTATCGAAACCTTGGGTGGCGCTGCTTGTTTTTTCTGCTCAGTGAGAATGCACTGAGAGAAATGAACAGAACTGTGGGGTCAGCGCAGAAGTACTGTGACAGGATCCACCCAATGCAGCCGTTTAAAATGCTTTCAGTGCATTAAGGACAAAATGAAAACCCTTTCAGCACTTGATATTAAGTACATTAAGCATCCTATTTATGAGGCCTCAACCACTGCTTGCTGTGGTAGTCATAATCATTTTTCACACCAGTGAAGCCTCTCAAATATTTAATAAATATTCCTCTTTCAAGATCCATATAGACTTGGGGCTATTTACTCAAGTACATCAAGCATCACGAAGAGAAGCAATTGTTTTATGCTTTTATGTAGTGTTTTCAAGCAAGTGTTGTTCATCATCAAGAATATTTTGCACATCCTTCCTATGTCTACGTCTATATATTTGCTGGCCAAAATGGTTATAAAGAGCTGTTCTGGCCTGATCTTTTCTAATCAAAAACATTCAAGGATTTCCAAACATGACTTAGGAAGAAAGTACACATTTTTCCTTTACCATTAGCATCACCTTGGTTTTAATCTTCTTAGTCAAACAATTTTAAGAACCTCATAAATGGTTATTCTGAATCCAGGCTTTCCTCTGTTTAATCCATGCCACATAATTCATAACATTGACCTTGCTAATGGTTAGTCCTGCGCCTCACCCACTCAAGGCCCTTAATCGTTCCTTGGTGCCTAAGGAAGGAAGCACAAAATGTCTGAACCTTCACAGAGCCATACCTGAGATCCTCCAATCCTACCTCCAGCATTATTTCTTAGTTTATTGAAGTCACAACTTACTTTATGCCTTATAGTCTTCCTCCTTTCCATTTCCTCCAACTGTTCCCTATACTTAGATTGTTCCTTTTTTTCTGACAATTCAAATAATTCCCTTCTCTCATGCCTATTTTATGTATCATCTTCCCCATCTTTCCTTGTGAGGCTTTCCTGATTTTCCAATGAGATAATCTTTTTTCCTTATCTTTCATTCTTTCTTTTACTTTTTCCTTTCTCCTTGCATCCTATAACACTGTTCTTCTTTCAAGGAACCTTTATTATATCTGCCTTATACATAATAGGCTCCTGTTACTGATGACAACACATTTAACTATACAATTCTTACAGTAGATGATTAGTGTGATACTTATATAAGCATTTGCAATTACTTAGCTATTTTAACAGAAGAAATATCACAGAAGGTTCATTGCAATCATGAGGACTACAGGAATCTGTTCTGTTAAAATAAGAAATTCAATTAACTAAAAAACATTTCCATCTGAAGAGACCTCACAATTTGATTTGCTGTCCCAATTAAACATGAGGGTGGCAGCCATTCCAGATGGTAAAGACATATTTATATAAAGTTTTACATACGGAACTTCAGTGTAAGAAGGGACATTTAAGTTCATCTAGTTTAAACCAATGTCTGAATCATTTCTTCTACAATTATCGATCCCAAATTCTACTTGATCCCCTCCACAAAATAGGAATTCACCACATGTAGAATAACATTTTCATTTGAGGAATAATTCTAATTTTCAGATATTCTTTTTAAACCATTTCTTTGCCTCATGTGAACATTAGCCTTTGAAATGAGGCTCATTCATATTTATTTTTAAATAAAGCACCTAGTGTTTTAAAACTATACCTTTGGGCATCTGAAATTTTGTCTTCTCCTAACGAATTCTCAGTTCTTAAAATTAATTTGTCAGGACTTGTTTTCTTTGGCTTCTTGGGAACTTGGCCTGTACATGACAAGGCAGTTTGTCAATACCGTTTTTAACAGTTTCCAGTCTGCGGGGAAAAGCCAAAGAGAGCAACGTGAACATAGTATTATCACCTTTTGGTGACAGGATATTATACTTGTATCCACCCAAAGTCCTCATTCATATTTTTGATAGTATATTGATGTAGTTAATTACTCTTGAGCTTAGCATAACTACAAATATTTGGTTTAGCTCTAAAAGTTGTAGCCTTCATTTTATAAATTAATTCACTTTTGCTAGTATGGCAAATACTTTTCCTAACACTAGTAACTTTGAACATTTCTTACTGGGAAATTCTTAATACTATTATTTGTCTTCCAGGTTCTTAAAAACGTGGCATCATTTCTGTAGTACAGTACGGGTCTCTTCACATTAACTGAACTTTTTGTATCCAGAGCCGAATGAGCTATTCTGAGTTGTGCCAAGGAAACTTACTATAACCATCCATTTAAATTAGAACAAACAAGAAAATTTATCACCACTTATAACGCAGCACTAATTTATCTCCCATGTCTAAAAATGTAATTATATGGTTTTGTAATATAAAAGGCATTACTGTATATACTTAACATCAACATTTTGTAAATCTAAACTAATTGAAATGCATATTTTAAAAGCAGAATGGTTTTAAAATTACAAGTTATATAAATTAGGATTTCAGAAAACTGTTGTCAGGCAACTATTTATGGAGCACCTGTACAAAACCCTGTTGTAGGTTCGGTGGGGTAGGGCAGCAACTAAATTCAATGACACACTTGCTATATCAGTAGTAGAAGAGCTGCTTTCCACAGAGTCATCCGTGTTAACAGAGATTTTCCTCGATTCACACATAACTGTAGCTTTACCCTCATCACTATCCAGTCAGGCAAGTTTGGGCTCGGGAAAGCAAATGGTGTAATTAGAAGAAAAATTCCCTTCTATTGTATCTCAAAGGGGAGTTTGGGCCCCAGCCATCCCACAAAAAATAGCTTCTTGGTTTTACTTCTCGGGCACAATATCTTTTTTAAAAAATATGAGATTTAATTAAAACAAATATTAGGGATGCTTTTGAAGAGAAACAAGTTGAAAAAATGATTCAAGTTTTCCTTAAGGAGAGATTGGCAGTTCCGTATGGAAATGTGGAGGGCAGGTCCACTCACTTTACTCTCACAAGACGCTGGGAGTTCTTCCTGAGTACTTTCGATGTCTCCTGACACTTAAAAAATATGATTGGTAGTGATACCTCCACCTCGTCCATCAGCAATCTTCCTAAGATTCTGCCACACCACCAGCAACCCAGTCTCCCAAAACATAAAGTTTTGGATATTCATCTTAGTTAGCTATACTACCGGAATAGTTTTGACATTGATAAAGAGACTTCTGAAATATTTTTAGTGATAGTTCAAACCAGCAACTCTTCCCTACTGCAGTTAAAGTGCCTATGTGCATATATCTAACGATTTCCATATTTAACATAATTACAAGGTATTTAGGAGGAGAGAAAAAATAAAGACGTAGTCTACACTTAAATGGTGAAGATCCTTGTTCTGTAAAGTTGAATAGCCTTCATAATGCCCCCCGTCATGATAAATAATTGTATGGGTGGTCATATGAGGCAAAACTTAAATTTCTCAAATTATACTTAGAGTCACTTAATGACCTTACATTTACATCTAGACGGACTGGTACAGAGTTTCTGAATGTCAGAGCAGCTCAGATGACAGATGAGAAAGTCATCAAGTCATGCTGAATCCCAGAAGTCTGGCTAGTCTCCCTATAAGCTTTGGAAAGGCCTGGAGCTTTTTTGCTCATTCCTTTAAAAATAACATGAAGCAGGCTGGCAGGCATTTCAGCAGCAGTTGAGTGAATTCCGACAGTCCGTGTATGCTCTCTCATGCCAAGTCTAAACTGACATGAAAGAGGGGCTTATCCCTGTCTCCTTAGTCATATGTGCCTGGAATATGTAACTTGAAAAATTCAAAGTTTCTTGTCCTTTCTCTTTAGACAGCAATTGTACATTACAGTCATCAGTTTTAAAGGATTTGAAGGAAAAAAGAAGAATGTGACATAGTTTCCATAATTTAACTATGTTATTACTACATTTTCAAGAACATAGAATTATATACTGATATAGTCCATAGCAGGATTCCTCATAATTAGCCTGAACAACTCAGATTAACTCAATTCCAGCAATGTGTCTGCTACCTAGAGGATGTTTTTAATGATTGGGTCAGTCATTCAATTTTTAGATCTCATATTTCTTCATTTCTTCAACTGTAAAATACTTATATATCTCCTTTCCTACTTAATAGGCTTTGTTTTTAGTATCTTATGAGATAAAGATATGCTTAGAAAACTGTATCAGTCTCCTCAATTATTATTGACTTATTGTAATAAGTCATGTGGAAATCCTGAAATAACATTCAATTTTAGTCCATGTCAGGTTTTGAAGTTTTGGTCATTTTCTAGAGGTTTTTTTGATATATTTTTATTTATTTTATTTCCTATTTACTCTAGGTCAAACTTGCCCAACCAGCATCCTACATGTGGAATGCAGGTGTCCTTAAAGGTACTGATCCCCTGACTCCTTGGTGCAAAGGCAGTTCGAGCCTCCTACCTGGGGCATTCAGGCTTAAGGAGCCTCTGGGCTGCCACAAGAGATAATCACAGTCATAGGTCAGCAGGGTCCTATCAGTAGCACTAGGAGCAATGTCCAGTAATCCAGAGCTCTTCACTCCACACTGAGTGTGCCTTGGAAGATGCTATTTCCTCAGCAGGCACTGCTGCAGCCCTCTACAGAGTGCACTGATTTCCAAGAGGGCTGATGGGACCACTGAAGAATATCACTCTTTTAGTGGTCGAGAAGGAGGGAGGCCAACGCAGAGTGTGCCTACTGGGCAGATGGAGAGATCAGCTGGGGATTCTTATTAAATTAAATGTAGCTGCCCTGAATTTTTGTCTCGAAACAAATCAGGAAACTTTCTCCATTTGCTGCTGTGGTGTGTAGGTGTGTAGGTATGTGGGATGTGTGTGTGTGTGTTGTGGTGTCCAAGAAAACCACAGAATTACAGTTCTAGTTTCAAAGTGTTATGGTCAGAGAAAATGCTTGATATGATTTCAATCTTCTTAAATTTACTGAGTATTGTTTTGTGTCCTAGCATGTGGTCTATCCTACAAAATGTTCCACGTGCACTTGAAAAGTATGCATATACTGCTGCTTTGGGGTGAAATGCTCAGAAGATATCAGTTAAACACATTTGACCTAGTGCGTCATTTAAGGCCAGTGTCTCCTTGTTGATTTACCTGCCTGGAAGATCTATCCATTGAAGTCAATGGCGTGTTAAAATCCCCGAATATGACTATATTACTGCCAATATCCCCTTTTATGTCCATCAAGATTTGCTTTCCATGTTTAGGTGCCCCTATGTTGGATGCATAAATGTGTACTAGATCTTCTTCTTGGATTGTTCCCATCACCATTATGTAGTGTCCTCCTTTGTCTCTTACTATTGCCTTGGTTTTAAAGTCTATTTTGTCAGATATAAGTACTGCTACCCCAGGTTTTTCTCTTTTCCATTTGTGTGAAATGTTTTTCCAGCCCTTTACTTTTAGTCTGTGTGTATCTCTCAATCTGAGATGGGTCTCTTGGAGGCAGCATATATATGGGTCTAAAAGGGCACTTACCCATTCAGCTACCCTCTGTTTTTTGGTGGGAGCATTTAAGCCATTTATATTTAAAGTGATTATTGATAGATATGTATGTAATGCCATTTTTTTATTTCTAGAGATTTTATTTATTTATTTTTAGAAAGAGGGGAAGGGTGGGAGAAAAGAAGAAGAGAAACATCAATATGAGGTTGCCTTTTGTGCATCCCCACTGGGAACTTGGCCCGCAACCCAGGCATGTGCCCGGACTGGGAGTCAAACCAGAGACCCTTTGGTTTTCAGGCCTGCACTCAAATCTACTGTGCCACACCAGCCAAGGCTGTAGTGTCATTTTATTTTTAGACTGTTTTCCCCTGTTTTTTCTTCTCCTTCTCGCAAGCCCTTTAACATTTATTGCAGTATTGGTTTGGTGTTAACAAACTTCTATAGCTTTTTCTTGTCTGGGAAGCTCCTTATTTCTTCTTCGATTTTAAATGATAGCCTTGCTGGGTAAAGTAACCTTGGTTGTAGGTCCTTACTTTTCATCACCTTGAATATGTCATGCCACTCCCTCCTGGCCTGATATGTTTCTGATGAGTAATCAAACATCAGTCTAATTGGTAGTCTCTTGTATGTAATTATCTGCTTTTCTCTTGCGGCTGTTAGGATTCTTTATCCTTAAGCCTTGTCATTTGAATTATGATGTGTCTTGGTATGGGCCTCTTTGGATCTAACTTATTTGGAACTCTCTGAGCTTCCTGGACTTGTGCAAATTTTTCCTTCACCAGATTAGGGAAGTTTTTGGTTATTATTTCTTCAAATAGGTTCTCAATCATTTGCTCTCTCTCTTCCTCTTCTGGTGTTCCCATGATGCAGATGTTGTTACCCTTCATGTTGTCCAAGATGACACTCTCCTCATTTTTTTAATTCTTTTTTTTTCTTTTTGTTGCTCTGATTTTTTCTACCTTGTTTTCCAAAACACTGATTATATCCCTTGCCTCATCTAACCTACTGTTTATCCCTTCCACTGTGTTATTTTTGTCAGATATTGCATTCTTTATTTCTGACTGATCCTTTTTTATGATTTCTATGTTTTTTATGCTGTTGAGTATCCTCATAATCATTACTCTGAACTCTCTGTCCAATAAATTGCTTACTTCCATTTCATCTAGTTCTTCTGGAAAATTGCCTTGTTCTTTCATTTGGTATCTATTTCTTTGTCTTCCCATTTTGGCTGATTCTTTGTATTTTCAGGCTTAGATGTTAAACTAATCAACCATTAATCTGATCAGTCATTATTCTAATTAATCTGTGACCATCAGTCAGGATTAAACACCACAGGATGGGGCAATTCCTGTGGGTGGGGCTATTGCTTCCCCTCAGGCTGATGCCATTCAGAGAGGAGTGCTGTGCCTGAGAGAGAGGGTTCCTGCAGTCAGGGGGATGACTCAGCACATGGATCCTGGTTGCTATTCCCTCAGTTCTCTCCCCAGAGCTACCAACCCCAAGCTCTCCTCAAGCATCTCTAGTCCACTCAGCCCTCCCTTTGCTGGCACCCAGGGTAAGTTGCTGCAAACAAAATTTTGAGCTTTGGCCCTTTGAAATGGGGTCTGCATCTACAGCCAACTTTCCCTGGATGACAGAACCCCTGATGCTTTTCACAGCTGGATGTTATCTGGGTTCCTTTCTGGCTCTGGTGCTGTAGGCTGGGGAGCCCAGATTGGGGTTTAGACCCCACGCTTCTCAGGGGGAACCCCTCACCCACTGAACTACCCCTCTGGAACTTCAGCTGCCACTCATGAGAGCCCAGCCAGCCCTCTGAGTCTCTTCCACACTCCCTACCAGTCATGTGATGTTGAAGTGTTTTCTTCTGTCTGTCCATGATTGTAAGGCTTCTCTCTAGCTAATGTTCAGCTGGTTATTTAAGATGATTTCCCTACAATTTAGTTGTAATTCCAGATTGGAGAAAAGGTTAGTGTAGCTTTCATTTACCCCACTGCCATCTTGGATCTTCCAACTTTTATATCCAGAATTGCAGTTTAACATTACATTTACATTGTGGGAATTAGAGATTAGTCAATATTTTGAATATTTGATACTAGCTTATTATTAGATTAGAAACTGGAAATCTTAAAAATACGCATAGATAGAGAGCAGGATGACAGCTAGTGGGAGAAGGTTAAGGGGTGGAGGGATTGAGCAAAAAGGAAAAAGGACTGATGGGCATGGGCAACAGTGTGGTGATTGCTGGGGGAGGGGGT
The DNA here is from genome assembly GCF_022682495.2 of Desmodus rotundus. Taxonomy (NCBI): domain Eukaryota; kingdom Metazoa; phylum Chordata; class Mammalia; order Chiroptera; family Phyllostomidae; genus Desmodus; species Desmodus rotundus. Next base: position 69,780,748 of record NC_071388.1, on the reverse strand, counting down.
ATAAGGAGACTAAAAGGTAATGTAAAAAAATACAATAAAAATTACATTAAAACTAATAATAAAACTCCAAATACATTGTATTATTCAATCTATATTATCATCCCAAATGCTTTTTAGTTTTATTATAATATTTAACATGATGATGTAAAAAATTTTTTTTACCATGACTCATTCAGAGAAAGCCCAAATCCCCTTCGTTTTAGCCAGTACACATACAAATTTTTTTTTAAATCTATATTTATGCCCTGACTGGAGTGGCTCAGTGGATTGAGCACCAGCCTGTGAACGAAAGGATCACTGGTTCAATTCCCAGTCAGGGCACATGCCTGGGTTGTCAGTCAGGTCCCCGGCAGAAGGCACAAGAGAGGCAACCACACACTGATGTTTCTCTCCTTCTCTTTCTCCCATCCTTCCCCTCTGCCTAAAAATAAATAAAATCTTTTTAAAAATCTATATTTACTATGTTTTTCATGTGGAAAAGGTGGGTAGCACTGCTTAATGATTGTTCAAGGATTGTGTCATATTAAGTTGTAAAAAAAGTTTTATGAAGTCATTTTAAAAACATGTATCTTGCTATGAAGTGTATATTTTGTCAAGCATTGTAAATGTAAAAAAAAGGGAAAAAAAGTTTCCCTAAGACCCTTTAAGTGGTATTTACCCTTAACCAATCCCTTTAAAAGGAAAGGATCCTTATTTGGGGTAAAAAAAATAACAAGGAGTAGTTCTTTAGAACTCAGGTACTCTGCAGAGACAGAAAATGTTAAAAGGAAACAATTCATTGAACATGTATTTTATTCTGAAAACTATGTAAAATTTTACATAAATTATTTTATTCAATCTTAACAAGTACATTTTCAATTAGTTCCTTATTTTCATACATGGACACTGAGGCCAAGAAACTTAATAAAGATTATATGCAAATTCTTAAAATAATGAGGATTCAAATCCTGGACCTTCTGATTCTTATATTGTGTGTCCTTCAACCCTTGGCTATTGAAGAAAGCTTATTTATTAGCATTGCATGCAATTTCAATATATAACTATAATTGCACACATTAAAAACTTAACATTATATTTTTTCTTCCCACTAAAGAAAACATTTCCAATTGGAAGATAAAAACAGTTTAAGATGGCAAAGTTATCAAAGCAAAGCTGTATTACAGAAACTTGTGTAAACTGCAGGTTTAAAATACAAGCGTATAATTGGTAGGAAGCTAATAATAAATCACAGAGAATTACTGAAAAAGTCAGATGATAATTTAATTAGCTACCTGACATTCACCCTATCATTAGTTTTCAGAAACAACTGAACACCACGTTATCTAGGTGTAAATGTTTATTTTTTTAAAGCCATATCTTTATTGTAAATATAGATTTTATGCAGAATCACTAATAATACATTCAGAGTGCAAGGAAACCAATTAATTAAAGAAAATGTTAAGCATTCAACCGATGTAAGTTAAATTATCACTTTCCACACTCAAGTTCTTGGATAAGCATTATATTCATTGTTCTACAGCTTCTCTTTCAATTCTTAAGACCCAGAGAAGATGACTCCCACTCCTAATACTTCACTGAAACTGTTCCACTAAGGTCTCCAATGATCTAAATGCTGAATTCAATGAATACTTATCTATTATCTTCACAATAATGAACCACTGTACAATCTGACACAATTAACTACTTCCTTTTTCCTGTAACTTTTTCCATTCATTACTTTATTCTTTTTAAGGCCATGTGGTTCTCTTTCTACAAGGTACTATTTTTTTCCTAATGTTTCTTAAATGCTGTATTTCCATACATTCAATTCTTGGCTATCTTTTCCTTCAGGTTTCCCTTGGAATATTTCTCCCTGTTTATTTTTCTCATGCCCAAAATTTAGCTATCATAGTGGAGTCTTAATTTCCTCTTCACAATCTAGACCACATTTTGGACCACATGCATGGCTGGCTACTAGTTATTTCTTTTTGTGTTTCACAGAATCTCAAACTCAGCTACCCACGAATGGAACTCATCATCCTCTCATTATTTTGAATCTTGGAAACTCCATCAAGAATTGTTTTTACCTCACATCATATGTATTTGGTCACTAAGACCTCTAAATTATATTACTTAACTTTATCTTGAGAACTTTTGTTTACTGCTTTTCAATCCTTATTGCATTATCCCAATTCAAATCCTAAGAATACCTTATGCTGATTATTGAAACAAACTTTCTTTTCTCAGATTTGACCCTTGCTGTGATATTTTATGTTTGCTTCCTGAATAGTCTTTCTCAGTTGCCATTATAATCATTTGGTACCTGCATAGTCAGTCCAAACTCCTCACTACGGAATATAAGATCTGGGAAATGTTGCCTTTGCCCATTTCTTCCGTATTATGAACAACTACAGTGTTAGGCATTAATCGGAACATGTTTTCATCCACCTGGAATATTTTCCCTCCATTCCTGTCATCCACCAACTTGTACTCATCCTCAAAGACAGATGTCAAAATTTATCTGGTATATAAACCAAATTCAATCCCTCTCCTGTAACATGATATACTTCTTCATTTGTGAACCAATAACCTGTTCTCCATGTACCCTTTTATCAGTGAACACACTGAATCTAACCTATCCCTCTAATGAGTTGAGAGTTTCTTGAAAAAAAGTTTGTTTTTTTTTCTGCAAGTACACATAGTTCTTAACCTATTATATGAGTCCCATAATGTATAACAGATGCACAAAAGTTAAAAGATGGGTAATAGACTTTGTAAATTATCACTTTTCTAAAAATTCCATTTGTATGTCACAGTCTTCTTGATGATTCCAAGATGGTCATGGCTGAGTTATGACTGTGTGTAACTTGATTTATAAGAATTGACTATAAGGGATGAAGTAAAACACTGGGTAAAATATTTCAAAATCTTTAGCAACTTAACCTCAGGTTTGTAAAAAGTAATATCAATTTAAAAACAATTTCTGAAGACAAGATCATTTATGTAAAAATATTAGCATTCCTTAGCATACTGTATTCACTACATTTGACTCTTTTATGTAAGAATTTCTTTCCCAAGACAGTATACTCTTGCTCGTTGATTTTCCTTTAAAAATATAGAGTGATATATAAATATGTGTGAAAGTTGCCTGGTATTGGAAAGATAATTGGTAAATTGAAATAGTCATGGGGATGCCCCTTATTATAATTTCTGTTAGTAGGAAGGCTTTAATACTTACAACCCAAATCACTGCACCCACTAATAGGATTTGTATTGCAGTTTCCATTTTAAGACATATAGGCCCTATCGTAGCAAGGTACAAAATGTATTATATTTTAATAATAATTGTATTTTTGTGTGTGCTCTCTATAAAAATCAGCAGGCCATGAAGGGCAAGAGTATGGTGAAAGAGTGGCCAGCAAGGACATCATTGATCTACAACAGAAGCGAATGCAGTGTCTCTGGTGACAGGAATAATATAAAAGAGCTGTAGCCAAGGTGCAGGGTGACAGAAAACTAGAAAGTATTTATGGCATGAGGGAATGGAATATAAATATGTTTGATGTTACTTAACATGTAGCCTACTAAATGTATTTTTATAATATGAATACACAGTCAATTAAACAGACATCTAGAGAACCCTTCCATTTTTCTTATTTTGGATAAATGGTAAGATATTTTGTGGGCAAGGGTCATGTAAAACTTTTCACCTACATTTGTAATGCACTGGATCATTGAAATAGCATATGCATCCTAACCACTACTTAAGCTAATGTGACAACACTTTTTACATAGAATTAATTGTATTTACACAATGGAATTCTACACAGCAGAGAGAAAGAAGGAGCATATACCCTTTGCAATGGCATGGATGGAATTGGAGAGCATTATGCTAAGTGAAATAAGCCAGGCGGTGAGGGACAAATACCGTATGATCTCACCTTTAACTGGAACATAATCAACAAAAGAAAAAAGCGAACAAAATATAACCAGAGACATTGAAGTTAAGAACATTGTAACAATAGCCACAGGAGAGTGGGGAAGGGATAGTGGGGAGAGGGGTCTATAGGAGCTACTATAAAGGACACAAGGACAAAATCAAGGGGGAGGGTATAGGTGGGTGAGGGAGGTGGGACTGGCTGGGGTAGGGTGGAGGGAAGGGGAGAAAATGCAGACAACTGTAACTGAATAAAAATAAATAAATAAATTTTAAAAAATAGCACATAGTTAAATTTTTTTTAAAAAGCTATATTTTTATTATTTAACTGTTAGGAAACCTTTTAAAACATTAAAAGATTTATCTATGTTAGTCTGTCCATGAGAATGACTATAGCTTAATGTAATTCTCAAAAAAAAAAACCACTTTACATTAATTTAATAGTTTTCAAAGTTATATTTTGTCATTTTTAATACATGAGAATTTTAAGAGGCTATCTTTAAATTAGTCTTGGGAAATTTATCCTTTGATTTGATTTATTCTTTCAGAGATAAAATAAATTTGCATTTTTCTACTAATTAGTAGATGTTTACATGTTAAAAAACTTAATTATAACTGAATATTGGCAACCGATATACTGTACTTTACACTTTAGAAAATACAATCAACAAAACAGACTGATATCTGTAATTGACCCCATGGGTTTATGTTGTTGGTTGTGGAAATGGTAGTTTAATTTGTGCCTAAGGTATCAAGGAACAACGGATTCATCTCTTAAAAATAAAAGAAATTCATAATGGATTTAGAAATATGGCAGCTGGAGGAGAAGTAAAGTTTTGGTTCACTGAACCTTTGTATATGTTTTGGAATAGTGCTACATGATAAGATCTTTTGGCTTAAAAAAAAATACCACCACAAGCTTTTGAATAGTTATGGCTTATGACTGACAGGGTAGTCAGAATTAGTAAACTTCCTTAAAAATAATTAGACCTCTCAGGAACGGGATCTGTGCACATTGTTTACTAGTTTCCCAATGCATCAACAACTATGTATAATCAAAACACAGATAATACAGTTTTAATTACCACAACCACCTGTCCTGGCTTCTTCTACCCTCCAGCTTCTTAATCATTTGGGACATTTTCAACTGGAAAAGACTTAATCTGTTCCTAAGATGGCTGTTTAGGAAATGATGCTGAATAGACCAATATTAAAAAACACACGAGAGAATATAGAATGGGATTTTTAGTTAAATTATATGAACCTTTCCCTAATACATACTTTTTAAAAGAAAAGATCTAAGTGATGATCTGTGAAACTGATACCATATACTTTCTTACATTATGGGAGTGCTGGACATTTGTCAATATATTCCCTTAGGAAAACAGGTTTGAAAGATGTAGTTAATGTGGTTTCCTATCATTATTCAATTGCACGTCCATAGGAAAAAAGTCTGCACACACTCTTCACCTATACATACTTTTATTGATAACATACACACATACTATCCTACTTATTAATTATGGGTATTATACACAAAGTCAATTTTAAAATCACATGGGTTGAAAATAAACAAACATAAAATGCCTTATATTTTTCCCACAGTAGAGCTAGACTGTCTTCTACATGGCCCACATTGTACAACAACATACCTGTGTCAAGCAGCATGAAAAAACGAGGGCCAAGTGTAAGTACGCTGGACCAAAAACGGGACATTTCTTGAAGGGCTAAGTGAGTAGAACATCTAAATCCTACTATTAAAATTTTATGTAATTAATAACCAACATGGTATTGCTACATCAGGTTTTCTAACATGAGTTTCTAAAAAAAACCAAGAATGCCAAGTGAATGAATTATTGTGTTACATGAATAGCATAGACAGGTTCAGGGTTTCTCCCATTATTCAGAAAGTTACTACAGGGTTATTGAAGCTAGGTATTGGAACAAATATTTGAAAGATACAATGAACAGCAACTTCAAACAATGTGGCAAAGCAATGGACTACTGGCAAACAATTGTACACAGTCCGGATTAGCAGTCAAGGCCGGGGTGGTTTTTATAAAGAATGACCCCCGCACACCAGGCCACACAAAGGCACACTGGCATTTCAGAGCGCGCCAGGCTCGGCGCAGTGCCCACTGCAGTCCACCGAAGAACATTTTTGACGTGAGTCCACTTCTGAAGAGTGTTGGAAACATATCAGTTTAAAGGATTGTTTTTTTTCTAATCCACATCTATTCACTAGCTGCCTCTCTCTGTTATATTCTTTCAGAAAAATAAATAAATAAAGATACTAAAACTTTTTTAAAACCAGAATGTTCTTAGTCTAGGTGCCAAACATCCACCCAAGAATTTCACTGATTCTTCTTGGCAACAGCCTTTCCTGGAACCATCCCTGTCTGATTGGTAAGTCTTTTCTAAAAGGTAAAAACAGTGTACAATATCAGCCCAGAAAGTCTTGGCAGAAAGTATAAGAAAGAAATATAACCTACATCAAAGAATATCCTCACTGCTGAGAGGAAGCAATTTTAGAAAGTTGATATACTAACCCCAGCAAATTTCTTCTGGAACGTATCCCTCTATAATGGAGAGAGGACAGACCCTTTCAACTGACCTGAAATCCTTTGCCAGAAGCCACTTTCATCACTCAGTGCTATAACGGATCATCACTAAGCAGGAAAGCCAAACTGCTTTGGGAATTGCATTTTAAATCTCACATTCCCCAGCTCTTCTTTGGAGATTAATTCCATTTACCACTGAATAAATATGTATGCCCCAGTATTGAGCATGGTTTTGGCCAGCTCTTACTAATAGGTACTATGCTTCCCCTCACCCCTACTGAACACATATGCCCCAGAATTTATTCATCTCAAGCCCTGTGCCTTCATAGCACTTTTCAGTCCTACGAAAAACTATGGCACAGGAAGGTGGTGGACGGAATGGCGCATGTCCCTACGCAGGCCACGGGGATTGTGAGGGAGACACTGAGGGACCACCGTGTGTTCACTTTGTGAGTCTCGAGCACAAGGAGACTTAGAGCTCCAAGGATGTGGCATGGCATGGCATAAAGTTGGCGACAGCACACTCTTCCCATTTATAACAGAGCTCCTTCCTGGGGCTCCAAGAATTAGATGCTGGGGAGCATCGGGATGTAGCTATTGATGGATGTTAGGTTTGACATGCCAGACAACGGCAGAGATAATGTTTCGTCAGGTGGTTTGGTGTGGGGAGGAACCCCATGAGAGCTGATGGTGACAGATGTGTCTTTGAAAAATACGGTCGTACACACCCTTTTAGGTACTTACATCACCAGGAAGGGATTTCATAAAGGACTAAGACTGCGATCCACACACTGCTATCAAGCCAGGTGGCATTTGGGATGGACAAAACTGTTTTGTTGTAATGCACATAAAAAAGGACACTTTCATATGCCATTCATTTTTTAAATAATAGAAATTTTGAAATTTTACAAAGAGTACATATGCAGAAGGAATGAAATTTGATTAAAAAAGGAATTAATCATACATTGCAGAGCTTCTAAAAAGAAATGTTAAAAAAAGCATAGTTGAAAAATATCAGGATGTCAAAAAACCCTCAAAGTTCAATAAGCAAAAGCTAAAATTAACTTAGTACACATTAAACAAGAATGGTCACCACCTTATTTAAGTTGAGCCCCAACCCCAAAAATAAAAATAAAGAAAATAAAGGCAAAGCCCACAATTCAGTGTTAAGCATGAAGCTTGCTTTCATTCCTGAGGGAAATAATAGCTGGGTTGAAGCATTTGTTCTCAAAAAGAAAGCACGAAATTAATGGGAGCTCACTCTCCCTGTCGCCATTTGTTTTCCTGATTTGTAAGCAACACACCTCTGAGTATGCATTTATGAGAGTGGGCCTGGTGATGCTGGAGGAATTATTCTTGGCCCCTGATAAAAGAAGAGTGACTGATAGGGTAATATAGGGTAATTACATTCTGAAGGAATGTACACTAATATTTAAAGCTCATTTCCTTTCAATATTATGTATGTATGAAACGAATCCTTATTCTCCTTCCAACGTTCTTTTATAGTTTGGTGCCTATTATAGCAAATAGCAGAAAATAAGCAAAGTGACAACTGTCACTTACTTGAAGACACTTTTTTTCTTTAAATTCTGACATTTTCCATCATTTCTACAATTAGCCTATGGACCTGGCTGAAAAGTCAGTGTCTGCCTGCCAGGACACAATGAAAGTACAAAATACTAACACCATTTTCTTCCTGCCAAAGTAGACAAACCTCCCAAAGGGATAATTTCTCTCTGGGGATAAAGCCACGCAAGGCTCTAAATCAGATATGTTTTAAGAGTCTTTTGAGCCTGAATGCCAATTATGCATGAAATAGTGCAGGGACTGTGATAGATGACTAAATCCCCTCTCCTTGAGGTTAGGAACAAGAGCTTTGGCACTTCCGACTCCTCCTTCTATCTTATATTCATTCTGTCTCTGTGTCTGTCTCTCTCTGTCTCTCTGTTTCCCCTGCATCCCTGCCCCACACAAACACACACCCACAAAGTTAACAGAAAACAAACTGCTGACTCTGTGAATACAAAAATTGAATAAATATAGATATATGACTAAAATTAAACCCTGGTAACAATTTAGAGATTAAAGAGCATGCAAAAAGATGAAATATAAGGCAGATTTAAGTTGCTAAGCAACGTAGCATTCACATGAAATCAGATATAGCAATTTGCTTTAGAAAGACTACACGGTAAGTTTAAAGAAACAAAACCAGTTATTAGTTTGAACTACTAAGTAATTAAAGGAAGAAGAATTAAAAGATTGAACTGAATTAACTCAGTGTTTAACATATAAGAATACAACCAATTTGTCTCAAAGGCCTGAGGGTCCAAACTGAGTATTTAATTACAAGACAAAAGATGATTGTCAATTTGACAAAGGCAAAAATAGATTAAAACATGATACTATATTTAAACCTGATCTTGTACAATGAGTTTTGACTTTATGCTAAACTCCCGTAGTATATCTGCTTACATCATGTAATAAAATGTTCATCTACTGAAGTCTCCCCGCACACAGATTCTGATGCATGTATTCTTTCTGCTCAATCTAAAGCATGCCACCTCAGCAGAGATTAAAGTGCTAAACATAGTGAACATTTATATTTTTTGTTTCTGAAAGAATGAAAATATGCATCATTATTAAACTTTGGGAGCGTGCTGGTGATGTTGCCATCAGCTCACATACACAGAATGCAAAGTAGCAGGCCATCTATTCCAGGGAAGGGCAGTCTGCTCCTTCTAAACACCAGAGTCGAAAAGGATTAAACTACTGTTTGTTTGTTTGTTTGAGGTACCTCAGTTCTCCTCTAGCAACTAGCTCCATGGCTTTTCTTCATTCAAGAGAATATTTGGAAAGGAAAACAAGAATTGCTGTCAAAAGTTTTGTCCACTTTCAGACATTAATCTGCATTAGTGAGTCTCTATCACTTCAGTTCCAGGTAACAGAAGCAGTGGGACAAGAATAGACTTGTTACAAATTAACAAACAAACAATCAAACAAGCTGACAAAGGCAAGAAACAAGTAAGTTATTTAAAGGATGTTCCAAGTAAGGAATACATAATGCTCTGATCAGCTTCTGAGCCCAAAATTTTCACTGGCTCAAATACTTTATGCAACTAGTAATTTCAGTTTCTTAAAAACACAAAACCGAAATGTAATTTTAACTATGAAGAGGTCACATTTTCTTTGTACTCTTCAAAATCTTTGGATGAAGTATTCCTTTGTTTTCAGGCTCATTATTAGGCTCCGGAATATTCAATACTTATGTGCTCATATTTCTTGTTACTTGAGAACTTGTGGAATTTTATCCCCCGTGAACTCAGAATCTTGGAGCTCCGTTAATTTATACTGCCTGAAGGTTCGGTCTTAATGGAATCAATGTAAGGTGTTGAACGTTTGCTTTTTATTTAGTCTAGAAGAGGTACAGTCAGTATGGCTAGATTGGGCCATGTTTTCTTTCTCCTCCAATGTGATTGCCACCCAGCTGGGACTAGGGCCAGCAAGTTTCAGAATGACACTGGGCTTCTTGATGCTGATAGTGTCGAAGAAGGTAGTTGGTTTCTTCTTTAATATCCAACTTAACTAGATGCTGGCAACATCAATGATGGAAGAAACTCTTCTACTGGCCTCTTCATTTTCTTTCGAGAGGGGTAGTATTGAGACTCAGAGAGGAAGATACAGGTTGAGAGGAAAACAGGTAAAAGCTAAAATTTGTGTATCTATAAGTCATTTAAATATCATAATATATTTATTTGTATTTTTAAGTAAAGTATAGCTTTCAGAAAACTTACACAATATATGATTTATTTGTGAAAAGCTGGAAGATAATTACTAAACTATAAGGGCAGAGATATAGATGATAAAATAGAATTAAGGTATTTAGATTTTATCCTCACTTATAATTTAAATCTAAAGAACATCATTATTTTAGAAATTATAAAAAAATGCACAATTTGCCAAGTGTTTCCCTAATGTTCTCTTTGTCAACAATCTTACCACATTGGGTATATACAAATATGCCCAATGCATTCATTTAAGATCATCTCTTTCTCTCTTGCTTGCTTGCTCGCTCACTGTATGTTATGTTTTATCCTTTTGTGAAAAAACAAAAAATATACAAAATGACAGAGGAAAGAGTTGAAAACACCTTTAGAAGCCCATTTTGATAAAAACTCCCCCACTCAAGTATAGATTTATAATGTTAAGGAGATGGAAAAATTGTTGCATTTACATTTGCATAGATAATCCCAGGTCATAATAGTATTTCTTCTTTAATCATGGTATTATAGTCATCTCTGGGGAAGTCATCAAATTATTTATCTCCATAGAAATATTCCCACTGGACTATAGTTGTGCGATTTTCTGAGTGTTTACTCTATGTTAAGTATGCAACTCATTTATCCCCATTACAATAAGCATAGAGTGTCTCAATAACTAGATCAGGGTAACATGTAGCAAGCCTCAAAGATGGATTGGGCTCCAGAAGGTGCAAATCCCATGTTTCAGCGCCTAATCAGAGGTTTCTCTTGCAACAGTATTAGAACCACCTGTTGGGACTGATTGAAAATGTGTGATCCTGAATCCCACATCAGACACAGAATGTTTGTACTTTGTAACAAACACATTTGGTAATTCTTAAACATGGTATTATCTAGTAATAATGAAGCAAATAAAACAGAATAAGCATTACTAAGAGAGTAACATAAAATGGAGTTGGGAGGCCATTGAGGAAGTGGGGTCTATAACTCTCACCTCTCAGTTTTGGAACTATTGTTAACACTACTGAGCAGCTGCTAAATCCAGCTCAATGGTGAAGAACAAACACGCTGGATCAATGACTGCTAAGCAGACATGGATGAACCTTATTTCCTCCTTGTCATGGTGAACAGATCATCGGCTTTCTTCACCTTGAAAGGAATCAATCCTTTCGACAACCAGCATCCTTCATTTAGAGAATGGGCCTAACCAATCCCAAATGACCTAGCCAACATCCTTCATTTACATGGAGGGCCTAAGTGAGAGTAGCTCTCATGCCTTTGCCCCTTATAAACCCTGCCTTTGTTTCCATCAGAGCAGAGTTTAGGTTGCTGCCTGAATCTGTGCCCTTGATTGCAGTCCCTCCTATGCTCAAATAAATGCTTTTTATTCTTATTACAGCCCAATTTCTTTATTAACATCATGAATCCTCTGAGACACATGGCTTGTTCTAATAACATACAATAGGCTCACCACACTGCCTTTGTCTTGAGTACTTAAGTCGTAGAACATGAACTGAACTATACACACGTCGAGTATTTTCTTATTTAATTTTCTCTTATCACAAGTATGCTTGACTCTACATGTACAGACACCACCGTGAAGGACATGCCTAAGATCTCACAAATGGGTCATCAGACTGCTCTTTTGGCTCCTCTGAACTCACACTTGCTATTTGTGAATATTGAAAGTGAACTGGCCATTCAAAATTTCAGAGGGATTTAAGTAAATTATGGAATTATTTAACCGTACTTAATACTAAGCGTGAGAAAAGACTACAAACTACCAGGTCTTCATATTTTTACTTTGCCTATTTTCAGAAGCTTTCTCTCATCCTAACTTTGACCTCAAAGGACCCCATAATTCTTTTTCAGTTGTGATGTTTTAGATTTCATGCCACCACAATGAGGCTAATATTAGCTCCAGTAATTACTTTTGTAATTAAAGAATAGTATGAAATGGATCAAAAAAAGAAATAAAACAAGAAAGGGAGATAGAAAAGAAAGATGAAAGGAAGAAATGGAGAGTAATATAAAGGGAGCTGTAAACCACAGTCGCATCTAGACAGGAGGAGGGCAATGTTCCTACAGGCAGAGACTACGGCGGACACTTGTGTTTCAAATTAAGTAGCAAAGTTCATAGTCAGGCTCTGTCCCAAGTCTAATCTATAAAATAATAAGAAAAAGGAAACAGACATAAACCCTTCTTAGTAAGGAAGAAGGGTCCACTACACAGTCAGGCTGGAAGACAGATTTTTTAACTTCACCCAAGGACATGTTACTGCTATTTTAGAGAGAGGGGAGGGGAAGGAGAAGGAAAGGGAGAGAAATATTGATGTGAGGGGGAAACATTAGCTTGTTGCCTTTTGTCCGCACCCTAACTGGGGATGGAACCCACAACCTAGGTATGTGCCCTGCCTGGGAATTGAACCCACAACCTTTCAGTTTTGGGGGTGACACCCAGCCAACTGAGCCATCCCAGCCAGGGCTGGACAACATTCTTTTAAAGAGACAGGGATAGAGACTCTCACCCTCCACGCTACTGTCGAGGCAGAAGGCCTATTGCCCAACACATATTGCCCTAACTAATCTGGGCTACAGGAACACCACAATGACATAAAAGTGAATTGTATGTTAATAGCAGTCCCGTGTCATGCTTTTACCAGGAACATAAGAAATTCCAGTGTGGGCGTAGTTTTTCTTACCTTCTTTGCCCCTGAGTTAAAAGAATCTTTTTAAATATTTATATTAGAAGAAATACCTGAACTAAGTGAGAGGATCTAATACACTTTTCACAATCATCTTTATTTCCCAATTGAGTAGACAAGTTAATTATAACCATTATACTTGCCAATAATTCAGGATCCTTACTTTTTTCCCTCCTTACCCCTGAATGAATTGCTTATAATTATTTTAAATTTATCTTGTTTAGTCACAAACATCCTTTTTAACATAATGAATTTTTTCACATCTGCCTCCATTTTAAGTTCTACTGTTATTCTCCAAGTTGTTTTAAGAAATGCAATGCATTATGCTGGATCTGTCAACAGTTCTTCAGAACCACAGAAGAAAACAAAATGGAAACAATAGAACATAAACAATACATGATGATCAGATCTGGCATTCACTTTTTGCAGAATTTGTAAACTGGGGTTAGTAACACCTGGTCACTAAAGTTAACATAATAGATACTACATATCAGGAAAAATGGGGGTGGGAGGAGAAAAAGAGGGGAACGGGGTCAAATACACGGTGCTAGAAGGAGCCTAGACTTTGGGTGGTGAGCACACAATGCAATATACGGAAGATGTATCACAGCCGTCCACCTGAAACTTATGTAATGCTATTAACCCGTGTAATCCCAAAGAGTTTAATTAAAAAAATAAAAGGTGTAAAAGAAATCTTGCATTTATAGTAATAATTAAACAAAGTAAATATATAAACAATTGTGAAATCATATACTGTAACTATCGCTTGAATTCTAATGACTCAAACTTTGAAGTACAAATATGTAAGTTGAACAACAGCACTTAAATTATATATTTATGACTATTGCACGTACCAATATAAGTTACAATGGTTATAACACTGCTTCAAATGCAAAATATAAAAAATGTATACCATAACACACACTAATGTGACTCAGACTTAGGGTAAATGAAAATTTTATTTTTTTAATGAAAAAAGAATAGTTACAACTGTGCCTTATACACAGTAAGCAGACAAAAACAGTAGTTATTTTTATTCATTCTATAACTTCGGATTTCTTAAAACAATTAATGCATGTTTCCCTGTAAAACACCTTACAGGAAAAATATTAGAAAGCTATAGAAGACTTACTAGTTGAAAAACAGAATACATAAGTATAATGACCAGAAACATCGGGTAACCAATATTAACATATTTTAAATGGGCACATACAAACAAAGATGTGGCATACCCACTGTCTCCTGCTTAGACAATCAAAGAAAATCCAGCCGATAGTGGGATTTATAACCCTTTCTCACTCTGAGTGTGGCTAATCTACGGGTGCTTTTGATTCCTAACCACTTATGCCTTTTTGATATAGATTTATTGTATTTGCCTTTCTCTTTTCCTCACAAACCAGCCACACATATTCACAAATGTTTATTGCTCTCAAAGTGTTTTAAGAAAACCTCAAACTGCCATTCTTAATATGTCACTAATTTCTCCATTACAAACTTTCCCTTTTTAAGATAATTTCTTCCCTAACATTTTATGTGCTCTGGTAATTCTCTTGCCTGGTATCATAACCCCATCATGAAATAAAGGGGATATTATTAGAATGCAGAAAACAACAGAGAGATTCTATATTAACATTTTATGGAGTAGAGAAAATAATGCTTATCTTGGAGATGTTTCAACAAACATAACAACTTAATTTAGAGTTGAAAATTCTCTACATTGACATTTAGTTATAGCTGTCTCCAAAAATTTGGAAGTAAACAGTATAAATGCAAAAGGAGCTACCTAAAATACCTAAAAATAAACTTCATGTTCCCATTCAATGAACACCTTGGGAGTAAAATCCAATCAGGAAAGTGTGAAATGTAATGGGTGGTTAGGGAATAAAACCACCTTTTAATTACTGTTGATAGAGAATATAGTTCTTACAACTAGTTAATTTCACTTTTTTTTTTGCAAAACATGATCTTACCGCTTTAAAAAGCAATAAGGATAGCACATAAAAATAGAAACATATATTTTGATTTGGCTTGAAAATAAAATATCACCTACATTTCTTTATCTGCAAATTTAAATTTAAAAAGCAGACTTTTTTCTTATCCTTTCCAAATACAAAACACTGAGAGCTATGAAGGAAAGATACATGGAGAGAACATATTCTAAAAAATCTCTCAGTGTGAGAGAAAAAGCTAAGATATGGCTTATTAGAAATAAAGAAAAAAACCAGCTTTTCTCACAATTGCCATGGCAAGGTTAATGTGGAGTCTTTCCTTAACTGGGCAGCGAGGAAGGGCACTGAGGCCACAGCACACATATTTAGTCCATTTCGTTCTCTCTACCAAGGTAAGTCATGCAGAATGCCCGTATAGCACGCGAACAATGAAATCACTTAGGAGGACCATTCCTAAAAGTCAAAGGATGTATTCCACATGAACAAATTGACAAAACCTACTGGAGCACAATTCTCAGTACAAAAATGCAGACTCCTGAGGTAATTAAAAGGAGAAGCAGCTAAATATATCGCTGTAAAGCATACATGATTGATAGGTAACATTAAAAAGAGAAACATACAGTAAACTAAAATTTATATATTTAAATTCAAAACCATTATATTGCGCTAGATAATTTCACATTTTTTCTATAAATACCACCACAAATTTAGTATATTCAGCATGTGGCTTTAGTGGTAAATTTGTCTCCTTTGATTCTGAGTGTCCCTACATAACTTTCCCTCTCTCAGTTCTTCTGCAATAGCAGCACTGACAGAAGAGAGGGTTCTTCTTCAAAGAGGAAACATGGCCCTCTGCCCATGACTTCCTTTGAGTTGTCTCTGATGCCGATGGCATCTTTGTGACCTTGTTTCCAGGTCATCCTTTCCAATTTATGTAACTCAAGACAAGACATAGTAACTGGGACTGGGACTACTAAACCTTTTAGAAAGTGATTTTCATGTTAAATATGGCTACTTATTTATTTCCCAAACAGACTACCCACAACAAACTGTATTAAGCATAGATATAACCCTAGTATAACAGTCATCAATAAAGGTCTCAGTACTGGAAGAAAGACAGATGACATGCAAATTAACAAAACACCTAACTTTCGAGGGTCTAACGTGAACCAAGCAACCATGAGTACATAACTTGTAGAGACAAATGATAAACGATGTACAGTCACTGGTATAAAGCTACTTGCTGGATCATAAAATGGAAAATTTTCTATGCTGGAGATATGTAAAGACTTTATGGAGAAATAGGAGGGAAATAATTAACTTCTTGGTAATAATGAGCAAATAATATTAGAAAATAAACATTGGATTTGGCTTCAGCAGCTTTAGAAGGAAAATCAACCTGGGCTGGGGAACACGCAGGGCTAACTGGGCAGACAGACTCCCAAAAGAGTAGCCTATATTCTGGGAGCACCAGCTGTTCAAAAAAGCTGAAACGGTAAAGAAAATCAAAATATGGTGAATATCAATCATTTGCCCACCTGGATTCAACTTCCATCCTTCTCTAACCTCGTAAGACTGACATACTAACTCAGTCAGCTCCCTTGTCAGCTGACTGCCTGTCTGGTTAAGTCAAGGAAAAACACTGATAGGAAACCAAAGAAAGGAGAGAGACTAGGATTATGTGTTCTTTGTATTTATTGCCCTAGCTCTATATCTCTTAGAAGCTGCATTCATCGACCAAGAGTCACAGCCACTACCCAGCAGCCCTTTGTTTTTCTCCTGGTCCAACCAGTACAATACACCCTCCGCTCACATTTTTTAGCCCTGGATGGTCAAGCGCCCCACTGTTACTAGTCCCCGGTACTTTACTGTCCCTTATGGTTTCCCTACATCCTGCCTACACCTCTGTGAATGACACCATTCTAAAATTCTACTCAAATTAATTTTATTATACCAGCTATTTTTGGTGTAACCTAGGCTGATATACAAGATGAAAAGACATTTAGATTTTTTTGAGTGGAAGTGTCATATAGAGTAACAGAAAGACGTTCAGAGAAGAAGAAATTAACTGACAAACCAAGATTATGGAGGAGTCAGCAAGCCAGGATTAAAGACAGGAAAGGTATGGGCTATAAATGGAGTTCTCTTCTGAGACTGGATTAATACATGAGGTCTGTCCAGAAGGCTCCCAGCCATATAATATGAAAAATAGAGACATTTATTGAAGACGATACAAGATACAAGAGACATTGTACATAGGACACCTCAGTCCCCATCAAAGTAGGCACCTTGGGACCTCACACAGTTCTTCCAGTCACCCTCAGATGCCCTGTCATATTTTCCTGAATCTCATTGACGATATGAAATCTCTTCCCTTTCAAAGTTAATTTTAGTTTTGGGAAAAGCCAGGATTCACAGGGCACCAAATCTAGGTTGTAGGTGGGGCTGAGTCGCCTGGGTGATTTAATGTTTTGCCAAAAACTCTGCATAAGACACGATGCATGAGTGGGTGCATTGTCATGATGAAGCTGCCAATCACCAGTTGCCCATAGCTGCAGCCTTCTGAATCGTCCAAATGGTTTTATGAAGGAATGTTCAAGCTTATCACAAAATTTGATGCAGATTCATTGCTCTACTGCTCAGTCATTCTGAATGAGACAGCCATACAGTACACAAGCTCATTCAATGGTGTCTACCACCCCCACTGACTAGTATGGTGAAATCGTCATTGTTCACACATGCGCATTCCAGTCCACTCTCTTTGCCTGACAGGTTACTTCGATGTTGCACAATCCGTTCTCATTCTATAAAAATGGTTACACTTTTTCTGGACAGATCTTATGTATGTACTCTATACAGGGTGGGGGAAGGGTAGGTTTACATTTGTTCATATGGAAATAACGATAATTAATAAATACTAATATTGTACAAGAATAAATTCTGTTTTGGATATTCACGACTGTAAATGTACTTTTGCCCCACTCTATATGCATATAATGGAGGGTCATAGGTAGTCCAGTAAGGTCATGTTGGGAAAATTTTATTTGTTCTCTTAAGTATATGGTATGGTAACTTCTTATATACTGAGGGAGCAGATAATAGACTCTGAAGTTAAAACGAATGAGAATGACTTTGATTAGGAGAAAGGGAATCAGTTAATGATAATGATAAAAGATTAATAATGAGCTGAGGTAGGAAATCACCCATAAGTAATATGCGGGTTTATGCAGACCCCGGCCATCTTCTCCAGCAGTGTCTCACATGTGAAGTTAAGGTCCATCTACTGGGATTGCCTAAAGGATGAGATCAAGAGAGCAAAGAAAAGGAAAGCCCAGATGAGAAAGCAATTGAATTGTCTTACCATGTGATTCTGGTTACATAAAAAAAGAAATTAAAGTTGAATGACTAGGATATGAGGAAGCAGTTAACTGTCACCTTTTTAGAGGTGACATAAGGTAGAGAGAAGTAGTCAGAGAGTGGATCTTGGAGTTTAAGATATTACATGAAAAACATTATAGCTCTGGGAAGGACACTTTCTTGGGACCAAACGAGTGGGTTTACTGAAGTCGACTGGAGCAGAGGAAGTGACAACAAAACCAATCTGTGAAAGTTAAGAATTTGACATCTGCAGAAGATTGAAATGCTTTAGCATGAGCTCAGTTTTGAATTTAGAAGGATGAGAGTAAGGAGATTAATAAGTGCTATTAGAACATCAGCTCAGCCACCTATGTAAAATGCTAAGTGTGAAGGCACATGGGAAATGTCCTGTTGAAAGTCTTCACTTAGTATCACTAGTGAAATTAAGGTGAGGATTCAGTTTGATGCCAATAGAAGGTTTTCAGAGAACAGAGTACCAGCAGTATGAAGGGAGATGGACAGGTTTACAGTAGAACTACAGAGTGAGGCCTGAACTGAATAAGGATGATGATCCAGAAGATAAAGGCCCACTAAACTTGAGCACTGCATGAATTTCCACTTCAGGATCATGGGGTGAGGAATCCACTCTGCACTACATTATCAGAATCCCTATGGAGTGCCTGTGGCCACTGCTGGGGTCTTTTCCTCTCAAGGTCCCCACTGTCCAAGATACACCCTTTCTTGCTTTGTGACATTCAGCAAAGTAAATCAACTGAAAGAAAACAATTAGCATCCACTTTTATCAAGTGGACATCATTTATGAGACAGACCCTGAAGAAAGAGACCCTCATCCCACCTCAAGAAATTACCATGAGACTCTAGAAAAAATCCATTATCTTAGTTACACTTAACATTTTATTTGGATTGATGAAATGCCAGGCATAATGAATAATTCAGTTAATTAATGGCCATGATACCTAAATAAACTGTGGTGAATTTATTGCTATTATATGTATAGAACACCAGTGAAATGACAAACCTTTCAATACCAAATTTAATTAAAACCCAAAAAGCAAAAGCACAATTTATTCTTCCATATATTAAAAAGACACTTTTAAGATAATTATAATTCTTCAAACAGAAATAGAATTCTAGAGTATAACTCTACTTAATAACTACAGCTACTAAGTAGCCAAGTTTTAGTCTAAAGTCTGTGAGTGAGAAAGAAAATAAATGCTATAAAAAGCATTGAAACCTACTTAAATTACAATTCAATAAAACCCAATGAGAATGAATAAATTTGAATATCCAATTAATAAGCTACACATTGTCTAGTAATGTGGATTACAATTTTGATTTCTTTAAAAGTTTAGATGACAAATTTATAACAGTCTTGTTGTGGAAATTAGTGACAGGAGAATCATGTGACCCTACTCCCTGATTTCATGTTTTTACTCTGTTAGAAAAATTCAGTCTAACAGAAAGATGGGATTCTTAATTCTTACATAGCCAAGTGGCTCAGTCTCATGTACACTGACACCAAGTATCACCAGGTTTCTCTTCTCTTCCTCAAATACACTGAACTATATTTCAGTATAAAAATAAGTATGAATGTACTGTCTTTTCTTTCTCTCCTCTTTTATTTCCTTTATCCCCAATCCTTGTGACAACTTTCACACTGACAACCTTATGTTAGCCAGCTACAATTGTTCATTCATTCATTGGCGTGCTGAATGTGATCATT
Source organism: Desmodus rotundus (assembly GCF_022682495.2). Taxonomy (NCBI): domain Eukaryota; kingdom Metazoa; phylum Chordata; class Mammalia; order Chiroptera; family Phyllostomidae; genus Desmodus; species Desmodus rotundus. The sequence continues at coordinate 69,760,758 of NC_071388.1, read as the reverse complement.
CATAACACTTTTTGCTTATTACCTCAGCCAGGCATTGTTTTTTATTTTATGATTTTTTATTATACATTTAAAAAGAACCCCAAAATCAAGGTTACAGAGATCTTAAAATCAGATAAATTTGTATTTAAAGCTACTGAATGCTACAGAGTATTAAATGAAAAATTTATGTAAAGAACATAGTGGCTGTCATATACTAGGAATTCAAGAAGTAGTTGGGTTTTTTCATCTCTGTCTCTTTTTAAAAATTGTATTACTTAATAATGCAACAGCAACATGATTGGAAAGGGAAAAAAAGAAAGGATTCTGGATGTGCATATTTAAAAAGGGCATTTTGTAATAAAACTATAGGGAACTAATTTTAAAATACAGATTGATGTAAAGTTAAGAGTCGTTTGAGCAAATATGTCAGCAGACCTGGACTCAAAACCGCTTTGCTACTAACATACTGTGCAATCATGAGAAATATCATTAGCCTCACTGATTTGATGTCTACAATACACCTACCTCAAAAGTTTAGTTAGAGAACCCAATGAAATATTTAATGTAAGGCTCTTTATAACAATGTCTAGCTTAAGGTAAGTTAACTGAAAACATTTGACTTTATTATTCTGACATTATGATTTTGAAATTCAAGCAAATGTTTCCATAAAATTATTTTTGGTCATTTTAAAATTTAGAAATACTAAAGATGAAATACACTCTGAAATACAGAAAAACCTAAGTCAAGTATAAACCTGATTTAAAATACAATTGCATATTTGTAACATAAAAATTCACTCAAATAAAACTTCTCTGTTTTTCCAGCTACTTACCTAAAGAGATTTGTTAAAGAGTTAAGAATAGTGCCCTAAAAACATCACATGAATAAATATCAAGAACACTAAGCAAAAAAAAGATAAAACTAAGAAAAAGATATCCTGCAAAAAGTTGATGCCTAAATTTCCTTAGTTTCTCATTGCCATAAATTAGGTAGTAGCATAAAATTGGTTACAAGACATTTATTACAGGGTTTTCATACTAGCATCTTTAAAATAAAGCCAAGTATCTCCATTTTCAAAAAGGCATATTAATGCAGAACATGTAGTTGTATTCCTATCATGATTTCAACTCAACATAAAAAAAAATGCTCTCTAAAACGCATTGCCAGCTGTGACAATAAGGAACTTGTTGCTCAGCTGCCCCTAGGCAACTTCTCTGTTCAATTAAGTATGTTTTCAAGAACTGCTGCAATTTTTGGTACAATGCCTTTTGGGGTACACATAGAAGATGTGCTTCACCGATGCATTTTGTTTTCAGTTTCTCTTAAAATTCAATCTAGTGTAATAAAGTACATACACAAAGGAAAATTATCATAATTTGGAGAAAATACAAAACTACAAGAAGAATTAATCTCAATGTTTCATAAACTATCAAGTGAAATAGCAAGTAAAATAATTAGAAATGCTTTATTCAGCTTTATTAGAAATATTTTTGAATCAGACTGAAAACTCTGCAATTATTTATATGTAAATATATTTGCAAAATATTGTATTTTTTAACCAGAATAATCATTATTCTATGTTTCATTTAGCAACTGGCTTACAATTAGACTGAGTAAGTAAACACTGTATTCTTACAAGGGAAGCAACATGGAATCTTCACCTAATACAATGGATATTATTGTAAAACAATAAAACTATTTTTGGAAATCTAAAAATTTACAAAGAAATATTAATTTGCTTTACACTTGACAGTAACATAAATTTTCTGAAAGAAAGTGTTTATTCTAAACTTATTTTTACAAGTCTGAGACCATAAAGTTCTTGAGCTTTACTTTTGAATAATGTGTTGGCAAGTTGAGAAAAAGGTAAATGAGGCTGAGAGCCAGAAATCATTAATATCTCTGAGGAAGTCACTATACTCTTGTGGACCTAAATTTTCTCATCCATTAAGAAAAGTTTAGATCAATGATCCAAAAGCTCTCCACTGTCTCTAGAATCTACAAGTAATATATTTTACAAAACAAGATATAGTAAAAACCATTAAGAAACAGTCACTTTGACCCGGCAATTCCACTGCTAGGGTTATATCCTAAGAATCCTGAAACACCAATTCAAGAGAACCTATTGCACCCCAATGCTCATAGCAGCACAATTTACGGTAGCCAAGTGCTGGATGCAACCTAAATGATCGTCTGTAAATGAATGGATCAAAAAACTGTGGTACATTTACACAACGGAATTCTACACAGTGAAAGAAAGAAGGAACTCCTGCCCTTCACAGCAACATTGATGGAATTGGAGAGCATCATGCTACGTGAACTACTTTAGGCGGTGAAAGACAAATACCATATGATTTCACCTATAAATGGAACCTAATCAACAAAACAGACAAGCCAGCAAAATATAACCAGAGACATTGAAATTAAGAACAGAATGACAGTAACTAGAGGGAAGGAGGCAAGAGGGATAATGGAGAAAATAGGGGAAGGGTCATCAAGGAACATGTATAAAGGACAAATGGACAAAGCCAAAGGGGGTAGGATCAAAGGTGGGAGGTGAGGATGGGTGGGGCAGGGGGAGTGGAGGGGGAAAAAAATTGAGACAACTGTACTTGAAAAACAATAAAAAAAAAAAGAAAACCGTGACTTTGTTTAATACTAATTCCATCTCACTGTTTGAGCAAACCTAGGAGAAATAACCTGTAATGATTATTCCACAGTGATATTTTGAGTACCAGGGGAACTGACATGTGTAATAATGCTTTATAAACTCAAATTCAGTACAACTTACATATTAATCTAGTATTTAATGTTATGAACATTTATAGTCAAGCAGGAGAGGGCATACAAGTTGTCAAAGACTAGGACAAAATCTATCAAGGCCAAATTGTAAGGTTGATTTAATATATCTTATTGTCAGCTACGTTTTGTTAAATAAGGATAATATTTTCTAAAGTTTATTTATGGAACAAATTACCCTAGAGAGTAAACATGATGTCTTTGAACTTGTACTAAATCAGAGTTAAATAAAGTGTATGCCCAAACTTTCCATGATTTTGACATTTGAATCACGTTTTTTGACTATGACTATATCCATTTTGTCTCAGTTAAGCTGACAAGAACCTTAAGAATACAGTCAGAAGTTATAGTACAATATCGTAAACCAAAAATAACTTTAACTTACTCAACTGGAACATGAAGAAAAAAAAAACTTGTTTCACTTAAAGAAAAATTACCTCATGGTTTTACAGATCACTGAATTTCTGTACTTTGAAAATAATGAACTGAATAAAAAAAATTGAGTAATTATTTTTTTTAGTCTCAACTGACAAAGAGTTAGTTTTAATTAGCTATAGTAAAACCTGGATTAAATACTGCTGTTTTTATGTTGAATGACATTTATACAGAATTTTACTTAATGGAACAAATAAGAATAAAAAAACTTCAACTAAAACATATGCACACCTTAAACTAATTACTGGACTTCCTAATTCCTTGAATATTTATATGCGTTTTCAATAGGCCTATTGTATATTGCATATTAACCAATATTTCCCTTCTGAATGAAATAAATGTATGTACATACAAATCAGAAATTGCTTCTTTTACTTGTTTTCTTAACATTTTTAATGATTTTTAAAATAATTTATTAAATAGTCAATGTTTTTATTAGCACTTCCATATATTAGAAATGTTTAAACAAGAACAAAAAAATCTATAATACTCTAACATAGCACCCTTAATATAACCTGCTACAAATCTATATTAAAATGCCAGAAGTGGTTTTATAATTTGGTTAATATATTTTTGTGTGGATAAGAATATCATATCAATTTATTTTTGATAAAATATTAAAGTGGAATACTTCCATAGAAGTAGTGATCATCCTATGCATAACCAGAAGTTTTAATAATTTAGTAATAATCATTGCATCTGCTATATCGGATAACGGTTAAGGAAACAGGCTCTGAGATTAGAGAGACCTGGATTTTGAATTCCAACTCCTACATTAAATAGTTGTATAATATTGAGTTACTGAGTTTAAACTCCCCCAGCTTCCCTTAGCTGTCTATAAAATTAGACAATATAACCCATCTCAAAGAATCTACCTAACGATGAAATGAGAGAAGCCAAGCCATTATTGGACTCCTTGTGTGCACTATTAAATGGCAGTTACTGTTATCTGTATTTTCCCTCTGATGACATATTTTGTAAGATATCTGTGACTCTCATATCAGAAGAGAAATAGATGGGTTTTTTACACTGTGTGAATAGAGTGCTCCAGTCCTGTACTTTCAAATCACAGAAATAAAAGTGCTGTAGCTGGTGAAAATGAATACATATTGGGTAACTTTGCAGTTTGCCCACACAAAATATAAGACAAATTAATTTATTTCTTCTTTGGAAATGACAGGAAAAAACTTTTGAAAATATTATTGTATGTGTATTACATGGATAGAGAAGCAAATCCCAACTCTTGTAACTACTAATAATGAATTGTGAATTCTGGTTAATGATGATATTCTTAAGCCCATAGAAAAATATGTATAATAAAACAGAGAGAACTCAGCTATTTCAAACATCTCATTAAAAAAATAGAAGTGAATATAAAAACAAAGACTAATAAAAATAGGTAACTAAAATGCATGGAATATTCATATGTGTATTTTATTTAGAAGGGATTCCTATTTATTCTGTTAAAACAGCCTATACAAATTTTATTCTTTTAAAAAAAAAATTATTTATTTTTATTCATTTACAATTATCTGCATTTTCTCCCCATCCCTCCACCCCACCTCAGCCAGTCCCACCTCCCTCTCCCACCTCTAACCTCCCCCTTGATTTTGTCCTTGTGTCCTTTATAGTAGCTCCTATAAACCCCTCTCCCCACTATCCCCTCCCCACTCCCCTCTGGCTATTGTTACATTGTTCTTAATTTCAATGTCTCTGGTTATATTTTGTTTGCTTTTTTCTTTTGTTGATTATGTTCCAGTTAAAGGTGAGATCATATGGTATTTGTCCCTCACCGCCTGGCTTACTTCACTTAGCATAATGCTCTCCAGTTCCATCCCCCCCCCAAAAAAAAATGATGGTACACTTACACAATGGAATTTTACGCAGCAGAGAGAAAGAAGGAGCTTACACCCTTTGCAATGGCATGGATGGAACAAATTTTATTCTAATTGTTTAAAGCTAATAGTTATGCATGAATAGTAAGGGAAACATTGTATGCTCAGTTTGAATATATTGGTGGTTATATTTATAAAAGTATGTGTGTGCATAAGTGTATATAGAAAAATTGTTGGTAATATATTAAAGTCTCAATAGTAAAATTATATATATATATATATATATATATATATATATATATATATATATCCAGTTCAAGTGAAGGGAGAGAGGCTGAGGCCATTTTCCTCTAAACTTGGGAAAGAAAGAATCCAATCTGTACAACTAGTTATAAATCTGTTGGGACAACTGACAGGGCAGGTGGAAAAAAACATAAAATTGGTGAAGCTATACAACCCTGTTTCAGGAAGAGAACAATCTATACAACCCCATGTTAGGAAGAGACGAGAGAAAATATGCCAGACAAATCACAAATTAAAAGTATGTTTGATAAGATAGAAGACATATTAAAAGAAAAAAAAATGCCCCACAACCCCAATCCTACCACACAACAAAAAACCCAACAGCAATAACAAAAAACTAACTAAAATTTTAGGTATGTCTCTTTCTAGAATCTAATATGAATTCACTTCAAAAATCAAACATTCTGCAATTCTTTTCCATGCTAATGGCACTTAAAGCCTTTTTTTCTTAAGCTAGGAATATTCACTTTGCTTATGCTCTGAATCTGAAAATTTTAATCATATTTCAGCAATTGGAAATGTTAAACATAACTGCAAATATAATTTATATAACAGATGTTTCAAACAATTGGGAGCTCAAATAGGGTCTATAGAATATGATGAAATAAGAAGAGGGTCTAATATAATACTTCAGGAGCCTTAATGAATGCATAGTATTTATAGTTAAGATAAAAGTAGATGAAGTGTATTATTTTCTTTGCATACACATTTTTTCTAATTTACTGGGTTGTTATTTAATGGTGTAGACACAAGTGAATACATATCAATGAATAACACATGCCATCCACCTTAAGAGGGTTCAAAGAACAGTGAGACAAAGGACATTAGAAAATTTTAAGGCTGTGCGGCATGAGTTATAATCGTGGCACATACAGCATGCAACAGTAGAACACAGAAGAGGGATTTGGAGGCTCTTCTAGTGGAGAAGAAGGGAAAACATTTTAGGCAAAGGATCTAGTAAAGAGGACAAATAAAAGCACTTTATGGTAGAGTTCAAGAACTAAATAACTAACAACTGAAATACTTCTCTGGGAGAGCAGAATCTCTATGGTCATTCTTGAATCAAGACCACTGGGAAAATAAGAAAGACTCAAAGAGGACCATTTCCCATGCTGCTGCTTCATAAATAAAGATTATTCTGGCCCTCTAGGTCCTGAAGTTACAAGGAAAAAGTGTACCCAAGCTGCAGGTATAAACCTCATTAATCAGGGTAAAATATGTGATAAAGAACATTTGCATATGATAATTTGGGAAACTGGGTCTTCTCAAGGTAATTACTATGAACAAATTTAGGTGACAGTGCCTCTCTGGTGCTCGTCCTGATGCTCTTATGCCAGGCTGCCCCATCCTCTTTGTCCAAAAATCTCTACATGATCCTGGTTCTTAAACCATTTTGCTCTTTGTATCATTTTGTTCCATTAGTTTAGCAACATTGACAGAAACAGTGTTTCTAGAGGAACGGACCATGTGCATGTTTGGATGCATCAGTGTCTGTGTAGGAAGACACAGTGTGAGAGATGGGAGTGTTATGCCTCTGTTGGAACAACATAATTCCATTAGCAATTTCCAAACTGAGGTCTGTGAGATCATAATAGGTGCTTCACAAACAAAACACATACCGATGTTGGCACTATTTTTCTATATAGTTTACTTTTAAGTATGAAAAGGGAAAAAATAACCTTGGTGCATTCTTATAGGTAGGATTATGCCATGTTTATCCCTTTCAGAAATGGTTCTTATTCTTGATGAATTCCAAGATGTGGTCTGCAGAATCACCTAATACACTAATTTGTTACTTTTATTCATTTTTTTTGTATCAGAAGCATTCACCAACTGGGCAATGCATGTTGAAAATGAAAAGCAGGAAGATCCTGTACTTTTCAAATTGTAATAAAAACAAAAAAGACAAAAATTTGGATTATTTTACTGTGAAGATGATTAAGCAGATTCGTTTCTAAAGAAAAAAATATAAAGCTATATAAAGTGAATCCCTGAAGTATTTGAGTACCAAAAATGCGCAGTTCTAATTTTCTCCTGTTACACAATAACTATAGAAAAGAACATGTTTATACTATGTTGCAATGATGATAAAATGTATTCGAATAGATTATATACATACACATTTAACATATATGTATATACATACACACATGATGCTCTGATTTACCTCCTTCATACCTAATATTTAGCTGATCTGTGAGAGACATAGAATAGAATAATAGTGTTCTCATTTTAAACTGAGTATTACAACCAAAATGTAAAATGAAAAACTGTTTCTCTTTACCATCACTACTTTATAGTCTTCAATCTTAATCAGATGTTATATATGTTTCTTTTTCATTCACTTGTAAAGTATAAATCATGAATAAAATGAAGTTGTTTATTATGGCTGTGAATGTATGCATAACACCATTTTTACTTCAAATTTGATGTGTTCGCCATACCTCAGGACTTATCACTGATACTGAATACCTATCTTAATTTTTAAATTGTTCCATAATCAGTGAGCCTGAAAACTCTGATCTAAGCAGCCAAAGCATTTTTTTTTATTTAATCCTCTATGGCAAGTGCCAGTAAAAATACTTAATTTCATTAAAGAACTACAGTGATGGCATTCCTTCTGATACATTCAACATGAATTCAAAATGTTTCTCACTGAACTCACCAAGCAACATAAGTAATGTTTTATGGCCATAACAATCTTGATATTTTAAAATTTAAACTACTTAGTTTAGGATCAGTCCTAGACATATCAGTTTTTACTTTATAATAAACCTTATTCCAATCCATTATTAAGAGAAGAAAAAAAAAACTGTCCCAGGAAATAAATTGTATTTCAAAGCTCAGTGGTTAATCAACCATGGTATCTCTATGTGGGAGGTGATTACATTTGTATACACTCAAAACAGCATTGTTAGGAGCTGATGTCATTTTAAATATATGTGTGAGTCTGTGTATTGCCAGGTGAGATTAGTGACCTGAAGAAAAGAACTTGGCATTGCAGCTCTTTTAAAATAGTGTCCACCTCTTGGGACTGGCAAGTTAACCCCTGTGAACCTCAAGTTCCCTAAATGTAAATGGAATATTTTATATACATTATAAGGCCATTCTCCTAATGATAATATATAATTTGCTTGGCATATTTTAGGCTATGAATTAATGAAGATTTGATAATAGTGGCTTGTCTGAATATATTCTGGGCTATTACAGGTTTAAAGTGCAATGTCTAGATAGATATTATCTTGGAGTTCTTATTGCTCTTCTTGTAAAACATATACTCATAAAGCTTCTCATTCAAGTCTGTGGAATGGATGGTTGACCATGCTAGAGTAGCCAACTGTGTTGGTCTGGTAGGGACTAAAAGGATTTCCGGGATGCAGAGCTTTCAGTGCTAAAACTGGTAAAGTTTTTGGCATATCAGAATTGTTGGTCACTCTATAGTGGCTACCTAAGTTTCATTCTTGTTGTTTTTAACTATGGGTTGGCCAAAAAGTTTGTTTGGCTGTTTTCTGTACAATGGCTCTAGTAAGGCTTAGTTGTCATTAACATCATTTGAAACAATTTTATTAGATTGTATTGTGACAGCTGTCATATAGGCATGCATTTAAGAATCATCAAAATTGGTGAATTTTTTTGTGTAGCCATTTTAATAGTGAAGGTTGAAAACAATACACTGCAACATTTTTGGCATGTTATACTTTATTATTTCAAGAAAGGTAAAAATGCAACTGAAATACAAAAAAAAATAAAAGGATTTGTGCAGTGTTTGGAGAAGGTGCTGTGGCTGATTGGATGGAACACATCAGAAGTTGGTTGAGAAGTTTTGTGCTGACGATTTCTTGCTGGACGATGCTCCACTGTCAGGTGGACCAGCTGAAGTTGTTAGCGGTCAAATCGAGACATTAATGGAGAACAATCAACATTATACCATGCAAGAAATAGGTGACATACTCAAAATGTCCAAATCAATAAAATTGTTGGTGAAAATGAAAAACGTGTCTTCCATTTTGAAAGAAAAAAAAAACACACATGGACTTTTGGCCAACCAAATATATTTTAGCCAAAAACAATACATCTTAGTACCGTGTATCTAAGTCCACATGACTAGTTTTAGCCAGTGAAATGATGTGTACACGCCTGAGCCAGGTATTGATTGAAGTACAAACCTAACTTCACAGAATGCTTTTCTTCTTATTGCTGGCAGATGGCAAAACCATGGTGAGCCTAAAACCACAGGTCACTGAAAACATGAAGACAGTCTAGGGTCCTGAATCACTATGCGGAAGACTCCCCAAATCTCATCAAAGTGTGAAGAAAGTAAGAAATTAACTTCTTTCTGTTAAATCATTGTTTTGTTTTGTTTTTAAAGATTTTATTTATTTATTTATTTTAGACAGAGGGGAAAGGAGGGAGAAAAAGAGGGAGAAAAGCATCAATGTGTGGCTGCCCCTTGCACGTTCCCTACTGGGGACCCAACCTGGCCTGCACCCCAACCATGTTCCCTGACTGGGAATCAAACCAGTGACCCTTTGGTTTGCACACTGGTGCTCAATCCACTCAGCCACACCATCCAGGGCTTAAATCATTGTTATTTTGGAGTTGTTTGTTATATCAGTTAGTGTATCTCAATTATAATAACTTATTTTTATTATTTTTTTGTTTTTATTGTTATTTATTAGGGTAACATTGGTTAATAAAATCATGTAGGATTTTTAAAAGATTTTATTTATTTATTTTTTAGAGAGAAGAAGAGAGGGAGAAAGAGAGGGAAACAAACATTAACATGTGGTTGCCTCTCGCACCCTCTACTGGGGACCTGGCCTGCAACCCAGGCATGTGCCCCGACTGGGAATCTAACCAGCGACCTTTTGATTTACAGGCCAGCACTCAATCACTGAGCCTCACCAGCCAGGGCAGCATTCTGATACACAATTCTACAACACATCATCTGTATATTGTATTATGTGTTTACTACTCCAAGTCAAGTCTCCTTCCATCACCGTTTATCCCCCTTTAAAAGAACTTATTTTTAAATCATATGGGAAGTGAATGTAATTTGTCAATTTTTCTTGACATAATACATGGCACACATGGCAGCTACAAACCAGCCATTCTTTATTAACAATATGTCATTCTAAGAACTTCCCCTAGCAACTTCAAATTAACCATGGGTTTGTTTACTGCTTTCAACAGCCTTTTTGGGAAGCAGTATCATTTCTTCCATTTCAGAGGATTAAAATAGGACTTAAGAGTCATGACTTATTTTCTTCCAATTTACTTCTGATACCAAAGTCCACGTTCTTCCATGAAGCTGCCTCTTTGATTACATTTAAATACATGCACACACAGGAACACACACACACTACAAGGCAGTAACTATAATTTGAACATGCACGTGTTCTTTTCAAGTAAAGAGATCCATTGCTGTCTGACTAGAAGACTGTCAGGAATTACAAAAACTAACAGAGGTTCTGATAAAGTCTATTATGTACTCAAATACGGCCATTCTGGGAACAGGCATTGACCACACATTAAGCAGCACTGTTGAGAGTTGTTTTGTTTTGTTTTGATTTTGTTTTGATAGTCTTCTGTATTGCAACAATATTTAACCCAGGTAATAGTAACAAAATAAAAGCCTCATGTTAAATAACCTAAAAATTATTTGCCTCCATATCATGGAAATAAGACTGAAACTTAAAACACAATAAGATTGTGTTTAACACTAAGAGTTTACTTTACAAATATTTATTTACATTCCTCATTTTTTAAAAAAATTAGCTGTAGAAGCAGTAATAGATTTTAAAGTCCAGAAAGGTGAGAAAAGCTATCCAAAAACTCAGTTGGCAGGATTTTGTTGAAATGTAGGGATCAATATATAAAATTAAATCTAGAGTTTAAATTAATATTTAACAAAGTTACATCAGGGTAAGAATTAATTTTTCCTATGGCTGAAATGAGAATTTAAATGGGGGAACATATATTTTCACATGATGATAAAAGTGAGAAACAACATTAGAATATATTGCTAGGCCAAATCACAGTTTCAGCTTCATACCAAAGTAACCTGCATTGGGAATATTTTCAAATATTCTACTCTTCCTCCCACACTTAATCTGTTTTTAATCTCAAGAGAAATGCAAAGTAATTTCAACTTTAATATGTGCCCATAATATCCTATTCTCTCTTCCTTTCACTTATACTTCTTGAAAAAAAGAATCATATTTCCAGGAATTCCACTTATTTACTGTTCACTTCTTTAAATCCATATAGGCTACCCTTCCATTACTTCTTCCCCCCTACTTTTAAATAATTAACTATTGTGTCTTTGTTATCTATCTTCTAAAATTCTCTGTAGCATCTCAAATTGCTGATTACCTGCTCCCTCAAGTGCTTTGCACCTTAGGTGTACCACAGAGAACCCATTTCTCCAAATGCTCTGTCTCACTCTCTGGCGGGTGTCCTTAGGTCCACCATCCTCATCACATAAAGAGACAGTCCTTGAGGTTGCCCTTTCACTCAGGTGTATTACTTCCATTCCTACTTGTCTTCATTTTACCTCATTCAACACTGGGATTGGACTCTAGCTCTAAGTTTTTCATGAAATACCTGTTTTAAAAGCATGCAAAGGAGTGTGTATGTTGAATCCTGCATCTCAGGCTAAAATTCAAACTCATAGTTATTGTACATCCCATAAACCATCTTCTTTCCTCATTCCTTTTACTTTTGATTGTCCCAAATATTTGGAATTGCTTGGATTTTTTTTTACTTTTGTTTATTTTTGAAAACATTTATTCATATAATTAGTGTTTCCACATGTTTCTCATTTCAGCTTCCTTCTCCCTATTCTCACTGTGAACGCTCAAGGTTAGGCCCTCATTGTACTGTGCTTATAGCATAGGGATAAATATGCTCTACCTAACAGTTACTTTATATCCTCAGAGACTTGTCTCTTTGCCTGATGAATTTTCTCACACTTTTTTCCTACTATAATTCGTTCAGATATATGTTCTTATATTAATCTAAGCACAAAACTGCTCTGGTCTCTTTTGCTCCAAATAGAGTTCCATTTATCCTAAATTAAGTATTCACTCCTCAAATGAGCATTTAAAAGCGTTCTTGATACTCCTCAGAGATGCCTTCATAACTGTATCACAACTACTCATTAAGGTTCAGCCAAGCAAGGCAATTGTACATTCCCCAAATATGGGCAGACCATCCCACTCCTGTGGGTTCCATTGTTTCCACCCGGGAATTCCATGCCGGCTCACCCCTTTGGAATCCTTAATCATCCTTTTAAGACCTAGCTGAAAGAAGCTTTACTTCATAAAATGATTTCTCTCTCTCTCTTATCAAAGTACATTTGATAATCCTCTTCCTTGAACCCACAAAACACTGTCTTTTACTTTCCTTGATACTTAGCTCAGTCAAATAATAAAATCTCCCGTGAATGTGCTTTTCTCAGAGATGATTCCAGGTGTCTTGTGGGCAGGCATTAAAATAATCATCTCTGTGTTCAACAAGTTCTGAGCATAATATCTTATATACAGCACTCTCTAAAAAATATTCGTTTATACAGGAAAACATTCATTGGAAGGTATTGTTTTTAGAAATAAAATCCCAGTGTTTGTGCTGGGGGGTGATTGGTCTGCAGTAAAACTTAAGTGAACTAGGTAACCATGAGGCAAATTCCTTCCGAGAAGTAAGTTTAAACACAAAAGTAAGTTTAAGTTTGTGTTTAAAGTAAGTTTTCAGCTAGTGGGAAAAAAATAAAGAAACTAAATTTCAGTGCATTAGAACTTGTTACGCCAGTTTTCAGCAGTGCCGTGGATTTCCAATGCACAGTGCAACAAGAGAAACTACTCCGCATTTTCCTTTCTGGTTTAAATAATACAAAGCTACATAAAATTGCATATAGTTCTCTCTATATATTCATATATGTATGTGTAGCAGAAAAATGTAATGCCCTGATAACATGTTGGCTGTTTGGCTTTCCAAAAGCAAAGTATTATATTTTCAAACCGTAAAACTTTCTTTATGAGTTACGTTAGATGACGATTTTGTGTTTCTAAGAAGTGAACATGAGAACTAGAACAGGCTAGGCAGGGATTCCATTCCAAAATGAATCCCAGTGCTTCCCACCTTTTGGTGTTCACGCCTTCATATACTCTTTCCTCACTGTACAAGAGTTGTTCTGTGTGACCAATAGCATATGGCAGAGGCGACGATATGGCATTTCCTAAGTTATAAAAGACGATGGCTTCCCTCTTAGACACTCTCCTTCTCTGTCGCTCTCATTCTGGGAGAAGCAAGCTTCTAGTTACAAGCAGTCTTGGGCAAAAGCTTCATGGCTAGGAATTTAAACTTCTGGCCAAAAGCCAGTGAGGAACTGAGGCCCATGACAAACTGAAACCTGCCATCATCCAAGTGAACAAGCTTGGAAGCACTGCTGGAGCCTTGAGATAACCGTATCCTCTGTAACCTTGGGGGACTGATCCACAGCCAGCCAGTAATCCAGCAGGCACCACACCAACCCTCAGAAACGGAGTGAGAAAATAAAGGCATTGTTTTAAGCTGCTACATTTGGGGATACTTTGTTATGTAACTATACAATATACAGATACACAGAAACTTTTCAATTAAGCCCGTTTATAATATTAATGATGTCATCTTTAAAAAGTTTTATTGACTACATTAATCAAATATCCTGAAAATATTGGTCTTGTAAGAATTTAGATTCTATTTAGTAGAAGCAATTACAACCCCTTACTTCTAAAGATTCGACTTCTTGGGTCTCATACAACCATAACAACTGCAGGTTATTTTACTTTTCTTTTAAAGTGAAATGTTTTGAGGATCTCATTCTATTTGCACTAGTGATTCTCAAAACAAGGATTTCAGGTAAGTTTCAATGTCTAGGTGAAGATCAGAAAAAAAGAATTTTCAACAGCAGTTTGGGCATAGCAGGAGAGAGCCACAGGTCATACAAAAAGATAAAAGATTATTTTTCCCAGATACGCTTCTTGTGTTTGCCTGAACCCAGTTTTTAAATTTGCTACAGGCCAAAGACAGTCTGTGGGTTTTTCTTCTCCATGATTCTATGAAACTTATTATGTATTTTCCAGTTCTGTTTCAGGAATTCTGGGTGGGTTAGATCACACAGTGCAAACAAGTGATTTATTAATATACTTTATATATAATCAATATTATTATGTATTCATCATTATGCCAAGGGTTAGCCTTTAAAAAATAGCTTAGAACCTTAAAAATCAACTTTAATTTAATTTTAATATTGACTTTCTTGGATATCTCCAAAATATTCCAGCTAGGAAACCAATGGAAAACAGAACAAATGGACACTATACATCAAAGAACTAAATCTTGGTACTTTTTTTGTCCTTCAGCAATGCTGATAATTGGCTCCATCAATCTAAATGATATTATGACACTATAATTTTATTAACAAGGTCAATATTAAATGATTTACAATATGTATAATATAGAAATAAATTCTAACTGAATTCATTATATATCATTTATTTTTTAATATGTAATAAATACATTAGAAGAAAGCTGAGCTTTTTGTATTATTTTTATATTTTATATAAGTACATATAAACATTCAAGTGGTTGCATATTTTCTTACTTCTGAAAGTAAAAACTAAGTAAACTATTTAAATATTATAGAATGCATCATGTTATCACCACATTTAATTGAAATAATTAAATGAGTCTCTTGCATATTGTAAATATAAAAATATTAGAATATACATATATTTTAACTGCATATATGCTGTTTTGGATTGTAAGAAATTAAAGTCTTAAGCAGCCAAACAGTATAAATTAATGACAATGAATGTTTTAGAAATAAATGTTAGGCCATCTGGGAAGAAAAACAGTATTTTCCAAAGAGATAAACAGCATGAAAAAGCTGGAAAGGCCTTTAAGTTCACTACAAGAGATGTATCATCACCGTGGTAGCCGCCACAGTGCCCGCTGTCCACCGTCGTTTTTGAAAGTTGACTGTAACAAAGATTGACATAACAGTGTTTTCACGTTTTTCATTCAAACTACACAAAAGTTTCATGACTACAAAATAATTTTTATATTCCTCCCTTTAAAATATCAAGAAACAGATCTCTGCCATTCTATCTCAGTGTCTAAACTCTTCTCTTTAGTAGAGTTTAAATCAAGAGTTGAATTGATAATTTAACCTCTTATAGCTGAATATGTTCTATGTGTAAATGGTATTTCCACTCAAAACAGCAAGCATGCGTCCTGCTCCATACATTTACAAGTCTGTGCTCCGCTTCCGGTCATTAGAAGATGGCTAAATTCTACTGAATCTTTGGAAAACAAGCATGATGGTTATTTTTGTTTGGTTTTTTTTCATACCTTACTTCAGAAAGAAATCACCATATGCTACAACAGGCTAAATGGAATTCACATTTTCATTATTTTTTAAGGTGACAATTATTTCTAAGATGCTATATATGATTTCATACTCAAGAAGATTAATCTTGACATTTATTAATTCTGGATGGAGTTAATTCTAGAGCCGTAATTAATTCTGGAGTTTGTGCAGTAAATATTTTCTACCAAATCCCTGCCTGTAAGCAAATTATAGCAGGACGCCCTACCTAAATAAAAATATTATCTGAACAAAACACCCTGCCAAGTGGCAAAGGAAACAAAGAAATGGGTAGATGCACACACATTATAAATTATAATGATAGATAAATCAAGGAGATTAGTAGCTATACAACAGATCAGAAAATGACTATCAAAAGTGATATAAATAGTCATTTTGGAAAATTGAAGAAAAAGATTTCAGTTAGTTTATAAAAAAACCCTCAAATTATTTTTGTTATGTCTATTACAACATTAATTAACTAGTACATTTAGGGAGAAGAAAATTATCGTCTAAGAAACATGACAAGCTAGAAATGTCTACCACGGGCGGAGAGAAACAAGACGGGCCAGTCTGGCAAGCCCAACAAGCAGACTTCCAGGGATTGGAAAGTTTTGTTTGTTTGTTTTTTTAATCCTAACAGTATGTTTTAATGCCAAGAATTAACAGAGTTCTTAGTGATTGGAGTCAGGAGGTACAGGATTATTTTATTTCACCGTCAGCTTCAGTAATAGAGTCATGGAATATTGGAGGTCAAAGAATGCTTAGTTTTGAATGTGACTATTTTGTTTATTTTATAGTGCTGGCACCTCTATAGCAAAAATAGGGTTTTGATATTCCCGGACTGAAAACTTTTAGGCTTCAGTTTCTTGTGTTGTTTTACTGGGTTGGTTTAACCTCAATTTTTGTGCTATTTTCCTAAGTTTTATAACTTATGTTCTTTTACTTGGGGGAAGGGTTATCATTATAATTCTAATGGTTAATATATTAGGATTTGGGGTTGTTTTAATAAAAGTTCTTCTCATTACTCAATTTTTCCAAACACCTAAATATTCTTTACAGATTTCATTTTAAAAGGGGTTCTCCATTGTTTTCTTCAAAATTCCTCTTGAGACAATTTCTATATACCAATATAATGAGGTGCTCTTGTAAAAAAATGTAATTCTAAGTTAGTTTTCTTTTACTAAAGGTCAACAGGTCACTCCATGATTTTTGGAGGTTGGAAATACTGAATACTTTATATTTTCAAAATTAAAATTAGATGTTGCCAAGGCCCAAATATAGGTATTTATTCAAAAGTGAAACAAAGTGATTGGAAGCAATGCCATCTAGTCCAATCCTCTTATTTTACACCTGAAGATCAGAGAGAGTCAGTGATTTATCCAAAGCTACATATTTAAGTAATTGCAAATTCTGAAATTAGAACATAGGGCTTCTGATTCCTCTTGAGCTGTGACTTAAGTAGGCCCACCATTCAGATAAAATTCTACCTTCTACTCCAATCTTATCACTCACAGATAATTCTTATGCATTGTTCTCTAATAAGCACTTGAAACCACTACCATCTCTAGGTGTCTGAATCTGTGGGGAGGGAATAAAAGTATCAGACAAGAGAAACCCTGTAGAGTAGAAGAAACACCAAATGTTGTGAGAAAAAATTCAGGCCCACTTTTTCCTCCAACTCTCCCAGGTGGAAGGGGAAAGAAGGTTCAGCAGGCTTGCAAGACAGATCTGAGAACACTGCCCCCAAACGTTCCTGCCATCCAGGCTGATTGCCTCGCACAGATATGCTAGGAACATCTTAGTCAAGCAATGAAAACCAGAACCATGGGTATCCCAACCACAAATTTCCCCAACTTTATATTTTTCCCCTGATCCTCCTTATACTACCTTCATCGTTCTTTTTCTTGTTACCCTGTTTCTAAAGTGCTGACTAAAGATTTCATTGGCTATACTTCATTCAGGCTCATTTCTATTCTAAAAAAATACAGAGATGGAAAGCCTGAGCTCCGAGCCCCAAGCCCATGTTCCTTGATATCCCAGAGAAAAAAAGTTAACATGCACAATGACAGTGTCTTAGAAAGCTGAACCAGTGGATCCCAGAGCCATGGATTCTCGCCAGGGTCAGTTACTCCTTTTAGACAGCTACATAGAATTATTAGGCTCTTCTGAAATCTCCTGGAATATCCAACCCTAGTCTCAAATTCCCAGAAATTCTGCATATCATCAGCTCTTTGGACAAAGCCAGCCAGACCAGTGACTGTCTCCAGGTCCTTCCTTTTCCAGTCCTTACCAGAGAGGTGTGCTAACACAGAAGCGTCATTTCACTCCCTTGGTGTTAAGATCATTGATGGCTACTCAATAGACATCAAGTTTATCAGGATTTCATATGAGGCACCAACAATACCGCCAGCCCCATCTACAGGCACACGTGCTACGTTCCAGTGCTATATCTAAGGGCCGTTTAAAACATTATGGTCCATTCGTGTTTGTGTTCAGAACTTTCCATTTGCTATTCTCCATTTTCTCTAGTTAGTTAATTTGTACACATTATTTTGGATTGTTTAAAATACCAAATTCTGTGTAAAATATTTCCTCAGATATATCTAACCTCTACAACATTCGAATACCTACATTCTAGTACTATCACATTTAAATGTAATGACTTCTTCATGTGTCCCCATTACCCCATCTACCAGGTCGAGAAGTTTTGGACATTGGCCCTCTGTTTTTGTAAAGTTTTATATTATCACAGTCACATTCGTTTGTTTACTAACTGTCAGTGGCTGCTTTTGTGCCACAATGGCAAACTTTGAATAGCTGCCACAGAGAATATATATGGCCTACAATCCAAAAATATTCACTACTTTTCCCTGTACAAGAGAGCTTGATGACCTCTACACTAATCTGGAAATTCATAAATAAGATACACTGTCTCACATTCACAAGCTTGCAAACTATCTGAGTAGGGAATAAAAATAGTTATTGAATACATGAGTTTTTCTTGAGCTCTGCGTATATTTCTTAGTATTTTATATACGACCCCTCACTACAGAAAAGACTGTCATTGAAAAATTCCAGTCAGCATTAAATATGTACGCAACAAACATGTAGAATCGATGAAGTTGACTAAGCATTCAAATCTAAGCAACAAATCATTGGACTAATGGCAGATGGAAAATACCTTAAAGGATATTCAATATTTAATGCAGGGATATGTGATGTCAGAATAAAGAGAAATTACGTTGTCAATTTAAAACACATAGAGAACATACACATTTAAACAAAGAAGGCAAGTTAAGACAATGGCATGAGTGATTTCCTTTTTATATTTATCTTTTTATTTTCTTGATATTATTATAACAGGCTTTTTAAAAATAAATCTTCAATACTAACCTCAACACTCACCTTGAAATATAGTGAAAGATTAGATTATGTAAGGTTTGTCCAGAAAAAGTCCAGCCATTGTTCATATAACAAGAACAGTTTGTGTGACATCGATGTAACATAACTCAGCAGCCAAGCACAGTGGACTGGAACCTGGAACGCACATGGGTGAACCATGATGACTTCACTGTACCACTGCAGTTCCGGCAGTAGACGCTGCTGAGTGAGCATGTGTACTGAATGGCCGTCACATTCAAAACAACTGAGCAAGTAGAGCAATGAATCTGCAGCAAATGTTGTGTTAAGCTTGAACACCTCCACAGAAACTATTCAGAGGATTCAGAAGGCCACAGCTAAGGGCAACTGGTGACTGGCAGCTTCATCACAACAACACACCCGCTCATGCATTGTGTCTCATGAAAAGATTTTTGGCAAAACATCAAATCGCCCAGGTGGTTCAGCCACCCTACAGCCCAGATTGGGCACTCTACAACTTCTGGCTTTTTCCAAATCTAAAATCACCTTTGAAAGGGAAGAGATTTCAGACCTTTGATGAGGTTCAGGAAAATTGGATGGGGCAGCTGATGGCAATTGGGAGAAGTGTGTGAGGTCTCAAGGTGTCTACTCTGAAGGGGACTGAGGCCTCACTGTCCTATGTACAATGTTTCTTGTATCTTCTTCAATAAATGTCTCTTTTTCATATTACATGGCTGGATATCATATATATATATAAAGAACAAAAGCCAACATGTTTGGGTTTTTTTTTTAATATTAGAATCATCTGATTCTGTTTCTTGGCAAAACAACTTGTGTTACGCCATCTATGGCCTTCAGATTCTCAGACAATGCTTCTGGCTCATTCGTATGAACGTTTAAAATGCTGTCATTCTAAGTGGGTAGTGAATTTGTCCTGATTTACTTCCCTATGGTTGAGTCATCTTGTCTGTGACCTGTGGTATAAACTAATGATATAAAAGAAAGAACTAAAATAAACAGTTTAATAACAGTATATGTAGTGAAATCAAAAGTCTACCCTGTCCACTAAATGTAGTGAAGCTAAGGTATTGTGATTTCAATTCTATTAGCCATGATCCGTGAGGCAAACTACAGCCAGAAGCACAGCTGCTTTCTTTTGTAAATAAAGTTTTATTGGAACATAGCCACATCCTTTTGTTTATGTTTGTCTGTGGTTGCTTTCTGGCTATAACAGCAATGTTGAGTAGTTTCCACAGAAACCGTAAGGCCAGGAAGCTTAAAATATTTACTAAAAGATCCCTTAAGGAAATGTTTGCCAACTGCTTGTTCAGAATGTTGGAATCTGAGACACTGGTCTCAAATCAGATGTTCTGCTATCTCTCATAACCAAGGGCAATGGAAGTAAAAGTAGCCCAGATACTTACTGCAGAGGCTATAAATTTACCACTGACATGGATTTTTGTTTCTCATGACATTAGACACATTTTCTGAGCTTCAGACCAGAGCACTCAGTTGCCCACTTTTCATTTTCAGTTGGTCATACTAACTCATCAAATTATCTTCCTTTTCCCAGACATCAGTTTTAACCATCTTCTAGTCAGTCCTCCAAATTGCTCCCAGAGAATGCTTTGAAAAGACAAAATTGGCCATGAAAGTTTTAGCACTGCTTAAAATCTGTAAGCACTATCCCATGTCCTTTAAAAAAAAAAAATCAAATGCTGAGCATGGCCTCAAATCTTTATGAGATAGATGAAAACCTATTTGGATCCAAAATCTATTTGCATCCAAAACCATTATTGGATGCAAATTATGGATAAAGTGACTACCTGAAATTCCTCTTTTGCTTCAGAGCCTTCAAATAATCACACATTTCCTTCACCTTTGCCTGGCTAAAGACCACTCAGCAAAAGTACCAGCTCAGATAATTTCCTGCCAAAAAAATGTCCTTAATTTATGATAACCCCTAACTGAGTTTAGACACTCACATGTGTGCCTCATAAGTACCCTGTGTTTAGTGTTATCCTGGCTGTATGACCTCACATATCTTGTGTTATTTACTTTTCTCAGTGTCATTTTTAAAAGGTTAGCTTTTTATATTCTCCAATGATACATCTGTTAAGGGGTTAACATATAAATTTATAAATGGCTCTTTCAACTAACAGCAAAAAACAAACAATCCAATCAAAAATTATCAGAGGAACTTATGAAGAGCAGGGCCAAGATGGCATTGGTCCAGTCAAGGTAGGATAAAGTATATGAAACAACATGAAGTCACTCATGTTTTGTAACCAAGATGGAGTAACCTCTGTCAATGTGGACCAAATGGAGTAACCAAGATGGCTGCCAGTCAACCATGACATTTTGGGTCAAGAGTAAAACTACCTAAGTTACATTAGACACATCTGGCAAGGACACACACCCAAGATATCTGCACACATGATCAGTACAGCCGTGACTGCAGAGCAGGACGGCCCTTGGGAATAGACATTTGGGGATTTTCCCCACTTGCCATGAGAGGTGCCAAAGATACTTATGAAGAAACCCAAAAGGGTGGACTACACCACTTTCAAGGTATAACTGAGGCAGGCTCCAGACCACTGCTGAGACAGCTGAACTCCACATACCAGAGTGCTGCTCCACACCACACTGATCTCCCTTGGCATCAGCCACTGGAGGCTCTGCCCTGCTGGATTGAGGACTTTATCTGCCCTGCCGCCCATCTGGCTCCAGAGATCCTTTCTTGCAAGATGCTGACAATTCCTCTGCCCACTGAGCTGTCTCCCGGACCTGTAGGCTGAGACTCTGGGATGCAGGTTTGTTATTTCCCATTGATTGCTCTGTGTGTGTGTCTGTTATATTTCTCTTAGTTGTTAGAGTATGAGTATGATATTAATGTGTGTTGATGTTCTACCTTGAGTGAACATGCATTCAATGAAGCTGAGTAATTAGCATAGTTACCTTGTATGTCTCTTGTCTATTCCTTTGTGCTAGGTTGCTTGGTAGGCAACTAGCTAAGCAGCTGTCTGGCTGACTTATAGGAAAGACTATGTATTGAACAAACGCTTGTGACAGACCTGAAGACACACTCATCCAAAGAGGACATATGGATAATAGACATATGAAAAGATGCTCATCATTATCAATCATCAGAGAGACACAAATTAAAACCACAATGAGATACCATTTTACAGATTTCAGAATGACTATCATCAATAAATCAACAAACAAGATTTGGTAAAGTTGTGGAGAAAAGGGAACCCTCAAGCACTGTAAATGAGTTTTTATATCAGTGAACCCAGTACGGAAAACAAGATGGAGGCTCCTCAAAAAAATTAAAAACAGAACTACCTTGTGAACCAGCAAATTCCACTTCTGGGAATTTATCTCAGGAAATTCAATTTGAAAAGAAATAGGTACCTCTATGTTCACTGCAGCATAATTTACAATTAGCCAAGATTTGGAAGCAACCTAATTGCCCACCAGTACATGATTGAATAAATAACAAGTATGATAAATATATACAATGGACTATTACTCAGCCATTAAAAGTTAAAATAAATAAATAAAACCTTACCATTTGCAACAACATCAATGAACCTATGGGGTATCAAACTGAGTGATGTAAGTCAGAGAGAGAAAGACAAATACCATATGATTTCACTTATATAGGGAATCTAAAGAGCAAAATAAACAAAACAGAAATGGATGGAAGGAGGGTTGGGGGAGCGGGTACAAAAAGATGACGGGATTAAGAAGTACAGATTGGTAGTTACAAAACAGTCAGGGGGATGTAAAATACAGTCCAGGGAATATAGTCAATAACATTGTAGTAACTATGTACGTGCCAGTTACATACTAAACTTATGGGGGTGTCACAAGTTCTATAAATGTCTAACCACTATGCTGTATGCCTGAAAGTAACATAAAATAGTATTTAATGTCAATTGTAATTTAAAAATAAAAATAAATAAATCAGAAAAACATAAAATAAAAGTTAAACTTCTTGGGGATATGGCCTCATTTTATTTTGCTTTCCAGTTTCTACAGGCACAAAACAAATAAAATATTTCTTGAATATTGAAGGAATGAAGAGTTCTGAGTCTGCTTTGGTGAGACACAAGAGCCTAGTTGAAAATAATGCTAGAAAAGATGTGTGAAACGAGAAAAGGCTGTTTTTAGTGGTATGTGACTGTATTAACAAAAGTAACTTTTCCTTCCCCCTTCTGCAACCATTACTCTAGATAGTTTAGGAAATATTTGGAAAAAAATGAGTAAACCACAATGGTGAACTAAAAAAAATTCCTGACTTCATATTGTTATCAGTAATCAGTAACTCAATTATTGAAAATATTGTGTTACCAGAACACAATTTTTAAAAGAATGGCTACTGACAACTGCTTCTTTAAAAGTTTATGAACTGAAAAAAAAAATGCATCTGACCTACAGATGTTATCTGTATAGTTACTAGAGATCTGTACTTTTATAACCTGGAAGCTATAATTACAGTTTACACATTCAAATTAGCTTATTATCTACATTTTACAGATGAGGAAACATACATACACAGGTAAATTAAACCATCTATTTCAGGGCCATATGGTAAGTAATAAAATTGTAAAAGCATAAATGTCCATCTTATTTCCAGGGTTAATGCTTAAAATTAGGAGTTTAGTTATCATATTTTCCTTAGAAAGTTTTCAACAGTAAAGTAGGAGCTATTTGTATAACAATACACCAAAGAATTCCCTGGGAGCCTTTATTACTGCAGAACACTGTGTAAGTAATGTGTATACTTATAGCAGGGGTGGGGGGGAATCACGGAAACTATTATTTTAGTCTAAGTAGTCACATTTGTAACAGACTGGTATAATACGAAGTGCTAACTCTAATGGCCTAAGAGACTCAACAAAAGACTTGAATTCCAAAAATAGATTCCACTTTGCTGTCTGATCCTTATCTTTCACCAAATATGGTGAATTCTCTCTCTAGCCATCTAATATTGTTAATGCTTGCAGCTAATTTCCAGCTTTTTCACAGAATTTCTGGGTTGTAAGACAGACCTTTATAAAAAGCATCTCATCTTTGAAAAGTAAAATAATAGCTTATCATAGCAAATCAATTATTTACTTCTTAATAAGGAACAATATGAAGTAGATTTTCTGTAACTCTTAGAAATCATGTCATTTCATACCAAATAAACCGAGAATAAAGAACAATTTGGACTGGGAAGAAATCACATTAATGAAGAATTAGAACATCATTTTTACTATTTGGCTGTTGTATTTCTAGCCACTGCAAGTTGTGGGTAATAGATACACCTCTATCATAAGGAAGGTCTCAAAGGCAAGCAGGTAAAGCACATTTCCTAAAAATTCTGCTAATCAATTCTGTATACAGATACTTTCAACTTTAAAATGTTCACTGGCTACTTGTTAGAAAGCCAAAATTGTAAAGAAATAAAAAACAAAGATGAAAAGAAATGGGAAATGCATATTCTAACAAAGTGTTCTCTGTATAAACTAGTTTTAGAAATATGGTATTTTTAAAAAGATATCTGATAACTGATCAGTCTATGCTTCTTTTGAGTGAATCTGTATGCTTTTAATAAGTTTTTTTTTTCTGATTGTGATGGGCTGTAGAGTGAAACTGACTAATTCTGATCTTTGTAATACTGCCTTCAACAAGATCAAGAGTCTCGGAAATTCCTCTTTGCTGTTACTCACTGACAGAAAGGTATAAGACAGTGCACAGCAGGAGGTGCCACCTTGAAAACACCAAGGAGCAGAACTAAAGAAGTATCCCTGGGAAAGAATAGAATACATGTGCAGCAGACACAGAGGAAAAGGGGGCAAAGAGCACGGCCAGAGAAAAAATACTAGTGATGTATACAATAATTAGAGCAGAAGGTCACTCAAAAGATTTATAACTGAAATTAGAGTAACATAAATATCAGATTGAGCAAATCATGTTACAATAAAAGAATTTATGATCCTAACAACAGAATATATAGTCATAATGCTGAATGAAATTTAAAAAGCTTTGGTTTACCTAGCAAATACTTATCAAAGGAACCACCTCAATTTTTCTCGACTAGATTGGAGTTACAGCAAAATATTTAGCAATTTTGATTTAATGGAGTGTTTCCACAAATGTTAATCAGATATTTGAAGGCAAGGCATTTTAGGTATTTGCAAGCAGGTGTATATGCCAAATATACACCTTCTATTTGTATAGAAGGTGCTGTAAACTGAATGTGTCAACTCATAAAATTTGTGAGTTGAAACCTAATCTCCTCAATGAGATGGTATTTGAGGTGTGGCCTTTGGGGCTGAGTAGGTCATTAGGATAGACCTACTAAGTGGGATTAGTGAACTCTTTTAAAAGAGTCCCTAGAGAGACTCCTCACCCCACCACCAGGAGACATTATTGCCAACGCCCTCATTATTGACTTCCCAGTGCCCATCACTGTGAGAACAAAATTCTGTAGCTTAAAGCCTACCTAGTCTATGGTATTTTTGTTACAGCAACCCGAATGGCCTCAGGCTTTGATATAGAGGATATTTAATAATTTTCTTTTAATTTCACATGAAACAAGTTGTGTCCAAAGGGGAGAACAGATCAGAATCTCGAGGATACTAATGCTTTCAAAATTTTTAATATCCCTTTCCTCTATCAAGCTATCAATACCAACACTTCCTTCTAGAAGGTAAGTACCATCATGATTTTAATCCTATTGTATAATGAATCTGACCTCATTTATCTTTAACATACCTCTGCAAAATAGTTATTCTGCAGAGATGTGAAAAGAGACATTCATATTGACCAATGTCCATTTCTAATTACACAGGAAAAATAACTTACCTTCCTGCTCTTTAAATATTTAAATTAATATTTAAGATGAATATTATTAATATTCAAAAATTAATATTTAAGATAAATATTACCTTAAAAAATTAACTTGTCAAAAATAAGTCCACACATTTAAGATATTGTAAGCTTTTAAACTATGCTCCAGGAGACTGTGATACATAAATAGACAGGTAGGAGATACAAAAGAAAATTAAGTAAAGATAAAATATTAAAAACATTGAATAATAAGGACACAGACAACATAATTTTTGGTATAAAGTGAAAAACAAATATACAAAAGTGATTTTGAGTAACTCTAAAGAAGCTGAAAACTGAAATGGATCGAGGAAGAAAAGAGAGAAACTGAGAATGACACATGGCTAATTAAACGACATAGAAATCCAAATAGATCATCTTATTATTTGATTCAGCCCAATTTCTTCATTAAATTCCAAGGACAGATTAAATTATCAAGTTTAATATGATTGTAACAATAAGAGTCTCCACATCTCTGATTACGTTTTTGTAAAGAAAAGTGCACTGAGTGTGAAATATAGCACATGGAGCTATAATCACATGAAGCTAATCCTTTGTAAGAACAAATTTCATCAGTGACAACTCCTTTTTCCTACTGGCAACGTCACCAGAGTGGTTAAAAATGAATACAAAGGGTGTGTGTGTGTGTGTGTGTGTGTGTGTGTGTTTTCATAAAAGCACTTGGATGGAGCAACTGAAGACAAAAAAAAAAGTCAACTATTATCAGTATTTTGATTTGTAGAATATTGAGCAAAATGCTATATAGTCAATTATGGTAGAAAGCTTTAAAACTTTGTACATGAGACTGTCCTATTCAACTTTAGTATTTAACTTAGACGAGTATCAGCATATTAATATTTAGCAACTTTGTAATATCTAAAAGACTTATTTTATTTGAACCTAGAAGAGGACTATACTCTGCAGCTTTAGGTGAGAAGTAGAAGTGATTAATAAAGATTATATTAAAGCAGCCAAAGGTCATAATTAGTGCCTATAGAATTTGTAAGGTACTGTGATTGATAAATCATGTTAAAGCTTAAATTTGATGTCAATTCTGTAGAGATATTTAACAGGAAATCCTACACACTATGGGAGTTTGAACTAGTCAACTCCTAAGATCTCTTGTGACTTTAACATTTTATACTTATTTCCCAGAACTGGGAGAAAGGTCCACATGGTCATCACAGACACAAACACATTTCAAAATCTTTCTGGTCGGCAACATATGGTACAGTTGATCCTCATTATTCCTGGATTCTGCAATTTGCAAAATCACATCTCACTAAAACCTATTTGTAACCCTAAAATTGATCCTCAGTGTTTTGGGGGGCATGTGAGGACATGTTCAGAGCAGAGGAAAAAAATGAGTTACCCGATGTACACATTCCGAGCTGCGACTGAGAAAGGTAACAGCCTGCCGTTTCCTTTTATCTTTGATATGCTAGACAGGTGTCCTCTGCAAGATGTATTTACAGCCACATTTTCACATTTCTGTGCATCTTTATAATGGCCCCAAGCATAGTGCTGGAGCCCTGTCTAGTACCCCTAAGTGGAGAAGGCTGTGATGTGCTTCAGGGAGAAAGTATTGACCCAAGTGTTAGATAAGGTTCATTCACATAGGAATTACAGCGTTGTTGTCCATGAGGTTAATGTTAATGAATCAACAATACATATTAAATATTGTTTTTTTCAAACAGAAACACACAGAAACAAGGATTTGTATTTGTTCATTGACAAAAATGTTGCAACCAAAGGCTCACAGGAATCTTAGACAATATTCTGCAGTATTTGCTAAATCAGTGTTCCAAAAACTTTATAGAACAAAATTACTGTGAATAATGAGAATATACTATATTCCCCCATATAAAGCTAATACTGAATACACAAATCTCTCCAAAGGTGTTTGCAGTTAGGACAAGGAAAAGAGCAAGGTTAAACTTAAATGAATACCTTATGTCTTGGTATTCTTAGTGTATTCTTTGTGAATCGGTAACACAACCATCAGGTTTAGGAAAAGTTTTCTCCCCCCGTGATGGGAAAATCTCACACTCCTCCAGATAGATACACACATATCTTTTTATGCCCCATCCTTACTCCACACTACAAGAGACCTGGGCGACTATCTAGAGACAAAGCAGTAACATACAAAGCACGTTTTAGCACTTACTTTTGTATAGTGAGAGCTCTAACTATCAGTCAGCTGAGTGGGTATTTATTAGTGCCAAATTGAGATCAGCCAGTCTGAGCCTCTGGCTGCCTGTCCCTGATCACAGAGGAAGTCATGCGTTGTTCTGTGTCTGTTCCTGGAAACCTCCAAGCCAAACTTTTAATAAGGGTGCGTTGAAGCCTAAGAAATCCGTCGAGTTGGCTAAACAATTTTTAGCACTAGTTGCAATACTCAGAACTTACTATAAATATTTACAGAGCTAGTAGTCAAATCCACACTATCGTTCAATTATGACCATTAAGAAATAAAATTTGAAGGGTTTTCAGGAACTACAAAGGACACATGGACAAACCAAAGGGCGGGTGCATTCAGGGGAGGGAGGTGGGATGGCTGGAGTTGAGGGAAGAGGTGGAGGGGAAAGACAGAAAACTGTACTTGAACAACAATAAAATTTAAAAGTATTTAAAAAAAGAAAAAAAATTACATTTGAGATCTGATCAATAGTTGTATAGTTTCTGAGAGTTATTCCTCAGTATCTGTCCTTATCGTTAAATGCTTTCCTTCAGTCCTGTGTTTCAGATATTCCTAACGGGGACATCAGGACCTCATAATTGGATGGGAATTATTGGTTCCAGAAATCATAGTTGCTATATTAAAACTGGCAGAAAAACCTTTTATGAATTTAATCTATGATTATAAGATATGAACACAAGGTTATATTTAAGTTTATAAAGATATTCTAATAGAAAGACAACTTTTGGAAGTTCATGTTATGTGACCAGGTATCATAAAATAATGTCCTTCACTTGATTATCTAAGCCTCATAAAAAATAGTTTAATGAACCTCAAGTAGATTCAAAATGAACCTTTATGGAAAACAACAGATAACAAAGGCTTAGTTAGGTCTGATTTTTTTGTGAAATCTACATATTGCTTTTCCCTATCATGAACAAATTAAAAAGATAGAACCCACTTGCAAAGTCACAGAGCCCAACAAAGTCAAGTAAAACGGTTGCTCCTCTTTTACATGGGGAAAAATTAACTGCACAGTCAAATAACAAGATGTTCATCAGGATGACTACCACAAGAATGAGTTTTAGCACAGTCTTCCCTCAACAGGCAGCAACAGCTTTCTCCCACAGAGAGGGCCGCTATCTTCAGTCTGTGCTCGGATCAGTCTCGCAAGAAAATAAGCCCAGGTGCAAATGTCATTATCATCTAGGAGAACCTCGTGAGTTACCAAGGAGTGTGACAGCATTTAACAGTGTGAAGATTGCCAGGGGGAGGGGTTACAAGGGGATTAAATGGTACTGGAAAAAAGAAGTTACTGAAGTTTAAAAGAGTTTTTTAAAAAAACCCAAAATACAATAAATAATACAAGTAAATTGATAACTTTCAGATTTTCACAAATGATATATAAAATAAATATAAAATCAACACGACATATGGAAGAGAAAAACTTTTTAATTTATCATTATCTTTTCTTGAGAAATTGCCAATATTTTTCTCATTTCATAATGCAAAACTGAAAAAAACAGCTATATATTTTCTATGTTGTAAAATATTCTCTCTGGCTTTTAAATAAATTCTAAACATAAAAATGATTCTTTGTAACTTTAAAAATATAGAAACTAGTGGGAAAATCAGTCTAAAAATTAAGACACTTGTTAACTCACTTAAATTTGGAGTCACTGCCTCCAAAAATACATACATACGTCTCGGACGACAAGGAGAGTGACACTGTGTAACAGAGGACGCACTGCGTTACATAAGCACATATGTCTCAAAGCAATACGAGATGTAGAAATTCATCCCAGGAAACAGTGCAATGATTTCGAATTTTATGGAGCAAATCAGAAAAAAGTAACTAACAAAGCATCTTCTAAATTCTATTCAGATGAAGAGAATTTATAAATGCTATTATTAAAATCTGATTCCAGGGCAGAGTTCTGTTATGTGGTTTTGGAAGAGAATCATGCTGTGATCCAAATGATGTTTATGACATCCCCTCTGATTGTATGTAATACGTAAGAGTTGAGAAAGTTAATGCTTTTCCAGTATCTTTCAATAAAAGTACTATATAAACATTTTCTTAAAACTAATCGGCCCTCTCTCTTTTCTTTCCTTCTCAATTAATTCAATGTATATGTACAGGAATCCTTGAGCACCAGAGGTTTATTCAAACTTCTGGAGTGAAACTGATCCAAAGGAAATCACTAAATTATTTTTAATGATGCTGATTTGTTAATTTAGAAGACAGGAATATTAGACAAATAAGTTCTAGCTTAAAATTCCTGGGCAAAGGGAAAATGAAATATGGGGGTATGTGCCTCCTATACAAAATACAAAGAATATGAGAATTTAAGCCATGAATAAATTACACAAAGCATGATTTTAATGTATAAGGAAAAGTGAATAATAATTTTTACCATTCAAGCCATTGAAAGAATAAACTAGCTTTTTAAAAACATACAAAAAAACTGAAGCAATATAAATAACAACTAGATGAAGCTGCTAAAAAGAGAGGGGTTTCTTTCATAGTCTACTTCAGACCAGTCCAGAATAATTGATAATATAGTATATAATAAATATAATAAAGTCTTTTTTATGCACGGAAATTAAATATAAGGTGAAGCGCAGATTACAGGACTTAAGCACACTAATGTTTATGAGTAACACTATTGCTGCCTCGTACCCATACTTAAAACAGTAATGAGGCAATTAACAATATTAAAAATCTGTCATTTGCTACTACCCCATTCCAATAAAAAGCAGCTCTATACCTAATTTATATTTTGAGTGCAAACATACTCTTCTTTTCTTCAAACATATAATACAGTTCACTTTAAATACATTTGGTGTCACTCACATGTCACCTGAAACCTGGCACACACAAAGTGAACGATGGCAGCAGGAGCAGGACTAGGAAGGCAGACTCTTCGGACTCGCCTGAGCTGATAGATCCTGAGTCTGCGCACAGCTCGGGGACAGTCAGGGCCCACAGAACGTTTCCGTGCACTCGGGACTGCCCATGGGAGAGCGGTCCAATAAGACCACAATGGAGTTAAAAAGTTTCTATCAGCTAATGATGTCCCAGCCACCCGAAAATGCTAGTACAAAGCATTACTGTTTTGTGCCTTCTTGGTTCATCCGTAACAATGCTATACCCATCAGAGATGCCTGGCGCCACTCACCTGGGCCCCAAAGAGCTTCCCACAGGCCTCTCTCCGCTCACCATCGAAATCAATGTTCCCACTGGAACAACCTCTGTGGTTCTTACTGCGATTGCAAGACACCCTTTGGCGATGACCAGTAGGAAATTTTGAAGGAAAAAAGATACTACTTACAGGCCCTGAAACGTAGGAGGCGGGCAGGAACACACACCGTGAGCAGCGAGGTGACAATTACAGCGCAAAGGTGCGGCACAGGCCTGGGGTTCTGCTTTTATTGAGGTCAGAAGTTGGGCCTCCGGTTTCTCGGGCTCACTCTTTATTAGTAAATTTAAAACACAAGTGCCAGTGTTTAAAGCACAGAAGGAGAAAAAGCAAGTATGTAGCCCATGTGGTCTGT
The DNA here is from genome assembly GCF_022682495.2 of Desmodus rotundus. Classification (NCBI taxonomy): domain Eukaryota; kingdom Metazoa; phylum Chordata; class Mammalia; order Chiroptera; family Phyllostomidae; genus Desmodus; species Desmodus rotundus. The sequence continues at coordinate 69,729,013 of NC_071388.1, read as the reverse complement.
CATGGAAATCAATCAGGATCTCTTAAAACAAAGAAGCCTTGGTAGGGTGTGGGGGGTGGACGGCTCTTTATCTGCCTTTATTCCAGACAGCTAGCTTTGAAGCGGATGGCCTGGCAGTCAAAGTCTGTCCGGCACCTGTACAACAACAACAACAACAACAACAACAACAACAACAACAAAAGCCAGCTGTCAGGGCTTATACTGTAATTACTCAGGTGATTGTCGTGATGCTGGTTGAAAGAAACCTATGGGGCTGCCCATCCTAAAAAAGGGAAACGCATACAACACAACTGCAGGCTGTATGATCTAGGTTTGTGTGACTCTATGACATTAGTGCAGTGGAAAATTGTGTAGGGTTGCATTTCTCAGAACATATCCCCATCATCAAACAGCACGGGACTGATTAACTGAGATAATACGTTACAGTCTCTCTTGTCATTGGAGTTTATAAATTTTCTCTTTAGCTGGTTAACAAATGTATTTGCCATCCTCCATCAGTATCAGTTTTGAATTACATTAGTTTGCAATTATAGTACATCTTCAGAAACATAGCATTCTGTTCCCCCTTTTACTGAACTTACCGGGGTGGCAAAATCATACAGGTTCCAGTGCACAATTCTACGACACATCAGCCATACGCTGTACTGTGTGTTCACCAGCCTAGAGCAAGTCTCCTTCCCTCACCATTTGCACTCGTACAGAATGTGACTAAGCCATCCGTGTATCATGCTGCCCTAACAATTTTAGAAAAAATTTAGTTTCTAAAAGCCATCTGTACTCCTCATGTAGAAAGGTTTTTAAAAAGTCGCAAGGGAATGAATGTTTGTGGATGCATCAACCCTTATATTTTCTATATTAGTTAAAAATAGATCTTGTATATAAAAATAAATTTTATTTTTAAACAATTTATTAAATTAACTACGATACATTTTGATGTTATACCAAGTTAAGAAGGGAGGAGAGGATATAATACTGTTTGTAATATGATGAGGTCTGTCCAGAAAAAGCCTGATCATTGTTAATATAAGGAGCAACAATTGATGTAACCTGGCAGCTGAGGAAAGTGGACTGGAATGCACGTGTGTGAACAATGATGACTTCACTGTACGAGTCACTGGGGGTGGTAGGTGCCACTGAGTGAGCATGTGTACTGTGTGGCCATCACATTCAAAATGAGTGAGCAAACAGAGCAATAAATCCACATCAAATTTTGCATTAAGCTTTAAAATTCCTCCACAAAATTATTTAGATGATTCAGAAGGCCACAACTAAGGGCAACAGGTGATTGGCAGCTTCATCATCACAATGCAACCCCTCATGAATTAAGTCTTGTCCAGAGATTTTTGGTGAAACATCAACTCACCCAGATGACTCATCCCCCCTACGGCCCAGGTTTGGCACCCTGCGACTTCTGGATTTTCCCAAAATTAAAATCACCTTTGAAAGGGAAGAGATTTCAGACCATAGATGAGATTCAGGAAAATACAGCAGGGCAGCTGATGGCTATTGGGAAAACTATGTAAGATCCCAAGGTGCCTAGTTTGAAGGGGACTGAGGTGTCATTGTCCTATGTACAATGATTCTTGTATCTTGTATCTTCTTCAATAAATGTCTCTATTTTTCATATTACATGGCTGGATACCTTCTGGACAGACCTCATATATGATCTCAGTTAAACTAACAGCAGAAAGAAAGAAGGGAGGGAAGGAAAGAAGGAAGGGAGGGAGGGAGGAAGGGAGGTAAGCAAAAGAAATTCTTTAAATTTCGAGTGGCTAAATTGCAGGGTTTAGGGAAATTTTAACTGCCTTCCTACTTACCTAAGGACACAGAAATCATTATTAAAACCAAACTCTTATATGTACATCTTAATGAATGACCACATATGAATCAATGCTGTCTTTATCACTTGCAAATGTTGAGGTTGGCTATAAATACAGTTTAAATTTATTTATTGAAAATATCAGTAAATACCATAACTAATTAAACTACTCTTATCATAACACACACAATATTTGACACTTGAATAAGGAAATTTCAAAAGTTGGTGGAATACATTTATTAGGATGTATTTATAGAGAGCGATCTTGGCACGCACGCCTCACACTTAGGGAGTTAAAGTGGAAATGTCGTGTCTGTGCCAAATTCCTTCAAAAACGTTACACACTCTAATACAGTGTACATGACAAGCCTGAAGTGTTGAAAGGAAGCCATTTGAATTATCTGAGCACAAAAAAAAGCATCTGGAAAATTACCTAACAACTGAAACATCCTATTCATATTTTCTGGAATCTCATAACACTGAAAGGATGTTCGGCAGGTCCCGAGTTTACACTAATTTGCAAGCTTTTGAACAAGTATAACAATTTCAAAGAATAGGTACTATTTGGTGGGCGTATCACTAATGAAATATGATTTTAACAGAAGAAAAAGAATTTTAACCTTAATTTTGTTACTTTTGTGTTACAATTCCTATTACAACATTAATACTTACTGTCACATTAAGGTGAATTTAGAGATAATAGCAGGAAACAAGGGTCACAGTTCATTCTTTGTTCTGGTCCCTAAGGCTACAAAGCCTGGAATAAGCTAAATAAAGCAACCTAACTCCTTTTAAAACATTTCTGAAAGGAAGAAATTACAGTTATATCGGCCAGGATGCTTCAGCTTTCAGATTTTCACTTCAGGAAGCTGGAGTCTAGGTGTTCTTCGTGGAAACCCCACATCTTTAAACCTTTTGCTCTTCCTCCCCAAACGGGGCACCGCTGAACACCAGTATGCAGTTCAAGACCTAACCTATAAAGCTGATCCTGTAACAGTCACAAGTGGCACCTGCGATAACTTGATCTTAAACTATTACAACCACTTCCTCTCCCACAGTCCTACTGAGACAGGAAGCAGAATATGAATGAGGAAGCCCTGAGACGCCACGCTGTCATCACCAGAGTCCAGCGTCCTGATTACCAAGAAACGTCTTGTAGCACCCAGCAAGGGGGCTGTGCGTGTGCACCCTAGAAGTAGTTGACTGCTGTTTCACCTTGCTCCAATATCATGCTATTATAATGAATTAGCATTGCAGTTGACCCCCAGGTGAGCAATCAAGGAGGATTGTGGGAAATCACATGAGCAGAGAAGCTTAAAAGTTATATAACTACTTGCACAAGCACTATAAAAGCTTGCCAAACGAAACAAATAATTCAGAAAAAAATGGCCCCCTATAAAGCCTCCACTCTCTGCAGGGAAGGGGACCATTTTCTGCTAGCAGAAGTGGTCCACTCCCCTATCTTGGGAAGTATACTTTTCTAAATAAATCCCGCTTGCTTCAGTTAACTGTTTGTGTAGTTTATTCAGTTCATTGTTTGCCGCAACAAAGAACCTAGACCCTGTCTTGGTCTGCAGCAATTGGCGAGCCCAGCCAGGAAATCATAATTGCACAGGAGTGGTAAATAAACTCCATCTTTCTCCATCTGTCTGTTTCATTTTGTTTTCCGGTGCTTTGGGTCACTCTGGCTCCTTGAAGAGAGTCTGAGCTTTTGTGCGGGCATGGGCGGGGCAGTAAAGAGTCTCAAGGGTGCCCACTGCTTGAAATACTCCTGTGTGAGGACTACCTAAAGTTAGAGGACTAACTCTAAATTCCCTGCCAAGCACTAGACACTATCCAGGCCCTTCGGCACACAGAGAAACATAACAATGTCCCCTCCCTGCACAGTTCCCCCTCAGGCTACTTTCAACTACCAGGATGGGTCACCAGGCTCAATCCTTCTGGCATCTCTGCGCTTTGTCTCCTTGCACGGTCTATCTTTCTTGCAAACCCATCACTACTCTGTTGAATCTCACTTCTGCAAAATTCTGGCTAATCTGCTTGGAACTTTTTCCTTCCTTTAGGCCTGCAAACACGGTGAGTGCTGCCTTTGTTCTGGTGCTAGGCAGAGATTACAGAGAGAGAGTCCCTTATATAGGTATTATCCCAGAGTCAAGGAGGCCTTACCTCCCTTCTCTTTCTTTGTCACCACTGCCTGCAGCACCACTGGCCAGAGGCTATTAATAGACACCTCTTAGTCCTCTGTTATCAAAGCTGGCTGCACCTCATGCTAGTTTACCACATCAAGTCTAAGATCTTGAGACTGTTCTCCCAACTCCTTGGAGTCATCCTTAGTCACCCTATTGAAGTCCTGGCTAGAGTCTCCATAATTGACCTTAAATGTGAACAAGGGTCCTTTTATTTTTACCTCCTGAGAGTCCTCCTGGGGACGTTTAAACCTAAGTGAGATTTGTGAAATACCTGGAGAGAACATATAAGGTAGAATGCTCCTGCCCCCTTCGTGCTCACAAAGAACAAAGGGAATTGATTCGGGTGAGTCACTTTCCCCTCTTGTATTTTACAGAGACAGGCTTACCTTTCCTCCTTAGGCACCTTCTATGTTTTAGTCTGGCAGACAGCTGAGGCTGGAGCGACCCAGGGCCACATGGGAGGAAATATTTCGCCCCCCCCCCCCGGGGATCTATCTAATCGTGCTGAGCAATATTACCATATTGTGCCATGGATATTGTGCTCCCATGTACACTGAGCACCCATGTTTTTGGCCCAAACTTTCAAAGAAAAAAAATTTTAATTTGTTAATTCAATTATTTATTTATTTATTTATGCATTTATTTATATTTAGAAACAAAACTGAGTATCATGTTCCAGGATATTATTTTTCATACACATATCATTATTGCTTTCTAGAGTTATACTGTTAATGCATTAAGCATAAATAAAAGAATTAAAAAACATTTATAGAGATACAGAATTAGTACTACCCATGTATAATGTGCATCCTATTTTTCCTTCAAAAATTTGGGCAAAAAAGTATGCATTATACATGGCAAAAATATGGTATATCAGCCTCTAGTCTTTCTGGGAAATGGATCAAATGACTAGTACAACCCCCTCTCTCCAGCTTCTCCCCGGGGCCAAACTTGTAAAAACTTTGAGATTTGCTGAAGGCATCCAGTTTAATCGAAGCCTTCAGCTTCACTAACAGCACAGGGGATATGATTAGTCTGTGGTCAGCTTTAGTCTTAGTCCTCTGCTGGCCAGTCCACTCAAGCCTTTGAATAGCCAGAGATGTCTGGTGCCTTAGAACAGTGAGAGAATGGGGGATGCCCTATAATCCACTAGGAAACTCCTTGGACAAATGAAGGGGACGCCTCTAGGGAACCGGGGAGTTCTACCCGTTGTTTTCTTTTCGCAGGTACACCAAGGACAAGATGGGAAGTACACCCTCTGTCCCCACAGGATCCCCGTTAGGGTACATTCTTAGAAACTGGGATAAATTTGACCATAAAAATCTCAATTTTTCTTGAGGGTAATTTTCTTTCTTAATACAGCCTGGCCTCAGTATAAGCTGAGAGATGGGGAAGTATGGCCTAAAGATGAAAGCAGTAATTATAATACCATACTCCACTTAGACCTATTTTGTTGGAGGCTAGGCAAGTGGTCAGAGGTACCCTAAGTTCAAACCTTTATGGCCTTATAATGAAATTCACCTCTTTGCTCTTAGCTGAAGGAGGTGGCTCTTTCGGGAGCTAACAATGATATTCTAGACGACCCCCTCTTAAGTTCCCCACCTGTCTCTCAGGGGGAGGCTAGTACATCTGAGAGCCCTGAGACCTCAACCCCTGAGTTGGCAGCTCCAAGCACTCCTCCACCCTACTCTCCAATATACCCAAAATTACCAGCTGAAGAGAAACTTAGTCCAGCAGGCCATACTCAGGGCAGAGCCTCCTATCTCCCCACTGCTCCTGCCGTCCCGCCCCCGAGAGAAGTAGCAGGTACAGGAGGTCCTTCTCAATAACTGCCCTGCAGCAATGTAAAGACAGGCTAGGAAACTTTTCTAAAGATCCTTCACACTTCACTACTAATTTTCAAACCCTAACTCTTGCCTTTCACATATCCTGGAGAAACTTCTATATAATTTTAACCACTTCTTACTCTCCAGAATAGAAAGAGTGAATTTGGAAGGAGGCTCGCAAATATTCAGACCAGTTACATGCTCCAAACCCCAATGACGTAGGACTGGCGGTTCATACAGTCCCTGACAAGAGCCCGATTGGGGCTATAACACTCAGGGGGGGACCAGAAACAGAAACACCATGATTCAGTGTTTACCAGCTGGGATGAAACACTGTATTAGGAGCCTGTAAATTACAAGATGAGAGAAATAACACAAGGTAAGGACAGGCTGGTTGAAGCATTCAGAAAATATACTAATCTAGATCCATCCTCTGCAGAAGGTTGTTTTAATGGGGTAATATTTTATCAGCCAGTCAGCCTTTAATATTCATAGAAAGCTTCAGAAATTACAAATGGGCCCACAAACTCCTATGGCCCAGCTCATGGATCCTGCCTTCTCAGTCCTTAACAACGTTGATTGGGAGGGAAAGGAAGAGCAAAGCCAACGTGAGAAAAAGAGGGAGGAGAAGCGGAACAAACTAATAGTGCTAGCTGTTAGCAGCACCACTGACTATGTCCAGCCACCTCTAGGTAACCTGGGAAAGCCACAAAAGCGCCAAGGGCAAAAAGATCAAATATGCTTTTAGTGCAAACACCCTGGACACTGGGATTGCACTAGACTCCCCCCAGGGCCATGTCCCATGTGCGAAGGTGCAAACCCAGCTGCCTGGCCCTGGAAGGCAGACTGCCCCCATTCCCAGAGTGGAAGGGGGTCATCACCTAAGACCATGGCAGCACTTGAGGTCTGAGGTCTGACAGTGCCCCGGGGAACAGGTAGCCCCCAACTACACCAGCATCTCAAATTCTACTGAGGAACCCCAGGTGACCCTTGATGTGGCAGGTAAGAAAATTAATTTTATTGTTGATACTGGGGCCACTTAGTCTGTCCTCAATTCCTACGCCGGACCTCTAAATTAATATTGTGGGGTTGAAGGAAAACCTCAAACTTAATTTTGCATACACTCTGTCACCTGTTGATTTGAATGTCAAATTTTTAAACATTACTTTCTAGTCACAATGTCCTATACCATTACTAGGACGAGACTTCTTGGCCACATTAGGGGTCATTTTGAAGTTTCAGGAGGTCTCAGTTAGGATCGTTAAAATTATGTTGGCCAAGAAAAATAAGAAGGAAAGTAGCATCCCAGAGCTAATTTTACAAGAAGTAGGTCCCCTAGTTTGGGACTCTGGAGTTCCTAGAAAAGCCAAGACTGCCCAACCAGTTCCAATTCGCCTACAGCCTGGGGTGGCCTCTCCCCATAGGAAACAATATCCTACCAAATGGGAGGCCTTGGGGCATCTGCAGCCCATCATAGAAGGTTTTTAATACACAGGCTGCTGGTACCCTGTCAATCCCCCTGTTATACTCCAACTCTCCCCATTCTTAAATCATCACATTGGTCCAGGATTTAAGACTAGTTAATGAGGCTGTTGTTCCCACATATCCCTGTGTGGTCAACTCTTATACCATACTCACACAGATACCAGACTATACCCAGTGGTATACTGTTTCAGAGGCAAAAGATGCCTTATTTTGCATCCCTGTCCACCCAGATTCCCAATACCTGTTTGCATGTGGTGGACAGACCCCAAAACAATGACCTATCAGCAATATCCATGGATGGTACTACCCCAAGGGTTTAGACATAGCCCCCATCTATTCTCAAGAGCATTAGAAAAGGACCTACGAGATTTGCAAGAAAGAGCAGTGTTACAATGTAAATGAGATCCTAATCTGTAGCCCGTCCAAGGAAGCCTCAGATGGTAACACTATCCAAACTCTGAGCTTCCTTGGGGATCAGGGATATCGAATCTCTAAGAAAAAGGCCCAAATTATCAGACAAAGGGTAAACTATTTAGAATATGCCCTAACCCCAGGATGTGGACAACTTGTCCACAAGAGAGAATAAAAGTAATCACTGAGCTAACCCTACCCGCCAGCAAACAACTCTGCTCTTTCTAAGGAATGGCTGGACTTTGCATAATTTGGATCCTAAGCCTTAGGCTAATTGCAAAGCCTGTATATGAGACTACTAAGGGACCAGACACCGAACCCATTATTTGGGGAGGAAGAAGGGGGGAACATGGGCAGGCCTTTAATAAAATCATGCAGCCTAGTGGAGGCTCTGGCCCTAGGCTTCCCTGATTTAAGCCTTTCTATAAACAGAAGAAAAGCAGGGAATAGCCTTAGGGGCCTTAGTCCAGTGACTAGGAAATGAACTTCAACTGGCTGTGTATTTCTCTAAGAAGCTGGACAGTGTAGCATCCAGGTGGCCTCCAAGTCTAAGAGCAGTTGCAGCCACAGCCATGTTAACCAAGGAAGCTGTGAAGTTACCTCTTAGACAAAAGTTGGAGGTTCTAACTCCATATCAAGCCCAAGGTGTATTAGAAATGAAAAGGCATCTCTGTTAACAAGAAATAAATTAACCAGATATCAGGCCCTTTTCCTGGACAACCCTGAAGTAACTATAAAATCCTGTAATACCTGGAAAACTTGCAATGCCCACAGACTCATCTCCAGACTTAACTCATTCCTGCTCGGAGATTATTAATCTCACCTCTTCCAGCAGGACTGACTCGTCAGACCAACCCTCAGAACAGGCTGATGAGGAGCGGTTCACTGATGGAAGCAGATTTGCAGGGAACGGGCAGCTAAAGGTGGGATCATATAAGTGGTCAGTTTATAAGACAGTGCTGAGGCACAACCCCTTCCACCCTCAACCTCGGCCCAAAAGGCTGAAATTATAGCCCTCACCTGAGCTCTCGTCCTAGGACAAGGAAAAAGAATACAGATTCCAAATGCATCTTCATGCTCACGCTGCTGTCTGCAAAGAAAGGGGACTCCTTACTGCAAGGACTCCCCCCATTAAACAGGGACAGGAAATTTTAAATCTGTTAGAAGCAGTTAAGATCCCTGAACAAGTAGCAGTAAAACATTGTAGGGGCCACCAAAAGGACAAGTCCCCTGTTACCAAAGGAAATGGCAAGGCAGACCAAGTGGCTAACAAGGCAGCTCAGAGACCTGTTACAGAATAAGCATTATTCCCATCCGTAGACAATTCTAGCTTGAAACCTGATTACATGTCTGAAGAGAGACCTCGGGCTATCCCCCCTGCATCAAGGGGGTATCCAGGAAGGGCCCTGGATTTACACTGGCCAGAAACTTCTCTTTCCCCAGGCCTCCCAGTGGAAAATTTTAAGGGCTCTGCACGACCCCTTCCACATAGGAAGGGATGCTGCAACAACGCTACTCAAGAAATTATTTGCAGGCAAAGGACTAACATCTTCTATAAGGGATGTTTGCCAGGCCCGCATGCTTTGTATCTACAGCAACCCTGGGCAAAAGCCATCCCTTCTCCCACTGCTAACGCCTATTCAGCAAAGGGGGCCCTATTCAGAAAACTGGCAGATTGACTTTACCACAATGCCTCCCTATAGAGGATACAAATATCTACTAGACTTGATAGACACCTTCACTGAGTGGATTGAGGCCTTTCCGACAAGGATGGAGAAAGCCAAAGTAGCAGCAAAATCTCTCCTAAAACAAATAATACCCCGATTTAGTCTCCCACGCTCCCTACAAAGTGATAACAGGCCATTCTTTACATCTCAGATCACTCAGTCAATCTCCAAGGCTCTAGGTATAAAATATTATGTCCACTCCGCTTGGAGACCTCAGTTCTCTGAGAAGGTACAGTGGGCAAATCAGACTTTAAAAAGAACATTAGTAAAGCTTTGTCAGCAGACTTCTAAGAACCAGGTTAAGTAACTACCTATAGCCCTCATGAGAATCAGGGGCTCCCCTAAGGCTAAGTCTAGGCTCAGCCTATTTTAAATCCTCCATGGCTGGCCATACTTAACTCTAGATTTAGTATTTAATGCAGAGACCCATCAAGCAGTTAACCTTATTATAAAATAAATGTAGGACAAGTAAAAAGAGCATTGAAAAAATATAGGGGAAAAAAAAGTTCTTGCAAACTCCCAAAGAAGAATTCCAGGCCACTAGATTTCCATGAAAGTGGGTACTTCTCAAAACTTGGAAAGAGGGATCCCCTACAGGTCAACTCAGCCCCAAATAGAAGGGACCCTCCCAGGATGTCCTAAGTACCCCCTTGGCTGTGAAGCTTTTAGGGGTCTAGGGGTCAATAGTGGATTCATATTTCCAGGGTGAAGCCAGCTCCTGCTAACCCGGTCCTCCCTAGTACCAGCAGAAGAATCCAGATTCCACCTACACCTTGAACCCTTGGAGGCTCTCAAGCTCCTGTTCAGGAAGAAGGAAGAACAAAGATAAGTCAATATGAAGATTCTTTACTTATTTACATTACACATTCTTACTGCCCCTCCTTGGGTCAATTACTTTCTCCCCTTCTCAGCCTGAGTCTGCCTACAACTTTGCAAATCACATGACTCAGCTCTTAAAGCTAAATACTTCCTGTTGGCTTTGTCTCTCCATTTGCAGCTGGGGATACATTCAACCCCTGCCTCCAGATCAATGGGGAAACATGTCCACTTTCCTAGATCAGAATACCCAGTGCTACAATCCATGGGGTATTGCAAGCCAGAACACTGAAAGGCTACAACCTCAATCCTTCTGCACCAGCAGCCAGCGCTCCCCTTGAGGAGCCCTCTTTTCTCACATAATCAATCAAGTCCAAGTCAAATACCCCTTCTGCATGGTTAGCAATGCCCCAGGGGGTACATCTGTAGGAAGCATTTCCAGGGATCAATGCCAACAGTTTTCTAGTCCTAGATGCTCTGCTTAAGAATACCACCTGCGGAATCTCTCTAACCACAATCCTACGCGCCACTGGTGGAATTCCCAATTCAGGAGAGAAAGCAAATTTTGTACACATTTTTAACGGGACCCGTCACCTTTAAACTGCCCTTACCCCAAAACTGCTTGTTAGTCAGGGTTGACCCACCTCACGAGTCAACTATGACCTCACACAAGGACTTTACCCTTACAATATTCTTTTTCAAAATTCTCACTTTGCTGTGCACTTCAGACCCTACCGGGCTTCTATCTTCACAGAGTTTATAAACAATCCCCACTTCGCAATCTCACTGTTGACCCGTTGGTAACAGCCTCTCTTGCCACCCAAGTGGCCCAATTCTAGGGGGCCAACTATCTAAGAACCAAGCAGAAAATAAATGGCAAATCTGTCTCTGTTGAAACCCAGCCTATTAAGCTTGCTGAGATCACCTTAGTTGCAGAGCTACCCACTTAATGAGGGGTTTGTGGGTCTAAAGCATATTGGACCCTCCCTTCCCAATGGAAGGGACATTGCTCCTAGAATATGTTCTTCCTATTATCACCATAGCCTGGGAAAATACCACTTTCCCATTCCCACTACAGGCACTAGGCCAAGAGGGTGGGTCCTCTCATCCCCTTGTTAACTCTTATAGGCATTCTTTTTGCTGCCACCGGGACATTTGTGGGGGGACTCTCTCTGAGCACCTGTCATTGCTTGTCCCAGGATACTGCTGAAGCACTAACTAGAACAGCGGAGACCTTCGCATTCCTCCGAGAACAAACAGATTGCCTAGCAGGGGTCACCCTCCAAAATAGGAGAGCATTAGATCTACTCACTGCTTCAGAAGGAAGTACGTGTTGATATCTTGAAGAACAATGTTTCTTTTATATTAATAAATCAGGAAAAGTTCAACAAAATATTCAAGGTGAGTCCGCATCTAAAAATCAAAACTTCAACCTCCTTTTGGAATTCAAAGTCATGGCTCATGTTTCTACTCCTCCCTTTTGTGGCTCCTCGACTAATCATCCTAATATCACTAATGTTTGGCCGTTCCGTCTTTAACCTCTTTAATTTGTATATTCCGGACTCAAATAGTTCCACATCAGGATGATGATACTCCAGGGTTTCCAACCAATCCCTAAGGATGATGCTGAAGCTGGCCAACATACAGAGTCCATGATGGTCTCAGCAATTCCTCTTCAACCTCTAGATAAAATAGGGTGGGAGTTTCCTAGTTCTCAGAAGGCAGGGTCTACCACCCCTTTCTAGCAGGAAGCAGATACAAAAGATTCTGACTGCCCTACCTCAGCAACCCAAAAAGAATTTTTGAGAACCATGTCTCTCAGGAGGAAGTTGAGGCAGGAGACAGTGTAGGAATGAGGAATCCCTGAGATGCCACACTGTTGTCACCCACTTGTGACCAGCAGTGACCAGCGTCCAGGGTCCTGGTTACCAGGAAATACCTTGTAGCACGCGTGTGCACCCTAGCAGTAGCTGACCACTGTTTCATCTTGCTTCTCTATCACGCTGTAATAAATCAGCATTGCAGTTTGACCCCCAGGTAAGCAATCAAGGAGGACTGTGGAAAATCACATATGCAGAAGCTTAAAAGTTATGCAACCACTTGTGCATGCACTGTAAAAACCCCACCAAAAAAACAAGGCTTCCAGAAAAAACTGACCTCCTTTAAAACCTTCACTCTTTGGGGGGAAGGGAGCATTTTCTGACCCCATACCTTGGGAAATGTACTTTTCATAATAAATCTCTCTCGCTTCTCTTAACTTTGTGTAGTCTGTTCAATTCATTGTTCGTGACCACCAAGAACCTGGGCTCCATCTCCATCTGAAGCACTACTACTTCTTTTCTCCCTGTGTTCTTTTTTCCTTGTCCGGAAAACTACCCCATGTGCTTTGGGAGCGAGGAGTGCTTTAAGCATTAAGGTGGCTTCCATTACCTGACCAGAGCAATGGCCTTCAAAATGTGACTTACTACTTGAGATCCTCTAGGTTACTGTAGTGGACTATGGTAGCTAGGCATGTTCCTTCCCTCTTGGTAACAAACCCACCCTCTTTTAAAAAATCCCTTCTCCAACTCTGTCTTCCTAGAAACAGTGGTAGGATATTGAACAAGCCTGGGCTAATGATAAGCCTCCCTACTTTCATATATTCATTCATATTTTTTTTCTTAAGGTAGTTTGTTTCAGGCTTTATAAGACTTGAAATCACTAGAGTTACTGAGATTACTAAACCACACATCCAGGGTTGACAACATTCAACATCGGTCTAAATATGGAAATCAACCTTAATTTCAGGGATGTGACAACCACTACCTGCAAAGGCTGCTCCTCTCCACCTCCCGCTCTTGAACAAATTCTTGTTGGAACTTGAGTTGGTCTTACTGATTAGCAGCTGTCTTTATAAAACAATTCGAAGTACAATAAGTTCCAACTATCTGCCTCAATTCAGGTACCCAAAAAACTGATTATTTTACTAAAGATCTGCTTCTGTATGTTAAGCAGCATTTTCTAAAGGCTTTATTTTAAATGTAAATTCTATAATGAGTCTAAAACAGCAAGACTATTGTTTTGGGGGTTTGCCCCCTAAAATTTCTGATTGGTTTTACCAAAATGTTTCAAGGTATAAGAGAGATCATGAAAGTTTTGAAGAGACAGAGGGCTCTCCAGAAAGTTAAGAAATACCACAAACACACTTCGCTATTTGAAATTTTGCCCCAGCTTGTTTTTGGACTAGGCCGAGTATGTAGGTTGCAACCAAGGATGTGTTGGTTAGCATAGGGGTCGCTAGCCAGAAGGCCCTCTGGCCCAGTGAGCGTTTCAGTACAATTCAGAGCCCCATACAGGTTTGTAACTTGGTAACTGTCACACAGGCCCTGAAAGATCTCTACGGAGATCTGAAATACTGGGGAATACACATCGTGGCACTAACACAAATGCAGAACTACAAAATAGTTTAAAAACAAAGAGAAGAAACCAGGTGGGCCAGGAATTACCTTGGAATAATTAATCTTGACTCACCCAACAGATTGAAAGTCAGTAAAAATAGGTCTGTTCTGTTCCTTTCAGCATTTACCAAAATAGGAAGTTAAAGAAGAGAGTTGTGTAACCCACTGCGCATGTGTATTATTTTACCTTTTTTCTCAGATAAAAAATTAAAAAATCAAATGGCATTTATGATAAATCCAATCAATATAGCGTCAGGTGCTTTTCATCTCTGTGATCTGTCATCTAAAAAAGCAGGGTTATGAATCTGTAAACTTATGTAAATTAATGAGTAAATATTTCTTCATTTGATTTTTTTTCTCTTTAACTAGAGAATGAGTTGGAAAAGTAACGGTACAAAAAGTTTTAATCCAAGAGTAAATTACAAACCACTTTGAATCCTATAAAAAGATACCACCTCCAAGTCTTTTTCATTTAACATATAATCAAAAGTTATAAATTGTATCTTTAATTTAGTACTGTAAACATACTTTTAATAGTTAAACTAAACATGAAGCTTCTTTGTCACTTACAGGCAAAAGGAAACCATTTTTTCCCCCTACACACTACTACAGAAATAAATCAATTAAAATCATAAATTGATTTTTTAATGCAGAAAAGAAGTAAATCTTTAAACTATTTTAAAATCAATGCTTTATACTTTATATTGAAATATAATCAATTTAGTTATATCTGTTATTGTAGCTACATTAGAACTCATCAAAACAACACATCCAAAGCAAACTCATTATATAAAATTGTATTAGACCAAGTTCTCAAATAAAAATAAAATGTAAATTATTTCAGTATAATGTTTTATTTAACTACCTAAGTACCAAGAAAATCAGACAAGGTTTTTAGAGGTCATTTTAAAATACTGTAAATGTGCTTAGTCTTTAAGGACAATTATACAGATACTCATTTACATGAAACCTTTCTGTTAATGGATAGAATTATATTCTTGAAATCCATACCCTCTCATGTTTTATTAAATATAATGAGATCATTAAATATTAAGTAATTCCTTCAATAGAATATTGTGAGAATATTCACTATTCAAAGAATTAAGTGCTTTATTTAAGTAGTCATCAATTGTCTTCAAAAGGTTCTGTAACTCTATTAAGTTTTGTTCTGGTTTTATTTCTCTTATTTTAAATGACTAGGCTTTCTTTTACCACCCTTTTAATTTATAATGTTAAAAAAAGCAGATAGATGAAGAAATGATAAATGAGTTTGGAAAGAAAGAAATCATACTACTTAAAATTTATATAATCCTTACCATGGTAAGAATATGTTTAACTTAGCATGGTGCTAATTTAAAAAACTTATTTCCGTCAATTCTCACATTAATGCCATGAAGTAGACAGTCCTACTAAACCCGACTTCACAGCTCTACGGCTTAAGAAACCATGATGTATGCACAAAGTCACATGTAATTCAGTGGGAGACAGCACAAGTTACTTCTGGTTTAATTTTGACTAAAATTGGAAAACTAAGAAGGTATTAGTTTTTATAATGTATATCACCTAAACAAGTATTTGTTCATAAATACATGAAAATAAATACTGCAGAAAAGCATAAAAAGAAAAACACATTCTCTTGGAATGCAAGGTGAAATTTTAAGTCATCTAACCATTACCAATAACAGAGATAGTTTACTTTATTCATTTCCACCACTCAAATGCAGCTAGCTTTAAAGCTGTTTGCAGTAACATTAATTGTAATTGTCCTTGCTAATGACTTACCTATTTAGGTAGCAACATATTTTTAAATGTTAACCTGATAAACCACTGGAAAACTAATGCAGGCTGAATTAAGATCAACTATAATGAAAGCTGTCCCAAAGGGCCAGCCAACCAAAGGGATTTAAAATCTAGGCGAAAACTGGATGGAATAAGTTTGACCAAACTTGTTTCACTTTATCAAGCATAACTTTTTAAATATGCTGCTATTGAACACAGGGATAACTAAATTTTAAAGCCACAAGATACTTCAGATGTGCTGTAATATACCTAGTTCTTTTGCATATAAAGGAACTCCATTTGGCCCCCAGGCTTGCAGGAACAACGAGGCAGAAGGCTCGCCATGATGCCTTACAGCATCCAGTTCGTCTTTTGTTCCTGCCTACATTCCCAAACCTATAGAGCATAGAAGGTATTCAGTACAAACTTTTATATTAATTAATATTTTTTAAATCACAAATACTAGAAATACAACAGTTTAGGCAGAGTACACTTCAGTGCAGCAGATGGAGATATAAATGAATCCATCCTTTATTTGAATTAAAAGAACAATTTGTAGGTATATAGAATGTTAAGATGGAATTTAAAGAGATGAGAAAGAGAGTAAAAGGAGTATAACCAAAATAAATGCTCAAAATTTACTAAATGTTTGAATAATAGGAATCCTATGATAAAACTAATTCAGTTAAAGTGTGATTGCCTGAAAATGGTAGACACATAAATAAGACAAAAACTCTCCAAAAAGTAGGTGTTCAAAGATGGTAAACAAGGGTTTCAAGGCAAAAGAACCTAAGTCAAATTATATCATAATAGTGTGTTTCTGAAAATGTAATCAAAGTAAAAAGAGATTTAAATGTATACGAGGACAAATATTGACTGAAAATGTACTCCATGTTAGGACTGTGCTATGTATTAAAAACGCTGTGCTATGTATTAAAAACGCGAGACCATAAAGAGAGAAGTGCTCAACAACTAGGAAGTGTACAAGAACAAGAGAGGTGAGCATTGCCTAGAATTTGGCCTGAGGCCAATGCGATCCAGGATATAAGTTCCAGTATCTAACTAAGATGTTCTTTAGGAGAAGGAAATGTTCTTCTCTCTGTGTTTTCCAGTAACTCCAGAACAAGCCGGCAGAAAGAAGATGCAAAAGCAGCATCCAGCCTGGCTCTGGCTGTGCAGTGGTCAATAAGGGAATGGAGAGCATGGGAGAATCACTAAGGCAACTCAAATGTTCTCTTTTTTCCCCCTCCATGCCTGTGGGCACAGCTCCAAAATAAGGACCCTCTTTAGAGATAATTCTCACCCTTCTACCCCCAGATAAATGCTGTGTTCAATAAGTTTATGACAGCACACACACCCCTGCAGGGGCAGAACGGGGCTCATTTATCCTTATCAGTTCTACCAATTAGGAAAACAGATGCATCACGGAACAGTTGTGGTACATTAGTAGATGGCAGGGCACTGCATGGTCTAGGGAGTCAGGGAGACAGCTGGGCTACGCATAAACAAACATGAGTTGCTGACTGCTTGGAAAGTTCTATCTACACCGTAACTTTTAATAAACACACATTAATAATCACAGTTAATAATACTGTGGTTATATGTCCATACAATCAGTCCAGACTAGCCAATTTTAATTCAATTCACACCACTGGCTGAAAGACTACCATGTTCCAGTAGATAGATTATGGAATAGAAAAGGAGTAAACCTGAACAGCTAGCCTTTAGCAGGTTTGTCATCGGAGGGCAAAGCAGCTGTACTAACGACATGAAGAAAGCTGCGATGAGGTACACTCAGTCTTACAGAAGAGGAACTCAGGATGTCAGAGATAATTTTTTGAAAGAAAAATGGAGCTGAACTTTAATTATCCTTCAGAGCTAGTAGGAAAAAATCCTTTTTATTCAGCAATTTACCTTGCACTACACAAAGAAGAGGAGACTGGCAGTTTAAAATGGGGTCTGGCTGGCAGAATTCCTTCTGTAGTGTCTTCTAGCATCCTAATACAAACATCAAGAGAACACACTACTGAAATAGTCAATCTGTGTACGTACATACCCATTGCTAGAATCAAGGAAGACTGTGTTACTCCACGCAAATGCATTCCAGTGCATCTGAAAACCAAACGCTGCTGGAGACCAGACCATGCCCTTCTTAAATTACATAGGAAGTCTTTCGTTTTTCTCCCAAGGAAGCACCTTTTTGCCCCATGGGTGTACCATTGGACATACCACTAATACTTTCCTTCCTACATTCACTCGAGAATTCTACTCCCCATAATGGTGATGCGAGA
Source organism: Desmodus rotundus (assembly GCF_022682495.2). Classification (NCBI taxonomy): domain Eukaryota; kingdom Metazoa; phylum Chordata; class Mammalia; order Chiroptera; family Phyllostomidae; genus Desmodus; species Desmodus rotundus. The sequence continues at coordinate 69,711,233 of NC_071388.1, read as the reverse complement.
TGGAGTAGAGCAACTGTTCTGTGGTAAGAGACATAATCTTCACCAATGACATCCTGTGAGCAGGTACGCAAAAGAATTAATCACTAAAGTAATTGTAAAAGGAAAAGGAAAACATTTTAATCATTCTGCTACTCAGGTCACAAGTGTCTGATAAAATCTGAATGAATATCTTGCAGAAAAAAAATTAATACCAAGTAAAAAGGCTAAGAACAAGTTTATTTCAAATGAAATAACTTTTTTTACTTGATAAATTATTTATGATTCCTTAGTTCAATCTAGTATCTCCTCTATCGCCACATTAAATGTCTTGATTGTTTTTTTAGTCGGTGTTCCCTTCTCTGAAATTAGGCCATAGTAGTTGTCTGATGAAGTTTATTCGCAGGGTTTCAGAAATGCTAACTCAGCAGCAACCGGCTACCCCAAAGGAGTTGTGGCCCCACTAATGGGATCAGCTAAGCCATGGGGCACTTTAAAAATAGGAAATCACAGTCTGAATTTAAAGCAGTCAATATGATCAAGATCTTTTCTTAGGTTAGATTAGAATCTTTTAATTGCATTGAAGGTACATCACTTACTGATGCATTAACTGAAGTACATCCAATTTAAACCCACTAGCAATTATCAGGTCAGCATTGCCACTAAAATAACTGTTTTTATTGAAGATCAAAAGATGTCATAGAATAGTTTGCTTTTAGTGACATTACGGCTCACTTCATACGTATCTGCAAGAGTGAAGTATATTGCAAAATATCTTAAATTGAATATATGCAATCATTTTGTATCAGAGAAACAATTATCAATGAATATGCATTTTCTTCATCACTCATTATTGAGACATAATTAAAAATTAATTTCTAGGGTGATTCAAATCTCTATAACAAAGTTTAAACTAAAACTTCCTTATATTCTATTAGCTTGACCTAATACAATTTATATTATTAAAAACTTTGTGCTGTATATTACCTAGTTTTCATAAACTTCATTTTGACTCATATTTCATCAGTCTGATTAAGAATTAAAATATCTGCTAAGCAGAAGTGCCCATGCCTTTTTAAATATTTTAACTTCAGGTACTGAATCATAGTTATGATATATTTCATAAGGTTATGAAGGTTATTATCAGCCAAATTTTAAAATATTATAAGTATATGCATATATGCAGAACTATAAAATCCACAACTTAATTGTATAATTACCTCAAAACCTGGTCACACTTAGAACAATGATTCCTGAAGCCAAAGCTCGAGGCCACATTGGCAAAACTCAAAATCTGTTTCCTTTTTATATGGTTGCCGCCTTCTGGTGTCTGCAGAGAACTTGGATTCACAATCATATTATTAAATTTAACTACTAGAAACACTCTTTTATTAAGTTCTGGGCATCAAATATAGCTTATTTTGAAGATTACTTTGAGAGTCATATGCAATGATTAGTATACTTTCTCGCCTATTAATTTTTGGCATGTGAAAGGCATAGTGTCATAATATATTTAAACACCTGTTGCTTTGGGACATGTTGCAAGTTCGGTAGAAATAGGACTCTTGGGGAGTGGGTGGGGTGGTAGCTATAAGTTTCTAGCATTTGGAGGCAGAATAAGAATGCCTTTTATATTACACTTAATAGTTTGTGCTTTAATTAGTATTGAAAATGGAGAGCCTGAAGTAAACTTTATATAGAAGTAAAATGTAACCACACATTTTTTTTAAAGGAGTATTAGCCTAGAGACAGTGAGTGTGGAGGGGGGGAGGGAGTGGACACAGATTGATAAGAGAATATAGCAACAGTATAGATGAAAGACTAGAAATCCACACAAGGTCCTGGCAACGCAAGCAAAAAGAAAAGGCCACATATCAGGGATTGTGCACTAAGTTAAAATGGAACACTGGGGAGATGCTAAGGACAGCACCAGGTGTTCTTCAGCACAGACGATTGGGTGGCTGTAATGGCATTAACGGAGAAAGAGAATTATAGAAAAGTAGAGGGCTGGGGGGGGGGGTGCATGAACGGAAAAGATAATGAGTTCAGTCTTTGGAAATGTCATGTTTTTATGTGCCTATATATCTTTTTGTAAAGACATCCAGGAGGTAGTTAAAAATAAGGGGTTGTAAAATGAGAAACAGTTCAGGCCTTGATAGGAGGGTTGTTGGATTAATCAGCATTCCTGTCCCTCAGGCTCGTGTTTGTGCCTTATTAAATAAGTCAATCAATACATTATTTAAGTGGGTTTTTAACGTATTTCTTCTTTTTGATCTGCATTCTTAACATCAAATTGTAAAAAGTCAAGGAAGTGACTGTAGTAAAAGGCAAGCATAATGCACAATTACGAGCGAGTCAGAGAAGTTCAAAAACATTTGCAGAATTCTGTTCTCTAGTGTAACAGTACCAATGATATGGCGCTGAGACACTGAGAAACAGATTATTTTTAGCATTTTCCACAAAAGAAGGCCTAGTATGTTATAGAAAGGTTTCCATCAAGTGTGGTAAAAGGAATTTTCCTTTTGCCTTATAGCTTATATGTGTCAAAAAACATTTTTCTCAAGAAGCTAAATGCATTATATTACTTACTCTAAGGTCAAAAGTTGAAATATAGTATTTATATTCCTATCATAAATTAAAGTTAGATAAAAACTGTATTCACTGAAACATGTCTGAGTGAACTGAGTTCCCATGTCACAGGCTGGGCGCCTACCACGTGTTAGACACTGACCTAGGCACAGGATATGCAAAGCCCAGCGTGGCAGGAAACCATGGTCTCCATTTCCTGGAAATACATCATTCAGTCTGATCTCTGCGGAAAAGCTCCGCATTGCTTCCCCTTTAAAATATCCTTCCAAATACACTGGCAAACAAAATAAATTCTTACTCTTCCATTAATAGCAGGCAACGACGATTAACCACATTCAGAAATCATTTGTAAAGACAGAAAGTCCAAAGGCGATTTAAAATCTTGGGCAGTTTTTTCCTATAAAAATAATTTTGGGAACTCGATAATCACACCTACATATATCACACTCTCTGGATGTTTTGATATTCAGAGAACACATTTTTTTCAGTTCACCTTCATACAGCTACAACAGCTTATATCATTTAAATCCCCTACTGTGTTATATATTGCAAGAGTGAAAAATAAAAATCATAATGCAATGCATAGGCTAATGTTTGACAAAAAACTTTTCTGGTTGCCATGTCTGAGTTGACAAGTTAAAAGGCAAAATAATATGGATTAAATGCCTTTACATCTAGCAGGTGTCTACTCATCAATAATTCTCACTGAAGGCCATTGTGTGCAGAGCACTTTTCTTCATTTCCTCATTCTCTACCTGCCTCTCAGCAGAAAGGAAGGAGGGCAGACAATGATTTCTGACACCTCTAAGAACTTTGCACAGAAAAAAGGTTTCTGACAATGTGCAAAGTGTTGAATGTGCATCAACATTCTCTTCAAAGTTATCTACCAGATTTCTCATAAAATGTGTTTTATTACAAATTGATACCTGTGGAATTCCAGGCATAAAAGTGGAAATCCAAATGACTACACAGGAATATAAAAATATCTGTATTTTCAACAAACAAAAAATTGATGTAGTCAGGAACTCTCCAAGAGAGGAAACAAATTGATTTTATAGGAATTTGCTTTTAGCATAATACTTAGATTAGAAGGTACAGTCTCCAAAATATTTGGTACAGAATAAGAGACTGATGAAATGCATCTTAATATCCATTTTAGTGGCCTTATAGTTATAGCACAAAAACAATATATAGAAAAATAAAGTATCATTGCTTCTCGGCCTTTTGACTAAGATGAAGTATAGAAAAATAAAATATCAGTGATTTAATATTCAAATTGTATATACAGAAATATTACTATTTCATTTTAAAATGAATACCATAAAGCTTTACTTCAACTAAAGTGACATTTTTCAGAGTTGTATGGTTTGTAATTTTTATCTATATTTTATCATAATGCATTATCGTTTCATGTTTTAGTGTTTGGTTCACTTTTTGTGCTTACTAATTAATTTATTTTATTTTTGTATCATCTACTAAGACATTGGTTTCATATTTTCAGAGTAGCATTATTTTTAAATCCCAGCTCAAGTTCTAAAGAATTCCTTAAAACAAACATAATATTCATATGTATTATATATGAATATAATATAATATACTCACACATATAACCAAGATAACATAACCAGAAATCCTCAGTGTAAACCCTCCCTCTTTGTCTTTTCTATAATATTCACTCAATTAAAAATGATGTGTACTTTTGTATTACAATAAAAACTTAAAAATACAATTAGTTTATATGCTTGGTAAAAATAACCATCCTGGATTTTTAACTTTATATCCAGGTATTTCTTGTGTATTAATACAGCCTATCTGCATGAGTCATCATAAAAGGCATACTTATATGTATTTAAAACACTGTATTAATTTTGAAAAATTAAAAACAGAATCCATTTTCTGGCTATATCCAGAATAATAAATGCATATTTCATTTATTTAAAAAAAGCTGGCTAATGTGCATATTCCATGATCTTGAAAATGACGAACTCTAAAGATTTATTTTCTCAGTGAGAAAGTGGCCTTTTAGTGCCACATCAGGACAACTCCACACTTCCCTTACCCATCTAGTCAGCCAGAGAGGGGAGATATCAAATCTTGTTATCCTAAAGGTGTTCATGGCATGTCAGCTACAAAGCTCCTGGAGGGCACTTCAAATCTTTTTTTAAAGATTTTACTTGTAGAGAAAGGGGAAGGGAGGGAGAAAAAGAGGGAAAGAAGCATCCATCAGTTGCCTCTGGATCAGTTGCTTCTGGAGCAGTTGCTTCTCATATGCACCCTGACCTGGACAGAACCCACCACCCAGGGATGTGTCCTGACTGGAAACTGAACCGGTGACCTTTTGCTTTGCCAAACAACAGCCAACCAACTGAGCCGTACTGGTGAGGGCACCACTTAAAATCTCAGTTAGATTATTTAAATGACACAGGCTTTTCTGCAAACCTAGCTTAAAACAGGAGTTAAATGAGATAATGTGAGGAGGGTTTCCCTCCTGATTTAAAATAATGCCTTCCACTAAAATATGATTGTACCTGAAACCAGAAAAGCAAGGGAATGGGATCACCCCATAGGCCTTGGGAACAGCTCCCACTTGGATAGTAGAGTTTTTGGTTAAGTTGTTGATAACTGATTTCACTTAGTTTCTAAAATCCATGTACAGAGAAGCAGAAGATTCTTCCCAGGTATGTATTCAATACTTTCAACAAAGAAAAAGCCTCTTTGAAATGCATTCTCATTTACTTGGAGGAAATGAAAGAAGAATGGAAGGAAAAAAGGAAGGGGAAATAAGCAAGGAGAAGCTCTCTATAGTCAAATAATGTACTAACATACTCTTCAGCGTATCTCTATATCTATACCGTACCCCAAAATGCAAAAAGTTATTCAGCTTTAAATGATATTGCTATTAAGACAATTTATGGTCACTTTTCTCTCCACACTTCTTTGCAGACATAAAGAGCAATGTGCTATCACACTCCCCGCTTTTCTTCCTTCTGTATCCCTCCTTTCTCTAGTGCTCCTGCCCAAACGAGCATAGATTTTGAAATAAAAATACATATAATATTAAATCCTTTTAAAATTTCCTGTGATTATTTTCAGGGTTTGCCAATGTTTCTTATTAGTCTTTCTTTTAATTCCTAGAATACCCTATTAAAATATTTTAGCAAAAATATTGAGCAACGTGCATACAAAATTCTGAGGACTGAAGACACACTTTGAATTGAACAATATTTTTTCTCTCACAACGTTTCTAAAGTTTATTAAATGTCCATAAATTTCTGGAAATGATAACAGATATGTTACTATGTTAACTAATTAACCCTCACAATACCCTGTGAGATGCGTTAAATACCTTAAGCTCAGAGAGGTAAAATCACAGGCTCAAAGTTACACAGCAAATTAATATCGAAGGCCAAGCCTGCATAATTTCAAAAACACAGCATGCACCACCCTCTGCACCTGTGGCCTGTGGTTACTTTTCTCTAACTGCAGCTAACAACAAAGTTGATGATGATGATGATGATGATGATGATGGTGACCAGGAACCTCCAAAATGAGTAAGAATGAACAGAGCCTGGAAGACAATTTTACCGGGTTGTTTTCCAAAATGTGACTAAAGAGATTTGAGAAAGTGAACACGTGCAAAAACTCTTATCTGTTTATGTTTTGCTGTTTATAATAAATTAATTTGAAACCCATTAATAGGGTAAGTGAGGTGATCATCACCCTGAATTACATTTCCTAATTCTGTTCTTTCCGTGGCGATTGTAAAATCCACAGGCTTAGCAATGCGGGGGGGCCGCGGGGGCGGGGAGAATGTTCCCTGCAGCTGCAGCTGACTTTCTGGCAGACTCGGAAAGCAACTGCGCTGGCAGCTTAACCAGGCATCTGGGGCTGGGGGTGAATCAGTGAGCACTGACCTTCCAGATCGCCTGTAAACGCTCTGCGTTTCCCTTGCTCCATAATGAAGGGGGTTTAACTCTTTGTATGATCATGATTGAGGTTAGGATGAAATCTTCTCTAAATTAATCAATGCAACCTTTATTTAATGAAATACAAAGGAACTAACAAGCATTTGGCATTCTTAAAAGCAAACTGTATTTGATAACAGTAAAATTTTGGATTAGCTACGACTCGGGCAACCTGGTTTCAGATCTCATTATTTGAGGTCCTTCAGTTCTCTTACTTTATCTTTAAGAGGATACAAATCATCCAATGAAGATGAAAAAAATATATTGATCCTTTTAAATACCAACAAAGCATTTCACCACTTTCTATTTTAAAGCCTAGTTGTCCTATGTGGAAATTATTTCTTAATTAAGTCTAAAGTACTCCTGAAGTAGTTTAAGAACATTATCTTTGTTTTGAGCCTCCATGAATATTAAAAAGTTGTTAGGGCACTCAGTGTAAAAGTAGCTTTAGTTATTGAAGTCTATTTCTTTTTTGCTCCCTTCCAGGTTGACAATTTCTAATATTTTTAGATTTCTCTTAAAAGTGTTTTACAAAATAAGTATTTCTTCAATGATCCCTCTTCTACTTATACAAGCCTCTCCTTAAGAGAACAATGTGAAAAGTCAGAAATGTGATGAATTATTTATTCATGCACCCACATTTTTAAAACAAATGGAATTATATGACATCAGATTTATTGGTTATATACCTGTTTGTCAATAATATGCCAATATATAAATCAATGAATTATATACACATAATAAATGCATCAGTAGAATTTTATAAATACAACTAGTAGTTTATTTCATCATTTTAGAACACATCTAATTAAAACTTTTCACTGAATGATAAAGACAATCATACCTTAACCTTTGTAAAGTATATCCACTTACTGTAACTGCTGGACTGAAGTCATGCGTCAAGTGGAAGAGGACCTTGGAGATGATCCAAGTCTAAGGCCCTCTGAGCAACTGACCCTGAGAGACATGAGCTGTTTCCCCCGGTGATGCCGGGAGCCAGTGGCACAGTCATCTTCAGAGCTCTAGCTCTTGATGCCCTACCCCTTGTACTTGCCATTTACACTGTGCTGCTGCTCTGAAATTAGATTGAAATGGGATTGAATGAGATCATGTTTAAATCTAAAATACAGCAGAGCTTATTTTAAACTTTCATCCAATTTTGTTATAACTGATTTCTTATGCAGAATTTCCTCTATGGCCTATTATGATCTTTGGTTTTATTTTTTTAACATGATGAAGCTAGAACACCCTCACTTCAAACAAATTTCAGATAAAGCATACACACACACCCACATCTGAACGATAATAGTAGCAATGATTAATAGCTAACATAGGAAATATATTAATACTGTGAAAAAATTCTTATGGCATTTCAACAAGTAAATCCCCCCGCTCTATTTTCCTTTATTCAATGAGCAATAGCAGTATCGTTTTTATTTTAAGCCTAATGCAGTAAACAAAATTAAAAGTGTTCTGAAATAAAAAATAGTCTGTAATAAAATATGGGTTATGATTTGTCTAAAAAGGGACAAATACGTCTACTAATCATAACTAATGTTAAGTAGGTATATTTTAAATAGAAATGTTCATTTGATTTCTGCTCAGTATAAGAAGTTGCTCAAAAAGTGAAGTCTTGTATTTAAAAAATAAATCAAGATCATTATATACATTCATATACATTCATGCCCAAAAATGCATTGAACTGTGTGCCAGACAATATTGTAGAAGTAGAAAATAAAAACCAACAGTATACCTGCACTCACAGTTTAGTGTCTCTTGGGAAAAGATGCAAAAAAAAGATATAAACAACTGAACACAATGAGAAGGTGATTCCTGATAGTGACACTGTACTAAGTGATGTCAGGGGGACTACTTTAGATTACTCACACATTTACATTAATTTCATGATGTTTATATTAGCAAACATACCCTTTTCATTTCTAATGCTTGTCATACCTAATTTATACCATATAATTTTAAGATAAAGGAGAAAAAGTTCTTTGCAAGTGCCTTTATGCTCTTTCAAAAGTTTTTATTTATTATTAGAATTTTGGTTAAGGAAGGTGGCTCTCTAAAAGGCAAAGTTCTTTTTGATTATAAAGATTTTAGTTTCAAACCAGCAATGTTCCCTTTGAAACACCTGCTTATAGACACATCAGGAATTAAATGTAACGACTGTTTTTGTAAATGTTGCTTTGTTTTGTTCTCAAATCAATATCTCATGAAAAGAATTCAATGATTAAACAACTGCTCTGTTTTTAAGACGTGTTCTGTTGTGTTGGTTTTTCCAGTTTCTCTTCTGACCACTTGTATCCAGAATAAGGTACTTTTTCAAAAGTTGACAATTTATAAATTGCAACACCACAATAAGAAGAGTTTCTCCTGGGACTGACCGGCGAAATGTAAGTACTTCCTAATTATTGCATTCCATCACTTCCACCCATATTAATGTCAATATATGAAAAAACTAGAGTACTAATTTTAAGACGAATTAGGTCTTGATTCAAACCAAATAGGGAAGGTAGACTCTAAAAGTTATTTTTGGTCATATGTGGGTTGCTATCAATTATACCTACCTTTTACAGTGTTAGAATTCTTTATTACTTGTACTGTCCCACTAGAATTAGGTTCTGGACATGCTGCACGAAGATCATTCCAAATTTTTTTTAGTTTTACTCTAATCTCTTGGACCCTGTATGATGTCTGTATCCATTGGGTCCATCAAAACTGTATTTGTTGATATCAACCATAATTTTATATCAAGCCTCATTTGGAGATTCTATTTTCTATCAGCTTAATGAAGAAAAATATGCCTAAAGGTACACAAGATCTACATTTATTCTCCTAATTTGTATTTCTCTGATGACTAGTGATGCTGAACATCTTTTCATATGTCTAATGCCCAACTATATGTCCTGTTTGGAGAAGTGTCTATTCAGGTCCTTTACGCATTTTTTTTTAATTGGGTTGTTTGTTTTTTTGGTGTTCAGTTTTGTAAATATAAATTTTGAATATTAACCCCTTATCAGATGTATTGGCAAATATATTCTCCCATTCTGTGGGCTGTCTTTTTACTTTGTTGATGATCTCCTTTGTTGTGCAAAAACTTTTTAGTTTGATGTAGTACCATTGTTTATTTTTTTTCTTTTGTTTCCCTTGTCTGGGGAGATATATCCAATAAAAAATTTCTATGAGCGATGTCCAAGATTTTGCTTCTTATATTTTCTTCTAGGATTTTTTATGCCAAAGGAGCATTTGGAAAGATATGATGGAGCTCTTAGAAAAGAAAAAAAAAAAGACAGGCCAAGTTATCTGTTTTCTGCCACTAACAGTCAATGGCTTTGGCTGCATCATCTGAGATTAACTGACATCAAAAATAATTGTGATGAAAGCTTATTTTATTTTAATACTAGATCTCCAAGAAATAAACAGTGACCATAAGAAATTATTAAAAATGCATAGATTTGGTGTGTTTGAGTCACTTCCTTTCTGATTTTACTTCTAAAACAATAAGCAGTCATCAATTATAAGTTTTGTTATTTTTGACATTTACAGAAAAGCAGTAGCCTATAGACTTCCTATATTCTGGAAGGAAGATAATTTTGAAATATATTAATTCATGAAATATTTTTTCACAAATACCATGCTTTACCTGAAGTGTAGTGTATTGTAAATATAGGCTATCTAAAAGCCTTGGTAGATGACAGTGTCATTTAACCTTCCACAGTGCAAATCTAGTATCTAAGACTTTAAAATCAGTATTGCTGCCAGAATGCAACTTTCAAAAAGATCATTCATTATTACAAATACACTGCATATTTTAGCATGTAGACACAGCCAATATATATGCATACCTTTCATAACTTCTTTGTCTAGACCAAACTTCACTGTCATAAAAACTGAAAGTATTTTTGTAACACAAATAATTAAAACCCAAAACATAAATACCAACTTTCTATATAATCTCAAAATTTGTGTCTATTTACCGTTAGGTTTCTTCACAATTTAAGGTTATGGCACTATACAATGAGCACAATCTAATCCTTCTCAGGAAAAATATCATTTGACAAAGATGAAGGCATCTCTTGTGAATGAATAACCCCAATACTCTATACAGCTCCCCCATGGTGAACTCTTACTTGCCAAGTGTTTAACCACTGGCATTCATTCTAATAATGGTGCCTTCCATTTCATTTCAGGAGGCCAGAAGGCCAGACATGAGCGAAGGAGTCTAGCAGCACTTTCACTTAGGCTTATTAGTCTAGAAGATGTTCATCTCAGAGATTATCTCTTTGAGTTCTAAGATGACGTGCCATGGAAAAAATTCCGTATTGATTCTGTCTTCCACAGATAACAGATTTGTGAGATAGAAAATACAAAGAGTTTTGTACAAAACATTCACTTTTCTATTAAGGTAAAGCAAATGTTTTATAATGTAAATATCAGCAAGGAGGATTTATTACATTAGAACTAAAGAAGATTACAAATTATTCTTGTTCCCATTCAAAAATGCTAGAACTGGTGGTACATGAGTATACAGTGCATTCACCCTTATTTTATATCTAGAATTTCATTAAAGAATAAATTATATGGTATACTCTCCTCCTAAAGTATTGTAAAATCATTAAGAAATACAACTTACAATTGCTCATATATAAGATGATTTAGACTGAAAAAATTTCAATGCTTTTAAGGTTTTCTTACCTGCTTTCCTTAAATCTCAACGTATCTAAAAGCAGCTTTATTTCTTACAAAGAAAATATAACTCAGAGATACCAGTGTACTAAATACACAATGACAGTGAAGTAACATTGTTTGTCTTTATTTAGTTTGAAATAAGTGTGTTATTTTATTTCCAACTATCAAGTACCACCAAGATCACTGGAAGGCACAATTAACTTAACGATATCCTGAAACATGAAAAGATTAACTGACAGTTTAATCGAGGTCACTTTTCTTACACAGAAGTAATTAAGCAAACAATATCTTTTCAAGGAAAGTTTTCTCATTTCTTTTGTTTAAAGGTTTTTCTTGAGCTTGTATATTTTGTGACATTTTTATATTAAATCAATTCAAAATGTACAAAAATTTCAACATTTTAAATCCTGACTCAATTAATGGTAAGCATTTTGATAAAGATATAGCCAAGTACAAAGGTTTTACAAACACAGAATATAAATAGCTAAAGATATCATAATTTAATATATTGTCTTAAATGTTAAATGAGTGAACTACGATATGTGCTACTGTTTAGGAAGAAAGTGTTTTATGCTGTATGAAAATACTGCTGAAACCAAAGACGCAAGATCAATGTAAACTTCGTTAATAAAAAGAAATACCACCAGTGGACCACACAGTAGCTTACCTAACGTGCTATTTTATGAAAGTGTTTAATGAATCAAGAACAGGACCAAAGAGTCACTAAGAGACAAAGATGACAGAACAGCACCACCTAGTTACCTCTGTAAAAGTTTCCACATACGTATGCATTTCTGCCACACTTTTGAAAACTGAACATATTTTCCAAAGAAATCATCTAGAACAGACCACACTCTTGCACATTATCACTTGCAACAGAGCACTTACTTCAATTGCTTTAATTTTCAAGTTTCTTTTAAAATAAAGAGAGCAAAATTAAAGATAATGATTTAGCTGAGGTTGTTCGAGCAGTGCATTGTAGTGCTATATCGAATCCACACAAATCAGTCTCTAACCGGAGTACCTGTACATGCTAGGCTAGCGACATTCAGCCTTCTTCATCTCATGGCACACAGAAACTAATTACGAAAATTCCGCGGCCCATCAAAATATATATGTTTGTTTTGCCTATCTGACCAAAAAATAGATACTTTGATTCATTCACACCGGATGGCTATTATTGGGTCAGCTGTTATCATTTTGTTTATTTGACAATTTAAGGGAAAAGAGGTCAGTGCCCCTGACTAAATAGTCAGGTATTGCATGTTTTAAAAATTCTTGTGGCAGGCACACCGATTGAAAATCACTGTGCTGGACTGCCACCATTATGATTTCCAATGTATATATCAATTTTTTTACCCTATCTCCTACAAGATATATATCACCTACTCCGGAGACACCACTGGCCAGTAAATATTTGTATTCAAAAATGCTATAAAATCTATTGGAAATACAATATCATTTGCATGTTTAGGTCCTCAGTCAAACTTAAATACTAAAATAAGTAACATAAAGACCTCGAGAGTCCTGGTAAGGTAGCTCATTTGGTTGGAATGTCATCCCGATACTCCAAGGTTGCAGGTTCAATTCCTGGTCGGGGCACATACAGATGAATGCAGAAATAGCTCTCTCTCTCTCTCTTACTTCTTGCTCTCTCTAAATGTCAATTTAAAAAAATGTTAAAAATATTTGCAGCCACTCATATGATTTCATAATTTCTAACATTTTAATTAAGTGCATATAAAATTTATTTTGTTAAAAACTTTTAAATGGTGTTCTCATCTATTCTCCAGCCTTGTTTACCAGATGATTGATATTGCAATCATATTCAGAAAGATTTCAGAAATAACATTTAATCAGCACTCTCAAGAACTAATATTATAGTAGTATAGGTTTTAATAAGGCACAAAGTATTGTAATATAAGCAAGGGCCAGAGTTTTAATATATATGACAGTGTACAAGGAGCATTGTTTTTAGATAGGACACTTTAAACATGTTTTCCCTGAGGCATCGGCAGCTCTTTAAATGACTGCTGCTGGTAACATCAGAATTGCTCAAGCAGAACTCCAGCTCTAAAAAAACTAAATATTGTTGCTTGTTACATAGATCCTTCTCACAGACCTCGTCTCCCCTACATTCCCTCTGCTGACCTGGTCATCTGTTCTGGCCCACTGAGCCTTTATGAAATTAAATGAATCATCCTCTCGAACAAATCAGTTATAACAGAGCGTGCCTGAATATTTCTTTTTCAACTTGTCAGCTTATTTCAAGTTATATTGAAAGAAAGAAAGAGAGAGAGAGAGAGAAGGGGAGAGAGAGAGAGGGAGGGAGAGGGGGAGAGGGAGGGAGGGAGGGAGGGAGGAGGGAGGAAGGAAGAAAGAGGAAAGGAAAAGAAAAGAAAGAAAAAGTAAAGAAGAGAAAAAAAAAGAAAAGAAACTGGCATCATACTGAGACTGTCTTCAGGATAAACAAGTGGAGAATATGAGAGTTCTTTAATCCAATGTTAAGTAAAAAATCTTAAAAGATTAGTGAGGTATATAATATTATTATTAAACTAGTGATGTTATAGTCTCACTGACATACCCACATTCTGTTGCTGTTGAAAACATGGAATTTTTATTTCAGGAAAAAATAATTACATATTTTGATTTGATTATTCTGTATTTCAGACACTAGACTATAAACTTCATAAGGGCAGAAACTGTTTCCGTCTCGTTCATTTTTATTTACAACACGGCCTTCAAACACGCATTTGTTGAAAAATGAATTAATTAATGAATAAATTATGCTTGAGAAAACCAAAAGCTATGAAGAATAAAATCATTGTCCAAATTAATCACATACACACAAACACAGATTAAATGCACAGAAAAACAAAATTGAACACAAAATCACAGCACTTAATTCAGTCTACTTCCTAATAATAAAAATGACTGATGGAGCAATAATTTACTAATTTTCAAAGTTGCTGTATAGATGTAATTTCACGAGGAAAATAATATATGACCCAAACTCATATGGTTGATTACAAATTAATTTATAAAACTCAATGACAGCAAAAGACAGTTTCTGAAATGTATACACACGCGTATCAAAATAAAAATATTTTTACATGTACAACCTTTTAAACACTGAATAATGAATGCATGGGTAGATATAAAAATAAATTTTAATAAAAGGTATTTTAACAGCCCTCAGTTAATGCTATAAAACATCTTTAGGTGGAATGTGGGGATGGGAGGGAAGCTATTTCTACAAGTTTGCAATCATCCATAAGACCTTTCTACAATACATCACCAAAGAAGGGATTGGTGCCAACCAATCTCTGAATCTGCAGACGGGGAAACTGGGCTGCAAGAGAAGTAACTTGCTCAACGTGTCAAAAATGGCGGCATGGCTTACATGAGAACTGAGGTCCCTTGATTCCTACCATGATGTCTTGCTGCCTCAGGGTGCTTTCCCAAATCAAATCCTGAATTAGTTCAATGGTATCATTTCCCTCTACAGAATAGAGAACTCTCACTACAAATAACGAACCCCCAACAGGCTAGCCTTGGTATCACTTCCACACTAACTCTGCTCCCGCAGGCTGTTGCAAGTGTACCACTGAAGGGTCAGGAATATCAAATTACTCCCTCTTCTGTTACCAAGTCCCTGCCATTCATCTTGGTACACCCAGATGATAAAAGATCTTAGGAGGAAATATCCCTAATGCCTGATCAAAATTTACTGTTATATGATTGTAAGACCATTATTAAAAGTTAAAAAGATCATTAATCTTTGCATCCTGTCCATACCCAATCCCCATGCGTAGCTGCTGCATTACAAAATGTACTTTCATGCTATCATATCCTTCGAGAATAATCTGTTCTGCTTTGTTGGTAGTCTGTACTTGCACAGTCAATAAAACTGGGTAAAGCAAAACAAAACTTTAAAGTAGATCTGACTTTATGACCTCTACCAGGCATCTAAAAAGCTATGAATTTATTTCTCCACCAATATCTTTATCTTAGCTATTCCACGGAAGTGGAAAGGGATGGAGAATTAAAGCTTCACAACACTATTAGACTTATCTCACTCATTGCACTTTTTTGTTAAAAAAGAAAGCCAGTGGATATGAAATTATCCTCTGCAAATTTTACTGGACATTTATAAATAAATTCATAAATGTTACTGAACATTTATGTTACCATCAAGTCTTTCTATAAAGACAATTCACTTAGTAAAATACTCTTTTGATGAATATTTGGGGTATTGCGTTTAATATAGTGACTCTGGACAAGAATGTTGGTCTAAAATGCTTTAGCATTTAAAGTAATAAGTAAAAGTCCTTCCTTCTTATAGAAAACTGAAAAATCAATTTCTGAGTGGATCATTATGACTAAATATGTTGAGAAATATGAAGGTGTAATTCTTCCTCATATTTCTTGTGTTTCAGATACCATGTGGTTACACATAAAACATTTTAAAACATTTCTAATCACAGATTTATAGGAGTATCCTCAATATAATGAATGAAATTCAGGAACATAGTAAAATAATTTTCCACCAAAACAGTAAAATAGTAAACAAAAATTGTTTCCTGAACTACATTGACTTTCATTCACTAGGCGCTAGAAAGTTGATCAGCAAGGGTTAAGCAGACATCACACTGAAGAAGGAAGTTAATCTTCCGTGGCTGTTGCATCATACTGAAAGGTTTAACATAAAGCAAGATATTAGGTACTAAGAGAAGCTATGGGAGAATATAATTCTTAACATCAACCCCATAAAGCGGCAATAACCCCTAATAAATTGAGCTCATTTAACCTACTTCAGATATTTATTTATTAAATGTATATTTCAACATAAGGATGACAAAAGAATTTCAGCACCTGGCATCAGGCAATTCTTAAGTTAGCCTAGTTAATAATATCTTCTCAAATGCCAGGAGTTATGAAATAGTCAAAAAAGTCCATAAGACATCAAGGAAATTGACTTTTAAATATGAAGAAAAACTAAATGACATTTAAGAAAAGTTTCATTTCACTGATACTTTTAGAAAAAGCATTCATAAAACACTTTATTTTCTCTGTTGGTGTTCAGATCCCAGTAACTATGTTTAAATTCTCTTCAAAATCAATTAATATTCACAACCTACCTCCCACTGTCTTTTAATATAAAAATGGAAATAAATCAAATTCAGCAATAGCGAACATGTACCCTCAACTGCAGAAGCATGAGTAAGCATTTTAAAAAAAGGAGAAAAACAGTAGTTAGGATTTTCTTTACCAGTCCCTTTAAATAAAAAGGATAGAATTCCCCTAGTTAACCGAGAAGAATGTAGTCTGAATCTGTACTTCAGGGACTACTCAGAGAACCTCTACCCTATAGCTTGGCAATAACAAAAGCAGGTCAACCTACACTGATAATTTGGCAGATCAAGGTCAGTTTGTAATTCTTCTTTGTTTATACATTTATCCAGAAATACCAGCAGCCCTAAGTAGAACAATACGACGATATGGCTTCATGTTTACCCAAAGTTGTCATCATGAATATTTTTGAAACTAGGGATATAAATCTTTAGTAAGTAGACAAAAAAAGACAAGGGGTTACAAGACCCAGAGAAATTGGAGAGATTCAAAGCTGTAAAACAAATGTTTTCAGTGCAAGCTTGAACTGACTACCCTAACTGAAAGTAATGATTCCATATTTTTTGTGAAGTATGTTATTATTTAGAATTGCTTGTGTTTCTTAGTATCCATTTGTGCTGTCTCTCTGTACATTACATTCAAATGAAAATTCATTGCAAATATTTATTCTGTTCTGTATACTGTATTGGCATTTTGGCAGTTATAACATAAATACTTAAGTCTTATTTGGATCCAATTAAAGAGATGTGTTACGATGAAATGGATTGGAGGAAAACTAATCAATCAGTGGAATGAAAACATTGAAAAAAGACACAGATCAGACATTCAACTAGGCACCTGAAATAAAATGAAGACTAAGACCCTGTACTCTGGGAGCTTATAGTCCACTAGAAGAAACAGATAAATGCCTAACAATCCAAATGTTATAATAAAAATATATGAAGGGGTTATAAAGATCATAGCATAGATAAAATAATGCTTAGTTCTTTCACCTAAAAAGACACAAATTATTAAAATAATCAATAAAGAGCAGGTGGCATTCTTTTGTCTACTAAAACAAATACATCAGATTCTGGTCAAAAATTCATATAATAAAAACTCTTAAGCATTCCTGGACACTAATGTATTTTTAAGATACTATTAATAACAATATGGCTTCAAAATAATGCAATTGTGTAAACTAATAAATACTTTGTTAAAATTGTTACATATCAATTTACAAAATGCTTCTTACCACAATAGTCATTTATAAAAGAAAGAATAACAGTTGTATTTACTAATTAGACTCTAATTTTTTGATATAGTACACAGAGGAATACAAGTTAAGTCATAGGTACAGTTAATAAAAGTATACTCTCAAACTCATGCAATGTAGGAAAATATCCTCCTTATAAATGGTGATGTACTAAATTAACCAATTCTAGTAGCTATCCCTTCACACACAAAAAATCCCTATTTTAAAGACAACTCTTTCTCTCCCTCTCTCCCTCCCTCTGCATAGGGTGCTTGAGAATGAGTTCAATGTGTCTATATACTGTCACAGTTGTCCAAACTGCAACCAAATCAAAAACTGGAATATAATGTTTCAAATTTAGCAATGCACTGGCATTTGGCAGCCCACAAAGATTGCAGGCAATTAATACGATATAAAAATCTATAGCCTAAAATAATAACTAGCAAAACTTCAAGATCTTACCATAGCAAAATGTGTTAATGGGCTAGTTAGGGAATAGAGTATTGATTTGGGAACAATTTCTGGTTCTTCTTTTTGTTTGGAAGAGTGAAAGGGACATCCCTATTCAGGATAAGGGATACACATTTTCACTCATTATTGTACTTCATTTCTAGTGCAAAGAACTGTTTAGAAATAACAGATACTGTATTATGTATCACAATAGTGAATTTCTTTCTGCCTTGGCAGAGTAACTAGTTAAGTGCACAATGTGAGTAACTGCTTGCTACACTGGAGTCACAGATATATAATTGCCTTCAGAAACATCCTTCTCTGAATACCACCTACACATTAATACATGACAGTGAATTTACAGCCAGACCCCTGTTCTATCCCACATGATCCCTGAAAAGGCTTTGAAATGAGGACACGTGCGTAATTAAGGCACACTGAATATCACAGTACATGTAACAAACTAGAGTATTATGAATCCTTAGGGGAACCTCATAGAACTAATACATTTTCTAAAGAAAGCTGCACATGAGTAAAGAGAGCCTAAAATGCTAATTAGATCCTCTCACTGAAAGCTATAGAAAAGTTGATTCTTGAATCCTGAAGTTGGGCACAGAATGGAACATTTGTATACAGAAAGACTGAAGAGAGGAAAAAAAAAGAACTTGACATCAAAGCCCCTCAATAGATGATTTATACAATTCGTGAGAAAATAAATGAAGCAAAATAAAAATATCGCAGTGGGAGAATTCCAAGCCTCCTGAAAGGGTTAAGTATGAGACCTGATTTCCTGTCAGAAAAGGATTATGTAACAACAGAGGGAAATACTCAGCCTAGCATATGCTAATTTAGTAGGCTTTGCCAGGCATTTCTGTGTGTTTGGCTGGCTCTCTCATATTCTTTCCCTCCTCTTTTTGCCATTTTTATTACGAGACTAAGGAGATTGAACTCACACAATAAGCAATAAAAACGATAACAAAAACAAGTAAAAACACACTGCACATAATTTAACCTTGTAAAAATACTGGGGTTCTTGCCTTGGAGGGTGAAAGGAAAAACACTCGATCTGTGTATATTCAATATACAGGTTTTAGCAGAACTCCCTTTCTTTATTGTCCATTCCCCCTCTTAATTTCTTTTAATGAGTCTTTCGGGTTGGTGACAGAGTCAGGAGTAGGGGAGATATTATATTCCTGGAGAGAGTGAGGGAAGCCGAGTTACTATTCAGACTTCAGCACATAAAATAGATAGCACTAAAGGAATAGAAGCATATAGATAGGGTCAGGGGATAAATGGTAATGGAAAAATACAATAAAAAATAAGGCATTTATTGTACACTTTCTTATTTGCTTTTAAATACAAATATTCTAATCATTTCTCGTGGAAACCTAAGTACTACTTCAGACTGAAAAGCAGAGGACATAGAAGGTATGAGAACGAGCGGAAGATACCTGTCCTGCACATTTTCCCTGTGGATGTATAGGCCAAGGCAGTGTAGAACAGGAACGTATTAAGAAAATAAAAACATATTTTATGCACTATAAATTTTAGTCCTTGATGTTTAAGTAAGGGTTATGAATGTCACTTACATTTTTAAACGCATACAATTTTAGCAAAGAAGCTAAAAATATTTCTTCACAAGAACAAATTAACTGGCTTTATGAATTACACAAAATCGATCCGGCAGCTACACTCTTAGCAGTGGGCAGCACGTCCTCATCAGGAAAGGTGCTTTCTCACTGTGTTCTCAAAGATGACTTCAGATAAACAATGTACAGTTACTGTAAATAAACTATTGTCAAGCATATAAATGTATTAGGAAAGCAATTTGACCTACAAAAGGACTGTTGTTTTCTTATGTTAAATAATTTTCACTACTTGAACACACTTAGCTTTAAGATTTTATGTTCCTCAAAGTACAGGATGCTTATTTTTTTCTAAACAATTCCTAACTATGTCAATACCCTAGCCCCCAGAGAAACTGGTTAACTATGACTAACCAGGGGCTTCCCTTTCAGCATTCATATGGATGAAAGATAATTTAAATATTCAAGTAAAAACTATTTGCTGACTCAGAAAGTGTTATCCCCAAAGTTGAATAATGACTGTCTCAATATTTACTTCAAAGTCTTCTAAAATAGGATGTGAATAACTAATGGCCAGCTCTCTCCCTGGCAGATGTCCTTACAGCCTCAGCCCTATGTCTATTCAGGTACTAGTAGGTTCTCATCACTCAGCTCCACAGGCACAATCAAAGATCCAGATTAAATGCTCAGGTCTAATGTAAATTCAGAAATTGTAAACCTAGCTTGTGTGTTTTTAACTGCAAAAGTCAATCATTGTTATTTATAGCCGAAGAAAATTTAAAAATATATTTGTTAACTTTCAAAAAAAAGGTAGAAGAAAATACTGAATGCAAAAAAATAAATTCTTGCCTCTTCCTTACACTTCATCCCTGAGAGGCCCAAATTCTGATTACTAATAAAATTATAAAGATATCACTTAGTCCTAAAAATAACTGTATACTTTAAACTTATATGTATGTGCATATAGAGATAAATGATTGAGGAATATTTCCTTTTTCAATAATTACATCTGGAATATTTGCTTTTTCAATAATTACCCCTCTGATTTTGACATTAATATTTAACTGATACCTAATTTAGCAGAACATTTACTTTCGCAATTTTTACATATTCTTCATACTTCCAAGATGAAAACAGTTCCGTACCTGTTTAAAGAAGCCCACCGAACACATTAACAGGACCAACTGGGGTCATTTCTGGAATAAAAATGTATATGCATATTATGTTCAATTTTTTTTTTTCTGTAGCAAATGGAATCAAAATAAGCAAAGCTACATTCATTTCTGTTGTCTGATAGGCTTCCATAATAGGCTGCCCGTAACAACTGGTCCACAACTCTTACTTTTGTTAAGGAACCCACTTGGTGCCTTTGCCTTGGTGATAAATAATATTGGTCACAGAGGAAATACACTCTACGGATTTGATATTAACACAAATTCCACTTTATAACCCAAAATAAACTATGTGAACATACACTGAACAGTTGATCTCTATTTTTTTAAAACTACTGTATTCTCATAATACAGGAAATGCTCCAATAAGAAAAGAACAAGGGACTGACTCATTACTAACTAAAGGAAGGGGAGGATAACACAGAATAGTTCCTAACCAACATTTATTAGACCCAAAACATGGAAACAACTGCATAGAAGTCCTATTTTAATTTTCCTATTTATCTTCATTAAACTGACCCATGTTCTTGAGAATTTTGACAAAAAGCTATTCATTTCACCATTCATTTGATGAAAACATTGAATCCTAATCATTTTACTAGGATTTATTTATTACATTAATCTCAAAACAAAATGTGTTCGCTCATTTACTTTGTCATGAGCTCAGTGATTAGAAATACTCTCTGATTATTTCTACTTATAAAAAGCCCAAGGATAGTTCATGTCCACTACAAGCTAAGAAAAGACTTCCCATTTCACTCCTGCCACATGACTGCTTTCCTGCGTGTGCGCGCTGCAGAGCACATTAGGCCCGAGATGCCATTTGCATCATCACACAGCAGGGGGCTTCAGCTGCCACAGCTCTAGATTAATCCTAACCCACCTCTCTACACGAGGAATTTGCAGAAGATGCCTTTTTTTGATACTACAAAAACTGCACTCCAAAAATGTTTGACATTTTCAAATAAAATGGTGGCAATGAACTTGTCCTTTTAAATACTTTAAGTTAAATCAGTAAATTTAAATCATGCCCTTCATTTTTTCACAGAATGACTTTGTAACCTAATGCAAAATATCTGGGACTTTTAATTAAAGAAAAAAAAAGAGTCGGGAAACAATGTTAAGAACAACTGATCAGATTGCATTTCTGTAAAGATTTATATCAAGAGCTGTTGCGATGTTATTTTTCTATAGGAAAACTGTTCCTAAATTAATATAGACTACTAAATGTTAAAATTAACTCTTAGGTACGTTGTTTAAACAGGTGTGAGTGCTGACCTACTATGAAGAGAAGGGACCACTTAACTCATCAGAATTAATTAGGACACACCTATTATTCAATCCAACTACTTATCATGCATCTACTAAGTATAGAATAAGAAGACTGAACAGATAAGCAACGCTCAGGGCTTGCCCTCAAGAAGCTTAAGTTTAATAATCATTGGACACTGGGGCTTTTCTAGAGGCTAAACAAGCCACTCTCTTCCAATTGAACAAAGGGCTTCTGACTGCAGCTTGTGAATTATGCTTTCTTGGTTTGTGATTTCCCTTCTCACTGCCTCCTCAACCTATTCAGCCAGCTGGTACACAATGGGCAATTGTACCAAGGAGGTTTAACAAAGTCCATTAAAATGAGGATTCTTTCTCAATAAATCTCAACACATGTCAGCATGATCAAATAAAACATCCATAAGACAGGTCTATGTTATATTATTAATGTACCCAAAGTCATTCCTAATAAATAAATCTTACTTGTCTCAATCATCTAATACCCCATAGACTGCCTATTTTAAAGAGAAAATTGATATAATTTGATATTGATCATAAGCCACTTTAAAATGCATGCTTAGGATGTCTTCCAATATTTTTGCACTTCCACTTGCTCTTTAAGCAAGTTAAGTAATTTTTTTCTTTATGAAAATGACATTATTTCAGTACTTAAATGTGGGGCAAACAGTTTTCAAGGACCGTATTTCTAGTGGGGAAGGCAGGAAGAGGCCATCGAAATTGATGCTTTCCTTTGGCACATTATGTTCCCAGAGTTCTAACAGTTGTACAAGTGGGGAGAAGACAATTAAAGTAAGCTTCTGTACATTAATGCCAAGTTAGTCCAGAAACTCCTCATATTTGCAGGGGGATTTTCTTAATTACTAAGCGTCTGGTGTTTGTTTAAGTCAGAGTTAACTGTCTCATGCAAAGACTACTTTTCAAAGTTTCAGCTGTTAATCAAAAAAGGGAAAAGTGAGCTATATCCCAGGAACTGTAGTCAGGATAAGAAATAAGCTTGACAAGCCTAAGCTTATTACATATAGAGGTAAAAGAGTGGGAAAAACATGATTTAAGGAACTATTAAGTAACCAGTATTTTATTTAGTGTACACAAGTGTACTTTATATTATAATGAGTTTTCTTAAAATATAAGAGGATGTTAATGACACATACTCAGGCAAGTAATATGTATGTCCAATTGACCTTTACTTTGAAGAGCTTCTTTCTGAATACAGCATATCATTTACCAGAATGTTCCATGGGGAAAAAAAAATAAAAAAACAACTAATACCCCAAAGCCCCAGTATTTGTGTTGTTGGATATGTTTTCCTGTGAGATGAACTTTAAACAGCAAATAAAGTTCTCAACAAAATCAGGGTCTATGCATGTCTATTTTCTGGTTATATTTTGCCCTTCTCTCTTTTTTGCCCTTTCTAGACCAGTCCCTTGTTAAACAAGACAGTCTCCATCTTTGCAGTGTCTCCTCAGGCATGAAGAGGGATATAGCTTCAGCAAGGGCTAGTAATTGAACTGGACCTACTCTGTAGCCAAGAGAGGTCTTAGTAACAGGTGGCAAGCTTATGCACTCCTAATTCTAAAGCAATTCATTTCTCTAAAATGTCCCTTCCTCTTACCTCAGATTATTCCTCTGTCTGTGATGGGGGGAGGGGAGGGGGAAAGGATGCCCCATATCTTAACACTGAATCAAATTCTGTCTAAGCAGTCTAATTCCAAGTTATGCTTTGGTCAAAAACATGTTTATTTCCTAACTATCTCATAAAGACCTACTGGGGACAAATTGGTAGGTGTTGTGGAATAAAACTATTTAATTTTTTTTTTTACTCAGTTTATCATTGACTTGATTCTTACCATTGGCTTATCACTCTATCACTCTACAAATTAACAAGCCAGAAGATGGATTGTGCTTCTGAGAAAACGTAAAAAATGGTGACATATTAAAAAAAAATGAAAACCCAGAGATGATATGTCCAATGAGCCCTCTTGTATAAAATAAAGCATACTGAAAGAAAGGGGATAATAATACAAAAGATAAATAAATTATTAGTATTAACTTAAGTGACCGCACATGATTTTCGTACTGACAAAACTAATACGAAGAAGCTGTAGAGTACCTGTGCTATTTGCCTAGTCATAACTACTAGCAGGCAGACCAGCCTCTCCCTAGACACGAAGTCAGTTGCTCACTATGTCCCCTATCACCCTTCTTTCCCTGCACGCAGAAAAGAAAGACCTGTTAAGCATTTAATCTCTGTCCAGGAAATAAAGCTTTCATTTTACAACCTCACCAAGTCCTAATAAAATAATAGGGTGGTAGGAGAAACATAAACCTGACCCCTGAAGCAATGTTTTCAGACAAGACTAAGACAAGGAAGGCATGAGCAATTTGTTTGAGCAGGAACTGACAATATCAACAAAGTGTGATGTTTCTGTGGAACAGTGTTTGATAAATGTGAGGCAGCCATAAACATGAGAAGACAGTCCAGCGGTGCTTTGCGCCCCCTCCCCCTTTTATGGGTCTCCCCCCCCCTTTCAATCCTCTCTCTCTCTCGGTGTATTAATATGGCCTGATCTAAGACGCTCACAAGTACACAGAGATCACTGGGCTGGTGCTCCTTCCCTGGTTGCTGTATCAGAACACTTATTTATTTATTTGGACCTGATGCTAGTGCTGTTGCTGGTTGCAGTGGTGCATTTTCTCTGGCATACCTACACGCCTTCCACCACCACCCCCAGTCTGCTGGGAAAGCAACACTGTCTTAATCATTGGTTTCCGTACTTAATAAAAGAGACCCATGCCCTTAATAAAAGAAAATGCAGCTGATGGAATCTTCCGGGTAGAGAAAGTAAATCCTCCTCCAGGCTGAGAGAGAGAGAGAGAGAGAGAGGGAGAGAGGGAGAGAGAGAGAGGCACCAGCAGACAGTTATTTTGCAGTGCACTGAATAGACAATTCACAGGGAAATGTTGAAGGCAGAGAGGAGGCGACCCCCAAGTGCAGTCCATTTCCCACATGTTCTATAATAAATAATCTTCTCGCACCAGCCCAGCACTGTGTCCAATGACGTGCTGGGGCCAGCACACACAGATTGGCAGGGAAAACACACCCAGCGGTGTCGAATTTTCATCGCAATCACCAAATTAACTGATTTCCCTACATAACACTCCCCTACCCGGCGTGGCGGAGCGGGAACGCGGGCGCGCGCGCCGACACACACACACACACACACACACACACACACACAAGCTGAGAAATGCAAGTTACTGAGAGGTGAAGTAGGGTCTCTGGGAGGATGTTTCATCATGGATTAGAAACCCAAGTAATGTGTCAGGCAACTACCAGCGTTACTTGTGCGAGGGTGGGGGTGTGAGTGGTGGGAAATGGGACGAGGCAACGTAAGCAGAAAGAATGGGCTGTCTGCCTTCTCTAGGATTCTGGCACATGACATATCTGAAATTTACATACAACATAAAATACATAAAATTACCACAAAATAGTCTAAAGGATATCTCTGCAAGGCCAGTTAATTAATTCAGGGAAATTCTGTCCAGTACCACTTCTTTCATATTCATAAATATGCATAAATGAAATACGGTCCCGGTCTACATCCCGGAGGAGGATAGGAGAGAGGATGCATCCCAAGAACTTGCTGAAAGATGGTTCATTGACCTCATTTAAATCCTCCAAAGGCCGATTGGGTTTTGCATGCCGCTGTGTTTTACTTTCAGATTCCTTTCACTCAGGTACGAATAAATTTGATCAACTTGTTTCCCACAAATACACAAATGATGACAGAGGGGTTAGAGGTGGGCAAAGATTTAACAAGAAATTAAGTCACCTAGCTTTGAAAAATCCTATCGACCATCATTTCCCATCCATTCTCCCTGAATCTCACACTCAATCCACATCCCCATACTACTCTCTTCAAAGCAACAATCTTCCGCCTTACAGTCCCTGCCCAGCCAGCCCTAGAATGTCGTCTCTGCCTCCACCACCCCCCCAAAGTGTGCTCTCCCCTTGCACTCGGACTCCCAACATTGCCATTTATTGAATAATCAGCATCGTCCTCCCATTCCCACACAGACCCTTCCTCCCTCCTCCAAAAAAGGGTCTGGGGAAAAGTGCACCCCAGTTCCCTAGCCACTCCGCATCCAAACCCAGTGATTTGCGTAATCACAGTGTTTTGTGCGGTTTCCCTCCACTGCGGTCACAGGGGTTCTTACAATTCACGTGAACGGGTAATATTAATTACGGACAGAAGCGGCAGAGAGCGGATGGGGAGGTAGGAAATCTAAGCGAAAATCCCTAGCAGAAAGTAACTGCTAGGGTGCATATATTTCTTTGCTGAAAAAGGAAAAAAAAAAGGAAGAAACAAACGAACAAAAACCCCACATGGACTGAATAATAAAAAGTCGACGTGTTGATAAAGTGGGTTTTGGGTTTTTTTTTTTTTAATTTTCCCCTTCCTCTCGCCCTGTTTCTTTTTTTTTTTTAAATTTCTTGTTTAATTTATTCATTTCCTGTCTCTTTTTCTTTATTTCTCTTTCTCTTTTCTTTCGTTCTTATTTATTTATTTTAATCCCACACTCAGTCTCGTCTCTCTCCCTAGGTGAATGACAAGTCTCACAACACATTCCCCCTGGGGATGTTATTGCAATGCACACGGTGCTGCCGCTGCTGCTGTTCTCGCCGTCTCGGTAGCTGGCTCCCAGACTCTCACTCACTTTTTAAAGACACAGGAAATGATGATGGTGGAAGAAGGGGAAAGAGAAAGGCGACCCGAAAGGGGGAGGTTAAAAAGACGACAAGAGACGAAGGGTCGGTCGGGAGAGTGATGTGGGAAGTGACTGGTGGGGGGAGGGGGGACATTCAGAGAAGGTACAAATTGCCAGCCAAAAGGCGCGCGGGTGGGGGTGGCGGGGATGGAGTAAGACGTGTAGGAAGCTCAGGTGAATGAAGAGGCGAAAGGTGCCGCGTAAGGGGGCTGACTGCTGGGAGAGGTGATCTCGGCCAGTGCTAGAGAGATTCGAGGCGCTGGAGCAAACTGCCACTGCCCCTTGCTGCACCGGGGAGTAAGGAGGGGCGTCTGGAAACGTCAGGGGACTGGGGAACTGGAAGGAGGAGAGTGGAAATGTGAGGTGGAGTGGGGATGGATGATGAGGGATGGGCGTGAAGTTGATGCTCCCCGCGGCGGGGAGGGGATTACCTTGTAGCAGGAGCCCGCAGACACTGTAGAAGCGGAGAACGGCGCTGCGCTTCCAAATCATGGTCCCTTCTCTAAAAGGTTGGGGGGAGGAACTAGGAGGCACGGATCTGCCGGTGAGCGGGGCACCAGAGTATAGGGCTCCGCCGGTGTCCTCCTCGCGGCACCCGCCGGACCCACGGTCCCCGCTGCTGCGGTGTTCGAACCCGCGGACGCAAACGGGGATTGGCGGCAGCAGAAGCGGCAGCGGCGAAGCACCCGCAGAATGGGTTTTCGGTGGGCGAAATAGTTTCTTCTCCTCCTCCCGGTGGTGCAGCTGCGATAGCCCGTCTGCCAGGCACGGGGTCGGGCTAGCCTTCCCCTCCGCGCACACTGCAAGTCCCAGCGCTGGTTGAGGCTGCCCGAGCAGGTGGTGTAGGGATGCTGGGGTGTCGGAAAAGGTGCAGACGAGGGCTCCAAGGAGTGGGTAGGTCACGGAAGGGAGGGGCAGAGGGAAAGAGGGAACAGGCAAGCAGCAGCTGCCGCACGCGCTCGGGGTGTCTCGGAGCTCTGGAAAGGGAGGTGGCAGCGGTGGAAGCAGCTCTAGTGACGGTGGAGGTGGTGGTGGCGGCGGCGGTGGTGGCGGCGGCGGCTCCCGGATGCTCTGGCTGCAGCGGCAGCAGCGGCGGCGGAGGCGGCGGAGGCGGCGGCGGCAGCGGCAGCAGCGGCAGCAGCGGCAGCGGCGGCGGCGGCGGCAGCTCTACAGAGCACCAGACACAAGGGCACGCTCAGCGCGGCGATGGCCCCGCCCCCACCCTGGCAAGACAGACACCGCCCCCTGACCAATAGAAATGCATCCGCCCACCAGGTGTGGCCAATGAGAGGAAGGGCTGGGTGGAGACAAGCGCCGGGAAAAACAAACAGGCTTCTCAAGGACCCTTCGGGCAGGAAGAACTGAAGCCCCCATTCACACACCCACAGCGGGTCTCACCTCTCTCGAGGTGTCTCACCCTAAGTAGCAAAGGAGACAGCCGCCGTCTTTAATCCGTGTCATGCACTGGGGAAGGGTTCAGCTAATCGTCACCGCGAGGGGGCGGGGTTAGTCTTGTCCCCAGCAGGTTCTGAAATCCGTGGTGCCTGGGACGGGTTCTGGGTGCGAAGTTCTTTTGTGCATTTGTACTCCTACAGCAGATGGTGGCTGCACCTGCCCACTCACCAGCTGCATTACCATTCTCTGACGCTCCCAGCAGCAAAAGGGAAAATTGCAGAGGGCGTGGGAGACACTAAGTATAGGGTGCGGAACACCTACCTGCCTACAAGAAGCAGTGTGGCAGGGAAGGAAAAAGGGGTGGAGGGAATTATTTTTTGTTGTTTTCTAGAATTTTGAATTCGCCTA
The DNA here is from genome assembly GCF_022682495.2 of Desmodus rotundus. Taxonomy (NCBI): domain Eukaryota; kingdom Metazoa; phylum Chordata; class Mammalia; order Chiroptera; family Phyllostomidae; genus Desmodus; species Desmodus rotundus. The sequence goes on along the minus strand of NC_071388.1, from coordinate 69,682,567 downwards.
GGCATAAATGTCGGTAAAGCCTAGTTGGTGACAGGATCAGTCATTACTAGAATCAGGCAGATCTTGATTAAGATGTCATAGTGTTTCTTCTGGCTTCATGTCTGATGAATTTACTTGAATGTAAAATTTGAAGCCCCCTCAATTCAGAGTTGTAGGGATCAGTTGAGAACGCACACATGTTAGTACAGGGTCACCCAATGCGTAAGTGCTTTATAAATGGTGACTTTAGCTGTTTAGTGGGTTTTTTGTAATTGAGAGTAGGAAATCTTAGGCAATTCCCTATAAATGTATTTCCAATAGCCTTAAGAAAGGGAAAAAAAGCATAACTGTACTTTCTTCGGGGACTCAACCAAATAGAAAGGAACTCAGGAGAAAACAACCTAGATAAATCAGGACTCCCTGAGAAGTGTCCTTTAGAAGGGAAGATACAAATGAGAAAGACATAAATTAATCAGAAGTTTGATTTCCAAATTAGCTTAATTCCCAAGCTTTTCCCTATGACCAATTTTTAATTAAACCAAATTACCAGATGATGGACTAGTTCAGTAGTGTTAAATTAGTCACACCATAAATAAAGTCTGCTTTGTTTGAAAGACGACACAATAGAAACCTGAAAGCAAGAGACAGAGGGAAAGATGAGAGGCAAGATCAATATCGATGCCCTTCACTCTTTCCCATTTGTTGCTTACTTTGCCACAACCTTTTACAAATTCAACCCTTGCCTTTTAACTAGTGACCTATTCATTTCTCTGTCCACTTTTCTCCCTAGGTTCTCAAAATTAAGAAATAAAATGTCCATAAAAAACTCCAAGTGGACTCTAGAAGAAAGAGGATGTGTGAATACTCTTGTTATTGTAGGAGATAGTTACCTACTGTGAATTTTAGCTGTTAGGAATGTCAGTAAGTCCAAAGATACTGTTATCATTAAACTATTGTGAGCATCAAAAGGTGAAATTCTAATCATTATTGACTCATACTTAGGCTTTGTGTCAGGAAGAATATAACAAATGAAAATGCCAAAGAAGTTAGAGTTTCTTTATTAAACAGGCTTCTTGGGTTCTAGTGCACATCCTAGTGATTGATAGTCCTTTGACCTTGAGAACATAATCAATTTCCCTGATCCTCTGTTTCCTCAACTATAATATGAGGAAGCTGCATTTGATGATTTCTAATGTCTCACAGAGGTTAAAAGAAAAATCATTATCCTAAGATTGTTATATTCAAGAAAATGCCCCAACTGAACATGAGTATTGTAGCATTTGTGATCAATACCCAGAAACAAATCTTGTTTTTGTTCTTGTTGATAACTACCAGAGCAGTTAGAATTTCTACAGTGAAATAGTCTATAGGTTTGCTATGCAGTATGTGGTCTCAGACCAGCATCATCACCATTACCTGGGAACTTGTTAGAGCTGCAGGATCTCAGGCCCTACCCCGTATCTACAGAATAAGATTTTTCATTATAGCAAGATTCCAGGGTGATTTATGTGTACACACTGAGAAGCACTAGTTTTTAACACAGCTTTACTGAACACTCAACCTCAGGGAGCATTTCAGTGGGTGTTCTATGAAACGGAGGAGACTAAGAAGCCCAGAGGATTTTTGTTAAATTACTCTCTTCAGGAACCCCATGAGTCTCCTTGTTATCACAACAAAAAAAAAAGTAACTCCTTTTGTAAACTATAGAACTAATCAATTAATTTAATTAGGTATATTTTTTAAGTGTTTGCAAGCTTGATTGTGATGAAAGTCAAAAACTTTTGTGTGGTTAAAAACTCTCCGCAGCCTAACACCAGGGGACGGGAAGAGAGTTTGCACATACTCCGGTTTTGCGGGGAAAGCACTCCAACCTCAAGCTCTAGCCATTTGGATAAATAATGTCATCTTCAAGGACAGACAATAGGTAACTCCTGATTTTCTAAATAGTCTATTCTTAGATGCTATTAACCAATTAAATTTTTAAAAGAGCAAATGCTCAATGGTTGTAAGAGCTTTCAATATTTTAAAGTGTGACTATAGTCAAAACGTTATAAAGTTGTCATGGTGTGGGTAAAATTATTTCTAAAATGTAAAATATTTCTTAGAATGCAATTAAACATCTTTAAATATCTTCATTTTATAGTTTCAGGACAGTTCTTTTCTACCTATATTATTAGTACTTCTGTAAATCTACGAATTAACTGACCCCTATGACTCATCGATCGATGAGTGTCACGAGTTGTCCGAAAATGGCATGTATCCATGCATCTTTACAAGCAACAGTCTGAACTGTGAAACCTGTTTGGGAGATTATCTTTCCTTTCCTTATCTTTAAGCCTTGCAGTCAACCTCACTCCATGGCAAATATTTTTTTTAACATTCAACTTCACGTTTTCAAATACATTTTAAGAAATTAATGCTTTAAATGCAAGTCACTCATTTAATATTAACTGTTTTAAAAGTTATGTTAAAATAGCACACGCTTTTTCCCTGCTTTGAATATAATGGTTCTCTTTGCTTGTGCTGTCACAAAACAGGGTGACAGCCTCCTCCTCCTCTGGCGGCAGAGTCATAGGTATTAGACAGTTCTTTCAAGACGGATTTTACAGAGGAGGCTACTCATAGTTTGTACTTATGGCTGTTTTCACACCAGTGTGAGAGAATTGGTATTTATCAAGTTTGTGATGTTTATGCCTTTTTCATTCTACAAGCAGCAAAGTAATCTGTCAACAGTTTTAAGGTGATGGATGATAATTAACAAAATAAGGGGGGATCCTTTCACAATGCATAAGCATCACAATGTACACTTTAAATACCTTTTCATTTAATTTGTCAATTATACCTCTCAGTAAAGATAAAAACAACAAAAAAATTTTGTGGCAAAAAAGTTCAAAATGAGAATGGAAAATTATTGGTTATAATCACTTTTACTCCTACAGATAAATTTCTGGGATTTCACATGGTTACTTAGAATATTTATATTTTGCTTTTAAATGTTTAATTCAAGTGAAATATCTAAACATTTAAAATATACAGTCATTATAGATACCCAGGACTAAATATCTAAAAACCCATGCTAAATTGACTCTTATAGTAAATTGACTCTTGCAGTAAATTGACCTAGAAAAAGAAATTTCATGCCCTGGTGAAAATGTAGACCATTGTGGAATAAAATTAGCTTATTGAACACTGGAAGCATTGATTGTCATTTTACATGCTCACCAGCATTTTTTAAATATGAAGTCCGCTGCCTATGTTGCTACGATGTTAAGAATCCTTGGGTATAGAATTTAGTACATACAGTATAATGCATAGCATGTAGTGTTACTTATATATGTGATATATACAGGGATTGGCAAAAGTAGGTTTATGGTTATTCATATGAAAATGATGCAGATAAATAGCAAATGAATTAATAAATTAAACATATCCATGACTGTAAACCTGAGTTTGTCCACCCTTGTATATGATAACATATAACAATATTAATTACTTCAAAATGCATGTTAACTTAGCATTTTGCTACTGTTTATAAAACATTCAAAGAATGTCCTTCATCAGAATTACGACATTATTTTACTCCACTCCAAATTCCTTATTGCTAGAATTTAAAATTATATTAATGATAGTACATTCTAGTGCTAAAAAAGAAATTCAGAAATTTACAACCTCCTGATAAGCTGTTTCCGCAATTTTCCATAAAGGAACCAACTGGCAATAGTACCGGCACCTATACGTTCTCTCCTTTGGAAAGATGCAATCACAACACATAGAATAAAGCTGACCTTTCGGCAGTACGTAGCATAACTTCTGTCTCTACAGTGATGGAATCTAAATGATCTAAGACACGTGCCCATCACACACTTCTTAAATTCATTAAGAGCACTCATTCTTTTTTCCTTCATTTTCCCTGAAACAAGCAAACATTCAGTCTATGGAAGATCATTTGACCCTAGTAATTAAGGCAGCTAATGTGTAAAACTGTGGTTGTGCAAGTGACTAAATATAAATGGAAATATCCTGGAGATAACTCTCAACTTTTGGACAATGATATTAAAAACTGGCTTTATTAAAAATTAAAACAAAACCCTCTCAAGAAAAGGACTGCATTCATCCAAGTCAACTTCATGCCTGCCATACGGTTTGTCTACGTGAAGCCTTTCTACATGGAATGCTCTCATTCCACATCATCATAAAAGTAAACTCCCTGACTTTAGGAACAAGTCTGCTCAGATATGATGTCCATGGGGAGTCATTTACTGATGACTCTCTGCCCCTCTATCTTACACTTAATGTCCTTTATAAGCCTAAATAAGGACTTATTTAATTCATTTATTGACTTGTGTGTTGGTTTTCTCCCCAACTAGAATGTACGCTGCAAGAATGCAGGGATGTTGGCTTTTCCACTGTGTTTTCAGCAACTAGAAAAGAGCTGAAAAATAGTAATCACTCAATATATTTCTATATTTTTACTGAGGTAATGGGTGGATTCATCCAAAGCTGACTACCCTCTAGTTTAACTTTTGTGAATACAGATTCACTTATGTTTCCTCTTTGCATTTTTTTGTAAGGTATCATTTTCCCCAATAAGTAATTTTAAGTATTCTTAAGTGGAATCACCAAACTAAAACTTGAGCACTTATTTTAAGAAGACCACTTACATTTTGATTTTCAAAACAAATAAATATGAATTGGTAAAGTGCAAATTATGTGGGAATAAATCAAATAGACACCTAAGTAAAAGTACTTCAGTGATTCCACTCCCCCTATATAACTACAATTGACCATTGTTAATTATTCCTGATTTTTTTCAACAGCAAGTAGTTTGGAATTGATAGATAGGAGTAATTATATTCACTTATTAAATGTACAGGGTAGGGCAAAAGTAAGTTTACAGTTGTGAGTATGTAAAACACAAAGTTTATTTTGTTTTATTTATTAATTATTATATTATTTTTCATATTAACAACTGTAAACCTACCTTTGCCTCATCCTACACATGACTGCTTTTAGTCATCTTTGTTTTTCTTTGTTTTAAGAATTTTTTTTGAAATCAGGAACACTTTAATAGTTTATTTTTATTGTATTTTTCCATTACCATTTATCCTCTTTACACCCTCTTCCACCTCCACCCACTCCCCACCCCCACAATCACCACAGTGTTGTCCATGAATGAGTCTTTTTTCTTTTTAGCTTGTTTTATTAGTACTAATATGCAATACCATTTCTGTTAGGCACACTCAGAGTTCTTCTATGGAATGAGCCCAGCCAGACTAACAATATATAAATAAAATGAGAACCCAGGTTTTATTTTGGTTTTTGTTTTTTTGGACTCTATTGGCCAAATAAAGGGAGTTCTTTGGTGAATCAATAGCTGAGATAAAGAAATGTGAAGAACTCTATGATGTTACTTTATTCCTGGTGAATCCAGGTTAAATTAAGACATTGTACCTTTTAATTCTATATCATGAGCAACCAAGTTTATCTGCATCTCTAGGGAACATCCAGTTTGTTCCTCAATAAGAGTAATAAAGCACCTTTTTAAAAAATACTTTATTTATTTATTTATTTATTTATTTATTTATTTTTATAGAGAGGGGAAGGAAAGGAGAAAGAGAGGGAGAGAAACATCAATGTGTGGTTGCCTTTCACATGCTCCCTACTGGGGACCTGGCCAGCAACCCAGGCTTGTACCCTGACTGGGCATCAAACCAGTGACACTTCGGTTTGGAGGCCAGCACTCAATCCACTGAGCCACACCAGCCAGGTTATAAAGCATCTTGAAATAGCAAATAAACCATTACTAAAAGGATGGAGAAGAATATAAGGGAATGAGTCTGGAAAGTAGCATATAAAAAGTACAATGGTTTTAAAAATATGACGTGTTCTTTAGAGCTATGCCATCTAAAAGGTAGAAAGTAACCCTGTGTGACTATTTAAATCTAACTCAATTAAAGTAAAATAAAATTTAAAACTATGAACTTTAATCATAATATTCACATTTTAAGTACTTATAGTCACATTTGACTAATGACTATTCTGTTGGACAACACAGACAGAAAACATTTCATTTTCACAGAACTTCTAGCTAGTGCTGTTCTTGGTACTCATTTGTATTATTCTATTTCTCCTGAGAAATAGAATAAATACAAGGATGGATGGATGGATGGATGGATGGATAGATAGATAGATATAGATATTAATTTATTAAAATGAATTGCATCACATAGGTATGGAACCTAATAGATCCCAAGATCTGCAATCAGAGGCTAAAGACCCAGGAGAACTGAGGGTGAAGTTTCCATCTAAATCCAAAGACCTATGAGCCAGGAGAGCTAATGACATAAATTCTAATCCAAGTCAGAGTCTGAAGGCAGGAGAAGGCCAATGGCCCATTTTGCAGTCTGTCAGGCAGAGAAAGAGAGAGAATGCTCACAGAGGGTCATTACCCAATCTGCTGATTAAAATGTTAATCTCATCTAGAAACAGCTTTCCATCCATCCCAGAAGTGGCATTTAACCAAACTTCTGGGCACCTTGTGTCTTGGGCAAGATGCCATAAAATCAACCATCATACTTTCATGCGGTAAGCATCATACTGGCATTCATCACCACTACCATGATGTTTTCATAACTCTAAGTTTGAATTCCAGACATTAAAACTCTTAGCAAATATAATTTTTACCTCTCAGATATACCAAGGTCCTGCCTAATGTATTTAGTGTATTTTGTTACAGCTCTATCTACCTCTTTCTCATAAAGTTGATAATAAAACCCTCCATTCCTGTGTTGGTGGCGGGAGGGGATGTGAGGGAAGAACCTTATCACCCAGAATATTGTCTTACACTATGGCTCTACGAAGATAATCAAGGATGAATAGGTATTAATCTAAACTCTTTGGTTGCAAGTGCCATAAATCCAAGTCAAATTTGCTTAAGCAAGCAAATAAACAAAGCAACTATTACTTAAGTAAACTTAGAAGTCTATGGTTGGGGTTACTTCAGCCCACTTGGATGCAGGTCGTAAGTGACGTCAATAGGGTTGTGTCTTGTTTCATCAATATCTGAACTCTTATTTTCTTTACATTAGTTGAAACTTAAACCAGTTCACCACATAGACAAGCCAAGAAGAGTCAACAAATTTCTAATCTTACCCCATAATTATACAGAAGGGTCCAGAGAAAGCAAAAGAGTTTTTTTTCTTTACAACTTAGTAGAGTCTTGGAATGACTTAGAAACAGCCTAGCTTTGATTACATGCCAATCCTCCAGTATCTCACTCTGCCCAATTGACCAATGCCAACAAAGGTGTGGCTTTGTCACTAATTAAACTATCCCACCAAATGGGGAGGGGGTAATTCCTAAAAGTAAGAAAATGTTAGACAGACAAAGTGTAGCACAAGTCCACTGGAGAATATAATGAAATTACAGAATGTAATACAAAAAACATTTACTTTGACAAGAATGTTTTGTTACCCATAATAATGTCAAATGATAGTCTACAGCACTTTACATTCTACACCATAGTGTCTTAGTAAATATTTATAGAACAAATAAACATATTACAGTAATAAAGTTCTAACTAACAGCAAATTTTAGCAGAGGATAATCCTCAGATTTTGCAGAGCCAAAAGATTATGTCTGCTTTTCTATGATAGCTCATAATACTGTGTATCTAAGTGTCATATCAGCTCTTGAAAATTAACAACAGATTAATACTGATTAATTTCCAGCTTTTGTCCCCTATAGTTTTCACATTTTTTTTGAGAATTGCTTAGAGTCACTGCTGTGCTTATTGCATATATTCTTAGTTATTCTCCCTCATGTACCACCCACCCTGCACTTGTTGCTAATAAATTTCATACTGTTTTTGATGGATGGCTTTTCTAATCTGCCAAGGCCATTTTAAATTCTAGTATAGGCTTCTAAAATCAGAACAACTTTTCCTCACTGAGTATCACGCTGGATGTGCTTTTAATTCCATTATCTAAGTCTTTGCAGCACACACACACACACAATTCATGTGAATTCCACTCATGACCAGCACTACTACACCATTTGGTACTACAGAAAACATTTTATTATTTTTTAGGATTTGAACAGCAATTTAGAGGTAGGTGAAATAGAGCTAGCTTGCAAGCTCTCAATTTTGTGTGGGATTGCTTGCAGGAAAAAATATTGGGTACAGGAAGGCAGGCGGATATATACTATGTTTATGGAGTTATATATACAGGAATGTAAGATGACCAGGATTCTGAAACCTAGTATCAGAGAGGAGGAAATACAGACTTGGAGACTCAAAGAGAGTTGGGAGTTCTGTTCTTAACACAGAAATTTGAGAATACAATGCTTAGAAAAAGATTCCACATTTAGGACAAAAGCATAATAATTTGATAATGAACTAAATACCTTTTATGTATGGGTTCCTAGTTTGCTTCTCATTCAGAATAATTAATTAATTAATTAATTAATTAATTACGGGTATGTGTATGTTATGTATCAGCATTTTGGTGATCCTGAGCCCTCCCTCAGATGGAGGCATTAGGTACCACTGCCCAGAATGTAGGAAACAGGGTTTGAGATTCAGGAAATTCCAGAATCATGCCTCTGTTTTTCTTGTGGTTATTTAATTTTGTTCTGTGTTTGAGATAAATGTATACAGATCATTTTAGCCAAACGCCTTCATAGAATTAAATCATTCGTTATATTACAAATGACACCAGAACAGATGCATGTTGTTTCTAAGATCACAGTTTTTAAAATATAAATAAAATAATAATACAAAGTGTTGGGGTTTTTTTTGCAAAGCCCAATGTTAAAGATGGCATATTTCCACAGCAGTTTTGTTACTATCTCATTAAGTATTGTTTACTCACTGGATGGTTTTGGCAAAAATGGTAAATAGCTAAAATTAGCTATTTCCAAAAATGTCTCTCTGATGAAGTCCACCTGGAAATTGGAAGAGCACATGTGGATTATACAAATACATTTAGACAATCTCTTTTAGAAAAGTATTCAGTATAAAAATATCCCACTTATGATAATCAAGTTTATATGACTGACCATCTTAGTAGCTGGCATCCTAAGTATGAACTCATCTAGAACTCTATAAGTTGGTAATAAATTAGATAGTAGTTTTTCAGTAAAGGATTATGGGGGGAGGAGGAAATGATCTAGCATTTATTGGCATACTTTTTATGTGAGCTTTTATAGTACCACATATAATTCTTAACAACCATATAAAATACATGCAGTATGATTACCATTTTATAAATGAAAAATCTGAACTCAGAACACTTAAATAACTCGATCTATTTACAAAGGTAGTAAATGCCAGATCAATTTGACTTTAAAACTTGGGTATCTCCAGTACTTTTTAAAATCCCTTATCAAACAGAAGTAAAGAGAGACATAAGATTATTACTATAAAATATGATGTATTCCATGTATACAGATTCCACAAATGTGGAAGTCCCACTGGGGAAAAAAAAATCAGCACCACAACTAGTTCTACATCTGAAAAATTTAAAATAAAAACTTGAGTTCTGGTGGAGAATATGAAAGAAATGAGAAAATGTTGAAGTTATTGGAAAATCAAAACGATATTTTGACTCAGCATACATTAGAATATCTGGTTATCCATTCTGTAAAGTGCAAACCAGCATTATTTTTTAAAGATTTCTTAGCGGACTCTAAAGACTTCCCAAGTAAAACTTTCCATAGGTTTTTCATGCAAAAGATTTCTGTGCTTAAAACATATTTACAGAAATGGCATTATCAAATATCATTTGAAAATGTCAGTGCCTTTCCTTAGGCACACAAGGTTTCTATATTTTTCAGTTTCCCACTTGTGCTCCCATTATATCTATGGTATATACTATCCTTCTATCTTATAAACTAGGTTCCATGCTTTCAGTACTGGCCTGCATTCCAAAAACCCTAGAGGGATTTTATTCTTACCACGTATTCCAATTTGCATCATGCAAGAAGAAAAAGAAATTTTTACACTACATCTTTGGACCTTCCAAAATAGCACTTAATATCAATAAGAAAACTTTTACGTTTTAAATAATTATATAAACAATTTTCATATTCAACCAAATATCCTAATTTGATAGTTCTAACCAATTCTTCATGAAATTGGTCATTTTCTTTTGTTTACCATGAATAAAAACTGTATCATAACCAGTGTTACTTAGTATCTAAAACCAGAATTATTTGTATCTATTTAAATACAAACTAATTTTTCCATGTCTGCATAATTCTGGTCACATCATTCCCTAGATTCTGAGATACACTGATTTAAATGAGAATGAATTTTGCTCACAGCTACCATGTGTTTTGGAAGAAACAGCCCACAGCTAAATTTACCTTTTTTTTTTTTTTTTTTTTTTTTTTTGCTGGCTTCATATATAGAAGGAATGTAGAATTATAGATGATTTTTAGAAACTTAAATTTAAAAATGGCTTGTATTATAAAAGTTTGTATTTTAGAGGAAGCTAATAAATGCTACTTTTTGTTACCACCTGGGTTCTGAAATTTTTGATAAGACAAAGAATAAGGCATTAGAGACCAAAATATTAGCTTTCTAGCTGATAAGTGGTAACTGGAGCGTTTATGTTAGCCAACAGTCAAGGGGGTATCCTAATGGAGCCCCAGATTCTCATAGATTGTCCACATCCTCAAATGAATGGCAGTGTCAGGAGCTAGTCTTCCCAAAGCAGGAGGGCAAGGGAAGGGGGTGCGGTCAGTCTCAATTAGACTTGTGACACAAAAACCAAAATCCTCAACAAAATGGAATGTCTTTGTGACCATCTCACTTGCAAAATAAAAAAAGCAATGAGCTAATTATGTCAAAATTATTATTCCAAAAATTAGCCATCTGATAGTCACAGCATCTCCTCTGAGACAGAGAGGGGCTACGACTTTCGTAGTTGTTGAGGCCCCTCACAGGAAGAATACCTTAGGAAAGAGAGTAAAATCACTAACATCATTACCTTAATATGACACTGGCTTTGTTTGGTTTTACTGTTGTTCTTTTAACTAACTTGGCATCACCTTTAATTTATAGCCAAGCAGAGTCCTGGCGATCTCCCTTTGGGAGAATGTGGGCAGGACTTTCAGACACTTCTCCCGACTTCACCATCCCAGGCTCCCAGTCACAGCCACTATACTTTAAAAAAAAAATCTTTATTGTATTTTTCCCATTACCATTTAGTCCCCTTATACCCCCTCCCCCAGCAATCTGTTGTCCATGTCCATGAGTCCTTTTCCTTACTGCTCAATCCCTCTACCCTCTGCCTGCCCCCCACCCCAGCTGTCATCCGGCTCTCCATCCATGAGTCTTTCCCCATTTTTCTTGTTAGTTCAGTTTGTTCATTAGATTCCACATATTAATGAAATCATATGGACTTTGTCTTTCTCTGACTGGCTTATTTCACATAGCATAATGTTCTCCAGGTCCATCCATACTGTCACAAAGGATAAAATTTTCTTCTTTTTTATGGGTGAGTAGCATTCCATTGTGTAAATGTCCCATAGTTGTTTTATCCACTCATCTACTGATGGGCACTTGATTGTAAATAACTGTAAAATGAACTTAGGGGTACTTATGTTCCTTTGAATTAGTGTTTTGGTTCCTTTGGATATATTCCCAGAAGTGGGATCACTTTGGTTCAGCTAAAAACACAGCATCTGCATCTGAAGCTGCTATAGACATTTCTGAAGCAGACCCCATGGGGTGCTAATAAAAATCAACATTCAAGTCATGGTCTTTCCTTGTTTTAATATTTCACACTTTCAATAGCATTTCATTATTGCTATGTTTTCTGCAGTAGTGGAATAAGTGTCTGGTATTTTGTTTCTTTTGGCTTTTTAAATTGTTTTTCCATTATCTCATTTTAGTTTTCTATTCAGGAAGACTAAATTGGAATAGGGGAGTCTATTCAGCACTACCTTTCTTGGTCTGGAACTCCTAGTTTAAAGCTAGATCCCCCCCTTAGCACTGCTAGCACATGTAGAACACGGCTGATGCATAGTTTTAAAGTAGCAAATATTGTTCTGCAACCAGTGACTATCTAAATGGCCTGTGAAGACACTCTTTTCCCCATAATTGTATATTTGCTTCAGCTATGCCTGCTTTCTAAAGCTTCTGTGATTTGCCAGCATCTGCCAAGACATCTGCTAAAGCCCTGGCTGCCAGCATATATACTCAAAGTGTAGTTCAAGATCAAGCTGCAGCAGACTGCATCCTAAAGTCTCCCACGTTTGGCCAAGACTACCCATGCTTTTGCTGAGGGCCATGGGGCTAAAGCCTTTGTTGCTAATCCTCCCTCCCAGCTGTCATCTGCTAAGGCAGTCTGTGGGCTAAAGCCTCTAGCTCAGACCATGTAAGTTAAAATCCAGTAGCACCACTCGCTGTAAATGTCCTCTAAAGTCAAAAGGCCCATAGCCACATGACCGAGCTCCATCAAATCTGGCCCCTGTTTTTTATATTTTTCCCAGATTTTCATCTTTTGTTTTGTATCTTAGTGTTTCTTAGTGCTGAACTTATTTTGGGGTCTTTCAGGGATGCAATATGTATTCTTTTTCAGCTTGATTCTAAACTATATTTTCATTTTTTAAAATTGAATATATTGGGGTAACATTGATGATTCTAAACTATTCCACTTATTTTTATTTATTCCATTTATTTTGTATTTATTCTATTTTAAACTACCTATTGAAAAATAAATAAACTAGTAAAATATTTGGAAGTAAAATAGCAACCTCAATACTAATAAGATATACCTTTGAGACAGGACAGGATGAATCTAAGAAAATTCCTTGGCAAGTGGAATAGGGAAACTGAAGCAGATAGATGAACATAATAGCTGAGCAATTTACAACCAGATACAAGAGGTCACCTCCCTAGAGGGAACATCTAGGTCTCAGTTGTGTTTCAGCTTCAAGCGCAGAAAAGCAGCAAAACCAGGCGGTCAAGGCCAGGAGCAACTACAATGACTAATGATGCACTGCTCAGTCACTGACCAATCAGAGGAGACCATGACCCTGAAAGGGCACACCTGGAGAACTGATTACTAGTCTACTGAACCTTCCCCTGAAACCTCCCCTAACACTACTGCCTTCAAGAGAGAGGTAAAACTCCTCAAGGAAAAGAACCCAGAGCATGGCTGTCCCTCTAGGGAGCAGCCCGGGCCATTCCCTTTTCCACTGTCTTCCTTCACTTCTTTGCCCACAGTCACATGTCTCCTAAACTGTAAGGCAATGACCAGCTGGCAGCTTGTCCCAGCCTAATTCCCTGAACCTCTTCCCAAAGCCCCCTTTTCTCTGACTTCCCAATGAGCAAAGGCAGCCCAGCCCAGGCTCTCCTGTTGCTCCTTATATGCTAAGTCCTTCCTTGTTCCACTGTCCCCAGATTTAGTAAACATACCCTCATTGTCACCTGGACTTGGGAAATCTTCCATACAGAAATCAAGAGCCTACACACTAATGGCTGATGCGCCCAGGACTAGGTTCCCTGTCCGCAACAAACCAAAGGAGGTAACTTGTTTAGGAATGTGTATGTGTTCGTACATGAGTGTGTGAGTGCGCATAGAGAAGGGTATGATGAGCTACTGACTACTCAGTGTATCGAGAAGCAGAACCCAGATGGCATCTCTATCTAAAATGAAAAAAAGTTTTGAGACAGATAAGCATGCCCAACTTATTCTTTCTAAATCCCAGTGGGGTGGAGGGAGTAAATGGGTGGAAAGTGCCAGCAGTGTTACAACAGCTGAGATCTGCAACAGCAAGGGAACATCTGGAATGGAGCAGAAGCATACCATTTTAAAAGCAAAGAACTTGAAAAATATTTTTCTAAAATGTAGACATAACCCTCTCTCAAAAAAGTGCCTTATGTACTGGTTAATAATTTCCCTTGTTGTTCCATTGTAACTACTTTAAATTTTTTAAAAAGTACCTGAAGCACAGTAGGGTAACTGAAAGCACCAGAGAAACTGTCACATACCACAATCTTATTTAAAGTAATGGATAAAGCAATTATGGGACATTTATACAATGGAATACCACTTGGCTGTATAAAAAGAAAATGTTACTCTTTGCAACAGTGTAGATGGATGTGGAGAACATTATTCTAAGTGAGACAAGCCAGTCAGAGAAAGACAAATACCATACGATTTCACTCATATGTGGAATCTAATGAACAACTGAACTAACAAGGAAAATGGGGACAGACTCATAGTGGAGAGCAGGATGACAATTAGTGGGGTGGGGGGTAGGGGGTGGATGGTGTGAGCAAAATGGATAAAGGACTCATGGACAGCAGTGTGGTGGTTGCTGGGGGGAGGAGGTCTGAGGGGACTAAATGGTAATGGAAAAATACAATGAAAATTAAATTAAAAAATAAAAATTAAAAAATAGAGTGGAAAAACAGTAACGCATTGTAAAGTGTTTTGGATGCTGCAATATCCATTTTTCCGTACTGTGGCTCTAACATTCCAATGGGGTTGCCTCAGGCTTCCAGCAACTAACTATTCGTAACATTTGTGCCAGAAGGATGGTTCTCTTATAAATGGGTGTGAGGTGGGAGGGGGAGCAGTGCAGTGGCTCAGGGGAGAGGAGTTGAGGCTCAAGTGGTGATTCTGGGGGACTGATGAGTCAGTGGCATAGGAAATAAATTGAGCAGGGAGGATATAAGGGTTTTTACGGAACAGAATAAATATAGTGGATTGTGGAGTGCCAGACATGTTGGTTTCTTTCATTTCCTCCCTTAGTATCTCCTGTTTGTTTGTTCATTTGTTTACTTATTTATTTTATTTTTTCATTATATGTACATATACATTTATATGTGTGTGTGCATATATTTATATATGTATACATAAAGAATATCCTTTCAGGCCATCTCAAAACGGGAACTTTACAACAGCCGTTATAGAGATTCTATCAGATGGCAATGTTACAAGAGTTTTAAGCATGTGAGTGGTATTTTCGGGTGTTTTGAAAATTAGATTAATACATGATATATTTTTAAAAGAAAGAAAAAAACAGAAAACCAAACACTTTATCAATCAGATTGAGCTTTCTAAACTTTCATCTAACTATAGTTTTTTATGGTGTCTCTTTAGTTAAAATGAATATTTAATGTATGCACCAAAGCATCTTCAATTACAAGCACTTTCCATAAATGCAAGCCCAAGTCCATTTTCATGATTTTGTCATACGGACATCTCTGAAAAAGAAAAGTTTTGATCTCATGTTAAAGAGATTTGTATTATGTATGTATGACTGATGTGTAACACCTTACATTTATAAACACTAAAAATAACTCGAAAAGCATATGTTGACTCTTGTTTTCAGTTTTGGAATTGAATAGTTTAACATTGAGCACAAACTGCGAATGTCCACCAAATGCAGGACATAGAAAATTATACCGTTAATGATAGATAACTCTAGACATATAGAGCGTAGGTAGCGTGTTTGCCAGAAATTATGATAGTTCTCTTTTGTTTTCTTTGAGGTTTTCTTGCAATAAGTAGGAATGCACTCACTTGTGCTTTGTGACTTCAAATACTTGTTTATGTACAAATAAAATTAACCTTAACTATGTTTATGCTCATCCTGGAAGAATACACCAGACCAAGGTGTATTCTTGCACTGCACACTTCAAACACATGTGCTCAAATGCTTTCTCCCCCCCCACTCCGCACACTCCACGGCACAGCTGGGAACAGTCACTTCACTAAATGATAATAACTTTAAAATATGAACTGTTTTGCTGAAACCGGAGTTTATTTTACAATGTTTTCTTTTTAAAGTTCCTAAATTTGTGTTGACATTCATTTCCATATAGGTTCCATTAAGCTTTTACTTTTTGTTATAAACTCTGGATTAGGGAAAAATGGGCTTCTTTAAATTGTTAATCTTTAATGATCATTATGCTCATTTCAAAGCTGTAACATTTCACAGCAATGGCTTTCTAAAGAGTTTCCCAATTTGCAATTTGTTTTATCAGAAATTTCTTCAACTTTTATTTTCCAATTACTCTCTTTGAAATTAAAGAACTGTATAATTGTATCCTTATTCCTTTAAAATAGCATTTAAGACATTGTAACAATTTTCAACCATTTTCTACATTCGTACTCAGCATTTTATTAAAGTTACCTAAGTTTAAATTATTTTCCTTCTTGTTTCCTTTAGCTGTGATAAGAACCAACTTTATTTGCTACAATTGGTGCATATTCTTTTTTAAATTCTTCTTTTCTTTGTTTTAGAGTTAACCATAGTCTTCTCCCCCAAAACTATATGTATAGCTTATAGTTATATATTTTATATACACATATGTAAGTATATACATACAGTTTATAATATATAAACTCTATATGTTATATGTGTAATTTTATTTATGTATTCATTTACTTACTTACTTCCTTCCTATTGCTATACTGCCTGTACTGCTGGAAGATTGGCTTCTGTTTGGTTGGCAGTCTGTTTCTGTGATAAAAACCAGCTCTGTTTGTTACACTAACATATGTTATTTCTTTCTTTCATTTTTTAAATATTTATTTATTTATTTATTTATTTATGCATTTATTTACATCGATGTGCAACAGTAACCTCGATTGGTTGCCTTTCCCACACCCCTAACTGGGGACAATCCAGACATGTGCCCTGACTGGGAATCTAAACCTTGTGACCTTTCTGTTTGGAGATGGTGCCCAACCCACTGAGCCACACTAGTCAGGGCTATGGTCTTTCTTAAATTCTACTGTTTTTGGCTTTGGAGTAAACCATAATCATATACATGTACACACACAGGTATATACAATATATATACACATTGTGTGCATTTCCCTTGTTTTTTCATTAGCTTTGGAATATGCTCTTTAGTTATTGTTTTACTTTCACAATTACTCCATATTAGTATTCTTCTATTATGAAGTTTCTTTGTTAACATCACATGCCTGATTTCTTGTTAAGTCTCTGGAGAATCTTGAAGATCTCATTAAACTGAAATAATAAATTGGTTGAGATAAATTATTAATAGACTCTAATTAAAATACTGTTTATTGATAGCTTTCTTTAGAGGCAATGTGTTTAGGAAATTCTGGGCTAGAGAAGAAAGACAAAATTAAGTAAAAGTAGCCTCCTCTGAAACGTACTGTGTTCGTTAACTGGGTTAAATGTGATTGAGTCAGTGAATGAGAACTGACAATTAAAGTCCCTCAGAGTCCAGAATTTTACAGGTACTATCTAAAAAGAAAGCAAAACAACTTTTATATTTACTAATTATTCTTTTTAAAAAGGCCTGTTGATTTTGGAAGATCAGAGATCTTTTTAAATTCCTACCTGTAGGAGCATACTACAAATAACGTATGAATGTTTGCAACTTAATAATTTTAGTTCCAGTTATTAAAATGCTTGATGAATCTACATTTTAAATTTCCTTTTCTTTCACTGAATTTATACAACTCAAATATGTCTTTTCACCTTTTTTCAGTCTCTCTTCCTAATTAAGCTTTCAACCATACCCAGAATTTGTATTTTAAGAAAGTTTATATAAAAAAACAAAGATGCCATGCAGAAACCCTTGCCCTGGTATCTGATTGTATTAAAAAGTTGCAAGCTGGACATGGTCAATTTAACTTCTTAGGATAAAATTCTACTCAGATCTTGTTTTGCTTTCTGATCATTATAACCTGTTTACTTTTTCCTCTAAGATTCTCTACCTAAATTACAAGAGCACTTACTTTTTTTGAGAGCATCACTCACCACAGAGTCCATGTTCCACTCTATATTTGCCGAGATGCCCTGTGCTGCGGTTGGGGACCATAGAGCACTTTTAACCTCTGTGCCACATTCAGTGAAGAGTAAATATAGGTATGAGTTTTATACACCCCCCTCCCCATACATTCACACCCTTTGGGCACCCATGTTCCAGATTAGAAGCAAGAGGGTTGATGGTCTCTACATAAACCTTTACCTGAACAGCTGTGTCAGAGGTTCCCAAGACCATCGCCAGGTCCAGTAATTTGCTAGAACACCCATGGGGCTCAGGAGTTGGACTCATAATTGTGATTTATCACAGAAAATGAATAAAAAGCAAACCTATCAAAGGAAAATAGTGCATGGGGAAATGTCTGGAAGAAGCTACATGTAAGCTTCCAAAAGTTCTCTCCTAGTGGAGTAGCACAGGACATGGTTAATTCCTCCAGAAACAAGATGAGGAACCATATATGAAGTATTACCTGCCAGTGAAGTCACGTGAGCCTAAGATTCCAGGGGTTTTATTGGGGGTCCACACGTAGGCAGTTAGTGCCTGCCTAGCTGACCAGTTACTGAAGCTTCTGAACTTAAAAGAAATGCAGAGTCATAAATCACAGTACATCGTAAACTTGCACATACTCCCTAGACAGATTGGTACAACATGGTGCAAGAACACAGGCACGCCAAACGCTTTTCCTCAGTGAGAATTTATATGCTTTTTAACAACTTCATTGAGATATACCTCACATACTAACAATTCAGCCCTTTAAAGTGTACAATTCATGGTTTTATTCTATTCAGAGATATGTGCAGATGTCACCAAAATTTTAGAACATTTTCATCACTTCAAAAAGAAATCTGAGTTTGGTGTTTCCACTTCTGCATTTAAGGAGCTTGGATGTCAGCACTCTGTCCTAACAACTGGTAAAAAAAAGGCCGAGCTGACTGAGAAATCAACAACTCCTCGCAGATCCATAAGAGAGGGGAAGACCTGGGGCAAACCACAGCCCCCAAGATTGGGGACACAGACCCTAATACAGGGAGTGGCACCTGATATGAAGCTAAGACTCCGAAGCGAAAACCCCTGTGGAAAATGAGTGCTGCGGTAAAAAGACTTGAACCGTAATGGACAAATTGCTGGTGGCTCAGTGTGGACAACTCTGAGTGTTAAAATCTCCAAGGGGACCCCTGGTCATAGCAGAGCTCCCACAATATTGTTAGATTTACTTTCTGGAGCTCCATCAGATTCACACAGTAAATACTTGAGAAAAATCCCCTGTGGCTTTCACCAGGGAGAGGGGAAATAGAATCATTTGGAAACGTGACCAGAGCACTCTGCTCTCCTTAACAAGGCCTACGCTCAGGGGAAACTAGTCAAACAAAGCTTAAGCTGCTGGGGTATTGTCAGAGCCTAACTTCCCTGAGGAAGGGGAATAGCAAACTCCAGCTCACTCTAGCCATCCTGATCTACCTAATGAGGGAGAACAAAACTGAGAACCACTCGGTGAAGTTCACAGTCCAGAGACACAGGCTCACTAAAGGACTAAGCCCTAATCATAAGGCTATGAAATGCTTCTCCTTCTACCTCCCCTCACCACTACATTATTAAAGGCGTATTCATGGAAGTTCTTTTACCTGCTACATCATATTTGTCTGTCAAAAAAAATTACAAGGCATACCAAAAGGCTAAAAAAAACAAAACAAAACAATTTGAAGAGACAGAGTAAGCATCAGCAATTTAAGACAACTATGATTAATATGTTAGGTTTTCTACTGGATGAAATAGATATCATAAAAGAACAGATGGGCAGTGTATAGAAAGTAAAAATATTAACAAAGAGCCAAAAAGAAATTCTAAAGATTAAAAAAAAAAAAAGAAAGCACTTTTCCAGAAATGAAGAATGCTTTGGTGGGCTTCTTAATAGACTGAACACAGGTAAGGAAAGAATCTCTAAGCTTGAGGATATCTCAATAAAAACTTCCAAAACTAAAAGCAAAGAGAACAAAGACTGAAAAATAAAAAGAATGGAATACCCAAGGACTGTGGGACTACAAAAAGTGTAACAGCATAATGCAAACTTCAGAAGGACAAGAAGGGGGATTTACATTTTTTGATTTCAAAACAGATTGGAAAACTACAGGATTCAAATAGTGTGGCACCGGCATAAGACTAGACATATAGATCATTGCAATAAAATTGAGGGTCCATAAATGAAACAATATGTCTATATTCAACTCATTTTTGACAAGGATGCCAAGTCCATTCAATGGTCCTTTCCAACAAGTGATATCAGGACATTCAAAGAGCCACATGCAAAAAAATGAACTTAAAACTTCATACCATGTACAAAGTTTAACTCAAAGTAAATCAAACACCTGAATGTAAGAGCTGAAACTATAAACCTCTCAGAAGGAAACATAAGGGTAAATATTTATAACCTATGCTTATATATGACACCAAAAGCACATGCAAAAAAGAAAAAAATAGGTGAGTTGGACTTCATCAAAATAAATATATTTTTGCTATAAAAGACATTATCAAGAAAATACAGACCTCACCCAGAGAATTGGAGAAAATATTTACAAATTATATAGCTGATAAAGGACTTTTATCTAAAAAGTGGCAAGGACATGGAGACATTGGAATTCTTGTACACTATTGGCGGGAATGTAAATTGTACTTGTAGTGAAAAACAGTATGGAGGTTCCTCAAAAATTAAAAACCTATTATATAATCCAGCAATACCACTTCTGTTTATATATCCCAAAGAATTGAAAATAGGATCTTGTACAGACACTTACACACCCATGTTAGCATTATTCATAACAGTGCAAATAGAAAAACAACATAACTACCCACTGATAGATGGAAGGGTAAAAAATTGCTATATACACACACTGTAATATTATTCAGACTTACAAAAGAAAGAAATCTTTCAATATGCAACAACATGGATGACCTTGTGCTCAGTGAAATAAGCTAGTAACAGAAGGACAATACTGCCTGATTCCACTTTTATGAGATATGTAAAATAGTCAAACTCAGGATAAAATGATGGTTGCCAGGGACTGGGGGCAGAATAAAATGGGGAGTTGATGTTTAGTGGGTATGAAATTTCAGTTACGTGGGATGACCCAGTTCTAGATAGCTGCTGTATAACCTTGTGCCTATAGTTACTGATATGTATTGTGTTCTCAAAGGTTTGTTAAAAGGGTAAATCTCCCGTTAGGAATTCTAACCATACACACACACACACACACAATTTAACAAAACCAAGCCATTAAATCTAATAAATGAGAATATAAATAAAAATAAATCCAATAAAACTAAAACAAGTTTCTGAGAATTTCATATTGCCAATGAAAGCTTATGTCTAGTCCAAGAAGCATGTGGCTATTTCAGATGTAAAAACATTTGATTCTTAGTAATTCAAATCCCAGAAAAGGCTGACAAATCTCTGCAGCCCCCAAGGAGAGCATATTGCCCAAAGTCTTCGTCAGATGTACTAAGAAGAGTAATGGAATATGAAGAACCTTCCACAGGGTGGAGCCAGGGACCAATGAAAATAGATCAAGAGGTAGGGCCTTTCAAAAACTAGACTCAATGCTTAATTCAGGGAAATCCTGGGTAGAGCTTCCTCACTGGTGACCTAATTTCTTATCTGGTTGTATCACTAGAGCTTATGTTATACAGCTGGCAAGATATTTACTCAAGATGGATGTTCTTAATATAGATGCTTCAGCAATCAAAATTTAATGTCAGCCACTTACACTACAATCAGAAAGCTTAATGCCAGGCACTTACACTACATAGAGACTCTAAATTGCTGGGCTGTTTACTTTATATCATGTCTAGCACTTTTGCTGGGGAGCAAATAGAATTCCGCTGGGTAGACCAGTTTCACTTGGACATAGCAGGAATTTCAGAATTTCTATGAACCAGTGCTTCATATATTTGTCAATTTTTGCCTTTCTGAAGATAGTTGCCTTGCCTTTGATTTGTGGCTGTATGTTTTCCACAAGTGTTTGTGGAGATATGGTGTTATTTCTGTCCATTGGTCTCTGGAATCAAAGAAACCACGTTTGTGCATGTGAATGAAATGTATGGCCTCACCTTAGCTTCTGTGATATCTTGCATATTCTTTACTTGCTTACTTTAGATTTACTTTCTGCCATTCTCCACTTTGCTTGGTGCTGTTGAATTACCTGCCAAACACTCTTTATAGAATGCTCCCTTTTTTTGAAGAAAGAAAGAAATTGTAAGTCCATGTTCCTACTTGATTCAATTGGATGAAGAAACATCAAAATAATAAAAGTGTGGTTGTCACAAGATGGATGAAGTAGGATGACAAGTGAGAACTCTAAATGTATACCTTTTAAATCACTTAAATTTTGAACCATTGAATTTAATAACCATTTATATAACAGATAACAAGTGGATATTTTTGTCCGTAAATCAGAAAAATATCAAATTAAAAAATGGATTTGTTTAGACTGTATACTCCCAACAAAATGGGTCGATTGAACACTAAATAACCCGCACAGGAATCCAAGTTAAAGGAAATACTCATATTCAGCCTTTTGACATCTGTAGGTATAGGATCAATTTGTTCCATGATGATGGGGGAATCAACTATTGAAAAACATACAGCCATGTGTATCTCATGCTATATATTAAAACAATATGTGATTTAAAGATATAATTTAATTTTAACTAGAAAATATATTCGATATTTTGGTGTGAGAAAACCCACAAATAAAGAAATAGACTGGCTTTTATAGAAAATAAAAGCATTAAGAGCTCTGTATGTCAAAAACCATACAATTTATAAACAAAAGACTAAGAATACATGTAAGAGAATATAATTTTTCAAATGATAGTGACAGAAAAGTGTTAATATCTTTAAAATACAAAGAGAGAAAATGACTGTTGAAAAATGTATCAACAGAAAAAGAGGAAAAAACAATTATGATTAGAAACACCCAAAGAAAGAAATATAAATGATCAATAATTAGATTCAAGGAGTACAATGTTAAAATAACCAGATACCATTTACTTAACTATATGAGCAAAAATAATTTTTAAAAAGTGTACAATTTACAGTTGTCCAGGGAATGCATATGGTGAGGCAGACCCTCTCACACACTGCTTGCAAGCGTACAGATAAATAGGCAACTTAGTAACACATATTAAAAACCGTAAGAGTATGTGAAAACACGGATATTTCCCCAAAGTTTTACTATTTTCAGCAACAGTTTGTTGTATAGAAGGTTAGCTATTTTCTCCAGTCTTTTAGGTGAAATATTACTCATTATAGTGTTATTTTTCTATCATATTTATAAACAGTAACTATAATTTATTCATATTTTTATGGCTACTTGTATTATTTTTTGTGAAATACTTGTGTTGATTTCACAACTGCCTGTGTTCTCATTTGATGGAAAAATTATTAGGAGCAAGTGAAGTTTTTAACTAGATGTTTTCTTTCCCTTTTGTTTTGGAACCAACAAGTAGTATAGGTGAATCCATGTGGTTCTCCAAAACACTCTTTCACTCAGCAACTATTAAAGAGCACCTACCATATTATCGGGTGCTGGGATCAAAGCAGGGAAGTATAAAAAGAAAACAACCAAGCAAACAAAAACTCAGCCTTTATAGAGCACCTTATATACTAGTACATTTCCAACCACTGACAGATTATGGATTCTGTCATTGGCTATGTTAAAATGATTAAAATAAAAATATACTCCACACTTTCACACCACTCACTCTTTTGGTAATAGTTATACGTAACTAATTGCTTTCCTTGCTCCTTCCCAAAATTGGTAACTCTTTTTCCTTATGAAAATGATAAAGCTCTTACTAAATAATTGATTCTAGAGAGACTATATTAAGTAAGGTAAAATATGTTCAATTCCTAAAACTCGTAATTGATATATATCCTTCAGTACCCATTTGTGTTGTATCTCTAGTTCAGCATCAGATACTGCACTTGCTTGGGGATACCTTCAGTGGTGTTTACAACAATGAAAACATTCACTATATGAGGCGGGACCCAAATACCCAGGAATTTATGAGGGGGAACCCCAAAATGGAGGAATTTATTTATAAAAATTGTATATGTATGTATGTATGTATGTATTATTGTTATTCATGTACAGTTATCTCCATTTTCCCTCCACCACTTCCCCCCTGCTCCCACCCCCACCTTCCACTCTCAATCCGTCCCGTCATTGGCTTTGTCCATGAGTCATTTACACATGTTCCTTGAAGACCTTCCCCTTCTTTCTGCCGTTACCCCCTCCCCTCTCCCCTCTGGTCACTGTCAGTTTGTTTTTTATTTCAATGTCTATCTTATATTTTGCTTGCTTCTTTGTTTTGTTGATTAGGTTCCACGTATAAGTGAGATCATATGGTATTTGTCTTTTACCACCTGGCTTACTTCACTCAGCATAATGCTCTCCAGTTCCACCCATGCTGCCAGAAGGGTAGATTTCTTTCTGCTGCCCAGTATTCCATTGTGTAAATGCATCACAGTTTTTTTGATCCACTCATTTACTGATGGGCACCTAGGTTGCTTCCAGCACTTGGTTATTGTAAATTGTGCTGCTATGAACATTGGGGTGCACAGGTTCTTTTGAATTGATGTGTTAGGATTCTTAGGGTATAATCCCAACAGTGGTATTGTTTGGTCAAGAGGCAGTTCCATTTTTAGTTTTTTGAGGTATTTCCATACTGTTTTCCACAGCAGCTGCACCAGTCTGCATTCGCACCAACAGTACACTAGGGTCCCCTTTTCTCCACAACCTCACCAGCACTAATTGTTTGTTTGTGATGGCCATTCTGACCAGTGTGAAGTGCTGTCTCATTGTGGTTTTAATTTGCATCTCTCTGATGTTCAGTGATGCTGAGCATCTTTTCATATGTCTCTGGGCCCTCTGTATGTCTTCCTTGGAGAAGTGTCTGTTCAGGTCCTTTGCCCATTTTTTATTTGGGTTGTTTGTCTTCCTGGAGTGAAGTTGTGTGAGTTCTTTATATATTTTGGAGATCAAACCCTTGTCTGAGGTATCATTGGGAAATATATTTTCCCCAAAGGTTGGCTCCCTTTTCATTTGCTGATGTTTTCTTTAGGCGTACAGCAGCTTTTTATTTTTATAAAGTCTCATTTGTTTATGCTTTTCTTTATGTTCCTTGCTCTAGAGGACATATCAGCTCTTACATGTTGAAATTTCACTCTCTTTCAAAGTACTCTCCCTGTGATGCAATACACTTATCAAGGAGTATTTTCTCACTGCTCAAAACAGTTTTCGAACTCATTGATTTTGATACTTTTTAGTGCTTCTTGCCATTTTTGTTTCACCCCTTCCACATCAGCAAAACTTTCCCTTTTTTCATCTGGGGAAACAAAAAAAAAGTTGCTCTGGGAAAGATTGAGTGAATAGGGAGAGTGGGTCATGGGGATCATGTCATTTTGGGTCAAAAGTTGCTGAACACTCAGCATGTTGTGAGCAGGTGGGCTGGTAAATGACTCATCATGAAATAGGCAAACGTGTTGAAAGAGCCTTCAAACAAAATTCACTGAAGCCAAATGGAGCCTCTCAAAACGTCAGCTGGTGCACTGGATACAGATGGGTACCTTGAACATCTCCTAGTGGAGGGAGCCTGCACTACAAAAGGCCTGAACTCCAGAAGATAATTCCGTTTGGTTTTGGTGGGGGGGATTCTGCCTCATAAGTCTTGGAAAACAATTGCAATGTTGAATTTTTTCCTACTATTCATCTAAGCACAAGAGTATTAAATTATATTTATGGAAATATTCTCTCTTCCTCCTCATCTTCTTCTTCTTCCTTTTTTTTTTTCTGGACTCTAATGTGATATATTACGTCATATTTTTGTACACGAGGTCTATCCAGAAGGTATCCAGCTATGTAATATGAAAAACAGACACATTTACTGAGGAAGATACAAGATACAAGAAACATTGTACATAGGACAGTGACACCTCTGTCCCCTTCAAATTAGACATCTTGGGACCTCACATGGTTCTCCCAATTACCATCAGATACCCCAGCATATTTTCCTGAATCTCATTGGCAGTCTGAAATCTCTTCCCTTTCAGAGATGATTTTAATTTTGGAAAAAGCCAGAAGTCGCAGGCTGCTAAATCTGGGCTGTAGAGGGGCTGAGTCACCTGGGCAATTTGATGTTTTGCCAAAAATCTCTGCATAAGATGAGATGCCTGAACTGGCATGTTGTCGTGATAAGGCTGCCCATCATCAGTTGCCCATACCTGCAGCCTTCTGAATCATTGGCATAGTTTCCATGGAGAAATGTTCAAGCTTAATGCAAAATTTGATGCAGATTTGTTGCTCTACTCACACAGTCATTTTGAATGTGATGGCCACACAGTACACATGCACAATTCAGTGATGTTTACAGCACCCACTGACTAGCACAGTGAAGTCGTCATTGCTCATGCATGCACATTCCAGTCCACCCTCCTTGGCTACCAGGTTTCATTGATGTTGCACAATCATTCTTGTGATATGAGCATGGCTGGACTTTTTCTGGACAGTCCTCATACATTTGTGATTGTGTGTATGCATATATTTTACTTTATGTGATACTTTTCTTTGCTTTTATGGTGGATCTTCTGATATTTTAGAAAGCTTTTTAAGAGTTTATCTTCATAAAAGAGTTTTGTAAAAAACATTTAGACCTCTCTTTTTTTAGTTACACATTGTGAGGAAAAGAAACATAATTTTGCACCCTCTTCCTCCCTCACTCTCTCCTTATTCTCCACCAATTTAAATCAATATTACCTTCTTTGTGTTTATCTTTGTATGAAATGTGTACACTTCTGTCACTGAATTGGTCACTTTACAATTTGCTGTTTGACTGTAAGCTCTTGCAATAAGGTAACAAAGAGGAATATATCAATAATGTTTATCCTAACCAATTATTCTTATTCCTGCCTCAGTTTTTAACAATTTGATTTTTAGTTCAATATATTAAATTCTCACCACTGGTCTTTTGCAAAGGTGTTTATATCATGCCTTAGTTGATGGTCGCTTTTCTTCAGGCAGAGTTCATGTAAAAAATATGTGCTGCCATTTTATATTTAACGTGTTTTTTTCTATAGCCTGTACACTTGGAAGACAACTTTGCTGGATATGAGATTTTGTTGCAAATGTGATCCTTGTATCACATTTTCTTCCCTTGAGTCTTTTTTTGTAAGTGTTGATCTACTGTTTTCTGGCAATAAATATTGCAGCCAGAATGACTAACTGGACCTTCCATTTTAATCTGTCTGATTTCCGTTCCCTTAAGTGACATAATCCTTTTCATCTAGAAGCTAAACAGATTGTTTCCTTATAAATACAGTAATTACACGTGGATGTGTTTCAGTGCATTTGTGTTCCAATGCTTTGATTTTCTCCTTCAAAATGGAACAAACCACGTCTTATCTTGGGCTCCTGGCATCTTTATCATTCACTACTCACTAATTATTTTAATTTTGTTTTCTTTTATTAATTTTTCTTATTCATTCCTCTGTTTACCCTACTGTCCTGTTTCCATTCTTCCTATGTATTCTCCTCTTAGCTGGACATTTCTTCCCTGAGTTCTTACTGCTTTTCACAAAAGTCATGATTGAATCCTTAACATGTTTGTGTTAATGTTGCGATATCAGGTTAAAGTTTTTATCTGCTTATAGGTCTCAGTTTCCGTCCATGTGTTATTTCTCTATAGGAAAGTTTTGCTATTCCTCCTTATTTAACATATTTTCTTACAGTAGTTATATGACTGTTTTGCATATTGCTCGGTTTTAAAAATACTTTTGTCTGGACTTTCTAAGAAGAAGTTAGCAGAAGATAACAATGACCATGTGTAATTCTTAAGTACTGCTTGTAAATATCTTTTGTTTAATTTCTCTGTACATGTTTGGTTTTTTATTTATTGATATTGATTGATTACTGATATTAAGAGCCTTTTTTATATATACTAGCAACTATTTTGTCATATGCATAGTTATATTTAAATGAGTATATAAGCCCACTTCATAATGCTTTATATTCACTGATAAATCCTCATTCACTGAAATTATAACCTCTTATTATTGATAGCTCTATCAGAATACATAAACTTCCTTAAACATAGAAAGCAGTATGGAGTTAAGCTCAGCCAATTAAGTGCTTCCAAATCTCTTGAAAGGACTAAGGAGTAATTGTCAAGAAAAGCCTCCAGTAGATCTCTGCTTTGCTTCTAGCTTTTGAGAAATTATGAAGGTGCTATTTCTAACCCAGCACAAAGGTACAGGGAATCACTGCTGATGTTTGGTGTAGTGCTGGATGCAGCAGTAAAGAAAACGATCTTTAGAGGCAATGGTCAGCAGACACACACACAAATCTCACATCCAGTACAACATGCTTTGCCTGCTACTGCAAGAGGAAGAACAGAACTGTGCTTCACTTCTGCCTTCTAGGCCTAATGAGGATCACCCCTGTTATTATAATCTAAATGAAATCCCTGCCACAGAACATACTGGGGAACCTATGTTCCGGACATCATCTTCTAAGCCATAGTAGGTAGTGAGAGAACATAGTAGGTAGTGAGAATGGTTCTGAGTATCAACAATAAATTTGGCCTCAATCCTTCTATTTGGTTTGTCAGCACCAATATGTAACCTACTCATTTATCTCCCAAAGAACAATGACAAGATCATGTGACTGTATGACAAGAAGGGACTAGCAATGATGTGCTTGGTCTTTCTCAGGATCCCCATCAAGCACTATATATACATTAGATGGCTTTCCTTTTCCAGTTCAACCACAGACCCCCTTCTACATCCTGTATACTAACAACTGAATAATAAAAGTCACTGGCATCAGCACACTTTACAGGAAGTTATATGGAAGAGAAAGGCTTGTAAAAAGGCAATAGAAAAGATGCAAAACAATTAAGAAAATATGCATATTTCTTTAGTCCTTGGATTACAACTGGTATTGTTACTACTTAAAACTTTTTACTTTCACTTCTCAGGCTATGTCCCATTTGTCCTCAGTCAGCCACTTTTATTCCTAAAGTGCCAGATCTTACCTATGTTCAATTACTGTAGTCTTTTCTTACTGCTTACCATTAGCTGTGAGAATATTGAAAAGCAGCTCAGAATTCTGGTCAAGATGGAGGTGTAAGTAAACATGCTCACGTCCTCACACAACAACAACAAAAATTACAACTAGACTACAAAACAAATATCACCCAGAATCGTCAGAAAATTGAGATGTATAGAGTCCAACAACCAAAGAATTAAAAAAGTCACATTTATCCAGATGGATAGGAAGGGCAGAGATGCAGAAAGGGCAGTCCTACACCCACGTGTGGTAGATAAAAATCAGGAAGGATACCTTGGGGGTGAGGGATCCCAGCCCTACACCAGACCACCCAGCCCAGGTTTCCAGTGCCAAGAAGATATATACCCATAACGTCTGGCTGAAAAAGCCAGTGAGGGTTGGGGTGGTGGAAGAAACTGCAGGGTTCTCTGGAGTCTCCTATTGAAGGGCCTGCAACAGTCTTAGGACTTATGCAGAATCACTCCCTTTGGACTTCAACACCAGGGCAGCAGTGGGAAGGACACCAGTGGCACATGGGGAGAAATTGAAGTGTCTGGCATCAGGGGGAGTGATGGGGGACAGCTTCCTCATGGACAAAACTTCAGAAGACATGTAGGGGCACAGTCCCTTTTCTGAGCCTCCCCCCACACAGAACCACAGAGCGGGGACAGCATCTTAGAAACTCCATCAACCTGGTTCACTCTGCTTGCTCCACCCAAGCAATTACCTAAGGCTCCACCTCATCCAACCTACCAGCGTGCTTTTCTACAACAGGCCACGCTTCTAAGACAGGGAGTCAAAGCAGCTCTACCTAATACTTAGAAACAAACACAGGGAGGTTGGCAAAATGAGGAGACAAAACATTAGTTTTGAACTAGTGATAGACAGGGGAATAGACAGGGGTTGCTCAAGAAACTCATTGGATACTTCAACAGCATAAAAAAATACTCAGGCAGAAATGAAGGTTACATTAAGTGAAATAAATAAAAATGTACAGGGAACTATGAGTGGAGTGAATGAAGCCAATAATCAGATCAATGACTTGGAACATAAGGAGGAAAAAACATTCATCAGAACAGCAAGAAGAAAAGAGAATCCAAAAAAGCAAGGATAGGCTAAGTAGCATCTGGGGCAACTTCAAATGTACTAACATCTTAATCATAAGGGTGCCAGACAGACAAGAAAAACAGCAAGAATTTGGAAATTTCTTTGAAATAATTATGAAAGAAACTTCCCTAATTTGATGAAGGGAATAGATATACAAGTCCAAGAAGCAGACTCCCAGACAAGATGAGTGCAAAGAGGACCACATCAAGGCACATCATAATCAAAATGCCAAAGGTTAAAGATAAAAAGATAATCTTAAAAGTAGTGAGAGAAAACCAGATAGTTACCTATAAACTATTTGGTTTGTAGAGTTCCCATAAGTCTATTAGCTGATTTCTCATAAAAAAAAAAAAAAAAAAAAAAAACTTTGCAGGCAAGAAGGGACTGCTAGAAGTATTCCAAGTGATTAAAAGCAAGGGCCTACAGTAATCTAGAGTAACCTAGATTACTCTATCCAACAAAGGTTTCATTTAGAATAGAAGGGCAGATAAAGTGCCTCTTAGATAAGGTAAAGCCAAAGGAGTTCATCATCACCAAGGCCTTATTATATGAAATGTTAAAGGGACTTTTTTAAGAAAAAGAAAAAGATCAAAATTATGAACATTAAAATGGTAATAAATCCATACCTATCAACAATTGAATCTAAAAACCAATCAAAGCAAATAAGCAGAACAGAAACAGAATCATAGATATGGAAATCATTTGCAAGTTTATCATTTAGGAGGGGGAAGGTAGAAAACGGGGGAAAGGTTACGGGAATTAAGAAGTGCAAATTAGTCAGTACAGAATAGACAGGGGAATGTTAAGAACAGTATAAGAAATGGAGTAGCCAAAGAACTTACATACATGACCCATGGACATGAATTAAGGGGGAGGGGCATTGCCAGAGGGAATGCAGGGTATTGTATAGGGCAGACAAACAGGAAAAACTGGGACAACTGTAATTGCATAATCAATAAAATATATTTTAAAAAGCACCTTAAAGAATCCACTGGTCATCAAACACTAATCTCTGCCTCTCACTGTGTACAAAAATTCTAATGTTCCTTTAATAATTAGGATTATAGCTTCAGAAAATCAGTCTTTACCTGTCAGTTCTGTTCCATTTGGAACCCACAAGAGTAAGATAATTTTCTCAATTTCCAGTTCATTTAAATCATCATTTCTTCTTTGTAAGAGTATTTGTCCATCAAAGCAGTAAGTTATAGGGAGGCGAAACAATTTTTTGAGGGTGTTCTTAGGTTTATATTGAAGGAGTCGCTGTCACTTATGCTTATTGTTCTTTAATCTGTTTTCTGACTGAGAGTGAAAAAGCACCGTTTATGGTCATCAGAACATAAACTACTTTTTTAGAACATTTCTTCAATCTCACCAAGAATCTCCATGATCAATTTGATCTTATTATCAGAGATAATTAAAGTGAAGATTATTATTATTACCGTACCATCTCTGCTGCCCATTTCAGTGACCATCTGGCTGTTAAACCACTAGCTATTAAGGGTTATAATTTGACTCCTCCTAATCTGAAATCTGGCATGCCCCCTAATATCAAGGAGCCTATTCTCCATTTGTTATCCCCACCTGAAGAAGACATCCAATACAGAACTCTTCAAGACCACTGGTGCTTCCCATATGAATGCATTTCCAATGCTTTGGTGACATGAATGTATAAACATCTTCTGAAGACATCCCAAAAGACATCACAAAATATAAATTCATTATAACATCCCATATTTTTCAGATTTGAAATTTCTTCATAAATATTATATCAAGAAAGTTACAGCAGTTCTAATTCATTTAATATAGGACACAATTTAGGTTAGGTTTTGGTTATCCTTCCAATGATAAACCAACACATTTAATCCAGAATCTGTATTAAGTGTGCCCATATTATAAATTTAGCCAACTTTAAATTAATTTTCTTTCCTGACTGTTTTTGGACCTTACAAAATAATTTCCATGCATATTGCCTCACATTTGGCTGATAAAAAGAATCAAGACATTGTTCTTCTTTTGGTGCAAATGCTATCTCCTACATCATTCAGACTTCATGCTCATTCCCTGTAGAAATCCTTAAATCTGATTCTAATGACAGTTCTGGAAGGAATAATAAGTGATAAAGTGGACATTTTAAGAAATAGTGATTGTTTTAGGTGAAGACAACATAGAATCTTCAAGTAAATCAAGAGTAGTTTCCTTAAACAGGAAAAAACAGAACTAGTTGGAAAGAAGTATTCCAAGTAATGAAAGGCAAGGACCTACATCCAAGATTACTGTATCCAGCAAAGCTATCATTTAGAATGGAAGGGAAGATAAAGTGCTTCTCAGATAAGGTCAAGTTAAAGGAGTTCATCATCACCAAGCCCTTATTATATGAAATGTTAAAGGGAGGTACCTAAGAAAAAGAAGATCAAAAATAGGAACAGTAAAAATGACAGCAAACTCACAGTTATTAAAAACCACACCTAAAACAAAAACAAAAGCAAACTAAGCAAACAACTAGAACAGGAACAGAACCACAGAAATGTAGATCACATGGAGGGTTATCAATAGGGGAGCAGGAGGGGGAGAGTGTGGGGAAAGGTACAGAGAATAAGTAGCATAAATGATAGGTGGAAAATAGACAGGGGGAGGGTAAGAATAGTGTAGGAAATGTAGAAGCCAAAGAACTTATAAGTATGACCCATGGACATGAACTATAGCGGGGGAATGTGTGAGGGAGGGGGTGGGCACGGTGGAGTGGAGTGAGGGGGGGGAAATGGGACAACTGTAATAGCATAATCAATAAATATATTTAACAAAAAAGAAAAAACTGAACTAGTAAGATACGTTCAGTACAATTTTCACATTCAACGTACTCAGATTCATCCAAATCCTCCCAAATGGCCCCCAGTATAATCTCCAGTATATTATTATTTCCCAATCAACAAAAGACCTTGAAAGGATCCAGATTCAACTTATTTGTAACTATGTCTTACAGAATCAAACTTGGGATCTGGTTTCAGAAGCATTGGCTCTTTTGTTATGAAATATAATATGATTTCAGAGAAATTACAGAAGCATCTTTCTTAACTCTGCGATGACCTGAGTATTTGGAGGCTTGTCATTTATTAGCTTGTCATTTTACTAGTGTTGTTAATTCTCCAGTATAGTCAGAAGAAGAATTTAGTGTATACTTAGTCATAATTTGTAGATATAGTATAGCAGGTATTTCAGTGGTTTCCATAGATACATTATTCCAGACTGCTGCCAGCTGACATAACTTTTGTTTTGATATTCCAGGGCTGTCAGTACTCCATATTGCATGAGAGAGGAGATAATGTTATTCCACGAAGATCCAACAAGTTTATAAAGCATAAAAATATTAAACACAGAAAACTATATGTACGTTTATAAAATTACATACTTCTTTATTCTTCATCTCAAGGGATACCAGTGCTTAAAACTGCTTTTGATATTTCAAACCTAATATAATAAGTTTAATGTATATATCTGCTAAGGATCATAGAAATAATAAATTAGAACTATCTACTTTTATAGGTGAAGTTATTTTTTCATCTTTTAATTTCTTTTTACTGGAATGAGTACTTTCTATCTTTTTAATCTCATTTTTAATTTATTTTTAGTAGCTATGTTGTTTAGCGTTACTTAGGTTGCTATGACAGGAAACTACCATAAACCAGATTGATCCAGCAGTGTGATTTTGGGCACAGGCACCCCAGACAAAGCATGGCAGCATGTTGATTTGTTTTTGTTTTTTTTTTTAATTTTTATTGTTATTCAATTACAGTTGTATGCCTTTTCTCCCCATCCCTCCACCCCACCCCAGCTGAACCTACCTCCCTCCCCCACCTCCACCCTCCCCCTTGGTTTTGTCCATGTGTCCTTTATAGTAGTTCTTGTAATCCCCTCTTCCCACTGTTCCCCCCCCCCCCCCCCCCGCCCTGGCTATTGTTAGATTGTTCTTAACTTCAATGTCTCTGGTTATATTTTGTTTGCTTTTTTCTTCTATTGATTATGTTCCAGTTAAAGGTGAGATCATATGGTATTTGTCCCTCACCTCCTGGCTTATTTCACTCAGCATAATGCTCTCCAGTTTCATCCATGCTGTTGCAAAGGGTATAAGCTCCTTCTTTCTCTCTGCTGCGTAGAATTCCATTGAGCATGTTGATTTGGATCTGAAGGTATTTTAGGGGACTGCAGTGCTTTGGGATGACTCCAAAATTCCTACAAGGCTTCCAGGTGACTTCATCAAATCTCAGGATAAGACAAAACTGAATGAATACTCCTGTAGTGCATCCACTCACATTATCTCTAAATTTATTAAATTCATTACATAGTGTTATTATTAGATTTGATATGAGTGACTTGAAATAAGTGTGAGTTACTTGATTCTGCTGTCGTGTAAGCCAGTGTTTCTGAAATGAGCACTGCAACGTGTAAGGTTGCTCAGACTGCCTAAAGACAAGGGATATTGTGATACAGTGTCAGGCACAGTTATGCCATTTTTATTTGCTTTTATTTACCAAAATAGAAACAGAAAACCTTTATCCAGAATCACAACCAAATAATTGTAATTTTCCCATGTTTTGAATCTTTATAGCATTTTATGCTAATTTAAACCTCTGATCCCTATACGGTTTTGTAATAATATTTTGAACTTTATTTTACCATGAGGGAAAGATTATGCCTTATTTACAATTGTATATTCCATAACACTTTATACACAATGCTCTGTACATAATAGGCCCACAAGAAAATTCCCACCAATTAATGTAAATGGAAAGACTTCATTATCTTCTCCCTTTAAAAAAAGCATCATGCATTCTTTGCCATTCATTAATAATTGTAAAAAAAATCACACCTATTTATATCTGTGTATAAGAGGTGTATGTAAACCAACTTTTTTAGCAGTCCATCTTAAGTATTCAGTTCCCATGGTCCACAATTAGCATTGCAAAAGGTCCCTACAACATATTTAAAAAAGCTCATTATGTAACGCCAGAATTGCAAGCTCCTCGCAGTTACTGTAGATGGCACCAGGGAAAGAAGCTTATCTTAGTCTCTGAAAGCAATACCTATATCATCTTTCTGCCAAAACTTACTGGCTTTTCTGTCCTGTCATGGGGAGTTTTGATTTATGTCGCTCACTCTGAGGATTCAGTGAATTAGTCGATGCAAGTTCCTCTGTACTCTCTGGTACACACAGAATAGTTTCTCTGCCACTGTCATATCCTTTTCACCTGCCATTCCAAAATGACCAGAAGCAAAGCATCGGTGATCACACACAGATGTGCACATACATGCACACACAAGCTCAGGCACACACGTATAATAATAATCAAGGCATATTCATGTTAAAAAAAAGAAATAAAAACCTAACAGTGTAAAAAAAGGGGGTCAATGATGAGATTATGCTTTATAAGGGTTATAACTCATTTAATCCCCTGTGCTTCCCAAGTTTTCTTGAATTGTGTTCAAATTTTAGCACACGAAAGTTGACAATATATTTATATTTTAAATAAGGATGAGAGACACCTTGTGACTTTCAGACATTTTTAGCAATGCATGCTAAAAGAATGTATTATGATTAGCTGCACAAATGTGTATGTGCACACATGCACATGTCATAAATAATCAGTTTATATTTCCCTGTGCTCTCTGGTACACGGGAAATCGTATGGTTTCAACACAGAAAATTTTATTAAAAAATTAGCATTTTTAAATATATACAAGTGTATAATTACCCAAAGGATCATATGGGCATTTAAAATCAAGTGACTGCTACTTTCAGTAAAGCTTCCTTTTGAAGCAGTGTTTTGTAGTGGTTGGGCAATGGGTTCTGCCAAAATATCATTGTTTCTGAATTCTGTCTATACCAAATAAAAAATGTGGGGTCTGGGACTCATCATCACCTCTTCAACTCAATTTTCTCATTTTTAAATTAAGGGTAACAATCTTCTATAAGATTGTTATAAAGATTAGACATCAGTTTCTGCAATTGGTAAAGTCTGAATACATACAAGTTGTTACTATCATAACAAATTTGCACAATTGAAAAATAGAGAAAATAAAAATAAATGTAAAAAAGTGGATATGATAAATTATTTCCTTCAACAGTATACAATGTATTTTTTCATTATTTCCTAATCGGGATACACAAAGATGAGAAAAATATTAGAAGAAAATATTACTGGATAGATTATAATGTGATAGTTTTAATTCCTTAGCAGAGGGGAAATATATAGTCCCAGTACACAGATACTCGGCTTGGTTGGTGATGTGATTTGATTTGGCCAATGAAATCTAACTCATAATCTAGTCAGGAAACAAAGCACATCATTTATTTTAATAGATAACTCAATATAAATTAATCTCAATAACTAGCTATTAGAGGCAAATAACTGCAGTAAACAGTTACCATACTTAAGGCTGGAGGATAAAAAGGAAAGATGTTGAGATAGTTTGAAGACTCCTGAGAAGGTTGGTTTTGGTGCCCCGGGACCTCTGGTATAAGACTCTGTAAAGCATGGATACAAACCTTGAGGAAGCAACACTGATCATCTCATGATGAGGGTTTAGATGTTCAAAAGAAGGACCTTGCTGGAAGTGAAAAAAAATTCTGACCAGCTGGTGCTGATGTCTCTGATCAGGCACAGAGAGATTGGTTTGGTGAGTTTCAGAAAAACTGCAATATGCAATCAACTGTTATTGCCAGAGTAGTGAAATAGCGCTGGGTTTCTACACATAGGGAAGGAAATCCTGTCTCATTCCTGAGACAGCGTAAGGACCACGGCCCAGGACCTTAAGGACTCCAGATGGCCAGAAACAATGCTGAATTGCAAAACTGTCACCAGTTCCCCACTCCCTACTCAAAAACACAGAGGTAGCTGATTTTATTGCCCTTCTAACTGCCCATTTACCCATTTACCCACATGCACAGTTGATCGAGGTGTGACCACAACACAACCTTTCTATCATGAGGTAATCGGCAATCTGCCATCTTGCCCCCACAGTGCAGGTGTGGACTCGGTGCTGTGAGACACAGCCGGAAACAGAAGTCACCCAACCCTGGAATGGAAAATTCCGCAAGCCAGCCTTTTTTCCAAAAAGACTGCCTTTATCCAAGAGCCTGCCTTTCCGTGTAAGCCCACTCTATCCCCAGTTTATAAAAGCAGCCAGGCACAGTCAGCCCACAAGGCAGTTCAGAAGAGCATTCTTTCCTGTGTGCTGCCTCCCTTGTGCTTGAGAATAAACTTAAACACAAAGATTTGTGGAGAAGGAAAAAGGTGTTTATTAACAGGGTACCAAATCTGAGGGGCCTGGAAGAATCCTTGCTCCAAGCCAACCTCTTCTGCAAAGCACAGAAATTCCCTTGTTCCCAGAAAGACTGAAATCCAAACCCATGCCCAGTTCCCCATCATTCCTTATTGGCCCTTTTCTGCTCTCAGAAGCTACACAAACAGATGCCCATCCTCAGGCTCTCTCCCTCTCTCTCTCTGGGATATGCACTCTTGGGTTCTAGTATCAACATTGCCTTGCACAGCGCTCTCTCTCTCTCTCTCTTTCTCTCTCTCTCTCTCTC
Organism: Desmodus rotundus; assembly: GCF_022682495.2. NCBI lineage: Eukaryota > Metazoa > Chordata > Mammalia > Chiroptera > Phyllostomidae > Desmodus > Desmodus rotundus. Next base: position 69,645,024 of record NC_071388.1, on the reverse strand, counting down.
CCCACCCCTCTTTCCCCGTGGGCCAGAGCACACTGCCAAGTTATGGTAGCCAGTTATTTGTGCAGGCCCTGGTGCACTACTTTGCTGTAGCTCCCAAGGCTGGCATGCATCCCTGCCCATGCCTCTTATGCTGCTCTCAGAGCGAGAGAATAGAAAGGGGTTCTGGACCCATGTACCATGAGAATAGGCCAACTCCATGCCTTATGGAGCAGGGCAGCAGCTCTCAGCTTGAGACTCTGCCTCCATGATCTGGCTCCCCACTGTGCGAGGCAAAAGCCTCAAGTTGGAACAGCGTCTGCCTTCTGTCGTCTGCTGGTCTTACGTAGGAGCGCTCCCGTGCCCCACACCAATCAGGGCGGGAGGCAAGGAAGAAGAGAGAGTGCTTCTGAGCACTTTCTGTTTTAAATCTTTCCCCCAAATAACACGCAGTGTGGGAGTGTTCAGCCGCCAATTCTAGCCAATGTCCACCATGTGCATCTGTCTGCGTGGCTCCGTGGTGGAGCAGGCATCACCTTATCACACAGTTTTTGGTGACCAACTCAGTCCACGCAGCTGCATTGCTTTGTTTACAGTCGCCTGGGCCACAGCCTCCCTGTGGCCCCTCCCATTTCCTCCCAGGGAAGCAGGATTCTAGGTCAGCTGCTGCTTTAATCCACCTCCTTGGGGTTTCTCTCCCTGCTGCCTCCTTTCTCCGTGCTCCCTCCCCTCTTCCAGGGCTCTGCAGCCTTTTGTGCCAGATTGGGGTTCGATGGATAGGAGTCTCCCCTTCTCCGAAGAGATTTGGTCAGATCCATCCTGTTACATATCTGGAAACTTCTCCGAGGTTTCCTCTCAATTTCTATTTTGGAGGAACCCAAGCACCCTAACACAGGAAACGTTCCGTGTCCAGATTTCTAGACAGCCTGCAGTGTCCTCTGTAGCTGGATCTGCACAGGTCCAGAAGAGCCCCACCTAGGTTAACCTCTGGATGACCCCCGGAAATAAGAGCAACACTCTGATGTGAAGTATTTGTTTGTCACTGAGTTTTAAAAGATTTTTTTCTTTGTTTGTTTTTTTTACACAGTAATAGTTGACTATACAGGTAGATAGGAAGGTAGGTGGATAGGTGGATGACAGGTGGTAGAGCAGGGATTTAATTTGTCTTGGTTACCGGACTCTCTCCATCTTCTACTAGAATAATGCCTGATAGTGTTTATCAAAATAATCACCAAATAAATGAATATATTTATTATAAATATTTGAATCCAGTGTATTTTATTTCATTTTGCATAATTAAAATTTTCCTGTTATTAAAAATTCTTCCAAAATTTCATTCCCAAGGATGCAAATGTCATACAATAATTTGCTTTATAGCTCTTGGTGTGACATTTAGCTGGTTTAGATTCTATCCCATAGCATTGCTTAGTTTCCCAATACAAATACAGGTGTCCCTTAGAGCACAGGGCTTTGCTGTGACACCTTCTTTAGGTCAGGAGCAGACCCCTTTCACCTCAGCCTCACTGAGGCCTATTATCACTGATTTATTTTTAGGCTTGTAGAGAAGTTGTTGAGCCCCAACAGTTTAAAGCATATGCATTTTAGCCTTGGAACAAATTTGAAACTTAGATCCATTTCTAAAACAAAAATTCCTGTTTATCAAAGAATAGAAAACAAAACAAAATGAAAATATGTTTATAGGCTTCTCTTAACCTGCAAATTTTCACTTGGGTCATTCTTTAGAAATTAAAAGAATAGAGGATCAATGTGATGTCTTTTGATGCACTGAATTTTTACCTGGGTCAGTCTATGAATGAATAGCATAGAGGATCACACTAGTTCATGTTCCAGGACAGCACGCAAGTTTATACAGCCAGCAACAGAAGTTACCACCATCCTCTGTTTAATCCTGTGGGGATCCTTTTAGACAATATCTCTGCTTTTGACATTGTTGGAAAGAACTTTATCTTAAGTAATAAAAGAATTAGCTACACCTTTCCTGTTCAACACAAAGATTTCCTCACCCCCATCAGGAAAATAATCATTGTGTTAAATTGTGACCGGCTGAGGAACACAGTAATTAATTTGTAGTAGTGCAGTTTTCACTATTCTGTTCACACCATCTTTTCTGTCACCATTGATGTGGCATGAAGACCCAGGATCATCATTTGCCAGAGACTAGAGAAGAAGAATGCTCAATTTTCAATTTAGAAATGGGAAAGTCAAGGCTTTGGATGCTAATTGGAGAAAATTTGGATGTTGATACATTCCAGTGAAATTTTGCATTTGCATTCACCACAAATATAAACATTAAAAAAACTGTGGGTGGAGAAGTAGAAAATTAGAGACAATGAAGACATTGTAAGATACAGGAAGGCAAATTTGACAAGAGATTGACTTCCTCTTCTTATTAAGAAATGAACTGGCAACAGAAAGACAACCGAAGGAAATTTAAGTGTCCCATGACTGAAGAAGTTTGGGGACAATTAGATAAGGAGACACCAATGTGTTATCTCCAGCCTGAAGTTTGACTGTTGCAGCCTTACAAATTATGCCAAAAATAAATATTAAGGTTTTAATATAGATGATACTTAGAAATAAAGAATTTACAGAATTTTTTTTTGCAACTGAATCTACTTTTGTATTTTTTAAACCCACTAGTCCTAGCACAGATCATCTAAATATTTTCAAGTAAATTATTATCAATTTCATTATTTCTGTTAGCTAAATTCAATATTCAAAAATCATTTGAGCCCAGATTGCAAACACAATCTAATCTTTCTTTGCTTTAACTCTTATTTTAACTCTCTTGTGTATGCAAACATTAGAGCAAGATAACTGCTGGTACAAGGCTTAGAATCAAGGGAAGCCCTTGAACTCACTCACCATAAATTCCATGAAAAGTATCTACACGTTTCTGAAGCCCAGAATGACACATTCATGGATAACTTGAAAAGATCCTACAAGCATTAGGAGTCCAAATGGGAGGGCAAAAAGTTTAGCCATGATAATAAAAGTAAAACTCTATTTCCGTGTACCACTCATTCTATATATGAGCAGAGGCGAATAGTGCCATCATAACTATCACTAGGAATTGCCTGTGCCAAGAGAACAGATGAGGAGGACATCAGCAGCTGAAGCCAGCAGGAACACAAACTTGAGCTCTACTCTCTTGATTCTTCACATTCCGCTGAAACCACATAATACCAACTGACTGCTCCCCAATCCCTAGTTACTTTAAATATTTGGACTTATGAGAGTCCTGAAGCTGTGGTTGAAACACAAAATAGTATGTATGTTTCCCAACTTGAGTAGAACTGTGCTGAGTATTGAATTTGCTCAGATAAATATTTGAAGTAGTCAAAGTTACTTGATGGTGGCTGGATTTAGTTACCCAGGAAATACAGGACTCCAAGAAACAAAAATGTCTACTGGCAAAGTAAGTCTTTTTTCTTTTTTTTTTTTTTTTACATTCTTGACCTTAAGTTAACACCAACTATATTTATTCTTGGAGACATATTTTGCATTTGACTTCCTTTGGTAGACCTATCACAATCCATGCTTCATAAATCTGACAATCCAAAGTAGGGTGCATTTTTTTATATTAACCACCCACTATTATTAGCAGCCCCTAGAGTTTTCTAGGTCCAAACTATCTCTCCCATGATTTATGCTTCAGTAATCTGAGGTCTACACCACATATTTTTCTATCTCTTAACATATTTTATCTTCTCTGCAGAAGCTGACATTACAGACACCATACAAAATGATCATTGCTTATGTTAACCTGTTGTTGCAGGTATCATATACTATGTAGTCTCATGCCATTTCAAAAGAAATAATGCAACGAAAAGTTTGTAGAATCAGCAGAAGTTGAGTTTCAACACTCTCAGTTAAATGGCATATTTCCTTTTATCAAATGATGAACATCACATAATCCATTTTGTTTTCTCTGACACTTGCTTTTTAGAAGTCCAGAACAAACACTAATTTTAAATCATATAATGCAAGTGTAACTGGAAGAAAAAATTAACTTGGCAGTTGGAGGCAGAATTTCTCTAAAAATATTAACTGTCTTTGTTCTAGGCAAGTGTTCCCCAAAAGTTGATATTTCATGAACCTTCATAATTTCTGTCATGGACTCATATGCCATATTGTTATTTATCTAACAGTTTATAAGCTGAATCATTTTAAGTTAAAGTACTTTCAGCTCAAAACAAAATTTTAATTGCCACAAATGGGAAGAAACAAACTAAAACAAAAATATTCGGTTTTTACTAGTTGCACTTGGCTTCCGTAGCTCTTTGCTGAGGCTTGTTTTCTTTCTTTCTTTTTATTGTAATCTAATGACAGAAAATGTTAAAGACATAACCACCATAAACTGATAAATTTTTGTTGACTTCAAAAAAGATACTGAAAGAAAGATACTTCTCGTGGAGGAATTTAATGCTAGTTAATGTTTTACTTGGTTGTACTTAACATTCTGTTCTTTACCACCTACAATGACATCAGTTGTATTGGAACAGGATTTTTGGCAGGAGTTGGAAAACAATAATATTGAAAATATTTTTAAATAAAATTGCACCATTCGGGGGGGGGGGGTGGTAAAGTGGCTAAGATGCAATGTATGAGAATCAGCAGTAAGAAAGAGAGGCTGAGTGTTATGTCTAACTTCCCATTTGAGTTTTCATCAATATGATATTTTGTCTCCACCAAGTTTTCAGTCAAATCACTCACATACATGAAGTTCATACAGGCATGTGCATAAACAATTCATTAAGGTAAGTAAATCAGGAGAAGTGACTAAGTGCCATATCTGGTTTAATATTACATAAAAAGGAATCACACAGTAATGAAGATAAGTCAATTCACAATGTGAATGGATTGAGAAGAGTGAATTCTGAAGCAATAGTGACAATGAAAGCCTGTTAGCTGTGAATTGTAAAATATTGGGAAAACATCAGACTTTCCATAAATAGTGACATAGATATATCACTAGTCATTTTATAGATCTTAATGAGCAGGATTGGTTCAGCTTACATTTGGATTATATTTGTTATATCAATTTTTAAAATGTTACTTCCTTTATATCACATTATATTTTTAATATTTAAATATCCCTGAACATATCGTATAGTGTATAGTTAATTTCAGTTTATTAGTTTACACAAAATTTGATTTTCCCCCAAGTTTTAGAGGGGATATCCAAGAAAGAATTTTTTCCTGCTTTTTTGAGATAGAATGACATTGTGTAAGTTAAAGTGTACAATGTAGTGATTTTGTAAATGTGCATATTGCAAAATGACTTGTAAATATTAACATATCCATCACCTCACATAGTTGAAATTTGTGTGCGTGTGATGAGAACATTAAAATTCTATTCCCATAGCACTTTTCAAATATACACTAAATAATGAACTATAGCACCGTGCAGTACATTACATCCCCAGTAGTTTGTACTTTTTGACCAGTATCTGTTCTCTGTTTTCGTGAGGGTTTCTTTTTAGATTCCACATATAAACCAGATCACAGAAAATTTGTCTTTCTATGTCTGGCTATTTTACTTAGCATAATGCTCTCAAGGTTCATCCTTGTTGTTGCAAATGGAAAGATTTCCTTCTTTACCTGGCTGAATAATATTTCAGTGTATGTGACATTTTCTTTATACATTCGTCTGTCAATGAACAGTTACTTAGGTATTTCCATGTCTTGACTATTTTAAATAATTCAGCAATGAAAATAGCATGCAGATGTCTTTTCAAGATAGTGATTTCATTTCCATTGGATACACATATAGCCAGAAGTGAAGTTGCTGGATCACATTTTTAATTTTTTGAAAAACCTCTAACATGTTTTCTCAATAATGAAATGTTGATATGAATTTAAAATGCATAAATACATGGTAAATAAATGGATTATTTTTCTTTTTCTTATTGTTGTTCAAGTACTGTCATCTCCATTTTCCTGCCACCACTTTCTCCCACCCCACCCACCCCACCTCCAAAGCCAAAGGGGGTAGGATTGAAGGATTGTTTTCTTAGTTTCTCCTTTTGATAGTTCATTATTGGTGTATAGAAATACCACTGATTTTTAAATATTAATTTTTATCCTGCTACTTTGATGAATTAATTTTTAGCTCTAGTAGCTTTTTGGTGGAATCTTTAGTGTTTTCTATGTATAGTATCATATCATGTGTATAATGACAATTTTACTTCCTCCTTTCAAATGTGGACATCTTTTATTTCCTCTTGTCTGATTTTTGTGGCTGGGACTTCCAGTACCATGTTGAATAAGAGTGGTGAAAACATACATTCTTGTCTTATTCCTGATGTTAACAGAAACACTTAGTTTTTAACCATTGAGTATGATGTTGGCAGTGGGTTTGTCATATATGGCCTTTATTACATTGATGGGTGTTCCCTCTAGTCCCAGTTTGCTGATAATTTTTATCATACATGGGTGCTAGATTTTATAAAATGCTTTTTCTGCATCTATGGATATGATCATGTGTTTCATATCCTTCATTTTGTTTTTGTGGTATATCATGTTTATTGATTTTCAGATATTGTACCAACCTTGCATCCTTGGAATAAATCCCACTTGCTCATGGTGTATGATCTTTTTAATGTCCTGTTGGATCAATCTGCTAATATTTTATTGAGGATTTTAGCATCTATGTTCATCAGAAATATTGGCCTATAATTTTCTTGCTTTCAAGTGTCTATATGGTTTTGAAATTAGAATAAGGTTGGCCTTGTAAGATGAGTTTGGGAGTTTTCCCTCTTCTTTAATTTTTTGGAATAGTTTAATTATGATAGGGGTGAGTTCTTCTTTGAATGTTTAGTAAAATTTACGTGTGAAGCCATGCTAAGTGAACTAAGCCTGTCGGAGAAAGACAAATATTATATAATCTCACTTACACGTGGAATCTAATGAACAAAATAGAAACAGAAGCATGGACATGAAACAGACAGACAGCTGTCAGAGGGAAGTGGGGTGTTGGGGACTGAATAAAAGAAGGTGAAGGGATTAGTTAGAGAACATATATGCATAACTAATAGGTAAAGACAATAGCATGGTGAGGCATTATGGAAGTGGGGGCGGGAGCTGGGTGGTGGTGTGAAAAGGCAGGGAAAATGGGGACATCTGTAATAGCATCAACAATACAAATAAAATAAAATCCATAAATAAGTCCTATAATTATGTGCTATGTAATGAATTTAATAAATAATTGTCAAATATTTACTTTATAGAAAAATATTTTCTCACTGTTATCTCATGAATTTTAAAAAACTTTTGGAGTTAAAAATAATATGCAGTTTCTTTACATTTTAGAAATAATAAGTTGTGAACATATATGTAATTAATCATTATAAAATCTTTACTCTGAAAGAGATAGATTTAGACAGATTTTTAATTGCAATCTAAATTTATTTAGCCTGCTTACATTTATTTTAGGATACCTTAAAGTTGTATTGTTTTTAAATATTGGTTTATGCTATAGTATTGCCACTTTATATCTAGCCTTTGTATTTTGTTAGTTCATCTTCCGTTTTCTTCATCATTTATGCAAAGATCATGTAAACATGCTTAGATCTAAATCTCCTTCCCCCAGTTGATGTGACTTGGCAATATTTAAAACTTGAAAGCAAAAAGAATTTGGAAAATAAATAAATTTAGAAAAACTCTGAAAAGGTTCTTTATTTATAAAATAGCGAGATTCCTGTAGTTCTTGACTAGTAACTGAAATCCTAAATATTTTCTACTATGAAAGTTTTGATCACAAATGTGCATTTTATTTTATCATATCTAACTGAACAATTTTAGAAACTGAAACTTCTGAATATTGTATGTGTGTATGTGTATGTGTGTTCTACTACAAGTATACATACATATATATTTAGTGATATATATGATATACATACATATATATCACTAAATCCTCAAATCAACGTTTTACACAATGATATTTGCTGAATCCTATAAGTCCAGTGACAAAAAATACATGGGATTCTTCCTTCAACCCCAGAGAAAATAATTTTACAATTTTACATATTAAGGATGTGTTCACTGTAAACACACCCTACTCTATCATATTGATATATCTGGAGTCAGGTTGCTTCAAACATCATATAACAGGAGACTAATCTACCTTTAATATGAAGAAAAAAATAATGAACACTTTATGTTTCATTTAGGAGTCTTTTATTTCCATTTTGTACTTAGTTTTAGAAATAGTGTATAAATAGTTAAATGGTAGGATGTGAACCTTGCCAGATGAGGCTTCAATTCATAGTTGTGTTATTCATTGAGTAAACTTGGAAAACATAAACATGTTCCTGATCGTCATATTGTTAACTCTAAAATTAGGATATTAAAAGCAACCTCATAAAATTACTATTAATATTAAATAAATAACCCATGAAAATCTCTTGGCACATAGTAGGCACTCTACAAATAGTAATTCATTATTTTTTATGATATCTCATTATTAATTTTTTATTCTCCTTTTTCTGAAAGTTAGAATTGTTTTATGAATCTTTCATTACCGTTGGAAACTATGTTCTGAATTTCACTCAACTAAGGTTTCCAAGCCCACTAGCACAACAGTTTAATTGCTTTCCTTTTCAACCAAATCTTATGTTGAACGCATTTTGAACAGACCACAGAGATGGGAGGGATGCACAAAACACACAAAAGCAATTTTTGTTTATTTTGAAATGTACATCTGAGGCTAGATACAATGCATAGCACAATGCTTTGTAGGTACTAAATGTGCAGTAGGCATCGAGTAAATCCATGAACATTGAAATATTTTATTATTTCCCTGCTTATTTAACTTCCATTTCTGTCCGATCATGTAGAAAGAGAAGTCTCATGAAATTTATTTGGACTGGGATTTCTGTTAGCCAGCATTGATCCCTCTGCATTCATTTTCAACAAGTCCACAGGGGGCCAGGCAATATTGCATAATAGAGAACATGAGTTTGAGTTCTAGTTATATCACCTACTGGTTGGATAGACTTGCTAATTTTTTTCTGCCACAGTAAAATAGAAAAATAATGGTTATACACACATTGCACAATTGTTTTAAAGATTAAATGAGATAATGTAGGCACGCAGCCCATATTAAAAGATGAAAAAGTATGAACTCACTACTGCTAAAAGAGTAATAATAGGAGATAAAATTTTCAAATCAGGACTCACACTGGAATAAATGGGGCAGAGTAGAAAGTTTAGAAATGATCTATAGTACCCAGGGATTGAGGATACTTTAATGTGTTATGATAGTTTCATAAATAGAATTATGACATTTAAAAAGGAGGCAAATTTTTATATACAGATATGGAAGGTATCTGAGTGAGTGAAAAAAGTCACAATATAGAATTTCATATGTAAACAATCATCTATTTTTAAGTGCGTGTGTGCAGCTCTCTATAAATATATAGTTGTTCATATGTGCTAGAATATCTTGACGGGAGATTGGAAGATGGTGGCCAAGGAGATGGAAGCTGAGCCCACTTGTTTGTGCCCCTAGCATGGATTTTCAGCTGATCTTCTGACAAGCATCCTGAACAATCAATCAATGGGATCTCAGCTGATACAAATTTTTGAAGTCAAAGAGTACGGGGGCTGCTTTGCACCATCTGGTCAGAGATTTTATAAGTTGAGGGGGAAATGTCCTGTGAGGTGCCTGCAGACCACAGAGAAGAGATCAGAGGGAAAATGCACCTTAATGGCTCCCTCCCCTTCTGGAGCGGGGCCCTGGTGCCACACAGGAAACCTCCAACCCTAATCAGGAGAGACTTGGAAGGATATACAGAGTCTGGGAGACTGAGGCTACACACACACACAGTGAGCAGCACATCCAGAACTGCAGCACTAAATAGGAGAGTTCCAGAGAGAAACTCTATCTCCCAAAACTGTCAGAGGCACTGGGAGGCTGTGGACAGCCCTGACAGAGAAAGATTTTGTGGTTTTGGGGCAGGTGGAGCATGCAGAGACCTGGCACAGGACTCGGTGGGCAGTGTGGGTGCCCCATAGAGGCTCTTTTAAAAGGAGAGCTGAGGTGAGACTGGGCAGGGACCCCATGTTCAAATACATGTACATAGACTCTCTGCCGACAAAAATACTAGAGTGAAAGTGCAGTTCGGTCCCACTGAGTCCAGATGCACAGGAAGAACAGAAAGTGGCACGGTGAAGGAATTGAGGGAACAGTGCAGTGTGGCTAGTGAGCAGGGGTCTGAGAAGGGCAGAGACTTCAGGCCTGAGTCTCTTGTGGGACCAGCAGACTGGGGACTAGATGGCCAGGAGCTGAATGCCTGAGATTTGTTGCAGCCAGGATGGTCCCCTCACACGTAAGCATGCCCAATCCCCACCGGTAGGATTGCAGGCTCTGCAGATTGGTAAGGCCAGGCTCAGGAGGACCCTGCTTGGTGCATACCCACAGGAAAAACACAGAGAAGCTCAAAAAGGGCCCTTTCTGGACTTCTATCAGACACTACCAGCTACATTGGTTCCTCAGGCCCTGTTCCACTGAAAACAGCAGAGCAAAGAGATTAGAGACAGGCACAGAAAGGGGTGTTCAGGGTCCCATCAAGCCTTGGCTCTTATATAGAGCTGCCATCAGCATCAAGCAGGCAAGAGCTGCCCATTTTTCACAGATTGGCCTCTCACAGAACAGACAGCTAATTCATCAGACGCTATACATTATTGGAAATAATTTAGGACAGACCAAGTGGTGTGGTGGGAGGTAAGGAAATACTCCCACCATCTTCCCTAAAGACTGAATAGCACCTCCTGGGGGAGACCCAAGGATACCACCCTCCTGATCACACCAGAGGCCCCCTCTGGAGGCAGCCAGAGGTGGTACTGGCAGTACTCTTGGACAACAGATGAACCACTCCTAGGGCTTGTGCTGATGGAAAATCAGCAGGGCAGAACCGTGGAGTCCAGCTAAATCTGAAGGACACAGCCACAGACTGCGGATCACTTGCAGTCTGGAACAGGCTCCTTCGGGCTAGACTAGGACACCATCTGACATTACCAGGGGTGGTCCATAAAGAGGAGACAGTAGCAAACACTAGAAAATGCTGAGATGAATTTCACTGCAGTGTTCTTCATCATTTCAGTTATTTTTTCTCCTACATAGCTTTTTTAAACATTTTTTCTTTTTCTTCAAGTCTGTTCCTATTATTTCACTAATTTTTATTTTAGTTTATATCAAATCTTGTATTTTACTACTCCCTTCTCTTATTCAATTTTGCCTTCTTCCTTCCTCTTGTAATCTTTGTTTTAAATTTTATTTTTTCCCTTTCTATACCTTGTTTCTATTCTGCACTCTTACTACTTCTTCTCCTTCCAGCCTATCAAACTATTTTTTTTTGCCATTAGTCACTCACATTCTTTTCTGTTCATGTAATAATATCCTTATGCTCTCTCCACATTTACTAATCTTTGCTCATTGGCTGTTAATATTGTGGTTGTTGTTGCGTTTCTTCAGTTTTATTCCTAGGGGGTCACTATTTTGTATCTCAGATCTCAAATTTTACTTTCCCCTCTCCTACTCCATTTTGCCTTCCTCCTAATTCTTTCTTTGTTTTTATTTTAAATTTTATTTGTTCCCACTCTTAACCTCATTTTCATTCCTCATTCTTATTATTTTTTTCTCCCTCTACTCAAAATCACTTTTTCTTTCCTTTAGATATCTCATAATCTTTTTTTTCTTATTTCCTTTCTACCTTTGTTAATCATTGCTCATTTATTGTTGATATTTCTGTGGTGAATGTTTTTCTTCAATTGCATTACTATTTTTTCACTATTTAAAAACAAATTAAACCTCATATTATACTCTTCCCTTTTCTTACTACATTTTGTCTTCTTCGCTCCTTTTTTTATTTATGATGTGAATTTTATTTTCTTTCATTTTTTTGCCTTGTTTTTATTCCCTACCTTGATTATTTATCCTCCGTTTGCCCTCTCAAAATCATTTTTCATTCTGTTAGTCATCTCATATTTGTCTTCCCTTTCTTATAATAATCCTAATCTTTTCCCACCTGTATTAATACTTTCTCATTTGTTGTTGATAGTGTGGTTGTGGTTGGGGGTTATTTTTGTAGGTGTGGGCTTTGTTTCATGGGTTGTTTTGTTTTGTGCAGGCAGAACCTGTCAAACAGCATAGAAGACTTGGTGGGTGGTGTGACTCTCAGTCAGCCAGACCAAGGGAAGAACCACCCCAAAAATGACCCCCAAACAACCAAAGCCCAATTCTAAGAGAGCCCACATAAATGGCATAAAGGTCATCACAAGAGCCTCCAGCTCAAGGAGACTGCACCACTGAGTCCCAGAGGTCTCCTACCTCAGAAGGCCACCCCACAAAGACAGGGAGTCAAATCAGATCAATCTAATATGCAGTAAAAAAAGAGAGTCACATGAAATAGGGGGACGAAGAAACAACTCCCAATCTAAAGGAAAAGAGGAATCTCCAGAAAGAGTGATAAATAAAATTGAGCCAAACAATCTATCAGACATAAGGTTCAAAATAATGGTTATAAAGATGCTTACAAAGCTTGGTGAGAACTACAAGGAATTCAATGTGAACTACAAGGAACTTAGTGGGAACTGTTTCAGCATAAAAAAGGACATAGAAAATATAAATAAGAGCTCAGGGAAATGAAGAATATAATATTTGAAATGAAGAATACACTAGACAGAATTAAAAGTAGTCTAGATAAAGCATAGGATCAAGTCAGTGAGTTGGAGAAAAAGGTAGAAATAAAAACACCTAGACAGAGCAACAAAATGAAAAAAGACTAAAAAAGAATGAAGATACCTTAAGGGAGCTGCAGGACAACATGAAATATAATAATATCTGTATCATAAGGATACCAGAAAGAGAAATAAGGGAGCAAGGGATAGAAAACCTGTTTGAAAAAGTAATGACAAAAATTTCCATAACATGGTGAGGAAAAAATTCATGCAAGTACAGGAAGCACAAGTGGTCCCAACTAAGATGAACCCAAAGAGGCCCACTCCAAGACACATAATTAAAGTGGCAAAATTTAAAGACAAAGAGAGAATCTTAAAGGGAGCAAAGGAAAAACAGCAAGTAATATACAAGGGAGCTCCAATAAGGCTATCATATGATTTCTCACCAGAATTACTACAAACAGAAGAGGATGGCAAAAAATCTTCCTAGTAATGAAAAGCAAAGGGCTGCAACCAAGACTACTCTACCCAGAAAGACTCTCATTTAAAATGGAAGTCAGGAAAAAGAACATCCAAGACAAAAAAAAAAAAAAAGTTCAAAGAGTACGTCTCCACCAAACTAACATTGCAAGAAATGTTAGAGGGATTGCTCTAAGAAGATGAAAAAAGAGAGAAAGAGAGAGAAGGACACAGGTACAAAGGGGGAAATGGCAATTAATAAGTACCTATCAATAATAATCTTACATAAATGAATTCAATGCTCCAATCAAAAGACATAGTTTAGCTGAATGGATAAGAAAATATGACCCATATGTATGCTGTCTACAAGAGATCTACCTCAGAACAAAAGATTTACAGAGGCTGAAAGTGAAGGGATGGAAAAAATTCCAAGCAAACGGACATGAAAAAAATGTTGGGGTAGCAATACTCATATCAGACAAAATAGACTTCAAAACAAAGGCCATAACAAGAGACAAAAAGGCCACTACACAATATTTAAGGGAGTAGTCCAACAGGAAGATAGAACCCTTGTAAACATATATGCACCCAGCATAGGAGCACCTAAATATATAAGGAAAATCTCAGAGGACTTCAAGATATTAACAGCAACACAGTCATCATAGGGGATTTTAACACCCCACTGTAAACAATGGACAGATATTGTTTCTGTCCAAAGAAACAATATCTGTCCAAACAAAGAATCAAGAAAGTTATTGTGACATTGAACAACACTCTAGATCACATAGACCTAATTGATATATACAGAATATTTTACCCCAAAGAAACCAAATACACATTATTTCAAAGGCACGTGGGAAATATATGAATGGGTTAATAAGATCAAGGAAGAAATCAAAAGTATCTGTAAACAAACGACAATGAACACATAGCAATCCAAAACCTATGGGACACAAAGAAGGCAGTCCTCAGAGGGAAGTTCATAGCAATACAGGCCTACCTAAAGAAGATATAAAAATCTCAAATAAGCCACCTAACCCTACATGTATAAGAAGTAGAGAAACAACAAACAAAATACAATGTGAGTAGAAGGAAGGAAATAATCAAGACATAGCAGAATTAAATGACATAGAAACTTAAAAAAAAAAAAAAAAATCAAAGGATCAGTGAATCCAGGAGCTGGCTCTTTGAAAAGATAAACACAATTGACAATCTTTTAACCACACTCATCAAGAAAAAAGAGAAGGGATCCAAAGAAATAAAATCAGGAAAAAAGAGAAGTTACAACTGATACCACAGAAATAAAAAGTATCATAAAAATTACTATGAATAATCATACACCAAGATATTGGACAACTTAGGTGAAATAGATAAATTTCTAGAAACATACAAACTTCCAACACTGAATCAAGAAGAAGCACAAGGCCTGACTAGACTGATAACAACTAGTGAAATTGAAGCATTAATCAAAAAGCTCCAGGCACACAAAATCCCTAGGCCAGATGGCTTTGCAGGCAAATTTTATCAAGCATTTAAAGAAGAACTAAATCCTACCCTCAAATTAATCCAAAAAATTTAAGAAGAGGGAAGACTCCCAATCTCTTGTTAAGAAGCCAGTATTATTCTAATTCCAAAACCAAGGAAAGATACAACAAAGAAAGAAAACTACAGGTCAATATCTTCGATGACATAGATGTTAAAATTCTCAACAAAATATGGGCAATCTGGCCAGCAATACATTAAAAAGGTCATACACCATGATCAAGTTGGACTCATTCCAGGGACACAAGGATGGTACAATATTTGCAAATCAATAAATGTAATATTCCACATAAACAAAATTAAGGACAAAAATCATCCCATGATCATACCAATAGATGCTGGAGAAACATTTGATAAAATCCAGCATCCATTTATGATAAAAACACTCACAAAGTGGGAATAGATGGAGCATACCTCAACATAATAAAGGCCATATATGAGAAACCTATTGCCAACATCACACTCTTTGTGCAAAAACTAAAATCTTTCCCCTTACAAGCAGGAACAAGATAAGGGTGGTTGCTTTCACCACTCTTATTCAACATAGCATTGGAAGTTCTAGCCTCGGCAATTGGACAAGAAAAAGAAACAAAAGACATTCAATGTGGAAAATAGGAAGAAAACTGTCTTTATTTTCAAACAACAAGATAGTCTACATAGAAAACCCTATAGTCTCCATCAAAAAACTATTCAACCTAATTTGTGCATTTGGCAAAATAATGGGACACAAAGGCAATATTCAGAGATTGATGGCATTTTTGTACATCAACAATGAACTATGAGAAAGAAAAACTAGGAAAAAATCCCATTTACTATAGCCACCAAAAATCAAACTACCTAGGAATAAATTTAACAAAGTAGGTAAAAGACTTGTACTTGGAAAACTATAGAACAGTGAAGAAAGAAATTGAGGAAGATACAAATAAATGGAAGTATATACCATGGTCATGGATTGGAAGAATTAACATCACTAAAATGTCCATACTACCCAGTATGAAAACTTATAAGTTGAAACTTATAGATTCAACACAATGCCATTAAAATACCAATAGCATGTTGCACAGACCTACAACTAATATTTCAAATATTTATATGCAACCAAAAAAGACCCAAATTGCCTCAGCAATATTGAGAAAGAACAAAGTTGGAGGGATCACAATATACGACATCAAATTACATTACTAGGCCATGGCAATCAAAACAGTCTGGTACTGGCACAAAGAACAGACACATTGATCAATGGAACAGAATAGAGAGCCCAGAAATGGGAGAACTGGACTGGTACATGCCAAAAAAAAAAAAAAGAAAAGAAAAAAGAAGAGAAACTAGACTTCCAACTTACATCACACATCAGAATAAACTCGTAATGGATAAAATACTTAAATATGCTATATTATATTATAAATATATAGTAAGCCAGTTAGTGATAGACAAATACCATATGATCTCACCTGTAAGAGGAATCTAATGAACAAAATAAACTAATGAGCAAAATAGAACCACAGGCATGGAAACATGGAACAGACTGACAGTGATTACAGGGGTGGGGGGAGGAGGATAATGGTGGAAAGAAAGTTCAGGGACTAGTCAAGGAGCATGTATGGACGACCCATGGACATGTGCAACAGGGTGGGTGTTGACTGTGGAAGCGGGGGATGGTTTAGGCAGAGGAGAGCAAAGGGGGAAGTATTGAGACAATGGTAATATAATAACAATAAAAATTTTAATAAATGAATATCCTGATGGATAGGGAAGCATTTAATAGTAGTGTTTACTTTATGGGCAAGGACTTGAGTTTTTAGAGAAACGCGTAGCAAAGAAAGTGACTTTTCACTGTAGATTTTGATTTTTGTATATTTTTCTATCAGCTGCATTTAAACCACCCCAAAACTTAACAGCTTTGAACAATTACCATTTATTCTATTTCAGAAACCTGTAGGTTGGCTGAAGAGCAACTGTTCTATTGTGGGCTTAATTGAGCTTGAGTCTAAACTGCAAAAGGGGTCCATGTATGCTCCACACATATTTTATCCTTCATCCAAGATATAGGATGAATAGGATGACCTATTCATTCAAGATATTTCCTACTTATGATGCCAGAAGCACAAGAACGAGTACCTCACCATGCATACACAATTTCTTTTGTCATAGCAGTTAATATCCCTTTGGCTCAAGTATGACATGTCCAAGCCTAAAATCTATGGGATAGAAATATAGTTCACTGAACATGAAACCAAATAAATTTAAATGTCCCAAACCAGCATCAGTGGAGAAGTACACTCTTACTTCTATGTAGGTTAGAAAGAAATGATTAGTAGCTTAAAGACAACTCATCTACCATGTCTGTAAATGCATCACCTATTTATTTTTGATCTGCTGGTGGGAATCTGCATGTGCAGAGGGCCTTCTTAAGTTATATGAAGATTTTCTACCGTGTGGATGGTTAGTATTGCTAAGCCCAGTATTGATCCATGGTAAATTGTATATGTAAAGCAGAGACAAGCAAACAAAGTAAAAAGAGTAGAAATGTGTATGCCTTTAGGCTAACCACAGGAAAGAGAATTAACCAACTGTACAATTATTAGAATAAACATTCCTCATGCAGTTTTTCCAGAGAATAGAAAAACACATCATTGGACAAGCTAATCATATAAAGAGATTGTCTGAGTAGCTAGGATGACCAAAGAAGAAATTTAAAAAAATAAAAAAAAAGAAAGAGGGCATTTTAATTTTGAGGACCTATTGTTCACTTAACTCTATCTAACCTTATACAGGGAATTTATAATGCTCACTGGCAGAATAATTTTTGTTATTTCTTTAGCATATAATTTATTATGAAAATAGTTTTCAATCAGTTTTTTTTTGTGGGGAATCTCATTTATTTTTTCATGTTTCTATGGTTGAACATTGTTCTGGTGCTCAAATTTGCATTTCTTTGCTTCTGTTTTGTTGCAATTAAAAGCAAAGCAAGAAGAATGAAGACACCCTGCAGTTTTCAGGCAACTTTGCATTATTTTCCTTCCAATTTGTTATTATTAACCTTTATTAAAGATTAAGGAAATGATGAGTTCATTTCAAAGGTATCTTGATTTTTCTGAATTTTAAATTTTTACATTAGAATTAAAAACTCAGTTAATTGTATCAATGGCATCATAATGTTTACAATCAGCCTTACAATTTTTTTTTTCCTGAAGGACATTGGTGCCAGTTTTGTCCTGAAGTCATAGTTGGCTTTTGGGAGCCTTCTCTTCAATAGTGACTCAATCAGAGGAGAAAGAGAATTACTGTGGTTGAAAGATGTAGAATAGGAAACACGAGGCTAATGTTGGCTCTACTTTGGCCAAGTCACGTAGGTTGCAGCCTCACCTGATAAAGGAAGATATAAATCTTGTTGTTCCCATCTTAATTTTATATAAAAATCTCATAGAAGAGTCTGGTATACCCAGAATGGAGTTCATATTGTCACCAGAAATTTCTACTTTCCTATGGTAGGTTGATTTAGATTTAAGATGTTAAGTGCATAAGTACAAAAGGAAAGGGACATCATTCCACTCCATGGTGTAGCACAAACTCATTGGCAAAAGCTGGTGACCATACAGACTTTAGTGAAGCTGTGAAAATCTTAAGTGGAAGAGGGAGAAGAACCATTAAACCCATGATGTAGGCACAAAGTGCTCAAAACCTGCATGATCACATAAACCTGAAGAACTAAAGAAAAAAAACGGGAGTCTTTTTGGATTTTAAATACACTGAATCCAAGTTTGTCCTTCACTATGTCTGCCTGCCCCAGGGTCAGCTGCTAAGATGAAGATAATAACCTGCAAGTGGACATTTAGAAGAGAAATGTGTGTAGAAGAAAAAGTATATCAGTGTTAAATAGGCAAAGAAGACTTTATTCAGGACTACTGAAGCTCTTGCGGGTGTGACTAAGTGGATTAAGCACCAGCCTGTGAACCAAAAAGTCTCCGGTTCGATTCCCAGTCAGGGCACATGCTTGGGTTGTGGGCCAGGTCCCTGGTGGGGGATACCAGAGAGGCAAGCACACTTTGATGTTTCTCTCCCACTCTTTCTCTCTTCCTTCCTCTCTGTCTGAAAAAAAAAAAAAACAAAAAAAACCCTACAATAGGAGAGTGAGACAATAGGGCAGTGAGATTGGAATCGACTCCACAGAAACAAAAGGCAGAAGGGCAGAAGAGTGTCCAGGGTTGGGGTGATCTAGTAGAAAATGACTAGATGTGATAAACCATCTGTACTTGTTGAAATTAGGCTTCTACCCTCCCACAAAGACAGTGAGATAGGGGTGCTATCTTTCTTGATAATTGCATTTCAAAGGGATGGCTCTAAGGTTGTAGAAAAAGACATCTCTGGGATTTAAAACTGTCAGGCTGGGAGAAGTTTTACATCTCCGAAGGGGAAAAGTAAATGTTCTCAGAAAAGATTGGTTAGAGGCCTGCAGTGAGGAAGAAACCTTCCTAAAGTTCAGTCAAACTGAGGGGAACTTTAAGGCCTTCTTGGTCAGATGTAGGGACAGTCTATTTAATATGATCATAACAGAAAAATTAAGGAAAACAATAAGGGCTAAGGAGAGGAACAGACTCATTTGATTTTTTGCCATCCACAGTAAAACACAATAGGATGAAGAAGTGGTTCTTATCTTCAGGGGGTTTGCTTCTTGTAAGAAATGTGATGTATACACACACATATACTCCGATAACTTTAGAATACAAACTTCCAAAAAAATGTTATAGAAGCCAAAGGGATAATGGTTCCCCCCCCACCACTGGCAACATCTTTTATTCTAAAGTTAATAAGTATATTTAAACATATATGATGTTTATATATCACTTTTTCTTTTTACTTTTATTTTAATTTTTTCATTATTTATTTCTTTATTTATTTTTCAGTTACATTTGTCCTGCCTTTTTCCCCATTGCTATTCCCTACCATGTCCCCCCTCCAACTCTTATGGTTAAGATCTCACCTATAAGTGGAACAGAATCAACAACAACAAAAAGAGCAAAATAGAGCCAGAGACCTGGAAATGAACAGACTGACTGTGACCAGAGGAGTGGGAGGAGGGGAGTAACAGGAGAAAGAAGGGGAAGAGGCAAGCCTAGAACACGAATAAAGGACTCAGAGGGCATGGGCACTGAGGGGTGGATAATGGTTTTCGAGGTGATTTCATGACAGTGGTTGATTTCATACAAAACCTGAAATTAGAATTTGACTGGTTAAAAGAAGGGTAGAGGATCCAAAATAACTGAATTGCCATCTTTTAACAAATTTTATGACAATATAGTATCGAAAACACAGTTTTAAAAATTGAATGTTTGTAAAGGAGATTTATTTTAACATCATCCATTTATTTATTTATTTTAAATACTTCAATGGAACTCCAGATGTGTTATAAATCTACTAGCTATTGTGTATTCAAAGATAAATACTATCCTATCCTCTCAGATTACTCATGGATTCATAGGATAACTGGTTAATAAACACACAATTACAAGACAAAAGCGTAGATGTTATAACAGTAAATTATGTGAAATGGAGACCTGTGAAAGGAGAGGTCAACTGTGCCTTTGCATCAGAAAAGCTTTCAAAGAGTTTGAAGCATTAGAGGATCAAAGTGCTTTTTGTAGCACTGTTCTGGCAAATCAAACTAACTAGGAAGAATACAAAGATGAACAAATAAGGGGTGGAAGGGAGGTTTGGAGATGGAATATTAGAGGACAGTTGTAATTTTTGCTTTCTTCCAATTTATCCTCTAAACAGCAGTCAAAGTGGTTATTTTAAAACAAATGAGATCGTGTCATTTCTCCGCCCTAAGCATTCTGTGGCTTTCCATTGTCTTTCGAATAAAATAAAAATTTATTTTCTTGACATACTAACCTCTTTCTATTTTTCCAGTTGCAAACTTAATTCCTTTTCTTCTTTGCTACTTACTAATTTTCAAACTCACTGGCCTGGGCTCAGTTTCTAGGAGGTGAAAGACTCATTCTCCTCTCTGATTTTTACACTTCTGGATTCTTCTCATCTTTCAGCTCACAAGGTTAATGCCACCTTCCCATAGACACCGCCCCAGAGCATCTGTGTAAGTATCCCACCGTCCATATTCTCAGTGACAGTATCAAGTAACTTCTGTCTTGAAGTTCTTAAATGTGTGATTATATTAAGCACTGTTTATTTGTGCATTTTCTATTTCTCTTAAAAGTGAATAATTTTAGGTCTTTAACAAAGATTTCCCTAATAAATAAATACTCAGTTTTGTTTACAGTCCATGGGGGAAAAACAAGCAGAATATTGCATATAACATAGCAATATGTAAATTAATATTTGTAAAAAACATCCCCACAAAGAAACAAAACACTAAAAGGCCAAAACAAAACTAATACAAATGTTTATTTATACAAGGAGGCACAGAACAGAGGGAGGAGATTGTAATGGATGTAAGATGTTTTTGAGTGTATATTGTTATTAGTTCTGAATTTAAACACACAAAGTTTTTATATATTACAAATTAATTTACATAAAAATGCAAGTCTTAAAATTTGAGGACAAATTAAAACAAATATTTCACATTTGTGATATAACCACACAGACAAAACAAATCATTTTGACAAGATTCAGAATATAGTATTTCGGCTATACATCTTCAGTGAAATGTTTACAAACAGAAGAAACCCAAGGTTTTTAAACCTCATTCAGTTTTATTGCTCTAGTTAGGATGTTACCATGGTAATTCAAAATTTGATTTTTGTATATTACAGAATAAAGCAAATAAAAAGTTAATAATTTTGTAATTATCAGTATGACAGAGATATAAGCATATTTTAAAAAGTTAAAATTATATATGAAATTTGATGTCAGTATGAATTCATATTATTTTTTATTTAAATAAATTTCGGCATCTCTGTCCACTGGAAAGACCCAGAATCTACATCAACTCACTGGCTTTGTGCACCCACGTGCACATATCATGGTGTCTACACATTATCCCACCAAAAGTAATCAGGGCTGCTTAAGAAAATAGCTTGTTCCAGGTTTAAGGCATGAACTATAAAAAACAACATAGAATACCTTGCTATGCCAGAAATCAAGACAAGTATCAGAGGCTAATGCAAGCACGCCAAAAAGTCATGGCTGACAACCTTAAGGAGATCCCATCACCAAATTTGGGACAATTTAAGAAACAAAACAATAATAAAAATACCTGTAATCAATTTAAAATATTAAATGTGTATTTTATACCTATGGTTTTAAAATAGCTCTCAAAAAGAATGCCAAAACAAGGAAAATCTTTGTCATTATTAAATATATCTAGTGCACCAATAATTTACTCAGAAAGTTGATTATAAATAAAATAAGCATTTTCTTCCCTTTTCTCTAGGATATACACTTTAGATTGTTAAATAATGCTGGTTAATGTGGAAACATTCTTTGTATATGAATTTCTGTTAATACATATAAAAGAAAGACAGAATTGCAAATTCAAAACTTTTGCAACCACCACTGTAATAATTATATCAAACAAGAATTATCAAAATACTGAAAAATATTTTGTGAGAAGCTAATGGAGTATACTTATTCTTAAAGACGAAAAGTATCGCCCCAAAGGGTTATTTGCTGATATCAAGATGAAAAACAAATAAACAAAATATCATGACTTTACAGTAGGAGGAAGAAGTTACCACTTCCTGAATGATTCTAGGACAACCAAGCATTAAGTACCTCTTAATAGGATGCAGTATACTATACAGAGCACCACCTATACAATGTTCCTGACAAAATGCCAAGTACAAATCTGATCATCTCTTATAACTTACTTCTAGTTTATAGAAAATATGGGAGTGAGAGCAATAAAATTAAATGATACCACAAAGAAGTAATGTGGGTCATTTTAATATAATCCATCATACTCTGTCAACAATTCAATGATGTAAAAAAGACTTTTTGTGTATTAAAAGATTAACTAAAGAAAAATGACAGTAAAATGCAATATATAGACCTTGTATGAAGCCTGATTTGAACACCAAGAATAGAAAGACATACTTGAGACAATTGAGAAAATTCAAAATATGGAATTGGTATTACTGTATATGATATTAAAGGCTGTTGTGGTTTTAAAACATGTCTTCAAATTTATTTGACACTCCTTTCATTGAAAGAGTGTATATTCATCTCCCTGAATATGGACAGTCTTACTGTTGCTTTGACCAACAGAATGCGTCAAAAGCGACTCTGTGATTTCTCAAGTTAAGTCATAAAAAAACCTTGTGTTGTTTGCCTAGTAATCTTGGGTCACTCACTCAGCAGGAGCAAACTCTGTGTAGGAAGTCAGTTACCTGAGATTGCCATGCTGTCCAGCATACATTAGGTATCCAATTTGTCACTTAAGGTCATCACTGCTAAGGCAAGAGATACAAGATTCAAACAATCTTAAATCCTCTAGTCTGGCCTGTTGCCAGCCGAGTACCAATGAATAACCAGAAGTAGCAAAAAAATCACCTAGCCAAGCACTACTTATTTTCCTAACCCAGAGATCCAGGAATATAATAATTTGCTGCTGTTTTACACCACAAAGTTTGGTATATATATGTTTTATGTAGAATGGATCCCTGAAATTATTAACAGTTGTTAATTTTTTTAGGTGGGTGATGGTATTAACATTTTGAAAATGTATTTTTGCTGGAAATACAATATAACATATTTAAGTATAAACTATTTTGATATCTGGAATTTGGATGAAGCATATATGACTAAATAATTATTAAACCTATGTTTTGCACATAT
Source organism: Desmodus rotundus (assembly GCF_022682495.2). Taxonomy (NCBI): domain Eukaryota; kingdom Metazoa; phylum Chordata; class Mammalia; order Chiroptera; family Phyllostomidae; genus Desmodus; species Desmodus rotundus. The sequence continues at coordinate 69,621,546 of NC_071388.1, read as the reverse complement.
GAAAGTTTATTGCATCATACTCTACATTTCTTTGAAGTTTTATAATTTTTTAAATGATATACAGGAGTATAATTAACGATTTCTGTTATAGACTAAAGCAGGACAGGGAAGGGAAGGCTTAAGTCTCCTTTAATGTTCATCTTGTCCTAGAAGAAAGCAAGAATTAAGATAGGATTTGACAGAGTTAAAAGATAGACTTGGGAAGAATTAAAGGTAGAATGAAGCTAAGATATGAAAAAGAATTTTGAAATTATCAAAAAACCCCACTTTTTTACTGCAATTATGTATTTTGAATGGGTGCACTTCCCAACAGTTTGTGAAATCATTTGAACAAGGGCATTATCTTCACCTTTCTATTCTTAGTAGCTAGCATATTGCCTGGTGTTTGGGGGGCACTTAATAAATGTCACATAAAGGAAGAAAAAACTTTGTGAAAATAGGAATATAAGAACAAACTATATAAATTAGCTCAATAACTCAGTATCAGATCTATAGAGGGGAATGCACTGAGGGGTAAGTGCCTATATTCAGGGCTCTGCGCACTGGGCTGTCACGTTGGAGTGAATATTATGGATGTGCAGACCACGACATTCAAACCATGCCGTGTATGGATGGAGGTAGGAAATGGAGAGAGGAAAGCAAGCACTGTAAATTAAAGTAACTTCACCACCCATTGAAAACTTTACAAATGTTTTTAAGCGCATACTAACTTTTCACCATGTTAAAAGAAAAAAAAAACTGATAGTAGGAGAGGATGTCTCGCTCAGAAAAGCATGCCGTAGGGAGAGAATACACCGTAAAAGGTGAGATACGATGATGGTAAGCATCATCATCACCGATACTTGAGTATCAGGTACTTTGCAATCATTATTGCTAATATGTGCAGTGTCTCTGCATGGGAAGTATTGTTATTTTACTTTTAAAGATAAAGAAATCAAAGGTCAGAGATTTAAGTACTTTGCCACAAATCTTACATGTATTATTGACATGTGGCAAGAACAATACAGTTAACAACAGTAAACCAAAACAGCAGTAAATAATATTTTCATTTCTCTGAAAGAACTTTGAGACATGGAATCATGCAGCTCATAAGTGGCTAAAGTTGGAGGTCTTCCTGACTCCAAAACATTTGCAATAAAATCAAAAGTATAAAATGATCTGTAACACCAGATTGAAGAATGTTAGTTTAGATACAAATGCTTATAGTTGTGAATATTTACCAAAAACACCCCTGAAACAGTGGGTCAGAAGAACTGTCAGTATTTTTACACAAGGAAAACTACAGGTTGTAAAATGCAATGTGATGTGTGTTACTTTGTTCTGACCCTGCTATGGTAATAGCTAAAATTAATTTCTCAAAACAGGAATTTGGCAGAGGTATTTGGAGGTTAAGAATACCCCTATGAGAACAAGAAGAAATTAAAAAATATATAAGAGAGATGATGAAGGGTAGAGAATCCCTGCTCACCTTTCCAGATGTCACAAAGTGGTGGTTCGTATTTAAAAAAACGATAAAAAGAAAATTCCCCTGGGAAGGAATCAAGCCAAGAGCTTTAAAGAGCAAAATAGCTGCAGTAATGTTTAAAGGCGTACACAGACTGAAAATCAAGGTGAGGACTTGGAAACAGAAATTCATGCAGAAATAGCGGATCTTTTGAAATAGGGTGATGAGAGAAGAGAAAGAGAAAGGAAGACAATAAAGAGCTCCAACAGATATGCGATGTTGTGCAGGGAAAAAAAGGACAAAGGGGAGCAAAGCTGGTACAGGTTAACTAGGCACTAAGGAAAGCAATGGCGATGTCCGTGTTCCCTAAATAACGGGAGTGATCTTGAGAAAGCAACTTCAGAAACAAGAAAGAAGTAGGAATCTGAGCTGATGCAAGGTGCCAACAAAATAATAATCAAGTGATTTATTAGAAACTACCAAAATTCAAGAAGTGAATTCCAGGGGAAAAGAACTCTGGTGAAATATTATAAAGCAAGCACATTTTAGATATTATTTACTAAAATATTAAAATGGTCATCGTTGGAATCTGAAGTTGTTAATTTTTTTAATTGAAGGATATGTATTAAAAGTCAGAGACTTTGAAACTACTTTGATTCCTAGAGTTTTCCAAGCGTAGCCTGTGACATGCAATAGGCACCACAGTAGGAGGGTAAAAAAGCAGTTGGGCTGAGGAATCTGAAGAGACATCATGTTTTAAGAGGAAAGTGGGAAGAACATTAATTTTATTTCCATGAAGCAAATGTTTGATTAGAAAAACAACAACAAAAACAGTTTCTCTTTGAGACCATCTGTCTGAACATTGCTAAAGTATGTGAACACATTTCCCATCAACACCATCAGCTGCCCATATGCAGCGGTGGGGGAATGTGTGTGAAGGGTGTGTAACTCAAGGTGCCAGAGAAGTGGGGCAAGCCTGCTTTCCTCGCTTCTCTGTGTATATAGTCTGAAAACTCTTTTACAAGGAGATTCTTAGGTACTTCCCGGGAAATAAAATACGCAAATGAAAATGGGATGCTGGTATACAGCCTGAAATGAATTTTGTTTCATGCAGATGACGCTGCTTTTTGAGTTACGAAGAGCACAGGGTGTGCATGAATATGAATAGTGTTCTCCCTAGAACAGTAGGAAGCACAATTAAACAAATCAAAGTAGCAAAACCATAAATGTGGTACCAGATGCACAAGTGGCACTATGAATGAAACGTGACAATTCAGAGATCAGTTCAAGGAGAATTATTGGCCTGCGATTTTAGAGAGGAAGGTGGTACAAAATAAAATAAAGCATGCGAAAGCAAAGTAAATGAAGAAATTAAGAGGAAATCTATTGGAAGATAGCAAAGGCTGAGTAAACAGCTTCCAGTGACAGGTTTTCTGAGCCTTAGTTTTATGTGGCCTCCCCGCAGCACAGGGCACTTCTGGCAGGGTTTTTGAGGTTCCATTGGATACAAAGGGATAAGCTAGAAGAGGGTCGTATACCTGTCTAAAGGAGAAGAACTATTGTTGTGTTTCCATGTTCCATAGTGAACTGTAACAATATTTTCAGCAACACACTTCACATTCCACTAGCTCACGTGTAGAAATGAAGGAATGGAACTGTTTTACTGAAGATAAAAAAATGTTTTTGAAGGAAAAAGAGAAGAAATCACAAAAAGTACATGGTGAAGTGGATGACAGTGTAGAATATAAAGCCTAAGACTTAAAAGAAAACGCTGGGAAAGTATCACACATGAATATCAAAGGAGATGTATCTGTATAAAACAGAAATTGATGATCTTGAGGATGAAGATACTAAAAAAGGTTTTTAAACATCTAAGGAAAGCAGTAGAACTGAGTCAAAGGCAAGAAGTCTTTTTGGAATTAAAAAAAAAAACAACTTATGATTAAAATACATATACATTAATGTTTGCCCAAGAGACTCAGGAGAAAAGAAAACCAAGGTGCACAGTGCTAGAGGATCAGATGGCTCAGGTTATAAAAATAACAGTCACATCCCAGCCAGTGTGGCTCAGTTGGTTGGAGCATCATCCCCTAACCAAAGGGTTGCCAGTTCGATTTGCTGTCAGGGCACATGCCTGGGTTGGGGGCTCCATCTCCAGTCCAGGTGCTTACAATTCTTGTCTGGGTGCCTATGTTTCTCTCTAACATCGATGTTTCTCTCTCTCCCTTCTCTCCCTTCCTTTCGCTCTAGAAAACCAACAGAAAAAATGTATGTGGGTGAGGATTAAAATAATTAATAATAATAATAAACACATATGCATACACATACATCTATATATTTATGTTGTTGAATTGCTTACACACTCTTACAAACATGTATTGTTTGATGTTTATAATAATCCTTCAGGCTGGAAGGAAAGTTATCTTAATTCCTACTTTGCGGTGAAAACACTGAGTTTCAAAGAAACCTATGGACACCACTGAAAACACAAAATACCTATCAATGCTTATTGTCATCAGTTTTGTTTACTTGTGAACTCAGTTTCTCTTTTCCCCTGGAAAAGCCAAATCTGTGAATCTATTAAAATTCCCATGTCTGCATTGTAAAACCCAGTAGTAGGCACACCTGAATGATACTCTGGGTACACACTTACCCTCGAAGTTGCGGCTCGTCCGTCTTACTTGACCCGTATTGATCAATCTCTCTGTGCAGGTCTCACTCCTAATTGTGATTTTTTCTCCAGTTTTCTGAAAAGACTAGATCATGCATGACAGGGTTCCTGCTCTCTTACAAAATCACCCATAGCTTCTTATCTGTTGAGAGCCAGGTCTTGTGCATCTCCAAATTCCTGTTTAAGTTCTCTTTAACTCAGAGTACTTAGAAGAAAACACTATAATGTCAGTGACTATCAGCATTGCAGGCTTTCACAGGAACCACAGTTCTAACGCCCTCTTGAACACAGAATGTATGTGAGCTTCTGGTCATCATTCTTGGGAGAAAAACATACTTGCCCATTATTTTAGCCTTAAACACTCCAACTATACTTTACGCTTTATTTAGCATTTTGCTGAATCTATGTCAAGGAAGAGATCTCTGTGTCTCTTGCATAACATCTCTGTATCAAAAGCTGCTTATATGCATCTATATGAGGTCTGTTCACAGTGTGAGCAACATGCAGAATCCTTCCTTCATAACTTTTGGTTATGAAGAAACATGGAGCAATTAAATCTCCTCTGTATTCAGGAGTGAATAGAGAAAGAAGAGGTTTAACCACAGACAATTAAATCCTGTGCATTTAATTGTCATCAAACTATTCCATAACTTCTTCATTAATTCATGCATTTATTCAGCAAAAGTTGTATCTTTAGTAATATAAGGCCACTTATAAAAATTGTGTTCAGACAGTATGGTAAACAATTTAGACGTTCCTCAAAAATTAAAAATACAACTACCATATGATCCAGCAATCCCATTTCTGAGTATATATCTTGTTATATATATAACTTAAGCACTCTGTCATTTTATAGATGATTAGCAATGTCCTAATCATGCTACAGTCCTTCATAATGCCATTTTAATGGCTGCATACTTTTCCAGCTGATCCTTTCCGATGGGTATAGTTACATGTTTACACATATAATCAATTTGATCATTTCTCTGTTTGGTATTCATATAACTGTCAAAACTTCACTGTTATGAAAGTGTTGTATTAAGTATACTTGAGGTGAACATGAATGCATCCACAAATATTTCTTCTGAGAAATTCCCAGAATCTAGTTTGGGGGCTTCTAATTTATATGGCATAATGTGGCTAAATCACACTATAGACAAGTTTGAACTTTCTTTTTTACTGACAGGCTGTTTAAAATGCATGCCCATTTCTTTGCACCCTTGCAAACAAGAGGCACCATAAATTGTTTTAAACAAAAACAAAATAAAATATAAAAACTAAAGGAGAGAATGTCTGTTTATATTTTCAAATATATTTCCACTGGTACATTCAACTTTTTCTCTATATAGTATATAGAGTATACACATTTCTATTTCTATTCTCTATTTCTATTGCTACCTCTATATATCTAATTCTATCATTTTCTATCTATCTATCTATCTATCTATCTATCTATCTATCTATCCCATTCCTCACCTGTTCCCCATTGATGAACCACCTAAGTTCTTAACTCTGAAGTCATATATGTTGTGTACACATTCTTATGGGACAGGGCTTTCAGTGACTCCAGGTCACCAGATTTTTCTAGACTTTTCTGTGGATTGACTGAAAGGTATCACTGGGAAGAAAGGCTGCAGATGAAGAGAGCTCATGATCCTACAGCAATGACTAACCTAGAAGGAAGGCTGGTAGAAAAGTCTCAGGAGGTGGCAAATTTGAAAGACGTGTTTTGTGGACACTAAGGAGACTTCTGAAGATAAAGAGGTTATTTGGAGAATAAACCTTTGTAGTGAAGTGATGTGATGGAAGAAGCAATATTGCAAACATGGTTCTCACCAGGAGAAAATGTATTATGGTTAGCATGTACCATATTTTTCAATACAAGTAAACAGAAAGGGTTTGAGGTTATTAATCAATCATGTTTTAATGCAAATAAGTTTGTGCCTGTTGCTTTTTTCCTGACAAAGTTGCTCTTCAAAAAAAAAAAAAAAGAAACTGTAATTTATCTGAGTTTGCAGTTCTTTGCAATGTGAATTATTTATATGTCTGAACTCTTCTTCCTATTCCTACAGTAGGAACCTGATGAGATATACTGCGCACAGGGAAGGAAAGTACCAACGTTTGTAAGAGAGTGGAAGATAAGACGATCATTGCCAGTGTTAACGTGTCCTAGACCAAAATTTTGCCTAAGGGTGTTGCTAGGGGACAAAATAAGGAGAAAACAGTATTTTCCTTGAAGTTCTGAATGGCTGCTGCTGTCACTCAAAACACAGGTGATTACAATTATTACATTATTTTGACTACAGGGTCATTTACATGGATTTCTTGGTGAGGCCAAGGTCTCTAGCACCATTTGTAATAATCATTCCACGGAACCATATCTTCCAACATCATGTCAACTGGTACATTTTTCTTGTTCCTGCTATTTTCAAACACCAGTTCTAGTTGTTAATGTGCTCTAGAGAAAAATTAAGTCCCTTCCTAGCAACAAGAAGTTCGTAATCTGGTTTTGGGGCAGACTCTTAATTAGAATATATAATAACATATGATGGGAACTCAGAGTTCCAGGAAAGACCATAAAAACAGCACAGCACTGGTTTACACATCAAATCTTAGGATTCCTCTTCACCCAAAACTAGATTCTTCCTGTATTTATGTGTGGTTTGAAAAAGAAGATACCATACTAATTCAGAGTATAACTATCTTTCCTGGAAGAAGATAGATGATTTATTTTTTCAGCCATAACAAAACAATGAAGCATTTTTAAAATAAGAGGTATGACTGAGGATCGTTTCTAGATCATGTTCACACAAATGTGTAGAGACCATGTATTTGCAAACAAGCTTAAATTTACTTCAACACAAAAATAAGCCAATTTCAATTTTCTAACCACTTTCTTTGCTATTTTCTCCGGTGGTTTGTTCTTAAGGTGTGTATTTTTGTAAAATGGGTTATACATGAGTGAACGACACTGGAGAGCAAGTGAAAAAGAGAGTAATTGTTTGAGAAGCTGGCCTTTAGGGGGAGGTGATTGTGGAATATATAGAGAAAATAAAATTTTCAACATCTTCTTGGAAAGAACTTTTTCAATTTTGAAATGTATGATTCCCTGTAATCCTTCTACCAGTAAAGTCTGTAAATCTTGCAAAATGGTTTCTGTGCCAGGTATATTAGAATTCTTTGTTTTTAGAATCAATGGCCATGATCTTGTATGTGTTTTTATGTGTGTGAGCTAGAGGGAGAGGGAGACATTTTGTTGTTTTCCATTATAAATGCCGGGTATCCATGGCCTTTATGTGATAGCTATTTTTTCTGTTTTCTGGTATCCTATTATTTATTTATCGCCCCCACACCCCAGGAGATATATACAAGGTCTGTCCAGGAGGTATCTATGTAATATGAAACATAGAGATATTTTTTGAAGATGCAAGATACAAGAAAGTGTGTACATAGGACAATGACGCCTCAGTCTCCTTGAGACCTCACACAATTCTCCCAATCGCCATCAGCTGTCCTGTTGTATTTCCCTAAATTTCACTGATGGTCTGAAATCTCTTCCCTTTCAAATGTGATTTTAATTTTGGGAAAAGCCTTAAGTCTCAGGGCACGAAATCTGGGCTGTAGGGGGTGGGGCTGAGTCACCTGGATGATTTGATGTTTCGACAAAAAACTCTGCATAAGAAGTGATGCCTGAGCAGGTGCATTGTCATGATGAAGCTGCTAATCACCAGTTGCCTGTAGCTATGGCTTTCTGAATCATCCAAAGAGTTTCCATGGAGGAATGTTCAAGCTTAAAGCAAAATTTGATGTAGATTAATTGCTCTATTTGCTCAGTCATTCTGAATGTGACCACCACACAGTACACATGTTCACTCAACAGCATCTACTGCCCCCACTGACTAGCACAGTGAAGTCCTCATTGTTTATGCATGTGCATTCGAGTCCACTCTCCTTGGCTGCTGGGTTCCCTCAGTGTCACACAAGGGTTTTATATTAACAATAGCTAGACTTTTTCCAGACAGACCTCGTATATCCCAGCATATCTATTAACCTTCATTTTTTAAAGATGGCAAAATGACTAACTCTGAAAAACCTTACAGTTTGTACAGCAGCTGGCTTGTATGATATCTAGCAAATGGATCTACACACATGTGAGTGCTTAATGGTTTGTTTTTTCACTTGATTTTAAAATTATTTTGTAACAAAATATTAAATGCATTCCCAAATATTTTATAATAAAATATTTATTACAAAAATAAAATATTTGGGAATGCATTTTAAGTTTGCCACTGAAAATCACTGAATTAAGATCCATTACCTTCCATGTAACTAAATAAGCCAGAATGTTTTATTGTTACTATTAAGCTGGAAAACCCTAAGAAATAAAAACTTAAGATTTCTTTCTGTAAACTTGATTCATTGACATTCTGAGTCTGAGTTTTAACGATTTAATTTCTTCATAGACAGATAATAGATATTTAAAATGATTTTCTTGTTTCAGGTTTGCTAGCTGAGGGGGAAGTTGCCAGGTAAGCATGTAAGCATATTGGTCAATCTAGCTTGATTGCTTTCCTCCAGCAATGGGCAATTTTAACTTCCTATCACATTTATAGTCATTATATTTGAGAAAGGGCAAAATAGGTTAATGAAGTCATTATAATTTTATTCAAATGATATATATTTTTAAAGTTCAATCTATTAACCTTCATAGAAGCAGACACCAAGCACCACATTTTATTGTCTTCTGGAGACCCTTGCTCTACAGCACCTGTGAAAGACACGGACAACACGTTTCCAAATGCCGGAATGAATATAAAGTCATTGTCGTCAGCAAACACATTTATGAAGTAAACTTTTTGCGAAGAATAGATGATTTTTATTGAAAATTAATGTGTTCCTTTAAGCATTTAATCATATTTTATCAAATTCTGCCCTTCAAAGGATGCATATCAAAGTGGTTTCTAAAGAATACCCAGGTGTTAGACTGAGCTGAAATTTAAACTTCATTACTTAATAGTTATTTGATTTTAAGCAAGGTAGTGAACCTCTTTAATCAGCAGTTTAGTCATCAGTCTCTTCCTCTGTAAGATGGACATATTGATAAGACTAGATCCCCTGTGATGGGAATGAGAAAATAAATATAAAATCACAGTGGTTGACATATAAGATGTTAATAAATTTTATCTATTATCATTGTTGTTATCATCATTATTACTATGTCAAAGCCTTTAAAACTATGGAACTTTAGGAGATAAATTATATAGAGTCCCTTCCTCTCAACTTTTTGGTGAACAAGTGAGAAAGCAAAAAGAATGTTAATATCATAACATTGCACTTAGATCTGACCTAAACACCTTACCTACAGTAGCTCATTCATATTGTCAATGACTATATTAGGTAAGATTTGTGAATATACATTCCCATTGTACAGATGAAAAAAAAGGACAACATGGGATAAGATATTCATCAAAGTTAGATGATAGAGTCCAGTTGGAATATGAAGCCACCAGTCTGGATCTGAGCTATCATTTTGTTTGTTTGTTTGTTTGTTTGTTTTCTCTACAGTATCATAATGATATATACTTCTTACAAACTCTTGAATCTTTGGAAAAGAATAAAACCTAGAAAAATCTGAAATACGTCAGAGTGTTTCTATCAGTACTCCTTTCCTGGCTACAAAATCTCGGGTAACAAACACAATTCTTTCTCATAGAAGAAGGACAAATGGCTGTCCTTAACTGCATTCAATACTTTTCTCTGGTTTATAAGTCTGCCATCAGGACACCTGTCTCTGTGCACAAAGTATCCCAAATTTCCAGTGTGGTGAGGAGTTGCCTCACAGTGCACAATTATTACAGCATCCTTTGCCCAGGACAAGCAGAATTCTCAACCTTTTCCCCAAACACTCTGGATACTTTGGGCACAAATGATACATAGTCTTCACCTAAGTTATTTACAGCACATCTATCCTGGGTCAGCACCAGACAATTTAATGAGAGAAATTCAATGCAACCGTCCCCACTTCCTGGAAGCTTACAACATTGTTAAACCAATATTCAGCCAAAATGTATAACCTGATTATGTAATATTGGAGGAGGAATAATATCTGTCTCCAAAACAAACTTACATACACATATTTGGTTATAGATATAGGGGAGAACGCGGCCTGTTTTAGAATTATTTTCTGCCCTCCTGCCAATGACAAGAATCCGGCCATTGATTTATTTATATGGGAGGGGGGTATAATTCCTATTTCATCCTTAGAGAGACAATGTATGTTCTGGGCATCACAGGTTTATACGGGTATATGTTGACTCTGAAAGAAAATGGTTTGTCTTCTAACAACACTTCTGACCATTTCCATACCAAGCAATTGTCTAATTTTATGCAGACACCAAATGAGTGTCCTACAATTAAACTCAATTCTGATACTACAATCCAGAGTTAGCGTAGATCCCACAGGTTAAGGGCCCATGACTGGCCATGTCCAAAGTCAGTCACAAGTAGTGGAACCCTGGGTTATTCACACTTCTGTCTGAACTAGCTACAAATCAAGGGTTTTCATGAAACCCTCCTCAGGTTTGAAAATTTGCTGTAATGTCTCACAGAATTCAGGGAAACACTTTATTTACTATTACCAGTTATTATAAAGGATAAACGAACAGCCAGGTGAACTGGTTCACAACGGTCCCAAGAGCAGGAGCTTCTATCCTCGTGGAATTGGGGTTTGCTACCCTCCCAGCATGTGGATGTGTTCGACAACCTGGAAGCTATGTGAAACCCATAGTTCCAGAATTTTTATGGAGACTTTATCAAGTAGGCATTATCAATTGCTCACTCAGTCTTCGGCCCCTCCCCTCTCCCCTGAGGATGGGAGCCGATGGGGCTGATAGTTCAAAGTTTCTCATCGTGGCCTGATCTTTCTGATGACCAGCCCCATCCTGAAACTATCCAGGAGCCCATAAAGAGTTACCTCAGTGAAACAAAATATGGTTCTATTGCCCAGGAAGTTCCAAGGGATTTAGAAGATTCTTGAAAGATACACCTATCACCCCATTACTGAGAAAATTACAAGAGTTTTGGGAGGTCTGTGCCAGGAACACAGAGCAAATGCATATTTCCTATTATGTCACAGCCTCTCCACCTTGGTGAGGTGTGGTCACCATGAAGTTGCACTGATCAGATATTGCTTCAGGAGAAGCCGCTGCAAGGATTTTATTTAGCCTCCAGCTGCTCTGCCTTTAGCCACCATATTTATGAGAGACTGTGCTCTCCATTGGTTCCTCTCAGCCAGCGACAGAGCACAGGGAAACAGGAGAGTCACCTCCATGATGCAGAGCCCTTCTGACAAGAAATCTGGTTGGAGCTCCTCAAAAAACTGGCCCAGACTTTCTCGAGAGCTGCACTTCATGCCGGGGCTGTTCCTGTCTAATCCTCATCTTCCTCCTGTCACAGACATTGGGCCTGCAAGCTGCCTTAAGGGTCACCCTGCCTGTTTCTACTCTCTCCTCTTTTTACCTCTCCATTGGTTAAGTTCCATTCATCTGTTTCTAGGATCCAAAATGACAGCAAACCTTAAACGTTATCTTTTGTCCTATAAGAAGCATGAGGTGTAGAAACCAAAGAAAAAGTTCTTTCAGCTGTGCAAAAGAATAACTTCAGGGATCACTTACATCGTGGCTTCTTATTTTCACTAGGTTTTTGACATAACTATTGTGAATTTATATGTGATATCATGAATGCATTTAATAAATAATACATTTAAATATGCTAACCATTACGTTCAGTTTTTGTTTGGTTTCTGTATTTTTTTTTTTTTTTTTAGCAGAAATGTTGATGTGGGACTTAGTCTGCCTTCATCCTGGATAATTTATAACCACAAGCCAACTCTGACAATTGAGTGGAATTCAAAGTAACACTGTGAGGATTAAAAGCAACAACAACAAAAAAAAAATACAACTGTTTTAAAGTGGTTCAAGACTTTTCGAGCACCTAGGGTTTTGATAAAGGCAAAAGAAAATCTTGTCTGAAAGGATCTTTTTCCGATGATGAAAGAGTTTCCAAGGAGGAAAATGGGCCAATTCACAAATCACAAAATCCACAAAGAAACAAATCACAGAAGAGTGACAGATCAAGAATCAACAAATAGGGTAAGATTCACCAAGATGCCAGAAACATAAGACCCTCAAGTTAAACTTTAGGCAGAAGAAAAATTATGCCAGAAGAAATGAAGAACTAAGACATTAGTAAGTATAACAATGAAAATGAAAACTATGGTTAGAAAAAATAATAATAATGAATTGTGGTGTTAAAAGAAAGATTGAACTAAAAGATGATAATAGCATATAAATTGGGAGAAAGGGATTAGAAAGGGATCAAGTGCCCTTAAATCCTGCTAATGGTCAGGAGCAGGGTACAAATAACATTTAAGAGAGATTTTGATAAGTTCACATACTAAAATTTCCAGGGTGACTAGTAAAAAAATCAAAATGGGACTAACATAAATAACAGAGAAAAAAATCAAATGAAAAATAACCAAATTAATCTATTAGGGCTAGAGAGGGTAAAAAGCCAGAAAGAAAGAAGTAGCAACCTCATGTCAAAAGTTAGGTTCTGGAGTAAAATACACCCATTAAATCTACTAGGCAGGAGACATCTGGAACTTTGCCTTGCTTTGTTCTGAGGCAAAGTTGCACCAAAATAACTGAAATCATTATTAAATTATTCGGCCAACCGTGTATTCAAATGAGAAAAAATGTACAAGGAATTCCCCTCACACTGGTCTATAAGCTAAAATCAATTCGAGGTAAAGATGAATATAAAAGACAAAATTACAAAAGCTTTTGTGTCATTTTAGAGAAATATACAAAGTTGGGCAAAAGCAGGTTTATAGTTGTGAGTTAATAAAGCAGTTATAATAATCATAACCTGCTTGTCTTTCTTCCACACAAACAACCGTGAACTTACTTTTGCCCATCCCTGTATTTACAACTTGGGGATACCAAAACAAGTGACACAAAAGCACACACACAAAAAATAGAGTAAAACACTGACTATGTATCATGACTACATAAATTATTGTTTATTGAAAGCCATAAAAAAGTAAAACTAAGAATCTCTGAGAAAAATTATTTTCAATGCATAAATTACAGATGAAGAGTATTAAGATCATATAATAAAAACTCCAAAAACAAATAAGACAAAAAAATAAAACAAAGAATAAAGACTCAAACTGCATTTAACAGAGTGGGAAATCTGAATCACCATTAAAATAAAAGTGTGTTCAAATGTATTAGCAATATACAGCTACAAACTAAAATCATAGAGTGGTACTGTTTGACATGCAACCACATTGCTATAAAAATTCATAGCCTTCAAACATCAAATATTAGTGATGACATGAAATGACAGAACTTTCATATATTGCTGGCAGGAGGTAATGTAAATTAGCACAAACACTTTGGAAAATTACTTGGCATTATCAAAATAAAATGATGACATATATGTCCATTCAGTAGAAATTCTAATCTTCAATATTAATCTGGAAGCTACTCTTGCATGCCTACTGCAAGAGGCATATATATATTCATTGGAGAAAAAGTATCCATCAGTAATAGAATACATGAATAAATTGGGTTATATCCATACACTGTAATACCATATAGCAATATAAATGGATGAACTTCAGCTACCTGTAACAATGTAGAGGGGATAACCTAAAGCTTAAAGACCTCAAGTTGATCTAGGACAGTATCAAGTAAATATGTACAATTTAATTATATTTTAATAAATTTCAGAAGCATGTGAAATAAATGAGTTACTTAAAAACTCAAAAAGAGTGATATTTTTCCAAAGCAAATGAAAAATAAAACCAAAATCCATGATAGAAATTCCTCCTAAAAAAAAGAAGAAAGAAAATAAAGACAAAGTGGAAGAATGGGGGTAAAAAATAATATGTTAAAGGTGATGAGATTGCTTTGTCCCTTAACAGGGCAATTTGCATATGAGTTTGTTTATTATGAGTCTTTGTACTCTATACCTACTTTAGTACATGTTTTAAATATAAAATTAATTTTAAATTAACTGTTTGCAAGTAAAAATATAATTTTAAAAAATGAACTCAATGAAAAAAACCTCCATAAACATTCAAGTAAAGTAATATGTAAGGCAATTACAAAATGTATACATTTAACTTATACAAAATATCAATTTAATTACACTGGCTACTAAAATGCTATATTGCTATGAGAACTCATACACTTAAAAACTAATTTATGCAAGTTCTAAAAATGCATTCTTTATTACCTCATAAAAAGAAAGTGTCAGCCTCTTTAAACTTTTAGCTTAAGAAATAAAAATTTTGGATCATGCCTAGCTTGAATCTAATTAAATGAGATTTCAAAGACATTCTACTTCTTTCCATATAAACTTTCCTAATACAGAGAATCTCATTAATATATATATATACAATTTAATGTATTACCCATGCTTAGAATTTTCAAATAGCAAATAACAGAGCAATAATTTAAATTATTACTGCTAAAGAGACTAATTCCTTTCTTGACTGAATCCCTGAGTTGGGTAAAATCCCACTTGCAGACCTCATTTTCCCCAGTATATCTTTTTCAGTGAATTCACCTCAGTTGGAAATTGCCATTTTTTCACTCTCTTTTTAAAATTAGGTTATAAGCTCTGTGATAATAGGGATCTTATCTGTCCTATTCACTTATCCTAGGGTCTATCATAGTGCCTAATAAATAGTAAATGCTTTATGAATATTTATTAAATTAACAAACAGGCATTATTATGAGTTAGTGAACAGTGGAGGGATAAGGTAAAAGATGTTTCAAAAGTGATATAAGGTACTAGATCTTTCTCTTACTTAAGGCTTAAGCACCCATATTGTTCTAAGAAAATTCAATTAAATTTATTAAATTATATTTTATTTTTCCTTTGGTAATAAATTTACATTGTTCAAATGTCAGTAAAATATTTACATTGAGAAAACTTGATTACACACTTTCTTTTTCTACTAAATTTATCCCCTACTACTCCCTAAAATAATTGATTTTCTATATACTGTGTAGTCTTCCAGTGTTTCATTGTGCAAATATAAATATTAAAATATATATCTTATTACCTTCCTTTAATTACATATGTTATTAAAACATATGTAACATATAAAAGTTACATATGTTATAAATACTCTTTTACCTCTTTTCATCTTCTCTTAAAAATAAGTGCTGGAGATCTTTCTATATTGGCATACCCACTACTACCTCCATTTTTTGTACAAGTACGTAGCATTCCATTTTATGAATGTACAATATTTCATTGAATTTGTATCCTTGTGTTGTTTCCACTACTGTGCTGTTAAAGATGCTATGGTGATGCATAACCTTTTACATATATCATTTTGGATTTGTTCAGGCCCATCTGGATGATAAACTCCCAGAGGTGGAATTGCCTAGGCAATTTTCATTGCCATGATACCTGATTCCATTTGGCATTGCCAAGGCGTAAGCCCACTATTAATTTTGAATAATACAGCTCTACAGTGATTGTACTATTTGGTATGGCCACCTTGTGTTAATCTGTGTTTTTCAAGAAACAACTGCCAAAATGGCATTAAACATAAAAGGATTATATTCAGGTAAATGCCTCAGAGTAAATCAAGGGAAAATCTTCAGACAGTGATGCTAGTCTTCCAGGAAAAGATAGAGAAACGTTAGGTGAAAGCATTTTAGTCTGCCTTGCTGCTTATGGAATGTTCGGCAAAACTGTCAGAATATCCTTGAGCCAATGTCAGCCAACACAGAGACCCGCTTTTTCGAAGAATAGATCTATTTTAGAATCCTTGCTTGGTCTCAGATGCTGGCTGGAGATGGTTATGGAATGCCAAAGACCATAAGGAAGGACCCTTGATCAGTTATAATCCCTGTAGTTAGAAGTGTGCCAGGCATGTAGCAAAATTACTAGTAAAAAATGAGAGGCTTGACTTTATGGGGTAAACATATGAGCCAATATACAGATGATGTATCACAGAATTGTACACTTGAAAATTATACATTACCCAATATCACCCTAATGAGTTTAATTTTTTTTAAAATGAGGCTAAATTCTCCCTCCCTACTAAAAATGGGGGAAAAGAGTTTCTCCCTCTCCTTTGCATTCAGAGCATTCTCCTTAAAGCACTTTAAATATATATATTTAAATTAAATGTATGTGGTTGATATTGCTTAATAAGATTATATAGGTTTCAAGTGTACACTTCTGTACACATTATCTGCATGGCACACTGTGTGCTCGCCACCCAGAGTGAAATCTTCTGTCACCACAGAGTGGACCTCCTTTGCCCTTTACTGCCTCCCCTGCCAACACCCCTGCCTCTGGAACTACCTGACTGCTGTTATCTATTTTTTTTTTCTTGTTTGCTTATTGGATGCTTTCACTTTGAATAGTAAGTACTTTCTTATCTAAATCTTCTGAAGACTAGATAGGCCTTTTGTCAGCTGGCTTTTGTCGGCTTTAGGATCCAGGAAGTCTTTCTCCCGAACCAGGGAGTTGTCTTTTTGAAATGTAAATATTATGGGTGATGACACCCCTTCTTCGAGCTTCTGTGGGGATGGAGGAGCCTGACTTCAGTGGGCATGTTGCTCCAAGTTACAAAACTATTTCCTGCCATATTTAGAGATGAGAGGTTTATGTTTCTTCCAGGATAAAGCCAATTAGCTAACACAGATGGTCACCCCCATTATCCTTTATAGTTTGGATGAACTGTGTGACGAATGGTGTTCTCTATTTCTTACTTGAGGACTAGTTATTGTTTATCTTGAAAATATTTATGTAATGGGTAGTGTCTGCTCGGCTATATAGTGGAGTAAGATTTCCTTCTGTCTTTGCAATCTCTTAGGGAATTGCCTGTGATGACCGTCACATTCTGGTTTAATGCTTACTTGATGAAAAGTGTTTTCTTTCTCTAGTACCTTTGTGGAGAGGATTTCAGTGTTGGGAACTTGCTTTACTGTATTTTTTTCCAATAGGTGAAAAATAGATAGGTAGTCTGCTGTTAATTCACTGAAGTGTCTTGTCAAACTTCTCACTTAACTTGTCAAGGAACTCAGCTTTCCTGTCTTTAGATGAGCATGATTTTACTTGACTACACCATTGTGTGGTAAGCAGAGTCAAAATAAAGTTATGAAAATGAAGCACCTTATAAATATAAAGTGCTGTACAGATGCAAATTTATTAATCTTTACTTTCATCAGCATTAGTTGAAGGCATCACTATGGAAGCTTTTATAATATTTGTTATTACCAAATGCTTAGAAAAACATGAAATATACTGGGAAAGATTTATATATCATAAATAAATTTGGCATGCTATGCTTGCTACATAGTCCAGAAAAGCACTCTTATTAGCACTTCAATTTAACATGAATGGAATTTGCATGAATAGATGAGGGGAAACATTGAGTCCCTAATAGCAGAGAAATACTGGGAGAAACATTAGTGATTTTGAGCAGCAAAAGGGCCTTGCATGCATTAATAAATAAGCTACTTGGTGATGGTAATTATAGCATTCATCTTTACCTTTGTATGATACAAATATATGTGGGAAGATCAAATAGACATAAGTTGTGGAAACATGCATTAATATAACATCACATAATAGATCTCAGTTGATGGATTGCACTCACTTTAAATAGGGCAGGTAGAAAATTATGAGTTCCATAACTCTAAAAGGTTTTTCTTCACTCATTCTTTTTACTATCCTTGCTGAGTTCCAATTGTGACATAAAATGTTATTCCTTCAGTTGAATTTACTTTCTTCACTCTGACACTCTTAAAATCAGCTTTAAAGGAAACTATTTCCTGTAATATAGGAGCTCCGACAGAACCTCATTTACTTGTAATATGAGCATTGGGCCAAGGAAACATATTTTATTTTATTTTATTTTAAATCTTATATAGGTTTCAGGTGTACAGAATCTAATATACAATAATATGCAGAGTCTAATGAACAAATAAAATTGAAACAGACTCATAGACAGAGAACAGACTGATAACTGTCAGAGAGGAGGGGGTTTGAAGGGCTGAGTGAAAAAGTGGAGGGATTAGGCTAATGAAAAACAAAAACAAGAAACAAGAAGTTATAGATACAGATAGCAGCATGGTGATAACCAGAGGGAAAGGGGGTGGGGGAAGGTAGAAGAGGGTATTGAAGGGACAAATGGTGAAGAAATGCCATTTAGATACCATTACTAGACTTGACAATTAGTGAAACAAACACCTATTTAAACTAGAGGCACTTATACATGTTTACAATGCAAATTCTATACTCAAATTACTTAACACACAGCTAAGAGACTGAATCTGGCACTGAGTTCTATAAATCCAGACTGAGATGTGCACCATGATCTTTATGCCTTTCCTGTTGTGTTTTGCCCGAGGTGCACTTTTACTTATTCTGTATTCTATCTTGGTTACTTTCTTTGACCTTTCTTGCTTTCATTTCACATCTTTTGACTTACAAATCTCTTTCAATCTATAATGAATGTAATGGATAAATAGTACAATTTTACTTTTCACCTCCTTATTTTAAATATTCTCTCTACCTTTTTTGCACACTACTGTTAGTATTTATAGCAACATACCAATATTACACTTTTCTATAATATATAACAGTCAATATATTCAAAAAATTTTATCCTCTTCCATTCTGTACAAAGAAAACTACTTTGGTTTCAATTGAATATGAAAATTTTCAAAAGACTAGAATGTTTGAATGAACTTCTAAGATGCTAAAATTTTATTTACTATTTAAAATGTATGGGCATGGTGTTAATAATTTGTATTAGTGAAGACACTTGAAACAATCAAATTGTTATATTTCTCCCTGATTAAAAAAAAAGTGTTTCTTAAAGTTTCATTTCTTAAAAATAATATATTATATTTTGCCATATATAATGCATACCCATGTTTTTGGCTCAAACTTTCAGGAAAAAAACATTTTGTTTTAATTTTTTAATTCAATTATTTATTAATTTATTTATATTTAGAAACAGCCCTCACTGGTGTGGCTCAGCAGACTGAGTGCCAGCCTGTGAACAAAAGGGTTGCCGGTTCGATTCCCAGTCAAGGTATATGCTTGGGTTTCGGGCTAGGTCCTCATTTGGGGATGCTCAAGAGTCAACCACACATTGATGTTTCTCTCCCTCTCTTTCTCCCTCCCTTCCCCCCTCTCTAAAAATAAATAAATAAAATGTTTTTTTAAAAAAGAAATGAAACCGATTATTGTATTCCAGGGTATTATTATTTTTCATATGGATATTGTTATTGCTTTCTAGAGTTATACTTTTAACACATAAGCATAATTATAAGAATTAAAAACATTTATATAGATGCAGAATTAGTACTACCCATGTCTAATGCACATTTTTATTTTTGCCTCAAACATTTGGGAAAAAAAAATGCACATTATACATGGCAAAACACAATATGTATAGTTTGACCAACTTCAGAAATAGATATTGACTGAAATGATTACATGAGATCTAGTTAGCAGAAATATCTGTCTATAAAGACACTTTGAAGAAATACTTTAATTTGAAAAAGTATAACAACAAAATACTTCCTAATATAGATATTTGCACACATCAAAAATCAAACTTTATATATTAACTAACAGGAGGATTATATGAAGTAAACTATAAATAGTATACTGTATTTAATTCCTTCCTCACTAAAAGCTTGTTGAAAATATAAAGATGCTTAGGAATAAGTGATAGGTTTTTGTGAAATGTTTCTTCACATTTTTCAGTTGCTCAACATTTATATTTAAAAAATATTATGGAGACACTTACTCCCCATTTCTGATCTTTCTTTACATTTGAGGAATGTCTATGTGCATAATTCTTTCTCTCTTCCTCCTTCTTCATGGTGAACAAATTGTAGACAAGAAGTCTGAGTTCTACTTTGTTCCTCATGGTACAGGTCCTTTTTCCCCCCAGCAGTGCCTGCATAATTCTATGTCTCAATTTAATAGCAACTCTATCTGGTCTCTAAGTGCTGACTGTTAGGAACCACTCTGCCTGGTTTCAGAGACTGTAACCCCCCATGGCTAAGGCTGAGTGAGAGACCTTGGGACGCTAAACAACTAAGGAGACAACGCTTATCTCCCTGGCAGGAGCACCACCTCTGCCCACTTTACTTCACCTTGCCTGGCCCCCAGTGCATGACTGGTTAGCCAATGATGGGTAAGATTCCTCAAGGGAGGGATGAACTAAGACAGGCACGGTCCTGAGGGGCCCTCAGAGAAGGACTTGGGGGACTATGGAGAAAGGGAGTGATGGACCCTTGTCCTTTGACTTTGACATGGCCTGAGTCCTCATTCTATCTGCAAGGAAACTCCTAATCTCTTGGCTGCCTTACTTCCCCTCCCTGACTTAAACCTGAAACAATACCAGAGTTGGGTGTGGCCCTGTGCTGAAAAGAGCGGTTTTCTCGGTTTTCTCGGGTCAATCAGGCATGAGAAAGAATGCATAACATCCTGTGAAACCTGCTTTACTAATACCCTCAATTTAAATGATAAGGGTCCAAGCTTGAAATGAGTTTGTTTCCCCAAAGTTTTACAGCCCTTTAGCTATCTGACCTGACTCAAAATAAGCCCTCAGAGTTCTTTGAATGTTATTTATTTGAGTATTACTGCCTGACAATGACTGATTAGCTTTACGTATATATGCCCTGTATTCCTATGCAAATTAATCCAATAACAGCATGTCAAGGCAAGGGTCAAGGTGCTTTCCTCTTGAGAGAGTGGCCATGTGATCCATTTTCCTCCATAGGACTCGGTAGTCCATGTGAATTTGTGTCTTCTCAGCCACAGCACCATGGACACTGCTTGCTGGTGACCACATACTAACTACTTTGTTTTGTTTCTCAACTTGTTCAGTGTTTGGGTATTGGCAAGGGACAATAATAACATTGCTTTGCTCTAAAGGCGCCATCTCAATATATTTACTGGGTTTTCAATTACTATATTCTGCATAAAAAGTGCCCATTGTCACTAATTTGACAAGAAAAATGTACTCTTACGTTCACTGCAGCATTATGTACAGTAGTCTATTTATGCAAGGAACCTAGGTGGCTATTGAAAGATCAGTGGATAAAAAGGAATATATGGTGGGATATTCCTCAGCAGTGAAAAAGAATGAAATCTTGCTATTTGCACCAATATGGTTGTACCTAGAATACTAAGTGAAATAAGTCAGAGGAAGAAGAATACCATATGATTTTACTTGTATATGAAATCTAAAAATAAATAATAGTAAAAAAAACAAATACAAGAGAAACAGATCCATAGACACAGAGAACAAATTGATGGTTGCCAAAGGAAAGGGGGGGTATGAAATATAAAATAAAAAAAATAAAATAAAATAAAGTTCCTATTGCCAGTTATTTTATTCAAGAAATATGGAATTTTAAAACCAGATAAAGACACTACAAAGAAAGACATTATCAGCCAATATACTTGACAAACATAGATTCCTCAACAAAATATTAGCAAACTAGATGCAGCAATATATAAAAAATCATATACATGACCAAGTGAGGATGCAAGGCTGGTACAATATCTGCAAATCAATAAACATGGTACATCACATCAACAAAATGAAGGCTAAAAGCCACATGATCATATCAGTAGATGCAGAAAAAAACATTTGATAAAATCCATCATACAATTATGGTAAAAACTCTCAGTAAAGTGGGAATAGAGGGAACAAAACTAAACATAATAAAGGCCATATATAACAAACAACAATATATTCAATGAGCAAAAGCTACAATTGTTTCTCTTTAGATCAGGAATAAGGGAGAAATGCCTGCTTTCACCACTCTTATTCATCGTAGTGCTGGAAGTCCTAGCCACAACAGACAAGAAGAAGAAATAAAAGGCATCCAAATTGGAAGAGAAGAAGTAAAACTGTCATTATTTGCAGATGATATGATACCATATATAGAGAACATTGAAGATCCCATCAAAATATAAAAATAATATATCTGCCATCATAAAAAAAGCAACTACTAGAACTGACAAATGAGTTCAATAAAGTAGCAGGATACAAAATATTATCCAAAAATCAGTTGCATTTATATATACCAATAACGAACTATCATAAAGGGAAACTAAGGGAACAATCCCATGTACAATTGCATTAAAAAAATTACCTTGGAATAAATTTAACCAAGGATGTAAAAGACCTGTATTTGGGAATCATAAAGCACTGAAGAGAGAAATTAAAGAAGAT
Source organism: Desmodus rotundus (assembly GCF_022682495.2). NCBI lineage: Eukaryota > Metazoa > Chordata > Mammalia > Chiroptera > Phyllostomidae > Desmodus > Desmodus rotundus. The sequence continues at coordinate 69,599,121 of NC_071388.1, read as the reverse complement.
ACTAGTAAGTGGAAGCATATACTATGTTCACGTATAGGAAAAATTAACATCATTAAAATGCCTATCCTACCCAAAGTAATCTATAGATTCTACACAATGCCTATCAAGATACCAATGGCATATTTCACAGAACTACTAAAATATTCAAAAAACTTATATGGAATTAAAAAGACCTCAGATTGCCTCAGCAACCTTGAGAAAGAAGAACAAAGTTGGAGAAATCACACTACCTGATATGAACTCTATTACAAGGCCACTGTAATCAAAACAGCCTGGTATCGGCAAAAGAACAGGCATATAGATCAATGGAATAGAACAGAGAGCTTAGAAGTGAACCCATGCTTTTACGGTCAATTAGTATTAGACAAAGGAGGCAAGAACATACAAAGGAGTAAAGATAGTCTATTCTATAACTGGTATTGGAAAAATTGGATAGATACATACAAAAAATAAAATTAGACCACCTTCTTATATCATACACAAGAACAAACTGAAAAATGAATTAGAGAGTTACATGTAAAATTCAAAACAATAAAAATCCTAGAAGAAAATTTAGGCAGTAAAATCTCAGACATTTCTTGAAGCAATATACACTCTGATATATCACCTTGGGCAAGGAAAACAAGAAAAAAATAAGTGCAGCTGCATTAAACTAAAAAGTTTTTGCAAAGTAAATGAAACCATCAACAAAATGAAAAAACAATCCACTTAATGGGAGAACATACCTGCTAATGATACATCTGAAAAGGAGTAAATATCTAAAATTTATAAAGAACTTACACAACTCAACACAATAAAAACAAAGGATCCAAATAGACACTTCTTCAAATAGAACATACAGATGGCAATAGACATATAAAAGGATGATCAACATCACTAAACATCAGAGAAATGCAAATTAAAACCACAAAGCGATATCACCTCACAGGTGTCAGAATTGTTATTGTCAATAAATCAACAAAGAGCAAGTGCTGATGTGAGAAAAAGGAACCCTAATTCATTGTTGGTGGGAATGCAGACTGGTACAGCCACTATGGAAAGCAGTGTGGTGTTTGCTCAAAAAATTAAAAATGGAACTGCTTATGAACCAGCAACTCACTTCTGGCAATATATCTGAAGAGATGTGAAACACTGATTTGAAAGACTGTATGCACCCCAATGTTCATTGCAGTGTTATTTACAAATAGCCAAGATTTGGAAGGAGCCCAAGTGCCCTCAGTAGAAGAATAGATAAAAACAAACAAACAAACAAACTGTGGTACATTTACACAATGGAATATTATCTGGCCACAGAAAAGAAGGAAATCTTATCTTTTGCATCAGGATAAATGGACCTGGAGAATATTAAGCTAAGTGAAATAAGCCAGTCAGATAAAGACAAATATCATGTGATTTTACTTATATATGGAATCTAATGAAAAAATAAACAAAAAGAAACAGACTCAAAGATGGAGACAACAGGTGTTAGAGGGGAGGGTTTGGGAAGCTGAGCAAAAATTAAAAAAACAAAAAAACTCACAGATACAAACAAGAGTATGGTGATCACCAGAGGGAAAGGGTGGTGAAGGAAGGTTGGAGAGGGTAAAGGAGGGATAAATAGTGAGCAAAGAAGACTTAACTTTGGGTGTTGAACACCCAAATATGCATTATAGAATTGTACACTTGAAACCTATATAATTTTATTAACCAATGTCACTCCAATAAATTAAAAAAGAATATTTGTCTTTCTGGCCAACAAAAAAATGTGTAAAAGTTAAGAAAGAAAGAAATATACAATGTCTTTAATTTTTTATAGTGTTTAATTTTAAATTTTCTGGTGCTTTGTGTTTTAGAGTACTGTGGATATCAATTTGATAAAAAAAATATACAACTTTAAATAATTATTTACTTTTCAAGGAACATGTGTAAAGGACCCATGGACAAAATCAAAGGAGGCTTGTATTGAGGGTGGGAGGTGGGGGTGGGTGGGGTAGGGGAGAGTGATGGGGGGAAATGGAGACAACTGTACTTGAACAACAATAAAAAAATAAATAAAATAACATATAACTAAAAATAAAAAAGAAATAAGATAATTAAAACTAACAGGATGAATAATCATAGAACTCAGATGTTAAGGAGTTTGACCTTAATTAATAGGCTTAAGTGACTAATGTATCTGGAAAGCTGTTATTCCACAATGTGAAGCTTTTGAATAAAGACTCCATTCCTTTATTACCAAAAAAAAAAAAAAAAAATCCCCAAAAACCCAATTTATTTTTCAGCTAAGATCTGAACACAGATGTATTGGTTTCTATAGTCCAGGTTTTTACACTCTACATTCTATTTTCCCCTACTTTGATTCTACTCATTTATTTTTAACCTGTGGATAAGTTTGACTCCAACTAACCCAAAATAAAAATCATCTTAAAAGAACGTAAAACTAATGTAACTTATCCTATTTATGCATTTAAAAAATAAAAAGTAACCATACATTTAAAATAAAAATTATTTTTTAAAACATCATTTATTTCTCCATTTCTCTGGTGACTTGGAGACTCTCCCAATATTAACATGCCTTAGTATTAGGCTTGACGGCCTGCTGTGAACCACAGTGGGTCATAAAAGAATAGCACTACAGGCAAATGCAAATGCTGAGATTCAATGGCTGTTAAGTAAATTTGAACTCAAAAATAAACAACAGGTTTAATATAGGTTTAATATAGACTTAATTTCTGTCAGATGCAGTTTCTTTTAAAAAATTAAAACAATTTTTGTCCATACCTGTCATGAAAATATATTTCCTCTGAAGGAAATCTTATTTGTATTTTAAAATATGGGATCTGTTAAGCAAGCATGTACTTCTCTGTTTAATTATTGATTACTTTCATTTGGATATAAGACCAGTATTGCAGGTGGGATATATTTAGACTGTCTAACTCTAAAAATGTATTATGCAGACATATACTACCATTTGTCATACACACTCATGTGTCCAGCTTTTTATGACACTTAATTTAAAATATTGGTCAAGTTCAAACTTAATTTTGCTCTACATTCTATTGGCTTTGCCTATTGTCTTATTGCTCATCTTATTAGCTTGATTTTATTAGAACTGCAACTGCTGGATTTTTATGTTACAATTTTATATTGATGTGTCTTAAGTACATGTATAAAGACGTACACAAATGAAAAAACATAAAGACCTTGCCTTTGGCACATTAGATATCTATCATCTATCTGTCTGTCTATCTACCTATCTATCTATCCATCTATCTATTTATCTATCATTTATCTATCCTTTTATCTATATTTCATTTTTTTAATATTTATTTATTTATTTATATTTAGAGAGGGGGAAGGCAGGGAGAAAGAGAGGGAGAGAAACATCAATGTGTGGTTGCCCCTCGCATGCCCATACTAGGGACCTGGCCCACAACCCAGGCATGTGCCCTGACTGGGAATCAAACCAGGGACCCTTTGGTTCACAGGTCGGTGCTCAGTCTGCTGAGCCACCCAAGCCAGGGACTTTTTATCTATATTTTAATTAGTAAGAAAGTCACAGACTTGGCAGAAGAGAAATATTAATATTAATTTCTCTCAATCCATTAGTTTACAGATGGGGGAAATGGGGCATGAAAAGACTAACAAAGAGGTGCTTTGCGATGTAACTAGAGCCCTATGCAAGGTTTCCTGATCCTAAGAATTTGAAGCTATTACATTTCATCTACAAAACGATGCCCTTTCACTCTCAAGCCAGAAATTGCTCACCATCTTTGTGAGGTCCTTTTCCAAGTAGTGCTGGCCAAAGCCAGAGTTTGGGAAAATATCTCACTTTTTAATGTACTGGTTATCTTCATTTGCTTTTTCAGATACATTTTGCTTGTTTTGTTTCTTTTAGGAAATTCCATTACACTATACCTATACAGAAATGAGCACATGAGGAGTCAGCTTGAGGAATATTTGCGAAGTGAATATACCTGCATAGCTACCGCTCAGATCAAGATATGGAACATTACCACCACCCCAGAAGCTTCCCTGTATCTCTTCCTACTAAATATATCTGCTTAGGTAAGCCTTATTCTGATCTCTGTCATGACAAATAAGTTAACTTCTTTTGGAATATTATATAAATAAAACTGTATTACACATTTTAGTGTTTGGCTATTTTCACTAAACACTGTAAGTTTTATTCATGTTATTGGATGTTGATTCTCATAGCTATATTGTATTTCATTATATGAATATACCACAATTTATCCATTTATTTCTGTATTGGCAGATATTTGGATTGTTTTTACTTTTAACTACTATAAAAAGTGTTATTAGTATTCTCGTGTAAGTCTTTTGATAACAAAGTAACACACTTCTATGTATCCAGGAATGTAATTGTTTGGTCATAGACTACTCAGTTTTGGTAGAATTTGCCAAATTATATCAATTTACACTCCAGACAATAATACATAATGGTTTAGGTTACTCTATCCTCACCACCAATATCTATTCATATCTGTGTTTTATTTTGTGTTTTTTACTTTTTTAGCCATTTGATTAGATATATGGTAGAATGTTATTTTGTTTTAAATTTTCATTTCCCTGAGGCCTAACCATGTTGAATATTATATATGTATATGAGTATATATACACACACATATTTAATTAATTAATTAATCCCCATCCTAATCCATTTTCCATTCTTCTCCATCAAGTGCTAAATCTCTGGATGTTAACTTGTACTGACTCCACCAAGAAACTCCCTTCTCTTGTCAGTTCTATCAGTAAGGATCACCAATACAGGATGGAAGAGAGCCAAGGAAGGAATGGAATCAGACATTTCTTCTCTCTACCCTTTCCCTTTGGCTACGCTGTGAGCTGTCTGATTTTTCACAGAAAGGACTCTTCTGCAAGTCAGTGTCTCTCACAGCCCGTCTCTGCCTTCAGTTTCCTACTGTTCCTTCTTCTACCCCAAATACCTAAGGGTGGAGTGGAAACATTGTTAGCCCTGGCATATTTCACTCTCTCTTGTGGTTTTCCTATCCCTTTCCAACCTTATGTGCTAGTTCTTTATAAAACTGTCCTCTATTTATCCAAATTGAGATGTACTATCTTTCCTGCTGGAAATCTATATGATATGTATTGCTATTTCTAAATTGTCCTGAGCTTGTGTGGAAAGATCATGCATGCAAGATGGAAATTTGAAAATTAAGTGAGAGGTATTTAGTAGAAACTACAGCATTTTAGAGTAGAACTCCCACCAGGATATTAAGCAATAAATGCTTGCCAGGGTAGAACTCATGTTTAAGCAAATGTAAGATATTCTATTGCACTGGCAACTAAAGTTGCTTCAGTTGCTTTTGGAATTATTTAATCCCTGTTTGGTAGGAAAAAAAATAAAATTAATATGTGTGGTGTGATCTGAAAGGAGGGTACCACAGATTTTTCTCTAAGGATCTTAACATAATGTCTTAATTTCTATTCATTAACTACTCATTTGTGATAAGGTAGATCTAACAATTTGAAACATTATTGTCTGAAATGATGGTATGCTTTTCTATCTTCTTATGTACTTTTAAGTCATGTCTCAGATTCAAACCTAAGTCAAATAAAACTATTTAAGGAGATAAATAGCCTTCAGCACAGCTATCAAAATGCTATATGCAAAACAAGCATTCAGAGAGAGGGGAGGATTTACAGGGAATGGAAATTTACAAATTTCCAGAAAGAGTGAGAGAGATGATTGTAATTTCAGTTTTAAATGTCTTTAAGTCTGGGGACTAATCTCTGTTAAGTATTAGTTAAGGAAGGTGTCCATACTAATGAAAGAAAAGAAAAAAAAAGGCCTAGCAGCAGTACCAGCTTAGAACTAACTCAGTTGAAGTATAATAAGGTAGTTGTATTAGATAATTAAATAGGACTGATACACAAGGTAACAAGTGAGAACATTCCATGGGATTATGAGCTCATCATCTTGCAGTTTACTCTTGCACCATTGCAATGTGGTGTCTGCCCCAAACACTGTTTTCGATAGCTGTTCTAAAAGTCAATAGTGACCTACCAATGTTTTCTCCACACGTATGCACCAATTTATAATGTTGACCATGCCGTTCCTCTTGAAACTCAATGATATAATGTCCAGCTCTTAATCTGGCTCTCTCCTTTCTGACCCCTCCTTTTTTGCCCTTTGTCCTAATTTCCCTTTTTCTACCTACTCCTTAAACATTGGTGTTCCACAGCATTCAATTATTGGACCATTTCTCTGCTCATTCTACATTTTAGGGGGTTAACCTAGTGGCTTAATGAGAGGGATCCTTTATTTCAATAATTTTCAAATCTTTATTTATAATACCCACTTTATCATGTGACATGGATCTGTATTCTAAAATGGCTTACTACATAAAGTTAATGTGCATACCTTACAAAATACTTTAGTTTCAACTCATTCCAGTCAAAGTCATCTTCCTTTCCCAAACTGTTTATTTTCCTTTCAGTTAATAAAATCACTATTCAGTGAGTCATGCCAGCTAGAAAACCTCATAATGATGCTCAGGTAATTCAGTTACCTCATCTCTCAGATTCAATTAGCACATTGTGTTAATTCCATCTCCTGAATAAAGATTGGGATCTGTCTCTTCCTTTCCATTCCCATAATTCCTTCTCTTTTTTGCAGACTCATCATCCTTTTTTATTTTTTTTGTCTTCAGTGATACATCCTAACTAATTTCCCTGACCCCTATAGTTTATACACAAATATCTTGAACTCTCATTGGCATGTGGCATGGGTATAAATTTGTGCTTTAGAAAACATAAATCAGGTTTTAGGATTAGGATGATGCTGGCTTCAAAAAACGAGCTTGGGAGTCTTCTGTTTTCTTGGATTTTTTGGAATAGTCTGTGAAGAATAGGGGTTAGCTCTTCTTTAAATGTTTTGCAAAATTCTGTGAAACCATCCAGTCCAGGGCTCTTGTGTGCTGGGAGTATTTTGATTACTGCATCAATTTCTTCAGCTGATATTGGCCTCTTCAGGCTTTCTGCTTCTTCTTCATTCAGTTTTGGAAGATTATATTTTTCTAGAAATTTGTCCATTTCTCCTAGGTTTTCAAATTTCTTAGCATATAGTTCTGTGTAGTAATTTTTTACAGTCCTTTGTATTTCTGTGGTATCAGTTGTAATATCACCTCTTTCATTCCTGATTGCACAGAGGAAAGAAAGAAGGAGCTCCTACCCTTTGCAACAGCATGGATGGAACTGGAGAGCATTATGCTAAGTGAAATAAGCCAGGCAGTGAAAGACAAATACCATATTATCTCACCATTAATAGGAAGCTAATCAACAAAATGAACAAACAAGCAAAGTATAGCCAAAGACATTGAAATTGAGAACAGGCTTACAGTGATCAGAAGGGAGAGGGGAGGGGATAATGGGGGAAAAGGGTGAAGGGTTTATAGGAACAACTATAAAGGACACATGGACAAAACCAACGGGGGGTGGGATCAGGGAAGGAAGGTTGGGATGGCTGGGGTGGGGGGGAGTGGTGGGGGAAAAAGGCAGAAAACCGTACTTGAACAACAATAAATTTAAAAAAAGAAAAAAAAGGAAACATAAATCAAATCATATCCCACTCTTACTTTAAAAGCTCCAGTTACAAAATTAAATATACAGCTTTATGAGATCTGGCTTGGAAGTGCACAGATTCCAACAGCAGTACATTCTTTGCAAAGAAAATATAAGCAAAATAATATGGATCCTCACACAGAAAAAATAAAAAGAATATGCATAAGGAGAGCATTTCTATTAATTGTAACACAGTGTTGGATTTTATAGTTTTAAAAATCTTACATTGTTTATTTTAAACCATGGAAGGGTATAATACAAATTTATTATATTTATTGCCCATTTTTTTCTTTAAGTAAAATTATTTTATGTCATCTTCAAACAAAAACACATATGCAAATATATATGTAACATACATTATGTAAATATACATACACATGTATATACTCTCAGAAAAACGATTTTATAAGTTTATGAATAATCTCAGAAAAACAATTTTATAAATTTATAAAAAATTTTTAATTCATTAAAATGTACCTAAACTAATTAGAAAGATTTATTTTTTTAGAAAGAACTCTTGGGGTGCACTAAAAAATGAAAATTGTTTCTAATCAGCACTTTCCCCTTAATTGGTAGGACCAATGAGTTGGTATTAAAATGTACATTTATAAATAGACTTCTGCAGACATGTGACATTACACACCTGCCTGATAGCTTTAAATTGCAAATGCAGCTTTTTCTTTTCTTTTTATTTTGTATATATTTATAGTAATTGATGAAATTATTTTTAATATGTGATAATACTTCTGTTACTCTCTGTTAGTTAACACTTCCAGTGCTCTGCTAAATAGTAATATGCTGGCTAACTTTGGATATTATTATAATAAATAAAGAGAACAGGTAAATTGGAACCTTGTGAATTATATCCACTATAATTACAGATAAATTCTACTACAACTCTAGAAACATGTTTTTTAATATTTTATATATTTATTTTTAGAGAGAGGGAGTGAGAGAGTGAGAGAAACAATGATGTGCAAGAGAAACATCAATTGGTTGCCTCTTGCATGCCCCTAATATGAAATCTGACCTGCAACCCAGGCATGGGCCCTGACTGGGGATTGAACCGATGACATTTTGGTTTGCAGGACAATGCCCAATCCACTGACCCACACCAGGAAGGGCTCTAGAAAAATGTTTTGATTTTAAAAACATTACTTCTAAAGTAATTTATTTTTAAAATTTAATTTAATTTTTTAGTATATTTTATGCTATTACAGTTGTCCTAATTTGTCACCCTTTGCTCCCGTCTTCCCAGTACTCCCCTTCCCTATAGCAATCCCTCCTGCTCAGTTCATGTATGTGGGTCATGCATAAAAGCTCTTTGGCTTCTCCTTTTCCTACACTATTCTTAGCATCCCTCTGTTTATTTTGTACATAGCAATTATGTTTTCTAATCCTTGCACCATTTACCCATTCTTCCCTTTCCACCTCACAGCTGGAAACCCTCCAAATGGTCTTCATACCAATGGTTCTGTTCCTGTTCTGGTTGTTTGATTAGTTTTTTGTTTTATTTTTTAGATTCAATTGTTGATAGTTGTGAATTTGTTGCCACTTTAATGTTTATAGTTTTTATCTTCTTTTCTTAAATAAGTCCCTTTAACTTTTCATGTAATAATGGCTTGATGATGATGAACTACTTTAGCTTTGCCTTGTTTAGGAAGCATTTTATCTATCCTTCAATTCTAAATGATAGCTTTGTTGGATAGAGTAATCTAGGTCATAGGTCCTTGGTTTTTATCACTTTTCATACATCTTACCATCCCCTTCTTGCTTGTAAAGTTTCTTTTAAGAAATCAGCTGACAGTCTTATGGGAACTCCTGCTATCTGGACTTTTTCTTGCTGCTTTTAAGATTCTCTATCTTTAACCTTTGGGATTTTAATTATCATGTGTCTTGTGCTCTTCTTTGGGTCCAACTTATTTGGGACTCTCTGTGCTTCCTGTATATTTCCTTCACCAAATTAGAGAAATTTTCTTTCATTATTTTTTCAAAATAGTTTTCAATTTCTTGCTGTTCCTCTTCTCCTTCTGGCATCCCTATGATTCAGATGTTGACACTTTTGGAGATGTCCCAGAGTCTTCTTATTCTCTACTCTTTTTTTATTGAATTCCTGTTTCTTCTTTCTGTTCTGGTTGACTATTTCTTCCTTATGTTCCAAATCATTGATCTGAACCCTGGCTTCCTTCCCTTCACTATTGGTTTCCTATGGATTTTTCTTTATTTCACTTAGTGTAAACTTCATTCCCTTTCTTATGTTTTTGCTGTACTCAGTGAGTTCTCTGAGCATCCTTATCACTAATGTTTTGAACTCTGAATCTAATAGATTGGTTATCTCTGTTTTTTTTTTTTCTGGTGTTTTATTCTGTTCTTTCATTTGAGCCATATTTCTTTGTCTCATAAGTTTGGCAGCTTCCCTGTGTTTTGTGTGTGTGTGTGTATTAGGTAGAGCTGCTTTGACTCCCTGTCTTAGCACACCTGTTAAGTTGTATGGGGCAGAGCCTTAGGTATTTACCAGGGTGGGGCAACCCACTTCATTGCTTTGTGGCTTTGTATGTGGGGGAGGGGTCAGAGAGTGGATAATGCTGCTGCCTGGCTGTTGGACACTTGCTTAGCACTCATCCCATTTCCAGTCACTTCACCCACTTCCCAAATGGGTCTGGTCCCCTTCTAGTTGTTGCCCTGGTGGTGGTTTCCAGAGAAGGTCAGTCTGCATATGTTCTAGGACCATGTGGGCGCTTTAAACAGACTCTCCTGGAAGACTGGCAGTTTCTTCCACCTCCCACCCCCTACTGGTTTTTACAGCCAGAAGTTATGGGGATTTATCTTCCCTACTCTGAAACCCTGGGCTGCATGGTCTGGCCCATGGTTGGGAATGATTGCTCCCCAGGTATCCCTCCCAATTTTTACCCAAAGCACATGAATGTGGGACTGCCCGTTCAGCTGGCTGCCACTACTGCCACCTTGCTGCTGCCACACTGTGTCCTCTTCACCCTGGCTCCCTGGCTCCACCCCTCCTACCCATCTGGATGAATATGGCTTCTTTAAATCCTTGGTTGTTGGACTTTTACACAGTTCAATTTTCTGGCAGTTATGGTTACTTTTTGTTTTGAGGCTATTTGTGATCCTTCTTATGGTTGTTCAAAGAGGTGAAGCATGTCTATCTATGCCTCCATCTTGATTGAAAGTCTTCATAAAAGTTTTCTAATTCTATATTTTCTTTCCTTAAATAAGCAGTCTTTCACAGTACTTTAAAATTAAAGTTAGCAATTATTAACTAAATCACAAAAAAGTGCAGAAATGTTATTTTTTATTGTTAGTATTAACATTAAGAATGGCTATCAAAATTCTTTCTTGTAAAGTCAATTTCATTCACAATTCTCAAAGAATTGTAACTTTCTGATTAATTTTAGATCACCTAAGAGATACAGATAAGCATTACTGTTTTGATTTACAAACAGGGAGACTGTAACACAGAGGTTGAATTTCCATTTTCTTCCATACTTCAGTAGAGCTCTTAAGAAACCCCATAGTGATTGTGGGGTTTTTATCTCATGTATTGCTGAGTACCTCACTCATGTATTCCTTTGTACCTCTGTGAAACATTTTCTATTACCAAAGATAGATATTGTTTGAGAAGTGATAGAGAAAAAATCTTTGTGGGGATTGGGTTCTAAACAATGTTATATAGTTGATGGGACCTACTCAGGGAATTGTACAGTAAAGGTAGATTGGAACATGTTCACTTCTTATGTAATTTCTACATAGATATAAAGCTAGATTATATTTGGTTCCAAGAAAATAGGATCATTTTTCCAAGGCCTCCTGATTCCAACTTGGAAGGCCAAATAAAATCTTACATAGAATTCCTTTAACAAAACAAAAACTAACCAACTAAAAGAACAAACAACCAAAAACTAAACATTCCTTTTTATAATAAACTGACAGATTAATCATTGCTGTATCCTAAAGAATGCAATAAAACTCAATACTTCTTAAGAAAAAAGGTAACCAATTCTATTAGTCAGTGAGTAGTCAGAGATTTAAAAACAAACACAGCAGGTATTTGAATAGAGGAATTATAATATAAAAAGTACTGTAATGCTGTTAGAATTTCTGAGACCAAAAACATGGGGAGGTGAGGCAAGCAGAGATCAGCAGAATTCAAGAAACCACTAAATGCTCCTACCCTTTGCAACAGCAAGGCTAGCATTATGGAGAGCATTATGCTAAGTGAAATAAGCCAGGCAGTGGAAGACAAATATCATATGATCTCACCTTTAATTGGAACCTAGTTAACTAAACAAACAAGAAAAAGGGGAAGCATTTTCAGGAACAACTATAAAGGACACACGGACAAAACCAAGGGGGGTAGAATGAGGGGAGGGAGGGTGGTGGGGATGGTTGGGGTGGGGGGGAGTGGTGGGGGGGTAAAAGGCAGACAACTGTACTTGAACAACAATAAAATTTTTTTAAAAGTAAACAAAACAAAACAAGCAAGCAAAATATAACCAGAGACATTGAAATTAAGAACAATTGACAATAACCAGAGGGGAGGTTGAAGGTGGTAATGGGGGGAAAGGGGGAACCGTTTTCAGAAACAACTATAAAGGACACATGGACAAAACCAAGTGGGGGTAGGATCAGGGGAGGGAAGTGGGAATGCCTGGGGTTGGAGGAAAATGCAGACAACTGTACTTGAACAACAATAAAAAAAAGAAAGAAAGAAAGAAAAAGAAACCACTAAACCCAGCTCTGGAGGCATACAGTAAGGAAGTGGTGCAAGAGCCGGCCGGGGTTGACAGGTCTGAGCAGTAAAGCAGACACAGATGCTGCTCTCTGGTAATCATTCAAATAAGTCAATTGCCCTTACACTCTGTCGTTTTCTGATAGGTCAAAAATAAACCCTTTTCTACAGACCTTGACACAAATCTGTCAATCTGGTTTTTCAGACCAACTAAACTAACTCCCACCCCAACTAAACAAATAATTAGCTAATACCCATGAATCAGTACCTTGGAATGTATTTTTCCTTCCATGAGAAATGAAGAACTACATGTGTTTTCAAAGTTCATCTCATTGTGAGTGTTTCCTGATAGGGACATAGTGATTGGGTTATTGTAATAGCTTTTTAACTGATTTTTTTTTTCTGTTTCTACCTTCCATTTCCTACTCTACATGACAGCTAGAGTGATTCTTTTAGAACATAAGTGTATCATAACTGTCCTCTGCTCAAAACTCCAGAGGAATCCCCGATTACTCAAAAGAAAGCCAAAATTTTGACATAGTCAAGAGATCATTTGTGACCTGGCTTTGCCTTATCTCTGTGAAGTTACCTAGTATTGTCAAAGTTACACAGTCAAGAAAGACTGTATTGTATATTGAAATTGAAAAGCTACTAAACTTAATTCTACTGAAGTGAAGGGCTATAGAGATTTTAAGAGCTGGGGTAGGTCAAAGCAAGGTCACTTGTGTTTGTTAATTGGCCTCTCCCAAAGGAAAAGTAAAATTTCACCTACCTTCACCATAAGTGGTACTTATCTAAATTTTGGAGCAATGTTCTCAGAGAAATTTGGATCCTACCCATCAAGAGACTGGGAAATAGGAGTGCTATCTCTTTCAAAGAGATGGTTCCTATGTCTTTAAGAAAGACATTTCATGCTCTGTAAACTGGTAACAGGCTGGGAGAAGATTTGCATACATTTCACAGAGATAGAGAAAAAAATTACAATTGTGAATTTATAAAGTTTGTGTTTTATGAAAAGGCATGATGGGACACTGGAGAAAATTTAGTCATACTAAGAAAAATGCTAAGATCTTTTTGGTCTTCTCACATCCTTAGCCTCAGAAACATCAGTTTACTTCTTCTTCCTCAAACACATTTCTGTTTCATAATACTTGCATTTGCTGGACTCTGTTCAGCCAACTACTACAGGGCTTGTTCTCTAATGTCCTTCTGATTTGTGCTTACCTGTCAACTTACCAGAGAGGCCTTTCATGATCACCCTATTTAAAACATCTACCTTTCAAGCAATCTCTATATCCATTACTATGCTTCATTTTTGTCTATATAACATAAAATATGTGGCATTATTTGGCTCACTTCTTTCACAGCTCACTTCTACCTCTGTGACTTTCTAAGTAAGCTTTTGCTTATACTTAAATCTTGGCTGTGAATTCTTTCTTAGCCAGAAGTCAAGGACCAAGGTCTAACTCCTGATGCTGTCCACCATTAGCAATAGGTACTCAATAAATCCTTGTTGGATAAATGAATTAATGAAGCAGTTACTTACATTATTTCAGTTTTCAAAACAAGCACACTAAAGCATAAACATATTAAAGTACTTAGAGCCATAGAGTCATTAAATGTAAGAGTTATTTATTAATCTACACAACTTCTGCCTGATACCAAACCTAATTGTTTAGCTACTAATTAAAAATTGAGTTAGAAGTTTTAACAAGTTCATTTTAATAATTTCATTACATACAACTTACTATGGTAAAGCAGAGTGGCCATTCAGTTTGCATATACTTTTTTTCCTTTTGCACATATTTTATTAGCTGTACCATGCATATGTTTTTTGTGTTCTCTCAAACCTGGAACAGTGTCTGGTCCAAGATTAAAACTATGGAAATAATCATTGAATGAATGAAGAAATCAATGGCTGGAGTGATGTAGTCTGAACTTGTGTAACTTCTTATGTAAATTAAGATACTTGGCTAATCTCTTTGAACCTGGAAATTATCTGCAAAATAAGAATATAGGCTAGCTATTCTCTGTAGTAGTCAACATTTATACTGTCCCCCAAATTTGTACCCCCCAAAATTTATATGGCTTGCTAGTCCAAATTTATACTCTCCCTTCCACACACAGAGAGAATTGTTGCCGAGAAGTAGCTGCCCAATCACAGACTGTATTTTCCATTCTTGCATCTTGGGCACATTTCAGTGGTATTTAATGATTTTCATTACCTCCGGGTGGAGGTTTAAAGAAGCGAGTGTATCTTCTCCACATTTCCTTTACCTTTCTGCTGGATGAATTTGGAGGACTTCGAGGTCCTAAGGGAGAGTAGAGCGAAGATATGAAAACCTGAATTACCATGTGGAAGATTACTCACCCATCAGGAACATCTGAATAGTTATTCAAGTATAAAATAACATTTCATGACACACAGCAACTAAAATAGTTGACATAATAACAGCTAGCAATAGTCTAAATTTATAATCACCAATGTTTGTTCCAAATATGAAATTCCATATTCTACAGCTCATATCAAATTAGTAATTTTTAAAACTTTGAACATAATTTCATATGTATAAAACAGAAAACAGTAGTAATGTATTAATTATTTTCAGTTTTCAGTGCCATAACCTAAATTCCTACTTAGCTAACATTTTTAATGGCCATGGTTTTCAAATGGTCTTCATTCTTCAATTCCTTTTCTTCTTCAATCGACTCTTAACAATATTGTGTCTTGGTTATTTTTCAATTATATATTCATCATTTAGGATGGGCTTGATGGAAATGCCTGACTAGCTTTCAGTCTTCTCCAAACATACCTATTTAAGGTTTATATTCTAGTGTTCCCCAATGTGAATCTAGCACTTTAACCAGATCTCTCCCCTACACTCTTAAAATCAACTATGTTTATTCAAATCTCTGAAGCTTTACCATTCTCTCCACTGAGTTTCTCTCTGTCTGTACTACCAATCTTTCAATATCTATACAGCAACATACTTATCTTTGAAGAATTCACCACCCATTCTAATTAATATTGATTTTGTCTATTTATACTTTGGCTCCTAATATTTTATGTCAGGAATGAAACATACTTAATTTTTATTCTACTTTGAACCTAATCCTCCTTCTATCATTAAGTAGGACAGTCTATCCTAATAATCTTATAATAAGTTATTCTGAATATTTTATAAAAGAGGGGTTCAGACTTAAATCATCAATTAGCAAGATTGGCATGAAAACTGAGAACCACTGGTCGATCTCTCTTTTGAGCAGTAAGCTTATATCATTTAAATCTTAAAAAATGTCTTTTTATGTATATAATAATTCTTCTACACTATAGTATTATTAAAAACAAGGGACCATATAAGGAATATTAATCATGATCAGTGTTTTTAAAAAGCCCACAATGTCTGAAAAGAAACAAAAACAGAACCTAAAATTTCAAATATTCAAATACACCTCTGATAATAATATTTTGGAAACAGGGATCAAGAAACAAACAAGTCTGGCATCAGTGGGAGATGATGTTTTCAGTGCTCTGTATGCTGCTGATTAGCAATAAAAAGGTAAAACACTAAAGGTTTATATTTAGAGACAACATATTTGTCAAAAAAGATCTTGTGAAACTGAAACAATGTAGAAAACCTGTTCCTTTTAGTTTGATTCAATTTAGCACAAACTTATTAAAACAGAGAAGTCAGATCAGGGGAAAATCATGGTGGAAGTCTAATGTTGACTGATTGATTGGATTATATATCTGCTTATTTTAGGAAGCAAGGTAAGTGATCTTTAAATAAATAGCAAAAATCAAACATCACCATGCTTAAAAATGCTAATGACAGTAATAATGTAAATACAAATATTTGGCTGCTATATATAAAAAGAAGTGAGTAACAAATAAAAGTAATTTCAAGTGTTTGGGAAATTTCTTCAGGCATACACACCATAAAAGTTAATACGAAGTTACATATTTCCTATCAATGACATCATGACAAGGCAGCATTTATCTCTACAAAATATTCTTTAATAACCAGAAAAATAATTATTAGCCTGTGATTTAATCCTTAAATTTCTTAAAATTTATTTGTAGGAGCAATGGCAGCAAGATTTGGTAGAATTCAAAATTATGGATAAACAAACTGTGGGACAACAACTAAGCAGTATAAAATTATTCACTATTACAGAGGTAAAATATAAATTTCAAGAGTGTTATCTGCTAATTTTTTCAAATACTCAAAATATTATTAAAATAAAAATACTGTTACAACCATTTTACCTTCAAGTATAAAGCAAATAAATTGGTTTACTATGAAAGTTTGAATGTTTTGTTGCAAAACTTTTCAAATTAATATTTAAAATTAGTGAATAAATAGCCTCCATGATTTATATAAACAGCTATTCAATGGTTGAAATTTTTCTCTTCTAAACATTTACAGAAATGCCAACAGCAGATAAACAAAGGTATAAACACAGATTATTTAGTATTTATCTTCTCAGCCAAGTTCAAGTGTTCTGTCAATTAGAACTTAAACTAATTCAAGACATCTGCATAATGTGTTCTTATTAGTGCTATAAGAGGAATCAGGGCTCATAAACAGATACAGGAACATAGTGGCAGTCTAAAAATGAGTTGTGCTACCAGGTGGCGTGCTGAATGCTGGGCTTAAGTTGAGAAATTTCGGAAGTGTTTTAGTGTATGGGTAGTTATGATAAAAAAAACATTTAGCATTAAAAGAGTAATTGTAATAATATGGCCAGGATCAGGCCAGTAACTTGAAATAAAGACAGTATACATCTGAAAATACTTATTTCTTTCTCAATAGCCTCCTTTTGACCCTCTCCCGTTCACGAAGCTGTAAGTTTGGAGGGCTGAGGTAGACCTTTTCAATGTGACTAGCTCCTCCAAGAAGCTTGGCAATTCCCATTGCTTGCCAGTTGTTCTAATTCCCGGGAGCTGGCAGAGAGCCAGAGCAGCTGGTCAAGGAAGCTATTGTATAGCCACCTCTCTAGCTGCTGCAGCTGCTGAAAACAATCCTGGGCTATTTACCTGGCCCCCGTGGGATTTTTTCTTTTGCTCGTCCACCTGGCCAACCACATACCAATCAATCCTAGCCTCTGTTTCAAGTATACAAGGCTTTTCTAGTATTTGAAAAATTAATATCCCCCTGAAAATATTTTATATTCAGGGAATACCTCAATAAATCATGAGGGTCAAGCATAATTATGAGATGGTCCATTTGGAAGGATAAGACCATTAGGGACATAGCTAGGAATGGAATTTACAGAAGGTAATATCTATCAGAGCATGTCTTTAGTGTGATTATGCCCATTCATTTGGATGGATAGAGGTCAGCACACCCCATTGGTCTTTGCTTTCAGAATTGCATTAGTCCTGGGGTCAGCAGCTATACTATCTAGACTATTAATGTTATTGTGCCGTGGTAAATCACTGATAGTAAAGGAAAAAGCTAATTGGAGACCAGCATACTTATTACCCTTGGTTCCATTTCTCCTACTCTACTGGCCCTGAAAGCTTTTCTCCTAAAATATATATGTATAACTTCAAGGTTACTGTTAGCTTGCACAATCCTTTTGCCTTCCACCTTAACAAAAGTTACTTAGATCTTATTTGGGGTAACATTCTGTAACTTGCTTTTTTTTTCATTCAACATTCTGCTTAAAAGTCTATCTATGTTATTTTATGTAGAGTCAAGTTCATTCTTTTAAAATCCTCTCTGGTATTCCATTACATAAATAAATCACAATTTATTGTATATTTATTTCACCACTGTTGTGAGCGTACGTTTTGCCATATAGTCTTTCCTATAAGTCAGCCTTTGGTCCCTGCTTGGGTCATCTGACTGTGTCCTTAAGAACCAAAGTGCCAGGCTGCCTATACACTACCTGCCCTGAAGTTGCCACTGGCACAGAGGAATACCAGTGATGCAACACAGGTGACTATGGCATTCACTTAGCCTTTATCCATACTAACCTAGTAACAATAATAATCACTCAGAAACAATCAGCAATAACATCACACAAGACAATTTGTGGGTAACAAACCCGAGTCCCAAGAGTCCAGAACAGGTTGGGTGTGGGAGGCAAGAGAGGGAGGTCACTATCTTGCAAGGCAGAGTCAGAGAGAGAAACTTGCAGCTGAGCTCTTTCTCTCCCACGGAGGGTCATCCCAAAGTGACTCATGTTCCAGATGCATTGTCCATGGTCTGAAGTTCTCTACTTTTCTGATTCTTTTGGTTGCAAAGTCATGTTGATTTTGCACAATTACTCATAAACATGTTTTCTTAATTTGGATAAGCATGTGCCGTTTTCCTCAGTACCAATAGGCACATGTTGTATACATCAGTTCTGCTAAAGCATGTTTAGTCAGCTCTGATAGGTATATGTTGTTTTACATCCCTCTCTGAGAGGGTGGTGTTACCCTTCAGACAAGCACTTGTTGTCTGCCACACTGTACTGCACATGCTCTAACACGGCTTCAGGTCCTGCTCTCCAGAACCACTGAGGGAGACATTCGCATTCGTCCCGGTTTTTCATTTCTGTAAACAATAACTCAGGGCTTATCCTGTATGTGTTTTCCTCTCTACAGGTAAGAACTTCAGCAGGGTACGCGATAAGAATGTAACGGCTAGATCACAGGACATGCATGTATTCAAGGGTACTAGGAAGACTGAAACTTCTCTCCTAAATGGTTTTACCAATATACTCTTCAGAAAAGGTTTATGACAGTTTTCTTTTCCTATCATCCTACAAATACTTGATGCTGCCAGGTCCATTTTTATTTTCCTAATCGCCTGAGTATGAAAAGAATCTCATTTTTCACAATTTGCATTTCCCTACAGAAATGCAAAATGGTTGAGAGTCTTTTCATATGTTTATTGGCCATTGTGTTTCCTTGTTTAGTAATTCCTGTTTATATCCTTTGCATACATTTCCTTTTCAGCTATTTGTCTTTTATTGATTTGTAGCAGTTACTTATATTTCTCAGTACTTTTCATTTTTGGAAATATTGAAAATACCTCCTCTAAGTCTATGACTAGAACTTTAATTTTATTTACAATATATTTGTCATAGATTATTTTATATAATGTAACCACATTAATCAATCTTCTAATTTTTGCTCTGTGCTTTTTATATCTTATATAATGCTAGGGAATAATTTGTATCCCTACAAGTTTGTATGTTTAAGCCCTAACCTTCAATGTGACAATATTTGGAAATAGGTCCTTTAGGAGGTAATTAAGATTAAATGAACTCATACGGGTGGTGTATAAGTCTGCTCAGGTTGTCATAACAAACAGCCATAGACTAAAGGGCTTAAACCACAAAAAATTGTTTCTTAGAGTCCTAGAGGCTGAGAAGACCAAATTCAAGGAACTATCAAGATAGGCATCATTCTGCGTACTCTGCTTTTGACTTACACATGGCCTCCATCTCAATGTGTGCTCCCATGGCCTCTCGTATGTGTGCAGAGAGAGACTGAGCTCTCAGGTGTTTCTTCTTACATGGATGCTAATCCATTCAAATCAAGGTCCTACTCTTCTGACTTTATTTAACCCTAATTACCTCCTAAAGGCTCTATTTTCAAATAAAGTCACAAAGTGAGTTGAAGCTTCAACATTTGAATTTTTGAGGGTCCCAAACATTCAATCTCTAGTAAGTGGGACTCTAATCTGACAGGATTGGTGGCCTTATAAGAAGAGATGTCACTCTTCTTTTCTTTCTCTTCCCCTCCCCCACCTACTCCTGTCCTCTACTCCCTCTTTTTCTTGGAGGAAAGGCCCTGTGAGGTGAGGACAAAGTGGACAAAGTTGCCATCTGCAAACCAGGAAGAGAACTCCCGTTAGAAATCAAGTCTGCTAGAATTTTCATCTTGGAATTCTAACCTCCAGAATTGTGAGAAAATAAATTTCTGTTGTTTAAATCACCCAGTGTACAATATTTTGTTATTGTGGTTCCAACAGACATACAGTAAATCCTTCCTTTTACAGAAAATCCTTATACATTTTACCAAAGATGTTCACATATAATTACTTTCAATATCTGCAAAATCTTGCTTTTCACATGTCAGGCATTGATCCATGTCATATAATATATATTGACGTGTGGAGCATAAGTATGTTTGTGACTATGTATATATATATATATTTACATATACACACACACTATATATATTTATGGTTAATATGCAAAAGAGTTTATTATATTATTATTTATTATTATTATATTATTTATTTGTATTATAACTGTAAGCTTACTTTTGCCCCTGTATGTTTTCAATATATAGGTATTTCTATATCTGTACCTATATTTTATTGATATCTATATAAAACAAATTGTCACAAAGGTACTTATGAAATACATGACCTTATCATCACTGATTTGTAATATTTCATCTATCTTATTTCATAATATTATGATATAAAAGATAGGGTTTATTCCTGCTATATATTTTGTTTTATGGACCACCTATATATCAATGCTACTTTACATTAAATTATCCTAGTAATATTACATCTTGATATCTGGTAGGGTAAGGACCCCCAATTTTGGTTTTCAACGATTTGGACATTCTTAGATTTTAAAATATCAGTGCTTCTTAAACTTGGATGTGCATATAAACCACCTATGGTGTGGACTGGTGATCCTATAGGTCTGGAATAGGGCCTCAAAACTTTCTCTAAAGATCCTATACATTAACAGTAAGCAGCAGTGTGTTAAAAATAATTTCTTAAATATCATTTTTAAGCATTTGAGAAGGCTGAAATACTGATGTGAATTGCATTCATTTGTGAAAAAATTTGATGAGGATTACCTTTGTTTTAAAACATTATAGAGTTCTTCCATTAAGGATAATGCCACCTTTTCTTTTTTCCAAATTTCATTTTGTTTCCTTCAATAATGTATTTTACTCTTCCTCATAAAGGGGCACACTTTGCTTATACTCATAAACTAAGTAAAGTTTATACTCATAAACTTTATATTGCTTTTGCAAATTATATTCTTTTCCCTATTCTAATACCTAAAGAAATTGGTAGACAATATAAATTCTACTCATTTGTGAGTGCTAATCTCCTATCTAGAAATCCTAATGAACTTTTTCATCAATGCTAGTAGTGAGATAGCTGGAATTTTCTTTCCTTTAAATGATCTTGCCTTTACTTTTTTTGTTAGAGTTATGCTGACCACAAGAGTGATTTTCTTCCTTTTGGGGGTTTACCTATTCGTGATAAATTGGTAAAACTTATTTAGATCTAATGTCTTCCCTGCCCCTATCCTTTTGGGTAGGGATGGATTGGGAGACATTTTTAATTGCTGATATTTTACCTAAAAGGTGATATTTGGTCATGTTTTCTATTTCTTCTTGATGGAATTTGTATATGTGTGTGTATATATAGTATGTCTGGAAAAAGTCCAAGCATTGTTAATATAAGGTGAGTGGTTTTTGTGACATTGATGTAACCTGGCAGCCAAGGAGAGTGGGCTGGAATGTGCATGCGTGAACAATGACTTCACTGTATTAGGCAGTGAGGGCAGGAGATGCCATTAAGTGAGCATGTGTACTGTGTGGATGTTGCATTCAAAATGACTGAGAGAATAGAACAATGAACCTGCTTCAAATTTTGTGTTCAGCTTGAACATTCCTCCATGGAAACTATGCCGATGATTCAAGGCCACAGCTATGGGCAAAGGGTGATTGGCAGCTTCATCATGAAAGCATACCTGCTCATGAATTACGTCTTGGGCAGAGTTTCGTTGTTGAAACATCAAATCACCCAGGTGACTCAGCCCCCCTATAGCCCAGATTTGGCACCCTGTGACTTCTAGCTTTTCCCAAAACTAAAATCGCCTTTGAAAGGGAAGAGATTTAAGACCATCAATGAGATTCAGGAAAATACGATGGGGCAGATGATGGTGACTGGGAGAACTGTGTGAGGTTCCAAGGTGCCTAATTTGAAGGCAACTGAGGTGTCATTGTCAATGTTTCTTATATCTTGTGTCTTCTTCAATAAATGTCTCTATTTTCCATATTAAATAGGTGGATACTTTCTGGATACACACACACACAGCTTGTTTTAAAATATGTTCTGAGAATGCCCGTGGTTCCTGAAAAATCTTTCAGGGTTACATGAGGTACAAAATATTTTCATAATTATACTATACTGAAGTGTTATTTACCTTTTATCTCTTCTTCTCTAACAAGTATAGAGCAATATTTTTCAAGATTTCAGAGACTCAGCTATGTTATTTTAGCAGATTTAATGTGATATTAAGCCAAATTTTAAAGAAACATGGAAAGTATTCTTATATTTTTTGTTTTAGAAAAGTATAGTTGTTCTTTCATAAAATTTGATAATGCATATTAACATGTAATGGGTTTATTATTGTTATATCAAAATGAGTTAATTCATGTAAAATGAGTTAATTATGCATATTTTAATATCATTTTTAAACTATATGTGTTCATAAATATAGCTTTCATACATAAAAGCACTTTGAGGTCCTCAATAATTGGAAAAATGTAGACACCAAAATATTTGACAAATGTTATTCTAGAAAATTATTTATCTTTGTCTACATTTTAAATTTTATTAATATAGAAATGTTCATTATTTACATATCTTTTAAAAACACCAATGTATTAATTTTTTTCTTTTTTCTAAGCTTAATTTGAGAAGTTTATTTTATTAGACATTTCAAATAATCATTGTTCAATTTTTTTCTCTTTCAGTCTTCTGGTCATTGTCTATTTTATTAATAATGGCTTTTTGAGGTATTTTCTTCTCTTTATATTCCTTTGGTTTATTTTTCTTGTTGTTAATCTAACTGCATGAGCATCAGTTAAATCATTCATCTTGTCTCTTTCTTTAAAAAAAAGAGAACCAAGACATGTACCTCTAAGTGTCAATCTATCATCATGCCACACATTCTCCGATGAAGATTTTTTTACTTAATTCTAAGCATTGTGTAATTTAATTGTTATATTTTATTTATTCCATTTTAATTCAGTGGGTGCTCAGTACAGTCTGCAGGGTTTAAAGCCTTTCATATTAGTTGTAACTTCCTTTCTAACCTAGTATGTAGCAAGTATTTATAAATATTCACATGGACTTCAACATTGTTTTACCCTTAGATGTATACACATACATATCTAGTAGCTTTAGCTTTCTTAAAATTGTGCGTACCAATGACGAACAAATATTAATGTGCTTGACCTATCAGTTTCTGAGATACAAACACTTAAATTTTCCATTATGGTTGAGGAATTATCTATTTTTATCATTCTGTCAGTATTTCCAGTATATATTTCAAGCCTATATTATTAATTACATATATGTTCATTATTGTTATACATTCTTAGTTGTTTGTGCTGAGAACTGTGAAGCATCTGAAACTTAACCTATATGTTAGCTCACAAGTTAATATTTCATGAATATTTCTTGAATATATCAAGAATATTCTGAAAACATTTGACTCCTGGTTTAGAGCCATGAAATACTTTACTATTCATAGTGATGGCAGCAAACTCAATATTTTCATATTCTTACTCCAGTTCCCTGAACCCAAATTCCTATATATGGTGATTCTACAAGGCCCAATGGTGCCTGAATAAGCAGTAGATTGCATTACAAGAACTGCAAACTTAAAACACTTTATTTTGTTATAATGGGCTGCAATCAAATAACCCTAACCTTTTCCCCAGAGGTAGATATTAGTTTTCTTATATTGGGCATTAAAAAAAAAAAAATCTCTGCTCTAAAGAAAGGCCCTATCTCTGTACACAGCTGTACCTACACAAATGTCCTTAGAAGGACAGTTGACACCAAAACACTATCAGGACCTATGTTCTCAAGGTGCGCTAGAATTTAAAAATCCCTTAGAGAATTGTCTCTTAACACATTATTTCCAGTTGTCATTAGAAAGAACTCTTTGTTGTTGTTGTCATTAGAAACAGCTTAATCTTTTTTGTTAAAAATTCCAACTTCACTTTTATGTAATAATCCTTTTTTTAAAACTTTTTATTGTTATTCAATTACAGTTGTCTGCCTTTTCTACCCATCCCTCCACCCCCCCACCCCAGCCAAAACCCCCTCCTTCCCTCTCCTCCACCCTCCCCCTTGATTTTGTCCATGTGTCCTTTATAGTAGTTCCTGTTATCCCCTCTCCCCACTATCCCCTCCCCACTCCCCTCTGGTTATTGTTAGATCGTTCTTAACTTCAATGTCTCTGGTTATATTTTGTTTGCTTTTTTCTTTTGTTGATTATGTTCCAGTTAAAGGTGAGATCATATGGTATTTGTCCCTCACCACCTTAATCTGGTTAGAACATTACCAAATTAGCATTAGTTGCTGACTGATATATTTTCTCAGCACCTTTATACATTATTTTCAATTTGACTTTTTGTTTTGATTTGAAGATAGGAACATTTGAGCGTAAAAAATTCAATTTGATATATTTAGTTTTTTACTGCAAAACTATCACATACACATATAAGATATGTCGGCTTTATATATAATATTTGGACTCATTTTTATCATTTTTGATTTTGTTTTTCCTCTTTATTTTTGAATTTTTTATTCCATTGGATTAGGTATGTTTCAATTGCTCTTCTATCCGTAATTGGCTTTGAAAAAATATATTTCCATATATCCATAGAACTTTGTCTTCCCTAACCTACACTGTTAGGTCTCCTCAGACAAGCTGTAATCCAGGAAACCAAAGTCTCATAGACAGTATCATGTTACTTTCATGAAGTGGGTCTCCTTTGCTCTTATCCATTGGAGTTATTTGGGTACTATTATCTTAATGATGTAGAACTCTCAGCTACCCCTTCCTGCTTTCTAACCTCGATTTTCAAAAGATTCGTGAAGAGTTAAAATCTTATGGAATCAGCAGTCTAGAAAAGTTGTAACTGTCTGTGTAATCATTATTGTCACAGAACAGGGAATGCCAAGAAATGTCATTTCTGAAGAGCAGACTTCAGTCAGCCTCCCTTCCTTCATTAATAACACCTGTTGTGATTGTAATTTGTGAATGATTAAAGTGAGCAGAGGGAACAAATGGAGTGGATTATGAAATTTAAAAATGGGGGCTAGGTTTATTTCTAAAAATAAGTTAATAAACCAAGTTAATAAAATTTCATACAATTAGATAAACCAAATTATTTTTTGACTGGTTATTATTTCTAAAAAAATTCTTAAGGGCTGTACCTATTGAGGGTTTTATTATTGCAATAAGTCCGTAATATCATTTTCCACTGCCAATTTTATTTTATTTTTGAAAATATAATAAAGCAAACGTGATATGCCACTTCCATAATCTTTATAAAAATGGTACTTTCATCTATCAGATGAACACCCTTGCTTGCTTTGATCAAGAAAGGAGCTATGTTGGAGAAGCCCATATAGTAATATACTGAGGGCAGCTTTGGCTAACATCTAGTGAGGAACTTAGGTCCTCTGTTCGACTTCTTCTTAAGTACTGAATCCTACCAACAACCACTGAAGTGAGGCTGAAAACGGATCTGTCTGAATGCGGCACTGAGATGACTCCTCAGACCTGGGCAACATTTTGATTACAGCTTTTTGAGAGATCGTGAAAAGACAAGACCCAGCTGAGCAGTGTCCCAATTTCAGACCCACAGAAACTGTGAGAAAATAAATATGTGTTGTTTTCAGCTAAGTTTTAGGATACACATCAACAGATAACTAATACAAATTCCGTGACTATCAACTGAAGCATTATATTAGTTCCTAAGGAACACTACAAAAGCCATTTATTCTTATTGCCTATGTAGCTCTTGTCATACTAGAGTACCACCCCAGAACACTCAAGTCAAAATTTTGGAGGGCAAAGTTTAACATCCCAACAGCACACCCTTAATCTTGCAGAAGTTTAATTCAAATTTGAGTTTCATTCTCCTCTCCGTTTGGAAAAGGAGTTATATACAAATCTGTCTAAATTCTATGTGGAAATATTATGGCTACAATTAGACTTGATATATAAATTTCTTCATTGTCATTTTGTCTTTTATATATTCACAATGTGAATGACATAATAAATATGAGTGTTATGTAGTTGTCACTTGACTGAGTCATTTCTGTTTTTGTTTTGGGGAATCTTTTTGCCCCCATTTTTCCTGGTCAGCTTTATCAAGATTCTTATTTTTCTGTGTCATTACTTCTTGGAACTATTTCAAGCCACAGAAGGAAAACATCTTTTAAAATATTTAAAAACTAGTTTTCACCAAGAGTTCCACTTTATATATTATTTAAGCAGTTTTCTTCTGGCTTCAAATTAGCTGATTGTGTCCTTTTTAAATCACAGTTTTAAAAATATTCTTGTATCTAACAATTTGTGATTATTTTTCCCCATGACAGAAGCTGAAGCCTGAAACTGCTCCCTGTGGTTCACTTTATTCATTACTCAATGATTCTGTCAGTGATGGGTACACAGAATTGAAAATTTTCTAAGCTAACCTAACCTGACTCAGCAGGGCCTGGGGAATCTAACCATGAGGGATAAAAGACAGGAGACTCCATATGCCCACAGGGTGAACACTTCTTTGAATGCATCACCTTAACTAAATTTGTGTGGTCCAGTTAAAACATGGAAATTCATTTGCATTTGAAATCACAACCTGAGAAGCAAAGAGCAGAAAATTCCTGAGAATTTCTTATTTAACTTAAAATCCATAGTGCAGGTAAACTTTCTGGTGTCAAAAAAAAAAAACACCCCAAAATATGAGATCCATGAATGTGAGGCCAGCTATGTTGCAATTTACCTTTTCTTTTTCTCTTTTCCTTTCTCTCTCTCTCTCCCTCTCTCTCTGTCATGGGAAGCACAATGTGTTTGCAACAGACAGAAAGACAATCTTGCAGGCGTGGTTTTACTTGTTTCCCTAATGCTGCATAAATCCATCGATAAATCCACATATTTATTTTGTATTCAGCACGAAGTTAAGTGAGCACATGATTCCAGGTGATCTGCCCAAATACCAAATACGTATTTTCAGCTTCAGAATCTTATCTGTTATTTTACCCCTTTTGATGCCTTCATTTTCAGTTTCTGTTCTCTGCCACAGATGGCGGCAGAGTCTCATGGGTCTAGGACAGTGAGCACCCTGATGTGAGATCCAAATTGATCACTCAACTAAACTTAAAAAAAAACACATTTTAATTGAATTTTACTTTTAAATACATTTTTAAGTATGAAAATAATATATAATATGGTATAAATATTCATATAGAAGAGCAAATAGGGATAAGCAGAAGTTGCTTCACTGTGGCACTAGCAGCTTCACAAGGTAATTTCCCAGATATAATAATGTTTACTATTTCTTAGGGATTTCTACATACTTTCTCTCCACATATCATAGTGTTGCAGAATTAAATAAATTGTACGGGGACAGTGTTGTGTAACGTGATTTTTAAAATAAAAAGGGTATCCTTCATATTTTTGCAGTTATGTTCTTAAATGACTCTTATTATATTATATTATATAGTTGTCCATTAATGAATTTAATCAATCCTCATTTCCCAGCCAAACCGCATTTATTTATTTATTTTTAGTGTCTAAATAAATGTGCACTGAGTATCACTTCACATGTATCTTCGTGTGCAGGTGTGAATTTTAGGTAGAACTCATTCCCAAAAGCAGAACTACTGGCTCTCACGGTGCGAACTTTAAACATTTTCATGGGAGGAAGAGGTTGAACAAACTTAAACTGAATGTAAGTAAAGGGAAAGAGGATTCACCCTAAGTTTGTTTATATGATTTAATCAGTCTTTTATTAAATGTTCTTTTTAAGCCTTTATGTTTTTCTGTATATGTGTGTATATATATGTATGTATGCATGTATATACATATATATGTATGTATGCATATATATAATATAAGCTAATATGAAGTGTTTTACAGTTGAAAATGTGCTCAGTTTATTATTTTATTATGAATCCAATTTACTTGTCACTACTACCTTTGACCAACAAAAAATCTGTATATATTTTTAAAAATTGAAAAAGTATCATTTCTTGGAACTTTATGTAATTTCTTATTGCTATTATGTTTGTATAACTTCTTGAGGGTGTATCAAAAGTATTTTAAATAAATATAATAAAATAAGAAAATCTTAAAAAATAGCATTATATCAAGTGTTACTTCATTTCAAAATTTATCCTATATAATACTGGTCACTTTTTGTTTCCTATGGCTGATGGAGCCATTAATAAAAATTATCAAAAGAAATTAAACTGTGCTTCCAGGGAATTTTAAAAAACATTATTTTTCAGTTGTTGCGGTCCATTTTTTTTGGTAGAAGGATCCATTTATGTTTGTCAAGGATATCCTAGTGATGTTCATCTATGCATAAAGATTGGGAGCTAAGACATCTACCCTAGTCATTCACCAATTAATGCACTCTGAGTCTGGGAAGTAGCAGTCCTCTCCTCCCCTTCTCCCAGACTTCCTAAGAATTCAAAATTTAAATAAGAAAGAACACATATTGTCAAAAAATATAAGAATACATTGGAGAGTATATCAAAAACTATAATATGTAGTTTAAAATCTGTTCCATCAGTATGGGCCAAGCAGTCAACTGTTTGAAGAGTATCATCAATTATTTTACTAAACTTATTTCTTTAAACTGTCAAAACAAAATGGTTCTAAAACAAGTTAAATACAATTTTGGATAGATAAAATATTTAGTCATTGGATCATTTATCTAGAAAAACCTACCGTAGACAAGGTATTATATTTTATTTGTCTTTGACATGTGTTTTTCTGACTGGTAGACTTGCGCTGGGTCAGTATTTTATATTAATCTGGATTCTATTCCAGGCACAAACAATAAATAGGTTGAAAATACCTGCAGGGAAATGAATTTTTTTCACACTATCTAGATGTTTGGTATACTTTACAAAAACAAGAGAAAACAAAACAAAACCCAACCCATAAACCCTTGGAATGTAGTTGTGAGAGCAGGTGCAGTTATAACTACGAAAGGCCCTCTAAGACAAATGTCCAAGTCAGCATTGAGAGTGAACTTGGCATGGGGATATACCCCACTTGAGAAGCAGGAATGCATTACCTGTGATGCAAAAAGATCATAAATTTACCATACTGGGTATATAAATGTACTTGATTTTTTTTTAATTTAAGTAAAATGATAACCAATATAATCTACTTTGTAGATTAATTTTTATAAATCTTTATTCAGTTCATATTTCCACATTTAAAAAGTAGAAGTTTTCCCCCACATTTATTTACCATATTTCTAAAATTACAAGGTAAATTTATAAAAATATACTAAGCTGTAAAAAATAACATTTTGCTGTGACACAGAGGGTGGCAAGGACCTTTAAATGCTTTACTATTCCTTTAGTTATAATATACACTATCCCTAAGATTAATTTGAACTTCCTGTCACTTATAAAATAACTGAATGTGCAACCAATTTTTTAAAGGTCATGGGGAATTGAAATGGGGTCAACAAGTAAGACGGTGAAATGCCTTTTTTAGGTGCAAGTTTTTCTGTAAAGCCTTAGAGAAAACTTTGGTCCAAAAAGTAGTTGAGTAGGGATTACGTTCTTGCAGGAAAAAAAAAGAAGAAAGTTTGTTCACTGAAGGTGTTATAAGGATCCCAGCTGTGGGGGTACATACTCCCTGGTTATGATTGGCATTAAAATGTCAAAGTTCAAATCCTAATCCACTAAATCACCTGCCTTAATCAGGCAAGGCTTTTCTGCTCCCATTGTTCTGGATCAGGCAAGAGCTGCCTGCTTCTTTTCGCTGAGAAGACACCTACTGTTGCCCCTTCAATTGTACAAGTTTTTTCCCAAAGAGAGTCTCCGCTATACTTCTTTACAGAACTCTTTTACTTATAATACACTTAATATAAAGCAAGTGTTAACTACGTAGAGAATGATGAAAAAAATGAGTGCTGAACTGATGATTCCAACAAGAGTAGAGTTTGACTTTATGTACTTAGATTTGTCAGAGGAGACATATTTAGGTGCATAATAATTTAATAGTAATTAATAATAATAGTATATATTAATATTATAAGATATAATAATTTCATACATATATGTAGATATACATAGATAGATAGATAGATAGATAATTCATATTCATAGCATGCCAAGGAGACCTTGGAAACTACATGGGCTTTTCTTATTACACTTGATTCTTCAGTAAGCATATATGTCTTATACTTTAAAAAATTTTGGTCATTGGAGGTAGTCTGACATAAGTTAAAAAAGCACAAACAAACGGAAAACCCTGCTTTCTTGATTCATCCCAATGCTGGTTTAAGACTTTTTCTTCAGTTTTATAACAACCAAGTAAATTGTTCTAAATACTTTGCACATGCTATTAGATTATTAAATCATATAGAATTTTAAAAATTGCATAAAAAGTTAACCCCATTGTTTCTCACCACTTGTCCTACAAACCAGTGCACTTGAATATGCACCACCTGGAGAGCTTGTGAAAATGAATATTTGAATTCTCGAGGTCCTGAGTAGACCCTAATATTCACTAGTCCTAATTAAGTTCTTGGGCAATCCTGCTGCTACTGCTGCTGCTGCTGCTGCTGCTACTGCCGTGAGGACCATCCTTTGAGGAGTAAGGTGGTAAATATTGTATCAAGTAAAAGCTTCCCTTCAGTTGTACACAACCCTGTGCAGATCTCGCTGTTTCCCTGAGTTTTAAAAAGTTGAGTCAAATTCAAAGCAATTTCTCATCTGATTAAACTGCTCTCCTCCCACCGTTCAGCTCTGATTCAGCCTAGGTTACTTGAAGTGAGACTATTCGGTGTCAAACCATGGTGTCGGCTCCTTCACTCAGCTTCTCCATACTCAGAGCCAGCAATGTGGGGTGGCAGCAGTAGCAAGAGAATGCCTTCTAGATTTCAAGAGGAGATGGAGTAATGGGGAAAAAAGCTTACTTGATTAAAACTGGTGTAATATGACAATGGTGCCCATATTTGTCAGTTTCCAAATATTAATTCTATTGTGTATCCTATTTTGTATTGTGTATTCTATTTTGTATTGTGTATTCTATTCTATATTTTTAATATATATATTTTTTGGTTAGAATAAACGAATATTGTTAAAATCTCACATAATTTTTTCACCTCTGGAATCATGGAAATTTGTTTATAAAACCTTTTCTCCAATAAATTACCTTGGCACCTTGTAAAAAAAAAAATCAGAAAATTAACTTTCTTCTTTACCTAGGAACTTCTTCAGTCAAGGATGGCACTGTATGAACAACTGATACTTGACAAGGGGGGCACGGGCACACAACAGAGAGAAGGTAGTCTCTTCAATAAATAGTGTTGGGAAAACTGGACTGGTACATGCAAAAACACCGAAACTAGACCACCAACTCACACCATACACAAAAATGAACTCGAAATGGATAAAAGACTTAAGTGTAAGTCATAAAACCATTAAAATCCTAGAAGAAAACATAGGTAGTAAAATATCAGAGATTCAATGTAGAAATATTTTTGCCAATATATTTCCTATATCTTCTGTTTTGGAAACAAAGCAGAAAACAAACAAATGGGTAGTTACTTGTTCTTACTGATTTCTTTGTTTTTAGAAATCTCCCCCAATCACTTCCTTGTTATGAGTATACATTTTTGTATTTCTAGTTTTTGTTTTGTTCTGCTTTGTTTTTTAATTTGAGTTTTGGAGGAGTAAATGCAAACATAAAATAACAATCTAGTAATTTGAACAGAAACTAAATTCTTTCAACAAATATTTATTGAATGTCTACCATGTGAACAGCAGTAATCAAAATCCATAAAAAGCCCTTGATCTCATGGCTATTCCATTCTAATGGATTCTAAATGTTTAGGTAAGGATCAGAATATCTCTAAATCTCAATAACACATACTAAGTGAACGGAGGTGTTTTTCAAATACATCTTATATATATGAACTCAATAAAACCTCATCAATTAGATTAAAATGTTTTATAAACCCTCTTCAATTTATTTTTTATTAGAATTGTTTGTGGTATTGCAGTTCAAATTTAGTCCTTTGGATAAGAAACTCATAATTGAGCCATACTTCCATTAAGGTCCTTTACTTTTGAAGTTTTTACCTTATTCAGTAAAGCCTACAGTACATTTAAAAGTACTCCTTTGGTAAATATATATATTCTAAGATGACATGCACACTTTTCCTCAAGTTCATTTAATATCCACATTATGGTGAAGTACTTTTTTGTTGCTAATTGTTAAATAAGAGATAGAATTTCATTTTATTATTTTCTTGAATTGTCAGCAAAGTAAGCATTTATTATTATTCCGATTATATGAAGTTATATGGTTTATAGATCATTTTAAGCCTCATTCAACTGTGTGTTTCCTTTGTAAACATTTTTATAATCCCGGTTAAGTAGTCTTTCTCAGTAACTTCTTTCTGACTGCATCATCTGTATATTTGGATATTTTTATTTCTATCTAACAAAAAATCTGGCTCAATTTGGCTTAATCTGCAAAACCAATTTATTATTTCACATCAGCAGGAAATGAATAGATAAGATCAACTATATAGTGAGATCATGAATTTGGGGCTTGTCAGCTTTCTCCTCAGGGTGGTCTCCTCCAGGGTCTTAGAATAGCGGACACCTAGGTCATCAGGTATTCCTAATTTACATATCAGGTATGTGTGTTTCTTCTTCAAATACAGTATGAAAGCCATTTGCTACAGTCATTTTAGGTCAGCTCACATCATTTGCCCAGTGTGACCAATAACAACTGCCAGGGAAATTATTGGCCCCTGGTTGTGTTATAGAACTGTTGTATGTCCCCAGAAATTACCGTACTTGGTTTAGAAAAGTAGGCCCACCATTTCTGGAACAAAAGATAGGCTTAGCAATGGGAAAGGAAGAAGGAGAGAAGATAAATAATACTGATGAGATTATGTAGAGAAATATTATAATAATTTTATATCACTGTATAACAAGTTACCACAAATTGAGTGACTTGAAGCAATACCTATTTAATATGCTATAGTTTCTGAAGGCCAGAAATCTAGGTAGGCATGGCTGGGTCCTTTGTTCAGTTCTCAAAGGGCTGATATTTAGGTGTTGGCAAGCCTTGTTCTCATCTGGAGCATAGAATCCTCCTGCAAGCTCATTCAGGTTGACAGAATTCATTTCCTTGCGGTTGTAGGACTGAAATTCTTATTTTCCCCCTGTCAGCTAGAGATTTCTCTCAGCTCCTCTAGGTGACCCATATTCCTTGCCACGCTGCCTTCTCCATCTTCAAAGACCATAATGGAGAATCTCCCTCACATTAAATTTTTCTCAGGTTTCAATCTCTTTCTCCTGGGACATAACAGTCTAAAGGCTCACCTGATGAGAAGAAGTCCACCAAGGATAATTTCCCTTTTGTAAAGTCAACTGTACAATATAACATAATCATGAAGACTGTTTTCCATCACATTCTTAAGTCCTCCTTATACTCAGTGTCAGAGATTATGTAGGGCATGTACATCAGGTAGTGGGGCAACTTGGGGACCATCTTAGAATTCTGCTTACCACAAATATTTACTAGAAAATAAATGTGGTAATGCATAGTGATTTTTTGGATGTACATGGCTGAAAGAAGTGAAATAAGAAATAATAAAAAATAAAATGAGTTTCTGGTTTCTGAATTGCTGACTGCTTTAATATCATTTCCAAATATGAAACTGTATAAACATATGAAGAAATGGAAGTTATGATCAAAATTGTTGCTTTAATTTGAAGTTTAATGTTTGAGATGCTTTCAAGGACTTCAAATACCTCTGTGCTAATATTATAAAAAGAAAAAATAGAAACCATCAGCTGTCTGCATCTACTTTTGGGGCCTGGCTAACTTGCATACTGTATCTCATTATTAAACCAATGATATGAGAAAGCTGTAGTAAATGTCTTAAAAATTAACAAATTTAATATTCTGTATTGGGTGAGAAAGGACAAGTTTTTAAGGAGACTCACTTTATGTAGACATCACAGTGAGCACTGCATTTCCCATCTCTTCCAGACCCATTGCCATCTCCCTTCATATACACTGATAAAGTCAAACACTTAAGGTCAGGTACTACAACTTCTACTAATGAAAATATTTATTTCTTTTCTTTTCACCCCCACTTACCAAAAAGATTAACCACACACTTTCCAATTTATCTTTAGATTCAAAGCACTAGATAGAATGGGGCAAAAGTAGACTTACAGTTATTTGTATGGAAAATAATACAATATTTAATGAATAATAATACAAGAATAAACTCTGTGTTTTGTGTACTCACAACTGTAAACCCACTTTTCCCCCACCTTGTATTCACTATTCTTCTTGAAATAATTGTCCTTTATTTTAGTATTTTCAAATCCCCAGTCTTTATCTCAAATTTGTTGTTCAATCACTCTTGAATTTTGGTCTTTGGAGTCCCAGGTGTGTCATATGATTTCAAACACCCTACCTTTAAATAAAGGCAAAAATAAAATTTTCCTATACCTTAAGTTAAGTTGTATGTGTTCTCTTACAATATACTTTCATATTTAGTTCTTCAAGGTGATGATCTTCTTTATAGGTATCTCTTGTCTGCATCATTTATTCCTACATGAGCAGAAGTCATTAGCAGTTGGAGAAATTTTATTTGTCCAGGAAGTTTTAGTATTTATCATATACTATTGGCAGTATAAACACAAAGAAATATCTTAATTTAATTTTACTCTAATATATTGGTTCTCTGGACACTTAAGAGTTATGATATTTGGTGATTAAGTGTTATGAGACTTAGTGATTGTGAGAGTGGAGTGTGAGTAATATACTGATGGCAGAAGCCAGAGAGCAAAAGGTTAAGGTTAGACATTATTTCTATAGTGGTCTTTGACAAAGCAACTGGTTAGTTAGTCTCTGATGTTTCTGAATGTCCATATTTATTGAATTGGAAAAGATAAGGTCTTTATTATATGTCAAAAGCCACAAATAAATACAGGGTTAGTTACTGTAATCCATTTATTTGAAGGCCTTTGACATTCTACTGGCATTGCTGATTCATCCAACTCAGAATTAGGCAGGGGAACACACTTATTTTCACTGAAAATACTTTCTGTAAAATAGACTTTTTAAATTTTTTCTTCTTAGGCTGCATCTTTACAAAACACTGATTAGAAAGTATATTTATAAGATTTGATTTACATTCATCCCCTTGAATGATTAAAATGCTTTGTAGGTAATATATAAGTTTGAGAACCCACCTCTAACACAGTTTCCTTTTTTTTAATTGTCAAAAAAAGATAGATAGCTTGGTTAAAGTTATTTTAGTAATTAGACTTGATTTTGGAAATGTCAACAATTTTCTTATAAAAAAAACTTTTCCGCTTAATTTTCTTTTTCTTTCTTTCTTTTTTTTTTTTTTTTCGTGACTTTTTTTTATTGTTGGTCAAGTACAGTTGTGTCCATTCTCTTTGCACCATTCTTCCCTCACCCCCATAAGTTCCTACCGTTTGTGACAGCCTGGATGGACCTGGAGAGCATTATGCTAAGTGAAATAATCCACTTAATTTTCTTTAAAAATTTTCCTAACTTGTATTGATTTGACATGTAGGCAGTCCATACAGAAAACCTGATTAGGGGGTAAGAGATACTGGTCAAAGTGATTTGACTTTTTATAATATAGATGTGTTCACATTCATAAAAATATTTTGGATTTTTATTGCTCAATCCATTCTCTGAATCAACCATTTAAATTTCTGAATTACTTAGGACTATAAGGAGCAATAATAGAAATACGATATTTTGAGATGTAAGATGGTGTCAGAGTAGTGAGCAGCTCTGTTCATCTGCTCTCAGACATGGCCTGGATTTGAAGTTAGAACACAGAGTGGAGAGTGAGTGAAATCATCTGTGAGTGAGTGCATGTGCAGAAGAGAGCATATGTGGAAGAGAGCATGGGAGGTGCATAGGAGTACACAGGAACCAGCCCAACTGTAGGGTGTCTAGGGGCAAATGGCTGGGCTTTCTAGGAGGACTGCCACCACTGCCCAGCGTAGCTCTACAGGCTGCACAGAGTTGGGGCTGCTGAAGATCTGCTCAGGACCTGCACACTGCCAGGGCAGTAAGAGAAGACCTGGGAAGTGCAGGCAACAGAAACAGCAGTGCGGGAATAGGCAGGCATGAGGGCCCAAGACCTCTGGAGGGAGTAGGGACAGCAGGCAGTCACTGCCTTGTGTTATAGTAGATCTGAGGGGTTCTTCCCAATGCCATCTGGGAAGGATTCAGAAACTTTTTCTAAAATTGTCAGAGGCCCTGGAAGGAGGTGGCCAGCACTGACAATGACTGTGAGTTTTTGGGAGAGGGAGCACATGGAGAACAGAACCCCCAGGGACATGTGCTACAGCATGGCCACCATAGAGACACTCTTTTAAAAGGGGAGCTGAGATATACCTGAGGCTTGATAGGGACCCAGGTGTGCAGTACTGTGCATGCAGGCTGGTAGCAGCAGCTTTGCCAACCAAAAAATTCAGAGGCAGAGAATACATGGAAGGAATGGAAGGACCCTACCCAACACTGCTTGCAAGCAGAGGGCAGAGCAGAGTGGAGAATCTGGGCCAAGCCTCCTGTAAGAGAGCGACAGGCTTGGGTCTGGAAGGCAGGAACTGAATGCCTGAGATTTGCTCAGAAAATTTTAGCCGGAGACTTCCACGGACAGGTGAACGCAACACTCACCTGTGGGATTACAGGCTCAGCAGAATGGTGAGATGAGGCCCAGGAGTTTCCTGCTGATGTGTACATTTCCTCAGGGGAAGGAAGAAAAAGGCCCTGCACCAGACACTATGTGCTACATAGCTCCTCTGGCCCCAGTTTACTTAAACCCAACAGAGCAGAGAAAATAGAGACAAGCACAAGACTTATCTTCTCTCCTGCAAAGTGGTTTAACATTCATTTCATATCCTTCAAGTTTGGGCATAATATGGCACCAGGTTTTATAATATAGTTTATTTCAAATCTCATATATTGCTCTTCCCTTCTCTTACTCCATATTACCTCCTTCCTCCTTCTTCATATATTTGTTTTAAATTCTATTTTCTCTCTTGCTATGACCTGTTTCTATTCTGCACTCTTACTATTGCTCCCTACTCCAGCCTCTCAGAACCATTTATGATTGTCATTAGTCATGTCACATTCCTTTTCTACTTCTTAAAACACCAATATTCTCTCTCCACCTTTATCAATATTTGCTCACAGGTAGTGGATAAGGTGGTTGTTATTACAGTTCTTCAATCTCATTTCAAATAGTGACTATCTTTGTATTTCAAATCTCAAATTTCACTGTCCCCCTCTCCTATTGCATTTTGTCTTCTTCCTGCCCTTCCCTTTTTTTCATTTTAAATGTTATTTTTCCTGGTCCTAGCAAGGTTTTATTCCTGCACTCTTAGTATTCCTTCTCCCTCTCTCCTTGCAAAATAACTTCTCTTTCCTTTCAACATCTCTTAAGCTCTTCTTTCTTTCCTTGTGTCCTCTTATTCTGATTCCACCTGTATAAATCATGGCTTATTGGTTGTCGATATCTATGTGGTAGTGATTTTTCTGCAATAAGGGCCATATAATATATATATTTGTGATGGTGGTCTCTTTTTTCTCACTAGACATATACAAATATATATATGTGTATATATATTATGTATACACATATACACATACATACACACACACACATATTTTCTTTAAATTTCAGTTTTAACCTGATACTACATGCTTCTCCTCTCTTACACCATTTCACCTTCCCTCCTCCCTTTTTTAGTTATGAAGAAAATTTTATTTTCTTTCCCACTTTGCCTTGTCTCTATTCCCTACTCTTATTATTGCCCTTCTTTCTATCATTGCAAAATCTTTTTTCTTTCAGTTGGTTATTTCATATTTGTTTTTCTTTTCTTATAATAGTATCAATCTCTTTACACCTTTATTAATATTGGTGCATTGGCTGTTGATAGTGTAATTGTAGGTAGGGGATATCTTTCAGCTGTGGGTCTGTTTCTGGGGCTGTTTGGTATTTGTTCTGGCGGCATACTGTACAACAGTATACAAGAGGTAGAGGCGGAGTGACTCTCAGTCATTCAGCCATAGGGAAGAACTCATCAAAGAACGACCCAACAACAATCAAAACCCAATTAAACCACATTAAATTCATAAATTCAGCACAAGAGAATCAAGCACAGGTGATCAAGGAGATTGCACCACTGAGTCCCACAGGTCTCCTGCCACAGAAGGTCACACCCTGGAGTCAGGGAGTCAAAGCAGATAAGTCTAACAGGCAGGAAAAAAACAAGAAGAGTCATCTTAAATGGGGAGACAAAGAAACAACAGCCAATAGAAAGGAAAGGGGGGATCCCCAGAAAGATTGCTAAATGAAATGGAGGCAACCAAATTATCAACATCAACTTCAAAATAATGGTTATAAGGATGCTCAAGGAGCTCAGTGAGAACTTCAAAGAACTCCAGAAAAGCTTCAAGGAACTTACAGTGAACTACATAAGCATGAAAAAGAACATAGAAACTATCAATAAAAGACAGGAGGAAATGAAAAATACAATATCTGAAATGAAGAACACAGTGGAATGAATTAAAAGCAGGTTAGATGAAGCAAAGGATCAAATTAGCAAGTTGGATGACAAGGTAGAAAAAAAAATTCCTGAAGAGAGCAAAAAACTGAAAAAAGACTAAAAAAGAATGAAGAGGGGTTAAGGGAGTGTCAGGACAATATGAAACATAATAATATCCATATGATAGGGATACCAGAAGGAGAAGAAGAGGAGTAAGGAATAGAAAAAGTAATAATGGAATACCTCTCTAACTTGATGAGAGAAAAAGTCACAAAAGTCCAGAAAGCACAGAAAGTCCCAATCAAGATGAACACAAAGAGGCCCACTCCAAGACACATCATAATTAAAATGGCAAAACTCAAAGGCAAAGAGATAATCTTAAAGGCAGCAAGGGAGAAACAGAAACAGACAAGGGAGCCCTGATAAGGCTAGCAGCTGATTTCTCAATAGAAACACTACAAACAGAAGGGAGTGACAAGAAATATTCCAAGTAATGAAAAGCAAAGGCCTACAACCAACACTACCTTACTCAGTAAGGCTGTCTCTTAAAATGGAAGGCAAAATAAGGATTTTCCCAGACAAAAGAAGGCTAAAAGAATACATGTCCACCAAACCAGCACTGTAAGACGTGCTAATGGGACTGCTTTAAGAAGATGAAGGAAAAGAGTGAGAGAGAGAGAGGAACAAAGGAGAAAAAATGACAATGAATAAGTACATATAAATAATAACCCTAAATGTAAATGGATTAATGTTCCACCCAAAAGACATAGGGAAGCTAAATGGATAAAACAACATGACCTGCATGTATGCTGCCAGAAGAGACCCACCTCAGAGCAAAATACCAAAAGACCTACACAGACTGAAAGTAAAGGGCTATAAAAAATATTCCAAGCAAATGGACATGAAAAGAAAACTGGGGTAGCAATATTTATATCAGGTAAAATACATTTTGAAACAAAGTCCATAATAAAAGACAGAGAAGGCCACTCCATAATACTGAAGGGAAGAATTCATCAAAAAGATATACACATTGTAAACATATATGCACCTAACATAGCAGCACCCAAATATATAAGGAAAATCTTGGAGGACTTCAAGAAAGATATATACAGTAACACACTTATAGTAGGGGATTTTAACACCCCACTGTCAAAAATGGGTAGATCTTCCAAACAAAGAATAAAAAAAGATTATCATGGCACTGAATGACACATTAGAATAAATCAACTTAACTGATATATACAGAACCTTTCATCCCAAAGAAGGAAAATATATTCTTTACAAATGCACATGGAATATTCTTAAAGATAGACCACATGATAGGACACAAAGAAGCATTGACATATTCAAGAAATTTCAAATCATATCAAGCATTTTCTAGGATCACAATGGCTTGAAACTAGAAACCAACCTAAAGGAAAAAACTCAAAACAGCCAAATTCATTGAGGCTGAATAACAGGTTATAAAATAATGAATAGGTTAACAATGAGATCAAGGAAGAAGTCAAAAAGTACCTGGAAAAAAATGAAAATGAACACACAACAGCCCAAAATCTGTGGGACACAGTGCAG
Organism: Desmodus rotundus; assembly: GCF_022682495.2. Taxonomy (NCBI): domain Eukaryota; kingdom Metazoa; phylum Chordata; class Mammalia; order Chiroptera; family Phyllostomidae; genus Desmodus; species Desmodus rotundus. The sequence continues at coordinate 69,558,594 of NC_071388.1, read as the reverse complement.
ACAGTCCCGAGAAAGAAGTTCATAGTGATACAGGCCTACCTAAAAAGGATAGAAACATTTCAAGTAAACAACCTAACACTACAACTAGGACAACTGGAGGAACATCAACAAACAAAGCACAGAAGAAGTAGAAAGAAGGAAATAACCAAGATCAGAGCAGAATTAAGTGACAAAGAGACTAAAAGAACAATTCAAAGGATCAATAAAGCCAGGAGCTGGTTCTTTGAAAAGATAAACAAAATTGACAAGCCTTTAACCAGACTCATCAGGAAAAAAAGAGAGAGGAGTCACATAAATAAAATAAAAAATGAAAGAGGAGAAATTACGACCAATACCACAAAAATACAATGGACTGTAATTAATTACTATGAAAAACTATACAGAAAGCAATTTGAGAACCTGGGTGATAGGGACAAATTTCTAGAAACATAATTTTCCAAAACTGAATCAAGAAGAAGAAGAAAGCCTGAATAGACCAATGATAGCTATTGAAATTGAATCAGTACAAAACTCCTGGCACAAAATAGCCCTGGACCAGATGGCTTCACAAGAGAATTTTACCACACATTCAAGGAAAAGCTGACCTCCATCTGGCTCAAACTCTGCCCCCACCAACAAAAAAAAAAAAAAAAAAAAAAAAGAAGAAGAAGAAGAAGGAAGACTCCCAAACTCTTTTTATGAAGCCAGTTACATCCTAGTTCCAAAACCCAATGAAGATGCAACAAGGAACAAAAAGTACAGGCCAATATCGCTGATGAACATAAATGCTAAAATCCTCAACAAAAAATTGCCAAACTGGATCCAGCAATATGATAAAAAGATCATACACCATGATCAAGTGGGATTCATCCCAGGGTTGCAAGTATGGTACAATATTCCCAAATCAATAAATGTAATATATCACATAAACAAAATTAAAAAACAGATCACATGATCATATCAATAGATGCTGAAAAAGCATTTGATTAAGTACAACATACATTTATGATAAAAACACTCAGCAAAGTGGGAGTGGAGGGAGCATACTTCAACACAATAAAGGCCATAAATGAGAAACCTACAGCCAACATCATACTAAATGGGCAAAAATTAAAAGCTTTCTCTCTTAGATAAGGCACAAGATAGGGGTTTCCACTTTCACCACTTTTGTTCCACATAGCACTGGAAGTTTTAGCCACAGTGATCGGACAAGAGAAAGAAATAAAAGGCACTTGAATTGGAAAGTAGAAAGTAAAACTGTCATTTGACAGTTTGCAAATGACATGATAGTGTACATAGAAAATCCTATAGACTCCACCAAAAAACTATTCAACCTAATAAGTGAACTGGGAAAAACAGTGGGATACAAAGTCAATATTCAGAAATAAAAGGCATTTTTGTATGCCAACAATGAAATGCCTGAAACAGAAATTAGGAAGAAAATTCCAATTACTAAACAACAAGAAAAATAAAGTACCCAGGAATCCTTAACCAAATTAAGGATACTTGGTTAAGTATCCTTAACCAAGGAGGTAAACATTCTGTACTCAGAAAACTACACAACACTGAAGAAAGAAATTAAGGAAGACACAAACAAATGGTGGTATATATCATGTTCATAGATTGGAAGTATTAATATCATTAAAATGCCCATACTTCCCAAAGTAATTTATAGATTCAGCACAATCCTTATTCAAATACCAATGACATATTACATAGAAATAGAACAAAAATTTCAAAAATTTATATGCAACCATAAATGACCCTGAATAGCACAGAGATTTTGAGAAAGAAGAACAAAGTGGGAGGGATCACAATACCTGATATCAAACTATACTACAAGACCATTGTAATCAAAACAGTCTGGTACTGGCATAAGAACAGACACAGACCAATGGAACAGAGAGCCCAGAAATAAATTTATGTCAATGTGGTCAATTAATATTTGACAAAGGGCACATGAGCAAAACAATGGAGTAAAAATATCTCTTCAAAAAATAGTGTTAGGACATACGAACACGTACATGCAAAAAAAGATGAAACTAGACCACCAACTTACAGCATACACCAAAATAAACTCAAGATGGATAAAAGGCTTAAATATAAGTCATGACACCATAAAAGTCCTAGAAGAGAACATAGACAGGAAATTCTTGGATATTCCACACAACAATATTTTCACCGATATGTCCCCTAGAGCAATGGGTATAAAGGAAAAATAAACAAATGGTACTACATCAAATTAAAAAGCTTCTGCATGGCTAAAGAAAACATTAGCAAAATAATAAGGGTTACAAACCACATGGGAAAACATATTTGTCAACAATACCTTGGACAAGGGTTTGATTTCCAAAATACATAAAGAACTCACACTATTCCACACCAGGAAGACAAATAATCCAATTAATAAATGGGCAAAGGACCTGAACACACACTTCTCCAAGGAGGACATACAAAGGGTCCAGAGCCATATGCAAGGATGCTCAGCATCACTGACCATCAGAGAGATGCAAATTAAAACCACAATGAGATACCACTTCACACCAGTTAGAATGGCCATCATTAACAAATCAACAAACAACAAGTGCTGGCAAGGCTGTGGAGAAAAGAGAATCCTAGTACACTGTTGCTGGGAATACAGCCTGGTGCAGCCACTGTGGAAAACAGTATGGAATTTCCTCAAAAAAACTAAAAAGGAACTGTGTTTTGATCTAGCAATTCCACTGCTGGTATTAAACCCTAAGAATCTTGAAACACCAATTCAAAGAACCTATGCACCACAATGTTCATAACAGTGAACGATAGTGGCTATTTACAATAGCCAAGTGATGAAAACAGCCTAAATGTCCATCAGTAAAGGAGTGGATCAAAAAACTACGGTACCTTTACACAATGGAATTCTATGCAGCAGAAAGAAAGAAGGGGAACTACTATACTGCCAGGGGAACATCCATGCTGTCTCAAACTCCTACCATTTGAGACAGCATGGATGGAACTGGAGAGCATTATGCTACGTGAAATGAGCCAGGAAGTGAAAGACAAAGACAATATGATCTCACCTATAAGTGGAACCTAATCAACAAAACAAACAAATGAGGAACAAAGAGGCAGAATTATGGAAATAAGGAATAAAATGACAGAGACCAGAGGACGGTAGGGAGGGGGGTAATGGGGGAAAGAAGGGGAACATATACAAAGGTGGACAATGACAATTGGGAGGGGAATGTCTTTGGGAGTCGGCTTGGATGGAGCAGGGGAAAGCAACATGGGGGAAAATGGGGAACTATAACTGAACAATAAAAAATAAGAAATATATTTTGAAGCATTTTCTTCAAACTTCAGGAGATGGAACAGACAACTTTATTTTAGATTATTCATATTATTAGGTTATTTAAATAACCAAACCTGGTTATAATCTTGATTTTTAAATTAATGTTATTATCATACTATAATCAGGGTTATTGATAGTAAATATCTTAAAGTAGGAAAGTGAAGAGGTTTATAATCACTTAATACATGCCTTCAAAAATTTGCTTTAGAATCATGGTGTCTTAAATCAGGTTCCCTGCAAGCAGGGCCTGGGAAGGGAATTTTGTTTGTGTGGTTTTACAAGGAGAATGTGAGAAGCAAGATACAGCAGGAGGAAAAGCTAATAGTGTGATTTCTAAAACTAGCTTCAGGGTGACCTCAGAGGACAGTCTGAAACATAAATTCCACGAGAGATTTAGCCACATTTTAAGACAAAGATGTCTGTCTTTAGTACCCCATGTCAGTCAGTGACAGCTGAGGTATGAAGAAGAGGAAGCACATTACCACCCAGGAGAGTGAGATCTGTTTTCATGCCATGGGCTACTTCTCTCTCCATACAAAGAGGATGACCTGAGGTCCTGTCATACAATGATCAATGGGAAGATGTGCTCTCACCAACACCTCTTAGAGCTATTGCTAATTGTGACTGTAGGCCAATCTGGCAGTCCATTTTTATCTGGTATCATCTACCAAACAAACACATCTCTGAAATAAATATATATTTTTTCCCTTTTCTGCCATCTAATCTTAGGGAACTCCTCCATGAGGCCATTGGTCTGAACTGAAAGGGAATAGGAGAAGGGAACATGGAGGTCCATGAGACTCCCACATTCATGCAGCTTATTGTGCCTTCTAGATCTGTTTCTTTTCACCTCAGATCCTTTACTCTGGTTTTAGAACAGATTGCTGCTGGACCTTGATGTGCATAAAAGTATTCAGATCATTCAGAACAGTTCTAGTTTTATTGTCACTTGTTGTTTTGCTGTAAAATGTTCCCATATGTATCAGAACTCATTGTTTGAAAACCAGTAAGCCAGCATCACTATGCTCCAGAGTTCCAGTTCTTACTGTGACTTTCCTAATGGGGCTGGGCAGAGGCCTCTTGTCTTTCTCTAACTGAAATATTTCTAATACCAAGTCATGTGACCCAAACAGGCCTGTTTATATGGTAGTCTTGCTTTAGCACGCTTTCTTGTTTGGGATGTCACTCAAAAGGGTCAGCCATATGCATCATCCAATAAACATACCTGAGTGGTAGTTTCAAGCATAAAAATAGTAAATGACACAGATATGCATCCCACCAACATTTTAATAGTGAATATAGAAAATCACACAGATAAATAAAAGAGAATGTGAGAAGTACTTTAGTAAGGGCGATATAGTCTACCTTGGAGAATACTTTGGAAAATATCTTAAAAATCAGAGAAAGCTGATTTTAGTAGATATCTAAAGTGAGTGAAGAATTTAAATTTATCAGCTGGAATCATGGGCCAAGAGGATTAATGAAGGTTGTGTCAGGAAAATTAAAATTCAGGGTCAAGGAAAATATGTGCTTTTGTGGCAGTGTAAAAGTTTGTCTTTGTTGAAGATATTTTCAGAAACCAGTTGATGAGGAATCTTGCAGGACATAAAGAAGTTAAAAATTGCAAGTAACAGCATGGAAAGTCATTGATAAATTATGGATTTGGAGAAAAATATGGTCAGGTTCCAAGTTAGAATTATAATTAAGCCTGAGGCATCAACAACGGTTAAAGGAGGGTTAAGTTGGGAGAAGGAAGTAAGGAGTTAGGCAGTAGTTACAATTATTGAGGTAAGAAATAATTTGATGTGAACTGCTGGTATTTACAGTATAGATAGAAAGAAGTTATTTGAACTAATATGTATTGGGTGTAAAATCCAGAAAATTTAGAATTGAATATATGGACAAAATAGAAGAGGAAGGAGTAAGGGATGACATGGAAACTTCTGTCTTTGGTAATTGGGTGGAAATTAATTTAATTCTTCAATACAGGGAACAGACCAGAACAACAGGTTTAACACTAAAGATGAAGCATTCATTTTGAAAATGTTGAGTCTGAGGTGCCAGTAGCAGAGTAAAATACAGATATTTACCTGTAGCTGACATATGGATCACATTTTATTATTTTTTAATATTTTTTATTGTTGTTCAAGTACAGTTTTCTGCCTTTTCCCCCCACCACTCCCCACACCCTCTCTCGTTTCCACCCCTCCTTGTTATTGTCCATATGTCCTTTAAGGGTTCCTGTAAACCCTTCACCCTTTTCCCCCACTATCCCCTCCCATCTGCCTTCTGATCACTGTCAGCCTGTTCTCAATTTCAATGTCTTTGGCTGTACTTTGACTGCTTGTTCATTTTGTCGATCAGGTTCCTATTAAAGGTGAGATCATATGGTATTTGTCTTTCATCGCCTGGTTTATTTCACTTAGCATAATGCTCTCCAGTTCCATCCATGCTATTGCAAAGGGTAGGAGCTCCTTCTTTCTTTCTGCTGCATAGATATCAAAATGTATTACAAGGCCATTGTAATCAAAACAGGCTGGTACTGGCATAAGAACAGACACATGGACCAAGGGAAGAGAATAGAGAGTCCAGAAATAAACCCAAGTCTCTACAGTCAATTAACATTTGACAAATAGGGCAGCAGCATAAAATGGAGCAAAGATAGACTCTTCGACAAATGGTGTTGGGAGAGCTGGACAGCTACATGCAAAAAAATGAAACTCGAGCACCAACTTACACCATACACAAAAATAAGTTCAAGGTGGATAAAAGATTTAAATGTAAGTCGTGACACCATTAAAGTCCTAGAGGAGAACATAGGCAGGAAATTCTCAGATATTCCATGCAACAATATTTTCTATGATATATCCCCTAGAGCAAGGGACATAAAGGAAAGAATAAACAAGTGGGATCTCATCAAAATAAAAAGCTTCTGCACAGCTAAAGAAAAAAACATTAAAATGAAAAGAGAACCAACCACGTGGGAAAACATATTTGCCAATGATATCTCAGACAAGGGTTTGATCTCCAAAATATATAAAGAACTCACATGACTCCACTCTAAGAAGACATGCAACCCAATTAAAAAATGGGCAAAGGACTTGACTCCAAGGTGGATCACCTTTTAAAATTCAATCAGCTCTGGAATAGAGATCCAGGTTTGGGAGACATCAAAAATATACAGATGGAACTTGAAACAATGGAGAAGGGTGAGAGAGCCTAGAAATCATGACTACATTGAGAAAAAGAGGTTAGGAAAGAAACTTGGATAACACAATAAAATGAAGATTTAAAAAATACTATGCAGGAGTGGCCAGAGAAGAAAATGTTTTAAGAAAAGAAGTGATTAATGGAGAGATCAGATAAAATAAGGACTGATGTCCATGGGTTATCAGCAAGAATTAGTGACAATGAAGAGAGTTATTGAGTGAAATTATAGGGACTGTGGAAAGATTGAAGTAGGCCTAGGTTTAAATGAGCAGTGAACAAGTGGAGATAGTGAGTGTATACAACCTGTTACAGAAGGATGACTTTCTAGGGGAGGAGAGACATAATCTGAAGCACTGATAGTGGGAAAAATTTTAGTATGAAAAATAACACTTTATCCATTATAACCATGGAGAAAGAGAAATAGTACATAGAAATGCAAAGAAACTCAAAAATTGGTGATATAGATTAGAAGGTCCATCTTGTGGATTACCTTTATTTAATGATTTACACATTGAGGTCATTTGCTGAGAGGAATTGGAAGGAAAAGATGGAATAAGATTTTAAAAAGCCACAGAACTACAGAGAGAATTGTACATATTGCTGTCACAAACTCATTTAAATTTTAACTTTGATTCTCTTCAATAGTCATTTGTAGAAATATGTTATGCTTTGAATTTTCTTTATTTTTCAGAGCAATTTTAGGTTTACAACAAAATTAAGAGGTACAGAGACTTCCTACATTATTACCTGCCCAAACTCATGCATAGTTTCTTCCATTATCAACATCACTCACCAGAACGGCCTATTTTTACTAAAGATAAAGGCACAGTGATATATCAAAATCATCTAAACTCTGTACTTTACACTAGAGTTTACTCTTAGTGTTGTACATTCTATGGGTTTGGACAAATATATGTGACATATATCTAGCATTATAATGTTACACAGAGTATTTTTATTACCATAAAAATTCTCTGTGCTTCCCATAATCATCTCCCTCCCCCACCCCAGGCAACCATTGATTTGTTAATTGCATAGTTTTGCCTTTTTTGAAATTTATGTAGTTGGAATCTTCTATATATAGCCTTTTAAGACTGCCTTCTTTCACTTACTAATATGCATTTGCAGTTTCTCCATATCTTTTCATGGCCTGCTAGCCTAATTCCTTTGACAACTGAATAGTATTCTATTTGTTTGAGCATGCCACAGTTTATTTATCCATTCACCTACTAAAGGGAAACTTAGTTGCTACCAGGTTTTGTTAATTATAAATAAAACTGCCATAAATAATTGAGTGAGGATTTTTGTGTGGACATACATTTTTAAGTCCTTTAGGAAACCATCAAGGAGCATAATTGCTTGACCATATGGTTTGAATATGTTTAGTTTTGTAAGAAGTTGCAAACTATCTTCTAAAGCAGCTGCATCATTTTATAGTTCCCCCAGCAATGAACGAGAGTTCCTGTTGCTCCACATCCTCACCAGTATTTGGTGGTGTCAGTGTTCCAGATTTTGGTCATTCTAATAGGCCTATAGTGGTATCTCATCATTTTATTTGCATATCTCTGATGGCATATGATGCAAAACATTTTTAATGTGCTTATTTATCATTTGTATATCTTCTTTAGTAAACTGCCTATTAAGGTCTTTTGCTTATTTGTTAATTGGGTTGTTTTCTTATTGTGCTTTTTTTATCCTCAAATGAGGAGAGATTTTCATTGTTTTTAGAGAGAGAAGAAGGGAGAAATGAAAGAAGAGAGAGAAATATTAATGCGAGAAACATCAATTGGTTGCCTCTCATAAACACCTGGATCAGGGATCAAATGTGCAACCTAAGTATGTGCCCTGGCTGGAAATCAAACCCTCAAACTTTCTGCTACAGGACGATGCTCCAAACTACTGAACCACACTGGCCAGGATGTGATTTTTTTTTTTTTTTTGTACAATAAACAAAAATCACTGTATACTGAGTTAAGGCAAATAAAAATCAAAGTGAAGATCCCTAAATAGTATTGCTAGTATATCATTTCTCATATCTCTTATACAGTTCCAGAACTTGCTTCACAGTGTACAAAACATTTTTATGACTATTTCATTTGACTCTTATGAGAGTTTTCCAGTGCCTACAGGGAAATTATTTTGCATTGATTGTATAGGTAAGAGAACTAGAGCTTAGAAGCTATTATTGTTTGTCATTTTCATTGTCATTTGGCAGAACCAACTCTCTAATTCAGGCCTTCTTTCAAAATGAATATTCTGTCTTTTCTTACAGTCAATATATGTTCATGCATTTTTATTTTATTAGAAGTTGAGAAGGAAGAGATCTTGGTGATCATAGGAAAAGTTGTCTTCAATTAGAATTTAAATCTTGTAATATATGCAGGTAATGTGTCTTGAAGTTAACATCTCAGCTCTAATCCAAATTTTGCTATTTTTCTGGCTGTGAAACCTTTATTCAGTCACTAAAACTCCCTAGACCTCCAGTTTCCTCAGCTAGGCAGTACAGGAGTTGGCAATCTCTAAGATAACAGCCAGCTCAGCAACTCTCCGCTTCTCCAATTATTTTGACCAAGCACTGAGCATAAAAACATAAGAAATTCTTACTATAATCACAGATATTTATATGAGAAAAGTCCTTTGGCATTTGCTTTTCTAGTTGATAAGATGGCTAATACCATTACTATTCACAAATATAATTAAGTTATTCACTTCCTCTTTCTCTGATGTTGTTGCCTAGTTCTTCTATAAACACAGGAGACACTTTAAACTAAGATGGTTTCAACACTATCCTGACTTAAGGTCAGAGTGTGAGGTCCCTAGTTGGTTCTTTCATGGGTAGGTACAGCCATTTTCTTACCATCATCATTGTTCTTTGGCCATTGTTCCCTTTTCCATCATGAATGAAAAGAAAATCTTATGTGTGTCCTAGATCCTTGATGGTTCTTACTCCAAAATTGGAGTAAGAACTTGGTACAGTCTGGGGGAAACGTGGTCATCACTCAAGTCCTAGATACATTTACCATAAAGTTAAATAACTTAACCTTCAGGAAGGCTTATTAGCAATATCAGGAGGAAGCCTTTGGGAGAGGGTTTAGCAACATGATCACATGCTCTTTTCCTTTTTAAAAAAGGGAGATGAAAACATTTTATAAAACTCCACAAAAACGGACTCATTCCTGCTTGTGCAGCTCACTCACCTGGGCATGTAATAAGTGTATTTAACTGTTAGAGTCAACTAGGTGAGAGTTGAGCACTGAATTATCTTCCCTATGGTTCCCTGTTGGAGACAATGAATGGTGGTTGCTTGGGCAAAGGCTTAATATCTCTCAATGTCATGCTGTTCCTATTTCTTTAATCAGTAACTCCTTTGTAACCAGTCAATAATGGCCTTTATCCAGGGACAATAAAACTGATAATGATTGTTTTTATGAAATGCTTTCTTCTTTTAACCAAAGTCATTATACAAATTATGTACCTCCCCTCTTTTGGTTTTTATCCTATACTTATTCTCTCCTTCATAAAGCAGTGGGTACCATACCTGTAGTCTAAGGAAAGAAAAGATCTCTTAGAATAGGTAAGAAATTTGAAATATTATCTCCTTACATCTTTAGTGATCCTTGAAGTATTTGGGGGTAATTGTCCAATAGTTTTCAATCACATAATACAGAAACTACCTCATTTTCTCAGAAATATTAATTATTAATTATATAATTCTAAGGAAAGTTATATAGCTGATCTGAACTACTTTATTCAAAAGTTCTCAGTATTCTGGGGATATTTTCATTTGATATAGTAATAGGTACAATTTGTTTTGACTCATGGTGTTCAAATTTAGAATTTTTCATTTAGCAGCATAACAGTCATTGTAAGAAAATAATCTCCTCATTTTGCTTGTTCATTTGGGCCAATACACTGTTTTATATTCTTGGAGATATTTAGCATCTTATGATGCTCAAGAAAATACCCCACATATTTGGCACAAAAGATATTTATTCTACATAGTTTGTTTTCTAATGGCTATTTTCATAGCTATTATAGAATGTTAAATGAAAAATATAAAAAGCAGAGCAAGAATCAACAATGAAAAATAGAAAAAGTGATCAATATTTTTCAGGCAGCTTTGTATTTTCAACATAAAACAGTAACTTATTGGGATAAAATGGATACTCAGTTGAATATAAAATTAAATTGTAATACTTAACTGTAATGTGTGATATTATATGATTTAAATAACATTAAATAACACTGCATTTTTTTTCTTTATTGTAGCCAACAATGCTAAGTAAGATTATAACTGACAATTAAAATGCATTAAAAAGAAATATATTGATGTGGAATCTAGACTTCTCCTGGTCAAGACGGAGGCATAGGTTAACATGGCTTGCCTCCTTGTATAACCACAGCAAACACTACAAAACAAATATCATCCAGAATGATCAGCAAATTAAGCTGTATGAAAGCCCCAAAACCAAGGAATTAAAGTAACCACATTCGTCCAGAAAGGTAAGAGGAGCAGAGATATGGAGAGGTGCAGAGAGGTGCGGTGATGTGAGACATGGAGAGGCACACATATGTGAAGTGGGCAGTCCAACGCCCACAGATGGTGGATAAAAATCAGGAAGGATACCTCAAGAGTGAGGGATCCCAGCCCCACACCAGATCACCTAGCCAAGGGTTCCAGCACCAGGAATCATAACTTCTGGCTGTAAAAATCAGTGAGGTTTGGGGTGGAAGAAGAAACTGCAGGATTCTCAGGAGTCTCCTTTTAAAAGATCCACAACAGTCTTAGGCTTTATGCAGACCTACTCCCTCTGGACTTTAGCACCGGGGAAATAGCTAGAAGGATACCAGTGGCATATGGGGAGAAATTGAAGTGACTGGTATCTGGGTGGGTACCTGGAGAGAGCTTCTTCCTGGACAAAACTCAAGAGGCCAGGCAGTGGCATTGTCCTCTCTCTTAGCCCTACTCCACACAGAGCCACAGAGAGATGATGTGGGTTGCCCCGCCCTGGTGTTTACCTAAGGCTCTGTCCCATCCAGTGTGCTTTGCTACAAAACTTACCATTGTGCTTTTCTACAAAAGGCCATGCTACTAATCAGGGAGTCAAAGCAGCTCTACCTAATACACAGAAACAAATGCTGGGAAGCTCCCAAAATGAGGAAACAAAGAAATATGGCCCAAATAAAACAACAGAACAAAACTCCAGGAAAATAACTAAATGAAATGGAGATAAGCAATCTAGTAAATGCAGAGTTCAAAACCCTGGCTATTAGGATGCTCAAGAAACTCATGAGGTACTTCAACAGCATAAAAAAGACCCAGGCAGAAATGAAGGTTACACTAAGTGAAATAAAGAAAAGTTTACAGGGAACCAACAGTGGAGTGAATGAAATCGAGAATCAAATCAATGACTTGGAACATAACAAAGGAAAAGAAAACATTCAATTAGAAGAGTAAGAGGAAAAAAATATCCAGAAAACAAGGATAGGCTGAGGAGCCTCTGGGACATGTTCAAATGTACCAACATTCAAATTACAGGGTTGCCAGGAGGTGAAAAAGAGCAAGACATTAAAAACTTATTTGAAAAAATAGTGAAAGAAAACTTCCTTAATTTGGTGAAGGAAATAGACATACATTTCCAGGAAGCACAGAGAGTCCCAGACAAGATAGACACAAAGAGGACCACACCAAGACACATCATAATTAAAATCCCAAAGGTTAAATATAAAGAGAGAACCTTAAAAGTAGCAAGAGAAAAGCAGATAGCTACCTACAAAGGAGTTTCCACAAGGCTGTCAGATGGTTTCCTCAAAAGAAATTTTGCAGGCTAGAAGGGACTGGAAAGAAGTATTCAAACTGATTAAAAACAAGAACCTACAACCTAGATTACTCTATCCAGCAAAGCTATCTTTTAGAATTGAAGGGCAAATAAAGTGCTTCCGAGATAAAGTAAAGCTAAAGGAGTTCATCATCACCAAGTCTTGTTATATGAAATGTTAAAGGGACTTATTTAAGAAAAGAGGATCAAAACTATGAACATTAAAGTGGCAATAAGTTCACAACCATCAACAATTGTATCTAAAAAACAAACTCAGCAAACAAGCAGAACAGAAACAGAATCACAAATATGGCGATAATTTAAAGGGTTATCAGTTGGGAGGGGAAAGTGAAGAATGGGGGACAAGGTGCAGGGATTAAGAAGTACAAATTGGTAGGTACAGAATAGACGGGGATGTTGAGAATGGTATAGGAAATGTAAAAGCCAAAGAACTGACATGCATGACCCATGGACTTGAACAAGAGGGGATTACTGGGGAGAATGGGGGTACTGAGTGGAGGGGGACAAAGGGGGAAAATTGGAAGAACTGTAATAGCATAATCAATAAAATATATTTAAAAAGTATATAGATCGATGAAAATGATTGTCACAAGGGAACCAAAATTAAACCCAAACAAAAACAAATCAGTTATTTACATTTCCTCTATATTACTAGTATTATCATTTGTCATTTAAATGGAGATTTCCTTCATAGAATTTATTTCTCAGTTTCAATTTAATATGTAAATCTTAGCAGTCAGTCTGGTTCGTAAAAACTTGGGGTGTGCTGGCACCATGCACGCACATCTTATACAATGAAGGTAATTCATGCTAGCAATAGCCTCCTTCCCAGAGTAGTAATGATTTATAAAGGGAAAGGTATGAGGAATGTCTGTTTTACTTATTCTATAGTCTGTGTGCCCTCTTGCTTAAAAAGTATTGGCAGAGAATGTTTGTGATTTACCTTACAGTTGGAGAAAGCAATTAAATCAGATTTTTTGATAAGAATTACATACAGATGAGGAGTCGTAAGCAGGGGTCAGAAATGGTAGCCATTATGAATTCACCGTTGATATACTGAAAAATAAAAATAAATAAATAATTGGCACAAGCATAAGACAGAAAATAAGAGATTAAACAGACTCCAGGATAAATATAATATTGGATGAGATAGAACCTAATTAGAGCCAGAATCTGTCCTCTTGAACAAGGGATGCAGCTGAAAGTTAAGCAGCTATATATTATCAACTTATATACTGTAGGTTGATAATACTAGCAGTTGAATAAAAATGTTCTGAGGTATTCAGAGCATAGAAGAAGCAGAACTGGCATCTAGATAAAGGTGATTTACAGAGAAAAAGCATTATGCAAAAGTAGGCATAGTAAGCATATATTAATGTATTATGATGATCTTTCAAAATATAAATGGAAGTATAAATATAGTTATAATTTACTATATAAAACCATCATGGAAGATGCTGTGGATGTCCCATCCATATCCACTTTATCAACCCAGCTATAAGGGTCTATTTTAACAGCCTACACTTGGGACAGATGTACTCCTCACCCCAGTGCATTCAGTGACTCATTGATTCAGGTCCATATGTACTATTTGCTCTTATCAAGAGACTTGGCAATGTGATTTATGTTTGCAAATTGGATTAAAGCTAGAATTTATGTGAGATTATACTCTTGCACAGCTCCTTCCCTTTCCCTATTTTATTTCCCTCATTCATAGGTTTTCCTGATGAGAACTACCTTATTTAAGCTTGAATCCCTGACTCTGGCTTTGCTTGAGTGGTGACTGACCTCTTAGAGTTGGTACCAGAATTAGTCCTGGGAAGAACAGTCAAGGCATGTTGTCAGGTAGCTACCTGACAATGAAGTCACTCTGTTACTTAAGGCAGGTGAAATTTTCATTGCTCTCAGCATTCTGTAACTGTCATTAGGAATTTACCTGCAGTAAACTGGCAAAAAGGATAGACATGGAAGGAGAAGCACGTTTCTTGCAATGACACTAACTCCAGCACTGGAAAAGAAAGGGAACACACTAATGATATGGGCAGTGAAAGTGGGTTGGCTATTGCTGAGCACCAATGATGGTTTCAAGAAGATAATGGGCTCCAGATGATTAGTCACTAATTTAATATAAAGGGTGAAAACCAGAGGTCCTCAATGTCAGTGTTTAAAGAAATATTCATCTCTTACAGCAAGAGGGCTAATCAGACTGAATGAAGAGTAGGCTCGGAACTCCACATAAAGAGCAAAACTCCAGAAAAAGTTGAGTTCTCAGCTTCTGCAATTTTCCTATGCTTGATATGGAAGAAGTAGAACTGAGACTGAAAAATGAGAATATCTGGATATATGCCCTTGAGAACACTAAGCACCCAGATTCCCTTGACCCTCTAAGCTTCTAGATATGGCCCACTCCCACATTTTAGAGGATACCAGCTCCTTCCAACCTTCCCTTTCCTTTACTTGTAGTTCTTTCAGAGGCCTCAAAACAGTGAGATGCCTTAGAGGATAACATTTCCCTAGTCAGGATCTGTTCCAGTTCCTATATGGGCAACCAAAAAAGAATAACCAGAGGCAAGTTTCACCTGAGAGAGACAAAACAGAAAGAAGGATTATAAAATGAGAGATTATAAACAGTAGAACTTCACTGTGTTTTATTGATAGTACCTGGGGAAGTAAGCCTGAGAGTGCATGCTGATGGGGTTAATCAACAGAGGTAGAATATAAATCTGGATATGGTAGTGTTTGTCATATTGGGGCACTTTCCCATAAAACCAGATTTAACACTCTGGCTAGGGAAGCAAAGGCAGGGAGAGTAGTTCTAATTCAATGTTGTAATGGCTTTTAGAAACTGGGAGGCAAGACAGGATGGACAATAGCCAACATTCTATGAAGTAGAAATGCCAAAATTTCCTGGAAGATCATGGAGGACGGGATGAAACCCCTCAGAGAAGTGGGCATGTTAGAGTGAATTACATAACATCAGTAGAACCATGCGCATGGCATGCTTCTTGGAAAGACCCTCCATTTGTCAGGGAAGTAGGATGCACAAGGGGGAAAACACTGACATTAAGCTCTGCAGTCTGGGACTTAGGGCAGTCGAATCCAGCTGTAATTGTGATCCACTGACTCCCCAAACAGGAAAGGCCAGGTAGCCACACTTAACAACCAGAAGTTAGACGAGCATAATCATTGTAATGGCCATCAATTTCTGAGTGTCAGCCAGGGGACTATGACTGCTGGGGATCTATAGCAATGAATAATAAATTACAGCCTTCCTAGAGAAGCACTGCCAGATAAAATACAGGGCATGTGGTTAAATTTAAGTTTCACATAAATAATGCTTAATTTTTTAGTATAAGTATGTTCCAAATATTATGTGAGACATGTTTATAATAAAAGTATTTTCATTTTTAGTCTGAAATTCAAATTTAACTGGTATCTTATGTTTGATTTGCTATATCTGGCACACTTTTATCTTAGAGACAAGATGGCCAGCCCACAAAGGTACTATGTATTATATATAATTAAAGGTTCTCAAGAATCGATAAGCATAAAGCCGAGGTCAACCAGTCCTGATGGAAAAGTCACTATCCCTTTCTTAGGTTCCAACCTTAACAAGTTTTCACACTGGAATTCACTAGCTAATGGAAAGATTGGAGTCCCCTTGAGGAAAGACCCATGCACATAGTAATGATGCCCCACAACTGTTTTTCAAAGGAATTTATGTCCATTTATTCACATAATCATTCGCTGAGGAAAGGAGAATATTTAGATCTTTTAAAAGCATTAGAATGCAGATTCTGAATTTACATTAAAGCCAAAATCACACCATCATCATGGTACACCTAAAATGTTGGTGCTTGGGGATCAGGTAATAAATGGAGTCCGAGCCCAGGTCTGTTTTATAGCTGGTCCATTGATCCACAGGCCTGTCCCTAGTCATTTTCCAGTTCCCTCTAAGTGTGTTTTACTGTGTCCTACAATGTGTTATTGTGATATTTGAATTATTGTTCTGATACCTCAAAGTGGAAGCCTGAGTCAACCCACTTATCTGGAGCCCCCTCGTCTTCCCGTGGGATCTGCCCAAGGCTAGCTACTTAGACAAGAAGTACTATTGTAGCTGTAGGGAGTGCAATAAAAAATGAGAGGTGGGGATTGAGATGAGTATCAATTAAAGCTTTCAAACCAAATGTAGCATCAGGTATGTAGTTAGCTCCACCAATCATTCTCTCAAGTTTTTCCAGAAATTGTAATCAACTACGATCTTTGAGATTGTGTTTTCTTGCAGTAAAAATACTATGTGAAGCAAGGAGCTTCATCTATGTGGGGCAAGGAGCTGACTGGAGCAAGTTCTGTTGCCACTTACCAACTGCCATACCCTTTTCCCCAAGCTGCTGTGAGTGTCGAGGCATGCTGTAATGGCATACACCTGGGACCTTGTACGGAAAACTGACTTTGGTCAGTATCAGGTATATAATTTGCAGAGTCCAATGAAAAATATAAATGTGGCAACTTGGGTTCAAAAAGCAGGACAAATATGTCATTAAAGGAACTAACATATCAAGCTTTCTCTTTTTTAATTCTATTTTTGACTTATTCTGAAGTTTTTAATTTGCTATTTAAAATTTAAATTATTTGCATGAATTTTATCATTTATCTTTATATTGCACAATGCTAGTTTTGAATGCAAACATTAGAGTATTAACATCATATGTAGAATCACCAAAATTACCCAATTACAATCTAAGAACTCCTACATATATTTCATTCCTACCAGGAAAGGGGAAACACACAACTGACTTATCTGCTTTTATTTCACTTCTTGATTTACTTATATTCTTTATATTCTACTAACACTCTTCATTTTTTACGAGTAAAGAGGAACTGAAAAGAAAAAGAACTACTGGTAGTCCTGTCATCAGGTTCAGAATAATACATGGCTAATATAGGAAAGTAATAGGAGTAAAAAAATACAATAAGATTCCTTGGTCATTTGTGTTTTCAAAGCAAGTTCTGGTGGACTCTCAACTCTGAATCCACATGTCATGACCCCACTGAATTCAGTGCTCATGGGGCATTATGAATGTTATATGCAATTTGGGCAGCAAGAAATGTGAACATGCATATTTCATGCAATGCTGCTGCTCACTCGCATACTCCAATAACTCATCAGAATTCACAAGTTCAAAGACAATATCACTGAGAATTTCAAACAGAGACAGGAGAACACTTAACTGTGGGCCCTTCTTAGTGCTGAGTTCTGTGCAATTGCACAGCTTGCATCCTTGTGAAGCCCACCCTGATTGTCACTGATGGGTGAAACTTGACTGATGGGAACAGCCTGGACAAGACCACCTGGAAATTTATCCCTCTAAAACCCAGGTGGTAAGCAATGAGTTCTTTATCGGCCTTGCCTCAAGTCTTGCGGGTATTGTTCTCTGGAGCCCCCTTGCTTTCACCTTGGATCTGCGCAAGATTAGCCTTTACCTGAAATCACATTCTTGCTGATCTCCTTCCCTTTTCCTACCCTCTCTCCCTCACAAGTTAATCCTGAAGGACACATGACTGCCTCTGACTCTGTTTTTAGCTGGCAGCATTTGTTTTCAAATTCCAGATATTAAAGCTTTCTTATCTGAAATATGACAACTAATGCTAATTGGTACATGCAGAAAATATATTAAATTTGTGGATTTAGTGATTAAGATGGACTGCTTTCTCCCACTTTGGAGGAACATATGTCTCCTGCAAAGGACAATGCTGAGTTCCTAAACATAGGCATGTACTTCAGAGTACAAAGAAATTTTTGAGAAGAGAAAGTTGTCTTTGGAATGGATTAGAGGAATAGCCAGTGGGAACAGAATTATAATTCATCAAAGGTTTAGGTAATTACTGGTCTTAAGAAACAATTTTGTCTTGGTGACTAGGCAATCTTTGATGATTCCTTGGGGCAGGAGCGTGATGACCACTGGCGTATGACTTGTGCAGTGTTTCCTTATGAAGCATAAAGAAATAATCTGCCTGAAGGTAAGACAGGGTGAGAAAGAAAAGCCCTTGTATGCACAAAGGTTCTGTAGTGATTCCGATCATCCTTACTCTCAGAAATAAAAGGAAAAAGTAGGCTGGGTGAGGGTCTATACCATTCTTCTCTCATTAGCCTAATCTTGGAGCCATCTAGTTTTAGAGACTAAAAGTATTTGCAATGGGCTTTAAAAAAAAATCTAAGTTGTTTTATTTTCAATTCGCTGAAATCTTTGAAGGAAGGTTTCTTATAATCTTTCATATATGTATTTCAGAGGAATAACATAGTGGCTTTTAATACTGTCTAGAATATTGTTTCACTTTAGTCATGTAAGGGAACTGAAAGCTTTTCTGTAATTTTTATCTGCATTATTAATTTCAACACAAAATTATAATGTGCTCTTTGTTGCTTCCTTAATGTATTCATGTGGCTTTGTAGATGTAGAATAGGGCATGAACGACAGAAATAGCTCTAACCAACTCTGTTGTTCTCCTTGCCCCTCACCTCATCATATATGTAAATGGATCATACGCTGACTGTACCACCTCTAATATGATCTCTTGTCAGAACACTTCTGAATACTGATGGTTCCAACTTCTGCTCCCTGCTCAAAGGTCACCTTTCTCCAGCCCTGTAAGGTGGCACTGTGATAGCAAGGCATGATTATCTCCTTTGCTTCAGCTTCCTTCATTTTTCCCGACTGCTGCATTATAAAAACATCTGACCTATGCTCTGCTTCACTTTTCTTTTCTCATCCTGATTCCTGTATTCTAATTATCCTTACAAAATATATCAACTGTTTTCATGTTTCATCCAGTTCCTGAGCATATGCTGATATACTATAGTTTGGAAGCCATCCATAAATGAAACTTTCCCTTGTTACTAAGCCTTTTTGTCCAACCCATTTTCAGAACTCCCACTGCATATATACTCTATTCTTGTTATATATTTTTTAAATTATATAATTTTATGATTATTAATTTCAAAAACAGGTGAAACTAATGTATAATAAGAGAAATTAATTAATGTTTACCGGAGAGGGTATATTATAGACAGAGACGTGGACAGCAGGGTATTTCTAGAGAAGGGTTAACAATTTGGTTACATGGACTCATACAACACATACACACAAACTATACATTTAAGATTTGTTAATTATACCTTTAATGCAAATATAAAGGGATGTATTTTTCAGAGATCAAATTATATATATATAAAATTATTTGTCCTCAAATTCTGCTATATCTTCAAAATTTTCTATCTCTGCAAAAAACATCAGTAATGCAGACTAAAATCTTCAGAATTCTATTAAATTATTTTATTTCCCTGCTTCTCACTTTTAATTGGTCACAAATTCCTATCAATTTTCCCTTTGATAATGCTTATTAATTGTATCCTATCCTTTCTTTTAGAAAAATAATGCCCTAGTTTAGGCTCTCAGATTAGTATATTTTAAAAATATTTCTAAGTTCATCATATAGTCTTTATTTCTTCTGTGTTTCAATACCATATTTCCTACATTTTGCTATAATTAACTTTTCTAAAGCATAAATATCCGATGATGTCAGTTGTCTACTCCCAAAATTTTAAAGTCTCTTTATGGCCTAAAAAGTCTCACAATGATTTTTCTTTATGTAATTTCCCCTTTCATTTCCTCTTTCTACCCTTTCCTTCCAAAAACATATTTTATGCTACTACAAGTATTTGTTTCCCTTGCCAACAATTAGTTTTATCAGACTTGGTAAGTTTGGATCATGTACTATGTAAAATAGTATCTTACTGTAATTTTAATTATCATGTCATTAATTGCTAAATTAGTCATCTTTTCATATGTACATTAGCCATGTATGTTTTCTGTGAAATATATTTTATCACATTTCAAGTGGAAAGTCTTTTTTAAAATGTAATATAGATTCCTTTTTTATGTATATGTCTTTCAAACATTTTCTCCAAGTTTTTGTCATGTTTTATTCTAGTGTTTTAATAATGGATGTAAGTTCTACATTTTAATGCAGTCAAGTTCACCAATATTTTCTGTATTTAGTACTTTTGTTTTCTTTTTAAATAAAACTGCATCCTGAGGACATAAAGCTTCTACCCTATAATTTCTTATAATGCTTATAAAATTTTGCCTTTCACATTTAAGTTCTTTGTCTTTGTGGAGTTTATTTAGTATATCATAAAAGAGGAATCCAACTGCCACTTCACAATTATAATACTGCATAAATCATAATTTCTGTGTCAATAACATACTATAGTCCTTGAGAAGAAAGGTCATTAGTGAATAATGTACATTCGAGAGTCTTGGGAGGATTGGAGAAATAAGTTCAAGTCTGGGCTTCCAAGAATGCTTCTCAACAAGTCAATGAATAAGTGGCTAACTAAAGAAATAATTACCTCTGTTACAACAGGAAGTGATAGAACAAGAAGTCTGTGTGACAAATATTGGCTCCAGAATAGTACCACCTTAGCTGGACTCTGGGAATTAGATGACTGCGTCACCAACTGTTTGGTCCATAGGCATACCATCATATCAAATGCCTTGAATGCAGTATCTTCTCTGTACTTCAGCTGGATCTAAATGTCCTGGGTGGGTCTGATATAATCAGATGAGCCTGTTAAAAGAGGGTCTAGAAGTTGGGGACTTGAAGCAGTAGATAAGACTTTTTTTCATTGCTGTCTTTGAGAAAGTTAGCTGCCATAAATTTTAAAACTACACAAAAATGAAAGCTACCAAGGACCAAATGAGCTCAGAAGATGACACCTAGATGAGAAAGAAGAAGGAGACTCAGGAGAGACCACTACCACAGATGACACCCAGATGGCATCCTTGTTATGCCTGAAGGAGGACACAGATAAGCTGGCCTGAACTACTGACTCATAAAATGCTGTGGGATGATAAATGAGTGCTATTTAAGCAACTAAGCTTATGGCACTTTGTTACATAGCATAGAAAATAATATATTTTATTTGAAGCTATTTTTTAGCATGACCTGGTCACTTTATATTTTACCTTTATTCCAGAAGATTTGAATCTACTAGCATTTATTATTATCCTAAAATTTTAGTGAATCTCTCTTAAACATCATCTAGTTGATTTTCCTTTTTATTCTCTTCTTACATTCCCTGTGTACTGATAAAGTTCAGTACATTTACAAGTATTCTGACTTTTTAGTCATTTGAAATTTTTATATCATCTCACTTTTTATTTCCTCTTTGTTCTGCTTTTCCTTTGCTGTTTTTGTTTGTTTTCTGTTCTTCATTTTTATATATTATTTAATTGATTAATTTTAGAGAACTTTTAGGTATAAAACAAATTGAGCCAAAAGTACAAGGAGATCCTATATGTGCCCTGTGCCTCCCCTTGCTTCCCCCACTATCCGTCTTCCCTCCAGAGCGATGTGTTTGTTACAGTGGATGACTCCATGAAAACATCATTATCACCCAAAGTCCATAGTTTATATTGGGGTTCAGTCTTGATGTTATATATTTCATGGGTTTGGATAAATATATAGTGACATGTGTCTACTATTATAATAGCATGCAAAATAGTTTCACTGATCTAAATAACCAGCCTCTTACCTTTCCCTTACTCATAACCCCTGGCAACTATTAATCTTTTACTGGCACCATAGCGTTACTTTTTCCAGAATGTTATATAGTTGGAATAAAGTATGTAGCCTCTCAATTTCACTTTTTTTTACTTAGTAATCTAAGGTTTAAGTTTTCTCTGTGGCTTAATAGCCCTTCTCTTTTTAACACTGGATATTAAATTGTCTGGATGTACCACAGTTCATTTATCTAGTCACTTACTGAAGAACATCTTGATTGCTTCCAACTTTTAGCAATTCTAAATAAAGCTGCTATGAATATCTATTGCAGGGTTGTTGTTGTTGTTCCTGACATATTTTCAACTCTTTTGGGTAAACACCAAGGATAACAATTGCTGAGTTGTACGGTGAAAGAATGTTTAGCTTTTGTAGGAAACTGCCCAACTATCTTCCGAAGTAGTTGTACCGTTTTGTATTACACCGCCTGTAGATGCGAGTTCCTGTTGTTCCACATCTGACAGCATTTCGTGTTGCCAGTGTTCAGGAGCCTGGCTTTGGTCTAGTATCTAACAGGTCATCCATGCACCCAACGTCAAATAGATGTTACCTTATAGCAGTACTATAGTTTTACTTTTTACATTTACAACTAGGATAGATTTAGAGTTATTTTTTTATGAAGGGTGTAAGTTTTGTGTCTAGATTCATTTTTTTTTTTTGCATGTGAATTTTCCGTTCCAGCACTGGTTTTGAAAAAAATGATATTCTTTCCCCTCCATTATATGCTACTTCCCCTTTGTCACAGATCAGTGAACTACAGTTGTGTGGGTCTCTTTCTGGGCTCTCTGTTTCATTGATCTATTTGTCAATTCTTTTACTAATACTACTTTGTTTTAATTACTGTAGCTTTACAAATAGTTTTGTCAGTCTTCTGACTTTTTTTCCCTTAATTTTGTTTTGGCTATTCTAGGACTTTGGCTTGCTTCAGATATTTAAAATACATTTTTGTATTTAGTTTTTCTTTATTTGTCATCTAGTTTTTGGTTTGAAACAAATATACTACTACTCTTAATCTTGCTTACTTAATTTCCTTTTTATTTCAAGTTACACTTGAAATTTTATCATACAGTTATATTAATAACTCAAAGACCTCAATCTACTTAGTATTTATTTTATCAGTCTCCTGAACTACATGGTATACTTTTGGTCCAGTATTTTTAGTCCTACATTCCTTTTTATGCCTATTATTATCATTAACTTTAATTGAATGATTTTATATAGTTTTATCCTGTTTATTTATTACTTGCTACTCTTAAGGTCTAGCTTTTCATACCCTCCCTCTTACTGGCATATACAAACTCTAGAAATAAAAGGAAAAAGAACTCATGGACATGGACAATAATGGGTGATTGTTGAGGGGACAAGGTATAAGGGGATTACATAGCAATGGGAAAACAACAATAAAGATTAAATTCAAAAAGAAAAAAAAGAAAAGTGATCCCTTTAGTGAAATCCAATTATTCAATTGGTGGTATGTTCTAACTTTTACTTATTTGGAATATGTTTACCTATTGCTCTCGTGTTTAAAAGTTTTTTTTGGGGGGGGCATACAATACTGTATGATAAGATCAGGGCTAAGAACTCATGAATATAAATGCCATTTGGGGCTGATGTGCCAGAAAGCTAGCAACCCTTGAGCATTTTACATGGTGTGGTATTCCATACTGTTGAATCTGAGAGGACTCCCTCAGAACTGGATGGAAAGGAAAGACCCTGAAAACTATTCCCCTATCTTGTGCTCTACTAATGGAGTCCCCTTCAAAAGGAGGACTGACTGCCTTATGGAAAATATACGATTACATCATCTTTGCCTGGACCCTAGTCATATGCCCTAGGATATTTCCTCAGGTAATTATTTCTGTTATTATTGAGTGAAACTAGTGTAACATTTGACTGTTTTTTTTAAAAGAAATAATACTCTAGAACCAGGGAAAAGGAATTTTGAAACATGATTGATTATATATATATCTAAGAAGTTGTGTGAATCCTAAATATTATGGTCTAAGAGGAGCCATTGGTTGATAGGTTCAAGGGAGTGGCAGAATGTCTAAACTTTTGGATATATGTTTGAATAGGAGACTGGGGAAGATGGGTAACCCTAGTTAATGTAAAAAAGTGACGTTTAGAAAAATGTTTTATATTTATAATGACCGGTTACATCTAATTTAGTAGTTTGATATGTACACATGTGTTAGATTTACCCTTTATTGAGTCTGCACTGAAAAAGATATGGTTATTGATTATATTAAAGAGTATAAAATAGATGGCAAACTGAGACAGGGCATAGAAGACCTATGACTTGATAAAAAGAAGAGGTTCTAGGAGAGGAGTTGCGGTTGGGGAAAGTACTGTGTTGGTGGAAACTAAATTTCTAACTGTTGGATGTAAGGTATGCCTCGGCCTGCGAGGCAGTCAACGGGGTCCGCCTATATACCTGCAACAGATGAAAAGGGATGGGACAGGAGGCTCGAAAGAACGGCAGCAAGACAAAGGATTCTGATCAAGCTGCAAATTTATTTCAAAACGGAGGGAGTTATATAGAGGAGGGCAGTAGAGGAAGTGCAGTGGATAGGTGGCTTCAAAGCGTGCTCTAGCCTGCGATTGGCCGGGGGGTGCATGGCGGGCGCGTGATCAAGGCACTGATTGGTGTGCCAGCTGCATGTCCAGGGGGAGGTTTCTATGGCTCCTGACCGCAGCATCCTGTTATTCGGGCGCAACCTTCAGGTCTGATTGTATCAGCCTGTTTCAGGCTTATCCCAGCCCCCAACAAAGGTACACATTGGGAGGTCTTCCAGATAGTGATGCAGGTGTTTAGAATAAAAATACTTTTCAGTTAAAACTTTGTCTTACTTGAGCTGATGGAAAAGATGCCTGAACCTATGTGGGCTGTGCATCTGTTTGGATTTGACTTAGGACCTGGTAATAACAAAGATTAGAGTATCTTAGGGTTCAGGTGAAAGAATCAGATCAATGGCAAGCAATGGAGCAGTTGGAATCCCATGTGGACCTGATCTCTGAGGAAAGTGCAGATTGTTGGATACAAAGCAATTCTAGGTAGAGAAAAGAATCAGAATGTAGGAAAAGCCATCGTGGTATAAGAAAAATAATTGTGGCTTCAGAGAGAAGCTAACATGGTCACCAAAGCTTGAACTGCTTTTTAGCTTGGGATGTAGCCATTTTACTTTTTTGTGGTTTAACTCTTTTACAAAAGTAAACACACAAACCAGCAATTATTAAATTTACCTCATAAAGTGATTGTGAGGACGATAGGTCATAGGAAAACAATACGCTTGGCACTTAATAAGGTCTTGATAAATTGCAGGGTTTTTCTTACCAGTAGACCTGGTGGACATCAGGAAGCTGTTCTTTCATCTGCCATATCTATCTATATCCATAGCTGTTGGGAACCGCCCTGCCTGGTTTCAGAGGCTGTAATGCCCCATGATTAAGGCTGAGTCAGAGTTGGGACCATAAGCCACTAAGGAGACAAAGCTTATCTCCCTGGCAAGTGTTCCACCTCTGCCCACTTCAGCCTGCTTGGCCCTGAGCTTGGCCAGTTAGCCAATGACAGGTAAGAATCCTCATGGGAGGATCAACCTAAGACAGGCATGGCCATGGAAGAGGCCCGCAGGGAAGGACTCGGGGGCTGTGGAAAAAGGGGGTGACGGACCCTCACCCCTCGGCTTTGACATAGCCTGAGTTCTCATTCTGTCTGCAAGAAGTCTCCTAATCTCTTGGCTGCCTTGCCTGACTTAAACCTGAAACAATAACAGAGGATGGTGCAGTCCTGTGCTGGGAGGGGCGGATTCCCTGGGGAATCAGGCCTAACAAAAATACATACATTCCTGTGAAACCTACTTAATTTGTACCCTCAGTTTAAGAGATAAGGGTCCAGACCTGAGATGAGTCTGGCGCCTAAAGTTTTATGGCCCTCTACTAATTGGCTGTAACTCAGAATAAGCCCTCAGAGTTCTCTGTAAATCTTGTATTGTTTAACCCTTACTGACTGACAATGATTGATGAGCTTTATCTGCATTCCTATGCCAATGTACCTAATAAAAGCCCCTGTAGAGAGATGCTCTGGGCCCTTCCCCTTTGAGAGAAGCGGCCACCTTTCCTCCCCAAGCAGATCATGTCTTGGTAGTCTTTTTCTTCATCTGTGGTGGACTGGGGGGGGGCTGCATTAAAGCCCCCCGACACATAGCTTGTATTCTCATGCTTACTTTTATTGTAACAGTTTCCTCAAGTCTTCTACAACAAATAGATGTTTTTCAAATGGAATGTGAATCTTTTCTAAACAGTATCTAAATGTCCTTAAAACAATCTATAATATATACTATTATTTTAATTGATGGAAACCAACCATAAACTTGATTCTTTTATTTCCTTATAAATATTATTTATAAAATTCTATTTTTAAAATTCTATTTCCTTATATAAAGCAAAATGTGAAGTAGCTAGTACTTTTATATTATTGATCATAACCCCAGGGAAAGAAAAAATAACTGAGGAAAGAACAAATGATCAAATACATTATTTATAAAATAATAAAATTCTATTATTTATAAAATTTATATTTATTATTTATAAAAGTCTATTTCCTTTTTTTTATTCATAAAATTCTATTTCCTTATACAAAGAAAAATATGAAGTAGCCAGTATTTTTATATTATTGATCATAACCCCAGGGAAAGAAAAATAACTGAGGAAAGAACAAATGATCAAATACAGTTACTAGCTGATTTTTGGTTATAAATTCTACTAATTTAATGCTTGACTTGTTGGTTACCTTTTGGATTCATCTGATGAAGTAAATAGAATAAGAAGTCTTTGCTCCTTCAATTTATTAGACAATTTTTCAAATTCAAATTTACTTTTCAAAGCAGAATTACATTGTAATTGAACATTGTCTTTACTTTTATATAAAAGCCTGCTGTGGTATCACTCCAACCTTGTTTTTTATTTCTGCACAGTTGGGCACTTATGGAAATATTGAGAAAAGGAGAAAAAAGAGACTAATTAGAACAGAAAAGCTGGATTTTGTGAGTAATAATTAGTTATTCAAGTAGTACACAGAAATCAAAAGTGCTTGTGGAAAAATTATAAACATTATTTTCTTCTCTGTTTATTTAATGATATCTATAAAATAAGGTTTAACTTGTTAAGATAAATGAAAATTCATGAATGCAAGTATTCCAGCAAGGTAATTTTTATAATTAACAACATGCCAAGTACCAATAAGTATTATTATCACATTTTACATGCAAAATGACTTTGTGCAATTACAAAATGGCCTCCATTTTGAGATTTTTTGTTATTAACAACTCTAACATTATATTTTTATTTAGTCTTTATTGTATTTTTTCCATTACCATTTACTCCCCTTACCCCTCCTCCCCCCAGCAATCACCACACTGTTGTCCATGTCCATGAGTCCTTTTTCCTTTTTTCCTCAATCCCTCTACCCCTCACCTCCCATCCCTCCACTAGCTGTCATCCTGCTCTCCATCTATGAGTCTGTCCCCATGTTCCTTGTTAGTTCAGTTTGTTCATCAGATTCCATATATGAGTGAAATCGTATGGTATTTGTCTCTCTCTGACTGGCTTATTTCACTTAGCATAATGTTCTCTAGGTCCATCCATACTGTCAAAGACGGAAAAAATTTCTTCTTTTATTATGGCTGAGTATTATTCCACTGTATAAATTTCCCATAGTTGTTTTATCCACTCATCTATTGAGGGACACTTGGGCTGCTTCCATATCTTGCATTATTTTTAAATATGACATTTAATGATATTATATGTAAAGTTATTTGCTAAACATATTAAGATGTGTCTTATTTATAATTTAAAAATATAAAATTTCAAATGATAGTGATTATTATTTTGTTCATATATTTATTCTTTAAACACTAATGGCCCTATATTGGACTAGGCAACAAGAAGCTGTCAATTTAGTATGTGATATCATATATATATTTTTTCCAATATTTTAGATGTTATTAATTAGCCTAAACTACAAACTAAGCTTTACATTTCACTTACATTTCATTTGACTAGGTGGTAGATGTAGATGATTCCGAGTCTTTACCCTACACCCTTGCCACATGCATAGCAGGAAGAGTGATTTCCCTGCCCTTTACCCTGGCATTAGCTACCTGACTTGTCACGTTGTCAACTAAATATTAGAGAACTCAATATAAGTAGAGCCTTGAACCTTGGCTGGTGTGGCTCAGTGGATTGAGTGCCAGCCTGTGAACCAAAGAGTTACTGGTTCAATTCCCAGTCTAGGGCACATGCCTGGGTCGTGGGCTAGGTCCCCAGTGAGGGGTGCTTGAGAGGCAACAGCACATTGATGTTCCTCTCCCTCTCTTTCCCCCTCCCTCCCTCTCTCTAAAAATAAATAAAATCTTCCAAAAAAAATAGAGGCTTGAAGTGTGCATGTTTGGGTTATCTTGTTGGACTCCTGACATCACTGTAAGGAGAACATGCCCCATGTCTGCTCCCTTAACTTAAGCCTTTATAAAGAGACACATGGAGCATACTTAAACAAGTATCCCAAACCCAAGCTAAGTCCAGTCAAGCCCAGCCAGTATCAGGCAAATCCCATCTGAAACATATAACTCTGAGTGAGAAAAATAGACATTTGTTTATATAAGCCACTAAACATTTGAAAATATTTGCTATATGTCATTATTATGAACAGGGATTACATAAAGTTTAAGTATTGAAATTAAAAATATAGAAAAATGTTAGTGTTTATCAAAGATTCTCAACCAGAGAAAAGTTTGCCACAAAGGAGACATTTGGCAATGCCTGGAGACATTTTTGATTGTCACAAATCGGGGTATGCTACCAGCATCCAGTCCAAAAGAGCACCCTTGGTTTATAAATTTAGGTAGTGAACTAAATGAAATATACAAGCAAAACAGTTTGATGTGAATAAGTTTGAATTACTGATCAAATATTCACCAAAATCTTAGCAATGTAGCCACTAAATTGTCGTGTGTCAATCACGTACTCTCACTGCTTCCTTTTGAGTCCTATTCTTTCACTTAGTACATAATGCCTTGGGATGTTTTCTTCTTGATTCCAATATTGCTTATGATTTTAATCTACCTTGTACATTGCTACCAGCCTAATCTTTTATAAAGTTTCATTTTGATCATATTGCATAAAGAACTTGTGTAAGTAGTTTTTATGACTTTCAAAATCTTTCATATTTTTACTAGACTAGATTTTACAATTTCTGCTTCAAGAAACTCATACTCACTGTCTCACACATACACATACAAACACAGAATCTTTGATTGCATATAATATTTCTCTTCCTTGAATATTTACTCATTTATTTTCACATTTAATCTACTTTTTAATGTTTGTAGAAGTCAAAACATCTATGTAAATCAGTTTATTTCTTTCAAAGGGAAGGCTTTAAAACATGTGCGTGCAATGTCAGTATATTTGTATATGTGTGTATGTGTGCATTTGGGTGTTGGACCAGGTCTTACGACTGCACTGTAGTGTCCGTATGCAGTCTTAGTATTGCACTGAAATGTCTGACACATCTAAATTATTTATTATCTGTTTCTCTTTGTATTTGGGAAACAGAGAAAAGAAAAACTTGGTAGTTAAACACGTTAAAATCATAAATCTTGGTTAATGGAAAGATAATTTATGTACACAGTATACTGATATGTATATAAAATTAAATATAGAACTTTATAAATTTTGAAAGGATAATTACAATAATATAAGCCTGCCACTGGTTTATTTTAATACAAACACAAAAACTAAGTAAAATTGCATTGTGTTGATGGGGAAGTAGTCTTTAAAGTTTCATTTTTAGTCAAAATTTGCTCTATCATAACACTTAGTAGGAACATTGTTTTTGTCTATTTGCTTGTCTCTTTTCCACTTGTGAATGATAACCTGTAGAACAGCTATTATGTGCTTGTGTATGTATTCTAAATATTAATATCCACAATTGTTGGGAACCGCCCTGCCTGGTTTCAGAAGCTGTAAACCCCCATGGCTAAGTCTGCATGAGAGACCTTGGGACCATAAGCCCCTAAGGAGACAAAGCTTATCTCCCTGGCAGGAGCACCACCTCTGCCCACTTTACTTCACCCTGCCTGGCCCCCAGTGCATGACCTGTTAGCCAATGACGGGTAAGATTCCTCAAGGGAGGGACAACCTAAGACAGGCATGGTCATGAAAAAGACCCTCAGGGAAGGACTTGGGAAGCTATAGAAAAAGGGGGTGATGGACCCTCCTCGCCCCTCAGCTTTGACATGGCCTGAATCCTCATTCTGTCTGCAAAAAGTCTCCTAATCTCTTGGCTGCCTTACTTCCCCTGCCTGACTTAAGCCTGAAACAATGCTGGAGTGGGGTGTGGCTCTGTGCTGGAAAGGGTGGATTCCCCAAGGCGATCAGGCCTAAGAAAGAATGCATAAAATCCTGTGAAACCTGCTTTGCTAATGCCTTCAATTTAAATAATCAGGGTCTAAGCATGAACTGAGTTTGTTCTCCAAAGTTTTATAGCCCTTTAGCTATCTCACCCTGACTCAAAATAAGCCCTCAGAGTTCTTTGAATGTTATCTATTGTTTGATCATTACTGCCTAACAATGATTGAGCTTTACTATATGCCCTGTATTCCTATGTAAATTAAACCCAATAAAAGCCCATTGAGGAAAAGGCTCTCGACCTTTCTCTTTTGAGAGATCAGGCACATTTCCTCCCCAAGCAGATCATGTCTTGGTATACTTATTCTCATCTGTGGCAGACGGGGGGGGGGGGAGGGGGGGGGCTGCAGGAGAAGCTCCCCTGTACACAATATATCAGAAAACCTGGACAAGTGCAAGTGTACAAGAATGTTGCTGAATAAATGAATGCACACATGTTATAGCTATAATCTTAGATCCATGTTTTTAAACATATTTCTTAGTAAAGACGATAAAGAGCCAGTATGTTTAAATAATAGATATGATTAGTCAACATAATTTCATTAATCATTGACTTGAAAATACTCAGTGAAGATTCACATTTGCCTGTTTGTTTCAGTGTCTGATGCAATGTCTGAAATGATTGAATGTGTACTTCTGCTTGGGCATTTCCTGTTAAGGACCACTGGAGTTCCTTTCAGGTTACCACTTTATAATCAATTCTAATTATTTTCTGTTAAGAGTCAGAATGAACAAATATTATTCGCAATTTGCTTGTCTTTGTTATAAGTGCATATCAAGATGGCCTTTTAAGTTAGAAAATTTGCAGACACATATCAATAGAGTTCTTTTGGAGAAAAAATTCTATGAAACATCTGAATTAATGCTGCTACTATTGGAACTTCTTAATTTGTAAAATACATTAGAACCAAAATGGTGATGGAAGGAGACTTGACCTGGGGTGGTGAACCTGCGGTAAGTGTACAGATGATGTGTTGTGGAATTGGGACCTGAAGCATGGATAATTTTGTTACCCAGTGTCACCCCAATAAATTTAATGAAAATGGAAATATATATATATGATTAAAAAATCAATAAAATTCAAGTTAACTGTGAAATATTTTAAAATCAATATATGTGGGTAATGGTATGTGAACTCAACATGTATCTGTCAATTTATATGACAAAGTCAAATGCATTAATAAATTTGCCTTTATGTTAATAAACATAGAATGCTTTTTAATTTGAATAGTTTCACTGAAGTCAAATGACAGCCAAAAAATGCTTTCATGAACAAAGAGTGGAATATAATCGTCACTAAATTTTAATGTGAACACAAGATCAAAGGGGATATGTGAACTGCCTAAACATATTTAGCTATTTGATTCCAATAATTATCAATCTCTCTCTGTAACATTTTGTTTTTGGAATTCAAATTAAATTCTCAGTCCCTAATGTATATATTATTCTATTGTAATTCTTATTGAATTCTAAAATGCTATATAAATGCTCTAACATTTAAAAATAAACAATTCATGCTAAGAATCACAATTTTTTATTTGTGTGATATACAGACCATCTAGCCAGCATAGAGGTTTTTTTCCCATGTCTCTAAAGTATTCAATTAAGTAGATTTTTTGTTTGCTTTTTTCTTTTTTCTTTATTTCATCTCATTTGAATGAACTTTAAAAAAAATCTTTTAACATAAAATCAATTTAGGACCTACATGTAACCTACATAATTGAATTTAATACATTGCAGGGGAGGATATACTTTCTTTCTTTAAATAGAATTATTTTTGGTCTATAAAATTTTAGGCCAAACTGCATTAGACACTTCAATAATAAGGTTCAAATGTTGGCTTAAGTTCTCCAAGTTCAAGAAAACATAAGCAAAATCAGAATGAGGATATTTAAGCTTATGATATGTAACAGAAAAATCAAGAGTCTTGAAACCTAAGAAAATTCTATAGTTTAGAGTGAAGCTGGTGAGGCAAATAGGACACAGGGACAAACCAGAATTGAACTATTAAAAAGACAAATACCATATGATCTCACCTATAAGTGGAACCTAATCAACAAAGCAAACAAGCAAACAAAATATAACCAGAAATATTGAAATGAAGAACAAATTGACAGTAACCATAGGGGAGGGGGGATGGCATAACAGGAGATAGAAGGGCAAGGGTCATCAAGGAACATGTATGAAGCACCCATGGACAAAGCCAATGGGGAGTAGATCGAGGATGAGAGGTAGAGATGTGTGGGGTGAGCAGGAGTGGTGGGGGAAAATGGAGAGAACTGTACGTGAACAATAAAAAGAAGGAAAGAAAACTAAAAAATGCTGTGAATTAAAAATTAAGCTGCTAAATTGGGTCTCAAATTCTATACAATTACAATATATCTTAATATGTCTTACTACTTAATATATCATAACAATTATTTTTTAATTCAAACCAGCTGGCTGAAATATATCTTCAATTTTACTACACAAGTTAGTGGCAAACAGAATTTAAACTAAAATCTACTTGTTTAGAATGTATGCATTCTATATGTTTACCTCTATGCCTTCCTTACACAAGTATGCGTAAGAATGTAAAGAGATATTTTGGACAATGGGTTGCTACCCTACTTACAGCTCCCTAACACACTGGCATAAGCTTTCAGAAAAGTGTAAGAATTACATAACTAAACTTCCTACTCCCAGATAGGGACAATTAATACCAGAGATATATTTACAAAACTGCTTCCATTGGCTACAAAGACTGTAAAGAAAAGTGACAGTGCTGTGTAAGCACAGAAGTACATCACTGCAAGGTAAAGAATGTGTTTTCCATCCAACTTTAACTGATGAGAATAAATAACTATAAAAAAATGTTACAGAGAATAAAATACCAACAAAAGTCTCCAAAAGTGACATGAGGAAAATAAGGGGCTTATCATTCTAAATTCTGTGGGAAAGCAATAGAATAAATCAGGGGAATTGTGCATTATGTGGTAACTTTTATAATTTTATGTGTATTTACATTTTTTTATTAATTGAATGACAACTTCTATTTACTGTGGAGCAATAGAAAATTCTGACACACAGTGAAGTATTATATTTCTCAGAGGAGTGAAGGGTACTTCCGTTAAAAATAAACATAATCAACAAAAGAAAAATGCAATATAACCAGAATCATTGAAATTAAAAACAATTTGACAGTAACCAGAGAGGAGGTAGGAGGGGATAATGGGGGGAAGGGTTTTCAGGAACTACTATAAAGGACACATTGACAAAACCAAGGGGGAGGATGGAAGCAAGGGAGGGAGGTGAGTTTGGCAGGAATGGGGATTAGTCCTGGGGGAAAATGCAGACAACTGTAATTGAACAACAATAAAGTAATTTAAAAAATAAAATAAACAGAAATAAAAATACTAAGATTATTGTTAGGCGGTTAGATAGACAAATTAAAATATCATTCTGAATGAATACATATTTTAATTTCAGAATCATTAAAATTTACCCAGTAGGTTACAACTTCTTATGTAAAAAGTGGCTGCTAGACATGTATACTTCTTGACATTTGACCTAAATGGTAGCATGAAAACATGAGCCAATGCATCGGGTCAAAAATGTTTAAATAACTAACACATTCTATTGAACAAATAGACCAGTGGTGACATTTTTCAGTACAATATCTTCAACTTAGCAGCTTCCAGCTAGGGTAGTAAGATATGTCTGGCTAGAACTGAACAATAGCTTACAACTATATTGAATTTCTAAACACTTCAATCCTTGTGTATTTTTATACTTTGTATCAGAATGGTTTAAAAAAATAATATGAATTTGAAGTTTTGAATTACAGGCTTGTGTTCTAATTTTTTTAAGTGAAAAATATTATGGATATGATAAACTTAAATATTTCAACAGAATACTTACATCAATATTATTATTATTAGAGTAAAGGCAACAAGATGTGGAGGATAACTTTGCCTTTTCTAAATCTGGTATTCATCAGTTGGAAGAATTAACATAACTAAAATGTCCATGCTACCCAAAGCAATTTATAGATTCAATGAAATCTCTATTAAAATATCAATGTCATATTTCACATATATAGAACAAGTATTTCAAAAATTTATGTGCAACCATAAATGACCCTGAATAGCACAGTGATCTTGAGAAAGAACAACAAAGTGGGAGGGATCACAATACCTGATAGCAAACCATATTCTAAGGCCAGTGTAATCAATAGAGTATGGTACTGGCATAAGAACAGACACATAGATTAATGGAACAGAATAGAGAGCCCAGAAATAAACCCAAGTCTCAATTGTCAACTAATATTTTACAAAGCAGGCAGGAGCATAAAATGGAGTAAAAATAGCCTCTTCAACAAATGGTATTGGGAGATCTGGACAGCCACATGCAATAAAAATTAAATTTGATCACCAATTTAAACCATACACAAAAATAAATTTAAGGTGGAAAAAAGACTTAAATATAAATCATGACACCATAAAAGTTCTAGCGGAGAATATAGGCAGGAAAATTTCAGGTATCCCACACAGCAATATTTTCATACCTAGAGCAAGGGATATAAAGGAAAGAATAAAGAAATGGGAATACATCAAATAAAAAATCCTCTGCATGGCTAAAGAAAACATCAGCAAAATGAAAAGGTAAGCAACTGCATTGGAAAATATATTTGTCAATTTAATGATACCTCGGACAGGCGTTTGATCTCCAAAATCTGTAAAAACTCACAGGACTCCACACCAGGAAGACAAACAATCCAATTAAAAAATGGGCTAAGGGCCTGAACAGACACTTCTTGAAGGAGGACATTCAGAGGGCCCAGAGACATATGAAAGGATGCTCTGCATCACTAGCCATCAGAGAGATGCAATTTAAAATCACAATGAGATACCGTTTCACACCAGTCAGAATGGCCATCATAAACAAATCAACAAACAAGTTCTGGTGAGGTTGTGGAGAAAAGCGAACCCCAGTGCACTGTTGGTGGGAATGCAGACTGGTGCAGGCACTGTGGAAAACAGTATGGAATTTTCTCAAAAAGCTAAAAATGGAACTGCCTTTGACCCAGCAATTCCACTGCTGGGATTATACCCTAAGAATCCTGAAACACCAATTCAAAAGAACTTATACACCTCAATGATCATAGCAGCACAATTTACAAGAGCCAAGTGCTAGAAACAGCCTAAGTGCCCATCAGTAAATGAATGGATCAAAAACTTTGGTACATTTACATAATGGAATACTACGTAGCAGAAGGAAAGAAGGAGTTCCTACTTTTTGTGACAGCATGGATGGAACTGGAGAGTATTATGCTAAGTGAAATAATCCAGGCAGTGAAAGACAAATACCATATGATCTCACCTATAAGTGGAAACTAATCAGCAAAACAAACAAGTGAGAAAAATAGAACCAGAGACATGGAAATACAGAACAACTGACAGTGACCAGAGGGGAGTGGGGAGGGGGATGATGGGGAAAAGAAGGGGAAGGGTCAAGTCAAGGAACATGTATGACGGACCCATGGACAAGGACAATACGGGTAGTATTGACTATGGGAGAGGAGGTGGACTGGGCAGGGGAGAACAATGTGGGGGAAATGAGAACAACTGTAATTAAACAGCAATAAAAAATTAAAAATTAAAATAAATTATAGTTAAAATTTTACTTTCAGCTTTTCTTAAATTTTTGGTAGGCACACTAAAACTAATGGGTTAAATCAGGCTCATTGCTTATTTTCATGTAAAAAATAACCCAGTTTTTTTAAACACACTGTCATGTCGTCTGCACCTCCTTTTGTACACAATGGCAATGCTGAGTACTTGTATCAGTATTTTATGAAAGGGGACCAGAAAATCTGAATTATCTTCTGGAGGATGGGCCCCTTGTAGTACAGGCTCCCCCTACTCGGTGAGTGTACTGGGAACCCATCTGTATCGGTGTACTAGCTGGCATTGTTGTGAGAGGCTGCATCAGGCCTCCATGAAATTTTACTTGAAGACTTCACACACATTTGCCCATTTCATGATGGGTGGTTTAGGAACACACCTGCCCACACTGTGTTGAGTGTGCAGCAGTTTTCGACCAAAAATATCATGACTCTCGTGCCCCACCCTCCCCATTCACCCAATCTCATCCTGTGACCTTTTTTTTGTCTGTTTGCTTTTCTGGATGAAAAAAAGTCCTCAAAAGGAAACATTTTGCCCATGTGGAAGAGGTAAAACACTAAAGAGGTAGAAGCACTAACATCAAAATCGATGAGTTCAGAACCTGTTTTGAGCAGTGGGAAAAACATCTTGACAGGTCTATTTCATTAAATGGAGCCTACTTTGAAGGGGACTGAAGTTTAAACATGTAAGAATAAATGTACATTTTTTATAAATAATTTCTGGGGTTCTTTGGATCCCCTCTGGTATTCTATCATGGGCTATATAAATACCACAGACTGAACAGCTTAAAAACAACAGAAATTTACTTCTCACTGGAAGTCTGAGATCAGGAATCCAACATGGTCTGGTGAGAACCTTCTTCTGGGTCACTGAATTCTGTATCCTCATATGGCTCAAGGGGCCTGGAAGCTTTCTCTAGTCGAAGAGCACTAATCAACTCCCAAAGGCACCACCACCGAAAACCATCATATTGGGTATTGAGATTTAAAGATAGGAATTTTACAGGAAAACAAACACTCAGGTCATTGCAGGCAGAGACCATATGACCTGCAAAGCTGAAAATATTTACTATCTGGCCGTTAAAGTATAGGTTTGTTAACCTCTGCCCTAAACTGGCAGAGGGCAAGCATCATCAGTTCTTTGTCATATCTTTTGGATTACAATAATTTATAATCACTTTTAAATATTACCTGTTACTGAATTAATTGTAGTTTTGGAGTACTAGGAGGTTTTCTGAGATGTAGATTTTCTACCTAGTCTACCAGGTTGACTTTTGCAACCAATTTGAACACTTAGAAAATAATTAAGTTCAGTGACAAAAAGTCAATAAAATAACGCTTAGAACAAAAATGAGGAGATACATAAAATTTATGTGTGCAACGTTTGGTCATGCAATAATATTACATCATAGGGGCTAACACCAAAGATCTTGACATTATCAATACTACTGATTTTTGTAGCTCACTAGTCAGTCAGTCGAATTTTGCTGGTAAAGTAATAAGGCAGTGTGTGATCACCTAGATGTGATCAATCTAGGTGGGGAAGAGCTTGTGTAATTTCTTTGAGTTATTAGGTCAGTGGATAGCCTAATGAATACTTGTATCCAATCAATTGTCTTACTAATAACTAATATTTTGCCTTTTCCCTTGGAAAGGTTTCTCAGATGTCCACTGGATATATTACTATTATGTTAGGAACCATGCCATTCTGCCTGCTCTCTTGATAGCTGACCCACCCCAGTTATATCTCCTGAGACCCCTGCTAGTTGAATTTTCACAGTTTCTTTTTGTATTTTCTTCAGTCTTCTAGGTCAGAGTGATTTATACGTAGTGTTGTTTCTCCTCTTGCTCCTGCTGTCATCTTGTGTTTTAATGGCATGCTTATGAGGATGGATGCTATTATTAGTCTCACTTGCTTACATAGTTGGAGCCATTATAATCTCAATGGAAGAAGGGGAACAGAATGATTCAATTATAATGGCTTTAGTGGAACAAGCTCATGCATCATACTGTTTCTTTACTTCTTTTATTTTTATTTTAACATTTGACTTCTAAAACTTTTTTTTAATTACCTGTGAGAAAAATTAACAAAGTTCCTTTTTGCAATTATCAAAGATTTTTGAAGTGAGCAGTTCTTACACAGATCCACTTGCCGGACAAAGAATATTAGAGTTTCTACCTTTAGGTCAGGATCTTAACCAAATTCCCCAATCTTATGTTCACAATTACTTAAGTTAATAAGTCCAACATAAAAATCTCAATAATTTTATATAAAAAATACACTTTTAAAAATATATGACTCTTTGTTATAAAAATTTACAATGGAAGATACTTTTGAAAGTATGTTTTTTAATATAAAATCTGTCTATTGTCTCTTAACACAAATTTAGATGTACATCACTTTGGTTATTCCATTACACTGAGAGTACCTTGAAATGGTCTGAGTAAGCAGACATTTCTGAAAGTACTTATAAATTTGAATTCCTTTTCCAATTTTGAAAGAGGACCAGATTCAACTATAAGTAAAAAGATTGCCATCCTACATATTCAGCTTGTCAAGAAATTAGCATTTATGGCTGCTATCACATGGGGCTCTGGGCTACAGACTTTTTAAAAATTTTAATCTTGCTATTAATTTTCCTCTTACAAAGATGTGAGATCTGTGAAAATAATCTTCTAATAATCAAAGTGTCACTGGGTTTGTCTGCTGGGAAGTTGAGACGACTTTGACATCTTTACACCACCACTTCTGTATCTGAGACTGCTTAGAGGCATAAAATAATCACACTTTTTGCCATAGGAATATGTATATTTCCTCCACTTGCCACTGTGGCCCCATCTCAACACAGAGTGGGGCAAAAGTAGCATGACAGTTGTTCATACGGAAAATAACACAGTAATGAATAAATAATAATACAAGAATAAACTGTTTCACAACTGTACTCTTGCTCTTGCCCCACTCTGTACGTGTAAGTGCACTTAGTGTATCTAACTTTAAGAAACTGAGGATAGAATCCACTCCTTAAGTGATGTATGGCTCATCCTTTGTGCTACCGAGAGGCTCCAGACAGCAAAGGCTAAATTGTTTTGTATGAATATTCAATTTCTGCTTATAACAAATTTTAACTCCTAGTACCTTGTAGTAATTCAATACAAATTGACTAGACAAAAAAAGGACACATTTAACTTTGTAGTAACATGATTTTTATTGGCTTTTCATGGAGACTTCCTAAACAAATATATAAGGCTAATGAAGTCATGTCATAAATAGAACTATGATAACCTCAGGAGAGATCATAATTAACAATTCCTTCAAGAACTAACTCAAGAATCCAAATTTCTGAATGTTAATTCATAGGTTGAAATTGTGACATTGGATACTACCTGTCTCACAGACGATCATTAACCTACGAGTCTTAGAAGTCAATCAACCTCCTTGTGGACTATACACAAAGTAAACCAGTCAATACTCCTTAATGGTCACAGTTATTCTGCAGATTGCCCAGGAGATGTTTTCCAAGAGAATGGCTGAACAAAAGGAAGTTTCTTCAGAGGGCTTATTTTTATTTGCAACCTTATATTATATTGCCAGTAAAATATTTGGATACAGGCGATGCAGTATTATATGTCCTTGGCAAGGGTAAGTAAATCATTACATGTCTGTTTTATTGCTACTAATAATGGTATATTATTATCAGAAAGATATTATTTGAATGAAGATTTATATTAAAAGATATCAATGACATACCCTTTGGGTAAATTTTAAACTAGGGTGAGAAGACAATTTTACTTTCTGTTTCAGCTGACAGAGTTCTTTTTACATGTTTCAGGACTGGGAAAAGAGGTAGATATAAAAAAGATTCATGCTTTTAAATGCATACATTATATAAAGAATAATGTCAACATATTCTTATTATTTTAGTTTATACTATAGGTAAAATGAAAACCATAATGTCTGCCCTGCCTAAGTGGGATTTGGATGGAGCCGTAATGCAGTATGAGAAGAACTTCTGGGTGTTCTGCTCATCTTTGTAACTCTCTCCTTAGTCTTATTCCTGGCTCCCACTTCCATGGGGAAATATCAAGGTCTCAATTCTAGGTTGAGTTTTTGGTAAAATTTTGTGTTCTACTTAAGACAAAATGCCCAACGAAGCAACCTGGGGGACTCAGAAGACACATAGAAGATAATATGTATATATACTAGAGCACCTATTCTGGCAGTGATGAGAAACTTTTAATTAGGCTACTTTCTCTAGAATCTTCAATGCTATTATGTAAGGTTGCTGCCTACTATGTAAACTCAAAGGCCCACTCAGGTTAAACAATTTTCATTTTTACTCTTATGTTTTTGGGTTTTCAAGCCATCTTCAAATGTAATTTTCAAAGTGTAAGGAGTACAATTAAATGTTTAACCTTCATTTGTATTTTCTGTATAAATTAGATCTTGAAATTTAATCTTGTACTTTTATACATTTTTATACCTATTTCTATTTTGAAAATCTGTAGCAATAAAAGATTTAGAAGAGTTTTCACAGACTCTTTTAACATTATAAAATTTTTATTTTCAAAGAGATTTTTATCTCCCACGAGATGGCATATACCTTGATAGCTTACAGGGATATTAATGCTGTAGGCGCAACGCTCAGTATCTAATGCCTTGGTATGGTATTACGTTTAGCCCCTGGAAAAGATTTGGGGAAAGATAGAAGAAAATTGAAGACATATATAACTACCTGAAAGAGATCTAGACATTTTCTAGTTAATCCTTGAGATCAGATCTAGGATTTTCTTTTCATTTCTTATAAATCAATGGAATGATCTTTATGACACATTAAATGATATACGAGGTCTGTCTGGAAAAAGTCCAGCTGTTGTTGATATAACGAGAAAGGTCTGCATGACATCAATGTCACCTGGCAACCAAGGGGAGTGGACTGGAATGTGCATGTGTGAACAATGATGACAACACTGCACTAGTCAGTGGGGGTGGTAGACATCACTGAGTGAGCACATGTACTGTGTGGCCATTGCATTCAAAATGACTGAGCAAGTAGAGGGATGAATTTGCATCAAATTTTGTGTTAGGCTTGAACATTCCTCCATGGAAATATTTGGGTGATTCAGAAGGCTTTCGGGCATGATGCAATGATCTCAGTGCCAATAAAACTGTGGCACAAATGCTTCAAAGATGGTTGAGAACCTGTTGAAAATGACCCACATTCTGAAAGACCTGCAACAAGCAGGATACCTAAGAATGTTGAATGTGAGTGGGCTGCAATCAACAAAGATCAGCAACTGAGAGTGTAAGAACTAGAAGTTGATCTGGTGATTTCAAAAACTACTGTGTCAAAGGTTTTGATGCAAGATCTTTGCATGTAACATGCCGTGGCAAAATTTGTTCTACAGATTCTGCTGCCAGAACAGAAGGAATATCATAATGCTATTGCTAATGACTTGATTCAAACCGCTACCAATGAACTAGATTTCCTTAAGAAGGTCATAACTGGAGATGAATCGTGAGTCTATGGCTATGATCTGGAAATGAAGGCCCAGTCATCCCAATGGAAGTCGCCTGGTTCTCTATGCCCAAAGAAGGTGTAGTAAAGTTGCAGTAAATCAAGACCATGTTCACTGTGTTTTCTGATTGGGAAGGTTTTGTCCATCATAAGTATACTCTTCCAGGCCACACAATTAATAAGCAGTGCTACCTCAAGGTTCTTTGTCATTGGAGAGATGTAATACAACAAAAAAGACTATAGTTATGGGCAACTGGTGATTGGCAGCTTCATCACGACAACACACCTGCTCATACGTCTCATGCAGTTTTTTTGTAAAACATCAAATTACCGAGGTGACTTAGCCCCACTGTAGCTCCAATTGGCACCCTGTGGCTTCTCACTTTTCCCAAAACTAAAATCGCCATTGAAAGGGAAGAGATTTTAGACTGTCAATGAGATTATGGAAAATAGGAGGGGCAGCTCATGGCAATTCCAACAAAGGATTTTGCAGTGTTTTGAACAGTGGAAGAGACACTGGGAGAACTGTCTGAGGTCCCAAGGTGCCTACTTTGATGGGGATTGATGCATCACTGTCCTATTACGATATTTCTTATATCTTGTATCTTCTTCAATAAATGTCTCTATTGTTCATAGCACTTGGCTGGATACTTTCTTAACAGGCCTCATATTTCACATAAGAATATGATTGTTTCTTCTACCTACCTGTATTTCCTTTGTACTTTAATCTAAGTAGTTGCAGCAGGAGTCTAAGAAAACTGTAGTCAAAGATGTACTTTGAGAAAAATCAATGGACTACTTTGACTGGGCAGGTCAATCAAAACAGGCTCTGCATACTGAAATGGCCTAAATAATTGTGGAGAGACTGGTAATCTGGGGATCATGATTATCAAAACATGTAACTATTTTTAATTTTAGATTTCTTGAAAGTGAAGAGAAGTGGGGTTTAGGCTACAATTTTAAACTCTAAATCAGGAATTAAGTTATTGTGTTTCAGTCAGTAACTGAACTCATGAGTCATTTGACATTTTACAATCCACTATATTGCTCTTCAATTTGCACTCAGACTATGTAGCTCTTCATTTTAATAGCTGTATTTCTCTATATCCATTAATTCAATGGAAGTCTTATCAGTTGGAGATAGTAATTAAATGATTGCTAGTTAATCTTCATTCAATTTCAACATACTGAGAGTTCAACCTAGATCTGATAAGCTTCCATTGTCATAATTAAGTATCCAAACAATCATGTGAATTGTATCGAATTCAAATTTATTATAGCTAGATGCTTAACTCCTTACAATCTTCTTAATTTCTCTTTACATAACTGACAACTGTTTGGTTTCTGAATTACTAGACATGTCCTGAAAATTAATTTCTTTTTAGAGGAAGAAGACAGCTCAATTTTTGAGATCTAATGTTACTTTTAGGAGCAAGAGCGAGATCAAATTAAACTTGATTATAGGCTATACATATTAATGAAAATAATTTCTAAATATTTCTGTATAAAGCTTTAATGGTCCATTCGTGGTGATTC
This sequence comes from Desmodus rotundus, assembly GCF_022682495.2. NCBI lineage: Eukaryota > Metazoa > Chordata > Mammalia > Chiroptera > Phyllostomidae > Desmodus > Desmodus rotundus. Next base: position 69,515,427 of record NC_071388.1, on the reverse strand, counting down.
CATTCATTACTACTAATAATGAGATGATGAAATAGTGTGTATTGTTCATCCAAGAGAGTGGTGACAGGACTCAGCTCTTTCAAAGACCCCTTAGCTTGCTGCAGGGCTAGCAGTCCATTTGATAAATGGGAGGGGCACCAATCACTGATTTTTATCATCATCTTCTTTAAAAAAAAGAATTTACTTGAGCACAGAGCAAGGTATTTTCTAATATTAAATTAGAAATAGTAATGGGGGAAAAAGGGGAAGGGTTTTCAGGAACATGTACAAAGGACCCATGGACAAAACCAGAAGGGTAGGATCAGGGGTGGGGAGTGGGGATGGCTGGGATGGGGGTGAGTGGTGGGGGAAAATGGAGACAACTACTTGAACAAGAAATAAAAATCAAAAAATAAATTAATTTTAAAAATAAAAAAAAGAAAAGAAGTAGTCAAATTAGAAAAAGCACATGTGAGGAGAATGGATGATTGTTTTTAGATTCTCTTTGTTAAGGTCCCTCACTCACACACCTTGAAATAATGAGTCTATTATATCTACAATGGGCTAATATTACATAGGTCAGAAACTAATTGCTAATGAAAGATTTGAACTAAATAGTTACTCTTTGTCATCTAGACTTTAGCTAAAAATAAAAAAAGACCCAGCATACTGACAAATATAGGAATCTCATAATACTATCGGGTGCAATGCTATGCCTTCAACAAATCATTACACATTTACTTTTGGAAAAAGAAGCCATGTTCCCCATGCTTGCATTTAGGTAGAGCCATAGGGCAAATTCTAATCAATGGAATATACGCAGAAGAAATCTCCATTTCTCTTTCCTTACTCTTCAGATGTCTGAAGGCAAAGAGTCTAGTGAAGCACTGTGAGGTCCTTGGATGGTGAATGCTGAAAGCCTGATCCCTGAATCACTTGATGAATCCAGATAGTTCAGTGTATGATTCTTCATGACTATTACCAGAATCACAGATCCGCTCTTTCTAATAAGTCATTCCTTGTAAACACTCTGTAGTTAAAAGGTTTAATTAATCAAAAACAGAGACAACTCCCATATGCACTTACATAAAACAAAGAACAAATATCATATGCTTATGTAGAGTTTGAAAATTCTTGAGCAGCTGAAATCTTAGAGATCCAGTTATTGTACCTCAGCCATGGATGAAGAGATACATAATGTTCTTCTCTTGTTACTTACATATCACTTAATATTGGAAGTTGTTTCAGGGGTAGAACATTCAGAACTCACAACCTGTCACTCCCTCAACTTGCTTAATACTCTATTCAATGCCAGATTTTCATTCTTTTTTGAGTTTCACACCCAGGCCACAGAACTATAATTAGGGAGTGAAAACTGGTACTCTGCCCTAGTTCACCCTAATTTAGACAGTGCAAACATGAAAACAATAATTTTAAAGAGTTAACATCTACTTAGCAAGAATGATTAACTAAAATAGAAGTTACCAGATGGCACACATGGTTAATAGCATCCATCTGTGAGGCACACCATATATAATGATTGGAGGGCATATTTAGGGCTCCTTATACCAATCATTAGAGTAGACTTTTACACCTCTGTTGGGATATGGTCTCTTTTGGGTATACTGCACACTTGTTTCTAAAGTCTAAGAGGTGCACAACCTTTTGGTGTCTCTGGTCCACACTGGAAGAAGAAGAATTGTCTTGGGCCAGACATTAAATACATTTTGACAGGTAATCACAAAAAAATTTCATAATATTTTAATTAAACTTATGATTTTGTGTCGGGCCTTATTCATAGCCATCTTGAGCTGCATGCAGCCTGTGGGCCACAGGTTGGACACCTCTGCAACCCTAGAAGAATCTAGTTTCATGTTATCAGAGGAGGGAGGAACAAAATATTCTAAGACTTTTGGAAGCAGAGAACTCTTTTTTACAATCCCCATTGGCCTTTCTTATCCCTTTTCTCATAAGACTTATAAATAATGACAAATACTTTCCAATAAACTACTTTTTTTCCTAGGAAGAGGTGCAGCTAGATGAATAGAAAGATGAAAGATAGACATAGAGATACAGACATCCCTCAGCAATATCGAGAGTTCAACTCCAGAGCACCACATTAGAGTGAATATTGCACTAAAATGAGTCGTATTTTTTTGTTGTTGGTGGTGGAGTGCCTTGTCTTCATGTTGTAAAAAAACACAACATCTGTGAAGTGCAGTCAATGAAGCACAATAAAACAGTCTATGCCAGTATAGATAAATCAGGGGTGTCAAACTCATTCTCACCGGGGGCCACATCAGCCTCGTGGTTGCCTTCAAAGGGCCGAATGTAATTTCAACTCCTTACAGTTAAGGAGTACTTACATTTATACCGTCCTAAAATTATTTCAGCCCTTTGAGATAAATGAGATAAATAATTCTAGCATCCAGATGAGGTATTCTGGACTCTAAAACATGTAATTGTGAGTATACTATGGGGGTTAAATGCCTGAGATTTAAAGCTAGACCACCTAGGTTCAAGTCTCATTTTCATTTTTTACCATCTGTGTGACTTAGACAAGCAACTTAACTTCCCTGCAGCTCAATTACTCCATCTTACCCCACCTATAAAGTGGCAATGATGACAATTATATTACCTGCGTGTGAGGGCAGTTTAAAATACAAATATGCTATTTTAAGGCATTTAGAATAGATTTAGCATCCTGTAGGTTTGACTAATGTTTGTGATTTTTTAATATTTCCATTCTAAATAGAATAGTTGTGAACTTTGTAATATTTTCTCACACAATGAAATAAGTTAGTGCTAACTTTTAAAAGTAGTTTATATCAGATAATATATTAGCATGCAACTAACCTAGTACACATTTGCAGGAAAATATAATTTGAGCCGTTATCCAAATGAAACAAGTTTGGAGACTATGAAATCTATGAGAACAGCCACACCCATGATAGAGATACTTACCTATTTTTAATCTGCTGATGATCTCAGCTATATGCCCTGTCACTGGGGCGCATTTGGTATTTTTCTGCCATGACACCCAGTAGAAGTGATGGAAAGTGAAGATACCTAGGTGAGGTGCCAGAGGCCTCCCTCAGGTTTCCAGAGCATCTTGAACTTGTGATAAATCCAGAAATACCAACATTGCCTGTTTTCAACTAGAGTATCACCACATAACAAATCCTGAGATTGAATGTGCATACAGTTGGGTAACTTTTTTAAAAGTTTGGAAGGCTTGGACATGTATCTACGAGAGAGGAGTGAAAGGAGAAGATTCTGTTTAATTTAAATAAGTACTTTAATATGGGATGGACATTATTATATAGCTAAATTTAAGGTAGGCTAAAATGTTTTCATTTTAATTCTGTGCCTTTGTATAAGTTAGAATGGTATAGGTTATAAATAACCCCAACATCTCAGTCACTTAACACAATAAAAGATTCTCTCTCACTTCTGCATGGTCTTCTATTGGTGTTGATGACTCTCCAGGGCATGGCTCTCAGAGCATGTTTTTGTGATGACTAAGAAAAAGAAAACACCAGTTTGGAAACTTTCATTCAAATGTAATACATACCATAGTTTTCGCAGACAAGTTACACGAAAAGTTTTTCGTATTAAAGCAACACTTTAAAAAAGATAGCTTTGTAGAAGTCTAACTTAACCTCTGTGTGTATGTATGTGTGTTTGCCTCTGTGTGTATATATAAATGTATATATAATATGAATATCAATTATACTGATATTTATATATTTGTGTGTATATATATAATTTTTCCATGTGGATTTTTCCAGTTTGTATCTCTAACCTGGGATTGAAAATGTGTTCTTTTGCTTCTGGACTGACAGAAGCAGAGGTCAATAGTATATGTTCTTAAACATGTAAACTTTGAGTATTATGGGAACGTAATCCACAGTTATTTTTATCAATTTCTTCCAAGTATCAATTTACGATAGCTTTACTCCCGCCTCCTAGTGATATAACCGTTTCCCATGTTTTTTATTCCCTGATTGGACTGCTCTGATCCTTGACACATTTGACCACTTCTACCTTCCAAATCTTTCTCCTCCCTTGACCCCTTTGACCCTAGCACTTCTGTTTCTTTTTCCTCCTCCTCAGTTTCTTTCTCTGACTATCCCATTATTTAGGATTTGATCTGTCCTGGAATTACTCTAAGTCCCATTCTCTCCTCATTTGTCATAGTTTCCTTCAATATTATTTGCCCAATACTCTCTGAGTTGTGGAATTTAGAGAAACCAGGGGTTGGCTATAGCTGCAATAATGTGTTCAGATCCAGAGGAGATGGAATGATGCTTATCCACAGAAGAGGGGAAGGAGAATATTGATCCCAGGAAATGACATGTACAAGAAACCAAAGTCTGAGAGCTACAGCCAACTACTCATGCTGATTATTAAAAGGGCCAAATGCGCCATGTAGGGTCAGCTATAATTGAATAGCAGGTATAAAGAGAGGATTTGTAGAGTCAGATAATGATAACTATACTAGTAGCTAATGTTTGTTAAGAGCTCATTTTAGGTTTAACATTGTAAAAGCAATTTACATACTCAGGTTCATAGTCACTTTTCTAGAACAGTTTGGGTCATTTGTGTTTTGCATTTCTGAATATCTCAGATTTTAGGATGGTAGCGCAGTGCATACAGTATATAACTGGCAATACCTTCAAATCAAACATGGATGTGCACACGGTGTGTAATAAATAAGGGTTTCAAATAGTCTTTCTACAGATCAGGTAAATTAGTGCCATCGGATAATGTTGCAACAAGCTTACCCACCCCCCCAAAAAAAAACTTTTCAATTTACAGAACTTTGTGGATTTCAGAATTGTAGAAAAAGGTATTCTGTGCCGAAATGATTTAATTCAGTTATCATGAAAATATTAAATTACTATTATTATTCACATTTAAAAACAAAATAAACTGGGATATAAAAAATCCAATGATACATTAATGATGTATGACAAAGCTAGTATTTGAACCCAAGCCTCTTTGACAGCCAAAGTTTTTCATTATCCCCTCACTGTAGTGCCTCATGACTGATCTTTGAAGCAAATACGGCTAAGTTATACTGAAAACAACTCTGGTGTGCACATTCCAGAACATTTGTATACCCATGACTCTCAAATCCACCTAAAGAACTGTGTCTCCTGGATGTCTTCTGGCCCATATTGCCAAATTCCTAGGTATATATCCATCTTCATGACCCTCAGGCTCCTCCCAGCCTGTCCGCTCAAAACTCTTCTGTGACTTTTGTAGCTAGTAGAGGACCTTCTTCTTTAGACTCTATCTTGATTAACACATTTTCCAATTTTAAATCTCAGGTTCCTTTTTATTGCTTCTCCTAATAAAGCTCTCTATCTTTCTTGCCTGGATTATTTCACTCAAGGGTATACCAGCTTCAAGTGTTTCCCTCTTGTTATAAAGATTGTATTTAAAGCCTTTTTATTCAATGATTCTGTTTCTCTAAAATAATGAAATATCAACAGTTCTCAATATCTATAGAATAAAATTCCTTAACATAGCATGAAAGATGCTTCCTAGATCTGACCCATTTTACCATTATAATTACACCTCCTACCATTCCCACAGCTGCCTCTATAATCCAGCCATATTGTGCTTCTAATTAGCTTTTGTTGTCCGTACTCTTTCATGCCCAGATATGTTATCATACATAGTCCTTGCTGCCTGGATTTTCTCTCTTCCTATTTTCTTTCTGATAAACCCATTTTTCAATACCCAGGTCTAACAATATTTCCTTTGTAGCCCCATAAATTATTGAGGCAGAGATAATTGCTCTCACTTTTAGGCTCAGATGCCAATTTATTCAATGTTTTAGACAATATTTATCATGCTGCATTTTATTTACTCAAATATCTTTTCACTCACTAGTTTGAGTTTCTAGATGACAGAGATCAGTTGAAAAAATAGCCTTTAATAACCTTACTTATAGAGTGTTAAACATTTAGTACATGTTTGCTGAATAGATGAATTAGACATTTTTTTTTCCTCACTCAATGGTATTTATTCATTGTTTTTAGAGAGAGAGGAAGGGAAAGAGGGGAGAGAGAGGGAGAGTGAGAGAAATACAGACAGAGACACTGATGTGAGAGAGAAATACCAATTGGTTACATTCTTCTACACACCCCAATTGGGGATCGAACATGCAATCTGGGTATGTGCCCTGAGCAGAATGCAAACCCACAAACTTTCTGTCCGTGAGATGATGCTATAACCAATTAAGCCACCTGGTCAGTGCTGAATTAGAATTTTCATTTAGGTGTTGTGAATTATACCAGTAACAAGCCACAGCCTAGTCTTATTTATCTCGGATCATGCAGCCACTGTGGAAAACAGTATGAAATTTCCTCAAAAAAAAAGAAAAATGGAACTGCCTTTTGACCTAGCAATTCTACTGCTGAGAATATACCCTAAGAATCCTGAAACACTGATTCAAAAGAACTTATGTATTCTATGTTCATAGCAGAGCAATTTACAAGACCTAAGTGCTGGAACAGGTAAAGTGCCCATCAGTAATTGAGTGAATCAAAAACTATGGCACGTTTACACAATGGAATACTACACAGCAGAAAGAAAGAAGGAACTCCTACTTTTTGCTACAGCATGTTCGGAACTGGAGTATATTATGCTAAGTGAAATAAGCCAGGTGGTGAAAGACAAATACCTCATGATACTTATAAGAGGAATCTAATGAAAAAAATAAACTAACAAGCAAAAATAGAACCAGGGAGATGGAAACATGAAACAGACTGACAGCTGCCAGAGGGGAGGGAGAGGTGAGGAATGGCAGAAAGAAGGGATGGGACTAGTCAAAGAACAGATATGAATGACCCATGGGCATGGACAATGGTATGGGGATTGAGCATAGGAGCAGGGGGTGGGCTGGGTGGAGGATGTCAAAGGGGGAAAACTTAGGACAACTGTAATAGAATGAACAATAATAAAAATAAATTAATTAAATTTAAAAAAAGAAAAATCCATGTACAGTTTTTGACTCCCCTCAAACTTAACTACTATTAGCCTACTGTTGATGGAAAGCATTACCACTAACATAAACAATCAATTAACGTGTATAATGTATGTTACATGTGTTTTATACTGTATCCTTACAACAAAGTAAGCTAGAGAAGATAAAATGTTATTAAGAAAATCTAAGGAAGAAAAATGCATATGTGGTAGCTTATATATTTAGTGAGAAACTTCTGTGTACAAGTAGGCACATACAGTTCAAACCTGTGCTGTTTGAGGGTCAACTGTGTATTACTAAAATTAATTGTACTTTCTTTACCTTTATTAATGTGACTACTAGGAAAATTTTAATTATATATGTGGTTCACATTATATTTGTACTGGACTATAAGACCAGGAAGGAAGAGACAAGAACCATGAGGACTCAGAAATGCAGGGGAAGGTTCATGAAAGAGAGAACGAAGCCTTGTGGCTGATGACTGAAAAGGAAGATGTGGGGAACTTTAATCAATACAGATTTTTTATGGTAATTGTGTGGTATGCAATGTAATCTCTCACCTCAGTCTTCATTATGAAACCTTCAGTAAAATCTACACTATTTTTTAATACAGCAAATAAAAAATAAGAAAGCAGGAGTTAATCTCAGTAGGTTTTGGGCCACTGTGACCTAGACAAATCTTAGAAATCCACAGGCAAATGATTTCTCTGTACCTGTCTGCTCAATTCTATTCCTTATTTTTTTAAAGAGAAAATATGTAAGCTACCTAGATATGAGGATTATGTACTGTTCAACACCAAATCATCTAAAGTTGTGAAGTGTTACATGAAATAAAATATTTTCAATTAAATTTGCAAAACTGAAAGTGGTGATGTGCTATTAGTAATCCAAAGCAAGTCACTTAAATGCTTCTTTGATCCATATCTTCTCGACTGTAAACATTGCTGCAAAGACCATATGTGCTCAGTGGGGGCTTATGTGCTTTTGAACTAGTGTTTTGGGTTACATGACTGGAAAAAAGAACTATGGGACATTCGGTCATAAAAAAAGATGAACATTTTACTTTTTGTGACAGCAAGGATGGACCTGGAGAACATTATGCTAAGTGAAATAAGCTAGTCAGAGAAAGACAAATACGATATGGTTTCACTTATACGTGAAATCTAATGAGCGAACTGAACAAGGAAAATGGGGACAGACTCACAGTTGGAGAGCAGGGCAACAGCTATTCAGGGCAGGTGGGAAGTGATGGGGTGGACGGATTGAACAAAAAGGAGAAAAACCTCATGGACATGGACAACAGTGTGGTGATTGCAGGGGGAAGGGGAGTATAAGAGGTAAATGGTAATTGAAAAAAATACAGTGAAGATTAAATTTAAAAAATTTTTAATGTTTCTTGGGTAGAAAAGAGTGACAGTACTTTAAAATTACATGAACTAGCTTCATAAGAATTCAAGATGTACTATATGAGATGAGCCATTTTACTTTTTGCTTATTACACCGTGTTTAAAGAGACACCTCTTTACTATTTCAGGGTCATTTTTGTTTGTTTTATGTTTTAAGTATATTTTATTGATTATGCTATTATAGTTGTCCCATTTGTTTTCTTCCCTTTATTCCCCTATGCCTTGAACTCCACTCCCACCAGCATCCCCCCCCCCACCTTAGTTCATGCTCATGGGTCTTACATATAAGTTCTTTGGTTTCTCCATTTCCCATATTATTCTTAACCTCACCCAGTCTATTTTGTACCTACCATTTGTACTTCTTATTCCCTGTATCTTTTCCCATATTTTACCTCCTCCCTCTCCCTGCTGATAACCCTCCATGAGATCTCCAATTCTGTGATTCTGTTCCTGTTCTAGTACTTTGCTTAGTTTGTTTTTGTTTTTGTATTTGTTTTAGGTTTAGTTGTTGCTAGTTGTGATTTTGTTGTCATTTTACAGTTCATAGTTTTGACCTTCATTTTCTTAGATAACTCCCTTTAACATTATATAATAAGGGCTTGGTGATGATGAACTCCTTTAACTTGACCTTATCTGGGAAGGACTTTATCTGCCCTTCCAGTCTAAATGATAGCTTTGCTGGATAGAATAACCTTGAATGTAGGTCCTTGCCTTTCATTACTTTGAATACTTCTTTCAAGCCCCTTCTTGCCTGCAAGTTTTCTTTTGAGAGATCAGCTGATAGTCTTATGGGAACTCCTTTGTAGGTAACTGTCTCCTTTTCTCTGGCTGCTTTTATGATTCTCTCCTTATCTTTAATCTTGGGTAATTTAATTATAATGTGCCTTGGTGTGTGCTTCCTCAGATCAATCTCCTTTGGGCCTCTCTGAGCTTCCTGGACTTCCTGGAAGTCTGTTTCCTTCACCAGATTGGAGAAATTCTCTGTCATTATTTTTTCAAATAAGTTTTCAATTTCTTGCTCTTCCTCTTCTCCTTCTGGCACCTCTATGATTCAGATGTTGGAACATTTAAAGTTGTCCCAAGGTTCCTAAGCCTCTCCTCATTTTTTGAATTCTTATTTCTTCATCTGTTCTGATTGAATGTATCTCTGCTCCAAATCATTGATTTGAGTCCCAGTTTCCTTCCCTTCACCGTTGTTTCCCTATACATTTCACTTCGTTTCACTTTGCATAGCCTTCACTTTTTCCTCCATTTTGTGACCATACTCAACCATTTCTGTAAGCATTCTGATTACCAGTGTTTTTAACTGTGCATCTGATAGGTTGGCTATCTCTTCATTGCTTAGTTGTTTTTCTGGAGTTTTGATCAGTTCTATCATTTGGGCCATATTTCTTTGTTTTGGCACTCCTGTTATGTAGTAAGGGGTGGAGCCTTAGGTATTCACCAGGGAATGGCAATCCACATTGCTGTGTTGTGGTGGGGGAAGGGTCAGAGAGGGAGCAATGCCGCTTGCTCAGTGCTTGGCTGGCTTTCAATCACTTCCTCTGCTACCCACAAGTGGATTGTGCCCTTTCAGGTGTTGATTCCCAGGTGGGAATGTACATACACAAACCCACAGGTTTTTTCAGTCAGATGATTTAAGGTTTTACTTCCTTGTGCTGGAACCCTGGGTTGCGAGGTCTGTCTCACTACCCAGTGTTCCTCCTGGTTTATCTGCATGCAAATGTGGAACTGCCTAGTCCTCCAGCTGCCACCTTGCCACATGTCCTCACCACCCCAGCTGCCCATCTCCACCTCTCCTACTAGTCTGACTGTTTGTTCATTAACTCCTTGATTGTTGGACATCCATGTAGTTAGATTTTCTGGCAGTTCTAGTTGTATTTTGGTTTTAAATTTGTTGTTTTTGTCCTTCTTTTGGTTGTGCAAAGAGGCAAAATATATCTACCTATGCCTCCATCTTGTCCAGAAGTCCTATTTCAAGGTCATTTTATCTTCTTTCTGTTAGTAAATCTTCTATCATCATTTAAGTGAAAGTCATCAACATAGGCTTAAAGAGCCTAGTAATATAAAGAAGTAAATAAAAAAATAAAGTAGAGCTACATTAAATATTTTATTTTGTTGATTAAAAGCTCAATTGGGAAGATTATTACAATTAAAAATTATTCAAAACTTTAAGTTCTATTTTAGAAAACAGTTATTTTATTACATAAAAATAATTGGAATTAAGTTTTAAGGGATAATGTATTAGGATACATGACATGAAGTCTGTTATTACATAATAACTTTTTATTAGAAATAAAAAGTTTTTCAAAAGTAAACAGTATGGTACCTAATAACATACTTTTCTATATGTCCTGAAAGAGAAAAAATATATATATCTGTGTTTGTCCAGGTCCTCTCAGAAGTTGATCTGAGGATGGGATTAAGTGTGCAATTACTGTATTAGGGCAAACACCCACGTAAGAATAAGTGAGGAGGGAGCCTGAAAAGGCTGGAGGAGCCTTTAGACTGTGCTGCAAGTTTAACCCCAAGTAAAGGAAAGAGGGAGAAAAGTTGAATGGAAGCATCCCAGAATGCTGTACAATTTGAGGAAGGTTCAAGAGGGCCATCTGGAGTCCATGAGTCAAAGTCAGCCTTGAAAGAATTAGGTCTCCCAGAAATGGGTATGCCTTACTCCCCCCACCTGCACTTAGCCACTGGGTGAGAGCAGCCTATGCTCTCTGTAGTTGGAGTACTGTGTGGTGCATTCTTATTACCACTGTTTTTGAGATACAATACTATGTGTTGGGACAACAGGAAAACTGGTAGTTGCATATTCTGAATTCTACATCCCTAAGTTTTTAACTTTGGAAAGATCTGTTTCTTTATAAAAGGTCAAGACTAGAACTTTTCTAAAGCTTCCCCAGATTGCAAAATATGTAACTTCTCTGTACAATTGACAGCGATGATTAAACTTTGAATGTTTTCCTTTAGAATCATTCTTACATGTTTTCTAGTAGAGGATTTAGGGTGGCAGTACATCACCTTTCCTGATCCCCTTCCTTCCCATCTCTTCCTCTACTGTGGAGATTATAGATATTAATACTCTCATCTTGGGTTCCCTTTCAAGTAGTGGAGCTACTTCATGCAGTTCTAGAAAAAGAAACATAAAAGGATATCTTTTGGGAAAGATAGTATTGGTTTTGTTTCCTAATAAAAAGAATGATGTTAAATATTTAAGTTTGTTGTGCCTCAATTATGCCTAAGTACCACCCATTCCTCTTTCTTTCTGCCTTGAATGTGTAAGGTGTACCTCAAATTGGAATGCTAACATGCAACCATAACGACAATTATATTAACAGAAGCCTCCACACAAAGATTATGATTAAAGATAGACAACTGAGCAGCCTGATATACATCCAAATATTTAGCATTTACACTATCAAATACTTCCACTTAACTGAATGAGGTCCATCCCTGAAGTAATATGACTTGTTTGTTCTAACCATAACCATTTGATATTTTTATAATGTTTCTTAATTATTATATACCACATCCAAAATTACCTTGATGGTGTCTCATTCCTTTGATAAATAAATATACGTATTTTGAGTACATGGCGAACTAGTGTGATACATAAACCTATGGTAGGATATTAAAGGAGGATAAAGAGTTAATGTAATCATATTTGTACTTTTTAATTAATTAATTTATCTTTTTAATCCTCACTGATATGTTTATAGAGTTGAGAGAGAGAGAGGAGGAGAGAAGCATCAATATCACAGACAAACATTGTTGGTCGCCCCTATACACACCCTGACTAAGGATCAAACCTGCAACCTAGGAATGTGCTCTGACTGCAATTCAAAACCACAACCTTTTTGGTGTCGAGGACAATGCTCCAACTCACTGAGTCACCCAGCCAGGGCAATATTTGTACTGTTAGAGGGCCTTCTGAAGAATTAGTGTCTTACCACTAAAACAAATTTTAAACAATATTTTATTTATTTATTTTTAGAGAGGAGGAAAGGAGGGAGAGAGAGAGAAAGAGAAACATTGATTTGTTGCCTCTCACATGCCCCCAAACAGGGACCTGGCCTGCAACCCAGACGTGTCCCCTGACCCAGAACCAAACCAGCAACCCTTCAGTCCACACGCAACCACTCAATCAACTGAGTCACACCAGCCAGGGCTAAAACAATTTTTAAAATAAAGAGGCATCATTTAAAAACAATCCTTCACCTTCTACCAGGATGGCAGTTATATATTCTGCATTTACTAAGGACTTGTCATAGAATGAATAAATATCAGATTTTTGAGACTTCTATTTTTAAAAGAGTTTAGTCCCATGAGATTTGTTTGGGCTGAGTACATTGAGTCAGAAATACGGTTTTAAGTGGATTGAAAATGGAAGCAAAATTTTTTCAGAAGTAGGTGTTATGTTGGCAGTGTTTTATTTATGATAAAAAAGACTCCTTTCATTTTTAACTTCAATTTGTGATATTTTTATTTAAAAATTTTAAGACTAACAAAGGACCAATTTATACCATCTGCTTCAGTTTCACTGTGATGCAGATTTTCTCTACATTTGTTTTTCCTCTTTAACTAGACATTCTGTTTGGCACCTTGTGCTTAAGTGCATGTCTTTGAGTAAAAGAAAAAGTAGTTTGTCTGACTTCCTGTCAAACCAATATTTATTCACAAATATCCGTGAATACATAACACTTTTCCTATGTGAAGAGTTGGCTAGTTGGTGGAAGTGTGAGGTGCCAGCTGGAGCTGTTACAGTGCTTAGTATGCCAGCTGCTTTCACGATGGACAAATTGCTCCCTGCCTTTACTTTTACTGTTTTTTTTCCTATTTAATGGGAGTGCACTCCTTTTGCTCTAAGTATGAGAGGACAGGGTATTGCCTTCTACACTCTACCTGTACACATTTTGATTGTTCAGTTAACAATAGCGATAACATTTCTTTTTAAACTATTATGTTGGTGAACTGTTCTTGAGACAAAGGGCAGCCAAATACTAACATACATCTCTTCATAGGGTAGCTTTCAAACATGTTAAGTAATTGGAAATTCTGTTAAGGTTGCACATATGAAGAAGACAAATGTAGAATAGTTGCTGGAAGGGTAGACCCAGATATTTAACTCCTAAAGTTATATTTTGTGTGGAGCTACTGCTACAGGACTAATATTTTTTTGCCTGCCCCTGCTGCTGCTTTAGGAAAGTGAGACACAGACTTCCTTATCCTGACTCAGCTTTGGGAATATTTTACAGTGGATGAGAATTTCCTAAAATTATTTTGTCTAAGTAAATTGACTGTATTTATGAAATAAAAATTGAAATGTGACTGGTGAGCAAAAAACAAAAAAATCCCAGCATACTGAAAATGTATTAATTTTTCTAGAGTCTTTTAATTGACAAGAATGCTTCTGTTTATGTCATTCTCCTTACAGACCATTTTCAGCCTATGTGACAATTGAGAAACAAAGTAATTTCAACACTGATTACATAGAAATTTCTTAGTCTTGAAACTCACCATAAAATACCCATTACCTTAAAGAGGCTAAAAATTGTACTATTAACAATTAAAGTTCTATTCTCCCTCAAGTTAGAACAGGAAAAATAAAGCTAATATTATCTACACAGCCTAAGAGTTTGGAAATGAAGATATTGCTTAGTAGCAAAGGGGTTTTCTAAATTCTTATATGATACAAACAGGACGGACACAAAAGAAAAACCATGTCCACTTTTGTTAAAATGTGACTAGCAAATAACCCTTTCTCTAGTACAAATACTAGCAAAGTGAACTTAAAAAAAGTTGAATACTTTTTCCCCAAGTGCAATTTTTAGCCAAAGAATTTACCAAGGGCTTTAAAGAATTTTCACATAATTCATTAATTCACTAATTCAAAAGACACTGCTATGTAATCTACTATGTATGACACAAAATCAGTTTCATTCTAAGATTTTGACCTGAAAACTGGATAGTTGAGGTGGTATCTTGAGGAGTGATATTGTAGGTCTCAGTTTATCTTGTGTATACTTTAGATAATTAAGTCAATAGTTGATAGTCTGCTTTATATGTTGATTTTAGAGAATAACATTAACATGAAACTATTTTGAAAGCTTGTAAAGATTGCAAGAATTGAGTTAAATATTAGAAATGAAAAGTTATAACTAATGATAGTTTGTTCTGTTTTATGAAATCTTAAAATGTGGGACCATATATTATGTGTGAAGATATACTGAATCTAGATGTGTGACAAAAAGATTTTTTAGATTTAGAGATCCAAGTGGTGGTGGAGTAGGTGAAAGCTGCACTAACCTCCTCCCAGACCAACCTGGAATTACAACTAAATTACAGAAAAATCATCCTGAATAACCAACTGAAGACTAGTTGGAGAGAAGCCTTATAACCAAGGACTTACAGAACAAACCACATCACAAGGTCAAGACTGATAGGAAGTGTGGAGGTGCAAGAGGGCTGGCTGGGCTCCCACAGGTGGCAGCTGAAGTTCCGGAGGGATATTTCAGTGGTCAGGGGGTTGCCACCGAGAAGTGAAGAGGTCTAAACCCCAAGTTGGCTCCGTAGCCTAGAGCACCAGAACTGGGAAAGGAATCCACATAACATCAGCTGTGAAAAGCAGCAGGGGGTTTTGTGTGCCAGAGAGAGATGCCTAGAGATGCAGGCACCTTCTTAAAGGGTCAATGCAGAAAATTTCATTTGCAGCCACTTACCCTGGGCTCCAGTGGAGGGAGGACAAAGCAGACTAGAGGTGTGTGATGAGAGCTTGGGGCTGGTGGCTCTGGAGTGAGAGCCGAAGGGTCAGCTGCCAGAATCTCTGTGCTGAGTCATTCCACATACTGCAGAATCCATCTTTCTCAGGAAGAGCATTCCCTTCCATGCAGCATCAACCTGGCAAGAAGCAATAGCCTCAACCACAGGAATCCCTCTTGCCCTGATCTGTGGAGCTTAAACCTTGCTGAGTACACCTGTAGCCTCTTTCAGCAATTAAATCTAACAGATAGCCTGCAAGCTGAGAAAGATCTCTGAGTGTTTTGAGACTTCAGTTGGCCCTCCCTCAGACCCGGTGCTAGCAAAAGTTAGCCTTGGAGCATAGCTTGGTCTTTTCAGCACACACACAGACCCAGCAGAGGGAGCTACAAGCTGTGAATTGCTTATAGTTCCAAACAGGTTTTCTCAGGGAAAGTCACAGGCAGCATCCAACATAGGTCTCCCAGAGTCTTTGCAGATCTACCTAATACATAGAAACAAACACAGAGAGATAACCAAAATGGGAAGACGAAGAAACGGGCCCCAAATGAAAAAACAAGGTAATTCTCCAGAAGAAGAATGAAATGAAATGGATATAAGCAATTTATTAAATGTAGAGTTCAAAGTTATGTTTATAAGGATGCTCAACAGCATGAAAAAAAGACAGAAGACATAAAAAAGTCTCAATTAGTAATAAAGAATGCACCATCTGAAATAAATAATATACTGGAGGGACTGAACAATAGGTTAGATGAAGCAAAGGATCTAATCAGTGATTTGGAAGACAAAGTAGAAAGAAGACACCTAATAAGTGCAGCAAAAAGAAAAAAAATGTAAAAAAATGAGATGGTTTAAGGGACCTTTGGGACATAAGAAGTATAATAACATCCACATCATAGGTATACCAGAGGAGAACAGAGAGATCAAGGGATTGAGAATTTATTTGAAGAAATAATGACCAAAAACTTCCCTAAATTGGTGAAGCAAAAAGACACACAAGTCCAGGAAGCACAGAGGGTCCCAAACAAGATGGACCCAAAGTGGACCACACCAAGATACATCATAATTATAATGGCAAAGCTTAAAGGCAAGAAAGAATCTCACAAGAAAAAAAAAATTAACCTACAAGGGAGCTCACATAAGACTATTATCTGAGTTATCAACAAACATTACAGGTCAGAAGGGATTGGCATGAAACATTCAAAGATGAAAAGCAAGGGCCTACTACTAAAACTACTTTACCCAGCAAGGCAATCATTTAAATTGTAGAAGAAATAAAGAGGTTATCTGAAAAGAAAAAGCTACAGAAGTTTGTTTGTTTGTTTGTTTTACCACAAAACCAGTATTGCAACAAATGTTAAAGTGTTGCTTTAAAAAGAAGAAAAATAAAAAGAAAAAAAAGGAGAAAAATAGTTAAAAAATAAAATGGCAATACATATGTATCTATCGATAATCACTATAAATGTAAGTGGCTTAAATGCTCCAATCAAAACACATAGGACAGCTGAGTGGATAAGAAAATAAGAGACTACCTCAGAAAAAAAGATATACCCAGACTAAAATTAAAGGGATGGAAAAAGATATTTCATGCAAATGAAAAGGAAAGAAAAGCTGGAGTAGCAATAGTTATATCCAGCAAATTAGACTTTAAAAACAAGACTATAGTAAGAGACAATGAAGGACACTACATATGATAAAGGGAAAAATCCAAAAGAGGACATAACTCTTGTAAACATTTATGCACCCAACATGGAAGCACATAAAGATTTAAAGCAAATATTGATGGACATAAAGTCTCCTTTATGGAGAGAAATACAGTCCTAATTGGAGATTTTAACATCCCATTGACTTGAACAGGTAGATCTTCCAGACATAAAATCAACGAGGAGAGAGTGGCCTTAAACGACACACTAGATCAAATGGATTTGATTGGTATCTTCAGAACATTACACCCCAAAGCAGCAGAATATACTTACTTTTCTAATATTCATGGAACATTTTCTAAGGTAGACCTCCTGTTAGCATACACACACAAATAAAACCTCAATAAATTTAAGAAGATTGAAATCCTATCAAGCATCTTCACTGGCCCTAGTGCTATGAAACTAGAAATCAGTTACAAGAAGAACTGAAATGTACACAAAGAAATGTAAGCTAAATAACATATTATTAAACAACAAATGGGTTAAGAATAAGATCAAGGAAGAAATCAAACAATACAAGGAAAGAAATGAAAATGAGGACACAACAACCCAAAATCTGGGGACACTGGGAAAGCAGTATTTAGAAGGAAACTCAGAGCATTATAGGGCTGTCAAGAAACAAGAAAAAGCTAAAACAAATTAAGTTTACACTTAAAAGAACTAAAAAAAGAACAATAAACGAAGCCCAATTTGAGTAGAAGGAAGGAGAGAATAAAGGTCAGAGCAGAAATAAATAAAATAGAGTCTAAAAAAACAATAAAAAGGATCAATGAATCCAAGAGCTGGTTCTTTGAAAAGATAAAGAAGATTGACAAACTTTTAACCAGACTCAACACACAAAAAAGAGAGAGGACCCAAATAAACAATATCAGAAATGAAAGAGGATAAGTAACAACTGACAATAAATATATAAAAAGTTTGTAAGAAAATATTATGAATAAACATATGCCAACAAACTGGACAACCTGGACAAAATGGATAAATTCCTAGAAACATACAATCTTTAAAACTAAATCAGGAAGAATCAGAGAAACTGAATAGACAGATTACACCTAGTGAAACTGAAGCAGTAACCAAAACACTCCCAACAGACAAAAACCCTGGACCAGATGGCTTCACAGGTGAATTGTACCAAATATTCTGAGAAAAAATAACATTTCTCCTTCTCAAAGTATTCCAAAAAGTCTAAGAGGAGAGAAGGCTCCAGATCATTCATAAGGCCAGCATTATCTTATTTCCAAAACCAGATAAAAACACTACAAAAAAGGAATTTATAGGCTAATATCCCTGATGAACATAGATGCTAAAATCCTCAACAAAATATTAGAAAACTGAAAATAGCAGTACATCAAAATTATCATACATCATGATCAAGTGGGATTTATTCCAAGGATGCAAAGCTGGTACAATATTATTAAATCAATAAACATGATACACCATATAAAAAATGAAGGATAGGATCAGGAAGATGGTGGCGAAGTAATTGGGAACCGAACCCACTTGCTGGTGCACCCAGCAGGGACACCTAGCCAGTCTTCTGAAGAACTAAGTGAACAGCCAATGAAATCCCAGCTTATTTGAAGTTTGGAAGCCAAATATTGCGGAGGACATTTAAAAACAGACAGTAAGGAGGTTTTGTAGACCAATGGGAAGGTCCTGCGCTCCAGGACCAAAGCGCAGCTGTCACAGGTGCTTTGCACGACAGCAAGGGGGTCAGCAATTGTAATTTGGCAGCTCCCTCCCCTTCCAGAGCAGAGCAGAGAAGCCACAGAACTCCACCAGTAGAGATCTGGTTGCTTGAAGTTGCTGGGGAGAAAAAGATGCAGAGGGAGACACACAGAAAGCAGTGTTCCCTTGCTGGGACTGTGGTCACCATCTGGGATAGTACCAGAGAAATTGGGGAGCTGGGTGACACCAGGAGATGGGAGAAGAGAGGATTTGTGACTGACCACGACCCAGGGACTGGTCAGAGAGTTGGGCTGTGTGAAAAGCCCTGCACTTCTTAGGAAAGGCATCCAGCGACCAAGGGGAATTCAATAATAAAAATAAAGGCTCTCAGCCACTGTGCAAGGACCTCTTGTGAGCAACGGATGGGCCAGAGAAGGGGGAGGAGGAGAGGCATGGCTTGCTGAAAATCAAGGTGCACCATGGATTGATGAAAGGGGGGCAGCAGGGGCCAGAGAGATAGCAGTACCCACAGACACTTAATTTAACAGGGGACCTAAACTACCCGGAAGAGACTCTGCATGCAGAGTGCCCAGGCCAGCAAAGAGCAGGGAGGAGGAGTGTGACTTGCTCCCACTCGATGTACCTCAGGGACTAGTCAAAGGGTGGCACAATGAGGTGGATTAAAGGTGTTGGCCTGGGGCAACAAAGGAGCCCCCAACAGGTAAAACCTAAGTACAACAAGAGAGCCCACACAAATGGAGGAAAGGGCAACCCTAGAGAATCCAGAGAAGATCAAAGAGACCACACCACTGAGTCCCACCAAGGTCCTATGACAGAAGTTCACCCTACAAAGACAGCTGACAAAGCAGAGCATCAGGAATCACACAGACAAAAAGACTCACCTAAAATGGGGAGACAAAGAAAGAACATGCAATCAAAAGGAATGTAAGACTCCCCACTAGAAGAGCTAAATGAAATGGACACAAGCAAACTATAAGATATAGAATTTGAAAGAAGGGTTAGAAGGATGCTCAAGGAACTCACAGACAACTACAAGGACCTGAGTGAGAACAATAACAGTATGAAAAAGGAAATAGAAACTATAAAGAGGACCAGGAAGAAATTAAGAATACAATCTCTGAAATTAAAAAAAAAAAAAAAACACGAGAAGGAATTACAATCAGGGCGAATGAAGCAGAGAACTGAATTAGTGAGCTGGAAGACAAGTAGAAAGAAATATGCAGGGAGAGCACCTACACAGAAAAAGATTAAAAAATACGAAGATGCTTAAGGGAACTTCAGGACAACATGACATGCAATGGCATTTGAATCATAGGAATACCAGGAGAAGAAAAGGAACAAGGGATAGAAACTCTGTTCCAAAAAATAATGACAGAAAATATTCCATGTACATTTGAAAATAATGTGTATTTTACTTCTTTGGGATGAAGGGCTCTATATATATCAACACTGAAGAAAGAAATTAAGGAAGATACAAACAAATGGAAGCATATACTGTGTTCATGAATTGGAAAAATTACCATTATCAAAATGTCCATACTACCTGAAGCAATTTGTAGATTCAATAGAGTACCTATTAAAGTACCAATGACATATTTCACAGATATAGAGCAAACATTTCAAAAATTTATATGCAACCGTAAATGACCCCAAATAGCCACAGCAATCTTGAGAAAGAAGAAGTAAGAAGTGTCACAATACCTGATATCAAACTATACTACAAGTCCACTGTAATCAAAACATCCTGATACTGGCACAAGAAAAGACACATGGACCAATGGAACAGAATAGAGAGTCCAGATATAAACCCATGTCTCTATGGTCAATTAATATTTCACAAAGGGGATAGCAGAATAAAATGAAGCAAAAATAGCCTCTTCAACAAATGGTGTTGGGAGAGCTGGACAGCTTCCTGCAAAAAAATGAAACTTGACCCCCAACTCATACCATACACCAAAATAAACTCAAGATGATAGAAGAATTAAATATAAGTTGCGACACCATTAATGTCCTCTAGGAGAACATAGGCAGGAATATGTCAGATATTCCACACAGCAATATTTTCACCAATATGTCCCCTAGAACAAGGGACATAAAAGAAAGAATAAATAAATGGGACCTCATCAAGTTAAAAAGCTTCTGTACAGCTAAAGAAAATATCAGCAAAATGAAAATGGAAACAACTGTATGGGAAAATATATTTGCAAATGATACCTTGGACAATGGTTTGAATATATAAAGAACTCACACGACTCCACTCCAGGAAGACAAACAATCCAATTAATAAATGGGCAAAGACCTGTATAGACACTTCTCCAAAGAGGGCATACAAAGGGCCCAGAGACATGAAAGGATGCTTGGCATCACTAGCCATCAGAGAGATGCAAATTGGAACCACCACGAGATACCACTTCACACCTGCCAGAATGGCCATCATTAACAAAGCAACAAACATCAGCACTGGCCAGGCTGTGGATAAAAGGGAACCATAGCACACTGTTGGTGAGAATGCAGACTGGTACAGCCACTGTGGAAAACAGTATGGAATTTTCTCAGAAAAATAAAAATGGAACTGCCTTTTGACCTAGCAATACCATGTTGGGATTATACCCTAAGAATCCAGAAACACTAATTCAAAAGAGGCTATGCATCCCAATGTTCATAGTAGCAAAGTAGTCAAGTGTTGAAAGCAACCTAAGTGCCCATCAGTAAATGAGTGGAATAAAAAATGATGGTACATTTACACGATGGAATACTACACAGCAGAAAGAAAGGAGCTCCTATCCTTCGCAACAGCATGGATGGAACAGTAGAATATTATGCTAAATGAAATAAGCCAGACAGTGAAAGACAAATACCATATAAGTTTTTCCTAATCAACCAAACAAATAAGCAAGCAAAATATAACTAGAATCATAGAAATAAAGAACAAACTAACAGTAACCAGAGAGGGGGAGGGGGTAACAGGGGGAAAAGGGGAGAGTCATCAAGGAACATACAGAAAGGACAATGAACAAAGCCAAAGGGGGGCAGGATTTAAGGTGGGAAGTGATGATGGGTGGTGGGTGGAGCATAGAGGAAACTGTACTTGAACAACAGTAGAAAAAACTTATAAGAAAATGAAGGATAAATACTACATGGTCATATCAATAAATACAGAAAAAGCAGTTGATAAAATCCAGCACCCATTTATGACAAAGAACTCCCAGCAAAGTAGATTTGTAAGGAATATACCTAAACATAATAAAGGCCACATATGACAAACCCACTGCCAACATCATCCTCAAAGGGCAAAAACTACAAGTGTTTCCCTAATATTGGGAACAGGACAGGGATACCTGCTTTCACCGCTCTTAATGAACATAGTACTGAAAGTCCTAGCCACAATAATTCGATAAGAAGAAGAAATAAAGGCATTCACATTGCAAATCAAATAATAAAACTGTCATTATTTGCAGATGGCATGATACTCTATGGAGAACCCTAAAGATTCCACCTAGAAACTACTAGCACTGGCAAATGGATTCAGTAAATAGCAGGTTACAAAATTATATCCAGAAATCTGTTGCATTTTTATATGCCAATAATGAACTGACAGAGAGGGAAATTAAGAAAACAATCCCATTCACAATTGCTTCAAAAATAATAAAATCCTAGCCACAAGTTTAACCAGGAAAGTAAAAGAACTGTATTCAGAAAATTCTAAAACCCTGAAGAAAGAAATTGAAAAAGATACAAGTAGGTGGAAGCATATACTGTGTTCATGGATAGAAAGAATTAACATCATTAAAATGTTCATTATACCCAAAGCAATCTATAGATTCATTGCAATTTCTACCAAGATACCAATGACATGTTTCACAGAGTAAGAACAAATATTCCAAAAATTTATATGGAATCACAAACGACCCTGAATAGCAGCAGCGATCATGACAAAGAAGAGCAAAGTTGGAGAAATCACTCTACATAATATCTAACTATACTATAAGGCCAGAGTAATCAAAACGCCATGCTACTGTCATACAAATAGACACATAGATCAGTGGAACAGAACAGAAAGCCCAGAAAGGAATGCATGCCTTTATAATCAATTAATATTTGATGAAGGAGGAAAAAACATGCAATGGAGTAAAAGATAGTATATTCAATAATTGGTGTTGGGAAAATTGGACAGATATGTGAAAAAATAAATAAAAAAAGAACACATTTTTACACCATACAGAAAAATAAATTCAACATGAATGAAAGACTTAAATGTAAAACTTGAAACCATAAAAATCTTAGAAGAAAATATAGGCAGTAAAATCTCAGACATTTTTCATAGCAATATTTTCTTCTGATATATCACCCCAGACATATCAACAAACAAGATAAAAAAATAAATTGGGCTGCATTAAACTATAAAGGTTTTGCAAAGTAAAAGTTTGACAAACCATCAACAAAATGAAAGACCACCCACTCAATGGGAGAAAATTTTTGCCAATGAATCTGATAAGAGTTAATGTCCAAAACTTATAAAGAACATATAAAACTCAATAACAACAAAAAAATATCTAATTTAAAAATGGGCAAAGGACCTGAATAGACACTTTGCCAAAGAGGACATACAGATGGCCAATACACCTACAAAGAGATTCTCAATGTCACTAATAATCAGAGAAATGCAAATGAAAACCACAAAGTGATATCACCTCACGCCTGTCAGAATGGCCATCATCAATACATCAACACACAAGAAGTGCTAGTGAGGATGTGGAGAAAGGGGAACCCTTTGGCACTGTTGGTGGGAATGCAGATTGGTGCAGCTACTATGGAAAATGCTGTGGAGCTTCCTCAAAAAATTAAAAATGGAACTCTCTTTTGACCTAGCATTTCCACTTCTGGGAATTTATCCAAAGAAACACAAAATACTAATTCAAAAGAATATATGCACCCCTATGTTCACTGCAACATTATTTACTATAGCCAAGATTTACAAGTAGCCCTATTGTCCATCAGTCCATCAGTACATGTCCATCATCTACTGTCCATCAGTAGATGAGTGGATAAAACAGATGTGGTACATTTACACAGTAGAATACTTCTTGGCCATGAAAAATAAGAAATTTTTACCCTTTGCAACAGCATGGATGGGCCATGTGAACAACATGCTAAGTGAAATAAGCCAGTTGATAAAGACAAATATATGATTTCACACATATGTGTAATCTAATGAACAAAATGAACAAGCAAAATAGAAACAGACTCATAGTTAGACAGTGGGCTGACAGCTGTGGGGGTGGGGAAGTGGGGCCTGGAAAGACAGAGTCAAAAAGAAAAAGGACTTAGTGACAGGGAGAACAATGTGGTGATTGCAGGGGGGAGGGTAGTGGGTTGAGGTGGTAGAGGATATCATGGGTATAAGTGGTAATGAAAAAATACAATGAAAAATGAACTATTAAAAAACAAAATAATAAAATGCAAAAAAAGATTTTTTAGATTTAATGTGCTATGAACAAAAAATGTTCTGTAAGTGATCCATGGATGAAATTCAAATTTTTGAATATTGAATTTATTATTTCTTATATATAAATAAATATGTGTGTGTATAATATAATCATACTTTCAGATTTAGTTTAAGAAGCAGTTTATACAATTTTTCTTGAACTGATTAAGAGAGTGGAAATGAATTTATTTTAAAAATTGTTATGTAAGTACCATGTGAAAATATCTCTATCTTGACAGAGTGTAGATTCTATGGGCATTCATTATTTTACCTTCATTTTTTGAGGCTTAATGTACAAACATCAGTGTTGCATCAAAAATAAGGCTTTAAGAATTATTATTGAATTATTTAAGCATGCTAATATTTAAATTTCTGTTATTAACTACTACAACTGTACTTGTAATTCTGAATGTTTGCACTTGTAGTAGTAAGTTCCAGGAATGACATTTGCTATTGATTTATAAATGAGAAAGGCAATCACTGAGATAGAACAAGTAAATGGTTATAACTTGTGGTTGCTGCTGACTCAGCATTTGTTTTCACCATTTTCCTAAATTCTATTTTTACAGAGAACAATGTGTAAAGAAACAAAGTAAAAACACAACCTTTGTATGGTTTAAAATTCATATGTTTGGTTGAAATGCATACTCAAATTGTCTAGTGGATGAAAAAGCAGAACCCACACTAGTCTAGAGAGCACTTTCTCCTAGTTTATCATTAGAAATTGATTACATAGTGATCAATTCATATAACTAAATGATTTGTTCTGATATAAGGCAGTTTTTGAGAGTCATATAAGTTCAAAGAAGTGTTAATTATATAATTTATATATACATATGTTTAAAATGGATGTTCTCTAAAGTGTCAAGTGCATGGTAAAACAAAATTGCACACAGGATCTTACAAAAAAGAAAAAAAAGCCATGTTCTCACCATGTAACCTTCCCTATTTTCCCTCAGGCAAATTTTGTGATATCTTTCTTATTGTAATAATTCTGGTGATTTCCTGTAAAGTTTTTGAAACTGCATCTAGCCTTTTCTGGTTGACACATCAAATTTGAAGAGTCTATGTTTATGACCTAATTTATTATCTCTTCCCCTTCCTGTCACCTTTTATATTTATATTTTCAGTTTTCCACTTTCTGAGATAATACCTATAATTAATGTAACCAAACCTTTTTGTCTTGTTTTACATATTTTGACAAAATTTTTGACTCCTCACTTTGTAAGAAAGTACTCTATTTTGCTGTGTATAATGCACATTTTTTTTGTCCAAATATTTGAGGGAAAAATAAGGGTGCACGTTGTACATGGGTAGTACTAATTCTGTATCTAGATAAATGTTTTTAATTCTTTTATTTAGGCGGATGCATTAAAAATGCAAGTCCTTTAAAATCCTCTTATAATACAAAATACAAATATCTAAATATAAATAAATAAAAAATTGAATTTAAAATGAAATTTTTTTTTCTTGAAAGTTTCGGCAAAAAACATGGGTGCATATTGTACATAGGAGTGCATCATACACAGCAAAATGTGCTGTTAGAAACTCTCCTTTCCTCTACCATTCCCAATAATCTGTGGTCCCACCTTCAGTTTATGTCTTGTGGCTACATTCAAAACTTTCTTGCTTTGTCATTAAGTTGGTTTTTATATTTGAAAATGAACATATCATAACTATGTCAATATTCTTCAAATTGGGACTAAGTGTTTTACTCTGATTATATTTCCTGCTCACCTATATATTGTGACAAACTTGAATCGCTCTAAGTGAATATTCCTAGCATTCAGGATTAAATACATTCCATTTTTGAAAAGTGCATTACTTGCTAAAATATAAATTTGTTACAGTTTCTTTTTAAAAAAATATTATAATTAGACTTTTTCTGCACTGTTTTGACTGGGTTCAAGTTTTTAGTTTAGTTGTGTATGTGTTTGTGTTCCGGACCCTGAGAAGGAAGATGACTGCCAAGAAGGGTTCCTGGTGGCTAACTGGGCTCAAATTCAAAACAGCTTAGGAGCCCTTTCTAAACAGGGTTCTCTAATGCCAGCCACACTTCAGGGAGAAGCCTGCATTAAACTGCCTGCCTCCTGCACTGAACTGTCTTCCTGAACTATATATTCTTGCCATCTGAGCCAGCCCTTGTAAAGGAGTTCCTGGAATTGTATTTTAACCAATAGGACCAATACTTTCCCCATCCAATAAGAGTTGAGCAGCTATATACCCATTAGTACCTTCACTGACCAATCACAGCAGCTCTATTCTGACTAATCAGGACTGTGCCTTTTGGACCAATCGAACAGCAAGGATTTGGAGTCTTCATTTGCATGAGTACAGACTGATCAGGAACCAGAGGAGGGGACTTCTGTCTACAGAAGTAAGCTACCCACTGGTTAAGGGAGTACACTTTTCCTTTCTACCAAAAACAGGAAACAACATTGTTCAAGCTGAAGTGAAAACACCAAAGTCTTACCAGACCAGAGCAAAGCTGAATGGAGGAGATAGCATGGAGCAGAGTAGAGCAGAACAGACCAGAGTTGGTGGAGCAGACCTGAACACAGCAGAGCTGCATCACCTGAAGGCCACCACATAGCAGTGCTGCTCCACAGCCTTGCTGCTTCATAATTGAGCTGTAGCACTATTGAGTTCTTCCACAGCCACGCTGTTCTCACAGCCATGCTGTATCCCTGTTGAATTGTTTGCACTGAATAGTTTCCTTCTTAAATGCACCTTAAATTGGAGGTTGCTGTTGGCATTGAATTGATACCAACAACCCTGGGGTGACTGTGTGTTTGTGTATTTTTGTATTTATTATCACACCCTCAAGTCAGGTAACCTTTCTGTACTGCCCAGCCTCTTTTCCACCTAGAATCTGTCTCAAGGAGTTCTCCATTTTCCTGGTAAATTCCTCCTTATTCATTCCTATAACCAATGTTTTTCAGCACATACTAGGTGACAGATATTGTCTTAGGCATTTGGGTTATATGAGTAACTGAATATTTCTGAGGCCTTTGTTTTGGGACATTTTACTACTTTTTTATGTTAAAGTCTATGGTTTTCAAGAGTCTATGCCTTTATAATTTTTTATTTTTTTTCATTTTGTTGGAGAATATCCTGAAGTAAGAATGTATGTATCAGAGATAACATTTTTGAGCTTATATTTGAATGTGGCATTCGTCAGTCCTTACAAATTGATTCATAGCGTTTGAGATTGGCCATATGGGCAAAGACAGATCATGGAGGCCTTGGACTTGTTTCAACACAGACTGGTGAGAGAGATAGAGTCCAATTAGAAGGCCCTATGGAGATTTCTGGTCAAGATGGAGGCATAGGTAAACACGATTAGCCTCCTTGCACAACCACGGCAAAAATTATAACTAAACTACAAAGCAACTATTATCCAGAATCATCAGAAAATCAAGCTGTATGGAAGTCTAATGACCAAGGAATTAAAGAAGTCACATTCATTCAGATGGGTAGAAGGTGCAGAAATATGGAGATGTGGAGATACAGAATGGATGGTCCCACAACCATATGTAACATATAAAAATCAGGAGGGATATCTCAGGATCGAGGGATCCCAGACCCATACCAGACCACCCAGCACAGGGTTCCAGTGCCAGGAAGATAAATCCCCATAACTTCTGACTGTAAAAACTAGTAGGGGTTTGGGCTGCAGAAGAAACTGCAGGATTCTCAGCCACCTCCCCATAAAGGGTCTGCAATGGAATTAGGATTTACGTAGACTAACTCTCTCTGGGCTCCAGCACTGGGGCAGCAGCTTGATAGACACTAGTGGTACAGGGGGAGAAACTGAAGTGCCTGGCATCATGGTGAGTGCCAGGAGACAGTTTCCTCCCAAACAAACCTCTGGAGGCCAGGCAGGGACTATTGTCTCTTTTCTGAGCAACCCTCACCCGAGGCCCAAAGAGTGGCAACACTATACCTGAGACTCCAACTACCTGGTTCAAATGGGTTGCCCCACCCAGGCAATTACCTAAGGCTCCTTCCTAGCACATAGAAACAAACACAAGGAGGCTGCCCAAATGGGGAGACAAAGAAATATGGACCAAATGAAAGAACAGAAAAAAACTCCAGGAAAAGAACTAAACAAAATGGAGATGAGCAATCTAGTAGATGCAAAGTTCAAAACACTGATTATTAGGATGCTCAAGGAACACACTGGGTACTTCAACAGCATAAAAAAAGACCTAAGCAGAAATGAAGGTTACCCTAACTGCAATAAAGAAATATTTGCAAGGAATCAACAGTGGAGTGGATGAAGCTGAGAATCAAATCAATGATTTGGAACGTAAGGAAGGAAAAAAAATTCAATCAGAATAGCAACAAGAAAAAAGAATTTTAAAAAATGAGGATAGGGTAAGGAGCCTCTGGGACAACTTAAAACATACCAACATTCAAATCATAGGGATGCTGGAAGGAGAAGAGATAGAGGAAGAAATTGAAAACTTATTTGAAAAAATAATTAAAACTCCCTCCATTTGGTGAAGGAAATAGACACAGGTCTAGAAAGCAGAGAGAATCCCAAACAAGATGGACACAAAGAGGATCACACCATGACATATCATAAGTAAAATGTCAAAGGTTAAAGATAGAGAAAATAAGAGCAGCAAGAGAAACCCAGATTGTTAACAACAAAGGAGTTCCGATAAGACTGTCAGCTGATTTCTCAAAAGAAACTTTGCAGGCTAGAAGGGCCTGGTAAGAATTATTAAAAATGATGAAAATCAAGGACCTACAACCTAGATTACTCTATCCATCAAAGCTATTATTTAGCATTGAAGGGAAGATAAAGTGGTTCCCAGGCAGGATAAAGCTACAGGAGCTCATCATCACCAAGCCCTTATTATATGAAATGATAAAGAGACTTATTTAATAAAAAGCAAAAGATGAAAACTATGAACACAAAAATGGCAATAAATTCACAACTATCAACAATTGAATCTAAAAAAACAAACTGATCAAACAAGCAGAACAGAAACAAAAATGTAAAGATAATTTGGATGGTTACCAGTTGGGAGTGGGAAGAGGGAGAATGGGGGGGGGAAAGGTGCAGAGATTAAGAAGTACAAATTGGTAGGTACAGAAGAGGCAGAGGGATGTTAAGAACAGTATAGGAAATGGAGTAGCCAAGGAATTTATATGCATGACCCTTGGGCACGAACTAAGGGGGTGGGGCATTGTGAAGGGAATATGGGAGTACTGAGTAGAGAGGGGCAAAGGGGGCAAATCTGGACGACTGTAATACTGTAATAGTATAATGAATAACATATATTTTTTAAAAAATAAAAGCCGTATAATCTTCCAAATGAAGATTAAATAAATCTCAACTAGAGAACACATACTGTATTTTGCTGTGTTTAATGTGCACCCACGTTTTTGTGCTGGGTTATACACAGGATTATTATACCCATTACTGTTATTATACCCATCATTATACCCCTGGTATGTAATCATTATGCCCATGTAAAATGCACATCCTTATTTTTCCCTCAAAAATTTGACAAAAAACTGTGCATTATATATGGCAAAATACGGTACATATGACTTAAGTAGGCAATTCATAGTATTTGATGGAATCAAACAAAAAAGGTATACAAATCACTGTCAACACAAAGTTCAAACTTGTAAGAATTTTTATGAGTTTATATGAACCAAACAGATGAGATATGATGGGGAGTAGATCTCGAATGTTCCTGAGAATAATAGTTTTGCAGTTTTTTTATGTATTTGAAATTAAAGATGAATGGTAAATGAAATTACATGGAGGTTGGGGAGAAAGCAAAATGGGTATTGGATTACAATACATTTAACAAGATTACATGATCTCTTGAAGGCTGTTTTGGTTTATCTCAAATATGTGGCAACCGAAGTGTATAGAAACAATGAGCAGGACTTGTTTGAGGCAAAGATAAACCTTTTCCCACAAAGTTATATGCCTGGGGCATGGGTACCCACAATGACCTGCCCAATTAGAAATTTATGATCAAATCCCCCTGTGAAGTTACTTTCCATGTTTTTTTTTTTTCCAATCCATATCATGCAGAAAAGAAAACAGGTTCATTAACCAAGAGAAAAGAAAAATGGGTTAGGAATGACTCAGTGGTGTAGCTTGGGTGCTTGAGGAGCTGGTTTGCTATTGATGACTATAGACCATTCACAAAAAGAATGAATTGAGGACAAAAGCTCACTGATTCAGATATAAACATGTTTCATATGAGGGGACAACTTGGTCTTCAGGTGGGATGTTACAGTAAATAATGGGTTCTAGAAACATGAAGTTTACTAAAATAGCTAAGTTTTAAATTCCAGACTGAAGAATTAATTCCACATAGATGGTGATCAAAAGACATGGTGATATCTGAGGAAATATAGTAGGAAATACAAAACTATGTGAAATAATCCAAAGGAGAAATCTTAAAGGAAACCTAAATATTTTTTAAAAGTTAGTAAAAAATGCATCAGGAGGTTAAGAGCTGTAAATGAAAGCATGATTTTACAGCAACTAAAGGACAAAATAGTCTCAGACGGAAGATGTGGTGAACAGTTTCTGACAGCAGGGCTTTGCATCAGTGGTCATCTCTGCTGGGATATTGACTCGCTCCTCTCAGGTTATCATGTCCTGATCAGTCTATGCTCAAATACAGTCTTCTCAGAAAAAAACTTCTGGCCTCCTCAGCCTAAAGTAAGTCCCTACTATTACCCTTCATATAATAACTGTTTTTTTAAGTAATTTTTTCTATACAATGATCCTCACATACATATATTGAGTTGGCCAAAAAGATTTTTTTTTCCATAAGATGGTTCTAGTAGTGCTTAACTGCATTTGAAACAATTTTGCTAGATTGTATTGTGACAACTGTTATATCTGCATGCATTAAAAAATCTTATCAAAATTGGTGAATTTTTTATGTAGCCATTTTAATATTGAAGATAGAAGAAAATATGCAACATTTTCAGCATATTATGCTTTATTATTTCAAAAAAGGTAAAAACCCAACTGAAATGCAAAAAAGAAAAAAGATTTGTGCAGCGTATGGAGAAGGTGCTGTGACTGATCAAACATGTCAAAAATGGTTTGAGAAGTTTCATACTGGAGATTTTTTGCTAGGTGATACTCTATGGTCAGATAGACTAGTTGAAATTGATAGTGATCAAATCAAGATATTAATTGAGAACAATCAACATTATGCCACATGGGAGATAGCTGACATACTCAAAATATCCAAATCAATAAAGTTATTGGTGCAAATGAAAAATGTCTTAAACTAAACAAACTTTTTGGCCAATCCAATATTTACTATTTGTTTGTTCATTGTTATGTATTTGCTTATTATTTTCCCTCTAGATTGATGAGCTACAGAGAATGGAAGGTTCTTTATTTTATCCATGAATATATAGCCTAAATTTAGTTCTGCTCCTGACACATAGTAGTTACTCAGTATTTATTGAATGAATGGAGAGAATTATAGAGAATGAGGAAAATAAGGAAGGAAATTTTTCCATTGGATCTGAAAAGTGGATGATTGGTGGATATCTTATTAAGAAAATTGCAGGTGGAATATTAGTGGATACCTTATTAAGAGAATTGCAAATGGACTAATAATAATAATAACAGAAAGAAATTAAGTGTTTTCTGTGCTTCAGGTACTATGTTAATTACATTCCATGCATTCTGTCATTTAATCCTCAAGACAACTGTGTGAGGTTGCTATTATTTCCATCTCAATTGTAAACATTAAACAATGGAGATCAGGCAAATTTTAGTTTCGTTAGTAAAGAAGTGTTGAAGATAAGATTCAAATCCATGTACATACCATGCTTTTAAAATGCACTGATTTTAGGAATAAATGGGAAGTAATAGAGAATGAGAATATACTCTACTTTTGATAGTTTAAAAAAGAGACTAAAAGACTATTGTGTTAAGGGCATTGGGGGAGGGTATTTTATAGAACCTGAACATATTTATATACTACAACTAAAAAGTACTTAAGTTCTTGTCATATTTGCAAACAAGAAAGGGCAATTGATGATGTAAAATCTTGGAGGGTTTAGTTGGCCATGTAAAACTAAGTAAAGACAGCAATACAATATTCTTAGACTGAAAGTAAAAGGAGCATATTGGAGCTGTACGTAATAAATTGTAGTTAGAAAGGGGCACAAAGTTAAAATACTTTAAAAATAAAGTCTTCAGGGCTATTTGGGGGGGGGCAGGGGGAGAGTATGTAAGAGAAGAGGACATGTGATAATTCAGGAGACTATGGAAAAACTTTAAAAAACTCGTCTTCACTAAAATATAGGTCAAGAAATAGAGAAGTGAGAAAACAGCTGGTGTACTATCTCCCCAATGTCATGGCATTGGAAGTGAAGCTCATTCTGACAAAATATAATTGTATCTGGGATAAATAAAAGTAACACCAGAAGAGTTAACAATTGCGCTTATGAAATTTCCATTACATATTACTTAGACATCACACTGCATAGTAGGAAACTTTGAGAATAATAAACTTTAAGATATTAGAATTGTTTGAGATTTGGACTGATCTAAAGTGTGTTATTTTCCCTAGTTTGTGAGATACACAAAAACAGGAAAAAAGAAAACAACACAAGTATACATCCAGTTCATTAATATAAAAATCTTAATATAATGACATTTACACAGCAATTTATATTTAAAATTGCTGCAAAACTAGGTTTGAACAGTTTTGGTGGTTGATATGCAAGCTATAGTAAATCAACATTTTTTTCATTTCTTTTTGCACACCTTGTGCGTTTTAAGCTCAGCATAAGCTACTGTTGTGAATATACAATTATAATGATAATATAGAGCATGACCTTTGCCTTCAAAAGGCTAATAATGTATCTGTAGTAGTAGATGAAAACATACAAAATAATTAGAGAATATTCATGAGATAAATTGTGAAATTCAATTACATATACAATAGAAGAAAATCAAAGGAAAAGTCAGTGTCAGCTAAACTAATCAAAAGAAGGCTATGGTGAAGTAGATTGGACTTATTCTAGGTCAGGGAAATAAGATTTAAATAAACCAAAGAAGGATGAATGAAAATCACAATAAGATAATTGCTGGGGCCAAGACTTGAAGGTGACAAAGGACAAGGGTCTGGAAGGATGTAAATGCTTCTTCAGGTAGCTGAAGTCACCAAGCCATAATCAAAAGCAATTACACAAAATTCTCAGCAGAAAGAGCCAGATACACTGCAGCAGATATTCTGACTGCTTGCAAAGTTAGGAGCAGCAGACGACCAGAGAGGACTGCAGACACCAGAGATGGGGTGGATCTTTTTAAAAATAGGCATCAAGCTACCCATTAAATTAAAAACCAGAGCCCTGGATGGTGACAGGTTTTGAAAAGAATGGGTAGAAAGAAACATAAGCCACAATTTTGTTTTTCAGAATCACACTTTTACAGATGGAAAGTCTCTTCAAACGTGAAAGATGAGAGAATAGAGCACAAAGCTCAGAAAGCTTTATTTTCTAATTTGAATTTTCTTTATATTTTTGTAGCCAAGTATTATAAGACCCATCATTTATCATATCAAATATTGTCCTCTTGTAACAGTGGGGAATGGTAACCCACACCAGCATTACTTTGACATTGTTTCTGTAAATGCTGACTCTAATATGTCGCTTGTAGATAAACAACATCTTTGTGTAAGAATCCTAGGAACTAACTTCAAGCGATACAGACTCCAACCTTCAGGCATCTCAGCTCTGAGAGATTTGCTGACCTTCAACCGTGGAGCCAGAATAATGTAAAGCTAGGATGATGACGTGAAGCCAGGATAACTAAGCCATGATGGTGCACAGGGACCATCGCTGGCCTTATTGGAACGGACTGTGCCAGTCTGCACATAGAGAACTTTTCATACCCACCCTTGATCTCTTTGTTCTGCTTTCCCTCTCCTCCTGATAAAAAACTTGGCCTGCACTGAGATGTTAAGATGGGCTTTGAGATCAGAATTCCCCATCTTCACTGATTGCTGGTATCAGAATAAACCACTTTTCTTCTTATACCAGCACCTGTCTCTTGGGTATTTCTTCTGAAACAGCAGACAGCCAGACCTGCATTCAATTACATGTTGATGTTTTATTATATATTTAATTTATCTTATGAGTTAAAATGAAAAAAGTAAGCCTTGGATAATAGCCTTGGATAAATCAGCAATAAATAGTACTCATGAGATGACAGTGCTTTCTAAGGTGACTGAAGCACTTATAACATTTATATCTACTCTGCTTATTTAAAAATGTTTATTTTGTAACACTGATTCTTCTTATGTCTTAGATATGACTCCCTGTCATGTATGGTTTGATTTTAAAATAGGTCATACTGCTTTATTTATTTACTTTTGGTACATCAGTTAGATTATGTACATGTTTACCAACTTTATGTAATTGGTACATCAACATGAACTCCATTGAGAAATTCAAATCTGTCTTGACAAAATAGGTAAGAATGTATGATTAGTTGAATAAAAATAAATACATAGGTCAACGTATGAACAAATACTTTCAGCTCATAAATGTTTTCATGAGATTATCTGATAATCTAATGCTAATGTAATGTAAAAAACCTGTAATTTTTTGCTAATCATGTTCCTTATCTTTGAATAAAATAAACCATTTAAAAATATATGGAAAATAAATTTGTTTTTTTTACAGTGGTCTTAATGAGCTTTAATTCAAATCAATATTAGACCACAGAAAATGAGCACTCAAACTTTCCTTTATGCCACAATAATAAGAGGTTTTCTTTTTATTTGGTCTTTTCTCACCCCCCAGAATGACATGAGTAAATTAAAAGTGGAACAATTAAATAGGTCATGGTATGTAGAGTTAGTAAATTATTTATTTTTATTTTAATTACTGCAATATTAGAAAGAACTATAGCTATTATTCAAAAGTGCTTTCTTCCAAAATCATTATATAAAGCCAGCATAACTTTTCTACTGGAAGTTCACTCAGTTCAGAAGAAAATTATGCAACAATTTCTATCATAATCATGGAAGAAATTAAAAACCTAATCCAAATATTAACAAGTAGAATCCAAAGACATTTGAAGAGAATGATATATAATGCCCGAACTGGCTTTATTCTAATAATGGAAAGGTAGTATAGTATTTGGAAATTAATTTACCACATTAATT
This sequence comes from Desmodus rotundus, assembly GCF_022682495.2. Lineage (NCBI taxonomy): Eukaryota > Metazoa > Chordata > Mammalia > Chiroptera > Phyllostomidae > Desmodus > Desmodus rotundus. Next base: position 69,480,214 of record NC_071388.1, on the reverse strand, counting down.
GAATAGTATTCAATTAATTTATCACATTAATTAATAGTATTTGGAATGTAGTTTACCACATTAATTGAATAAATAAAAATCCCATAATTATCTAATAAGTATGAAAAATATATTTCATAAAATTCAAAACAATTTTATAGTAAAAGCATATTATATGTGTACTATGTAGGAACTTTTTATTCTGATAATTGTATCTTAATTATGCAGTAAATGTGATATTTCATAATGACATATCACACACCTTCCATTTGAAATTCGCAATGATATGACAATACCCCACATTACCACTTCTATTTAGCATGTATTTAGCATATATTTTGGGAAATATGGCAAGAAAAAGCAAGAGTGAAGATGAAATATAATTGCCCCCATTTTCAGGTGACAGGAGAAAATACAAGGGAATCTACAATAATCTATAGGGTAATCATTAGGATTAAAACAAATTTTACAAAACTGGTTAGATTCATAATCTATATAAAAATGCAATCTGATTTCTGCATATTAGGAACAGACAAAAATTTTAAAAAATGGAAAGACACTCTTCTCAATAGTAGCAAGATTATCAATTAATTACCTGTGACATAATTTAATGAGCAACACACACAAAAATTCTGTGTATCAGGAAACCTACATAATAATACTGAGGAACATTAAAGAAGATGTAAATAAGTGGAAGGATATATTACACTATGGATTGGAATATTCAATTTTCAAAAGATCCAAGTATTCTTCATATTTATCTATTAACCCAGTGCAATTCTTGTTAAAATGACATTTTCTTTTCTTTGCTTTTCTTTTTTTCAGAGGAATTGACTGACTCTCAATTTTATGTAAAAAGTCAAAGGGGCAAGCATAGCCAAGACAATTTTAAATAGAATAACAAAATGGAGGCTTAAATTATCAAGACTTATTATCAAGTTATAATATTTAAGATCATGTAATAGTGGTTCATTTCAGAGAGATAGTTTCAAAAATATTCACCCTTATATAGTCATGTGAGTTATGAGAATGTTGATCCTTAGTGCAGAAAGGTATTGATAGACTTTTTAAAATACCAATTGAATAACCATATTGGAAAAAAAAATGAGGTTTTGACCTGACATCATACACAAAAATTCCAGATGGATTTTATATCTACATTTTAAAGGCAAAATAGCAAAACTCTAGATGTAAATGTGCGAATGAATTCATGACATGGAAGTAGGCAAAGTTGTTGCTTTTTTAAACAAGACACATGAAGAATTAAACATAAGAACAATATTGATAAACTTGACTTCCTTAAAACTAAGGATATCTGTTCCTTGAAGGCATCAAAATGAGGATGAAAATTCAAACCAGAGTGGGAAAATCTCAACATATTTATCTGACAAAGTATTAGTATATGACATATACAAAAAATTTCAAGACCTTAATAAAATAAAGGACAGAAACAAAGGAAGAGCAAAATACTTAAACAGACATTTCATAAAAGCAGTAATCCTTATTATCAATAAACTTATACCAAAGGTGCTCCATTTCATTAGCAATCATTGAAATAAAAATTAAAATCACAATTAGATGTCACTGCCCCCACTAGAATGCTTAAGTATGAAATGCAAAAATGTCAAGTATTTGCATAGGTGTAAATAATTAAAACTTCTGTATTGGTATAGCAATGTGTTGATGGGAGTGTAATTTACTTCAATCACCTAGGGAAACTGAGCTGACGAAACTGAACATGCATTAGCCTGTGGAGACTTTATATGCACTAAACATAAATGTGCACATATGTGGGCCAAAGAGAACATATTTAGCAGCACTATCCTTAGCCAAAAAATTGGAAATAATCTAAATACCCATAAAATATAAATGATAAATGTTGAATAGTCATACAATAAAATAATAAACAATAAAAAGAATAAAGTTTTTCTAACTACATCGATAAATCTGACAAGCATAATTGCTGAGTAAAAGCAATCAGACCTACAAAAAAAAAAAGCTACACACATTGTTCGTTTTCAATCTAGACAAAACTAATTTATTAGACAAAACTAACAGAAACCAAGATAGCAGTGGTTAAGGATACAAAGTGGTATCACTAGAAGTTCCAGTAATATTCTAATTCTTAATTCTGTTGCCAGTTGTTTAGTAAAAAATCATCCAATTATAAAGGTTAGGTACTCTGCACTCTTCTTTATTGGTTATGCATTAGTTTCCTAGAGCTGATATAACAAATTGCCACAATTTCAGAAGCTTAAAACAACAGAAGTTTATCTTTCACAATTCATGATTTCAAAGTCATGGTATTGGCAGAACTGGTTTCTTCTGGAGGCTCTAAGGGAAAACCTCTTCATTCCTCTCCCCTGGGTGGCTCCCAACAGTACCTGGCATTCCTTGACTTAAGGATATACCTCACTCCAGTTTGGGGCTCTATCTCAACATAGCATACTCTATGTCTCTTTTCCCTTTCTGTATCTTATAAGTACACTCATTGAACTTAAAGCCCATCGTAATTCCAGTATGAACTCATCTTGACCCATAGTTTACTTACATCAGCAAAGAACCTTTTCTTCAAATAAGGTCAAATTTTAATGTTCTGGGTATATATAAATTGGGGGGGTACTATTACAGTTATGTTTCAGTAAATTGCTAACAGAAACATATACACTGACCACAATATTTAGCATTGTGTTTATCAATTTTTAAATGTTTACACTAGGGGGTGCATTAGTTTTAGCAAAGTCTATTTTATGGGACAAATAGTATCTTGGGTCCATTCTTACCATCAATAAAAATCATATAAATAAGCAACAAAAATATTTCATATTGGAGAATATATGAATGTTTTCCATCATCTGTGCTAGATATTGCTTATTTCTCCTTGACTTTGATAGATTTACAATTTAAATTTGATAAAATAAAAACCAATAAAACTGATTTTGTAAATATAGATTAACTTAAATAACTACATTTATAAGCTTAAAATCAGTGACCATAGAATGAATATACTGTTATTATATTGTTGATAATTCTATATCTTAGTATCCCATGGAACTGAGCATGATCTTTAAAGTCAAAATTTGAAAACCAAAAGGACTTTATTTCTCCAACTGGTACATAATTAAAGCACACACACAAACACACACACACACACCAAACACATATTAAAGACAGTAATCCCATAAACATAGAATTGCAATTTCCTTCCATGTTAAAAATGATTTAAAAGAAAATTCTAGGGATACTTTTGGATGTTGTCCTCACCTTTTCATAAACAAATTTATTTCTTATTTTGCATGCAATATGTTCATCGTGATTTTCTATGCGTCATATTAGAACAAAGATTGCATCTTTATTTGATCCATATAGCTTTTTAAACTAAGTCTAATTTCCAATTTAAGAAGGGAGTGCTCTAGCATCGTTTGTTCATCTGCACACCACGATACCTTATCTTGGTTTTATGATGTTGTTTGTAAACTCTGGAGATACTAATGCTAATTTTACTTCTGTTACATTCTCGGATAATCTGTTCTGAGGCTTTGTGTATTGCTGACATACAATGTTCAGATTTTATTTTTCCTTAGTGGAGTCTGTTGTCTAGTCTGGCTAGCACTAAAGCTTGTTATCGTTTATCCTGCTCATTCAGCTGCAAGGTTCAATCCCCGTCCATCATGCTCCCTAATGCCCAATGTCTGTACTTTTCTTGAAACTTTTTGCTTTTGTTTCTTGACATAAGCTCTTTTCCCCCTTTGGGAAGATCATGGCTGATCTTATGGTAAGAATCATCTAAAGATATTCTCATTATCAAAATACAGTTTAGCCTTTATATAGAGAGAGGAAAAGAAAGTTATGGTCTTTTTCAGTAATAATATGCTTAAATTGGGAACTTAAGTAAAGAAAGCTATTAGAAAACAATTCAGCCAGTATAGTATGATAACATCAGAGAACCCAACATAAAAAATGTTTTTAATTAAAAAAACACACAAAAACTATTGGCCTTTTAAATCATTTCAGATGAGAAGTATTAAATACAACTGTGTAGAAAAATTTCACCCCCAGTGGCACAAGGACCAGTTAATAAAGTTATATGAAATACGGCTGAAGACTTCCTGTCATTCCCAAATGTATAGGTTGATAAAAATTATTTGATAAGATAGCATGCTTCAGATAGAGGAAGATCTTCCATTCATAACTCGTATGTAATACAATAGGATAGAAGACAACTGTAAGGTTTGTGGCAGATGTTATAGGTGTCCTGTTCCATATCACCTGGGGACTTGGGCATTCATGTCTTGTTAATGCAATCACATAGCTGCAACCCTCCCCCTGATGACTTTCCCAAAAGCGTTTAGCTCTCAAGAAGGCTAGATATACGGGGCAACTGAATACCCAAGGAGCAGTCCTCTTCCATTGACAGACATTAGAGGAGAGTAATTATGGCAGCTTCCTTATCTCATGGATCGGACAAAACATGTTGTACTAGAATTCTAGCTCTGCATTACCACAACTCAGTACGCTGGCAACATCAGCTTTATGGGGGGGGGCTAGTTAGAAATTGCAGGGGCCCATCCAAGAGCTACTGATTAAGAATCTCTGGGGGGCAAGCTTTAGAATATGTTTTCACTAGATCTTCAGGTAGTCCTTATATCTGCTGAAGTTTGAGAAGTATTATTTTACACCAGGAGTCAGAAAACTTTCTGAAAAGAAACATGTATTAGTTCTTTATTGCTATTGTAGCAAATCACCACACATTTAAGTGACTTAATACATTACTGAACAGTTATAAAAGTCAGAATCCAAACATCAGTTCCACTGGGCTAACATCAAGATGTCAGCAGGTTCCTTCTGGAGGGTCCAGGGGAGAACCAGTTTCCTTGCCCTTGCCAGCTTCTCGGGGCTATGTTTTACTTGACTGTGGTCCCTTTGTCTATCATTAAAACCAGCAGTGTGGTGTCATTACCTGTATATCTCTTCACTATTTCTGTTGATACAACATCTTCCTGTGTCTAATTATCCTGTACCCCTCATATTGGACACACAAGATAATCAAGATAATCTCTACATCTCAAGATCCTTAAGTTAATCACATCTGTAGAGTCCCTGCTGCCAAATAAGGTAACATATTCAGAGTCACTCGGATTAGGGCATTGCCATCTTTGGGTGGGGGAGGGGAGAGGAGGGGGGTCACAGGCCAGATAGTAAATATTTTAAATACTGTCTGTCAAGAGGAAAAACTGAGGATATTATGTAGGTACTTATATAACAAGTGAGCAAACTCTTTTCTTGCCTAATTTTCCTGGGGTAGGCCATCCCAATTGGTGGGCTTACTTTGGCTCAGCTGGAGAAATTCCCCAGGAAAGAACAACTGGCTGAAGAGTGGTACTTGACAGTCGGGGAGTATTGGATATCCTTCATCGTTTTCATTCTCTACTCCAGTGATACTCATATCCCTGCACTCCCTCTCTCCTGAAGAGTTTTGCAAACTCAGTTTGAATGGATGGGCAGAGGTGAGGTGACTTTCTGAGTCTCCAACATGCAGACAGAGATTGCAATGCCAGGTGCCCAGAAGTTGCCAACAGAGGAGTGCCCAGTGTAAGGTGGCAACTGGAACAAGAGCTGTGCAGCAGTAAGGCACAGCCATTGACTGGGGAGGCAGGTGCTGGGATCAGAGGGAGATAGGGGGAGGAGGGACCTCTAGACTTGGTCTCCATGGCTCTCGTGCTAGACTGCTGGAGTGGTGCCTGTGACTTCAGGGGCTACAAAACAGGTGGTGTGTCATATCTGACCTGAGGGCTGTAGTTTGCTGATCTCTACTATACACAATTTCCCAGAACTCACTGTTGGGATTGAGCTCCACTCGCCCACAACAGTGACCTGCTCATATCAATACCCTCTGTTAACTCCCCCCTTCCCTGTCTCACTTCCTCTCTCCTTGCTAATATTCCTGAAATAATTTCTTAGATAAACTATGTGCATTTAAATCCTTTATTAATGAGCACTTCTAAGATAACTAGGACACGTTGTCACTAGAGATGGTTGAAACGTTTCTTAAAGTCAATTCTGTTTATGAAATATACTCCAATTACAAACTTTATTTGAACATAATAGGTTTTTAGTAGATAGAAAGATATGTACACTTTTTCAAAGACCTATATTTTCCACTTGTTTTCCCATTTGTTTATGTGGTTATTTTCATGGTACTGTGTACAGATGGGAGAATATAGTAATATTAATAAGGCAAAATCCATGGAGGATCTCTAAATGAAGCAATCAAGAAAAATTATCTAGAAATATCATAAAATTAATGAAGACTGAAACACCATTCTGCACTGCAATTTGTTGGTTGACCTCTACTACTTAAAAACCATTTGGGAAGAATGAAGAGCTAGTCATGTTTTGCCCACTTGGTACTTGATTTTCTAAGTCCACTTGTATCCAGGACTCTGCTGAAGGCCTGAATAATGCATCTTCGGGGCGAAGTCAAAATGCAAGTTTGAATTCAGAAAAAAAAAATGTTTGTTTTTAATTGTATGAAAGGAGGGGCAATTTTAAAACTACTTTCATATTTACAAAAAAATATATATTTCCTGTCTTAAGGCAAAATAAAAATTAGGTACCAGAGTTAGAATATTCATGAAGATAATTTATATGTTTCAATTATGACAACTGTTTTGGGTAAAAAATAAAAATTTTTAATCTATCACTAAAGAACACTATGTTTTTCCAAAATATGTGGCTAATGCAACAAGAACCCACATTTGACAGGTTTTAACCAATCAAGTTCACAGTTTTCACAACATAACTTCTTCTAATATCATAATTAAGAAAAAAACATTTCATGTGGTGCAATTTTTACCAGATAAGTTCCAATTTAACTATAATAGCATTAGTGAGTTACAGAACATGGAAATGAGCTTTACAAACTTGCAAAATAAGGAAAAGATTTTATATCCACACTCTACTTAGAATGTGATCACTACTGTCTTAGTACCTCTGTGATTGCTCAAGTTCTCAAGTAAAAACAAACAACATATTTGAATAATTAACTCCTAAAATAAAAACCAATAAGTTTCTATAGTCAGAGTTTGAGGTAAGTAGACAATAATTCACGTTTCATATACCCACACTTCTCCATACACAAATAACTAAAAACAAAGGATTAAGACATTCTCTTAGTAAATAGTAAATTTCATATAGACAAAAATATCTCCATCCATTTTTAACTATTCTATTGTCTCAGATTTTCAGTATATTTTATTACAAGAAGGCATGGATTATAGATTACCATTAGGTAAAGATTTGGATTCAGACAGAAATCTGCAATACAGGAACTTATGCAGGTATGAACAAACATATAGTGATGGAAGTAAGTATATGTATTAATTCCAGTGATTTTTGGACACATGCCAGCAAGGTAATTCCCAAGCTGGGGAACACTTTCACTATCTTTCTCAACTACAAATTCTGAGACAGGGATATTTAATATCATATCCAATCATATAATATATATGGTTATTTATAAAATAAATGTAATATTGATTCTATAAGACAAACCAAAAAAATGAAATTCACCAAAATTTGGCCTGTGGCGAGTAATTAGTTAAAGATTAATATATCTGTGCATCTCAGAGCAGAAAAAGTTGAATTTCATAAAATTTATAGGTGTGTGAGATAGTTGCACTTTTAAAAGGGATCATGAGACATAAAATGTCAGGAACCATATACCTCATATGTGAGGTATAAAATGGAAATCAACAAACGAAGTCAAAGATACAACAGTATGATGGCTAGCATTAGAGAAGTGTGTGGTGGGGGAAGGTGATGAAGAAAGTAAAGAGAGTCCAGTATATAGGCACTAAAGTTCAGGTGGCGAACACACCATGCAATATACAGATGATATATTGTAGAATTGCACAGTTGAAGCACATAATGTTAATAATCAATGTTACCCTAATAAATTTTGTGTCTTTGGATTTACAGTGAGTCTCCTGAAGACAGCATATAGTTGAATCATGTTTTTAGTCCATGCTGCCAATTCTGTGTTTTGACTGGAGAATTTAATCAATTTACATTTAAAGCAATTACTAATAAGGAAGAACTTCTGTCATTTTTCTATTTGACTTATATATGTCTTAGAAAAATTTTAGTGCTGCATTTTAAGCATTACCATCTTTTGTGTTGAGTTGATTATTTGTGGTAAACATTTAAATAATTTTCTCATTTCCTTTTCTGTATATTCTATAGCTATTATTCATAGTGGTTATCTTATAGATTATATTTAATATCTTAAACTATAACACTCTAGTTTGAAGCTATATCAGTTTAACTTCAATAACATATGAAAAATCTGCTCCTTTACAGCTCCATCCCTACCCCTTTCAGCTGTTGATGTCACAAAATTACATCTTTTATGTTATATGTCCAAAAACATAAATAATACTTTAATCCATTAATCTGCTTTTGAATTATTTTATTGTTGTTCAATTACAGTTGTCTGCTTTTACCCCCCACCACTCTCCCCCAACCCCAGCCAAACCCACCTCCCTTCCTTGCTTCCACCCCCCCTTGGTTTTGTCCATGTGTCCTTTACAGTTGTTCCTGAAAACCCTTCCCCCCATTATCCCCTCCCATCTCCCCTCTGGTTACTTTCCATTTGTTCTTAATTTCAATGTCTTTGGTTATATTTTGCTTGCTTTTTCCTTTTGTTGATTAGGTTCCAGTTAAAGGTGAGATCACATGGTATTTTTCTTTTACCACCTGGTTTGTTTCACTTAGCATAATGCTCTCCAGTTCCATCCATGCTGTCACAAAAAGTAGGAGCTTCTTCTTTCTTTCTGCTGTGTAGTATTCCATTGTGTAAATGTACCATAGTTTTTTGATCCACTCATTTACCGATGGGCACTTAGGTTGTTTCTAGCTCTGGCTATTGTAAAATGTGCTGTTATGAACATTGGGGTGCATAGGTTCTTTTGGTTTGGCTTTTCAGGGTTCTTAGGGTATAATCCCAGCAGTGGAATTGCCTTAATCTTTTAAATTGCATAGAACACAACATGTGGAGTCATGAACCAAAGTTACAATAATCCTAGCTTTTATATTAATAGTTGTATTTTAAAAAATGTATGAACTTCTTAAATCATGTAGAAAACCAAAGTAGTTACCAGCCACTGTTACAATAATATATTATTGTATACATTAATATATATTATAATTCCCTTATATTTCCCTTTGCTGAGAACCTTTATTAATACATCTTTGAGTTTTTTTCTACTGTTCCTAAATTTCAACCTATACAAATCTCTTTTGCATTTCTTGCAAAGCAGATGTGCTAGTAACAAACTCCTTCACATATTTTTAATCTGCTAATGCCTTAATTTCTCTCACTTTTGAAGTACACTTTTTCTGGATATGGGATTCTTGGTTGATAGGTTTGTTTTGGGTTTTTTTTGAAATTTTAAATACATCAGTCCACTCTCTGCTGATCTCTAATGTTTCTGATGAAATATATGCATATCTTTTGATTGTGGATTTCTTTTGTATAAGTCCCTTGTATTACTTTTAAGATTCTCTGTTTGTCTTTGGCTTTGATAAGGGTCTCTGAGTTCATCCTGCTTTGATTTGGTAGAGTTTCTTTGATGTTTTTATCCATTATCCTTCATCAAATTTTTGGAAGCTTTGTCTATTATTCCTTTAAATATTCTCTCTTTCAGTTTCTCTTTCTCCTCCTTCTAGGACTCCCACAATGTATCAAATGTCCGTGGCTCCATTTACTTTCTTTAAACATTTTTTCTTCCTGTTCTTCATATTCGATAATTTCTACTGTCCCTTCTGAAAGATCACTGATTCTCCCACCTGCTCAAGTCTGCCTTTAATCTCTCTAGCAACTTTTTAGTACAGGATTATAATTTTCAGCTCCAGAATTTCTTTTTGGTTTCTTTTTCAGATTTTCTCTCTTTATGAATATTTATATTTTGTTTATACATAATTTTCTTGATTTTTTTTATATATTCCTTTAGGTGTTTAAGCACCGTTAAGATAGTTGTTTAAAAGTCTTTGTCTAGTAGGTCTGCCATCAGTTTTATTTTCAGTTTCTATTGGTTTACTTTTTCTTTTGAGTTAACCATACTTTTCTGTTTCTTTGCATGCTTATTTTTAATTGTTGTTGAAAACTAGACATTTGAACCTTCTAATGTCGTAACCCTGAAAATCAGACACTTCCCCCTTCCCCACTGTTTATTTTTTGTTTTCATGATGTTTTATTGTATTGTTCTCAGCTGTCTCTGTTCCAGGGATCAGCCTAAGGTGTAAACTTAAAGTCCTCTCAGGTGTATCCTAAGCCTGTGATTTTCCCTGGGCTTGAGTTGTGATTTTCTAATTTCCCCTGTATATGCGGTTGCATTTTGAATTTTCTAGTCTTTAATGTCTTGTCTCAAAAAACGAAAAAGAGAACAACAAAGATGGGAGGAAGGAGCCAGTCCTTTACACACCCTGGAAGTCACTTCAGCTGAAGGGTGAGCTTGTGCACAATGGGAGCAACTGTGCAACAATGACTTTCTTCCTCTGTGTCTGCACTTCCAGAATTATAAACAACAGTCATTGATCAGAACACATATCCCTAATATCTGTAGAAAGGGTTCCTTATTGTTCACTCTGGATCCTGTAAGATGTTTCAGGATGTGCAGGAAGGCCTGACTTAGGTTGGAAAGCAAGGGATGGGCAGCTGCTACTGAGCTAAGAGGCAAAACTGACTGAAATTAACCACACTTCATCATTCAAGACTTCTATGGAAGTTACAAGCCTACTGTGGATTCCAGGGTTCCAAAAAAGATTACTCACACTGATGTCTGTCAGTGCAACTGTTGTCTATAGATTTCTGAGGCTTTTTAATCTGCCATTATCCCAGAATTCTCTTTTAAAAAGTCAATTATATATTATAAATTATATATGAATATTTATCTATGTAATTACCATTTCTGATGGTCCTCATTTCTTTTTGTAGATCCATATTGCCACTTATTGTCAATTTTCTTTTCTCTGCAGGAAATTCAGTAACATTTTTCTGTGATGTGGGTTTAATGGTGACAAAAGTGTTTATTTTTGCCTTTATTTAGGAAGTTTTTTACTGGCTATAAAATTCTAAGCCGATTATTCTTTTCTTTAAGTACTTTTAATATATTGCTTGACTCTTTTTGCTGGCACTGTTTGTGATGAAAAATATGCTGTCCTGTATCTGTGCCTTAGCACATAACATTTTCCTCTTTTTTTGAGGAGGGTTGCTTCAAATATTTTCTCTTTAACACTAGTTTTGAGCAATATGAATATGAAGTGACTTTGGGTAGTTTTTTCATATGTCTTGTGTATGGGTTTATTCAATTCTTTAAAATCTCTGGAGTTTTTAATTTTAATAAAATTTTAAATATTTTCAGCTACTATTCCTTCAAATATTTTTTCTGCCCCTTCATTTCTCTCCTTTTTTCTGAAAACTAAAGTGGTACATATATTATGTTAATTCATGTAACACAACTTATTTCTGTCTTTTCATTCTTTTATTTACTTATTTTTAATTGTTTTATTGTTGTTCAAGTACAGTGGTCTGCATTTACCTCCCAGCTATCCCCACCTCCCTCCCCTGATTCCACTCTGCCTTGGTTTTGTCCATGAGTCCTTTATAGTTGTTCCTGAAAACCCTTTCGTCCTTTCCCCCCATTATTGCGTCCCACCTCCTCTCTGGTTACTGTCATTCTTTTAAATCACTTCCTCACTGTTTCATTTTCAAGTTTCTATTTCATTTTCTTCAATTTCATGAACATTTTCTTTGCAATATCTGAATCTGCCATTGATCTGATCCAGTATTTTTTTCATATCTGCCATTGTAATTTTTTTCCTCCAAAAGTTCAGTTTGGGTGATTATTATGTTTTCAATATCTACTTAATTTGAACATGTTAAATTCAGTTAAAGTAACTACTTTAATGTCATTGCATACTCATTGTTACACTTTTATCAGTTTTGGATCAGTTGTAATTGATTGGTTTTCCTCTTCAGTATGAGTTGTATTTTTTTTCCTCTTTGTATGTCTGGTAACTTTTAATTAATTGGTAGGCATTTTAATATTTTATTTGTTTTTAAAAATATTTAATTAACTATGTTATTGTTTGGGCTATTACAGTTGTTCCAATTTTCCCCCTTTGCTCCCCTCAACCCATCCTACCCTCTACTACCATAGGCAATCCCCACACCATTACCCATGTCCATGGGTCATTTGTATATGTTCCTTGATTAATCCCTTCACCTTCTTTCAATCACCCCCCACTTCCTGTCTTATAGCTGTCAGACTGTTCCATGTTTCTGTGGCTCTGGTTCTATTTTGCTCATTAGCTTTTGTTATTGTTGTTGTTCATTAGATTCCATTTATAAGTGAGATCATTTTAATTTGTTTGTTGGTAGATATATATTTTTCATTTTTATAAGTGTAGTTGAGCTTTGTTCTGAGACTCAATTAATTTACCTGTAAAGTGTTTGATCTTTTTAAGACCTGCTTTTAAGATTTATTAAGTGAGGGAAGAGCAGCATTTATTCTATGGCAATTTGTGTTACCACCTTTCTGAGCACTCTACCAATGTTCCATGAATTGTGAGGTGCTGTTTTGCTTTAATAAGTTTCTATGCAAATCACATCTCTCTTGGACAAATTATAATTTGTATTTCATACTGAGATTGTTTTGTCATTTTCTTCTCTGAACTGTCAATAATCTTTAAATTTATTTCAATATTGCTTTTTATTTTTGTTGTCGCATTTTAAATTTCTGAGTTTTTTCTTTTGCATGCTTTTTTGAGTCTATTTACATTAGTTTTATTTTTTAATGGTATAGTTTTCTTTTACTTTCTGATTACTTTTGGAGGAGGATTTTATTACCTCAAATGTTTTGATTCTCCTTATATATTTTCATTTTACAGAAATTTTGTATGGAGTTGGTTGAATATGTCCCATTTTTCAACATTCCATAGACAAATTCCTACTTTAATATTCCATCCTGTCATAAGCATATTGAAAAATTTCATTAATAAAAAAAGTGTTGTGTTGGTGGGAGCAGTTAATTTTCTTTACAGAAATGCTTTCACTTTATTTTTCTTCTCTATTATTAAGGTAAATTTGTATGGAATTTATCTGCAGTTTTTATTCCTAGGCATTTCATGAACAGATTCTTAGTTTCAAAATGTCATTTTTTATCAGTATAGTAAAATTCAATTCCTCTAAAGAATAAAACAGTACTTATTTGGTTTTTTTTTTCCACTATACCTTTCATTTCTGTTTATTGCTTCATCTCAAATGGCTACTTACCCTTCCCTATTAATCTCCTTCTTCTACAGAGCAATGCATCTCCCGGGTTTCCAACTCCAATCTCATTAACTTCAAAGTTTCATCCCTGGAGCAAGTGATGTGAATTACTAACTTCCAGAGTTCAGTTTACTAATTTAGTTCTTAATGTGGACTTGCTCTTTCTGAGGACATTTATATTTATACTTTAGTGTCTATAGCCCTCCTCTTTTTTTTATGGAGTCTCTTAAACGAAATAATGTCCCCCCAAATATACGCCTACTTGGAATGCTAGGAAGGTGATCTAATTTGAAATAGGGTCTTTATAGATATATCAAGTTTATATGAGGATATAGTGAGTTAAGGTGGGCCATAAATCCAATATGAATGGTATCTTTATGAAAAAGGGAGATTTGGACACAGACCCACAGGGAAGAACACTATGAAAACACAGGCAAAGAATGGGGTAATTCATTTACAAGTCAAGCACCAGATGTTAGAAGAGAAGCAGAGAAAAGATTTTTCCTCAGAGCCTCCAATAGACACCAATTTTGTCAACATTTTGATTTTGGACTTGTGGCCTTCTGAAATATGAGAGAATAAATTTCTCTTGTGCCCCTACACAATTGGTGGTAATTTGTTGCAGCAGTCCTAGGAAACTGATACATTTCCTTCTTTCATTCTTCATGTCCATAAACTTGCAGTTGCAGAAGCTTTAGTTATAAATTTGCTGGGGTATATCATTTCACAAATTAAAATAGTAAGTTCATAGTTCATAGCATCCTGTAGTAGTAAGGGTGAAGATATAGTTCATGTGAGATGATATAGTGCTATGGTGTTTAGGAAGTGTATGGAGTTTTAGGTCCATTGGATATAATAAATAACCCTGGAGTCCCTGCTTTTGGTTATCTTTTTAAGGTGTACCCAAGTATGATCTTGGAAAAGGAAGGATTTTCCAGAGAGTAGAGCTGATTCAATATACTTGGGAGCCATTGCTAAGAAGGGAAGAATGGTCTATACTTCCTAATCCCAATTTTGAGTGTTTTCATTATATTTCTCAGAATTATTTCTGAATTTCTATGAACGACTGACTGTTGTAAGCCTCTCACTCTTCCTTTTTCCTTAAATAATTGCTTATTGTGGCTATATTATACATTACTCACCATTGTATTTTGGTGTGTGGTGAGGAAGTAACTTTATTGAGGTTGTTGTTGTTGTCGATATTATTTTGGCAGGTAGGTTCTAGATGACACGAACTGAGAATTGAAGTGAGGGCTGTGAGATTTCAAGCAGGATGCAGTGATTGCACAGGACTTTTGGAGCAAATTCCTTTGAGAGGGAATGAGTGATCAAAAGGGCAAACTATGATATCTTTTACTGTTATCCCCATTTATTTGTTCCTTATAGTAGCATAATATATTCTTTCCTATTACTATATGAATGATAGTGTCCCACCCACTGTGAGAGGAGAATACATCTATACCACATTAATTTGTGCATGACCATGAGATATGATTTGGCCATTTGAGTGTGAGCAGATATAACTGAGAACACACCTGAGTTGCAAAAATAAGTTTAAGTTTCTATCAGCTATTTTGCTTTTTGTCTTTGCCAACAGCAGAGATATCTCAAACGGAGACTGTCCCTTTAGTCAAAATCCAAATGGAAAGACACATGGAGCAGAGCAGCTGCCACAGACACATAGCCTCTGACAGTAATACTTCATTCCACTGAAGTTTGGGGGCTGTTTGTTACCACAGCAAATCTGTCACATACGGCCTTTAGAAACTTTCAAAATATAAAAACAATTACAAAACTAACTAATTTAATAGATGGTAGATGGTTAACAGGTAAAATAAAATTCTGTAAATTCTTTCATCTTTCACAGCATAGATGGAATACATATTTTTCTAATTGAAACACTAGATTAAAAATGGAACATATGACTATTACCATTTAATATAAACTTATCTTAATCCTCTTTCTTATTTGTAGTGTTAAGTGATCTTTATCAAAGTTTAGCAAATGCATGCCTACTTAGTGACACTTCGTAGCATCTCATACTATGATTTTCAGTCTCCTTCTGCATCCTTGAACAGGGCTATCCTTGTGACATGCTCTGGGTAATAAGATACAAAGGAAATGATGGTGTATTAGTTCTGTGTTTAAGTCTCAAGTGGTATTGAATACTTTTGCCTATTTCCTGGGACTCATGCTATTATTGTGAGAGCAAGTACAGGATAGCCTGACAGAGGATGAGAGACAGGGGGTGTGGGAGTCAGCTCTAATTAATTGACTTGGCAACAGCATTTTTTACAGTGTGCATTTTTTACAACTTCATATTCAGTTACATCACACTGAGAGAGTGAAATTACTTTGAGAATGACTTTTAACTTACCTTTGTTTGATTTTCTCAATTTTATCTCTTTAACCTGGGGTCCTAATTCAGTGAACTTTTCAGCATTTGAAGTCCCCAAATTTCTGAAATCATTTTTTTTCTTGTATTCCTACTGCAAACTGGCCACTTTTTTCTGAGCTTATGTCTTTCATTTAATACATTTCTTAAAGAAATCACCAGCAACTAAAACACTACCAGTATTTATTTTCCAATCTTTAGATCTAAAAGTATCTTAGGTACCTAATTGCTTTTTAAATAATTTCAAACAATATTATAAAAATATTTCACTAATGTAATTTTTAACTGCCAATAAAATTTCTATTTTATAATATGCAGAATTCATAAGCCAATTTTATATAATTTATTTTTAAGACAACATTCTACTTTTGATACCAAGAACTGAGGGCTCATTGCCACATTGTATTCCCTCAAGAATTAATTTGATGGAATTCTTGTCTGTAGAGATGTAGGTTGCTGTGGCAATGGAAAAAAGACATGGCAAATTATACCCTATTTCTTAACGGCTTCTACTCTAAAAAAAATCACATGACTTCAAACAATACTTGGTGTGTCAAAGAGTAATACCACCATTTCAAAGAAAGAGGAAAAACAAATATCTGAGAATAACACTAATGATTACCATGGTGGCTATTAAAAGGACAAATAACAGAAGATCACATATACCAGGTAGATAGAATGGCATGATTAAGAGAAGAAAGGCATGGCAGCTACTGAAGAAAACGTTCATTTGTTTTCTAGTGTATTAATATAATCGCATACAAAGTATAGACTGGGTATAAATGGAGATGCAGCATTTGGACTCCTGCCACACAGAGAGACACAATGGTGTTAGTCTTAGCAGGGGAAGATGGGATAAAGAAGAGAGAACCACAACATAAGCCAGTCAGAGAAAGACAAAAACCATGATTTCACTCATATGTGGAATCTAATGAACAAACTGAACTAACAAGGAAAATGGGGACAAACACAGATGGTGAGCAGGATGAGAGCTAGGGATGGGGGACGTTAGCTGGTGAAGGGATTGAGCAAAAAGTAAAAAGGACTCATAGACGTGGACAACAGTGCAGTGATTACTGAGGGGAGGAGGGTTTAAGGGGACTAAGTGGTAATGGAAAAAATACAATAAAGATTCAATTTAAAAAGAAGAAGAAGATGAAAGAACTATAACAACTCCCAAATGAGTAAAACAAATGTCATTTTCCATTTCACCACAGGAGAAGGGAATCCAGAACAATATGAAGATGAATAAAAGAGCTGCAGCCTCATTCCCATTTTTGAGTGAGTTATCTGGATAGTATTGGGGAAAGAAGGAGGTAAGCATTAAAATGGATATGAGATTGAAGCTTCAAAGTTGGCTGAAGGTTTATCTGTAATTGAAATGACCAGAAAGTTAGAAATGTGCACAAAATTATGCTATTGTGGAATTTAAAGAAAGAGTTAAAAATACGGCTGAAGACAGTTTAGCACAAACAAAAGGTATATAAAAGGTATATGTAGTTGATTTGTGTTACTGGCAAACAGTTATGTTCTAGAAAGTTGCCACAAACTCTGAAGTAGTGATTATAGAACCATTTATTCTAGAGAAAATACAGGATTAGATTCCTGAGAACCTCTGATTATAACATTTTTATTAACTTAAGAACAATTTATCATTTTTTATGTTTCTGTTTAATGACACCTTATTTAATATATGGTTGATTAATCAGCTTTGAACTCATGGCAAATAGCTCTATAACTTTTGGCTGGATGCATCTTATCTAATGTGTTTTCTTTGAAAGGCTTTTGCAATTAGGAACACTAGACAGCATCTCAGCATTATACTTGGAGATAATTTTAAACACCAAAATCTACAACAAATGGCACAAATATGTTTTAAAAACATGGCTCCAAAGAGACAGTGGGGTATGATAGAAAGATAAGTGATTGGTCTAAGGCTATTCCTCTTAGAGCTGAGAAATGTTGAGTGTACTTGGAGTCTAAGATTTTGTAGGATAGGATAACAGTCCAAGACTCTAAGAAATGTGAGAGGAGAGCAATGGAGTTCTTTCTGTGGTTGAAGTAGGGAGCTCTAGTTTTGAGTTTTAGAAAAATAATTGAAAAAATATAATTTTAAATAAATAGGTGTATATAGAGTTCAAAAATATTTCGAATTACCAAAGGGCACAAAGTTATAAAAAAGGAGCTGTCCCTTTTACTTAGTCCTCCAACTACTCAGAACTCCTTATTGGATGACAAATGCTATTATTATGCAGAGGGAAGAAATTTAGAAGGAGGTGGCCTTCCTGAGGGGTTTTAATGGGTCTTATCAGTTTGGAGAGATGAAAATGGACTACCAGTACATTTGTAGAGACATTATGAGAAAATCTTGATGGAAAGAAATCACAGAAGTGGTCCAGAATAAGAAGAAAATTGCCAATCACAGATTTAGTGAAAAGTTCTAAGTTACATGATCATAATACAATTCTCTTTTGAGTTAAATATGCCAAGGAGTAGAAATTATATCGGTTGATCTCAGAAATGTAGTCTTAATTTTCCTTCACTGTTAGAAGTATCCCTTAATATCCAATGAAAATTACCTATTAATTTTTTCCCAGTGATTTATTTTAGTAGGAAAAGGTTTAGGAAAGCCTACAGGAAAACCAAATCAAATAGTAAAAGGATATTAATAAAACACAACTTTGTTTGAATTTAACAGTTATTTCTGATAGTTTCAAAAGCCTATGGGGTTTGAAACAAAGTCCACCAAAGCATTCTACAGTCCCATGAAGTAGGGGCAGGCACTATAATCTCTATATTACAGCAGGGAACTTTGAGGCACAAAGCCATTTAAGTGATATGTCCAAGGTCACTGAACAAGTCACTGGTGAGGCCAAAAATAGAATCCCAATTCTTCAGCTAGTTCTTTGTTCAGGAGACCATATTGGTTCTTTTATTACTCTGAGGATAAAATTTAGCTTTATATCACAGGCTTTTTTTTCTTATATGCCAACCTAAAAATCAACATTTAAAAAGACCATTAAATTGATATTAAATCAAATCATATTTCACGCTTGAGATTTTCAAGTTACTCTTAAAAAGTTTTTTCTTGTTGTTTAAGATGAAAATATCCATAGGTAGTTTTTCACTATTATCACTTTAATTCAGAAAACTTTTCTCCCTCCCCTAAATATTTAATGGCTCTATCTAACAATGAATATGTTCTGGTTTCTGCACAAGAAAATGCAAGCCATAGTAATTGGCTTTGCCTTCAGACAGCTGAGTCAGCAAGAAATCAGGCAGCCTATAGAAAACCTTTTATTTGATATGAGTTTTCAGAGTTTCAAGCCATTGAAATATATTGAAAAAATCTGAGAGGCAACTAAACCATGCAAATTAACCTTACATCTGCTTTGTATGACTCCTGAACCTACAGATTTGTAATTCCTTATCTGTGGCTGCTCAAACAATTTTCTGGTTCATAATGCTGTCAGTGCAGTAGTTAGAAAGGAAAGTGGATTATAGTCTCTGGTACATATTTGTCTAAAAGTACTTGTATTTTTCCAGTCATGAAAAGAATCTTTATCCCCCTCCGTGTGAATCCTTGAGAGCTGGAAATTCTATTTTTTGAGCTTCATATCTACACACACTGATTTTGTGGAAAATTACATTTTTCACAAAATATCAAAGTTGTCAAATATTTTTAAAGAAATATATGTTACACATATGAAAGAGGACTATAGATATATCTGTCTTTATATGTACATGAACAGTACATATACAATTTTGTATGTATATGTGCATATATATTCTATATAGCTTTAGAATTATATGCAATTATAATTGATAACATTTACTAAGCAATTACTTTGTGTCCGGCACTCTTTAAAGGTCTTTATATATAATATCTCATTTATCATCATCACAACATTATGAAGTGATTACTATTATTATTCCCATTTACTTAGTGAGGAAATTAAGACACTAAAAGCAGAGGTCAACTGCCCAAACTTACAGATTTTGAGTGGGATATCAGGGTTTTAAAAATGATAATCTAATTATCCTACATTGTGTGTGAATAGGAATTATTTGTGGACATATGAGTATAAAAAGCTGACAATTTATAAGCTGAGATCCAGAAAAATGAAATGTTTTCCATAATTTGCACAGATCTGGAGTATTAAGTAGCAATCCACTATAGCTTTCATAGTTGATATCAATAGATAATGTCAAATTGCAAACCAGATAGAAACTTTTTATGGCAATTATGCAATGAATACCCATTTTGTTCTAGTGACATTTTTCTAGCTGAGGTAATTTTTTAAATTAGGTAGATAAAAATATTTTTCATTTGTTTAATTTTCTGTTGATGTTTTTGAAAAAAAATCACCACATATATGGTGGTGGAAATGAGTAGGGTTGACACACGTACATTCTTTTACTTGCACCTGTCCATAATTTCCACTTCTGGTGGCATGGCAGTCTCTTCTCAGCTTAAACCATAATTGTATAATAACAAAATAAATCAGCAACACCTTGTCACATTTTGGTCAATAGAAAGAACATTCATGAGATATGGAGTAGCAGTTGGAAAGGTCCTGATGTAGAGAACTTAGCATTTTAATGATTTCATTTTTGAGTGGGATTTCATTTTCCTACTGACAGTTTTCAAGCCCTACGACTTCTGCCCCATGACTGGCTAAAATGATAAAGGCTAGATGCTCTGTCCTTTGACAAGGGCAGGAATTTCAAACAATACAAACCCTAGCACACTTGCGGGAAGCCTCACACCAACTTCAGCCCCAATCACAGTAAAAGTCAAACTGGTCTCTTTTCTCAGGCTACTGCTTTTTCACCTGCTTACAAAATTACTCTGCTTTTTAAAGAAACCTTCATTATGTGAGTAATAAACCTTTTCATACCATCTAAATTTTTTGTAAGATATATTTTGAGGTGTAATTTGCATATAAAATTATATTAGTTTCAGGTGTACACCGTAATGATTTGTATGTATTACAAAATGATTACCACAATACATGCCCCAACAACATGCTTGCTGAGGAAGGAGTATCTGTACCTGAAGCTGATCTAAAGAATAATCCTTAGGATGTTGTGCTGTGTGGAGCCCATGGAGAACATGCCTTGCAGAAACATCCTGGGCCAGATTTGCGTTAACCAGTTCCTGGTGGAGTCGGACACTGTCACCACCTTCGAGCACCAGAAGACCCCTGTACAGATGATGAGGTTCAGCGTGAGCCCTGTCTTCGGGATTGTTTCGGGTGCCAAGCACCTGAGTGACCTGTCCAAGCTGGTGGAGGGCCTGAAGGGGCTGGTCACGTTGGACCCCACGGTGCAGTGCATCATCTCAGGGGAAGAGAGCAGCACCTTGGAGGAGGATCATGCCTGCATTCCGATGGACATTCAGACCCAGTGAGACCATCGACTAGGAGTCCAACGTGCTCTGCCTGCCCGAGTCCCCCAACAAGCAGTTTGCTCTACGTGAAGATGTGGCCAGTCTTCAACAGCCGGGCCTAGAACATCCACAAAGGCGAGGTGTCTGCTGGCCAGGAGCTCAAGCAGCAGACCCGCTACTTGCCGGTAGTACACGTGGTAAGTGGCTGAGGCCACCAGTTCCGTAGATTTGGGGCATACACCGCCGATGCCAAGATGTTCGCCAACATTGCAAAGAGGCCAGTAGCTCAGTGAGCTCAAGGATAGCGGGGTGGCAAGATGACAGTGGGCCACCGAGGCGGCGCTTTGATGTCACAATGTAACACTGCACGTGTACGTCATCTAGCACAGAGCGGCATATCAACCCCCCACACCTGGCCCTGCGCAGCACGTGCACCAGCTGCTGACTACACGCCACAACCAGGGAGCCCACCCACCTTGGTGGCGATCCGGAGTCTGGAGCTTAGGTAGGTGGTGTCTGCTGTATCTGAACAGAAATCCGGCGCTGTCTTCGAGGAGTCTCAGGTGGCTGAAAACCCCATTTAGTTGTCAAGGTCTGCCAGGTGGTGAGCTCCTTGGCTTCATCGCTGTCCTGAAACAGCTGAGCCTTTTCCCAGAGCCTGTCTAGCCCCAGGCAGATCCTGTTTGGAGAAGCCTTCGAGAACACCAGCCACAGAAGCCAGGTGATGGCTGAGACCCGCAAGAGCAAATGAGTGAGGAAAGGCATCCCAGCCCTAGACAACCTCCGGGTCAAATCGTAGGCGCCTCTCCGCGGGGTTCCGGCCTTGGCGGAGACTCAGGGCCGCACTGGTCCGGGCTGTGGTCAAGGACAGCAAGAAGCCCAGCATGGTCATGACACCTTGGGACAGACCAGGGACATTGGTGCTCAGAAACATGCCCAGAAACCTGGCATGTTTCCGGGGCCTACTGCGTGCCATTGCTCAGCATTAACCCTAGATGCCGTTTCTTTTGATATTTATTTCAAGATTTCAGGGTAATAGAGATGCCCTTACAGCAGGTATGTGCTTGACATATGGGGGTGGGGGAGGATATAGGACACCAACCCTTTTGTTTTGTTTTTTAATTACTTCGGTGGGAAACTCAAACGGCTCTCCAACTTTTAAAATAAACACATTAAGAGGTTTATTTAGGTAAATGGCTCCTAGTGGACATTCTCTTCGGACAGAAACCAGGAGGCAGGTAATTTTTTGTCTGGTGTCACTGTGAGCACCTCCAGCTGTATTAGTGTCATCAGAATAATAAATCTGATATAGTGGTGAACCTGAAAAAAAAATCTAATTGAGTCTTAGTGTTGTCACCAAAGTTGAGGTGTGTGTGGAGGGGTCCAACCCACCTCTGTGGGATAAATAAAACAGCCAGCACAGTGAGGAGGAAAGCCAGACTGCGGCCACAACTGGAGGATGACGGAGGTGTCTTCCTTTCAAAGCTTTTGCTTGTTAACTGGCTCTGCTGCTTACTTGCAAGCATTCACTTTGAGTTGCTGCCTGCTGGCTGGTTTGTGCTTTGAGCTGTGTTGCTTTGTGCTTCATTTACTCAGCCCTTCAAAGTCTCTCCTACAGATTTCACCAACCTAAATTGGCTGTTTCGATCATTGGCATTTAGGGACAATAATATGGAACTGGGGAGCTTAAAATGGAAGGAAGCTTAAAATGGCTCTAGTTCATATATCTTGCCTGGGGGCTCTTTGTGTGTCTCAGGTTGAATCATGTGTCTTGATTCTAACATAAGCCATAACTGACACTAGGTTGAAAGGAATGACTCTTACGCTGTGACTACTGTGTATCTCAGCCTGGCACTTACTCCCATCCTATTAAGTGCTTAAGAGAAAGTCTAATGCCCTGTGCAATGTATAGGCCCATGTATAGGTGGTTCATGTGGAGAAAGAGTAGTCACTATGTAGCATACTGACAACCAGATGCCTAAAACAGTGACTCAGTATGACTCTTAATAATGCCTTTGCCTGAGTTGAAGAAATATCCTTATATGTGAGATACAGGGGAAAAACACACATGATACCCTCATGGCATAGTAAAGAGGCTCTTCAAATTCGATTTCTGTCAAAGGTCCTTAAAGAATAATGTTCTTAAACCAAATAAAACTACTATTGCCATGTGAGAAGTCCCAAATCCTAATTTGTGACTTTCTGGAGTAGGAAACATATAAATGAGCAGAATATGGAGGATTCCTTCAAATTATATACAGTAACTACCACCAAAAAAAGGAAAATACTGGACCAGAGGTTCACAATTTGCTAAATTATAAATTCAAACTTTACTGGGGATCTAAAAGTTCCTTAATTTCTACAACAAATAGATAAGAGTTCTAATTATGATCATAAGTTTTATGCCTCTACAACATAGGTTCCAAATTAACTTTAACATTTGCTTGAATGCACCACATGGGAATGTTTCATGACTTTTTATCAATACTGACACTCAAGTTTCAGTTATCCCTAAGATCCCACCAAATTTAAATACGGTATCCCTTTGTTCTTAGAGAAGTTAGGAAACAGGAAATGGAGGAAGAAAATATTATGTTTGACCTTAACTATCAGAATTATCACTTAGCTTCAGAGTATCTATTAACCTAAAATATCCCAGAGTGGACATGGGCATTCTGCACTAACAATAATAAATTAAAGTTAAATGATGTCTTCGATACTCACAATCATATATTTGAAATGGGATCTCATCAACTTTACCACTCAATGTCCTACAGTTTGGGCTTGAGAAACAGAGGATTGAGCAATAGCTTGAGCAATGCCCTTCTTTTTGTTCCATCTCTCCCATTCACCTTTACTGACAAACTCAGGATGGCAAAAAGGGAAGCACAAAAATTGGCAATGAATGGAAGGACTGAGGTAGATGAGATGAAAAGGGTCATGTCTTTTCATGCCTTGACTCATCCCTTCAGCACCATCATTTCAACCACTACTCTTCTAGTAATAGTTTGAGGAAGTCTAGATTTGGATGAGGCATAGATTTGGTGAGAAGAATATTTGAGGTGGCTAGTGCATTCTGCTATAGGTAGGATGAGGGGGAGGATGAGGATTCCCAGAAATATCACAGAAGTAAAGGATCCCATTTGAATTTGTCTGTACAAAGGATAATTCCTGAATGAGGCGCCTTAGGCTCTTTTAACTTTCCTCTTCCAGCCTAAAGGCAGAATGTAGCATTTGGGGAAGGTTATTTTTTTGTTGTTGTTGTTCAGCTTTCCTGTCTGCAATTAGTCTTTCCTTACTCTAACCCTTTTTAGACTCTGCTTGATGAATTTAAAGTAAAAAACAGTGGAATTGCAGGTCAAAAGGCAGTTCCATTTTTAGTTTTCTGAGGAAATTCCATATTGTTTTCTATAGTGGTTGCACCAGTCTGCAATCCCACCAATACTGCACAAGGGTTCCTTTTTCTCCACATCCTCTCCAACACTTGTTGTTTGTTGCTTTATGATGGCCATTCTCACAGGTGTGAAGTTGTATCTCATTGTGGTTTTAATTTGCATCTCTCTAGTGATGGCTAGCGATGCTGAGCATCTTTTCACCTGTCTCTGGACCCTTTTTGTATGTCCTCCTTGGAGAAGTGTCTATTCAAGTCCTTTGCCCATTTTTTAATTGGGTTGTCTTCCTAGAGTGGAGTCATGTGAGTTCTTTATATATTTTGGAGATCAAACCTTTGTCTGAGGTATCATTGGCAAATATGTTTTCCCATGCGGTTGTTTCTCTTTTCATTTTAATGCTGTTTTCTTTAGCTATGAAGAAGCTTTTTATTTTGATGAGGTTCCATTTGTTTATTCTTTCCTTTATGTCCCTTGCTCTAGGGGACATATCAGTGAAAATACTGCTGAGTGGAATATCTGAGATTTTCCTGCCTATGTTCTCCTGAAGGACTTTTATGGTATTACGAGTTATATTTAAGTCTTTTATCCACCTTGAATTTACATTTGTGTATGGTGCAAGTTGGTGATTGAATTTCATTTTTTTGCATCTATCTGTCCCTGAAACACCAAGCCAAAAGAACCTGTGCACCCCAATGTTCATAATAGCATTATTTACAATAGCCAAGTGCTAGAAACAACCTAAGTGCCCAACAGTAAATGAATGGATCAAAAAACTATGGTACATTTACACAATGGAATATTACGCAGCAGAAAGAAAGGAGCTCCTACTTTTTGTGACATCATGGATGGAACTGGAGAGTATTATGCTAAGTGAAATAAGCCAGGTGGTGAAAGACAAATACCATATGATCTCACCTTTAAGTAGAATCTAATGAACAAAACAAACAAGCAAGCAAAATGTAACCAGAGACATTGAAATTAAAACAAACAGACAGTAACTAGAGGGGAGATGGCATTGGGAACCGCCCTGCCTGATTTCAGAAGCTGTAAACCCCCATGGCTAAGGCTGAGTCAGAGACCTTGGGACCATAAGCCATTAAGGAGACAAAGTTTATCTCCCTGGCAGGGGTGCTGCCCCTGCCCACTTTACTTTACCCTGCTTGGCCCTGAGCCTGACCAGTTAAACAATGACGGGTAAGATTCCTCAAGAGAGGGACAACCTAAGACAGGCATGGTCATGAAAAAGACCCTCAGGGAAGGACTTGGGAAGCTATAGAAAAAGGGGGTGATGGACCCTCACCCCTCAGCTTTGACATAGCCTGAGTCCTCATTCTGTCTGCAAGAAGTCTCCTAATCTCTTCACTGCCTTACTTCCCCTGCTCGACTTAAGCCTGAAACAATGCCAGAGGTGGGTGCAGCCCTGTGCTGGAAAGGGCAGGTTCCCTGGGGAAATCAGGCCTAAGAAAAAAATTCATAAAATCCTGTGAAACCTCCTTTGCTAATACCTCAATTTAAATGATAAAGGTCCAAGCCTGAAATGAGTTTGTTTCCCAAAGTCTTATAGCCCTTTAGCTAACTGACCCTGACTCAGAATAAGCCCTTAGAGTTCTTGTTTGTTATCTCTTTTTTGATCCTTACTGCCTGACAATGATTGATGAGCTTTACTTGTATTCTTGTGCACATTGAACCCAATAAAAGCCCATGGAGGGAAAGGCTCTTGGTCCTTCTCCTTTGAGAGATTGGCCACCTTTCCTCCCCAAGCAGATCATGTCTTGATAGACTTCTTCTCATCCGTGGTGGCCAGGGTGAGGGCCCTGCAGGTGGACCCCCCACACACACACAAGATGGGAGGGGATAATGGGGGGGAAAAGGTGAAGGGTTTATAGGAACAACTACAAAGGACACATGGACAAAACCAAGGGGAGGTGTGGATTCAGGGGAGGGAGGTGGGGATGGCTGGGGTGGGGTGAAGGGAAAATGCAGACAACTGTATTTGAACAATAAAATTTTAAGAAATGGAAAAAATAAAGTAAAAAACATTTACTTAAAAAAAAGACAGTGCAAAAACATAAGTACAAAATAAATAGCTGCCAGTAGAATAAGAATGAAGCACGTTATCTATTTTAAATAAAATAGCACTTTTTAATGCAACTGTTTATTGTCTATTTCAAGGTTCTGAGAATTAAGATATTAAATGATCCTTCTTAAGTCACTGTTCTTTTGGTTCACTTAGTAGTAGAGCAAATAAAGGCCATTGTTTAAAAACATACTTTTAATTTTACAAATAACATTTCTCATATAGAAAGTTACTATTTTGTGTGTGTCTGTTTTTAATAGAACATATGGATATGGGCATATGTTGTCAGTTTTTCAAAAGAATTTAATTAGCATCTACTGTGTTTCCATCCCAGCCAAAAAAAAAAAAAAAAGTGATAGAGGGAGAGGAATATATAGGCAAATAAGCAAAAAGGCATGGATTAGGCTTCAAAATATTTTAAACTGTCCCTCTGTTTCTTCAGATGTACTGGATATACACATATAGTAGCTTGTATACTTTTTGCATAAGCATCATATTTTAATAAATTGATGGTTTATCTTTGTCATAAGCCTATGAACATATTAGAAGACAGATACTATTGATTTTTCCTCTCTGTATCTCTAATGCCAGTTTTCTGTTTGATAAATGATGGAATAGGTTAAGATTTAATAGATATTTAGTTAATATGAACCAATAGGAAATAAGAGCCTATGAAATGGAAACCGTAGAAGTGTGTTGCAAAGAGGAAATAAATTTACATAGCTTTTATTTTAAAACCATTACATTCATCTTTTTTGATAAGGTATACATATGCTATCTAGGTCATCTTGAGTTTGAGAAGTCCCAATCCCTTCATAGATGAGATTTCAGCTTTGAACTAAGCCTTGAGGGAGAGTTGGTATTAGGGGAAAAATAAAATTACCTTAATACCCCTAATTTCAGCACACAATGTCCTGTGGTTCAGTAATAGTTAATCTGAAGTTACTGACTCCACATTCCAAAAAATAACAGGATATTTTCATGAATGGAAAATTTCGATAAGATTCTTATTTACAGACATAAAGCAGATCATTACCAATTGATTTGACAATTAGAACAATCTGAAATATCATCTTTCTATTGAAATTTATACATTGAGTCCAGATATTATTACAGAACACTTTAAAAATTTTTGAAGTATGTCCTCACATGAGAATCTTGCAATCGAAATAGTTTTCCTTCTTTATTATTGTTTTCAAAATGCACTGTCATTTTACCAGTTGTTTATGTTGAAATGTTAAAATCAATGACAGTTGCCTTTACTTCATCTGCAAATATAATTAGTCTCTAGGATATATCAGATCTTCTGTTCATTAGCTGGTGCTCACTCACTGTGTTGTGTTCCTACGCTGTTTCAGGAAGTATCAACTATGGCCAGACTTAGACAGTTAAAATAGTGTTTTTCATAGTTAATTATGCATTGAAATTATGTGTAGGTCTTGGTAACCTGCAGATTTTAGTTCAGGAGTTCTAGGGTGAGTCCTGGAATTCTTCATTTTCGAGAAACCTGCAGCTGTCTTTGTTGGTGCTGCTGAGCCAGGGCCACATGTTGGGAGTAAGGTTTTAGAAGTCTTACCAATGTCCTTTCCACTGCCACCCATATGTCACTCCAAATTAAACAAAAAATTAAATAAACCAATCCATGAAATAAGTGTAAGAGCATAGAATAAAAGTCTTGTTTTTCTTGTATTAAAATGATTTTTCTTGGACATTTTAATTATTCTGCCTATTGAGGAATTTGCCTCATTTATCACTTCACGTGTCTCTTCATAAGAGCACCCTTTTAGGATTTCAATCTTTACCCCTTCCCACAAAACTTTCCTGAAAGCTATGTGAACCAATATTGCAAAAATATACATGAGTCAAATTCTAAACAACAACAACAAAAAAAAAACAAAATCATCACTTTTCTCTTTTATTTTTTTGCAAAAAAGTTAGACTGCTAATCAAAGATCTCCATCAACTGACTCTAACCTAAATGATATTATCTTAGTTTCTAACTTGAGCATATTCTTTCATCTAAGTTAGTCTCCAAATTACTTCCAGAAGTTTGAAAAGATATTGAGTGCTCATTTGTTCACTCATTTGTGTATCTGCTGTGTACATTGAATGTTTACTATGTTGGGTGTTATTTTAGGCTCATTAAGCTATCTAGGTATACAAGTCATAGTTCTCATTTCCATGGGATTCAAAGTTCAGTAAGAGAACTGAGATATTTGTAAAATTACACAGATAAATTATTAAATGTAATTTTGTTTTTCAGAATTCAGTGAGATTCTAAGTGAGTAAAAGCTACAGTAATCGGGGCTGATGCATGTTTTAGTGAGGGCTTTCTTGAAGAAGAGTCATTAAATTAAAACCAGAAGAATGAGCAGGAATTAGACAAGTGAGGGATGACAGTCTGGGAACTCGGAGAATCTGAGCATGTTCAATGAAATGAATGCCCATGTAGCTAAATTACAATGAGTGTAGTTGAGATGGCTTGAAAGGAGTTTAGAATGTTTGGTAGCAACTAGATCATATAGGGTGTTGAAAAATGTGTAAAGAGTGTCTTTATTCTGAGACTTTACTCATTCTCTCTCCATTGCCTGGAATGCTCTCTCTTTGTCCCTCTGTCTGTGTTAATTCTTCTCATCCTCCATGCCCCATCACCTGGAACCTATCATAGTGGCTAATATTTATTAAATGTTTATCATTTGCCTACCACAGCGGGAAATGTTTCACATAATTCTCTAATTACCTAACTTTATTATAAACAATGGCTTTATTATCCTTCTTCACAAAAAAGTGACGTGTAAAGAGACTGAGTAAATTACCGTTTTATAAGTGGCAGTGCCAGGTGGTGAATCCAGGCTGTCTGATCCAAAGATTGTTAAAGCAGTAAGTAGTGCTGATTCTTTTAAAACAAGTTTATTTAGTTATGTGCTCTATTTAAAATTGAACTCAGATGATAGCTCACTGTGGCTTTAATTTGCATTTCTCTGATGATTAGTGACATTGAGCATCTTTTCATATGTCTATCGGACACTGTTCAGAATGGCTATCGTCAATAAATTAACAAACAAACAAGTGCTGGTGAGGGTGGGGAGAAAGGGGAACCCTATGGCACTGTTAGTGGGAACGCGGACGAGTGAAACCACTGTGAAAAGCAGTATGGAGATCCCTCAAAAATTAAAAATGGATCTTGACCCAGCAATCCCACTTCTGGGAACATATCTGAAGGAACTCAAAACACCAATCTGAAAGAACATGGCTACCCCTATGTTCACTGCAGTGTTATTTATAATTACCAAGATACAGAAGCAGCCCAAGTGTCCATAAGTAGATAAGTAGCTAAAACAACTAGAGACATTTACATAATGGAATACTAGTCAGCCATTAAAAGAAAATTTTACCCTTTGCAACAGTATAGATGGACCTGGACATTACGCTAAGTGAAATAAGCCAGCCAGAGACTGGCAAATACTATATGATTTCACTCAAATGTGGAATCTGATGAACAAACTGAACTAACAAGGAAAATGAGGACATAGATGGAGAGCAGGATGACAGCTGGGGGAATACAGGGAGTGGAGGGATTGAGCAAGGAAAAGACTCATGGATAAGGACAACAGTGTGGGGATTGCTGGGGGGAGGAGCATTTAAGGGGACTAAATGATAAAATTACAATAAAGATTAAAAATATATATTGCAAAAAGAATAAAATTCAACTGAAACATTGGGGTTTTCAGTTTTTCAGTATTTGATGATATATGTGCTCTCAGTGCAACCCACAACCTGACATTAATTTCTGACATACAGACATTAATAAAAGAATACTCAGACCACACAACTTTGTCTAGTATAGTGTTAGGTCCACAGAAGTTAATATATTCTGGAGTAAATTTCTCAGTGGTCAAATTTCAAATTAATCTGTGGTTCAACTTTGCTATGTCTATCTAGAGTCACACTTTCCCAGAGTCAATTTACACTAGGCTGGGACACAAAGATGGCAGCAAGTATGTGTTTTTTCTAAATTCATAGCATTGCCCCAAGCACCCTATTTCACCTCCCGGTAAAGGAAAGTGAGACTCAAGAGTGAGTGGCTCTTTATTTAATATAAATATCCAATAGTGCTCAGTTTTCCACCAACAGAATGTAAGCTTATGAATCAATGGAACTCAGAATTCTAATAACCATGCCTGTAACCAAACTAGTGGGGGGTCTCACTGCCTGCCGCCCATAGGCAGTTAAATCTGGAGACAGTGTGGTGGAAAGGAAAACGAAATTCTTGTTTACTTACAGATATACACATATTACCTGATGCTCACCCCCTGCTGCTGGAGGAGCAAGCAGGCTTCTGGTGGGTGGCTGCTGCAGTGGTTTCCCGCTGCTTCATGCACTAGGAAGGGCAGGGGGCTTGTCGCTGGCAGTGCTATTCTCTTGGACCTGCTGGCCCAAATCTCTCCCCTGGCCCCCATCACCTCCTTCTTACCAGCCTTGCGCCCAGTGCCTATTGTGTTCCTGGTCAGGCCCAAAGTGCACAGGGAGGGGCGCAGAGCCTGACCCTCCCCATCTGTACTACAATGATAGACAACTGGCCTGCATGGGCATGGGCTACCTGCAGACAACCACCACCACAGATTCTTGCCCTTGGAGGGGCGTGCAGTTTGCTGGGCCATGCTGGAGGTGTGGGCCGTGAATGGGTGGCAGCTGCTGCGGTTTCTCACCTGGGGGAGTGGTTCCGGGATTGTCTGGTCCACCCTGGGAGGTCCTGGGCCCTGGAACTCCAGACTCTAACGGTTGGTAAGAAGGGGAGAATCCAAGAGAGCAGTGTTTCTGTGCACTCTCCTTTTAAAGGCTCCCCTAGAATCCCCTGATAGGAGGAAGTAGATGGGAGGGTATGGCCCTCCCATCCAATCACCTTCCCGGTTTTCGGCATCTCTTTTAAATCTGTGTCACACGCTCATTGTCCCATTTGCCAGGGTGACGCACACCTGAGTCGTCCATGTTAGTGCATTTCCTGGGGGAGTTCCTCCTGTTACGTGCCCACGTATTCAATAATAATACCAATTAATTATGTGCCCATTTGTGAATTGGAATAATAGGATTTAGTTCCAAGCTTGCTGAAAAACCATATGCAATTTTGGAAAAAATTTTTGTACTCTTACTTGGGTATCAGTATCAAGAGAGAATCTATTGTATGTGGTAACTGTTTCTTAAATAAAAGAGCTCTTGGAAATTAATAATATTTATAAGAGTAATAGAAATGATTTAACCATGTGTCAATAATATCTGGAGACTCCTGAATTGCAATTTCTCTTCAGTTCTTGAAATGGCTTACAATCAAGGGAGCTTAATTAACAGAAACACATGGCATACATTTTCTTGTGCGCTATCATTGGTATTCAGTGAACATAAGGAGGAGAATCCATAATTTGTTCAAAATCATGGTTCTGTGAACTAAGATGATGGTTATTTACATCAGGTAATGAATAGTTAAGAGATGTTTTAACATTGTAGATCCCAAGAATAGCTCTTTCATTAAATAGAAATATTCTGAGAATTGGGTCTGGCCATAGTTACATAAAAATTGGGGTTTTTTTGTACATTTGTGGATGACATTCTGGTCATTTGAATTCTTTTATCTTTTATATTATACATTTACTTGCTCATTTTTATAACTTCCAAAATGTAGATTCTTTAAGTTTCAATATCAGGGTATCCAGATTCTCTGCTGAAAAATAAAACATAAATACTGTTTAATTCATCAGACTTTGTGAAAGCATTCATTATATTAGTAACACACTCTGAAATCTGTGTTCTTTGCAAGGTAATAGTGTCTTAGTATCATATGTTTGCAGCTCTCAACAATTAAACTGTCTTACCTACAGCTATATAGTACATAATAGCCTAAGGTATACACATATATGAACACACATATACCTGAAAAGTTGCTATTGTCTCTGTGTACTGCTGCCATGAGATCCTAAGGCTTCTTTAGCTGACTGTATGAATGACAAATATGGCTCTCTTTACACGGTCATTGCAATCATCTATTCTTTCTTGGAGAGTTACATTTACATATAACTTTTCTAAATCATATCTGCCTTGGTTAACTTTCCTTCTGCCCTCTTTGTGTTGTACTCTTTCCCCTCTATTTAGAGAAACAAGGTCAAGGCATGTTCGCAGATGCCTGTTCATTAGCAGCTCTGCAGGTGATGCTCCTAGAGAGGTCTGATGTGTTGTGTGTGATGTTCTCATACAAACTATGTTAATTTTTGATAAGTGATTATGAGTTTTAATTATTTTTCAGTAACTTGAGGTTTGATAAATATGCCTCACTTGAAATATTAAATAGGAGGAGTGAATCTTAAAACCAAGGAATCCCCCAACTTCTTGTCTTTTATTTTCACATACTAATTCCTGAAGAGAAAAAACTGGTAGATTGATGTGACATTTATGAAAAGCTGCAAATGTGAATATGATTATGAGTCTGTAAATTTTTCTTTTGCTGGCATGTCTATTTTTTTGTTTGTCTCGCAAATTCAACCTTTAAAAAAGAGTTCTGTGAAGTGTGGAGAGTGATTAAAAGAAAGATGAAATAAATAATATATATACATATGCATATGTATATATATATATATATATTTCATGTTCAAATTTGCTTAGCTAATGATGATGCAAAATTTGGATTCAAAAACAGGCGTCTGACTCCCAAGCCACCCCCAGGTAGAACCGCTCTGTAAACTCTGTGTCTTCTGTTTGTTGTAAATACAGGTCATTGCATAGAAATAAACATGTGTCTCTTTATTTTAACTGACAAGAAATGTTTTATTTATTTTTCAATATTCAGACTTTTTGCATTGAAGTTCTTGGTCACTATCTTCATAGTATCTTTTTGTAATATTATAGTTTCTTATTTCCATTACTGACAACTTAATCCCGTTGCCTTTGCTATCAGACAATGTACATCAAAGCACCTCCTTTGACTCTTCAAACCTGCTCACTGCAGTCTTTTCTGTGCATGTTAGAAGAGGAAAGAAAAAAATATTGCTTTTTCTTGACATGAAATGATGCCTCTTTTTTTCTTCATTCCTCCCTCACTCTATCCTATTATCTTTCTTTGAAGAATTCATTGTATCCAGTATCCTATTGCTACATGAAATGGTTTTAGAATAGTGACAATGTAGCCCAGAAAAATTCTTTAATGGGGCTTTACTATAATTTCTGTATCTTTAAATAGAATAGTATTTCTATCTCTTAGTTGATTTTGACTGCTTAAAAAGCTAATGCTTTCACTGGCTAGTGTGGGTTAGTGGATTGAGTGCCGGCCTACAAACCAAGGGTCCCTGGTTCGATTCCCAGTTAGGGCACATGTGTGGTTTTTGTGCCAGGTTCCCAGTTGGGGGCATGTGAGAGGCAACTAATTGATGTATCTCTCGCATATCAATGTTTCTCTCTCTTTACCCCTCCCTTCCCCTCTCTCTAAAAATAAGTAAATAACATTTTTCCAAAAAAAATGCTAGTGCTTTATTTGTTTTTTTAAATATATCATGCATGATCATAGTATAAACATCAAAGTTTCAATACAGTATGTAATGAGTAGTAATCACTTTTCAACCCATTTTCCACCCAAACAGTGATTTAAATTGTTTTTATAACAGTTATATCTACCTTCTGCCGCCCTTTAAAATATTTTCTCTCTTCCTAAACTAAATTAAGGATTTTTTTTTGGTAATGATTTGTCTTCAATTAAGTATATAGATTTTTCAGAATAGAATTCTATCAGATCTTAGGCAAGCTTCTTTGTAATATTATTTTTCTTCAAAATCTAATGCACTGAAGTTTTCAAACAGTAATGGTTGTTTAATCATAAACCACTGGTTTTGTTTCTTTAAGCAAGGCTAGCTGAGAGTTGTTAGGGCTTAAATGTAATTTCAGAGTTTTATTCAGCAGAAAATAACAAAATTACTTTAATGGAATGGGTCAAGAGGTCAAGTCCAGACAAAGTGTTAATTTGTTCATAGATTTTACCAAATTGGTTGCCAATATTCAAGTTCATGAGGCAGGATGATAGGGATTCTTTGGGGCTACAGTGTAAAATATTCGAGTATATGTGTTATATAAAGATCCAAAAAAGTTTGGTGTCTGATCTCATAGTCTTGGGAGTTGAGTAGATTTCAGGGGAATGAAATTGGTCAAAACCTAGTGATTTTGCTTTAGAAGTAGGGCATAAAGGATCCTACCATTGCACTTGGGAAATATTAACTGGATGGCAAGAAACTGGGTTATTTATTTATCTACTTATTTATTTATAATTGAATTTATTGGGGTGACATTAGTTAAGAAAATCATAGGTTTCCAGTGTACGTATCTATAATACATAATCTGTATATCATATTGTATGTTCACCATCAGAAGTCACCATTTATCCCCACTTTACCCCTTTCTACTATATGATTTCACTTGCATGTGAAATCAAATGAACAAAATAAACTAACAAATGAAATAGAAATAGACTCACAGGTACAGAGAACAGATTGACAGCTATTGGGAGCAGGCAGGTAAAAACGGTGAACAGATTAAGTGATAAAAAAACCTCAAAAACCAAAAATCCTCATAGAAATAGACAATAGTATTGTGATTATGATTACCAGAGGGAAAGGGGGTGAGGGGAGGTAGAAGAAATTGTATTATTTAAAACAGCCTAATTCAAAAGTTCTCTTTCCCCTAGACTCTCAGGGGTGTCCAACCTTTTGGCATCTCTGCACCACACTGGAAGAAGAAGAGTTATATTGGGCCACATATTAAATACACTGTGACATGTAATCTCATAATGTTTTAAGTAAATTTATAATTTTGTGTTGGGCCACATTCCCAGCTTGGTGTAAGGTAAGGATTCACCTTAAGGATTCACCTTAAGAAACTGCAGCTCTCTCCAAAGATTTGGTGTTTTACAGATGAATTTTGGCTTTGTTTCCACATGACCTTAAGCTAGCTTTTTGAGAGATCCCAGCGGTAGATCAGGCATCAAATGTGAATATGATGACAGGCAGTCTCATTAGGCCCCTCTATCATATTGCTCAACATTAGAAATTTAGACTGTAACTGTATGGACTATTATGAAAAATGAATTTTGAGGAAAATGAGACTTTAGCTTACCATTGTCAGTATTTTTATGTATAGCTGTTTGTTCTGAAAATAAATTCCAGTAAGCATATTCAGGTTCTGCCAGTCATAAGCACAGTGGAGGGTATTGAAGGAATATTACAAAAGAAAGGCACAGTTTTTGTTCCCAGTTTTTATGAATTTGGATCTTCTTTGTTCTGGATAACTCCTTGATTGGATTTGACCCTAGGTTTATGGCTCTGCTAAAAAAAAAAAAAAAAGAAAGAAAGAAAGAAAAGAGGAAGGAAGGATTGGCGAGAAGGGAAAGGATTGAAACCAAATAAAAGATACATCTATTACATAACTGAAAGTTGACTGTGCTTGTGGAAAGGACAGTTGATATAACCTATCCCAATTTACATCTGTTTAACTTTGAGCATGGCATATAGATAAGAATTCTCTGGTTATTTAGTGATGAACATAAGAAAATGCATTATTTTCTTGCATAATAAAGTTTAGTAACTGTATTGGTAATTTAGAGAATTGGTAAATGTATTGGTAATTTAGAGAAGCAGTAACTCTCATTAAAATTTGTTTTTAGTAGACTTATGTACTTAAAATGATGTGATAGCTTATCATTTTCAGTAGTATTATTTTGAGAATTATATATGACTAAAATATCAGTAAATCTTATTCTCTGAGACCGTAGGAAAATCAAGTCAATATCCCTATAGCTACATCATATTGATCAGTCATTTGATTAAGGAACAGAGAAGACAAATATGTCAGTGAAAGAGAGACAAATGAGTAGTCAGCCTAGCCAATTCCTGACTCATTTACAAAGGAGCTAATGCAACTCTCTTACTCATTTATGGGAAATATGATAGATCTGATTATATAATTTATGCCTCCTCTCAGACTTTGTACACCCCATTAATTTTCTCTTCCTTTCTCTTCTCAACTTTTTGCTCAGGTATTTGGCAATAATTGCACTTTTTGGAGATTTTCTCTTTTTTGAGGGTGTTGTTATCAATCTTTCACCTACAACTAAACAGCTTACCTATAAAGAAGATCCCATTTTCAGCTTTAATATTTGAGAATTATTTAAGAGGTAATATAAGGAAAAAATAAGCATTCACCCACACATGACTAGTTTTAACATTTTACTTAAAATTGCATAATTGAAGCCTATCACTATATTTTGCTGCATAGTGCTAAAAATAGCAAATTGATGGCTTTAAATGGATTTTTCTTTATCTTGGAGCTTTGGTGCAATAAATTACTTTAAATAATGTTAATTTGGATTAGAGTTGTAAATCATAGTTTTCTTAGTTAAATGCACTTTAAAACTTTAGTTTTAATTTTCAGGATTTATGCATAATATTCTGAAATTTCTGGTATTAACAAATACATACCACTCCCACACACCTCTTGAAACTTTATAGGCATCAAAATTACACTTTAAAATATTTGTGTCAATTAGTTAAAATATATAGATTGGATTCCTTTGAAATACATTTTTAAAAAAACTTAATGTGGGTAATGCTTAGCTTGAATGTATCTTAAGGTTTATCAGAACGTTTGAATTATCTTATTGACCTGAACTTAGTGCTTGTAACTAGGAAGGAATATACATATAAAATTCCTAAATTCATTGAAATAAATGCATAGTTAACACAAATTTCTAAGAAACTCACATGAAATATAATTTATAATTTGGTGAAGACGGTCTAGATCAGTGCTTCTCAAACATCATGGTGTGTATCTGAATTGCCTGGAGAATTTGATGAAGCAGATTGTGTGGTAAAGAACCTGAGATTCTGCATTTCTAAAGAGCTTCTTTGTGATGTTGCTACTGATGTTCCATGAACCTTACGAGAATCTATTAATAGTTTACAGGCCACATGGAAAAGTTGTATTTGATTACTTGGCTTAAAACTTCAATTAAAAAATGCTTCTTTTGCATGATCATATATATGGCTTACGTAAATTTTTCCATCCAGAATGCCATTCAGAAAGTTCTAAATGTGATATCCTCCAAAGGGTTAGAAGCAGCATACGAATGAAGATACTAACTTCTTTATGCCTCTAATTAGTTATCTTCTTTTTGGTCTTGAAAAATGTAGGGTTAATCTGTTGGCTGAGTTTTGGAGTTAGGAAGCAGTTGACTAGTATAGTTAAAATTTCTGTCAGCCACAGACAGATTTCAACTTCAACTAACTATATTAAGCAAGCAGAAACATTGAGAGTCACAGTTGTGGTTACAGGCAAATTAGAAATAGAGTTTAACAGTATCTCAACAGGACTGAACTTAACAGGGAATATGGGGAATTTGCTTTGACAGAGCAAGCTTTGAAATTTTATGTTTGTGTTTCATTATAATCATAATTATTCTTATATCACACAAAGAAATGATTTTAATGGTTATGTTAAATTTGAAGCTGTAATTAATATGTTGGATTTTTACATTTTCTGCTTTGTCATTTGATTTCCTGATGAAGAGTCCCATTATACAGGGATTACCATACAAAGATTCTTAAAAAAGAATGGCAAGAATTTTCCTCTATGGTTCCTAACAAAAAGATGATGTGTTCAATGAATGTAATTTAATTATAGTGATATATTTTCATTTGGTGATTGGTCATGTTGATCATGACAAACTTGGTCTTTTTGCTAAAATTCACAAACCTGTGCTGTCCATCAAAAATAGACATAATTTGTTAAATTTAGTCATTTAATCAATGGATTTTTCTTCTACTATGACTGGATTTAAAGATATTCTGCATATGACATGAATTAGGATTAATCCAATTTATGTTGCATGAGAAATACTTTACAAACATAAGTGTTAATTGGGACTGTAGTTAGATTTCACTCAGGGATTTGGACTGAGTGAAGTGCAACAGCTCTTTAAGAAAGTAACTGAAATACAATAGAACAGAGCAGAAATACGCAAGTCATTCGAAGGGAAAGAATTCTTCCTAGGCCTATGCGACTTAATTGTTACCTGAGTAAATATGCACTTATGTATTTTTCTTGGGTAGATTTATTTAACCTTTTCATTGAATTTATTGTGTTGACATTAGTTATGAAAATTATAACAGTTTTAGGTGTTCAATTCTATGGTACATCATCTGTATACTGTATTGTGTGTTTACTGCCTCAAGTTTCCTTTCATCACCGTTTATCCCTCTTTACCCTCTTCTACCTTTTACCTCCCCGCCCCCCGCTTTACCTCTGGTAATCACCACACTGTTGTCTGTGTCTATTGTGTCTGTGAGATTTGTTTTGTTTTGTTTTGGTTTTGGTTTTTTTGCTTAATCCTTTCACCTTTTTCACCCAATTCCATAACTTTCATCTCCTCTGAAAGCTATTGGTCTGTTCTCTGTATCTCTCAGTCTCATTTTGTTTTGTTTATTTTATTCATCAGATTCCACATATGAGTAAAATCACATGGGACTTGACATTCTCTGACTGGATTATTTCACTTAACATAGTGCTCTCCAGATTTATCCATGCTGTTGCAAAGGGTAAGATTTCTTTCTTTCTTTTTTTGTTTTTATAGCTGAAGTAGTATTCCATTGTATAAATGTAGCTTTTTTATCCACTCATCTATTGATGGGATTTGGGCTGCTTCCAAATCTTGGTTATTGGGGTCAAGTTCAGGAATATAGCAAGGCAGTTTTTTGCAAAATATATGACAACGACACAGGAAAGCAGATCCTATGTATTCAATGGAGAAGGTAAAACCAGTGAAGGTTTAGACTCGTAGGGGTATCCAAACTATTGGCAACACTGGAAGAAGAAGAGTTGTTTTGGGCTACACATTAAATACACAAACACCAACAAAAACTGATGAGCCAAAAAAGGTTTAAAGTAAATTTACAACTTTTTGTTGGGCTGTGTTGATAGCTATCCTGGGCCACATGAAGCCCGTGGGCTGTGGGTTGGGCACCCCTGGGAGAGTCATTAAGGTTTTAGGGTTTGGGGAGCTCTATAGGAATAGTTTGCTTTATTTTTTTTTATGCTTTATTTAGAGGCTTGCTCTTTTTTCTGTTGAAAGACATTTGGGAATATGGAAAAAAGTTGTACAGAAATTCTGCTCATAGATGCTGAAAACATTTTGAAAGCAGTAAGAAATAAAATTAGGGATGCTCTGATTTTATTCACCATTTTGTAGCTGCCATCAGACTGTGGTGTGAAAGAAATTGCATTTATAGTAATACTGAAGGCATTATTTGATTAAAAGAGGAAAACAATGAATAATAGGCAAAAGGAAGACTAAGAACCCATTGCATTTAAGTTTTTAATTCATTTTAAGCCATTAAGAAGGTGTAAGAAGATGGTCTAGTTTCCCTTTTTTGCATGTATCTGCTCCAGTTTTTCCAATAGTATTTATTAATAGACTAACTTTCCCTACAGATGTACTTGCCTCCTTTGTCAAATATTAATAATTGACCATAAAAGTTTGGGTTTATTTCTGGACTCTCTATTCTGTTTCATAGATCTATGTGTCTGTTTTTATGCTAGTACCATGCTGTCTTGATTACGATGGCCTTGCAAGTATCTGATATCAGGTAGGATGATTCCTCCAACTTAATGCTTCTTTTTTAAGATTGTCATGGCTATTCAGGGTCCTTTATGGTTTCATATAAATTTTAGGAATATTTGCCCAAGTTCTGTGAAGACCATAAAAATGTAAAAGAAAAGAAACAAATAAGTGAAAATTTGCATAAGATAAAAGAGAAATAAAAAAGAATCTTGCTTTTATTTTATTTATTTTTTACTTAATCTTCATTGTTTTTTCCACTACTATTTAGCCCTTTTATACACCCCTTCTCCCAGCAACCCCATACTGTTGTCCACGTCCCTGAGTCCCTTTTTTTGCTCAATCCCTCCCCTACCTAACCTCCCCCAACCCCCTAACCTCCCCCCGACCTTGCTCTCCATCTATGTGTGTGTCCCTATTTTCCTTGTCAGTTCAGTTCATTAGATTCTACATATGAGTGAAATCATATGGTATTTGTCTTTCTCTGACTAGCTTATTTCACTTAGCATAATGTTCTCCAGGTCTGTCCATACTGTCACAAAGGGTAATATTTTCGTCTTTTTTATGGCTGACTAGTATTCCATTGTGTAGATGTCCCATAGTTGTTTTATCTACTGATGGACGCTTGGGCCGCTTCCATATCTTGGTGATTATAAATAATGCTGCAATGAATATAGGAGCACTTATGTTCTTTTGAATTAGTGTTTTTGGTTCCTTTGGATATATTCCTGGAAGTGGGATTGCTGAGTCAAAAGGACGATCTGGGGCCTTTTGTAGTTCCATGTAAATTTTTGAATATTTGTTTTTGTTCTGTGAACTATGTCACTGGAACCTTGATAGGAATTGCATTGAATCTATAGACTACTTTTGGCAGTATGGACATTTTAATGATGATAATCTGTCCTATCCATGCGTATGGTATGTGCTTATTTGTATCTTCTTCAATTTCTTTTTTCAGTGTCTTATAATTTTCTGAATACAAATCTCTTACATCCTTGGTTAAGTTTATTCCTAGGTATTTTATTATTTTTGAAGCAATTGTGAATGAGAGTGTTTTCTTAATTTCTCTTTCTGTTAGTCTGTTATTGACATATAAAAATGCAACCTATTTCTGGATATTAATTTTGTATCCTGCTACCTTGCTGAATTTATTTATCAGTTCTAGCAGTTTCTTGGTTGAATCTTTTGGGTTCTCTATGTAGAGTATCATGTCATCTGCAAATAATGAGTTTTACTTCTTTTCCAATTTGGATGCCTTTTATTTCTTCTTCTTGTTTGACTGCTATGGCTGGGACTTCCGGTACTATGTTGAGTAACAGAGATGAAAGCGGTCATTCCTCTCATGTTCCTGATCTTAAGGGGAACTCTTGCAGTTTTTCCCAATTAGGTAGGATACTGGCTGTGGGTTTGTCATATACGTCCTTTATAAGTTCAGGTATGTTCCCACTAAATCCACTTTGCTGAGAGTTTTTATCATAAATGGGTGCTAGATTTTATCAAATGCTTTCTGTACCTATGGAGATGATCATGTGTTTTTATCCTTCATTTTCTTTATGAGGTGAATCACATTTATTGATTTGCCAATGTTGTACCAACCTTGCATTCCTGGAATAAAACCCACTTTATCATGGTGTATGATCTTTTTGATGCTTTGCTCTATTTGGTTTGCTAATATTTTGTTGAGGATTGTTGTGTCTATGTTCATCATGGATATTGGCTTATAATTTTTTTTCTTTGTAGTGTCTATCTGGTTTGGGAATTAGGATAAGCTGGCCTTGTAAAATGAGTTGGGGAGCCTTCCCTCCTCTTGAGTTTTATGAAATAATTTGAGAAGGAGAGTTCTTAGTTATCAAATGTTTGGTAAAATTCACCTGTGAAGCCATCCGGTCAAGGACTTTTGTTTTTTGGAAGTTTTTGATTACTGCTTCAGTTTTGCTAGGTGTAGTCTGTCTATTCAGACTCTCTGATTCCTCCTGCCTATGGGTCAGGAAGATTCTTCCAAACTATGTCAGAAGATGGTATGTTTCTAGGAACTTACCCATTCCATCCAGGTTGTCCAGTTTGTTGGCACGCAGTTGTTCATAATGTTCTCTTACAATCCTTTGTATATCTGTGGTGTCAGTTATTTCTTATCTTTCATTTCTGATTTTTTACTTGAGTCCTCTTTTTCTTGGTGAATCTGGTTAAAGGTTTGTCAATATTGTTTATCTTTTCAAAGAGCCCCCACCTAGACTCACTGATTGTTTATAAATAAATAAATAAATATATATATATATATATATATATATATTTAGTGTTTGATTCATTTATTTCCTCTCTAATCTTTATTATTTCCTTCCATCTACTACTTACTTGGGGCTTTATTTGTTGTTCTTTTTCAGGTTTATATGGGTTTTTTCTTTTGTTTTCTTTTTTTTCTTTATTCTTTTTTGAGATAAACTTGTAATGCTATGAATTTCCCTCTTAGGATTATTTTCCCAATGTTGCACAGATTTTGCAATGTTGTGTCCATTTTCATTTGTTTCAAGGTATCTTTTGGTTTCTTCCTTGGTCTCGTTGTTGACCCGTTCATTGTTTAATAACATGTTATTTAGATTCCATGTCTTTGCATCTTTTTCAGTGTTCTTCTTCTGATTGATTTCTAGTTTCATAGCAATGTGGTCCAAGAAGATGCTTGATATGATTTTAATCTTCTTAAATTTTTTGAGAATTGTTTTGTGTCCCAACATGCAGTCTATCCTAGAAAATGTTCCAGGTGCACTGGAAAAGTGTGTATGCTTTGAAGATGTCAATAAAATTCATTTGATCTAGAGTGTCGTTTAAGGCCGCTGTCTCCAGGTTGATATTCTGTCTGGAAGATCTATCCATTGAAATCAAAATGGTGTTTAAATCCCTGACTATGTCTGTATTTCTGTCAATTTTTCCCTTTATGTCCCTCAAGATTTGCTTCACATATTTAGGTGCTCCTATGTTGGGTGTGTAAATGTTTATTAGGGTTATGTCCGCTTGTTGGATTGTTCCCTCTATCAAGTAGTGTCTTTTTTTGTCTCTTACTATAGCCTTGGTTTTAAAGTCTATTTTGTTGGATATCAGTACTACTATCCCACCTTGTTTTTTCATTTCCATGTGCATGAAATATCTTTTTTTACTTTTAGTCTGTGTGTATATTTTGATCTGAGGTGGGTCTTTTGGAGGTTGAGTCTTGTTGTTTTTTTTTTTTTTATCCATTCAGCTACCCTATGTCTTTTGGTTGGATCATTTAAGGCATTTACATTTAAGGTGATTATTGATTGATATGTATGTAGTGCTATTTTATTGTTAGACTATTTTCCTTTTTTAATTTTCTTTCTCATTTCTCCTTCTCCTTCTTCTTCTTCTTCTTCTTCTTCTTCTTCTTCTTCTTCTTCTTCTTCTTCTTCTTCTTCTTCTTCTTCTTCTTCAAGCAAGATTTTGAACATTTGTTGCAATATTGGTTTGGTGTTAACAAACTCCTTCAGCTTTTTCGTGTCTGGGAAGCTCCTTAGTTCTCCTTAAATTTTAGACGATAGCCTTACTGGGTAAAGTAACATTGGTTATAGGGCCTTGCTTCTCATTACCTTCAATATTTCACATCATTCCCTTCTGGCCTCAATGTTTCTTTTGAGAAATCTGATGACAGTGCAATTGGTGCTCCCTCATATGTTAGTACCTGCTTTTCTCTTATAGCTTTTAGGGTTCTCTCCTTGTTT
Source organism: Desmodus rotundus (assembly GCF_022682495.2). Lineage (NCBI taxonomy): Eukaryota > Metazoa > Chordata > Mammalia > Chiroptera > Phyllostomidae > Desmodus > Desmodus rotundus. Next base: position 69,436,279 of record NC_071388.1, on the reverse strand, counting down.
TTAATTCTTGTCAGTTTAATTATGGTGTGTCTTGGTGTAGGCCTCTTTGGGTCCAACTTGTTTGAAACCCTCTGGGCTTCCTGTACCTATGTGTCTTTTTCCTTCCCCAGGTTAGGGAAATATTGGGATCATTATTTCTTCAAATAGGTTCTCAATCCTTTGCTTGCTCTCTTTTCATTCTGGTATTCCCATGATGTTGATATTGTTATGCTTCAAGTTGTCCAAAATGTTTCTTGTGCTCTTCTCATTTAAAAAAAATTCTTTTTTTTATCCTTTATCTGCTCTACCTGGATACTTTTTTTTTTTTACCTTGTCTTCCAAATCACTGATTTGATTCTCTGCTTCATCTAACCTACTCTTTATTCTTTCCAGTGTATTTTGTATTTCAGATATTGCATGCTTCATTTCTGACTGGTCCTTTGTTAGGGTTTCTATGTCTTTTTTTCATGATCTTGAGTATCTTTATAATTATAACTCTAAACTATCTGATAAATTGCTTGCTTCCATGTCATCTAGTTCTCCTCCTGGAGAATTCTCTTTTTCATCCTTTTGGGGTCTTTTTCTCTGTCTTACCATTTTGGCTGCTGCTTTGTATTTGTTTCTATGTATTAGATCTGCAAAGACTCTGGTGAGACCTTTGTTAGTCACTGCTTGTGACTGGCCCTAGTCAACCTGTTTGGATCTATCAGTGATCTACAGCATGTGGCTCCCTCTGCTGGCCCCATTTGTGTGCAGATTGCACACCAAGACCTGCCTTTATCAGCACCAGGCCTGGGGAAGAAGTCATTGGAAGTCTTCTAGAGCTTTCAGAGATCCACCTTAGTAGTTAAGCTAATCAATAAAATAGCCTCTAGCTGTTAATCAGCAGCCTAGCTTAAGCTCCACAGGGTGGGACAGTGTAATTCCTATGACTATTGCTTCCCCTCAGGCTGCTATTATTTGGAGAGGAATGCCCTGCCTGAGAAAGACTCCTTCTGCAGTATGGGAAATGACTCAGCACAGTGATCCTTCATTTCTCTCCCTAGAGTAACTAACCCCAGACTCAAGCATCTCTAGTCCCCCCTGTGCTCCCTCTGCCAGTGCCCAGAGTAAGTGGCTACAAATGAAATTTTGTGCATTGGTCCTTTAAGAGGCTTTCTGAGTCTCTAGCCATCTCTCCCTGGCAGACAGAAACCTTGCTGCTTTTCGCTGTTGGATGTTATCTGGGTTCCTGGCTCTTGGTGCTGTAGGGTAGGGAGCCCAGCTTGGGGTTTAGACTCTATACTCCTCAGGGGAAACTCTCTGGCCACTGAAATATCCCTCTGGAACTTCAACTACTGCCCATGGGAGCCCCATCAACCCTCTTGTGCCTCCTCTGCACTCCCAGGGACCAGTGTCGTGGAGAAGTGGTTTCTTCTGTCTGTCCGTGATTATAAGGCCTCTCTCTGGCTAGTGTTCAATTGGTTATTCTGGATAATTTCTCTACACTTAGTTGTAATTCCAGATTGGTCCTGGGAGGAGGCTAGTATAGCTTTCATTTACACCTCTACCATCTTGGATCTGTTCATCTCAATTTTAAAAAGTATGATTTTTTGTAAATATGTATGTATGTGTATATGTGCATATATACATATAGACATATATGCACACTCATACATCTTTTGTATTACAATGTTGGGAAAACTAAATACACTAAAAAGGATTTAATAACTTCATATATCAATTATATACAAATTTATTTAAGACTAATACCTTCAAGAAAAATACTTTTAAGCATGATTACTAATAATAGTAAGCAAAAAAGGGTTTTAGTAAGTTTTCAATTTGTAAAGGAAAAGGTAATAATTATACCTAATGTTTTTGTTCCATTTTTTAATTCCAGATGTTCATTATAACCCAAATTCTCAGGGAAATTATAGGATTCAAATTTTTCATAGATAAGCAAAGCAGGCAATATTTGTCTTTCCTCTCTTCAATTCTATTTGTCAGCAACATCTGATCTGATCTCTGGGAGAATTCTGTTTCTCAATATTACTGAGAAACTTTAATCCTATCTGGAAACTAATATGTTTTACAGATAAAACCCAGTATAGCATCATATCTACTAGAATGTGTTGGTCTTAGCCTCTCCCTCCCTTCAAAAATAATAATTCAGCCAATTAGATTCAACTGATTTAACATACAGTTTCTTAAATATATTATTCTTATGCTAAAATAGTTGAAAGAAAAGCCTCTATGTTAAGTGTCAAGAATCTTTTGCTTGAAGTTCATCAGTATACTAAGGAAAATAGATACACACCAATCCCTCAAGAGCATCACTCCTAAAGGGTGTGGCTAGGGATGATGTATATCCCATGGTCAGTTAATAGAGTCACTGGTAGAAGATCTTGAATAGAGGTAACTTTTTTTTAAGAAAAAAAATGATTTTTCACATTAAAATAGAAAATCTGTCATAAGTGCATATCAGTCACTAGGTAGTTAGGATGGGTGATAACAGAACCAAGAAAAATAAGAATAACATTGGTAGCACCGTTTATTGAAAATATTATATCTGACAGGGTATATTACACAATTCAATACTATATTTTATATTCCTCACCAGAAACATGAGCAAAATATTAGTATTTACAGTTTAGAAATAAGAAAGTTTGGCCTCCAATAAATTTAGTAATCTTCTGAAGTCACTGCATCATAGAGTAAGTAAGTAGCCGATCTTGGGTTTGAACCCAGCTGAGTATTTACACAGAATCATACTTTTTAAAATTGAGATGCACCAATCCGTGATTCCAAAGCCTTTTTTCTACTTTAGGTTGTGGAATTGAGCACCTTAAAGGTAAATCTTATCATTTTATTTTAGACATAACTCTGAGTTGACTGGTCCAAAGGTGATATATTGTGGAATGTTCTGATGCGTAAAAACCTAAGACTAGAAACTCAAACTACGTGTCTAACAGTGATTTCTGAAACACTTATAAAGAAATAGGGTCATAAAAGGTAATAGAAAAATGCTAAGGAATGTCAGCAAGAAAGCTAATGTACGAAAGAATGTTTATTGAAAGAGTATTTCACTGTATTAAATTATAGCATGAGAGAATATTTAATGAGACATTTTCAATAATTTCAAGATACCAGTATTCTGTTCATTAGATTTTGAACTAAAATAAAATTTATACAATTAAACAATACTTAGTAATTATAACGAGGTAGTGTCTTTTGATTATTTGTACTTTTCCATCACAGTAGAAAAATATGATTTCTTAGAACAGTAGAGTATTACAGTGTTTAAGAATACAGGATATGAATTCTGATTGCCTGGGTACAAATAAGGGTTTTGCCACCAGAAGTGAATGAATTAATCTGTCTTCTCCCTCAGTTTTCCTTTTAGTGAATGGGAAATAATAGCAATACCCACCTCATAAAATTGTTTTAAGAATTAATAAGACAAGCAATTGGTAGATAATAAATGCTCAGTGAAATTTCTCTATTTGTTTTTGTAATTATATTTTAACTTGTTTATACAGTGAAGCTCAAACTGCTTATCATGAAATGTAACTATATCTGTATTTGCAACATAACCTTCAACCCTATGAATTCTCTAACAGTTTTAAGTTCCCCATCACAAAATGTCCATTTATCTCTGTTCTTCTCTACCTGGAATGACTTTCATTTTTTTCATTCTATAGCTACCTATTCATTCTTTACTGAATTTGGATGCAACTTCTTAGAATAGCTCCTCACATTGTTTAAACCTACTTGAGTTCTAGTTTTTTTTTTCTCCTATGTACATACAATATTGTACTTATCTCAATTACGGTAGCTATTTAGAAAACTAAAATCTTGTTAAATTGGAAAAATAACTCAATAAAAATTTCCATTTTTCTTTGTTGTGTTAAAGCCAATCATAAATGTCCAGTGTCTTTCCCATAGTCCTTTGCAATAGATAGGTTGAGGAGATAGATCATGGGAAGCATTATTTCTGAGCTTTATCTAGTTTTAACATTTATTCTTACAGAAGACCTACTATATCTAAATTGAAATGATCTCTAAGAAATATCAAGTATATTTTCTAAATGCTGTATGTCTAATTTGTATGTTGCCTATATTCTGCAGATGTATGTAGAAAGGGTGGAAGAGAAAAATAGCACAAATGGGGACTGGCCAAGAGGATGTCTCTTGTCTCTCAACAAATTTTTAAAAGACAAAACTATACTTACAGCCAATATTTCCAACAAATTCATTTACTAGGTAAATGAAACTCCACAGATTATTGCACAGATTGTTTTTTTGGTTAAATTCCCTTTGTAGTCTTATATATTTTAGAAATTTGTATCGTATAAGAGGTAGTAGTCACCTATAAAATAAGAAAAAATATAATGTCTATAAGACACATAAATACTAAAATAGAGTCAAGAAATAAACAGAGTAAAAACAAAAATACACCTTAATTTGTGTGGTGATGATAGAAATTATTGTATAGAATTGGAAGTTTCTTATGACACATAAATTTATATAATTAAATTTATGTATTATTGTCTTAAAAGGGAAAGTGTGATAAAATTATTCTCTGATTTCTTAGTAAATGAACAGAGAGACAACAATAAATACTATAAGCAAAAATGAAATTGTCAGCACCTATTTTAACAGTTTTCAAAAGCTCAAATTGCAGAATGCTATCTCAGGCCTGCTTCTGTTTGTGATAGGTCACTGCCCTGTGGAACAGGTGTCTTATTATATAAATTAACCATTTGACATTGACAATTAAATGTTGAAAATGCTATTTAACCTTATTTCTACACATCATTTTGTGAACTGATATACAAAAAGTTGTACTAATTTGCAGAATCATTGTAATGATTTTTCTTTAATCTTGGATGCTCAATTTACCATCTTTCTTTTTTTTTACCTGGTTGTAAAATCAAATAAAATTCCAGTGAAATTTATGTAGCATTTATTTGAAAGTGTTCTTTACTTTTACAGTGTTTTGTATCAATGTTAAGAATAAGCACTTGTTTACCCATATGTGTAATCCTATTACATATATGTTTTGATGGTTTAAAAAATACTGAAACTAAACTAAATTAACAAGATTGTGAAGTCGCTGTAACTTTGACCTTTAGCACTACACATTTTCCAGGACTTCTTATTTCATCAGCCTTCACTATCACTTTATTCTATTGTCTTCCAAAAAAAAACCCATGCCATTTGTAATGTCAAAGTCTTTCCTGTTGAGGAAAATAAGAGATATACTACAAATATGCATTCTATTTTTTAGAGTCATTGGTACTACTGTAACTTTGTCCCACTGTACTTCTGGCCTGCATAATTACAAAATATTTTTTTGGTCACTTATGTCTCCATCTCTTTTATCTCCAGCCTGTTAGTATTCCCTCTCCTAGTAGAAGATAAGATTCTCACTCAATTGTAGTGTATTTTCAAAAGTAAATAATAGTGATTTACTAATCACTATTAACTAATTTTTCTCTAACATTCTCTCATGTCGCTTTTTACTTTTGTGCAGTAATTTTCATTTTTATCTTCACCTCATTTCTTCTCTTTTTAGTTGCTGTGTTATTGATGTTGATAACAAATGATAGATATTGGAAGATGATGAATGTTGGAGTCTTTTCAGTGTAATATTTTACTAGTGTACATATGAATTGGTTGTTAAATTATTTAAAATTAACTGTGATATTTTTCTATATATACTATGGCCCTAATGAATAAAAATTGAGTGTTTGACACCATATAAGTAAGTTTTCAAAATTGTCAAGCTTTTACTAACATGAACTCATAACTTTAATAAATGTACTTCCTCTTAGATATTATTCTCTTCTACGTCATTCTGCCTTTGCTTTGTATTTTTGTTTTGTTTTTTTAGAAACATGGGCTGTGATATTTGCTTATTCATTTATTAGTTTTTATTCATAAACTCTACCATCTCTATGACATTATTTAGATCTTTGCTTATGAGTTATGTACTCTTACAGCAAACTGGTGAATTTGAAAGGAGTCAGAAAGCATTTCTGTAACCCTCAGCATTTATAAATACCATGATTCTTACGTTGAAGTGCTAAATACCATGTATCCAAACCTGAATGTAAAAACCCTATTGTTTTATCGTGTGCTTAATTCGTTTTCTCTGTTTTCATGATTCTATTAAAATATAATACAATATAAGGTTTTATTAAGACATCTCATATGTTAAACATATTTTTTGCTAAAGTTTAGTTATGCCAATTTGTCTCTTCATTAGCTTGTAGCATCTTATAAAGCAAGAAATAATTTCAGTTTTTGATAAAGTATTTTGGGAAAGAAACCAGAACTTAAAAAGCCATTTATACATATGTTAAAATCCTAAATGTTAACTTTTTGATTTGATGGTTTAAGCTACTTATATAATGGCATAAAACATATTCTGGATGTTCCTCATAAAAAATAAGCACTAAATTGGTAGCTTTTCATTATACAAATACAGCCAATATTGAGGCAAGAATTTTTTTCCTATATATTACAATGGAAGAGATATTATTGATGTGGATGAGAGAATGTGAGGTAAGGCAAAAATATCTGTTCAAAAAGAAGCGGTCTATTTCTTTTTCACTCTTTACTTGTTTAAGTGAGAAAATTTATAATACCCATCTCAAGAAACAGCGTGGACTACCATTGCTCATTGCTAAATATATATTAGCTGTGTTAGGATTGTCTTAATAAATAATCGAATCCCAAATATGTTAGTGTAATCTAAGAATTTTATTTCTAGTTTATGCAAATCCATTGCAAATATCCTTGATCCTTGTTCTAGGAAGTGACCTCAGAATGTAGGCTTTTTGTCTTACATGACTCCCCTTTTTCTCAGACTTCATGTCTAGTAGTGTGAGCATGGAAAATTCATGAGAAAGGATGAGTGATATTATATGGTTGGCATGCATGTGGCACAAGTTATTTTCACCAATACTCTAATGGGCTAAAATCACTTGCCAGGTCTTATCCACAAACACAGGGCTATAAAAGTTAGACATTTTGTTTACCCAAGTGGAAACATTTAAAAATTAAAAACAAAATTTAAAGGCGTATCATGTGAGGAGTGGCTGATATTTGCATCTAAGGGTACTTTGCTAAGAAATATCCCCTTAGTCCTGAATAGACCCAAATATATTGATGTAAGAAGTTATATTTAAAATAATTGGTCCTCAGAAAAAATTGGGCAGTGTGCCAATTTGTTATTGCACATCAATAATGGAACTATCGTAACTGCTGTCCATCTCAAGACCATGGCCCATCTCCCCAAGGTGGGGGCACCTGGGGATGGCCATGGAGACCACATTTCAGGGAGTGGTGACAGTGAAAGTGCTGTGCCATGGCCTCAAAGACCAAGCCTTTAGTCTAAATACAGTACAAACCATGGGACAATGTCTTCGCGATCACAATGGATGAAAGCACCAGGATTCATAGAAGTCTTGGTATGGTGGAGCAATGGATAGCTCTAACAAGATGAAATTTAACAGGAATAAATCAACTCTTCACACTCTTCTTGAGTCTTAAAAAGTCCAAGTGCAAGCTCTTTAGGTGGGCAGAAGAGGGGCTTGCCTTAGCAGCAGATTGTATACAAAAGGTTTAGGAGATTTAGTTCACAGTGTGCTGAAGGCATCAAATAGGGACTGTGCCATAAACTGAGTTGATGTAAATATAAGATGAAGGACAAAGAAGGGGAATGTGATCGTCCTGCCTGATTTTGTGGTAATTAGGATGCCTTTGAAGAAATGAGACTGACATTCAAGTATGGCCCAGCAGTGAGCCATACTTGAAAGACTGGTAATGTCTTTCCTGAAGAAAAAATTGAATGGTGTTGAAATATTTGAATGGTTGTCATATGAAAGAGGTATTAATAGACTTGCTCTGGGTAGAAGGTAAAGATACGATTTTGTTAACTTGAAGATAGAACTTTCAAACTCTGAGTTTACTGGTGATGAAATAAGCTAATTCCAGAGGTCATAACCTGCTTATTTTTAAGTGTTCAAAATAGGATGTTGTAAAGGAAGTTTAAGCACTGGAAGAGGTATTGAACTTTAGGGTTTCATTGATTCAGATATAACTCACTGCGGACTTAGTTCAATAAACATTTACTGAAAGTTACCCTGTGTGACATCTTGTACTAGATATTGGCAGTGCAGGTGCAGTTCCTGCTCTGTAGGAACTAAATTTGAGAAATCTGAAAACTGACGCATCACTGGATGTAGGATAAGAAGCATGATCAAGGATGGAAAGGAGGATCAGGGAGAGGAAAGCAACACAGGCTCCCCTAGGAAGGAGTGTTTGACCTGGGTTTATGTCGTAAATGAGACCAGTGACAATAAAACATGCTTTTGTTAGGAACTAGATATTTGATTTAGGGAGATGCACTGAATTTAATGATTTCTAGTTTCATATGCTTCAACTTTCTACTTACAGATTTCAGCTTGCACCCTGGAGTGCAAGGTGATGACACTAAGTGCCTCCACCCCCCCATTCTCAAATTATTTATTCAGGAGTTAGGCATTCTAATATTCCAGAAATTAGAAATCAGTACTGGCTTTCTGTTACTTTTTACTTTACTTATGATATTTCCACTAATATTAACATTGTTTGCGTGTGACAGAAAATGCAAGGTATAATAACTTAAATAAGATAGAAACTTATGTATGTAGTTCAAGGCTTATATGGTGCTTCCATAATTACCAGGCACCCAGTCATATTCTAGCCCCCTGTTCTGTAATCCTCAGTTTGTAATCCAAAATTACTGTTCCAACTTCAGCCATCTAATCCACATTTCAGCCAAGAGGAATATAGGAAAGAGAAAGGGACTACCCACCCCACCCCCACACCATCCATGGTCTCTTTCTAAGAACATTTCCAAGAAGTGAAAAATATCTATTAAACTTTTAATTTTCTAATTTAAAAAAGTTTTTCAATTAAAATTGACATGTATTAGTTTCATGTATACAACCCAGTGATTAAACATTTCTATAATTTACAAAGTGATTATGCCAATAAATCTGGTACCCTTCTGGCACCATATATAGTTATTACAATATTATTGACTATATTTCCTATGCTGTACTTTACATCCCCATGGCTATTATGTAACTACATATTTGTACTTTTTAATGCCTTCAACTTTTTCACCCAGCCCCTCAACCCTCACTCCCTCTGGCAACTATCAAAATGTTCTCTGTATCCATGAGTCTGTTTTTGTTTTGTTTGTTCATTTATTTTGTTCTTTAGATTCCACATATAAGTGAAATCATATGGTATTTCTCTTTCTCTGTCTTATGTGTTTCCCTCAGCACAATACCCTGTACATCCACCCACATTGTTGAAAATGTTAAGATTTCATTGTTTTTATGGCCACATAATGTTCCATTGTATGTATGTACCACTTCTTCTTTATCCATTTGTCTATTGATGAGCACTTAGGTTGCTTCCATATCTTGGGTGTTGTAAATAATGCTGCAATAAATATATGGATGCATAAGTCTTTTTGATGTAGTGTTTTAGGGTTCTTTGGATAAATATTCAGAAGTGGAATTGATGAGTCCTTTGTTTCTCTTATAGTCTTTGTTTTAAAGTCCATCTTGACTGATAAGTATTACTGCCTCAGCTTTTTTGTTTCATTTTATGAAATATTCTTTTTATCCCATTATTTTTCATCTGTGTGTGTCTTTCAATCTGAAGTGAGTCTCTTGTAGACAGCATTTATATGGGTCTTGTTTTCTTATCCATTCAGCCACCCTGTGTCTATTGATTGGAGTATTTAATGTTTTTGCCTTTAAAGTAATTGTTTATAGATATATATTTGTTGCCATTTTATTATTTATATGTCTGAACTTTTTCTTCTTCCTCTTAAAGAAGACCCTTTAACATTTCTTACAATACTGGTTTGGTGGTGATGAACCCCTTTAGTTTTTCCTTGTCTGAGAGGCTCTTTCTTTACCTATCTTTTGATCTAAATGATAGCTTTGCTGGGTAATGTAATCTTGGTTGTAGGTCCTTGTTTTTCATCACTTTGAATATTTTGTGCCAATCTCATTATGATGTGTCTTGGTGTGGGTCTCTTCAGGTTCATCTTCTTTGGGACTCTGCACTTCCTGGTCTGTGTGTCTATTTTCTTCACCAAGTTAGGGGTTTTCTGGCATTTTTTTTTTTCAAATAGATTTTCAATTGCTTGCTTTTTCTCTTTTTTCAGTACTTCCATGATGCAAATGTTGGTAAATTTATGTTGTTCAGAGGACCCTTAAACTATACTCATTTTTTACATTATTTTTCTTTTCTTTTCTTTTTTGCTATTTTGGTTAAATGTTTTCTGCTACCTTATCTTCCAAATTGCTGATTTGATCTTCTGCTTCATATAATCTACTGTTGATTCCTTCTAGTGTATTATTAATGTCAGTAATTGTATTCTTTATATCTAACTGGCACTTTTTAAATGTTTTCTATCATAATTTTTATGTTTCCTATTTCTTTGTTGAAGTTCTCACTGAATTTATCTATTCTTCCCTTAGTTCACTGAGCATCCCTATAACCAGTGTTTTGAACTCAACATCTGGTAGATTGTCCCTATTTTGTTTAGTCCTTTTTTTTGTTGTTCTGTTCTTTGATTTAGGACATGATTTTTATCTCTCCATTTTGGCAGCACCCTGTGTTTGTTTCTGTGTATTAGGTAGAGCTGCTATGTCTCTCAGTTTTGGTAGAGCAGTCTAGTGTATTAGGTGTCCTGTGAGGCCCAGCGGTGTAGCCTCCCTGACCACCAGAGCAGGGAACACCCTCCTGTTGTAGTTGTGTGCGCTGTGTGCACTCTCCTGTTGTAGTTGAGCCTTGATAGCTATTGGAACGTCAATGGGAGGGATTGATTCCTAGGCCCATCTGGTGTGAAGACTGGCTGTGACCACCATGGAGTATCAGCTGTGCAGGGACAAATCCCATAGAGCAGAACTTGCTTCAGTGGACCTCTGATGCCAGCTGAGTCTACACCTTGAGCGTCCTACTCCTGGAGGTCATTGAGTCGGGACTCCAGTGTGTTTTGAAGCTGTCCACTGGCTGTGCTGGCTCTCAGGCCTCCAGGGAGGTGCAGGACAAATGTAGCCACTGCCTGTGCCCTTCCCGGGGCCACCTGACATGAGGTATAAAGCAGTCTTCAGATGGTTGCCACTTGTGCTGTGCTTGGGGTTGCCCAGGAGAGGCCAAGCAGCGAATCAAGGGTAGTTGCCACTGGTTTCAGGCTTAAGGGTGCTAAGCAAGAGGTATAGGGCATGCTGAGGCCAAATGCTCTTTGGTGCATTTGGTGCACCAAAGGCTCATATGGTGTTTATGAGCCTTTGAGAGATTTTAGGAAAGTCTATAACATGAGCCATTTGTACGTAAACATCACAGGAAGTGGCTTGAGTGGGACTTAAAGTTAGGTGAGGCGGGGTGTCAAAAAGTCATCAGGTCAGGGTGAAAGGTGTTAGCCCAGCTGATGGAGACTCAGATGTGGTACCTGCCTGCACTTAAATGGGGAAGGCTCAGCAAAGGAACAATTGCCTCTTTGAGGACTTGTGTTTGGGAGACCCTTATGTGGGGCTGGGACTCTTAACTCCTTAAATGAAGCCTCCACAGCTGAGATATTTCTCTGATGTTTAACTACCACACATGGGATGGGACCTGCCTTTTTCACATCTCCACCCCTCCTACCAGTTTTGATGTGGCTTCTTCTTTATATCTTTACTTATGGGATTTCCATTCAGCTGGTCTTCAGGTGTTTTTCAATGATGGTTGTTCTGTAGTTTAATTGTAATTTAGATGTGGTTGTGGGAAGATACAAGTACTATGTTCACATACACCACCATCTTGACTGAAAGCCCAGGCTTTCTGCTATTTTTAACAAAATACCAGATTCACTTTGTTCCAATGTTTCCCAAACAGTTTGGTTGACCAGTAGATGATAAAGACTGTTAAGAACATTCACTTGGAGAAAACTTTATTTTTCCAGCATAACCTCAAAACTGGAAATGAATGTTTCTTACATTTTCTGCGCATTGTAGACCATTTAGGAGGCCCAGGCTCTGTGACCAGATATCCTGACTTGGAGAATATCCATCTACAGGTGTCCTATTCCACTTCCCCTGTTTTGCATGACAGTAACTCTTACCTCACTCATAACTCAGAAACACATTGGATGCTTACTCAGTTCTAGGGTAAATAAAAAGCAAGATAGACAAAGCCCCTGACTACCTACAAAGCAAGAGCATTGCTGTCTGTGTAGTATAGTAATGAGTGTGAATAAAGAAGTTAGAACAGAACTGGTACCTAGAGATATTTTAAAAATGGGGATATTAAGGATTATTCAATAAGTTATTTTCTAGCAGATGGTTAACCATTAGGAAAAAGAATAAGAAACTTGCTTTATAATATACTACCAAATATTTCTTAATTGGTAAAAGGTTAGATTTATGAAAAGTAAAAGCACACAAAAATTCTCAGAATTGAAGAAGACTACTAATTATTAAATTATTAAATGAGTAAAATAAACAAGAACTTATTAACATATTTGATCACATAAATGTCAGCATCATAAACAAAATTCTAAAGGTAAACTGGGAAAGAATGTTTGCACAAATATTTGTAGAACAAAGGATAGAAAGATGAGGTAAAGATGTTCAACTCCTTAGAACAAAATGAGCAGTGGTAAAGAAAAATCACAAAGTACATAAAAGTCTCCAGAGCTATAAAATATGCAGTCTCATTAATAATGGAAAATGGAAAAAAATGACTTTGTAATCTCTTATATTGATAAAGTAGTGTTATTTTGTCTTTGCACTTATTTTAATGGGCAGTATATGATGTTTACCCATGGTTTGATGAAACTTGTATTTTAATATTCTTTGGCAAGAGAAGAAATTAATATAAATTTATTGGTGGGCACTTGATAGTATTTGTGAAGAGTCTTTAATGTGTTTAAATCCTTTGCCTAATAATTCCTCTTCTTAGAATTTATATATAAATATATAAAGAAACTCACAAAGGTGTATTTGCAGATGTTCACTACAGCAAAATGTAATAACAAAAATGTACAAACAACTTTGGAATTATATGGTAGTACATCAAAAAATTTCAAAATTATAGCAAATCTTATTCTAAAAATATCATCTTTGCCTCTCCAGTGAAATGGCATCTTTTTTAGCCTTTTTTTTAGCATTTTTATAGCCCCATTCATTGCTCAAAATTCACTGAAGTCACTTGTAGCTGGTGGTCCAATCAAATGCAATCCTTGGTTTCTTTGTGTACTTCTAAAGGATTTATTGGTGTTTCTCTATGTTACTATGCTATTACTATGTTCCGATGTACAATGGTGTTCTTGGCACCAGTTTAAATAAATGTTGCTTTTTTTGCAGCTTGCATTCTAAAGGGTGGTCTGTATACCATAAGTAAATTATTTCAGGTGGTCACAGAGTATTGAAAACAAATCATGAGAAATAGTATAGATAGAGTTTGGGGTTGTATGCTATTTTATATATAGTTGTTAGGGAATGTGTCTGAATAAGTGACCTTTGAGCAGAGACCTTAAGGTGGCTCAGAAATGACTCATGCTGATCTCTGGGTGATGAATAGTCCAACAGAAACAACCACATTTGCAAAGATCCTAAGGCAGAAAGGAGGGCAGCATAGAAGTCATTGACAGTAAAATGGTATATAACAGAATAGTCAGAAATGATGGTTTAGAGATGGGGAGTAGATATGAAACCTAGATCTACAAGATTCCATGTGCCATGCTAAGAGTGCTGTTTCTTTTTTTTTCTTTTCTTTTTTCTTTCCCTTCCATGTCTTCCTTCCTTTCTTCCTTTCCCTCTTGCTCTCTCTCCCACCCCCTCTCTCCTTCTCTCTCTCTCTCTTTCTTTTTCTTTCTTTCTTTCTTTCTTTCTTTCTTTCTTTCTTTCTTTCTTTCTTTCTTTCTTTCTTTTTCTTTCTTTCTTTCCACATTTTATGGGAAACCATCCAAACATTTGACCAGCAAACGACTATAAATGGCCTATGCTTGAAAAGGAACATTCTGACAACTGTGTAGAAAATAGTTTGCAGAGAGGCACAAGTGGAACTTGGGAGATCAGTTAGGAGACTCTTTCAGTAGCTCAGGAAAGACAGTGATTCCTGGAACTCAGCTGGAGGTGATGAGAAGTGGTTGAGTATTCTGAGTTTCAGTGAGAAGATTTTTCTAATAGATTAAATTTTGAGTGTGAAAAATAAACATCGTGGACAGCTTCAAGGTAGTTCAAACAACTGGATGAGTGAGTTACCTTGATCAAAATGAGCAAGATTTTAGGAGTAAAAAATTTGGGCTAGTTCAAGCTGAGTTAAGTTTGATTTACCAAGTAGGTATCCACAGGGAGATTTTGAATGGGCAGTTGGATAATTTTATGTAGTTAAGGAAGGGAGGTCATTTGTATAGACATGTATTTGGGAAGTAGACTATAGAGATTATATTTAAAACCACAGAACTAAATGAGATTAGTTGTGGAGTAAATATAGTGAAAAAGTGTGTAAAGTTGAAGTCCCAAGACAATTCAACATTTAGAGTTTGCATAAATTAGGCAGATATGGAAAGGAGACTGAATAGAAATGGCTTATGAGGCTAAGCACCAACCAGATGTATGGAAGCTCATAAAATCAAAGTGAAGATGTTTCATTACAGTAGGAGTGATCAGGGTGTCAAACTGCTGAAAGGTTGACAGAGATAAAGACACAGGATTTGGCCACATGGCAGTCATTCATTATTTGATAAGATTAATTAAGGCAAAGGCCTGGAAGAAATCCAAACAAGACAGATAAAACTGAGAAAGCACAGGCAGTAAGGAGGGACAACTACTTGGACAACTTTTGTTAAAGAGAAAGAGAACAATTGTAATGGCTAGAGGGGCATCTGGAATAAATGGTTTTCTTTAAATGGGTATAATATGTTCTCATAGGAATGGCGAGAGAGAGAGAGAGAGAGAGAGAGAGAGGAGAGAGATATGACTCAAGAGAAAGAGGGAGATAATCAAGCTTGTCATGCTACCACCTATAATAGCAAGGTCAAACTTTCCATTTTTCCTGTAAAAGCAGGGATCTTTTGATATTGTTCACATTTCATATCTCTAACCTTCAAAGCAGAGAAGCAGAGGCCCAGAGCTCTAATGCTCTGTCTTATCAATCAGGAATTTCCTGTGAGATTAAGGGCTATAGAAGCATCCATGCCCATAGCAATCTGCCTTTTCCTTTCAAAAGTAACCACATCTACCTTATCCATTCTTTTCATCATCTTATTTCAGTGAAATAGATAATCTCCTTCTCCCAAAGGTAATGTCTTTGTTTTGTGGACCTGTTCACAAACGGCTAACTCAAATACTATTCTTTTCAACCAAGACAGCACTGGTAAGAATACACTGAAGACATATTTTACAGTTTGAGAACTGCTAAATCTAAGCAGATTTATGAAAATTTGTGTTTGCTATAATCATTCAAATGATGTCAAAACATGAAAATAGAATATGTGCACCCATGCACACACCTAGTCATGAATTTGCCAGAAATCTTTACTGCAAACCACAAAAGAACTATTACATTTAACTCTATAGAAAAAAGAATTAATTTAAGTCAAGAATTGATCATTTTTTTTGCTTGTTTATTTTGTTCATTAGATTCCTCTTATAAGTGAGATCATATGGTATTTATCTTTAACCAACTGGCTTATTTCACTTAGCATAATATTCTCCAGTTCCATCCATGCTGTTGCAAAAGGTAGGAGCTCCTTCTTACTTTCTGCTGTGTAGTTTTCCATTGTGTAAATGTAGCACAGTTGTTTTGATCTACTCATCTACTGACAGACACTTAGGCTGTTTCCAGCACTTGGTTATTGTAAATAATGCTACTATGAACATATGGAACAGGCTGTCAGCAGCCAGAGGGAAGGGTGTAGGAAGATAATGGTAGAAAGAAGGGGAAGGAACTAGTCAAAAACATGTATGAATGACCCATGGACATGGACAATGGTGTGGGGATTGACTGTAGGCAGTTGGGGGGAGGGGGTGAGCCAGGCAGAGGAGGGCAAAGGGGGAAAAATTGGAACAACTGTAATAGAATAATAACAAAAAAAGATTATTTCCTAAAAAAAATCAGTAATTTGTTAAGGATAACAGACTCTACCAGAGACCAAGGAGCAAAAATCAACTGAATCCTACCACAAGGCTGTGTTCCTTAGAGTGTCACTGGCCATACCACCACCAAATGTGTGATATTTGCTTCCATGTCACTGGATTCATTGTTCCTAAATTCTTATCATCCACCCATTGCCACTCTTGTCATGAATTGTCTCTAAATTATTGGCTGAGCATGAATCATATGACTTTTCTCTAGTTGACAGGGAATAGGAAGATTATTTTCCTACTGTTAGTTTTCATAATAAGAATTTATGATAAAACTTCTACATAATGTCTGTGAGGAGAAAACAACAAAAATAACAATTGATTTGAAGTCTGTGTTGGAGTAAAAACAAATCCTTAGTAACATGAACTTCTAAAAATATAAACTACCCAGCAAAATTAGACTAGCCAATACTGAAGTCCTGTCTCTATCAGTATTTTTGTTTCTTTAACAGAACCCATCATGAAGTAAATTGCCAAATTTACTTGTTGGCAGATATGCCCAAAAGCATAATTATCATTCCATGTATGTTTCTTTATGAGTGATATAGAAAACAGCAATAAGCAATGTCTGCAATTTTTCTATTTTTTTTTACTAGACATAGCTGACATTTGGTTTTATATTCTCTCAATTATAACATCTTTGTATTAGTGGAAGAATTGTCTCAAGTCAGCACTAAGCATACTTAAATACTGTGCAATCTCCAAAAACCTTTTGAAAACATAAATTTAATTCTATGTGCTTCTATTTATAAAGTTGTTAAAATAATACCCAACTTCTAGCATCAAAATTTATATTAAACATAAAGAGCATTAATATAATTTTGGAGGGGAAATTTTAAAATCTGTACAAATAATATGTTGCCATATTTGGAAAGTTATTTTTAGTTCAGACAGATTGGCTTCAGAAAGCAATATTAGATAACAGGAAAAAAACTAATTGATTAGAATTATTCTTATCATACAAATTACAATTAAGAAGAATCTAATTTAAGAAATATACTTAATGATGCAAATGTTGTTTTCTTTTTATATGCTTTTTATTTTAGCTTTAACATCTCCTTTTCCAATTATAGATTCTATATTAATACAGATTGGAGATAATTATTATCTGATGACCATTGATTTCTATAAAAAACTTCCTAGCAGGAAAAGTGCACTTTTTTCAGGAGGGCCTAAAATGGTATCATCGAACACTGTGAGAGATACATGAATACTTTATAATAACATAAGAGGCCACAGTTCCACCCACAGTCCTTAGTACCTATTGGCATTGTAATCAATGAATGGCAATATTAGTGGCTTTGGTTACTGAACCAATGTCAGGGAGTGTTCGTTTTAAATAAGAGTTGGAGTATTATGGTATGAAGTGAAGAGAGCAGCCTGAGGAACACTTTCATAAGGAGTTAGAAAATCTAGGTTCCATACTTAGTTTTGCTTTGTTTACTAAGTATTAACTTTATATGTTTATATCTTTCTTTGTATACTAAGAGATTATAGCAAATACAATCAAATGCTAAAATATAATCCAAATACACATTTTTTAGGCTGAGAATACTCTCTAATTTACTAGCTCTACAAAATGTATGCCATTGTGTAACCCATTAACCTTTATATACTCAGTTTTTAATCAATAAATGCCATGTAGTTATGAAGATAAAATGAGATGATAAATACATAACCTCTTTGAAAACTCTAAAGCATTATGCAAATGTACAGTATATGCTTATGATTATAACTGTTTTAGTATTTTCACGGTGGCTCCGGTGAGGAAGAACATTTTCATGGCAAACACTGAAGTGGTTTTTGTATCAATGATCCTTGATATTGGTGATGCTTGTTTAAAGAGTATATCTCGTACAGTATGGGAAGTGATAGAGAATTTGCAGGCATCACCTACCAGTAGGCTATTAAATCAAGGTTAATTGAGAAACACACCTGGGTTTAGGAAGTCCATCCGTAAGTCTGTGGTCCAAGTCAATGGTATCTCTTAGCGCTATCATATAAAGATGTGCTTAAAGTTGCTAGAAATAAACCCAAAGTGGGTTTTAAGGTCATATAAGTAAACAGGAATATGCAACTAAACACAAGCAGTTGTTTGAGTTAGTACTATTTACTCTTGTATGCAAAGTCTCTGATATCTTGCCTTATGCTAGAGAGAGAATTAAATTTTAACAGATATCTGTTATACTGATCTAATGACCTTCTATCAGAAGCAAAGATGAAATGCCTTAATCACTCCTTAAGGAAGTACAATATAGGCCTCCAGGGGCATTGTCCTCATCCCCTTGGGATGCATGTTCTTTCTGTAGACTCCTTTTAAGAGAGTCCTCTTGCAAAGTCTATTTCAAATGAGGGAAGAACACACTTCCTTAAGGATGTGGTGACATTTGAGGGACATAAAAGAGAATATACTGCCCCAATATGTAGTGCCTTCATTTTCTCCCTTTGTTATCATTTTGAAATAGGATTTTTGTTCCTGGAAGGAGCAACATATTAAAAATGATCATTTATTAATAACTTGGTTTAAATGCTTCACCAGTGCATTCCCAATGGAAGACTACTGGGCATGAGGTTTCTTTTTAATGCATAGATTCAAAATGAAGATCTGGAACATAGCCTGGGAGGGAAAGAGCTCAAATTTGGAGAGTGGATAAAAGACGTTGAAACAGCATTGGGTTTGAGAGCAGTGAAGATAAACATTACTGAGGAGGTAATGGATCATAAAGAAGGAGGGAAACATGGGTGTGAGTGGCTTCTGAAAGAATTTCTGTAGGACTGCTCTTGTAAAGGGGCATACAGACATACCTTGGAGATATTGCCGGTTCAGTTACAAACCACCACAATAAAGTGAGTGCCACAGTAAGGTGAGTCATAATCATTTTGCTGGGAGAGGGTCATGCCTTCTATTTGAAAGAAAACCCACATCCGTGAAGCACAGTAAAGTGAAGCAAAATAAAACAAAATATGTCTGTACAAGGAAAAGCTGCAGTTCTATATGCATTGCTTTGGCTATCACTGAGGCAAGTCTGACTTATAAAATTATTAAGTCCCATACTTTGTCTCTGATTTTTGACATTTGGCATTTGCCAAGTGAGTATGATGCCATTTTTCTGGTACCAGCTTGGCTAATCAAACAGATATGAAAGTATTGTTGATAAATACAAGATGGGGCAAAAGTAGGTTTACAGTTGTTTGTATGGAAAATAATATAATAATAAATAATAGTACAAGAATAAACTATGTTTTGCGTGTTCACAACTGTAAACCTTCTTTTGCTCCAACCTGAACTTACTGTTTCAAGGCCTAGTTCTTACCTTTCCTTACAATTTCAACACTTCAGTCTCTAGAAATATCAGTCCTCTATCTTTCTGATGCTTGAGGAAATGCTTTGTGATAGATAACACCATAAAATGAGCATTGGACGCAGGGAAATCTGCAGATCACCTTTTCACATTAGTTACTGTTACAACAATTCACTACAGGGGTGCCATTTTTAAGCCAAACCATTCATAACTATTATTCAGTAGCAAAACCCTGGAGAAATATATGCTGAGTCTGGAAAACGGGAGTGCATTTTGTGAATTCTGGGGAGAAAGGCTTCACAGAACAAAGAATCTGAAAACAATTTTTCTCTGTGGGAGAGTATCTTGCTGCGAGGCACTGCACATCCCAGACTCGTACATACTGATAGAATATGGTGTGAAAATCAGCAGTTATGTTAGGGCCCTAAACGCTGCTTCTACAGCCCAAACTGCTATATTCTCTCTTCATCCCTGATTTTTAGCAGTAGCTCTTTTCTGAGCATCATTTTTTTCATTTCATTTTTCTCTTTCAAAATTTTATTTGGCTTCCATTAAATTCTGTGTGGACGGTAACTGACAGAAAGCAAGAAGACACAGTGAGAAAAGAGGCTGTATGCTAGTTTAATTGTGTGCCTCAGAGTCATAGTCCAATATTATCATCAGTTCAGTCACAGTCCATCCTGCATTTCAGAGGAAATCTAAGAAAATAAACAGTTTAAAATAAGTTTTATGTGCTGCTTGTGGAGAGCAGACAGATCATTGCATCCGTCAAATCCCTGTTTACATCAATAGAGACTGGCATGAACTTAAACTAGCAAAAATTGCTCTTGCTTTGCTGCTATTAGTATTCTCAGCTGCTTCACGGCCCAAGGCCAACAGCAGGAGATCACTTAGGCGTCCATCACGGGTAGTGGTTCTTACAGAATATAATCCCTAATTCACTTTAACACAAAGAAGTGTCTTTCATTCTGAAGTGCAAAAACTGGTAAAGAGAACACAATGCAGTTATTGAGAGTGTGGCTGATAAGCTCTTGATAATTTGTTAGAGGGCTCAGGGTGTTATCCTTGTTCAATTAGACCTCTTTAAAAGTTATGGATGTTTTCCCTCCTTTTGCTACTTAGGTTAAAGCAGATTGTTACTGAACAAGGTGTCAAATAATGGCAAAAGGGGCAGAAGTAAAATTTCAAATATTTGGGTACAAATAGATTGGAATGCAGAGTTCATGGAGTGCAAATATGATTACTATCAACTGTTTGTAAAAATTATGAAGGTCCTTCAATGCACAGTACAGCCTAACCTTTACTTACATGTTGTTATGTGTGTATGCAATTTAATTGCTGTCACATCTTTGTGACAATAGCAATGCAAACACAAATAAAAATAAAATCCTGGGCCCTGGATTTAGCAACTTGAGAAACCTGCAAATTGCTGTATTAAGAATCATTGATTTGTTTTTCAGTGATTTTATCATATACTACAGGATAGATGTTATTACTCATATCGTCATATAAATGGATTGCTTAATTTTTGTAGTAACTATCTCTTGATGATAATAAAATATTGCCTGATATTAATGAAATGTTTAAGATATAAATTATATTTACTCCATTATTTTTATTTTCCTCAAGTGGTAATAAAAATTAATTCAAATTTCTAATATGAAAATATTGCATTTTAAAAAGTTTATTAAATAGTTTGTGAAAATTCACTTTGAATTTTACTTAATGGTTTACAGCCTTTTAGTACAGTTAGTCGGAGGCTACTTGAATTTCTTTAAATGACCTTTCCCATCCATTCTGGTAATGAAATACTAATCTATCTTTTATGTATACTAGAGTTAAGACAAAGAGTTAAAACTACTCTATTTTGCAGTCATAATTTAAGGTTTAGTTAATCTGTCCTTATGGGCATAATAATTACCTTAAATTTATGCTGAAATACAGATTGATATGGACTCATACTTTATTCTTAGTTTCTAACAAAACTGAGGGCAATAATAGTTATTATAACAACCACAGGTAAAATTAGTGTAAAATGCTTGGCTGATGTTTCTTCAATGTATTTTGAATGTATTTTTTAAATTATATAAATTTTCAACATGTTAAGGACAGATTATGGTCTTCAATGGAAAACAAATTCAATTCTCAAGATAATTTTTACAATGCTTTCTGAAATTTTTGCTTAGTTTTTCAACCAATACCAAATGCGTTGCCCTGATATCTGTTCCTTCCCTACAATTTTCTGAGAAGAGATGCAAACAAGGTGCTGTTTTGGGAAAGTTGAGTCTTTTTAAAGAAAGTTTTCTCTATGTCTTGGCTTTATTATCCTAAATATAAATTTGAATGACTTTTTATATGATAATACCTTGTTGTGTATTAAGATATGATCAGATCCATCTTCAACACAATGGACAGAGGCTGTTTTATTGACATAAGATAAATGGCCAGAATACCTTTTGAATTATATGATACTTTATAGAATGTGGACAGGCGATCATCAAGTCAATATAGGATATCCTGACAGATACACACAAAACACAAAAAAAGCAGTCAAGATTATTGCTTTATAATGCTTGATATGTTAAATAATCCTTGTTCATTAGAAAACAGGACCAATAGAGTCAATTTAATTTTACTTTTCATATGCTGCCTAAACATTTAAGTATATCAGATCATTTCAAAATATTTAGTTTCTGAAAAAGCATCCAGGCCTTTTTGGCTTTTGATCATGCCCCGGAAAGTGCTCTAAAGAATAAAAATTACTTTTCTTACAAGTCCCTGAAATGGCTGTGCTGATCCCAGGAAAATAATTTAGTATTCCATACAATGTTTAAAAAGTTATTAAGTGCATATGGAAAAGAAAAGCATATTTCCTGAAGCTCATTATTTGTAGTAAGATTATTGATGTAAAATAGAATTACTATGCTAGGCCAAGTCTTGCCTTCTCTGAGTTATATCCCTACAGAAGAAAGACAGTGCTTATCTCTTCCTGGAGTATATTACTTTTCTTAAAATAGTCTTTTATAAAATCTACAGAAAATAATTCTTAATCACTGAAATTTTTGCCCATGTGCAAAATTACCAAATGGACCAGGACCTTCATTTCTCAAACCATCATGTGTTTAAGTTTAAATAAATTTTCCACACAAAAAAAATTATGTGTGGGAAAAACAATAGCACATACATGGAAGGAAAACAGAGGAATAAATATATATATGTGTCAGAAAGAGAAGAGGACATGTAGGCATGAGTAAAAGGGGAACATAAATATCAGAGTGATGGACCAAGGAATTGGTAGCAAAGATGTCAGAACAAAGTTGATGGGTGCCATTGAGTGTAAGTATGCAAACAATATTTAGGGAAAGTGGAGAGTAAATTTCAGTGAAAAAATAAGGGGCATAACAGACAGGATTGTTACTATTTATTATAAATTCTAAGTCATCTTTTTTGTTGTTGTTGTTCAAGTACAGATTTCTGCCTTTTCCCCCCACACCATCCAACCCCCCAGCCCTCCCCACCTCCCTCCCATTTCCATGCCCCCCTGTTATTGTCCATATGTCCTTTATAACTGTACCTGCAAACCCTTCACCCTTTTCCCCTGAAATTCCCTCCCCTGTCCCCTCTGTTCACTGTCAGCCTGTTCTCAATTTCAGTGTCTTTGGTTATATTTTGCTCACTTGTTTGTTTTGTTGATTAGGTTCCTGTTAAAGGTGAGATCATTTGTTTTTTGTCTTTCACTGCCTGGCTTATTTCGCTTAGCATAATGCTTTCCAGTTCCATCCATGCTGTCACAAAGGGTAGGAGCTCCTTCTTTCTTTCTGCTGTGTAGAATTCCATTGTATAAATGTACCATAGATTTTGATCCATTCATTTACTAATGCAACCTAGGTTGCTTCCAGCACTTGGCTATTGTAAATTGTGCTGCTATAAACATTGGAGTGCATAGGTTCTTTTGGATTGGTATTTCAGGATTCTTAGGATATAATTCTACTGGTGTAATTGCTGGGTCAAAAAGCAGATCCATTTTTAGTTTTCTGAGGAAATTCTGTACTGTTTTCCATAGTGGTTGCACTAGTCTGCAATACCACCAACAGTGTACTAGGGTTCCCTTTTCTTCACAACCTCTCCAACACTTGTTGTTTGTTGCTTTGTTTATGATGGCCATTCTGACTGGTGTGAGGTGGTATCTCATTGTGGTTTTAATTTGCATCTCTCTGATAACTAGTGATACTGAGCATCTTTTCATATGTCTCTGGACCCTCTCTATGTCCTCCTGGGAGAAGTGTCTGTTCAAGTCTTTTGCCCATTTTTTAATTGGGTTGCTTGTCTTAGAGTGGAGGCATGTGAGTTCTTTATATATTTTGGGGATTAGACCCTTGTCTGAGGTATCATTGGCAAATATGTTTTCCCATATATTTTTCTCTCTTTATATTTTAATACTGTTTTCTTTAGCTATGCAGGAGCTTTTTATTTTGATGAGATCCCATTTGTTTATACTTTCTTTTATGACCCTTGCTCTAGGGGACATATCAGTGAAGATATTGTTGCATGGAATGTCTGAGATTTTCCTGCCAATGTTCTCCTCCAGGACTTTAATGGTGTCATGACTTATAATTAAGTCTTTTATCTACCTTGAATTTATTTTTGTGTATGGTGTAAGTTGGTGATCGAGTTACATTTTTTTGCATGTAGCTGTCCAGCTCTCCCAACACCATTTGTGAAGAGACTGTTTTTTCTCCATTTTATACTGCTGCCCCCTTTGTCAAATATTAATTGACTGCAGAGACTTGGGTTTATTTCTGGGCTCTCTGTTATGTTCCACTGGTCTATCTGTCTGTTTTTATGCCAGTACCAGGCTGTTTTGATTACAGTGGCCTTGTAATACAGTTTGATATCAGGTATTGTGATCCCTCCTACTTTGCTCTTCTTTCTCAAAATTGCAGCAGCTATTCGGGGTCGTTTATGGTTCCATATAAATTTCAGAAGTGTTTTTTCTATATCTGTGAAATATGCCATTAGTACTTTAATAGGTATTGCATTGAATCTATAAATTGCTTTGGGTAGTATGGACGTTTTGATGATGTTAATTCTTCCGATCCATGAACACAGTATATGTTTTCATTTCTCTGTGTCTTCCTTGATTTCTGTCTTCAGTGTGGTGCAGTTTTCTGAGTACAGGTCTTTTACTTCCTTGGATAGGTTTATTCCTAGGCATTTTATTTTTCTTGTTTCTGTATCAAATAGGATTTTATTCCTGATTTCTGATTCTGATGTTTCATTGTTGGTATACAAAAATGCCTTTGACTTTTGGGTATTGACTTTGTATCCCGCTGTTTTGCCAAATTCATTTATTAGGTCAAGTAGTTTTTTGGTAGAGTCTATAGGATTTTCTGTATACACTATCATGTCATCTGCAAACAATGACAGTTTTGTTTCCTCCTTTCCAATTTGGATGCCTTTTATTTCCTTTTCTTGTCTGATTGCTGTGGCTAAAACTTCCAATACTATGTTGAATAAAAGTGGTGAAAGTGGACAACCTTGTCTTGTTCCTGATCTTAGTGGGAAAGATTTTAGTTTTTGCCCATTGGGTATGATATAGGCTATAGGTCTCTTATCTATGGCCTTTATTATGTTGAGGAATGCTCCCTCTATTCCCACGTTGCTGAGTGTTTTTATCATAAATGGGTACTGTACCTTAGTGAATACTTTTTCCACATCTATTGATATGATCACGTGATTTTTGTCTTTGCTTTTGTTTATGTGATGTACTATGTGTATTGATTTGTGAACATTGTACCATCCTTGCATCCCTGGGATAAATCCCACTTGGTCATGGTGTATGATCTTTTTACTGTATTGCTGGATGTTGTTTGCCAATATTTTGTTGAGAATTTTAGAATCTATGCTCATCAACCATATTGGCCTGAAGTTTTCTTTCTTCGTTGTGTCTTTATCTGGTTTTGGGATTAGGATGATGCTGGCTTCATAAAAAGGGTTTGAGAGTCTTCCAACATTTTGGATTTTTTGGAATAGTCTGTGAAGGATAGGGGTTAGCTCTTCCTTAAATGCTTTGTAGAATTCTCCTGTGAAACCATCCAGTCCAGGGCTTTTGTGTGTCAGGAGTTTTTTGATTACTGCTTCAATTTCATCTGCTGTTATTGGTCTGTTCAGGCTTTCTCCTTCTTCTTCACTGAGTTTTTGAAGATTATATTTTTCTAGAAATTTTTCCATTTCACCTAGGTTTTCAAATTTCTTGGCATATAGTTGTTGGTAGTAATTTTTTACAATCCTTTGTATTTCTGTGGTATCAGTTGTAATCTCTCCTCTTTCATTTCTGATTGTGTTTATTTGGGTCCTCTCTCTTTTTTTTCTTGATGAGCCCACTTAGAGGCTTGTTGATTTTATCTTTTCAAAGAACCAGCTCCTGGATTCATTGATCCTTAGAATTGTGCTTTTAGTCTCTATGCCATTTAACTCTGCTTTGATCTTGGTTATTTCCTTCCTTCTACTTGCTCTGGGCTGTCTTTGTTGTTGTTCCTTGAGTTCTTGTAGGTGTAGGGTTAGGTTGTTTGTTTGAAATGTTTCTATCTTTTTAAGGTAGGCCTGTATTGCTATGAACTTCCCTCTGAGGATTGCCTTCACTGTGTCCCATAAGTTTTGGTTTGTTGTGAGTTCATTCTCATTTGTCTCCAGAAACTTTTTGATATTTTACCTAATCTCATTCTTTACCCATTCATTGTTTAATAGCATGCTATTCAATCTCCATGATTTGGAGTGTTTGGGCTTTTTTTCCTTGGGGTTGGTTTCTAGTTTCAGTCCCTTGTGGTTTGAGAAAATGTTTGTCATGATTTCAATTTTCTTGAACTTGTTGAGGATTGTTTTGTGTCCTATCATGTGGTCTGTCTTTGAAAATGTTCCATGTGCATTTAAAAAGAATGTGTATTTTGCTACTTTGGGATGAAAATATATATATATATATATATATATATATATATATATATATATATATCGGTTAAGTCCATTTGATTTTTTATCCCTGGGTATGGACTAACCTAACAAATAGGATATTCTTTCTTTCCATTTTATTCTAGTGCTAAAATAGTATTGTTGTCCAGGTGTCTGTGTTCTGAAGTGATAGCTACTATATAAATTTTAAATAGGTAATAAATATTAATCAGTGTGATGCATTTTATACAACTATCAGCTGGGCATTTCAAAACATTCTGCAAACAGTTCTTATAAAGCCTCTTTAATTAACATTGGTGCCAGGGATGATCAGACTAAACATTTATTGAGGGACATCAATGTGAAACATTTTGTAGACATTGATTTGATTTAATAAAGGAGATGATACAATAAACACATGAAAAATAAGTGACTGATCCAGAAAAGGCTTATCTGGCATTCACTCCATTTTATATTGTCATAGATTATGGACCCCTCCAAGAACCTTGGAGTTAAAGGAGAGAAACTAACTTGATTAAGTAAAAGTGAATGTTAAAAAGAGATTTCAAAAGAGGAAATGAATGTGACTGACAGTTCAGGAGGGAGCTTTAAAAAGTCAAAGGAATTGCGTAGAATCTGACCTGATGGAAACATTAAAAAGTAATCTAGACCTTTCTAGAAAGAACTAATAATTTCAAAGGATGGATAGTTTCTCCCTCTCTACTTCTTACCTCCCATTTCAAGTCCAAATTTTCAGATTCCCAGTGAAGTATGACCTCAATTCTATATCTCAAAGGATTGATATATATTATATATATATAAAATATATATCAAGGATTTATAGATATATATTTATTTATATATATATTTATCAAAGATTGATATATATGTGTGTTTGTGTGTGTGTATTCATCTTAATGGTTAATTTTTCCCATCCTAAATATTCAACTAAACTTTACCCCATTGACTCTCACTGATGCTTTAGTAGATAAGAAGAGTAGTTGAGTACCATGCTCTGTAAAAGAGTTATGCTAAGATTTGGAAGTCAAAATGAAGACTCTCCTTAGTAATTGTTGCTCTCTTGTGAAAAATTGTATAGCTTTGATACTGGCATTACTATTTTCAAAACAGTCTATTTTAAAATTAATTTGGTCCTCTGCCCAGTCCCCATATCCTGAATTATGAAACTCTGGGAAGAATTTAGTATAGTCAGTCCCAAACTCACTAAGCCTTGTGCATCAAAATATTGAAAGTCAGTTATTGGAAACACATAAAGCATTTTCCCAAGGGAATTATATTATGCATATTATTTTATCAGATCGTACACAAGTCCTTTTAGTTTATACTGCCACTACAATACAGTAAAACTACCATTTAAAGCTCAGTCACAATTTAAACATTAGTCTCTATGACAAATCATTCCCAATACTTTTCAGCTTAAGGCACAGTATTATGAATAGTATTTCTTTTTCTCTTACAAATTTCACTTCTTTAGTATGCCCTAGAAAAAAAGAAGGAATTCCTTGAAGCTTCTGAAATGTGGAGTGTGTGGCCTACTTTCTGAAATTTTGGAGAAGGTAAAGGGATTTCTGTTAGCCAATGTGGAAATTTCAGTCTCTGTATGAGGTGGCTTTTTACAAAGCATATTCATAAACAATGCATTTGCAGCCTGAAGATGGATTATCTATACAAAATATAAGGATCTAATATGTTCCTGGAATAGTATGATGTTGATCTACATAGTAGTCATATACTTCTTATTTTGGAAGATATATGTTTTTATTTTTTGTTAGATATGGTGAATTTTGGTTCACTATCAATGAATATTTATTAGCTCCTATAGAATAGAAACCATTGGGAAATATGGGGAAGAAAAACCAAGAAATAATTATATCTAATTCCCTTCCTGTGGGTTGACATTTTATATAAGATTAACAATAAAAGATATTTAATTATGTGTTAAACAAAATACTTGGCAATATAAACTAGAAGACTTCCAAGCAAGAAAGAATTGCTTTCAATTGAGATAATCAGAGAAGGTTTCACAGAGAAGGAAGAAGTACAATTGATATTATTTAAGAAAACATAGAGTGCACTATTGATACAAATTTTAGAATTGAGTTTCAATTTTAAAATGGTATTCAAGAAGAAAAAGTAGATTAAAAATAACTCAGTAGGAATAAAAGAAAAATGTTTTCTTTCCTTTTCTCTTGTTATATGAGTAAAATTCCTAAGAGAAAAGTAATCTAGGACAATTAAAACAATTCAAAAGAGAGTTCTCCAAAATTGAGCAAATGTTAACATTCTGAATACAAAAACATGTGAGTCAATATCATGTTTTCTTTTTTACTGTATGAGAATGAGATTATTTTAAAACAAATGAGAACAGTTATTTAACCTGTTTACAATATTACCTTATGTTGTCATGTATAATGCTCACTTTTTTGCCCTGATTTTTGAGAGATAAATAAGGATGCACATTATGCATAGGTGTAATGATTACATACCATGGGTATAATAATGGGTATAATAACCCCATGTACAATGTACACAAAAATGTGGGTGACATTATACACAGAAGTGCATTCTACATGGCAAAATATGGTATATGATTGAAAGAGGAAGATAAAAATCCAAGTTATCCTTCAAATTAATTTAGTTGTGAAATAGACCAATTTAAAGAATTAACCTGAAAAGAGAAGTGGAAAAACTTAAAATCTCAGGGAAAAAAGTAAACACACAAACACACACAAATACACACATGTACACACATCACAAGATAGATGATTTCATAAAATTTATTATTTATTTAATTTATAGCTCCATTTAAGTCAAATGCTACTTGGTTCCAGAAAGGATTAAAAATGACTCAAATTTACCATATTTTGCCTTGTATACTGGGCACCCACGTTTTTGGCCCAAACTTTCAGGAAAAAATACTCCTTCATTTTCATTTTTTAATTCAGCTTATTTATTTATATTTAAAAGTAAAACCAATTATCATATTCCAGGTTATTATTTTGCATATCGATATTATTATTGCTCTTTATTTACACTTTTAATGCATAAGCATAAGTAAAAGAATTGAAAGCATTCATATAGACACAGAGTTAGTACTACACATGTCTAATATGCATCCTTATTTTCCCTCAAAAATTTGGGCAAAAAGTGCTCATTATACACAGCAAAATACAATAACTCTAGTTTCGAATCCTTCACTTGTCTTGTTTCTATTTTACAATGAAGTTGCATCCCTGTTACTGTCTACATGACAAATAATTTTTTTAAGGATCCAGAGAATTTTTTAAATTGATATTGTCATTAAGATAATTGTAAATTCACTTGTAGTTGTTTAGTTCCCCCAGTGGTAACATTTTGCAAAACTGTAGTACAGTGTCACAAACAAAATATTGATATCAATACATTCCACCCATCTTATTGAAAATTTCCCAGTTTTATTTTTACTCTGTGTGTGCTTATGTCTAAGTTCTACATAATTGTATAACACTGTGTAGTTTGTATATCTACCACTACAAGAAGGATACTGAGTAGTTCCAATCCCTCAACATCATTCTATAACCACACCCATCTCCCATAGTCCCTGACCTTCACTCACTTCCTAACCCCTGGCAACCACTAAACTATCCTATATTTTTAATATTTCTAATTTCAAAAATGTTATATAAATGGAATCATATTGTATGTGACCTTTTGAGAATATTTTTCAGTTGTCATGATTCCCTGGAGATTCATCTAGTTTTGGCATATATCAAAAGCTTATTTCTATTTATTGCTGAGTAGTATCCCATAATATAGATACATCATAGTTTAACCATTATCCCATTGAAGGACATAAGAGATGATTCCAATTTTGGAGTATTACAAATAAAGCAACTTTGAATATTTATATAAGGATTTTTCTGTGAATATAAATTATCTGTGAAATAATGCCCAAGGGTACAATTATTGAGTCCTATAATAGTTGTATGTTTAGCATTATGAGAAACTGCAAACTATACCTGATTGACTGTACAATTTCATTTTTCCACCAATGATGTAAGAGTGATCTAGTGTCTCTGCATCCATGCCAGCATTTAGTGTTGTCAATGCTTTTTAAATTAATTTAGTTTTAGTTTTAGTTTTTGTTTTTTAGGAATAAGAAGCATAATTGGTAGGTACGAAATAGACAGGGGGAGGTTAAGAATAGTATAGGAAAGGAGAAGTCAAAGAACTTATACATACGATCCATGGACATGAACTGAGGGTGGGGAATGCTGGAGGGAGAGGTGGTACAGGGAAGAAGGGAATAAAGAAGAGAAAAAATGGGACAATTGTAATAGCATAATCAATAAAATATAGTTAAAATTGTATTTTTATCATTTATTCTATTACAGTTGTTCCTGGTTTTTCTTCCTTTCCCCACCTCCACCCATTCCCACCCTTTCCCCTCCCTAAGTCAATTTCCATATTGTCCCTGTCTATGGATTGTGCATACATACTCTTTGGTTAATCTCTTCACCATTTTTATTTAGCCAACTGGTAGGTGTATAGTGTCCTCATTACTTTTTTTTAATTTTAGGAGGTCATTTTGCTAAGTCCTTCTCTTCAGAAATATTTCTGTGATACTCAGAGGAGTAAAAAATGACCCACCCAAGACCCTGATTATTATCTGTAGTATCAAGCTCAGTTCTAGATCTAGTGAAATGTCTGCTTCTTCCTGTGAGCTTACATGTTATTGGCTACTGGAAATTTGGGTATCACTCATTATGTTTATAGTTCCATTTGATTTCTGATTATCTTCCTGGAGCTTTCTCATATTTTACTACATAATAGTTAAGACAAGGCCCCAACATGTAATACGATTTTACAAATCATTTGGAGAAATTTAAACGGATTGATAACATAATGCAATGTAATTCCTATTAGATATAACTGTTGTAAGATCAACGTTAGTAACTTTGGACAGCTTTGATATAGTAGGCAATTAGACAGACATGAGCAGAGTAGGACTGATAAGCCAGGTACAGAATGTCACCCAAAGCAGAAAGCTCTGGTGCCTAGCAACACACAACTGTAGGGTGGGACTTCATCCCCAGGGTGATCTTTCCTCCCCAAGCATGCTGGCCATGTGGTTTAAATCCCTCACCTTTCATATCTTTATTCATGCAGCTCAGACCCTCCCCTGACGTTACCTCCCTTGGCATGTCACCAGTTATGTGGTAGACCCCTTTTAGGGAGGAAACAACTAGGCCTAGAGAATAGCTTCATACTTCCATTCAAGCCCTTGGGTGACCACTCCCTGAAGCATTAATCCTCAACACAGTGAGGTTCTGATCCACATCAAATAATCTTAAAAACAAAGCCTCACGTCTGTTGACCACAGAGACAGAGTTTGGGTAAAACCAGAGATGACATCCAGGCCTTGGTTGTTTTTCAGTTCTAGGCCCAGAAAAGCAACAAAACCAGAGAAGGGAAGCCATGGCTGACATCAGGACCAGCTGCAATGACAAATAACCCCTTGCCCTGGTACTGACCAATCAGTGGAGACCACAACCCTGAAAGGACACGCCTGGAAAGCTGATGAATAGTCCGTTGAGATCCTCCCCCTAAGATCCCTGCCTTTAATTTTAATTTTATATTTACTCATTTATATTAAGATCCACTGAGTTTCTATACTAGAAAGTGATCATTTAAACTTAAGCTAAAAAAATTCAAAGCTTACATTCCTGTATTACTGCAAAGAATACAGTGTAAAGGCCCTCCTAGCATGTGTTTGTAGACCTTCAAACATTATTTTTAGGATGACTCTTTTTATCCTCTTCTTTGCTTTATTCAATTTGTCATGGCTTAATTCACAGACTTCTCTCCACATAGATATAGGGTAGCCCTGAGAACTCATTTTAGTAGGTTTTACAGCTTTTGATACCAGGAAAGAGATATCAGAGATTCTAATCCAAGGAAGGACTCTGATTGGATGGACATTTAAACCATAATGGTGGCCAAGATGATGAAGCTCCATGAATGCTCAGGCCAGGTGAAGGACCATTACCCGGACATTGAAATCAAGCCTTCAGGCATACCTTATCCACATGGGCTAAAAAAGTTGTCAAATCAAGGAAAGACAATTCTTCATAGAATTGTATTCAGGGCAAACAAAATAACCATGCACTGTCCAATTTCATAATTTTTTCAGAACAAAAGAAAGAGAGGCTCAATGATTAATTCTTTACCTCTGCTAAATGGAAATGCTCTCAACTTTAAAATTAAAGTCTTTACTCCCCAAAATCTACGTATTCCACTGAGGTTTCAAAGCTTTTATCACTGATATATGTGTAGAACTCATGCTCAGAATATTTTTTTCTTCTCATGTTTAACAATCTCTGAGGATGAAATACATTTTTCAAGCAAATAGTGTAAAGAGGGCAGTATAATATTGAGATGAAAATAATGGGCTATTCTGCACAGTCTTCCAAGGCCTGTTTTGGAGAATTTTATTTTTTCCTATTTGTGTTACCATCAGCATAATTGTCCAGGAATCCAGACACTTTTTTTTTCAAAAAAAAAAATTTCATGCATAACATTACATATTTGAAAATTATTGGAGTGTCTGGAGAAACAAAATTAAATTGGCTGCCAGTGGATTAGTGACTCCAAAAATATACTAATGACTTATTTTTATTTTTTAAATAGCTTATTATTTTAATCTTCATTGTATTTTTTTCCATTACCATTCAATCCCCTTGTACTCCCCTTGACCCCCAGCAATCTCCCCACTGCTGTCCATGTCCATAGTCCTTTTTCTTTTATCAGGGCTCAATCCTTCCAGCCCCTATTTTTTATTGTATTATTTTACATTACCAGTTGTCACCCTTATACCCTCTTCCACCTACACCACTCACTGCTGCAATCACCAGACTGTTGTTCATGTTCATGAGTTCTTTTTCTTTTTTTCTTGATCCCTCTCCCCTTCCCCTCCAGAGTTGCCAGCCTGTTCTCTGTTTCAATCCAGAGTAGAAGACATGGTTTCTGCCTCTTCAGCTATTCCCACTCATGAAGTTGATGGCTAGTGATTGGGATGTACATAACATCCCACTCAACTGCCTCAAGATTCTGTTGAAGCTGATGTCCATCTAGACTTCAGAGGAAGTTCCCAATATTTACATGTCTGTGACCTTCTTGTTTCAGGAACTGCACCAGAAAGATGATCTGTGGCTCAACTGATTTTCCAGAACCTGAATAAGTGCCTCTCATTGGTGGAATCTAATCTGAGTTCAGAACTCTAGCTTCAAGAAAATCTGAGGTTTATATTATGTTGCTTTCCAGATTTTGTAATACTGAAAGAAAGGCAGGGTTGCATGCCATGTACCAATAAAACTTAATATATAATATAATTATATATGTGTGTGTGATTATGTATATAAATAGTCATTATATATATATACACACATACACCCAGTAAATTTCCAAAACTTTTGGGGAGATTAGTGTAAGAAATGAAATAAAGGTACATATATTTCATTGTTTTGGGGTAAGATTTCAGGGCATTTAACAGTTTTTACTTTATTTACTCATATGAAATAAAATATGTAGTCAAGACTATTTCCTATGTGCTATGTAGCAAATAGTAATTTTTAAAACTCTTCTCTCTTCAGTAATGTTGCTTGTATGATTACAGCTAAGGAAGAAAATGGCATAATGACACTGGGCATCGTTATGGCACTCTGTGATTGGGCTAAAATGACAGCAACTTTTGAATCAGTACTTTAAAAAATCAGTAATTTTTCCTTGTGGAAGCAACCTATACATTCCATGTCTCATTTTTTTTTCCTCTAGGCCTACACAAGAAGGCATAGCAATTATTTCTCAAGTTTTTATTCTTATTCTCTAGTGTAAAATACATTCTTGATGGGCTTTATCAACTTTTCTTTTTCCTTTTTTTAAAGAGATTTTAGCAGAACACAGAGTGAGACTATTTTCAAACTGATGGGCTGTCTATCACACTTCCTTCACACAAATAGGCATTCTTGACAAGATGTGTACTGTTGATGCATGTTTTTGCAGTCTATCCATAAGATTAAGTTTAGGAAGAAGAAGAAAAATAGATTATTATTTGGTCAGTGAATCAAAGGTTTCATTAATATACAGCAATCAATGTCTTCACTGGCATGCTGGGGTAAAAATTATTTAAAAGGTTTTAACCTTGTTATTCAAGCTGTCTCATTCCCTGTCTGATTCCATGTGACAGTTGGAAGAAATCTGCTTTGAAGTACAGCTTTTTTGACATTGATATTTAATTTTTATATATTTATTATTTTCAGTAAAACTATATTGCTGAAAACTATAATGCTCAGTAAAACGTTGTTTAAAGCAATGTTCATGAGACTTTAGCTTCCCTAAAATGCCTTACCCACAGTTTTTCAGTCGGGATAAACAAGGAAGTACTTGTGGGTAAGCACACAATTTCCTGGGTGGGTGAATTAAATACAAGCATAGAAAAGAGAAAATCATAAAAATTCTATGGAAGGTATCAATACATTAATGCATGCAAATTGGTTATTTAAAGCCATTATATTAATACACTATGGCCAAACTTCTGCAGCTGGTAAGTTTCTAATGAAACACAAATTGTGTTAATAAAATATCCTGATATTTTTAACACTTTTAGTATTTCCTACTAATCACCAGACATTTAATAATGACAGCTTCTTTTATCATTTTTTGACACCACAAGTAGAAGTATTCTATGAGGTAAGAAACATATACACTATAAAGGAAATGTCTTGAAACTATTTAGAATCAATTTTTTGAGATTTAGTGCCTTTCAGAGTAATAATACTTCTGATTTGAATGATGTCTTTCTTAATACATCAAATGATTTAAAAGCTATTAACTGATTTATTTTGATAATATATAGAATCTGTTGCACTCAAGAACATGAGATGACTTCCCCTTGGTGAAATTACATTTATCTATATCTATATCTATATCTATATATGTATGTAATGTGTATATATATAGATATATAGATATAGTATAGATAGATAGATACAGATATAGATATATCTAATGTTTATATATATGTGATGGTGAAATTACATTTATATATAAAGCAGAGTGTATATATATTCACATATATATACACTCTGCTTCATCATATCAGCTGTTAGGGTTTAGGTGGGAGATGAAGAGGCTAACTAAAAAGGTAACAAACTATATAATAAAGATAATAAAATGAAAGCAAACTTTGTTCACAGAGGACATGGATATCCCTGGATCCTTCCATTTCCCAACCTAGTTAATTATGAGACAAATTCTCCTGGTTGCAAAATATCAAAAATAGTTTTAACCTGAGAAAAATATTCCTAAGCTATAAAAAAGAACCATTTATACCATTAAAAATTTATTTATTTATTTATTTATTTTTTACATTTTAACTTCATTGTTAGTAGCTCATTTCTATGATGAATAATATTTTAGCTTCACTCTCCCTTTATCACAGACAGGGAAAAGTCAACACAGATGACAGCAGGGGGATATCATTACAGATGGGTAGCCTAGAGGAGAATTACATAAAATACATATCATAGACTAGCTGTGGTACTTTCAATGTAGAATGCACACTGGGTGCACAGGCGTGCAGCAATTCAGGTCCATATTTAAATTACCATTCTCTATTTTGTTTTCCAAATTTCCCCTACTTATTAATCAGGTAAAAGTACCTTTTATTATTCACTGATTAATCCCAGAAATAATAAGAAAAAAAGCTCTGTCTTTTATAATACTTTGTAGACTTTAGAATTCATTGATTCATATTGCTGTTTGATTTATTCTGGGATAATTTCTTCTAAATTGATATAATTCAGTTATTGCCTCACATAATTAAAAAATAATAATTTTATATTTCCCAATAAAATGAATGTCAGATATAAACTTAAGAATTTTTTTATATTCACAAATCCAAGATGTTTATTCATATATTTGAACTTCTGCAATAGCTGTTATCCAAATCTGAAAGCTCAAGAATAAAGTAGAAAAAAACAACTGTCACTAAAACTTACTTAAACATTAGTAATTGGTAGAGAAATTTTTGCTTTCAACTAAATACTAGAAATTAATGTTATACATACATTATTAAGAGACATTTAATTCTGATTTACTTAAAAATGTTTTGCAAAGTCTGAAGATTAAGAAGAAATATATATCTTCATCTATCTATAAAAACATATGTCTATCTATGACATCATAGCTGAAAATATGATTAAAACATATATTCAGATTACTTTTGGAAGAATTTTTCAACAGCTTTTCAAAACTATTTCTGAATAAGACACTCAATTAGTTATAACCTAAAACCTCCAGGCATATTAAAAATTAAATGGGGGATGGGGTGAGGTGCAGCACAGAGAAAAATCACCTGAAGTTCTATCTTCTGGAGGGGTCTGTTACACATTTTGTAAGATTACATTTGCCTCATAAATCTTAATGTGTAAAACAGGTGTGATCACATTTTGTGTGAAATTATAAACCTTAATTATTCACTTAACTTTAAATTATCATTGTTTCCCAAGCCATTACCCAAAAATCTTTTCCAGGAACAGAGGACTAATAACTATTATGTACAGATATGTTCGTTGGCCACTGTGAACACCACTACATTGGATGAGGTAAAATAGTGCAGGAATTCCTTGGAGTAGATCTATTGAACCAATATGTAACAAACTTTGTGATTTTCTACACAGCCATCTCTATTTCTTAGTAATCTGTGTTATGTAGTTACACTTGGTTAATAGCTTTTTCCTTGTTTATTCCTTCCTTTTCTTTTTCCTTCAAACATTAACTGATTTACCCAAATAGTCCTGGACTCACCTAATCTTTCTTTTATATGTTAAACAAATCACCTATTATCTAGTAATTTACAGGTATTTGTGCTGCGTTTTGGGAATAAAGGAGTGAGCAAAAACAGAAAGGTCCTTTTGTATATCTTACTCTGTCTGGTGAGGGAGGAGCCACCAGTAATTACTCTATGGAAAATTTATTGAACAAGATTATAAGTGTAAAAGAACATACCAGTTAGACATCTATTGAGGAGAACCACCCTGCCCACCCATTGTGTGTTTTTTTCTGGCATAATTGTGAAGTGCCCTTACACTCTCAAAAACATCTTATGTTAGATAATGGGTTATATAGCCATGGTATAAAACAGGTTTTTATGAAAAACAAATATTCTGATTGTCTCAATTACTTCCTTGTGATGAAAGAGCTAATAAATGGTAGAAATACACAGCTTCATGGGACAGGCAAAGCTTGGCTTTGGAGTGACACAGATCATGGGTGAGTGACATCTCACTACCAGATCTGTGATTTTAAAACTTGACCTAATTCAGTAACCCTTTGAGTCATGATCAATGTGAATTCTAATGTGATCTTTAAAGGGCACTACAGTGTAAACAGCACTGTTAGAAGAGAGAGTTCTCTTACCCACTGGCTTTTCTACAATAAGGGAGCCCTCGCAAGGCCCTTAAACATAGATAAAATTGAGGAAGAATTTTTGAAATTTTCAGAGTGCTAGTGCAAAGACTATTCTGGATTAATCAAGTGGCAAAAAAAAAGATAGTATAGACAAGTTCGTCTTCAAACATGATATGAGAACTCAAGGATTGACATGGTTACCCTTCAATGCATAGAGTTAGTAGAAGTAAGTCTCCACTTCACCTAGGAGAAGTGTATTAACTATCTGTGTTTATATTACAACTTCTAACTTGAAGTTCAAAGAAGTAATAGTTTACTATAGAAAGGACTGTAAGAAATTACTATGAACAACTATATGCCAAGAAATTTGAAAACTGGTGTGAAATGGATAAATTTCTAGAAAAATATAATCTTCCAAATCTGAATGAAAAAGAAGCAGAAAGCCTGATAACAGCTGATGAAATCAAAGCAGTAATCAAAAAACTCTTGGCACGCAAAAGCCTTGGACTGTACAGCTTCACAGGAGAATTTTACAAAACATTTAAGGAAGAGCTAACCTTTACCCTTCACAGACTATTCCAAAAAAATGAGAAGAGGGATGACTCCCAAACTCTTCTCATGAAGCCAGCATCATCCTAACCCCAAAACCAGACAAAGACACAACAAAGAAAGAAAACTACAAGCCAATATTGCTGATAAACATAGATCAATATTTTCTTGAGCTAAAATCCTCAACAAAACATTGGAAAACTGCATCCAGCAATATATTAAAAAGATCACGCACAATGATCAAGTGGGATTCATCCCAGGGATGCAAGGATAGTATGATATTCACAAATCAATAAATGTAATACATCACAAAAACAAAATGGAAGATGAAAATCTCATGATCATATCAATAGATGCTGAAAAAGCATTTGATAAGGTACAGCACCCATTTATGATACAAACACTCAGCAAAGTGGGAGTAGAGGGAGCATACTCCAACATAATAAAGGACATATATGAGAAAACTACAGCTGACATCATACTCAATGGGCAGAAACTAAAAGCTCTCCCACTAAGATCAGGAACAAGACAAGGATGCCCGCTTCACCACTTCTATTCAACATAGTATTGGAAGTCCTAGCCACAGCAATCAGACAGAAAAAGAAATAAAAGTCATCTAAATTGGAAAGGAGGAAGCAAAATGTCACTGTTTGTAGAT
Source organism: Desmodus rotundus (assembly GCF_022682495.2). NCBI lineage: Eukaryota > Metazoa > Chordata > Mammalia > Chiroptera > Phyllostomidae > Desmodus > Desmodus rotundus. The sequence goes on along the minus strand of NC_071388.1, from coordinate 69,397,187 downwards.
GACATGATAATGTACATAGAAAACCCTGTAGATTCCACCAAAAAACTACTCAACCTAATAAGTGAAATTGGCAAAACAGTGGTATACAAAGTCAATATTCAGAAATCTAATGCATTTTTGTACACCAACAATGAAATATCAGAAACAGAAATCAGGAAAAAATCCCATTTAATATAGCAACAAGAAAAATAAAGTACCTAGGTATAAACCTAACCAAGAAGATAAAAGACCTGTACTCAGGCACTACACAAAATTGAAGATATTAAAGAAGACACAAACAAATGGAAGCACATACTGTGTTCATGTATAGGAAGAATTAACATCAAAATGCCCATACTATGCAAAGAAATTTATAGATTAAATGCAATCCATATTAAAATACCAGTGACATATTACACTGATATAGAATAAACATTTCAAAAATATATATTGAACCATAAACTACCCCAAATAGACTCAGTAATTCTGAAAAGGAAGAACAAAGAAGGAGGGACCATAATACCTGACAGGAAATTATATTACAAGACCACTGTAATCAAGAGTTTGGTACAGGCAACAGGCATAAGATTAGACATATAGATCAGTGGAACAGAATAGAGAGTCCAGAAATAAACCCAAGTCTCTATGGCCCAATAATATTCAACAAAGGGGGCAGAGGCATAAAATGGAATCAAAATAGCTTTTTCAATAAATGATGTTGGGAGAGCTGGACAGCTACATGCAAAAAAAAAAATGAAACTTGATCATGAACTTACACCATATACAAAAATAAACTCAAGATGGATAAAAGAATTAAATGTAAGTCGTGACACCATAAAAGTCCTAGAGGAGAATATAGGCAAAAAAATCTCAGATATTCCATGCAGCAATATTTTCACTGATATGTCCCCTAGGGCAAGGGGCATAAAGGAAAGCATAAACAAATGGGACATCATCAAAATAAAAAGCTTCTGAACAGCTAAGGAGAACATTAGCAAAATGGAAAGGGAACCAACCATATGGGAAAATATATTTGCAAATGATACCTCAGACAAGGGTTTGATCTCCAAAATATATAAAGAAGTCATGACCACACTCCAGGAAATCAACCAAATTAAAAAATGACAAAAGACCTGAATAGACACTTCTCCATGGAGGACATACAGAGGGCCCAGAGACATTTGAAAAGATGCTCAGCATCACTAGCCATCAGAGATGCAATTTAAAACCACAATGAGATACCACTTCACACCAGTCCGAATGGCCATAATACAGAAATCAACAACCAGTGCTGGTGAGGTTGGGGAGAAAAGGGAACCCTAGTATACTGCTTGTGTGAATGCAAACTGGTACAGCCACTGTGGAAAACAGTATGGAATTTCCTCAGAAAACTAAAAGTGGAACTGTATTTTGACCCAGTAATTCCACTGCTGGGATTATACCCTAAGAATCCTGAAACACCAATTCAAAAAGAACCTATGCACCCCAATGTGCATAGCAGCACAATTTACAGTAGGCAAGTGCTGGAAGCAACCTATGTGCCCAAAGTAAATGAGTGGATCAAAATACTATGGTACATTTTCATGATGGAATGCCATGTAGGAGAAAGAAAGGAGGAGCTCCTATCTTTCACAACAGCATAGATGGAACTAGAGAACATATGGTAAGTAAATAAGCCAGGCGGTGACAGACAAATACCACATGATCTCACCTATAAGTGGAACCTAATAAACAAAACCAATAAGCAAGCAAAATACAACCAGAGGCATTGAAATAAAGAACAAACTGACAGTAACCAGAGGGGACTAGGGAGGGTATAAAATGGGAAAAAGAGGAAGAGTCATCAAGAAACATATATAAAGGACACATAGACAAAGCCAAAGGGGAGTAGGATCGAGAGTGGGAGGTGGGGATGGGTCAGGCTGGGGGAAGTGGTTGGGGGAATATAGAGACACCTGTACTTGAACAACAATAGAAATAATCTAACATCTCAGAAATGGGAAAAAAAGGATAAATTTTGTGAGTGTGGACACATACAAATTCCAGTTTAAGTTATTTTGGTATTCTGTATAACGTGTCTGAGGCAATAATTTTATGTGACGTGCTGGGTACCTTTAATGAAATGTAAATCTGTATAGGGACTGTGGTTTGAGGAACCATCTTAGTTTGCTGCAGGATGCTGGTGTAGCACGATGTGACACACACACGCTGAGCAGCCTTCCACAGGCTGAGCTTTGGTACAATCATACCGTCATGCGTATGATTTGATCCCATGGGATTTATATACAACAAAAAATAATATTTTTTGTAATTTTCTGTAAATAGTTCGCTTAATATGAGGTGTTTGGATGTTTATCCTATAGATCATAAACCCAGGAACTTTGCAAAGTGTGCTCATTTGATTTGTTTTGTATTGTTGTTCAAGTACAGTTGTCTCCATTTTCTGCCCACTTTCCCCCACCGCACTGGCCCCAACCTCCCACCCTAAATCTTTCTCCACTTTGGCTTTATCCATGGGTCCTTTACACATGTCCCTTGACAACCCTTCCCTTTCTTTTCCCTATTATCTTTCTTTTCTTTCTTTCTTTTTGTTTTTGGAGGACTCACATGGCACTAAATATTTTCTCATGGTATGTCATAATGAAAAACAAAGATGTGTAACATTAAATAAGTTAGGAAAAAAAATTAAATTACATTTCTGGTAGGCAAATATCACCTTTATTTTTAAAAGTGTATTTTAGCTGAAAATATGATTAAAATATATATTTGGATGATTTTTTGGAGGACTTCTTGGTAGCTCTTAGAAAATTAATCTTAAATTATGTTTTCAACTAGTAAATTCAAGTATTCAGAGAATCAAATTTTAAAGAAAAATAATGATAATCAGTCCTGCCTGGTGTGGCTCAGTGGGTTGAGTGCCAGCCTGTGAACCAAACGCTTGCCAGTTCGATTCCCAGTCTAGGGCACATGCCTGGGTTGGGGGCCAGGACCCCAGTAGGGGGTGTGAGAGAGGCAACCACACATTGATGTTTTTCTCCCTGTCTTCCCCTCTAAATAAATAAATAATACATAAATAAATAAAATATTTTAAAAAGAAAAAATAGTGATAATCATGTTAACAATGAGTAGAATTTGTCATATTATAAATTGATATTTATTACACAACTAACATTCTAATTTCATTTTACACATCTTAGGATATTATTGATTTCATATGCTGGATTGTTTTCCATTTCTGTGTATCAGTTTTAATACGCACCTAAATCAGAAATATGCTGGAAGAAGGGCTTGACTACTGGAGTGCATGAGAGGGGCTACTGCCCTGCACTTGTATGTTTTCCAGATTGTTTTTCTAAATATTCTGCTTACATAGTTTTCTTACTCAATATTGCTCATATATATTGAAACCTACAAATTGAAATTGTATCAAAATAAGCTTTTGCAGACTGGAAAGGAATGGTAGTGTTTCTTTTTCACTTCATTTTGGTTTCTTCATGTGAGGGAGAAATTTGGCTGTTGACGGAGGGAAGCTGTGCTGGTAGCAGAAGGAAACACTATTTCTATTCTGCTTCTAACTTAAAGTTATCTAACAACATTCAGGGATGCCTTTCTAAAAATTAACAGGTGACCTGTCTGACCTTTATGATTTTAGCCCTGCAGGGTTATGTTTCTGTTATGGGTTTATAGTGTCCCCCCAAAGGTAGTAAAATCTTAGCCCCCAATATCTATGAATGTAACCTTATTTGGAAATAGGGCCTTTGCAGATGACCGGGTTCAAAATAGTGAAGAGCTACTCACAATTTACTAGCGTATTTCTTCTGTATGTGTATGGAGAGCAATTTCTGTGAATGAGTTAAAGATTAAGACTCTCAAATGCCACACTTGTCACCTAAGAAGGATTTAGGATAGAAAATAGAGTTTGTCATTGGGGAGGCATCAAGTATTCCTTACTTGCAGCTGTTTCATGTCCCACTGTTTACCTGCAAGGAGAGGAGATGTACACCAGGTGAGTGTAATGTTTGACATGAGGTAAATGTCACAGACCCCACAGAAGCCACTATCTTTTGTTACAATTCCACAGACCTAGTTTTCATAGTCCTTTCAAGAGATATGCCTAGAATCATCACACTCAGCGAATGCTGAAGCTATGTCTTCCTATCAAGCATTTTTAGTTCTCTTAGTCCAGGTGAAATTTGCCACAGAGGTTATCTTTACCATAACCTTTGTTGCTTAGAAATGCAGCATACCATATCTTGTGAGGCTGCCAGATTAACAGAGGTAAAAAGTTAACCTAAGGTCAAATCCTCATGAAGAAGGAGGAAAAGCTTTGTTAATCTGTCACCTACAACATATGGGAAACAATATTAATGGAATTAAGCTACTCGCCAGTTGTATTTTGCACTCATACATTAAATATATTAAACCATCGAGTATTGTGCTATACTCAGCTCAATACTTCAGGCTGTAGTATTACCCCTTGCAAAGGTGAAAACACAGATATCCCGTATATTTATGCAGAAAGCATAATCCTCATTAAGTAACTAATAAATTTGTTGAGACTCTATTCTCTTCAGTGTTTCTCTCCTCACTCATATTACTGTCAAGTTCCTGAGGACTCTCCCCTGTGGCATACCCTGTATTTATTCTGTTATACCCCTTTGAATATTTTCTTGCTAAATATTTTACTCATAGGACTTTTGTGCAATCAACTTTATCAGGAATTTTATTCTTTAGGAATTTATAAAATAATTTATAAATAATCTGTTCATAATTTTGGAATGTATATTGTTTAATTAATAAAGTTGTTTTAAGATTTTAGTAATATATTTACATGTTACCAAGAACAGTAATCTTTAAGTCATTAGCTTCAGGGAATGATTATCATAGGATATTCAGGAAACATATCTAGTATTACTTTGAGCAAGCATTCTATTCCAGTGCCCTGATATCATTTAATCATGTTTTATTGTCTCCATGTGTGAAGTTCACTCTCTGTATTAAATGTCTCATTTTTATTTTGCTTCATCATTGTTTTGATGTTAAGTCATTTTTCTATTCTCTTTTCTTGTATTTATTAATAACATATATTTACCTTTTATATTTGAGTTGACTTTCCTGTTTTTAATTTTTGTAATTGAACTTCTTTATTATTGCTCCAGAACAAGAATTTCAAACAAAATATGACCACACAAACACACATACTGACCCTTATCAAGAAGCAAAATCAGATAGATTTTGATATTGATTGTGTGCAAATATGGTTTCCTTACATCTATGCCTTCTAAGAAATTTCATAAACCTTGTCCTTCTGAATTTGTATGGAGTGCCTAAAAAACATGCACACACACATCTGCAAACTGCAATGCATTCATTAATTGCAGTGATTCATGAGACACTATAGAGCATGTTAATGTAAGTCTTTTTATAAAGGCAAAGGATACTATAAAGCAAATGAAAGAGAGGGAGAAAGAGAGTTCAGGCAAAAATTGAGGGCCTAAAACTTTCCAGAAGCACTTCTCTTAAGTACTTTTTGTAAATATAAGAGTGTGTTTTTCCCTCTAGATTGAATCACCAAAACTTGTGCAATGAGTACTGGTTTGGGGAGAGCTACTTGAAAGTTTTTAGTAGGGTCTTTTGTGACCCTTTGTTTACATAGTTAATTGAGGCTGTGTAACTGGTTACTCTAGGTGTAAGCTGTGATAAACCACCTGGGCTTGGGTGCCACAAGGGAGTTTCAGAAACAGCATGCACTAAATCATTACCCCAGTGCCTTATTTCAGCCAAGAGTCAGTGCTATATCTCCAGGTATCCCCCAGAGCTAAGCACAGAGCTACGTGAATACACGTGAATGTAGCTATGTTAAATACTGTATTTGGCCATGTATAATGAATGAGCACCCATGTTTTGGGCCCAAGCTTTCAAGAAAAAAATCTTTCATTTTAATTTTTTAATTCAATTTTTATTTATTTATATTTAGAAACAAAACCGATATCATACTCCAGGTTATTATTTTGCATACAGATATTTTTATTGCTTCCTAGAGTTATGCTTTTAACACATAAGCATAAGTAAAAGAATTAAAAACATTTATATAGATATGTAATTAGTACTATGCATATATAATGCATATCTTTATTTTCCCTCAAAACTTTTGGCCAAAAAGTGTGCATTATATGTGGGAAATTACGGTATTAACTATATGTATAACTATATGTTAATTAAACCATTTTATTAAAAATAAGTAAAATATTAAAAATTCAAACAAATTCAAATTTATTTTTAGAAATGTTAAGTATACATATATAATCAGGTAGTTTTGCTATGTGAAAAATCATCCCAAGGATTTAATAGCCTAAAACTACAAGCATTTATTTCTTTCCAATAGCACCTAATTCTGCTACTTAATGATTTGTTTGGGCTCAGCTAGGTTGTTCTGTGAGTCTAGAAAGGGTTTTGTCCACAGTCAAATGCTGAGTTGATTGAGTGTGGTTGCTTTGTAAGTTCTTGGCTGGAATGGTTCATGTCTGCTTCACATGGTCTCTCATTTCACAGCAAACTATTCAGGACTTCTTCATATGGTGCCTTGGTGGGGTCCCAGTAGGAGTGGAAATCTTCAAGGCTTTTTAATGTCTTAGAGCCGGTACAATGCCATCTATGCTACATTTGATTGGCCAAAACGAATATCATAGTTTGTATTCTCTAGAACCAGATACTGTTATAGTATTTGGGATATCAGTTATTTACTACGAACTAACATCTATAAAAGGAAAAGAGTAAACAGAATTGGACTGACAGAGAAGTTGATCTGTGATGCAGGTTCAACACTCTTAGCCAACATAGTGAGCTCTGGACTAAGGCTTGCCTGTCAGATTGTCCTTCATTGGGCCACAGTGTCTTGGGCCTTATTCTCTTCTTTTGCTCATGCTCTGAAATTAAGCCTCTTGGAAAGAAAAGTACTTTAAGTGATAGGGCTTTCTGTAACTGAGGCAGAGTGACCGATGTATACTCTGAAATGACTGTGTACCTCAGAGTTGGACACTAAGTCTTTACTTGAAGAGGAACCTTGGTAAAACATTTCTGAATGTATCGCAGTAAGTCATAAGTCCAACTCACATTCAACGGGACAGAAAATGGATTGACATCTTAATGCAAGGAGCATGTGGTATGAGCTGTGACCATGTTTGCAAACTTTCATGATCAGAGATGCAATGAGCACAATTTGTACTAATACAAATATCTTAATAAATGAACTGCAAAAAAGCAAAAGACAAAGAAGCTTATCTAGAAGGTATGTTTTTTGGTAAGTGAACAAAGTAGCACATCTATCTACGTATTCCTAGATGAAATGGTATGATCTCTCAGCTCTTAGGTATAACTCCTGTCAACTGTACATTCAGCATCATAAATAAAATTCTTAGAATGCAAAGTGGTTTCACATTAGAATTAATGGCCTTATCATTTTCCCATTCTACACAGGCTAAGCACTTTCATTAACTTCACTGTCTGAAATATGATGTGATTGGCAGTCATCAGTTATTAACATTTGATGTAGCATAGTCTGCTGAAAAGAGAAACTTGGGCAAGAGGACTGAGATGTAACCGAAGATAGTCACCTAAATTTTGTAATGATTCTGGGCAGAACCTTTCTTATTTGTGTCCTCATTTTTTGTAAAATTGAGACCCCTCCCCATATAAATTCTTTGACCTCTTTATCTTTCACCTCTTTTAGTGGCACGCAGTCTGTGACCTCTGTTTTCAAAAATATTTTTCTTTAGGAACTTATTTAATTTAGCAAATGCTTCCTATTAAAGTCTTAGTTTAATGTATCCGCTTGTATTTTACTCCACATTGATTTTTTTTTTTACTAGACTATCTTTCCTGAGTCTGCATCTTGGTACAGCTCCCTTCTCATTTTGCAGAGGTGAGCTATCAGATGTCAACTGCTCTATCGTTCTACATGCTACATGTTCCTCTAGCCATCAGAAGTAATTGTGGATGAGTAAAGGAAAGCCTTACATTCTTTTGGGGGAAAAACATCACTTGAGGATCTGTTCTTTACATTAGGTAATTCTTGATAAGTGGTGTCTTACAGTGAACAACCCTGAATATGCTGCCTTCAGGGAGATGTTCTTTCTTTCTAGTGATAGGTCTCAGCTGTCAGTTCCCAGCTGACAAGTGACAGTCACTTGTCACAAACTCCCCCAAACTTTGCACTCTGAATCTAAGCACTGTGCCACCAACATCAGTGACTATGCCCTGGACATGATAAATGCTGATAAGAGATATTTTACAGCTATCTCGATAAATTCATCGCAGCAGTGCCAACAGCTAATGTGTGGGATAATACTGTTGCCAATATGTACTGTGGAGAAAAATGTGTCTCAATGGACTGAAGAGAAAAACCAAATTGTAAGTAAATACCCTATCAATAAAGAATGTGCTCAGAGTAATTAAGAACTATCAGGATATGATATTATTTACTCATTTTACTATGGAGAAAAACGGTGCCAAGGAACAGCTAGTAGAGAAATTTAGATGAATAACAAGAACTGAGCTTAAGTAAATTTGGGCCATTCTGTGAATTTATACTTAATTCATGATTATAAATGAAACATTTTAACGTTATAAATGAAAGTTACAGTTAATATGTTCAGATAGGTCCAAATGTTTTTCTAAAATTGCAGAAAAACAGCATTATTCCTTGGCTAAAGTTTTATCCTGAGTCATCCAAAGGAAAATGCTTTCAAGCTATACTATATATATATATATATATTTTATCCAAGAGTATTATTTCCCTTCCTTGTTTCAGAAAACAATAGATGGGGTTGGAATATACCATATTGACAATTAGTTTATTTAGGAAAATTTTCCTCAGAAAACAAAACTGGAGTAAGATTTGACTATCATGTGAAGAAATGAATAGAACTAATTAATGAATTCTGGTATCAATGGATGAAAAAGTATGGATTTTTTCCATACTTCTTTTTCCCCTAATGGATTGCTGTGTGTCCTTTGTCTCCAAGTTCCCTACCTATCTTTCCACTTACCATCTGCATCAATCAATAAAAAATGCTGCAGAATATTGTTTAGATCTTTGGATCTCTGGTATTGAGCAAATTTACATTTTAACTATGGAAAATGTGAAAAGTAGTAAAAATGATGAGAGAAGATTATGACTTGGTAGTTTTCTTCATTGAACAAGTTCCAGTTGGATTTATGTGACATTGATTATCTTAGAACAGCATTTTCAACCTTTTCCATCTCATGGCACACACAATCACTAAAATTCTGTGACACAACAAAAAATACATTTTTGCCAATCTAAAAAATAGTTATAACTTTGATTCATTCACACCGGACAGTCATTGCTGTGTTGGCTGCTGTCTTTTTTTTTTTTTTTTTTTTTTTTTTTGGACAATTGAAGAGAAAAGAAGTCAGTGTCCTTGACTAAATAGTCAGGTATGGCATGTTCCAAAAGTTCCTGTAGCACATCTGTTGAAAATCATTGGTTCAGGAGGGCAAGGTGCAGGAATATCACCTCATGGTTAAGTAAGGATTCTCTGATTCAATTGAGGCACTCAATACTTTTGCTTTTGTCCAAAACTTTGTATTATATACCTTAAATTATTCTGTATATTACATTTTAGAATTTAGCACATAAGGGAAATTTCATATATAAATGTTAGGTAGCTCAACATACCACATTTCTAAATGATTTTTGTCCCCACATGACTTCTGTTTTTCATAATCCCCTAAACACTTCAGTTGGAAATAGAAGACATGTTTCTCAAAGTGGCTGCTTAAATTTGAAATTCCACAGCTAAGAGGATCAAGTAGGTAGTAACTTGGCAAGTGTATTTTTATAGGCTTTATGGTAAAGAAGCTAAAATGAAGCATAATGTAGGAGAGATCATTAATTACACATATACAGAATCTTTCATTCTATCTGGGTTGTAAATCTTTCTTTCATTTTACAGTGAAGTCAGCTGAATTCATATTTGCTTTTTATTTATGGTCTTTTGCTAGATGCTTGAAATAGATAAAGCAAAAGCAAGAGAAGATATTCATCAGCACACATTCCTGTGACATGTGAAGTTGATGTTACTCTTTCAAATCAGAATTGAGCCACAGTTGACTACTCACTCCCCTCCCTGACATTGAATCAGTGCCATCTTCTTCACCCAGTTCCAAAAGGAAAGGTGGAACGAGAAAAGCACAGGTGGTACCACCTACTGTAAATTTTTTAGTTCTTCTTAACTCAGTAACAGCTGTCGGGCTTTTTGCGGTCTGCAAAAAGCAAAACAGGGCATATAGTGCAGGCCGTTGACACTGTGCAACAGCACTGTTTGTTTGCTCAGATCATGCCAACCAATGACAACTTGAGGAGTGTTTCCTTTTCAGGCTTTGGGTAAAATTCTTCAACCTTGACAGCCTTCCTTGCTAATAGTGCTGTTGACTTATTGATTAATTCTGGACACATTGCAAGTTATATAACTACCATGTATTTTAATCTCAGTAATTTGAGAGTGTGTATTATATACTTTAAATGAATTTTAAGAATTAATGAGCATCTGTTTCATCCTATCTAAGCATATGAAGGAGAGAGGTGAAAAGAAAAAGGGATAGATTGTTTTGAGGCTTGGTAATGTTGGTTTAAATGCTTCTTGTCAGTGAGGATAGGTCTTCCCTCTATCCTCTCTCACCCAAAAAGCAGGCTTTCCACTCAGAGGCTTAGTGAGTACAGGAAGAAGTAGAATTGCATACCTTTGATTAGGACTGGGCCACTAAAGAGTCTTAGTCATAAAGCTGGCCCCATTACTGGGTACAGGGAATTCCAACTAGAATAATTAAAGGGAGATGACATATTTGGGCTTGACTGAGGCTATCATTGAGGTCCAAGATGGTTCACCATGATGGCACATGTATAGGGTGGGATAGTCTAAACTGTATCATTAATAAAACAGGTAAACATAATGTTTCCACTTGACCTATTTTGAAACAGAATACTAATTAAATCATAAGTGGAGAGTGGAAAGTGTTCAGAAAAACAGTTCCCAGAGAGCAAGGTTTATAATGATAAATCATCAGCCTGCCCAGGCTGATGAACTTGAGGATATAGAGATATCTTGAAAATGTATTCAAGATTAGACCAGCAAATAAGAAAGTTGATCCTGTGTATTGGTAATAAAATTGAGCCAAGATTGATGGGAGTTGGAAGAGACAAGGGTAATAAAATAATTTGCAACAGTTCTTCTATACACTAAGTATCTCTAAGAATAAAGTTCAGCATATTATACGAAGAATAACTTCATGGCTCCCTGTAGTTCTAGAATCAGGTTCAGCTATTTAAGTTTTAAAACCCCAAGTGATTTCATTGTAGAAGATCCCTTTCCACACTGAAAGTTTATAAACAATGTTTATTGCCTATAAAGGAAATAAATGATGGGCTAAAAAATAACAAATAATAAAAATTGATACATTACCATAAGAATGGTATGGACATCAGGAAGATGTTCAAATTGTTTTGGATTCATTTTCATCTTTAATTAAAATAAATAAAGAGAGAATTTCATACAGATGGTGAGTGGTAAGCAGATGTATGGAGGTGGGTCATCTCATGTGATACACTTTAAATATCTATTTCACAAGAGTAGCTCCCATAAAGGCACTGGGGGAGGGTGTCAATATCTAAAACATAACACTGTGCAATAGTAAAACTGAAAAGAATGTTAGAAATCACCTCATCCAAACTTCTTGCTTTAGAGAGGAGGAAATAAACTCAGAAAGGTAACTTATCCTATCTTTAGACAACCTTAACTATTCCTTCATTTCATCAAATGTAACCCCTTAATTTTCAAACACTGATCTGTAAACTATACTTATGAATCTATGTATAATTGATCTATTCTGTCTTCTAAGAGGGTTTGCAAATATTTGAAGACATTTAAAAATCCCTTTTATTTTTAACATTTATTTGTGTTTGTTTCATAATAAAAAATATATATAATGAAGTACATGGGTACATAGACCTCTCCCTTTCTAGTTATTTTCTGATGACAACTTTATGAAATGGTTATTATCACCATGTTAATTTTTCTTACTTTTTTGTCATTAATATCATTTTTTATTGTTGTTCAAGTACAGTTGTCTGCATCTTCACTCCCCCCCACCCCAGCCACCCCCACCTCCCTCCCCTGATTTCATCCCCCCTTGGTTTTGTCCATGTGTCTTTTATAGGTGTTCCTTAAAACTCTTCCCCTTCCCCCCCCATTATCCTATTTTATAAAAATCCCATTTAATTTTTTTCATTCCCAACTCAATGATTATTTTTGGGAGGGATTTATTTTTTCTGTTGTTCTATATTTATAATTACTTTTCCTATAAAAGTTTTCAATTTTTTTCAGTGCTTGTTCATGCTAAACACTAAAAGAAAATAAATCTATAAGATTATAAATACAATGACTTTGAGTGTCCTCTTTTTGAACATGCCCTTCTTGAACTTTGTACTTCCTAAAATGTAACAAAGTTAAACTCCAGAGTTAAGAGGAAATACAGTAAACCTAAAATGATGCTCTGATTTGTTCTCATTAGCTTAGTAATGCCTTGAGAAGACAATATAAATCTAGAACAATTATAGACATAATGGAGGGATGATGCCAGTTAACCACATACAACCCAATTTTCAATCCATCCTGACATGGCTATCTTTAGCCACAGAACTCCTCCCTTAAAGGTCAAGATCAGCAAGCTTTGCTTCAAATTCAATTTTGACTTTAAAACGCTCATTTGAAAGAACAGAACAGCAGTTTATAATTATTTGTAAATTTAAAAATAGATTTATTTTTAAATAGTGATCAGTGAAAAGCATTTTCTAGAAAATAATCTCTAGTGAGTTAATTAAAAGAATATTTAGAAAGAAACAGAAATAAAGAAGGAAGTCTTATTTACTTGTGCTCATCTGGCAAAGTATTTCAGTTCCATGAGCTTCAGTTTTCTTATTTGTAAACAAATCAGTACTATTTTTACTTATATTTTGAGGTGATTAAACAAGAAGGGTTATAAAGCACTGGAGGATCTGTGTTCTATATAAGGCCATTAGCATATAATGAAGAACTATAACATATACTAGAATTTTTTGTTCTTTCATTGTCTTTCTTGCCATTATTATATTTGAAGATAAAAGGTCATTATGGCTGAATTGGTCTTCATAGGACACATTTACATCATTTTAACAATTCAGATATCTGACATTCTTGTGGTTCCCTGCTTAACATCTTAATATCTTAATTTCTCAACATCTGATCAAACTAATCCTGATAAAGTATACTTTTATTAAACCTAATACTTTCAGCCTATTGCTTATATTTTAGGAAGTTGATATTAATATTGCATATATTTATAGCACATTTACTTCAAGTTTGTTTTCTGTATTATTTTTCCTTTCAGCTAGTGCCTTTCTTTTGTTAGTTCACATCAATCCCCTCTCTTTAGTTTTCTTTCTCTTTGTTATATTTATGCCAGTATAAACATGTAGGATGCTGCATGTCAAGGTATTAAAAGATTATTTGATTCACATGTTTAATTAAAACCATGATTACATAAAGAGCTTCTCTTTACAAATCTTCTCACATCCACAGGAAAAAAAATCATATTAGGAAAATACTTTTCTCTTCTCTTTTTTCCTAAACTTACACAAAACAAAATAGTTATTCAACAGCAAGTATGTTTGAAACTTAATGAGGAGCACCGATGATTAATTACCACAATAGGATGGTGGTGGACCCCCAAAAGCAAAAATTCTTTATCAGTATCACTGTGCTTCTATTGGTTTTACTTATACTGTGAATTTTCTCTTTAATCATTCATCTCTAGTTGAATACCATTCTTAACTAACATTCTGAACTGTTGACTATCTGAAGCCTTTATTTTAAACTATAGCAGTTTATTAGTCTGCTTACTAAATTAGACTATAATTTTTCTTTTCCATATTCATTTATTTTCTATATATTGTGATATTTTTCTGACATTTGCTGATGACTAAAATTCCTCACTATAATTAAAAATTTAATTGTATTTTTACTTTTTTAAATAAAATCATATTGATTTATTTTCACTGAATAGAATTTGTGTCGCCACATTACTTGCTTATCTTAAAACTTGTAACTTCCACTCACTACTGTAAATTTGTGATTCTCACACTAATATTAATTGCCCTTCATGTTCATATATTTTTAATTCAAGTTGCTGTTAAGAAATAAACAGGCTGCTGCTCTGCTCACTCCAGCTCATGGCCAAGGCTCTGGGACTTACCATCATGGATACTCCGTCAGAAGCAAATGGCACTTTCGCCTTATACTTTTTGAAAAAGCTGGGGGAAAACAACTCGAAAACATGTTTTTCTTGCCCATGAGCATCTCCTCTTCCCTGGCCCTGGTCTTCATGGGGGAAAAGGGAAACACCATAGCCCAGATGGTTCAGGCGTGTTCTTTAAGTAAAAGTGGTGACAGAGGTGAAGATCTCCCAGGGTTTCCAGTCACTTCTCACCCAGGTCAGCAGGACTGACATGCGGTACTTACTTGGAAGAGCAAATGAGCTCTTTGAAGAAAAGTCTTATGGTTTCAACTCATCTTTTAAGGATTCCTGCTGCAAATTCTACCAAGCAGGGTTGGAAGAGCTTGACTTCTTCAGAGCTACAGACGAGGGGAGAAGAAATAAACATCTGGACAGCTAACAAGACAGGAGGTAAAATTACAGAGTTGCTGTCTCTACATTGAGTTAATCAAGTTACTTGTCTGGTTCTCCTGAATGCCATCTATTTCAAAGGAAACTGTGGTAATCTGTTTAACAAACAGTAGACCAAAGAAAGACCATTTAAACTGAGCAAGAGTGAGGCGAAACCTGTGGGAATAATGGTTAAGAAATCTACCTTTAATATGACCTGCATAGGAGATATTGTCACCAAAATTGTGGTTCTGCCTAACGTAGGCAAAGAGCCGAATATGATAACCCTGCCGCCTGATGAAAATGTCGATCTGGAAACGGTGGGCAATTTTCTTATGAGAAATTCCCAGAATGGACCAGACCAAATAAGATGAATGAGGAAAATCTGAAAGAGTTCCTCCCTCGATTTGTACTGTAGGGGAATTACGGCACAGGGACGTCCTTCACTCTCTGGGCATCACTTTGAGCGGGACCGGCCAGACTTTTCTGGAATGTCTGGGAGAGAGCTGTTTCTGTCCCAGGTCATACATAACTCCTTTGTGGAGACCAACGAGGAAGGCAAGGAGGCTACGTTCGCCACTGCCGCCATCTGATGTTTGGATGTGCAGGAATCATCCACACGTTCTGTGCTGACCACCCCTTCCTTTTCTATATTCAGCACAGCAAAGCCAATGGTGTTCTGTTCTGTGGCGGATTCTCCTCCCTTAAGTAGATGACCTGCACTGCATGTAGCTTCTCTCCTGTGTCCTAATGACCCACTGTTCCTGTGACACTTCACAATATGCCTGAAGTCTAAAATAACCTATCCAAAAATAAAGGCCCTAATTGTGAAGTCCCCCCCAAAATAAGATACACCATGTGTCAGTGAGCCCAAACTTTTATATTATAAGTCAAAATAATGTATTACTGTTTATAGCTTTTTATATAAGTGCATGTTTAATTAAAATATTTGTATCTTTTATTTCTTCTTATAATCTCATTTTTCCATAGACAGTTAATTTATTTAATTTTACTTTTTTACTGTAATACATGTAAGACTAACAGAAAACTTTACAACCATGCAAACAATATTTAGAGCATAATTGTTTAAGGCAGACACTATTGGAACACAAAATCTAATTAAAAAATACAACTTGGCCAGCCTCTGTAGATGTCCATGTATATGCCCTATCATTGCCACCACAATCCCTTTCTTCCTACCGAACGGACCCACTATTCCATATTTTATAGTAATCACTTTCCTGACCTGTAACAGTTGAAGGATCTGAGCCAAGCCTTTAGTGCAATATGCAGGATTTTCCACAGTGTGAATTTTGCCAATTGCATATTCATTGTTCAACATTTGTCTTTGTATCCTCTGCAAAGGGTCATATGGATACAAAGGCTTGATCAGACCCAGGTCCAAGGTCTTTGGAATGACCATGGTGGCTCTCTGCACTTTCAGCATTAGATAGTAAGTTTGGTTTTCTCTTGAAAATCTGCTTTCCTTATTTACTATTTAATTACCCCTTGAGTTACTTCATATAGAAAAGTCAGGATAAATATTTAATTATTCCTTTTATTGACTATCTTTCCAAGTAATAAAATAGTTCTCCATTATTCATCATAGGTGACCTATTAGCTATTTTTTGAAAATTCTTTAAGAACACATGATTTAAATACAATCATGGGTTTCAATTATTTGCAAATATTATGCTTACTGGAGTTCAAATTGCCTCAACTCTGGCCAGTGGAAATCTCTTAGACATAGTTTCTAATTCTTTTTTTGTCATAACTGGTAGTTTTGATATCTTCTTTAATTTCTAATATGATAAGGTATTTCAGGCTCTACTTGAATATTGTCTGCTCCAGACTTGGAAATAACCATTTTTGCAGGAAGTCCTAGTCTCTGTAGGGGGCAGTGGTATTTCAATGTTATAATCTAACTGGTGTGGATGTTCATTGCTACTAGGCCAGTCATCGACTTTAGTCCTTTGGTGAGGACTGTGTTAGGGAACCTATGCGTATAGTTATTATCTTCCCTTTTTCCTACACAAAAAAGTTTGGTTCTCAATAACACAGAAAGAATTTGAATATCTTATAATTACCTATTTGCTTTTTCCACATTTAACACGGCTATCACTTGTTTCACATTTTCTTTTGTTGAAATACCAAATACTTTCATCCATTTTCTTACACCATCAAACTTGTTCATAAAGACTATAAAGAAATACAGAAAAAATATTCTTATTAAGATCAGGAAAAAATTCAAATTATGACCTAGTTTCCTTCCTCTTTTAAATCTTTTACTCTGTTTTCTCACCCATTTTTTTTTCTATTTGAAAAAAGCCAATATAGTAACTAGAACATTTTTGTGTGTTAGTCTCTGTTATTCAATATTCTCAGATATATGTGATTTTCAATTATGTTTTAAAATATTTAATTTCTACATTTTATTTTATTGTTATTAAGCATATATATAACTTTTGTATTTGTTCTGTACTCTTATTGCTGCTTTTTCTTGATTGAAAAATGTTTGTATGTTTGATTTTATTTGCTTCCTAATACCTAGTGTATTTTTGGATCTATTTTATTTTTTTGGAATTTAGGTTTTTATTTTATCTTTTTGTAACTTAGGTTTTTAGTATAGCTTTAAAATGTTGAAGTTATTTTAAACTTATGGAAAAAATTATAAGCACAATTTTTCTTAAACTCAGGATGTAAGTATTTTACATGGTGAATACCATCATCATATAATTGACTGTGTAATTATTTTATAACATAAGCACAATAAATATCAAATCAAAATCACACAAAAATATCAAAATCAGAAAATTAACATAGATATATTATTACTATCTAATCCCTGGGCATATTTAATTTTTGACAGTTGTCCTTGTCAAGACATTTTTAGATTTTACCAAAATTATAAGTTAACAAGTTAACTTGGCACAGCTTCATGGACGCTAACTGTACCATGTGAGCCTTGGGTCAGTCACAAGACATTTCTGCTCACAATATAGTAAGCCACATGAGCTTCATGTTTATTTACCTTGTCTTGCTTCTTAATTTATTTCTTCTAATTTTAAATCTTTTCTATTTAAATAGTGAGTTTTAAATGTTTATGATTGCTAAAAATGTTTCCAAAAATAACTACTTGCATTAAATTTCTCTCTTCACATTCCTGTACTTTCCCATTTAAACATCTTTTATTCTCTAAAAATACTAATGCTCTTCACAATGTACAGTTAGAAGAGATACCTAAATAAAAGGTCAGTGTAATTTTTATTTTAACTCTGATGCCAATTGAATGTATAAAGTATACTAGTCTTCCTTAAAATATATTTTTAGTAAGTTTATTATAAATCAATTATTACAAAATAATATAATGAATTGAAACATATGGTCTACCACTATCTTGTTACATTTGGTGTCTTGTATGACTATTTAAATTAGATGATTAAATAAGAACCACGTAGATGGCTATTCATGGCCTTGTGCCTATGAATTTAGTTATTTGTTTCAGTTGAATTTGTTAACTAATAAAATAAAAAATAAGTCTCACATGTTTAGTAGTAAGACTGGAATGATAATTGGACTAATCCTTCTGAAAGCAATTGAAATTCTGAATGATACATATTTTAAAAGCCTTTTAAAATAAAGGTATATGCATATTTTATTTAAAGCTGTATCATGACATTTTTTATTTGTTTCTTTATTTTTCATTATAAACAATATATTTATATATCTCTAATTCAATAAGGTGGTATTAGATACCAGAGCAAAACACCTACATTTACTTCTCCAAAGTGAAAACTTTAATTAATCTGAAAATTTGAGTTCTAGGAAAAGAAAAATAGTTAAACAGTTAATCAGCATAGCCTTCACAGAATACCTGTGTAGGCCTTTCTATGCAAGTTGACACAGGTAAACAACATGGATTTGTTTATACTATTTTGATATTGCATTCTACAATTAACAAATTTTATAAATAAAGATATATTGTTGAACATAATTTTCAAGATTCTATTTTTGTAAAGAAAGATACAGTATTGGTGGATGATTGGGGGAGTAGTTTGGTAGAAAAATATTATTTTTGAGGGTTTGCACTGTATCAAACATTTTATATAGACTTTTTCATTTATTCTTCCAAATAACATGAAGAAATGTATGTACTTTAAAGATGAGAAAATTCAAATGCAGATGATAAAGAGCAATCAAGTTTGAACAATATTGCCAAGAACATTGTTGAAACAGGTCTCTGTGGTACAATTATCTATTCTCTTAGCTTAATTTTTTTGTTTTAATTTTGTACCATTTAATTTAAATATATGCCATCCTTTCTAATTTATTTTTATTTTGCTTAGCATGATATTCTTAAGGTCCATTCATGTTATCTCAAATGGCAATATTTCATCTTACGACTGAGTAGTATTCAATAGTATATGAGGTTTGTCCAAAAAAAGTGCAGCCATTGTTAATATAAAGAGAATGGTTTGCATGACATCAATGTAACCTAGCAGCCAAGGAGGCTGGACTGGAATGCACATGCATGAACAATGATGACTTCATTGTGCTAGTCAGAGGAGGCAGTGGATGCCACTGAGTGAGCACTTGTACTGTGTGGCTGTTGCATTCAATATGACTGAGTGAGTAGAGCAATGAATCTGCATCAAATTTTGCCTTCAGCTTCATTTCTCTGTGCAAACTATTTGGATGATCAAGAAAGCTTTCAGGCATGGTTCAATGAGTACTGCACAAGTAAAAACGTGGCACAAATGCTTCAATGATTGAAAATCTTTTGAAGGTGATCCATGTTCTGGAAGGTCTATAACCAGCAAAACACCTGAGAATGTTGATCATGTATGGGCTGAAATCAACAAAGATTGTCAACTGACAGTGTGGGAACTAGAAGTTGATCTGGGGATCCCAAAAACTACTGTGTCTGAGATTTTGACACAGTATTATGGCATTAAACGTGTCATAGCAAAATTCATTCCACAGCTTCTGCTACCAGAGCATCACGCTGCAGTTGCTAATGACACTGAAAGAACTGTGTGAGGTCCCAAGGTGCCTACTTTGGAGGGGACCAAGGCATCATTGTCCTATGTACAATATTTCTTGTATTTGTATCTTCTTCAATAAATGTCTCTGTTTTTCATAGTACATGGCTGGATACTTTCTGGATGGTTCATATGGTCCAGAAATATGGTCTTGTGTATGTACCATATGTAGAGGACTAGGTAGTCCTCTATGAAGGGACAACCTAGTTTTTCCCATTGCTTGTCCACTGTGAATAATGCTCCAGTGAATATAGGAGTGAAAATATCATTAAAATAACTGTTTTCAATTTTTTAGGGTAGATACCCAGAAGAGCTATTGTTGGTCATATGGTAACTTTAGTCTTAATTTTTTGAGGAACTGCCATACTGTTTTCCCTAGTGGCTGTACAAGTTTTCATTCCCACCAGCAGTAAATGATGGTTCCTTTTTCTCCATAACCTCTTCAACGCTTGTTATTACTTGTCTTATTGACAATAGCCATTCTAGCAGTTGTGAGGTGGGATCTCATTGTAGATTTGATTTGTATTTTCCTAATAGTGAAGCTGAACATCTATTCATATATCTGTTGGCTTTTTATACATCTTCTTGGGAGAGGTGTCTGTTCAGGCCCTCTGCCCATTTTATAATTGGATTGTTTGGTCTTGAGTTGTATGATTTTTAAAATATATTTTGGATATTAACCTCTTGTTTGTAAACATCTTCTCTCATTCCATTGGTTGCCTTTTTATTTTGCTGGAAGTTTCTTTTGTTGTGAAGAAGTTTTTTAGTTTGATACAGTCCCATTCATTTATTTTTGCCTTTACTTTCCTTGCCTTTGAGTTTAAATTCATAAAATCTCTAAGATCAAGGTCTATAAGTTAGTACTTTACTGTTTCAAATCTTATGCTTAGATATTTGATCAATTTTGAATTAGTTTTTCTACCTGGTGACAAACTGCAGTCTCGTTTCATTCTTTTGCATGTAGCTTTCCAAATATCCCAGCACCATTTATTGGAGAGGCTTTTTTTCTCCATCATATGTTTTTTGGCTCCTTTGTCAAAAATTATTTACCCATTTACATGTGGTTTAATTTCTGGGCTCTCAATTCTGTGCCATTTATTCTATGTGTCTGTTTTCCTGCCAATAATGCTTCCCAATTTTTATGAAAGGAACATGGTTTGTCTTAGGAGAATGCTGCCGATACAGTGTGATTGCACCACAGATGAAAAACTTTGAACCTAGGAATCCTCAGTATTTTTGTAATGTGCCGGAAGCTATCCTCCCTAACCGTTGCCCTGCGGAGAAATACTGCCCTTGAAATTAGTTATCCAGTTAGCAAACAAACCTGCTCTCTGCCTCAAAGAAAAGTTTCATCTCTCACTCCTAAGGCTGTTTGTTATACAACCATTCTTGAAAAGATAGCACAGAACAAATTCCATCAGTATCTCTGTTCACAAGGTGTCCAAAAATGTGAAAGAGTCATAGAAAATTGCCAACATCCCAATGACATATCTTTATTTGTTGTTTCCATTTGGTCTCCTTCAATGGACAAGGGTTTATTAGTCATTCTTTGATTTTCATCATCTTAATGTTTTTGGATATTATAGGTTTGTTATTTTGTAGAATGTCTCTCAATTTGGGTCACCTTGTATTTTTTCATACATAGATTCAGCTTATGAAGTTTTGTAAGAATATTGTAGAAATAATGCTGTATTCCTCATTTTAAAAGTAATAGCTAACAGATTTCTTCATTAAAAATTACTGCATTTTCCATTTATTGAGTATTTTATAGGAGGGTACTTATAAACACTCTGGTCCTCATGATTTACCATGTGTTTTATGATCTATTAAAATTTTTTACCTAAATTCATTATTATTTTGATGATTGACAAATGATGATTTTTAAATTCCATTCTTCCACTCTGCATTCACTTGTTGACATTCTAGTTCAAAGTAGAGTTTTCTCATTTGTATATTTATTTATTGTTTCTTTACATGACTATATTCATGAATTTCTAGTTCATTTAATAAATTATAATGTATTTTATAATTATTTATTTTAATTCTCAAATTTTTTGTGATTTGGTAACTGTGATCCACTTGAAGCTAGTTTCAGTGCCTTTTGACAGTTTTACAGTCCTGGCATTTAAAAAGTAGTATAGTTTTTAGAAAATAAGATATAAGCACTAGGTGGCCTTCGACTGCAAATCAATATCCAATATTATTTAGGAGGGAAAAGAGGAGGGAAAAGTAGGGAATGCAAAAGGCAAGAAGCAACTCATTTTATTTCAATTTATATTTTTTCTTTATTTTCATCTAACATTTTTAAAGGTTTTATATATAATGGTTATTCAGTGTTGCATTTCTACTGACTAAGGTCTTCATTTCCAATTTAAAAAATCTATTTCCTTCATGTGTTCTCCATGTTATTTCTGAGATATTTTTACTTACTTTTTATTTAGTTTATTATTCTTTTTGAGAGGCACTGAGCATTTATTTGGGAGTAAAAAGAATTGCAATAGAGTTTGCTCTTGTTTTTGTTTTAGGTGTGGTTGTTAATAACTGTGAGTTTGCTGTCATTCTTACTGTTCATATTTTTTATCTTCTTTTTCTTAGATAAGTCCCTTTAACATTTCATATAATAAGGGCTTGGTGATGATGAGCTCCTTTAACTTGACCTTATCTGGGAAGCACTTTATCTTCCCTTCCATTCTAAATGATAGCTTTGCTGGATAGAGCAATCTTGGATGTAGGTCCTTGCCTCTCATGACTTGGAATACTTCTTTCCAGCCCCTTCTTGCCTGTAAGGTCTCTTTGGAGAAATCAGCTGACAGTCTTATGGGAAGTCCTTTGTAGGTAACTGTCTTCTTTTCTCTTGCTGCTTCTAAGATTCTCTCCTTCTGTTAAATCTTGGGTAATGTAATTATGATGTGCCTTGGTGTGTTCCTCCTTGGGTCCAGCTTCTTTGGGACTCTCTGAGCTTCCTGGACTTCCTGGAAGTCTATTTCCTTTGCCAGACTGGGGAAGTTCTCCTTCAATATTTGTTCAAATAAGTTTTCAATTTTTTGTTCTTCCTCTTCTCCTTCTGGCACCCCTATAATTCGGATGTTGGAACATTTCAAGATGTCCTGGAGGTTCCTAAGCCTCTCCTCATTTTCCCAAATTCTTGTTTCTTCATTCTTTTCTGGTTGACAAACTAAGCAAACAACTAGGAACGGAACCACAGAAATGGAGCTCACATGGAGGGTTATCAACAAGAGAGTGGGAGGGGGAGGGGGGAAAGGTACAGAGAATAAGTAGCATAAATGATAGGTTGAAAATAGACAGGGGGAGGGTAAGAATAGTGTAGGAAATGTAGAAACCAAAGAACTTATATGTATGACCCGTGGACATGAACTATAGGGGGGGAATGTGGGAGAGAGGGGGTGGACAGGATGGAGTGGAGTGAGGGGGGGGGGAAATGGGACAACTGTAATAGCATAATCAATAAATATATTTTAAAAAAAGAATTGCAATAGAGGAAACAGATTCAGGCAGAAACCCAATAATTTCCTAATTACAAGGTGAGAGCAAGGGGTTTTTTTTATGAGAAATGGAAGAAAATAATTACAATGAATAGAACAAAGAAATTTCTGTTGGTGTTAACAAGATGAGTTACTCTTTGACTGTATATACCTGATTATTGATTCTGTCTTCAGAAAAAGAATTTGACTTATGTTTTAATAAAATGTTTTATTCTTTCTGTCATTGAGCATATTTTCAAATAGTAAATTACAGATTTTGTTTGTTTTGAGGCTATGATTTTCTGGAGTGCTTTTATTGTTTGTGGGGATGTTATTATATGCCTTTATGTTTTTCTCATAGTGACTTTCAAGAATCTTTTACTTCAATATTTTCTGTTGTTCATTTTAATGCAAAATTGTTTTTTCTGGATTTTTAGAATGAGGTCCAGGTTAGCTTTTGTAAGTTTGCAGAAGATTTAAGAGTAATACACAAAGCTCAGACTACTCTAGTTGCTTTGGACCTTACATTTTGCCTTCCATGTGCAATTTGATAGGGAGAAACTTCTCCCATTTCAGCTGCTGTTCTCCCATTGGCATTTGTTCTCCAGTGACTTCCTGTTGGCTCTTTTGAGAGCACAATCTCTAGATTATCAGTTTATCTTCCCCTTCATTCTACATAGATGTTGATACCATGCAGGCGTTTTGGTTGTTTTTTGTCTTTACACATTTACATTTGCAGATTAATGGGGAATGCTTGATAACAAGTTTTGTTGCAAAAGTTGTCCAATCATTTTCCAGTTTTCTGTTTCATTGTATTGTCTGCTTTTATATGGTGATATGGGAAAAAATATGTCACTGTTGACCCCAGTGTGTTCCTAGAATCCTGTGTTAGTGCTTTTGAATATCTTTTATAATAGGAATGAAATTGAATGTTGATTACATATTATTATTTTAAAATTATTGAAATGCTATAGGCACAAAAAACAGAATAAGTATTCTAAGCTTTTTATTATACAATAAAAATTTTCTCCATAATAAAATAAAATAAAATAAAAATGACATGTTGGCCCTAAAACCTAATTGTTCCTGAAATGGAATAAGTTTTGTGGAAAACCAAATTTGCATTTATCGATGAGAAAACTCATCAATACAACCATATTATATTTTTATTATTCAGTAATTTCTATCATTCATAAATTTAGTTTGTTAATTATATAAATATTATATAAAGATGTATGCATGGAGAAAATTTCCATTTACTAAGAGTTATATTGCACATACCATTTTTGAAACTGCTTATGAATATTTCCCATGTCAAATGAGTATACAGCAGTCCCCCTTTTCATGTTCTACCCAAGATAAATCATGACCTGAAAATATTAATTAGAAAATTTCAGAAATAAACAAATCATAAGTTTTAAATTGCATGCCATTCTGAGTGGTTTGATGAACTCTTACACTGTCCTGCTTCATCTTGCCCAAAACATAAATAATTCCATTTTTTAGAGTATTCACACTGTGTATGCTTCCTGCCCCTTAGTCACTTAGCAGCCATCTTTGTTATCCAATAGACTCTTGCCTTTTTCCAAAGGTATGTTCAAGTAACTTTTATGTTACCTAATAACGGCCCCAAAGTACAAGAATACTGATGTTGGAAATTCAAATATGCCAAAGAAATGTCATAAAATATGTCATAAAGTGCTTCCTTTAAATGAACAGTTGAATGCTCTTGACTTCATAAGGAAAGAAAAAAAATTGTATGATGATGTTGTTAAAAATCTATGTAAGAACAAATACTTTATACATGAAATTTTGAAGAAGGAAATAAAAGTTTGTTAGTTTGCCGAGAGACCCCATTTGTATAACTTTCATTACAGTATAATTGTTCTATTTTATTATTGTTAATTTCTTACTCTAATTTATAAATCAAATTTTATCATAGGTATGTATGTATGTATAGGAAAAACACTCATATGCATAGACATATGAATATATATGTGTACGTGTACATATATACAGTTTGGTACTATTCATGGTTTCAGGCATCCACTTGGGGGTCTTAGGACATATTCCCTACAGATAAGGGGGAGATACTGTACTTCAATTGATGAATGTAATAGCCTGGAATTAATTTTTGATGTAATTTTCTACTAAACTGTTTTCTTATTATGAAGGAGAGCAATTTGCCCATAAAATGGATGGTTACATGCTATTGTAAATTTTAAAAATTGGATAAATGTAAATACATGTACAAGAATAGACTACATAATTATGGCAGCTCTTACATGGTTGTGAAAGGAGCAGGCATGTCCTAAATGATTGATTTTCTTTGTGAGTTTTAATGAGATTTATTTTAGAGAGCATATGACTGGGTAAAATCAGAAAGAATTCTATGGTTCACACTGGAGCAGTTTTCTTTGCTTATAAAATTTTTATACTTTCTCTAAATATATTCTTTTTTCTAAACATATTCTTAATGTTATGATATTTAAGCCAGTAAATTCAGGTTCTATTTTACATACACAAACATACACAAAAAATACAATTAGGTTTCTCAATGCAATCAGAAGTACATCTATTAATAGAATTCAGTAAATGTCTGAAATACCAGACCCATTCTAGGTACAAAATATATAAGAATTAAGTAAAAATTACTGTCCACATGTTATTTATATTATTGTAATAATATAAAACATGTAAATTATATTGGATATTAGATGGTGGTAAATATTTTGGAGATATATGCAGAAGATAAATGAAATGTGAGCATGCGGTTTTTGCAATTTTAAATTGGTTAGGAAAGCCTCACTGAGAAGGTGACATTTGAGCAAGCATTTAAAGAAGTTGAGTAGATTAGTCATGAAGATATTTTGAGGAAGGAGTTTCATCCTGATTTACAGGAGCAAATGCTCTGAGCATACTTGACATGTTTAAAGATTGGAAAAGGAGGTAGTTTTGCAGGAGATGAGCATAACCAGAAGGCAGAAATAATAGAAGAGATGGTCATTGAGTAAATGGGGGAAGGCCAGAACGTATAGAGCCGTCTTGGCTACTGTAAGGATTAGATTTTACTCTCAATAACAAACCATTCAAAATTTTTGAGGAGAAGGATGATATAATCTGTTTTTATTTTTAAAATATCACTCTCATAGTTGTATTGAGAATAGAACATAGTAAAGAGAAGGTGTAAAGAGACAGAGCTGTAATAATGGAGTCCAATTAGTTAGCTAGAGGGATAGTCCAAGCAAAAGATGATGATGGTTCGGACCACAGTGGTCTCAGTTGGATTGGTGAGAAGGAGTCAGATTCTGCATATATTTTGAAGTTAGAATCAACAAAATTTGCTGACGGATTAGTAAAGGGTCATTTGAGTGAGTGTCATGGATGTGTGTCATGTGCAGTTGCACAGCACAAAAGTAGAAGTGTTAGTGTAGGAAGCTAGTTATTAATAAAGAAAGGAAGCAAAGGGAATCAGACACTAAGCCTAATAAACTAAGGAGCTGAATAGGACATTAAGCCTGCATCACTAGGAAGTTTCAGCATTCATAGGCTCCCCAGGGGACTGCTGCACCCTCTACCCTGGGAAGCTAATCCCCAAAGTGGCAGGAAGGATTGTTATCAGTCATTAGCTGGGATTCCTGAGGCAAGAATAAAAATAGCAGGAAAAATTCCTCTGTTGGGCTCATGCTCAGTAGAAGTCAAGATGTCACAGAAGGAGGTCCTTCTGCTGAGGTATGCATGCGGTAGGAGCCAAGATGATCACCATAAAGAATAGATGTCTAATCTGGGAAAGAGACCAGATTGGTTAGGGGGAGGGTCCAGAACAAGCCCCAAAAGGAAATTCGGAAATTAATTGATAAGTTTAAAGGAGAGCCAACTCCTTCCCAACCCAGAGGCAATATAATGAAAGCATAGCAAAGCTCTCTGGGCTAGTAACGCATGCCTGATCACCTGCTCATTTGTGCATTCTCTCTTTATAGCAGCCATGTGGCCTAGTAACCACATGGTCCCTAAGCACAGCACCCAAGCTTGGCTCCAAATGCAAGCCAAGGTACAACAACACGGTGCCAGCCAGAGCACAGCCATAAAGAGACTAAGCTAGCAGATGGAGACTGAAACCGAACTGGTATAAACCCTGGCTCGGACTGAACCAATGGCACAGAATTTCTGGGCTCTGGCCATTCATCAGGGCTTGATAAAGAAAAGCTGGATTTCTTCCACATGGGACAGAGGAGATGAGGCACCAGGGACCTGTGTGCAACCTTTTATTTATTTTCCAACAGACCTTACCACTGTACATCATCCTCCCAGATGTGGGTCCCCGAAATGCTTTTGTTGCAACTACACAGAAGGACTCCATTTCCACAGTCAACAGAAAGACACTATATATTTTGGTTTTACCATCTTGAAAATCTTAATAATTTTAATTTTTAAACTGTGTTTTGTAAATCTGATAGAAAAAATGGATAAATTGTTTGCTTTAGAAAATTCCTATATCCCTATTTATTTAAAAACAACATAGACTGAAAGACAATACTAAAATGCCAACAGAATTAGCATTTCTGTTTTCTAATTAGGTATTCAAAATAATAAAGTGATTCATTCCATATTGCATTTAAACAAGTCATACATTCTTATGGATATCCAGAAAGAATTGGAATAGCTATGGGAATCCCTCTGCCACATCTTGGATACATGGTTCAAGAAGAAATTACACCTTCCTCCATGAGGAGACATTAAACAACTTACCCATACTTTAATATGCTATTTTGTTTTTAGCTTCAGCATTCTCTGTGGAGTGGCTGCTGTACATTGGAGAAAGCTAGTCACTTTCCCGGTGAAGCCTGTGGCTATGTGCAAGTTCTTCACATGGTGCATAATGTCAGTATTGCTTCTCTGTTCTTCAGTGTCGTGCACTTCTTTATTTTATGTCATAAGCTTCATCACATTGTTTTTCACTTTCTTTTGGTCATTTAAAAATCCTCTCTAGCTTGGGTTGTTTTTCAAAATGCCCTGGCAACTTATCATCTTCTTTAATAAGATGGAAGGTACAGAGGTATTTCTTAAAATTTTACCCTTTTCCACTAGAAGGAAAATCTGTTTGCATTTAAAAACGCTTAATTGATATTCACCTCAGGTAGGAAGACACACATAGCACTCACTTGAAGCTTATTGGAACGTTTCCCTCAGTAGCTCTATGTAATACTTCATGGGGGAAACTACAGTCTTTTCTTAATATTCCTTAGAATGGTCTCTGAAAATAACTTTGGAGATTGTCCACTGGTTCACACTGCTAGTCTTCAAATAGTTTAATTTTGTTTCTTTTTATTCTTTTCTCTGATGGTCCCTAACATACCAACTTAATGGTAAATATTACAATTATTTAATATACATAATCTTAAATACATAGATCCCAATAATTTCTAATGAAAATAATTCAATATTTCAAGAATAACTATTAAAATAAATTTCTAGTTATTAATACTAGATGAAACCAAAACATTTCTTTCTGAATTCAGAGGGTAGGATTTCTTTCTAAATACAGAATCAAACTCTTTACCACATGGTTCTATATTAATCATACCACCTGAGATATTCTGAAGGGAAATTCCATTCAGTCTTTTTTTAATACAATCCTATACTTAAAGAACAAATAAAAAAAGGTCAGAAAGTAAACTACAGCAGGTTTCATTTGAAATACTTGTAAATTTAGGCATGAGACTTTCTATTACATTAATGAGGTAATGTAACTAAGCTTTTCTCTGCTTTTCTCAGAGAAAAGGTATAAAGTCTACCTTTATATATTAGTCTGCTTTTATATAAAGTCTACCTTTATGTATTAGTGTGTAGTCAAGACTAAATAATCTGACCTTAATTGACTCTGTTATGCTGGAATGTTGCAGGAAAGGTGATGGGATATGTGTCCTTTATTGTGATTTGATGTAATATTGCATTGTTATATAATAAAGTGATTGTTCCAGATGCTGTGTGTGTGTGTGTAAGTGAGTGGGAGGGAGGGAACCAGTGTGAACAGCCACTGATGAGGGAGAAAGACAGGGCTTCTTTTTTGTGTGTGTGTTTACCAGCTTTAATAAATGTCCTGATTTAAAGAAAGATGTTCTAAACATTATATACCAGTGATTGAAAAATTGTGACTTTACATAAATGTCTTAATATGTTTTTTTATTTTTATTTTTTTACTTTTTTTATTGTTCAAACCAATTGTCTCCATTTTCCCACCCCCACCACTCCCCACCCCACCCCAGCCATTCCCACCTCCCTGCCTTGATCCCACCCCCCTTGGTTTTGTCCATTTGTCCTTTATAGTAGTTCCTGAAAACCCTACTCCCTTTTCCCCCCATTATCCCCTCCCATCTCCCCTCTGGTTACTGTCCATTTGTTCTTAACTTCTTTGCCTTTGGTTATATTTTGCTTGCTTGTTTGTTTCGTTGATTAGGTTCCACTTAAAGGTGAGATCATATGGTATTTGTCTTTTACCACCTGGCTTATATCACTTAGCATAATGCTCTCCAGTTCCATCCATGCTGTTGCAAAGGGTAGGAGCTCCTTCTTTCTTTCTGCTGCGTAGTATTCCATCATGTAAATGTACCATTGTTTTTTGATCCATTCATTTACTGAAGGACACTTAGGTTGAAAAGATAACAAAACTAAACAAATACCTATAATAAGAACTAAAACAGGGAGCTACTCCTTTAAAAAAGGGAATATACTATTTCATTAATCAACCTATTTATTTTTAATTTAGTGTTCTTTACTTCCTTTTATCTTTAATCTGAGTTAATGTAATGATCTGATATGGCAACAACTATATGTTTAATATTAAAAAATCTGTGTTGTTTAATGATTTTCTTTCAACTTTTCTTGATAACACAGCCTTAAATGGTCAGAGCTGCTTTGGAGAATATGCAAAAATACAGACTTGGTTTTTCTGACAGATTGAAGAAATTCCATGCTTTTTGAGAATATCAGCTGTGATAGTTATTGATAGAACGAGAAAAATTAGGTATTTGCAGTTAACTTTTGAAGAATATGCCTGGTCCTATTTTTCTTCCACCTCCATTTTCTTTGCCACCTTGAAGGAAGCTGTAGCTTGACCACCAGGGTCACTATGTGTGTGGTGGCCCATTGGTACTTTGAATTTGACCAAGTGCTCTGCCCAATAGAGGCAAATAAAATAATTTAACAAACTAAAATTTGGTTATTGGAATATAAAGAGAAGAGGGGACCTGAGGAAAATAAGCAGAAGTATTTCAGAGATACTACTGGAAGGGAAGATTTCTAGATTATTCTTGGTTTTTGCTGTAGTTCATAGGCAGCCTAAAGCAATGTGTGTGTGTGTGTGGTACCCTAAATGCATCTGTGGTTATTACAACTTGAAGGGCCTAAGCAACATGTTCTTGATTCTGTAAATGTGACAGTGGCAGAAACAAGTAAAACTTTTATTTGAATTTGGAATGATTGTAATACTTAGGTTCAATTCATAATAAATGGGAAACTAAAATCAGTAAGTTAAGATGCTCAAGTTTGTTAAAGTTATGGTTTAAAGTTATGATTGTATTTATTCTTCCTAAACTTTTGACAACTGACTATTAAAAATATTAAAGTGTTTAGCCCCAGCTAGTGTGGCTCAGTGGATTGAATGCCAGCCTGCGAACCCAAAGGGTCACTGTTTGATTCCCAGTCAGGGCACATGCCTGGGTTACAGGCCAAGTCCCTGGTGGGGGAAAGTGAGAGGCAACCACATATTGATGTTTCTCTCCCTCTCTTTCTCCCTTCTTTCCCTGTCTCTAAAAATAAATAAATATATGAAAAATAAAAATATTAAACTATTTAACTGAGGTTTTCCTCTTGTAAATAAGTTTTTGTGCAAAGATTTTCTTTTTATTTAATAATATTTTCCAATGGTGTAAATACCATTTTAATAAAAATATCTATAGTAATTATCGTTTGCAATTAGTGTTTAACATAATGTCTTCTTAGGTATATTTTTTTGGCAGGCAAGAGTACTAAATAACATTGAATTCAAGCAAATCTGCCATAAAAGCTTCAGGATTTTGAGACTATATATGTATATATATATATACACACACACACACACATATATCTAAACACACACACACACTTATATTAAGTATATGTAAGTATATACTTATATAAACATACACATATATATATACACACACACATATATAATCACTATATTTTTATATTCCTTAAGACTAATCAGTTTTGCTATATATAAAAAAAATAAAGTACCACTTGCAAGTAACATAGACTAAATCAAATTTAAAATGACAGGCTGGAAAGATGTTTACAACATATTATCATAGATATCAACTAGCAGGGCTTCTTTTTCTACTGTAAAAAAAAAAAAAGATTACTTGCAAAATAACAGCCACCACCTAACAAAATGGGAAAATAGACAAAAACTCAAAAAATAAGGAACTTTTAAATTTATGAAAAGATATCCCATCACATTTACTAAAAGAGAAATATAAACTAAAACTACACTGAAATATCATCTCACCTGTAAGTTTAACAAAAGTTCAAAAGTCTGATAACTCACTCTATTGGCACTGATGCATAAAACTATCAACTCTCTTTTATTGCTGGTAGGGGAGTAAATTAGCAGAATGCACATGGAAGGCAAGTTGGTAGTCTCGATGGAGTACATTAAGTGTACTATTAGGTGTGTGGCTTGTAAATGTGATGATGGAATCAGACTATGCCAAGATTCTCAGAAAGTGTGAGACAATCTTGCTTTCTTGGGCTGCCATTCTTAGTATGTGTTATCAGCTGTTACATAAGCATCACACCTAAAGAGGCCAGAGAGTTTTAGATCATGTTGTCAGCTCTTGAGCTCAGTCCACAGAGACCATGAACTTTGTCTCTTAAGGAGAAACTAGACCAATGAATATTTTGCCCTTTTGATTTTGATGGAAAAGAGTTTCAAGAGAATTCTACTTGAGGTTAGCAGTTCTGTGGTGTATTTTTTTTTAATAGATATGATTCAATTTGGACTTTTTGTTGGTAAAATTCATACTTGGAACATAAATCAGTCATTAGAGTTGGGATGAGAATCAACTGAAGACAACTGCTATAGATTGAATGTTTGTATCCCCACAAAATTTGTGTTGACACCCTAATCTCTAATGTGATGCTGATTGGAGATGGGGCCCTTGGGAGGTGTTGAAGTCATACACTTTGAAGGTACTGTGGTGGCAACAGCGTCCAGCAGCCACATCATGATGTCCATTGGCTTCCTTCCTGTGAAGCTGACAGCTAGTTTATCTAGATCTTGTCCCCATTGTCCTTGAGTCAAGAAACTAGCAGTCTTTGTAAGGTAACTGCCTTACAAATTTTGGATGAATGAATGTTATTGGTGAAATTGATTGACAACCAGAATCCCCATTGCAGTGTATTCTGGGAAATGCAGTTTTAGCCTTCAGAACTTTATGATTTCAGAAAGACATACTTGAAGTAAATGGGCATGAAAACTTAGTTTCAGTCACTCATGAAATAACTCTAGGAAGTATTTACAACATCTACAATTGGTATATTTGACCACAAATTCAGCATAGATCTTCAAATTTGAATTTATGGTGCTTTGACAACAGTATTCATCTTAGAGATGAAGAGGGAGGGCATAAACTAGATTGAGGAAACCATATGTCCAAAGAGTAAAGAGCTTCATCTAACTGTGTATAGTTGATCTTGAATCCTGAGGATTATTTTTCCTGAAAATATGTTCTTTCTTTCCATATTTCCAAATAGAATTATATTTTAATGGTTATTCTATCTGGTTATGCTTATTAGTGCTCTGCAATTTCGTTTATCAGAACAGTATTTCCACAAGATCTTAATAATGTGCTGTGAGAAAAAACGCCCTGGGTTCAAAGAAATTTAAAGCATCTTATATCTATATTTATCCAGGGATTATTCCTTGCTTCAGATTTCTTCACAATTTAATCTATCTCCAACTGTTGCTTTTACGATACCTAAGGGGAAAATTTCAAAATTATATTACAAGGACATTTGTGTTGCTCCTTCTATTTTTCTTTCACTATAACAAGTACATTTTGATCAAATTCATCTATTACAAGCACACAAGTGACTAGCAAGACCTCAGGACCACGCTGGCCAGGTAGCTCCATTGGTTGGAGTATTATCGCATGCACCAAAAGTTGTGGGTTCAGTTCCTGGTCAGGGCACATACCTAAGTTGTGGGTTTAATCCTCAGTTGGGGCATGTTGAAGTGGTAACTGATCCATGTTTCTCACATAAATCTCTCTCTCTCACCCTCTCTCTCTAAGATCAATGGACATATATCCTCAGGTGAAGATTAGAAAATACAAAAACCTTAAGACCTCTTTGAACACCTATGCCAATTTTAGACTTGATGCTTGTGTGTGTATGTAAAAGAGCCCACATCTAATTGCTTAGATATTATTGTCTGTGCCAAGGTGAGTGCTTATATACATGTTCAATACATTTTTTGTTAAGTTATTAAAATTAAGACAAGAAATGTCTTTAGGGAATGCCATACAGTTTTGCTTTTGTGAAAAATAGTTTAAGTGTAGATTATATAAAAATTTGATTTTAAATAGGCAAAAAAATGTAGACAAGGTGACCCCCACATCACAGTAATATTGTGTAGTAATATTTCAGAGATTTCTTCATGAACATGCAGTCTAGGTCTTTTGAACTAAGAACATGTTTGATAAGCAAACATACCTTAGAAGCTAGAGATAGTGTATTCTTCAAGAGAGATTTGTAGATGAAAGCTTTTCTCTTCTCCTCTCCTAACACTTTTGCTTGTACTCCAGGATAATAACCTAGAGATTTGTTCTTCAGCTTCCCTAGGAGAATTGCTTAATGAATAATATCTCTTTCTCTGGAGGAGGGGAGAGGTGGTAATCTGCCAGTTTGCATTTCCTTTCCTGTAGTGCAATTTCCTGCATGTACAAGTAAGCAACTGACCCTCAACCCACTACACTGTAGGAATTGGGGGGAATTGCTCTGGTTGCTGATTTTGCTGAGATTAATCAATAAACAGTCTATTATTCTTGCTCAGGGGTCTGTGTTCTTCTATCAGTATTTGGACATGATATTGTAGCAAGCTATATTGCTGGCCTACAGGCAGGGTAAAATCTCAGACTCCTCACAGAGTCTGTGTTATCTGAATATTTCAATAGCCTGCTTGGTGCTCATGCATCATTCTCATTGTAGATAAGCTGAGACATTGTCCATTGTATTCTCACTCAAGTGGATAAGAGAAACCACGGTGGAGAGCTTACACCAAGGAGAGACATTCACTTTCTACTCTCACCTTATTGGTCAAAGTAGGACCTAGAAGCATGATAATAAGGAAGGTAGAAAATCAGGAAAATTAGGTGAACAGAATTAATGTTTATCACAGATAATTAATTCACCAAGTGGATGTATCGGTATTCTTATTGAAGGCCTTTGGGCTAAATAAGATGCAGTGTGTTGGAAAAATATGAGGTCTTCCTTTAGAGGTCAGATAAGTAAATTCATAAGTTCAATGTGAAAGAGTCATAGTTTATCATAAACCATTGAGATTTTTATCCCTTGTTCAATATTCAAAAGTGGATGCCATTTCCAAAAAAGAAGATGTCATGCAGTATTGAGAAAACAACAGCACAATTAGTAGAAAGGAGTCAGATTTGTCCAGACATACCAGAAGCATCAATTTGGATTCTAACCACCACAAGAGCTTGACAAAAAAATTCACTAGAGTGCACTAGAGTTTGACAAAAAATTCAAAATACTATAGCACATGTATTATCACTCTATACTGTTTTATACTTTGTACTGTTCTAAGCATTTTGTGAATGGTAACGAGCCTAAGATCTAGTCATTTTTATTAACTGTTTTAAAGAAGATTAAACTGAGGCATAGATAGGTTTTTGCATTCCATCAGACCACACAGATAAGTGGAGAGATGCCCAGATTTTAATTAAGACAATATGGCTCCAGAGTCTGTGCTCTTAAATAATCACAATGATATTTTCTCTTGTTTTACTTGAAAATAAAATAGCTTTTGGCACTTCTTTGCAACATTCAAATACTAAACCACTAACTTGTAGAAGAAACTTTACTTTGATTCTGTATGGCCCAAGGGATCAAATTGAAGATCATGGGTGGAAGCATATTTGGTCTCAGAACATAAATAAAGCTTCTAAGTCAGAATGATTATAAAATGATTTTATACAGAGGGTAGTGATTTCTCTATCACACAGCTGTTATGCTCACCCTTAACTATCAGTGATTCTACAGGCAGAATTAGCATTGTTACTGATGTTAATATGAATTACCCAATCCATAAAAAAGTGAAAGTCTTGCTAGTCTAGTGTGAGATACAGACCTTCCCCCTTATCCTATTTCCCCCCTTTAAACCCACATTATGTGGTAAAGTCCAGGTTAGTTAAGTGTCCAGTATGTCTGTGTTCATCAGTCCACTCTTTCTGTCTTCCATGAAGGTTAATTTTATCATTCTGTAAGACAA
Source organism: Desmodus rotundus (assembly GCF_022682495.2). NCBI lineage: Eukaryota > Metazoa > Chordata > Mammalia > Chiroptera > Phyllostomidae > Desmodus > Desmodus rotundus. The sequence continues at coordinate 69,361,413 of NC_071388.1, read as the reverse complement.
ATTCCATCCATGAAAGCTTAGCCCTGTATCAACATATAGACCTAGATTAAAAGTACTTTATTTTTCCTTTTTCCTTTATAAGTACAAAATGTTATTCTGTCTTTTCAAGCTTTGGTAACAGTGCCCTAAAGCACAGGGATTTTCTACAATAGCAGAGCCTGGAAAGGATCTATAGCTACAATTTATCAATAAGACAGTCACTGGCAAAGAACCAGTCAGATTTTTTATGGAGAACTCTGTATGCAAAAATTGGATTGGAAAGTAATTGGAAGAAATGCTAAAACAGAGAAATCATGTACATAAAGTTCAAAAGTACATGCTAGTTAAATTTTTTAAAAAATTGACTGACAATTTTATTCTTTTTGTAAATATAGATTTAAAAAGGTATGAAGACATAAGTGACCTTTTAAAAGCAATTTATAAAATTAACTGTGAACTAGCTCTTCTCTTCTTTGCCACGAGAAAGCTCCCTTGCCACGCACAAAATTGCAGTGGCTAAAAAGGTTAAATAAAATTAGTAAAATGCTTCAGTTTGAATGTTTAATGATACCATACTCAAAAGCACGAGCTTGACTCATGTGCTGTTCTCTTACCACCCCTTCTTTTACATCCCATTCACTTTCCATTATAATAACTGAACTTCATCTCTTGAAATATTTTGAAAATTTTCAACTAAATCATGTAGGCAGACTCTACTTTGCACAAAGGAAATCATGCAAAGCACTGGTTATTTGGAAATCTCTGCTCATCGAAAGCATAGAGACAAATATCTCATTGGGCTATGTATTTTTCTCCTCCTAGAGAAACATAATTTAAAAAAACCCTTCATTGCTTATTTTCATCAAAAAATCAAATTTAAATAACATTGAAGATTTATATCAACCATAAAAATATATTCTTTATGATAAAGTCTATTCCTATGTTACAGAGTCCCTGCAGGACATATATGGAATACTCAAAGTAATTGAGAAAAATTTAACAGACATGCTCTTTAAAGAAGTCAGGATAGGGTAAGGGAAAAAAAAAACAATGGAGGGTTTAATATCTTGGGGCTAACAATAGTAAGATGTTTTCACTACTTTTAATACTGAATGGACATGGAAGGGAGCATGTATGAGCACCCAGAGTGTAGTGGTCACTCTAGAAAGTGACCACTTAGTCCATGGGGGAATATTTAATAATTACTTGGTTTTCACTCTTCAGTTTCTGCCCTTAAGTATGCTGCCCATGATTCCTATATATCTGCATATATTTTTGTTTGTTTTTTAGTTCAGTTTTTTTTTTCAGTCAGAATAAAACTCAGTTGCTAATACTCACTCACTCAGTCTTTTCCAGAAGCAGAAGTTCTGTCATATTCCATTTTAAATTCTGATTTGGTTGCATGAGTATATACCTTTTCTTTAAATATAGAAGCATTTCAAATATACTTAAAACTATAAATAATTCTAAGCAAATACCCTGTTTCTGCTATTTGGTGCACTGAATCTCAATTTGCTGTCACATTGGCAGCATTTTTTTAAAGCATATCTTTTTTTTTAAGGTTTTATTTATTTATTTGTAAAGAAGGAAAGGGAAGGAGAAAGAGAGGAAGAGAAACATCAGTGTGTGGTTGACTCTCAAGCGCCCCCTTTTGGGAACCTGGCCAGCAACCCAGGCAGGTGCCCTGCTGGGAACTGAACCTGCAACCCTTTGGTTTGCAGTCCGGCTCCCAATCCACTGAGCCACACCAGCCAGGGCACAATTGGTAGCATTTTCAAAATAAAATATAATTCAGATTAATGATTGATGAATGGGTCCTTCACAAAAGTAATATTCAAAGGGCTGGTGAGTGTTCGGTCACTTTATTCATCAGGAAATGCAAATTAAAGCTATAATAAAATATCATTAAGCATATCCCAGATAGCTAAAATTTAAAAGATTGATCATACCAAGTGTTGGAGAGATGTGGCACAACGGGAACTCTCATATTCTGCTGTTGGGGAATAAATTTGGAAAATAATTTAGGTTGTAGTATGTATAAAGTCTCAACACAGATATACCCTATAATGAGAAAATCCACTGTTCACCAGTGGATTATATGTTTATATGTTTGCCAAGAAGTATGATTATATATTTGCAAAAAAGACATGTACATGAATACTCCCCAAATGCTACTCACAATAGTCATAGACTGTAATCAACACAAATATCCATTGACAGTGCAGTGATTGAATGAATGAATAAATGCATACATAGATATTGATGAAATCACTTAAACAATGGACATTAACAAAATATTTCTATCAGACATGACAAGCACAAATCTTCTATACATAAATAAATTCTTGTAAAAGAAGCCTGACACACAAAAAAAAGCCTGAAAGTGTCCGTGGACTTTCTCCAATGTAGAATACAATCTAAATATAGTGTGGAAATCCTGGGTCATAGGCTACTGCGTTTAAAATGTTCAGACATTACAAATTTGTCTCCGAAGATGTTATTCCAAGTCACATAATTTAAAATATTTAAATTGAAATGATTACGATCCTTCACCCCTAATATTCATGAGTACATTCTACCCCACAGGCCCCTCCTTTTAGCAATTTCTGAAGACAAAACATTTTGATTACATAATTTGTTGGTGAACGTTTCATTCATCTTGCACTCCTGCTGGTGAGTCACTTCACAAGTTCTCTGGCTCTTTGCTGCCCTGGAGACCAGACCTCCAGAACTACTAACCAAGGAGCGCCCATTCCTCAGACCTCATTGTTGTCCTTCTGTGAGCTTTCCCATACTGTGTCTAGAGCTTTGCTTTCTTAAAGACATTCTATTTGGATATTATTTGGGATATTTTTTCTCTCTCAATGCCAAATATTGTATATTCCATTTCTAGGGTCAAATATATTTCATAACAATTGGTGGAGGGCACATTTACTGTCTTGACCTAAGTCCCTATTAAATAATTATACTATAGTCTAATATGGTTCCCATGGCCTGAGTTATTAAATGTTTTCTATAGTCATCTTGTTATATAGATATTTAACTTATTAAAGAATAAATTGAATGACAGAAACATCAGCTGCTAAAATCTGTATCATTTTTTAAGCCAACTATCCTACGTCTCTGATCACTTAGGAAAAAAATTTGTCTATGTGTGGTAGGCAGTATAATCTACCCCCTGCCCAATGAAAAGCCCTCATTTTAGTCCCTGGAATTTTTTAATACATTTCCTTACAAGGCAAACCAGCCTTTGTAGTTGTGAGCAAGTTTCGGGTAATGAGATAGAGAGAGGAAGATTCTCCTGGATAATCTGGTTGCTGCCAATGTAACTACAAGAGTCCTTATAAATCAAAGAAGGAGGTGGGAGATCCAGGGTCATAGAAGGAGATATGACAAGAGACACAGGGTGTGGAGTGTGGGATTTTTTACTTTAAAGAAGGAACATGTAGGTTACCAGCCAAGCAGTACCTGCAGCCTCTACAAACTGGAAAAATCAAGGAAACCAATTCTCCCTTGAAGCCTTCAGGAGAAATGCTTTGTTTTTAGCCTAGTGAGAAGCAGTTCAGGGTTCTGACCTCCAGAACTGTAAGAAAATAAATTTAGGTTATTTTAAGTTAGCAATCTTGTAGTAATTTGTTATAGCATCAATAGGAAACTAATGCATTGTGTTTTGCATTTCATTGTAATGATTCCATGTGTAGATTTATTTTTACTTATTTCGTTTAGCATTCATATATTTATTCCCTACCAGAACATGCTCAGGTGTTACTTCTTCTGCTAATGCTTGTTGCATTGTCAAAGCACTGATTGGCTGCCCTGGTTAACCTGAGAATGCCTGTCATTCCAGCTCTCACACCAAACTTAGGGCCCAGCCCAGCAAGGTGGACACTTTAATGCTTAGGGCCTGGCCTTCCTGGGACACCCCTCACACAGCTGCTTCCAGACCTTGGCCACTCTCCAAAGAGCCTATACTGAATGTTTAGCAGGTTTCCACTCTTCAAGGATCTTTTCCAACTTTGGGAGACTTCTTTCTCCATTCCTGTTCCTTTGAAAAGCATACCTTGTTTTGCTTTTACTGTTTAAAGTTTCTAGCATATTGAGTTTATTTAGTCATTTTAGATTATTATTGGGTTGGCCAAAAAGTTCATTTAGTTTTTTCCATAAGATGGCTCTAGTGGCATTTAGTAGTCTTTAACTTCATTCGAAACAATTTTGTTAGATTGTATTGTGACAGATGTCATATCAGCGTGCATTTTAAAAAACTTATAAAAACTGGTGAATTTTTGTGTAACCAGTTAATACTAAAGATGGAAGAAAATATGCAACATTTTTGGCATATTGTGCTTTATTAACTTCAAGAAAGATAAATATGCAACTGAAAAACAGAAATATAAAAAGATTTGTTCAGTGTATAGAGAAGGTGCTGTGACTGACTGAATGTATCATAAGTGGTTTTGTGCTAGAGATTCCTCTCTAGATGATGCTCCATGGTTGGGTAGACCAGGTGAAGTTGACATCAATCAAAGCAAGACATTAATTGACAATAATCAGTGTTATACCACATGGGAGATGACTGACATACTCAAACTACCCAAATCAATAAAGTTATTGATAAAAATGAAAAAATCTTTTATTTTATGGAAAAAATAAGATGAACTTTTTGGCCAACCCAATAAAAATCACAGAAGAGTCACTGACTTGAGCCAAATTCTGATACCAGGACAGCAAAATTCACTCAGACAAATAAATACAAAGTTATGGTTAAGGTATTGAAAGAAGGACTGTAAAATATTAAATGGAAAGTAACATCTAAATAAATTATTTTGCCTCATTTATATTTATCACCTTCGTGTATATTTTGTAGTGTATGTTATTTCATTTTAAAGATCTCTCATGGAGCAAAGCCACAGAGTTTTCTAATATAGATCCATAAACCTTTAACACTTTCAGACAGAAAAAGGGTTTCTTTTGTTTTTGATGTTAAAGTATGTTGTTTTTTTATGTTTGGCACATCAAAGGGACAATATTTCATGTCCGGGAGTATTGTATGTTTCAAGCAAACATCTGTGCACTTACTGTGCTGCTTCCAGGAACATCGAGGGAGCAGGAAAAACTTCACTGCTCATCTCTAATCCAATTCTCCTTCACGTTCACGGCTTTTTCCAGGATAAGAGAGCATCGACTAATTTAACTCTAACATTTCACAGACTCCTATTCGGAGAATGAATTCACCAACTTTTCTAGCAAGTTGTCCATTTTACCAAATCTCACCGATTCTGCCAGACTTGCCCCTCAGAGTCACTCCTGAGATGCCGAAAAGACTGTACTCTGCCTTGGGAGTTTAATAGAGTCAGCTCTGCATGATCAACAAGTTTTCCTGGTGGCCTTTATATGAAAACTTCAGCAAGGAAAACTGGAGTAAGAGAACTTTGACAGCCTGGCCGTGTAGAAGCAGAGTATGTGACAGGAGAAAAATAATTTTAAGAAAACCAGTAATAGAAACATAGTTACAAGAATTTGTGTAAATTAGTTATTGTTTTGTCAAAATATTAACCATAAGAGTTACTTCTTAAAGAATGAAACATTTTAAAAAGTAACCAAAAGGAAGCAAGTATAAAAACTGTAAAAAAAAATAAAAAGAAAAAAACTAAAAGTGAAAAACATTCATGGAAGTGAAAGAAAACAAGTTATATTTTAAAGTGGTTTTTACCAGTTTATATTTTGTTGTTATTGTCTATGTAGTTACATCAAAAATAGGAAACATGTAGATTATAAAAGGTAAAATAGATAAAAAATGTCTAGGCAGTTTCTTTGAAGTGACAAGAAAAACAGAAAAGGTTGAAACTAGTTGCCCAGCAAAAGATTATTTTATTACTAATTCAATTGAGATAAATATCAATGTTTATAGTTACATAAGTCCAAAATCCAGGAAACAAAGTTGCTGATATGATTTTTATATTTCTATGATAAAATTAATGTATTTTGGGATTGTATCAGATGGAAAAAGACCAAGACATCTGAAACAGTGATCTACAATGAGTAATAAATACTCACTTTACTCTTTTGGAACAAATAAGGAAACATAGTCATTTCCCACACATCATTATCAGGTAGTATTATTGCCATTTTACAGATGAGTGAGTTAGGTGTTGACAGACAAATTTCACTTATAATCATGTTGCTATGCATGTAGAATTTAAACTCTTTCCTTTTCTGCAACCTAATTCAAAATACACAAGCCTACAAATGAAAAGAAAAAGCTTAAGCACTTTTTTTTTCATATTTAGGAATTAAAACCAGTACTAACTAAATTAAAATCAAAGTTGTTTGCTACAATTTTCAATAAAACTCTTATATGGAAAGTATAGTGAGTTTTTTTTCAAAGGGCATAAAATGAATAGTGCATACTTTCATACAAAGTGTCCCGAAGCATTTCATAATCAAAGGCACGATGGCACAGCTTGATTTATGCTAATCCTACTGTTATGAGTAATACTGCCACCAGCACTACCACACTGCCTCCACTAAAAAATATACTTATTATCTATTTGCTGTGCTCAAGACTTTGTGCTAAATGATTTATGTATTTTATCATGATACTTTTTAATAACTAAAAAAGTTAATTATCACTACTACTATTTTATAGGTAAAGACATTGAAATTCAGAGTTTAATGAATTCCTAAGAATACACAGGAAATAGACACAATTCTACTATTAGGAGTCAATTTAATCTTTCTATAAATTCCATGATATTCAGCACTGCCATATGCCTATTTATATGTCATTTCACATTTGACATTGCATTTTTACATACAATTTTATATTTTATGTATAGCTTTTCTGAATCTATTCTTTACAATAGACAATGAGATGGGCAAGTCAGACGATAACTTTGTTTCCTTTTGTTTTTAAAGATAAGGAAGTTGAAGTTGCATTTTTCACTGCAGGGAGGAGAAGAAGACATATGCCTAATCATGTTCTAACAAAGGTAGAAGAAGCAGGACTAAGACTTCTAGAAGTTTTCTTGGACCACTGAAAATGCCTTTATATTTGCCATCCCATTTCTCTGTGTTCCAAACTCAATAGTTTATACCATTTGAATATCATGTAGACTATCACTTCTATTTTTCTTATCCAACCCTGTCCTTCCTTACCTCAGTTTGTCTTGTCTATCCTTTCATAATTTTTAATAGCATTCCATTTTACTAAGAAAAAAAATTCAGATTTTTACCTCTGATTGGCAAAGGTCTACTCAAACTGGTTTCTGCCTACCAGTCATATTTTATCCTGCTACATTCTTCTACTCATCCAAGATAATACAAAAAAGTCTGAGATATTTGTATATTTATATTGAAAATGAATGAATAGAGAACTACTCTTAGAAGTCTCCGAATAGCCCTAACCCATACATTACTGTCTATGATAGATATTTTCTAAATTTTTTTGATGCTAACCTTTTAATCTTAGTGCTTATCACATACATAAAAAGATAATCAAATGCATAAAATACTGTGATAAATGTAGATATTTTGAAGATTTTTTCATGAATACATAGGGATGTTAATAATAGATAACAAGTATATATGTTGTATATATGTATGACATCTGTATCAGTTATACTTATTTCTATAAATGGAAACTGTACCATAATATTAATTAACAGTTGTCTTTGAAAAATTATATACTAGGTGTTTTTGGTTTAATTAACTTTATTATATACTTTTTATGCAGTTAGGCACTATGTAGTAAATTAAACAGAAGATAAAAGAAATATCTAAATTGATTCACTGAAAAGAGAGTAAATAATGTATACAATTCCAGGGGAAATAACTTGATAAGAGATTTGTGTATTGTATATTTAAGTGTTTTATAATTGTTAATAATATTAACTTTAAACTGTGTATTTAAATATCTATGATAATTACTAGATTAGAGACATCATGACTGAAAAATTTGGCCTTTTTAAAAATCATGTAGTGTACATTCATGAAAATTTACCATAAGATATTTAATGAATATCTAAAACCTTAGTGTCATAATCTTTTTAGGGCACATCATGAAAAAGGAACATGTATAAAGGACACATGGACAAAGCCAAAGCAGTGTAGGATTGAGGGTGGGAGGTGGGGTCCGATGGGGAGGGGGAGAGCGGTGAGGGGGAAATGTACTTGAAGAACAATAAAAAAATGTTTTGAAATGTATTTGGAAAGAAAAATATCTAAACATCTTTATAATATTACAAATGTTTACCCGTTAGTACATGTATTAAAGATACTTATTAGATAATTTGCTTAAACTTATACTTTATTCCAAATATTTTTTTTGCCTTATATTTACATAATTTATGACATGGGTTTATCACAAATGACCCATGCAATTATATATCTTAATTGGCTCTATACATCATCTTTGTAACACATGTCTTTAAATAATGGTGATGGGTCTCTGCTGTATGTTTGCTGCTACACTGCACTGTTACTCTTCTATGAAGGGCACTCAGAATCCAAGAAAAATCAGTTTGAAAGTTGCTAACCTGATATTTATTTTTTAATGGCAGGTAACAATTTCTTCTTACAAAAATGAAGCTTCCTTAAAATCCAAAATTTGCACTGCTTATTACTTTTTAAAAAAGTAAATAGAAAAGGGTGGCAATATAATCTTTGATTCTTCAGATATTGAAAAATAAATATGTACAGTATTCAGGTGTTATAATTTTGCTTAATGAGGTTGTCTTAATCTTTGATACTTAATGGAATCCACCATTGTATTTAAATTATATGAAAATCGAATAAGTATTCTGAAAATATGAAAATTAAGCAGGCTTATTAAATAAAATATAAAGTTTTTTCTTGGAGCAATTATCTATTTTTAAAAATAGTATATATAAGTAAATAAAGTTGATACAGGATATAAGGCTGATAAAGAAACCATTGATATCTCAGAGTAAATTATATGAAAGTGTGAGGCTATTAAAAACATAGTTATTATTTAGGTTGAATTATTTTGAAGTTATAGCTTTCTATCTTGTATGAACATTATTTTATTCATTTACTTTTCTTTTTTCCTCTTTATCACTTACTTTCTAGAGCTTCAATGGGGGACGGGGGAATTTCAACAGGAGGCTATATACTACATTTATTTAGACAATTTTTATACTTGGCTGAAACATAATTTGCTTGCATCTTATAATACAAATAGTATCAGTTAATGAAAAGTTAACCTTTTCTCTTTTTTTTCCCTTTCTTCCTTTTTCCTCGTCTTCTCTGCATCCTGCATATCTCCATCCAAAAGATCTTGAGATCCAGGGCCCAAATAAGTTATCTCCTTCACACATGACAGAAGAATTCAGAAGGATGTTAGGGTCCCATGCCAAATAGGTGTGCAGAGGCAATAATGACCTAGACATATATATATATATATAAATAATTATTGGTTTTAAATTGGTGTATAAATAAATGCTGATGTAAACTGTATTTATAAAAATATATTTCTTAGCTCTGTTCAGTAAGAAGGCCTAGGATAAGTAGCACTGTATTAGCATACACCAAATATACAGATTTTGGGTTCTAAATATATTTATCGCTGTAGGATTCCAGGGCTCTTATAGTAAGGCTGAGATAGAGAAAGGATGAGATAAGACTGGAACATCTTTTCGTACTGGAGATTAAGGAGGTACTCCACTTAAGATGCAGAACTATCTAAAGGACACAGAAGCCATTTGAAGGAATAAGCTGTGTGCCTACACTGATACAGATCAATAAATTAATATAGAAAGTAGGAAAATAAAAAGCTCTACCTGACACTGAATTGCCCACTAATATGTATAGCAGGGAGAATGGAAACTTTTCAAATCACTCTTGGCGAACTTCAGAGTAATATTTGTTTAGAAAAGTTTTGTGAATGGATACTAAAACTACTGAAAGTATTTCACAGTATTTGATGAGGATAAGGTATTACTTAGACTTAACATACCTCCCCATGAAGTATATATTCATTAAAATAGGGGAAAAGCAATTTTGTAATGGAAAACCTAGGAGATATCACCTTAATCAAATGATCAATATTAATATGAAGAGTGATGAGAGAGATGCAACAAAATGCAGTGAGAATAACACATCATTAGATATGTAATATTCTTACCAAAATTTTATAGTTTGAATCTGGGCATAAAGAATGTCAGACAAATCCAAATTAAAGGATTTTATAAGAATGTTTGAAAGTAAATGAAAGATTTGAGAAACTTCCAGATTAAAGGATATTAACATGCAAGACAAGAAAATGTTCATGTGACATTGAATTCAATTATTTCACTATAAAATAAATGATTAAAACATGAACAAGTATACAGATTAGGTTGTTATAAAGCATTACTCTCTCTTAGCTGATTTTGATGTTTCAATCTGATTATATAGGATAGCATTCTGGTTTGTATATTATGTGCACTTAAAGTATTCAGGGAGTAGCAGAGCATCTGAAATTTAGTCTCATGTAGAAAAAAATATTTGTATGTTTCTTCCAACTCTGTAGCTATATTATTTGTGTACTGACTAATAGAAATTGAGAATCTGAGGTATCTTTGCATTACCATTACAGCTCTAATATTTTTTAAGGAAAAATAGTACCTCCAAATAATATATTTAATTTGTCATCTTACACAGTAAGTCAAAACTTAGCAATCAGATGCTCTTTTATTTATGCAAGTATAGACTATTATGCAGAGAAGCCATTGTAATAACTTTAAAAACACTTTCAGAATTAATGGCAAGGTATAAGAACCTATAAGAATCAATTTTCACCACAACTTAAGTAATTAAGACCCTGAAAACTATAGACTGCAAAGAAATCAAAATATGATGATAGGGTTTTATGACTAAGCCTTTCAAACTGTTAACTTAGCATTGAAAAGGGGTTATTCACTAGATTTAAAAAAATATTTGTAGTCATAAATGAATTAAACTATTTAATCATAAAATTCATTGCATACCATTGTATCACTACATGGATCAATTACATTAATTTTCAATCTGTAACATAGTTGATGTTGGAGCAACGTTACATAGAATTTATATCTCTTATGCATGTTAGTACTGACAGCTCTTAGTAAGCTGTTTTGCAAATATGGTACTATTTGGAAACAAGCTGTGCATTTATTTAATTTACAACTGTCTCTGACAATGACTGCAGTTTATGAATTATCCAGCCTTCTTTTTAATCCATCTTCTGCTTCCTATTGCCTGCTTTTTTGCAAAGATTTTTTGTCTTCTCTCCTATGGAGACTTTTCTATACTTCACCATTAATCTCTCCCATTTTCCTCTTTTTCTCTTCCCTTAAGGAAATTCACTGTGTAATTGCACAAACAAAACTTTAGTCCTGAGACAATAATATTTGTTATAACCTTATTAAGATAATTCATTCGCCTATTTTTAATTTACTTTTTGAGTTATACCAATTTTTATTGTACAACATTGTATACATATTTAGAATTACTGTATAGTCAAGCAGATTGACTCATTAATGTGAAATGTTCCTATATATCTCTAATAATTCTTCTTAATGTGTACCTTGTCTCATAGTACAGGAACCCCAGCTTTCTTCAATTAAATGTTTACAAGTCTCATCTTTGTCCAAATTTTATTTTCAATCTCTCTTCATCTTCATATCTAAGATGTATCTCTTTTAGACAATAATTCTTTAATCCAGTTTTTTGGTTTTAAAGTATTAGTTTTTTGATTTAATATTTATTGCATTTTTTCTTCCATTAGCATTTAATTTAATCCAGTATTATTTTTTATTTTTAATATATTTTATTGATTATGCTATTACAGTTGTCCCATTTCCCCCCTTTATTCCCCTCCACACTGCAAGCCCCCTTCCACCCGCATTCCCCACTTTGCCCTTAGTTCATATCTATGGGTCGTACATATAAGTTATTTGGCTTCTACATTTTCTATACTATACTTAACCTCCCCTGTCCATTTTCTACCTACCATTTATGCACCTTATTCCCTGTACCTGTTACCCCATTCTCTCCCTCCCCTTCCCCACTGATAACCCTCCATGTGATCTCTATTTCTGCGAAACTGTTCCTGCTTCATTGTTTGCTTTTGTTTTCTTTTCTTTTTTTTTTTAGGTTTGGTTGTTGATAGTTGTCAGTTTGTTGTCATTTTACTGTTCCTATTTTTGATCACCTTCTTTTTCTAAGTCCTAACATTTCACATAATAAGGGTTTGGTGATGATGAACTCCTTAAACTTGACTTTATCTGACTTCCTTTCTAAATGATAGCTATGCCGGATAGAGTAACCTTGAATGTAGGTCCTTGCCTTCATGAATTTGAATACTTATTTCTAGCCCCTTCTTGCCCGTAAGGTTTCTTTTCAGAATTCAGCTGATAGTCTTATGGGAACTTCTTTGTAGGTAACTGTCTCCTCTTCTCTTGCTGCTTTTCAGATTCTCTCCTTCTCTTTAATCTTGGGTAATGTAATTATGATGTGCCTTGGTGTGTTCCTCCTTGGGTCCAACTGCTTTGGGACTCTGAGCTTCCAGGACTTCCTGAAAGTCTTTTTCCTTCACCAGATTGGGGAAGTTCTCCTTCATTATGTTTTCAGATAAGTTTTCAATTTCTTGCTCTTCCTCTTCTCCTTCTGGAGCCGCTATGATTCAGATGTTCGAATGTTTAAAGTTGTCTCAGGTTCCTAAGCCTCTCCTCTTTTTTTTGAATTCTTGTTTCTTCATTCTGTCCTGGTTGAGTGTTTCTTCCTTCCTTCTGCTACAAATTGTTGATTTGAGTCCTAGTTTCCTTCCCGTCACTGTTGGTTTCCTGTACATTTTCCTTTATTTCACTTTTCATAGTCTTCACGTTTTCCTCAATTTTGCCACCATACTCAACCATTTCTGTGAGCATCCTGATTACCAGTGTTTTGAACTGTGCATCTGATAGTCTGGCTATCTCTTCATCACTTAGTTGTATTTTTTCTGGAGCTTTGATCTGTTCTTTCATTTGGGCCTTTTTTGTTTGTTTGTTTGTTTGTTTTTCTCAGCACACCTGTTACGTAGTAAGGGCAGAGCCTTAGTTATTCACCGGGGCAGGGAAACCCACATCGCTGCATTGTGGCCCTGTATGTGGGGAGGGGTCCAAGTGGGAACAGTGCCACTTGTGCAGCTTTATGCAGGCTTTCAGTCACTTCTGCCACTACCAACAAGCAAATTGGGCCCTTCTGGTGCTGATTCCCAGGTGGGTGGATTTGTGTACATTCTAGGACCCTGTGGGTCTCCCTAATGAACTCTCCTTTGAGGCTGGGAGTTTCTCCCTCCGCCTCAACTCCCACAGGTTTTTTCAGTCAAAGATTTTGAGGCTTTATTTCCTGTGCTGGAGCCCTGGGTTTTGTAGTTGGTCTCGCTCCCCAGTTGTTTCTCCTGGTTTATCTGCATACAAATGTGGAACCACACGCTCTGCCAGCCACCACCTCACCCAGTCTGCCAGCTGCCACCTTGCTGCAAATCCTCTCCACTTGGCTGCACTTTCTGCCCCTCCTACAGATCTCAATGAATGTTTCTTTATCTCCTTGGGTGTGAGACTTCCATACAGTTCTATTTTTTTGTCAGTTCTGGTTGTTTTTTATTTTTAAATTTGTTATTGTTCTTCTTTTGTTATTGTTCTTTTGTTACAGTGTATCTACCTATGCCTCCATCTTGGCCTGAAGTCCTAATTTAATCCAGTTTTAAATGAAATGTGTTTTGCATACAGCTGACTTAGTACAAGTAAAGCAACCATATGATTCACTAAACAAAACAAGAAAAACACATAGTGTTTGGAGAACATGGTTTTGTGAGATAAAAATGAATAAATATGTCAATACTTATTCAAATAATATTGGCTCTAGTGACAGAGAAATTTCTTTTTTTAGTGTTGTTCAGTTACAGTTGTCCTACCTTTTCCCCCATTGTTCTCCCCTGTACTGCTCTGCCCCACAGCCACCCTTTTCCCACAGCCCTATGGTATGTGCACAGGAGTCCTCTACTCATGTTCCTTGAATTGTCCTTTCCCTGTCTTTCTCCTGTTATGCCCTACCCCCTCCCCTCTGGTCACTGTCATTTTGTTCTTTATTTCCATGCCTCTTGTTGTATTTTGCTTATATATTTGTTTTATTAATTAGGTTTCACTCATATAAGATCACATGGCATTTGTCTTTCACCATCTGTCTTGTTTCACTTAACATAATGCTCTCCAGATCCATCCATGCTGATGTGAAGGGTAGGAGTTCCTTCTTTCTTTCTGCTGTGTAGTATTCCATTATGTAAATATGCCACAGTTTTTTGATGCACTCATTTACTGATGGGCACTTAGGCTGTTTCTAGCACTTAGCTATTGTAAATAGAGCAGCTATGAACATTGGGGTGCACAAGTTCTTTTGAATTGGTGTTTTGGGATTCTTAGGGTATAATCCAGCAGTGGATCATTGGATAAAAAGGCAGTTTCCTTTTTAGCTTTTTGAGGAAATTCCATACTGTTTTTCAAAGTGGCTGTAGTCTTCATTCTCACCAACAGTGTGCTAGAGTTCCCTTTTTTCCACAGCCCTGCCAGCACTTCTTGTTTGTTGAGTTGTTAATGATGGTCATTCTGACTGGTGTAAAGTGGTATCTCATTGTGGTTTTAATTTGCATCTCTCTGATGGCTAGTGATGCTGAGCATTTTTCAGGGCTATGGGCCCTCTGTACGTCCTCCTTGGAGAAATGTCTGTTCAGGTCCTTTGCCCATTTTTTAATTGGATTGTTTGTCTTCCTGGTGTGGAGTCATATGAGTTCTTTCTATATTTTGGAGATCAAACCTTTTTCCAAGGTATCATTAACAAATATGTTTTCCCATACTGTTGGTTCCCTTTTCATTTTGTTGATGTTTTCTTTAGGGGTGCAGAAGCTTTTTAATTTGATGTAGTCCCATTTGTTTATTCTTTCCTTTATGTCCCTTGTCCTAGGGGATGTATCCGTGAAAATATTGCTGTGTGGGATATCTGAAATTTTCCTGCCGATGTTCTCCTCTAGGACTTTTATGGCATCACAACTTCTATTTATGTCTTTTATCCATCTTGAGTTTATTTTGGTGTATGGTGTGAGTTGGTGATCGAGTTTCATTTTTGTGCATGTACTTGTCCACATCTCCCAACTCCATTTATTGAAGAGGGTATTTTTACTTTGTTTTATGTTCCTGTCCCCTTTGTGAAATATTAATTGATGATATTGTCAGGGGTTTATTTCTGGGCTCTCTATTCTCTTCAGTTGGTTTCTGTGTCTGTTCTTATGCCAGTACCAGACTGTTTTGATTACAGTGGACTTGTAATATAGTTTGATATCAGGTATTGTGATTCCTCCTACTTTATTCTTTTTTTCTCAAAATTGCTGACACTGTTTGGGATCGTTTATAGTTCCACATGAATGTTTGAAGTACCTGTTCTATATCTGAAATATGTCATTGGTATTATGACTTGGAATGCATTGAATCTATAGGCTGTGTTTGGTAGTATATAAATAAATAATATGAAGGACAAAAACCACATGGACAAATAGACACTAAAATCCTCAACAAAATATTGGCAAACCACATCCAGCCATACATTAAAAAGATTATACACCACAATCTAGTGGTATTCATCCGAGGGATGCCAGGATGGTTCAATTTTTGCAAATCAATAAACTTAATACACCACATAAATGAAAGGAAAGACAAAAATCACGTGCACATATCAATAAATGCAGAAAAAGCATTTGATGAAGTACAGCACCCAGTTTTGATGAAAGTACTCAGAAAAGCGGGAGTAGAGGGAGCATACCTCATCGTAATAAAGGACATATATGAGAAAACTACATCCAACGTGATCCTCAGTGGGCGAAAACAAAAAGCTTTTCCCCTAAGATCAGGAAAAAGTCAAGGGTGTCTGCTTTCACAACTTCTATTCAACATTGTATTTGAAGTTCTAGCCATAGCAGTTGGACAAGAAAAAGAAATAAAAGGCATCCAAAATGGAAAGGAGGAAGTAAAACTGTCACTGTTTGCAGATGACATGATAGTGTACATAGAAAACCCTGTACATTCATCCAGAAAACTACTAAACCTAATAAATTAATTTGACAAATGACAGGATACAAAGTCAACATTCAGAAATCAAAGGCATTTTTGCACATCAACAATTAAATATCAAAAACAGAAATTAGGAAAAAATCTTATTTACTATAGCAGCAACAAACATAAAATACTTAGGAATAAACTTATCCAAGGCGGTAAAAGACCTGTACTCAGAAAACTAGAAAGAAAGTAATTATGGGAAAACTGAGGAAAGAAATTATGGGAGACACAAGTAAATGGAAGCATATACCATATTCATGGATTGGAAAAATTAACATCATTTAAAAAAAAATTATTGAGTTTGTTGAGGAGAGTTTGGTTAACAAATCCATACAGGTTTCAAGTATACAACTCAACAAAACATCACCTGCCTACTGCATAGTGTGCCTCTTTCTGTTCCTATTTATGCCCCCTTTTCCCTTTTCCCTTCTACCTCCACCCACCCACCTTTCCCTCTGGCTATCACCATACTCTTGTCTGTTTCTAAGTGTTTTTTGCTTAATTTGTTCTTTTTTCACAACTCCCCTCCAACCAAACACTTTCTGACAGCTGTCAGTATGTTTTATGGATCTATATTTCTGTTTCTGTTTTGTTTTAACTATATTGTTCGTTAGATTCCACATATAAGTGAGATCATATGGCATTTGTCTTTCTATGACTGGCTTAACGTAATACTCTCCAGGTCCATACATGCTATTGCAAAAAGTAAGATTTCCTTCTTTTTTGTAGCTGAGTAGTATTCCACTTTGTATGACATTGAACTTTTTTTTTTCCATGTATTTATTGGCCATCTGTCCGTTGTCTTTGGAGAAGTGTCTATTCAGATCCTTTGCCCAGCTATTAATTGGATTGTTTATTTTCTTAGTGTTGAGATGTTTGTATCTTTTATATATTTTGGATATAAACTCATTATCAGGTGTATCATTGGTGAATGTATTCTCCCATTCAGTGGGTTTCCTTTTCATTTTGTTGATGGTTTCTATTTCTGTGCAAAAGCTTTTTAGTTTGATTAGTTTCCTTTGTTTATTTTTTCCTTTGTTCCCCTTGCTCTAAGTAAATATCAGCAAATTATAGCTACAAGAAAGGTCTGAGATTTTACTGCTCATGATTTCTTCTAGGATGTATGTGGTTTTGTGACATACATTTGAGTCTTCAATCCATTTTGAGTTTATTCCTGTGTATGGGTTAAGTAGGTAGTCTAGTTTTTTGTTTTTGTTTTTGTTTTTGCATGTATCCAATTTTCCCAACACCATTTATTAATGAGACTGTCTTTATTCCATTGTATGTTCTTGCCTCTTTTGTTAAATACTAATTGTAAAGGCATGGGTTTATTTCTGGGCTTTTTATTTATGATCTATCTATATGCTTGTTTTTATGCCAGTACCATGCTGTTTGATTACTATGGCTTTGTTGTATAGTTTGAAATCAGGTATTATGATACCTCCAATTTGTTCTTCTTTCTCATGTTTGCTGAGGCTCTTCAATGTCTTTTGTGATTCCATATAAATTTTTGAAATATTGTTCTAGATCCATGAGTTAGGCCATTGGTATTTTAATAGGAATTATACTGAATCTATAGATTGCTTTGGGAAATATGGATATTTTAATTTTTAATTTTTTATGCCTGAACAACATATATGCTTCCATTTATCTCTGTCTTCCTCAATTACTTTCTTTAGTATCCTATAATTCCGCATGTAGAGGTCTTTTACATCTTTGGTTAAATTTATTCTTAGGTACCTATTATTTTCTGTTGTTACAATAGTAAATGGGATTGTTTTCTTGATTTCTCTTTTTGATAGTTTATTATTGGTATATAAAATGACACCAATGTCTGAATATTAATTTTAAATCCTGATACTTAACTAAATTCATTTATCAGTTCTAGTAGTTTTTTGGTGGGTTTTGGGTATTTTATACACAGTATCATATCATCACTGAATAATGACAATTTTACTTCCTTCTTTCCAATTTGTATGCCTTTTATTTCTCTTTGTCTGATTGCTGTGGCTAGAACTTCCAGCACTACATTGAATAAGAACAGTGAAAGCAGACACTTGTTCTTATGCTTAAGGACAATGCTTGTAGTTTTTTTCCATTAATTATGATGTGGTCTGTGGGTTTGTTATATATGAACTTTATTTGAAGAGATATGATCTCTCTATTCCCACTTTGCTAAGAACTTTTATCACAAAAGGGTGCTGGATTTTATCAAATACTTTTTCTGCTTCTGTTGATATGATAATGTGCTTTTTACCCTTTATTTTGTTTATGTGATGTATCATGTTTATTAATTTGTGAATATAGTACCCACCTTGCTTCCTCAGAATAAATGCTATGTGATCATATAGTATGATGTTTCAAATATATTTCTGGGTCCAGTTTACATATATTTTGTTGAGGATTTTACCAGCTATATTCATCAGGGATATTGGCCTATAATTTTCTTTCCTAAAATTATCTTGAAATTCTTCCCTCCTGTTGAATTTTTTGGAATAGTTTGAGAAGGATAGGTGTTAGTTCTTCTTTGAATATTTGGTAAACTTTGCCTGTGAAGCCATTTAGTTTAATATTTTTGTTTGCTGGATATTTATTTATTACTGCTTCAATTTTGGTAGTTGTAATTGGTCTATTCAGATTTTTTTCATTATTCCTGATTCAGTTTTGGAATATTTTATGTTTCTAGAAATTTATACATTTTCCTAGTTTGTCCAATTTGTTGGCATATAGTTGTTCATAATATTTTCTTACAATCCTTTGTGTATCTGCGATGCTAGTAGTTACTTCTATTTTTTCATTTCTGATGTTATTTATTTGGGTCCTCTATACTTATTACTTGATGAGTCTGGTTAAAGGTTCATCAATTGAACCTTTATAAACAACCATCAGTTGTTTCTTTTTTAAAAAATTTTGTTCAGTTATATTTGTCCTGCCTTTTCCTCATTGCTCATCACTACCAGATCCCCCCTCCCTCCATAGTTAATACCTCTCCCATTGTCTATGTTTATGAGTCCTCTATTCATGTTCTTTTTCTTGCCCCTGCCCCTTCTTTCCCCTGTTATCTTTCTCCTCTCTGGTCACTGTCAGTTTGTTTTTTATTTCCAAGTATCTGCTTCTATTTTGCTCAGTTATTTGTTATGTTGATTAGGTCCACTTATAGGTGAGATCATATGGTATTGGTCTTTCACCACCTGGCTTGTTTCATTTAGCATAATGCTTTCCAGATCCATCTGTGCTGTCATAAATGGTAGGAGTTCCTTCTTTATTTGTGCTATGCAGTATTCCATTGTGTAAATATTCCACAGTTGTTTGATCCACTCATTTACTGATGGGCACTTGGACTGTTTCCAGCATTTGGCTATTGTAAACAGAGCTGCTATGAACACTGGGGTACATAAGTTATTTTGAATTAGTGTTTCAGGATTCTTAAGGTATAGTCCCAGAAGCGAGATCACCAAATAGAAAGGCAGTTCCATCTTTAGTTTTCTTGATGAAATTCCATACTGTTTTCCACAGTGGCTGCACCAGTCTGCATTCCCACCAACAGTGCACTAGGCTTCCCTTTTCTCCACAACCTCACCAGCATTTGTTGTTTTGGTTTCATTGATCTTTTGTATAAGTTTTTAGTCTCTTTCATTTATTTTCTTCTTTAATCTTTATTATTTTCTTCTTTCTGCTTACTCTCAAATCTGTTTGTTGTTCTTTTTCTAGTTCTTTTAGGTGTTGGGTTAAATTGTTTAATTGAGATTTTTCTTGTTTCTTGAGGTAGACCTGAAATGCTATGAATTTTCCTCCTGGGAATGCTTTCACTGTGTCCCATAGATTTGGAGATGTTGCATTTTCATTTTTGTTTGTCTTCAGATAACTTTTGATTTCTTCCTTAATCTCATTGTTAACCCATTCATCCCATTCATTGTTTGACAACATGTCATTTAGCCTTCTTGTGTTTGAGGTTTTTTTTTTTTTTTTTTAACTGTAATTGATTTCTGGTTCCATACCATTTTGGTCAGATAAGATGCTTGATATGTTCTCAAATTCTTGAATTTATTAAGGTTTACCCTAACATGTGGTCTATATTAAGAGAATATCCATGTGAACTTAAAAGGAATGTTCAACCAGAGGCCTGGGTGAATACTGAAGAGTGAGCTTCTGTGAGCTGGATCTTTAGAAGAGTATCTGGAATTCTGGCAGACTCCCTCCTTTTCCTGATGGACACAGTCCCTACTGATTTTCACTGCCAAATGCCCTGACATCTGATTTTTACTTCCAGGACCTTGTGCTCTGGGATGGGGTTCCTGGAGTAGGGCTGAGACTCCATACTCCTTAGGGGGCACTTTTGCAGCCAAAATAACCCTCTGACTTCTCAGCCACCACATGTGGGTGCAGGGGACAGCCCTCTTTGTGTCTCTGCCTTTCTTCCCAGTCTCTATGCTGCTTCTATAAATCCTTGGATATAATATTCCTTTTCAGCCTTCAGTTGGTCATTCAGTTGGTATAGGTTGATTGCTCTATAATTTAGATATAAATCTGATCTGGTGCTGGGAGGTGGTGAGTGTAACTACTACCTACTCTACAGCCATCTTGAAACCTCCCAAATTTGATTTATTTTAAGTAGTAGTGAAACATTAATAATTTAACACAAATTTTTATGAATATGTATATTATTATGAAAATGAGCAGGGAGGGGAAATACATTTGTGCCATGGAGACAAGTTCAGAACTATTGCAGTAAGATCAGGAGTGTTTCTACTCAGTTAATGCTCAGTTGCAATGACTATGACCATTATTAGTAATGTGAAAGTAGAAGGACAGAAAAAATGATCAACATGTTAATTCAGACACAAAGGAAGCAGAAAAAGGGATATAATATACAGATATATTTTCAATTCAGTGACGGGTAAAATGATGGTTTTGAACATAGTAAACAAAATATATTGAATTCAGTTTTAGTTTGATTATTGTTGACTGTGAGCTTGCTAAAAAAAAAACAAAACGTGTAGCTCAAGGCAAGTTAAGTTTATTAGGCTACCTAAAATAAGGGAGTACACCCCCCTAGTACTGAAGGAAATCTCAGTGTTGCCTCAAATCAAGGAAATAAAAAAAAAGATATTTATAAGCCTGTTTTTTAAGGTTGCAGGCTATGGTATTTTAAGGTAATTCTTAGACAGGAAAAATCTGGGTAGAGTATGGGTATAATTTATGGTAATTAGCTTTAGACTGGTAGACTTAGAGGAAAACATTCAATGAGCAGGTTGTTAGAAGGTAAATGTTTAGTTCATTCACACAGTTAATGTAGTTCACTAGATGTATTTTTATTATTTTAATGCTTCATTATCATAGGTGGGCTCCATTTTCTGGTAAAAAAGAAACAAACGAACAAAACAATAAACATTATTAGAAGCAAATATACAGATTAAAAGACAAACACAAACAAGCAAACAAAAAACTTGCACGTTAGTTATTTTAGAAGGCGAATGCCTTCTATTATAAGGCCTGACATGTATTCTCTAAACAGCAAAGTTTGTCTTCTTGTGTTGGAGAGAGATGTCCTAAAACTAAGAGAAGCTATGCATAAACCTGGAAAGTGATACCTGAGTCTTGGTGTATGTGCATCCTGTTTCATAATGAGCAAATCCTGGATTCCAACGTACCTTCTGAGATTTTTAGGAGTGAATAATCATTAGAACAAAATTAAACATTGAGTGACCTTCCCAATGAACCCTACAAAATCTGTATGCTACTTATTCATTCGCATTTATCACACCAAAAGGCTTTGAGTAAAGGTTTAAAATAATTTATTTGATTTGGTTTTTCATCTACTACAGATTTTTTTTTATAGTGCCTGGGAAATATTGATAAGGACAGGACTAGCAAAAGTCCCTTTGTTATCTTTTTTATGGGACTCTGGGGCTGGAAAGCTCAGTGAGTTCACCCCCTACTTGGAAGTCTGCCCTGTTGTATTAAAGTTTGGTCAGCTTTTATCATCATCATCATCATCTTCATCATCCTTGTATAAGATTGTTTTCTTGTTTTTGTCACTAATAAGGCCCTTTAAAGTAAAGAAAGAATGTAAGAATTAGATTGGGAGAGTTTACTTGTGTTTTTCTTTTATCACTAGGAAGCAGTAAACAGTCCCCAGTAGGATACCTCACACCAAAATGGTGCCTCTGTATGTAGGTGCCCATAACCCTGATTATTTCAATACTTTATGGCATTTCACTAGAAAAAAATTATACTTAATATAGAAATTTTCAGTAAATTTTTATGTAAACATATATGTTTATCACAAAAGTGCCTTAGGACAAAAATGGTAAAAAACCCCTGTGAGAAATTTTTACACCCATATTTATCTAAAAGATAGGTAACTTAAGACAAAGATTGCTTTTCTCAAATAAACTCTAATAATTATCTTCTGTGAGAGTCAGTGTGCGTGTGTACGGGTGTGGGTTTCAAAACAGGCTTTTGGCACATAACCATTCTCTCTTGCAGAGGGAAGGTAATTAACTTCTAACAATGAAAGTTCTATTTTTGTCTACAGTAAGCTCCCTCTTAATTGTCCTGTATGTGTCTCTGTGTGTGTACATATATGTTGTTTTTCCATTCTATTTCCCTTCTCATTAGATATTTTGAATATTCATTAATTGAATTTTATTCTCTAATTTTGCAATTTAAGGATATTTAGTATGGATACATGTTTAGAAGTTTCTTAAAGAATTAAGGCAAAATTCTGCTGCTTTTATTTTTCTTAAAATATGTCTATGTTCAAAAAATCTTTAGCTGATCATGTAAATAAGTAATAACCTGTTCACTAGTTACTAGATGAGAAAAAGAGCTTTTATTTCTCTATAGGAACAGTACTTCTAAATATGATTTCAAGAGTCATTGCAATTTAGTTTTTGTACACATATAAATTATATTAATAAAAACTTTGTGTACTATTCTGGATAAATATACAAATATTCACACAAATTGGCATTATTTAATTATATTGATTTAAAGATTGCTGCCTCCTTCTATACTTTATTATGTAAAATTAATGTAAACACATTACAATGCAACACTAACAGTAAACACTGCATATAACTATAATAAAATTTCTACATTGATTTTGAGGGTCAAATGATTTTTTTGTTTTCACAAATGTTTAAAATTTGTGACAACATATGTGGACCTTGAGAATATCATACAAAGTGAACTAAGTCAGACAGAAAAAGCTTAAGAACTGTATTATTTCATTTACATGTGGGGAATAAAACTCATAGATGCAGACAACAGCATTGTGTTATCAGAGGGAAGGGGGGAGTTAGTAAATGGTAAAATGAGCCAAATATATGGTGACTTGAAGATGTTTTGACTTTGAATGGTGGGCGCAGAGTGCTATATATAGATCATGTATCAGAAATGTACACTTCAAACCTGTATGATCTAGTTAACCAATGTCACCCTAATAAATTTAATAAAAAAGAAGCATATTTAAGTTCAAGTATACAAACTGATAGAAAAACTCTCTATAAGTTAATTTTTGTTTCTAAATATTAATAATATCTCAAATGGAGACAATCAGTGCCAGTTACTAATCATGTTTCATTATTACATCGAAGACCCTGGAGATCGGTCAGTGTCCTCCCTATTTAGAATATATGATTACTTTCAGAGTAATCATTGACTAAATCCATACGAATTCATTCTGCGTTATCCCTCAAAAAACAGTTCCATACTTTCCAAGGCTTCTATTGCTGGCTAACAAAATAATAGATTCAAACTGACTACGATATTAGATCAGTATTGGTAGTGTAATTTTACTTAAATTTTGGGGGAATATTTCTAGTAAATGTTTCATTAGCCAAACTTATAACCCAGAACTTTAAAAGTAGAACATAAGTAATATCATTTGAACATTTGCAAATTCATTTAAACAACTGCTTTCATCCAAAGGATTTGCTTTCTTGGTCAGGATTAAGTAAGATAAGTGGGAAATTAAGGAATCATTTCAGTGTCTATTAATGACATTACTTCATGTGTTCTTGAGCAGAGTCATTCCCTATTTTATGCTGCCCAGAATCTTAAATGCTTCTGTATAGGATGCTAACTCAAGAGATGATTGAAACCATAAGAGAAAATCAAATACCATAATCTTAGTCATCTCCCAAGAATCATAGCTCCCAAATTTTCCTCACCACCCCTTATTCCTAAATGCAAATTACATAGCCAGTAGATATTAAACTGAGGTTCCACCTTCCTGTACCTACATCCTATCCCACGACTACCATAATTAATGTTCACATACTTTCTAAGAATCTGAACAGTATACAATTCTCAGAACAAAACTAAACTTTGAGTGGCCTCCCTAACCAGCCTTGGAAAATCTGTTAGCTACTCATTCTCTTGAGAACACTAATTTTAAGTTGCTCTCAGTATTATTGCAAAATTCTTAATTAATGCTTGCATTGATGACTTTGGGCCATTTTCATTCCCTTTTGAAGCAGGGTGCAGCCAAGAGGAGGGACCCAGGAAGGGATTTGTAATGGGGTCCAGAACTCAAGGTGTCCAGGAACTATTAGAAAAATATATATAGGATGTCCTCACCCCGACAAGCCTGAGCCAGGGGGGATGGGACACACAGAGCAGGGCCTTTCAGAGCTGTTTTGGTTAGCAACAGCTTTGCAGCTAACCCCTGGCATGGTCATTTAACATATCTATAACCTTTAACTGGTTTCATAGATATGTTAAATAGCTGTGCCCATGCTTTGAGCCAGGGGGATGGGACCAAATTCCACCCAAGATGGGACTGGGAAGCAACTCCCCCTGGTTACAGGGCCTGCGTGAGAGCTTGGAGATGATTGGCTCCATGCCATGGGACCACACCTGCCTGGACTTACAATGGCAGCCCAGTAAAGCTGGAAGAATATGGGGATGCTGGCAGGTGTAACTGATTGTAGGAGGAGTCGGAAACGGGGCTGCAAAGGAAGATGGGCGCTGGGATTTAAGCCCAGGCGCGGCAGCCATAGAGGGAGAGGGCCAGGCAGTTGTGAAGGGAATGAAGGGGACCAAGTGTTTCTGGAGTGAATAGGAAGGACCATGCAGCTTAGGCAGCAGGAGAGACTTTGCTGGGAAGAAAAGGGGAGAAAGGACTCTTGCTTGTGGGCCATGAGAAGGTGCCACATGGCTTTGGATTAACCGGAGATTGCAGCAGCCACACCGCTGATGGTGCCGGGAGCCTGAATCACGGACTTCTACTTCTTTTCCTGAGAAACGGTACCCCGGACTGGGCAGAGGGAGAGGGAAGGACTGTGCATCTGTGGGTATTCTAGAGGACTTTAGTATCTTAATGAAGACATTAAGCCATTACTCTTAAGTCTGTGTAACTTTTAAATAAATAATTCCTTTCCTTTTCACCAGTCTCTGGCGTTAAGAGACGTCTTTCCTCTGGCGGCGGGCATTTCGAACCTAGCAGGTGTGTGGCGGGGGGGACCTCCAGAGACAGAAAGGGGGGAATCCTTTCTGTAATAATTATCATGAACCCCCCCCCCCCGCTCTGTAACACTTTCAGGTAATATTGACCTTACAGTGTTGTTGTAAATGTAAAATACGTATGCACATTATTTAGCAGAGAGTAAGCTTCATAGCAGATCTTCCATACATGTTGGATAATACTGCTGCTAACAATAATTAAAACAACATTCCTAGTCTTTCACTGGATGGTGATGATAATGGTGACGATGGCGATAATGATGATGTTGATGATACTAATGAAGTTTAGGAAAGGTAAACAGCAAATAGTTGGTTAACTCAATCACCTTGGAACAGGGAATATTTTGAAAATAGACCTAGCCCAGACAGAGAATACTATTGGCAGCAGTGAATTGAAACACAAAACAGCAGATCATTCTGGAAATTTTAAATGACTATTTCAATTAGAAGCACCACACAATGTTACAGATTTCAGGCCTCCAATTCTTTAGTGATATCCATCCCCAAATTGGTTATATTTTTGAGGAGAGTGAATTTTATAGGTTTCTTCTTAGAGATTTCTGAGCTAAACCTCTAGGAACAAACCAGGTCTTATCCTGCCAGACAAGCCTCTGACTTATCTGTAAGAGTGAAAATCTGAAAATTTATGGTATTGTCCCTTGATACCAAGTTTTGTAGAGTTAAGGAAAGAACTTCTACATTTTTCTGAGCAAACGGTTAGATTCTGAGAGTGGATTCACGTTTAAAGTGCTAAGGGAAACTTACTATGTAAAACTCCAAACTGCTGAAAGGCCAACCTTGCCTTGAGGGCACAGACCCATTATCACTTGTTCAGGGTCCTGTTCTTTTCCCAGGAGAAGATCAGGCTTAGCAAATAGGCATTGGCGGTCATTAATTCTTTGCATTTACAAGAGAAGTTACTTCTGAACTTTTTCTTAACCCAATTCACTGGAGATCCTGATTTCTTAAGTAAGTTGACCTTCAGTATTGTAGCCAGAGTCTTTATAGAACTGTATACTAGTTTAAGTTTTAGAGAGGTCAGATCTGTTCTTAGTGGAGTTCTCTCTTGACTACTAGAGGTAAATGAGGGTTAAAATTCCCTAGAGCAAGCAGTGACTTAAGGATATCTTTTTGTAATGAGATTGTTCCAAGTTCTGCTAGAAATTGTTTTCCATATCTCTTTGCATTATAAATTAATTCAGTCACATATGTAAGTTAATTTAGATTATTCAAGTTATTCAGATAAAGTGGTTGTAAACTGAGCATTATAAAATCTATGCTTGTTTAATGTAAAACAGTGAGGCTTTTCAGTTTGTTTATAAAATATATATTAAATTGTAACAGGGTACAGCCAGGGCCCCCCAAATGAGGGTTTTGTAACAGGGTACAGAACTCAGGGTGTCCAGGAAATATAGAAATATAGGATATCTTCACCCCCACAAGTCTGGACTCGGGGAAGGAACCTATGGAGCAGGGCCATTGAGAGAGATGTTGCAGGCCAGCTTCCTACCTCATATACAAAAATGGTTATTTTGTATATCAATAGCAGGAGACTAGTCTTCCAGCCAGAATGGTGCCAGAAGATGCATAACTTTGGTCCCTGACATAACTGGGAAGCAGCTCCCCCTGGTTACAGCACTTGTGTGAGAGCTTGAAGATGGTTCACTCCATACCACAGGCCCACGCCTGCCTAGACTTAACTATGGCAGTCCAGAAAAGCTGGAGACTGCTCGAGTGTGGGCAGGTGTAGCCAGTTGTGGGAGGAGCTGGAAATGGGGTTAGGGAGGAGGTCCGAGGCTGGGATTTAAACTAAAGGATGGCTGCCATGAGGTATGGAGAGACAGTGCAGGACTAGGGACAGGGGACAATGCAGGACAACGATAGAGGATCATGGGAGACCTTGCAGGAAAGGAAAGGGGTAAAAGGACTCTTGCTGGTGGGCCATGAGAAGGTGCCATGTGGTTTTGGATTAAAAACTGGATATCACGGTGATATAGCTGATGGTGCTGGGGACTGCTGAAAACCTGCCCAGTGGAGCACGGATAACTGAGAGGAACCGGGAGAAGAGAGCTGTGGACTTTTATTTATTTATTTATTTTTCTTCTGGAGGACGGTACTTCCGATTGGCATATTCTTAGACTAGCCTGCCAGGGCAAAGGAGGGAAGGAAGGACTCTGTGTGTTTGTGGATATTTTAAGAGACTTTGAGATTTTAATGGTGACATTCTGTCATTACTCTAAACCTGTATAACTTTTGAATAAATAGTTCATTTTCTTTTCCCCAAGCTCTGGCATTGAGAACCACAATTCCTAAGGGTGAAGGGCAAAGAACCATAGTACAGAGAACCCCCCCACCCTGCCCCGCGGGTCCATTATGTAACAAAATTTAGGTTTTGTGATTCCAACAACTGTTGTTAGCTTCTCTCTTACATGATCATACATTATATTCTTTATTATAAATTTATGCTATTTCTCTATTGAAAGGTTGAGTTTTATCCCCAATTTTAAAAAATATTTTATTTATATTTAGAGATAGGGGAAAGGAGGAAGAAAGAGAAGGAGAGAAACATCGATGTGAGAGGAAAACATTAATTAGTTGCCTCCCGAATGTGCCCCAACCGGGACCGAAAGCTGCAACCCAGGCATGAGCCTTGACTGGGAATCTAACCAGTGAACCCTTGTTTTGTGGAATGATGCCCAACTAACTGAGCCACACTGATCAGGGCCCCCCATTTATTAATTAAGCTGACCTTAATAACTTATTTGACCAAATAATTTGTGGTAGGCAGTTACACAGACATGAATAGAGCAGGACCATGGGCCGGGTAGAGAAGGTCACCATGGCAGAAAGCCCTGGATACCTAGCAATGGACGATGCTAGGGAAACAAGGTCCTTGCCCCCAGGTGACCTTTCCTCCCTTAGCATATCCCTGGTCAAGCAGTTTTGACCCTCCTTTGGCTCTTCCTCCCGTGGCATGTTGCTAGACTTACAGGTTAGACCCCCTTAGAGTGGGAACAAAGAAAGGGGCCAGAGAATAGCCCTTAAGCATCAGGTCCCACGGATCATGAGGATTTGACCCGTGTCAAATACATAGGTCTCAGTTGTATTTCAGGTCCAGGACCAAAAGGGCAGCAAAGCCAGACAAGCGACACCATAGCTGACCTCAGGAACAGTTTCGTTGACTGATGATACCCTGCCCTGGCACCGACTAATCAATGGAACCTGAAGGGACACACTGGGAAAACTGATAAATATTCTATTGAGATCCTCCCTTGGGACCTCCTCTAAAATCTGCACCCTTAAAAGCCCTTGGGATGGAGGACCTAGTCAGTACCCTTCCTTCCTGCGAGGACATCACCATTCTTCTCCGCCTCCTCCTGTTCTTCCCCCAGGTACATTTTCCTTGTCTCTCCCTTAAGCTCCAAGGGCCCTTCTTTTGCCTTTGTAACACCTAAAGCCTACTTCTTTTACCATTGTAACTTCCTAAACAAACTTTTCCTTATGAGTCTTGGTTCTGAATTCTTTCCTCACCAGAACTCCAGTGTGGCATTGCTGAACAAAGGTCCAGTCTGGCCCCAGCAGCCTAACACCTGGTCCCACTACCAAGATTCAGCAGAGGTGACATTGTAGCTAGGTCATAAGAAGTTTCAGGGCTTTTTACTGGACATCTCAGAATGATTTTTCTTAGAAACCTTATAGTAGGAAACATTAACCAGCATGCTAAAAATTGTAATAATTCAGGCCATGTGCAGAAGTCTAGTAAGAAGAGAGAACATGCAAAAGAAAGAGATAAGCTAAAGAAAATCAAGGCACCAGACATATGAGTTAAAAAAAAAAAATCCATCATTTAAAGTTGTTACAGTGTTACCTGTGATGATGTGGAAAACAGAAAGGCTAAATAATAAACTTTTGTTCTGGCTAGGGAAATTTTTAGGAGGTATTTACAAAGTTTCATTGTCTCTTCTAGATGCTTCGGGTAAAAGAGATGAACTAAAGAAGGAACTGTTTAGTTTTTCAGCAGAATTCAGATGAAATATAAAGGACCCAGACATAACTGATTTCAGGAAAAAAAATAGTTTTTATCTCCAGTATATCTTAGCTAAAGATTCTCAAAGTAAGAAGTGGTCTCAAGGAAAGACTTAAATCCACTGTGGTACCAGTAAAACAGGCTTCAGGATCAATTTCACAATGGAATGACTCAGAAACCTCAGAAAGGTTTAAGGTCATACCTATTCGAGCTTCTAGTAATCTTTCAAGAATATACTTAGACACCCCACCCCCTGCCAAAAAGTAATGTCTCTGAGAATCTTAAGGACATGCCATATTAACCTTTTCAACTAGATAAAAATTGTTATAAGAATCTTAAGGGAAATATTAAACAGCAATGAGACTTCTGAGCAAAGGTAGAGCAGGGCCTGTCTTAGAAATGTGGATGCAGCTTTCATATAATGGAGTGGATTAAGATCTGATACACAACAAACAATTGTATTTATTTATTTTTAGAGGGGGAAGGGAGAAAGAGAGGAAGAGAAACATTAATGTATTGTTGCCTCTTGTGCACCCCCTACTGGGGATCTGGCCCACAACCCAGGCATGTGCCCTGACTGGGAGTTGAACCAGCGACCCATTGGTTCTCAGGATGGTGCTCAATCAACTGAGCCATACCAGCCAGGGCCAAGCAAGCAAAGTCTTAGGGATATATCAGCTTAGACTGAGAAGAATGAAGCCCTTAAACTTCTTTATGCAGGAAATGGGCTGAGAATCTTATTTCATTATGAACATGGTCTATATCTTATGAAAAAGAAAAGTGGAACCAAATACTCAAAAATTGGAATGAAGAGAGATGGAAAATTGTTTCCAGAATCCTAATTAAGAAACTGGAGTCATGGACCAGGTTGGAGTGGCCATAAAGGATAAAATGTCTAAAGGATAAAATATCCATTTTATGATGGACAATGAAAAAGAGGGTAATAGACACAGAGATACCAACTAAATGAGTGAGAAATCTGTCTCAGAGTGGACTATCCAGCCTCAGTCAGGCCACCTGATGCCACATTAATTAGACACAAACTTTCCAGCTGAGCCCTCAGTGAATGCCTGATCCACAAAATTGTAAACAAAGTAAAATAGTTGCTTTAACCCACTTAAGATTTGGAGTAGTTTTATTTTTATTATACATCTATAGGTAAATATGTAATTGGAGCTTGACTGTGTTTACAGCATTTAGTATAATTAGTATGATTATGAATTAATTTAGGTTTTCTCTCGAATCAGTAGAATATGGGACTGTTAATAAATCAGAGCTGCAATCCTTAACCCCCACAGAGCCTCACAGAATAAGCAAAGTTAATTATTATATATTCTCAAAGAAAATCGTATTAGATCAATGAGTGCCTCCATTGTGTGCCTTTGGAAGGATATTCTTGGAACATTAATCAGTTATTAACACTTACCATCTTACAGATAAGCCCTTTGTTAGGTCATTTTCAAATATAATAATCATTTATCAGAGGAATACAGTGTATCTATCACTGTATTCAGTGTATGAATACACTGTATGTAGAGTAAAATATCCTCACAATAACTCTTATAGGCATTATTATTGTTGAAAGTTACGTTTCTTGGATAGTTTAGCAAGAAAGACATTTACAAGAGACTCATGATGGGATATACAAGGTATATCTTGAAAAAGTCCAGCCATTGTTATTATAACAAGAACAGCTTGTCTGACATCTATGTAACCTGGCAGCCGAGGAGAGTGGACTGGAATGTGCACATGCACAAACAATGATGACTTCACTGTACTAGTCAGTGGGGTGGTAGATGCTATTGAGTGAGCCTGTGTACTGTGTGGCCATTGCATTCAAAATGACTGAGGGAATATAGTAATGAATTTGCATCAAATTTTGTGTGAAGCTTGAACAGTCTTCTGTGGAAACTATTTGGATGTTTCAGAAGGCTTTTGAGGGCAATGCAATGAGTGCAGCACAAATCGAACTGTGGCACAAATGCTTTGAAGATGGTTGAGAATCTGTTGGAAGCAATCCATGTTCTGGAAGGCCTGCAACAAGCAGAACACCTGAAAATGTTTAGCATGTATGGACTACAATCAACAAACATTGGTGACTGACAGTGTGAGTACTGGAAGCTGATGTGTGGATTCCAAAAACTACTGTGTCCAAGGTTTTGATGCAGAATCTTGGCATGAAACATGTTGTGGCAAATTTTGAGCCGTGGCTTCTGCTACCAGAGCAGAAGGAACATCATGCTGCAGTTCCTAATGATGCTGAGGGAACTGTGTGAGGTCCCAAGGTGCCTACTTTGAAAAGGACTAAGGCATCCTTGTCTATGTACAATGTTTCTTGTTTCTTGCATGTTTTTCAATAAATGTCTCTATTTTTCATAGTGCATGGCTGGATACTTTCTGGACAACCCTTGTAGATCAGTGAAAGGAAAACGAAGCAGCGGACAAGAGAAGGAGATGACATGATGCACTTCCAGCAGTGTTGGTTCACACCACGGAGAGCTCTGGAGTGGACTTCCTCTAGTGAGGTCAATCTGAGGCTTCAGAGGGAATTTTAATGATCTATTATAGATATTTATGGATTTCCAATTAATTTCATGAGGTCAACCAACATAACCCTTATAAAAGTTGATAAATCTCTACAAAAAAGGAAAAGTAAATCACAGAACAGAATCCTTCAGGATCATAAACACGAAGATCCATAACAAAATATTAGCAAAAAATACAATATTTTAGAAGGATAATGCATCAGGACTAAGTGGGCTTATCGCAAAGTATGCCTATGAAAAGAACAATTAAAAATCAGATTTAAGATTTTCAAATTTTTCAGCATAGTGTTTTTAAATATTTTTAAACAAAATTGCTTTCAGTCTTCAAAGTTGAAATTTATAATAAATTTGAAATTATTATCACTTTGTCAATTGCCTCTACATGTTTTTAATTGAGGAAATAATCTATAGTTCTGAATTAAATGGAAATTTCAGAGAATTGTGTTAAATTGTATATATTCTCAATACTAATTTTTAATATTTAGATATGTAAAAATTTAACCCAAGTATTTTCAGGCTTTTTGCCTGTCTTTAGAGAACCTTTTAAAAACATATATATTTTTTCAACCTAAAATTTCTTGAATAGATAGTTTTTAAATATTTATTTTCAAAAGTTTTTCAAATGTGGATATGGCAAATTTTAGGTCACCTCAATAGGATTCTATTCCACTATTAGATATAAATTTATTCAATAAAAATAAGACCTATATCAAAATATTTTTCTCAAAATGTATAGCATGGAGCACTTACAGAATTTCAGAATTAAACCTCATGCTGTATTTAAACTCTCAATAATAATATCTTACTATTCATCTCTTTATAGTAATACGTTTTAGTGTGTTTCTGTAATATGGTCTTATTTATAAGTTTTATTTTCAATAATTAAAATTCTCTAAAAGCTAAAAAGGTGACCTATTTTGACATCTTTGTCATTGAAATCTTTGGTTGAAGATTTCCAACTGATTATGAAGCAAATGTAATCAAATGTATAGGAGTCATTTTTTAAAAGGTTCAGTAGATTTGTAGCCTATTGAAATGGATTTATAACAAAATACATTTTTGCAATTTCAAACTTTTGTAAAATTCAATTAATGCCAGGTGGCAAAGAGTAAAAGTGTGTATGGCCATGCTAAGGAAATGATGATGATGATGACTAAAATTCAGCTTTATCACAGTTGAAGTTAAGAACAATCTAACAATAGCCAGGGGGAGTGGGGAGGAGACAATGAGGAGAGTGGATTACAGGAACTACTATAAAGGACACATGGACAAAATCAAGGGGGAGGGTGGAGGTGGGTGAGAGAGGTGGGTTCAGCTGGGGTGGGGTGGAGGGATGGGGAGAAAAGGCATACAACTGTAATTGAATAACAATAAAAAATTTTTTAAAAAGGTTATGTATTTTAGTGACTTCTGTTTGTATAAAATTTGACAATTACAGATTCTATTTCAACTGCTAAAATATCATAGCTCATTTGGATGCAATTATGAATTATTTATATTTCTAATTTCAACCACATTGGATGCATAGGATTTCTAATTTACAAAAAAAAAATTGTTCTTACCATAATTTTGTGCGTCACCAAAATTTGTTTTGTTAGTTCCAATATTGTTACTAATACTCTTACTACATATTCCATTAACTTTTATATATTATAAAACTTTTTAGCTGGATTTATAAAACCATTCAAAATTATGTTCAGTGAACTTCCAAAATCCTTATTTTTCTTCCATTTATTGGATAAAATACCAAATTATTATTTCAATGATTATACCTGTTCTTCTATTTGAAACATCTATTCATATACACCTGGCATCATTTAAATATTTGTGAATTGCTTCCATTTTATTGGGACTAAAACAATAACAATCATTTAAGACTTCTTTGTTTTTACTTTCACAAAAACTTGGAAATGGAAAATGACCAAAATTAATTTAGAAGAACAATTACTTCATATAGGAAATCTCATACCTTAATGTGATATGGAAATACATTTTCTTCCACGGTATATAATAATTTACCATTTTCATGTTTTCTAGTTTCATACAACATATATTTATTACTAACTTGGTTGAGGAATAAAAGTTCAGTTCTTAATTTTTATTAGAATAGCATAAATTTTAAAAATATCAAACTAAAATAAGTTGAAGATTTACACTGTGCATGGAATTAACTAAGCTGTTGCACAAACATTCAGATTCTTTATTTGCTCTGTGGTGATACTACTCACTGTGCTTCCCATATATATTGCACGTATGTCTGATGTATAATTCCTCACATGTCCTACTGCACACACTAACTGGTAGCTTGGCAGCTTCGTGCATCTCAAGCTGTGGCACAGGCTGTGGCAGAGCTGGCTGGCACAGATAGTTTTCAAGGATATCATGGTTGAATAATTTCCCTACTGCTACACAAGGCTGGACCCTATTTACTGCTCCTACCTCTTTCTGATCCCTAGCATTATATTCTTATCGGCAAGTGATCTGAGGAAGAGTGATGTTATCTTCATTCATTTTTCGAGTTTAATCACATGTTACATTGATAACTGTTACTGAGCATACTGAGCATATGCCACATGCTCAGTAACAGTTGTCACATGCTCTAGATGATATCCTGCCAGGTGATGAGAGAAATAATTAAAGGACTACTGAACCAATTTGTCTAATTTTATCTGATTCTTAATACTAATAGTTCCCTTTAAAAAAATAAAAATTCGGGACAATTTTATGGTGGACAAAATCTCTTTCAGGATAATAGTCATAACTAGATCTTGCCAAGGCAAACAGAAAATCTAGTCACACTACTTAAAACAAATGTAAGAGATTTTAACTTGTTTTAAATCTTTCACATTGAAATGTGATGAGATTGAGTCTATGTATATTCTCAAAAACTGAACAAAAGGGAGAGACTGTGAACTAATTAAATTTAGGATTTGGTTAAAGGAATGAAATAGTTTGAACAGTTGGAGATACCTGAACAAAATATACCATATTGAGAGTTGAACATTTTTCATCAGTAGAAATAGGTAGATCATTGAGGAAGACATATTATTAATATGGGTGAGATCCTTAAAGTGGGTAGGGTTTCCACATGATGCCCTCTGTGCAGTTAATAGGTTTTCGTTATTTACAGTGAACACTAATGTGCAATGGTGTCCCACTACAAAGCCATTTACTTTACATTAGATTCAGTAAAAGTTATTCAGTTATGGCCTCATGCTAACAGGTAATGAGGCAATCAAAAGATCTTACTCCAATTTGTCCTGCTTATGGAATCACCTTATAGCACAGAAAACCGAAGACAGTAAAAGGGCGTGAGCTAGGTCCAGAAGACAGTAAAAGGGCGTGAGCTAGGTCCAGAAGCGGCAGGAATAGAGAGCAATCCTGGCAGCTGAATCAGTACGAAATAGCGCACTGCAATTTTTGTTACTACAAAACGCAACTCAAATTTTATACCTTTCTTTCCAGTGCCAGTATACAGTCATCATTATCCTTATCAAAATTATTTATTTAACACGCACAGGTCCATGATGGGTACTAGGTGCCGAATGAAGAAAGTGAAATACACATTTTCCATATTCCTCTAGGCTTTCTGCCAGGTAGTGCACTTGGATTCTCAGACAGAGCATATAAAAATGTAAAGTTTTCTTACTTTCCTCAATATGGATACAAAAAAGATGTAATCTTTTGTTATTTTAAGTTTTTATTTGTACACACATTATTCCTTGAAACAGAAAATCCTAAGTAAAAAGTTTGGACATTTTGATTCATTCTAAAATATAATATTAAAGAGTTGAATTGATTTAAGTTCCACAGAGGCAATGTTTTAATATATTTACTTTCTAGTGTATACTAATGGTTATATACCTAATCTTTGTGTCCCCACAAAGTTCATTTATTGAAATCCTAACCACCAATGTGATTGTTTTAGGAGGTAAGACCTTCTTGTCATTGTATTAGGAGGTGATTAGCTCCTGTGAGTGGAGAACTTATGAATGGAATTAGTGCTCTTGTGAAAAAAACTGCACAGCTTCTAGTACCTTCTGATATCTGAGGACACAGCTAGAACATGGAAGTCTGTGAAACCAGGAAGCCGGTCTTCACCAGACACCAAATTTCCTGGCTCCTCAATATTGGACTTTCCAGCATCCAGAACTCAGAGAAATAAATTTCTGTTGTTTAAAACCATCCAGTCTACAGTAATATTTTCCAGCAGCCTGAACAATCTAAAACACTAGCATTTTATCTGTACTCTAATTATGGTACAGGAATCACTTGTGTCTGCCAAAAAACTTTTATTCTTTCCCTTCTAAACCATCATGCATCACATTATATTATAACTCATTCTACTTAGAGATAATACAATGTTTCTTGAATACTTACAGATTCTAGATTTAATTTGTGTTTAATAAGATCATGGAAATAGTACTCCTAAATGTAAAAAAAAATTCTTATATAAGCAAAAATTTAAATAATAATTATTTAGAAGATACATATTTGAAATAATAGACTGAATCAAAACTGACTACTTAAGCTATTTCTATGTTGTTGTTAGGCACATTGATTTATAGTAAGCTAGTTTTGTAGCATTGACATGTGAAGAATAATAAGTGGAGAGAATTTTTAAAATAGCCAATTTCTAGACTCAAAAAAAGTCACTTTAGAAACACTATGTAAAAATGAAAGATAAAACTTCAGGAAAACATATTTTCTTCAATTTAAAGGGGACAAAATTACCTGCTCACTGCAATCCTCTGCAGTTAGACCCACTGTCTTCTATTATTCCTGAATCTCTACATTAATAAGTTGAGTCCGAGCTATACCTCTTAATTACCAAAGCTCTACTCTTAAAACATGACGTGTATAACTAATCTCATTATATTGTATCGGTTGCGTGAATGTAATTATTATAAATAGATATCCCCCACTGTTGCTTATCTCTGAGAAAAGTAGATAGAACATTGTGGCTAAGTATTTAGCAATGAGTTTTCTAATAAACTATATGGAAGTACCTGTCTACTTATGCATTATATTTTATTCTTGAAAGATAAAAAGTTAAAATTACAAGGCTCTATTTTCATATATTATAAACTTCTGACATTGTAGAAAGTTGTACCCATTAGCAAAATTTCTCAGAAAGCTGATCATGTGAAGTGAAGTGAAGAAATTCTAACATTGTTCTTCATATTGCAGTGGAGAATACATCCTTTACCCTCCCCCAGCTAACCCTGCCCTCTGTGCTGTAAATCCCGTCCTCTTCCATTAAGCGATCGTTGTGAAGTACCTGACTTTCCTTTTCTTTAATTTCTTCTTCCTCTTCAGCACACAAACTTGCTAAAAAACCTTAAAAGCACTTTTTCTCTTATAACTTGAGGTAATCCCGTTTGATTTCATCTTAATTCAGAAGTTTCTGAAAAGAGGGACTTACCTAAGAAAAAGATCAAAAATAGGAACAGTAAAAATGACAGCAAACTCACAGTTATTAATGACCACACCTAAAACAAAAGCAAGAGCAAACTAGGCAAACAACTAGAACAGGAACAGAACCATAGAGATGGAGATCACAGGGAGGGTTGTCAATAGGGGAGTGGGAGGGGGAGAGGGGGGGAAAGGTACAGAGAATAAGTAGCATAGATGATAGGTGGAAAATAGACAGGGGGAGGGTAAAAATAGTGTAGGAAATGTAGAAGCCAAAGAACTTATAAGTATGACCCATGGACATGAACTATAGGGGGGGAATGTGGGAGGGAGGGGGTGGGCAGGATGGAGTGGAGTGTGGGGGGGAAATGGGACAACTGTAATAGCATAATCAATAAATATATTTTTAAAAAAATTTTTTTAAAGTGTTTTATATTCAGCTCTCCCACCTTCTCCTCCCACTATCCGTTCTCTTCTCGGAATCTGCAGTCTGACTTCTGTTCTCGGCTTCAGGGACCAAGCTCCTACCAAGGCGACTACCATTATCATATTGTTCAAATCAACTAAGATATTACCTCTAGTTTACATCTTATTTTCTTTTCTAACATTTATCTTCCATCCATCCCTTACATTTTGGTGTTAGCTCCATTATTTCCCAGAACATTTTTCTTTCTTTCCTTAAAAAGTGTTCATAGACAGTTCCATGTGCTCCATTGTCAATTTGTCTAAGGTTGCTTGTATAGAAAACGTTGAAACAAGATCTGTCTAATCCCATTTTTTTTACTTCAGTTGAATTTCAGTCAATTAAATTAGAGAGAATATATTTTCCTTTTGATATCAAAATATCAGAATGTGTCTCTTTTAAACAAATGTGTAGAATATTAGTTTTCTTGTTATTTTTTTACTATAAGGTTCAGACAAATAAACAGGAAAATACATAACAATTTGAAGTCACAACTAATTTATACATCATTTATAAGCACATGAAAAGTATTGCCCCCAATTTCACTTCCATTGTTTGACCTTGCTCTCCAACAACCAAATATGCCTAAACACCTTCAAAGATGATCTTGGACAATGTATACTCCAAGTTAACTTAGCTGAAAAGCTATCTTCTTAAATATTTAATCTCTTGCTTATAACATTTTAAACAACTTTAAAAAGTGCCAAACAAAACAATTTTAATCATTGACTGCATGAAATTCTTTAAATAGTTGAAGACAGAAAAGATTCTACTTTTTTATCCTATGGTTAATTGATTATTCATCTCTTGATTGTTCAGAGGATTGCTCAGAAATTTTTCCCATAGCACAGATTCTAGTTCCTAGAATTAGAGCAGTACTCCCAGGATACAACTTACTGGCTGTTATATACAAAGGGAATTTCCTTAGAGCTATTCATGCCTTTTTTTCTATTGAAATATTCCTGCATATTTATTCTTTTACCTAATTTGGTTTTTGTTTTGCAATTTTAATTTACCTGCAAATTTGAAAACATGGTTTTCTTATATTAATCATGCAAATGTTAAATACAGAAGTAAATAACAAACTTAATTATGTATTATCTTAGTCACTACAGAAAACTCCAACATTAAAAGTGAAATTACCTAGAAGGTATGTGTACCAGCCTCTTGTCTACAATGTGGTGAATTTTTGTGACAAACACACAGAGGAGGCCCAGAACGTTCTTGAGAAATGTGTACTGGCAGAAACACTGCCAGTGTGGAACTCAAAGGGACAGAGAGAATAAGAAATAAATGAAGATCGGTGAGTTTCTCAACCCCAAAATTCTACTTGCAGAAACATATTGATAAAACTATTCATGGAAAGCAACTGTTACCTTTCAAGAAAAAGTAAAAATGACTAAGAGAACAGAAAGCCCTCTTCTTGTCCCATGATTCTATTTTGAGGTTATAGGTCCACAGATGGAGAGAAATTTTGTTACAGAATGGATTATATTCAGAGCTTTACCCATACTGCATTTAGATGGTTCAGATAATGAGATTTGAGATTTTCAACCTGATGAAATTTAATGAGATTTTAGACATTGAGTTGATGCTATAATGGGTAGAGACTGAGGGATATTGGGATGACAGGAATGTATTTTACATGTGAGACAACAATCTCTGGGCACCAGAGGGCAGACTGTGGCAGGCAGAGTAATGGCCCCCAAATATGCTCATCCACTGATCCTGTGATCCTGTCAGGGTATTAATTTCCAAGGATAAAGGGACTTTGCAAATCTGATCAAGGTGAAGGATCTTGAGTTTGGGTAATTATATTGGATTATCCAGGTGGATACATTTTAATTGTGAGAGTCCTTAAAAATTGAATAAGAGGCATTTGGGAAATCATAGAGATTCTGTGTGACAAGTTCTTAACACACCATTGTTGGCTTGAAGATGGAGGAAAAGGGCCAAAAATCGAGGAATGTGGAAGCCTTTAGAGGCTAAGAATGACCCGTAACTTACAACAAACAAGAAAACTGTGAAACCACTCTGACAATTGCAAACAAACAAAGTGAGCAGGGAATGCAATCTCCTTCAGAGTCCCCAGAAAAAAATGTGTTCTGCCAGCACATCGGATTTAGTGCGCTGAGATTTGTATCAGACTTAAGACCTAGAGAATTGTAATACAATAAATGTGCTGTGTTAAGCCACTAAATGTGTGTTAATTTATGATATTAGCAATAAAAAACTATTGAACCTGCAGAGGTCTTGTACAAATCACCGATTTTTTAAAATACTTGTCCTCATTTCTATTAACCCATATGATAATATTGTCCAAATGGGTCTTTTTAATAGTTTATTTTTATCATATTTTCCCATTACTATTTATACCCTTATACCCTATTCCACCTCCACCCATCCCCTAGCAATCACCACACTGTTGTCCAAGTCCATGAGTCCTTTTTCTTTTTCCCTTGATCCTCCCACCCCAGGGTCACATCCCTCCAGAGCGGTCAGCCTGCTCTGTACCTGTGAGTCTGTCTCTGTAGTGCTTGTTAGCTCGGTTTGTTCATTAGATTCCACAGATCCGTGAAATCATATGGTATTTGTCCTCTGACTGCCTTATATCGCTTAGCATACTGGTAAGTCAGATGGGTATTAAGTTTTCCAATCAATGTTATGTGAAATTCACATTATTCCCCTGGTGAAAATTAGAACATTTGCTCATCTTTGATTTGTTTTTGTAAAATATTTTCTTGTTTATGCTATTACTATTGTCCCAGTTTCCCCCCCTTTACCTCTTTCCACCTAGTCCCTCCACTCCCTCAGGCAATCTCCACACTGCTACCCATGTCTGTGGGGCCTGCATGTATGTTCTTTGGCTACTCTATTCCCTGTACTTTACATCCCCATGACTATTTTGTAACTAACAACTTGTACTTCTTAATCCCTTCACCTTTTTTACCCATCCCTCAACCCCTTTTGCTTTGGCAGCCATCAAAATATTCTCTGTATGTGTGATTGTTTCTGTTCCATTTGTTTATTATTTTAGAATCAGTTATTAATAGGTATGTAATCATTGCCTGTTATGACTTTTTCTTGACCTGATAATTATCACAGGACTTCCAGTAACAATTTGGAAATTTTATACATCCAATTAAGCATGTTTGGTATATTTTGTTGAGAAAAATAAATATATTTTAATTTAATCTATAGACATAATTTAGATTGGTTTCCATATACCGATACTGCTTCAAGGTTTTCTTTTTTAAGAGTGAATATCACTCTTAAACAGAAAAAAAAAAAAATAAGAGTTGAGTCATTCAGCTTCCACGATTTTCGACTGTCAGCATCATACCACTTGTAACGAGTAGTCAGACTATTTCTCCCTTGATATTTTTCTTGTCCTAAATTTCATCAATGCCTTGATTTTCCCACTTGAGTCTTCTTTTATTACATATTAGGCTGTAAGCATCCTTATAATGTTATTCATTGTGTCTTCAGCTTTTTTTATTTTTGAAAATATGTGACATTTAAAATTTAATTTTCAACTTAAAATTGTCTTCTTTTATTAGAACATATTGATTATTTAAATATGATTAAAATAAATCATATGTAGTTCAGAAGAAGTAATAGGCAACATATTTGCAGGAAAAATTTAGAAGACTATAAGTTATTCATCCTGCATTCTAGAATTAACAACATATTTCCATATAAATTTTTCATTTAAGTCTTCTAACAGTGTTCAAAGTTATAATAGCTTTTGTTTATGGTTTTGTTCTTTCTAAATCTAAAAGGAAAACTGAAATATGTTTCTTTTTTTTGAGGTCATGAAGCTCCT
Source organism: Desmodus rotundus (assembly GCF_022682495.2). Classification (NCBI taxonomy): domain Eukaryota; kingdom Metazoa; phylum Chordata; class Mammalia; order Chiroptera; family Phyllostomidae; genus Desmodus; species Desmodus rotundus. The sequence goes on along the minus strand of NC_071388.1, from coordinate 69,319,565 downwards.
AATGTTATTCACTATTATAAATCTGAAAATGTCCAGAGCTGTTTCTTGGTTCATCTTGTTAGGTATGTTATGAAAATACGATGTTTATTCTTCTCACTGTTACTGCTATTCTTGATATTGCAAGGATTCAAATACTCCTGGGAAGACTCTCAGACATTATTGCAAATTTTTTTTAAAAAAATTAAATTGTAGAGCAATGCAGGGTGAAGGTCAGGATTTATGTTAACATTTCTAAGAGGAACTAGAAAAAACACACCAAATTGCAAGGTCATTTAACAGTTTTTTTCACATATAATAATGTGGCCATTAATATTAGCAAAACATTCCTATCTGGAGATTAGAAATCTCTATAGTTATATTTTTCAGCACAAATTTTATAAGAACGTAGTATAACAGTAAATTTATATTCATGTAAATATATAGACTATAAATAAATACACACAAATTATAATTTATTTTTAATTATAGTTTACATATTATATCACTGTCAATTATACAATATAGTGATTAAACATTAGTGTAAGTGATCAGCCTGATAACCCTAGTATCTGCCTGACACTGTACATAGTCAATATGTTATTTGCAATAGTCCCTATGCTGTACTTTACATACTAGATATATATGTATATTTAAAATGTATATCTACATTTATTTTATACTAGTGTAAAGCTATTGTAGAAATGTATCCACTTCCCATATTTCTGTCCAATTTCAGAAGCATTTTTCCCTATTCCAAATATCAATTTACAAACAGTGATATTAATACAGCTATAAATTGAAGCTGTTGTCTAAGTCTCAGTTTTTCCTTTGTTTGAACTCAGAGTAAATTATTTACACATAGTCATGTCTGGTATAGCTTTACTTAATAGAGATAATATTTATTTTTTAAATAAGGATTTTTGTGTTACTTTTTAGATTCAGCATACTTCCTCAAAACATACTATATTTTGGCTATTTCATGCTCTGTATTTGAAAAGATATGGGGTTTTTTTCTAGAACAATTTATAAAACTACCTAATTCAGGGGGAATCTCTGTCTTTCTAACAATGCTATATACTTATTCATGAAGACTGTGTCTGTTAAGGAAAGCACATTTCTGCACAGCCATTTACTCCTAGGCTCTAAAGAAAGGTCTACAGCCTGGTCAAGATGAGAGCCAGATTTATGTTCTTGGGGAGCTTGTAAGCTCTTCTATTGAATATGAATTTCTGGAGTTATGATTTACATATTATTATCTTCTTATTGTCAAATCAAAAAATTGACACAATGTATATATTGGTTAAATTAGCAAATTAATTCTTTGTTTTGGTTCTGATTTTCAGCTGCCCTTTCGGTGGGCTTTCTAAGATGTTTGCTTGTCCTTTGTACCTCACCCCCGAAGGAATTGTTCCTTCTGAAAACCGATGAAGAACCTTTGCTAAATGTAAAATTATTTTAATTTCCAATTGAAGATGAAGCTCAAGATGCAAATGTGATGAAAATGATACAATATGTAGACATACTAATGGAAGCATATTTACAAAGGAGGACGGGGTTTTGTACCCTGCAGAGCAGTGTACACCTGGGATCTATGGAAAGTCAGTCCCTTTTGTTACAAAAATTCAGAATAGCACAAAATACAAGTTTTGTTTCTTAAAGTCACAAAAGATGAAATTTGACTATGGCAAAAATCAACAATCAAGAACACCTACTTTAAAATAACTCCTGTCACTATTTAAACTCCCCTTTTACAGTAACTATATATATAGAGAGAGCTATATTATTTACATTTATTTTGAAATGTGAATTCTATTTTCCAAATGTTTTATGATCTCTTTGAATATACAAACATCGTTAATAGTTTATGTATGCATCATTATGTGTGGCATTATTTGAAGGAGAATAAACAGATATTAGTCATCTTTTCTTCTAAAAATAATACTGTATTAAGCATCCCATGTTCCAGTAAGATAAGGTAAAGATAACTCATCAATGCTATAATTACCTAAAATTTGAACTATTTCAGTGACTTTTAAGCAGCATTATCTGTTATATGCTTTGTTTAATTCAATGAATTAACCTATGTTTTTAAGGGAAGTCAACTGTTCGCAAATAGAAAGTGACTACTTTTAAAATCTATGCATGCTACAAAACCTCAGACTATAATTCCAAAATGGGAAACAGATAAGTTCTTAAGTGGGAGATGTAAGTATGTAAGTTTGATGATGGAACAGCCTTAAATAAACCTCTATGTTTTCTAGTTCATGTGTATTAGGCTAAGATGGCATTAACTAATTTTAGCATTCTGGAGTCTAATCTTGCAAATTCAATTTATTTACAAGTTGCACTAGATACCAACTAAGCAACATTTGGCCTGGCAACAAAGTGGGAAAAATCAATTTCTTTGAAATAATGGAAAAGACAATCTTGGAAAAAAAGGCTGTTTTAATATCTGTATTTCTAACAGGTGTTGCTCTAAAAGATGTTATTTATAGTGAAATATAATTGGGTCACTCCCACTGATGAGAATTTAGCTTCTTCATTATCCTGGACACTATGGATCATCTCTTATTTCAGGTGTTGGCTGGATTTTCATGGTAATATCTTCATAATGATCAAAAGCAATGGCTTAGTTAATGGGGTTATCAGTATGATTGTCAATGCTGCCAAAATCTTTTGGCTCAAAAATCAACTGCTATAAACTGTGTCCAATTTCTTCTCAAATATATAATAGAATGTAAGTGAATAGAGCAACTCTATTAAGATCTAGAATTATGAAAACTGCATAGTATGATTATACATTTAAAATGTTAATGTGTAATTGCTATCTAATAAGTATACTCTTTTTTGCTATTTACACATAACCATCTATTTCTTTTCAAATGAATTAAGGATTAAAGAAAAGTATGTGGGCATATTTGACCTTAAGAATTATCAGATAAAATAGCATTTACTTAGTTTTATTAAACATGAAGCAGAGATAAATATTTTATTATTAAAACCCTCAAAACAGCATACTCACTGACTCTTTTATGTATTAGACATTTTTAAGAAAAGAAGAAATAAAAGTTTAGGTTTCTATCTAGCCTAGGGGAATTGCAGTTATAGCGGTTTCCGCCAAAAGTAGGGGAGAGAACCATAATTCCTGTTTGACTGAAGCTTTAGGGACCAATCAAGAATGAATATTCTGAATTTTTTTTTTAAATTGAGAACAAAATCTTATCAAAAAATGAAACAGATATTTGTTCACTTTGAACAAATAGGAAAGCAAAGTCTTGGGAGATATTGATAATAAGTTAGTTATCTTAATTTTATCTTAGATCATTAGGTTTAATCAAGCTAGTTGCAAGATAAAATGCTTTCTTTTTATGCCTCCTGCTGATCTGCTGAATCTTTGTAATCTTTTTTTATGCTGCAACTCAGTTGGAATCCTTGTCTGAAGCCATATTACTCTATGAAGGAAAGGGGTTTTGAGAAAATAGGATAATGTTATTCACATTGAATCTTTGAACTTTTATTTTCAAGAGGGAATTATTGATTGTGTCAGCATCTTTCACACTGCATTGCAAAGATTCAATGTGAAACAATTCATTCTATAAAGGAACACAGGACACAGTTGCCCTGCCTCTCACACTATCGGTACTTTAACTTTGGACTGTTTTACACAGACGTTTTGACACATGAATCATCCCAATTGGTTTTTTTTAACAATATAAACCATATTTGTATGCTACTGTCATATTATTTTATGCTTTTCCATTTACAAATCTTATTAAGCTATTGAAGCTTGTGACCTGATCTCTGGACATAAGGTTAATTGGAAAAATTTTAAACATAAAAAAGAGTGCTATCTATGATCTCTTTCAAAAATAGAAATTATTGTAGCTTACATGACAGATCATTTTTGTGTATGACTATAAAGTCAGCAGTACAGTAAAAAAAATGAGGGCACATGAAATCTGCATGCCAGACATAAACATTTTTAAAGATTGTAATTTTCAAGATTTTTTAAAGTACAGGTCATCCTTGGAGTATATGATCAAGAGAAAACTATCTTCACATTAAAATTTTTATTTGTAGTAGCCTTCATGCAACATAAAATTAATTAATACCTACTTCTATATCTAAAATATACTGCTAAATCATGGTAATAAAAATTCAAAATAAAATTTAATTGGTTTTCCAGAAAGAATCTTGTTTGTCTATTAGTTATATGTCTATATTGTTTTAAAATTTAAAAACACTTTATATTCCAGAATCTGAATCACTATTTCTTAAAGACCATTTACATATTTTCTCTTTATTTAGGACACAAATTGATTAATTTTCACAAATGTTTTTAGTATTTATAGTAATCCATAATAATGTAACATATTATCATTAATGCTAGTAAAGTTTTATAAGCATCTGTTGACATATTGATATCCCAGATCATAGTAACAAAACTCAACAGAAATTCCTATTTATTCTCATGAAATATATAAAAGTAAAAAATCAACAGAATTTGTGAACATTTCCTAAGAGCTTAAAAATAAGAGTAACGATGAAGGTGGTAACGTATAGCCTCTTTGAACCAGATAACCATGTGCTTTGTCTTGTAAAATAGAGTAAGACATTCCAAGGAATAGTTTTACTGCTCTATTTCAAATGTGTATGTGCTTGTACTTGCATATGTGAGAAAAATGTTAAAGATTACAAAGACAGAGAGTGAATCAAATCAAGACTGGTTCTTATTAATGGATAGGACATTCATTCTTGAGACAGTCAACTAATATACTTTTCTTTGAAAGTATGTTGGCTTTTTTGGGAAATTACTCTTTACTTAATCTTTTTAAAATTAATTATATATTTAATATTATTTGTTTTAATTTTAGTACAGCTAGTAATGTTTAATTTTATGAAATTTAAAGTAGAATTTCATTTAAAGTGTCTGATGTTGCTCTAAAATGAATATGCTACAGTGAAAATAGTACTCAAAGTGCTGTCATAAGCCATTCCGGCTCAAAGTTCTGTCTATGCTGAAATATAGTGTCATTCATTTAATAACATACTCAATACAGAATTCGCTTATAAGTTTTAGGCAGCTCCTGGGCAAATTTATAGATTTTTGTAGTAAGATAAATTTCTGTCGTAACAACTCCAACACAGAAACTATTTTGCAAAACTGTCAGATCTTTTTCAAGCATTCTAATGAAGATTTCTCCCCAGTTTGTTCTTGTGAATTGCATAAAATCTTAGTTCATTATACTGAATCACAGCTTCTACTAATCTTACTCTTAGTAGTTTTTTTTTCTCACCATATTTTTACAAGCACCTTATAAACCTCGGTTTTGACTGATCCCAAGTGATCTGTTTTCTTCATACATGATATCTGTTAATCTTCTTCACATCATGTTTCCATGGATTCTTCTATGTTATTATTATTATTTTAATCTATAATATTCATTTAGGAATTGATATATATCTAAAATAAGATTCAAAAGTCAACAAATCCAAGAAGACTCTTTTTAGCAATTTCCTTCCACACATAACAGATTGCAGGTGTGCTGAGCAATTGCTCTTTCTGGTGTGGCTAGAGTTTCTTGTCTGAACCAGCTAAAGTCTGAACCAGCTAAAGTTCCCTTCTCTATACCTTAATGTGCCATAAACATCATCATTTTGTGTATGCTATATGAAAAAAGTTTTGAACATATTGCTGTAAATAATCATATAATTTTCATTGACTTGCATTTATTTATTTGAATGTTTAAAAATGATTTTCTATTTTTATAACCCATAATTTTTATCTTCATAAATGAAATGTAAAGAATGCAAAGGAGAGACTTACATTTTGCACTTTTGTGTATAGGGAAAGATCATAATTAATACTATATGCATTATAGTTTCAAAATATATTTATATGCCTAATTATTGAAGAAATCAATAAAAGAATATTGGAGTGGAGGTGAAACAAAAGCTCAACATGTTCTTTATATTCACAGAAAACATTGGAAATACTTTAGTTTTTGTATGTTTTCTGAACTGGTGTCACATGAGGCTAACAGTACAACTTGAAAAGTTATTCATAACTTAGGGAGAAAAACATTCCAAAGTTCAGATTTCTAAGTGTTTGTGGTTCTTTCTTAAGTTGATGTACATAGAGTAACTCAGTGTAAGTTTTTAAGATTTGGTGTTTCTATATTTGGTATTCTAAAATAGCCATCCATTTATTCTTCTTCTTTGATAAATTAAAGAAGCAGGCTTTCCAATTTTTACTTCCTATATGCAACCCAAACTAATTTACATTCTCAATGCTGGGTTTATTTTTCAATTTACATATTTTTTTTAGTTTAACTATATCTCCTTTTTAAAAGATGGTGAACAATTTAATCATGTAAAAGTCTAACTTCCCTGCAACTTTCTTATTTCCATTATTTTCATATTATTGAATATATTTTCAAAGATGAAAAAGATCAGCAGTAAGTATTGAACTGTATCAAGTCTTTTGAGATGCTTTTAACACCTTTGTTGGAAGTCTCAGTACAGAGGCATATTATTTGGTAGGTATATAAACTGGCATTTTTCCCTTCTCAGCCATAACTGCAAAACAGTTTTTGTCCTGCTGGCATGGTTGCTTCCTTTATTCTCCAAAAAAAAAGTTATTAATTATATTTGAAAGAACAGTTCATGTGTGGCCACTAACAACTTGAAAATTCCTTGACTTCAGGACATTTTGTTTGTGCTATGAGGAAGAATTACACATATGATGTGAACAGCAATACCTTTTACATGTTCTCTGAAGTCTAGGACAAGAATTAGGAATAGGCTGATAAGAATTGAGAATGGACTTTAATCCCTGACAGAAAGTTATATTTGCCAAAGGTGAAGCATGCCATTGACAGAGAAAAAAAATTAGAAATCACGCAAAGGTCTTTATACTTATAGACTTCAACTCTTCTTAGCTGTTGGACACCAAATTAAAAGTCACTGAATCTGTTAGAAAAATAATAAAAAAGGAGTCAAGTTTAATGTGATATCCCATGATGACCATGAAAAGAAGCATGTCTCCTGAATTACCGTTTGATGTTTTATTGATACTTTTGATTTGTTTATGTCTATTTTCATTTTGACAGATTTTTTGTGTTAACTGTATAAGTATAATAAGCAAATCTAAAGTTGCCTTTGTACTTCATAGGAGCATGTATTAGCAGTCTGAAAGATTCATCATTATCAGAGGGTTTCTTGGAACAGATGGTGAAAGAAGTTGAAATAATCGTTTATTTCTAAATCCTGAATTCTCTCCCTCAACCTTCTTTCATTTCTTCTTGCTTATGTACTCCTGATCCTCCATCTATCTGCATTATTATGTTCTCTCTATATAAATAGCCATAATTAGGGAACATAGAAAAGAGACACCTGAAGGGAAAAGAAATAATATTTCATAAAATTATAGACGGGGCAAAGTACGTGTTTTTTTTCTTTTTATTTATTTATTGATTTTACAGAGAGAGGAAGAGAAAACATATATTTGTTTTTGCACTTGTTTATGCATTCATTGCTTGATTCCTGTATGTTCCTTGACTGGGGATTGAACCCGCAGCCTTGAGATATCAGAATGATGCTCTAACCAACTGAACTTCCTGGCCAGGGCAAAATCCATGTTTTAAATGCTGGTAGTATTACATAGTTAGCTAGATGTTAATAAAGAGAGCGAAAGTCATTAGTATTGAGTTTAATGAATGGGAAGAATGAGCCCATTTGATTACCCAGGAAACTGCAGCTTCACACCCCAGGGGGATTACAGTGTTTGTCTGCCCAAGGGAGTAACATTTCTGCCTTCCTTCACTCAGTATTATTGAGGAATGCATGGGGTGGTGGTGGACAAAACTGGCCTGTCAGTATAACTTGGGGAATTGGCTGGGAGGTGGACCAATTATAAAGCCCATGACTCTTGGGAAGTTGATTGGTTCTTTCGAAAAGGAACACTGTCTCAAACTCAAGGTGATATAACCCCAGAGGTACAGAGAATCAACCTCTCTCTCTCTCTCCCTCCCACTAGGTAACACACTTGCACTGTACATCTGCACATTCTCTCTCTTTCAGGAGCGTGCCACCATGTGGACCGAGCATCTACTGGGGCTTGCAGCAGGCTGCATGGGCTCCAAAGGACTAAGCTTTAATATGAAGCAGAAACTCCATACTTGGGCTTCTGATTTGGCCTCACTGAGGACAGGTTGGACTTTTTCCATGGTGGGATGGACAGTGATGGGACACAAGGGCACTCTTGATTTTGCATCATGAGTAAATCATCATGCCACACCACAGTCCCTCACGCATGGGTCCTTGGAATGCTTTCCTTGGAATCCTGTGGAAGAGACTGATTTCCACTGACAACAGTAGGATGCTGGATATGCCGAATTAAGGTTCATAAGATGGGCAAGAAGCTCAAGTGAGTGAAAAGAAAATAAGAAATGAGTATAATTTTTATGAGGTTTACTAATTGGATTTTTAAAATACATGCTTTTTAATTGTTTACACATTCATTAATTACTCAATAAATTATTTATTCCATGAATGTTTATTAAGATCAATGGTATGCCAGATATTTTCAAGTTACTTAAGTTAGAATGATAAATAAAGCAACAATCTCACAGGAAACTAATATTTTAGTGACAGCTACTGCAAATAAACAAGTAATAAATAAATATATAACTAATGATCATTGCTACATGTGTTATTTTAAAATTATTTTTACCTATCTGTAAAATTTATGTTACAAAACTGTATTTTTTAATTATATTTTATTGAATGTGCTATTACAGTTGTCCTTATTTTCCCCTCTTTGTCCCCTTCCACCCAGCAACCCCAACTACCTTGGGCAATCCTCATACCATTGTTCATATCCATGGGTCCTCTGTATAAGTTCGTTGGATACTCCATTTCCTATACTAAACTTTACATCCCCATGGCTAGTCTGTAACTACCTATTAGTACTTCTTAATCCACTCACCACTTCATGCATTCCCCCATACCTCTCTCCCATCTGGCAACCATCAGAACACTCTCTGTATCCATGACTCAGTCTCTCTTCTTCTTGTTTGCTTATTTTATTTTTTATATTCAATTTCTGATATGTATTTTTGCCATTTTATTTATTTTGCCAGTTTTGATAGTCTTTTACTTAAATAAGTCCCTTAACATTTCACATAATAATGGTTTGGTGATGATGAACTCCTTAGTTTTTCTTGTCTAGAAAGCTTTTTAATATATATATATATATATATATATATATATATATATACACATAAAATTTATTTTTAGACAGAGGGGAAGGGAGAGAGGAAGAGAGGGAAAGAAACATCAATGTGTGGGTGGCTTTTCCATGCCCCCTACTGGGGACCTGGCCCAGTAACCCAGGCATGTGGCCTGACTGGGAATTGAACCAGCGACCCTTCAGATTGCAGGCTGGCATTCAATCCACTGAGCCTCACCAGCCAGGGCTCTAGAAAGCTCTTTATTTGTCCTTCAATTCTAAATGATACTTTGCTGGGTAGAGCAATCTTGGCTGTAAGTCCCTGCTTTTCATGACTTTGAATATTTCTTGGCTATCCCTTCTAGCCTGCAAAGTTTCTTTTGAAAAATCAGCTGACAGTCTTATGAGAAACTAATTTCAGTAACTGTCAGTAACTAACTTCTTTTCTCTTGCTGCTTTTAAGATTCTCTCTTTAACTTTAACGTTTGGAATTTTAATTATGATGTGTCTTGGAGTGGGCCTCTTTGCATCTATCTTATTTGGGACTCTCTGTGCTTCCTGGACTTGCATATCTATTTCCTTCACCAAATTAGGGAAGTTTTTTTTCATCATTTTTTTCAAAAAGATTTCCAACTTCTTGCTCTTTCTCTTCTCCTTCTAGCACCCCTATTGTGTGAATGTTGGACTGCTTGAAGTTGTCCCAGAGGCTGCTTATACAATCCTCAATTATTTTTCTTGTTGCTCTGATTGGTTTTCTTTAGCTTCCTTATGTTACAAATCATTGATTTGGTTCTCAGCTTCATCCACTCTTCTGTTGTTTCCCTGTAAATTGTTCTTTATTTCAATTAGTGAATCCTTCATTTCTGACTGGATCTTTTTTTATACTGTTGAGGTCCTCACTAAGTTCCTTGAGCATTCTTATAACAAGCATTTTGAATTTTGCATCTGAGAGATTGCTTGTTTATCTCCATTTCCTTTAGTTCTTTTTCTGGAGTTTTGAGTTGTTCTTTCACTTGGGCCATTTTTCTTTGTCCCCTCATTTTGACAGCCTCCCTGTGTTTGTTGCTATGTATCAGGTAGAGCTGTTTGACTCTCTGTGTTGGTAGTATGGCCTAATATAGTAGATGTCCTGTAGGGTCCAGTGGCACAGACTCCCCCATCACCCAAACTGGGTATTCAAGGTGCACCCTTCATGTGGGCTGAATAAGCCCTCCTCTTGTAGTTGAGCCTTGATTGTTGTTGGCAGGTCAATGGGAGGGTTTTACCCAGGCCAGTCCACTGCAAAGACTGGCTGTGTCCACTCACCACCAACCTCTGCCCTCCATGGACAATCAGCTGTACAGGAGCTTGGTGGTGGTGCTCTGAAATGGTCTGTAGCTGTCCACTGAGTGTGTGGGATCTGGGTTTTCCTGGATGGTGTGGGTGAAGGTCAGCCCCAACCTGTGTTTTGCCTGGGTCACCCTGCCTGAGCTATAAAGCAATCTGAGATGGATGGTATTTGTCCAGGGCTTGGAGATTCCTAGGCAAAGCCAAGCTGCAAATGTAGTCTGGCTGCTTCTAGTGCTACTCCTTGGGCCTTGTAACAAGAGCTATGAAGGCTGGGGGCTTGCTGAGGCCAGCTATTTCTTGTTTAGGAAGTTGTGAAAGCATGAGCCAAGATGAGCCATTCATATGGAAAAGTCACTGTTAACAGCTTGAGTGGGCCCATAAATTGGGTGTGATGGAGTCTCAGGGGATCTCCAGGGCTGGACAAACAGTGTTAGCCCATTTGATGGATCTCAGATATGGCATCTGCCTGCTGGCTCTGTGACTCTTTGTGGGGAGGGTTCAGAAAAGGAGCCATGGCCTCTACCTGCCTTTATGTCTGGGACGAAGCTGTCCCCCATCTCTTGCTTTGATGCCAGATCCTTCAGTTCCTCCCTGTATGCCACTGGTAACCTTTAAGCTGCTACCCTGGTGCTGGAGTGAGTGAGTCTGGACTCAGATGGAGTGAGTCTGATTAAGTCCATGTGAGGATCCTTTAAGAGGTACTGCTTGGGACTCCAGAAGCTTCTTCTATCAACTCAGTCCCTGCTGGTTTTTGTATCCACAAGTTATGGGAATTTATCTTCCTGGCACTGGAAGCCAGGGTTGGGGGCCTTGTGGGGGGTGGGACTCCTCGCTCCTGAGATATGCCTCCCAAATTTTTATCCACTACACATGGATGTGGGACCAGCTCTTTTGCATCTCTGCCCCTACTACTAGTCTGGAGGCATGTGGTTTCTTCAATTCCCTAATTGTCAGACTTCCATTCAACTCTATTTCTGATGGTTCTGAGTGATGGTTTTTCTATGGTTTTTCTATGGTTAAAATTTTGATGTGGTTGAGCAAGGAGTTTTTACCTATGCCCATATCTTGACTGGAAGACTCCTCAAAAGCACATATTTTAATAAGATTATTTGCAATATCACTTAAATTGTTAAATAACTTGGAATGATCTAGGAAAGTACACAACATTATCAAGAATAAGGATACTAATTAAATGGTAGATAGACCTAGTTCATGCAACAGGCTGTCATTATTGATTTATGGGTAATATGCATCATAATCAAAATCTCAAAAGAGATTAAGTAAAACTAAATAGGCTGTAAGCAAAATTTACATGGAAGTACAAATAGTCATAAATAGCTAAGACTCTGTTCAAGAAGAAACCAAGTCCTGTCTTGTGTATATCAAGAAACTAAAATTAAAGGTTATATGGAGAGGCAAAGACCCTGAAAAAACAACAAAAATATTGAAGAGGAGAATGATTGAGTATCTATAAAGGAAAAATTAAATGATTGCTACTTCACACTCTACATGAAAAATAATTTCAAATAGATTGTAGATCATCCATACTGGTTGTATATCTGCTTACGTAATTCTTCCTAAAAATCATTTAAAAATTTCTCTATGTTTTTATTTAATGATATCATAGTTTATATTTTTTACTTTCATATTAGTTTTACTTCTTTGGAATTTTGTTTTCAGATGTATCAAGAACTAATTTTTTTCTTTCTTCACCCTCACCTCATCTTTTTATTAGTTTTAGTTTTCTTTTAGATTAGTTTGCTTTACTTTTCATTAGTTTGTTAGTTTTCTTTTGTTTTGTCTTACCTTGTTTTTTCTCTACAGTCTTTTCCTAGCCTGTGATGACATTGATCAGGAATGAGATCATTTTTTGATTGATGTTTACTGCAATGGTAAGGCTATGATAATGAAGACACAACCAAGTGAATATGGCTTCTTCTAATCCTTATATAGGCGAAAGTTCCAGGAGTAAAAATGATTGCAGATTTTTTGGAACTCCTTTTTGAGCACAGAAGATTGACAGCAGACTCTGACTTAAAAGTAGTAAGCCTGGTTCCAATACTTTGAATACCTAGAAACAGTTTTATCCCAAAGAGAGCAAAACTCTTAATTGCTTATTATGAACCTATATTCTGCAGTACTATGGCCATAGTGTCAGCTACTGCTTTCATTTTAATTCTGAACCTTGGAAGTAATCTCTCTCTCTCTCTTTCTCTCTAATTTTGTCTAGTCGTATTATAGTATGTACATGCCTGCAGTTTATTTATGAAGTGCCATTTACCTTCACAGACCTCTGTTAGTCAATGACCCCGATGGAGAACCAATGTCACTGATCATTTCTTGGAAAATTTTAGGCTCTGATATGTTCAAAATGTTCAAACGAAAAGTCTAAGTATCTCAATTCATTAAAAACTAACACAAGTTTCTCCTTCAGTTTAAAATATGATGTGTTTTCTGCTCTTGATCCAAACTACCTTTGGATACCTCAAATTAGAATAATAGTATATCAACTATGACTATAATAGAACTGGACTTAGAATTACCAATAATATTGTATAAAAAATATGAATAATTTAAATTTTAGTATTAATTTGCAGATTGTTCCAAGAAATAATAAATAATGATTAAACCTCATTTTCCCTATATATTACTGATAGATCTAATGGAATGGGTTATAAAAATATTTGGGCACAAACATATTTAATAACAATCAATGTAAACTTTGGACAATGATTATTATACTTTATCATTTTCCTTTTAAAATAAAAATCTAAAAATTTTAGCCTAATGTTTATGTTGATGAAATTTTTCAATTTTTGTACTCATTAAGTTGCTTTAGCAGAGAATCTGATTTAATCTAATATGGTCATTATCTATTTAGGGATTCTAAGTATAGCCCATGCATGCTTTCCTTCCTAGAATCATTTACCATTTCAAGTAGAGCCTTATTTCATTCTTTATTTTCAAGGATTTCATTATCTATGCTAAGCCTGACATTTTCCAGATTGAAGATGCTAAATTTGTCTTTTTTCTTGACCATCTGTGTTAATTCTTGGGCTAAAACCATCACTTATCACATTGCCCTAATTAAATCCAACTGTACATATCATTCAATGCCCTAATAACTCCTTCTCTGCAATCTTTTCTCCCGCCTTGACAAAACCAAGCTGTATCTATGCTGAAAGGGACTCTAGCTCAGTTTCCAAGATAGATGACTCTATGCTCTAAAGGGGGAGCTACTTCGAAAAAGGCCTTTTTACTTATCACTCAGTTTTCTATTTTTATCCAACACAAGAAGCTTTAATTTTGAACTCCCTCCTCTGCATTTTTGTTGAAAGTATGTAGTTACAATCACTTTCAATTTTACCTCCAGTACAGTTTGTTATTAGTGTCCTCAGTCATTTTTCACACATTTTATGTTATTGCTTTTTTTTCTGTATTTCATCTGCTTGACTCACACATCTAAAATGAAGGTTGCCCAATTTAAAATATGTGTGTGTGTGTGTATAATGGTTATTATTAATTTTTATGAGAAATGTAACTCATGCAATGACTACATCTTTTTCATGCTTGTTAAAATTTCTAGACAATTAATGCTCTATAAGTAATAGTCAATATTATTCTTGCTCTACAAACTCTGATTCTCAGTCCATAAAGGTTCTCACTGAGTACATTGTATTCTGCCTGTTCTGATGGCAAAGGCTAATTCCTATACCACCACATACTCCAATAATCAACCCCACATCTCTATTTCAGGTCAAAGTTGTCTTCGTTTGGGTTAAGATTATTTTTTTAGGACTGTTCTTTTTGTATGCTGTGACTTTTTATTTATTTTTTTTTTAATTTTTTTTATTGTTATTCAATTACAGTTGTATGCCTTTTCTCCCCGTCCCTCCACCCCACCCCAGCTGAACCCACCTCCCTCCCCCCTCTCCACCCTCCCCCTTGGTTTTGTCCATGTGTCCTTTATAGTAGTTCCTGTAATCCCCTCTACCCACTGTCCCCGCCCCCACCCCCCACCCCCACCCTGGCTATTGTTAGATTGTTCTTAACTTCAATGACTCTGGTTATATTTTGTTTGCTTTTTCCTTCTATTGCTTATGTTCCAGTTAAAGGTGAGATCATATGGTATTTGTCCCTCACTTCCTGGCTTATTTCACTTAGCATAATGCTCTCCAGTTTCATCCATGCTGTTGCAAAGGGTATAAGCTCCTTCTTTCTCTCTGCTGCGTAGAATTCCATTGTGTAAATATACCATAGTTTTGGGATCCACTCGTTTGCTGATGGGCACTTCGGTTGCTTCCAGTACTTGGCTATTGTAAATTGTGCTGCTATGAACATTGGGGTGCACAGATTCTTTTGGATTGGTGTTTCAGTGTTCTTAGGGTATAATCCCAGCAGCGGAATTACTGGGTCAAAGGGCAGTTCCATTTTTAGTTTTCTGAGGAAATTCCATACTGTTTTCCACAGTGGCCTCACCAGTCTGCATTCCCACCAACAGTGCACGAGGGTTCCCTTTTCTCCACATCCTCTCCAACATTTGTTTGTGGATTTGTTTATGTTGGCCATTCTGACTGGTGTGAGATGATACCTCATTGTGGTTTTAATTTGCATCTCTCTGATGGCTAGTGATGCTGAGCATCTTTTCATATGTCTCTGGGCCCTCTGTATGTCTTCCTTGGAGAAGTGTCTGTTCAAGTCTTTTGCCCATTTTTTAATTGGGTTGTTTGTCTTCCTGGAGTGGAGTCGTGTGAGTTCTTTATATATTTTGGAGATCAGGCCCTTGTCTGAGGTATCATTGGCAAATATGTTTTCCCATACTGTTGGTTCTCTTTGTAATTTGGTGCTGTTTTCTTTAGCCCTGCAGAAGCTTTTTATTTTGATGAGGTCCCATTTGTTTATTCTTTCCTTTATGTCCCTTGCTTTAGGGGATGTGTCTGTGAGGATGTTGCTGTGTGGAATGTCTGAGATTTTCCTGCCAATGTTTTCCTCAAGGACTTTTATGGTGTTACGGCTTATATTTAAGTCTTTTATCCATCTTGAGTTTATTTTCGTGTATGGCGTAAGTTGGTGATCGAGTTTCATTTTTTTGCACGTAGCTGTCCAGATCTCCCAACACCATCTGTTGAAGAGGCTGTTTTTGCTCCATTTTATGCTCCTGCCTCCTTTGTCAAATATTAATTGATCGTATAGGTTTGAGTTTATTTCTGGGCTCTCTATTCTGTTCCATTGGTCTATGTGCCTGTTTTTATGCCAGTACCAGGCTGTTTTGATTACAGTGGCCTTGTAATACAGTTTGATATCAGGTATTGTGATCCCTCCTGCTTTGTTCTTCTTTCTCAAAATTGCTGCTGCTATTCGAGGTCGTTTATGGTTCCATATGAATTTCTGCAATGTTTGTTCTATATCTGTGAAATATGTCATGGGTACTCTAATAGGGATTGCATTGAATCTATAAATTGCTTTGGGTAGTATGGCCATTTTGATGATGTTAATTCTTCCAATCCATGAACATGGTACATGCTTCCATTTGTTTGTATCTTCCTTAATTTCTTTGTGACTTTTTATTTTTAAAAAGTAATATTATATTTAATGTGAATCATTGGCCAACTCATACCTCACACTTTTATTTAATTAATAGAATTTATTTTTTAGCAGTTTTAGGTTTACAGAGATATTGCATTGCGAGTACAGGAGTTTCCATATAGTATCCTCTTCTCTCTCATTTTCTTTCCTCTTTTATGAACTCCATATATTAGTGTAACACATTTATTACAATTGAGGAACCAACACTGTCAACATTGTTATGATAAGACCATAGGTAACTCTTTGTGTTGTAAATTCTATTGATTTCAGAAATGTAGAATGGCAGGTATCCACTATTACGGTATCATATATAATAGATTTACTGCTTTATTTTTTAAACTTTAATCTTTATTGTATTTTTTCTATTACCATTTAGTTCCCTTGTACCCTCCTCCCAGCAATCACCACACTGTTGTCCATGTCCATGAGTCCTTTTCCTTTTTGCTCAATCCCTCCACCCCCTAACCCTCCCCACCCTCCACTAGCTGTCATCTGCTCTCCATCTATGAGTCTGTGTTTTGCTTTTTAGTTCAGTTTGTTCAATAGATTTCACATATGAGTGAAATTATATGGTGTTTGTCTTTCTCTAACTGGCTTATTTCATTTAGTATAATGTTCTCCAGGTCCATCCATACTGTTGCAAAGGGTAAAACTTCTTCTTCTTCTTCTTCTTCTTTTTTTTTTATGGCTAAGTAGAATTCCACTGTGTAAATGTCCCATAGTTGTTTATTCACTCACCTGTTGATGGATACTTGGGCTGCTTCCTTATCTTCATGATTATAAAAAATGCTTCAATGAACATAGGGGTGCTTATGTAATTTCAAATTGGTATTTTGGGTTCCTTAGATACATTCCCAGCATTGGGATTGCTGGGCCAAAAGGTAGATCCATTTTTAATTTTTTGAGGTATCTTCACACTGCTTTCCACAGTGGCTGCACCAGTCTGCATTCCCACCAACTATGCAAAAAGGTTCCCCTTTTTCCACATCCTCACCAGTGCTTGTTGTTTGTTGATTTATTGATGGTAGTCATTCTGACAGTTGTGAGGTGATATCTCATTGTGATTTTAATTTGCATTTCTCTGATGGTTAGGATCATTGAGCATCTTTTTATATGTCTATTGGACACCTATCTGTATGTCCTCTTTGGAGAAGTGTTCATTCAGGTTCTTTCCCCATTTTTTAATTGGGTTGTTGGTTTCACTGCTTTAAACCTCCCTGTATTTTACCCATCAATCCCTTCTTCCTCCAAGGATTCTTGAAAACTACTCATCTTCTGTTTCCATAACTTTGCCTTCTCTAAAGTGGCTTATAGTAGAAATTATACTGTATATAGCCTTTTCAGATTGGCTTTATTCACTCAGCAATATGCATATAATGTTCTTCTCTGTCATTTTATAACTCATTTTTAAAATACTGAATGAACTACAGTTTATTTAATCCATTCACCCACTGAAGGACATCTTGGTTGCTTCTAGCTTTTGACAGTTATGAATAAAACTGCTTTAAATGGTTATATGCAGTTTTTGTATGAATGTACATTTTAAACTTCTTTAGGTAAATACAAAGGAGTATGATTGCTAGATCACATGGTCAGAGTGTGTTTACTTTTGTAAGAAACTGACAGAATGTTTTCCCACGTGGCCTTACAGAGTTCAGTCTCACCAGCAATAAGTGAGAGTTCCTGTAGTTCCTCATTCCTGCCAGCATTTGGTCGTATCCCTGTTGCAGATATTGGCCTTTCCAATACGTGTAAAGTGGTATCCCATTTTTGTCATCATTTACACTTCCCATAGGACATATGTGTTTGAGGATCTTTTCATATGCTTATTTGCCATCTGTGTACTTTCTTTAATGAGCTATCTGTTAAGGTTTTTGGTCCATTATTTTTTTAAGTCTGTTTATTTTTTTACTGTTGAGTTTTAAGGGTTCTTTGCATTTCTTGGATAAGAATTCTTTATCAGATGAGTCTTTTGCAAATATTTTCTCCCAGTCTGTAGCTTGTGCTCTCATTATCTTGACATTATCTTTTATAGAGCATAAGTTTTTAATTTTAATGAAGTCTAGCTTACCAATAGCTTCTCTTGTGGATTGTGCTCTCATCATTTCTACAAAGCAATTGCCATTCCCAAGGTCATCTAAGTTTTCTCCTATGTTATCTTCTAGGAGTTTTATAGTTTTGCATTTTATCTTTAGGTTGTGATCCATTTTGAGTTAATTATCATGAAGGGTGTACAATCTGTGTCCATATTCTTTCCTTAATTTTTTTTTTTTGGTATGTGAATATCCAGTTGTTCTAGCACTATTTATTGTGAATGCTATCTTTGCCCATGGTATTTTCCCTTTTGAAAATTAAAAATTTCAAGTGATATTATAAATATTATATTATGTCAATTATGAACTTGTCTTCTTGGCTTAGTGCATATAATAGTTTAAAATTGAAAGTAAATAAAATAAATAAAACAAATAATTAAATTAAAAATAATTATGTCTTAAATTTAACACTATCTGGACCAATTTTAAGGTTTCAAAAATCTTACTGTTAGAAGTGAGAATATGTGTATTTTGGTTAAAATAAAATCAGATTATTATTTATTTGTTTAAAAAGAATTTGCTCAAAATTACAAACAATGAAAATTATTTTAGTAGGGCTAACAGGGTCTTCTAATTTTATTACAATTACTGGATAAAACAATTTTCATAGACTAATTAGTAATTTAATCACAAATTAATTACTAGAGAAATTTTAAAAACAAAACTCAACTCTCAACTTCAGTTAGCACATTCCAGATGGCCGAAGTATTTATTTATAAAGAGCATTTTTCAATTTTTAAACAAATATTTTATTTATTTATTTTTAGGAATAAGGGGAGGGAAGGAAAAAGAAAGGGAGAGAAACATCAGTGTTGGAGAGTAACATTGATTGGTTGCCTCTCATATGTCCCCTGGCTGAGGACCGAACCTGCACCCCAGACATGTACCCTGACTGGGAATCAAACCAGTGAACTTTTGCTTTGGGAGACATCATCCAACTTACTGAGCCACACCAGTCAGGGTACATTTTTCAATTTTTATTAACCTGGTATATATTATACTAAAATCTCATGTTGCAATGTAGCTTTTTCTCTGTTGCAGACTGTTTCAGTATTCCTTGATAACAGTATTTTGAAAAAAAAATGTGTGTGGTGTGTCTGAATTTTTTTGACTTTTTGCAAAGTTAAAATATAAAAGGGATAGTGTCCAATTTTTAATTTTAATGAGTAATCATTGAATTTCTGGTTGAGTGTGAGAGTTTCGACCATGGAAAGAATCCTCAATAGGTTAAGAGGCTGAGGTACCATGGTCTAGGTAGTCAATCCATATTAAGAAGATAAATTAATCCCGGGAAGAATATTTTTTTATGCTCTCTAGTATAAAGATAGCAGTTGAAATTAACTTGCCATATAGTAGCTGGCTAGTTTTCTTCAGTATTGGTACTCAAATGAACTTTCACTGTGGGCTCTGATGTAGAAATGCTGACCATTAGCAGTAGTTTAATCGACCTTTGTGAGAAAAAGCCCATGGTTTTGGACTAGTGCATAGCCACCATTCTTTCATTCATTCATTCAACACAACATGACTGATGTGTTATTCATGGACACCGTGGATAAGCAGTGAGGTGAACAAGGACAGAGGACAGTTGCTCTCCAATAGATGAGTTTTTCTACGAACTTGGTGACTTCTGGGGTGAGAGAAGGGAATATGGGTGGGGCACTAGTAGTGTCTACTATACCAATTGTCCTGAAGTAAGTCACAACAAGATTTATGTGCATGATTCTCATAAAGATAATTTTTACACTATTGTAAGAAGTTATAGCTGTATCACTGGCAGTGTCCCTTTGACAAACAAGTGTTCAGAACTTTGCTTGCTTGCTTGCTGTATGATGTTACTGCTGAAGTTCAGAAAGAGCCCTTTTGATAGATCTTGCCTTATACAAGGTAAGGAATAGCACTTTAATCTCTAGGCCCTTTGAATATATAAGAATTTTTGCTACATTCCCTATTTTAAAAGTAGGAACATTATGTCTAGGCCAAGGGAAGGCACTATATACATAGATTCTGTAGGATACCAAAAGCAGAATGGCAGAATGGCTCTATGATTCTTGTTTGGATAAATCTGATACCAGATTAGCTCCTGCCACATTTCTGATATAGTTTGGAGAACCAGCTTTGTTTTTAATATCTACAACTTTCCATTTAGTTGTCCTTATTGCCATCTTGTTTGTTCCTTCATCAGTTTCAGGTTCTAGAATCTGTTTCTTGCAAAAAGAAATACTTGCACTACTAACACTTCCCATGTTTTCAGGGGATCCCTTCTTGCTTTGTATTTACTAGATTAGCTTTTCTTTCCCCCCTTACCTCTGATTAGATTAAATTAAATGGTTCTTTCTTATAGTGGTTCAGAAGTTCAATATTTACTTTTTATAACCCTTGTGCAGATTAAATTTGCACAATTTCAAAATAGCAGACCTCCTTAATTCCCCAAGCAGATAAAATCAGGCAGCTGCCACAGTCTTCTGAATGCTGCATATGCATCCCGATATCAATTTCCATTGCTATCTGCTCACTATAAGGTGCTGAAGCAGTCCTTCATGTAAAGGTCAGTCTACATGGCTCTATGCCCTTAACCTTTAGAGTCGGATATGGAAAATTTACATAACTAGGAGTAGCTTTTTCTACTTATGATCATTTTTAATTTTGATATATCTCTGCTGAGGTACATTATAACTATATTAATTGAATTTTTGTGGTTGTTGGAGGTGAGATAAAACACTCGTTCAAAAATACATGTTGATTTCACTAGTGATTTTTTTAAACTCACTGTATTTTATGGCATAACAGTAAAAATGTTAAGTAGTATAATTCTTTCCCTGGAAGAGCCAGTCTTACAATAACCAATCTCAGGGAAAAAAAAAAAAAAAAGGAACATTTGAAATCTCACAGGTATCCTTAAAGTCTTTCTTGTAGTAATGCTTGAGCTGACCTTTAAATCTATACCTAAAATATTGTTTTGGGTTATCCATGGTAACAACATACTTGAAGTACCTTCAAGGGAATAAGCCCTGAAATCTTTCTGGTTGGAAGCTGACTCTAACTAGCCAAGACAAATTGAGGGAAGACAAAACAAACAAACAAACAAACAAACAAACAAAAAGACCTAAGGCCTCACCAGTTCCACGTGTGGAGACAACAACGACTCAGTGGTGTTATGAACAAGCTCCAACATCTTGAAATCTATTTTTGTTTCGTCTAGTACTAGCAGGCAGTTCCATACGTTACTGTATCCAGAGAAAGATGAGAAATTATCTCTGCATTTAGCTTATTCTTAATAACAAACTTTTAGTAACCCTCTTCTATCAAAACTAGTAAATGTCTTAGTTCTTATTGTCAGAATTAATGTACTTTCCCATTTCAAAAAAAATCACAAAACCACTCTTCTAGCAAACACTAGTAAATTAGTGGAACTACTAAAACAAACTTAGATAAATCAATTGAGGTGAAATGGAATAGAAACGCAATCAGTCTTGCACACTTAAATTGATTTAGAATGTAGGTAAGCTATTTGAGTATTTACTTAAAATGTCACGCTTTGAAAATTCTCATTAGATTGGATAATTTTACTTGGCTCAATCCATTTATTTCCGGTTTTATTGAATTATAATTGACATATAACATTGCATTAATTTAAGGCATGCAAATAATAATTTGGTATTTGTATATATTTTGAAATGATACAATCAGGTTTTATAGATCAACATTTATATGATCTTAATAGTAACTCTTCTGTCTTCCAAAATTTATACTGCTTTCTTTAATATACTAGATAAAACCAAAAGACAGTAAGATCAAGGGTGGGGAGTGGGGATAGGTGGGGTGGGGGAAGTTGTGGGGAGGGGGGAGATGGAGACAACTGAACTTGAACAACAATAAAAAATGTGAAAAAACTTCAACAAAATATTTTCAAAAATATGTATGATAAACACTATCAGGACTCTGTTTGCTACTGAATTATATTCAATTCAAATTGATTTACTTCTACAAGAAAACAAATAAATAAAATTAACCATCTATTGACTAAAATTCCAGAGGAAGGACTGACTTCAAGCATGACTAAAACTATAACCTCAAGAGGTGTTCTGAGGAATATTTTTTCTTTCCATGTTTCTAAACTGTTTTGATTTGCATGCTGCTCTCATTCTTTCTTATAACAAATGAATTGTATCATGAGGCTTGGAAGGATAGGTTTCAGCCACTTCAATTTATAGCATCTATTCAGTTTCAAATCCCAATGCTAGGGAAAAGTCTGTACAGATAACTCCAGTGTAAATTCCCCAGAGAATGTCCTAATTGGCCCCATTTGAGTTAAGTGTCATTTCTGAATTACTCACTGGGTCTGGGATGGGCTTCTACTGATCAAATCTGGGTCATGCATTAAACACAAAAGACAAGGAAAATAGACCCACATAAACTACTTGGACTATTAGAAACCTGGTTCAAAATATAAATATTTTATATAGGCTATAAAATATTTCAATAAAAAATAAACTGTATATTTTAGTGGATAAGCAAAGCAAGAGTGCTTGCTTCTTGATATTATTACCCAGTATGATTTTTGGCGATGGTCATTTTTGGTCATGAGGACTTTTTCCAGTAGCAACTCAAAGGCCTAGGATCCTTCCAAATTTTGAATCTGGTATCTTCCACAAATGGCTAAACATCTACTGATATTCAAGGTGGAAACCGGTGGGAAAGAAAAAAAATGGGGAAAAGATCATTTTGGCCTCAGCATGGAAGTGACATGTCACTTATGCTTATATTTCACTAGTACGAACTAATGATATGGACCCACCTGGATGCATTATGAGTTAGAAATGCGTTTTAGCTGTGAGCCCAGCAAGAGGAAATGTGTTTGCTTATGACATAACCAGTCTCTCCCATGAGTGCTTATCATCAAACTTTACCTGTTCAATACATTATTAAACCAGTTATATTTTTCTCCTCATTGAAGATTTGCTCTACTTAGCCATTAAGTACTAAATTATATGGTGAATTGAAATAATTATCTATTATAGACAGGCAGTAATCTTTCTGTATCAGTAATTTATTATTGTGCAAAATTCTAACAGTGGTGTAAACACCATGATCTATTCTTCATCATGATCATTTTTATGGGTTGACAATTTGGGGGGACTGTTTTGTGGGTCTCCACTGAGATTGTAGGTGGATGCTGTCATCTGACAGCTCAACTGATACTAGAAAGTTGAAGACGGCTTATCTAAGTCCAGCAGGAGGTACAGAATGCTGGCTGGGCTCCCTCAGTGGCTTTCCCATAGTCTCTTATTCTCTAGTAAATAAAATTACCTTCTGCACACTTGGGGATCTCAGGGATATGAGATTGTGAAAGCAAAAGATGTAAGGCCTCTTAAGGTCTAAGGTCCCCAAATCACACAGTTTTCACTATTTTTTTCTTTTGGTGAAAGCAAGTCAAAGGTCCAGAATCATTTCACAAAGGCAGAATAATATAAATATTGCTTGATGAGAAGAGCAGTTATGTCATATTGAAAAGAGGAGGGATAGTAAGAGTGATATGCTGATGACTTTTATGATTTTATTATTTGAGTGTTATGAAAGAAGTTTCTGTAATAATGAAATTTATACTATGTTTACTGAACCTATGTTGATGCATCCTCTAAAAATATAATATTTGTATATTCTCAGAAGAAACACTGTTTTATATAACAGTATAAACTAATGGTTGAGAATTCTGATTCTGCTTTGCTTTATTGCTTTATTTACCAACAGTGTAGTGTTGAGGGAATTATTTTTAAATAACTTTATTTTTTCAGAGCAGTTTTAAGTTAACTAAAAATCTGAGAGGAAGGTATGGAGATGTCCCATATACTCATTGTCCCCAAAAATATTTAAATTCCCACATTATCAACATCACTCACCAGACTGGTACATTTACTATAATTGAAGGTGCAATGGCACATCATAACCATCCAAAATTTATAGTTTATATTATAGTTGACTCTTGGAGTGTACATTCTATTGATTTAGAAAACCCACACTGAACTTCCAGACATTTATTCATTTTAAGTTCACCTACCTGGTCCTGGTTCCTGCTGGGGTGTCTGTTCTGGATTCTATGCTCAGGTAAATTGTGATTTTTCTATATTTGCCTCTTAATTTCTCCAATTTAAGGGCATTTTCCCTTGTGTCCTTACCTCTCTAATAAGTCTTAGAAGAGTTGAGGATTTCTCAGTCTGTTCTGCTTTTTACTTGCTTGTCCAATGTAGTGGCAACTTCCAAGCTTCTTAGATGTATAACTCAAAACTGCTGAGGGAGTTTCCTAATCTCTGTAAATCTCATTTTAATATTATGTAAACTGGAGATTACAACAGCACCTAATCTCATAAATTTGTTAGCATCAAGTAAGAATAGATAGATAATAGATAGATAGACAATTGAAAGAATGTAACATAAAGTAGATTATATATAATGTGTTAACTGTTTGAATACATCATTATAATTGTTATGTTCTGGTGTTCCTTTTTGGAAATAAAATGTTTGTATGTTAGGAGTGACAATAGAAGATGACAATGTCACCTTTGTTAGATGTTTGGATCAGGGTCCTATTAGTGTGTTAATTAATGTACAATATGATAATCTATTGCTTTTTCCATGACCCTGGATAATATACACAACATTTGATTTATTTGCTCCTTAGATGTTAAAATAGCACTTAATCCCAGATTTTCTTAGCATGCTACTTAATCTTCTATTTAGATTTCTTTTTTATTACTTTTGGTATTTTACTAAGAAATAGTTTCTATTATGATATTTTAAATACATTTTTATAGACATATAGGTGGCATACACTTATAAATTTTAAACATTTCTAAGTGTCTGTTATGAACATATTTTTTCTTTCTGTAGCCTGAACTTTACATATATTTGAAACCTTCCCGTTTGTTATTTTTTTAAGAGAAGACATACACACTGTATTGATATTAATATTTTAACATGTGCAGGGTCTTCACAGGAAAAAAAGTGAAACATTTAACGAGGTGGTTAGACTCGGGGCTTATATACTATTGTATACCATTTTAACACGGGCAGTAAATTAGAGAGAAGTGACTAGAAAAACCTGAAAAAGGGTTTTGGCTTCTAGGACTGATAAATTGTGAAAGTGGCTAGGAAATATATGGCAGAATCTAATAGGAAAAGGGGGCTATTTTAGTAAGGTTTGTGTTTGCACACTCATCCCAGTTCTAGTTCTCTGTATTGAGTGACAAGGGTCATTCTCCTCATCATGTCACAGAAGAGGAGGGTCATGTATACACTGTTTTTAGGCAGAAAGGAGGAGAGCAGAGAGTTCTTGTGTCTGCCACTTCTCGATGGTATTCACCTCAAAATAACAGACGTGAGTCACATATGCTGATCCTCTCATTCTCAAGGTTATTCCATTCTGTAGCATGTGTCAAAAACATCTTTCTTTTTATATGTTAATTCACTTTTACAAAGTTAGGTCTCCATATTCTAAATTTTATTTTTTTCCTAATTTTTAAATCACAGTTGAAATTCAATATAAAATTAGATTGAAGTGTACAGCATAGTGATTAGACATTTCCATAATTTCTGAAATGATCCCCTGCCAATGATAGTAACTTTATCCATGAGCACAGTTTATCCTTCTATTTATTTATATCTTCTTCAACTCCTTTCATCAAAGTCATAATTTTCTGAATGCAGGACTCTTTATCTTCTTGGTTATATTTATTTCTAGATGTGTTACTATGTTTGATGCAATAGTAAATAGAAGTGTTTTCTTAAATTCTATTTCTGATAGTTTGTTACTGGTTATAAAATACAACTGATTTCTGAATATTAATTTTGTATTCTGCTACTTCACTGAATTAATGTAGTAGTTCTAACAGGTGTGTGTGTGTGTTTTGACTCTTTAGAGTTCCATACATACATAGCATTGACTCATCTGAAAATAATGAGTTTTACTTGTTGCTTCCATTTGAATGACTTTTATTTCTTTTACTTGTGTGATTGTTGTGGCTAGGACTTCGATGCCATGTTACATAAAGGTAGTGAAAGTGGATAACCTTGTCTTGTTCCTGATCTTATGAAAAATGCTTTAGCTTTTCATCATGTGTATGATGCTAACTCTGGGTTTGTCATATATGGCCTTTACTCAGTTGAAGTGTGTTCTCAGTATTTTCACTTTGCTGAGGGGTTTATCATAAATTGATCCTGGATTTTGTCAAGTGATTTTTCTGCATTTATTGATATGATCATATAATTTTATGCTTCATTTTGTTTATGTGGTATATCACACTACTGGATTTTTGGATGTGGAAACAACCTTGCATTCCAAGAATACATCCCATTTGATTGTGGTATATTATTTTTCAATGTATTGCTGAATTTGGTTTGCTAATATTTTGTTGAGGATTTTTGCATCTGTATTCTTCAGGGATATTGGCCTATAATTTCCTTTTATTTTGTTGCATCTGTCTTGTTTTGGAGTCAGAGTAATGCTGACTTTATAAAATGAGTTTAAGAGTCTTCCCTCTACCTGAATTTTTGTGAATAGTTTGAGACATATATAGTTTGATAATAACCATTCTAACAGGCATGAGGTGGTATCTCCTTGTAGTTATGATTTGCATTTCCTTAATAGCTAGTGAAGTTGAGCATCTTTTCATATATCTGTTGACCATTTATATGTATTCTTAGGAGAAGTGTCTGTTCGGGTCCTCTCATCATTTTTTACATTGAAAAAAATGAAATGCCTAGAAATAAACAAATTACATGAAGGATCTGTACAATGAAAACTACAAAGCATTATTAAACAATATAGAAAAAAAGACAAATAAATAAAAAATATCCTGAGCTCATGGAATGGAAGTATCAACATAGTTAAAGTGGCCATATTACTCAAAGCTATATATAGATTTAATGCAATTCCCATGTAAGTGCAATTGAATTTTTCAAAGAAATAAAACAAAAAATTATCAGATTTGTATAAAGCCACAAAAGAGGCTGAATAGCCAAAGCAATCCTGAGGCGGGGAGAAGAATAAACCCAAGGTATTATGTTCTGTACTTCAAATTATAATACAAAGTGATAGTAATCAAAACAGCATGGTATTGGCAGAAAAACAGACACACAGATTATAAAGAAACAGAAATGAGAGCCCAAAATAAAACCACATGTATATGGGCAATTAATTTTTGACATAGGAGCCAAAAACAAACAATGGAAAAAAGATAGTTTCTTCAATAAACGGTGGTGCTAAAAATTGGAAAGCCACATGCAAAGGACAGAAATTAGACTTCTGTTTGTCCCCCTTTACAACACTTAACTTAAAATGGATTGAATACCTAAAATAAGATCTGAAACAATAAATGACATCGAAGAAAACATAGATACTGAACTTAGGGACCTTGACACTATTACAGATGTTCCCGTTTTTCCTCCCTTTGCTCACTCCCCCTCACTTTCACCTCCTTTTCTATCTGGCCATCACCACACTGTTGTCTGTGTCTGTGTGTTATACATGTGTGTTCTTTGGCTTATACCTTCACCTTCTTTCATCCAATTCCTGTCCTGTCCTCTGACAACTATCAGTCTGATCCATGTATCCATGCCTCTGTTTCTATTTTGTTCATTGGTTTATTATGTTCATTAGGTTCCACATATAAGTGAGATCATATGGCATTTGTGTTCCACCAACTGGCTTACTTCACCTAGCATAAATAATATCCAGGTCTACCCATGCTGTCATAACAGGTAAGAGTTCCTTCTTCTTATGGCTGGGTAGTAGTCCATTTTATAAATGTACCACAGCTTTTTTATCTGCTCATCTAGTGATAAGCACTTGGGGCTATTTCCAGATCTTGGTTATTATAAATAATGCTGTTATGAGCATAGCGGTGCCATATATTCTTTTTGAATTGGTGTTTTGCGATTCTGAAGATATATTCCCAGCAGCTAGAATGCTGAGTCAAAAGGTAGTTTCATTTTTAACTTTTTTGAGGAAATTCCATACTGTTTTCCACAGTGGTTGCACCAGTCTGCATTCCTACCAAGAATGCACTAGGGTTCCCTTTTCTCCCGGTCTTCACCAGCACTTATTGTTTGTTGATTTGTTAATGATGGCCATTCTGACTGGTGTGAAGTGGTATCTCATTGTGGTTTTAATTTGCATCTCCCTGATGGCTAGTGATATTGGGCATTCTTTCTTATGTCTATGGGCTCTCTGTATGTCCTCCTTAGAGAAGAAGTGTCCAGGTCCTTTGCCCATTTTTTAAAAATTTTTATTGTTATTCAATTACAGTTGTATGCCTTTTCTCCCCATCCCTCCACCCCACCCCAGCTGAACCCACCTCCCTCCCCCCGCTCCTCTCTCCCCCCTTGATTTTGTCCTTGTGTCCTTTATATTAGTTCCTGTAATCCCCTTTCCTCACTGTCCCCTCCCCCTTTGCCCATTTTTTAATTGGATTGTTTGTCTTCCTGGTGTGGAGTCCTGTGATTTCTTTGTATATTTTGGAGATAAAACCCTCGTCCAATGTATCATTGGCAAATATGTTTTCCCATATGCTTGGTTCTCTTTTCATTTTGATGATGTTTTCTTTAGCTATGAAGAAGCTTTTTAGTTTGATGTAATCCCATTTGTTTCTGCTTTCCTTTATATCCCTTGATGTAGTATATATACTGGTGAAAACATTGCTGTGTAGAATATCTGAATTTTTTCTGTCTATGTTTCCTGTATGTCTTTTATGATGTCATGACTTATATTTAAGTCTTTTATCCATCTTAAGTTAATTTTGGTGTACAGTATAAGTCGGTACTCTAGTTTCATTTTTTTGAATGTACCTGTCCAGATCTCCCAACACCATTTGTTGAAGAAGCAATTTTTACTCTATTTTATGTTCCTGCCCCCTTTGTCAAATATTAGTTGACCATAGAGACTTGGGTTTATTTCTGGGCTCTCTATTCTGCTCTATTTTATTCTGGTCTGTGTGTCTGTTCTTATGCCAGTACTAGACTCTTTTTATTACAGTGGCCTCGTAATATAGTTTAATATCAGGTATTGTGATCCCTCCTATTTTGTTCTTCTTTCACAAAATTGCTGAGGCTATTCAGGGCTTTTTAGGGTTCCATATAAATTTCTGAAATATTTCTTCTATATCTGTGAAATATGCCATTGGTATTTTAATAGACATTGTATTGAATTTACAGGTGCTTTGGGTAGTAGAGACATTTTAATGATGTTAATTCTTCTAATCCATGAACACAGTACATGCTTTCATTTATTTGTGTCTTCCTTAGTTTCTTTCTTCAGTGTTGTGTAGTTTTCTGAATATGGATTTTTTTTCCTTGTTGTTTAAATCCTCGGTACTTGATTTTTCTTATTTCTATAGTAAATGGGATTTTTTAATAGCCCATTGAGTATGATGTTTGCTGTTGGTCTCTCATATATGGCCTTTATTATGTTGAGGCTGCTCCCTCTATTCCCACTTTGCTGAGTGTTCTTATCATAAATGGGTGCTGTAGTTTATCAAATGCTTTTTCAGCATCTATTGATATGATCATGTCACTTTTGTCTTTAATTTTATGTGATGTCTCTTTTCTATTAAAAAATTGTAGCCTCGATTGTTTATTACAAAAAACTTCATTACAAATTGTTGATATATTGACAAGCACTTCCCCCCTCCATCACTGCACCATTATATATAGCAGAGAATCATCAAGAGCAGATTTTTAAATTAGAATATCGATCTTCAAATTATGCCCAGACACACAGTGGTTTATTGACCCTCCCCTCCTTTTCTCGTAAGAACTAAAAAAACATACACATGTACAAAAAAGACAAAAAAATTGGGGGACCCTTTCCAAACAGTGCACAGTTAGTTCAGTAATTCACATCTTGCTACAAAGCGTATGTATATTATTTCTTTTATGAAACTTTCAGTGTCAAAAAAGGAAATTAAGGCTATTAGATTCACAGCTTGAAAATTCACATAAAGGAAATATAAAAATATTCTGTGCTTCAGAAAAGGCTCTGCAGTGTATGTAGGTAAAGATTACCATACTTGTTTATTTTAAGGAAGACAGTTGACTTGAGAAATTTACATAATTGCAAAGCTTCCATTGTATGCTCTCAGGGCTCTCTGTGGCCTGAGTTCTTCCTGGACAGCCACTTCAGCTTCTTCCTCCTCCTCCTCTTCCTCTTTAGTTATGGTTGTTTTGAAGACTGTACTTCTTTGAACAACCTCCTCTCCATGAGAACTTTTCAGTCTAACCTTTGCATCTTCCCCAGTACCCCACTAGTTCTGGTTCTTCCAGATGAGGTCTGTGGGAGGAATGACTGTGACACCAGCATTTGCAGCCCAGACGCAACAGTCTGGCCTGCCTCCAGCACTTATCTTGAGGTAGATTTGTGCTTGACTGGTGTGTCTACAATTTTTCTGATCATTTCCCAGCCTCCCATTGATTGATCCTGTTCAGATGTATTCTTTAAGCAGATAAATTTTCCATAAACATCTGTCTCTTCAATACAGACATTCCCAGTGGCTGAAGTAGAATGAGAGGTGCTAACACCACTGCTGGTCTCTGACTCTATAAAGTCGATTACCTTCCATTTTCCTCTATTTGTACGCACTCTGTGACTTGAGGATGCTTGTGATATTGTCACATGAGAAGAAGGGTTTGGAGAGAGCTTCAACCTCTTTTCATCACCTTCTAAAAGTTTTCTGTAAGCACTGATTTCCATGTGCAGGGTTAACTTTACATTAGGAAGTTGTTCATAATCGTCCAACTGTTGTTGCACCTGATCCCCTATTTCCACCATGTCTCTCTCTGTCAGACAGCATGTGCCAAGGGTTGTCTCTTCCTTTAGCAAGTAATCCAACTTTTGAATCTTCTCCAAACATGCTCTAGACTCTTTCTATACATTAGAACGCTGAGATGAAAGGCTCTCAATTCTCATACGACTGTCCCTCATTTCTTTCCTCAATGTGTTCTGTGGAATACTGTTGACAATAGAAGTATTCATCTCTGAGGCTAGTCAGACATTCACAAGTTTGGCTGGTAAGTTTGCTCCAGCTCCCCCTTGTACAGTTTGACCTGGGCATCATGCTGCTCTCTCATCTCAGGAAGAGCCTGAGTCAGTTTGGGTTCATCCTCAGTCTGACTTCCTGAATCCACCTCACCAAGTAAGTTGCATGCTTCCTTCTGGTCTCATTAATCTCCTCCTCATACATGATTTTACGAAACTCCAAGTTCTCAGTAAGACTGTGACAGCGATTCTCCAAATCCACTTTAAGTAAACTTTCATCAGCTAACTGTTTTTCGGCAGCAGTTAAGGAGGCTTCCAACTATGCAGTGTGATCTTGCAGATCCTCCAGTTCTCCCTCTAAACTTTGTCTGTCACCAAGGCAGTCGTCAGAGCCGCATCTTTGGAATTCAGTGCTGCTTCATGTTCACGAAGCTTGAGCTGGGCTCCATTAAGATTAGATTCTTTCTTAGCATAATTGAGGAGCAGTTGAACTTGCCCCGCTCTATCTGCAGCTTGGTGTGCTTGCGAGCTGTGTCTCCAGCGCTCTTCGCACATGTATCTGCTTTGCCTCATAGAGCGCCTTGAGGCCAGTGAGCTCTGGCAGTGCACCTCCTCAGGCTCCATCACCTGCAACTGCAGCGCACTGTTCTCTGTTTCCAGGCTACACAGCTTGTCATGTACACCACCAGCCCATCCTTGAGCTTGAACAGCTCCTCCCTCTCCTGCAGCCCCAACAAACGTGGGGCTCAGTGGTGTAGCTGGCTGCTGGTCTGTGGCTGCAGGGGGGTTGAGGTCACTGTGATGGGTGGCGGGGAGAGCGGAGTAGGGAGACTGTGGGCAGCCCGGGAAACACAGCGGGCTGAAGGGAATTAGGCCAGGACCGCAGGAACACACCAACAACTCCAGATCACTCAGAGGCCTGGTCGGGGAAGGAAGGAGTACGTGGATGGTGGGAACCAGTTACAGCACAAAGAGTAGAGACGGACTGCGAATCAATTAGTCCTAAAAATGCCCTTTGTGAGAAAATGCACAGGGGTGCGCACTCACACACTAAGTTACCCAGCGAGGGTCTCAAACAGGTTTTCAATTAGTTGCTCTCTCTCTTCCCCAGCTGGTATCCCTATTTTGTGACTGTTGTTATGCTTGATGTTGTCTCAGAGGTGGCTTAAACTGTGTATTCGTTGTTTCCAAATTGCTCAATTGATCCTCTTATTTCTCTAATCTGATTTTGTAATTGAGCCTGATTGCTGTTGGCACCTCGGTGGGCAGGACTGACTCAGGCCGACTGGCTGTTAGGACTATGACCAGGGTAGACAAGCTGTTGTGTGAGAGCTTACCCCACTAGTGGAATTTACTGTAGTAGTGCCCTTTGGGTGTGTTGTTAGTGAAGCTAATTAGGTGAGGCTCTAGTGTGTTCTGAAGTCACCCAGGAGGTGTGTTGGTTCTGGGATGTCCGGGAAGGAGCTCTGGTACAGGATCATATCAGCCCCTGCTTGACCTGGGCCACCTGGTAAATACACAATGTGTTCTGTGCATGGGAGCTGCTTGTGCTGGGCTTGGAGGCGCCTAGGAGAGGGGCTAAGCTGCAAACTGAAGCTGGCTCTCACTAGTACTGTTCTGGGGGAAGAATGGGGCACACTGAGAACAGTAGCTGCTGATTTTTGATGTGTAGAACGTTGAGAGTCTTCAGGGCAGTCTGCAATGTGAACTGAAGCTGGCCATTGGGTAACAGCTGCTGAAAGAGGATCTAGCCTGTGTGTGAGTTGGGTGGGACAAATTCTCAGGAAATACCAGAGTGGGACAAGTTTGATGGAGACTCATATTTGGTGCCCACCTGTACCTGTAGGCTAGGCAGAAGGAAGGATCAGCAAAACAGTTATGGTGCCTGCCAACACTTTCAGGGCTGTCCCTCTAGCCCTCACCCTGAAACCAGGCAATTCAGTTTCTCCAGCTATGTCCCTGGTCTTTGTTGAGCTGAATCCCAGTGGTGGGGCACAGAGCAAGTGAGTCCATCCACGAGTATTTCTGTCCATGGGCCCTTTAGAAGAAACCCCTGGGACTCCAGCAGCCCTCAGTCTCACTTGGGTTGAATATGCACTGATTTTCACAGCCGAATGTGTGGGGAATCCTCTTCCTGGCACAGGTGGTCTGGACTAGGAGACTGTTGTGGGGCTGGAACCCATCCCTTCACACTGGGAGACCTCCACAGCTGAGGTATCTCTCCCAGTTCCTAATCACTGCATGGGGTGTGGGTGTGGGAGCAACCCGTCTGCCTTTCTAACCAGTCTTGATATGACTTCTTTATATCCTTATGTGCATGAGTTCTGTTTAGCTAGCCTTCAGGCGAGTCACAAGTGTGGATTTTCTCTAACTTAGTTGTAATTTTGATGTGGTTATGGGAGGAGGAGAACACAATAGCCAAATGGATTACACTTCCCAACCAAAAGACAGAGTCGCTAATTGGATCAAGACAAAACCAAACCAAAGGAGATCTATCCATATGCTATCTCCAGATGATTTGAGGACATACTGCGGCTAAAATGAAAGGGCTGAATATAATTCAACTCCTTAACAGTTAAGGAGTAGTTACATATACAGTCCTAACATTATTTCTGTCCTTTGAAGGCAACCTCAAGGCTGATGTAGATCCCGGTGAAAATGAGTTTGACACCCCTGCAATAGAGTAAAGCTAGAAATTAACAGCTGAAGGAAACTCAAATTCACAACTATGTCATAGTTTAAAAAAAATACTTAAACACAAGGTCAAAGAATACATTAAAAGAGAAAATAGAAAAAAAATGAGACAAATAAAAATGAAACAACAGCATACCAAAACGTATGGGTTGCAGCAAGAGCAATATCAAGAAGGAATGTTAAAATGGCAAGTGCCTACAACAAAGTTCTCAAATAAATAACATAACTAAACACTTCAAGGAAGTAGAAAAAAAGAAAAAAACCCTCAAAGTTAGCAGAAGAAGGGTAAAAATAAATATTAGATCAGAAACACACAAAATACATGACAAAATACATCAAATATAAAAGATTTTTGAAAAAGATAGAAGTTGACACACTTTTAGCTAAACTAAGATAAATGAGAGATTGAATAAATAAAATGAAAAATGAATGAGAAGACATTACACTTGATATATAACTAAAAAGGGTTATGAGAAACTACTATAAATAATTATACACCAACTAACTGGATAACCTAGAAGAAATAGATAAGTTCCTAGAGACAAAACTATTAAGACTTAATAATGAAAAAAATCAAATGCCTGAATAGACCTGTAACTAATATAAAGATATAATTAGTAATCAAAATCCTCCCATCAAAGAAAATTTCAGAATTTGATGAGTTCATTCACTTCATTTGTTGGAAAATTCTACAAAGCAAATTTAAAGAACAAAAATACTAGTCCTCATAAACCTTTCAAATATTGAAGAGGGTATACTCCAAAATTAATTTTATAAGAATAGCATTAATATGATGCTGAAACCAAGGAGAGAATATTATAGGTTATATCCCAATTAACACATATGCAAATATTTTCAGCAAAATGCTAGTAAACTTAATCCAATGGCATATTAAAATGATCATATATTGTGACCAAATGTGATTTATTCCTGGGATGTAATGATAATTCAACATATGAGAAGCAATTCACATGATACATAACAAAAGGAGAGTGAGTGCTATGATCATCTCAACATATTCAGAAAGAGCATTTGATAGAATTCACCACCTTTTATGAGAAAAGCTGTCAACAATCTACAAATAGAAGGGGTTTACTTCAACATAATAAAGGCTATATATAAGAAGTCCACAGCTAACATATTTCATGGTGAAAAGCTGAAAGATTTTCCGCCAGGGTCAGGAACAAAGCAAGTATACCCAGTCTTACCACTCTATTCAGTATAATACCAGAAGTACTAGCTAAATCAATTAGACAAGAAAAGGAAATAAAAGTAATTAAGAAGTACAAATAGGTAGTCACAGAAAAACCATGGGGATATAAAGTACCATATAGGAAATGGAGTTGCCGAAGAAACTTATATGTATGACCCATGGACATGAAAAATGGTTGAGGGTTGTCTGAGGGAGTGGGCGGTGCTATGTGGAGGGGGGCAAAGGGGAAAAATTGGGACAACTGTAATAGCATAATCAATAAAATATAATTAAAAAATGTTTTTATAGAAAAATATAATGAATCCAAATTAAGAATGAAGTAGTAAAAGATCTTTTTTTACAGATGTCATGGTCTTGTGTATATAGAGCACCATAAATATGCCACCAAAACACTGTTAAAATTAAACAAAGTTAGTGAAGTTATGGGATACAATACCAACAACAACAAAATCTGTACAGTAATAACAAACTTACTGAATAAGAAATTTGGAAAAATATCCCATTTACAGTAACATCAAAGAGAACAAGGTACCTAAAAATAAACTGAAGCAAGGAATTAAAGGGTTCATACAATGAAAACTACAAAATCTGAAGAAAGAAATTAAATACAAATGAATGGAAAAACATCTCATATTCATGGATTGGAAGGTACAATATTGTTACAATGTCCATTCTACTCAAAGCAATCTAAAGATTTGATTAATCTCTATCATAGGTAACCATGAGGGAACTAGAAAGCCAAAATAATATTTTTAAAAAGTTGGGGTATCACACTTCCTGGTTTCAAAACATGTTATAAAGCTAAAGTATTTGAAAGAGTGTGGTACTGTCATGAAAACAGACATATACATTAATGGAATGGAATAGAAGTTCAAGAAATCAACCTATTTATGTTTATATGGTCAACTGGTCCTCAATAAAAGTGCTAAAAACACACAATCAGGACGCTTAAAACACACAGTCAGGAAGGAAGAGTCTTATCTTTACATGTTGGTAAAATAGATACCCACATGCAAAAGAATGAAGTTGGACCCTTATCTTACTCCATCCGAACAATATACTCAAAATATATTAGAGACTTAACTGTAAGACCTGACGCTATATGTGCTAGTAGAAAAATAGGGGGAAAATATTCAGGACATTTTTCTTGGCAATGATTATTTTAATATGGCACCAAAGCACAGGCCACAAAATCAAAACTAGCTAAGGGAGACTATATCCAACTAAAATGTTTCTGCACAGCAAAGAAAATAATCTGTGGATTTAAAGAGCAACCTACAGAATGTGATACAATATTTGTAAATCATATATCTGATAAGAGAATGGGATGCAGGCTGGGTGGAGGAGGGCAAAGGGGGAAAATTTGGGACACCTGTAATAGAATAATGATAAAAATATCTTAAACTTAAAAAAAAATTAAGTGAGCCCTGGCTGGTGTGGCTCAGTGGATTTAGCACCTGCCTGCAAACCAAGAGGTTGCTGGTTCAATTCCTGGTCAGGGAACATGCCTAGGTTGTGGGCCGAGAGGAAACCCATAGATGTTTCTCTCACACATTGATGTTTCTCTACCTCTCTTTCTTTCTTCCTCCCACTCTCTCTAAAAAATAAATAAAATCTTTAAAAAGCACACAAAACAAATGAAAAACCTCCAAATAAACCTCATTAAAAAAATGGGATAAAAATTTGAATAGACATTTCTCCAAAGAAGACATAAATGGCCAACAGGTATATGGAAAAATGCTCAATGTCACTAATCATCAGGGTCATGCAAATTGTAGTCACTTTATACTTTCTAGGATGACAATTACTAAAGAAAAGGAAAAAAAAAACAAAGACAAGTTTTGCCAAAGTTGTAAAATTGCAAACCTTGCAGTGCTGATAAGAGTGAAAAGTGAGGCAGCTTATGGAAAATAGTATGGAGGTTCCTGAAAAATGTGAAAAATAGAACTACCATATGATCCAGCAATCTCACCTCTGAGTATTTATCTAAAATAATTAAAATCAATATTTCGAAGAGGCGGTGTCACACCCTCATGTTCACAAAGCATTATTCACAATAGGAAGGTGGACACAACCTAATCTCCATTGACAGAGGAATGAATAAAAAGGGTGCTACCTACAGTAGAATATTATTCAGCCTTAAAAAGAAGGAAAGCCTGCAATGTGTGATAATATGAATAATCCTGGGAAACATTATTCTGTTAAACTTAGCCAAATACAGGAAAACAACTATTTCATGATTCAACTTACACGAGGTATCTGAAGTAATCAAAATTGAGGCAAAGAATGAAGTTGTGGTGGCCAGGGGCTACGGGACAGGGAAGTGGGGAGTTGCTAAACAACAAATACGTTTCAGTTCTGCAAGGTGGATCAGATCTGCTGTACAACACTAAGCTTATAATAACAAGGCTGTGTTTATATACTTGAAAGTCTGTTAAGAGGGTACATCTCATGTTAATTGTTATAACCACAATAAAAGTTTTTAAAAATGTTGTTGGATATGTGTGTGTGTATATATAAGTTTTTATATATAGAAACATTTTTACACAGAAAATGATGTTTTCTATGTAAAACATTTCCTCTTACTGGCAGTACTTTCATGAAGATTATTTTTTCTAAAAATTAACTCTAATGCTGTATAGATTTCAAGCAACTTACTCTCTTGGAATATAAATGTATTTTGAAATATTCTAAAACAAGTAAACTGTAAATAGCAATTAAACACTACAGTTAAGAAATAATTACAAAGTTGTTTTTATTAACTGTTAATCTGTACAATTGTGTCCTACCAAGTGAATGGTACTATAGTGCTGTTATTATGGTTACATTTATGTTATTCGACTCTACAGAATTTACACTGGCTTAATTGAATGTTCTTAAAGTCTGTTTGTTAATTTTTCACTTAACAAGTATTTATTTGCTTTACATTATGTGCCAAAACTTTGTAGTAACTCTCTCTCAATCTCTAATTTTGATTTATTAAAAATATTCTACCTCCATAACTTCCTTCATAAGTACATTCTCCATTCTATGTTCCCATTTACATAGGGTGAGTTTAAAATAGATTACACACTGAAGATTGTGAGACACATTCCAGGCTATGTGGAGAATATTAATGCATTTAGAGCTAATATACGAGTACATGAGCCCCATTAGGTGAAAGGCCATTTCTTAATAATTTCTGAATTCAACCTAAATTATACCTTTAAAATAGGAGACCCAGATTTTTACTGAATGATTGAATACAATTTTTATTTTTATCAAGTACTTAGATATTAAAATAAATAGCGATTTGTCTTTATACATCTTGATTTTAGTCTCTGAAGTGTGCAGCTATTATATATATGTATATAAAATAGCACTGACCTTTAGGTCAGTGATATTGTTTATGACCAAGGTAATAGTATCACATAAAGAAGGTAAAAATGATGTTGGAATAAAGAAAGTTGGATATACATAAGTATACTTTGAATTACATGAACTAGTTATTATCATATAAAGCAACAGGTTTTTAATTGTTTTCATTAGTTGTTTATCAGAATAAATGTGTGCTTATAAAAGTAAATGTAACCAATGTGAACTTCTTTTTAGGTGAAAACAATACCACCAAAATAAATTTCTGTATATTATCTGTGAGAATAGAGGCATAACCATATGTTATAGCTTTAAAGCATGCTCAGGAGCCCCAGCTGGCATAGCTCAGTGGATTGAGCATGGGCCTGTGAGCCAAAGTGTCACCAGTTTGACTCCCAGTTGGGGTACATGTCTGGGCTGTGGACCAGGACCCTGGGGGGGATGTGCGAGAGACAACCACACATTGATGTCTCTCTCTCTCTCTTTCTCTGTCCCTTCCCTTCTCTCTAAAATTAAAAAAGATAAGCAATTGGTGAATTATTATCTGTATGTGAAAAACATTCCAAATAAACATGCTGTCTAGTCAATTCATTTGTATTTTTTATTTGTGGATTTTTAACCTCTTGGCAATATGTGGTAAGTATGTGAATAATTTGTGCTTATTTAACTGGAGTCTCAAAAATCACTTTGAATCCTTTAATTTGAAAACTTCAGTTTTTAACAACTCTCTTATTTACTATTAAAAATATATTTTTAAGCATTATTCTTTTCTACATAGCATATTTGAATATTTTCTATTTCTAATTATTAATGCACAAAGATATATCTTCATTTACTGTTATTCTACATCATTTTT
This sequence comes from Desmodus rotundus, assembly GCF_022682495.2. Taxonomy (NCBI): domain Eukaryota; kingdom Metazoa; phylum Chordata; class Mammalia; order Chiroptera; family Phyllostomidae; genus Desmodus; species Desmodus rotundus. The sequence continues at coordinate 69,280,205 of NC_071388.1, read as the reverse complement.
ATTGATTTATTTGCATACTAAGTTTTTGTTTTGTTCCTAAACACCCTAAATAAATAGTATCTTTTTTTGTATTTTTGTTGGTTGTAGTCATATTACCAGACATGATGGGAAAAAAAAAAAGAAGGAAAGAAAGAAAGACTAGCTGAGGCTGCAGAATCTTGATTGATTCTTTATAAGGAGACAATTGGTTGTACAGCCCAAGTTGAATGAAACCCAAGTCTGGGATCATTGGGATGAATCCATTTTTTTTAATGTATTTTATTGATTATCCTATTACAGTTGTTCCATTCCCCCCCCCTTTATTCCCCTCTGCCCTGCACCTTCCCCCACCAGCATTCCTCACCCTCCTTAGTTCATGTCCATGGGTCATACGTATAAGTTCTTTGGCTTCAACATTTCCCATACTATTCTTAACCTCCCCCTGTCTGTTTTGTACCTACCATTCATGCTTCTTACTCCCTGTACTTTTCCCCCATTGTACCCTCCTCTCCCTCCCTGCTGATAAACCCCCATGTGATCTCCATTTCTGTGATTCTGTTCCCGTTCTTAGTTTGTTTTTGTTTTTTTTTAGGTTCAGTTGTTGATAGTTGTGAGTTTGTTGTCATTTTACTGTTCATAGTTTTTGATCTTCTTTTTCTTAGATTAGTCCCTTTAACATTTCCTACACTAAGGGCTTGGTGATGATGAACTCCTTTAACTGACCTTATCTGTGAAGACTTATCTGCCCTTCTATTCTAAATGAAAGCTTTGCTGGATAGAGTAATCTTGGATATAGGTCCTTGTCTTTCATGACTTCACATACTTCTTTCCAGCCCCTTCTTGCCTACAAGGTTTCTTTTGAGAAATCAGCTGATAGTTTTATGGGGACTCCTTTGTATATAAGTGTCTCCCTTTCTCCTTTTCTTACCCTTCTTGGACACGGGTCTGAAGTAAGGCTAATCCCACCCTCCCAGGTAAAATCTTCAGGTAGTCGACATTGATAGAAAGCACTGAAATGGTCCTTCCAAAGGCTGTCCCCTGAAGCAGAGATAGTCTGTTAATGCTGTAAACTAACAATAATTTTAGACTGTAATAAAGAATACAAAAATATATTTGGGCAAAAGATGCTGCAGCCAGGGAGACACAGATTCAGGTGGCAACTTAAATTATGTTCCACCAAGACCAAAAGGAGGCTGCTTTTCATAGCTTTATTTTTTGCCCAGGTTCTCTATTAGGTCTGTTTTATGTAGCTGAAGTATCCAAAATTTGTAGTTATTGAAACTGGAAAAGTCAGCATTTGTGCCTGTCACTACCAGAACCAATAAGCAGAAACAGGGATTGAATCTTTATGGGCGTTTTATTCAGATGGCCGGTGATCTGAGAAGATGGTGAGTTGTATACCCTAACAGACCGTCTTACATTTTCTTTCTTTCTTTTTTTAAAAAATATATTTTATTGATTATGCTATTACAGTTGTCCCATTTCCCCCCCTTCATTCCACTCCATCCTGCACACCCCCTCCCTCCCACATCCCCCCCTTTATTTAGTTCATGTCCATGGGTCATACATATAAGTTCTTTGGCTTTTATATTTCCTCTACTATTCTTACCCCCCCATCTATTTTCTACCTACCATTTATGCTACTTATTCTCTGTACCTTTCCCCCCTCTCTCCCCGTCCCATTCCCCTTTTGATAACCCTCCATGTGATCTCCATTTCTGTGGTTCTGTTCCTGTTCTAGTTGTTTGCTTAGTTTGCTTTTGTTTTTGTTTTAGGTGTGGTTGTTAATAACTGTGAGTTTGCTGTCATTCTTACTGTTCATATTTTTTATCTTCTTTTTCTTAGATAAATCCCTTTAACATTTCATATAATAAGGGCTGGGTGATGATGAACTCCTTTAACTTGACCTTATCTGAGAAGCACTTTATCTGCCCTTCCATTCTAAATGAAAGCTTTGCTGGATAGAGCAATCTTGGATGTAGGTCCTTGCCTTTCATTACTTAGAATACTTTTTTCCAGCCTCTTCTTGCCTGTAAGGTCTCCTTTGAGAAATCAGCTGACAGTCTTATGGGGACTCCTTTGTAGGTAACTGTGTCGTTTTCTCTTGCTACTTCTAAGATTCTCTCCTTATCTTTAATCTTGGGTAATGTAATTACGATGTGCCTTGGTGTGTTCCTCCTTGGGTCCATCTTCTTCGGGACTCTCTGAGCATCCTGGACTTCCTGGAAGTCTATTTCCTTTGCCAGATTGGGGAAGTTCTCCTTCATTATTTGTTCCAATAAGTTTTCAATTTCTTGCTCTTCCTTTTCTCCTTCTGGTACTCCTATAATTTGGATGTTGGAACGTTTAAAGATGTCCTGGAGGTTCCTCAGCCTCTCCTCATTTTTCCGAATTCTTGTTTCTTCATTCTTTTCTGGTTGGATGTTTCTTTCTTCCTTCTGGTCCACACAGTTGATTTGAGTCCCAGTTTCCTTCCCATCACTATTGGTTCCCTATACATTTTTCTTTGTTTCTCTTAGCATAGCCTTCATTTTTTCATCTAATTTGTGACCAAATTCAACCAATTCTGTGAGCTTCCTGATTACCAGTGTTTTGAACTGTGCGTCTGACAGGTTGGCTATCTCTTCGTGGCTTAGTTGTATTTTTTCTGGAGCTTTAATCTGTTCTTTCATTTGGGCCTTTTTTTTTGTCTCGGCAAGCCTGTTATGTAAAGGGGCGGAGCCTTAGGTATTCACCAGGGCCGGGTAATGCTTGTTAGCTGCGCTGTATTGTTGTACGTGGGGTAGGGGCCAAGAGGGAGCAATGGCGCTTGCTCCACTCTCTGCCCGATTTCAGTCATTCCCTCCTCTACCCACAATCAAATTGGGCCCCTCTGGTGCTGCTTCCGGGTGGGTGGGTTTGTGCACACTCTAGGCCCCTGTGGGTCTTTCCAATGACCTCTCCTGTGAGGCTGGGAGTTTCTCCCACTCCCGCATCAACCCGCAGGGGTGTTTTCAATCAGTGGTTTGAGGCTTTATTTCCCCACGCTGGAGCCCTGGGTTGCAGGGTCTGTCACCTGGTCCACCAGCTGCTGTCTCCCCGGCCTGCTGCAGCTTTGCCCACCCCAGTCCACAATCCGCCACCACCTCGCTGAGTCCGCCAGCCGCCTCCTTGTCACCAGTCCTCTCCACCAGCTGCCCATCTCTGCCCCTCCTACCGGTCTGGGTGAGTGTTTCTTCTTTATCTCCTTGGTTGTCGGACTTCCATACAGTTTGATTTTCTGTCGGTTCTGGTTGTTTTTGTTTTTAAATTGTTGTCCTTCTTTTGGTTGTGCGAGGAGGCACAGTGTGTCTACCTACACCTCCATCTTGGCCCGAAGTCATAAGTAGTATCATTTTATAGGTAATGACTTTTAACTGTACTCAGTAAAATTTTGGACAGAGAACATCACAAGATGGAATATCTTACATCTTCAGGACCAGTCATTTCATCTTGTGGGTCATAGACATTGTCTAAAGTCTATTCCCTTTTTATACAATTTTATGTACATATCACTTTAAAAATCCAGGAAGAAAACTATAATGTAAGTGGCTGCTCTAATAATTAACATGGAGACATTGTGATTTCAGTAGGTCATTTCATATGTGTCAGTACTATACTAAAGGTAAAAAAGTATTGAAATCAAATAGAATATTAACCAAATGGATTGCAGAGACCATCTGGTTTTAAATGATTATGTTTTGGACTCTTTATATTTATTATATATTTTTATTTTTTTATCTTCACCCCAGGGCATTTTCTCATTGCATTATTATTATTATTATTATGATTATTATTATTTTGAGTTAGAGAGAGGGAGAGAAAGGGAGAGGGAGATACAGATAGAAACATTGATGTGAGACAGAAACATTGATTGGTTGCCTCCCTTATTCACTCCAATGGGGCTCAAACCCACAACCTAGGTATGTGCCTTGACCAGGAATGTAACCTATAAACTTTCAGTTTACAGGACAGCACTTCGACCAACTGAACTACACCAGCCAGAGCTATATTTATTATAGATAATAGTATTGTTGAAGTGGTAAAATAAAGATAACATCTAAAAAAACCATGGGAGGATGATTTAACTTTTGTGTCTTAAGTAGGGTTGCAAGTTTTTATTTAATTTTCCCATAGTAATAATGCCTTATATTGACATATTTTGTGATATTTTTTCCTTTTGTACTCTCATTAGTTTCTAATAAATTCAACATTATAGATGTTTATTTCAAAAAATAAAATGTTAAGACATGTCAGCTTATACACTAGTACTATTGACGAATTATTGGAGTGACATGACTTTTATCTCTAAATTATTATGTATTTTAAACTTACAAAAACATTTTCTAAAGATTAACAATTAATAACAACTTTAAATTCTTAATTGTGGTAAAAATATAACATAAATGGTTTTGACATAATACAAGAGCAAAAGAAGGAAATATCTGCCATAATTACATGCAAATGTTAGTACATTAATTTACAATATCGAGTGACTATTTAATGCTATAGATGACTTGATTCTTTATTCTTTATAACTGGAATTAGGACATGGCATAGTAAAGTCATCCCATGTTACAAAGAAACAAAATAGAAACAACACCTGAATATCGGATTTATCAAAGTAATAATAAATTGGTTTCATTTTTATTTTATTTATTTTTATTTTTAAAAAACTTTTTATTGTTGTTCAGTTACAGTTGTCCTGCCTTTTTCCCTGTTGCTCTCCCCTGCTCCATCCCCTTCCACTTCCACAGTCGATCCCATCCCCCCATTGTCCAGGCCCATGAGTTCTCCATTTGGTTTCCTTGGCTTGCCTCTTCCCCTTCTTTCCCCTGTTATCCTTTTTTCCTCTCTGGTCACTGTCAGTTTGTTTTTCTATTCATGTCTCTGGTTCTATGTTGCTCTTTTGGTAGTTTTGTGGATTAGGTTCCACTTATAGGTGAGATCATGTGGTATTTGTCTTTCACTGCCTGCCTTATTTCACTTAGCATAATGTTTTCCAGTTCCTTCCATGCTGTATAGAAGGGTAGGAGTTCCTTCTTTCCTTCTGCTGCCTAGTATTCCATTGTACAATGTACCATTACATTGTATCATATAATAGTACCTTGTAAATGTACCATAGTTTTTTGATCCACTCATTTACTGATGGGCACTTAGGCTGTTTCCAGCACTTGGCTATTGCACATAATGCCACTAGGAACATTGAAGTGCATAGGTTCTTTTGAATTGGTGATTCAGGATTCTTAGGGTATTATCCCAACAGTAGGACTGCAGGATATTTAGTTTTTTGAGGAAATCCCATACTGTTTTCAACAGTGGCTGCACCAGTCTACATTACCACCAACAGTGTACAAGGGATTTTCTCCACAACCTCACCACCACTAGTTTGTTGATTTGTTTATGACAGCCATTCTGACCAGTGTGAGGTAGCATCTCATTGTGGTTTTAATTTTCATCTTTATGCTGGCTACTGATGTTGAGCATTTTTTTCATGTTATGGGCCCTCCAGATGTCCTCCTTGGAGAAGTGTCTGTTCAGGTCTTTTCCCTATTTTTTAATTGGATTGTTTGTCTTCCTGGTGTGGAGTCATATGAGTTCTTCACATATTTGGGAGATCAAACCCTTGTCCAAGGTATCATTAGCAAATATGTTTTTCCATACAGCTGGTTACCTTTCCATTTTGTTGATGTTTTCTTCAGCTGTGCAGAAGCTTTTTAGTTTATGTATTCCCATTTGTTTAGTCTTTTCTTTTTATGCCTTGTCATAGGAGATATGTCAGTGAAAATATTGCTGCATGGGATCTATGAAATTTTCCTGCCTATGTTCTCTTGTATGACATTTATGGTGCCATGACTTTTATTTAAGTCTTTTATCCATCTTGATTTTATTTTTGAGTATGGTATAAGTTGGTGGTCAAGTTTCATTATTTTGCATGTACTTGTCCAGATCTCCCAACATCATTTGTTGAAGAGGCTAGTTTAACACAATTGTATGCTAGTGTGTCCTTTGTCAAATATTAATTGACCATATTTCTGGGATCTATATTTTGTTCCAATGGTCTATGTGTCTGTTCTTATGCCAGTACCAGACTATTTTTATCACAGTGCCATGTAATATAGTTTCACATTGGGTATTGTGATCTCTCCTACTTTATTGTTCTTTCTCTAATCGCTGAGACTATTGGGGTCATTTATTGTTCCATATAAATATTTTAAATATTTTTTCTATATCTATGAAATATGTCTTTGATGTTTTGATAGGGATTGTATTGAATATACGGATTACTTTGGGTAGTATGCACAGTTTAATGATGTTAATTCTTCCAATACATAAACATGGTATATGCTTCCATTTTTTTGTATCTTCCTTAATTTTGTCTTTAGTGTTTTCTTTTTCTGAGTACAGGTCTTTTTACTCCTTGGATTCTTAAGTATTTTATTTTTTTGTTGCTATAGTAAATGGGATTTTTTGCTAATTTCTGTTTTTGATATTTCATTGCTAGTATACAAAAATGCCTTTGATTTCTGAATGTTGATTTTTCATCCTGCTGTTTTGCCAAACTCCTTCATTAGATCAAGTAGTTTTTTTGTGTAGTCCATAGGGTTTTCTATATACATTCTGGTGTCATCTGCAAACAATGACAGTTTACTTCCTCTTTTCCAATTTGGATGCCTTTTTTTTCCTTCTCTTGTCTGATTCCTGTGGCTAGAAATTCCAGTACTATGTTGAATGAAACTGGTGACAAAGGACATCCTTCTCTTGTTCCTGATCTTAGTGGGAAAGCGTTTAGTATTTTTCCCATTGAGTATGATGTTGGCTGTAGGTTTCTCGTATAAGGACTTTATTATGTTGAGGAATGCTCCCTCTATTCCCACCTTGCTGAGTGCTTTTATCATAAATGGGTGCTGTATCTTATCAAATGCTTTTTCCAGATCTATTGATATGATCATGTGATTTTTGTCTTTCTTTTGTTTATGTGATGTACTACATTTATAAATTTGCATATATTGTTCCATCCATGCATCCCTGGGATGAATCCCAGTTGCTCATGGTATATCATCTTTTTAATGTATTGTTGGATCCAGGTTGCCAATATTTTGTTGAGGATTTTTGTGTTCATCAGCATTAATAGCCTGTAGTTTTTTCTTTGTTGTATTTTTACCTGGTTTTGTTTGGAATTAGGAAAATATTGGCTTCCTAAAAAAGAGCTTAGGAGGCTTCCCTATCCTTGGAATTTTTGGAACAGTTTGAGAAGAGTTGGGGTTAGCTCTTCCCTAAATGTTTTGTAAAATTCTCCTGAAGCTGTCCAGCTCAGGGCGTTTTTTTGCCAGGAATTTTTTATTACTGCTTCAATTTCACCAGCTGTTATCAGTCTGTCAGGATTTCTGCTTCTTCTTGACTCAGTTTTGGAGGATTATATGTTTCTAGAAATTTGTCCATTTCACCCAGGTTTTCAAATTTCTTAGCATATAGTTATTTGTAATAATTTCTTACAATCCTTTGTATTTCTGTGATGTTGGTTGTCATTTCTCTTTTTTGTTTCCGATTTTATTTATTTGGATCCCCTCTCTTTTTTCTTGATAGTTAAAGCTTGTTAATTTTATTTATCTTTTCAAAGAATCAGCTTCTGGGTTTATTCATCCTTTGAATTGTTCTCTCAGTCTCTCTGTCATTTAATTCAGCTCTAATCTTGATTATTTCATTCCTTCTACTCTATCTGAGCTTTCTTGTTGTTCTTCCAGTTTTTGTGGATGTAGGGTTAGGTCATTTATTTGAAAATTTTCTATCTTTTTTAGTTAGGCCTGTATTGCTATGAACTTCCATTTCATGACTTCCTTCACTGTGTCCCACAGGTTTGGGTTTTTTTTTTGTTTTCATTTCATTTGTTTTCAGGAAATTTTGATTTCTTCCTTGATCTCATTGTTTACCCATTCATCTAATAACATGTTATTCAGTCTCCAGTGATTTGATTGTTTTTGAGGGTTTTTTTTTTCCCTTGAGGTTTGTTTCTAGAGTCAAGAAATTATGATCTGAGAAAATGCTTGATGGTTTCAATTGTCTTGAATTTATTGAGGCTTGTTTTGTGTCTTATCAGGTGGTTTATCTTTGAAAGTGTTCCATGTTTTGCTTTTTGAGGGTGAAAGGATATGTGTGTGTGTGTGTGTGTATGATTATTATATATATATCAGCTAAATCCATTTGATCTGGTGCATTGTTCAGTGCCAAAAACATCAATGTGTGGTTGCCTCTTGTGAGCCCCCTCCTGGGGGTTTGGCCTGCAACCCAGGCATGTGGCCTGACTGGGAATAGAACTGGCAACCCATTGGTTCACAGCCCACGCTCAGTCCACTGAGCTACACCAGCCAGGGCCAGTATTTTAAGTGATTTAAAGTATAAATAAATAGTGAACAAACAGGAGTTCCTTTGGAGAAGTACATTAATAACCGTGTTATTTTGCTTAACTAGACATGGTTTACAAAGGTGGAGAGGAAATAAGACTCTTATTAGAGGGGAAAACAAATGTGAGCTGACTTAAGAAAGAAGACTGTTTATGCAAGGTTAGGTGGAGGAGAAATAATATGAGGAAGGGATAAGAACATGGCATATGGTGAGAGAAAATAAAGTTTACGACAACAGAAAGAAAGGTCAGGAAGATGGCCAAATGGATTAAGACCAGAGAAGGGTGCTATGTGGGATTTGGAATAACAATTATTTATACACACACACACACAATTAAATATATATGTGTATACATATACACACATGTATATATGTATAATATGTATATATGTGTGTGTATTATATATGTGCATGCACACGTGTATGTATATAAGTATATATAATACATATACAATTATATATATAAATAATCTGATTAAAAAGAATAAAATAAAAGACCAAGAGTACTAAGTTATTTGGAATATGAGTGAAGTGAAAGAAGAAAAACTAAAAGGCAATATGTAAAGTAGCAAAACAAACAAACAAACCAAAAAACCAAAACAAGAACAAAATCAACAAAAAACTAAAAAATGAAAAGGTGAAAGAGACATTTTAAAAAACATTCAAGTTCTGATGAAGAGCAAGGTGAAATTTGTCTCAGCTGCTGGTGTTTGCTTTCTGACTTCTTTCTGGATCCGTCTCTGGTTTTCTCTCCAGGTCCTGGGTGGGTTGTACAGCTTCTGGCAACACCACCTGTATCTTCTTCCCCTGCCTCTAGAGGGAGCTTCTGGTGAGATCAAGAAGGTGAGGTCTCTGTGACTCCTCTGGGAGGACCCCTTCAGTCTTCTGGGAAAATGCCTGCTATGGGTACTGTCCTCCTGCCCCTACACTTCTCCTCTTAGTCTGTCCCAGTATATTTTAAATAATGTTTTGTTTCTGCTTAAATAGCTGTCCATTTCACCAGGGCAGGGGTAATCTGTATAAGAGTGTCAGCTCTCTCTTGCTTGGTATAGTCTGCAGCTCTGTGTGTGAGCTGAGACCAGGTGGGGTCCTGAATCCCCCTTGTTGTACCCTTTCTTAACTTCCTGTTTTGATGGCCTCAGTGAAATAGGACCCAGTGTCCTAGGACCCAGTGTATTTCCTTTCCCTGTGGGGAGTTCAAAATGGGCCCTTTTAGGCATTAGTCTTGCTGTCTTACTCTTACAAAAAAAAAAAAAAAAATTAAAGCCCCCAACTGGTTGTTGAGCTTGTAAAGCTGGTTCTATAGATTCTAGATCCTGCAGGAGGTGGGAGGTTGGGCTCCAGCTGGTTGGGTATCATCACAAAGCCCATGTTTTCTGGTTCAATTCCTGGTCAGGGAATATCCATGCATTTTGGAAATATTTCCATTTGGGGTACCTATGAGAGGCAAGTGGTTGAAGTTTCTCTCTCACATCAATGTTTCTCTCCCTTTCTTTCCCCTTTCCTTCCCTTCTCGCAAAAAATAATGAAATAAAATATTAAAAGATAAATTAAAAAATGTGTGATCTGAACAATTATTTATAGCCTATTTGAAGACATAATACATTAACAGATTAATTGCTTTCATTAAATCCAGTAATAGTAATCCAAAGAACAGTGTTTTCTTGTATTCATCTAGGCTGGTAAAGGAGGTAACTCACAGGTTCAAACTTTGCATTACTGCAACAGTCTACTAAGTTGTGCGTCCAAATGATTCAGTAGGTTTTTTTAGGGCTTGTTTGATATATTTTTGACCCTTCTTCCTCAATATGCCCGAAATATTTGCTTTATTAATTAAATGCCAAGTGACTAAGTCCATAAAAATACTTCCACAGACAGATAATAATAATTCTGGACACTGGGAATGTACGTGTTACACATTTTATTATAAGCTAAGGTAAATACATTTTGTTTTAATGAAGTGAATACTTCAATACTTTTTAATGATAATCAAAGGCCAAATCTATTCTATGTTTGAACTCACCTTATTAGACCATGCAAATAAATCTATGAGGCCCAATTGCTGAAGTAAAAAAAAATGCACCTTAGAGAGGTTTAAAGATGTTTGCAGTCACACAACTCTTAATGTCTGAAAGACAGAGGCTATTTGATCTTTATTATATGAGGTGATTATTAGAAAAAGTTCAGTGAAACTTACTTCATGCTTGTTTGAAGTATAATGTTGAGAATCATCTTTACAAAATTGTAAAATATCATCTTTAGGTTCAATAAGAGAAATTTCTCCTGTTTGAGTCCCAAAGATTGTTTCTCCTGAATGAATTAAGTGACTTACTTTTCATTCTTTGGACATGAATCATCAATCTTATTGTGCTTCAGAGCTACATTTGTAAGATACATAGTTTTGTGTGTGTGGTAAATTTGAACTTGTCATTTTACGGTACTGTGTTTTAAACATTACATTATTCATTCTCTATCACCGTTGGCCTCAATATTTATTCATTGTTGCCTTTCTAATATATTGTTTCATCAAGTTAAGTTACACTTAGGTCTACAGTGGAATTAATTCAGAATGTACCCCAAATTAAGTCAAGATACAGTCTAGCTGTCCAGAACAAGAAACTTGCTACACAACTCAGAGCTGTCATTTAGGTCAGCTTGACCTGTCATAAATTCTAACATTGGTGTCTTATATCTAATTAGGAGGGATACTTGTGACATTATACTTGCCACAGACACTTCTGAATATGTCTCTGAATTCAGAGGTAATGACTTGACTTGTATCATCCCCAAAATCATATCCACTTGGGACCTCAGACTGCAACCTTATCTGGAAATAAAATCTTTGTAAGTGCTTAAGTTAAGATGAGATCTAACTAGTCTAGGGTGGGCCCTGAATCCAATGACTGGAGTCCTTATAAAAACAGTAGAAATGTAAATACCTTAAAACTATTCAAATCACATTCTACTAATAGGGTGACCTAATGGAGCCAAATTATATGCAGAAGGTGTTTAATGAACTTGAACTGAGGACATAGGTACCACGGAGATTAATCAAATATTTCATTGAAGGAAACTATCATGGACAGCCACATCCATTCCCCAAAAGGAAGAGATTTGAGGCTGACCAAAGAACATTGAAAGACTTTGTTTTGAAGTTCTCTTTCCATGCACGATGAATTAGAACAGGGAATACCAACTTTTGAACTTTTGTCTCAGTGACGCTTTCGTGCTGTGCTTGCACCTCTGACCAAACCTCGAGTCTAACGGATACATTCTTCTTTGGAAAGCTCATACATTTAGCAAGTAAAATTCCATTCTAAGGAATCCAGAAATATTTTCAGTAACCTCGTAGATCTTCACGCTGATCTGTTATGCTGGTTCTAACATTTAGTATACTAGGAAAAATTATTCTCCAAATTTCTCAGTTTTGGATGATGCCTGATAACATTCTTAAAAGAATGACAATCAATATAACTACCTTACAGAAATGTATATTATAATTTGAACTATAGAGAATGAAGAATTAAGTAACTTTAATTTTTGCATATAAGTAGCTCTAGGACCTCTATAATTTCAAAATAACAATAGCAACATTGATAATAGTTTGCTTTTATTTTGGTCAAAGTTTCTGTTTACTTTTCCTGTTCACCTAAAGTTTAATGAGCAATTCAGTCACTGTGTTCACTAATGTTATGAAATCTTTAAAGGTGGTCACTTTTCATTTTTGAAATTTGCTATAATATAGCAAATTAGAGCTAGTGTACTTTATACACTCACATTCAGAGAAAAGGAAAAGACTTTGAGTCAGGAGAATGACAACCTATTACTAACAAACAGTGATGTACAGCCTTTTATTTCTGCCGTCAGAGAAGCCGGCAACTTCCTGCAAATGGCTTTGTGTTCAATACCCATTTGCTGGATGAGCTGTGCTATAATTAGAGCTTTCACTAAATCATTACCACATTAGACCGCTTTCTAGTGTCCTATCCAAAACCTGCATGGCAATCCCATCTCTCCACTCCTGGTGGAGAGCCTCCGTCCCTGCAAATCAGTGCTTCTCACCCTCCTACTTGAAAACAACCTAAAAAGTACTCTCTGATAGAGGGAAAAGTGGATACTTGAATGTGGGAATGCTTCCTGATCATGAAAACAAACAAACAACACCGACATAAAACCTTCAAAGGAACTTGAAACAGCTTGGAGTAGTTCCTTGTTACTTAGTTTGGAGGGCATTTGTGAGGAGAAAAGGGAGAAGGGGAGGTTGATTTTAAGTAATTTTTGGAGGATTTGGGTGTCTTCGTGTAGGAAAAGTTCAGTACCTGATGATTTAAAAGCTAAAGAAAATTAGAAATAATTAACTATTAGGGCAGAATTTTGTCTCAACAGAAAAAGGAAGAAACAAATAGGAAACAATGGTACCAGATGACCTGGGTTTAGTTTTGCAGCACCTCCCTCATTTGCTACATAATTGCATGATTAGTGTGTGCTCCTTTCATTTCATTTTTTAATCTGAAAAATATACTTTTACCCCCAAACTCCTATCTTCAAATCCACTCCCCTATTCAAAGTTCCAAAGTCAGAATGCTGTTGCCACAGTAACTGCGGGAGGAGGCTCAGGGTTCAATCAATGTAAGTGTAGCATAAGGTACCTAAGGTGTCATTATACTGTGGAAATCAGATGGTATGGGAATGAGGAAAAAGATATCTTGAAATCCAGTATTACCAACTAACAGCTACCATGAGTCTCAGTTTTCATATGTGTAAATTAAAGATATTAATATTTGCCCTTTCTGCTTCACAGAAGTGCTGTAACGTACAGGTGATTAAGGTAAAAGCCTGTTACATTTCAAAATTAGTATATAAAGATGAGGTACTGTCCTGGTGAGAAAGACAGTAAAATTATGCCTACTGCGAAAACAAACTTTTAAAAGCAGATACAAAAACACATAGATATTGAATTAACATAGAATATGTTTTATGTACAACAGACTTAAATATTTTTGGCTTATTTTCACCTTTACAGTGTAGAGCTCACCTGTGTGTTAAGTCCTGCTGACATTTTCAGTATTTCACCATAGGAAACAGCAGCTTCCTTGCTGAATGGTCGCTATCCTTTGTGTACAGATGTTGACTCATCTGGAGTGAATGCACTATAAAAAGGAGAATTGAGATCTTAATTTACTAAGCAGGGAAGCAAATTATGTAATTAGCTATTAAGCAGTTAAGCAGAAAAGTAACAGAAGTAATGTTGTAGGGAAGATGTTGGGATCGCGTAAGATATAAATATTTCTGTGAAACAATTTTTGAGGTTTAGAAATCTACACTATGTATGACCTTACTGAATCATAGTCCACAAAAAGTGAAGAATACTGGAACCTAAAGTTTTATATTGTTTTCTTGAGATTTCATCTTTATTTTTAATAATGCACTTATTTTTCCTTTTAACAAAACAGTTTATCTTGTTGCCATGTGGTCATTTTTTGTAAGAAAAAACCTGAAAACATTTCATCAAACCATTATTTTAAAAAATGAAAAGCACCTCTTTTTAGACCAAGCTTTATAGAGAGAAGGAAGATACTTTTATGAGAGTTTTACAATAAATTGGATATGATCTAGTGTAAATTATGGGGGTATCATCTCTTGAAGAATGTGACCCAGTCCTGATTACAGGTAACATAGCCCATGTTTGGAAAAGCAACTGATGAACCCAAATGGTTTGTATCATTTTATTTAGTATTTTTACAGGCCAGAAGTTTACTGTTAATGTTCAGTGAGATGCAGAGAATTATTGTGCCAGTAAGATTACATACAATGAAATATATCACAAAATCATGCCACATCATCTTTAAAAAATTAATATTGTGACTCTATTTAAAATTATTTTGATTATACTTGAAATTCCAGGATGTGTCTCCATGTTTCCTTTTAACTGAAGCTTAGGAGCTTGGTTTCATTTGTTTTTTAATGTCATTGGTCTGAATTGCTCCATCATTAACGACTATTTACAGTGTGACGGAGAATAGTTAGACGTTGAAAGGCGGGATTCACTGTAACTCAGAACTCACATTGGTGGTTCCTGGAGAGCCACTGAAGGCCAAAGACTTCAAGGGATGCTCCTGAGCTCATCCTGATGTTACTTTGACTTAGCCCTACCTTAGTCTCAGAGACCAGAAATGATGAGAAATGCAATTGCTTTGGAGCCCAGTGTCACCAAATTTTGACCCTTAAAGCTAATGGCTCAAGTTCTAAGGATTGTGTGTATTCCTGTGTATTTTATTATCATTATTGAGGAAAATGGATATTTTCTAAATGGATCGCAATAAGTTAGTGCAGGAAGCTCATAATGGCGATTAATTTTGATTTTATACAACAGATGTTTGCTCAGTGCCAAATAAACCTGTTCAATTTACCCCATGTCTTAATGTACCCTATCTATTATTTACATGTGAGCACATGCACCACTGAGAAAAGTAATAGCAAGGGCATGGCAGGGGTACATCAAGACATCTGGTGAGGTGATTGCTTACAAAATCAAAATTCTTGGCTGCAACTCAAGATTGAAAATAATTTAGAAATAAGATCTTCTCTGCATTTTCATCTGCCTTCACTGCCTAGTATTTAAAACTTTATAATGTTAACTCTCAGGTATAGTACATTTTCTGATCAAACACATTAAAAGAATGTGGGGTGATAAAATCAATTTTGTTTTCTTATTCTAAATATTTTATAGCAATTAGCATGAGCAACCCACCAAATACTAGGCAGCATTTACAAATAAAATAAATTCTTCATAAATCTAAAAACATCTATTTTCAAAAATTTGATGCAAATGGTTTTGTGGGTTCTCTTCTACTTGGAGGGTAACTATATATAGGTGTTAATCAAGAAATAAAATCTAGAGCTTTACATCAAAAACTGTATGTAAGTAGGTGGGAATATCAGAGAGGTTAATTTTTTAAACAAATAAACCTTGAGGGTATTTAAAGAAAAGGTAATAAAAAGTAGTATGCTGACTTTAATTATTTCTAATTTTTTTTTCGGCTGCTAGCTCTTTCTTCCACATGGTATAATTGTCCCAGAATCCCTTCAAATCCAGGCCAAATGTCCTTTTTTCATCCTGGTTTACAACATTGAAACTGGAGTGGAGAGAGTGACCAATAGGGCTTGCATATCGAGTACTGCCCGAAGAAGGCATCCTGGTTTAATTGGTATAGCGTTGCATTAAATTTGCCCCAAATGTATCCTAGACCTTGAATATACAGGAAATGGAAAGTTGCATCAACTAATGATAGCCAGAACAGAAAGGAAGAAACGAAAACTACAAGGCTCCACTAGTTAAGTTTTTTAATAGGCTAAGCCCTACTAGTTAAAAAAAAAAATTGTACTCAAATTAAATCTGTTATTGGAATAGAAACCTCCTCTAATTCAATCTTCCCTTTAGAATATTTCCACTTTGAATTATGAATTATCAAAGCAGTCAATCTTGATAACAAAACTTAGGGGGAAATTGTATATTTTTCATTAATTTGCATATCACTTTTTCTCTAGATGATTATTTTTCTCACAAAGCATTAGATCCCACAACAGGCTTTTAGGAAACCTTTTACCAGCATGCCTTAACTCTTTAGTGTGAAAAGCGGACACATATACTTTTCATTTATGGACTCGAGACTGCTTTGTTGCTAGGAGAGTTCGGAGTGCACCTCACTTTTCCATTTGTTTTGAGTCAATGAGAAAAACTTAATTCAATCCAAAGATGTGAATATTACATCATCTTAAAGTTTTATTAGTTTATGGAGAGTAGGAATGCAATGCAATATATCTTAATTTAGTTTAGCCTTTCTAACAGCATGACAATTTTTTAATCCATGGTATTTTGAATAGGCTAAGTAAGAAAATTATATTTGGTTTGTGGGGGAGTGTTGTGATTAGTTATTTTATTGAAAATTCATCATGCAAACACTTTTGAGCTTTTATAACTAGTCCAACAGAAGCCAATCTTGACTGTGACATGAAAATTTGTAAAACATCTTTTAATATGATATAGGTTATGAAAAGTCTTTTTTTTTTATTTCACCAAACTGCCTAGCTAATGGCCCCTATGAATCTAGTAAAAAAGTTAATCAGTTTAGCACTGCTGAGACATTTCATGTTCTTGTCAGTGACTTTTTTATCTCTCTAAAAGAAAGGACCTCATTGCTTAGTTAGTCTGGCAGGAGTGCCTACAAAAGGTTTTACTGGTGAGATTGATGGAGACTTGCACTGTCAGTGGTATTGCAACCCACCCCTCCATTCTTTTAATATTGTCTCTGTTAAAAGTGTTTTTATAAAAGATGAATTGTTAACTAATGTGTAACCTGTAGATAAATAGCATATTTGTGAAAAAGTTCCATGAAATAACTTCAAAGGGAACTCACAGTGGCCCCCAGGAGACTTGCTGACTTTCACCCACAAAAAACATCTCCACTCATCCAGTTTTGAGATAATCATCAGAATAGACTGTGCTGACTTACACATAGAGAACTTCCAACTCCACTCCTCCTGAGTTCTTTGTTCTGCTTTCATTCTTCCTCCTAATAAAAACCCCTGTCCACACTGAGATGTGAAGATGGCCTTTAGGACCAGAGTCCCCCACCTTCTCAGGCTGCTGACACTTGAATGAACTGTGTTTCCTTACCTCAGCTTTCGAAGCAGAAGGCAACCAAACATTAGTGGTATTAGCGTTTCCATAGAAATTCAGAGAATGGACAAGTAGACCAATATATATCTCTTTCTTTATAAAGCAACTGTCAGTCACTCTATTACTTTTTTAAAAATCTAGTTTTGATAATTCTGTCTTAACACTTTATGAAACTAAAGATTCAAAATTGTTTTGTTCTTTACTGTGCTACTTAATTAGAAAAAAATTCTTCAGTGTTTTAGATCATGAAACATTCAAATATTTTATTTTAAAAATGCCTGTATTGTTGCTTTTTGATTTCTGGTTCCATATCTTAGGACCTTGGAAGTTGTCACTCTATTTAACTAAAGTAAAATGCTTAACAGACTGGAAAGTCAGCAACTCTTCTAGGACCTGTAGAGAAATGGGGACACAGAGCAAACCACAGCCCTCAGCACTGGGGCGGGGGGAATGGCAGGCAAATGCATGGATTTATGACTTACTAAAGACTCATGAGAAGAAACTTCCTTGGAAACCAATGCTAGAGGGGTAGGAAAACCTGGACTATAGTCCAGAAGCACAGGCTTCCTGAAAGATGGACCTAATTATAATACTACAGAATGATTCCCCTTCTTCCACCTTTCCATCGAGATTCTAAAGGCCAATTTACAGAAGCAGTTCCTTTTACCTAGTATGTCATATATAGCTATCAAGAAAAAATTACAAGGTATACCAAAATTAAACAAACAAAAGCAAAACAAAACAAAACAAAAATTTAAGAGTCAGAGCAAGCAATAGAAACAAATAGGACAGAGGTACTTGAATTTTCAGACCAGGAATTTAAAAAGAGTTATGATTAATATAATATGCTAAGAGCTCTAAGGATAAAGTAGACAGAATGCAAAAACAGATGGGCAGTGTAAGCAGAGAAAGGAAATTAAAAAAGAAACAAAATAAATGCTAGAGATAAAAAACACTAACAGAAATTAAAAAACAAAAAATGTCTTTGATGCACTTAGTGGTAGATTGGACACAACTGTGAAAAGAATCTCTGAAGTTTAGGATAACTCAATAGAAATCTCCAAAACTGAAAAGCAAATAAAACAAATAGTGGAAAAGAACCAGAGCAGGATACCCAAAGCCTGTGGGACAACTACAACAGGTGTAACGTGTGGAATGGGGACATTGAGTGTTGACAGAAAACCAAACAAAACAACCCTAGAATTATGTACTCTAGAAAATTATCCTTTAAAAATGAAGAAGAAATAAATATTTTAGAGGCAAACATAAATCAAGAGAATTATTTTGTCAGTAGACATGTTTTGTAAGAAATATTTTTAAAAGTCTTTTAAAAAGAAGGAAAATAATATAGGCCAGAAATGTAAACCTGCAAAAAGTAAGAAAGAGCATTAAAGAAGGAATAAGTGAAGGTAAAATAAAACTTTTACTTTTAATATATGATTTTATATAGTATATATAAACCTATATATAATACATAACCATATTGAATTAAATACATTGTTGCTATCATATGCTTACATGTGCTTATATATAAGTGAAATGAATGAAGCAATGATACAAAGGATAGAAGGGAAAAATTAAGATTATTCTGTCATTATAAAGTACTGACACTGCCCTGGAAGTGGTATGGTGTTATTTAAACGTGGACTTGAATTAATTGTAAATGTATATTGCAGACTCTAGAGCAACAACTAACATTGTAAAAAGAAAATACAAAAATCATATGTTCAGAAAAAAGGGAATATTAAATCATATAAAATGCTTTATTAAACCCTAAAAAAGAGAAGAGTAGAAGACAAAAATGGGAACAAAAACAGGAGCAACAAGTAGAAAATAGTAATATGATAAATATTAATCCAAATATATCAATAATCACTTTGAATATCAGTGGTCTAAATGAACCAAATAAAAGACAGAGATTGTAAGTGGTTCAAAAAATAACACCCAAACATATCTTGTATACAAAAAATTACTTTAAATGAAGACATATAGGTTAAAAATAAATAGATGGAGAAAATATACCATGCTAACACTAATCAAAAGAAAGCTGGAATAACTATATTAATTTCTGACAGAATAGATGTCAAAGCAAGGAAAGTTATTAGGAACAAAGGAGGTTATTACATAATGATAAATGGGTCAATTTTTCAAGTGTTTATCTATGTGAGTCAAAACTGATATAACTTCAAGGAGAAATAGATCAATAATCCCCCTGGCCCAGATAGAGCAGGCAGAAAGTCAGTACAGGAATAGCTGAACTCAATAACCCCATCAACCAACTGGTTGGTTATCTGTAGACTGCTTGATTCAGGATTCTTAGGGTATAATCCCAGCAGTGGAATGGCCAGGTCAAAGGCAGTTCCATTTTTAGTTTTCTGAGGAAATTCCATACTGTTTTCCACGGTGGCCTCACCAGTCTGCATTCCCACCAACAGTGCACTAGGGTTCCCTTTTGTCCACACCATCACCAGTGCTTGTTTGTTGATTTGTTTATGATGGCCACTCTGACTGGTGTGAAATGGTATCTCACCATGGTTTGAATTTGCATCTCTGATGGCTGGTGATGCTAAGCCATCATGTGTCCCTGGGCCCTCTCTATGTCCTCCTTGGAGAATTGTCTGGTCAGGTCCTTTGCCCATTTTTTAATTGGATTTTTGTCATCCATGGAAAAGTCATATTTTTAAATTGTCAGTTATCTATAATAATAGTTAAAATATTGAGGATATATTTCCATTTATTTTTTATCTGTTTCAATATTTAATTTTATGATTTATTTTTAACAGCTTTATTGATATGTCATTGACATATAACATTGCATAAGATATACAATGTGATGACTTTATGCACATATATATTGTGAAATGATGATCACTTCAAGATTAGTTAACATATCCTTTACCCTACAGAATTATCATTTTATTATTGTTGTTATGGTGAGAATATTAAAGCTCTACTCTCATAGCAACTTTTAAGTATACAATGAAGTATTGTTAGCTAAGTCACCATAATGTACATTAAATAGCTTGAACTTACTCATCCTATAACTAAAAGTTTATACACTTTGACCAACATCTACTCATTTTGTTTTACCTGTAAGCCCCTGTCAACCACCAGTCTGTGAGTTGTTTCTATGAGTTCAGGGCTTTGAGATCCCAAATATAAATAGATCATACAGTATTTGTCTTCCTGTGTCTGGCATATTGTGCTTAGCATAATGCTCTCTAGGTCCACCCAGGCTGTCACAAACAGTAGGATTTTCATCTTTTTCTGGCTGAATAATATTCTACTGTAAAAATACCATTCTGTGTGTGTGTAGTAACATTTTCTTTATCCATTACCCTCAGTGGATATTGTTTCCATGACTTGAGTATTGTGAATAATTCTGTAATGAATGTGAGTGCAGATACGTCTTTAAGATAGTGATTTCAACTTTTTCAGAAATATATCCTGAAATGAGATTGCTGATGATATGGTAGTTCTATTTTTAATTTTTTTGAGGAACCTCTAAGCCAGGGGTGTCCAATCTTTTGGCACCTACAGCTCTGGAAGAAGAAGAGTTGTCTTGGGCCACACATTAAATACATTGTGACACATAATTACAAAAAAAAAACCCTCACAATGTCTCAAGTAAATTTATAATTTTGAGTGGGCTGCATTCACAGCCATCCTGAGCTGCATGCAGCCCACAGGCCGCAGGCTGGACACCCCTGAAACTGTTCCCATCGTGGCAGGACAAGTTTACATCTTTACCGATGGTGCACTGTTTCTCTTTTCTCCACGCCCTTGCCAGCATTGGTCATTTCTTGTCTTTTTGATAATAACCCTTCAAAGAGGTGTGAGGTGATCTCATTCTGATTTTGATTTTCACTTACCTGATAATTAATGATGTTAGTCATCTTTTAATGTATCTTTTAAGGCAATTGTATACCTTTTTTAAAAAAAATAAGTATTCAAATCCTCTGCTAATTTTAATTGTATAAAATATTTTTTGTATAAGGAGTATGAATTCTTTATATATATTGGGCATTAACTCCTTACTAGATATATGTTTTTTGAATATTTTCTACCATTCCAGAGGTTTCTTTTTCATTTTGCTGATTGTTTCTTTTACTGTACATAAGCTTTTTAGTTTGAGATAGTCCTACTTGTTCTTGTTATGGTTGCTTGTGGTTTTGGTGTCATACCACCAAAAAATCATTCCCAGTGTTAACAAGCCTCGTCCTATGTTTTTTTTCTATGAATTTTATTCTTTCAGGTCTTAAATTTAATTTTCTAATCCATATCAATTTCATTTTTCTAAGTAGTATAAAATAAGGGAGCCATTATATTATTTTGCACACTATTTGTGCAAAATGATTTATTGACTAGACCATCATTTCCCCACTGTGTATTTCTAACACCCTTGGCAAAAAATAGTTGCCTATATATGCATGGACTCTCTATTATGTTCCATTTGACAATGCTTTTATTTTTATATCAGTATAATACTGTTTTTATTATTATAACTTTGTAACATATTGAAATCTGGAAGTATGATGCCTCCAAACTTTGTCCTCTTCATTAAAGAGTTCTTTGGCTATTTGGGGTATTTTGGGTTGCATATAAACTTTAGGACATTTTTTTTCTACTTCTGTGAAAAATGCCATTGTACTTTGATAGACATTGCCTTCAATCTGTAGATAGCATGGGTAATATAGACATTTTAATAATATTAATTCTGCTAATCTATTAACTTGGGGTATTATTGTTTATTTGTTCCTTCTTCAGTTTCTTTCATTGAAGTGTTATAGTTTTCAGTGTACAGATATTTCACTTCCTCCATTCAATTTATTCCTTAGCATTTTATTCTTTTGCTACTATTGTAAATGGATTGTTTTAGTATCTTTTTAATAGTTCATTGCTAGTGTATAAAAACACAACTAATTTTTGCATGTCAATTTTGTATCTTTCACCTTTGTTGATTTTGTTGATTAGTTCTAACATTTTTTTGGTTAAGTCTTTAAGATTTTTTTATGTGTAAGATCATGTCACCTGTAATCAGAAATTTTAACTTTTTCTTTCTGATTTGGATGTTTTTTACTTCTTCTCTGGCCTAAGTCTGTCTAGGACTTCTAATGCTATGTTGTATAGAAGTGGTATAGGTAAGCACTTGTTCTCTTCCTGATCTTGGGGGAAAAAATTAGTGTTTCATCATGGAATATGATGTTAGCTGTGGGCTTGTCTTATATGGCTTTTATTAGGTTAAGGTAAATTCCCTACCTAATCTGTTTAGTAATTTTATCAGAAATGGATGTTGAATGATGTCAATTTGTTTTTCTGCACTTATTTAAATGATCATATAGTTTTTATCCTTTGCTCTGTTAACATGATTCATTACCTTTGTTAATTTACATATGTTGAGCCACCCTTGCTTTCCAGGGATTATTTCTACTTGATCATAGTAGATGATTCTTCTAATGTGTTTTTGAATTTGGTTTGCTAGTAATTTGTTGAGGATTTTTCATATAGTTATAAGGACTATTGACCTTTATTTTTCTTTTCCTGAAATGTCTTTATCTGGCTTTTGTATGAGGGTAATGCTGGTCTCATCAAATGAGTTTGGGAGTTTTCCCCTCCCCTTTAATTTTTTTGAAGTGTTTGAGAGAATAGTCATTAAGTTTTCTTTACATGTATGGGAGAATTCACCTGTGAAGCCATCTTGTCTTGAGTTTTCTTTGTTGAAAGATTTTTAATTACTACTTTAATCTCCTTACTTGTAATTGGTTTGTCCTAATTTTCTATTACTTCATATTCAATTTTTTATGTTGATACAAATTTGTCTATTTCTTCTAGGTTTTCCCATTTATTGGTGTATAATTTTTAATAGTAGTTCTTTCTGATTTTTTTTATTTCTGTGCTATCATTTGTAATGTCTTCTATTTCATTTATAATGTTATTTATTTGAGTCCTCTCTTTCTCTTGGCTAGTCTAAAGGTTTGTCAAATTTCTTTCTCTCTTTAAAAATCAACTCTAGTTTTGTTAATCAAGTCTAGTCTCTATTTCATTTATTTTTTCTCTAATACTTTTATGCCTTTCCTTTTGATAACTTTGGACTTAGTTTATTCTTTGTTTAGTTCCTTCAGGTATTGAGTTGCTTATTTGAAATCTTTACTTTTTCATAATTTAGACATTTATTACTATAAATTTTTCTCCTAGAATTGCTTATGTTGCATCTTATTGGTTTTGATATGTTTTATTTACACTTTTGTTTATTTCACAGTATTTTTTATTTCCCTCTTGATTTCTTATTTTGCCCATTGGTTTTTCAGGAATGTGTAGTCTAATTTCACATTTTTATAAACTATCTAGTTTTCTTCCTGTTATTAATTTCTAATTTCATATCATTGTTGTCAGGAAAGATACTTGATATAATTTTAATCTAATTTTTTTAAATTGCTTGGGCCCAACATACAATCCCTTTTGGAGAATATTCTGTGTGCACTTTAGAAGAATATACTGCTGTTGGGTAGAATGTCAATTATGTCCTTTTGGTCTACAATGTTATTCAAGTCTGCTCTTCATCGCTTTTCTGTCTGGAATACTATCCATTGTTGAAGGTGAAATATTAAAATCTCTTATTTTTTTTCACTGCTACCTTTTTATCCCTTCATTTGTGTTCATGTTTACTTAATATATTTATGTGCTTTGGTGGTGAGTGCATATATATTGGCAATTTTTATCCTTTTGATGATCGACCCCTTTATAATTACCTCTGTGTCACTGTGAGTGATTTCAACTGGAAGTCTATTTTGTCTGGTACTAGTATAGTAACTCCTGCTATCTTTTGATTACCATTTACACAGATTATCTTTGCCCGTGCCTATTTGAGTTTCTTGTACACATCCTATTGTTGGATTCTGCTTTTTAATGTTCATTCAGCCACTCTGTGCTTTGATTGTACATTTTAAGTTGAAGTACATAGATAGGTAAAGATATATCATTATCATATTCAAATTGTTTATTTTTTATAAGCCATTGTTTCTTCTTTTGTTATCTTATTTTGTGATTTGTTGATTTCTTGCAGTGGAATACTTTCATTCTTTTCTCTCTATCTTTGGGAATCTACTAGAGGTTTCTTCTTTGTTGTTACTGTGATTTTCACATAAAACATCTTATAAGTCTAAATTATGCTGATTGCACACAAAAATTCTACATTTTTTATTTGTCTCCCTAAAATATACACTATTTATGCTACACTTTACATACGTTTCTCTGGTGTCCATTAATAAATTATTGTATCTTAAGTTTTTTTAAATATTTTTTTGTATTTTAACCCATTAGTGTTTAAATAAGTTAGGCACCATTATTACCATATTAGAGTATTCTGAATTTAATTATAATATCCTATATCCTATACTATAACCAATGAATTTTATACTTTCATTTGTTTTCATGGTGTTACTTAGTGTCCTTTTATTTCAACCTGAAGAAATCTCTTTAGCATTTCTTGTAATGCAAGTTTAGTCATAATAAACTTCTTTTATTTTCTGGAATATCTTTATTTCTCCATTATTGCTTTGCTGACTGTAATATTCTTGTTTAGCAGTTTATTTCTTTAGTAGTTTAAATATATCATTCTACTCTCTCATCATGTAAGGTTTTTGCTGAGAAACTTACTGGTAACATATGGAGGTTTGCTTGTGTTTGACAAGTCTCTTTTTTTAGACGCTTTCAAAATTTTGTCTTTGACTTTTGAGAAATTGTATCTCAGGGATATCTTCTTTGGACTAATATTGCTTATGGTCCTTTGATCATCACATATCTGGGTGCCCACAACCCTCCAACAGTTTGGAAGTTTCAGCTGTTATTTATTTATGTAAGCTTTATGCCCTGCGTTCTTCTTCTTTGATTTCTATAATGTGTGTTGTAGTTCATCTGATAGTTTCCTATAGTTTCTGTATGCTTTCTTTAGTCTTTTATTCTTTTGTTTCTTTTTATTCCTCTAAATGACTAATTGCAAATTATCTGTATTTAGGTTCACTGATTTCTTCAGTTTTTTTCAGTTCTGTTGTTATATCTTTCAGCTCCAGGATTTCTGTTTATTTATGATTTCTATTTTTTTATTAAACTTTTCTTGTTCTTCATGCATTGTTTTCCTGATTTTGTTTAGGTGTCTGTTTCTTTGCATCTCACTGAGTTGATATTTTGAATTCTTTCTCAGGCAATTTGTAGATCTTCATTTCTTTAAAAAAAAAGATTTTATTTATTTTTAGAAGGGAAGGGAGAGAGAAAGAGGGAGAGAAACATCAATGCGTGGTTGCCTTTTGCACACACCCTAGTGGAGACCTGGCCCATAACCCAGGCATGTGCCCTGACTGGGAATCAAACTGGCGACCCCTTGATTTGAAGGTTGGCACTCAATCCACTGAGCCACATCAGCCAGGATGATCCTCATTTCTTGAGGATTGCTTACTAGAATTTATTGATTTCCTTTAGTGGTGTCATATTTGCCTCATTCTGTGTGTTCCGTAAACCTCATGTTGATGTCTATAGATACAAAGAATGGAAACACCTCTTTCTGTCCTTACAGACCGGTTTCAGCTGCTAAAATCCTTCAATCAGGTCCCTGGGTTGTTAGTATTATTTCCAGGATCATAGTTGAGCAGGTTGGGGCTGGATCATATAGCTGGTGCTGGTTCCACAGTGGATTCTGTGGTTGGGGCCCTATTACCAGGGGCTTGGGTGGACACAGATTATTTTTGGTGCTTGTGGGAATAGGGCTGATTCCAGGACCTTGGTCAGGAGGGCTTGCACTGAAACAAGGGTTTACTTGGGGGTCTGCAGGTGGTAGGACTATAGCTGGGTTTGTAAATGGGTGTATCTCCTTTCTGGTCTCTGGGAGGCATCTGACAGGTCACTGGCTGGGCCCTGGATTGACAGGATTTCTTGCTTGGACAACAACTGAAACATTCACAAATTATTTTGCTTACATAAACTTTTTAAAACATTTTAAAGAATTTCTCCTCTTTTAAAATATTTTATTTTAATTTTTATAATTTTCCAGACTTTTTCTTTTTGGTAAGTTGGGAATGTGATAAAGACTGTCTTTCTTTCTGTTTGTCTTTTAACTAAATATTTTCAAAATATTAATTTTATCTCAACTATTCTATTATACCAATTTTTAAATATTTTAATTGTTTTTCTAGAATTTACAATAAACATAACTGATTAATCATGGTCTACTTTGAAATAATTTTATACTACTTCACATATAGTACAATAACCTTAGTATATTATATTCACAATTTATCTCTTCTATCTTTTTGTGCTATTTTGCCATATAATTTTCTATTATATATGGTATTAACTTGAAATGACTTGCTACTATATTTTTCTTTAGTGAGTCAATAATTCACATCACTTTTAAATCTATAAAAATGTCTTTATATATATGTGTATATATATATTTTTATTTACCTTCCCTTACTTATGGAGAATTTGATTTCATTGAGTAAATACAAATTTCAATTTGGTGTCATATTTCTTCTGTGTGGAGAATTTCCTCCATTATTTTTTGTATTTTCTGAAACTGTGTTATATTTTCCTTTTTTGTTCATGTTTACTGTCTATTTTTTAAAATTATACCTTTTAACATATTTATCACAGTTATTTCAAATTTCTCATCTGGTAGTTCGAACATGTGGGGCCTATATTGAGTCAGTTCTGCTGATTACCTTTCTCTTTCCTGTAGATTTTAAGTAGTATGTTGTGTGTGTCTCATAAAGTTTTAGTTGAGAGACTCTCAGCATATGTAGAGCAATAGAGACCCAGGTACCCAGTATTTATGCCTGGAAACTGGCATGTCCCTCCCTCTTCTAGAACTTTATTTTGAATAGTTATCTCCTAGTCAGCTGGGAGAGTTTTTCATTTGTCCTGTGTCCTGGTCTAGACTCAGTCTTAGGCACAGTTAGCTCTCTGACTATCATAGGCCTCTTCAGCGATCTGCCCCTTTTGTAGTGTTGGGTTCAGGGAAAATTATTGCCTCTGCTCTCTGGTATGAGTCCACTCCACGTTTTCCTTCCATCAGCAACGACTGTTCTTAATCTGTGCCCAAGAAGAGAAAGTGCTTGCACGTCCACACTCAGGCCCTTAAGACTTTTCTTCTTTTTCAGGGAAAAAGCTTTGAGCAGAGCTCCTGTATTTTCTTCACAAGCTGCACTTTCCTCTCCCAGATCTGTACCACTGAGCGATATTGCCCCCCCCATTTCTTATGAATACATTATGAAAGTCCATAAAGTCGAGCCTGAGAGTGATACAAATTCCCCTTGTGTCTGTGGCTCCCTGGGATCCTAAACTCTCATGAAAGGCAACATTTAGCTTTTAGCAATTAATGAAAAAATTATCTAAATTCTTATTTACTTGCACTGAAGCACTGTCTTTGCTCTATGGTCACAGTTGTACCAGTTTTCTCATCTGAGCAAAGACAGGTATCTCTAAGGCCATTTTAGGATTGGCAACCTGAGCTGTATGATTAGTTCAAGAAAAGTTTTGACTTTGAGAATATCTGGCTTTTCTGGTTATTAAATCTGAAGGGGCACTTCTTTTTTCCTGATTTCTACATCACAAAGTAAGCAAGAAGTAACCTTTCAGATGTATTTCAATGTCCTTAATTGCAGTTTGCAGATGGCATACATTTGTCATTTGAACTTTGGAGGAACATTTGGAGGCTTGAGTGTCTCTTCAGGACACAAGAAAAACTGACATTTACTTAAGAGAGCAGACATCATTAAATCATTCCCAAGGATAATTTTTGTTTGCCTTTATACTGCCTTGAAAACTGGTCTTCAAGTCTGTACAGCTGGCTCCTCAGGTGGGCTTTAATGTCTTCTCAGCTAATGTTCATTTGGACTTTCCCCAGGGCCAACATCCAAGAAAAGTTTTAATTGGAAATGATAGGATGTTATAGAAGAGAGAAAAACAGATATTGTTATTTGAGTCCTACTTCTATCAGTTATCAAAAAGCAATTCTTGTAACTTTTCTCATCAGCAACTAATATAGGCAATAATTTCTGTCTCCAGAGGTGTTGAAAATATGACAATTTAATATATGCCCATTTGTTACATGCCCATATATAATTTAAAATTCTATACAATGTAAAATGGTACTTTTCTGACATGAGTTATTCAGAAAATTGTATACACAAATTGATTTCACAGAAGCAAAACTTTAAAACATATAAAACAACATTAGGTGAATCTTTTACTACTAAACAGTTCAATTATAGCACTGGCTAAGATCTTATGTTAAATATTTCATCAATAAAAATATCCACAATAATACTTCTGGTGTAATCACTTTTTTAGACAACAAGAAAGCAATTGAGCTATAGAACTGTGGCATTGAAGATAAAGTTTCTAGTCTATACCAATATCTCAAAGAGGAAAATACCTCAAAATATACAAAGTTAATTTGTCTTCTTTATGCCAAGAAGTATTACAAGCATATTAGAGGTTCTTGAAAGAAACACTAGACACCTGGAACATTCAATGTTGGAATGAACACACAGGTGAGAATAGGGCTAAAGGAACCACTGAGTGATGGTGAGCCACCAGAGACTATTAAATAGGGTACACCATCACACTCCCTGGGTCTAAAGAAATGAAAAGACAAAGCAATAATCTATATTTGTTGAGAGTGTTAGTTTTGAAAGAGCATCCGTGACAGAGGAGCTGTGGTCTGAGGTAGAAGGTTGGGGCCACTGCCAAACTACAGGCTCCAGTGACCCAAAGAGAACGAACACACCACCTTTTGTCCTCTTGTTTTTGAGCTCTTGTCAGTGAATTTCACTGGATTAAAGCAGTGGGAAGCCAGAGATCAACAGACCTCAGATGAAAAAGTCTGTGAAGGTGAGGCTCCTGTAGTATATATAACGGGACAGAAGAGGACCACTAGTGGGTCGGCAGTGACAAACAAAATACTATCTAGCTTGCTGTTTATTAGTATCTATTCCTTATTCAACTTCATCTGCTCATAATACACTGCTAATTATCTATGAATTATTTTCCCTCTGATAAGTTAATAAACACATATTGAACATTCCTGTCAATAAGTAATCAATGGCTTTAATACTTCAAAATATTATTTATTTTTATTTTTAAAATTCAATTTATTGGGGTGCCATTGATTAATAAAGTTATATAGGTTAAAGTGTATAATTATGATTTGAAACATTCTTAGTCTATTCTAAGTTTGAGATTAATTAAGACTTCAGAAACTCCTGTAATCCAACTGATAGCTATATACCAGTACACACTCCCACTCCACCCCAGTTCACTTGTGGAAGATACTGGATTAATTAGTACCTTTGCTGTGGTCTCTTTTTTTGAAGATTTTATGATGTGAGCATGTAGAAGAGTAATGCAGAAAAAACAGCAACAACAACTGTGTATGCCCTAGTCATCTGTCTGTGACTGCATTGAATGCCTTCCCTGTTTTGGGGGGACTGAGGTGTTTATATATTTATCTTTAATGAATTTCCAATCTATCTTGTTACCTGGTTTATGCTCAAAACTGTTTAAGGAACAAGGTAGAGCTCTCCTGGGTCCTTCCCCATTCTGTAAGGATTGCACAGTCATGCAGATCACAGACGATACTGTGTATGTGTGTACATGCAGGGGGCTGTGCCATCCTACAGTGCCAGCTTCAGGGGTGTTTGGCTGTTGCTAGGTCATCACTCCATGGAGATATGTTTAAAGGAATCAAACTGACCAATCTCATTTTTACATATCAAGCAGAAAATAAATAGGAAAGAATATAAATGAAATAAGGCATCTGACTGGAAAGAACATTAAGAAAATAGAGTTCACTGCTAAGGAACCAAGAGATAAGTCAAAATGTGAGAGCTACACATCCCATTTAAATTTGGATTAATATTTTTCACAGGGCATTGAGTATATTCCTAAAGGAACAGACTTAAATGTGGCCCTTAAGCTACTAAATACAAAATATATTTTTTTGTCTCCTGAGTCAACTTTGCTTTTCAGCACTATTAGGAAAAGAACAACTTGGATTTCAAACTGGATTTAAAGTAGTAGAGCTGTATAAATCTTCTTTATGTAAAAAATCTCATGAATCACTTGATTTTGAAAATGGTAGTTAATAATGAGAACTGTGTTTATTAAAACTATAAACTGGATCTTATAAAATCTGTGCTTGACAAGAAATGTGTTTTTAAAAATAATCATGTGGAATATTCCCCAGGTTATCCATCTGGGTTTTTAATTTATTCCACTAAGGACACAAATGCCAGAACCGTAGGGCAGGAAGAATGATGACCAAATTCACAAGCAGTGGTTGGACTACACTATATATGGTGGATGCCCATTAAAAAAAGCTGGCTATAAATATATACATATAAGTACAAATAGAATTTTGGAGTTGAGCTTTCTAGAAGCAATATACACAAAATATAATTTTATGAATTACAGAATAGAACGAGTTGACAGGATCATCATTTGAAATGACTGGTTCCTATAGGTAGCAAATAATATGTCATCAGTTTGAAGGAATCATGAATTGTCAGTTTCTAATAAAATTTGAGGTGGATATAATAAACTCCGTAAGTATTTCATGAAGTAAATAACTTTAAATATGAAGGAAAAGGGAATAAATGCCTGTAAATAAAACATAAAGTCACCTTAATGTAAGAAAATGCTTAAGAAATTTAGTTTTACCACTACTCTACTATAATTCAGAGTTTATATCTATATCTAGAAACAAAGGTGATAAAAGGCAAAGACACCTGTTTTAAAGTAAACTATAGTTGCATCTAACTTTGATGGACTCTGTGAATAGGGCTTAGTGCTCAGATATTGCTTGATTATGTAGTTTTACTTACGATAAAGTCTCACAGCATGAAAGCTAAGCCTCCTGATGGCCTATTAGGGAAGTACTTATGACAATTTAGCTTTTGTAATTATGTTTGAGATTTTAGGATACCTTTGGTGATCTGTTTCCAAAAATGTTTGATGAAATAATATGATTAAAATTATCTAAAATAATTCTGAAATATATACTTGATTTATATCTTCTGAAACACTTAGTTTAAAATCTACCCATTAGGAAAGAAATATATTATTTTTCAAAGCTCATTACCCACATAGTACAAGTGAGAACACTTAAGGCAATTAAAATATATGTTTAGTTCAGTGCACCTGTAAGTGAAAAAAATTTCAAGCATATTCTTATGTGCTTTTGGTGTAATAACAATAAGAAATTCAATTAAATTTTCTAATTTTTATTCATGAGCTCCTAGTTAGGAACAAGATTTGAATTAATTGTCCATAGATTTTTCTGTTGGATCTAGAAGGGAAGTCCTTTACAAATCAGTCCCAAAAGAATCAAAGCTACTATTATAACACCACAATTGCAATTGCAATTCAATTGAAGATACCATATATAGAAAATTATTTTTTAATATAACAGATATTTACTTATTGAGTCCACTGGCCTCATTAATATTACCTCATGCTTTTTATCTGAGTGAATTCAAGAAGTGATGACATTTTATAATTTTTCCTTTTCATGATTATTTTTAACAATTTTTATTGTAATTTTTCCACTACCATTTCTCCCCCTTATGTCCTTTTCCACCTCCACCCACCCTCTCCCCACCCAGTAATCACCACACTATTGTTTGTGTCTATGTGTCCTTTTTTTTTTTTTTGCTTGATCTCTCCTCCCCACAACCACCCCCACCACCACCACAGAGTTGTCAGCCTGCTCTCTATCTATGAGTCTCTCTCTGTTTTGCTTGTTAATTCAGTGTGTTCATTAGATTCCAGGTATGAGTGAAATCATATGGTTTTTGTCTTTCTCTGACTGGCTTATTTCACTTAGCATAATGTTCTCTATGTCCAGCCATGCCATTGCAAAGAATAAAATTTCATGCTTTTTCACAGCAGAGTAGTATTACATTGTGTAAATGCCCCATAGTTGTTTAATCCACTCAAGTACTGATGAACACTGGGGCTGCTTCCAAATCTTGGCGATTGTAAATAACACTCCCATGAACACAGCAGTACATATATTCTTTTAAATTAGTGTTTAGAATTTCTTCACATAAATTCCCAAAAATGGAATTGCTGGGTCATAGAAGACCATGAATAGCAATAACAATCTTGAAAAAGAACAAAGTTGAAGGAATCATGCTACCTAATGTCAAACTATACTATAAGGCCATAGTAATCAAAACAGCATGGTACCGGCAAAAAAAAAAAAAAAAAAAAAAGACATATAGATCAATGGAATACAATAGAGAGCCAAAAATAAACCCACATCTTTATAATTAACTAATATTTGGCTGAGGAAGCAAACACATACAATGTGCTAAAGATAATTCATTCAATAAATGCTGTTTAGGAAAATTGGACAGATAGGGGGAAAAAAAAAAACCCCTGAAACTAAACCACCTTCTTACATCACTCACAAGAATAAATTCAAAATGGATTAAAGATTTAAATGTTATATTTAAAACTATAAAAAGCCTAGGAGAAAACATGGGCAGTAAAATCTCAGACATTGCTTGCAGCAATATTTATTCTGATTATATCCCCAGGGAAAGGAAACAAAAGGAAAAATAAACAATGGGACTAAATCAAACAAAAGTTTTTGTATAGCAAGGGCCTCCATCAACAAAATCAAAAGACAACCAAACCCACTAATAGAAGAACATATTTGCTGATACATCCGATAAGAGGTTAATATCCAAAAACTAAAAAGAATTTATACAACTCAATACCCCAAAAAGCAAATGATACAATTAAAAAATATACTAAGGACATGAACAGACACTTCTCCAAAGAGGACATACAGATGGCCAATAGACATATGAAAACATGCTCAACATCACTAATCATTGGAGAAATGCAAATTAAAACCACAGTGAGATATCATCTCACAGGGGTCAAAATGGTTATTATCAATAAATCAACAAACAAAAAGTTCTGGTGATGACATGGAGAAAAGGGAACACTTTTGCACTGTTGGTGGGATTGCAAATTGGTGCAGCCACTGTGGAAAAGAGTATGGAATTTCCTCAAAAAAATAAAAATATAACTACCTTTCATCATCATTTAATATGTAAATGTTTTCACTTTTAAAGTTGAATATTTCATAATATTCCAATGTAACATAGACATAGAAAAATATTTCCAGAATATCATAAAATCAATACAAAATATTTTTATTTTATTTTTAATATGGTATATATTATATATATTTTATATATATCATTTATATACTTTATCAGTTCTAAACATCCAAATTACCTTTAATTTTTTTTATTGTTGTTCAAGTACAGTTGTCTTCATTTCCCCCCCATCACTCCCCTACACCCTTGCCATCCCCATCTCCCACACTTGATTTTACCTCTCTTTGGCTATGTTAAATTTTTTTTTCATTTACTGATGAGAGAGAGAGAGAGAGAAAGAGAGAGAGAGATTGCTTTGTTGCTTCACTTATTTATGCATTCATTGGTTGTTTCTTGTATGTGCCCTGACTGGGAATTGAACCCACAACCTTGACATGTTGGGGCAATGCTCCAACCAACTAAGCTAGTAGGCCCAAGCAAAAATAATTTTATCTTAATCAGCATTCTAAAACTACATGACTTTAAGTCAGTTTACCATTTTGCTCAGTTACTTTGGTCACATTCAAGATATAACAAATTGGTATATTAAATAATTAAAGTTTTTAAAGTATTGATGTAAAAATATATAATTAAATATAAGAAAAATGATATTTAATGTATGTGATCACAGAATAAAGTTCTCTTTATAAAATTATTAATCAGCTTTTCCAGTTTCCAAAATGGTCAAAGTCATATCTCATAAAATCACCTCATCCTTAATACCTAGTTTAAACAAACAAACAAAAGCCTTGATATAAGAATTAATGTTATCTTTACATATCATTGAAAGTTCATTTTTTCCAAATTCTCTAATGTTAGACAACTGTGCAGCACAACTTAGAAGTCATTTACATGTTTTTAAAATGCTCTGTGGGAGGAAAACTTCTTACAGTGAAAGGGACAACAAAAATAACCGCTCAGAAAGTCATCTGTGTGATAATACTTGGCATGATAATGAAAGTATGACTACTTCTGGTACACTTAGCTGTTGATTCTAAGGATATCATTTTAGTACTGGAAAAGAAAATTTATCCTCTCAAGCAAATAATCCTAAAATACAGGGAAAAGTCAATTAGTTAATTGGAAAGAGTGAAATAAACACTGACTGGCAATAGAAAATAGAGGTAATTCATTTGATATTCTCACTACTAGCATTTGCTGTGAAGCATACTGAAAACAGAATATGGGAACATTTTAATCTCCCCATTTAATAAAAACAAAATTATAAGTCACAAATAGAATTTTACTTTATATTCCTGTAAAATGTGAAGAATGAACAGAATCAAGAAAACCAAATTGGTCCTTAAAGAGTCACATACCAATAAAATTATTGTATAATATATATTGTTTTACTGTAATTACTTTATTATTCTTGAAATTTTGTGGTGTGTGGTACAGAACCTAAAGGACATTTTATTCTAAGGCTAGAGATAGCACAGAGAAGGAGAAAAATAAAAATCCATGTTTCTTAAAAAAGAAAAAATCACGTTGAGAAAAGTGCATATGGCCCTGGCTGGGTTGCTCAGTTGGTTGGAGTGTTGTCCTTGGACACCAAAAACTGTGGGTTCAATTCCCAGTCAGGGCACATACCCGGGTTGCTAGTGGGATCTCTGGTTGAGGTGCATATGTTAGGCCACCAAGCAGTGTTTCTCTCTCACATGTAAGTTTCTCCCTATCTTTCTCTCTCCCCCCACCCACTTCCTCTCTCTCTAAAATCAATCACTATAACCTCAGGTGAGGATTAAAAAAAAGTGCATGTGGATCTTAGAATAAGAGGATCAGTGTGGGTAAATGCCATTAAACTGTGTCATGAATCAGTAATAAGACATGTGCAAAAACTAAGAATCTGCATCAGAATCTGTGGGATTTATAAACCAACAAGGTGGGGAATAAGTTGATATGAAAATGTTAAGATGACAGCGTGTTAAAATTAGAAGGATTTATTATACCTAATTCTACATTTTTCTTACTATTTTTTGTGTAGGAAATAGGTTGGTTTACAAATATTCATAATCACCCGTATTTTCCAATATTCATGTGATTAGTTGGGATCATGATGTGATAAATTCTGGTAATGAGCTGTGGACAGAATAATGTGTACCAATTACAGGCCAAAGCAAAAGAAGATCTGGCAGACCTGTCTAGTTATCCTTTCTCCTGATTCGTAGATCCATGTGACTAGATGTTTTAGAAGGTGCAGACGTAAAAAGGTGAAGCTTTGTCAGTCTAGTGTCCTTTGTGACTACAGGAGTAGAGCGTCCAACAAAAGTGTGATGGATATGTAACAAAATGAAGAAATAAAACTTAGTTGGGTTAAATGTCTGTAATTTGATTTTTTTTTTACTGACGCAGAAATATTTTCTATATTTACCAAAATAAAGATTGGAAAATGGTGACAAAGAGAAAAAAAATTATACTGTATCTTCTTCTCAATTAGGAAGTTATCAGGTAATTAATCAGAAAAAAATTATGTTTTCAAGAACAACTTCTCTATAATTGTTCCACAACCATTAATGCTTTATAATTTTTTAAGAATGAAAAGTTTATAAATTTAAATGAACATGTTTACTGCTCACAGATGACTTTCTATTATGCCTTTTGTTTCATATTTTAGAGTATCTTTATTGGAATTTAACTGACTCTCTATGAAATTTGGATTCAAGATAAATTTCTTTATGTTCTCAGTTATTTTTATTAAAATAATCCTGGATTCTATTTTTTATTTAGAAAAATGAGAAAATAAATACTTAGATCATAACCTCTGTTAGAAATCAGAAATATGTCACTAATAAATAATTAAATATTAATATTAACCATAATCAACATGCTATTTATAAATTTTAAAGGTAAATCATTTACGAAATGCATGGATTGTCTTCTAGAAGCTACTTCAAAATCATAAAATAATGTATTCTTTAGGAAAGATGAGATTATTGGAGATACTCAGCACTAGAATTAAAGGATTTCATAAATATTTGCTATGGTTTTCTACCAAATAAATGAGTTTTGAAGATAATAGTTGATGTGAGGATAAGGCATTTAATCATTCTGAAAACCTATTTATTGTGTACTTCTCTCGTACCAATAGAGATGATTTCTATTATAGCACAAACCAAAACAATTAAAAACATAGTCTCTTCACTGTGAAAGTTTCAAACCTTCCTACTTCTTCATTTCTTGAGGTGCCTTCCAGTATAGAGAGTGAATTTTGCAGGGCTAATGTGTGAGAAAAATTATTGAGATCCCCTGCAACCAGCAAGTCAAGTGATCTCATATCCTTGAAAAGGCAGTGAAAATGAATTCAATGATAAAAACTATTTCTGGGGATTGGGTTGACAATTGTAGACTACCTGAATCATTCCTGCTTTCTGTGGACGTTCGGGGTAGGAGCTATTCAATGAGAGTTAACCTGCATGTCTGTATTTTGTAATAAAAATAATACCTTTATAAACAGGATCTTAAAGTAAAGAATGAATATAATTTCTGGGTAAGGTGGATATCCGTGCAGGGTATTCTTCTCTTGTTAGTTGGTATGCATAACTAAGAGATTATGTATTCAGCAAAAATGAGGAATAATGAGTAAAGAGAGATGTCCTGAACCTTATCTAAAATGTATCTGTAAGCAAATATAAGTCGAACCGGCAGTTCTTATCGCACACTAAATTTGAAGACCACTGCGAAAGCAATGCATGTCGTGCTACACCCATGGGAAAGCATTTTGAAGGTAGGTGCATTAAAGACATTGTGGAATCTTATTTCAAAATATTCCTTAATGATATCAAGAAGAAAAAATTAGCAGATAAATGACATACAAAGTTTTCTTAAAGTTTCATGTGTGCCTTATGATTGGTGAAATTTGACATATTGATAGAATTTCTTCATTCTTCCTAAAGCCTTTAGCTTTGGCAGAAATCAATTTATAATTTAAATTAAAGATAATTTTTGGTGGCAGAAAATCCTGGGTGTTTTTTTCCTACCAGTTTACTTCACAGCGAATCAAGATTTAGGTATGTTTTACTTTTAAACCTTCTGCCTCTGGTGTTTTCTTTTTATGTAAGACACTTTCCTCAAGTCTTTTGCCAAATTTT
The DNA here is from genome assembly GCF_022682495.2 of Desmodus rotundus. NCBI lineage: Eukaryota > Metazoa > Chordata > Mammalia > Chiroptera > Phyllostomidae > Desmodus > Desmodus rotundus. The sequence goes on along the minus strand of NC_071388.1, from coordinate 69,242,868 downwards.
GGTTGGCATTTTAAAAATGGCTCTATATTGAAATCATGACTGTGACATTTATCCACAAAATGTATTATTAAAAAGCAATAGGAAGAAAAAGTATTATGATATCACTAAAATGTATCCTTTAATATTGGGAAGCAAAGTTCTTAATTTTTCATTCTGTGTGTATAGCAACTGAAAGATATACAGTTGGAATTAGCTTCTTATTTTAAGATATCCAAAACTCATTAATATAATTTACCTATACATGATACTATTATCCCCAGTGTCCCTAGCAGCTTGATATCTTGGCTGTTCCTGAAGCCACAGAGCCTGGGAACCCTAGTGCTTCCTCTTAAGGACTAGGAACTACAGAAACATCTCATGCTATTTACCTCAACGACACCACATATTTATTTATTCATTAATTTATTTTGTAAATACAAGGAATTATAAGGTATTGTCAAACTGAAATCTGTAGAAAATTCTGTTATTGAATTTAAAAAATATAAGATTTGTCTCAACATTGTCCTGTAGCTTTCTTCTTCAACTCCCTTTGTCTCTTACACATATTGTCCCAGGTGAATGTTTAACTAAATGAAGAGAGATGGATATGCCAGAGTGGTCCATCCCTCAGATGGTGGCAGGAAAATCGGGAACAGTTTCTCTGTTAACAGAGATATGTCAAGTTAAGCAGAAGACTGTGCTTGGACATAAGAAAAATTAACAGGAAACTTGTGAAATATGAGTAAATACACGTATGTGTGTTGTATATGAAATAGAAGCAGAATCTTAGAGCATTTCGAGAATTCAGAAATAATTCCTCCATTTATAGGGTTTCAAAGCTATTGGCATTTACTCTGTTATTGGAACATGCGTTTATACTGATTCCCTTTCTCCCTTACTTCGAAATCGCAAACCTCGGTATTCTTGAATTTTTTTTATTCTATATTCATTTTGTAGGTGAATCCATCTAGCTCTGTGATTTTAAGCTCGCATATTTAGTCTTCATAGTCTGATGCACATATCTGTGGGAAGCACTGACGTGACGCCCATATGTTTATAAATATGCATGTTGTGGTGTCAAGTCATCCCCCACATGGTGCATGTCCATCTGCCGGTTATCTCCTTCCTCTTGATGAGGAAGAGTGTTATCACATTCAGTGAATTCCCTGAGCACTGTTTGGGCTTTTTTCCCACATGCTAACAATCTTTTCCTCTAGAATCTCCATGTGCTGAGGCAATTTTCTGGTTTTTACCAGAATTCTGTATTCAGAATGCCTCTTTTACCCCTTGACATTACACATCAGCAGGTGTGAACAAAGTCAGTACATGGTCCTGAATCACACAGAACCTTCTGGAAAATGCTTCCTTCAGCTTCTCCCCCTGTTAGGTTTAAATAGTTATGAGATAGCATGAGGAAACTCTGTTTTCCTCTTCTGTGCTGCATGCTCTTCCCTTGCCTTAGCCTGACCCCGTGGAACCCCAGGCAAACCTGCTTTTTAAAACTGACTGTCAGTGGTAATAACCTTCCACTTCAGCAAATGGGTTTGGTTATGTCAGTAGCAAACAAAGTCAGGCTCAAATGGAATCCCCAATGTTGTATAAAGCAGGCCTATGGCACCTTCATTATCGATGATGTACCACAAGTTTAACTAATGATAAAAGTTTTATCTGAAAGTGATATTCTGAAATGATACAAATGGTCTTATAAGATCTAAAGTGTTCTCTCTACAAATAATGCATTTGTGCATTCAAATTATATACATATACACATATATGTATCATTTATTTGTGTGTGAATTCTATTTATTAGAGAGGGACAGGTAGAGGGAGGGTTAAAAACATCTAATTTAAATAAGTCACTGTCATTAAAGATAATTAGAAGTTTGCAAAGCATGTGATAGTTTGGTTAACTAAACTTCAATAAAAATAGAATTTTAATTATAATTATGTATAATGTTCAGCATTAATGGTTGCATTCTAGCCATTCTGAGTTTCATAGCTGTGAATTGTCTTCTCATTTTTTATGTTTTTTTATTCAATTTTTCTAAAATAGAATGGATCTGTGGGGGAAATAAGGCAAAAAGTCTGCAATTCAATCTAACAAATGAGGTCGTGATGTTAATGAAATATTTTATGCACTAGCTGGCAGTTTCAGCACACATTTCTAGTTCATACAAGGTAACTCACCCAAACAATAGACAGAGCCATTCCAAATATTTTACATCTAAATAGCCATCCAAATAAATCTGCCATATAAAATAATGCTGTTGAGATAATAGTGAAGCCCAATGCTGTTTTAAGATTAGGAGCCTGTTTGTAAAATGCAACAAGTGGAACATGACAATAACAATCTGTTGCTATATTTTTAAAAAGTAAATACATTTTTGATCTGTTAGTTTTCCTGATTTCCTTTGCTTAAGGAGTATTCAACATGCCATTCCCATAGTATTTTCTGAGAATTGGGCTTATGAATAATTCTGATTCACTTTTTCTTTTTATGAGGCTGAGTTTATTTAAAGGGAGAGACATATACTTTGATTAAAAACAAAAGAAGAAACTGAATTTTAGTGTTTTTTTAAATGTTGAAATGCTTCTGCTGTTGAATTCTTTCTTTCTCTGAAGAAATTTTACATTTTACTATGCAAATGAATGATATCATAGTAAATAAATTAGAGGGAACAGTCACCAAAAATGATTCTATACTTGTTAGAGACATGCAAATTATGGGTGTGTCAGAGTAGGCAGTTAGTTAGGTACTAATGGGAGAGGAGGGAATGAGTGGAACAGTCACACTGGAGAGTAACTGGCATCCTGATGCCAAATACACGACTGGAAAGGAAGGTTGGCTTTTGGTCACGTGGGGAGTCTGCCTGACCAATGGGGGGAGGAAGAAAGTGAGAGAGGATTCCCTTTGACTACGTGCATGCACAGTAGGAGCCCAATTGGTGACCATAAGATGGGGAGGGGCACTAGCTTGGAAAGTTGGGAAAAAATGGATAGGAGGAGGACATAAGCACAAGCCTGGGAAAAGCCAGGAAACTGGATAGTTTGAAAGAAAGCCTTCTTTTCCCAAACCCAAGGAAACAGAATGAAGCCTGACAAAGAATCCAGAATGCATCCTCCATGAAGCTTGTGCCTTTCCTTCTCTCCAGCACATACATTTTGCCTTTTTTTTCTCCTAAACTCTCCAAGGTCTCCAAGACTTAAAAGCAGGGGAGTAGTAAGAAGTGTCAGAGGACTCTCTTTTCACCTCTGTAACTTCCTTTCTTGAGTCCTCACAGCCTCTGCTCTGCCCACTATCTTTCTCTCTGAGAGTGTACTGTTGATTTTTGCTCTAATAAATCTTGCCACTATTGCATAAAACTCCTCCTATGTAAGGATCCCTAAAATTCTTTTCCTGTGACTCCTCTGAAGAACCTATTTCCTCTGGTAACAGTTGGATCCCCACTTATAGACTTCCATGAATTTATATCTCCCACTTCTTGTTTGTTAATAATCTTGTATCTGAGAGTCTATATTGAAACTGAGATGTTAGAGAGAATTAGAATGACTAATTTATATTTCATGACATCCTCACCCATTACTCTAATTGATTTCCACAACAGATGCAAGGTACCAGAAAATATTAGTGAACTTTCTAAGATCATGTACCAGACCTGAGCTTGGAGTCCTTCTTACTTAGTTTTCCACAGGTACCCCACACACATCTCCCTTCTTTGCAAAACAATGGATTTGTTCATACTCCTTACATGTCGGTTGAGCCCTAGCTATATGTAATAAAATAATTTCTTTGGACACAAAGGTGGTATTCTACTACAAATACAGAAATTCACTTTTCGAGGGTTTTTTTTTGTATCATTGGCATAGTATTTTTAATGCCTAATTATTAGTCATCTTTTATGAAAGTATATTTGGATCATTTTTAATAGCTGTTGCTCTGATAACTTTTAGTAGCCACTAACCAATGGAGTATCTTATATTTATGTTTAGGTAACTTAATTTAAAATATGGTATATGTAATGTTTTAAAGTCTGGTATAAAGGAAATAATTATTTGAGAGAAGCTTGGCTTGATTTGCAAAAGTTTTACTGCAACCATTCATATTCATTTTGCCTATTTTGTCTCTCCTCTGCCTCTGCTCCTCCTTAGCTTTTAAGTATTGAAAATGAGAAAGCATTAGTGTTTTACTTCTTCAGATACATTCATAATCCCCCACAGATTCCTATAAACACCCACATTAAGAGCTTTAGACAAGCCACATATATTAAGTGTTCATTTCCCCTACTTCTTTATCCTCATGAGGCCCTTTACCTGCTTTTCATTAGGCTGCCCTGATTCCTTTCTGAACCATGGAACCCTAGATCCATGGTCCGGTGCTGCTTTCATGGTTGGACCGATTCACATATTTCAATATAATTAACAACAATGAAAAGTAGTATTGGGCCAAAAAAAAAAATCCTCACTAGCTAAACACATCATTGGCACATATATATTTAATAAAATTTTAAATAATTTCCATTTTCTAATATCTAATCCACCCATAAACTTGTTTAGTGATGCACTTGTGACATTATTATAACCTTCAGAGAAGTGATTATTCTATTTTTTTAAATTTTTATTGTTATTCAATTACAGTTGTATGCCTTTTCTCCCCATCCCTCCACCCCACCCCAGAAGTGATTATTCTATACTTACCTTATGAAGTGTACATGTTTCTAATCCACAAGAAGGTCACCTTGGTCAAAATATTTTTAGTAATTTCTGAAAAAATATTAGAGTTAAAAATCTTTACTTTTCATTGCTTCTTAGCCTTTTGGCTAAGATCAAGTGTAAAACTTTTTTTTTTTTTCATTCTGGAGCATAGTAGACAAAGCATGTAAGGAATTGATAGTTTAAATGTCATTTCATTATTACTTAAAGATAAGAATATTTTAGCATATTAAGTAATATATCACAGATACTTAAGTATTAACCTACATGAATTATTTACACCTGCTACTGAAAGTAATGTGGAATTAGAAGTATTAGAGATAAAGCCCTGAGAAATTAGAAAGAAAAAGTGTTATTAGATGAACAATATCTAATTTATTTAGAGTTCATAGTCATTACCTACATTTTCCAGGGCCAGGAAGCTCTTTAAACTTGACACAATTTTAGGAAGCTAAACCAGACCAGAAAGAAAGAGAGAGAGAAGGAAGGAAATAAGGAGAAAGAGAGAGGGAGGGAGGGAAGAAGAAGGAAAAATAAAGGAGGAGGAGGAGGGAGGGGGAAGGAAGCAGAAGGAGAAGGAAGAAGGAAAGAGGAAGAAAGAAAGAAGAAAGAGAGAGAGGGAAAGAGAGGAAGGAGAGAGAGAGAGAGAGAGAGAGAGAGAGGGAAAGAGAGGAAGGAGAGAGAGAGAGAGAGAGAGAGAGAGAAGAAAGAAAGAAAGAAAGAGAGAGAGAGAGAAGAAAGAAAGAAAGAAACAAAACGAAAGAAAGAAGGAAGGAAGGAAGGAAGGAAGACAGGGAGAGAAAGAGAAAGAATGAAGAAAAAAAGGAAGAAAGAAAAAGGGAGAAGAATTTCCATAAATTGCTGGTTTTCCTGAATGCAAAGTAAAAGTATGAATGTAAATTTATAAAGAAGTGCTTCACTTTCTTACCTTAAAATTGATAGCCCATTATCCTGTGATATTTTGTTGGCAACCTTAGAAAGGTTTTTCACAAAAATGCATGCATGGCCCTGACCTGTGTGGCTCAGTTGATTGAGTTTGGTTATGGTTGAGTGTGTACAAGAAACAACTGAGCGATGTTTCTCTCCCTCTCTTTCTCCTCAAATCCCTCCTCTCTCTAAAAAAAAAAATAAATATAATCTACCCTGGCTGATGTGGCTCAGTGGATTTAGCACTGGCCTGTGAACCAAAAGGTTGAAGTTTCTATTCCCAGCCAGAGCACGTGTCTGGGTTGTGGGCCAGGTCCCTGGTGGCGGGTGTGTGAGAGGCAACCACACACTGATGTTTCTCTTCCTCTCTCCTTCCCTTCCTGTCTGTCTAAAAATAAATAAATAATTACAATCTTTTAAAAAAGTGCATGCCTTGCTGAGAGCTTCCAGGTCTATTAAGTAATACCTCCCAGCATCACTTACCCTCCAGCAAAAGTTACTTTCTAGATAAGAATGATGATAATAAGGCTTAAGTCTATTCAGAGAGCTCTCAGTCTCATAAAACAGGAGGCATTCTCTTTTCACAATGCAAACTTGGATGCCAATTTATATTTTCCATTTGCATTTGGTCAAGGAGCCCTTTGTACTTGCCCAGTTTGAAGGATCAAGAACAAATATTTGAAACAAAGTACCCGATATACTGACTATTGAAACAAAGTACCCAGTATACTGACTACTAGTGCGGATTCTGCAGGCAGATTATCTGGGTTTAAGTGCTATGCTTGTCACTAGCTGACCAATTGACCTTAAGCCGACTAGCATTTCTGTCTAAATGTCATTTGTAAAGTGAAGGTGGATATAATGATACCTATCTCCTTTTGTCCTTGTGAGGAACAAATTAGTTTATATATGTTAGAGGTTCCTTGCACATAGCATACTTAGGACTGTTTATAGGTTAGCTATTATAATTATATTTGAGGCAGAGCTTTGCATTCTTACTTTTTAGTTTCTTTATCAAGCTATTTAAAGAGTATTAATGTTTTAGACTGAATTTATTAATTGAGTTCATATGTACATCTCTATTCTTTGGGGGAAAAAACAGGCTTGATTACAAGATGAACTCTTGAACTTTATAAAAGGATTTACACTCCTTACTGTCTTTGATTGGGCAATCTTAAAGGAGACTACCTATAATTTAAAAAAATATATATCACAAGTTAGATTATAATGAGCCCTTTAGATCTCTCACGTCTATTGAACTATAGATACAAATTCAAGATTTCTTTACTACAAATAGAAATGAAATAGAAGCTGGGACTTCATGTGTGATTTTACTTATAGTCCACATGAAGCTGAATAAATTTGATAACATTTTGTCATTTGGTACCTTAGCTTATTTTTACCCAGGTTAGAACTCATTGTAGTAATTTTCTGTTTTTAACTAATCCTAATTTTGCAAAACTTAAGCTTTAAAGTGATGTCCTATTTATTTTTTCTTATTGCATTAATAAAGAAGGTAGAAAATTCAGCCTAGACCTTATTCCCAAGATGACTCATTAAAAAGCTCGATATGACTAAAAAATGTATCATTTGTTTTATGGCTCATTTATAGCCCTTCAAAATATCTGCAATCTCTTGGAACATTTTTTGTTGACAATCTTTTGTATTTTAATCTTTAAGAGAATTACATGTGTTAATTATATGAACAATGGAAATCATTATAAATTTAAAATATTTCACCATTAATTTTAAGGTGGACATACTGTCAATTCATGCTTACACATTTATTATTTTGTAGATATATTTCTCTTTCTTCCTAAATAGCAGTTTGTTACATGTCTGTGAGAAAAGAAACTGAAATCCTCAGCTATAAAATTTCACATTGGGTCTCTTTGGAATTCTTTTTTATAATTTCCCTACTACTTCAGATGTTTTTTCTTCTTGGTTTAATATGACGTGGACCTGAACGTCTAACAGTCACCAATTGAAAAGTATTTTATATTCATATATCTTACTGAGTATTATTATTTGCACTGGTGTATTTATTTTTTTCTGATATATATGTTGAAACCATTCCTATCCTTTGTGACTGAAACAGCTCACACAGCCTATTATTATGGGCCTTATCTTTTCCTCATATTTCATAATTGGTTCTTGTGTACTTACAAGTGGAGCACTATATTTTTTAACTTGCTTTTCTTTAAACTGTATTTTATGAGGTTATTTGTTGCTTGTGTTTTTATACAACCCAGGACCCGTCTCACTTCCTTATGGTATATATTTTATGTTAAAAGACACTCTAAAATATATAACTCAAAACAGTCAAATGTAATTGTAAAATGTGTCCCAGAAATCTATATTATTTGTGATTGATAATCCTTTACTATTTTGACTTTCTTTTGTCTGTAAATACTTAATATAACTTACCCTGCTCATTAATATCTTGTATAAAATACTTGCAATATAGTATTTAGAGAAAACTCTACGAATGTTGTCTAAATGACACACATACTTCATTTTGCATAGAAAAGGCAATGAATCTAGTTGCAATCACTAATTGTGTGAAAATCACCCCAGGGTAGTTCTTAATTTAAAAAATTATCTTTATTTTAATGTTTTGTTTATTATAACTTGGAAAGATAGCAATTATACACAATTGTTTGCAGTAAAATCAAAAGTCAATTAAAACCATGGGATTTATTTCTGTGGTTGTTTTTGCTTAAAAGCATCAATCACAACTTTAAAGTAAAAACTTTTACTAGAGTAAATTTGGCTTTTATTTACATTTAAATTAGGAAGATATTAAAGATGAAACATTTCTTTTCAGCCCTGCAATAATAATTAGTTTTAAAATAAAGTGATAGAAGACTGATATTTTATTATTCTCTTTTAAATTGTGTAATTCAGTAGAATATAAAATACTTTTAAGAATTTAAGAGTTAAAAATACTAGACTGTGTCAAGAATCCATATGCTGAAAAAGGTAAAATCGGCACAAGAAGAATACCATTTTAAACACAACCATGAATTGTGCTTATAATATTATGGCATTCTTTTTTATGTCATAATGTTTTATTTGGCAGCCAGACTCATAGACTTTTAATGTTTGTATTATAATAAAAATTAAACATATTTTTAAATTTTGGAGTAAAATATGTAGCATAGTGAACTTCTTTCTAAATACTGTTACAAAACTTAGTAGAGTTTTGGTGTATAGTCATTTCCATAAAGCATTTCACATGAATAAATGGTTATATGTTTTTATATGTTTTATTACATTCTCAAGAAAAATATAAGATTCAATAAAAGTAGTTTGTTATTTGTTTGCATATGCTGCCAACAATATGAGTTTCTGCCGTCACCTAGGGAAGTACTCCTAGTGCAGCTCTTCCTCAGTATCTGTGGGGTCAAAAGGGCAGCATTATCTGTTTACCCAGTTCTCCTATGGACACCTCACTGTGTGTTGGATTGCTATTAGTAAGCATTTTTGTAGCAATCTATGTTATCACTCACATGAAAGACCTTTGTGGTATATATTTGTGGTTGCTTTATGATGTCTGACATTATTTGAAAAGGAATACCTTTGGAACAATAGTACTTTCTAAATATAGTGAAATAATTTAACAGTAGGAAATAAATGGATTATATCTATTTGACTCTGGTATTTCCTCAGCTTAATTTGGGTAAGAATATTACCTTAATATAAAACATTATGCCAGAACCAACTCTTTAAACTACTTCTTACTGCATTTAATACAATGGAGCAATGGTGAGTGTGACTTACCATTTAGTGGTAAGTTTTAGTGGTAAGTGGACAGTTTTAGTGGTGACTCAGATTCATACACAATAACATTTTAAGAGGAGGTAGTATAGTCAGGGAAAGTTTTAATACTATTTGAATTGTCTTTATTTGTGCCTTGTTATCTCTGTGACTATTGTTCTATTTCAAGTAGTAGTCACTTTATTTCCTGATTCTGAAAAATATTGAGAGATTCTCACAATGAACTCCATAGTCACACTGGTAATACTATGTCAATTTTTTATGAAGTGATATTTCATTGTGGTTTTGTTTTTATTTTATTTTTATTAAATTTATTGGGGTGACATTGGTTAATGGGTCATATTGGTTTCAAGTGTACACTTCTACAATACATGATTTGTATATTGCATTGTGTATCCACCAACCAAAGTCAAAGAATCTTCAATCATCAAATAATTGGCCTTCTTTATTCTCCACTACCGTCAATCCCTTCCCTCTGGTAACCACCATACTCTTGTCTGTGTCTATAAGTTTCAGTTTTATATCCCACATGAGTGAAATCATATGGTTCTTAGCTTTTTCTAACTGACTTATTTCAGCCAACAGATATATAAAAAGATGTTCAACTTCACTAGCTATGAAGGAAATGCCAATTAAAACTATAGTGAGATACCTCCTCATACCTTTTAGAATGGCCCTTATCAAAAAGACAAGTAATAACAAGTGTTGAAGAGGTTGTGGAGAAAAGGGAACACTTACTCACTGCTGGTAGGAATGTAAACTGGTTCAGCCACTGTGGGAAACAGTCTGGTGGTTCCTCAAAAAATTGAGGACAGAGTTACCATACGACCAAGCAATCCTTCTACTGGATATCTATCCAAGAAACTTGAAAACATTTATTCGCAAAGATATATACACTCTTATGTTTATTGCAGCATTGTTCACAGTGGCCAACGTTTAGGAACAATTGAAGTGTCTTCCATAGAGGATTAGATAAAGAAGATGTGGTCCTTATATACAATGGAATACTACTCAACCATAAAGAAGATAACATACTGCCATTTTTGACAACATGGATGGAACTTGAGAATATTATGCTGAGGGAAATTATGTCAAATTTAATGCAACATGTCATAATAAAACTAAGTTTTATAAATAAATAGAATTACTCAATGTTCTAAATAGCTGTAAAATATTTAAGTGATTTTACTATATTTAACTAAAGCTCTCAAACATTTGTTTTTTTTTTTCAATTTGGCTATCAAATTTAATACAATAGATAACATATTTGTACATGTGTTTTTGTACATTTTAGGATTAAAGTCCTTAAAGTGGAAATGATGAGTCAAATTGTATACAGGTTTAAAATAACCTTGCATATTGTCAAAATGCCTGCCACGTATATTACCCTAAATTACAGTCCTACAGAATTATTTCCACAGCAACATTGGAATTTGTAATATTTTATTCTTAATTAATATAATAACAGAAAAAGTCTTATTTATCCTCATTTATAAATTCCTAAAATGTATTTTTAAATATCCATTTTCATTTATATTTTTTGTGCTTTCAAATTCCAGGTTTTATTCATTTATATATTTTTTGCATATAGGTTTATGTTTTTATTTTTATTCATTCACTCATTCATTTATTTATTTATTTTTATTGTTGTTCTGGTATAGTCGTCTTCATTTCCCCACCACCACAACCCACCGCCCCACCCATCCCTGCCTCCCACCCTCGAACCTACCCCCATTGGCTTTGTCCATGGGTCCTTTATACATGTTCATTGATGGCCCTTCCTCTATTTTCCCCCATTGTTCTTCTCCCCCTCCCCTCTGGTTACTTTTTATTTTTAATAGTAACAATTTATTCCAACACCACTTTTATAATCCATATTTTTCTCACTGATTTCAGAACACTTTCTTTCTCTTTCTCTTTCTACCAGACCCCTTCCCTCAGTCTATATCATTCTTCTGTGCTCCACTGAGTATTTTACTTCAGGCTTGATATAGTGCTGTTGATTACTAGCATATGTTTTGATCAATGGAAAACATTGCTTGTCTTCTCTTTTTCTGCAGAAATCTTATGAATCTTACCACATGCCTTTTTATCCCAATAGCCTTTATAATATGTTGACAAGTTTCTATTAAGTGAATTAAACAGATAGACTTTTAGAATTTTCTTTGCTATTGGGAAATATCTATATAACAATAAAGGGAAATTATAATAAACGTGTTATCCTTAATTTTAGTTTTCAATTTCAGTGAATAATATTACATTCAATATTACTTTGTATTAGTTTCAGGTGAATAGCATAGAGATTAAAGACTTAACTATAAGTCTTGAAACTATAAAACTCCTAAAAGAAAATATAAGCATTAAAATCTTGGATATTTCTGAGCAATACTTTTTTTTTTCTGACATTTCTCTTTGGGCAAGGGAAAAAATAAACAAATGGGATTTCATCAAACTGAAAAGTTTTTGTACAGCAAAGGAAACCATCAACAAAACAAAACAAAACAAAAACCTACTGTGTGGGATACTATATTTATCAGTGACACATCTGACAAAGGCTTAATACTTAAAATTTATAAATAACTGGTATAATAAACACCAAAAATCCAAACAATCCAATTAAAAATAGGCAGAGGACCTGAATAGATAGTTCTCTAAAAGAGGACATTCAAACAGCTAAAAGACATATGAAAAGATGTTCGGCATCACTAATCATCAAAAATGCAAATTAAAACCATAATGAGGTATCACTTCACACCTACCAGAAAGGCTATCATCAATAAAGCAACACACAGCAAGTGTTGGTGAGGATGTGGAGAAAGGGGAACCCTAGTGCACTGTTGGGGAGAATGCAGAATGCTGCAGCCACTGTGGAAAACAGTATGGAGGTTCCTCTAAAATTTAATAAATTTTGAATTTAATGAAACTGCCTTATGACCAATAGATTGCACTCCTGGATATATACCCAAATAAACCCAAAATATTAATCTGAATAAGCAGGTATTTTAGATATCCCACCTGATGACAGAATTTGCCTCTTGCTTTGTACAGCTTTCTTTTAAAATTTCATTAATTTTACTATATTCCAGTAAATTCCATAGTTCTTTGACAGTCATTAAGTTATCTTCATTATTTTTACTTACTTGATCTCAAGATAAAATGTTACTATTTTGTAAATATATATATATGGTATTGTATTGAATTATAAGTAATAATTTGAAACAGCCAACTTCTGTAGGTATTGAAGTATCACCTTATGAAATAATAAAGATAAGAATTAAAGAAGTTAAGTACATATTCATATTACATTGTTGGTAAGTGTCTGAGCTGTATCTTGAACCCACATTTTGAGAAACCCAGTGTCTAAGCATTTGAGATCATCCTCTATCGATTCCTTGTATATTTAATGTTTAAATAGTCATTTTACTGAACTTATTATTTTATACATATACATATATTCATATATTTAAATGCGCACAATATATATGCATGTATATATACATAGATTTAATATATAAACTTTTATTCTCTTATAGTTTCTTAACCTATAAACAATTATTTTTCTCTTGCCTATCCATATATCTATGCCACTTATTTTGTTCTTAAATTCTAATGACTACACTTTCAGGAATATTTTATTTATTTATTTTTAAGATTTTATTTATTTATTTTAGAGAGAGGATGGGAGAGCATAAGAGAGGGAAGGAAATATGTGTGGTTGCCTCCCGTGAGCCCCCTACTGGATACCTGGCCTGCAACCCAGGCATGTGCCCTACACTAGGAATTGAGCTGGTGACCCTTTGATTTGCAGGATGGGACTCAATCCACTGAGCCACACCAGCTAGGGAGCTTTCAGGAATGTTTTAAAAAGTAGTGATGATGATAGACTACCTCATCTAGATTTTCACTATAATAAGAATATTCTTAATATTTCACCATTAAGAATAGTACCTGTGTTTTATGACACATTTGCATGTGTTCTACCATATAGGAGACCATTCTGCGTTGTGTGGGCCCAGCTCCCACTCAGAAAGGCCACCGGAAAGCGAGGTCCAGCACACAGGACCCACACCCACAGATAGGTTCTCCCATGGGGAATCAGACCTGCATTGTACTTAGGCCACGTTGAGACTTGCTTTTTGCTAAAATTCCCTCACCCTGAATTGAGGCAGCAAAGGTTTACTGCATATCTTTAAAGTAACTTCCTAAAATCTATGCTAAACCTTCCAAGGACGGGTGTAACCAGTTCAACCACTCTTCCCTTTACATTTGTAAATAACCTTCCTTTTTGATGTAATTAGCAACATCCTCTCCTTTGTTTTCTATAAAAGATAACCACATACAGCAAACCTGTGCTCAGTAAATGAGGACCATCCTCAATGGAATGGGCCCAGAAAAGCAATACGAGCCTGTCAAAGCAAAGGTCGAGGGGCTCTCCCCTTGAGAGAGTGGCGGTGCCGTCCCTTTTCCTCCACAGGACTCTGTAGTCCGTGTGAATTTGTCTCCTCTCAGCCACAATACTGAGGGCACTGCAGGCCAGTGACCGCATCACTACTATACTGATTACTTTTATCATAAATAAATATCAAATGCTGACAAATGCCCTTCCAGTATACATTAAAATATTAAAATATTTAATCCCTTGTCTACAAGTAAGTTATCATTACATCCCTGGAATATACTCTATATAATTATGAAATAATTCTTTTATTGTCTTTCTCCTTAATTGCGATTTCTATTTGCAATGTTTGAATCCATTTTTGTGTTAAATTGTTATAAACTACCTATTGACTCTCATGTGCTCTCTTTGTCAGTTTTCAGTCAAAACATAATAGAGATTTTAAAACATGGGATGATGTTCATCATATCATTTGGAGCAATATAAATGACACATGGATCATCTTTACATTTATATTTTTATATTTACCTTTTGTTTTTATTATCTTAGGTTCCCTTGTGGTTTATTTTGTTGAGATTTTTTTGAAGTTTAGCTCTTTCAAGTTGTCTTTGATTATTTAAAATATTTTATTTATTTACTTTTAGAGAGAGGGGAAGAGAGAATAAAACAAAGAGAAATATCATTGTGTGACAGAAACATGATCAGTTGCCTCTCACACCCCCCCAATAGGGGACCTAGCCCGCAAGCCAGGTGTTGCCCTGACCCGGAATCCAACCTGTGACCTTTCAGTTTCCGGGAGAATGCTCAATCCACTGAGCCGCCCCAGTCAGGGTGTCTGATGTTTTTGCTATTACAATCCATTCATAACAGATTCTAACAATTTAATTCATTTCTTTTTTCTTAATTCATTTCTTACTCTTAAATTACATTTTTAATTTTATTTTATTCATTCAGAAATAGTAATGAGTGTTTCCAAGACTATGAATCTTCCTCCGCATACATATTTGTCTCACTGCCTTACATTTAATTTTCGGTGATCTCAGTATCGTTATAGTCTAGACCAAGGGATGGCAAATTGTGGCTAGGAACCAAGTGATATCAACTGACTGTTTTTGTAAATAAAATGTTATTGGAACACAGAGACATCCACTTATTTATGTATTGTCTATGACTGCTTTCAAGCTGCAATAGCAGATTTGGGTAACTGAAATAGTGTCACATACATCGCAAAGCCTAAACTATTTAATATATGTATCCCTAAGCACTATGGTACAAGAAAAAAAATAGGTGAGCCAGAGTGTGGCCTTAGCTATGAAGAGCTTCAGCCTTATCCCACTAGTAGACCTGGAACATAAATTGCTGGTAGATTTAGTCTCACAATGAAGAAGAGTGCCTTTTTATCCCAATGTCAGTCTGCCATTTGATGCACATGGTCTCCAGTTGAGAAAAGGAGCTTAATTTCACAGGTAGGACAACACCTGTTTATGTGAAGTATATTCTTCAGAGAAGCTGCTTTGAGATGGAACAATAAAACATACAGCAGCAGGAGGATGGAGCACTTGTCAAATAAAGGCAATTTGGAGGGACACCAACAGCATTCACCAGTTAATCTGTTGTTTCAGTCAGTTCTGTTTGCTTTGGACGCTTTCACTTTACCTAGTGACAGCATTTCTAAGATTCTGACTGGTTATAGTTTCACAAAAATAAACAAGACAATGAAAAATTGGACTATAGCTTCTACTGCTATGGTTGTTTCTGAGACTATAATAAGTACTCATTATCTTCATTATTTGCTATAACGTTAGATATAATTTCCTCTTGGAAAGCACTTCTGTTAGTCAAAGTAGCTTATTTGGTGATACTATTCATGCCCATACCAGTAATAGATTTAAGCACCTGGATACCATACACTTTTCAGCCTATTGTCACTATATTTGTTTACTTAAAATTAAAAGTGGGTAGTGGTATCAAAAGTGGATCACCTGAGAGCCAAACATGTAATTCTCCACCCTTACTATTTTGTAATAGCCCTGTGTCTTCATATTGACCAGAGTCGATTTCCCCTACTAGGATGAGAACCACTTTCTGTGACTATTGGTTCGCTAGCATAAAGTGACCAGGGATATTTTATAATACTTAGTCCTGTAATTAGAATCTAAAATTCCATATGCATAAAAGATACTGGTAGCTCAGTTGGGTAGAGCGTCGTCCTGATATGCCAGGGTTGCAAGTTTGATCCCTGGTCAGGGCACCTACAGGAATCAAACAGTGAATGCAGAGGTAATTAGAACACCAAATCTATGCTTCTTTCTATCTCTCTCTATTCCTCTCTCTCCCTAAAAATCAATCAATAAAAATTATACAAAAAGATACTGGTCATTAGTTTTCTTGTCTTTTGGTGTCTATCTGACTTTGATATTAGGTAATAGTTGCCTCATAAAGTTGTAGTATTCTTTCCTCTCTTGTTGTCTATAAGAGTTTGAGAAAGATTGATGTTAATTGATCTTTAAAATTGGATAAAAGGCCCTGACTGGTGTGGCTCAGTGGACTGAATGCCGGCCTGTGAATCAAAGGGTCACCGGTTCAATTCCCAGTCAGGACATATGCCTGGGTTGCGGGCCAGCTCCCCAATAGGTGGTGCATGAGAGGCAAACATGCATTGATGTTTCTCTCCCTCTCCTCCTTCCCTTCCCTTCTCTCTAAAAATAAACAAATAAAATCTTTAACAAAATAAGATAAAATTGGATAAAAGTCACCAGTGAAGCCCTCTGGTCCTAAACTTTTCCTTTTTGTATGTGATTTGATTAGTAAATTAATCTCCTTACTTTTTATAGATATATTAGGGTTTTCTATTTATTCTTGAGTCAGTTTTGTTAGTTTGTGAGTTTCTAAAAATTTAGAACAACAAACTCCCTTGATTATTGTTTATCTGAGAGTGTCTCAATTTCTCCTTCATTTTGAAGGATTGTTGTGATGGATATAGATTTCTTGGTTGAAGTTTTGTCTTGTTTTTCTTTGAGCATTTTGAATGTCATCTGCCTTCTGTTTCCCATGGTTTATGATGATGTGCCATTGTTATTATTGAGGATCCCGTCTATATTATGAGTTGCTTCTGCCTTGCTGCTTTCATTATTCTCTCTTTGATTTTGGCTTTAAACAGTTCGATCAGACTGTCTCTTGGTATGAATTTGTGTTTGTCCTACTTGGAGTTGAATTCGTTCCCTTTTTATCTCTTTCCCCTCTTGCTGGGACTTCTACTTTGTGTGTTTTAGTATGGTTCCATGAGTCTATTAAGCTTTGTTTATTTCACTTCATTCTTTCTGTTCCTCAGACTGTATAATCTCATATGACATATCTTCAAGCTCACTAATTCTCTGTTCTTTTTGCTCAAAAACCATTTAGCTCCTATAGTGAAATTTTCATTTCCAGAATTTTAATGTTGTTTCTTTATTACTTTTATCCCTTTTTGTCTCCATTTGTTTTACTCATTGCTTTGTTCTTTGAAGATATTTTAAATTCATGAGTTCAAGTTTTTTGTAAATGCAATGTTTGGACCTCTTCAGGCCATTGTATATTGTTGTTTTTTTCCATAGGATAGGGCCATAATTTCTTTTTCTTTGCATGTTTCATAATTATTTTTGTTGTTGAAAACCAGACATTTTGGATATTTTAGTTGGTAACTCTGTATATAAGATTATCTTCTCCTCCTGGTTTTTTTTTTGCTGTTGTTTTTGATATGGATTGTGATGATTATTTCTTTTTTTGACTTTTATGACTAAATATTTTATTCTGTATTTTTGGTCATGTATGTCCCCTTAATTATTTGTTCCATTGAGCTTCATGATCAGCTATGACTGGACCTAGATTTTCTTAAATATCTAGAACCAAAACTAAAAATCTCCCAGACTTTGCAAATCAAATCAACCTGGTGTGTGTTTGTGTGTGTGTTTGTATGTGTGTGTATGCATGTTAGGGCATCCCTCTAACATTGAGTCAGTTGGTTTAATCCTTTACCTTATCCTTTATTTTCCACTTGCACAGAAGTTGAATGTTAGCCAAAGGTGCGAACACAGAACCTTCTCATGTCTTTCTTGAGTATGAACACAGCCTGGGAATACATATAACTTTCTAGATTCCGGAGAATATATTAGATATTTTAAAAACCCTTATTGCTAATCATCTTTTCCCCAGACTTTCCCGTCCAGATTTTAGTTAGTCTTTGCTTGTCTCAACTATTACTAATTGCATCAGGCAACAAATACATTTGCCTATAATGCTTTTAGTCAAATGTTCTTTAAGTAGCATTATTAACACTTAGAGAGTTTGAGTTTGAGTCGGCTTTAGCTCAAGTGGTTACTTTGTCATGACAGACACTAGAGAGTTTGAGTTAGGTGAGAATAAACCAAGTCCCTTGAGGCTTTTCTCTATGGAAACACCAGAGAAGTCAAAATACACAATCACATTTTTTTGTGTGTGTGAATGGCATCTGCTCTGCTGTCTCCAGTACTGGTACCTGTACTGGAAATGTTACCTGCTTTCTTCAAGGCCACCACTTTGCTAGGGAGGGGGAAATTGACCACGTGGTTTAAGATACAACAAAACTCACTACTTCTACTGAGATAGAGATATTTTTTCTTGATTAAACATTCTTCTGGTAGTAACAGGGCTTTTTATTAGTATCCAGAGTTCTAAAATAATTATTATGAAATCTTTTGGCATTTTTTGTTGCTTTAATGGACTGACTATTTTTTTTTATTGCTTTTATTTGGGTAACCCTGATTACAAAATATTATACAGGTTTCATGTGCACAAGTCTACAACACATCATTGCTACACTGTATGTGTGTTCACCACCCCAAGTCTAGTCTCTGTCCATCAACATTCCCCCCCCATTCCTTCCTCCACTTCCTTCTATTTCCCCTCTCCTGGCAATCACCACACTATTGTCTGTATCTGTGAGTTTCTTTTTCTATGTTCATTGCAGCATTATATACAATAGCCAGGATTTGGAAACAACCCAAGTGTCCAACAGTAGACGAGTGAATTAAAAAAAGCTAGGGTACATTTATACTATGGAATACAACTTGGCCATAAAAAAGAAGAAGAAGAAAGACACTAGGAAATTTTACCCTTTGCAACAGCATGGATGGCTCTGGAGAGCATTATGCTAAGTGAAATAAGCCAGTTAGAGAAAGACAAGTACCATATGATTTCATTCATATGTGGAATCTGATGAACAAAATGAAGTGACAAGCAAAATTGTGAAAAACTCATAGATGGAGAGCAAACTGAGGCCAGTCTGTGGTAGGGACTGGGTGTGGGGGTGGGGGGATTGAGCAAAAAGAAAAAAAAATGAACAGATAAATTTTTGGTATTCTTTATGCTACCATTCTCACTGATGTCCCTCCTCTCTTTTATTTTGAAAGTGGTAAACTATTTCTAGAGAACTATTAGGTTTGATTTTTCATAAATATTATTTGATTTCTTATTATTTCTTTTTAAAAATTAAATTTATTGGAATGACATTGGTTAGTGAATTTATATAGGTTTCAAGTGTACAATTCTATGATATTTCATCTGTATATTGAATTGTGTGTCCACCACACATGTCGAATTTTCTTCTGTCACTATATCTTTGACCCCTTTACCCTTTATTACCCTCCATTCCCTTTCTTATGGTCTTAGAGAAGATTTAATGAATTTGATCCCAAAGATAAGGAAAGTAAAGGCAAAAATAATTGAGTGGCATTGTGTCATATGTTACACATTAGATAAATTTAACCTTGACCAAAAATATTTTAATATTAGTGTCCTAATTTTGGATTTTCTAAACATAAACCCTAAGAAAATAGCTGTAAGCAGGTTTTTTGGAGGATGATGCCAGAAAGCACTTTGATGGACAGTGAAAAAAAGAAAAGGAGAAAAGTCAAGGAACTATAGGTATGAATAAAATGCTGGTGTGGCCAACTGCTGTTCAGTCGTCCTGGGAACCTTCTGGAGAAGCTTGTGGAACATGTCTCAGAAACATATTGAAATGTAAAAAAATCGGAGTGTTTGTGCACCAGAACCTCATCATTCACTTTTAGGATTGTCCCTAGTGCATTAATTTCCTGGCATCTGTGAACTATTAGGTTTTCAAGCAGAGAATAGTCTAAAGACCCAACTATTGACAGATTTTCAGAGAGACTCACTGGAATTTGTCCACCTGTAAGGGAATAAACAGCCTGTTGTTGGTAACTTCTGAGAGAGAACAAAAGAAAATGGATGGAGCTAATGATATTTTTAAAGGTTTGATAATATAATAATAAAAATATTCAGTATTACAAGTAAGATATTATAAAAACTAACTTTCCATTTGAACAATTTTCACTCAGTTGTATCTAAATAGTTACAAATTAGATGTATCAAGGAAATTAAAATTACAAGAGACTTTAACAATATTATTAAAGTTACTTTGATTCTACTTATAAAACTCATTCAGGAGACTTCTGCTAGATAGTCAATGCCCAAGTTCACCATGTGGGAAGAATGAATGCAAATAAAATATTATTGGCACTTCAATTTAATTACATAACACAAATGCTTCCATCAGATAACACAAAGTTTTCTAGTAATGTACAAATAATTCTAACATTTCAAATTGCTTTACCAAAGTAAAGTTGAAGAAATCTTTAACTGAAAATTTTTAAAAGAGATATTTTCTTTTATCATTAATGAAAAAATATTATTTTGACCAATGGGATAAATATTATAATTACCCTAGTATTAAAATTTTTAAGACAAGAAAAAGCACACATTGTTAATAAAAAGATTTTATGTGAATATAATGCCCAATCATCTTCAATAGATAATTTATTTTATAAAGATCTATACCCTACTTCTAAAAGTAGATGTATTATATCCCTTTTATCTCTCTGTATGCTAGATTCTAATAAGAGTGTTTTTTAGACATTTATATTTTAGTAAAAGAAAATGGCTTTAAATCATACTCTCTTCCTATAGACATCACCTTAATATGTCAAACACAACTAGAAATTGAACAAAAATGTCAGGAGCAAAAAAAAAGAATCTTTATGTTCTTCCGTTGCTTTTTTTCAGATTTTCTGCTATGTTTCAGACTAGAGACTAAAAGCAATCCAGTGGGAAAAAGAAAAATCTTTTCAACCAATGGAGCTGAAACTTCTGGATAAGAAAATAGAAAAAAAAAAATCTCAACCACTACCTTATGTCAAACACAAAAATTAACTGGAAATGGATTGTAGCCATAACAATAAAAGTTAAACTCCAGAATTCCTTAAAAAAAATCTTAAGAAAATACTTTGATTGAGTATCAAAGTTTTCTTGGCCTGAAAAGGAAAGCACCATCCTTAAAAGAGTGTATAATGAATCGCACAATAATTTGAAACTTTGTTCTTTAAGAGAGACTCTTAGCAAAGTGTTTAATAAAGTTGCACTTAGAAAAGCTATTCATAATAGGAGAGGGTATAGTGGGGATAAATGGTGATAGAAGGAGACTTGACTTGGGGTGGTGAACACACAATATGATTTACAGATAATGAATTATAGAATTGTACACCTGAAACCTATGCAATTTTATTAACCAATGTCACCCCAATAAATTTAATAGAAAACAAATTATTTTTATCCATAAAATATAAGGAAATCCTGTAACTCATTAACAAAATATGAAAATAAGTAAAATATGGATAAGTGATTTGAACATACACTTTCGTGTAAGTACATGAAAATATTTTCAACATTATAGCCATTAGGGATATTTAAGAGAACAAGAAGATACAATTATATACATTCTTCTCAATGGCAAATAATTTCAAAGGCTGACAATGCAAAATACTGGTGAAAGCAATGAAATTCTAATGCATTGCTATGTGGGATAATTAATGGTTAAATGACATTGCGACACTGTAATGTAACATCTTCTCTCTGAAAAAAAAATTCCACACCTAGATATTCATCCAATAGAAACACAAACATAAACCAAGAGAAGATATGTAAATGAATGTACATAACATCTACGTCATAAGGGCGTCAAACTGGAAACAACCAAATGTGCATTACCAAAATGGACAAGTTGTAGTATATTCATTCCATGGAATATGTCTATCAATAAAGTGAACGAGTTACTAATCCATAACACAAGAAGAATAAATTGCTAAAACTACTATGAGTAAAAGACACAAAACAGTGAATATTGCTGTATTCCATTCATTTATAATTTTAGAACAGGCAGAGCTAAAGTATGGTGATAGAAATCAGAACTGCAGTTGTCCCCAAGGAGATGGAAATTAATTGGCAAGGGACCCAAGGAAAAAGTTTGAGCTTACTGAAATATTCACCACCTTGAGTGGTGTGTGGATTACCCCATTTATCAAAAGTTATCAGGCAGTCCAGTTTAAAATATAGTTGATATTATTTTAACTAATATTCCAGTATATCATTATTGAAATATTATGTTAAAAAATCTTTGAGATGACAGATATAAAACATTCTAGTGTTACAGAATTTACTAAAACTTCTAAATAGAGACATAAAATATCATTGATATACATTAATATTAATTCTTTTAAAGTATTTCTTTTTAAGGATCTAAACCAAATTAATTTTACTGAAAGTTAGTTTACTAGAGAAACATTATTTTCTAAACTGGTACAACATATGCTAGGAATAACATAACTCATTAGCTTTAAGGTTTTGTACAAATACATATACATACATGTACATGCTGTTTATATATATATATATAGTTATATATGTAGTTTGTAATGGTATAAGAATATCAGTTTTGATCACTTTAACCTATTAAAATACAAAAATTGGAGTAAAACAGAGACATGCACATTCATCAATGATATACTATCACAAAGTTCTGAGCATGTAGTCAGTATTCAAATGGTATAAGACGTTTTATTGGAATCCAGTGTTGTCAATTTTCAACAGTTCCCTGCTATGAGTTATTTCGTAGTTACTCTGCAGCTACAACACCCCCAATCAATCAAGTCAAATAGTATTTTGTGGCAAATATCCAGCTGTGCCAGCTTAGAGCTGTTACTTGTAAATATTTTGTGAAGCTACATTTTATTATGTTTGCATTTATTAATAAACTCAAATCCTTCATTTAATCATATTTACCCATAATATTTTATTCATGCCAAAGAAGCATTAATGGCATTAAGTGTATTTATTTGTACATAAATTGATTATATCTTTGGCAATTGTATTTGTGTCCCAGAGACATTAAAATGGGCTCCATTAAAATCATTTATAGTCTCTTTGCAAACCTTGAAGAAATTTCTAAAAATAACTCATCCATGATGATTAAGTTACATAGTTTCAGTGTTCTGAAAATAAAATAAAATATGCCATATAAAATCCAATAAATTAAAACATTAATTATAATAATTATCAATATAGAATATTAAAATTGTACTACAATCAGTCCAGCTTTGTCAGATGACATTTTTATCTTCATTTAGGAAATTTCAAAACTGATCCAATTTAAGGTGTGTTCTCTTGCTAGTGTACTGGCAGGTAGAGGCATTTAAATATGTCCAACACAAAGCAGGATGAACAATGTTTTAGTACAAGTGTGTTTCAAATATTGCATGGGGAATACATTAAAAAGTTACTTACTTATCTAAAGTTCAAATTTCATTGGGCATCTTGAATTTTTCTGGCAACTCTATTGCGGATGTGAGTCAGCAGTTGAGTTTTGAAGAAATACATTAAATTAAAGGAAATATGGGTCCAAATAATTAGTCTACACATTTCTTAAAACTTTAACACATCAGTTTTTCACAGTGCAACTTCTTCAGACTAGGCGGCAAATGTAAGGTTGGGAGAGGCAAATAATGGCGGAGAAAAATCAGATGCAGTCTCTGTATGCCATGGAAAGAAGTCTGAATGTTTTGCTGAAGTTATGCAGTTAAGATATCAAAGGAGAGACATGCTAGCTAGCATTTAAATCATTCCAGTCACAATGAAATCAAAGGAATTTTGAGGGTATGATCGGAATTAGTGTGGTCACTTCTGAGCCTGGAATATAGAAAAAAGAAAATTCTTTATGTGCAGAAATGATGACAGATGGTTTTTAAGGGGGATAGAAGGAAGGAAACAAAGTTTTATTTATTGTAGATATATCAATTAGCTGGCTTCGTAGGCCAGTTAGATGTAGAGCAGTAAAGGTGAGGGAAGAATGAAGACTCTTTCAGGTGTCTCTTTTGGGAAACACAGGAAGTAATGATGCTGTTTACTTAGCGAACGACTTCAGGATAAGGGTAGGTTGAGAAGGAGGTTGTGAGTTCAGCTTTGCACATGTTGAATTTGAGGTGGCTGTACAATATCCGGAAGAACTGTAGAACATAAGGTTGGATACATGGCCCTGGAATTTGCTGAAGATGAACATCTTGGAGGTATTGGCATAGAAATAGTAGCTGAATTTATGGGAGAAGATGTAATGTTTCAGCAGGTATATGTATCATGAAAATATTTAATCAAATTTATAATACCATTATTTTACAGACCTCATTTACTTCATATAATAGTTTAAAATGTAAAGAATAAAGGCATTGTATGTTTAAATAAGTCATTTCTAGACAAGTACCTTAATGTTCTTTTAAACAACTTTACAAGGTAGATGTTATGATCCCCATTTTCCAGATAAGAAATTCACATTAATGGAGGATAAACCATTTGATTAAGGTTGTGCAGCGAGTAAGAAAGTAGAGGGGCAGCAATGCTAACTCAGGTCAATAGGGTTCCAAAGCTTGTTGTGCTTTGGTTACATCATTTACGACCTTCACCTCTACACACCACTATTACTAGCAATGTGTCATTTGAAAAACAATGAATGAAATAAGATAATTTTTTAGCTAATGTTTGAGTCTAAAATTTAAATATAATACCAAAATAAAATTTGGAGGGCAATAGTTTATATGGTTATAAATACAAAGGTGACCAATAAAATATGCCTACATTTAGTTAAATGAGTAAAGCACCAATGGCTCAAATTTTTCAAGTTACCAAATATGGGTTAATAGAATATATCATGACATATAAAATAACACTAGTAAATCAAGATTTTATTAAAAAGAAACACAATTACATTTGTTGGGTTCACTAGCTAACATGAAAACAATAGAAGAATGGCAGTAATTCCAGGATTATTTTAATCATGCCTACCAATGGAGTAAGATGGTAAGAAATGATTAAAGTGTCTCTGGGTTTTAATTTGTATGGAGACCTCTTCAGTTATTTCCATTTTCCTAATGTATTTATTAAGAGCATACCCTTTCTTCCAAAGTATTCCATGATGAATGATAAATTGCTTTGTCTCCTCACCTATGAGACATCCCAATAACATGCCAGAGTCAGGGTGGGGAGACGTAATTAGATATTGTCACACAGAAATGTGAGTCTAATTCTCTTCCTTCTTCCACATTTTCCCATCTGCCACTATCTGCCTATGGATTGCAATCATGAAGGAATCTATTTATATATATACTTAATATCTCTGTCTATTTTGGTACTTATCTAGCTATATTTATCATTTATTATTTCTTCTATCCTATAGCATAGGATTCCAGTATTATTAATGATATGCTTCTCAAAACCTATGCTAATTGGTAGGTTTCCTAGACATTATTTCTTTTAATTCTCACAGCAACTGTGGATGTGATAGTATTTTTAGTTAAAATAATCTGAGAATTGCCAGGCAGAATAGTTTAAACTCTAATGACCGTGAAGATCCTAAGCAGAAAATTTTGAACCTGGATTCCCAAGCTATATGGCAGCACCCATGTTATGACAAGCAGCTCAAGCATTCGATTCATTCGAAAAATTCAGAAAAATGCAAGTTTTTATAAACTCCTTACCAAAAAAAGTGTAGTCAAAACAAGTATAACCAGCTCTATAACAGATAAATGTGATATGGGAACTTAGCTGAAATTTCATACGTACCCACCAAAAATAGATCAGTGTGTACTAATTCCTCCAGGCCCGAGAGGGCTGAGCAGGCCTGACCTGCAGCTTGACTGGGGAGGACTGGCCCTTGGAGGCATCAAGCAAGTATAGAGAACGTTTTTGTTTATCTCAGTTATTAAGAGATGCAGTCTGCAACCATTCTATAGAAGGACCAACTGTTCTTTGTTTTATATGTGTTTTTAATGTCCTATCAGCCATTTATAAAGATGAAAAATATGTTTATAGTAAACTGAACTTGTCATTTAACTTTCTTTATATATAAACACATTTTTCTATATTTTCAAGATATAATACATTTATTTTCAGGAAATGTAAATGCTAGTAGAGTGGAAAGAAATTTTAATTTGTTTTTTCAGGAACTTACAGTTCTCCTTAATTTTGGATACTAGGCCGTCAATAGCAACTCCTCTCGTGGTGTTAGATTTTCCATACAGGATATTTGTGTAAGGCTGTGTTCGTAGCAGTCAAATTATAGAGCATGGATCTTACTTCTTCAACATGTCTTCTAATTTTGTTTTGCTTGAATATTTACATATTGAAATCCATGTTATTTTATTATCAGTGAATTTTCTACTATTTCTCCTTTTATTATAGCAATAGTATTATTGATCTTTTGAAATTATATTTACAGATAAGCTGTATTACCTATGAATTTCATTTCAGGGCAATAAAAATGGCATTACAATTATTATTTTTTTACTGAAAAGGTGTGTTGGGTCTGTGAAAATTACTTTCTCAAAGGAATAGAGGAATGTTTCTAGGACCTTGGAGAATTCTGACTAGTAGACTTTATAAATTCTGAGGAGTGTATACTGTAACCAAATTTAACATAGGAATTTACTTGCACATACCAGTTCATTGATGGAGCTCGCTATTTTGTTATAAGGGCTTTGAACACCCTGATTCTTACTATTCACACTCAGAATATTCCAGGAGCTAGTTGGATCTCTTTGAAAAACTGGGATATCACAAATATTACCTATATTAGTGCATTGTCCTGCACCAGGAAGATCCCTTCTTCAGGACTGAAGAACTCATGTAAACTATCCAAGGTTTCTTGTCTGACAACTGTCTTCAGCAATTAGAGATTACTTTCCCTAAAGATAAGTTCTCTGCCCTGGATGTCTGTGTTCATTAACTTCTAGATACACGGTATATAGTCTCAGCTACCTTGTTCCTAGTTAGGAACACTTTGAAAAACCACCCCAGTTTCGGCATTCCCTGTGGGCTCCTTTAATGTCTTGGATTTGTACCATAAACCCTAAAACTGTTCAATCTTGCTACGCTCTCATAGATATTGTTCCCAAGAGTACTAAACTCCACGTCAACCTTAGCTTTCTGAAGAAGCCAACCTGTGAGACTCAGACTGTGGGTATGTTAGCATGTTAGGGGTAAAAATTACAAGTGTATGAATATATATATTTAGGCAAATATGTAGGTAGAAATGTAGATGATAGATTGATAGATAAATAGATGATAGACAATCATTTTTAAATGGATCTAAAGAGTCATATCCTTAATAACTTCATACTGAAGATGAGAAAACTGCTGTCTTGTCTTATATTACTCATCCAAAGGCTTTCTTGATTTTCCAGTTCATAGTTGTCGTTCTGTCTTCCAGAAGGTTACAGTTGTTTAATAATTATATGAAGTGCATTTTATTTTTCCAATTTCTCCATTATTTAACTTAAGATGTGAGAGTAGCCAATCCCCTACACTTAAATTAAAAAAAATTAACAACAGGGAAGCTGAAATTGTTTTGATATTTTCCAGAAATATACAACCTTATGAATGCTGTGCAAATTTATTCCCAGAGAAGACACCAGTTTGTTTTATGAGTTATTTCAGAGGCCAAAGGAGATATAATACAGAAGGTTAAACTTGAAATTATTCTATTTTGGGTCCATCAGTATTGTATTTTACATAACAAATGCAAAATATTAATAGAATATTACTTTATATATAATCTTCTCTTTTGGTATCATTACAAAGACATTTCATTTAGGTTAATAGTTCCCTAAATAGCCAAAGCAATGCTAAGAAATAAGAACAAAGTAGGAGGCATCACACTTTCTAATTTCAAACTATACCATAAAGTTGTAGTAATCAAAACAATACAGTACTGTCATAAAAACTGACATATAGACCAATGGAACAAAATTAAGAGCCAAGAAATAAAATCTCACATTTACAGACAACTAATATTTGACAAGATAATTGAGAATACCCAATAAGGAAAGAACAGTCTCTTTAATATACTATGTTGGGAAAAGTTGATAATCACATGAAGAAATTTGAAATTGGATCCTTATCTTACACTACTCACAAAAATTAACCCGTAATAATTGTTGAATAGATTTCTAAAAGTGGGAATGATTTTTTTAATTGGTCATTCAAAAATTTATAAATTACAAGTGTGTCTGTTGTGTAGAAAAATGACAATATAAAATATAATATAATAATATGACAGTAAATAATAGACTTAAGCATATTCTTATTATATGATAACATATAAAGCCACAATATTATATAATTGTAGTTTTGTCATTAGTGAAAATTGTAGGTTGAACAGGGACTGAAATACTAGTAGAATGACAAATCATGATAAAAGTAGAATTTATTGGCATTTTCCCAGAATTCGTAGAAACAAATGGTTAGTTGTTGACCTTACACAAATATTGGGTGAATTAAAAAAATAATAACACAACTAAAGTTGTAATTGAAATTATCAGACATTAAATATGTACATATTATATATTTTCCCAAGTTTATTCATTATTTTTTATTGTTGTTCAGTTATACTTGTCTCACCTTTTTCCCCATTGCTCTCCCCTGCCCTGTCCCCTCACTCCTAGAGTCAGTCTCCCCCCATATTCTATGCTCATGGGATTATATTTTTATACTCTATAAAATTAAGAACAAGTATACACATTGTATATATTTTGAAATATATATTAAAACAATGACATTTTATGTATTCATATTTAATCTTAGTCTTTTTAGTAAAAAATTCTTATTCATTTTCAATATGTATATCATAAAGTACTTGATAGAAAAAGTATTTTCTAGTTCAGAGCTAATTATTTTCAGTACATTTCAACATAACATTACTTCCCAATGTGGAATAAACTGAAGGAAATGAGAAAGAAACTACTGGCTATATACTATGTACTACACTATAATTTTTCCAAAAAACATATAATTCAGAATTATCATTATCAATTCACTGTTTTATGACATTTTTAGTATGACATTTAGTTTTCCTCTCAAAACTACTAGATTTTTACTTTCTGTGACAAGTATTTAAACAAAATTATTTAAACAATATTGTAAACTATCAATGGCTTACAATAACATCCCCTTCATAACAACAAAGAGAAGTTATCAGTAGCAACATGCTTAAAATTTAACTCCAAAGTTCAACTGAAAAAAAAAAACCCAAATTAACAGAGATACATAAGCAGCTTTGAGCTCTGTAATGATTTTTACATATATAAAATTCACATATGAGCATATGAAAATGATTATTACCAATTTTTATGCTTCAGCTCAGTTTAACCAAATGCCCAAAGTTCTGCAGGCCATCTATGATAGAGATGAGCCTCAGATATCAAAGACTAAAGAAGAAAATCTATTAATTTGTTTATATCAATTTGAAAATAATAGATCAATGTCTTCTGAGAGATATCTAACTTTCTGAAATGAAAACTTTTATTTTTATCTTTTCTCATATAGAAACATCTCTATAGGTAAGTGGTCATATATGTTTATAACAGGATTTCTTATTTTTAGAAACATCTTCAAATTATCTCTTTTTTAAAATACACATACTGATTCAAATAGCTACTGAATTTGTGAAGAATTTACACTATTCATTTCATATTGCAAAGTGATCTTTGACATTGCATGTCATCCAAAATATTGTATAATATTTATCAAAATCTCTTTTCACTGATAACATTAGGTATCAGTATTGTTTTTGTGTTATTCAAAGTTAACAATGTTTAAAAATCTTCAGGCCAATTTTCTATGGTATTGTGTTAAATAATTTTGAACAACATCATAGCCTGTAGCTATTCCTTTAATGTGCTATTTGCATAGACAACAGAAATTTCTTATTATTTATATCCAGTTTCTTAGATATATTTATTTTATATCTGTCATCAAATGCAAACTTTTATCACAATTTCTGTTGATCAAGGATGATAAGTTATTTATCAAATCCTCATTTCTGTGTATTACCAACAGCTGACAGCTTGTTTCTCTGTATATTTTACAGTTTTAGAGTGATTTGATGACTGATGTCCATTTTCAAAGATACACTTTACTAAGTATAATAATTGATGAGATGTAAAATATTTGCCAATGCCTAATGACTGAGAAAAGTGCAAATACTTTTGCAGTAGGTATTCTTTCAAAGATGTCTATAGTGTAGAGGGATATAGAATGAAGATGTGTATTCAGTGTCAGTGGTGTGATTTTTAAAATATGTACCATAAAGGACTGCAGTGAAGATGTGATGTATAGTAATGAGCAACTTCATTCTCTGTCTGTTGACAAGCTATCTTTCATGTGTGGAAGTGACACAACTCATGGAAATTGAGATGTCTAATTTTAGGGGGGAAGGAGACTACTGAGATGCCAATAGTTAATCTTAGGAGGGTGAAATTGGTAATGCTAATTTACATTTATATGAATCACATGCTTTCAGGATAAACTTCTCAAACTGTGTTATTTGGATTGAGCATTGTTAACTTCAATATCTGGGCATATTTTCAAAACTAAAAAAAAACCCCTGGTAATGGTTAATGTGGTTATTAAGAAAGATTCATGTCTCTAGAATACATCATTACATAGAAAAATTTACTTAAGACATTGCATTAGAGAAGTTTATATCCAAAAGCTGAATTAGAGTTCTAGCCCTATCTCGTTACAAAATCATTTTAGTAAAAATTGTATTATTTTATATTTAGTGTTACTGTTCAGCCTTGGACATTTAGTTAATATGTCTGAGCCTTTGTTTTCTCACCAACAGGACAGATGAATGGCAGAATATTCTCTACACAAACTCCAGCATGTGTGAGAGACACAAAGGAAATGAAGAAGATAAAGCAAGTGTATTTATAAATTATGGAGCCATACAAAGAATGCTATCACGCTAGTTACATAAATACAGTAATGGAGTTTGTATAGAGAATATTCAGCTGCTAGTCTTAAGCCAAGGTTCATCAACAGTATTTAACTGAAATTAAAGAGTTTCTCATCACAACGGCCCAGAGAAACCTTCTAGTCTACATCTTTTCAGTATGTAAGTCCAAGACATACTCACTCAGTCTTATTTCAACAGTAGCAATGGAAACATACATTTATTTCACCTGGGGACTTGACAACATCAATCTTATTTTAGACACCTAGAAGTGACATAATCATTTCTACATACCCGCTATGTAGTAAGTACCACAGTACTAAATATCAGAGTAGTTTCATATCAACGAGATCACGTTTGTCCCAAACACCACTTTATGGGGACCCACCTTCGCTGTCCTAAATCCTGGTGTGAAAATGTGATTGCAAATAGGAGAAACAATGACATGGTCAAAAGATCACACAATTCAGCAATTGCTATATAAATTAGGAAATTACCTTATAGATGCACGATTGTGAATATTACAGACTGTTTCAACAAGGCAAAAAATAGAGCCCATTTATTGAGTCACCTACAAGACCTAAATGTTTTGTCCAATTAAACCCATACTTTATATTCCTTATTCTCTGTCTCCTAATAGAAAATGGGATTCAAACATTTCCCCTAGAAGGTAATATTTCTGGGGTGTTCTAGTCAACTATGTGGAGGAAATGGATAATGTTACAATCATACCCTACTCACTGGATTTACAAATTCTTAACACAGGAAGGCAACCCAGGAATGGACTTACAGTTGGCTGAAGCCACACTCAATTAATAGAAGTTTAAGAAAAATTGTTTGGCAGTAACCAAAACATTGACCAATACAACGCCTTCTAGACTCCGCTTTCTCCTTGGGGTAGATAAGTAGGGAACATTAGTAAAGTTATGATTTCCCCTACAACCAAGGTATATAGACACTGAGGCATCAAGTTTTGTGGGAAGCCTAGATTACTGAAGTTATCTCTGCCCTAATATCAACAAGAGCTAGGAGATGGACTGTTCCTGATCAAAAGCAATCACTAGGGTTCCTAGTTCTAAATTAAATGGAGTCTCATCCCAGTTCCTTAGCTCACTAATATCTCTATCTTATAGAGTTCAGTGAGATTTTATAATATATTTTATATTTGAGTCATTTCAAGGAATAAATTATTTTGTATTTATAAGAAGACTGGAAGATGGAAGTTGTGAGTTCCCTTTCTGTTGTGATTGTTAGAAGTGTTAATTCCTGTGTGACTAGGGATATAAAAAAAAAACAAAACTTAACTAATGGACATGGTTGACAGAGCTTCCACATGGAAATAAAAGTGCAATTTACATAAATGGTTTTAAACAAAATTTAATATACATATGTGTTATGTATATTACATATACTGATATATATTCAAATAAATAAACATTTGAATGTATATATATTTAAATTTTTATTGTATTTCCATTGCCATTTAGCCCCCTATACCTCCCTCTCCCTCCCCCTACTCCCTGCAATCACCACACTGTTGTCTGTGTGCATGAGTCCTTTTACCTTTTCTCTTGATCCCTCTATCCCTTAAACTGCCCCCCATAGCTGTCATCCTACTTTCTATGAGTCTGTCTCTATTTTGCTTTTCAGTTCAGTTTGTTTATTAGATTCTACATATGATTGGAATCATGTAGTATTCTTCTTTCTCTCACTAGGTTATTTCACTTAGCATGATGTTCTCCATGTTCATCCTTGAGTATATATTTGAACATATATTTAATAATAATTATAATAGAAATCCACATATTATCACCAACATTAGCATAGAAGATTTCAGTATGGCTGATGCAACTTAGAGAGTGTCTAGGCAGATTACCCTGTGTATGGTTTTCATATTGTCTTTAGTTGCTCTGTAATCAGCTAAGATTAATATCTAAGGGCAAGAGTCATTGCCGATTTGACTTTTTAGTGCACAGTGGAATGTAGATTATCCTTTATATCTTTTTCATTGAATTAATAAAAACATGAAGAAATATTCTGTGAAATAATTGCTTTTCCAAAAATAACTAGATCAGGGGTAGGCAAATAGTTTGTGGGGAAAAACAGTTAATAAATACATGGTCATAAGTCTTTGTCACAGGTACTGACCTTGATCATTATTATAACACAAAAGCAGCCATAGATGATATATTAAAAGGTGGATATAACTGTGGTCCAGCAAATCTTTATTTATAAAAAGAGACAGTTGTCTGGATTTGGACTTGTGGGTCATAGTTTGACTTCTTAACTAGACAATAAATTCCAGGTGTAAGAGGGTGTATGTGCATATCTTTGTATATGTAAATATATGTAGGTATTTACATATGTATGTGTCTATGCACATATACATATACATTATCATATGTACATATATAGTAAAATTTGTCATATTTATATAGTAAATATGAATATAGCATAAATGAATATATGTAAATGTATATACATACGCATATATTTGATCAATAGAAAATTTTGAAAAATAAGTAACAAAGAAATGTGTAAGTCTGTTCAGAAAAAGTCAAACCATTTTTAATATAATGACAATGGTTTGCACAACATCCATGTTACCTGGTATCCCAGGAAAGAGGACTGGAATGCACATGCGTGAACAATGATGACTTCATTGTACTAGTCAGTGGGGGCAGTAGATGTTACTGAGTGAGCATGTGTACTGTGTGGCTGTCACATTCAAAATGACCAAGTAGAGCAACAGACGTGCATCAGATTTTGCGTTAAGCTTGAACATCCCATGGAAACTATTCGGATGATTCAGAAGTCTACAGCTATAGGCAGCTGGTGATTGGCAACTTCGTCAAGACAATGTGCCCACTCAAGCATCACATCTTGTGCAGAGTTTTTCTGCTAAACATCAAATCAGCCAGGTGACTCAGGCTCCCTACAGCCCAGATTTGTTATCCTGCAACTTCTGGCTTCTCTTAAAACTAAAATCACCTTTGAAAGGGAAGAGATTTCAGACCATCAGTGATATTCAGGAAAATTGACAGGGCAGCTGATGGCAATTGGGAGAATTGTATGAGGGCCAAGGTGCCTACTTTGAAGGGAACTGAGTTATCATTTTCCTCTGTACACTGTTTCTTGTATGTTCCTCAATAAATGTCTATTTTTCATGGTATGTGGCTGGATACTGTATGGACAGACCTCACATATGTTTGATTCATATAATGTATGCTTTTAAATTGCACAAATATATAACACCATTGACTAGCATATTAGTGAACTCTAGCATTACTAAATAAATATTGTGCAGAAAGAATAGATGGAAAAATAAAACAAACAAAACAAATGATTAGAGAATATAAGGGCAGGGGATAATAGAACTGGGAATAGGAACTGAAAAGAGATGAATGAATGATGTATAGGTACGGAAAGTTTCCATGATAAATAGGGTGATGTTTTTGTAATAAATTAGCATTTAATACAAGTATATTCTTTATAATATTAGGAAAGAATACTACTTTTGGAAAAGCAAGAGATTAATGTATCAGAGTCTCTGTGATGTGTTTATTGGCTCGAAGCATCATCAGTCATCTTATATAACTCTGTCATGTCAGAGACATAGTACATGCACATTAATATTTTCCAGTGTAACATATTCTTGTTCTGGTAGAATAGGCCCCTCTGTGGATCTTAGACCTTGGCATTTCTTATGAGTGGATCTTAATCTTGACCAAGTAGTGCTGAAACTCTATTGCCTTGCTTAGCTGTAATTCAAAGTAGATGGATATATACCTTTTAGAACCAAAATTAATTAAGTTGGGTGGCCTCCTATGCCTCTTGGGAATATCACATAAATGATGGGCTGTCTCTTTCATTTTCTTGCTATGAAAAAAATAACAAAAACAAAAAAACTAGAAGGTTTCTTATTTCTATAACATGAACAAAATTTATGTTTCTTCTGAGTGGTCAAGTAGATTCTCCTGGGCTTCTGGGCTATCTCAAGGTTGGTGGTCCATAGGTCCACGTCTATCTTTGAAACCCATTCTCCTGTATTCGTTTTTATTGTATGTGTTTTCAGTATGAAGGTGCATTTTAAAAGTAATAGACTTTATTTGAAGGATATGTTTGGAAGATCATCTTACAGGATTGCTTCCATGATGCTATTTAATGTATTTGACTATACTAGATCATAGTCATTCAGAGTGAACAACGTAAGCATCTTAAATTTACAATAGTGACAAAGCTTAAAAGCTTTTTATTATTTATTTATTTATTTATTTATTTATTTATTTATATTGAGCATGTTATTGTACTAACCACTGTGAACAAATGAGAGTTGTATTCTCACCCCTATATTTTTTCCAACTCATTTTATTATTGTATTCATTCCATAAACACTTAATTTGATTGAACACTTAAAAATCATCTGAAATAGATGGGAACAAAGATGGTGGCCAAGTAGGTAGATGCTGAATCCACTTGTTCTTGCACCCAACTCGAACACTTGGCTGATCTTCGGACAAATAAACTGAACATTAAAGAATTTTGGCTGTTACGAGGTTTGGAAGCCAAGGAGTACAGAAGGCGCTTCACAACAGTCAGTGAGGAGATTTTATAAGTGGAAGGGGAAGTGCCCCATGTGTGTCACCTGCAGTGGCATAGAGCATGGGCAGACATTGCAGCTTTGTAGCTTCCTCCCCTCCCAGGAGAGGGAACCCCCAGACCCGGCTGGTAGCAACTTGAATATACAATGTCAAGGAGATCCAGGCCACACACACACACATACAGCAAGTAGCACGCCCATAGCTGCAATGGCAAATGCCAACTGGGAGAGCGCCAGAGAGAGAGAGATACTATCTGCACCTGGGTCAGGCGGAGGAGGCTGGTTGTAGCCAGCTGTGACTGCAAGAGACTCTTGACATTTTGGGAGAGGTGCCATGCACAGAAAGCCAGACAGTGACTCAGTGCTGCAGTTGGAGTACCTAGAGAGTTTTAAAGGGGAAGCTGAGGCATGCTGGGCAGGAACCCTGCCCCCAGCTGCCCTGGCAGCAAGGGGAAAGGATTGAGGGTGTGCTTTGTTCTCACTCCATGAGGATTGAGGGAGTGGTTTGCTCCCACTCCATGTAGCTGGGCAGATAGCTCAGAAAGGTATACAACAAGAGGATTTCTCAGCCCCAGCCTGGCACAGCTGGCAGGACAGATACTGTGCAGAGTGGAGAGTTCAGGCTTCTGTCTGCTGTGAGGGGAGTGGGCTGGAAACTGTTCACTTGAGATTATTTAAAGTCAGACAGAACCCCCTTCCCTGGCAGAATCTCCAGGAAGGCCTCACCTAGACTCCATCTCCTGCAGGAGTGGGGAAGATCTGCAAAACAGGCAGGGCAGGCTCAAGAACTTTGCAGAGTGCATTTATGCAAGACACAGATAACAAGAGGAACACCATAAGGTCTCTTTTTGAACTTTACTCAGGGAGACAAAATACACTGGTTCATAGAGCCGTATTTTACTGAGGCCAGCAAAGCAGGGAGATCAGAAAGCGGAGCAGCAAGGGGGAATCAGGACCCTGCCCTGTCTTGGCTCACTTCCAGAGCTGCCATCAACACCAAGCAAGAGAGAGATGTCCTTCTTATACAGATTGCCCCCTCCCCCATGAAAAGGACAGCTAATTAATCAGAAACTATACATTATAGAAAATAAACTGGGACACACAAAGACAGGTGGTACAGAGGGAATGAGAACACACCCACAATTTTTCCAGAAGACTGAACAGTGCCTCCTAGGGGAAACCTAGGGGTCCCACTCTCCTGTTTGCAACAGGAGCTCCCTCTAGAAGTAGGTGAAGGTGACAGAGGTGGTATTGCCAGAGATTGGACGACCCACCCTGGGACCTTGAGCTGATAAAACCAGTGGTGGATCCAGAAAGAGAAGTAAGAAGGTGGTCACCAAATGGCTGAGACGAATTTCACCTCAGTCTTCCTCAGAATTAACATCTTTTTCTTCCTGTCACATAGCCTTTTAATATTTCTTCTTTTGGTTCAGTTGTATTCCAACTAGTTTATTACTCTTTGTCTTTCTTTTTTATTCTTTTTATTCAGATTTTATATTATTTTTTATTTTCTTTTTATTTCAAATCTCACATTGTACCCTTCCCTTGTCTTACTCCATTTTTTCTCCCTGCCTTTTCTTATTTTCATTGTAAATTTTATTTTGTCCCATGCTACACCTTGTTCCTGTTCCTTACTCTTAC
Source organism: Desmodus rotundus (assembly GCF_022682495.2). Classification (NCBI taxonomy): domain Eukaryota; kingdom Metazoa; phylum Chordata; class Mammalia; order Chiroptera; family Phyllostomidae; genus Desmodus; species Desmodus rotundus. Next base: position 69,205,689 of record NC_071388.1, on the reverse strand, counting down.
TATTTCTCCTCCCTCTGTCTTCTTAAAAGCATTCTTTCATCCTTTAGTCAGCTCACATTCTTCCCCTCCCCCATAATATTCTTATTTCCTTTCCACCTTTATAAACTGTGGCTTGTTGGGCATGAATATTATGGTTACTGCTGTTCTTCTTCACTGGTAATCCTACTTATTCACTATTTTTGTACTTCAAATCTCAAAGATTACTTTCCCCCTAGCTTATTGCACTTTGCTTTCCTTCTGCCATGGCTTTTTTGAGTTAGGAATTTTAATTTATTTTTCCTTTATTAGCCTGGATTCTATTCCTTACTCTTATCATTTTTTTCTCCCCATCCTCTCACAATAATTTTTTCTTTACTTTAGACATCTCATATTGTGTTTTCTCTTTTAAATAATACTCTTATTTCCTTTCCACCTTTATTAATCTTTGCTCAGGTGTCATTGACATTGACACTGCTGTGGTTTTTCAGCAGTTTTGTTCCCTTTAGTTCACTACCTTTTTACTTTTATTGCAAACCTCATAGTATAGTCTTTCCTTTTCTTACTCCATTTTGCCATCAGCCTTCCCTATTTTACTTACATTTTAAATTTTATCTCTCCCTTCTTCACCTTGTTTCTATTCCCTACTCTTATCATCTCTGCTCCTTCTTCCCCCTCAAAATCATTTTTCTTCTCTTTAGTCATCTCATATCCCCTTTTTCTTATCTTATAATATTCTTATATCTCTCCACCTTTATTAATCATTGCTCACTTGCTGTTGATATTGCTGATGTGGTAGGGGAGTATTTTTGTTGGTGTGGATTTGGTTTCCTGGTAATATTGATTCATTAATCAGCACCTGCACAACAGCATACAAGACAGCATGAGAGTTTTGACTCCCAGTCAACCAGCTGGAGTGGGGAACTTACAAACAAATGAGCCACCAACAATAAAATCCCAAATACAACAAGAGAGCTCACATAAACTGAATAAAGGGTAACCCTAGGACATCCAGATCAGGAAATCAAGAGACTGCACCACTGATTCCTACAGAACTCCTACCACTCAAATCCACCCCACAAAGACAGGTAGGCAAAGCATACCAACATGATATGCAGAAACAAACAAAAAGAGTCATCAAAAATGGAAAGGCAGAGACAAGAACCCCAAAGAAAGGAATGGGGGAATCCTCAGAAAAAGGGCTAAATGAAATGAAGTAAGCAATCTATCAGACATAGAATTCAAAGTAATGGTTATAAGGCTGCTTAAGGAACTTACTGACAGCTATAAAGAATTTAGTGAAAACTACAGCAGCATGAAAAAAGACATAGAAACTATGAATGCAAACCAAGAAGAAGTTAAAAATACAATATATGAAATGAAAAGTACATGAAGTATTTAAAATTAGACTAGATGAAGCAGAGGACTGAATCAGTGAGCTGGAAGATGAGGTAGAAATAAATACAGTCGGAGCAACAAAATGAAAAAAGACTAAAAAAGAACAAAGATAGTTTAAGGGAGCTTGAGGACAATATGAAAAGTAACAACACTTGCATCATAGGAATATCAGGAGGAGAAAAGGAGGAAGGGATAGAAAATGTGTTTGAAAAATAATGACATAAAATTTCCCTAACTTGGTAAGGGGAAAAAGTCACAAAAGCTCAGTAAGCACAGAGGGCCCCAATCAAGATGAATCCAAAGAAGCCTACTCTAAGACACATCATAATTAAAATGCCAAATTTTAAAGTCAAGTAGAGAATCTTAAAGACAGCAAGGCAGAAAAAGCAAATAATTTAAAAGGATAGCTCCAATAAGGCTATCACCTGATATCTCAACAGAACCACTATAAGCCAGAAGGGATTGGTGTGAAATACTCTTAATAATGAAAAGCAATGACCTGCAATCAATGCTAATCTATCCAGCAAGGCTTTCATTTAAAATGGAGGGTAAAATAAAGAGCTTCCCAGACAAAAAGAGCCTAAGAGAGTACATCTCCACCAAGCCAGCCCTACAAGAGATGCTAAAGGCACTGCTATGTAAAGGAGAAGAAAGAGAAAGACAGAGAGAGAGAAATGCAGGTAAAGAATATGACAATGAATAAGTATCAATCAATAATAACCTTAAAGTAAATGTATTAAATGCTCCAAAAGACATGGGGTAGCAGAATGGATAAGAAAACATGACTGGCAAATATGCTGTCTATAAGAAACCCAACTCAGAACAAAAGACATACATAGACTGAAAGTGAAGGATTAGAGAAAAATATTGCAAGCAAATGAACATGAAAAGAAAGCTGTGGTACCAATATTTATATCAGACAAAACAGGTTTCAAAATGAAAGCCATAAAAAGGGACAAAGCAGGTCACTACATAATACTTAAAGGAACAACCCAACAGCACCATATAACCCTCATAAACAAATATACACCTAACACTGGAGCAGCTAAATACATAAAGAAAATCTTAGAGGATTTCAAGAAATATATTGATAGCCATAAAGTCATTGTGAGGGATTTTAATACACCACTGACAACAACGGATAGATTTTCCAAATGAAGAATTAGCAAGGCTATTCTGGCACTGAATGACACTCTAGGTCAAATGGACTCAATTGATGTATACAAAACTTTTCATCACAAAGAAACAAAATATACATTCTTTCCAAATGCACATGGAACATTTCCAACAATAGACTGCATTATAGGACACAAAATGAGCCTCAACAATTTCAAGAAAATTGAAATCATATTGAGCATGTGCACAGAACACAATGGATCAAAACTGGAAAACAACCTCAAGGAAAAAACTCAAAAACATTCAAGTGCATGGAGAATGAATAACATTTTATTAAATAATGAATACAATGAGATCAAGGAAGAAATCAAAAACTATCTGGAAACAAATGAAAATGAGTACAAAATGACCTAAAACCTATGGGACAGAATGAAGGCAGTATTCAGAGGGAAGTTCACAGCAGTTCAGGCCTACATAAATAAGATAGAAAAATCTCAAATAAACAAACTAACCCTACATCTAAAAGTACTAGAGGAACAACAACAAACAATGCCCAGAGTTAATAGAAGGAAGGGAATAATTGAGATCAGAGTTGAATTAAATGACATAGAGACTAAAAGAATAATTCAAAGGATCAATAAATCAAGGAGCTAGTTCTTTGAAAAGATAAAAAAAAATTGACAAACATTTAACCAGGTTCTTCAAGTAAAAAAGAGAGAGAATGCAAAAGAAAATAAAATTAGAAAAGAAAGAGGAAAAGTTATAACCAACACCACAAAAATACAAAGATTGTAAGAAATTACTATGAATATGCCAAGAAATTGGACAACCTGGGTAAAATGGACAAATGTCTGGAAACATACAATCTTCCAAAACTGAATCAAGAAGAGGCAGAAAGCCTGAATAGATTGATGACAATGAGTGAAATTGATGCAGTAATCAAAAAACTCCTGGCATACAAAAGTCCTGGACTGAATGGCTTCACAGGTGAATTTTACCAAACATTTAAAGAAGAACTGTTACTTCCCAAACTATTAGAAAAAATTAAAGAAGAGGAAAGACTGTAAAACTTTTTTAATGAGGCCAGTATTATCCTAATTCCAAAACCAGATAAATACACAACAAAAAAATAAAAATACAGGACAATATCTCTGATGAATATAGATGCCAAAATCCTCAACAAAATACTTGCAATCTGGTTTCAGAAATGTGTTGAAAAGATCACACATCATGATCAAGCGGGATTTGTCCCAGGATTGCAAGTATGGTACAATATTCCCAAATCAATAAATGTAATACATCACATAAACAAAATCAAAAAAACAAAGATCACATGATCATATCAATAGATGCTGAAAAACATTTGATAAAATCCATCATCCATTTATGATAAAAGTACTCAGCAAAGTGGGAATGGAGGGAGCATACCTCAACATAATAAAAGCCACATATGAGACACCTACAGCCAACATTATACCTAATGGGCAAAAACTAAAATCTTTCCCACTAAGATCAGAAACAACACAAGTGTGCCTGCTTAAGGACTCTTGTTCAGTATAGTACTAGAAGTTCTAGCCACAGTGGTCAGACAAGAAAAAGAAATAGAAGGCATTCAAATTGGAAAGGAGGAAGTAAAATTGCCATTATTTGTAGATGACATAATAGTGTATATAGAAAACCCTATTTTCTCCACTAAAAAACTACCTTACCTAGTAAGTGAATTTGGCAAAATAGCAGTATATAAAGTCAATATTCAGAAATTGATGGCATTTCTGTATGCCAACAATTAAATATCAGAAAGAGAAACTAGGGGAAAAAATGCTATTTACAATAGCAACAAAAGAAATAAAGTACCTAGGAATAAATTTAACCAACAAGGTAAAAGACCTGTACTCAGAAACCTGCAGAACACACAAAAAGAAATTAAGGAAGATACAAATAAATGGAAGTGTATACTTTGTTAATGGATTGGAAGAATTAATATCATTAAAATGTCCATACTACCCAAAGAAATCTATAGATTCAACACAATTCATTTTTAAATACCAATGACATTTTTCCCAGGTCTAAAAAAATATTTCAAAAATTTATATGTAACCAAAAAAGATAGCCTCAGCAATCTTGAGAAAGAAGATCAAGGTAGGAGGGATCACAATACCTGATATCAAACTATACTTCAAGATGACTATATGCAAAACAGTCTGGACTGGCATAAGAACAGACACATACACCAATGGAACAGAATAGAGAACCCAGAAATAAACCCAAGTCTCTATGGTCAATTAATATTTGACAAAGGGGAAATGAGCTTGTAAAGGTGTTGGGGACTGCTCTGTATGGTTTTGGAGACTGTAGCCCTGCTGAAGCAAGCTCTGAAAGGGGCTAATAAGTCTCCCTGGAAAACCAAGTCATATCGCAGGTGGCAGTCATGGCTCGATTCTAACACCGAGGGTCCCATGGGAATCAGGCCTGAAATGTACATTGTTGTCCTCTGAAACCAACTCTCCTCAGCGATAAGCCCTGTTAGTATAACCCAGATGCTTGAGCTCAAGGCATAAGGAGTGAAACTCCCATGATATACACCTTTACAGCCATCTGGCGCCTGCATGTCTCACAGAGCCCAGCCTGAAAAGATTTCTGTGTTTCTTTAATTGTTATCTATAGATAGTGTTAGTTTTTATGACTATAACCCATTGGATATTGATTGGTAAGCTATGCATGTGTTCTGTATCTGCCTGCACTTCCCAACCCCAATAAAAGCCGTGTCAGAGAAGGGCTTGAGGCATTCTCCACTAGAGCGAATCGCCACCCCCTTTCCTGCCGTAGCAACAAGATTGCATCTGGGATGACTCTTTATTTCCATCTGTGGCAGCCCTGGGGGGACTTCAGCCAGCGAGGTGCCTTTTGCTTGTGCTTTTTCCCCTCAGTCACCCTGAAAAGGATATGTTACCAACTGGACAGCTAAAGGATGAGATCCACCAGCCAGGTTTCCTTCATCATCTCACACAAGGCTTGCTATATGCGCCAGTGCAGGTCAGTGCTGTTAATATCAGCAGACTCACATGCCCAGTGACCATGAGAAATGAATGCTATTGTTGTATGCCACTGAGAGTTTTTTCTTATAATTATTATGACAATAAGTGTTTAATACAAATGGCAATGAAAAGTCCAAAAATTTAGGTTCCTGGGAGGACTGAATCATAAAATATTAGTGATAATCCTGCACTTAATGATATTTTAATAGTTGTTCATCATTATCTTATTCCGGACAGCTTTGAAGACTGCCAACAATTTTAATTCAAAATAGTATGTGTGAATGCAAATAAGAGTGTTAGATAAATAACCCAATGATAAAGAGCTTTGGTTGCATGCAATAATATCAGCACAAACACATATGTGCCCATCAGCCCATGTGCACACACACACATATGTCACCAAATACCTGGTTTTTAAGAACACATTTTCCTCAGCTTTTACACAGAATATCACAAGCTTTTATTCTATGCAATCAGAACACATACCATCTCCATGCTCATAAAGTTCTTGAGATAACAAAATAGGGATGAATGACTAAAATTCCTCCTTGGTTCACTCAGCCACCTGTTCCTTTGATGCCAGTGATCAGTAGCAATTTGGTTTCAGTATTCCCTCTCCAAGGCTGTCATCTCTTGCTTCTTATCTCCTTATTCATGTTCTAGGTATGCTCCTTCCCTCAACCCTCTATAGTGTACTTTTATGTATGAAGTACATTGAATGTTTCTGGGTGGCAGAGTATAATTATAACAGGAAGTAACACAATTTTAAATTCTTTCCATTCTGAAAGCATATCTGTATTTTTACATCACACCAATTATCTCCCCTATCCCTTTGTCATCTTAGATAGCTCATTTTCTGATCTCCTTTCATCCTCATACATTTATTTATGTACCACGTATGTCATCCTTCAAATACAAAATATTCAAATCTACAGCTATTGTGAACAATTTTCAAATGTAAAAATGTAGGTATAGTTAATATTTTCATACAAAAAATATTTTTCTCTTTTCCTTTTCTTTTCTTTAAACATTTTTTTAATTTTATTTTTTTCATTACCGTTTATCTCCCCTATACCCACTTCCACCTCCACCCACCTTGTCCTGGAGTAAGTAGTAAGTAAGATGGATTTAGTGAGTGGTTCAATTTACTTTTTACTAGTCCATCAGAGTATTTATAGAACAATAACCATAACAAAAAAGTCTCTGTTATTTCTACTTGAAAGCATAATTAACCAAACAAATTTTAGCTGAGATGTATATATGTATATAATATGTATACAAATAAGACATTTAAATATATGTATATGTGTTTTAAGTACAACATGTATAGATATTCAATGCATTTATAATATCAACTTTTCTAGTACATAGTTATTAAGGTATTTGCACAATATTTAAGAAGATATTATTTAGCAAAACAGTCTTGACTGGTGTTATTTAGATAAAACGCTTTGGTTGCAATGGTCACATTTTGGTTTGGTTGTCTTCTTGTCCATCTCACTGTGTATAAAATTTCTATTTTCTTTAATGTAATTTAAATTTCAAATACAAGAATGTGCCGTATCTATGACTTTAATCTTAACACTTCATATGAAGAAAGTCAACTTCACTTACTGTAGAGCCTGGTGGATGATTACTCTCTCATATGAATGAGGTCAGGATTTTTTATTATAAAAAGTTTATATAAATAAGAATTGGAGGAAATGGTTTGAATTAGAATAGACCAAGAACATATTACATTTTATCTAAGCCCAGATTGACTTTTAGTTACTTATAAAAGATAAAATCTATTACAATAAACATTGGTCATTTTAGTTCTTTCTGTCATTTGACTCAAACTTTTAACTTTGAGAATGCCCAATCTAAACAGTTATTACAGTGACAAAAACAATATGTTTACAATCCTTCCTCAGAATTATCTCTAGATATCAATTATCTAGCTCTATTTTACAATTTATTCTAGAGTGATAGTGACTAGCTCTTGTCATAAAATAGCGTGTGTCTGGGGAATCAGGCCGGCATTGTACCTAGGCTGCTATGAGACTTGCTTTTGTTAAAACTCTCTCACCCTGAATTGAGGCAGCAAACGTTTAGTGCATATCTTTAAAGTAACTTCCTAAAATCTATGGTAAACCTCCTAAGGACAAGTGTAACCAGCTCAACCACTTTTCTCTTTACATTTGCAAATATCCTTTTTCTTTGATGTAATTAGCAACATCCTCTCCTTTGTTTTCTGTAAAAGGTAAACCACTTAAAGCAAACCTGTGCATAGTAAATGAGGACCATCCTCAATGTAATGCGCCCAGAAAAGCAATAAAAGCCTCTCCGGGCAAGGGTCATGGCCCTCTCTTTCATTGAGAGAGCTGCCTGTCATGCTTTTTCCTCCACAGGATTTCTGTAGTCCCTGTGAATTTGTTTGTTGCAGCCATAACACACGGACCTGGGCAGCCAGGGTCCGCTTCAGGGTATTCTATAGAATGGGTTTCATTCCTCTGAATATATTTTACCCTTAGACACAGCACGTAGGCCCTGTATCCAAGTGATGGAAGAACAAGAATCAATTATTTTTATATATGAGGAAACATTTCACAGTCTCATGAGTCTTGAGTCTATAAATTCGATGTTAGGAAATTAGGAAACAGTGGTTGTATACATGCTCCACAATAATCTTTCTGTAGAATTTTTAGTTATAGCCATCTCACCATTTCTAATTCTCACACCACTTGTGAATGGAGAAAAGAATAATGCAGCTATGGGATTATCTAAGAAAGTTTTTCTTACCTACCAAGGGGGTTTGGGATAGTGGCTATGCAGTGCAGTCAGGGAGGGTCATGGGTGGTACCAGAGGATGCTCAGGAGTGTAAGAATATTGTCTCAGTACCCTGCCCAGTGATAACAACAAAAGGAGCATTATAACTCTATTAATGTTTACTATGCATTAATGATATCTTGTCACCATACAAATCATGGCTTACTGCAAAGGAGTCCAGCAACAAATAAGAAAGACAATGTGACTCAGTGAGAAGGTTTTCAACATACTAAGTAAAGACTCAAGTTAGAGTAAGGCAGTGTTGTAAAAAAATATTCCGTTTGTATGTGAGATGGTGCACTCTCCCTCCTTCTGATGTCCGGGCAAGAGGCAACTGACTTCTGAAAGTTAATTCCAGCTCCATGATTGTCAAAATTTAGTTATGAGTAAATTCTCTCCATTTTTTCTCAGGTAACTGTCATTCTGCTTTTCCTTTCTGTTTGTACTCAACAAACTCTGATTAAAGTGACAATATTCCTTTTAAACACATTTTCATTTCAAATGTACCCTACTTAGATGTGTGGTATCTGAATTGCAAAAGGCATCATATTCATTTGCAAAGAACCAACCTGGGAAGTATATTTTATAAACCTTAGCTACATTGTGGATATTAGGTATTGTTCAATACATTTTCTTAGGAGTATAAATTTTCTTCTATTTGATCTATTTAATGTCTTACACTGTTGATTCCAAGTTTACCATTTTAGGAGAAATTTCCTTCTTAATGGAGAAGTCATTCTGAGGTTTGTTTGAATTCTTCAAATGTTTCCACTCAGCAATTCTACTTTTAAAAAATTAAAGAAAAAAACAAATAAGGAAAAATGAACCAAGGAAGTCTCAATACATTTCTATATCATAAGGATTAGGAAACAGCTTTATTTAAAAAATAAGGAATACTCCAATAACATGCCTGGTTAGCTTTATTACGAGTTTCATAAAAATCTGTAAGAGTTGCACAAGTTAAGAAATATTTCTGAAGAGAATGGCACTTGTTCACTAATGGTTGTTCCCGGGGAGAGAGCATTTCTCCACGGCCTCCACTTGTCATGGGTGAACTCTGCTGTTAATGGTCTGTGAATAGCATCATGGATACTCTCCTGGGGACAGGCCTACTTGCTAATAATTTCTACCATGCAAATATGTTCATTGACCTACAATGGGGATGAAAGTGCAGCCTTCTGGAGCTGTTTGGAGCAATTAAACTCAATGCCCAGGGTGGATAATTTCCACCATCAGAACAAGGAGAGTGGCTAACACTGTGTTCCACCTCGTTCTCCTAGTCTGTAATTCTTCTTGCTTTCCTCCTGAAATTCTGTCAAGTGACTTTTTCTAGTGAGGGTTTCCAGCAGAGTCAATGTGTCTACATTGTCACATATATGAAATTAGGCATTTCAGAACATAATAAGACTAATGGGAATACGAGTAACTTTTCTGTACATTGGTGCCTGTGTCTTTGGTGTACTTTCACTAGAACCGTGAAGGTGTATAGGTGGAAACGACAGCCTAATGGAGCTGTATACCAGCTCTAAATTGGAAGAGAGCCAGGGAAGATGTCAGACAGGCCCTCTTCCCCTCGCCATGTGAACAAACTATTATTCCGCATTGAAGTATACTAAAATAGAGTTCATTGTTCATAACTATGCATCTGGCTTTGAACATTTAATAATGTGATAACACACTCCTCAAACCACAACTCCCAATTGGGGAATAAAGAAAAATGTGAACACCCCTTCCACAAAAGTTAAAAAGTATAAAATAAGTGGGTGTATGTTTCCTGATTCCTGTTTCTTTTCGTCAATCGGAAGAGACTGGCACAAAGTGCCTCGTGTTGTTTGTTCTAACATATCTTTTAAATGCCAGAAATTGCACCCTTTAAAATATATGTATGTGTGTATATGTACAAATATATATTTACCAGAGTTTTTAATAATGTGGATCAATTGATATTTTTATAATAGAAAACTAAAACAAACATTAGCTTCAATGTCTGAAAAAATCACTGTACTAGAAACTTATGGAAAAATTGTTTCATTTACTGATTGGCATTGATCTCAACACATTTTACTTTCTGTGTATTTGTGGATGTTGTTGTCTTTTAATCTTTGCAAAATGGTGTATGTAAGTAAGAACATTAAAAATATGCTAGGAAAAGAATAGTAATTATATCTATTTACTTGCAATGGATAAAAATCAGGTAAAAATCTAAAACATAAATAAAGGTAACGATCCATACCCTTAAAATTTGCGTAGCCATTAATATAGGGTTAGATTTGGGTTAAGTTTCTAATTTTCCCTAAGAACAGGCAAACCGCATCTCCAGAATTTCTGTCTGAAAAAGCTCTTCTTAATTATCAACAAATAACATTGGCATGTGAGGGCTGAAGTTCAATTCTTATCAATAAACTGTTTAAAAATATTTGGAAAAATTCTAGAATGACATTTTTTAGAGAAACTAAATATTATTCTTAATTAAGCCAAATGATTATTTTCACATTTTATCTCTCTGTATGTGTTGTGCGTGTGTGTATATATACATATATATATATATTCAAAATCCAGCATACTTTATTTATATTATTGCATTTATTGTTTTGTCTACCCTTTTAAAATGTAACCTTCATGAAGGCATGGACTTTGCTTATGTCAAATTCTAAATCCTGGAACCTAGACCATTTCCTGGCATATGATAAGTGTTCAACATACATTTAAGGAAGAATGAATATGTCAATGAGACATCCTCCCTGATCTCAGCTGGCTTTTTATTTTATATCATATACCCTATGGGTCTTACAAAATAACTTCTTTTTTTGAGAATTAGGAGGCTAAAGGTCAGATACTTTTTACATGACTAGAAAATAAAGATCACCAGTTTAATGTATTTTAGACATCATAATATCATTGCTCTTATCTTTTATGTTTCAGTTCTCACAAATACAGGGTGGGGCAAAAGTCAGGTTTACAAAAATAGGAATATAATACATTAGTTAATAAATAATAATTAATAAATTCTGTGTTTTGTGTACTCACAACTGTAGATCTAATTTTGCCCACCCTATATTTAACATTCCTTTCTATTTTGTTATTCTCTAATTGTACATAAAATATTGTTTTATAAATATGGAAAATAAGGAGAAAATATAGTTAAAGGAGAAAGGATACTAAGATGACAGAAAAAAGAAAAGGAAGACACAAAACTAGAAGAAAAAGAAGGAAGGATGGAAGGGAGGAAGTGAGGGCAAGAGAGAAAAGAGGAAAGAAGGGAGGAAGGATGGTTTATACAAAAAGTAAGCAAATAAGAATAGAGAGAAATAAGAAAGTTAAATGAGAAAAAATGCTGAGAGAAGAAAACAAAGAAGTGACCTTGGTAGTGAAGAAAAAAGAAAGAATTTGGGAATAATTCTTCAACTGGAAAGACCAAAGATTTGGAATAGATGACAAATATTTCTTGCTTAAACAAAATATATTCTAGGTAAACACAAATCTATCATGGCTAACTGCATTTTGCTTAAGTTTTGGGAGACTTGAGGTGGTTTTTAGCTCTCTCAATAAATCAACTAATCATAAGGTGAGATGATTCGATGAAATTAAATGATTTCTATAAGAAAGTTGATATCTAATGTGGTACTTTTAAAAATTCTGAGTAATAGTAGAAATAATGTAATTGCCTCATGATAAACCTATAGGAAGTAAAGCCAGAGGCATAATGCAGGCTATTTCTACAGTGAAAAGCTGGGTGATAACCTGTATAAACTTATAGCAATGAACAAGCAGTAAATAGCTCACTTTTGGGCTAATGGAAAAAGTTGAAGTTGTCCTCCAAATGCAGCCATCAATAACTTACAGGAACAATAACTCATGATGTGCTTGAAGGCTTAAAACACAAGTGAACAATAGGCTACTCCAGAGCAGTGGTGTTGGTTCCAGCTCGGCAGGCAGGGAAAAGAGCAATGCAAGCATGTGATGAAATATGGTTACTTGTTCACACATTAACACAGAAAACACATTCACTCTTTTCTCTAAAACCTTCCTTCAAAATTGCTTTAGAGAGTAAAAGCTGCTTCTTATCACTTGGCTCCTGACATGAAGTCTTCTCTTTCTGATATCCATTAAAAATAAGTGACTTAATGAGATCTTACCCTTCCCAAATGCATATACTCTTGTGTATGAGCTCGCCAATACCAGAACAACCCACTTCTTTTCCCTATCAGCTTTATCTGGATTTTTTACCTCACAATACACAATGATGGTGAACTGGAAAATGTCTACTTAACCTCCCTGCCCTTCTGTACTCTGCTGTATGTCTTGGGAGACTGAGTATTATGGACTGCATCAATTGGTTGCCTTTACTTCCTGGCTCCAAGAATGATTTGACCAAAGAGCAGAAATGGCAGTAGATTAAAGGCAGGAGGAGAACAGAGACAGACATTTCCTTACTCACTTCTATTCTGTGTTTTACAGGATCCAACACACTCTTCACCACTGGCTTCTATCAAGTAATCTTCCTCTCAGTACACCATATTCACTGTGGTCAGTCACATCCCTTCTCTCTGCTTTTCCAGAGCTAGGGAAGTAGTAATTCTCTGCAATTGTTAAAGCGTGTGTGCCTCAGCCTCCCAGTTCATATCGCATTAAAAGTCTCTATTAATTTGTCTTCTAATAGCTTCTCTATCCTTCCATGATGTAATGACACTGTACATCACATATCTATTCTAGCCTTGTGAACTTAATGTCATGTAGGGCAACCATATATGATTTCAAGAATTGCTTCCTTCTAAAAGTCATTTTCCTTTTCACTTATGATACTCATCCACAATCTAAGAATATGTGAACTTTTGGGTGATGTCTCTTAGCAAAATGTGTCAGGGAATATTTAGAGTTGGACCCCTCTCTCTCTCTCTTTCTCTCTCTCTCTCTCTCTGCCCCTACTTCCATCCTTCACACTTCTTACCTCCCTCCCTGCCTCACTTCCTTCTGCTTACTCCTTTAAGTATTCAGTGAAATACCATAATAAGTACTGAGAGGAACAGATCTAGGCTCAACACTAACAGAGATCAATGTGCCAATACAGTGGCTAATGTGTCAGAGAAGCTCTCATTTTCTCTCCTCCTATACTGCACACCACCACCAAGACTTCCCTGCCCATGCCTCTTGTGGACAGGAGACATAAGACCTACCCTTGCTTACCAACGGATGTTAACCTGCACAGCTGTGTGGTATTGAGCTTTTTATTTTATTTCAGAAATTCACTTTCACTGTAAGGGAATGGTACAGCATTCCATTAAAAGTGAAAAATCTAGATAAAACATTTATGATATGGAAATTATATAATTATTGGCTACCTCATTCATTTAATTTTATTCCTAGAAGAAGGATAAATTATATAACCAAATGGAAGGAACACCTGAATTAGTAGAGAACTGTATTTTCTTTCATAGCCAAGTCCACTAATTTTGTTTGCATTTCTGCCTGCATTTTCAAAATTCCTGTCATAGTTCATTTATATCTATTCACCTAGAATCTCTTTGTCCTGTTATTTTTTTTTCATGCCTTCAAAGTTCTTTAAATTTATTTAAAGGAAATAGTTTCTTTATTTGTATTATAATAGAAATCATGCTTTGAGATATAAGGAGTACCGAAATCTTTTAATGGGGTCCTCTTTTATATTTTATAGTTTATTTTTCTTTATTATTATTATTTACTTTTTCTTAATATGGAATTTTTTTAATTTAAAAGATCTGTCATAATTAAAAGTCATTCTATTTCCTGTTCAATTATTAAGTTACCACTTAATAATTGTGGGAACTGTTTTGCGTAATGACTGAGAACACATTTATTTAATTCTTTGTTGACATATCTTCCTTTTTTTTCTTGAAGAAAATTCCCATCTCAAGTAAATATCAAGAAAATGTGATATAATTATAAACTAATCCTTAAGTGAAAGGACTCAACAGATGATACAAGAAGAAATCACGTGTAGTCTTGTTGTTTGTATCTTATACAATCATTAAAGATTTATTAAACCTCTTAATTTTATTTTGAGAGGTAGCAGCATTTATAGGTAATAAAACCAACAGCATGTCATTTGAAGTTTTGTGTGGAATAAAATCTCTACTGTGTATTGACAGATAACCTGACCCAATAATGATGAAAAAACTTACTTTTTAAAAATTTAATCTTTATTGTATGTTTTCAATTACCATTTAGTCCCTTATACCCTCTCCCCTCAGCAATCAAAGAAAGGAACAATGGTGCAAAAGAAAAGCCTGAGGATTTAAAAGATTGCCTTTGATTTGTTTTCAGAACAATAGCTTTTTATGAGAAATTTTGTTATGTTATCTTGTTGAAAGATGAGGGCAAACAGACACCTGTAAGATTGATCATTGTTGGGAGTTTCACATATAGTCTTTCTATAATCTTTCCTATAAGTCAGCCAGACAACTGCTCAACTAGCTGCCCATGGAGTAACCAGGCACCAGGGCATACACGAGAGTCACATGAGGTAACTATACTATTTGTCTTGAGCTGGGACCCTTCAGTGGCAGAGCAATCAAAGAAGAGACCATATTCTCTTGAAGCAATCACCTTTTAGGTAACTCCAACACTTGCGGTAATACACAAATTAATAGACTAAGTGCCCTACGCAAGTCTTTATGAAAGATACAAATATAACTGTGTTTCTTAGTCATTAAAGTTCTTTAATTCTCTCAAAAGCATGTCTACTGTAGTGGATCATACCCTGGCTGTAAAGCACCTTGATTAATTTTTAAAGCCACTTGTATCTTAGATTCACCCCTAAAATTAACAATCTCTGAGATTTAGACCTCAGTGTTAGTATTCTTGAAGAACTCCATACGTGATTCTAATGAACATGAGAGCTGCAGTCTTGGACTTACCTATTTTTAGAGACTGTGTGTGCTTACGCATGCACTTGCATGTGTACCTGTGTATTTGTTATCCAATGCAAGTGACATTCTGTACATAAACTAGTAGAAACAGAAAACAATGAAATCAATTTCTCATTAAGTATTTAAAGATACTTTTGTTTGAGATAATTTTTATAAGAATTGGGATTTTTTTCTGAGGTAAATAAAAGGAAAGGAAAGGACTCATCAGGAATAGTCTGAACAAATACAATAGCACCACAATCAAAAGAGCATACTCAGGAAATACTAAACTATCTGGATTTTAGAAAAAATAGTGGGTACTCCATTGGACCAATGGTAACTATAACTTGAGAATCACAACAAAATTTTCTGAAAGAGCTTTACTTTGTTTGAGAAAGTGCAGGGATGTAGCCTTGAATGATTACACATCATTGAAGGAGGGCTGATGCCCCAAGACTCTTCTAACACATATGAATTGGATTTATGACTATGTATGGTTTGCTAGGTTAATTGAATTTTGGCTTATCATTAATTTGGTCTGCATACCATAAAAACTGCTCTTACATGTAAGAAGAAAAGGGGCATGTTTTTAACTTTGTGACTCTCATCATATCTGGTTGAGTTTCCGGCATATAGAATAGAAAATTAAATGGCTAATTGAGTTTGGAAATAATTCATATCTTTCTTTATACATATATATATATATATATGATATATATATGATATATATAAATATATACAAGATATATAAATATATACAAGATATATAAATATATATAAGATATATATCTTAGATATATAAATATATATCTTATATATGATATATAAATACATATGATATATAAATATATATCTATATATAAGATATATATTTTTATATATAAGTTTAAAAAATAGTAACAAAGGTTTGTGCTAACTATTGTGATTGTTTTAATAATGGAGATATCATAAAATATCAGTAAAAATCTTATATATATATATATGGGGTCCGTCCAAAAATCATCCTACCATTGTTAATATAATGAGAACAGTTTGTGTAACATCCACATCAATGTAACCTGGCGGCCAAGGAGAGTGGACTGGAACGCGCATGTATGAACAATGATGGTTTCACTATACCAGTCAGTGGAGCAGTGGATGATATTGAGGGAGGATGTGTACACTGTGTCCATTGCATTCAAAATGACTGAGTGAGTAGAGCAACAAATTTGCCTCAAATTTTGCATTAAGGTTGAACATTCCTCCATGGAAACTACTCCGATAATTCAGAGGACTGCAGGTATGGGCAACTGGTGATAGGCAGCTTCATCATACCACACACCTGTTCATGCATCTTGTCTAGTACAGAGTCTTATGGCAAAACATCAAATCACTCAGGTGACTCAGCCCCCCAACTGCCCGGATTTGGTGGCCTGCAACTTCTGGCCTTTCCCAAAACTCAAATCACCTTTGAAGGGGAAAAGATTTCAGACCATCAATGAAATTCAGAAAATTATGATGGGGCAGCTGATGGTGATAGGGAGAACTGTGTGAAGTCCCAAGGACTACTTTGAAGGGGACCAAGGTGTCATTGTCTTATGTACAATGTTTCTTGTATTTTCTTCAATAAATGTCTCCATTTTTCCTATTACTCCTTCTGGACTGACCTCATACAATGATCCCGATTTTCACCAGTGTTTTTAAATAGTGGTTAAGAAATACTAGCAAAAAAAAAAAAAATACTAACCAGGAAAGTAAAGGTTCTGGGGCTGGGGTGCAGCTACTGCAGTTTTTGTCCAAGTCTAGCCAAGCTGAGCACCCATTGGCTGGCCTCAATTCCCTGGAAGCCAAGAAACGCAAGATCCAGGTTCTGAAGCAGCAGGCAGACCAGGTGGAGCCTGCAGCGGGAACTGGGGGGCGAGTGCCACTGGCCAGAAAAAGCTGAAGGGGATGTAGCAGTTCTCAAGACACACATCCAGCTGTTGAGTTGAACAGGGCTCAAGAGTGACTGTTCACAGCCCTGTGGAAGCTAGAGGAAGCAGAAAAGGCTACCGATGAGAGCTAAAGTGGAATGAAGGTGATAAAAACCCAACCATGAAACACGAGAAGAAGATGAAAATCCAGGAGTTGCAGCTCAAGAAAGCCAGGTACTTTGCAGAGGAGGCTGATGGCTAATACGAAGTAGCTCCTAAACTGGTCAACCTGGAGAGCAAGCTGGAGAAGGCAGAGGAGTGTGCTAAGGTTTCTGAACTAAAATGTGGTGATCTGGAAGAAAAACTCAAGAATGTCACCAACAACCTGACATTAGCTGTAGGCTGCCTCTGTAAAGTATTCTGAAAAGGAGTTTAAGTATGAAGAAGAAATTAAACTTCTGTCTGGCAACATGAAAGAGGCTGAGACTCGTGCTGAATTTGCAGAGAGAACAGCTGCAAAACCGAAAAAGTCAATGACCTGGAAGAAAATCTTGCCCAGGCCAAAGAAGAGAACACGGGCTTATATCAGACAGTGGATCAGACACTAAATAAACTTACCAGTATATCTCCATAACCAGGAGAGTCTTCTTTCAACAGAAGCTCCAGACCTCTGCATCTTTCTCTTCTCTTGTAAGAAGTTTCGTTACTGTATCTGCACAAATTATGAATATCTGACCAAAAGTTTTGTAGTAGAGGAGGTTTGAGCACCAGTTAAATCTAACTCTTTCCCCCCCACCCAAATGACACCAAATTTTTCAGCTCTACTTTTATTCTTAAATTGCATTTATTTCTAAGCTGGGCAGGGTGTTTCCTATTGAACATTAGTTTCTTAAGACTGAAGGCATTTTTTTTTCCCCTGGGAGATTAGTCAAACCCACACTTTAAAAACATACACTCTAACATCTAGTCACTGGTCAATTAAAAAAGTTGAAGAATAGAACCTCTGGGCCACTGTTGCTCATACTACAGGAAGCCAGGACCCATCACATTAAAATGGGTGATGATTTTCCATCCAGAGCAGAAAAAGGGGGAGTTAGGCTATTGTGGGAAGCCATGAACCATAGACTAACTTAAGCATTCTCTTTTTCACATTCTACCATGCAGAACCAGCATCTTCTGAATAGTCAGCATGAGAATGCTTAAGAAATAGTCATAATATTTACTCTGTTGTGAGGCAATCCACTCAGCAGGAGTGAATATGGTAGAATTCAGTCCTGTTCAGGAAGCCATATCAAAAAGCCTGCTAGCCATCAATAGATAACAAGAGCATGTTTTCCATTAAGTATCAAACAGAAGGTGGGGAGCTCTCTGGCAGCAGAGATACAGTAACTGTCCTAACTTCTCCTCTATGCGTTAGGGAATGGTAAATTGAATATTTACTTATCTAGGACTTTAATTCCTTTGTCAGGACCAAGTTAATGAAAGACAAGAAAACTCCTGATTCAACTGTATATAGAGTATTTTATAGACACAGCTGCACGTTTGGCTTTGTTATATTTTTGCTTCTTCAGTTAACATCTCAGCTGAAACACTCCATATCCCCCAGCAGGGTGGGGGCAAGTCAAGTTTACAGTTCTGACTGAAAATCACCCTGCTTCTAGCTTCCCCAACTCCTCTGCCCCTCACTCCTATTTACTGGGCATTACACTACCCAGGAGATGCACTAGCAAATTGTGCAACGGAATAAAACCCACACTTTTCATTTAGATTCTTGCAACTATATCATATGTAATAGTATCACTTTTTCTACATTTTGGTCAAATAAATTTTTAAGTAAACTACAAAAATGCTAGGCAAAGCAATTCCATATAAGAAAAATATTGAAATATATAATATAAGGGGACTAGGAGAAAAATATTATTGTTTAGATATCATACAATTCTGTCCCCATAAAGTTCAAAAGAATCACCTGAAACTTTTTAATTGAATGTATTGGGGTGACATTGGTTAATAAAATTATACAAGTTTCAGGTAACAATTCCACTACACACCATCTTTACATTGTATTGTGTGTTTACCACCCCAATTCCAGTCTCCTTTCATAACTATTTATCCCCTTTTTACCTTCTTCTACCCCTCCCCACGCCCAGCTGAATATTTTTGGAAAGTGTAAGAGAATTCAGGAATATGGATGAGGTTCCAAAATCAGTGACTTACGCATGTATGGTGAGTGAGCAATGTGAAAACAGAATGAAATTGTTTAGTTCCTGGTAACATTGGACACAGTAAGTCAGATCAATCTCAAGTTTGAAAATAACTATCAAAACTTAAAAAAAGGAGGGGATATATAATTGAAGGTAGCAGAGAACTAACAAAATAGTGAAGAATTTTAGGAGTAGTTCAGGGAAAGGAAATCCAGTGAGATAAGCTAAGCACTTGAGGCTGCATGGAGGACTTTTATTTATTTATTTTTCAATCTGGTGAAGTATTAGACTTCTTCTGACAATAATGATTTTAAAAGCGTAAAATAAAATATAGATTATTAAAGGAAATAATCACATAGTAATATGTTCTCAAATAATTTTTAAAAAATCATTAACACATTTGATAAAATATGACATCAAAACAAAAGCTGTCTTCATTTCAAAAAAGTGCTGAACTACAACGAAGTCAAGGATGGACAAACTGAATAAAAACAAATCAAAACAAAACAAAGAACAAAGCAACAGACACAAAACACACACAGGGATGGGAGACTTACATTACAAAACATTAAGCAACAGAGAGATGATGCAATATGTAAAGATAAAGCAGATTTAAAGTTTAGAAGTATTTACTATAGAAAAGAAGAACATTTCCCGATGATAAACTGATAGACGTAGCAGTCCTAAACATCTAAGCTCCTAGTAACTTACCCCAAAATATAGATAGAATAAAAACAACAGAATTAAAAGGAAAAGGAAGTAAATCCACTATGATAGTGGAACAATTTTGTACACATTTCTCAGTAAGTTATATATAAACATCAAGAAAAAGATAAAAAATTGGTTATTTTAAATGTAAAGTGTTTGAGCAGTGACTTCAAAACTAACTACACACAATGACCAATAACCATAAAAATATCATTCTCATTAGAATATGAAACAAATAAAAATAATACCCTGTACAATGTGATTTTATACACACCAAAATGGATAAAATTCTAAGACTGAACAATCCCAAGTGATAGTGAGGTGACGAAATGGTAGTTTTCTTAGCTTCCTGAAGCAGGATGAATTGTGGTAACTATATTGGGAATCTCTATTGCAGAGTTCACTAAATGTTAAAGTGTAGGTGCCCCACGAATCGGTATTTTACTTCTAGGTATGAACCAAACCGGAATGTGTACATCTGCACACTATGAGACATGTACACACCTTTTCAAAGCATCCTCATTTGTCATGGTTCCAAGCAGCAAACAATCGAAATGTGTATCAACAACAGAACAGGGAAAGCTATAAATGAATCACCACTATCAGTACCAGTGAGTCTCATATTTAGAATGTCACAGGAAAGTAGACAAACAAAATTCTATGAATGCAAGTTTCTATTTATATAAAATTTAAAAACAAAAAGTAATCTGTGGTATTACAAGTCAGAAGAGTGGGTACTTGGAGGAAAGATAATACAAAAGATGAACTTTTTCTTGCATGTTTAATTTCTACTTGTATATCCTTACGTGTGAAATGCTGTAATATGACAACCTGTCTTTGGCCACAGGGCCATCATATATCGACAAATTAAGTCATTTTTAAGTGCCCAAATCAAGTCACGCAAGTAAATTTCATTTTTTGGGCCATCATGTGTTGACCGTCTGCCTTCACTGTGCACGCACAATTATCAAGCCCTTACCGTGTGTAAGGTCCAGGTCTATCATTGATGGTGGTTATTTTTCCAGTGAGCTCTTTTCAGAGAGGCTATTTAAAATGCCAATTTGTGCTGATGTTGTACAATACAGTATTTTTCTTGACTAACTAACTATGGGCTCCTGGCTCTTCTACCTTCATTGATTATCTAGCATTCTTGAACAAAGACTACTGATCAAACAAGAAAGGCAAAATGGACAAACATGAAGGAAACTAGTTAAAGGGAAAGCCTACATGTCCTATGTCAGCATCACTCTCCCAGCCTAGTTCTGGGTCGTGTCTGTGAGGCCTGTGTAAGCACACTTGTCAGCACGTGCTGATTCAGTTGTGTCTCTGATCATCAGAATGAAAGCATGCAGTTGAGAAGGGTGATGCCCTAGAGATTCCTTTGAAAGATTGGCTATTCCTTGCCCTAGTTTTTGAAACTTCAAACTGAACTTGAAACTTCAGTAACAGCAAACATACAAATGTAAAATTTCAGAACAGGTAAAATCATTGTAATATTGCTAAATGCAATTCACTTTATCAGTGGCAATAAAATTTTTTTATCTGAATGTGATTGATGGAGTTTATAACAACTACCAGCCCCACAGAAGACATTATTTCATTTAAAATGTTATGTCAATATAAAAGTTATTTAGATTAAGTGCCTAGCATGCTTTTGAATGAAATGCCCTGTTTAACCACCTTTATTTTTGATATTTTAATGTATGATGACCCCATGGAATATCCTAAAACTCGAATGTGTTATGATTTTATAACTCAGTTTTCAGGTTATGAGATACTGTTTTTTTTAAGAATGAAAATTTAAAAATACATTCTATTCACATTTATTGATACTTTCTTTTGTTGATTCTACTATTTAATGGGTTCTTACCATGTACTAAGGAAAGCTAACACTCTGTTTTAGCAATGATGTTATAACAAATATTTAAAATACTTATTAAAATTTTTACTTAGATTTATGAATTTGATATATTAATGTAATATGTTTTGATACCAACACCCACAGTTAACTCTTTAAATGTTTAAAGATCACAAAACATGTAAAACATAACACTATGACATTTTCTATTTTAAGAATATATTTTCATATGCATATAGCAGCAATTTTCAAATGCTATAACACAAAATTTTTTAAAACATGCAATACCTGACTATTTATTCAAGAGCACCAACCTCTGTTCCCTTGTTCTGTTCTTTTATTGTCAAATAAAAGGACAACAACAGCCAAGACAGTAATAGCCATCCAGTGTGAATGAATCAAAATTATATCTATATTTCTTGTCAGATGGGCAAAAAGTAGTATTTTTGGTTTGCTGCAGAATTTTAGTAATTAGTTAATGTGTGCCATGAGATTTTAAAAGATTGAAAATTTCTGGTTTATACAAAATATATGTAAGTATCAGCAATTAATTTTTAAGTAAGTTGTAAGAGCAGCATAATATTTTGTAAGGTCACTTGAAGAGGTCCAACTTTGTAATACTTGATAGAAATGTCTGGGATACAGGGTATTCAGATTGATTTTGACCATTTAGAAAGCCTTTATTCGTACCTAAGAAATCAAGGATTAATTGTAAATAACTGAAAATCACTTTTTGTTCTTAATTTAATAAAACGATGAAATCAGCAATATTTTGTAGACATGCAGAAATAAAAGATTTGATACTAATGCAAAGAAGGACTGGAGAGATTTAGAATTCTTATTATATTGATTAAAATTATATAAGCATCTGTGCTTTCCAAAGCACCAAAACATAATGAAATAAAAGAGAGGAAAAATAAACAATAAAACGGAGCGAATCCACATTAAATATGTGTACAGATGTAAAGTAAATCCTTTAGCTTATAATCCACAGTTGTCTAAAGAATATAATGTGTGATATCACATAGATTTTCTTCTCTGCTTTTCAGTAAGATGTGTTTTTTCTTCTGCTCCAAAGATTAAATAAAAAATATACAGTATCCAGGCAAAGAAAGTAGATGAGTCACTTATATGTTAAGGGCCATTTTCGTTGCTTTGAAACTCTAATTTAAAATTTTCCAAATTTGATCCTATCTCTTCCCTAATATAATATATTAGCTAACAGATACAATATTTAAATTTATACCACTCAGAAATAATACAATTTTGTGGATAAGTATATTCTAGTGCTTAGATTATTATTAACTGACTTATGTACCTGTGATATATACTTTTATCTTTTATTCATATGTAACATATATTTTAAATTTAACAAAATTATAATATTCACTTCTAAGATTACTTTTTCTTGCCCCCCACAAGCTATTTTCTGTTTAAGAACTTTATTTCTGCTATGTATTGTTAATATTCATAGGCTTTTGAGCCAAGTTCCTGGATGTTAAATACGGCTCTGCCCTCTGTTAGCTGGACAACCTTTGACAAGTTCCTTAAAACTCTCTCTGTCTCAGTAATGTTACCTATACCTGAAAATAATGTTCATACCAATTTAATGGAATCAATGTAAATATAAATATATATATATATATATATATATATATATATATATATATGTATATATATCTTGCCTTCAATGGTGTGGCTCAGTTGGTTGGGCATCGTTCCACAGGCTGAAGGGTTGTGGGTTCAATTGCTGGTCAGGGCACATGCTTGGGTTTCGAGTCTGGTCCCTGGTCACAGGTGTGAAGGAGGTTGATCAATATTTCTCCCCCTCTCTTTCTCTCTCTTTCTCCTATTTCTAGAATCAATAAAAGGAAAAAAACAAAACAAAACAAACCTAAAGCCCCTTAGAACGTTGTCAAGCATATTGTATATACAATAAATGTTAAACTTTTAACTTAATTTTACTTAACATAAATTTACTTCATATAAATTTACTCTTTATTTGACACATTACTTTGATAAAAAAGTAATAATACACAAAATGGATCTTCTATTCATTAATTTTATGGCAATATTCTTCTAATCAGAAATTTCTCATTAGTAAATGTAGAACATTCAAGAACTCTTCATTTTTTTAATCTCTCATGAACCCAAATTTATAATGGTCCACTACCTATACAGGATCCACATGTATTATTTCATCACTTAAAGATAATTCTGGGTAATTTTTGCATTTGTGGAATCACAGGATAATTTGATTTGCTCTTGTATCATACTGCATTTGATGACCAGGCTTCACTAAATGTTTTCCACATAATTAGATGTGGGGGAGCTTTGCCCTCAGAGCCCCCTGTCCGCAGTGGGTGAGAATAAGTCTATCAAGACATGATCTTCTTGGGGAGGAGAGGTGGCTGATCTCTCAAAGGAGAAGGACCAAGAGCCTTTTCCTCAATGGGCTTTTATTGGGTTCATTGTGCACAGGAATACAGGTAAAGCTCATCAATCATTGTCAGGCAGTTAGGATCAAACAATAGATAACATACAAAGAACTGAGGGCTTATTGTGAGTCAGGGTCAGTTAGCTAAAGGGCTATAAAACTTTGGGAAACAAACTCATTTCCTGATTGGACCCTTATCAGAAAATTGAGGGCATTCTTAGCAAAGCAGGTTTCACAGGGTTTTATGTATTCTTTCTTAAGTCTGATCTCCCCAGGGAACCTGCCCTTTCCAGCACAGGACTACACCTGCACCACCCTCTGTCATTGTTTCAGGCTTAAATCAGGCAGGGGAAGTAAGGCAGCCAAGAGATTAGGAGACTTCTTGCAGACAGAATGAGGACTCAGCCTATGTCAAAGCCGAGGGGCAAGGGTCCATCACCCCCTTTTTCTATAGCCCCCAAGTCCTTCCCTGAGGGCCTTTTTCATGACCATGCCTGTCCTAGGTCATCCCTCCCTTGAGGAATCTTACCAGACATTGTCTAACTGGTCAGGCTGCAGGACAAGCAGGGTAAAGTAAAGTGGGCAGAGGTGGCACCCCTGCCAGGGAGATAAGCTTTGTCTCCTTAATGGCTTATGGTCCCCAGGTCTGTCACTCAGCCTTAGCCATGGGGGTTACAGCTTCTGAAACCAGGCAGGGCAGTTCCCAATGATTAAAAAATTATGAAATTTTAATAATCTCAAGGTAACAATGAAGATTTTTTAAAGGAAGTGTTTAATAGGCTACCTACTGAAATTAGGCACTGATAAAGTCAACACAATATCACTTTAAAAAGGTTATTTAAGATTTTAAAACACACTGTCTCAGTTTTTTAAAAAAGTAATTTATTTAAGCTTTTATTCATTATAGTAAAGCATATTCACATAATTTTGTAGTTGCACCTAAGTTTAAATACTACTCCTCTAAAAGAAACAAAAGTAGATGACAAAACAAAGAAGTCCATAGGGAAACTTTTTAAGAATTTTTTTTGTAATTCAATAAAATGTAAGTCACTCTATAATAAACATTTTAATTTCAATTCCTCAGACATTGTAGGAGGTATATTACTGCAAAATATGAAATCTTCATGGAAATTTCAATACATATTTAATTTGAAGAATTATATTTATAAATTTAAAAAAATTATCGTTGTTCAGTTACAGATGTCCCAATTTTCCCCCATTGTTCTCCCCTGCCACACCCACACCTTTCACCCCACTCCCTCCCTCAGGCAATCCCTACCCTGTTATCCTTGTACATGTGTCCTTTATACATGTTACTTGACTTGTCCCTCCCCTTTCTTAACCCTGTTATCCTCCTCCACTCTCCCCTCTGGTTACTGTCAGGTTGTTCTTTATTTCCATGGCTCTGGTTGTATCTTGCTTGCTTGTTTTGTTGATTAGATTCCACTTATAGGTGAGATCATATGGTATTTGTCTTTCGCCACCTGGCTTATTTCACTTAGCATAATGCTCTCCAGTTCCATCCATGCTGTCATGAAGGGTAGGTGTTCCTTCTTTCTTTCTGCTGTGTAGAATTCCATTGTCTAAATGTACCACAGTTTTTTTATCCACTCATTTACTGATGGGCATTTAAGCTGTTTCCTAATTCATGTGGTTGTAAGTGCTGCTACGAATACTGGGGAACATATGTTCTTTTGAATTGGTGTTTCAGGATCCTTAGGGTATTACCAAAGTAGTGAAATTGCTTGGTCAAAAAGCAGTTACATTTTTAGTTTTTTGAGGATATTCCATATTGTTTTCCACAGTGGCTACACCAGTCTGCATTCCCACCAACAATGTACTAGGGTTCCCTCTTCTCCAACTTCACCAGCCCTTGTTGTTTGTTGATTTGTTAATGATGGCCATTCTGACTGGAGTAAAGTGATATCTCATTGTGGTTTTAAATTGCATCTTCCTGATGGCTAGTGATGTTGAACGTCCTTTCATATGTCTCTAGGCCCTCTGTATGTGCTCCTTGGAGAAGTGTCTGTTCAGGTCCTTTGCCTATCTTTTAATTGTATTATTTGTCTTCCTGGTGTTGAGTCATGTGAGTTCTTTATCTATTTTGGAGATCAAATCCATGTCCTAGGTATCATTGGCAAATATATTTTCCCATATGGTTGGTTCTCTTTTCATTTTGCTGATGTTTTCTTTATCTGTAAAGAAGCTTTTTGATTTGATGTAGTCTTATTTATTTATTCTTTCTTTTATATCCCTTGCCCAGAGACGTATCAGTGAAGATATTACTGTGTGGGATATCTGAATTTTCCTGCCTATGTTCTCCTCTAAGACTTTTATAGTGTCTTGACTTACACTTAAGTCTTTTATCCATCTTGAGTTTATTTTGGTATGTATAAGTTGATGATCTAGTTTCACTTTTTTGCATGCATCTGGCCAGATCTCCCAACACCATTTATTGAAGAGGCTCTTTTTCCTCCATTTTATGCTACTGTCCCCTTTGTCAAATATTAATTGAACATACAGACACAAGTTTATATTTGGGCTCTCTGTTCTGTTCCATTCACCTATGTGTCTGTTCTTATACCAGTACCAGACTGTTCTGATTTCAGTGACCCTTTAATATAGTTTAATATCAGGAATTGTAATTGCTCCTACTTTGTTCTTCTTTCTCAAAATTGCTGAAGCTATTCAGGGTTGTTTATAGTTCCATATACATTTTTGAAATGTTTGTTCTGTACCTGTGAAATATGTCATTGGTATTTTGATAGAGATTGCCCTGAATCTATACATTTCTTTGGGTAGTACGGACATTTTATTGATGTTAATTCTTCCAATTCATGAACACAGTATGATTCCATTTATTTGTGTCTTCCTTAATTTTCTTCATTGTTGTAGTTTTATGATTACTGGTCTATTAACTCCTTGGAATAACTCCTTTATTCCTGGGTATTTTATTTTTCTTGTTGCTATATAAATGGAATTTTTTAATAGTTCATTGAGTATGATGTTGGCTTTAGGCTTCTCATTTATGAGCTTTATTATGTTGAGGTATGCTCCCTCTACTTCCACTTTGCTGAATGGTTTTATCATAAATGGGTTCTGTACTTTATCAAGTGATTTTTCAGCATTTATTGATATGATAATGTGATTTCATTTTTCATTTAATTTATGTGATGTATTACATTTATTGATTTGCAAATATTGTACCATCCTTGTATCCCTGGGGTGAATCCCCTTTGATCACAGTGTATGATCTCTTTAATGTATTGCTGAATCCAATTTGCCAATATTTAGTTGAGGATTATAGCATCTGATAGGCAATATCAGTGATATTGGCCTGTAGTTTTCATTCTTTGCTATGTCTTTATCTGATTTTGGAATTAGGATGATGCTGGCCTCATAAAAAGGGTTTGGGAGCCTTCCCTCTTCTTGGATTTTTTTGAAAAGTCTGAGAAGGACAGAGACTAGCTATTCCCTAAATATTTTATAAATTTCTCCTACATAGCCATCCGGTCCAGGGGTTTTGTGTGCCAGGAGTTTTTTGATTACTGCTTCAATATCACTAGCTGTTATCAGTCTGTTCAGGCTTTCTGCTTCTTGATTCAGTTTTGGAGGATTAGATGTTTCTAGAAATGTTCCTATTTCACCAAGGTTTTAAAATTTCTTGGCATATAGTTGTTCGTAGTAACTTCTTACAATCCTTTGTATTTCTGTGGTACAAGTTGTAATTTCTCCTCTTTCATTTATGATTTTATTTATTTGATCCTCTCTTTTTTTTTCTTGATGAGTGTGGTTAAAGATTTGTTACTTTTGTTTATATTTTCAAAGAACCAGCTCCTGATTTATTGATTCTTTGAATTCTTCTTTTAGTCTCTATTTCATTTAATTCTGCTCTGATCTTCATTATTTCCTTCCTTCTTCTTACTCTGGGCTTTGCTGTTGTTCTTCCAGTTTTTGTAAATGTAGGGTTAGGTTATTTCTTTGACATTTTTCTACCTTTTTTAGGTAGGCTTATATTGCTATGAACATCTATCTTAGGACTGCCTTAGCTATGTCCCATAGGTTTTGGGCTGTTGTGTATTCATTTTTATTTGTTTTCAGAAACTTTTTGATTTCTTCTTTGATCTCATTATTAACCCATTCATTGTTCAATAACATTTTATCCAGTCTCCATGAATTTGATTGTTTTTGAGTTTTTTTTTTCTGTGAGGTTGGTTTCTAGTTTCAAGACATTGTGGTCAGAGAAATTGCTTGATATGATTTCAATTTTCCTGAATTGTTCAGGATTGTTTTGTGTCCTATCATGTGGTGTATCTTTGAAAATGTTCCATGTATATTTGAAAGGAATGTACATTTTACTTCTTTGGGGTGAAAGATTCTGCATATATCAGTTAAGTCCTTTTGATCTAGAGTGTTGTTCACTGACACAATATCCTTTTTGATTCTGTTTGGAAGATCTATCCATTGTGGATAGTGGGGTGTTAAAATCCCTTAGTATAAGTGTGTTGCTATCTATATATTTCTTGAAGTCCTCCAAGATTCTCCTTATATATTTGGGTGCTCTTATGTTGGGTACATATATGTTTAAAATGGTTATACCTTCTTGATGGATTCTACCCTTGAGTATTATGATGTTTCTTTCTCTGTCTATTTAATGGCCTTTGTTTGGATTTTTTTTTTAATATAAGTATTCATACCGCAGCTTTCTTTTCATGTCCATTTGTTTGGAATTTTTTTTATAGCCCTTCACTTTCAGTCTGTGTATGTCTTTTGTTCTGAGGTAAGTCTCTTGTAGGCAACATATATGCAGATTATGTTTTCTTATCCATTCAGCTACCCTATGTCTTTTGATTGGAGCATTTAATCCATTTACATTTAAGGTTATTATTGATAGGCACTTATTCATTGCAATTTTTCCCTTTTGTACCTGTATTCTTCCCTCTCTCACTCTTTTTCTTCATCTTCTTAAAGCAGTCCCTTTAACAGGTCTTACAATGCTGGTTTGGTGGAGGTGTATTCTTTTAGCCTTCTTTTATCTGGGAATCTCTCCTTATTTCACCTTCCATCTTAAATGAGAGACTTGCTGGGTTCAGTAGTCTTGATTGCAGTCCTTTGCTTTTCACTTGATCTTAGCCAAAAGTCCAAGAAGGGATTAGTCCTTTGCTTTTCATTCCTTGGGATATTTCTTGTCATTTCCTTCTGGCTTGTAGTGTTTCTGTTGAGAAGTCAGCTGCTAGCTTTATCGGAGCGTCCTTGTATGTTACTTCCTGTTTCTCCCTTGATACCCTTAAGATTCTCTTTTTGTCTTTGAGTTTTGCCATTTTAATTATGATGTCTCTTGGATTAGGCCTATGTGGGTTCATCTTGATTAAGACCCTCTGTGCTTCCTGGACTTGTATGACTTTTTCACTCATCAAATTAGGTAAGTGTTCCATCACTACTTTTTCAAACAGGTTTTCTATCCCTTGCTGTTCTTCTTCTCCTTCTGGTATCCTTATTTTATGGATATTATTATGTTTCATGTGTTCTAAAACTCCCTTAACCCCTCTTTGTTCTTTTACAGTCTTTTTTTGTTTTGTTGCTGTCTGGGTATTTTTTTCTACTGTGTCCTCCAGCTTGCTGATTCAGTCCTCTATTTCATGTAACCTGTTTTTATTTCCTTTCTGTGTTCTTCATTTTCTCCTGGCTCTTACTGATAATTTCTATGTCCTTTTTCATTCTGGTCTAGTTCACAGTAAGTTTCTTGCAGCTTCCCTGGAGTTCTTGGAAGTTCTCACTGAGCTCCTTCAGCATCCTTATAACCATTATTTTGAATTTGATGTCTGATAGTGTGTTTGCCTCAATTTCATTTAGCAGTCTTTCTAGGGATTCCTCTTTTAGTTTGATTTGGGGTTGTTTCTTTGTCTCCCTTTTTAGGTAACACTTCTTGCTTGTTTCTGTATGCTAGATTGATCTTCTTTGACTCTCTGTCTTTGTGGTATGATCTTCAGCATTGGGAGGCTAAGGGGACTCAGTGATGCAGTCTCCTTGGTCACCTGAACTTGATACTGTTGCATTGCACTTTAAGCCTTTTATGTGGGTTCTCTGGTTGTGATTGGCTTTTGGTTGCTGGGTTGTTCTTTGGTGGGTTCTTCTTTCCAGCTGATTGGCTGAGAGTTCCTCTGTCCTCCATGCCTTGTACATTATTGTACAAGTGCCATAACAAAATCCAAACAGCCCAGGAAACAGACCCACACCTGGAAAAAGAACACCCACCCACGATTACACTATCAATAGCAAATGAGCCAATATTAATAACAGTGTAAAGACATTAAGACTAATATAGGAAAGGAAAAATGAGTATGAGATGACTGAAGGAAAAGATGTTTTGTGAGCATAGAGGAAGGGCAATAATAAGAGTAGGGAAGAGAGAAAAGGAAAACTGGAAAAGAAAACAAAATTTGCTTTGTAATTACAAAAGGGGTGGAGAAATGTGGAATGGTGTAAGAGAGGGGAAGTATATAATATTAGGTTAAATCAGAATATAAAGAAAAAATATATATGTATATATCTAGTGAGAGAAAAAACAGGCAACCACAACAAATATGTATATGTATATATGTGTATAGACACATACACACACCGAATTGTAAAAACAGCTCCACCCCTGAAATATCAATAACCAATGAGGTAAGATTTATATAGGTGGGATGGGAATAAGAGGGCGAAAGGAAAGACAGAATATCTTAAGAGATGTCTACAGGATAGGGAAGTTATTTTGAGAGGACAGAGGGAGAAGGAATACTAAGGGTGCAGGATAAAAACCTGGCTAAGACAGGAAAAAAATAATATTTAAAATGAAAAAAAGAATGGAAAGGAAAAGGCAGAGGGAAGGCAAAATGGAATTGGAATGGGGAAACAGTGAAATTTGAGATTTGAAATACAAAGACAGTCACTATCTAGAAATAAGGTTGAAGAACTGTGACAACAACCACCTTATCCATAACCTATGAACAAAGCCTGGTAAAGATGGAAAGAGAAAAAGGGTTTTTAATGAATAGGAGAAGGAATGTGAAATGACTAATGACAATCACAAATAGTTTTGAGAGGGTGGAGTAGGGGGCAATAGTAAGACTGCAGAATAGAATCAGGTCGTAGCAAGAAAGAAAATAAAATTTAAAACAAAAATGCAAAGAGGGAGGAAAGAGGTAGTATGGAGTAACAGAAGGGAAGAGCATTACATGAGATTTGAAATAAACTATATTATAAAATCTGGTGCCATATTATGCCCAAACTTGAATGATACGAAATGAATGTTAAACAGGGATGCAGGACAGAAGACAGTGCCTTGCTGCACTCATCTCTATTTTCTCTATGTTGCTGGGTTTAGTAAATCAGGACCTGAGGAGCTGTGTAGCATGTAGTGTCTGGAGAAGGGCCCTATCAATGCTTCTTCTTCTTTCCCTTGGGGAAATGTATGCAGCACGAAACTCCTGGGCCTGGCCTGGCCAGTCCGCCCAGGCTGTAATCCTGCAGGTGGGGGTTGGGTTCACCTGTTTGTGAAAGGCTCCAGTTGACTGCAGCAAATCTCAGGCATTTAACTCCTACCTTCCAGACCTGAGCCTGCTGTTCTCTCACAGGAGGTTTGGCCTGAATTCTGCACTCTGAGTTGCCCTCTACTCATGAGCCATGCTGGGTCAGGTCTTCCTGTTCTTTTAGTGTATTCTCTGACTCCAGTTTTTGGTTAGCGAAGCTGCTGCACCCCATCCATGTGCACAGGCGTGTGAGCCCAGGTCCCTGCCGAGCTCCCCTTTTAAAAACCATATCTCTATGGTCCCAATACTATAGCATGGATCCCTGGGGGTCCTGTTCTGAACACGCCGCTCCCCCCACAAAAAAACACACAGTCACTTATGCTCAGGGTTGGCCACCTCCTTTCAGAGACTCTGACAATTTTAGATAAAGTTCTCTCTGTATCTTTCCCAGATGGTGTTGAGAAGTGTCCTGCAGCTATGCTATTACACATGGTGGTGGTGGCATGCTGACCCCACTCCTTCCAGAGATCTGCATCCTTAGACATACATGCTCCCCCCATGCTGTTTCTGGAGCCCACACCTCCCAGGCCTTGTCTTGCCACCCTCGTAGCATGCTAGTCCTGAACTGATCTACAGGCAGCCAGATTCTATGCAGTCAGCAGTGCTGGGCTTGGCAATGGTGGCAGTTCTCCTAGAACGTCCTGGCCATCAGCTCCTGGCCTGTAGAAACCGGGCCATCAGCTCCAGGGAGCACTGAGAACTCCTGTGTACTCCCCACACTCTCATCCCAGTACATGCATACTCACAGATGCTTTCACTCACTCTCTGCTGTGTGTTCTCATTTTAAATCTGGTCCGCATCTGAGAGCAGATGAACGGAGCTGCCAGCTACTCTGCCACCATCTTGGATCAATTGTATATTTATTAAGTTAACTTTACACTTAAACATTGAAATTATCTAATCACATTTTAATATCTGACATTATGATGATAAATACTTCCATAATAATTTAAAATAGACAAAAATAATGGGCCTTGGTTTGTGGAGAACATTTTATAAATTTGACTACAAAGGCAAGGGAAGTTAAGGCAAAAGTAAATGAATGAGACTATAGTAAACTAAAAAAAGCTTCTGCACAGCAAAAGAAACTGACAACAAAACAAAAAGGACAGCAACCAAATATGAGATATTTGCAAACAACAGCTCCAATGAAGGTCTCATATTCAATGTTTAAAGGACTTATAAAACTCAACACCAACGAACAGTCCAGTTGAAAAATGGGCAGAGGAGCTGAACAGACACCTCTCTCATAAAGATATATAAATGACAAATAGATATTGATATATAAAAAGACATTCAAACTCATTAATTATTAGGGAGATGCAAATCAAAGCTACCATGTGATACCACCTTACACCTATTAGAATGGCTGTTATCAACAAGACAAGTAATAACAAGTGTTGGAGAAGTTGTGGAGAAGAAGAAACCCTCATCCACTGCTGAGGACAACGCAGACTGGTACAGCCGCTATGGAAAACAGTATGGAGGTTCCTCAGAAAACTAGGAGTAGAGTTCTCAATATGACCAAGCAATGCCTTTTCTTGGTATCTACCAGAAAAACTTGAAAACATGTATTTACAGATATATGCATCCCTATGTTCATTGCAGCATTATCCATGGTGGCCAAGACAAAGAGACAACCAGTGTCTTTTTATAGACAATTGAATAAAAAAGATGTGATACCTGTATACAATGAAATACTACTCAGCAATACAAAAGATGAAATACTATCATTTGTAACAACATGGATGAATCTTGAGCATATTATTCTAAGAAAAATCAGTTAGAAATAGCTAAGAACATATGATTTCACTCATAAGTGAGCTATAAAACTGAAACTCATGGACACAGACAGCAATGTGGTGGTTGCCAGAGAGAAGGGGGAGGAAGTGGAGGGGGGAGGGGGAACTACGTGTGGTGATGGAAGATGGTGTGCCTTCATGCGGTGGGCACACAGTGCAATATACAGATCTAGTATCATAGAAATGTGTACCTGAATCCTATATGTTCTTATTAATTAATATCAGCCCAATAAATTTAATTAAAAATAATATATTTTTATCCCTAACTACTTTCAGTATTTTAGGAATATAAATAAAAGTTTACCATTTAGAGGAGATAAATAAGCAACTACTAAATTTTTAACAAATTTTCAACAAATTTTCCAACAATGACTATTTCAATGATCTGTTATTGCTCAAAATATGATGTCCTTTTTTTTCTATAAGTTATAAGTTTGTATCACATCATATTGAAAAGAAAATTCCAGTGGTTATAGTGGCAATTTTCCTAGAGATTTTAATTTTATTTCTAAATATTTACCCAAACTATTCAATATATAAATGGATTTTATTCATTGTGGAACAATGGTATACTTTTTCTTTAATAGGAAAATACAAACAAGAGATTAAGTAAATCTGATTTCTATATCAATGAGTATTAATCTAGAAAGGATGACCCAAGAAAACCTGGAAATTATTTATACAAAATTGTGTATTTTTTCTTACATGTTTAAACTTCAGTCACCTTCAAAATATTCTCTATTTGATGCAGTGCACCTATGGAGACATTTTTCCACTGCTCAGAACTTGTCAATTTTGATGTGTTTTAGTGCTGCTGCCACTTTTTGTTTCACATCTTCCACGTTGGCAAAATGTTTCCCTTTGAGGACTTTGCTCATCCGGGAAACAAAAAAAGCCACTCAGAGAGATTGGGTGAATAGGGAGGGTGAGGCATGGGGTCATGCCAGTTTGGGTCAAAAACAGCTAAACACTGAGCGCGGTGTGGGCAGCTGTGCTTGTAAATCATCCATCATGAAATAGGCAAATAGACTGAAAGAATCTTCAAAAAGATCCACTGAAACAGAATACAGCTTCTCACAACAATGCCAGCGGGTACACTGATAGATGGCTTCCTGGAACACTCACCCTCCAGCAGAAACCTGTACTACAAGGGAACAAACCGCCCTCCAGAAGATAATTCTGGGTTTTTTGGGGCCCCCCTGCCCCATGCACATCATTTTGTGTGACACACCAGGAAAAGTTCATTATAAATATTTTCTATTGTAAAGACCCTCAGGTGGTTGAATTCCTTTAAAATTGTACCACCTTCTTCCTCTCTCCCCCATTCAGCTGTTTTTCTATTTTTATGAATGACCTACTAGAATAGAGATCTTTATAATTGCAATATTTGGAACATTGCAAGCACTTCCTCTTCATTAATACCACAATAAGTACATTGCAAGAGCTCAGAGAATGGTTTCTTGGCCAGAATTCTATTACCACATTACAATATTTATGTTACATGCTGATCTGTTTTCAAAACAGTGAGATTATTGACAACAGACTCTAGAGAAATTTTTATCTTTGTATTTCCAGGATCTCCCTCAGTATCAAAGAATAGCACTTCAATATATCTGTACAAATCAATGATTTAATGAATGAATGAGAATGAGGAAATCATTCATTTATTTAATAAATATGTGCAAAGTACCCATCACACTTACAATACTCTAGGCCCTATGAATATGGAGTCACATAGAGCAAGAATATCTGCTTACATGGAACTTCTGGTCTGTGGATTTCTCCCTCACTTCAAACCTCATGTATTTCTGAGTATTTCTTTACAATTAAAGCTCAGTGTTCAATGAGGTCTCCGGGTTTAACCTTGAAACACACACACACACATATTCACAGTGAGTCAAATATTGAGTCATACTCAAGAAATTTGTCACTTTTTCATGTGTTTTAACTGAAGTGAAAAAGTAGAAAAAGTTTTATCTTGGCCTAAAATTTAAGTACCATTTAGTATATTTTGAGTAATTCAAAGGTAACTAACTTTCGGACAATTTTATCTTCATTATCTACTTGCTAATACTTTCACTATATTTTTGCACTGATATTCATATAAAAGAGTTAGCCTCTTCATTGCATAAGCAATTTAGGTTTTAAAGTAAAGATAATATACATGTAGTATCTGAAAAAAATCACATTCATTTGCTCCAATTACTTTAAATGTCAAAAGCTCTGTGCTTAGATGAGCAGTATGTGCCTCCCCAATCAGGATGGAGCTGAACAGAAGTGGAATAAAAGCCTTAATGTTGATCTCTTGGCAAGTGGATGGGGGCAGCACTATTGAAATAAAAGTTCAGTTTCAATTATTCAAGTTTTGAATTTAAATAGAAAGATACACTGAATCAAGGATATGTTTTTTAAATGAGAAATATGGTAGCATGAACATAATTTTAGTATTCTTCCAACTGTAATAATTGTTTAACATATTAAGCAGAGTGCAAGATAGCATTGTCCGCAGGCACAAACAAACAGACTTGAAAAATAAGTTAAGAACAATCTAACAATAGCCAGGGGGGAGTGGGGAGGGGATAGTGGGGAAAGGGGATTACAGGAACTACTATAAAGGACACATGGACCAAATCAAGGGGGAGGGTGGAGGTGGGGGAGGGAGGTGGGTTCGGCTGGGGTGGGGTGGAGGGAGGGGGAGAAAAGGCAGACAACTGTAATTGAATAACAATAAGAATTTTAAAAAAAATAAGTAAAGTAGGATAAGTAGGTGAGCACTGTGGTAGACTTCAACACAATCTCCCATTTATTTCCGGAATTCTAAGCTCCTGAAGTTTTTTGACATCAGGTTCTTCCATTAGATTGTGAAAAAATATAGGGGCCTCCTTAATGAAAGTTAAACTTTGCACTACTAGATTTAAAAATGAGTATATTGTTAAAAGTTAACTGTTAAGTAGCGATAATAATTGAGGTTGTGAAAGTGATTGAGAAGCATTTCACCTGGATCAGTTCTCAAGAGAACATTGACTAGAATAAAAATGGGAATGGGTATTAAAAAACAGCTCAAGCCCTCTGCATTAACTAAGGAACTAATTGCTTTTTATTGTATGTGATAATCAAAACTAAGTGTTTTTATTTTTTAAATAAGAATCAGAAGACACACACCAACAGCTGCCCTTATTACAAAGCTTCACGTGCCTGGTGTGAAGCGTCATTTAATTACTCGTGTGCATTATAGATGGTGGGACTGGACAGATGTCAATAGTTGGTAGGGGTAGGGTGTTTACTCGTGTTTTTAATAAATTTTGCCCTGCAGTCTTT
The DNA here is from genome assembly GCF_022682495.2 of Desmodus rotundus. Classification (NCBI taxonomy): domain Eukaryota; kingdom Metazoa; phylum Chordata; class Mammalia; order Chiroptera; family Phyllostomidae; genus Desmodus; species Desmodus rotundus. The sequence goes on along the minus strand of NC_071388.1, from coordinate 69,168,678 downwards.
AGATATTCATATGGAGGTCGAAACTTAGAAAACGTGTTTCAAATAATGTAATAGGTCTTCTTTTTGTAAGAACTTGAAACATATTTTCATGTAGCAATAGTTTATTTATTTATATTTTCAATTACAGTTTACATTTGATATTATCCTGTATTATTTTCAGATGTACAGCAAAATGGGTACACAATAATGTACCTTACAGAGTGGTTCCCCTGCTTTGAAAACAACCCTTGTTCCAGAAAAAGAAAACAAAACTAAGACATTTATACAGGCATATTTCATTTTATTGCCCTTCACTTTACTGCACTTTGCTGATTTCGTGTTTTTTACAAATTGATTGTTTGTGGCAGCCCTGAATGCAGCAAGTCTATCAACACCATTTCTCCAATTGCGTTTGCTTATTTCATGTCCCTGCGTCACATTTGCAGCAACTACCACCCGGCAGCCATCAACTTCAAGGCAAGTCCCTCCGCCAGCAAAGAGATGAGGGCGTACAGAAGACGCCAATGATGGTGAGCATTTTAGCAATGAAATGTTTTTAATTCAGGTATGTACATGTTGTTTTAAATATATAATGCTACTAAACACTTCATAGACTATAATGTCAACATAAATTTTATATTCACTAGCATACCCCAAAATTCACGTGACTCACTTTATTTAAAAATTCACTTTATTGTGGTGGCCTGGAATCAAACCTGCAATATCTCTTAGGTGTGCCTGTATACAGTTTCAAAATTCTCTTGCCTATTATTTACTTTAGCCAGCTCAGTAGTAACCAGTTTTATATAAACTGTGTCCAGTATAGTGCAAGTAAAATTGGACAGTTTCTTCAGACAGGCCACTTTCCCTTTGGGCCGCTGATGTAAGAATCGGATGCCGCGGGTACTCTGCTCTGCACAGAAATGTATACATTCACAGCCAGAACGGGAATGTAACCCCAACAAAGGGGTTCATGAATGGCTGATGAGGACTGATGGGTAAATGTTTCTTCTTGTTTGGATGGACAGTTGTGAGATACTTTTCATTAAACTGCTTATTAAGACTGGCAGAAGGAAAGCCATTCATTCACTTGCAGGTTTGCAACCTCTGGGTCACATCTTTGAACCGATTGCATCTCCAGCTCTCTTTACTTGCCCTGCTATGTATTTCTGCTCTTCAGAACAGCATTTCCAAATTAACTATCACAAACAAGTATTTTCCCAGGGTTTGTTTTTGGGGCATTCAAGCTGAGAAATGGAATTCATCAATGGAAATTTTAGTTATGCGTAAGAGAACATTTATTGCTTAAAAAAAAGATAGGGCCCCAAGATAGTAAATGACAAATTTTGATGCTCTGGGTTACTTTGGGAGAAAAATACTACATATGTGAAATGTAGAGACAATGAAGGACAAGTCAGAGTCTCTCTGTCTGCCTTTCTAGATTGAACTAAACTTCTCCAGTCACAGGATGGCTCATATATTAATACATTTATTTTACATATTTTCATTAATTTTGTAAGAATGTTGAGGGCCATTTCATAAGATATTTTAGACCCCTAGGATCAAAGACAAGGCTGCACTGTAGCCCAGGAGAAAATGTTTGGTGAAAATTGTTGAGTTATTCATTTTGTCATTCTCCGCCTGGGCCATAACAAGGTTCTAGAACTATGCTGTTTAATTTGGTAGTGACTAGCCACACGTGCCTGTTGAGCTCTTGAAACACAGTAAGTCTCAATTGAGTGAGATGGGCTGTGAGTAGGAAAATTACACTCAGATGTTGGTGAATCAAGTTCAAGGGTTTTTAATTTTTTCAACTTTATTTTGGTTTGAACTTTTTCAAATATAAATGAGAAAAACATTTTATTTTTTAAATATAAAAAAAATCAAAAAAAGAAAAACAGAAAAAACAAAACCAGTGACACACATTAGATAAGAAAATTGTAAAAAGTCAATGTGAAGACCGCTGAGAAGAAAACAGTGCTCCAACTAGGGCACACTGTGGTCTCTCAGATTTTACCACCAGACTTTTTAACCATAAAATTGGCAGGAACGTATATGAAGGACACATGCACAAAGCCAAAGGGGGGTGGGATTGAGGGTGGAAGGTGGGGATAGCTGGGTTGGATAGTTGTGGGGGGAAAATTGAGACAATTTTACTTGAACAACAATTAAAAAAAAGAAAAAATACATAAAAATTCTATATTGATATATTTACCATAAACCAAATAAAAGGAAACTATGCCATTTAAATTCCTGAAAATATTTCTTGAAAATATTTACATGACAACTGGTGTTAGTTAATATCAAATCAGTTTGTAAAAATGTTAACATTTTTAGATATATACCCATTAAAACAAAAAAGTTACTTGCTTTGTAACTAATCACTTTCTAATTTTTAACATTTAGTTTTCAAAAATGATATTTAAGCATGTGTAGCTTTAAGTGATAATAAAAACTTTTTTATTCATTAATTTTTTCAGAAAAACACTAAGGTGCAAATTAAAATAATTTCAAATATTAGAGAACAAATTCTTCAGTTACCTGGAAGATGCATAGTGATTATTTTGAAATGTTTCTTAATTTTTTTCTGTAAAATAAAATATACTTTTTAAAAAATATTTTATTTATTTTTTAGACAGAGTGGAAGGGAGGGAGAAAGAGAGGGAGAAAAACATCAATGCACAAGAGAAACATCAATTTGTTGCCTCGTACACACCTGCAACTGGGGACCTGGCCCACAGCCCAAGCATGTGCCCTGACTGGGGATCAAACTAGGGACCCTTAGGTTTACAAGCAGGCACTCAATCCACTGAGCCACTCTAGCCAGGGCTAAAATATACCATTCTTATATTTATTTGTTAGATTTAGAAAATAATAAACTTAAGTTTAACTGTACTCAATTGTTATTTTTCTTCATTATTTCAGTCCATATACTTTTGATTTCTTAAAAAATGTAAAAATGTATTTGTATATTTTACATAAGTAAAGTACACAGTGATGGCAATAAATAATATATTTTAAAAATGCAAAATATGAGTCCACAAAACTAAAACAGGAATAATAATTATAATGACAAAAGAAATCTTCCTTGGAGAAGAATACTGACCAATGGATATAGAAATAATGGAATTATGAATTAGGATATGTTAGGATATATTCTACATAAAATATATAATGAAAAATATTTTCTGTCTTAGTCTCCCATTCTCTCAGCACCCACTCAACAACCCCTCCATTAGTAACCTATGCATTAAATCATAACTTAATTCCAGGCATAACCAACATTTATCACAATTTATTGTACTTATAAGGTGACCTTAAATTTCTTTAATATAAATTAAAACTTTAAAAATCTATTTATTAGTAATTTCATTTGTAGTTTTATTTTTGTGTAATATTTGTGAGGCATAAAAACAATGATTGATGAAAGATATTGTTCTTACACATCATTTGATACCATTTCTTATTTTTATATGGTTTTAACAATTTATATATCATTATAATTTATTAATTGACTAGGATGGATAATATTTTCCTGTGAATTCACCTGGGCTTAATGTTTTGAGGGAATGTATGGTGTTTCACAACATTCTCTAATTCTGCCACAAAAATTGATTTGTTTATATCTCCTAGCATTTATGTGGTATATTTTGATAAGTCATTAGTCCAGATATTCAGGAAGAAGTATATTTGCCTAGTTGAGAAAAATAGGTTTGTGTGATTATTTCCCTCAAATAATTGTTGAGCTTGCTCCCCATTTTTCTTCATTAGAATGCCTAGTGAATGATCACATCATTATTACATATAATATATATGGTTATGGCTTTTTCTGTCTCATGTATTTTTTTTTCTTTGTGCTCCTTGAAGGTCAATCATGTAAAAGATTTTCCCTTTCCTTTATCACTGAGTGCTTCTTATATTTCACCTTTTTCTATACTATTCTTGTTAATCTCTATTCTATGATATTTCTGAATTATGGTGTTTCATTGACTTCTGTTTTGTTGATTGTTTGCTTAATTGTAAATGTTTGACAATTTTTCACTTGCTGCTTGGTAGTAGCTTTCCAGTAAATGTTCTTCATCTAATGGTAAGGTTTGAGTCTTGTCCACATTCACATATTTTTTTCTTATAATACTTTAGTTGATTATATCCATGTTACTTTTTTTCTTATCCACAATTAAATAAAAACTATTTGGACAAACTAGTGATTTTCAAGAGGTTTCTGTGTATGTGTGAATGAATGGAAGGCATAGTGGTCTTGCTTGCTACTGCTTTGCTTCCACAGGTAGATTTGTGTTCTCTGTGTGATCTTTGGTAAGGCCTCTGATTTTTCCTTGCCAGAGTAGATCCGGTGCAAAAGTCTTTCTTTCATCAGCCCTGCCCATCTCAGTACCTGCATGCATTATTGCTAAAGACAGACATGATTCATACAATGGAGTGAAGTCCGCACCTTCAGAAGGTATTTATTTCCTAATAACTTTGTCAGATGCGATGCAGCTGAGCTCTCTTACCCCTCTATTTGCTTTTAAATTTTCACTTCTCTTCTCAAGACTAGCACCACATTTCATTGTTTTGGGTAGCTCATGTTTTTTACGGAATTTGAAGTTTGTATATGTATTTTTGGTTTTGTGTTTTAAGATTGATTTCTCAGTTTTTTTTTTCTTTTTGGTTGTTGTTTTTCATATTCTCTTTATCGCTTTTTTTGTGTTTTCTAGGAGAATAAGTAGAAAGATGCTGAACTAAGCAATCACGTTTCTGCCACAGTTTTTGAAATAATTGGAACAGATATAAATACTTTTAAAAAATAACCAGATATATAACCTTTTTCTTCTGGTGTGAACTTTAAGTTTGAAAACAACATTCTTCAAAGCAGAAAAATGCATTATCTTAAATTGTTTGATTTTTATTGTAACCTAGTAATAAAAATCATAAAAAATTGTTGACACCTGGTTTTAAAAATGAAGTGCCACAAGTTCATGATTATACCAAAGACAATACATGTCACTCTGCTTTCATGAACCATGGTTGTAAAATTCTGAAGGATAATGTGTTATAGAAAATTAAGAAATGAGTTCTAATATGGATCAGCATGAGGTGAAACTGAAGACCCATATGATCATTTTTTAGGAATCGTGCATTGTTGTTTTTATTTCAAAACATAATAAATGAGAAAAATGTTTTGTTTGCAGAATTTGCTTTTTTAGGAATTTTATTAGGTCTATATTTGGTAAGCGTGAGGAATACTAGCCTTTAGCAAACTCCACTCTACATTAAGTTTGTTTTTAAGTTTCTGGTATTTTATTTTCTATCCCAACTCTGTGAGCTAATGAATATTTCCTGTTCATGCACAACCAGAATTGCAATTGCAAGTGAAATATTTGTTTATTACTCACTTATTTATTTAAGTCTTTTGGTTGGGTAGGAGATGGTTACTGGGCATCACTGCTTAATTTGTGGGTTTTTGACACATCGCATAAATCCTTGGGCAATGATGCTGCAAAATGAATTTTTGGGTGATATAAAGAGCCACATATATTAGAATGTTGAAGACAATATAGAGCCATATATGTCAAATGAGTTATTGGATGACAGGGTTTGCGCTTTGCTTTTAGTTTAGAATAGTCAAGAATTTCATTCTTTTTGTTGTTTTTAGCAATTGTAGGGAGCTGAAAGCAGGATATGAAAGCTGCTGAGAACTGGATATGGACTGGGCTCAGCTGTAAGTGTGGCCTATAAATATTATAGAAATAATATAAATTATTATATTATTATAGAAATATTATATACAGAATATAATATAGAATATAATATAGAAATGTTATATTTATATATAGAATATAATATAGAAATATTACAGAAATATATAAATTTTTGGTTTATAACCACTAAACTTAGTTTAATACATTTAATAGTGTGGTGTTGGGTTGGCCAAAAAGTCCATTTAGATTTTTCCATAAAATAAAGGACACATTTTTCATTTTCACCAATAACTTTATTGATTTGGAAATTTTAAATATGTTGGCTATCCTGCATTATTAACTTCTAGTGGGTAGAGGTCAGGGGTGCTGCTAACCATCTTCCAATGCACAAGGCAGTCCCTCAGCAAAGAATTATTTGGCCAAAATGTCAATAGTACCAAGAATTTCAAAAACCACTCTTGACGTGTTCAATCAGTCACAGCACCTTCTCCATACACTGCACAAATCTTTTTCTTTTGCATTTCAGTTGCATTTTTACCTTTCTCAAAATACTAAAGCATAATATGCCAAAATGTTGTGTATATTCTTCCATTTTCAATATTAAAATGGCTGCACAAAAATTCACCAATTTTGATAAGCCTTTTTTAAATGCATGCTGATATGTTGTGGTGCATGAGACAATACACTTTGGGAGGGATGAGACAAGATCTCAATTGTGTAGAAAATTACCAAATAATATAGTGAAGGAAAAGAGCTCATTCAAATATTTAAGCAATAACATCTATCAAATGTAATTTACAGTGCTAGTACTGCAACTTCAAGAATTCATTGTATGTATATGACCTTGTGCTATTTATCTAGTAAGAGGCACAAGACTTATACCTGAAAAGCAAATAAAAATCCAGAATAACCTAAGCCAGCTGCCAAACTGTCAATACCTGAAGTCAAACTTCTGATTTTTTACTGTTTAAGTTGTGGGCATTTTATTGTTCTAGACTGGTCAATAAAACGAAGTGACTACAACAGCTGCAGAGGGAAGATGATTCTTAGCAGCAACGATGTGTGCGCGTACCCGTGCTTGCTTGTGTGTTAGTGTTGCACAGTTTGTTTTTATTACAAATTAACGTATTAAGAAAAAAAATAAAAGGTTGAGCTAAGAGAGTTTTGCATGGTATGCCAAACAGAATCCATTCAGGACTCTAGTAACAGTAGTTAATGAGTAAGGGTGTGTTGCAGAAGAAGAACTTAGAAATTAGGAAGCCCGATATTATCTAAGAGAATGCCATCAAAGCCTACTCAATATCCCCTTCTAGAAAAATGCATCTTTATTTCCTTGGAATGTAAGTAAATAAGCTCCAGGGAAAGAACCATCTCTCTTTCAAAGCTGTTTGTTTACACAAACAACTTTGAAACAATAGTCTGGAGGATACTAGTTGTTAATGCGTAGATGTACAGGAAGGTAGGTGAGAGACCCTTGGAGAATGGTCTCTCAAAACAAAGTGATTTGTAAAATCTCCTTTATTTCCACTAACCTGGTTTGGATATTGCTTTTCTATGTATAGTCCTCTTACCATAGGAAGTATTAGATTCACCAACTCACTCTAAGTTTGGCAGGTAAAATACCAGATACCCAATTAAACTTGAATTTCAGATGTACAACCCTTTTTTTTTTTTTGGTATTGGTATGTCTCATGCTTTATAAAAAGCACTAAAAATGTATTCCTTGCTTATATAAAATTCAAATTTAGCTGGGCATTATGTATTTTAGTTGCTATATCTGACAACTTTAATTCCCCATGAAACCAATGAAGCATATTCTTTGGTGTGCTTAATTTGAAATATTTCTTCCAAGGCCCTGGGACAGTATCTAGTAATCTTATACATGTAACTTTGAATTACTTCTCTTAAAGATGGTTTCCCAAATAGTTGAAACTTCCAGCAGTAGAAATCCTGTATATTCTTCTGGGCCTAATGATATCATTGAATTTACCTTACAATAATAAGAAAATGTACTCCCTGGTAGATAAAAGAAGGCATCATCTGTGTCTGAATTACAGCTCAGAACTTTTTCTAATGCATGTATGTGCATGTAATATTTTATTTGGTAAAGTCTATTTATTTTACAAATTCAATTTCAGTTTTTAAAACCATACCTTTCAAAATTTATGCCAATATATGCATTGAAAGGGCTAAACTAAGGCTGAAACTTTTTCAAAAGCATTCAAAACAGAAACTTCTTCAGAACTTTATCATTGGGATTTTGGGCCTGTTTCCTTAGTGAATAAATGAAGGGAGGGGTGTACTAATTCCTACGTGCTTTGTATGGATTATTCCAATTCTTCAGAAAACAATTCTTTGAGCATACTGCTAACACCAAGTCAAGTCTTTCAGCCTACCTGGTGTTATTCTTTATCCTATCAGCCTTCTGGAACTTGCTACGAGATGCCAAGACATTGTTTATTAACTTTTGATTACCTGTTTTCTTAAACTAGAATATAAGCATACATCTTCTATCCTGTGTTCATTGCCTTATTTGCATCACATGGCATAGCACCTGGAACATGGGAGGCTATCAAATATTGAAAAAGTGAATACATTGAATATACTCAAGTACTATTTGGTGTCGGTTCCTGTGCTAAGGTCTCAGCCTCCAATGTTAATAAAATTGCAGTCATGAAGTTTAAAATCAGGTCAAGGAGACAGCTAGTCTGAAGGCTGGTAGGACTTATTATTTCAAGTAATACATACATAAAACTTTGGGAACACAATGTTTTTAAGTATCAGAAAAACAAAGAAGACTGTTTTTATTATTATTATTATTTGGTAATGAAGGTTGCTTGGATTTGCCTTGTTGTCAACCTTCTCTGTGTCTTGATTTTATAGAAACTCTTTTCTGTGACCTTGTCCTTCGTTTATAACAAATACTTGCTTTTAAGAGAACATTTAACTAATTTTAATTGCTTTCTGATCACCTAAGGTTATTATCTTCCCTGGAAACTCTCAGAGTCATAGACTCAGACTTTTCATACATTTTGTTCGAGGGCAATCATCTATCAGCCCAGGCAAAACAGTCTAAGGGGGCAGATGCTGACTCAGACCCTCCAGCTAATGACTCCCATAGTTTGCCCTTGTCTTACTGTCTGTCTACTAACATTAGTGTGTGCCTTTAACACTGTACTTTATTCCTCATGATTCAGACAAAATCCCTAGGCATTGCATTTGACATCACCTATAGCTGGGGACTGAAAGCAACCATTTTTCTGTGCAACAATACAAAGTCTTTCTTATATAAATAACAGACTTAGTGATGATGCAAGACAACACTCTTAAAAACACATTTTAATTTATTTAGGGAATATGCTAAACCATCTGCACAACCATAGCCAAACTATAAGTTTATCAACACATCCATTTTTGAAAATTCATGCTATATATAATATATTTCTAGGTAAAGACCTATGGCTAAGTATATTATATTTTAAAGGTGCAGTATTTGTAATAGGAATTACAGAGACTTCAATTTGACATGTTATATAGTGGTTTATACCTTAGAACTAAAAGGTCTAATATTTGAAGACTCATTTGCTAATATATTAGTTATTATTTTCAAAGGGAAAATCATTGGTAATATTTGAATATTTTCTATTCAGACTCTAAAATAAATAGATGCTTCTAGTCAAATTTGAAAATATATACTAATTAGCTATAAACCCAGCCTACCAGTTCAAAGATAATTTACAACTCTTAGAATTCTGCTGCTGGTAATTTTTAATGGGATTAACAATGGTGTGTTGGAGCTGGCTTAATTAATCATGAGAGCCACTTGGAAACATTTGCAGCTTTATTTTATTTTTCCTCTTGTTTTTTTCCTTCTCTTTTCTTTCCCTCACTTGCTGTTTTTTCTGTTTTTCTTTCTTTCCACCCTCCCCTATCTTCCTTCCTTCCTTCCTTTTTTCTTTTTGTAAAGAAATTATGTAGTGCTAAGGTATTCCATATTAAAATTTCTAATTTATCTGACCATTTCTTTTTCTATTGATGATATTTTCATGGATGTTTAGTCTAGTAATGTTGACTTTTAGCACAGCTATCCTATCATTTTGTAATAAATACAATACTGTTTGGTCTTATTTCAACAGGGGAACATTGGTCTGGATAGTTAATAATACTTACCTATCTTTTATGGATTATTGTAATCCCTCAGGAACCAAATGCTATCAAATTTGATAAAATAAGGCACACTCTATTGTTCCTTTAAAAAACTGACATTCAGCCCTGGCTGGTGTGGCTCAGTGAATTGAGTGTCAGCCTGTGAACCAAAGGGTTGCTGGTTGGATTTCCAGTGTAGGGCACATGCCTGGGTTGAGGACCAGGTCCCCCATGAGGGGTGCATGAGAAGCAACCACACACTGATGTTTCTCTCCCTCTCTCCCTCCCTTTCTCTCTGTAAAAAAAAAAAAAGTTTAAAAAAATGTGACATTCAAAGTTAAGTTTTCTTTTTTCTTTATTTTGACATAATGGACACACTCTGATAAAATAATAATAATAAAATATTGTGGCATGGTGCTACTCATGGCACTTGAGATTGTCCATTCACAACTGTGTCTCTGCAGTTTGTAGTGAACTGAGCAGCAGTGCGGAATGATGAGAGCACCATGTGTAATCTCTGTTGGAATTACTCAACCCTGTTACACCGCCAAAACAGTCATAGACAGTATGTGACCAAATACTCTGTATTCCAATAAAACTTTATCTATGAACACTCAAATTTAAATTTAATATAATTACCACATGTCACAAAATGTTATTCTTCTTTCAATTTTTAAAAACATTTTTAAAAATGTCAAAACCATTATTAGATTGCTGCGTGTGCAAAAACAGTTTGGTGGTCAGATTCCTTTTGCTCACTCTGGTTGTAGATCCATCCGTTTGCATTCTTCTGAGAATTATTTAGTACCTCATTATCTTTTAATTTAATGAATGGCTTGCTCAGTTTTTACTACTATCCATTTCATTTTTGTTGTGGACTTAATGTTTGTGTCCCCTAAAATCCATATATTGATGAACTCTCAGTGCAGCTTTATTTACAGATAGGGCCTAGGAAGAAGTAACTCAGATTAAATGAGGTCATAAAGGTAGAGCCCTGATGCAATAAAATAGATTCCTCATGTGAAGAGACACCCAAGGGCTCTCTTTTTCTCCCTCTTGACGTGCATGCACTGAGAAAGGGCCATGTGAGAACACAGTGAGAATGAGGCCGCACCGTAAGACCAAAAGAAAACCCTTACCAGAAAAGAAATTTTCTGGCCTCTTAATCATGGAACTTCAGCTTCCAGGACTGTGAGAGAATACATTTCTGGTTTTTAAGCTATCCAGCCTATGGTATTTATGGCAGTCCAAGTTGACTAATACAATTTTCTGTAGATACTTTAAGAGCTGAACAATTGCACCACCAAAAGGCTAATGTAGTGAGGTGAAGAATAGCCCCATGTTCACCGCATGCAGGGACTGGAGACATGCATTAGACACCTTCACCAACTGTTAGATTATTATTTTTGCACCTAATACACATATTTCAAAAGAGTTCCTAGAGTACATACTGTGTTGATGGAAGTGTGAAACAACAGCTAAGAATAAATTAGTATTTCATCATTCCATGATTTTGAACTGTTATGCTAAGTTCTCCTTGGAATTTTTGGGGGGTGTAAAAACAGTATGTGTATCTGTATATATTTATTTATGTATGTATTTATTTTTATTGAGGTATAATTCTCATACAACATTATATTAGTTTCAGGTACACAATATATTGATTTGATATTTGCATGTATTGCAAAAGATTACCACAATAAGTCTAGTTAACATTTATCACCATATATAGTGATTCTTTTGGGAATCTTATGGGAGGGTTTTTAAGTTTTAGACTTAAAACAACTCTATCATAAAATGTTCTGTTCTCTCAAGGTTAATAGGTCTCTATTTTCTTTGGTAGATTGTAAAAAGGCCCTCAATTTCAGATTTCTCCTTATATTCTTAACCTTTGTTATTTAACTTAGACAATAGATTAGTTTCAGCCATGTTATCTCGTTTGACCAACAGGATGCTAGAAAGCATGGTTCAAGAAGAAGCTTGATAAATGCTTACGTAATTAGATTTTTCTTCTGTGATTTTTTTTATCTCCATAAAAAAGACATACCTTGGCTCTCTGCTCCTCCTGTTTGACACGAAGCCACGTCTTTGTACACAGTGCCAGCTTCAACCCTGAGACACAGTGGTGAAGATCAGAGTGAACAGATTTGGCTGAATTGGGCTCCTGGTCACCAAGGCCACTTTTCACTCTGGCAAAGTGGATGTTGTCTCCATCAGTGATCCTTTCTTTGACCTCAGCAACATGACCTACATGTTCCAGTATGATTCTACTTATGGCAAATTCAAAGGCACAGTTAAGGCTGAGAACAGGAAGCTTGTCATCAATGGAAAGTCCATCTCCATCTTCTAACAGGAGCTCCTGCCAATATCAAATGGGGTGATGCTGGTGCTGAATGTGTTGTGAAGTCCAATGATGTCTTCACTACCATGGAGAAGGCTGGGGCTTACTTCAAGGGTTGAGCCAAGAGGGTCATCATCTCTGCCCCCTCTGTGGATGACCCCAAGTTTGTGATGGGTGTGAACCATGACAAGGATAACAACTCCCTGAAGATTGTCAGCAATGCCTCCTGTACCACCAGTTGCTTGGCATCCCTGGCCAAGATCATCCATGGGGTGACATCCATGACAACTTTGGCATCGTGGAGGGGCTCATTACCACAGTTCATTGCATCATTGCCACCCAGAAGACCATGGAAGGCCCCTCTGGGAAGCTATGAACGATGGCCGAGGGGCTGCCCAGAACACCACTCTTGCTTCTACTGGTGCTGCCAAGGCTGTGGGCAAGATCATCCCTGAGTTGAATGGGAAGCTCACTGGCATGTCCTTCCGTGTCCCCACCCCCAATGTGTAGGCTGTGGATCTGACCTGTTGCCTGGACAAAGTTGCCAACTACAATGACTCAAGAAGGTAGTAAAGCAGGAAACAGAGGGCTCCCTCAAGGGCATCCTGGGCTATACTGAAGACCAGGTTATCTCCTGTGACTTTAACAGTGACACCCACTCCTCCACCTTCAATTCTGGGGCTGGTATTGCCCTCAATGACCACTTTGTCAAGCTCATTTCCCAGTATGACAATGAATTTGGCTACAGCAACTGGATGATAGGCCTTATGGTCCACATGGACTCCAAGGAGTAAGAGCCCCCTGGACCACCAGCCCCAGCGACAGGAAGAGAGACCCTCAGCTGCTGGGGGGTCCTTGCCCCAAATTGATTCCCCAACACACTGAAAATCTCCTGACCTCCAGTTTCCATCCTAGACCCCCTGAAGAGGGGTGAGGCTTAAGGAGCCCTACCTTGTTATGTACCTATAAAGTTCAGTGTACTCAGCCAAAACAAGAAAAGACACTGCTCTTTTCTCACTGGTCTAAGTAGAAGGATAAGATGTGAGGAGCAGAGCCAAGTTGCTCAAGTCACCCCAGATGAGTTCATATGCTATCAGCAAAACCCATTTGAGATTAGACAACTTCTAGCCTCATCACACATGAGCTATAATAATAAACAATTACTTCTTAAGTCACTAAATTTAGCACTGCTTTTTTTTTATCCTCAATATCTTTCACTAGATGATAAAACATGATAAAAAACTGCTAATACCTATTGGGTATTTGCTCTGTGATGGCAATTACATCTTATTATATTTAATGTTTATACAACTTCATGAACTTAGTGTGATTTTTCCTTACTTAAAGATGGAAATCATCTTTATAAGATATTCAGCAAAAACTGTTGCTGAGCTAGGATTTTGACATACACTGGACTCTAGAACTTAGATTTTCAAGCACTATACTTTTCTGTCCTTTAAAATGAACTAAATATATTTGGCCTCAAAACTAAGATTTAAGATCCTTAGGATCTTATCACTAATACATTTGAAGGGTTTTTATTAGAATGTGTACATTTTGATGGAGAGTTACTGCTTTAAAAATTGAGAAAGTATATTTCACTGGTAGCTATACAATTCTTGTCTTGTTGGTATAGTACTAATTGACATCTTCAAGACTATTTCTAGTTTCATAGGCTTAACATATAAAATATTTGGGGTTTTTTTAGGGCTATATAGTCTACCTGGATGATGTTTAAATTATTCTTCTGTTTTTAAATTACGTATTATTTCCACATAATGAAATTTAGAAAGCTGTAACTAATTCTTTCAAGGTATTGACCAATTTATCTCAATTTTCTTTAAATTCTTTAGTGTCTTATACATCATAGTCATGAGGTATAGCTATTAGTGCTAATAATAAATAATAATCATCATAATATTGAACATTATATATCTTTTTTGTGTTTGGCTTATATCATTATCCCACTTCATGCACCTTTATTTTCCATGTTTGCCTGTCAAAAAGTTTAGTTTTCAAGGCCCAGTACAAGTGTGTCAGTTTTGTTGAAATTTCCTCTGATTTCTCATTCCAGGAATTATCTCTCACTTCTTTGAATACTTTAGGAATGTTTCTAGGATTTATTCGATGTTGTATTTTTTCCTTATTTATTTTATTTTCAAAGATTCCAAATCTACAGGAAATTGAAGGGGTGATGTAATAACCACTAAATATCCTTCACTAAATATGCTAATCTTTTTTAGTTTGCCTATTCATCTTTATACATATTTTCTATTATTTTTGTGCTAAATATCTAAAAGTAAATTAAAGTGTCATAGCATTTCTCCGATGGTATTTCAGTATGAAGAGCATAGAATAAGAGCATTCTCCTATATAATCACAATACTATCATCATATGTACAATAATATTAACTAAAATAGGATATTTATTTAAATTTGGCTAATTATAGCAATAATGCCATTTCCATCTGTCCCTCCACCCCCAGGATTTAATCAAGGTTTATAGATGGGTCATAGTATTAGTGATAATTAGGGAGATGATACTCCTGGAATGTATTAGTGTCATAATTAGCAATATTTCACCTGGAAGTGATTTGGCTTTAGAGGAAGGTGTTATTCAAAATATATGCATATGTTTTAGTGGGGCATTGAAGGAAATTGGGGTGATGGTAATTATAAGGTTGTGAATATAGATGATTTTTTGTTAATGGCTTGAAAGTCTTTTAAAAGCAAAGGGCACATTTAGATAATGGAAGTTAAAATTCAGGGCATAATATAAATGTCAAAATGCTTCCACAGCAGTATTTAAAGACATTATATCCTACAGGCTTAACTAGGCTGAAAATTGGGCCCAGGAATTAATTATAAGGGTAGTAGAGTTACAGAGGATATGGAATGAATACCATTTACAGGTATCTTAAGTTAATTCAGCTCCCTGATATGAAAAAATTAAGACTGATACTTGTCTGGGATGAGGACATTTGAATTATGGACATAAGGTCCATGAGTCCCTAATTTTCCTCTGTGTTGTTAGAAGAAACCTCTGACCACTGAGACAGTGAAGTGTCTCACCTCTTACATACCTCCCTTGTCTAGGAACCTTGTAAGGGCTCACACATGGATGTTTGCTCACCTCAAGTTTCTCCTCTGCTTCTGCTCATTGCCTCTAGATCAGTAATTAAGGTCAAATCAAAACACAGCATGAAATATAATACAATTCCAGCAAATTGCATAACCTTCTCAGTATATCCCTGGCAGGTCCTGAGTGAACATACATAAGGAGTTGATCTGGGAGGGTATATATGAGGCACTGTAGCATATAAGTTAGGTATGAGAGGATGTAGAATATAAGGCTGGATAGTAGAGATATTGTTGACTCCCTTGTGATTTAGCAATTTGTGTATTGACATGGACCTGAGGCTGGTTCTGATATGCTGTTGGGATGTTCAGTTAAAGCCTGCATGTTGGATGATGGCAGAACTATTGTGCTAAGAGGGACTAAGAGGAACTCTTGAAACTTCCCACTTCTCCATCCAAGATAGTAAGCCAGGTGTGATATATTTTCTTGAGAGGAATGTACCACATCAAAACTTAAAAGATGTAAGGTAGCAATGGTTGGCCCTTTCCTAACCCCATTTTCCTCCTCTCTCTGTTCCCTGCAAAAACTGTGGAGCATGGTAGATGATAATGGACTACTGTAGATATAAGAAGAGGGAGTTTTAATCCTAAACAGCTGTTATACCACATGATGCATATTTACACAAACACTGCATCTGATATTCTTCATGATGCTACTGATCTGGTGAATGAATTCTTCTCAATTCCTATTAGTAGAGAACATCACAAGTCACTTGCATCTTGGGTCAAGTCAATGAAACAAATTGACCCCTTCTCAAGGGTATGTCACTTATAGGTCATAATATAGCCTGCAGGGACTTTGATCATCTTGACATTACAGAGAAGAGGACATCATGTTGGACTATTTTAATGATATCATGCTAATTGGATAACTTGGAAACAATGGCAAGTACTTGGAATATTCCATAAGATATATAGGTGACACAAGTTGGGACATATATATTTTACAGATTAGGGGCTTGCTATACCAGTAAATTCTAAATTCTTTAGGAGTTAATATCAGATATTCTTGGAACTTCCCCTTTAATAAAGGCAGGATATTACATTTTACACTCTCTACCTGAAGAAACAGGCACCATGCTTAGAGACTTATTTTAGATTCCGAAGGTAATATATATATATAAATTTCCAAATACTGCTTTGACTTTTTCCTTGGATGCCCCCAAATACTTAAGCATATCAAGCTGTAATTCACACTGAACAGCTTGCTCAAGTCTTATGGCAGAAGATATGATGGCTCTAGAAATATTAGTGATACGGCATCTTTGTCAGCTCCCATAGGAGATTCTTGGTCAGTATGGATATTTAAGGTTCTAGAGCAAGGTTATGCTTTCTGTGGGAAAAAATAGAGTCACCATTTGAGAAGCAACTCCTAGCATAGGAGTAGGCCCTGAGCACTCATCCCATATATATATGGCTGAAACTTCTCATCATTAGTTGGTATTATTAGCTACATCAACTCATAAAGCTAGCTTTTGTAGAAATGTTACATTCAGGATTGGCCCTGAGCTTCCTTGTGGCCCTGGGCACAAGGAAGTTTCATGAACGTGGCCCGACTTCCATTCATATGATCTGTTACAGAAACGTCTCTATCCATTTATGCCCATGACATCATTGGGGTTTCCTTATGATCGATTATCAGAGGAGAAATAAATTGGGGCTCGTACAATCCCAATTTAAATTCACATGGTTCAGCTCACTATATAGGTAGTCATTAAAAACATACAGCTGCTATAATACAGCTCCAACAAGCAAGACCTTGAACAAAAGTGAGGAAGAGAAATCTTTCCAGTTACTAGAGCTATGAACAGTTCATTTGGTCCCCCTCCTGTTTAGAAGAAGAAATGGCCTAGAGAATATATGTTCATGAATTCCTGGGAAAGTTTAAATAATTTGGTTGCTCATTATTTATGTACTTATTAGTTTTGTCTTTTTATGTTATAAATATGCTTGATAAAAATACCAGCTTTTTGTTTTTCATCATTCTATACATTTTTGCATCAAGACATATGGGATTTAGTAGATTACTAGCGTGGCCATAAAAAAGTGCCATAAACTTAGTGGCTTAAGACAACAAACGTGAGTTCTCTCACAACTGTAGAGAATGGAAGTCCAAATTCAAGGTGCTGGCAGGGTCACTCTTTCCCCAAAGGCTTTGGAGGGAGGATTATTCCATGTCGGTTTCAGCTTCTGGCGACTCCTGGTGTCACTGGTTTGTGGCAGCATAACTCCAATTCCTGTCTCAGTGCTCCACGGCCTTCTGTGTGTCAGTGTACTTCCTATCCCTTATGAAGACCCTTTGACTGAAGTTAGGCCTGTCTTATTACAGTGTCATCTCATTAGGATCCTTCCCTTAATCTTCAAAGACTCTTTCTAAATAAAATGACATTCTGAGATTTTGGGTAGACATGTATGCTGTGGAGAACCATTCAAGCTGCCACAAGGTACCAAACTATATTTTGTGATTGACAGTTGACTTTTCTGTCTCTCTGACAGACTCATTTTAAAGTTGCAAAATGTAAATCTTAAGAATTTTACTTATTTAAAGGAACTCCTATAATTTTAGAAGACATATAGTATATAAATCATTTATATAGTATATAAATCATTTATCGATACAAGTTAGAGGTTTCATGTGCACTCATGTAGTTTCTTTAATAATACTATTTTAACATATTTAAAAAGCTTTTAAAAATAAGTTTAATATTGAAAACCCTTTATTGGGGTAGGTTATCAAGAAGATGTGACTGCTAGTTTGACCCATCAGCAGAACTTGGACAATTGGAGGCTACTCATTCCCTCCCTTGTGCTTGGAATGTAATCTCCATTAAACTTCCAAATCCAGAACCTGCCCCAAAACACAGACTTGAGGTAGTGACGTGGTGATGAGGCCACCTGGACTGAATATGTGACTAAACCCTGTTAAGCCTTCTGTGTATGTGACTGACCCCAGTTAAGATACTGGAGAATGAGAGTAAAAACTACTTATCTTGAGGTCACCCAACACAAACCTCCCAAGTGCCCTTGTTATTAAACCTGCAATCTACCATTCCTGAGTGATCTGCCTTTTTCTTTGGTTTTCCTCTGCCCTCTGTGTATGGGGGCCAACTTTAGGTTGTGCCCAGGAGGCTCTCTCCCAGGAAGTTGTGATCCTATAACTATAATGTTTAAGTTATAGAACATTGTTATGGCTTGATATGTGCCCCCCAAAAAGAGATGTTTAAGTTCTAACCCCTAATACCTGAGAATGTGACTGTATTTGGATATACAGTCTTTATAAAGGTAATAAGGTTAGTATGAGGTTAACTGCTAGAAGCAGCAAAGAAACATTCTCCCTAGAAGCATTAGTGAGAGTGTGGACTGCCGATCCCTTGATTTGGACTACTAGTTTCCAGAACTCTGAGGAAATAAATGTATATTGTTATAAGCCACCAGGTTTGTGACACTTTTTAATGGAATCATAGGAAACTACAGTCATAATTCTTTGTATCATAGACTACTATGCCTGCTCTTGTGATATAAAATGATTTACATGTCTTTATAATATATTTTACAATTTGCTTTTAACTACAGTTGACATACAATATTAGTTTCAGGTATACAACATAGTGATTGGACATTTATATACTTGTGAAATGTTTACCCCAGTAAGTCTAGTACCCATATGACACCATACATAGTTATTGCAATATTATTGACTATGTTCTATATTTTCTGCTCCAGGACTATTTTTATAACTGGAAATTCGTACTTAATCCCATTCACCTTTTTCACCCATCCTTCCATCTCCCCTCCTACCTGGTGACTATCAATTTATTCTTTGTCCTATGAGTTTGTTTGTGCTTCATTTGTTCATTTATTTTATGTTTTTAAATTTCACATGTAAACTAAATCACGTGGTATTTGTCTTTGATGTATTTCACTTAGCCTAATATCCTCTAGGTACACCCATGTTGTTGCAAATGGTAAGATTACACTCTTTTTCATGGCTTAGTAATATTTCATTATACTATTATCTCCTTTATCCATTCTCTATTATTGAACATTTAGGTTGCTTCAAAATCTCAGCTATTGTAAATAATGCAATGAATGTAGGGATGCATATCCCTTTTAATTTTATTTTAAACAATTTAATCTGTATGTTCACAGACTGTTTCTGAACTGTTTAATGATTGGTTGTTAAAATACAGCATAACATTCTTGGAGAATAGAAATATAATGAGAGGGACTTTCAACCTTTTATGCCCACAACACCATTGGTAATATCATCCTCACTTTCACTGCAAGTCTAGATAATATAACTGTAATTGAAGTGAGGAGTGAATTGATGAAATAAAAAGCAGGTCTTCCCATGCAATATTTATGAAGTGAAACAAATAATGACAGGCTGATTGATGTTGAAAGTCAACTTATATTTCATAAGATATATTTAATATAATTTGAACGTTTAGCATGGTTAACATATTTTTATAAAGTGGCATTTGTTTATGTGATTTAGTTTTTGTTTGCTTTTAGTCCTTTATTTACCACGTAGCCCATTTATTTGCTGGTGTCTTGAAATTCAATTATTTAACCTTACAAGCATGTACATTTAGGTTAATAAAAATGGGTTCATTGATTTATATTCGCTGCAAATTTCTCATTAACCAAGTATATTAGGCATCAAATCTTACGGGATGCAACACTGGAGATAGGTAATTGTTAGTTCCCTTTGAGAGTTCAATTTGCTATTCTTAAGATATTTGTACAATCAAACCAAATTCCAGTCTCATCACCTACACTTGGTTTTTTGACCGATAGTGACTCGAAATGTTAAATAATAGCTTTCATAATGTGATCTTTAATGTTAAGCTGATTTTAGATGATTAATTAAATTATTCTAGCCATTTTATTTTATTTTATTTTATTTGTTTGAGATTTTATTTATTTTTAGAGAGAGGAGAAGGGAGGGCAAAAGAGATGGAAACATCAATGTGTGGTTGCCTCTCACACGCCCCCTACTGGGACCTGGCCCGCAACCCAGGCATGCACCCTGAATGGGAATCGAACCAGCAACCTTTTGGTTTGCAGACTAGCACTCAATCCACTGAGCCACACCAGCCAAGGTTATTCTATCCATTTTAATAAAGAAAAAATAAATGTGTGCCTTTTTTTTCCCCAACCAATGTTGTGTTTCAACAAGACTATATTAATTGTAGGAATTTTGACGGTATGAATAATATTCTTTTGTCAAACCTTTTCTACCTTTTTAGACTCTGTTTTTAAATTTTCTTTTTAATTTTAGTAACAAACACATAATACTCCATTTATAATCTTAAACATTTTGAAGTTTGTAGATCAGTAGTGCTTAATATATCAACATACCATACAACAGATCTCTAGAACTTTTTAATCTTACAAGGTTGAAACTCTATTTTCATTAAACACTAATTATCCCTCATACTTACTCTAGCCCATGGCATTTTTAAACTATCTATTTTATTTTCCTACAACTTGTATTACTTTAGATTCCTCATATGTGTGGAATTATATAGTACATGTCCTTCTGTGATAGGGTTGTTTTACTTAGCATGGCATCCTCCCAGTTCAGGCATGCTATATATAGCATGCGGCAGGCTTTCCTCCCTTTCATGGCTGCACAATATTCCACTGTCTTTCATATCATCTTTTCTTAACTTTTGATCCAAATGTAAAGGTTTATTTCTATTAAATATGATGCAGTTGTTTTTGAGCCTAGGCATCTTATTAAAAGATTCTAATAAATTGTTTAAATTTCTTCCAGTTTCCCTATATTGATTTATACAGTTTTACTACAAAATGCTTCTCATTCTCCTTATCTGTCAACTTCACATTAATAGTTTAGATATCAGTGTGCTATAGTAATTTAAGTTCTATATTATCCTTTAATCTCTCTATAATACCAAGGAGTGATGAAGGATTCCAGATTTAAAATGTAAAATTTCTAGAACCAGTGCTAATTTCAAATATGGGCAAATACAATCCTATATATGCAGTGTGTGGGAGGTGAGCCATAAAACTATTAGTTAAGCAATGTGTCAGGAAGCAGTTATGTGCTTAAAACACTCTGAGATTCATTCATCTAAGTTGTCCCTAATGACCTGTATTCATTAGGGTTCTGTCGAGAAACAAAACCACTAGGATATAAACAAAACCAGTAGGCTATCTATAAAAGGAGATGTATTATGAAAAATTTGCTCATGTGATTATAAGAGGGCGAGTCCCATCATCTAGCTGGAGTCTGCAAGCCGAAAACCCAGGAAAGCTGGTAGTATAATTCAGTCTAAATCTAAAGGCCTGAGAACCAGGAAAGCTGATAGTTTAAATCCCAGTTTGTGGGTCTGTCTCATTTCAAACAGGTAGGCAGGAAACAAAATGGGCAAATTCCTTCTTTCTCTGCCTGTGTTCTATCCATATGCTCAATAGAGTGGATAATACCCATCCACATTGGGAAAAGCAAACTGCTTTAGTAAGTCTGCTCATTCAAATGCATCTCCTTAAAACAAAGACAGTTATAAGGAAATAGTTCTGCCTAACAAGAAACAATGATCCCCCTTGCAACCAAAAACACACCAATCTCTTGCTTTCTTTGAGTGATGTTGACTTCAGGATATACTTATATAAAAATATATCTCCTGATGAAGTTTTAAGTTTTATATGTATATAACATATATATTTATATGTTTATATAACATTTATATATAAAAATGTTATTTAACATATATAAATTTCTGAAGGTCTGAGACATTATTATTTTGCCTGAATTGGAATGTTGTAGGTTTTCCATTGACTATAACTACAGGGTGTGAGGGCGTGGTACCATTAAGAGACATATTTAAGGATATTCTCTATTGTGGACATAACCTCCTTACCTCCATTGTGGAGTAATTTCTAATGTCTTCTTGGCAGGCAGGATTAACTATTCCAGTTAACAACATCAGCATCGAGAGCCCTGTCTTAAATTCAGGTCAGTGGAATTGTTGTATCTCATGGTAGAGGGATTCCTCTCTCTGAAACGAAAACCTCTACAGAGGTACACCAGAAACAGAAAGCAAAGATTTGCTGTTATTAACTAACTAGAACTAATAGTGAGTGGCACCACTCCTATTTTTCCTCTCCTTGAATTATGGACCTGTGGATCCCAGCTATCAGAGAAATTGGCAAAATCAGCACCGTGTATTGGAAGCTGATTCAGAGCATATACAGCCTTCTGGAGAACCTTGCAAGGTTTCCCCCTATCCAGTACTGTAGCTGAGTTTTCAAAGGATCATTCCACAGTTTTATCAAGCCAGCTTCTGCAGGACAAAAGAAACATAGTAAGACCAGTAAATTTCATAAGCATAGGCCCATTGCCACAACTTCTTTGCTATGCATTGTTTTCCCTGATTAGAAGCACTGTTGTGTGGAATACC
This sequence comes from Desmodus rotundus, assembly GCF_022682495.2. Lineage (NCBI taxonomy): Eukaryota > Metazoa > Chordata > Mammalia > Chiroptera > Phyllostomidae > Desmodus > Desmodus rotundus. Next base: position 69,145,945 of record NC_071388.1, on the reverse strand, counting down.
ATGATGGTGGATAAGGCATTCTGTATGTTCACAGATGGTAATTTTGACAGAAGCATTGTGTACAGAGAAGGAAAATATGAAACAAAAGTAAGTGTCTATTCCAATCAAAAAATACTGCCCCTTTCAAAACAGAAATGGTCAATGTAATCCATCTGCCACAAGTTAGCTGGCTTATCACCCCAGGAAATTGTGCCATACTGGGGACTCATTGTTGTTTTATGTTGCTGGAAGACTGGGCGCACTCTGCAGTGACCACAGCCAGGTTGACCTTCGTGCGTGTGGGTTCACATGGCTAAGCCCTAGCACAGTCTCCCTCCCTGCCATAGTGGACACTTTGTTCATGAGTTTAACAGGTGCAAAGGGGCTCAAGAAAGAGAGTGACAGAATCCACAGATCAATCATCCTACACACTTAAGCATTCACATGGGACACACATATCTTTTTGTGTTCTTCCCATTTAGAGAGGTCTATTCACATACCTCTTCCACAATTTCTTTATCACTAATTTTCTATATTTCTTCTGAATTTCTAACCATCCAGCCAAATAATTTGCCACAGTCTATGAATAAGTATGTAATCACACAGCTGCCCATTTTTTTCTTCTTAATGATGTTAACAACCAGGTGAATTGCTTGAAGTTCTGCCCACCGAGAAGACTGCCTTTCATCACTGTCCTTCAGGGATGTCCCAGAGAGGAGCTGTAGTGCTCCAGGGTCCACCTGGAGTGGTGCCTTCATGTCATGCAGAAAAATCTATAAATCAGGCTCATCTTCTCTTCCTCTGTCACCTGGTTACAGGGGACATTCCATGAAGCTATTAAATGCAGGCTGAGGGAGAGAGGCAGTGCATCAAGAATGAGAAACATGGGCATTTGAGCCATTATTTGTTTGTTTGTTTGTTTATCTTTATTGTTGTACAATTACAGATGTCCCCATTTTTTACCCCATCCCATTCTTCCATCCTACCCACCCCTACCTCCCACATTCAATGCTCCCTCCCTCCCAGTTGTCTCTGTCCATGAGTCCTTTATACATGTTCCTTGACCACCCTTCCCCTTCTATCCTCCTCCCCCTCCCCTCTAGTTACTTCAAGTTTCTTCTTTATTTCTATGTCTCTGGTTGTATTTTGCTCACTTGTTTGTTTTGTTGTTTAGGTTCCACTTATACGTGAGATCATATGGCTTTTGTCTTTCACCTCCTGGCTGATTTCACTTAGCATAATGCTCTCCAGTTCCATCCATGCTATAGTGGAAGGGAGGAGTTCTTCCTTTCTGCTGTGTAGTATTCCATTGTGTAAATGTACCACAGCTTTTCCATCCACTCATTTACTGATGGGCACTTAGGCTGCTTCTAGCATTTGGCTATTGTAAATTGTGCTGCTATGAACATTGGGGTGCATAGGTTCTTTTGAATTGGTGTTTCAGGATTCTTAGGATAAAATCCCAGCAGTTTAATTGCTGGGTCAAAAGGCAGTTCCATGTTTAGTGTTCTGAGGAAATTCCATAGTGTTTTCCAGAGTGGTTGCACCAGTCTGCATTCCCACCAACAGTGTACGAGGGTTCCTTTTTCTCCACAACCTCTCCAACACTTGTTTGTTGATTTCTTTATGATGGCCACTCTGACTGGTATGAAGTGGTATCTCATTGTGGTTTTAATTTGCATCTCTTTAATGGCTAGTGATGTTGAGCATCCTTTCATATGTCTCTGGGCCCTCCGGACATAGGAGAAGTGTCTGTTAAGCCATTTTTTTAAAGTGTAATTACTGAGTCTTCAAGGTCTGCCCAGGCCCGATTCTATACATATTACTTCCATTTTATTAAAGAATTTTGCTGTGTATTTCCAACTTTATGGCTTGGTAGGTTAGATAAGTTCATGATAGGCAGCTTAGGTTACATGATAACTAGGTAACCCTTGGTTAAATATTTAGTGTCTAGTAAGGTCTAACACCAGGCCATGAGCTGTTTCTCAAAACGGAACTACTTATCCATGGATAATAGCAGAGGATTGCTCCAAAATCCTAAAGGCCTGTGTTTCAATGGATGTACGGAGGCTTCTGAATGTTCTCAACAACATCCCTCTCTGTCATTAATCCTTCAAGCATCATTGGATCACCTGGATCATATGGCCCAAGCAACAGAGCAGCTTGCACAGCAGCCGGTACCTGTCACAGAGTCTTCTCTATTCTGGGCCAAATTATGCCCCTCCTCCCAATTCATATGTAGAAACTCTATCCCACAATGTGTTGATGGTTAATTTCTGTTGTTTACAAGTTACTAGATTTATAGCATTTTGTTAGCAACCTGAACTAAGACAGGGCCCCATTCAAAATAGCAGCTTTTTGGGTCACTCAGTAAATGGGCCAGAGTAACTTACTCCACTGAGGAATATGGTGGTTCCAAAATCCAGAGACTCACTAAGTATTGTGCCTCTTTCTTGGTTGCAGAAGGAGTCAGATGCAACTACTGATCCTTCACCTTAGAAAGGGTATCTCAACATACTAACACCACTGGACACCTAGAAAAAATTAGTCATTACCCTTCCTTATCCCAAACATCAAATGTCTTCTGTAAAAAGGTATATCTGTTCTGCTATATTTATTTTATTCTGGCACACTGAGGCAAGAATACTCAAAAGTATTTAAGTACTCAAAACTGTTCTCCAAATTCCTAGTTTCCACTTAAATTAATGAATTGTTTATTCTCTACTTCTCAGCTCATATGATTCAACTTTCCTTCTTATAAATGTATTGATATCAAAAGGAACAATATCAAGTAACTGTCATATTTATAAATGTCACACATACATATGTTGCAACACCTCCCATTCTAATAAGAAAGTCAAATATTAATGTGGATATTGTCTGATATTCTTATATGGATTGACACATTGGTGAGCATTGGCAGCAGACTTGGCTTACAAAACAAACTTAAGAATTCAAGTGTCATCAAAGAACAACATTTTGTTTTGTTGTTCTTTTTTTTTCTTGTGTGGGTGGTATTTCCCTAACACATCTTTGGGATAAGAAATAATATTAAGTTTTGGGTTATGAAGTAGAAACCCTGGAGCTGAACTTTCTGCTTGAGTTAAAAGTCTGACTTTTTAAAAAATTTGTATTTATTGATTTGATAGAGAGAGAATGAGAGAGAGACTGCTGTTCCACTTATTTGTGCATTCATTGGTTGATTCTTTGTGCATTCATTGGTATGTGCCCTGACTGGGGATCAAACCTGCAACCTTGGTGTATCAGGATAACACTCTAACCAACTGAGTAACCAGTTAGTGCCAAAAATCTGATTTTTTATGTACTGGCTTTATAATTCTGGGGAAGTTACAAATATTAGTATGCCTCAATTGGCCTGTCAGCAAAAAGGCCATCATTATGTATGAAGTGTTGTTGTAAGAATTAAATAAGACACTGTTAGAAACTTAGACCTGTGACTTCTACAAACTAAAAACTCTGTAAATATGAAATTTTCATTATTATTCTTAGTGCAAAAGGAAGGCGTACATTTTTTCTTGAGTGTTTAAAATTATCTGTGGATGCAAAATTCACAAGCTGATTCTTTGAAACATGATTTTCTATACTTGCCTTTGGAGTGATTTTGAGAATCAGACGAGATGGTGTGAGAAAGGGCATTGTGAACTGCTGTATTTTATGTGGTTTTATTGTATTATTTTCATTATCACATAAGAATATAGATGAAAAAAAAAGAATACAGATGGAATGGCTTACATATTTCCTAGGAAGTGATTTTTTTGTTGTTTTACTTCTTTTCTTGAATGCCTTGGGCATTCATTGGAGACTGATGTCTCCTGTGAAAGTCTTCAAGAGCAAAGGAGAAATGTGGTGTAATGTGTTCTTGATCCCTTGGGCTCTCAGAAAGCTCTCTAAGGAACATGGAAATAAAAATTGAAATTTTCTTAGGTTCTACTGTACCCTTGTTTTAATTCCACTATCAAATGCTTACAGGTATATCTTAAATATTAGCTTTTATACAAACAGTGAATAGGTCGAGCTTTTGATATTTTTGTGCCAAATATGCATGAGGCATATCTTTTGGAAAACAGGGGTGTACAGCTTAACTTACAGCGTGCCTTATGGAGTCTTCACTGGGGGTCAAAGGTCTTGTTTTAGACCTTTTAGACATTGATGTTTGATAAATTATTTATCATACTGGATTTCTCATGTTGAATTAATAACATTAAAATCATAATTAAAATATTTGCTTAAGTTGAAACACTTTAAAACATTTCATTATAAAGTAAACACTTCCTGATAAGCACATGCTAAATACTGAGCAAACAAGAATATTTCTCCATACTCCTGTTTTCTGAAGTAAAAAATAAGAACAATAATAGTTGGTAATTTCTGAGCTTTACATATAATGGTGTTCTTTCCTCCAAAATTAAGACAGTGAAGAGAAATATATTTTCCATTATTTTTAAAACTAATCACTTTTTGTAAAAGAGTTATGATTTTTAAATATGCAATAATGCCTGAAGTATTATTTTACCTTTTTAGCATTTTGAAAATATCTCAGTCTGCTCCTCATGCTCACATGTTGTTATTTGCAAGAATCGTTAGTTATGAGCAATTATGTCAAGATCAACCAGTACTCTTCTTAAAAGCGTGAGAGGAGCAAAAGTACCCACAGCACAAAAACACTGTAGTGTTAAGGGTCTGCTGTTGAAGTTGAGCTCCATATTCCTCCCTGCTATCCTGTCTTTTTGTTTCCTGTCAACTTTCTGATCCCCTTGCCAAAGGAAATCTCTTTATCATTGCTAAAATCTTCTTATAGGTTTGTGGGGGTTGATGTATACTATGTTCCTTTCATTTAATTTAGTTCCTTAGTTATTTATTTCACAAAAGGTGAATGCTCATTTGGCTTCTGATTCTTCCTCCCCTGGCATCTAGTGAAAATAGCTGCCATTTCTGGAAGCTGATGAACACAGGCTCTGATCCCAGTTCTGCTGCTTATAAGCTTCATGCCATTTGGCAAGCCCTTTAAAATCTGTGGCCCTTAATTTATTCATTTATTAAGTGATTATACAATAGCAATTCCAAAATGCCCAATGTTGCTGTGAGGATGGTATTGAATACTGTACTTAAACTGTGTACAGTAGTTTCCCCTTATCCACAGGGGATACATTCCGAGATCCCCAGTGGATACTTAAAACTGTGTCTAGTACTGAACCCAGTAAGTATACTGTTTTTTTTTCCCCCTATGCATACATACCTATGGCAAAATTTAATGTATAAATTAGGACATTGCACAGATAGAAGCTTGTTTCTTACTGTAGGTCTTAGCATCTTCAGCATATATTTTTTTCTTTCCTTATTAAGCAGAGAACATTCAGGTTTTGTTTTTAAAGAAAGCACTTAACAGCTTCTGTTTGGCATATCCAAAGTGCCAGCATCACTACTCTCGTGCTTTGTAGTCATTATTGAGTAAAGTAAAGGCTACTCAAAAACAAGCACCGTGATCATGATAGTCAATCTGGTAACCTGGATGGCTACCAAGTGACTAACGGGAGGGGCGTGTGTACCGCGTGGAGACACTGGACACAGGGATGATTTAAGCCTCTGCAAGCCAGAGCCTGGCTACACAAGATTTCATATGCTACTCAGCATAGCATGTAATTTACAACATATGTATACACATACACATAATTTTATTTCTGGAATATCCATCTAATATTTCTGGATCATGGTTGACTATAAGTAACTAAAATGGTGAAAAATAAAATAGCAAACACGGGGGTATTACTTCATACTCCTGTGGGTAGTCAAAAAATATTAATACAAAAGGAGGAAGGTACGTTATTTCCAAGTCCAGGCTTTTTGGCAAATTCTCTTTGACACTATAGTCCACCAAATTGCAGACAACCAAACTTTTGTTAAATGTTTATTTATCTATATCAAATTACAAAGACATAAATGCACTACACCAAGTAGTGTGTTCACTACTATTATAAAGTTGTCATTAATTTCTAATTGACTTGTTTGTGTATGTTTAGGTATTTTAAATCTAAGCAAGTATTTGTTCAGATGTACACAGGTCTTACCACTATGCAATTATGCCAAAAATGGTAATAAGATTTGAATGATAATTATATTATACAAAATAATTCTGATACCCAACTAGAAGTTTGAATTTCCAATTTAAAAAAATTCAGTGCTTCCTCTTATACCCTGGTTTATGATTCACTACTCCACCAGTGTATGTCATTAACATTTTATGAGGACCAGTTTTACTGCCCCCTGCCACACACACACACTATTATAAAATTGATTTTTGACTTCTTAGTAATGGATCAGTGTCAACTAGTTCATTCTATGTGATTGTTGAGAACACCAAGGTAACACAGCTGGACTTTCAAAGCTTTCAAAGATTTAATGCAACACTTGGGTTGACCACTGGCCATTTGTTTGGTGTGCTGCCCATGCCACTCATCATGACTGATAATGTACACTTGACTTTGGGCCTTTTTAAAATCTTTTCTAGACCTAAGAAACTCTCAGAATATTACTTTTTTCAGCTTGCCAAAAATGAGTTGATTATGTTTAGATGTTATCCAGAGAATTATTTAGAGTTTGCTGCATTTCAGATATGGGTGGTGTGCTCTATAAGAAAGTAGATGTCATAGTTACATTATTTAATCTATAATAATCAGACAAATAAAGACTGAGAAATGGGATTATAGATCATCTTGTGCTGAAGAGGTAATGTAATTTTAAAATACTAAACTAGGCTGACATCTGGAGTTGTCTGTTAAATTAATCATTTTCTTCAGCACAATAGTTTAGATTTGTACATATGTCTAGATATACATATCTTATGAGACATTATCACTTATCAGATTTGAAAGCTGCATAACAACCTAAGGGGAAAATAACTGTAAGAAAATTATATTTCTAGAGACTTGGAACCTTCAGGGTATGATAAATCTGTCTATAGAGAATTTGTAAACAATGTATAAATATATTTTCTAAAAGTAGGTGGACTATAGAAATGATATGAATACAAAAATGAGGGTCATATTTATTCTTCAGAAATAAAATTCTGGATTTCCTTAAAACTGAGAAACAAAAAGAAATAACACATATAATTAAGGTTCTGAGGTTTTAAAGTTTACTTTCAGAAATCTTAGCAATTTTAAATTATTATAAGAATGAAATCACCAATAACATCCTCATTATAAAACTAGAAAAATTAATAACTTTTGAATAAAAAGTCTATATTATCTAGTAAGTTTTTTATTTGTTGTTTTATTACAGTTGTCCCAATTTTTCCCCCTTTGCCCTCCACAGCCCCACCTGCTCTCCACTCCCTTATCTACTAAGTTTTAATTCGGTTTTGAATATCACTGTGTAAGACAGTGTTGTGTGTATTTCATTGTTCAATTCCATATTTTAACTTTCTCATCCCTGTTTCATGACCACTACAGGACTGGTAAAGCTAAGTATGCATGTTTTCAAGTACCATTTTTCAGGTAGCAGTTGCTGTATAAAACATGTAGGAGTTACGTGATATGCCAAAGTTAATAAGGACATCTCATCTAAAATGAGGTGACTGGAGGGCTTGTAGAGGGAGCTCTCACACTCCACTTGAAGTCAGTTATTCCCAACAGGAAGAGGTCAATTACAAACACAAATAGGAAAATAAATACCTCGCACTCCCACATTGAAAGTACAACTACCTTACTACCCCAGGATGGAGACAGATTTTCCTCTTGCCCACACCAGGGCCACCCAATTGAATTGCAACAGCTTAGCCTTTGAAAAGCCATAGTCACCTGAGCTCTTTGCTCCAATGAACTTTTATTTTTCCCTTGCTGATTACTTCCTTGTCTCACCCTTCTTCCTAGAAAAGCCTTCCATCTGGTATAATCCTTCAGAGAATCCCTCTGCTTGTTAGATAAGATGCTGCCTGTTTCATGAGTCATTTAATAAAACAAATTAGATTTCAAATTTACTCAGTTAACTTTATTAACAGTTTTAAGTGGAAGTTTTCTGGAGGACATTTGGGAAATACTTTTTTCTGATAAAGGAACTTTCTTTCTGTCTTAAAAAATGGTTATAAAAGTTTAAGTCTCAGGGATAGTTCTGCAACCATGAAGAACAGCTAAAGAAACCATCTGAAGTCTTGGGCTACTGAACTAAGTCAACAGCCACCTACCTTCAAGTCTTCTATTATATCAGGAGAGTACTGACCCTCTATCCTTTTAAACCAGTGGTAGTCTGGTTTCTGTTATCTACTGCTGAAAAAATTTTCTGATTGCTGAACCCACTTATATATGTGTATTAATTATGAGAAATCTGTATTACTAATTTTGAAAGCATTACATTTGTGATCAACATAAATTGAAAACTCCCCCTTCTTGAACTGTCAACTGCTGCAATAAAATATTTTGAAAGTTCTCCAGGGAGCCAAAAGGATCTCCAGATGCCACAGGAGTGTTGTGGACATGTGGAAAGAATAAGTAAAATAATAATTACTATACTTTTAGCTAGAAAAGTTCTACTTTTATTTATTAGGCTTTCATTTAGTGTTCTTTTGAAAAGGTAGTTTTATGACTAAAATATTTCTGAGACCCACTACTGGAAATACAAGAAAAGATTACTGTGAGTTGAAAATCCTGGTTTCCTGCCTCATCCCTACTTTCTGACTTCTTAGCCGCGTTGCTTCTCGTGAAACAACCTTTAAATCTTTAAATACTCAGGTATACCCCATATTCATTTACATGCAAATGTTCATATAATAATCAGGTGAATCACACAAAAAATACTTGTAGCAATGACTCATACACTTTGCACCACTGATTCATAGAGTTATCTTTGAAAATGTTTATATACATGTACGGGGTGGGGCAAAAGTAGGTTTACAGTGGTTTGTATAAAAGGAATGCAATGATTAATAAATAATAATACAGAAATAAACTGTTTCACATGCTCACAACTGCAAACCTATTTTTGTCCAACTGTGTATATGATTTAAAATTTAGTGAGCAACCTAATATTTTTAATATATGTTTACTAATTGAAGCAGGTTTGCAGACAAACAGAAAAATCAATGCATTGATATTTTTGCACAAGAATAGTTAACTCACATATCTGAAAAAATTTTATACAGAGGATGATTGTCTTAAGGGGAGGGTATATAGTGAGACAATTTGACATAGTAATGTCTTATATACTTTCATTTTAATAAAAAATGTTATATACTTCTATGTTCATGGTACTAGTGTCATTAAATACACTTTATTAAATATATATCTCAAAAATTTAAAAAGTTAAAAATACATTATATATATATATATATATATATATATACATGAAAAGATATTCATTCATTTGAATACTAAAAATATCCAGTTGCCCCTAACATACTTTACATGAACCTTGGAAGGGTATGAAATTTGATACACTCTTTTTCATGTGATAGCTTTAAAATCTTTCCTTAAATTACTTCATGTCAATTTTAAACTAAAATTGAGTTGAAACTGTAGGAAGATATAAAATTACCATAGTAACTCAAAATTTAAAAATAAAATCTTTAACAAGCAAGATTTTATTTCTCCAGGAAGAAAAAAGAAAAGAAAACATTTCCCAAAGGTTAAATAGTACTTATGCCATTACCACTAATTCTCATAGTAGGAAATATGTAAAAATAGCAGTGCCTAATCTTTTGCTCATTCTATGCCAAGATCTTAGATGATGGCAAATGGATGAGTACCCTGTCCTGCCAAAACAACTAACCTTGGATGGATGACAGGAGAAGAATTTTAAGCTTCAATTGATTCTTATGATTTAGAACTCAGTAAATATGGGAAAGTGACAAGCTTGGCCTTTAAAAGGAAAAAAAAAAAAGTTGTATTGGATGTAAGAAATCCAAAATCCTTCCCTGCAATTCTTAGTTTCTTCATGTGTCTGTGCCCATTCCTGATAATGACTCCTCCTCCTACTCCTTCTTCTCATACTCATGAATGATAGTATATGACACCTGAAGTCTCTAAGCAATCAAGTTGCTTGTAACTGTAGTTTATCTTCCACCTCTATGGGCCTTTCCATTCATAATACCAAAGTAGTCAGCATTAATATTACTATGAAATGGCATGTTTTTAAAGTGTTTCCTTTTAACTTTGCCCCCTCTCTGACAACTTCTTCCATAAGGGATAGATCTTTCTAGTCAGCAAAGTTAATCAGGTGTTACAATAATCTCTGTTATCAGCTACCATTTAGTTATCAGTTTAAGGTCTCTCTAAATGTCTTTTAGATCAAACTTTCTGGATCTTGAAAGTTATATTCAAGTACCACACATTATTTTCAAAAGTGCCAGTATCTAAACCGTTTATTAGAGATATGCGAGGAATAGTTAGTATGTATAAAATGTTTGTTCTCGTGCCTGTAAACTGCATTATCAATTATCTCACCCCTCAAAACCACATTTTGTTTAAAGAGAGCAACTCAGAAATTTGTTCAAAATTATTATAATTGTTTCAGTGAAAACAAATCTGTGTAACTTCACAAGCTGTCTTTCTTGATTGCTTTACAGGTAAGCATAGGGTACTGACAGCCCCAATCCAGGAGTTTTCATGTTGTGGAAGTGAGCAGGAAGGACTCATTACATGTTTTGAGTGCTGTTGTAACTGGAAGATCTCTATGAAGGCTCATTTTCACTGCTCATGTTTTCTCTAAAAAAGACATATGATGTTTTGCCCTCCAAAAGGGATCTCTGTATAGTAGATACCCAATATAGATTTATAGAGTATAGGATAATGAATGGGTAACAAGATAGCTATATGTATATATATATATGTGTGTATATATATGTGTGTGTGTGTATATATGTATATGTATATGTATATATATGTGTGTATATATATGTGTGTGTGTGTGTATATATATACACACACACACATTTTTAAATTGAGAAATTTACAAATATGTGGAAATTAAAGCACCAACCAAAAATAACAAGGGAATGATAAATACTTTGACATGAATGAAAATAAATTTAATACATACAAAATATAAGATATTGCTAAAACAGTGATTAGAGAGAGATGTATACTTGTTGACATTTATATTAAAAATGAGAAATATCGCAAATTATTATCTTACTCTTTCACTTTAAAGCACTGGTAAAAGAACAAATTAAAAGTAAAACAGACAGAAGTTAAGGCATAATAATTATCAGAAAGGAGTTAAATATAATATATAATTAAAAACAATAGAAAAATGAACTAAAATGAATTATGGTATTTTACAAAGGCCAAACAATTTGACAAAATTTTGACTTGATTTGCTAAGACAAATGAAAGAGTATACTAGATTACTAAAATCATGGAAGGAAGAGGAGACACTACTACAGATATCACAGTCTTTTTTAAAAAGGAGTATAAGAGTATAATATGAACAAGTAGATGACAAAAAGTTAGATAACTTTGGTGAAATAGACAAATTCCTTTAAAGCCATGAACTAATATAATTGACTCAAGAAGAAATGGAAAATCTGAATAGACTTTAATGTAACAGGAGACTAAATTAATAATTTAAAAAGCCTCCGAAAGAATACCTATCCAATATGGCTTCACTGGTAAATCTTATCAAATATTTAAGAAGAATTAATGCCAATTCTTCACAACCACAATCTTCCAAAAATTAGAAGAAGAAGAAGGAATAGTTCTCATTTTAAATCATAAACCATCGACAAAATGAAAGGACAACCCACTGAAAGAAGATGTTCTCTTCCTGGAGAACATATTTGCCTATATATCTAATAAGGGGTTAATATCCAAAATTTATGAAGAACTTGTAAAACTCAACATCAAAAAGTACAAATAATACAATTAAAAATGGACAAAAGACATGAATAGGCACTTCTCCAAAGAGGACATAAAGATGGCAAATAAACACATGAGAAGTGGCTCAATGGCACTGATCATCCGAAAGATGCAAATTAAAACCACAACGAGATACCACCTCACACCCATCAGAAAGACTATTACCATAAATCAACAAACAACAAGTGCAGGGGACATGTGGAGAAAGGGGGAACCTTCTGCACTGTGGTTGGGAATGCAGATTGCAGCAGCCACTGTGGAAAGCATACCTTAAAATTGAAAATGGAACTGCCTTATGACTCAGCAATTCCACTTCTGGGAGTGTATCTGAAAAACCCAAAGCACTAATTAGAAATAATATGTACACCCTTATGTTGATTGCAGCATTATTTACAATAGCCAAAATACGGAAGCAGCTCCAGTGTCCATTAGTAGAGGAGTGGATAAAGCAGCCATGGTACACTTCCACAGTCGAATAATACATGGTCATAACAAAGATGAAAATTTTACCCTTAGGAACAGCATGGGTGGATCTGGAGAATATTATGCTAAGTGAAATAAGCCAGTCAGAGAAATACAAGTACCATATAATTTTACTCATATGTGGAATCTAATGAACAAACTGAACTAAGAAGCAACATAGAGACAGACTCATAGACAGAGAGCTGGCTGACAGCTCTGAGGGCAGGGAAGTTAGAGGTGTGGAGATACAGAGCAAAAAATAAAAAGAACTTATGGATACAGACAGCAATGGGAAAATTGGCTGAGGGGGGTTATAGGTGGAGTTGGAAGAAGGTATTAGGGGGATAAATTGTAATGGGAAAAATACAGTGCAAAATGAGCTATTAAAAATAAAGTATATGGTCTATACTTGACAAAATGAGACATCTCTTCATGATAAAAACACTAACTAAAATAAAAATAAAAGATTATTTTTTAATATACTCAACCCTATACTGGATAGGAAAGCTATAGGAAACCTACAGACAATGTCATACAGAATGGTAAATAACTAAATGCTTTCTTCTTAACAAAAGAGGCAAAAGAAAAATGATGTTCACTCTTAACCACTTCTCATAGCATTGTATTAGAATACCTAGCCAGGCAAGTTGCTCAAGGAAAAGAAAAAAAAGTCCACTTGGGAAACAAGTAAGTAAAATATTCTCATTTTGCATATATTATAATCTGTGTAGAGAAAATTCTATTTAATTCACTAATTTTTGAACTAATAAATGAAATCAGAAAGTTTACAAGCTATATAATCAAAGTTAAAAAATCAATTGCAATTCTGTATACTAGCAAAGCATAATCCAGAAATAAAGTTAAAGTCAATTCCATTTGCAAAAGAATAAAATACTTAAAAATAAATTAAAAATAAGTATAAAATCTATATGCTGAAAACAATACATTGTTGAAAAATTTAGAGAACACCTACTAAATTAGAAATGTCACTTGTTCTTGAATCAGGACACTTAATGTTGTTAAGAAGACAAAACTGTCTAAACTGATCTGCAGATTCAATGCATTCTCCATCAAAATTCCAACTTAATTATTTGCAGAAGTGGCAAGCTGACCCTAAATTTTATATGGAAATAGTAGGGACTGAGAACAGTCAAACAAATAATCTCAAAAAAACAAAACAAAACATAAACAAATTTGGAAAACTCTCACATCCAATTTCAAATGTTACTGCAAAGTTATAGTAATCAAGAGAGCGCAATGGTGGTGTAAGGGTAGAAATACTGTTAAATGGAATAGATTAGAGATTCCAGAAGTAAACCCATACATTAATAGAAGATTGGCTTTAAATTTATTTATTACTTTATTTTATTGAAGTTATTGTAGTGACAATTATTAAAATTATATAAGTTTCAGGGGTAAAATTCTATAATACATCTCTGTATAAATTGTATGGAGTGTTCACCACCGCATGTCATGTTCTTCCATCACCATTTACCCCTTCTTCGCCTTCTCCTACCTCCCACAACCACCTTCCCCTCTGCTAATCACCGTGCTGTCATCTATGATGTTTTTGTTTCTTGCCATTTTTCACCTAGACCCCCTACACCCCTCCCCTCTAATTGCTGTCAGTCTATTGTCTATATCTACGTATTTGTTTCTATTTTGTTTGTTATTTTGTTCATTATATTCCACATATAAATGAAGTCATACAGTATTAGTCTTTCTCTGATTTGGCTTATTTTACTTAGCAGAATAACCTTTAGGTCCAGGTATCCTGTCTCAAAGGCTAATATTTTGTTCTTTTTTACAGCAGAGAGGTATTCAATTGTGTAAATATACCACAATGTTTTTATCCACTCATTTACTGGTGGATAATTGGGCTGCTTCCAAGTCTTGGCTATTGTGAATAACACTGCAGTAAATATAGGGATGTGTATGTACTTTAGAATTTCAGGTTTCTTCAGATATATTCCCAGAAGTAGAATTGTTGAGTCAAAAGGTAGTTCCATTTTCAATTTTTGAGGTAAATCTATACTGCTTTCCACAGTGGCTGCAACAATCTGCATTCCCACCAACAGTGCATGAGGGTTCCCCTTTCTCCACATCCTTGCCAACACTTGTTTGTTGATTCATTGATGATAGCCATTCTGAAAAGTGAGGTGATGCCTCACTGTGGTTTTAATTGTCATTTCTCTGATGCTTTGTGACATTGAACATCTTTTTATGTGTCTATTGGTCATCTGAGAGAAATGTCTGTTCAGGTCTATTGCCCATTTTGGGTGGTTTGGGGTTCTTTGGTGTTGAAGTTTGTAAGTTTTTCATAAATTTTGGATATTAACCCCTTATCAGATATATCATTGGCAAATATATCCCCCCATTCAGTGAGTTGTCTTTCATTTTGTTGATGGTCTCCTTTGCTGTGCAAAAATGTTTTAGTTTGATGTACTACCTTTTTGTTTATTTTTTTTGTTTGTTTCCCTTGCCCATACTGATAATAGGAGAAAAAAATGTAGCTATGACAAATGTCTGAGATTTTACTGCCTATGTTTTTCTCCAGGCTTTTTATGGTTTTTCATCTAATTTTAAGTCTTCAATTCATTTTTTATTTATTCTTCTGTATGGTTGATGAGCATACCAGGATAATGCAATTGGGAAAAAACAGTCTTTTCAACAAATAGTGCTGAGACAAGTAGATATCCATACGCATGAGATTGAAATTAGGCTCCCATCTCAACAACATACACAAAAACTACCTCAAAATAAATCATGATCTAAATATAAAGCTAAAAATATGCATTATTTAGGGGAAAATAACAGTAAATATTTATGGCTTTGTATTAGGTAAAGCCTAAGATATCAAACAAAAGCACAGGTGACAAAAAATTCTGATAAACTGAACATCATATAAGTTAAATGCTTTTGTGTTTAAAGATCATTGTCAAGAAAGTAAAAGTGAAAAGACAACCTACAGAATGGAAGAAAATATTTGGTAATTATACATCTGATAAGAGCCAAATATGTAATATATAAATATCTCTTACAAGTCAGTAATAGAAATATAAAATAACAAATTAAAATTTGGCATTGCATCTGAGACATTTTTCCAAAGATGATGTAAAACTGGACAAAAAGAACATGAAAGAATGTTCTATATTATTAGCCATCAGGGAAATGAAAATTAAAATCCCATTGAGATACCATCTCACATCCACTAAGATGGCTGTAATGAAAAGGACGTGGGATATCAAGTTTGCTCAGGATGTGAAGAAATGGCAACACCCATATACTTTTGGTTAAATGTAAAATCGTGCAGCCATTTTGGGAAACAGAGTTTCTTAAAATAATAAACATAGAGGAACTAGGATTTCTAGTTCTAGATATATACCTAAGGGAGATTTAAACATAATAACCACATACAAAATTTTGTGTGTGTGTGATAAAATATTATTTAGCAATAAAAGGGAATGAAGTACTGATGTCTGTTACAATACAAGTAGACTTTCAAAACATGCTAAGAGGGATAAGTCAGTCACAACAGACACAAATAATTTCACTTTTTCAAAATATTCAGGGCAGAGGGGGGATAAGGGGGAGAACAAAATTGGGACAACTGTAATAGCATAATTAGTAAAATATACTAAAAAAAACAATGTAAGTATTCATATCAGATCTACAGAAAGAGAAAGTAGCCTCCTGCTCGCCCAGGGCTGGAGGATTGGGGGAAATTTGGACTTATGTTACTAGGTATGTTTTGTTTTAGGATAATGAAAGTGTTCAAAAAGTGAATGTGGTGGTGGTTGAACAAGTCTAAAAATATAGTAACCAGTATATATATTTTTACATAATAATTCACAGATGTTTTGATATTTCTCATTATAAAAGAGGTGAATATTATGATGATATAATCAAATTTATTTTGAAATGGTTACTTTATGAGACTGAAAAATCTTTTGTTATTCTGACCAAAATAGGAATTGTGGTAGTGTAAAGCTGATAGTTTCACATGTAACAAGAAAGAAATTAAGTCGGGGTAGAGAATTGCACATATCAAAGCTCCTCTGTAGATAATAATCAATTGATATAACTAAATCAATTTTTTAGAAACATCTATAAAGATATATTTGCCATGACTTGCCCTTAATCAGCACTTTAAAAGGGATAGCTTAACAAGAGAATTATCATACCCAGGTTAACATTTACTTTCATAGTCATAACTGCCTATAAGTAAAGCATTTCAAAGGAGATGAACCAAGTCTTTTTTTCAAACATTTTTCTCCCTTGTGGAATAGCTACAGAAAATGAAAGCCTTTAAACAGAACAATTAAGACACTGTCAGTTGTAGAAAAGAAGACAACCCGTTTCCTGTTATGTGCATGTTAGCACCATAAATGTGCTCAATAAGTACTAAAGAACAAAGATTTTCACTGAGTAACAGCATCAGGAGATTAACCAGATTTTCTCCTGAGAAACATTCAGAAACATTCTGTCCAACACAGGCCTCCAGGCCATCTGGGACTTAGTTGCCAGTATCAAAATCTTTTGAAGAACCTCTAGCGAATTCCAAAGGGAAATAAAAAATGAACAGGAAAGAAAGCCTATCATTTATTTTGAAATGATTGCACATTTTACATAACATAGTCACTCATGCCATTTTATCACATCTGATTGCATTTTATAAAACTGTATTAATAATATGCAAAATAATCACTCTGGCCATCCAGTCTAGTAATATAGGTAATGTTATAACAACACCAAAAAAAAAAATAAGTGTGTATAGGGAATAATTAGATATTTGATTGAAATCTGAAAAAATTGTAATCCAATTTACATAGTATTATTCACCTTCAATGTATTAATTTATTTAAAATAAGAAAATCTGAAAGTATAGGAATATAATGGCATAGTGTTTTTGGTTTGTATTTTTGTTTGTTGTTATTTTAAAACTAAACATTTATTTAACTTTATTGAACTGAGACTTTCCAATATGGAAATGGAATCTTACATATTATACCATGAGCAACAATAGTTTAAAGAAATAACCCCCCCTTCTCAATGTAATAAATTTTTATTGTAAAATATAAAATGTTCCACTAATAACATTTAGCAAATTTACACTGCTGTTCAAACATCATCATTATCTAATTCTATAACACTACTCCCCCAAAAAAGTCTTGTGCCCATTATGCAGTGATACCCCATTCCCTCCTCCACCAAGCTGGGAGAACTTACTAATACGTATTCCCTCTCTATGTGTTACCATCCAGCCACTTGGGGTTCTGCTATGCACCGCCAATAAACTCTGGAAGCAGAGGTTTGGTAAAAAAGGGAAAAGGTAGTTAATTCAAACTTTGTACAATTTTTGAAAGAATAACAGGCTTCTGCCTCAAAGCCCATTCCCTTTAAAACACCCAAAGGCAAATACCCACAGCCACCCACAGCCACCCACAGCCACCTTAGTTCAAGGATGAACCTGGAATCCCTCCTCCCATTTAAAAACATGCCATCCTTTGTGATAGGCAGGTGACCACAGAGTGATTATCCAGGAGGCTTGGCGTTCCCAGGCCAGCTCCAAGCATCTTCTGCAGTCTGTGTGCACTGGTGTGCGTCTCCTGGTGTGCTCCCCTTTTCTTCTGGTTGTTGTTCACTGGCCCACTGCTTGCGTCCTGTTCCTCAGGCCCTCGGCTTGCTGGTGCTTCCCTGTACCTGGTTGAGCAAGGTTGCACAACAACACAGCGTGCTTGCCCTGCTTTCTGTGCGGAAAGGCGCGGGGTTTGGCTTCTGGCCAAGCAGTCTCAGGGCCTACGAGCCCGGAATGCCCTGGAACACTCTGGCCTCCGACCGCTAACTGGGCTCACGAGGGGAAGGAAAGAGCGATCTTCCCCGCACTTCATTTTTAAAGTTCCTGCCCAAAACCCTCTGCGTAGCAGAAGCCAGTCTGAGGGTCGTTTTCCTCTGTCTAAACATTTTACTAGACTGGCAGGAGTGCCATTCATCCAGGCTAGCATCCATCACACTCTTCCCAGCATCTCTGCCCCTCCTCCAGCCCCATGATCCAGAAGGGAGGAGTTTCTAGCCACAGTGGGGACACAAATCTCTTGGCCCAGGGCAGGCCATCACCTCGTTATACACGTGTTGTAACATTTAAGCCCTGCAAAGGCCCTGTGCAAGCTGCCTCCAGCTGTGTCATGCCCTGCTGCTCAGTTGCTGGGGCATCAGACGTTGGTGAATGCCATAGGTGGTTGACTGTTGCCTAGAGGGGATGGAATCATGGCCTAGCTCCGACTCAATCCCAGGCTGCTTTGGGCACTTCCAAACCCGCTTGGGGGTCCCACCATTTTTCAGGGGACTTCACCCTCTCAGGGGGGATTGAGGTTCGCTTACCCCCAGTGATATGGCTAGACCCCTCTGTTACATATGGATTTGTTTATTCTAGGTATATCATATAATTGGAGTCATGCAAATTTATGTGCTTTTTGTTCTGTTTTTAAATAAAGATTGCATTAGTTTAAGTTCTCTTAGAGGTAGAAACCAAGATTAGATTAGATGTACAATAGGTTTATCAGAGGAAATTCCACTAGGGGAAGGGAGCCAGGACAGCAGACAAGGGGAGACATCTAAGAGATGGGATTCTGAACCTTGTGAGGCAGCGAAGGTACAAAGGAGGGAACGGAGACATCGTCCAGACTACAGTGCAGTTAATAGGAGAGTTGAACTAGGCTCTGGTGAGTCCTTAACCAAGGTTACCCGTCAGAGGTGTCATGCTTCTGGCAGGATTGTGCTACCTCAATACTTTTTGGTAACATCCATGGAAAAGCAGCACCAAAAAAGCACCAAGGAATATAGTTAATATTTCATGAAAACTTTAAAAAAATCTGGTTAAATTACTTCCCAGTATTTGACCTAAATATTAAAGTTAGATTGACTTACAATTTTGCTTTGACCACCAGAAAACAGCACAAATTAGGAAATTTCAAATCTAGCCTTCAACAACCAGACATAATGTCTACCTTTTATTCATATTAATTGAAACTAACAGGAAAAAATGTATCTTTTATATTAGATGATCCTATTATTTTCCTTTCTTAATATATGAAAAATTATAAAAGCATGAGTAAATTGAATATTTCATACATAATAAATATCTCTATAAATAAAAAGGTTAGGCAAAAGTAATGTTACTTGTTGAGGATATCACATTTTCTTTAAAAATCAGAAAGCTGTGGGTATACTCATCAAAATCTGTTTTGCAACAATTTAATATCTAAAATATTTAGGAGATGTATCTTCTCTTTGTGTCTAAAACCGTCCCAAACTGTTAAACGCAGAAATGATTGTGTGGACAGCGTGGATTTTGAGGGGATAGTTACCATTTCATGTTTAAAAAAATATACCACTTGAACACCTGCTTCCAAGTGCATTCTATACATTTTTAAGAGGAGAGGGAGTGGTGTTTGACAACATCAAGTACACTAGATTATTTTGTTACTGATACTATTGTTTGCCCTAAAAATACAGTCTTATATTAGTGACCTTTTGAATATATGTAATCATTTCTAAAATGTACACTTTTCACACTTTAATAGATGTGAAATCAGAATGTATTTTGATTGGGTGATATCTTGAATTTGATAAAATATCTTTATAAAAAAAACAATGTTTTCTTAGAACAAGACATTTTTCTTGTTCAATATGGAGTCTACTTTCTAAAACCATGGTGAAGAATTCACCACAGAGCACTGGCTGGATAACAGCTGGTTAGAGCATCCAACCCACAGGCCAAGTTTGCAGGTTTGATTCCCCAGTCAGGGCACATAAAAGAATCAACCAATGACTGCATAAATAAACGAAACAACGAATCAATGTTTCTTTCTTTCTTCCTTCCTCTTTGTCTAAAATCAATAAAAATAAAATACAAAAAGGATTAATCACAAAGATGGATTCTCAGGTGAATTTAGAATCATTTCTCAAGGTATCACAAATCTTGTTTTACTTTAGATTCCACCATCTTTTTCTTGGTAGAATAGGTAAGGGCCAAGTTTCTAAAGTACTTTGTCTTTTAACTACAAGATACTTGAACATTTAAATACTTTAAGGATTATATTCTCCAAAAAGAAAAAATCAATTACACTTTATTTTTCTTTTAACAAAAAGTGACCATGTGGAATGAACTCTGTCTTTGTTAGTAACATTATTCCTGCATGATCCTAAAAATATTATTTTAAAAATCCATCTTTATAAAATTCTTCATTATACATACTAAAACCATTTTGTATTGGGAGTAATTTGTCAAAAGGCATTTTGATTGAGTATCTCAATTTGACTGTTGGATCTATCAACTAAGTGGCATAAATCAGAGTAAAAGTGAGTGGGTTTGACATAGATATCAAATCTTTGTAATGGGAAGTGGAAAAGAGTGCTGTCAACTCAAAGAGAAGCTTCTTCATCAAATGTGTCCTTACCTAACTCGCATCTGCCAACTTCTACTCTGGGCTAGGGAAGTTTTTTAAAAGAAATAACTAAAGTTTTGAAAATTATGATGGCTCATGTTTCTATTATATTACATGTTGTTTTCTGTGACTAATGACAAATCTGAAGGTGATGTACTAAATCAGTGACAAAGAAATAAAGAGTCTATTAAATCAAGGAATTTTCATTCTATTTTCTTTTTTTTTAAATTTTTTTCAATTGTTGTTCAGTTACAATTGTCCAGCCCTTTTCCCCATTGCTCTTTCCTGACTCCCCCAATCCCACAAGAAATACCAAAAAGCACAAACAGGAAGAGATATAAACATTTAAAATAAAGTACTCAATTCTATCTTATCATGATTTTAGGGGAGTCTAAGTTACTATTACAAGCTACATCAAGAAGCATGGTAGATTTATTTTTATTGAAGTATACTTGACATATAACATCATATTAATTTCAAGTATACAACATAGAGATTTGATATTTATATAAGTTGTAAAATGACTACCACTATAAGTCTAGTTAATATCTGTCACCACAGATATTTTTTTCTTATGATAAGATCTTTTAAAGTTTACTCTTCTAGTAAGTTTCTAATATTCAATACGATATCATTAACTATATTCAATACAATATTATTAACTATATTATAATATTAACAATATTATTAACTATATTTTCCATACTTTAATTACATTCCAATGAGCAATTTATTCCCATGACTGCAAGTTTGTACCTTAAGATATCCTTTACCTACTTTGCCCATCTCCCCACCCTTAGCATCTGGCAACCACCAGCCTATTCTTTGTAACCTCTCTGAGTTTGTTAGTTTAGTTTTTTAGATTTCATATATTACTGAGGTAATAAGTTATTTGTCTTTTTCTTCCTGATCTATTCCATTCATTACAATGCCCTCAAAGCCCATCCATGCTGTCACTACTGGTGAGATTTCATGCTTTTTATGGCTATATAATATTCCATTGCATATGTGTGTGTGTGTGTGTGTGTGTATACCACATTTTCTTTACTAATTCATCCATTAATGAACACCTAGATTGCTTTCATATCTTGGCTATTGTAAATAATGCTGCAATGAATGTAGGAATGCATATGTTTTTACAAGTAAGTATTTTCTTTTTTTTTCATATAAAACCAGAAGTGGAATTGCTAGATCATATGATAGTTCTATTTTTAATTTTTTGAGATATATTCATACTGTTTTCGGTAGTGGCTGCATGAATTTATATTCCCTCCGCAAGGGTTCCCTGTTCTCCATATCCTCAACACTTGCTTTTTGTTGTCTTTTTTGAGGTGATATCTCACTGTCATTTTGATTCACATTTCCCTTATGTTTGGGAAGGCTGAGCATCTTTTCATGTACCTCTTGTCAAAGAAGACAGATGTATGTCTTCTTTGGAAAAAAAATGTCTATTCAGATCCTCTGCCCATTTTTTTAACTGGACCTCCTTCCTTCCTTCCTCCCTTCCTCCCTTCCTCCCTTCCTTCCTTTCTTCCTTCCTTCCTCCATTCCTCCCTTCCTCCCTTTTCTTCTTCTTCTTCTATTGAGTTATGTGAGTTCTTTATTATTTTAGATGTTAACCCCTTTTCAGATATATTATAGGTAAATATTTTCTTTCATTTAGTAGGCCAAGTTTTTATTTTGCTGATGGTTTCCTTTGCTGTGAAGAAGCTTTTTGCTTTGATGTAGTCCCCTTCTTTATTTTTGCTTTTGTTGCCTTTGCTTTTAGTGTCAGATCCAAGAATTCATTGCCAAAGACTGATGTCAAGGCCATTATCACCTGTGTTTTCTTCTTGGAGTTTTATGGCTTCAAGTCTTACTTTCAAGTCTTTAATCCATTTTGAGTTAATTTTTTGTGTGTTGTCTAAAATTACTATTTTAGTAATAGTAACTGCAGTACAGTTTTATTCTTTTTTATGACTGTCCAGTCTTCCCAGCACCATTTACTGAAGAGACTATCCTTTTCCCATGTATACTCTTGGCTCTTTGTCATAAATTAATTACACGTATATGAGTGGTTTATTTTTGACTTCTCTTTTGTGTTCCATCCATCTATGTGTCTGTTTTTATGCCAGTACCAAGTTTGAAATAAGAGAATGTGATGCCTCTAGCTTTGTGCTTTATTTTCAAGATTACTTTGGTTACTTGGCTTGTGTGCATGTGAGATTTCATACATGTTTTAGGATTGTTCTATTTCTTTAAAAAATGCCATTGAAACTTTGATAGAGATTGCATTGCCTCTATAAATTTCAGTGGGTAGTATGGATATTTTAACAATATTAATTCTTCTAATCCATTAACATAGAATATCTTTCTATTTATTTCTGTCTTCTTCAATAACTTTCATCAAAGTACTGTAGTTTTTAGTGTATAGATATTTCATGTTCATGGTTGAATTTATTCATAAGTATTTTATTCTATTTCATGCAATTATAAATGGTAATCTCTCCTTTTGATTGTTCATTATTAGTATACAGAAATTATGGATATCTATAAATTAACTTTGTATCCTGAAACTTTATTAAATTTGTTTATAAGTTCTAAGAATTTTTTGGTGGATTATTTAAGGTTTTCTATATATAACACCATGTCATCTGGAAATAGTAATGGTTATATTTTTTTGTTTGTTTTGTTTTCCTGTTTTGTTGGGATTGGGAATCCTTGTCTTGTTCCTAATATTAGTAGAAAAGTTTTCAGATTTTCAACATTGACTATGTTGCTATGTGTGGGCTTTTAATATATGGCCTTTATATGTTGAGGGACATTCCCTCTATACCCTATTTGGTTGACAGTTTTTATCATAAATAGATGTTGAATTTTGTTAAATGATTTCTCTGCATCTATTCAGATGATCACATCAATTTTATCCATATTTTTAATGTGGTAGATCACATTGATTGATTGTTGATTTTTAACTGTTTTTGCATTTCTGAAATAAATCCCACTTGATCATGGTGTGACCCATTTTAATGTATTGTTAAATTTAGTTTGCTAATATTTGTTGAGGACTTTTGCATTTATTTTTATTAGGATTGTGGTCTGTAATTTTATTTTTTGTGGCATCCTTGTCTGATTTTGGTATCAGAATAACACTGGTCTGTGACAAGGTTGTTCATGTAGCAGAGGTAAACCTTTTTGCAGAAACTAAAAAGGAAAATGAGGTGACCATATCTGATTCAAATGATGAAGCAGCTTCAAACAACTAGTGAGGTTACAAGCTGCATTATGTAGGATCTGTGTGAGTTTTATGGTAGTGCAGAGGCAAATGAGCAAGATGATTGCAGCAATGGTTTACTGTGTAAATGCAAACGGGAACTGGGAAGACAAAACCCAGAGACTGATTTATGTTTTGCTTTAGATCCAAAGTGTTCTGATACCTGCAATGCAGAATACCATACGCAGTGCTTAGTGAAGAACAATGGGAACCCTAATTGTGTGTGCCTGCCAGCCCCCAGCAAGATGATCATGGAATCTGTCAAGTGTGTGTATTTGGCTACAGTAGAGTTGACTGTGAAGACCAGTTTCATCTGATTCTCAATATCATGGGCACCATTGCTATCATCTTCATTCTTGGCATGGTGATTGCATTGATTTTATGAGATCAAAGTGAAAAAGGATATTGAAGAAAAGAACTTGATGGAGTATAACTTACAAATCTGGGCATACAGCACACAACAGACTTCAGCCATCCAGGAACAGAAGGGAGCATCTTCCTTAAAATCAGAGTGACCACACCAATGACAGTCAGCTGCAGAATCCTATGCAAACAATTTGGAACCATCCATGGCCCTCAACCCAATCTATGAGCTTTTATTTTAACTAAGTGACTGATGGAGAAGTGAACAGTAGTGAAGATCTGGCCTTTGTTATGTTTTTTTCTGTCTGACATCTAGCCTCTCCAAATGGAACTTGTGGATGTTTGCAATGACTACAGCTTGTTTGCTACCTAAGTACTTATGAAAGTAAATGTATTTCAATGCTATTAGCACTTGTAAGACAGTTGATTTTCTCTAATCAGTACAATGGTTGAGTTTTTTTGTTGTTTTTCTTTTTCTTTTTTTTTTTTTCTGGTGGGTGACATAACCATTTCCAATCCAGAGGAAAGTTCCCCACGGTTGCTTACTCCTGGGAAAATATTGCTATTTAGTTGATAGCCTACAGGTAAGTGACGTACTTTTGGGAGAATCTTATATATCAGCTGTGGAAGTCCTGGGGATGAGAAGAGATACCGTATTTTATGGTTCTCCTCCTATCCCTCAGTTGTATGGATTTCCTTGCCCTTGAATTGCCAGGAGCTTATGACCTGGCCTCACACAAAGAAGACAGAAAAAAAGACCTGTTTCTCAGCTTTTTCAGGAGGACTGATTCTGTCTTTTTAGTCTCTGTTTCATTTATTTCTGACCTTTGTTATTTTCTTTCTTCAACTAACTCTTGGCTTTGGTTGTTCTACTTTTCCTATTTTCTTGAGGTGTAAAGTTAAGTTTTGGGGGATGTTTCTTTTTTTTTGATGTAACTTTTGTTGTCACAAACTCTTCTCTTAGAACTGGTTTTGTTGTATTCCATCGGTTTTGATATTTTGTATTTACATTTTCATTTCTCATATTTTTTAAATTTCTCTTTTAAGTTATTCCTTGGCACTTGTTTAATCTCCACATATTTGCGCATTTTCCAGTTTTCTTTTGACAATTGATTTCTAGCTTTCTGATTCTAGCTTTATACCATTGTGATTGTAAATGTTGTAAATGATGTTTCTTAAATTTAAGGCTGGTTTGTAGCTTAACATAGGATCTATCCTGGAGATGTTCCATGAGCACTTGGGAAGAAGGTGCAGTCTGTTGCTTTTAGATGGTGTCTTCTGTACATACCTGTTTTCATTAAGTGCATCTGACCTAATATGTCACTTAGGGCCAATGTCTGTGTATTGATTTTAGATTTCGATAATCTATGTACCAGTGTATATGGGTATTAATGTCTCCTTCTAATATTGCATTGTTGTCTATTTCTCCCTTTAGGCATATGAATGTTGGCTTTATTTATTTAAAAGCTTCTGTGTTAGGTGCATAAATCTTTACAAATGTCATATTCTATTATTGGATGGACCCTTTTATCAATATGTAATACCTTCTTTGTTTCTTAAAGTTTTTTAAAGTATATAAGTGTACCTTAGCATATAACTGTACCCCAGTTTTCTTTTGGCTTCCATTTTCAAGGGATATCTTCCATTCCTTCACTTGCACTCTGCTATGTGCTTACATCTTAAGTGTCACTGTTGTAAGCAACATTAGAGGTAGTGGTTTTTATTTTTTTGATCCATTCAGCCACTCTATTTCTTTTGATTTGACTACTTAGTCCATTTACATATAAAGTAATTAATTATTGATAGCTATGTACTTAATGCCATTTTATTCATTGTTTATCTCTTGTTTTTTAGTTCGTTGGTTCCTTTCATCTTCTCTTGCTCTCTTCTATGTGGTTTGATGAAATTCTTTAGTGGTGTGCTTTGATTACTTTCTGATTATCTTTTGTGTGTCCATCAGAAGATTTTGCTTTGTGGTTAACAAGACTTACATATGACAACTTACATTTATAAGTGTATTTAATTTCATAACAACTTGAGTTAAAATGCATTTGAAAACTCTACATTTTTACTTTTTTCCCAAATCTTATATGCTTAATGTCATATTTTACATCTTTTTTATTATGTGTATCTCTTTTTTTATTCTAGAAAATTCATAGCAATTTTTATTTTTTATTTTTATTTTTAATATATTTTATTGATTATGCTATTACAGTTGTCCCATTTCCCCCCCTTTATTCCCCTCCACCCTGCATACCCTTTCCCACCTGCATTCCACAAAGCATAAATTTATATATTTCTATTAGTGAGTGAAGGCATTTATTATAAAATGTGTACACATTTAATTATCAAAATCCTCAAAGGGTAATCCAGATCCAAATGCATTTATTAATATAAAATAAATGAAAAGTGTATTTGTCTGTTAAGTTACATATTCTCTGGAATTTTCAATAAAATTCTTGAGAAATGTGAAAATGATCAAGGGAAATATAAATAGGAACTGTGTTTCTAAATATTTCACTGTGGTATGCATGCCCAAATACACAAGTGACACATGATATTTAATCAGAAGTAATAGGTAAAAGTTGGCATTGCTAGAAGCAAAATGCATTTGAAAGCTATGGTCACGCTGTGTGAGGGAAAAGAAAGTCAACTTCAGTCAGGAAGTTTTTAGCATAACTTTAGTTTTGCTAGGGGTTCAAATCTGCTATTTTTAAATGAATTTCTATTGAAAAAATAAATAAATAAGTTTTTTTATAATATATTTCAAATAATTGTTTGGGATAAAATATAAACTTAATGGTTCAAAATACAGCAAATAAGTCCAAAACATGTTACAAAATATAGGCCTAAATTTATGTTAGCCAGTCCATTTACAAAAAGACAGAATTAGACAGAGTGGGTACTAGTTGGGGGAGATGTAGATAGAATAAAATAGAGGAAGAAAAGAAAGGGAGAGAAGGAGAGGCAGAAGGAGAGAAGGAATATTTAATGAACACTAATTGTATTTCTCAACACTGGATTTGAGAAGGTAAATTATGTTGGTGATGAGATGATTAAAAAATTGTCTGCTTCCCTCATCACTGTCCTCTGTTATCAGATGGCCAACTGTAAAAAATAGGTTAACATCTTACTGGATTTGAATTAAGATTCTTTTACTGACATGTAAAATATAAAACAAACCAAAAAATCAATAAACAGCTAAATCAAAATTGATAAAAACTAGACTTGTTTTGGGATATAAGTCATTTCCAATGAGGCAGAATTATTGAAAATATCAACTGCTCATTGAATGTTTAACTGTGCTGTAAAGAAGTGACTTTGAACTTAATAGTAAGCTTACAATTATAAATTCACGTCCTCATAATCAAACACAAATCTATAGCTTGTAGTCATTCTATATGTATGCAATATAAAGTATTTGTTTTTATCACTATTACAAAGAAAGTTTATATTATAGATTGGAAGATCACCGAGGCCAAAGTTAAAATATTTTTAAATTTTCATGTAATAGTATCTACCATACTATTACAGATAATTAGATCTATCAATGCCTTAACATCCCAATAAATATTGTATCACAGAAAAACTGTTATGAATCACAATTAAGTATATAAAGCTTTTGAAAACACGAGGTCTGCCCAGAAACGTCCAGCCATTGTTAATATAATGAAATGCTTTGTGCGACATGGATGTAAACTGGTAACGAAGGAAAGTGGAATGGAATATGCACCTGTGAACAATGGCCAATGTGCACGACTTCACTGTATTAGTCAGTGAGGGCAGTAGATGTCATTGAGTATGTGTACTGTGTGGCCATCGCATTCAAAATGACTGAGCTAGTGGAGCAACAAATCTGCATCAAATTTTGCATTAAGCTTAAACATTCCTCTGAAGAAACTATTCAGATGATTCAGAAGGCTTTCTGGATGATAGATACTATGAGTGCAGAGCTAATAAAAGTGTGGCACAGATGCTTCAAAGATGGATGAGAATCTGTTGAAACTGATCCATGTTCTTGAAGCTGCGTAACAAGCTGAACACCTGAGAATGTTGAATGCATACCCCCTGCAAGCAACAGAGATTACTGTGTGAGGTCCCAAGGTGCCTACTTTGAAGGGGACTGAGGTGCCATTGTCTTATGTACAATGTTTTTTGTCTCTTGTATCTTCAATAAATTTCTCTATTTTTCATAGTACATGGCTCGATACTTTCTGGACAGGCCTCATAGCCTACTACACACCTAGGCTACATTGCCTATTGCACCTAGGCTATAAGCCTGTATAACATGCTACTGTACAAAACAACATGAGATTAAATCAGGCACAGGAGAAAATGATGGCATCAAAAGACTTTGTTAAATAGATGTTTGAGGCTGCTGCCTGCATAACATGGCATGTTTTACAGCAAACTTTTTAGTTTTTTTTAAAATAAGTAGAAAGAATGCACTCTAAAATAATTATAAAAAGTATCATATAGTAATTACATAAACCAGTACCATCTATAGTCATTTATAATCATCAAGTATTATGTACCTTACATTATTATACATACTATACATTTTACAACTGGCAGCTTAGTAGGTTTCTTTAGAACAGCATCACCACAAACACATGAGTAATGCACATGCTACGAAGTTATGACAGCTACAACATCACAGGCTGTAGGAATTTTTTAGCTCCATTATAGTCTTATGGGACCAGCAGGGTACATGTGGTCCACAGGTGAGCAAAACGTCATTATGCAGTGAGGACTGCAGTCTGTGACATATTTTTAATAATGCTCATGCAAAACATTTGCACAACCACATTTTCTTAGATTACAACAGGTAAACTTAATTTGTCTCCTGTTTAAAGATAAACTTTTATAAGGCCAGAAATTAAGGAAATACCTGAGGAAAACACTTAAGGATGTCATAAAGGGTATGATTTCAAACTTTTAAAACTATTAGACCAGATATTTTAAGAATGAAAAATCTTCTGGCCCCAAACTATTACAGTGTAATCTTGACACCATTTCTGAGAAACTGTGTTCTAACTTCAGCTGGCTAGTGGGTTTCAGAGGTAATAGTAGAGAATTTTAGATAAACAAATTAAAAAAAATAAGTAGAATTTATAAAAGTATTTGATGAGCTTGAGGCATGAGCATAAGGATGGTAAAGTGAATAATAATTTGGGATTCCCTCAATAAAGACAGTGCCCAAATCATTCAGGATTCCTGACCAGCATATAAGTATAAACCCATGTAAGTGTGTTCTCTTACAATAAACAATGATATAATGATGGAGATTAGAAATTGTATTGAAATGTACTTTGGACACAAATTTGTTTTTAATTTAATTTTTTATTTTATCTATTCTAGCTCAGCTATATGCCAGGGAGAGTTTTGTGCTAATTTCATACTACTTATGTTCCCTTCATAAAGACACTGTAAGTATTATTAGTACTTTCATTTTATAAATAAGGATAACTTAAGTCAGACAAAAAAATTTAACATATTACCTAAGGTTACACACCAAGTAAATGTGGAATCAGGAATCTTAACATGAAAGTTTACTTTCTGCTTAGATCATGGTGGCTCAAAATGAGGTTGATGGATCTAGTAAAATAATCTTTTTAATTTAGGATTTATGGATTACATAACAGAACCTTCCTGAACAAATATGTTTTCAGGTACTTTAATAATTCTGTGTTTCATTTTACAAGATTTCATTATTGTTTTAGCCTAGAGGTGAAAGATAAGTTACAAAATTATCCATGTGTGAATACTTTATGCAAGAAATTAAAATGTTATATTTGACAGTTTGCATTTTTATGATAATTTTATTGGTGAATGCTATTGGGAAAAGGTATGCTCTGGTGATATCCCTTTGCCATTGATTTTTACTCATTGATAATATGGTAAGTAAATATTAATAGTATTGTGAATTTGGGGGGGTTATATTTGTTTTTTATAGTATCTTTTAAAACAGAATATGTTAAAGTATATTTTTCTTCTCTCCTGAAAAGAAGCATTTTTATCCTAAGCCTAGTCTTACACAGAATTCTTTTATCATGTTTTGGGACAATATAGGATTTTGATTTATTATGATAATATAGATAATGTTTTTGTTGATTAACTTAGACACTCTTGTTCAAATGCTTAGGTTTTCTTCATGTACATTAAAACAGACTCATAGCCAATTACTTGTATCAGTGGAAGATGGTGTGATATTACATTGCCATGCTTAATATATTTACTTATGTAAAACTCTCAAGTGGTTGTTATGTGACAGGAACTATAACTGCTAGGAATATAAAGATAAATAATTTATGTCTCTATTCTCAAGAACTCACATTCTAGTGAGATTTGGCAGAAATATACACTCACATATAACAAAGGTTTGAATCAAAGTGTGCTGGGAGGTCCAAGCTAGAAAACCTAAATTCCTGGAGATTGTAGGAAAAACACAGAGAGAATACTTTAAGCCTGGACTCAAAAAAAGAGGAGGATTTGCCTTGGCATTCCAGGCAGAGGATGTCATAGTCACAGATAAAGTAAGTTGAAAGACCAAGGAGATTTTTGATGAGAACTAAAAGCTTAATGTGACTCTTTTGTAAGTGGTTTAGTTTAGTTTGCAGTAAATACTAGGCCCTGCAGTTGGCATTAGTTGGATAACTGAATAGGGAAAAAAGAGAAGGAAAAGAAGGAGTAAAATGAAAAAACAATAATGGCGATGATTCAAAGAAAAATCTACATGAACAAATTCTAAATTTAAAAAAAAGATAAAAACATTATTTTCTACTATTTGATGTGAATAGATATATTTTAAATATCTAGAAAGGCATTTTCAGTTTTTTTAATGAGTTATATGTATAAATATGAAAGCATGAATCTTGTTATCTTAAGATTTCAAAGAGGCTCTCATAAATGGAAGTAAAAACAAAATGAAATAACTTTTCTTGATATATATTTAAAAATATTTCTGGCCCTGGCCCCATTGCTTGGTTGGAGTGTTTTCCCACTCACCAAAAGGTTGA
Organism: Desmodus rotundus; assembly: GCF_022682495.2. NCBI lineage: Eukaryota > Metazoa > Chordata > Mammalia > Chiroptera > Phyllostomidae > Desmodus > Desmodus rotundus. The sequence goes on along the minus strand of NC_071388.1, from coordinate 69,114,555 downwards.
GGGTTTAATCCCTGGTCAGGTCACACACCTAGGTTGAATTTTTGGTCCCTACTTAGGACAAGTGTGGGAGCCAACCAATCAATATTTCTCTCTCTCTATCTCCCTTCCTCTCTTTCTAAAATCAATGAAAACATATCCTCATGTGAGGATTAAAAGTATATATATTTTTGAAACTTTTATTTTAATATTAGTACTTAACTAATATTATTATGCAAGATAATGCTAATTTTGTGGATATCTAAAAGTGTTCAGATAAGTGATAACTTCACTAATATAAATTCTTATACTTTTGTATGCATTTTTGATTTATGCATATACAGTAAGGCCATTTTTGATTTTAATAATTATTTATCATTAACAATAATGACAATCATATAGGATGGAATGTTAGAATATCAAGTTTAAGGATCACTACAAGTCTACCTAGTTTAAAATTTTATACATGAATAGTATGGTTAAAATCTATGTGGAAACTACATAAAATATATAATTTGAAAAAAATAAAAGTATATAATTTGAAATGACTAAATTCAAAGATAAATATTAAAATATTAAGATATTATAATGCCTTCAGCTAATGTTCAAGTTTTATGAAAGTAATGATCCATATTAAATTCAAGTCAGTTATCAATATCACAACTGACAGTTTAAGCATAAAGGTTTTATTGCATATTAATTGAATTATGTACTCTTTGAATAAAAGCACATAATTTGATTTTTAAGACCTATAAGTTATAGGTTAACCATGTACTACAAAGTATATACAAAGACCCTATAACAAATAACAAATATAAAGAAAATATAAAACATAATTTTACACAATATGAATTTTAATAAAAAGTGATTGATTTCAAACAATAGGTTAAGGCAAAAGCAAGTTTAAGTGCACAAAACACAGTTTATTCTTATATTATTATTTGTTATTACATTATTTTCCATATAAACAACTGTAAACCTACTTTTGCCCAACCCTGTATAAAGTACTCTTAGCTGTTTAACTGCTCTTAACTGTTTAATTTAACAGAGAAATGTTTGTATATTTTTATATGGGAGAAAAATTGCACACACACATTTACATGTGAAAATAATTTTATCAATTTTAATGTATATTTTATTTTCCAATTTGCATATAATAGTTAACTTTTATATATTTATTTCTTTAAAAAACGCTTAGGTCTTACTATGTACCAAACACAATTCTAATAGTTTTACAAACAGTACTCATTTAAAACTTAATCTGTTAGGCCATTGGGCTGCTGCAACAAAATACCATATAGTGGATGGTATGTAAACAACAAAATTTTATTTCTCACAGTATTGGAGTCTAGGAAGCCTAAGATCAAGACACCAGAAGATTCAGTGTCTGGTGAGTCTGGTTTCTTGCCTGCTTCTTGGTTCACAAACAACCTTTTTCTTGCTTTGTCTTCATCTGTCAGAAGGGGCAAGGGAGTTCTCTGGAGTCTCTTATCAGGGCACTAATTTCATTCATGAGGGCTCTACACTTAGGACTTAATTACTTTTCAAAGACCCCACCTCAGAGTAACATTACATTCGGGATTAGCTTTGAACATATGAATTTGGGGGGAGGGGCACAAACGTTCAGTCTGCATTGCCTGGTAAAAATACTACGAGGTAGTTCTCATTGTTATCTTCACTTAAATGTGAAGAACATGGACAGGACACAATAGCTCACTTGAGTGACTGTGCAACAGAGTCAGGATTTAAGATCAGAAAGTCTGAATCCAGATCAAGGAGAAATCTCAACCCCTTCTTATATATTTTTAATATACATTAAATTAGTTTATTCTTTGTAATAATGGATTAATAATACACATCATCACCTGCAGGTAAAGTATTTGCAATTTAAATTTATTTATTTTTCGTCCATTGTTTTGACCCTATCTTATTCCCCAACCTAAATAAAACACAGTTTACATTGTACATAGAGAAAAACAAAGTTTAAGTGTAATATACTCAATGTAGCTGCTATGAAAAGGCATGTTTTATTTATTAGGACAAATGAATAGGGACCATGGAGTGATAGAACGATGTATCAATATACAGTGAATTATGCAGTGTATTAATACAGTATAGAATGGTAAGTAAGCTTTTATTATTATTATCTCTAGTTATAAAAACTTTAACTTAATCTCTTTTTAGGCTTTTCATAATATTTTCTATTATTTTAATATTTCAAAATATGTCTCTGGATGGTCCTAGAGCCTTGTTTACAAAAATCTTTTCAAATAAAATGTCCATGAAAAACAGTAAAACTCACTTCCAGTTTGCCAGTTGTTTCTGTTTCTCTGTGTAGTACCAGGCCTCTGTTGTTAACACCAGCAGCATTGTTCCCTGTGCTCACCCATAATATTCTAACTTTATTTTTTATCTTACCTCTTTTTCACTTCCAAGATCCAAATCTTTCTCTTGCTACCTTTCCTATTTTTCCGTCTGGGTCATGGAACTAGATTCACCTTGCTCCACAAATGTCAATATCAGAATATGATTTCTTTGAACAAATCTGCTTCCTCAAAGAATTCTCCCATAGTCTTCATTAGGACAAATACAATTTCAGGAGAAAAACGCTAGGCAGCTAGAGCTCTGGGAACCGCAGGGGAAGTGAGCTCTCGTGTTTGAGATGTGTGTTTGCTCTGTGCTCCCTTGAGCCTTGTGCCACCACACTGGATGGACGCCCCCTGACCTGCTGTATGCGCTGGAGGGTTCTCAGTGCTCCTTTTATACTTAGTTATTCTATCTGACTTCGCTTAGCTAACAAAGTTAGCTCATACAATCAATTTAATTATTTCTTAAATATAAATGATACAATTTTTTCCTCATGGTGTCTTCCTTATAGAGTAAAATTTTACTCCAACTATCCTGTATTTTCTGCTTTATGATAACTGTGATCTTACAAAGGCAAATCTTGAATCTTCAGGTAAGTTTTCAGTAGTGGTTGTAGACGTGTTGTTTTTGTTTTGCCAAGACACACAACCTCACGGGTGCCACCTGTCCATCAGTCAGAGCAGCTCATCCTTAACTTGTGAGCCAGCAACCTTTCTTTTAACTGTTTCATACTGAGATAAGCTGAGTAGGCCAAGGCTCTTGTTGGCAAATTTATTTTTTAATCTCCATGACTTCTTTAAGAGAAAGCCATTGCAGATAGCATTTATCTTTTTATTATGTTCAGTCAAAAAAAAAGTTTTAGGGGGAGGGAGGTGGGTTCAGCTGGGGTTGGGGAGAGGTAAGGGGAGAAAAGGCATACAACTGTAATTGAATAACAATAAAAAATAAATTTAAAAAAAAGAAAAAAAAAGTTTTAGCCCCCAATTTTGGAAAGTACATAAAGATAATTGCTGAGGTTGTCATATCATCCCTTATAAAAACAATGTCTTTTTGTAGTTCCTACTAATGGGTAGCCCTAGAAACCAAGCTTAATTTGTACGTAAATTCCCCACTCTTAGAGCCCAATGAAGAAGACTGCACCAGCAGTAGATATCTTAGGTAAGCTTCGCATTCAGTAGGCTTGCCAGATCACTGGAGGACATGGTATGAAAACGTCTATTGCCAATTTAGCTAAGCCTGACTCCTCAGAACACTCTATTAGGAAATAATGACAAGAACATGGAATTACAAAATAATGAATGGGAAGATTGAGAACATAAATTATATCATGGACTATGTGTAAACCAAAATTTTAAGTAGCATAATTAATTATTTAGAAAATACTATATAATAGATAAGGTACATAGAGAAAAGGTTCAGAGAGAATTCACCTGAAGCAGTGACCAAAAACTGGTTGAATGAAGGAATACTGTTACACAATGACCCAAACTTGCTTTTGAGATTCCTCAAATCTTTAGTTTTCTGCTTCATGTCCCTGACAAAAGGCCCAAGATTATTTGTTTCAACTTGTTTTATCTTAATGAATTATTCTTAGACTAACACAGCTCACACATATGCATTAACCTAAACTATCCTGAATGGTTGTTTGGCTCTTTGAATTCACTAGGAAAGCTTATAGAAAAATTCATGAATTATGGACTTCAGTAGGGCCAGGCAGAAAATACATTCACATGTACATAAACACACAAACACACAAATACAAACACCCTAAAATAAATAGTATATGTGATAAGTATACATGCGTTCTTTTTTCTAATATTGCATTTTGAAAGGCTCTGTCATATGAGCAATTTAAAGCAAAATATAAAATACTTTGATGCCATAGGTCTACAAAATTGTGAAAAATTTCATGTATAGTATTTTTCTCTTTTTGGTTTATAAACAGTTTAAAATCATTAATGACAAGATCTTTAAATATGGTGGAGTGGTTTATATATTTTTTAAAAATAATTCCAAAGGCATTTATTCACAAGATATAAAATATTATCTGAAATATCTTTAAAATGTTTCCTCTCTTTTTAAATTGAACTTATGTCTAAAGTACCAGATTTTAGAATTCAGGATGATACTTGGCAAAAGTACTTTGGTTCCCCATGAGGCAGACTAATTTGAAAAACAGCAGCTTTGGAAAGACAGCCACTGCATTTCTCTTTGACCCTTGAGCCAGGCACTGAATCCTGCCTGTGGCTATATTAGAGCACTTTCGGAAAATTGAACAAGAGAAGGCATTGCTGCATATTTCAGAATTTAGTTTGTTCTTATTAGATAAACTTCTTCTCCTTCCCAAACACTAACTGTCACATTCTCAAACTGTAAGTTCTGTATGAAGAAATCACTTTTCGTGACATGTGAAATTCTTATGAAATGTGTATATATGTATATTAACTATGTCTCAAATGATCAGCTATTTTACTGGATTGGAAAACCACTTATTTAAATTTAGAGAAGTGTAAGAAAAATAGAATATGCATTTTTTAAAGCAGGTTAAGTTACATTGATAACATAATCTGACAAAATAAGCTTAATCACTAATAAAAATTATTTTCACTTTGGAAAACTTCATAGACCAGTGCTTATCAGCTATTTCCCTTGTTAAATAATTGTATAAGGTCTATAAATAAGTATATAATCTCCTACTAGTACTAAATATGCTTTATTTTTAAGACATATTGAGATATTTTCTTTCCATCAGTTTTTTGTTTGGTTTTTGCCTTTTCCTAGAACATTTGTAAAAGTGTGACTTAAACTAAAAGAATAGACCTAAAAATAGAACTTGTAGCATAATTTCAAAAATTCATGTGCTTTATATACCTGGTATTGCAAAACTATGTCTTAAGAATTGACCTTACTATATAAATTAATTTATGGAACAAGATTAAGTATAAATTAAAAATAAATAAGATTTTTAGTTTCACTGCAAAAATTTCAAGTAATCTATTGCACAAAATTAACAAATTGAGTAATTTAAAGTGATTTAAAGTGCAACAGTGTAAAAAAGTGATACATTTTTAAGTTTCTGACTTCAATGCCTGAAATAGAATAACATAATTAAATAGTAAGGTTAATAAAATTATTTGATTTAAAATTTCTCTACAATTAAGGTAAAATATTTTAAAATTTAAAATTTTCTTCATTGAGTATTTCACATAGATCAAAAACATTATTAGTTTCAGTAGCTTGAAACATATTCCTTACTTCATTTATAAACATAGCCCCTGACATTTAAATTTAAAATTGCCAGATGGTACTTGAATATTTCAATAATACTAGTATTTGCTAGTATTCAGTTAATACTATAAGTATAAATTATTGTGTAATTAAGGCTGCCACTAGTGTTAGAAGTAGAGTAGAATAATGGTTCATGAACTTTAGAATTCAAAACCTAGAACTCTAAACACCAAAAATTTATGTAATAAGTCAGAGATATAAGAAGTGAGCCAACTTGACTACATTGACTCAGGAAACAAATTACAGAAGCAAAGAATAACCCATGTCACACAGGAAAAAGAAAGCAAAGAATACACTCATGAGCAAAGAAGAGGGGGAAAGGCAAAAGTTTGCTGTAGAGAGAGAGCCTCTGTGCTCTGGGTCCTATGTCTTAAGAGTTTTTATCTCTTCTCTAAAGGTGAAATTTTGGGGGAGATTTCAGGAGAAGATCTCAATAGAATATTCATCAGCTTTCAAGGCGTGTCTGTTTAGGGTTATTGTCTTTACTGATTGGTCAGGGTAGAGGATGGGGTCATTAGTCATTACATCTGGTTCTTAATGTCAGCCACGGTGTCACTGCATCTGGTTTTGCTCCTTTTCTTGGTGGGCAGCTGAAACACAACTGAGACCTTGACATTATCTCTGGCTGGACTGAAACGCTGTCTCTGTGGTCAATAGACCTGTAGAACCTCGTTGTCATGAGGGATTAATGCTCAAGGGAGTGGTTGTGCAAAGGATTGGTTGTGCAAGGACTTTTATGAGAGTTGTATGAGTTTATTCTTCTGTTTCATGTTCATCCTCTAAGGGGGTCTAAACTGTGTGACTAGTAATATGCTAATGGAGGAAAGGTCACTATAGGGGTAAGGTCCTCACATATAATACTTGTTTCCCCAGTTTTTCTCATTGCTAGACACCCAGGATTTTCTGCCCTGGTGAGATTCCATGCCTGGTCTATATTCCTACTGGGCCTATGCCTGTCCAACTGTGTACTCTATTATTCCCTCCACAAGGACCCTTGACTCTGAATTCTCTAAGGGAAAGGAATATAGGGTCTCTTGTATCGCTGCTTTCCGCTGAAGAGTGGTGAAGAGTTTTCCTTCAAAGCAAAATGACCCTTGCTCTCTGTCAGAGGAATGGTGAGGCCTGGGCACAGAGTGAGCTTTCATTGGTATCTGGAGTTGGTAAGGGGCAGTATTCTCAGAGTAGGGGCAGGGTTTGTAACCTGGAGCAGAAAAATCATGTACAAATATTATATAATTGGGGGGAAAGCCAGAATGATGAGGATTATGACAAAAGGTTTCATAAAAGGGAATGCCCAGGCAATGATACTGGGGCACCCTCATGTTGGTTGGCCTAGATTGAGAGTATTATTTGATTTAACTAATAAGTAATATCTCTGGTGATGTCACTAGGTGCTCAGGTAAATTCTGCATGGTTTACATAGTATCAGTCAATAAATTATTTAAGTACGAGCTATTGTTTTGATTTTCCAGGTTTATATCATGTCATTTGGCTGTAATTTGGGAGTACAAAGCTAAGAAAAAAGTTTCAGTTCTTAATTATTGCAAATAAGAGGATGGGAGAAAAATAGAACATTAGTTTGGAGGATTGTAGCCAAATATTTAAGAAAACTAGAAATTTCTGGATCCAGTTTAGTCTATAGGTGAAAAATAAAACTTTGAAGACAATTAATTGAACTGGAATCTAATATCCACAACTGTGTATTATAGATTCTATTGAGACACAATTTCTCCTCCTAAAATCATCCTCATTTTTAATCAAAGAACCAAATTAAGACCAATTTATTTACTCTATTAAGTCCAGTTTCAATTTGGCCTGATTATTTGAATAAAGACAGTAAGAATAGTAATTGATTGTTAGGCTCCCCTAAATCTGCTTTGCTGGCAAATATAAGGAATCTCCAGATTAAGCTTCAATTAGCCCCTCTGGGTGAGGAAGTCAAACCACATAGTTGCAAATGAGGCTTTCCCTGCAATGTCTATAAGTTAGGACAAATTTCTCGAATTCTCTAAATCCCCCCAAATATCTTAACACTCTTTTGTTGCCATTTCCTTAAAAACAACCCTCATCTCTTACCTGGAAAGATTGCCCTAAACCATGTACATAAACAAAGCAACAGGTTGTTTTTCAAAGGGGCTTTTTACAGCTTCCAAAGTCAATTTTTATTCCTACCTGGTGACATCTAGAGTCTTGGTATGTCTCTCTCAAACATGACATTTCTGTCAAAGTCTTGGTTAATCAACCCAGTTTTCTATTGTGTCCTATTATAAAGATATCAGATTCTTATTGGATTCATGAAAACAAACACATTTCCATGAAAATAATGCTCATTCATTAAGAATTTCTGGGGGATCAGAGAAAGAGAAAAGATATCAATACTTCAATATCACTTATAAAGGTACAATTTACCAAATTGTCCTAAAAAAATAAGTATTTTTATATCTGGAAAGCTAAAAGAAAATCCTTGTCCTTTTAACAAAGTGAATAAAAACCAAATTCCTCTTCACTATTAGCTTACTTTTGATATTTAAATTCATGTACTTAAATTTTTAATTTAGCTTAATAATATAATTTCCTCTCAAGATTTCTTCTCATAAGCCTTGTGCAACTTTCCTAGTCCTTTCTAGGTTACTTCTTTTACCCATTCAGAACTAATCAGCTTTAGAGCAACTCCCTTTCTTCCTTTTTCTTAAAAAATTGTCTCCATATCTTATACCTTCCATTATCAACTTAATTAAATTTTTTACCTTTTAGAAATAACTTTTAGTGACAGCTAAAAAATGTAAGCAATTAACATTCTTTAGATTTGCAAATGCATCTCATTACTTATTAAAATAGAGACTTCTCCATTGGCGAACACTCTCACACTTTCAAAAGACATACTTCTAATAAAGTATAGAAAACATCACAACACATATGAACATACAGACAAACTAACACAGAGATCTTTTAGCCAGAAAACAGGTACCAGAAAGCAAAACTCACTAATTTAGAAAGGAACAACTGACATAAATTAAATACATCTGGTCAGGTAGCTAAGATTTTTTTTTTCCTTTTAATAAAAATTACCTCCTAGAAGCTTTTACTTTAAAAGATGTCCTAGATAAGAGTTCTTGAAAAAGACCAGGTATTTGCATCTCAAAGGTATAAGAAAAGAAATGTAAGCTCTTCTTAGAAGGAATTTGGTTTCATAAAACCAATTATTTATAAGCCTTTTGGGATGAACAGTGAAAGTTTTGGGAAAGTAAAAGGAATTGGTGGGCTTTGAATTATTTCTGTAAAGACTTTATTTGTAGAACAAAGACAGTTGATTTTAATAGCTCAAGAATTGGGTTACCATCTAGATATTGACAAAGAACTGAAAAATCCATTCGCCCACTTTTGGAATGTTTCTTTCCACATGGGAACATATCTTTTTCAGGCTTTGTAGTGGAGGAGGGGTTATAAGGTGGCAGCTTTGAGTATACCATAATAATTACAGAGAGATCTGGTTTGCAGGTGGTAGTACATAGTTTAGGGTCATCCCTGAAATCCCTAAGTCATTGAGTATTGAACCTTCATCCGTTTCCTTTGGATGCATCAAAATAGGTCTAGCTATAAGAGAGTATTAAAATTAATGGTACCATTAACTGTCCAAATCTTTCCATCACCCAATTTATACGGGGGCGAGGCTATACTGCAAAAGATTAGCCTCCTTTTCTTAAGAGACTCAGGGTCAAATTTCTCCCAGTTGGTGAGTCTATACCCCAGAAAGAATATGTCGAGGTACAATGGAATAGTTTCCCACCTCTTGAGAGACAGATATGTAAAAAGCTGAGAATTAGACGTGCTCCCGCATGTCTCTAGGATGTTTTGGGCCACCTGAGGTATAGTAGAGCGGGCACCCTCTCACCCAAGAGAAACCTGTTTTGCAGAGTGCTTACCCCATACTCTGATGGCAGACTTAACAGTGGTCACAGTGGTGCTAGGCACTGTGCAGATGGACTTACTGTGCTCAGACAGGTGGACTCCACTCTACATGGATGATGAATAGGCCTGCTTACTCAAGTGAGGAGCCCCTAACTTTGTCACTCTAGGTGGAAAACTTGTCCTATCATTCTGGTCTTTAGTAGTTGGGCTAGTGACCTGTTGCACTGCCTTCCTTCTTCTCAGCAGCACTGGTCCTTTAAGAATCCTAGGAGGGAGAAAGCAAACACCTCTAGTAGGGGCAAAGAGGGTCCGAGTTAGGCTGTCCCTGAGGTCCCCAGGGAAGTTAATAATGAAGAAAAGATGGATAGAGACGAATATAGAAGGAGCTGAGGATGGTCCCTTTCCCAATTGCAGGGATCTTAGGGAGTGTGTAGAAAAGGTGTTCTAAAAGACAGGGGACCACAGAGGGATCAGAGAAGATCCCTGGTATCTACATATATTAGCTGGACCAGCCAGGCAGAAACAGCACCCCAGGCCTTGGGAGCATATCCTGTCAGCTTTCTCTAGGAAGATCATAAATTGCCAGGTAGCTATGGGTATGAGAAAGCACAAGAGTCTAAAAAAATTAACAAATGTTCAGTCAACATCAAGATTAGTGTCCTCTTATGGAGATTCTTTAAAATCATATTTTCCCCCATTGGTTCTGTATCTCATTTCATTTAGTTCTAAACACATTTTGCCCTTCTGGAAAAAGAATATGTGGACATCATTGATTTAAAGAAAATCTTGCCCTATCAAGTGAACTGAGGCAGATTTGATTAGTAAAACTATATACTGCCTATAATATTTCCTAGTTGTAAGGAAAGAGGTTCTAATTTAAACACAGCCATTGGTTGACAGATATCCCTACCATGTGTAGGGAGGCTTTCTGCAGGGGGAAGGCAACTTCACTAGGTATGGTTAAGAACAAGTAAAGTAGCCCCAGTATCTGCAAAGGCCTCGGCAGTTTCTCCTTTCATGGTAATTTTAATTTCTTCTAAACTATTAGTAAAAAGATGGGGAAACATCTCACATAGTCTTTAGAGTAATCTTATGCTTGCCTCTGTTTCTTTTCTCTTCTTAAATCCCATTTCAGTTTTCTATAACCCTTCTTAAGGTGACCTGCCTTTTTATAATTAGAGTAGACTCCTCTACGGGAGCTTCCCAGCAGACCCTATATAGTAATTGTGTTGTTTTGCTCCCAGAAACCAGTAGGTATATTAATCAGGATAGATCAGAATAGACAACATGACATATTCTAACAGTTAAATTCCTTTTGTGAACCCATCAGGGTTCTGGAAAAAGTTGGGGAAATTTTTAGGTAGATGTCTCAATTCTGTTCTTGTCCAAGGAATGTATACAATTTCTGGTTCCCCTCTTCCTAAAACTAACCTTTCTCCAAAGGAAGCTACCAGAATTTTGTTTTAGTTTACCTTGGTCTGATTTTCCATTCTGAGTGCCCCTTCAGTGAGCAGGGAGCTGTGGTGGAGGAGGTGAGAAGAGAAAGAAAAGAGGGAGGAAGAAAGAGGAGTAATTGCAGACAACAAAGGGTACAGCAGGGCAGTTAAAGAGCAGGGAAAATGGTGTGTTGGCCTTGAACAGCTTCAGAAGGGTTCCTTTGTTCAGAGACGGGCTCTACAAGTTTTTATTAACTTCTTGTGGAAAAGGGAATTTATCTGTGCTTCTATAAGCTTCTAATTTCCAATCAAGATAAACTTCCTATTCATTCAGTTTAATTTTACAGCCGGCTTTTTCTAATTTTGCATAGAAAAAAATTAATTTATGTGTCAAAAAAGTTCCATTTTGTCCATCTTCAGTTAATATCCCTTCTGGTTAAATCTTCCCATTTCTGTAAGTACCTGCAATTAAAGTTTTCCTATTTATTGTATATCTGCAGAAGTATTAATGGGGACCAGGGTGTAGGAGTTCCCAGTCCTGAAGGCACAATTTTCCATGTCAATTTTAGTTTTATCTTGGCATCTGCAGAGTCTGAACAAAAATTCTAGGGATAATGTGCAGTGGGCTGAGGTGTGCTGCTTATGGGTTGAGCTCCAAGGGGCTGTCCCTCCTAAGTTACTTCTACCCTCTTATGTGTCTTGGTTTCTCTTCCTGGCTGTCTAATATTGAATCACAATTGTGAGGACTCAGAGCGCTAGGTAACCAGCCTTTATGTGCTCAGCCCCAGATAAGTCAATTATTTAGTTACATTTTTGTTGCAATTCCCTATTGTGCCCCTGATTATCTTGAGGGATGCCCTCTGACACCACCCCAAATGTTCTTAGTCACCTAAGAATAAGCAAAATTCAAGCTAGAGAGAGGAAATAACCCTTGTCCTCAGAACCCAGTGAGTTCAGGCTCTCATTTGTCCAGCAAAATGTGTTTTAGACTATCAGAAAACAATTCCAATTGAAAATATAAAATTAAAAACCAGCCACACATTTTTTTTCTCCTGTCCTGAGTTATCTCAAATCTAATCTTTAGCTTGGGTTATCTCAGCGCTTAACTTCTAGCGCCACTTTGATTACTTCTTTTTAAAAACCAGTTTAACTAAAGTCAGGGCCTCTTATCTCAAAACAGGAAGGTCTAGAAATCCAAGAACAGCTCACCCACGTTCACCCAATGCAAAGCGAGGAGCTGGTGGGGAAAATGGACATCTGCTGGTACCAAGCATGGGTCCAGGCTTGCAGAGTGCTCTTGGGTGGGCCTCTTGGGAATCCTGCTGCTCTACACAAGGGATTTCTGAGTCATAGTACCACTATCAAGTTCAGGTGACAAGATGTAGGAAATAATAAGATTGTCAATTAACTACTCCATTTTAATTGCTAAAAATCAATATTTTAATTACAGAATACTTTTATTTTACTATATACATATCTATCTCTATCTCTATCTCTATCAATCTATCATCTATTTCTATATATTTCTGGTATACATATGCCACAAAGTTGAAGCCATTATACCAGAAATATTTTGAACCAACCTTACTAAGGTCATGAAATTAAAAAAATAAAAATAAAAAAGGCCTTTCTAAGGTCATGAAACAAAACAATAAAATGGTTTATTTTTTTAAAAGTAAAAAAAAAGTAACAACAATAAGTATCAAATAAATAGATAATACTTTTATATCTTGTATTTATCTTAAAATACTTAATGTTAGAAGAAACACAGGGTATTATGAAATTAAAGAAATTCAAAATCCAATTCTAGGGTTTTTTATAAGCAAATGTAAAGATGTGGGTGAATTTTATTAACTTTCTTCTATAAAATAAATAAATCATAATGCTTTTATCATAGTAGCTCTGCTTTTAAGTACATATAAAATGATATTTCCAAATCTTTAATGTAAATATATATAAATTGTAGTTATGGTATTTCCTCTACAGAAAAAAAAAGTTTGAAGGAAATTTATCATTGATTATGCCCAGAAATATTTTTCCCACAATACTGCTAATAAATATTCTCACATTTCCCTGACGAGTAGTATGACAGAGACTACATTATATCATAAAGAGCCTCTATATTTCGAAGGGTAGCAGAATATACTACGCCCGTATAAAATGCTACTTTATTATGAGGAGTGTTTTGAGCTAAAAAGCAATAGAGAAGGAAAAACAAAGAAAAGCTCTCTGCCCTCTCCCAGTTGCCTAAGGGCAGGAAATACACTTGTAAAAGTGGACCCCCTCCCCTCTCTACCAGAAAAGACAGAAGTTAAGTAATCACTGGAGACAACTTTAGATTCCTATCAGCCCAGAGAGGAATCTACATAACAAACCTCGTTAAAACTGGTCCTCATCTACCATTAGTTTCTCTAATATATTTTCCTTCTAACAATTTCCTGACCCTAAAAGTTCAAAGCCCTTTTACTTTATCTTTCTCTAAAAATGTATTTTTCCTTTTATAAGATGCATTATAAGCTCAAGATCTAAGCACCCCTTTGGATCACTTATCTTGGAGCCTCCCCTATGTGTACACTGTGCATATGTTAATAAAACATTTGTTTTCATTAATCTTCCTGTTGTTAGTCCAATTTATAAGACTCAGATAAAGAATCCAAAAAAGTAGAGGAAAAAAAATGTTTCCCTGTACAACAGTTTAATAGAGGATTGTATATTTCATATGCACCATAGACAATAATGTATGAATATTATCAAATATACCCCCTCTTGAAACCTCTGCCAGCCCAAAAATGAAGACAGGTTCTTATTTGTTTGATCAGCTCTTGAGCTGACCTATTTCTTACAGAATACTAAAAGAAAAGTAAATAAAATGATCTACTTATTGAAGAGCTATCTAAAAGATGTTGAGGGAATCACCAGGGCGGCTGGTAGCTATAAATGATCAAAATTTAAGAGAAGGGATTTAAAGTGTAGCTCAGAATTATGAATTGAATAACCTGTGACATTTTCTAAGTAATATAATAAAAAATAATTTTAATTGTATTTGTTTCTAACTTTTCAAAACCCCACACCAAGACTGGAATGGTAGCTTTTTTTTTTTTTTAATTCAGTTTAATTGTTCCCTTTAAAATCTTAATCTATAGTAAAAGTGAATATTTAAAACCAGTTTCATGTCCTTCACAGCTCTACTTCTCCAAAGTAGTCCCTTCTATTCAACATCTTCATTTTCTGTCTGAACACCACCCTCTCCTGCCCTGCTTTCCAAGTCTTTTATATCTCTTTCCTACTCATTTTGAAAGTACTCTAATATGACTAAGACCTCCTAATATGCTCATAACTAGAAATGATTTTCAAATATTTTCAGCCCTTCATGTGCTCATTCTTTGTCTTGACTGAGATAGTCTGTACTACTAATAAGCTCTGATTGTACCATCAGCATACTAGAGCACAGCAAATCCAACTCTCTCATGAGGTGTAGGGGTCAATTAAAATCCTCATATTTTATACAAATTGCTGTCAAACAAAATGTCCTCCAACATTTAATAGCATCTTTAATTTATATGAAAAGATTTTACATTAATTTATGTTCAGTCATTTAACATTCAAATGATATTTTATTATTCATAACATTGGGAAAATAAGCCATCAGTTCCACTTGTGTCATCTGCCATTTCTATAATATTAGACAAGTTTTATCTTTCATGAACAAATTTTCCATTTCCTCTACATTATCCAGCTCAGTTAATGGCACCACAATTGACACAATTTTCTAATTTCACACCATATTGTATAACCAAAATCTGGTTATGCGGTTTACAGCCAGAACACACTCACTTCAAGTTATCTGAGTGAAGAGCTGAGTAGATTGAAATGTATAAAATGTAGTAGGAAGAGTTATAGTAAACAATTGATTCTCCTTAAACAAATATGAGCCTTTATTGGAGAGTCTATTACAAACTGATGTTTTTAAAAAATTTGGACCAAGTGAAGTTTAAACTCAAAGAAAGAGCAACTACTGAAGAAGATAGGAACAACCAATGAAAGACTTCCACATATCAGTGCCCACTCAAATCCCACAAGTATAACTTTAGTGTGGCTCAGAGCCACATTATAGAGAAGCAAGGTGAGATCGTCATGTGCAGGAAAACTAATACATGGCAAAGCACTAGTTCAATTTAGTGGAGGAAACATATTTTTAAATAAAACATGCTTCCATGGCTGACTAACTTAAAAAATTTAAAATGTTCTACACAAGTTTACACTTTAAAATGTAATTGTCTTAAGTATTTTCTCTATATACATTGACTAGTACCTCAGGAGGTGCTATAATGTTTGTTTCAACCATTAAATATAATTTGTAATACTCAAGAGAAGTAAAATAGCCTATCTTAGTTACCCCTCTTTTTACTTACTTTGATTTCTTTTTTTACTTTCTGAAGTATCAATCCTTCTTTTTCTATCATTTTCTTTTTAGAGGATCTTTTTTAGCCACTCATTAAGGGTAAGTTTGCTAAACACCAAATTCCTTCTCTTTTCTTTCATCTGAGAATGTCTTTAATTGGCTTTTACTCCTGAAAAGTACTTTTTCTAGAATTCATGGTTGGAATTCTTGTTTTTCAGCTTGAAAAAGCAATGCTGCTCTCTTCTGGCCTCCATGGTTTTAAATAAGAAATTCACTGTCTTTCCTATTGTAATATTCCACTGAATATAAATAATATTCAATTTCTCTTTGGTTGCTTGAAATTTTTTCTTAATTTTTAGTTTTCAGACTTTTAATTTTGATGTGCCTTAGGTTTGGTCCTACTTGGAGTTTATTAGGCTTCTTAACATACAGGGTTTAGATCATTAGAGCAAATTTGGGAAATTTTTACCTGTTATTTTTCTTTACATAGTCTTTCTTTTTTATTGTATATTCTATTCCAGTTGTCCCAATTTTTTCCTATTTGTCCCCCTACACTCAGCCCACCCCTTCCTCCTTCAGTCAATCCCCTCTCCATTTTCCATATCCATGGGTCATTCATATATGTTCTTTGACTAATCCCCTCCCCTTCCTTCCACCATTCTCCCCGACACTGCTCCCCTCTCAGAGCTGTCAGTCTGTTCATGTTTCCATGTCTCTGGTTTTATTTTGCTCATTAGTTTATTTTGTTCGTTAGATTCCAATTATAAGTGAGGCCATATGGTGTATGTCTTTCACCAACTGGCTTATTTCACTTAATATAATGCTTTTCAGGTCCATCCATGCTGTCACAAAAGGTAGGAATCCCTCCTTTTTTTCTGCTGAATAGTATTCCATTATCTTTCATCTCTGGTCTGGGATCATGATGATTCAAAGGTTAGTTCTTTTGTTATTGTCCCACAGTTTCCTGAGATTCTGTTCTTTGTCTATTACCTCTTTGTTGTTCAGTCTTGAGTAAATTTCATTGATCTATTCTCTAGTTCAAAGATTTTTCCTTCATCATTTCCACTCTTATTAAGTCTACTCCACATGATTTATTATATATTTTAGGTTATTGCCTTTCTTGTTTCTTTATATCCATTAGTTCTCTTTTATAACTTTATTTATCCTAAGATATTCTTATTTTTCTTTCATAATCATTCAGGTCTAGTTATTTAGAAATTATCATGATGGTTTCTCATTAAACCAGAAAATATGTATCCACATGAGTCTGTCAGTTGCATGCTTTTGTTTCAAGGGAGTAGGAATTTTTTACTTTTTCTTGTTATTAATTTCAAAATCTATTTTATTATTCTCTGATATTATACAATACATACTTATTTATAAATTTCCTGGCTTTTTTGGGATATGAATCTCCTATGTATTTTTTTGCATTTAAAAAATGTATACTGTCCCATATACCAATGATAAGCAGAGTAGATTAAGTATTAATGATGATGTAGTTGAAATAAACAATTCTCTCTGCACACAGGAACTAAGAATTTCAATGACTGTCAAATCAAGAATGATTTTGAAAATGTGCTTAATGTTATACTTTTCAGAGTAAAGAGTCAAAGATCTTGTTTATGCAAATTTAACACCATTGGTTAATAATTTTTGATAATTTCATTGTAGACTTCATTTTTTCAGAAAGTGAAAGTTAAGGAAAAACTAAGTATTTAAGATTTCTACTAGGGAGGTTATTAATAATAAAACTTATTTGATATTTAAAATTACATTTTTAAAATTTTGGTGAAGGGCTACTGAATATTATCAAATAATGTATTTGGAAATCACTTTATTTAATTAAACTAACTCATCTATGAAAAGTTTTTCCCATGCTGAAACCACTGTTTGGTTACATTATATAGTATGTGTTTTCTATAAACTTATTTGTTTTGGTGTTAATGAATCTCATGCAAAATTTAAGAGAAATATGTTATACTAGTATTGGGTTATGAAGCAAGTAGAAAATATGAAGTTAAATGAATCATTTTCCTGTCTTCCAATCTAGTACAAGTGTTAAGGTCTCTTACTAAATAATTATTTAAGTAGTGGTATTTTGTAATTGTGTGCAAAATATTTTAGAGTAATATATTACTATTGGCTATTTGAAATGGAAGACTTTATAACAAAATGGGAAATTTTGAGTTGTGCCTTAATGAATATGCCAAAGAAGTTGGCGTAAATTATTTGAATTAGGGAAAAAATATGAACAAAGACTAAAGAGTAGTAGCAATACAATAAATGGCTGAAATTTATTTTATTGTATGGTAGGAAAGAAAGCTAACAGTGAAGTAACTTTAGATCATGGAGGACATCTACTGTCAAGATGAGAATTTTTATTTCTTCCTGAAAGTGGACAAGCATTAATATTTCCTCAAAATGTGACCTACTACAATGTAGGTTTGTCAGATAATTTGGCACTAGTTTAAAAAATTAATTAGATGAAAGGAAAAGATATTAGATGTGGAGGTACTAGATATCATCTCTCACAATAATCCTGTCACACATATGAGGGGGAACTGAGAAACTAACAGAATTTAGTTATAAAAAATTTTATTTTCTTACACTATAAACTTCAGTCACCTTCAAAGTATTCTCTATTTGAGATGATACACTTATCAAGACTCTTTTTCCACTGCTCAAAACAGTTTTTGAACTCATCAATTTTGATGCCTTTTAATGCTTCTGTCATTTTTTGTTTCACCTCTTCTACATTGGCAAAACATTTCCCTTTGAGGAATTTTTTTATCCAGGGAAACCAAAAAAATGTCACTTGGGGCAAGATTGGGGCAAGAATAGGGAGGGTGGGGCGGCATTTTTGGTCAAAAACTGCTGAACCTAAATACCTACCAGTAGATGAGTGTATAAAAAAAAATGTATATATTTACATAGTGAAATACTATACAGCAGAAAAAAGGGTGGATGGATGGAACTGGAGACTATTTTGCCAAGTGAAATAAGCCAGTCAGTGAAAGACAAATAGCATATGATCTCACTTACAAGAGGAATCTAATGAACAAAATTAAGTAAAGAGCAACATGGAACCAGAGGCGTGGATTCATGAAATAGACTGACAGCTGTAAGAGGGGAGGAGGGAAGTGAGGACTGATTGAAAGAAGGAAAAGGGATTAGTCAAAGAACATATAAGAAGGACCATGGACATGGACAGCAATGTGGAAATGGGGGGCAGGCTGGGTGGAGAGGGGGACAAAGGGGGAAAAATTGGGACAAGAGTAATAGAATAAACAATGAAATATCTTTTAAAAAACCCCAAAACTGCTGAACACAATGTGGCGTGGGCAGGTGCACTTGTAAATCACTAGTCATGAAATGGGCAACCACTTTGAAAGAGTTCAAAAAAAAAAATCACTGAAGCTGAAACAGCATCTCACCACAATGCCAGCTGATACACTACAAATGGGTTCCTAGAAGACTCACATAGTGGGGGAAGCCTGCACTACAAGGGACCACCCTCCAGAAGATAATTATACTTTTTGGGGGGGCTCCCCTCATATTTGGAGTTTTCATGAAAATGACAGAGGTGAGAATGGGAATAGGCCAAATATCCTCTTTTGCAATTTCTAATAAACAAACACAAATATCAGTGTTAAGTATTATTGTATATTTTCATAGATAAGGACACTGAAGTCCTACATTCATATTAATGCTCTGGCTAACATTCAGTGCAAGGGCTGGCAAGTAAACAGTCTAAATTATTTTAAAAGTCATGCTTTCTTTTTCTTTTTCTTTTTTTTTTTTTATGATATTAAGGTACTACAGAAAGAAATAGTTTAGATTATATATTTATAGATTTACAAATTATATGTATATTTTCTTCAAATATACATGTATTTTATCTCATTTTAATGTTATCAATAGTATATAATTATAAAATCTGTGAAACCACAAGATGTGAGACATTTAATAAAATATTTTATTAACAAAAGCTTGTCTTCACATTAAAGGAATTATGAGGATTTTATAAATAATATTGTTTCATATATTGAAAGAGTTGTTTACATTGAGTTGTGCAAATTGAATGGTTCTCTATTAATAACTTATAATATCAATTATATTTCCCTTTGATGTTATATTAATATTCATTATATTAACAACATTAACAATGTTACTAGTGACTGCTAATAACATTTGAAGTCATGAACCGCCAATAGTCATTTAGTCAATACCTAAATATCTCTAAATCAACAGTTTATAATTGCATTACCAGAGAGAATTGTGAAGAAAATCCTTTTGTAACAAAATAATTGTAAATTGAAGCAATAATGGAATTGGTAAAGGGCCTTAATAGTGATTTGCCTTAAGTGTTTAATATTATAAAAACATAACAACGACAGAAATTGATAAATTATACCTTTTCTAAAGTCAAATACCAGATCTAGAATCTCAAGTTATGACTTCTGTTTCAGAGTTTTTTTAACTTCGTTTCATTGCCTTCATCAGTAATTTAAATAAATATACAGTAACCTGTGCACAATGAAAAATCCAAAGGACATAAAATACTGTTTTGGAAGTTAGAACTTTTGATTAGTAGATTTTCATGCATTAAAGCAAATGTGATAAAACTAGTCTTCACTACTCACTGCAAATACCTTTTAACATGTGAGATGAGTTCCTGTAGGCATTTATACCAAGTAAATATTGAAATGCCATATTTGTGAACCTAAATGCCATAATTTAAGGGCAAACACTTTAATTAAAATATATTTTTATTCAGCATTTTTTCTTATGACTTAAAAGTAGTAACCCTTACACAAATTTAAATAAGTTTTAAACAATTTTCAATTTTGGGGGAAAATATTTTGACATATATATTGATGGAGAGCTAAAGATAAAATTTTATTTTTTACTTAAAATTTAAAATATTCTGAATTCAAAAGGCTCATTTTTCATGTATTTAAAATTTTTTACTGTTTTATATAATAGCTATATCTCTATCATAAGACAACAAGTAAATGGATTGGCAATTTTTCTCTGATTTGGCACAATGATAAATGATTGATATAATCTTTGTGGATTATCTATCTGATTCTACCCCACTAATTGCTATAACAAATAAAATAAAAATAAAGTAATATTATGCACTAAAACAGGCATTATTATTTTGGAAGCTCTTTTATATATTTACTGTCTTTTATGTTCTATGTAACTTATGTTCATCATAAATGGATTTTAAACTGTCTTCTCATATAATACTTGTTTCATTTACAAGTCTAAAATTCTATTAAACATTTATTTTTTAATAAAATATCAGTTCAGTTAATTCTTTATCCATGGTTTATGCCATGGTTAATTCTTTATCCATATAACATAGCTTAAATTTCAAATACATCATTTGGCATATCACTTAGTATTAAATATTTATTACTTGTTTGTTTTATAAAGTATTAGCTAAATTAGTACTTTTCATTTCATATGTTAAATAATTTAATTACTAGACCTTGAGACAAAATTCATTGAAGAAATAAGAAATGTCCACACATATACACCAGATGTTTATGAGGCTTGTGTAATCATTCATATATTTCGTCTCGATTTCTTCCCAAAATAAATTAATATAAACCATTTATATTAATTTTCTGAACTTTGTTTTTGAAAAATTCTTCTTTAAAATAGCCACTGTTTTTATCTGTTCATGATGCATTCGAATTAATTGTTTTCTTTTGAGGCTTTATCTTGATTCATTAAATTCTCAATTTAGGAAAATAAAAGGTTACACATTGATTTTATATAGTGATCAAATTTTGAGTGGTCAGCCATAAAAAAGAAAGTTTTACCTTTTGCAACAGCATAGATGGACCTGGGGCATATTATGCAAAGTGACATAAGCCAGTCAGAGAAAGACAAGTACCATACAATTTCATTCATATGGGGAATCAAATGAACTGAACTAATAAGCAATATAGAGACTGACTCATAGATGGAGAAGAGGATTACGGCTAAGGGTAGGCGAATGTTAAGGGGTGGAGGCACTGAGCAAAAAGGAAAGGGGACTCATGGACATGGACGACAGTGTGGTGATTGTAGGGGGAAGTGGGGTACAAGGGGACTAAATGGTAATGGAAAAAATACAATAAAATATTGAGAGCAAAAATAAAAAAAATGTTTTGAGTGGAATCTAAATTTGGGTATAGTTACTTTAAAAGAAAGTTGAAGTTCTTTACTTAATATCTTATCCTTAGTCTTCAAAACAAAGAAAAAATAGTATTAAACATTTTCATTATCTAAAAAGGAAAAATAAATTGAACATTGATATTTTCTAACACTAACATTTCCTCTCTAAAAACTGCATTAAATTGCTCATGCTGATTTTGTCAAATCTCTCTTCCAGAATAATACATCATTATGTCTTTGCTTTTTCTGTTTATTATCATGGTAATCTTGATAAAGCTACCAAGGGGCAAATGATAAAGGCTGTTATTTCATATTAATCAATAAACAGGTATACATTTATGCTATATAAATATTTTCTCTTTTATAAAACAAAACATAAAAACTGCTTTTGCATCTTGTTCTGTGATAATAAAAGGAGATAATAAGGAAATAGTCATTTGAAATTATGAGTTTGGAATGCAGAGTTTGACAAAGCATGATGCATTTGCTGAAGTACACACCAATGACTCAGCCTCTAGGTTCTAAGAACTGGTGAGAGAGGAAACCAGAAAATCAAGCAGATGTCAGAATCTTGTAGTAGACGCTAAGAAATTTGAACTTTGTCCTGTGAGTAATGGGGCCGATTAAAGGCTTTTAAGCAGGGGAATATGTTGGTCGGATTTGTATTTATGAAAGATCATTCTGGCAGCAGTGAGAAGAATGGATCGGTTGTGGGCATGACTGGAGGCAGGAAAATTTGTTAAGAAACCTTTGCAAAGAGACCACTGACATGACATTGGGAATACAAGTCCCCCCTTCTAGCTCAGCTGCTAATTGTTGGTAAGTCCCTGGGCCTCTCTGAAGCCTTTAGCTGCCTGAGTAAAACAAGAAGGTTGGATTATTCGGCCTCCAAGGCCCTTCCTGCTCTGATGGTGTAATATAATAAAAGTTAGTGTGTCCCATATATTACAAGAGAAAGGCTCTGCTTCCTCAGTGGGTATTCATGTCTTTTTAAGATAATTGCTATTATTAGCATATATGTCATAAGCAGAACATAAGTTTTTCATATTGAAACTCAAAAAGTCACTATTACCAATAAATAGGATAGGGCAAAAGTAGGTTTACAGTTGTTCATATGGAAAGTAATACCATAATTAATAAATCAGAAATAAACTCTATTTCACATACTTCACGACTGTAAACCAGTATTTGTTCCACTTTGTGTATCTATTGAAGAACTAATTTGTTTGTAATTCCTTTTTGAGGCCCTAGTCTGTCTTTATATTAAAATCTGGAGAACAAAGATTTCTAAGGTGATAAAGTACAGTTAGTATTTTTTTAGTTTTTAAAGACAAGGCAGTGATTGTCACTTATCAGCTAACCCTTGTAATTCTTTAAAAAAGTTATGCATTCATATAGCATACTGGTGGGATAGTTATTATATTCTTATATAAAAACACCAGGAAGCATGTCATAGATATAGATGATAATACAGAATTTCCAACACATCTCTGTATTTGAGTGTATATTTTTAGCAATTTGCATTTTCAGTCATATAGACAGAGATATTCATTTTAATATATTCCTCTTAAGTAGTGTGATGTTTCCTTATTGGATGAGGTCTGTATACATGATTTAAACTCAGGGTAGTAGGATCTTAGTGTAGAATAAACAGTTATCATTATCCTCAGTAATCAAGTTTCAGAAACCAATATCATACATTCCTTGCTCAATTCTAGAAGTTTGTTCAATATAAATGACAGTAGGTATAATATCTATGGTTGAAACATATCCACAATTGTCTTGAATCACTTTCTATAAATGTTACATAAATTTGCATACTGTTCATAAACTAGTTAATTTTATTTATTTTAACTTTATTTTTAAAAAGATTTTATTTCTTTATTTTTAGAGAAGGGAAGAGAGGGAGAAAGGGAAAGAGAGAAACAACAAAGTGTGGTTGCCTCTTGTGCGCATCCTACTGGGGACCTGGCCTGCAACCCAGGCATGTGCCCTGACTGGGAATCGAACTGGCGACCCTTTGGTTCACAGGCCGATGCTCAGTCCACAGAGCCACATTAGCCAGGGCTATTTACTTTTACTTTTAACTGCAAAATTAAAAATGGAAGAATTTGATTTTTTTTCTACATTAGCTTTGATACTCTAGACATGTTTTTACCTTGAAAATGCTGAAAGAAAACTGTAATTGTTTCTAAAATTTGGCATTTTCTGGGGAAATGTACATAATTTTCATTATAATGTAGCATATATTTTCAAAGCATATTTTTTAAGGAATCATATCTCCATCAAGCATCTTCTCCAGGTATTTGGGCACTTCTGGCTCTTCAGAAACATTTGTTCTGGTTCCTATTTACTGCCTGACTTGGATCCCTATGGGAACTGCTAGTAAGTCTGGTTTTGACAATGTTGGCTTTTCATAAATTCTTTTAGCACTTGTTATTTTTCCTTGTAATATCTGACCAGGATTAATATATTACACAATAAATTATATACCACACATTAAAGTATTAGAAAATAAGTAAATATTTTATATTTCTAATACAAGTAGCATATAAATATTCTGTACCTGTAAAAATAGCTTTTCCAGACTTTGGGGCTCTTTGGAAAAAATATTGTGAATTGAATACAGCTCTAGAAATTAAGATTTAAGCATCACTCTGGCATTAATTATCTGGAGAATCTTGAGTAAATCTATTTGTATCTATGATATTCAGTGTGCTTGTCTTGAAAACGCATATGTTGGATTAAAATGATTTTCTTCAATTTTAAAATATTTAATTCTGTGAACATATATTCTTTCAGAAAATTGCATTGTTAATTGTATAGTTATATGTAGTATAATTCAAATAAACCATCTTTAAATATCTTACCTATATAATACATTTAGAGCTTAGTTCACTGTAAGATCTAAGTAAATAGTGTGATGTGGCTCTGGCAAGATCTACTGAGATCTTCAACTCCAAAGACAGTCAAGTCACTGTCCCTCTTTTCCAACACCCCGTCATTGCTCTAGTTCAAGTCTTTACATTTCTTTCCAAAATGTCGTAACTTCCCTTAGTTCTTCTGCTTACAGATTTACTTCCCACCCATCCTGTGTGCTAGCAATCATCCTTCTAAAAATCACTCTTTTTCGCTCATAACAATAATAAAATAACTTCCTTTAACCCTCACGATTAAAGTCCAAGCTCATTAGCAGGTAAAGTAAGGTCCTGTTTTCTTATGTAGTCAGAGTTTCACCTGTGCCATTATGACTAAATTCCTTATAGTTCTATATATATTTTGCTACCCACACTCTAAATTTTATCTTAGGTATTAGCACTTCTGCAAAACGATTGCAAATCATCTCTTCATCCTGCAAACTGTGAATTTATGTCTTTAACATTCTATTAAAATACATATATATACCCCAATCAGTACCTCTTTTAGACTGGGGCAGAAGAGGCCCCTGATCTTCCTCAGCACATTAGAAGATCCCCAGTTCATAACACACAGAAAAAATAATTTAATAAAGTGCACTTGGCCACATTTGTCACTCTGATTCAGTTCTCAAGGTTTGCATTGGGAGACCGTAACCCTAAATGTCTGCTCCTGTGAGCAGTGCCTTTCTGGACCTCGGGTAATGCTTCACCACGTCACTTGCACATGTCCTTGAAATAATGGGTGTCTGAACATTGAGCACATTTATGGATTGTGCTGCTGCCCACACAACAGAATGCTCTGCGACAGAGTGTGGAGACAATTTGAGCAGCAGAAGCATTTAGTTAAGAGAAAAGACAAATTAATTAACTTGTCAAATCCTTTCTCTCAGCATGAATGCAATAGATTCCTGACTAACCAAGTATCATTTTCCAGTAGCACTGAGCAACCTTTTATTTTTTTCTTCACTTTTGTTTCAATTTGTGGTTCCATGCTTGAGAATTACATGGTGTTAAAAACAGCTTCACAGGTGATGAAAGAACATACTGAAATATTAAACAACTTTTCCTATTATAAATGTATATATATAAATATTTGTATAGCATATTAATTTTTTACATCAGTAGTAAGATGGAAATTGAACATAGAAATTTGAAGTTTTATTTTTCATTAAATTTAATAATTAACTAATTTCTTTAAAACTTTAAATTACTAACTTGAACAGCTATTGGGGGAGGGTTAGGTGAGGGGTTGGAAGGATTGAGCAAAAAAATGAAAAAAAACTCATGGGCACAGACAGCAGTGGTGATTGCTGGGGGAGGACAATTGGAGGGAGGTGGGGAAGGTGCAGAGGGGTAAATGGTGAAGGGCAGAAACCTGACTTGGGGTGATGAGCACACAGTAGTGTACAGGTGGTGTGTTGGAGCATCATGCACCTGAAACCTATAAAATTTTGTTACCTACTGTCACCCCAACAAATTCAATAAAAAGGAAAATAAATGAATTTAAAGTGTTGCTTTTCTTGTCACTTTAGTAAATAACTATTTCTATTTAAAATATTTTTGAAAAGTATGAATTGTCTGAATTTTATACTGTAATCTAAATTTTGGAAAATATGTGAACTATATATTTGAGTACAATAATTGTTTATTCTTAGATCCTTAATACCAATTGTGAGGTTTTTGAAAATCATTATTATACCAAAAAAAGAGATTTTGTTATCGTGATGACAAAAATAAATTTTATAAAATAATTGTATAGAAATTTATTATCTTTTAAGTTATTTTTCATTTAATTATAGTTGCCCCATCAGTTAAGCAAACATAAAATATAAATAGTAAATTACATGTTGTCTGTTATTTTACTGATATTGTCATAAGTATCCTAGTTTTTTATATAATTTCTCTCCATAATTTATTGATATGACAGTATAATCGTGACTGTAGGAGGGGAGAGCATATTTTAACAATCTGTTATATGTATTTCTAACACAAATATAATTTGTCCTCTTGTTCTTGGCCCTGTAAATGTATAGGATAACCATCTTCCTTTTATGTTGAAATAATGTGTTTCCTTCTTTTCCATGGCTATTTTATAATCCCTGTCCTTGGTCAAGATAAAAAAAATGCAACCTTCTAACAAACTAAATTGTTCTAGGCAGTTGACCAGCCCCAGTCCAAATTATGTTTATGTGGAAACGTTTTGTTTCATAGAAGTGGTTATCATGTAGAATCCTGCAGTTCAAGTCCAGGTTTAGTAACAATTTCTACAGAAATACCTCAAAATTTCCCTTGCCTTGCAAACCTCAGCTTCTACTTTTGAGATTGTCGTTGTCTAAGGCACTTTCTTTCTTAACTATGGCCCTGAAACTATATTGATCACAATGTATTCCTTGACATCCTTGGGGGTACAGGGGTTATTTTAACAGTTTCTCTGTAAATAATGACCTGTGTAAGGGAGATGGTTGCTTCTGATTTATCTTTGTGTCCCTAATACTTTGCTTAGTGATTGGCATACAGTGAGCACTCCGTACAGAGTTGTTGAATAAATCAGTGATGGACAAATGAATGAATTAGAGGTTATGTTATCAGTGTTCTTTCAGGCCATGTTTTTTATAAGATTTGCTTTTCAGTTTTAGGTTCCACATGTTAAGTGTGAAATATACACAAATGTGTGTTGAAAGATTAATAGGCAGGCTATTTTAGACATTTAAAATGCTCTTCTATGATAAATAGATGACAGAACTAATTATGACCAATGTAAAATAGGTGAAGCGTTTTGAGACAAGCACTATTTTTGAAAAATATTTGAAGAATTCCCTTACAAAAGTACTTCTTTACTGTGTATATATTTCTTGTGTAAAATTTCTCTTGAGTAATAGTAACTAACGATTATATATTTCTCCTCATCCCCAGGTATTGATTTAAGGAGTCCTATAAATAACTCAATTCATTGTTTTAACAGCCCCTTAAGGTTGTTACTCTCATTGTCCACATTTTACAGAGGAGGTCACAGAGCTATGAAGTGCCTAAATAGCGAAGTCACATAACTGCTCATGGTCAGTGCCCTTAACCACTGTGTACTCTACCTCTCTTCCACGTTTTTCTTTCTTTCTTAATTCTTTTCCTAAAAAGCATAAATATTACAGTTAGTCATATAGTGAAGAGAAAGGCATTAGACAAATAAGAATCAAGAGAAAATGTTTAAAGAAGGTAAGGGAGAAAATATCTGTCTCTGTTAAAGACTTGTTTTCTCACATCTAGGTTTGGAGTTGTTAAGATTTCCCAGTATGGATTTTTGGCTGATAGGACCTTTTTGTACCACCACATGTAGGCACATCAAAAGTTCAATTAATACAAGGTGGATAACATCAGAATGCAATTTTAGTTAAAAATCAGATTATCTAATTGTGGTTGTTTAATCTGTGAGATTTTAAAATTTTCTTTGAATATGTTAGCATTTTCCCATCTGTAATAACTGATGTTAATGGACAGGTTATGTATCCAAAGTGGCCCATAGTACTGTGTGACACAGATAATTAAGAGTGTATTCCTATGAGAAAGGTCAGCCTCTGGACAGGAGGAGTAGTTCGGTACCACTTAAATATTCTCTGTAGCTTCAATCAGAAACAAAGTAACTCAGTTTTATATTTTCTAAGAAAGGTATCTACCTTTGAAAAGATACAGACTTTAAAGGATCTTATTTTTCACATATATAGTTTCACAGGAGAAAATATTCACAAAATAATTCAACTTAATTATGAGCAATGCCTTCTTAATAGCACAGAGCCTTTAAACCTTTTGGAATTTATTTTAAGGGAAATAAAAATAATAAAGAATATTAAACAGGTGGGTGACAAATAATATTTGCATAACAAATAACCTCTTTTTGATGACCCCTCTAGGGAGTGTTGGGAGTTGGAGGGATCCAGTATAAAAGGGAAAAAGCGAGAGAGAAAGAACTCGTGGGCACCAGCAACAATGTGGTAATTTCAGGGGGTAGGGAGTAGGTGGAAGTGGAAGAGGGTATAGGGGGAATAAATGGTGATAAAAATAAAAAAAACTGATGTAAATAAAAAGAAAAATTAAGAAAAAAAGAATGTTGTGTAATGGTAACATTGGATGTGGGAAGTCCAACTAGGAAGCTTTTGGTGGAGGCAGGTAATGAGCGGTGTTGTCTTAGACTACAATAGTATCTAGGTATGCAGAAGAGTGAAAGAATTTAGTCTACATTTAAGAAGAAGCATGAGAATGTATGATAAATTTGGTGCTGCTTATGAAGAAGAATAAGGGGTAAGAATGACACACAGATTTCTTGTTTGGGCAATTAGGAATGAAACTGACAAAATGTTGTTTGTAATTTCTATGGAACATTCATATGAAAATATACCTAGAGCTGGGTATAAATCTAGGGGTAGTCACCATAAATATGCTTGTTCATTTAATAAGTAAGAAATAAGTGATGACTGTGTCTAGCTAGCTGGTTGTCTCTGAGATTACCTTGGGATCCAAATCTAATGTTGCTTCTACTCAGTAGTTGTGTCAGTTTTAGTGAGAAACATACATGCTATAAGGCATTATCTAGCATTGGTGGTCAGGGTAGGTCTCCAAAGAAAGGAATATTAGACTGACATGTCACTGAATTTAGTGTGTGTGTATGGGTGTGTGTGATGGGAGCAATGGAATTTCTGAAATAAGAAATGTGCAATAAGTAGAAACAAAATTAATATTGGAAATAGAAAGAAGTGCAATGTGACTATAGTTCAAAAATGAAAGTAAGTAGCATAATATCTGACAGGCAATTTTGGTGGAAATCACATGACACAAGCCTTTATGGGCCACACGGACAGTCAGTTAGCTAACTTATCGGGATAAATGATTTTATTTATATCTTAAAATTTTAGCTACTCTGTGAAGATGTATTGAGACCATGAGGGTTTGGAGAGGTAATGTGGATACCCCAAACTCCTTTCATCTCTGTAGAAGTTTGATATCATTTGGATTAAGATACTTGCAGTTGACTAAAATGGAGGTAGATAGAATGAAAGATATTTAATATGGAGGACTTATAAGTATTTAAAATATATTGGAAATGGATGGAGATAGTTAGTATGGCCTTTCAGAATTCTGACTTGAACTTATATATTGTCTCTTAGGGAAAAAGAAACAATAGAGAAGTTGCTTTTTTAAATTTTGATCTATGAGAAAAAAGTTAAAGGAATACACACTGGGCATCCTAACTTAATAGAACATGAGGTCAAAAGTTTGACGATATAATTTGTCATATGGATATATTATTTAGTTCTAAAAAATGGAGTGATAAAGAAAAAGGCATCTATAATTGGAAAGCTCTATTGAAGACATATGGAACAGTTTGAGTGGGAGTTTTTTATCAATCAAGGTATCACAGGACAGAAGATTGTAATTAGAGATTGAGTGTCTGACTTATTAATCTCAGAGGTATGATAATTTTCAGATGACTTTGTTCATGACTTATCATGTTCTCTCAGGGTAAAGTGGAATATAAAAGAATGTAAAAGTGACACAAAACTCAGACAGAATCCTGAAAAATTATAATTTAAAAATTGGTAGTTAAGAAGGGACTAGAAAAAAACTTAAACAGGAGATGCAAGGTAATTTAGGCCATACAAATAAAACTAACAAACCAAAATAAAATGCAGAGGCAAATAAAGAGGTAGTTATATTACCCTTCAAGACAAAGATAAAAATATTTTCTCAAAGAAAAAAAGTTCATTTATTTCAAATCTTGCCGTATGAAAAGCCAGAAAATGAATTGCAAATTATAATTTGGATTTATGATACTGGTTTATGACTAATGAAATGGCTATGAGGAAAAACTGTAGTTAACTGGTGTGAATAACAGAATCAGTTTTTGTCACTTGTTAATACTATAACACAATTATTTTGCTAGGAAGTAGGAATACACAAAGAAATATTACTCCTGCCATTAAGAATCTGTAAATCTAAGATATTTGGACCAGTTCACATTTATCTCTGCAATTGCAAGTTATTTCAAAAGATAGATTCTGAAGATAAAAGTTGTCTGCTTAATATTTTGCTCCAAATATTAGACTTAGTGTAATATTTGAAACTGTGCTCTTTCAACATGACCGTATTACTCACTACCACATAACCTGAAAATATACTTATTTAAATATTGATCTCTATCTAAAACAGAGAACAACAACAAACAAAGCCCAGAGCTAGTAGAAGGAAGGAAATAATAAAGATTAGAGCAGAATTAAATGACATAGAGACTGAAAGAACAATTCGAAAGATCAATAAATGCAGGAGCTGGATCTTTGGAAAGATAAACAAAATCAACAAGCTTTAAGCAGACTCATCAAGAAAAAAAGAAAAAAGACTCAAATAAGTAAAATCAGAAATGAAAGAATAGAAATTACTACTGATACCACAGAAATAAAAAGGATTGTAAGAAATTACTACCGACAACTATATGCCAAGAAATTTGAAAACCTGGGTGAAATGGACAAATTTCTAGAAACATGTAATCCTCCAAAACTGAATCAAGAAGAAGCAGAAAGCCTGAGCAAACCAATAACAACTAGTGAAATTGAAGTAGTATTCAAAAAACTCCTGGCACACTAAAGCCTTGGACTGGACAGTCTCACGGGATAATTTTACAACACATTTAAGGGAGAGCTAACCCCTGTCCTTCTCAAACCATTACAAAAAATACAAGAAAAGGGGAGGCTCCCAAACTGTTTTTATGAGGCCAGCATCATCCTAATCCTAAAATCAGACAAAGAAATAAGAAAGAGAAAATTACAGGCCAATATCGCTGATGAACATAGATGCTAAAATCCTCAACAAAATATTGGCAAACTGCATCCAGCAATATGTTAAAAAGATCATACACCATGATCAAGTGGGATTCATCCCAGGGATGCAAGGATGGTACAATATTTGCAAATCAAGAAGCATAAAACATCACATAAACAAAAGCAAAGATAAAAATCACATGACCATATAAATAGATGCAGAAGAAGCATTTGATAAGGTACAGCACCCATTTATAATAAAAACACTCAGAAAAAGTGGGAGTAGAGGGAGCATCCCTCAACATAATAAAGGCTATGTAGAAGAAACCTATAGCCAACATCATATTCAACGGACAAAAACTGAAAGCTTTCCCACTAACATCAGGAACAAGACAAGGGCGTCCGCTTCAAGACTTCTATTCAACATAGTACAGGAAGTCCTAGCCACAGAGCTCAGACAAAAAAATAAATAAATTTAAAAAAGGCATCCCAATTGGAAAGGAGGAAGTAAAACTGTCATTTTTTTGCAGATGACATGATAGTGTACACAGAAAACCCTATAGACTCCATGAAAAAACTACTCAACTAATAAGTGAGTTTGGCACAACAGCAGGATACAGTCAATATTCAGAAATCAAAGGCATTTTTGTACACAAACAATGAAATATGAGAAACAAAATCAGGATAAAATCCCATTTAATATAACAACAAGAAAAAAAAGTACCTAGGAATAAACCTAACCAAGGAGGTAAACACCCTGTAATCAGAAAACTACACAACGCTGAAGAAAGAAATTAAGGAAGACACAAATAAATAAAAGGAAGACACAAATAAATGGAAGCATATACCATGTTCTTGGATTGGAAGAACTAACTTCATCAAAATGTCCATACTCCCCAAAGCAACTTACAAATTAAAAGAATACCTATTAAAATACCAATGACATATTTCCCAGATATAGAACAAAAAAGGGAATTCCTACCCTTTGTGACAGCATGGATGGAACTGGACAGTATTATGCTAAATAACATAAGCCAGGCAGTGAAAGACAAATACCATATGATCTCACCTCTAAGTGTAACCTAGTCAACAAAACAAACAAGCAAGCAAAGCACAACCAGAGAAATTGAAACAAAGAAGAAACTGACAGTAACCAGAGGGGAGGGGAGAAGGGATTAGAAGGGGAAAGGTCAGCAAGGAACGTGTATAAAGGATCCATAGACAAGGACAACGGGGGATTGAATGTGGGAGGTGGGATTGTTTGGGGGCAGTGGAGAGTAATGGAGGGAAAATTGGGACAACATTAATTGAACTATAATAAAAATTTTTTTTAAGTATGGTTCTTGAAAAAATGAAATAGAAATTCATTATTGAATAAATACATTATTTTGAAGGATATGGAATAGTATTTTGGAATATAATAATATTTATAGTCTCTTTTAGCAAAAATTATACTGACTGCTTATTTTCACAGTAGAATGTGTTTCCTAAGATTATACAAAAAATAAAATATAATCAAAGTTGTAAATAAAGTATAAATGTTCTTGTTCACTTGAAAAATAGAGCATTTCCTTCAGTCTACCTTTTTTATCAGGACACATTTATTGCTTTTGCTTTTATCACTCAATCTTCTTTACTTTGTGTTGAAAGTATTTGTTGCTATAAATTGAGTGTTTTCAGAGATGTTTAAGATCAGTAAAAAGCAGAGGAAGACATAAAGTCACCCCCCAAAAAGCCAGACACTACTTAGTATTGTGGAGCTTCCTAGGGGAATTGGAAATTAAGACCACTTCAGATAGGTCTTAAAATCATCTAAAACTTTCATAGTATGGCAGTGTGCTGAAAAAAGAAATAAAAATTCAATTCATGCTAGAAGCTGTTTGTTTGCTAATCTTTTGAACATTCAGCCCATTGAAGGAGACCGCATCACTTTCCTCTTAAAAAATATTTAATAACAACTGTCTGATAAAAATTTCACATATCACACAGCCTGCAGTAAAAGTAATTTCTCATATCCTCATCAACAGTGAAGCTGTCAAAGAAGTAAATAATCTTACTGAAGATACAATGTATTCACCAGCTCAGAGTCTTTGTTCAGTTTTCACAAGTTACTTAATGCAAAGTTTGTTGTCACAATTTTATTTGACACAATTGTAGGAAAAAAACTGGTGAAAATAAATTGAAATATTTTGTTTTGGCTTGTGAAAAACTGTAGATGTCACCAATAGTTTGTTATTACTATGTACTGCTTAATCTCCATGCTAAACATTTTTCTTTTGTCCTTTCTTTTGGTAGGAGACAAATGTTTTCTTTGGGATTAGATAAAAGAATTTGAGATAGCATTCATTAAAAATAGGAACACAGAGAGAAAAATGTGTGACTTAAGGTAGATAAACATTAAGATATATTCTTTGTTAAAGAATGCAGTCTTGACTGGTAAATGTACAGACAAAGTTGTCCTTCATTTCAAATTCTAAAAGCTATTCTGACATTTCTGAAGTCATCATTAACTTCTGGGTAGTCACTTTGGGCAAAACAAACAAACAAAAATATGAAAAGTTTTCAGTCTTTAATATAATTTTTATTGTTGTTCTTTTACTTTACTAATCATTCATTTCATAATATTACCAAAAAATTCTTCATGACTATTTGCTGATTTTATTTAGATTTTAGATGAGTTGACTTATGGTTCTTATATTTCTTTCTCTTGGCAAATATCATCAATTATCTTCTCTTATATACATACAATCACAACATATTCTTAAGTCAAAATACAATTTTTAACAAAGTAATATGCTATCTTAGCCATTTACTGCATATTTAATAGTTGATTACATACAAGATGGACATGATAGTGAAGACAGACCTTTGCATTCTTTGTGATAATTTGAAACAAGAATATCTTAGACCTGTGTATAATGGCAATAAAGCATTATTGAGGATAACCAGAAGCATATAAGAAAATTCACTAAGGGCATGTAATCATTACAAATTAAGTGTTTTTAATCAGTAGCTTTTTATGATGTCAGCCTATTAAAATGTTGTCATTGTTAAAAATTTCCAACATGTAAAATTTCAAAATGATAGAACAGAATAATTCACTCTATAAAAGGTTCTTTTATAAAATGATTTTGTTAGTGTCATCAACAAAACACATTTAGAAATCATGTTTATATAACAAAGCAAGATTCACCCTAAATAAAAATAATTACAAAGTAAATGCTTACCTCCTTTAGCAACTATGAAGATGAGCAACAAACCTCCAAAAATTAATAGCCAAAACATTTCACCATTTGTCAGAAAATTTGCTAGTGCTTTGCATAGATTCTCACTGTTTCTCAAAGTGCAGTCTCTAGATCGGCAGCATCTGAGAACTTGTTAAGAAATAAAAATTTTCACTGAGAACTCAAGGTGATTGTGACACAAGTTAAATCTTGAGAACTTCTAAGCTAGAATGATTCTTACAACCTTGGTTTAATGCATGGGCTTTTATTATGCACATTTGACAGAGAACAGAGTCTTGTCTAGATATTTATCTTGCCCAGAATGGCAAAGCAAATAAGCATTGTGTTGGCTTCCAAACCCAGACATCTTAATTGACTCCACCCCTGTGCCTTACATCTCGACACTACTGAAGTGTAAATAATGTTAATTCTCATTTGAGCAGGGAATTAATAGTAGCATAAGAATTACTGTTAAGGACCATAGAGTCAGGTCACCCAAGTATGAAATTTGGTTCTTTCTGTCTTGTTTTTTTCTCTGTTTATCTTTTCCCCTCTATATAAACGTAGTATTTTGCTGTCAGTTTTAAATTAGAGGCTGTATCTAAAACACTTGACTCAAACATTAATTGCGTTTTCTCTATAAAAATTAGTGTCATAGAAGTTTTTCAGGGAAGATTTAATTTTAGAGTCATTAGTCTATATGCAACTTTTTATTGATTCTCCTTGACATTTTGCTTGCTGTGCTTAATGTCTATAGCTAAAATTCACCAGGTCCATAAAACCCACATCAGTCTTAAAATCCAGTCAAATCAGATCAAGGAGGTTGTACTCATAATATTTTTAGGTATGCTAAAGAATACACACACACACACACATCCATAAGCAGGTAACTTAGTGTGTCTCTGGCATTACACTTGGGGATTGTAATGCTGTCTACATCGTATAAAAAGCAATGGAAATCCTATAGTACTTTAAAAATATCTGTTTCTTGCTCTGTCAAACTGCCAGCAATTCCACTAAATTTGTAGTGTCTCCTTAATGATGTTTATGTCAGAAACTACCATGCCAACCTATCCATACTATTTATGTTAAATAAAATCATTTTATCAAATATCTTTTCACAGGGTCAAGTGAATGAGAATGAGAAGCTCCTAGGGATAATCCAGTTTAGTTTAATTTTGATTTAGTGCAAGAAAGACAGTTAGGTCTGTAGCCTAACTATGCACGTCAAAAATAGAACTACTCTATGGATTCTACCATGATTTTATTTTTAGTCAGTTAAGTGCCACTTGAAGATCATGGCTGGTGACAGTGGCAGAATGAGTTGAAGGAGGAACAAAGAAAACATATTTGGGAGAGCTATTTGGTTACTTCAGAAAACACACACAGAAATTTTTTTGTTTCTTTTCGTCTTTGTTTTTTATCTCCTACAAGTGTTGGAAGTGCCAAGGAGTGGCTCACCACACCTATCTACCCGACTTAATGTCATTCGAAAAGTAGGCAAACGACTCACATATAGGAATACTAAAATGCTATCTTTATTATCATTAAAAACTATTTTTGGAAAACACAGCTTGAATATTCAGCCATAGGACTTGCTAACATTCACTTGAAAGGGTCTCACACCTGCATATGTAGAAATCCATCATAAAGCATTGTCTCTCCTGCTAAGGTGACCAAGAGCGAACACCAGTGAGAATTCTTTCTGACACAAGCAACCAACAAAGAAAATGAGAAGAAAATTTGAGGTGAACATATCTGGTTTTCTCTTCCACACCGATCACTATTGCTTGCCTGGAATATAGCAGAAAGAGGGAGAATAAGGAGAGGTCAGAGGTTTTATACTTTTTGCAATTTTTTTCCCACATGAAAACATGAAGAACAGTGAATAGATTTTTTTGTATCCTATATTATTTGGAATAGAAAAAGTAGCTCAACAATAATTCAATGACTTAATAAATATAGAAGTTTACTTCCCATTCATGATTTTTATGTAGCAATATTCTAGATTGGTTGTAGCTAAGCTATGAGATAGGATGGAAATGGCTCAGTCAGCTTTAGAAACTGGCTTCCTAGGAAAACCCCGACCCAGTGGAAGTGAAAAGGCATGGAACAACACAACAGGAAGGTTCTATGAGCCAGGCCAGACTTGAAAAGTGCTCACCCCTTATGCTCACATCTTGTTGGATAGAACTTTGGTAAGAGGGAGAGACTAGCAAATGTAGTGCAGTTATGAGTTCAAGAAGGAGAGAACAGATTTGAATAGACAGCAGCCTCAATGTGTTCCCATTTAATCACCAAGTATCTGAGGGCAGCCCTCACAAAGAGAACACATCCTATGTTCTGTTAATGTTGACAAGCCAAAGTCCACCTGGTCTTACATTCAGCTCAAAGTCACAACCTCCTAGTGAGAAGCAGTTCCGCCAAGTAGGTCCCATGGGCTTCTTGTGGCACAGTGAACTTATAAAGTAAAAGGCAAGTTACAACGCTGCTCTCTCCTGCCTAACACATAATGTATAATTATGAAACCAAGAAAGATTAAACAAAATAAAAATTTCATCAGAAAGGAAAGACTAGAAAATCACAACGACTCTTCCATAGCAGTTATTGATAAAACCCTGGTGGGTATAAGAAAGTTCCTTGAATAAACCAGAGATCTAATCTCTAAAAACAACTTTCTTGACCATTATTATTTATGGCTCCTGTTCAGTTGACCCTATCTAAATTGAACGTTTTAGTTTACACTGTAAATAGGGATTGTGGCTTTCAAAGCCTGCGTTCTCCTGGTGCAAGTTTGCCAGACTGTGGTTTATTTTATAGACTTCTCAGTCACAGACTCTTTCTATGCAGTCTGTGGTCTGTTTGCAATGTAATTTCTTTGAAAACTTAGAACGTGTCAGTAACCACACAGTAACCAAATTATTTTTTCTGGTCATGTTTATTACTTTGGATTTATTTATTTCCTTCCTTGCCTTTATGCCTGTTTATGCATTTATGTCATTATCTTGACAGCACTTGAAACAATAACTTTCAGTGGGACCACACCTATTCTTCTGTTCCTATCTTTGCTAAAGGACTATGTCACCACAGTAAATAGAGGCAAAGTTACTATATTTACCAAAGGGCTTTTTTTGTGTGTATGTAAAAATTCTTAATGGACCTCATTGCTCAAAGTGACTTTCACCTTTATCTCATCTCTTCATTATTCAAAAGCAGTTTTGATCCTTTAAGCTGTGAATAGGATTACAAGTTTTAGCAAATAAATACTCAGGGTGCTTGGTTAAATTTGAATTTTAGATAAGCAGCTAATATTTTTTATTATATTCCATGCAATAGTTGAGATATTCTTATACTAAAATAATATTTTTTATTGTTTTAAAAAGAGTAGAACGGGTGGTTCAGATGGCTGAAGCATTGTCCTGTAAACTAAAAGGTCATGGGTTTGATTCCTGGTCAGGACACATGACTAGGTTGTGGGCTTGGTGTCTGGTGGGGCCACATACAGGAGGTGGCTGATCCATTTTCTCTCTTATATTGATGTTTCTCCTCATATCTCTTTCATTCCCTTCCAGTCTCTCTAAAATCAATAACCATATCCTCCGGTAAGGATTAAAACAAAGGAGTAAAACTGTCATTACTTGCAAATGACATGATACTATATAGAGTGAACCCTAAGGATTCTACCAAACAACTACTAGAACTGATAAATGAATTCAGTAAATTAGCAGGATACAAATAACTATTCAAAAATAGTTGCACTTTTATACACCAATACTTAAATATCAGAAATAGAAATTAAGAAAACAATCCCATTTACAATTGTATCAAAAAAATAAAATACTTAGGCATAAATTAAACCCTGGATATAAAAGATACATACTTGGAAAATTATAAGAAATTTCAGAAAGTAATTTAAGATCCAAGTAAATGGAAGTATCTGTCATGTTCATGGATAATAAGAATGGACATCATTAAAATGTCCATATTACACAAAGCAATCTATACATTTAATGCAATCCTTATTAAAATACCAGGGGTATTTTTCATAGAACTAGAACAAATGGTTCTAATATTTACATTAAACCACAAACAACCCTGAATAGCCATAGCAATCTTGAGAAAGTAAACAAAGCTGGAGGTATCTATCGTTCTACCTGACATCAAACTATATTACAAGGCTATAATAATCAAAACAGCATGGCACTGTCATAAAAGCAACACTTAGGTCAATAGACCAAAATAGCCCCAGAATAAACCCACACCTACATGGTTAACTTATCTATTACAAAGGAGGAAACAATATACAATACATGATGTTGGAACAATTGTACAGATTCATGTGAAAAAAGAAACAAGACTTAAACTGTGAAACCTAAGAAAATAAAATTTCTAGCAGAAAACACAGGCAATAAGCTTTCTAACATTGCTCTTTAGCAATGTTTGTTTTCTGATATATCTCCTTGGGCAAGGGGAACAAAATAAATAATTAAAAATAGGACTACACTAAGCTAAAAAGTTTTTGCACAGTAAAAGTATCATCAACAAAGCAAAAAAGGCAAGCAACTAAATGGGAGACATATTCACCAATGATGTATCTTATAAGATGTTAATATCCAAATTTAAAAAGAACTAATGTAACTTAAAACCAAAAAAAAAATAAATCCAATTAAAAAATGGGCAGAGGACCTGTATGGGTTTCTTCATATAGAACATACTGGTGGCCAATAGTTATATGAAAATATTCTCAATGTTGCTAGTCATCAGAGAATGTGAATTAAAACCACAAGGAGATATCACCCTTCAACTATCAGAATAGCTATCATCAATAAATCAACAAACAAATGTTGAAGAGGATGTAGAGTAAAAGGAACCTCGTGCACTGTTCATGGGAATGCAGAGTGGTACAGCTACTATAGAAAGCAGTATGGTGGATCCTCAAAAAATTGAAAATAGAACTGCTTTATTACCCAGCAATTCCACCTCTTGTAATATATCAGAAGAAACACAAAACACTAATTTGAAAAGCTATATGCATTTCTTATGTTCGTTGCAGTAAGGGGGAGAATAGGGGAAAAGTTACAGGGAATAAGAAGCATAAATGGTAGGTACAAAATAGACAGGGAGAAGTTAAGAATAGTATGGGAAATGGAGAAACCAAAGAATTTGTATGTATGACCCATCGACATGAACTAAGGGAAATGGTGGTGGAAGGTGGGTACAGGGCAAAGTGGAATAAAGGGGAGAAAAAAATGGGACGACTGTAATAGCATAATCAATAAAATATATTAAAATAAATTTCTCCATTTTTCATATTGCATGGCTGGATACTTTCTAGACAGACCTCATATAGTATTTTATATATTGTATACAATCTTATACATTATATAAGAATGAACCAGAATTCTTTATAAAGAATCTCCTTTCTCTAGTACTCTACAAATTTGCCCCAGATAAAAATGTCAATTTCTGTGTAGCTCTATATCTGGCCATTGTTTTTGTTTTTTTCAGGGTGTGTATTTTTTCCTTCTTGGCTCAGAACTACACTGTTCTAATTTCTGTAGCTTTATGGGAGTTCTTGATATACAGTGTGGTAAATTACTGACTGGAATGTACAAGAAGCTTCTTATCTTTGACAGGTTATGTTAAACACGCACTGACAGCACAATACTATCATGCTGCTAGGCATCCTATTAGGTGTCAAAATTCCAGTAAAAACTCAAAATTCTTTGTAGTATGATTCTTCAAGTAAGACGTACAATTAGTCATTCACTTTTTAAAAAAAGTCTCTTTGTTTTTCACCTATTGTACCTTCATATATATTTTTAGATTAATAAATAAAATTCAGAGTCAATGTTCTCTTACTTCCCACTGCCACACCAATGGTTTTGAGATACCCACATGATACACCACACATATTTCATAGTTAAAACTTTCAAAGTAACAATGGCAGTAAAGACAAACCTTTCCAGAGACTAAAGACATTAGTGGTTGCCAAGAGTTCCAGGACAAGCCACAATGAATAGGTGGACAGGCAGGATCGTAAAGCAGTGAAAACACCTATATGATACCATAAAAAATGAACATCTGTCTGTACTTTTGTTCAGACTCACAGAATGTACAATACCAAAAATGAACCTTTATGTCAAATAGAGGCTTGAATGATTAAAACATGTCAATGTAGGTTCATCAATTGTAACAAAAGTAGCAGTGTGGGAAGGGTGTTGGTAATGGGGACAGCCATGAATGTTGGAGGTACAGGACATATG
Source organism: Desmodus rotundus (assembly GCF_022682495.2). Lineage (NCBI taxonomy): Eukaryota > Metazoa > Chordata > Mammalia > Chiroptera > Phyllostomidae > Desmodus > Desmodus rotundus. The sequence goes on along the minus strand of NC_071388.1, from coordinate 69,073,795 downwards.
AATAATCTCTCTACCTTCCCCTCAATTTTGCTGTGAATCTTAAGTGGATCTAAAAACATAAAGTAGTAATAATAATAATAATAGCCTATTTAATATTTATTTTTATGTGCCACATTTTCTTTAATAACTTTACCTACTTTTATCAGCTTAGCATGAAAGAGAATCCTTCTTAATTTCTTACTAATTTTTATAGCTGTAAAGATTGCATTTCAAAAAAACAGCTCAAGTCTTGATCATACGAGGGATACCATATAGGTTTTTTTTTATAATTTTTTTATTGTTCAAGTACAGTTGTTTCCATTTTCCCCCCACTACTCACCCCACCCCACCCCTCCTTGCCTCCCACCCTCAATCCTACCACCTTTGCTTTGTCCATGTGTCCTTTATACATGTTCCTTGACAACCCTTCCCCCTTTCCCCCCATTTTCTCCTCAACCTCCCCACTGGTTATTGCCAGTTTGTTCTTAATTTCAATGTCTCTGATTACACTTTGCTTCCTTGTTGGTTTTGTTGATTAGGTTCCACTTATAGGTGAGAGCATATGGTATTTGTCTTTTACTGATGGTTTATTTCACTTAGCATAATGCTGTCCAGTTTTATACATGCTGTTGCAAAGGGTAGGAGATCCTTCTTTCTGCTGAGTAGTATTTCATTGTGCAAATGTACCATAGCTTTTTGATTTACTCATTTACTTAGGTTGCTTCCAGCACTTAGCTATTGTAAATTGTGCTGTTATAAACATTGGGGTCCATAGGTTCTTTATAGTTTTGATAAATATGCAACAACAAAAAAAGCATATAGTAAGATATGATACAAAAATTGTTGTCTGTCAGTCTTTACCCTGCAATTGAAGGATTACTGACTGGAATGCACAAGAAGCTTCTCATCTTTGACAGGTTATATTGAACACTCACTGATGACACAATACTATGGTGCTGGTGGGCATCTGATTAGGTGTCAAAACTCCAGTAAAAACCTAAAATTCTTTGTAGTATGATTTTATAAGTAAGATGTACAATTAGTTTTCTTCAACTTTTCTGTTGACTTTAAAAAGATTTCTTTTTAATCTTCTAAATGTAGTAAAACCTAATACAGATTATTTTGTAATTAGTATTAAAATTGTATGCAAGGCTTTGTTAAATTAAACTTCTTAGGAAACAAAAATGCCAATTGTTTCTAATAGTGAAGTAATTTTCATATATATATACAAACCATTATTTGATTGAATCAATATACATAGGCATAATTTGACTTTGTTCAATGATACCAGAATATATGGTATATATTATTATATATCTTATATATATGAATGAGGATACATATTCAATCATATCAAATATAATGGCATCTAATGACAATTTTTTTATTGATATAAATATTTACAAGCAATCGCATTTAAAAGATTTAGGTGAGGGGACAAAATCTTTGGAAATTATAGGAGATGCCAGAAATTGGATAAGAAAATATATGGTATATATAAAGACAAATCTATATGACCATGTATATCTTTATTATCTTAAGAACACTTAATATGAGATGTACCCTCTTAAATTTTTCAGTGGACAATACAGTATTAGTAAGTGTAGGCAGATGGTTTTACAGCAGATGTCTAGAATTTATTCATCTTGCATAACTGAAGTTTGTACAGTTGAACTCTTCGTTTTTCCCTCCTCTCAGCCTCTGGTTAACACTACTTTCTGATTCCTTGAATTTGACTGACTTTCATTACTTAAGTTAGTGAAATTATAGTATTTGTTCTTTTGTGACTGGCTTATTCCACTTTGTATAATGTCCTTCAGGGTCATCCATGGCCATATTTCTTTTTTTCTTTTTTTACATCATATTATTTCTATTACTTTTTACTTTTTTAATAAAAAAAGCAATTTATGTGTAAAGTCTAAAAAAAAACAAGCAGTACTTACAGCTATCTGAAGTAAAATCTGATATAGTGTCAATGATCTATCTCCTTACCTGCCCCAGAGGCAGCCACTGTTCGGAGTTAATGTGTTTCCTCCCAGACACTTTATAAACACACATGTATGTGTACGCTTTCATTATTTTGAAAGTTCGGTTTCATTTAATATGTTTAACTTATGTTGCAGAAAGTATTGTACCACTCCAGTAATATTGGGGCTTATATGTGGATTTGCTTAGGTGTAGATGTGTACCTTATTTGCTTTACAGCTTTTTTTCAGGAAAGGTTTTTCAGTGTTTTACAGTGATGTTCTTTCTTACAAAGAATAGATATTGGATTTCATTGAAAACCTCTACATTAAAAAGACCAGTTTTAATCTTTCAAGCTATAACTATAATGAATTGGTGAATAGAATTCTAATATTAAAATATTCTTTAATTCCTTCAATAAACTATAATTGGTCAAAATGTATTTTTCTTTTAATATCCTGCTACATTTTGTTAGAATTTATTGAAGCTTTTTGCCTCCGTGATCAAAATGAGATTTTTATGTCCCTTGCCTTTGTGCGCCTTATCAGACATTGGCGTCTATGTTATTCTGACTTTATAGAAAAGCTTGTGGTCTATATGGTCTGCATCAGTTTAAACAAGAGAGCCAGAGATGGCATCTTGTATACTTGACACAATGCACGCCAGAATATTTTTTGCCTGCTGATTTTTGAAAGGGGTATCATTTTGGTAGCATTTATTTTTACCATAATAGTAACTGAATAGTATTAGTTTCCTAGTGTCCTTGGGATGAATGTTTTATGTGATATTTTCCTAAAGAAGTACACATTTCATTAAAATGTCCAAATTTACACACCAATTATATATGCTTGTTTACCTTTCTATTATTCTTATAACAGTATGTATTATAACTTATGTTGACCCTATTTTTATTTAGTTAGCCCTTATCATATATATTTGATATTTGTTTTTTAATGTCTAGCTTTTTAAATTATTATTTCATTTTACAAACTATGTATATAGCTGTATACACATACATATGAGTATATTTATAATTTTTCTCTGGGTTATTTGGTGTTTTATTTTTTAAGACTTCTTAACTATTTAAATAGTCCATTACATTATCTTAAATTTGCATTTATTCTGAGGATTACCATTTCCTATGCAGACATATAAGAAGCACAAAGTTAATACTTTTATTGTTATTATTTATTTTTTCCACTGGTAATACTATTTTATCTTTTCTTTCCCCCTTTTTCATCTTCCTTTTCCTCCCATTCCTCTCTCCTTTCTCCTTCTGCTTTTCTTGGCCCTCAGATGCAAAGATATGAATGAATTCTACCTTAGCATTTATAGATTTATCATTAGTCTTTTTAGTTTCTTTTTTTAAATTTTTATAGTTATTCAATTACAGCTGTATGCCTTTTCTCCCCATCCCTCCACCCCACCCCAGCCGAACCCACCTCCCTCCCGCCCACCCTCCCCCTTGATTTTGTCCATGTGTCCTTTATAGTAGCTCCTGTAAACCCCTCTCCTCACTGTCCTCTCCCCTTTCCCCCCTGGCTATTGTTAGATTTTTCTTAACTTCAATGTCTCTGGTTATATTTTGTTTCCTTTTTTCTTCTGTTGATTATGTTCCAGTTAAAGGTGAGATCATATGGTATTTGTCCCTCACCGCCTGGCTTATTTCACTTAGCATAATGCTCTCCAGTTCCATCCATGATGTTGCAAAGGGTAGGAGCTCCTTCTTTTTCTCTGCTGCGTAGAATTCCATTCTGTAAATATACCATAGTTTTTGGATCCACTCGTTTGCTGATGGGCACTTAGGTTGCTTCCAGTACTTGGCTATTGTAAATTGTGCTGCTATGAACATTGGGTGCATAGGTTCTTTTGGATTGGTGTTTCAGGGTTCTTAGGGTATAACCCCAGCAGCAGAATTGCTGGGTCAAAGGGCAGTTTCATTTTTAGTTTTCTGAGGAAATTCCATACTGTTTTCCACAGTGGCCTCACCAGTCTGCATTCTCTCCAACAGTACACTAGGGTTCCCTTTTCTCCGCATCCTCTCCAACATTTGTTTGTGGATTTGTTTATGTTGGGCACTCTAACTGGCGTGAGATGGTACCTCATTGTGGTTTTAATTTGCATCTCTCTGATGGCTAGTGACACTGAGCATCTTCTCATATGTCTCTGGGCCCTCTGTATGTTTTCCTTGGAGAAGTGTCTGTTCAAGTCCTTTGCCCATTTTTTAATTGGGTTGTTTGTCTTCCTGGAGTGCAGTTGTGTGAGTTCTTTATATACTTTGGAGATCAGACCCTTGTCTGAGGTATCATTAGCAAATATGTTTTCCCATACTGTTGGTTCTCTTCGTAATTTGGTGCTGTTTTCTTTAGCCATGCAGAAGCTTTTTATTTTGATGAGTTCCCATTTGTTTATTCTTTCCTTTATGTCCCTTGCTTTAGAGGATGTGTCTGTGAGGATGTTGCTGTGTGGAATGTCTGAGATTTTCCTTCCAATGTTTTCCTCTAGGACTTTTATGGTGTTGCAACTTATATTTAACTAGGAATAAGCCTAACCAAGGAGGTAAATGTTCTGTACTCAGAAAACTACCCAACATTGAAGAAAGAAATTAAGGAAGACACAAACAAATGGAAGCATGTACCATGCTCATGGTTTGAAAGAATTAACATCATCAAAATGGCCATACTACTCAAAGCAACTTATAGATTCAATGCAATCCCTATTAAAATACCTATGACATATTTCTCAGATATAGAACAAACAGTTTAGAAATTCATATGGAACCATAAATGATCCTGAAAGCTGCAGCAACTTTGAGAAAGAAGAACAAAGCAGGAGGGATCACAATACCTGATATCAAACTGTATTACAAGGCCACTGTAATCAAAACAGCCTGGTACTGGCATAAAAACAGGCACATAGACCAATGGAACAGAACAGAGAACCCAGAAATAAACCCAAGTCTTTACGGTCAATTAATATTTGACAAAGGAGGAAGGAGCATAAAATGGAGCAAAAACAGCCTCTTCAACAAATGGTGTTGGGAGATCTGGACAGCTACACGCAAAAAATGAAACTCGATCACCAACTTATGCCATACACAAAAATAAATTCAAGTATTTTTAGTTTCTACCTTTTTGGATGCATTTTTTTTATCTATTCATTCATTTATTTCTGTTTTTTTTTCTATCCACATTATTTTCTTGCTCAATGTAGGAAATCCTTTAAAGCTTTTGATGAATACTGCAAATGATACTTTGGACAAAGGTTTGATCTCCAAAATATATAAAGAATTCACACAACTCAACTCTAAGAAGACAAACAATTCATTTTAAAAATTAGGCAAAGGACCTGAACAGACACTTCTCCAAGGAGCATATACAGAGGCCCCAGAGACATATGAAAGGTTGCTCAGCATCATTAGCCATCAGAGAGATGCAAATTAAAACCACAATGAGATACCACCTCACACCAGTTAGAATGGCCATCATAACCCATTAAACAAACAACAAATGCTGTCAAGATTGTGGAGAAAAGGGAACCTTAGTGCACTGTTGGTGGGAATGCGGACTGGTGCAGCCACTGTGGGAAAAAGTATGGAATTTCCTCAAAAAACTAAAAATGGAACTGCCCTTTGACCTGGCAATTCCACTGCTAGGAATATACCTTAAGGATCCTGAAACACCAATTCAAAAGAATCTATGCATCCCAATGTTCATAGCAGCACAATTTACAATAGCCGAGTATTGGAAAAAACCTAATTGTGCATCAGTAAATAAATGAGTCAAAAATCTATGGTACGTCTACACAATGGAATACTATGCAGCAGAAAGAAAGAAGGAGCTCCTACCTTTGCTACAGCATGGATGAAACTGGAGAGCATTATGCTAAGTGAAATAAGCCAGGTTGTGAAACACAAATATCATATGATCTCACCTATAAGTGGAGCCTAATCAACAGAACAAACAAGCAAGCAAAATATAACCAAAGACATTGAAATAAAGAACAAACTGAGAGGAGACAAGAGTGACAATGGAGGAAAATAGGGGAAAGGTCATCAAGGAACATGTATACAGGACACATGGACAAAGCCGAAGGGGTAGGATCTTGGATGAGAGTCTGGGAGAGGAGGGGCAGGAGGGATTTATGGGAGAAAATGGAGACAACCGTGCTTGAACAACAATAAAAATAAATAAATAAATAAATAAATAAATCCTAAGCATCTTTGACAAAAAGTAGTTCTAGTTTAACTTTCTGTACTTTTTGGCTCTGAAACCCAGATTGATTCTAATTTCCTGGAACTGTACCTGGTACTAATAGAACACTCTTTATACACTTCCCTTAGGTAGAGATTACTACACTTTAAGAGTTATAGTTGCTGTGCTAATTGGCTGATGAGCTTAAGTAGGATAGTATACTTGAGCTACTATAGAAAAATGAAGAATGTAGTATCATTTAACAATTGAATTTATAAACATTATGAATATACACTGTTTATTCACTTAATTACCAATTATTTTCAGAGTTTTTAATATGACAGTGAATATTGTGAATCTTCAAGAAATAGTATACTATATACAGCGTGTTGCAAGTTTACTTAAACAAATATCTTTTATACATAAAGCATCATGTGAAATCAGAATTGCATGGGGAACACTGCTGAAAAATTATTTTTCTCAATTTAAGTTTGCATTTTTAGTAATGTTTCCTTTTCTTTTTTATATGAATATAGGCTAGGTTATTTTGATTTTATTGCAGGACTAATTAATTTTTCTGCAGAACTAATTAATTAATTATTATATATATTCTTAAATATATAAATATATTTTTTCTTTTAATCTTTGCTTTTCCATAGAGTCAAATTCCCTGTAATTTCTTTTTTATTATTTATAGTAGTGCATTCAATTATCCCACTGCTACTTAGCTTTTGCCAGTAACACTTGCTTATATACATTAATAATCTTTTTGAACTTAGGTCTGTCCATGCTACTTTCTTGATGGAACATTTTATGCATTCTTTATTGCTTTATTAACTTCAAGTTTCATTATAGAAGTTCCTTCTTCTCCAATGACTTTGTTGACCCCTCAAGAGTACATAGTTTTCCCTTTGGTGATCTTCTGTGTTAATTCCTACTGGAGCATTTATCAATTGTGTCATTATTATTTTTCTTTCTATGTTTTTCCTACCAAATTATAATTTAAAAAATTTGTTTTGCTAACCATTGCACTTTCAGGACTAGTATTTGTAGCCCCTAATCCATGTTATTGAATGAATATCTGAATAAATGTTTGAAAAGGATATTAAGGTATTCTTGTTCAATGGCCAATATGTCCTTCCCTGAAAAGGTAGCCCCTACTACTAGCATATTTAATACTCTTACTAGGGATATAGATATTACATTCATAAAGTATATATGATAGCTTGCTAGTTTGTTTTTACCTTATTTTGAATGTGATTATACTCTATTATCCTGCCACTTGCATTTTAACTCAACATTATTTTTGAGTAGTTATTCATAAAGAAAATGTGACTACTTTATTACTGTAACTACTGTACCATATGACATTTATGAAATACCATAAATTATGTATCTATTTTTCTGCTTTTAGACTTTTCAATTGCTTTGATTTTTTTTTGATATCTCATACAAAGGAAAGTCAAATATTATAAAGGCATGTATGTGCATTTCTATTCCTATAAAGAGGTATTATATAGATTAATATGGAGAAATTATCATCTATAATCAGAGTTTGACTAATTTTTTGTTTTGTTCCTATTTAATGTTAATACATTTATAGTAGTAATTTAATTTAAATGAGTAAATATACTAATGCCAGAATATAACATTTTTCTATTTAGGAGAAAATACATGCAAATATAAAGTCATATAACATCAGAAAACAATTATTTTAACTCCAAACACAAAAGATAAATATCAATCTCTGGTTTAAAAAATTATTATTAACTCTGTTCTCTGATCGGGGTCTAGAAGTAATGATATTCCAGTTGAAATAAATGTTCTTAATGCCCATATTTTATTTTTTTTAATATCATACCCTGATTTTAAAAAAAGCCTAAGCTCCTCAGAAAATGTCTTATTCTTGATCTGGAGCAATGGAAGTATGAGGTAAGTTTGGAGCTTCTTGTGCCAAAAAGCAAAGAAGTGTTAAAAGTTGAAAGGGAGTAAAACAAATGGACTTAGGCTCTCAATCACCAAATTTAAGTGGACATTAAAAGCAATGATTTCAAAGAACAAAGAAATAAAACATGATGAGTTTGTGGTATTACTCAATTTAGAGTTTACAGTTTCATATTTCCCATGTCAGATGACCATATACCAACTCTTTTATCCGAACATTAGTTCAATTTTCTGGTCCAGTGGGGACTTCCATGATGATTATGATAATACTCCTTAATAAGTGCTGTTACAATGCTCAGTATGCAATAAATGCTGTTGGAAAAATTGAACAGATTGTGCAGAAATGTGAAATCAAACCATCTTCTTATACCATATACAGAATAAACTCAAAATGGATTAAAGAATTAACTGTAACTCTTGAAACCATGAAAATGCTAGGAGAAAACAGGCAGTACAATGACAGACATTTCTCATAGCAATATTTTTTTCTGATATGTCTCTTTGGGCAGGATTATCAAAAGAAATAAGTAAACAAATGGAACTACATCGAACTAAAAAGTTTTTGCACAGCAAAGGAAACCATCAACAAAATAAAAAGACAATCTATTGAATGGGAGAACATATTCACCAATGATACATCTAATAAGGGGTTAATATCCTAAATTTATAAAGAACTTACAAAACTCAACACCAAAAAAAGTCCAATTAAAAAATGTACAAAGGGCCTGAGTAGACATTTCTCCAAAGAGAACATGCAGAAGACCAATAGACGTATGAGAAGATGTGCAACATCACTAATCATCAGAGAAATACAAATTAAAACCACAATAAGATATCACCTTATACCTGTCAGAATGACTATCATCAATAAATCAACAAACAACAAGTGTCAGAGAGGATGTGGAGAAAAGGGAACCCTCGTGCCCTGTTAGAGAGATTGCAGATTGGTGCGGCCACTGTAAAAACAGCATGGAGTTTCCTCAAAAAATTAAAGATGGAACTTCCTTATGACATAGGAATTCCACTCCTGGGAATGTATCCAAAGAAACTCAAAACACTGATTTGAAAGAATACATGCACCCCTATGTTCATTGCAGTGTTATTTACAATACCACGATTTGGAAGGATTGGCATTTTAATTTGTAGGATACCATATAGCTGTCCCCAAATATCCAATTTGTTTTTATCATTTTGTTCCCTGACTAAGGGGTTCTGGTTTCTCTACCACACAGTAGACAGAGAGGGCACCACCCATTCTAAATATATTGGGAACCAGTTAAGTGCCCTAAACATTTTGTTTTTATTATTTCTTTTTTTCCACTTATTATTGTTACTCTTTTAAAATGTTGCTACATGGTTGGTTCAACAGCTCATATACTAAAGTGTTAAGTAATATTTCTACTTCACTTTCAGGACGAATTGCTTTCCACATTGTTATTTGTTTTTATCTTTGCTACTTCATGGTTTTGTCCACAGATTATAAAAGCTGAATTTATTTTATGGAAAATTGATAGTTATAGTATATCTCTATTATATTGCATTCCTATCAAGTTAGCCCGTAAAATTTGGTAGCATTATGGTCATTAAATTTATTTGTAAATCTAAGGTAAATTTTTAAATTATAAGTATTTTTTCTGATTTATGTTTGGTGGTTAGTGTTTTGCATTGCTTAATGTTGTATTTGTTAATGCAATTGTTCTTACCTCTCTGTTAATTTGGTACTTTCAGGGTTCACTTAAGAACTTTTAGAATGAATGAAGGGTAATCTTACTGCGGGCCTAGCGATGCCTCTTCTCTAAAGTACACCATACTGTGGTTTCTAATAATGCCATAATGATTCATTGAGATTGAACCACACTTTTTGTATGTGACTTGAGTAACTTCTTTTCTATTTGATCTGTGGGAATTACTCTAAATTTTAACACATCTCAGCTGATTGTTCTTTCCTCAGAAGTTCTGTTGTCTTGCTCTGGAATGCTGCCTAACAAATTCTTTCCTCAACCTCCCTGTGTTTCTATCTTTTTCTCCTTTTCTCATCACGACTCACCCTCCCTGCACAGCAGCCTATAAAATGCGCTGAAATATTCAGTTAGAGCTTAACCTGACAATGTAAAATAGCAGACCTCTTTGCTTTTACCAGCTATATTGTATAAGACCAATATTAAATATCCAAGGTAGTACAATAATGCAAACATTAATTTTGTTTTTTTTCTTTTTAATAAAGGTATCATAGATTCACATATTCCATTTTTTTCAGTTTTATTAAATTTATTTTAAAATTTTAAGTATTTACTGAAGAACGATATGTTAAAACAATGACACAATAAAAATTACTATAGGATAGTCAAATCATGGTTTAAAATTTGAAAAGCTGCTATGTATCATATAACACTGAGAATATCATTTTTCTATTAAAATATTCTTGCATAAACAAAATATAACCAGAGACATTGAAGTTAAGAACAATCTAACAATAGCCGGAGGTGGGGTGGGGACAGTGGGAAGAGGGGATTACAGGAACTACTATAAAGGACACATGGACAAAATCAAGGGGGAGGGTGGAGGTGGGGGAGGGAGGTGGGTTCAGCTGGGGTGGGGTGGAGGGATGGGGAGAAAAGGCATACAACTGTAATTGAATAACAATAAAAATTAAAAAATAAAAATTAAAAAAAATAAAATATCCTTGCATAATTATGGGGAACCGTTCCAAGTGGTTTCATAATCAAATTATATATTATATATGCTGTTCTAATAAAACTTTATTTACATGAACATGTTGTGGGCAAATGTTAAATAATAGGTCATAGTTTGTAGACCAGGAAGCTAGATCAATATAAAATAAAGCTAGCGATCCACTTATAAAATATTGAATAGAGCAGTCAAATGTTTTACCTTCACTGAATTATCCCTTAAAAGTCATTTGAATAGTGTTAAATTATACATTAAATGTGAAATTTTATATATAAATATTAATTAGTATATATTATTTATACAGGTATATGCAAACATCCTTTTCCCTTTGTTCATATTTTTGCTTGCCTGGTGTTTCTAGTGGAGCACCGAAAACATAGGACCTCAAATCACAGACTAAGGCTCTAGGAAGGACAGATTTAGTGTCAACACATTTTACACCCTAAGTGGAGCTGACACGAGGCCCTGCTGGTCAAAGCACAACGAAATGACACGCATGTCACACTGGCCTGGCAAATGAGAGGACGAACTCATCCATAAACCATTCTGGCACTTCTGGAGGTCATGTATTGATACTACCCATCGTAGACCTCGTCTCTCTGTGAATGACACATTTGGAATGGTGTCGTTCGGCACATTTGCACATCAGGGAAAGCATAATTCTGAAAATTCTGTAGCTCTAAAGGATTCAAATCATAAATGCATAATTCGAAGGACATGATGTTCAGGTCAAAATAGCACAAAAATGGAAAGCTGTCAAATAGTCTTTCAGGAGTGTACAGTATCCAAGCATCAATCTGCTTTCAGTGCCTAGGACCTGAACCAGTTTTTGAAAGCAGGCTACTGAACTACCTTAAGGAAAATAAAAGTCTCACAAACACATTGAATCAGCTCTTATACCAGTATAAACTTTTGCATATACAACCTGAATGCACATTTGAGAAATTTATGATGTTATATTATGTAACACTTGGTTCGAATGACTTTCAGGTAATTAATAAATATCACCTTATTAAACATATGTGAAACAGTCTGTATTACATAACCCTTAGTTTTTTATTACTCAGATTTACAATAGTAATAACGAATGTCCACAGAGGTTGAGAATAGATTAATATACAAAATTAGACATGCTATAATAACTATATTTACACATGTATGAATTGGATTGCAGTAATATAAATCATTCAGCATGGCCTTACAATAACTATTTAGGAGAAATAACATGCAATCTTTTAATAAGTTAGTTTTGTTTCAGTACATTCTGCTGAGAATTTTTCAATATTTTTCTGCCTGAATAAGCAATATATAATGAAGTTTTATTTTGCACAGTAAATTAGTATATATGATAATCTAATATTTTTAAATTTCATGGTATATCTTGAAATTAATTTATTAATTCTAAACAATAACAAAACTAAGATAACAGGTTTTTGTGGGCATTATGCTTTTTCAAAAATTTAAATGGACTGTAACTCACTTTGTAAAAGATAATGAAATTGGTTAGTAATAAGTAGAAATCAATATAATGTATATTTTTAGCATCAAAATGCAAATTTAATTTTTTTATAATCAATTTTCTTTCGGTTCTTGAAATAATTGGGATTTTGTTATTATTTAGCTGTTCAGTGAATTCTGGGTGCACTGTGGCTCATAGTGATTGAGAACATGTTGATTCTCCATACTGAATAATCCAAGTATTAATATGTTTAAGTAATATGTTTGGAATTATGGAAATACTTAAAATAAACATAGATTTGTTGTATCGATAATTTGTACTTACAAAGTATACATAAGCTTCAAAAATACACACTAGTGTTTCACATTTCTTGTCTTTAAAATGGGGATGATAAAAGTACGTACATCAAAAGAGAACTAGTATTTGTAGTAATTTTGTATGCTTGTATTTTAATCTGAGGATTTAAACTCAAAATACATTCCTTAGTAGCTGTTGGAGTTTGTCTGCTGTTCATATCCTCAGTCATCTGAAGTATAGTTGAATTTATTTCTGTCTTCCATTGTAGATTTTGTTTTTCCCAATTTTTAAAAACTTTTTCTGAGTTAGTAAAGATTTACAAGGTTTTAAAAGTCAAAACTACACAAAAATGTATATTCAGAGAAGTATTGCTTTTACATATTAATTCTACCTCATCTCTACCATTCATTATTTTGTTTCATTTTTAATCTTTCCCTATAGGTAATGACTCATAGTTTGTGGCTTATCTTTTCTTTCTTTTAGCAAAAATAATCAGATATATGCATATGTTCCTATATCTTATACAAGAGTTATTAGTATCACATTAATGGTATCTTTTAAACTTTGTTATTTTCCTTTAGAGCTATATCTTAGGAATTACTCCTTGTTCATTCAGTTTATAAATGTATTCTATATTTTTAACAGTTGTATGATACTCTTGTGAAGATAGATGTACATTCCAATGTTTGAATATCTAGATTTTTCCAAAATGTTACATTCATAAGCAATGGAATATATTGTTATGAAAAGTGTTATTGTTGGAGGATTACAGCCAGGGTAATCATTTACAATGGTGCCTGGGTCACAAAGTGAGCACACATACCATTTTATTACATATTGCCAAATTGTCCACAAACGTACTCATTCATTCTCCACAGGCAACATTTGAGAGTGCATCTTTCCCCACAGCCTCACTAAACTAATGTTTTCTCAAGCTTTGTAATTTTCCAATATGATAGTGGAAAAATAGTGTTTCAGGGTAATATTTTTTATTGAAATTTTTATTAAGATAGTAGAAGTAATTGCAGTCATAAAAGTAATACAGAGAGATCTTATATTCTTTTTCTAGTTTCCTCCAGTGGGGAAAACATCTTACTAAAGCTACAGTAAATGTCCCAGCCAGGATATTGACATTACATAATTCATCAGTCACATTTAGATTTGCTGAGTTTTACTTTTCTTCATTTGTGTGTCTCTATGTGTACGAATGTATTGCTATATAATTTCATTATTACTGTATGTAAGTTAATGGATTAACCACTATAATGTACATATAGTAAAGTTCCATCACCATAAGAATGCTTGGTGTTGTTGCCCTTTTATGACACCGACTCCCTCCCACCCCTCCAGAACCCCATCACTAGCCCTGGAAACAAATCATCTCACCCATTATTTCTAACGTTTTAACTTAAAAGAAGACATTGTATAAATGTTATCATCCAGCATGGATTTGGGCCTCCCTCCAGATGTTGTTGTGTGTCAGATTGTTTGTTCCTTCATACTACTGGGATAGATCCCCCATATTCTAATGCACAGCTGTGCCACAGTTTAACCATCTACCTACTGAAGGACGGCTGAGCTGTCTCCAGTTTATTGCAAATAAACTTTATACATTCAGAAAGAATTTTTATGTAAACATAAACTTTCATTTATCTGGGCTAAATGAAAAAGATTGCAGTTGTTGGAAAACTGAATTTTCAGTTTTTAATGAAATTTGAAAATGGTTTTACAGAATAGCTGTACTATTTTACATTCTCACCATCAGTGTATGATTGATCTTTTTCTCTATATCATCACCAGCACTTGGTGATGCCACTCTTTCATTTTAGCAATTCTGGTATATTTTAGGATATGTTACTGTGGTTTAATTTGAATCTCCCTGATGACTAATTACATTAAATATTTTCTTACTTATTTTTGTCACCAAAAATACCTTCTTAAGCTAAATGTCCATTCATTTTTTTCCTCATTTTAAGTTTTCACTTTTGAGGTTTGAGATCATATATTATATATATATATATATATACACACATATATACATATATGCATATATATATATATGATGTCAATAGATATAGATATATATATATAGATGGTATTAATCTTTTGTGAGACAAAGAGTTTGCAAATATATTTAACCAGCTTTTAGCTTGTCTTTTTATCTACTTTACATGGACTTTCATAAAGCAAACATTTTTCATTTTGGTCAGCTACAATTTATTTTTATTGTTTTATTTATCAATTGTAATTTTTGGTGTCAAGTCTACAAACTCTTTGCTCAGATTTAGATTTCAAGAAGCAGCCTTAAATGCCCATTTGTAAATGATTGGATCAAAAAACTGTGGTACATTTACACAATGGAATACTCTGCAGCAAAAAGAAAGAAGGAGCTTCTACCCTTAATGACACATGGATGTAACTGGAGAGCATTATGCTAAGTGATGTAAGCCAGGAGGTGAAAGACAAATACCATATGATCTTACCTTTAACTGGAACCTAATCAACAAAACAAACAAGCCAGCAAAATATAACCAGAGATATTGAAATAAAGAACACACTGACAGTGACCAGAGAGGAGGGGGGAGAGGGATAATGGGGGAAAATAGGGAAGGATCATCAAGGAACATATATAAAGGACACATGGACAGGGCCAAAGGGGTTAGATTTGATGGTGCAAGGTGGGGATGGGTGGGGTGGGGGGGGCATGGTGGGGTGAAAATGGAGACAACTATACTTGAACAACAATAAAAAAATAAAAAAAGAATTTTATGTGTTTTGCTAAAGAAGTTATAGCTTTATCTTTTTAAATATAAGAATATTATAAATTTTGTGTCTTACATGTTAATATTGAATTTGTTAATTTTCAAATATTTCTTTAAATATTCCCATAAAACCAGTATTTTTCACAATGAGAGAAAATAGCAGTTGTCCCTAATGAGTTTCATGTCAGGTAGTTTAGGAGATACATGATGTAATAAAAATTTCACAGGTTATGATCATAGTTTGGAAATAAGTCAATTGAGTAACTAGTTAACATAGATAAGCAGTGTAAAAACATGATAATCTATAAATATTTAACAAAATATATACAAATGTACAAAGCAATGCAGAAATTTAATAAATTTGATGGAAATGTGTCCTTTGTACATGCTATATAAATATATCTAATTCAATAACATATATAAATACTGATATATCATAAATACATGCATTCATTCACAAACATAACATGTACTCAAATATATTTATTATAACACCAACAGTATGGTTAAACAGTACTACTTGATACTTTCAACCATAAATGACAATGTTACACTGCTATACTGCCCTTTTCTTAGTTTGTGTCACCTGCCCATCAATGTCCTCACTCATGGTCTTTCTTGCTACCATTACATTGTACTGTGGTCAGCAGTAACTGGAAAAAGTGAGGGTGCTGGAGGTACTGTAGAAATGCTCAGGAACAATCATACTAAAAATTAAATACAAGAACGTTAATGTTGCTTGAAATGGGTGAGTACTTTACACTGTGAGCCAGAGTTACGATATGATAATCTTAGAAGTTAATTAAGAAGGAATTGGTGACAGTTTTTGAAAAACTAATCTGGGAAAGTAAAAAGAAGACACTATGGTTGAAAGCATGTTGGCACTACAGAATTTAAGAAGGGATATCAATCACTATCAGCGATTTCCAATGTTAGCAACACCTGTCCATAAACACTATGCTGGGATTTCACATTTAGTTGAATTTGATTAGCACTTATTTAAATAAGGTGACATCTCACTTAACAGGAAAGGGTCTTTAATTCATAAAATAAGCACCTTCAGAGATACAGTTATACCAAATATAACTTACCACTTATATTGAATAAAATAGATTAAAATACTTTCAGAAGATATTTCATAAACATTATATATTATATCCCACTGTTCACTGGTGTAAATGACTTCTATAATGTTTACAAAAATGTTGACTTTTATATAAATACATAATTTATAGTTAGCATCAACCCCTTATATTCTTCTGGTAGTCCTTTGCCAATTAAAAAATGGGTGAAGGATCTAAATACACTTTTCCAAATAGGAAAAAGATATTGCTAATAGACATATGAAAAGATGCTCGATGTCACTAATCATCAGAGAAATGAAACTTAAAAACACAACGAGATACCATTTCACACCTGTCAGAATGGCTATCATCAATAAATCAACAAACAGCAAGTGCTGGCAAGGGTGTGGAGAAAAGGAAACCCTCTGGCACTGTTGGTGGGAATGAAGACTGGTGCAAATACTGTAGAAAGCAGTATGGAGATACCTCGAACAAATTAAAAATGGACCAGGCCACATTCTTGCACTTACATAAGAAAACAATCCCATTCATAATCACTTCAAAAAAGAATAAAATACCTAGTAATAAAGCTCACCAAGGATTTAAAAGACCTGTACTTGGAAAATTATGACACTGGAGAAAGAAAGAGAACATACAAATAAGTGGAAACACATACTATGTTTATGGATAGGAAGAATTAATATCTTTTAAACGTCCATACCACCTAAAGTAATCTATAGATTCAATGCAATTCCTATCAAGATTCCAATTCAAACTGTATTTCACAGAACTGGAACAAGTGTTTCAAAAATTTATATGGAACCACAAAAAGACCCTGCATAGCAACAGCAATCCTGAGAAAGAACAAAGTTGGAAGAATCATAATACCTAATATCAAACTATACTATAAGGCCATCCTAATCAAAACAGCATGGTACTTGCATAAAAACAGACACATAGATCAATGGGACAGAATAGAGAGCCCAGAAATAAACCCACTTCTTTATAGTCAATTAATATTTTACTGAGGAAACAAGCATGTACAATGAGCTAATGAGAGTTTATTCAATAAATGTTGGGAAAATTGGACAGAAACTTGCAGAAAAATAAAACTAGACCACCTTCTTACACCATACACTATAATAAATTCAAAATGGATCAAAGACTTAAATGTTAGACTTAAAACCATAAAAATCCTAGAAGAAAACATAAGCAGCAAAATCTTAGACATTGCTCATAGCAATTTTTTATTGGATATATCTCCCCAAGGAAGAGAAACAAAGAAAAAATAAACTAATGGGAGTACATAAAACTAAATGTTTTTTTCACAGCAAAGGAAATAATCAACAAAATAAAAAGACAACCCGCAGAATGGGAGAACATATTTGCCCATACATCTGATAAGGGGTTAACATCCAAAATTTATAAAGAACTTATGAAACTCACCACACACAAAAATAAACAACCCAAATAAACAATGGGCAAAGGACCTGAATAGACTTCTCCAAAGAGAATATATGGATGGCCAATAGACATATGAAAAGATGCTCAATGTCACTAATCATCAGAGAAATGCAAGTTAAAACCACAATGATATCACCTCACAACTGTCAGAATGGCCATCATCAATAAACCAATAAACATTGCTTCTCGGCCTTTTGGCTAAGATCAAATATAGTATCTGTTCTTATCAGTTTAATAAACCAATAAACAAGTGCTCATGAGGATGTGGAGAGAGGGGAACCCTTTTGCACTTTGGTGGGAGTGCAGACTGGTGCAGTCACTGTGGAAATCAGTATGGAGATAGCTCAAAATACTAAAAATAGACAAGACCTCTTTCTTATACTTACATAAAAATAAACTCAAAATAGATTAAAAACTTAATTGTAAGTCACAAAACTATAATCGTGGCAGAAAACATAAACAGTATAATCTCAAACATTTCTCATAACTATATTTTTGCCAATATATCTCTTATGGCAAGGGAAACAGAGGAAAAATTAAACAAATAAAACTGCATCAAACTGAAAAACCTTTGCACAGAAAAAAAAAATCAATAAACTGAAAAGAGAACCCACTAAATGGGAAAACATATTCATCAATGATATACCTGATAAGGGGTTAGTATGCAAAATATATAAAGAATTTAAATGATTCAACAACAAACAATCCAAGTAATAAATGGGCAAAGAATCTGAAAAAACACTTTCCCAAAGAGGATATACAGATGACCAATAGACATATGAAAAAATGCTCAATGACACTAATGATCAGAGAGATGCAAATTAAAACCACAATGAGATATCACTTCACAACTGCCAGAATGCCTATCATTAATAAATCAACAAACAGTAAGTTCTGGTGAGGATATCAAGTGCTGGTGGGGAACCTTCATGCACTGTTGGGAATTCAGACTGGTGTAGACACTGTGGAAAACAGTATGAAGTTTCCTCAAAAATTAAAGAAAGGACCACCTTTTCACTCACTGATTCCATTTCTGGAAATGTATCCTAAAAAATACTAATTCAAAAGAAAATAGGCACCTTATCTTCATTGTAGCATTATTTACAATAGCCCAAGTCAAGAAACAGCTTAAGTGTCTATCAGTGATGAATAGGGGGAAGAATGTCTGGTACATTCACACAATGGAATACTACACAGCAGTAAAAAAGGAACTCTTGATTTTTGTGAAAACACGGATGGACCTGGAGAGTATTATGCTAAGAGAAATAAGCCAAACAGTGAAAGACAAATATCATATGGTCTCACTTATATGTGTAATCTAATAAGCAAAATAAACTAACAAATTTACTAGCTATAGAAAAATTGGCTCTGAAATTATTCCCTAAGCATGTTTTCTTCTTCTACTTAGACTGAAATCTTGTCAGGAAAAAGGCCATCTTACCTTATTGCCTACTTGTGCTAACACATTTAAATGGGTTACTCTTTTCAATAAGTCCAAGAAGATTTCAGAAGTCAAAAAATGATTTAGCCCTGGTTGGTGTGTCTCAGTTATTTGGAGCATCATCCCATAAACCAAAAGGTCACAGGTTCAATTCCCAGTCAGGGCACATGCCTGGGCTGCAATACAGGCAACTGATCAATGTCTCTTTCTCACATCCATGCCTCTCTCCCTCTCTCCATCCCTTTCCCTCTCTCTAAAACCGAATAAGCATATCCTCAGGTTAGGATAAAAAATGATTTCCTTTTTATTGCCTTTAGTATATGAATACCCTAGTGATGAACTATTGTAAATAAAATTAGAATGTTTAATAACCAAAATAATTCAAAATTGTAGCTCCATTTCTGAAAAAGTTCAATGTGTCTTCATGATTAGAGGACTTTAAAATATTGTGTTTAATTTATTTAAAATTTAATAAATTCTGATAGTTTTGATATATGACATTACAACTAGTAAAAGAGTGCTTAATCTCAGAGTCAATATGATTGCATAAATTTCTCTTTCCAATAGAAAAGGCCATTAAAAACATTAAAAGCATGAGATCTAATTCTCAGTCTGTTTTCATGCTGAATATTAAAATGAAGTAGGTTTCTTTCTTCTATCAGCTGGTGATGTATCCTAGAGTCATATTAAAATTACCTACAAATTAGACTAAAGATAATCTCTCTCATGACAACATAGTCTCTCATTCTTTATTATCAATCCCATGTGTAAATTCCCATAATATCTAAAAGAAAGAGCCATTTCCCTAATATTTATTGCATTATGCCCTATAAGAAAAAGAATGAGCTCTAGGATATCACATGCAAGGTCACTGTTACGTGCTGAGGATATGAAGACAAATAGAGCACAATGCCAATCCCCAGTCCAGCTTACAGTCGAGCTGTAACACAAGGTATATGACAATGTGAACAATATGACATGCTGAGTGTGTAATAGATGGGACAGCTCAAATAGCTCTTAATGAGAGTGGCACAAAATAATGTCTAAGGTGACATTTCACAGGGAAAGGGGCATTTGTGCTAACTACTGAGGACGTGTGAGAGTTTACCACATCTTGATGTGGAGAATGGATGCTCTATAGACAAGGCAACAGGATAAAATACGTTTAATAGTGATAGCACACAGGATATATTATTCATTTCAGAAATATTTATTGAGTATATATTAGTTGCCAGAGGAGGGGCATAACTTATAAATTAAATACTCAGGATATTTCTGCTTAAATGCTCATAGTCAATTGGAAAAATATAGAAAGCTGTGTATGTCAATAAGGGCCTATTAGAGATGGGCACATAAGCATCTTAGAAAACATAGCTAATCAACGAGTTGATAAGGTGCAGTCTTGTAAATAAGGTACTGCCAATGAATATAGAATGAATTTAAAATTAATCAAAGTGTACAAACATGCTGAAGATAAGCACAATGATCAAAGAGAGTCTGTTAAGATACAGCCAAGTCTGACACGTGGCAGCACTGGGAATGGAGATTAGTTGATTGCCATTGTTGCAGTGACAGAGAGACGCAACGAAGTGCCCATCTCACAAGCAGTGAAAACTCATTTGTTATAAAAATGTGTATGGGAGGTGGGGAGGACTGGGTGTTAGGCTGTGGTGAGCGGAAAAGGCAGAGAACTGTACCTGAACAACAATAAAATTGAAAATAAATAAATAAGTAAATTTTTAAAAATGTGTATTGATTAGCTACTTTGTGTCAGGGTATGTGATCAATTAGTACAATTTAAATTGGTATTAAGCACATTTAATTATTTAATCTGTATTATGTTCAGTTCTATTTATATTGACATTAAATTAGCCTTTCAAGTTTAAATGTTTTTTTTTCCATTTTACAAAATTATAATCCCTTCAGGACTAGTTTTACTACAATTTACCAATTCAAAAGAAAAACAAAATCTATAGGAGTCAACCACCTTTAGATAAAATAAGCATTTGTTTTTTGTCATGCAACTTAAAAGCATGACAAAAATTTAAAATAATAATTTAAAAATAATTTGAACACTTGTTTGGAAAAAGCAAGCAAGAATTAAAATGAAAATGTAAAAAGAAAAACTGTATACTGAAAATTTGTTTTAGAGTAATTTATGTTGTAAGAAAAATTTACAATCTAAACTTTTAAAGGGGAAAATTTTGAACGGGACTTAAATTCATTATTAACTTTGTCTTTAATTTATGTTTAAATTTGAATTTCAGTGTCAACTTATTGTATTTTAAGGTGAATGTCAATGTATGTATAATCATAGGAGTAAATATAGTTACGTAATATAGTATTTTTTAAATTTTCCCATCTTTGATGAATAATAAGAACTCAAAACATAGCATAAGCAATGAACTTTAAAACCTAAGTCTTGAAGTATTGACATAAGTGTATACATAACACCTTTACCTGTCAAAAAATAGTACTATCATTATTCACATTGCATAAATTCAAAAACTGAAAGTTCATGTGGATAAAGTTTTCCATGGTCATAACACCGATATGGGGCAAGGTTACACCAAGCACAGATGGAGGATGGTCGCTGCCTATTTCAATCCTGATCGTGATATACTCCTGAGGTAGGTCTACCTTCTTTGCTCTTGGTCACTCTGTAATTGTATGTGCCATTCTCGACACCCAGAATGTGTTCCCATCTTAATTTTCTTGTAAGACCAGACATTAAATATGAAAACCTGTGATGTGGCAGGGATTTACGAAATATATGACTAAGTGAGGAGAAACATGACACCTGTTTTCACTTATCAAAAATTGTAAGTGATGACATTTGGGATCATGTGAGAACTGCTTCAAAACTGTGAAAATTGTTCAATGCTCTCAGGAGAAGCTACAAAAGGCAGACATCAGTGTTGACTTTTTATAAGAATTAAGCCATGCACTTTCAACCATTGATGTTTTCAGAGCTGTTCTTATATTTCATTGTTCACTTCAGTGACTTAGAAAAACAGGAAAAAAGCATCTTGGTTCTTTAAGAAAAGTACCTAAGTCACAAACAAACACACCCACATGTATACATGCAAAGGAGACATAAAAATAAGAAATATGAAGAGTATTACAACAAATATTAAGCAATGAGGGCTGGTGTGGCAATATTAATACCAGACAGAATGTAAGACATAAATATAAAGAAGTTCTGTATATAATAATAAAAGGAGCCATTCAGTAAGGAAATGTAACAAAATTTTAAATGAGACTTTGAAACATGAAGTCAATAAATTTATGTGGACACATTGAATTATAATGTCACAATTTATATAGTATTCATTTACATAAATACAAAATAAAAATACAACTGATACAAAAGGTTTAGTAAGAGACTCACCAGTCATATAGTACTAATT
The DNA here is from genome assembly GCF_022682495.2 of Desmodus rotundus. Taxonomy (NCBI): domain Eukaryota; kingdom Metazoa; phylum Chordata; class Mammalia; order Chiroptera; family Phyllostomidae; genus Desmodus; species Desmodus rotundus. The sequence continues at coordinate 69,051,126 of NC_071388.1, read as the reverse complement.
CAATTCAACTAGTTGAGGCAGTTGTGAGCAGACATCAAGAACATCACCTGAGAATTCTGGCCAAGCTGGAGGCATAAGTAGAAACTCTTCACTTCCTCGCACAACCAAAAAAAGGATAACGACCAATCTAAAAACAATAAACAACCAGAAGTGCCAGAAAATCAAACTGCATAGAACTCCGACAACCAAGGATTTAAAGAAACATTCACTCAGACCGACAGCGCCACAACACAGCAAAGAGGGTTGACTCGCCCAGGGGGAATACCTAAGGCCCCATCTCCTTACAGAATAGCAGGTGCGCTAAGACAAAGAGATATGGCCCAAACGAAAGAACAGATCAAAACTCCAGATCAAAAAGAGTTAAGTGATGAGGAGATAGACAACCCGTCTGATGCAGAGTTTAAAACACTGGTAATCAGAACTGATTGAGCTCGGTAACAAAATGAAGGAAGAAATGAAGACTACACAAAGTGAAATAAAGCAAAGTGCACAGGGAACCAACAGGGAAGGGAAGGAAATCGGGACTCAAATCAATGATATGGAACAAAACTAAGAAATAAACATCTAACCAGAATAGAATGAAGAAACAATAATTCAAAACAAAAAAAAAGAGGAGCAGCTTAGGAAATGCTGGGACAACTTTAAATGCTCTAATATCAGAATTATAGCGGTGCTAGAAGGAGAAAAACAAGAGCAAGAAATTGAAAACTTATTTAAACAAATAATGAAGGAAAACTTCCCCAATATGGTGAAGGAAATAGATTTCCAGGAAGTCCAGGAAGCACATAGAGTCCCAAAGAAATTGGACCCAAGGAGGAATACACCAAGGTACGTCATCATTAAGTTACTCAAGATTAAAGATAAGGAGAGAATCTTAAAAGCAGCAAGAGGAAAGAAGAGAGTTACCTAAAAAGGAGTGCCCATAAGACTATCAGCTGATTTCTCAAAAGAAACCTTATAGGTAAGAAGGGGCTGGCAAGAAGTATTCCAAGGCATGAAAGGCAAGGACCTACATCCAAGATTACTCTATCCAGCAAAGCTAGCATTTGGAATGGAAGGGCAGATAAAGTGCTTTCCAGATAGAGTAAAGTTAAAGGAGTTCATCACTACCAAGCCCTTATTATATGAAATGTTAAAGGGACTTACCTAAGAAATAGAAGATCAAAAACTATGAACAGTAAAATGATAACAAACTTACAACTATCAACATCTGAGCCTAAAAAAATGAGAACAAAAACTAAGCCAACAACTAGAACAGAAACAGAATCAGAGAAATGGACATCACATGGAGGGTTTTCAGTGGGGAGGGGGAAGAGAAGAATGGGAGGAAGGTATGGGGAATAAGAAGCATAAGTGGTAGGCATAAAATAGATGGGGAGAGGTTAAGAATAGTATAGGAAACAGAAAAGTCAAAGAACTTATATGTACAACCCATAGACATGAACTAAGGGGGGCGGGTGCTGGAGGGTTGGGGGTATAGGGCAGAGGGGGGATAAAGGGGAAAAATTGAGAAAACAATAATAGCACAATCAATAAAATATACTTTAAAAAAGAAATCACCTGATAGCTACATTCAGGATGGTTTTAGATATTTTGTAGATTTAATGAAAAACATTATTAATCAAGAAAGTGAGTTTTTGCAGGTTGTTTGAGTTTTTGCTTTTATTGTTAATGGAAATATCACACATACATGATTAACTGAATAAAATATGAGCATAATTTGACATTCTGTTCATGAAACTAATTTCCCATTCCACCTAGGCTCATAAGTAGAGTACATTTTCCAGCATTTACTGCACTTTGGTTCAGCATGTAGCCAAATTTTGGCTGATGGAAGGTGGTTGGAAGTAATGTACACATATATCACTTCAATCTAGACCTATAAATAACTTGTATCTGATGTTTGCATATTGATATTTGGAGCAACCACAAAAGTAGTCTCATATTTACTGTGTCAGGATGGATGGATTATGATAGATAGATGATAGATAGACAGATAGATAATTGTGTGATATATTAACATATGTAAACCTGAATAGATGCTTTTTTGTAAATGTCCACTAAACTTCCTTTACCTGTAACTAGAAATACTCCAAAGTTTTTCTTAAATTCTAAAGTTCTGCCTTGACAGTTGAAGGGTAACACTAATTCTTGCTGAAATGAGCAAGTGTAGGGAAGTAGCAAAGATGAACAAAGATGAACCAGGAACAAAGATGAGGGCTCCTCAGTTTCTAGAACTTAAGCCTATAAGATGCCTGAGATCCAGCACAGGCCCCATTGTCATTTGTGGGTTTGTTTAGACAGAAAGGATTCAAAAGACATCACTGGAGTAAATAGAGCTTGAGTAAACAAATGAAAAAAAGAAGAAAAAAGGAAATCAGCAGTGAGACCAAAAAAGACCAGGTAAAACAGTTAAAGCAGTTGATTCCTGGTCAAATAAAAGAATTGTAAAAGGAAGATCAGATCTGACTTGTAATAAAATTAAGGGTCAATTACAAGGAATTATTTCCCAGAAAAAAAAGAATTTTGAATTATTCATCCCAACTAATGAGTTATGAGAAGATATGATTATTAAGTATTGAATTATTAGTCTAGAATATCATAAGGAAAATATAGTCATGTACAAATAGGTAATACAGAAACTAAAAAAAAAAAGACACAATGAATAGGAAGAGAAGAAAGAACATTTAAAAAAAAAGAAAAGGATAAAGGAACTTGGAGATCTTACTTGATGATAACACAAGTTCCAAAAAGAAAATAAACAAGAAGGTAAAATCACAGAGTAATAAAAATGATAACACCATCTATAAATGTCTATAGATTGAAATGATTCACCATGGTCTAGACAGATTAAATAAGAAAAAAAAAAGAAATTACACCAGAAAAGATTAATGTTTTCTGGCCTAACACACACACACACACACACACACACACACACATCTTTTTAAGGGAATACTTGGCATCTGGTTTCTCATTCAAAATACTCTATAGGGAAAGCAGCATAAGAGCTAAAAACTATGATAAAAATGTACAGTGTCACTAACATCCTAAATATAACCAAACTTTGTAATGTTCTTACTAGGATTAAAGAAAGACATTAGTTGATATATAACAATTGAGAGAGTAAATCAGGCATGTATGGCATCTGAGGAAAACACTTCAAAATGAAATCAAATGAGTACACTATAACATTTCAATATAGGAGGAGATTAATGGTGTGGGACAGTGCTAACCAATGGGCTTTATACCACTGAGGTCTACGTAAAGAGAAAACAATTGGTTACTAGCATTCTTAGAATAGAAGAGACTCATTGTAAGGAAAGCCTTACCACTTACTAGCTAGGAACAAAATTGTTAAACCTCATGAATCTAGGCTTTTGGAGACAAAGTCTACAGGCAAGTGTAGAGAGGAAGTGTAGAGAGTTAAAACACTTTCTAGTGTGTATTGAGGGTACTTCAGTGGTGATGGGATGGGGAGGAATTAATTAGATATCTTATTTTTTAATAATGATGATAATAAGCATAAAGGCAAGGACATAATTAATATTTCAGAAATGAGAAATAGTTGTTGGGAGAGTTAAAATGTAGAGTCAAAACTGAACAGAACATAAAACAAAGTACATAATATCTTGCAAAACAAGCAAAAAATTTAAAAAGGAAATGGGACAACTGTAATAGCATAATCAATAAATATATTAAAAATATAAAAAAATAAAAAATCTATAATCCTAAAAAATTAAATAAATAAATAAATAAATAAACCTTAAGCTTAACAAAGAAAAAAAAGGAATATTAGTATTAAAAAATAGAAAAAACAATAAAATTATTTGGAATGTAATAAATTACATCTAAATATTAAATGACTTGGTTTGTTTATTACTAATGATGGGTTTCACAAACAGAACCAGACTATTTGTTATTTTAAAGAAATATTCTTAAGAGTATTGAAAAAAGATAAAAATAAGAGATAGCCAGAAAGATACCAGCAAATATTAACAGTAATAACAAAAGCAAAGTATTATCATAATATTCATAGCAGACAATGTGACATTTAATGTTAAAAGCATTAAAGTTTTGTTGAAGAAAAATATTACATGAATAAATTTGTAAAGTGTTTTTCTATGGTAGACTATGCTTAACATACAGACAAGTACCAGAAAAATAATAATGTAATACCTATTTTCATCTATCAGATTGATAAATACATAGATTTAAACATTGATACTATTTAGTACCCTTATGGTGTGTGGAGAAATGCATATTCTTATATAGTTTGTAAGATTAAATTTATAGCAAAATTGTTGGAACAGAATTGCACAGAGTACAATCTTCTGACTTAGCGATTTCACTCATATTCTACAGAACAGTTTCTACTTGGTGTGTTTATCCTTATACTTGAACACAGGCTTGAACACAGAAAAGTATTTTCACAATTCTAACATAACATTAGGATAGTATTTGAAGGAAGAGTAATATGTAATCAGTGCTGATGGTTAGATTAACTGGGAAGAGATTCAGCAGAATTCTGGTAAGTTCACTATCAAGATTTATATTATTTTTCTAATACGCACAGCACTACCGAAATGCTTTTCTGAACAAAGCTATCTGTTAGGCAGGGCTTCTTGTGGGCAAACAATATCTGAAGGAATAAGGTGCAAGGGATAAGCACTCAAATATATTTAGATATATTAATAAAATCTGTATTCAGGAAGAAATGTATAAGATAAAGATTTTTGGTTTACATATAGCCTCAATTTTTAACTGCTAGAAACAGTAAATATAAAACCTCAAGTTAAAATATTTGTGTTCTAGTCCACTTCTGGTGGTCTTTATTAAGGGAACTCATATTTTCTACGCCTTGAAAAAATTATCTCGAGTAGAGGGGCTCTGAGTGAGGGGCCAACAATTCCTGCGGCAAGTGGCATGTAAAGTGGAGAGATATATCCAGTCTTTAAAACACACATCATAAAGGTTCTGCCATCAAAACTTATTCTTATGTGGAATATATTCATGGAGAGTAAAGAGCTTAAAATATTTCAGTTAATATTTCTTCATTCATTATTTAATTTACTTCTCCTTATAAGACTGCTAATATAATCATTGAAAATACTCTGTTGTGTTTCTTGGTGACAATCAGTAGTGAGCTGAATGTTACAGACCACACTTTAGCTGTCTCTGATCATCACCATTGTCACTATTATGAGATATTTATAGAGACCACACAGGAGATATTTTACACAAGTGTGTTCCATTCTATGATATTTCTTAATAACTTATAGTGAGTTTAATAGAAAGTGCATATTCTGAGGATTTATCTCCTTTACAACGCATTCGTGGTGGGGAAAAAAAGAGATGACATTCTACAAACTCTGTCCTTTCATTATTTATCATTCCTGTGTTTCCCTGTGTTACACCGAAGTCCCGCCAGGTGGCTTGTTAAGTTCCAACAGATATTTGCCATATTTTTCTATGTATTATGCACACTTTTTGCCCACATTTTTGAGGGAAAAATAAGTATGCACATTATACCTGGGTAGTACTACTTCTGTACCTATATAAATATTTTAAATTCTTTTATTTATGCTTATGCATTAAAAGTGTAACTTTAGAAAGCAATAATGATATCCATACACTAAATAATGCCCTGGAATACAATAATTGGTTTTCATTCAAAATATAAATAAATTAAAAATTCAATTAAAAAATTCAACTTTTTTGAATTTTTCAGTAAAAAAACAAAGGTTTTTTTTCTTTTTCCCTGAAAGTTTGGGCCAAAAGCATGGGTGTGCACTATACATGGGAGCACATTACATTATACACAGCCAAAAGATTCTAAAGTAACATTTCTGTTGAAAGTCAAAACTAGAGGAAAAGGAAAAGAGACTTTGGGACTTTTTTTTTTTTAAATCAAAAAGAGATAAACAATGTATTCACAAAAACAGAAGTAAGTAAGCAATATGGGGTCTTCTAGCTTTTCTTTTTTCCTACTTATCTAGTTGTATATCTTTAAAATTATACATACACAAGTTTCTAATAGAATATTAACAGAGTATATTTAACAGTTGATATTAAAGTGTTAATTAATAGCCCTATATTATAGTCTTTAATATGTGATATATTAACATTGATTAAAATAACAAAACACTTATGTCAACAAAGTGAAGAAACCAGAACAAGTTGCACCTACATATTAAGAAGCATCACAGGAAAATATAACATGCTGTTTATTAATTTACTCCAATTCATAGAAGTGGATTAAATTTCAAAATGAAATTTAAGTGATTTCAAAATATGTAAATGAAATTGCAAAACATCCAGTAAAATATCCAGCATCTTGTCTAGTAAGTGTGATTAGAATATTTATATTTTCCACTCTGCTTGCTGATGGGTTTCCCTTTATAAAAACCATGGGTCTAATCACAGGGCCTTAATACCATCTATACCATCTTTACATTCTGGAAACTGAGCTTTTGTTTCTTCAGGCTTTAGGTTAAGGCTCCAGAGTACTTGTAATCCTTGCTAGTTTCCTTAACACCTAACCACCCAATAGTCAATTTATTAAGGATGCCACAAATTACAGTTTGAAAAGGCAATTTGTTTGTTGATAGAAATCTAGTTGGTATAGCTGAAGATCCCAGATTGTAATTATATGTAAATATAATTGAAAAACAATTTTAGCTGCATTTAACATAGTAGCTTTTTTGTTGATTTATTTATTTCTTATTTTTAAATGGATAATACCATAATCTAAATAGCTATTGATCAGAGTACTACTTAGACTTTTAATCTTATAAAATTTCAATCTTGTAAATTTTGTTTTTTAATGTTTACAGCAATTAGTATATTTTACTAAATAATATAGTATTAAAGTCTGATAGTAATCACTGAGAAATGACAAACATAGTAGATTAGATTCTCTTTGCTTTCAAATGAGTAACACTTCATTTCTGTGAAAAGAAAGAGGAAACTAAAAAATTATCATGAAAATTTATCTGCTGTAAGTATGCTTTATGGAAGTTTTAGTTGGGAAAGAAGCAGGCATACATGATGATAGAAGGAGGGACAGCATTTGTTATTTCAAAGTAATCTAAATTTTTAGTTTGGACACCATATGAAAGAAAAATGCGTAATTCTTAGAATGCTATAAGTTTTAATAGGTAACACAACTATGCGGTTGAGTCATGTGCTACATAAATACCTCCTAAGAACAAATACATAATAATTCTTTTATTCCTTGCGTTTCAATCATGACAATTTTGTTGAATGCCTTCATTGTGTAAGGAAATTTAGGAAGTAATGGGTAGATTCTGTTACATTGTATAAACATTCCTAGTGTGGTAAGTACCGAGAACTACAGTCGCAGAGTTTTAACTTACAAAAGAAAGTGAATTTCTGAAGCCTGGGAAATGATAAGAGAGAGGTGAAAGGGAAATAGTATGCTACTGACCTGGGAGAGTCTGAAAACCTTCTGAGCTTGTCTTAAGAGAATCTCCTGAAAGGAGATAGTGGGCAAGGCTGAATGTGTAAAGAAAAGATCTTGCTATCAAGTACCTGAAAACAGGGCAATCAAGAGCCGTGAGCAGTCCACCAGAACTAAGTTATTCAATTTCTGCAGCATGAGGCTGTGCCTACACTACCAGAAATGAATTAACCAGTGCCATTGTTTTCACCTTCTGCACTACAATTAACAGACTAGTATTTTTTCTTTGTACATTTGTAATGTGGCAGTTGGTAAATTCATGAATTGTGAAAAATATATAAAGGCTATTTTGTGAAAATATCTGACATGATATTTGATAAATGAAACATCAGATCTGATCATTCTTTAACGTTGTGAGTTCGTAGCTCTTTGACCTGTGCCCATAATAGCTCGAAATCAATGCATTTTAGTTTTTTTCATTTCAGTTGTACATCAAAATGTGTACTGTATAGGCACTGTCATCACCATTATTATGTCAGACTTGAAGTAAAGAGCAAACTGACAGTGACTAGAGGGGAGGTGGGAGGAAGTAATGGGGAAAAAGGGGAAGAAGCAAACAAAGGAACATGAATAGAGAACTCATGGGCATGAACAATGGGGGGGGATTGACTGTGCGAGTGGTGGGAACGAGGTGGGGAGAGCAATGGGGGAACAGGCAGAACAACTGTAACTGAACAACAATAAAAGTAATAATGAGTTAAATTAAAAAATTATGTCAGGCTTCATATGTCAAACTACTGAATTAATTCCAATATTCCTATCTTTCCTGCCTTTTTATTCTAAATGTCCTTATACTTCCAATGCCTTTCTTTCAATTTCTGGTTTTTCTCCCTGTAATTATATCCTCTCTATACAAACCAAAGCATATAGGCAGCCAAGAAGACTGAAGTAGTGAGCACAATTACCCCATTTCTTAGTAGATAGCTTTAACTTCCATTATAATGTTAAAGCTGACACAATGAAATGTGAGGTTTTTAAATATTATTCCCTTCACCTAAACAATTTAAGAGATTTTATCTTCATTCCTACCTTTATTCTTGTCTTTGCCTCAAGAAAAGAAAATCTCTATATTGATGAGTGGTAACAATACCAAAGTTGAGGGGTACAGGTATAAGGGAGTTGTAGACTTTAAATAACCAACTGTTGTTCCTTCAGTCTTTTTACACAATATTATTCAAAGGCAGTATCACATATTCACCTCAAATTATGTTATTCTTTCTTCTAAAAATTCTAGTTCATCTTCAAAAATGAAAATTACCACATTAAGTAATTTATCTTTGCTTGCTTTCCCTTTCTTCCTTCTTCCTCCCTTCTTCCTCCCTCCCTCCCTCTTCCTTTTTTTCTTTCCTTTTCCTTCCTTCCTTCCCACCTTCCTTCCTTTCTTTCTTTCTTTCTTCTCCCTTCTTTTATAATGGTTATATACACATATTCAAGTCTCATCGTTAAGAAAGGTGAGCTGAGTTTTCCCTTCAAACGGCCAGTAACTTAATGACCACAACCATTTGAAAAGAGCCATGGGCAGTCCACCAGAACCTCTTCTTCCTCTTTTCATAATCTCAAACTCCTGGCATCCTGGACTCCATATTCATTTTTCTTATAATACTGATTCCAGGGAGCTGACCATGTTTTACTTCTATTTATAAGTTGGATATTGTACTGAGATAATTGTAAATTCACATCAAGTATAAGAAATAATCCAGGGAGCTCTGTTGTATATCTTATCCAACTTGTCTGAATGATAATATTTTGAAAAATGATAGTGTAATATTACAACAAGGATATTGACGTTGATACAGTCCAAGAATCTTACTCAGATTTCTTGTTTTATTTGTATGTTAAGTTTTATATAATTTTATTACTTGCATAGGTTCTATATTCACCAACATAGTTAATATACTGAATATTTTCAACATCACGAACATCTTTCTTTTTATAACCATATCTACTTCTGTCCTGCAACAGGCTACTTTTTATAACACCAGGCAAAAACCAGTTCTTTCTGATTCTTTTCATTTGGACAAGACTCCTCCTGGCTGGCAGTCTTCTTAGATCTTTTCAAAAGGGAATTTACCCCTGAGCTGGAGCAGCAAGTTTCTGGCTACTTTGATTTCCTTGCTCTTTGGCTATGAATTGGGTCCTTCAGCTTGCGAACGAGGATTGTATAAGAAAACCCTCTTGCTCCCAGAGAGAGAATGTGCATGAGACTTTCTAGCAAGACATTTTTCCCCTGGTTTACTCTTCTGCTTAATCCTCTTCCTCTTAGGAGTAACACTCTATCTACTTGGGGTCTATCCTCCCCCACCATTGACTTCATGCTGTGTTACTACAGAACTAACTCTGTCCAATGTCATTTAAATTTGCAAAATTTCACAAAGTATACTTTGGGACATTAATGATCTCTTAGAAAAATTTGCTATCTTTCTAAAGTTGGCTCAGGTAAGGCTTCTTCTTTCCATCACCCGTGTTCTTCTTTCCAACTTTTTCTAGCTTCGACTTTCCTTTTAGCTCCTTTGAATTCTTTGAACTGTCCTGCTCAATATCTCTGCCTGCTCCCCTCATCCTTCCTCTCCTACCAGAACTTTCCACTCCCATTCTAGCTTCTCAACTCCTTTCATCATTAGAATTTGAGGCCTCCTGCCCCCATTGGTGACCCTTGAGAGGCCTAAGATTCACAAAAGGTGACCATCTGGGGCTAAAGAAGCTAAATGGAAACAGGCTGTGTATTTCATCCACACAGATGAGTTTGGAAATACCAAGATGACCAAATGGTGTCTCCTCTATCTGTTGCCCCCAAAGCAGCCCAAACTCTCCATAGGATCCCACATTTGGATAAAAACAAATCTTAAAAGTCTCTTCCACAGATTATGGTGGTGACTCTTCAGCCCTCATGTTGACCTCCACTTGTTATGTGTGTATTATGTTTTCTTATTTCTAGATAGTATTACCAAATTAACTTTAAAATCTTATTAAAAAATGAAGTTTCTCTGGTCTAATCAGATAGAGATAAATCAATGCTTATGTAAATTAAATAAACCTAAAATTCCAGAAATTTAAAAAAACACTGGATTTCTATTATTTCCAATGTAAAATAATCATTAAAACTAATCCAAATATTTTTTAAAATCAAGTTTTTTAAATCATATTTTATTGATTATGTTATTATGGTTATCCCAATGTTTCCTCCTTTCCCCCCTCCACTCAGCACCCCCCTATTTCCTTAGGCCACAGGTGGCAAACACAAGGCCCTCGGGCCAAATCTGGCCCTCCACCTTGTTTTACCTGACCCTGCACTTTGTTTCTACCCTGTGGCAGCATGAGTAGTTACATTTGTACAGTCCTAAAATTACATTCAGACCTTTGAAGGCAACCTCGAGGCTGATGTGGCCCCCAGTGAAAATGAGTTTGACACCGCTGCCTTTGGCAATCCCCAAACCATTGTTCCTTTCCAGGGGTCATGCATAGGTTCTTTGGGTACTCCATTTCTTGTACTGTATTTTACATCACCATGGCTATTTTTTAACTATGTATTTGTACTTCTTAATCCCCTGACATCTTCACCCATTCCCCCATACCCTCCATATCCATGATTCCATCTCTGTTCTTCTTGTTTGCCTACTTTTTTTTTTAGATTCAATTGTCAATAGATATGTATTCATTGCCATTTAATTGTTCATAGTTTTGATCTACACATTGGCTAACAAGTCTAGTGTAATAATGCTGGTTCAGAAAAAAGTACTATATGTTCTGAGTCATTAATGTTACATACAAAAATATATATTTTTAAAATTCTAATTGGGTATGTTTTTCCTAAACTTCAGTTAAATAAGCAAGCATTATATATATTATTTGTTTAAGATTATAAAAACATAAATGTGCATTTACTCACATTGAGTCATTATTCTGAATAACTTTATTTAAACACAATTATTTTTATAATATATCAGGTTAAAGACAGTTTTCAAGATCTTTTTGGTTACATAAAACCTTAGACTTAGGCTAAATTAAATATGCAAGGTATACATGATATGTGTGTGTATCTATGTGTGTGTGTGATTTTTGTTTTAAATTTGTTCAAAGGCAAAGATTTTGTGTCTCATCAGAATAGTATTTAGTGTTTCAGGTGGATGTATCATGTCTTAATTTAATATATCATGTCTTACTTTAAAATTGACAGTTTTTGTTATTTTTGTTTTAATCAGATTACCTCATGTAGATTTTTACTTTAAAAAAATTTTACTGTCACTATAATTAAATAAGTGGCCCAAGTATTGTTTTTCAGTGACCCATAATCCTTTTTAACTATTTTTTGTTAAATTTATTGTGGGTGGCATTGATTGATAAAACTAGTAGGTTTCAAGTGTGCAATTTTTAGGATACATCAGCTGTCTATAGCATTGTCTGTGTATCACCTGAAGTCAAATATTCTTCCATCTACAATGTTCAAACCTCCAGGCAACTTTTTACTTTTTACCTTCCCAAAGTCCAATCCTGAATAATTTTTTCACACATAAAACTAAGTTTAGTATTTCCCAATCATCCCTGGACAATCACAAATGATTCATCCATTCAAAAGAGAGGTACTTGTAAAAAGAGAGGTACTAAAAATAATTAGGTTTGTTTAACATTATATGTAATGCATCAGAAGTGTTGCCAATTTAAAAAAAATACTTAGCCTTCCCTATATTAAATTTTTATGAGTATTATTTGCAGTATTTTAATATAAACATTAAAAAACATATAACATACCTCACCTTTTAACAATGCCATTAATGTCCTTATGTTTTGATTTATCAGAGTTTCAATTTGCTGTATCAGATATTAAATAATCAATGTTATCACTTATAATTTAAAATATTTTTTAAAAATACTAACTTGGTCACAATTTATTTCTTTAAATCCATTATATTCTACACCAGTGATTTTCTTTCTTTTTTTTTGACTTTATCTATTTATTTTTAGAGACAGGGGAAGGGAGGGAGGGAGAGAGGGAGAGAAATATCAGAGTATGGTTGCCTCTCGCACCTCGTACTGGATACCTGGCCCACAACCCAGACATGTGCTGTGACTGGGAATCAAACCAGCAACTCTTTGGTTCAAAGGCCAGCACTCAATCCATTGAGCCATACCAGCCATGGCTATACCAATGATTTTCAATTGGGAATTCATATCAGTCACCTATGAGTTTTATTAATATATGTGTTTAAGACATTTTATTCATTTTCAATTAGATTTTACTCAGTTTCCTAAAACTTATGACTATAAATATGTTCTTATAATTATGTGAATATTCTCTCACTGACTTAAAACTTTCCATTATAACAGGACGACTGCCGCTATTGTTAAATGTTTATCAGAACAGATGTCTCCCACATGAGGAATTCCTTCACTGGTAAAGTCATTCAAGGAAGCCAACATTTCTTTCTTATTCTCCCAAATTATGTTATCCTTTTCATCCTCATTCGTCTGAAATAATAAAGAGAGCTACTAGATCACAGGTGGTGAACACAAGTCCCATGGGCCGAATCTGGCCCTCCACCTTGTTTTATCCAGCCCTGCACCTTGTTTCAACCTGGCGGCAACGCTGAGTTGTCACTTAACTGTTAAGGAGTAGTTACATTTATACAGTCCTAAAATTACATTCAGCCCTTTGAAGGCAAGTATGAGGCTGATGTGGCCCCAGTGAAAATGAGTTTGACACCCCTGTACTAGATTATTAAAATTAAAACTTGCTAAATTGACAGGAAAAACTCAATGTCTCCTATGACCTTAGGTTTTAACTTTAGTTTTCCCTACAGGCATGATTATTTTTCATTCCACTCTCTCTGGGTTGGAGCAACTTCCCACTAGAAAATAATAACTGGGTGACTGACCCATAGACATTTCCTATTTCCTGGGATCTCAAATATTCTGAGCTGCCCAGTTCTGATATTCTGAGATACCACAAGGAACTGATTAATTATGGACACACTTACCCTGAGTAGATGAGGCTGTTTTTCCTCTCCCATTAGAGACTTCATTCTCTGGAAACAACTCACTGGAACACTAATTTAAAAACCCATTAGAAGTGCCCTTACATATTTTACTTCTTACTGCTGATACTACTCCCAAACGCAGAGGGTCCAAATCTACATTCATGTCTCTCAACTAAAAAGATATAAAAGCTACTTGAATTAAATTCTGCCTCAGTTGGGAACCTGAAACCAAGGCTTTGTTGAGGTTCCTAAGGAAGCAGACACCATGAAGCTGACAGCTTCCTGGAGAACTTCGCACCAGGCAGACAATACCATCAGATGGATGGCTTCAATTCAGGACATTGAAATAAGAACCCACAGATTCTGTGTCTACTTCCAGTTCTCACCATTGTATTGTCCTTTGTTAAATCTTATTTCATCTCTGTTCCTTTAAGCATCACCTTTGCTATCCACATAAATCCCCCCATTGCAACTACAACTTTCTATAATAGGCTTTAGCTTATATTATCTTCTCTTTTCCTTCATCCAACTTGTTCTTCCTGTATTAATTCCCCCAGATCTATAAGGACCCAAAGCTCTCTTTCATTCAACCCACAGCACAATCTCACAACTATACTACTGATGGCTGATCATGTATTCCATTGTTTTGAAGTCCTCTAGTTTACTCCAAATTTCTGTATCTCTCAGAAGATTCTCGAGTTACTACTTAGAGACACTTTAGCTTTTCTCTCTATACTTCAAAAGAAATGTACCTCAATTTCAATTATTTCCCCAAAAGCTGGGGGTGCTCATATGAACTCCCAGATAAAAACCCATGAGATAGTTTCGGAAACCCTGGATAACACTTATGAAATGTTTTGTTTGTGGTAGCTGTGTTTATCGGTGTCTGCCTGCACTCTTCAATTTCTGAATAGGGAAGGGAAAATTTGAGCTTGCAGAGACAGACAGGCTTCCTGTTCTGAGTCGACACTCAGTGTCTTTTTCCTGTTCCATCTGCCTACCCCAAGTCTTTGTGTAAAAGAGAAGAGCCTTGGCCTATAGAGTCAAAAAGTTTCCTGGAGTGATCTATTTGCAATAGCTGGGTTTGTCTTGCTTTTTCTGCTGGGCTATCTCTGTATTTTCTGGAGGAAACAGAAATTTCACATTTGGTATGGAAGTGTATCATTTCACTTGGACATTTACTTTTGGTGAAGCTTCCAATTCTACATTGTCTGTGGTGTTACAGTCATTTGATATTGCTAGAGGGATTCTCATTTCAGGGATGACTAATCCTTCCTATTTGAAATTCTCATTTTTTCTTGTTTGCATAGCACTAAAATGTACTTTTTTCCTGCTTTCTTCAAAACAACATTTCTTTTCCCTTTAGGATCATCTTTGTGCCCAATATTTAAATATAAGTATTCCAGAAAGAATAGGTTTTGTCTCTTTCCTATAATTATGCTATATTTTATCTCTTGATTGACCACATTATTTTCCATAGTTTTTAAGTATTATCACAATTTGTAATAAATTAGAATTTTTTTCTGGTCCCCAGCATTATTTTTATAGTTTATTGTTGGAAGTAGTTAATGACTGTGCTGAGGATTTGACACAATCAATACAGAGGTGGGTAAAAGTAGATGCATAAAGAACTCTGTGATGAAAAAGTGCTGGAATACAGCAAGTAGACTACAAAAATGTGTAAATAACGAAGGCTGGCAATTTGAGTGCTTACAAGATTGTACCTAAGGGCCCTGTGCCATTGTGAAATTATTTTGAGTTAATCAAACTATTGTAACAATCATAACCTGCATGTCTTTTCCATATGAACAACTGTCACCCTACTTCTGCCCACCCCTGTTTGCTTAAAATTTCACTCAGTAACAATGCTACTTCTGGTATTTCTCCTTATATTTCCTAAATAATAAACCTGAATAATGTTCTTTGTCTTTCTATTGTTGCTTTTAATAATTCCCCATTTAAAGTTATTAACTTGAACAAATAGATAATCATTGTTGTGTTCGGAGAATTGCTGCAATATCTTTTCAGCTGCTCTTCTTATATCCACTCTCTTCCTCATGTAGTTCTTCCTGCACCCTACCACCTCAATTAAGTAAGGACACATCTTCGCGTGGAGACTATACTGATCCCAAATGCCCAAACATACCTCAGCTCTCCCTGTCTTTACACTCTACTCAGATTATTTATTTCCAGCCATTTTCTAGTTGATATAACATATACAATTCTATACACTTTATAAACCTATGCTCAAGTCCCAATTTCAATCTTGTTTTTTAATATCTACAAACTTTCCATAATAGCCCAAACTGGACCATATTTCACTTATATTTTCACTTATATTATGTGGTAAACAGCAAGTGTTAGTTACTGTGCATGCTTCTATTCTGTTACTTATAGGAGAAATCTTAGATTTATGTATATCTATCATAATATCATGGCATAGAGGTCTTAGGCTTGTCTTCAAACCATTCTAGCACATGCTTATGTAAAAATACACTAAATCATTAGTTTTTAAAATTTTATAGTGGGTATCTTTAAATATATGATGCAACTTAACTATGTTAGGAATTACAATAATTTTATTCCTTTCCCCAAATTCCTATCTAAGTGTCAACTTTTCATACAAATGGTACATAAACAATTTAATCAACTTTAGATCAAGAAAGAAATAAAGAAAACTATTATTTATTTGTTTTTTTATTCTAGAAGGTAAATCTCTTTTTAATTATAGTTCACATACTGTATTGTATTAGTTTCAGATTAGTGTCAACATAGTGACTTGACATTTATTTTCTTTACAAAGTGATCCTCATGAAAAGTCTAGTAAGCATCTATTATCATACAAAGTTATTGCAGTATTATTGACTGGATACAAAAATAATTTACCATTATTTTTTATTACATTTGTATCAGTATAGATGAATAGGATATATAATTCATAAGGTACAAACAGACAATTGCAATTCTTTCTTAAAAGAACACATTTTTTACTGACTTTTAAATTTGACTTTAAGACAGAGTCTACCAAATAAAAGCATGCCCATGTAGGGATTTCTTCCTCTCTCACTCTTTCCCCCGTTTGTTTACACACACCTTGCCAAATGTTACAAAATGTTTTTAACTTGCATTCTTCCTTCAAATAAATATCCTGGGGACTGCTCTATATCAATAAATATAAAGCTAAATTTATTCTAATGATGTAATAATATTCATTTTAAATATATCCTGTGTATTTATCATAATTTATCTATGATATGCTGGACATATCTATATATCTATGCCATGCGCTGGCCGTATAGATTTCGATGTAACTTGATATTGCAAGTAGTAATGCACTGACGATTCCCTCAAGACTGTGGATGGTCTGAAAGTTCACCCTTCTTTCATACTTACAGTTCATCATGCCGCTGTTTGGGGGAGCTGGCAAAAGATATGAGACTCATAGGTTAAAGACGTTTCTCACAGCAGTAGCAGTAGACAGTATTAGCATTTGCACTAATTCCTAGGACCCCAGCTCACACAGGGTAATGTGAAGGGGGCCAGGAGATGCCTGCAAACTGTGGAGGGTGTTACAAAAGAGGAACCCTGAATTTACAAAAAGCAGTCTACCTAAATTTTGCCCCAGAGGGAAATGTTGTTTTGATTACATTGAACAGTGAACAAAACTGATGTTTGTTCTGGAGGAAGTATTATCTCTATTTTCTAAGACTGTTCACTATACCAAGTTCCTTGAAAAGAGAGTCTGGAAGAAGAGTCTGCCAGTGGCTCTGACTGCAGTATATGTGGAAATGGGAAGGACTGTCTCCCAATATGTCACATGTGCCTTTTTAACTGAGAGACACATGTCCAGTAATAAAAGTGCTGAGTTGCAATTAAAAATGTTTAATTTAGAAAGACATTTTCAAATTCTTTATTTTTATTTTTCCCATCACTATTTATCCCTCCTATGCCCAATTCCACATGCGCCCCCCCACACACAATTACCACACTGTTGTCCATGTCCATGAGTTCTCTCTCTCTTCTTTCTTTATTGGTCAATAGCAATGTGTAGTGTCCACTCTCTCCAACAATAATGAAGAGTATCTGTTTCATGAAACCTACTTAAATTCAGGGATTTATGAAACCTTTTTTAAAATAGGTATAGTTAACAAATAACTGTATATTATTTTAAGGTGTATAATATTGTGATTTGATTTTTGCATTTATTACTGAGATAATTACTGTTATAAGTATAGTTATCCCAAACCAACAGTTATAATTATTTTTCTTGTGATAAAAGTTTTAAGATTTATTGTTTTATCAACTTACAAATACACAGTACATCATTATTAACTTTGGTCCCCATGCTGTACATTATTATCACCTCATGACTTATTTTATAGCTGGAAGCTTGTATTTTTTGACTTCCTTTATCCATTCACCCACCCCCATCCCACCTAAGGCAAAAATCAATCTGTTCTTTGTATCTAAGAATTCTTTTCTTTTAAATTCCACATATAATTGTGATCATAAAGTAATTGTCTATGTTTCACTTATTTTACTTAGCATAATGCCCTCAAGGTCCATTCATATTGTCTTATATGCCAAAATTTTATTTTATTTTTTTATGACTGGATTACATGTGTGTTTGTGTGTGTGGCCTGATAGTCTGTTCAGAAATAGTCCAGCCATTGTTAATGCAGAAAGAACAGTTTGTGCAACATCAGTGTAACCTGGCAGCCAAGAAGAGTGAACTGGATTGTACATGTGTGAACAATGATGATTTCACTCTACTAGTTAGTGGGGGGTGGTAGATACTATTGAGTGAGCACTACTCAGTAGTATCTACCACCCATCTATCTGTATGGCCATCATATTTAAAATGACTTGATTTTGTTGTTCACCCATTTACTGTTTAATAGCACGTTATTCTGCTTCCATGTCTTTGTGTATTTTTCAGTGTTCTTGTGATTGATTTCTAGTTTCATAGTGTTATGGTTAGAAAAAATGCTTGATATGATTTCAACCTTCTTAGATTTATTGAGACTTGTTCTGTGCCCTAATGTGTGGTCTATTCTAAAAAAATGTTCCGTATGCACCTGAAAAGTATGTATATTCTGCTGCTTTGGGGTGAAATGCTCTGAGGATATTAATTAAATCTATTTGATCTAGTGTGTCATGTAAGGCTGATGTCTCCTTGTTGTTTTTCTGTCTGGAAGATCTATCCAATGAAGTCAATGGGGTGCTAAAATTCCCAATTGTGATGGTATTTCTGTTGATCTCTCCCTTTATTTCCATCAAGATTGGTTTTGCATATTTAGATGCTGCGATGTTAGTGCATAAATGTTTATTAGGATTATATCCTCTTGTTGAATTTTTCCCTTTATCATTATGTAGTGTCCTTCTGTGTCTCTTACTATAGCCTTGGTTTTAATGTCTATTTTGTCGGATATACGTATTGCTACCCCAGTTTTTTCCCTTTCTATTTCCATGAAATATTTTTCCAACCCTTTTAGTATGTGTGTATCTTTTGATCAGAGATGGGACTCTTGGCCTTTGTCAGACACTGCCTTTGACTGGCCCCAGGCTACCAGCAATCCATTGCCCGTGGCTCTCTCTGCTGGGCCAGGGTGCATTCAGAAAGAACTAGACTGTGCACCAAGCCCTCCTTTACCAGCACTGGTCCCAAGGGAGGGTCAGCTAAAGTCTCAGAGCTTCCAGAGATCCACCTTATTTGTTAAACTTAATCACTGAAATAACCTCCAGCTGTACTCAGAAGCCAGGGTAAGCTTCACAGGGTGGAGAGAGTAATTCCTATGGGTAGCACCATTGTTTCCTCTCAGGCTAGTAACAGTTGGAGGGGACTGTTCTGCCTGGGAAAGATGGTCTCTGCAGTATGCGAAATGACTCAGCACAGGCATCCTGGCTACTGTCCTTTATTATTTGCAAAGGGGTTTATGTCCTTCTTAGTTTGCCTAAACTTTTTTCAAAAATATCAAATTTTATCAAAATTTTTCAAAATTTTTGAATTTTATCAAATTTTTCTGCTGTATCTGTTGAGATGATCATATAATTTTACTTGTTATATTAAAGTATATAGTCTTATCTCATAGTATAAATTGAGTAGTTTTTTATCCTTTATTTTCCTGTAAAACTGGCATTTAGTTTTTTCTTAAAAATTTATAACATTCACCAAGCAATCTATGTGGGCATGGAATTTTGCTTTTTAGGAAACTATTTAAATAAAAATTCAGTGTCTTAATAGATGTAGAGATGCTATTCTTGTTATTCTCAGTAGAGTTTCAGTATCTTCCAAAACTGAATTAAACATACTGGCATAAAGTTGTTCTTAATACCCCCTTAATTTTATTTTATGTTCAAAGAATTTCTATTCTGTAAGTATCCCCATGCAGTTTTTGAAACCATGACCTAGTGCCAGGCTTCTGTGTTTCCTGGTGCTTGATATGCCTGATCCTTTCTGGTGATTTCTCAATGGTCTTAGAGAGTTTTCTCACATGTGTGCAGATATGTACTCATCTGAAGACCAAAGAAGGACCCTTTTTTCATATCCAGATCTGTCTCTATTTATGTGCAACTTTCTTTTATCCACTAATCTGCTCTGGGAATTTTACAGCTTGGCTTCCATAAACTCTGAACATGGTCTCTTCTACTCTGATTTTTCTGTCTGCGTACCCCTTCCCTGTATCAGAGTCTGAAAATCACTTCATGAAGTGACCTGGGGCTATTGTAGGGATTAGTTCATTTGTTTGCTCTCTCTCAGAATAACTAGCCCTTGTTGCCTGATGTCCAAAGTCTTGAAATATATATATTCATTTCCTGTCCCTTCATTATGACAGGAAGAGGTCTGTTGTATTTTTAAAGAGAAACAAGTGAGGCAGACTAAAATGAAACATGCTTGCAGAAATGTACTTGAGAACATCAAAAACTATCTGCATCTCTTTTATCATGTTCTTAGCTTTCTCTTTCTGTTCAAATTGGTTTTAATATTTAAGTTAGTTAGTTGGTTTGGTGTTTTTATTTCTTTTGACTAGGATATAAAACATAATTCAAAAAAATTGCTATCACATAGAAGAGAGAAAAAAGTGGTTTAAAACATATTAGTTGAGGAAAAATGCATCTTTCAATCAAGAAACATATAATTCTATTTAATATATAATGGGACAGTTTAATAGCAAATTTCAAAGCTTGCTGGCAATATAGAAGACTACTTGGTTCACTGATTTATATTTTATTTCAGTAAAGGAGAAAAGTACAGATGCTTTGGACCTTAGTTCAGAGCTCAATTAACTTTGAAAGATTTGAAAGTAATTTCCAAGGCCATACAAGTATCTAATGAATCAAGTGCCAAGGGAGGTGAAAGTGCTTGAGCAAGAGATAATAATAAACCTCCCCCTTTTTGACCCACAAATCATGGATGACTTTCTGTAGCTTGGTAAGTAGGACAACACATTTTCATGCTCAAGATGAAGTAAATCAAGTAAATATACAGAAAATAAAGGCATTATTTACAGAATAAATGAACAAGCTTTAAGAATACTAAATTTTGAATAGTTAAAATTACTATCTATCAAACACTTTTGTCCTGACATTTCTTTATATCTTCTTAGAATATGACATTATTTGCCGAGAGAGCTTCAATGCCCAGGTTTTGTTTGTTTGTTTTCTGTTTTGGTCCATCCGCCTCCTTCTAGAACACATAAATGTGTCAAAAAAATACGTATTTTTATTATTTAGATGACTTGACACTGAAATCCTTAGAGTCATTTGAATAAATACCTGTTGTGTTCTATCTGTGTGTCATCTCTTCTCTGTTTAGTTTTTACTACTATCTTTTACAGTATTATTTTGAAAATAATAAAAAACCAGCTTCGTTTACTCTATAATATTATACCATCCTGGTATGAAAACTCTTGGACTCCTATATTACATTTTTCATGTTATTTAAAGTTTTTCATGTTATAATTTTTATAACATATGTTGTTGGCACTGAAAATACTTGTACTAGAATATATAATAATAAATGAATTTTAAAGTCTTATATAGTACATTAATTAATATGATAATCATCAGTCAAAATTAAGTAAACATTTTGCAATTGATTGTTGGATGTGCAGAGGAGGGTGGAAGGGGAAAAACTGAGAAAACTGTAATAGAATAACTATAAAAATGATTAAAAAAAGAAATATAATAAAAATAAGCAAGTTTTTTCTCAGAATAATACATTAGTTAATGAATTAATCAAAGTTAGATTTAAATATATTTAAGACCAAAAACCTCCATATATTTTAAATCTTATTTAGGAATAATCATATATACCTTTGAGTAATTAATGATCATTCAATAATTCCTCTTGAAATAGTAATGTTGATGAGTTGGAAGAATGATACACACCATGTTAAATATCTGTTTTTTTTACAGATTTCCCTTTGCAAATTCAGTCCTACATCGTCATTATTACTAGCATGTCTTCTTCATAGGGTACCATCCAAATGCATAACATTTAAGCACAAAAGAATGGAAAGAATATAACATCACTATGCAATCTCAGGTAGCCATATACAATTTATTTTCACAGTTCAAATACTCTAGACCCAAGTTATCTATTGCCTTGCCTTTGAAAAAACTAGCCCTGGCTGCTGTGGCTCAGTGGATTGAGTGCCTGCCAGTGAACCAAAAGGTCACTGGTTAGATTCCCAGTCAGGGCACATGCCTGGGTGGCAGGCCAGGTCCCTGGTCAGGGGCACCTGAGAGGCAACCATACACTGATGTTTAAAAAATAAATTAATTAGATAAATTTAAAAATCTAATTTATGCTATTGTTTCTTTATTGCATACAGTTCTAAGATTGCTAAAATTACTTTTTTCTCAATTTATCTGAATTGGAACTAAACTAATCTCTACATTTTTAAGAACTCCTTATAGGTTAGGAAATCTTCCTGAACACATAGTGTCAAGCTAAACTTCCTTTGAAACTCTCTTTCAAGTTTCACTTTACCTGCATACCTAGACATTTCTTTAGTTATTTATATATCACTTAGCTGAAATAATATACATTCTAAAGTGTGTTCACATGTTGTTTTGTTACCTTTCAGTCACTTAGACACATTAAAAATCAACTTCTTTATTACCATAAAATAATTGAAAGAAATTGCAAACTGGTTTCCACAAAACATACCTGAAATTCCCATCATCCAATGAAGTGTAAACACATATAGAAATAAAGAATGTAGTTAGAATAACAAAATTATAAATTAAAGATTTCTGTAGTTTCCTTCAAAATAAAAAATATATGGAATAAATGAATTAGAATTTTGCTTTTTTGAAGATATTTTATTTTGGGAAAATAAAAAATTGAAAAAAATAAAGTTTGTGTTATAAAGTTAAGGAGAACTTGGTACTTAAATTTTATTAGATTTGTCAAACTAGAAACATCACTGAAGTGAATCTTTTAATACAATAATTTGAGAGACATGCTGCAATTACATATATTTTCAATAAAATTTCCTTTTAGATGTTTTTTCAAATGAGACCTCAGAGGATTATTTCAGCAATAGAAGCCCATTCTCCTCATTAACATTCATTAAGCATCAGTTATTAAAAAGTCTAGCTTGCTCTTAATACCCTGAAACTTAATTCACAAGTATAAAATTTTCTCACATTTGAAGAACTGTATGTATGAAATCTCAGCTTCTGTAAGCAGTGGCTCATCATATGAATGGCCTTTGGGGATTTATTAAATTAATAATATATTCATTGGTTGATGTTTATACATAACACTAAGTATCATTGTTCTATGCCTTTTATGGAAATGGTAGATATCTACACTGAGAGTGAATTTAAACAAAATACCTAACTGCAACTGCACTGGTAAAAAGAAAGTTGGCCACATGACCTTACTAGTAAATTACTGTATGTTTAATTTAAAGACCCAAATTGAATCTTTGACATGCTTGACTGGTAGTCATATTTTATGCTGATAAACCCAATAGCCTTTTCTCAAGGCTTGGGTTGCAAATAAAAAGGCACTGATTTTATAATATTGACACCCATGGAAAGTGCCTCTGCATTTCTCTCAATATGTAGAGAGCATGTTTATTAAAAATCTGTAACATAGTTCCAGGGTTGCAATACTAGAAAAAAAAAAAAGAAATGTGTAATATAGTATAGTCACATTGGAAAAGAGCATTTACTTAAGATTATGAAAACTAATGTTTATCTCTGCCTGCACTGTGCATTGTGCAATTGCTTTTAGATCTCTACATTTCACCTCATCAAACACTCCATTTTATTTCTGATATTGGAAAACAGAATATATACCCTACAAGACATGTAATAAACCAAGCTATTTTTTATGGATAAACTTAAGATGTTTCTATGGTAAATAAGCACAGTTTGTCTAAAAGTAAATAGCATATATCTTTATACTTAACATATTAAATATTTAATAATAATAAGAAATTACAAATAATGGTATTTCTGGATTGTTTAATATGTAACAAGCTATGTAGGTAGTTATATAGATAAACCAGTAAAAGGAAAATAAAAGTTCCTAGCTGATAGATTTATTTAAATACTACAAACTGAATGAAATCATAGCAAATAACTCCTTAAGTTTTTGAATAATATTGATAATCTGGGAAAAAAACAAAGCGATTAAAATTTAACTTTTTAAGTTACTTTTTAAAAAGGAATCTTTATTTTGAATAATTTTCTCTTTCCTTGAAAATAAAACCCACAGGTTCAAATATATTTTTAAATATAAAATAGTGCTCCAAATATTTTAATAATCATCAGCAGCACTGAACATTAGTTTCAATGTATCATGCATGTGTTGTTACTTACAGATTTATATTTTATCTTTTGTTTTCTGGTAGCTCTGCGTCTCCACTGTTTCTTTTCCCTTGTGTTTCTGTCTGTTATTTCACTTTGGTGGTATTCTACATTTTTTCTTCTCTTCCCTTTTTTATGTTATGTGTATCAGTTCTAGATTTTTTTTTTTGTGGTTACCATTAGTTTTATGCAAGAGAAAAGTCCATGAACACAGTAGTTCTTTTTCTTCTAAACGTGTTTTGTCTCCATTCCCCTGTGCATATTCAGACCTTTGTCCCCTTCCCTTTTATGTTTTTGTTGTCACAAGCTGTCCTTGTTTATGCTCTGAGTTCATTTCCAAATTGCAGTAGATAGCGTCTTCTCTTTTTTTTTTCTGTTTTTACCTTTAAAAAAATTTTTATGTTATATTTAAGTGTATAATACCTAGGGTGATTTCCTGTTTCTGTCTGTTAGTCGATTTATTCATAGTTTTATATCCTTTTGTCTTTTTGTTTCAGGTACAATAGCCCCCTTCAGTAATGTCTGTAATGTGGATCTTATGGTGACAAATTCCCTTGGCTTCTGTATGTCTTGGAAAAATAAAATAAAATGAGATTGACAATGTCTTACAAAGAATATCACAGATTACACACTAAATAAAAATAATGGATAGAAATTAACTTTACATAGAGATAAAACTATATTTACTAAAATAGGAGGTGAAATAAACTCCTATTTGATTTCTTCAAAGTAATTTGACAATATTTGCCAGGATTAAGGGAAATATAAAGTTTCTCTCTGTCTCTCTTTCACCCTGG
Source organism: Desmodus rotundus (assembly GCF_022682495.2). Taxonomy (NCBI): domain Eukaryota; kingdom Metazoa; phylum Chordata; class Mammalia; order Chiroptera; family Phyllostomidae; genus Desmodus; species Desmodus rotundus. Next base: position 69,026,047 of record NC_071388.1, on the reverse strand, counting down.
ATTAGTGTTTTGTTTTGTTTTTTTAACAAAATAAGCAGAATTACACCTGAACTTCACTTTATATAAGAGAAGATTGATTGCTGTTTAATGTCACATAGAGATAGGTGTTTCATAAATATGCTTATTAGATTGGCTGATGATAAAAATAGTATCTATTAATCTCATTTTCTTACTTACATTGGAAATAAAATAGGAAGGACTCAGTTCTCTTTTCTTTATTGTCTTTTCTTTTTAACAGTTACCCTAGTCTATTTGGGCTGCTATAACAAAATACCACAAAGTGGTTAGATTACAATCCTCAGAAATTTATTTCTCACAGTCATGGAAGCTGCAAGTCTGGAATCAGGGTGGCAGCACAAATGAGAGCATCCTTTGTGCGGGGATGCAGCCTTCTGTGTTCCCATATGGTAAGAGGAACTGGAGAGTTCTCTGGAGTTTCTTTTATGTCACAACACTGTCCATCCTCATGACCTAAACATTTCCTAAAGGCCCCTTATTCCATCACCATTAGATGATTGTAATCACCTCCTATGACCATTAGGATTCTACTTATCAATTTGGGGTAGGTGGGGTGCACACAACATTCAGACTGTTGTAACAGTTTAAACCAATGTGCTTTATAGTTTTACTTAACCCAAGTTTAGATACATTTGGCATACAATCACTCAACAACGGTTCCAATAATAGGCTTACTTTAACTAAATAACTGATGCATTTTAACAAAGTATATAAATATGTTGAGTAGAATAGTGGTCAATGATCACAAATTATGGCTTTCCTTGCCAACTTTAAGTATCAGTTGTTTAGTCTACCAGACTTACTTTTACCTGCATTTTTTAAGAAATACAGATCCATAACACAGTAAAGAAAAAAAATGATTTCATCTTAGGTTGACACCTTAGGTAATGAAATCCCAGCTCAATATTCAGAATAATTGACATTTAGAGACACTTGCTTAAAAATACCACCAGAACAGAGGGGAGGGAGGTTGGGAGATGGGCTGAAAGAGGTGAAGGGATTAAGCAGTAGAATCGGTAGTTACAAAGGAGTCATGAGGTTGGTTGTAAAGTACAGCGTAGGGGATGTAGTCAATAATATTGCTATAACTAAGTATGATGCCAGGTTGGTACTGAAAACGTCAGGGAAACACCTGGTAAAGTATACGATTGTCTAACCACTATGTTATATGTACACCTGAAACCGATGTAAAATAATATTGAAATTAAACTATAATAAAATAGAAAAACACTAATGGAACATTTATAACAGCTCCACATAGTCACAGGTAAGAAAGATACAGAAATGCCACTTTTCTGCTAATGTCTGTTTCAGATTTGGAGATGTAATACATTTGGTTTAAGCCTACCACTTGACAACACTATGGATACAAGTTAATTGATACATATAAAATTATTTTTACTTTCCAAACATCAGAAGGCTGGCTTTCATATCAGACGAAAGTTTTAAATTGAAAACTTGAGTGAAATTCACATTTATTTTATCAACAAATTTCCATGGAACTCTGCATTTCACACTATGTGAACCACATAATGATTCAAATATTTCATATCCTACTTCCAAAGGTAGTAGTAATATCATGCACCCAACAGTGTGCATTCGATTTAAACTATAACAGCATATTTTAGAAACAATCTATTTTAGAATTGCATGCACAATGTCAATGTTACAAATTTTATCCTTAGGAAAATATATACTTTATAGATCCACAGCTTTAAATAAAGGAGGAAAATTCAAGAAACTAGATTTAAGTACTGGTAAGTAAATGATGTGTCCCTTCTTTGAAGTTATTTATTTCACTAAAAGTGGTTCTACTGTTAGAAGATAGGAAATAATATTCTATAGCATTTAAACTCAAACAAAATCCATTTGAAATGACCATAAAATTCAAGGGATATTTTAACTTTAATCTTGAAAGGTTTGCATTATTTCATGTCTAAAATTTATTTCTCTTATAATTTGTGAAAGATTATGAAAAATAGGCTTTATTCTGTCTCTGTGCTTTGAGGTAGTAATGGACAACCAACACACACTTACACCACCTGTTACACAGCCATTCTCTGCATAATGATGTTTTGGTGAACAATGGACCACATGCATATAAATTAGTGTTCCAGTAAGATTATAATGAAGCTCAATTTCCATTAAAAATGGAAGGATTTGTGGTCCAGGAGGTTTTTTTTTTTTTAATTTGTTCTCTGATGGGAGCAGTATCTGCAGGGGTTGGCAATAGATTTCTTCTCATTCACAGCAGCTCAATTTTGAGTACACAGATTCTATCCTAGTCCTTTAGCCACAGACCTGTTTCAGCACAGATGATCTTGTTGCTCAGTGCTACGGATTCAGAGGGCACTACAGCCCTCCCAGATCTAGCCTGATGGTCTTCAGAGTACATCGCTGTAAATTATTTTTTGAGGACTTAAGACCCAATACAATGACCCAGGTCCACAGGAGCTATCTTAACAAGTACCGAGTGCTGCTGCCACTTCAGTGAAAGGTTTCTGAGGTAGTGTGCTGTCATCCATCTAGTTTGGAAATATTTTTAGGTTGTGATGATGTAAAGCTAGATCAGTTTTATTTCTTCCATTACTTCAATGCCAGAGGGAGCCTTTTGTGCTAGATAGGGTTAATGGAACCAATAACAAATTTCCAAAGTCAACATTTGGGTTCTCAATTCTACCCTCTCTCCATTTAAATACCCTCTTTTTTATGAATACCACAAAGAACCTTAATCTGACCAGTGAACCAGTATGCAATAGCCAAAACCACACTGCTATGACAATCCGTGTTCCTTATCTCTGTGTCTTAATTTCTCATTCCTACTGGTCTTCAGGCCATCTTGTCCTCCTTTTTGATATTAACTATTATAGTGATCTTTACCCAGCCAGTTTCTCCTCAATATTTCTAATCAATTTAGTCTATATCCCTCCTCATGGAGCTGCATTAATAGCTTTGTCATTTCAGACCCTGTTGGTAGGAAGCAGGGGGAAGGCTTGTAGACAGTGTTATGAAGTCTAGAGTAGGGTACAAGTGTACAGTAATGGCCTCGGCTTTCACATTCACTCACTGGCTCACCTGGAGAAACTTCTAGCCTTGTAAGCTCCATTCATGGTAAGTGTCCTGTATAGGTATACCGTTTTTTATCTTTTATACCATATTTTTTCTACCTTTTCTACATTTAGATAAATTTAGATACATACATAGATACTTTTGTGTTATAATTTTCTTCAGTATTCAGTACAGTAGCACTCTGTACTGGTTGTCACCCAAGAACAATAGGCTATGTCATGTAGCCAAGGTGTGTAGTGGGCTACATCACATAGGCTTGTGAAAGTGCAGTCTACGATGTTTCCACAATGATGCAGTTGCCTAACGATGCATTCTTCAGAACATATGCCTCTTGTTAAGCAACATATGACTGCATTCAAAATGTTCATTTGATTACTATCAGGATAAAAACTCAATCAACCATATGCATCTCCAAAAAAATATTATTGAATTAAGGAGGATATAAATGTAAACAAATGTAATACGATGGGGAAAAAAGTGTCCTAAAGGAAGACAGGTGAAATACTGTGAAATTTCACAGAAAGGAAAACTATTTGTATTTGAGGAACCAGGGGAAACTTAACAAAGGAATTCATACTTGAACCAGAAAAGAAAAAAATTATTTAATTCATGGGAAAATGGGGGGTTAAAATTATTCAAGTCTATGGGAAAATAACTAGAAAATATGTAGAGACAAAAAGAAAATATTTGGCCCAGGAAGAGAAATTAAGATTGCCATATTTTTAATGCTAGAATATATATATATTTAAAATGATTTTGAGAAGTAAAAACAACAAAACACAAAGTTTGCCAATTGGAAATATGAGTTCCTAGCATGGGTTTTGCACACTACTTCAATATGCTTTCATAAGTTATCAAAGCATGGGGGTCTTCAAGGAGATAGCATAAATTTTAAAGTATTAAAAGTAGGGCAATATTACTTTGTGGGCCAAATATTTTCCAGTTGCTGTATGTAACTTCAGAGAGAGAGAGGAAAGAAAATAAATTAATAATGATTCCACATACCTCTTACATGTAGGTTAATAATTATGTGTATAATTTTAGATGTTAAGCTTTCATAAAAAGAACACTGGAATTTTGGATCCAATTATTATATGGTAAATGAAAATTCATAGGTAAATATCTCAAATTAATTTTCCTTTTTCATATGGCTATGCATGTTGACATTCCTATGTATGTGTAGTTCTTTATCATTTGAGTCAATTCTTGAAAGCAAAATGAATCGATAATTAGATCATTAAATTTCTTGCAAGATAACTCCATTATAGGTCAAATGTAAAACAAAATGCAGATTTCAGTTTTTAAATACTGAGTCATATAAAAAATATTGATTAAATAAAGCATATGCAACTGATGTTTTGTTATATTAGCACCTTAGAAAATCTTATGTAAGTATATTTACTAATTGTAATTCTAAAAATAATTGCAATGAATTTGATGTCATGAATTTATAAGATTTAATTAAACATTCTTTTGAAATGAAAGTTTTTTTCATACTGGTTTATAATAGATTGCAGAATAGACATAATAAACTAATATGAAATCACATTTAAAATTAAAATTTGAAAAAATAATTTAGAATAGTAAAAATATAAGATTTTTCAATCAATTTGAAAAACTACTTTTTTTTCCTTTTATGTCCTTTTTGATATCTTGCTCTATTCTGAAATGTACTAAATATGAAAATACATAAATTGTTTTCCTTGGGGAGGTGTATATATTATTGTTTTTAAAATAACATTTTTTCTTTTTATTACACTTACTGGGATGACACTGGTTAACAAAATTATACAGGTCTCAAGTGCACAAATCTCCAACACGTCATCTGTGTGCTATACTGTGTGTTCCCAACTCAAGTCAAGTCTCTGTCCATCACCATTTATCCCCTCTGCACCTTCCATTTAAATATATTAAAAGACCACAACCTCTGTTAGAGACTGTGAAAACAAAATTACTACTTTAGGTTTTTATGTTAATTGTTCAACAAAATTTAATAAAATTACAGACATTACCTTATTTTTTCTAAATAAAAAAATTAAGATGAGGCATGGCTTTGAGCATATGAATGATTTTTCATGTTAATTTTTTATTTTATAATTTTGAAATTAAATATATTAAGGTGACACAGGTTAATACGATTGTATAGGTTTCAAATGTACAGTTCTGTGACACATCATCTGTATATTGCCTTGTGTGTCCGCAAATAAAAAATCTTCCTTCACCACGTATTTGACCCCCTTTACCTTTTACTGTGCCCTACCCACCTTCCTTCCGGTAACCCCCATGCTATTTTCTATGTCTATGAGTTTTGATTGTTCATTTGCTGCTTTCAGTTTCATATCCCATGTAAAGGTGAAATCTATGGTTCTGGACTTCTGTCTGAATTTAACTCACTTATCATGACATTCTCAAGATCCATTCACAGCTTAAATGGCAGTATTTAATATTTTCTTGTGGCCAAGTAGTGTTCCATTGCATATATGCACCACATCTTCTTTATCCAAGATATATGCACTTCTATGCTCATTGCAGAATTAAATCAAATAACCTTTAATTTCTCCAACTCTGTAGTCTTTTAGACCATTTTCAAGTGTTAAGGGGATCCACGTGAAAAAACATATCTTACTTCCTTGCTTTGGAGTCAAGAGACTTTCTCTATTTCTTTCCTTCCCTCTGTTTTAAAAATTTCTTCCTACCTGATCATCTAGGTTTTTCATCTTGATGACTCTTTCTTATTTTGATCTAATTTGGTTTAGACTAAAAACCACTGCTTAACACATATTATTGACTTAACACCTATTTGGGAAAGTATTCTGGAGCCCTTTGCTATGCAAGCACCTAGAAGTGTTGCATCATTGTCCCCCAGAAGTTTTAAAGATACTATGCCACTCTCAAAAGAACACCAATAGATGCTCACACTCATATCAACACCTCTACTGCCATTACTTTTCTTCCTTGAGAGAAGCAGCATGTATTTATAAAGATCATCACACATTTTACACCTTTCTCATGCTTATATGAATAAGATAATTTTTCATAAGGTCCAGATTTAGGGGTAAATAAAGAATGAGTAAATTAAGTAAAAAAAGTCATATTATATATAAAAAAGATAACATGACATTACAAATGACCTTGATAAGGTTTATGTGCAATCAATCTTCTTGTCTGCAATTCTTCTTATGTTCATCATTGATTTCTATGGCCTTCTCTAGTAGACAATAGATTTTAAATGTGTGCCAATAGCACTTGGCACAGAGTTTTATTAAATGGATAAATGCTTCCAAATTTTGGGGCTTCACCTCTCATTGTCCTTTTCTAAAAGCTCTGTTTTTCTTCCTTGGGTAGAAAATCAAAGTATCTACATTTCAAGTTTTGTTTTTATCTTTGCATTTCTCCTGTCTTGGGAATAGGGTGGTGGAGAGTTCTGTCACCTTGTAAGTGTTGAGGAAATCACAATTAAATGATATTCTAAGTTATGTTTCAGAATGTCCCTGTGTTCCTCAGAGAATATAGGTCTTTAGGTAAGGATTTGAATTCAAAATGGTTAATGTTCTATAACATCATAGAATATTAAAAGGGAAGGATCATAAAGTTAATTCTATGCTGACAACCTCATTTTATCTGAAAATAAACAGTTTCAAAGTGAGAGAGTCTAGCCAAAGTCACAATGTCTGTTAGCAACTGAAGATGGACAGAAACTTAGGCCTCCTGATCTAACATAATATTTTGCAACTAATTGGATATGAAATATTTTATATGTCAAAGTAGTGATGATATAATGATGCATCACCCACCTTGATTAATGACCATACTAAAAGGCTTGCTTACCACAATAAAAATAAATGCAGCACGTAGATTTATTGAATTTATAAAGTTCTAATGTCTTTCTATGGTCTGCATGTAATGATGCAACCATGGTCTTTTTAATCTGTTTATGTTACTAGATCTACGATACCTGATTATTCAGGTAGCCATAAGGAAGAAAGAAAAAATCAAAGATGAACAATTATGAGAAAGTGTGTAGTTACAGAGAAAAATGTCACCCATATGGCCTAGAAGAATATGTCTATATTGTGTATGATTATGTGTTTAATTCATATATGCAATAAAACATTCTCTCCATACATTCATTAGGAAATATTCAAAGAATAAAAAGCAAATATGAACTAAAAAGAAAAGAACTAGTTGGCTTTTTTAAATGAAAGTAATATTAGTTTTAGAAATTTCTGAGAGTTTAACATTTACAATTAATTATAATGGCACCTAGTGTTTTATTTGAAATCTTATTTTTCAAGAGTCTTTATAATCACAATTTTATTTGCCCCCACAATAGCTGTGGGAAATAGTCAAGAGAGATTTTATTTTCTCCTTATTGCTGATGAGACAGCAGAGTTAAATGGTAGAGTGGTTTGCCAAACAGAGTTGTTTAGATCCTTAATTTGTGATTATCTGTATGTCAGATTAATGGGTTCACTCACTTTTAATGCCAAATTATTTATAAAAACACATCATCTATAACTCACATGGTATGATTATCTGTTTACTATTTTTGTTGAAAATACTTTCATAATTGTTTTATCAACTCCATTTTCTTTATTCCAAAGACACTTTCCTTAAAAAGCAATTTACATCATTAATTCTTACCAAATGCATTCTATTAATTGTGCACCACTACCTATAAAATACAGCGCAAAGCACACAAAGCCTTCATAAAGTATGAGATCCAACGTGATACAAGAAAATAGAAAAGCAAGAAGTATTCAGTATATCAGTTTATAGGTCTACTAGTTTGTAATATGCCACACTTAACATATCTTCACAATAAGCACCAGTAAAATAATATTATTATATAGGCTAATCCCTGCCACATTCCGAAATCAGTTCTTATTCAGACATATGGTTAGTTCCTAGAGTTGGTGGTGGACCTTGGGTTAGTCATGCTGCATTATGGCATGAGTGCAGTGAGTCGGTGTTCTCACTGAGATGTGAACTTGTAACCATGTTCAATCATTCTGCATGAGGGGGGCCTGTATTTTCAAGACTCAACAAGCTTCTACTTTTCATTTTGTTGAATCATCATGCCTAGAGTTTATGGCTTTTTTTTTCTCTCTACCTTAATGTGACCTAGTTTTTCTATCTCATTATAGAAACTTTAGTTTGCATACTTCAACTGCCTTGCTCAGTGTGACCCCTTGTCCCCATTCAACAGTGATCTTCCCCAAACTACCTTCATTCACCTAGAATGTGTGATTTTAAAATGTTCATTCAAAGTGCTGAATTTTGATTCAGCACAAGGTACATTCATTAGAGCACAAAGCATTACATTTTTAATGTGACTTTCCAGCAATTGTATTCACCTTGACAATACTTTACACAGATTCACAGCTTTTGCTTTTACCTTTGGATATCAATAATTTTGTTCTCAGATATTAAATTTCTCATCAGACATAAATTAAGACACTTATCTAAAATCAAATATAAACTGTATCTTATCCTACCAGTTAAGGACTGTCAGGCAAAAGACTGAAATTACTGAGAGAAACATTATTGACCACAATTTTATTAAACTCAACCTCTAGAACAACCAGATAATTAAAAAGTATCCAATTGCATGGGAATTTTAAGGTAAGGTATAAATAATTCATGAATGATAGAAGAAATAAAAATGGAAATTAAAATGTTCAATTTTCAAATAAAACATTTATTAAGTTAACAGGATACAGTTTTAACATACAGAAATCAGTAGTCTTCATTTACACAAGAAATGATTTAGAAGACACATTGTTAGGAAAGGTCACTTAAAATAGAAACAGTCGCCAGCATATGTTCGTGATACAGTCTTTCATATAAACCAGCCTTCCAGCCCCACTCAGATTGTCTGATCTCAGTCTTAAGAGGTGAGAACACTGAGCCACCTGTAGCACCACCAGTCCTATAGGTGGCGCTGGCCCAAAGAATAACAGAACCAACAAAGGTGGATTGGTATACACTCGGACTTCATTAATACAGGTTTACTTAGCTTTTACTAATGCAGATTTAATCCAAGTCTATACTAATCTAATGACAGTACCAATTACTCAAAACAATCAGTAATAACATCATATCAGAGAATTGGGGGATAACAAACCCAAGTCCCGAGTCTTAGTCTGTGGGCCTGGGAGACAGCATGGTGAACAACGGAGCCATCAACATCTTGCAAGGGAGAATCTCCAAAGCGAGATAGCAGGGCAGATAAAGTCTTCAGTTCAGAAAGACTGAAGCCAAGGTGGCGGGTGCCAAGGGAGATCTGTGTGGCATGGAGCAGCATCTTGGTGTGTGGAGCTCAGCTGTCTCAGCAGTCATCTGTAGCCTGCCTCACTTATACCCTGAAAGTGGTGTACCCCACCCTTCTGGGTCTCTTGATAAGTGCCTGGACACCCCTGATGGCAAGTGGGGAAAATCCCCAGAAGCCTATCTGTGGGTGGCCCCACTCTGCAAACAAGGCTTTTCTGGTCATATGTACGGATATCTTAGGTGTGTCTCCTTGCCTGATGTGTCCAGTGTGATTTAGGTAGTTTCCCTCTTGAACCAAAGTGTTGTGGCTGACTGGCATCCATTTTGATTGACATGAGTGGCTCCGTGGTGTTTTATATACTTTATGCTATCTTGACCGGACAAATGCCATTTTATTGGTCCTGCTCTCCACAGAAACAAAGAAGATAAATGTAGTTTTAAAAAAGCGTAAGTAAACAAAAACCTAGAAATATATAAAACATGTAAGGAAAACTCTAGGACACTTCAATAAACACACAGGAAAATTAAATAGAAATATATACTTTTTGTAGATTAGTAAATTTTATAAAGATGTGAGTTCTAATTAATTTATAAATTAAAGCAATCCCATTAAAATAACTACAAACTTATTATGTAACTACACAAATTGATACCAATAAATATAGACAACTAAACATGCAAGAATCATTTAAAAGAAAAATAAAGAACAAGAAATGTGCAAGTAGAACTAAACTTACCCCATATTAAAACAACTATACTTTATATTAAAAGATTATAAAACCACCATAATTCAAATAGGGTAGTGTTGGTGCATGAATATACAAACACAGAAAAACAATATAAAATTAAGAAAAAATCACAAGTACATACAAAATTTAATGCATAATCAATTTAATATATGATAAAAACTGCCTTTATAAATCATTTGGCTCAAAGAAATTTTTCAATAAATCACTCTGGGATAGCCAGAGAACTATTTTATAAAAAGGATTAAATACCGCTGCACTAAACATAAGAATGAACTTTAAAACATATCAGAGGTAAGATTTGGGAAACAAACAAAAACAGGTGACCTCCTATGTAACTGGGCATAGCAGGTTACTTTCTTGTAACTCAACATTAGATGCAAGAAAGACTGATTTAAAATTGTAAAATAAAATTGTATACACACACATTTCATATAAGCAAAAATATCACTAGGAAAAGTGTGAAAAAATTTAAATATTAGCAAAAATAGCAAAAAATATATCATACAACATGCTAGTATACAAAATATATACATTTTGTAGTATATTTTATTGATTTTGCTGTTATAGTTATTCCATTTTTTTTAACTCTGCACTGTTCCACTGGGTACCCCCATTTGTTTCAGCAATCCTCTCCATTAGTTTATGTCCATGGGTCATGCATGTAAGTTCTTTGGCTTCTTGCTTTCCTATAACATTCTTAACATCTGATATCTGTTTTGTTCCTACCAATTATGCTTCTTGATCCCTGTACCATTTTCTCCTTTTTCTCCCTTCCTGCTCCCATCTGATAACCCTCCAAATAATCCCCATAACTATGATTCTATCCCTGCTTTGATTGTCCCTACTTTTTTTTCATTTTCGCTTTTATTTTTATAATGACATTAATATTTCCTATTTTCTTTATTTTAAGATTTTAATGATTTAATTTTAGAGAGAGGGGAAGGAAGGGAGAAAGAGAGGGATAGGAACATCAGTGTGTGGTTGCCTCTCATATGCCCCCTACTGGGGGCCTGGCCTGCAACCCCAGCCTGTGCCCTGACTTGGAATCAAACCAGCGACCCTTTGGTTCACAGGCCTGGGCTCAATCCACTGAGTCACACCAGCCAGGGATGTTTTTATTTATTTATTTTTATTGATTGATTTTTAATTAGCCACCGCTCCCCCCACCCCACCCCTCAGCCACTGTGGCTGCCAACACCTACAGGCGCTGGGGCCCCACCTACTTCCCGAGGCCCTACACCCTGGCCCCTGTGTTTAATTTTTAGATTCAGTTGTTGATAGTTGTGAGTTTGTTGTCATTTTAATGTCCATAGTTTTTATATTCTTATTTTTCTTAAATAAGTCCCTTTAACATTTCATGTAATGATGGCTTAGTGATGATGAATTAGTTCATCTTTACCTTGACTCTCAGAAGCATTTTTCTGCTTTTCCATTCTAATGATAGCTTTGCTGGATAGAGTAATCTTGGTAGTAGGTCCTTGCTTTTCATCACTTTGAATAATTCATGCCAGCCCCTTCTTGCTTGCAAAGTTTCTTTTGAGAAATCAGCTGACAATCTTATAGGAGCTCCTTTGTAGATAACTCTCTGCTTTTCTCTTACTGCTTCTAAGAGTCTCTCTTTATCTTTAACCCTTGGCATTTTAATTATGGTGTGTCTTCTTGTGATCCTCTTTGTGTCCAATTTGACTGGGATTATCTGTGCTTCCTGAACTTGCGTGTCTATTTCCTTTGCCAAACTAGGGGAGTTTTCTTTCATTATTTTTTTCAAATAGATTTCCAGTTTCTTACTCCTTCTCGTCTCCTTCTAGCACCCTTATGATGCATGTGTTGGACATCTTGAAGTTGTCCCAGAGGACAACTTATACTGCCCTTATTTTTTAGGATTCTTTTTTCTTCTTGTTGTTCTGTTTGGTTGTTTTTGGCTTCCTTATGTTCCAAATCATTGATTTGATTCTCAGCTTCATCCACTCTTCTGTTGTTTCCCTGTAAATTGTTCTTTATTTCAATTAGTGAATCCTTCATTTCTCACTGGATCTTTTTATGCTGTTGAGGTCCTCAATAAGTTCCTTGAGCATACTTAAAACCAGTGTTTTGAATTCTGCATCTGATAGATTACTTATCTGCATATCATTTAGCTCTTTTTCTGGAGATTGTTGTGTTCTTTCATTTAGGCCATATTTCTTTGTCTCCTTATTTTGGCAGCCTCCCTGTGTTTGTTTCTATGTATTAGGTAGAGCTGCTTTCACTCTGTGTCTTGGTAGGGTGGGATAATGAAGTAAGTGTACTGTAGGGTCCAATGACACAGCCTCCCCTATCATCCATGCTAAGAACTTGAGGTGTGCCCTTTGTGTGGGCTGAGTATACCTTCCTGTTGTAGTTGAGCCTTGGTTGCTGTTGGCAGACGAATGGGAGGGATTTACCCAAGCCAGTCAGCTGAAAGGTTTGGCTGTGACCACTGACCACCAACGTCTATCTGCCATGGAGGATCAGCTGTGCAGGGGCAGAGTGGCAGTGCTCTGAAGTGGTCTGTAGCTGTCCACTGGGTGCACTAGCCCTGGGGTTTCCCAGGTGGTACAGGCCACAGTCAGCCCCGACCTGTGTTTTGCCTGGGGCTGCCCTTCCTGATATATAAAGGAATCTGAGAAGGTTGCTCTGTGTGTTGGGCTTAGAGATTCCCAGGTGAAATGAAGCTATGAAACTAATCTGGCTGCTGCTGGTGCCTGGCCTGGAGCTCACTGAGGTCTTCTATTGCTTGTTTGATAGGGTTTAGGGAGTTGTGAAGCAGGAGCCAAGACCAGCTCTTCACAAGGAAAAGCAGCTTGGGTGGGCATGTAAGTTGAATAGGGCAGAGTCTCTGGGGATTTCCAAGGTAGGTCAAACAGTGTTAGCCAGGTTGATGGAGTCTCAGATATGGCACCCGCTTGCCAGCTCCATGGTTCTGTGGGGGGATGGCTCAGAAAAGGGACAATGGCTTGTGCTCGCCCCAATGCCAGACACTTCAGCCTCTCCCAGTATTCTACTCATGTCCTTCAAGCTTCTACCATAGTGCTGGAGCTCAGAGGGAGTGAGTCTGAGTATGAGTCCACGTGTGGGTTCTTTAAGAGGACTGCTTAGAGCTCCAGCAATTTCTTCCACCAACTCAGTCCCCACTGGTTTTGCAGCCAGAGTTGTGGGGACTTATCTTTCTGGAACTGGAACCAGACTGTGTGGTCTGCTGTGGGGCTAGGCCTGCTTGCTCCTGAGATATCACTCCTAAGTTTTTATCCACCACATGTGGGTGAGAGACTAGCACATTCCAAGTCTATGACTCTACTACCAGTCTCTATGGATGTGGTTCTTTAATTTAGTAGTTGTCAGGCTTCCACTCAACTTGATTTCTGACAGTTCTGAGTGATGGGTTGTTATATATTTAAGTTGTAACTTTGATGTGGTTGTAGGAAGAGGTGAGCCATGTCTGCCTACCTCAATTGGCCATCTTGACTGGAAGCCCAAAGTATATAAATTCTTAATGATTGAGGTAAATAATAACAAAAGTAAATTAACTACAAGCAAAATAAATATGGTAAACTAACTGGAGTAACTTTACAAAATTTTTTATGTGATGAGAACTTTAAAGAGTTACTTAGCAGTTTTCAAATATGTAATACAGTACTATTAACTATAGTTGCCATGCCCTATATTACATCCCCATGACTTATTTATTTTATAATGAGAAATATATACCTTATAACTCCTTCACCTATTTTGCCAACACCCCCTCTACTACCTCTGGAAACTACAAATGTGTTTTCTGTATCTAGGAGCTCCATTTTTCTGTTTTTAAACTCCACATATGAATGAGATAATATGTTATCTGTCTTTCTCTGTCTGACTTATCTCTCTCAGTACCATGACCTCAAGGTCAGTCCATGTCACAAAGGCAAGATTTCCATTCTTTTTATGGTTGACAATATTCCATTATAAATATATAACTATACATATTTATGTAACTATAAATATTATAACATATGGTTATATATTTATTATATGTAGTTATATATATTTATTATATATAATGTTTTCTTTAATTGATTCATTCACCCATGGACATTTATGTGCTTCTATATCTTTGCTACTGTAAGTGATGGTGCAACAAACATGAGAATACATATATCTTTTCAAGTTATATGTTTTATTTTCTTCAGACAAATACCCAAAATTGCTGGCTTATATAGTAGTTCTATTTTTAATTTTTTGAGGAAGCCTTATACTGTTTTCCATAGTGGTTGTGTCAATTTGCATTACCACCAACAGTGCACAAACATTTCTTTTCTTCAAATTCTCACCAACACTTTTCATTTTTGGTCTTTTTGATAATAGCCATTCTAACAGGTATAAGGTGAAGGTTGCCAGAGGGAATTATAAGTTTGGCAAATGGGTATAGTCAAAAAGTACAAACTTCCAGTAATAAAATAAATCAGTCATGCAGCTATAATGCACAACATGGTAGCTATAATAAATAATACTGTGCTGCATATTAGAAATTTTCAAAGAGAAATCTTAAAAGTTCTCATCACGAGAAAAAAATGATAACCATGTATAGTGGTGGATGTTAACTAGATTTACTGTGAAGGTCATTTCACAGTATACACAAATATCAAATTATTATGTTATTTGAATTTATTTTTTAATATTTTATTTATTTATTTTTAGAGAGAGGGGAAGGGAAGAAGAAAGAGAGGGAGAGAATCATCAATGTGTGGTTGCCTCTCATGTGCCCCTAGTTGGGGACCTGGCTAGCTATCCAAGCATGTGCCCTGACCATGAACTGAATTGGCAACCCTTTGGTCCACAGTCCCATATTCAATCCACTGAGCTACACCAGCCAGGGCTGAACTCATTTTTGTACAGGAGGACAAACTATATTTTAGTTTCATTCTCTTTTATGTGGCTTTCCAGTTTTCCCAACATGATTTATCAGAGATAGTTTTTATTTTTTTCCCATTGTATGTTTTTGACTTCTTTGTAAAAAATCATTAACTCATATATGTGTGGATTTATTTCAAGGATCTTCCTTCTGTTTCATTGGTCTGTGAGTCTGTTTTTCTGCCAGTGCTATGTTATTTTTCAAAATTAATTAACATCATTGGGGTAACATTGGTTAATAAGATTACATAGGCTTTGAATGTATATTCCCATGCTGTTTTGATTATTGCTGCTCTATAGTATAATTTGAAGGCAGGTATAGTAATACCTCAGCCTTTTTTTTTTTTTCCTTTTCAGGGTTACTTTGGCTCTTTGGAATCTTTTGTGGTACTATTCAAATCTGATGACATTTTTTAAAATACCACTGGGATTTTGACATAAATAATAAACTTATTAACCTTGGTCTTAGAAAAGATTTTATGAATTTGACTATAATGCAAATATAAATGAATGGGACTGTAACAAACTAAAATGTTTCTGCACAGCAAAAGAAACTGCCAACAAAACAAAAAGGCAACCAAAGAATGGGAGAAGATATTTGTGAACAACAGCTCTGACAAGGGGTTAATATCCAAAATATATTAAAAACTCATAATACAACTCCTCCCCAAACAAACAAGCCAACTGAAAAATGTGCAGAAGACTGAAACAGACACATCTGCAAGAAGACATATAAGTGGCCAACAGGTACATGAGAAGATGCTCAACTTCACTAGTCAACAAGACAAGTAATAACAGATGTTGGAGAGGTTATGGTAAAAAAGGAACCCTAATTCACTCCTGATGAGAGTTAAAATTTGTATAGCTACTATGGGAAACTATATAGAGGTTTCTCAAAAAACTAAGGATAGAATTAATATGTGACTCAACAACCCTTCCTCTGGGTATATACTAAAATAATTTTGATGTGTTTATTTGAAAGATATATGCACCCCTACATCCATTGCAGCATCATTCACTGTGGCCAAGACATGGAGACAGCCAAAGTGTCCTTCACTAGATGATTGTATAAAGAAGATGTGGTACATATATGCTATGGAATACTACTCAGTATAATAAAAGATGAAATATTGCCATTTGCGACAACATGGATAGACCTTGAGAATATCACAATAAGTGAAATAAGTCTGAAAAAATAAAAACCATATGATTTTACTCATATATATTATATAAAACTGGAACTCATCAACACAGACCACAGTATGGTAGATACCAGAGTGAAAAAGGGTGGGAAGTAGTAAAGGGTAGAGGAGTCAAATACATGGTGATGGGAGATGATTTGACTGTGTGGAGGGAACACACAATGCAGTATACAGATCATGTATCATAAAAATGTGCACTTGAAATCTATATAATCTTAACCAATATTATCCTAGTAAATTTAATACAAAAGAAAAATAAATAAGTTCAAATATTTTTTTAAAAGCTGCAGCTATAAAAAATAAATCTTGAAAGAGAAAAAGATATGTAATGTAAATTATAAATAAGCAACTTGGGCTTAAAAGTTAAAGAGCTCTAACTAAGACACTTTAAACAACTGGCCAACAGGCAGAGGCAGTAGAATATGGATCCTGCAGTGACTTGGGTCATTTGCTGACACACCCCTGGACCCAGTGCCATTAAAACCCAGCTGTGCAGAGCAACTTGGCCCTCCTCAGCACAGGCAAGCCCAGAGAAATCAGCCACAAACTGTGGATCGCTGGTAGCTACAAACAGGCTGCCAAGGACTACACATGGACAGCATCTGACTTAGAATACATCAGGCAAGCAATAAACTCTGCTGAGATGAATACCATTATGTTCTTTTTCATTGTTTTTGTTATTTTTTTTCCTATTTTATAGCCATTTCATTAGGGTTTTTTTTCCGTTTTTTTCTTCTATTTTCATTGCTATATTTTTCCTGTCACAATTCTTACTTTATTTTTACCTTTCTTCTTTCCTTTTCTTATATTTGTTATTCTTCCTCTTTCTTTGTCCATTGTTCTTGTTTTCCTCTTTCAATTCATTATTTGTATTGGTTTTCTCTTCTTTTCCCCTTCTATAATCATTTTTTGGCCTTTGGTCTTCTCTTATTCTTTTTCTTTTATCTCCCCTTTTCCCTAATATTCTATTACTATTTCCACTTTTACTATTCTCTGATCTTCTGTCATTGAAATTGCTGTTGTGGTTGGGGGTGTTGCCTGTTTTTGTTTCATTTTTGTGTTGTTTTGTTCTGTCCTGAAAGCACCTGTAAAACAGCATATAAGACATGGTGTGGGTCAAGCCTCTTAGCCAGCCAGAGGGGAGACCCCACCAATGCACAAGCCAACAACAGTCAGGACCCAAATAAGGCAAGAAAGTCCACATAACCCACACAAAGAGCATTCCTAGAGCATAACAAATCGGTAGATCAAGGAGTCGACACCACTGGGTACCACAAGACTCCCACCACATAAGGCTATCCCACAAGATAGGGAGTCAAAGTAGATCTATGTAAAACATAGGAAAAAATAAAAACAGACAGCTACAATGAAGAGACAAAGAAAAAAACCTCCAAATGGAAAAAAAAAGGAAGAATACACAGAAAAATAGTTAAATGAAATTGAAGCAAGCAAATTATCAAAAATTGAGTTCAAAGTAATGGTTATAAAGATGCTCAAGAAACTTAATGAGAACTACAAGGGACTTAGTGAAAATTACATAAGCTTAAGAAAGGACATACAAACTATGAATAAAAACAAGACAGAAATGAAGACTGCAATATCTTTAATGAAGAATACACTTGGAGGAATAACAAGCAGGCTAGATGAAGCAAAAGACTGAGTCAGTGATATGGAAGAAAAGTTGGAGAAAAACCACTCATTCACAGCAATGAAATGAAAAAAAAGCCTTAAAAAGAATGAGAAGAGCTTAAGGGAGCTGTGGGACAACATGAAATGTAATAATATTTGCATTATAGAGAAGAAAGGGAGCAAGTGATAGAAAACCTATGTGAAGAAGTAAAGAAGAAAAGTTGCCAAACCTGGTGAAGAAAAAAATCATGCATGTTCAGGAAGCACAGAGGGTCCCAATCAAGATGACTCTAAAGAGGCCCATACCAAGACACATCACAATTAAAATGGCAAAGTTTAAAGACAAAGAGATATCTTAAAGGCATTGAGAGAGAGATGGTTATTTACAAGGGACCTCTGATAAAGCTGTCAGCAGATTTCTCAAGAGAAAACAATACAGGCCAGAAGGGAATAGTATGAAATATTCCAAAAATGAAAAGCAAGGGCCAGCAACTGAGACTACACTATCTAGCATGGCTCTCAATTAAAATGGAAAACAAAATAAAGAGCTTCACAAAAAAGAAAAAAAAAAAGGAGTATATTTCCACAAAACTAGCATTGCAAGAGATGCCAAAGAGACTGCTTTCAAAAGAAAAATAAAGACAGAGGAGCACAGGTACAAAGGGAAAAAAAATGTCAGTGAGTAAGTACCTATAAGTAATAAACTTAAATACAAATGGATTAAATGCTCTAATCAAAAGACATAAGGTAGCTGAATAGAAGTGAATAGAAGAGAAAACATGACACTCACTTTTGCTGTCTATATTAGATTCACCTCAGAATAAAACAGTTACACAGGCTGAAAGAGAAGGGATGGGGGAAAAAAAATGTTCCATGCAAATGGAAATGAAAAAAAAACGTGAGGTAGCATTACTTGTGTCTGACAAAATGGACTTCAAAACAAAGGCTATAATAAGAGACAAAGAAGGACACGACATAATACTTAAGGGTCCAGTCCAACAAGAGGATATAATGTTTGTACCCAAAATACGAGTACCAAAATATATAAAGAAAATCTTGGAGGACTTTAAGAAAGATCAACAACAATGCAGTCAGATAGGGCATATTCGTAACCACTATCAACAATGAACAGATCTTACAGGCAAAAAATCAGTAAGAATATGGCAGCATTAAACAACATGATAAATCAAATTGATTTAATTGATATCTATAGAATATTTCATTCCAAAGGAACAAAATATTCATTCTTCTCACATGCACATGGATTATTCTCAATGATAGACCCCATGGTACTACACAAAATAAGCCTTAACCAATTCAGGAAAATTGAAATCATATCAAGCATCTTACTGGACCATAGCCTGAAATTAGAAATTGACCTAAAAAAACCCCTCAAAAAACAAAAAGTTAAAATACATGGAGACTGAATAACATGATATTCAATAAAAAATGAGTTAATGAGATCAAGGAAGAAATTTAAAAATACCTAGAAACAAATGAAAATGAACACACAAAACCCAAAACCTAAGTAACACAGTGAAAACAGTCCAGAGGAGGAAGTTTATAGAATTACAGGCCTACCAAAGGAAGACAGAAAAATCTTAAATAAACAACCCAAAGCTACATCTAAAAGAACTAGAGAAACAACAACAAAGGCCGGAGTGAGCAGAAGGAAGGAAATAATCAAGATCAGGCAGAAATG
This sequence comes from Desmodus rotundus, assembly GCF_022682495.2. Classification (NCBI taxonomy): domain Eukaryota; kingdom Metazoa; phylum Chordata; class Mammalia; order Chiroptera; family Phyllostomidae; genus Desmodus; species Desmodus rotundus. The sequence continues at coordinate 69,006,500 of NC_071388.1, read as the reverse complement.
AATAACACGGACAATAAAAAAACAATGCAAAAGATTCACAAATCCAAGCAGCTGGTTCTTTGATAAGATTAATAAAATTGACAAACCTTTAATCAAGTAAAAAAGAGAAAGTACTCAAATAAATAAAATCAGAAACAACAGAGAAGTAATAATTATTACCACAGAAATAACAAGGTTTGTATGAAATTACTATGAGCAACTATATGCCAAGAAATTGGACAACCTGGGTGAAATGGACAAATATCTACAAACATACAATCTTCCAAAACCAAAGCAAAAAGAAGCACAAAACCTGAATAGGCTGAAAACAACCAGTAAAGCAGTAATCAAAAACTCCCAGCACACAAAGCTCTGCATCAGATGACGGCACAGGTGAATTTTACCCAACAGTCAAAGAAGAACCAACACCTATCCTTCTCAAACTATTCCAAAGTTTCAAGAAGAGGGAAGACTTCCAAACCCCTTTTAGGAGGCCAGTATTATCCTCAGTCGAAAACAGGTAAAGCCACACCAAAAAAAGAAAATTACAGGCCAATATTTCTGATGAACATAGATGTTAAAATCCTCAAGAAAATATTGGCAAACCAGAACCAGCAATACCTCAAAAAGATATTCACTACGAGCAAGTGGGTTGTATTCCAGGGATGGAAGGATGGTACAATATCAGCAAATCAATAAATGTTATACATCACAAAAACAAAAAGAAAGACAAAAATCACATGATCATATTAATAGATGCTGAAAAAGCATTTGATAAAATCCAGCACTCATTTATAATAAAAAGACTAAGCAGAGTGGGAGTAGAGGGAGCATACATCAACATAATAAAGGACACATACAAAAAACCTACTGCCAATATCATACTCAATAGGAAAAAAACCCCAAAACATTTCCCTTAAGATCAGGAACAAGACAGAGGTGTCTGCTATCATTGCATTATTCAACATTACTGGAAGTCCTAGCCACAGCAATCAGCAAAGAAGAAGTAAAGGGCATCCAAGTTGGAAAGGAGAAATTAAGCTGCCATTATTCACAGATGACATGATATTATATAGAAAACCCCATAGGGTCTACCACGATACTACTGGACCTAATCAATGAATTCCACAAAATAACATTATACAAAGTCAATATTCAAACATTGATGGAATTTTTATACACTGATAATGAACTCTCAGGAAGAGAAACTAAGAAAACGATCCCATTTACTATTGCAACAACAACAAAGAAAGTACCTAGGAATGAATTTAACCAAGGAGGTACAAAACGTGTACTTGGAAAACTACAGAACACTGAAGAAAAAATTAAAGAAGATACAAAACAGTGGAAGTATATACCAAGTTCATGGATTAGAAGAATTAACATCACTAAAATATCCATACTACACAAAGCAATCTATAAATTCATGCAAATCTTACTAAGATACCAATGGCATATTTCACAGATCTAGAACAAATATTCCAAAAATTTATATGGAATCCAAAATGACCCCAGATATCCTCAGCAATCCCAAGAAAGAAGAACAAAGTTGAGGAATCACAAGACCTGATTTCAAACTGTAATGCAAGGCCACTGTAATCAAAACAGTCAGGTACTAGCATAAGAACAGACCCATGAATCAATGAAACAGAATAGAGAGCCCAGAAATAAATCCATGCCTTTATGGTTAATTATTATTTGACAAAGGAGACAAGAACTTACGACGAAGTAAAGACAGTCTTTACAATAAACGGTGTTGGGAGAGCTGGAATGGTACATGCTAAAAAATGAAACTAGACCAACATTTTACAGCATACACCAAAATAAACTCAAAATAGTAAAAGACTTAAATATAAGTTGTAATACCATAAAAATCCTAGAGGAACACACTGCCATTACATTTTCAGATATCTCATGCGGCAGTACGTTGGCAGATATATCGCCTAGGGCAAGGCAAATAAAAGAAAACATAAACTAATGGGACTGCATCAAGTTAAAAAGCTTCTGCATAGCTAAAGATATCATTGTCAAAATTAAAATGGAACCAACCATATGGGATAACATATTTGCCAATGATAACATTGGACAAGACTTTAATCTCCAAAATACATAAAGAATTTATATCACTCAACACCAGGAAGCCAAATAATCCAACTTAAAATGAGTAAAGGACCTGAATAGGCACTTCTCCAAGGAGGACATTCAGATGACGCACAGGAATATGAAAAAATGCTCATCACTAGCCATCAGAGAGATGCAAATTAAAACCACAATGAGATACATCCTCACACCAGGCAGAATGGCCATCATTAATAAATCAACAAACAGCAAGTGCTGGCACAGATGCAGAGAAAGGGAAACTTACCTAGTGCACTGTTTTGGGGAATGCAGACTGGTGTAGCCACTGTGGAAAACAATATGGAATTTCCTCAAAAAAATAAAAATGGAAAGGCCTTTTGACCCAGTGATTCCACTGCTGGGAATATACCCTATGTATCCTGAAACACCAATGCAGAAGAATTTCTGAACCCCCATGTTCATGGCAGCACTACTTATACTAACCAAGATATGGAAACAGCTTAAGTGCTCATGGGTAGATGAGCATTTACCCATTTTCATCATGGGTAGATGAAAGGATAAAAAAAAATTGGTATATCTACATGATGGAATATCATGCAGCAAAAAGGAAGAAGGAGCTCCTACCTTTTGCGACAGCATGGATGGAACTGGAGACCATTATGCTACATGAAATATGCTAGTCACTGAAAGACAAATACCATATGATCTCACCGATAAGCAGAATCTAATAAACAAAATAAACTAATGAGCAAAATGGAACCAAAGGCATAAAGTTGTGGAACAAACTGACAGCCCTAGGGAGGGGACTGATTGAAATAAGGTAAATGGATTAGTCAAAGAACATATATGAATGACCCACGAACATACACAATGCTGAGGGAACTGATTATGGAAGTGAAGGGGTGGGTGGAGTGAGTCAAAGAGGGAAAACGTGGGGTGACTATAATAGCATAAAAACTCGAATAATTAAATTAAAAAGAATATGTATTTTCTATAAATTAGAAGCTGATAATTGAGGAAATATGTAAAAGTCAAGTTTAAAACAAATTAATAAATCATGTATTTAACATATTTTTTTGTCAATTCAACACTTATGGGGAAAAATATTTAGACCTCCATTTAACAACAAATCTTAAATAGCACACAGATTTGAAAGTTGCACTGTAATAGTACCTAAAATTGGTATTAATTATAAAAAGGATAATAATGATATATTTAATAATTACTTGCTAAGTGCCACATGATGAATTCAGTGCTTTAAATAGTTAAAAATTTTAAATGACACCGTGAATTTATTAGGGCATGTATAGAGTAATGCTCTTGATTCCACTCTCTACAGCAACACCTATTCTTATTTCTAACTTCTGTCCCATCAAAAGGCCTGTACCCACTTAGTGTTTGGAGCTAAAGCCTGAATTCCCCTTAATTTCACCTTTTACTTGTCTTCTTATTTCAAATCCATTATTAAGTACAACTGTATCTGCCTCCAACCTGTATTTCAAATCTGCTCACTTCGTTTCCTGGCCTCAATTCTACAATAAGTCTACATCTTTTCTGGGTTGGAATACTGCACTTGCCACAGGAAAGATTATTTTTCATAGAATATGTCAGATTTATTTTATAGAATGTAAATCTGATCTTGCCTTTCCTCTGCTTAAATCCTCCAACATCAATAAAATTTAAACCTTATATCGCATTCTAATTCTTATAGAAAGGAGTCCCTGCCTATATTTCTAAACTCACATTATACAAATATCCCATTCAATTCATACACACTGGCATTATTCCTATTTCTTACTATAATAAGCACTTTTCCCATTACTTTACATTTGCTGGTCCTTACCTGAAAGCTATTCCGAAGGTATTTCAATTGGCCAATGCCTTCTCATTTTTCAAGTATCTGTCAAATATCATTTCCAAAGAAAAGTTTTCCCTAAGTATTCCATCTAAACCAAAGCTCCATTACAATTTATCATATACTTTATGTTTTACACAACGTATTCACAAACTAAAATGATTTTTATTTGTTTTATGAACTTATTGTTATTTCTTAATTCTTTGCAATAGGACTAAGATCCTTGATGGATCTGACATTGCCTATCTTTAACATCTCCTGGACCTAAAACACTGACTTGCGTATAGCAAACAATAAATATGTAAAATGACATTTTGTATTGAAATTATATAAATGATGAAATTGCATATCTCACAGAGTAGGATTCTAATATCAAACAGGAAGGTAAAATTATATATACTCAAAATAGTAATCTCAAATGTACTTCCAATTATTGATAATTACAAGGTACACATTTTGTGTGTAGGATAACACTCTCTGTACACAATGTTAGAGGTTCCTCTAATGTTTCATTAGACATGTTTTCTCCATGGCAGTCAAATAAGTATTTAATTTTTTTTTTCTGATCTTTTTCATAATTTTCTCCAACTGGCATTGAAAATTTAATGTTTACCTTTATAAGCTATTTTCAGTTTCTTCTCCTCCTCCTCTTTCTCCTCCTCTCCTTTTCTACTTTTTTTTTAATTAAGAGGAAAAGTGACTACTTTTCCAAATGACTATGAGCACTTTGCAAGTTGTTATCATATTATTTATGATATAAAATTAATGAACCTTTAATAATCTCCCGCCCCACCAAAATTATGCCTCTTCATTTTCTGACAATGATGCAATAATATAAAATATATACATAAAACAAGATTAAAGATTCTAAAATTAGGTGTTAAAAAAATCTGAATAACTCAAGTCACAGAAGAATGACTTGGATGGAGTACAAAGTAATGGTATGAATGGAGCACCTGAATGAGTGATGGTCCCACTTATGGATATGGAGAAGTAGCAAGTAATGGGTAAAAAATAATAATAATACTGATTTCTGCTTTAGACAAGTTAGATTTGAGATTCCTTAAAGAATCCAAGTAGACTGTTACAAATACAGTTCTATATACAAGTGTAAAATGTAGTAGGGAAATTGGCAAGAGATTAAACTCCTATAGTCGTCTCTTTAGAGGCAGTATGTAATATGTAGACATGGATGAGATTACTAAGGTACTGAGAACAGAAATAATATTTGAATTAACATTGGACCCTAGAAAATTCACAATTCAATATTTTGTGAGTGAGAAAAGCAGGAAAACTGGTAAAGGAGAATGGAAAGTAGGAGGAGGAAAAGAAGGAGAATGATATATTTCAACGAGGTTCCTAATTAAATGCTATACTTAATGAAAATGAGTAACTTTTTATTTCTCTCTCCATATGTGTTGTCTGTGTATGTGAGTGTGTTTCTGCGCTGAATATCAATATAATATTAATGTCACAACCAAAATTGTTTTATAACCACTCTACAGTGCTTATTTTCTACATCTTAATATTTCTCTTTCAGCATGGAAACATTTTATAACAGTCTCTAATGAATAAAATATATTCTCTTTATTATTTTATGCTCAGTTTTCTTCTTGCTAGATATTGCAGTGAGCAACCATAGTTGCATAATTTGACATAATGTGTCTCTTTCATTTTAATTTAATAAATAGGCACATACCTAACTAAAGTGTTATTTTTTATATTTCACTTTTCATTTGTTTATGCCACTGGTCAATGTCCTTCAAAGTACACTTTGCTTTCATTTTGTGTACTATGCAGTAAATTTCAAATGTTATATATTCTTTCCACTATTGTGTCTAAGTTGATTATACTTAGAAAAGCCAATTTAAGTATAAATTTAGTTTTAATGTTTATATATGTAATATATATGCTATTTTGTCTTTGAGAGCAAGAAATTATGCTCATATTCTATGTATTAATATATTGCAGACTCTTCTCCAAGATTAATCATTTGGGCATAGTTTATAATAGAAAAAATATTCAGTATCTCCTGAAAATAATGTATTAGACTTCACAGATTATGCCACATTTATTGCACATGCCAACTAATATTCTCAAATAATCAGCATTTTTCAAAAGGAAATCACAAAGTGACGTTTACATAAAATCAACCACAGAAAATTTATGACTCAAGGGAAAAATTATCTTGTAACAGTTTCTTTTTAGCAGTTTAGAGATCTTGCTCCTAAGAAACTATGACATACATAATATTTTATTAATTTTATATGAGTAATTTATGGGCATATTAGTTATAATTAAAATTAAATTAATTTTATTTGGAAATTTTTATGTATGATTTTATTTTTCAATATGATTTTATAACTATGTTATCTTATTTATACATTTAATATTAAACTATTTCATATAGATATATGACTATTATTATTATGTTGAAATATGAAGCTACACTGCCACTAAGATCAGCAATCACCAGTTCTTAATTTTTTTTTATGGCCACAGATCCTTCTATCTATATCCCTACATATATACACACATATTACTTCATATAAGTTTGGAGAAAATTTTGGGGGGTGCTGGTAGGAAAACAGATTATTTAAAATGAATCACAAACATATGGATACTTTATTATCTTTTAAATAACACTAGCATTCAAACAATTACTTAATGTATATGATATGTTAGCTATAGTATTTTCTGATTAAAATGTGGTTCCTGATCTCAAGGACATCAAAATTTGGAAGACAGTAAGTATATGTAACTAATCATATCCCATAATTTGGGGGGCTATGCTATGAAGAAGTGGTATGGGAATACAAAGATAAAGGGAAAAAACGTAGTTCTTTCTCTGTCATTGGAATGGATTCCAAGTAAAAGTAGGTCATGAAAAGCTGAGTATCATTTAACTCATGTGAAAAAGAGCGAAGAGAAATGTGAGGACCATGAATCAAGCAGGTAAACGAATAAATAGGGGCTGTGCCTTATTATATTTGTATCATTATAGGCTGGTCTAGTTTGAGGTATAAAATGATGTATTAAGTTTGTAGACTCATTAAGACAGAAATAGAAGAGATTGGGAGGGGAGTTGGTATAAAAAGTGTTGAAATGACACAATGCCTAAGAAAGTAAAAGATTTTATTGCCATTAAACTTTGTATTAAGGAATACAGAATCTTTCCGGTTGACAATATGAAGTTCTGGAAAGTTCTTAAACATTGCTTTACATTTTTTAAATCTATGAATGATTTAGGAAAAAAAAGTGGCAACATGCCTTGCATGTTTAAAAAAAGAAACAAGTTATGAAGGAGGCTATAAGACTTCCAGTGTAATATTAAGACAGGATAAATGAAAGATGGACAAAGTTGAGTCAATGCACATATTTTGAGAGGAAAACAAGAGATGATTTGATACAAAACACTAAGTTCATTTATTTTTGTGTGTATGTGTATTATCTCATTTAGTTTTTAAAAAATTTTGTTGGATTTTCCCATTACCATTTAGTCCCCTTATACCCCCTCCCTCCCACAATCCCCACACTGTTGTCCATGTTCATGAGTCCTTTTTCCTTTTTGCTCAGTCCCTCCACGCCCTAAGCTCCCCCCAGCCATAGCTGTAAGTTCATTTATTTAACAAGTATTTTGAAAGTTTTTGAGTTTAGGCACCTTATTCAGGGAACCCGGTAATAGAAATGACACTCTACTGTGGTCATGAAAGATCAACAACTATCCTCAAGTAACTAATAATCTGTTAAAATTTATAAGCAATTAATCTCAAATTATGTTTTAAATTGATTTAAATCAGTCATATTTTGGCCTACTAAAATGTAGATTCTACTTTTTATTATATTTCCTTTATGTCCCTAATCTTTCAATTATATCTGAATCTATTTAAAAATGCAGGAGTATAATAAGAAATATTGCCTTATTGTAGCATATAAAGTACTATAAAATAAAATGCTGTGCACATCCACAAAGTAATGGAAGATACATAATCAGCCAATTGTCACGAAAGAAGCAAATTAGGTGATGACTTATGGGAGCTTTTCTTCTTTATGCACATTTAAAATGGTTTTTATAGTAGATGCCCTTTGTTATTAAATATATATATAAGATTGACATTCCTTATATGCAAGAGTTACATTTGAAAAATTGTTGTGTGTATATTATGCATATGTTTTCTCCGATACCTATGTGTACAGATATTCAAACAAAAGATTACACGCTCCTAGTTTTTCTTTCACCAGAGTTTTTAGTTCTCTATGATCAAGCAGATGTGGACTTACAAATGTTGAAGTTGGAGAATTCCTAGTTTGTTTGATAATCCAAATACACATAACTGTCTATGTATACCACTACTTTGTATAATAAATAATACATTGGTGTTTTTACAATTAAAACAAATGTTATTTATTGTTTTAGTATAGTTTCCTTGCAAAGATTTCTCAGGACCCATTGTTTAACATGTAAGAAAAAACATTACATTTGATTTTACAGAAACTTAATTTTTATAAATTTATTGTATATAAGTTTAATCTAAAAAGTATTTAACACTTTAAAAATAGTGAACATTATATTTTTTCTACACAAAAGTATGGTTTTTGTCTTTTTTCTACTGATTTGCACTGCAATGATTCTATAAGTCTTCTTAACTCCTACAAGGATGGTTGATCTTTAGAATGCCATTGAAAATGAACTTGTGGAACAGATAATTCCTATGTGGCAAACCTATTTGCACACTGCCACCAGCATGCAATCACAGGATATAAAAACTGTCAGAGCAATTCATGTGAAGAACATCACACCACATAATATTATAGAAAACCCGTGTAACTAATAACAACACATTTTTCCCGATCTCTTTAATGTTATACATGTAATGAATTATCTGCCTGATTGTATAGCATGAAATCTACAATGTATTCAAACCGTGTTGTGTGTTTTCATGGACAATAAACATACAAACACACACACACACACACACACAGAATGTTTCCAGTGCATTAAGTTCCAGTCAGAAAAAAATATGAGACCCAGGCAGAACTGGAGACTCTCTGATAGAAGCAAACCTTTATTAACCTATGGCACCTCTGTAGTAGTTCTAGCCAGCAATTCCACAGACACTTAAATCTAAATTACTTAATGGTCCTTGTCAGCTGCCTGCACTTCTAGGGATGCTGCAAAGTATTTCTTTCTTCCAGTCACAGAGAGCCTTGACTACAGTGAAGGATATTGAAGAAGTAGAGCATGTGCTATAAATGAAATATATTGGATCTCTAATGTACATCTCCTAGAAACCATTATTATTCCCAAGTTTCTCAGCCTGAAAGTCTAGTAGCTGCCAAAAAGAAATAGTGGTGGTGGCAGTTAGAGTAACCAAGGCTTAAAAGGTAAATGTCTTCCAGGCATGGATAACTGATAGCCTGAGATCAAACAAAATCTTCTCCTGTGAAGACAAACCTATTTTAAAACAAACTAAATTAAAGAAAAAATAAGTGATGACTTTAGTCCATGGCACCATCTAGTTATACACTGCAGCTAATGAAAAGAAAGTACTATTCATATACTGCGTGGTCTTGGCCCCAGGTTTCCTCTTCTCTCAAATGAGGATGACAATGCATAACTTAAAGGATTGTTATGAGTGGATATTTTTTGTACTTTTAAAACCCTTAGAACAATGCCTGGAACATAATGAGTGTATGTAAGTGTATGGGAAATAAACTGAAGGGAGAATAGAGAAAACTAATCAGAAATTTTAGCTCAAAACACTTTTTAAGGAAAGAACAGGAGGCAGATCTCAGCCCTACCTCAATAGTTCAACATTCTCAGGCAAATTGCTTAATTTTGCTAAATTTCATCTGTAAAATGGAAATACCACTTGTTTCATAGTGGAAACTGAGAAGTAAAGGAGCAGCCACCTGCAATGCAGTAGATAGAACAAAGTAGATGCTCAGCACAGAAGAGGTAATATCATCCAGATTCTCTTGTCACTAATTTGAATTAGGCTTATCTTTGGGTTACTTTCCACTTATCATCCATGTGACCAGTGCTGAGCCTGATTCAAGCTCCTTTCACATGTTGGTAGCAAAAGCCTTTCAAGGCAGAGGTCATACAGTGCAAGACTGGTGGAAATGAAAATGTTAAAATGAAAAGTTCAGGATGCCATAGCCAGAGGCATGTCTGAAAGTATAACTTAGAAAGTTACTTGGAATCAATGACTTTTGTAAAGTGTAGAAGACTTGCTCTGGTTGCATTCAACTGAGAAGTTATTCTTTTTCTATCAAAAGCAGGAACCAAATGAGATGTATAGAATTATAAGATGCAGCTCTATAGAACACAAAGATATAGTTAATAAGGTCTCTACATTTGAGTTTAAAGGGTGAACAATTATAAACAGAGAAAATGAAGTTATCATCCAAGTAGCAACATATAAAAAGGACCATTTTGACTTAGATTAGTTTACAGTGAGAAAAGGTCAGTGGATGGCAGAAAATATAGGTGAGAAATAAGATATTCCATAGAGGACCAGTCAAGACATAAATTTTATGTGGTATTGGTAGAGTAAGAATATTTATACTGTGTACATGTGTATTGTGTGCATGGAACTACAGAAAACTAATATAAAGGCAAGTGAAGATGAAGTAATACATAAATAGAAATATTTTTGAAGGTTTATGGAGGAGAAGAAAAAACTCAACATATTGAAAGGCTTATTGCAAGAACATCATAAGAAAAGGACAGATGGAAGAATAAGTATGGCAAGAACCAAAGTGAAGTTCATTACTTTTCCTTTTTCTCCTTCAGTAAACTACACAGTAGGTTTGGGAATAAGCAAAATAAAACTGTGAATAGAAGTGGGATCATCTATCTACCACAATAGCAACTGTCATTGATTATAGTATAATCCTGCAGAAACCCTACGTACAAATACAATTGACTATTAGAGAAAAATCAGTCTTGGTATTAGTAGGTTAGTTACAGGGTCTCCACTGGACTCCACAGCAATCCTTAGAGATATGAACACATATACAGATCAACTTCAAATATAAGATGCATGTCCCTATATGTACATACTTGATATATACTTAGGATGCCAATAAATTAAGAGCTGCATAATTTAAAATACCATAGTGTAATAATCCAAAGACCTTAATTTAGAAAAAAAAAGTTGGGGTTGAGAGAGGGGGTTAGAATGAGATGGAACTGAATTTAAATCATGACAATGCATTCTTTTTTTTTTAACCTTGAGGACTCAACCCTGTAAGCCTCATTTATTTAAGAAAAAACATATTCAATTATTATGTGTCAAGATTATACTAGAGTATTATACATGCTAGATGGGATGCATAGAAAGGGCTATGATCAAGTCTGGAGTATAAGGGATTGAGGATGCAATTAGATATTTTGGAGAAAGTGAAATATTAGCTAGACTAAGAAAGCTGAAGATAACCAAGTATGTAGCTGGGAGATTGTTTTTTGAAGATGAAGCCATCTGTCAAAAGTGTGTACAAATATGGGTAGGAGATAGTACCTAAAAATTCTTAATAGATCCGTATGGGTAAAGTATGAGGAAGGATAAATGAAAAGGAAATAAAAGCATGTCGTTACGTGTAATTTAGAATTAATATTGAAACCTGTAGGAAGCCACTAATGGATTTTAAACAGGAGACTGAAAGGGTTTTGGAAAATCACTTGGATGGTATAGTAGGTATGTTTGGTACTCCGCCCAGATAGCTTTTTCTGAGCAGTTCAACTTATTTCTTTTTAGAACTGCTGCTATTGCTGTGTATGTTAGCAACTCATGGCTCAGAGTTGCTCCATTTTAGGGAAGCTCTCTCAGCTGTGGTTACCCAACATACTCAGTATGTTACGACCCCTCCTTCCTAGAGAGCTCCACAGGCAGAATGACTGACTGATGTGGGGGTGTGCAAGGCTGGTCCAAGGGAACACTAACACTGCTGAGAAGTTTATGCTCAAGCACACCCCAAGCAGCCTGAAGGTAGTCATGAGCAAAGACTTCATCCTGGCTTAGCTTTTCTCTCCTGCCCTATCCTGTATCCATTTTTTCCCTTCTCTGGAGAACGGTCCCTACATATATACCTAAATGAGTTTTTTCCGTAAAGGATGGACCTGAATGGGAAATAGAAGATTGGCAAGAAGAGTAAATTCTAAAATCAGAGTAACTACATAGTTCTTACTAAAACTCAAATTAGAAGAAATAATGAGGACCAGAAATAAGGCATAGCGCTTAGACTAGAGAAGATGGTATCATTTCTAGAGATATGGAAGGCTAAATTGACAAGACCAAGAGGTATGTGATGAAGGAGAATGTAACGTCAAAGATGATATCCAGCTGTAGTAATTGGCATTAACAATTGCTGGAAAAAAATAATGCATTTAAAATTTATGTAAAGATTCAAGCACACACCAAAAATAAAAGTGAATATTTAAAATTATACATTCTTTTTAAAGACAACAAGACAATAGAATGAGTGTCAGAATTGGGAACCAGTGATGAGATCAAGGATGGAGAAGAATATGAAATCAAAATATCAAGCTCTGTACTAACGATTAATAATAGTGGGCTATGACTTAAAGCGTGTGATTAACTCAGCTTGCTATTTTCATACCATTAGGTAGGAAAAACAGCGTAAGAGAAGAACATAGAGTAAGTGGAGAAAATTTGATGGAGGAAGAGGTTATTTATTAAGTTTTGGATCTGTCTAATAAACAGGGGTGTCAAACTTATTTTCTCCAGGGGCTACACCAACCTCACAGTTGCCTTCAAAGGGTCAAATGTAATTTTAGGACTGTATAAATGTAACTACTCCTTTTTAAAAATTATTTTATTTTTGTTCAATTACAGTTGTCTGCATTCATTCACCACCACTACCACCCCACACCTGAGCCAAACCCACCTCCCTCCCTTTCTTCCACCCCCTCCTTGGTTTTGTCCTTGTGTCTTTTATAGTAGTTCCTGAAAACCTTTCTTCCCATTATCTCCTCCCACCTCCCCTCTGGTTACTGTCAGATTGTTCTTAATTTCAATGTCTCTGGTTATATTTTGCTTGCTTTTCTCTTCTGTCCATTAGGTTCCTGTTACAAGTGAGGTCATATGGTATTTATCCCTCACTGCCTGGCTTATTTCACTTAGCATAATGCTTTTCAGTTCCATCCATGCTGTTGCAAAGGGAGGAGCTCCTTCCTTCTCTCTGCTGCCTAGAATTCCATTGTGTAAATGTACCATGGTTTTTGATCCAGTCATATACTGATGGGCACTTATGTTGCTTCCAGTACTTGACTATTGTGTATTGTGCTGCTATGAACATTGGGGTGCATAGGTTCTTTTGGATTGGTGTTTCAGGCTTCTCAGTATATAATCTCAGCAGTGTAATTGCTGGGTCAAAAGGCAGTTCCATTTTTAGTTTTCTGAGGAAATTCCATATTATTTTCCACTGTGGCTTCACCAGTCTACATTGCCACCAACAGTGTCCTAGGGTTCCCAATTCTCTACAACGTCATCAGCATTTGTTGTTTATTGATTTGTTTATGTTAGCCACTCTGACTGGTGTGAGATAGTACCTCATTGTGGTTTTAATTTGCATCTCTTATGGGTAGTGACACTGAGCATCTTTTAATATGTCTCTGGGCCCTCGGTATGTCCTCTTTGGAGAAGTATCTGTTCAAGTCTTTTTCCCATTTTTTAATTGAATTTTTTGTCTTCCTGGAGTGGAGTCATGTGAGTTCTTTATATATTTGAGAGATCAAACCCGAGGTGTCATTGGAAAATATGTTTTCCCATATAGTTGGTTCTCTTTTTATTTCAATGCTGTTTTCTTTAGTCATGCAGAAGCTTTTTAATTTCATGAGGTCCCATTTGTTTATTCTTTCCTTTATGTCCCTCACTTTAGGGGACATATCAGTGAAGATATTGTTGCATGGAATGTCTGAGATTTTCCTGCCAATGTTTTCCTCTAGGACTTTTATGGTGTCACAATGTATATTTAAGTCTTTTATCTACCTTGAAGTTATTTTTGTGTATGGTGTAAGTTGGTGATCAAATTTCATTTTTGGCATGTTGCTGTCCAGATCTCCAAACACTATTTATTTGTTGAAGAGGCTATGTTTTCTTCATTTTATGCTTCTTCCCCCTTTGTCAAATATTAATTGACCATAGAGACTTAGGTTTATTTCTGGGCTCTCTTTCTGTTCCATTGGTCTATGTGCCAGTTCTTATGCCAATACCAAGCTGTTTTGATTACAGTGGCCTTGTAATACAATTTGATATCAGGTATTGTGATCCCTCCTATTTTGCTCTTCTTTCTCAAAATTGCTGCAGCTATACGGAGTTGTTTAGTTTCACAGGAGAATTTTACAAAGCATTTAAGGATGTAACTACTCCTTAACAGTTAATTGAGAGCTCTGCACTGCCTCTGTGTAGAAATAAGGTGCTGGGCCAGATAAAACAAGGTGGAGGGCTGGATTCGGCCTGCAGGTCTTCTGTTTGCCACCTGTGGTCCAGTGGAAAGTTGAAAATTCTGGACTTGACAAAAATTATGACTCTGTTATTCATGTGCAATGAGAAAACAGTTATCTCACGTGGTGAGAGATTATTCTACACTATTTGCAAAAATACCAATTCCTGCCATTAACACATGTCAATTTTTTTTATCATTCTTGCCCCCTTGACTTTGTGATTATATCTGATTGTAAATTGACAAGATGAAAATTCTGCTATTAGTTTGCACAATTTGCCTTATTTCCTAATATCAGTGCTTTTGAATTTGATGTTTGGTAATGCTCAAATTTTCATCTGATCCACTTCTAGACTAAGGACTCTGTTGGCCTCAAGCTCTTTGCTTTGCTATTAACTAATTATTTCAGGCAAATTACTCCAAGTTTATTTTGTATCCTATCATTCACTAACAAATTATTTAACTACCAAATCAATTCACTTCATTAATCAATGTACCCTATATTAAGCTTTCTTGTGTGGGTGATATGGAATGGAGGGGAAAAAAAATCCTTGTTATTCTCCTTGTAATTCCTTGCAAGGGTATCAAATTTATTTTCACCAGGGGCCACATCAGCCTCACAGTTGCCTTCAAAGGGCCAAATGTGATTTTAGGACTGTATAAATATTACTCCTTACCTAGGGGCAAGGAGCTCGGTGCTGCCGCTGGGTAGAAACAAGGTGCTGGGTCGGATAAAATAAGGTGGAGGGCCCGATTTGGCCCACAGGCCTTGTGTTTGCCACCTGTGAAAGCTAGGGCCTAGCTTTAAATCACTGGAATTGTACAACCTGGTTACTTTGGGTTAGTTTGTTTCTTTTAAGTCCCTTAATATAAAGAAGATGAAACTATGTCCCTGATGAGCAATCGGTATATATAATAGTGAAAAATGAACATGATACTCATATGGAAAATAAAGGCAGGTTATTATCATCATATTTGGGTAGCAATAATCTCCTGTTTGGATGTATTTTTGCCACAACTTTTTCTCATGGAGAATAATCCAATTCCAATAGTGCATTTGAGCCCAAATGGCTTATGGACTGTATAGAGACAGTGAGCCGACATCAAACATGATGCTTAGAAAAAGACTGCATGGTTAATCACACAGTAGCTAACCAAGGCTAAGAGTCAAGGCTAAGACAAGGCTAAGAGACCCTGAGAGGTCCCAGAGACCCAGAACATGCATGATACCATGTTGTTTTTTATCATCTAGACCAGATGGCATATGTTTCCCTTTCAAGAAAAATAGTTAAGGGCAGAGACTGAAACTACTACCTGAGACAGAAAAGGGAAAGAGTGTGGGATTAATATGTTGACTCATAAATCCACTCTTCTGATTTTAAGTAAAGATGGTTATTAAGTCATGCCCATTCTCTGTGTACATACATTCACAAGACCTTCCAGGAAGAGAAATCTATCTATAGTAACAAAAATTTACCAGGACTATGCAGTTTATATCTTTCAGAGGGAGATGGGGACTAGTGGTAGGGCAGTGGTTTCCAAAGGTTTAAATGTTTTCCTTATTAATTTTTACCTATTACTGATATTAATAAATATATTTATATTATTATATAACATGAGTGTATAGACATTCACATGCAGATAAGTATATTACCAAGACAAATATATGTATATAACTTATTTCTACTTTATTTTTCCCTTTTCTTTATTTTTTCTCCATCCTTTTCTCCTTCCTTCCTTCCTTCCTTCCTTCCTTCCTTCCTTCCTTCCTTCCTTCCTTTTTTCTTTCTTTCTTTTCTCTTTCTATCTGTCTCTCCCTCTCTCCCTTATCATTTCTTCCTTTTCTCTCAACTGAGCTATCTAAATTAATTAAATTAATTTTATGACAAATACAAATGGATTAGGAACATAATGTCAAAAAACTTTCTGGCAACTTGATTAGCTCCAAAGTGACATTTTTACCCAATAACCAGGTAAATCAAGAAAAACATGGAGTACCTAGGGATAAAAATAGTTTTAGGATAAAGACCTAGTACATTTTAATTTCACCCTTAATTAATATC
Source organism: Desmodus rotundus (assembly GCF_022682495.2). Lineage (NCBI taxonomy): Eukaryota > Metazoa > Chordata > Mammalia > Chiroptera > Phyllostomidae > Desmodus > Desmodus rotundus. Next base: position 68,990,054 of record NC_071388.1, on the reverse strand, counting down.
CTTTTACACTCTTCCATTACAGTAACTAAATTACAAATTTTATTACTCAAGCTAATGAACATGGAATTGTGATATCTTTAACATGATAATAGACTAGAATAATATCTTTTAAAAAAGACCATGCCTTTTAATTTACTTATTTGTTTATTTAATAAATCTAGAAACAGTCCTGGGGAAATAAGTCACACATTATTTCATATAAAGAAGATAATGTGTCTGAGATGCAGGATTAGCCATGGACTAATGGACAACTTTGAGTGCTAAGGAAGTATAAGTCTTTTATTGGGAAAAGGTGAGAGTCATACAAATCCCTCCTTTAAGAGTCTTGTTTCTCAGAGAGAATATCTCTCCAAGTTCAGGAAGCCTACTATTTACATTTCTATGAGTAAATATCCTAAACCATGAGGATGGATGAAGAAAATTTTAATGTTTCTATTAGAGCTGAAGAAAGGCCTTGACTTCCAAGGAGCAGCCCACAAATCTATCAGCCTCAGGGTGATCAATTCACAGCCTTCACAGAAACCAACCATGAATGTCTAAAGAACATCCTGAAAAGGCTACTTGCCTTCAAAAGGCAATCAAATCACCTACACTGAAGCATCAGAATAAGGGTTCAGGTTCCCCTGTCTCCAACATCAGAAACTTATAAAAGACCTTTTACTTACCCTAAGATGCCAGTTTGAAGAACAGGAGCAATTGTTCTCTAACATTATATAATGCAACTTTTTTAATTACTAGAGGTAAAAAAAAAAACCTCTATATTGGCCAGTACTAAAATTTTTCCTAAACCTAAACCTGAGGATCATGAATTTCCAGTCAATTACAATCAAGATAAAAGACCAGCAATCCTCTCTCTCTCTCTCTCTCTCTCTCTCTCTCTCTCTATATATATATATATACACACACACACATACATATATACATATATGCATATGTATATGTGTTATTAATTTTGATACTTTACACATAGAGTATTAACTTTTGTAAATCATATGTAATATTGATACTTAAGTCCATATACTGAAATAAAGTTAATATTCCAGAACAAGCATTAAGACCTATTGTCATTTTAATTTTTTTGTTATTAACACCACAGATTAAAAAATTCTCCATTAAGCATGTTTTTCTCCCAAATAAAAAGGATTACCTTCGAGACTGCTCAGATGACTAATACACTTATGCTAGGTTTGGGGGCTAATCTTCTGTTTATTTTCTTGCATGTTTTAAAAAGTATGCTATGCCATAGAATTATACCAATGGAAAGAATTGTAATAAATCAGAGTGATATCCTTTGCCTCAGTTAAGACTGAAAACATATTTTAAAACAGTTATTTATCACAATTATTAAAATATAGAGAATACATGTAGCAAAATTTACTATCAACTAAATATACTAGTGACTGTGCTTATAACTGAAACAATAAACTACCTGGTGTGGTTCAGTTGGTTGAGTGTCATCCCCATAAAGCGATGTTTCACTGGTTCAATTCCTGGTCAGGGGCACATGCCTGGGTTTTGGATTCATCCTGGTTGGGCTCATATGAGAAGCAACCAATTGATGTTTCTCTCTCACATCGATGGTTCTTTCTCTTTAAGGCTCATGAACGTGGACAATAGTGTGGTGATTTCTGGGGGGTGGGGGTGGATAAGGGAACTAATTGGTAATGGAAAAATATAATAAAATTTATTTTTTAATTAAAAATTTTAAGATTTTTATTTATTTTTAGAGAGAAGGGAAGGAAGACAGAAAGAGAGTGAGAGAAACATCACTGTTTCTGTGTAGTTGCCTCTCACACCCCCCCTACTGGAGAGGTGGCACATAACCGAGGCTTGTTACCTGACTGGGGATAGAACAGGCGACCCTTTGGTTTGCAGGCCAGGACTCAATCCACTAATCCACACCTGCCAGGGTAGAAAGATTAAATTAAAAAAAAAAAAAAAGAATATTTGAAAGATGAATACTCTCTCAATTGCTGCTTTATAACTTCTAATGTTTTTATTAATTCATTAAAATAATAAGTTATCTAACTGGTGCTTGGTCTCTAGTACTTTTTCTTTTTAAAAAAAATGTTTTACCTAAAAATATGAACTGCAAATGCACGTTTAAGTCTTCGCTTTGGGTCACATTAGATAAATTTTTGACTTGTAATGTCCTTCTAAAACAAAAGCCCTGCAAATGCACACATGTAAGCGTGCCCCTAAGAATCCACACACAGAATTTCAAAAGTCCCTATCTAAATGTGTTGTGTGATGAAGGTTGCATCATTAGATCATTTAGCAAGCAAAGGCAATACTGAGAATATAACCTTTTAAGTAATGAATTGATGTTGATGATAAAACTAACCGGCAGACATTCCGAGCTTCCCAGGCAAGAGAAAAAGCAACTGCCAAGGGCCTGTGACGAGAGCATGACAGGGGTGCTTGAATTGGATGAGGAAGCCAATGCTGCTGACAGGGGATGTGAAAAACAGGTGAGAACCCCAGCAGCTAACTGTCACATGGCATGGCCTTCAGCTTTTACTTTGAGTGAGATGGAAAACCACTGGAGGATTTTGAACAAAGTAACATGAATTAACATGTTTATCATGATCAATATGACTATTTTATTAAGAAAAGATTGAAAATCAGAATACAAAGTACCAGCAAGATGCCATTTGCATTTTCCAAATCATTGAGAAGAAGCTATTGGAAAGTTAGGTTGTCAGTTCTTAATTTTCAACTTTTTCTTTTCTTTTTTTAAACTTAAGATGTATTCATTTATTAAGTTAGATTTTTAAAAATAATCACCTAGACTTTTCTATGCACATACTTCAGAGCAGAATGACCTGAGTGACATTAGAGATAAGAAGAAATGCTGTATAAAATATATTCATAGGCAGGGAACAAATTATGTGTTCAGGAGATCCTCTTTGAGCAAAGTAACTTGAATTAAAGATGAGTAGGAGACTATCAAGTTGATATTGGAGGGGAAATAATCAGAAAGTCAAAAGAATTAGGTGAAGATTCAGAGAGTGGGAAGATCTTCGTATAGTCGGTAAATTTAAAGAAGTCAAAGTGACTGTGAGTAAAAAGTGGAGTTACCCACAGGCTTAGGATGAAGTTGGGAATCGGACTATGAGGACCTTTGGATTATTGTGTTAATTTCATATTTTATCCTGAAAAATGGGGTTACTCATTGACAGATTTTAGCTAGGGAAGCTTTATTATTTTATTTTTTATAAAAGAACTACTCTTACAGCTCTTGAGGAATGGAACTGAGATGAAGAAAAAAAGTATAAAAGAGGAAATGAGTAAAAATATCATTACAGAGGACCGATACTACCTGACTTAAAGACTTACAAAGCTATGCTAATTAAGACAGTGTGGTAGTGGTGACAAAATGGAAATTCTAGTCACTAAGAAACCTATAAAAATAGGACTACGTACAGCTGCGTGTTTAGATGTAAAGTTGCAAATTTATTCTATAGAGGGGGAAAAAACATTTAATTATTCTACATTATTTAAAACCATGAGTATAAGATTTTCTATATTTATCCAGATGACTAAATTCGTGATGCTAATACATCAATAGCAACAGTAAATAAATTACATATGCTAAAGTATAAAATCATCAAGGATCAATGCTTGAATTAAGTCAGATCAACTTTATAATATTGATTGTAAGAAAAAAGTGATACTGACATAAATAAATACTTTATAAGGTTTTGCTCAGAAAGGTAGATATCCTCCCCAGAAAGTTACTAACTTTTAGGTGCACACAACAGTAAAGCAACTAGAGTTACACACTATAGTACACCTCAGAAGTGTATAAATTCAAATACAGTGAGACAAAAATGATTTTATTCTCCTGTGCAAAAGAGAGAGAGAGAGGGGGAGAGAGAGAAACTGGCCTGGTAGTGGTACCACTAAAAAGAAGATGGAATGATATAGAAACTCATGGTACTATTGAAGAAAATGTTTCCTCTCACCTGTCATAATTTTTTAATTCTTTTTCTATGAGAGCCATAAAACATGTCCTTAGGAAAACTGCCCATTATCATCCCTACTTTTCACTTTTTTAAACATCATCTCTTCTCATAAAATTTATTTTTGATTAAGTAAGCGCTAGAAAGTGATCACATATGCACCTTTCTCCTTCTTGCTGCAAATGTGAACATTTCTAATTGGATTGATTATTACAGTGTTTAACAATGTACTTGATAATGATGATCCCGAAACACTCAATCCAGATTTCCATCCAACCAGTTCATATGAGTTGATTGACAAGGTGACATAAGTACTTTACGTGAGCTGCTTCATGTTAATCAGTCTGTCTCTCTGAGTATATTGTAAGCTCTAGAACTAAGCTTATATCACATATTTGTACCTCAAGGTTTCCTTTAAATAGGTGTTCAATGCAAATATATTCACAATAAAGACATAAAAGAAATGGGCTAGAGCCCAACAACAATCATGTTGTTGGCCACGAACAGTTTCTGATTCCCTTCAGAGCACTGATAAAATTGTACAACCCCACTTTTTAAAAATTAAATTTAGACAAGACTTGTCTTACGCAGTGGTTCTTGTGCATCAGAATTTACTGAAGAGTTTATTAAAACATAGATTGATAGGCCTCAATTCAGTATGTAGATGACTAAATAAATTTGAAATCTCCATCACCTAGGAACTTAGAGTATTTCTAACTCGGAGTTTGGGTACCCAAAGTATTTAAACTCAGACTTTAATTCTAGGGAAAGGTTCAGAAACTTTGCATTTCTAACAAGTTCCTACTTGGTAGTGTTATTTCTGGTATAGGAAACACCTATTTAAAATCACAGTTCAATGAAATTTGAGTGCAAAAGGCTGATATGTTAAGAGCTAATGAGTGATTTTTAAATCTCTTTCTCCCTCTCTCTCTCTCAACTATTTTGTCCACCATGGAAACCTGCAACATCCACGTACTGTATTCTCTGGAAGCCTGGGATCCAGATTTAGGAGAAATGGAGGAAAACCCAGACATGTAAGACCTGTAGTACACATACAATATGAGGGAGAAATATGTTTTAGGTTGTTGGTTTCCATAGCATGCATAACCCAATTTAACAGAAAAATATGCTTCTAATTTTTCAAACATCAACATGTTTTTTAATAGGTATCTGATTATAAGCAGTAGAAAATAATTTCTATATTTCTTTCCCTTCCCTGATTAAGTGTCTCAGAATTAAATTTGCACTCATTTCTTTATATTAACTAGATTAAGCCACTTTCTAGCCTAATTTCAAGTATATAAGAAATAGTTGAGTAGGTATTTATGCAAATTAAAATAAAACATACATTTTTATAGATCAAGATGGATAAAATTGACTTTAGTAGTATTTGGCAAAAATCTGATTGTGTATAAGTAGAGAAATTTGTTGACTAGTTGTTTGCATTGTGTAAGATAATAATTGCTTAAGAGAAAAAATATAATGCAAAATAGAACTATAATAAATCAAATATGAGATTTGTAGAATCTAGGATGTAAATAAAAATATTTTTAGTTTTCAAATAAGTGAAATGCAACTGATATAATTTAATATTAAAATTAGAGAAAGTTATTTAATGTTTTCTCAAAGTCACCAACTACAAGGAAGGATTCTTCATAAATAAGTCATATACTAAAAACATGGTAGCATTTAAAATGTTTATTATGTCAATAATGATTATTATTTATTTCTCGAGACACAATTTTTTTTACTCTAGAAGCACAAAATTGAAGAATCTATCATATCTCATATTGTCTGTATTGCAATTCAGACAGGAGTATTGGAAACATTTGAGATACTATATAGAAAACAACCTTTAAACCAATTTCATTTGACATATCTTGAAAAATCAAATGACACATATGAATCAGAATAATGTGTCATAAATATCCTCCAATTTCTTATAAGATTATATCAGCACTATAAGATCATTCAATTCTAAAAGATTAAAGTACAGAGACCTACAAATTGAAAAGATAAGACAATTTTCCAGTGTTAGATCTATTTGATTAAAGTACAAGAACAAACTGCATTTCAAATGGTTGTTGAGGAAATAATACATTCGCTCATCTTCTCAGCAATATACTCAATTGCTTTATGTTTATTAAATTACTCTGTATATAAACTTTTTTCTTTGGCAATTAAAACTTAGAAATCTGTTGTTAAAATATTTGCTTAACTTAACCAGTATACTTTTCTTGGCCATCACCAGCTATATAGTGTGCTGTGTGTGGTAGAATACTCACCACTTACCAAATAATTTTATTAGGATAAAAACTCTTTTATCATAAAATATCTTCTTGACATGATGTAGGATCTTCAAATAACTGAGAAGAACTGAAGTGACTTTGAACATATTGGTATCTCCAACAGACTCTGTTCATTCCATTTGATTTTGGAGAAAGAAAATGTCCAACTTGACCAATTTTTAAACATTTGTGATTTTTTTTTTAATTTAGAGATTGAAAAAACACTCAAGATTTAATATGTCATTTTCTATTGTGGACTTTCTGTAAATCAATTTTTTGGTATAAAGTAGTATTCTCAAATTAAAGTTTACTTTTAAAACTTTAAATGTTGTCCAGTTCCTGTCACAGTTCTCACAAAGGACTATGTGTGAGTGTAATTCACGTGTAATGTAAATATATATTTATGTGTACTTATATATAAAAGTACACATATGAATATATGTATATGAATCATACACACAAACATAAATACTGACATATGATTTTATTAGACCTTTATTGGGCTTTTAAATACATAAATTCATATATATACATGTATATATGTTTTGGATATATACTGTATAAGTTTTTGTTTCTTTGTTTTTAGCACTGGCTTATGTTCATTCATCCATTAGTTATTTTCCCAGTTTCCTTGTACCCATTATATATATTCTGCATGGCAATTGGCTTACGACATCTTCCTTAACACAATTTTAAATGGAGAAAATGTAGACCCACCCCCATAGTATCCAAAGTAATACTTTTAGGACCTCATTAGTGCTTATAAGTGTAATATGAAAAGAGTTCAAAAAATAACTTTCTTTTGATGGTATTTACTTTTAACTACAGTAGTAATGATTATACCTATAGCTGACCATGTATAAAGGACATGTGGACAAAACCAAAGGGGGGGTAGGATCAAGGGTGGGAAGTGGGGATGGCTGGGGTTAGGGAGAGTGGTGGGGGGAAAATGGAGACAACTTACTTGAACAACAATAAAAAAATGTGAAAAAATAAAAGAAAAAATAAATATGTTGTCTTTCTTAAGAAAAACAAGAAAGAAGTAAAGGCCCCAAAATAGATTTCCACTGAATTTACAAATATATATAAACTGAAGTAGGCTAAATTTGAAAAAAAATCTAATAATTTCAATGATGTTTAAATAACTTGTCATATTTTTAAAAATTGTATAAGGAAGATTGAATGACAAGAGTTTACATCAGGTTAAATTATACCAGATATTTTATTTATTTATTTAAAAATTGTATTTATTTATTTCTAGAGAGAAGGGAAGGGAAAGAGAAATAGAGGGAGAGAAACATCAATGTATGGTTGCCTCTTGCACACCCCTACCTAGACCATGACCCAGGCATGTGCCTTGACTGGGAATCGAACAGGCAACCCTTTGGTTCACAGGCCCATGCTCAATACACCAGCCAGGACTATAGCAGACATTTTATTGGAAGAAACATTATGAAATTCTTTTACTCCTAGGTCAGTTAATAAACTATATATGTGGAAGGGAATTTAAAAAATGCAAGGGAAATATTCCAATGAAACATAAAATAAACATTTAACAAAAATAGTCTAAATTAATTTATCTTAACAAATTAGTCATTTTATTTTTCTCTCCCTGAGATTTGTCAGAATTCATTGTTGCTAATTCTGTCAAGAGTAGATCATGGGAAATACTAAGCAACTGGAATATCCATTTATCTGTCTATCTATTTATCTATCTACCTACCTACGGGCCTGTCTATCATTAGCAAATGCATATAAACAATACTAAACCAAACACGATTATTTAAGTGTTGTTTTCAATATTCCATGTTCAGTTATTTATAAAACTTTTTTTACCCCTCAATTTTATTCCCTTGAAGTTACAATTATAAAATATTTCTATCAGGATTCTCAAGGTTTGGTGTTTTATACATTTTGTGAAGTTTTCAAGGTAATTATTTATTTCTATGTCAGGTTAAAATACCTATGTGGTTATTTGCTTTGAGATCTAAAAGTATTGTTATTTGGGTGTGTTTCATTTAGAAACAAATTTTGGATTATAAATTTCTTGACACTAAACACATAAGTATTTTTAAAATTTTATCTTATGTGTGGCAGCAAATATTTCTGTGATAGATCTATTTATATTATTACTGTTTCGTCAACATATCTATGTATTTTATGAAAATAAGATAATAAGCTTAATTTTCTCATAGTAATTGAATAAGTTCCAAATTCACTGACACCGTGTGCAGCCTCTCTCAAAACGCCAGCTGGTACACTGATACAGATGGGTTCCTAGGACACTCATCTATCAGGGGAAGCCTTTACTACACGGGGCCCGCCCACCAGGACACAATTCTGTTTCAGGGGCATTCCCCCTCATACCTGTAGTAGTAAGAATACTTGTTCATATTATATCAGAAATACTGCCAAAATTTAATGTAGATAATGTGGAAGAATAAAAGGTATAGACTAAGAATTGTTGAGATTATGCATGTTCGTTTTTTTTTTTTTTAAAGTGGTATATTTTTTTCTAATTAAATTATGATTTACTCAAGGATATTTTCATTGGCTATTATTGTAAGGTTCGTGTTTTGCTTACTGAACAAGTATGCCAAAATAAGTTTGTTTGTTGTTTTATTTTTCATTTTATACAAGTGCAAGAGATCAAAAGGTTTATTTTATTTTATTTTATTTTTGGCAATTGTGCAAAATTTCTGAAAGAGTAAATGAGGCTAAGTATTGTTTAAAATGACTATATTTAATAAATCAGTTCTAATTTAACAAGCGCTTCATCAGACAACCATCTTTAGTATGTATATATTTAATTATTTTTTAATTAATACTGTGTATAATTACTAAGAAAAGGTTCAGTTATTAAGTATTTTCTATGCATCTCTATTATCATAATTTATGCATTCAAGACTATTTTCCAAGTTTAATATTATAAATAATTGTTACATGCTTCTTGTTTAATAATATATGTCATAATATTTTTTAAAAACTATATCATATATACTTTGCAAATGTTCCTTTATAACATCTAATTCTGCTGCTCTTTTATTTTAGTGGCTTTTCTGTTATGGTAAACTTGTGATGTGTGGTGAGACAAACAGAAATAAACCTATATGTTATTTTTTTACATTAATTACAAATGCTTTAGAAACACTATAACAACATTGTCAATTATAACAGCATTTTCAATTATGCTCCATCAAAAAAGGGATTTTTCTTAACACAGTGACAAATCAATTAAATAGGGCTCAGGTAAACATCTGGAGAAAATAGAACTTTTAAAATATGGCATCATAGAAGGCTCTATTAGACCATAAAAATAAATAATGAGGCAAGAATAAATTGGCATTAAGTAGAATATAGGTAGATCTTTATACACTGTTTAAAAATGTGAGATTAGACTAGCTTTTAAATTATTGAAGTTACAAACCTCAGACAAACACAAATTATATAACATTCTAAAAATAATTTTCAAAAATGTGTAAGATAATAAAGTCAAGAATGAGGAGTTGTTCTGGATTAAATGACATCTAAGTATAACATGAACTGGGTTGGACCTTTCTGATGGAAAGGCTATTATTGGGACATTTTTTGAAATCTGCATGAAGTGGCTGAGTTGAGGACATATGGGGCATTTCATACTGTTCTTCTTTTTTTCTCTACCTTTGAAATGAATCCAGATAAGTAGTAAAAGAGAAGAAAGCAACAACTTATTTAAGTATGCATCTTGTTTAAAATTATATTTGTTATGTATACCTCATTGTAAATTATATCTTTCTATTTATATAAAATCAGAAGGTACATATTAAAGATCATAAACTTAAAAACACAAAGTGAACAGTTAATAAAAATAAACAACAGATGCCCTATAAGTGAAAAATAACCAATTTTATACATGCTTAAAACAATATGTCTGTTAACAGTTACTGGATTGACAAATATTTTAAAATTTGAGAATATACAATGATGTGAGGGCTTAGATAAATGCATCCTCTTATATAATATTGAGGAGTATAATATTGAATATTAAATTTGAAGGTTAAATTGGAAATAGCCAAGACTATTTGCTGTTGGATTTGGGAGAATAATTTTGCTTTGCTCTGTATTTTTTTCTTAGTTTTTATTTTGATAATGGCATCCTTTCTAAAGGAAATTTCTTTCTTTCAATCTAATTAAAATCATCAGATATTTTTCTTCTCTTTTGACTTAATGGTGAATTTTCAAAATAATTTCTTGTATCCAATATTTTAATTATTAAAAATATATTTTGTTTAAAATTGTGATAGTGGATTCTCATTTATTCTGAATTATTGTTTAGCAAATCCAATGTCACTCTTTATTTTCTACATTAATCTTTTCCTATCATATAATTTTTTATTATTCTATTTTTAATCCTATATACTCATATGTTTTCCATTGCATCTTTAATGATTTCATTTTCCTAAAATGTTGATAATAGTAGGTTTTCACTACTTTCAGAAATAGAGAAAAAGAACTTTAATTTGTCTCACTTTTTTAAAAAAATAATTCCAGTTAAGATTTTTATTGTGTTTTTATATATGTATCTCATATATAATTCCCAGGCCATTGGTTGTATAGACGCTTAATTTACCAAGTAGAGCAAGGTTGCTCTTAAGAATAACTACCAGGAGGTCACCAGAAAATCTACTTCTCTATATTCCAGAAAGACTTGGCATTGTCCTATTTGAAAGGTTTAATGTGCTAATTATTTTCATTTAAATTTATCTAATTGCCAAGAAGTTACAATATATCTTCCTATTCTTCTTAGTTTATGAGTTTTTCTGTACATTGCCTATTCATCCCCTTGGCTCATTTTCCTATTTGTGTTGATGTCTTTTTGTAGTTCGTGGAAGTTATCAGTACATTTTAGTATAACCCCTGTATACGAAATAGTAATTCTTATTAGTTTTATTCATTCTTTCATCTTTTATACTTTTCATGATATCTTACTTGAACATCATCATTATTTGATTTTTAATTTTTTTGCTTAATGGCTAGTACTTTCAAAATCTTGTTTAAGAAAGACTTCATACTATCTTAGCAGAAATGGCAGTCTCCCACATTTTTATTTATTGACTTTATCAAGTTTTTACTTTTACTTGATAAAGTTTTTACTTTTCATTAGGCTTTTAAACCATCTGGAGTCCACTATTCTATCAGGTAGAGATACTTTTCTTCATGTAATGAGCCAATTTTTCCAACACTATGTAATAAATAACCTGTAATTTCTATGTACAGCTGTGATGCCACCTTTATCATGCTGTGAGTTTTTATATATTTATGAAAATGACTCTGAGAAACATCAGGAAGAGGCAGTTCACCAATTTTGAGATTCAAGGAAGAGGCAATGAAAAGTAAATAACTATGAATGACTGGTGAGGCCACACCAAGATTTTATCAATTTCACTTTTGCGTAGGTTATTGATCCTGACCTGATATTACTCCATTGTCTCATATTGCTAAGATAAAGAGTCAAAAAGAAGAGTGGTATTGAAAACTTTTCTTTAAAAAAATATTTTAGCCCTGGCTCGTGTGGCTCAGTGGACTGAGTGTCAGCCTGTGAACCAAAGGGTCCCTGGTTTGATTCCCAGTTAGGGCATTTGCCTGGGTTGCAGGCCAGGTCCCCAATAGGGCCATGCGAGAGACAACCATACATTGACGTTTCTCTCCCTAAACCTCTCCCTCTCTCTAAAAATATATAAATAAAGTTTAAGAAAAAATACACACACATATATAGACATATATATATTTATATACATATACATATGTGTGTGTGTGTGTGTATTTTCTCTTTCCTTCTCCCAGTCAGGTTCTGTAGCCATCGGTCTTCCACCTAAACTAACCCTAGAAAGACTTCGGCAATCCTACACTTCTCAAGTTGGTTGCATTTGTTGTGGTAATTTATTTTATTTTATTTATTTGTACTAACACCCACATTTCCCTTTAGCTATTGTAGCTATCCAAAGGTTGTTTTGTGTTTGCTTGTTTGTTTTACTTTGTTTTTCTCCTCTCTGCAGACTGAGTTGGCTGTTGATTGGGTGTGAGCCAGAATCTCCTCAATGGCTTCTTCATATGTCTCACTTGTCTTAAAATCCCCCAGATTACTCTTCTTGATTTACAGGAAACTATCTCTTGTCAACTTTGTTGTTTAGTTGACTCAGGCTTTCGGTAACAAATATCTTCTATGGTCCTTCTTTGAGATAAGAAATTACAGAATCTGCTACCTGGTTAAATGGAAAACAGGAATAAAAGAAAACTTGGGGAAAAATGGACATTAAAAAAAAGACACTTTCTACCTGTATATAAATACTAATTAAAATGAGTCTATGCACCACATTATGACAACTTCTAATTCAGGATATATCTATATAATGCTTTTTAATTTACACAGTGCTTTTAACCCATGAACTCACAGAATATATATCCATATAATGCTTTTTAACTTACACAGTGCTTTTAAATCCATGAACTCACAGAATGTTAGGCTAGTAAAGTATATTCACCTTACTAATGTGCACATGTATGAAGTTCAGTCAGCATTTCACAACATAGTCCGTCGCATGATTCTCCCGTTTTTCACACACAGTAAGCTCTTGTTATTACCGAGCATTTTCAACTCAGTTTCCACATATGCTGTACTGCTTAAGACATTTTTCCTGTTAAGTAACAAAAGTGCCTGTCTTGCCCTTATCACACATTATTTTACTGAGCTACCAATTATTATGCCCTGAGGAAAGAAAAGGTAATTTTATTATTAGCTTAGGTACAACACAACTAGAAAGTTAAATCTGCTACAGAAAGTCACTTCATGTAAATTCGTCTGAAATTAACTGCACTTTTAGATTATTCACGTCCCCGCTTCTCTCCAGTAGTGTGGGTAAGTGAAAGTTGATGAAATTGCTAAATTGAGTTCTTCGGAACAGCAAACTGAAAAGTTTCCAGTAAGTTAACACTTTTCTTGATTGAAGATCAAATCATTTATTTTAAGAAATAGTCTCTTCACAGTAGCACCCCAGAGCATTTGAACTTGGGGTTTCAAAATCACAGTTTGAAGTTTCTCATCTCACCAACTCCCACATCGAAGCTAGGGTCAAATATGTTGTAGTTATGAAACAATATACTCAAAACTAGAACCGAGGAATTCTTTTTTTTTTAAGTGGAAGTTGTAAGAAAGTCAAGCAAAGTAATCCCATTTTTTTCTATTTGCAGACTTTTAAACTTTAGGAGGAATGATGTCTTCAGGAATCTTTGGATGTTGTTACATAATTTCCAGGGGTTTTTTTTTTTTTTTTTACTTTTTATCTTTAATTTAAAAAAATAACTAAAAAAATATATAATCCAGCATTTTACATAATACATACTTTCTTAATATCTGCAGGTAAGATGAATAACAGAAGGCAAAGGCAAGTATGCTGTATTGCTTCTCTTTGGTAAGTCACCATTATTATCCCCTGCAGAAACACAGGATACATGTAAAATCAAACAAAACGCAAACCATGGTCTTAAAATAACTGTCCCTTAATATAAACAATAAAAATATGTAGCAATAAAATAATACAGTAGGTGGATTTTCAAACTGAATGAAATTTATAATACTTTATACCACAGGGGTTACAGTAACAAGCCACTTTCCAAAATTAAGGTCTGCAGTAATAATTCGGGAGTGAAGAGGGAGACAGCCTTTTCCTAGTTATATCCTGGCTGTTTTTAACTGAATAATATCACATTCAAGCTCTACCTCTCAGATGCCATTATAAGGAAAACAAAATCCTTTCCCTATACAAAAACTTTGTGTTACTTACAAGTCAATTTTCTGATTCCCCCCACCAAACACATGTTTTATATGTGGCAATTCAGCTTTCTTAAGTCAAGATTTACCATCTAAACTCAATGTCCCAAAATAAAAAAAACATTTCCTTCCACTTTACAGCAAAGATACATAGTATGGCTCTACTAAAGCAATGTATACATGTCAAAAATAAAGATCAGAAAAGCAGAAGAGTCCATTTGACACATGGCAGCTTATATCTAAATATGTACATGTATATGTTTCACAGTTAAACTTTATAGAGAAATTGCATTTTCAATGTTCAGAAATATTTCTCCTATGATCTATAAAAATATTTTAAAAACTGATCAAAATGCAGTACAAGAACATATCAAGTTAAATAAATCTTTTACACCTTGATAACCAGATATTTGAAGTCAGTAAATCTTGAGGTTTGTGGGAAGTGTGCTCTGTCCGTCCCTACTAGTAGGGAAGGCAGAGTCCTCTAAATATGATAGGAGAAAAACTCCAACCCTTTGGGAGGAACTGGCAGCTCCTGGACTTGTTGGGTGGGCATCACTCTGGATTGACATACGACTGAAATGCTGAAAGCTAGGGATTTGCCTTGGAGTGGCCCAAAAGTACACACTTCCATCCCGTGTCCCACCAGCTAAAACACTGCCATCAGTAGAAAAGGCACAGCAAAGACCATTGCTCAAAGGTGCAACTTGTACTGGATAATCCTCATCAATTCCCCAGAACCTCACCATTTTATCATCAGCAAGCCTTGAAATATGCAGTCTGTCACAACCGAAAAGATACAGCCTGCACTCATCTGTCATTTGCTCCTCCAACAAATACTGGAGTAGGTGGGGAAAACATGCACTCAAATTCCATCAGACTATCTCCTGTATGTGGATCTCAGATATATACTCAAGTATCATAATATGTAGCAGCCAGTAAAGCTCCATCAGGAGAAAGTCACAAGCTACAACATTGTGGTAATGTCCTTCTAGTTTCCTTGTCTCCTACAGTACGTGATCTCACAATCTCTTTCTGGTTGACTCTAGGGGGAAAGCTGGCCATATATGGGGCACTGTCTATTCTGGGGGTGTGGTCTCATTTCCAGTTTTTTTAAAAGACAGCTAATGTCCTTTTTAGTGACTATACTAATTTAATCATTTTGATGAAATTACATGAGTAAGTAAAAAATATTGGTTTGCAATAGTGAAAGAACTGGTTTGTTGATTTACAAGAAAAATTGACTACAGATTCTTTGGCTATATAGACATTCAGATCATCGTGTTGTTCACTGGCTCTTCTGGTATTTCATGATATACCCACTTAACACATAGTCTGCCCTCTTTAGTTTTTCCCAACATCTTAGTTTCCAAAGAGTTTCAACCCAAATATTGTGTATATCCCACTTCTTGGTATTAAGAACTAAATGCAACCTTTCTTTTGTCTGTTTCCTAGGGGAGTCCCTTTGATGGTACATCACCCTGGGAAGAGTTGTCACTTGTTTCCTAGCAAGTAGATTTGTAACAATTTCTGGGGACAGTTTTCCAGCAATTTCTATGGATGGTACCTCAGTGACTTTTCTGTCACAATCATGGCCAAGATTGTGTTTCTCCGACAAGTCTGATCTAGCCCTGGGCAGTCCTCTTCCGTGGGTGTTCTATCTCTATTCTAGGGGCAGTAACTATACTTATATGTGGTTCTTATGTCTTCTAGAGTTCTCTCATACTAATTTCTCATTAGTCTCATCCCCTGTCATACTTAATAATTATTTATATTAAAGTCTCCAAATCACTGTGTGCTTTTTACCTCTTCAGTGAATCCCGATTAATACATGTGAAATGATGTCAAAGTGAGGTTGAACAAGATTTTTACTTCTGTTGACTGCTTACTAATAGATTAACCTTAAAAATAATAAATGAGCCTTGGCTGGTATGGCTCAGGGGATTGAGCTCCAGCCTGTTACCCAAAGGGTCACCAGTTCAATTGACCATCAGGGCACATGCCTGGGTTATGGGCCAGGTCTCCAGTGGGGGACACACAAGAGACAGCCACCCATTGATGTTTCTCTTCCCCTCTTTGTCCCTCCATCCCCCCTCTCTAAAAATAAATAAATAAAACCTTTAAAAATACTAGCAATAATAAATGATAACACAGGGTATTGTGGCAGAAAACATAATCTTACAGAAAAAATAGTGAAACTTAAAATGAAGAGGGAAGGAGCAGGATGCCAATGTCCTCAGCCAATGCAATGAAATCAACAGATGGTCAGAAAATGAAGTGATGTTCAAGGACACAGGGAAGTTTGTTCAGATGAAGAGTAGTCATTTAAGATCTATTCTCTGCAAAGTCTTATCTCAGAATATTTAAGCTATATATCGAGAATCCAAAAATTTATGGATTTATGATAATGTGTCATTAAACACTGAAACAAAAAAATACAGAGTTGAGAAAACATTGGCTACTAATTTATCTCCTGTCCTACCTTTGTTTTATACTCAGTGAATGCAACATTTTTCACTAGAGACGACTGCAGAGAATTCCAAGAGTTCAGCTAGCATATTTTTAGGCAACAATAGCTATTCGTGTTTGAATAGTATCCAGTAACCTTGGGTATGTGGCAAGAACTGAGGACAATGTAACCAGAATGACATATTCCTAGCTTGTAGGGACAATGCTCTAAGCAACTGAGGAACCCAGTCAGAGCTCAGAATATGTGGTTTTAGTGAGAGTTATCCATAATTTTTTTTGTCCCCCAATAGCTATCTCCTACCCTTGATCACTAGGATGGGCACAGGATGCAAGCAGGCAAATATAGTTCTATTCTATTTACTTACATTATGGTTATATCAGCATTGACATGCTGAGAAAATTGTTTCCCCTCTTACTCTTATTGACAGTCCCAGCTGATTCAGGTTTGATTTCTGTTATTTCCAATTTAAAAAACTCTGGTTGATGTAAAATCTAGCATTTTCCATCACCTCTTCAATGTGAATAGTCTTTGTTTCCACTGTATCCTCTACCATATTTCTACATATTTAATTGGTGTTAATATCAGATGGCTCATTGGCTTTAGTGCCAGACCAACAGAACATACATAACTGCAGGAGATGAGCATCACATCTCAGGTGTGACTTAGAGGGAGCAGCAGGTAGGACTGTGGCCTCATGGGTTAATTGTAAAGTAGCCAAGTTCCTAAGCATGCAGATAATTTGGAGGAATTTTAGGCAATACCTTAGACATAGAAAAAGAGAGAAAACTCTAGAAACTGGAAAAATAAAACTTTTAATCAATCTTTAGAATGTGCTAATCTTCACTAAGCAAGAGAAAGAGACTTGGATAATAATCATTGATAAATCAGTGATAAGCAAGTAACCATAGAATAGGTGATGTATTATGATCTAGTGCCACTATATTTCCATACTGATGGTATTGTGAGGAGCAAAATTTATAAAAGTTATTAATAAGGGGTCATTTTTTAATCCCTCTCAGGATTATAGAGAACACTGTTTCCCATTATAGTAAAGATTGAGCATAACCATACCTCTTTATACGCTCTTATTCTGATTTGCTACATTGTTTTTGTTGACAGTTTGCTAGTCAGCTTGAAGAGTTAGTAAGTTATATAGGTATAAGCCATTATAGTGCCTTCACATTTACAGGTACTTGAGGTATAAGGCATAACATTGGGTACATTAGATACAATTTTATGACTTCATGACAAAATTACTTATGGCATTTATTGAGTAGATAAAATTATTGTATCTGCCCTGGCTGGTGTGGCTCAGTAGATTGAGCACTGGTCTGCAAACCAAAAAGTTGCCAGTTTGATTCCTAGTCAGGACACACGCCTGGGTTGAAGGTCAGATAGATCCCCAGCTGGGGGCATGTGAGAGGCAACCAATTAAAGTTTCTCTTGCACAGATATTTTTCTCCTCTTTTCTCCCTCTCCTTCCCTCATTCTAAAATGAAACAAAATCCTTTAAAATTAAAAAAAAATTATTGCATGCATAACTTATTTTTTATTTTTATTTTAAAACATTGTAATATTTTTCTTTTGAAAGCCATCATATACCATATTACATTGGTTTTGTGAATAATCAGTACTGCTATTCAAAGACAATGCTCTTAGAGTATTGTGTATTGTCAGATTAATTTATCAACTCATCTATCAGGAATTGCATTTAATGTTTTTATTTTAATTTATGCAACTGCAAAGTTTTATATACAGTTACTGGATAACAAATTGGGTATAAAATAACATATTTTTAGTGAGGATAATGTTTTCTAGTACCCCCAATTCCTGGGTGTTATCATTTAAGTATTTAAGATTTGATGCGAAAATTATCTACTAAAATGTCAAAAATAATTAAAGCAAGTAAGCAAATGCTGAAACAAATAGAATGTTAAGATTATTTTAATTAGTCCATTAGGATATATCTGCTTTTTAATACTGTCTCATTAATTTTGTTTGACACTAAAAATATACCTTCCATTTCATTTGCTTGTTGCCATGTGTGAATTAATATTTTCCATAGAATAAAAAAAAACTAAGTATAAAACATATTTAATAAAATTGTCATAGGAAATATCAAACTAATAAATTTTGTACTTAATTCTATAAATCTATTAATTCTTATATGTCTGTGAAATGTTTGTTTTTCAAAGTTCACCAAAAGGCAATAGTAACATTTTTGATAAGGATGATTTTAGGAAATGTCTGTTTATTAGAGCAGCTGCTGAAAATGTACCAGAATGAAAGTTATAGAAACCTGGTTTAGCCCAAACATTTCTATGATCTGAAACCAGCACATAACCACAGGATATAGGAAATTTATCATCTCATGTTTTCCATGGGTTAGGAGTCCAAAACATTTCAGCTGGGTAGTCTGCGTAGGATGTGCCGAGGCTGAAATGAATGTTCGTTGGGGGGCTGTCCTCAGCTAGAGGTTTGAGTTGAAAAAAGTCTGGTTCCAAGCTCTCTCTGGTGGTTGGCTGTATTTATTTTCTTGCAGCAATATGATTGACGTTCCCTTTTCTCAGTAGTCGTAAGCAGGAGACCTTTCTAAGCTTCTACAGATCATACTCAGGTCTTTGGCACATGCCCCCTCCATAAGCCTTCTCACATTCAGGTATCTTTCCTCTACAATACAATAGGCCAATACCTTTTAAAAGCTCACCTGATTGGATCAAGCTTACCCAGAATAATCTCCTTTCTGATTAATTCAAACTCAACTGATCTGGGGTCTTATTTGTATCTGCAAAATCTCTTTAATTCTGCTTATTTTCGAAAGAAGGGAATGATACAGGTTGTGTATACCAAGGTTCAAGATTCTTGGGAGGCACCTCAAAATTCTGCCTACCAGGGTGGTTTTGCTAATAGAATGTGATTGGCTAAGGGAATCCAAACCAAAAGCTGAACAAAATGCAAATATCTTTACTTCTTCATTATAAAGAATTATATATAGTATTTTTGGAACGCTAAAATATATGAAGTATTTTAATTATATTTCCCTTCAGTCCTGTGTAATGTAATCAATTAACCTTAATGTTTTAAGAAACACAAGTACCTAAAAGTTTAATGATGCCCAATGAACCCTTTACTGGAGATGGGATATGCTGTATCATTACATGTTTGATGGCTGGGATAAATATTCTGAGATAGAGAACTGAAATATTTCTCTACTTTGTTCTGATGTTCTTTCTGAAAAGAAGCATATATTTAGCTAAAATAATAATAATATGTAGTTTTATATTCCTTCATTTTGCTCACCAAAAATTCTACCTCATAATATCCTTATCCAGTAAATCTCTATAACGTCTGATTTTTTAAACCATTTAGGTATTATTTATGTAGTATCCAGAGAATCACAGACTTATGAAAATCTTAATGATTTACCAATATAGAGATGGTTATTATTCCTCTTTTAACAAATACTATGTTACTTCTCTTTCCACAGATGTCTACTGAAACTTGTACATAACTAATTCATACATATGTCTATCTCTAGCACACATACAATTTTTTAATTAAAAAATGTAGTTTTATTGAGGTCCAGTTATAAGACATTTTAAAGTATGTGGTGTCAGTGAGATGTGGAATGTAAAAAACAACAACAAAAAATTAAAATCTTAGAAAGAGAACAGAAAAATGGTTGCCAGAAAGTAGAGGATGGGACAAACGGAGAGAGGTTGGTAAAAGGATACAAACTTTCAACTGTAAGATTAATGAGTCATGAGAATCTAACGTAAAGCATAGTGACGTTAGTTTATAACACTTATTGTATAATTGGAATTTGCTAAAGAATAAAACCAAACTGTTCTCATCAAAATAATAAATAAATAAAGTGAAAGTTGTGTTAACAAAATGGTAAGAATCCTTTCACTATGTATACATTTATCAAATTACCACACATGTGATTTTAACAGTAATATCATAATGTCACAGAACAGACTGGGGGTAGGGGGTGTTGGTAAACAATATACTATTACAGACAGGACCCTCCCTTTCTCTCTGGGGGTCCCCGCTTTATAGGTTTGCACTGCCCACTGCCAGAGGAAAGACGTCTCTCAATGCCAAAGACTGGTGAAAAGGAAAGGAATTATTTATTTAAAAGTTATACAGACTTAGAGTAATGACTTAATGTCTTCATTAAAATACTAAAGTCCTTTAGAACACCCACAGATGCACAGTCCTTCCTTCTCCCTCTGCCTAGTCCGGGTACCGTATCTCAGGAAAAGAAGTAAAAGTCCGTGATTCAGGCTCCCGGGGACCCTGTTGCTGCCACAGGGTCCCCACTCTGCCAAAGCCACGTGGTTCTCTCTCTCCTCTTCTCCACCAAAGCCGAGTGGTCCTCTCACTGGTATGGCTGCCGAGCCTGAGGTTAAATCCCAGCTCTAGCCTTCCTCTGCAGCCCCATTTCCAACTCCTCCTACAATCAGTTACACCTGCCAGCATTCCCTATTCTTCTGGCTTTACCGGGTTGCCTAGTAAGTCTGGGTAGGTGTGGCCCCATGGTGTGGAGCCAATCTTCTCCAAGTTCTCATGCAGACGCAGTAACCAGGGGGTGTTGCTTCCCAGTTACTTCTTGGGTGGAAGACACTCCCATCTCCCTGGCTCCCACAGCTATTTAACATATCTATGAAACCAGTTAAAGGTTATAGATATGTTAAATGACCATGCCAGAGGCTAGCTGGACAGCTGCTGCTATGCAAAACTGCTCTGAATGGTCCTACTCCATGTGTCCCTTCCCCCAGCTCAGGTTTGTGGGGGTGAGGATCCTATGTATATTTTTCTGATATTTCCTGGACACCTTGGGTTCTGGACCCCATTACAAATCCCTATCTGAAGCCCCCCTCTTGGCTGTACCCTGTTACAATAATATAATATCTGATTTTTTAAATTAATATAGTCAATTATTAAATGCATATAAGCACTGTTCTAGCTATTAGGGGTATAGTAGTGAATATGCAGAAAAGGTTTCAAACAACATGAATCTTGTTTTTCACTGGGTGGATAGAAAGGAAACAACTAAAAAAGTCTAAGCAAACTCATCGCAAAGATTAGGAGGGGCAATAAATAAAATGAAATTTTGTAATCAGCCACTCTAGTTTATTAGATATAATTCTTAAAATTTTAACCTTATATTTTACTTTTTCTCAAATTTGGATAGTTTAATCTAAATACTGGTCTCTCTTAAGCTAGAAAAAAATTATCCATGAAACACTGACCCAATAATATTAATTTAATCATTTTTGAAACATTTTTATATTAATTATTCTATATAAGTTTTCTACTTCTTCTTGTATATGTTTAATGCTTATATTTTAAGAAGGTACATATTTCTGAAATTGGGTTTTTTAATCTGCCAACTGTTAGTAGGTGCCTGAAAATGGCTCCTAATGATTCCTGCTTCCTGTTAGTATATGTTCTTCTATAACTGAAACTGGAAAAGACACTGGAGTTCGGGCTGCCTGTCACTACCAAACCCAACAAGCAGAGACAGGGATTGAATCTTTAGGGGAGCTTTATTCAGATGGCCTGCGATCTGAGATGATGGTGTATTCATACCGTAACAGACCATCTTAAATTCCATTTTAAAAGGGCCTTTTTTTTTAATACTTAAAACTTTATTTATTTCTTATTTTTTCAAAGAAATTCATTGTTTATTTTTATTTTTTTATTATTTTTTTTATTATAAGGAGAACAAAGTGTAGGTAAGGGGTTTGGAATTCAGGGACAAGTTAATTGGATTCAGCATCCTAGCCCTGGGCAGTGGTCTTAAGCTGTGCCGCAGGCGGTGGTGTTTAGCTGTGTCCTGGGTGGTGGTCATCTCACCCTGGAGAACAATGGCTCAGATATCGTCTTGAGTTGCTTGCAGTCCTCCTGAGGCACACAGGTGGAACTGCTTATGGTCTCCTGGAGCCAGGGTGGGTCACACCCTCAGTTCCTGGAACAAAAGCCTTTACAAGCATTGATTACTAAGCTTATTAGCTATTACTTAAACTGAAATTTTCCAACTCTTAAGTCCCCTATCATAATCACCTCCCCTTGAGTGTAAGCAGGGTCTAATTTCTTTCTCCTAAAAAGTAGAAGGATGTCATTTGTTGTACTAGGATATTTAAAAACAACAACAAAAAAAGACTGTGTCTTGTCCTGACCAGTGTGGCTCAGTGGGTTGAGTATTGCCCCATAAAGCCCAAGGTTGCTGGTTCATCCTTGGTCAGGGCAAGTGCCTGGGTTGTAGGCCTGGTCTCAGGCAGGGAGCTGGGGGCATGTGTGAGAGGCAACAATCAATGTTTCTCTCACGCATCAATGTTTCTCCCCATCTGTCTCCTTACCTTCCCCTCTCTATAAAATAAATAAATAAAATCTATAAAAAAAAATTTAAAAGACTGTGTCTTTAATTCTTTCTCTGTCTCTGTTTCTCTCTGTTTTTGTAGGTTCTTTTTAATGAAGCAAGCTTTCTTGTTGTGAGCTGAAGCATGGAGAGTCCCATGTGGTAAGGATTAAGAAAGGCCACTATTGCCAGACAGCAAAAAACTAAGGCCCTTTTTCCAGCCTGTGAGGAACAGTATCCTAACAAGTGATTGAGCATGTAAGGAAATCCTCCCTCTGTTGATCCTGAGAGAATTACAGCTCCTTGCTGAAACTTTTGCAGCCTTGTGAAAGACCCTGAGCCACAGGAGATAACAAAATCACACTTGGATTTCTGAGGCACAGAAACCCTGAGATAATAAATGTTGTTTTAAGTTACTAAGTTTTGGAGAAATGTGTTTTAACTATCACTATAGAATTATATATAACTTTCATTTTTGGTTTTAATCTTTACTGATTGCCTGTTTTTTTTTCCCCCCCTCCGTAGCTACTAATCTGTGCATTTTGTCTGTCTTTTTCCTTGAGTAATTTTCAGAAGTCTTTCTGAGACAGGATAGAAAAATTCCTAGGCAAGAGGAATGGGAAGTTAAAAAGAGCAAATACTGAACAATTTACAGCCAGATAGTGAATCACAAGACCTTATCTCCGCTAACCAAGGACACTACAGAGCAAATGGTTTATACCTCTCCTCCCTAACTAGAGAACACAGAACCTCCCTGGCCATAAACCTCAGGCCTCTAGGGAAGATAGGAAGAGGAACTCTAATGCAAACAGAGATAATATCGAAACTCTGGAGCCAGTTTGGTAAGAAGCTGCGGACTGACTTCCCTTTCAGTGCCCCCTCCAAAGAAAAATACCATTATCTGCTGTCCTTTTAAGACTTTCCCCCTCCCAAATTCGTAAGGTTCCCCTACATAAACTTGCTTCTGAAAGCTCAAGGTAAGGTGGGTAAGTGTTTTAACCGGCCACCTTCTCAGACTACTAGCCTCTGGTGTGAACAAAAGTGCAGTTACAATCCAAGCCCTGTCTCTGCTTTTTGCCTCAGGGGTGACAGGCAGCAAGAGCCCCAGTGTCGGTCGCCTCCAGCTTCATTTGTTTTGTCTTTCTCTTTCTGTTTCAACATTTTCAAAGAACGATATTTCAGATTTCTCTGCCTTTATGTTATTTATTTTTAACATTACATATTAATTTGTTACCTCTCTTAAATGTTTAAGGAATAAAAAATTTCTACCACTTGGAAACATCCAGGTTTACTTTGGGCAAAGTTCACAGCTTATTTTTGTGTTTATTCCATGAACATGAAAACAAAAGGTACATCTTTTCATACTTAAAAGAGTAGTTCTAAATGTATCGAACTAAACTGAGTTTCTTCAGATCGTTCTTTAACCTCTCTGTCTACTAGACAATTCTTATTGTTTAAAAGATAAGTTACCCTCCTTGCTATAATTTTATTCATAACAAATTTTTCTTGCATCTCTAATACAATTTTTCTTTGTATAATTAGTTGCTGTAGAGTTTGATATTGTTCATATATTTACCTTTTCTCATTATTTAATGCAATTTTTGTCCTATTTGTAATGATCACACATTTAATCTTGTTTCATATACATTTTGCCCATCCTTGATTTCTGTATTAGCTATCTCGGGCTACCAGAACACAACACCATCAACTAAGTGGCTTAAACAGACAGTTAATCTCTCAGTGCTCTGGCTGCAAGACCAAGATCAAAGTGCTGTTTGATTCTGATCCTGGTGAGAGCTCTCTCACTGGCTTGCAGACTGATGACTTTTCATTGTGTTCTCACATGGCCTTCTAGGTGCATGCAAGCAGAGAAAGAGGGAAAAAGAGGGAGAGAATAGGGAACAGAGGGAGAAAGATATCTTCTTATTTAAAGGCATTAATCTCAATCTTAGAGTCCCACTTTCATCACCTGATCTATTATCTCCTCAAGTGTTCATCTCCAACTACCATCACATTGGGTATTCAGGCTTCAAAATATGAATTTTAAAGGAACACAAACATGCAGTGCATCACAATTTTCACTTTTTTTCATCACAGTTTTAAATATATTTCTAGTGAGCATCTTTATTAAAATCCTTAATTCGATCTTTTTTTATAAGTCAATCATTAACTCATTTTTTAAATTTTTTATTATTTATTCTATTATAGTTGCCCCAAGTTTTACCCTTTGGCCCCCCTCCACCCAACCCCTCTCGCCCACAGTCAATCCCCTGTCCATTGTCCATGTCCCTGAGTCAATCACACATATTCTTTGATTAGTCCTTTCCCCTTCCTTCCACCATTCCTCCCCCTTCACCTCCCCTCCTATAGCTGTCAGTCTGTTCCATGTTTCCATGTCTCTGGATCTATTTTTCTTTTTGGTTTATTTCTTCATTAGATTCCACATATAAGTGAGGCCATATGATATTTCTCTTTTGCCAACAGGGTCATTTCACTTAGCAAACTAGTCTCCAGTTCCATCCATGCTATTGCAAAAGGTAGGACTTCCTTCTTTCTTTCTGCTGCATAGTATTCCATTGTGTAAATGTACCACAGTTTTTTAATCCACTCATCAACTGATGGACACTTGGGCTGTTTCCAACACTTAGCTAATGTAAATAGTGCTGCTATGAACATAGGGGCACATAACTTCTTTGGAATTGCTGTTTCAGGTATCTTAGGGTATATATTCCCAGCAGTGGAATTGCTGGCTGATAAGGCAATTCCATATTTTTTTAGGGAATTCCATACTGTTTCCACAGTGGCTGCACCAGTCTGCATTCCCACCAACAGCTCACTAGGGTTCCCTTTTCTCCACACCCTCACTAGCTCTTGTTGTTTATTGATTTATTAATGATAGTCTATCTGAAAGGCGTGAGGTGATATCTCATTGTGGTTTTAATTTGCATCTCTCTTTATGACTAGTGATGTTGAGCATCTTTTCATATGTTTATGGGCCATCTGTATGTCCTCCCTGGAGAAGTATCTATTCAGGTTGTTGGCCCATTTTTTGGATTGTTTGTCTTCCTGGTGTTGAATTGTATGAGTCCTTTATATATTTTGGAGATTAAACCCTTGTCCAATGTATCATTGGCAAATATGTTCTCCCATACAATTGGTTCCCTTTTCATATTGATAATAGTTTCTTTAGCAGAAACTTTTTGATTTGATGTAGTTCACTTTATTTATTTTTTCCTTTATTTCACTTGCCCTAGGAGATATATTAGCAAAAATATTGCTATGTGGAATGTCTGCTAGACTTTTATGATATCACAACTTGTATTAAAATCCTTTATCCATTTTGAGTTTATTCTGGCATATGGTATAAGTTGGTGATCTAGTTTCTTTGTTTCTTTTTTTTGGATGTACCAGTCCAGTTTTCCCAACACTATTTATTGAACTGTTTTTACTCCATTGTATTCTCATGCCACCTTTGTCGAATATTAATTGACCATAGAGACATGGATTTGTTTCTGGTCTCTATATTCTGTTCCATTGATCTCTATGTCTCTCTTATGGCAGTACCAGATTGTCTTGATTACAATGGCCTTGTAGTACAGTTTAATATAAGGTATTGTGATCCCTCCAAATTTGTTCTTCTTTCTCAGGATTGATGAGGTTATTTGGGTTCTTTTAGTTCCATATAAATTTGGGGGGTATTTTTTCTAGATCTGTGAAATAGGCCACTGGTATTTAAATAAGCATTATGTTAAATCTATAGATTGCTTTGGGTAGTATGGACATTTTAATGATGTTAATTCTCCCAGTTCATGAACATAGTATATGCTTCCATTTATTTGTACCTTCCTCAATTTCTTCTGTTTTCTGTAGTTTTAGTATGCAGGTCTTTTATATCCTTGGCTAAATTTATTCCTAGGTACTTTATTTTTCTTGTTCCATTAGTAAATGTGATTTTTTTTTCACTTTCTCTTTCTGATAATTCATTATCGGTGTACAAGAATGCCACTGATTTCTGACTATTGACTTTGTATCCTGCTATTTCCTGGATTCATTTATTAGGTCAAGCAGTTTTTTAGGTGGAGACTATAGGGGTTTCTATGTACACTATGTATCTTCTTTAGGCCTGTAATGAATGTACTTCAATACATTACAATACTCTTGGGACTTCCTTCTCTGTGTCTCATAGGTTTTGGGTTGTTGTGTGTTCATTTTCATTTGCTTCCAGATACATTTTGATTTCTTTCTTAATCTCATTGTTAACCCTTTCATTATTTATTAATATGTTATTCAGTCTCCATGTAGTGAAATATTTTTGAGTTTTTTCCTTGACATTGCACTCTATTTTCAAGCCATTGTGAACCAAAAAGATGGTTAATATGCTTTTAATTTTTTTTTAATTTGTTAAGGTTTGTTTTGTGTCCTACCATGTGATCTGTATTTGAAAATGATCCATGTGCATTTGAGAAGAATGCATATTTTATTACTTTGGGGTGAAATGTTCTGTAAATATCAGTTAAGTCCATTTGACCTAGTGTTGTACAATGCCAAATATCTTTGTTGATTCTTTGATTGGAAGATCTATCTATTGTTGCCAGTGGGGTGTTTAAATCCCCTGTGATAAGTGTATTGGTATTGATCTCTTTCTGAAAGTCCTCCAAGATTTTTTTATGTATTTAGGTGCTTCTAAATTGGGTGCATATATGTTTACAATGGTTATATCCTCTTGTTGGACAACTTCCGTAAGTATTATGTAGTGACCTTCTCTAACTCTTGTTATGGCCTTTGTTTTGAAGTCTATTTTGTGTGGTTAAAGTATTGCTATCCCAGCTTTTTTTTTTTTTTTCATGTCCATTTGCTTGGGATATTTTTTTCATTCTTTTACTTTCAGCCTATGTAGGTCTTTTGTTCTGAGGTGGGTGCTGTGTAGACAGCATCTATGCAGATCATGTTCTCTTATCCACTGAGCATCATATGTCTTTTGATTGAAGCGTTTAATCTATTTACATTTAAAGTTATTATTGATAGGTACTTGCTCATTGTTATTTTCTCCCTTGGTACCTATACTCCTCTCTCTCTCTTTCTATTTCTTCCTCTTCTTAAAGCAGTCCCTTTTATATCTCTTGTAGCACTGGTAGAGATGTATTCTTTTAGGCTTGTTTTGTCTGGGAAGCTCTCTATTTCACCTTCCATTTTAAATGAGAGCCTTGCTACAAAGAGCAGTCTTGGTTGTAGGTCTTGCTCTTATTACTTGGAATACTTTGAGCCAACCCCTTCTGACTTGTAGTGTTTCTGTTGAGAAGTCAGCTGACAGCCCTATCAGAGTTCTCTTGTATGTTACTAGCTATTTCTCCCTTGTTGCCTTTTTTTCTCGTTGTCTTCAAATTTTGCCATTTTAACTATAATGTGTATTGGGATGGATCTCTTTGTGTTCATCTTGATTTGGACCCTCTGTGCTTCCTGAAACTGTGTGACTTTTTTCTCTCACCAAGTTAGAGAAATTTTCTGTCATTATTTTTTCAATCAGGTTTTCTATGTCTTACTACTTTTCTTCTCATTTTGCTATTCTTATTTTGGGAATGTTGCTATGTTCCATGTTGTTCTGAAGCTTCCTTAAACTATTCTTAGTATTTTTGAGTCTTTTTTCATTTTGGTGCACTGACTGGGTGGGTTTTTTTTTTCCTACCTTTGCTTCAAGCTTGCTGATTCAGTCCTCTGCTTCATCTATGCTGCTTTTAATTTCTTCTAGTGTATTCTTCACTTCAGATATTGTATTCTTCATTTCCTCCTGGTTCTTATCCGTAGATTCTATATCCCTTTTCATGCTGCTGTAGTTCCCACTAAGTTCCTTGCAGCTCCCATAGAGTTTCTTCCAGTTCTCACTGAGTTCCTTGAGCATCCTCATGACCATTATTTTGAACTCTCCATCTGATAATTGCTTGCCTCAATTTCAGTTAGCTCTTTTCCCCAGGATTCCTCCATTCTGTTTGATTGGGGATTGTTTTTTTTTGTCTCTACATTTTCTGTGACTCATTTTGTTTGTTTCTGCATCTCAGATTGCACTGCTTTGACTGCCTGTCTTCTTGGGTTGACCTACTGTGGTAGGAGTTCTGTGGGACTCGTGGTGCAGTCTTTTTGATCTCCTGATCTTGATTTTATAAAGTGGCCCTTTATTCAGATTTTGCGGGCTCTCTTGTAGAAATTCAGCTTTGATTATTGATAGCTCCTTCATTTTGGGTTCTCCCCTCTGGCTGGCTGACTGAGAGTCACAACCTCCACTACATCTTCTGTGCTGTTTACAGGTGCTGGCAGAACAAAGCAAAACTACCCAGTAACCCAAACCCAGGCCAAAAGGAAAATAAAATAGCTACATAACATGTCAGCAATATTAATAGTAAGTGAGCAAAGATTAATAAAGGTGAAGATTGATTAAGAATATTATAAGATAGTAAAACAGAATATTAGATGTCTAAAGGAGAGAAAAAGTGATTTTGAGAGGGCAAATGGAGGGGAAATAATAAGAGCAGGGAATAGAAACAAGGGTAAGAAAGGGAGAAAATAAAATTTAAAATATGAGTTAAAAAGGGAAGGGCAATGGCAAGTTGAATAAGAAAAGGGAAATGTACAAGTTTTGATATAAAATAAAAAAAATAGAGAACCAATAGGAACAAAATTGAAGAAAAACCTCAACAGGGTCTATAACAACAACAGATGAGCAAAGACAATAAAGATGGAAAGAGAATAAGAGTATTATAAGAACAAGAAAAAAGAATATGAGATGTCTGCACTAAAGAAAAATGATTTTGAGAGGCTATAGGGAGGAGAAATAAGAGTAAGGAATAGAATCCAGGCTAAGAAAGGGAAAAAATAAAATTGCAAACTCAAGTACGCAAGGGATGGGGGAAGGAAAGATGGAGTAAGGCAGAAGGAGAGTAACCTATGAGATTTGAAATTAAAAAATTACTGAACAAATGGGAATAAAATAGAAGAAAAACAGCAATAATTGCTATATCCACACCAAAGGTGGAAAGAAAATAAGAATACGATAAGAAAGGGAAAAAGAATATGAGCTGACTAAAGGAAAGAAAAATGATACTGAGAGGATAGAGGGAGAAGAAATAGTAAGAGCAAGGACTAGAAATAAGATATACAAATGGGAAAAATAAAATTTAAAATGAAAATAAATCAGGAAGAAGGCAAAATGTAGTAAGACAAGGGAAGGGTAAAATATGCGATTTGAAATTAAAATAAATTCTAAATAAAAGGAATATAAAATACAAAAATATAGTGAATTAGTTGGAATGCAATTGAAGGAAAAGAAGAATGTTAGAAGGCTATGTGAGAGAATAAATAATGCAAATACTGAAGAAGAACAAGGTGGAATGTTTCTCAGCAGAGTTTGGTGTTTGCCTTCTGTCTTCTTCTGGATCCTCCTCTGGCTTTTTATCAGCTCAAGGTCCTGGGGTGGATCATCCAACTCTGGCAGCATCTCATGTATCACTTTCACCTGCCTCTATAGGAAGGAAGCTTCTGTTGTGATTGGGAGGGTGGGATCCCTGGTTTTCCTCTGAGAGGTGCTGTTCAGTCTTCTGGGAAAACTGTGGGTGAGTTCCCGTGCCCCTGAGCTACCCATCTTGGTCTGTGCCAACTTATGTCAATAATGTATAGTTTCTAATGAACTAGCTGTCCATTTCAAGGGTGGGGACAATCAGTGTAAGAGGGTCAACTCTTTCCTGCTTGGTGCTGATGGCAGCTCTGTGTGAGAGAGAGGCTGACAAGGACCCTAATTCCCCCTTGTTGTATCAATTTCTGATCTCCCTACCTTGCTGGCCTCAGTGGAATAAGGCTGTAGGAAACAATGTATTTTGTCCCCCTGAGAGAAATTCCAAATGGGCCCTTTTAGAGTTTCTCTTCTTGTGTATCTCCTGTGGATATGCACCTTGAAGGAGATTCTTGAGCCAGTCCTGCCTGTTCTGCAGAACTTCCCCAATGGATGCAATGCTTGCAGTCCTGCAGGAGGTGGGGGCTGGGTGCATCCTTCCCTTTCCAAAGGTCTGAACTCTGCCAGGGAAGGAGATTCTGCCTGGCTGTAAATAATCTCAGGAGCTCAACTCTTGTCCACCTAATTTCCAGCCCACTGCCCTCACAGTAGACACAGTCCCAAACTCTCCTTTCTGTGTAGCTCCTGGCTTGCTAGACACACTGGGCTGGGATTCAGAAATCCCTTTGCTATGCAGTTTTCTGATTTCCCTGCCCAGCTGTATTCAGTGTGAGCAAACCGCGCTTTCAATGTTGTCCTGTTGCTGGCAGGACAACTGTGCTCAGGTTCCCTACCCAGCATGCTTCGGCCTCCCTTTTAAAAAGTCTATCTGTGGCACACCCACTGCAGTACAGAGTCACTGTCTGGTTTTCCTATGCATATTACCTCTCCAAAAAAGGCAAAAGTCTCTCACAGTCATGGCTGGCTACAGCCTGCCTCCACACAACTCTGGTGTAGCTCCTGATCATTTTGGGAGATAGTCTCCCCCTCTGTCTCTGTCTCTCAGGTACTCTCCCAGTTAGCATTTGGCATTATAGCTAGGGACATGCTGCTTGCTGTGTGTGTGTGTGTATCCTGGATGTCCCTGACTTTGTATATCCTCCCGAGTCACTCCCAGCCTAGGTCTGAGGGTTCTTGCCTGGGACTGGGTCGCCTTGCCCTGAGAGGGGAAGGAGCTACAAAGCTGTGATTCCTGACTAGTTTCTTCTCTGCTGCAGCATTGTGAAGCACTTCTGTACTCCTTGGCTCAAAACTTTATATCAGCTAACATTCCACTGATTATTGAGGTTATTTGTAGGAAGATCAGCTGAGAATATGAATTGGGGGCAAGAGCAAGTGGACTCAGCTTCCACCTGCTTGGCTGCCATCTTCTCCCCTCTATCAGTCATTCACCACTTAAAGATAATATGATTAATAATCGTATATTATAGTTTTCAAAAATGCTGATACAGTTTTCAATAAAAAAAAGAAAGGAAGAACAAGAATGTAAAGAAAAAGCAAATGGCAATAAATTTGCAGACATAATTTAGTGTCATCTGTCCAGGAAACATAAGGGAATTAATCTTCCTTTCTTGTTTCTTATGTGTCCACTCCTTCTCTTTATTGCATCTGTTGATTCTTCAAGCAGGAAATATTTCCTCTGAGTATACATACTTTGGCAAACTTTTTAAAACTTCTCAAATTACATCATCTCTTTTTTGAAAGTTGTACTAATAAAAAATATTTCAACTCTGTTTTTATTAGGCTAGTTTTGTCACACTATATTTAAATGGCATATTTTGTATCATTTGTTCTTTAAAAAGTACGGACTTCTCATTATGATTTACTAAGTTGCAAATATTTTTTCAGAATATATATAAAATGCAAAATTTCAAACAAATATTCATGGAAAAATTAAGTAAGTGCCAGTGTAAGACATGTCCAATCCTGCAGAGAATTTTTGTAAGAGTTTATTTAAGCCAAACTGAGGACAATGCTGTATAGTAAGATCTCAAATGGTCCAGACAAGGACAGCTGCCAATTTCTTTTATGCATTTGGAATCAAGGAGAGAACCAAAGGAAGATTGTATGAAGGTAAGAGAAAGCAAGGCATAGATTGGATTAAAGAAGAGTTTTTGTGGATTACAATATAGTTAACAGGATTATATGCTCTTTTAAAGGTGGTTATGTTTCCAGGGGTCTGAAAAAGAGGCATTTCAAACTGTGTTAACCTAGATGCACAAAAACAATGAACAGGGCTTGCTAAAGGCAAAGGCAGACCTTTTACTAAAGAAGTTGTATGCCTAGGGCACGACCACCCACTATGATCTGCCTAGTTAGGATTTATGATCAGTTCACCCTCTGAGGTTACTTTTAGTTCAATTTATTACAGTACTTCTCCTTTGTTCACATATGAATGTAATATTCAATAATTATCAAAATTAACCATGTCCACTTTATCTATTTATATCTATAGTTTTTTAAAATATAAACCTATATAGAGAGATCTAGATATACAAAGATAATAGTAGAAGAATCATATGTAAATATTGCTATTTGTTTGGAATTAGTTTTAAAACAATTTTTAAAAATCATAATACCTCACCACTAAGTATGCATCTTATTTTATAAAGTATACTACCCCACATTCACATTATTAAATTTAAAACTACTTCTTAAAATTATTTAGTATGTATTTCATTCTCAAATATACTACTACGACAGAAATATCTATTATATGTGTGTGTTTTCAAACAGGTTTACTTAATGTACTTGGCTGTTATATTTTATTAACTTCACTTTGATAAAAAATAACTTTGTAGTAAAAATACAAAACCAATTTATGTAGAATGATCCATGTTCTGGATTTGTATGATTAATTTGTCAGGGTGTTATTTAACACCTTTCTCCATTCCCTGTATTTCCTGGAAACGGGGGGTCAGATTGTTCTAATCTAATGGACTGCAAGGTTTCTTTTTTTCAAGGTTGCAAATGGTACCTAACAGTCCTTTGTCCACTTGAAAAGTTCAGAGTCTAGTCCTTTCAAGAAATCATACACTGGTTTTGCCATAAGTCCAAATTTTGGAATCCAAATTCAGCAGAACCTTGTAATCCCTCAGAACCCATGAAGCTGTCTTTAGTTTTCTGGGATTTCCATTGTTGCAATGGCTTGTTTTCTATCTGCCATCAAGCTACCAGTACCCTGTTCTAGCTGAAATCCCAGTTACATCACCACCTATTTACAAATTTGGGCCTTGTGAAGAGATACCTTATATCCGCTTTTTGCCAAATGATTTAGGACTATGATGGTGTTGAGCAAACAGCCCTCATAAGTGCTGCTAGTTATCAATATATTGCAGAAGAACTCTTGATTTCAATTGAATATCCTTAAAGCCCTTGGCTAACACTTCAGATATAGTTGGGGAGTTTTTAATCCTTGTGGCAACACAGTCCAGCAATATTGGAGCACGGCTTCTGTTTCTGGATCCTGCCATTCAAAAGAGAACAGTGGTTGAGTCTGTTCCCCTATTGGGATGCAGAAAAAGGTATCTTTCAAGTCTAGGACTAAAAACCATTTTTTTCTCTCTCCGGGAATGATAGTCTACAGTGTATAGGGATTGGACACCATAGGATGAATGTCCTGAACAATGTCATTTATGGCTCTAAGATCCTGTACAAATCAATATTCATCCAAATGAGGCGTTGTGACTGGCAAAATGGGAGTGTTATAGGGAGACTGGCATAATCGAATTAGTCCTTCTGTAATACTGGCTGAATCTACTCTAAAGCCTCCTTTTGGGGGGTTTCTTCCATAGGATCAGCATCTCCTCTTTTAGGTTAACTTTTATGGGTTGGATGTTAACCACTTTACCTGGGGTTCCATGAGCCCAAACAGTTTGTTTGTAGATCACAGGTGGGAAGAGTTCACCTCTGGGACCTTCTGGGCAAGTCAGGAGTGCCTGGAACTGGAGAACATGTTCCAGCGGGACCTCTACACACAGTTGCTGCTATTGGGGAGAAAAAGTTAGTTGGGCATGCAATTTTCAAAGTAAATCTTGGCCCAGCAATAGAATAGGGCAGTCTGGCATATAGAGAAAACTATGTACAATCTTTTGATCCTCAAGCTGTCATTCCAGGATGCTGAACGCCTGTTTTTGTAGTTGTCCAGTCACTCCAGCAACCGTTACCATATCTGAACTTTCCTTTGTTACTCTGGTATTCAGCACTGAGTATATAGCTCCCACGTCTACAGGAGAATCAATTAGCTTGTTCCCCACCATTAACTGTAACTAGGGCTCCTGTGGGGAAATTTCTTTCTGATATCTGGGACACTTTGCCCAGTGAAAGTCATGTTCACCATCTGCACATACTCTGGTGCCTGCAGATCAACATCAGTGTGCTTTCCATAGGCCTGATAGATACTCTCTAAAAATTCAGGTGGGTTTTCCTCTGGCTTTTGCTGAAGGGCCGGTATCACAGTCAGGCTCTTTTCTTAGGCACCCCTTTCTTAAGCCCTTCCAGTATGTACTTTCTGTAATGTTCCAGGAAGTCTAAGGCCACACCATTTGGGTTCCAGTAGGCTCTGTCAAGGGAATTGCACCGACTGGGTTGGGGTCCCATTGGGATTCTCCTCCTGGAAATGTTGAGCCTCGTCTTTAGCCCTACTTATAACCAGCTCTCTCTCACCTGCTGTTAACAAGATATTGAGGAGAGCCTGTATATCTGCCCATATTGGAGGATGAGTGGCAAAAATGGAGGCTATAAGATCTGCCATTCTATGAGGATCAACCTTATATGAGGGGTTGGAATTCCTCCAAATCACTGAGTCTGAAGTAGAGAACAAAGTGTGGGCCCAATAGTAGCCAGTGTGATGGGATGGTCTGCCTGATTTATTCTGCCTATAAGGTATTGCCTCGAAGGAAACTGCCTTGTTCTAGATAAGGAAGCTCCCTGACCAAATTGGGTGCCTGACAGGTCTTCAAGGGTAGGACCCACTACTTGTCATACAGGGGTGGGGCCATTGCTTTTTTGAGCTCTATTCAGGATTGCTTTTGGTGAGGATGATGATGGAGGGGATCCTCCTGCTATAAACCTTGTTTCCCTTAAATTCAGGGCATCATTCTCCTTTTCCTCCTGTGTACTGTCAGGAAGAGGTTTCAAGGCCCCTTCCCTTCATTGCACTAAAGGGAACCTGTGTCTTTGGTGAAATCCTATTATGCAGTGACATAAATGCCTTTACATTATGGATTTCATCCTATTTATGTAAATGCAATACTGTTCCAGTTGTATAATAGTACAGTCATCTAGGCAGCCATCCATGGGCCAGCTTTCCCAACAATCCAAAATGTATATAGGCCACACAGTATTACAGTAATAAACCAATACGTCCTTGGACATTTGATAATGGCCGTATGTACCCCTTTCCACTAGAATTCTACCCAGTGGGCTCCCTCCAGGAACCAAGCCAGAATAGCCCCTATTGGTCCGGACATATAGGCCTAAAGCTGTGACTGAAAGAATGCAGGCAAACTGGGAACACATAAGTAAAACCTGAACCCACAACTCTACTTTTGCAAAGAATACTAGAATCAGTGAACCCAAGCAATGGCCTCCCCCAAACTCAGTCAGTTTTAACCAAGATCGCAATTTGTATCCCCAAATTCAGGTGATCCCTCCTCCTTCCCAGACCTGTTTCCTGTCCACCTGCCAGACATGCTTAAGTGGCCGATGCCCCAAGCAGGTGTGCAGAGAAACTCCCAGCAACAGGGAAGCCCCACGATCCCAATCCTGGAGGGGGTCAACCTGGCATAAGTGGCTAGGACCCCACATTGTGCACCACAACTGCAACTGAACTAGTGGGGTGCTACTGCTTGCCGCTCATTGGCAATAACTTTGGAGACAGAGTCTGTTGGAAAAGAACATGGAATTTTTATTAACTTATAGATACACACAGTACATTTCCTGATGCCCACCACTGCCACCACTGCCAGAGGAGTGAGCAAAACCTTTGCAGGTGGCTGCTGCAGTGATTTCCTGTGGCTTTGTGCGCATGGAGGAGGTGCGTGGAGCTTGTCACCCAGCCATGCCACCTCCCAGTACCTGCTTCCTAGGACCTGCTGTCCCAAATCTCCTCTCCCCGCCACTGCCCCTTTCTTACCAGCTTTCCTGTCGGTACCTGTAGTGCTCCAGGTCAGGCCCAAAACACTCAGGGAGGGGTGTGGGGTTTGATGGTTAAAGCTAAAGGTACTGGCGGTGGAAGGGGAGCAGCCCCTGTGGCTTCCAACCTGGGGGAAGTGCACGGGGCTTGCCGGCCAGTGCTGCCCTGAGTCCTGAGCCAGAGCCTCCCGAAGCCTGCCTACCTGGGCCTCCTCCCCTCCCCTCTTACTGCAGCCTGCTGTGCTCCAGGCCTGCCCTGGAACATTCACGGAGGGGCTTGGGAACATTGCAGGCCATACAGTCCCCAAAGTACGAGACCCAGGAACTCCATCCCTCTGTCAGCGGGAAAGGCAGGGAGAATCCAAAAGATCAGCATTCCCACATGCTCCTCTTTTAAAAGCTTCCCAAGAATCCCCTTGCCGCAGAAGATAATGTAAGATAATACGTTTAATTGTTTTATATCTAGACCAAATTAATCAATGTAAAATATCAGAAATCTCTGATCCCTGTTAAAGCTTTGAACTTGCTCATAGCATGATATTCATTTCCACTCTCTGAGAATTAGCTTATCTGTTCTTAATCTAGGAATAATATGTTCCTTATTTGATTTATTTATATGTATTTGCTCATCAACAATAGAGCAGAAATTATAACTGGTTATTTAACACTGACAAGATAATTGAGAAAGATACTATTACTCTACATAAGAGCAAAATTGTGAGAATTATCTAATACAAAACATGTGAAACTGAACAGTAAACTTTAACTAATATGCAAATGTAAGGCATTTATTTTCACATTATATCTTTATGAAAATAAGTTAAAATATGAACACAAACTAAGCTATGCCCTGCAAGAGTAACCTGGTAAAATTAAAGCCAACAGAACCTGACACCAATAGAGAGCAATAATATCAATTAGGTTATTTTTGTAATTAAGATGTAAAAGTAATTGTAATAAAGATAGTATCTTATCAGCAAAGCAACAGTGTACTGTACTTTACATGTAATTTGACCAGCAATATTCAGATGCAACTGAAATACTCAAGGGAAGAAATGGTTCTCTGGAACAAGAGTTAGCAAACTAAACCTTTGTGTGAAATGTATTCTGCTGCTTATTTTTAAGGTCCTGAAAGCTAACAAAGTTTTTTAAGTTTTAAATGTTTAAAAAACATTGAAAAGAAAAAGAAAGATAATCTTTTAGGACACTTGAAAATTATGTGAAACTCAAGTTTCAGTGTTGTTAGGAGCTGCTCTGTATCCCCCCGAATTTCACACGTTGAAGTTTTAACCTTCAGTACCTCTGAATGTGGCTGTGTGTAGATCCAGGGCCTGTGAGGAGGTGGCTCAGTTAAAGTGTGGTCCTTAGGGTGGGTGCTGATCCAATCTGATTGCTGTCCTTTGAAGAAGAGAAAATTTGGACACACGAAGACACACCCATCTGGGCGCCAACCATGTGAATGTAGGCTTACATGTGGGGACCATGTGAGGGCCCAGAGGAGGCCATCTACAAGCCAAGGAGGAAGGGCCTCAAAAGATACCAAACCGGCTGACTCCTTGATTCTGGACTTCTAGCTTTCAAAACTGTCAGAAAACAAAGTTCTGGTGTTTCAGCCACCCAATACATGGTGTTTTGTTATGGAAGTTCTAACAAATTATTACAAGTGTCCAGAAATAAAACAACATAAACAGCCAGGTTATTTATATTTCTTCTCTGTGGCTGCCTCCACACTCCAAAGGCAGGGTTGTAGTTGGAACAGAAATCATGTGGCCTGCAATTCTAAAAAATGTACTATTTGGCCTTTTGCAGAAAATGTGTACCACTTCCTAGGGTAGGGATTGGGGAAGATCTGTACTGTAGTAGGAAACTTTATATAATGCAGTGATTTTGAAATGGGTTTCAAAACATGTTAAATATTAACTAGGGAAATGCCACATAACAGTAACTTTTCTCTTTTCCTGTTTCTGTAGCACAACAGAAAACAGAGACTCTAAATAGGTTAAGGTTGCAGTACTTCAGCAGCACACGTGTAAAATAAATCCTAGATCAAAAGTACCATTACTAATAATAGTGGCAAGCAGATTACTCTTATGGTGAAAGTGTAAAATTTCAAAGGTTTAAGGGTAAAGATCCAGAAGGTAATCTTCATGCTGAAATATCTGCAATTATTAAGCCACGTACCATACTGAGAATTTTTGTCAAGGAAAGATGAGGGTGCATTCAAAAGAAAGATTTTAATAGAAGGCTAAGAAAAAGATGTCAATAGATAAGTTACATTAAGTTGTGTTAATTATAGTAGAGAGTTAATGACAGAAGCAGCGATAGGCTGATGTTGCTATCAGGTGATTCTTATTTTCTTGAGAGTTAGAAGTGTGAAAAATGGTGTGAGAAAATGCCAATCTAAATTTTCTGTTGAAATTTGGAAAAATTATATACCTCAAGAGACACAGTAGGTATAAAGAGTTGCAGATTCCTGAGCTTCCCAAGGAAAGAAGGCTCTCCAAGTCCTAAG
Source organism: Desmodus rotundus (assembly GCF_022682495.2). Lineage (NCBI taxonomy): Eukaryota > Metazoa > Chordata > Mammalia > Chiroptera > Phyllostomidae > Desmodus > Desmodus rotundus. The sequence goes on along the minus strand of NC_071388.1, from coordinate 68,950,973 downwards.
GGAGACAGGTGAATGATGAAAGTGAGCTACCTTGCCAACAACTATTGGATTGGGTTTCTATCGCTTTATTCAGTACAAAAGCAAATTGTAGGCAGTAACCTAGGTCTCACAGCGACACAGGCTCACAAGAGAATGTGAGGTTCTATTCCATAAACCCACACAATTAACTGCTCTCAACTGTTGTGTTCTTATTCAGTATGAAAGGTATAAAGGAAAACAAATGAACAGGTATAGTACCATTGTATTCTTGTTTGCTATAAATGGATGCCCCTACTATGTTCCAGGTGCTCCCATTGGATCTGAGATAGAAGTGTGAAGCAGAATCCTGGTGCTCTTATAAGTAATAGACTTACAGAGGCAGTAGAGTTGTCTTTAAACAATACATTTGATAATGTAATCATTTATTTAAACATCATAAAACTTTAGTTAGATAAAGTACTGTAGGAATGCAAACAAAATACATCTAACCTATAAAAAGCTCTAATGGACATTCTTCTTTAGAAGATTTTTAATACCTACTTAATAACTATCAGGAATATTGCTATTAAGAAGTAGCCCACTGGAAAATAAAGGCTAAAAGAAAACTACCATCATTTCATATATGTCAAATACTCTAGATTTTCCAATATAAATGTTCAGCACACGTGGGAAGAGGGAAGTGTCATATGCATTATATTTAGGTTTTATGTTATCCTTTTTGTTTGTTTATCCTCACTTGAGGACATTTTTCCCATTGCTTTTAGAGAGAGAGAGAAAGACACATACACAGAGAAGGACAGAAACACTGACATGAGAGAGACACATCAACGGGTTAACTTCTCCTATATGCCCTGAGTGAGGATTGAACCCACAACCTGAAAACGTGTCCTGACCAAGGAATCAAACCTTTGATCCTTCAGTCTATGCGATGACACTCCAACCAACGTAGCCACATGGTCCAGGACTATTTAGTTTAGTTTTATTTTTTTCCATGTAGAAGAATTATAATTTGATACACACTGCATGCAATTTTATTTTTTTTAATTTCCTCCCTATACATCTGTCAGCTAGAAGCTAGAATGTGCAAGACATATATATGAAACAAAATGGAAAATGAGGACTTGAATTATGATGATTTTTTAAATGTGAATATGGTGGTCAAATTAGCTTTTCACTTTTAATATCATGAATTTGATGAAATTTTTTAAATGATTTATTTATGTATTTATTTTTAGAGGAGAAGGGAAGGAGAAAAGAGGGAGAGAAACATCAATGTGTGTTTCACATTGGTGGCCTCACACATGCTCCCGACTGGGGACCTGACCTGGCCTGCAACCCAGGCTTGTGCCCTGACTGGGAATCAGACTGGTGACCCTTTGGTTCACAGACCCACACTCAATCCACTGAGCCACAGCAGCCAAGGTGAATTTGATGAATTTTAACATCTCCATTCAATATAAAATGTGTTTTAAGACTGATGCAATTTCCTTCAGATCGCATTCTTTATAATTAAGCAAATTTAATGTATTTACAGAAGACTTTTAGCAATTTGTGGCTTAGGTGCTGTTGTAGATTCAAAAATTCTCTCTACCTTTGTGTTCCTGGCTGTTAGACAATTGACATTCTCTAATATCAGCTCTAGTTTTACTTAAGATAATAAGGTCTTTGGTGTTTGTTGTTGTTTGTTTTGCCAAGTCATAACATTTTCCACTACTTCTAACTCAGGATATTTGTTGGTTGTTTTCATAATAAGATTAAGGGTCAAATTTATCTGAAACAGAATCTATTCTTATATACTTAAGGTTAATCCCTTCAAATAAGTTTCATATTCAATGAAACAACTCTGCCGTATCTTCACTGCTATTGTCTTCCTTAAGGTAAGGGAATTTACGAGCTCCTGATCTTTTTAGCCACTGGCTAAACGGCTTTTTAGCCATTTTTAATAAAAAAATGTATGAATTACACACACATACACACAGGTGCAGTTTAATTTACTTGCTCTTTATTTTGAAGGGTTTTTCAGCTAATTTTATTTATCTATTTAATTATCTGCCATTATTTAGGTATTTTAAGCATATCCCCTTTTTTGTTTTTTTGCTAATATAGATGATAACAACAACACTTCTAAAAATAACCCTAATCAGACTTCCAGTTGGAAAACCTGAAATTTCATCTGGTATGTACTGCATGAAATTAAAAGAAGAAAAATGAAACAAGGAAGGTGGGAAAGAAAGCAAGTGTAAAGAAAAAAAGAATAAGGAAGGAAAATGGAAGGCAAGTAAGAGGTAGGCAGAGAAGGAGAGAAAGAAGAAAATAATGACAGAAAAAGTTTAGATTAGAGAAAAATCTAGTAATTTTCACAGAATTAGGATTCATTTACTTTAGTATTTGGAAAAATGAACCATAAAAAGGATTAGATACGGGATAATATAACTTAACCTATCAAAATTATTTATTGGGACAAATTTATGTTTACCTATGTAACATCTAGAAATACATATTCATTTCAGATGAACATTCTAATATTTTGAATGAATGTGACTCTTGATCAGTTTAAAATAGTATTGGCCCATTATAACACTGATACACATTTATTTTTCTAATTTATTACAAATATATAATCGTATATCATACATTAAGTCAATCTATTCCTTTCATCTCTTTCCCCTTCTTCCTTCTTTCTTCCCTTTCTTGATTCCTTTCCATCCTTTCTTTTTTGCTATGCTTCCTTCTCACGCTCTTTCTTTCTTTCTTTTTTAAAAATCAATTTCTCTTTTATTCTCTTCTATATAAGGGCATAGAATTCACAGTGGGATCTATAAAAATTGCTTAGAGAACTATCAGCAATAAGGAAGAGGATATTAACTGATATACTTCTTTAAAATGCCCCCTGTAATTATGAATTCAAATTTAATTGCTTACATTATAAATGCAATAAGAATATTACAAGGTTTCCAAATAATAAACAGAAATATCAGTAGACATTTTCCTGGGTATTAAAATATTAATGTCATGCCCTGGCTGCCTTTATCAGTGGATTGAGTGCTGGCCTGTGAACCAAAGGGTTGCTGTTCCATCCCCAGTCAGGGCAGATCCCTGGGTTGCTGGCCAGGTCCCCAGTAGGGGTTGCATGAGAGGCAACCACACATTGATGTTTCTCTCCTTTCTCCCTCCCTTCCTCTGTCTCTCAAAATAAATAAATAAAATATTTAAAAAATAAAAGAAATATATTAATGTCATGTGCTATGTAATATCAAGCAGAATTCTAGTTTTTGATCATGACACAGGGAATTCTGAATCATTTCTTGGACTTAGACGAAAAAAAAAGATGCTTTTCATCCAGATTTTCTCATATTCCTTTAGTATCTAAGGGAAATCGATACATGATTGGTCACTGCCAAGCTCTATTCCCACTGTGTTGACAGAAGGATTCAATCTCTGCCCATGACATTTTATAGTCTACAGGCCTTTGTTTTGCTCTAGGTCTACTCTACACAGTGGAACAGACATTTTTCTTTCTTTTCCTCAGGCACTATATTTCATGAAAAATTCATTTCTTCTATTCCTCACCTCTAAGTAACCCTTTGTAAGAAAGACAGACAAAAGAAAATGACCTTGAGTCCATTTGAATGACTAGTCCTGAACTGGTGACTTGCTGTTTTCTGCTTTCACTTGGGTGTCACACTTTTTATACTGACTGTTGCACACAAACTCAGCTGCTATCTTCTACTGTGTTTCACTCATACCAATTAGGTCTTCTAGACGGACCCAGGCAGCTGGCTATTATTGAGGTAGTTTGGGTTCAAAGTTCTTCAGAAGACTAGAGTACAAAAGTCTCAATTTTTCAAACTTATTAAATAGAAGCATTAGAGTGAGCAAATTTCTGTTGTTCTTAAAAATAAAAGAAAATGCAGTAAGCCAGGAAATGTTAAGTTTGAAAGTTATCACCATGATACATTACTCTGTGACTTGCCTTAATTATGAGTTCAGGAATGCCTAACTAGGCAATGGTTCAATATTTAAGTTTAAAAAATAACCTGCAGTTTAACATTTGTGAATAAAATCAAGTAAATACAAAATAGTATTAAAATAATACTAATGTACAGTATTAACATCTTATATACCTGCCTTAGCTTTTCTGGATCACTGCCAAAAAATATGGATGCCTATAAACATGCCAATTTTTTTTCAAATACCAAACTCTATCTCAAAAAATTATATTATTCAAAAATTATCAACATATAATTTCAGAGACAGACATATTTAAGGAAACCCAGTCAAAACATTTAGAAGGTGGTGGGTTGTCAGGCATGTGGGAAAGGAGTTGGAAGTACAGATTAAAAAAAATTGTTAAAATCACAATATAAAAGGGAAAGTCCTTTTGTTCTGTTTTTATAACCTTCTCATAACTGAATTTGAGAGTGCTTGGTAATTCTTAAGCTGAAATAAGCCTTTTTTTTCTTTTCTTAAGATTTGTTATATCATTATTATAAATCAGAGAGACTGAAGACATTTCACTTCATTTCAGAATTTTGTTTCAATATTATGATGTAGAACTTGTAGAATTATTATTGGTGGATTTTCCTAGTTTCCCAAAGAGTTACACACATGAATTTCCTGGTATTGTTACTGGGAGTTTGGTTTCTTTTCTCCTGGTAGAAAAGAGTTTAGACCAGGGACACTGATAAAGCAAAGGCAGATTTACTGAGGCTCTGCAGAGGGTGAGAATACTGAGATAGGTTCTCAGGTTCTGTGTCCCAAACTTAGGGGTTTTTATGGCTTGGGAACATGGAAGTTGCTGGGGTTAAATAATCAGTGAGTAGGTTAGCAGACTTTTCCTTTTTTGGAAGGCTGATATCCAGGTTTATGTCAGTGAAGTGAAGCATTCTGGGATTGTGCAGCATTAATTATGGGATGCAGGAAGGGATTTCCCAACCAGGTATTGAGTTGGTCCCTGTGATTGATGGCTTGACTTTAGATCTGTAAAACAAACTTAAAAGAATTCAGAGGGGCTCCTGGACCACTGTTTTGTAACTACCTATTGATAACTGCCATAGTTCTGGCAGGGCTTGACTTGAAGCAATTTGAGCGAACAGTTTATTCTGTTTCATTCCCCCTCTGCATAATTCTGTGGTTTCACATCCTCCTCTCTTGGCCCTGGGTTCTGTGAGTAGAACTTAGTAGAGAGATTATCGTTCTCAAATTCTTCTTTCTTGGCCTTGGGTACTATGAATAAATTATTATTTATTTGTATTTCTTCATTAGAACAATGTTCCGTTCTGGCCTGCAAAGTGGTCAACGTAGTCTCCTAACTCAGTCTCCCATCTCAGTCTCTATCTCAGCTATTGCGAGATTACTTTGACATCTCATTTGATGCATATAAATCACAGACTTTCAAGATATATACTTTGTGCCTGTGATCTTCCATGACCTGTATGTTCATAAAAATTGAGGGATTTCACTGCTATCTCTTTGCTTAAGGATAATCCAGGTACCTAAACATGGTTCATAAAGTTCATCATGACTTGGCACAAGTAATCCTCCCTTTCTCTTCTACTTCAGCTCTCACATACACTCAACTATCTCCAGTAAAAAAGTCCTCATGCCCTGCCCATGCAGCTCAGTGGCTGGAACATTGGTCCCTACACTAAAAGGTTATAGGTTTGATCCCTGGTGTGGCTGTGTCTGGGAGGGGCAACAAATCAGTATATCTCTCTCATCAATGTTTCTCTCTCTCTATTTCCCGTCTTCTCTGTGTCTAAAATCAGTACACGTGTTTACAAAACAAAACAACTTTAAAGAAGTCCCAGTAAGGCTCTATTTTCACTTTCCATCCAAAAGATGTGCACATTCTTGTCTCCTTAATAGAGAAGTACTTTGATCTCAGCTTGGACTCAATTTCCTCAAAGAATTCTATCTAAGTCTTTAAGGTAAGCTATGTGTCTCTTTGGATTCCCATGACATCCTAAAATTTAGTTGTTCCTTCTTGTCACATGTGCTGGGATATTTAATTTCATGTCATCATCACCAGTGAGATATATATTACCTGCACACACTAACTGTGATTTGTTCACCATTTATCCAAACACTGAGCATACACTTAGACCATAGTCTTCTAGTTTCCTTCCACGATCCCATTTACACTATTCCTGTGTGGAGGGCATGACTTCTTCTCCTCATATCACTCTATTCTGAACCTGACACAATTTAACTCCACCCCTCACCAGGCTAATTGCATTCTCTCTGTTCCCCTCTAGCCGTCCTTTTTTTCTTCTTCCTGAATATGTTTTGAATACTAATTTTTCAATGAGACATCCTGATTAAGATAATCAGAAATACACAAACAACCATAAAGTAAGAGAATTATGAAATATTTGAAGGTAATCTCTAGACATTCAAAAACTACAAAAAACTCCCCACAAAAATTAAAGAATAATTAAAGTAAAATAACATGAGCCATACCATCTATTAAGCATCTCTATGTATATTTTAATCACAAAATTTTATAAAATAATGTTATATACAAGGAAACAAAATATTATAGACGTTAACACATTTCTGGTCCCAGAGCTGTGATTTGAATCTTTATCAGTATGCCCTACAACCCATGCTATTTACATGAAGAATGATAGAAAGAGAACTGTTTTTATTATAAGGAAATACAAGTAGAAACTGTTCAAAATGAGTGAGTGACTAAGAAGTAAGTGAAAGCAGCACATATGGATTTTTCTTTGAAAAAATTCAGAGATAAAACATGATGACATTAGAGTAGCCACGTTGAATGATATTTATTTATTTACTTGTTTGTTTATTTATTTATACTTAGCAATAAAAGGCCAGGGTAAAAGAAGGAGAATTTACAAGATTGAGAGAGAGCAAGACAATGCGAAAAAAAGAGAGAGAAAAATAGGCAGAGCAACCTGAAGAAAGAACATTTTTTTCAACATCATCCTCTGATGGACTGTTTAAAAGACTCAAGAGAAAATTAAGAAGAGAGAAAGAGGAATCCAGATGAAACAAGCCGCTGACTAATTTAGAAATAAGGAAGTGTTAATGATGATCTTTTTCTATGGGTAACAAACAAGATCTTTGTGAGCAAATTAGGAGGGAATCTGGGACTCTGAAAAACTGGAATTCTTTGGATCATAGGTCCTAGGCCATGAGACCTCTGATAAAAAGAATATATTTTTAAAGTTTGTTTAACCTAAACATCACAAACTTCTTTGGCTACAAAGTATGTATATATGTATGTATGTATGTATGTACTGAATCCTAAATCACTCTCCTTTCCTTTCTCTCATCTACCATCTGCTCCCCATTGCACCCCTCTTTCCAAAAAAATCAGCAGCCCAAGAAACCCATTATAAAAAATATTGACATTAATATTTTATTGTGATTTTTTGTATCAGTGTTGCATTATATTTATAAATTAAATTATATCATATCTTCTATGTTCTAGAATAGTTGAGAAATGTTAAAATTATCTCTAAAGATTTGATATAACTCAACCTTAATGTCTGAGCCTAAAAATTCTGTATACAAGGCCTCAATATATGGATTCTCCCCAAGATACAGCTAAAGGTTTTTCTTCCTTAACTCAAGTTGATGAACTAAAATCAAACAGATAAAAAAACCTATATGGAAAATGTTCTCTGACACCTTTCCATGTGACTAGCCCAGTAATTTTTACTACAATTTCACCAACAGCTCTATTTGAAGGTCTTAAATTTTGATAAGTCTTACAATTGATTTTAACTTGTTGGCTTATTGGAATTGACTACCTTGCTTTGGTAATTTAATTTTTTCTAGAAAATCATCTTTCATCTGTATCTTCTAATTTATTCTATCATAGCCAGCTACAAGAGGCAGGGCCCCCCACCGGGGTGTATGCTTTGCCAGCTGAGATACTGACACACAGTGTTGACTAGCACACAGGGCCTGGACTGCTTCCCCCATCTTGCCCTGAGAGCAACGCGAGGAAGCCCCAGCTTTGGGGGTAGCAGCAGCCTTAGGTTCCAGGACCCCATGGATGGAGCTTTTCCTGAACGACCATCTGGAGTAATCTGGCAGGGCACCCCAGAGACCAGTTGGAGGGAAAACTGCAGGAGACAATGGAGACACTGACCTTATGAACACACACTGGAGAGAGAGGGCCTGGAGCTGGAGGATGGAGTGTGCAGCCATCTTAAGCTCCCAAACTACAGATAAGCTATAATGGGGAACCACTGGATTTGGACTTGGCCTCTAAGCTTCCTGGAAGTGACTGATTTATGTGTTTTGGGGATGAGGTTGGCTTGGGGCAGAAACATTTTCAGCTCCCTCAAATCAGGTTTCCTGTTAATAAAAATCTGTTTACTTCCTCACAAATCTTTATGGTATGTTGGTACATGGTGACAAGCAACCATACCCCATTCTGCATGGTAACATTACTAAAGGGTCTTGTACATATTTTCTTATATTTAAATATTTCCCAAATATTTAATAGTTTTAAATAGTAGCATTCTTTAACCTCAATTTGCAATTATTTCTTCTTATAGAAATAATTCACTTGATTTCCATACATAATAAAAATTAGCTAAATATACTAACTAGCCTTTCTGTGGATTTCTTGGATTTTTATGCCATCTATTAAAATGAACAATTTTATTTCTTCCCTTCCAAACAGTGTTTTATTGTTTTATGTCCTTCTAGCACTTGCTAGGATATATAGGATATTGTTATTTAAACATAGCGAAAACATATATTCTTGCTTTGTTCTTGATAGTTTGGTGAAGCCTTCTGGCTTTCACTGTTTAGTACAATGCTATATGTAGTTTTTTTTTAATAAATGTTTTTTTTTTTTTTAGGATGAGGAATTTTCACTCAGTTTTTCAGGATTTTATCATGAATAGGTGTTGAACAATATTAAATGTTGTTTCTGCATCTATAGAAATGTTCAAATGGTACTTTTTGAATATGTTAATGTTGCAAATTACATTTGTTGATTTTTTACTTTTAAACTGCATTTCTGGAATGAACTCAACAATGCTAAGATGTGCTACACTTTTTATAAATTACTGATTTCCACTTCCAGATAGTTTCCACAGAGGAATGTTCAAGCTTGACAGAAAATATAATGCATATCTGTTGTTCAACTCACTCAGTCATTTTGTATGCGATGGCCACAGAGTACACATGCTCACTCAATGGCATCTACTGCCCCCCGCCCCCAACTGACTAGTACAGTGAAATCATCATTGTTCACGCATGCACATTCCAGCCCCCTCTCTTTGGCTGCCAGGTTACATCGATATTGCACAAATTGTTCTCATTATATAACGATGGCTGGATTTTTTTCCGGACAGACCTTGGGCATGATCACTTTCATCTATACTTTGCTGCATTGTTTTAAATATTGTTATAGTGATAGTTTTATCTTTCAAAAATATTTTTCATATCTACTTTTGAATTTTTCAGCATGCTTTTTTTCATAACATTCTTGCGTTATGCATGTAATGTCTATAGCTTCCATAGCGTTGCTCCCTTTTCTCTACCATTGGTACCTCTCTTTCACCTGATTGATCTCACTACAGTTTAATCAATATTATTGATGTTTCAAACAAGAGAAAAGAAGCTTTTAGTTTGCCTATTTTTCTACTCTGTCTTTAAATTAATTTTGATTCTTATAAATTTTTTCTCCATTGAATTTGAGTTCAATTTGTTTTTTCCCATTTCTAAAGTGGAAGCGTAGATAATTGATTTATATTTGTATTGCTTTTCTAGTAAAAATAATCAAAGCTATACATTTTGTTTAGATACCTTTTAGCTCAATCTCACAATTTTTAAAAGTTTTCATTCAGGTTAATATAAATTTAAACTTTCATTATGTTTCTTAGATGCATAAATTATTTGGAAGTTTGTTAATTTTCAATTAGTGTGGATTTTCCAGAGAGCTCCCTGCTATTGATTTTTTAAAAAATTCTGTTATGTTCAAAGAATATACATTATATGATGTTTTTCAACTTACGTTTGTTGAGACTTGAATTATAGCTAAGAATACAGTTTATCTTGGTAAATATTCTATTTATGCTTGGGAAAATATGTGTGTTATACTGTTATTGATTAAAGTAAGAATACATTATTCTAGTCTTCTAAATCTTTACTGGTTTGCTGCCTAATTTTTAAATTAATTATGGTTTTGAGGGAAATTTTGAGTTTTCCATCTCCTCACTGGAGCCATAAAAATACCCTCTGAAAATAAATAAGCTTACAATTATAGCCTCAATCCTTTTCTTTTTTGGCCCTTCTCTTAGGAACAAATGGTTTTTCAGATGTTATCCAGATTTCTATTTGCTTACATTATTGTTATCAGTAGAAAGTCTGTCCAGAACACTGGGGAGTCTCTACTATTTGCCAGGATGAAAAGCAGTAGGAGGAGGTCCTTAGACAAAGTACAGGAAAAGTTGTCATTATAATTGGATGGGAAAAAGCCCTGATTTCCCCTTTCCAGTACCAGTTTGGGGGTGGGAGCAGAGAAAAGCAGGCACAGGAGCCATACAAGTCAAAATGGTGCAGGGGGAGGTGCTGAGCCAAAGAGGCCTGTCAGTCAAGCCTGGGGAAAGAAAGGATTGGTTGGGAGGTGGACCCAAGTGAAGTGCACAAAAGTATGGGAAGTTGTTTGGTCATTTTGAGAAAGAACTGTATTAGTCTCAAACCCAATATAATCCAGGGGAACAAAGAGCCTGACTGGCTCATGATTCTCTCTTGTTCATGACCAGGACTCGCAAAGTGAGCTCACCTGTTCTCTCCATGGGTCACATTGCCTTAGCAGCACGTGGGCCATGGCTCCAGCAGGGAGCCTCTCTGTCTCTCTAGCCCACCCACTGATGCACTGGCGGTGTGTTTGTGTGCTCTCCCAGGAGTATTCAACCTTGCAGACATAGCAATTCACGGCCTATGGTTCATGGTCCATGGCTGGGAATAAGCTAAGCTACCTGGATGGGAACTACTTAGCAGCTGCCTGCGGGCTCCACAGGACTTTAAGTTGGAGCGGAACCTTTGGACACTGGCTTTTGTCTTGGTCTTGATGTGGAGATGGGCTTTGGGACAGAAGTCTGCCATTTTCCCAGACTGTGCAGCACCTGAATAAAACCTCTTTCCTTTTTTACCAGCATCTGCCTCATGAGTTTGGCTTTTGTAGCAACAGGCAGCTAAACCCCATTTTTTGTTTGTTTACATTATGATGATAAATCTGGTTCCTGTTACTCCATCTTGTATAGAAGATGAAAATATATACTTGTTTTTTAAAAAATTTCTCTCTCTTCTTTTTCACTCTAGTATGATATATATGTTATTGTTAACAGTGGTTTTCACAGGAGAAAAAAAATTAAAAGGAACTTTTTACTTTTCTTCTTTTCTCATATGCTATAATATTTTTTGAAATGGGATAGTGCTCAGAAAAATACAATCTATTTTGCATGCAATAGGTAATTTCTTATTTTTAAATTCAGCTTTAAGAACAAAAGACAAAATTTTCCTGTTTTGAAGAAGAACCTGTATATAAAACTTTATTTAATTTTTTTAAAGCCATATCATTTTTTAAATTTATAGTAGTCGTAAGATTAAACTGCACCTGGTCTGGATTCCCAATACCATATGTCCAACAGTGCACATGTCATTAATTTGCATTACTTATTTTCACTATAAACTTATTCAACTATTACATTTTATTTTCAAAATTCAGATTCAGTCTCAAAGGAGTAATTTATATATTCATACCTTTAAACTAATTTTTAAAAAAACAGACATCCATAAATTGAAATACAGTGTCCATAAATGATAAGGATATCAGTGAATTTAAAGTTTCCCAGAGTAACTGCTTTAAAGACAATTGTTCTTTCCTGTGTATGTGCTTTAAACTAAGCATTATATCTATTATGTTATCATATTTATATTAAATTACATCAAAATAATATTTCAGTTAAACATATACCTAATGAATATAACCATCATTTCAATGCATAAAAGAAATCTGAATTCAAAATGCACTCTTATATTTTCCTCCATCCTATAGTGAAGCTAACAGAAGAATTTTCCAGAGAGAGAGTGTAATTAGCAAATCAATGGGTTAATTTCAAGAAATGCAATTTTCAATAATAATGAGAGTTAATATTCCTTATGGGAACTGGCTTAAACTGGGTTATAAGAAGGCATGAATAGTTGAAATAGATTAATTATCTTTCAAATTTTGGATATTAAGATTGAATAAAATGCTGTTAAAAACTATTAAAATGATATCTTTTCATGAGCAATTCAGGTCATAAATCTCTTTTTTCTCTTTTTTTTCCTCCTTAACTTTACATTTTAAACTATTTAACTGTAAACCATTGAATAGAAATGATAGTTTATGGGACTCTTGCCAATGACACTGAAAATGTATTAGTGATTTTATACCTTAATACAGAAAGATCGAGTATTTTGAATAAGCAAAGCTTCTTCAGACTGAGTACCGTCCTCTCAATATACATATTTTTCTTTGCCAGTTTTTTTGTAGGTCCAAATTTCAAGCTTATATGTCTGCAGTAGCATAAAATTTAAGTTTATTAATATGTAGGTGAAGGTGCTTAAATAATAGTCTCCAAGTTTGAAAACTGTATCGGCCCTCAGTTACTTACCTACTAACATGAGGAAATGAATAGTAATTCACTTTTATTTTCATGGTTTTTACTTTTTCCGTATCTACCTACAGCTTTAAAATTTTTACTTGAAAAGCTGGCAAAAAGCTAACTTCCAAAAAGTTCCTGCCAATATAAATTAATATGTACCATCAGAGGTGCCCCCAAGTGGAACAAGAATACAGTCTCTTAGGTTGTTTTTGTGGAAGAAGCTTACAGAAAAACTGAATAGCTCTGGCTTCCATACAGTAGACATGAAAACACTTGTGCCTTTAGTGTTGTCCCTGATGATATGAACTAATTCATTCTAAATTATTTCAGTTTCTATTTTAACAAGAATGAGAATGAGAACAAAAAGGCATTCGGTGAGTGGGTACCATTAAGTGTGCTTTTGTGCATAAATGATACAGACTATATCTATCTACCTATTAGTCTACTTCCACATAAAGAGCTTTAATGAAATATTTAAACTCTTCCATAGAGATTAGTTTTTTATATCAGTTATTCACTCTAAGGGAAAAAATAATATAAAATTGTTACTAATGTATATTAAGGTATAATTTAAAAATTAAATTTTCTTTAAATATCCAGTTTTAATATTTATTTTCTCACACTTAATATAAACTTGTATTTTTCAAAATTAAATAATCATTGATAAATGTTTTTTTGGTAAAGATATGGTAAGATATATTTTAGGATCATGAGTGAATTTTTAATATTAAAATCATTCTTCAAATATTTTAAACAAATGAATAAATAGTCACTCTTTCCAAAATCCCCATACCTATAGCATGCAGAGACTCAAAAGGCACACACATACAAACAACTTTATAAAACAATTTAAAAAAATTACTCTTTACAGAAAGGATTTTTTGTGAGAGATATATGAACATTTCAAAAAATCAAAACTTTTTTTTTAAAGAAGAGACTTTGAGAACTGCTTGGAAAGTGGTTATGGTTTGACACTATAAAAATATAATTTTATTTTTACATAGAATTTTTTAGTTAAATAACAGATTTCTAATAATACAGTTCACATATTACTAGAAGTAGAGCAGAATATCATAGACTTTCTTCTTACCACTTAACTTCTTTCTTAAGTACCACAAAACTTTGATAAGCTAACATAATATCAACTTCCCTGATTTAAATGTGTAGAATGGAATAAAAAGCAGAAATCGTGTTATTGCTGATTAATTTAGCTATGTGGATACTTGCCATAGTTATTCCAGCATATTTAGTTCCATTTGAGAGGTCCCCACCTCAGTAGAGGCATTTTATCTTCTCATTGTATTATACACTGAAAAAGATGCATGTTACTACTCAGTAGAGTTTATTCATGCTATTTTCTCAAAAGACTCTTCTACTTACGCCATATTTTCAAGTTTCCAAAATCTTCTTGGCTGACAGTTCTCGTTTCTCTTTATATCCATACTTTGCCAAGTAACGTTTCAAGGTCATAATTAGTATCAGGACTGAGCTAGCAAACCAATAAGACTGCAACTAAAAGAGTTATATATACATTATGAGCAACATGGCATTGATGTGAATAGATTTATATTTATGTAGCTACTTAAATGAAAAATAACTAGTTGATTTGTTTCACAAACATTTTTATATATAAATTTCCATGTACTCTATATTTTCAAAGGGATACATTTGCTTGAATTCAATAACTCTTCTAAACAGTGAACTGAAGAAACTGATGCTTGTGAATTGAAAATATGTAAATAAGTTGTAGTATTCTTATCTCCCTACCTATTCCATATTATTGATGGCACCATGCCCAATAGCATAAAGGATAAACTGGGATGTAATTATGAGACTCATGATTTGTCTTTTCTAGTGAATAAAGTAAAACTAATTAAAATCACAAAATGTAGAGGTCAGTTTATTGTTTATAGTTTTGTTCATTAGTTTATCAATGTTTAGTAGTTCTTAATTATTTACGTTAGATCAAGTTATTATTTAGTGTGTTCCTACTCTGATGTAGATTTCTTCTAAGAGCTGATAATTATGAGTTATCATCTCTCATGATTCTTTTATTTTAGTGAGGGAAGCCAACACAAAATAACAAAGAGACATCTGAAGTGTCAGGTGATAAAAACTGTAGGTAAAGAAAAAACACCTGTGATCCCTGGCTGGTGTGGCTCAGCTGGTTGAGTGTTGTCCTACAAACCAAAATGTCATGCAGTTTTACTCCTGGTCAGGGCACATGCCTGGGTTGCGTGTTCAGTCCCCAGTTGGGGTTGTGCAGGAGGCAGCCATCAATGTTTCTCTCTCACTTCAATGTTTCTCTCCCTCCTTCTCTCCCTTCCTCTCTCTAGAATCAATAAAAGAAAAAAGAATAATAATAAAGCACCTATGAGACCTGAATATACTTAGGTAGGAAAATACATAGCAGTTATATAAGAAAAATTTTATTTCTAGGAAAAGGAAGGAGCTACTGCAATGTTTCTGTATTAGTTTCCAGAGGCTGCTATAACATATTCACACAAATTGAATGACTTAAAACAAAAGAAATTTACTGTCTCATAGTTTTAAAGGCTGCACATCAGAGATCAAGTTATCAGAGCCACACTTTCTCTGAAGGCACTACCTGAAAATGTTTTGCCCCTCCCAGAACCTGAGCACACTAGGCTTTCCTTATTTTATGACAGCACAACTCTAGTGTCTTCCTTCACCACATGTTGCCTTCTCCGTTCGTTTTGGCCTTGGCGTGTCTCGTCCACAGGACTTTCAGTGGTTTCAGGCACCAGCCAGATAATGTAGGGTGATCTGTTCTTGAGACCTTTAATTTCATTTCCTTTGGAAAGACTATTTTTATAAATAAGTCATTATCTTTTTTGGGGACGTCACTATTGAACCCACTACAGGTTTCAAGGCAAAGACACACAAGATATTAAACAAAGGTTGTCATTATACTAGATTACTGTGAAAAAGAAGTAAATCATTACCAGGGGTAGTGTTTTGGATTGAATAAGCAGCTTCACCTGGTAATATGATCATTGCAGATGATCAAGTTGAGTTCATTAGCGTCAGTCTAATCCAATATGACTGGTGTCCTTATAAAAGGTGGAAATTTGGATATAGAAACACATTCACAGAGGGGAAAACTATATAAAAATGTCTATGTAATAAGTAAAACAGAAATTTAACTGATGTAACAGCTAACAGGGAATGCTAAGGACTTCTGGCTACCACCGGAAGCTAGAAAATGGCAAAAAAGGATTCTTCTACCCAGAGTCTCAGAGGAAGCATGGTACCTGTAGCTACCTTGACTTTATCTTCTGAACTCCAGAACTGCGAGACAGTAAGTTTCTGTTGTTTGGAAACCCCCAGTCTGTGGTGTTTTGTCACATTAGCCCTAGAAAACTGATACAGGCTTATAATATTTAAGGCAGTAGGGGCAGATAGGGCTTTGGAGACTATGTGTGACTTAAGGGACTAAATAACAATTTAAATCATTTGAGATGGATATATTTGAATAACTTTATTATATAACAGAAGTCCAGGTATAACCACATAGGAACTTCATTTCTTTAATATGACTTTTTTCCTTAATCCAAGATAGCTTTGCACCATGCCACACTGCACCATCAAACTGTCTTAAGAAAAAGCCTCCAATCTGTTGATCAAGGAAACAGAGCTTCCAGACCAAAGTTAATATCTTGACCTCAGCTGTGTTTCATCTGCAAGCAATAAAAGTTGAACAAGCCTACCTACCACACTCTGAGAAAATTAAACAAAATAATGGCATGGCTGACATCAGGATATGTTATAACAATGAACTACTCTCTACCTTGCCCTCAACCAATCAGTAGAGCCCATAAGCAATGATTTTTCCCCTGTGTATTTTATCCCGTATAAGCCATTGGAGAGCCAAGTCTTAGAGCATTGCCTCACCTAGTTCTCCAGGCTTGGCTCTATTTCCTTAAATAAACCTCTACTTTCTATGTTGCAAACTCCTGTTTGCATTCTCTTGGGCTTTGATGGATGCAGGCACACAAACTCATTTAGTTCAGTAATGCAAGGCTGTTATTATGGGTCCAGTTTTTTACTACATATTCACTGTCGTGCTAGCTACCTTCTACACCACCCACAGAGCATAATCTCTATCTGTGTAAGATAGCTGCCCAGTTTCAGGGACACACTCACATTGCAGAGCACTTGAATTAAGTATAACCAAACACAAAATAGGAGTGCCATCTGAAGCTGCCATCAGTGTAGAAATATTCCTAAAGCTACTGTAAAAACTTCTGATTACATCTTCAGCCATTATCTTAACTCTCTCTGTTAGAGAAATAAAATTTGGGGGATAATCACACTACCAATTATGTGGGGGCCCAGAATGACTCACCCCAAGACGTGCCTCTGGGGTTTGGAGATTTTTTTGAGGTAAAAGCAATTTTAGCTTTAGGCTCCAGAGAAACTCCTACCCCTCCCTTTAGCCACATAGAAAAAGATGAGTTAGGGACCTATAATAGGACATTATCGGCCATAAACTTTTCAACTTATGTGTACGGCAGGGCAAAATTCTATTTACTAAACATATGCTCTTATCATCCTTCAATAAACTTTTGAAGCCCCCAAAGTGCAATATTAGTCCCTAGCTCAGAATGGCTTATATATACCTCAGTCCCCCTTTTCTATCTCTCGACCTGTCCTGCACGTGGCTCTCGGACTCCCTCATGTACGCAGCAGGGTTCCCATACACGTGTATTTATTAAATTTGGTTTTATTTTCTCTTGGTAATCTGTCTCATATCCATTTGATTATTAAACCAGCCACAGAAAAATCTTGAGGGGAAAGGAAAGTGTGTTTCTCACCCAAACTTCAAATAAAATCAGAATTTTATTATTGAAGAAAGAGTAGAATAGGCAGATAGCCTCTGCAATACTATGATAAGGATTTGACATTTTATGTTGATAAACATTAGAAATCTTTGTAGATGATTTTGAACAGAGGATGTCAAAATCTAACCTACATTTTTTAAGGTTATCTCTGTCTACATTGTTGGATATGAACCATTGTTGGAAGGGTAAGGACATGGAGACCAGTTAGGGCACACAGGCAAGAGGTGAGTGTGGCTTAGACTAAGATGCCAGCAGTACATGTGTGGAAAAGTGGTGATTTTTGATATTTTTCTAACTTAAAATAGGTAAGATTTTATCAATGTTTGAATTTGGGGGTTTTTCTAAAGGAGGAGTTAAGGATGACATCAAGAAATTTCTCCTGAGACTAAAAGACTGAATTTCTCACTTACTGAGATAAGAAATACTGTGGGAGAAACAAGTTTGATGGTAGTTGTATTTCTAATGTTAAGTTTGAAATGCCCATTATACTTGACAACATAAATACCCAATATAAATAATGAAGAGTTTATGAGTCTGAAATTCAGAACTATGTCAGGGTTGCAGATCTGTATTTAGGAATCATTACATAATCATTTTTGTTATTTATTATTTGCAAAAGAACACATGAATATGATAAAACAAAAGTGAATTTCTAAAACAAAAAATATAAAAGTTTAAGTTACCATTATTGTCATTAGTATTTTAGAGAAAATTTTCTAGGCATTCTCTATACACTGAAATATGCATATGAGATAAATTAAATGGGATACATACAGAATTTTTAAAAATTATATAAATTACTGTTGTCATAAAATAATAATTCTTGAGGAATGCATTATTCAGAACAAAGTACAAATTATCTTTAAAAGCGAGATCAGAAAAACATTATTATATGAAAATTTCTGTATTTTTGAAATGTGTTTAAATCTACACTATAACAACCAGATTATATTATGTAGTTGAAGATATTTATTTAATTTGAATATAAGATTATCATGCTCTCCTTTACTCTCATTTTCATGACTACTGCTCTCTATTACTCTTCATTGTGAATTGTGTCTGGGATTTGGTTTTCTATGTTTAATTGGTTATGTTTCTCTTTCTGGCGTTTTCCTACATTATCCTGTACATGATAGATTTTCAAGTATGGCCTTTCAAGAAAGGTCTTCAAGAGCTATCGTAGGAACTAAAAAATTCTCTTCTGCCGTTTTGGATTCTCTTCTTAGCAGGAGGATTAAAGGTTAGGATTCCTGTGCAGCTCAAGGCATTGATCCTCAGTAGGAGCAAATTCTCAGGGCAATCATAAAACTTGAAAAGATTATTGTCTATGCTCAGACATGCCTTTTTATGTAAAAACAATGATTTTTATGTAAAAAAACAGAGCTGCAAGGATTTAATTTTTTTTTTGAAATAAACCTAATCAGTAGCCACAGCTAGAAAGTTCTATAGAGAGTATGATTAAGGAAAATCCTTCATAAACATTTCACTTTTTATTTATTTCTTATAAAATAAAAGCTTATAATTCAGTTAAAAAAATAACTACATATCAATATAGTATTATACATTGTGCCACTATAAAAACATTCAATTATTTTATATCTAAACAGATTTGGGACATTCTATTTTAATAACATTTAAAATTTAAGTGGTTTTCAAAAATGTAGTATCAAATCTAACTGAACCTCAGCAATTCTATATAAGTTAGCTTTGGTTTTAAATAAACATGTGTTTTCATTTTGTACATAAGAACATACTTTTCCAGTGTTGAAATAATGCCACCATCACTTCAAAATAATAATTTTAAGATATGTGTCTTAGGATAATGATTTAACAGGTTGTTTGGTGTCATGCAACAGAATTGTAAACAAAGTCAAGTGAACTACAAATTAGTCTTTTCTCCAACTATATGCATACGAATAAGTCACTGAGCCCCTTTGTTTATCCATTTTTTGTATAAAAACAGTCGTGATTACTAGAGATCTTAGAGGGAATTCTATAGGAGTCCTCAAAATGTAATTACAGTGACTTTTCAGGTGTATTGCAGTGATATTTAGCAGAGATGTTGATGATTTCGTATGGTGAATCTATGAATTATGGATGACCATAATTGTCAAATGTGTCATTTGAAAATTTTATGAAAACCTTTATGATTTAAATATAAAAAATACTTACTAACATTAAAAATTTAGATGCTGTTTATTATTATCATTGTTATTGTCATTATGATTAAATCTATATTGCCTATGTGGAAGAAACACTTTATGAGCATAAAGAATAATAAAAAACAAGGTCAATGAATGATGAGAAATTGACTGGGCAATTGACAGGATACTAATAGAAACTAGAAACATGGAACCAATATTTCATTTCATTTTTTTATTTAAATATTTTAATGTTTATGCTACTCCAGTTGTCCCAATTTTTTCCTCTTCGCCCCCCTCCACTCAGCCCACCCCACACTCCTACAATCAATCCCCACACTGTTGCTCATGTCCATGGGTCATTCATGTATGTTCTTCAAGTAATCCCCTCACTGTCACCCAGTTTCCACCTCCACCTACCCTCTTACAGCTGTCAGTCTGTTCCATGTTTCTATCCTCTGGTTCTATTTTGCTCATTAGTTTATTTTGTTCATGAGACTCCACTTATAAGTGAGATCATATGGTATTTGTCCTTCCCCAACTGGCTTGTTTAACTTAGTATAATAGTCTCTAAATTCATCCATGCTGTCACAAAAGTTAAGAATTCCTTCTTTTTTACTGGTGTGTAGTATTCCATTGTGTAAATATACCATTGTTTTGGGGGGTTTTGTTTAGCCACTCATCTACTGATGGGCACTTAAGTTAGTTCCACATCTTGGCTATTCTAAACAGTGCTGCTATGAAAATAGGGTTTCATTTATTCTTTTGAGTTGGTATTTCAGAATTCTTAGAATATACTCCCAGCAGTGGAATTACTGGGTCAGAAGGCAGACCCACTTTTAATTTTTTGAGGAAATGTCATACTCTTTTCCACAGTGGCTCCAGCACTTGTTGTTTATTGATTTATCAATGATGGCCATTTTGGCAGGTGTGAGATCAGACCTCACCGTGGTTTTAATTTGCATTTCTCAGATGGTAAGTGATTTTGAGCATTTTTTCCTATGTCCATTGGCCATCTATATGTCCTCCTTGGACAAGTGTCTATTCAGGTCCTTTGTTCATTTTTTTTCTGGATTCTTTGTCTTCCAGGTGTTGTTGTGTCATATAAATTGTCTATATATTTTGAGATTAAATCCTTGTCCAATGTATTGTTGGCAAATATGTTCTCTCATCATTTTGATGATAGTTTCTTTAGCTGTGCAGAAGCTATTTCAAATCACTGTAGATCTGAAATTACATTTATAGATAACTTTAGGCTGATTAAATAAACAGTTTCCTTTTGCATATGAATGCATATGATTATATTAATTAGTTATTTTTCTTTTCTGTGTGAACTTTAGTGACAAATTTAGATCATGGTTGCTTTAAATCTGTGAAAAAAAATAAGATAAAATTCAGAATGAGAAAAAAATAAAAGATCATACCAAAAAAAGAAAGAAAGAAAAGAAAACCTTGATCATTTTAGAATTGGCAATGCCAAATCCAATGATAATTTTAAGGATCATTTACCAGAACAAAAAAAATAATGATTTTCTGCCCAACAGATCACTTTAAAATAAACATGCCTTAGAATGCAAACGTGTAACTTAATTACACTTGCAGATCTTGGCTTGCTCATCTAGCTTCTTTATAATTTTTAGAGAGCCACTAATTTTGTACATATCCTAAAGTTTAGATCTATGAAATGTCCCTTTGGTTATATTTTTCTTAACTACACTCCATATTATGCACATATTTAATGTGTCTAAAGGAAGTATATGTTTAAATTTAGAATCAACTTGCAGAAAACCAGCATAGGAATTTTTCCTGTTAAGAATGCACCACTCAGTCCACAATTTAATATCACTTCTTCCTTGGAACAGCTTTGCTCTGCAAAGGTAGAGATACTTACTTCACAGGCTGAGAAAAAACCTTATTTCTAAGAAACTAAAATTTTGTAACTTTAACATAAGAAAATTCTTGGTAAATACTGAATTGTTCTTCAAATTTTTATGTATTTCATAACTACAACTACCAAATTTCTACAGAATACACAGTTTAAATAGACTCAGTATGTCACTGGATAATGTGGGACAATAAGTGTAATATATTATATTTTGGGGAGAGCACTGTGTACCTCCCAAATTTATATGTTCAAGTCTTAATCTCCAGTATCTCACAATGTGGTCATTTAGAGATAGGGTCATGAAATATATAATTAGGGTAAAATGAGTGGACCCTATGGTAACATGGGTAGGCCCTAATCCAATACAACTGATGTCCTTGTAAGAAAAGTGAATTTGGACACAGACATGCACACACATGGAAGAAATATGATGTAAAAACAAAGATAGTTTCTCTTTTTAACTGTGTAGCATTCCACTGTATAAATATACCACAGCTTTTTAATCCACTCATCTATGGTGGACATGGGCTGTTACCAGATCTTGGTTATTCCAAGTAGTGTTGCTGTTTTGGTGTTTCAGGATCCTTGGGATATATTCCCAGAAGTGTAATTGTGGAGTCAAAAGGGATTTCCATTTTTAATTTTTAAAGGATACTCCATACTGTTTTCCACAGTGGCTAGACCAGTCTGCATTCCCACCAACAGCGCACTAGGGTTCCTTTTTCTCCACATCCTCTGCAACACTTGTTGTTTGTTGATTTTTTGATGGTAGGTACTCTGAAAGGTGTGCGATGATATCTTATTGAGATTTTAATTTACATTTTTCTGATGATTAGAGATACTGAACATTTTTTCATAGGTTTATGGGCCCTTTGTATATTGTCTTTGGATAAATGTCTATTCAGGTCTTTTGTCCATTTTTTAATTAGTTTTTTTTTCCTGGCATTGAGTTATATTATTTTGTGTATTTTGGAGATTAAACCTTTGTCAGACATCTCATTTGCAAAAATCTTCTTCCATACATTGGGTTCCCTATTCCTCTTTCTGATGGTTTCTTTAGCTGTACAGAAGCTTTTTAATTTAATGTAGTCCCATTTGTTTATTTTCTGCTTTGTTTCCAGTGCCTTAGGAGATATATCAACAAAACTATTTTTTAAGTTGAATATCTGAGATTTTACTCTTTTCTTCTAGGCGGCAGTAAAAAATGATATTTTGTAACATCTTACATTTTATAACAGCATGGATGGACCCTAGAGAAAATTATGCTAAGTAAATTACTCCAGTCAGTGAAAGAAAAATACCACATGATCTCACTTATATGTGGAATCTAATGAACACAATAAGCTAATGAACAAAACAGTAACAGAATCTTAGATACATAAAGAAGACTGACAGCTGCCAGGAAAGGAGTAAGGGTGGACGGGATGAGATATGTTGAAAGGATTAACCAAAGAACATTTATGCACTGCCCATGGACACGGACAATAATATAGGGATTGGTTTAGGAAGGGGAAGGAGTGGGGCTGGGTGGAGGTGGGGAAAGGGAGAAAAAGTGGGAAGAACTGTAACAACAGAAACCATACAAAAAAAAAAGACAAAAGGAGAAGATGGCCATCAACAAGCCAAGGAGAGAGGCCTCAGAATGAAATAATTTCTGATGACACCTTGATCTTGGACCTCCTGCTGCCAGAACTGTGAGAAAATAAATTTATGTTGTTTAAGTCATCCAGTCTGTGGTATTTGCTATGATAACCTCAGCAAACTAATACATATATCCAATTATCATAAGTGAGAGAAGGTCACTAAAAACTGTTTATCATACGAAGGTTACTATGGAAAATAAAAGAATTAGTAGTAGAGTCCTTGAAAAATGATAAAGACAAAGGGTGTTGTGATTTTCCAACAGTGTTTTAAGCTTTGACAAGCACTATAGTAAAAAAATGAAAATAAATAAAAAAATACACATCTTTACCTTCCCCAAAGATTAGTGTTGCTATATAAAATATTCATATTTACCATATATTTTAAAAGAATTTAATAATCTTTTAAATCCACCATTGTTTGATTTAGGCAAAATCCTGTTATGCTGAGCCCTTCTTTCACGTAGGGTTGATTTTCCTTAAAGTTTATATGGCGAATGGCCAGATTTACAGATTTTGAAAAAATAGATACATGTACAGAAAGAATGAATGTGAAAACCAAAAGGCTAGAATTTACATCTTGGGATACAGTAATTAGCTACATTTTTATTAAGGTGATTAGCCCATGGTTTAATTCTGTCTCTGTTTTCAGATAGAAAATGAAATGTGTGTTTATCTGCTTTCAGTTCTCTGCTCCTTTACCTATGGTCTATAGCAGGGTCAGAGTAGGACCAGGTAGATGTTTCGCTCCATCCAGTCTCTGGTTTTGTAGTGAAAATTTGGTAGGTTTGGTCCATAAATTCTCTATTGTTGTCGTAAAAAATAAGCTATAAATAGTACAAGAAGAATTGTAAGTAACTATATTTCAGTGAACTATATATATAACTATGTGATGTGGACCAGATTCATCCCATAAACTGATTCCTGCTCAATGAGATTTACATATCACGATCCAATCTTCTCAGCTCTGGAGAAAGATACATATGTATCATATATGTTAATGTGAACATATAATATATGTAATATATTATACATGATGTTATACTACAAAATACATAATTATATAGTATATAATATATTTGTAATATTTTATATTATTATATATAATAATTTGATATAACGTATGTTATATATTATGCACACGTACATTACATAGTATATAATTATATTCGGCATAATATAATACTGTTATATTATATAACATGCATATGCTAATTATATTGTATTAATTATATTACATATATACACATAATATACATAATATGCATGCATACCTATGTCTATTACATATTGCACATTACATATTATAAGTGAATTATATATATATGTTATATATATTATAGTACATTATGTATGTTCAGAAGGTATCCAGCCATGTAATATGAAAAATAGAGACATTTACTGAAGAAGATACAAGATACAAGAAACATTGTATACAGGACAATGACACCTTTGTCCTTTCAAAATAGGCACCTTGGGGCCTCACACAGTTCTCCAATCACCAGCAGCTGCCTCATTGTATTTTCCTGAATCTCATCAGTGGTTTGAAATCTCTTCTTTTCCAAGTTGATTTTAGTTTGGGGGAGAGTCAAAAGTTTCAGGGGTCAAATCTGGGCTGTAGTGGGGCTGAGTCACCTTGGTGATTTGATGTTTTGGCAGAAAACTAAGCATGAGAGGTGATGCATGAGCAGGCACATTGTCATGATAAAGCTGCCCACCATTTGCCCATAGCTGCAGCCTTCTGAATCATCTGAATAGTTTCCATGGAGGAATGTTCAAGCTTGACACAAAATGTGATGCAGATTTGTTGCCGTACTCACACAGTCATTTTGAATGTGAAGGCCACACAGTACACATGCTCACTCAACGGCATCTACTGCTCCCACTGACTAGTACAGTGAAGTTGTCATTGTTCACACGTGCACATTCCAGTACACTTTCCTTGGCTGCCTGGTTAAATTGATCTCACACAAACTGCTCTTGCTATACTTTTTCCAGACAGACCTTGTTGTATATACACACATTAAAGGTAAATAAAACCCGTGATGTATATGTCTCATTGACAATATAAATATGCATAATAGAAATTATGCATAAATATGTATTTAAGCAAATTGTAAGACAATGACTACAAAACAGCAATAAATGTAAGTAGTCACAAGTACTACCTAGTTACAACTAGTCACATATTGTAAGTTAAAATGAAAAGATAATGCTTTACCACATCAGTTTAGTAAATACTAAGAATGAATGCAATTAATACTGCTTCCTTGGCATTGCAGAGAAAACAAAATTCTCATGCACTGCCTTTTAAAGAGTGAATTATAATAGCCTTTTGAAAAGCAATGTGATAATTTCTTATCAAAATTACATGTTAACATCAATTCCAGTCACTTAAAAAGAAACTGATAATTAATAGCCCTATAACTTTCTAGTGAATTGAAGTCATAAATACCTTCCATTAAAAACATATCATATTTCAATGTATTATGTTTATGGGGATATTGGTCTCTAATTTTATTTCTAGTAATATTGACCTGAGTTTTGTATTCAAATATTGCTGTCCCCTTAAAATCTTTTGGGAAGAATTTCTTCCTCTTTTATTTTATGGAAAGGGTTTTGTAGTATAGATATTGTATTTTTTAAATGATTTTATTTATTCATTTTTAGAGAGAGAGGAAGGGAAGGAGAAAGAGAAGGAGAGATACATCAGTTGGTTGCTTCCCTTAGGTGCCCCTACTGGGAACCGAACCTGCAACCCAGGCATGAGTCCTGACTGAAAATCAGACCAGCACAATTTCTCTTTGTGGAAAGATGCCCAACCGAGTCACACCATTCAGGGCAGTATGAGTGTTGTATTTTGACTATTGATATGAATAAACAGTAAAAACTGTCATATTAAAATACTAATTTATAATTTTGTTAATTGTTATGTTTATTCTGTTCATTGGTCATGTTTCTATGGTCAAACAGTGTTGAAATTTCTGGGCAAGCTTGCACAGCAGGAAAGTGTCAGAGCGTCTTAAGTGGACATTAAGATTCAAATGAGATAAAGTAAATTAAAAAGTGAAACTCCCTGGGAATAGTCATGGACATTTAAAGAAAAAATAAGAAGTCAACCATATTGAAACCCCTCTTATAAAGAAAATTAATTTTTGGCTTAAAACATTTTACTCTAAATGAATTTGTTAGCTATTAGTGAAAGAATGCCATTAATATACTACCTTCTGCAATGTAAATCTATGGTATACAAACCCAATAAAATTTCCATCATATGAAACATTCTGTCAGCCTTCCATATTGATTCAATGCCTTTTCTCACAAGTGTTAGAATTTCTAAGTCATTAAGGTTATGCTCATCTTCACTTCCAGACTCCCCTTGGGCTCTGATTCTGCCTCTGGTCTTTCCAGCGCTGCTGTGTTTGTAAGATCAGCATTAGGGACTATAATACCTGCAGCCAGAGCAACAACAATCTCTTCCTTCTTGTGTTTTTTGTTTTTTGTTTTTTGTTTTTTGTTTTTTGTGCCATGGGTCAGGAGATCCTGAGACCTTTCTGGAGAATGAGGCCCTCCTTACCCAGTAAGGGTCTAATGAGACTGCCTTGTTCTGTCTTTTTGATTCCCAGAGTCCTGGTCCTAGGACTTGGAGATGCAGACTGCTTTCATTGTGGTTTGCTGCTCCTCCATAGGATGGGATTGAGGGGTATTTAAGATTGTCTGAGAGCTCCACAGGTGATGAGGACAAATGCCCTTTGTTTGGTTGTGTGCCTAGGGTTCTTGGGTAAATAAGCTCAGGGAAGAAGACCCTTTCTTACCATTGATGGTAATGAAGGCAAATGTCTTTTGGTGACTGGAAAGCCTGTTGCAGAGGTGAAGAGTGGGGGCCCTGTATTTTGGGGTCTTTCATCTCTTTGGATATGAAGAAGGAAAATATGTCCTCTGCTTTCGTGGGGAAGGTGGAAGTGGGAATGGGAAAAGAGCAGCAGGAAGAGCAAGAGCAGTAAAGAGAGGTCACCTTATGAAGGGGAGCGGGGTGGTTGCTTCATCATCTGTGGAGAGGAAAGTCTCTTTCTGGCATTTTCATGAAGAGGTAACCCAGGGAGGGGACTGTGTTCACAACCCATCTACCTCAATATAACTCCCATGGGATCTCTTGTGTCTTAATTATTTGGGGAGAGGAGGAGCCATAGTCAGATAAGACTGATGGTTTTATTGGGTATATTGGCATCCTTGCTGTACTGAGCCTGCTGGTCATATTTTACCACTCTATTTTTTCCAGTTTACATAACTCTACCTTTCTAGGTTTGGGTGCTGGTGAAAATGACTCTTTTTTCTCAGTGCCTTTAAGTTTTGTCATTTTACCTGAAGCCCACTCAGAAGAGACAGAAACACATCTTTTTCCTGTACAGTTAGACTACACTGTACAGTGTTAAGGAATGATAAGTTTTTGGCAGGGTCGTCACTGGAGGTGACTGGCAGTGCCTTTGTCTTGGACGACTTACTGAAGGAGGTAACCTACTAGCGTTTCCTGGATAACTGGATGTTCTCTTGTGATGTTCCCTTGGTGGTTACCTGGAAGAGGAGGAAGAGACGATGAGCTACCTCCAGACAGGATGCTAATGAGCACCTTTTTGTCTCACTGCAGTTCTACTGCCATTAGGTGTTGGTGGAGGACACATTTGTGTTTGGTGAAGGTCTCCTTTGTGGAATGGCCACCTTCTTCGGCTAGGCTGTCCCCTGAATGGCTGTGAAGCGCAGCATGATTTCTGGCTCTGACTCCACAGAGTATGAGAAGGAGAGCTAGAAGGCATTTGGGGCCTTGATTTGGAACAGGACTCAGTGTCTTTTTATCTTTATTAAAACTTTTACCACCCCCAACCCAGGAAGGTGTCCTAGGCTTTTACACAGATCCAGGTTTAAGAACTTTTAGTATGTCACTAGTAGAGGTGGCCTCTTACATTTAAGGCTTTTTTACTTCCACTGCAAGTTTGGGGAGGTCTGTAGTCTCCTTTATTTCAGGAATAGAAGGACTGCCCCATCTCCCTCTCCTGACAGGAGAAATTCAACTTCCAGGGGAAGGCAATCAGTATTAGCATCTTCTTGGACTTACAGACTTCTCAGTTCTTCTGTTTTACTTTCTTTTTCTTATTCCTCTTATTTTTGTCTTCTTGCTTTTTTATAGTTGCCAAATTCCTTATACAATCAATCTCTGTTTTACTTATTCTTTCTTGAGTTCTAGGGACACAGAATGAAATCCAGCCATGCTTTCTTTTGCATGTAACAGCAGAGGGCATAGTTCATAAGTGTGCTAGCTTTTTTTTTTTTCATTCAAAAACTCAGTCAGATGCATTGAATTATGTTGGAGTCTGGAGTCTTCCCTTCCAGGTAGTTGTATTAAAAACTCAATCACAATCTAATCTTAAAACCCAAGGATTTATTTTATTCATTTTGCTATCCATGGTTTTATAACCTCCAAATTTACTTTGCTCATGGTTTCTCCTGTGTACTATCTCCTTGGCTTTCAGACAGCTACCTTCTTACTGTGACCCCAAATGACTTTTTCCTGTGTAACTTCACTCCTAATATCTCTTCCTGTTCTTATAAGGAAACCAGTCCTATTGGTTTGGGGCTCTACCCTATGATCTCATTTAATCTAGTTAAGTCCACAAAGGCTCTATTGCAAATACTGACATATAAGAAGTTAGACTTCAACCAATTAATTTGGGGGGAGGGTGTACAATTCAGTCCATGCATAGGGCAACTGAATGCATAACACATACATAACAAATAAGCTATGTTTCAAATTATTAACTACATTGAAGAAGGTGGGGATGAAAAAACTAACTTATGTAACTTTGAAAAATAGTATTTTGGCCAGGATCTATGGTGTTGGCTCAAAAGAAACTATACACAAATACTATATACTATAAACAATATTTTTTCTTATAAGTGTATGGGTTATAATTCTAAAAGTCTTTGTATACTAGTTTTAACAAATAAATATGTTTTAGCTAATTCAATGAGAATTTGATTTCTCATTATTGAAAGAAAGTCTACAGTGTTAAATGTAAGAATTCACATATCTACTATCTACCTATATCAACCTACAGATTAGATATGAGAGAGAGAGAGGGCAAGAGAGAGAGAGAAGGCGAGAGAGACAGAGAGAGAGGGAGAGAGAGGGAGAGAGAAATACACAGGCATATCCTGTTTTATTTTACTTTGCTTTGTTGTGTTTCACAGATAATGGGTTTTATACAAATTGAAGAATCCTGACAAAGAAACCATATCCATAATATAAAAGGGAAGGTGAGGCAGCAAGTGCTGATGTAGAAGCTAAAACAAGTTATCCAGAATATCTTGCTTAGATAAGTAATGAAGGTGCTTACACTAAGCAGACTTTTAATGTAGACCAAACAGCTTTATATTGGAAGGAAATGCTAGACCTTTCCTAGCTAGAGAGGAAAAGTCAAAGCCTAACTTCAAAGCTTGAAGGACAAGCTGACTTTCTTTTAGGGATTAATTCAATTGGTAACTAAGTTGAAGCCAATGATCATTTAACATTTGAAAAATTCTAGGGCTCTTAAGAATTGTGTGACTCTGCCTGTGCTCTGTAAATGGAACAAAGCCTAAATGACAGCACATCATTGTTCACTGAATATTTTAAGCCCACTGTTCATACTGACTGCGCAGAAAAAATATTCCTTTCCAAATACTACTTATTGACAGTGCACCTGGTCACCCTCTGGAGTGGAGATGTACAAAAATATTATTGTCGTTTTCATGCCTGCTAACACAGCATCCATTCTGCAGCCCATGGGTCAAGGAGTAATTTTGACTTTCAAGGCTTATTCTTCAGGAAATACGTATTGTAATGTTATAGCTGCTATAGATAGTGATTTCTCTGATGGGTCTGGGCAAATGAAATTGAAACCTTTTGAAAAGGATTTACTATTTTAATTGCCATCAAGAAGGTTCATGGGAAGAGGTAAAAAATCAACATTAATAGGAGATTGGAAGAAGTTGGTTCCAACCCTCATGGATGATTTTGGAGGTTTAAGACTTCGAGGAGAATGTAACTGCCTATGTGGTGGAAATAGCAAAATAACTACAATTAGAAGCGGAGCCTAAATTTGTGACCAAATTGCTGCAAGCTCATGATAAAACTTTAATGGAGAAGGAGTTGTTTCTTATGGATGAGCAAAGAAAGTGGTTTCTTGAGATGGAATCTACCGCTGATGAAGATGCCGTGAAGATTGTAGAAATCACAACAAAAGATTTAGAATATTATGTAAACTTAAAAGCAGTAGCAGGGTTTGAGAGGATTGATTCCAATTTTGAAAGACATTCTACTGTGGGTAAAATGCTATCAAATAGCATCACATGCTACAGAGAAATTGTTCATAAAAGAAGAGTCAATTATGCAGCAAACTTCATCATTGTCTTATTTTAAGAAATTGACATCTACATCCCAGCCATCAGCAACCACCACCCTGATCAGTCAGTAGCCGTGTTGACTGATGGACACAGAAGGCATTGTCAGAGAGTTCTCAGTGACCATATCTAGTACAATTGAATAATAAAATAATAATAGCAGCTGTTAAGTTATAGAAGCAAATATATATGTATGAGTCTATATTTTTATAGATAACTACATAAATTGAATACATAAATTTCTGTGAACATAACACAGTTTCCTTAGAAAACATTTCAATAAGTAATATAGAAGAGATGAGAGTAATAAAAAAAAATTACCATCAGAACACCTTAGTAATAATTGAAGAAGGCAAGAGTCACAATGAATACTAACATTAGTGGTCTTTAGACAAAAGTTTAAAGAATAATAAATATTGTATAGTCTCAAAGAATCTCAAGATACTTACTGATTACAAAGGGGAGAAAATTACTGTATAGTGGAAAACACCCCAAACACATCTTTAATCAAATGATCAGGCTTAGTATCTGTGGTAATCAGCATATCATTACAGAGCTTGAATGGTTCACTGGGAAGGGCAATGCTGTAAGTTATTCTTGCAAAATAATGCCTATCCTCAACCTAGTCATGAGATAACTTCGGTCAAACCTGAAGAACACTCTAGACAATGACTGACCAGCATTCTTCAAAAGTCTCAAGGTCATGGAGTACAAGGAAAGAGTGAAGGGCTGTTACAGGTTGAAGGAGACCAAGAATATATCACATGGATCCTCATTTGGACTTCGGCAGAAAAATAATATTAGTTGAAAATCCGGTAAAGTCTAAATAAAATATATAGTTATTAACATGGAGTTAATATTAATTTATATTAATAAATTTTAATAATTATAGTGTAATTATTCAAGGTGTTAATATTAGGGGAAGTTGGGTGAAGGGTGTGCAGGAAACATCTATACTATTTTCCAACTTTTCTGTACATATAAATTTATTTTAAAAAGAAAGGGCATACAAATCATACATTTAATTTTCTGCTCTGGAATTTGCTTACAAGTTCAACATTAATTATAATGTGATGTTTTCTTGGTCTTAGTGTCTCATAGTTTATATCTAGATATACAATAACAAATTGTTTATGTGTAATTTTCAGTTGATTCTATTATATTTTTAGATATATAGTTTGACTTCCTTCTAAACTTAAGTTCTATGATAAATTTTATTTAAAATTATAATGTAGTATAAGAGCATATTTTCAGGAAAAAATTAACATATGTGAAGACAACACTCTTGCATCATTTTTTAAATAAAGGAAAGAAAAGGAAAGTGAAGCTTTGATACCTTGGTGACATGACTTGTTAGCAATGCAGGCTGCAGGAGGGGTAATAGCAGTAATTGTATAATTGTCATTGTTAAGTGCATTGATGAGTAACTCAGTTTTACAACTTCAGGGAATGTTACCTGAGTTGTAAAACTGAGTTGTTACCTGAGGTATGATTTTAATAACTGATTTCAATACACATTAATGTGATATATTTCCCATTCACCCCTGGTTCATTTTTTTAAAATGCTATGTATTTTAGCATTTAAAATGCTATGTATACCTGTCCCATTATAATTAAAAATTCCACAAAACATGTTCTTTCTCAAACATTTAGATGATTTCCTTAGATGATTTAGGATATTTAGACTTTTCTTATTGTTATGATTGTAGTAATGGTAGTAGTTCTTAATGATCGAAAATAAACATTACTTAAATAGAGACAGCACATTCTAGTCAACTTTATAATGTCTCATGATTAAAAACCACTTTTAAAGAATTATAATGGATTCTTCTTCAAACCCAGAATATCAATATTCAAAATAAGGTCAATTACTATTTCAACCAATGTTTAATACACTTAAAGGATCATTTTAAAAAGCTACTTATACTAATCAGATATGAAGACAACTAGGAAAAAATGGCTGCACAGATATACAGGTTTGATTAATAAAATGTAATTAAGGGAAAGTAAATGAGGTTTTTCTTCTGAATATTAGTAACAGGAGCAAAGCACATTTAAAGAAGCAAATTAATGTATTAGTATCTCCTCAGCATACAGTTAAATGAATGCAATTTGCAAAATTACAGGCACATGATGCATATTGGTTGCATCCCTTTTTAACTTTTTCTTCAATAATCAAGTCAAAATATAGTAGAAGTCATTATGTCATCTTTAGATTACCAATAGGTTGTAAGATTTGGCTTTTGAGATTTTCAGATGAATGGTGTTTGTATTATCATGGTTATTATAAAAGATGATAATCTGGAACCTGCTATTTTTTGATTGACTCACATAAAATAATAATACTTTGAAAAATTAGATTCACATGGACAAACTTTCTGAAAGTATTAATAAAATTGTTTAAACTTCTTTTGACAAAAATGAATTCCAATTCCTACAAAGTTCTAAATATTTGGAAATACTGTAGAAACTTGCATCTTCTGGGTAATTAGAACAAACTAATATATAGAACCTTCAATCAAAATGATAATATATCTTCGTATATCAGAAGCTGTTTCTAAATCCTTATATTAAAGATAATTTAAGCTTATGATCAACAATTTTTAAATTTTAATATAGTTAACATTAATAGCAGTATAGTAAAGTAGCAGTTTCAAAAGAAAGAAATCACAACGTTCTCATAGTTCTGCTTTTTCTTATCAGAAAAAAACACATTGTGTTATACTTTTATATAGTATTTGAGTGATGTTGTATGGGTAAAAGTGCTCTCAGACCTTGCTGTTCAATGTGAAGTTCAAGGACCTGTAACAGCCACATCACTTGGGAGCTTGTTAGAAACATAGAATCTTGGGCCCTGCTTCAGACCTCTTGTATTATAAATTGACAAGTCCTTTTCTAAGAATCTGATTCTTTAATTTGGCTATGCATTGGAAACAGTGAGAATTTAAAAAGAAAATACTGATGCCTTTTCAAGCCCAGAAATTCTGATTTAGTAGACATGCAGTAAAACTTAGATGTGGGTTTTCAAAAAAGCTTCCAGGTGGTTCTAATATCCCACAAAGTTTGAGAACCAGTGGAAGATGCCTAATTAATCACAAATAGGTAACGTGTTGATAAATGTAACCCATCCAACCAAAGTCAATTACATTGACAATTATTTTTATTGCTGGTAAAGAGAAATTAACTAATTTCAGGTTTTCCCTTAAAAAATCATTTCTTAAGAGTTATAACTCAAAAGATTATAAATTAGATAACAGAGTTACTTCATGAAGTTTTCTCCTTAAAGGGATGATTTTGAATACATTTGTAATTGATAATTTTATTTTAATTACATTAACAACATTCTTTGTGCCTATAATTTTAAATTTTTCTTAAATTAATAATGCTTTAACTATTTTGTCTTTAATCCAATAGCCAAATATAAGTCCTTTTTAAAAATTAAAAAAGGAGCTCTTATTTATTTTTAATAATTTAAATATTTGCTAATGCTGGAGTTGATGATTATTTTCAGAATTGAAATAGCCAGTTACTGGCAAGGTCACATTTTGTTCCTTATTACTCTATCCAGTACACTTAAGCTTTTGTCCTAATGAAAAGTGAATATTTTAATGTATACTACTATTACATTTGCCTCAAACATTCCTTCTTAGATCATGGGTACCATTGCTAAAACCTGTTTTATGTAATTTTTGGTGGTACTAATTTATAAATGGATATTTAATAGGTACCTGTAGTGATGATTATTGTACAGTGCTTTTATATGGTTTTTATTTCAGCGAAACTATCTGAAGTTAATACTTTTATATGATCATTTACAATTTACCCTTCCAATAAATATGTTAATGCTATCTGCTTTTGTATTAATAAGAACTGTGCATCAATAACTCTTTGTATTAATTTCCTTCACTATACCCTTTAACTTCCATTTGTCCTTGTATAAGATATGAATTTTCTAGAGATGGTCATGAGAAGGTAAAAAAAAGGAGATATTTAATATAGAAAAGTAAAAGATTTTTAATATAGAAAAGAAGTATATTAAATATAGAAATATATTTAATTATCTAAAACTAGGTAATTAATATTATAATTAAAAAGACTAAATATATTAACTATAACTAATTAATAACTAATTAATACATTGTATCAAATTATAGTGTTACATTGATAGAAATTATTTTATCACCTTTAATCTGATGTCATTTAATTACAGTACACATTCTAATAGCTATATAATCCTCAATATAGGTTTAAGGTATTTTAACAGAGTTTAAATGTGCATGAAACTCTACAAAGAGAATTAAATCCTTTTAAGCAAAAGTCATCATCTCCACAATCCAGTCCATGTTATTGACATGTTATAGATTTTTGACATTAGAATTCCTGATGCCTAGATTAATGTACAGTTTTGACTGGGAGCAAAAATTTTATCAATATTTTATGATATATAAATTTTGGCCTTTGTCTAATTTTTAATGAAATTAATTAAATAAATTATGTCAATTATATTTCTGTGTAATCCCTACATAAACATTTTTTCCATAAGAGAAAAAATAAAGCAGGCATCCATTCTTCAAAACAGAGTATGGTTATAAGCACTTACTTAGGAATTTGAATTCATTCTATACCTGAAATACCAACAGCATTAGGTACAGAGAGAAGCATTGCAAGTTTGGTTTCTTCTACTTGGAATTTAATGTAACCACTCTCATCCATTTCTTAGGACTGTTATGCACTAATTAAACACTATAAAGCATCTTGCAAATAAAATGGTACATACATGCCTAATAAGGCTAATAACATTTATAATGATACCAGCTGTTGAAATCCAACAGATATACATAATTAATGGCAGTGGAAGTTTACCTACAGCTTTTCCATCTGCTTCATGAGAATACAATTTCCAAAATTTAAAAAGGGTACTTACACTTTTAGAAGTCAAGATTTTCTCCACACTCATTGTAAAATATTTATAGGTTTCAGTGAAACCCAAAAATACTCTTAACTTATTCAAGAAAATACAAAATCATAATAAAAGAAATGGGTTTGGAAATAGGAAAGAAAAAAAAGGAAAGAAAATACATGAAGAGTTTTTATGATAAACACATGTGGAAATACCACCTCTTTCACTAATCTAACCATGTGCATAGACATGTCAAGTTTTAATACCTAATTTAGAAATAAATAATACCAAAGTCTAATTTAATTTGTGTCACTAACTTTATGCAATTCTCTATATCAACTATTACACATTCTGTTGCTTAGATAGCATTTGAAACAGAGCTGTGAGGTAAGATTGTTCATACTTCAATTTTATAGATTAGGAAACTATGGTAAATAATATTTAAAAAATCAGAGAAAATACCTTCATAATGGAGCAAGAGAACCCCCAAAATGGAGGAAAATGGGTCTAAAGTTTAACACCACCACTACCACCACCAACAACAAAAGATGTGAACATACATCATACACTTGAAAAAAGCCAACTGTGTGGTTAAACATGGGAGATGCTCCATGTAACACCACAGTTTTCTGATGCAGAAGGGTTCAGTCGTCAGAATATTGACTATCTTTGACTATAGGTTTCAAATTGGAGAGAATAAAAACAGATGAGTTAAGTATATGCTGGCAGAACAATTAGAAGCATCCAAAATTAAATACACGTTTGCCTACAGGGAATAGACTCCAGACGACACTTACTCAGACTCAGGAGAACACGTAGCCCAGGAACACATGCCCAGAGTGGCACTCAGCTCCATTTCTATACAACCCCTCAGACCTTTGAATTTCAGAAAAAAATGGATAAAAAACAAGACTTAGGCTTTAAAACCTAGTTTAACGTTGGGAAATAATCTAATCTTATTCAAATTGGAACGGTATCAAGAATTCAACCACGCCAAGTCAAAGGGTAAATTTCTTGGACAGATCTGTTAAAATTTATGCATAATGAAGATAATAAACATTATTGGTAACTATAGATATCTTCCTGTGTAACAATGGGGAAAAGAAAGTAATGCATTGTGGAGATGAAGAACTCAATGTGTAAAAAACATAACTCCAGATAATAAGTCCATGTCACAGTGTAGCAGATAACATAGGTAATAGTTTGCACAAAATTAAAGAATACAGAGACAGGAAACGAGAGCTAAAAATTCAGCTCAAACTACAAACAACTGGATGAAAAGTGTGACTGTGTATTTGAGGAAAGTATTCAGAAAAATAAGCACTGCTTACGTAATAAATATATAGTAAACATTTAGAGACATTGGAAGCAAAAAAAAAAATAGACCTGTAGCATACAGGAATAAAGATATAGATCATATTGAATGTAAATTTTTAAAAAGGAAAAGAATAAAAGATTTAATGAGAGGACAAAAGTTCTGAAAGGCAAAATTACCTGACATAAATATAATTGTGATTGAAATAAAATAACTGAAGAGAGGGAGTAGAAAAAAGATTGAGAATTACAATAAAATATGTTTAAGTTCTAGTGATTAGAGGAAGAAAAAATATGGAGACTATAAGGGCATAGCATATATAACATAAAAATGAAAATAATTACCATCAAAACATTTTTTTAATTATTGTAATTTAAGCAAGAAGAAAGAATTCTCCAGAAACCTATATGGAAAAGAAAATTACCTACAGGGGAAAGTTTAGATAAATTTATTTCCATGAAAGTTATTGTAGAATATACTCAGGTTTTGAATATAAATGCACACACTCAAACACACACACACAAACACATACATGCACACAATCTACTTTACCAGGTATAATTTGTGCACGAGAAAACAGAATCATTTTAAGTGTGCTGGTTAATGAGATCATACGGTATTGTCATATCGAGATCTCATTTCTTTTGTTCAGCATATTTTGAGATCTATTCATGTTGCTGCACATATCAATAGCTTATTCCTTTTTATCATTAAGTGTACCTTATTTATGCATATAATATGTTTCTCCATTCACTAATGATAGAAATTTGGGTTATTTCTAATTTGGGGTTATTATGAATTAAGCTGCTATGAGATATTCAAACATAAATATTTTTGTGGACATTTATTTTCATTTCTCTTGCCTAATATCTCGGAATGGAATTGTCAGATCATATATTAGGTTTATATTTTACTTTTTAAATAAGTTGTTCTCTAAAGTGGTTGTACCATTTTGTATTCCTACCTGCAATGTATGAGAGTTACAGTTACTCCATTTCGTTACTGAAATGTATTATTGTCTATCTTTCTTCTTTTTCCCCTAGTGGGCATATGCAGTGGAGTCTCCCTGTGATTTTAATTTTTCTTTTCTCTTTGTCCTTTCAGTTTTATTTTGTATTGGTTTCAGGTATACAGCTTATTGTTTAGACAATCATATATTTTACATGGTGTTCCCCTCAGTATCTCCAGTGCCCCAACTGGCGCCATACGTAGCGATCACAATGTTATTGACAATATTCCCGAAGCTGTACTGAAATCCTCAGGACTATTTTGTAACAACGAATTTGTACTTTTTAATACCTTCACCTTTTTCACACAGTCCCCCAAACCCCGTCCCTTTCGACAACTACCAGTTCTTCCTGTGTCTAGGTCTATTTCATTTGTTAATTAATTTATTTTTTAAGATTCCACAGATACTAGTAAGTGTAGTCATATGGTATTGGTCTTTCTCTGACTGACTCCCTCCAATTCCACCCATGCTATCAGAAACGGTAGGATTTCTTTTCTTTTTTTTTATGGCTGACTAATCTACTTGTCTATAAGTGGACGCTTGGGTGTTTTGGGTCTCTCTGGATAAATTTACAGAGGTGAACTTGGTGGGTTATATGGTACATCCATTTTTAATTTTTTGAGGAAACTCCATATTGTTTTCTCTAGTGGCTTCATCAATCTTCATTCCTACCGACATGACACTGTATATAGAGAATCCAAAAACTAGTATACCTGAAAAATGAATTCAGTAAGGTAGCAGTATACAAAATAAATAATCAGAAATGAGTTGCATTTTATACACCAGTAATGAACTATCAGAAAGTGAAACTAAGAAAATAACCCCAAACAAGTGGAAGCACATACCGTGTTCACTGATAAGAAGAATTAACATCATTAAAATGTCCACACTCCCCCAAGCAGTCTACAGATTCAATAGAATTCCTATCAAGATACCAATGACATGTGTCACAGAAGTAGAACAAACATTCAAAATATTTATATGGAACCACAAAAGACCTCGAATAGCCACAGCAATCTTGAGAAGGAGGAACAATGTTGGAGATATCATGCTACCTGATATCAAACTATACTACAAGGCTAATCAAAATAGTATGGTACTGGCAAACAGTCTTATGGATCAATAAAACATAATAGGGAGCCCAGAAATACGCCCACATCTACACGGTCAACTGTATGTGACAAAGGAGGCAAAAACATACAACGGGGTAAACACAGTCTGTTCAATAAATGATGCTGGGAAAATTAGATACTTGAACAGAAATGAAACCAAACCACTTTCTTACACCATATATAAGAATAAACTCAAAATGATTTCAAGACTTAAATGTAAGACTTGAAAACATAAAAATCCTAGAAGAAAACCTAGGCAGTAAAATCTCTGACATTTCTCTTAGCAATATGTTTCCTGCCATATCTCCTCAGGCAAGAGAAACAAAATAAATAAATAAATAAAAACATGGAGCTACATCAAACTAAAAAGTGTGTGCATAGCAAAGGAGACCATCCACAAAATTAAGAGATAATCTACTAAGTGGGAGAACATAGTCACCAATGATATATCTGATAAGGAATTAATATCTGAAATTTATAAAGAACTCATACTACTCAACACCAAGAAAAACAAACAATCTAATTGGAAAATGGTTGGAGGACCTGAATAGATAGTTAAGAGGACATACAGAAGGCCAATAGATATGTGAAAAGATGTTCAACATAACTAATTGTCAGAGAAATACAAATTAAAACCACAATGAAAAATCACCTCACACCTGTCAGAATGGCTACTATCAATAAATCAACAAAAAACAAGTGTTGGTGAGGATGTGGAGAAAGAGAACTCTGATGTATTTTTAAAATTTTTGTGATGAATTGTGATATTTTGCATATTTTCCTGGATTTATTGGCCTTTTACATACCTTTTTAAATTGCATGTACAAATTATTTTCCCTGTCATTTGTTTTATTATTGAGATTTAGGAATCTTTCATATACCCTGGACTTTTTAATTTATCATGAACTTGCTAATAAGAGATGTCTGTTGTTATCCAAATGAAAAGGTTAAGTAGGAAGAAATTAGAAAAAGATCCACCCTGGAAATCTAGATTTTAAAGTTGTCAGTGTGTAACATATCAGCATTCTTCAGAATACTGCAGGTTTGGTACCAGAGCACTGAAATAAAGTATGTATGGCAATAAAATCATAATCTTTTTACTGGTGAAAGATCTGTCTTTTCTTCAGTTTGTGGGGAAAAAAGTAACATCTATAAAATGCAATAAAATGAAGCACAATAAAATGTGGTATAAATGTATTTAAAACCCATGAGACTGGATGGGTTATCAACAATAGCTGATTATTAACGAAAAGGACAGGGATCCAAGTGCTCAAATACACCAATGATAACATTTATAAAGAAAAGAAGCCAGAGAGAAAACAGAATGAGAGATCTGTACGGTAAGAGAAACCCAGGGGAGAATATGATTTCCTGAAAGGACAGTGATGAAAGCATATTAAGCATAAGTATTCATCAACTATGTCAAATGATACTACTGGGTCAAAGTAAGTTGTAGACAGAAAATGTACCATTGTGCTTAATAATAGAGGTCTTTGGTGGCTTTAACAGGGGGACTTTCTATTTAGTTACAGGGCCAAAAACATAATTGATGGGAAATTAAAGAGGAAAAGGGTGACTAATGAATTTATAAAACCAAGCAGTGATCACTACTGCTGGTATCAGCAAAATATTTTAAAAAATAATCCAGTCACAGACTAAGACCTCATTACAGATGTTCACAAAATGACCTATAAAGTAGTCTGTAAAAAAAAATCAAACCAGAAACTAGAAAGTGTTAAGAGATATTATAAGGTTATTATATTTAAATAAATAAATAAACAAAACAACCAGATTGTAAAAAAAAAAATCAGGTTGGCCAAAAAGTCCATTTAGCTTTTTCCATAAAGTAAAATACAATTTTTTTTATTTTCATCAATAACTTTATTGATTTGAGTATTTTGAGAATATTGGATATCTCCCACATGGTATAATGATGACTGCAATTAATGTCTCGGCTTGATCGCTATCAACTTCAACTGGTCTACCTGATCATGGAGCATTGTCCAATGAGAAATTTCTAGCATGAAACTTTGCAAACCACTTTTGACGGGCTCAGTCAGCCACAGCACCTTCTCCATACACTGCACAAATCTTTTTTTGTGTCTCACTTGTGTTTTTTACCATTCTTGAAATAATAAAGCATAATAGGCTGTAAATATTGTGGTATATTTTATTCCATCTTCAACATTAAAACGGCTAAACAAAAATTCACCAATTTAGATTTTTTAATGAACTCTGAAAGACAGCTGTCACAATATAACAAAATTGTTTCAAATAAATTTATAGACAACTAAGTGTGCCTAGAGCCATCTTATGGAAAAAAGCAAACAATTTTTTTGGCCAAGCCAATAAATCAGTTTTGAAAATAAACAGAGGGAAAGAAAAAATATGTTAAAGGAAGAACTTACAGAAAAAATAGATATAATAAGTGTACAGTCAATTACAAAGTGATTACTTTTTTGAATTTGATTCAATTATACTGGAAAGAAACACATTCATGGAAAATGAGGAAATTTAAATACTGATTGACATTTTACTGTTATTAAAGAAGTAATTTTTTCTTTGTTTTGAAATGTGGATTTTTAAAAAAGTCTTTATCTTTTAAAGAGACATACCAAAATGTTTATGGGTACATAATATATCTGGAAATTGCTTTAAAATAATTAAAAATGAGGAAACAAAGAGAGGGTATAGACAAAATAATATTGTGCATTATAATCAGTAAGCCAAGTTATGTATATGTGTGGGGTTATTAAAAATATGCTCTAAATTTTTTATATTTCTAAATTTCTATGACAAAAATGTTTAAGAGCTCAGTTGATTATTTAATATTACTAAATTAATTATTTAATCATTAAAATAGAGAATGAATGGAGGAGCTGTATCTGAGAAAGACAATATCAATGACTTTTCCAAGGAATTATCATATATTAAAAAGTGGTAAACATCCAGAATATCTTTATAAGATGAGAGTGATGACATCTTGTTTATATGCTGACAGGCGTGGTCCAGTAGAGTTGGAAAAATGCAAAGTGTAGTGGGCAAAGAGAAGATACTTGTTTCATTAAAGTTTTTAGATAAGCAATAAGGGCTCTTTAAGTACAATCTGTGGCACAAGTGGAGCAGTTGTCTTTAGACTAAAACACAAACTATTCATCATTAATATAAACATAGAAGACAGATCATCTGGGTACATGTGCTGGGGACAGAGGCATATGGCAGTGAGAGTTTGAGCCAGTTGTCTTCTGCTTAAAAGGGAGATAAGAAGCAAAGTCACCAGAGAAGATGTTGTAGGCTCGAAAAGAAAGGAGAATATCATAAAAAGTCACCGAGAAGAGTGGAAAAGGAAGCAACTAGAGAAATGTAGCATGCATGCCAGAAAGCATAAAATGCCCACTTGACATCAAGTGTCAAGAATTTAAGATGAAATAAGTCAGCATAGTTTTGAACCATTTTGTCCATGATTTTTTGTCCATGATAATCAACATGCATCTAATGTGCATTTTGTCCATGATTTTTTGTCCATGATAATCAACATGCATCTAATGTGCATTTAATTTTCGATATCTCTAATGATTTTTCCAGACTATAATCAGAGTCTTCTTTTAACGTTAAATTGATTGGGGAAACATTGGTTATAACATCGTATAGTTTCAGCTGTAGAAGATTGTAATTCAACATCTGGGTGCTCTATTGAGTTCTCAGCACCCAGAATCTGGTTTCTTTCCACTACCATGTATTTTAACCCCCTTTACTCAAATCAACCTTAGCTCACCCTTCTCCCCTTTGGTAACTAATTCTATTTTCTGTGTCCATAACTTTATTTTGCCATTTGTTTATTATTCTAAGAGAAATAACCTAGATGGAAAACAACAATAATGTATATGATTTCATTTATATATGGCATATAAAACAAAAAGTAACAAAACAACTAACAAACAGAGCGAGTCTTTTTTTTTTAGAAAATACATCTGATAATTTCTTTCCACAACGAATGGTTTTCTGTTTTTAGGGTGAAGGAAAATCTTGTAACATGAGCTAAGGCTGTACCTAATCTGGTCTTTAGATAACTCTCCAGTGTATGTCAGCCTCTCCCTAGTTGTCTTCATTCTGCTCTCAAAAGTCCTCCTTACATCCTCTGCCCAAACAGCAGTTTCTCAACAATATGTGTAATTAAAATGAATAAAGGAAATTGACAATTAATGGACATTTAATAAACTATTAGTTATTTAGATTGTGTAGTTTTGCAGTCCCAAATATTGGGAAATGTTATATCTTTTAGATTAGCGGCAATAGTTGTATTATGTCTATACTCCCATTGCCTAGTCAGATGCCTGAATAGTGGTCTTGGTGGTTAGCCTAAAAGTATATCTTAAGGATATTTCCAGTTGGTATACAGATTTTTTCATTTTTCTTTATTTTCTTCCACTTTAATAAAAACCTATGTACTTTTCATTGCACAGATGAAACACGATTTAATTCATTCCCCAACTAAGGGGAGCTGCTGCCCTTTGGGCAGGCCTTCATTTGTCACTCATGTTTGTTAAAAACAATGACACCTTTTCCTAATTTAGAAGTCCATCCTCTTGACTCTGGAGTCTATTACTCATTCTTCCTCCAGCTGGGAACC
The DNA here is from genome assembly GCF_022682495.2 of Desmodus rotundus. NCBI lineage: Eukaryota > Metazoa > Chordata > Mammalia > Chiroptera > Phyllostomidae > Desmodus > Desmodus rotundus. The sequence continues at coordinate 68,907,419 of NC_071388.1, read as the reverse complement.
CAGGAAGATTAGAAAAAAAGAAAAGGAAAGGAAATGATCATTTAAGATCTCAATGTTTATTTGCTAATCAGAACCCCTAATGGCATTTTTTCATTCAAAGATAATGGAGAAAAAGAAAAGTACTTATTCATATAATGCATTTATCAATATTTAGTTGTTCTTAAGTGTTTATAATAAGTAAACATAATTTATAAATTTTGGGGAACATGCATGGCACACTGGAAAATATCACTTCTATGTAATTTTTGGAATATAAAATGATATATTTTATGACTGAAAAAGCTCCCTTTGTGTGATGAAGTGATGCCTGACATTCATTTCTTGGAAGTCTCCAATGCCAGAGTACATCTGTCTGGAGTCAAAAAGGAAGAAAGCCATTTATGAGCTCTCAGACTTCTTCTTGATGTTCTAGTGTCTAGTGATTCTATCAACCCTTTTCATTTTTTTAGTAAGTTTGATACTGGCGAAGATCTTGAATACTTCTGAGCTAAATTTGGCATGCTATCCCTTTGTTAACACAGAGTGGCCCTGTGTAAATTACTGTCTTTCAGACCCAAAGTTGATACATGTCTAAGTTACCTTCAGTCAAGAATTGGTATAAGATGGAAAAACAAGATGAGGATTCAGTACTCCAATGGTATCTACCCATCTTTGATGTGAAGTGTGCAAGACTTGAGGTAGGATATGGGGGCCTGTCTAACCAATGGAGTTTAGAAAAATTATAATTAAAATCAGAGGAACTAAGTAAATTGCTGGACATGGAATATGTTGCTGTGCTGAAGGGCAATTAGGAAAAAGTTCAATTCTCTACCTGCTGTTAACATAAAAACTAGATATTTAGATTTCTTAACAAGATCAAGATAAATAAAAACAGATATTCCTTGTCATTGACAAGCCCCCTTATGTTTCTTTGGCTATCTGGGTAGTTGGTATATTTGTAAGTAAATTAGTTCAAGATCCCTGATTATTTTGTTTTAAATGTATAAAAATAATTGCTATGGCCATGTGACCATGAAATCCTAAGGGTACTCTGTTAAAGAATTAAGACTATTTATAGCAGAATGTTGCAAATTATTTTTAGCACAGAAGTGTAAATTTTTGAAATTAACCTTGGGATGGGGTGAGGGTCACTAATTCCAGAAAGTCCTGAATGGAAGAAACTCTTTAGGTTGACAAAGAATCTCCAGGTAAACTTGTGTGAACCAACATTTCTACATAGTGACTATTAACTTGTTACAGCTGGCAAGTGGAGGTTTTTGGCAGATTTACTCTGATAAGGGTAATTTCCTCCACTACTTTTGAAGCAACAGAAGTGTTATAAATGCAGGCAATTCTAAACTGGCTTTATAATGACACACTTAATTTAATATCATTCACAGGGACTATCTTGTCATGCATAATTCATAATGCATACTTTTTTGCCCAAATTTTTGAGGGAAAAAGTAAGTATGCACATTATATATGGGTAGTACTAATTCCATATCTATATATATGTTTTTAATTCTTTTTTTTATGCTTATGCGCTAAAAGTATAACTCTAGGAAGCAATAATAATATCTGTATGCAAAATAACCCCAGAATATGATCATTGTTTTGATTCTAAATGCATATAAATAAATTAGTTAAATTAAAAAATTAAAATGATTTTTTTCCTGAAAGTTTAGGCCAAAAATGTGGGTGCACACTATACATGGGAGGACATTATACATGGCAAAATATCGTGTGTGTGTATGTATATATACATACTTATGTGTGTGTATGTATATATACATACTTATGTATGTGTGTATAATATGTGTATGTGTATATATATTACAGTATATATATACTAATCTTGTTCTTGAAGTCTGGTGACTATTTAGGAGGTAATGCCTGGCATGTTTTCCATACAAGGAGTGGAATGATATAGAAAAGATGCCTGATATGCAAAAGGAGCTGCATAATGGGAGGAGATAGAAAACATAAAGAAGAGAATGTTAAGGGATAATTGGCACAATGGGGTCGAGTTTTTTGGATGGCTCTCAAGGAGAGGGATAAACACAGAGAAACTTGACAAGATTGTCATCGAGGAGTTAACAAGTCATTATTAACATATGGTGTGGTGTAGAAGTGAGAACTGCTCCACCCACCTCTTACACTGTCACATCTAAAAGAATCTCTTTATTCTAGCCTAAAAAGATTAATATCCTATTATAAGTTCCATGATGTATATAAAAATATATATTGAATGGGCAACCAAAGGGTCGCCAGATCCATTCCCAGTCAGGGCACATGCCTGGGTTGTAGGCCAAGTCCCCAGTGTAGGGCACAGGAGAGGCAACCACACATTGATGTTTCTCTCTCTCTTCTCCCTCCCCTCCTCTCTGTTTAAAAATAAATAACTGAAGTCTTTAAAAAAAAAGAAAGAAAGAAATATGCAGAGAACTGGGTGATATGTTCAAGGGGCGGTATGCAACGAATTTTAGATTTTCTAGATACAGGAGTTTGTACAACTCTGATGGATACAGATAGCATTGTGCAGGCTTGAAGGCTGCACTGGAAGCTTACAGAAATGTGTGGTAGAGGAAACTAAGGTGAAGCTTGAATAAAAAAATTGTAAAGTTCAATTGGAGAGAATATCCTCTGGTCACATAGATTTTAGACTTTACCTTAATGACTCATTTGGATGAATATTGGAAGAATGTTTCCCTTACATTTTCCGTACACTAAATCTGTTCTTCGGCTAGTTAATTGGTCAAGCTAAATTTTGGACTTGTCCCTTCTCTCCACCACAGAAAACATTAAGCAGTAGAGTACACCAGGAAGGTAATGAGATATCACTGTTCTGATTAAAGGAATAGTTGGAGGTGGGGTTTAATTCCCTCTCAAGTCCTTTTCATCAGTACTATTTGGCAAGTATGCAAAACAGATGGTTCCTGGAGGTTAACAATACACTAACAGAATTAAACAGGTAATTTTTTATATTGATTCAGCTGTGCTTGATATGGGGTAGGTTCTGTAGGAAGTACAAAAAGCCAATGGGGACAGCAGGTCACCAAAGCTAATGCTTTTATTTCCATACAAGTTTGGAGTCCATCCAGCACAAAGTTAGTGTTGCCAGGTTTAGCAAATAAAACACAGGAGCCCAGTTAAATGCAAACTTCAACTAAAAAAAAAAATACTTCTTTAGTGTAAGTATGTCATAGATATTGCATGGGATAAATAATGTATTTCATCCAGCAAACCTATGTGGCATTATTCCTGATTGGAATTTAGTATACCATTATTGTTTTGCTACAGAAATATTCAAATTGCCATAATCTAGTGAGGCAGGACACATTTAAAGTGTGCTAAAGTGCCACCTTGATGAAACATGACTTTCCTCTGAGGAAGAAGCACAGAAAGAGTTAAGGACTGTAGTCACTATTACTACAAACAGAGACTGATAAACTTAACAACTAAAATTCAAGTGTCAGTCCAACTTGTGAAATTCCTGGGAGTTTTATACTCAAAGACTTCCTGTGCAGTTGCTTTTCACAACCTATTAAATAGACGTTCACTACCTTGTTATAAGATATTGGTGAAAACTACCCTAACCATAAAAGAGCATTGGATAATTCAGGAGCCAGAAATACTGAATGTGGTGATATAAGAGGCATTCAAATAGAGAAGAGGAGGCACAGCAAAGATTACTCACAAGGCGGAAGTAGCCTTCTGCTGGGCATACTAAGCAGGGAGAGTTCAAAGGATCCATCACTGTTCAAGAGCAGGTTAAGTCACTGCCCACAGGACTGGCTATGTGACACTGCAAGGACTTTTCTGCTCCCATTGTTACATAAGCTGAACAATACAATTTTTCTCAACTGAGGTAAAACAGACTTTCTGGTTCCCAAGTGAGGATTTTATTGTTGGTTGGAAATCATCTGCAATATATCCTGCGGATGGTAAAATCTTGTGACAGAAGGTCAGAGCTGGGAGTTGTTTAATTCACAGAAGAGAAGTTAGGTTTAGATGCTTAGGGCACTATTGAATACTTACAGACTGTTGGGCTGTAGTTAGTCGCCGTGCAGTAAGGACAGGCAAATGGAATCCTAGGTGACTAGACAATAAAAATATCATCCTATGGGGTTCTCAGTAATGGAACTTTCTATGGGAATTTACAAAAAGAATTAAAATGGTTTGTGCAGACAACTAAATGTGTCTGAGCACACACACACAACTACACAACAGACAATCAAAACCAAAAATTAGTTGCAAGCTCAGAAAGGGAGTGGATGCTAAGGCAGATGCTTTGTTCAGACTTCCAAGTCTTTCTCTGTAGGTTTTTGAAACATTCAAAATGCAGGTACTCACAGCATACAATGACAGGCAGAGAGAACACAAATTACCCCGATGCCCTATGAAACTGATACAAGAAAAAGAAACTCTACCCTTCAAGTGGGAAGAACTTAAAAATGATTTGGGGAAAAATTCCCAACAGTCACTAGCCCTACCATACCTAGCAAGTAGATTGTATCAGATCTATAGCAATAGCCTCAGAGCACTACAAATTATGTTTGGGATTAACACTTATCCTACTCTGTGCTTTACTTCTAACAAAAGCTGCTTTGGACAATACAAATTAATTTAACATTTAAGAGAGAAAATTCTCTATAAATTCAGACTACATGAATCTATTGCTTCTAATCATATAACATACTTCACTGTTACTAACGTACCAAAAAAGGGGCAAGAAAATAGTACAAGGACATATTATATTGCTGCCACACCCCCAGAACTCTGATCTCATTTAATTTTAAAATGAATAATTGAAGCACCTGCTACTTTAAATATGTGATGAAAATGCTTAACACTATAGATTAATTACTTAAATGATCATGTCCTCATATCACTTATGAAAGGAAGTAAACTAGGAACTTGACTGGAAAGGTTTCAAAGATAAAACATAAGAATGAGGATGGGGGGATAAAATTACAGAACTTTTTATCTTCCTTCCCAATGAAAAATTTGTCTCTTTGATTTTGTCTGAACAAAACGCACTGTCTATGCCATTATATTTGACAAGTCTTATTCCTAAATGTACTGTACAATATTTCAGCACTTCACCCAATAGAGACAAATTGGAGTTAACTGTGACTGCAGCTCTATCACCATAAACAGACAGTCATCTGATTTTTTTTTTTAATGGGTAAACTCCATTGGCATCCACCCCCAGAGGGTCTGATAAAAGGTGTTAGTTTTCTGCATTATCTCATCTCCAGGTAAGGAGCAGAGCTGAGCCAGGGGAGAAAGTGTGAGCAAGAGGAGAGGGTTGGCTCAAAGATATGATATGTGAAAACAGAGGAGACCCTGCACACCAGAGGAATACATACAGTGTGTCAGAATTCTAGTGATGAAATCAATCATGTCATTTTCTTGAGAGGATCTCAGATCTAGAGAATAGCCTTGCCCACTGTTTCTTTCAGATTTGGAACTAACAGCTGATGCAGAGAAGAAAACCTCGTGGTGACTTGTGATTTCCACAGAAGGAAAATTAGGTTTCTATTGATTTATGAAGTCTGCGTAAATATCACACTTGGGTAACGTGGGAGAATAAAATGATGCTCTGCATCCAGAAGACTCATCTTCCTGGTAGCCAAGAACAGTTAACCATCAGGTTGTGCTTTATAATAGGCTACATACCATTCTGCCTGATTTTCAAATAAGCGGGAGAAACACTACCAATGAAAAATACAGGGCAAGGAAGTCTGACCAGCAGAGTTCCTGTACTCTTTGGGGCCAGCACCCATAATGATACCTTGTCATGGCAGGTGTATGATTGCTGATGTGTGAATGCCAAAGTTTGGTTTTCTCCTTTGATTATATCAAATGTGAATTTAGATAGAAAGTATTTAAAAAGAATGGAGGTTAAATTAGAATAGCATCGAAATAAGATTTTGGATATTATTTGGTTGCTACATATTACCAAAATTGGCTGTATTAAGGTTGCCAAAGGAAGATTGTAGAAAACCTTGTGGGATGGGTTTTACTTGATGGCAGAGTGTAGCCTGCAGCAAGCTCATGGGACACCACATATCTTTGAGTGGACAAATCCCAGTAATATTTGGTGACAACAACATGTGTGATGTCTTGATAAGCCCTGGGCCTGCTATGGCAGTGCTGAGCTTTGCTATCTTCTGAGAGGATTTTAGGAGCTGGTCTAGGGGTTTCAGTCAATCTAAAATAACATTCCTGGAGGCTCTTTGAACCAAATTAAGCTTCTAATAGAAATTCCTTTCTAAGAAACTTTAGAGTAATTTGATGTTGAAGGATATAAAGCTATAAATAATTAGACTAATAAAATAATTGTTCTAAGGTGATAATGCTAAGTGCTGGCTTAAACTCTCGCTAAAGGACTAGTCAATACTTTAATCATTGTGAAATCTTATGTGTTTTAATATTAGTGTCCAGGATTTTTAGAAGACCAAATTAGAGGTGCATTTATTATAAATTTAATTATCATAGGTTTATGGCATAAGTGATGATAGGGTCCCAGTTGACTCCTGATTTGATCATCATTTCTAATGACCAAGAGACCACACATAGAAATCAACGTTTCTTCTTTTGTGTTGTGACTTGTACAGGACGGCAGAGATAAAAGAACAACACTCCCTATGGGACGTATTCACTGTGGGAGGTAGATGGACTAAGTCACAGAATGCATGAGTAATAGTTTGCTTTGTAATGATCTAGAAGGCCTTAATGTTCCCTTCAGCAGCTTCACCAAACTTCAGACAGGTTTCTTCCCGACTGGGGGCTCCTGACCTCCCTTTCCTGAGAGCATTTACTTTAGAAAAGTTGCAACTATAAACATTTCCTCTGCCTTTAAATGTAAATCTTCTACAACCCAGAAATCTATTATATTTCTAAACAATTTGGAATCTGTCCCTTTGGAATGTAATCATTAAGAAAGATGGTGCTTCTATCTCCTAATTTCTGTTGAGGGCAACTTTATCGCCTTGACAAACCTTCCCTCTAATGCTCTCCCATACTTTTTTATCAGCTGACTTCAGAGTTTAAATATCCTTTTGTCCTTTATTTCAGCCAAGTTGAGTTCAATCACTCTCCCCTGTTGCTTCAGCGTCTCCCTTATTGCAATTGCCTTAAATTAACATTTTCCTTGTTATTTTTAACACATGTCTTTTATAATTTCATTTCTAAAGTAACATTATTACTATAAACTTAGTGCCTTGAAACACATTTATTATCTCATAGGAATGAACATGAGGGTACTTTGTGTCCGGAGAATTAAGAAAGAGGTTTCTTTTGAGCTACTGAAATGTTTTACCAGTCATTTGTTGCTAAGGTACCTCATTTCTTTAACCTGTTGTAACCAACTGCCCTCTGTTGCTTTATAATGTTTTATTTTACTTCATATGAGGCAGGATAGTAAGAAACCAGGAAAATTCCTTGGCAAGTGGGATGCTGAAACTAAGGCAGCTGTTTCAAACTGGCCTCATCCAGCACCCAGACTCACCTGCCTCCTTGTCACTGGCACAACCCTTAAGCATTAAATCCTCAGGACAATGGGATTCTGATCAGCATCGGATAATGTTAGGAACAAAGCCTCAGGTCTGTTGACCACAGAGACAGACTTTTGGTCAAACTAGAGATAATATCTAGGCCTCAGCTGTGTTTCAGCTCCAGGCCTAGAAAAGCAGGAAAACCAGATAAAGCAAGGCCGTGGCTGACATCAGGACCAGAAGCAGTAACTAATGACCCCTTACCCTAGCACCAACCCATCAGTACAGACCATGACCCTGAAAGGACACACCTGGAAAGCCAATGAATATTTTATTGAGGTCCTCCCCTGAAACCGCCCCTAAAAATCCCTGCCTTTAGAAAACAGATAAAAATCTTTAAAGCAAAGGATCCAGAGTGTGCTTTCTCTAGAGCAGTGGTGTCAAACTCACTTTCACCGGGGGTCATATCAGCCTCATGGTTGCCTTCAAAGGGCCGAATTTAATTTTAGGACTGTATAAATGTAACTACTCCTTAACTAGGGGCAAGGAGCTCTACATTCGGCCCTTTGAAGGTAACCACAAGGCTGGTGTGACCCCCGGTGAAAATGAGTTTGACACCCCTGCTCCAGAGTATGCCCAAGTCTTTCCCTCTTCTTTCCTAAGGCACTTATCTTTGATTTCTTTCCCCAAGGGCCCTTCTTTGGCCTTAGTAACTTGTTTCCTGAGTCCACAAAGCCCAGTTGGCTCACTTCTTCTGCCTCTCTGACTTTCTTTCTAAAGGTCCAAGGCATCCACATCTAGGCTCAACTCTTCCTCACCTATCCAAAGGGCCAAGACAGCTCTGCCTAGGTTCACTCCTATTGTTATGATCTTGCCTTTTCTACCTTAAGCCCTTCCTTTGTTTCACTGTCCTCAGCTTTAATAAACAGTTTCCAAATCACCTGGATTTGCCTTGGCCAGTGTGGCTCAATTGTTTGGAGCATTGTCCCAAAACTGAGAGGTTGCCCATTCAATTCGCCGTCAGGGCACATGCCTTGGTTGCTGGTTCAATTCCACCTGGGGCCATGCGATTCCCAGTTTGGGCACATATGGAGGTAGCCAATCAATGTTTCTCTCCCATATTGATATTTCACTCTTCATCTCTCTTGATCTCCCTGCCCATTCCTCTCTCTAAGAGCAATGAAAAAAAAAAAAAAATGATGTCCTCAGGTGAGGATTAAAAAAAAATTACCTGGACTTATGTTGTGTGATCTTTCTTGCACAAAGTCAAGAACCAAGAGTCCACATTGCCATTAACACATACACCAATCATCATCTGTAAGGGTATGCATTTAGTGGTGTTTTGTTTCTGTTTTTGTCTAATAAAATATAAGCTTCATGAGTAGCAGGACTTTGAATTTCTTTTTTATACTTATGTATTCCCAGGAACTAGAACTATATCAGGAATATCATATATCCTCAATGTATTTTGTTTAAATGAATAACTAATTATTATAAGGCTGTGATATTTGATTGCTGATGCTCTCAAAAAAGATGTAAATAAAATCTGCTAGAAAAAGTATTTATTTACTTATTTATTTTTAACTGTTACCCTTAGGGTTTTCATTGTTGGGAAGTCTGGAGGAAATTAACCTTGATATTCGACTTTAAAATCTCTGGAAAAAATCTGTCTCTCAGGGTCTGCTAAAAGAGGAAGAGCTAAAATATATTTGCATAGAATTGCAAGTTTAATGTTTCCTTGGAGCATTTAATTCTAGGTCTTTCAACCATTTTCTCATTCCTGCTCTGAAATGCCTGAGTCTTTTTAAGCATTTGGTTTCTAAAGCATTTTCCTCAATCTGAAAATTCTTACTGGATAGAATGCTTTTCCTCATGCTCTTTAAAAATCAATTTTACTTTTTAGCTCGAGCTTCATAGTTTTATTTTCTTCAGTGACGATGGTTGACTCTTCCCAGTAAAGCCTCCCCAAAGCTAAACACCTTGCAGTTAAAAGCCCAGGATGATAATTTGACAACATTTTGAAGTCTGTCAAAAACCTTGAAACAAAAGGATGCTCAAGTATTGAGTTACTCTTACATTGTGCTGACTCTCACTAGCTCTTCATAGATCCAGATTGTATTGAATTTCAATTGCACACATTCCTTGTAACAGAAGGATCTTCAGATGTGTGTGTGTGTGTGAATTTGTGTAAAGTTACAGTAAGCTAAATAAACTGCCATGTATTCCTAGGTTCTAGGGATTCAGGTGGGGTGTGGATCTGCTTAGAGGGACCATCACTCTGCCTACCAGGCAAAGATATAACCCTGAAGAAAATCTATCAGTGCCTCTGCTTGCATGCCATGCAGAACATAAGAAAATCATGGAGAATTGTCTCCTAGCACTCCTTATTGGTAAGAACAAAGTCATGGAAACATGCATTCTGAACTCACCAAGTTCAAAATAAGAATAAGGACAGAAAAAGGAAACATTTAAAGTAATTATAACAACAGTGTCAAATACTATATTCAAAAAAGTTTTGATCATAAATGTTTGTCTGATTTCATATTTAAAAAATCATTAGTGATTGTTTAAAACCTGTTTTAGTAGTAGTGTGAGGATCTGTGTCATAATTCACTTGGGGTTGGGGTGAGTATTTAGTGAAGAAGAGACATCAGTAAGTGCTTACTATGTTTGGCAAAACTTACTAGCAAAGTAAAGGAAACATCAAAAAATTAAAGCTAAGAATGAAATTAGTGATGCACTTCTTTTGAGAGTGAGGGGGAGAGTGTGTATGGGGGGGTGTTGAGTAAAAGGTTATTCATACTCATAGTATAAAAGGTTTTTATGAAGGGAAATTCAAGGTGTCAAGCTTAAGGTTTAGCAGAAAGAGGAACTGATAGAATAAGATTCCAGACACCAGAGTAGACTGAGTTAGAATCATAACTATATTAAAAGGAAGTGAGGAAATAATTGGTGGACATGGACATAAGTTTATGGAGAGGCAGCACAGACAAAGTAGTGGAGTTCAAGTTCAAATTTTATAGTATTCTAAAATAAATATAAGAAAGTAGTGCATTGAATAAAGACATAAAAAAGATTGATCTTGACCTTGACCTTGACTTTAAGATTGGGGGAAATGAGAACATCAGTGAGATAGAAATAAGTTTGTAAGATTTAGAGTGTGGATTGAGGGTCTTCACGCATAAACTTTTTAATGGTATGAAGAGATAAGGGATGATAACTTCCAATCAAATTAAAGGTGGTAGAAGTTAGAAAGGAATATTATGAATATGTGTGATGAATATGGCTAATTACTGAGATAGGTGAGTGAAGACACAAGATAACAAAGAACAAGTATTATGAGTCAGCACAAATGCTCATTGAAGAAGGTCATGCATATGAGTTTTCAGCACTTGCACATGTATTTCTTCAATAATGCTCAATGTCTGTCCTAAATCTCCGGTTACACAGAATTTTGGATTATATTTCCTTTCCTGAGGGAATGAAAAATCATACTTAGCACTTAGAGAAATTGTAGACATCAAGACTAGATCACAAATAATATTTGGACACAAAGAATAACCATACGGTGAGCTTAGAAAAGTCTAGCGGGTGGCAAAGAGAATGTTGGCTCTTTCAGTTGTAGGAGGAAAAAACATTTATAATATTAATTATATTCTATGGGGACTGATAAACATGCCAACACTCTACTATAGTGATTGAGTGCTTTATAATAACAGCAATAACAAAAAGCTAAGCCATGCAATTAAATGAAGGAGGTATCACAATTTTGGTATGCCCTTTTATTTAGAAGCAAATATACAATCATTAGCTGAAAAAAAACCCCTTAAATCTAAGCTCTTATTATGCTACAAAAAAGCCAATATTACTTCATAGTAAAATTACCAAACACAGAGGAAACTAAGCCACAATTAACGAGAGACACCAGAAACAGCAAGGGACAGATTTGACTTTCATTTGTAAATATTGCTTCACATATTACTAAAAGGAAAAATCTTATTGAAAATATAACCAAAATACTATACTATGTAAAAAACTATTTCTTACTATTAGTAATATCTTGTTAGTGTTTAAAATTCTCTGAATATTTTATATTTACTTAGATTTGTTGGGTCAACTCAAGTTCCAGATAAAGACCATGCCATACAGAAGTGAAATTGTTTAATATGTTTCTTACATTTTTTTTAATCTATAAGTAACCCACACGATCTCTCTCATTTTGGTGACCTTGCAATTTATTTGTTGAGAAACTAGCTTGCTTACCCTAACTGAAATTCAGAGTGATGTTATTGTTACATTGTATTCTATTATGTTCTTCTGACCCTTACCTCCTGGTAATCAAATCTACGGGCTTGAACAGATTTGGAATTAACTTTTATTAATTTTTGTTAATTATTTTTTATTATTTTTGTTATTTGATTTTTTATTTTGGCAAGAAAACTTCATGAGTTATATTATGTTCTGTTATTGCATAGTACAGAATATCTGACTCTTTGTTGTTGTTTTGCTAGCAAGCTAGACCTTTTATTTCAAAGGGGGCAAAAGGGCAAAATTTAATATATTTTTATTTGTTACCTGAGCTATATCTATGGAGATTATACTTATAAAGGGAAAACATTTGTTCTTCAACTATTTGGTTATCGTGTGATATAGTTTATATTAGCAAAGAACAATAACTTTTTTTTGTTTTATTTAATAAAAGAAAATCTAAGTGATGAGTTAATTTACAAGCATAATCCAAAAGTAATCAGAGGATTTTTCAAATTTAATTTAATATATTTATTTATTTCACTTTTAACCATTAGGAATTAATGGATTTATTTCAATTTATTGAAGAGTTTTTGTTTTGTTTGTTCATTTGTTTTCTTGGAGATACATCTTTTCACTGAGGGTGCATCTTCAAATTGGGCAGTAAATATTTTTATTATGAATCCAGTAGATTTTGGCAGGTTTCTGCTTAATGTTATGACAAGTTATATCAGGCCTATCTTGTAATTTCATTGCTGAGACCCGGAATTAGTTATTTTCTCAAAGAATCTTTGTTCACTTTGCTGGGGGAAGACAGGATTCTGTGACCAGAATCTCAGCACTGTGACTCATCACTGTTACTGGCTGTATGCTAAGGGCTGCCATACCTAAATACAGTAGGCTAGTGGCTTCAAGAGCAGAGATCTATTTTGTCACAGTTTTGAAAATTGGAAGTACAAGGCTAAGTTTCCAGCGGGGTTGGTTTCTCTTTATGAATGGCCCACGTCTTAATGTCCCCTCACAGAATCATCCTTTTGCAATCACAACCCTGGTATCTCTTTGTGGGTCCAAATTTTCTCTTTTTGTAGGAATATCAGTCAGATTGTATTAAGGCTCAATGTCCCCAGTTCCAAATATAGTCACCTCTGAGGTACTGGGGGTTAGGGCTTCAACATATGGGAGACTACGATTCAGACCATAATCCTGCCTATGTATTATTTTCTAACAGAAACAATGAAGACATATGCTATTTTTTTTTAAAAAACAGTTCATCATGAGTTATATTTGTATATATTTTCTTGGGTTTTACTATGTTAATATTTTTACCAGAAATAATTTCAGTACTTTTATAGTTGTGTTTTTCCATGCTTATATATAAACCACTAGAAACTTGCCACAAAATTTCCAGATTACAAAGTTAATTGAAATAACTTTTCTTTGTAATTTAACCACTAAATACATGCACAAGTTTATTTTTTTAACTTGTTTTAAATTTTAGAAATTTTATTTTAAATTTTATTTTGTTTTCAGGTAAAACATTTGCATGTTTCCCAAGTCAAATCCATAAATGGTTTCTTACCAAACTTTTCATGCAAATGAGAAATGTCTCTTTTAAGGGAAAATTTTTATAAATCAACATGTACTTTTCAAGAGGGACCCTCCAAAGCTTAATTATCTTCAGGAGGATAGGCCCTTATACTATAGGTTTCCCCTACTAAGTGAGTGTTCTAGGAACCCATCTGCAACCGTGTACCAGGTGGCATTGTGAGAACCTGTATTCGGCTTCACCGAATTTTTTTGAAGACTCGTTCAACTTAGTTGCCCATTTCATGACGGGTGATTTACGAGGGCACCTGACCTCACCACGCCGACTGTTCAGCAGTTTTTTATCACAAATAGTGTGACCACTGTGCCCCACCCTCCCTATTTATCCAATGTCACCCTGATGACTTTTTTATTTCCTGGATAAAAAAAGTCTTCAAAAAGAAAAGTTTTGCTGATGTGAAAGAGGCAAAATAAAAAATGGCAGAAGCACTAAAAGGCATCAAAAGTGACAAGTTCAAAGACTGTTTTAAGCAACAGAAAAAAATGTCTTGATAGGTGTATTGCATCAAGTGGAGAATACTGTGAAGGTGACTGAAGTTTAAACATGTAAAAATAAGTACACAATTTTATAAATAAATTCTTTTTTTTGGCCCCTTCATAGATATTGTATGCACACACATATATATAAGATGTACATATATACAAATATATATATATATACTTGCATATACACATGTATTAAAATTTATATGATGGATAGATGATAAATAGATAGATAGATAGATAGATAGATATAGATAAATGATGGATAGATGATAGATAATCTTCCATATCTTCCATCTACTGTGCTGGTAAATGATTAAAGCTAACTCTGTGTGGTTAAGGGGAGGCTGTAGTACTTGATGCATTTATCAGTTTTCATAGTGTAAATACTACCACCATGACTGATTTCAAAAGTGCTGCTTTATGACATCTGAGTCCAGATCATAAGAAGCAATATGTCCTTTTCCTGACTTTCTCTCAGTATATATACCTAGAGAAACCTGAGCCACAATATAAGGATCTAGCTACTCTGATGCTGCCATGTTAGAGACAGTTTATGAATGACCAAATAGAGATGGAGAAATAGTTCCTCAGCCTTTTGTTTTTCTCAGAGCAAGCAACAATCTAGCCTGCACAGGAGTCTAGCTCCAATGAATATTATTTGACTGCAACTGAATGAGGGACTTCAAGCAAGAATTGCTTAGTGATGCATAGTCTACTTTTAGACTTGTGAAAGATAATAATACATTTCTGTTATTATTGTTCTATTACTATTTTTAACCAAAAAATAACTTTAGACTTGCAATTTCAAATATTCTGCAAAGGATACTATTTAATAAACATCCTCAGGTTTTCATTACTGTCATTTTTCAGGTATAGAATCTAATTTAGGAATCCATATTATACTGCTTTAGGTTTAACTTACTGAGCTTTGCGGTGGTTTTTTATGCAATAAATTTTTAACCAATGATGCTAATTTCTGACTTCTGGCCAAGATGGAGGTTTAAGCAGACAGATATACTTTGCCTCCTCGTACAACCAAAAGAAGGACAACAACAAATTTAAAAGAAAAAAATAACTAGAACTGCCAGAAAATTGAACTGTATGGAAGTCTAACAACCAAGGAATAAAGAAGAAACATTCATCCAGGCTGGCAGGAGGGGCGGAGAGAGGCAGCCAGGGCAGAGAGGACTTGCAGCAAGGAGGAGGCTGGAGGGCCAGACAGAGAGGTCCCACATTTTTGTGCAGACAAACAGGGAGGAACAACTGGGGGATGAGACAGACCACACAACCCAGGGTTCCAGTGCAGGGAAATAAAGCTTCAAAACTTCTGATTGAAAAATCTATGGGGGTTGAGGTGGCGGGAAAAACTCCCAGCCTCAAAGGAGAGTTCGTTGGAGAGACCACAGGGTCGTAGAACATACACAAACCCACACACCTGGGAATCAGTACCAGAAGGGCCCAATTTGCTTGTGGGTAGTAGAGGAAGTGACTGAAAGCTGGCTGAGAGCTGAGCAAGTGGCATTGTTCCCTTTTGGACCCCCCCAGTATGGTGCCACAATGCAGCAACATGGGTTGCCCCACCCTGGTGAATACTTGAAACTCTGTCCCTTACTAAATAGCAGGGGCATCAAGACAAAAAAAATATGGCCCACATGAAAGAACAGATAAAAGCTCCAGAAAAAACACAACAAGTGATGAAGAGATAGCCAACCTATCAGACACACAGTTCAAAACACTGGTAATTAGGATGCTCACAGAAATGGTTGAATATGGTCAAAAAATAGAGGAAAAAGTGAAGGCTGTGAAAAGTGAGAAAAAAGAAAATGTACAGGGAACCAACAGTGATGGGAAAGAAACCAGGACTTAAATCAGTGGTTTGGACCAAAAGGAAGAAATAAACATTCAACCAGAACAGATTGAAGACACAAGAATTGAAAAAAAATGAGGAGAGGCTTAGGAACCTCTGGGATGACTTTAAATGTTCTAACACCCAAATCCTAGGGGTGCCAGGAGAAGAGGAAGAACAAGAAATTGAAAAATTATTTGAAAACATAATGAAGGAAAATTTCCCTAATCTGGCAAAGGAAATAGAGTTTCTGGAAGTCCAGGAAGCTCAGAGAGTCCCACAGAAGTTTGACTCAAGGACGCACATACCAAGGCACATCATAATTACATTACCCAAGATTAAAGAGAAAGAGAGAATCTTAAAAGCAGCAAGAGACAAGGAGACAGTTACCTATGAAGGAGTTCCTATAAGACTTATCAGCTGACTTCTCAAAAGAAATCTTGCAGACAAGAAGGGGCTGGAAAGAAGTATTCAAAGTCTTGAAAGGCAAGAACCTCCTTCTGAGATTACTCTATCCAGCAAAGCTATCATTTAGAATGGAAAGGCAGATAAAGTGCTTCCCAGTTAAGGTCAAGTTAAAGAAGTTCATCATCTTGTCCTCAGTATATGAAATGTTAAAGGGACTTATCTAAGAAAAAGAAGATGATCAAAAACATGAACAGTAAAATGACAACAAACTCACAACTATCAACAACTGAACCTAAAAAAAACAAAAAGAAAAACAAACTAAGCAAACAACCAGAACAGGAATAGAATCACAGAAATGTAGATCACTAACAAAAAAAAGTCTAACAATAAAATGGCACTACATACATATCTGTCAATATTCACCTTAAATGTAAATGGCTTAAGTGCTCCAACCAAAAGACAAAGGTAGCTGAATGGATAAGAAAACAAAACCCATATATATGCTGCCCCCAAGAGTTCCATCTCAGATCTAAAGATACACACAGACTGAAAGTAAAGGAATGGAAAAAAGTATTTCATGCAAATGGAAAAGAAAAGAAAAGCTGGGGCAGCAGTACTGACAAAATAGACTCTATATCTGACAAAATAGACTTTAAAACCAAGGCTGTATTAAGACAGCAAAAAGGGCACTACATAATGATAAAGGGAACAATCCATCAGGAGGATATAAGCCTTGTAAGTGATTATGCACCCTACATACAAGGACTCAACATGTAAAGAACGTCTTGATGGACATAAAGGGAGTGATTGACAGTAACACAGTCATAGTGGGGGATTTTAACACCCATTGACTTCAATGCATAGATCATCCAGGCCACATATCAACAAGGGGACAATGTCCTTAAATGACACACAATATCAGATGGATTTAATTGATATCTTCAGAGCATTTCACCCAAAGCAGAAGAGTATACATACTTTTCAAGTGCTCATGGGACATTTTCTGCTATAGAACATATTTTAGGACACAAAATAAGTCTCAATTAATTTAAGAAGTTTGAAATCATATCAAGAATCTTTTCTGACCACAATGCAATGAAATTAGAAATCAATCACAAGAAGACTACTGGAGAAGATATAAAGACATTGAAGCTAAATGATAGGCTATTAAAAAAATGAGTGTGTCTACAACAAGATCAAGGAAGAAATCCAAAGACGCCTTGAAATAAATGAAAATGAGGACACAACAATCCAAAATATAAATAAATGGGACTTCATGAAACTAAAAAGTTTTGGCACAGCAAGGAAATCATTAATAAAATAAAAAGACAACCCATAGAAGGGGAGAACATATTTGCCAATACATCTAATAAAAGGTTAATATCCAAAATTTATGAAGTACTCATAAAACTCAACACCAAAAAAACCAAAACAAAACATGATTTAAAAATGGGCAAAGGACTTGCATAGACACTTGTCCAAAAAGGATATACAAATGGCCAATAGACATATGAAAAGATGCTCAACATCAAATATAATCAGAGAAATGCAAATTAAATCCACAATGAGTTATAATATCACACTGGTCAGAATGGCTATCATCAATAAATTAACAAACAACAACTGCTGGCAAGGATGTGGAGAAAGGGACACCCTTTTGCACTGTTGGTGGCAATGCAGATTGTTGAAGCCACTGTAGAAAGCAGTATGAAGATATCTCAAAAATTTTTAAATCATTCTGCTTTTTGACTGAGCTATCTCACTTCTGGGAATATATCTGAAGGAACCCAAAACACTAACTCAAAATAATATAAGTATCCCTATATTCATTGCAGCATTATTTACAATTTCCAAGATATGGAAGCAACCCAAGTATCCATCAATAGATGAGTGGATAAAACATCTCTGGAACATTTACACAATGGAATTCTACTCAGCTGTAAAAAAGAAAATTTTACCCTTTGTAACAGTATGGATGGACCTGGAGAACATTATGCTAAGTGAAATAAACCAGTCAAGGAAAGACAAATACCATATGATTTCACTCATATGTGGAATCTAACAAGCAAATTGAACTAATAAGGAAAATGCGGATAGACTCATAGGTGGAGAGCAGGAAGACAGCTAGTCGGGGCTGGGGGAAGTTAAGTGGTAGAGGGTTGAGCAAAAAGAAAAAGGACTCATGGACATGGACAACAGTGTGGTGATGGCTGGAGGGAGTAGGTTATAAGTAGACTAAATGGTATTGGAAAAAAAATACAATAAACATTAAAAAAGATACAGTAAAAAAAGGAGGAAATAACCAAATGTGGTATTATAATTCTATCTTAAGACTCTTCCCTCAGAGCTACAAGTATATTAAGTGGATTATTTGTTATCAATATTATTATAGGATATTTATTAAATACTCCCACACACATAACTTGTATTACCATCTTTTCTGCCACTGATAAAAGTGTGCTTTGTAACTAGCCTTTCTGCCAAAGCCTGCTATTTCAGGTTTTTGCTGTGGAAACAGCCCACTGGTAGGTACCTGTGTTGAGATACCCCCAAACCATCCCCAGACTTTGGTTCACTGGAGTTATACTATTATCCTTATGGTCATGGTTTATTTCTAAAAGCTAAAAGATACAGACAAAATCAACAAAGAGAAAAGACATTTTGGGCAAAATCCTGAGGAAGCCAGGCAAAGCTTCCAGGAGTCTGTCCAGTGAAATCCCGTAACACGTGCTAACTTCCCTGTGATGACCTGTGTCAACATGTGCAAAGCATTGCCAAGTAGGCCAGCACCCTTGTACTGCCGTATTTAGAAGTTTTATTGTGTTGTTGTTGTTGTTTGTTTTTGTTTTTTTGAGAGAGTCATTTAGGCATATAGGATCTCAGTGACTGACCTCAGTTTTTCAAGCTGTAGGCACCTTAAGAGAAGAGAGCTGTTCATTATAAACTCTACGTTAGTATGTGCTACCTGGACAAACTGGTGCACTGTGGCTCCATGTTTCAGACATGCTAAAATGCTCTTGTCAGACAGAATATTCTAGGAGCTTAGTTCCCAAGAGCTGATCAAGGGCCATTTCTTCAACATTCCATCACCACTGACAGTCTGACCTTGGCTGTTGTGAATCAATATTTACTACACATTTCATTTTGAAATTCTGCTCATGCTTGGTTTCAATGGTCATACCTTGTCTTTTTTCTCATTCTCACTCCAAAATTGTGTCCTCCCCCCTCCATAGTTGTCTTCTGTCTGCAATGCTTTTTCTGTTATAAACAGCGTCAGAGACAATGCAATGGGGAGTATCCATACTCACACATTTAGGATTCATAATTTTAATGCTACAAGATTGTCATGTACATTTTATGAATTTTAATAATTTGGAATATTGATGAGGCACAACAGGTACTTATTAGCTCTAATTTACTTTCTTGAACATAACTGTTTTTCTAGATGTCTTTGTCTTTCTGCTCCGTTCAAAGCCTCTACTAGAAGCTACAATATTTTCAGAATATACATTTGTTCATTCTCCTAAAATTTTCAATTGTCTTTTGCCTAAATTTGATCTTCAATTTTTTGTTTATTTATTTGTTGCTTTTTATAGTCTCTATTTAAAAGAAATAATTGTTAATCTCTTGTTCTCTTTGACCACATCCTTAAGTAACTTCTTAACAAAGGATACACATACAATACATATTTTTTTAGAGAGATGTCATGTCTAAAATATATAGTGTACTTTCATTCTTGGTTGAAAATTCACTTAACAATAAAATTGTGTTATATTTTTCAAAATATTGAGATTTTTGTTTTTGTTTAAATTTTCTTACACTTTTCATTTTCATGCTTAAAAATGGTAAGTTCTTAATCTTAATTCTTTTACTTTATCTCAGAATACATTTATTTTCCTCTAATTAGAAAGATATTTTATGGTCCTTTTTAAAATGTATATCCTGAATACTCAATTCAGTAAGATCTCTCTCTCAAATTTACTTTATTTTCCACTTAATTCTAATTATGTGTTTTCTTATGTCTTCTATTTTTTCCTACTAGAAATTTTGTCATTATAATGTTAGATATGCTGTATTTTTAAAACTGCTTATTCTGTTTTCCTCCTAATTTTCATTTGTATCTATTCAATTTTGGGGGTATTTTATCAATGTATCTTTCAACTCTTTATTTTTGTTAATGCTCATATTTTTTTTTTTTACTTCTCAGGAACACTTTCATGTTTTCTAAATGTTATTCCTTTATAACTTTTTTCTTGAATGCACATATCTAATCTCTGTGGATTGTATTTATAGCTTACTTAATGTTTTCCTGTTTCACTTCTATTTCTACCAGGTTTTTTTTCTTTCTGTTTGTTTTGTTCCTTGTCTTGAGTGTTCAGCCTTCTCTCACACACCTTGTATTTAAGAACACAATAGTTTCTGTCAAAGAGCTTACAGAATATTTCAGAACACATTTCTATTTGTTGACAAATTGCAAATAGAAACTGAATAAAAAAAGGAATACATAACCTTAATTTAAATATATTAGAAATAAGTGAGTAATTAGGGGACCAACATCTAGAGAATAGGGTATGATATATGTTACCCTTTTACCTCTTAAGGTGACCACTAATTATGAAATTCATTTAAAAAATTGAACAGTGTTTTCAACTGTCTCAGGATCAAATGGCCTATGTGAAAGCTTACAGTCTGTCAGAGATGGTTTCCTATACTCACACAGGTTTTGTGTTGAGATTCCAAAGGCCTATATCTTAGGAAGGAGGGTAAATAGGAAATGCATTAAAACCAATGGATTATTGCCCAACTATAAACTCTTTAAGTCCCTGAATGGAATAAGTAGATTTGATATTTCTAGGACATTTGGCCTAGCCAATTAGAGGAGTAAATTGTATTAAAGGAAAGTAACATTATCTGTAAGTATATTGGATATGCACTATAATTTTTCATATATGAGGTATAGAATTGAATAAAAATAGCTAAAAGATACATCACATTAATAAAAAAGAAGATAATAGGAATAGCAATATCAGAGTTAAATAGCATATGTTAATTGTTAGGATTATTACTGAAATGGTATTATAAATTACATAACTAAATTTGATGACAGATGAAATTGTTATATTAGATCAAATTTGTAATTATTTAGGAAATAAAATTTATATTATAAAAACTCACAAAGAAAATTTCATGGCTACTTGGACCTAGCAGTGAATTATACAAGACAATTATGAAATTATGCCAATGCTATAAAAATTCCTTCCAGAGAATGAAAAATTAAGGAATATTTCCCATTGCATTTTATAAGACCAGTACAAAAATTAATACTGAAACATTTACAAGAAAGGAAATTATCAATTACAGGAAATTATCATGACCACAAGTATGTATATATATATATATATGTATATATATATATATATATCATACATATATATATACATATCACACAAGTATATATATATGTGTGTGTGTATATATATACTTGTAAACTGAACCTAATGTGGCTTTTATATATACTTGTGTCTGTGTGTGTGTGTGTATATATATATATATATACATATATATATATATACCTGTAAACTGAATCTAATGTGCCTTTTATAAACATAACCAAGTATTATCAAATATGTATTTTATTTGTTTAATAAGTGAAAGAAAAATATTTTCTTACACATATTATGGAACTTAACCATGTAATTTATCTAACAGTCTGTTTCTCTTTGGAGACAATATTGGAAAGACTAAGATATCTAGACATAGACATTTCAGTAATCTTCTTGTAGGCTATGTTACTGATTTACATATTTTCAGTCTTGAGCAAATGTCCTTGCATAATAAAAGGCAAGTATCTGACAGATGACATTCTTTTTGCCAAGACTTATAGGTAGAGCTATATATAACAATGGGAAAATGTGTCATCGGATTAGATTTATCAACTTACCTACGTGTTCTTTTTATTATTTCATTATATCTGTATTTTTAAAGCATTTTTTACCTTTTTCTAAATGAAAACAAACTGAACTGATTCTGTGGAAAGGATCTGAGAAAATGAAAAGCAACAAAGCAATTTAACTACCTTACTGTTATTGCTAGTACTCTAATCGGAGGTGCAGAGACTGCAAGGTTATTTATGAGGGTAAACCAAAATGAAATAATATACAAATGCATTGTCAGTAGCTCATTTCTTTGGAACCTATAATTTGGCCAGAGAAAGTCCATTTATATTGAATTACAAACGATCTCTAGGGAAATTGATATGAAATCAAAGTCAATGTATGTGGGAAAGCTCTCAGAATTTGCTTCCAGCATCACCAAAGTATTTACTGGGACTCAGAACCCCAGGATGGGAAGGAGTTTCACAAGATATTACTGATTCCTTGGAAATCATACAAAGATAACACCTTCTCATGGGCTCTTTAAATGGTAGATTCATTGGAAAGTGTGCAGTATAAATGGTTCCAAATACAATTCAAATTTCCAATTTCTTGTCAATTTCTTAGTGGGACTTTTACATTTGAATTATACTTAAAAGTAGGGATAGAAAAACAAAAATATAATTCCATGCTAACCATTTCATATTGAATCTATCATGCATTCTTTGCAATATATTAGGCTTTCAGGTGTTCTATAACAAATGAAAATATATGGTATTTTCCCTTGAAGAGAATGTGTGTGTGTGTATACATACACATACTTATACACACAGGATCTGGCAGAAGGAACATCTGCTTGCATGTGGTTGGTTGGGTAGTAATACGGGTGTAATAATGTATAGCTTTATTCTGAACATTTCACCTAAAATACCATATGGTGTGGCTGAGTGTATATTGTTGTGTTACAGAATTACATGCTTATGATTTTGTAATTTAAAAAGGGGCATTATGTGGTCGGACCCCGCATACACACCCCCCCACATGTAAACTCCAGTTGTTGTTTTTTTTTTCTCCAGAGAACTTACTTTAAACCTTTTCTAACTTTTTTGTGCTCTCCACTTCACATGTACAGTTCTGTCAGAGAAACTAATTCTGCACTTGTTTGGTAACATTCACACATTTTGGTAAGAACTCACTTTCCATCCTCTCTCTCACAAATCTTATTGCCTCTTCACTTCTTTTCATCCTTTTCCATGATCTCAGAAGAATATTTATCATTTTTCTCTCCAAGGCAAATCACTCTGCTCTGTCTTGGAAACTATCTTTCCTCTTAAGGGTTTTGATTTTAATATCACTTCCACCTTGGCATTTCATGCTCTACATCTCCACTGAAATTTTTTCACTTACTTTTTAAACTTATTTAATTCTCTGAGATCCTGATAAAATCTTTTAGTCAACTCTTCAACCATTCATTCTCTCTTTTTTTTCACATTTTAAATTTATTTTTTAGTTTTCCTTTTTTGTAAACAAGTCATTGATTAAATAATGCAACACCTTAAGTTCCAGAAAACAGCATGGTTTTCCAGCCTTCTGTGTTAATGGTGCGCGCTCAATCTATTACATAAGATTAATACAAGCTTTGCTTTTTGTGGTGTAGTGAGACAACATTAACGATTCCAATTTCGATTGGTTGAAACACAAGTATAATAATCCTTGAATGTGATCACACCTATGTAAGACACGAGTTTGAATCCATTATTCTGAGACTTAACGTCGTGCTGTAGTCCATCCATCTTCATCAGTGTCATTTTTAGTAGGATGAAAAGACTTCTTATCTTTCTCAGCTCTCCAAGAGGCCTTCTCCTTTTCACCTTCTCTTTCTTGTTCTCAGCTCTTTCACCAACTCTTCAAAGAGCTGGAGAAGAAACACAACCAGGGGTATCCTGCTCTTCTGCCAGGTCATCTTTCCCGTCATCATTGTGTCTCCAGGAACTTGCTTCTTCACGCTTTGATCAACGGTCAGAGACCTGGGGATGGCTGTCATCCCGTCTTTCTCTTGGATCACGGGGATCGTCTCTATCCCTACCGTCAGGGCGACTTGAATCTCTCCAGCTCGAAGCTTCCCCAGCTGGTCCTCTTCTCCAGTCACCTTCATCCCTAGGTCGTCTGAAAGGATCCTCTTGATCCCCACTTCTCTCTCTGTCCATTCATTCTCTTTTAATCATTAAAAGATCAGCCCATACTTATTGCTGTCATTTCATCACTATACACTTAATTTTTTGTTCTTCAACAATAATACTTTGTTTTTCAATCCTGTGTTTTAACTACTCTTAATGGGGCAGAGATTCAGAGTACCAGAGACATTTCTACTCCCTTGTATTTAGAAAAAAGAAATGCAATCATTTGTCATCCTTTCCTTTGCCATAGCTGTTATTTTCTTGTTTCATTCATCTTCAATTTAGCATTACATCCAACATCTTTGTTTAAAATCTTCAATCACTAGATATGAAGGATCAGAACTGCTTTCTAATTGTTGAGCCAACATTAATCTGTATGCCTTTCAATTCATTATGCACAGTTACTAAATGAATTTTTCTGAATCATCAATCTAAAAATAGTGTAATGTAGATTATCTCTACTGAATTCCCATTGTCTACAGAACAAAGACTAAAATAAATTGACTTTTTTTCAGGAACTCCATGATTTGACTCCAAATCACCTTCCTGATTTTACTTTTCCTACCTTTTTTTTCCCATGAACCCTATAATTCTGCCCATAATATTTGCTCATATTCATGCATTTGCTCCCATTTTTCTAACATCAAATATCTCTCCATCCTTTCTAGCACAATTCTAGTTCCTCTGACTTCATTAATCATTTCCTGATAATTTAGGAAGAATATATTTACTTTTTTTAACTTCTGTCATATTTTACCTAAATATTTTTTCTTTAAAAACATTTCATTTCTTATAAAATGTTGATTGTTGATAATGTTTGTGCATTATCAGCCACATAAACATAAAATTGCAAAAATAACATTTTGTATCACATTTTAAATATAATAAATCATAATGTCTTATATTAATGTAATATTTTGATTGATGATAAGATTTTTCTCATTTTCCTCTCTACAGATTCATTTATTAGATCATTCAAATGTGTAACTTATCAACTGTGCTGTCAATTAATCTAAGTTGAAACAATATTAGTTGTTTTTGGAAAATGTAAGGTTATAAAATATACTTTTTGGTAATTTTTGATGTGATAAAAGTACTTCTGCTAATATAATTTAATAAGAATATTTGATTTTTAAAACTGTTGAGTTTTGATAATTTTCTATATATCTTAGCTTCAAGTCCTTTATCATATATGTGTTTTCAAATATTTTTCCAATATGCACTTTATATTTTTATTCTTTTAGCAGAATCTTTAATAGAGAATTTTTTAAACTGAAAGCTAATTTATCGTGGTTTTTATTTATGGATTATATTGATGGTATTATGGCTAAGAACTCTTCACCAAAGCCCAGTCATTAAGATTTTCTCCTTGCCCTGGCTGGTGTGGCTCAATGAACTGAGCACCAGCCTGCAAAGCAAAAGGTTGCTGTTTCAATTCCCCACCAGGGCACATGCCTGGGTGTGGGCCAGGTCATGCAAAAAACAACCAATCGATGTTTCTCTCATACACTGATGTTTCTCTCTTTCTCTTCTCCCTCCTTCCCCTCTCTCTAAAAATTAAAAAAAGAAAATGTTTAACAATATTTTCTCCTATTTTTATTAAAGTTTTATATTTTTATGTTTTACATTTAAATTTATAATTCATTTTGAATTAATTTTTGTGAGGTTATAAGGTTTATGTTGAAGTTATTTTTCTTTTCTCTTCACTCTTCTCTTCCCTTACCCTCTGCACCCCTCCCATCCATCCTTTTATTTTTCTTTTTTAAAATATAGTTATTCTATTGTTCTAGCACCATTCATTGAAATGACAATCCTTCTTCCTTTGAATTACTTTTGCACCATAGTATAAAATTAGTTGCCCATACTTATATCTATTTCTGAGTTCTTTATTATGTTCCATTGATCTGTGGGTTTATTTATCTACAAATACCACACACTCTTGGCTACTGTAGCTGTATAAAAAATACTAAAATTTAGAATCATTTCTCCCATATTTTCATTTTGAAAAATATCAGTGATTGTAGTTACTTTGATTTTTAAAATTAATTTTAGAATAACATTATCAACGTTTACATAATATTATTAAAATTTTGATGAGAGAGAACTGATATATCCATTATGTAGAAACTATATTTCGTACAATATATCTCCTCATTTATTTGTCATCTTATTTCTTTCAACAGTATTTTGTAATTTTTAGCATATAGGTCCTGTACATATTTCGTTATATTTATGTGTAAGTATTCCTTTTGGGGGTTATATAAATAGTATTGTACATTTAATTTTTGTTTCTGTGTGTTCATTGCAAAATATGTAAGTACAATTGCTTTTTAATGTTGATGTTATGTCCTCCATCTTGATCAACTCAGTTATTAGTTGTAGGGGTTATTTGTAGGTTCTTTGGGATTTTCAACATAAACAATCATGTCATCTGCAAATATTTTACCTATAGATATAAGTTAATAGTTATATGTCTCTGTCATATTGTAAGTTTGAGAGTTGTATCATACATCTTCTATATTAATTTTTTTAAATGTGTAAGGAATGAAAACTACTGTTAAATATTAATGGCCCCCAATAAATAATCTTGAATGAATTGGGTGAAATTTCCTAATTATCTCATTCATCTATATAGCATATAGTGCAGTAGTGTGAATTATGAATTAATTTTTTATATTGTATGTAAAACTGCAATATTTGGAAAATTTCCCAGCAGTAGGCAAAATGACATCTGCAGCAAATTCTGTGGATCTCTGATATGATATAACAACCCAATTTATTATGAATCTTACTTATCAGATCCTCGGTTGCATCATTTGCCAGTTATCCTGGTGCTACCCATACTGAGTGAATTGCCCAAGCACTGTAATAACTTTAAAAAATGTGAATTTCATGCTTTCATTTCAAATTTACTGAAATGATATTTCTGAGGATGTGGAATCATATTTTTAAAAAAGCTCTTCAGTTTCTAAAAGGATGAATATTGCCAATTTCCATTTATACATTTATGAAATAACATGATTAAGGAAATAAAGGATAGATTAGTAATTGCTAAATTTTAGAGGTAGACAGTAAGGATAGAATGTGACTTTAAAGAATTAGCATGCATTATTCTTGTGATGTAACAGTTAAATACATTGAGTGTGGTAAAGGTTACCTGAGTCTACACATATAATGACATTTGATGCACACACACACTAAGGCATGTAGAACTGCTGAAATCAGAGCAAGCATCGTGGATTGTGCCAACGTCAATTTTCTTGTTTTGATACACTATAGTGATGCAAGATGTTAACACTGGAGATCCTGGGTGAAGGATGCATGACAGCTGTCTATATCTCTTTAAAATGTCTTGTGATGCTCTAATGACTTAAAAAAGTAAAGTTTAAAAACAAAACCAAGAAAATCTCAGGTAACTTTTATACAATATCTTGACTCTACCATGAATGGTATTAGGGAACGTCTGCACAGGAAGCTTTTGTGGTAATTCATGAGAAAGTTGCATAAATACTTTGCTTTTAGTGGTAAAAATCTTGTAATACTGTTATCAAAGAAATGTAATTTTAGTTGCAGTGTTTGAGTAGTACAGAATCACTGTCAGGCATACGTTAGAAACACACTGCTTAATTTAAAATTAATCCACACATCTCGTTCTGCTCCATAGTGGACTGCCTAGACCTTTCATTCTAGTGATAGATAAAATTTATCTCAAACTCCTGAGACTTATAGACGGTATGTCCAAGGTAGGCTATAATTAATAGTCATTTTATTATGGATGAAGATCACTGGATTTGCATGATTATTCTTTTATTGCAAATGTGTAATCCACATTTGATCTTATGAAGTGACATCTTTGATTCTCTGGTTTATAATCGCAATGGGAGCTATTCCTTAGCAGTCAGTAACAAGATGTACCAACAAGATGAACATGAGTGCACGATGTCATTCTTAGTTATAAAAACAACAATACTGGGATTCATGGTGGGAAGAACAATGTGTTGATAGCATGAGACAAATCTCCCATTATATTCAGAGTCTTACATGGTTAAAATCTTTTGTGGGTACCACATTTAGTTTTGGCTCTGCAACTTAAAAGGGAACTCAGAGAGGATTAAAAGAGAGTTCCATAAGTGATTTAAGGATTAAAAATATGACCTCTAAAAGAAGGTTAAAGGGACTGTAATTATTTAGCCTGAAGACTAGGAAGCCAAGAGATAAGTTAGAATTATCTGTTAAGGATATGACAGACAATTATACAGAGAAAGCTAAACTGTGTTCCCTAATTCCTCTAAATATGCCCAGGAGAACTGAAAATAAGTTGCAGCATAAGGGATTTAAATTATATTTTAAATGCAATTTCAAGAAAATTGTCTTTTAGATATTTAAAATTGTCTATGGATATTGTAGCAATTCCATTATGAAAGCAATTAAAAATAATATTTAATCAAAAGGCATCCAATTGAGTTTACCTACTTGTAGGAGCACTGAGGGTGAAGGGACTTTTAAGTCATAGAAACCCCTGAGGGAAGAGTTGCTCTAAATGATGTCAATCATGTTAAACAACAACAACAAAAACGCAACAAAAACAGCCATCAAAGGCACTTACCTAAATCACATAAATCAGGCATATCTCTTCTGCAATTGTGGATGGTTTTGGGCATCAAATGAAGGTAAAGGGAGTTAATCTTATGCAAAATTATGCTGTCTACAAAGTTTATTGTCTTGCCTTCACCTCCTGTATAGCATGTTTTCTCTCTGCAGACTTTAGGAGTCCAGTGTCTTCCTATTCTTCCTGTCTATTCTCCTGTCACTGTGGAATCATTTATTCATTAGTCTATAAATGTGTGCTGTCTAACATACTGTAAGCATTATGGTGACTAGTGATGATACAGTGGAATATAAATAATATAATGGCAGCCGCTGTTATCATGGAGCTAGCAGTGCAATAGATATATAGAGAAGTGAGCAAACAATATAATACAGCAGGGGTGTCAAACTCATTTTCACTGGGGGCCACATCAGACTCGTGGTTGCCTTCAAAGGGCTGACTATAGAGCTCCTTTCCCCTAGTTAAGGAGTAGCTGCATTCATACAGTCCTAAAATTACATTTGGTCCTTTGAAGGCAACCATGAGGCTGATGTGGTCCCCTGTGAAAATGAGTTTGACACCCCTGTAATACAGGATGCTACGGGACCATAGAGGAGAGATGACTAACTTTGGTGGTGTGGCAGTTTTGATAACCTAACAACATTCATGTAATCCAGTAATGTGATCCCACCTTGTTGGATAGCAAAACAACTTGCCTGCTACCAATATTCCTGTTGTTTTTGATGTGCATAGTTTCTGTTCAGTTTACAATAGTTAACTTTGCTACTTAGTCTTCTGAATACTAACATTTACATCTGTTTCTTTTCCAGGAAACTGCTCGTTATATTCTCTTGACATAAATAGCACAACTTGCATCTGCACATTATCAGTCTTTGTGTTGTCCCTTCGGCCCCTGAGGGGTTCTGAAGTGAATGTTTCCTTTGGCCATCTGATCACTGCTCGCAGACTCCTTCCTTAATATCTGCAGCTGGTGCACTTATGGGCTGAACTTCTTCAGCTTGATCACAGCCTGGGGTGCAACTCAAGGGCTCCGTCCAACTTCGGCTTTCATTTATTCCCCCGATATCTGGCTGCAATTATCCTTTGATATCATACCTTGCTCAGGTCACACCTGACTGCACTCATAAATCCAGTTAGTCCTTTCCAAGGCATACTTCTGAAAAACTGACCAGATAAAGTCATTAGTTATATTTTTATCCTGCCAAGAATTATTCACAGTCTTTTCAACAGCTGACTGCTTATGCCAGTCTTTCAACAACAAATGGAATGGGTGTCTGGATTTGCTGGGATCTTGATGGTGCAGAGAAAGTAAGATTGCTACTGCACAGTGGGGGTAAGAAGTATTTCCGGAGAGTGGAAGATCCTCTGCGGTACCTCTTAGTACTGCTCTGCCCTGTGATTAATAAAGCAAAATCACAATAACTTGATATAAGCATCTGGTAGTGGCGCGCATACTTCAAGGATAAAGCTTGGGGTTAGTCCAGCCCACAATCAACCCAGCTAGGATCTCGGAGGGAATATAGGATGAGTAGAAGAAAGTAGTTATAAATGCCAAATGCCACCATGTCATTATCTGGTATTTTATATATATATAAAGTATATCTATAAAAAGATAGTTTCTCTTCTTTTTATATTATTTATATAGTGTATATACTAATCTACATATGAAGGCACCATGATATATATTCATATATAAAATAAAAACAGTACTAGAAATTTAAATTTATCTATTTACAGAACTGATTAAGCAATCTATATGAAGCTACTAGTGGTTTAACTTGTTTGATCAAATTTTAAATGATATATGTGGGTAATAATGCAATAATAATAAGTAAAATGTGAATAATAATAGTAACTAAGGATAAATTTTAAGATTAAATATGTTAGTTCTTAACTCATAAAGTTAATGAGACAGTAAATGATTATAATGTTAAAAATCCCTTTAAAATAGTTATAAATGCCAATTGCCACGATGTCATTTAAAATACCCTTGGCCTGTATTAATAAATGCACAGTGGAATTCATTGGGGTGGCACTGGTTCACAAAACCATATAGGTTTCAACTGCACGACTCAACAAAACACCATCTGCACACGGCATCGTGCACCCACCGCCCCAAGCAAAGTCTCCTTCTGTCTCCATGTGTCCCCCGTTTACTCATTTAGATTGACCCTCTCACCACCTTCTTGAGAGCCACTCAGAATATATTTATCTCTAATTGTGTGTTGTTTAGTTCCTCCTGCTTTTGCATTCACATAACTTAAATTATACCATGTACATTTTTTGTGACTTGCTTATTTTGCACAGTAACATCTAATCACTGCTCTAATGTACTCCGTTTCTTAAACACATATTTATTTATCTGTGAAACTGATCAGAAATCATATGTAAATCAGTAGTATATAATTAATAATATGTATTAAGAAGTTACTACATCAATGTTTTAAAAAGTGTGTGAACATGTATATATTAATTTATATGTATAAACACGCATATATAAATTTTCTTCAAAAAAATATATATGGAGAAACATATATAATGAGTGGCCAACTATTACAACCAATATTTATAACTACTTTCTTTTACTCACTCTATATTTAATTTATCTTCTGCAAACATCTCGGTTTGTCTTGGTTTGTTTTGTTCCTTGTGTGGTGGCCTAACCTGAAGCGTTATCTGTGCAGTGTATAGGACACAATCAGATGCCTGCACTGGGTTGTACAATTTAACGTCCTTAATCACAAATCAGGATGGTACTAAGAAGTAGCCCACGCACTCAAGAGATACTTCTTCTTACTCCCACCTTACTTTATTAGGGCTGCTATAATAAAATACAGAGAACATGCAAAACACAAAAAGGACTTCAGCACCTCCCAAAATCCCTACCTCTCAAAACAATTACATTGGGTATTAAGATTTCAACATTTGAATTTGGGGGAGGACACAAGCATCCAAACCATTAATTTTGACGTGTGTAAACCTGTGGAAGCATGACTAAAATCCAGATACAGAACATTCACCATATCCCCTAAATTTTATTCATGACATTTTACAATCCATCCTTTCTTTAGTATTTTCCAATCGACCAGTTTTCTGTTACTATAAATTTGTTTTCAATTTTCAGAATTTTACGTAGATACAATCAAAATATGCTTTCTTTTTTTATTTGACATTTGTTATTCAGCATAATTTGAGATTTCTCCATGTTTTCATGAGTCTCAGCATTTTATTTCTTTGTATTTCTGGGCAGTTTTACAATGCATGCTTGTACAACAATTTTTTAACCATTCACCCATCAAGCATTTTTTGGAAAATATCCAGTTTTGAACCATTATGAGTACAACTGCTATGAATATTTGTGTAGAAGTCTTTATATGGATATACATTTTCATTTCAATTGGGAAGAAATCTAAAAATGTCATGGTTTGTTGTGTGGTAGGGGTAAGCTTTGACATTTATGAAATGCCTAAATTGATTTCTAAAGGGACTATACCACTTTTTGAAGTCGCCCCACATCTTCATCAACACTAGTGATAATTTCTCTTTAATTTTATCTGTTTGCAGGCTTTTAGTAGTATCTGATAGTTGTTTTAATTTGTATTTTCCAGTGATTAATAATATGTATTAATAACTAAAAGTTTTGCATTTTATGTGCATATTCACCATTTGTTTAAGTTTCTGCTAAAATTTCCTGCCCATTAAAAGTGTTATTCTTCTTACCATGTTAGTGATTGTTCTCCTTTGAGCTCTTAAATTTTAAAGTTTATAGCATTAAATTCAGATAAATTATATTTTCTAATATAGAAATATAAAGCCACAATTTCCCTGAAAGCACTGATGTATCTGTATTTAATACATTTTTATATGTTGTGTTTTCATAATGATTTAGTGCAGAATATTTCTGAATTTCTATTTTAATTTCTTCTTTGACCAATGTGACTTGTAAGTGTGTGGTTTTATTCCCAGATATCAGGATCTTTGCTAGCCTCTTTATTGTTGCTGATTTATAATGACAGTCTATTTTTATTCAGATAAACTATGCAGTAAAGTTTCTTTTTTAAGGGTACTAAGATTTGCTTTGTTGCCTAGCATAGGTTTTATTGTGTGAACAACCATCTAAATGTGAAAGGAATAGGTATTCTGCAGATTTGGGAGATAGTGCTCTGTAAATATCCCTTATGTTAAGGAAATTGATAATGTGTTTCAGGTCTTCTATTACATTACTGAAAGTTCATCAAAGCACTCAATTATGATTGTGGGTTTCTCCATTTCTCCCTTCAGTTCTGACAGTGTTCACATATTTGGAAACCTTATTATTACTCAATATATGCACATATGTGCATACCTGTACGTACACAAGTACACATATATACTGTTATATCTCCTTGACATTTTGCCCCTATTAGTCCTTATTTTGGAGATATTAACATAGACATTCTAACTTTCTTAAGTCTACTCTTTGTATATTGTATCTTTTTTCATACTTACACTTTCAAAATCTTTATGTCTTTGTAATTAATTGTGTCCCTTATGGATAGTGTGTGGTAGTAGATTCTTGCTTCTGTATGCCATCTGACAATCTATGTCTTCTGATTGGAGTGTTTAGCGCATTTATATTTTATGTGAGTATATCAGTCAAGTTGGGCTGCTATAAAAACATACTGACTGGCTTAGACAACAGATATTAATTTTCTTCTTCTTTTTTTTTAAAG
The DNA here is from genome assembly GCF_022682495.2 of Desmodus rotundus. Classification (NCBI taxonomy): domain Eukaryota; kingdom Metazoa; phylum Chordata; class Mammalia; order Chiroptera; family Phyllostomidae; genus Desmodus; species Desmodus rotundus. The sequence continues at coordinate 68,873,974 of NC_071388.1, read as the reverse complement.
AAACCATTTTTAAGGGATTTTATTTATTTAATTTTTTAGAGGAGAAAGGAAGGAGAAAGAGAAGGAGAGAAACATCAATGTGTGGTTGCCTGTCTTGCACCCCCTGCTGGGGGCCTGACCCACAACCCAGGCATGTTCCCTAGACTGGGAATCAAACCAGCAACCCTTTGGTTCACACGCCAGCATGCGATCCACTGAGCCCACTAACCAGGGCTATTTTATTTTTCTCACTAGAGACTAGAAGTCTAAGCTGAAGGTTCTGGCCAATTTGATTTTTGATAAGATCTCTCTTCCTGGCTACTTTCTTACAAGTGGAGAGGGGGAGAGTAAAGGAGCTTTCTAGTACCTTTTCTTATACATACAATAATCCTATAGTCTTGGGGTCCCATCCTTACGATTTCATTTAACCAGATTAGTTGCTCAGAGACTCTATCTCCAAATACAACCAGGCTGGGGAATAAGGGTTCAATGTTTGAATTTTGGGACAGTACTGAACAACTTAGTTCTGCTCTTTCAGTATTTATTTTCTATTTGCCTCAATTGATTTATATTTTTCTTTCAATATTTCTTGTTTTTTTGTGATACTTAAATATTTTTTAGTTTCTACATCTAATCAACTTAGTGAATTTAAGTAAAATGTTGGGTCCTTACAATAGTTACTTTCTTTGCATAACATTATTTAATGATATACTTAGATGTGCACATATAGTTATAATTTTTCTTATTTTTGTAATCATAAATAAAGGGAATAGCCAAAAACTGTAAATTGTAAATATGTGGGTAAATATATATCCAGTGCATTGTTTTATTTCTATATGTCTTATTTGTATGTAAAAAATTCTCTTTTTACACTTTGTATTGGTTTTTATTTTATTCTATTTTCCCTTGAACTATTTTGAAGTGGCATTTTCTATTTTTATTACTGTGGCAGTTAATATAGAGATTAATACATGTATAGCTAACATTTCATAATGCTTAAATTTACTGAATATATTTATAATCCTGTAAAGAAATATAAGATCTCCCAAAATAATAACTCTGACTTTCTGACATACATTACTATTGTTACTTGGCATATGTTAACTTGCTGTTGTCATTTGAACTTCGTAAGACATTATTATTATTGATTTATGCAGTCTAGACATGTTTAGATTTAACCATATGTTTTCCTCTTTCTTTGGTCTTCATTTTCTCTTAAATCTCAGATATTCACTCTAAAGTTATATTCTCCTTTTCTTTGAAGTACATTTTAAAATTCCTATTACTGAGCCTAAAACTCTTGATTTTTTTTTATTTTAAAAATTTTCTCTCTGGAAATACTTAAAAAAATCTCAGTAAGCACATTATATTTGCATTTGAACATAGCATTTTAGGTTGTGATAGACATTGATTTTCAATATCTGCATGTTTCCTCCTTTAGAGATGCAGAAGGCTTTACTACTCAGCTCCCCTTAGAGTTGGGCAAGGACATATTACTGGGACTCTGGATAAGAAAATGTGAGCAGAAGTGCTTGGTATCACTGTGTTGTAATAAAAACTGAAAAGGATTGGGGTGGTGAACAATAAGGAAACTTGTACCAAAAACTGATCCATTTTTACAGTGGCAAAATATTTAGTAAAATTATGGCCTCCATAGGAAGCCTACCTTGTGAATAAGTTAGGAAAAGAGTTTGGACAACGGAGTATGAGCAGAGAGTGTTTGCTTTTTATTTGCTTCTTTTAGCAATGCATTGCAAGAAAGTAAGGGCCCTAGAAAAAGTAGATCATTTTGCACATAGAAAGAAAGGTAATACTTAGTTTCCATAAGTTTGGTGCCTTTCCAGGTATAGAAGAACCAACTGCTGTATAAAATTGAAAATTCTTGCCCTAGCTGCTTGGGTCAATTAGGTGGAGATTCCTCCTATGCATCACAGGGCTGTAGGTTATATCCTCGTTGGGGCATATATGGGAAGTGACTCATTGATGTCTCTCTCATCGATGCCTCCCTCTCTCTCCCTCTCCCTTTCTCTCTTTCTAAAATCAATAAACATCATTGGGTGAGAATTTTATTTTTAATGAAAATTCTTTTGAAGGAAAGGCATCCAGTAGCTTGCCTTTGGTTATATAAATTACCTATGGGCAAGAATGAATTTCAATTTATATGAGCCGCAGTGCTTCCACATCCATTTTATAACCCATACACAGTGGTTTAGCTGTGATTTAGCTCACTTTTCTAGTTTTAGATTCCCTGTGACTTACTTCTTTATGAGATGTAAAAGCCCTCTCCTAAAATTATATATATATATATATTTTAATTCATAATTATCCAGGTACAGATCCCTTGTGTCCAGAATGAAAACTCCTGTGACTAACTTTTCAAATAACCCTTGTGTCTCAGTGTCCTATGAGGAAGAAGGGGGCTGAGAAGGCCAAGTAGTTTCTAAGGAAGAACGAGTCTTACCCAACAACTGCTTTAGCTGAAGCAGAGAAGGGTGGGACAGCCCTGGAGCCGGGGTCAGCACACCTGTTTGTACGGAGCCTGACAGCAATTACCTTCGGCTTTGCAGGCCATGTATCTCTGTGGTAGCTACTCAAGTATGCCACAGAAGCACCTGCAAATGATATTTAAATCAAAGTTTGTGGCTGTGTTCCAATGAAACTACTTAAAATAAATTTGGCCAAGGGCCATATTTGACTCAAAGGCTGCAGTGTGATGTCTTCTACTGTAGAGATTGAGCCAGAGATCATGGCAAAAAGCTGACAAGGAATAACTTCCCAAGCAGTAGGAACAGCATCTAGTTATGATAGGAGGGCCATGAATGCACAAGGAGATTACGGAACAGATATGTAGCTTTGCATACCTTCCCTTCTTCCCTTTTCTGAATGGAAGTAGTTATTTTTCCTGCTAAACCATGTTATATTACATGTAAGTGGGGTTACAGGAGTGCAGATAATGTGTTTGTTTAAATACCAGTATAACTTAATCTATTCTAGTTAACATACAAGGTGACAGATACAGAAGTCCATCCTATTAATGGACTCAATCCACTGTAATTTTACATTGCTTATTGAGATTGAGAACCCATTTCTAAATCTAAAATTTTTACCTTGGAAGGTTAATCTATCTTTTATTTTAGGCTGCTGTTGAGATCCAGCATTCTTCAAGCAAATATATTTAATTTAATCTGATTGAGATTTGTTGGATTTTTCAAATCTTTAGCTTCTTATCTTCTGTTATTCTATTGAATTCTCACAATTATCTTTTCCTCTGGGCCAGTGTCTTTCTTCTCTCCTACAGCACTCATGAAGAGACTCTGGGATTTTTTCATAGTATTTTGCATGAGTCTTTACCTATCTTTCAGATGTAATATTTTCTCACAAGGCTGTGCTTTGGAAAATCTCTTCTATCTTTTCCTAATTTTTAAACCTACCCATTGATTTTTTTTAATCCCCACCTGAGGACATGTTTATTGACTTTGGAGAAAGGGGAAGGGAGGGAGGGAGGGAGAGAGAGATTGAGACACAGAGATTGAGAGAGAGAGATTGAGAGAGAGAGAGAGAGAGAGAGAGAGAGAGAGATCTATAGGTTGCCTCCCGTAAGTGCCCAACCAGGGACTGAACCTACAACCTTTTGGTTTATGACAAGACACTACAGTCAACTGAGCCACCTGGCCAGGGCTATCCATTAAATTTTTAATTTTAATTATAATGATATTATTTAGTTATATAGAATTAGTTTCTACAGTACTTATTTAGTTATTTAAAAAATATTCTTAATTATTTTCCATGCTTCTGTTTTCTGCAAATATGTTCATTAAGTACAATTAATACATTTTATGGCTGATTTTAAAATTTATGTCTTATAGTTTTAATATTTAAAACATTTTTGGACCTTATCTGCTATGTATTATTTCTGATGTTTCTTACTTACTAGTGCCTATGAGCGAGCCACTTGCTTTTAGGGTACCTAATCTGGGGTCATTGTTAGGCATTCCTTGATTGGAATTTCTCTGGACAGGGTTTGCTCTGCTGTTGTCTCTTATCTGGGGCCATTAATAACCAAGAGCACCTTAAACTGTAATTCTGCCTTTGATACTTGATATTTTTTCAGAGAACACAGGAAGCATGTTAGAATGAAAAATCAGTGCTAGAGCCATTTTAGGATTTAGATTTTCAGAAGAGATTGTTGTTTATTCTGCTACAGTTGGGACCATGGAGCTTCCCTCTTGGGTCCACCTCAGTACAGCTTATTTGTGCGGAGTCCTACCCTGAAGGTATACCCTTTGGAATGCTGCTCTATAACGGGTTTCCTCGGGGTTTCCACATTCTCTCTGTTTTCCTGTGTCCAAATGTCAGTTCTGAAGCCCTTGGTCCCAAAATAAAGTGAACAACCCCAAGGCGGAAGCCACTTTCAACTGTCTTTTTTTCTTTTTTCTTTTTTAAACAGGAGTGTTGTTCTCACTTCACTTGTGGGTTTCTTTCAGGGCACTTCAGCTGTATTTACAAACATATCCAGGTTTGTTTATTGCTTTTTATCCTTTCAGTCATTTTATTGGGAGAGCCATGAGAGTACATAAGCTGCCACACTGCAGGGAACATACGTTCATTTCAACTACTTTCCCAAGGTACACAGTTTTTAACTGCTCACTTTGTGTTTGCCTCCCACACGATTTGTGAGAAAAAGAACCATGTCTCTCTTCCTCAACAGTACATCTCAGCACTGAGCAACTGGCACATAGAAGCTGATCGGTAATTCTTTGCAGAATGGAGGCCTTTGGGTAGAGGAGACTTTTGTCAGTGTCACCGGATTCTTTTAGACCCTAAAGGCCACTGCTAAAGTACAAGTCTCTATGCCTATGGCTTCAATTCTCCTACCGTTCCTCCTTTGAGACTTCATAAATAGATTTCCTTTACTAAATCCTGAATAACATGTGTACTATAAATAGCACCGTACATGACAAATAATTGAAATTCAATACATTGTAGGCATAACCTGTTCTGTCCTAGGTTTGTCCCGGTCGCGTTTCCGTTCTGTTTCACAATCTGAAATACACATTGATCTTTCCCAAGGCTTATTTGGTTTGATTTTAATAATTCTTTTGCATTATACAACATATAAACACTACATGCATTTGAAGCAATAACATTGCACTAAGCAACTACATTATTTTTACCTGTGGTTATGCAACTTCTGTTGAAAGATACATGTAATTGAAATTAGATTCTTTACTAATAAATATATTATTTTGACTTGCCAATATCTTTTCCAGATCTTTGGTTGTGTTATATATGAGACCTTCAATAGCACATGAGGTACATTCATATAATATATTATACTTAGATAATACTGATTTTTTGACAAATAATTATCTTCAAAGCTAATTCCTATTTCAGTAAACAAAGTCTACTTTCCTTTGTGTTATTAAAATATATTTAATTGCTTTGGAAAGTGCAACAATAATTGAGATATGAGAATGTTTCTTGATTAAAAAGTCCTCATTTAGGAAGCAGTATTATAGTAATGTTGACCTTTAATCCTGCTTGTTTTTATTTTAAATATTATTTCTAATTTACCTTATCTGGGAATTTTTCACTTGGTTTCATTAAACCCTTAGCACTTGCCAGTTTTGGGATACTTTTCTGATTGATTCAAAACACATCCCTGTGAAGTATAGTTGTTAATTTGCTTGACAGGATTAATGTACAAAAAAACTAAACAACATTTCACAAAATAGAGTTTGAGATGCACTGATGTTACACTAATCCAATACATGCAATTTCTTTTTTTTTTAATTTTTATTTTTATTCAATTACAGTTGTATGCCTTTTCTCCCTGTCCCTCCACCCCACCCCAGCCGAACGCACCTCCCTCCCCCATCTCCACCCTCCCCCTTGGTTTTGTCCATGTGTCCTTTATAGTAGTTCCTGTAATCCCCTCTTCCCACTGTCTCCCCTCACCCCCGCTATTGTTAGATTGTTCTTAACTTCAATGTCTCTGGTTATATTTTGTTTGCTTTTTTCTTCTATTGATTATGTTCCAGTTAAAGGTGAGATCATATTCTGACTTTACTTGTTTTTATGATAGTGTTTCTTTGATTTCATATACACTAATATAAATACATCAACATTAGGGGGAAAAGTGACAGGAATGTAGCACTTTTTAAAAAAATATTAAAAATATTTTTTTATCTTTAATATTTAATTATCTTTAGAGAGAGGGAAAGGGAAGGAGAAATAGAGGGAGAGAAATATCAATGTGTGGTTGCTTCTCGCACACTCCCTACTGGGGACCCGGCCCACAACCCAGGCATGTCCCCTGACTGGGAATTGAACTGGTGACCCTGTGGTTCTCAGTCCAGCACTCAATCCACTGAGCCACACCAACCAGGACAAGTTGCAGCACTTCTTAAAATAATATATCAGAAAATGTATGATTCTAAGCTAGGGTATCTATAGTGCAAAGTTTTAAAGCAATAAAAAGAATTTTCATTTAACTTACCCAGAAATCATCTGTATAATGGAGGGAATAGGCTTTATTGGAAATGATCAGTAAGCTCATTAGCAAAATGAATTATCAATAAGGTTTCTCAGAATTTGTGTTAAAGAGAAAGGCATAATTTCTCTACCTTATAAATGTAAGTTTTGCCCTAGGGCTAGAAGACACCAATCTGGTGTACAGGAATCTAGGATTCTGTGGGGTAGCAATCTTCTAATTCAATAACTAATTTAATATCAGGAATCTGAATTATTGGTCACTTAGCAGTGGCACAAAGATAAAAAACGAGCTTCTTACTACAAAAGATTGGCAAGAGACGGGCAGGGAATGAGTCCCAAATAATCGAATGAAGTTATAGATTGTTTACCACAGTGCTGGAGGAAAACACAAGAGAATCCAGGCAAAAAAGCTCAATCACACAGATTTAGCTATCTAAATAAGGGAATTCTATCATTTGCAAATTTTTTGATGTTATTTGTCTTCCATTGGGTAACTCAGATATTCATAGTTTGTTTTTTCTCCTATTTCACTGGCTGCTTCCCCACATCCTCTACTGAACTTTATACCTTTTCTACTGAAGCTTTTGATGTTAGCATTTTTGAAGTTTCAAGCTAGGATAATATATTTCTCTCTATTATGAAGACATTGGGGATTCCATCTTTTGCCATGTTGTAACTATATACTGATAGTTCCCAAATCTGTTTCTCCAAGTAGACTGATTATCCATTGACTTTCAGGTACAATGACCTATTTATCATCGCCATTTGGAAATTCAATGTACTTCTGAATTTTAACAGTTACAGCATAGAACTGTTGACTCTCTCTCTGAGTTTTTTAAAATCTCTCTAACATTTTTCATCTCATTTATTGACATTGTCAATCTTACTAAATCCATATGTCACATTAAAGTTTAAAATCTGACTGTAGACATTTGTTCTTCTTATTCTTTACTTTCTCATCCGGCCTATATTTAACTCCAAAATGTATCTTGGATTTGCTCTTTTTTTAAATACTCATGGGCCTTGATCATTTTCTAGTAACTTTTTTCCAAGTTATCCTCTTGCCTCTTCCTCCTAAATCCATTTATCTTATACAAGCCAAAATGAATGTTGAAAATAGTGTAAATCAGATCATGTCACTTCCCTATTTATAAGCCTAGTCATTAAATTTTCAAAAATCTTCAAACTTCTCCCCATGCTCCTGGTTTGGTTCAGCCTCTACCCACTTTTCCTGACTCAGGTTACTCTCGGTTATTCCTTGTTCATTGAATTCCAGTAACACATTCCTTCTGTCAATTTCCAGATCATGTTGAGCTATTTTCTATCTCAGAATCTTTGCACTTGGTATTTCCTATGTCTCCTTGTTTTCTTGACAATTTCTTTGCCTCCATCATTTTTACTAATGAAAATCCACTTAAAATGTCATCTTTAAGACAGAGTTCCTGATAATTCCATCCAAAGTAGCATTTCTTCATTATTATCTAATATAGAATCACATCAAGCATTGATAACATGTATGTATTACATATGAAAATAATATGCACATATACAGTTAAATCACATATTTACATGGATAATTATATAAACTATAAATTTACATATAATAGTTGATATATAAGCTATTAATATCATAATTATATATAATTATATGACTTTATATAACCACTTATATAAACATATAATTATGTGAATTTATATATTTATATAAGTGGTTATATAAATATATAATTTAACTATATATGCATATGATACATACATGTATATATCCACATATTGTATGTAATACATATATAATAATTTAACCATGTTTCTGATGTCTCTTCCTACATCAGTATAGCATGTAAGCCCTGTGAGGCCATGAAGCTTGTCCACCTTGTTCTTCTAAATGTGTAGTGTATATACATACTATCTTCTTTAAAACTATTATAAAATCAAAAGATATATCAATATTTAATGCCATACAGTAAATCAAAAGAATTTTTTTCAAGGGCTATTGCAGGTGGGTATCATTGTTCTTAATTTCTAAAATTCTGTTCCCCCTGAAAAATATGAATACCATTTTGTTTTGTCAGCAAGTATTTCTTATAAGCCTAATATGTAGTAAAATATTGCATTAGAGGATGGAGATTCCATACCATTGTGAGCTAAATGTGGTCTACCACTGGAAGTTATATATTTTTTAAATTTTTACTTTTTGTTCAATTATAGTTGTTCCCATTTTTATGCTAATAAAAAAACCCAAAGATGTTCAAATTATCAAAAGAGAATTTGTAAATTTTCAACTTTGAAAATGGTTATAAAAAGTATTGAAACAGCCTAAGTGACCATCAGTAAATGAATGGATCAAAAACTGTGGCACATTTACACAATGGAATTCTATGCAGCAGAAATAAAAAATGACCTCCTTCCCTTTGTGACAGCATGGATGGAACTGGAGAGCATTATGCTAAGTGAAATAAGCCAGGCAGTGAAAGACAAATACCATATGATCTCACCTATAAGTGGAACATAATCAACAAAACAAACAAGTAAGCTAAAAATCTAACCAGAGACATGGAAATAAAGAACAAACTGACAGTGGCCAGAGGGGTGGGGGGAGGAGGATAAAGAGGGAAAGAAGGAGAAGGATCAAGTTGAGGAACATGTATAAAGGACCCATGGACAAAGACCTTGAGGGGAGGATTGAATGTGGGAGAGGGGGAGTGGGCAGGGCAGGGAAGAGCAATGAGGGAAAAATGGGAACAAATGTAATTGAACAACAATTAAAATTATTTTTAAAAATATTGAAATTATCATGCAATTTTTAATATGTAAGAATTATAAGTTAAATATGTGAGTTAGAAGTATAAAAAATGTTTCTAGTAGAAATAACTGTGTATGAAAACCCAGAGACTTGACTGGGTTTGTATTTTCTCTCTCTTTTTTCTTTTTCTTTTTTATTGTAGTTCAAATACAGTTGATTTGTAGTTCAAATACCACCACTTTCCTGTGCCCCACCCACCCTCACCTCCACCCTCAATCCTACCCCCTTTTGGTTATGTCCATGGTTCCTTAAAGAGATAATTTGCACTGCTGTTTAGAGTATAGGATAGGAGAGTTTCAAAACAAACAAACAAAATCTGTGGACTAATGCTGGAGCACAAGGGAAGAATGTTATACTTTAGGTAGGGATAACAGCATTAGAGATGGAGATAATTAAGAAAAATTCAGCACACAAAATTCCAAAAGCTGTTCAAAAGTCAACTTATGAGAATGACCATCCTTGAATATTCAATATAAAATACCTAATCATTATTTTCTATCAAATGTAGTCTGTTGTATTTTTCTAAACAGGAGCTATCATGAACAGACAAGTTTTCTCTCTTATTATTTCTTGACTGTCTTTGTTTCCACTTGCCACACTCTCTCTCTTTGAAATAGTGTGCCATCATTGCCCCAACTTTATTTTCTGGTTTGTTTTTTTTTTCCCAGTATGGCCCTAGAACCTAGATCAGTGTCTGTTCAAGAGCAAACACGTAATGCACATTTATTGAATGAAAGACTAAATTTGGGAGCAAGAGAAAATAGGAGTCAAAATAGCTTGTAGTTTTCAAGTTCCTGAAACTTGGATAGATGGATTTATTGATGTGGGAAACACCTGAAAATTACCAGGTGTGAAGTACAGAAGAGTGGAAAATTTAAATATAGTTTAGGACATTTTAAGTCTGAGATGGGTAGATAGGTGCACAATTAAAAATACCCAATATTTAGATACACATGTATGGAACAAAAAATAAGTCATTACTGAAACATACATTTTGGAATTATTCAAATATAAGAATTAAATTTATGTGGGTAGGGAGGACACTGACTATTAATCAAAGTTTTGATTCAGTCTACAATCTTGAGAAAATCCAACTTTTAATGACTGGCTAAAGGATTCCGTTATTTAAAAACAAGCCAATAACTAAGACAAAAATGAATGGTCAAACATGTATGGAAAAAAGTTCTGGAGAATAATTTCATGGACATGAGAAGAGAGTTCTAACAAACAGGGAAAGATCATCACTAATCAATTTGTTGGGAGATAAATGAAGTGAAGAGTGGAAATGTATGTTGTTTTTTGCAATATGGTTGTCACTGATGCCTTTAGGTGTGGGGGGTTTTGTTTGTTGTTTGTTTGTTTGTTTTTTCTTGTGGAAAGTGGGAGACCAAAGATACATTGAGTGGAAAATGAAGAGAAGGAAAATGATGATATTCTGTAGTTCTTTCAAAGAGATTGTCTGTTAAAAGAAGGTAGTCTGAGAAGGATGTGGAGTCCAGAAATATTTTAAGAAGGGAGAGATAATGATGTGTAATTTTTGAATAATATTTAGAAGAAAAAGAGAAAAGTGATCATTGACTATTCCTAAGAAGATGGGAGGTATCAGACCTAAAACATAGAGGGAAATATTGAAATTTGATAAGATATTTTTCCTCTATTAAAACAGAAGTCAAGGGGTAAATCAATTGATATAATTTGAAGACATTCCAGTTGACTGGTTTATATTTAACCTGTGCTCTAGGAAGCAATTTCATTTGATAGAAAGTGGGAAATTTTAGTAGGGAGAACCTTGCAGAATATGAGAAAATTTTAAAAATAGCAATTGTGGAGAAGAGGAAATTAGCTACAGAATTACTATAAGATTGACAGGCAGTATTGGTGGTACAGGTTCAAGGTAGAATATTACAAATTCTTAAAATTATCATGCACTTACAGGGATAATAATAAGAATAATAACAAATATATAGAACTTGTTGATCCAGGTGCTGTTCTATGTTCCTTACATTTAAAAAATTGTATAATTAAAGAAAATACATATTATTTTTTGAAGATCAGAGCGCTAATAAAGTTGAGGGTGATTACCACCAATTGAAATTTTACCCTGCCTTTGCTGGCCACATGTCAACAAACTTTTCAAGACCAGCAACCAGAGGAAGAAATCATGACTTCACAATATTTCCCTTCATTCTCTAAGTACACAATAATAAGATACCTTTTCACCCTCAGATACAAACTTCCCAATATAATTTTCTACTCCCTGTAGTTACTCCTTGTATTCTCACTTTACTTTCAGTAGAGGGTCTTGCCAATTTTCACATGTGCTAAGTTTCTGTCCCATAGAAAAATCTTCATTTTTTTCTTGAGGGAAAACCCAAAGCCAGTATGAACAGAGGTCTAGTATATTTAGGGTAACTACTCTTCATGTAAACTTATCAAAGAATCACATACACATACAAGAATTACACAAGTTTTCCAACCTCACGCATATAGCCCTGCTTCCCTGGATCAGCTGAATTAAAAACAAATGTGTTATTAGCCACTGTGATGCATAACTAGTGTTCTAATAATTCATTGTAAACAACATATATCATGCTTTCTCTTATTCAAGATCCTACAATAAAAGCTGCTCAATAAATACAAAAACAAAATCATTAGCATGCAATAAAATTAAATTTCATTTTTGTGGTGCTAATTGGCTATGAATAAGAGTTTTTCTAATTGTCCAAACATATAAAGAAACATATTGCATGATAGCACTTATATGTGGAATTTCAAATAATTATAATTATAGAAGCAGAGAGTAGAATGATGTTTGCCAGACTAGAGTGAGGCAGAAATAGATCTTGCTCAAAAGGTGCAAATGTTTTTGGTATGTAGGATGAGTAAGTCTGGAGGTATAATGCACAGCAGGGTGACTATAGTTAATAATACTGTGTTTTATATGTGAAATCTGCCACGAGGATACATCTAAAGTGTTCTCACCACAAAACAATACGGTAACTCTGTGAGGTGATGGATATGCTAATGAGCTTGATTGTGGTGCCTATTTCACAATGTATTCTTATACCAAAGCATCAAGTTGTACATGTTAAATATATACCATTTGTTTACTTGATAATTATACCACAATAAAGTTGGAAAATATACGCCCAAGTATATGTACAAATAAAGGAGAGAAATTAGTCTTGTTCTTAGTCAACAGAAATCTCTGTTACTCACATAAAAACACTTGAGTAAAGAAGTGAAAAAGGGATTTGTAGATTGGGTAGTATATAGTCTTATCTATCATTTTTGTAACAGGACTAGCAATTCTGATTTTCAGGCTTGGTAACAACACTCTATTCGTTAGTGTGACAGTTGGACAGTGTGAAAAACTTACTGTTTCTTAACTAGTAAAGTAAAAGCTAGTTCTTACTTTTTTTCCTCATCCACAAGAACCATTATTCTACATTTCAAAATACAATGTAAATTTTATAAGGTTCTCAGCAGTGAATTCTGACACTTTTAGAAAGGCTGATAAAGGGAGAAAATGGGAGGGAGTCGGAGTCACTGCAGAGTTCGACACGGTTTGCTGTTTGTCACTGCCTGAGCTGATCATGGATATGGGGTTACGAAAGAGACCTGCTGGGAGAATAAGGATTTTACTGGAACATTTCAGAATTATATTAAAGTGAGATTGATGTTGATGCGTAAGATGAAAATTAATGCTTACTCAGTCAGCTGCTATGAGGTGACGAAATGTTTATTGTTGAGGTGCATTGTACTCCCAGCCAGAGCAAGTTATATAAGGTAAAAAGGAATAGAGGAACTCAAGGGCATGGGGGCAACCAAAAGATAAAGCTATGGTTTTTAAGAAAATGTAGGAAAAGAAAAAAAAATAGAGAGAGGTAGGGAGGACCATAATTGAAGGAATAAGAATAAAAGAGATACTGATGTGAAAATATTCCCATTAACTTCTTCATTTTTATTATGTGTTATTCAAAGCATATTTTGAGTTACAGAATACAAAGTTTACTCCAAAATTCTACTCATTTATTCTTTACTCTATTTCTCAAAGTTTATTAATTTAATTGTACAACTCTCAGTCCAAATATTGGCTAATGAAGCCTTCATTAAGTTTACATATATTGCTATGGGAGAGAGGCTATGCAACATAGTGGATAAAAGCTTGGGCTTCACCCAGTTTCAAAGTAAATTACTGGGTACAGTATTCAATCTCCCCAGGCTTCAGTTTTCACAAATGTAAAATGATTAGTTACTAGTACTTACCGCATGCTGTGGCCATGAGTATTAATCTGAATTAATTCAAGAAAATGTTAAAATTAGTGATTGTTGAATGGTATGTGCTTAGCAATATTACCATTGCTATTAACATTTGCTGGGTACTAGTTTATGCATTGCAAAAGTAATTCTAATAACATTTATGAAATTATATGTTTTTTAAGTGGTTTATTTTGGATTAACCTAACGCATACATAAAATAACCAAAATACAGAGACTCAAGATGTCAGAGAAGTAAGTGGAATCTCCATTACACTCCTCCCAGGACCAAACTAGAATTACAACTAAATTATAGAAAAGTCATCCTAAATAACCAAAGGAACACTAGCTGGAGAGAAGCCTTGTAACCATGGACAGACAGAAAATGACACATCACCACAAAGAAACAGGAGTGTGGAAGCATGAGAGGGCTGGCTGGGCACCCACAGACAGCAGCTAAAGTCCTGGAAGGATATGTCAGCAGCTGGGGGATTAACCCTGAAAGTGTGGGGTCTAAACCCCAAGCTTGGCTCCCCAGCTTATAGCACCAGAACCAGGAAAGGAACCCAAATAATATATGGCTGTGAAAACAGTGGGGTTTCTGTCCTCCAGTGAGAGATAGCTAGAGATGCAGAGAGCTTCTTAAAGGGCCAATGCAAAATTTTATTTGCAGCCCCTTATCCTGGCCTCCAGCACAGGGAGGGCAGAATGACCTAGAGCCACAGAGGGAGAGTCTGGGGTTGGTGCCTCTGGGGAGAGATTTGGAGGAACAGCTGCCAGGATTCCTGTGCTGAGTCATTCCCCATACTGAAGAATACATCTTTCTCAGGCAAAGGACTCCCTTCCAAGTGGCATCAGCCTAAGGGGAAGCAATAGCCCCAACCACAAGTATCACTCTTTCCTCACCCTGTGGTGCTTAAGCCCAGCAGCTGAGGAGTACAGCTGGAAAACTTTCACTAATTGATCCTACAGAAACCTTGCAGGCAGAGGCAGATCTCTGGGAGCTCTGAGACTTTAGTTGACCCTCTCCCAGGCCTAGTGCTGATAAAAGCAGGCCTTGGTGCATAGCCTGGCTCTTTCTGCAGCCACCCATGCTGAGCAGAGGAGTCACAAGCTGTAAGCTATAGCTCCAAACAGATTGCCCAGGGTCAGCCACAGGCAGCATCTAACAAAGGCCTACACCAGAGTCTTTGCAGACCTAACCTATACATAGAAACAAATACAAAGAAGCAGCCAAAATGGGAAGGCAATGAAATAAACCCCAAATGAAAAAACAAGAAAATTCTTCCAAAGAGGAATTAGATGAAATGGAGGCAAGCAATTTATCAGCTAGTTTAGGGTGATGATTGTAAGGATGCTCAGCAGCATGAAAAATGACACAAAACCCATAAAAACAGAAATAAAGAATGCATAAGAAATAAATAACACACTGGAAGGAATAAACTGTGGGTTAGATGAAGCAGAGGAATGAATCCATGATTTGGGAGAGAAAGTATGAAAACAAAACACCCAAACAGAGCAGGAAAAAGAGAATGTAATTTTAAAAAATCAGGAGAGCTTAAGAAATCTTTTGTACAACATGAAGCGTATCAACAATGATATCAAAGGAATACCAGAAGGAGATGAGAGTGACCAAGGGATGAAGAACATATTTGAGGAAATAATGACCAAAAACTTCTCTAATCTAGTGAAGGAAAAAGACACACAAGTCCAGGAAGCTCAGAGAGTCCCAAACAAGTTGGACTAACAAATAAACAAATGGGACTACATCTAACTAGAAAGTTTTACATTGAAAAGGAAAACATCAACAAAATAAAAAGACAACCCACAGAATGGGAGGACGTATCAAGATATACTTGATAAGGAGTTAATATACAAAATGTTTAAAGATCATACAAATTTCAACACCAAAAACATAAACAATCCAATTAAAAAATGGGTAAAGGACCTGAATAGACACTTGACCAAAAAGACATACAGATTGGCAGTAGACATATGAAAAGATGCTCAACATCACTAATCATTAGAGAAATTCAAATTAAAACCACAATGAAATATCACCTCACACCTGTCAGAACGGCTATCATCAATAAAACAACAAACCACAAGTGCTGGGGATAATGTGGAGAAAGGAGAATACTTTTTCACTGTTGGTGGGAATGCAGATTGGTGCAGACAGTGTGGAAAGCAGTACAGAGATACCTCAAAAAATTAAAAGTGTATCTGCCATTTGACCCAGTGATACCACTTCTGGGAATATATCCAAAGAAGTCCAAAATACTAATTCAAAAGAACATAAGCACCTCCATGGTCATTGCAATGTTATTTACAATCACCAAGATATGGAAGCAGCCCAAGTGTCCCTCAGGAGATGAGAGCACAAAACAACTATGGGACGTTTACACAATGGGCTATCCTCAGCTGTGATAAAGAAGAGTTTTACCATTCTGACAGCATGGATGGACCTGGGGAACAATATGCTAAGTGAAATAGGCCAGTCAGAGAAAGACAAATACCATAGATTTCACTTATATGTGGAATCTAATGAACAACTGAACTAACAAGCTATATAGAGACAGACTCATAAATAGCAGGAGGACAGCTACGACGGATGATAGGGCCAGATTAGGGGTGGAGGGATTGAGCAAAAAAGAAAATGGACTCATGGACAACAGTGTGGTGATTGTGGGGAGTATGATATATAAGGGGACTAAATTATAATGGAAAAAATACAATAAAAATTCAAAAGTATAGAAAAGAATATCAAAATAATGCAACATTTTTTCTTATTTCTTATTCTTTCTCTATGCTAACATTTTATATAACCAAAGTAAAATTATCAAAAGCAGAACATTAACATTGGTGCAATACTGTTAACCACAATACAGACCTAGTTGAATTTTATTAGGTTTTCTACTAACATCATTTTTCTGTTTCAATATTTTATCCAGGATAAATATTACTTATAGTTATTGTTTTTTTCCATTAGTATCTTCCAAGTTTACAAGTGTCTCTGTCTTCATCATGTTAACACATGAATATTGATCAGTTATTTTGTGTAATGTACCTTAATTATGGTTTGTCTGATGATTTCTCATTATAACAATGATGTGCACTCTTTGAAAGAATACCATAGTAACAATGCTGTATCCTTTTCAGTGAATCATATCAAGTGGTTTAAAATGTTCATATATTTTACTACAGATGTCATTAAACTTAAGCACTTTAAAGTGTTGCCTTTCCAGATTTCTCTACTGTAAGTTACTATCTCTCCCCTTGTACTTAATAAATATTTTGGGAAGATATTTGACATTATAAAATACTGATTGTCACCATACTTTTGCCTAATAATTTTAACATTTATTAATGGATCTTGTCTTGAAATTTTACTATTTTGCAGTTTTCCTAAGGTTAATTTTCTGTTTTCCTCTTACCTTGTTTATTAATTGGGATAGTCTTGTAACAAAGAAGTCTGTCTGTCATCCCC
Source organism: Desmodus rotundus (assembly GCF_022682495.2). NCBI lineage: Eukaryota > Metazoa > Chordata > Mammalia > Chiroptera > Phyllostomidae > Desmodus > Desmodus rotundus. The sequence goes on along the minus strand of NC_071388.1, from coordinate 68,856,950 downwards.
CAATATTTATTAGTAGATTATTTTATCAATGTGAACTTATGAACTTTTTATAGGCTAAAATTTAATATTATTATTAATTTTGTTCAAAAATTTTACTAGCTTTTCCCATTAACATATCCTTTAGATTAACTGGCTCTTGTATTCTTTCAGTTGACCCTTATCGTTATTTTTCCTTACTTTCTAAAAACATGAGATGTTCCAGCTCTTATTTCATTTCCTCCGTCTTGAAGTCAATAACTTGTCTAAGGAGTCGTGGTTCCTTGTACGGGAGAATGGTGTTTAAAAATCAAAATAAAGCACTAGATGTGCTGATTTATACTTGTGTGTCATTGCTCACCACACACACACATGCATGTGCATATCAATCTATCTGTGTGTACATGTGCATACATATACATCTACATGAGATATGTACATATGTACACATATAAAGGCAGAGTTCAAAAGATTTTCATATTAAAATAATAAAAGGAAAATAAATCTTTGCTCAGTTCTGATTATGTATTACATATGTTCAGCATCTTAAAAATTGTAACACCTCAGTAATCCTATGAGATAGGTATCATTTCGCTCATCCTGTACATGTGGAAACTAATGCTTAGAGTGATTGAATAGTATTCTGAAGGATATATAATTGCGAACGAGTGAGATTATAATTTCCAGCTAATGTAGGACAGGCTTCAAATTTGTAGCCAATGAAAGGCCACATTTCTTAAAACATCTGGTCTCTGTCAAGTCCTGTTATATGTGCTTCACATTCATTATCTTATTTACAAACAATTTTGCTACATCCACCATAAGCAAGCATTTTAAAGAAGAGAAACATCAGTCATCAAAACACTGTTTTGAAGGTGAAATTGGAAAAAAAGACTGAGCCTTGAACGTGAGATGGGTGATGAATGCTAATTAGGTTGCAGGGGAATCGCAAGAGAAACAACTGGATGGTCAAAGGGTGCCTTTGTGTTGAGTAGTTTTCTTTTTTAATAAATATCAATAATATCAGCATTGGTAGGAATTATGAGCGTGTATAATATAAAATGTATACATGATTATGCACGTTTAACAATACTGGCATTGCATTTAATGTGCTATTTATGTAGGCTATTTTATCCCATCTGACCATACTAATAAAATGTGGTTGTTAAATGGACCAAACATGGGGATTCACCTGACTGCTAAAGAAATCTTCAAGAAGATCTTATCAGACATGTAGCTAAGGAATATTTTTGTTTCATATTGATAATGTATAATAATATATTTTAGTAATATACACCATAACTTATAATCTATAGCATTTGTGTAACGTATAGTTGTTGAAGCTATATTGAAGAAGTAATTTTAAAGATAATGGAAAGAACATAAGCCACCTTTGTTACAGTATAGCAAATAGTCCACTAAGCAGTTAAATTTCTAGCTCAATTTTGACTGGCACACATGAAGAAATGAGACAATTTTGCTCAATTTCTTTTTATTTTTTCCTGGTTTTGTCACCAGAATGAAGTATTGGCATTTGCATGCTCCATTTATTCTGTGAAGTATAGTAATGTGCTGTACTATTCTGACCTTTTTGAAAGTCTGAAATTTAATTAGTTGACTATTTTCCACTAGTCGTCATCTCATTCTCATTGAGTTGTGGGAAAGGATAAGCTAGCCATAAAATTTGTAAAAATGACTAAGGATTTGGCATCTCATATGTCTTTAATCCTCATGATCCTCTCAGTTCTGTTTCAGGAATCTCAGATGTATAACCAGCATTTGATCATGTTGAAGTCACGATAATTACAGCACAGTGTTCATTACAGCACATGCATTATGATGCTTAAAAAATTTGGCTCGCTCTTACATATCTAGGGAATGATGCCCTTTTAAAGTGAATGTATAGTGTCCCAGAGAAAGATATTTGGTGTGTGGAAAAATTTATTATTTTTATATCTAAGGGCTTTCAAAGCTCTTTAATGCTATTGAAATGAAGGTCAGTCATATAGATAAATAAGTATTATCAATTACATGAAATAGTTAATCTAGTCTGAGATGCTATTAAAAAAATAATCTGCTATTAGCCTAAAATATGTTTCTCTTAATTTTTATCAACTAATATAGAAATCTGTGCTGCTGTAAAATAATGAATAAAGCACTTACGTATTGTTTTGAGGGATAAATCATAGGTAATAGAAATTGGATATGCAGTACTTCAGTTAAATAACTGCATTTCAGCCTAATGAATTTCCTATTCTGGAAATAACTTTTAAACATGTATGATACTGATCCTAATTAATTGCATTTTGTATTCAAATATGTATTTTTTGTGAAATGCTAAACCACAGTCATTGTTAAAGCACATGATCATTTAAAATGAATATCATATTCCAAATTTCTAATTCTTGTCCAAGGAAGATCTTTAGAAAAAAAGCATAATTTCCCCCCACTAGTCTTCCCCGCCCCACCCACTCCTCATGGGGTGGAAATGGAGACAACTATACTTGAACAATAAAAAAAGAAAAAAGAAAGGATAATTTTTCTTTGTTACATCTTAATGTTTCAATCCAGGATAACATTTTAAACACATCTGCACACACATGTCTATGCAGATGTTTAAAACCTTGGTTTTGTAACTCAGAAGGTAGAGAATTCTTCACTTACTGTCACCCATGACTTGCTTGTTGTACACACACACACACACACACACACACAAGTACTGAAAAGTTTGTATCATTCTGTTCCTGATGACTTAGGGGGATAGGCTTAAGTAGGAAAGTATTCTCTTTTTAAATCTTCATAGTTTCATCCTCACCAAAGTTCTCATTGGTTCTCCGAGCTCTGCTGCCCATGGCTAAATCCATTTCTCTGTGCCACTAAATTAAATACTAGTCAGACTCTTTCTCCCAAATTGAAATATTTTGTAATAATTCTACTCCTCTTATGCAATTTGTAAGAATGAGAACACTTTAATTAAGCCAAGTGAACAAGCTTTGAATTGTTACAAAGTAATTCACACCAAGGGAATAGTTATAAACACTATAATAATTCAAGTTCATGAATGTATTTTTATTATTACAAAGTGGTATTTTAAAAACTCTCATTTGTTTGAGAAAGCACATGAGGATGCATTACACTTTACAACACCAGTTTCCTAAAATGAAAATGATTGCACAATATAATACAACTAAGGTTGAAGGAAGAATCTTTGGATGCCAAAATTGTTAATCTTCCTTAAAAGAGTCAATCTGTTTCATAATGATTCTGTTGGATCTCTCTTACAATGGCAGATCAAAATAAAATTTACATATGGAAGGAGGAAAAAATGACATGTGCATATTTTTTCAAGTACAAAATAATACCATATGTATTATATTTATATATTAATGTAGCACATTTGAAAAATACTGTGGCAGCCACACAGGTTGCCTGGTTTCATTTGTGATAACATCAATAAAGATTTGTGCTCTGGAGTCTAGATTGTGACATTAATGAGTGGATGACAAAATGTATGGAACATAAAAGTTATATTATTGCTTATTATGGCAGGTGTTGCATTATTTTTAATTTTTTATTATTATCATCAGGCATTTGTGATTCTTCTATCACAACTTAAAGCATCTCATGGATGATCACTCCTTTTTAACATCTTTTGTTTTTGTTGTTCAATTTTTATTTTTTGCCTAAAATCACATTCCAGGCAGTACTGAAGAAGTCCACTTTTTCCTCCATCAGTAAGATTTTGCAGAAGTAGTCAGCCAGAGATGAGGTAGCAACATGGGGAACATATTCTTCCGAACAAATCCCAGATAGTTTTTCATTATTATTCACTATTAATTTTTTTGACATTTTAAGAAATAATTGAGAAGTTTTATTTTAAATAAACTTTTATTTTATTAGATATGCATAATATTTATCACAGTTCTATGACTACATTAGACCTTAAATTTAAATGAAAATCATTAATTAGTTAATTTAGAAGAGTGTCTACTGTTGCTTACTAACATTTCTGGTAATATTTTATGTGGCATTTTCCCATTTCTTTGAAATCATTGGAGGAATAGTGAATTGCTTTGAAGAATAATTTATTTTATTTCATTTCACTTTTTGGTGAAATGTTTAGTATTTAAGAGCCAGTTGGTGAGTCTCCACACCCTTTCCTCCAGGTCACCATGATACTGGAAGTACATTTTGATATGGGTATCCCATAAAATTAAATTATTTAGGAATGAGAAGTCACTACCTGGAGGATACTATAGTCTTCTCAGAGAATTTTCTGGACTCACAGTGAGCAATATGATGGCTGCTTTAAGTCACGGATATTTTTGAATTATTTTGGATTAGTTGTTACTGAGGGACTAAAGAATGACTTACTCTATTCTGAACAATAGTGAAACAGGGTGCAGCCAAGAGGGGGGCCCAAGTAGGGATTTGTAATGGGGTCCAGAACTCAAGGTGTCCAGGAAATATTAGAAAAATATATATCAGATGTCCTCACTCCCACAAGCCTGAGCTAGGGGAAAGGACACATGGAGCGGGGCCATTCAGAGCCGTTTTGTATAGCAACAGCTGTGCAGCTAGCCTCTGGCATGGTCATTTAACATATCTATAACCTTTAACTGGTTTCATAGATATGTTAAATAGCTTGACCATGCTTTGAGCCAGGGGGATGGGAGTGACTTCCACCCAGGATGTAACTGGGAAGCAACTCCCCCTGGTTACAGTGCTGTGTGAGAGCTTGGAGAAGATTGGCTCTGTGCCATGGGGCCACACCTGCCCAGACTTACTATGGCAGCCCAGTAAAGCTGGAAGAATAGGGGAATGCTGTCAGGTGTAACTGATTGTAGGAGGAGTCAGAAATGGGGCTTCAGAGGAAGACTGAGGCTGGGAATTAAACCCAGGGGTGGCAGCCATACCTGAGAAAGGATCACACGGCTTTGGGGGACAAGGGAGAGAGGACCATGTGGCTTTGGCAGAGTGGGGACCCCATGGCGGCGACACAGCTGATGGTGCCTGGAGCCTGAATCACGGACTTCTACTTCTTTGCCTGAGATGTGGTACCCCAGACTGAGAAGAGGGAGAAGGAAGGACTGTGTGTGTCTGTGGGTATTCTAAGTACTTTAGTATTTTAATGAAGACATTAAGTCATTGCTCTAAGTCTGTATAACTTTTAAATAAATAATTCCTTTCCTTTTCACCAGTCTCTGTCATTGAGAGATATCATTCCTCTAGCAGCGGGCAAGGCAAACCTAGTAGGTGGGGGGGGGACCCCCCAGAGATAAAGGGGGAGCCCTTTCCATAATAGTATATTGTTCACCCCTCCATCTGTTCTGTAACAATAGCAATGCTAATTTGTAACTGAAATATTTACCAGTGGTATGTATGGGGGGGTGTATGTGTGTATTTAATAAGTGTAAACAGATATATCATCTAAAGAACATTAGAATATTAGTTGTATGACACCATAATGTGAATAAGAACAAAAAATAAATGGAGATTGTAGATGACATTTTTTGTGTGTGAAGAAATTCTACAAAAAACAAAGCTATCAATGTCAGAAATCTCTTCTTGTGACAAATTTTTCCATGAGCTTCAAGTTTCCGTAAATATATCCTATTGGACATTACCAGTAGTATTTATAGAAGCACCTTATATTCTACATTTTCAAATCCTAACTCATCATTTCTCCCCCCAAAGATCCTATGATTTTATCTCATCATTTTCTCAATCACTTAATCTAAAAACAGAAGTAACTGATTTCTTCTTCTCCCCACCCTGTCATCCAGAAACAGATTCTATTGTAGCTTCCAACTCTTTAACAGAGTTTACTTGTTACTTTGTGCCTTTCCTTCTGTGCTACTTCATTATCTCCTGTCTGGGCTAGGCAATTAGCTGCACTTCCTGTATCCATTTATTTTAACCTTTAACCAAGCCTCTACAGAAATCCTCAGCAGTATTTTTAAATTGCAAATCTAGTCTTGCTACATATGAAACTTTCCACGTTTCTCAATTTCTCTAGGAGAATTTATGATGGAATTCTAGTCCTGTGAGGTACATCTTGTAAAAAATTACCTTGAACAAAAGGGTTTAGGATCACTACGCTTGGTAATTTACAAAGCACATAGGTATATTAAAACTCGAAGAATGCCTGCTTAATCTTGTTTAATTGGCATTTTTCAAATTTACTCAATAACGAAGCTCTTTTATTCATTTATAATATCTATTATTACCCTGCAGATCTGCTTTTCCATGTGGACCCCAGGATAAATATCAAATCTCTTAGCACGTTGTTCTAGCCTGTTGGCTTCTCCACACCTCCCTATAGCCTTTAATTTATGCTCTGGGAATTATAAAATGCTTTATGTTTCTCCATGTGTCCTTTATAGTAGTTCCTGAAAACTCTTCTCCCCACTGTCCCTTCCCCCCTCCCCTCTGGCTGTTGTTAGATTGTTCTTAATTTCAATGTCTCTGGTTATATTTTGTTTGCTTTCTTCTTTTGTTGATTATGTTCCAGTTAAAGGTGAGATCATATGGTATTGTTCCCTCACCGCCTGGCTAATTTCTCTTAGCATAAGGGAGGGAGGTGGGTTTGGCTGGGGTGGGGCGGGGGGTAGAAAAGGCAGACAGCTGTAATTGAACAACAATTAAGTAAATTAAAAAAATATTTTTTTGGACAACTGTATTTTGGTGTTGTTTGGTTTTGTGTCTGTTTATACACAAGTAAATGAAAGAGCTAGACTAATACTATGGGTGACTGGAGATTTACCGTTTAGATGATAGAATGAACAGCAACAGCACAGATTCTAACAACAATTACAACAAAGATCACCACCAAGAACTAAACCAGCAAAGAGGCATGTTGGAATGACTTATACACATAAAGAAATCTTAGATCCTGCAGCCAACTGAAGACCCATGACATGGCCAAATTCCATATCCCCTCCCATTTCCAAGAAGCTACACAGGAGAACAGATTCTGAGACTCTCAGTAATACTCCCAGACCTGACAGGAGGAAAACTAAGTAGGCACTCTCTTATGATTACGGAGTGGCAGAAATAGCAGCAGGAGAAAAACAGGCCATACTGATACCTGTGATGGTGTGATTCCCGAAGAGGCAAGTGCCAGAGCAACGCAAGGTACGAGGGACTATGCAAAGCCTGAGCGTGAGTCTCCATAGGAAACAGGGCTGTTCTCTGACTTTGTGCACAGAACTCTGCCAAATCAAACCTTTGATGAAATCCTAGAAGTGAGGTCGAAACTTAGATAGCACAAGACACTCCCTCAGCTGAGCTCCCCTCTCAGACCATCCGGCCTCAAGCCAGAGAGAATTTTGGATAAAACACAAAATACCCAGCCATCAAAACACACTGTGGAAAGCCACTTCGAATGGTTTTCAGACGGGGCAGGAAGAAGTCAAATAGGAAATCTGGACCAAACTGATCAAGTGTGAGTAAAATACAAGGAAAGGGAATGGAATCAACGTACAAAAGCTATGAAAAACAATAAAAAACAGACAGAAAATATTCATCCTAGAAAAAAGTGTAAGCCCTAAACAAAGAAATTTCCTCAAATCATTAAATAATAGAATATTAAAAAAAATGAGACAGTAGAAAAACAAAAATAAATAGAAAAAGAAAATTGCAGGCATAAAGGAAATGAAAGTGAAGACTACAACATATCTATTGAAGCAAAAAATGAAATATATATGATTAAAGTTTTCAACTTAAAAGAAAGTCTGGTAATAATCACAAAATATACACTTGGAAATAAAAAGAACATTTAAGTCATTAGGATGTAGCTCACAGATTTGGAGGAATGGCAAACATAATTCAGCTTTTTTCATTATATTTCCACCATCTGAAAACTCTGTGCAAATTATGGTTATAAAAAGATTTTAAATTTCATAAACTTTAAAATGTAAAATAAAAATGAACAAAAATCTGGAAAAAATGCTTTATGTTTCTGCACATTCCTAGTTATTTCTCACCATCCTGTATTTGCTTTGGTGTTCTCTCTATTGTATAATGTCTTCTCACCAAAACATTATCTGCCTAATTTTTATTAAATCTTTATGTTTCAGTTAAGATGTAAAGTGTTCCTAAAGCGCTCCTTATATTTACCTATTTCTATCTCTGTGATTTTCATAATAAACGCCATCTATTTATATGTGTTTTCTCCTTAAGAATAAAAACTTAGAGTAAGATCATCTTCTTTTTTTTTGGTCTTACATTTTAGTTCCTGGCAGATATTTCTGCTCAATAAATAGTTATGGGGTGAATGAATGAACAAGTAAATTTACAAAAATATATATGTATTAAATGATCTTTATGTGCATGACCGTATATTACGCATCACTATGAATAGTCTTAAAAGGATTCATTTCTACAACCAGTGAGTTGTAATGAACTTTTTAAAGACCCAAATCAGGACTATACAATTCCCATAGGGCATTCACAGTACAGTTATATACTGCTTAACAATGGTGATAAGTTCTGAGAAATGAATTATTAGGGTATTTCATTGTTGGGCAAATAACACTGAGTGTACTTACAGAAACCTAGATGGTATGGCCTCATACTGTAACTGAATGTGTTTTACTTGGCAAGATCGGCAGCACAGTAGATTTGTTTACACCAGCATCACAACAAACAAGTGAATAATTGTATGTAAAGCCAGTTGGCTTTAGTTGGCCTTTTTTTGGTGGGGAGTGGGGGGCGGGGCACAGGTAATACAAATGAATGGCTTGAAATTTGATTGCTGAGGCATCCACATCTCAACTCAAAGCTGACTATCTTCAATAAATTCACCACTAGGCACAACTAGCTCAAAAGTCAGGCTGCCTCCACCCATTGAGATACATTTCTTTTAGAGATCTTGATTGATTTTAATCACTGACCACTTGTTTGTTTGTTTGCTTGCTTGTTTGTTTCACTGCCGTGTCTTAAATACTCTCTCTTATGTTTTAAATTCACCAATAAAAAGTGAGCCAGCAAAACTATAGGCTCCCACCCTCAACCCGGATAAAAGCAGAACTGCAGACCCATGCTCGCTATCCTTATCTCTATCGTCGTTCTCTATCTCTGTCTCTCTATCATCTCTATATCTATACCTATTTATATCTCTCAATCACTCAATCTATCTCTCGGTCAATCTGAGTCTCTCTCTGTTTCTCTCTGTCTGTGTCTCTTTCTCTTTCTCTGTCTCTCTCCCCACCTCCCCACAAGACTTGGCTAGGAGATCCTGGCTATGTGCCTACAGGTAAGCTTTTAAACTAGTAAGGGACCACCAGTAATAAATTATTTTATTTTTTCCTTCAAAGCTTCCTAATGGTTATTAAGTAAGAGCATCTGGCAAACATAATAAGAATCACCATGGTCACTCCAGTATTAACATTGGTTTAGAAAGGAGGGATATCTGTGGGAAGCTCACCTTAACCAAGTGAGTGCCCCCAAGATATTTCTAGCTGATAGCACTGCTATCCATACACTGAAATGGCACCAAATGGTAATGTGATGCTCTAGGACACTTCACGACTACATCAGTAGGTGATAGGATTTTCTTCGCTTCCTTGTAGTCTCACGGTCCCACTCTTGTACATGCTGACTGAAATGTTGTTATACAGCACATGACTCCATATAAATTTATCATGACCAGTGAAAACTGTCAGCTTCAGCCACCGGTATTTTTTTCCCGTTTGCTTTTAATTCTTTTAATAAAATGTGTTTTTCCTAATGAACTTATATAAAAGTTCATTAAGTGTAAAAGCGGCTGCTGTCCTGGATTTGCCATAATCCAGAGATACCAGATTATGCTTTAATAATAACTTACAAGAGTTTCCCTTTGGGAGTTAGGCTCTCTCTCAGAATCATGGGCTACTTGTGTTTTGCCTTATTGGTTTTGCTTCTAGTTCTCTGGATGGCAAGCTGCAGTTATTTCTTCTGTGAACTTAATTTATGTTTTGCCTTGGTGCTATGCCTCCTCTCTAGATTCTTCTGATTTCTTTTGACGAGATTTAGTCTGCATTTAAATAAGTTATCTATGCAGAAGTCTCCAAAATCTGTATTTTCTGTAGAAACTTTTCTGAGATAATGAAACTTGATTTTTATTCTTTGCTGCACGTGCCACATGCTTGAGACCTACCTTTTCTCCTCCTATTCAAACACCACCGTCTCCTTTGTCTTTACCGTTTCCGGAGTCAACATCTCACTCACAATCACCTATACGTGAAAAATCTATAATCCTAGGCTACTTTTTTCTGCCAAGAAGTCCAAGTTCTTGTAGTTTCTATCTTTACATTATAGATAGGTTTTTTGACATCCAGTAATTTTGGATTTCTAACTCTTTTGTGAGCCATTACAACAGAATCTACACTTTTCTCCCGTAGGCATTATTTTTGCTTTTCAATATTTTATGTAATCTGACAGTTTGGCTTTACTAAATCTAAAATCATAATTTTTAGTAGGGCTTTCATGATAGTTTAACATTATATTTTAAGTTATAATCATATGAAATAACAACAGCAAAAAAAAAAAAAAACAGAAAACACCTCATTCTGTTGTCCAAGTGTCTGTCACCGAACAGCAAGCAGGTTCCTGCTGCCTGCCACCACCCTCTAGGCAGAATTCTGGAGGCAAAGTTTTGGTGATAAAAAAAAAAAAAGAAGTCTTTACTCCAACGCTACACAATTTTGGAATAACAGATTTTTATATGCAATAGTCACTTAAGCCTGTCAATTAAGGCTAAAATCTTTAACTCTTTAGTTATAGCTTTATTCACTTACACCTTTCATTGAAGACTAAACTCTTTAACACCTGAATTCCATCATTCCCACAGTTATTTTTAAATTATCTTATCTGTATAGGGTAAGTTTACAAAGTAGGACAACATAAGACACAAAAGCTACACAATTTTGGAAGAATGGCAGGCTTCTGCCTCAGAGTCCATCCGCTCTAGAACACACAAAGAATAACCCTGACACCCTCTGCCAGGCCAGCCCAATCCTAGTCTGTGCCCAGAGTTTTTCCTCCCACCCAAACCATCCAAATTACCATCCTTTGGGAACAAACAGGCAGCTGCATCTTGATCATCCAGGCATCCTCAAGGAAGAGAGCCCAGGAGCCAGTCTCTGTCCTTTTTATTTAAAATCTTCTGACCCATAATTCCATGTGCTCTGAAGGCATTCATCTTGTCAGCCAATCCCATCCTTGGCTGTTTACCATCGCCTCAGGGAACCTCCTCCTTTGGCCCCTTCCTACTTTTCCCCAGTGATCTGATCAGATCTCTCTACATCATAAGCATCTATTTTACCCTGAATAAACTTAAATAGTTCAATGAAATTTGTATTTCTTACCATTAAAATACAGGGTTCAGCAAAAGTAATGCCTGCTTGAGTGTGGTTGGAAGGGTAATAATATGGGTGTAATAATTTATAATTGTAATTTGAAAATTTAACCTAAAATATCATATGGTATGCTTGAGTGTGATATTGTTATGTTACAGAATTACATGTTTATGATTTTGTAATAAAAAGGGGGTGTTACTTGTATTTGACCTTATATATATGGATGCTTTTTAAAATTGGACATTTAGTTATTATTACTATATGTAAATCTTTGGTTATTGATGAGTTACTTGCCTTGTGCTGAAGCAGACAAAATGTGTATCTTTATAATATATTCTAGAGTTCTATCTATCTATTTATCTATCTATGTATACATTTTATTCATGGTCATGGATTAGCTGAACTCTAATTCCTTTTCTGTATTAATAAGCTTTATCTTTAATGTAATACTTATCAAAACTTCTGTTGAGGGAAAGTGAATATTAATTGATAATTGTGTGAAAATTGTGTAGTGTATTAATTCTTAAAGCCTATTTCTAAATTAAGGGAATCTATAAAAGAATGATATTAGATCATATTATTTTGTTCCTCCAAGGCAGGGCTGCCAAGCCAGTGTTTCATGGCTCACTAGGTTATGATTACGCTGAGATACGAATTCCTTTCTCTCTCCCTTTATTGTTGTTCAGTTACTGTTGTCCTGCCTTTTACCCCATTGCTCTCCCTTGCCCAGTTACCCCACTCCCACAGTCAATTCCCCCCATTGTCCATGCCCATGAGTCCTCTATTTGTGTTCCTTGGCTTGCCCCTTCCCTTTCTCTCCCCCTTTCCCCCCCTCCCCTCTCCTCTCTGGTCATTGTCAGTTTGTTCTTTATTTCCAAGTCTCTGGTTCTACTTTGTTCATTTGTTTATTTTATTGATTAGGTTGGGGGGACCATGCAGGGCCTGAAGTGGCTAGACATTTTAGACCAGGGGTCCACAACACCCTGACCCATGGCCCCCTGAGGAACCTGGCCACACAGCAGGATGTGAGCGATGAGCCAGGGAGTGAAGCTTTTCTGCATTACCCCCTGAGCTCTCCCTGAGCTCTGAAAAATTTAGTTCATACATATATATATGGGAACCCCACATGCAGGAGAGATTCAGAGATAGAAAGGGGGACTAAGGTATACAAGCCAGCCTGAGCTAGGGATGAGGTGATGCACCTGGGGATTTCAAAGGGTCCTTGCAGGATGATAAGAAGGACAGATGCTTAGTAAATAAAATGTTGCCATGCCCCAAGGATAGATCAAAATAAATGATCTCTGCAAATCTCTTACTATGGGCAAAGCCCGTAATTTAAGTTCTTCTAGGTAGTTAAAGGGAGGGGCATAAGGAGGGCCATGCATTTCTTTTGAGCCTGAAGCTAAAATTGCCTTTAGCTCAAAATAAAGAAAATTTCCAGGTTTTAAATCCATACAGCAGGCTATGGGAAGGGCAAGATGAAACACTGAGACATGAATTGAAGCTGTTATATGTAGGCAGAATTTCTTCTCCCTCAGGGAAACCTTAGTTCTACTTTTAGAGTATTTAAATTGATTGAGTCAGACATACTCAAATTATCTAAGATAATCTACCTTACTTAAAGGACTTTCATCTTATATACAAATTACTCTCACAGCAGCATCTATAAGCGTGTATCTTGATACGTTTGATTGAGTAATTGGTGCAAATGGCCTAGCCAATTTGATATAAAATACTGGCCAAGGTAACTGCAATAGCCCATGTAATTTTAATTATTCACCAATCTTTAGGACCAGGAATATATGATATGCTTCTGTGAAATTTATTTTATTTCATTTTATTATTAATTTTTTCTTGAGGAGGGAGGGAGGAAGGGAGGGAGAGAATCATCAATGTGTGAGAGATAGATTGATCAGTTGCCTCTCACACCCCCACAACTGGGGACCCAGCCCGCAACCCAGGCATGTGCCCTGACCAGAAATGGAACCGGCGACCCTTTGGTTCGCAGGTCAGCAATCAACCCACTGAGCCACACCAGCCAGAGCCTGAAATTTATTTGAATTTGTTTAGTTGCTTTGAGCACACTTATTTTACTTTATCGGTAGCACGGATCAAGTAACTAACCACAGACGGCGTCTGAGAGGACCTCCCTGTGCCACACCCAAGTTTGTTCTCCTCCGCTGGGGTCAGGGCAAAATCAGTGACTTGATTCTAACAAAGGAAATATAACAAAGGCAATGAAATGCCACTCCTTTAATTGCATTTAGCAGGCTGGATTAAGAGATTTTCCTACTGGTTTTAAAGAAGCAAACAGCAATATTATAAATTTGTGATGGAGAGGACCAAGAAATAGGAACTACAGAGACCTTTAAAACAGTCACGAAGAGACTGGGACCTGCAATTATATAACTGCGGGAAAATAATTCTGCTAACAACATGAACGAGCCGGGAAGCAGGTCCTCTCCTAGCCAAGCCTCCAGATATAAGTGTAGCATAGCTGACACTCCTAGGACCCAGAGCTAAGGAGCCAGGTAAGAAGAATTAATATAATTCTCTTTATTTTTGGTTAGAGAGAGAGGTCTAACTCTTGGTTGGGGTTTTGTTAGCAAGACGTTTCGGCAGTCCAGTTGATGCTCACCCCTCACCCTACATTGTATCAACAAGAAAGAAAGGTGATATTTTGACTTCTGTATGTTTTACTCCTCATCTTACTGCTTCTGAATTTACATTAGGTAGAAAGATGGTTCTAATTAAGCTACATAGAAGAATGCAGTCTGGTTCCTAATCTGGGGCTATTGGGAAATGGGCAGTATAACATACAGACCCAAATAATAAATGGTAATATTTCTGGTGAACCCTCTGAACTCCAAAACCTTTGAACTTAATTATTTTATTTTAAGTTCATTAAAAGGCCCGTTTAAGGTGCTTATTCTCTTTAGAGCCTTTATTGGCATTGGTAGATAGAACACTTTTCCTTAGTCTAATAGTTCTTCTGTGAGGGCTCGATAGTGAGGAAATTTGAGTCTTGGAACTATAAGCACTAACTTTTATCCAGTGCCTAGACAATGGGCCAGAAATTGTGTGGCTTGTCTGCCTTGGCATCATTTTGAGAACTGGTTCATCCACCGTGTGCTAATTATCCTTGTGAATAACTAGGATCGGTATGCTGGCTTTACTCTCAGAAGCATATTAATGAAAAATAAATGGCAACAATAGGTGAACCTACCGTGTGAGATAAAATTTCCACTTGGAAAGACATAGAGAGAGCCAGATGACGTCTTAACCATCTTAAAGCCAGTAAAGACAGAAGACTGCTTTTGAGGTGACTTAGTAATTAAGCAGAGTGGAAGTAGAACAAAAGATAGAGAAGTGACAGGACACCTGAATGAAGAACAACACTTTCAGGATAGAGTTTCAGTGCTAGAGTGGCAGAGGCAGAGAGACAGGAAGAAATAAAAGAGCAGAGGAGTATACTTTAAAGGGGACTTGACACTTCCTAGGATAAATTACATCTATAGCCTAATATATACTAGAAAAAGGGGAGTATATTTAAGTCAATTCTATAACACATCTGTCTTTAAAAATAGATTATAAAGGAGGAGCTTGACTGGTTACCTGTTAAGATCATGACTGGGAACAAAAAGATCTGATATAAAAAGAAAGGGATCAATTAAAGGAGAAGATTGGATGGCAACCCTAGAGAAAGAGAGGATCCAGAAAATTAAAAGTCACAATCCCTTACCTCTTAGTTCTGATATGTGAAGTGTGCTGAAAACAAACTTTTTAACTCTATCTAAAAGCAATAAATGATCTTACCTTAAATATCTTGTGAGATAAGTTAGCTTGGGGGTATTCATAGTCTTTAAAGACCTCATATGAGGTCTTTAAGGTCTTTGAGGTATATGAAAATTCATGTATTTGCAGTGGAAATATTAATGTGCTCTATTATGGTGTACTACCCGGTTCTTGCATAATATATGGGCAATTGCACATTTCTATATTGCCCAAATTTTGAATTCTGAAGTATATTTAAGTCTAGATATATGGGTTAGGGATGGTACAAGTCTTTCAAGAACTTTTCAAATCTGAAAACAGAGTAGCCATTACACAACTATTTCAAAATTATTTTTTTTAAGTTTAATAAAAGATACAGAAAATGTAAATGCAGTACAGGTGACAGCATGCATGTGCATGTCTCCCAAGAAAAATATTTATTATGATTTATGGATGTAAGATTCCAAATGATAGGAAAACCATAATAAACCATGTTAAAAAAAAAGCCAGACCAAAAAATTAAAAACTTGAACCTGCATTTAACATGGATTTTGCACCCCCCCCCCCCACGAAAATATCACTTGAATAGAACTACCTAATCAAGGAGATTAAGGTAGCCTCCAAAGAAACCATAAGAGCCACTAGAAATCATAGAGTAAGGGCCCGAGAGCTCCTGATGCATGCTTTGGAAGCTCATGTTCTATTGGCTTAATGTCCTTTTGCCTGTTATTTTCTTTCCCATACATTTTATTTCTTACTCTACCCTTGTGTGTATTTAACTAGTGCTCTTCAATCCTATATACAAAAAATGGTTGCAAGCAAACACAAGTAAATATATCCGTATCTTGATAGCCAGATTAATGTTTCTAAGGAATAGTTTTATTAACATCACTGTTATATTAAAAAACCCTTGATAGGTTATCCATTGCTTATTCAACATAAAAGGTGTTCTATATTTTAATTTTCATATTCCATGATCTCCTAATTCACTCAAGAATTGAATAAACCTTAAAAACTGCTTTTTAAGAACACTGTGCCTTTCTGGTAACTTTGATAATGAGTGTGGATTCAATCATTTTTCCATTGTTAATTGGTGTGTAAGAAACTACACTAAAACTTAGTTTCTTAAGACAATGAACTATTATTTTTCATGACTTTAAGGACTAAGATTTGTGGCAGGACTGGAAAAAACAATTTTTTTTTTTTAAGTTTGGGGCAGGACTTTCCAAGGTGGTTATTCTGTTTCTGTGGGGTCAGCTGGGAATTCATTTGGTTGAGTTCAGCTCACAACTGGGTTGGGCTGGAAGGTCCAAGAAGGCTTCACTCTCCAGGAGGGCACTCCAGTGTTCTTTCAAATAGCCACTTTCTTTCCTGTGGTGTCTTATGCTGCAAGTCTGCTTCTTGTTTTCTCCCTCCCTGCCCCAGGCTGAATTTGCTTACTGCATGGTGGCTGGTTTTAGTAGGAAAAATGAAAGCTCACAATCTTCTTTAGGCATAGATTTGTGAGATACAGAACATCCTCCATGCTGCACTCTATTGCTTAATGCAAGTCAAAGTGCATGTACAGCAAAGGGAGGAATTGTTAATAATAGTAAAAAATACTGATATTTAATATTAGTATTAAATATAATGGGCAAAAAACTAAGCATCGATGATATAGGTACTGGAGACAAACTTTTATTTAAAACTATTTACATCTTTACTGTGTCACATATATGATCTTGTTTCATTGAGCAAAATGTCTAATGAGAAGGATAAATATTAATAATCTATTTAAAAGTTATTTCAAATTGTTATATCAGTAAAGAATAAAAAGTTCAGTGAGCTCTTTTCATCTCAAACAAGGCAGGCATCATTTCATTTGAAGAAGTCAATGAGCAATTTTAGGATAGGTAATGAAGGTTGAATACAAGCAACAAGATAAAGTAGTAAAAAGAACACGGTAGAGTTTCAGGCAGATATAATGTATGCAAACACAGGTATGGTAACACAGCAAATATCAGGTTGGCTAGTGCTATTAGATTGGAGAGATTAAGAGAAAGAGTGGCTTGAAATGAGGTTAGAGAGTCAGGCAACAGCAGACAATTTGGGGTCTTGCAACCCAGAATTGGGTCTTTAATTTTACAATAATGAGCTCTTAATGTTAAGGATTTATATTATTGTCTTAACTTTCACACTTGCTGGGGAAACAAATGCATACAAGAGAGAATATTTTTTTAATCGGTTATTGAAGTAATTCAGGTAAGAGATGCTGGTATCTTTGTCTAAGGGTTGAAGATGGAGAAGCAGAGGAGCTTACAGATGAGATAATATCTTAAAGTAAAATAAAAAGAACTGGTGAATTACTGGACAGAGTAATTAGTGGAAGAGATATATCAAGGATATAACTTTCTCAGGGTCTAGAATTCTCTTTCAAGGTGTCTGGCTTGGGAAGCTGAGTGAATTTTGGACATGTGGTTCTTCAGTGCCTTATAATTCTAAGTTGATATGTTAAGTAGTCTCCTGGATATATGGGATATATAAGGTAGACTTTTATTTTTTTGCTTTGAATGTTATGTATTTAATAGTTTATAAATTTAATTTATAATACTTCATTGAACCTATGTATGTATTTATCATATCAGTTATTGTTGATACCTTAATACGTTGCTTCTTCCTAAGTACATTTTAATTGAATTAACACAGTGTAACTTAACCCCAATATTTGAATTCATCTGCTTGTGAGCACCGGTTGAAATGTTGATGGGAGAGACCTGGTTCTTCTTGCCAATGCATGTAAAGAATTACAGATCAGCAAATCTATCAGCATGCAATCAGGGTTTATTAGTGATCCGTTCATCCCCTTGGAAGAGAACAGGCCTAGATGAGGTGAGGGGGGTAAAAGGCATAGAGGCCAAAGGCTGGGGTGGCAAGCCTCTGGGTGGGGCCAGAGGCCAGGTGGCCTGGGGCTGGGCAGCCAGAGAGCCAAGAGCCTGAGTCCTTTGTTCTGAGGATTTATATTTGGCAGGAGAGGGGTGAAAAAGTTACACATTGATGGATGGGTAACTTTGGTTCCAGCTTTCTCGGGCAGATGAGATTACCCAAATAGGTATGTGTGGGGGTCTGTTAGCCCGAATCCTTATCTTGCTCCAGACTGCATCCGTTCATCTCCTTGTGAAACAGATACGCGATACCAGGCAGTTCATTAAAGTTGGCGTAGTTACCCAAAGTTATTTTTAGGTTCTTTTTTAAGCATTAGGGACTCCCTCACAAACTAGATAGTGATTAGAGGTAGGCAGTTAACCAAAGTTGTTACATGGGCTTCTTCTTGGGGCACTGTGGACCCTCTCCTGCCGTTCAGGCCTTGGGATGAAAGCAGGGTTTCAAAGGCTTTCCTTTCCAGATAGTGGAAACGATACACAGAATTTCAAGGACTTCCCTCCTCCCCAGCTAACATAGTGTTTTTTTATGATGTTGGGACACCTGGCAATATTATCAGACCAGGTTCAGGACTGCTGAGTTAGTGGGTGAGACATGTCTTCCTCCCCATCCCCTCCTTGGTTTACTATTCATTCTACCTAAGTGCTAAAAGGCGTTTCCTGGCAACCAGGGTGCTAGACGCTGGCCAGGAACAGCAGCGCGGTCTCAGAGCTCTTCCTATGCTTTCTCCTTCCTCAGAAAGACATGACCAGGAATTTGAAGTAGAGAATGGAGGTTTGTTAGAGAATTGGCCAATCTGGACTGTGGACCAGACTCCCTGATGGCATGTAGGTTACAGATTTTATACAGCAAAATCACGAGAGGCTGTGGGTTAGGGGTTTGTGACAGTGTTGGGAACTGATTGGTCAGAGGTGGGGTTAGGGTAATAAATCTTTTTTTTTTTTTTCATGTCTTGAGGAGCTCTGAAGTCAACTCTGGCATCCCTCTGTCTGGTTTCATAGAAAAGTTGCCGAGGGCTTTTCCAGCTTAAAGTTCAGCAGCTGAAACGTACCTTAGGCTAAGATGTTATCTTTAGCCTGCCAGAGCTTTGACAATTAGTCAGGTTCAGGCTATTGTCTTCTGCTGCTGCAGGGACTGCTGATAAATCCGGGAGGGAGGATCTATCTATGAGGGGTGTGGAGAAAGATAAATGATTTCTGGAGGTAGGATTCAAAGCTAATTTTAATCAAAGTCACAAGGACCCTTGATTTCATCCGCTTCTAAGAATTATCTACAGTTTTAGCTCTTCCTCTTGGAATTAGGTCATGTGTATTAGATTAATATATTTCAACACAGTACTTATTCCACATCATACTCTACAACTTTCTTAGAGTGTGTGGTTATTATATTATTCCCCCCCCCAGGTTCTTCCTACAGAAATGAAAACATACTTAAAAGTTATAATCATACAGTATTATTTACTATGTTATCTATTCTAAGAATACACATAATACAAATAACATTTGTATTTGAAAGGAGGTGGAAAGGACACAAACTCTTTTCTTCAAAGCATGTTACTCCAAGAGTGAAATTTCAAAATCTATGTTACCTAAGTGAGGCTATCTTGGTTTAGCACTATTTCATCTTAAAATACCATCGTTCTCAGGTAACAATCTCTAATGTCTACATTTAAGGTCAGGATTTACTTCAACAGTAGCAGCAAGGACATTGTTCTCTGCTGAAGAAGGACACTATTTTGTTTTTTACATTAATTTATAAAAGTTAAAAAAATATTTCTTGAATATTACATGGACATGCTTCCCAGTTTGACTCTGCTGGTTTACACTTGTAGCTGTAAATATTCTTAACTATTCTTTTATTCTCAACATAAATTGGATGATTCATTATATGTTTACCATACTTAGAGATCATGAATTCTCTTATAAGCTACTATTCATGACTTTATCAAAGCCCATCATAAAAGTATACATTTCCTTGGCTTATGCAATCGTGTAAGAACTTGCATTATTTTTGTTAAGATCTGTGCAATGTACTCATCTGTTTTTATTAATGTATATCTTTAAATCTTTTATATTTGCCTCTTGCTGCATTTTAAAAGTTCCCTTAAATTATTATATTTGGTTGTTTCTTACTCCAGTTTTTAATTTGTTTATTTTTCTCCCTACCAACCGAATAATGGTTCAGTCAGCTTTCTTATCATTTCACTATTTACTTTTTTTCCCATTGGAATCTTCCCAGTTCTCATTTGTTATTTATTTATTTTTTCACAGTTAAACCTTTTAATACATGAAGGCAAATTGACAATGCATTCTCTTAGTGCAATAAGATATTAAATTTAAATTTACAGGACTATTCAATATTAGAAGAGAGAAGAGCACATAATGATTGCAAAAAAGGGAGTAATATTGTCCAAAGACATAGATTTTTACCTAATTTAGTAATATTTCCCTTCTTGTTTTAATTAAATATCACTTTTTTGCATAAACCTATTTTTAATTGTTGACACTATTACAGATGCCCCCTCAGCCCCACCCACCACCTTCGCCACATTGTTGTCTGTGTCCGTGGGCTACGCATATATGTTCTTTGGCTAATCTCTTCCAGCTCCCCAGTTCCCCTCTCTCCCTTCCACTCGAGATCTGTCAGTCTATTCCATGCCTCTGGTTTTTATTTTGTTTGTCAGTTTATTTTGTTCATCGGTTTCCACATATGAGATCATGTGGTATTTGTCTTTCTCTGACTGGCTTATGTTGCTTAGCATAAAATTCACTAGGTACATCCATCCTGTCACGAAGGGTAAGAGCTCCTTCTTTTTTCCAGCTTCATAGTATTCCATTGTATAAATACACATAATATTTACAAGATGTACAGGGTATCTAAAATGTGTTTCTTCCCAATTCTTATATTTGAGAAATAAAAACCAAAACCAACTGTTTCCAAATTGCCAATGTACAATGTCACAATGGTAGAACAAGGACAAGCTAACCAAAATATATACATTCATCCAGAAATAAGAATTATAACATCAGAGGTGCAGCAATCATATGTGTGCGTATGGGTGTGTATACACTCAGCAATCAAATATATATATTTGTCCAAATATGTGATGCTGTCACCACAAATTGTAAAAAGTTGTAAAATTCTAACATTATGTGAAAATAAAATAAAAACTGATCAAAATCTCACACAGGAAACATTACAAAAAAAAGTTTGTTACATTAATAAAAGGAAAGTGAAAGAACTCAAAGCATACAAAAATTAATTTTATCAATTGAAATTTCAATTTCAATTTTCAAATGACAAATTATTAGGTATTTTATTATAGAACAACTTAAGCACCAAAGAATAACAGGGGCCCTGAGGAAAACTAGTTGCATTTTGAATATACAAAACCTGGAATGAGATATATATATAGTATAAGAGAAACCAATTAAAAGAAATAAATTATTCAATGTGGCTATGACCTGAATGTGAAAGCAGTTCTATTCCCTCTTCTCTCAGTAATCTCTCTTTTCTCTGAATTCATTCCTTCTTACAACTTACTTTTGAGAAACAGTTATGAATAACAAAATATTACTACAAAATACGTACATTATATAAAAAGGCAAAATCTTACTTATCTATAAATCTTAGTCCAAAGAAGAAGCTACTATTGCTACCATTCACATAAATATTAATACAAGAATAGAATAGTTGTATAACCATAAATTATAATTATATGAATATAATTTAATATATACATGTAATGTTAACATAAGTATTATGTTAATTTATATTAATGAATTATATATATACATAAAATATCCATATATATTGATATATATATCCACATATATTTCTATCTATCTATATATATGTAGGACAATGATTGGATATGTTACATGTAGTATATTACAAAATATGGAATAATATCTAGTCATTAAAGTAAAAAAGGTAGAGATGTATGAGTTATCATGAAACATGCCAATTATATTTTAATAAGTGAAAACAAAACCAATTTATAATAAATCACATAAAGTACATTCTGTAAAAATCTTAAATCTCTCCATTCTGGCTGCCAATGTGTATGTACAGAAAAAGTTTGGGAGATGCACCCTTCATTAACTTTTAATTCTATCTGGACAATAGAAAGGTCTTAAAGGTTAGCTACATATGAGGAGAGAGGGGATAGCTGGTAAGGAAATTCTTCATTTGTATATCCTCACTTACTGTACAGCTTTGATTTTTATAGTAATCCTATTACTCAAAAAAAAATGGACAAATGCAATTATTTAAAAAATATAAAGAACCATGCTGTTCTTTTTTAAGCATATTGTGTTTCTTAATTTTTTCAACAGGGGCCTCTTTTAGAAAGAAATTCTTTAAGTTTGATCTGTTCAGATGTATCAACTCTATGTCTATGGTTTTTGTTTTAGAAGTTTGGACATCTAGATTATATACATTATTTTGTATTGATTTCATTAGCATTCATTAATATTTTATTAAGTTATTTTTATAACTTTATTCATTTTGCCTTCTACATTTAATTTTCTAATACATGTGGAGTCTATGTTTGTATATCTTGCTAGCTTGAAATTCAGTTTCATTCTTTAATGTATAATTTGCAAGTTTCTTATAATCATCTTTCTACATTATCTTCTCTCTCTGTTTCTGTCTCTCTCTTTCTTCCCCTCTCTCTCCCCTCTATTTTGTTTCTTTACTTTGTGGTGCACCTGAGTATCTAGGAAGGAAGTCTTTTATTTTTGTTCTTTTTCTTTCACTTTGACACAGATCATCAGGAAAATCTATTTTAGGTAATTACCAAAACACATGAATTGAGTTATTCAAAAGTCTTGGAAATATTTACTGCAATTGCAATGAATTTATAGAAGATTTAGAGAGAATTGGTATTTTTCTCATTTTAAATTCTAAGAGTATGGAAGGCATCTCTCATTATTAAAGTTTTATTTATGCTTCTTTAATATAATTTAAAATTTTCACTATAGAGACATTTTAAACTTCATTTAATTCCATTTTACTTTATTTTTTTAAAAAGACTTTATTTTTAGAGAGAGGGGAAGGGAGGAAGAGAAGGAGAGAAACATTAACATGAGAGGGAAACTGATCGGCTGCGTCTCATACACACCCCCTCTGGGACTGAACCCACAATGCAGGCATGTGTCCCAGCTGGAAATTGAACCAGCAAGCTTTCACCCTGCAAGATGACAACGAACCTACCGAGCCCCACCAGTCAGGGCTAAGATTCATTTTCAATTGTACATTTAAAGCTTGATTTTTAGGTATTTTACAGTGTTTGATGGTCTCCATATTGTTAAATCACTTTTAATTATGTTTTACTTTTTATTGCTCTTTGAAGAAATGTTTATGATCATTGTAGTTGACAGAGTGAAAGACATGTTGAAATTGATTTTGTATTAAAAATGCTAAAATCACTTGAACTAATTTCATATTCTGTTTTTATATAAATATATCTCTAAGTATAATAGCTTTTCTTTTTTCTTCTTCTATGTCTTAGAACATTTATTTTGTTTTTCTTGGTTATGTCCCTGATATTAAAGGAAATGGTTGTCAAGTGTCTTCATTCAAGATAATAGTAGTTACAGAATTTTAGAAATTCTGCCTGTCCTATATAATTTCCTTTTGATTCTTAGTTTGCTAAGACTTTTAAAAATCATAACTTTTCATTCACTTTTTGTTCACAGACTTTGCCTATCCTAACATGATACATGTAGCCAAATAATGTTTTATGCAGTAAGTGGCAAAATGAACATTTAAAATGGTTTTAAATAGTGCAGTCACATATTACAAAATGCACAGTTAGTGCTGAGTTTGGGGGCATTAGAAGAATGGCTCACTGATGTAGCTGTCAACTCAAAGTGAACCCTTTTCACAGGGAATCTGATCCATGTATCTCAGAGTAGCCTAAAAAGGAAGCAGTATCAGAGCAATGTGCAAGTAAGGTTATGAATATTAATATCTGAATATTATTACTTGATTTTTATATTACCTATTGTCCAGTGCCATCCTGACTTGAAGAGACAATGCTATAATAGTAGTGAAGGCCAATAGCAAGCACATTGTTGCTCATGTCAAATGGCAGAAGGTGAAGAGATAACACCAACATTAACTGTTTTCTGGGTGTTTTATATGGATAACCCTACATGTATTAAATAATCCGTATTGATATATCATTAAATCTGTACATCATCATCTGTGTTGTATAAGTAGCCTAGTTAAAAAATCATGCTCTTAACCACCAGAATATGTTAAAGGTATTCTCTGAGATGTTTCTCTGAGAATTGAGCTTCACAATCAGTAAGCACTAGCTAAGGTGAGCTCTATTGATTTCTTTTGTTGTGTTTGTTTTACCTTCATAATTTGTTGATCTATCACTTATTTCCTGGTTTCTGACTTTCAGTACCTTTTAGTTGATATTACTCAGCTATTTTTGTGCTTATGCAGAAGTGTATATCTGTGTGTATGAGGCTATATTACATTAACTTTTTACCCTTCCTTGTTAAATATCAGAAACTTTTAATAAAAACTACAGTCATTTTCTAGTCTGGAGTTCCAGCTTGTCCAGTACTAAGGGGTTCCCAGGATGCAGAGCTTTTAGTTTTAAAATCAGGGAAAAAGGTTCAGGAAAACTGGGATGAGTTGGTCATCCCATCTTTATGTTTTGCTTTGTATAGTAGAAGCAATGGACGTTCCTAGAAAAAAAACAAGTCTTCCTCCACACACACATTTAATATTTTCTTTTTTTTAAGTTTTGAAATAATCCAATATATCTTCTAATATGTACGGGGATGATCTACACTAATATCTGAAACCCTTGGAATAAAGCAAGCTTCATTCTTGTTTAAAAGTTTATACGGAAGAAATCCCATGGTTTAGATACATTCACAAGTTATCACACATGGACTTCAAAAATAGGGATTTTGGTCTTAAAAGTCTTTAAGGAAATACCTAAAACCTGCCAAACTACCAATGTTAAGCTTTTTCACATAGAGGCAACTGTTCCTATATGCCTTTGTATATCGTCCTTAATTTCCGTTTAAGAATCATAAGTTTAAAGTGGCACTGCTCTCCAGAGCTGGCAAATTACCCTAGCTCACTGCTCTCTCTTGTGCAGCTGGAGAGCCATATATATTGCACTTCGATGACTGCATGCTGAATGGCCATCAGGTAATAAGAAGAATGTAAAATGTATAGGAGTGCATTTTTAATGGTACACATGGTGAAATATGGGTAAAATTCCTCCTACAAATAATAACACTTATGTCTGAAGTAATAGCTCTTACGGAGTATGCAGAATAGATCTTCATAATGTTTAATTCTAAATCATTAAACGGCTCTTAGTCTTGACAGGGCTCATGGTACACATAGAGAAAGCACTTCTTCTGGTAACATCATCTTATACACACTGTGCAACTGAAGAACATTTCAAAGCCCCTAATGATTAGAACTGCAATTATCATCTGTGATTTATGTCTAGGTGTGTATGTACCTTCATGATTCTCTTATTCTAATATATTATTCAGGCATGTGTTTCATGACAAGACTTGCATTTCAATTCCCTCAGGGCTGTATTTCTAAAAAAATTAGTGCTACGAAACACTGTGGTACTCATGTGTTCCTTCCATTCTCAGCACATAATCACATATAACTTTTCTAGACAAGGCTCTCCTACAGATTCTTGGGAGCCCTCCTATGCAAGCTTATAATAAATGGGAGGTAAATTTCAAACAAATAGCTTATTTTTATTTCCCATTCAGCCATCCATTATGTAGGTCCATTATGTTTTGGCTCCTATGGAGCTGAGCACTGCAGGAGCAATGAGTTGAGCAGAGCTGACAACCATTCTGATTAGACCAGAAACTGAGACAGGATATTTAAATAGAATAGGCTGGCCGATGACTGGTTGGAGGGGGCTGAATGAAGTGAGGATGTCATTTATAGAATTGGACAGCATCACAAAGGCAAGATTATCCAGGGTCAATCTCTCATTCATAGCTCATATGGTCTTCCTTGAAATACTGTGGCCATCACCTGCTGTTAAAACGCACTTTGTTCTCTTGCAGACTAGCAAATAACATCTATTTGGAACTATTAGGGTTTGCTATGGTTTCACTAAGGAAAAACCCCACAGAGCTTTAAATAAGAAACTGCACCTGTACTTATCTAATTCTATATTCATATAATCTCCACTCTGGTAATTGAAAAATCAAACAACGGATATAAGAATAAAGATGATTTAGGTCCAAGAGTTTAGAAAAATAACAATAAAACTGTGATTCACACTGCTGATGGAAGCAGAGATAATTTTAACAGATATTGAAGGACAAAGTTAAGGGTGAATCTTTCATAGCAAGTCTAAACATTTGTAGATTTAATGATCCTTCCAGTTCATTACAAATTATATTAGTTCCTGCTGCTGAGACATGAATTTGAATACAAAGTAATGTCAATGTAGTAAGGGAGTCCTTTGGTTAGGGTTCAAGCCCAGATAACTGTCGCTTCTCAGAACAGCCTTGTTGGTCTTGTTTAATGAAACACTTTATAAACTCATGCAACAATATGGTGAAATTGGTATTGCCATCCATGTTATACTGATAGAAAAATGAAGAAATGATGCATTATGTGCATTTCATGGATTTTAACAATTACTAATGTCTTTGAAAAATACCCTTTGTTAATGTTACCAAAAAGCATGTCAAAAATTACAGATTGTATCTTCATCCTGGCAATCTGATCCATTTGAGTTAGTATTTGGAAATAAAGTTTATCACCATAAAAGTAATGACCAGTTTATTTCTTATTGAATCAATAGCACTATCATGTACATTGTACAAATTTTAATAAACTAACCTTATTATAAACCTTGAATATCAAGAAACATTTAAATTCAAAAATTTATTAAACATTTTGATTATGGTTTGGAACCATTTCAAAAGCTTTTTTATGATTTAAACATTCAATTTATGTTAAGCCCTTAATTTTTAGGAAATGTTACGAAGTGAATGCTTTTCTACTCCTGTTTTGTATTTTTTAGAATATAAAGACTTCTTTTTGGAGATTTTCTTTCTGAATTAATATCAATGTGAAAAGTAAATCCAAAAGATCAAATATGACATGTGCATCTAGATTTTGGTCCTTAAGACAGAGCTTGCCTAAATCCTGCTTTTAAAAACTGAAGGGAAAATGATCTGTGCACAGTATTTCTAGTTGGCAATTTCCTCATCTAGTGCCGAGCATTATTACGTACCTTAGGATAAAACTTGCAGCTCATCATCAATCCTGTTTTGGCCTCCCAGTGCAAATTGAAAACATAAACTTTAGTGGGTATGATTTAAAGTAATGGTAGGAAAAACACAGAGGCCTGTTTTATACAGTGAGATGCAAACATAAAGTTGACAATTATTAACAGAGTCTACTCTGGAGCCCTTTTACCATGGGTTGATTTATTTCATTTACTTTTTCTGGTATGAAAATGTAGCCAACCTACAAGGCATGTCATACTTGGAAGATAGCCCTCACCAAAGTATACACAGTTGGAAGAAGCAAATGCCTCTCTATGAGCTTGCCTGGCACTCTGATTCTATTATTGGGGCTTTGGGGAGGAGAAATGTTTTCCAAAGAGCAGGTGCACACAATATAACAGCCAAAAGTAGTAATATCTTGTGAAATAATATCTTGAGGTATTTCACCTCTCTAAATCCCTAAGCAGAAAACTCCAAGTTTCCAGGTTACTGCCTAACACAAAGTATGCTTCATAAATTGTGATGATGTTACTTGTGACTGCTCTTACTATGTATGTTCCCAAATAATGGTTCCTAAAGTCCACTTTTCTTCTTTTGTATCTTACTATAGCAAAATACCCATACAAGGAACAAAGCTTCTTTCCCTGGGTAGGGTATATATTTTTTTTATTTGTAATGGGCATAGTAAAGTGAACCTTCATATCTGTGCTACTCTCCAATTATACATGGAAACAAAAAAGCATAGCTCACAACTGTACCATAACATGTAAGTTGTATATGATGTAAAATTCTGTGTGGCATACATTTTATTTCAGGCACTATGCATCTGTTTTGTTATTCTCCTGTCACATACATAAATCAATAGGGAATGGCTTTCCCCTGGGATGAATTGTATGCTGTATTTCCCCTATGTAAACAAAACATGGTCTTCTTCTTCAACAAACAAGACTTTCAATTCATTTCTTTTTCAAGCATAGTTCAAATGACTACATTGGTCCTATGATTTTGCTTTGATTGCAAGAACTAGCCCCACACTTAAGGAAAAGAAAAAGAGGCACTTGGAAAAAAAGAAGTATTCATTTTATGAGAATTTGACAAACACAAAGTCACTATAGAGGCTTTTTTTTTTTGAGTTCTTTTTGTATAAAGAAGAAAAAAAATCTTTGTATTTGAGGAAAGTTAACAGTTGAGTTGTTTTAATATAAAAAAACAATAGAGTAACACCCTCATTAAATAAACCAAATGTTCAATTCTCACTAATTAATTTCATCTTCAGTCCAGTGTTTCTTGCACTGCAAAGAGTCAGTAACTTGGATAATAAAGTTAGCCACATTTTAATTTGATTTAAAAATTAACTGTTTCAAATAAATTATATAACTTATGACGGAATCAATTTTGGGATAGCAGAAAATATCAGATAATCACATTCTCATCTCTATAGTTGCTTTATAAATGTGAATTAAATGGACACATTGAAATGAAAATGTGTGAGTCTGCCATCCATTTCTTCCTCGCTGCCCCCGTTTTCACTCTCACTGCCTTGCGCACTGAGTTCTTAAATAAAAGTGAGTCTTTGTTGTAACAAGATCGTTTCTCAAGCACATTTTCTATGATGCTCTGAAGTCTGTCATTTTCGCTGACACTTTTTGTGCAACCAACTTCATTTTTTATTGGCTATCCAGTACTTGTCAAATTACGTTCAGATCCTGTATTTTATTAAGGCACGCCATAGTTACCTACCTTATCTTCATTCTTTTTCTAATACTGGCAAATTTGGGGACCATTATTAAGTGACAGTATATAATACTCTTTTTGCATTTACCTCCATCTTTTTTTCTGCTTTCTCAATATCAAAACCACTTATTCTACTTTTATTCTACACTGGATCTTTCTTAGTATATTTTTAGACTGAGGTTATTGGAAAAAAATATCTTCTAATCTCAACAAAACTTTTCCTTTATTTACCCTCTCTGGGTTCAGATAAATATTTTACTTATTTTTATTTTTTAATGGATGTATTTGGGTGACATTCATTAATAAAGTTATATAGCTTTCAGATATACAATTCTATACTATATCATCTGTATATTAATTATGTGTTTACTACCCCAAGTCAAGTCTATAGAGAAATACATTTTAGTCTTGTTTACCAAAGCCAACTTGTCTACTGAAGCTATGATTCTTTCACCCTACCATGAATAATTGTTCGCTCTTTTAAAGTTTTTCTCTTCACTGTATCCTTCCAGTCCACTAAAAATATGTTCAAAGTAACTTCTGTCTAAAACCTGTTAACAAAAAATAAAGATGTCTAACCTCAAATTAAGT
Organism: Desmodus rotundus; assembly: GCF_022682495.2. NCBI lineage: Eukaryota > Metazoa > Chordata > Mammalia > Chiroptera > Phyllostomidae > Desmodus > Desmodus rotundus. The sequence continues at coordinate 68,827,354 of NC_071388.1, read as the reverse complement.
ACCTGTCAAGGGTGATAGAGGTAACAGTACCTCTATACTGCTGTAATTATAGGACAAGTTAGTGTACATTTATTGCCTCTGTATTATAATTATACACAAATCCTGAATCCCTTGCAGATCAGCTTTGATACCCATCACTCTTCACAACTACTCTTAAATTGTAATTAAATCATTATTACTAAGCTTACATACAGAGTCCAGCTGAAGTAATGCCTGCTTGAGTGTGGTTGGGAGGGTAATAACATGGGTATAATAATTAATAGTTTTAATTTGGATATTTCACCTAAAATGTCATATGGTATGCTCAAGTGTGATATTGTTATGTTACAGAATTATGTACTTATGATTTGATAATAAAAGATTTTGTAGTAAAAAAAAGGGGGGGTATTATTTGTGCCAGACCCTGCATATTGAAGGCTTTCTATACAGACATAAATTAAAACCTGTACATGGATTATATTTTACCCACATACAGATAGGAAACTGGAAATGTAGATGACTTGTGAAATCATCCAAAGGCACAACAGAATTATCAAGTGGCAACACTTGGGTTTAAGTCCAGGTTGTCTAAATCTAGAGCATGGTAACTGACCTTTTCTTATTAGAGTACAAATTTCAAAACAAACAAGATGTCATAGAATTATTTTAGTTGCTATCTTAAATTGTCTGTACCATTCATCACTCTTGACTGTTACATTATTAACTTGTTGTTCTACTTTCTTGGCATCTGACATTGCTCTGTTTCTATTTCCTTCTTAATTTCCCACCTGCTTTATCTAGAGTTTACACTGACAAATGTTATTCCTTCCATTCCACCAATGCCGATGTTACCAACAGATTTTTCCATGACCCTCTGCTCTTTTAACAGTCTCTCCAATTACACTGATTATATTTATATATATATATATATATATACATGTTATATATAGATACATTTAATATATATTATGTATTATTTATATATTATATATAAAGATATAAACTGTTTTTTATATATAACTAGTATATAACTATCTTTATATTTATAAAAATATAAATGTTTATATTTAAACATATTTATATTTAACTATCTCCTCTTAGTGGATAACTCCCAATTTTCTAAATTCTCTCCTTAACTTCTTCCTGAGTTATGAATCTTTCTGATCATTCCTCATGTATTGCTGATGCAAAATGCAATAACTTCACCACAAAATTAAAGGATAAAGTTGAATATTGTTAGCAGGATGTCTACAGAGACACTGTTTTCTGGTCCCTCAGCTACCCATATGCTTCTCCAGTATGAAGCATTGAGGAACTGGTCCTGAAGAGGAATTATACTGCTCAGGACTATAGAAAAGCAGATATTAAAAAGTGAAGGAAGGATCCATTTTATTAAGTTGTAAAATAACTGAAATTTTTATTTTTGGCACTCAGTATTTTAACTTTTTGAGATAACACACTATATAATGGGACATTTATTCAGTGATAAAATTCCAATGACTATGTTTTTCAACTCCATTCATTCCTTGAAACAAATGCTGGGCATGACCATAGTCACGTCATCTTCAGTTAATTCTCTTACAGTTTGCTCATTCTTTTCTACGCCAAGTCATAGTCAATGGTCGTAATGCCGAGGAGTAAAAAGTTGCAAATTTGTTTCAGACAATTTGATGATCTCTGCAAATACTAATGAATCTCAGATTTACAGTTTTCAGATGAGTGGAAGATGCCTGTCTACCACAGAGATAGTGAATATGCATTTTTGATGAGATTTTTATTGTCCTCACAATTACTCTGTATGACATATGCTACACTATTTTTGGCAACATGCAAATGCCTTTTATCAATAATCTTTAGCAATCTATTGCTCCTCTAGCTAATAGCAGATTTGTTAGTGCTGGGAATTGCAAAGAAATCACAGGCTAACAACCACTGTTCTTCCTGAGGATTTAGGCAAGTTGGTGATGGCCACAGTAATCTTCTGGATAGACTTACACTTGCCTGTGGTAAAGCACTACTAGGACTCAATGACTGCCACTTCTATTTAAATGGAGAGAAAGTCAGTGTGTTTATCCGGAATAATTTATGAACTGATGGGTAGACATCGGCTATACATTTATGTTATTTTTGCCATTTGTAGCATGGGTGTTCCAGTTTCATTTAGTGAAATTAAAATTAAAAATTAGATATGGATTATTTTGAGCAGCAGCCTATTAAAATAGTATGTAAATGAACCATGATCAAGGTTTTTTGATATAAAGGAAACTTTCACAATTGAATAATATACTAGTTGCTAATTTGAGTGACTGGCAGTTGTAGTTTTAATGTACTATTTTGATTGGACTACCTTTTTTGGGAATTAAGGCAGTTGTTAGATTTATTTTGATTTTTCAATTAAATTCAGGTGTACATTAATATAACTTATGAAGTGATTCCCCCAATAAGACTAGTACCCACCTGGCTGGTATACATAAGTATTACAATATTATTGACTGTACTATATTCTCTTTTAATTCTTTAAAAAAAATTTTTTTTATTGTCATTTAAGTACAGTTGTCTCCATTTTACCACCACAACTTTCCCATGCCCCACCCACCACCTCCTCCCACCCTAAAGCCTACACCCACTTGGCTTTGTCCATGGTCTTTTATACATGTTCCTTGACTACCCTTCCCCTTCTTTCTCCCATTATTACCTTCCCCCCTCCCCTCTGGTTACTGTCAGTTTGTTCTTTATTTCAATAGCTCTGGTTATATTTTACTTGCTTATATGTTTTATTGATTAAGTTCCACTTAGGTGAGATCACTTAGTATTTGTCTTCAACTGCCTGGCTTATTTCACTTAACATAATGATCTCCATTTCCATCTGTGCTGTCACTAAAGGTAGGAAGTCCTTCTTTCTTTCTGCTGCATAGTATTCCATTGTGTAAAATGTACCACAGTTGTTTGATCCACTCATTTACTAATGGGTACTCAGGTTGCTTGTAGCACTTGGCTATTGTAAATTGTGCTGCTATGAACACTGGGGTGCATAGGTTCTTTTGAATTGGTGTTTCAGAAATCTTAGGGTATAATCCCAGAAATGGACTTGCTGTTGGCAAAAAGCAGTTCCACTTTTAGTTTTTTAAAGAAATTCCATACTGTTTTCTACAGTGGCTGCACAAGTCTGCATTCCCACCAACAGTGTATTAGGGTTCTCTTTCCTCCACAACCTTGCCAGCACTTTTTATATGTTGATGTGTTTATGATGGCCATTCTGACCAGTGTGAAGTGGTATCTCATTGTGATTTTAATTGCATGTCTCTGAAGGCTAGTGATGTTGAATATACTTCCATATATCTCTGGACCCTTATATCCTCCTTGGAAAACTGTGTATTCAGGTCCTTTGCCCACTTTTTAATTGGATTGTTTGACTTCCTGGAGTGGAGTCATGTGAGTTCTTTATATATTTTGGAGCTCAAACCCTTGTCTGAGGCAACATTGGCAAATATATTTTCCCATATGGTTGGTTCTCTTTTAATTTTGCTGAAGTTTTCTTCAGCTGTGCAGATGCTTTTTAATTTGGTGAAGTCCCATTTGTTTATTCTTTCCTTTTTCTTCCTTGCTCCAGGGGACATATCAATGAAAATATTGCTGCATGGAATATCTGAGATTTTCTTGTCTATGTTCTCCTCTAGGACTTTTATGGTGTTGCAGTTTGTATTTATTATTTTATTCACCTTAAATTTATTTTTGGGTATGGTTTAAGTTGGTGGTCGAGTTTCATTTTTTGCATGTAGCTGTACAGATCTCCCAACATGATTTGTTAATGAGGCTATTTTTACTCAATTTTATGCTTCTGCCCCCTTTGTTGGATATTAATTGACCATGGAGAAATGGGTTTATTTTTGGGCTCTCTATTCTGTTCCATTGATCTATGTGCCAGTTCTTAGGCCAATTCCAGAATGTTTTGATTACAGTAGCCTTGTAATATAGTTTGATGTCAGATATTATGATCCCTCCTATTTTGTTCTTTCTCAAATTGCTGAGACTATTCAGGGTTGTTTATGGTTCTATATAAATTTTTGAAATGTTTGTTCTATATCTGTGAAATAAGTCATTGGTATTTTAATAGGGCTTACATTGAATCTATAAATTGCTTTGGGTAGTATGGACATTTTGATTATGTTAATTCTTCCAGTCTGTGAACATGGTATATGCTTCCATTTATTTGTGTCTTACTTAATTTCTTTCTTCAGTGTTGTATAGTTGTCTGAATACAGGCCATTTACCTCCTTGGTTAAGTTTATTCTTAGGTACTTTATTTTTCTTTTTCTATAGCAAATGGGATTTTTTTCCTGATTTCTGTTTCTAATGTTTCATTGTTAGTGTACAAAAATGCCTTCGATTTCTGAATACTGACTTGGTATCCACTGTTTTACCAAATTCACTTATTGGGTATAGTAGTTTTCTTGGTGGAGTCTATAGGGTTTTCTGTGCACACTATCATGTCATCTGCAAACAATGACAGTTTTGCTCCCTCCTTTCCAATATGAATGCCTTTTATTTCTTTTTCTTGTCTGATTGCTGTGGCTAGGACTTCCAATACTATGTTGAATAGAAGTGGTAAAAGCAGACATCCTTGTCTTGTTCATTATCTCAGTGGGAACACTTTTAGTATGATGTTGGCTGTAGGTCTTTCGTATATGGTCTTTATTATGTTGAGGGATGCTCCCTCTACTCCCATTTTGCTGAGTGTTTTTAATCATAAATGGGTGCTATACTGTATCAAATGTTTTTTTCCACATCTATTGATATGATCATGTGACTTTTGCTATTGGAGAGGATACAACTGAAATTCAATTCATTGTAGGAATCCAAAGGTTCTTAGAAATTGGAGGATTTTCAGCAATTTCTTGTATTTTTTCAATCTGTCTTTATTTTAGGCCCATTGAGCATGAATTTTTATATATTTAAGATTATTGTTTTAGATGAAAGACCATATAAAGTCTCTAGGGACATGTTATGCTTGGGTCATGGTAAATTATTAAGTAATGTAATAATAAACCTGTAGAAAATTAGCATGGATCTTCATGATCAATCCAGTCAAATGTTTTTTTCTCATATAATAAAGCTATCTGAGCTTTGAATTTCCTAGGACTCTAGAAAACTCTCAGTTTCAGTGATTTGTATTTGCACAGAATAATTTGGCTTTTGTTTTAAATAAGTTTGTGGTACAGGATGAAGATTGATTTCTTAGATCAGAATTGTTTATGTGACAGAGTGAGATGCAAGAAATACTAATCTGTTGCCTCCCCTATGCGCCTCAACTGGGGATCGAACCCACAACCTAAGTATGTGCTGTGACCAGGGATTAAACCCACAACTTTTTGGTTTGAATTTTCTGACTTCCGAAGTCAAAACTCTACCAAAGGAGACCACCTACATTAGCACAGTCTGAGTTAATGGGCCACACTCAGCTGCTGTAAGCTGCAGTGTTCAGAAATAGCTATTGTTGATAGACCTGTTCCTCTGGAACATTTCTATACATTGAAAACATTTTGTTGTCTGTGAGAGTTACCAAGGCTGTTCTCTGATATTCCAGTTCTCCCTTTTCTGCAAGTATAAAAGAATTGCATTTCCCTATGTTATTTAAGTTGAAAATGGCTGACTTGCTTCAGTGAATTGACTATGAAAAGAAGTGGCATAGTTCTCTGTATATGAAGGTCGTTAGCAGATTCTCTTCCTCCTGCAAAAGACTCACTACTCTAGAACCTTTCTAATCAGTTTAGTTTATAGACCGGATCAGCAGCATAAACATTATCTGTGAACTTTCTAGAAATGCAAGGTGTCAAGCACTTCCCCAGAAATGAATCAATATGTGCATTTTAACAAGTGATTCATATGGACATTAAGGTTTGAGAAGTTTTGCTATAAAAGCTCTATCAGCCAGTGCCCTTGAATGAGATCAATTTAGAGGTGTGCTGCTAACCAAGCCATTCAGAATTTTTAAAAAATTTTTATTGTTATTCAATTACACACAGTTGTCTGCCTTTTCTCCCTCATCAAAATAAAAAGCTTCTGCATGGCTAAAGAAAACAGCATTGAAATAAAAAGAGAACCAACACTATGGGAAAACATTTGCCAATGATACGTCAGAAATTTTAACTGAATAGAAATTAACTTTAGTTGTCATAGTCACATAGATATAGGATTATATTTCATTGTAGCATAACCTCGCTTATCCTGGTTGAGATGAACACCAAAATGCTCAATGCAGCATCATAAGATAAGTGATTCCCATATAGAAACTAAAAATATGATACCTAAACATGAAATATTAGAGCAATTAAACTCTTTCTAAATATGCCATGCCATACATTAAAAATTATCTTAAAATATATAAGCTATGCTTTTCTTCAATTACACAACATTTAAAACCTTTATTTACCTTATTCATTGTGAAAAAATACATAATATAAAATTTAACATCTTAACTATATTTCAGTGTACAGTTTAGTAGCATTAAATAAACACACTTTGTGCTACAGTCATCACCATCCATCTTTAGAACTCTGTTCATATATATGAAATTTATTATGTTTAGTTAGTTTCTATTTCTTGTTTGTTGTGGATTTTTATTATGAAAAAGTGTTGAATTTTGTCAGATGCTTTTTTTCATTGATCATGTGTTATAGTTTTTTTTTAAATTTATTTTGTTAGTGTGGTTTAATTTTTGTATGTTTAACCATCCTTTAATTCAGACTAAGTCTAAACTTGGAGTGATGTTTAATCTTTTCCACATGTTGTTGAATTCAGTGTGCTAGTGTTTTGTTGAAAACTTTTGCATTAGAATTTCTAAAGGATATTGGTTTGTGGTTTTCTTTCTTTGTAATGTTTTATTTGTCTTGGATGTTAGGGTAATGCTGGCCTCAGAGAATTAGGAAGTATTTTCTCCTCTTTAATTTCTTGAGAGTTTGGGAAAGATTTTTGTTAGTACATAAAACATTAGTCAGAATTCACAATGAAGCCATCAGGTTCAGGGATTTTTTTTCCCCCAAGATATTTTCAATTACTAAACTAATCTCCTTAGTACTTAAGGGTTTATTCTGATTTTCCATTTCTATATGAATTAGTCTTGTTTACTTTTGTCTTCTTTAGTTTTGTCTAAGAATTTGACCATTTGATCCAGGTTATCCAATTTTTTTGGTGCACAATTGTTTATAGTATTCTCTTATCTTTTGTATTTCTGTATAGTTAGTAATAATGTCTCTACTTTTATTTTTGATTTACTATTCTGTTTTTTTAAAATTTTATTTAGCTAAGATTTCTCAATTATTTAAATATTTTCAAGGAAGCTAACTTTTGGTTTTATTGATATTATCTTTATTACATTTTAATCCCTTATTTCATTTACTTCTGTCCTAATCTTCATTATTTGTTTCCATTGGTAGAACTGAATTTAGTTTGGTCATCTTTTTCTAGCTTAGTAATTTCTTTTTTTAAATTAATTTTTATTGTTATTCAATTACAGTTGTATGCCTTTTCTCCCCATCCCTCCACCCCACCCCAGCTGAACCCACATCCCTCTCCCACCTCCACCCTCCCCCTTGATTTGGTACATGTGTCCTTTATAGTAGTTCCTGTAATCCCCTCTCCTCACTGTCCCCTCCCCACTACCCCCCTGGCTATTGTTAGATTGTTCTTAACTTCAGTGTCTCTGGTTATGTTTTGTTTGCTTTTTTCTTCTGTTGATTATGTTCCCAATAGCTTAGTAATTTCTAAAGTTAGGTTGTAGATTCAACAGTTTTTAAATAGAAGTATTTATAGCTATAAATTTACCCATTATCACTGCTTTTCCTGTGCCCCATAAGTTTTTATCTTTATTTTTCTCTAAATATTTTCTAATTTTCACTGTGATTTCTTTATAAATCCAATAGCTGTTTAAGAGTATGTTGTTAAATTCCAACAATTTTTAATTTTTTCTGTTTTATTTACTAATTTTTAACTTTATTATGGTTGAAAAATATACTTTGTATAGAATTTATCACTTTGTATCTACTGAGACTTAATTTGTGAACTAATACAAATTGCATGGAATATATTTTTCCATCTTTTTACTTTTAATACTTTGTGTCTCTGGATCTAAAGTGAGTCTTTTATAGACCACGTAAAGCCAGATCATGGTTTTTTGTTGTTGTTGTTTATTTTTTTAGCCGTTCTTCCAATCTCTGTCTTTTAATTGTAAAGTAACTAGTGATAAGGAAGGCCATACTTCAATCATTCTACTATTTGCTTTCTGTATATCTTAGCCTCTTTGTTCTTGTCTCACATCACTTTTTGTGTGTTTACTTAAGTATTTGATACTGAAACAATTAAGTTCTTTTCTCATTTTCTTTTCTGTGTGTTTGAAAGTTGGTTTAGTTGTGAATATCATGGAACGTAAATTACACTTACTACCTTAAGGATATAACATTCTAATTTGAATTGATACCAGCATATTTTAGTAATATACAAAAATACTGCTTATTTAGAGCTCTGTCCTCACAGTTTTCAGATGCTAATATCACACAATTCCATCTTTATACATTGTGTGCCCAAAACATAAAATAATTCTTTTAAGCATGCCAGTCCTCTATATAAAAATATACATTAAACCAAAGTTACAATAACACTAGCTTTCTAGCTAATAATTGTTTTTATAGGTATTAGTCTCTTCAATTGTATAGAAAACAAAAAGTGGAGTTGGAAGCTATTGATGCAATAATATGAATTTTGTAATTGAACATGTATTTACTTTTCAGTGAGATTTTTATTTCTTCATATGACTTCAACTTACTCTCTAGAGTCTTTTTTTTTTATTTCAACCTGAAGCACTCCTTTAAGAATTCCCTGCACAGCAGGTATAATGGTAACAAACCTCCTCACTTTCTGTTTATCTGGGAATATCATAATTTGTACTTTACTTTTGAAGGAAATCTTTGCCATATATAGGATTCTTGATTGATAGGTTCTTTTTTTTTTCCTTTAACACTTTGAATATATTTGCCCACAGCCTGCTGGCTTCCAAAGTTTCTGATGATAAATTTGCTTATACAACTACTGGGGATCCTTTGCAAGTAATAAGCCATTTCTCTTTTATTGCTTTCATAATTCCTCTTTTCTGTTTTTTAAAAATTTGATTATAATGTATCTAAGAGCAGGTCTCTGAGTTTATTTTGAGTTTTTTTAACTTGTTGGATGTTAACATTCATGACTTTCATCAAATTTGGGGTGTTTTCTGACATTATTTCTTCAAATATTATTTCTGCATCTTTATCTCTTCTGAGAATCCCAAATATATATGTTGATTTGCTTGATGGTGTACCATAGATCCCTAACTAAACCTGTTAGTTTTCTTCAATTTTTTCCTTTACATTCTTTAGACTCAATAATTTTCATTGTCTTCCCTTCAAGTTTACTTATTCTTTACTCTGCCTATTTAAATTTGGTTTTGACTCCCTCTAGTGATTTTTTTTTCCATATCAATTTTACCTTGCAGCTGTAGAATTTCCTTTTTGTATTTTAGGGTTTTTCCTCTCTTTACTAATATTTTTATGTACATTGTTTTTTTTTAAATTCTTTCTTTACACACTTTTATAACCATTGTTTTATTAAAGTTTTTGTCCAGTAGATCCACCACCAATTCTTTTTCTGGGCTACTGTTGATTCACTTATTATCCCTGAATATTTCATATATCTGCTTCTTTTTATGCTTTGTGATTTTTGTTATTTTTGTTGAAAACTGAATATCTGTACCTAGTAATGTGGTGACACTGGGAAGCAGATTATTCTAATTCCCCAGAGGTTATTTTGGTCACTTTGTTTATTGTCTATTGTTTTTATTTATTATTTTGAATTGTTGTAGGCCCTTTTATTTTGCAAGTATCACTGTGAGACATGAACTTAAAGTATTTCCAAGTTTTTTTTTTTTTTTTTCCTGAGCATGTGCCTTTCCCTGTGTATACGTGGTGATTTTCTTTATTTTCTCGCCATGTAGGCAGTTGCTTTGAAATGGTCCTAATCTTCAATGTCTGGCTCCTAAAAGAGAAGAAGGAAAATGACTGAGGACTCTAGCCTTTCATATTCTTTGGCAGTTATTTTAGCCAGAGGGTGGTAGCTTACAATATTTGGAGGAGGTGAGACAATAGTGGCTGCCTTCCTCTTTGTCTGTACCTCTGAGATCAGAAACAGCAAACAGTGATCAGAGCGTAGGTCCCTCATATCCTAAGGACAAGGTTATTTTTGCAAATCCTGGATCCTACTAGTTGCTTATACCATGTTACTGGAATGTATTCATGGCTGCCTGACATGGAGTATGAGCATGGAGAGTAGCTGCTTCTGTGCTAACAGCTGAAGTTGACAAATTAATTATAGATTACCACATACCTTTCCTCTGGAAGTTGAAAACCTTCAATAGACTTCAGATCTTCAAAATAGTTATATCAGAAAAATTCTGCCAGTGCAATTGTTGTATCAGAGAAAAGACAGATTCTTGGTGCTTCTTACTTCAACATTTTTTCTATATTTTTTAATATATAGTATTTAACAGCCTTATTGATTTAAAATTGCTATAAAAATAATTGCACATATTTCACATGTATAATTGATGAGTTTGGGCATATGCAAACACCTGTGATAACATTACTACAACCAAGACCATAGGCAATAGACATATGCAACACCTACCAGAGTTTCCTTGTATGTCTCTCTCTTTTTTTTTTTTCACAGTAAGGATACTCAATATGAGATACATTCCATCAAGAAATTTTGAAGTACATAAGCGCATAATATTGCACCATTAACTATTGGAGCTATGCTATAAAGCAGATTTCTATAACATTTATCTAGCATAACTGAAACATTATAGCCATCAAATAATGAATATTTACTTTTTAATGAGTTTAATCCATTAATATAAGAACGTATGGCTTCTTCAAATCAGTGTAACTATTCTAGCATTTGGATTTCCTCAGTAAGATCATTTAAAAAGTAACTATGCTTTTATTTAAACTCAAACGGAATTTGTTTTCAGCCATTAATTTGTCTAAAAAATAACAACCTTAAATAATTTTCTTTAAAACAATTGCATGACAATTTTCAAAGGAGGGCTAAATTACTGATTAGTAATTCTGAGAAGTAAATTGTATGTTGATCATCTATATGATTATTTGTTATATATTCTTTAAAGACTTTATTTAGTTAATTTTTTTAGAGAGAAGAAAGGAGGGATAAAGAGGAGAGAAACATCAATGCGTGGTTGCCTCTTGTGCACCCCTTACTGTGCACCTGGCCTGCAACCCAGGCATGTGCCCTAGACTGGGAATCAAATCAGTGACCCTTTGGTTTGCCGGCCAGCACTCAATCCACTAAGCCACACCAGCCAGGTATTTGTTATAATTTTTAAGGGATATTCATATTAAAAACTCTGTCTTACTTTGTTCTACACTAAAAACATCCTTCAAAGAAGTTAAAGAGAGCTAAGTGTGAGCTTTGTTGAATTTTTAAGAAACATGGGTATCAAACTGGGCCCATGAATGATGGGTTTCAAAAATCAGTAAGTAGTCCTTTCTGGAAGCTAGAAAAATTTAAATCATGGATTTGAATGAGATCACTTAGGAATTTTGAACCATCATTCTAGTAGAAATAGCTCCTCTGGGTAATTAAAAGACAGAAAATTTTAACAGGAGGAAATCTGAAGATTTTATTAATTCATGGAGTCTATCACACTAGGGAAGCTGGGAAATATCTTAGCCTAGACTTAAATAAGAGTGGGATACAGTCACAAATTGCTGTCTGTTCTCTCATTGTAGGTCAATGCACAGTCAATTAAAAAGGGAAGCCAGAGTGGAAAGAAAGTCACCTATCTGTCCTTCTTGACATTCTGTGGAAGGTATTCTATGGCATGGAATGAAACTCCAAATTGAAGTTTTGAGTTCATCACTATACATTTGGTTATGTAAAATAAATAAAATTTACCCATTTTATGTTCCTTTTAGAAATCAGTAAAAACATAAACACATAACTACAATAAAAATTAATGGCATTCCATTACAGGAAGAACAATATAAAAGTTTTCTGTACGCAAATGCTATGCCATACAATTATATTTCACCATGAATAATTGAAACTAGGTCTCAGCATAGGACTCAAGGGAAGATTTAAATAGGCCTATCCACCAAATTAATCTCGATTTCATTGTCTTCAGCTCTGCTTGTACTTGATGTTAGGCCTCTATAACATTAGGCCTCTGCAACATTGTCCAGCTTACATATATACTGCAGCTCAGAAAACCAATTCAGAGCCCTGGAGATAGAATCTGAACAGACAAACCGCACAGGAACTGATAATATGTATTCAAGGTATAAAAGCTAAAACTATGAATTAAATTAAAAACTGTTTCAAAGCAGCCTTTGAAATGGGATTTTTAAGAATAGTTTCTGATATCAGACAAACTTGTACTGAGATTCCAGCAATGAAGCTTATTTCTTGTATGACTTTAAGAAAACCACTTGTCCTGGCCTAGTGGCTCAGTTGGTTTGCAAATTGTCCCATGCACCAAAGGGTGCGGGTTCAGTCCTCAGTCAGGGCACCTATGGGAGTTGATGTTTCTCTCTTTTTTAAAAAGATTTTAAAAATTTATTTTTAGAGAAGGAGAAGGGAAGGAGAAAGAGAAGGGGAGAAAAAGCAATGTGTGGTTGCCTTTTGCGTGTCAGGTACCAGGGATCTGGCGTGCAACCCAGGCATGTGCCCTGACTGGGAATTGGACTGGAAACCCATTGGCTCACAGGTTGGCCCTCAATCTGCTGAGTCACACCAATCAGGGCTCAGTGTTTCTTTTTCACATCAACATTTCTCTCTCTCTCTCTCTCTCTCTCTCTCTCTCTCTCTCTCTGTCTGTCTCTCTTTCTCTGTGTCTCTCTGTCTATATATGTTCAGGTGAAAAATTTTTTTAAAGTCACTCATTCTTATGAAAACTCAGCTTTCTCATCTATTAAATTGATATTTAATGAGAATTGTATTCTGAGGATTAAAAAGATGACTGACACTCATGAAGAAAAACATAAGATATTAAATGTTAACTACCTAACTCTTCTTAAGAATGTTACCCCTAGCACAGAGTTCCCCAACCTCAGGACCATAGACGCCTGTTAGGAAGCAGGCCGCACAGAAGGAGGTGAGCTTGAATGCAATGAACTTGAATCATCCCCAAAACACTCCCCACCCCTGGTCCATGGAAAAATTGTCTTCCAGGAAACTGGTCCCTGGTGTCAAAAAGGTTGGGGACCACTGCCCTAGCAAATTGAATTCACTAACACAGTGTGAAGGCACTGGGTATCTCGTGTGTGTGTCTGTTCGTGTGCATGTAAATACTGTAATTGTTTCACCCCACAAGAAAAAATGATGTTAGCTAAAATGTTTTCAGTTAGATTAGAAACTTTTCCTAAAGAAATTATTTCATTTCATTTATAATCTACACAGATTCTGGACTACAAAGTAATAATACATACTTAATGGTTAAACAATTTTGAGACCAGCCATGTGAAATCATTTTTAATTATTTACTATGATGTATCAACTAAGTTCAGATGGCAGATTTCAAAAAAAAAACAAAACATAATTTTCTTTGATCAATATGATAGAATTACTCTTTCTTGAAAGCATTTTCTTGGCACACGAGGACACTTTAAATAATATGTAAGAGGCTTGATGTTTTAAATAATATGTAAGAGGCTTGAAAAGCCCTGAATATCTACAATATTACAGTTTTCAAATGGATTTGGAAATAAATCAATTTATAATTCTCATGGATGAAAAGTCTAGTTCACTGGAGCTTATGTGCAATACATTTTTAAACAATGTTTATTTTAAATATGTATTTAACTTAATAGTGTGGATGGGCTGATAACAGTCCTTCCCTTTAAGGGCATCATGGCCGTGTCTTCCTGGAATGACAGGCAGTTCTGCAGTACCACTGATGTAACAGAAGGGCCACTCAAAATACCATCTGGCAATCTGGAGGAGCCGACCTTCTTCAGAATAATTTTTTTTCTGAGAATAATTTAATTCACCAATGAGGGTCTGCAATGTCCTCTTGTTTACCTAAACAACCTTAGTTCACTGAAGTCTTACTTGAGATTAAAGTTGTGAGAATAATGTTGGTGAGTCATGAGAAAAGCTTAAAAAATACTGAAAACTACTTATAGCAAGTCATATTAAATAAAGAGAGAGGAAACTCTGTGTTACCAACGGAAAGCATTTTGTTATTCGTCGGGCACCATGACTTAAACAGTGCTTTTAATAAAATTGACCTCTTTGAGCCCCACAACATTAAATGATACCAATGTAATATAACCTCACTGTACTGTTGCTAAAAAGTACTGTAGAAGATGAGAAAAAGAGCTTTTTATGTACTTGATGTGTCTCTCTTTTTCTATATTTATAAATAAATTATTTTGCTTGTGAGACACACTGCATTGGATCATTGAAAGGATAGTGCATTTTGTTAAACTGTAAGAAAAGTTATGAATGGTCTTAGACAAAATTGCTTGTAAATATAGAGAAATCTACTAACCACTTATAAGGTAGCTATACACCTAACATTTATCACTAAAGTCAGGCACAAAACGATTATGTGAACACACATGAAGAAACTTCTTAAATCTCAAAAAGAACATAGACGAAATGCTAGACAGAAAATAGAATTGGCAAATAGGATACAAAATCATCTGAAAATAAGAAGTGACACAGAATATTACATTAGCGTTTTATGGGCCCTTCTTATGACATTTCCTAACATGGAAGGAAGACTTGAGACCCAAATCAGTCTCTCCACAGCAAATGTTAGTTTGTTTCATCATTCATTTGATTTGAATGGTAAGAATTTGAAGATCTGAATCTTTCATTCCTGGAAAGCTCCTTTATTACCAGCTTTACCCTGTGCACTCTCTTTCCCTATGTCATGTGGTTTGTTCTCCTTTAGAACTGCTGGTCCTTCTTTGTAACAAAGCAAGAACCATCTTGGGGTTCTGCTGCTGCCACCATTATCGAGAACGGTGCAGCTGGTAGGATTTTAATCACTTGGAAATACTCTAACCCGTTCATTCCAAAACTGTTCCTGTGCAAAATGTGCACCAGAAGCCTTGCTTAAAATGCAGTTTTCTCTGCTTTCAGGGGCTCCATGCATAAATCTGGCAACTACCTAGGGAGCCCTTTTCTGTCAGTAAGTGTGTAAAGTACTGAATGCACAGGAGAAGCTGCCCATCCTCTGAAGGAGCTCACAATTGATTGGAATCACACATAAAATATTCACTCTATTGATTCACTCTGTGCCCCAAGAATGGACATAGGAATGGCCACTAACCTTCATTTAACAAATACTTTTAGGAGAGATGGCTGAGTTAAAATGTTAAAGAATAGGCGCCCTTCGGCAAAAGAAGACAGGTGAGGGTGTGTGCATATGTGTGAATGTTAGTTGGGTGCTGGAGTCTCTGATTATGTTTCCAGGCAGAAAGAAAACCTTGTGTATAGGTTTTCCATACACAATATATGGTGAATATATTGTGAATATACGCAAAGGTGAATATATGTAAGATTTCATGGTATTTTTTTTGTGATACTAGAATACTACAGTAGTTTAGCCTAGCTGGTATAAAGCAGAAAGGGTTGAAATAAAAGAGCATTCTATGAGGAAGGAAGGAAGCAGATAAGCTAGTAAGGATTTGCTTGAAGAATTAGCTGGGGAACAGATTATGACATATTTTGCTCTTTTTGACTGTCCTAAGCAACTGGGTCTGAAATTATTATTACTTCCTTTAGTACCACTCTCACCAGTACCTTTGCTGAAATCTCAGTATGGGCCAGGTTTGTGCTAAATGTTTTACACATATTACATCCTTCTACGTATCACCTCTATGAGATTTATTATAATTTTGAATTTTCATATGGAAAATTTTAAACTTAGGGGTTATGTAATTGTTCAAGTTGTACAGCCAGTAAGTGTTGAAACTTAGTAACACATTCTCTTTTTTAACCAGACTACTAAACTGTGCCTGATATCTATGTTTTATTTTTCTTGTAGTAAACCATGTTATAAGTTTATATTCCCAAGTGCTATAACCTGAACTTTCTTCAAAAGGATTAACCAGTGATAATCATTTTTTTTCTTCAAAACTAGTGAAAGGATAGAGAATTCAATCTTGTGTAACTTACTTCCACATGTTCTCTAAAAATTATTATATATATTTTTCTGTTCTCAAACATCTTTCTAACACCCCCAACACACATGTTCAGTGATGATATTTCCACAAAATTTATTGGAAAAAATAGAAGTCATCAGATGGGAACTCCCTCATTTTTTTAAAAATAGCAACTCTAGAATTTACAGCCGTATGCTTCAGGCTTTATTTTTTTACTCCCTCTCCCTAGCAGAGGCCAATCCCTCCACATTTTCTCTGTACCTATCCTCTCTTATCTTCTTAATGAATTCACACCTTCAATTTTTGCCACTTTCTTCTATATATTCAAGATATCCCTTACAAATGGATCATTTGAATTACCTATATTTCCTATTTACAAACTTCCCTTGATCCTACATCTCTTTCCTTTACTATATTTTCTTAGTTTTTCCTAAATATCACAGTAAATTTTCTGGCATATTTTTCTATACACATGGTCTTTACTTCCAAAACATCTATTATTTTTGTGTAGAGTATGTGAAAGGGAGCAGAGGTTAGGGTAAAATAGTCATAATAAAAATGACTAGTTAAAATAAAGATGGGAATTAAATAATATACTACTCTTCAGCACTATATTTGGGAAAAGTGAAATGCCCCACTTCACTCTGCTATAACTCCACACTGTCCCACTCACCATGACCATGTCTAGGCCATTATGGCAAGGTGAAGGGGCAGTTGTCAAGGCTTGAAAGTAGTAGTTGGCTTACTGACACAGAACAGCTTCGGAATTATCTTATCCTAAGGTCTTGGTGATGATCTATGTAATTTTCGGCTATGTTTAGGAAGATCAGTGAGAAGTGATTCCCCTAAAACCAAATTTAGCAAACAAATCCCTCTCTTCTAGCTGGTTGTACCATGAAACAGTTAGAATTTGTGCCATTTTGTGTATGTTCAAAAGCACAAGTGGTTCTCTACCTGTCTCTGGAGCTGTGACTTGACCGTGCTCATTCATTTTCTCATTCCATGGGAGGGTCCACCCACTGTTCCCTCAGATGTCCCCGCATATGCTCCAGTACAGCACTTCTATGTCTATCTGTAGCATAGTCAGCGTGGGTGATCATGCACTAAGGGTGGAAATTAAAGCACCAAATGCTACTCCCAGCGTTGAATATGGATTCTATTTCTCCTCCAATAAGCATGCCATAGAGTAAGCCTACATATCTTGAAAATATGGCCACAGGAAAGTTTCAAGCATCCGTAAGCTAACATAGAGCCAGGTCCTTATATGTACAAGGTTTTGCAAAATCTTCTTTGCCTTTATTTCATCCTCAAAATATTCTACTTCTCTCATATCTAGGCTTTAATCCTCCTGGTTTCCCATCAATTCCTTCTGTGTTACACTCTTCCCAACATCATACATGAGGTCTCCTATATCTAAATTTATCATCCTATTATCATTCAACTTCTCTGTAGATGCATAACTCACAATAATTCTTTGAGTCTTAGGTAAAATATTACTTCTCCAGAGAAGCTATCCTGAACCTACAAATCTAAATTTGGAGATCCTTGTCAGAGTTTCTCTTGTGACATGGCTATTGCCACTTTAAAGTTGGTTTTGTTATTAAACTCTCAGCAGCTATCACACATGATCCACAAACAGGATTTCTTCAAATAGTACGTTTAATGAATAGATCAATGAATGAATATATGGACGAGTGGTGAGTTCTTTTTCTTATCTGTGAGGTAAATGGGTAGGAGACAATAATGATCAGCACCCATTTACTTATTTAAAACACTGAACTAGGCCCCTTTCCATTTGCTTTCTGCTATAATCCTGACAGAAATTCTATGAAGGAGTCATGATGATTACATCAAAGGTTTTATCAAGGAAATAATCTCAGACACCCACAAATGTACTCAAGGTTATAGTGTCTCACTTACTACTTTACTTACTACTTGAGTAGGTCTATTTGATTCTACATGCAATTCCCTAAGAGATCTCCCTTCATAGATAGAGACAAAGATGACAACTATGGTGGGGGGTGGTTTAAGGGATGGAGGGATCGAGTGGAAAGGTGAAAGGACTCATGCACATGGGCACAGTGTGGTGATTGTTGGGGGGAGTGTAAGGGGGCTGAATGGCAATGGAAAAAATACAAAAAAGACATCTTTTAGTAAAATATATCCACATTTGCATTAAAAATATCTATTTCTGATGTAAAAGCATGATCTATTGCACAAATTGATAACTTTTCTTCACCAAAATTAAAGATTCTGCTCATAAAAATATGCTCCTATGGAAAAGACTTGGATTGAAAGAATAAAGTTTGCAAAACATGTGCTCAGAAAGTATAGAAAATTGTTAAAACCAGTAGTAAGAAAACAGACAATTCAGTAAATAAATGGCTAAATTTTTTGAACAGGTACTCACCTGTATCTATCTATCTATCTATCTATCTATCTATCTATCTATATGTATACATACATACACATATAAAATATTTATATGTAATATTACATATAATATATATGCATATGCTATGTCTATAATTAATTTTTAGAAAAAAATCACCTCAAGTGAAAAGGCTAAAGTAAAAAACAAAAAATGGACAATACCATTTAGTGGCTGAAGTGTGGAATATCTGTAATTCTCATACACTGCTGTTGGGACCAAAACATGTTACAACACTTTGGAATCCATTTGTAAGTTTCTAATTAAATTAATAGATGCTTAGTATATGATCAGACATTGAACACCCAATTAATGAATCAACAAAAGTTAAATATATTCATGGCACAAAAAACTATATGCAAATATTTATAGCTGCTTTACTTATAACCACCCAAAACTGGAAAACCCAAGTACCCTTTAACAGATGAATACATGAATAAACCATGGCGCACTTACACAATGCTTTTTTATTACACAGCAATAAAAGAAACGGTTGGTACATATAACAACATGGATACATCTAAAGGAAGAAAGCGAGACTGAAAAATCTCCACATATTTATATAGTATTCAGAAAAAGGTAAAAGTATATGGACAGCAAATACGGTTGTTAGCAGCAGAGAGTATGAGAAGGACTGGATTTTAAAGGAGACACAGTGGAGTTGCTTATTGGTGATGATGGAAAGCTTTATCTTGATTTTGATATAATATAAAATGATATAGTTCTAGTATGTCTTGAACTATATACCATAATGGTTTTATTCTATATAAATTTTCTCAATAATCTTATTTTTAAAACTATTAATTTTAATAAAATATTTGATTCCTCCACAGTGAAAATTTTACTTGTTTCAGTGTAGAGATACATCAAAGTGGGGCTTTTCCAGAGGCAATTCACCTTCTGCTGATGCCAATATAGAAGTTAATAAATTATCAACTGTGACACAGAATCATCTTGTTATTAACATGCTTTATTATTACATGGTTAGGAACTACTAGGAGTCTAATTGTATCCTGTTTTATAAGTAGCTGTAAATGATTTAATGGTATAATTCTATGTGGCTGTCCTAAGGAAGATATGGAAAAATAATTCTTAAGAATTGCCAAAATGTTTACTGATTGTAAAATAATGTAAAAAGGGGCATTTTTCTCATTGGATTCATTCAGGGGAAAAAAACGTTTGTTTGGTTTTTGTTGTTGTTGTTGTTGTTGTTTTGTTTTGTTTTCTGCTAAAAGCCACAGACAGGTAAACCTTCTGTACCTCTATAGTACAGGAAACATGAGGAAAAGCTGGAGCAATATACCCATATGGCAAAGTCATCCTTGGGACAAAACAGGTGGCTGACATTGTTCTATGTTGAAGATAGCACTGTGTGTCAAAAACCAGAAAATATAGAGAACCACAGGATTATAAATTCTGAAAATAATTACACATCAACAGGCTAAGGTTCCTATTTTTGTAGTAGAATGTACTAAAAATATCAGCAATTGCTTGCATGCCTGAAAAATATTTTAGGTAATATCTATTTCATTTTCATTATACAAAAATATCACTGTGGATAATTATTTAACCAACTCTACATGTAAATCCCTTAAAAGATGATAATACTTTCCCTGGTGTAAGGAAAGTTTTCTGGCCCCTTGGCATTAAATGTGGGGCTCCTGTGTGTTCTTTGTTGTGGGGGAAGTTGAATTCTTCCTGCATTATTCTCCAACTTATATCTGCTTAGAAATATTCCCATTCATGCACTCCTTCCTGGCATTTACTACTAACACCTGTGACTAGTGATTTATTTTCCTTTTTTCCTTGACTCAAGACCTAGTGGTATTGTAACAGAAAATGCAGGTTTGGCTGCCTGCTGCAACAAAAGCCAAACTTGTGAGACAGATCCTGGTGAAAAATGAAAAGTGGTTTATTCAGATGCCATAACCTGGGGAAATAGTGGACTCCTATCTCAAACACCATCCCCCTTCCTGCTTAAGCTTTCCGTTCTTATGGGGATAAGGATAAGGAGTGAAGGGCTTTTTTTCTATTCAATTATCTTGCTAGTTTTTGGTTGCTTGGGTGCTGTCCATTCATCCTTCTGGCTTTCAGGGCTTGTTCCTTTCCGTTCATCTCTCTAGCTTTTGGCTAGCTCAGATCCCCCCGCTGCCATCTTGGCTAGAGCGGGAGACTCCCCAGTGCTTTGGCTGACTGTCTATGGAAACGGTATTCCTTAAAGGGGGTTGTTTAGCTGAGGTACAGTATATAAAGTCAAGTTCTCTGACACACAAGAACAGCATAAAGAGAGTCCAATTCACCAGGTTTTGTTCTGTTGCTACACCTAGAGGACAACCCTCATATTCCTAATTTAGTGAAATGATATTTTTCTGCACTAAAGGAATTCCAGGTATAGATGCACTAAATATGTGTGTGTGTGTGCATACAATTTAAATGTTACTCAGTGTCTACACACTTAAAAGATTTATATGTTATATTCATGAGTCAGGGGGAAAAAACCTTGTTAATTTTTTTCATATTATTTTTTAAGTTTATTATCAAATGCCTCTATAAACAGCGTCAAATTAATCCTGCTACGTATCTTATTGCACTAATGCATTGTTCACATCATGGAAAACATTCTTTTAATGTTTCACTTTATCTAAATAGGAATGATTTCAGGTAGTTTTTTATTTTGTTTAGGTTTTCAGGAAAATCTTCAAACGGTGGCAAATGCTTTAATACTAAATGCCCAACAATATTAATGTTGTAATTATTGAAGACTTGTTTAGGGCTAATGAGCTAATGTGTTGGCAGAATTTGTAATTGTGAAAGCCTAATTTTTGGGCAGCGGATTCACCTCACCACAGAAACACATACTGAAAAGCAGGATTGTTGTAAATCCCTGTTAACAGGGCATCCAGTAACACGTCCCTTTGGCTGTCATTTTATGTGGGATTCGGCTGTATGTCCTGAATGCTCTGAGTCCTCATAATCATATTATGTCTGCTCTTGCTTGTTCTGGAACTGGCAGCCTTGGACACAGTGAATTGATTTTTAGTTGGCCGTTCCCTATTTTATTTCTGGAAGGGGAGTTAGTTGAATAGACTCAATAATAGAAAATACACCTTCACAAGATTTAGCTTCAGGTTCTCTTCTTTCAGTTCTTTATGGGAAACTATCTTACAAGATGATATTTTTTAAAGTATTTTACCTTTAAAATCTTATGTTCCAAATTTGTATTAATAATAAGCTCTAGTTTGAAGATTTGATGAGTAATTGAAAGTCTTCAAAATAAAATAGTTACATAATATCATACTGAATTGATATTATAAAATCTCAAATTTGTGCATATAGTATCTGTTTTATGGAAATTTTTAATATTTAGGTTACTTTTCCTCACAGCTCTTCAGACTCTATATACTTACCATGAAAACAAGCAAAATTGAATATTGACAATATCAAG
Source organism: Desmodus rotundus (assembly GCF_022682495.2). NCBI lineage: Eukaryota > Metazoa > Chordata > Mammalia > Chiroptera > Phyllostomidae > Desmodus > Desmodus rotundus. The sequence goes on along the minus strand of NC_071388.1, from coordinate 68,805,282 downwards.
TGAGGTTCTCTTTTCTTTATATCTCAATTTTCATTCCCCTAAACCTTGATCTGAGTCAACATTAAAGAATATCTTCTAATCCCTCCAAGCAGGCCATAGCCAGAAGACTTTTATTAAGATGTTAAACAGTAAGCAGTAGTCCAGGACTAATAGGAAGGTAAATATACTCTCAGTCTCACTGTACCACTAATGGTCCCTGAAACCAGTATAATATATAATAATACATATTTGACACTATAATGCAGGTCTTCCTCTAAAGGTGAAAACACTAAAGAGAGTCACTTGTGGAGCCAAGCAAGGGTTATTAATGGAGATGCCATTTCATCTGAATCCTGAGGAGTCAGGAGGTGAATTATACGTAAATGAAACCAAAAATTTAGGCTGAGGTAAGATGGAAGTTACCTTTATATTTTTCACTTAAGCATCTGGATTTTAGCAAGTAGTCAGCAAACAGAGGATACTTGAAGATGATGCTGAAGTAGGTGGAAGTTACACTCATCTCCTTCCAGATACAGACTGGAATCACTACTAAAATATAGAACAACCAATCTGAATAACCACCTGAAAGGCTAGTTTAACAAAATACATACAACCAAAGATTTACAGAATAAGTCACGTTGACAGTGGCTGGAAGGGCAGAGATGTGAAAAGGGCTGGCTCCCCACACATGCTTCTGCTGAAAATCTGGAGGGATTGATCAGCTTCAAGGATTCCTCCTGAAGAGTGAGGGTCTCAAACCCATTTTGGACCCCCCAATCCAAGCACAAAAGCTGGGAAGAGATGCCCACATAACATCTGGCTATGGAAATTAGCAGGTATTCTGTCTGCCAGGGAGAGACAAAAGCCTTCCAGAAACCCAGATACACTATCAAAGGGCCAGCACACAAAATCTCATTTGCAGCCACATACCCTACGCTTCCTCAGAGGGAGGGTGGATTAGAGCAGACTAGATTCACGTGAGGACAGACCAGATGGTGTAGCTCCAAGGACAGTGCTAAAAGGAGAGCATTCAGGGTCTCTGTGTTAAGTCCCACCCACAGACACCATCTTTCTTGAGGTGAGCACTCTCTTTAAAGCTGCATCAGTCTGGAGGACTGTATTAACCCCACCCTGCAGAGTTCCTGTTTCCCCACTGGCTGAGCTCCTGCCCTGCAGAGGAGTCTGCTGCTTAAGCCTATGGCGTATACTTTCTTAAAGGAATCTTGAGGGTAAATTCAGAGGGACTCAGATACAGAGTTCTAAGGCTCTGGGCCAGGGGCCGAGTCCCCACCACCTGCTGCACACAAGAGCAGCAGCAGGGTGCTGGCCCCTGCCCCAGAGCAGCTGTCCCAAGCACCCCATGAGCCAGAGCTGGAGCACCCTGCCCCTTATGGGAGAACTACTAGCCCCACCTTCATGACTCCCCATCACCCCGTGTAGCTTGTAGTCTGCAATGTTGTCAGGGGTTGTGGGAAGCCTGGTCCCACAGTGCAGTAGACTCTCCATACGGTCTGGGCAGACTCTGGGTGAAAACTCATTTGTGTGGTTCTTGGTTGGTTGCCATTTTCTTTCTTTTTTTTCTAAAATTAAACATTTTATTTATTTTTTTATTACAAGTTTATTTTTTATTTGTATTTCCCTTTGCATTCCCCAACGATGCCATCATTCCTGTTTAGAGCTCTCCCTTCACATGGCCAGATCTTAGTCTGTTTGAGCCTGATTAACTCTGCTGCCCTCACCCTGATGAATCCTTGAAACCCAAATCCATCTCAAAGGTCTCAAGGCACCTAGCTGGTTGTGGTTGACTTTGGTGTAACCTGAGACTTGCTGAGGAGCATCAAACCAAATACTGGCACGAAGTTTAAACCTGTATCAATCTGGTGAATACCACTTGCTCCAATTTGGTGACTCTCTGAGTACCTACCTCATGCAAATTGCTACTTTAAGAAGCTCTTTCAGTGACTGAGCCTAATCTTAACACTAACCCTATTCCTGATAGAGAGTGAAGGTGGATCTCAGAGAGCCTTGGACCTTTTGCTGATCTGTCCTCAGGCTTGGTGCTGGTAGAAACAGATCTTGGTCCCTCCCATGTATACCCAAGCAGCAGAGGCAACCACAAACTGTTGATCACTTTGTAGCTCTAAGCAGGTAGCCCTGGGCCAATCACAGGTAGCACCTGACCTTTACTGGAGTCCCTTCTAAGGGGCCCCAGAACCAATACGCCCAGGGGCAGATTCACACTATATCAGAGCACAGTTCAATTCGCTCCACAAGTGGCACACCCAAAGGAAGATCTTGAATCCTGCTACTTAGCTGAATTCGTTTATCAGTTTTGATAGATTTTTTTGTGGAATCTTTAGGATCCTTGTATTGCAGCCAATCAAGGACTGGCAGGTCCACTCTAGATTTGGGGAGACAGAAGAAAATGAATGGAGGGGATATGCTGTGGGGATGCTTGACACACCTTTATTCAAGGGTGGGTGAGACATGCACGCGGCAAGCTGCACATCTCTCTAGTCAGAAGCCCCTACCTGCTTAAGTACTAGAGACAAAAAAAGCTGTCAAAAGCCAAAAGATATATAACAGCATGATTCTGTACATGCAAGCCCACTTCATGTTATGGAAACCATTTATTGGACCCAGTCTCAGGGCTGTGAGAACACTACTATATCAGGCCCATTCAAGGTCATGGGAAAACTCCTTCCTTTAGTTTCCCAGACACCTGGGTGAGGAAGTCAGACTGTCTTCATTTACCCTACAATTCTCTATATACAGTATCATGCCATCTGCAAATAATGACATTTTACTACTTCCTTTCCAATGTGAGTGCCTTTTATGTCCTCTTCTTGCCTGATTGGTGTGACTATAACTTCCAGTACTATTTTAAATAAGAGTGGTGAAGGAAGACATCTCTAACTTGTTCCCGATCTTAAGGGAAATACCTGGTAGTTTTTTCCCATTGAGTATGATGTTGGCTGGGGGTTTGTCACATATGGCCTTTATTACATTGAAATGTGTTTCTTCTATATCCATGTTGCTGAAAGTTTGTACCATAAAAATGCCAAATTTTATCAAATGTCTTTTCTTCATCTGTTGATATGGTCACCCAATCAGAACAGTAAAAAGAAAACAAAAGAATTAAACAATTAGAATAGTTTAAGGGGCCTCTGGAATAACAAAGAGTGTAACAATATATGCATTGTAGAGGTACTATGAGGAGAGAGAGAGAGCAAATAATCAACAAAATATTTAAAGAAATAATGGCTGAAAACTAGCTTAATCTGGTGGGAAAAAATCCCACACATATTTCTGGGAAGCTCAGAGTCACAAACATAAAGACACCCTACTAAGATACATCATAATTAAAATGACAAAAGATATAAATAGAGAATGTTAAGAAGAAGACAGAGAAAAACAGTTAGCTACAAGGGAGATCCCATAACACTGTGACCTGATTTTTCAACAGAAACATTTCAAGGCAGAAAAGATTGGCATGAAATATTCAAAGTGATAAAAAGCAAGAACCTAAAACCAAGACTACTCTACCCAGCAAGGCTATCATTTACAATTGAAGGAGATTCCTATTCAATGCAGCAATGTTTCATGCGGCCCACGGGTTAGAAGAAACTTAGCAGGAGGAAGTTTCAATCACCTCATTGAGATTTTTTGCATTTTCATTCTCCTACAGCCGGAAATCTTCAGGCGGAGTCCACAGCCTGGGGAAAGCCTCTATTTCCTCTTGTGTGTATCCGTCCAGGCATCTGGTCCCCTTTCATGGTTGTGGCAGCTCTTCCACTAAATTCTGAAGAATATTTTCTGGTATACTCTCATCTGGGAAAAGATGCAACCTCTGCATCATAGTCCTTCTGTGAAGGTTTTTTGTAGCATGCCATAAATAGCTAGTTTTACAATAACCACTGGATCCTGCTGGTGAAGCTGGGCAGCTGTTACTTGTTTAAATTCACCTGGGTACCCGGTGTGTGAAGAGTATACTTCTTGTTCCCATTTGTTTCCAGAAAATGCGATTTGCCTTGTGTTAACTCGTTACGGGTGCTGAAAGCTTGCGGAGAGAGGTCAGGAAGGGATCTTCCTTCAACAGGAAGTTGCAATACCTTAGAATTATTATTTTGCTTTATCATGTAATTGGATTTGAATGTTATCAATGGTGATAAAAATAAAATGCCTTACTTGGCTAAAAAAAATAAAAATAAAATAAAATTGAAGGAGAAATAAAGAGCTCCTCAGACAAGAAAAAGTTAGAAGAGTTTATTGCCACCAAACCAGTATACTAAATAAATAAATGAATAGTCTATTTAGGAAGAAGAAAGAAACAGAAAAAGGAACACATGTATAAAAAGTAAAATGGTTGTCCTGGCTGTCATAGCTCAGTGGATTGAGTACTGGCCTGCAAACTGAAGGGTTGCCAGTTTAATTCCCAGTCAGGGCACATACCTGGGTTGTGGGCCAGGTCCTCAGCTGGGGGCACGTGGGAGGCATCCACACATTTATGTTTCCCTCTGCCTTTCTTCCCCTCTCTCTAAAAGTAAATAAATAAAATCTTTAAAAAAAGACTTGGTAATTAAGATTTTAATAAAAAGTAAAATGGCAATAAATACATACCTATCAATAATCAACTTAAATACAAATGGTTTAAATCCTCCAATCAAAAGACATAAGATTGATTCTTCTTTTATTTCCATTGACTGAGGAGATATATCAGAAAAAAATATTGCTACAAGCAATGTCTGAGATTTTTACTGCCTATATTTTCTTCTAGGATTTTTATGGTTGCAAGTCTACCATTTGTCTTTAGTCCATTTTGAGTTTATCTCTTGTGTGTGTCATAAGACAGTGGTCTGGTTTCATTTTTCTGAATGTATTTGTCCAATTTTTCTGCAAGTATTTGTCCAATTTTTCCAACACCATTTATTGAATAAACTATCTTTAGCCCATTGTATGTGCTGGGCTCTCTGTCAAATATTAATTGACTGTAAAGGTGTGGTTTATTTCTGGGTTCTCTATTCTTTTCCATTGATCTATGGGTCTGTTCTTATGCCAGCAACAAGCTATTCTAATTACTATGGCCTTATAGTATGGTTTGATAATAGGTACCATGTTTCCTACAACTTTGTTCTTCTATTGTGGTTCCATATACATTTTTGAAATACTTGTTCTAGTTCTGTGAAATACATCATTCATATCTTGAAAGGAATTGCATTGAATTTATAAATTGCTTTGGGTGGTATTAACATTTTAATGATGGCAATTCTTTCTACCTATAAACATGGTATATTTCGCTTATTTGTATCTTCTTTAATTTCTTTCTTTAATTTCTTATAATTTTCCCAGTAAGTTTTGTTTTTACATTCTTGGTTAAGTTTATTCCTAGGTATTTTATTCTTTTTGAAGAAATTGTGAATAGGATCATTTTCTTAATTCCCCTTTCTGATAGTTGATTATTAGCATATCAAAATACAACTGATTTCTGGATATTAATTTTCTATCCTGCTACTTGACTGAATTTATTTATCAATTCTAGTAGTTTTTTGGTGGAATCTTTAGGGTTCTTTATGATCAATATCATGTCATCTGCAAATAATGAGAGCTTTATTTCATCCTTTCCAAATTGAATGTTTTTTATCTTTTCTTTTTGTCCATTGCTGTGGCTAGGAATTTCAGTACTGTGTTGAATAAGAGAGGTCAAAGTGGACATCCTGTCTTATTCCCAATCTTAAGGGGAATACTTGTAGTTTTTGTGTTGAGTATGATGTTGGCAGTGAGTTTGTCACATATGAATTTTATTATGTTTAGGTATTTTATTATGTTTAGGTATGTTTTGTTTATTCCCACATTGCAGGGAGTTTTTATCATCAATGTGTTCTGGATTTTATCAAAGGCTTTTTCTGCATCTATTGATACGATCATGTGGTTTGTATACTTCATTTTGTTTATGTAGTGTATCACATTTATTGATTTGTGAATATTGTACCAATCTTATGTCCCTGGAATAAATCCCACTTGATCTTGGTGCATTATCTTTTTTGATGCATTGCTGTATTTGGATTACTGATAGTTTGTTGAGGATTTAGCATTTATGTACATCATGGATATCGCAGTGTCTTTATTCGGTTTTGAAATTAGGATAATGCTGATGTCATAAAATGAGCTTGGGAGTCTTCCTTCCTTTTGAATTTTTTGGAATTGTTTGAGAAGCAGAAGGGTTAGTTCTTCTCAGAATGTTTGGTAAAATTTGCCTGTGAAGCCATCTGGTCCAGGGCTTTTGCTTGTAGGAATTTTTTTGATTGCTGCTTCAATTTCACTAGGTGCAATGTGACATTTCAGATTCTATGATTCTTCCTGATTTAGTTTTACAAGTGTGTATGTTTGTAGGAATTTAACCATTTTGTACAGGTTGTCCAATTTGTTGGCATATAGTAGTTTGTAATATTTTTTTATAATCCAAACTGAAAAGTTTTTGCACAGCAAGGGAAACCATCAACAAAATAAAAAGAAAACCCACTGAATGGGAGGGCACATTTGCAGATACATCTGAGAAGGGGTTAATAACCAAAATTTATAAATAACTTACAAAACTCAACACCAAAAAACAAGCAATCCAATTAAAAAAAATGGGCAAAGGATCTAAGTACACTTCTCCAAATAGGGCATAGATATTGTTAATAGACATATGAAAAGATACTTAATGTCACTAATTATCAGAGAAATGCAAACTAAAACCACAATGAGATATCATCTCACACCAGTGAGAATGGCCATCATCAATAAATCAACAACCACCAAGTGCCGGTGAGGATATGCAGATAGGAGAACCCATTTGCCCTGATAGTGTTGATGCAGACTGGTGCAGCCACAGTGGAAAGCAGTATGCAGTCATCTCAAAAAATTAAAAATGAACTGACTTATGACCCAGTGACTCCACTTTTGGGAATTTATCTGAAGAAACCCAAAACTCTAATTGAAATAATATATGTACCCTTATGTTAATTGCAGTGCTATTTACAATTGCCAGTATATGGAAGCAGCCCAAGTGTCCATCAGTAGATGAGTGGATAAAACAACCTTGGGACATTTACACAATGGAATAGTACTTGACTGTAAAGAAGAAGAAAATTTTACTCTTTGCAACAGCATAGATGGACCTGCTGAATATTATGCTAAGTGAAATAAGCTGGTCAGAGAAAGACTAACCCTATATGATTGCACTCATATGTGGAATCTAATGAACAAAGTGAACTAACAGGGAAAACAGAGTCAGACACATAAAGAGCAGGATGATAGCTCTGGGTGTGGAGTTTGGCAGTAAAGCAATTGAGGAAAAAAAAAAAAAGAACTCATGGACAACAGTGTGCTTATTGTGGGCAGAGGGGTTGAGTGGAGGTGGGAGAGGAGTTGAGTGGAGTTGGAAGAGGGTAAAAGGGGGGTAAATGGTAATGGAAAAAACAATAAAATAAATTATTTAAGAAGATATAAGGTTGCCGAATGAATAAAAAAATGACCAATATATGTGCTGTCTACAAGAGACCCATCTTAGAATGAAAAACACACAGAGAATAAAAGTAAAGGGATGGGAATAGATTTCATTCAAATGAAAAGAAAAAATGAAAAATAGGGCAGTAATACTCATCATATTAGACAAATAGACTTTAAAACAAAAGCTACAATAAGAGACAAAGGCCCTGGCTGGCATGGGTCAGCGGATTGAGCACCAGCCTGAGAACCAAAAGGTTGCTAGTTCGGTTCCAGTCAAGGTACATGCCTGGGTTGAGGGCCAGGTCCCCAGGAGTGCAAGAAGTGAAGGACTTTACAAAATAAAATAGCAATCAATTTAACAAGCAGATATAAACCTTGTAAACATTTATGCATTCAACATAGGAACACCTAAATATGTAAAGCAAACCTTGATAGATGTAATGGGAGAGATGGATAGTAATTCAGTTACAGTTAGGGATTTTCATCCCCCATTGCCATCAATGAATACATCATCCAGACAAAATTTCAACAAGGAAACAGCTGCCTTAAATGGTACACTAAGCCAGATGAATTTAATCAATATCTTTAATATTTCATCAAAAGCAGCAGAATATACATTCTTTTCAAGGGCACATGGAACATTTTCTAGAATGGACCACATGTTAGGACACAAAAAAGTCTCTATATATTTAAGAGGATTGAAATTATATCAAGAATCACCTCTGACAAAAATGGTATGAAAGTAGAAATCAATCACAAAAAACAAAAAAAAATCTGAAAAAGACACAAACACACAGAGGCTATATAACATAGCACTCAACAATAAATGGGTTAACAATGAGGTAAAAATAGAAATCAAAAGTCAAGACAAATGAAAATGAACACACAACAACACAAGATATATGGGACACAGCAAAATAAGTCTTAAAAGGGAAATTCATAGTAATACAGGTCTGCCTCAAGGAGCAAGAAATATCTTAAACAATCTCAACTTAATGCTAAAGGAATTAGAAAAAGAACAACAAACAAACCCATAAGTGAATAGAAGGAAGGAAATAGTAAAAATCACAGTGAAATTAAATGAAAGAGTCTATAAGTACAATACAAAATATCAATGAAACTCATCGCTTGTTCTTTAAAAAGATAAACAAGATTGATAAACTGTTAACAAGACACAGCAAGTAAAAAAGAGAGGACCACATAAATAAAGTCAGAAGTGAAAGAGTGGAAGTAACAACTGATACCATAAAACAAAGAATTATAAGAAAATATTAAGAATGACTATATGCCAATTAATTGGACAATCTGGAAGAAATGGATAAATTCCAAAAAACATAAAACTTCAAAACTGAATCAAGGAAAAACAGAAAATCTGAACAAACTAATTACAAATAATGAAATCATGACTATTTAATAATTACAAAGCAGTAATTAATAATCAAGCAGTAGTCACAAAACTCACAGAAAATGGAAATCTTGGACCAGATGTACTCACAGGTATATTATACCAAACATTCAAAATAGAACTAACACATATATCCTTCTCAAACAATTTCAGAACATTGAAGAGGAAGCAGACTTTCAAGCTTGTTTTACAAAGCCAGAATTACCCTGATTCTAAAACCAGATAAAGAAAGTAATCACAGAAAATAAAATAGAGGCCAATACCGCTGATGAACACAGATGAAAAAATCTTCAACAAAATATTAGCAAACTAAATTTAGCTTTATTTTGATCATTACTAAATTTAGTTTAGTATGATCATTAAAAAGATCATACACTATAATCCAGTGGAATTTATTCTTGGGATACAAGGTTGGTACAATATTTATAAACCAATTGACGTGATACATCACATAAACAAAATAAATGACAACAATTATATGATCATACCAATAGATGCAGGAAAAGCATTTGACAATATCCACACCTATTTATAATAAAAGCTTACAGTGAATCAGAAATAGAGAAACACACTTCAACATAATAAAGCACATGAATGAGAAAACCCACTGCTCATATCATTCTCAATGCAGAAAAAGTAAAAGTTTTTCTCTTAATATCAGGAACAAGACACAGATGTGTGCTTTCACCTCTCTTACACAACATTGTACTGGAAGTCCTTACACAGCAATGAGAGCTGAGTAGACTCTTCTCCAAAGGAGACATGCAGATCGCAGTGGACATATGAAAAGGTGCTCAATACCCCAATTGTCAGAGAAATACGAATCATAACCACAATGAAATATTGTCTCACACCTGTCAGAATGGTTATCGAGAAAGAAACAGTGATTGTGAGGATGTGTAGTACAGGGAAACCTAGTGCACTGTTGGCGGGGACACGGATTTGTGCAGCCGCTATGGAAAACAGTATGGGAGTTCTTCAAAAAATTAAAAATAGAACTGCCTTATGACCCAGCAATTTCACTTTTGGGCATTTACCCAAGAAATTCAAAACACTAATTTGGAAGAATATATGCACCCCTATGTTCATTGCTTGCCAATATTTACAATAACCGAGATATTGTTGTAACCCAAGTACTTATCAATAAAGTGGTTAAAAAAGCCGAGGTACCTATATACAACGAAATGTTACTTAGTCAAAAAAATAATGAAGTCTTACCATTTGTGACAGCATGAATGGACCTAGAGGGTCCTATAATTAGTGAAATAAGTTATTCACAAAAAGACAAATAAAATAAAAGTTCACTTACATGTGGAATCTAAAGAACAAAGTTAAAAAAAAACGAGAACAAACTCATGGATACAGAGAACAGACTGGTAGCTACCAGATGAGAGGAATCTGGGGGGCCTGGGTGAAACACATGAAGGGATTAAGTAGTACAAATTAGGGGGATGAATGGTACTGGGAAAATACACTAAAAATAAACTATTTAAAAAATAGTTTTACAGAAAAACTATTTGTAAAATAAAAATAGTAGTTACAAAGAGTCATGGTGTATAAAGTACAGCATAAGGGATACAGTGAATAATATTATAATAACTGCATGCAGTGCCAGGTGGGTGCCGCCAGTGGCTGGGGAGCGCTTTGTGAAGTGTACGATTGTCTGAACACTACGCTGTACACCTGAAAGCAATACAAAATAACAGTGAGAGTAAACACACTGAAACACAAGAACACTTAAAAATTTTAAAACCCAAAATATAAGATGTTGGTGAAGGGATTAAGCAATATACATATGTGTGTGTATAAACACGTAGACACAGACAACAGTATCGGATGGCCAAAAAGAAAGTGGGGTGAGGAGACTAGCCAAAAAGAAAGTGGGGTGAGGAGACGTAGAGGAGGGCAGGCGGGGGGTTAATGAGGAGGGAAAGAGCCGTGAGTTTGGGTGGTGAGCATAGGATGCAACATGAAGATGATGTTTTATTTATTGAATTGTTGAATTGTACCACTGAAACCTGTATGGTTTTATTAAGCAATGTCATCGAAATAAATTCAATAGAAATAAAAATAAAAAATAAAATAGTAAAAGTACTTTTCGTACTGAAACAAAAGGTTCTCATTCCTAAAAATAAAAAAAGACATAAAGTAAATATCCAGAAAGGAAAGATAAAGGGAAAAGTTTGTATGATTTTTAGTGAATCCCATTTATTCTTATTTGCAACTTTTAAACACTAAAACTATGTTGTTTATTTAAAATGCTCTATATGCACATACTCACACATCATTTTAGATCAGCAAGCATATTTCATTGCAAAAATTAATATTTTGAAAAATCAAATTATTCAAATTTATGTTTTAGTACTTATTTGTGAGAATAGTTTGTAACTGATTAAAGCAAATCTATTAGGAGGAATAGTTATTTAACAGTCTCAAAGTTTGTAATTTTGAAAGTTGCGGGATGGAAATGTTCAAAAACTGTGTTTTAAAATCCCTCCCTAGGCAGCAGCAAACGTTTAAAGAGAAATGAATTAACTTAAGAAAGATAGCAAACAGATAACAAAGTAATTAAAACTGAGCATGACATAATCAGTTTTGATATTTAGTACCTCAAGAAGTAGCGCAGAGGACAAATAAGATCTAAAAATTGTCAAGGAGAATTTTCCAAGTTGCTTCAATTCTCAAGGTAAGGTGATTAGAAGGGTATGCTTTATTTTATGTTATCAAATATTTAGCAAGTGTTTTCTATTTTTATGTCACCAGTGTTAACTCCTCCATGAAGGCTCCTCTGTTGTTTCTACCAACCTTGATACTATCCGTTTGTAATACTAATATGTATTCCTATTAGCAGTACTGTTCTGATTACACATTAGCTTTTGAATATATTTAATCTCTATGATTTGACCATAAATGTATCTCTTAGAGCACACAGCAGAATGTCAAGTTCATACATATATTACATAGAATTAATTTTCTCATATGTGTCACTAAATTATAGTTTTAACGTGATTTATTTAGTATCTTAGCAAGGACACTAGTAAAACAACTGGAAGTAAATTATATTCGAAAACAAAAGATAAAATAAAGAGACATTTAGTCTATTTTCTAGTGACCTGAAGATTTTGGTTTTGTACAAAAACTTTACCCAACAGGGAAATTTATGATTATTATATGACAATATCATAATTACTGAAACTATAAAAATAAGAATCCCAGACAACTGTTCATTTTTATAATGCAGTCTAATCTTTCATAATTTATGAACAGGAGACTTTGATAGATTTTTGTAAGATTCTTCTGCAAATTTTATTTTCCTACCCTGTCAGGGTGGAATTGTCGTACCACATCACATAACTATGATTTTATTCTTTTACACAATTAAAACTTGAACAAATATAATTTTTCCTGATTGGAGTTTTATTTGAACAATAACTATAAACACACTACTCAAATGAATCAGGAGTGGTTAAAATCATAAAACTTTAATGCTAACCCTCACTTACTCTGTGTGGAAAGTGAAGAATTTGTGATTTTGTTTCCTGTAATTTGTGGTAACACCAAAATGTTGGGAAGAAAATGAATAGAAAAATTTATCTTTAAGTTGATTTTATGTCTAAATAAGTTTTCTGTATTTTATTTATAGAGTAGTTCAAAGCACCAAATTTTTGTGTTAGAAACCTTAAGTAGTTTCAATACATGAGTTCAGAAAGGAACACTGGGCAATGTATCAAACCGAAACACTGAAAATCTCCATATAAGTTACCAGGAACTGACAACTTAAAATGAAGATGAAAACAATGAGAAGCTACCACCTCTTAAATGCAGCTCTAAAATGAATAGGAACTCCTGGCAAAATTTCTCATGCTTTTTTTTTTTTTTTTGTACATGCTACCCACTGCCAATTGTTATAGAATTCCCCAGATCAAATTCTATCTGATGAAAAATGTGCTATCACAGAATCAGACAAATAAAAGTGGACTAGCACAGTGTAAATTCTCCCTCATAATATTCTTCCAAAAGTGTTAGAGAATTCTGGCGTGGTGATGTGTGGGATGAGGCGCAGGAGATTAACTGCCAACATTAACCACATCTCATCACATCTCTAAGTCCTGAGTATATAGTACAGAATGCTAGAGTGAGAAAAATAATAGTTGAATTGATGAGTATAATAGAAATTCCTTTATATAACAACATACCTGGAGTTCAATATTTCATAAATGGTTAAAGATGCATATATTACTAATATATCCTCTTGGCTGGTTTCTTCAGGAATTTATTTATTGAATCATTCATCTTATGGTTTATAGGCTTTTACATTCAAGATGGGGTAATGAGATCTTCTTTTAACAGTTGAGACATTTCTAGGCTTTTAATGCTACTGATCGAACAACAGGATAGAAACATGGTAACCTATGACAGTTTCAGCCTGAATACTTTCTATATCAGAGAGCAACAAGTACTTTGAACTTTACGACTTACAATTTCACATGTATGCTGACTTCCCTACAAAATGGACTATTATGTGGAGAACTCTATGTGTAAAGTGCTTTTCATTTGGGTATACATTTTACTTCATTTTTTCAATTTTGTGAACCAGTTTATTTTGTTCATTAGATTATACATGTAAGTGAGATCATATGGTATTTGTCTTTCACTGATTGGCTTATTTCACTTAACATAATAATTTCCAGGTCTATCTATGTTGTCACAAAAGGAAAAAGTTCCTTTTTCCTTTCTTATGACTGCATAGTATTCCATCGTGTAAATATATCACAACTCTTTTATCCACTCATCTACTGAGTATGTATTTTAAGTAACCAGTAGCTAAAGTGTATGCTTACTTACTCTTATCTAGAGGGAAAATAATTCTATTTTCATTTTAGTTTGATGTACAGGGGGAGGCAAAAACCCTGGAATTATCTCCTGGAGGGTGGGCTTTTGTAGTAGTACATGCTTCTCACACTAACTGGGTGTTCTAGGAAGCCATCTGTATCAGTGTACCAGCTGGCATTGCTGTGAGAGGCTGTGTTTGGCTTCAGTGAATTTGCCCATTTCATGATGGGTGATTCACGAAGATACCTGCCCACATGTCACTGAGTGTTCAGCAGTTTTTAACCAAAAACATCATGAGCCTTGTGCTCCCCACCCTTCTTATTCACCCAACCTTGTCCAAGTGACTTTTTTGTTTCTCTGATGAAAAAAGTTCTCAAAGGGAAACATTTTGCAGATGTCGAAGAGGTGAAACCAAAAATTTGGCAGAAGCACTAAAAGGCATCAGAACTGACGAATTCAAAAACTGTTTTGAGCAGTGGAAAAAATGTCTTGATAGGTGTATTGCATCAAATGAAGAGTTCTTTGAAGGTGACTGAAGATTAAACATGTAAGAATAAGTACACAATTTTATAAATAAATTTCATTTTGGGGTCCCCCCCATACTTTAATATCTTTTATTTTTGTAGAATTTCCAATAAAATAAAAATGCAAGATATAGTAGTTCATTCAAATGCCTTTTTAGGCAAGCCTGTCGTCTTCCCAACTCAAAATTAAGCCAGCAAAGAAAAGATGCATCATGTGGTGGTAGCATCATATTTCTATAGTCTCGATAATCTCATTTATATGAGATGGTTTATTTTTAATAGATACATTGTTTACTAATTCAGTGGGAAGATTTTTATCAGTGAATTATAAATATAGTTTTGCAGAAAAGAAATAATAAAAAAGAATAAGTAAAAATAAAATACGAAGAAAAGCAGAGAGAAAAGGAAGCTACCAACCCTATGACATAATTCTAGCTACTTCTATGTAAGTTATAGAAGAAATAATGTTCATATCGAAACTTTTTCTATGCTATGTTCTAAAAATAGATTATTTCCATTTTTAAAATATTTCATACATTAAATTTATACTCATCATTATGTGAATATCTTCCTTAGACGAAAAACACAGGTTCAAAAGTGTAAGATAAAAATGCAATGTGCAGTGCTTCAATGAAAATCATCAAATTGGTAATGAATTACATCTTCCGCAGGAAAGGGTTGTTCGTAAATTTTCATTATTCTGTTATAAGCTGTGGCCTGCATTCCATTCTTTCAAACAAACGAGGCTGAGTTACTGCTGATCTGCTGAGCAGGATCTGCTTTGATCCCAGTTTTGTGAGTACCACCAAGGGTAGAAGTGAGAGGCACGGCACGGGAGCCACAGAACAGAAGTCTAAAACGTGTGCAGTGACTCTGACCTCCTGTGTTTAAGGCAACCTGATGGTACCATCCCAGTGAGCATTTGCGACAGGACTGTTGTAAAGAATGATGATGTCATTGGATCATCTCTAGCTGGCGTAGGTGGTGTAGCCTTGAGGCAGTGTAGCTTGGTAAACATGTTTTATTGCCTGGAAATGTGCTTATACTTTTAAAGTAAAACACTAGTTAAAATGAGAGAAATTTTCCTACCCTGTATGCAAAGCAAATGAAATAGAATCACTAAGATGAGTTTGAGCTTGTAATAATTAGAAGAAATATTACTATCTATTTGATCATGTTCTTTTTTAACACAGTGTATGCCTGACATGACGTTTGCAAGCAGATTTGCAAAGAAATCTTGTTGGTTGAAAATCATAGGTTGAACATCTTCATTTTGTAGCTTGTGATTAAATTTAGTAATACGGAAAGTTGATTATATCTAATAAGTTTAGCTATGGTGTGAGATTAGAAATATCTATACACAGTAACATTATCCTATATTAAATATACTCTCAATAAAATGACCATACATAACATAATGAAACTCTTATAAAATAAGTAATAACGTAGGGTATGTGTCAAATATCTATAATAATAAACCAACTTTATTTTTTAATACATTTGAATGAGCAACTCTTTATGAAACCTTTATGTGAAATTCTAAATAGTTTGTTATGTATATTTGTATTTCAAAGAATTTTCTGCTCAGACAGTAGGGTCTCTTTGGAAAGAAGATATACAAATTAAGACTCTCTCGGTGCAAAGGGAGAAAAAGAACAATAATTTGAGAATAAAATATCTTTATCTTCCATGCAAAATCCTTTCAGCTAACAAATAGACTACTGCATTGTTTCTTTGGACAACATCAGTGCTCCATGTGTGTTTGTGTGTGTGTTTATTAGAATCTTTATTTTACTAAAACCATAAAATTATTACTTATTCTCTGTTTCAAGGACAATGTTGGGCGATATATTTCTACATTTCTTTCTGATACTGATGTGATCAATGCCTACTGGAAGGGTGATCTAAGAAACAGATTACAGCCAGTAACATCATCACCTTTTTTAATGCAGGAGCCCCAAAGAGGGGCGCTGGACTTGTGTTCCTGATATCCCCCAAAACACATGGAGGACCAGCTGCTGTGGATGTGCCCTTTATTACTCACCTTACAGGGAAGTGCACCCATGACTGCAGCGGCAGGCAGAGCAGGCCAGCGACTGCTCCCTACCTCCGCTCTTTGAGCTTCTTATCTGGTTAGGAGGAGAAGCAGGTGCAGAGGGAATCCCTTCCACAGTAGCATCCGAAAATGCTACAGGGTTGTGATAAACGCAAGAGCACTGAGAAAGCCAGACTCCAGATACACAGTTTTCTTCAGTCTTTATGGCTTCTGGCCAGGCAGCAACCTGTTCTCTGAGGTCAAGGAGGGGCCGTGTCCTGAGCTACCCCACATCTTCCTGTTTTACCTTCATCTCATACACATATCAGGTAAATCTTGTATTCCCCTAACAGCAGGATATAAACAAACGTGCAGAAAGTGAATAAGAAAAGGCAACATCAGCAGCAGAAAATGAGTCTAACTTTTTTCTAGTATGTGTCCTGGCTAAAAAAGCAAGTCTTACATTGTTTCACTTTAGATAGTCCGTTCCCTTTGAAAAAAATTACACAATAAGGAGTAAATTTCCAAGTGACCTCCTAAATGAATACAGAAATTTTGACTTACAAGTTTACATTTCTTCTAGGCTCATGATACTATAATGAGAGTTATGTTGATAATCAAATCTTCAATTTATTCTAAATTGAGATCAACATATAAATAGGTTTTTGCCCTTTGCTTCAGCAGTGATGTTCAAAAATTGACTCATTCTCTTATGTAGTGAGGAGAAAAAAACACTCACTGGTCAGAGGCACAGGAATTCACATTTCTAATTTTCATTTCAGATTTAAAATGGTCATGCATCATTATGTTAAACCAACTTTTAGGCAATGCAATTAACTTCTTCAGGCTCTAACTGTTCAATCTATAAGTGAGGACAATCAAATATTTTAATTTTTCTCATTATGGATTATACCAGATAGTCTTTGCTGAGTTGATAGAAGTCCTTGACACTATCTCTCAGAATGTCCATTCTTCTTTTTGTTTATCTTGCATGGGTGATTTTTAGGGCTACCTAACACAAATTCTCCAATTATAAAATACCTCTAGAAAAATATTCATTCAACTAGTTGGCAATAAAAGTGTTTGATTTATCTTTATTGTATTTTTTTTACTGTACCATTTAGTTCCCTGGTAGCCACCTCCCCACAGCAGTCACCAAGCAGTTGTCCATGTCTGTGAGTCCTTTTTGCTCAATTTCCCCGCCCCCTAACTGCCACCCCTGGCTGTTATCCTGCTCTCTATCTATTGATCTGTCCCCATTTTCCTTGTTAGTTAAGCTTGTTCATTAGATTCCACATGTGAGTGAAATCATATGGTGTTTGTCTTTCTCTGGCTGGCTTAATTCACCTAGCCTAATGTTCTCCAAATAAATCCATGAAGTCTCAAAGGGTAAAATTTTCTTTTCTTTTATGTCTGAATAGTATTCCATTTTGTAAGTGTCCCATAGTTGTTTTATCCATCCATCTCCTGATGGACACTTGGGCTGCTTCCATATCTTGGCAATTGTAAATAACACTGCAATGAACACAGGGGTGCTTATGTTCTTTCCAATTAGTATTTGGTTTCCTTTGGATATATTCCCAGAAGTGGGAGAGCAGAGCCTAAAGGCAGATTTGGCTGGGGCATTTAACCCAGCCATTTACTTTTAAAGTAATTATTGATATTTGTATTTAGTGCCATTTCCTTATTAGACTATTTTCCTCTGTCTCTCTCTCTTTTTTTTTCCTTTCTCATTTTCTTCTTATTCTTCTTAAAGCAAGCCCTTCAACCTTTGTTGCTATATTGGTTTGGTATACACAAACTCCTATAGGTTTTTCTTGTCTGTGAAGAATCTTATTTCTTCTTTGATTTTAAATGATAGCCTTGCTTGGTAGATACCCTGGGTTGTAGATCCTTGTTTTTCATCACCTTGAATATTTCAAACCACTCCCTTCTGGCCTGAAATTTTTCTGTTGAGAAATCAGATGACAGTCTAATTGGAGTTCCCTTGTATTTAACTACCTGCTTTTCTCTTGCTGCTTTTATGTTTCTCTTCTTGCATGTTAGTCATTTTAGTTATGATGAGTCTTGGTGTAGGCCTCTTTGGATCCAACTCATTGGAGACTCTCTGAGCTTCCAAAACTTGTGTGTATTTTTCCTTCATCAGACTAGGGAAGTTTTTGGTCATTATTTCTTCAAATAGGTTCTCAATCCCCTGCTTGCTTCCTCTCTCTTCCTTCTGGTATTTCCATTATGTGGTTGTTACTACACCTTATGTTGTCCACAATGGTTCTTAAACTTTCCTCATTTGTTTAAAATTCTTTTTTCTTTTTTCTGCTCTGCCTGTGTGTTTTTTGTAATTTGTCTTCCAAATCACTGTTTTGATCCTCTGTGTCATGTAAACCTACTGTTTATTCCTTCTACTGTACTATTTATTTCATATATTGCATTCTTTATTTCTATCTGGTCCTTTTTAATGGTTTCTGTCATTTTTCATGCTGTTGGGTATCCTTATAATCATCCCTCTAAACTCTCTATGTGATAATTTTTTTGCCTCTGTTTCATCTAGCTATTTTTCTGGAGAATATCTTGTCTTTCTTTTGAGTCTGTTTCTTTGTTTTCTCATTTTGGCTGCTGCTTCATATTTATTTCTATGTGTTAGGTAGACCTGTAAATACTCTGGTATAGCACTTTGTCAGATGCTGCCTGTGATTGGCCCTAGGTAACCTGCTTGGAGCTATCAGCAACCCACAGTGTGTGGTTCCCTCTGCTGGGCCTGTTTGTGTGTGGAAAGGACCAGACTTTGCACCAATGCCAGCTTTTATCAGCACCAGTCCCTAGGAGGGTCAGCTGAAATCTCTTAGAGCTCCCAGATATCATTCTTTGTAGTTAAATTAATCAGTGATATAGCCTCAAGCTGTAATCAGCAGCCTTGCTTAAGCTCCATGGGGTGGGACAGAGTAATTCCTGTGGGTGGGGCTATTGCTTCCCCTCAGGCTTATGCTATTCAGAGAGTAGTGCTCTGCAGGAAAAAGATGGTTTCTGTAGTATGGAAACCGACTCAGCACAGGGATCCTGGCAGCTGTTCCTTCAGTTCTCTCCTCATACCCCAGAAACCCAGATGCTCCTCAAGTATATCTAGTCCACTCTGCCCTCCCTCTGCCAGAGCCCAGGGTAAGTGGCTGCAAACAAAATTTCGTGTGTTGGCCCTTTAAGACAGCTGTTTCTCCAGCAGTTCTCCCTGGCAGACAGAAACCTTGCTACTTTTCACAGCTGGATGTTATCTGGGTTCCTTTCCAGCTCTAGTGCTGTAGGCTGGGAGCCCAGCTTGGGGTTTAGACCTCACACTTCTCAGGGAGAAACCCATGGCTGCTGAAATATCCCTCTGGAACTTAAGCTGCTGTCCCTGGGAGCCCAGCCATCCCTCTCTTGCCTCCTCTGTACTCCCTACTAGTCTCATTGTGGTTAAATGGTTTCTTCTCTCTCTGTGGTTATAAACCTTCTCTCCAGCTAGTGTTCAGCTGTTTATTCTGGGTGATTTTTCTACAATATATTTGTAATTCCAGATCAGTCCTGGAAGGAGGTTAGTGTAGCTTCCACTTACTCCTCCGGCATCTTGGATCCAAAATTTTTCTCAGGTGGGCTATGTTTGAAAGGGTCTCCCTCACATCATTTAAATAGTTTAGGCCTAGGAAATAGTTCATGTTAGCTGGTTTTTAATATCAAATATTGTTGTTTATGGTATCAGAGTAGTATTCTCTAATGTAAGGCAAGTACAACCTAATCATATCAAAAAAATCTTTCTCATTTCTACTGTATGTCTATTTTATAATGGACAAAGCACAGCAATTTATATAATACTGAATATAATATATTAATACATTGTTTTAGTTATTGTGGCTATGCCTCAAAAACTTTTTGCTGATTGTAGTGTATTAGTACAAACAATTGAAAGGACACTGGGCTGAAAGATCATCTGTTTCAATGCTATTATTATTATTATTTATTTAGATGTTAACTTATTAAAAACATATAGAATGCCATAAAAATGTGGTCACTAGTTATCTTCATTTTACAAAGTTCTTAGTTAAATAGTACATGTCCTCAAAGACTGAATGTTATTCCTAAAATCCATATTTTCTTATCAACTAAGATATTATTGTTATGTCCTAAAGTAACTTCCACATTATGAAATAAATTCTCTGCCCTTTTATTTTTTAACTTCTTTAAGTGATATTTGGATCTGTGAAACAATACCTTCTTACACAGGAGACAGTACATTCCTTATCTTTATCAATGATTTCCTTTATTGTAATTAAAATAATTACTGCTGAAGATTTTATTTTGCTTTACTTGTATATTGACATACATGTAATCCATAAGATTTAAATAAGTATGCACACTTGTCTCAAAAGTTTCAATGCCAATCATCTCAAGGAAATTAAATACTGGTCATGAACCTTTGACAATTTACTCAGATTTAACGAGAACTATGTACTATTTGTAATGTTTCTATTTCAGGTTTATTATTGTGAAATTTTCTTTAAAAATGCAACTGATTTTGTTTAATGAGGGAAAGCCTTGAATTTATCAGAAAAAATATTTTTTTATATCTTTATTCTTTTAGATGAATATCATCAATGAGGGAACAAAGAATAATGACAATGCAAGAATAAAAAGGGAGGTGCTCTTTTTACTCTTGATTCCTTCACTTGATGATTGTGTTACTTTGAAAACATCATTCAAATTTAATAAAGCTTCATTTATTTTCTTAAAAATGCAGAATATACTATTTTTATTTCCTGCACAGGTTTTTAACTGATAGTGATTTGTAAATCATAGATAAGTAAATGTATATAATGTATTATTATTTCCACTAATCATTTCACTTGATTTCATTAAGTCATCCTTAAGGAAACGTTTTTGGGAATACTTGAAAACTACAATAATAAAAGTGTACCACTTTATTTGATGATAATCATGTGCTGAAATTCTGAAATTTCAACTATTTTTCTTAATTTTTTATATTCAAATGCATCTATATGTAGTTTATTTACTTTAAAGTTACTTTGAAAAGTAGAAAAAAGTTTATGTTTAGGTTAGAAATTTTTAAGAACATATACCTTTGGTGAATTTTACAAGTATATTTATTTCCAACTGGTAAAAAAGTACTCTGAAATTTTCTTCTTTTAGTCCTCACCTGAGGACCTGTTTATTGATTCCAGAGAGATGGGAAGGGAGGGAGAGAGTGAGGGAGAGGAAAATCGATGTGAGAGAGAAACACCCATTGGTCGCCGCTCATACGTAACTCAACCAGGAGCCAAAACCTCAGCGTAGACATTTGCTCGAACTGAGACTCAAACCTGTGACCTTTCAGTTCACAGGACAGTGCTCCAACCAAATGAACTAAACTGGTCAGGGCAGTACTTTGAATTTTTTAAATGCCTCCTGCTAGGATGTCCAAAGCAGACAAGTGAAATACAGGGCTATAAGGAACCATCGCAACCCTTCCCTCAAAGAGGATTCTGTTTGTTTTCAGAGATAGACAAGAGTCATGATTACATAATGAATATTTACT
The DNA here is from genome assembly GCF_022682495.2 of Desmodus rotundus. Lineage (NCBI taxonomy): Eukaryota > Metazoa > Chordata > Mammalia > Chiroptera > Phyllostomidae > Desmodus > Desmodus rotundus. Next base: position 68,783,458 of record NC_071388.1, on the reverse strand, counting down.
GTTTAAATATTAAGGATGGATTGCAATTTATCAAATGCTTGGTAAAATTTATTCCATTATCAAGCCCAGTTTCCAGCAGTAATTTATTTCTGAATCTTTTCAAATGCAGGAAGCATCATCTGTGACATCATAAATGTATGTTTATATTCTTCCATGTGAATAGTGTGTAACTCTGTATTTCTAACATCAATTGGAGTGTGAACTCACTCCATGGACATGTCTTAATATTCCATACTTATAATGATTTTGCCAAATATTGAGAGCTTAAGAAATAATGTTTAAGACATAAGAAAGGTAATAACATTGAGATAATGAGGTAAAAGACAATGAAGATTCAGTAGGGAACAAAGAGAGTAAATTTTCATTGATGGAATGAGAGCACTCTTTTTAGAAATGGATAGTTAACCCTGTCAAATTCTGCAGATTCAAGTACAACAATAAAACAGCTATCAAATTTGGTAATTTGGAGATCATTGGTGACTTCTAAATGTGATACGCATTGGTGACTAAAGAAAACTTTATCAGGAATGAGTTTTACAGTAAAAGAACAATAGCTTGGGAAAAATAGAAAAGGAAAAAGGGAAGCAATATTCACATATAATTTTTTTTGAAGAATTGTAGGTGAAGAGATATCAAAGAGTAGAGTCATAGTGGAAGAAAAAAGCAGAGGTAATGAGATTTGGGGGCATGGTACTAGCAAAGAAAGGTACTCAGAAGTGCACTTAAGAATATTGCCAGAATATGCCACTGTCTCCATATCTGACATACATGGAAGGCCTGCTAATTGATCTATGTACTTATTTTGTGTTTTATTTGCTGAAACAGCTTAAACAAAGAATTTTATTGAGCTGATTCCATTCAACCAAGCATACTAAGATGAAACTTGGCCACTCCTGAGACAGTAGTCTTGATTAAGTTAAAGGAATATATTTAACCTGCCACTTCAAAGAAAAACTCTATTTTTAACCTAAGAGCTCACTTTGAATCCTAGGGAAGTTGAAGGGGTATCCTCTTATTGATAGAGAGATAATATGCATGCATTTATTTCTTATATTTTCAAAGAGGTTATTACTTGTACTGTACTAGATACTCTGAAGGACCCAAAGGTGCGTATAAAAAATACCTTTGCTTGTAATGATATTTCAGCCTAGTTAATGTCCATAATATATAGAATGTTCTAACTATATAGAATCTATGTTTGTTGTATACTTAGGTTGACAACTTAAAACTCATCAGCCCTTAATTTATTAAGATGGGTACATACACATTCACACACCTGCACATGTGCAATTTGACAGCTGAGGAGAAATAATACATCTATTGTGAAAACGCTAAAATTTTCACCATTTTTTCTAATGAGTGAACTTCTAAACACTAGCCAATTTTTTATACTTTGAGAGGAGAATGAACAAAATAGGCACTTTTTTGTGGTTGCTTTATACTGTGTAACTGTTCACAAGGTGACATTTCCAATACTTTTGCTCATCTGTCCATCTTATTTCTTTAATCTTGAGTCAGAACTTCAGCTGGAAGTTAAATAAAAATTTAACTTATCACTCCTAGTGAATTTGAGACTTTCTGGATAAGGTGAGAGAAAGAAAGGAAGGTAAGGGAAGGGGAAGGAAGGGAAGAGAAAGAATGGGAAGAAAATGCCTGATAAATAGTTGCATATCACATTTCAAAAGCGAGTTGGATCGTTATGACACAGAGATCACATCTGAATGAGTACCTAGAACTATGTGGAAGTGCCCTGTGAACACATTTGCAACATTCTTCTTCTGCACTCCAGTCAGACTGCTCAGACCTTAGGTCAATAGTAATTGCAAACGTACTACAAATATACTTGTCTGTGAGTGTTGAGCAATTCTACAGTTTCCAAATTTCAGCTTCAGGTTTAGAAATCTGTTAGCCACCTACTTGGATACAATTCTTTATGATTATTTATTTGTATTTTTTGTTGTTGTTTTTTTATTTTAATTTTTTTTATTTTTATTCAAGTACAGTTGTCTCTATTTTCCCCTACCACTCCCACCCCACCCATCTCCACCTCCCATCCTGGAACCATGGGTCCCCCTATGGGTAGCCCCTTTGTCCATGGGTCCTTTATACATGTTCCTTGATGACACTTTCCTCATTATCCCACCCCCTTCCCTCTGGTTACTATCAGTTTGTTCTCTATTTCAATGTCTCTGGTATATTTTACTTGCTTCTTTGTTTTGTTGGTTAGGTTTCACTTATAGGTGAAATCATATAGTATTTGATCTTTCACCACCTGGCTTATTTTACAAAATGCTCTCCAGTTCCATCCATGCTGTCACAAATTTATTTGTATTTATTCATGACAACCATAAATTCAATCTCTAGACATCTCCGAGATTTTATTTCTTCATTCCTAAATCCAATCTCCTATGTAAATTTATTTTAAAAATAATTTTTATGAGCACTGTTTCCTCTCTGTTCACTTTATTCTCATCACAGTCTAGAACTACATGAAAGAAAACAAGAATAATTTCTCAGATTGTCACTGAATCCACCTTCTCCCCTACTCTCCCACATAGTTAGATAGGGATATCTCCCCAATTTACCTAATCATTAACTGACAATATAAACAAGACCCTGTCTTTGCTTGGTATGGTCTTTTCATATATAGATTCCCAAGAAATCTAAGAACATACTATGCTCCATTCTATATTTACAAATATAACTTATATTTCTTCGTAATAGGAATCTTTCTCTTTGAACAAGCTATTCATTCATTCATTCTTTAAATAGTCCCTCACAAGTTTCCTTAGGCCTTAAAGACCCTCCTGTCTCCTGGCCACATGATTTAAAATGTCATACTTCTTTCTTTTCAAAGTCCATTTAAATACCCTCTCTCCAGACATGATGTGGAATTGTGTGTTATTAGTCAGGTCAGAAATTTCCAGTGGGTGGGTGGGATGAGTGAATTCCATTCCACCCATTCCTCCTGGGGTTGTACTTTCTCCAGTGGAGATAACTGACTGATCTCTCCCTCAACACTATTAAATTTGAGAACTGTTAATATCTGTTAAAGTCTAAGCATTACTTGTGAAAAGTCACTGGTCAGTATATTATGAAGAGACATAAAGTGTATTGATAACCACTGAAATAATTAGGACATTTACATAAAGCAGCAAATCTTACACTTAAGATTCCTTAGTATCTGGCATAAGATATTTTATTAGGAGACATTTAAGCACTAATATATTGTAAATATTACCCATATAATAAATATACACTCTAGGTTTAATTAATATCTAAATGTGTGCTTTTAAAAATTGACATATATTGTAAGTTTAAGAATTGGTAAGTTACTATGAGTTTTAATATGCAAAGAGTATGTAATGTTTATGTATTAGAGAAAAACACCAATGCTTTAATACTACTTAAAGATGCAATGTGATTTATAAAAGCCAATTTTTCCTGCAAGTAGAAACCATGGCATAGAAAGTACACATGAGCAATGCGTGTAAACACTGAAGCACCATTCGATTATATTTTAGACAAAACTGTGTGATATGTTCTATAGTACTATGACATATCAAAGTCAACTTTGCCCTGAATTTGTTGAGTGCAAAAATATATCAGAAAATGATACAAAATGAGGAATGAAATATAAAAGTAAATCAAAGCATGAAATATTATAACAGTCTTTTTTAACATACAAACATGTCAATATGTGTTCTGATTTAGTCATCTCATAAAATGGCAGCATCAAAACTGTCAACATTTATTTAAAAAGATGTTCAAAGAAAATTGAACTTTTACAGGAAATCGTGAGGTGGCATCATTCATTCTGAATGATGAATAAAGCAATGCTTGGGAACTGATAGAAGATTGGCATTATTTCAGTGCAACGTAGTTATTTCTTTAGTATTCATTATGCATTTTTCTGGTGATAGTGTCACAACAGAGCTCTCTGACCCGGGCAACACCCGTCTGTAGGTAGTTTGTTTGGCACTTGTGAATGTGTCTGTGCATGTGTCTATGTCTGGCACCTAATTAAAGGAACACTTTATTGAATGTTAGAGACTATCAAATAAAATATATTTGTCATGATGTTTAGCATATTTAAATTTAAACTATTGTTTTAGTGAAAAAATTGAATAAATCCTGCCCACACTTTGTTCCTTTGTAATAGAAAAAATGCATGAATTTATACTGGACCTTGTTATCACATGATGTCAACTGGAGAAAAAGACCAGGTAGTGATCAGCAGACTTGCATTTAGGGATGCAGCACCCAAAAGGAAAGTCGGTCTGCGTGTCACTTGCCTAAAACAAAATACAAATATAAATTTCTGCCAGTAATTTTTCACTTAATGTCATTTATGTGTCACAGCACATAACCACAAACTAATCATAAAACCATACCCTATGAAAGAGAAGAAAGAAATTTAGTAATAGTAGCCAAAGCAAGGGATATGAAAGAACAGTCAAAAAAAAGAATTACTTTAAAGTCTATATGACAAAGTTCTTTTTCTGGCCATGGACAATAACAAGAAAAATTTTCTATTACTCTATATATTTTAAAATATTAATTTGGATTTCAAAACTGATTTAATACTTAAATTCTACCCAGTTTTTTGTAACATTGCTCCATAAGTTTTATTTTAGTTTTGTGTTTAAATAGTAGTAAATAATACCATAAATAAAAATTAGTGTTATTTTAAAAATCCATATTGTTACAAAAGAAAATTTTCAAACACTTTCATTTATTCCCAAGGCTTAGTTACCATTACACATTAATAATGAATCAAACTTCCTTCAGAAAGCTATTTTCAAAATTTAATGGTCTTTGTACTAAATATTTTGAATCTTTCCATTTGTTTGAAAACAATTAATTAATTTATTTATTTATTTATTTAAACAGTTACTGTGAGAAACTAATTTTGTTTATTTTTTTTGTGGGAAAAAACATACTATGAAATTTACCTTCTTAACGAGTTTTGAAGTACACAGCACAATTTCATTAATTATAGTTACAGTGTTGTTCGACAGATACAGAACTTTTTTATTTTGTTTCACTGAAACTTTAACCTATTGCACAGCAACTTGTATTACTCCCTCTCTTCAGGCCTGGGCAACCATCATATTACTCTCTGCTTCTATGAGTTTGACTATTTTGAATACCTTGTATAACTGGAATCATGTAGCATTTGTCCTTGTGATTGGTTTATCCCACTTACCATACATAATGTGCTCAAAGTTTATCCATGTTGTTGGATGTCATAAGATTTCCTTCCTTTCAAGGCCAAATGATTTTATTTTATTTTTTTTATGCATTCAACCATGAATGGATGTTTAGGTTGCTTCTACATTGTGCCTATTGTGAAAAATACTACAATGAACATGGAAGTGCACATATCTCTTCAAGGTTCTATTTTCAATTCTTCTGCATAAATAACCACAAGTGGGATTGCTGTATCATATGGTAGTCCTAGTTGTAGTATTTTTTAGGAACCCTGCACCACTTTTCACAGTGGCTGCAGGGTTTACATTTCCACCAACAGACTGCAAGCATTCCAATTTCTCCACATCCTTGCCAGTTCTTTTTTTAATAGCCATCTTAAAACATACCAGGTGATTTTGATTTGCATTTCCCTGATAATGTTGAGCATCTTTTTATATATTAGTGGCCATTGGTATGTCTTCCTTGGAGAAATGTCTATTCAAGTCTTTAGCCAATTTTATAATTAGATTTTTTCTTTTTGTTACTGTGTTGTAGGAGTTCTGCATATATTTTTACATTAACCTTTCATTAGATACATAGTCTGCAAATAGTTTGTTTCAGCTCATTGGTTGCCTTTTCACACTGTTGGTTGTTCCCTTGGCTGTGCAGACCTATTCTAGTTTGATATAATTCCACCTTTTCTGTTTTGCTTCCTTTGCCTGTGCTTTTGTTGCTACAGCCAAGAAAATATGGACTAGACCAATGTCGTGGAGATTTTCCTCTTGTTTTCTTCCATGTGTTTTACAGCTCCAGGCCTTTAATAAAAATTTTTAATCCATTTTGAAGTGGTTGTTTAATATGGTGTAAGATGACAATACTGTTTTATTATTTTGCATGCAGATGCCCATTTTCCCCCAAACCGTTGTTTTTTAATCCCTGCTACAGAAATCATCATGTATCCATGAAATCAAGTGTCAAACAGCCATCAAGATACCATGTTTGCATAGGTTCTTTTGGATTGGTGTTTCAGGGATCTTAGGGTATAATCCCAGCAGTGGAATTGTTGGGTCAAAGGGCAGTTCCATTTTTAGTTTTCTGAGGAAATTCCATACTGTTTTCCACAGTGGCCTTACCAGTCTGCATTCCCACCAACAATGCACTAGGGTTCCCTTTTCTCCGCATCCTCTCCAACATTTGTTTGTGGATTTGTTTATGATGGCTACTCTGACCAGTGTGAGATGGTGCCTCATTGTGGTTTTAATTTGCATCTCTCTAATGGCTAGTGATGCTGAGGATCCTTTCATATGTCTCTGGGCCCTCTGTATGTCTTCCTTGGAGAAGTGTCTGTTCAAGTCCTTTGCCCATTTTTTAATTGGGTTGTTTGTCTTCCTGGAGTGGAGTCGTGTGAGTTCTTTATATATTTTGGACATCAGGCCCTTGTCTGAGGTATCATTGGCAAATATGTTTTCCCATACTGTTGGTTCTCTTTGTATTTTAATGCTGTTTTCTTTAGCCATGCAGAAGCTTTTTATTTTGATGAGGTCCCATTTGTTTATTCTTTCCTTTATGTCCCTTGCTTTAGGGGACGTGTCTGTGAGGATGTTGCTGTGTGGAATGTCTGAGATTTTCCTGCCAATGTTTCCCTCTAGGACTTTTATGGTGTTTCGACTTATATGAACCCCAATGTTCATAGCAGCACAATTTACAATAGCCAAGTACTGGAAGCAACCTTCGGAAGTGCCCATCAGCAAATGAATGGATCCAAAAACTATGGTACATTTACACAATGAAATTCTACACAGCAGAGAGAAAGAAGGAGCTTATACCCTTTGCAACAGCATGGATGGAACTGGAGAGCATTATGCTAATGAAATAAGCCAGGTGGTGAGGGACAAATACCATATGATCTCACCTTTAACTGGAACATAATCAACAAAAGAAAAAAAAGCAATCAAAATATAACCAGAGACATTGAAGTTAAGAAAAATCTAACAATAGCCAGAGGGGAGTGGGGAGGGGATAATGCGGAGAGGGGTTTTCAGGAACTACTATAAAGGACACATGAACAAAAATCAAGGGGGAGGGTTGGGGTGGGGGAGGGAGGTGGGTTTGGCTGGGGTGTGGTGGAGGGGTGGGGAGAAAATGCAGACAACTGTAATTGAATAATAATAAAAATTTTAAAAAGTATAAAAAGAAACAAATAAAAAATTTAAATATAATAAAAAAAAGATATGTTTGCAAGGATTACTAAGGGACATAGGAAAATTCCCATGACATCATGGAAGGTGAAAAAAAACACAATGTAAAAATGAGTACAGTATAATTTCAGTTTTGTAAAACATGAATAAATAAATATAAATATAGATAAAACTTTTCCTCCCCTTTTTCATAGCTATCCCAGTATGAAGAGCAGTATGTCTAATTTTTTCACAAATGTTATCTTATGTTTTTTCTTCTAACCAAGACTGAATTGTGGTAAGCAGAGAAACTTTTAAGAATTTTTTTTTCTTAATTTTGGGAGTATGTTTGTTAAATCTGGAGACAATAAAACAAGGATGGGATTAGGATAGAAGAAGCATCAGGAGACTAGGTAGAGCTGCTCTGGCTCTCTAGAAATGTTATAGGAAGGAAAGGAGCCTAGGTAGGACTGCTTTGGTTCACTGGCAAGTCAAAGAAAAGGGGACCTTGGAATAGGTTCAGAGGGTTAGCCCTGGATGAGCTGCCACTGCCCATTACTCCCTTGGTTGCGGGTCTTATGGGGACCCTTAGAGTTTAGGAGATGCACTCCTGGGAGGGAAAAAAGATGTGAGTGTACTTCTGGGAGGGAAAGCTCCTTAAGAAATTTTAGAAAATTTGAGAGTTAAGTACTCCCTTCTCAGTTATCAAAGTAGTAAGAAGGCCATATAAACATTTTAATTTTTTTTTTTGGATTATAGACTTTTTATGGATTTTAGACAATTTATAGACAATTTTATGGATTATCATGATATCATTATAAAATATCAGAATATTGCTTTTTATTACCATTTTATTACCATACGGTCGTTACGTTCTATATCATTGATTTGATTCTCAGCTTCATCCACTTTACTGTTGGTTTCCTACAAATTATTCTTTGTTTCCATCAATATTTCTGCCTGGGTTTTTTTTATGCTGTTGAGGTACTCACTAAGTTCCTTGAACAGCGTTATGACCACTGTTTTGAATGCTGAATCTGATAGATTGGTCATCTCCATTTTGTTTAGTTCTGATTCTGAAGTTTTGATCTGTTCTTTCATTTGGGCCATGTTTCTTTGTCTCATCATTTTGGCAGCCTCCCTGTGTTTGTTTCTATGTATTAGGTAGAGCTGCTATGACTCCCTGTCTTGGTAGCATAGCCTAATGTAATAAGTGTCCTATAGGGTTCAGTGGCACAGCTTCCCCTCTCACCCAACCTGGGTACTCCAGGTGTGCCCTCCATGTGGGCTGAGTACACCCTCTTCTTGTAGTTGAGTTTTGATTGCTATTGGCAGGTCAATGGGAGGGATTTACCCAGGCCAATAAGATGCAAGGACTGGTTGTGTCCACTACCACCAACCTCCACTATCCATGGAGGATCATCTGTGCAGGGACAAGGTGATGATGCTTTGACATTGTCTGTACCTGTCCTCTGGGGTTTCCCAGGTGGTGCAGGCCAAGGTCAGCCTCGACCTATATTCTGCCTGAGCCCACCCAGGATAAGTTATAAAGTAATCTACAGTTGGCTGCTACTTGTGCTGGGCTTAGAGTTTCAAAGATGGAACCAAACTGTGATCCAAAGCTGGCTGCTGCTAGTGCCATGCCTGGAGACATTTAGCCAGAGGTATAGGGATTGAGGACTCACTGAGGCTGGCTATTGTTTGTTTGAGAGGATTTTAGGAAGATGCAATGCCTATACCAAGACCAGTCATTGATAGGGAAAAGCCACTGTTAACAGCTTGAGTTGGATAGATTCTCAGGGGGTCCCTATGGCAGAGCAAGCTGTGTGAGCCAGGTTGTTAGAGTCTCAGATATGGCCCCTACCTGCCAGCTCTGTGTCTTTGTAGGGAGAGGGCTCAAAAAAGGAACAATGGCCTCTACAGCCTTTCTGTCTGGGAGAAAGCTGTCCCCTAGCTTTTGCCCTAATGCCAGACACTTCAGTTCCTCCCTGTATGCCACTGGTGCCTTTCAATTTGCCCTTTGGTACTGGAGCTCAGAGGGAGTGAGTCTGAGTAAGTCTATGTGTGGGTTTTTTAAAAGGAACTGCTTGAGAGTCCAGTAGTTTTTTTCTTTCTTTCACCAACTCAAATCCCTCCATTTTTTATTTAGAAGTTATAGGGGCTTATCTTTTTGGCACAGGAACCTTGGGCTGGGGGTATAGTGTAAGGCTGGGAACCCTCATTCGCAAGATATCCCTCCTGCATTTTTATCCACCTCATGTGGGTGTGGGACCAGCCCGTTCCACATCTCTGCATCTTTGTGTCTCTGTGTCTCCTACCTGTTTGGATGGACATGGTTTCTTTAGTTCCATAGTTGTCAGACTTCCATTCAACTCAATTTCTGATGGTTCTGAATGATGGTTATTCTGTAGTTAAGTTATAATGTTGATGTGGTTGTTCTAGGAGGCAAGCTGTGTTTACCTATACCTCCATCTTGACTGGAAGCCTGCCCTAAACCCCATTTTTTAATTGAATTTTTTGTTCAGTGTTGAATTACACAAGTTGTTACAAATTTAAGATATTATCTCCTTATCTAAGCTGTTATTTGCAAATACATCCCCCATTTGGTTGGGTTGGGTTAGGGTTAGGGTTAGAGTTAGGGTTAGGGTTCACCCAAGGAATCAATCCACAACCTAGGTATATACCCCGACTGGGGATTGAATGCACAACCTTTTAGTATATGGTGCAATGCTCCAACCAACTGAGCCACCTGGCCAGGGTCAATGCCTTGCTGTTTTGATTATTGTTGCTCTGTGGTATAATTTAAAATCAGGTAGTGTGATACCCCAACTTCATTATATTTTCTCCAGATTGCTTTAGCTGTCTGGGGTTTTTGTGGCTCCGTATAAATCTGATTATTTTCTCTTCTATTTTTTTAAAAATGACATTGATGGGAATTGCATTAAATCTGTATATTGCTTAGTTAATATGGCCATTGATTCTTCCAATCCATGAGCACAAAATATATTTCCATTTCATTGTGTTTTGTCAATCTCTTTTAATAATGCTTTGTAGTTTTCAGTTTATAGGCTCTTCACATCCTTTAAGTTCATTCCTAGGTATTTTACTTTTTTGGTTTCAGTTGCAAAAGAACTTGTTTTTTTTCATTTCTTTTTCTGAATTTTAATTGTCAGTGTATAGAAAAGTAGTGAATTTTTATACATTGATTTTGTATCCTACAACTTCACTGTATTTGTTCATTGTTTATAGTATCTTTTTGGTGGAGTCTTTATGGTTTTCTATATACAGAATCATGTCATCAGCAAAAACTTTTGCCGATGAAAAGTGTGAAACTTTTATGTCTTCCTTCCCAATTTGGATGACTTATTTCTTCCTCTTGCTTATTGTTTTGGCAGGATTTCCAGAACTATGTTGAATAAGATTGGTGAGAGTTGGCATCCTTGTCTCACTTCCATAAGTGGAATTTTTGAATCATGTGGTAATTTAATTTTTTAAGTATTTGAGGAACCCTTATACTGTTTTACATATGACTGCACCAATCTACATTCTCAACAACAGTGCATAAGGTTGCCTTTTTCTTTTCATTTTTGTCTTTTTGTCTCCAAACCATCTTTAACGTTTATTTCTTCTCTTTTTGAGAATAGCCATTCTAACAAGCGTGAAGTAATATCTCAGTTTTGATTTGCCTTTTTCTGATGATTAATGTTGTTGAGCATCTTTTTATGTATCTGTTGTCTTCCTTGGAAAAAGTATCTTTTCAGATTTCTGCTCATTTTTAATCATTTTTTGCTATTGATTTGTATGAGATTTTTATATATTTTGGATATAAGCCCTATCAAACATGACTTCCAAATATAATCTCCTATGTAGTAGTTGACTTTTAATTTGGTTGATTGTTTTTTTCACTCTTCAGTTTCTTTATTATTGTTGTTGTAGTGTATTGTAGCTCCACTTGTTTGTTTTTCTTTTGTTGCTTTTATTTTTGATGTCAGATTCAAAAATCATCACCAAAACATATGTCAATGGATTTACCACCTACATTTTCTTCTAGAAATTTAATGGTTTCAGGCATTATATTCAAGTCTTTAACTTATTTTGAGGTGTTATTCTTTTTTGTATAGTACAAGATAGTGGCCCAGTTTCATTCTTTGACATAGGGATGTCCAGTTTTGACATAGGGATGTCTGGTTTTCCCAGTACCATTTATGGAAGAGACTGTCCTTTCATCATCATATATTCTTGACTCCTTTGTCATAAATTTATTATATGTGATAATTTATTTCTGGGCTCTCTATTTTGTTCCATTGATCTATGTGTTGGTATTTATGCCACAGTCATATTGTTTTAACCAGTAGGGCTTTGTAATAGAGTTTGAAATCAAGAAGTGTGATGTTTCGAGCTTTGTTCTCCTTTCTCAAGATTGCTTTGGTTTTTGGTGGTCTTTTGGGGTTCCATACATACTTTAGGATTGTTTGTTCTATTTCTCTGAAAAAAAAAGCCTTTGAAATTTTGATGGAAATTGCATTGAGTCTGTATATAGTTTTGGTAATATGGGCATTTTAACAACATAATGATTTCTATCCATGACCACAAGGTCTTATATTTCTTTTGTATAGATTTTTAACTTACTTGGATAAATTTATTTCTAGGTATTTGTTGTATGGGTTCTATTGTAAATGAGATTATTTTATTCCTTTTTCAGATGTTTTGTCATTAATGTGTATAAATGCAACTTGTTTCTGTATGTTGATTGTATGTCCAATTTAGATGTTCTTTATTTGTTTTGCCTGGTTGTTGTAACTAGTATTTCCAGTGCTTTATTTAATGAGTCATAAAGTGAACATTGTTGATTTGTTCCTGATCTTGGAGGAAGAGCTTGCAACTTTTAACTATTGAGTATGAAATTAGTTGTGGACTTGTCATATATGGCCTTTATTATGTAGAGGTACCTTTCCTCTATACATGCTGTGTTGAGAGTTTTTATGATAAAAGGATATTGAATTGCATCAAATGCTCTTCCTGCAATTATTGAGACAATCAAATGGTTTTTATGTTTCATCTACCACACTGACTAATTTGTGGATATTGAACTATCCTGGTACCCTTGGAATAAAACCACTTGGCTGTTGTGTATCATCCTTTTAACATGTTGTTAAATTTGCTAATATTTTGTTGACAAATTTTGCATCTATATTCATCAAGACCTATTATCTTTTCTTGTCCTTGTCTGGTTTTGGTATCAGGGTAATGTTAAGCTTATGAAACAAGTTTGTATGATATCTTCTTTCTGTTATTTGTTTGAAGAGTTTGAGAAGGATTGAGAAAGTTCTTTTTAAAATATCTGGTATAACTCACTGATTCTGAAATTATTTTGTTGAGAGATTTTTTTATTAGTGATTTAATATCTTTAGTAGTATCAATCCATTTATATTTTTCTATTTATTCATGATTCAGTCTTGCTAGATGTCCATTTGTAGAAATTTATCCATTTTTTTCTAGGTTGTCATATTTATTATTGTATGATTATTCATAATAGTATTTTATGATCCTTTGCATTTCTGTGATATTAGTTGTACCAGCTCCTGTTTCATTTTTATTTTAATTATTTTTTCTTGGTCAATCAGACTAAAAGTTTGGCAATTTGTTAATCTTTTTAAAGAACCAGATCTTCATTTTACTGGTATTTTCTGTTATTTGTCTTTATTTCATTTATTTCTGTCCCAATTTTTATTTGCTTTGTTCTACTTAATTTTGGTTTTGTTTGTTCTTCTTTCTCTAGTTCCTTGAAGAGTAAAGTTGTTTTTTATTTGAGATATTTCTTATTTCTTCAATAAAGCATTTGTTGCTAAAATGACTTTTGTTGCATCTCATAATTTTGGTATGTTACATTTCTATTTCTGTCTCAAGGTATATTTTTTATTTATCTTTTGGTTTCTCCTTTGACCCATTGGTTTTTCAATAGTATGCCACTTACTCTCCCATATTTGTGAATTTCCAGTTTTCTTGTTGTAGTTGACTTCTAGTTTCATACCATTATGGTCAGAAAAGGTGCAAAAGTGCTTGATATGATTTCAGTCCCCTTTAATTTATTAAGACTTTTCTGTGGCCTAACATATAGTCTATCCTGGAAAATCTTTCATGAGCACTTGAGAGCAATATATTTGCATTTCTTTTGGATGGAATGTTCTGTATATGTCTGTAAGGTTCATAATGTCTAATGTGTTATTTATTGTGGCTTATGTTTCCATATAGATTTTCTGTCTGATGATCTATCCATTGATGTAAGTGGAGTATTAAATTCTTTTACTACTATTGAGTTGCTGTCTACCTTTTTCTTTAGCTCTATAAATATTAACTTTATATATTTATGTGCTCTTATGTTGGGTGCATAAATATTTACAAATGTCATATTCTCTTGTTGAATTGACCCATTTATCATTATGTAACATGCTACTTTGTCTCTAATTACAGTCTTTGTTTTAAAGCTTAATAGTAATACTGACATAAGTATAGCTACCCTGTCTTTTCTTTGGTTTCCTTCACATAAAATTATTTTTTCCATTCTTTCACTTGATACTGTGTGACCTTATATCTAAAATGAGTCAACACTACTACTGTTTGTTGAAGGGCCTACATTTTTCCCATTGTACTTTCTTGTCATTTTTTTTAAAAAAGATATTATTTGTTTATTTTTAGAGAGAGAGGAAGGGGGGGAGAAAGAAAGGGAGAGAAACATCAATGTGTGGTTACCTCTCCCGTGTCCCTTACTGGGGACCTGGCCCATAAGTTAAACATGTATCCTGCCTGGGAATTGAACCTATGACCCTTTGCTTTGCAGTCTAGCACTCAATCCACTAAGCCACAGGAGCCAGGGATTTTCATTCTTATTTAAGATCAGTTTACTGTATTTGCATGTATTTTTTTGTGGGCTCTCTATTTTCAGTTTCATTTGTCTATATTTCTGTGTTCTTGCCAGTATTACAAGGTTTTAATTACTGTAGTTTAGTGATATGCTTTGAAATCAGGAAGTGTGAGCCTTGAGGTTTGTTCTTCCTCAAAATTATTTTGGCTTTTCTTGTTCTTTTGAGGTTTCACATGAATGTTATGATGGTTTTCTATTTCTGTAAAAAAGAGGCATTGGGGTTTTGGTAGTTACTGGATTGAATGTGTAGCTCCCTCTAGGTAGTATGTACACTTTAATAATATTAATTTTTCAAATCTGTGAACACAGGATGTCTTTTAATTTATTTGAGTTTAATTCCTTTCTTCAATGTTTTGTAATTTTAAGTAGGTAAGATTTTTTGTGCCTCCTTGGTTAATGTTATTCTTAAGGATTTTACTCTTTTTGATGCTATTATGAATTAGATTGGCTCTTAATTTCCTCTTTTGGATTGCTTGTTGTTGGTATAAAATGTAACTGATTTGTGTATGTTGATGTTGGAGTCTTGAATTTGAAATATTTAGGTCAGGCTAGCAGGCAAGACTTAGGAGTTTTATGTTGTATTCTTGAGGTAGCATATCTCCTTTTCTCAGAAACCTCAGTCTATTTTCTCAGGACCTCCAACTAATTGGATGAGATCTACCTGTTGTATATTATTAAGGGTAACCTCCTTTACTGGAAGTCAATGAATTATAAAATATATATTCACAGCAATATCTTGACTAGTGTTTGACCAAATTAACTCTCATGACTACCATCAATTTATAAGTAAAAAACTTTAGATGCTTAATTTTTTTCTTTTTTTCTGAAAGATATATATTTTTATTTGAAAATGTACTGATCATATGATTGTAAACACACAAATATGTCAATAAATTTTAACTTTTATGTGATCAATGGTTTTAGGTATTAAAAAATCTTCCTGATTAAGATATTACTGTAACTTTTTATAGTATAATTATTTAAATACTATAGAATATATAAATAAATTTATTAAAAACAAAAGGTAATTTTTATTTAAAATTATTTTCTTAATAGGCCAGGCTGTTTAAAATCAGTTCATGTGTTCAGGATTGATTATTAATTGTTAGACTTTTATGTACTGCTGAGATTCAGTAGCAGAGTAGTAAGTGCAAAAATGGTTTGGGATTACTATTGAAGCTTTAAAAAGAGAATGATTTTTGTTAATATATTATTAATAGAGAATACACCTATGTACATTATCTAAAAACAATAAGGATAACAATAAAACAGTAGAGCGGTTGTTTGCAAGTGATCAAGAGATTTAGGCCATAGGGTATTCCAGGCATAGAGAAAAACCAACACAGACGCCTAAGCTGGTGGCATACCTGGTTCGATTGGAAAAGAGCAAGGAAACCCGTGTGCTTTAGACAAGTGAGATGAGAAATACGAGTATATAAATCACATAGAGGCTAGTAGGCCATTTTAGGGATTTAAATTTTACAAAGAAATTTCTGTAGGGTTGAACTGATCTGACTTGACATTTTAATAGGATCTGTCTGGCGGCTGTGTCAAAAATAGACAAGGGGCAAAGGTGAAAGTTAGGAGATCAGTCACAATTATATTACAATAATCCAGGTGAGAGATGGTGGTGACACAAAACAAAGCGTTAGCAGCGGCAGTGGCAGGAACCGATTGGACTAAGAGTTATGTTCTGACAGATCTTACGGGTGGGTATGATGGAAAGAGAAGTATTGAGAGTGGCTACACATGTTTTAATGTGCAAGTCTAACAGGATGTGAGACCACTAACTGAGATGGGGAAGATTGCAAAAGAAGAAAATTTGAGCAGTATTCAGTATTTTTATTAACACAAGAAAGATAGAAATAATGAGCACTGAGAGATAATCAACCACAAAACCAGAATGGCAAACTGGGAGAAAAAATTTGCAATGCATGTGATAGACAACAGGCTGATACACACAGTACAATATACAGATGGTGTATCATAGAACTGCACACCTAAAACCAGTATAATTTTGTCACCAATGTCACCTCAATAAATTCAATAAAAAAATTTTAAGACTTCATATACATGAGTAGGACAAGAATTCTGTCATTCAATCATATACAATTCACATACATGAGAAAGTATATGGTAAAAATGCTAAACATTCACTATAAAGACAATTGTATAGGTATATTGTTAAACAAAAAAAAAATGTTAAGCTTACCTAATTTGCATAGTGGTATGTATGTATATTAATGATTATAATGATTATACCAAATGTCAGGGAAAAAGTGGGGAGATGAAGTGAGCACACTTATGCACCATAAAAGCACTGAGGATATAAAATTTGTTTAACCATCTATTATTAACTAAGAACCTTACAATATTGAATTACTTTTACCCAGAAATTTTAATGATGATGCAAAACATATTAAAAACATTGGAAAATAAATATTATCATAATTCTTTATAATGGTGATGAAAAGGAGAACAATATAAATGCCCAACAACAGATTATATTAAGTTAAAACAGATGGAGATATAGTTATATATAATGTAAATTTTATCACTCGATTCCCTTTCAAATAGCACAATGTGTGTAACATGATTTAAATTCAGTAATTTTCAGAATCCTTTTAATAGCATTTTTTTACTTTTATAATCAGAAAATAAAACAAAGACCCTGGCTGGTATGACTCAGTGGGCTGAGGGCCAACCCATGAACCACAGGGTCACTGGTTTGATTCCCAGTCAGGGCACATGCCTGTGTTGCAGGCCAGGTCCCCAGTAGGGGGCATGTAACAGGCAACCATACACATATTTCTCTTCCTCTCCTTCTCTCTCCCTTCCCCTTTCTAAAAATAAATACATTTTTTCTTAAAAAAAAGAAAAAAAAACAAAGTGTTGTGAAATACATTTGATTATGCATTGAACATAATATATTTAAAGTACAATAAATATATTTATAAATTTTAGCATTAAAATGTGATATTAAAAGAAACAAAACCAAACATAAAAGAGGTTATCTGTCTATATATGTATCTACACTCTATCCTCATTATCTGTGGAATCTATGTTTGTTAATTTGTTTACTCAGTAAAATTTTTATGCAACCCTAAATCAACACTCATGTTATTTTCACACTCATTTGCAGAAAAAAAAAATTGTCACTCAATGTACAAGTTTCCAGCTGAAGTCAAGTGCAATTGTCTTCTTTCAGCTATCATATGCAAAACACATGTCCTTTACACAATCTATTTAGTAACACACTTATTGAATTTTAGTTGGTGTTTTCGCAATTTAAAATGGGCCCCAAGCACAGTGCTGAAGATTGTAAGAAGGTTGCCACATGCCTTACAGAGAAAATACATTTGTTAGATAAGCTTTATTCAGGCATGAGAATTGTGTTGTGGACCTTGAGTTTAATGTCAATGAATCAACAATATACATTAAGCAAGGCGTTCTTAAGCAGAAATGTGCCTAAAACAAGTTACTTATTGGTTGTTTGTAAGCAGAGGTTCACAGGAACCTAATTCCGTATTTCTCTAAGAGCAATTCTTCAGTGTACGCTAAATCAGTATCTATGGCAATTTTCTTATAGAGCATAACTACTACAAATAACAAGAAATTACTGTATCTATTTTCTATCTATCTAAATTTCCTATGACCGTAAGGTACTGTGGGGCATTGGAAACATCAGGTACTTCACAATATGCTTTTGAATAACAACTTGATGACTTTGCTAGAGTAATAAGGTTTGACCTTATGTGCTTTGGTTTATGAACAATTCCAAATGTGTTCTGTATTGAAGACTGTATTTATGGATTAGGAGCCATTAGACTTTCCATGAAGGCATATCAGTTTTCCTGAAGGGGCCATTATGAGGAGTTGCAATAATTTTCTGCCTAAAATAAGAACATATGCATGTATCCCTCAGCCTGGAAAGTCAACCCTCGTGTAGTACAGTCTTTCCTGTCACTGAAGGTTCCTGTCCACTGACACGTGGAAAAGCACACCTGGACTCCTGGTACATTTATGATTTATATTCTAAGAAAACTGTCTTCCAAAGTGGATAATATTGATCACTTGAAAAAATAAACACAAAGTTGTCTTAGATACTACTGAATTTCAAATTCAATTACTTTGGATTTGGAAAACTGTCATTTCAGTAAGCCCAGAGTAGCAATATTGTAACGATTTCCTTGAATTAAATATGCATAAAAATCAATTTAAGTAACTTTGCAATGTGGTAAATTATTTGAATTAATATAAATGATCAAAATTAGGCTATACAGGGTAAGAAGTTTATTGAAACTGGAAACATTCATTTGTATATTTTGTAGGTTACTTTAAGTTTTGATTTACATGTATTACAATAGAGAAAAGAGAGCTGATGCAATCTAAATTGCACTGTTTGTTATAACTCAACTGGATTTTATGAAGCACACTGAGCCTAATGATCAGCAAATCTAACCACATCAGATTACACAATTCATTGATGTTGCTTTGTTGTTTCCGATTGTTTCTTTACTTTGTTTATTTTTAGCATTCATAATAATTAATTTGGAGCTTAAAACTTTATTATTACATACTACTAATTTTTAGTTTCCTCATGATAATACAACCATTTCCTCTGGGTGTATTTATCCCATTTAAAAAGTTACTGAGGAGCCCTGACCAGTGTGGCCCAGTTGGTTGGGCATTGTCCCACAAAGTGAAAGGTCACCTCTTCAATTCTCAGTCAGGGCACGTGCCTAGGCTGAGGATGTGTGTTCATTCCTGCCCCGGGTGCGAGCAGAGGTAACCAATCAATGTTTCTCAATCACATTGATGTTTCTCTCCCTCTCTTTCTTCCTTACTCTAAAAATAAATAAATGAAATGAAAAAAAGTTACTGAGAATATGGAAAAAATATATAAAACATTACTTTTCAAGTAATATATAACCAGGGACATTGAAATAAAGAACAAACTGACAGTAACCAGAGGGGAAGGGGGCGAGCGATAATGGGGGAAAATAGGGGAAGGGTTGTCAAGAAGCATGTATAAAAGATACATGGACAAAGCCAAAGGGGGTAGGTTCGAGGGTGGGAGGCAGAGATGGGGGGGCAAGGGGGCATCAAGGGTGGGAAAATGGAGACAACTGTACTTGAACAACAATAAAAAAATAAACATTGTTTTTATTTTAAGATGCCCATTGTAATAAAATATAATCAAAATTTATGTACTTCTAAAATCACATAATAGCCTAAGGGATTATGCTGAAGATTTAATGCTCAGGTTTTAAAAACAGTAGTCCTAGAACATTGGCTATTTTATTCTCATCATTTCAACTCTAAAACATGAAACTTGACTCTGGCCAAAAAAAGGAACTCATTAACACTATAACACAATTTTTTTCAAATGATATAAAACTTTTGCAGTTTATGATTATTCCTTAAATAATTATATCAAGCACAAGCAAACTGCAAAAATGCAATAGATTTGTTCAAAACGAAATTAGAAATGTCCCCTAACCCAGTAAGTCTATCATGATACTATGCAATAATAAATATAAATATAACAAATATAATGCTTCTTTCTCCAAACAACAAATGTCACTGTAATCAGTATGGGTTTTTAATAGCACATGGAAATGAGACATTGCCTTATTGTTTTTACAAAAGTATTTGAAAAGTCAAAGTAATGTTTTAAACACCTTTTGTTTCTTTTTAAATGCAGATAGAAAAGCAACTGTTTAGGACATTATTTAACTGTATGATTTTCCAAGGTATAGTTACAAGGAAGACAGCATAAAATGATTCAGTAAATGATTACTCAGCCTTGGTTACGCAGCCTTGGAAATGAGTCATGTGAAAGCCTGTTATATGGATCAAAAAGGTCAAATTCAAGACAAAATCACATTTTTTGTTGTTACAGAAATATAACATGATTTTATTTCAATGTTTGAAAAAAATGATAATAATAACTAGGCTTTTTTTTTTCAAATACCGTGTGTCAAGTTAAAATTCTGCTGTTGCTAGACTCTACACTTAAGCTGTGAGAGTGGACTCTCTATTATTATTTCCACTATTTAGCTTTCGGTGGCTTGCCTTCTTTGAATCAAAAGTAAGGACATAAGTATTTTAGTTGGTAGCCCTTTGTAGCATCAAGGGAAACTGTATTTCCCACACATAATGTTGGAAGGCAAGGAAGTGAAAACTTTCATCTCAATCTAATATAACTGTACTTGTGGAAAATGAGGTCCAAGAACAGGTCAAAGTCAGTATTGCCTTGTTCATTTCTTAAAAAAAGAATTCATATGATTTCCTTTGTAATGTGGTAAAATGTGTTGAAGGTTTTGAATTTGTGCATGGCTTTCCGATAGCCTAAACTACCTTCTTCCAGGATAAATAAACTTGATTTCAATATTCTGTTATTTCAGAGGCAGTCTGAGAACAGAATATAAAAATAAAGAGAAGATAGTCTACTTTAGTTGACAATTGTGAACAAATTTCAGAGTGATTATAAATTCAAATTACAATGTTAATGTATCAGGTAGAAATATATGTCAATGTGAGTGACAAAAATCTCCATGTAGTAGTTTAACCAATTTCAGAGTTAACGCGGACACTGAATGAGCTGTTCACAATGCATACCTTAGTTCTTTCTGTTTCATAGTATCAAGAGTATGACCTCATACTTGAAAGATGAATGCTTGAGTTCCAATGCTTCCATCCAAAATTAAGGCTAACAGAGAAGGGGAAAGGAGAAATAATGATATGTTCCATCATTTTGTCCCTTTTTATTGACAGCAAACACTTTCCTTGAAACTACTCCTTGCCAGTAGGTACATGTTTTTGGTTTACTGCTGGACAGCGTCAGATGTTTGAAACAGAGGCTAGTGATCTGAATAGTGAAGTCTGTGATTACGTGTATCTACTAGGGGCATAAAAAAGGAGGGGTCTCGTTCTTGAACATTCAGTATGAGTTACTATTAATTTTAAGAGTTGGAGTCTTTCTCAAGTGTGCTCAAGAAAGAAACAAAAACAAAAACACTCAGTATGCTTGCCCTTACAAATTTTTTACTTTGCCAACCATAATATTAAATGATCTTGAGTTTGTCTTTCTCTGATCAATAGGAGTTAGTCATATAGATTTCTTATTCAATAATTTTAAATTGGATGATATAATAATATACTTAATTTCTTATTCCAGATTGTTTTCTCAAATACTATGTGCCCAATTCTGTGATGGATACTATAGTTTATTTGAAGAACCATTGACTTTCAACTTGTCAGGGAGATTTTTATACCAATGAGGAAATAAAACTATTGTGCATATAAAATAATGCATTTATTGCAGTTAGTATAAGGTGGAGAAATGAGAAAATACAAAATAACTAATGAACACTATAGAATTCAAAGATAGATATAAATACATATCAATATGGTTGTACTGAGCTATAAATATCAGGAGGGATTTGTGGAGATAGTAGGAATGAAAAAAGGGTATGCTATGATTTTCCAGATGATTTTGTGGTATCAGGTCCACACCGCCTTAGCCAAAGTTATAAATTCGACCAAGAAGAGGGTGGATGCTCATCCAAATCATCTGTGGGACTTTTCATAGCGATTCAATCTCAGTCTCTCTCTCTCTTTTTAAAAATTGTATTAATTTATTTTAGATAGAGGGGAAGGGAGGGAGAAAGAGGGAGATATGTGGAAAGAGGGAGACATCAATATGTGGCTGCCTCTTATGTGCCCCCTACTGGGGGCCTGACTTGGCCAGCAACCCACGCATGTGCCCTGACTGGGAATCGAACTGTCAATCCTTTGGTTCACAGGCCGGCACTCAATCCACTGAGCCACACAAGCGAAGGCTCTCTCTCTCTCTGAGAATGTGATGGTGGTTGGCCTTTACTATTAGGTGTTCTGTAGTAGTAGCTTTAAAAAAGATTTAAAACTATTTTTAAAGATTTTACTTATTTATTTTTAGAGAAAGGGAAAAGGAGGGAGAAAGAGAGGGAGAGAAACATCAATGTGTGGTTGCCCTTCATGTGGTCCCCAAATGGGGACCTGGCCTGCAACCTAGGCATGTGCCCTGCCTGGGAATTGAACCAATGACCCTTTGGTTTGTAGGTCAGCACTCAATCCACTGAATCATACCAGCGAGGGAAGATTTAAAACTATTTGAAATAACAAATTCACTTCTTAGACTAATTTAGTTACTGTTCTATAAAAGTTGGGATGCAATTACAATTACAAATTTTCCAAATTTGTTGTACCAGTTTACATTCCCACCAACAGTGAATGACGATTCCTTTTTCTCCACAATGTCTCCCACAAATGTTATCGCTTACCTTGTGGATAATAGCCACTCTAACAGGCACAAGATGGTATTTGTTCATAGTTTTGATGTGCATTTCCTTAGTAGCTAATGAAGCTGAGCATCATTTCAATGTATAAAAATCCACTGCATTCCTATGTACTAAAACTAAAATTTCAGAAAAATAAATGAAAAAAAATTCCTTTTGCAATGTAACAAAAAGAATAAAATAACTAGGAATAAACTTAGAAAAGGATATAAAGAACCTACATGCTGAAAACTACAAAACATTATTAAAAGAGATTGAAAAAGACACAATGAAATGGAAAGATATTCTGTGTTTATGGATTAGAAAAATCAACATAGTTAAAATATCCATATTATTCAAAGCAATATACAGATTTCATTCAATCCCCATCAAAATCTCAATGATGTTTTTTTAGAGAGATCGAACAAATATCAAGTATTTTTGTTGATATTTAATCTCTTTTATTTTTTGTCATTAACTTTGCCTTAATTCCCATTTTTATCATTTTACTCTTTGTTCTGTTTTGTATTGCTTTGTAATCTCTTTAATCTTTAATCTTTAAAATAGAGCATGTCTTCTGGGTGTCTCAGTCTATTCAAGAAACAAAACACACACACCCACACCCACACGCACACACAGGCACACAGGGCTCCATATATGTATAACGAGTCTACCAATATTCTTTTATTCTGTTGCAGAAAATTAAGATTTATCATGTAGAGGTTGGCAGTTATTTTTATCCCACTGATAATAGTAGTTAACATTTTATTACCTCTTATGTGGTAAGTAGTATAGTAAAAGCTTTCATATGTGCAAATCTAATTTATTTCTCACAACAAACTTGTGAGATTGAAGTTGTCATTTACATAAATTGCATAATAATTAGGTCAAAAACAGTTCAATTTTATTGATTCTAGAGTAGAAAGCTTGAATATTACATGAGACTTAGTGTTTAATGGGGAAAATTAAAAAATCATAGCATTGCCTTTTTTTGGAAAATAAAAAGAATAAAAGAATGGTAAGAAAGTTTAATGGCACTTACTTCAACATGAGTCATTTTCACAAATAACACGACATATATAATATGCATGTTATGTTTTACATTTTAGAATTGTTCTTTATATTTACTCCTTGCTATCCTTTATTCTTAGTCATGATTTTAGTTCTTCTAAAAATAACTTTACCTTTATGGATACCACTATATAAGTGATTTTATGTACTTTTTATCAACACACCAAAATAATTAACCCTGAAAACATTTATATTTGTGTTTCTAGTAATATAAATAAAGATAGCTTTGGATAAAGTATAGATAAAAATCAAATTTTATCCAGAGGACAATTGATTAGGGGTTGCTTTGTAAAATATTGATGAAATCACAGAATTAGTTAAATAATAATACCAAGCAATTTCTAAGACAGGATCAGCTCCCAGTACACCTATTTTATTGCTAAAAATTGCAAGGCTATTGTTTGATTTTCACTCACAGCAAACAAGACTTTTGTTTTAAAGGGTTTCATTCAAAAGTTCCCTGCACAGCAAAGTTCATGGCACTCAATTTATCTACCTAGAGAAGATGAAGGGCTTAACTGGCCCTGTGTGATAGGAAACTGGCTTTAGGAAGTGTCCCCTCTGACTCTCGCATTGTTATTATATAAATGCTGTAATTTTTTTTCTAAAGAAAGACTGAAATTGGCTCTTTTTACCTTGAGACAAAGCATTTTAGATGGGAACAATATTATTTTTTCTGTCAGAAAACATTTTATCTAAGCACATTGAGTACACTTCACTATATCAGCACAAACGGCTACAAGAGCAAAGTCAAACATCTCCAAGTCTAGATTTTATTAAAAATAGGACATGCTTCTGGAGGTGGAAATTTATGTAGGCAGATATGAGAGGGAAAGAATATTGACAAAAATAATAAAATTATTTAAAAATGTATTTTTCCAATATATGAAGTATGTAATTTTATGAACTGCTACAATATTATAGGTAATAGAGCACTGACTAGTGTTTCGTGTTGTTGTTATTTTTGTTGTTTTTAACTGCTATGTGTATATCCACACACATACAATAGGAGCACGTAGAGTCAATTTTACAGAATAACACAAGCAAGTCACAAAAAACAGTCACATCAATAAACAGGTAAAAATAAGTAGATATGAAATTTCAAATTAGGTAAGATACCTTTTAGATTAGAATGTCAAAAATTAAATCCATTTTATAATCATTATTATTGGTGAAAGTGTATAGAAAACTAATTTACATGCTTAATGGAGAAAGGATTAAAATCTCTAATACTGGGGAAACTGGTTTGTCACTAATTGTTTGCAACAGTTAAAATACAAAATTGTTTGCTTCTTACAGTAGTAAAAATTTATTCTTCAGATATACATTCAAATGTATACAAGTAAAATGTTTATTTTGACATTACTAAAATGGTAATATCAAAAGTGGAAACAGTTTACATATTTATAAATTAATGAATACTTATATATTAACTTATAAAGTATATTGATATTTACAGTTAAAACAATTAGACTGATGTGTTCCAGTAGGAGAAGATTGCCAAGATATATTGAAAGTTTATTATAACATAAAGCAGTGGGAATATTATGATTTTTGTGTTCGTGAGAAAGAAAATTAAAAAAATACATGAGAACACTGTTTCTGGTGAGGGGTTGAGATATCATGTATTGAGAAAATATGTATTTTAATATGTACATGTTTGTTGTTTGTTTGTTGTTCTTATTTTACCTGCTTATATGTAACTTTAGAACAGTGAAACCAAATGTTTAAAAAATTGCAACTCAGCTTTAATATCCAAATTAAAAGTGGGGATTTCAAAAAGTTTAACTTTTCCTGTTATGCTATTTGGTATAGTCTTCCAAGTATGATTTTAAAGTGTGCAGATATTACACATTTTTAAAATATACATTTAATTTTCTCTAAATCTGAAATACATCTAAAATGATCTTAATCAGCTAAATTAATAATTTTATTTTAAATGTTGTGTGCTGTAATAATTACATTAAGTCCCCAATAGTTTTATTAAAAAAAAAAACCCACATGATTCTTAATTCTGTTTCTTCAGAGGAGTCAATTCAGGGCATGTTAAAAAATAAATCAAGTAGATACACTGTCTATATGAACCTCTAAGCCATGGCCTGAGTATCTGTCTCTTTGTCAACCTCCTTAGATTAATTTTAACAACAATTTAACTAGCAGTAGTGGATTGTCACTTACAAATGCCTTAGTGGGGGTATTCCAGGTATTGTTCTAGCTCGGCGGTTCTCAAACTACTGAGGCAGTGTGTTTAGTATACAGAACCACTTTCAACACCCACATGCACGTATTTAGTTTATCCGCCGTAAACCATTGGCATCTCTTTTTAAAATAATCACATAAAGTATATAAATTGATGTTTTTGTAGAATGGATTTTGAGTTATGCCATCTAGTAGAAAGTAAAAATATCAAATTTTTCTTAATAAAATTGTATTATTTCAGACTAGAATAACAAATTCTCATTGTATACAACTTTTATCTTTTCCAGTACATATTTTTTCGTCCATATGCTAAAGATTTACCATGATATAAACAAAAACATATGAATGGTTTTGATTTGTATTAAAGTTCCAGAGTAACATATCAAATCACATGATAAAACAATGGACGGTATTATAGAATGAAGACCAAATAACTGTGTCTCCTTTTCTGTGAACCAAAGACCTTACTAAAAGACAAGAAGAGTAAGTCCCTGCAGCACTGAGAAGGCACAAGACAGAGAGTTTACCTCAACATGTGTTACAACCAAAGGTCCTTGAAACTTACCAAATTACATTGATTGTGTTTTCATTATAGATTGAGTGACGTGAAGATGGTAGAGTGGTACTATGAGTTTACCCTGTTACCCAAGGTAATGTTTTAATATAACAGGTCTGTCCAGAAAAAGTCCAACCATTGTTAATATAACGAGAATGGTTTGTATGACATCAGTGTAACCTGGCAGCCAAGGAGAGTGGACAAGAACGTACATGTGTGAACAATGATGGCTTCACTGTACTACTCCATGAGGGTGGTAGATGACATTGAGTGAGCATGAGTACTGTGTAGCCATCACATTCAAAATGACTGAATGAGTAGAGCAATGAATCTGCATTAAGTTTTATGTTAAGCTTGAACATTCCTCTGTGGAAAGTATTCAGATTATTCAGAAGGCTGCAGCTATGGGCAACCGGTGATTGCCAGCTTCAACACAACTGTGCATCCACCATGCATCACGTCTGGTGTGAAGTTGTTTTTTGATTTTTGTTTTGGTGGAATGTCAAATCACCCAGGTGACTCAGCCTCCCTACAGCCCAGATTTGGCACCCTGTGACTTCTGGCTTTTCCCCAAACTAAAATCACCTTTGAAAGGGAAGAGATTTCAGACTGTTGATGAAATTAGGAAAATACAATGGGACAGCTGGTGGTGATTGGCAGAATTATGTAAGTTCCCAAGATGCCTACTTTGAAGGGGACTGAGGTATCATTGTCCTGTGTACAATGTTTCTTGTATCTTCTTCAACAAATGTCTCTATTTTTCATATTGCTGGACTGGATACCTTCTGGACAGACCTTATATTTCTACCCCTTGTCCTTTATCTATGTAAATATAGATATCATACTCATATTTAAATATATTGTTAAATATTAATTATTATATATTATTACAAATAAAATTCTGATTAATTTACTTTGAATTCATTTGATATAAACAACAGATTAGTTCATAATATATTAATGGAGAATCAACCACCTTCTATCTATTTAAACAAACAAAATATAGGGAAAAACTCTTTGATATTAGCCTTGACAGTTTTCTTCTTAGATTTGACACCAGAAGCAAAGGCAACAAACATAAAAATCACCAAGTGATACTACACCAAACTTGAAATCTTCCTTATAGCAAAGAAAAGAATCAACACAATTGAAAAAGCAACCCTTGGATTCGAAGAAAATATTGACAAACATGTATCTTAGAAGGGTTAATGTGAAAATATATACCTCACAAAATTCAACAGCAAAAACAAATAAACAAAAACCCTCAATTACAAAATGGACAAAGGGCCTAATAAACATTTTTCTAAAGAAGACGTATTAATGACCAACAAGGTTAGGAAAAGATGCTCATCACTAATCATTAGGGAAACATTACTCAAAACCAAGATGAGATCACTTCACACTTGCTAATTTTTGCTCTTTTTTTGACTTTTCTGCTGGTGACACATCAAAAGAATTATTGCCAAGACCAATGTCAAGGAGATTTTCCTTGTGTTTTTTTTCTAGGAGTTTTAAGTTTTAGCTCCAAATGTTATATTCTCTTGATGAACTGACCTATCATTATATAATGATCTCTTTATTGCTCATTATAGTTTTTGATTTAAAGTCTACTTTGTCTGATATAAGAATAATTATTCTTGTTTTCTTTTGGTTTCCATTTGTATAGGATATATATTTTTTACCCCCTCACTTTTAGCGTGTATGTCCTTAAACTAGAAGTGGGTTTCATGTAGGTAGCATTTAGTTTAGTCTTGTATTTTTATCCACCATGCTGTTCTATGTCTTTTGATAGTAGAATTTAGTCCCTTTATGTTTAAAGTACTTAGTGGTAGGTAAGAGTTCACTATTGCTATTTGATTATTTTTGGCTGTGTTGTACATTTTTTGTTCCTTATTTCCTCTGATGACTATTCGGTGGCAATTCGTATGTAGATGGTAAGGATTTGTGTTCTTTCAGGTGACAGATGAGGGAGAATTTTTGTTTATTTTTTTGCAAATCTGACTATTTTCCTTATATTTAAAGCCAAATCATAACTTAATCTCACAGTTGTCTAGCAAATATCTTTATAATTTTGAAATCTAATAAACATAAATCTGCAAAATGTTGGCCTGGATATTTTATCAAGTCGGTAGAGCTTTTCCAGAACGTGTAAAAACTACAATTGTAGAGTTTATTGATAGAAAGGTTTTTTCCCTTTTTACCACCTGTTACAGGTTGAATTATGTCACCTAAAAAGATGTTGAACTTCTAACTCCCAACACCTCTGAGTGTGATTTTGTTTAGAAATAGTGTCCTTATAGACGTAATC
This sequence comes from Desmodus rotundus, assembly GCF_022682495.2. Lineage (NCBI taxonomy): Eukaryota > Metazoa > Chordata > Mammalia > Chiroptera > Phyllostomidae > Desmodus > Desmodus rotundus. Next base: position 68,754,711 of record NC_071388.1, on the reverse strand, counting down.
AAGAAATTTAAGCTCAAAAGCGTGGACCCTGATCTGATGTCATTATGTTTTTTTTTTTTTATTAAGATGAAAAATTGTGTACATAGAAATGCATAGAGGAAAGCTAATGTAAAGACACTGGGAGAATGCAGTCCACAAACCAAGGAATGACTGAGGTTACCAGAAGCTAGAAGACGGTCATGGCGCTGATTTTTATGGCTCTCAGAAAACAACTCTGCCAACACTTCAATCTAGTGGTTTAGCAGGCAGAACTGCAAGGAATAAATTTTTGTTGTTTTTAGCCATCTGTTTTGTGATGTTGTATGTAAGCAGCCCTAGAAAATAAGACATCACCTCTAGCTTTCTTTTCACAGGCTGACCCCTGGATTCCTTTCTATCTTTTTCTGCCTTGAAAGTGTGTAGTACGAGGTACAGTCTCCAAATTGATGTTATATAAGTGATACTGAAGGAAAGAAAGAAGCTGATACTGGTTTTTCCTGTTTGTAAAAGTAGTTTCCACTTAATAGATGTTTTATGTTCTTTCTTTGGGTGTTTAGGGGTGAATAGAAAAGGTAAATAAACTAGCTATAACACTTTATAATAATCACATTCTAAATCAGACAATATTTTAATTTGATTAGTATAGTATGATGGTTTATTAGAGAGACCTAGAAATTGTGGGAACACTGTCTAAACAATACTCTGGTCTTCTCAGAAATTATGTATAATTTGATTTGATTTCTAATGTTTAACATCTGATAAACTTTGTTGCAGGAAAAAAGTGTTCTTGGATTATAATGAATGACTGGGTTTTACAAAGCAGAGTGTACACATGGAACATACCCTATGAATTTCTGTGCCGCTGAATGTTGCACAAAAGCGGCTGCCTGTGGGTCTTGGAACTGCTCCTACAACAGAACGTGTCAATTACGGCACTCGGAATACAGCACCCAGAAGCAAGTACATTGTAAGTCAGTACAGGGTCAATGAAAGGCTATTATTTTGTTTTCTATAATACTTCCACCTAAAATTAATATTAAACACACAAAATTACTTTTGCATAATTATAAGGTTCAAATTTAGTCTACAAATGTGAGGACAGTCATTTGAAATGTGGTTGTCTGCATTGAAAAATAAGGGCATTTTATTTCTTTCTTTAGAGGCCAATGCAAGTCACACTGACATGCCACAAAGTAAATGATTATATTGTATATACATTGATTATAAGGGAGGGTCCAAATGATGCTTATCTAAGTTATAGTACTATTTAAAAGATAAAGTGAGAACACTCCTTGGAGAAAAGTGCTCTCCAACTGGCTTACTATATTTTATCCAGTAAAATGCAATGTATGTAGTGTCAGAATTTATCAATATAATTTTGAGTTACAAATATTCAATATATTTTTTCTTTCTTAAGTCCAAGGTATAACTTCACACCTTAAATATTTTCTTGGTATTCTTTAAAGTACTATGCAATCTAATAAAAAAAAAATTCTAATGTGAACCAAGAAATAAAAGAACCAGCTCATCGCCATAAAATTTTTTAAAAATGTAATTTAAATCTATTCCTATAATTTGATTCTGCTACCAAACCAAAGTGAGGATTGGGCAGCCCACTGCCATCAATAAGTAAATTTTAGAGAAGAGACTGGTGAGAAAGAAAAGAGGTTTTTATTCATTGGTTGCATGATCTGGGAGAATGGTCATCTTTTGTCTCAAAGCCCATCCCCTCCAGAAAACCTAGAGGAAAACCCAGCCATCCCCAGCCAGACCAAAACCAAAGGCAGCATCCATGTAAAGTGCTGTTGAAATGGTGCTCAGGACTCAGAGTGCCCCAGAATCTAGGAAAAATGCCTACTAACTTGGCTTGGGGGATAGGGAAAGCGGAGGACAGCCATCGAGAGGTACTTTGCATTACTATGACAACTTGGCTAGCTTAATAATTATGATAAAATGTTGTGTTTCTGCCTGGGGCAAGGGAGATGATTCCTGATGGAGCTCATTGTGGGAGGAGTCAGAAATGGGGAGTTTACAGAGCCTGAGTGAGAGGCTAGAAGCTCGGAGTCAGAATTTAAGTGGAGGGCATAGGCAGCCATTGGGGCATTGACCTTGTGGTTTGAAAGAGAGCAGTGACCAGGGCAAAGTAAGCAAGCGGCTATGTAGTTCATAGTGAGAAAAGAGGTCATGTGGCCTGGTAATAAGAAAGGAGATGCTGCTGCTGTGATCGCGCCGGCTCTAGCTGACTTCGGAGCTGCGAAGGACTTCTTTGCAAGTTCCTGACCTGCTGTACCTGGATTTTACCTGGACTTTCAAGACCTGTGCCTTTCCTGAGTCACCATGATCCAGAACAACATGGCACATGCTTTTCTGAACTACTACACAAAGCTGATGACACTGTATTCCAGGTCCCACACAGATAAGGACATGGGAAACTTTTGGGGATGTTTTTGGCTTATAGCCTAGTGAGGAGCGTGGGAAATGCTGAGTCTCATGGGAAAGGATAACTCCAAGTTCAGGTGCTCTAAGCTCTCCCAAGGTTGGAATATTGTAAATAAAGACCTGTTTCCACCAGCATTAATTGTTGGGTCATACACTAAGGCACCATGTGAATGGGCCCAGTCTACTCAGTAACACCATCATTTGGGAAATTCAGGCAGCTGCTGAGTGACCACTTCCACATAGGCCACTCAGCTTTTATTCCAGGCACTGTGAGGCCTCAGACTCCCACTTGGAACCTGCATGTTGGCCAGTACTGCCATCAACAATGTGGCTTCCAGGGCCAGAAGTTCTTGTAAACACATGAGCCAGTACATTCTCCAGGTGGATCAGAGCAGTCCCTTCCCTTGACACAAATCTGACCTCTATGGCACATGTGCCTGCCTTCCCCCAGTCCCACCACCAATCAGGTACCAGAAGGGAGTAGGAAGCTTTCTCCCCTTATCTAATTATCTTGCTAGCATTGAATGTGCTCAGTGTAATTCTTCTTCCTTTTGTCAGATTGCCCATGGGGCTGGGGATCTGTCACCAGGAGCAGGATGCTCAGCACAGAGGGCAGAACATTTGCAAGACACAAACTCAGTTACCCAGATACCATGGCCCCACTGGCTGCCTTGGGTTTGTCATCTCATCCAGCAGCCTCTCCTGTTCTCCGCCCTCCTGCTCTCAGAGGTCTGGCCAGGCTATCAGTTTCAATTTCAATCATTGGCTATGGTTGCATCTTTGATTTTAAAAAATCTAAGGAACCAATGACACAAGCTTTATGGAATGATAAAATTGATATTAAATGCATGACAAGCTTAATTTTAGTGATTTTCTTCACTTTTATAGATAATCTCATAATTAAAAAAGCCTTGACTATATGTTTGAAAATCTAGCAGATTAATTGATGAAGTTCATGTCATATCTTGCGGTATATTGATGATATATAACAGTTAATTGTGGCCATCATGGAGAGATATAAAGGATGGGCCATACTTGGGTAGCAAAACCTGTTTGAGTTGTACATCTTCAGCATGGTGGGAGTAGGGTCAGGTTTTCCCTAGCGTTATGGTTAAATGGATATCGGAGAAGAGACATGCTGCCATTAAACAAACATCCGGTCTACCATATACAAATGCAAAGTTTCCCTCTCAAGTATGGGAGACTTACAGGGACAAAGAAATCATCAGATCTACTAGCAAATTAATTGGAAATGTTTTCAATAGGAAAACAAAATTAAAACCAAAGTAGAGGGCAAATAGACTGGACCATAAATAGGTGAGAATTTGATTAAAGAATTGAGGGGAAAAATTGTCATTAAGAAAAAAATATTATGTTGACACTTCTTATAATAGTAAGGAAGATTTTATTATTGATTACTGTAATAGGAATATATTAATAAAAGAGAAAAACCTGAATATATTAATAAAAGAGTGAACTCAGAATACAAAAATGTAATTGAGGATTTATAGCCAAGAGTACAGTGAGGGGGTCAGTGGATAGAAAAATCACTTACTAAGGGCTATGAAGAGGTTACAGATTCTTGCTATTTTGATTTAAGATTATTGAGGAAGGTTGACTAAGCTGATCAGGTGTCAAGGGTAGGGATGGGAAATTAAATCAGATATTAACAGTGATATTACATCAAGTATGGGTGGATTTTCACTATACTGGCTTCGTGAAATTCTTGCTAAAACCGAAGATGGCAAGGATGGACATCAAAGGCAAATGGAAAGGCCTGCTTGAGAAAGCAGCTCAGAAGAGTCTATGTCAGTGGATAGGGGATACTTGAGGCTAAGGCCTAGAATTGGTAACACAATAACAGATAATATTTATCGAACACTTAGTGTGTTTCAGATACTATTAAAAGAACCTTATCTTATTATTTAATTCTAATTAATAGTAAATTAAAGATGAATAATAAATAAAATAAAATGGTAAATTATATAATTTAAAAGTTCAACATTCCTGGGAGGTAGAGAGAGAGAGGTCAGGTAAAAAAAACTATTTTGACCAACGTGAAGCAACAGAATCCGTGTTACCATCCTGCTCAAAACAAAGCAAAGACCAAGACAAAACAAGCAAAAAATATAAAAACAAAACAAAAAAATCTATGAAACAATGTTTTTTAAGAGACTGAACATCATCAGGCAATGAAGGAAGGTGAGCCCTGAGAGACAGGAAACAACATAAGTGAACCACACTGTTGTTCCCGTTTACTACATCAGGAAGTTGCTAAGCCAGTACTGACGACGGTAAAAGACAATCCATAAGGGTTGAAGGATATAGTGCCTGGCACCAAGTCTAGGATTAGTGGCTCTCTCCATCTCACCTGTTTTGACTAAATTATCACCCAGGCTCAATTACTTCCTCCTCACTTGGGGCTGAGAAATTCACAAGCTTTATCATGAATGTAAATATTAAGCATTACTTTAGAAACATTTAGCATATAGTGGATAATTATATCTTCCTCAAAAAATATTTATCCTTTGAATATATATTTTAAATAATTATTTTGAACAGTATAAGTAATAAATATTATAGAAGGTAATGTTTTCATGTATAATACATGCTAGAATTTGTAGAGACTAATTTGTGGCCATTGTATAGCATCTGTGTAGGAGTCCATGAAATGAATTTAATAAACTAATATTATATGAAATATATTAGTTTTAAATCTAATTGCCTCTGCCTGATGTTAGAAGTATGTTTAAATTTTTATCTTAATATGACATATACTTATGGTTGACATTTTCAGTACATAGCCAGAAAACAATGTTCCCTCCCATTTGAAAGCTTTGATTTTGTGATCTCCTGAAATGCCTCCTCATGGTGGAGATTATGCCATTAGCAAGAAAAATAGAGAGTAAGACACACGCAAAGAGGTAATATGTAATAACCTTGAAGAAGATATCAGAGAGGAAGAGAGAAAAAAAGTACAAATTTCTTTGCATTTCAAGAGTAATGGTTTGTTCTCAGGATATCTGATTTGTCATGACCTCAAAAAAGTTGTCTGGCCCGCATTAGGAGGCGGACCTCCCAGGCCAACCTTGATGTGAATGGAGCAGAGCATGACTTTAGGCGATTTGAAGCAGGAACAGTGAGAATATATTCAGTGAAAATGCCTGTAATTATGACAGTCCTCATTAAATACTCTGCATGGTTTCGAAGCCAGGAATTCACTTTTCAACAAATAAAATGTTATTATTATAAGACTTACTTTCCTGTTATGTTAGTGTATGTGCATGTATGTGTGAGTTGAGTGTGCCTTTGTGTAAATAGCTAGACTGTTGGGAACCGCCCTGCCTGGTTTCAGAATCTGTAACCCCCCATGGCTGAGGCTGAGTGAGAGACCTTTGGACCATAGCCATTTAGGAGACAAAAGTTATCTTCCTGGTAGGGGCGCTGCCTCTGTCCCCTTTCACTTCACCCTGCTTGGCTCCGGGTGGATGACCAGTTAGCCAATGACAGGTAAGATTCCACAAGGGAGGGATGACTTAAGACAGGCATGGTCATGGTCAGGGAAGGACTTGGGGGGCTAGTGATGGGCCCTCACCCCTCGGCTTTGACATAGCCTGAGTCCTCATTCTGTCTGCAAGAAGTCTCCTAATCTCTTGGCTGCCTTACTTCCCCTCCCTGATTTAAGCCTGAAACAATGCCAGAGGTGGGTGTGGCCCTGTGCTGGAAAGGGCAGGTTTCCCAGGGTGATCGGGCCTAAGAAAGAATGCATAAAATCCTGTGAAACCTGCTTTGCTAATACCCTCAATCTAAATGATAAGGATCGAAGCATGGAATGAGTTTGTTCCCCAAAGTGTTATGGCCCTTTAGCTATCTGACCCTGACTCTAAATAAGCCCTCAGAGTTCTTTAAATGTTATCTATTGTTTGATCCTTACTGTCTGACAATGATTGTTGAGCTTTACATATATGCCCTGTATTCCTATGCAAATTAAGCCAATAAAAGCCTGTCAAGGCAAGGGTCAGGGTGCTTTCCCCTTGAGACAGTGGCCGTGCTGTCCCTTTTCCTCCACAAGACTCAGTAGTCTGTGTGAATTTGTCTTGTCTCAGCCACAACACCATGGACACTGCAGGCTGGTACCCACATCATTAGATAGATTAACTAGCTGGCTAGATAGATGAATGAAGTTGAGGTTAACAAAGATCAATTCTGATGAGTGGCTTGGATATTTTACTTCCTTTCAAAAGTCTCTTTTGGTGGTTTCCAAATAATAATAGCAGGAGCAATATTGACACTAACATTATTTTCTTTTTGGCGGAGGGAACTATATTTACTCTTCAACTTAGAAACATTTTTGCTTGTAATTGCTTATTTGAATGTAATGGTTCCCTAAAGTCACTACACAATATTACTTTTATGGAAAAGTTTAAATGGGCACAAATTCTTTGTCCCTTTTCCCAGTGAAATAGGATTTATGCCACTTCATCTGAAATCAGGTGAATTTCTAATTGCTCCGTGCAACAGAATATTAAGAGGTGGCCATGCACATGTATCTGGGCTCATCCTTAAGGAAGTGGTAGCTATGTGACCCTTGCAATACTTACTTGTGACACTTCCTTTTAGAATTCAGTGCCACTTTATAAAAAAAAAAAAAAAATCCCATGGAATGGCATATAGGTTTCTGATAGAAAACATCATAAGAATTTCCAGAATAAGGAACATTAACTGCCTCCATTTGGGTAGATCCTCTTCAGAATCCATTCCTGAAACCCTTCAGATTCCTGCAATATCTGACCACAGCTACTTGAGTAATCCCAGAGAGAACCACATAGTTAAGTTTGGTCAACCTGAAGAAGTGTGAAATATATATATATTTAAGCTCCTGGATTTTGATGTGATTTCTTTGCAGAAGTAAATAACCAAAATGAATCCCTTTATACTTTAAAATCTTTCCAGTCACAGTCTGCACTGTGTTGGTGAAATTATTAAATTGTCAAATAAAAGCAAGAGACAGGAGGGTTTTTCTTCTTTTCCGGTGCTAAGTTTCGCCTTTCTAAAGTACTTATACCAAGTATCAATTTTCACGATGTGAGCAATTTGTTCTTACTTATTTAATTCAACAGAAAACAGAAGACAGTTGATGTTTTCTCAAATTATTTAGTGTTATGTTCTAATTCCCCAAGGTTAAGTAAAGTAAAAAAATAAATAAATAAATAAATAAATAGACCACAGCTTGGATTTCACTAATTAAATTGTATGGTTGCTCATCAAACTCTTCCACATTCTCATTTTGAATAGCCAACATATGGCATAGAATATTTACCAAATTGTCTTTTTCTAATCCACATGGTCCAAAAGCATTTATCCTGTAGTCAGTGCTTTTGTTGTTCTAATTTCCCCCCTAAGCTGTAAACATTACCGGAGACCTTTTCACCTTCATTTGGATTACTGGTTAGAAATTCGACATGGAGATCTTCCACGTTTTCCACCGTCCCCACACACTGAATGAAAGCCTCTAGCCATCATATAATATGGCCAAAGAATTATCACATCTTGAACCACAGAACACATCAAATGTTTGGCCCTTGAGACCTTCCAGCAGCTGCCTCTGCCACTCTGTATTGACATTTACTACAGCTGGAATATTTTGGAGAATTAATTCAGTGAGTTTTTTAATGTTTCTTCACTGATTTATAGAAAATAGCCATTCAAAAATCATTTTCAATATTAGCATGGACTATATTTAATACTCTTTAAACTTACACAAAATATGAACTTGCATATCTGGACATCTTATACTCTTTATGAAATGAGAAGCACCCTTATCCTCTACAGAGCTCTACTCTAATTCACCTGTTTTCAGTAGTGAAACCAATTTTTAAAATATATATATTTAAGTTTCAGTCCAGTAATTTAGTTACATGGATTTTAAAGGGTGAAGCATCATTCATTCATCTAGTGAACAAATAACTTATGAGCATGTATTGTGTGATACATACTATCTAGGTCAGGGCCTATAGAAGCTATAACACCCATGCCATTAACAAAAGTCAGACAATAAACAAGTAAATACAGGAACAAACAAAATAATTTTATTTGTGATAACAGCAAGCTAGAAAAGCAAGGAGTTTTATATATAACAATGCAAAGAGTGGGCAGAGAATCTTAGATGTGGTGAAAGAGCCAGGCATATGACAAATAAGAGGAGGTGCCTTTTAGGAAGAACAAAAAAACAAGTTTTAGGTATTTCAATACTTGAGTACTGAAATGGTAGATTACATTGGTAGAATTTAGTGTGAAGAGAGTGTTTTGAAAATTGGAGAAGTAGGAAGACATTTAACCAAGTCATAGAGTATATTCCATAGAAATAGACTTACATCTTTTCTTTTCCAGGCATCCTGATAATTTAAGAAAATAGACATTAAAATTGTGTGAGTGCATCTAGATTTTATTGCCTATATATGCATCAGGCTGGAGCATTCCTATTATTTATTGTATACAGATAATAGAGATAATAACAAATGATAAATCCATAAATAGATACAGATACAGGCATACATAGAATGAAGGAATATAACTGTTTTATAGCCCATAAGATTGCACGATTGCTTAGAGGACAGCCAAAATTTCATATTATGTGTGTAGCCCTTAGAGTACTAGCTCAGTGCTTAATATCTAATTAATAGTATTGACAGTTGATTAAATTGCACTTTTGCCAGTTTCATAGACATCATCATCTTTGAAAAAAATTATTTTTGACTGTCATTCAACTCTCTTCTCAATTAAGTGAAAATTTATTTTGTGGGCAATCCCTTATTGGTATACTCTTGGGAAAACCTTTACATTCCCATCCAGGTAAAACAAGCTGATAGTCATGTAATTTTGGTTCAGCCAATTGGATGTTCCCTTCAAGTTCTTTAAGTCTCAAATATGTGAAACAACAAATAGGGACAGCAAGCTCAAATTTATAATTTCAACAGCTATAGCACACTGGCCATTTTCCTGTTCACTGTAGTTTACGTTCAGTAGCTCCGTGGAGTGCTACCTGCCCTTCCTATAGCATTGATTCGGCAGTATTGCAATTCCCCAGGATCCTAACACTACATGCTCTTGTTGCTTAAGCTAAGTTAATTTCTATGATACACTGGTTTATCACCATATATACATTAAATATATTTACATTTATTTTTATAATGACAAAATGTTGAAATATTATTTAAACTAAAGATTCTAGTTAAGTATTTAAAAAATTTACAAAAGCATAACTTGATCCTATAGTAATAAAATACATGTATTTTTACTTAAATATTTTCATGAATTTTGTTTTTCTTATGCTTAGAGTCAAGCATATAGGAATCATCAACTGTCAGTCAGCTAAAAGGCTGGGTGTCAGTGCTGTGATAGAAAAAGCCTGAACCTTTCATCTATCCACACTGATACTTCTTTCTCTGACATACATTTTTTACCTTATGAATTCCTCCATGCAATTTTTTTTCTCTCCTGTCTATATAATTCCTCTTAAGCCAGGTAGGAGCAGATGAGTTCTCATCACTTCTATAGACTTTCTTTGACAGGTGAAATTGAGCACTCTGAAGTCAGAACTCATTTGGCACTTTTAATTTTTCATGTCAATTTGCAAGTATGATAAGGCTGGTATTTCGGAGTCGCCAGATAGAATACAAGCTCAGTTAAGGGAGGCATTATACCTTATATTTTTTGGTTTTCACTTGCACAGTTTTCCCAAAGATTTAATATGATTGTTGGAAAGATATCTACAGACCTCAAAAACCAATGACTCATAAGCGTAGGTGAAAATGTGAGACTTTCTGAGTGGCATTGTTATATAACGTGTGAGACATCAGTCAGAAGAATGATTTTCTCTGACCTTCAAGTCTCCTCAAATTTTCCCAGTGTTTCTGATAATCCCTGAGCAGAAAGTCTCATTATGTACCTTAAGAAGTTTGCCTTTAGTCTTCTCTCAGGTATTTTTATACGGTTGTCTTCCTCTCCTCACTGTTTTAAAAACTGGTAACATCCTTGCCCATTTCCAAGTACAAGTAACGGATTATAGCCCCCATCCTATCCCGAACAATTAAAGACCAAATGAATCAAAGGTAATTTCATTGACTTTCCAGACTTCAGCAGACCTTGGCTTCAGCTTAGCCTGAGGCAGTTTCCAGACCAGGAAAATTTAACACACATCATTTTCATATTAGTAGGTGATATGTGTATCTGTAGCTTAGCTCAAAGAGAATCATATGCACTGGCAGTGATTCTGAAAGTTGTTTCAGAGACTATCACTGCACAGCTTCTTATGTACCTCTTGCCATTATCATGTTGGATGGCCCTGTCATATTAAAAAATAGACTGTAAACGAAGGTCCCCATTTTCATATACTCCTTCTATCCCTACTTCCAAGAAGAACCTTACTTTCCCTGGTTAGCCTCTGAAGTTTTATGTCAGATAGAAATAGTAAAATATGAATGTATATGGAGGTGGCGAGGACCTGAGTATGTTGTGAGAGACTCGAGATAATGAAAGGTGCAAATATATGTGTATTAGTTTCCTAAGGCGGCTGTAACAAATTACTACATACTGCATGGCTTAAAACAACACAAATTTATTCTCTTACAGTTCAGGATACTATAAATCTGGAATTAAGGTGTTGCTGGGGCCATGTTCTCTCTAAAGTCTCTAAGGAAGGCCTTTTCCGTGCCTCTTTTCAGCTTCTGGTGATGGCCGGCAATCTGGCATTCCTTAGTTTGTAGAAGCATTGCTCCACCTTTTGCCTTCCTTATGAGGACAGTTTAATTGGGTTGAAGGCCCACCTTAATCCAGTATGACCTCATTTTAACTAAGTCTATATGAAAAACTCCATGTCCAAATAGGATCAAATTTATAGGACAGGGGTTAGGACTTCTTAACACATCTTTTGGGGGAATACAACATATCCTTGGGAGCAGGGGACAAAATTTAATAAGCAAAAATATAAAGGAAATTAAGAAAGGAAGAAGGAAGGAAGGAAAGAAGGAAGGAAGGAAAAGAAAAAGTGTTGCAAAAAAAATGGTAGATGAAAATGAAAGAGCCTATATAATTTTAGTTGTTGGGAATACTTTTGAATTTGGATTGGTTTTGTTTGAACTTTTTTCATGAGGGATATGTCTTTTTAAGCAATTAAAGTGTATTACAGATTAAGAAAGAGGAGGGTATAAACTTCTACCCTGCATGGTGATCTGGAGAACAGGAACTTGAGTTTTCTCTATTCAGTCCTCAGAATATTGAATATCATGAAGATCATACTTGGAAATCAGAAAATAATTTTAAATGACAAAAATTTGAGTTGATTAACACAGTTTATAAATATGCGCTATGTATTATAAATTGTATTCTCCTCTGAGTAAAGACTGAATTACTTTTTTGAGTTTTCATAGCCAAATTGTGTCTTTTAAAGTCACTTCATAAAGTTATAAAATGTCTAGAATTAAAATATATATATATTAGGAAAATGGTTGTAGAGAAAATTTACAAAATGGAGAATTAAAAAGATATTGGAAACATAAAAAATAATATCAAATGTAAACAGTAATTGAAAAATAAAGTTAAAAAAGAAAGAAAAGTAAAATTTAATATTCTGTTATTTAAAATGATATAATTTGCATTTGTACCACTTAAATACAAATCTATCTCCATTATATGATGTTTGATATCATTTTATGAAATATACATATATTTTAAAGCAATTGTTTCAAGCTTTTATTTTATTGCTTTTGGAGTACAGCTATAAATTTTAAACTAAACGAGTTCCAGATTATTTATTACCAAATATAATATAATTTTATGTCTTATAATTACTGGTAAAATTAGAAAAATCAAATTGGACTTCAAATTTATTTAGTTTGGTTTTATTCTAGTTTTTAAGGTTTCCTTTTTCAATATTTTTTAATATTATACAACAATATCTTCATGTTGTATTCACCAAATGAAGGAATGACATTTGTAATTGATTTGAAATTCTGAATTCTTATATTTTCTTCTCCATTTTAGGTAATTTCCCCAACAAAGATATTTAATTCCTGCAATCATATGGCATTCTATTTTTTTTTTATTTTCATATATAAAACAAGAGAGTTAAGAATGCTCAACTGATCTTATTGTTCATGTTTAAATTTTTTTCTACTTTTATGGTTTTCAATAGTTGACATCTTACCCTGTACTATAAACATGTGTTTGTTCTTTAAAAATTTTTTGAGATCATTTATTTGAGATAAAAAATTATCATGAAATTTTAAGAAATAATACAAAGAAATCGCTTGTACTCTTTGAGAGGAAATAGGGATTCCCCTCAAAGGTACTGTCTTGCAAATCTATAGTACCATATCACAACCAGGACAATGATATTGGGATAAATCACGATACAAAATATTTGCATTTCCACAAGGACCTGTCATATTGCCCTTTATAACCAGAGTCACTTCTCTCCCATACTCATCCACTCCTTAAATTCTGTCAACACTAAGTTTTCTATTTCTATGATTTTTTTCAGGTAAAAAATGTTCTATAAATGAAATCATACAAAATGCAACCTTTAGGGATTGGCTTTTTTCATTCATCAGTATTCCCTGAAGCTTCTGTCAAGTGATAAATGTATCAACAGTTTGTTCTTACTTATTTGTGAGCACTATTCCATGGTACGGATGTAACAGAGTTTGTTTAAATGTTCAGCGGTTGCAGAACATCTGGGTTGTTTGCAGTTTCATCTATTAAAAATAATGGTGCTATAAATATTTTTGTATAGGTTTTGATGAGAACATGAATTTCATTTCTCTGGGACAAATGCCCAGGAGTGCAATTGTTAGACTGTATTATATGATAGCTGAGTGCTTATTTAAAAAAAAAAAACACACACACACACTCAAAATGTTTTTCAGAATGGTTATACCACTTAACATTCCCATCAAAAATATTTAAGTAATCAATTTTCTGTTCTATCCTGCACTTTGTACTGTCGTGATTTTTTACTTTAGCCATTCTAACAGGCATAGAATGATGTTTCACTGTGGTTGTAATTCGTATTGCCCAAACAAGTAATAATGTTGCACATCTTTCCAGGTGCTGATTTTCACATGTACATCCTTTTCTATAAAATGTCTTCTTATGTCTTTTGCACATTTTCTAATTAGATAGTTTTTTTTTTTCACTGTTGAATTTGGAGAACTCTTGACATATTTTGTTTGTTGGATGTGTTGTTTACAAATATACTCCCCTATTCTGTAGACTATCTTTCACTCTATTAACAGGGTGTAACATACTAAACACACTTTTAATTTTTATGCAGTATATTTTATCAATATTTTTCTTTTAAGAATTACACTGTTAGTTTCAATTCTAAGAATTTGTTCCTTGGCTCCAGATTCTAAGTTTTTGTCTCTTCTGTTTGTTTTATAGCCTTATACTCTCATAGTTTTATAGTTTATATTTAAATCTATGGTTTATTTTGAGTTAATTTTGTATAAGGTATGATATTCAAGAGGGGATTTTATGTTTTGTTTTTCTTTTCTTTTTTTTTTTTTTTTTGCCTATTGATATCCGGTTGCTCCATATATTGAAAAGACTGTTTGCCCTTAACTGAATTGTGTTTTACTAAATAATTGGTTGAAATTACTGAAGGGAATCCTTTTCTGGATTCTTTGTTCTGTTTCATTGATCTGTTTCTGTCCCCCTGCCAATATGACATTTTTTTGACTACTTGAGCTATATAACAAGTTTTTAAGTTTAGTAGGCTGATCCCTCCTACTTCGTACTTCTTTTTCAAAATTACTTGGCTACATTTATTTCTATGCCTTTCCATATCAATTTTGTACTTTTTGTCCATGTGTACAAAATACCTTGTGGGGATTATGATAGAAATTATGTTAATCATGTATATGAAGTTGAAGAGAATTTATGCTTTTACTGTTTCTTTTGAATCCATGAACACAATATGTTTTCCCATTTATTAAATGTTTTGTTTTTTACATCAGCTTTATGTGGTTTAAAATATGCAAGTCCTATACAAGCTTTGTTAGATTTAAATTTTTCATTTTATGTGGTTGTAAATTGTATTTGATTTTTAATTTCAACATGTATATATTCACTGCTAACATTTATTTATACCATTTAAAGCATTAACAGACTTGGGTGATGTCAGCAAGATAGACTAGGAAGCTTCAGGCCCTCTTTCTCCCACAAAATTATTAAACAAACAACTAGAAACTGCCTGAAATAACTTCATAAAACCTCTGGAAATTAGTCAAAGATTTACAGCAACAACAAATAAAATCCCCAATCAAGAATAAGCCACATTAAAAATGGTAGGAAATTTTGTGAAATTTTTACTTAGACTTACCCAAACTTCTTTATCAGGGTGGATGGCTGTCTCTGGAAATTAGTGGCCCCATCCTCAGTTACTGTTCATGAACTGCAAGAGCAGAGCAGACTTAACTTACAGTATTACAACTTGATTGGTCTCTGTTACTTAACTCAGAGTTCAGATGGACCAAATAACTATTGCTCAGATCCCAAGCTGTAAGAAACTGCAGAAAGCAATGGACATGACTCACAAAAATATCAATGGGTCTATAGTCCAGCAAATGCCAATGGTTAGAGACTACTAAATGAGGAAAGCCATAGAACTGTAAAAGCTACCAAGAGGGGGGGAAAAAAAACGTTAGATTCCCAGGGAAATACAAGGGCATGGTTAAAAGTGCACACACATAGACTCAGGGGAGACACATTCTTAGAGAAGATCTGAGAAGACTTAATTTAATTTAATCCTTATTAAAAGAGGCAAATAATCATATTTTCCATTTATGCAAGAGGAAGCTGAGGCAAAGACTGCTTCAGTAACTTGCTCAAATTCATGGGGATAGAAGTTAGCTGAGCGAGGTTTGAAGATAATACGTCTTCAGAATCTAGGCTACTCACCTGTATAATCAAATGCGTCTCTAAACTAAACACTTGCTATATCCTATCTCTGTGTTAAAATTTATGTTTTTTAATTATGGATTCTCTATCTTTAATTTTTAAAGTGAAAAATCCTATGAAATTTTCAAACTATTATTAAGTTTTATCTTCCCCTTTCCTGGTCCCAATTTGAAGTACTCTCCTTCCCAGTGATCATGTATCTGTTTACTTTAAAGTGCATAATGCTTTCCTGCTTGTGACTTAGTGATTTATATACTTATATACAATAGGCTGCCATGTATTCAAAAATTAGGACTTCTTTGTGCATTAATTTTTGTTAACAATGAACACAATGAACAGTTACTGATTTTTCATCCCTATCCCTAATCCATTTTTTTTTTACCTTTATTGATGGGTTAACACATTCTTGTGACAAAATTTTGCCTCCATCTTTCATATTACATTTTGTCTCTATAATATATTTTTCCATGTTCTATAAACTATAAAATATTATTTTAAAATAAAAATTCTTAATATTGGTAGGAATGCAATGAATTTGGTGATGGGACTATGAATAGGTAACTCTTACTAAAAAATCATTATATATATATATATATATATATATATATATATATATATATATATATATATATACGAATAGGGCCCCCTAAGTGTGTGATAACTTTTATCCTTCTACTTTTAAATTTTGGTAATATTGTTAATCCTATTCTGGAATGTTATAAAGATATGGGATATTTGAAGAGTTTACAGATACACATATGAATTGTGATATTATTTCTTAGTGGAAAATTGAAAACAACCAGAATAATGAGTTCACAAGAAATAACCAAAGTACTTCACATTTTTGTTTTAGCCAACCATTAAAAACATTGCTAACGGAGATTCCTTGATATCAGCAAAAATTACCTACACTTTCTGCCCTGGCCTTGTAGCTTAGTTGATTGGAACATTGCCCCATACACCAAAAGGTTTTGGGTTTGATCCCTGGTCAGGATACATACCATATGGGTTTGATTTCTGGACATGGCATGTATGGGAGGCAACTGATTGATGTTTGTTTTTCTCTCTCTAAAATCAATAAAGGTATTCTTGGAAGAGGATTAAAAATTACCTCTGCTTCTAAATAAAATTATGCCTAACGTGCCCTAGTAGGTGTAGCTTAGTGGATTGAGTGCCATCCTGAAAATCAAAGTGTCACTGGTTCCATTCCCAGTTAGAGCACATGCCTGGGTTTCAGGCCAGGTCCGCAGTAGGGGGTGCTCAAAAGGCAACCACACACTGATGTTTCTCTCCTTTTCTTTCTCCCTCCCTTCTCCCCTCTCTAAAAATAAATTTAAAAATCTATGCCTAACACTTATGACAGGCATTCAATAAATAATTTTTCAACTCCTCAAAATGGTTTATAGAACAATTATTAAAAGCCAAAATCATAAATTAATTGTGTTTTCTTAAGTATTATAGCTCTTGAGGTAAATTGCCTCACCTGGAGAGAATCCAGTAGATTTATGTTACAGTATTTACTGAAATAATTTTTTTCACTTTTAATATTTTAATAATTATCTCTAGACCTCTCTTAAATAGTATCTGTGATACTGGAGTTGGGGCAATTTTTTAAATTAAAATTTGAATTTGGAGTAAAAATTGGTCATACAAAAACTGTTTCATGGATATATTTTGAAAGAAATTAATTCAGACATATGCTATAGGACTTCAGTGAAGACATAAATATGGGCTGCTTTAGGCTTCCGGAAAATGTTAAACATTTCCCTAATCTAACTTACCAAATAACCAAACATAACAGAGTGAAAGGCTTCAGCACAGCCTATTAGTTTTCCTTCTTTTTCACACATACATTCTGCTCACAGTTACCAAAGAGCAACTGTCCGACACATATATGAAATTTATATGCAAAAAATGTAAAGTATGAACTACAGTTGACAGTTATGTGTCTTAGTACAGCACAAATATCAGAAAATTACCTACTTATAAAACCATAAAAATTGATTTAAACAGAAATAATATGTTCATCACCTCAGATATCTAGTCTTATTTTTTTGTAAATGAAAAGGCCACAAATGTATTTGTTTGTAATAAACTGTGTTTATTCCTCTTCTATTTTCTCAAAGAGTTTTATAAAAATTGTACTAACTCTTCCTTAAAACTTTGATACAATTCATAATCATCTGCATCTAATATACTTTTAAATTCGGAAGTGTGATATTTAACTCTGTTCTTCAACTTCATTCTTCTTTTTTGAGGTCTTCAATAGTTCCACACAAATTTTAGCATAGTGTTGATGGGAATGTAAATTGGTATAACCACTATGGAAAACCGTATAGAAGTTCCTCAAAACATTAAAAAGAAAACTATTCTATGATTAGACAATTCCACTTCTGGGCATATATCCAAAGGAAATAAAAACAGGATCTCAAATAGCTATCTGCACTTCTATGCTTATTGCACTATTATTTATAATAGCCAACATATGGAAACAGTCTAAGTGTATATTAATGGAAAAATGGATTTTATATATATGTATATATATTACATATACACATATGTATATACAGACATACATATATTCTTATGCACACACACAATGGATATTTTTTAGCCATGGGAAAGAAGAAAATCCTGGCATTTGTAATAACATTGATGGATCTTGATGGCATTATGATAAATGAAATAAGTCAGACAGAGAAAGGCAATACTATGCATCACTAATGTATAGAATCTAAAAGGAAAAAGAAAAAGCTGAAAATGTAAAAAAGAGAGAATACAATGATAGTTACCAGAGATGGAGGGATTCAAGGAAAAGAGGAAACATTTGTCTTAGTGCAAATTTCTGAATAAAAGAAAAATACATTCTGAAGATCTAATGCACAACATGTGGTTTATACTTAACAATACTCTATCATATAAGGTAAAATTACTGAGAAAAAAGATCTTAAATGTTCTCACCATAACAAAAAATATTATTAATTATGTGATGAGATGGAGGTGTTAGCTGAAGTTAAGGTCGTGGTCATTTTACAATATATGTGTATCAAATCAACACATTTTATATCTTAATAAATGCCAATTATATTTCAATAAAGCTTGAGGGAAAGTATATATGAAGTACTACTCAACAAATGCTTCAGATAAGTTCTTCACAATACCAGGTAAAATGAACAGATAAGGGATATAACATCACCCAACTGTCAACATTTTAGAATTAAACAGCTAAAAAGACACGTAAGGATAATTAAAAACTGATATATTTGGAGGGCTTACTGCTTCTAAAAAACATTGCCTTTCTGAGAAAAGAAACCTCAGCAGGAATTTTCAGTATCTGGATATGCTCCATCAAGAGAAGTGGAAGATGAGCTAAAAGTTGAAATATAAGTAGATTTTATGTGTACTAAAGTGCTGTTAACTAATGAGGACATTTATTATTCTAAATAAAACCATCCTACTCGATGCCCCTCCTGTTTGACATTTGAGCAAGTGAAAGGTGGCGAGAAGAGCACAGTCAGGCGGTGGCTGTACAGCAGGTGCTAAGCACGCACGGCACGCTGTGCTCTTGCACTGAATATCATGGGAAGAGCCCACTTTCTCCTGCTTCCCGTGTGTAGAGAACTGTATTAAATCATGGCTTACCTCCTTAAACAAATAATAGATGAAATCCTCCATTTTAAGGATATACATGTTTAATTGTCCATACATATTTATCTATATTGCTATATTTGTATATAGGTTTACATGTGGAGTTTCACAGGCTTGTAAGAAATTTTGTAATAGGTTTTATAGTAGTTAGGTAATTAGTTTAATAAATCTTTCTCAAAATTATTGCATGACATAAAGTTTCCTGTGACATTAAAAAATAAAAGAAGATAGTCAATGAATACTTCAATTTTTGACATTAGATACAGAATTACAATATATAAAATGTCTAGCATTATACTCATAAAAATTAATAAACTCAAGGAAATCTAATGACAAAATATAAAATAGTGTTCATTATTTTAGAATAAGAACAAAAGTGTCAGACTTATAACATATTGGTAAAATGGTAAGGATATTCAGAGGCTTATTTCTTGCAAAAACTTGTAAAGAAAAAAATATTACAGATAGTACAAGCAGTCGTCTTTTGTCTACAGAGATGCTGAGTAATGTCCCTAACTTGTAAGGTTGAATTATTCACATAGAAACTATCAAGACAATCTAAGAAAAGTCTTTAAATTATTCCTGTGAATTAATGCTGCAGTTTATTTTGTTTAAGACACTGTTTACAGCACATTGGAGATGTTGTATCTCTAAAATATAAAGAAGTCTCTGGCATTTTAGCCGTCTATTGCTACTTCATGTGCACACATTTTCAAAAGAGAGGTCCTGAAATGTAGTCAAATGGCTGAAAGTGATAGAGCAAGTGAAAGTATATGATCACCATACCAAAGAGAGTATAGCCTTTTTCTTATTGACATCTAGGCAATATGAACTTTAAAATACTCTAGGAAAAAAAAATGAGTTTCTGGATTGATGAGGAGTTGGTGATGTAGAAATACCTGGCAAGCTCTGGCCAATAATCACAAAATATTTCTTTCACAGTTAATAAAACGTCAAAACCAGAGATGTTGTAGTAAAATAATTGTAGCATGGTTCCTGGATGATGAGAAGAATTTTAGTGAATATCCATTGATATGTGCAGTTGCTTGCCAAAATCTTTTTTTTTTCATTTATTGATTTTTTGAGGAGGGGAAGGAGAGAGAAAGAGAAACATTGATTTGTCATTCCACTTATTCATGCATTCATTAGTTGTTTCTTGTATGTGCCCTGACCGGAGACTGAACCCGCAACCTTGGTGTATCGGCAGGATGCTCTAACCAACTGAGCTACCCAGCCAAAGTCCTGCTAAATCCTTTTAACAGTGATTTCAATTTATGTATGTTTGCTTATAAGTAACATGCTATATTCCTCATTCTTTAGTGGTTTATGTATGGATTCATGCCCCTCCCACCACCAAGTAGTTAGATTTTAAAGTTTTATATTATCTGCTCTTAGTGATATTTTTGGTAAGTTAAATCTATTAATAATTAATAATAATAATAATTCCCTAGTTTAATTTTTTCTGTTTTACATTTTCCTCTTTATGATTTTAGCCAGTATTCATACAAGTATATTTGATGTATTTCAGCATTTTTAAGATAACAGGGACTAATCAGCAATTAAAACCAGCTGTAAAAACTCATACTCAATAATTTTCACAGTCATTGAATTCAGTGCAATTAAAACTAACAAACGGTTTACTGCATTTTGGTTAACATTGTGGTAGAAACTTTTAATTATTGAATATAAATTTTGAGAAAGTCCGCAAAAAGTACATTTTTGTTATGTTCCAGAACCTGCCAGTTAAGAAGGTTAGCACTTTGAAATGCAGATTTTTTTTTATTTTATTACTCCTAGAAACCAAACAATAAAGGTGATTAGTTGTTGACCCAGATCACATGTACAAGTTACCATGATATTATAAAATAATATATCAATTGCAGCATTTCCATTATTATTATTTTTATAAGTAAGATTTAATAGCCCTCTTTCAATAATTGATAGCATAAATGCACAGAAAAGTTGAATGGCACACTGTCAAATAACTTAAACAAGATGGTCATTTAGTTACAGAATAGCGCAGTAGTTATCTTGAGTGAGAACACATCAAAATACAAAAATTATAGAAATAAAATTGTTTATTTTTTATACAAGATAATGGAATTGGTAAAAGATAAAGGCTTATTATATTTAATACATTTAGGTAGAGCATGTAATTGATACTGACATTGATTATTTAATTTTTTTGGAAAATGATTCTACATATAGAATTTCACCATATCCTCCTGCTTTGGGGAGTGGGAAGGAAGTAACATCTCTTGCTTTATTTTGAGTTTATTCATGAGTTAATTAACTTAAATGTGTATATATCTGCTAATATATAGTGTTTTACATAAACTCTAAGAAGTACTCCTAGGTAATGATGAGTAAGAAATTTTTTCATATAATGCTGCTTACGAAATATGAGCTGATATTTATATAGTTGCTTGACATGCTTCTAGCACTGTTCTATGTGCTTTACCATATTAGTATGTGCAATCTTTGCAACAATTCAATGTAATAAATTCTATTATTATCTCCCTTTAAGACATGAGAGATACAGATGTGTTAGGTAACATGGTCAAGAATGCACAGCTAGTAAATCTAGACAGGTATGTGCAACACATTTTTCTTACCAAAAATAGTTTTAGGCACAGGAAAATATTCAGGATACTTTTGAAATCATTTAACCTAATTATAAAGGTAGTCTATCTTGAAGGCTAACATTTTAAAATACCTAAACAGAAAATAAATATGCAATCACAATGTTTCTTGGTAAGTTATATGGTGAATTAAATAAGATGTTAGTGTAACAAGCAAGAGAAATATGGTAGTTTGGTAAAAATGATATTGCTGAATATTTTCAAGGAGGAAGAATAATGTAATGTGACTAAAATATAGAATATCTTATCAGGCAACAATAATAACTTGCAGATCTTTAAAGAAGAGCTAATGATAACATGACTAAATTAGAGCAAGTGGCAGGAGAAACATTGGGGAGAATTTAGAAAGTAGATTACGGATGTGGTTGGCTGGATATTGGCGAGAGGGAGAGAATGGGCCCGTGAATAAAGGCACATAGGCTTCTAGGCTTGGCAGTAGCATAGTAGCTATGGATAATTGCTCATGTAGACAAACTAAGGGGAGAAGACTAGCACAAGCAAATTTTAGTTGGAGGATAAATGATCTCAGATACAGGCCCACTGATATGACTTATTTTCTATTAAATCATTTTTATTGTTATTCTATTACAGTTGTCCCCATTTTCCCCCTTTGCCCTCCCTCCCATCCTGCCCCCCACTCCCACAGTCAGTTCCCACAATGTTGTCCATGACCGTGTGTCATTCAGACATACTCTTTGTCTAGTCCCTTCCCCTTCGTGTGGGGGATTTTGTGTATGTGAGGGCACTGGAGACAGGTTGAGTTTCATGATTAATACTATACTATAATTAGATTTTGAGTTAAATTAGAATTTTTTAAAATGTGAATTCAAATTAAAGTATGATAGGTGCAAATCACTTTATAAAAGTTCTATGACTTACATAACAAAATAGTTTAGTGATTGTACACTTAAAAACACATCTTTTTATACATTTAAAAATAAATTTTAGTGTGGGACATTTTTAAAACAAACCTTGCAACACAAGATAATTCTATCAGTCTTTAGGAAAAACAGTAATACTTCCATCTACTTAACTATATTAAGTAGTCACATTTGTAGAAACTAATAATACAAATATATTAAAAACAAGTAGAATTAAAAATTAGAAAATAAAGCATATTCATCTGCTATCTTATTGATTACCTGCTGCTAATAAGAATATTCTGCTATTGAAGTCAGCCTGATTATGCCTGTACAGATTTATACAAGCAAAGATATTTGTGCCCTTTACATCTAAAAAATAAGAATATAAATATCTAGATGATGAACATATTTCCACTTAAAAAAATTGTTCCCATGGTTTTAGAATTATGTAATTTTCTGATATTTATGGTGTGATAAACTTAGAACATTAACTGTGGCCTGCATTTTACTTTAGCCTGTACTTTACATTTAGTTTTCACTTTAAAAAGTATTGAGAGATATACCTATCTGATAGTTGCCTTTTAATAATTGTGAGCAGAACGAATGTTGTTAAACAAAGTGGAGTGCTAATAGGTTGTGATAAAATATTTCAATCTATTATTGCCTGGTTATTATATTAGTTATTGTGAGAAATGCTTAATACTTTCCAGAAGCCTGAGGCATGATGTCCCACAGCATCTATTTATCTATATATCTATCATCTATCACCATCTATCAATCATCTCTCTATCATTTATCACCATCTATAAATCATCTATCATCATCTATCTATTAGTATAATTCAACAAAATGTATTCATTCAATAATTTTGTATGACTAAATTTTATGAGGCTGAAACTATTCTTGGAAAAGGGCCATTCCCTCCCTCCTACCCCTAATACCACAATGTAGTTTAAGAAACTTTTAAAAATATACTTTTAGAAAAAAATGTTTTGGGCTTTATAACCAGAAATTATACTTTTAGAGTTTAGCCAAGTAATTTGGATACACAAAGACTTCTAGATAACATTTGCTCTTCTGAGACTATATATGATAAACCTCTGAAAAATAAGTATTTTTAATAGAGGATTAATGTACAAATATAAATAAATTATGTTATTTACTTGAACCTATTAATAGAAAATGAAAAAGTTGATTAATGACATTTTAACCATAACCTTAATGAGGGTAATATTAAATAAAATGCCCAATTAGTTGGATTTTATTAGCTTGCCAAAAGAAGTTCTCTTATGTGCTATAGAAAATGTTACAAAAAAGTGAAATCCTTTAATGATGTATTACATTCTTCTGTTGTAAGTTTAAAGTTTTACTGGTGGAAGAGAGAGCATAATCTGATTTGTGTGTTTGGTCAGATCATTCTATTGATCTTCCACATTCCAACATTCCGCTTGTCAGATGAAATTGAAAATGAACGTCCAAAATGATGCATTTTATTTTCAGTGCAAGTAGTCGTTAAGACTAGAAGTCAGAATGCTAGCAGCTACTGTAATCTAATAGCTGTGCTGAAAAATATTGAAAGGAAATTCCACATTATCACATTCTGCATAGTGTCCAAAAAAAGCAAAATATTTGATTTATGTATGTTCACACCAAAATATAAATAGGCATATTTCTCCACTGATACATGGAGTTTATCACATTTAGTCTGTCACGGTAAACCTATTTAAAGGTATATTCATCTTTTACTTTCAACTCATAAAGCCAGGGAATAAATATTTATATAAGCATTACAAATTTTGTCTAAACAGTAGTATACATTTTCTACTTTGTCACTCTTATATCTAATGTTGACTACAAAGTGAAGGTTTATACCTGTCTTTTACAACTTTTCTGAGTGTCTTATTAATAAGGATTTTATTCATAATTAAGGAAAATAATAGTTTCCCAAGCCATGAAATTTCAGCATACTTACTTTTTATTATATTTTAGGTTATAACTTTCTTGGAAGTCTCTTGCATACATGGTAGAAGGAGAAAAAGACAGTAATAGTCATTTGAGTATATATCTCCTTAGCAAAGATATAAATATATATACATACATGAGGTCTGTCCAGAAAGTATCCACCCGTGCAATATGAAAAATAGATACATTTATTGAGGAAGATTCAAGATACAAGAAACAGTGTAGGTAGGACAATGCCGCCTCAGTCCCCTTCAATGTAGGCACCTTGGGACCTCACACAGTTCTCTAATCATCATCAGCTGTCTTGTCTTATTTTCCTGAATTGAGATCCAGGAACCATCTGAAATCTTTCTGCTTCCAAAGGTGATTTTAGTTTTGGGAAAAGCCAGAAGTTGCAGAGCACCAAGTCTGGGCTGTAGTGGGGGCTGAGTCACCTGGGTGATTTGATGTTTAGCAAAAGAACTCTTTACCAGACACGATGCATAAGCGGGCACCTTGTCATGATGAAGCTCTCAGTCCTAAATCCCCTATAGCTGTGGCCTTCTGATTCATCTGAATAGTTTCCATGGAGGAATGTTCAAGCTTAATGCAAAATTTCATGCAGATTGGTTGCTTTACTTCCTCAGTCATTTTGAATGCAATGATCACACAGTACACATGCTCACTCAATGGTGTTTGCACCCTCCACTGACTAGTACAGTGAACTTGTCATTGTTCATGCATGTGCATTCCAGTCCACTCTCCTTGGTTGCCAGGTTACACTGATGTCGTGCAAACCGTTTTCCTTATATTAACAACGGGTGGACTCTCTTTGGACAAGCCTCGTGTGTGCATGTTTGTGTGTGTGTGTGCGCACACACATATATAAATTTTTCAAGCATGGGGAAATATTCAGGATATGTTTGAAGTAACAATAATAATTTGGAAGAAATTTTATGATTGTCATTTAGAGAAGTAGCATGTTTAGTTAAGATAAAATGTGAAACTAGTATTATTTTGTCTAGCATTTATATCTACTACTATTTCCTTTAACAAAAATCTGAAAAGGCATTTATCTTCTGTGCCTTGCCTATTTATGTAATCACAAAGACCTTAATCAAGATGAACTGTAGCTATGAACTAGTGTAGTTAAAACATTTAAGCTTATCTGAAAAAGGTCTGTACTTTCCCTTCTATTTCTGGAAGGCAATCTACCAATCCAATCCTTGGAATATCCTATCTGATAAAATATCTTTGATTACCTGAGAGTTTTGGCACATGCTTAATAGACAATGCTGACAATTTATGGTGGAACTTTTGGACTGAATTTATCAGCTAGACTTATGCAGAGGCTAGAGGCTAGCCAAGGTCAGCCACATGTCTGTCAGCCATGTGGACATGACAAAAACTCAATACAATTCTACATACCAGAGCTTGGGTCACTTTCCTTGTTGACAATACTTTATGTATATTATTATACATTATTGCTGGGAATTGTTAAATATGCCCAACTGTTCGCAGCTCCACTGAAAGAGTATTATTAGAAGCTTCAAACTTAGAAATCTCCTAGACTCTACCTCTTGTACCCCTTCCTGTGATTTATTTTAATATGTATCTGTTCCCTCTATTAAACAGTATCTGTGAATATAACAACTTTCAGTGAATTCTGTGATTCTGAGTAAATTACCAAGTTGAAAGGTAGTTTTGGAGATCTCCAGACTTGTAATTTATGTGAGAAGTGAAGGTGGTCTTGGGGGCTGCCAAACTTTGCAGAACTAAATAATTATCTCCTTAAAATTTGTTTCTTGAGGTAGAGCAGGAGTTAAGAACAGTTATTTAGGAATTTAATATGGGTCTAGGGATATATAGAAAAACTGTTAAATGTGTTTGAAAATTACAAAAATTAACATCTTTAGGTACTTAAAACAGTGCCTGAAGCAGATTAAGCACAACATAAATATCAGTTCTTGTCATCTTCATTGTTTATATAGATAAAATCCTTTTAAGTATGACTTCAAAAGAACAAGTACTAGTGAAAGAATGTATACACAATCAGTCAGTGTTAGGATCCTCTGTGATTTTTGGTTGACTTTTGGCCAATTGCCAGTGTCTCCATTCATCAGTCTCCATTCACTCTCTAAATGAAAAGATTGAATTTTCAGTCCAAGGTTCTTTGTTCTGGAATATCCTATTCTGTTGATGTGACACATTTTCTGTTCTTAAACCTTACAGGCACAGATATTAGTTCATCTGTTTTCCCAGATCTTTTCCTGAGATAATGAGCCAAACATTAGTTTCTTTAAACGCTGTCTTCTGTCCTACCTTTGGACAGTCTCATGAACTTTTAAAATTGTATTTACATAAAATTTTATATTGATTTATTCTGTAATCAATTTATATATAACATATGCATTGAATTCTCTTGCAATCTATTAATTTATTTAAAATACTTAATAATCTTTATGTGATGATTAAATTTAATACCTAGAAATCTAATGATGCTTACTAAATTCTTACTTATGCAAATCTCTTATTTCACATTGATTTGTTTTGCATAATATTTTTACATTTATTTGGGTCACATTAGTTAATATAATTTTATAGGTTTTAAGCAACTGTGATTATTGTAGCCCAGTTGAGCCCCCATCCTTGTGGAACCACAGGAAAGGAAAAATGGAGCCCAGCCCCCAACTGTATGCAGGAACCAGAAAGATCTGCAAAACTGGCTTAACAGTCAACTGGAGGCTTTTATTTATTTATTTTTCCTCTTTTTTTCCAGGGCAAGATAGTAAGTCCTAGAGCTGAGAGAAAACCAGAGACAGATCCAGAAGGAAGTCAGAAGGTAAACACCGACAGCTGAGACAAACTTCACTTTGCTCTTTATGAGAACTTCCACGGTTTTTAAAAAAAATTTCTTTCTTCTTTTCATTTATTTACTTTGTTTGTTTGCTTTTATTGTTTGGTTTCTTTTTATTGTCCCTTTCACATTGTATTTTAATTTTTCTTCATTTACTTCACTCGTATTCCAAATAACTAACTATCCTTGGTCTTCTACTTTTTATTCTTATATTCAGATTACCATATTTTTTGGACTATATGACACACTGAACCATAAGACGCACCTAGGTTTTAGAGGAGGAATATAGGAAAAAAAAAATGTGGTCCTGCTCCTGCCTCCTGTGACCCTGCTCCACTGCCACTCTCCCCACCACAGCGAGCCAGGTAAGCTACATTCGGACTATAAGACGCTCTCCCCTTTTCCTCCCAAATTTGGGGGGAAAAGGTGCATCTTATAGTCCAAAAATATGGTATATATTTCTTATCATAATATTGTTATTCCAAATCCCACACAGCACCCTTCCCTGTTCTTAATCCATTTCACCATTCTCCTGAGCTTTATTACTGTTTTTGTAAACTTTATTTTTTCATTTACTACGACAAGTTTCTGTCCCTTACTCTCACTATTTCTCTTCCTCAATTAAGTGCTCTTTTTTCTTAAGTCGGCTCATATTCTTTAGCCCTTCTTATAAGAGTCTTATTTTTTTTCCACCTTTTATAAATAATGCCTAGTTGGGTGAAATAACACAGTTATTGTGCTTCACCAAAGGAACACCTATTTGCTCTCTATTTGTTTGTAATTGAATCCCATGGAATACTCTCCCACTGTCTTACTCCATTTTGCCTTCCCTCTGCCCCTGATCAGTTGAGTGAAGAATTTTAATTCATTGTTTTCTCTCTCTGTCTGCCTTCTTTTTCCCCCTCTCTCAACCTGGGCTTTATTCCTTACTCTTAGTTTGCTTTCCCCATCCTCTCAAAATAATTTTTCATTACTGTAGACAACTCATATTCACTTTTTGCTTTTCTACAATATTCTTATTCCCATTCCACCTTTGTTAAACTTCATTCAGCTGTTGTTGTTAGTGATCCTGCTGTGGTTTTTCTTCAATTTTGCTCCTGTTGGTCGAGGACCTTTTCAATTATATTTCAACCCTCATAGCATACTCTTCCCTTTTCTTACCCCATAGTTCTCGTTGCTCTTTTGTATTTTACTTACATTTTAAATTTTGTTCTCTCCCTTTCTTCACCTCAGTTCTACCCCAAATCGTATCAATTTTCCTCTTTCTTATACTCAATAACATTTACTCTTCTTCTAGTCAACTCATATTCCCTTGTCATATCTTATAATATCCACAATTTATCATCAACTTTATTAATCTTAATTCAATTGCAGTTGAGGTTGCTGATGTGGTAGGGGGTTCTTTTTGCTAGCGTAGGTTTTGTGGTCTGGGAATACTGCCTTGTCTACCAACACCTGTACAACAGCATACAAGACAAGATGGGACTTGTGATAAGCCCACTGGAAGGGAGAACCCACCAACAAAGGAGCTACCAACAGGTAAAGCCCAAGTACAACAAGAGAGCCCACATAAATGGAAGAAAGGTCAAACCTTTAACATCCAGCCAAGGAGATCAAAGAGATCTCACCACTGTGTCCCACAGAGCCCCTACAACAGATTTCATCCCATGAAGACAGCTATCAAAGCAGAGCATCCAGAAATGCAGAAACCAACAAGAAGAGTCACCTAAAATGAGGAAATGAAGAAAAAACCTGCAATTGAGAGGAATGGAAGAATCCTTAGTAAAAGACCTAAATGAAAAGGAAGTAAGCAAACTATCAGGCATAGAATTCAAATGAATGGTTATAAGGATGCTCAAGGAACTCAGTGACAACTACAAGGAACTGAGTGGGAACTACAACAGCATGATAAAGGAAATAGAAACTATAAACAAGAACCAGGAAGAAATGAAGAATACAATATCTGAAATAAAAATACAATAGAAGGAATCATTAGAAGGGTGGATGAAGCAG
The DNA here is from genome assembly GCF_022682495.2 of Desmodus rotundus. Classification (NCBI taxonomy): domain Eukaryota; kingdom Metazoa; phylum Chordata; class Mammalia; order Chiroptera; family Phyllostomidae; genus Desmodus; species Desmodus rotundus. The sequence goes on along the minus strand of NC_071388.1, from coordinate 68,725,369 downwards.
AGGACCGAATTAGTGAGCTAGAAGACAAGGTTCAAAGAAAAACCCAGGTAGAGCACAACAAAAGACTCCAAAAGTATGAAGATAGCTTAAGGGAACTCCAAGATAACATGAAATGCAACAACATTCAAATCATAGAAATACAAGAAGGAGAAGAAAAGGAATAAGGTATAGAAACCCTGTTTGAAAAAAATAATGACAAAACTTTCTGAACCTGGAGAGGGAAACACACACAAGTTCAGTAAGCACAGAGAGTCCCAACCAAGATGAACACAAAGAGGCTTACTGAAAGACACTTCATAATTAAAATACCAAGTTTTAAAGACAAAGAGAATCTTAAAAGCAGCAACGGAAAAACAAGAAGTAGCCTACAAAGGGGCTCCAATAAGGCTAACAGCTGATTTATCAACAGAAACACTCCAATCCAGGATAGAAGGGCAAGAAATATTCCAAGTAATGAAAAGAAATCACCTGCAACTGTGACTACTCCACCCAGCAAGGCTGTCAATTAAAATAAAAGGCAAAATAAGGAGTTTCCCACACTAAAGAAGGCTAAAAGAATATACCTCCACCAAACCAGCATTGGAAGACATGCTAAAGGGACTGCTTTAAGAAGAGCAAGTAAAAGAGTGAGGGGGAGAGGAACACAGGTACAAAGAGGAAAAATGAATAAGTACTTATTAATAATAACCTTAAACATAAATTGATTAAATTCTCCATTCAAGATACCATAGCTGAATGGACAAGAAAACATGGCCCACACATATGCTGCCTACAAGAGACCCAACTCAGAAAAAAGACCTACACAGACTGAAAGTGAAGGTCTGGAAAAAAATATTCCAAGCAGCCTTGGCTGGTGTAGCTCAGTGGATTGAGCCCGGGCTGCGAACCAAAGGGTTGCCGTTCAATTTCCAGTCAGGTCACATGCCTGGGTTTAGGGTCAGGTCCCCAGTAGGGGGCACCCAAGAGGCAATCACACAATGATGTTTCTCCCCATCATTGATATTTCTCTTCCTCTCTTTCTTCTTCCTTTCCTCTCTCTAAAAATAAATAAATAAAATCTTTTAAAAAATATTCCAAGCAAATGGACAGGAAAAAAAATTTGGGTAGCAATACTTGTACCACACAAAATAGACTTCAAAACCAAGGCCATAAAAAGAGACACAGAAGGATACTTCATAATACTCAAGGGAAGAATCCATCAAGAAGACATACACATTGTAAACATATATGCACCCAACATAGGAGCACCCAAATATGTAAGCATAATCTTGGAGGACTTCAAGAAAGATATAAACAGCAACACACTTATACTAGGGGATTTTAATACCCCACTGTCAATAATAGATAAATCTTCCAAACAAAATAGCAACAAGGACACTGTGACATTGAACAATGCCCTAGATCAAATGACTTAACTGATATACATAGAACCGTTCATCCCAAAAGAGCAACATGAACATTCTTTTCAAATGCACACGGAACATTTTCAAAGACCACATGCTAGGGCACAAAACAAGCCTCAATGAATTCAAGAAAATTAAAATTATGTAAAGCATTTTCTCAGACCACAAGGGCTTGAAACTAGAAACCAACCTCAAGTAAAAAAAAAAATCAACACCATTCAAATTCAAGGAGACTGACAGCATGCTGTTAAACAATGAATGAGTTAATAATGAGATCACGGAAGATATCAAAATGTTTCTGGAAATGAATGAAAATGAACACACAACAGTCCAAAACCTATGGGACACAATGAAGACTATCCTGAGAGGGAAGTTCATAGCAATTCAGGCTTACCTAAAAAAGATAAAAATATTTCAAATAAACAACCTAACCCTAAAGCTATAAGAACTGAAGAAACATCAACAAACAAAGCCCAGAGTGAATAGAAGGAAGGAAATAATCAAGATCAGAGAAGAATTAAATGGCACACAGACTAAAAGAACTATTCAAAGGATCAATAAATCCAGGAGTTGGTTCTTTGAAAAAATAAACAAAATTGACAAACCTTTCACCAGACTCATCAAGAAGCAAAGGGAAGGGGACTCAAATAAATAAAATCAGAAATGGAACGGGAGAAATTATGACTAATACCACAGAAATACAAAGAATTGTAAGAAATCACTATAAACAACTATAAGCCAAGAAATTTGAGAACCTGGGTGAAATGCACAAATTTCTGGAAATATGTACTCTCCCAAAACTGAATCAAGAATAAGCAGAAAGCCTGAACAAACTGACAACACCTAGTGAAATTGAAACAGTAATCACAAAACTCCCAGCACACAACAACCCTGGACCCGATGGTTTCACAGAAGAATTTTACAAAGCATTTATGGAAGAGCTAACCCCTATCCTTCACAGATTATTCCAAAAAATACGAGAAGATGAAAGACTCTCAAACACTGTTTATGAGGCCAGCATTATCCTGATCTCAAAATCAGATAGACACAACAAAGAAAGAAAACTACAGTCCAGCAGTGTCTATGATGAACATAGACACTAACATCTTCAACAATATGTTGGCAAACCAGATCCAGCAATACATTAAAACAAGCATACATCACAATCAAGTGAGATTCATATCATGGATGCAAAGATGGTACAATATTCGCATATCGATAAATGTGATATATCACATAAAGAAAAGGAAAAATAAAAATCATATGATTATATCAATAGATGTAGAAAAAAACATTATATAAGGTACAGTATTCATTTATGATAAAAATCCTCAACAAAGTGGGAGTACAGGGACCATAACTCCACATGATAAAGGCCATATATGAGAAACCTACAGCCAACATCATGCTCAATGGGCAAAAACTGAAAGCTTTCCACTAAGACCAGGAACAAGACAAGGGTGTCTGATTTCACCACTTCTATTCAACATAGTGTTGGAAGTTCTAGCCACGGTGTTCAGATAAGAAAAAGAAATAAAAGGCATCCAAATTCGAAAGAAGGAAGTAAAACTATCATTGTTTGCAGATAACATATAATGTACACAAAAGACTATAGACTCCACCACAAAATCTCGACCTAATAAGTGAATTTAGCAAAACAGAGGCATACAAAGTCAACATTCAGAAATTGAAGGCATTTTTGTACACCAACAGTTAAATGTCAGAAACAGAAATCCAGGAAAAAAATCCCATTTTCTATAACAATAAGAACAATAAAGTACCTAGAAATAAACCTATCCAATGAGGTTTAAGACCTGTACTCAAAAAACTACACAACATCGAAGAAAGAAATTGAGGAAGACACAAATAAATGGAAGCATGTAACATGTTCATGGTCTGGAAGAATTAACATCATCAAAATGTCCATACTACCCCAAGCAATTTATAGATTCAACACAATCCCTATTAAAATACCAATGACATATTTCACAGATATAGAACACACATTTCAAAAATTTTATGGAAGCATAAATGACCCCAGATCGCCTCAGCAATTTTGAGAAAGAAGAACAAAGTAAGAGGGATCACAATACCTGACATCAAATTATATTACAAGGCCACTGTAATCAGAACAGTCTGGTACTGGCATAGGAATAGACATATAGATCAATGGAAGAGAATAGAGAGCCCAGATACAAACCCATATCTCTGTGGTCAATTAATATTTGACAAAGGGGACATGAGCATACAAGGGAGTAAAAACAGTCTCTTTATAAATGGTGTTGGGAAAACTGGACTGATACATTAAAAAAAATTAAACTAGATGACCAACTTACACCATACACTAAAATAAACTCAAGATAGGTAAAAGACTTAAATATAAGTCATGACACCGTAAAAGTACTAGAGGAGAACATAGGCAGGAAAATTTCAGATATTCCACCCAGTAATATTTTCATTGATATATCTCCTAGAGCAAGAGATATAATGGAAAGAATAAACAAATGGGACTTCATCAAATTATAAAGCTTCTGCATAGCTTAAGAGAACATCAGCAAAATGAAAAGGGAACCAACCATATGGGAAAATATATTTGTCAATGATACCTCAGACAAGGGTTTGACTTCTAAATATATAAGGAACTCACATGACTCCATACCAGGAAGACAAACAATCCAATTAAAAAATAGGCAATGGACCTAAACAGACAATTCTTCAAGGAAGACATACAGAGGGCCTAGAGACATATGAAAAGATGCTCCGCATCACTAGCCATCAGAGAGATACAAATTAAAATGACAATGAGATACCACTTCACACCAGTCAGAGTGGCCATCATAAACAAATCAATAAACAAATGCTGACGAAGTTGTAGAGAATTGGGAACCCTAGGACACTGTTGGTGGGAATGTAGACTGGTGAAGCCACTGTAGAAAACAGTATGGAATTTCCTCAGAAAACTAAAAATATAACTACTTTTTTTTTTTTTTAAAGATGCTATTCATTTATTTTTAGAGAGAGGAAGGGAAGTAGAAAGAGAGGGAAAGAAACCTCAAAGTGTTGTTGCCTCTCAAGTGCCCCCTACCGGGGACCTGGCCCAGGACCCAGGCATGTACCCTGACTGGGAATCAAACTGGCAGCCCTTTGTTTTGCAGGCCAGAGCTCAATCCACTGAACCTCACCAGCTAGGGGTGAAACTGTCTCTTGACCCATCAATTCCACTGCTGGTAGTATACCCTAAGAATCCTGCAACACCAATTCCAAAGAACCTATGCACCCTAGTGTTCATAGCAGCGCAATTTACAATAGTCAAGTGCTGGAAACAGCCTAAGTTCCCATCAGTAAATGAGTGAATCAAAAAACTGGTGCATTTACACAATGGAATACTATGCAGCAGACAGAAAGAAGGAGCTCCTACACTACACAACAGCATAGATGGAACTGGAGAGCACTATGCTAAGTGAAGTAAGCCAGTCGGTGATAGACAAATGCCATACGATCTCAACTATAAGTGGAAACTAATCAACAAAACAAACAAGTGAGCAAAATGAACCAGAAACATGGAAATTAAGAACTAACAGTAACCAGAGGGGAGAGGGTGGGGGATGGGGGAAAGAAGGGGAAAGGTCATCAAGGAACATGTATAAAGGACCCATGGACCAAGACAGTGAGGTGGGGAGGATTGAATGTGGGAGGTGGGATTGGGTAGGGCAGTGGGAGAGTAATGGAGAAAATTGGTACAACTGTAATTGAAAGGCAATAAAAAAATAAAAGTACAATAATATATAGGTAAACTCTAATTAATGCATAGTATTGATGGCTTCCCTAGTCAAACTTTGTATTTAAGTAATTTTCCAACTTAAGTTGGAAATCAGTTTTGATTTATTAACCTGTTTGTTTTCAACTTTGTTTTACTGAAATAATGATTTCCGAATACATAGGGATTGTATGGATAGTTAGATAAATAGATAATAGTTGATGGAAGGATACATACATACACACATACATATATGTGGTAATGGATGAATTGATGGATGGATGGATGAATTAATGGTTAAATAGTTTAGGGAAAAGAGAGAGACGGAGAGCAATGATGTTAAAGGGAGTAGGGCAATGGAGAGGAAAGGCGAGGAGGGGAGGAGAGAGGAGAGTGCGTGTGCATGTGTACACATGTGCATGCAAATACTTGTACACCAACACTGCCCCGTTAACTTACCAGTCATGTAAGACATTTTCTTATTTTACTAAATAACTTAATTCCTCTCAAACCCCCTTTTCCTTTCTAATATTTCTACAAACATAACCTCAAAGGGGAAAAGGCAAAAACTTAGGTATCTATTAATATTTTTCTTGCATTAGTTAACATAATCATTTTGACAGGCAAATAGAATGATCTTTATTGAAGCTAAGAAAAATGCACAGATGAATAGCATTCAATTTAACATAGAAATTAATAAAATAATTGTTCTATATAAAATCTTGATTACTGAGTGTTGGGGAATTGTGGCATAAATTTACCTGTATAAACTACATTCGAAAACAGTAAAAGCGAAGCAATTCATTTCATGAGAACATAGATATTGTTTGCTCTGTGGGATTCTGTGGAGTTTTTAATGAACTAACTTAACTTCATTGCTATGTAAACTGATATCAAAATTATCATTCTTTACTTCTATATTTGGTTCATTACATGAATGATATTAGCTTGACATCACAACTCAACTCAGAAGAATTCCTTAAGTAAAATAATTTAGTCAAGATATAATTTATTTGGTCATTTTGTATAGCTAAATATTAAATCAGGCAGAAAATTATGCCTTGGTTATTATATAATTATTGGCAATGGAATTTTGCAGAAATATGGTCCTTAATAAATGAAACCTGAAATAATGAATAAACAACAAATACAAAAAAGTGAATTACTTTTCATTAAATATCACTTCTTTAAGAGATTATAATCATATGATGTAGGAAAAGAAACAAAATTAAAAAATAAATCCTATATTTATTCCTAATTTCTGTTTCAGCTACTCAGCAGGTATTTCAACTTAAGAAATAATAATGTATTCACTAAGTATATATGGCTGTAGGCTCATATGATCCTATTGAGCAAATTAAAACAGTAGGTGGAAGTTCAATTAAAATATCATTTGGTGATTTTTTTTTCAATTGTAGGCACTGAAATACACTTTCTTTGTTTAGATACACTGTCCTTTTGCCTTCTAAAAGAAGCGTAATCCTGTATTATTTCTTTCAGTTAAAATGAATTGTATTTTGAGAATTTTTTGGCATCTCCATGACACCTGAAACGTAACTATTCATGTGGAATGAAAGCCATAGGCTAATTTATTATTTCTTTTATAATTATTATTCCCATTTGCTCTGGAGACAACTTAATTATAGTTCAGTGAGTTAATTCTGTTATCCATCCATTATACAATGTAAATAAATGTCTGTACTTTCTCCCTACTTCAAATCTAAGGGTGTTCAAACTGTTTATAATTAATGTCACATATCCAGATTGAGTCAGTTTTACTTTGTATAGCATTTCCAACATGAAGTGTGGAATCTGTGCAATTTAAGGTTTACCTTTACACCATTTATTCTGTTGTTGAAAATGTAAATGTTTTCTAAAGGTTTACTGACATTAACACTCTAAGCTCAAGGTTTCATTGAAAATAAATAGCAATAATTGTAGCAACTCAGAAAATCTATTTCTTTAACATGGCCCTTTGTCCTTTCTGTTTATCCACTCCGTTCCTTACTCATTAAGCCCTAGGACATCAGAATCTGGTGAGGATCAAAGTGTCTTAAGAAAGAAGCTTCACATTTGTTGACTATAGAAACAGACTTTTAGTCAGCTAAAGACAACTTGAACAAATATACATATATAATTCAAATTAAAAAAAAAAGATAACCTGACTTCACTGTGTTTCAGCCCCAGGACCCTGAGAGCAGAATGGCCCTATGGGCTGCACCCTCATGAAATCAGAAAAATGCCAGGGCTGATAATAGGACCTGAAACAACAATCACCTTCTCCCTGTTCTAGCCCCCGCCAATCTACAGAGCCCATAATCCCAACTCCTTTAGTCACTAAGATTAATGATCTGTCCCCTACATAAACCATCCCTTCGAAACCATCAGGAAGCCATGTCTTTGGACACTAGGTTACTTGAAATTCTGAGCTTGGCTCTATTTTCTTAACTAATAAACCCTTACTTCCTTGGCTACAAACTCCTATTTGTATTTGATTGGGTTTTGATGGACACAGGCAAACCGAACCCTTTAGTCCAGTAACATTCTTACCCAAAAATGTACTACCTTATATTTTACTGAATATTCATGACAAAACATTATTTATGCACTGGATACATAGGACTCTTTTAGAGCATTAATGTATGCTTGTAGGATCAGTTTTGGGGAATACAAGAGCACCTTTAAAATATTGCTTCTGGAGTGAAGATCATCATTTGTAGTGGATCTGGCACATTAGTCTCTGTTCATCATAGCATGCCTACAGTAATCTCTGATTCTTTCTCTCTCTTCTTCCTTTCTCTTTTTGTTTCTCCTTTCCTTCCCACTCCTCCGTGAAATTATAGGACACTACATTTTGATGTCAATTGTAAATCTTTTCACCTCCTTAAGTAATGAAACTGTAAATTTAGAAAAGAAACACATTGTATACTTTTAAAAGTAGAGACAAAAATAATATTCCCTAGAGTCTTATTAAATCTTTTCTTATCTCTACATGTCTGTCTTAATTATCTACAACAAAATAGATTTTTTATTATATATTTTCTGATGGTTCCAGTCTGGATTATTAAAATAAAGGGATCATACAATTTAAATATTTCAAATAAGTGTTATCTTTTATTTCTTTAGTGTAGCAAATTGGGCTTTTTGTTTTTGTTTTCCAATTTTTAGGTTCCATGAATTTTAAGGCCTTGTTAGGGCTGGGAGAGAAGAGAGGTATTTATCAATTTTGTTATTATTTTTCAAAGGTTTTATTTATTTCTAGAGAGAGGGGAAGGGAAGGAGAAAGAGAGGGAGAAATATTGATGTGTGAGAGAAATATTGATCAGTTGCCTCTCACAAGCGCCCCAGCTGCAGACAGGCCCACAACACAGGCGTGTGCCCTGCGGGGAAAAAACCTGGTGAGCCTTCGCTTTGCTTTGCAGGATGATGTGCAGCCAACTGAGCCACACCAAGCAGGGCATTATTTTGGAATTTCAAGAGTGTGGTATACATTTTAAAATCCTAAAGATTATTATTACTCTGTAGTTCTAATTATAAACTAAATGTTGGTGTAAGTCCTCCCCAGCCTCAGTATTCTTGCTTTTACTAGGAGGCTTAGCTTAATATAATGATGGTCCCTTTCCTCTATTCAGTTGTATAAACATCAGTGTTTTAATAAAATTTCCAAGGTGGTAGCTTGGGTCAGTGTACAGTGGAGAGATCTTTCATACTGTTTTTTTTTTTTTAATCTTTTTGTTTTACGAAAACTACCACATTTGGCTGTTTTATGCCCTCTGGGAGATCAATCAACCTCCAAGTATTTCCTTAAAGCATTTTCTGGACTTCTTGTACCTTTATTATGAGAATTGTGAAGTCTTTTCTCTGAACCTTTTCCAGTTGATTAACGTGGTCAGTGCTGTGCCCTTGCGTGAGCCACTTTGATTCCTTTCCCTGAACCTGAATTCACAAAATTTTGTACTTTTTTTCCTTATTGATTCTCCTGCAAAGAACTTCTCTCTTTTTCCCTAGGATATTGGGGTTCCACATTGCACATCCACTTATTTTAGCTTGTAGGAAGATTCTTACTGAATTGTTCACTCCACAGCAGTACTGGGAGGATCTGGAAAAGCAGACATGATTCCATGTTTTCAGGTACTCAGGAGAGAAAACCAAAACTAAAATTAAAACAAATAATTAATGAAAATACCCTAATAAATTATTTAAATCCAAGTATGAAATGTTGAAACAAAGACGTTGTAAATTTGATATTCTAGAATGTGGAGACATAAACATTTATAAATATCAGCTAGCTCAACACCTCATTTTACAGAAGAAACTGAGATGCAAGTTCAAGCAATTTGCTTAAAATGATCTGAAACAGGAAGATAATTATGGTAACAAAAGTTAAAGGAAATGACCTTAATAACCCTTTTTCCAAATGTATATTAGCTTTCAAACTTCAGAAGGAATCAGTAGGGTCTTTGATATGCATTAAGTTAAATGGTTAAATATTCGTATTCATTCAACAAATTTATATCAAATGCCTACTACATAGATGAGAGTAGATAGTTTGCAATGGGAACACAATAATGGATAAGATATGCTCCCACTGTCTAATATGTTTTAGTAAAAAGCAGAGAGATATAATACAAAGTTGTGCATGCATTATTTCAGGAATAAATGATCTATTGCTTGAATGTTAGTGTCAGTGAGTGTTTTCATTAATGAAGTTAATAATAAAGCATTATTTTGACTGCCATCATATTTTAAACTTGAGATTTCTCTTTGGCACACACACACCAAAATTTCCTGGTAAATATAAAATTAATTCTTAGATATTTTAATGAGCCAGGCTTTTGATATTAATTTTTTAAATATTCAGTTCATCACACTTAAAAATATTTTATACGCTTAGAATATAGAGAAATCCTTGGACTGTCTGCTAAAGCCACAGCTAATTGGAGTTGTTAATATGCATGCTGAAATGCATCTTATGATAGAAAATGCATGATGATGAACAGAATTGAAAACAGTTTAAGTAATTCAACTACTTTTTCTTTCTCCTTCATGTACTGAAACAGAAGAAGGTGTCTTAGTAAATCCCCACCTAACACCTTTCTGGAATAGTAAATACTCTTTCTCTCTGTAAAATATATTGACTGATATCTATGGCAAACTACATATTTTGTATTAGAAATCTCTTATGTCTAAAACTTTTTCATGCTACATAGACTTGTTATTTTATTTATAGAATGTTATGAAATGTTATATTTACAGATTCATATTAATACAAGTATGTATTAATGTGAGATCAAAGGAAGTAACAAAAGTCCTGGGTGGAAACACATTAACCTTAAAATATTAGTAAAGTGATAAAACAAACCTAGAAAGATTCTGAATTCAAACTCTTGCAGAAACTTATTTAAACCTTTTTTTTTATATTGTTGACATTATTACAGATGTGCCCAGTTACCCCACTTTGCTCACCTCCACTCATTACCCACTCCTCTTCCCTCCCACTGTTGCCACACTGTTGTCCGTGTCTGTGAGTCATACATGCAAATTCTTTAGCTAATCCCTTCACCTTCTTCCATCCAGTTCCCCTCCCTGCTCTGGCAGCTATTAGTCTATTTCATGCATCAATGCCTCTGTTTCTATTTTGTTCATCAGTTTCTTTTGCCCATTAGATTCCACATATAAATGAGATCATATGGTATTTGTCTTTCTCTGACTGGCCTATTGCATTTAGCATAATAATCTCTAGGTCAATCCATGCTGTCTTAAAAGGTAAGATTTCCTTTTTTATTTATAGCCATGTGGTATTCCATTGTCTAAATGTACCAATTTCTTTTTTTTAATCTATTCATATACTGATGGGCACTTAGGTTGCTTCCAGCACTTGGCTATTTAAATAGTGGTGCTAAGAACATAGGGATGCACATATTCTTTAGAATTGGTGTTTGAGATTCTTAGGATCTATTTCCAGCAGTGGAATTGCTGGGCCAAAAGGCAGTTCCATTTTTAATTTTGAGGAAACTCCATAGAATATGCACATGATACCTTAGAATGTAATATGTGAAAGTGAGGCAATGTATAATTTGACTCAAAAAAGACTTTTAAATATATATATATATTAAGTAAATATATATATATTTTAGTATCATATGTCTTTGAGTATACAGATATGTAAAGTTAAATAAATGATGATGAAATATATGTACTATGATTTGCTTGAATACTTTTGTTCCACCTATAAACAAGTAGGTATATAGGTGTGCATATGGAAAATAATAACAAAATATAAAATAATAAACATTAATAAGTAATAATACAAGAATAAATTGTTTCACATACTCAAAACTGTAAAAATTACATTTGCCCCAACCTGTGAAGTGTGTTAAATTTACTTGTAACCAATGACTGTATTATTTTTATTTCTACTTATTTAAGTTTATTTGTTTATTTGTAGATAGTAGCAAATGTGTTGCTATGTTTTTTTCTCTGTAATCTTTCTAATAGCTAAAGAGTTTCTAAAACTCACTATCAATCTTCTTCCAATAATTACTATTCTAACAAGCTTTTATAAAACCTAAAGCAAAGGGTTAAAAATTATACTGTGGTGTTCTACTTCCGTCAAAGAGGTCAACCTGTTTGTGTCAGTTGATTTTTGTGTATGTGGATTTCAAAATAATTCTACATTAATCATTGCTCCTGTGAAATATAGATAGGAATAATATTCTTACTAATTTAAAAAAAAGAAAAAATAAGATTGCCAAATACATCTCTTTATATGGCACATTTTGGATTATTTATGCAGGGACCAATAATAATCTCTCCTGTGTCTCAATGATAATACTATTGAAAGGAAATCCCCTGATATTTTCTTCCCAATTATTACTTTTTTTAGGATATAGTTTTACATACTTTATGTTTCAAAAGAAAAGGAAAATGATGAAATCCAAAATTAAAGAGCTGTGATCACTGATTATCATTAACTCAGAAAATATCAAAGAATAATGATGATTGATCATTGTAAAGGCAAAACAATACTCAGATACATTATACTCTTTCTTTTTTTTTAATTTTTATTGTTATTCAAATACAGTTGTATGCCTTATCTCCCCATCCCTCCACCCCACCCCAGCTGAACCCACCTCCCTCCCCCACCTCCACCCTCCCCCTTGCTTTTGTCCATGTGTCATTTATAGTAGCTCCTGTAATCCCCTCTCCTCACTGTCCCCTCCCCACTCCCCTCTGACTATTGTTAGATTGTTCTTAACGTTAGTGTCTCTGGTTATATTTTGTTGGCTTTTTTCTTCTGTTGATCATGTTCCAGTTAAAGGTGAGATCATATGGTATTTGTCCCTCAACACCTGGCTTATTTCACTTAAAATAATGCTCTCCAGTTCCACCCATGCCATTGCAAAGGGTATAAGCTCCTTCTTTCTCTCTGCTGCGTAGAATTCCATTGTGTAAATATACCATAGTTTTTGGATCCACTCATTTGCTGATGGGCACTTAGGTTGCTTCCAGTTCTTGGCTATTGTAAATTGTGCTGCTATGAACATTGGGGTGCACAGGTTCTTTTGGATTGGTGTTTCAGGGTTCTTAGGGTATAATCCCAGCAGCGGAATTGCTGGGTCAAAGGGCAGTTCCATTTTTAGTTTTCTGAGGAAAGTCCATACTGTTTTCCACAGTGGCCTCACCAGTCTGCATTCCCACCAACAGTGCACTAGGGTTCCCTTTTCTCCGCATCCTCTCCAACATTTGTTTGTTGATTTGTTTATGTTGGCCACTCTACCGGTGTGACATGGTACCTCATTGTGGGTTTTTCTTTTTAATTTTAATTTTTTATTGTTACTCAATTATAGTTGTGTGCCTTTTCTCCCCATCCCTCCACCCCACCCCAGCCAAACCCCCCTCCCTCCCCCACCTCCACCCTGCCCCTTGCTTTTGTCCATGTGTCCTTTATAGTAGTTCCTATAGACCTCTCTCCCCACTATCACCTCCCCACTCCCCTGTGGCTATTGTTAGTTTGTTCTTAACTTCAATGTCTCTGGTTATATTTTGTTTCCTCATTGTGGTTTTAATTTGCATCTCTCTGATGGCTAGAGATGCTGAGGATCCTTTCATATGTCTCTTGGCCCTCTGTATGTCTTCCTTGGAGAAGAGTCTGTTCAAGTCCTTTGCCCATTTTTTAATTGGGTTGTTTGTCTTCCTGGAGTGTAGTTGTGTGAGTTCTTTATATATTTTGGAGATCAGGCCCTTGTCTGAGGTATCATTGGCAAATATGTTTTCCCATACTGTTGGTTCTCTTTGTATTTTAATGCTGTTTTCTTCAGCCATGCAGAAGCTTTTTATTTTGATGAGGTCCCATTTGTTTATTCTTTCCTTTATGCCCCTTGCTTTAGGGGACATGTCTGTGAGGATGTTGCTGCGTGGAATGTTTGAGATTTTCCTGCCAATGTTTTCCTCTAGGACTTTCATGGTGTTACGACTTATATTTAAGTCTTTTATCCATCTTGAGTTTATTTTTGTGTATGGCGTAAGTTGGTGATCGAGTTTCATTTTTTTGCACGTAGCTGTCCAGATCTCCCAACACCATCTGTCGAAGAGGCTATTTTTGCTCCATTTTATGCTCCTGCCTCCTTTGTCAAATATTAATTGACCATAAAGACTTGAGTTTATTTCTGGGCTCTCTGTTCTGTTCCATTGGTCTATGTGCCTGTTTTTATGCCAGTACCAGGCTGTTTTGATTACAGTGGCCTTGTAATACAGTTTGATATCAGGTAATGTGATCCCTCCTGCTTTGTTCTTCTTTCTCAAAGTTGCTGCAGCTTTCAGGATCATTTATGGTTCCATATGAATTTCTAAACTGTTCTATATACTCTATTTCTATGTTACATTGAAAAGATGGGTGATCCTTGACTTTTTCCATGTGACTTACACAGCATAGCATGATGTTCTCAAGGCCCATCCATGCTGTTGCAAATGACAGTATTTTATCTTTTCTTATGGCGGAGTAGTATTCCATTGTATATATGTACCACATCTTCTTTCCCCAGTCAACTGTGAAAGGACACTGGTTGTTCCCATGTCCTGGCCACTGTGAATAAGGCAGCAATGATTTTGCTCACAGGTCCTGAGATATAAAACTAAAATGAACAAACAAGAGAAACAAAAACTCATGAACACAGACAGTAATATGCTGGTTATCAGAGGAGAAGTGTTGAAGGGGGGGAATTGGTAAAGAGTGTCAAATACATGGTAACACAAAGAAACTTGACTTTGGGTGATAAACACATAATGCAATATGCAGATGACTAATTATAAAATTGTGCTCTTGACCAATGTCGTTAATGCAGTTAATGCAATCCCAATGCAGTTAAGTTAAAAAAGTAACATAGAGAAGATAGGTGAAATAGGAAATTAAAGGTAAAATTATTGTGTATTCTTCCATAAAGTGTGTTAATAATCATAGTTTGGAAAAGAAGTGAAAATATTTTCACATTTAAATTTTATAAATTCCTTCTAATATTAAGCTAACTTTATTAACTATACCTTCTATAGGTCAAATGAAGTTCCAGGTACTGCAGCTACAAAGGCATAGATGTCATTGACTCTCAATGGACTTCTAAATGAATAGGTATGAGAGACCTGGTAGCTCTTCCTTCCATAGATTAAAAATGAAAGTGTGACTTCTAAACTAACCGATGAATGATGAATCAGAATAATTTCAGAGTTTAGAGGAGGAGTGGAACAATATAACAAGGGCAACAGCAGTGAATTATTCTAATCACATGTAATTCATGAGCTGATTCTCTGAGACAAAATAATTTACACTGGAAGAAATAAATAATTATATTAGAGGTGGATCATGGGGTGATAGTGTGTGCTTGTGTGTGCATTCATGCACACACAGGTCCATACTCATTTGTATGGAGGACTCAAAGGAAGGGCTTAGGAGCAACAATCTGTTTGAAAAGCCTGTGAAGATATCTGCTTCACCCTTTTCATATAAAAATGAGTAAATGTCAATTTTCTATATAAGAGTGTTGGCTGGGTCACAGATTAAGCAGAGCCTCTCAGGCTTCCCTTCTCCTCAACCTTTCTGATTAAACCGGGTCAAAGCACTGAGGACCCTTCTGATCCTTGTTAAGAAGGTTTGACTTTTGGGATACTGATAATGGATATGGATATATAAATTGTTTGAGAGAAATTTTATACATATCTGTGAGAAAGAGAAAAGCACCCACTGACACCTGGGACCTGGCTGGGCATGTGGGACCTGACATCTAGGTCTTGGTGTTCTCCTGAGGAACATAAACAATTTCACAGAGTATCAACATCAATAAAGTCACTCTGACCATATCGTTCAAGACAAAAACAAGACCATCTGTATTCATGTTTGAACACAGACAATGAACATTATTCAAGCCATAAAATTGACCAAACATCTTCTCTTTTGGCTAAAATGAGTGTTGCTGCCTCTTTACCTATTACAGTTTTAGCCTCACAGTAGTCTTCATTCATTCCAAACAAGAAGATAGACAATCATGGAATTAAACCCACTTCCTGACATTACAAACAATCCAATCTAATGACGAACCCTTTCTCCTTAAAATCTCCCTCAGATCACATGACATGAGTTCAAAGCCTATACCCGCTTACTGGGATACCTGATAATCCATTCCAGTGTGTGTGTGTGTTCCTTATTGTTGCTGCAATTGTATTCCTCGTAGTTTTAGCTAGGAGCCATTGAAGTTAGTACCTATAAAAATATTTTCAATTTCTTATTTGGTTTCTAAATTAAGGTTTAATATATAAACAAATATTTTATTTGAACTTTCTCAGAGTAAAAGTAAAGGAAAATTTTATAAGACATGGAAATTAGAAAATAAATTATATGAGTTTTTGGTCTCTCTACTTGTCCTAGAAGAATTCATCTTCAAATTTCTTTTAAAATCATTCCATCTCAAGAATGGCAGATATATTATTAAAAAGCCATGTGATTTTTATTATATTAATCACCATTAATTCTCTAATACTCTTATAGAATCATTATATAATACTCATATAATATTCATAAGGCTCTTTGAAAAACATCTTCTAAAAAATAAATTTTTCCCAATATATTTAATATAGTAGTGGTGAGAAATTAATGTTTTAAAAATTATTTTGTTTATTCTTTAATATTAATAATTTTTATTCCTTAAATAGTAAGAAGATGCATCTCTCTATCAAATTGTGATTGAGAGTAGGTAACTGCTGTGAAATATCATTTAAAGGTTTGTATAATTATTAAATACAATACAACTTTATTCATTGATAGTCAATACATATCATTTTTTGCAGTTTGTCATAGATAATCATAACATTGCTTGAGAAATAGAAAAATTTGTGTAGTTTTTAATTAGTTCTGATTTATAAGTGTGTCTATTAAAATTCTTCTACTTCAAAAAAATTTAAAAAGCATTTTTATTACTTAATTTGTTGAAACCCTATGACTAAATAGTCATTTTATGTACATTATATGTAAAAAAAAATACAAGGGTGTAGCGTTATGTAAAAATGAGGTCTGTCCTGAAAAATTCCAGCCATTGTTAATATAACTAGAATGATTTGCATGACATTGATATAACCTGGCAGCCAAGGAAAGTGGATGACTTCACTGTACTAGTCAGTGGGGTGGAAGATGCCATTGTGTACTGTGTGGCCACCACATTCAAAATGAATGAGTGAGTAGAGCAATGAATCTGCATCAAATTTTGTGTTAAGCTTGAACATTCTTTTGCAGAAACTATTCATATGATTAAGAAGACTTTTGTGGATGATGCAATGACTACAGCACAAATAAAAATGTGTTACAAATGATTCAAAGATGGTTGAGAATCTGTTGAAAGTGATCTACATTCTGGAAGGCCTGCAACAAGCAGAAGGCCTTAGAATGTTGACCTGTAAGAGCTGCAATCAACAAAGATCAGCAATTGACAGTGCGGGAACTAGACACTGATCTGGGGATTCCCAAAACTACCACGTATGAGATTTTGATGCAGGATCTTGGCATGAAACGTGTTATGGCAGAATTCATCTTACAGCTTCTGCTACCAGAGCAGAAGGAGCATGGTGCTGCAGTTGCTATTGACTTGATTCCAACTGCTACCAATGAACCAGATTTCCTCAAGAAGGTCATAACTTTGAAGGGGACTGAGGCATCATTTTCCTATATACAATGTATCTTGTATCATCTTCAATAAAGGTATCTATTTTTCATTTTACATGGCTGGATACTTTTTGTCCAGACCTCATATACCCAATTTGATATAGGAGGATATCTCAAAATAAATAACTGATATGAAGAATAATCATAGAACATTTTTGAAATTTATTATTTGAAATGCCTATCTAGTCATCTCGATTTTTTTTTCTTTCTTTTTTTGGTTTGAATTTTGAAATGGCTGTATTATTAATTAATCAGATGAATTTACTGAGTATACTATACAAGAGTATTTGAATATTCAACAAAGTTCTATGTATTCTACTATGTATGGATGCTAAAGTTGGACAGGAAAGGGTGATTAAGAAAAAAAAAGATTCATCTGATGCATGGTGTTGGAAGAGAACTTTACCAATACCCTGAACTACTGGAAAGGTACACATTAGTCCTAGAGCAAATTAAGGCTAAAACATTGTTAGAGACAAAAAATGACAAAACTGAACCTTTCCTGCTTTGGGAATATCATGAAAAGGCAGGGTACTTTGGAAAAAAACAATGATGTTGGGCAAAATAGAATACAGCAGGAAAAGAGGAAGAGCAAATAGGAAATGGCATGATTTCATTAAAGAAGCCATAGGTGTAAATCCGCAGGAGCTGGGCAGGGCTGTTGAGGACAGGGCATAGTGGATGGCACTCAAAGCTGACTCCGTGGCAGGTAACATTTCTTCAGAGAAGCAGAAATAACAGAATGTGCATATATACATATGGAATTTATTTTAAGGACTTGACTCAGTCCATTATGAGGCTGACAAATCTAAAATCTGCAAAGTAAGATGGCAGACTGAAGACCTGAAGCATTGATGTTGTAGCTCAAGTATGAAGGCAATGTGGAGGAAAAATTCTCCCTTCCTCGAGGGACCTTCAGATGATTGGATGGAACCCACCCACATTAGAAAGGGTAATCTGCTTTACTTAAAGTCTACCTAAATGCTGCTCTCATCTAAAAAATACCTTCACAGCAACATCTACACTGGTGTTTGACCACATATCTTAGTATTGGGGTCTAGCCAATGTGAATTAACCATCACAACATGGAACATTACTTGCATATCATCATGTCTAATATTTCGTCCTTATACTACAAGTGGACTTGTGCTGTGTTCCTCAACTTTTCCCGTAGAGTGTTACCAGCTTTAGACAGCAATATACCTCCTATCTTGAGATGAACAATGAGTTAATTAAACTAATTCCACCAGAGTATTGTGAATTTTTTGTAGAAAGAGTGTGACTGACATTAACATTTTTTTTTGCCATAAATATCTTGTTAGTTAGGCTAGTAGTATAACAGTAAGTGTTAATGGGTGTTTTTTTAATTTTAATTTTTTATTGTTATTCAATTACAGTTGTGTGCCCTTTCTCCCCATCCCTCCACCCCACCCCAGCCAAACCCACCTCCCTCCCCCACCTTCACCCTCCCCCTTGCTTTTGTCCATGTGTCCTTTATAGTAGTTCCTATAGATCCCTCTCCCCACTATCCCCTCCCCACTCCCCTGTGGCTATTGTTACAATATTCTTAATTTCAATGTCTCTGGTTATATTTTGTTTGCTTTTTTCTTCTATTGATTATGTTCCAGTTAAAGGTGAGATCATATGGTATTTGTCCCTCACCGTCTGGCTTATTTCACTTAACATAATGCTCTCCAGTTCCATCCATGCCATTGCAAAGGGTATAAGCTCCTTCTTTCTCTCTGCTGCGTAGAATTCCATTGTGTAAATATACCATAGTTTTTGGATCCACTCGTTTGCTGATGGGCACTTCTGAAGGTTGCTTCCAGTACTTGGCTATTGTAAATTGTGCAGCTATGAACATTGGGGTGCACAGGTTCTTTTGGATTGGTGTTTCAGGGTTCTTAGGGTATAATCCCAGCAGCGGAATTGCTGGGTCAAAGGGCAGTTCCATTTTTAGTTTTCTGAGGAAATTCCATATTGTTTTCCACAGTGGCCTCACCAGTCTGCATTCCCACCAACAGCGCACTAGGGTTCCCTTTTCTCTGCATCCTCTCCAACATTTGTTTGTGGATTTGTTTATGTTGGCCACTCTGACTGGTGTGAGATGGTACCTCATTGTGGTTTTAATTTGTATCTCTCTGATGGCTAGTGATGTTAATGGGTATTTAAAAAATACTAAAGTAGCCCTCAACGGATAGCTCAGTTGGTTGGAGTGTTGTTGCATACACCAAAAGTTTACGGGTTCAGTTTCCAGTGGGAGTATGTATAAGAAACAACCAATCAATCTGTATTTCTCTCTCACATTGATGGCTCTCTGTTTTCCTGTAGCCACTCCTTCCTCTCTCTCTAAAATCAATAAATATATCCTCAAGTGAGGTTAAAAAAAATAGGCAAAATAATGAAATAGTAAGCTGTTCTTACACTAACACTTGCTTTCTTGATTAAATATTTTTTTAAATGAGAAATAGCTTTGGAAAAATAAAAAAAAAGTTTTGTTTATGAAGATCTATTATAGCAATAAAAATGCAAATGCTTATTTTCTCAATAATTATATATGTATAAAATAAACCATTATTTTGGAGAGAAGTCTAAAGATCCTGAATGTTTAGGTATATTGTTTTTTCATGGGGCATCAACTAACTGGTAGATTTAAGTCCTGGTCTTTCCCCCCTCACCCTTATTTTGTTCTTCTTCCCTCCCTCCCTCTCCCTTTCTGTGCCCTTTGTTCTTTTGCAAGCGTTGTGCATTTATTTTCATTTCAGGATAAAAATAACCTTCTGTATTTAGAAGGTGATTTTTAATAGTGTCCAAAATTTAAAGTGAGGGTCTGTTTTTTATTACACCTACGTATACGTGGGCAGAGGATCTAGAATGTACTTTTAACAAGGTCTTACTGAATCCATAGCTGAGTGAAACATGTAAGTACCTTTGTTTCAGAGGCATGGAATACATTACAAGCAGTATGTTTTATTTTATCCTAAATGCTTGTGATCTAAATAATGAAAATAATTATTTAAATCATCAAGTGACTTTTGTTTAGTGTCTAGTAGTAAGAAATAGCTCTGATGGCTGTGAAACATAAAATTATTAGCACAGCATACACATAGTCAAAGCTGCAATTCTGCTAGCCCCTACTCAGGCAGTGTCTGCCGTATTAGTGCTGATGTTGGTAAGTTCGAACCAGAAAATAGTACAACATAAGCTTTAAATACATAACCATGGCACTTTCATAACTCCTTACATTTAATGGAAAGTGTGCACAAATATAACAAAGCAATATTTTTAGTTAATAAATCTCTAAGACATTTACTTTTATATCTTTTTAAAACTCTTACACAGAAAATATTCTACCTCTTCACATCTTTGATGGTTAATGGATAGTTGTAAGAAAAAAAATCTGTAAAAACATTTTCTCGAAACACACATACACACATACAAAAACAAATAAAAGCAATAATGTTAGAAGGGCACTATCTTATTAAAATGACTTAGTAAAAAAGTTTACTATTTTCCCAGCAGCATTTGTGTTATGGAAATATTTCCTAGGAGTATATATTCTAGAGCAGGGGTATCAAACTCATTTTCACCAAGGGCCACATCAGCCTCACAGTTGCCTTCAAAAGGCTGAATGTAATTTTAGGACTATATAAATGTATCTACTCCTTAACAGTTAAGTGAGAGCTTGGCACTGTCGCCGAGCAGAAACAAGGTGCCGGGCCGGATTCGGCCTGCAGGCCTTGTGTTTGCCACCTGTGCTCTGGAGGACCCAGTGTGCATGGATGTTTTCTGATAGTGTCACATTTTAGATTTGCTTTGTGTTTGTGCACACAGACAGATATAGCAGAAAATTATCTGTGGTAATATAAAAACAATTTCAACATGGGGGTGAGAGAGATATACTTTTTTATTTTGTTTTTTAATGTATTTTTTCAATTATGGTTGACATAAAATACTATCTTAGTTTCAGGGATATAACATAGTTATTAGAAATTTATATACCCTACAAATTGATTACCCTGATAGTCTAGTACCCATCTGACATCATACACAGTCATTACGATAGTAATGACTATACTCCTTATGCTGCACTTTATATCCCCATGACTATTTTTATAACTGGAAATTTCTGTTTGTCTTTTATTCTCACCAGAAGTTATGTTTTAATTGATTTTGAGAGGGAAGAAGGGGAGAGAGAGAGAGAAACATCAATGTAAGACAGGAACACTGATGGCTTGCCTCCTCTACACATCCCAACCAGGGATTGAACCTTCAGCCTTTTGGGGTATGGGACAACACTCCAACCAATCGAGTCACCTGGCCAGGACTACTTTTTAACTCTTTTACCTTTTTCATCCATCCCCCTTAACAAATTCCCTCCTCTCTGGCAACCATCATTTTTTCCTTTGTATCCATGAATTTGTGTTTTGTTTCTTCATTTATTTATTTTTTTAGATTCTATATATAAGTGAAGGTGTGTGGTACTGTCTCTCTCTGTCTGGCTTATGTCACTTAACAAATACCCTCTAGATCCAATCATGTTGTCACATATGGCAAAATTTCACTCTTTTTAATGGGTTAGTGATATTCCATTTCATACATATGTACTTCTCTTCTTTTTTTTTTACTTGTCTTTGAGGGGACATTTAGGTTGCTTTCATATCTTGGCTATTGTAAATAATGCTGCAATGAACATAGGGGTTCATATATCTTCTCAAATTAGTGTTTTGAATTTGATTGGATAAATACACAGAAATGGAATTAATGGACCATCTGAAAGTGGGTAGTTCCACATTTAAATTTTTGCTGAAACTCCATACTATTTCCCATAATGGTTGCACCATTTACAATACCACCTAGGCAATTAACATTTTTACAATAATCTTAGCAATATTTTTTGGACATGTCCCCTAGGGCAAAGACAAAAAAAGCAAAAATGAACAAATGGGACTATATCAAACTAAAAAAAGTTTTTGCACCACAAAGAAAACCATCAACAAAACAAAAATGGAGCCAGCTGAGTGGAAGAAGATATTTGAAAGTATATGTTGATATGAGGTTCATAATATTCAATATATATAAAAACTCATACAGTTCAACATAAAAAAGAAAAAAAAACAATTCAATTAAAGAAATGGGCAGAAGACATAATAAATGTTTCTCCAAAGAGAACATACAGACACATGAAAAGATGTTCTATATTAATAATCATCAGGGACATGCAAATCAAAACCACAATAAGATATCACCTTATACCTGTCAGACTGGCTATCATCAGTAAATCAATGAACAGCACCTGTTGGAGGTGAAGTGGCGAGGAGGGAGCCCTTGTCTCACAAAGTCTTTATTTCTAGAAGACCTAAAACACTGATCTTATGTTGAGGTTGATTCATAAACCTCAAGAATATCTGAATTCCCTAAAGTTATGTAGAAAGTTTTGTTTTGATTCATATTTTTGTTTTTTCTGGGCTTTAAGAAAGAACTGATATTTATTTAGACAAGGCACCTCATTTGGTATCTAGCCAAACCAGGCAAATTTTCTGTTTTGGTGAATGAAGTTTTCTATATATTTCAAATATCACCTGATATCTCTAGCATCCATAGTTTTAACTATTTTCTTAAAGATAGGGCAATGTCCCCTCAAATTTTATCACTAATTTCTATGGGATTTTTCTTGATAATGTTTGATTTCTATTTTTTGAGTCAACAAACTGCTCATATTTATAATTTTTCTACAAAAATATAGAACACTCAGTTAACTTTAAGTTTTCTGGGTGCTTAATATAACATTATTTCAACAAAGGATAATGGAACCTCTTGTAACTAAACTCTTAAGCCTAGCCTTTGAATAAAAAATAAAAATAAATAAATAAAAACAACTTTTCAAATGTAAACAATGTTGTTTCTTTCTTTCTTTCTTTTTATTTTTTCCCTTTGGTTCTTTTGTTCAGACTTCATTAGGTTAGATTTTTTTATTTTTAATTATCTTACAAAGGTGATTACCATATTCTATTACTTGCCAAGGCAAAAAAATGTCATCATGATAAATTCAGTAACATATGTCACAACTATAAGGTAAGAGAAATTATGTTAAATATCATTAATTATTTTCCAAAACCTCTAAAACACAAAGCATCTAGAATGAAACACCATACTGAGAATTTGTTGTATATTTAGCTTCTAACTTTGTTTTAATAAGAAATATTAAATATTGACAGACAACTTTTCCCAGACATTTTCAATGAAATCCAATACAAGGAACATATTCTAATAAAACAGATTAAAACAATCAAGGAGTCTGTGTCATCCTAAAATGATCTGTATTGTTCATTTAAGAATTGACTTGCTCCCTTTGTTCTAAGACAAAATATTTGCAGAGGATAACCACAAACAATTTAAGAACCAAGACATAGTTAAAACCATAGTCCAGGGTGGGAGTAGAGGAGGAATAGCATATTCGGTAATTTATTTAATTTGTAAGTAACAATGTACCTTGTATTGAAGCTTGTTTATTTGTTTTGATTTTAATTTTTTCTTATAGATATATTCCTAATTTCCCTCAAAGGCATTATAGATTAAAGACAGTTCTTGTTCTTGTTCCTTCCTTAATCCTTTAACTTGGTATTTCTTATAAAATCAACAATAGAAGTGACTAGATAATGTAGAAAGTCAGAGAGTTAAAAAAAATAATCAAAGAAGCAAGTAGCATGCTTCCTCTCAGAGGCCGTTCTGAGATCCACGCTGAAATTCTAAATCACAGTTACTGTAGTCTGTCTCTTCTGGAGATAATAATGAGAGAAATGTCCATCATTTACCAAGTTGCGACTGTTTTCTACTCTGCATCTGCTGATGCCACTTGAAGTTTCATTCTTTGTTTTGGGTTAAATGTTTGTATCCCTCAAAATTCATATGTTGAAGCCTTAACCCCAAGAGTGCCTGTATTTGAAAGTGGGGTCATAAAGAAGTAGTAAAGTTAAATGAACTCCTTTACATGGGCCCATAATCTGATAGGACACCAGAGAACTTGCTCTCTCTCTCTGTTGAGATACACATAGGAAAGGCCATATGAGGACAAAGCAGCCATCTGTAATCCAGGAAGAGAGACTTCCCCAGAAACCCACGCACGCATGCTGGAATCTTTTCAGACTCCAGACCATGAGGAATGTATTTCTGTTGTTTAACCCACGCTATATGTAGTATTTTGTTCATTATGGCAGCCCGAGGAGATGGATACATCCCCTCTTCTCCAGACCATAACTCCAAACTATTTCACTATTTAGATTTATTTTTGTCTGCTGCCTTTTTTAACAGTTATTACTACTACTAAAGCAGCACTTCCACATCATATCATACACAGTTTCATCTCTACTTCTTCAAGTGTTGGGTTTCTGCTGCCTACTCTGGGTATCTATTAACAATTACCACAAACCATTATTACAAATGAAAAATATAAAAGCTAAAGAATGACTTTGGTGATACAGCAAGAAGTTTTTGTTTCACAAGGATAGGTTAGGAAACCAAAAATAAGAAATGGCAGAACTCTTTTAGACTATGGGGGCATTAGGCAACAAGGAGGGCTAATTTATACTTTATACATATATGGATGAATCCTTATACAGGCATTTTTTTGTTTGTTTGTTTGTGAAAGTTTTCTGTCCTGTGGTGGATCTAATGGTATTCAATAGCAGAGTTTAGGTGTCCCTTTTACCTGTGAGCAATGAAGCCCTGAAGAAAGCAAATCTATTTTAATTCTGAACGCCTGGTGCTATTTGCAACATCAGTGGACTTTGATAGTTTTAATTTTAAGGCACTCTGAATTCCGCCCCGATTCTGTCACAGGGTTGTTATTCATTTCATGTTTGCTGTATATTTACAATTTCACATATTTTGAGATTGTTACAAAGTTTTTGTTGGTTTCTTTGAAAAGAAACCAGTAGTTGGTATATTGCAAATTTAAATCATTGTCATTTAAACCAGAATATTTACGAGACTGTTCTTGAAGTGATCTTGGGGAAGCATAAAACTATGATGACATTGATGATTTTAGTGATGTGTATTTCCTTTGAAATTTAATGAATCATTGAATGACATATGAAAAGAGAAGATACATAATGTATAGGCTTTATAAAGTAGAAAAATGCGATAGAAATTTCGACTTTAGTCTTGATTTAACTCTGCCTTTGGCAGCAGCCACTCCGCTACTTGTCCATATGGTTGTACAAGTCACAAGTGCCTGGACACTATAAAACTTCCGTGTAAACAATCACATTTCAAATTAGTTCACATGTCCAGTTTTACGATTCCAACTACTTTTTACAGTTAAAAAAAACAACAAAGATTAACTAAGAGATCTATATCTCAGAAGTAATGTAAATCTGTCTGGTTGGGAAAGCTATAAACACTTTCCTCAACAAACTGAATCTGATAAGCTTAGGATAGAGAGCAGAGTAACTCTAAGAGGAATCTGCAAGAGAAGCAGCCTTCTGTGTGCTGATTCCTACTTATAACTTTGTGTTCCACTGACAATCTGTTTGAAAATACTGTACAGATGTGGTCACATTAATTTACATTTATTTAGTAATTTACTTTGTAGTAAAATTTTATTATATTATCTTCTAATTTAGACATGGGCAAATTGGTGAATAAAATGTATGCAGATTGAGCTGGGCTCTCTCATATTGTGCTTCGGTTTGCTTTTCAAGTCGCTGTTAACAAAGAAAGTAGTACAGATGACTTTAAAAAATAGAAGTCTATACTGGGCAGGTCTATACAAGCCACTGTCAACCCAGCATTATGTACATAGCACCTGTTGTACACTATATTTGAAGGGGTGAAGAATACTTGAACTACATTTAATGTACCCTATTCTCTAAGACTTTACACTATACTGAGTCCTGGTTTATATCACATTTTAGAAAAGAATAGCTATAGGTTAAGCTTGTTTAATGTCTGTAAGACCTGAAAACACAAAATACTAAAATGATCATCTATCTGACATCTATAAAGGTGAATGGCATTTGTTCTCAAATATACTCACTAAAGATAATGTCTGAGAATGTTTGCCGTTTGCTAGTACTGAGATGCCTACACATATTTTTGTAGATTTATTCAAGCTGTGCTTTACCAAAAATTGCATAGTTTTTATTTTTCCCAGTGTGCAGCCAAGGGCAAGAAACGAACCAGTCTCATTGATCTTAAATTCACTTGGGTGCATATCATGTTATATATTATTTTCTGCTTTTTCTACTTTGCTGAAGATATATAATCCTTCTTAGTCTTTTCAGATTATGTTTCATCATATTTTTTAAAAAAGACAAAGAGAAAAGAGAGCATCTATGAAATTATTATAATTAGTTCTTGCCAGTCTCTTATGTGTCTTTGAACTGTGGAAAGTAGGGGCATACCCTTTGGCTTTGAACGTGGCCTGCCGCTGAGGAGCCACGTTCTTAAGAACTAAGGATTGACTGACACACTACTAGGGGAAAGTGCCCTCACAGAATCCCCAGCACCATGTCTCAGCTTTCCACTCTATAGAACACTGCAGTGGCAGGTGGAAGACCCACTGGGCTTCCAGATGGAAGTCATCTGAATGATTTGAGTTCCTAACCACATTTCAAGTCCATTCCTTTAGTCTCACCCCATTCTGAATTGGGAAGAAGCCACAAATATAGAGATGATTTTTGACAGTTAAGATTGCTCCTATCAATATCACAGCTAAAACATACACTTAGCCTTCTAAGACCACACAAATTTATCACTGCAATAAAAAAGATTTTTGCCTTAATTATGGGATAATCTTCAAATCAAAGCAAAAGGAAGAACATTTTGAACTCAATAATAGACTTGTATTTTACATTCAACAAATAATACTTTATAAGAAAAGAGAAAAATCAGTGTTCTTAATTTGAGAAAACAATAAAATGCTTGGACTTCAAACATTTTAGTCTGATAATAACATGAGTTAACACTTTGAATATTTCTTTTAGGTAACAAACTTTTTTAAAAGTAATATTGAACATTATAATTTAGGCTGTACACAATTACCTATTTTGGTTTCTATAAAGTACAGGTGAATTTTTAAATACGTCTCTGGTACTTTGCCTTGGACTTTCTTCTGAAAGAGAACTAAGCAGAAATTTCCTGAAGAGGCTTCTAGTGAGATGGAAGAAGAGAAGCAACACTGAATAAAGCTAATGCAAACAAAATGAAACTCTGATGTGCTATTTAAAGCTCCATGGAATGTAACCTTTTAAACTTGTATTTTGTGAGCACACAAATGACCTTTAAAACGATGTGGTAAAGTCTGTTGTTAGATTCACTGTAGTTTGATACTGGCCGCAGGTGTTGGATTTTGTTTTTGACATATCTTTAGAAATGCATCTATGTTCCAATAAATGATTACTACTAAATATTGTTTAAAAAAAAAAGAAGGGAAAACCTAGCCACAAGAAAACGTCCTCTCTATGCACATCTTAATGTAAGCAGAAAACTGAAAGGATTCTCAAGTGATGCATTAACAAGTTTATGTTTTGTATATGGTTTAAGTTGGTGACCAAGTTTCTTTTCTTTCTTTCTTTCTTTCTTTCTTTCTTTCTTTCTTTCTTTCTTTCTTTCTTTCTTTCTTTCTTTCTTTCTTCCTTCCTTCCTTCCTTCCTTCCTTCCTTCCTTCCTTCCTTCCTTCCTTCTTCTTTCTTTCTTTCTTTCTTTCTTTCTTTCTTTCTTTCTTTCTTTCTTTCTTTCTTTCTTTCTTTCTTTTTTTGCATGTAGCTGTCCAGATCTCCCAACACCATTTGTTGAACAGGCTATTTTTACTCCATTTTATGCTTCTTCCCCCTTTGTCAAATATTAATTGACCATAGAGACTTGGGTTTATTCCTGGGCTCTCTGTTCTGTTGTATTGGTCTATGTGACAGCATGGAGGAACTGGGAACATTATGCTAAGTGAAATGAGCCAGGCGGTGAGGGACAAATACCATATGATCTCACCTTTAACAGGAACCTAATCAACAAAAGAAAAAAAGCAAACAAAATATAACCAGAGACATTGAAATTAAGAACAATCTGACAGTAACCAGAGGGGAGGGGAGAGGGCGTAATGGGGGAAAAGGGTTTTCAGGAACTACTGTAAAAGACAAATGTACAAAACCAAGGGAGAGGGTGGAAGCAAGGAAGGGAACTGGGTTTGGCTGGGGTGGGGTGGGGGAAATGCAGACAACTATAATTGAACAACAATAAAATAATTAAAGATAATAAAAATTAGGTCAAAAAAAAAAGTTTATGTTTTACCACATTCAGAAGCAATGGTCCCAGTCATTTCATTTAAGCTGATTAGCATAGAATTTAAGAGAGCTAGATTTAAATTTTGAGACTACATGTGCCTGTTTCCTAACATGGAGCCTTAAAAAACTTAATTTGCCTTTTAAAATTTCCTATTTAATGTATGAGATGAGTCCAAGACGAGTATATTTCTTATAAGATTTTGTCAAGGATGAAATAAGACTGTCTAAGCCAATTACTTTGGTGTCTGGTTCATGCTCAGAACTTAATATATTTTAAAAATTATTATAGATATGATCCAGGACAACTTTTATGTACATTGGTTTTATATTTTATTTTTTTTATAATTTCTGATATTTTTAATTTTGACTTATTTTTGTTGATATATTTCCTCTAAAGTACATCGTGATAATTTTTTCGGATTGGATATCCTTTGAGAAAGTAAATCAATACCATGCACACACTACATATTCAGTATTTATCAATTACTGATGAAAATGAAAACCATTGCCATTAAACAATTCAATTAATGTCAAAAACCCAAAAACGGGAACCAAAAAAAACCAAATAAACAAGCAAATAAAAATAAAACCACATGGATTTCTGAGCGCTCTTAGTGATAAATTTCTCTTTGTCTTTTTTCCAATAGCATAACTATTCACAAGAGTGAGCTAAGCTCTTGATTTCTGCCTTCTAATCATGGGATGGGAAACTTCTCAGAAACTTTTATTTCTCATGACACCCTGGCTGGTTGTACCATTGTGACTCTTGGCTCTGTGCTTAAACTCAATGCTCTTCTGCTACAAAAATGAAATTTCTATTGTAGAAAAAATACATATATATATAATTTATTTTATTTTGATTCAGTCTCGAACTATCTCTTACACAGTATAACATTAACACTTAAAATTTCAGATAAATAATGTGTTAATAATAATTAAGCTTGAACATTCCTCCATAGAAACTATTTGGATGCTTCAGAAGGCCACGGCTATGGGCAACTGGCAGCTTTAACATGACAACATGCCTGCTCATTCATCATGTCTCATGCAGAGTTTTTTGGTGAAACTTCAAATCACCCAGATGACTCAGACCCCTACAGCTCAGATTTGGCATCCTGAGACTTCTGACTTTTCCTAAAACTAAGATAACCTTTGAAAGGTGAAAGATTTCAGACAGTCGATGAGATGTAGGAAAATATGAAGGTGCAGCTTATGGCAACTGAGAGAACTGTGTGAGGTCTCAAGGTGCTTTCTTTGAAGAGGACTGAGGTATCATTGTTCTATATACAATGTTTCTTGTATCTTCTTCAATAAATGTCTCTTTTTTCATATTACATGGCTGGATACATTCTGTGTATACATGTCACAAAAATGTTTTACATGAATATTTTTGAAAGGTCCAGATAGAGTTTAAACAATCAAATATGAGTAGGCTATACTGGATGCTCATGGCTATATTTAAGGATTGCTAAAGTAATTTTTTAAGAACTGTTTATCTTAGTAATGTAAGAAAATGCTTCTAATATTATGAATCACAGCACAATGATGAGTGATATCATTGATTTCTACTTTACTTTCACCAGTGAAATTGGAAAAGATTGGAACCAGGCAAAGTATGTGTAGTAGGAGAACTAATTATACTTATGGTTGGGATAGCTTGTCAGATGTTACTGCTCATGAATGACAAAAAAGAAAATTAGCATGGGGGAAGTACAAACATGTTTCAGAAACTATAGGGAGATGAGGTAGAGAGAACTGAAAATAAAAAAAGGTAAAATTTAATAAGAAAATATGAAGATTAATGAGGAGAATTTAGATATCATGGGAAGGTATTGAATGGAGGATCAAAGGAAGTCCATAAACAGAGTTGTTGCATAAGTTTGAGAATGTAGGTCCTAATACTGAAGTATTTGCCTATACGGTGTATCTGTGATCCTCATTGGAGGTGGGGTATTCTGAAGAAAAGATAGTAATTATAGCAAAAAAGAAACACAGGGGTATTAGTCTGTTTTCCTTCTGGGTAAAGAAAGAGCTTCTTCCTGTGTGCTTCACGTGTTTCTATAGATCACGAGTGAGAAATTGATAGGGAACCTCAGCACAAGGACACACTTCTCATAGGCATGTGCATGACAAGAAGAAGATTCTAGATAAGGCTGTGAAATAAAGGGTTAAGATGAGACCTGAATTCTACAGTCGATGAGAAACAAGAAGCAATACTGAAACTTTTCAGGGGATATAGTACTTCACACATACAAGTCTACAGAAAAGACAAAATAGCTTAAGGCTATTTTATCACCAAAGCTATTTGTTACTTCAGGAGTTATTTGAACTTCTGATGTTTGACTGAAAAGTTCATTAGAGAGTTTGGACTCAAAGGAAAAGAGAAAAGGTAAGACTGTGTCAAGGTTATAGATAACACAGCATATACTTACAAAATATATTTAATATTCTATAGGGCCTCACTTGAAAGAATATTAGTAAGAATGTATACAGAATATCAATTATATTCTTTTTAAGCAAACCTCATTATAATTACTTAAAAATATTCTAAAATGTTATGTTTCTTTAGAAGTATTTTGAGATAACATTTTTATATAAAGAATTGAAATTTTCTTAAATGATGATTTAAAGATTATGATAAACTATTAACCACAGGTGGCAAAACATGGATTAATGGAATGAGAATATCTTAAAATTTTAAAGAACCATTAAGACTTGTGAATTTGATTTCCAAATTCTCTCAGCATCAGCCTCAATTGGAAATTTAATAGGAATTCAAATTTTTTGCCTCCCTCCAGATTTAGGGAATCAGCTACTTTGGGGTTAGGTTTCAGCAATTTGTATTTTACCAAACCTTCCAGGTAATTGTTATGCATGTTAAACTTGCAGAGCTACTAACCTATCACTATTATACTTGAATTAGGGTTGCCAGGGAAAAAAATGACCAACAGCAACAGCAAGAAAGCAATAGTATTTAAATTACATTTTCAGAACAATAACAACTAAAATTTTAGCATACGTCCTGCATAGAGCATTGTTGTTATGGATCATTAGTTGATTATCTGAAAGTCTGACTTAACTATATGTCTTATGTTTTACCTGGCAACCCTAACTTGAATGGACAAGACTGGAGATAAATTGGTCAGTATAACACTTATTCTAAACCTGGAAATACTCAGGTTTAAAAAGATATAATAACGACCATATTTGTTTAAGAGATAGTCGGTATGCCAAAACATGTTGAATCCCAGGTCTGTATCCCCTCAACTACTCCCTCTTGACATAGAGTAAGGTCAGTGAAAAGGTTTCTTAGTCCACTAGATGTAACCCAATACCATAGCATAAAGAACAGAAATTTACCTTCTGACAGTTCTGGAGACTGAAAGTGCAAGATCAGGGGGCCAGCATAATTGGATCTGGTGACAGTTCTCTTCCTGTAGTTCAGAAGAGCTTCTTGCTGTCTTCTCATATGAGGGGGTGGAAGAGAGAAAGGGAAAGAGGAAGGCAAGAGAAAGGAAGGGAAAGGAAGGGATGGGTAGGGGAAAAAAAGAGAAGGGAAGAGAAGGGAAGGGAAGCAAACTGTGACCTTTTTTCATAAGACCTCATCAAGAGGGTCCCACATAATTTCCTCTAAATGTGATCTCCTACCAAAAGTCTCATCTCCAAATGCCATTTCATTGGGGGTTAGGATACCAATGTATGAATTTAAGGGAGGTGCACCATCCAGTCCATGCAAGGATTATTCTCTCTCTTACAAATGTAAAAAAAATAATGCAGCTGTGCTTCAAAAATACATATTTAGAATTTAATCTAAATAAAATAAATTCTGGAATTCTCAATAAAATATAGCATTTCTGAGCAAAATTCTGGAGTTTTTTTTTTTTATCTGAATTATCCAATTCATGAAGTTCTATGCTAAGCAACAGTCAATAAAGCCCCATAATCCAGAACATATATTGTGTCTGCCTTTATAGTACAGACAAAAGTAAATACCAACTAGCAAGGATTCTTTTCTTTTTAATTAAAATACTCTATTTTTTGTGCAGCTTTTGGTTTGCAGAAAGTACAGAAGTTCAGTGTATCTCATCACCCTCTTTGTTCCCATTACTATTAGCATCTTTTATTAATGTGTATATTTGCTACAATTATTGAGCCAATATTAAGATATTATTAATTAAAATCTCTAGTTTACATTAATAAGGGTTCACTCTTTACATTTTATATTCTATGGGTTTTAGCATCTGAATGTCTGATTTTACCATTATAATTTATACATAATTATTTTTCTTGCTCTAAAGTCACTTTTGCTAAAGCATCCATTTCTAAAACCATATGTTTTCATTGATTACAAAGTCTGTAGTGTACATATCTAAAAGAAAGTATTTGTACAAAGGAATAAAAACATCTTTTCCTTCTGCAGAAGCAATTTTTATAGTTGTATATTTATTAGATTCTTATTTTCTTCAGTAAGTTCAAAGGTCTGAGTTATATGGACTTTAAAGATGAAATTTTTTTATCTCCCAAATTCACCCTGAGCACCACCAACTAAAATTAAATGAAACATGGAAAATAAAGATAATTAGAAAGCACCCACAGAAAATCAGAATCTTCCTGTGTGAGTCTCTTGGCAGCACTAAGTGACATCCAGGAGAAATTTGTTACCTTTCTAATAGCAAAGCAATCTTTTTTATTTGCTGTGTTCAAGCACTAGCATCTGGTTGCTTAC
Source organism: Desmodus rotundus (assembly GCF_022682495.2). NCBI lineage: Eukaryota > Metazoa > Chordata > Mammalia > Chiroptera > Phyllostomidae > Desmodus > Desmodus rotundus. The sequence goes on along the minus strand of NC_071388.1, from coordinate 68,692,002 downwards.
ATTTCAGCTAAATTTCATGTTGTTAATAGTCTGTTCAAAACAGCTACTTCAAAGATTTATTTCTGTAGCCGTGTTTGATATTGGTATTTGTTCTTAGTCCTTTGTGGGGTGCATTAATTGGATCATTTTATACTAATTGAAACTGTTTTCCAAACAGTTACTTTGGCAACTTGGGATGGAAATTCTATTTTTGTCTTGTATGCAGGCTCAGTCTGGACCAGAGTAGATACAAGAAAACTTATAGATATGCATTTTCCTCTTACTATTCATCAACCTCTTAACTTCATGGTTAATTATGCTCAATCCACATGCCTTTAGAGATAATGAATCATTTTAGTTATAACCCTTTTTATTTTTGCATCTTTGTAGTTCCATTGGATAGAAACCTATACATATTTGAGTAACTATATATTTTTTTTCCTTTTGGTTTCTATTGGTTATTTAAATTCTAACATAAAAATTGTTATTTCTTTTTTAATAAAAACACTGTCAAATAGAAATGAGCTAACCTTAGGAAACAGTTTACAAACATTAAAATCTAACATATTTTTTCCTAGAAAATTTGCCTTGTGATTTGGATTAGTAAAACGTATTCTAGTTAAGCTGTGAAATGATATTTGGTAATATTTCATGGACATTAAACAAGAAAGAAGTGTATAAGAACATAATATTAATTATTACAATATTTTACAATTTAAACATCTTATGGTTGCTTTACCAGAGTATAAAATCTTGCAAAAAAGAATGAAAAAATGAAGAAACATAACCACAAGAGTATTATACTAATAAAGTGTACAATTATAAATATTATGAATAAATTTCAGATCAGAAATGGAGGAAGAAGTAATATGAAATGTTGAAACTTACAATAATTATAAGCACATATCAGTATTTCAAATCCTTTGAATCTGTGGTGATACAGCCAAAGAGAAAATACAATCCACAAATTGATTGTTGAGATGTGTTGATAGAGAAAGGACTATATAAAAAGTAATCATGGGCCACTGGAGATTCATGAATTCTGTAAGGCTTTATAGTAAAGACTAAGCCTTTCTTTAGTAGAAACACTAAAAAATGAAATAGAATCCAAATATGGGTAGAACTGACATTGGAAAGAAAACAATAAATGATTTTAGTTATAATGCTCCTATGTAAGACAAACATGATGGTAGAGTTTTGAGCCTTCCTGTTGGGAGAGAAATATTTAATAACTCGGTTCATAACTGTACCCTTGACCATGCCATACTCCACATTTGACCAGTAACACATTAAAGACATACAAAGCACACTCATAAATTTTTGTACTATATTAATCAAAAGTAGAGGGAATACATTAATATCAGAATGAGTAACCATAAAAATCATAACTAATTAGAAAAAATGGTGATAATATAAGAATAAATTTCACAAACAAATTTAATTTTTAGCACTTGAAGAGGGAGAAAATCTAGTATTTCACTTATAGCTCCTATTTGGAAAGTGTGCATCAAACTTTTAATTAGTCATAAATTTTGAACAATCTAGATAACCATAAACTAAGTATTTTTTAATCTACAGTGACAGCTATACCAGATTAAGAGAGCTGATAGTTCTGCCTTAGGAAGCCATTACACCTTATTTGAATCATTATGTTAATTTTTTGGCTGGGCACTTTAAGAAGAATGTAGGAAATCTAAACACATTTACTGAATAACAATGGTGGTGATACAACTTAAGCACACACCTTCCTAATAAAAGAGATTGCAATCAAAACAACCTGGTGCTGCCCTGACTAACGTTGACCAAGTGTGCTTGTGCCTCATGCTGCAAAAGCAGAAGGTCATCGGTTTGATCCCCAGTCAGGACACATGCCTGGGCTCCAGGTTTGGCCCGCTGTCAATGCGTGTATGAGAGGCCACTGATCAATGTTTCTCACAGTGGTGTTTTTCTCTCTCTCTCTGTTTTCCTCACTTCTCCCCTCTCTAAAAATAAATAAATAAAATGAAAAAAGAAAGAAAGAAATCTGGTACTGGCATAGGAACAGGCATGTAGATCAATGAGGCAGAACAGAAAACCCAGAAATAAACCCACACTTATATATGAATTGGTATTTGACAAAGGAGGAGAAGCACACAATAGAAAAAAGACAGTCTCTTCAATAAATGGTTTTGGGAAAATTGAACGGAAACATGCAAAAAAAGAAAAAGAAACGAGACCACCAACTTACACTATACCACAAGAATAAATTCAAAATGGAAAAAAGAGTAAAACATGTCATGAAACCATAAAAATCCTAGAGGAAAACATAGTAAAATTTCAGACATCTCTCATAGCAATGTTTTTGCCAATATATCTTTTTGGGCAAGGAAAGAATAAACAAATGGGACTACATCAAACTAAAAACCTTTTCTGCAGAAAAGGAAACCATCAACAAATGAAAACGGAACCCACTGAATTGGAGACATATTTGCCAATGATACCTCGGATAAAAGGTTAATATCCTAAAACACAAAAATACAAACCAATTAAAAAATGGGCAAAGGACCTGCATAGACAGTTCCCCAAAGAGGGCATACAGATAGCCAACAGACAGATGAAAAACTGTTTGATGTCACTAATTATCACGGAAATGCAAATTAAAACCACAATGAGATATATCACCTCACACCTGCCAGAATGACCATCATCAATAAATCAACAAACAAGTGCTGATGAGGATGTGGAGAAAGGGGAACCTTTTTGTACTGTTGATGGGAATACAGATTGGTGCAAACACTGTGGAAAGCACAATGGAAATACCTCAAAACATTAAAAATGGGTCTGCCTTTTTACCCTGCGATCCCACTTCTGGGAATATATCCAAAGAAACCCAAAATACTAATTTGAAATAACATAAGCACCCCTATGTTCAGTGCAGTGCTATTTACAATTGCCAAGATAAATGCATTCCCCCTCTAGTCCTAAAACAATACGACTCTGTGCTAACCTGGTAAAGTAGATCAGAAAATGCTGAGAGGTTCAGCTCAAGATCCTAAACTAGGGAATTAAACCCTGAGGATAATGATTTAAAATGTCTTTCTCTATAACAAAAGTCTGTATCTAAGATTATCAACAATAAATTAACATAATTTCTGATAATAAAAATTTGTCACTGACTCAAAATTTTAATAGGTGTGAAAGAATATATGCTGAGTGGAGAATTCACTTGGCTATTTGAATATTTGAGCTCAGTAGGAATGGAGTTATTAAAAGTACTACCCAAAACAGATCATGGTTTCCATGCTGTCCATTTTATATTCAAAGGAGTTGATGATCTCTGAAGGTACTGTGATTTTTATGGTTTTATGCTTCTGTGATCTTTTGCCATCCTATGATATGTATTTAAAATTGAGTTCATCAAGTAAAACTCCTTTTTCAATAGAGGTGTATTGAAGACTTGCTCGTCCACTACCTATGACTGCTGACCCAACAAAATAACCAATTGAGCATTCTGACTTTTCACTTTTCAAGCAAATATTTGACATCATATTGGTAAACTTTTAATCCCTCTGAATTAGTTTTCTTATCTCTAAGTTTGCTATTACCTATATATCTTTTAGAAGGGTTCTAAGTAATAACAAAAATATCTCTTCTTGAAGTATTTTGGAACAAGGAAGCATATAGGAGACACTGTTAGTGACTTTTTTTTTTTTTATAAATCCTCATACTTCTGTGAGGAGTATATCCTTGATATTCAGGTGAAAGAGGATTATACAGCCAAGCAGTGAGCCAGAGTGTTTCAATATAGCTTATGGAACTATAGCAAGAGTTTCTTTTCTGATTAGGGTTACTCTTTACTGAGAGGTGCTCTTGTTAGAAATAATCTCAGAAACAGACTTAAGAATTCTTTTTAGGAAAATAAAAATAGTTAAAATATGGTAGCTCTCACTATAAGCCTATGAAACTAAGTTATAATGAGTCAACATCTATGTAAGAAGTTAGCCTTAATATTTTTGCCTTGTTTGAAAAAAATGAGACACAAACAATTTAAACTTTTGAAGGATAATTTTCATCTTTATATGTATATTATAAATGTTGGCTAAAATATTCTAGGCATCTGCATGCTCTTTTTAATGTAAAATTAATATAAATTTGGTATTTGATTTTTAATTGAATTTTGAACAAATTTTATTCATATATTTCTCTATGTTTATTTAGAATAAACAATGTAAATAATATCTAGAATTTTAAGACCCTCAAGATGGTTAATATATATTGAGATTTAAATCTGAACTGTGAAATGTTTAAAATCAGTAATTGATTATGTTCACCATGCCACATTAGTTGTTCTGGTTAAATAATATATTAAGCAGTAATTTGTTTTATAAAAATATCAATTTTCTTTGTTAACTAACCTTATTTAAAATAGAAATAATAATAGAATAACATTTTTAGCAAATAATACATTTAAAATTTTTCTATGATTGATTTAACTAGTGAATAATACTGTGAGGTATGAATTCTAATTTAAAATTCAAAAATTATTTTATTTTATTTAATTTACATATCTTTTATTGTTCATTGTGCCAATTTCCCCCATGGCTCTCCCCTGCCCTGTCCCCACTGGGTCCCACAGTCAATCTCCACACTGTTGCCCATGTCCATGGGTCATTTATACATGTTCTTTGTCTAGTCTCTTCCCCTTCTTTCCTCCCTTATCCACCTCCCCGCTCCCCTCTAGTCCCTGTCAGTCTGTTCCTTGTTTCCATGCCTCTGCTTCTATTTTGCTAGTATGTTTGTTTCATTGATTAGGTTCCACTTATAGGTGAGATCATATGGTATTTGTCTTTTGCCACCTGGCTTATTTCACTTAGCATAATACTCTCCAGTTCCATCCATGCTGTTGAGAAGGGTAGGGGCTCCTTCTTTCTGCTGTGTAGAATTCCATTGTGTAAATGTACCACAGTTGTTTGATCCACTCATTTACTAATGGGCACTTAGGCTGTTTCTAGCATGTGGCTATTGTAAATAATGCTGCTATGAACATTGGAGTGCATAAATTCTTTTGAATTGGTGTTTCAGGATTCTTAGGGTATAATCCTAGCAGTGGAATGGCTGGATCAAGAAGCAATTCCATTATCAGTTTTTTGAGGAAGTTCCGTACTGTTTTCTACAGTGGCTGCACCAGTCTACCTTCACACCAACAGTGTACTAGGGTTCCCTTTTCTCTACAACCTTGCCAGCACTTGTTTGTTGATTTATTCATGATTGCCATTCTGACCAGTGTGAGTGATATCTCATTTGCATCTTTAATGGCTAGTGATGTTGAGCATCCTTTCATATGCCTATGGGGCCTCTTGTACTTCTTCCTAGGAGAAGTGTCTCTTCGGGTCCTTTGCCCATTTTTTAATTGGATAGTTTGTCTTCCTGGCATTGTCATATGAGTTCTTTATATATTCTGGAGAACCAACATCTGTCTGAGACATTATTGGCAAATATGTTTTCCCATACTATTGGTTCTCTTTTCATTTTGCTGGTGTTTTCTTTAGCCATGCAGAAGCTTTTTAATTTGATGTAGTCTCATTTGTTTATTTTTTCCCTTTATTTCCCTTGCCCTAGAGGATGTATAGAAAATAATTTTAAAAGAATTTCACGGTTTGCCAACATTCAAATAGGTAAAATATGTGCAATTCAGTATTTTGCACTGCAAATACAGTGTTCCATTTTCACATCTAAACGTCTTTGCTTTCTTCTTTGCTTTAGTAGCACTGATTGCAGCCATGGCACCTGTTCACAGTGCTGCAAAAGGGGAATCAGCCAAAAGAATGGTGGTGATCATCTGCAAGTCACCACTTACTGTAAAAGAATAGTAGTCAATGTTCCATTTCTTTAAATAATTTTTGGCCTCTTAAATTCTACTCCTTAATACATTTTCTTCTCTAATTTTCATTTACATTTTCAGGTTGGAAAGCCATCTTTGAGGAAGTTGCCCTGAGGTTGATGAGGAAAGAAAACCGCCTGGGTTTAGTTATCATGCATGCACTGCACCCTCCTTAGCTAAGGTTCTTATGCAATTATCAAATAAATTATGAAAATAAGTTCAAACAGTCTCAAATAAACATTAAAATTACAAAGTTTTGCAACATCTTTAAAACAGGTTATGTATCATAATAAATATAAACTCATAAATCTATAACTATAAATAGATTTAAATGCATAATACAAATATTTTTGCATTAATTCTTGCTGCCCTACTATTTTTATAATTCTATTTTTACAAGTTCTTCTAGAGATCCCTCCCTATATATTTTACTATCATTCCAGAATGTATATTTGGAAGACCAAATTTTTTGCTGCAGCATATTTGGTATGTGGATATCAGAATGATTACCTTAATTATCCCATGTCAATAATATGTATAGTTTCAATAGTTTTTTTAGAGAAAATTCTTGGCCAATACTGCAGATTCCCTCAACATTTTGAGCTTATGTTATTATACTGGTCTATGATATGTAGTGTTTTGGGAGAATGAAGACCAACTTCTATTGAATACCCACCATTTCAAAGTGGTATCCTAGGAATATTTATTTCCTAAAGTTAATTAAATTGTTTCAATGTTACAAGTGAGGTAAGTGTAAGAATTATATTTTATATAATAAAAAATACATTGAGGTCTCTCTTTACCAATGCCTCATTTTCAATAATATCATGGCCTTCTTCCTCTTTCTACAACTTTGCATGTGGCCAAGATGATTTATAATTGTTCTAAATGTTCAAATTATGTCCCTACTTCAAAGTTTACCTTATATCTGATTTGCTTCATAAGTTGTTCATAATTTTAAAATGAGTGGATTTATTATCTTACATTATATGTTTGCTTAAAACGCATTACTTTATATGTTTGCTTAAAATTGAAACTTTATAAAGTACAAATACGTTGAAGGCATGGCAATTGTTTTGTTCTTCATTGAATCCCTCAGACCAGGTACACACCAGTATAGGAAGAATAGGTATTGTACATGTATTGATGAAAGAGTTCTTGAGTTTAGATCACTCCAGAATTACTATAAATATTAATAATCTTTGAAAAACATATACTATAATTTTATACCATGTTTCTAAATATCACAAGGTGCCCCTAATTTGGGAGGTACTCTGAATGCTGACATGATGAACAGCATAGGATATGTGTGGTAAATCAACTCTTTGTCCACTTAGAAGTTTATCTTCAACAATCCCTAGGAAAGATATAGACATGTTTCACTTTTTAAATATTTTATTTCTGTATTTGTTTTTATTTTTTTAAAAATAAACTATACCTTCTGACTCAGCACTTGGAGGAAAGATATTTTAAGGCAGGGAAGATCTTATTCCTTTATCTATTCTTCACTAAATTGTCCCACCAGTTTATTGCTCTGAATTGAAATTTTATATCAGAATCTTCTAATTATTGAATATGTATACAAAAAGTGCTCCTGAGATACATATGCTTAGGTTAATACATATATATTACAACTCTGGTGTGGCTCAGTGACTGAGCACCAGACTGTGAACCAACGGGTCATGGGTTTGATTCCCATTCAGGGCACATGCCTGGGTTGCGGGCCAGGTCCCAGCATGGGGTGTGCAAGGGCAACCACACAATGATGTTTCTCTCCATCTCTTTTTCCTTCCTTTTCCCTTTCTGTAAAAATAAATAAATAAAACCTTAAATATACATATATATTACAGATAAAATTTAGTGTTTCATACAAATTGTTCATGAAAATTCATAAGAACCTGGGATAAAAACTCTTGGAATATAACATTATTAATGGATATCTGAACAAGCTGGAACTTCATAAATAATATTTTTAAAATTCCCATATCATCCCCTTGCCAAAATTCTGTATAAATGAGAATTACTTTTGTTAAGTTGAACTATATAGGAAAGGTATCCCTACTTCCTATCCTTTTAAGTTTTTTTATAAGATTAGTTTTTTTTACTCAACTCTGAAATGTATTTTCATTTCTAAAGGCTGAGAACTTCCACTATTTTGTAAAAATCAGAATGTAGCAGACTCAGAGAATTATGTTGGGTCATTATATCCAAGTGTTGATGACCAGGAGTTTTTGATTCACGCAGTTCAGGTTTGAAGTGATTTTTACAGGAGTGTATCAGCAATATAACTATTGACAAGTTAGTAAATCTATCAATTTTCTATAAATCTTTAATAACAACTTTTTGTTTAAAAATTGAGTAAAGAACTTAATATTATACAAATTAAAAGATGTAATTAATTAAAAGTAATGACTAGAACCTAATTATTGCTCATTAGTATTTGCTTTAATAAATTATTCGCTATAACATCTTGTACAAGAAAAAGTTTTAATATATGCAGATTTAAGGCCATTTCATTATTTTGAAGTCTTCATAATTTTTGCTACTACTTTAGAATATTAAATTACTGTTGATCTAAAAGTCAAAATACTTTCCTATCATTTATATTCCTATTGCAAATTATGTTGAGCATTACTATTATTTTGACATCCAAAATGTATTAAAAACTTAGATTTCTTAAATGTGAGTTCTAACACATATCAGGCGATAGAAAAACATAAGAGGGAAATAAATCTTATATTCAGAAATTGTTTTTTAAATTTTTTGTTAAATTTATTGGAGTGAAATTGGTTAATAAAATCATAGAAGTTTCAATTGTACATTTTATGTACTAAATATAAATTAGTATTCAACTCTATCAAAAATATGAAAGCACATAAAATTTTGTGCAAATTATTTGTGTGAGATTTAATATTCTCAAAAAATTTAAATACACAGATGGCCAAAGCACTTATGATTTTGGGGAAGTCTGGCTCCCTAAGGCCTCAGGGTGTGCTGAGCTTTGCTTGTCAGAATGGTGTCAAGTCTGTTAAGACAGCTTGGCCCATTTTGACAGAACTTCTTTGTAAATTAAAGATAGCAAAACAAAGGGAGGGGAAACTTGAATTCTATCGCCAGCCTTCAGTGAACAAAACCATATTTCTCACTCCTTTGTTATTTGAAAAAAAATATTTTCAATGTTTCATATAAAATTACATTATATACAATAGTAAAAATGATGTTGACCACATTTACTATTTTGTGAGATTTATAAGTTTGATATCAGAAAAGTATATTTGTATTTTGCATCCACCAATTCTTACCTGTATGGCTGGAGGCTCTTTGAAAGAATATTTAATTGAACTCAAAATATTATGAGCTTTTGTTAATATTGTAGAACTCAACTGAAAGTATTTACCAGAACATTTAACAAGTACTTAAAAAGCAGGGTGTAAGTTTGTATAAATTGGTGTTGTTTCTATTATTGTCATTATGGATATACTGAAATCTTGAGTAAGAGTTTTATTTATCATAATTGGTTCATAGAGAATTGATGATGACCTGAATGTTATACTGGGAAAAAAAGTGTTAAACTAATTTATAAAGAATATCTATATATATTTGCACCCGATGTTAAGCACTGTGTACATATTACATCATTAAAATGGTCACCATTTTACAGACAAAAACCATAAGCTTAAAGGTTAAATTCCAGTTTAATTTTTATACTCATAGAAAATATTCAACCCAACATTTGAACCTAGGCCTGTCTGCAAAGCTTCATTTCATGTCCCATTGTGTTTGGATTCAGAAGTACATTAAGAATTCTGAGTTTTGGGAAATTTTACTCCTGATAAGATCATATCAGATAAGGTATGTTTAGTTTATAGTCTCAACTTTTTGAAAATTGATATTTTTGAAAATGGATGTCAATAGTTGACAATTTGGTTATTATATCAATATTACAGAAAGAATATATTCTATTAGCATTAATAAATTTGATGCTAGAATTGTTTACTGATAAAATGATCTTATATAACCTTGCATGAGACTATTTTTATATGTTATTAATAATTTTAACAAATTTATTACAGAAGTAATGTGAATCATATTTAAAATCCAACTATTATGGCAAATGGCAATCTGAACAATTTTCAAAGTAAATGAATTGCTAAAACTACAACTAATAATGCAATTGCTAAAATAACACACAACTGACACTAGTGATTTCAAGTCATTTGTGTGAAATAGTTGAATTTCTAAATCTGATACTAAAAATATTGATGCTTTTCACATAAAATAACATAATGTTAGGTACAGGGACAGGGGTGGGGGAAAGTGGTGGTGGGAAAATGGAGACAACTGTACTTGAACAATAAAAAATGTCACATTAGTTTCCTATTTTATATCCTTTTGTGAGAATTAACAATAAAAATTATGGTATGATAAATTTTATTTTGTGCTATATCCTTACCTTATGAATTACCAATCTACAGATCTGATAAGGTCAACACATAAGTTAATTAACTTTTTGAGTTATCACTTAATTAAGCTAGATAATAAAGAACTACAGGTGGAACAAAGAAATTATTGACCAGAGTCAAAGATAAAAGTAAAAGCTTTTGGAATATAATTATTTGTGCAGTATTTTATACTCCTCCAGTGTCTTAAAGTACAGTTTCATATTTTAACTGAGTGTGTGTGTGTGAGTGTGTACATGCAGTTGTAAGACAGGTTAAGATCACCCCAATGCTCTCATTGTTAATGCTATCTTTAATTCTTTTTCTTTATATGGTCTCTGCATTTCATACAAAGTATTTAGAGATGGGGATACCTTTTGCAGGAGTTTTAATGTACAATGTTAATAGTTAACATGCAATAGTGAAAATATTTTAGTCTGATGAACTTACACTGTAAATAAAATTTTCTAGATTTTTCTTTTAAAGAATATTTGCACAGTGATCTAGATTTCCTACAGACTAAAAAAGAAAGAAACTAAGATTAAGAGTCTATAGAGTTATGTATGTTGTCCAGTACTCACCCTTTCTAGAGGCATTAATAATGTATTTCTTTTTAATTTTTATTGTTATTCGATTACAGTTGTATGCCTTTTCTCCTCTTCCCTACCCCCCACCCCAGCTGAACCCACCTCCCTCCCCCACCCCCACCATCCCCCCACCCCGATTTTGTCCATAATAATGTATTGAACCAGTAGTGTGCAACTAGGGATACGAACCAAACCTTTGTGCTGGAATGCACTCTTCAAGATACCTGCATGGCTCCTCCTTTCAAGTCTGTTCTTGAATGGAGCATTATCAGATAAGCGTCTTGTGAATGCTCTGTTCAGATTATCCCCTTTTCTGTCTCTACTCCTTAACCTTGTTCTATTTTTGTTGTAACTCATACCAGCTAACAAAATATGTGCTATTGTTGATGATGATGATGTATGTTTGTTTATTATTGATTTCTCTCACTAGAACTAAGTCCACAAGGCCAGAGACTTTGTTTGTGTTAATTCTCTCTCCCAAACCCTGCTACAATTATGCTCTCAAATTTTTGTTGGGTATTGAATGACATGATACAGGAAACATAAAGCAAACCCCAACATAGTTAAATAATAAATAAATTAGTATAAGTATTAAAATATTTGTACACAAAGAAGTATTTAATTAAAGACAAAAGTATTATTATAGTTATAGCTATGAAAGTTCTAACTTGAATTTTATTATTACGGTCTTCTGAGGAGTTCCTCCTGACAGAAATCTGTGATGTTAAGAACATTGACAATACAGTTTTGTAACAATTCACACTTGGCAGTGAGGCACAGAGGTCAGTGCATAAAAAACACAAAGCCGGTCAGGGAGAGGGAGATTCGATTTGCCTTTTTTCCCGTGGAACAGGACAGATGTTGAGGAAGTGGCTTAGATTCACAGCCATGCCTCTGAGATGTGTGGTGGGTTTCTGAAAGGTTTGGCAGACTTAGGTGGGATTCTAAAAGGTCATTTTGATTTATCAATTAGTTACCAATGAATTAATCAATTAATTGTTCCATGTTCTACTGATTATGTCTTTCAGATCATTAACAAAATCCTCCTTTTTTTCCTATCTATACATCCACTAGTATGTTAGCTTATGATGGACTGTTAAATAGATAAGTGCAATTCACTTATTTTTGAAGATTTTATTTATTTATTTTTAGAGAGGGGAAAGGAGGGAGAAAAAGAGGCAGAAAAATATCATTGTGGGAGGGAAACAATGATCAGTTGCCTCTCGCTCGCCCCCAACTGGGGATCTGGCATAAAACCCATGCATGACCTGACTTGGAATCAAACCTGTGATCTTTTGGTTCGCAGGCTAGCACTCAATCCAGTGAGCCACACCAGCCAGGGCAGCCTTGTGATCTTCTACTATACCTGCTGCTCTGCTTCCAGAATGATCTTCCTTATATTCAAAACACATATTGCTACTTCAGAATTCAAGTTTTCTCAAAGCATTCATTAATAAGATGCTTTACTATTTTTGTTGTTAATAGTGATTATCTGTCTCCCGCAACCCAGACTAAAAGAAAAGGATTATTTTTGACTGTTTGGTTTCCTGATGTACCCATACTTTATATATTCTGGGTATATATTTATTGAATGAAAAACAACAAATGTCAAAGAATTGTGTGTAGTGTTTCATTTATTTCTGATCAGACCTAGGACCATAAGCCTGACAGTGATTTTTAACCTTGTTTTCCCTTGTGTAACAACTCTTCAATCTGCTTTTACCTCTTGTCTTCTCTTTCTTGGTCACATCTTCCCTCTCCCTCCATACCTCCACCCAGCGGCTGCACACACACAAACCTGCACTGATATTAGTAGCCCATCCCCCTCCTTCTGTTTCCAGGATGACACCCTATTTTTTTCTTAATATTTTATTTATTTATTTTTAGAGACAGGGGAAGGGAAGGAGAAAGAGAGGGAGAGAAACTTCAATGTGTGGTTGCCTCTCATGTGCCTCCACTGGGGACCTGGCCTGCAACCCAGGCATGTGCCCTGACTGGGAATCAAACTGGTGACCCTTTGGTTCACAAGCTGGCACTCAATCTACTGAGCCACACCACCCACGGGACACCCTATTCTGAGCATCTATTATTTAGTAAGCACACATAAGGCATAAAATTCATAGTAATATTTAGGAAGTAGCAAGTAAGTGAATGTTACTGGAGCTTAAACAAAGGGAATAGAGAGGGAAGGCAAAACTATACAGTTATGAAAGTTCTTGTACATCCTATTAGAAGTGGGAGAGAAAAGAGAGTGAAAGGGAGGGAGCGGGGACAAAGAGAGACACACAGATGCTGTACTGGGATAGGGCTGGATTGTTACCAAAGTCTCCTGAATAACCTCTTTGCTTCACAGGGTCCTCATTGTTGTGTATTCTTTTATCACTTGACTGGTTCTTTTTGTCAAGAGTTTTACCTAGTCAAATGGGGCCTTTGAAATATTAAACTAGTTTTAAGATATAAATAGATATTTGAGACACATTCAATGAATAGGAGGAAAAGGGTAAAAATATACTTAAGCTTTCTCTGTCTGTTTCATTTTTGGACACAGCTGTGAGCAGTTAGGAGAAGCAAAGGCGAGATATGAGGTAGAGGTTGATATTGTATAAAGTAGCCCCCCCTTTTCACTTTCTGTGGTTTCAATTACACATCATCAACTGCAGTTGAAAAATATTAAATGAAAAATCATAGAAATAAGTAATTCATAAGTTTTAAATTATGGGCCATTCTAGGAAATGCAGTAGAATTTCATTCCATTTTACTCTGACCCACACAGGACATGAATTGTCCCTTTGTCCACCATAGCCACCCTGTATGTGCTCCCAGGGTGTTAGTCACTGAGTAGCCATCTCGGCTATCAGATCGACTGTTGTGGTATCTCAGTGCTTGTGTTCATGTACTCCTTATTTTACCTAAAATGGCCCCAGAGTACAAGAGTAGTGATGCTGTCAACTTGGATATGCCAAAGAGAAGCCATAAAGTGTTTCTTTTAAGTGAAATTATATTTATGTATAGGAAAAAACTAGTATGTATAGCGTTCAGTACCATCTGTGGTTTCAGGTACCCACTGGGAGATCTCGGAAAGTATACCCTTTGGGAAAGAGGTGACTATGGTATATTATTAGTTTACCTTTTTTGAAATTTATAACATTTAAGTCTCTTTGGGTATATAATGTCACCCTCTAGAAAAATCTTGATTCAATTCAACTAACATCAAATCACATTCACATATACTCTTATTAAAGAAAACAGGAAGCTGGGGTTGGTGTAGCTCAGCGGACTGAGTGCCAGCCCGTGAACCAAAGGGTTGCAGTTTGATTCCCAGTCAGGGTACATGCTTGGGTCCTGGACCAGGTCCCCAGTAGGGGGCACATGAGAGGCAACCACTCATTGATGTTTCTCTCCCTCTCTTTCTCCTTCCCTTCCCCTCTCTCTGAAAATAAATAAATAAAATATTTTTAAAAATGAGACAAAAAAAGAAAACTGAGGAATAGTAATCTAGATACTCATCAATGAATGAGTATCATGGCTCTGAATGAACTTGAGAGCCATGTTTTCATTGAGATGAGAGAACAAGAATGAGAAATGGGGAAAATGGCATGGAAACAGGAATCAGAGAGAAGAGGCATTGAAATTTATGGAACTCCTATGACAACCTTCAAGTTTTATGATTCTTTGCTAAGGCTGGCTCTAGATATAACACAAGATAGGCTTTTGCTCAATGTAACAAAAAAAAGGATGAATTTTTCAGGCAGGTATTTTTGTTTAACCTATATGGAAGACTAACACAGGATTCTGTATTCTTCTATAAATGGTACGTTGATTTGAATTTAAGTTTTTCTTTCCCCAGTCATCTCACTAATGATTGAAGGAATACAAAATTTTCTTTGTCAGAAAGAAAAGAAACTTCATATTTCTCTTTTTAATGAAAGGAATACAAAATGAGATTGAACTGAACTGAAAGATGATATATGTGAGTAGAATGAACATAGTGAGAAAGGAGATGACATGTCTTAAAAGTACTTTTAACCAGATAATTCTATCATTAAAGAATAAGCTTGTCTGAATGTGGTATGTGTATGTATTTTTCTAGCCATAATCATACTATGGAAGTTTTTGCAATAGTTGACATCTTTCTAATGTAAAACTTACTGCCTTTGTCAATGGAATGAAGCTCTAGCAGAAACATTTGACCAATGTTTCAAATCCTTACCTGTGAGGGACGTCCTAAATGACTGAAGAACTAATGTAGTAATGAATGGTACAAAAACAATGTTACTGTGAAATTGAGGGCAGTTATTAATTTGTTACAGTTGAATGCATATGCCAGAAAGTGCTATTTATGCAGGCCATTCAAGGAGAGAGAGAGATCACTCAGCCGGAGGGAACATAACTGTGAAATAGTTCTTAAACAAGATCTGTTCTTGCATACAACACAATGTCACTTTCACGTTGATATTCAGGAGGGAAAAAACAGAAAAACTTTAATAAATTTCTTTCAGCTTTTCTCCAAATATTTTACATTAAAGAGTAGCAATAAGAGAAACTTCCCACCTTCCCACCTTATTTCTCCTCATGTACACAGGAGTAAGTACTTGGAAATATGCGACACAAGGTTGGCATTCTTATACTTACATGCTGGGATTTCTTATATGCCTTTGAGCTTTTAAGTACTGAATAATTAAAATATGCATTGCCATTTTTGACATTTAAATGTCTATTTAAAATTCACAGCTTCATTGGTTTTAAATTGTCTAGACAAGAATCATCCCCTGATTAAAGAATTATTCTACCCCCAATCTGTTTTACTTCACTCTAATTTGAATATAGGGAAGCTTATTTTACACGCCATAAACGGTTTTCGTGTAAAGTTGTATATTTGGAACATCATGTTGGAAAAGTACTGCACTTGCACAGTGATTGGAGAATGAATCAGACCTAAATCTGTATCCTAACCCTGCCAGTTTCACAGACTCTCACTCTGCTTTGGCTTTTTGTTTTATTTTGTTTTGTTTTTAAGTATTCACAGTGAATTTTAGGCAAAATTCTCAAGAAACAATATTCTTACATATCAGTAGTGTCTTCATTTCCATGTTGGCTAATTCTGTATAGAAAACACCAAGGACTCTCCTTTAATTGTGTGATGATTATGATGTTTCCAGTAAAAATTAAAAATTGCAAAAAATTAAAATATATACTTTAGAGGACTATGCATTTCATTATGCATTATTAAGTAGTCTTAATTATTTCACATTATTTCATAGAATTAATAGTCATGAAAATTTTGTTGTCTTAAAACCTGTACAAATAAATCTATCAATATATGTTAAGAGATAATTATTTCAAAAGTCAGTCTATTTACAGTAGAAAAATACTGAGTTATTTAAAGTCAGTTGAAAATTCATATTTGTCAATGTCTTAGATCTAGGAAGTAGAAATACAAGATGCAAGTTGTAGTAACTTGTTATCATTTAAGAACCATTAGATCACTTTAACAATTTTGCTTTAATTAAGAATAACTAAGAAAAACCCCAATAAGTTTCTATTTGAACAGAAGCTGTTTATTATAGCTATTGGGATAATGTCATATTTTTTAATGAGATGTAATTCTACATGTGAGTCAAAATATAAATATGTTGAAATTTTGCGTGAAGCCCTAGGCACATGATGTAATTAAAATTCAAAACAGTGTTTTGTCCTAAGGCAGATGTTTTGCTTTATGATGAGCAAGCACATCCTCTAAAAAATTGGTCCAGGTAAGAGAATTTGTCCCCTAGTAAATAGAGTTATCTGAGATGTGAGCCAAGTAAAATAATTCCTTCTTTTGAAGAGGTAATCTTTTTTAAAAACTGAGAACTAACAGAAAGTAAATTTAAATACTAATTTTAAAGACTTTTAGAATTCAACACGGAAAAATGACCTGAGAAAATTAGAAAATGTGAATTCAAAGATAGAAGAAATTATATAAAAGTATGAAAGTAACAGAGTAAGATTGAACCTTGGGAGCATAAGGTAGAAAAAAGGCAAAAGCCTAAGGAGGAGACAGGTATTGGTGCTCTCTAAAGCCTGCTTGTAATTTCAATTCCCACAGTTTCCTTCCTGATCGTCAATACTTCTGAACCATTTTACCAGAAAATTCCTTGTGACTTTATTTATTTATTTAGGGCATTCCTGTGGGAAATTAAGGGACTTAGAAGCGGAGAAGTTCAGTTGGTAACAACATAGTACCTGAAGCCAGGAAAGGAGAGATAAAATGATTGTGACAAAGGGCAAAACCCAGCAGACACAAGGTTAGGAGGGAGGCACTTGCATAATTTCCCCAGTTTGCATCCCATTGCAGAGTGAAAACATTACGAGTCATCCAGAGATTCTGCAACTGGGTGCGGTGTGGAGACATTGCAAAGTACCTGTATTACCTGAAGCTATATTGCTATTATTTTATTCAAGATTAAGAGGTTCATTCACATTAGTAGCAGTGTAGGAAATATGTTGAAAAGTTGGTCATAAGAGGAAAAGGGGGGAAATTGGCATGACTGAGACTGAGGTTCTGGCTGATCACACTACAGCAGTTGACGTTATGGGGATTATTTACACTGCATTGCAGGTAATGGAATTTGGCTATACATACAGATCAAACACAAGGCGTTGCTGTAAAGTTTGTCTTTAGGAAAGACTTTATTTCAAACTTACATGCCAAAATGACCCTACGGCAAGGCAGAACAGAATATAAGATTCAAACTTCTTAAGTCACATTTGTATTTACATTTTTTCCCAACAAAGCTACATAAAACACTCTCTGAAACCCTCCTTAATTAACTCAACAAGAAATTAATAAAATTTTGAACATACATAAAATACCACAGATTGAAATGTTTTTTGCCACTGGTGTACAAATGTGATAAACACAAAAATTACAAAGCCAAAATAAGGCTCGTGGTTTCTCCCAGAATGTGAGATGGCAAGTCTCTAAAAAAGTATCTTCATTCTAAGTCCACTCAGGTCAGGTCAAGGTGAGAGAAAAATAAATGGAACTCTCTTTTTTACATTTAATTTTAATTCCCCCTTTGTTATGTACATTTTTCTTCCTTTTGTCTGTTTCTTTGTGCTTATAAAAGGCCTTCTTGGTCAGGTAGTAATTTTTAATGTTAGTATTTTAACAAAGTTGTAAAGTTTTTTCTTTGTTCCCTCTGATTTCTGAATGTTCACCTGGCATTAAGATTCTGCCCAATTTATTTGGAGTCAATAATGCAACTTCATGAGTTGTGAGCACTAGAATATTACCTTCACGCACTAATTAATTGAATATGGTAATGAGGGCATGACTACAAAGTCAAAGGATAAGAAAATAAGAAATAAGGCAATTTATTTACTGGTGCATAAACAGTGCAAGCAGTTTTTATTGTCTCTAAAACAATTGTTTTGAATAGGTATATTATACATATTTAAATGGTATATCATAAGAAGATCCATTTTATTTTACTTTCTCCATTAAAAGCACAATGGTAATGCCTTAAAGCTAAGATATCAAGCTAAACTCTGTGACTATTGTATAATCCATGTTCTAAATTACTGTTAAAAATGGTTAATTTGTTTCACCTTATGTTTCAAAAGTTTCAATTTTGTTTTTTGAACATATACTATGGCACTTTCTAATAGAAATGTTTATACTATAAACTATAGTAGAAAAAGTTTCTTGAACATCACTGCTACAATTTAAGGGTAAGACAATGTGTCATTAAGAAATACTTCTTAATAATTATACAATGGTTTTAGCAGTCAAATGTAATAGCTCCAAAAATTCCAATAATCAATAGTACCGCATGTTACGTTTTATTTTTATTTTCTTGAAATAGTTACTGTCTGCTTAACTAAAGAGGTCTTTGTTTATGCTATCCAACCCACACAAATAACAAATAACATCAGTGACCCTGTAACTACAAATAAATAAATAAATAAGTAAGTAAATACATAAATAAATGAATATTTTTTGTTTGATGCTTGATAAATTCCCTCACATTTTAGGACATTTTTTTCATGCAAAGTTGAAGTAGGCTTATAACATATGTAAACTATATCATGAAAATGTGTATTACTAGTGTCTCTATACAAAGTTAATAAAGAAAGAAAGAGATTGAGAATTAGGAATTTGGAGTTTATGACAAGTATCACATCTAAAAAACTACTCTTGTATCCAAAGATGTGGTCATGGAAGGTAAGTCCGATGCTTTCCCACAGAATGTTACCTTGGCCCCTGTTGAAGAAAGAATATATTTTAGAAAACTGAACTGATGAAGTATGAGATTTCTGTGGTCTTACTAAATATAATATTTATGGAATATCATTGTAAATATAATTTTTGGCATTTGCATGTTAATTTGCAGTGTGTTATTTTTTTTAATCCTCTAAGGCAATATTATTTCACCAAGAGTTGCCATTTTCAACATAAGGAAGGAAAGGTGAAAGGATTCACATTTAAATTTACACAATTTCCTAATAATGCTTGATTAGATGAGAATGGGAACAGTGGTTAAATCTAGAAAAATCCCTGTAAGAAGTAAGGATAACTTTTGTATTTTCATAAGAAATATTTGTTATATAGTGATAATCTATCAATTTATCTATCATCTATCTATCTATCCATCTCTTTACAATACCACATAATTAATTCTTTACTTCCCTAACTACAGCTATTGTAAAAATAACCTCTTGTGTAAGGTAAGTTCTTTAAGTACCTTGATTTGTATCACTCATTTTCTCTATTCCGTTGTTTATTTTTCTCTAACCTACTGGCCATCAGGTTACTTTCCATTTTGAAATCGACCTGTGAAAATTTCCAATCTCATATTTGTGATTAAAAATATAAGTGGCAATCACTGTGTAAAATAATTCTGTTTCAAAAACTGAGTTTTTAAGATGAAATTGTCTAAGAAAATTTCTTTTCTATATTTTTTCACTTATTCAAATATGGATAAACTGACTTTTCAGAAAGAAATCATATAACATTATTATTTCACAGAAAGCACAGCCTAATGCAGTAACTTGAGGCTTCTGCATCTAAAGCAGTAATTCATAAAACGTGTAATGTACATCTGAATCACCTGGGGGTGCTTGTTAAGCATGCAGATTCTGGGACCCAGCTTCATAGTCATTGAAGCAGAATTTCTGAGAGAAATGTTTTGTGCAGATAAATATGGAACATGCTTTGGCAAAAACTTAGCTATCTAAATGAAACCATCTAGCCTCTTAAAAACTGCATATTTACATTCCTTCTGTGTTCTTGGAAACTCATCTTGAAATTCAGAATGCAACAAAATTAGCCAGTTTTCTTTTCTTTAAAAAGGGAACTAACGTTTGTCAAAAAGCTGGAAATTGGAAGAGTAGAATTCAAATGCAGATCTGTCTGGCTCCCAAATTTGTGCACTTTCTGCAGCAATATGAACATCGATTTTAGTTTAAGAGTCTCTTGCATGAATATATAAATTATTCTGGTATCTTTAGTTGTAGAATCACATAGGGAAAAAAGCAGAAAATGTGGAGTTAGATTTTGCCTACAATTAAGTTTCAGCCTTCACTGTAACATTAGATTACAATTTGAAAAATTAAATGAATTAAAATCCTACATTCTTACCCTCCAACACTGATGATTTTTATATATTAAATTTCTTAACATTTTATTTTCCCAAATTAATTATTTTCCTAAAGGTTTACTTTTTAAAATTCTTTTGTGCTTTAAGTCCTGCCTTAATTTTGCATTCATTTGTTCTCAGACTTTAATTCTTAACTCTAGAATATTTTACTTAAAAAAAAGAATAGAAACAAAGAAATGTGGGTAAAATATTGTGATGCACTTAATTTTCTTTGTAATTTTAAAGTACTTTATTTACAGAAGGGTTGCAAAAAGAGTATGAAAAATTCCCGTATGCCCTTTACCTCAATTTCTCAACTGTTAAGTATTTTATTACATTTACTTTAGCATCTTCTCTCTTTCACTTTTTAAAAAGATGTTATTTATTTATTTTTAGAGATTGGGGAAGGGAGGGAGAAAGAGGGAGAGAAACATCAGTGTGTGGTTGCCTTTCACATGCCCTCTACTTTCTGGGAACCTGGCCAGAAACCTAGACATGTGCCCTGACTGGGAATCAAGGGGCAAAATTGTGCTTTGCAGGCCAGGACTCAATCCACAGAGCCACACCAGCCAGGGCTCTTTCTCTCTTTCTTGCTCTCTCTCTCTCTCTCTCCCCACTTCCCCATATATGCTCTGGGATGAGTAAGTTTCACATGCCTTATGCAGTCACAGTGCAATTATCAAAATCAGTAAATTAATACAATTCTATAATCTGTAGACACTCTAATTTTATCATGTATTCCACTAGAAGCACATTAATTTATTAGAACCCAGTCATGGGTCACATGATGTATTAGATATCATGTCCTTTTAGGCTTCTTAATTTGGAGAAATTCCTTGGATTTTCTTTGTTGGCCAGGACTTTGACATTTTGAAGATGAAAGAGCAATTATGGCATACATGTCTTATATTATGTGTTTATCTTGGAATACATCATGGATATACATTCAGCTTCTGCTTTTATAGCAAAAGTACCTTAGAATAGCTTTTCAGTTTTCAATGATTCATAAAAAGAAACTCATGATGAAGAATTGCCCTATTATTGATGATATTAACTTTTATTACTTGAGTTAGGTGGGTTTTTGCCAGGTTTCTCCATTGTAAAGTTGCTATTTTTCCTTTGAACTGTCTTGTGGACACTTTTTGACAGAATATTCTCATTCCCATGTTTACTATTTTTATGCTCATAATACATTGAAGATTAATGCTGAAAACAATTATTACTATTTGTTAAGGATATTGTCTGAAAATTATTACTATGATAGTTAAAGTGACAATAATTCCATAATTTCTTTTACATTTTTTACTTAAAAATTAGCCATAATTTAGAGCTTTGCTTCTCTTCTATGCATCACATATCTATTTTTATTTTTTAATATATTTTATGATTATGCTATTACAGCTGTCCCATTTTCTCCCCTTTATTCCCCTCCACCCTGCACCCCTACTCCCATCAGCATCCCCCCTTAGTCCGTGTCCATGGGTCATACATTTAAGTTTTTTGGCTTCCATATTTCCTATACTTTTCTAAACCTCTCCCTGTCTATTTTGTTCCTACCATCTATGCTTCTTATTCTCTGTAACTTTTCCCCCAAGCCCCCCTCACCACTGATAACCCTCCATGTGATCTCCATTTTTGTGATTCTGTTCCTATTCTAGTTGTTTGCTTAGTCTATTTTTGTTTTTGTTTTTTTTAGTCTCTTTGATAGTTGTTAATTTGTTGTCATTTTACTGTTCATATTTTTGTTCTTCTTTTTCTTAGATAAGTCCCTTATACAACATTTCATATAATAAGGGTTTGGTGATGATGAACTCCTTTAATTTGACCTTATCTGGGAGGCACTTTATCTGCCCTTCCATTCTAAATGATAGCTTTGCTGGATACAGTAATCTTGGATGTAGGTCCTTGTCCTTCCTGACTTTGAATACTTCTTTCCAGCCCCTTCTTGCATGTAAGGTCTCCTTTGAGAAATCATCTGACAGTCTTATGGGAACTCCTTTGTAGGTAACTCTCTCCTTTTCTTTTGCTGCTTCTAAGAGTCTCTCCTTCTCTTTAATCTTGGGGAATGTAATTATGATGTGCCTTGGTGTGTTCCTCCTTGGGTCCAGCTTCTTTGGGACTCTCTGAGCTTCCTGGACTTCCTGGAAGTCTATTTCCTTTGTCAGATTAGGGAAGTTCTCCTTCATTATTTGTTCATATAAGTTTTCAATTTTTTGTTCTTCCTATTCTCCGTCTGGTACCCCTATGATTCGGATGTTGAAATGTTTCAAGATGTCCTGGAGGTTCCTAAGCCTCTCCTAATTTTTTTTAATTCTTGTTTATTCATTCTTTTCTGGTTCAATGTTTCTTTCTTCCTTCTGGTCCACACCATTGATATGAGTCCCAGTTTCCTTCCCGTCACTGTTGGTTCCCTGTACATTTTCCTTTATTTCACTCAGCATAGCCTTCATTTTTTCATCTAATTTGTGACCAAATTCAACCAATTCTGTGAGCATCCTGATTACCAGTGTTTTGAACTGTGCATCTAATAGGTTGGCTATCTCTTCATCACTTAGTTGTATTTTTTCTGGAGCCTTGATCTGTTCTTTCATTTGGGTCTTTTTTTTTTTTCTCTGAGCACCTGTCATGTAGTAATGGGTGGATCTTCAGGCGTTCACCAGAATAGGGCAAACCATGTAGCTGCTTTATGGCACTGTATGTGGGGGAGGGGTCTGAGAGGGAACAGTGTTGCGTGCTCAGCTCTCCACCAGCTTTCAGTCATTTCTCCCGCTACCCACAAGCAAACTGAGCCTTTCTGGTGCTGATTCCTCACGTGGGTGGGCTTGTGTATGTTCTAGGACCCTGTGGGTCTCTCCAACGTCCTCTCCTGTGAGGCTGGGAGTTTCTCCTGCTGCCTCAACCCCCACAGGTGTTTTCAGTCAGAGGTTTTGAGGCTTTATTTCCCCTGCGCTGGAGCCCTGGGTTGTGTGGTCTGTCTCGCTCCCCCGTTGTTCATCCTGGTTTATCCACACGCAAATGTGGGACTGCCCAGCCTGCAAGCCACCACCTTCTGCAGTCTGCCAGTGGCAGCCTTTCCACATTCCTCTCCACCCTGCCTGTCTGTCTCTGCCCCTCCTACAGGTCTGGATGCATGTTTCTTCTTTAATTCCTTGGTTGTCGGACTTCCATACGATTCGATTTTCTAGCAGTTCTGAGGTTTTTTTGTATTTAAATTTGTTGTTGCCCTTCTTTTGGTTGTGAGAGGAGGCGCAGTCTATCTACCTATGTCTCCATCTTGGCCAGAAGTCCTTATATCTATTATTTTTATTAATAATGGTGTGATTGTATGAATTCTTATTTTATTTGGTGTGTGATAAAATACCTTGAGTCATATTTTAAGACTATAGAAGAACCATTGAAAAAACATTTATTATTTCATTTTTTACATTTAGGCACCTGATACATTTGGCATGTATTCATATGTATAGTGAAATATATTTTTAATAATTATATTCTATTTGTCCAAAACACTGTCCAGTTTTTCCAGCAGCCTTATTTAAAAGATAATCTGTCATGCTATGATTAGAGATTCTACATTTAAGCTACATTCTTTATTGTGAAAATTGCATATTTGATATATACTCATAATATCTGACCTATTATTAACTATTTATATCTTCTGCATCTTATTTGTATTTTGTGTACTGAGTTTTATAGAGTCCCTGAATTTCCTTTTGCCTAAGAAAGGGATGTCATATTATTTAGTGCAAGGACATTCATCTAAACTGTGATTTATCACTTTTAACCTAAAAAGAGCATCATTTGCATTAGTAAAGTTATTTTGTTTGAATTTTACTTTTTCTAGTACAAGAGAACTATCCCTGCATTTTTATGGTTTTCATCCCCCCTGGTATATCTTTGGAAATCTCTACTTTTAGCCTTCTCTCACCCACTTTAAGTATATCTCTTATCTGAAGCATGTAGTTTCATCTTCGAGTGTGTATGTGTGTGAATCAGATTGGAAATGCTTTTCACAATAAGTGACTTGCACATGTATTTATCTATTGCTACATTTAGTTTCAATTTTTTCAAAAAATTTGATCATATGTGCTATATTATATTTGTCATGTTTCTTTGTCCCTGTAATGTATTTTCATTGTTTTTTAAATAATACTTAACTTTTTTAAGAAATGCTTCCAATTTAATCTATTTACCTTTGTACTCACATCCTTTTTAGTGTACTTACTTCCCTGCTTTAATATTTACCTTTTAGTATCTGGTTTATTAGGTTTCTAAGATATACTTTGAGACATATTTTACTATTCAACAGTCCATAAACTAATTTTACTTTCCCATTACTATCTCCCTTTTATCTCACATCTAACTGTGTAATTTCTACTTTATCAGAATAGGTATTTGCATACTATTCTTCTACTTGTGTCCCCAATTTGTTTAGTATTAGATGGAAAGTTAAAAATAGTAAATGCTCTTCACTCTTTTTGTGTCCATGTTTTTTCCCGTCATTTTCTTGTTGAATGAAGATTGTCCATTAGTAAATTCCTCAACAAAGGCTCAAGGATAAGAAGTTTTCTAAGCTCTTTTGTGTTTAACATTGTTTTTATATAGCTTTGAAAAATACTTAAGAACTGGGGGGAGATATCAAATATTTGGTTGACACTTAGTTTCTTGAGTATTTTGAAAATGTTATTGTATTTTATCCTCATAAAACACTGTTTCTTTTTTTTCCTGAAAGCATTAAAGAATTTGTTAGCAAGGTTAATTGGTAGACTTAAAAAGAAAATCACATAAAAAAGACTTAAAAGAAAATCACTTATCTAATTTTAAAAAAGAAAAAAAAAACCCTAACAATGTGATAGTTTAAAAACAAGGCTACAACATTTTGTAGCTCCTTCTTAAAAGTTGGAGTCTATTTCCCTATATTTTGAAACAGTGCTGGCCTTGTCATTTGCATTGACCAAAGATATGGTAGAACTTATGTTGTGCAAGTTCCAGAGCTTAGGTCTGTTTACTACAGGTTAAGAGGTCACTAATGGTGTGGATTAGAAGCAACACGCACAGCTGACAGTCACCCTATCTGCACACTCGTGTGAGTGGGGCAGTCTAGGATCAGTAGACTTGCTATTTCTCTTTCTGATGGCAGCCACATGAGTGAGTCTCAGTACATTCTATAGGGGGCCAATCTAGCCAAAGCACAAAATTTTGAGAAATATTACATTATCGTTGTCTTAAACCACTGGGTTCAGTGGTAATCTTTATGTCAGCAATAGTTAATTAATGCAAACATTTGAGATCTTCACAGACAAATGAAGAATTAATAAATATTCAAATAACAGCTCCCAAGATATTTTTAAATTAGAAACATGAATAAAATGATAGTTAATTAAATTACTTTATGTGTACTTCCACATCCAGAATTCAGTCATATTGTAAAGAATAGTTTTAAATCATTAGGATTCCCCTATTAGTATCAGCTGAAACTAAGGTTTTACCCAAAATATTTTTTTGCCCCCAAATACTTCACTTGTCAAAGGGAAATCAGCATTAGATATGAGGACTCATTAGTATGGAGAGTGCCAACCCATGAAGCAGTGAAAAACATGCATCACTCAGCCCAGGCCGTTTCTTCAAATACTGTTTCTTTGAGAGGCATTGCCTCCCTGGAATAAACTGCAGCCTAAAGTGCACTATCTCCTGATGTCCAGTTTAGGTTTTCTTAAAGTGCAGCTATGTCTTCTTAATTCTTAACACTACAAAGCATGTTTAATGGAAAATAAATTGGTATTGTAATACTTACATTCCCAAACTCTCAGAGTTTTTTCACCCACACTGAATATGTCACAAAATTAGTCAGTCTGTCAACTTTATAGGTCATTTCTTAGAACTCAAATAAATTGGCACAAAATCAACACTTTCTTTCTTTTCATGTTCCTATTTAATGAATTTCTACAATATTGATTTGAACTAAATAACTAAATAAGCAGTATGCCTGATAAAATTGTTTTGAGGGAATAGATACAACTGACTATAGGTATGTAACAACTAATAGGTGAAAGTAGACTGTATTAGAGAATAGTCGAATGCCCATCAGTGTTTAGTTTTGTACTTCAGTTAGGAGTTTAATGAGAGAATGTAATCATCACTTGAAAGGCAGAACATTTAAGTGGAAGCCATACAAGAAATTTCCTATTGTATTTTCATGGAACAGAATATATAATTATAAAAATACAATGTGAAGATAAATAGAATTATAATGTTAAGAAGAAAAAAATGGGTGGGGAGTTTTCTTTAGTGTAAATAATATTTACATCTTAACAATATTCTTGTGTTAAATTAAAATTTCTATGAATATACTTAAAAACTGACCCCCAAACATCAAAACACTGAAATGATAATAAAGGAATCATGTAGTTAAATAGCATTTATGATAATAGTATTTAAAAGATTCTGCAAATTGATTAAAGAGGGAACCAGTCATGAACCCATACTGTTATTGATTCAATAACTTAAAAAAAATTATTTATAAAAATTATTTGCATTATAATATGCCTTGGTGAAGAGATTAATAAAAAAGAAAATAACCTCATAGATACAGAGACACAGACAACAGTGTGGTGATTACCAGAAGAAAAGGTGGTGGGGGTGAGTGAAAGAGGGTAAGAGTAGAATAATAGTAATGGAAGGGGACTTGATTTGGGTGGTAAACATACAACACACTATGCAGATGATGTATTGTAGAATGGTATACCTGAAACCTATGTAATTATATTAACCAATGTCACCCCAATAAATTCATTTTTAAACAGACCGAAAGAGACTTTGATAGATAAATCTAATTAACTGAATCACCACATTTTTCTAAAAAACAGTTATTTTCTATTATTTTTCATAAATCTTATTATCCTGATCCCTTAAATGTAATATCTTAAGGTTCCTCAAAAAGTATTTTTATTTAAATTACTCTACAATTTAGAGATTATGTAATATCTGAAATCTGTACTAATTATGCTATGATTAAAAGAGAACATAAAAAAACTCAATAATACACCTAAACAGAGTAGAAATAGAAATGTTAATTGACATGTTGATGGGTGTAGGAAGATATCTCAGAAATATAAAGTAAAAGGGAAAGGATAAAATTAAAGGTAAAGTACCAAACATCATTAAAACTCATCGTTAAGCTTCTAAGTTATTAAAGAGTCTTTTTTGAGAAGAGATAAAACTTTTATTACTGGCTAGATATCTGAAGTCTGACAAGTATAAAGAGATAACATTGAAGTAACTAGTTTTTCCCTGGTCAAATCGTTTGAAGTGAAGAGGGAGCTTTATAATCTGGAGCATATTTTGCATTTCTAATTTTGGCAATTATTTGATACCAATGGCTTGATCATAATTTTCATATAAATCTAATATGATATGTGAATCTATGTATGCTATGACAAAGTGTCTAAAATATCTGAATAAAAATATGTCAGAAGAATCATTACTTAAGAGAATTCCACATTACCTCTTAAAGAAAATCAAGTATTAAATATAAAGTCTGTAAGTTTTCTTGACTAATATACTCCCTTCTTTATATATTATTATAAAAGTGTATTATTTTTATCCATTTTAGCATGAGAACAAACTCACAGGATGAAAACACTGAAAACCCCAGGCAATAAAAATTTGAGCATAAACAAAAATTTATCCTCATAGGAATAATACATATTAATTTATATGGAATATCATGAGTAGATAAAGAACAGTCTGTAGGTGAAAAACAAATTGTAAAGTTTATATATAGAAAAACAAAACAACAAAGATCTGAATGAAACGTAGAGAGTTAAAAACATAGGTGAGGGGATTAGCCAAAAACACATATGCATGACCCGTGCACCTGGACAGTGATCTGGGGAGTGACTGAGGGAGGGGAGGAGGGGGCTGGGTGGATGGGGACACAGTGAGAAACAACAGCAACAAACCATAGTGAAGAATTCTCTGGACAAGTTATGCTTTATAAAAAAATTAAATAAGATTACTCTGTGAAGTCATTTTTTTAGAAGTTACATTTTTACCATATTCAAATGTCCATTAAACACTTTAAGGAGTAAATGATAAGGTAAAATTTTCATCAAAATATCCAAAACACAGACCATTAATACATCTATTTGAAACATTGATAATGATTTTTTACTAAAAAAATATGAAATTTAAATCTCCTGTTGCATCTAACCCTGATATACACAGTTTTTCTCAACATTCTACAGTATTTTATTAATTTTTATTTCTAATCAAGTAGTATAAAGAAATAATTTAAAAGCCTAAAAGCTCTAAGCTTTGTCATGAAAGATACTGTTTTCTTAAACACCTTCTTTCCACTCTTCCTGCATTTCAGAGGTAACCACTTTTCAAATGTTGGCTAACACAGTTGTAAATAATAGGCTAATGGTGCTATTTTCAATTTTATTTCTTTTTGGTATGTTTTTTACCTTTTAATTATAGTTGATGTATATTATATTTGTTTTAGGTATACAGCATAGTGGTTAGACATTTATATAACCTATGAAGTAACCACTTTATAAGTCTTGTACCTATCTGACAGCATAATTTTAATGTTGTATATTATTATATTCCTTGACTGTTTGTATAGTTGGCAAATGGTACATCTTAATCCCTTCCTTTTTTTACCCATCCTCCCTAACCACCCTTCCACCTGGCAACCATCAAAAATTTTCTGTAGATATGTGTTTGCTTTTTTTAAATTTAGTTCTTTATTGTTGTTCAATTATAATTGTCCCCATTTCCCCCCCATTAATCTCCCCTGCCCTACCCACCCCCACCTCCCACATTCAATCTTTCCCCTAGCCCATAGACTTTTTCCATGAGTCCTTTATATATGTTCTTTGACGAACCTTCCCCTTCTCTGCCCTGTTATCCCCCCTCCTCCCTTCTCTCTAGTTACTGTCAGTTAGTTCTTTATTTCTATGTTTCTGGTTATATCTTACTCACTTTTTTTTTAATTTGTGGTTTAGGTTCTCCTTATAGATGAGATCATATGGTATTTGTCTTTCATCACCTGGCTTATTTTACTTAGCATAATGCTTTCCATGTCCAACTATGGGTAAGAGTTCCTTCTTCCTTTCTGCTGGGTAGTATTCCATTCCTTTCTCGGAAAGTATTCCTTTCTGCTCTGTGGTGTAAATCTACCACAGTGTTTTGATCCACTCATTTACTGATAGACACTTAGGCTGTTTACAGTACTTGGCTATTCTAAATTGCACTGCTATGTACATTGGGGTACATAGGTTCTTTTGAATTGGTATTACAGGATTCTTAGGGTATAATCATAGCAGTGGAATTGCCATGTCAAGAGGCAGTTCCATTTTTAGTTTTTTGAGGAAATTCCATACTGTTTTCCACAGTGGCCTCACCAGTCTGCATTCCCACCAACAGTGCACTAGGGTTCCCTTTTCTCCACATCCTCTCCAACATTTGTTTGTGGATTTGTTTATGTTGGCCACTCTGACTGGTGTGAGATGGTACCTCATTGTGGTTTTAATTTGCATCTCTCTGATGGCTAGTGATGCTGAGCATCCTTTCATATGTCTCTGGGCTCTGCATGTCCTCTATAGAAAAGTGTCTGTTCAGGTCCTTTGCCCATTTTTTAATTGTATTGTTCATCTTTCTGGTATGGAGTTGTATGATTTCTTTATATATTTTGGATATCCAACCCTAGTCTGAGGTATCATTGGGAAATATATCTTCCTGTATAATTGGTTCCCTTTTCATTTTGCTGATGTTTTCTTTAGCCGTGCAGAAGCTTTTTAATTTGATGAAGTCCCATTTGTTTATTCTTTCCTTTATGTCCCTTGCTCAAAAGGACATATTGGTAAAAATATTACTGTATGGAATAACTGAAATTTACCCAACTATGTTCTCCTCTAGGACTTTTATTGTGTTGCAACTTATATTTAAGTCTTTTATCCATCTTGAGTTTATTTTTGTGTATGGTGTAAGTTGGTGGTTGAGTTTCTTTTTCTTTCTTTTTTTTTTTTTGCACATAGCTGTCCAGATCTCCCAACACAATTTGTTGAAGAGTCTATTTATACTTTATTTTATGCTCCTGACCCCTTTTTTGAATATTAATTGACACAGAGACACGGGTTTGTTTCTGGGCTCTCTATTCTGTTCCATTGCTCTGTGTGTCAGTTCTTATGCCAGTACCAGACTGTTTTGATTGCAGTGGCCTTGCACTATGGTTTGATATAAGGTTTTGTGACCCCTCTTTGTTTTTCTTTCTCAAAATTGTTGAGTCTATTTGGGGTGGTTTATGGTTCCATATAAATTTTTGAAATGCTTGTTCTATATCTGTGAATTTTATCATTGGTATTTTAATAGGGATTGAATTGAATCTATAAATCACTTTGGGTAGTATGGGCATTTTGATGATGTTAATTTTTCCAATTCATGAACATGCTATATGCTTCCATTTATTTGTGTCTTCCTCAATTTCTTTCTTCAGTGTTGTGTAGTTTTCCAAGTACAGGTCTTTTACCTCATTGGTTAGGTTTATTCCTACTTTATTGTTCTTGTTGCTATAGCAAATGGGATTTTTTCCCCTGGAATTATGTTTCTGATATTTTGTTGTTGGTGTACAAAAATCCTTTGATTTCTGAATATTGACTTTGTATCCTACTGTTTTGTCAAATTCACTTATTAGGTCAAGTAGTTTTTTGGTGGAGTCTATATGGTTTTCTATGTAAACTCTCATATCATCTGGGAATAATGACAATTTTACTTCCTGCTTTTCAGTTTGGATACCTTTTATTTCTTTTTCTTTTCTGATCACTGTGTCTAGGGCTTCTAATGCTATGTTGAATAGAAGTGGTAAAAGTAGACACTCTTATTTTGTTCCTCATCTTAGTGGAAAAGCTTTTAGTTTTTGCCCATTGAGTATGATGTTGGCTGTAGGTTTCTCATGTATGGCCTTTATTATGTTTAGGTATGCCCCCTCTACTTCTACTTCACTGAGTGTTTTTATCATAAATGGATGCTGTATCTTATCAAATGCTTTTTTCTGCATCTATTGATATGATCATGTGATTTTTTCTTTCCTTTTATTTTGTTCATATATATATATACACACACATATATATGTTTATATACATATACATATATATACATATAAACATATATATTTAAGATTCCACAATAGGTCCATTACTGTTGTTGCAAATGGCGAGATTTCATTCTTATATTTTTGGCCGAGTAATAATCTATTGCATATACGTACCACTTCTTTATCTGTTTGTCTACCAATATACACTTAAATTACTTCCATATCCTGGCTATTGTATATGGTGCTGCAATGAATATAAAGTTATATATATCTTTTTGAATAAGTAATTTGGGTTTCTTCAAATCAATATCCAGAAGTGGAATTACTGGGTAATATGGTAGTTATATTTTTAATTTTTTGAGGAAACTCCATACTGTTTCCCATAGTATCTGAATCTATTTTCAATCCCATCAACAGTACACATGTTTCCCTTTTCTCCACATTATCAAAAATACTTGTTGGTTTATTCATTGATGATAGAGATTGTAACAGGTATAAATGATATCTCATTCACTTAGGTTTTAATTTGCATTTCCTGATAATTAGTGATTTTGAGCAATTTTAATATGTCAACTGGACACCTGTATGCACTTTTTTGAAAAATGTATATTCAGGCTGTCTGCCCATTTTTAACTAGATTGTATATTATTTGGGTGAAGTTGTATGAGTTATTTATTTTAGACATTTATCCCTTATCAACTGTATCATTGAAAAATATCTTTTCCCATTTAGTAGGCAGTATTTCTGTTTTGTTTATGATTTTCTTTGCTATGCACAAACTCTTCAGTTTTATGTAGTCCCACTGTCTTTTTTTTGTTGTCTTTCCTGTCTGAAGAGACCTATCAAAAAAAAGAAAAAGAAAAAGAAAAGAAAGAAAGAAAAATACTACTGTTTGCTGCTTACATTTTCTTCTAGGGTTTTATGGTTTCAGGCTTTACATTTAAGTGTTTAATCCATTTTAAGTTTAATCTTACATATGGTATAAGAAAGTTATCAGCTTCCATTCTTTTGCCTGTATCCATCCAGCTTTTCCAACATCATTCATTGAAGAAAATATCTGTACCACCTTGTACATTCTTGCCTCCTTTGTCATACATTAATTGATCATATAGACATAGTATTTTATCTCTATTTTGTTTCATTGATGTGTCCTTTTTTTATGCCTGTACCATGCTGTTCTGATTACTATAGCCATGTGGTATAGTTTGATATCAGGTAGCAAGTTACCACCAACTTTGTTCTTCTTTCTCAAGATTTCTGTGGGTATTCAGGGTCTTTTGTGTTTTCATATGCTTTTTTGGATTATTTGTTCTAGGTCTGTGAAACATGTCACTGGTATTCTGATAACAATTGCATTGAGTATATAGATTGTTTTGGGTATTATGGACATTTTAATGATGTTAATTCTTCCTATCCATGAGAAAGTAATATGCTTTCTTTATTTGTACCTTCTTCAATTTCTTCTTTAGTGTTTTATAATTTTCCACAGATATTTTTCTCTTTTGTTACATTTATTACTAGATATTTTATTGTTTTTGAAGTAATTGTACTAGTAAATTGTATTGTTTTCTTAGTTTCCTTTACTGATAATTTGTTATTAGTGTATAAAAATGAAACCAATTTCTGAATATTTTCATTTATCAATTCTCATAGTCTTTTGGTGGAATTTTAAGGTTCTCTATACACATCATCAGGTCATCTGCAAATAATGACAGTTTTACTTCCTCCTTTCCAATTTGGATGCTTTTTTTTTTTTTTTTTTTTTTTACTTTTTCTTCTTATCTTATTGCTATGGCTAGGACTTCCAATACTATGTTTAATAGAAGTGGTGAAAGTGGACATCTTTGTCTTGTTTCTGATGTTAAAGAAAACAATTTTAACTTTTCACCATTGAGTATTAGCTGGGTGTTGGCATATATGGCCTTTATTATGTTAAGATATGTACCCTCCAATCCCACTTTGTTGAGAGTATTTATCATAACTGTATTTTGGATTTTGTCAAATATTTTTTTCTATATCTATTTATATAATCATATGATTTTTTATCCTTCATATTGTTTATGTGATGTATCACATTAATTGATATGCAGATGTTGAACCAATCTTATATCTCAGGAACCAATCCCACTTGATCATGTTGTATGGTCTTTCTAAAGTATTACTGAATTTGGTTTGCTAATATTTTGTTGAAAAATTTTTGCATCTACATTTATCAGCTATATTGACTTATATACATATATATTTTGTAATATCTTTATCTGGTTTTGGAATCAGGTCTCTGCTGGCCTCATAAAGGAGTGTGGGAGCCTTCCTTCCTCTTTAATTTTTTGGAATAATTTAAAGAAGTTTTGCATTAATTCTTTTTGAATGCTCAATATAATATGCTTGTGAAGCTATTTTGTCCAGAACTTTTTTTTTATTGATTTGATTTAATTAATCATTGTTGGTATAATAAGATTTTCTGCTTCTTCTTGATTTATTCTTGGAATATTGTATGTTTCTAGAATTTATCCATTCCTTCCAGGCTGTCCAATTTTTTGGCATGTAATTGTTTATGATATATTTACAAACTCCTTTTCATTTCTGTAGTGTCAGTTGTCACATCTCTTTCATTTTTGATTTTCTTTAGGTCCCCTCTCTATTTTTTTCATGAGGTTTGTTAAAGGTTTATCAGTCTTTTTATCTTTTCATAAGACCAGCTTTGGGTTTCATTGATATTTGTAATGTTTTTTAGACCCTATTTTGTTTATTTGTGCTCTGATCTTTATTATTTCCTACCTTCTACTCATTTTAGACTTTGTTTATTCTTTTTCTAGTTCCTTTAGAAATAAAGATATATTGTTTATTTGAGATTTTTCTTGTTTCTTTAGGTAGGCCTTTATTGCTATGAATTTCCCTCTTAGAAGTTACTTCTTTGTGTCCCAAAGATTTTTGCTTATTGTGTTTCATTTTTATTTGCCTCAAGATATCATTTTTTTCCTTCCTGCATTTCATTGTTAACCTAGTAATTGATTGGTATCATGTTATTTAACCTCCATGTGTTTGTGTGGTTTCTTTTTGTATTTGATTTCTAGTTTCATACCATTGTGATCAGGAAAGTTGCCTGATCTGATTTTAATCTTCTTAATTTTTTTGAGACTTTGTGGCATAACATGTGGTATATCCTGGAAAATATTCCATGGGTGCTTGAAATGAAAGTATATTTTATTGCCTTGAGTAAAATGTCCTAAAAATGTCTGGTTTAACGTGTCATTTAGAGTCACTGTGTCCTTGCTGATTTTCTGTCTGGATGATCACTCAATTGATGTCAGTGTTGTCTTAAAGTATCTTGCTATTACTGTATTACTGTCAGTCTCTCCCTTTATCACTATTTGCTTTATATATTTAGATGCTCCTATGTTGGGTATGTAAATGTTTGTATTAAATCCTTTTGTTTGATTGATTCCGTTATCATTAGGAAATGTCCTTCTTTCTTTCCTGTTACAGCCTTTGTTTTGAAGTCAGTTTTGTCTGATATAAGTATTGCTATGTCAACATATTTTATTGCCATTTGTATGAAATACCTTTTTTCATCCTTTTCCTTTCAGTCTGTGTGTATTACCTGGCTTAGAGTCCACAATGCACTATTATAATTACTTCATCAACAGCCTCTTTATCTCTTGTTTCTAACCTTTTTAAAAAATGTATTTTAATTTTTTATTGTTGTTCAGCCACAGTTGTCCTGTTTCTCCCCCGTTGCTCTCCCCTGCCTTGCCCACCCATCTCCCCACAGTCAATCCCCACCTTATTGTCCCTTCTGGTCACTGTCAGTTTCTTCCTTATTTCCATATCTCTGGTTCTATTTTGCTCATTTGCTTGTTTTGTTGATTTGGTTCCACTTATAGGTGAGATTATATGGTATTTGGCTTTCACTGCCTGGCTTATTTCACTTAGCATAACAGTCTTCAGTACCATCCATACTGTCAAGAAGCAAAGGAGTTTCTTCTTTCTGCTGCGTAGTATTCCACTGTGTAAATGTACCACAGTTCTTTGATCCACTCACAGATGGATACTTAGGCTGTTTACAGCATTTGGCTATTGTAAATAATGCTGCTATGAACATTGGGGTGCATAGGTTCTTTTGAATTGGTGTTTCAGGATTCTTAGGATATAATTCGAGCAGTGGGATCACTGGATCAAAACGCAGTTCCATTTTTAGTTTTTTGAGGAAATTCCATACTGTTTTCCACAGTGGCTGCACCAGTCTGCATTTGCACCAACAGTGCACTAGGGTTCCCTTTTCTCCACAACCTCTCCATTGCTTCTTGTTTGTTCATTTGTCAATAACGGCCTAACTTTTCATTTAACTGACAAATACATGAAACTAATCAAATAGATTACCCCTCTTAATTCAGGTCTATGGAAACATTTAAATTCACATAGATTATCTACTAGAAAATATGTCCATGTATTTTTAAGTGGATAAGAAACTTGAAGCTTATGTATAGTTCCAAGTTTCTAAGTTCTTTTGCTCCCCTATTGTCTGTTTAACAACTTCCCAATCCTCCTGTATCACAATATTTATATTCCCTGGTTACACTCAAGTATTCACCTTTTTAAATTAACTAAAGCAGAAGAAACAATAAGACATAAAGCTATGGAGATGGTCATTTTTTTCTATATTCTCATAATTACAAAGACCCCCCGAAAACCGGAATTATCCGGTTTATTCTTATGATGGTGGGCCTATTGACGTACAGGTTTTCCCCACTAGATTAGTGTCTAAGAACCCATCTCTACCAGTGTACCAGCTCTTTTTGTTGTGGGAAGCTTCATTTGACTTCAGTGATTTTTTTTTTTTTTTTGGAAGACACGTCCATCTCCTTTGCCTATTTCATGATGGGTCATTTATGAGCCCACCTGTCCACACTGTGCTGAGTGTTCGGTGGTTTTTGACAAAAAATGGCATGAGTCCCCCGTACCCCACCCTCCCTATTCTCCCAATCTCACACTGAGCAACTTTTTTGTTGTTGTTTCCCTGAAAAAAAGTCCTCAAAGGGAAACATTTTGCCCATGTGGAAAAGGTGAAACAAAAAATAACAGAAGTACTAAATGGCGTCAAAATTAATGAGTTCAATAACTGTTTTGAGCAGTAGAAAAAACATCGCAATAGGAGTATTGCATACATCAAATGGAGAGTACTTTGAAGGTGACTGAAGTTTAAACATGTAAGAATAAATACATAATTTTTTATAAATAAATTCTGTTTTCTGGGGTCCCCCTTCAGAAGTCTACCAACACAATTGCACCTCCTATCCACATACTTTGTCATCTGTTAAAGCAATGAATCTCCCCTACTCTATCCCTAGCTCACTCCATTTCCCTCTCGTCTGTATTACCATTAGCTTATATAATTAATATAAGCCATATTTAAACAAAAGCTTTCTTTGAAACTACTTCCCTTTCCAAGATCTCTCCTCATCTGTTCAACATAACACTAAAATTCTTCAAAAATGGTATTCACAGATATTTTCCCTTTATTTTTTTTTTCATTTTCATTTTTTTATAAATCAGTGCTCATTAGGCTTTCATCCCATCATTCTATCAAAACAGACCTTACCAATGTCACTAATGACCTACCTAATCTTAATTTATAACAAATTTTTACTCAATTTTTCAGCAGCATTTGACAACTTTGTACATATCTTTATAAAACAACAACCATAGCAGCAGCCACAGCAGCAGCAGCAACAACAACAACAACAATGAAATCCTCTTATTCCTTTGAATCCTGAAATGGAGTTCAATTTTTTATCTCCTTCAACCACACTTGCCTCATTTTAGACATATTTGCTTACATGTAAAAAGGTAAAATCTTTTACCTTCCAAAGGTTCATGGTAAAATGATTTAATCATGCTAAAATCTTTCTAAAGAATTATGTGTTCCATAGCTCAGGCCTTAGTTCTCATCTGTAATTAGATACATTCTCTAAATGACATCATTCAGCCTCAAATGCACTCTCTATATAAATGGCTCTTGCATTTTATCTCCAGATCAAACTTCTCTCTTAACTCCTGATTTATGTATTCAGTCCCCTACTCAACATTTTATCTAGATGTTGTATTGAATAAAGACCAAGGTGTTGTAATAGGGATACCACAAAATGCAATGTTGTAAACATGTACAAGTTATTGTTTACTCGCATCGCTGTCTGGTGATGAACAATCAGACAATGTTCCACAAAGTCAATTAAAAACGCTACTCCTTTTTATTGTTTACTTACAATATTCTAGCAAGTTTTTCCCATGTGCATGATCAAAGCTGTGTTTTGCCCTGTGTAACTGAGGCATTGCAAGTGATAAAAAAAGGGAAGGGCAAGAATGAGAACATTTGCATTTCAGTATACAGGCTGAATATGAAAATACCACTTCATACATCTCTTTAGTCATGTGGTCTCACTTAATCTAAAAAAAAAAAGGATGGGAAACTTATCTAAAATGTGGTGTTTCATGGATTCTGTTCCTAGTATTATAATATTAGTTAATTTAAATTAAGGCTCCCATGGACAGCAACTAGTAAATCTGAACAAGTTTTCAGAAATGTATAAATAAATGAATCCAAAATTAAAAAGTCAGTGAAGAACACGATGGCAGGATTTAGGAAGAATATGTAGACTCATAAAAGTGAACCAGTATTTAATGTCATCCTTGCACAGAAGTTTTACAGTTATAAAACTAGGTAATCATATGCTGAGAAGATAATTGAAATTTTTGACAGTCTTGTAGAAATAGAAGGAGTGCAACTAATTTGATTCTAGTAATCAAAAATGTTGGGAAACTATAAAACTCTATATATCTAATAGGGAACTTTATATGCCAAAACTTAGTAGCAAGGCCAAATGGAGAGAATGATACTTAGTTTCAACTAATTTCAATCCTGAAATTACTTTCAGGTGATTTGAATACCAGTGCTTAAGTAGCTGGCAAGAAAAAAAATAAATTCTCCTGTTAATAGAAAAATACAATAAAAAAATTTAAAATATAACAAAAAAGTAAAGTCTCAAGAGGAAAATATTATATATATCTATATATATACATATATATATATACATATATATATATACAAACACACACATCTCAGTCTTTATCTCTCAAACCTGAAATCAAACCTGACACAAGAAAAAAGACCATATGAATGAAAAAAAAGAGATAAATCACAGGTAAAAGAGATTCATAGGAGAGTTAGACTTGTTTCATTACAGAGAAGTTTCAGTAAATACTTTCAATTAGTTCAAAGATATAAAGATTGAGAAAATTGGTAGAGAACTAGAATCTATAAAAGAGTAAACCAACATTCTAGAGCTGAACTCATAAGAATCCAATGAAGGTGTTTGGCAGTTGATTAGAACTGGCTGAAGAGAGTATTAGTAAAGTGAAAAATGTCAGAAAAAAATATAATAAAATCCAGAAACACAAAAAGTAAAAAAAGCAAATGGAATTATAATAAATGAAAAATAGGTGAATAGTAGACTGAGAAATTGTGTATATGGAGTATAAAAAGGAAGATAAAATATTCAAAGGTATGATAGTTATAGATTTTCCAAAAATATGAAAGATATGAAATTATATATTAGTAGACAGTGAAGTAATAACAATGAGAATCAGAATATATTTGACCTAATTACAGTTAAATATTTTCTTAAAGATTTGTGATTCCTAATAAAGCTAATCTTGAGGGAAAATTCAAAGCCTTAAATGTACATATAAGAAAAAAAGTTGAAAGCATGAAAATAATTAAACTAATTTCTCAAAAGTAGTAATAAAGAGCAAATTTTACCAAAAGAAATAATAATAACACGGAAAAACTATATTAATAAATGACATTAATAAAAGAGGATATAACAAAAATATACCAAAAGGCCCAAATTTGGTACTTTCACAAGACTAGTAAAATTGATATTGCCAACAAAAATGTATAGGCATAAATGAACAATATCAAAAACAAAGATGGGGACAGTACTACATGTTTTTGATATTGAAAAAAACAAAGACAATATTAAAGGAAGTTGTGCAAATATCATGAAAATTTACATTAAATGAATGTATTTCTGAAAAATTACCAAGATGAAACTAAAAATATAAATAAGCTGTATATTTCATGATGAAGCATTTAATAAAATCTTCTACAAATGAAATCTAAGTTATGATGGCTTTAGAGATAAATTCTATGAAGCACTAATAATTCATTATTTTCAATAGTTTGGAAATATATCTAAATAAAAGGAAAATATGAAACTGTCCCCAATTTGTTTTCTGAAGCTAGGACAGCATGGATTAAAATGCCACCTTTAGGGAGTGAAACAAGGAAATGACAAAAAGTAGGATTAATTTAAAGTCTGCCTCTTCCCCACCTCTATACACTGCAACCATATAATAATTTTCTTCAAGCCAGAATATTTTTAAAAATTTATTTGTCTAAGAGAAATGTCTATACAATCTCGAGGTCAAGGGGTTCTTCAGTATTAAAAACCATTTCCCATCTGGTCACTTCAAAGAGATTTCAGATTAAGTTAAGGGTACAGTGAATCAATGAAGCACCTAGGGTACAGAATTTAAGGTTATCACTTTCAGGGTCACACAAGTGCAACTTTCTTATTATTAGTATTTGTATGTAATTACTTTTTACATTCTTTTGTTTGTACAGAATATGCTTGCGACTTGCTTATCTATGCAGTCTCTCTTCCTTTTAACTGAGGTATTTAGATGATTAGTTTTATGTGATTATTGATGGTTGTATTTAACTCGCCATTTTGCTCTTTTTCTCCTCTCTTTTGTTATTTTGTCCTTTCCCTCTTTAGATTAATAGAATATTTTTGAAAAATATCTAATATACATTCATTAGTTGTTAAAAATGCAGCAATCATTGGTTTTGTGGATACTTAAAAAAGGAAACATAACTGAAACACGGTCTCTACAATTGTCAAGTTTTCAGACTATATTAATATTGTAATACATAGAGAGTGGTGCAGTTAGAGGACAGATGTTTAATTCACCTTGAATAGAATGAGTGAAAGCTCAAAACACAACTTCTTTGTGCAGCAATGTATGAGGGGGAAATTATAGGTTAAATATGAATAGTTAGAGGATGATCCTTAAAAGATTAACAAACAACATGAGTAAGCATTTTTCTTTTTTGTCCCTCTTTATGCTTCCAGCGAATTTTTATTTCTGAATGAAACTGCATGGTTATATACCTTCCAACCTTAGGCACACAGTGCATGGATCTTTTAGTTGTCATTTCATCATTCTCTTATATGTCCAGCTACTGAAGTCAAATAGAGTTCTTTCTT
The DNA here is from genome assembly GCF_022682495.2 of Desmodus rotundus. Taxonomy (NCBI): domain Eukaryota; kingdom Metazoa; phylum Chordata; class Mammalia; order Chiroptera; family Phyllostomidae; genus Desmodus; species Desmodus rotundus. Next base: position 68,651,087 of record NC_071388.1, on the reverse strand, counting down.
ATTGTTAGAATACTTTGGGCATTTTTAATGACAGTTTTTGGAGCAGTTTTAAATTCACAGGAACATTGAGTGGAAGGTATGCAGCTTTTCCCATATACCCTCTGCCTTAAACATGTGTAGCTTCTTTTGTTATCAACATCCCCCACCAGAGTGGCACATTTGTTACAGCTCATAAACCTACGGTGACATATTATTATCTTCTTAAGTCCATAGTTTATATTAGGGTTCACTCTTCATGTGGTACATTCTATTGGTTTGGACAGATTTATAATATGTATCCACCATTAAAGTATCATATAGAGTAGTTTCATTGTGCCCGTTTTTAATCTTTACACACCAATTACATTGTTCTCAATTTATACCCTTTGCATTCATCACCCCTTCTCCCTAAAATGTTATTCTGTCAGATCTGGACGTTCAGGTCTCAGCCTAAATGTGAACTGTTCAAAGCAGTACATTCTGAAGTCTATTTAAATGTTCTTTAAGCCAGTAATTTTTGTTCAAATGCATATGTTACTACTCAATATCCTTATCTTTTGTTTGCTTATTTCCTATCTCTGTATTTTCACACACACACACACACACACACACACACACACACGAGTCCATAATAGCAGGCACAATATATGAATTATTCATTGCACCTACTCATCCCTTATATTTTTGAACCCACCACCCCCCAGGATCTGAAAGAATGTTGCTATTCAATTGTATTTATATACATATACATATGTACATCTATATACCATATTTTTTGTACTATAAGATGCACTCCCCCAAAAAAATTTGGAAGGAAAATGGGGGTGCATTTTATAGTCTGAATGTAGCTTATCTGGCTTGCTGGGTGGGGGGGGGCGGTGAAGCAGAGGTTTTTTTTTCCCATTTTCCTCTAAAACCTAGGTGCATCTTATGGTCCGGTGTGCCTTATAGTCTGAAAATACGGTACATACAGAGACTGTAAAAACTTTGCTTAAATTTTCTGAATTTTATTTATTGAAAATCTATCTTAATATCTGACCTTTAGTCAAACATAGAATTGTAAAGTATTAGAAGGATTATTATGTAGCTTGGTAACACCACTGTTCTGAAATTTAATTATAGGTACATTAGAAACCAGTGTATTTTTAGTACCCTGATAGTTTAATATTATCGTTAAGAACCACGCCCACGAAAACATTGGTATTAGGTAGCCTTGCATACTGCAGACTTGCATTCTGCAAGAGAAACTAGTAGATCAGAAACAAAAACTTAATGAAATATATTCAAATTTTTATGGATATTCCTTTATTAAGATAACACATCCAATATCTATTTTATATTTAACTTATTTCTGCTTTCTTAGAGATAATCTGCTTTTGCTGTTGTGATTATACATAAGAAGGTGCATTACATTTTGGCTTATATTTTGATAACATTCCTAGTATTATAAGTATTAATGTATATATGTATATGTGTATGTTTGTGTGTATTTACATATGTATCAGACCCTAATGCATGTTATGAGTAAAATAAAATACCATTTCTCAAAATTAAAAAAAGAAAATTTATCTCAAAATTATTCTATTATCTGGCTCTCATTTGCTTAGTTCTGAAACTCTGTAGGTTTATATTTAATAAATATTCTCATAGTAATATTTTCTGAATGCTTTTTCTATGCATGACAATATACTGAGTTCTAGCAAGCATATTCAGTACATTCTACTCTCACATAATACATTTCAGCTCTTTAAAATATTTATTATAATGATGTTTTTAAAAAATGAAACAAAATTATTTGAATATATGTATATAAGAAAATATTCCTCATGAATTGTACAATTTATTGTTTCAGAGTTCATAGGAAAGATAGTTCCAGTCGTTATAGTATATTTATACAATTTCAACTTCATAAAGATTTCCATGAAGCACAGCCTCAATTTATAGAACATTTGGAAAGGATTTACCTTATAACAAGAAAAATAGTATATATGTTAAAGCACAGTGCACTTATATATACCCATAATAGAATGTTTAAAGCTTATATTTAAAAGGTAGAAAAGATTAGAGAAATTTTGATTAAGTTACATAGGCTTGTGAACTACCATTAAAATATCTTTCTTGTTAGACTTGTGTCTTCTATTTCTCACAACTTTGAGATTACCTCTAAGCACCAACTATTTTCATTACATTATTGACACAGAAGTTTTTAATGGTAGAATAAGTAGAATAGTATTTACCTAGCTAAAATTTGGAGACAAAATATATATCTTAGAGGAAGATAAATTTTAAAAATATGTAGTATTCTAACTGTAATTGAATAACAATAAAAATTTTTTAAAAAAGAAGAAAATAAATAGCAGCAGCTATTGTATAGATAAGGAAAATATTCAAACAGCAAAAAAAAATGATGCATTAAAAATATATATATAGTATTCTAATTTGTCATCATAAAACTTTCTAGACATTAAAATTAATATATCCTGCAAAATAAAATATTTTGTACATTTCAGAAATCAATCTTAAAAAGGATTGAGAAATACAAATGTATTTATTCACATATTTTATTCTGAAATTTTGAGTATACCTTTTAAAATATGTACTTGAGATATAAATCGTATTCCACAATCAAAGTTGTAACTGCACAAGTAATAAATATTGGCCTATAGTTATAATAGCAAAAAAATATAAGTAACTAAAACATTGTCATCTGTTGATTAGATGAACAAACACTTTCTTAAAAGATTTTATTATTTACTTTTAGAGAGAAGGGAAGGGAGGGAGAAAGAGAGGAAGAGAAACATCAATGTGTGGTTACCTCTTGCATGTCCCCTACTGAGGACCTGGCCCACAACCCAGGCATGTACACTGACTGGGAATCAAACCAACAACCCTTTGGTTCACAGGCTGGTACTGAATCCACTAACCACACCAGCCAGGGCTGAACTAATAATTTTTGTGCCCATACACTCAAAAAGTACTCATCAATAAAAAGAAAGGATAAACTGATATAGACAGCAACACAAATAAAAATCAACATTTTTGTACCTCTGAAAGAAGCCCTATTCAGTATAACATATTCTGAGTGATTACATATAAATCATTCTTTAGAAAACGTATTTTAACTTTAGTGATGGAAAGCAGACCAGTCATTGTATGGCCATGAAATGAAGGATTGTTTAGAAAAGGGTATGAGAAAATTTTGCAGATGACTGGAATATTCAAAATATTTATTTTGAAGATGATTACATGAATGTATACATTTTCAAAAATAATCAAGCTATAGAATTAAAATTGTGCATTGTGCTATATGTAAAGCCAAAAACCCCACAAGCTGATTAAGAAAACATAATATACCACACACACATCAAAATAGCTTAAGTTAAAGATAATTAACATACAAAACAAATAAGGTTCCTACATATTGTTGGTGAAAGTGTAAATTAGGACAGCCCATATAGAACTGTTTGTCTATACTTGATGAAGCCAAAATGTGTATACCTTATGATATAATATATACATTTCTTACATATATGTGTGTACCCAATAGATGTGAGTTAATCTATTCACCAAGAGACATTTAAGAGGATATCAATTACACCACTAATTGTATTTGCCAAAATCTAGATGCAAATTAAATCTACATACACTTAAAATAAATAAAATGCATTGTGGTATATTCATAAGACTATAAAATACCATATTGCAATTAAAATAAACAAACTGAAACTCTACCCAAGATATATAAATATCACAAAAATAATGACTGTTAAAAATGTTATTAAAATGATAAATAATATATACTCAATTTATATAAAGCTCTAAATCTATTCATGAGAGTCTGAATAATTAACATGCACAGCAGAAGGCTGGTAACTTAAAATGATCACAGGCAACTTATGGATGTTTTCTATGACCAGAATTAAACAGTGCGTTCATTTTGTGATGATTCAGAGGTGTGCATTTATTAACCATGTGCTTTCTATATGTATGTTATACTTCATACTTCAATTAAGAGTTTACTTAAAATAAGTTACCATGCTATAAACATTCAGAGGAATGTAAGTCACTTTATATCACTTTTTTTCTGAAAGAAGATGCTTTGAGAATCCTGCTAAATCCATATTCTAGTGCACTTTATTATCCAGAGCATTTGAAAAAAATTAGTAAATGTCACTCCAGGAAAGTGTTTTATAGCATAACATTGGGAACATTCTAAATTAAACTTATATTTGCTTATTTAAAAAATGGTTAATAGTTAATATTCATTTAGATCTGAAGTAGGCAATGCATTTATCCCTGAAAAAATATTATTTTGTAAAGAAGGCCTATAAATATATACTATAAACTGATGTTCTAAAGTCTCTTTTTATTATTTGGTTTTAAATACCATACAATATAACAGTCTATATTCCATTTAGAATTTAGCATATCACATCTTTCTCCAAATACTATATTTTTATTGTTATTAGCATTGATGATAAAGAAAGTCAGATAGTCTATTATGCACATTGTTCCATTAATTGTCATGAAAATGGGTAAAGAAATCATAAATTATTAAAATAAAAATTAAACAATGAATTATAAACAGAAAGCTCAATCCTTGATTGGGCAAGTGAGAAACACAAGCATTTTTCTAATTTTTATTGTTCAAAAATAGATGACATATTAGATAAAAAACTTGTACCCATGAACATTCCCTTGGAATTTTACTGTTATGATAAACATTAACTGTGTCTGGTAAGGTGTTTCTAATGAGTCTCAAGTGTAGACTTTCCCAGCCACTTACCTATTCCTAAGATCATGGAGAAAGTGATGATGAATTAGGAGAGAAAAGGCCATGTTTCTGTTGATTATAATACTGAACAACTGTAACTAAATATTTTCTCAAATAGAATATATACAGAATTAAGTGGAAGCTTAATCTATAAAAATATAAAAAAGTGCTACCCTGGAAAGAATCATGGTCACTTGATTTATGCCATTAAATGAGCTATGATTGGTTTTAATTTAAAAGATTTTTGAAAGATAGAAATAAAACCAATTTATTGACCATTATTATACCAGTGTTTGCCACAAACATGTATACCTCTTCTAAAACTGAAAAGCCCATATTGAAATAACTTATAGCAATAAAAATAAATAGAAATCCTATCAATGTCCTCATATCAGAGAAATTTTCATAACTTTCATATAAAGAATCCTCACACAAATTTAGAGATATCTGAAATATGGAGAGTTCTCAATAAATCTAATTGTTTATATTAATTATCTTTGCATAAATGAAGTAAGAAATATTTTGTGTTACTCAGTGACTTTCAGAAAACACCAATCTATTTTGAATGTAAATTATGTTATAATGGTTTTATTTATCAGAATCTGTTCTTGAATTTGAGGAACAAATTAAATATAAATCATCAGAACAGACATTTTACAGGAATAACAAGGGCTAGTTATCTTGGCTACTTCAAAACTAATGTGGCAATAGGATGTTTAACACAAAAACAAAGAAACATTAGCATAATTATTGAGTATTTTTTCATCTTGAAGTCAAGAATCGATTATTTCATTTTAAATATTGTAGAAGACAAACATTAAAGAACAATTACTGAATTAAAATTGAATAAATGTATACAGAGTAAAAGCATTTTTATTCTCTGAACATATTTTAAAATTCTGAAGATAAACACTAGATAATACTGCAAGTAATAATAGCATCAAAATAATTAAATACAAATAAATTTAACAACATAAATCTAAGACATATTTACTGAAAAAATGTTAAAAAATGTTGAATAAATTAGAGATCTAACAAAGTGGAAAGATATATTTTATTCATGGAGTAAAAAACAATATTGTTTAAATGGCAATATTTATCCTCTTACATAAAATAAAATGAATGTATTATATCTGAAAGTATGAAAAAATAAGAGAAAAAACATAGCATTTCTAATTACAAAATTTTAAAGGTATCTAATTGGTGTAGTGGTTATATTAACTGGAAATAGCACCCCCCAAGCTTTCTCCATATGTATAAATTCAAATTTAAAGACCTCAATTTTTAAAAATAAGTGATGAAATCATAGTTTTTCTTCTTATTTTGAAATAATTGTAAACAATGACACAAACTTAACTCAGAACTTTAGCGACAATGGGATTTTATTTTATTTTTAAATTAAATTTATTGGGGTGACATTGGTTAATGAGGTCATATAGGTTTCAAATGTACCTCACTGTGATACACGGTCCTTAATTGCATTGTGTACCCATCACCCATTGTCATATCATCTTCCATTGCTACATAACCGGCCCTCTTTACCATCGACCACCCTCCACCCCCTTCCCTCTGGTAACCACATTCTGTGTTTCTGAGTTGCAGTTTAATAGCCCACATATGAGTGAAATCATATGATTCTTAGTCTTTTCTGACTGCTTTATTTTACTTAGTATAATGTCCTCAAGGTCCATGCGTGTTGTCACAAATGGCTCAGTAGTATTGAATAGTACATATGTACCGCATCTTTTATCCAGTCCTCTGTCAAAGAACGCCTCGGTTGTCTCCATGTGTTGGCCACTGTGCATAATGCTGCAATGAACATAGAAGTGCTTATATCTTTGCTAATAATACATGTTATCGAGTTTTTGAGTGGATACCCAGAAGAGAGATTGCTGGGTCATATGGCAAATCTATATTTAGTTTTTTGAGGATCGCAAAAGCTGTTTTCCATAGTGTATTAACCAGTTTAAATTCAGACGAGTAGTGAATGAGGGCTCCTTTTTCTCCACAACCTCTCCAAACTTGTTATTACCTGTCTTATTGAAAGTAGCCATTCTAACAAATGTGAGGTGGCATCTCATTGTAGTTTATTAAGGAAAGTTATTTACTTATTTATTTATTTATTTTCATATTTCATTGATTATGCTGTTACAGTTGTCTCTTTTTCACCCTTCAACCCCCCTCCACCCAGCTCAGCACAACTTCCATTGTCAGTTCCCAAACTGTTATCCATGTTCATGAGTCCTGAATATTATTTCTTTAACTAATCCCTTCATCTTCTTTCAATCAGTCCCCACCTCTCTTCTTATAGGTGTCATCCTGTTCCATGATACTATGTGTCTTGTTCTATTCATTAGATTTTTTTTCATTAGAATCCTCCTGTGAGATTATATGGTATTTTCTTTCACCAAGTGGCTTATTTCACTTAGCATAATAGTGTCTTGTTCCATCCATGCTATTGAAGAAGGTAGGAATTCCTTCTTTATTTTCTGTGGCATAGTATTACATAGTGTAAATGTATCACATTTTTTTTATTCACTCATCTACTGATGGGCACTTAGGTTGTTTCCAAATCTTGGCTACTGTAAATAGTGCTGCTATGAACATGGGGGAGGGTGCATATATTTTTCAAATTGGTATTTTGTGATATTTAGGGTACATTTCCAGGAGTGGAATGCTGGGTCAAAAGGCAGTTACATTTTTTGAGGAAATTCTATACTGTTTTCCACAGTGGCTGCACCAGTTGCATTACCAACAATAGTACACTGGGATTCCCTTTTCTCCACATCCTTGCCAGCACTTGTTTGCTGATTTATTAATGATAACCATTTTGGCAGGTATGAGGTGATATTTTATTGTGGATTTAACTTTCATCTCTCTGATGCCTAGTGATGTTGAGCATTTTTTCATATGTCTATTGGCCATTTGTATGTCCTCCTTGGAGAACTGTCTATTTGGATCCATTGCTCATTTTTTAATTGAATACTTGGTGTTCCTGGTGCTGAGTCATCTAAGTTTTTATAAGAAGAGGTCTTTCCGGGAAATATCATTAATAAAATGAGAACAGATTGTGAGACATTGCTGTTACTTGGCATCCAAGGAGAGTGGACAGAAATGTGCATTAGTGAACAATGATGAATTCACTGTACTAGTCAGTGGGGGCGGTGGACACTGTTGAGTGAGCATGTGTACTACGTGGCTGTCACATTCAAAATGAGTGAACAAGTAAAGCAATGACTCTGCATCAATTTTGCATGAAGCTTGAACATTCCTCTGCAGAAACTATTCTGATAATTCAGAAGGCCTCAGCTATGGGCAACTGGCAGCTTCATCATGACAACACACCTGCTCAGACATCATGTCTCCTGCAGAAGTTTTTGACAAAACAGCAAGTCACCCAGGTGACTCAACCCCACCACAGTCCATATTTGGTGCCCCATGACTTCTGGCTTTTCCTAAAACTAAAATGACTTTTGAAAGGGAAGAGATTTCAGACCATCAATGAGATTCAGGAAAATATGATGGGGCAGCTGATGGCTGTTTGAACAAAGGATTTTGCAGAGTGTTTTGAACAGTGAAAGTGATGCTGGGAGAACTGTGTGAGGCCCAAGGTGCCTACTTTGAAGGGCACTGAGGCATCATTGTCCTACATACAATGTTTCTTGTATCTTCTTCAATAAATGTCTCTATTTTTCATATCACATGTCTGGATACTGACTGGACAGACCTTGTATAATGGAGTAAAGACAGTCTCTTCAATAAATGGTGTTGGAAGAACACAATTCATACATGTATACTATACACCAGAATAAACTCAAAATGGATGAAAGACTTAAACATAATTCATGATACCATAAAATCCGAGAGGAAAACATAGGCAGTAAAGTTTCATATTTCTTGTGTAGCAATATTTCTGCATATATATATCAAAGGGCAAGAGAACTAAAAATATTAACAAATGGGACGACATCAAATTAAAAAGCTTCTGCACATCTAAAGAAGCTATCATCAAAATGAAAAGGGAACCAACTATATGGGAGAAAATATTTACCAACAATACATCAGACAAAGGTTTAATCTCCACTTATTTGTAACTTCCTCAATTTATTTCTCCAGTGTCCTATAGTTTTCTAAGTGCAGGTCTTTTACCTCCTTGGTTAAATTTATTCTTAGGTACTTTCTTTCTTTGTTGTTGCAATAGTAAATGGGATTGTTTTCTTAGATTTTCTTTCTGATAGTATATTACTGGTGTATGAAAATTACATCAATTTCTGAATATTAACTTTGTATCCTGCTACTTGGCTGAATTCATTTATAAGGTCAAATAGTTTTTTGGTGGAGCCTATTGGATTTTCTAAGTACAATATCATGTTGTTTGTGAATAATGACAGTTTTAATTCCTCTTTTTCAATTTGGATCCTTTTTATTTCTTCTCCTTGTCTGATGGCTGTGGCTAGGATTCCCTGTACTATGTTGAATAAGAGTGGTGAAACCAGACACCCCTGTCTTGTTCCTGATTTTAAGGGAAACACTTGTAGTTTTTGCCCTTAAGTATGATGTGTATCAGTTCTTTATAAATTTTGGACATTAGCCTTGGTTGGTGTGGCTCAGTGGATTGAGTACTGGCCTACAAACCAAAGGGTCACCAGTCAGGGCACATTCCTGGGTTGTGGGCCAGGTCCCCAGAAGGGGGAGCATGAGAGGCAACCACACATTGATGTTTCTCTCCCTCTCTTTCTCCCTCCCTTCCCCTGTCTCTAAAAATAAATAAATAAAATCTTTAAAAAATTTTTTAAAAAAGAAATTTTGGACACTAGCCCCTTGTTGGAGCTCTTGTTTGCAAATAACATCTCTGTTTGGTTGGTTGACTTTTTGTTTTGTTGTCAGTTTCTTTTCCATGCCGAAGCTTTTTAGTTTGATATGGTCCTATTCATTTATTTTTACCTTTACTTCCCTTACCTTTGAGGCCTCCATCCAGCCCACCTTTGGCAGCCTCCATCCAGCCCACACTCCCCTTTCTTCTGACCGTCACCACACAGTTGTCCGTATCTGTGTGATAAATAGATATAGATATATATAGATATAGATAGTCTGTCCAGAAAGTATCCCAATGTGTAATGTGAAAAATAGAGATATTTATTGAAGAAGATATAAGATATAAGAAACATTATATGTAGGACAATGATGCCTCAGTGCCCTTCAAAGTAGGCACCTTGGGCCTCACACAGTTCTCCCAGCATCACTTTCACTGTTCAAAACACTCTGCAAAATCCTTTGTTCAAACAGCCATCAGCTGCCCCATCATATTTTCCTGAATCTCATTGATGGTCTGAAATCTCTTCCCTTTCAAAAGTCATTTTAGTTTTAGGAAAAGCCGGAAGTCACGGGGCACCAAATCTGGACTGTGGTGGGGTTGAGTCACCTGGGTGACTTGTCACCCAGGTGACTTGCTGTTTTGTCAAAAACTTCTGCAGGAGACATGATGTCTGAGCAGGTGCGTTGTCATGATGAAGCTGCCAGTTGCCCATAGCTGAGGCCTTCTGAATTATCAGAATAGTTTCTGCAGAGGAATGTTCAAGCTTCATGCAAAATTGATGCAGAGTCATTGCTTTACTTGTTCACTCATTTTGAATGTGACAGCCACATAGTACACATGCTCACTCAACAATGTCCACTGCCCCCACTGACTAGTACAGTGTATTCATCATTGTTCACACATGTGCATTCCACTCCACTGTTCTTGGCTGCCAGGTTACAACAATGTCATGCAAACCATTTTTGTTAAATTAACAATGGCTGGACTTTATCTGGACTGTGTATACACACACACACACACACACACACACACAGGGTCCAGCACAAATAATGCCCCCTTTTTATTACAAAATCATAAGCATGTAATTCTGTAACATACAGCATTATACTCAAGCACACCATTAGACATTTTAGGTGAAATATTCAAATAAAAACTGTGAACTATTATATCCTTATTATTACCTTACCAACCACACTCAAGCAGGCATTACTTCTGCTGGACTCTGTATATATATCTGTATCTATATCTATCTATGTATGTAAGACAGATATAGATATAGATATAGATATAGATAGATATATCTAGATATATATGTAATTAGCCAAAAATATGTATAATTAACCAAAAGGATATGTATATCCTTTTAATTTCTTTCGTGGAGTGCCCCTTCCAACTTCCACTTTGACATCTGTCCGTCCATTCCATGTAGCCATGCTTCTATTTCTGTTTTGTTTGTCAGTTTATTTTATTTTTTAGATTCCACATGTAAATGAGATTATATGGTATTTTCCTTTCTCTGATTGGCTTCTTTCACTTAGCATAATAATCTCCAGGTCCATTAATGGTGTCTCAAAAGGGAAGATATTTTTTACAGCTGCATAGTATTCCATTATGTATATGTACCGCAGCTTTTTTATTCACCCATCTATTGATGGATACTTGAACTGTTTCCAGATCTTGGCTGTTGTAACTAATTCTGCTATGAACAAAGGGTACACACATGTTTTATAACTGGTATTTCTGTATTTTTAAGATATATTCCTAGAAGTAGAATCTCTGGGTCAAAAGGCAGTTCCATTTTTAATTTTTTGAGGAAATTCCATACTGTTTTCAACCATAGGGGTACCAGTCTGCATTCACACCAACAGTGCAGAAGGGTTTTCCTTTCTCCACATCCTCACCAGCACTTGCTGTATGTTGATTTATTGATGATAGCCATTCTGAAAGTTGAGAGGTGATATCTCATTGTGGTTTTAATTTGAATTTCTGTTGATTAGTGGCATTGAGCATCTTTTCATATGTCTATTGGCCATTTGTATGTCCTTTTTGGAAAAGTCTCTAGGGCCCATTTTTTAATTGGATTGTTTGCCTTCCTGGTGTTGAGTTGTATAAGTTCTTTATATATTTTGTAAATTAACCCCTTAATAGATGTTGTATTGGCAAATAATTTCTTCTATATAATGGTTTCCCTCTTCAATTTATTGATTTTTTATGTGCAAAAGCTCTAGAGTTGGATGCAATCCCATATATTTATTTTTTCTTTATTTCTCTTGCCCTAGGACACACATTGGTGAAAATATTACTGCAAGAGATGTCTAAGATTTTACTGCTTATGTTTTCTTCTAGGATTTTTGTGGTTTTGTGACTTATATTTAATTCTTTTATTCATTTTTAGTTTATTCTTCTATATGGTATAAGCTGGTGGTCTAATTTCTTTCTTTCTTTCTTTCTTTCTTTCTTTCTTTCTTTCTTTCTTTCTTTCTCTCTCTCTTTCTTTGTCCTTCTCCCTCCCTCCCTCCCTCGCTCTCTCTCTCTCTCTCTCTCTCTCTTTCTTTCTTTCTTTCTTCTTTCTCTTTCTTTTGCATTTATCTTTCCATTTATCCCAGCACTATTTATTGAAGAGGTTGTCATTACTCCAATATATGCTCTTGCCTCCTTTGTCAAATATTAATTGAGCACATAATCTGGGTTGATTTCTGGGTTCTCTATTATTTTCATTGATCTTCATGCCTGTCTTATGCCAGTACCAGGCAGTTTTGAATATAATAACCTTTTAGTATAATTTGATACCAGGTATTGTGATCCCTCCAACTTTTTTCTTCTTTCTCAAGACTTCTAAGGCTATTCAGGCTTTCAGTTTTATATCCTACATACAAATGAATTCTTAATTTCTTTTGTCTGACTTATTTCACTTAGCATGATATACTCAAGGTCCATCCATGTTGTTGCAAATGGCAGTGTTTAATCCATTCTTATGGCTGAGTATCATCCCACTGTATATGTGTACCACATCAAATTTACCCAATCATCTAGACAAGGATACTCCTGGCATCTCCATGTCTTGGCTATGGTGAATAAGGCTGCAATAAACATATGGGCACATATGTCTTTGCTAGTAAATATTTTCAAATTTTGGGGGTAGATACACAGAGATGGGTTGCTGGGTCATATAGTAACTCTATTCTTAATTATTTGAGAACTTCCATACTGTTTTCCATAGTGGCTGTACAATTTTACATTCCCAACAGCAATGAATGGATTCTTTTTTTCCACAACCTTTCCACTACTTATTATTTGTCTGTTAATAGTTATTCTAACAAGCATGAATTAGTATCTCATTGTAGTTTCGAATTTCATTTCCCTAATAGCTAGTATTCTTGTTCATCTTTTAATATATCTGTTGGCCTTTTGTATGTCATTTTGGGAGAAGAGTCTGTTTGGGTCATCTGCACATTTTTTAAATGGGATTGTTTGTTTGATGTTGAATTCTATGTTCTTAAAAAAGTATATATTTTTTTTATTTTTGCCTTTATTTCCCTTGCTGTTGGGGTCAAATTTATAAAATCTTTTCTAAGGCCAATATTATGCTCTTGTGATTAGCATCACTTTGTAATATAATTTGAAGTCAGGGAGTGTGCTACCTTTGACTTTATTTTCTCAAGAATGTTTTGTGTTTTCAGGATCTTTTGTGGTTCCATAAAAATCTGATGATTATTTGTTCTATTTCTTTAAAAAAACATTGGGATTTTGATGGGGACTGCATTAAATCCATATGTTGCTTTGGGCAATATGGGCATTTTAACTGTATTGATTCTTCCAATCCATGAACATGGAAGACTTATCCATTTTATGTGTCTCTTTCAATCTCTTTTAAAGATGCCTTGTAGTTTTCAGCATATAGGTCCTTCACATCCTTTGTTAAGTTTATCCCTAGGTATTTTATTTAATTGTTGAACTTGCAAAGGGAGGGTTTTTTTTTTCTATTTTTTTCTGAAACTTCATTGTTAGTATATAAAAATACAATGGATTTTTATACATTGATTTTTTATCCTGCAACTTTACTGTATTTGTTTATTGTTTCCAGTAGTTGTTTTTATAGAGTCTTTAGCATTTTCTATATATAAAAGTTTCTGAAGACATAATTTTAATAAGCTATTAGTCTTCAAGTATTCAAAGAAGAAGAGTTAAAGAGGAAGCTGGTTATGGACTGATTTTTAAAAAGTAAGCCCGGTGTAAAAGGCTAATTATATTCTTTTTCCAAGAATTGTGTGCTTAGATGCAGATAATTTTGTCACACAAAATTAGGAGAGTCACTGTGGCCAGTTTCCAGTGCAATTTATAAAATGTACCTTTGGCTCTTGACAATTCTGTCAAAGCCATTCGAACAACCAGAAATATAGTAATCACTGAAGTATGGAAACAATAATTTCCTATGTTAATCACTTTAGTAATCTATCTTTTAGACAGTCAGGATAGAGAAGTCCACATGGACTTAAGGCAGGGTGATTTCCTTATATACCTGCTGTATCCCTGAGGACAACAGAATGATGATATAGAATTAATGGTACTGTTCAAGCCCAATAAAAATTACAACAATTGGGACAAAGAAACAATGAAAAAAAAAGGTACTTAATGTAAAATGAACATAAGGAAAGATAAAAGTGTTAATAAAGTAGAGATTCATCTATTGTTTCTAAAGGCCTTAATCAGAGAAATAACTTCTAAAGTATCTTTCCAATTCTCAGTGAAAAAAATTAATTTTGCTAAACTTAGAATTTGAGGATGTAAATATGAATTTGTATTTGAATCACTTTTAAATTACTCATTTGACATGAATGGACCAACAGAAGTTGGAGCATGAATTAAAAAAAGAGTAACATTGGACTAAAATATGGGCTGTTCATATAGGAAATCACAAGATTCTGCTGGGTAAAGATTTTCAAGTTAGTATCTGTATATATTCTCCAAATTGTCAAAACATAAATCAACCCATACTTAAATCTGTGTTAACTTTCACAAGAGAGGAACACAGCAATAAATATAGCCTCTCATCAAACAAAGAAATAAGGTTTTTGGATTTGGGGGCAGGAATGGAGTTTAGGTAAAATATAAAGCATTATTTTGATTGGCTCAAAGAAAAGCAGGGCTTCATAAAAAAAAAAAGGTTAACCTTACACCTGAGCTGTGCAGTGAACTCAGGATCCAAGTTCTTGGAAACTATGGAGTTAAGAGAAATGTGGATCTCATACTGAGAGTCAAAATTATTTACCTAGGTCATTTCACCTGCTTAGATTCATTTCTTTCCCTGTAGCCAAAGGGATTGATTTCAAATAAAGTTTTCAAGATTGTGTCCTTCATATTTACTAATCAAAGCAATTTCTTCTTGACATCTGCTTAAATTCTAAGTGCAAATTTGGAACTATGATCATCAGAACCTTTGTACAGTGGTACCTCAGAACTTGTCGTTAATCCATTCTGGAACTTGTGACCAGTGCCAAAACAAAATTTTCTCTTGTGGGGTGGCCTTGTGACTCATACAAGTTCTAGCAAGTGCACCTGCCCAGTGCTGAAACATTTTTTCTCATCAAAATAAGACGAGTACAGCATTTGACAAGTTCTGAAGCAGAAAAATATGAGGTATGACTGTATTTTGTTGGTATGTTGACTTCTTGCTACATCTTTGAATATTCCTGTAACAACTGCAGAAATTCTGAGATCACCTGTTCCCAGCACTGCCATTAGGTAAGTAAGGTTCTGTGGTTTATTCTCCACAAAGGGCCCTCTCAAGGAAAACTGAATACAAATAAGATTTTTTTCTTCAGAATGGCTTCTGTGAATTCTCAGGAGCATCTTTTCCTTTTTTAATTTATATTTTATTGATTAGGCTATTATAGTTGTCCCAACTATTCTCCTTTGCCCCCACCCACCCATCAAACCCCCTCGCTCAAGCAATCCCCACACCATTGTTCATGTCCATGGGACATGTGAATACAAATAAGATTTTAAAGGTTTATCTGTATTTACACAGCTGCAATGACTACTGTGGGTTTTACCAGTGAACTACCGTTTTCCACAACAATTCAGGTTTATGGGCATACTATTTTATTTTTAATTTGTTTGGTCATTATTTTCTTAAAATGCCTTTAGCAGGTATGCAGTCTTTATTCCTCTCCCTTTCTGAATTTTTTGGTATTCTTTTACTGTGAAAGTCCGATTCTTGTTAAGTATTAGATTATTGTAGGGATGTCTTCTTCATTAAAATTATTTTTTTATCACATTGGGAAGCTTATCTTTGATGGGACATAGTAAAATTAGCTGATACAATAAGTAACAGTAGAAATATTTGGTTCCAGTTGGGTTAGAGTCTACTCTATCCCTAATATCCAAGAAGAAATAATCAGTTATTATCCTAATTCCTGCTTGAGAGCATTGAGGTAAGTCAAAAGGAGCCTATAGCAACTCATTAGTATGAAAAAGTCTATCATTTATTTCTTCAAATTTTTATTAGTCTGTATACTTGATTTTCATAACATTTTTCATCATTATCAGACCCAAATATTTGTCTTCCCCACTGTGTTCCTTTTTATTCCATTTATTTATATTTTTATGGGTTTTGATTCATTCTTTTATTAGTTCACTTGAGTCTCATTTTTACCAGTATCTGCTGAAGGTCTAGGACCATTTGAGACACATAGGAGGGATTTTCTATTTCACAGACAGGTATTTTTAATAAAAACAATATGAAATATCTGGAAAGTAAAAGGAAAGCAGAAAGTTAAGTTTCAGAGACAGAATAGAAAGAACAAGGGTTTTAAATTTAGGTAATCTCAGATGAAAATCTTCAGACTTTCTGTCACTCATTTGCAAAAGAAGAAATACTATAAATCATGCATGGATTTTATGTATGTCAAGTGAAGTGATATATAAAAATAGTTGACACTGGTATACTATAGGGAGCTGGTATACTATAGGGAAATGTGCCCAGCCCCCACTAGGAAAAGCCAGTGGGGAGTGAGATCCGGCACACAGGACCCACGCCCATGGACAGATTCTCTCATGGGGAGTCAGGCCTGCATTGTACCTAGACTGCTATGATAGACTTGCTTTTGCTAAAACTTCCTCACCCTGGATTGAGGCAATAAATGTTTACTGAGTATCTTTATTTTTAATTTTTTTAAATTTTTTATTGTCATTCAATTACAGTTGTGTGCCTTTTCTCCCCATCCCTCCACCCCACCCCAGCCAAACCCCCCTCCCTCCCCCACCTCACCCTCCCCCTTGATTTGATCCATGTGTCCTTTAAAGTAGTTCCTGTAATCCCCTCTCCTCACTGTCCCCTCCCCATTCCCCCCTGACCATTGTTAGATTGTTCTTAACTTCAATGTCTCTGGTTATATTTTGTTTGCTTTTTTCTTCTATTTATTATGTTCCAGTTAAAGGTGAGATCATATGGTATTTGTCCCTCACTGCCTGGCTTATTTCACTTAACATAATGCTCTCCAGTTCCATCCATGCTGTTGCAAAAGGTATAAGCTCCTTCTTTCTCTCTGCTGCGTAAAATTCCATTGTGTAAATATACCATAGTTATTGGATCCACTCGTTTGCTGATGGGCACTTAGGTTGCTTCCAGTTCTTGGCTATTGTAAATTGTGCTGCTATGAGCATTGGGGTGCACAGGTTCTTTTGGATTGGTGTTTCAGGGTTCTTAGGGTATAATCCCAGCAGTGGAATTGCTGGGTCAAAGGGCAGTTCCATTTTTAGTTTTCTGAGGAAATTCCATACTGTTTTCCACAGTGGCCTTTAACTTCCTAAAGTCTGTGCTAAACCACCCAAGTATGGAGTGTAACCAGTTCAACCACTTTCCCCCTTGAGCTGTAACATCCTTCACTTTGAAGTAATTAGCAGCATTCTGTTCTTTGTTGTCTGTAAAAGGTAATCACCTACAGTGAACCTGTGCATAATAAATGAGGACCATCCTCATGTAATGTGCCCATAAAAGCAATAAAAGCCTGTCCAGACAGGGGTTGGGCTCTCTCTCTGGCCCTCTCTCATTCTCTCTCACTTAAAGAGCGGCCATGCTATCCTTCTTTCTCCACAGGATTTCTGTAGTCCATGTGAATTTGTCCATTGCAACCACAGCACACAGATCTTGCGGTCTGGGATCTGCATCAGTATACTGTGCTTAGTAAATCTGCCATTGAACAATATAGCAACTATTGCAATGGTGGCAAGATAGAATAAAATTTACCCATAATTCTAGTACTTAGAGGTGACATTTTTATATTTCCTTATTACTTTTGACATTTGTATGTTTCCTTATTACTCTTTTCTCTAGAATATATATATATATATATATATATATATATATATATATATATATATATATATATTTGTTAACATATCAAATGTATTTAAATTGTATTTTAAATATTTAGGGAATTATATGCAGTTATACTTATTCAAAACTGTTATTATTTTTGGTTATGCACCCCGTGGCATTTAAATATATTAAGCTCATTCCCATTCAAAGAAAATTTAGGCTTCCTAAAATTTAAGTTTTTAATCTACTTGCAATATATTTTGTTGTGTTGCATAAGGAGAATATGTAATTTTACACTTTAAAAAAACATTTTTATGTCAATGTTGACAAATCCTATATCCTGTCACCCTTTTTATTACAGTTTCTTCTAATGGTCTCAAGTTTTATTTAACATTATATATAATTAAATGTTTAGTTTTAGAATTTGTTTTAATTGTTAAAATAAGGTGAGTATCTAATTTTATCTTTGAAATTATTATATTTTCATGCAATCGTTGCCATTTATTATTACATTTTTATAGTCATATGTGAAGATGATATAGATATTTAATGCATTTTTATGTGCACTTCTGAGTGCAGTGTTTCTAAACTGTAACAGTAATAGTAAAATAACGAAGCAGTTGAGGGTGATAATACTCTCACTTTATCTGTGAAGTCATCTAATTAAATTCTCTATTTAATATATCATTTTTATCCTAATCAAAAAGTCTCAAAATGTAGAATTACCCCAATTTTTCCCCTTTGCCCCCCACCACCAACCCCCTTCATTCCTACAGTCAATTCTCACACCATTGTCCATGTCCATGAGTCATGCATATGTGTTCACTTCTAACTCCTTCACCTTCTTTCAACCAGTTCCATCTGCCCCCTCCCTTCTAACTGTTGTCAGCCCTTCAGATGTCTCATTAGATAAGGAGTAATACTTTTTCCCAATATATTCTCTTTCCTTACATAAAATCATCATTTCCAATGCTGCTACTTTTTGTTTTAATGTAGATTACTGATTATATTCTTTCTTCATTGAAATATATGTACTAGTGCTGTGCTACTCACTGAATTTATTTCAAGTTTTAAAATTTGGACTATACATACCTCAGTCCCCATTCTCAGATGGCCACATACTTTTGATGCATTTTTAACTTCTTTTTTGACTTCACACTGATTTTTTATCTTTTTCCATCATTGTTTGAAAATTTTTATGCCTTCCCAATTTTCTTCTATGAAATTTATTTTCAAAACTATCCTATTTGATTAATCTCAATGTTCTATAAAAATTTCTTAATCCACTTATAATCATCTATTTTAGGATTCTTCTAAGCATATTGTTTTTACATCTATGTAACATTATTACTTCAGTGTGTTTTGTTGGTACTTGATATTTGCCTTTCCCTTCTTCAATTAAGGGATTTAGGTATACCACTGAGCATTGGTCCGTTTATATAGTAAAACCTTTCTATAACTTCATTATATCTAGTAAGAATAAATATCTGAAATATTAATAACAAAATTATATCATTTGTTGTTTTAGTTTAATAGTAATGTTTATTTTTTAAGAAACAAGATTCTTTAAATTCCATTGCACTCACTGTTGTAATCAAACTTATGAAATTGTAATTGTTTTAGAATGGTGTTTTAAAATTTCTACCAATAACACAGCAAACTATTTACACAAATAAATAAGGAAATGTAAATAATAGATGGAGACATTCTAACTTAATATTTAATAAAGTGTGTAGCCTATCTGAAGATTCTGTCAAGTCATGTTATAACATTTTTCATGTACATTTTCCAGATAAAAAGCAACACATTTTATTATTTTAGACATGATTAGCAGTAGTGAAGCTCATTTTAGTGATATAAACTTAACGATAAGGAAAATTAAGAAAATAAATGGAGAAGATCAAGGGAGTTTTAAAAGTGAGTCAAGGGAAGGAAGAGATGAAGCAGCAGGGCATAGAGGATTTTTAGGGCAATGAAACTGCTCTCTATGGTATTAAAATGATGGATACATGTCATTATACATTTGTCCAAACCCATAGAATGTACAACACCAGAACTGAACCCTAAGGTAAACTATGAACTTTAAGTAATTATAATGTGTTAATGTAGATTCATCCCTAGTGAAAATGTACCACTTGAGGAGCAAAGCTAACAATGGTAGAGGCTATGCATGAGTGGGGTAAGGGACATATCAGATATATGCACCACCTTCTCTATTTTATTGTGAACGTGAAAGTGCTCTAAAAAGTCTCCAGTGAAAAATAAAGTATGTTGAAATTAAAAAATCTCAAAAGCCATGACCTCTCACAATAAAATATTGCTAATAATAATGAATCAGAGAAAACATTCATTTTTAAATATATGAATATTTATACATTGCATTTGACCTTTCAGTAATAAACTTATTTTGGGCCCTGATAGGTTGCTCAGTTGGTTGCATTGTTGTCACATACAGAAAACTTTGCAGGTTCCATCCCCGGTTGCACATAACCTAGGTTGTACGTTTCATCTCCAGTTGGGGCAGGCAGAGGAGGCAACCATTCAATGTTTCCTCCTCACATCAATGTTCTCTCTCTCTCTCTCTCTCAAATATATACATATATACATACATAAAATAAAAACACTCCCCATGGTGAGGATTAAAAAAAAACACGTCATTTTTGATAATTGAGAGATGTCAAAATATATATTTTAAACTTATACTATAAATATTCCAAATCCAATATTCAAAATGGCTGAGATGAATATTCAAATCCCTTTTGACATTAATTTAACTACAAGATTACGTGTACTCCTACCCTTTTAAGTCTATACGAGCTGTTTCTGTTTTACTTTTGTTAGAAATCTTTTCAGATTACATATGTATGTAAATATATGTATATATAGTTTTTCTTATTTCCTTACTGAACACTCACTATAATTTAAATAAAAGTAATTATAAACAACATTTTGTCTTGTTCATGAACTCGTGGGGGTAGTGTTCAATATTTCACAACTAAGTATAATGTTGACAAGTGGTCACTTCTATATTTATACTCTTTATCCAATTAAGATGCATCATTTCTTTCCTAGCTTGTGTAATTTATCTGATGAACAAGTGTTTACTTTGATCAACTGTTATGCTGCCTCTATTGAAATGTACATTTTTAAATTTTTCTCTGTTGATGGGATTAATTGCTTTAATTCATTTTTATCATTTTTATCTATGCCTGGATTTAATTTCTAATTATATTGTGCAGAATTATTGTGGTAACTTATGGGAGAGACCTGTAATTTTGTCTTTTCCCAATGTCCTTTTTTTACAAGTTTGGTTTTGTGGATCTAAATTCTGCCTGGATCCATAAAACAATGTGGAAATTAATCTTTATTTATTCTTTTTCGTTGTTGTTCAAGTACAATTACCTCCATTTACCCCCTACCACTACCCCTCAACCCCAGCTGCCACCACCTCCCACCCTCCCTTGGTTTTGTCCATGTGTCCTTTACAGATGTTCCTAAAAACCCTTTCCTCTTTTCCCCCCTTATCCTTCTCACCTCCCCTCTGGTTACTGTCAATTTGTTCTTAATTTCAATGTCTCTGGTAATATTTTGCTTGCTTGTTTTGTTGATTAGGTTCCACTTAAAGGTGAGATCACATGGTATTTGTCTTTCACTGCCTGGCTTATTTCATTTAGCATACTTATTGTTTAAAAGAGATTTTATAAATTGATATTATTCAGTCCTCAAATATTAAAAGAAAAATTGGCCAGTAATGACTTCTGGGCCTATAATTACTTTGTGGAAGGTTGTTAAATATAGGTCAAAACTGTATAAAACAATGTCACAATTTAATTTCTCTATTTTTTATGTGTAGTTTTCGTAAGCTATTTTTAAGGATTTATTTCTTTTCATGTACAATATGAAATTTACTGGATAGAATTGCTCATCAGATATCCTTACCATCTTGTAACACCTGTGACTTCGTTTTGATGGCTTTTTCATTCCTCATATTGGTAGTTTGTGTTTTCATTTCTTGTTCCTTGAGCAATCTTCTAGAGTTTTATTATTTTATTAATTTAAAATAAATCCGCTTTCTGATTCACTAAATTTTTGTAGCTTACTTTTTGTCATCCTACCTTCTTTGATTTTAGTATGCTATTTTAACTTCTTTATATTGATTTTCTATCTATCCTCATTTCAAATACAGATAGCAAAGCTCTAAATTTACTACTGAATATACTTCTATATCTATTGTACAAGTCTTTATCATAATATTTTTATTGTCTAGCTTAAACTCTTTTCAAATTTGCATTGTAAGTCCTTCTTCATCCTTTCATTATTTAAGTTTCCAGGAAGTAAATATTAAATAATTGCTGGGTAGTGTTTTCATATACACACACACACATATGTATACACAAATATTTAAATTTAGTGCTATTGCTTAGAAGTTTGCAGCTTTAGAACATTCAGAATAATATGCTGTTGTTTACAGAGTTCCAAAAATACATATGTTTATACTTATAGTAGCAAAATAGAATTATATATATGTAGATTATATGGTGCAATAGCTAGCAGAAACACTTTTTCATAACATTCATTATCAATTTTTCTTAATACCTAATTCACATTGAAAGAATTATATGTTTTTCTCCATTTAAAAATTATAGAAACAAATATAAGAAATAATTTTAGTGTCTTAAATTAATAAAAATCCGGGTAATAAGGAATCTAAAATTGTTCTGTTTAACCATTGTCTGGAATTGTCAATCACTTCTGATATAGAGACAACTAAATTCATTTCTCTTTCCATAAGTTTGTTTTTCTCGATATTCAGAAACCAGAACTGATTGACAGGTGTACAAGTATACTAAGAAACACTGTGATCTTTGTGGAGTAATTTTCACAACCCAGGATGTATGACTATGCAAATACTAGCAGATGGTTATGTAAATGTAAATGTACTTGTTCTATTAAAGTTTGACATAGTGACACATTTAATTAAGTTTACATATATTAATAATTTATTCAGAAAATTTATATTAAGGAATGATTTAAAGAATTTCCATTCTTTGCAGCATTCTTACCTCTTAGTTGGGCTGATGGGCATTGTGAAATTTTGGCAGATCATTTTATAGTTGAAAGATTTCAATCTCTGAGAGGATTACATGGCAGATGGCAATGTAAAGGAACTACTCAACTATTTGAGTACAAAGTTTACGTAGCCATCTGTTGGATGTTTATTTCCCTGGGCTTCACAACTTACTTGGAGACTAGGAAGTGTACAGATTCAAAGTATTTTGGGGTCCAAGCACTAACATACATGTGAATGTATATACTATCTACATATGTATGAAATATTTAGGAAAGTATTTTGATGCTATGTAGCTGGTTTTTAATTTTAAGTAGTTTTGTAACATACTTTATTAAATGTTCTAAATACACGTCAAGTGTCTTGTTTTGTCTTTCAACTTAAAGGCTTGAGCAAAAGTCCACCGATATTTAATCTTAGACCACTTAATTTTCTACAATTCAATTAAGATTATATTTGAAAAGTAATGTTTTAAAGATAAATATCCTATTAGATGAATATTTATAGAGCAGTATATTCAAATCATAAAATAATAAATATAATGTGCAAGGAGATATTAAGCTAATTGGTTAAGATATAATCCAAATATTTTCAGAATTCCTTTTTTTTAATATTTTTGTTTATTTTTACTTTACTTCCCTCCCTTGGTGATTTTTTGAGTAAAACACAAGTTCAGTTATCAACCACTCAGATGACTAGTATATTATTTTTATTGTAAAATATTTATTTAAATGCACATATTCTATGGAATAGATTTGCATACTGACCTTTACTCTAAAATAATACTCAAGAAATACCCGCGACACTCACTAAATTGTATGAACTCTTACCTGTAGTAACTGAATTAGAGTGTTCTATCATCACTACTGTGTACAGTTTCTTGATATATAATTTTACCTTCTTTATGACTTAGAATTTTCTTGATAGTAATGAACAATTTGAAAATTATTTCAAATTTTAAATATTACTTGTAAAGTTTTATGTATCAAATTATCATGTAACTAAAGTAAAACAGGGTTTTGTAGGATACACTGTATTTTAAGGTAGACATTTTTATCAACAATAAACATCAAGAGCCCACACCTACTGAAAAAAAGATAATTTGTGATTTGTGGAGTTCAGACTAACAAGCCCTCCAAAACTTCAGGATCATGGTCACTTGAGATGCCCAGGGAATCAGTCAGGCCTTATTTCAGGGCAAAACATGAGTTATTTACAGGGCCTGAGATGACTTGTATATTGGCTTTTCCTGAGTAAAATGAGCACTAAAAAGTAATAACGTATATAAGGATTTTAACTTGTAGATTGCAAAAGTAGCTTGCTCCTCTTCTCCTCCATAAACCAGTTTGAGTAATCCAGAGGTAGAAAAATATTTTACTTGGATATTTTGTATTAACAGTTACCAATATACATAATGTTTGAGGCTCTTTTCTGATAGAAAATAATCTTACTGAAGCTACTGGAATGCTTTCATGGGTTTATTTTTCAGTATGTCTCTAAGGATAAAAATCCTCTAGTTTAGCCACTTGTGCCAAATAATTAGTACTTTCCTGACCTTTGCTAAAGAATCATTTCCAGAGAGTAGCTTTGGGAATCCAAAAGAAATTTGTCTTAATATTAAACTGTCTGATCTCATAACATAATGCTGCTTGGAGAAATAGGATTATTTATGTGGCATAGGGAAAAAGTACATATGTTAACAAGTAACAAACATAAATAGTTTGTTTTTTCCTACTGTAGTTGATATGCATGTAACAAATGTGCTTTAAAATGGAGTAAATTGTCTTGTTATTCATTAAGTTGTGAAGTAAGAAAGACATGAATATAACATTCTTTATTAGATGCCCGGTATGCTTGTTTAGGAAACTCTATAAACTTTAGCATTTCTTGACTACTATATATGATCAATGTTTCAGAATACTTTCTATGAAATTTACATTTTTTCTCATCTCATAGAAGCTGCAGTATGTTTTGAATAGTTTTATAATTCATTTCATACAATATTACTTGTAACTATCCTAGTCAACTCAAGTGATTTGTTTAGTTATTCCACTGGAAAGCTGCAAGTAAAAATCAACAATATTTAATCTTATCGATTAATTCCCTTGCAAATGCATTTAAATATTTGAGTGCACATTTTAAAAAGGAGTATTATATATATAATATATAATTAATTTAAGTGTAAGATTAATCCAGAAAAGATAAAGCACATAATATTGTCTCAGCCTTTTTTTTTTTAAAGATTTTGTTTACTTATTTTTAGACAGAGGGGAAGGGTGGGAGAAAGAGAGGGAGAGAAACTTCAATGTGTGGTTGCCTCTTGCATTTCTCCTATTGGGAACATGGCCCACAACCCGGGCATATGCCCTGACTGGGAATTGAACTGGCAACCCTTTGATTCACAGGCTGGCACTCAATCCACTGAGCCACACCAGCCATGGCTCATCTCAGCCCTTTTATTTGCCTGTTTACTTTTATGTTTATTTTTATTTTACTCCCTTCTCAGGGTGACTGTTTTGAATTTTTCTTTATTTATTTTATTATTGTTCAATTAGTTGTCTGCATTTTCTCCCCACCCCCCTACTCCATCCAAACCCACCTCCCTCCCTTGCTTCCACCCTCCCCTTTGGGTTTGTCCATGTGTCCTTTATAGTAGTTCCTGTAAACCCCTCTCCTCACTGTCTCCTCCCCACTCCCCCCTGGCTATTGTTAGATTGTTCTTAACTTCAATGACTCTGGTTATATTTTGTTTGCTTTTTTACTTTTGTTGATTATATTCCAGTTAAAGGTGAGATCATATGGTATTTGTCCCTCACCACCTGAATGTTTATTATTATCCATCATGTGCTGACTACACTATTATTAATATTATGGATGTTATTAGCTCTATGTCAATATTTTAATATTGGATATAATATAATTGATGTTAACATGTCTCAATTACTTGACTACAGATGAAACTTCTAGAGATGCCCACTCATGTCTTTTTCCTAACCCATGTAAGTCTAGAAAAACAGTATGCATTCAATAAATAATTTATTTAATTGAATCGTTTAAGATTGTAGGTAATATAAGGTATTTTCAATAGTCAGTGTCCCCAAGAATTTAAAAATTTCACAGTTGCTTAACAATGAGCGAAAATACATTTAACAGCATGACCATTTTTTTAGCTAACCCTAAAAAGGAGGTTATTCACATAATCAGGTACTCTTAGCTAATGTACATTGTGCCAGTGTAACTCAAGGGTAGGAATGTTTCTACATTCCTGTTTATTCTATTTATTTCCATCAAATATTGAAATTCCTAGGGACCTTAAAAAGGTTTTCTCCTGTATTTCCTTTTTTTAAATTTTAGTCTAATCTGAATAGATAGTAGTTCCTGAGTATAACTATCTTAATTGAAAGATGACACTCTAAACATACAAATGATTTAGAAGGCAAATGAGGCAAAGGGATTTGGTTATTGAGTTCACAGAGGCATCAGACTACCCCCTTAGTTTCCAGGGCTCTCCATATGAGAAAGCAAAAGATACCGTGATTAAAATGAACGAGCAATTCATTAATTTCCTAAAACCCTAATGCAATATTTAAATAGAAAAATTATTACAGATTGAGAAAAATGATTACAGTTTGTTATACATAGCTCTAGATAAGTAATAACTGCTGGTTTGCTGTTAACCTGGAATTCAAATTGTTATATTGTATATTTTACACTTATCTTTTTAACCAAATATATATATAGAAGAAGGAAAGTTATGCTTATATATTTTAAATGATGATGATCCAAATAAATTGCTCCAATATTAGTGAGTTCTATGTATTGTCTTTTTATATTATTCCTCTGAAATGTATTTGGTATCATATGCCACTTCAGTGATAACTAAAAACTAGCACTGTTCATAAATCTATCATGGGAATTTCACTATTATAGATTGCTCATTTGTAGAACTCTCTTTTCAGAGGTAATTGAACCTAACTTTGATATCTGACATGTTCATTTCTGAGAGGATATAACCTTTATCCTTTATGCAAAGACAGGTTGGAGGTGATATATGTGACAGTCCAATCCCTAATCTTAGATGAAATAAGAAACTACAGGTTTGATTTTAAGGTGACTGTATAAAAGAGATATTGCATTCTGTTGGGGAACAGAGAGATTAAATTTTATTGAATAAAAATGACCATCTGCACATGTTTTTTGAAATTTTACTCGCATGTTAAAAAAAAGGTTTTTTTAAAAGGAAAATGGAAGCAATTTTAGCTATAAACTAAAATTGTTAATTTCAAATGCTTTAATAATAAGGTCAAATTCAGGTTTTAGGTATATTTTAAAAATAACTACAGAACACAAATTATAAAATTAATATAAATATGAATATTTACTTACGATCAGATGATATGTCACAATAAATTACAAATGTTAAAAGGTAACAAATAGCGCAAACTATACAAAATATATAAATGTGAAATGTTTACATTACTTAATATAAACTAGTTCATTACTTTTTGATTAAATGTTAGATAAGATTTTTCTATAGAGGAAAGAGAAACATAATTTATATTCTCCTATAGCTTAGTTAACTTGTTTGGGACTCTGTGTGCTTCCTGGACCTATACCTCTATTTCCTTCCCTATTACCAAATTAGGGAAGTTTTCTTTCATTATTTTTTCAAATAAAGTTTCAGTTTCACAGTCTTCCTCTTCTCCCTCTAGAATCCTTATGATTTGGATGTTGGCACTTTTTGGAGATGTCCCAGAGTCTTGTTATTTGCTCCTCATTTTTTTGAATTCTTGTTTCTTCAGTCTGTACTGGCCGATGGTTTATTTCTTCCTTAGGTTCCAAATAATCATTTGAAGCCCATCTTCCTTCCTTTCGCTCTTGGTTCCCTGTGGATTTCTCTTTATTTTACTTAGTGTAGCCTTCATTTGTTCTCCTACTCATTTTCCGTACTCAGTGAGTTCTCTGAGCATCCTAATCACCAGTGTTTTGAACTCTGCATCTGATAAGTTGGGTATCTCTGTTTTGCTTAGTTCTTTTTCTGAAGTTTTGATCTGTTTTTTAATTTGGGTCATATTTCTTTGTCTCCTCAATTTGGCAGACATCCTGTGTTTGTTTCTGTGTATTAGGTAGACCTGCTTTGACTCCCTGTCTTGGAGCACCTGTTACATTATAATGGGCTGATTTGCCAGGGTGGGGCAACCTGCTTGGCCATTTTGTGATGCTGTATGTGGGGAAGGTGTCAGAAAGGAAACAATGCCACTTTCTCAGCCTTCACCCCATTTTCAGTCACTTCACCCACTTCCCCTATGACTGGTGCCCCCATAGCTGTTGCCCTGGTGGCAAGTCTTAGAGTGGGTAAGTTGGCATATATTCTAGGATGATGGGGGCCCTTTAAACAAAATCTCCTGAAAGACTGGCAGTTTGTTCTGCCACCCCAGCCCCCACTGGCTTTTACAGAAGTTATGAAGTTTTATTTTCCCGGTGCTGGAACCCTGGGCTGCACGGTCTGGCCTGGGGCTGGATTCACTCACTCCACAGTTGTCCTTCCTGGTTTTAATCTGCCACATATGAATGTGGGACTGCCTGTTCCACCAGCCGCTACCACTTCCTCCACATTGCTTCCTTTCCGCCCTGGCTCCCTGCCTTCACCATTGCTACTCGTCTGGATATTTCTTCTTTAAATCCTTACTTGTCCAGCTTCCATACAGTTCGGTTTTCTGGCAGTCTGATTGTTTTTTGTTTTGAAGTTAGTTGTGCTCCTTCTTATGTTTGTGTGAGGAGGTGAACTGTGTCTACCTACACCTCCATCGTGGCCAGAAGTTGCTACAAATAATCTGTGGATTATTTTATTATGTGGTAAACTGTCTTGTATGTAGAATACTTGCCAGAACCTTGTAACAGGAAATGCCTACTTGTCCCAATGTAGCATTTTCAGTGCCCTATGAATTGAAATATAAGCCCTTAAAGTTACTGACATAATGATATTTGTAAAGCGAATAAACTGAGTTAGCATTATCTAGGTGCTCTGTCCAGAAAATATGCAGCTCAACTTAGGTACCATGCTCCAAAAGGTCAGATCAGCATCAACCTAGAGTTTTACAGATTCATAAATTCTCCAGGTTCAAGAGGATGAATGACCTTGAGAGGCTAGACAGTTCTGAATCCATTACAATGAAGTTCAGGACTTCTGCTAAGAGTTCTTTGGACCTGACATCAAGTGTGCTTGAGTACTCACCGCCTAGATGAGATTGTTAAATTGGTTTTGAAAATTAGAAACATAATCAGATAAATATAGATTAGTAGTAGTCTATCTATTCTTTTGTGTTGTTTCATTTTGTTGAGGTAGGTATTATTTTTTTTGACCTCAACAAACTTTCTTACATTTTATTATATACTTCTCAGAAAAAATTTGTCAGACTCTGCAACTGTTTATCTTTCTCTCGGGCTGTATTGCAGATGTCCTAATTCCCTAGGAGAATACATAATCATTTTCCTTTTTGTTGTCAATCTCATGTCTAACAAATGCTGTATTTCTAGAAGATGCAATGCTGGACGTTCTATGACTTTCACTTAGCGTGAAACAATGTGTTGCACTGTTCAGAACACTATCCCTTTGCATATCTTGGCAGGAAAATTACTATTTGCAACTCTAAGTATACTAGATTCATTAATGAAAGAACGTTTCTAAAGTCAACAGAAGCATACTTAAAATAGAATAAGAAAAACTGCTTAAATATATGACAATGTGAAAAACTTTATTTTATATAAAACAATATGTTAATTTGAAATTTTTATTTTAAGTGTTTATATTTTTAGAAGCCAAAATTGATTTGATTGACTCTTACTTTTCACCATGAATACCTTAGGGACTTGTATTCTTTTATTACTTAAGAAATTTTATTTTTACACTACGATAGCTCTCACACCCTTGTTTTCCAGAGTTACAATTTCCTCTTTTTTATCAGCAAACTTGCCCTCTCCTCAGACTTAAATATCTCTCTTTCCAATATGATGTCTATCTATGTAATCACATAATGTTACAAAGTCCTGTGAAAATACCTTTGAACTCTGTGTCTGAAGGGATTTGTCAGTTGATTTATTCTTATCCTTTTGTACTGGAAATAGGATAAATTATATGAAGACCTTAGTTGAAATACAGTTTATGGCCAACTATGCTTTCACATGGAATTTGTATGAAGATCTCCCTTCTCTAATGCTGGCAGTTAATATGTATAAATTGCACTGTGACCTGGTCTTGGGCTCATTATACTTGCACTTAAAAATATCCAAAGACATATAATTAATATCTACTGCTTTTATATCCCACCATTTGACGGCTCTCTGGCATAAAACAGAAATGACTGCAAAATGTTCCCAGTGATTCGAATTTAAGGACTAACTTTCAAGGACTACCTTCTAAATAAAGTTACCAGCTCCCCAACCTCGGGCTTCCGTAATAACATCATTAATTTAAATGGTGTTCTTTTTCCCCAAAAAGGACTCAAGGGATTTTTTCAAAGATTATTGAGATGAATTTTATTCCATTTTGCAGCATCTCTATGGTTTTGAGTTATTATTTCTAATTTGCAGATAGGAAAGATTGTTGTAGCCTGTATGTTTACATGAAGTCCTCCTCAGAGATTTAGGAATATTTCAGGAATAACCATATAGGAGAGACTTCACAGTTTAGTTTCCCGAGGTCTTGCCTTCTCTATATACTCCTCATTTCTTTTTGAATAATTGAGTAGATCCCATAACAAAGACATTATAAAAATACTGCCCTGGCTGGTGTGGTGCAGTGGATTGAGCACTGGCCTGCAAACCAAATGGTTACTGATTTGATTCCCAGTCAGGGCACATGCCTGGGT
The DNA here is from genome assembly GCF_022682495.2 of Desmodus rotundus. Classification (NCBI taxonomy): domain Eukaryota; kingdom Metazoa; phylum Chordata; class Mammalia; order Chiroptera; family Phyllostomidae; genus Desmodus; species Desmodus rotundus. Next base: position 68,620,262 of record NC_071388.1, on the reverse strand, counting down.
TGCCAGCCAAGTAGGGCCCCCAGTAGGGGGTGCACAAGAGGCAAACATACATTGATGTTTCTCTCTCTCTGTTTCTCCTCTTCTCCTGTCTCCAAAAATAAATAAATAAAACATTAAAAAAAACACAAAGATATTATAAAAACAGAATGTTTCTACTATGATGCAACTTTGTTGAGTGCAATGCATTATTCAACCTTATTCAAGAAAATAAGACATAATATGGAATTTCTGTGAAACTAATACCTGTGCAAAGAATAATTTTTATAAAAAATGCAAAATTAATTATTCCTAAACTCAAGCTTGTTTAAAACATAAAATAATAACAAACAGAAAAAGAACCCAAAACCTTGAAGGCTAGCGTCAGAGCCTAGGTTTAAGAAACTAAAAGACACCTTATTTAACTGATAAAGAATTTATCTTCACCCAGCATTTAATAGACAGATATGTTGTTTCCCAAGCAGTGATGTTATAGACATTAGTTACATAGTCACAGAGAGTGAAAAGAACCAAAAAGGGACTTAAGTGTCATATACATAGAGCTTGTAACTGCTGTCAACTATAATGGAATTTGCAAAGATTCTCTCAGATGCATTGACATATTTTTTATCATAGCAACACTGACATATTTTTATCATAGCAACATTGACATATTTTTATCATAGCAACACTGACATATTTTTAGACACCTTTGACAAACATGGTAAGTTAGTTATTGTGGTGAAGATTACAGAACAATGCTACCACATTACTATGATCCTTCACAAATAATTTGATGGTAAAAAAAAAGCAATTGTAAGTGGAGGGAAGTAAGCTTAGGCTGCAGTGATGCTGCAGAAGCTACTCATTCTGGTTTCTAACTTTCTTTATTTTTCTAAGAGTTTATTTACTTATTTATTTTAGAGAGGGGAATGGAGGGATAAAGAGAGGGAGAGAAACATCAATGTGTGGTTGTCTCTCTTATGCCCTCTACTGGGGACATGGCCTGCAACCCAGTCATGTGCCCTAGATTGGGAACCGAGCTGCCGACCCTTTGATTTGCAGGCGGACACTCAGTTCATTGAGCCACACCAGCTAGAGCTGGCTTCTAACTTTCAAGAGAGTAAAAAAAAAATAATGAATTATTTGGGGGAATTCATAATATACTTGTATTTTCTAATATATTTGTTTTAGTATTAAAATTCTAATTTATTAATTTCAAACTGAGGCTTTTCATTCTTATACGTGAAATTATTTTCAATTTTTTCTAACAAAGGGATATAGCATTCAAGTAATAAACACAATAATCACAATCAGGTTCGTGTGCACACACATGCTCATGAAGTTGAAATATTTACTTTCTGCAACTTGCCAATCATAACAATGCATGGTATCTGATACACAATTAAATTTAAGACACACATCAAATAATTTTATTTAATTAAACCAACTTCAAAAAAATATATTTGCCTTCCAAGGTTTTGGAAAAAGAGGTAAACATTTTAAACACACACACTCATACACATACATGTACACACGCATGCAAACACAGAGAAAACTTCGAAACTACAATAAAAATAGAGACAAAGTAAATTAACCCAAAGATTGAAAGGCACCTATAACATAAATTTCACATGAGCAGGACTTTGGTTTGTTCTATGCCCTATGCTCAAAATTTTGATTAGGCACATACTTAATATATACTTGGTTAATGAAGAAATAAAGTAGAGAACAGAAGCAATCACAAATTTCTATTCATTGAGATACTACCTGTAATAGGCTAAGTACTACATATTGTCCATATTACTCTTGTTTTCAGAAGTACTAGAAAATATTAGTATTTCAGGTAGAAATAAGTAATCTATAGGAATTATAACAGCTCAGAAAACAAAACTCTGAAATTTCCAATATATTCAGTTTAGAAAGCCTTGAAATGGTTTCATTTAAATATACCAGATATAACAATCTTAACCATTTGCAAAATAAGAATAAACAAAATACTCTAGTTTTAATGAAATGAAAAATTTTATTAAATTTCCATTGTTTTTAAACAAATGGGCAAGCAAAAAGTCTTATTTATCAGTTTTGCCAAAATCCTCAATACTCATGTGACTTCCTACATTATTGATGAACATTATTAGACCATTTTTAGATTTGATAATATATCATAGATGCAATATGAGGATCATGTTTTGCCAAATAGAGATGAACTCTACAGCCATATACTTGTGACTGTAAAGCAGTTCCTTGAATATTTGTATTTTAAAAATTCATATTTGCATAAATTTATTAAAGCAAATATCTTAATTTGTGTAATCAAGTTTCCCTGATTTGAGATCCCCTATATTGATTAAATCAATGGCCCATAACTTTGTTGCACTTTTTCACTGTGCTCCAGGCTTAGCTTTGAGACATGATTTGGAACTTGAATATTAATGTATTATACTTAGAAAAAGCTTGAGAGAGTACCTGCATGTTCCTGCTTGCCTTCTTCAGCCATCATGTTGAGAACACACTCAGGCTGTTCTGCTGGAGGGTAAGGAATAGAAATATCGAGTCAAGTTCTCCCAGTTTCCCCAGACAAAGCCAGCATAGGTCCACTACCACCCAGACATGTGGACAATACCAGACAAGGTTAGGACCTTGCCAACCACCCCAGAGAAGTAAACAATTTATTGTTTATGCCACTGCAATCTTAGGAGTGCTTATTCTTGTTGTGCTTGTTTTTTTTGTTTTTGTCATTGTTATGAAGCCCTATAATGTCAATGGATATCACAGTAATAACACACACGCAAAGTTACAGTGTTTCTTTTATTTGTGTGCTTCTTCCTTCTTTCAGAAAGTTGCTAACCTTATACTATTAAATCATGAGTACAGCATTAAAGAACTTGGCAGTAATTAATTCAAGCCTGATACATTTCTATTAAAATATCTGAAAGGACCACACCAGCAGAGAGAATTGGTAGTGTCCTTTCTGTGTCCTCATGATGAACCCAAATTTGACCTCATCAGCTATTCTATTGATACCTCAGATACATTCTCTGAAGTGTTTTCCCTATGGATTTCTCTCTAGTTTGTTCTTTAAGAGCTGTTAGGAATTCATTAGGAAGGAATAGAAAAAAGCTGCCTATTTTCATTTGTGGAGCTTGAGTTTATCCTGGTAATTCCTGACCCCTTAAACTTTGAATTCATTGAAAAACTAAAAAGAATAAATAAAAGTCCTCATCCTTTTCAAGGTTGTACAATGTAAAAAAGTATTTTGTAAAAAAGTATCTTGGAGGAGTACACTAAAGTCTATAATTTTCTCATAAAATATGTACATATCTTTCTAAGTTTCATGATTAATACTATTTTCTAACCTTCAAATTTTGACAACGTGTGTTTATTTTTTCCTCAAAGAATCAGGTTCAATGCAATGGCCTACTAGTATAGTATAATTAAATCCTGAAGAATTTGAATGAATTTATTACAAATTATGAATTTACAAATTCACTAGGATGTATATATGTGTTCTACATAATGGGGTGTTGTTGGTTGAAACACTTCCAAATATGGCCACATTGAATCCCTTGAATTTGTCAATGCCATCTATATGGCACAAAAAGGACTTTGTAGATATGACTAAGTCAAAGATGTTGAAATGGGGAGACTATCCATTACCCTGGTGGATCTGGTGTAATCATGGGAGTCCATATGGGAAAAATACAAAAGGCTCAGAGTTAGAGGCAATGGGGATGTAATAGAAACAGAGATTAGCCTGATGTACTTTGAAGATGGAAGAAAGACCCACAAGACAAGAAATGTAGACCTCCATAGAAGCTGAAACAGGCAAGGGACTAACTTCTCTCATCAGAACCTCCAGAAGAAAACAGTTTTGTTGACACTTGGATTTTACCCCAGTGAAACCTGTTTGGTACTTTTGACCTCCAGCTTAGAAGGAGAATATTTGTGTGATGTTTTAATCCATTTGTAATAATTTATAATAATTTAATTTGTTAAAGCACTAGTAAGAAACTAATCCATGGGGGTATTGAGTTTATAAGTCTATCACCTTCTGTTTTAAGACAGTGTTTGATTTTATTTGTTTAGTGTTCCCTCAGGCTTCAGTTGCATCTGCTTCTAACATTCCAGTGTTGAGGTCACAAATGATTGGATGTGAAACCCATTCTTTTTCATCCTTATATTTATAAACTCAATATAATTTAGCATCTCCCTATATGGCTGAATCATGAAGTCATAAAAATTAAGTCTGATCTAAACATGGTTCTTCAAGAAATAGAGTGAGAGACTTATTTTAGGCTCCCTGGAAATAACCTTAAGGCTTAAGTTTATTGCCCTGTTATTCAGAATTTTGTTCCAATTATTTTATGTACACACACATATGTTCACATTTGTCACAAATTTGCTGTGAATTCTCCAAACTTTCCTACAAACTGTAGGAAGCAACATTTTCTATTGTCTTTCATATACTTTAATTTTCTTTAAACCATTCCTTTTGATTTTATTATATTGTTATTTAACAAAGAAGCCTGTCTTCTTACCCCTTTCTTTACTAACCCATTGTAAAAAAAGTTTTCTGATTATACTCATAGACACTTGACTTTCTACACTTTGGTGGAGGCAAAAGTTTGTGAAACCAAAAATTTCACAATATTTTTAACTTCACTATTTACTTTTTTTTCAGCAGAGCAAATTTTTGACAAAACTGTGTGTTAGGCAAAATGTGTGTGTCCTTATGCGTTTATAGTTTCCTAATCAGTAAGACTATTGTTTTGCACCCTAACACTTAAGTCTCTTTTCTTTAATACCTATCCTTGACTTTATTCCAGAACTCTCCGTATGTTTGCATAAACTTTTCCAGAAGATGTGAGTCAATCTCCAATAAACTATGCTGTCGGCAGAAAACAAAGGGGGATCTTCCAGGGAGTCACAATTTAAGGAGAAAAATTATCATCAATTTCTTTAAAATTAAAATAACAAAACTTTATAGTTAATCGCTTGTGATAAGGAGGTTATTTTGGATAATTCTGTCTGTCTGAAAATCTTAAACTTTGACAAAAATTCACATAACTGAACTTGTCCCTTCTTTGTTAACCTAAAATAATTTGGTTCCATGGGAATCTCTTAGAATTAGCTGCATGTATATAGTGAAAAAAGATTATCATTGTGCATAATGATTAATTCAAAGCCACTGCATGAAAATACCTTCAGGCAAAAACAAAACACTGTCCTTTATCTTGCATATAACACTAAGCATGCATGAAGCAGTGGCCTATTTATACACTTGTTTTGTATACGTGTATATATATATATATATACACACACACATATATATAATCTCAAGGGAAAGTATATATGTGTGTATGTATATATGCATTATATACATATATACATATATATATAGCTTTGTTCATTTTCCAATTCAGTTAATGCAGAAAAACTGACCAGAGTTTTTCTAAAATGCACATTAATGAATCACAAATAAATATCCCAGTATGCAAAGTGCTGGTATCGGCACTCTGCATTTTTGTAGTGTTTTATAATTTCTAACATGGAGCTATGCACCTTCGGTTACTGAGAGTGCCAGTATCACCTAGTTTGTGGTGATGAAATGGAGAAACTCTTCTTCACGTATTCTAGTTCTTACATAAAGATACTGCGACTCACAAGCAGTCTCTCTTCAGCATTTCATTTCCTGACATTAGTTCCTTACTCTTTGATGTCAAATGATATAGATGGTGACATCCACAAAGCAGCAATTCTTACAGGCATTACAGTTGCGACCTTTTCAGGGTAAGAAATGTTGATGTTCTGCATCAAAGAAAAACTTCTATGGTTGAAAGTCGATAGTCAAGTTGTAATGACAAGTTGCATTTGAATATTTACCCCAAAAATGTATTTGTGCCATCAATATCTGTATATATATGAATATGGACTCATGACATGCCTTGTCTCACCACAAAATATTAGCCTAAAATCTAAGCATTTATGCTTTACATAAATTATATGCAGGGTTGACATTTCATGAAGCTTGGAATTTTCTTTTTTATCTACTGACACTCAACAGAGCCTGGTTATCAATTCCTCTAGGCCTCTGTTTTGCTTAAACAAGTGCCATCTGCTAGGAGTTTGTTTACAGTTTTATGGTTTAGTGCAAAGGTCCTTAAAACAAACATGGCTTTACATGGAAGCAAAGAAGAAAGTGGAAGTTATACATATAGCAAGGATCTAGTTCTTGTTTTAACTGTTGCCATTGTCAGTTTTTTCTGTTACTGCAATTGTTATAGAAATATCAAGTTAGTTCAAAAAGGGTGGGGAGAAAAGATTTATGAGTAAAAATAAAATCCAGAGATCACTTACTGAAACTCTCTTCTGCTCTCTTTTGATCGATTTTCCTGAAAGATGTAATCTTGTTAATCAGAGAGTTCTACCTGATGAATGGGAGATTAGGTGAAACTGGGGTGAGATGGTGGTCATACAAATCTATACATGTATTAAAATCCATAACACCATAAAAAAAGATCAATGATAAGGGTGAGGTAAAGAAGTATGTTATTGTGTGGAGTTTACTGACAATGAAACTTAGAACTATATATTACTTGTTGCAGAAAAATGTTTCTGAATTTAGAAATACATTATTCTTTTTTCATAGTAAATAATTTTGAAATGAATACATGTGTCTTTTGATGCAATAATGACATAATAATATAAATTAAAATACTGTAGACTATAGGAGACCGTTCTGCAAGGCATGGGTTCAGCTCCCACTCAGAAAGGCCAGTGGAAAACGAGGTCCGATACACAGGACCCACGCGCACACATAGGTTCTCCTGTGGGGAATCAGGCCTGCATTGTACCTAGGCAGCTTTGAGACTTGCTTTTGCTAATACACCCCCACCCTGAATTGAGGCAGCAAATGTTTACTGCATATCTTTAAAGTAACTTCCTAAAATCTGTGCTAAACCTGCCAAGGAGGAGTGTCCTTAAACCAGTTCAACCACTTTTCCCTTTACATTTGCAAATACCCTTCCTTTTTGATGTAATTAGCAACATCCTCTCCTTTGTTTTCTGTAAGAGGTAACCACCTAAAGCAAACCTATGCATAGTAAATGAGGACCATCCTCAATGTAATGTGCCCAGAAAAGCAATAAAAGCCTGTCAAGGCAAGGGTCAGGGCACTCTTATCTTTGAGAGAGTGGCCGTGCCATCCCTTTCCCTCCATAGGCCTCGGTAGTCCCTGTGAATTTGTCTCATGTCAGACACAAAGCCACGGACACTGCGCCACGGTGACAGTATCAGTAGACTTTATGACCTTATGGCCTTACCCTTTACAAGTAAACTACTTACCCCTTCAGATGTAATGGTACAGCCTTAGACAATAAATTGTATACATTTTCTCATATGATAAATTCCTGCTTATAATTACTTCTCATTACTCACACAAATTTGCATATTTTAGTGGGCTTAGAATTTGTTATACACATAGAATATTCTCAATAGATTATTGCTCATAAAATACGTTAAAATTACAGACTATGTTTTTTTCCCTCATATACCCATTGAGTAAATTATGTTTATTTAAATTGGAATAAACCAGCAGTTTTAAAAGCTTATACCATCTGTAAGGATATCTTTTAAGTATATCCTGTTAAAACTAGTTAACATGCAAAATATCTGACATAGAAAATCTCTTTTTTAAGACTTTTAGTTTCTCATACTACACAATAAATGCTGGCCTAACAATTAACACTTACATATTTTTTTTCACAGAGCTTAAAAGAAATTTGCATTCATTGTACTCAACATGTGTTGAGCTGCTTAGCTATTTGAATATTTCCCTCGCAATCCTAAAAACATAGGACAAAGAAGCAATTTCATTTCAAAGTTTAGAGCACCATTTTGACACCAGTAACAGGTTGAAGTCCTGACACTGCCACTTACTGCCGGGATGACCTCATAAATGTAGATGAAAATATAACCTGAGCCAAAGTTGATTACAAGAAAAATATTAAATAATTTGATATTATTATGCACTACTTTCTTTGTACATTTTCATTGTTTTTACTTTTATATACTTTCAATATTTTTTTCAAATATTATCCCACTATCTTATGTTGCTGAGATGGGCTGTTTACAGCTGCTTGTTAATTATTCTCAAATGTCAGATAGGCCCAATTGAGGTTGTAATGTGTCACTACTGGCTGGCTAGGAGCTGCCTAATTAGAGCACTTAAAATACCATTATTCATAAACCATTTTCATAAATGTAAACAGCAGCACCTTACTATAGCTCTGTTAACAAACAAGGCTGAATTATCTCTTACATTAGCTGACCACAAATGGAAGCTTACTGATCCATTCTAATGAGGACTCTATATTCATTATTTAAAACAAAGAGCAGATGAGACCCAACAGCATTCACAGGACTAAATAATAATTTAAATTCTTGATAAATTCAGTTGTTATCAGTGAAGGTATGGATCTAAATTGACGTGTTGGACATAACTAGATGATACATGAGTATGACATGGATTATGAAAAGGCCATTTGTTTTGTTTTTCCATTTTTTTAAATGACATGTATAGATTTTCTATATTCATGTCTTTCTTTCCTTTTGCTCCTCTACATATATTAAATCTTCATGGATCACTTACACACATTTAGAAGAGACACAACTTTCCAATTAAAGTAGAGCTTTGAAATGGAGAACAGATTACTATTACAATTTTTTTCTCTGGAAATGCAATGCAGAATAAATGGTTAAAAACAATTTGTAGACATTTAATTAGCTCACATAACTTTTACCAAAATACTATTGGTCCAATTATTCTATTCTTTGTATTGTTATACATACTTATAGATTTTTAAAATTATATTTGTTTCTCATTTTCTTCTAAAATGTTTTAAAATCAGGTGCTCTATTTCTATGTCCTAAGATTTAATAATAAAATGATATTTTATAGATAAACTTATAGTAGTCTTCTTCCAACATGATAAAAAAATCTAGTAATACTTTTCATAATACTATTTTAAAGCTATACATTTAGTCTAATGAACTGTCATTATTCTTAAATCATATCTATATTTTTATTGCTGTAGTAAATGTGACATGTGATAGGATACAATTTGTTGTACAATGTTTTTTTTCTCACTAGCAAACAAAGACACCCAGTAATTATACAAGTAAGTTACCTCATTTTTTAAATTTGTGAGTGATACCTCACTGTTCTAGATAAAGTAGAAAATTATAAAGTCTTCAGCATGTTGCAAACATTTTCAATTGGTATGCTAAAATTCACTTGTGTTTCAAAACCTTTCTGAAGAGGTCAACAGTTTTTGACTATTCTAGTTGTATGTGGCAAAGAGAAGATTAAACTAAAGAAGCCAAGATATGCATTTGTAGTGATATTGTATGTTCCAAGAATGAGCCTGCTAGTGCACATTTACCTCACTGGCTACAAACAAGTCTCTTTAGGATGTAAAAATATTGCCTCGTGAACATTTATGGGAGTGTGTGATCAAGGCAGTAAACCATTTAATTCAATAGTGACTTGGTACTGAAGTGACTGAAGAAAGAGTGCAGTATCTGCCCCATAACTTCTGGCTGTAAAAACCAGCAGGGATTGTGGCAGAATGAGATGAGGGTTTCTGAAGACCCAGGCATTCCTCTTAAAGGGCCCATGCACAGGCTTACTCAGAATCACTCCCTCTGATTTGCAGCACTAGAACAGCTGCTTGGCAGGTACAAGGCGCATAATGGTTAGAACTGAACTGTTTGGCATCAGGGTGAAGGCTGGAGAGGCAGCTTTCTCCCAGACAGAAGTGCTGGTAGAGGCCATTATTCCTTTGTTGAGCCCTGTCCCCCCTATTTCATTTCCCCCACAGAGCCTGCAGGCAGGCATTGTATCTGAGTCTCCATCAACCTGGGTAGCACAGCTCATCCACCCTGGTGGTTCCCTGAGATCCCACTCTAACCAGCTTTCAAGCCTACCCAAGCTGATTGCAGTGGCTTTTCCACAGGAATGGCTTGTGATGATTCATGCTTCAGATTTTCCTAAAATCCCTCAAACAAGCAACATCTGCCCTTGACATCCTTGTACATCTTGCTACGTGGCCCCAGCCCCAGCACTAGCAGCAGCTAGCCTTGGTTTGCAGCTTGGCCTTTCCTGAGCATTTCAAAGCCCAGCACAACAGCACAAGTAGCAGCCATCTGCAGATAACTTTGTAGCTCATGCAGGGTGGCCTTGGACAGAACAGAGATGGCAACTGACCTAGGCCTGCACCTCCAGGGAGTCCTCAGAACCAACACACCCCATAGACAACTTTAGACCACATTGAAACACCACCCAGCCACCTTCACAAGAGACACACTTAAGAGGTAGACTCAGAATGCACGAGACCCCACTGAAGTTAAGTACTACTCCTTGGGGTGGGCTTCTTCACAGCTGACCCTCCATGGTGGTCTCAGGCAGTCCTTACAGTCATCTAGTAGATATAGAGTCAAAACATTGGTTATAAGGATAATAAATGAATTTAGGGGAAAAGTAGATGAACTTAGAGAGAACTTTATCCACATAAAAAAGAACATGGAAACTGTAAATAAGAATCAGTCAGAAATGAAGGATACACTGACTGAAAGGAAGAATAATTTATAGGAAATCAATAGTAGAGTAGATGAGGCCAAGAATAAAAGCAAAAATTTAGAATATAAGAAAAAAACAAATACCCAATCAGAACAGTTTCTGGGGCAACTTCAAGAGTGCCAACATTCACATCATGGAGTTTCTAGAAGGAGAAGAGAGAAATAAATGACAAAACCTATTAAAACATAATGACAGAAAACTTCCCTAACCTGGAGAAGGAACTATACATACAAGTTGAGGAAACAAAGAGCATCCCTAACAAGATGGACCCAAAGATGCCCACACCAAGACACATAATAATTAAAATGCAAAAGTTTAAAGATAGAAAATACTATAAACATCAAGAGAAAAGCAGTTTGTTACCTACAAGGGAGTCCCAGAAGACTATCAACGGATTTTTCAACAGAAATTTTGAAGGCCAGAAGGGATTGGTAAGAAATATTCAAAGAAATGAAAAGTAAGGACCTACAGCCAAGATTACTCTACCCAGCAAAGCTATCATTTAGAATGGAAAAACAGAGAAAGATCTTCCCAGACAAGAAAAAAGTTAAAGGAATTCATCACCATCAAACCAGCATTATGTGAAATGCTAAAGAGTCTTCTTTAAGAAGAAGTAAACAGGATTAAAAAATATGAACAATATAATGTCAATAATAGGGGAAAGGAAAGGGAGAAACAACAGGAACCACTAAAACAGCATAAAGATAGAAATTATAAAAAGCAGAATCTGGCTGCTTTAATTTCCATTCTTCTCTATTACCCCCTTTTTATGTGTATGTGAAGCATACATACAGTTTCACATGCACATAAAAACTTAAAAGTAAATATACATAACTGTATGAAGAACCTCTAAATTTTGAGACAAGAAAGAGTTGCATTGAAATTGGAAAAGACCCTGGTACAAATCACTGTGAAAGAGACATTCATTTCCTAACCCAATCTTGGGATTAAAATCCAAAAGGATATTATATCACTTTCAAAGAATTTTGGAGACTCAGGGGCAGAAGAGACTTTTACAGTAATTTCTTTGTGGAATTCTTGGCAATGGCCACCACTGAGGCCTTCTGAATGTCACAGTGGTATGGGAACAGTAGAGTAAGTGTGGCCAGGTGTCATATTAACTGTGTCTCAGTTGCAATTCATCACTCTAAGTAAGAACTACTGAGTTTCTGGTAGGCTTTTAAGGAGTATTTTCACTCTCTTGTTACAGTGGGCAGCGCCCAGAATAACTGGGAGAGGTAGGTGGCAGATCTGAGAGGTGTGATGGTGGTGTAACTGTGCTGTCAGGATTTGCAGAATGGCAGGTGCAATTGATGATAAGGTGAGAATAAGAGCATCACAGTACTCGACTGCACAGTGAGTGAGAAAATAAGAAGTTGATACAGCCATGTGTTCATTTCATGTGAGGTGTGTATAGAGAATTGTTGACTTTCCAAAGACCAGACACATCTGCCTGATGTCATAATGCCAACTCAGACAGAAGGACAAAGAGAAGAAAAAAACCTTAGAACTTTGAACTTTACATTGAGTGTTTTACATGAAGGGAAAGTCCTGTTGCTTATTTACGGGTGGTAACCAAAACAATCATATTTAATTTTGAAATATAGAAGAGAAACCTACACATGTTCTTTTAAAAACAAGGTATTCATGGAGAACTGCAATAATGAGAAAAAGTCAGAAAAACAATATTCCTTAAAAAAAAGAAAACCAATATTCTTTATATCAAAAAGTGCTACTCAGCAATAAATCTGTAAGAATGTAAGTTAATCAATAAAATATGTTTAATATGAATGGGTTATTAATTACTCCTTGTGTTGTTTGGCTTATAAATTATAAGCAAAACAGTATTAATAGAGCCATTAGAAATCACAAAGATGTAACCTGATGGTCCTTATCCAATTATCCTATTGGAAATTAACTTGTATGCCATGCATAATACAGAAAAGGGTTTAAATGACTCTAGAAACAATTCTATTGAGCTCAGTTCTCAATTCTCAGTTTCCCCTTTTAGTCAGTTTCTATAGGGATCACAAATAAATTATTTATTTTCATAATTTATCTACTACTACCACTTTATTTTCATTGTCATAGATCACATTGATAATTATTTGAGTTTCAATAAGTACTATGTCTTTTTTTTTCTGCTAACTGATTACTTTTGTGTCATGTAGGCAGACGCTAGCTGCACAGCAGTATGTAAAACTCTGGAGATCTTACCTTTAAGAACTATAAGATGAGAATTGCCTCCAGAGTTTTGTTATTCATTGATAAACCCAGGTCATAACAAAAGAAATGATTGCAATCCTAATATGGAGAGATTGAATAGCAAGGACATGATAAATGAATTATCTTCTTTTTTTAAATTTTTTATTGTTATTCAATTACAGTTGTGTGCCTTTTCTCCCCATCCCTCCACCCCACCCCAGCCGAACCCCCCTCCCTCCCCCCCCTCCATCCTCCCCCTTGATTTTGTCCATGTGTCCTTTATAGTAGTTCCTGTAATCCCCTGTCCTCACTGTCCCCTCCCCACTCCCCCCTGTCCATTGTTAGATGGTTCTTAACTTCAATGTCTCTGGTTATATTTTGTTTCCTTTCTTTTTATTTATTTTTTTTTCTATTTATTATGTTCCAGTTAAAGGTGAGATCATATGGTATTTGTCCCTCACCGTCTGGCTTATTTCACTTAACATAATGCTCTACAGTTCCATCCATGCTGTTGCAAAGGGTATAAGCTCCTTCTTTCTCTCTGCTATGTAGAATCCCATTGTGTAACCCATGACATATTTCACAGATATAGAAAAAACATTTCAGAAATTTATATGGAACCATAAACAACCCCGAATAGCTGCAGCAATTTTGAGAAAGAACAAAGCAGGAGGGATCACAATACCTGATATCAAACTGTATTTCAAGGCCACTGTAATCAAAACAGCCTGGTACTGGCATAAAAACAGGCACATAGACCAATGGAACAGAACAGAGAGCCCAGAAATAAACTCAAGTCTTTACGGTCAATTAATATTTGACAAAGGAGGCAGGAGCATAAAATGGAGCAAAAACAGCCTCTTCAACAGATGGTGTTGGGGGATCTGGACAGCTACATGCAAAAAAATGAAACTCGATCACCAACTTACGCCATACACAAAAATAAACTCAAGATGGATAAAAGACTTAAATATAAGTCGTAACACCATAAAAATCCTAGATGAATTATCTTCTTTTAAAGATTTTATTTAACTACTTTTAGAGAGAGGGAAGGGAGGGAGAGAGAGAGGGAGGTTTACATCAGTGTGTGGTTGCCTCTTGTGCATCCTCCAGCAGGGACCTGGCCTGCAACCCTGGTATGTGCCTTTACTGGGAATCGAACCAGTGATCCTTTGGTTCACAGGCTGGTGCTCAATCCACTGAGCCACACCAGCCAGGGCTGAATCATCCTTTTAATATTTTTCATTATGTGAAAAAAACAAAAGATATTTAGTTATATAGATATTCTGTTCTTATTTGAGAGGCTAATATGTGAATTCAAATATATTATTTCTAGTGAGAGTGGTAGATAAGATATAATAAGGCTCTTTCCATTATGGTTCAAGAGCTAACATGCTCTGTTTATCCAGAAAGCCAGAAGAAAGGTTATCCAGATTTTATCTCATGCAGTGGTTGCTTGAGTAGATGTTAAAGAAAGGGCATGCATGCACATTGACAATATGGCTAAGTATAAGCTCCAAGCTTTTGCAGTATTAAGTCATGTCTGCTTCTAACAGATTCTAAGATTGATTTTATATTTCTAGATAAATGGTACAGTCATCATCATCTTCCAAAAGAACAGCCTGTGGACCCCACCTGGGGTGAACATAAAGTCATCAAAGCTACGGGAAAATATTTTGCTCAAAGTAGTACAAAGATGTCTGAAGTCTAGCCAAATTTAAAGTTAGAATTCTGTTTGGATTTTTTTCCTATGTTCCTAGAAAATTTAAGATAGTATCAACAGTAAAAAGTATTCATTCATTCATTTATTTATTTAAGCAACACATCCTTCATAAATTCATGGGTCATATTTGTGCTAAAGGAGTACTTCTAATGCTAAAAGATAAGTGAACTAATGAATATCTAGTAAGAACACAAAATCTAACACTTTCTTTGACACCATGATCATGTCAAAATAACCTTCCTAAAATGAAAGTTCTTAACCTATCCTAGATTAGGCAAACTATTATGAGAATATTTTATAACCCATTATATATTGTCAGTTTGATGATGTTTGAAGGATGACTTAATTTAAAGCCAAATTTTGTGCCTTTCTCATAGAATATTTGAATCACTTCATGGAGTCATCTTTCTGTAGATTCTAATCTATGTCACAAAACACTGATTTTTCTATCATAGTGTTGCCTACTAGTGAGATATAAGCTAGTTATATTTTCTAATATTTTGGCCAATCTATTGCTACCATGAAGTGTTTACTCACATACAATTTTTATTAGTATCTATTTGAGAGACCTGATTTTATTATATAGACATTTTATCTTTGCCAGATTTATCTTCCTGGATTTTACACTTTGATAATTTCCAGGGTTTTTTTCCTCTTAATTTGGAGCCAAATGTTATGCCCTTTGCATACAGTTCTTGAACCATTCTACAAGCTTCTCTGTATTCTTATCAGAGAATCCTATATAAAAACATCAATGTGGTTTGTTCGGTACCTAATATGCCAAAACATTCCTCCTTCATAAAAATACAAATACAATTGTTTGCATTAATTAGAAGTGCCTAACATAGGTGGTTTCTGGAAAAACCTTATTAATGTTAACTCGGTTTCAAAATACCAAGAAAGAGTGCTCAATATTTGAAGTCTAGTTAGTTAAAATTATATAAAAAATATACAACTTTAGAATATGTTGAAATCCACTATTTGTAATAGTAAGTGGTTCCTAATAAGAATATTAATTTTATTTTTCATGGCTTACTTCAGATAGTTACCTCTTAGCTATAGTTACCTCATTACCATATAGTCCCTTTATACCCTGCTACATCCAGCAATCACCACCCTGTTGTACATGTCCATGAGTCCTTTTTCTTTTTTGCTCAATCCCACTACCCTCTAATGTCCCCCCCATCGAGGAAAGGAAAACTGTTAGAAAGGGCTGAAGGGTTATTCACAGGATATCTAAGAGGTAGAAGAAGCTCTGAGAAAGATACAGATCTAAGGATTTCATGACAGATTTGTGGTGGGGTATGAGAAAAAGAAAGAATGTCAATAATAATACAAAGGTTTTTAGGCTGAGCAAATTAAAGAATAGATCTGTCATCAACTGAGATGGGAAAGAATGTGAGGGGACCCAATTTATCATGTTACATTTGAGATTTGCTTAGACTTCCAGCAGGTTGTGCAGAGTAGGCCATTGGATAATAAAGTCTGGAGTTGAGAATTTTGGGAATAATGGGCAAAGATATATATTTATTACCCTGGGACTGTATAGATGACCCAAGTATTAAGATTGCATAGAAAAGAGTAATAAGGAGCAAGCCTTGGGTCAATCCAACATTAAGAGTTTGTATTAATGCCATGCATCTTGTGAACCCAGCTGACCATTTCATGCTCATTGTTTCTTTTCAAGGAAGGTCTTTGTGATTCCTCCTTGCTTATCAAATCCCACTTATTTTTGAAAATTGATTTCTCTCTCCCAACCCCCTAAGCAAGCCAGCACCATCCCTCCATATTTTTCATTCTCATCACAGTCTTGTTAAAAACATACTTAGCAGTGAAGAGTAAACACTTAGTTTTCCTCTGTTCATATATTTTGCTTTTCTTATTGTTAAATTTTAAACATTTGGGGTGAGTATTTGGTAAGGTATAGTCAAAAGAGGAGATTCCTGGTATAATCATTCAACAATATTACTTATAAAAGGCAATAAAAATTAGCAAGGGGAAATTTTACCCTCCTGAATTTTACTTTGAATAATTGTAATTTTTATTGCCAAACTAAGGTTAGACATTTGTCAACACAGGATGAAATACATGAAATAATAACCTGTGATAAACTCATAACTCTGTCACCATTTGGCAGATCAGAAGTAGAAAAGCAGGTTTCTATCACCTTATTACCAAGTCTGGTAAGAGATCACTGTGTGATTGTACAAAGATTACATCAACATAATATAAATAACTCTGTAGTCCCAACAAAGAGTTGGTTACGATCAAGATGAAAACATAATTTGGGAGTATGTACTGCTGGTGCCCTGGCTATCACACACACACACACACACACACACACACACACCCCTTTCTGTAACCAAACGACAAGGGAAGAAAGTTAGGGGGCTAAACTATTAATTATTCGAATGCTTATTTCAGTAAGTGAATTCTGTTATAAAATTCTGCATGTCAGGGGTGCTAAATATTATTTAAAGGCAGAGATGGAAAGTGAAAATTTTAAGGGTTTTATTTTTCTATGATTTAGAGTTCTTGTGCTTTACAACTTCACATTTAGAAAGTTATTTTTTGTAAATATAGATATGATTGTTTTAGAAATAGTTATATGTCTGCTAAAAATAAAGCATGCACACATAATTTGTTGCCATAGTGAATACAGTGAAAATGACAGTTGCTCTTTAGACATAGCTGATATTCTTTTAAGTATGAAATAACAAAATTTTTCTCAAAAATTTTAGGAATATGTTGTTAAATTTAAGATAATGCCGTAATGTCTTCTGCTGCTTTTAAGATAGTCTCTGTTTCTAACTTTTGCATTTTAATTATGATGTGTCTTGGTGTGGGCCTTTCTGGGTTCATCTCGTTTAGGACTTTCTGTGCTTCCTGGACTTGTATGTCTGTTTTCTTTACCAACTTAAGGAATTTTTCTGCCATTATTTTCTCAAATAGGTTTTCAATTTCTTATACTCTCTCTCCTCCTTCTGGAACCCTATGATGCAAATGTTGGTACACTTGAAGTTGTCCCAGAGGCTCCTTGCACTATCCAGAATTTTTGGATTTTTTTTCCTTTTTTCTTTTTTTTGATGGGAAGTTTTTTACTTCCTTATATTCTAAATCACTGATTCTAAGCTTAATCTACTTCATTGGTGATTTCCTGTAAAGAATTCTTCATTTCAATAACTGTATTCTTAATTTCTGACTGGTCCTTTTCATGGTTTCCTTGTCTTTTTTTTTTTTAATGATGATGAAGTTCTCTCCAAGTTCATCTACTCAGTTCATTGAGCATTTTATAACTAGTGTTTTGAACTCTGCATCAAGGTAGATTACTTATCTCTATTTTGTTTAATTCTTTTTCTGGAGTTTTGTTCTGTTCTTTCATTTGGGCCATTTTTCTTTGTCTACTCAGTTTGGCTGCATCTCTGTGTTTGTATCTATGTATTAAGTAGAGCTGCTATATCTCTCAGTCCTGGTAGAGTGGCCTAATGGAGTAGATGTCCTATAGGGCCCAGTGGTGCAGCCTCCTGTTACCTGAGCTAGACACTCTAATTGTGTCCCTCATGTGAAATGTGTGAACCCTCCTGTTGTAGTTGAGCCTTGATTGCTGTCAGCATGTCAATGGGAAAAATTTACCTCAGACTGATCGGCTGCAAAGACTGGCCAAGTCTGCCATGGAAAATCTTCCATGTAGGGGATGACCCCACAAAGCAGAACTCATGTTAGTGGGGCTCGTGTACCTGCCAAATTTACCCCTTGAGATGTCACTTGTGGAGGTGGCTGGGTCTGAAGCTGTCTATGGGTGTGCTGTCTCTGGAGCTCCCTGGAAGGTGCAGACCAAGGTCCCCCACTGCCTGTGTCCTACGTAGGGCCACCTGGAATTTGCTACAAAGTGATCTGCAGATGGCCGCTACTCGCTACTCGTACTGGGCTTGGAGGTGGCTGAGAGAGACCAAACTGCAAACCAAGTCTGGCAATTGCTAGTGCTGGGCCTTAGTGGAGGTATGAGGCATGCAGAGGCTACATGCTGCTTGTCTGGAAGATTTTAGAAAAGTCTGAAGTATGAGCCAAAACATGCTCTTTGTATGCAAAAACCACTGGAAAGGACCTGGGTAGGCCCAAAAGTTGGGTGGGGCATAATCTCAGGGAATCACCAAGATAGGACAAACAATGAGAGCCGACTGAGGGACATTAAGATATGGTACTAGACTGCCAACTCTTTGCGGGGAGGGTTCATCAAAGAAACAATGGCCTTTGCCAGCACTTCTGTCTGGGAGAAAACTGCCCCTCCAGCTCTGCCCTGATGCCAGACAGTTCAGTTTGCTCTCTTTTGTCTAAGGTGCCTTTCAAGTTGCTACTCCAATGCTGGAGCTTAAAGTGAGTGAGCCTAAGTAAACCTATGGCTCGGGCTTTTTAAGAGGGATGCTTGGTACTCTAGAAGCCCTCCATGTCACTCAACCACAATCACCAGAAGGTTTTTACACCCAGAAGTTAGGGGAACTTTTCTGCCTGGCATTGGAACCATGGGCTGGGGTACCTGGTATGAAGCTGGGACCCCTCACTTCTTAGAGGAGGACCTCTGTAGCCAAGATATCCCTCCTGATATTTATCTGCCACACATGGTGGGGCTTCCCTTGTTCCATGACTCTGCCCCTCCTTCCATTCTAGATGTGGCTTCTTCTTTATATCCTTTGTTGTAAGAATTCTGTTTGGCTAGATGTCAGGTAGTTCTGAATGATGGTTGTTCTGTGGTTTAGTTGTAGATTTGATGTGGTTGTGAGAAGTTCCAAATACCATGTTTACCTATGCTGCCATCTTTACCAGATTATCAAATTTCAGGTTTAAGCCACCCAGCCTATGGTTTTCTGTTGTAGCAGCCTGAACTAAGATACTATACAATAGAATTAA
Source organism: Desmodus rotundus (assembly GCF_022682495.2). Lineage (NCBI taxonomy): Eukaryota > Metazoa > Chordata > Mammalia > Chiroptera > Phyllostomidae > Desmodus > Desmodus rotundus. The sequence goes on along the minus strand of NC_071388.1, from coordinate 68,600,811 downwards.
CATTAATGTCAATCAGTGTGGTGGGAAAAGGCTTATTCTCCCTTCCATAATATTTTGAATAGAGGTATATAAAGGGAGTATTATTTTTATTATATATAATCATATCATACAAAACCCAATTATTTTAAGTTATACTCAATTTAAATACCCTTTAGACTACTAAGCAGAAATATATAACATTGAACAATTTTTTTGTAAATGCAAAGTTATAGTATTTTGGGTTGATAAATCTTTGTAATTTGGAAATAAAAATCACATGTGTATTAAATATGTGTGTTTTTCAGAATATATTGATATAGCATAAATTCTCAACCCTGGCTATAAGTTAGTACCACCTGAGGCTCTTACTTAAAAACTACCTTGGTAGCAATAGACCTTCAGGTGTTTAATGGGAAGAATCTAGGACTCTGAGTTGGTATAGTTTACTACAACTCCAAAAGATTTAATTGTGCAGTGAGGTTTAAGAACCACTTGCTTAAGTATGAGCAGATAGTGACATGGGACTTTTTTAATGATTTCTGCTTCCTCTGATAAGAAGAGAGAAAGGGAGGGAGGAAGAGAGAGACACACACACACACACACACAGAGAGAGAGAGAGAGGGTGAGAGAGAGAGAGAGAGAGAGAGAATGGATTTCTCTCCTTTGGCAAAAACGTACTTGCTCTTTGACCTAGTCAGGAAACAAATGTTGAGAGTGAGGGAAATTATTTGGGAGGCAAAATTTATTTTTGTCCCTTTTCTTTCTGCTTACCTGGGCAAAACCCTGTGACCTATTACTTTTAATATATCTGGGTAACTTTGTGGTGCTTTACACAATAAGCTGCCAAACTTGCTTTATATACTTTCTGTTTTCAGTATGAGCACATGTAGATGTACCCTTCATGTCTTTGTGCTGTTAGCCAGAAAAGTAATAAAGATTTGGCATCTGAAATAAATTGTGGTTGTCTTTACAGGGAATACTAACATGTTTAAGCTATCATAACAGTTGTTGAGCCATTTCGTTTAATGTGAAATTCAAAGCAGTGTATTGCCAGAAGAAAATGTGCATGATCGGAAATATGCAAGTATTACATGTGAGACTGCATTAATATTTTTATACACGTGCTCCACACTCACTATTTATGCAGAGACTCTGGCAAGACTCATCAGCATTCACATACAATATTCAAATTTGTATGTACTGAGTTTGAAAAGGTAGAAATACAATTGATGCATCTATCAAAATTTGTCAGTACCAACTCTATATCTGATCAAATTGTATCATTAAAAAACGAAATCCTGATAACTCTTTTAACAAATTCATCTCGATCTTAGATGGAGAATGTGTGATTACTGTTTTCACTTGATATATCTTTGTTTTGAGGACATGGTGTATATAAATTGGAGACTCAAAAATAACAATGTCAGACTGGGATGTCATTTTCCCTTTCCTAAGTGTTTCCTATGGAAGAAAAAGAGGATCACTAGAATTCTATAAGCACTGCTTCTCAAATATATTTTGAGAAGAGTTGAGAAACTAAATAGGTGAACTGTGGGAGACATGGAGATGCACTCCACAAATTCTCTTTTCAGGAAGCATTAGCTGCCCAGTTGTGTGTGTGTGTGTGTGTGTTTCTCATCGGACAGCCTCCAACCTCTCCATCTTCTCCCATACTGGCCCTGGGAGAGTCTTAAACTGTAGCTAACATGGAAGAGGAGAGATGGAATTGAACTGAGAAAGGGAGATGAATGGTAAAACTATAATTTTGGTTTGGAAAAAATCTTTATTTATAAAAGAGGTAAGATGCCAAAGCCTGTCTCCAGATGATACATCAGTATAATTCTGAGCTTAAATGTCATTTTGTGGATAAAGACAAGATTCACAGTTGAATACATTGACAATTTTGAATACAAAAATGAAGTTGTATTTGCGATGTAAATAGTCTTGTAAACTTTTATTTAAAAGACTACTAAAATAAGTAATGTACCTGATGAATTTTTATCTGGTTATAAGACAAGAAACAATTCATACTTAATATATTTTAAAAGAATGGTGGGAAATAAAAAAAATATGTGCTTCGTGTCATGAAGCACACTTATATTTATGTCAATATATTTATAATTTTATGTATAATTATGAATGATATAATATATGAATAAATATTATCTTTTTATAATTATAAATTTAACTATAGAAAGGACTAGGACTCTTCACTTTTCCACTCAATGCTACAATGACAGTGTCTGAAATAGTGTCTAACACATGCTAGATGTTTAATAATAATTTTTGAGTAGTTGAATAAATGAATGAAATAATTATAATTTTGTTAAATTAAATTAAGATAATTATAATAAAAATAATTTTGATGGGCTATTGAGCATATCTTTCTACCTTAAGATCAAATCACTATTCTACATCTAGGATATTCTTCTTATTTATTGCAAAACATGCAATAACATGTATAATCCTTTATTTAACTTGTTTCAATTGTTTTCTCTATCTTAACAAATTTTCCTTCTTCTCTTTTACTATTCGAACTCTTTTGCAAGTCTGTAGATCTTCAACTCCATCACTTTTTATCCACATTGCTTTTTGAAATTTAATTTTAAAATTAATTTTAGCAATATTGTATATGTGTACCTTACCATGTAATGGATAATGTTTTACTCATCTCTAATTATTTCAACAATGTATTTTAATGTAGTATATTATATTGCAAGACTGTTTGGATGCCTTTTATAGGCCTTTTAATTTTTGTTGTTGCCTTCTGTACTAGATATTATTGTTCTCTTAAAATAATCTGGTCAACCTCCTGTGGGCTCACAGTACAGCTATGGAATGCTGACAGCCTCCCATTCAAGCACTCTCGCCTCGCTCCTTCTGGCTTTTCTGCTGCAGTCCCTAAAGTCTTTCTTGGAAAATTGGACAGGTTGCTTAGCCCCTATGGGCACCAGTATACTAGGTGTGTCTCTCAATTGGTGAGAGCAAGAGTCATTAGACAGAACTCACAGTTTCTCCATATGCCACTGATACAATTTTGAGATACTTTACTCAAAGGGCCCTCAACAGGGCACCACTTCTTCACATTGATAATTTTTTCTTGAACACACTCTTTGTTGGATAGTTTCTCTTTATTGTGTCTATTTTCTATTCTTGTACCTCCTGGTATCACTTCCTAAATAAGGTTCCTGCCCTCAGTTCCTTGATTGAATATATGCTTTCTAGGGAATCCAAACTAGGACGCGATCTTTTCTAATTTTTCTGTCCCTGTTTCCTTACCTTCAGAATTCAGTTTAATGTCATGGTAAATTGAATAATAGTCTCCCAACGTTATCCATGTTCTAATTTCCAGAATTCGTGAAAATGTTATTTTACATGGTAAAAGTGACTTTCCAGAGTTAAAATCTCAAAATAAGATTACCCTGGACTTTCCAAGTGAGCCCAATGCAATCACAAGAATCCTATTTTGGAGTCAAAGTGAGAAAAGAAAATGGAAGTGGAAGAGAAGAAAGAAGATGGTACACTAGCGTGTCTGCAGATGGAAGAAGGGTCCACCGAACAAAGCAATGGCATCCTCTAGAATTTGGAAAAAGCATAGAGACAAATTGACCCCTACATCCTCTGAAGGAAGGCAGAGTTGCAGACCCAACTTGGACCTCAGACTTCCAGAATTATAAGGTAATAAATTTCTGTTTTATGCCACCTAATTTGTGGTAATATGTTACAGCAGCAATAGAGAACTAATACAAATATCACTAACTCAAAAGTTTTTCCTGATCATCTTTTCTATGGAAAATTTCCCTCAGTTAAATACATGGAAAATATAATGTGGTTTTATTTTGTCATATAGTATGTACTTCACATTTAGTCAAAGGATTTTATGAACTTTGCATTTATTTTATAATCTTTGTAATACTATTATTACTTGATATTATGGAAAAAAATATGTTCCCATCCCTAATTTATGAATTGACTGGTACTTGACATGTTTTTCCAAGATAGTTCCCTACCACTGTTGCTAAAGTTTCTCATGATGTTATTTCCTCAGTTTATTTCAGTAGAAAGCCACATTTTTTTTATTTCTCTGCTTTCTTAATCCACAGGCTAATAAATGTTTTATAGTTCAGAGTTGTGTGACTTGCCAGGCCTAAAGCAATTTTGCACTGTGCTATTTAACTAAACTGGAGATTTTCATCTTCACAACCAATAAGTCCTGAATATCTTCCTAAGGTAATGCCTACTTAACAAGTCTTTACTCTCTTGAGAAATAGGAAACTTATTTGACATGTTCTCTTATCTCCCAATGCACATACAGCATCGTTGATCTCCTGAGTAAAAAGAAAAGAAAATCAAAACAACACAAAAAACAAAGACAGAACACACAAAAAAGCAACATGAAATACCCAAGTAAGGTATCCAACTGCTACCTGTGCATGACCCTGTTACTTCTATGCACAAATCTAGCTACTTTTTCCAAGTAGCAGAGGTACAAAGTTGTGGATCTTATCGATAGCACATAGCCATACCCTGCTGTTTCATGGAACTCTATTGAAAATGTGTTTTCATATTTTAATATACTTTGTGTATTTTCTAATCACAAATAATTTGGATATGACACTTGTATGTTGGATTATTTTTCTTTAGCCCAACATTTTAGCTCTCTACAACATATCTAGCTGGTCATAAAATGTCATGATTATCAGAAATCACAAATATTCTCTTCAAATAAGATCTCTGAAGGACAAAAAAAAATTCTAATGGCCAGTTGCAAACTAGAAAAAATGCACAGTCCTTTATATATCTGGTACAAGGTAAATTTTTCAAAAAATGCCTCAGAGTTGTTATTTCTCAAATTATGAATAAATTAATACATGCATTCAATCATTAATTCTATGAGTATTTATTAGAGTACTTAATACTGCAGACTCTATTAATATATACAATACAACACAAATAAAACACATATAGTTCTTGCAATTAGGAAGCAATCTACTGAGGCACAAATAATTAAAATTAAACAAACAAACAAACAAAAAAGCATAATGGTGGTAAGTACTCTAAAACAAAATATTAGAGTGTAGCAACAAAAAACGGGAAGAAGGTGTACTTTTATGCAGATCACATAGTGAGAATGTCTAAAAAGACAGTGATCTATCAACTGAGAGGACTGAACACATACAAGGATCAAGCAGTAAAGAAAAAGAAGGAAAGGCCTGTCCGAGGGATGGCACACCATATGTAACTTTTCTTAGTTCGGAAATGTGAGTATATTCATGAAACAAAAGTAAAATAGGACAAAATGTAGGAAGATTAAGGAAGGGAAGGATTAGATACAGTTTGATAGACAGTAGCCAGAACTTGAACATGTTTTGAGATGGTCAGAAAAAATCTGGGTTCACTTTTCATTGCAATGTGATGCCACTTTTACAATGAATGAAGCAAACTAATCATGCTCTCAGGGATCACCATAGCTACTGTGGGGAAGAGCAGGTAACCCAGATAATCCCTTTATAATGGCTCAAAAAAAACCCAAAACCTGAATTGTCATTGGCTTTCTTATAGTCAATAAAGTTGGTTATTTAAATTTAAATTTTTTAACTCTTTTTGATGTATTTAATGAAGTTTTTTTTTCCCCAATTTGGGTGAAAAGAAACTACCCAAATATTTTAATTTGTGTTCAGTTGACTTTTAATCATAAAATGTAACATTTTATGATATAAAATGCCATTTCTGAATTGCACTGTGTTTTGTCTTACAGATGGTATGTGGCTACTCTCAGTATAGGATACTTTCAGTCAAGATTATTTTCCTTTTCGCTTTTAGAATATTTTTCCTTAAAAAAATTCCTTTCTTTAGCCTTGATCTTATATCATGGCTTTATTTTTGGAGTGTTTTACTTAATAGAAAAAGGAAACAGATTTTGAATACAATGACCACTATGTTGCCCCTCCCCATCACATAAAATTGACCCTAAATAAACTGTAGTCCACAAACAGGATTCTACTTCATTGAGAAGCTAACACTATCTACATCTAATATGAGAACCCTGAAAAGCTAGTGGAAATCAGTGGACATAAGTGGAAAAGTAAGACTCTAGATAAATGTCTTCATATAATGACAGGATTTTGCCAAGGAAATGATCAAGATGATGAACATCTGGTTTAATACAGATAAATAATCAAAAGCCAGTTGGCAAGTAATAGACAATCTAAGGCTCAATACTCTATGAAGACAGAAGTGTAAACATGAATCGTCTGCTATGACACCAGTAGCAGTAACTACATTACTGCCAGAAGCAACAACATATATAAAGAGCAGCAATAAGATTGGGAGGAGAAAGGTGATAATGTAGAAAAAGAAGAGAAAGGTGGGAGTGAATAGGAATCATAGTGTAAACAATAAAATGTGGGCACAAATGGAATTTTAGCCAAAAGGTATAGTCAATTCATCTTAATTAGCTTGGATACTACATGAGTAATTTCTATAATTTCTTTTATTGGTTTTACTTTGGTTTCATCAATCTGGATAATTCAAAATAGGTATTGCTAAGAAAGCTTGTACTGGATGGACACTTGTAAATTCAGTCAGATTTACTCTCAGTGACAGCCTGACTGGTTTTATTCAGGTTGAAGGCAGTGAAGTTTAAATGAATAGTTAATTCATTAAAATATATCATTAGAAATATATGAATAGGCAGAATAAATTTCTCACCTATAAAATTAATTAATCTGAACTAGATTTGTATTGTAAACACTTATCATAAAGTAGAATTGACTTAAAGATTGAAAGCAAGGGATATTTTTGTGTGTCTAGTGGTCATTTTAGTGAAGTGACATTAGGGGGATCATGAAACTCAATTGAAACAAAATTTTGTTGTGTTAAAACAAAGTGACACATAGATTTGTATAAATTATCTTTGTTTAGTTGAATAGATTCTGTTTTATTAGAAATTTTAGGTAACCATGGACATAATATAATTTTTCTATACATTAATTGGTAAATATTATAGAAAGATTTCAGGTTAAATATCTCAGAAAGTAAGTGAATAGTACACCAATTTTACAGAGTCCTTCCAAAAATTGTACACTGTTGCTCAAAGTATTAATTGCAAGTATGAAAGCTAAACAAATGTCAATATAGCAATCACGTAGTTTCTTTAATATTCATTATGGTCTATCAAAATCTAATTGTATGTTTAGTTTTATTTTAGTTGCTTGAAATTAGTTTGAGAGAGCTACTCTTGCAATTTTCATATTGATTTTTATTACAAAAATAAAATAATATTTTTATGGTTGTTTCTTCTTCTTGCATTAGTTGCTAAAATCACAGCACTTTAATTAAATCTTTGTGCTAATGGGTTTAGGACTATTTCTCACCTCAATAAATCAGAACTATCAAATTTGTTCAGTTTACACAAATTGCAATCAATGTTAATTTCATTTTAGTTCAGCAATTTTATTTACTTGTGTATTGGAAGTTCAATTATTTGCAATTACAGTTTCAATGTATTAAGATAAATGTGATATAACATAAATTATAAGTTACAGAAGCTCAATTTTTATTATTTTGTGTATTGGAACCTATTTAGAAATAATCTAAGAAAAAAGTGTAAATGCAATTAATGCTAATAATATTTGTGTATTTTTGGACACTATTTATGAAAATATAAACATAAACACATTCACTGTCAACATACACGTTTTAAATGATAAAATAGCAAAACTGACAAAAACAGGAGTAATTCCCAACAATCTAAGTGTGAGTATTAAATACTCATGAGTAGCATGATTATTAAAACATAGGCGTTATTTTATGGACCTCCCTTTCCCATGAATTATTACTTAGTATTTTAGATTTCAAATAATCGTAAAGTTACGAAAGAGCAAACAGTATTATTTAATGCCAGTACATTTTCTACAAATGCCCAAGATTGATTCACATGTCTGCTATATATCTAAAGTCTAATCTTCACCTTTAAGAGAAATCAATATTTTTGTCACGTTTATTATTACCAAGAGAATACACATATAAATAAAAAATGAAAAATTTCAGCTTTTCTGAAACAATAAAATGATAATAAGAGTAACAAAATCTTGTGAGTGCTATAAAGTGAATATTGTAAAGATTGTGTTTGATTTCTTCCAATAAAAATTATATTATGAGAAGCAACTAACTGAATAATTTGAATAATTTTATTTTAAACAATGAGGCATATTTTCTTATAGATAGAGTAAAAAGGGTGTTAACCTTACCTTTCAAACCAATGAAATCCTTTTGTTTAATGATTTTAATAATCTGATTAGTTCTTTGAAGAGATCTTTTTGCCATGGGAAAAAGAGTAATTTTTAAAATAATTTTCCCTTATATTCTCCCTATGTTTCCTGTATTTCTAAGAAAAATTTTTTAATTTCTTGAGATTTTAGTTTCAAAAAACAATAAAATTGTGGGTTCTGTTAAAAAGACAGATCTTTGATATGGGAAGGGAAACCAGTTCTGAAATTAATATTTGAGAAGATTTTAATATGCTTTGATGCTATGAATAAAGAAAAAGTTGTCCTTTTGTGCTATAAGGGGCATTTTTAAAATCCTTAGGCATTTATAAGTACTCAACTAAAAGATAAGTCTACTTTATTTTGAAGAAAATGCCCATTAATAGTTTTTTTTAAAAGATTATGATTACACTTGAAAATATTCAGCAAGATAGCTGGATGCAATGTAAAGTGTAAATGAGGAATGCTCGTGGTTAATTAAATTGCATTTCTTGAGCAAAACAGAAATCATGCCAATCAGATACGAGATTCCTACTCTCTCTCCCTGCTAAGCATTTAGACTTCAGAAAAAGATAAAAGGAGCAAGTTGGGTTTAGCATTATTATAGATGTGAACCACATCACTAGGAAATAATACTATATTATTTTTCTGGAATGAAAATGAAGACCTTCCCCTTAAGAGCTTCTCTTTGATGCAATCTTCAAACTTGCAATTGAGGGACTTGCTAGGAATGAAATAGAACCACAGGTGGTGTTTGGGTTCTCAAGTTCCTAATGCTTCAAATAAAGAAAGTGAATTAATAGATGATATACAGAATGTGTATGAAGTGTGAAAGAAAGTGTTCAAATATTTAATTGGTCTGTTTAGCTCTTAATGACAATGAAACACAGTATCACAGAAGTGAACAGAGTTTGAGTATTCAATCACCCATTAGTGAATCATTATCATTTCTGTGTTATTATTTTAGAGGTATGTTTCTTTTAAGATAAATAAACATTTTTTTGAGAATTTACCAGTGAATACACTTGGTTAAAATGATTTTAATCTCATTCTTGTTATTTTTTTTTTTAATCCATCAAGCCCTTTTTGTCTAGAGTAAAACTCAACTATTGAGTAAAACTCAACTTTTCCCCACTGTTAAGCTAATATAACTCCTGCTGCTAATAAGGGCTGTGGGTTCACATGGCTCCCTGAAACGTGCCTCACAGTCATTGACCTGTGAAGTGTAGTGGCTGGTGGGGATTGTCAGTTTGGCTTTTCAGGACAACTGCTAAAGAGCTAATAAAGTCTATAGTATGTTATTATACTACTGGTGTCTAGAAATTATTCCAGTGTATATAATTGTAAGCTAATAATTATAGTGAGTAATTGGAACACTATGTATTTTTTTTTCTAGGAAACAGTAATGATATATAATACAAGAAATAAGTAAAAGAAATAAAGAAAAACTTTGGAGAACCAGAAAAATTTAATGCCAAAAAGAAATAAAATTCATATACACTTAAAAATGTAAGCATAAAAATTATAATAAAGTTCTAGGTAACTGTCGAAAAAGATTGCAATAGTCATTGTTAAAAAGCATATACTTGAAAACTGTTTTTCATAAATGTGTAGTACATTAATGCTTTTTGTGAAAAAATCATTATTAAAATCAGAAGCATTATGGCTTAGTAAGACTTGTTAACTTACACATGTGTTCTTTGAGACAAAGTCAAAAACTTCAAAAATTATTTTTAATGTTTCCTCAGTAAAATAATGCCTGAAATTATATAAAAGTATTTTGCTTCTATTAGTACATCTAACTAATTGACATCACTTGATTATCAATCAAACAGGTTATTTAAAAAATATCCTTTGAATATTTAAAGAATCTCATGTGTGTGTTTTTTTTTAAAAAAAACTTAATTATGTGGCTTGTAAAATAAGGATGAGTATAATAAAATACACTATTGCTAATAGCTGGATTTTTGGTCCTCTGTAAGCAAAAAGCATAGCAGAGATGAGGGTCCAAGACAGCAGCTTAAACTAGACAAATGAGCAGTTGCGTCAACAGATGAACTCTTGTTCTATCTAACAGGAGTAACCTAAATCAATTAGGCCAAGTCATCGTCCTATGAAATGTGAAGCCAATGTTGCCAAGTCTAATTTTTCAAGAGAGAATAGGAATTCAGGTTCTAGATCAGGTTTCTTGGTAGTTCAATCTAGGCAACAAATTCAAATGTTTTGAACATTATGTGTAAACCAAGAAATCATGGGTGAAGTCTCTATTTGTCATGTGTACATCTAGTTCTTTATCTCAAGGTATGAGGACCAGAGAGAGAAAACATTTCTTTTGAGTGTGTCATTCTCCATACTGATATTATTTGCTCATGCATGCAATTTATTCAATATTTTAAAATTCTTTAGAAACAGACTCATAAAGAAAGAGCAGGCTGACAGCTGGGGGTGGGGGCTGGGATGGAGAGATTGAGCAAAAAAAAAAGAAAGGAAGAGCTCATGGACAATTACAACTGTGGTAACTGAAAGGGGTGGAGGTGGAAGAGAATATGGGGAGATAAATGATGATGAAAAAATAAAATAAATAAATAAAATTTAAAAGAGAATATAGGAGTGTAGGGTAAGTGGAGGCAGTCTGGCTTCCTCACCCAGGTGTCTGGGTAACTAAGGGAAGCAGTATTCCCATAACTGTGAATGGGCCTGGTAGGTAGTGTTCTCACAGCCTTGAGACTGGGTCCCATAAACCGTTCCCATAACATGAAGTGGGCTCACATGCGCAGAATCATGCTGTGTTATATAATGTTTAGCTTTTTGCCAGCTTTGTTTGTCTCTAACACTTAAGCAGGTAGGGACTTCTCACTAGAGACAAGCAGCTTGCAGCATGTATGGCTCCCCCACCCGTGAATAAAGGCGTGTCAAGCATCCCCAGGGCTCCGCACATTTTCTTCTATCTGCCTGGATCCAGAGTGGTCCCGCCAGGCCTTGATCAGCTGCAACACAAGGAGGTATAGTGGTAATGAAAAAAGACAATAAAAATTTAAAATTAATTAATTAATTAATAACAAGTAAAATTCAACATTTTCAAAAGACTACTTTCAGTTTCCTTAGAGTTGGCAATGTTTTTGTAAGGTCATCTAACCTTCGAATGAGGCACTGCCTCATACATGAAAAATACCATATTTTATGGATAACTGCTTGAGCGGTTAGAACAGATCATACCTGTGGACACCGAAACAAAGTCTCCTAAAAGAGAGAGAACTTGAATTTGAACCTGAATATTCAACTTAATTGTAGCATTTAAACAAATATTTTCTTTCATTTGTATTAAACAATTTAGTTTTAACTAATTCTATGGCACATATTGAAAAAAAATGGTACAAAGCTAATATGTTTAGCAAGATTTGTAGTTTTGTTATTTAGTTAGTGGTAAGAATATTGTCATATGAATATTTATAAAATGTTACTTTGAGGTATACTAGTTGCGCACCCATTATGCTATTGAGATCTTCCATTCAAATTTCTTACATGCTGGTTTGATTTACTAAATGTTATCCTGGCCTTATAAGTCCTAATGAATTTTTAATTGTGAAGTGACCATATGGCTTTCTGCTAACACTCAAACACCATCCATCACTAAATACATTTAAAAAACTGATTTCTTTCAGTTTCTGATCACCTGAAGCTGACCTACTCCTTTGAAAACTTATCATTTGACTTGTTTGAAATAAAACAAGGAATACATTACTTTGGTTTTGAATTTCTTTCTTATTATGGTAACTTAAATTTTAATTTCTCATTTATATACCGTAAAAGCTTAATTGGATTGTTATCTTAGTTTCTCCTGGGAAATTCTCTCTGCATATGAAACTGCATTGTGAACTCAGTCTTGTTGATCCTGTTTATTTGCAAACATATATCTATTTATTATTCATTGAAAAACTGCCTGTTCATATTTTTGCATATTCTCATCTTTTAAGCTAAGAGCATCTTCGCAAATCATTAAAAAATATTTAAGATTCTGTCACATTCCCACTTTAAAAACTGCTGTTACGTACCTAAAAGATGCCATAAGATTAGTTATAAATATAATTTCCCCACTTCTGCATTTGAATTGCCTGCTTTATAAATGAGAATAGCTAGCAGTGAAAACTACTTTGACAATCAGAAAATACATGCTCTGTATAACTAAGATCAAAGTGTTTTTTATTATTAGCATGTTTGGGATCACATGATTTTCAGATTTTAATTTACAACATCATTATAGAAAGAAACAAAAGGTGACTCAAGAAAGGTAAAAGGTGAGAAAAATATTAAAATGAGAATGGTTGCAGGACATTGAAAGAGGTGTGGGTGGAGGTTCTTAAATTTAATAAACTGCTCTACATTTTGAAATTAGATTGCCTTTAAATGTGAATTTCTGTGTCAATGAATACCTACTTCTTAAATATAGTTTTAATTAAAATTAACAAATTGTTGTATAATCTCTCACCCCAAATGTATTGAATCTCAAGTATATAACTAGAGTGAAAAACAGAATTTTCCTATGTTTATGTAGATATTATTAATCTCTTACTTTGGTTAGATATGACTCATTCGACTACTGTGCTAGAGTCAGGAAATACTCATAGAGCAATAATTATAAAAATAAGTGCCCACAGCCTAGATAAGACAGAAACACTCTCATCCTTTTATGCTATCTATACTTTCAATTCTTGTTTCAAAATGTCCTGTGGACATCTGAACCACTATTTTTCAATAAAAACTTACTTGTGGGGCGAGACCATGTTTCATCCTAGATAACCATTCACAATCTTAAGAGCCAAGTTAGACTTCTGATCAGATGGCTACTCTTTCTTTAATGTTTCTTCCCCATATGCCTGGCAAAGTAATGGAAGTTCTAACAGTCTAATACCGATTTATTTGGGTTAAGACTCTGACTACTATGAGAAGCAAAGTAAGCCACATTAGTTATTTGCGTTAAAGCCAATTCCTGCAGCTTGGGTCATGATACCCAAGTATGTGTTTGACCCATTGTCGCTTCAAAGAATAATGTTCAAAATATTAAAACAGTAAAAAAAATAATATAATTTAGTATTTTAGAAAGCCACAAGTATTTGGGAAAAAAGATGTGTTTAATTTGAACTACTAAGTGTCTTGTTCCTGTCATTTACTTATCTAATCATCAGTAACCCGTCTGTAAAACTATGACTGCTTCCTCACTTTGCAGAGAATTCTGGACCTGAATTGAAACAATATATAGGTCATGGGTTTGTCCTAAATCAAGGGTCTTTCTGATTATTGATGTTGAAGGAAAAGTTTGGCCATGCAAAGTGGAATGGCAGACATGTAGAGAAGTGGAAGGAAGTTTGAATATATAGAAAGAAAGAGCTAAACTTAACAAGTGGAACAGGCAGCATGTAAAGTAAGCAGGCAGAGATCAGGTGATTTCTTTGCTCATTTCTCCCTTCAATACTCCATTGCACTGAATGAAAATCAGTCTTCCATTGTCTGATATCCTTCAGCAATGTGTTTATTCTTATTCTTCCCTTATAAAAGTAATCCTGCCTCAAAATTTAATTTTTTCATAAATGTTTATAAAATAAAAAGACAAGGAGAAAGGACACTTTATTAATTTCCCAAATATCTATTTTCAGAGAGAATGAAGGCTGAGTGTCATGGGAACAAATTAACTTAAAGATTTCTTTATGTGGTTTTGATACCCTTGCCCAGAAATATCCTCAAAGTTCCTGTTTATTAACAACCAGCAATTTGCCCAAAAGTGAAGGAAAGAAAAACTCATTGGCTTCTAGGCTACAAAGTTCACTATATTCAAGGTTCAAAAAAAAGTTTGTTTTTTTTTTAAATATGCACAGCCCTTTTTTTTTTTGGTTAGGCTCAACAGCAAATAATTTAAAGTCTGTAAACTTCAGTAAACTCAGCAGCTCAAGGAATGGGTTAAAAGAGATATACTTATTATAGAGTTGAATATATAATAAACACTGAATAAAAGAGTTAACATTTACTGAGTATCTCCTCCATACCAATCATGTTTTAATTGCTTACATGGATTAGCTCATTCAATACCTTGCCAATCCTATAAGTGATTTTTGTAATATACCCACTTTTCAGATTAAAATACTATGGTATAGTAGGTGAAATAACTTGCCTCAGAACACAATGCAAGAAGGAGTGCACACAGGGTTCAAATTTTGGCAATCTAACCTTAGGCATGTTTTCTTAATGACTGCACTCTATCTTCTATGACTCACTAAGCTGTAGGGGCCTTTTATTTTCATCAGTGGTTCAACAGAACTTTCTGTAAAGACAACTAATCTGTATTAGTGCTGCCTGATGTGATAAGCGTGAGCCACATATTAACACTAAGTCCTCAAAATAAAGCTAGAACAAGAGAGGTACTTAATTTTAAAATTTTATCCATTTTTATTAACTTAAATTTATTTTCCACATATGCCTGGAGTTTACTGGATTAGAAAGCACACATATATTCTCTTTTTGATCATTATTGTGTAAGTTTAGGTGCCCAATAAATGCCTCCATGTAAAATGTTGTAAAACATGTGTTTTATGTGAATAAGCAAAGAAAAAATCAAAAAATAAACTAATTAACTGAGGATACTTTGAATTATATGTATTTAGACATACTATAAATTCATAGTTTCATAGAAAATAAAAATATCAAGATGCTGCTAACAAAATACTTGCAAAAAGATATTTAACATATTTTACAAAAATTAAGAAATAATTTATAAAAATTATATTTTCATGGTCTTCAGCACTTCATAAATTCTCATGTCTATGAATATTTATATTGTTTATTTAGAAAATATTTTATGAAAATAATAGCCATCATTTTTGACAGCTTTGTAAATGCTAAATGAGTAATAAAAATGTACAATTATAATAGTTAACAATGCTCTATTGTATATTTGAAAGTTGCAAAGAGAATGGCTATTGACAGTTCTATTCACACAAAAAAGAAATGTGTCTATATTAGATAATGAATGTTGATCAAATATTGTGGTAATCTTACACAATACATTATTCAAATAATTATGTTGTACATCCTAAACTCAGAAAATGTGATTTATCAATTCCATCTCAAAGCTGGAAAAAAAAGAACACATGACTACAAAACAAATTTTTAAAGTTTTAAAGTCATTCTGTTATTATAAGGTTTTATACTAAGTGAAGTATAAACATCTTTAAACAATACAAATTTTGAAAATTTAGTATCACTATTTTCTGATAATTGCCTATGGCAAAATTATGTTTCTATTGCTTTAACTTTTTCATTTACACTAGAGCTAGTCTTAATAAGAGACTTAGCTGTTGTTATGCAAAAATAATTGAAGCTTAGTTGTTTATATTTTAGGTTAATAGGCAGTTGAAGTATTATAGGCTCTTTGAAAAAATTATTTTATCCAGGGAGCCAAAGCATCAGTGAATATATATATGTATCTGTTTTCTTGGATCTACATTAGGATTCATCTTATTTTATTATATATTCTTTTTTATCAAACAATGTATTTATTTATTTTTAAATTACTTTATTGTTGTTCAGTTATAGTTGTCTGCATTTTCTCCCCCTGACTCCCCCCCACCCCAGCCAAACTCACCTCCCTCTCTTGCTTCCTCCCTCCCCCTTGGTTTTGTCCATGTGTCCTTTATAGTAGCTCCTGAAAATCCCTGTCCCCACTGTTCCCTCCCCCTTCCCCTCTGGTTATTATAACTTAATGTAAATATAAGAATATTTCTTATAACATTCAAGGATTAAATCAAAGAACATTAAATCTATGTAAGAAATAATTTTACATTAACTTATACTATGCAATTTCCTTAGGAACACTTAAAATGATAAATAAAACAGTGCTACTTTGAACATGGTCTATTTTCTAAGTTAATTAATTATTATAATTGACAATAATCTGCATGTAATACAATAGATGATGCATAAGAATATTTTCCAAACTCTCTATTTTTTCCTCAACAATTTCTTGCATCTCAATTACTCATTTTGTAGCTATAAAATATAAATCTTGGTAAGACACAATAACCAAAGCCCATCTGTGTCTGTGTCAATAACCAAAGCCCAGAGTGTAAAAGTGTATTTATTTATCTTTACATTTTTATCCTTATTTCTTTTCCAGTTTAATACCTAGGTTTTGTAGATTCGTTTTCATTTAGCTACTTTAAAAATAGGTGTTAGTGGTATTTTGTAGTTCCATCTGAGAAATGGAACTTTGTAGTAAAAATATAAATATACTTTTACTTTCATCTTAACTGAGGGTTCCAAGGTGATTTCTCCAACTGATATTGAGGTGATAGTGTCTAGGGAAACATTGTTTGTTAGAAATAATAGTGGACTGACAAATAATTCTAATATCGTAATAAACAAGTATGTAAGATTTAGGGAGCTGTTCCTTGCATTCATTCATTGGCTCAGGAGATATGCATGAATTTCTAATTTATTTGCATGTTTGCAATGTTAGCAGATAAATGAACTTAGGTATTTTGTTAGATGTGCTGAAATTGGGGTGTGCCCTACAGCTTTGTTTTGACTCAAAGAGGCATGCAACCACATAAATAAGACTCTTAGAACAGAATAATCATACTGAAGTAGATTTTTCTGAGGTTGAGAAAAAAGAAAACGCACAAGTCACTGGTGAATACATAAATGATTTACAAGTCAAGAAACATAACATCACTAGCATCCAAGAATACTCACTGGTAACCACTCTCAGTCACTACTCCCTCCCTTCTCCCTAAGGTAACCACTATACTGGCATCTAACACCACAGAGTTGTATAACATGTTTTCTATTTTATATACACAAAATATATAATTGACACTATGTTTACTTGATTAGCTTAACATTCTATAAGACTCATCCATATAATTCAGGTATGTTAATTTGTTAATATTGTTGTAAGGTATTCCATAATAAATACATACCATTTATAAGTGTATTCAAATATTGATGAGAATTTGGATTCCAGGATATAATATTATAAGTAATGTTATATTCAAGTAAAAGTATTTGAGAGTAAATATGCACTCATTTCTGATGGGTGCATACCAAGGAGTGGGAATGTGGTACCGAAAGTTTGCATAAATTCATGTCTCTGAGATGCTGTCAACAAGTTTACAGAATCAGGATAACCAATTTACATTCTCCGCAGCAGTGAATGATGATTCCTCGTACTCCATTTGTAAATCATACTGAAATCACACTCGATTTATAATAAGTTAAATTATAATTTACATTTGTATGAAGACTAAAAGGGCAGAGTGTGTTTCATATGCTTATAGTTCATTTAGATGTCTATTTTCACTGTGTTTTTCTGTCATTGGCTGGATCAAGTAGGTCGATCCAGACGGTCCAATGGCCACATTTTAAGTAGAAGTGTTGTAGGGGTTAAGTGATCTCCAATGTTAGGCTCTTTTCTCTTTTATTTTCTCTCAGGTATCAACTGTCTCCTTCACTGCTTTTCCATTTCTCTATTGTTGTGAAAAGATTTTTTTAATAATAATCTGCCAAGTTTTTTTCAATTGTTCTAAGTTGGGGTGTGTTAGTCAAATTTATGTATACCTCCATTACTAGAAACAGAACATGAAATTCACTTTTCTAGAGTGTCCATTACTTTTGATATATCTAGAATTAATTATATATATATAATTAATTCTAAAATTCTCTAAAATTAGTTCTAAAATTCTAATATAGTCTAAAATTTTCACTTGTCAACATGTATTACTGGACAGGCCAGAAAAATATATTGGAAATTATTTTTTAATCTCTAAATTTCAGACTTCAGGACCTAGTGTCACCTCTGTTTCATTAATGAAATAAAATAATAATGCTTTTTCATATTTTAATATTTATTATTTTAACTTCTTAGAAAAGGATAGAATTAAATCAAATTTTAATTTATTAAGATGCTATTTTCTGTAATGTTAACTTATGAATTTCAGTGTTTTTAGATAACTCTAACACCTGGAAAAGTTAATGAGGTTAAGAGCATAAATAAAAACAGAAACAATAAGAAATTTCAATTACTGATTGGACTTGAATGCTGTTTAGTAAATTGGCTATGATAACAAACCATATTCTGTGCTAGGCAAAAATGTATCAGTCTAAACAAGTATTGATATTGTTGTTTATACTACCCAGGTAGTATAGAATTGACTCATTACATTATAATCAAAGAAAGTTATTGAATAAAGGAAAGAGTGTAATGATTACCCAGAATAATAATTTACATTGTTCACAAGAAAGAAATCTGTGTAAGTTCTAGCTTTCTTCAAATATATAAAAAAGTCTATCAAAGAATGTCCAAATGCTAAAGTAAATATGTAAAAGGCAGTTTTTACAGACTACTGGATTCATTTTAATAAGTATTTCATGTTTATAAAATCTATTAGTTTCTTAAAATCTCATAAATAAAATTCTAACCTACTCAACATATTTATTATAAGCAACAGAGTAGTAATTAACTATTTGCCATTTTTGTTACAGAAGTTCTCATTTGATCGTGCGTGGTTTAAAAATTATTTGATTTAATATTTGGACCGGTTTAAAATTTATGTCATAATATTACTCTCTATATATTCAACACTATGTTAAAATTTTATTCTGTAGATGAAAACTATTCTTTCTATCAATGAAAGTTCAGTTTGAACTCTTATTTAAATTATAGTTGCATAATTTAAAAGGTTACAAGATCTAGTCCACAGACCACATTATTTAGTATAATGTGTTCACCTATTATCTCTTCAGCACAGACTGCTTTGTAAATTTTATCATTTGCTTTATTAATATAATGGTTTGTCACAATATTTTATGAAATTCTTATTTACACATTATAAAGAGATTTCATCCATTATAAAATAAATTGAATTATAATTAACATACATTTTAAATCACAGTTTATATAACTCATTTTTGACAATAATTCATAAAATATGTATTTGTTTTAAAAACAGTTAAATATACAGGCATTTTTTAAACCTTTAGTTTCTTTGGCTTTGAACTTTTCAATTTGTGTGACATTTTGTTAGCTTTTGAAAATATGCTCTTGACACCAAGTTCACCACTGAGTTCCCATTTGTGATTCAGAGAGGGAACATTAGAAGTCCATTTAGATGATAGAGAGAAACATTTTTTTTTCCTCCACTGAATACGACTTTAAGAGTATGATAAAACAAAACATAGTTTTCGCAATATCCTTACGTTCTTAATTCTGTGTTTAGCTAAATCTATTAAAAAATCAGAGAAGTCGATTTCCTTAACTGTGTTCCTCAAATGCACCAGGTTAACTTTGCATATTATATTTCTACAGCATCAATTGCTAGCTTTCTAAAGTGTGCAGTTATTGACTGCATGTGTTTTAATGTCAACTGTAATCTCCTTTAAGATTCCTACTTGTATCTTTGTTTCTATAATATCCTATTGGTAGAAAGTCACAGCTAGACATAGTCCACTAACATATCCAAAACAATTCTAAAACGTAACAGATTTATACAGGCTACATTCTATGGTGAAATAACTTTTGCCAGGAAAGAAGGGGCAGGGATTAGTCAAAGAACTTGTATGAATGCCACATGGGCATGGACAACAGGGTGGGGACTGACTGTGGGAGCAAGCAGGTAGGCTTGGCGTAGGAGGGCACGGGGAAAATTGGGAAGAGTGTAGTAGAAAACACAAGAATAAAAAATAAAAATAAACTATTTAAAATACATAATCCTTATGCTTTCTATAATTAATGAAGTTAATTAAAACCTGTCCAGTTTTGGCATGTTTGCAATGACATTGTATGTAAAAGAGCATTTCCTGTAATGAAGCACTTTATGTAGTATCAGATTTAAGGCATTCTTGTGAATAAAATGTCCGCGAAGAACCCTTTGGGAAATGCATCTGGTCAATATGCAATCTTTGTAGCACTATGAGAAAGCTCTTCCTCAGCAGTGAACTGGTGAGGTGAATAATTCAAGTAAGAATTGACATTGCTAGAGGCCAAACTGCTGAAATATTTTTCCATTAGAATTATAAGAACATGAGAGATTTTTGGAAAGAGAATAAAGGTCATTTGGTCCATCAAGGCATATCCTTTTTAGTACTCTATTTCCCCAAGGATGGCATCTAATTGTTTCTTGAATGACATTCTGCTTTTTGCCTCAACAACTTTGCCTGCAGGCTCTTCTAAGCATTTATTATTCCTCACATGAAAAGGTGCTTTCTGAAATATGTGCTGAATTTATTTTTTAATTTCCATTTATGTCTTCCTGTCCTATAATCTGTGTTGAAATGGAAATAATAATTTGAGTTGACATTATCTGTGGCAGTTAAGACTTTATATGCTTCAAATCAGACAGCTCCAACCCTGTTCTTAATATTATATACTCGGATTCATAGTCCTAACAGCCAGCACCGAATAGCAACTAGTGGTAAGGGTCCCAGTTAGAGCATTTAATGATTCTAAAATTAAAATTTTCTAAGTATATATTTTTTTCTTAGCAAAATAGACTGGACTTTACTGAAAATAAATGAAAAATAAATGAATTCCTTGGTGTGAATTCCCTGTCACTTGCATATATTCAGTTATATGTATATGTATATGTACATATATGTATAGATGCAGCACACACACATGTACACATATGCTGTGTGTATAAGTGCATACTACATGCATACATGTGTATATGCACACTCATATGTATATATATACACACATATACACACATATATCCTATTTTTTCCTCAAAAAAGGGTAATGAAAAAAGCAACTAGGTAATGTTATCTAAATAGGCATTTTATTCTGTATTTTTCCCTAGATCACATAATGATTTTTTTACTAAATATTTACAATAACTTATAAAATCAAAACTTCCACAAATTTAACATATACATGTAAAATACATAGTATTTTAAACTAAATGCAAAAACTGTAGTAATAACTACTTTATAGACACAAAGAAATTAAGTCTGAAACTCACATCTAGTGAGCTTTCAAACGGCAAGTAACACCCTTTTTGTCTTTTGTTTTTGGAAATGTAAGGAGAGGGAACCATTGTCATATATATAGTCTATTGTCTATATATATTGTCTATATATATGACAATAGACTATATATATATGTCTATATTGTCTATATACATTGTCTATATATATATAGACACACACACACACACACACATACACATATATACAGCAAAGATACTATTTAGCATGTTATACCAAGAATTGCAATCAAATCTCCACTACAATCACTGATGGTTTGACTTGGAGTGAGCAGTAATCTAGGTTAAGCTAATTAGTTAAACAAACTATATTCTGATATTGCACTGGCATCAGTGATTACCAGTTGTTCCAATAAAATATAAGTTATTCGACTTGTGGAAAACAATTATTTGTTTTTCTTTAACTGTGAAGGAGAAAGCATGTTGCTTGTTACTGGTGAAAGCATGTTGCCACTCATGAAAAACTGCAGGCCACAGCTCATGCAAATGTGAGTAGACAGACACTCTCTCAAAGTGGGAACTGCAGCCCTGAATCCCAATCTAAATTTTCGTTTTTCAGTTACACAAGCAGTAAAACTTTACAATGTGTAAACTGGTTTAGTTTGGGTTATGTTATCTACAAATAAAAGCATTCAAGCTGAGAATCTAAATTTTATTTTAAAATTAAATTATACTATATTTGCCTCTCTGGATTTTATCTAATACTTATGGACTTCATATCATTGTGAATCTTTTTTTTAAAGATTTTATTTATTTATTTTAGAGGGGAAGGGAGGGAGAAAAGGAGAGAGAACGAGAAACATCCTTGTGTGCTTGCCTCTTGCATGCCCCCTACTGGGGACATGATCTGGCCCACAACCCAGACATGTGCCCTGACTGGGAATCAAACAGGTGACCCTTTGGTTCACAGGCCAGCACTCAATCCACTGAGCCACACCAGCCAGGGCCATATCATTGTGAATCTTGATATTGCTAGTAGCCATCATACTACCTCATAAACTATTTCTTTAGAGAGGGGAAGAGAGGGAGAGAAAGAAGGAGAGAAACATCAATGTGTGGTTGCCTCTCACGCATCCCTTACTGGTGATCTGGCCTGCAACCCAGGCATGTGCCCTGACTGGGAATGGAACCACCAACCTTTTGGTGTGCAGGCCGCTGCTCAATCCACTGAGCCACACCAACCAGAGCCCCATAAACTATTTTAAAGCATCACCATAAAATCATTAGGAATAATTAACATAGTCCATTAGGATGGCCTTTAGATAGGCAAAATTCATACACACACATATACACACATGCAACACACAGAAATCAGACACTAAAAATGAAGTAGATGGACCAGAGCAACAATGAACATTGCCTTACTGCCTGGTCCTGGCAGAATATTGACCTTAACAATAGCTAATTGAAACATCAAATTTGACCTTGGCTATTTTTTTAATCTTATAGGATGGTTAACATCAAACCTGGTACCCCAAATTAACTTATCCATGGGATTGTCCATTCTTTTGGAATAGACTGAAATAGAATGTCAGGTTACACTTCTCACTTAGGTGTTCCTTCTGAAAAAGAACAAAGGCAGAGAAAAATATTCTTTTTTATTATCAGGGTCCTTGTCATTAGTTTTTATTGTCACAAGTGTAGGAGAAACTTTTCTATGATCATAAGAGATACTTTAATCACAAAGAAAGAGGAAAGTTATGACACATCTTTTTTTTTTCTTTTATCACAGAGCAGCAGGACTCTCCCTTCATCATAAGCAAAGTGAATCTCTTTTCCCATTTCTCCTTTTGAAACAACTTATGGAATAAGAGGGTCACAAAATTTAGGAAGGAAGAGTATAATTCTCAGAATACCCTTATAGAATTTCTAGGCCTATTTTCTAATTTGGAAAAGTTTTTAAAACTTCATGATTGCTTTTTTCGATGTTTTAAAAACTGTCTAATGCCTTAATCCCTAATGGCAAGTCACTAAAAAATGAAAATTAAAAGGACAGTAATTCATAGATTAATTTATTACTCCTGTAATCTCTTGAATTCAGGGGACTTGGATGGTGGAGATAGGACATTATAAAGCCTTAAAGTATGCTTTAGGGCAATGTAAAGTAAGGGAGGATATCAGAATAAGAGTCGGTGCTCATGTAATGTAGTTCACAGTCATTGGTCTGAAGTGACAAGCAAACTGGACTTCTTAGTGGATAACCTAAACTCATACAATTCACATTGTGCTGTACACATTATATGAATTATGCAAATATTTTAAATTTTATGTTGTCCTTTGACACAGAGAACCAGTGGGTTTTTTGAAATTAACAAAAATAAATAGTAATGTGACTTCAGTACAATGTCAAACTTCTACGCCCCATCTTTTCATGACAAATTATACTAATTTTCTAAATTATTTTAATAAGAGAAAAGAACTGTGAATTCAGTACATTTGCATCATGCCAATTATTCTAATACATAATTACACTGACCTTTCACTTTCAAAATATTTAAAATTTCATTTCTGTTACAGAAAGTAAGTACAGAGTAGGAGTAAACATGCGTACCTGTAAAGGTTTAAATAGCACATGTAATATTCAGGCAACTTTCAATGGCTAACAATTTTATATAGTAATAGAGTATCACAAGAAAGGCACTTCATTTACTAATACATTTGAAAAATCAAAAAAAATCATGTGTGATTAGAGAATTATATAATTCCATCCTTTTAATAATCCAATCTAAGGAGTCAGTATACATTATTTGAAGTAAATGCAGATATAGTTTATCTTTAGGTGTTAATTAGTTCAGCACAATTATAAATTCTGTATTTACAACGAAGTATGAAGATGACTGCTATAACACATAAGGTTCGTGCTTGCTGCCACAGTTATTCTAATAAATGACACCAGATTTCTAAAGCAAATAATTATCTATGAGTAAATTGCATGTTGGTTTGACTGTGCCTCCCACAGAAGCTGGCATGGCTCTCTCCAATCTTTTTCTTCTCCCTGGTCTATCCCTTTTCAGCAAACACATCTAACAGCTGTGGATACAAACAAGGCATATTTGGCAAAAGTAGGAACCAGATGCCAAAGTCTGAATGTATGTTCTATTCAAAGCATCAGGGCCTGTTGCTAACTCCTTGGTGTCACCTCTGTTGGCTGTAGTTCTTGATCATCCACTGGCAAGCAACAGAGGCGCATCTGGAGATGCAGGCCGGGTCATGCAGCTGTGGCCTGGTCTTGAATATCTTATGAAATTGAAACTGCGGCCATTTTGAGGTGGTTTCCTGTTTCTAAGAATGTCGTGATAGAAAATAATTTTATATACGCACACACATATATCAGTGCTCAATGAAAATAAAATCCCCAAATTTAAGATTGCAAAAATTTTGCCTAAGAGGAGAACACTGCTTTCTGAAACAGTTAAAACACATCTTTACAAAGGATATTTGGACACATGTAAGGGAGAAATTAGTATTAGAATCTGAATGATAAATAATTTTAGTTATCTAAGCAGAGGATTAGCAGGTTGTCTTAGCTCAATTTTTTTTTTTTTTTTTTTGCCATAGGCCAGCTTGCATGTATAGAGTTTATTTGGAGGTTGCTTCCAGAGAGCAGAAGGGAAAAGCAGAATGGTGGGGT
The DNA here is from genome assembly GCF_022682495.2 of Desmodus rotundus. Lineage (NCBI taxonomy): Eukaryota > Metazoa > Chordata > Mammalia > Chiroptera > Phyllostomidae > Desmodus > Desmodus rotundus. Next base: position 68,575,900 of record NC_071388.1, on the reverse strand, counting down.
AGGAGTGTTGGTACAGAAATAGGGAAGGTGGGAAATCTAACAATAGAATAGACAACACCTGACTGGTGTTAGAGCTTACAGTTAGGTGTTTCTGGGGATCCTTCTGAAATACTTTTTTCCCCGAGCGTCACCTCTGAGGGAGAAAAGGTAAAGTATTGGTTTTCATTTCCTCACAACCAAGAATTATTTTCTACTCTCCCCTGCCACTCGTGTCTTCCCGGCTGTGCATGTCAGAGTGCTAGCCAGATTTCTGTATTCTTTTCACTGTGTGAGACAACAGAGGAAAGCAGCGTTTTACATGGCATGGCGTTGCATCAAGGCACTGTCAACTCACAACCAAAAGGAAAGCCGCCGCTCGTGGAGGCGGGGCTGAAGAGACTGAAGTGCTAAATGCGCAAAATGAACACCCAGAAGTTCTTTCCTTTTTTACATGCTTCTATATATTTGAAAGTCATTTGGAAAAACATAGGAACCAGAAATTACAGAGAAATAACTGTTGATAAAAAATGTTTCTCTGAAGATCTTATTAATCAAAACACATTTAGAATGCCTTAATTTTTGAAGGTTATGTATCAAGAATTCTTCTTAACTTTTTACATATATCAGTACCTTGTCACAATAATGCTGCAAATAGATATTCTTAATCATTACTGTTACATTTTGTCACTAAGGAAACTAAGAATTCCAAAATTAAGGCAATTTTCTCAGGATTATTCACATAGAGGGGCCCCAGACTAGAACTCAACCTTTTCTTGGACGATGCATAAAGTTCAGTCCATGTTAGCGGAGGCCTTTAAAGACAGGTGACCTAAAGATTTGCTCCTCAGCATGGATGGAATAACCTGTTCATCTCACTGGGTAAGAGACCTGCTGGAGCAACTCTCTAATGCTGGCTGTAGGTGGAGTTCATGCCTCATCTTCACCTCCCTTTTCCTCTGCCCAGGGTACTTTCACTTAGTGTCTCCCAGCCCCTTCCCCCACATCCCCTGCCCTTACCTACTTACATAGTGACCTTTTTATGCTTTTCAAAAAAAAAAAAGACTTTGAAAATAAATCTAACAAAACTAACCAACAAAAAAAACCCCCATAAAACAAGAAAATCAAATATTCATTTGTTTTTACATTATGGAAAAACAGTCTTGCTTCTCTCCAAAGGAATGCTCAGTGCTGGTGACTCCCTGGAAAATGAAGGGTGAAGAAAAACAGACAAAAATAAAGGAACTGAATTATCAATATTACTATCTGCCACAATTTTATATTAGAAGGAAAGCTGATTTCTACAATCTGTATCTTTAGAGTTTTGTTAAATTTACATTTGAAAGAGATGTACAAGAGTGAACTAAATGTGCATTGGTTTAGCATAGACGACTAGTTTTACCCAGGGTGGTGACAGGTAGTACCAACCAAATTAAGAAGGGTTTATAATTGGAGATATACAAAAGAGGGCTAACTGTTTCTTGAGTTCAAGAGGCAGAACAATTCATATTTGGTTGGCAGAGGGGAAATAGATCTATATCCTTAACATGGAGTGAGGGAGCACATAGTGTTTGGGAAATGAAATCCTAGCATTTATGTTAGGGCTTTGTGTGAACTGAAAAATTAAATGATACAAATAAGAGAAACATGATGGTTAATGTCTAAAGAGTCAAATATGAATTGATGAGGGATACAGAAGCGTTATCAAATACATAATTGCTAAGATGTATTTAAGGGAGAACTTAGGGAATATGTGAATACATGTGATTCTATGTCTTTTCTTAGCGAAAACTTAGAGTTATAGAGACACTATATAAGTGAAAATTTCAGGGAAATATATAATGCAGACTGCTTTTATTACTTTAAATGTACATTGCTATAAATCAATATATTTTGGATTTGTGAATAAATGAGTGAATGAACCCACAAAACTATTTTTTAAAGATTTTTATTTATTTATTTTTTAGACAGTGGAAGGGAGGGAGAAAGAGAGGGAGAGAAACATCAATGTGTGGTTGCCTCTTGCACATCCCCTGCTGGGGACCTGGCCCACAACCCAGGCATGTGCCCTGACTGGAAAACGAACTGGCGACCCTTTGGCTCGCAGGCTGGCACTCAGTCTATTGAGCCACACCAGCCATGGCAAATCAACAAAACTATTAATGACTAAAAAAAAACTGAATGACTTTTGGAAGACAGAGAAGTTGTGTTTTATGAAAGCCCAGAAAAAAAATATTGTAAGTGGCTAATTCCAGTAAAAATATAAATATAAAGTTTAAGATAGATTGATGTTGATCATACCATAAGCCTTCATATACATTCCATGTAAATGTTTAAAGAAAACTGTGACAGTGAAAGAGACCATATGTAGCCAGAAGTAGCACAGGAGAATTAGAGAAGACATTATAAATATAGAAAAAAATAGCTTCATTGACATCTAGTCCTACAGAAAACATCCAAAAATTATGGGAAAAAATCTTGTGGGAAGATGGTGAAGGTGGGGGAGGGAGGGGGATTTGGCTGGGGTGGGGTGGAGGGATGGGGAGAAAAGGCATACAACTATAATTGAATAGCAATAAAAATTTTAAAAAATGATGTGGGAAGTAACTGGACATCATAGAATCATTCCAGACACATAAAGGAACACCAGAATTCAAGAGATGAGCAGGTGTGCTGACAAATACAATGGAATACAATGGAATGTTCTATCAAGTTTATTTTATGATAATATAGAAAAGGTATTTTATTGGTACCTGATTCATCTTCAAATCTTCCAAAATGCATTTCAGACAAACTTGAATAAAGCAAATACTTAGTTGAAGAAAAAATGCTTTTTTTGAAGCATTGCCAAGTAAGCAAAATAAATGAAACCACTAATTATACTTGAGAGATGACCATAAAATACTAACACACTGTGAGACAAAAATATCCCTCAGTAAGATTAATCTGTTAAGATATATACCCAATTAATATGTTAAGGTATTATAGAAGTTTGCAGATAAAACGTGCAAATGCCCTTAGGGGTAAACTTTGACATTTTAAATTCTAGACCAATAAAGATAAGATTTACAATCATAAATGTAGTCTATTTTCCTGGTGACATGAATACATGCATTTCAGTACAGTTTTATCCAGTAGAAATGTTAACAAACTGGCAGCTATTTTGCCTCCTGAGTGGAAAAATGGCTTTGATGTTCTTGATATTTTTTTTATTGTTGTTCAGTAAAAACATAAACTATAATAAGGATTCCATACCTCTGAGAAGTATCATTGAAAAGACAGCAGATATTATTTTAACACTTGAAGTGTTAATACAACACTAATACAAATGTATTTTCCAAACTTATTTTCAAGATCATTCATATACAAATAACGACTACAATATGTTATCATTTTGCTTTGTGATCATGAAGGTACATTGTTTGATGAATAAGTTAATTTAATATAAAAATTAAAGATGTCATTACATGTAGAAAGTAAGATATTCATCGATTCCAACCAATAGTTTTTTTTAACATGGTTAAATTTTTATTTTGTTATATATGTAGATATTATACTTAAATATGGCAGTCAAAAAAAGTTTACACATTAAATACCTTATTTAAGATTTCAATTATAACCATGAAATGGTCTTTGTATTCTAAACAGCAAAGTTATTTGAACACAAACACACAAAGGAGTAATGTCTACTGGTTGAGCAGTTTTTTTATACTTTAATGATAATGTCATAGATCATTGCAAACATTATTTTGGCAATTTTAAAGCAAAAGCTTTTACATATGAGTACTAAATGTTCAAGAGCTAAATATAAAGGGAGGAAAAATGGAGCAGCAGATGGGTAGGATGTGAAACTAGCCATGTTTAAGGAGCTGAAGTCAGTTAGAGAGGTATCACTGCTAGCGATTCCACAGCAGACCTAATGTAGAGAGCATGCATAATAATAAAGTGCCACAGATGATAGCTCTGAAGGCCTGTGGAAGGTCAAGAAGCATTAAGTGTAATGGTAGCACCTTAATAAGCAATTTATGAGTAATTCAATGCAAGACGGTTTCTGTTTTCGGAATCTAGATTGAGCACTGGATCAAATGGAGAACATGTGGGCAGTGCTGTTAATCTGTGCACTAACCACATGTTCAGATAGTTTCTGTGGCTGATAATTGGCAGTAGGTTGAACATGGAAGATCATGTTAAAGATTTAGAAAATGAAATGGTGTGTACCTCCAGGGAAAGGCAAAAAAAACCCCGAACCTATGGAAAAACTAAGGAATTGCTGAACAAATAGCAAATCATTATCTCATTTCATTGGTTTACTGTGGCAGACTTTAGGTTTGTATTAAAAATTAAAGATTCAAATATATATATATGTGAACTTTACAAGATAGTTTGAAGAAAATATTCTTCATCTAATAAAAACTTCAAAAACACATTCTAAATAATTTCTGAGTATTTAATTTTGATATAAATAAGTTTATATATTGTTTGTGTTTAAAATATGCATAATGTGATTTGGTTTCAGTATGTATTTTAAAGAATTTTGAGAATGATATGGTGACCTATATGATGATTTCAGTTATCCAATATGGCTGACTTCATTGTTGAAGATAATCTTTGTAAAGAAGTAAATTGACAAAGTATTTCTTTTCCTTAATTATTTGAAACAATTTTAACATATTTATTATAACATTGTTCACTTTAAATTCTCCTAAAAATCACCCTGAAGCCATACATTATTCAAGTTGGTTGAACATCAGATGACTTGAAGCATATTTATAAGCTATTTAAAATAATGCTATACCATCATCTTCATCTATATAGACTGAACATTTATATACGTAAGTAAAACAATGTAATTGAAATTTACACATTGTGATTGAAATAAACTTTGGGGAAAGTCAATTGGGAAAACACAGTCTGTCTTCTGTGACTTAGTATATACTTGAACTACAATATGTGAGCTAATGGTTCTCTTGCAGTGGGAGACCTGTCTGTATATGAAGATTAAAAACAATGGTTTTACCTGGACAATCATTTCATATTGAACAGAAAAGTAAAGTGACCACAGATAAATGTCAAAAATGAACCTGGGAATTAGTCAATAGTTTTAGGTTAATCATAAACTGAAAATTATGTATAAAGATTCTAGATTATAATGAGAATAAAATGATCACTATCCCCCAATGAATATTGATATATGTGAACATCTATGTTTTTAAAACATGTATTGATTATTGCCTATGATCTACAAAACTTTTCTTTTTTTAAAAAAAAGGGATAGCTCTTTTTTAAAAAGTATTTTATTAATTTATTTTCAGAGAGGGGAAAGGAGGGAGAAAGAGAGGGAGAGAAACATCGATGTGTGGTTACCTCTCACACTCCCCCCACTGGGGACCTGGCCTGTAGCCCAGGCATGTTCCCTAGACTGGGAATCAAATCAGTGACCATTTGTTTCGCAGGCTGGTGCTTAGTCCACTGAGCCACACCAGCCAGAGCACTGAGGCACACCAGCAGGACAAAACTTTTCTTGCTTTCTATAAATTGCTTAAAATATAAAAATACAATTACACATTGGGATATTCATATGTATAATCTTAAAGGTCATGAATGGTATTTATCTTTACCTTATTGATCCAATCACTACTATTAATGCTTTCCATTAAGAAAAAAAGTATGCAAATACAGTAAAGTTTTATTTATAATCTTTTATTCCCTATGTATATTTTTTTCTCACGGAGGAAAAACTAAGTAGAGACAAGAATCTTGGTTCTGTTAATGAGTATCTACTATATACCTCTGAGAATTCTGATAGCCCCTTTGGGCTTCACTTTCCCTCTGAGACAATTGAGATTTTTCCAAAGTTTGTAATATACAAAGTGATTCTCCAGCTATACTGGAGAAAAATGATTCAGTTTTAAAGGAGCATTATATTGCTACAGGAATTTAAATAAGATAAAGTTATTTTTAGTCAAACGCCTCTCAGAAAAAGAGGAACAAGTAGCTAGAAGTAAAACTGTGAGAAGCCACTTGGGGTAAAGGTCCATACGATCTCTCAACGAACACAGTCAAATAACACCACTAGTTTGCTCAGAAAGTTGAATTTTGACACCTTAGAGACATTTGTGTGGGTGAGCGTAGGTTTGGGTTTACAATTTATTTGCTCAGGACAATACAGTAGAGGCTGAGGATTTCTACTAAAAGCTCTTTATTTTTGCTTCCTTTCATCACCATAGTGCCTAGATTGTCTTCTTTATAAATGAGATAAATATTTAATGAATGCCACTTAAACAGTCACAACTCATTGTTAGTTTGGTTGGCTGTTGCAGGTATTTTAGATGGACATTGATTCATATCTAAAATCTAAGTTTTGAAGATTTAATAAATGTATTAACTTCCTCACAATTTGGGAAAGTGTCCACAATTGCCACAAAACCTTCAGACACCTGGAGGTTCCAGCCCTCTGCTGATATTTTGTCACCTAGTGAGATAAGTCAAGACTTCTCTGAGTAATTTCCTACTTTGATTTTCAGACCAAATCTTGTCATGCCTTGTTTCCTTATTTTCCCTCCCTATTTAATGTAAATGTGTTAAAAAGTAATAGCTCATTTGTGAATGCTAATTCCCATACTCTTCTACATATTTCCTTGAAATATTAGTGCTAAATATATACTTCTCTCTCCCTAAGAAAAGCTGTGTTTTGTTTTCACAATATTGTGAAGAAGAGGTATTTGTAGAATTTAATGATCTACATTTAAAAGTAATAAGTATAATTTGAATTTCTAGCCATCTGTGGTATTCAAGATATTCATTAACCTGGACCTTAGCTATTTTTTACATATAACTACAAGGAACTTTATGTATTTCCAGTATTATGTGATTTTTTCCTAGAATTTTAACCATAGAAGTCAAGGGTAAACTGCACTTTTTAAAACATAAAATTCTACCAAAATTGTCACCATATTGTGAAGTTGGGTCCCCAGTAGTCTCTCTTGATATTTGAATTGTCAGTACAACATGCTAGCAGTCTGCATTTTCACCTCCATCTGGATGATTCTAAATAGAAAACCAAAGAGGGGTAGAAACAGGGGAGGGGTGTGGGGGTGGCTGGGGTGGGGTGGAGAGGAGGAGGGTAAATGCAGACAACTGTACTTGAACAACAATAAAATAATTTAAAAGAAAAAGAAAAAAGAAATGCAACTTTATGCCTATAGTATTATATTTTGCATTATATTTATGTTTAGTAATTTATTTTATTTACTCATATTGTATCTTGGATCTTGCATTGGTTTTTTAAAAGTATGTTTTAAGTTGTTTATATTTTCCATGAATTCAATTTCACAATATTAAAGTGATAGTACATGATATTTGCTATAAAATGGGACCTTGATACTGATAGTTCTGAGAAACATTGCCCTAAGTTGGTTCTATTCCCATTTCCAAATCATTCCACTATGTCATTTCTAAGTAAACTCCCATTCCGTCACTCCATAATGGGTTTGCTCTGTTTCAAATCTAGCTGTCCCTGAATATGGTATTTATTTTACAACCCTCCTAAGTAGAGGTTGTTAATGTCTTCCTCTCATATTCTATATACAAGTGGCATAAAGGATATGGGGGAATCCTTGTTTCACATCGCTGCTTGTCAGTTGTCTCGCCTCCTTCCCTTTTAGAAGGTAATCACAACTGATTTTATTTTTTTCAGGACTTTATTTTTATTGTTGACACTATTACAGATGTTCCCATTTACCCCCATTTTGCCCATCTCCCCACCCAGCCTTCAACACCCTCTGGCCGTCACCACACTGCTGTCTGAGTCTATGGGTCATACATACATGTTCTTTGGCTGATGCCTTTCCCTTCTTTCATCCAGTCCCAGCCTCATCCCCCTCTGACAGCTATCTTTTGTTGCTATCTTTTCCACATATGTTGCTATCTTTTAATGATGTTTACTGATAAATTCAGTGCCTAGCTCACCTTATCTTTCTTCTCTACTGTTATCCTCATTATCACTGATGATTTAAAACATCATATCGATAATCCACCTAAATTCCTAACTTCTCAGACTCTTTACCTCCTTATCCAGGTCAATGAGCTTTCTTTGACAAATTCATAGACCCTCAAAACACATGTTCATATTTATACCTTGCCATTGCCAACAAATGACCAAATTTATCAATTTCAAACATGTCCTCTCTTACCCATAATAGCCAAATATGGAAATAGGCCAAGGATCTACCAATTTGTGAATGGATAAACCAAATGTATCCATACAATGCCATATTATTTGGCTATTAAAAGAAGCAAAATACTGATATGTGCTACAACATAGAAGAACTTTGCAACCATTATTAAAGCTACTAAGTTAAAGTGATTTTTACTTGTTACTAAGTTATTAAAATTTACTAAGTTAAAGTCAGACCCAACAGACCACAGATTGTGACGTTTCATTTATATAAACAGTTCGAAAAAGTAAAGCTTAAATACAAAATTTGAATTAGTGGCTACTTGGGGATGGTGGTGGAAATGAGGGTTAACTCCAGAGGGACAGGTGGAAGGAATCTCATTGGGGTTATAGGAATGTTCTAAACCTGGGTTGTGATGATTGTTGCATAAATTGGTAAATTTACTAAAAATCATAGAATTGTACACTTAAAGTGAGTGAATTTGTGTTACGGAAATTATTTTTTACCAGCCTATGCACCCCTCTCTTCTTAACCCAGGATAGATCCAATTGTCATGCTTTACAGCTTTCACTACCCCTTGCCTCTCAGACAGACGAATCTGCTTTTTTAGGGCTCCAAAATGTTCTTGAAGGCAATCACATGAGGTGTTAAGTTTTTCAAAATTATGATGAAAAATGTAAAATAGTTATTACCACAGCCAATCACACCACACATTTTTAATAAAATCACTTTTTGAATTTCTGTTTTACAACATCTCCTGTATAGTCATATCTCCTCTAAGCCCACACCCCCATCACTTGCTGCTGATAACCTTGTCATTTCACTCACTTTCCTGCAGCTTTCTGTAACACACTAGGCCTTCAAACCTGGCAGAATGAAACAAGTGTTTGTGCCAATTTAAAGAAAACCTCTCTATTTATATTCTGGATCTCATCGCATATTGTCCATAAAGGCAAAAACCCTCTATCCTGAATGTGTTTCAATTTTCTCCTTCAGCACCACCTTATTCCCTCCTACAGAATTATTACCAAATAGTTGTCCTAATATTACTATTTTCATATAACACTTATTAGTGACCATCACTCACAGAAAATTCTGTAACCCCCATTTACTCATTTATTTTCAGCCCCTTCTTTATATTCCTCTCCCAGGGCCTCAAAAAGTGTGTGTCCCCATTTCATTTCCTAATGTTTCTTCAGGATACTATAATTTGGCTACCTGTACATTCTAATTTCTCTACACTTAAAACAAACAGCTCTAATTAAGGTCAACAGTAACCCATTGTTTTTCAAAATTAATTGCTGGTTTTCTGTCTTCTTATTTAGCTTCTCAGCAGTGTTTGAGAATATTGGAAATTCTCTACTCCATGAAAGTACACATTTAGCTGTCTGAATAGCATCTGGACTTCATTTTATTCCTATGTCCTTAGTGCCCCCATTAAAACTTCAGTGATAGTTTTGCATATTCTTCCCCAATTGTCTACAAATTCCTTGATCTCATATTCTAAAGTTGCAAAATAAATAATATTTTAAATATCAACTTTTAAAAATTAAACTGCTGGACTACTTTTTATAATATACCCCTTGGAATTTAAATGCCTTAACATTCAATATTTATCACCAGTCCTTGAAAAAAATGCATCACTAAGGTCTTCTTTGCAAGAAAAAGTAATTAATTTTTTATCTTCTTGAGCTTTTAATTCTATTTTACTTCCTCAACAAAATTTTGTTAAAATCTAATACATTACTTACTTTAGAAAGTATTTTATTGATTATCCTATTACAGTTAATAGCAACAAAACATGTAGATTAAAATCATTATTGAAAGTTAAGATTATCATAAGTTCCTATACACTTAAAAATATTTTGGGAAATAATTAGATCACAGTTAATCAAAACAACATAAACATATTACACACTGTAATATGTAATTTTGAAGTATAAGGAATAACATTATATTTAAAATTTATTTCTTAATGAAATGAATATATATCTTTAATATATTGGATCATCTCCATAGATTAATTTTACTAATGATAGAATGATACAGAATCTTATTTATGTTTCATTTTTATAGATTAAAACATGAGAAAATTTATTTCGTTAAAAAGTAGATGGAAATTTGGGAATTTTTTTGATTATTTAATTTATTTATTTTTAGAAACAGGGGAAGGGTGGGAGAGAGGGAAAGAAACATCTATGCACAAGAGAAACATGGCCAGTGGCTGGTTGCCTCTCCCACGCCTCCCCTTGGGGAACGGCCTGCAACCCAGGCATGTGTCCTGAAAGGGAATTGAGCCGGTTATCTTTCGGTTTGTGAGATGATGCCCAACCCACAGAGCTACACCAGTCAGTGTGAGACTTTGTGGGGTTTTTAATAGGACACTCAGTTCTTTAAATTTCTTGAAAGTATATGGCAAAGTCACATTGTGACCAACACCAAAAAATAACTTTAATTATTTTTGATTAACAATACATTTAGTCTTTATTGAAATTAAAGGATCAGAAATAAAATAAATTACCAGATATATGAAAGTTCAATCTTTTGAATCATTTGCTTTCACAGTTTCTTGGAAGTTTATAAAACAATGCTTTCCTTATACTCGTCAAATGACTATGAATTTTATGTGTCACCTTCTTTTTATCGGTACATTTTAAGCTGTTTGTAAAACAGCTTAATTTACAGATATTTATTAATTTATAAGTATCTTTAACAAATAATGTTTGATGAAAATGTTTTTGTCTTCACGCGTTTTCCAAATATTTTTGTTTAAGCCCTGAAATAGAGATTTAGCTCCTTCAAAGTTGTGAAAAGTGTTTGTCATACAGCCTGGTTTTCAGAAACGATCAGCCAAATCAGACTCATTTTTCCAGTTTCCCCTTTGAAGTACACCTGTCAGGGTCTAGCTAGGGAGTATGATCAGGTCACACGTTATAGTAAAACTACAACATTTCTGGATTACTAAGTCTTTATATTCCTTCTTTAGCATTAGACCTGAAAACTGTTTTCTTTTCTTTCTTTTTTAAATCTTGTATCATTAGGAGTTAAAAAGACAGGTGAGAATCTTAACTTACAATTTAATGGAAACTTTCCTATAGCCCCTGGTGTAGGGATTGCTCCCTTGATTACTGATAAAAACTCTTAAACCAGCAGAGCTCAGTTTCAGGGTCAGACTTCTTAACCCAGCAGAGCCTCTTAAACCAGCAGAGTCCAGATTTTCAGGTCAGAGAATAAGCAGTTTTCAAGTAGGTTTAGTTGTAAGAGTGACACATAGCACCACTAATTTTACTCCTAGTTTCTGGACTCATGTATTCTGGCTCTGGGAGAAACAGCATAATATTTTATCCACTGGTTTGAGGACTATTGGACTGAAAACATAACTGTTAAGGTTATGCTTACATTAAGTACTGAAACTGAATAATAAATAGGCTATTGAATAAATCTATGACATAGTTGTTGCTATAGAAAGGGTCCAATGATATGATAGTATTTCTAATGTACAACCTTGGTCACTGCTGCAGGAAAGGCACCCAGCAGTGGTGGTAACCATTGTGAATTTGGTGAATAAGGCCGTGTTCTTGAGCTCCTGCCACCAGGACCACTTTTTCCATGAATTCATAGCTATATATTGTGAACTAATTTCTTTCCCCTGAAAACTTTTATGGTGAAGTCATAACTTTTAGTACCCTAAGAATATGACTTTATTTGGAGATAGGACCTACAAAGAGGTAACTAAGATAAAATGAGGTTAAATACATAGTACCTAATCTGATACGACCCATGTCCTTATAAGAAAAAGAGATTTGGATACAGACAAGCACTGAGAGAAGGCCACATAAAGACAGAGGGAGAAGGCCACTGTGTACAAGCCAAGGAGAAGCTCAGAGGAGAAGCTAACTCTGCTCACACCTTGATCTTGGACTTTTAGCCTCCATAACTGTGAGAAAACCTTTGCGGCTTCATCCACCCAGTCTGTGACAGCCCTAGATGGCTAATACACTGGGAGAAGAGGAGACAGATATCCCAAGTCCAGTCATTTTGTGCATTTCATTTTGAAAGGCTTCGTCTCAGGGGTTCTTTTGTATTCCATCGCACTCTGACACCCTGGCCTATTTTCAAAGGTCTATCCTGTATCAACCTCTGAGTCCATGAACAGGGGACTGTTTCCTCTAACAGACCACAGTAGTAAGTCAGGATCTATTTGAAATAAAGGGTTTTCTTTCATATTTCTAGAGAATGTTACTATAATTTTCCCTTTTAGGTGTTTTTATATGCACTGTTTTTTTTGGTTACATTGGTCAATCACACATCTCATTCCTAAGGAATAGATGATCAACATGCTACTTGGCCAGACCATTCTAAATACCATTCTTCTCCGCTGCCTCTTACAGTAACTATGCCCTTCTTGTTCTTTTTGTTAAATACCTCGTATTAGCTTCTTCCACTGTGATAACTTATTCCAATGGCAGTGTCTCTTATTTTATCATTAATATATGCAAAAAATTACAGTAACTTTTCAGAAATGCTGGTTCAATTCTCAACAATTCATTAATCCAGAATGTTTCTTTTGATAAAATGAAGTATTTTGTCTAACCTTGACTTGAATTCTTGTGTAATGTTATATATTACATGCGATAAAAATCATGACAATGTTTCTATCATCTTTAACCTTCTTGTCCTACATCACAGAATGATAGGGTCTCTTCATGAACATGTGACCTGCGTAGTCACACAGGAACATGAACTCAGAAAAAGCCCCCACAATTGGTCTGATGGTCTGATGTCCAAGAGACAATGCAGCATGCACATAAATAAAGGAGATGTGTACAACATTTGTATTCTCTGTCCCTTGCCCCCCCCATTTATATATAGCATTTGTGATGCTTCATGATCACAGAATTCCAGGTCACCCACAATTCATGGGATTCAACAAGACTCAAAGCAAATAGAAGGTAAGCTCATTACATCTACAATTAAATATCATATTTTTTGGACCACAAGACACACCTAGGTTTTATAGGAGGAAAATAGGAAAAAAAATTTGAAGCAAAATATGTGGTAAAACATTTAATAACATAAATAACATAATATTTCACCAATGTAAATGTAAGCTACATTCAGACCATAAGACGCACCCCCATTTTCCTCCCAAATTTGGGGGGGGAAAGTGTGTCTTATAGTCCAAAAAATACGGTAAGTAGGAATACTGCCAGCCCTGAGAGGCCATGATTTCTGTTTAAACTAAAACTTATTTCAGATGAAGAAAGAAGACAATGGAATTCTAAGAAATGTGAATAACCAAGGAGCCCCATTCCTTCCTTTCTTACGTTATTTTCTTGTGTTTGCCCATCACTAACACCAAAAATGGTGTCATAAAATAATAGAGAAATATAGCACCATTTAGTCTTCCTTACTCGCCAATAATCCACATGTAGAAAGTGTTAATAGAATCTACAAATATTAAGAAAGTAAGTAAAAGCAGTTGAGTTAGTTTTATGCAGTGTTTCCACTATTCTGGGAAAATGCAATGCATATGCATTATCAACTGTGAAATACAAATTTCAATGATTCTGCATGAGCTAAGTACTCATATTTGCATTTAAAACAGGTATTTCACAATATAAAAATGTAAAATCCATGCTAATAATGTGAAATTTCAAATGGAGAAAAAAGCACAATAATTCAATAGAGAGCCCACAGAAAAAGGAAAAAAAAATGTATGCCTTCAACAGGAGTGAGTAATAGGAGTAATAAGAGTAAGTTTAATAAAAGTAAGTTTTCCTACTTTTTTGAACTAGGAGATCTCACATTTTTGTTTTGCAATGGTTAGCACGAATTATGCACCAGGCTGTGCAATGACCATATCTGGGATCTCAAACTCAACAGGCCATTATTGAGCATAGATTTTTAGTAAATAACTAAAAACGATTAGGAAGCACTAAGGCATTTTCAAAAGGCATGTGGAGGTCTTCAGAGAAGGACATTCCAAATTGTCACTTTGAGATTCTAATTATTTTGAGCTGAAGGCAATTGAGGAAAAGCAGACCCAGGATGAGCTCTCTGCCTTCCCCTCATCTGTTTGAAAGCAGAACATAAATTCCCCCAGTGAAGGTGTCCCTCCTCCATTTCCTGTCCCAGAACAGAGATAACAATCTAATCACCAGTGATGCAATGGCACTGAGGAGTCCACACAAATAAACCTTATCAGCTAGCCCTTATCTTCCATTAGTTTCCCCATATACTTACCTTCCTCAATTTGCTGCCTCTAAAAGCCTAAAAATCTTTTCATTGTTTCATCAGTTCTCTACAATCTATTGTTTTTTGCCAAGACACTATATAAACTCAAGTTCAAACCAGCCTTTTGAGTGTTACTCATCACCAAAGTCCTTCCCTATCTGCTGATGAGCAATACAAGAATTAATAAACTGTGTTTATTTTCTTAATCTGCCTTTTAGTGGTCAAATTTGCAAGGTCACAGCTGGGGAACCTAGGAGAGTAGAAGGTAATAGTACAGGATTCAGCAGAAGTAACACTTGTTTGAGTGTTGTTGGTAGGGTAATAATATGGATGTAATAATTTATACTTTCAATTTGAACATTTCACCAAAAATGTTATGTGGTGTGCTTGAGTGTGATGTTGTGATGTTACAAAAGTACATGCTTATGATTTTGTAATAAAAAGGTGCATTATTTGTGCCAGACTCTGTAGTTCATCTCCTAAACATATGGGATTAACTGTTAAAATATATTATAATGATAAGTTCAGACTAGTCATATGTTTTACTTTCCTGCTATTATAAAGTTACTATTTATCCCCACATATGTTTCTTAGAATTTTCGAACAATTATGTAGATATAGTTATCTATATGTGTAGATATGAGTACATTATCTATCTACCTACCTACCTGTCTATCTATATAGTCTTTTGGTGCAATTTTCATGAATTTGATATTTTGTGATCAACTATTCAAGGAATAATAACATCTGACTTTAATTTTAAATCAAGAAATTTTAATAAGACCATTACAATGCATCAATTCCCCCCAAAAACATAAAACAAGAAAAGCTTCATTGGTAAAGAACGGATTCACCCAACATGAATAGCATTCAGGAGTTTGGGACACTAGAGTCATTTGGCTCATCCATATGTCACCATTTCTAT
Source organism: Desmodus rotundus (assembly GCF_022682495.2). NCBI lineage: Eukaryota > Metazoa > Chordata > Mammalia > Chiroptera > Phyllostomidae > Desmodus > Desmodus rotundus. The sequence goes on along the minus strand of NC_071388.1, from coordinate 68,560,585 downwards.
TCTAAATGTTCTGATGTTTCTCAGTCAATATGTCTATTGCTTTCATATTTTGGTCTCCACATTCAGGAGATTGTAAGTTATCTTACACTCATGAGTTATTGCCCCTGACCATTGAGACATATAGACCCTCTACTACATGCTGGAGGCAAGGAAGAATAGAATAAGCCTTATCTAAAGGTGACCTTGGCAGGCTGTAAGGTATATGGCAACCATGGTCTACTAAGAGTCTGGAAATATGTGTCTTAGGTATGGAGATATGGCACCCGGTTCTCCTTTTAATAAAGGACATTCTTCTTGACTTTAAGAAGGATAGTCACCACACAGCTTCCATCTGTCCACTTTTTAGTATTGGCCTCATCTACATAGAGTCACCACTCCCAAGCTTCCACTTTCCAGAAGCCTTCATCTGATGGAGTGAGGCACAAATAAAGACACCTGGCAATTTTGTCCTGACAAAAAATAACTCTAACAGATAACCTTGGCCCCAGAACTCACAGGTGAGTTGACTAAGGTTTTATGAGGCCTTTGTTCTGTTCTCCCTCTGCCTAGTTCTGCTTCCTCTTCCTTCTTTTAGAAGTGTTGAACCTTAGTATAATCTTGGACCCCAAACTTCCTAACTTCTTTTCTGAAGAATCCAATCTTTGACACAGAGTCCCTGATCCTTTAAAGATGAAAGGCTGGGTCACCCCAACAGGCATACTACTTAAACTGGCAGAATTATTAGCTGGGGATCAAGAATGAGCGGTTTAAAAAAGTAATGATGAATGTCAATTATGGCCTTGGGGCCGACTGTAGCACAAAGAAGACTGTAGATCATCTCACTAACAATCTTCTTAAGCTGTTAGATACTTGTTCTACTACTATAAAAAAGACAACAGTAAAATTTCTTTTAGACATATTCCCTCATAGAATCATTGATGAGAAAGATTCAATAAAAAAAATTGTTTAACTTGAAAACTATTTATAATCCTTTCTATCATGAGAGGAGAAATAAATGGGTTATTCATTATACTTAAACATGAAATCTTTGTGGTTTATTAATATTTAGTTTTATTTTGTGGCACATTTATTAAATGTCTTATTATATACCAATCATTATTATCTTAATGGCTCTAGGAACTAGATTTCTCAAATGGTGTCCAAAGTAATTTATACCATTACAGAAAAGCAATAGTGTGAAACACTCATAAACTTAACAGCAGTCTTGATAGCAATACTCTTATGGATTCTTCTCAAATTAAGTAAGGTTATTTCCAAGTTTATGATAAGAAATCTTTTTTTTAACTTTTAAAAAGTGTTGTTTGTAAAGAACAAAAGAGATGTAACATATACATTTGTTCTGAAAAGGAAATGCATTCAGTAATTTCCTAGTGCGACACATGTTCCAGAGAAAACATTGATTATCTTTCAAGGTTGTTACACTTCAAATGGCATGACCTTTAGCCTGGGAACCTGAATGATCACTCTTTTGAGCAGCATGGCCATTGATGATATGCTCTCCCATTTGGAAGCGTATTAACCAGAATAGTTTATCCATGTATTCTGTCATTATTTGTACATGCATGCATTCAATTTGTTAATTATATGATTACTACTGCCTATTATCTAGGCAACGTTGTATGTATAGAAATATTTGGTGAATGAAATAAAACAATTATAATCTCTGTGTTGCTGCTATAATTATTTTTTGTTTTGTTCTGTCATTTTATTAATGAAAACTTATTTAAGTAGAAACTTACAAAAATGAAGTTGATCTAACATGTTAATGGAGTAATTCTATAAAAAAGTCTACTTTGTTTCAACCTTTGCTCATCCAAACATTAGATTCTAAGTCTCTGCTCTTAACACTATAAATCATGAAATTATTTCGTACTATAAATATTCAGGAGAATAACACCAGAAAATAACAGGTGGCAGTGAGAATGCATTTGTACATCTCCTATGCAGAGTGAGCAGTAAATCCAGATACGAATGTTGCCTGCTAGGAAGAAACACACACACACACACACATCCAAAGACAAAGAAAAGCAGGAACGTGGCAGAGATTTTAAGATGGCTCCATGATCTCTTCCTCTGGGTGTTAATGCTCTTGTATTATCACCACCTGCCCCACACCATCAGCAACCTTAAGTTTTTGCAGGACTGTAACTTACCTATAACCAATAGTAAAGCAAAGACGATGACTTTTATAATTAAATTTCCTCATATAAGTTTCTGTCTTGCTAGCAGAGTTGTTCTAGTCTCCCCTCTCTTCCCTTGTCGGCAAGAAGCAAGCTGCCGTGAATCTTACAATCACAATGCGCCGAATGCTGCCAACAGCCACAGGAATGGCGAAGCACCTTTCCTAGCCAACCGTCCAGATGAAAAGCCAGACCTCGCCAATACCTAGACTGCAGCCGGAGGAGACCCTCCGCCGAGAAAAGAACTAACCCGTGTTTGAACTTCTGACCCACAGAAAATGTAAGGTTACACGTGTGTTATTTTAAGCTAATTTTGTGGTAATGTGTCATATCATATAGAAAACTAATACAACATGTATGACAATTTCTAGGCTCTCACTACACGAGCACATGGCAGAGAGAGAGAATAAATGAAATCTATTCCACGCACTGAAATAATTCAAAAGTGATTTTAAGTTGGGAGTATGTGAAACAGAGTTTATTCTTTCATTATTATTTATTAATTATTTTATTATTTCCCAACTGTATACTGACTTTTGCCCCACCCATATAAAGAATGATTGGAAATGAGAAATAAGGAGGGTCAATGGTGTGCCCGAATAGCAGTGTCTCACCGTTGTAAACCTACATATGTTGCTTCTATTGCTTCAAGATCTTTGATGTTTTTCCTTGCTTTTTACAACAAAAATCATTAGAAATTTTCATAAAAGCCCACATGATGCTCTTGCCCTGCTTTATCAAGCTCCTTTTGTGTCTCATCCACACTTCTCTTCTGACAGGTCTTCGGGAAAAAATGAGACTCATCTCTCCTAAGATCTCACACTCTAACTGGTTTCTCTTCACTTTGCCAAATAAAATTTTACTCACATTTTATAACTTTATAACCAAATATTACTTTCTCCTGGATAGTTTGTATGACCCTTAAGACTAGGTCAAATCCTCTATTTGAACTCTTATTACATCATATATCACTATAATACTTCTACATGATATCTGGCTGTATAAAATCTATATCTCTACACATCACAGAGGGTGAGAAAGTAAGTGGACGAGCTTAAAAACACAAGCAAGGGATTGAATATTATTTGTTTACAGAATTTACTTACCCATGTATGATTGATCATATTAGCTAAATATTAATTAATTCTTAAGTAATAAGTAGTGACAGGAAGATTGTTTTTCAGAGTGACAAACACATACGAAGTCACTGAGAAATTAGGAAGATGCAAACTTTCAAACAATTCTGATGGCAACTCAAAGGAATGGAGGTTTCACAATCCATTTAATGTGGCAATCAATATAGACATGTCTCCAGAAAATTTTCTAATATAAATTCAAACTATTTAAGGCCTTTTAAACAAATGTCAAGAATATTCAGTGCAAGAAAATATGAGACATCTATTGTAATAGTCTGGCTTTCTCCCAGCACAGTAAGTTACACCCTTAGAAAATAATACAGCATGTAGAGATGGAGAGTTGCAGATTGGAATGGTTCAGTGAAGTATCCTTTCTGAGACTTGTGCTTTCCTTTTTTCTTAAATGTATTTAATAAAAAATATTTATACTTTATTTCACAAATATTTTAACCATTTGTGTTATTGTAAGAATTACATTTTAAGCTTCATGTTTGATAGTTTTCACAAAATAGTATACTTACTGTGGTGTATACCAAACGTTAAGAAAATTCACTGACAGTTGTGACCTGAGAACACCTTCACTAATAAGTCCTGTTTCTCTGAACAGTGTATTAATTTTATAAATCCATTGACTAGCCACTATCTGCTATCTTTCTATACTGGAAAGAGTAGCTATTCAAACAACTGTGCCTTACATAATTCTATTTTCTTTTCTACTCAGTTCAGCCTGAAGTGTATGGTTCTTCTTGACTTTATCTTGAAATGTGCTGAAACAGCAGAAGTCCGCATTTATTGAATATTTTCTGATCTCATCATTCAATAAAAACATTTTTTACAGGCCTGTTCTGTGTATTATTTTAAAGATATTTTATATAACTCTCCTAGAAAACTGTCAAACATTTGTATACAATATTTTAAACACGTAAAATATAATAACAGTAAATGCAAAATCAAGCTGTGGAGATAAATAAGACAGGGTGATGTACTGAAGGTAAAAATGAGGAGGGAGTAAAATAAAACAAAGAGAAAAGTAGTCCTGAAAAATGGATAAATATTGCCTAGATTTCATTCAAAAACATTTGGAATTTTAGCCTATAATTTGGAATTGTAGCAAGAACATATATATGACTCTTCTTAGATAATAAGTTAAAATTTCAAAAAATCAGCATTTTATACATTATTTAACAATCCTGTCAGGGCTTTGTAATACTTCTTCAGTTTAGATTTGTATGTTCAGTATTTGAGAGTTATATGTACCATTTCTCAAAGCCCACAATAAGGTGTGTTGTCCACGGGGGTCACAGGTGCCTGCAATATCTGAAGTGTAAATTTCATGTTAAAAAAAGAGAGATTGAAAATGTTATAACTATTTTTAAATTTTATAAAATACTTGGATCTAAATCTAAAAGGTGTTTTCTCATTACTATAAAAAATTAACGCATACTTAAGTGTTTAAACAACACCCATTCATTATCTCCTATTTCTAGATGTCCAGTGAGCTCAGCTGGTGTTCAGCTTAGTCTTCCAAGACTCTAATAAAGGGGTTCACATGGCTGTGTTCTTTTCTGGGTGTGAATAATATGCTTCCAGGTTAATGAAAACTGTTGACAAATTAGAATATGCTTCCAGGTTAATGCAAACTGTTGACAAATTAGAATTGCAAGCAGTTGTAGGACAGAGGTTCTGTTTCCTCATTGTGGCTGGAATTTTTTCCTAATTTCCCCAGGCTGCCTGCATTCACTGGGTGATAGTCTTCTTCATCTCAGAATTACAAAAGAACTGCATCCAATTCTTTTACGTTTCACATTCACTGAAGTTTTTGCTTCATCTCTCCTCTGCCTCATCTTCTGCAGTAACTCTCTGGCTGACTCTTCTGCCTCTGTCTACCATCTTTCATCTCTTCCATCTTTTAAGAGCTCTCATGGTTATGTGGGGACCATGGCTAACTTAAGATTACCTCCCTATTTAAAGGGCCACTGATTAACAAATTTTATTCTCTCTGAAAAGTCTCTTTCATCATGTAACTAATATACTACAATAATTAGTGTGTGTACATTTTTGGGGTTGGACATTATTTTGCCTAGACATGCAACATATATAAAGTATATATAATATTTACTTGTCAGGCAAACTTACCATTATTATGTTTTTATTTTTAACCATGAGTAGGTGATGATGCTGTTTTAATGAAAATATTTTACAATTAAAATAATTGCATTTAAAAATTATATAGTTATTATTGGTAATAGTTTATTTTATTTCTGATCTTAAATATACATTTAGTACAGTGCTTTTTTTGTAACCATACAGAATATTAATATTGTACACAATTTCTTAGATTTACAATAACAGTTTCTCCCAAAGAATTTGTTTACACCTTCTCACCTTTAAACAATTTCATATTGAGTTTCTAAAATATTTTAATCTGGATGAGTATATAGTTTTAATTAATGCTATAGTTAATTTAATTTTTATAAACATTTTCAACCCTGACTGGTGTAGCTTATTTGGTTAGGCATCCTCCCACAAGGTAAAAGGTCACAGGTTCGATTCTAGGTCAGGGTACATGCCTGGGTTGTGGATTCAGTATCCAGTCAGGAAGTGTAAGAGAGGCAACCAATCAATGTTTCTCTCACATCAATGTTTCTCTCCTTTCTCTGAAAATTAATAAATAAAATCTTTTATTTAATAAAAAATTCCAACATTAATTCATTTATTTGATCATTGAATGAGAACAATGTACACATATAGTATACATTTGTAACCCAAAGTACAGGAGACAACACAATAAAAAAAAAAACATTTCTGCTCAATTATCTTACATTTTAGAGTTTCCATCAAAAACTGTAAATTAGTGTTTCAACAAAGATTGATGTCTGGTAACTTACAGAAATATCCATGAATTTAGGCCATAAATAATCAATACAAGAAAAATATATAAAGATCATAATGGGCATTCTTAAGGAAAGAAATATCATAAATAAATAAGTATCATAAAGAGTGGAATCAATAATATTGTATATAATAACTATTTTTTGATGACAAGTGGGTACTAGACTTATTGAAGAGATCATTTCATAAATTATATAAATGTGTAAACAATATGCTATACCCCTGAAACTAACAAAATAATATCAATTGTCAAGTATAATTTTGAAAATCTAAAAATATTATTTTAAAATGTGGAGATAACAGTGAGATGTCTAAGTTTGTTAAAGATTAGAAAATAGATTAAAGTAATATTTTAAAAAACCCTGAAACTTTGACTTTAGATCAGGGCAGGCAAACACTCTCTGTGTATTGTACTGTTACTCCTTTTAGTCTGTATACCGAATGGAAAGACTCTCCTTACTCAAAAACCTATCTCCGCATTTTCCACTCTACCCTATTGCTACAATCAAAATCTTGATTATATAATATACCCATTTTCTTCTCTGCATCAAAAATTACTCTCTACACCATACTTTTTTCCTTTATTTTTCAAATATTTGAGAATCTATTATGTACCCATTCCACAATTGTCTTCATAAAGACTTTCTTCTTCACTGAAATCAAGATTATTGATTTAAACTCTTTTTTATTCTAATTTTTATCACAGATGGAATTGGTCACTCTCTCATTTTCTATACATTATTGCAACTGCACACCACAGTGGTTTCTACAAATCTACAGCTGCACTCGACTTTGTCGCACATCATTTTTGAATCAATAAGATACAACAAAATGGCACATTAATCTAATAGAAAGTATCTTCACCTAGACCACTCAGCACACCAGGGTCTTCAGGTGTGGAAAGGCCTTGAAAGGAGGCTTTGCAAGTAGAGGCAAGTGATTGAAATTCAGTGTAACAATTAGACATTTTTACCAGCTTGACAATTAACAGCGTACCAAATAAATGTTTAATGCTGATGAATATTGGGATCTAGAATTTTTCTCACTGTTTAACATTACTCAGAATTGTTGTTTGAAATTGGAGCAGAGAGAAGAGATGGTGGTGGCCAAGTAGGTGGAAGCTGACTCCACCTTCTCTTGCCCCCAACTGAGATTCTTGGCTGATCTTCCAACAAATATCCTAAACAATCAATGGAATCTTAGCTGATATGAAGTATGAAGCCAAGAAATACAGAAGACACTTCACAAGGGGTAGTAAGGAGATTTTATACATTGAAGGGGAAATACCCAGTGCATGGCTACATGGTGCCTGCAGCAGGAGAGAAACTAGTCAGAAATTGCAGCTTTGTGGTCCCCAGTCCTGCTCAGGAAACACCTAGGCCTGTGCCAGGAGTGACTTGGGAGGAAGATCCCAGTTACACACAAATAGCAGCACATCAATAGCTGCAGTGCCAAATGCCTACTTGAAGAGTGCCAGAGAGAGGGGCCAGGGGAATCTATCTCCCAAAATAATCAGGAGCTGGACCTGGGTCAGGCAAAGGCAAGATGCGTCCAGCCATGACCTTGAGAGACTTTTGCCTTTTTGGAGAGGTGGTGTGCATGGAAAACCAGAGAGTGACTCAGTACTGCATTGGGTGAGACACAAAGAGACTTTTAAAAAGGGAGCTGAAGGGTGCTGAGCAGGGACCCCATGAGTAGCTGGCTTGCCAGCAAAAGGACAAGACTGAAAGCACAGTTTGCTCCCACTGAATACAGCTGGGCAGGGAGAACAGAAAGTTGCACAGCAAAGGGATTTCTTGGCCCCAGCCCAGAGTGGCTAGCAAGCCTGGGGCTATGAAAAATGGAGAGTTCAGGACTGTGTCTACTGTGAGTGCAGTAGGCTGGGATTTGATGGGTAAGAGTTGAGCACCTGAGATTATTTACAGTCAGGTAGAACCGCCTACCCCTGCAGAGTTCAAACCTCTGGGAAGGGAAGGATATACCCAGCCCCCACCACCTTCAGGACCAGGAGCACCACATACAATGGGGAAGCTTTGAAGAACAGACAGAACAGACTCAAGAACCCCTTGCATGATGCATTATCTGCAGAATAAAGATAGAAAGAGAAACTCCAAGAGACCTCCTTTCAAACTTCTCTCAGGGAGACAAAATACCCTGGTTCCTAGGGCCCTATTCCACTGAGGTCAGCAAGGCAGGGAGATCAGAAATCAGTGCAGCAAGGGAGAATCAAGGCCCTGCCCAGCCTTAGCTCTCAGACAGAGCTGCCATCATCACCAAGCAGGAAAGAGCCAAACCTCTTACACAGACTGGCTCCTCCCTTGAAATGGACAGCTAGTTCATTAGACTGTACATTATTGGAAATAAGCTGGGATAGACCAAGATGGGTGGTGCAGGGGCAGGGGAACACACCCACGATTTTCCCAGAAGACTGGATAATGCCTCCCAGGGGAGACACATGGGTCCCACAAAAATTTAAAATTTACATTAGTTGTGTTTGTTCAGGATTGGAGAAGTTAATTCATTTGAAGCCTGAAATTAATTAAATGTTGATATTTGAAAAATAAATGACTTGCACCAAATTTCTGCTTGTTTTCTTCTCTTTGTAATTCTACAGAATACCCCCTAAATTATCATTACCTCATTAAATAAATTACTAATTTTACCTGAATATCTTTTGTAATTTTCAAAATATTAGCTAATGTTGGGAACTTTGGTCAACGCACACACATATATACATCTACTCAAATTTTATCCAGCCCTCATATAGAAAAGAAGAGAAAAACACCCTAGATTCAGAAAGAAGGACAGGGGGGAGGGAGGTGGGGGGAGAGAAAATTTGACATTGACTTTAACTCTAGAGAAAGGAGGACAAAGTAGTTAGATGTAATGAAATGTACTCCATGTATCTGATTATTTAATAAACAAAGAAAGGGGTTGGCATGACTAGCATTAAACAGATAGAAGTTGAGAGAGAGGGAAAGAAGGTGGAGACTAAAATTTTGCAGAAAGTGAGAGGAAAGCTGACTATGACGGACAAGATATAGAGAAAGGATAAAAATGCTGTGGTGCTGATGGCAGCCAAGATTGCTAGTGACAACAGAGTGAGTAGCAGCAGACAAGATGACAGAGTCGAAGACAGTTTAGAGTGATGACACAATATTTGAACAGTTTCTCAGCCTGAGGATGGGGACACAATGTGGTATTCTCAGGTGCATCCAGAACCCATTCTGTCAATCACAGGAGAGAGATGAGATTGGAATTAGCGGTTACTTGCGCATTAATATTTACTAAGGGTACAAACCTCTTACCAGATGGACCTTGTCTAGATAAATCCTGTATACAGTTGTGGTTCAAAAACATTAAAAGTGTAGTTTAACTGTTACATTGCCATATTTATATAATTTGTTTTTAATTAAGTGTAACATTTTGAGTAAATCCACCATATCACATGTATTTAATAAATACCCCTTGAGCCCTACACTATTGACTGATCTATTAGATGTGTTTCATTTAAAAAGAGTGTATTTTTTGGTAATGAACAGGTAAAGAGAATAAGGAAGTGAGATGTTTTTGGAAGTGAGATACTTGGGTCTGAACAACATCTAAAAAACCCCTGTGTTTTATGAAACTTCTTTGGAATTGTTGCTGGAAAAGGATAGAGACAATAGATGAGAAATTACGGAGAATGGACTGCAAAACATAGACTAGCCTGATGAACATGAAGAAGCCAAGAGATGCAGCAATTTATAATTGCTAAAAAGGGTAGAATGTAATTGACATTGGTGGCTGGTGAATAAATCTGCAATTATGAGGAAACTAGAAGGCATATGCAGTTAGAGGCTGAAGTCATAACAGAGAAGAAATGAAAATGTTTGGAAAGAAGATAGTAAATTCACTGAAGATGGAGACGGGAAACAGAGACAAAATAGTTCCAAAATTTAAAAATTGTATCTGAAATGGTCTCAAAGGAAGAATACACACACACATACATATGACCACACATGAATACATACACACATGCACACATTCATACATGCATGTAGGGTGGTGGTAAAGCAGTGATACAGGAGGTAGATCTGGAGTTAGAATGGGGTCATACCCCAGTGCAGCCACTTTAGCAACAATTCCAGCCTTATCTAGCTCAATCTGCTTAGAAATAATAAACAGTCAATGAATGATTAACCAATGTTGCTCTTGTTATCATCACTTATGTTACTGTTAGCATAATTAAAAATAACTGAGTCAAGAAAATTTAATTTTAAGAATTAAAAAAATTATGGCAGAATGCATAAGGATGAAGATTAAAGCTCATCTGATAACTCCAAGAAAGTTAAAGGCCTTGCAACTTAAATAGAGTCCAGAACTAGCAACATAAGTGTTACCTGGGAGCTTGTTGGTGATGCAAAAATCTCAGGACCACGCCAGACCCAGTGAGTCAGAATCTGCATTATGACAAGAATTCTAAGCCATTATTATGCACCTTAGATTGAGAAGTAGTGAAATAGTTTACCGAGTATATCTAACTTCATAACATGTAAAGGTCCTTAAAAATATATTACACATTATAAAATGTATAATTAGATTCATAGAGATCAATTAATTCAAATACTATGTTATATATTCTGAGGAAATTGAGAGCCAGAAGAGTTAATTTATTGCTTCAATGTTACAAGGCTAGTTTGTTATAACTGCTTTAATAATAATGGGTTGTTTCAAAATAGTTTCACTTAATTTTTAACATTTGAAAAACATAATGAAACTTAGTCTTATACTAATATTCTATTTCATCTAGCTAATATATAAATAGAAAAGAGAAACAAAGTCACAATTTATAATATAGAGGAAATCTGGTATAAATATCTGTAAATTGACTAACATATAAAACTGCTTAAATGTGTATATGTGTGTGTGCATATATGTATGCATGTTTATATACATATATATATCCATATCCATATATATGTATCTATATGAATTATTTTGCTAGGGCTACCATAACAAAGTATCACAAACTTGGTAGAATAGATAAGAGAAGTAAATCCGTTCTGGACATGAGAAGCCTAATAGCAAGACAGGTTCATTCTGAGGGCTGTGAGAAATACCTGTTTTATGCTTCTCGTTCAGTGTCCAGCCGTTTGCTGGCAGTCTTCTGTGTTCCTTGCCTTGTAGAAACATCAGCCTACCTCTGGCTTCACCTTCACATGGTATTCTTCTTGTGTGTGTATGTGTCCCTGTCTCTGGATTCCCCCTTTTTATAAGGACACCAAACATATAGGATTACAGCTCACATTAATGACCTCATTTTCACTTAAATTATATCTGCTGCAACAAACCTATTTCCAAATAAGGTCACATTCTGTAGTACTGAGGATGAGGATTTTAATGTATTAATTTTGAGGGGACATTATTCAACCCATAACACCAGGCTTTAAATATCCTTTAAAAAAAGAGAGGACCTGTTACTGGACTTCAAATTTGAAATTATAATCAGTAGCTGCTAAAATAAATTTGAGCCATAAACTTTTTTAAAATCAATATATTTCATTCTTATTTAAAAATAGTTAAATAAGAATAAGAAAATGATTATTAAAAAATTTAAAATGTCTCTTAATTTATCCTTAAATATATTTATGTATGTAAAAGAATAATACATAATCAAGCAAGTGAAAAACAATTGTTACACAATTATTTAAAATTCAAGTTTTTATAACATTTGCAGCATATTTTTAATCTGAAGCTAATACAGGGAGCTTGCTGGGGAGAAGGGAGTGGTCACAGGGGCCGAAGGAGACAGCGGGACTAAAGCCACAGCGCAGGACAGACTTCCATACCCCGAATAAAGGGTAAACAAACCGAGACAGCAGCGTTGTTTCGCCCCAGCGACCGAGCAAGCACAGGGAGTGATGTCCACCCTGGCAGACACAGCTGCGCGGTGTCATCGAGGAGAATTGAGGACTGAGAAAAAACCCTCTATCCCCTTCTGGTTCCCCGTAGAATGGGAAACAAGATGTCACAGCAACACGTGTACCGTGGAGTTTATCGTGGTGGCAGGGGTCGGGCAGACTTGCCAGTCTGAATTTACAGGATTGGCTGGAGTGCTGGATCCTTCCAGAGCCCATGGAATTTTGGGCCCAGAGATTTCAAATGGAAGAAGGGCAGAGTGTCAGCATTCTCCTTCCCCTAGCATTCCCTGTCCTGCCTGTGCACTCGTGGACTGGCAGGCTCTGAAAACGGCCCTTGTCAGGCAGTGGCCCCAGGGCCCTAGCCACAAGAAGCTGCCAAAGTCGCATGGCTGTGCATGCTGCGAGCACGCAGTCTCGCGGTAAAGGCCTGAAGCCAGAGTGCGACTGGGAGCAAGCTAAGCTGCCTGGATAATCATGCTGCAGCCGCCCGCGTTTTCCAAGTGATGGCATTTGTAAATTGTTAAAGGAACTCTGGGTGCAGCCTTGGATTACTGGTAGAGAGTGGCAAGGTTACTTTTCTCTGGGTGTTCTGGAGAGGAAGGGCTCTGAGGTGAAGCCTGTCATTCTTCCAAAATTATGTAGCTTTTGAATAAAACACTCTTTTTTTCATCAAACCTCTGCCTCTGGAATTTATTGGCTGTGGGCAGCGGGACCCCATTTCTGTTTGGTAACAAAGCAGAGTTACTCTACAATTGATTACTCTAAAATGCTTTCTTTCTGCAATAATTATAACAATAAGACATTCATTTCTCTAGCTAATATCTTACTAAATTGAAGTTCACATATTTGGGGAGGAACAGAAAAAAATATCTGATAAGTATGATCAAAGAAAAGATAGTATTGCTATGCATACATTCTCCTAAAAGATTTTAAGAGGTCACTCTCTTCTATCTTCCTCTCCACCAATGTCTAATCAATGCCAAAATCCATATTAATTTGATTTCTTCACTATCTCTGTACTCGAGATCTGCCATAATCACTTTAACAATCTTTAACTCTGTATATTAGTTTTTTACACTTCAAATTTGTCTGCACATTAGAACAAGATTGACTTTCTAAAACGTAAATATGATCATGTCATTCTCCTGATAAAATTCTTCCAAGATCCTATGGGATACCCTTAGAGAGTGTGAACTATGACACCAAACGCCCAGCATGAGAAGCTTGGTTTTAAAATAAATGAGCTGAGTGAACTTGATTTTGGAAAAATGTATTTGTTCTTACCATGTATCAATTTCTTTACCTGTGAAGCAGAGATAATTAAAAGTATTACCTGGTTTATGTGGTTATTGTGGGGAATAAATAGAACATATAATACGTATAAGTCATTAAAGGACCACAAAAGATCATCAACCAATCATTATTGCCATTACTGAAAACTTCACATAAAACTTTAGTAAATAGATGTGATCAAGGAGTTTTTAGCTCTTCAAGTAAAAAATAAAAAAAAAAAATAGTATCAGACCTGGTTCTGAAGGCACAAGATCCCTGTTTAATGAAAAGAATCCTAGTGTCAGCTACTCTTCAGCCATAATTATATCTTACACCTATTTTCACTGTAAAACATATTCTTGTTTGGATAATAAGGTATATGGTGTTCTCAGTTGCTCATTCCACAAGTAGATAATATACATGCACTTAAGAATGAAAATGAATTCATTAGCTAGACATATGACAAATAATTTCAAAATGACTCCATCCAATCCAATGTGCTCCTTGCTCAGATCCAGAAATAACAGTAGTAGCTAAATCTCAAGTTGAGAATGCTGCTCTCTGTACTCTACATACAGTGTAACATCTTTACAGATGCCAATTAATTAAATTCCCAGAATAAGCCTATGATGAAATATGGGCTATTACTATCTCTATTTTATGGGAAAGCATATTGAGAATTTAAATAACTTAGGTGTCACAGGTAGTCATTAGCAAAGCCATAATTCCACTTCAGGCAGTTAACTCCTGAGTCCAAGCAGAGTATTCTACTTCACTGCACTGCCTCTGTGCATGGATAGTTAATGTTCTCTAACTGAAAGTGGTGCCATGTATGTCAGAATAAACATTCTCCAAAGACCTCGATCTTTCCAAGTTCTTCTCTGTCTTTTCCTTAGTTCCAAAGGAGATTTTCTGAGGTCTCAAGTGACTTCAGTACGGCATACTTATTTAGTGGCTAGAAGTTGTTTATTTCATTCTTTTTAAAATCTATAAATTACTTTTTTTAATTTTCAGCAATATAAAATAGGCATATAAGTTAATGATTTATTGATACCCATTTTCTATGTCTCTCTGTGAACACATGTGGTAAGTGTATAATCTCTTCCTTGACTGCTTTGGGATATCTAAGACCTGACCGCCCTTGCCAACTAGCATCATTCATTGCTTTTTCCTAAAGCAAGAGCAGACCTATAAACACGGGTATTGAGAATAAATTTCAAAGTCATTTACATGACTTCCAAAATCATCCACGCTTGGTTTATGATTACATATTCACTCTCTTTGCTCACAACTACTTCTCATGGCCTCTCTTCCATTCTTTGATGGTGATTCTTTGTCTCTAGCTTTTGAGAGCTTGAAATTAGTGTTTTCTATCCTTGCAAAACTCTCATCTACCTTGCTTGCCTGGATAACTCCTTTTTTATTTTAAGAGTTCAGTTCACATGTAACTTATTTTGTGAGTCCTTTAGGTCTTTGCCAGATGCCTCTCTCCAAGTCAACTGGACCTCTCAAACCTAAGTTAACAGGACCACGGTACATGACTCTGTCATGTGATCTCTACTTCCCAGGCACTTAATCAGAGAAATTGCCTGCTAACTTGTTCTACTCTCTTTTGTATATGTTACACTTCATCCGGAAATAACTATTCCATGTTTACTATTGAAATGATTCCTGTTAATATATTAACCAGTGGTCAATAAATGTATACCTGGCTTATTCTAATTCTTTACCTCTTAGACAGAAGCATGCAACCAATGATTCCTATACTTAAATTATTTACATGCAACAACATAGCATAACAATAATAAATAACAGATATTCAAGTAAAATTAATATTAAAAATAAAATACTATATTAATGAAACTAAAATATCATCATGAAAATGATTAATATTCTGTCACATGACAGTCATGCGAACATAAATAGATATGATTGCTACTACTTGCATTTAGTTAAAAAAAAAGGAAAGAAGTTTGTTGACCTAAAAGATGCTCTGAAGATTCCTCTCTTACGTTTTCCCTCTTATGAGTCCTCTTCTAATCTAATACTGCCAGTGTGTTTGGTGTTCAGTTAAGGCAATCCAAGAAGTAGCACTGACAAAAAGAAATAAGAAATATATATCTGTTCTTATGCCAGTACCAAGCTGTTTTGATTATAGTGGTCTTGTAATATGATTTAGTATCAGGTATTGTGATCCCTCCTACTTTGTTCTTCTTTCTCAAAACTGCTGCAGCTATTGGGATCATTTATGGTTCCATACACTTTTTTGAAATGTTTGTTGTATATCTGTGAAATGTGTTATTTGTACTTTAATAGGGGTTGTGTTGAATCTATAAATTGCTTTGAGTAGTATGGACATTTTGATGAAGTTAATTCTTCCAATCCATGAATATGGTAAATGCTTCCATTTGCTTGTGTCTTCCTTAATTTCTTTCTTTAATGTTGTGTAGTTTTCTGAATACAAATATATTAAATTAAATCCAAGAAGAGTTAGAAAAAACACAACAAAGATTTAGAAACAGCAGGGAATAGCTCAAGAGTTTGCCTCTTGTGATATCTATGCTTTAATCCAGTTCTAATTTTAATCAAAAAGTAAACATTCAGAGAATTGGGGGTGGATAAGAGGAAATAAAGTAAGCCTCTTACTTTTGCAAAAATTAATTCATATTAAAAGGATGACAAATGGATATTGTTTGAAAAATAAAATATAATCTTCAACTTTCTAATTTTATGTAGCTTGGAAAATATTTATTAGATGATTAGTGTAAAGCCATGTATAATAATATGATCTCATTAATTATGAATAATAACTACTAGATATATATTAATATCAACATTAAAAGTTAATGTTAACATTACATGAAAATAGGGACTGATCTCATTCTTAAAGAAGGAGCATGATGCTTGATGATTTAGTTAATTCTTGGACAAGTTAGCAAATAGCTAATAAGCATTAGTATTTACTTTATTCTTATTATTGTCTTCTTTTTTAAATTATGAGTATACTGAACCAGTGGACCTAGAAAATAAAGATTCATTTGACATCATTCCTGAGAAGGAATATATGTGTGGAAATGGATTCCCATGGTTAACTGAGGCCCAAATTTTATAAATAATAAGTCTAGCAGCCAGTTACTGACAGGGGCTCCTCACTACCCTGTGCACCAGGAAGAACCTCAGACTGACCTCTCCGCTTCCTGCACTATGGCCTGCTTCTTTATGTCAACTCAGTCACCAACTGAGAGAAACCCCAGTTTCATCTTTCTACCAATTGAGACCCACCCCATCTTATCAAAACTGTACAATTTGGATACCTTATTTACATAAAATGAATCTAATTATGAACCTGGGTTGGAAGTTTTGCTAGAAAAGGTGGCCTTTCCTTTATCTCTGTGTAACAAAATTTAGGTTGCGACCTGAATCTGTCTCCTGATCTGCAATTCCTTTTTGCTCAAGTAAATGTTTTTCTATTCATTATTACCTTCTAAAATTAATTTTGGTATACAGCCTTAAGGTGATTATGTGAAAGGTAATAAAATCCGGTAGCAGAATCAAGATTCAAACCCATCTCTTTGTCCTCTTAAGCAATAGACCAAATAGTGTCTCTTCTTTGAATGATAAGGTGTTCTCAGTTTTTCAAAACTGAATGTAAAAATTGATGCATAAATATATTTTTTGAAGTAGCACATATCTACTCATAAAGGCTTCCCATATTATTTACCACATTATGAACAAATTAGACCATATATTTCCCATTTGTTAGTTTCCTCACTTGGTCAAGTACTCTATACATTTTTACTCTATATTTTTTTCTAATATCAAGTATTTAAATGCAATGGCAGCCCTGACTGGTGCAGCACAGAGGTCTGAGTGCCGGACTGCAAAATATAGGGTCACTGGTTCTATTCCCATTTGGGGCACATGTCTAGGTTGTGGGCCAGGTCCCCGGTAGGGGGCATGTGAGAAGCAACCAAATATTGATGTTTCTCTCCTTCTCTTTCTCCCTCCCTTCCCCTCTCTCGAAAAATAAATAAATAAAATATTTTTAAAAAATGCAAAGGTAAAATATAAATTGTATTCAAAATGATTTAGCTCATCAAGATAAAATAAAACAATGCTGAGACAAGAAGCACACCAGTACTAAATATCTAGAAGCTTAATTTTCAGTAATTGTATAAAATGTGACACCTACTTTTGAATTCTTTTTTAATAAATTGAGATGTAAAGTCACTACATAATGCTGTATACCCAACAGTGACAAGAAGGTAAAAGAGAAATTCTTTCTGCCTAACTTACTTTCTCAAAGAAACTTAAATTATTTATAATAAATAAAAATAAATAATTACTGGAAATTTTTATAATAACATGCTTAAATGAAGATTTCTTTTTCTATCAGACTTGTAGTTTAGTGATAAGCATATATGGTGCAATATACAAAATTTAACTTATTTTTGTTAATTTCAATGTAATTTTTGATGATTACAACTTTACTAGTGTGTTCTCAACCAGTGAAAACATTTAATAATGATTTTGATCTTTAAAGTAAAATACTTTCAAAATAAGAGTTTTAGCCACTGGCACAAAATTAAATTACTTTAATATTAGTTAATTACAGATTACACATGTCCCTAGCCCCTATTTCAATTTCTTTCAAACAAATGTAAAAAAAGATTTACATTACTAACTCTTAACTCATTGGTAATAAAAAAAAATGGTTTCTATTGTGAGGATATCCTAAAGCAAATTTCTTTGACTCTCTTTTTAAAAATAGCATGGGACAAATTCACTCAAAGGAGCAGAGTCTCTAGGGTTAAAATCACTTCTGCCAATGTGCTCCATCTCTGAGTATCACTCAATTATAGACATTTTCACAAAATAACTTGCAAAGTGAGTATATTCATCTATTCCTTATATTTTGTCTCCTTCTCCTTTCCTCTTTTTTTAATTTTAATGTTTCGTCTTCCATTCTCTCTCCTTCATTTCTTTTTCCTCTTACATTCATCTTTGGATGATAACTGGCCAAACAATTTCTCCTGATGCTTTGCTTTGATTGGTCAGAAATCTGGTTATAAACTATATTTCTATTAGATGCTAAACAGAAGGGAGGAGGAAACAGTAGTTTAAAAGTGAAATATACATTAACACACACAGAGACACAGTCTCCGCATTTGGAACTTCTTTTAAGTTTTCCTCCATATGTGTAGTCACGCACTGCAACCAGAAAAAAAAAATCAGTGCTTTTGTTCATGATGCATATTTGTCTGCATTACTTTTTCTATCACACTAATCAAAGAACTGGCTCTGAAACCACAGCACTTTGAATGTCCTCCCATAAAACAACTAAGGATAGGACTGTTGATATTGTAGGTTTTGTGATCTAGGATGTGTTATTGTGTTATTTTAAAATATTTGAATATTATGGATCTGGTTAGCTTTACACATGATAATAAAGATGGCTTTTTTGATCAATGGGTTATAAGTATTAATAAAATAGATATTAAAGGAACCTCTAAAGACTATTTCTTTTATTTCAATTCATATGCTATTCAATATTTTATGTGCTGAGAAGTATGCTTCTTTATAAATACAGTGCTGTTGGTTTAGTAAATGTATTGAGGTTAAGAGAATGCACTCTGAGAGAAGTCTTTTACAAATATATTTCTTAGAAAAATATTCTAGTTACATTGCAAGGACTGTTTTTCAGTGAAGAAATGCTAAAGCAAATGTGATTCTGTACCTGCCTGGGCATACATGTCTTTTGTTGGTGGTGAAGTCTGTTTGATCTTAATGCAGGTGTTCGCGCCTAATTAAAGAACAAATCTTGAGAGAGAGAGAGAGAGATCACGTAATATTTTAAAAGTTCATTATGTAAAAACATTGACTTTTAATTTACTCAGGGTACAAGATTTTGCCTAGTAGAAGTGGAAATAAAATGGCTTCCATAACTCTTTTCAAATTTTTTTTTCTACCAGAACATTGAAATAAGATACTCATAGTGGCAAAATTAAATTAAATGTAGATAGATCTTTACAAGATCAGAAGCTAAATATAATTTATATTAAGATAGTTGAAAAAATATCGGATGTGCCTTATTCAACACAGTTTTAGAGATTCTTGTTTTTTTTAACTAGTACCCTTGTAATGACTACATCATATATATTGTAAATTTTTAATATATTGTTCACAGTGTTTTTAATAAGATAGCCTGAAATTAGAAGTAGATATAAATATCATCTTACTTTACTGAGAAATGCCCACCCTCTCTGGTTTTAAATATTGATTAATATTCCTCCAATATTGATTAATGAATATATGTTCATATATTCATTATATATACACACATATATACATATATGGCCTTATCTGTTAGCTTAATTTTTAAATAATTTTATTTATTTTTTCCATATGGGAACAAAGTCAAGTCACCTTTTAAAACTATGAATTTATTCTGTTGACTCCTACATAATAAATACAAACTTGTTCTAGT
Source organism: Desmodus rotundus (assembly GCF_022682495.2). Classification (NCBI taxonomy): domain Eukaryota; kingdom Metazoa; phylum Chordata; class Mammalia; order Chiroptera; family Phyllostomidae; genus Desmodus; species Desmodus rotundus. Next base: position 68,540,715 of record NC_071388.1, on the reverse strand, counting down.
CTTGGAAAAAATTATAAGAATCAAATTGAATTTCTATTTTACCAATGTTCAGTCAAAAATATTTAACAAAATCATGGATTTTCTAAAGGTTCTGATCTAAAATTCACAATTAACTCAGATTTTATTGAAAAAGATTAAATTTTATTGTCATGTATTTCAGCTTTCTTTTGTAAAGTAATAGTACATACAATATAATTTATATGTAATATATGATCACACATCTATATGTACATTCACATATATGTATTTAAGTTAATAGTTTTTTAAAAATTTAAAAATCTTCAAAGTAATAAAATTTAAGTAAATTTATATGACATAATATTAATAGTAAGATTATGCATCATTATATTGAAATTCTTTTAATTGTCATGTGGTCAATAAAATTCTGACCAAAATATTGCTTTTTAAAGAACAAAAATATAACATGAGAAGGTGACTTTTAATCCCACATAATGGGTAGCCACTTTTTTTACTAGATCTTTAAGACAAGCATATTTTTAATGAACTAAAGTGAATATAGGCCCAATTAAAATCTGTCAGAAAAAAAAAATCCAATGATCAACTTTTGACATGAAATGTGAGGAGCTCTGGTGAACTGCTCCCGAATACAGATGAAAATTATAATAAAGCAACTTTTAGTACATCTGGTAATAACTCCTAAATGAACAAATATCTATTTAAGAAAATCTTTAAAAATTTGTTACCAAATGAGAGTATGCAGTATTTGACCCAAGACCACTCCTTCTCTTTGCCATACCCATGCAATGAGGTGATACTCCACTGCTCTCTGCTGCCATCAAGAATACAATGTTCCTACCCACCTTAGCTCCCAAGCAACGGCTTTTTTCTCGGGAGTAGCAAGATGTAAGTATTTATTAACCTGCCTCATTGACAAGGGTAAATCCTAAGTGAGTGTTTTAATGGTGGAGGCTTTCTTCTGCCAACTCCCTTGATGGGATGGAGGCAACACAGTGAGCCTAGAGTGCTGGGAATACCAGGACTCTGATAACCCTTGCCAGCACCTCAGGTGGTGGCTCCACTACAGGGGAGGAAAGCTGAGAAAACCCTGTTGCTACTCTCTACTCATGGAACAATCAGTTTCCACAGCTAGGACATCAAAGGAAGCTTGCCATTGTCCCCACCCTGGCTCCAGGGTGCTGATTGGAAATTATGCCTGGAGGAAGAAACAGATCATAAAACAGATAGCTCTGAAACTCTCCCCCCCAAATCTGACCTCATTCACCACATATCATGGAAAAGTTCAGGACTAAACATTCTCTTAAGGGGGTTAGAAGTATGGTGTAAAGGACTTGGGAGGAGATTCAAGACAGAGGTTAAAATGTAAGCCAGCTAATTTTTAGGAGAGAATCTAGGTATAAAAGAGGTGGTAGAAGCCCTCTGTATGTTTCTACAAATATCAAACATGGACATCAAGAACTATTCTATCAAGGAAGACAGAATGTCATTGGATTAGTCTGTAGAGTAATTCAAGCCCCAGGGTTCTCTTAAAAACCATGGAGAAATCAGCGAGAAACTAGTGGAGCTCAACAGCTGGAGCAGTCAGGGAAAGAGAGCACTGACAACTACTGCCGCCCATGGTTCTGGGTGACGACGGGAATATCCAGAGGGCTGTCACACCGAAGAGAAAAGCCAGAGGGTTGCCATCATCTTTAAGGGAACCAGGAAAAATTTTATTAAAGTAAAACTTTATTAAAATAATATTTTAAAAGTTTATTAAAACAAATACAACAGATAATTGTATATTGAGAAGATTCACTTGATATGAACACTGAGGAAGAATTCATCTACTGAGATGGACACCCATGGTCAATCAAGGGTTTCAATTTTATAAATAATAACAGCCTAGCAGTCATCTGAGGGACTTCACATACTTTGTAAACTGGGGAGAACCTTGGACTGAACTCTTTGGCTTCCTGAGCTATGCTTGCTTGGTTATGCCATCTGAGTCAACAACTGCAGAGAAACCCTGGCTAAGTCTTTCTATCAATGGATTAAGACCTGCTTGTCCAATCAGAACTGCACAATTGGATACCTCATTTACATAAAATGGACCTAATTGAGAACCTGGGCAGGACTGTTCAATATTAAAGATGGTTTCCCCTTTGTCTGGTAGAACATAGTTTGGGTTGTTGCTACCTCAATTTGTATCTCCTGGGCTACAAGATCTTTTTGCTCAAATAAATCCCTTTTGTTCTTTATTTCAGTCTAAAATTAATTTTTGGTTTACATAACAGTGACATACCCAGAGATGAAGAGGAATGAATAGTACCCAGAGTTGCTACAATATATTTTCTAAAATGTACAGTATCCAACCAAAATTTTTGAAACTTTCACGACAAGAAATAGGAAAGTATGAAATACGCACTGAGAAAAATGAAGCAGGAAACAAAAGCTGCCTGTGAGATCTATGAGATGTCAGATTTATCAGAAAAAGACTTCAGTGTAGCCATTATAAATATTTTCACAGAACTAAAGGAAAGTATGATTAAAGTAAAGGAAGGTGTGATGACAATGTCACATCAGACAAAGAATATCAGTGAAGAGATCAAAAAATTACTAAAATAAAAACAAATGGAAACTCTTTAATTAAAATGAATAACTAAAATAAAAAACCCACTAAAGTGTTTCAACAGTAGATTTGAAATGACAGAAGAAAGAATAAGTTAACTTAAAGAGAAATTTAGAGATATTACACAACCTAAAGAAAAAAGAAAAAAGATGAAGAAAAATGAAGAGCCTTGGAGAAATGTGGGACACTATTAAGTACATCAACGTATGCATAATGAGAATACCAGAAGGAGAAAGGAGCATAAAATTTATTCAGAAATATAAGACCTGAAATCTTCTGACATTTACTGAAAAACATTAACATGCACATCTAGGAAGATCAATAAATAATAAATTCCAAGTACTGTACAAACAAAAAGATCCACAAGTATACACAACATAGTAAAAGTCCTTGTTTACTCATCCCTTGAATGTGTAGGGGTGATGGGTGGGGTGCTACAAAGTGCATGAATACTGAAGCCGCAGTACATGAAATGTTTCAGAAAAACTCAGCACTTCCCTCAGTCTATAACTCTTCTAAGAACTGAAGTTCTTAATGACTCACTCCAGTCATGTACTCATGAACCAAAGCCAAGAGTGTAAATCTCATGCTCCCTAGTTGGTTATGCAGTATCTTGCAAGTATAAACTAGTCCTAAATCTAAACAATTTTTTCTAAAATATATATGTTTACAGTCACAACCAATCAGGAGAAAGATACCAAGGAATCAGATTCTAATAATTCCCTAGGATTCACTGAGGCCTAAAATGGGTGAATGATTCCTATGATTTCTTTCTGTTACCTCAGTGTCCCACGTTACTGTTAATCACCTAACACCAAATTTTAGGAAATTTAACACTCCCTCTAGTTAAACCCCTGCAATAAGTGTAACTAGTGTAGCTTCTGCTTCTCTGAGTAGCTCTGATATGTCAATGTGTTTTAAATTATATTCTGCTATTGTCCATTTGTAAGAAATGTTTACTAATAAAAACAAACATTTTAAAAATGATATTATCCACTTCAATATAAACATATCAGAGAACAAATTTAGAGTAGTCATGTAACATAATAGAGAAAATTGTTGATGAGAGGTTTATTGTAAAGGTAGAATATCTTACAATGATTTAGAATCATAGTGCCAGATGATCATTTATTATATTACATTGGAGTTTCATTAGGGTAAGAATAATTACTTATACTTTGTGAATATTTTCATAAATATTCTCTTATCTACAAAAAAGAGATATTTAATTTCATGATCTATATTTCCACAGGACTAGGGTACGAAATTAGTGAGGCATATGCTGCTATGTTATGTTAACTGTGAACGGAAGTAAATGCCTTCAGTTTCTGTTTCTGTAAAGTCATTTGCATTTATACCACTAAAATGAATCTTCACCATGTCATGTTCTATTTCCAAAACTAATTAACAGATATAGTTCAAAGGGTATTTGATTACATTTTTCTGGAAGCCAGGAGAGATATATCAGTTTGCTAGGGTTGTCATAACAAAATACTACAGACTGGGTGACTTAAACCCAAAATTTTATTTTCTCACAATTCTGCAGGTTAGAGCTGCGAGATCAAGGTGTCAGCAGGATTTATTTCCTCTGAGTGCTCTCTCTTTGGCTTACAGATGCTGCTTTCTTGCTTTGTGCCCACATGCTTTTCCCTGCACATATATGTGTCTGGGTGTCTGGTTCTCTCCCTCTCCCCCGTTGTCCTAATCTCCTCTTTTATAAAGACACCAGTCACATTGGATTAGGGCCCACACTAATGACTGTTTTAATTTAGTAACCTCTTTAAATACAGTCACATTCTGAGGTATTGAGAGTTGAGGATAAGGCCATCAACATACGGATTTTGATGAAATACAGTTCAGTACGTAACAAGAGAGAAATTATCCTAGAAATGATGTGAACAATTTTTAAAAATAAAGAATGTCTGTGATTCAGTCTCTTGTTCAAGTTCATTGAGATCATCTGTGACAGATCTCATCCTCGAACCCAAATACCCACATCCTGATCTGAAGATTCTTTCTATCTCTCAGCGTTGCTTCCATCATTGTATCAAATGCACTACTTTGAATAAGAAATTGCACATAATATAGTCGGCATAGTAAAAGTATTTTTATTTTTGTATTCTTTATTATTAGTCAATTTGGTAAAATTCCAGGCTCCATTGGGATTTAATGAACAGGCATGAAACTTATGAAGAAACTAACATATTAGTGTTCAATAAAAATTTATCCTCCATGACTGTTCAAGATTCCTGTGCATTCTTAAAGAGTTCCACAGGTATCCTAGAAACTTTCACTTCAGTGTATCGCTAAGTCTCTAGATATGTATCTATTAACAGGTAACATGAAAAATAAGAAAACGTATTTTGCAAGCATATTTGTAAATCATATACAGTTTACACAAGATTTTTAATGTTATAAGAATGAGTATGAAGCAGAAAACAAGAATTGACACTGTAATTTTTAAGAAAATGGTTATATGACAGTATAAATCATGCTGCTTTTTACTGCAATAAAAATCCTTAATAAATCACACAAAAGACAAACTACTTAAACAGAAATACAATCAACATTTATAAGTGCTTAAAGTCAATTCTGAGGGAGCCAATAAAAGTAAATCCGCCTTAGCTATGTATGTTTTAGGTCCTGAGTTGGAAACAGTAGTCATGCTGATTTAGAATACTTGTACATAAGTGCCATCGGATGCTACTAAAATGTCGATAGTGTTTTTAACTGTCCTTTCTTTAGATCATAAAAGTCATTTTAATCTGGCAACATCTAAAATACAGACTTGCTGGTCCACAAAACAAACTATTGGAAATTTAATGTCATGGGATCTGTGCTGCTATTAGTAAATAGCATGGGTAGATAGTTTTCTCTCCAAAAACAAACAAACAAACAAAAACAACTACATTTCTGAAACAGAGACTTATAAACCCAGGGACTTGCCTAATTTTCTACAGATTTTTGATCTTTCACAAAACACTTGTCTCTTCATTTGGAACAAGTTTATGGAATTAACAATCATTCAGAAACCATATGCCGGATCTGCTTGAAAATAAAACAGGATGATTTATGGCAGTTGGTGGACAGAAAAAACAAGAATGGATATATATCCAGGGATCTGATCTGGAAACAGGGTCAAGACTTTAGGGGCAGGAGAGATAATCATGGTTCCAAATAGACTTTTGAGACTAAAATGTATCTTACAGGTATAAAGACGAGACCTGGCATTATTACTGTAAGTAAAAGTTTAAACAGGAATCCAATACCTATACGTTTGAGTGACAACAGCCGTGGAAGGAAACCAGGAAAAGACTGAGTAATTATTCTCCAATGACAATTAGCATCATATTAGAAGTCAGATACTGTGTATTACAGTGTAGTTAAAGTAGAATGGAATTTCAATGGAGGAATCTAAACAGTAAAACTTAAGGCCAGAAAAATATTTATCAGGACATGACTGCAAAGACAGCTCAGCTTCAGTCAGACCTATGATGTGGTCATTTGTTAGTGAGAATGGAAATTGACTTTTGTCATTGAGTATATATGATTTTATTGCACTCAGACGTTCTTGGGCACTCTGCTGACTGAGATGGCATAGATCTGTAAAGTTTCAAAAGCTTGGTTATAGGCATTGATTTTTAATAAGTTCATCCTGATGTTATCACCACTGTGGAAGGAATCACACAAATCATCTCCCTTGTTTGTAATGAGAAATGTGGTGTTAAACCAAGTTGTTACAGGGTCATGAATTCCTTTCCTACAAATCATTCTCAGAAGGTATATTTTCAGATTGTCTAAACTTTACAAAGATGATAAAAAGCATATCAGAACAGTGCAGGACAATATTCAGCCACTTCTGCTTGGTATATTTGGACAAGCCTACTTTCTACATAACCCTGATCATGTGACTAAGTCTCATTGTTACAGATTCCATAGCTGCAGACAAAGGATATCCGGTGGTTCTCTAAGTTAAATCACTATGCCAGCAATTCTTGACACCACACACAATTCTGCTAATACTTACATAGACGACTCCACTAAGGACTAAACTCTCACCTACAATTTATTAAGATTTTTAACTGTAAACATTGGTATAAAATCTGTAGACTGTAAAATATGGATTAATTAAGTTCTTGATTCCACAACGTTTAGGCTGTAAGTAATGATAAGATAGGCAGGGAAACTAAGGTAACAAGCCAGACGTTCAAGTACTAAGAAAAATTAAAATATGATTTCAAAAAGAGTTGTTCTTAGCTGTCTCATCACCTTTTACTTAATAACTTCAATTTTTTCAATTTAATTTGTGTATTTTCTCTCACCATTTTAAGTCATACTATTTTAACGAAGTGGATGAATCATAGATCTAAAACTTTATTTTGAGCCCTTGCTAGACATCTTTACCCAAATGAATCATAAATATGAATTCAGTGTGTCCTAAATCTAACTCATCTCTATGTCTCCCTTCCTTTGCTCAAAATAATTTTTCTTCTTATATCTCCCAACTTAGTCAGTGTTTCTATGTTTTTTTTTCATAAATTTGAAAACTTAGAGACATCTGTATCCTTCCAGGTCTCTCATTCTCCACATCTAGTCACCCAGATTTATTGCTTCTGCTTAAAATATTGTTTTGTTCATTCTTTTTCTATGCCTTCATGACTCTCCTTTCCATAACTGATGTTTCCTATTGGTTTTAAAGTGTTCCTTTTGTCTTTTGTTTCACTTTATTCCAATCTATGCTAAACATATCAATCAGAACATTTTTTTTAATCCTCACCCAAGGTCATTTTTTCATTGCTTTTAGAGAGAGGGAGGGAGGGAGAGAAACATTGATTGGTTGCCTCCCTCATGTGCCCAGACCAAGGATTGTACTTGCCAGGACTGGAAAAAGAAGCAGCAATCTAGGCCTGACTGGGAATTGAACCCTCAACCTTTGGATTACAGGATGACACTCCAATCAACTGAGTCATAACAGCCAAGGCAGAATGTTTATTTGTTTGTTTTCTAAACTGTAAACTGGTCATCTCAATTCTGATTCCAAGTTCTTCTATACCTTCTCATTTATAGACATAAAGACCTTCATATGGACTATGTTACTCATGTGACATAGCTGGGGAGTCCAGCGGGCCGATCTTATCTGTTCCAATACCTCACCTGTTTTGTATTTAGCAATATCTAACCACCAACTGGTCTGAGCTCATAAATAGTCAGGCCTTTGTATTTTCTCTTTGCCTAAAATATGCTCAGACTTTGTGTTCCACCAAATGAATGCTTCTTTGAAAAGTTTTAAAATGTGATTTTGTTCTGCCTGCTTTCACTATTCTTTGCATGCATTTCAGAGGAGCAATGATCACACTGTATTTGAATCAATTTATCTGTATTTTTGACTGCCTTGTCTCTAGCACACATGCTCCTGGAGAACAAGGACCAATCTTACATTATTGTGAATGAGTAGCATTAAGCCTGTTACTTAAATCCTGTTTACCAAAGCACTAAATGCAGGTGGATGTTTCTGATAGACTTTAAACTAAGTGTCTTTTATACCTCTTCTCTATAGAAATAAGATAATTTTAAACATATGAAGTTAGTAGAGTGGGCTAGAAGTCAAATTATAAATTGTTGTTGGTGTTGGTGGTGTAATGGTGAACATAGCTGTCTTCTAAGCAGTTGACCCGGGTTCGATTCCTGGCCAACACAGCAGGCTCTTTAAAAAAAAAAAAAAAATATATATATATATACATATATATATATATATATATATCAGTTGCAGAAGTTAGGGAAAGAAATACTCTATGAATCAGGATAAGCTTGGTTACACTGAACTGACAACACCCATGTCTGTAGTTTAATGACTAGTATTTATTTTTCTTTCATTAAGTCAGCTGTTGATATGAGTGCCCTTCTAGGACAACTCTTTAGTATGTGATATCTCAGCTATCCATATGATGGAGTCTCTAGTACAAAGAATTCTTTACTTCCCCTCTCAGGATGACAAAAGAAGAGGGAATGGAGAATTTCTTATTAATTATTATGTATTTCCACCAAGAATTGTTTCACTTTTCATTGACATATAGCTATGCTGAACTTCAATGAGATAGAGAACTGCAATCACCTATATGCTTAGGAGAAGAAAAAATGAGAAATATTGCTTTCTACCACAATTATAAGTGACCAACAGAAATTATTAAAAAGAACCTTTATTATTAAATATTTGCATGCCAGTTTAGTGTATGAAAACAGTGAAACCACTTCATATTGGTCAAATATCAATAGTGATATCGTGGCTCTGACTGGTGTGGCTCAGTGGATTGAGGGCTAGCCTGTGAACCAAAGGGTCATCTGTTCAATTCCCAGTCAAGGCACATGCCTGGGTGGCTGGCCAGGTCGGGTCTCCAGTAGGGGGCGCATGAGAAGAACTCTCACATTGATGTTTCTCTCCCTCTCTTTCTCCCTCTATTCCCCTCTAAGATACATAAATAAAATCTTTTTTAAAAATTAAAAAAATAGTGATATTTTAAAAATATATATGGTTGACACATTTTTCTCCTAATTAGGTAATGTCTGATAAGTCTAGCTAATATTAAAAAAGAAATATTGTGGCTTAGCATCGTAGGATAGCTGCCTTTTTAAAGACTATGGTAAAAATATGTGGATGTGCACTTTAACACATCTGGGCATTATGGAAACAGTAGAATCTACTGGTACTTTGGAGATACCTGAGAGAGATATGCATATGGTCAGCAAGGAGTATTATCAGACTCCTTGAAAGCACTTTCACATATTATTACATAAGAATCTCTCATTTTGAAACATTTTAGAAAAAAAAAACTTAGAATCATGAAATACCTGCTGTATTATTTTTTATAATTATTATTTTCCTTTTATCTTATGTATTCCCTAAACATGCATTAAATGTAAATTACTTATTCTTCATTTTGCCTTGATACATTAGATAATATACTGCAAAGTTTTTGTATGCTTACTTTTTCTTTAATTAAATAATTTAATGTATATAATAAAATATATAGAATAGAAATACATTTTATTTTCAAAAAAAATGAATCTGTGAATGTCATATATACCTATTTATTTATAAATCTATTTTCTTTATTGAAGATATATGATTTTTCCTCTTTTGTTTATATTAATGAATAAAAATGGTCAATTTAAGGTTTCCCTAATGATACCCAAAACAATATTAAATTATTTCAATTGAATTTCTAAATAAATGCTAAAAAACTTAGGCCTAGTTTTAAAAATATTGACTCAAAATTGCCATTTGTTATGTCTACTTAATGATGTAATTTTGCTTATTGAAAACCATCCTGTCAGTGATTATTGTAAAACACTAGCAAAAGCAAGACCAAAATGGACTTATGTTTGCATATGTGTACATAAAATTTTAAATTAGCATACAGAAAATCTTGCAAGTTCCTACTTTATCTGTGAATTTTGAGATTGTTAAAGTGACCTGGTCTAGATTTTACATCAATAATCTGTGTTCACTATCAAAATTAATATTCTACTGCAACCAATTTAACTGTAAAAGAAAATATACATTTTGTGAAGTTCAATGATAATTTTAAAAGTAATAATAATTACCATTTATTCAATATTTATGCTGAGCCACATATATACCAACACTTTATTTACATTAACTCTATGAGTTAATTACTGTATGTAGAAAATTTTATATACAGAAATATTTGTTAAAAATAATTACAAAATGTCTGCCTGAAAATAACTATGAAAACTTCAGAATAGAGAAAATTCAATCAATTGTCTCCACTGAGGGTAGAGGAGGGTGTGCTATAAGGATTTATTTATTTTATTATAACAACATACTAATAATTAACATGGCACAATGTGAGTAGTACACTATTTCATATTTTTCAATTCTGAAATATTTCATGCTTACTAGAGTTTCAAATTTATATTTTGATTTCTTATTTTCTTCATCACTAGGTTTTTAAACTTTTTAAGTGCTATTTCAATGAATGTTTTCTATTTTAGTTTTTTCTAGGCAATAACATTGGCTACAGGTAATATAGTTTTTGTGACAACTGTTCTATTTTTGTACATTTAATAAGACATCTACAGCATTTCTTTGTGGTTGTTGATATTTTGATTTTAGTTATGATCCCCTTAACTTTACTTAGGAAATTAAAAGTCCTATCTTTAATTTATTAAACTTATTTATTCTGATATTTGTTGCTTCTCCCTTGAAAACTGCATCTATAGCTTGACCAGTATGACTGAATCCAGTGGTTACCACTCAGCTGATACTTGTTCAATAACTCAGAATATTTGTATTGCTTGCATGTGTGCAAATTAATCCAGTATGTACTGTGGTATTTTGCCAGAAAAAGTTTGATAAATAATTATGTCTGAATGGATGAGGTCCAACTTTCCAGAGATTATGAGGGTTTTGTGGTCTGGTAGCTACAAAATGGCAAACATAGTTTCAGTAAGAACACTCATTTTGTGATTCTTATTCTATACAGTTCATATCAACTCAAAAGTAATAGTTCCTATCATTTAAAATGTAATAATATGAAGAGAAAGAAAAAAAGGAATGTGTAGCATTCTTCCTAAAATAAAAATGTAATGAATTTGGAGTTTTTAAATGCATATCCAACTGAATCAGTGTCAGGCAGCTTCCCCTCCGTTTGACACAGGCCAGACGAGCTGGCACCCTGTGCTCTGCAAAGGCCCAGAAGTTGACAAGTGATTCTGGACGGAGGTGCACTGGTACAGCTGTCTGAGGGACCTCAAGGGGAATGTGTCTAAAATATTTCCCAATATTAGCCAATATTAGCTACTACTTCCTTTCTTTTCTTAAATGTTTATCAAATTAGAAACAAGCAAATATAAAGAAAGCGATACTACTGGGATTGATTGCATTTATTACCATTAAAATCTGAAAAATATGTATAAGAAGTAATATCAATAAGAAATAATGTAAAATACATATGAATGTGTGTGTGTGTATGTGTGTTTGAAACTTTAATTCCATTTCCTAGCATTCAATTTCCCCTTCCATTTTTCTGGTTTAAATTAAGGTCACTCAAAATATTTCTATTCACTTTATACAAAACCAAAAAAAAAAAAATGGAGAGAGTAATGCTCCCTTTTCGCTAATCATTAAAGAGTTATTAAAAGAGTTGAAAAAAATGAATTACAACTTATAAATCTTTTATAAGCAGAAGCATCAGATAATTGGACATTTTCTTTCCACAATAGGTTAGTGTTTAAATGGGTATATGTGGGCAAAAACTAACTTCATAGTGTTTTTAACCCGCTTCCCAAAGCTTTTTTGGAAAAATAAGAGGAGAATAATAGAAAATATAAACTGAAAAAAATGTGTGATAATTTTTGTCCAGCAAGTTTGAATATATGGTAATTGGTGTTGTCTTATTGAAAACTTTTTAAGTGGTAGTTAAAGTTAATCAAATTTGATTTTTAATACTATTTATAATAAATTAAATGAGAATAAGCATACATTATGTGTAAAAAGAAAAACAAATTGCCTCATATTTGTTTAAATATCCCTTGAAATAAAACATTAATACTGGCTTTTTAATGCTTCCATAGAATCTCTAATGTAGCTAAATATAATTTATATAATAATTTAATTAGCATTGATGTTGAAGATATAAGCTAGCAAAGATTCCTTGCCTGACTTCACTGAGATAACATCTAGTGAGTTCTTGTGAAATTAAAACTTAGGGATAACTGCTATAATAATGACAATAAAATTGTGCCACAGTAGTATAATACCAAAGCATTAAGAAGGGGCAAATTCTGAAAATGAGTGGTCTTTGGCCAGAGAGAGAATCAAAGATAATAATCAAATTAAGAGAAAATAAACCTATAAATGTTTCAGTGCAAAAATAGACCAGACACCTCATTCTATCTATGTTCACATCCTTACGTTTGCTCTGCTAACTTGCAGTGTCCTCCCACTCAGATTCTGGGTCAGCAAGTCATGTGACATACTATTACCAGTGGGATCTCATAAACCAGATGCAAGCAGGGACATAAAGTAAAGGCCGCGGCCCTGCTCTATTCTGATTTTGCCTTCTGAAATTTCCATGAAAATAGGCACAGTGGTAGAATGCAAAAAGATGAGAGAAACATGTTGAAGAGAGAATTTATCCCAGTGTATTATTTTCCTGGTGGCTTAAAACAACAGAGATTTATTCTTTCACAAGTCTGGTAGCCTTAAGTCTGAAGTCAGTACCACTGGGCCGAAGTCAGGCTGGTGGAAGGGTTGTGCACCCTCCAAAAGCAGTAAGGGAGAATCTATTCCTTGGCTTGTGGCCACATGACTCTAATCCCTGCCTACATGGTCACATGGTCTGCTCTGCATGTCTCTGTATAATCTCCTTCTGCCATTCTCTTATAAGGACATTTGTGATTGTGTTTAGGTCCCAACTGAATAATCCAGGATTATCTTCCCATCTAAAAATCTTTAAGTTAATCATATTTGCAAAGACTCTTCTTTTCAAATAACATAACATTTATGAAATCTTGGTATTAGTATCTGATAGATTTATTATATTCCGGTCTTTCCTTTGGTCCAAAAAATTTCACATCAGTGACACATGCAAAATACATTTCTCTCATCCCAACATTCCCAAATGCCTTAATCGATTATAACATCAACCCAATTGTAAGATCTCAATAAAATATCATCAAATCAAACATCTAAAATCAAATGATCTAAGTCACTTAAATCAGATATGTGTTAGACTGTATATGATCCATCTGGAGCAAAACCCCTCCCCAATTCCCTGTGGACTTGTGAACCTAGAAAACAAGTTACTAATAAGCATACCTAACTAAGACCAGTCTAAATCAGACTCACAGACTCAACAATAAAGAAATGCTTAGCATGGAGGCCATGAAAAGTTTGTAATTTTTTGTGGCACAGCATGATTGTGAGTATAGGTACTTTAAAGCCTCATGATGACAGTATATGTTATAAAAACTTGAAGAGATTTTGTACAGTTAAGACCTAGCATTTATAGAGTGGGGATGCGGATAGAGCTGGTAGTTGACAAAAATTAGACAGGGAAGTGAGAAAGAGCTAGATGTTAAAAGGCTACATGAGCCATATACAGACATTTAAAATTTGTAATTATTACAAGGACAATGGGAAGGCATTGAGGCATTTGAAGCAGAAGAAGCATTCAGATATTTTTTCAAAAACTAGATTGGATTCAGGACTAGCCAAACCTCACGAACTCAGCTCTGGAAAAACAAGTGTTTGTTCTCCGTTGAGGTCAAGGAAAGAAGGCATATAGTAGTACCTGGGGGTCTGCAGGCTTTGGTACTGGATAATTTTTATCTGCATGAGAAAAATTGAGAGCTCCACGTTGCCCAACAACTTATCTCAGCGTTTTAACTTGTTCTGCTTTGTTTTTGTTTGTCTGATATTAACTTGGACCAATGAGCTTTCTGAGCAGCTGGCATTTCAACTGAGAAACCAATTTCCTTTAGAGTAGTGCTATTGGTGGGGAGAAAGAAATCTTTTTAACTTAACTGTTTTCTAATTTCTTACCAATTGTACACTGGCATATGACTTAAGTATAAGAAAATCATCACCATAAATGGCAGCATTTAAAAGATTATTTTTTCTTCCTCTCTCAACATCATAAGGAAAAACACATTTCCAACATTCCTGGGTAGACCAAGGCATCCTTCACAATAAACCTTGAGTTAGATCTACTGTGAGTCTGGATGTTTTCTGAAGAGACAGGAGAGCTTGTACGGCTGGCCATGAGAAGAGCTGACTGGGCTAGTGTGGTGCATACAACCCAGGGCATTTACATGCTTATTCCATGACCGCTTGCCATAAGAAGTGCTTTTCAGGATCTATTTCTAAAGATTGTTTGTTTTTTTCTTAACGTAAATCTGGTTTTTCCATTCTAAAAGTTTAATGAAGAGCTAATAAAATTCTAGGCTTTAACTAAAAAAACCAGATGTAAGAAAAACAACTGAAGTTTGGGAGTCCAATTTTTAGGTTGTTGAAATAATGTAGATCAGGCATATTGGAGGCCATAATAAGGGTAAAAAATGACTGACTTAGAATTTACCATACCTGTACCTATCAGAGAAGGGTCTCTCTCCTTAATCACAGAAAAAATAAATATCTATAAGAGAGAAAATTTTTTTTTCCAGTTTTCTGTCATTGGATGCATAGAACCAATTAAGTTCTATGTAACGGTTTGTCTTGCTGAGTATTTATTAGAGATAAACATCTGTTGAAGATTGAGCATTAAAAGAAGTAGAACTGTGATCTCAGATAATCCTTTGGAGAATTCTGGAACGTGTATGCCCCATCGGAATTGTCCTATTTTAAGGAAAAATATACCCTAGCCTCAATCGGTCATTGGTGTGTGCTGTCCTGGAGGCCATTCCCTTGACCATGATGGATCTCTGCAGCTGAGACCAGTGCTGAGCCAGTAGACAGCTGTGTAATCAATGCTTCCTTGGAGGAAGATCTGAGCAATGCATCTCCATGAGCTTATTAACAAGCAAAACATCACATTTATATACATATCACTCTTCTCTCTCCTTCCATTTCATGGAAGAGATCTCTTTTCCTTAGATAATTTCCTTTGCATCAACTTTGCACTTTCATTTTCTTTAAACTCTCCTTTTGTAGAAGCTCTTTTCAAACATATTTAATAGTTTTGAAAAATTTTAAAAACCTTATTTATCTTCATTTTCCATCCCAGCCACAATCATTTTCCCTAGAGTAAAATATAAAACCTTTACGTGATCTGCAAAGTTGTATGTGAATATTTTTCATGGTTCTTTCTCTAATCCCACCTACCCCCTTTACCTACTGCTTATTTCTGCTCCAATCATATTGACCTTTGTTGTTATTTCTTTTCTTTTCTTTTTACAGTTTTCCTTTCTTGCTCTCCTTCCTGGAATGTTGTCCCCTCAGACATTCATACATTATTTACTTTTTCATGTCCTCAAGATTGAGAGATGACCTTCCCACTCCCAACTCCCAGGGCATTCTTGATCCCTTCAGCCTGTTTTATTTTTATTCAGAATATGAATCACTACTTGAAATTATATATTGTTTATTTGATTATGTATCATTTGTCTTTCCTTGAATGCAAGCTCTATGAAAGAATATCTCAATCAACAATGTTAATACCAACAATAACACATGTGCCACAATATTTCATAATACTTTTTTTATTGAGTTGAGAGAAAGAGAGACAGAGAGAACATCAGTTTGTTGTTCCACTCATTGATAAATTCATTTGTTGACTCTTGTATGTGCCCTAAGGATCAAACCCACAACATTGGCATATTAGGATGACACTCTTCCCGACTGAGCTATTTGGCCAGGGCTCACAATGCATGTTTTTACCTAAATAACTTATTAATTTGGTCCTTTTAACACCAATATCTCATATTTTAAATATACAAAGGGAAATTGATCAATTTATATAACAACCTTATGTTAATAATGTACTCTGTGGCAAGGTATGAATTATAAAACTATACAATAGAGACTTCAGAGAATTAACAGTGTCATGAGTATAAATATATGAATAAGAAATTATATCACAGCATATATGTTTAAAATTATATACAGTTTTACAGTGGGCATAGTAGTCAAATAAATTAACTTTAATAAGCCATAGCAATTTAATATATCTTAAGATCATACTTCTAACCATGTAGCTTTTAATAATATCACTCTTAAAAAGGCAAGAACTTTGAGAAACATGAATAGTTCCCCTAATGCCCAGCCTCTAACCTACCTATAGTTTAGACTAACATAAAGACTTACTGAATATTTAGCTTATAATTCTTAGAACACAAAAGTGCATTCATGGAAATGCACAGGGAAAGGGGATAATCAGACCGTGATGCTGCAGCTCTTAAAAAGAACAAGTAGCCATCTGGTGACATATTGAACTGAGGGTAATAGTACATGCCCTGATCTCATGCCTGTAAGCTCCCTGGTGGAGGTCCTGTTGAGAATAGCCATGAGGGCTGACAAGGATTAAGAAAGAAGAAGTGACAGCATCAACAAACAAATGAAACAAAAGCGATACTCAACAGAAAGAGAACAACAATACAGAGAGAATCATCACAAGATATATGTGACCAGCCACACATCTCAGAGCTTTCAGATAAGAAGATACTGAGGCTATTGCCTAACGTAATTAAAGAGACCTACGAAAGGAACATTTGTTTTCCCCTTCTTCGTACAATAACACTTCTGGGAAATAGAAAATTAATGGGAGATAAAATTCCAATGTATATATCAGAAGGAAGACATTTATCCCGAAATTCCACTGATGGGCTCTTTTCAGGCTAGTGGCGAGAAATGCAAGTATATATGACATGAATTCATTGTACTTCCCAGCACATATCTGAGGAGATAGTAGTAATTAGAATAATTGTTCCTGAAGCAGACTAAGGAAGAAAGCTTGCTGCACATCTTTAGAAAAAGTTTTAAAGATTAACTAGTCCATGCAATCTTATTAATGATATATTTTGATTATGGGGTATATGATCACAGAGTTTTAAACCTTCATGGTGATTTGATGGATCAAGAAAACCTGGACTTTTAAAGGTATTAATGGGAGCAGAAGATGTTAGATATTATAGAGATTTGCTAGTAGTGTAACATGAAATTTTTAAAAAGCCTAATTAGTTCTAGCAATTTTTCCAATTTTTTCAAACAGTTCAAAATATTTTGTTACTTCTTGATGGCATCTGTATTTCATGTTTTGTCAAAGAATACTTGATATGATATAATAATTTGGGTAGGTAATAATATAAAATACAATAATACTTTTGTTAAGAGGCAAAATATTGCATCTTGTATTTTAGAAATATTTCCATAAAGACAAGGGAAGAATTGTTTAAAGTTTTAAGAGTTACTTAAAATGTATGCTTTAATAAAAGACATCTTTGTCCTGCAAATTTTGAATAAATTATTCTACTCTTTAAATAATTTGCCCAATAATCAAAATTATTTTCTGTAAAACATTAAAAATCTACCTATATGCTTTAAAATGGTGACTTTTTAATTAAATTTTATTTTTGACAATAATATCCATTCAAATATATTGAAAAGACATTTTCATTTTATTGTCAAATGCTTTGGCCATGGCTGGTGTAGCTTAGTGGATTGAGCACTGGCCTGCGAACCACTGTGTCACAGGTTCAATTCCCAGTCAGGGCACAAGCCTGGGTTGCCGGCCAGGTGAGGTCCCCACTAGGGGGCATGTGAGAGGCAACCATACAATGTTTGTCTCCCTCTCTTTCTCTTTCTCTTTCTCTTCCCCTCTGTCTAAAATAAATAAATAAAACCAAAAAAAGGCGTCTTTAAAAAAATAAAATAGAACAAAATAAAATGCTTTGCCAAAAAGCTGAAACATGCTGATAAGCAACTCTTACAGATATATGCTCAAGCCTTTGAGCAAATGAACAAATCTCTCATAGAAATGCAAACTTTTCTAATAAAGCTGCTTTGTCTCTATTCTCTACTGGTTGCTTAAGACACATTCTTACACTCTTGATCGTCAGGACCAAAGAGGAACTGTTATGTGGGGAGAGCCCTGAGTCAAGAGGCTCTTCCCCTGCCTTGGTTCTTGTCTCACCTGCAAAAGAATAATTCAAGCAAGAGACAACAGGTATATGGAAATGAGATAGCAAGTTTTATTTATGAAACACACACAAGCACAAAGCTGCAAGCAGGTACCCAGTTAGCCCAGTGAGTATCACACATATAGAGGGAATAAAGTTAGTAAGTTATTTAGTAAGTTAGTGGGTTTGTTCTATACATTTGAGCTAAGGCTACAAGTTAGGACATAGCTAATCTAAGTACATTTACTATTGGGATTCAGGGTTTATATACCTCAGCCGGTTTCCAGGTTTCCCCACCTTCCCCCTATTGGGAATACTGTACAGCTACAAAGGCTTTCTTTCTCAGTTAGTAAAGGCTCTTTGTCAGTGAAATTGTTACAGAGGCCCCCTTTCCCAGCACAGCGTCTCAAGGGCTTCCCACATGATTGTTACAGAAGCCCTTTTTCTCAGCACAGTCTCAAGGACTTTCCCCTCCTCCTGTGCTATTTTGCTTATAATATTTGGGACAGTGGGAACTCTTATAGCTGAGTGCAGGATGCTGAGTTAATTGGTGAGAGGTGTCTCCCTTTTGTTTCTAGCCTCCTGTATTAAGTTCTTTGTTAGATTGTACAGCTGAGGGCCCTGCCTTTACTTCCCCTCTGGCCACTCATTCCTAGCTGCTGACAGAACAATTATCATAAATTCTTATAAATTACTCATAACAATTACTTTAATTTTCCACTTAATGTTAGAAATAATTTAAAAGAAAATACATGGAAAAATCACATTTTCTTTAAAACCAGAAAGAATTAGGTATAACAAGCTTTCCATCTTATTTTTCACAGTTCAAGTCATAACAACCTATAGTAACTGGAAATTATTGCCACATATGATATTTGAGAATAAACAAAATTATAAAATGGAAATCATTTTACTCTTAAAAACCTATTTGAAAGAATGTTAGGAATCTTTGAGAAGTGAAAACTAAAATTGAGACAAGGGAAACTGAGCAGCTGGGAAAAGGCCAGAGAACAATAGTTGGAATTAGCAACAAGGAGAAACATTTGCAGAGACAGCAGCCCAAGATTGCCTAAGGGTTTGGTTGTAACAATGCAAATGAACTAATTGTGATGATTATCTATGAGGAAGATGAAGGAAAAACCGAGTTTATCAGTCTGTAGCAGTACAACTTTAACTGATATGTTTTTGTGGAACATGATATATTTTTTTATTAAATCTGACTCCAAGTACACTTATACCCACATAAAAAAGCCAGAGAGTAAAAACAGCAAAGCAAACAACAACAAACATATTTTAATGTCAAACTTTTTAAAATTGAAACACATTTTCTTGAGCTGTGTTTCAACTTTCAAAGGCATTTTGATTCAAAAGTTGTCATACTTTCATCTTTTCCAGGAAATCTTTTTCAAATGAATCTTAGCAGGGGTGATAAAAGAAAAAAAAAGTTTGTTACATGTTGGTTTTCTGAAGGATTTTCATTCTGTTCTTGAGTTGAAAGAACAGTTTTGAATAACACGGAGTTCATAAAAATGGTGAAAAAAATCTTGGAACTATCAGTCTAGCTCTGTATTCAAATATGTGAAAAGAAAGAAACGCATGAGGCTGGCCATTATAAGAGACTTCAGAGTAGAGCACTTAGGGAAATCAGCATGGAAAATAAAGTGCCCATTACCAAGTGACGATTTACTGTATAATTTATGGTAGGGTACAGGGTGCTTGAAACTGCACTTATCACCTGGATACCATGGAGTATAAATTGAAATAAAATGTTTTCATGAAATTCCATTAATAAGGGGCATGATGTTGGTTTCCTTTCTATTTTATTTCTGTTTACCAGAGAGTGGTGGTAAGTCTCGGCAATATTTAGTAGCTTCGACTGTATTATTTCTTAGACTCATAAAACCTTAGTTTTCAGAGTTTAGAAATTGTCTATTATAATCTCTCTCTATTTTCTCTCCCTTTCCCTCTCTCTCTTTCTCTGCTCTCTCGGTCTCTCTCTTTCTCTCTCTCTCTCTTCCCTGTGCTGTGTTGTCATGCAACATCCCTGACAGATGCAAACCTAACACACCAAAATATATATTCTAGAAGATCATTACTTATTTATTTAACAATTCTATATTGTCTATCTAATGTGTCAGGCATAAGTTTTAGCACTTGAGATATCAGTAAACAAAACTCACCCAAAGCCTTTCTTCATGGAGCCTACATTCCATAATGGCAAGTGGTGGGGTGGCTAGTTGAGTGCACTAATCAAGGTTCTCCAAAGAAACAGAACCAATAGAAGGTATATAAATCAGAAGGAGAAATTTATGTTAAGGAGTTGCTCATGTGCTTGTGGAGGCTGGCAAGTCCAAAATAAGCAGAGTAGTTTTGCAAGCTAAAGACACTGAGAGGAGTACATGTTATGGTTCAAGTCTGATGGTAGTCTATTGGCAGAAACCCTTCTTCCTTGGGGGAATACCAGTCTTCATCCCATTAAGGTCTTCAACAGATTGGGTGAGGTCCCCTCACATTATGGAGAGCAATCTGCTTTACTCAAGGACCTGATTTTAAATTAATCTCATCCAAAAACACACCCTCACAGAAAAATCCAAAATCATATTTGACTAAATCTGGGCAATATGGTCCAGCCAAGTTGATAGACACACAGGAAGTGGGAACATTTTGGGTGAGGGTACTGTGGAAATAAATGAAGATGAAGAATATCAGAACATCAAATTCTCTTAGAGTTTGCTCACAGCAAGGAAGTCAGCTGTTGTCAGTTGTGTTTTGACAAAGTCTCAAAGGCAAGCAGAGGGAAAAAAAAAAAGGAGGGCTACATGTATGACCTTATTTGAGGCTTGGCATGGGAAGGTGTGGACAGGCTAACTAGAAGTTGAACATCTGAGATAATTAGTTAGGGCTGCATATTTGACATTCTTTAGTTGGTTCTAAATTTGAAACAAGGACAAAAATTAGGGCCTGTCAATTACAAAATAAATCCTGACCTTTTGTGGCCAATTGTTACATTGTTTGGCTTCCTGGCCTTAGCAGTTAGTATAGCCGTCTGGCTTTCCACAAATCTGACTCACAGCAGTGTGGCATTCTGGGTTGCTTATTATAAATAAGGGGGTTGGTTTTCTGGAAAAGGTTGCTACAAGTTGTAAATCAGATTTCTATTTTTATATATGGTCTTATCATTTTCCTTTTGTGTATTTAGTCCCTCATTATAGATCATAAACAAAATAATAATGAAGTAAACTGAATAGCATATAAGAAGGTGATAACTGTTGCAGTAAAAATATAGAACCAAGTCTGAAAAATCTGCTGTACAAAATGGAAGAAGGTATGAGAAACTTTGCAGTATTAAATTAAAGGTTAGATTTAAGCAAAAACTTGAAGAAAGTGATGGAATTAGCCAAGCACAGATCTGGAGAAAGATAACCCTGATCATATGAAACAGCTGCTTCTAAGCCCCTAATGATACCAAAACCCCTCAAAATTTATTTATAAAAAAAAATGTGCATTTGTTCTTCAGTCACCTTCAAAGCACTCTCCATTTGATGCAATACTCCTACAGAGGTGTTTTGTTGTTTTTGTTCCACTGTTCAAAACAGTTTCTAAACTCGTCAATTTTGATGCCTTTTAGTGTTTCTGCAGTTTTATTTCACCTCATCCACATTGGGAAAACATTCCCCTTTCAGGACTTTTTCATCCGGGGAATCTAAAGTCACTCAGTAGTGATATTAAGTGAATAGGGAGGGAGGGACATGCAGGTCCTGATCTTTTTTGTCAAAAACTGCCTAACACTAAGCATGGTGGGAGTAGGGGTGCTTATAAATTATTCATCATGAAATGGGCAAATGCATTGAAAGAGTCTTCAACAAAAATTCCCTGCAGCCTAACACAGCCTCTCACAACAATACCAGTTGGTACACTGATACAGATGGGCTCCTAGAACACTCACCTAGCTGGGGAAGCCTGTGCTAAAAAGGGGCCCACTCTCCAGAAGATAATTCTGGGGTTTTTTTGAGGGTCCTCCACAATGCCTCTCTTCCATCTTTTCGAATTCCCCCTCTTTGACATATATATTTACAATAAGATATCTACATTTTGAATCATTCATTATCTTAGGGAGAGAATATTTAGGAAAAAAAAAACAGAAATTAAAAAACAAAGAGAGAAAGAACCGGAAGAAAAGTAAATTTGGCAACCAGATATCAGGTTTGTACTCAAATTAGAGATAATCTTTGAAATCTAGATCAT
Organism: Desmodus rotundus; assembly: GCF_022682495.2. Taxonomy (NCBI): domain Eukaryota; kingdom Metazoa; phylum Chordata; class Mammalia; order Chiroptera; family Phyllostomidae; genus Desmodus; species Desmodus rotundus. Next base: position 68,518,244 of record NC_071388.1, on the reverse strand, counting down.
TCTAACTTGAAAGTTTTACTGGTTATATTTTGCTTTTTTTTTTTTTTTAATTTGCTTCTGTTTGAGTATTTCAGGGTACTAGCTAGGGTCAGTTATCTGCTTAATTGATGTCTGTTGGATGGGATTTCCACACCACACAAATAATTTCAGTGTAGGTATCATACCTGCCCAGAACACAGAACAAGGCTGGAGTCTGTGCTGGTAAGCCCCCAAGATGACCCCTGATATCCCTGTCCCCTTTATTCATGTGACACATCAAGAAAGCCTCCTCCCACCCTGAATAGGGTTCACATTGAAAAATACCCAAAGAATATTGTAGGAATGCCTGGGTATGACCTCCGATGATAGTTACAAAATACATTGTGCCTTCTACTTTGTGGTCCCTTGTATCACAGTGCTGTGGCGGAAGCCAGCCACCATGTCAAAAGGCCCAAGGATACCTCCACATGGTGAGGAACCGAGGTGTTCTGCCGGTAATTAGCCCAACTTGCCAGGCATTCATGTGAACCACATGAATGGATTTATTTCCCCTGTCAGTCTTCAGACGATTTTACTTTGTAAATCTGACTTTTTATCACATAGAACAATTAGCTTTATATGCCAGCTTGACTGGGCTTCAGGACACCCAGATAAGTGGTAAAACAATTCTGGATGTGCTTCTGAGAGTGTTTCAGGAAGAGATTAGCATTCAAGTTTATAAACTAGTAAAGCAGATGGACCTTTCCAATGTGGGTTAGTATCACCCAATCCGTTGATGTCCAAATAAAACAGAGGTGAAGGAAGGATGAATTCACTTCACTCAGCTCTGCATGAGCTGAGACATTATCTTATTCCGCCCTTGGCTACTGGTGTTCTTGATCCTTGGGTTTTTGGACTCACGTCAGGCATTTATTCCATCAGTTCCCTCAATTTCCTGCTTATTCTCAAGCCTTTGGACTCAAACCTAATTATACCACTAGCTTTTCTGGTTCTCTAGTTTCTAGAAGTTAGATCAGGGGACTTTATAACCACATGTGCCAGTTCCTATAATAAATTATATACAATATTTATATATAATTTATATGTAATCATTTATATATAATAAATTATATTGTAATTTATATATGATAAATACAATAAATTCCTATAATAAATTACATAAATACACACACACACACACATATATATATAGTTTTTGTTTTTGTTTCCTTGGAGATCACGAAATAATATACCACATAAGAAATACAGGGCAAGGATCATCCAGCTAAGCCACTTGTAAGTTCTTCATCCTCAGAAACTGTGAGATGCTTATAGTTGTTTGTTTTAAGCCACTAAGTTTTCAGGTTATTACCTAGACATGGAACAAAAAATATATGTTCTAATCTTATCCATAGCTCTTTACAGGTTGTCCAGCCAAAGATGGGTTCCCATTTATGGATGATGGAGCAATGCATTTCAGCTATATGCAAATAACCTCCTGTAGCTTCCTGCCTCAGACCAAACCTGTGTTATCAACCCCTGTCTTTATTTGCATTGTGGAATTCTAGTCCCTATGATCTAGGTCTTTTAGCAGCTTGCTTGCTTCACTAGTAGCAGTTGTTTCTGTATTGTTTCTGTAATACAATAATTTTTCATTTTTGCACAAAATGAAAAGGTCTGGCATACTAGAAAAGTCATGTTTTATCAAAGTATTATAACAAAAGTTACATTTCTCATCAGACAAAAATTAAAATGATTAATACTATTTATGAATCCACCCTCTGTTAATGCAAGTCTTCCAAGTTTGAATGTCCGTCTTCTTGTGACAAATAAACTTCACCTAACGGTGTTCATAACATTCCAGTCAGGCCTACCTTGTCACTCTATGAAAGCCGTTTTCCAAAATTACTTTTTAATTTTCAAAATCAGTATTCAGATTCTGTAAATCTTCCTGAGTCCAATGGAAAATATTAAGAAAGTGTTTGCTGAATGAATAACTTCATTAAAATAAGTAAATGTTTGTTTGTAATGCAGGCTCATGGGTCTCAAGTCTAGGTTTACCAAACTGGGTTATTAAATTTTCAGAGTGTCAATATCAATAGGGTTTTAGCTGAAATTTTAATATATCCTTGTGCTGTGCTCACAGAGAATCTGATTTAATATGTCTGAGTAAGAGGCTGTAAAGCCGCATTTTAACAATCAAGACAAGGATTTTTGACAAAATTGAAGTTAATAATCACCCTTTGTGAAATACTATCAATATTGTTTCTCATATTCATTGATATATTTTTCTTTCATTTCTTACCCTTGATTCTTTAAAAGCATTTTCTTTCTTTTGTATGGTTCTTTTTTTTTCTTGTTTGTTTGGTTTGTTTTTATATGGCTTTCAAAATTGTGATAAAAGGTACTATTGTCATAAGAAGTAGGTAGAAAGAAAAGGAGCAGCAGCAATTATTCATGAGTGAAGGCATTTGTAAATCATGTTTTAATAAGTCAGAAACAGCTATATAATAATTCTGTGAAAATGCAATTAAAATAATAATGTATAATGCAACATAAAATGCAATGAAGTATAAAATGTATATCACAACAATGCCAAAATATTCTAAGGAAATGGTAATATAAACCATAGTAGGCTTTTATACTTGTCTTTAGTTTACTTGCAAATGCTAACTATTTTGTAAATATTAATGCAAAAACTGATATCAGGATCAGATATGTTGGATAAATATGAAGAGTTTTGATTGAGGTTTGGGGTTGGAAATATATGTTCAATTTATAAAAGCAATTATGCCTCTTAGGACACAGAAGGTACATCATGTTCCTTGTAAGATGTGATGTGAAGATCTTAAAGACATATGCATTTGTTTTGTTTCTTTTTTACCTGATTGATATAAATTAGTTTATGGTCCTTATATAGACAGAGAAGAAAAGTTACATCCAGGGTAAGAGGATACCTAATGCTTGCTTCCAGAGAAGCACTCAGGACAAAAATAATAAAAAGATACACACACACACTCATGTATAAAAAATTTTAAATACATTTAAAGACCCTGACATAGGTGAAACTTAGGGAAAATTATAATAGAAGAAAGCAGTGAATATTTATATGTGCTTTTAATTTATATATAAAAATAATAAAATTCTTAGTAATGGTTTTGATATTGAAGTCTAATTATGCACTAATACATTAAGATGCCATGTAATTGATTAATAAAATGGGATTTTATTTGCTTATTATACTGTGAAGAAGAAAGAATTTGGAATGCAGGATTCTCAAAATGAGCACAATTTTAGCTTCAGCTATCTATGGATAACCTAGAAAGTTTCTGACTTTCTGTAGTTTGCAATTTTGCTGAGCTGAGGTAAAAATTTTAATTGCTTGTATTTTAAATCTCACGTACAGGAGAAAAGCATATTGAAAGTGAATGAACATATTCTGTAGCATATATCACCATCTTAAACCTCTCTTTTAGTCTCTATTAATTATGAAATATGTATTACATGAAGAAAAGTGAGTTCAGATAGTCCCAAAGATTTTAGGAACATATCTTAGTTAATATTTCCTTTATTTTATAAGAATCTGCCTGAGACTCAGTTTCCTGTTATAAAACAATCTGAATATTAATAAGATGTAATTTCTGAAGACTCATGTTGTAAGTGGGTACAGAGTGAAGGTCCTCTGACAATAGAACAACCTCCACAATCCTTGTTTGGAGGAATCAGGGGAGTGGATGACACAGTGTTTAAGATACATTGCATAACGAAAGGCAAGTTATAGCTGTGCCCTCCTGAAAGGAAGAGGGCTGCTGCCCAGGGCAGATTGTGTAAGTGACTGTGAAAATGCTCAGGGACTCTTGACATACCAGGGTGGAGATCCCAGTGCGCCTGTACCAGAGGCAGGGGGCAGTTGCCCACCCTGGAAGTCATTGAGAACTTTTGCCCTGACTAAAGATGGCAGATAAAAGAAGGTAAAAGACACTGGTGACCTAGCAAAAATGGTGGACACTAACATATGAGGTCACATAGGAAGTCCAAGGCCAAGCATTTAAATGAGGGTGGGCTAAAAGAAAGAGAGAGAAGCCACACAGTCTGGAGTAAGAGAGAGAAGGTCTAAAAGCCAGAAGTGTAGTGAATTGTCAGGGCTGGCAGTGCGGCAGGGGACTTGCCCAGCCACCCAGGTTCAAGTCTGCTTGGAGAAGACGGCGGCAAAGCTGATGGAAATGTGGGGACCTGTCTAGTCACCTGGAGTTGTGGAAGGTACTTGGAGCTAAGCTGTGACCAGGAGTGCTGAGCTGCAGACTTCTGCTTTTCTGAAAGATGGTACCTCTGGTTATTCTGAAACCAGCTTGGTTTGGTAAAAGGAGGCGGGACTACGTGTTCTTGGATGTTTTTAAAGGGAGCAGGACTTAATGGTAAATATCCACCATTTATTCTAAATCTGTATAACCTTTAAATAAACAACCTCTTTCCTTTTCCACCAGACTCTTGCAGTAGGAGTCAGGCTTCTTGGCGACAAGCAATTGAACCCCACAGCTGTTCCAGAAAAATATTGGCAGGGTACTTTAACAATGTGAGGTGGAAAAATATAATACATATGAACAAATAATGCATAATTTCTAATTTATTTAAAAATCCCTATAATAATACTGATTTTGAAACATCATTATAAAAACAGCTGGATACAAAGTCAATACTCAGAAATCAAAGGCATTCCTGTATACTAACAACGAAACTGCAGAAACAGAAATCAGGAAAAAAATCCCATTTGATATAGCAACAAGAAAAATAAAGTACCTAGGAATAATCCTAACCAAGGAGGTAAAAGACCTGTACTCAGAAAACTACACAACACTGAAGAAAGAAATTAAGGAAGACACAAACAAATGGAAGCATGTACCATGCTCATGGATTGGAAGAATTAACATTATCAAAATGGCCATACTACCCAAAGAGATTTATAGATTCAATGCAATCCCTATTAGAGTACCCATGACATATTTCACAGATATAGAACAAACATTTCAGAAATTCATATGGAACCATAAACGACCCCAAATAGCTGCAGCAATTTTGAGAAAGAAGAACAAAGCAGGAGGGATCACAATACCTGATATCAAACTGTATTACAAGGCCACTGTAACCAAAACAGCCTGGTACTGGCAAAAAAAGCAGACACATAGACCAATGGAACAGAACAGAGAGCCCAGAAATAAACCCAAGTCTTTATGGTCAATTAATATTTGACAAAGGAGGCAGGAGCATAAAATGGAGCAAAAACAGCCTCTTCAACAGATGGTGTTGGGAGATCTGGACAGCTACGTGCAAAAAAATGAAACTCGATCACCAACTTACACCATACACAAAAATAAATTCAAGATGGATAAAAGACTTCAATATAAGTCATAACACCATAAAAGTCCTCGAGGAAAACATAGGCAGGAAAATCTCAGACTTTCCACGTAGCAACATCCTCACAGACACATCCCCTAAAGCAAGAGACATAAAAGAAAGAATAAACAAATGGGACCTCATCAAAATAAAAAGCTTCTGCATGGCTAAAGAAAACAGCATTAAAATACAAAGAGAACCAACAGTATGGGAAAACATATTTGCCAATGACACCTTAGACAAGGGCCTAATCTCCAATATATATAAAGAACTCACACAACTCCACTCCAGGAAGACAAACAACCCAATTAAAAAATGGGCAAAGGACTTGAACAGACACTTCTCCAAGGAAGACATACAGAGGGCCCAGAGACATAAGAAAAGATGTTCAGCATCACTAGCCATCAGAGAGATGCAAATTAAGACCACAATGAGGTACCATCTCACACCAGTCAGAGTGGCCAAAATAAACAAATCCACAAACAAATGTTGGAGAGGATGAGGAGAAAAGGGAACCCTAGTGCACTGTTGGTGGGAATGCAGACTGGTGAGGCCACTGTGGAAAACAGTATGGAATTTCCTCAGAAAACTAAACATGGAACTGCCCTTTGACCCAGCAATTCCGCTGCTGGGATTATACTCTAAGAACCCTGAAACACCAATCCATAAGAACCTATGCACCCCAATGTTCATAGCAGCACAATTTACAATAGCCAAGTACTGGAAGCAACCTAAGTGCCCATCAGAAAACGAGTGGATCCAAAAACTATGGTATATTTACACAATGGAATTTTATGCAGCAGAGAGAAAGAAGGAGCTTATACCCTTTGCAACAGCATGGATGGAACTGGAGAGCATTATGCTAAGTGAAATAAGCCAGATGGTGAGGGACAAATACCATATGATCTCACCTTTAACTGGAACATAATCAACAGAAGAAAAAAAAGAAACAAAATATAACCAGAGACATTGAAGTTAAGAACAATTTAATAATAGTCAGGGGGGAGTGGAGAGGGGACAGTGAGGAGAGGGGATCACAGGTACTATAAAGGACACATGGAAAAAATCAAGGGGGAGGGTGAAGGTGGAGGAGGGAGGTGGGTTCTGCTGGGGTGGGGTGGAGGGATGGGGAGAAAAGGCATACAACTGTAATTGAATAACAATAAAAATTTAAAATAAAAAGAAACATCATTATAATAATAACATCAGTAAGTGCAAGTGCAAAATATATTTTCAATTATTTATAAACTATTCATAAATAGATATTAATTCTAAGCAAGAGAAATGTAGACTTTGTTTAATTAAAATATCTTTACTCTATACCAATAAAATACCAAGGTAGAAATTTGAAATTAAATCAAATAATATAATAAAATATTATTTTATTAAAATTATGTAACAAATATAAATAGTAAATATAATTTTCATTACATAAATCTTGACTTAAGACATCAGTAGCAATAATGCCTCAATTGTCAGTATCTTACAAATTAATATATTTGCAATTTTGTAGGAAAAAAATCTTTCAAGTTGAAGTTACATATATGAGTCCCTCTCAGAGTGGAAACCCATTTTAACCTATATTTTTAGATTTCATCCATTTCTTGGAAACCTATTGTTATATCTGGAACAAATAATGATTTTTTAAAAAAATAGCATGAGATTAATTTATATCAATACTTTTCTGAGTAAAAGTCAACATTTTTAAGTACTAACAATGTGTCAAATATTAAACAAATAATAAATATATTATGAAAAATTTACCAAGTAAACTTGGTTGAAAAAGATAAATATTCATGTAAAAACCCCTAAAATTTACCAATACTGATACAGAATTTTGAACCACCTGTATTAAAACATGGCTCATAGGTCCTGGAACTTCTAAAGTCACAGGTGCCAGAAGAACAATCTTAAGACAGACCCCATTCAGAAAATAGAAGGGAAAAAATACCCAGGGCAGCCCCTGCTTGAGGACTGGCAAACAGACGTTATGCAAACACTGAGGGTCCAGGGGTGGAAACATTTGTTTGTCTTTTTGATATCTTTTCGGGATGGGTAGAGGCCTATCCCACCAGAACCGAGAAATCCTCAGAGGTAATGAAATCCCTACTGAAGGAAATAATTCCTTGTTTTGGCCTATTTGGCAGCATCCAGAGGGGTAATGGACTTGCTTTTATTTCAGAAATCACATGGATGGTTAGTAAATTTTTAAGATCAAGTGAAGCCTCCCCATGGCATGGAGACCTCAGGTTTCTGGGAAGATCGAGAAGAGGAATCACACATTGAAGAAAAATGTAGCCAAACTGTGTCCAGAAACTCTTTTCCATAGTATCGTGCTTTACCTATTGCCCTGCTCAGAATAAGGGAGACTCCTCAAAATGGGATTCAGTTGAGCCCTTATGGAATTGTGTACGGGTGGCCATTTTGGGCTATGACTGATGTGGGAGACACATATGAGGATCAAGAAATGAAAGTAAATAACTATGCAACATCTGAGTCAGAACTTAGCTGTGATTAATGACTTTGCTTTCATTAGAGACCTCTCTCCCATAGTTTTGCTACATTTCTTTGAGCCTAGAGAGAAGGTGCTACTCAAGACTAATAAGGTGCTACTCAAGACACGGGCTCTTCAAAAAGCCAACTAGATTAAAAGTGGACTGGACCTTGGGATGTCTGATATTTATAATTGGAGTCCTATGGTAGCTCTAAAGGACAGGGAAACATTTTCTTTAAAAATCACTAACATAGCTCCAGCTATAAAGTGTGCAACTTTTGTTGACTGTACGAAAAACTGTTTTATGTACCCTGACTGGTGTGGCTCAGTGGATTGAGCACCAGCCTGAGAGCTAAAGGGTTGCCATTTGGATTCCCAGTCAGGGCACATGCCTGGGTTGCAGGCCAGGTCCCCAGTAGAGGTAGCACAAGAGGCAACCACACATTGATGTTTCTCTCCCTCTCTTCCTCCCTCCTATCCCTTTGTCTAAAAGTAAATAAATAAAAAAAAATGTTTTATGCTTTCATCAGATGTAGACATGAATTATACCACTACCACTAATGTATCTTATACCTTTAGTCATGTCAAATTGCTTTCAGGATGGCTTCTAGTATGTGGAAGAACTATTTATTCAACAGCAAAATTATTACTCCCATATGAAACTAATATCGTACAAATTAGATAATTAAAATCTAACAGTGGGGAATGATAGAGGAACTTAAGAGTTAAAGAGTTTAGCTGTAGTTATAGTTGATTGGCTTAAGTGATTAATGCATGTGGAAAGCTATTATACCAGGAACTGGAATACATGACCTATGTGACTCCAAGAGGTCAATAAGCACTTCAACCTTTGTGCCCAGTGGGGTCTTAAAAATGATCGATATGGTATCGGAGTCATTGTGATCCAGGGAGGGAACATCTGTGATGCAGATAAACAATTGTTGATCAGCAGATAAAGAAATACTAGGAGAATTGCCACAGAACTGCGACTCTTATTTGATAAACCTTTTTTCCAAACCCCTTACCTACCCTTTCTTCTTCTTATAAAACTGTCAGCCTGAGATAGGATATTAAGATGGTTTTTCGGGTACATGACCCACTGTCTTTTCAGATCACTGGCGTCTGAATGAAGCACCCATAAAGATTCAGTCCTGTCTCTACTTACTTGTTCTGGTAGTGACAGGCAGAACAAACACTGACTTTTCCATTGTCAGCTATACAATTTAATACAGTTTTGAGAACTCATATTATATTTATAATTATATTTAAATAATTATAATGGGCATATCTTATTTTATGAAAATTATACCTCAATAAAGTTTTTTATGTGTAAAATTTTCAAAATATATTTAAGAAGAAACCACTCAAAAACACTAAATAAATGGGATTATATTACTATACTTTTAAGACATTCGGCACTTTAATGAATTTATAATGCACCTAAAATGAATTCTAAACATTGTTAAGAAAGCCCTGAAAGAACTGACACTGTACATTTTTCATCTCTCTTGAGCCATGTTTCCTCCTTTCATTTTATTCCAGGTGTACTAGTTACTTTGTTTTTGCAAACTATGAGGGTGTTTTTCTTAAAATTATCAGTCAGTATTGTCCTCCCTGAACTAATAAGTTTTTGCCTTCTGCCACCTGTAACACTTCAGCCTCTCCTTATTGTTGAGGCATACAGGTAAATGTGTCTCATTCATTTATTTAACAATATTTACCGAGTATCTAGTATGTGTCTGGTTCTTCTCAACTCTTGGATATGACACTAAACCAGAGATAATCCCTGCCTTTCAGATCTTCATTCTGGTAGGTGATAGAGAAAATTAATAAATATTCAAATAAACATGCCATAAGTCAGCTGTTGATATGTACTATTATTTTAAAAATCAAAACAAGGTAAATCCAACCTTTTTCACAAGAGAGGAATGTTGATATTTTATCTGGGATACCAGAAAGACAAGATTGGAATGGAAGCCTGAAGAATTGAGAGAGAGGACAATATAATTATCTGGGAAAGTGTGTTTCAGATTGACGAAACAACATTCAGTTGTTTCCAGGAATTTCCAACTATCTCCATTGCTTCTCTTTGTTGTGGTTTGTTTCATAAATGTGCTTACTTACAGTATTTTTAATTGCAATATGAGTAGATTTGTCTTTTTCTGTAAACACTATGGACTCATTATGAGAAGAATAATCTCTTTACCATGGTTATAGAATTACAAAAAGTGAATGCCTATGCTAGATATTAGTTAAATATTCATTGGGTATATGTTGCTATATACAGATAAGTACATTTTAGGATATATTTGTTTAATACTATATAAGTCCCAATTATTTGGTTTGATTAAGGAGAAATGAATTAATAGATTATGAATCCATGTCATTTAGCAGGACATGCAAAACAGAATGAAGAGTCAATCTGCAATAACAATGGGGACATCGTTTTCTTTTCAATGTTAATTTCTAGATAACTGTGAAGCATCAGATGACAGTGTGCAAGTAACGTATTTGAGGTATTTTTAATCTGTGTTCCTCTCAATGCACTTACCTTTTACCTATTAAAATATTTTCCCATATATCTATTGCTTTCTAATCACTATTCCTGAAGCTACAAAGTCACAGATTAAGTTTTCCATTTCCCATTATGTATTACTTATAACTTGTCATAGTATCTTTTGAGCAATAAGAGTAAAATAAATAGTTTCAACAAACACAGGAATAGATTAAGATCATCACCATAATCAACTTAAATTATATTAATGAGGACGATGTGATTTAACTTTACATGTAGGACATCAAAAAGCATACTTCGAGTGGTACTATGACTATCACACTCAAATACAGAAAGCTGAATGGCATTTTAGAATAAGCATAGATTTTGATAATCAAAGAAAAATAATATCGAACATTTCTGGGGCATTCCTAAACATTAAATATTTGTCTAAGCAATTAATAGAGATAATCCTATTTGAATCTTACAAGAGCTTTGTCATGTGAACATTACTTAAATTTTGCAGATGAGGAAACTAAGGCACAAAACACTTAAAACTTGTCCAAATTCTCATTGATAGAAAATGGTGTAAACAAATTTTGAAACCAAGTTGCAGGTTCCCAGAGCCCTCACTTCTTTCTTTCCCTTGTTTTTTTTTCCTTTTCACTGAATTTATTGGGGTGACACTGGTAACACTTTTCATTACAGTTTTTTAATTTACTTCAACTCAGGTTATCAGATTTTCCCCCACAACTACTTATTTACTAGATGACTGAAGTTTTGTTATTTAAACTATACAAGAACATGTGGTGTTTGGGGAAATTAAAGTATGTGAAGCCACATAATGCTAGGCTTATCAGAGGCACTCAGAAATCTTAGTCCTCTCTCCTTTTTTGTAAACTCAAGGATGAGAGCTCCTGTTATTTCGCATTCTGTCCCTGTTTGGATCAAGTTTCCTGTGGGCTGTCAGAGCTGCTAAATCAGGTATTTCTTCATACATGCCACTTAGAAGAGGCAGGAACCCTGTCTTCCCACAGCTCTTGGGTCCTTGAAATACAGAGGGAGAACCTCTCACAGGTCTCTGGGCAGCAACTCACTGTCAGCCCTTCACTTCAGTCTGACCCGTACAGGAGCCTGGAGCTCCTTGATAATACAAAGGGAGAAGTGTCTGCTCCCTGACAGACGCTGATGGCAGGGGCTGCCACTCCCAGCGGGCTGTGACTTGGGCCACAACCAGATATGCCACAGGCTGAATTCATTTTGATGAAATCAGATTCTTTTCCTGTATAGGAGATTTGATTGGCCTCATTTAAATTACGTTGTAATTCTCAGTGAAGCAGACAGATTTTGAGAACTAACAATATCTTTCATTATTTTTTGAAATGTAGTAAGTTATATAGGAATTTATTTACTAAACTATTGCAACATGACTTTTGGTCAGAAACTGCATTTTGCAATATTTTAAATTCTGATTTCTAAAACCATTGTTTCACCTAGAGTCTATTTGTCAATTTAAAAATATTTTAAAATCTCAGTCTCCTCCTCATTTCATCATTCCATACTTTTCCACACTGGGCTTCCTTAAAGAACTTTTGCTTTTACCAGTATGTCATTTTATTGAATGTATTTTATTCTTTTCCCAGAAACCTTAGATTGGCTTAGGGATAGATAGAACATAAAAAACAGAAAGAAGCACAGATATTTGATGTGGTAGCTCATTTTATAGATGAGAAAATGGAGAGTATCTCTAGCTCTCTTTGTTAATTCAGGGGAAAAGCAAGGACTTAGAAGTCTTTCCTTTCAGTGTAATGTACCCAGCAATTTGTCATCCACTCATATACAGGTAAAATGAAATGCAACATTTCTGGTGCTAAATTTGCATTATAAATTCTACTTATGTAGTATCACACACTTTTATGTAATCATAACATTCTTTAATATTCTAGTCAGGTTTTTATGATGTATTAAAAATGAATATCCACTAAGTTTTGAAAAACAGGAATTTATTTTTGTGCGGTAAAGAAAATGGTAAGTTATAGGGCCAAAAACTAGAGTTAGAACTATATTATCAATACTTTTCTTTTTAATTTCACTTTTTTAATTTTCAACCATCTAATGGAACTTGTAAAATGCTGTGTATTTTTAATGTATAGGAAGAGATAAACTAATATTATAACTTAAAGGTAGTTTCCCAGGTAAACAAAGTAGAACTTCAAAAGTAAATATATTCATTTCATGCAGTACAGTAATACTGATCAATAAACCATTTTGGGTAGTGCTATAGTAAAAGAAGCTCAAAGATACATATTTGCCTTTAAAACCTTGTGTCCAGATTGACATCTTTCATATCCCTTTTAATCAAAGAGCCAAGTTCACATTTCACATCATTCCTTATCTCAGAATATCGACAGAACTCTGGTCACTATAAACCTTATGATACTGGTTTTTTCCACTATTCTGTTTAATCTAAGAATTGTGATTACTACCATAATATTTAGGAAGAAAGTAATCATAAGTGAGAGAGTGCAGTATTACCATATTTGGAACATTAGAAACATAAGTTGTTGAATTATTTTCATTCTTTAGATTCAAGTGAATTGCCCCTATTTTCAATATTTTTCTATGTTCCTAGCATAAATCTCCAAAATTAAAAATGGTAAGTAAAAAATAATAGACATAAATACAAATTTAAAAAATTAATTTACATATGTATTTGTAAGGATTTCTCTAGGATGTTAGTTGAGTATTATCTAAAAACAGCATTTTAGGCACTCTGTGAAACAAAGTAATAAAATACAGATTTGGTCATGGCAGTATTTAAATTTCATGTTACTCATATTAACTTCAGGAAAACTTTTTTATAAATAGTACAAGCTCTCCAATGGGACATGATCATGACTTACCATCATAATTTGGCTGAAGAATGGTTTTATAAAAATTATATAAAAATTTCTGGTACAAAAGGTATAGTAATTTCAAACCCTACCATATACTGTTTGCTCTAATTCTACATACATAAAAATGCATAGTTAGGTTAAAACATAATTCAAACATCAATATGGACTAGAGAAAAGAACGCCAAAAAATAAACAAACAAAAAACAAAACATAGAACAAAACAAACAAACCAACAGAAATGTCATGCCTTGTATTTATTGAACACAATGATAATGGTGTTGAAGCCCCTAGTTAATTCTAATTCTAGAAGCAAGCCCTAGGGCCTGGGATTTTAGCTGTTTTTGGACAATGAGGACAAAATACATTTCATGCAAGATGGGTGGCCTGAAGCCGGGCTTGAGTCTTTGAGTCCACTTGAGGGGTAACAGTCTCCGTCTTATGAAAGAGGTAGGGCTACAGTCTACGACTAAGTGCTAGCCCAACTGAAAGGAAGAAGAAACTCAGGCTGCTGGACAGAAGCTGAGGCACAGTGCTCTCTGTCATGGCCCCAACACAGTATCTCAACATTCCTGAGGAGATGGGAACTAGGAGATGGCGTCGTGGACAGAGGACACGGAGGGAATAGAAGGCAGGGTTATAAGGTAGCCTCAAATCAAAGAGAGGCAGAAGTAAGGAAAAAGGGAGAAGGAAATAGAAACTAAACAAAATAAATAACATGAAGCATGAAAACTTCCTTTCAAAATGAACTTAAAAATTTTGAATATACAAAGGAGTTGACTCAATAATTAACTGTTGAATACACATTAAAATTGTCAGCAAATATACTGTTGGCACATAAATGTACACTGGACACATATACACAAAATAGATTAAATAATCACAAAGAAATACATTTTGAAATGATTAAAAGTTAAATTATTAAAGAATATATATATATCACATTTTCTGATGAGAATAATATTATATGTAATTAATGACAAGTATAGTATGAGAGAAAACCTCTATACTTGAAAATTTGAAGGACAATGTTATGTTATATCTGGTTGTAAAATAACTTCAATTGAAAGACTGTGACTATGCTATGTATCAAAAATCATGGGATATAGCTGAATCAATACTAAGCAGAAAAGGTGGAACCATAATTGCTCTGAAAAGCACATGTATACACTAAAAAAGTATCAATAATAATTTTGTTAAGCATTCTACTAATAATGAGAGTAACAGAAGAAAACTAAATGTAGAAGTGGGAGATAATAATAACATAACATAAATAAATCAATTAGAATGCACCAAAAATGGAGATTAGACCGATAACAAAATCCTTCTTTGAAAAATACAATAGACAAGTCATTAACAAGACACTTTTAAAAAATTGGTGATATATATTTACATGTATAAATATATGTATAAATTTATATGTGCACATATATTTATACATGTAGATGTATATATGTGTATTATACATGTAGATGCTTATACATCTACATGTATATATGTACATATGTACACACACATATACATACCATAGACTGTACTGTAATATACTGTACGTATATACACATAGACACATATAAAACAAAACAAGGATTAAAATTTTAAAAAATAATTAATCTAATGTTTCACTATCTGCGCTTTCCCTCTACTCCAGGAAAGCAAAATCAATAGAATTTAAGCACAATTCAAAAACATTTAATGAATGTACGTGATTCTTATGTCATAGATCTGCTTTCAGAGAATAGTCAAGTTGGAGCTATCCAATACAGTCTACTAGCCTAGTAAATTGTTAATCCTTATGTGGAAGGAGATTTGTAAGAGGAAAATAACTTATAAAGCAGTCTCACATAAGAACAATTATGCAAAATTACTAATTAAAATATTGACAAACAAAACACAGTACTGTAATAAATTATACATAACCGTCAATTGGATTTATTTAAGGAGTAAAAGGATGCTTCAACATCAGAATATGTGCTCAAATGATGTATCACATAAACACATTAACTGAGAATTAAACAACTGAAAAGTTATGAAAACATACTATTTACCATTCAACAGCTACCCATGATTAAAAAAAAAAATACTCAGAATGATCTGAGAATAGGAGAAAATGTCCTCATCCTGAAAGAACTTATGAATGAATTATTTATTTTTTGTCACCAGGTAAAACATCCTTACCCATATTTTCTTCTCTATATCACTGTGGTTTAGACCTACAAATTATATATCCATATCCCCTTCTCAATAAGCTTCCCCCAATTCTGCCAGTCAGAAAGAGTGATTGGACAGAGAAAGGCAGAAGGAAAAGCGCAATTGTTTTTGGTTATTGTTATGGCAGCAAGTGGCAGAATGATGCCAGAACCCAGCATTTTGAGCAGAAGATATATAATTTGTGCAGTTCAACTACTAGTTGAGGTTGTGATGTTTTGATAAATTCAGAACAGACTGAAACTGTTTCCAACAGAGCAGGCACAGGTGCATTCTCTTGGATTTCAGGCCTGGACCATTGACAGATTCAATATGGGGTGTCACCCTAAATTTTTTCACCGTGTAGACGGGCTTCTCCTTTTGATATTTGAATCCTTCCAGGGTTTTTTTAAACACACAAATGTATTCAAATGCTATATGGATTATTGTGTTTTTCTGACCAAATATGATGCCTACTAGCACCACCTGTACCTACCATTATACTGAATTTATAAGGCATTGCAATAGGTCAAGAAAAAGAGGGGAGAAACTCATGATTTTTTATACATAATTAGGATAATTGTCCAAAGTTTATCTGAAGATATGGATAAAATATTAGTTTCAATTACAGCATATAACATTTAATAACATTATTATGCAGCAATATTTGTCAATTAAAATGTAGAGGAAAATCTCATTTACATTAGTAGTATAATTAGAACCAAATTAAGAGGAAGTTTAACAAAAGCAATACTAGAGATCTATGGATAATTCTAATATTATTAATATTCCTGGAAAAAAGTTAAGCTTAACATATTAAGACACAACCCTTGGTTATAGATGAAAAAACCTAATAACATAATAGGGATTTTTTCTATAATTTAGATCTATAAAATCTAAGCAATAACTTGATGGAATGGGCAGAACAGATACCATGTTTATACATATAAATTAGCTATATTTCAGAAAAGGCACTGCAAAATGTTGATAAAATTTTAATTATTTGTAAAAAAAAAAAAAGCCCAAATTTGCTTGTGATCCATTTGTAAATATTGGGTTGGCCAAGAAGCTCATTTAGTTTTTTCCATAAAACATACCTTTTTAATTTTCACCAATAGTTTTATTGATTTGGATATTTTGAGTATGTTGGCAATCTCCTGCTATTGGCTTCTAATGGGTAGAGGACAGGGGAGCTGCTAAAGATTTTCCAATGCATAGACAGCCCAACAGCAAAGAAGTATTTAGTCAGAATATCAATAGTACCAAGAAATTTCACAAACAACTTTTGACACAGCACTTTCAATCAGTCACAGCATTTTCTCCAAACACTGCACAAACCTATTTTTGCATTTCAGTTGTTTTTATCTTTCTCGAAATAATAAAGCATAATACACTGAAAACGTGTATTGTCTTCCTTTCTTTACTATTAAATGGCTGCACAAAAATTCACCAATTTTGATTTGCTTAAAATGCATGCCGATATGATGACTGCCACAATACAATCTAACAAAATTGTTTCAAGTGAAGTTAAAGACCACTAAGCACTACTAGAGCCATCACATGGAAAAAAACAAACAAACTTTTCGGCCAACCCAATACCTGATTTCTTCTGTACAATTTAGACATAAAGACAGTAATAGAAACAAACTAATAGATACAAAGAACAGGCTGAGGATGCCAGAAGGGAGTTGGACTGGGGCGCTGGATGTGAAGGGTAAAGGGATTAAGAAGTACTAATTGGTAGTTACAAAATAGTCATGAGGATGTAAAGTACGACATAGGGAATATAGTCAACAACATTGTAATAACTACGCTTGGAGACAGGTGGGTACTCGAAATATCAGGGGAACACTTTCCAAACTGTATGAATGTCCAACAACTATGCTATACAACTGAAACTAGTACAAAATAGTGTTGAATGCAAACTGTAATTTAAAAAATTACTAAAAACTAATAATATACAATAATGTTATTTTATTATCTTGAGCAGCAAAGACATATGAGACTCTCATAACTTAGATTTAAAAAAATATTTTTAAATATATTTTTAGAGAGAGGGGAAGGGAAGGAGAAAAACATCGATGTGTGAGAGAAACATCGATCAGTTGCCTCTTACACACCCCTCAGCCAGGGACCGGGCCTGCAACCCAGGCATGTGCCCTGACCAGGAATAGAATCAGTGACCTTTCAATTTGTAGGACAATGCTCAACCTACTCACTGAGCCACGCCAGCCAGGTCTGTCTTAGATTTTGAAGAACATTCCTAAAATTAATGAAAAGAGGTCAATATTTAGTCGAATTAGAATATTTGTCTATGGAATTAAAAACATATTACATGTGGACATATAAACCATGAAAAAAAGACAAAATAGTTACAATTTCTACAACTAAAAGTGTTTTGCTGACATATATCGGTTTTGTATAAGTCTTGTGCACTTTTATAAAAAACTCAGAATGGGAGGAATATAATCATGACTAACATTTTGTGCATAATTTGTGGCAGAATCTGTTTTCCTCACAATATTCCTGTGATTATTATGATTCCCATTTTGCAGAAGTAAAATTATCAACAAAGAATTTAAATCATATCCTGAGGTCTACAAAAGTAGTAAACACCTTGGGTTTATACTTTGTGAAACTTCCACTCTTAAACAATGAGAACACAGTTCTGAGAATACAACATATGTAAGGTATGGAAAGCTTACCAAATCTATTCGTTTGTAGAAAAAAATGTGTTAAAACAATGAGATGACATTTTACACAATCTGATTAGCCAAACATTAACACACTTGGAAAGCATCAAGTAATTGTTTTATATTAAGAAATCTGTGTAAGTACATTGATTAAATATATCTATTGAAAAATGAATCTGGAGTTTTAGCAACAACCTCCTTAGGTAAATATATAATATACACCAAATGTTCATCAAAATAATTTGTTATTCATGACATGAAAATGTGGGATCTTTACCATGATTAGGTTGATGATTATAATTAATAATCATAAAATAATAAGTATGATAATGATAATAATAAACATTCTATTTAATCATTTGAGTTATTTTAGTAAATATAGAAAATATGGGCAATATAAAAAATATCATCCACACTTCTATAGTTCAGAAAAAAAACCAACTACTATTGCATTTGTATTAACTGGCATCTTTTCAACATTGAAAACTTGAAGATCTATAGCACTATGCTTAAGTTCTCCTAAATTTTGAGTGAGGTACTTTGCTTTATAGAATCGATTGCACCTGATACAGAACACCTTCCTCTCTTTTACTAAATGTAGAAAGAGGCTACATTTCCTCTTTACCCTGAAAGATCCTCTATCAAATATAATGTTATAGAAGTTGTTGGAAAATGTGCTTTAGTTTCATTTCGCACTGTTAGGTGTCAACATATTACAGTTTTAATGTTTTAATTGTCCATTTACCTTCAATAATATATTTTCCTGAAAATCAAATATTATTTGTAAAAACTCTAATAAAAAGATAATATTTTATTATATATCAACCCTAAATATTTAAAGTTTCGTAAAGTATAACTAAAAGTTAGGAAATAATCTATATTTAATTAATAAAAAATTATAAGATTCTTAAAACCTCATATCTTTCAAAAAGTAAAATTACTATGGTTAGTAACATACACAAATTCTTTTAACAAGACTCTCTTAGCATAATAAAACCTGAGAGTTACATCCCTTTGTGAATAGTTAGTAATCTTTATTCTTTATGTTTACAGTATAATTTAAAACTCTTCTCACATATATTTTATTTAGAATGACATATTATATTTGTGTTGAATGTAAATACAGTATACAATTTATTTTTCTGTGAAAACACATGGAATAGACAATGGTCTGCCATTAGATTTTTTTATTGTTAACATTATTACATTTGTCTCCAATGTCTGCCCCTTTGCCTACCTCCACCCAGCCTCCTCCCTCCCTCCCCTCTCCTGGCCTTCAACACACTCTTGTCTTGTCCATGGACTATGCATATATGTGCTTTGGCCAAACTCTTCCTTTTCTTTTATCCATTCCTCTCCCCACCTCTCCTCTAATATCTATCAGCCTGTTCCATGTATCCATGTCTCTATTCCTATTTTGTTCACCAGTTTATTTTGTTCATTAGGTTCTACATTTAAGTGAGATCATATGGTATTTGTCTTTCTCTAATTGGCTTATTTCACTTAGCATAATAATCTCGAGTTCCATCCATGCTGTCAGAAAAGGTAAGATTTTCTTCTTCTTTATGGCCAAGTAGTATTCTATTGTGTAAATGTATCATAGCTTTTTTATCCACTCTTCTAAAGATGGGTACTTGAATTGTTTCCAGATCTTGGCTATTGTAAATATGAACACAGAGATGCATATATTTTTTCTAACAGATGTTTTAGGATTATCAGCATATATTCCAAGAAGTGGGGGTGCTGGGTCAAAAGGCAGTTCCAGTTTTAATTTGTTGAGGAAACTCCATGCTGTTTTCCACAGTGGCTTCACAAGTCTGCATTCCCTCCAACAGTGCACAAGGGTTCCCTTTTCTCCACATCCACCCCAGCACTTGTTGTTCGTTGATTTATTGATAGCCATTCTGGCAGGTGTGAGGTGATATCTCATTATGATTTTAATTTGCATCTCTCTGATAATTGGTGACATTGAGCATCTTTTCATATGTCTATGGCCACCTGTATGTCTTCTATGGAAAAATGTCTATTCAGGTTCTTTGCCCATTTGTAATGGATTATTTGTCTTCCTGGTGTTGAATAGTAAGTTCTTTATATATTTGGGAAATTAACCACTTTTTGGATGTACCATTGACACATATATTCTTCCATAGAGTTTTCTTTTTATTTTGTTGATGGTTTCTTTAGCTGTGCAGAAGCTTTTGAGTATGATGTGGCACCACTTGTTGATTTTTTTTCCTTTGTTTCCTTTGCCTAGACTGTCTGTACATTGGGACCTTATTTTGGAGTTCAAATGCATAAATGATATACTAGTTCAACAAGATAAATTATTTTTAAATAATCATTAACTGAGGACATGTTTTTTATTAATTTTAGAAAAAGAGAGAGAGAAGGAGAGAAAGAGAAAGAGAGAGAAACATCAAACGATAACCTCCTGCATATGCCTCAACCTGGTGATCAAACCTGCAACCCAGGCAACCCAGGCATGTGCCCTGGTCGGGAATGAAACCAGTTTGGTGAAGGCAATGGTGTTCCAACCAACTGAGCCAAGTGGCCAGGGCTAGATAAATTTGTTTTTAAAATCTGTAAAACGCTGTGCTTCTAATCAACTATACTGTGTTATGCACTTAAAAATCTGTTAAAACGTATATATCATGTCAGGTATTCTTACACACATACACACATAGAATAAAACACACAAGGGAACAAGAGAACTTTTGGAGATAATGAGTATATGTCTATCGACTTGATTGTGGTGATGGTTTCACAGCTGTATGAATATGTTCAAATTGACCAAACTATATAAGTGTATGCTGGTTTTGTATATTAATTATGCTTCAGTAAAGTTGTTTAAACAATAGAGAAGTCCTGACTGGTGTGGCTCAGTAGATTGAGTACCAGCCTGCAAAACAAAAGGTTGCTGGTTCAATTCCCAGTCAGGGCACATGTCTGGGTATGGGCCAGGTCCCCAGTAGGAGGCACTTGAGAAGCAACCATACATTGATGTTCCTCTCCCTCTCTTTCTCCTTCCCTTCCCCTCTCTCTAAAAATAAATAAATAAAATATTTTAAAAATAAAGAGAAAAAATATGCTTAGAGATTTTAGATTTTACATTAGGATGGTTTTAATGACATTTAATGACATTAAATTTTTAGAATATGACATCAAGAAATTCTTGTGACATTGTATAAGTGGATTCAAGTATGAATACAATTATTTAACAGCTTTTTCTCTAATATTAGAGTAGGCAAAATATGTAGTTATGGAAACAGTAACAAAATCAACTTTGAATTCACATAAATATTTTTATGTGAGTCAAAAATATGTATCATAATATTCTAATGGCTATCCTTTAAAAAGTCATGTTATATGCTTGACGCTATGCCAACATCTCTTATCTAATTCCATCCACACAATTATATAAGTTATTGATACAACTAATCTCACTTTATATTACAGGAATTGGAACTTATATCTTGCCCTAGTTCACAAAGCAACAAGAGAAACAGCTATCTTTGCCACAAATCACTCTTACTGCTCTGCCTGAGCTTCTAACCCCTATGCTGCATCTTTACCAGTGAAAGAACAGGTCGTGTTCATCTACTGTTTTACATAGTTATTAAGAAATAATGCAAGTCATATAACATCTATAAAAATAATGATCTTAAATCTGTCATTTTACAGAGTCAGCTAAAAAATCAAATGATGTGATTTAAAAATATGATGTTTGTCCAGAAAAAGTCCAGCCATTGTCAATATATCAAGAATGATGTAACCTGGCAGCCAAGGAGAGTGGACTGTAATGCACATGTGTGCACAATGACAACTTGACCATACTTGTCAGTGGGGGAGTTAGATGCCATTGAATGAGCATATGTACTTTGTAGCTGTCACATTCAAAATGACTGAGCAAGTAGAGCAACAAATCCACATCCAATTTTGCATTAAGCATGAACATTCCTCCATGGAAACTATTTGGATGATTCAGAAGGTTGCAACAATGGGCAACTGGTGATTGGCAGCTTCATCACGACAACACACCTGCTCATGCACCACTGCTCGTGCAGAGTTTTTTTTGAAAAACATCAAATCACCCAGGTGATTCAGCCCCTCTACAGACCAGATATGGTAGCCTGCAACTTTTCCCAAAACTAAAATCACCTTTGAAAAGGAAGAGATTTCAGGCTGTGAATGAGATTTAGGAAAACACAACTAGGCAGCTGACTGTGATTCCAACAAAGGATTTTGCAGTGTTTTGAACAGTGGAAGAGATGCTGAGATATATGGCTGGATAACTTCTGGACTGACCTTATATATCATGAAACAATTTGACAAAAATGTAAAATATTTTTGCACATCATTAGCATAAATGATCATAGAACATTTGGTATTGATAAAATTTAGGAAGTCCTTTTAAACAAAGGCAAAAAGAAAAAAGTAACCGAAGCACTTCTTGTATAACCAGATGGCCAGGCATAGAAAATCAGTAGTATGTAAATAACAGCATTTCAAGGGCGCATAAAAAATGACTAGCTACTCGACATCCACTTTATACATAGATGATCCCATGTAGACAAGGTAAAAAATATGTACTTTTTATTGTGACTAATGCAGTCCCTGGAGCTGCTAGTGCCGTTTTGAAGTTCATTTATATAAAAGTACAAAAACAGATGTGTCAGGAACATCTGGATCCTATGCTAAAATCAACTATGAAATATAGTACATATGCAATTCAAAATGCACATAAAATAAAATGGAAAATATAGTCAACTGTTACATTACTGAAAAGTCAGCACTGTTATTCTCCATGTTGATGTATATAGCAAATATCTTCTCCTTAGTATTAGCAAACATCACAGAGAAAGCAATATATATTACTCTAGGCAGCCAATGACATTATAACAAATAATTTTGAAAAGAGTACATGAGCACATTTTGATATTGACATAAGTTTATTAGTGACAGTTTTCTCTATCCTAACAAAAGTTTAGCAAAATATTTGCTTCAAAATAACATTCCTGACATATTTCAGAGAGGTTTCCAGCCAAAACAGGTCATCCACAGCTAATTATATGGCTTTTGTCTTTGTGCATATATTATGATTGGCAAACTGCCAATGAACCTGTATAAATAATGAACAAAGTGATGAATTTAAAAATTCTAAACCACTGGACCAAGCTGCTGTCTTAACAGCAAAGTATTAACTTTCACACCTGATCCCCATTCAGATAATCCTGAAGTATCTTTATCACACTTATTTACATTGTCTGCTCTCAAATATTAACACTAGTAATATGGAAGAGGATTACATTGCTGGGAATAAAATAAAGATTAATTTGGCTGAAGAACTATTTGATTTAATAAAGTTCTATTTTTTTAATTGCTTCTAATATCATTCACTTTAACCTATCTCTTTAAATCATTTTCTCACAGCCCTCTATGTCTAGTTTATGTCTACTGGTTTATCCTACATTGAACTCCTCCACTTTTATAGTCAGAAGTCAGGTTGTCTCTTCCATTGTATCAAACCTAAAAGGAGCTAGTTCAGTGGTATGTTTGCATTGATTATTCAGATTCCTCCTTTAATGGACCATCTGGTCATGTCATAACTTGAGACAGAAACAACTATTCATTTTTCCTCTGTAACAATATCTCATGCATTTTAGATCATTAATTTACTCTATAGAGTTATTTTATTCCAAGACAAATAATCCTTCCCCAATTCTGTGTTTAAAATTCATTTAAAGATAGGTGTAGTAGTTTTCCAGTACATTAATTGTAGAAGTTAATTATTTGCCAAAAGTTATGTTACTTTTTTCTATTAAAAAAGAGTACATAAATATTGAAGGAATTTAATTTTTATAGTTTCTTGTATTATTCAAGAAAATCTCTCCCATTATTTAACCTTTACCGTATCTTGATCTTTTCTCTATGTATAATGAAACTTGAGATACATTTGACATTTATAGAATATTTGGTTTAGCTTTTCCTATAAATATTCACAATAGGTTTCAATTTTAAAAAATTTACTTTTAAGTAAACTTTAAAATTTAAAGGGCAAATAATTTTCAGTTAGAGGAGCATATTGCAAATATGAATTGTATACATCTTGCTTTTGTAACTTTTACTAAGGGTGACACACATATACTATAGTTCCCATCATTTAAAATTTTTATGTAATTAGTAGGGGATGCTGATAATATACAACATTTTCAAATTAAGGTGAAGCTGGGCTTTGAAATCTGTCCCATAATGGGACTACAACAGACTACCAGTGAATTGGAATTTGTATTTTAAACCAGCTGTTTATAATCAGTTTTCTTAAGAATCATTCAGGAAGCTTTGTCATAATATACACTTCTAGGTGTGCTCTCTGTAGATTTTGATTCAATATATCTGGCAATCTGCATTTTGATATAAATTACCAATTAATTCTTAATTAGACTGATACACATTTAAAGTCAACATTTAGGAATATATGGTTTTCTGAGATATTCAAATCAGTGGTCCTTTTTTAAATACACACACACACACACTTATTTGGTTTATTATTTCTTTTTATTTGCTTAAGTACTGTTATGGACTAAATGTTTACCCACAATTTTTTTTTCTATTGGAACTTAAACCCCTGTGTGGCTGTATTTAGAAATGGGGATTCTAAGACAATAATTAAGGTAGGGCTCTAATCTAATAGGATCATTATTCTTATAAGAAGAGGATCAGAAAGCTCACTCTCTCTCTTAGCATGCACTCACCTAGGAATGTCATGCGATGACCTAAATAGAAGACCATCTGCAAGCCAGAAAGAGAGTTCTCATCAGAAATCAGTTATGGTGGCACCTTAATCTTGGATTTTTAGCTTCCACAACTGTGAGAAAATAAATTTCAGAGTTTTTAAAATCACCCATTCTATGGTAGTTTATTTTGGTAGCTTGAGCAAACTAACACATTAGATAGTAATTTCTTTCATTCTTAATTTTTAAAATTATTGTATTTATAGTAAACCTCCTTATTTCTAAAAGGAATGCTTTCATTTTTTCCTTTACTTAGTAATTTCAGGGCTTAAACAAAACCAAAACAAAAGGGGAAAAGTATATCAGTCAGATGTCAGCCAAGAAAATAAAGTTACTAAGACAAAAGTGGCCAAAAGGTACAAGGCTATATGGAATATTTAAAGTTTCTAATAGAGTAAATCTAAAAGTTCTCATCACAAGGAAAAAATTAACTATTGAGATGATAGATGTTAATGAACTTATCGTGGTGATCATTTTGCAATATAATGTAAGTCATTCAGCTGTGTACACCTTAACTTACAGTGTTGTATGTTAATTATATCTCAGTAAAACTGGAAGAAAAAGTTATTAAGCACTATCTGATTTGTTATATGAATTAGGCTTAATTCAAATGAGCAAGGGGTGGGGAAAGTTTGAGGGAAAAAAGGTCTGAATTGAGGAAGTCAGTCAATCAGAGAAAAAAGTCTATATTGGTGCACAAATCAAAGCTGCAGGAAAATCCAAGGACATCTGCCTGCTGAAAAACAATGGGGAAGGGTCATCTCCCAGCAACATCTGTGCAAACAGGAATTTTCAATTCTTGAGAAACTTTAAAAAAACTTCTTCCAAACTTTATGGAAGTTTTACTCTTGCTCATCTATAATCTGAAGTCTAGGGAAGGGGATTTATGGAAACAACACTCTCAGCCTTAGCTAAATCAACATAATACAACCAGCACGAGAACCAACAAAGAACTCTGCAGTTCAGCATTCTCTTTAGGTAAAGGTTAGTTTTCTTCCTGACTCTACACAGTAAAATAGAGTGTGATAAAAAGGCACTGAAATGAGAGTCAGAAAAAATGGGGAATGATGCTATTTATCCCTCAAATAACTATATAGCACAATACAGGTCTTTCAACATTTTCAGAATAAACATTTTCTTATATGAAATGAGATTATTAAATTAATTGTGACTGAAATTCCTTCCTAGTCTAAAATTCTATTATTCCCTTTATTATTCTTCATTGTCTCTTTGTTGGCTATAACAAAGGAAATCTAAAAATGTGGTTAGCTATTGGAGTCTTTATATATTAAGGATGGCTGAGTCAATCAGACACAAAATGCATTGTTTATTCTTGCTCTTGTATATTACATGTTCTTCAATGCCTTACATTTCTCTGATTTATCCCAGGTAAGATTTGCTTTAGGAACTCTTTCAGGTTTGTGTTCTTTCTTCTTCAATATCTATGTTACCTTTGATTATGATATTTCATCAATATGCACCCAATTTGAGAAGTTGTATTTGTGGGAGACATTAAAGTGATGCTGAATTTAGAAAGTGATATTTTAATTATCAACATTGCTTTATTGGAATAAAACAGAGTATAATTTCTCTTAAAATATCATATTATATGAAATTGAAGGATGTTTTCTTATTAATGATTTTATCAAAAGAGATTATTGTTATGAGGGAGAATAAATTAATTCTCTTTTACAAATTAATCACATAATTTATGAAAATATTCCCTTTCAGGAAGGCGGAACTGCTTTGCCTCCTCTTGAGTACGGATTCTGCTTAGTAACTTACTTTGAAAGAGTAAATTATAAAAATGAGTCAGGGTAACTTTACAGGGAAGAAATCTGGCACACTGTGTTTCAAGCAGGTAAATATTGACATCATTTATGAACCCCATTCATAGCACATACTTCAGGTAATGTGATGAGCATGACACTTAACTTCTGTGGAATTCCCTACAGTTCCTATAACCCTCCTTTAAACCTCAGGAGAGAAATATCAGATAACCCCCCACTGAGTGACATTGTACAGAATACCTTACTTACCAGTACTCCTTAAAACTGTTAAGGTCATCAAAAACAGGGACATTCTGAGAAACATCACAAAGAAGCCTAAGGAGACATAATGATTAAATATAATCTGTCAGGATGAGATTCTGGAACAGAACAATAACATTAAGAAAAAAACTAGTGATATGTGAATAAATTGTAATATACAAAGTTTGGCTCTGGAGTTGTAACAAGTATACCGTGAATATATAAAATGTTAAATATAAAAATGAAGGTAATATGGGAACTCTGCCCTATCAACTTTTCTATAGATCTGAAACTAGTCTAGAATAATGTTTATGAAAATCATAGATTATTAGATTAAACATCATTATTTTATTTATTCATTCACTCAACAGACATTAAATACTTGCATTTAAACACTACCACACACACATCTAGATTTGATTCCCCCCAAAAGAGAAAAAAACCCTCATTGTTTGCTAATATTGGTACCATACTCTTTAATAGTAACAGTTACTTGGAGAGGATTATGGTTTTCCCTTTAGACAGAGCATGGGCTGAGCTGTTCACCAGTTTCCATCTAATCCATCCGTCTCATTTATTTTTTCTCTGTCCTCGAAGGCATTTACATTTGTAACTCACAACCTGAGTAGCGAGACAGTACGTTAAACTAAATTGGTATACAGTGTAATAAAAAATGTAAGAGTGTTTTTATATCATGTGAAGATAGAAGTAACTAATATTTTTCAAATTCCAATTGTTTAATTGTGTTGAATTATGCCTCACAGAAATATTCTCAGGTACGAATGGGAGCGTGGCAGAAAGAAATGTGAGAGTAGGGCAGATAGGCTGAGATGACAGCACTCTACACACTTGGTAAGCCAGTAAGTTGCTTACTCTCACTAACTAACAGTGCTTCTTCAACTTGGCTAATCACTAGAATTACCTGGGAATTTGTTAAAAACACTAATTCCCAGCGGCAGTGTCTTAAAGTGAGGCCTCATTGCCGGCAATATTAGCATCGCTAGGAATTTTTGAAAAACGCAAGTTCTTGAGCCCCACCCTAGATACGACTGAGATGTAAACTCTGGCGCTGGAACTCAGAAAGAGTCTCTGATTCCCAAAGCTATTCAGGCAATTCTAATTTCGGGCTGAAACTTAAGAATCACTTCCCAAAGTGTCTGATACAGTTATGTTAGCGGCACTGTTTTTATCTGGCGTTTACGAGGAGTGAGGGAGATACTGCCCATATAAAGATACGAATGTTGTGGAGAGATATGTGGCTCCATCATTCTACTCAACTCACGGATTGCAGTAAGTTTACCTTTGATGCAGAATAGTAGAAAACAAATAATCAAAGGACAAGAGAATATATCTACCTGCAGTGCTTATCACCCGAGGTTCATTCTAGATTACTACTTCTATGTCAACAACTTCTATGTTTTATTTAGACTACATTTTGAGAAATTATATGGTAAGTGGGAAGAAGTATTCACCCATTTCACATGTCATCTAAAGAGAGAATAGAAAAGGAATGTAGTTGGACAATTTTAAAAAGTTTTGAAAAATGTATATTTGAAATAATGTTCTGGCATTAATATATGTACCTTTTAAATTTATAAATATAATTATGTTGTATTTATTATAAGAAATTAATATATACTAGCCAGTAAAAATGATCATAAAGTCTGACCTATGAGCACTACACAAAATTAATTCCTCTTACTAATGAGTATAATTTTAGTAATGAAAAATTTCATTAACAAATTATGAGAGTTAATTTTAATTATTTTAAATATAATTGTAGTTTTTAATTTAAAATAGAGACTATTAAAAATCATTTGTATTCCTAAAAAATTTCATAATAAAAATATACACAAATTTAAATATATATATATTAAATTTAAATTAAGTCTGGTTACATGCTAGTTTTTTCTTGAATAGTTTAACTTATATTGATGGTTTTGGTCTATTCATTTTTATATTTGAGGTGAAAATAGATATTTGAAATACTACCACAAACAATTGTAATGGATGTTTCTGACAAGGACTCTTTGACGTACTGAAACGTGATGGTTGCAGTGGGCTTTTCATAGCTGTCTCCTACCTGCCATTTGAAAGGAGAGTTATACCACTTTACATTAAAAGGTACACAAGACACAAGAGAGAAAACAGGGAAAAGGAGACAACTTTCAGCTAATGAGGTCTAGTGTAACTCATTAATAAAAATTGAGACAGAGATATGACAATATTTTTTACTTAAAGCTAAATATGTGAGATAATCAGGTTGTCATTTGTAACACAAATGTTTGCTCAGCATGAAATTTAAATTGCACCAGGTATTTTTTTCCTAGCTTGTTTTCATAACCCCCGTCCACCATCCACCTTCATTTAGGATCAAAATAATTAAATTAATTATTTTGTTCTCTGTATTTGGTTGTTGTTGGGTTTTTTTGTTTGTTTTGGTGGTTAAACCTTGGTATATCTACTTTCCAATCAGAATATACTTTTAAAAAGTAATATGAAAAGTATCCTTTCCATGGGTTTATATTTAGGGAATAATAATAATTCCTATTTTCAAAATGAGAAATGCAGCTTAATTGAGAATTTAACTCTTTATGAAAGACAGACAATATCAGACAATGTGAACCCGGGTTACCAATCACTTCACATTCCGTATCTTTAGTGTCTTCTTTGACCCTAGTTTTCAAAGTTTTCTGAGTTTTTCTTTATTTCTCTCCTACCAATACTGAAGTCATTTTCATTCTACCTGTATTGATAAAGTTTCCCCACCCGCCTACTTTCGAGGTCTTTGTGATTGGCTTGTTAACAATGCCTAATAACAGAGAAGCTCTTTCGCGTTCATTTTTGCTTTCGTGTGGTTGTGAAGGTGAAAACCTGTGGGGCTGCAGCGCATCGACTCTGAGTAAGACTGATTTTCTCTTACTTCTTCACCCCAGGCGCAGCGCATAATTCCTCACGAGTGTCTTCTGTCACAGAGAAGCACCAAGACTCAAAAGAACTTGAAAAAAGGGTTAGATAGATGGCTTAGTGGATAAAACTCCTGACCCTTTACCTCAGAGAACATGGCTTAGATTCAAACTTCCAATGTAAGTGAAAAGAGATTTACCGAGTTACTGATATTCCCTGTGCAGAGGGTTTTAGAATTGAAACAAAATAGCTGTAACCACAAAAAAACAAAAATGTACACAAAATTCAAGACTAAATTTACTGGGAACACCACTAATCTCCAGAGCACATGGCTTTGGAATTTGAAATTAGGACTGTTCCATATCCTGAGTTATTATCAATTCAGCTTTTCAAAGAGTCATCTCTGAGCCCTTTTTAATGTCTTCAGCATCCATAGAAAATAAGACATTGTTAATTAAAACCACCATCTGTATTTATTTTAAAAGAAAATGACTATTTTGATAAATTTCAAGTGTGCCACTCATATATTAAATAAGTATTAATTAATATCTCAACTTCTTTAAAGATTCACTGAAAAAATTCAGCAAACTCAATAATTTATTGCAAATATGCAGTGATATTAAAGCAGTACCATAAAATTGATAATGTATTGTACTATATCAACCCATTTTTGGCATCCCTTTTTAATCTGCATAATTGTTTTTATTGTTTTAATGCATTATAATTTTTGAATTTTTGATTAGGTATAAATCATTATATCTATCCAGCTATTAGGTCACTTCAGTAGAGCTAATCTTTGTTTCCAATATGTTCCTATAAATCTTAATGCATTTTTTACATGGAATAATAATTGATTGTTTCCTCATCTAAAGCCATTGCTCCTAAGAGAGATTCATGTCATAAAGTTTCCAGTTATGTCTTACATCAAATACAACATTAGAAACTAGAAAGTTCTTAATTGATATTGAGGGAAAAACAAAAAAAAATGAGTGTTTAAGTCTGAAAATTTTAATTATTTTAGATAACTCAGGAGTTATAAAATTCTTTTCAAAATTGCACTGCTGCTTTGTAAACGAAGAACTAGTGTATCACTGCTGTAATTAAATAACTGAGGTCTGTAATGTGTATGTAGGAAAATCAGCTACACTATAGAATCTCTTTAGTGTTTTGTTTGCTTTCTTTGTTTGTTATAACACAGCATTAAAAATTATGTACACTAGAAAAATGGTCATAACTTTCTGCTAAGAAAGTACTTCTTATTTATATGTTGGAATTAATTATATATTATGAGTTCAAAATATTCTAAAACTTTTCACAATTCTTAGAGAACACTCTGGCTTCACTGCATTCTTTTATGTGCTTGAGGAACTCCAGTTGTCTGAACAAAACCATACTCTACTGTAGCTTTATCACGTTATAATACTGTAGTAAATCATTTGCATTTCTAATTCTTTATTTTTTTAAGAATTTGCTTTTTAATGTTATGTACCAATGCTTTTTACACAATTTCTATCTCTCTCTCATCTCTATTTCTATCTGTATCTACATCTATCTATCTCCATCTCCACCTCCATCCATCTTTAAATAAATTGGTACTTTTTCATGCCATCTGTCGAAATTCCAAATCTTGATTCTTCCCTGAAGATTTTTGGTTTTGCAGATTTCCTGTGGTTATTGAATAGGGGTCAGGATGTAACCAAATGCAGTCTAGCTGCCTGCTTCTTTGAAAGCCAATATCCAGGAGAAAGGTGCTGGTGTAAAGGAAAGAGGTTTCCTTTCCGGTGTCAGCAACCTGATAAGATAAGGGACTTTTGCCTCAAAGCTTTATCTTAATATCTCTGGTCAAGTCAGTGATTCTTACAGGGAGTTGGTGGGAATTTGGGAAAGGGGAAACTCCTAGGTGGGGTGCAGACTTGCCATTTCTCTTGGGAGTTAGGGGAGAGGGAGGGGACTGGCAGGGGAGTCACACAACTTCTTCCAAGCTCACTTGCTTCATTCCAGTGTTCTCTAATTGGATTATCATTTCCCCCTTCCTTGACACCTGTGGTTCATGGCCAGCACCAGTATATCTCACAATTGCAAGAAGAACTGAAGCACAGGCCTGACACAACTTTGATTACTAGATGGGAGACACTATATTATGAGTACAACCTAACACCTTAGTGCAAACAGAGGTTTTATAAGGAGGGAGGAGAGGGAAAGTGGAACAGAGATCAAAGGGGAGGGGTTGTGACCATGCAGGCAGTGCCCTTGCTGGTCTCCATATGGATCTTTATGGTCAGTGTCCTTGAATCAGTGGGAGTCCAAGGTCAGACTGTTTATTAGGTTCACACAGGAACTGAACCTGTTAATTCTAGTAAAGTATATTTAGAAAAGAAACTTTTAACCTGTAAACTCTAACTTTGAGAGAAAAATCAGTTTGGAGCGAGAAGCTGGTTTTAATATTTGCTAAGATTAATATGGGTAACTTTATATAAGTATAATGTATTAATTCTCCCTTACAGAGATGCACTGTCCAGGCCCTCTTTTCAGAATCAGATCATTCCCCCTACCTCCTGAAAGTGTGTTTGCTGCTAATGACTGTCAAGAACTGTCAAAGGTTTGAGATTTCACTCTACTTGCAAGCTACAAAGTTAGCCCACCACAGATTCATGGAGGCTAGTAAAAGACACAAGATTCCTGAGTCAGTTATAATGGACTCGGTATTAGGACAATCACTGTAATCAATATACTAACATCATTTCTCCACGTGTGACTTAATCAGTGGAAGAAGATATGCATACCTGTGTTGTGTTGCATTACATAAGATAAACCCTTAACTAATAGAATGTGAATTTTGTATAATAAGCAGTAGCATGCCTGTCCTTTGCTCTAGCTGGAGTCATTATCTTTATTATACTGAACAGTAAGCATCCCTATTATTTGCTTCAGAGGGAGACATCATCTCTGTCTTCCAAGGATCTTCATTATAGAAACATACTTGAAAAGATAGGAACAAAGAGGAGTAGTGTCTCACTCACAAAATATGCAGAATTATCAAAGACCAATAAAAGGTTGAATTGCACAGGGTTAAAAATAACTGCTTCACACAACCTTACTCTTCTACCAGGAACAGCTGGCATATAAAATGTGGTTGATGTAGGAATTCAAAGACGAAGTTCTCTTTTTTCAATTGGACCGACTCTGCTGGGATCCCTGTAGGATTTTCTGAAGCCTCAGTTGCTCTTGTACGATGTTAAACTTTTCCCTCTGCCTAATCCTGAGTCCATCAATCCATTACACCTTTTCCCCAGACAGTACTCCCCTCATTATGTTCCAGCATAAAAATGTCCATTTCAAAATGTGTTTTCTACCTAAGAAATTCCTCACACTGATGTCCTTGAATTATCTCTACCCTACCAACCATGGCTGTTAGATTCTTACCAGGGAGCATAGAGAGCATTAAGCTTCCTCAGAAATGGTGTTTGAACTTGAATTATATCAGGGGAAAAAAAAATCTGTATTTTGTTTTAAGAGCAGTTTTAGGTTTGGAAGGTACAGAGATATTCCATAAAATCCAAATTCATATGGGTATAGCCTCTCTCATTTTTAACATTCCCTACCACACCAGTATGTCACAATTGAAGCTCCTTTAGCACATCATTCTAACCCAAAATCTATAGATTAAATCAGGTTTTAACTCTTGGTGTTGTACATTCTATTTGTTTGGACAAATTTATAATGACATGTATCCATCATTATTGTATCAGACAAAGTATTTTCACTGCCTTAAAATCACCAGTGCTTCGTCAATTCATTCCCTCCCTCCTCTGTCCTTGGTAACCACTGATCTTTTCAGTGTCTATACATTTTTCCTTTTCCAGAATGACATATAGTTGGAATCATATAGTAAGTAGCTTTTTCAGATTGGCTTCCTTCCCTTAGTAATATGCATATGGGTACTCCATGGCTTTTCATAGCTTGACTGAACTCATTTTTAAAAATATTTTATTTATTTATTTTTAGAGAAAGGGGAAGGGAAGGAGAGAGGGAGAGAAACATTAATGTGTGGTTGCCTCTCGAGCACCCCCTACTGGGGAACCTGGCCTACAACCCAAGCATGTGACCTGACTAGGAATCTAACTGGCAACCATTTGGTTCACAGGCCAGCACTCAGTCCACTGAGCCACACCACCCAGGGCCAAATTCATTTCTTATTAGCCATGCATAGTAATCCATTTTCTGGATATACTGCATTTTATTTATTTACCTAAAGGACATCTTGAATGTTTCCACTTTATGACAATTATGAATAAAGTTGCTATAAACATTCACATGCAAGATTTTGTGAGGACGTAAGTTTTAAATTCCTTTATGTAAATACCAAAGGGCATGGTTTCTGGATTATATGGAAAGAGTATGTTTAATTTTATAAGAAACCACCAAACTAACTTCCAACGCTGCTGTACCATTTTGCATTCCCATCAGTAATGAATGAGAGTTCCTGTTGGTTGGTGTTCTTTCTTTCCAGCATTTGGTGGTGTCAGTGTTCTGGATTTTGGCCATTCTAAAGGGGTATAGTGCTATCTTGTTGTTTTCAGTTGTACTTCCCGAAATGACACATGATGTAGAACATATTTTCCTTTGCAATTTGCCATTAGTATATCTTCTTTGGTGAGGTGTTTATTTAAGTCTTTGGCCCATTTTTATTTATTTTTTTAAGTAATTAAAAAAATTTATACCACATTTTTTTATTGTTCTTCAAGTACAGTTGTCTCCATTTTTTCCCCTCCACTCCCCCTCACCTCAGCCATCCCCTCTTCCCACCCTAGATCCTACCCCCCTTTGGTTTTATCCATGTGTCCGTTACACATGTTTCTGAAAACCCTTCCTGCATTTCCCCCCATTATCCCCTTCCACCTCCCCTCTGGCTTAAGAACAAAATTAAGTTTGTTCTTAATTTCAGTGCCTCTGGTTAATTTTGTTTGCTGGTTTGTTTTGTTGATTAGGTTCCACTTATAGGTGAGATCTTTGGTCCATTTTTAAACAAGTTGTTTGTTTTCCTATTATTAAGAGTTTTTATTTTTAAATATTATGGATAGCAGTTTTTATCAGATATGTCTTTTGCATATATTTTCTCCCAGTCTGAGGGTTGTATTGGGTTGGCCAAAAAGTTTATTATTTTTCTCATATGATGGCTCTAGTAGCGCTTAGTTATCTTTAACTTTATTTGAAACAATTGTGTTAGATTGTACTGTGACACCTGTCATATAAGCATGTATTAAATAAACTTATCAAAATTGGTGAAATTTTGTGCCACCATTTTAATATTAAAGATAGAAAAATATGCAATATTTTTGGCATATATGCTTTATTATTTTAAGAGGTAAAAACAACTGAAATGCAAAAAATTATTTGTGCAGTATATGGAGGTGCAGTGACTGATCAAATATGTCAAAAGTAGTTTGTGAAGTTTCTTGATACTATTGACATTTTGGCCAAATAATTTTTTTGCTGTGGGGCTCTTATGCATTGGAAGATGATTAGCAGCACCCTTGGCCTCTAGAAGCCAGCAATGAGAGATAGCCAATATACTCAAAATATCCAAATCAATAAAGTTATTAGTGAAAATGAAAAATATGCCTTTTATTTTACAGAACAAATTTAATGGACTTTTTGGTCAACCCATTATCTTTCACTCTCTCAACAGTGTCTTTCACAGAGCACAAATTTGTAATTTAAATGAAATGCAGTTTATCAATTTTTTCTCATGAATCATGTCTTTGATATCATATCTTAAAAGTAATCTCCAAATTCAAGATCATCTAGATTTTCTTATATGTTATATTCTAGTAGTTTTATAGTTTTGTGTTTTACATTTATACATGTGATCCATTTTGAGTTATTTTTTATGCAGAATGTAAGGTCTGTATGTAGATTCTTTTTTTTTTGAATGCAGATATCTAGTTTTTCCAGCATCATTTATTAAAAAGACTCCTTGTCTTAAATTATATTTTATTGATTATGCTATTAGAATTTTCCTGATTTTCCCCCTTTGCTCCCCTCCACCCAGCACCCCCCACTACCTCAGGCAATCCCCCCACCATTGTTCATGTCCATCGGTCATTGTACAGGTTCTTTGCTCCATTTCCTGTACTGTACTTTACATCCCCATGGCTATTCTGTAACTACCCATTTGTATTTCCTAATCCCCATACTTCTTCATCCATTATCCCCCTCCCTTGCCCATTTGTCAACCATCTGGTAACTAACTTCTTTTCTTTTGCTACTTTTAAGAGTCTCTCTTTATCTTTAACCTTTGGCCTTTTAATTATGATTTGTCATGGAGTGGGCCTCTTTGCATCCATCATAATTGGGCCTCTCTGTGCTTCCTGAATTTGTACATTTATTTTACTCACCCAATTAGGGAAGTTTTCTTTCACTATTTTTTCAGACAGATTTTCAATTTCTTGGTTTTCCTATTCTCCCTCTGACACCCCTATGATGCAAATGTTGGACTTCCTGAAGTTGTCCCAGAGGCTATTTATACTATCCTCATTTTTTGGATTCTTTTTTCTTGTTCTGTGTGGTTGTTTTGCTTCCTTATGTTCCAAATCATTGATTTGATTCTTGTTTTCATTCACTCTACTGTTGTTCCCCAGTAAATTGTTCTTTATTTCAATTAGTGTATTCTTTGTTTTTGACAGGGTCTTTTTTATGCTGCTGAGGTCTTCACTAAGTTCCTTGAGCACCCTCGTAAACAATGTTTTGAACTATGCATATGATAGATTACTTATCTCCATTTCGTTTAGCTGTTTTCTGAAGTTTTGATCTGTTCTTTAATTTGGGCCATGCTTCTTTGTCTCCTTGTTTTGGCAGCCTCCCTGTGTTTATTTCTATTTATTAGGTAGAGCTGCTTTGACTCTGTTTCTTGGTAGAGTGGCCTAATGTAGTAGATGTTCTGTAGGGTTCAGTGGCACAGTCTCCTCTATCACCCAAGCTGGGTACTAGAGGTGTGTCCTTCATGTG
The DNA here is from genome assembly GCF_022682495.2 of Desmodus rotundus. Classification (NCBI taxonomy): domain Eukaryota; kingdom Metazoa; phylum Chordata; class Mammalia; order Chiroptera; family Phyllostomidae; genus Desmodus; species Desmodus rotundus. Next base: position 68,481,397 of record NC_071388.1, on the reverse strand, counting down.
AGCTGAGTACACCCTGCTCTTGAAGTTGAGCCTTGGTTGTTGTTGGAAAATCAAGGAAGGGGATTTGGCCAGGCCAGTCAGATGCAAGACTGGCTGTGACCACTGCTCAGCAGCCTCTGCCCTCTGCGGAGGATCAACTTTGCACGGCAGGGTGGTGGTGCTCCATCGTGGTCTCTAGCTGTCCACCGAGTTTCCTTGGGGTTTCTTAGGTGGTGCAGGCCAACGTCCCCCCACACCTGTGTTCTGCCCAGGGCACCCTGCCTGAGCTGTAAAGCAATCTGTGCTGTTACATGGGCTGTACTTGGAGATTCCCAGGTGAAGGCAAGCTGTGAATCTAATTTGGCTGCTTCTAGGGCTTACTGAAGGCAGCAGTTGCTTGTTTGATAGGATTTAGGAGCCAAGACAAGCCATTCTTATGTAAAAGAAGCTTCAGTGGTCCCATAAGTTGGGTTCTGCAGAGCTTCTGGGGATCTCCAAGGTGGGTCAAACAGTGTTAGCCATATTGATGCCGTCTCAGATATGGCACAGCTTGCTGACTCTGTGGAAGGAGGGTTTATCAAAGGGACCATGACCTCTGCTCACCCTAATGCCACACAATTCATTTTCTCCCTGTGTACCACTGGTGCCTTTCAAGCTGTTATCCTGGTGCTGAAGCTCAGAGGGAGTGAGTCTGAGTAGGTGAGTCTGTGTGTGGCTTCTTTAAGAGGAACCGCTTGGGGATCCAGCAGTTTCTTCTACCCTCCCAATCCTTGCTGGGTTTTGCAGTGAGAAGTTTTGGGGACTTATATTCCTGGCACTGGAATCCTGGGCTGGGGGGTCTGGTGTGTGTTTGTGACTCCTTGCTCCTGAGATATTCCTCCTGAATTTTTATCCACGTGGGTGTTGGACCAGCCTGTTCCATTTCTGTGCTCCTTACCAGTCTGGATGGATGTGGTTTCTTTAATCCTATAGTTGTATCACTTCCATTCAATTTGATTTTGTGGTTGTCAGACTTCCATTCAGCTTGATTTCTGATGTTTCTGAGTGATCCTTGTTCAATATTTTAGTTGTAATTTTGATGTGGTTGTGCGAAGAGGTAAGCCATGTCTACCTACACTGCCCTCTTGACTGGAATTCTTGAAGAGACTCTCTTTGCTTCATTGTATTGCCTTTGTTCCTTTGCCCAAGGTCAGCTGATTATACTTATGTGGGTCCATTTCTGGGTTCTCAATCTGTTCCATTAATCTATTTGTCCATTCTTTCACTATTGCCACACTGTCTTGATTACTGTAGCTTTGTAGTAAGTCTCAAATTTGGGTAGAACAAGTCCTCCACTTTTATTTTTCAATATTGTGTTGGCTAACCTGGGTCTTTTGCCTCTTCATACTAACCTGAAAATGTGTTTATCATAATGTATACATTTATTTTCTGGAATTTTGATTAGAATTTTATTGACTCTAGCTCAAGTTGGGAAGACCTTACATCTTGATATATTAAGCCTTCCTATCCGTGGACATAAAATATCTTTCCATGTATTTAGTTCTTTAGTAACTTTAAACATATCTTATAGTTTTTCTCAATTTGCTATTGCACTTATTTTGTTCAATTTATATCTAAGTATTTTATTTTGAGACATGCTAATGTAAATTTTTCTGTGCTTTTAATGTCAGATTCTACTTCTTAATTACTTGTGTACAATAAAATGAATGACTTTTATATATTAATCTTTTATCCTGCAAAAGTACTATAATTTCTTTTTAAAGTATCTTTTATTGATTATGCTCTTATAGTTGTCCCATTTTTTTTCTTCCCTCTATCTCTCTCCACCCTGTGCTCCCCTCCCTCTGGAATTCTCCTTCCTTAGTTCATGCCCTTGGGTCATACGTATAAGTTTTTTTGCTTCTCCATTTCCCATACTATTGTTAACCTCTCCCTGTCTATTTTGTACCTACCAGTTATGCTTCTTATTCCCTGTACCTTTTCCTGCCTTCTCCTCCTTCCCCTTCCCTGCTGATAACCCTCCATATGGTCTCCATTTCTGTGATTCTTTTCCTGTTCTAGTTGTTTGCTTGGTTTGTTTTTGTTTTTGTTTTAAAGTTCAGTTGTTGATAGTAGTGAGTTTGGAAATATCCAGTACTTTGTTGATTTTTTCTGATTTTATACAGTCAATCATATCACCTGAAAACAAAGACTGTTTCATTTTGTTTTTCCCAGTCAGTACACCTTTTCCCTCCTCTCCCCTTCTCTCACCCCTCCTACTTGATCCTTGCCTCTTCTCTCAGCTTGTCTTGTTCTGTCTTATTTAATTAGCTAGGGCTTTCAGTATGATGTTGAATAGGAGTGGTGAAAGGAGGCATCCTTGCTGTGTTCCAGTTCTTAGTGGAAATGCTTATAATGTCTCATGATAAAGTATGATGTTAGTTGTCAGATTTTGTAGATATTATTTGCCAAAGATAGTCTCCCCCTATTCTTTCTTTACTGCAGGTCTTAATTATGAATGGTTGTTGGATTTTGTCAAATGATTTTTTGGTTTCTATCCATGTGATCGTGTAATTATTCTTCTTTAGATTGTTTATGTAGAGGACTACATTCACTGATTTTTTAACGTTTCCCAGACTTGAATACCTGGGATAAGTACCACTTGGTCATATGTATAATTGTTTTTATACATTGTTAAATTTAGTTTGCAAATATTTTATTGAGCATTTTTGCATCTATGCCAATAAAAGGTATTAGTTTATAGCTTTTTATTCCGTTCTTGCTTTCTTTTTTTTTTTGGAAATGTGTCTGGTTTTGGTATTTGAGTGATGCTACACTGATAGAATAAGTTAGAGAATGCTCCCTTTGCTTTTATACTCTGAAAGATATTGTAGTGAATTTATACTCTGAAAGATATTGTAGTGAATTTATATAATTTTATTCTTAAATGTTTGGTAGAATTCACTGGTAAAACTGTCTGAGCCTGGTGTGTTTTGTTTTAGAAGGTTGTTAATTGTCAATTTAATTTCTTCAAGAAATAAAAACCTATTTAGATTATCTATTTCTTCTCTTGTGAGGTTTGGGAGATTGTGTTTATCAAGGAATAGGTCCATTATATTTAAGTTATTAACTATGAGGGCATAGAATTGTGCTTAGTAATCCCTTATTATTCTTTTAATGGGACCCACAGTGATGTCCCCTTTTTCATTTCTGTTGTAGTAATTTATGCTCTTTATTTAATCAATATTTATTTTTTGGTTAGCATGGATAGAGGCTTATCAATTTTATTGAAGTTTTCAAGCTTTGGTTTCACTGATTTTCTCTACTTATTTTCTGTTTTGAGTATCATTGATTTATGTTCCTTCATCATTCGCTTTATTCTGCTTACTTTGGACTTAACTCATCCCTATCTTTTCTAGTTTCCTAAGGTGGAAATTTAGATTATTGATTTCAGATCTTTCTTCTTTTGTAATTCAATGCAAATTTGCTTTCAATGCTACAAATCTTCCCCAAACACTACTTTGATTGTACCTTATGAAATTTTATAAGTTATATCTTTATAGTTCCAAATATATTTGAAATTTTCTTAATGTTTCTACTGTGACCATATGCTATCTAGAAGTGAGTTGTTTAATGTCTATGTAGTTTGGGATTTTCCAGTTACCTTTTTGTTTTAATTTTATTGTTATCTAAGAGCATTGTATAATTTCTATTACTTTAAATTTTTAAAGTGTACATATGGTACAGAATGCGGTATATCTTGGTGGATTTTCCATGTGATCTTGAAAAGAATGTATATTCCACTATTGTATGAAATAGACTATTGATGTCAATTATATCTAGTTCATTGATGATGTTGTTGAATTATTCTACTTACTGATTTTCTGCCTGCTGGATCTTTCCATTTAGGAAAAAGGGGTGTTGAAGTCTCCAGCTGTAATAGTGGTTTCATCTACATCCCCTTCCAGTTTTTGCCTCATGTAGTTGGATATTCTGTTGTTAGGCATATACATTTTAAGAACTGTTATGTCTTCTTGGAGAATTAACCCTTTTATCATTATGTAATACCCTGCTTATATTTGATATTTTTGCTTCTTTTAAATAACCACTCATACGTTTTCATAGCTGACCCTGATTAGTGTTAGTATAGTTAACTTTATTTATCCTATTACTTTTAATATATATGTATCTTTATATATGAAGTAGGTTTCTTGTAAACAACATGTATTTGAGTATTGTTTCTTAATCACCTCTGACATTCTCTATCTTTTAATTAGTGCATTGTACATTGATAAATCAAAGTATTTAGTGCTATACTTGTATTAATATTTACTATATTTGTCATTGTTTTGTATTTGTCACCTTTGCTCTTTATGATTGTTCTTCTTGTCCATTCCTTTTGTATATTTCATTGAGCATTTCAAATGATTCCATTTCATCTTCTTTCATAGTTGACAATTATATTTCTTTCTTTATTTTTTAGTAGCTTCTCTAGATTCTGCAAATGCATTTGCAAATGTTCCAAGTCCACTTTAATGGAATCATTAAATAACACTATAATGCTTCACAGGTGCTTTATAATAGCAAAATAACCCTAATTCTTTCCTCCCAATCTTTACAGCATTGTTGTTACACATTTTACTGATATATGAGCACATAGGTAAACATAAATATATATTAATTATATATATACGTATATAATTGAATAATCTTTGCTATTATAATTTTAAACTGTTATCTCTTAGGTGAATTAAAAATAAGACAAGGTCTTTATTTTACTTTCATTTATTCTTTTTTTAGATGCTCTTCCATTCTTTATGTATCTGACTTTCTGACCTATTATTTCCCTTTAATCTAAAGGACTTCTTTTAATATTTTTTACAAAAGAGGTCTCCTTGGAAAAGTTTCATTAATTTTTGTTCATCTGAGAAAATCGTTATTTCTCCTTCACTTTTGAAGGGTACAGAATTCTAGGTTGGTGTTTTTCTCTTTCATTGCTTAAAATATTTCACTCCATTTGTTTGTTTGTTTATTTGTTTGTTTACATGGTTTCTAAGTGTAAGTCTTCTGAAAAATCCCAACTTTGTTATTCTTTAGGTGCTTCCCCATTAATTCTTTTAGAATTTTTTACTTGATTTTCTGTGGTCTGACATTTATGTGCTTAGGTATAGGTTTTGGGGGCATTTCTGAGTTTCTTGGATATGTGGTTTTATATCTGATCTTTGGAGAAATTCTCAATCATTATTATTTCAAGCATTCTTCTGTTCCTCTCTTCCTTTCTTCTATTGCTGGTATTCCTGTAACAACTGTGTTATATAATTTGTTGCTGTACTACTGTTCCTAAATATTCTTTTCTATTTTTCTTTTTTGGTGAACATGTGTGCTTTGAGTTTAGTGTTGGAGGCTTCTATCGCTATATCCTCAAGCTCAGAAATTGAGGGAAAAATGTTTAGATTTCTCCTCAAGCCTGTAATTAAATGTGGTAGGAATGTTGGTGATATCCCACCATTACCAGCTCTCCTCCACCAAATGTTTATTCTTCCCGTTTAAGAAAATGTTGTTCCTCGTGAATATTAATGATGAGATACTGTAATATAAGTGTATATTAATTGTAAATAAAAGATGTATAATACATGTTGCCTTACTCTAAGGAGATATTTTAAAACTCTGTTTTCCAAAAATATTTCATTTTAAAGTCCAAATTATTTTTCTAGGAAAGTCATACCTAACTGCAATTATGTGACAACTCTAGTGCATAAATAACTAACTTTTGACAAATTTACCTTTTATAAATCATTTTATATGATATTCTAAAATAATTTTTAAATCAAGTTTTAAAGATGTGCACTTATATACATATACTCTTTAATAATTGAGTGCTTTAAAGTGTTCAGCTGAAGTCCCATCTGGCTATAAACTGCTAGTGGGTATTCATTAAGCATACAAAGATAAAACATTTATAATTTTACATTTTTGACTTATAGAATACATATGCATTATGCATATGAAAAGGAAAGGTTTTATCTCAGTAGAGTCCCTAAAAGGGAAAAAACCACAATGATATGAAGTACATAAGTTTTCCAACTCTCCACAATCAAATTTATAGTATGTCATGTTTATCATGTACGAGAATATTGGGAGCCCCGTATGTCAACGATATTATCCATGTGTTTCAGCATCAGAAGAAAATCTGTGGAGTATGAACAAGTAACTAGTAAAACTGTCTGTATTTAATGACTTTACACATAATACTGGACACATTTCCAACTTAAAAACTGTGTTGGCTGATATTGCCACTATCACTGTCACTATGGCAATAGTCACTTTAAAATGATTTAAAATAAGGACCAGAAAAAAAGTAATCCTCCAACATGTGAAACATAAATTGCAAAAGTCTTGTGCTGCTTTATTGAGAAAAAATATTTAGAGATAAAATAGTTTTCTAAAATTAGACCTAACACAATTTTGACCACTTTAAATTCAGTCGTATCAAATATATGAAAATTTTAACACTTGGTGTTCAGAAGCATGGTATGGATTAAACATATGTAACATTATCTTTTAAGTATAGGAGGAGCTTTATCCATAAATTGGCTCTATCCTATTATTTAGACAATACTGTTTTTTCAGAGACAATAGAACAAACCTACAAGTCATGTAGCTGAAACATGCAGAGAGGAAAATGTGCTGCAAATTTCACCTAGAACCAAAGTTTCTCCCCACACCCTCCCTTTCACTGGAACCAAAAGCCAGGATATGACTGCACCCTGAAAGCTGATGCCCTTTTAGAAGGGAAAGATCCAGTGCTGAAACCCATTAAATGCTACCCCAAACTATTGATCAAAGAGAGATTTCAGTCTTGCCTCCTGACTCCTTGTCAGTTGACTTCACAATAAAGCTTTTTCTTTTCTCAAAAGCCAGTGTCGTGGCATTTATTAATCAATGATTAAAGAAAACAAGTTAAACACACTTATTTCAAGGGGCAAACAGTTTCAGAGAACTGCAAAATGGGGCCACATAGTCAGTCTCATGTGGGATGAGAAGGAACAGGGAAGTGTAGAGCTGGAGTTGGTTTGGCATTTGGGGAGCGGCAGACGAGATATACATTGTTTCTGTTGAGGAAGAGCAGTTACAGGGACTTAAGTCTGGGGTTGCTGACCTGTCATCCAGTGCAGGAGTGGTTCCATGTTGGACTTAAAAAAACTATGTCAATATATTTGTAAAAATGTATTCAGTACTTTGTTATATATTTTTAAAAGTACCTAACCTCTTCAGAGTAAATGTGTAGCAATTTCTAAAGTGGAACAAGTACGTGTAAAGTTAAGCAATGCATTGCTGTAAAAAATAAGGAAACATTTAAGAAGTGATGTAAGATACAATAGAACAGAAATAGACCAGAGGATTTTTTTCTTCAGAAAAAAAACTTTCCATTGAAAAAACACTTAAAAAATAATATAATTTCAATGTCTCCAAGTAACCAGAGGGAAGGTGGGAGGGGATAATGCGGGCAAGGGTTTTCAGGAACAACTATAAAGAACACATGGACAAAACCAAGGAGCAGGGTGGAAGCAAGAGAGGGAGGTGGATTTGGCTTGGGGGGGTCTAGTGGGGGGTAAATGCAGACAACTGTAATTGAGCACAATAAAATATTTTTTAAAATAAAATAAAATAAAAATATAGACAAAATTTACATTCAGAAAGTGAGATTGTTTTTCTGCCTCATAACTGATTATCCTTTTCACAGTTATTAGAATACCCACTTAGAGTTTTTCCATGTTTGCATTGTTTTTATATTGTTAATACATTTATATTACATTTTTACTTCTGCACTATTTATACAATTGAAATATATATTCTTTTTTATTTTTAAATGTATAACCTTTTCTTTAACCTTTCTTGATCATATTTAGTATTACATATTGTAATTGAGATAAATTAACAGCTTACTTAAAGTATAACAATGAAGGTTAATACATTTGCTATTAAAATTTTCTATATGTTTTCACAATTTTTCCATATATGTGAATGAGAAAGATGTGTGGAGTTAATTAACTTAGACAATTGAAGACAAAGTGGAATAAAATGTTAATTATATTTAACTAGTTTTTTCTATTGTAATTATTTTCATTATCTTTTATGATTTTGGATTTTACGCCTCATGTTGAGACAGAGATAAATATCGTTTATGGTTACCCAATATCCTTTTCCATTACTTTTCTTATTTTTTCTCTTAAACAGAACAAGCTTTATATAGTACAAATCTTCTTGTAAGGTCACAAGTGGCAACCAGAGTATAGATCTAGAAAGAAAAATTACAACAAAAAAGCACGGTGTGTATGTATGTATGTAACCGTATATGTGTGTGTCTGTACATGCATACATTTATATGAAAGATTCAATAGAACCAGGGAATAGAATATTTTATTACCGCATTGAAAATTATGCATAAACTATGAATGTCTATTCATTTTTTTATTATGCATAGCACAAGGATTATAAATTGGTTGACATTTTAACATGCAGGAATTGTTTGCTTGTGATTAATTCTTAGATTTTACAAAAGCTTATTTTGCCATTATATAAACCACTCCTTTGAATCAAAATGTACTCAAAGCATGTATGCATTAAAAAAATGATCGAGAGAAATTATCTGGTCAAAATTATTTTGGTGCATGGAAAAAAAAGCACTAGCACTTAATGAACAAATGTCTTAAAAACACATCAGATTAAATATGATGGATTAGTACTTAAATTCTTTTTCAGCCTGTGTCCCATGCTGAGTTATAAAAAATTAAGAATCATATATATATATACCTTTATATATACATATATAACTTCTCAAATCATTCTTGAGTTATTGTTTAATTGTTCCTTTAACAAGCAGTAAGAAAAGCAAATAATTAAAAGAACATAGAATTTGAAAAACTGTCTTATCCTAAAGATTATAATTTAGAAAAAAATTTTGAGAAGTCCACAATGCATGTTACCTATGCTATTTTATTTTCTCTTGATTCATTATACTAGTATATTAACTTTAAAAAAAATACATAATATCCTCTTATTTTCTTGATGCTATTTACATTAAGAAAATGAGTAGGTGTTTAATGAAAAGAAGGCAGGTCAGTGCTAAATAGTAATTATCTAGTTAGTAGAATAATAATACTTGATAGTTGTTTTCTGCAAATAGTGTTGAATGGAAATAACACTTCAAGTGATGAACGGAACTGTATGTATGACACTAGGATAGTATACGAGTAACTTATGGTATAGTAATACTCTAATATTTCATAATCAAAAATTGCATAGACAGCATATTAAGAAAATAATTATGGTCCATAAAATGCCAACAGACATCTAAATTTTAAAATTTTTATTAAAAAGTAGTTCGTAAATAAAATAATTTTTCAATCCTTATTTTATATCCCAGATTCTTTTACCTTATAATGTTTTAGAGAATTGCATAACTGGAACTAAATTAAAGGAAAGTCCCTATCAAGGGAAGACCTATATTAAAATAATAAAAAAGTGTTAAACTATGTAAGACATGAAAAAGGAGCCATTTTGCCTATTGAACTTAAACTTTATTCATAAATCAACTGTTTATAATTTATTAAATGCTTATACAACATGAAGTAAATATCATTTTTATAAATGATGATTAAAACTTCTTACAAAATTATCATGGCATGCATACAAACTTCCAACATCACTTTTAATCATTTAACAAAATGGATTAAGATAAACATATATAAGGGTAAAATATTATTCACACATCAGCTTTGGAATGGTAGAAGTCATAATATTAACTTTGAAAAACTTTCACCAGCAAAAAAGCAATGACATGAGTTTGAACCTGTGCACATAAATGGGTCCACGTACTAAACCTGACAAGCTCCAGGGAGGCTTGCACGGTGGTCCCCACAAACTCGGAGACCTAGAGTAACTGTGTAAGACGGTCTGAGATTAAAGCTTCCTAACTAAAATGGAGTCATGGTGGGGAGTCATATCCTAGGCCAGAATCGTCCTTGACAAAAGTCAATCTTTACCTTAACTGAGCCTGTCTACTGTCTTTTTGCATTTATGATAAAGCACCTTTGGAATTTTCTTTTTCCAGACCCCTCAGGGCAAAATCTCCCCTGTGATCAAAATCTCCAGAACTTGAGACCACAGAACTCCTCATTGTTATCTCGTTCCCCAACACACCATCTCTATGTGCTGTGTTAATTATTACCTATCCTGTACCCAACCATATAAAAGAAATATTTACCACTTCATTTTACTTTTTATTCAGTCATAGAGAACTCCCACTTTAGTTTCTCCCTCCTCCCTAATCTACCACCTATAGATTTCATGTAATCTCCTAATGTCTTCCCCTTTGATTCTGACATATAAAATAAGTGGTAAACTGTTATTTTCCAAAGCATTTTCTTAATGTACTAAGATTTTGCTTACTGGTGATTGTCATTAGTTTGGCTCAAAAAATTTGTAACAATGCTGTACAGATTTGGACATTTCTTACATCAACAAAGGAAACATCCCAGACACAAGAGTCTTCCAGAAAAAATAGTTAGAGAATATCCTAGCAAAATCATCACAAACCCCTTAATTTGGGGAGTTAAGAGTTGGGCAGTATTTGGCCATATCAGATAAATGAGCCCAGTTAAGAAAAGTCATTTTTGTCTCAGTGATCATCTTCATTCCGGGTAGCAGAATGGGAATGGGGAGAGACGATGTAGAAACAGAAAGGTAAGTCTGGGGTCACAGAGAGTTTCTCTAACTTAAAATCTTATATACCTGACAGGTTTTACATTAATGCATTTGCGAAGTCAGTGAAATAGATAATTGGTACATTGATATCTTATACAATTGATCCACCAAAAGAAAAATTAAATCTTTAGAAAAGCTCATTTAAAGAAAAGATAAAAACATATATAAACAGTCAATCTATTGATGTGTATTGATGGGAAGTATAACTGATTTTAACATTTGATAAAGTGTATATTTTAATTTTATATGAACTCTTGCTGATCATTTTCAAAAGTGTAAATACTCAACTCAAAATATATGTAAAGAGAGAAGTCCAAATAGGTTTAATTCATTTCTCTGATGAATGTATACATTTGTTATGTAAATTCAACAGAATATATTTTTTACTATTTTATTTATTTATTTTTAGAGAGGGGGAAGGGAAGGGGAAAGAGAGAAACACCAGTGTGTGGTTGCCTCTCGAGCACCCCCTAGTGGGGACCTGGCCCAAAAACTCAGGCCCTGGCTGGGAATCAAACTGGTGACCTTTGATTTGCAGGCCGGCACTCAATCCAGTGAGCCACAACCGTCATGAATTCAACAGAATATTGAAAGAATACACTTACATATAACATAATGACAAAAATCCAACAGTGCAAAGATTTTAAGGAATAAAATTAATTTGGCATATATGATTATTACTAATGGAAACTTTAACTTTGTAGAAGGTGGTTGTCAAATCAAAGAAAGAAAGCTTTAAACAAAGTTGACTTATTAAAATGGAAAGTACAACTAATTAAATTCCTTAACTAATTATTAAAATATGTCCCCAATGAATTCAATATGTAATTATCAAAGGTCTCTCAAATAGCAAATAAAAGTTAAATGCGCATAATTAGGATGGATGAAACTTTTCTAAGAAAAATATCAACAGCAAAATACTTAAAATATTGATATTTAAAACAATATAAATAATACATTCTTCTGTCAATGAATGCAATAAAATTTAAATAATAAATTAAGATGTAATAAGCTATTGAAACAAGTATAATTTGATTAATCTCATTGAATTAAAATGGATGAATGCAATGACTGACACTGCAAATTGTAAAACAACTGACCAATTTGATATCAATGAATCAATCAACCTCATTCTTTGAATGAAATTGTGCAATTAATAAACTATTTTAATTTTAAAATTATCAAATGATTTTGTAATGTTTCTAAATAATTTACATGCATTCCTAAATTCTTATTTTGCAGATGAGGAAACCAAAACACAAGAACTTCAATTCTATGTATTTAAACAATGGAACATCTAGAAAGTAAAATATAGATTTTGGTAAGATGACCCTTCTTCTACTGGCTTAGAGAAAAAAAATACACTTTTATGTGTGAAATAAATCTGTGATGGGATCCCCTGCCAAGCTATTCTAGAATCATTGTTCACAAACTTCTTTTCTTTATTTTTTTGATTTTTTTCACTTTTTGTTTAATTTTACAGTTTTTCACTTGCTTATTCCAAAATACTAAATGAAACAATGATCCCACTTACCCTGAAACACAAACACTGTTGAAAATAACATTACTGTTTCTTTCTTAATGCACAAACCGTGGATCTGGTAAGATAATTTTCTAAATGTAAGAATAATGAATGCTTTTTTTGAAAAGTCAAAATACATTACCATTTTTTTCCCTTTTGTACCTGTGTTCCTCTCTTGCACTCTATACCTTCATCTTCTTAAAGCAGTCCCTTTAGCATGTCTTGTAGAACTGGTTTGCTGGAGGTTTTTTAACATTTTTTCTGGGGAACTCTTTATTTCACCTTCCATTTTAAATGACAGCCTTGCTGGGTACAGCAGTCTTGATTGCAGGTCTTTTCTTTTCATTACTTGGAATATTCCCTGCCATTCCCTTCTGTTTCTGTTGAGAAATCAGCCGCTAGCCTTATCCGAGCTCCCTTGTGTGTTGCTTGCTGCTTTTAATATTCTCTCTTAGTCTTTAAAACTTGGCATTTAATTATAAGGTGTCTTGCAGTAGGCCTCTTTGGGTTCATCTTGATTGGGACCCTTTTTGCTTCCTGAACTTGTGTGGTTTTTTTTTCCCTTCTCCCAGTTAGGGAAGTTTTCATCATTATTTTTTCTATCCATTGCTCCTTTTCTTCTCCTTCTGGTATTCCTATGATTCAAATGTTGTGTTTCAGTTGTCCTGAAGTTACCTTAAGCTAGTCTCATAGTTTTGAAGTTTTTTTTCATGCTGCTGCTCTAACTAGGTAATTCTCTCTACCTTGTCTTCCAGCTCACTGATTCGGTCCTCTGCCTCATGCAGCCTGCTTGTAATTCCTTCTCGTGTATTTTTTTTCCTTCAGATATTGTATTCTTCATTTATTCCTGGTTCTTGTTTATACTTTCTATTTCCTTTATCATGCTGTTGTACAACATAGGCAGGAAAATTTCAAATATCTCATGCAGCAATATTTTCACTGATACATCCCCTAGAACAAGGGAAATAAAGGAAAGAATAAACAAATGGGACTACATCAAATGAAAAATCTTCTGTATAGCTAAAGAAAACAGCAACACAATAGAAAAGGAACCAACTGTATGGGAAAATATATTTGCCAATGATATTTCAGACAAGAGTTTGATCTCAATATATAAAGAACTCACACAACACTACACCAGGAAGACAGGCAATCCAATTAAAAAATGGGCAAAGGACTTGAACAGACACTTCTCCAAGGAGGACATACAGGGGGCCCAAATTCACATGACAAAGTGCTGAACATCAATAGCCATTAGAGAGATGCAAATTAAAACCACAGTGAGATACCACTTAACACCAGTCAGAGTGGCCATCATAAACAAATCAACAAATGAGTGCTGGTGAGGTTGTGGAGAAAAGGGAACCCTAGTACACTGTTGGTGGGAATGTGGACTGGTGCAGCCTCTGTGGAAAACAGTATAGAATTCCCTCAAAAAACTAAAGATGGAACTGCTTTTCAATCCAGTGATCCTACTGCTAGGAATATACCCTAAGAATCCTGAAACACTATGCACCCCAGTGTTCATAGCAGCACTATTTCCAATAACCAAATGCTGGAAACAACCTAAATTCCCATCAGTAAATTACTGAATCAAACAACTGTGGTACATTTACACAATGGAATACTATGCAACAGAAAGAAAGAAGGAACTCCTACCCTTTGCAACAGCATGAATGGAACTGGATAGTGGTATGCTATGTGAAATAAGGCAGGCAGTGAAAGACAAATACCATATGATAATCACCTATAAGTGGAACTTAATCAACAAAAGAAACAAATGAGCAAAATATAACCAGAGACATTGTTATAAAGAACAAACTGACAGTGACCAGAGGGGATGGGGGAGGAGGATACCAGGGGAATGAAGGGGGAGGACCAAGAAAAGGAACATGAATAGAAGACTCAGGGGCATGGACAATGGTGAGGGATTGACTGTGAGTGTGGTGGGGTAGGAGTTAGCAATGGGGAAAAGGAAGGAAAACTGTAACTGCACAATAATAAAAAAAGTTGAAATACACAAAAAATATAAATTCTGGGAGTAACTAGTGGGGAAGAAAGGTAACAGATGTGCCTAAAACACTTCCAACATTATAACTTTAGAATGGGCATGTAAATCAACCTGAGCCAATACAAATAAAGAGTTGTTTGCTAGAATCTCCAGGAAAAAAGGTGTGAGAATGTAAGTAAATCTTAGTGATTGTTGCAAGAGTTACTGTGAGTATAAAGATAAGAAACAGAGATCCAAGAGGCAAAGGAAGTAAGTCCTAATGGCATGTTTAGTTTCTAAGCTTACAGGTATAATTTCACATAAATTTGATTTATTCAGCCAGTTAAAGCTGTGCTTCTGTCACTTCCAACATAAATCTTTATTTATGCAATTGTGTACAAAAGAATATGACTGGATTACATTTTATACATAAAAATATATTTATATTTATATATTATAAATAAAAATATAAATTAAAAATCAAGCTGAAAATCACAGACTTGAAATCCAGTTTGTCACCTGTTTTTTGTCTTTATAATATAATTTAAAATATAGAAGTATTTAATCATTTCTAAAGTAGGTAAATGAGTTCAAATAATATTAAAGTTAATGATAATTAAGACACAACTATGCAGTAACAAATATTTCTGGGTTTCCATCTTTTTCTTTACCAAAATCAGCATTTTATAACTAAGACAATTTTTTTCATCCTCATTCACAGATATATTTATTGATAAGAGAGAGAGAGAGAGAAAGGGAAACATCAATGTGAAAGAGTGAAAGAGAGACGTCAATTAGCTTCCTCCTAAACATACACAGAACGGGGATCAAATCCAAAATCTAAGCCTGGGCCCTGACTGGTAATTGAACCTGCAACCTCTCAGTGTATGGGGTTATGCTCAACCAACTGAACCTCCAGCCAGGGTTTATAATTTTTTGGAAAGACAGTTTTATAGTCTTGACCACAAAGGTATGTTTTGCTTAAATGTGAAAAACTGCCACTTGCAAATAATCTTGACCCATTAGTTTAGTACTTTAAGCCTTTTCCTCCCTACATCATATTATGTAAGTTGATCAGATCAAATTCTGTTTTCTAAACAAATTCCTAACTAATGTATTCTCTAATTGTAGAATTCTATTATTTAATTACTGTTCATTTGAACACCTGTAATGGAAACTACAATTGACCACTATTGCTCTAAACTATAATTTATCTTTAAAATTTTTGCCTTGGAATGTTCTATAAATCAGGGGTATTGTCACCAAAATTGAGAATTATTGAGCAATATTTTTGAAGGTTTACATTTTAAAATATTGTACATAAATGTATTTCCTTTTTATATATTTATGCAATGGTAAAATTGAATCAATAATGAAGATTAATGCCATGCTATCTAATATTTCATGATCTGTAATTTAGAAGTGTTATAAATTGACCTTGAGAAAGTGACAGTAATAAGGAAAAATGTTTAGTTTAAATGAATGAAAACAACTAAACACATTTAATTTCCTTTTTAATTATATTTATGTTCTTAGTAGTAGAACAGACATTGGAAGATTATCATTAGGTGAAAAAAATAAAGACCCCCATCTGTTCTTTCTCACAGCAAAGATCATGATTCTGCCCATGGTAGAGGGATTCTGATGAAAAGTGGAACACATATTGCATTCAGTAATCCATGTTATTTCAATTCACATATCTTGTTTAAAATTATACAGATAAACTGGAACATCAAGCTTTTCCATTTATTAACAACAAAACTAGGAAATTGGATATTTTAATGATATCTAAGAATATACAACAGGAAAAAGTCTGCTAATATTAAAAATATGGCCCTTTATATTTAATTTATCAACTGTCTCTCACAAGATAGATGACATAATTTTGGCTGTTATGCTGTCTTTGCAATAAGGAAAGTTAAATTCTTCATATTCTTTCTTATTTGCATAAGCCTTTCTACTTTGCTTGCTTTGAATTTATCACTATTTTTTCCTATTTCATTTAAACTCCAGAGATCATCAATTTTCAACTGTTGTGCTGCAGCACACTGGTGTGCCACAAGAATTTTTAAAACATGCAATTCCTGAAACTATACAGGCATCATTTCTATAGTTTGTTACTAGAGAGTTTCTCTGAACATGGAGAACACCTGATTTCACCCCAAAGAAGCAAAATATACATTTTTAAAAATATATTTTATTGATTATGCTATTAGAGTTGTCCCGTTTCCCACCCTGTATTCCCCTCTGCCCTGCACATCCTCTCCCACCCGCATTCCCCCCCTTTTAGTTCATGTCCATGGGTGGCACATGTAAGTTCTTTAGCATCTGCATTTCCTGTATTATTCTTAAACTCCCCCTGTCTATTTTCAACCTATCATTTATGCTACTTATTCTCTGTACCTTTTCCCCCATTCTTCCCACATCCCCTCCCACTCCCCCACTGATAACCCTCCATGTGATCTCCATTTCTCTGATTCTGTTCCTGTTCTAGTTGTTTGCTTAG
Organism: Desmodus rotundus; assembly: GCF_022682495.2. Taxonomy (NCBI): domain Eukaryota; kingdom Metazoa; phylum Chordata; class Mammalia; order Chiroptera; family Phyllostomidae; genus Desmodus; species Desmodus rotundus. Next base: position 68,464,654 of record NC_071388.1, on the reverse strand, counting down.
TTTTAGTTTTAGCTTGTATTTTTAGGTTTGGTTGTTAATAGCTGTGTTTGTTGTCATTTTACTGTTCATATTTTAATCTTCTATTTCTTAGATAAGTCCCTTTAACATTTCATATAAGGGATTGGTGATGATGAATTCCTTTAATTTGACCTTATCTGGGAAGCACTTTATCTGCCCTTTCATTCTAAATGATAGCTTTGCTGGGTAGAGTAATCTTGGATGTAGGTCCTTACCTTCATGAATTTGAATATTTCTTTCTAGCCCCTTCTTGCCTGAAAGGTTTCTTCTGAGAAATCAGCTAGTATCTAATGGGAAATCCTTTGTAGGTAACTGTCTCTTTTTCTCTTGCTGTTTTTAAGATTTTCTCCACTTTAATCTTGGGTAATGTAATTATGAAGTTCCTTGGTGTGTACTATCTTGGGTCCAACCTCTTTGGGACTCTCTGAGCTTCCTGGAAGACTATTTCCTTTGCCAGATTAGGGAAGTTCTCTTTCATTATTTTTTAAAATAAGTTTTCATTTTCTTGTTTTTTCTCTTCTCCTTCTGACACCCCTATCATTTGGATGTTGAAACATTTAAACTTGTCCTGGAGGTTCCTAAGCCTGGCCTCATTTTTTTTGAATTCTTGTTCCTTCATTCTGTTCTGGTTGAATGTTTACTTCTTCCTTCTGCTCAGAACCATTGATTTGTGTCCCAGTTTCCTTCCCGTCACTGTTGGTTCCCTGTTCATTTTCCTTTATTTCACTTATCATAGTCTTCATTTTTTCCTCTAATTTGTGACCATATTCAACCAATTCTGTGAGCATCCTGATTACCAGTGTTTTGAACTGTATGTCTGATAGGTTGGTTCTCTCTTCATTGGTAGTTGTATTTTTTCTGGAGCTTTGATCTGTTCTTTCATTTGGGCCATTTTTTTTTTTTTTTGTCTCTGCACACCTGTTACATATAAGGGGTGGAACCTTGGGTGTTCACCAGGGCGGGGCAACCCACATTGCTGTGTTGTGAGGCTGTATGTGGGGGAGGGGTCCGAGAGGGAATAGTGCTGCTTGCTCTGCTCTCTGCCTGTTTTCAGTCACTTTCCCTGCTACTGACAATCAAATTGAGCTCTTGTGGTGCTGATTCCTGGGTGGGTGGTTTTGTGTACAGTCTAGGACTCTGTGGTGTCTCCAAGGAACTCTCCTGTGAGACTGGGCATTTCTCAACTCCCACAGGTGTTTTCAGTCAGAGGCTTTGAGGCTTTATTTCCCCACACTGGGACCCTGGGTTGTGCCATCTGTCTAACTCTCAAGCTTTTCCTCTTGGTTTATCCACATGCAGATGTGGGACCGCCTGGTCTGCAATCTACCACCTCACTGAGTCCTCCAGCCACCACCTTGCCATGAGTCCTCTCCACCTGGCTGCCCATCTCTGCCCCTCCTACCAGTCTGGATGAATGTTTCTTCTTTAACATCTTGGTTGTCAGACTTTCATACAGTTCAATTTTCTGGCAGTTCTGGTTGTTTTTTGTTTTTAAATTTGTTGTTGTCCTTCTTTTGGTTGTGTGAGGAGGCACAGTGTGTCTACTTATGCCTCCATCTTGGCCAGAAGTCCTTTCTTGGTCTTTAAGAATAAAATATACATTCTTTTCAAACACATAATTGAACATTTCAAAGATAGACCATTTGGTAGGACTCAAAACAAGACTCAACAAATTCAAGAAAATTGAAATCATATCAAGCAACTTCTCAGATCACAATGGCTTCAAACTAGAAACCAACCTCAAGGGAAAAACTCACAAATATTCAAATACATGGAGACTGAATAACATGTAATTAAATAATGAATGAGTTAAGCATGTGGTAAAAGAAGAAATTAAAAAGTATCTGTAAACAAATGAAATGAACACACAACAATCCAAAACCTATGGAAAACACTGAGAGAGGAAGGTAGCCCTGAAAGAGAAATTCATAGCAATACAGGCCTACCTGAAGAAGGTAGAAAAATCTCATAAACAATCTAATTCTACATCTAGAAGGACTACATGGAAAGAATAAACAAACAAAGTCCAGAGTGTGTAGAAGGAAGGAACTAATCAAGAATGGAACAGAATTAAAGGACATAGAGACTAAAAAAGAAAAAAAAATCAAAGTATTAATGAATCCAGGAGCTTGATCTTTGAAAAGATAAAGAAAGCTGATAAATGTTTAACCCAACTTATCAAGAAAAAATGAAAGGATCCAAATAAATAAAATCAGAAATGAAAGAAGAAAAGTTACAACCAATACCACAAATACAAAGGATTATAAGAAATTAATATGAACAAATAGAAGCCAAGAAATTGAGCTACCTGGGCAAAGTGGATAAATTTCTAGAAACATGCACTTTCCCAAAACTGAATCAGGAAGAAGCAGAAACCTTGAATAGACCAATAACAACCAATGAAATTGAAGCAGTAATCAAAAAACTCCCAGCATATAAAAGGCCCAGACTGTGTGGCTTCACAGTTGAATTTTACTAAACATTCAAAGAAGAAGTAACTCCTATCCTTCTAAAACTATTCCAATAATTTGAAGAAGTGGGAAGACTCCCAAACTCTTTTTACAAGGACAGAATTAACCTATTTCAAAAACCAGGTAAAGACCCATCAAAGAAGGAAAACTATAGGCTAATATCTCTGATGAACATAGATGCTAAAATCCTCAATAAATATTAATAACCTGTATCCACTTAAAAGATGATACACCACAATTAAGTGGGATTTATCCCAGGGATGCAAGGATGGTAAAATATTCACAAATCAATATATGTAATATATGACATAAACAAAATGAAAGGCAAAAATTGCATGATTATGTCAATAGATTCTGAAAAAGGATTTGATAAAATCCAGCACCCACTTGTGATAAAAACACTCAGCAAAGTGGGAGTAGAGGGAACATACCTCAATGTAATGAAGGCCGAATACCAGAAACCTACAGCCAATATCATACTTATTGAACAAAAGCCAAAAGCTTTCCTCTTAGGATCAGGAACAACACAAAGATATCTGCTTTCACCACTCTCATTCAACATAGAACTGGAAATTCTAGCCATAGTGATCAGAAAAGAAAAAGAAATAAAAGGCATCCAAATTGGAAAGGAGGAAGTAAAACTGTCATTATTTGCAGATGACATGATAGTGTATATAGAAAACCCTATAGTCTCCCCCCCAAAACTACTCGACCTAATAAGTGAATTTGACAAAATAGCAGTATGTAAAGTCAATGGCATTCTGTAAACCAACAATGAACTATCAGAAAGGGAAACTAGGGTGAAAAAGCCATTTATGATAGCAATAAGAAAAATAAGGTACCTAGGAATAAATTTAACCAAGATGTAAAAGACCTGTATTTGGAAAACTATAGAACACTGAAGAAAGAAATTGAAGAATTTACAAGTAATAGAAGCATGCACCATGTTCATGGATTAGAAGAATGAACACCATTAAAATGTCCATACTATTCAGAGCAATCTATAGATTCAAGGCAATTTCTATTAAAATATCAATGGCACATTTCAAAATGATAGAGAACAGATATTTCAAAAATTTATATGTAACCATAAAAAGACCCCAGACAGCCTCAGCAATTTTGATAAAGAAGAACAAAACTGGAGGGATCATGATACCTGATAGCAAACTATACTACAAGGCCACAGTAATCAAAACATTCTGGTACTGGCCTAAGAAAAGGCACATGGATCAATTGCACAAAATAGAGAGTCCAGAAATAAACCCATGTCTCTATTGTCAATTAATATTTGACAAAAAAGTGGCATGAGCATACAATGGAGTAAAAATAGCCTCTTCAATATATGGTGTTGGTAGAACTGGACTGGTGCATGCAAAAGTTAACCTAGACCTCCAACTTATACCATACACCAGAATACACTCAAAATGGATAAAACACTTAAACATAAGTCTTGATACCATAAAAGTCATAGAGCAAAACATAGGCAGTAAAATTTCAGATATCCCACATAGCAATGTTTTTGCTTATATCTTCTAGGGCAAGGAAAATAAAGGAAAAAATTAAACAAATGTGACTACATCAAATTATAAAACTTCTGCATAGCTAAAGAAACCATCATCAATGTAAAAGGGGAACTGACCATATGGGAGAATATATTTGCCAATGATACATCAGACAAGGTTTTAACCTCCAAAATATGTAAAGAATTCATCCAAATCAACACAGGGAAAACAAATAATCCAATTAAAAAATAGGCAAAGGACCTGAATAGAAATCTCTCCAAGGAGGACATAGAGATGGCCCATAGACATATGGAAAAACACTCATGTCCCAGCTACTGTAGCTCAGTGGATTAAGCATGGGCCTGGGAACCAAAAGTATCCCTGGTTTGATTCCCAGTCAAGGCACATGCCTGGGTTTTGGGCTAGGTCCCCAGTAGGGGGCTTGCAAGAGGCAACCACACATTGATGTTTCTCTCCCTCTCTTTCTCACTCCCCTCCTCTCTCTCTAAAAATAAATAAATAAAATCTTTAAAAAAATGCTCAACATCACAAACCATCAGAGAAATGCAAATTAAAAGCACAATAACATATCTCTTTACCACTGTCAGAATGACCATCATTAATAAATCAACAACAAGTACTGGTGAGGATGTGGAGACAAGAGGCCCCTAGTACAATGGTGGTGGGAATAAACAATTGTACAGACACTGTAGAAAACAGTATGAAATTTCCTCAAAAAAATTAAAATCAAATTGCCTTTTGACCCAGTGATTCCAATGCTGTGAATTTACCCTAAAAATCCTGAAACAGCAATTGAAAAGAACTCATGCACCCCTATGTTGATAGCAGTGCTCTTTACAGTAGCCAAGTTGTAGAAACAGCCTAGGTGCCCATCAGTAAATTAGTGGATTAAAAAACCGTGGTATATTTACACAATGGAATATTACAAAGCAGAAAGAAGAAGGAAGTTGTACCTTTTGTGACAGCATGGATGGAGCTGGAGAAAATTATGCTACGTGAAATAAGCTAGTCAGTGAAAGACAAATACAATATGATCTCACTTATAGGACGAATCTAATGAACAGAATAAACTAATGAACAAAATAGAATCAGAAGCATGGAAACAAAGAACGCACTGACAGTGGCCAGATCGGATGGGGCAGTAGGATAATGGTGGAAAGAAAGGGAAGGCACTAGTCAAAGAACATGTGTGAATGATCCGTGGACATGGACAGCAGTGGGAGGATTGACTGTGGGAAAAGGCAGTCAGCTGGGTGGAGGAAGACAAAGGGGGAAAAACTGGGATAACTGTAATAGAATAACAATAAAATTTAAATAAAAAGAATATTTTTTAAAAATGAAAAATATACTTAATATATACTTAATTAAAAAATAAAAAAGTGCCATATCTGAATATTTAATCAGGGGCACTGACCACTTTTACCTTAGATTGTGAAATTAAAAAGTGAAAAGACCTAACACAGCAATAGCTGTGCATTGTGAATTAATCGAAATTATATCTTTTTTTTATCCAGTCAAAAGTATATTATTGGAGTGCCACAGAATTTCGGTAATTAGTTACATGTGCCATGAGATGAAGAATGTTGAAAATTACTGCTCTAGATAAATGGTATTCTTTGAACATGAAATTTCATAAGCTTCTAGTTATGTCAAATTTGCTGTCGTTGACTTCTAAGAAGCACTGAAAACACGTCATGATGAAAAGAAGAAAGATAAAATTCTTAGTTAATTTTTGTCCATTTTCATATGGGAACCAAAGGAAAGTTTCAAAAACATGTGTTTTCTCTCTTTTTTACCTGGAACTTATAGATGATTGTTGTAGTAGCGCTGCAGATAACTGCACCCTAGATTGTTAGGACTTGTTCTGTCCCAGATTATCAACATTGCTATTAAATTTTAGACTTGTTAGAAGTAGATTCATTATTTCTGATTACATGTTAAATGTTCCATAGGAATCCAAATTTCCAGATATGCCATCATCTGTGGCAGCGTTATAACAACAATTATTTGTGATGGAAAAGCACTTTACTAACTTCCCAATTTTAGCAGCTCCCCCTTCCCTTTTCACAAGAGGCATTCACAATAGTTCCAAATAGTTTATAAAATGGTTGGCAATGTCAGGAATCACCCTCCCCAATTTGCTACCTAACTTTTTCCCTTAAATTCCACTTAAGTAAAAATTTCCAAATATCCCAAATAAAGTTTGTGCAGAGTTATACATTTGAATTAAGGCCAATTCCAGAGACATTTACACATGCAAAAGGTATTCTGAGGACAATGACAGGAAGATGTTTAAAAGGGCAATTTTTAGTTATACATATATTTTCTTTTCACTGTCCATTGACATGAAATAGAGTCATGGTTATCTCAATATAAACAATGTAATTAATATGATATTTTTATTTCCAGAAGACCTGAAGCAGAGAAGTTGTAAACTGACAGACTATTAAAATAATTTCAGATAGCATATGAATCTAGCCAATAAAAAACTAACAAATAGGCAAAAACACTATTCATGAGATTTTCTGTGTTTTCATAATTTTCAGAAGTTACACCTTATAAGGAATACCATCAACTTAATAACAGTTTTTGTTAGTTCTATTAAATGAGGTGTGAAGATGATAATACTAACACAGTAAACCATTAAATAAATATATTGATTATATAGTAGCTTTCAATTCTTGAGAAGGTAATAAATGATTTTTAAAAAACATATGTAAGAGGTAAAATATTATTCCAAATACAATGTAAGGACTCAGCATAACACTAATTAAAAAATCCATCCATAATTAAAAAGAATTGAAGTAGATAGTTATATAAATATAACACTGAAAATAAAGTGTTAATAAAGATTAATAATAATAAACATATTTTTCATTATTCATAGTTATCCTTACTAATAACCAACTGTAAATTTTACCTGAAGTGTGGTCTAGTCTTTCTTTATTTAATAATTGTAAAGTTGGCTTACTTCTTGATCTTCAAATGAGTAACTTTTCAAATTTTATTCCAAATATTTTTAAGTTCCAGGTGGCTAGAGGACATATTTTTTAAATGCTACATTCTAAATTGCAATTAATTTTTCTACCCCTCTGAGAACATTTAAGTCTGAATTTGTTACTTTAATTAAACTGAATAATTTAAATATTAAATAATACTGCATTACCTCAACTAATTGAGAAACTAGTGGGCTGATTACTGAATGGAAAGACAGACTTGAAAGTGTAGAGTTACATATTAAGGTCATATTTATTCTTAACTATCTTCAAAGTTTATATTCTTCATGAATCTGAACTAAATGAGAAATTCTTACTTTTGCGGTATGGGTGTGTGTAAGTGTGTGTTAAAGAAAATTAGAATATTATATCAGATTTTCTGCTTGATATGCTTATTCCCAATAAAATGTTCTCTGATGTATTCTACCCTTCTTAATGAAAATGTATAAGTTTCAGTCTTGATAAGCATCATTGATTAAAATATGATTTTAATAGTAAAATTGAATTTAATTTAGTTAAGACTTAAGCATTTGAGAACTCTTAACTGAATTAATGAATATATAAGGAAAGAAAAATGTCAGGAAAACATCCCTGTTGTTTTTATTCTTAATTTCAATTGCAATAGAAGTTTGCTTAAATATGAGTGAGTCTGATTAAGAAATTGTTGTCTAAAGTGTTCATATGTGTGTATACATACATACATATAGATGTGTGTATACACATGTGTGTATATATGTGTATACACACACATAGGCAACAGATATATTGTATTATATATATGTCCAGAAAATGTCCAACCATTGTTAATATAAAGAGAACAGTTCACACGACATCAATGTAACCTGGAAACCAAGGAGAGTGGACTGGAATGCCCATGCTTGAACAATGACAACTTCACTGTACTAGTCAGTGTGGGCAGTAGAAGCTGTTGAGTGAGCATGTGTACTGTGTGACTGTCATTCAAAATGACCGAGCAAGTAAAGCAATGATTTTGCATCAAATTTTGTATTAAGCTTGAACATCCCTCCACAGAAACTTTCCAATTGATTCAGAAGGCTGTAGCCATGGGCAACTACTGATTGGCATCTTCATCCCGACAATCCACCTGTTCATGCATCACGTCTTGTGCAGAGATTTTGGTGAAACATCAAATCAGCCAGGTGACTCATCCCAGCTACAGCCCAGATTTAGCACCCTGTATCTTCTGGCTTTTACAAAACTAAAACCACCTTTGAAAGGGAAGAGATTTCAGATAGTCAATGAGATTCAGGAAAATATGACAGGTCAGCTGGTGGCGATTAGCAGAACTGTGTGAGGTCCCAAGGTGTCTACTTTGAAGGGGAATGAGGTGTTATTGTCCTATGTACAATGTTTCTTGTATCTTGTATCTTCTTCAGTAAATATCTCTATTTTTCATATTATATGGCTGGATACCTTCCAGGGGGAGAGAGAGAGAGAGGAAGAAACTATTATATTTTAAGTAAGAACATTAAATAATACAAAAGCATTTGCCTTATAATTTTTAATAAGCAAAGCATTGCATGTTAATTATTTACAACTTCAATATCAGCAATAATATAATTTAAGTTATGATTCTCACAGTGAAATGAAAGTGTCACTAGATTTTTCCCTTCGATTAAGCATATGGCCTAGTGTATCTTGTAGACTTATCTTTAGATTTTTTGACTTACCTAATAACTAGAAATGTACCACCTCATCTATTTTTACGTCCTTGTTCCTTTGTTAGAATAAAATTATTCTGTTTTATTATCAGCTCTCCTCTAAACAATCAAGTACATTCAAAGAATAGCTGAGAATTTTCAAATTATTTTTGTTCCATTACATTTCTAATTTATTGTCTTGATATTAACTAGATCAAAGAAAGAAATATCAATGTACTATGCTTGCATGTATAGCTACTATAGGTCTTATAAAGCTAACTTATTTACCACATTTACATTTAGATGATCGTTGAAATCTAATTATGAAGGTAAGCCATCTGTTCCTGAGTATCAATTTGTGAGTACTGGATTTATCTCTCTGCATACCAGAATTGCCTCTTAATCAGCAACAATCATTCAGCTAAGGGTTACGAGTTTTTCTTCTTCATTGGGACAATATTAATAGATAGTCAAATATCATCTCTTTCTTCTGGTCTGGTCACCAGTGAAAGACAATCAGTCCTAGTAATAATCTAGCAACTGTTTTTCATGATGTACTCAAAAGAAAAAAAAAACAATACAACAGTTAAATAACCTGAAAAATTGTATAATCTATTAACCTAAGGAGTCTGCAATGATGCCGTTGAATAGATTATTAAAGACTATTTTAAATAATGGGGAGATAAATTTTTATCCAGATGATGAAATCCATTAAGTAGTATCTTATGCATTGACTTAATTTTATATAGGACTTTCCGATTTTTTTAAACATTTATTTCCTTAACTGGTATATCTTGATACTATCTTTATGTAGCTAAAATCAGTTATCAGAAATGTAAGGAGATGTACTTAAGATTACTAAGAGAACTAAAAGAGAAAAGCTCAGTTATAGACCTAAAAGACCATGTTTTCTGAACTATGCACATAATGATTTAAGTTCTCTCCAATGCACTAATGAATACAAGGTCTTCCACTGTTACACTGGATAATACACATTATCCATGTTACCTAGAGATACTATTTATGTGGAGGCAGGCAAGAGCTGATCTTAAGGCATTATCTTTGTATGGACCCCTATGCAGTGTCTGGTCTTTAGTTTTTCATACTAAATAACTTAACATTGTGAGTAAAATTAGACATATATGCTTCTCCATTCTTTCTAGTGTTATATCCATGCTAAATTGATATGTATAATAACGTCCAGTGAAAAACACATCTTTAAAGCAAAGAGCACAGTTTTCACTTTTCCACATCTGCTTCTCCACAGATAAGTGAAAGCAATGTAAATTTTATATTAAGGAGTTTTTTGATAAGTTAGTTGGATGATACTAATGTCTAGTGGTATACAATTATTATGGCTTCATGTAACCATCTCCAATTAAAGAAGCTGCTAAAGATATCAAAATCTTTCTTTAAGGAGGTATCTTTCTGGCCAGAGTTGATAAAACACTAGTACATTTTCTCTATGTTATCTCTTAACAATATTCATTTTCTTATTAATGTTGTCTTTAAGAATTACAAGGTAAAATTACTCAATTTACAATTCTAATCCCACACTGTCATCCTAAAATTTCACCTCAGCTACTTTCAGGGACTTTTGCAATACATGTAGTCAAGTTCATATATATTGTGTTGGTCAGTTATTACCATAGACTGATAATTTTAGCCACTTCTTGTTAGATTTTTCTAGGTTACTGCAACAATATTATTTCAGCCATGAAGGGTAAATCAGTTACTTTACTAATCTTTACTTTTACATTTCATGAAGTGGGTTGTAATAGTGCAGAAATATAGTAAAAATTTGGAGTCCAAAGGAAATAACAGACCATTGAGACTGTACATATTTAAAAATAGCAATGATGAAGACATTACAACATTTTGCCTTTTATTAATGCAACTTGTTTTGTATACTATTTTATTATTTTTGAGAGACAACCAGTATATGCTTCTTGAAATTCTACTACTGGTGCTTTACATAAAAATTATCTATCATATAGAGGTCAATTACAATACCTGAGAACCTGAGAACTCTCTAGAGATGAAAGTGTAAGGTCACTGGGTTTTCATATGTTAAATTATCTATAAGTTCAATTCTATGATAAAATTAAATGAGTATATATTTTAATGAACAGAAATGATCGAGAGTTCACTATGTGCAAGTACTGCCCTAACACTAAAATAACAAAAAAACCACAGATTAGAGAGCAAAGTGCTTTTAAGCAGTTTAAAATATGAGACAGTTCATACATGATGGTTAAATTTAATGGCATTCACAACAATTTGAATTTGAATTGAGTATGAGCTAGTGATATGTAGTTTACTTCACCAAGTCTTTCCTTTGAGGAGTCATAGGACAATATTAGGTATGCAAAGTTCCAATATCCATAAAAGTAAGAAATTTTATTTAAATACTTGCTTCTTAAGATGGGGAATGTTTAGATGTAACCACAGAATTATATATGGGGTCACTAGGGAAAATTCATATATAATTTCTTTCAATTCATGCACTTCTTCTTGTGAAAGGATGAAACTGAAGAAAGAAAACTCACTTTACCATTCCAAGTCAGTTAGGACTGTTTCACTTTTATTTGGCTTATTGATATTTTTTCATAAACCAGTTGTGAAGTTACTACTCAACCTATCCAATGAATATTATAGCAAAAGTTATTTAAGAAAAGTGTTTCATTTCCGAAGAAATTGAGTCTAAAAGAGAATATGTTTGGCCTAGAAGAACAATGGACAGGAATCACTGGCTAAAATTTTTAATCAGAGTTTATTGCAAACTATTGTTCGACATGTTTGAAATATATCCTCATAAATATAATAACAGATAATGTGAATTAACATAAGTTAACATTACCTGTTAATAATCTGTCCCTCAGGAGAGACCAGCAACGTTCCTCTTAAGTGAGTAGAATGTTACAATTGAGGACTATAAAATATCAAATGGATAAGTAGAAGATATACATCACACTTCTAATTTACAAAACATGGATTATTTAGTCATATTCTCATTGAAAGAGAAACAGGGACAATATTGCCATACAGTAGCTATGAAGGCATCCTACAACACAAAAAATAAAAAACATAATACTAAGAATGCAAATAAAAAATATAGTTTAAATAAAGAAAATCTATAAGCTATAGAAGTTAATTTTAGAAAACAGTACTTTATGATCAATGTATTAAAAATTAACAACTCACTTTTTAAAAAAGATGAGATTAAAAAACATAGGAAGCAGACTAAATAATGGAAACTACAATTCTCCTGAATAAAAAAATTAGCTAAATTGACTTGTAAATAGGGTCCATCAAGTGCAAGGTAAAACTTACAGAGAGATTCATATTCATGTTTATTATGACAAAAGTTTTGAATTTTATGTTTAAAGAATAAATTTCCCACACATTTGGGAAATACAGAATTTGAGATTCTATGCACAAAACATATAGCTAGTCACACACTTCTTTACAATGTAACAGCTACTAATCTAAGCAAGCAATGTATAGAGTTTTGAAAATAAAACAATTGTTATATATTCTATACCAATTAAACTTGTTAGTTTTTTGTTTCTTTTTTTTTTGAAGGAGAGATAACCAATTAAAAAAATTCAAAGATTCAAGACATATACATCACACATGTCCATTCTTTTATTCTTTTTGTTTTAAATGGATAAGCAAGTATATAACATACAAACTTTTGAAATAATATTGTAGACATAATTGTTTACTTGAAACAAATGTTATATATTGCCATGTATGTGGGCAAAAACTATAAAATCAATTTGAAATTTTATCATCAGCTCTACCTTTTCTAGTTAACCTCACTGGCATCTTTACTTTGTGTTAGTCCCATGAGTTTATTTATAACAAAAAAATATGCATTTGTGTTTTGCATGTTTTACAACTTTATGTAACTATTATTAATTTATGTATCACTTTGGAATTTCAATTTCTTAACTTTATATGTTTTATCCATAATGATTTATGTAAAAGTATTCATTAATTTTAATTCTGCATAGTATAGTTTTTCTATGGAGGAACAATTCATTTTTTAAATATTTTTTCAAAATAAAACAGTCACTACAATTAATAATCCTTTATATTAACTTCCCAGTAGGCATATGCAACTAGGTATCTCAGATATAAAGCTAGAAATTAAATTTTTGGTGTGATCCCATATGAACATTTGTCATACAGTGTTGTCACTAGACTGGTTCCGTGCCAGGGGCGGGCCCTGCTGCAGCACAGTCCAAGTCCTCCAGACTTTTGACTATGCAGGGAAGAATTCAAGAACAAGTTGAAGTGAAATGAAAACAAATATTACTCAGGTAAGGGAAAAAGAGGATAGGATGTGCCACTCTGAAAGGTGCGAAGTACATGTCTGAGTGGACTCAGGCAAAATCGTGAGTTAGTTGTGCACTGGGTCAATCAGTTCTTCTGATTTTATGTGTTTCTAAGGGTAGGTTGTTTCTGAACTTTGTGGTCCCTAATTCTGACTCTGCTTTCTAGTTAGAAGGGCCTTATTCATTGATCTATTCTGGAAGTGTCATGGTATCCGCCCCATGCTCATCCCCCCCTTCTACTTGTGGTGCCATTTTTAATTAAAACGATAGTATAAAACGAGCTTTGGGGTTGGTCTCTGGTGAATATTTTTTCCATCTTTGATTGACGTGATTATAGCCAGTCCTTGTTGTTGACTTCTGTGACCACCTGTGGGACTCACCTGACATAAGCTCTTTTCTCTTTGATCACGAGTGGAGGTGAGGCTCTAATGAGAAAACGTAGTGTTTTATCACCTGATATGTCCACTTATACTTCCTCATTCCCTTGTCAGGAGTTTTCTTAGCTTCTTTCAATCCTGACTCAATATGACAGATTTTTTTCATTGCAAATTCTTTTTAGATACTTGCTCATGTATATCACAATTTCTTTTAAAATATGTTTGAGTATTTTTAAAGTTCAAAAAATATGTTTTCATTACCTGCCATTGATTAGTCTGATTGCATTGCAGAGGATTTATATGCTCTTTTAGGTTAGTAATGTAGAGACATATATTGTATTCAGCTTCTTAATGATGTTTATATTTTCTCTATCCATATTAATGTTTCTGCTTGATATACACTCTACACACAATTCTTTACTGCAATATTTTAAAATTTATCAGTATGATTGTGAATTTTTCTTGTAATCCTGACGACTATTATCCTACATAGCTAAGCCTATTTTGCTAGGTTTATCCAAGTTCATTTCCTCTATGTTTGTTGTTATAATGTTATCTCCTTTATCATGGCTAATGCCTTTTGCTCTTATAATTAACATTTTGATGTTTATATAGCCATATATTGTCTTCATTACTAATATATAATACATTTAGAATGTAAATATAATATTTAATTAATATATTATTAATATACATAGCCATATATTTTGTCTTCATTATTAATTTCCTGAAACTTATTTCTATCACTTCACATTCAAGCTGTCTCTTCTATATTTTACACAAAAAATATCTTCTTAAATAACCCTAAGTGAAATTTAATTCCATTATAACATTCTAATAAGCACTGGAAATAGAAATGGATGATAGAAGTAAATAAGGAATAAACACGGTCTATTAAAATATTTTAGTATTCCACTGATTTCAAAATGCAATTAAAGATAAATTGGAAATCTTTCCAATTTTCCATTCACATGAAGAACTTAACAAAATAAAAAATTAGTTCACTGTTGTAAAAACAAAACAAAACAAACAAAAACAAAAACCTACACAAATTAGATCACTTCAACAGATGTATTATATTATAATACTGGTCCTGAGAAGTTCAAATTCAATGTATCAACAGGGTCATATTTTTTAAAAGTTTTTTGAGGAGAATCTATTTCATTTTTTTTCATAGCTTCTGGTGTCATCTGTCAATCTTTGGTACTTCTTTGTTGGTAGCTACACAAATCTAATATCTACTTCTTGCTCCCTATCACCTTCTCCTTTGTGGATATGTTTTTCTCTTCAATTTGTTTAATAAAACTCTGCTTCACTCTTATCGGGACAAGTGTCATTGCATTTAAGGGCTCACCCAGATAATTGATTATCACACTGTCTCAAAATCCTTAACTAATTAAATATACGAATTATTTTTTCCACATAACATTCACTGATCACAAATATTAAGATATTATTAGGACTTCGACATATATTTGAGCATACCATTCAACATACTACAAAGTTTATATCATAAACTCATAAAAACAGTTTTTAAAATTACTCTTAAAGTTTATAATGTTATAATAATAACTATAATTCTACTATAATACAATTCTTTTATTAGAAATTTAAAAACAATGTTTCAGTAAGTCACACAGAAATATAAAGTAGAATAAATGCTACTGAGAAATATTACAAAAATATTTTATGGGAAAATTATCTAGCAACTTGTCTATGGAATATCTTTAAATAAACAAGCCCAAACAAATTGGGTGTTTCCCCACAAAATCATTTGTATTGCTTATTTAAATAATTTATTGAATTATATTTCACCTATCTGTCATATTGATTCAAGACATATTTGAGAGAATTATTAATTTTCATTTGTGCATGATTTGATAGCTGAGCATTTCATATTTCATTATATTCACAATATTCTTTAAGCAACATAAAAAACAGTAAGATCAACTGCACTCTTTTGCTGAAAATCCATGTTTACCTCCCAGTGCCGAACTTATGCAGATAAACGTTTCTGGAATTTAACCAATTTCCTGATAGAATGAGCATTATAATCTAATGGCCTTTTTCCTGCCTACTGTTTTCCATATATGTCATTCCCATTAGTATTTATTTCTTCCATTATGTGCTACACTCAGTTTAAGTGTTGTAATTTATGTTCTGTACATTGTGCTACTGGCTTTGGGCTATGTGTACATTTTAAATAAGCTAAATGAATAAATTTGTTTTGCTGTTCTAACTGCTTCTTACCTCCACTGTTTCTCTGTAAACATATGGCCTAAAGCATTATCTGAAGCCCTATTTAAGTCACGTTTCTTAATAAAAAATCAGAGGCAATTGCAAAATATTTACGTAATGTAAATATTTACATTATGTAAATATTTTGATAGAAAATATTTATGATAATATATTTTATATTTACTGACATTTCCAACATATATAGTTAAGAGAGTATATATGAAAAAAAACCACAACTCTGAAAACCTGTATTTTGAGGCCAAGTGTTAAGACAAAAATGGAATAATATTGTTGAGAAAACCTCATCTATTTATATTTTATATCACTAAACTTATTTGAAGAACAGCTATGGAAAGGAAAAGAGTTAAAATGAGATATTTGTAATAATGGCAGTGAAAATCCTTATTTTATAATATTTTGTTGTTTTTTACTATAATAATAATTAGGGAATTATTTTATAAATGTTAATTTAGATATTAATAGCATACCAGTAACATGTTATTTCCAAAACATTATTTTCTGATATATTACATGTTAGTAGTTTCCTTATTATTTGATTCTAGTTAACAGTTTTAAGGCAGTTGTCAACTTATTAACCAAATATTTATTGATGATCTTTAAAATGAAAGGCACTTGGTGTTAGTCTTCTGAAACACCACTTCAAAAGAACCTGTGCACCCCAATGTTCATAGCAGCACAATTTACAATAGCGAAGTGCTGGAAGCAACCTAAGTGCCCACCAGTAAATAAATGGATAAGAAAACTATGGCACATTTACATGATGGAATTCTACGCAGCAGAAAGAAAGAAGGTGCCCCTATCTTTCATGACAGCATGGGTGGGACTGGAGAGCATCATGCTAAGTGAAATAAGCTAGGCGGTAAAATACAAATACCATATGATCTCAACTATAGATGGAACCTACTGTAACCAACAAAACGAGCGAGCAAAATATAACCAGACACATTGAAATAAATAACAAACTGTCAGTAAACAGGGAGGAGCGGGGAGAGGGATAAGAGGGGAAGATAGAGGAGGGTCATCAAGGAACATGCATAAAGGACACATGGACAAAGCCAAAGAGGGGTAGGGTGGAGGGTGGGAGGCAGGGAAGGGTGGGGCAAGGGGGAGTGGTGAAATTAAAATGGAGACAACTGTACTTAAACAATAAAAAAATAAAATAAAATAATAAAATGAAAGGCACTGAATGCCAAGTTGTATAGGAGAGAGTCCCTGATGTCTCATTAGTTACATAATATATTTAAGGATGCTGAGAAGTTCATAACTTTTTTGGAGAGGTAATGTAAGGCAATATTTTGCTTTGTTTTTAAACATAGATGTGACCATGATTAATTTTGAATGAACGTTATAGGACCTTTCAAAGGTAATGTTTCATCTGACAAGAGTCATTGATAACTTGTTTCCTGGGTCTGTTTTCTGAGATTTGCAGGTGTTTTTGCCTCTTATCTAAGTATGAACCC
Organism: Desmodus rotundus; assembly: GCF_022682495.2. Lineage (NCBI taxonomy): Eukaryota > Metazoa > Chordata > Mammalia > Chiroptera > Phyllostomidae > Desmodus > Desmodus rotundus. The sequence continues at coordinate 68,447,546 of NC_071388.1, read as the reverse complement.
CACCTTCACCTCATTCCTTTCCCTCATATGCAGTAGGTAAATGTCAGGATCCTTATGCTACAGTGTTGAAGCTCTTCCTTTTGAAAATTATCTTGTCACGTATATGACATTGGTTAGATTGCAATTTTCAACTTTTTCATCCCATGGCACATATAAGCTAATTATTAAAATTCTGTGGCACAACAAATATATATATATATATAATTTTATATATTTTTATGTATATATAACACATATAACAGCAAAATATATACATGCATACATACATACAGGGTCTGGCAGAAGTAACGCCTGCTTGAGTGTAGTTAGTAGGGTAATAATATGGGTATAATAATTTATAGTTTTAATTTGAACATTTTACCTAAAATGTCATATGATGTGTTTCAGTGTAATATTGTTATGTTATAGAATTACATGCTTATGATTTTGTAATAAAAGTTTGTAATAAAAAAAGAGGTGTTACTTGTGCCTGACCATGAGTGTGTACATGTGTGTGTATATATATTGCTGTTCTGACAAAAAAATAAGTATAATTTTGATTAATTCGCACAAGATGGCTATTGTGTTGGCTATTGCCATTTTTTCATTTGACAATCTAAGAGAAAGGTCAGTGCCTCTGACTAAATAGTCAAGTATTGCATGTTTGAAAATATCTTGTGGCACACAGTTGAAAATAGCTGGGTTAAATGAATCAGTAGTGCCCTTTCGTCTCCCAGCTGTGATGGCATTGCAGCCTTGCACTGAGGCACAGTTCTTGATATCCTTTATCCTACAAATAACTCTCTTATTTTGTAAGGGATAGTGGAAAGGGATTTGGCGGGAATTAACTTTGCCGCTAGCCTGAACTTAGTTCACTCCACTGGCCTGAATAAGTGGGTCGGATACTTTCTTCATTTTCTCCCTAACCCTCCCTTGCAACAGCCTGGTGAGCTCTGGATAAAAAGGCTCCAAGTGGGTGGAGATTGTCCAGGACTTCTACTTTCAGGAGCTTTATGTGTTCATGCTATCCCAGCAATTTGTCAACATTACTGATCTAGTATCCTATTAGAAAATATTGTGTCCAGGGGCAGTTGCCTGATTAAGCAAATGCTTAAGTTCTACGTCTCTAGATTCCAATTACAACAATCTCCTGGAACCTGAGCTTTCTAAGTTCATGAATAGTCATTCATTTGTACTTTTCTGCTTTTCTCTCTCTGTAGGGGTGGGAACTACTTCTAGATCTCTTCATCTCTGAGCAGAAACTAGAAGTCAATATTTTTTTATAATATTGAGTCAATATTTTGTACATTTATGCATTCCTGGAGCCTAGAAAAAAGGTTCACAAAATTGGATGGAAATCAGAACAGGTGGTGTATAGTATGTATTTAGTAGGGTGAAATAAAATAGTGCCTGATTCTAATAGATTTATCCATTTTGTTTTAATATGTAGAAAGACCCAAAGTGAGTGGATCACGGTTAGAGTAAGTGATAATAAGGAAGCATATATGTTAAGTACAATGCAATGATTAAACATTTAGTAGTTTTTAAAGCTGATGTGTACTATGCAAAATGGTGTATGGCAAGAGCTATAGCATCAACAATACTTCTGATATTTTATTGTAAATTCAGGGAAAATGTTACCATTCTGAGGTATTTATTTTTTTCTGAAATTTGTGGAATTATAAATAGCAAGAGATCATAGAACTAGATTAGGGTTTTTAGATGCTAATCCCTGAGATCCACTTTCTGGAAGTTAAGAATAGATTTTAAATACCTGGATGAAGAAACAGTACAACTACTTGTCCAATATGGATTAAAGTGTGATAACAGAAATTCCCTTTTATCTTTTATTTAGTAATTTTAATGTATTGAGTATATATTTTTTACATATTTATTTATTTGTAGAGAGAGGGGTAATGAGAGAGAAAGTGAGGGAGAGAAACATCAATGTGTAGTTGCCTCTCGCACAGGCCCAACTGCAGACCTGGCCCACAACCCAAGCATGTGCCCTGACTAAGAATCGAACCAGTGACCCTTTCTTTGGTTCACAGGCTGACTCTTAATCCACTAAACCACATCAGCCAGGGCTGAGTATAATTTTTAAGCTTATACATTTTAGAGTAAATAAAACTCTTATTGGTTTGATTAATTTTAAAATAATAAAGTATCTGAGTAAAAATAACAACTAAACATTTCCTACTATTTTAAAGCACAGAGTTACTTTTGAAAACAATCATCTAGAAATTTGTCATTTTTAGGATGATATGATAATATAAGTTATGGCTCTAATATTCTGGTTTATCTAAATGTCTCCCAGTGTTCTTTCTGACATGATCTACAATTCTAACAATCTTTTGAGCTGGAAAGGAGATAGAAGAAAACATAAGACAATTTCTTTTTCATTTATTTTATTTTATTTTTTATTGTTGTTAGACTATAGTTGTCCCCATTTCCCCCCTAACACTTTCCTCCACTTCTCACACTCCACTTCTCACACTTAATCCTACCCACCCATTGACTTTGTCCATGGGTCCTTTCTACATGTTCCTTGACAACCCTTCCCCTTCTTATTTGACATATCTACTAACTCATAAAAACAATTCCAGCCTTGGCTGGGTGACTCAGTTATTTGGAGCATTGTCCATTCACCAAAATGTAGTAGGTTTGATCCATGGTGAGGGCACATAACCAGGTTGAGGGGTGGGCCCCGGGTTAGGGCATGTATGAGTGGCACCAATCAATGTTTCTCTCTCACATCAATGTCTCTGTTGCTCCCTCCCTTCCTCTCTCTCTAAAACCAAGAAACATTTCTCTGGGTGAGGATTAAAAAAATCCACATTGTTTCTTTATCGAATCACATTATCAGGAACTGTAACCTATATGTATGTGTGTTTGTATATCTATTTGTTAAAGTGGGAACCACTATGAGCAGGTTCTAACAATCATCAAAAGTTTTGTTATTTTTTCTCAATATTGTGTATAATGCAAACACATTGCAAAGATCTGTTTGAAAATAAATAGCCACTGATGATCAAGAGGAAATGCTGAATACTTGGCTTAATTTATTCTTGCTGTTGTTAATACTAGATAACATTTTAAACAAAAACATCATGTTTGTTTTTATGTATTTTGTTGGGACTTTGCTTTACTTTCAAAGAGACTTATCCCTTAGTTCTTTATACATTTTATTTGTTCATCTTTTGATTATTAAAAAGTATAAAAACAAGAAATGCAAAATTGCAATCTCAGAACATAAAAATAACTGTTTTTCAAAGTCAACATTTTGCTAGGCAGATTTGAAAGCAAACTTTCATCCCTGTGGAGCCACTAAACATGCCTTGTTTTATCATGCTTAAAGAGCCAAGAAAATCACTTCCTTGTTAAGCACTATTCAGAGTCATGACCGTCTGGCAGCCTATTTCATTAAAAGTATCTTTAATTTATTTTATTTTTTATTTTTACAGATGTCCAAGAAGCTGCAATGCATGAAAGCACTTATATGCTGATGTGAGAAATTAAGGTTTATTTTCAATGTCGAATATGCATTTTTAAAATTTTAAGTTTAGGAAATACTGATTTCCTTTTCTTTTCCTTTTATGCCATTTCATTTCATAATCAAACTTCTGCTACAGTCGCTATTTTTTGTGAAACCTTGTAGGGGTGTGTGTGTGTGTGTGTGTGTATGTATGTATACATACACATATACATATATATATACACATATACATATATTCTTTAAACTATTATTTTTAATTTGATACAGTCCCATTCATTTTTTCCTTATTTCCCTTGCCCTAGGACATATATTGGCAAAAATATTGCTATGTGGAATATCTGAAATTTTATTGCCTGTGTTTTTCTCTAGGACTTTTATGGTGTCACAACTGATATTTTAAGTCTTTTATCCATTTTGAGTTTATTCTGGTATATGGTATAATTTGGTCATCTAGTTTCATTTTTTTGCATGTACCTGTCCAGATCTCCCAACGCCATTTACTGAAGGCTGCTTTTACACCATTGTATGCCCATGCCCCCTTTGTCAAATATTAATTGTCCATAGAGATGTGGGTTTATCACTGGGATCTCTATTCTGTTCCATTGGCCCACGTGCCTGTTATTATGCCAGCACCAGACTGTTTTGATTACTGTGGCCTTGTTGTATAGTTTCATATCAGGTATAGTGATTTGTCCTATTTTGTTCTTTTTTTCTTAAGGTTGCTGATGCTATTTGGATCAAAATAAAAAGGGATCTGACCATATCAGAGAACATGTTTGCCAAATGTACCCTGAACAATGGTTTGATCTGAAAAATATATAAAGAACACATGTAATTCAACAGCAGGAAGAAAAATAATCCAGTTAAAAATGGGCAAAGGACCTAAATAAACACTTCTCCAAGGAGGACATACAGATGATCTATAGACATATACAAGGATGCTCAATATCAGTTGCCACCAAACAGATGCAAATTAAAACCACAATGAGATATCACCCCCCACTGGTCAGAATGGCCATATTAATAAATCAACAAACAAGTGCTGGTGAAGATGTGGAATAGGGGGAACTCTAGTGCCTTCTTGTTAGAAATGTAAGCTGGTGCAGCCACTATGGAAAACAGTGGAATTTCCTCAAAAAACTAAAACTGGAACAGCATTTTGACCCAGCCATTCCACTGCTGGGAATATACCCTAAGAATTCTGAAATACCAACTCAAAAGAACTTATGCATCCCTATGTTCATAGCAGCACTATTTATAATAGTCAAGTGCTGGAAACAGCTTAAGTGCCCATCAGTAAATGAGTAGGATCAAAAAAGTGTGGTACATTTACACAATGGAATACTATGCAGCAGAAAGAAAGAAGGAACTCCTACCATTCACGACAGCATGGATGATCTCACCTATAAGGGGAACCTAATGAACAAAACTAAACTAACAAGCAAAATAGAGCCAGAGACATGGAAACAGAACACACTGACAGTGACCACAGGGGAGGGGGGAGGTAGATAATGGTGGAAAGAAGGGAAAGGCCTGGTAAAAAAAAACATGTATAAATGACCCATGGACCTAGATAACAGTGTGGGAATTCACTATAGTGGAGTGGGGTGGGCAGAGGAGGGCAAAGGGGGAAAAATGGGACAACTGTAACAGAAAAACAATAAAAATTATTAAAAAAAGTTATCGTTACGTTCACTTTATTGAATGGATTCACTGCTTTTACCTTATTTATAAAATCAGAGACAAGTAAAGACACGTGTCTTTCTTACGTCTCCTAAACCCTCTTTATCAACTTTCAAATTTATTGTACTTTGTAAATATATTTTTTTTTTACAAATTGAATGTTTCTGATAACTCTGCATCTAGCAATTTTATCAGTATTATTTCTTCTCAGCATTTGCTCACTTCATGTCTCTGTGTCTATTCCTAGTAAAAATGTTGTATGTGGTATCAAACTATAATACAAAAACATGGTAATCAAAACAGCATGGTACTGGACTAAAAACAGACATATAGATCAATGGAAGATTTCCCAGAAATAAACCCTTATGCTCAATTAATATTTGACAAGGAGGTAAGAACATACAATGGGGTTAAAGACAGTTTATTCAAAAAATGGGAAAATGGACAGGTACCTGCAAAATTGAAAGTAGACCACCTCCTAACACCTTATATAAGACTAGATTCATAATGGATTAAAGACTTAAATGTAAGACTAAAACCCATAAAAATCCTGGAGGGACACAAGCAGATATATGATACTATATACTTTACATACAGTTATTTTAAAAAGGTATTAAAATTAAGGAATCAATGTTTATTTTATGTGACAAAAAATTCCACATATACAAACATATGCAGAAGATAGTTTGGTAGCATTGACTTTGGAATTTTCTCTGATTTGTTTTATACATATTTGTATATACTATTACTTACTCTTAAGCTTTTGGATAATTCTCTTTTGATTCTTATAAATTCCCATTGTTTGGAACTGCCCTGCCTGGTTTCAGAAGCTGTAAATCCCCATAGCTAAGACTGAGTGAGAGACCTTGGGATCCTAAGCCACTAAGGAGACAAAGCTTATCTGCCTGGCAGGGGAGCCACTTCTGCTCACTTTACTTCACCCTGCGTGGCCCCCAGTGCATGACCAGTTAGCCAATGATGGTAAGATTCCTCAAGGGAGGGATGACCTAAGACAGGCATGGTTGTGAGGGGAACCTCAGGGAAGGACTTGGGGGGCTATAGAAAAAGGGGGTGATGGACCCTTGCCCCTCGGCTTTAACATAGTCTGAGTCCTCATTCTGTCTGCAAGAAGTCTCCTAATCTCTTGGCTGCCTTACTTCCCCTCCCTGACTGAAGCCTGAAACAATGCCAGAGGTGGGTGTGGCCCTGTGCTGGAAAGGGCGGGTTCCCTAGGGCAATCGGCCTAAGAAAGACCACATAAAATCCTATGAAACCTACTTTGCTAATACCCTCAATTTTCTGATATGGGCCCATGCATAGAATGAGTTTGTTCCCCAAAGTGTTATGGCCCTTTAACTATCTGACCCTGACTCAGAATAAGCCCTGAGTTCTTTGAATGTTATCTATTATTTGATCATTTCTGCCTGACAATGCTTGATGAGCTTTATGTATACTCCCTGTATTCTTATGCAAATTAAACCCAATAAAAGCCCATTGAGGAACAGGTTCCTGGCACTTCTCCTTTGAGAGATCAGCCACCTTTCCTCCCCAAGCAGATCCTGTCTTCTAGACTTATTCTCATCCGTGGCAGACAGGGGTGCCCCGAGGGTGGAGCACTCCCCCTACATTCCGTGCTGGTTTTGGTAGAATTCAATTGAATTCTTTATATTTCAATTATGTAGCCATTAGGATTACATTATTTCCTCCCAAAATAAGAATAAAAAAGTTTTGTATGCTTGAACCTGAAAACAAACAAACAAACATTATGACAGATACAGAGTATGAATATAGACAGAAAGGATTTCCAAGAACATAGGTGCTGTTTCCAATTTAGGCTTTTTTTCATTCTTTCTATACTGTCAGTAGTGTAAATCTGAATTATTCAGGTCAAGCATAATGTTGAACAAATGATATTTGAATAGTACAATGACATTACACTTAGTAATATTCATAGAGTTGCATGTTCTGTTGAAATGCACTTTCAAAAGGTCTTTCTATACTTTTAGATTAGAATTTGTTTGAGATCCAGAAACTCAAACTATCAAGTAAATAAATATTGGATAACATACATGAAGGACTCATGGACATAGACAAAAGTGTGGGGATTGACTATGGAAGTAGGGGGTGGGCTGTGCTGAGGGGAAATAAGGGAGAAAAATTGGGACAACTGTAACAGCATAAACAATAATAAAAATAAATTTTGGATACTTGTAAGATCTTTAAAAATTCTGGATATAAAATAATTGCAAATGACAAATTAGGCATCCAGAAATCACCATCAGCTTTTTAAAATTTACTTCCTATGCTTCCTGTAAATGTTTTATATTAATCAATAGATTTTTGCTTATTGTTTGTTATGTTGAATTAATGTTTTGTTCAGTATCTTTAAGAATGTCAAGTTACATAGTAGTTTGATAAAAGGTAAGGTAGTTTAAACTTGTCATTTTCGATATACTACCATAATAATGTAGAATTAAATTCTTCCTAAAACTCTGTTGATTGTTTTACTTTATGAATGACCAGTGCAATACAGGTTGGCTTCCCTGAGGTGTTTCCTCAACCAGCTATATAATTCACATGAGAACATTTTTAAAAATTAGTGTTTTAAGCCACTCTAATTTGAGGACTGTTTCTACATTATAACTTAGAATACTCTGAATAATATACTACTCAAAGGTAATGTGAAGGGTTCTATGCAGAAGAGTCACTTGTAAGAGAAAATAATGTTCAGATGACAAGTATGAAAAAAAGCACATGGTATTTTGTTGTAAAAATGAGAAGTTCAATATAACTTAATTTTATTAAAAAATAAACAAGTGGAATTGAAAATTAGGGTGAATTATTTTCACTTTTAAAGGACATGTTTAGAAACAGTATGTTGAGATTTAATATCTGGGCAAATGGCAACTAGCAAAGAATGAGAAGAAATGTCATATAAATGCATTTAAATATTAGAAAGTATCTTGTCTGTAATATATAAAATATTGGATTAATCAGTTAAGCATACAAGAGATTAATAAATAATTTGCTTGAGTTGATGGAAAAAAATGTTTATGTTTTTCCTTCTCAACATTTTAAAAATGTTGAACCGTTATCTCTACTTGGCATTGTCTCTGATGAATAATCAGTCACTTTTTGTATATTTGGTTTCCTCCCTATATTATATCTTGTCTGTGACCACTTTCAATATGTTCTCTTAATATTTGGTTTTTACTAGTTAACTAGTAAAGGTTTTTAACTAGTTAAAAACTAGTGATTTAACTAGTTAAGGTTTTCTTTGTATCTACACTCCTAGGAGACAGCTAAACTTTCTTTTAAAAAAAAAAAAACATTTTATTTATTTATTTTTAGAGAGAGAGGAAGGGAAGGGAGAGGGAAACATCAATGTGTGGTTGTCTCTTGCGCGCCCCCCCACTAGGGACCCAGCCCACAGCCCAGGCATGTGCCCTGACTGGGAATCGAACTTGCAACCTTTTGGTTCTCAGGCTAGCACTCAATCCACTGAGCCACACCAGCCACGGCACAACTAAATTCTCTTAAATCTGTACATTAATAATTTTTCCGTTCTTATTTTTGAAAAATTCAGCTATTTCATCTTCACTTTCTTTCCTACTCTCATTTTAGTCTTCTTTTAAGATTCCAGTTAAGAATCCTGAAACACCAATTCAAAAGAACCTATGCCCCTCAGACTTCATAGCAGCATTATTTACAAAAGCCAAGTGCTGGAATCAGCCTGAGTGCCCATCAGTAAATGAGTAGATCAAAAAACTGTAGTACATTTACTCAATAGAATACTATGCAGCAGAAAGAATGAAGGAGCTCCTACCCTTCTCGACAGCATGGATGGATCTGGAGAGCATTATGCTAAATGAAATAAGCCAGGCGGTGAAAGACTAATACCATATGATCTCACCTATAAGAGGAATCTAGTGAACAAAAACAAACAAGCAAGCAAGATAGAACTAGAGGTATGGAAATAGGGAAGAAACTGACAGTGCCAAAGGGGAGGGAGAAGAGGGATAATGAAGGAAAGAAGGGAAAGGGTCCAGTTAAGGGATATATATAAAGGGCCCATGGATATGGACAAAAGGGTGGGGACTGACTGTGGGAGTGGAGGTGGGGATGTGGATGGGACAGGGGAGAGCAATGAGGGAAAAACTGGGACAACTGTAATTGAACAAAAATAAAAAAACAGACATATTAGATATTTGAAATTGTATCACAGGTTCCCTGAGTCTCTGCTAATTTACTTTCTTTTTCTATCTATTCCTCAGATATGATTGTTTATATTGAAAGCTCCTTAAATTAACTAACTCTGTATTTTGTCAGTACTTGTCTAGTGAATTCTCTTCATTACTATATACTTGAACTATAGGATTTCCATTTAGCTCTGTATTTATAGTGTCTGTTTCTATGCTGAATTTACCTATGTATTCATTAAGGTCATATTTTTTAAAGTTTTTGAACATGTTTATAAATACCTGCTTATACATCATCATCTGATAGGTTCAATATTTATGTTATCTCAAAGTTTTTTTGTTGACTGCTTAAATTTTTGGTTATGGGTCATTTTTTCAGGCTTCTTTGCATGTCTAACAATTTTTAATTACATGGTTTACAATACAGATTAGCTGTTGTAGAGACTCCAGTTTGTGCTATCTTCCTGTGACCTATGTTGTGTTTATTTTGTTTCTAGGAAATAGTTGAATTACTGGCTAACATGTTGATCTTTTCTTACATTAAAATTACAATTTTTAGGGGCAGTAGTGTACAGAAGGCCAAGGTCTTTTTAAAGACCTAACTCGACATGACTGAAAATCCAATCTCTTCATTCTGTGAAAATCTTGTAAAGCCTTGTGTTTTGGCTTTACTACAGCATATGTAGAAGATGAATTTTTCTCATGTATGGTCATTGTGATTCTCTCAGGTACTGCTGGTATTCAGATGCCTTTTGTGATAAACTTATCTCTCTTCTCTGGAGGAACCAAAAATCTAAACTCTCCCAACACTGCTTGGATTCTAGTGTTATCTGCTTGTCTCTCAAACGTGTACAGTAGACTTGATGAAAAGATACTTTCTGTACAAACCTTGGGTGTTTGTTGTGTGTAGATGCAGCCTCCCCATCATCCAAGGATTCATGGAAGAACTCTGAAAATGGTTTTGGAGAACTCCTCACTTTCATAGATACTTCTTCCCTAAGAAACTGTCCTGAGATTTCAGATGCTTCTGTTGATCTGCTCATTCTGTTCAGGAAATCACTTTGATTTTTGGACTCTACTTCAATGTAGTTTGAGCAAGCCTGATCATATGGTTAGCCTCATGAGTTTTCTTCCTATCATAAAGTATATAATTAAACTTGCTATTTTCCAATACCTAAAAAAAAAACCCTGCTCATATTTTGTCTATTTTAAAATGTATTGTGTTAAGGCTGATCAAGTGACACAATCTATTATTACAGCTTAAAGTGGAGTTCTACATAACTTTGAAAAACAATCAAATTAAGTGAGAAAACAGTAGTCTAATAAAAATAGCTTACTGTTTCCCCCTAATTAACCCATCAGTATTATATTTCAGCAATACCTCTCTGTTTGTGTGGACAGTTTATAGATGGGATTGAATAGCTAAGGTCCATTTGCAGGTAGAGAAATTCTAATGGATTTTGTTAACAGCCTATAAATTTTCCTGAGAGTTCCTACTCTTCTTGGGAGCACAGCACTGTTCTTTGTCAGCTTAGCTGGGCTTCTAACAAGGCTGAGCTTTGTTCACTGCGTCTGAGCTTCATTTTGTTCTGCTCCAGTGCATACCCAGGTCAGTTTATTTCCTTTACAGTTCTCCAAGCTAAGCCTTTATTCCCTGACCTTTCCAAATCTGTGCATTTATACTAATGGCATGATTTAATGTTACTTATTCAGTAGATTTTGTTAAGATACTTAAGCTGACTGGGATAATGGTTTAGTCCACTGGATTTTAAAGAGACAAATGTATTCATTAAAATAATGACTTGTGGCAAATGTACAAAATTAATTTTTACAATTACCTTAATAATCTGTATGACTGATAATTTAGATTTAGAAATGTAATGCTGTGGAATAGAATACTAAGTGATTCCAATAGTATTGGAAATAGTTATGTTTTAGGTGAAAACTATGTGAATGTAAAGTTCTATGTAATTCGTGTGAGCAACTTTGAATGAGAATTAACAAAATAAATTTTTACACATTTAATTTTTTTGAATATTACTATACAATGAAATCCTTTCATCGGGTCAGTTTTATAGATCCAGAAGTGGTTATAAAAATGAGGTATTTGAAGTTTATTAGGATCATCTACTAGTTCTTGATATCCTGGCAACAGATGATAATCCCCACAACAGGAATTTCATTCTAGCAAAAAACATACGGAGAACAGCAGGTCCGAATGAAAACATTCTATGCAGTCTGCCTATTCACACTGTTCAGCCTCAAAAAAGGTTCTTGGATGTGAATTCTTGCCTTGAATTTATTGGGATTTAAACTGGTAATTCTGATTTGAGCACAAAACTATGGAGAATCAACTATGTATACAATTAAATTTATAGGTTGTCGGTAACCTCTTTGAAAACATTTTGATTATTTATTTGAAGTAAATGAATACTTAATGCACATAATAATGAAATTATTAATATTAGTAGTTTGACTTTTCAAAAATATTTATGAGCAACATTAAAGTATTTATAAACGTTTTTGAAGCAAACCTTTATAGTATGCCAAATAATTCCTTCCCTTTAAACAATAAAGTCTTATACCTTATAAATTTCTCAATCTTGCATTTACAAAAAAAATGCTTTTTCCTTTCATTTGAGGTGATAAATCAAGATCAAGGTAAGCAAGGCTCAATTTATTTACCATTTCCTTTTATAAATTTTCTCTTTATATTTTAAATTGTCATTTATCCAGGATATTCAGTGCTATCTAGGCCCATAGCAAAATAGTAATGAGATAAAGCCAGAATTTTTATCTTACTGGTGGCACACTGAAGAAGAAAAACACTGGAAATAAAAATATGAATTCTGTCCTGGGTCTGTTACTAACTAGATAATATTTGATCATTCTCTTATTTGCAAAACAAAAATGTATGACTATAAAATAAAAGTATTACTTGTAGTTATAGAGTACCACCAAATATTAGCACAGTATGACTCCAAAATTATGCCTCAATTGAAGAATTAATGCTTCCAGATAAAAATGATGGATTCCTTAGTACTGAACTAATCCAATCAGGCAAATAGAAGAAGAATAAAGGTATAAACTTGCTCTCCAAAGCTGTGTGAATAGTAGCACCCAGCATTTTTGCCTTACAGACAGATTTTTACCTTTACTGTTGAAAGACTGATATTTTCAAACAGAAACATATTCGATATAAATGTAGAACTCCCATGAAGTTCTTCTTCAACTTTATAAACTACAAATCTAAGCAAAATATATGTGTCTTGAAAAAGTATTAACCTTAATTTCTGCTTAAGTGTGGCAGAAATATAACTATACAGATTTCTTTTTTTAATTTTTATTGTTATTCAATTACAGTTGTATGCCTTTTCTCCCCATCCCTCCACCCCACCCCAGCTGAATCCCCCTCCCTCCCCCATTTTTTCTTTAATTTTTATAGTTATTCAACTATACAGATTTCTAAACCTCATTTAAAGACTCATTTTGTGTTGCTGTTCCACTGAATTTGTGCGAAACCTTAACCTGAACCTCACTTGTCATTCACACCCCCCCCCAGGGTGGCGTTAAACTTTGGAGAAGCGAGTATAATTGTTTCTGCTTCTTGAGTAATCTTTAAAGCTTTAAAATGTCTTATGTCATCATAAACCTTTAGGTTGTTACTCACTGCCCATAGTCCCATCCACTCATAGAAATCTTGGATCCATCTCTTTCTGGCGTCTCCTGGGGTATTGCTCACACCAGATGCCCTGTCTGAGAAGTAGGGTAGTCATTCTACCTGTACAGGGAACCACAAAACTCTCTATTCTTATCAGCTCTCCCTAACTAATGGACTCATTTATACAAATAAATAATAGTTTTAATCTTAAAATATTTCATTTGTAAGAGTTAACTAATTCATAGAAAGGATGTTTTGTGAGACAAATGACTTCAAATAATTCAGGTACATTCCCATTCAAATATACAGCCAACGGGTGAGAACAATTTATAAAAGTTTCTTAAATGCACTTCTTCCATATACTCTTCCTTCTATTACTAGAGCTGTAAGTCTAGGAACTCTGTTACCCAGACTCCCTTGCCTACAGAGCCATCTCATTTGTGAACTAATGAGGTGAAATCATGTGAGATTTACATGTTCAAAGAGAGATCAAGGTAATATTCTTATCCCACCATTATCAGATATAGATGGGCTTGGGAGATAGAATTTCTGCTATGGTTTAAAAGTCTCTCTTTCTGACTCACCTGCCTGATTATGGTAAGAAGCTGTACACACCCACAGTAAAATCTTGCAATTCCTTACCTAAGAGGAGCACTTTTTTGATTCTCCGAAAGCTATAGGTAAAGCTGTGGTATCCTTGTTTGACTTAGATCCAATAGCCTATTTAATTTTAAAGAACCATATTTGTATGCTAAATATCACACAAGCTACACAGAGAGAAATTCTAGAATGGTTTCTGTGTTCTAATGAAACCCTACTAAAATAAATGAATTTATGTATGGTATTGTTAGACTCCCTGCTCAAAAATAATTTATTATCCAACTGGGGAGACTAATTGTTTACATTCAGAATTGTAGAAAAAAACAACATAATATGTAAAAGCACTGAAGTATGATCATATAACTTTGCTAAATTATGCTGATATTATTAGAGAACATGACAGTAAGTTACATTCACATTCCAGGTAGCCATTTAATAGGAATGCCCCTTATAGGAAATCATCATCATTCAAGAAACATATCTGGGGAAGTCAGACATAGAGAAATGCTGAATGAGGCCAGACAAGAAGGACATTGTACAGAGCAGAGATAGATTCTGGATGTGAACAATGTAAAATGCATTAACAAATACTAGCTTATTTGTAATACAATAGAAGTTTCATTTTGGAATTCAGTGGGAGGTATAACTAGACATAAAAAAGACCAGACTTTGAAAAATCTTACATTTTTATAGCATAATTTAGATTTAAACATCCCTTTAAGCTTCTGAAGTGCCATTTTTGCGCTGTGATGCAGCAGCATCGCCACAAGAAGACTCTCTAATAATGACACTAAATTACTGGAATGGGAACATTATATTAAGTTATATAACATATTATCTTCCTCTGATATTTGTAATTTGTATCATTTGGTTGACTATCTTTCCCCCAATCAGTCCTTGTAAGATTATCTATTACTAAAGATAGTGAAACACCTTTTTTGAAAAGTGTATTTCAAGTACTAAAGAAAAGTATGGTAGAATAAAGCAGGACTCTGAATTCTATTGCAGTACCTGTGTTAATACCTGCCATGATTAATTCCAACTGAACTATTAAACAAACCAAGATAGGTGCACATGCACCAAAAGCGTTTCCCTTCTTCTGACACAGCTTTCAGCAACAATTCCTCCTTTTCAAACAGTATTGATTTGTGTGTTGGAGGACAGCTTGGTTTCACCCAAGTGTTATTTTTACAGTGTTTGTTTATTTCTTAAAGTACAGCAGACTAAAGGATGTAGCAGTGGGGCCTCCAACCTGGATTATCAACTCTAAATTCTCATTGACTTCAATTTCTCTCCTAGCTATCTGTGCTTCATGGGGAATGACCACTCAAGTCCTTTGTTTATATTTCTTGTCATGGTTGGAAACCTTTTTCTTTTTTGGTGGACTTTCCCCACTGATATCTCACCACTGATTTTTTCACTATTCGCTGCTCTAATACTTGTGTACCAGATGGCGTAAAATGTCTAAGCATGTATTTGCTGAGTGAACATAAGGAAAGCTGTCACTTAGCTTCTCTTTCATTGCTAACATTTTGCTATTAATGATTAGATAAGAAAAATGCTTGATGGAAATAACAAGGCCTAAAGTTTTTGTACTTTCTGAAATAAAGTAGAAAACTTTTTATTCCCATTGTTGTGGAAGACTTTTTCATGAAATGAGTAATTTGGTGAGAGTGACATCTTAGCATTATATTTTAAAAATTTCTATTAGGTTAATAATACTCAGGTTTCTTTGGTTCCTCAGATTTGCCTTCCTCCCTTACTCCTTTCTGTCTTTCCTTCCTTCCTCTCTTCATTCCTTCTTTCCTCCCTTCCTTCCTTTTCCCTTTTCTGATTTTTACACAGTTTTAGTAATTATTGCAATGATATGTTTGGTAATTTCTTAGTTGTTTTTGGCATAATTGGTGAAGGGAACTTTCCCTTTGTTTTGTCAATTAATAACACATCAGGCCCAGGCTGGTGCAGCTCAGCTGGTTGGACATTGTCTTGCAAACCAAAAGGTTGTAGATTCTACTCCCTATCATGGCACATGATGCTTGGGTTGTGGGTTCAGTCCCCAGTCTGGACCCATATGATAGGCAGCTGATCAATGTTTCTCTATTACATTGATGTCTCTCTCTCTCTCCCTCCCATCCCCTCTCTAAGTCGGTGGGCATGTCCTCAAGTGAGGAGCAAAATAATAATAACAATATGCCAGGATGTTATATCAGAATTTAAAAAAGGCAAGGGGCTAATATAATTTTTAAAAGTATCCCCTGAGTAAATCGAATTTTGCTTTCTAGTACCAAATCTCCTATGTTTACATTTTAACCACAATGCCTACTGAGGCTTCATTTACTTCTCTCTAGGAAGCCAGAGATAATATATACAATGCTTCACCAGCAAATTGTAAACTCACATGCTCTCTAATTGATGGAACTAAATTTCTGTTTCTGAGAACTGTTGTTATTGGGAAAAATTATGTTTAATGATTTTATTATTTATCTTATTCTCTTTTTAGATCACTTAGTTTAGAGAATTAGTATGTTTTAATGTTTTAATTCAACCTTTTTAGCGGTCAACCAGAAAATATATTGTACATTTAACATGTAAGAAAATTAGCAAAAAAAGAGAGAAAATTAAATATTATATTACAGAAACATATTGAAAGTATACTGAGGTAGTTGAAATCTACCAATATTGTAATAGAAGTATTTAAGTGAAATATGAGCACAATATGAGCAGGTAATCATTTTTCATAAAAGGACAAATTTTGGGGGGGATATTATGTGATGAATGAAAATAGTTGTTTTTCACAAACAGTTGGAAAGGAATAGAAAATATAAATTCAATATCTTAAAACTTTAAGCTAAATTATAATCATTTTTTAAAAATAATACCTATTTAAATTAATCGAACTGAAAAATCTGTTTAATTTCTTTTTTTTTTTTTCCCTTTAGGTGAACTGACTCTTAGAAGAGTAATGTCCAAGGATAGTAGTGTGCTTTTTCCAATGCTTTTTCTAACTCTGCCTTGTAACATTAGAGCTAACAAACTTCCTGAATGTTCTTTCCCAGCTTTTAGGTTTGTGCCCTGACTTCTCTTGGCCTTTGCTGCCTTGGCCTTACCTTTGTCAGCTCCATCTCAAAGGGAGAAGCTCTTTCAAATTTCTGTCCATTTTTACCCTGGGCAAATTCTCCTCTAATTGTAAGCCATCAAGCTGACTCTGCTGGTGTTTTTACACAATTCATACCCGTTACTTCAGATAAATCTTCTCTGTTTTTTGTGTTGATGATAACACAAAAAATTTGTTTGTTGATGATAACATTTTGAAGTTATTATCCTTTTACATATAAACCAATTGTTTTTTAAACTATTTTATACTCTGTGACCATAAGTACCATTTTTACCTTATTTATCTCCATCATATTTTATCAAACAAGTACAAAAAATTAGTGTGCATGCATTTTAGTAGGTTTTTTAATTATAATTGGTATATTTTATTTAAGTTGTGTACTCCTGGCAAAAATGATAAAGGAGAATTAAAGAAAATAAAAATTGTTATGGCATAGTTTTAAAACTAGAATTAAATTCCTTCAACAAAATATTCAAAATAGGTTCAATATTAAGGAATATATTTATAAAAGAAAGAAAGTTCTTCCAAGATAAACACACAATATAAGAAATCATATACTTAAAAAATGTATGAAGCAAGAAACACATCTATCTTACATATATTTAAAACATTAGAGAGGAGTTAATCATATCAGTAATTGTTGAAAATATTCAAGTTCAGTATTTTGATATTGGGCATACTGCAATCCTGTTTGTAACCATTTAAAAATGCTTATGATCCATTACTTTCATAATGTTACCTTATAGTTAAATAACATTAGCTTTGATGGCTAATACTTATTAAGCACTTAATTTGAGTCTGGTGTTAAGTGTTTTATAAATATTTTCCAATTTGTCCTTATAAAAACCTTTTTAGATGGAAAATATGTATTTATTTTTCAGGTGAGTAAAGTGATGTTTAGAGAGTTTACCTAGGAAAGACCTATACGCTTAACTACTACAATACACTGATCTTTTAATCAAATATAAAATACTGTGCTCCAAAAACAAGTAAGATGGAAAGCTAGACAAAGTGCTATGGATATCATCTTGTTACAGAGCAAGGGCGGGGGGGGTGGTTCACGATAAATTATTACAGAAAGGATTCCCCCTTTCTGTCTCTGGAGGTTCCTTCCCCCCACACACACCTGCTAGGTTCGCAATGCCCGCCGCCAGAGGAAAGACGTCTCTCAATGCCAGAGACTGGTGAAAAGGAAAGGAATTGTTTATTTAAAAGTTACACAGACTTAGAGTAATGACTTAATGTCTTCAATAAGATACTAAAGTCCTCTAGAACACCCACAGATGCACACAGTCCTTCCCTGTGCCCAGTCGGGGTACCGTGTCTCAGGAAAAGAAGTAGAAGTCTGTGATTCAGGCTCCCGGCACCATCAGCTGTGTGGCTGCTGCGATCTCCAGTTAATCCAAAGCCATGAGGCACCTTCTCAAGGCCCACCAGCAAGAGTCCTTCCTCCCCTTTTCTTCTCGGCAAAGTCTCTCCGGCTGCCTAAGCCCTGTGGCAAAAAGAAGCACCCCAAAACCACGTGGTCCTCTCTACTCTCCTTCAGAACCGTGTGGTCCTTTTCCCCATTTCAGAACCGCGTGGTCCTCTCTTTACTTCACCAAAGCTGCCTGATCCTGGCCCTTTTCCTTTCCCCTCAGAACCTCGTGGTTCCCTCTATTTACTTCAGAACTGCGTGGTCTTCCCTACTTACTTCAGAGCCGCGTGGCTTACTCCTTTCTCCCCCAAAACCTTGTGGTCCTCCTCCTTCTATGGCTGCCATGCCTAGGTTTAAATCCCAGCACCCATCTTCCTTTGCAGCCCCATTTCTGACTCCTCCTACAGTCAGCTACACCTGCCAGCATCCCCGTAGTCTTCCAGCTTTACTGGGCTGCCATAGTAAGTCTGGGCAGGTGTGGCCCCATGGCATGGAGCCAATCATCTCCACGCTCTCACGCAGGCCCTGTAACCAGGGAGAGTTGCTTCCCAGTCCCATCTTGGGTGGAATTCACTCCCATCTCCCTGGCTCAAAGCAGGGCCACAGCTATTTAACATATCCATGAAACCAGTTAAAGGTTATAGATATGTTAAATGACTCCCAGGGGTTAGCTGGAAAGCTGTTGCTACCCAAAACAGCTCTGAATGGCCCTGTTCCATGTGTCCCATCCCCCCTGGCTCAGGCCTGTGGGGGTGAGGACATCCTATATATATTTTTCTAATATTTCCTGGACACCTCGAGTCCTGGACCCCATTACAAATCCCTTCTTGGGGCCCTCCTCTTGGCTGCACCCTGCTTCAATCTGATAATTAAAGATCATATTTAACAGTCATTGCACTCCAATTTACTAACTATTGATAATGTTATACACATTTTCCTAAAATGGTTAAAGAAAAAATCCACAGCCCTTTCTACAGTCAAAAGAAGTATTGGTACAATAAAACACTATAAATGGTATCATATTTATAAGAGAAAACTAATTTCTTTTGATTTATTTCTGATTTTTACAATTGAAGCAGTGGGATACACTCAATTAGTGTAACAGTTTATCTTATTTAAAATAACAACACCCCATGAAGAAAGTAAATGCTAAATCTTGTCAGTGTGAACTTTGAAAGTTATAGATGCTTCATGGAGATTGGAGAGCCTAAATTCTTCTGGGGCTTAGAAAAAGTGAGAGCAACTGGAGGTATGGTAAGGCATTGGAACAGAAGCTGTGGCCTGTGAAATTACCTAGTATACTATTTTGCTTAGGTCTGGCCCAGTTTAATACCACATGATGGAAGTGAGATTAATAACTCTATTAGTATTATCATAATTGTAGATATTTATAAAGCTTTTTAAAACATATTCAATATAAAAGTGTATATATAAAACACATAATATAATAGTAAAAGAAGCAAAAGTTAAATTAACCTAAGCATCAAAAATATATTTGTATAAACGATAGAATAGTAATAGCTATATTGTCTAATGGCATTTCCATTTGATAAAAATAAATATGCTAATATAAATATTAGAATAATTGAATATAATTAAAATATATATGATATAAAACTAGAAAAAATATAATATTTTTATAAAAAGGTAAGGTGAAACAAATTCCGAGATAAAAATTGTTATATAAAAAGTTTTTAATCAATTTTCTTCAATTTGTTGAGGCTTGTTTTGTGTCCTGTCATGTGGTCTATCTTTGAAAATGTTCCATGTGCTTTTGAAAAGAATGCATATTTTGCTTCTTTGGGAAGAAAGGTTCTATATATATATATATATCAGTTAGGTCCATTTGATCTACTGTGTCACTCAGTTCCACATTATCCTTTTTGATATTTTGTTTGGAAGCTCTATCCATTTTTGACAATGGGATATAAAAATCCCCTAGTATTAGTGTGTTGCTGTCTATATCTTTCTTGAAATCCTCCAAGATTTTGCTTATATATTTGGGTGCTCCTATGCTGGGTACTTATATGTTTATAATGTTTATGTCTTCTTGGTGGATTCTTCCCTTGAGTATTATGAAGTGTCCTTCAGTGTCTCTTTTTATTACCTTTGTTTTGAAGTCTATTTTGTCTGATATGAGTATTGCTACCCCTGCTTTTCTTTCCTGTATTTGCTTGGAATACTTTTTTCCAACCCTTCACATTCAGTCTGGGTAGGTTTTTTGTTGTTGCTGTTCTGAAGTGGGTCTCTTGTAGGCAGCATATGTGTGGGTCATGTTTTCTTACTTATTCAGCTGCTCTATGTCTTTTGATTGGAGCAGTTAATCCACTATCATTTAAGGTCATTATTGATAGGTACTTATCCATTTTTCCCCTTTTGTACCTGTGTTCCTCTCTCTCTCACTCTTTTTCTTCCTTTTCTTAAAGCAGTTCCTTTAGCATATTTTGCAGTGCTGGTTTGGTAGAAGTATATTCTTTCAGCTTTCTTTTATCTGGGAAGCTTAATTCACCTTTCATTTTGAGAGCTTCACTGAGTAGAGTAGTCTCAGCTGCAGGCCTTTGGTTTACATTACTTGGAATATTTTTTGCCATTCTCTTGTAGATTGGAGTGTTTCTCTTGAGACATCAGCTGCCAGCCTTATCAGAGCTCCTTTGTATGTTCCTTCTTGTTTCTGCCTTGCTGCTTTTAAGATTCTCTTTTTGTCTTTAAAACCTGGCATTTTAATTATAAGGTGTCTTGCAGTAGGCCTCTTTGGGTTCATCTTGATTGGGACCCTTTGTGCTTCCTGAACTTGCGTGGCTTTTCTCTCCAGGGTGGGAAAGTTTTCTGTCATTATTTTTTCAAACAGGTTTCTATGCCATGCTCCTTTTCTTCTCCATCTGGTATCCCTATGATTTGAATGTTGTTGCATTTCATGTTGTCCTGCAGTTCCCTTAAGCCCTCTTCATATTTGTTTAGTCTTTTTTTGTGCAGCTGCTCTACCTGGGTATTACTTTGTATGTTGTCTTCCAGCTCACTAATTTGGTCCTCTGCTTCATCCAGCCCACTTGTAATTCCTTCTAATGTTTTTTTTTTTTTTTTTATTTCAGAAATTGTATTCTTCATATCTTCCTGGTTCTTGTTTATAGCCTCTATTTCTTTTTCTTACTGTTGTAGTTCTCACTTAGTTCCTTGTAGTTGTCTGTGAGTTCCTTGAGCATCTTTATAACCATTCTTTTGAATTGTAGATCTGATAGTTTGCTTGCCTCCATTTCATTTAGCTCTTTTAGTGGGGAGTCTTCGATTCCTTTTGATTGTGGGTTCTTTCTTTGTCTCCCAATTTTAGGTGACTCTTTTTGTTTGTTTCTGCAATCCCAGATGATCCTAGTTGATGACAGCTAGTGGGGGAGGGTGGTAAGGGGGTGGAAGGATTGAGCACAAAGGAAAAAGGACTCATGGACATGGACAATAGTGTGGTGATTGCTAGGGGGAGGATAAGAGGACTAATTGGTAATGGAAAAATACAATAAAGATTAAATTTTTTTAAAAAACCTACTTGAGAAAGATACAGCAAAGTGGGTAGTTCCCCTGCTATGAAAACATAAAATAGACAAAACTTTATTTAGTACTTTTTTTTAAAAAAAGCACTATTTTAAAGCACCGACCTAATCAATTAGGTTTCAGTTGAACCAACTTTGAAGCCTAGAAAACAATATTCTTTGATCATAGGTATGTTTATTAAATGTGCTCTCAATGTAGTTTTGGTAATTTATTTTTTAGCATTTTTGCATGTGTGTTTATTAAGGATTTTGGCCTGTAGTTTTCTTTTCTTGTGGTGTTCTTGTCCGGTTTTGTTATTAGGGTAAAGTTGGTTTCATAAAATGAGATTGGAAGGGTTACTTCCTCCTCTATAGTTTTAGAAGAGTTCCAGAATAATTGGTATTAACTTTTCTTTAAATGTTTGGTAGAATTCAACAGTGAAACTATCTGGTCTTGGACATTTGTTTGTTGGCTAGATTACTGATTTTATCTCCTTACTTGTTATTAGTTTGTTCAGATTTTCTGGTTTTTTTTTTTTCCCAAGATTGAGTCTTGGTAGACTGTATATTTCTTGAAATTTATTGATTTCTCATAGGTTATCAAATTTGTTGGTATGTAATTATTCATAATTATCCTATAATGTTTTGTATTTAAAACCGATTCTTTTATTTCTGATTTTGAGTCTTCTCTTATTTGCTTAGTCTGGGTAAAGATTTGTCAATATTGTTTACCTTTTCAAAAAGCTAACTCTTTTTTTGTGAATGTTTTCTATTATTTGTCAAGTATCTATTTTATTTATTCTGTTCTGATTTGTTTTTTTCTTCCTTCTTCTACGTTTGTGCTTAGTTTGCTTATCTTTCCCTGGTTCCTTGAGATGTAAAGGTAGGTTTTTTATTTGACATTTTTATTTTTTATTATTATTCTATAAACTTTCCGCTTAGAGCTATTTCTATTTTATCCTTTAAATTTTGATATGTTGTGTTTCCATTTTTGTTTGTTTCAAGATATTTTTTTTTCAGATGTAATTTCCTTTTTTTGTCCCTTACCTTCTCTTTTTTCCTTCTTTCCTTCCTTCCTTTCACATGCAGGAAATGTCTTAACAAGATATAATTGTTCTTTTTTTAATCTGTTCTATGGATACCCCAAATAGTTAAATGGTTTAGAAAGCAATTGAAACATCTTTAGTAAGCAAGTTCCACTTTCATAATTTTCTCTGCCTCCACCTTCAATAATTAGCTATAGATTATGCATTTTTAAGTTTGTTAATTCATCTTAGGGTAATTTTTCAAATTTTGTTGAAAACAATACATTTCTTAACAAATACACAATGGAAAAATATGATTAGACATTTTCAGGTTTGAAGTGTTTAAAAATAATATGAAAGAATATGTTTCCAAGAAGAGTGATGATATCTTTTGATTCATTTTGGCATTTTGGTCTTTTTTTCAGACATTTTCTCTGAAGTCTGTGTAAGTCTCATTCTATAAATGCATCATGATGAGACAGGATACTGATAAAAGAAAATGTTCTGGTATGTGTTGTATCTTAAGCATTTGAAAGCTTCAAGGGAAGGAGAAATTATAATGACTGTTAAATAGAATAAATATTACCAAAGGTTTTCAAATCATTGGAGAAAAAGATGTAAGGTGAAAGGAGGCAATACCTATTTTGGGTAAAGTATAAAAAACACCAGATTTCCTTGGTCACATGTAAAGAATGACTCATCTCCTGCATGTAGAAGGCTCCTCATGCTGAGGATTAGGACCATGATTTAATTTTATTGAACATAAGCTCCAGAGAAGGGTAAATTATCAACCTCAGAGCATATTGTATACTATAGGGAAGAAGTAGGACACCGAAATTTAGTATGGTCATTCTAGTCAAATGTTTCAAAAATCTTAAATCCTTAGATCCCCTGAAGAGTATGTGGTTGCTAAAATGACAGTGATCCATTCATTCTATTCCCTCAGTGCTTAAAGATAATTAACATGTTTTCGCCTCGTACAACAAATCATGCCTCCCACTGCCTGGATTTATAACCTACCTTAACTTCTTTCTTGGTGACTAGAACAGTAA
Organism: Desmodus rotundus; assembly: GCF_022682495.2. Taxonomy (NCBI): domain Eukaryota; kingdom Metazoa; phylum Chordata; class Mammalia; order Chiroptera; family Phyllostomidae; genus Desmodus; species Desmodus rotundus. Next base: position 68,423,801 of record NC_071388.1, on the reverse strand, counting down.
TTACAGTAAATTTAAAAAACAGGATCCAGCACCAATAATGCCCCTTCTTATTATAAAATCATAAGCATGTAATTTTGTAACATAACAATATCACACTCAAGCACATCACATGACATTTTAGGTGAAATGTTCAAATTAAAACTATACAATATTACCCTACTAACCACACTCAGTCACACACAGAGACCCTGTATAATCTGATCAGACATGGGCTGGACCTACCACTGGAAGAAAAGAACTACCATATTTTGCCATGTATAATGCACACTTTTTTGCCCGAATTTTTGAGACAAAAATAAGGATGCACATTATACATGGATAGTATTGATTCCATATCTATAGAACTGTTTTTAATTCTTTTATTTGTGCTTATGTGTTAAAAGTGTGACTCTAGAAAGCAACAACAATATCCATTTTCAAAATAATACCCTGGAATGCATTAATTGGTTTTGTTTCTAACTATAAATAAATAAAAAAATTGCCCCGGCTGGTGTGGCTCAGTGGATTGAGTACCAATCTGTATACCAGAGGGTTGTTGGTTCGATTCCCAGTCAGGGCACATGCCTGGGTTGCAGGCCAAGTCCCCAGTAGGGGGCATGTGAGAGGCAACCACACACTGTTTCTCTCCCTCTCATTCTCCCTCCTTTTTCCTTTCTAAAAAGAAATAAATAAAATCTTTAATAAATAAATAATTGAATTAAAATTAAAATGAAAGATTTTTTTTTCCTGAAACTTTGGGCAAAAATTTGGGTGTGCAGCATATATGGGGGCACATTATACACAGCAAAATATGATACCTACCAAAGGAATTAAAAGATCTAACCACCACAAACCAGCAGGAACTGGGAGAAAATATGGTCCTGCATCTTGAGGGTATTATACAAAGGGAGCCAGAATGCAAAATTTGTTAATATAAGGTTGATTAATATGTGAAACAGGACTTAATCCTGAGAAGGAAGCCAGAAGACAGTCCTCACATGTTGCTAGGATGGCCCATGGGAAGTTGGATTAAGTAGTGGCCCATAGTGAGTAAAGTAGAAAGGTTAGAAATTTCATTACAGACAATTGAGGAGAGATCAAAAGGCTTAGATAAATGAGCATGTCAGATGGGAAATATTATACTAAAAATCTATTGTATTAGTTTTCTATGGCTGCCATTACAAAGAACCATAAACTGGGTTAAACAAATGACATTTTTCTTTCAGTTCTGGAGGTGAGAAAGTCAAGATCAAAGTGTTACTGAGGCTGGTTTCTTCTAAAGGCTGGGGAAGAGTATCTGCTCCATGTCTCTCACCTAATCTCTAGTAGTCAGCTGGAAAGATTTGGCATCTCTTAGTTTGTAGAAGCATGACCTCACTTTCTGCCTTCATCTTCACATGACATTCTTCCTGTGTCTGTGCCTGTCTGCGAATTTCTTCTTTTCGTAAGTCACCCATTATATTGGATTAGAGGTGGCACTTCTCTAGTGAGACCACATCTTAATGCAACTAATTGCATGAGTGCTGACACTATTTTTTTGGAGGTACATGGGATGACTATTTCAACATGTGCATTTTGAGGTGACAAAATTCAACCCATTACTCTATTATCTGATGAATCGGACTATAGGAGGACAAGAAGAGCACTCCATTTTCCTATGTGATTAGTGAGATGATTATAAAATGGGTATTGATATTACTAAAGAAAAATTAGTAGTGGCCAGAGCTGACAGAGAAGATTTTTTTTTACAAGACTGGGCTCCTTTTTTTTTAATGGAGATAATAAGATCTCACTAAATAAAGATCAAGCAAGGTCACTTAACCATTAGAAACATGGTAAGCACAATTATTGTACTGAATTTTCAAGGTCAGAGTGCAGCTAAGGGGCCCTGACTTAGAGAGCTTTTTAGATAATTAACATAATTTTTAGGGCCAATATTGATGGACAGTCAACAAATCCATTGCTTTATTTATTTAACTAATCAAGAATAGAGTATCAGAAGGCTGAGGGAACTTGACTCATGCAGTAGTTCACACAATTCCTTGCCTAGTTTTAGGACCTTAGAGAATTTTCACTTGGAATTCTTTGTTTAAAAGAGAGGCCCATTCTGTAAGGAAAAGGACCTTGGCAAAAATGTTAAGTTTATATATTTCCTCAAAGGACACTGTAGACATTTATTTCAATAGCCATACACCAGGTAAAAGGGAATACACACACATTTTAGAATATTTGGACACATGGTAAAAATTGATATTGATTCCCAGAGACTTAAAGTTCACCTTGTCCATTCTGGGAGCACATGGCTTCTTAGTCAAGGTTCAGTTTACAAAACACAAATCCACCAAATGTGGCCATTTCTCTTTCTCAGAATATACAGTTAAAATGGATATAATTAGTCGTTGGCAGAGCAGCCTTATTTGTTCTTAATCTTATAAGATAAGAAAAAAATCCACAACAAAGCCCATGTACAAATCTTTTTTTTTTAATTAGAAAAAGAAAAACTAAATTATTTTTCTAACCCATCCCCACCCAAGATGATACATTAAAAACAATGTCATGTGTTAGGGAGAATAGCAGAGATAAATTAAAGGCAAAAATTGTTTAAAAACCTAAAGAATGCTGGAGTGGTAGTCCCCATCATATCCCATATAATTTCCTAGACTGGTACTTACAAAAACAACGGATAGTAGATTACTGTAAACGCAACCTATTATTGTAATAGCTCCCTTTGAAACCACACATGTGACAAATGTGATGTCTTGCTAGAGGAGATTGACATGAATCCAAGCACAAATCTGCATTATTTTTAAATCATTTATGAAAAATATTTTTATATATTTTATATTTTTTATTTATGTGAAATGGACAGCTATACACATCTATAGTTTTGCACCTGGGCTATGTTAACTTTCATGCCTTCTATCACGAAATAACTCTGAGGAACATGGACCATCTGGACAAGTCAGATACATTAGGTTGGCTAACTATACTAATGGTATCATATTAATAATACTGAATAAGCAAGGATTTGCAAATTTTGAAGAACTTAGTAAGACAAATAATCTCTAAAGAGTTTCAGAGGAACATGACATTAAGGACGTTTTCAGGGAACCAGTGATCTAGAGCATATTTGACAGTCCAAAGAGCAAATTATTGCCTCTTAAAATCTCCAGTACTAAAAAGATAGCACAATGCCTGGCATCTTTGGGTTCTAGAAGCAGCATTTGTACACCTTTTAATTGTCAAAAGTATAGCTAAGCTGTTTCGTGGTATTGCTGCCTGGCCAAGTAGCCTACAGTAACCTTAAATTGAAATTAGCCCTCTCTTGCAAGTGAAGTGTCCTGAACAGCAGGCTGGAGAGCCACAAGCCAATGTGCATTTCTAATAATTTCTCCAATAGCCCTTCTGATGAAGAGTCTCCCCTGCTTCCCAGTCTTCCATTGATGCTCCTCCTAGGTAAAGCCCCTGTGTGGCTTACCATGTCTCTGCTCATTTTGTTTGAATTGACCAGTCTGGTGTTACTCTCAAACTCCAAAGCACTACACCATTGAATTGTGGTAATTTTGCCTGTCTGACCTACCTGTGCACCTTCTTAAGGAAGGTGGGTTACTTCCTTTAAACTGTGAATGATGAACTTCTCGATTTCAATTCATCTTAATGTCTGTTTTTGAAGCTTGACTCAACACCTAGCATCCTGTGCTCCAGTTAATAAATGATAGTTTGAAAACTTCATAGCAGTAATATTACTCAGTCCCACTTACTGAGTGACATAAAAGGATATCAGGGTAAAGTGCAGGCAAAAGCTCAAACAAGCTCTGCATCAAGTGTAGCCCTGCCAGTGCAACTATGTGACCTCTCAGACCATATATTACTAGAGATATATACGATGAAAAATATGCTGCATAGTGTTTTTGAAAAGTCCAACAGAAGAACCACAAGGTACACCCCTAGAGGTCTAGTAAAGGTCATGCTGTGTGTGACAGAGAAATATTCGTCTTTCCAAATACAGCTCTTAGCATCCTATTGGGCCCTGGTAGACATGATTCAAAATATAAGAAATTAAAAACACATATGGCCAGAACTGCCTTCATGAGCTATGTTCTCTCAGTCCTGCTATGCTATAGAGTTGAGTTCTTTCAATACCAATCTATATGAAGGTAGTATATTCAGGTCCAGGCATGAGCAGAATAAGAGATCATAAACAAATTATTTATGTCTCTCCCACCACCAAGGAACGACGTCAATGAATAGCCAGAATTGAGAGTTGATACAGGTTCATGATAACATAAATTTATCAGTAAAACTGAATGGGATAAATTCCTGATAACTTTAAGCTTTGTGAATAGCTATATTTAATATATTACCTAATTTAATTTAATTTCTTCATATGTGAAATTAAGGTTTAAATCTTAAAATCACTCTACTGGCCATACAATGCTTTAACATATTATTGTCATCGTTATCATTAATTTAAAAAAATGTTAAATATTAGAAAAACAATTTGCATTGTTCTGTTAGGATTATATTACCACAATTTGCATAGATTAATGCTTATATCCATGGTACATTTATTAACATTGCTTTAGAGTATACTCATGGGATTGTTTATAGATAAATGTATATATGCATGTGTGTCTAGACGCCTTATATGTATATTGTATTCTCTCTAGTACTGTATGAGGGTTGCCATTCCTCCAAATTCTAGCTTTAAATTTTTAGATATTCTTGTAATACAGTTTGATATCAGGTATCGTGATCCCTCCTGCTTTGTTCTTCTTTCTCAAAATTGCTGCAGCTATTCGGGGTCATTTATGGTTCCATATAAATTTCTGAAATGTTTGTTCTTATCTGTGAAATATGTCATGGGTACTCTAATAGGGATTGCATTGAATCTATAAATTGCTTTGGGTAGTATGGCCATTTTGATGATGTTAATTCTTCCAATCCATGAGCATGGTACATGCTTCCATTTGTTTGTGTCTTCCTTAATTTCTTTCTTCAGTGTTGTGTAGTTTCCTGAGTACAGGCCTTTTACCTCCTTGGTTAGGTTTATTCCTAGGTACTTTATTTTTCTTGTTGCTATATCAAATGGGATTTTTTTCCTGATTTCTGTTTCTGCAGTTTCATTGTTGGTATACAGGAATGCCTTTGATTTCTGAGTATTGACTTTGTATCCAGCTGTTTTGCCAAATTCATTTATTAGGTCGAGTAGTTTTTTGGTGGAGTCTATAGGATTTTCCATGTACACTATCATGTCATCTGCAAAGAGTGACAGTTTCATTTCCTCCTTTCCAATTTGGATGCCTTTTATTTCTTTTTCTTGTCTGATTGCTGTGGGTAGGACTTCCAACACTATGTTGAATAGGAGTGGTGAGAGAGGGCATCCTTGTCTTGTTCCTGATCTTAGTGGGAAAGCTCTAAGTTTTTGTCCATTGAGTATGATGTTGGCTGTAGGTCTCTCATATATGGTCTTTATTATGTTGAGGAATGACTGTAATCAAAACAGCCTGGTACTGGCATAAAAATAGGCACATAGACAAATGGAACAGAAGAGAGAACCCAGAAATAAACTCAAGTCTTTACGGTCAATTAATATTTGACAAAGGAGGCAGGAGCATAAAATGGAGGAAAAACAGCCTCTTCAACAGATGGTGTTGGGAGATCTGGACAGCTACGTGCAAAAAAATGAAACTCGATCACCAACTTACGCCATACACGAAAATAAACTCAAGATGGATAAAAGACTTAAATATAAATTGTAACACCATAAAAGTCCTAGAGGAAAATATTGGCAGGAAAATATCAGACTTCCCATGCAGCAACATCCTCACAGACATGTCCCCTAAAGCAAGGGACATAAAGGAAAGAATAAACAAATGGGACTTCATCAAAATAAAAAGGTTCTGCATGGCTAAAGAAAACGGCACTAAATTACAAACAGAACCAACAGTATGGGAAAACATATTTGCCAATGATACCTCAGACAAGGGCCTGATCTCCAAAATATGTAAAGAACTCACACGACTCCACTCCAGGAAGACAAACAACCTAATTAAAAAATGGGCAAAGGACTTGATCAGACACTTCTCCAAGGAAGACATACAGAGGGCCCAGAGACATATGAAAAGATGCTCAGCATCACTAGACATCAGAGAGATGTAAATTAAAACCACAATGAGGTACCAGCTCACACCAGTCAAAGTGGCCAACATAAACAAATCCACAAACAAATGTTGGAGAGGATGAGGAGAAAAGGGAGCCATAGTGCACTGTTGGTGGGAATGCAGACTGGTGAGGCCACTGTGGAAAACAGTATGGAATTTCCTCAGAAAACTAAAAATGGAACTGCCCTTTGACCCAGCAATTCTGCTGCTGGGATTATACCCTAAGAACCCTGAAGCACCAATCCAAAAGAACCTATGCACCCCAATGTTCATAGCAGCACAATTTACAATAGCCAAGTACTGGAAGCAACCTTCGGAAGTGCCCATCAGCAAATGAATGGATCCAAAAACTATGGTACATTTACACAATGCAATTCTATGCAGCAGAGAGAAAGAAGGAGCTTATACCCTTTGCAACAGCATGGATGGAACTGGAGAGCATTATGTTAAGTGAAATAAGCCAGGTGTTGAGGGACAAATACCATATGATCTCACCTTTAACTGGAACCTAATCAACAAAAGAAAAAAGCAAACAAAATATAACCAGAGACATTGAAGTTAAGAACAATCTAACAATGGTCAGGGGGGAGTGAGGAGGGGACAGTGAGGAGAGGGCATCACAGGAACTACTATAAAGGACACATGGACAAAATCAAGGGGGATGGTGGAGGTGGGGGAGGGAGAGGGGTTTAGCTGGGGTGGGGTGGAGGGATGGGGAGAAAAGGCACACAAATGTAATTGAATAACAATGAAAAGTTAAAATAAAAAAAATAAAAATTGGTGGTTACAGAGTAGTCAAGGGGATGTAATGTACAGCACATGGAATACAGTCAATAATATTGTAATAACTGTACAGTGTTAGATGGAAATTAGATTTTTGGGGATGATCACTTAGTAAGTTACATAATGTCTAATCACTGGGTTGTACACCTGAAACTAATACAATATTATATATCTACTAATTAAAAATTAAAGAAAAAGAGACAAAAAATATTTTAGATATTCTAATAGGTCATAAGTGTTATCTCGTTGTGGATAAATCTGCACCTTTCTGATGACTAATAATATTGAGTATATGATGATGCAGATCCCGGCCAGCAGGATCCTGTGCTGTGGCAGCAATAGACAAATACACACGGACTACAGAAACCCTGTGGAGAAAAAGGGACTGCACAGCTGCTCTCTCAGTCAGAGAGATGGCCCCAGAGACCCTCTCTGGGCTTTTACTGTTTTTCTAGGCACATTATTACATCAAGGATGGTCCTCACTATGCACAGGTTTGTTTTGGGTGGTTACATTTTACAGAAAACAAAGGAGAGGATGTTGCTAATTACATCAAAGAAGAAGGATATTTGCAAATGTAAAGGGAAAAGTGGTGGAACTGGTTACACTCCATACTTGGGAGGTTTAGCTCAGATTTTAGGAAGTTAAAGATAGTCAGTAAACATTTGCTGCCTCAATCCAGGGTGAGGGAATTTTAGCAAAGGCAAGTCTCAGAGCAGCCTAGGTGCAATGTAGGACTGATTTCCCACGGGAGAACCTGTCCATGGGTGTGGGTCCGGCCTGCCAAACCTCGCACCCACTGCCAAAGCTCCCACCCAAGTGGGAGCTGGGCTACATTTCCCACGCATGGAACAGTTCCCTGTAATATTTTCTTGTGAATATTTTCATACATATATCTTCTAGAATAAAATGTATATTCAAATCTTTATTTTTTAATTGGGTTTTTGCTTCTTTTTACTAAGTAGTACTAGATCTTTATGTATTTTAAGCACATATCCATTTTCAGATATATAATTTACTCTATTCTACTAGCTTGTGGCTTGCTTTTTATTGTCTTAACAATGTCTTTGGAAGAACAAGTTTTTATAATTTTTTATTTGTTTATTTAATTTTTTTAAACTTTAAATTTTTTTCTTAAGATTTTATTTATTTCTTTTTAGAGAGGGGAAGGGAGGGAGAAAGAAAGAGAGAGAAACATCCATGTGTGGTTGTCCCCTTCTGGGGACCTGGCCCACGACCCAGGCATGTGCCGTTTGGGAAATGAACTGCTGACCCTTTGGTTTGCAGGCTGGTGTTAAATCCACTAAGCCACGCCAGCCAGGGTAATTATTTTTATGAAGTACAATTTATCAATTGATCTCGTATAAATCTGGTGTCAAACTTAAGTAAGGTTTTCCTAGCCCCAATCACATAGGTTTTCTTTTATGTTTTGTTCCAGAAGTTTTAAGATCTACATTTATGTCTATGACCAAATTTGAGTCATTATCTGTCTATGATACAACATGTGGATTGCAGCTTCTTTTATTGTGCATATAGATATCCAATTATCTAAACACCATTTGTTCAAAAAATTATCTAATCTCTACTTAATTGCTTTTGTAGCTTTTTTTAACATCAGTTTTCCATTATGTGATTTTCTATTACCTGACTCTCTGTTCTATTCCATTAGACTATTTGTCTTACTTGACACCAATACCACAGTATTTTGATTACTTCAGTTTTATAATAAGCCTTAAAATTAGATAGTGTTGGTACTTCAACTTTGTTAATCAGTGTGTAATTGGAAATATGTACCCAGAATAGTCAAAACAACATTTTTGTAGTGCTGCTTTTCAAACTGATGTTTTTACCTTTGACTTTCAAAAGCTTGAATCTAATTTTGAATTGGCATAGCCTTTTAAAATATATTTAGCTTTCTTGGTGTTTATGAAACACCTAAGTATATAAATTTATGCTTTTTATCAAATTTATTAATCTTCACTATTTAATAAATTACTATTTTTCTTATCCTCTTTCTTTGCTTCTCCTAAAACTTCAATAACATTTGTTAGACTCTGATAGCATCTAACATTTCTGTGATTTTGTTTATATTCTTCAATATTATTCTCTATTTCTCAGATTAAATAGTATTTATTGAACTATATTTAAGTTTACTGGCTGTCTTTATCACAATTTTACTGTGAAGTTTATGTAATAAATTTTTTAAGCTTTTTTTAAATTTCAAGATTTTTTATTTGGTCATTTTTATAATGTTATTTGTCTTTGGAGAAATCCCATCTTTTCATTCCTTGAGAATACATTTTAAAAGTGTTTTAATTTTACATTATACTCCTTACATGGGTCATCAGGTTTGTTCATATTAACTGTCTTCTCTTGAGAAATGGATCCATTTATCTTGTTCTTCAAGTTACAAATTATTTTAGAGTGTATCTTAGATATATCAAATATATGTTGTGATATCTCCAATTTTCATTATTTCATTCTAATTATTAATGTTATTTGTTTTAGCAGGCAATTCCCTCTGTTGGGCATGAATTGCAAACTCTGTTTCTTGGGAAGCACCATCAACTTCACATTTTTTTTCTATTGTTAGCTGAACATATGTTTACTATATCTAAGACATATATTTAAAATGCCTTTTCCATGCATGTATGCTTCCAAGATCATCAGAGGTGTTGTCAGACAGAATCTGAGATCCTCTCTGGCTTTTTCTATTTTGGTCTGTTACTCCACCCCGAGCAACCATTGTTCCTCCAAATCAGTATTCCGATTCACACCGAAAGTTTGCAATTTTTCCATCCCATACTCTGCAGTGACTGTATTTTCTCCCATCTAAAAGCAGTGAAAAGGGGTATTATCTTCTATATATCCCCTGTTGTGCCAGTGAAATTCCTATCAGAGTATAACTGCTCTTTCTTAGTCTCCACTGCCTTCAGATAATTTTTACTATGATGCTCAGAAGCTGTACAGGATCTTCCGATTCTAACCATTGGGTTTTTTTTTTGTTTGTTTTGTTTTTGTTTTTTTTTTTTTACCTTCACCAGTTAGATATCACTACTACAATGTAAAAACTAAAATGAAAAACAAAATACCCAGCGAAACAAAAATTTTTTAAATGATATCTTCTTGAATCCTACACCATTTTGGGTATATTCTTTTTTTCTAGATATATGTCCTTTAGCAATTTAATTATAGCAGAATTGGTAGTGGTAAATTGTATGTTTTATAAATGTTTTTATACTGCATTTATTTTTTATTAGAGTAAGAACACTTAAAATGAGCATTATACTCAACAAATTTTTCACTGTAAAAGAGTATTGTTAACTACAGGCTCAATGTTGTACAGGAGATTTCTCAATTTTACTCATCTTAGAGAATCACAACCTTATACCTATAATTAATTTAATTTATTTTTGAAATAAGATGTTCCCAGATATATAATTATAAGTTAAACACTGTTTCTATGTCCTCACTTTGTAAACACAATTCCACTTCTTTTCTGGCTTTCATTTTATTTAGTTGTTCTTATTGTCATCCCACATTCTGTCACTGCAGTGATAATTTTTAAAATTAGTGTACCTACCTTTCTGAGTGATTCAAAAATGTATGTCTTAAATGATTTTTAGTTGCAGAACTAAGAAAACAGGAATTAATGATTGTTAAGAAATTAATCTACCTATGATATGATTTATTTTTAGGATCAGTAGTCATGTTTTTCTTCAGTTCTGGAAAATCCATACTCATAATTCTTTTTTTTAATTTTCCTTTCCATTTTCTGGTTCTTTCCACCTATGGGCCTTAAATCAGATGTAGAAAGACACTTCTGATTCTTTCTCCTTTATTTTAGGAGAGCCTCCTGCTTTTTTTTAACAGATTGTTAAGTCTGCCCAGAAGGTTTTACATATCTTCCCAGTTGCTGTAGGCAGAGGTGTCTGGGCTCCAGTTGTTTCCTTTCCTGCTGTTTTGTTCTTCAAGGATAGGGGCTCAGCCTGGGCTACAGTAATCACAGGTGCTCAGTTTCTAGTCCACGCCCTAAGAGCACTGTGTGCCCGCATTGTCCACTCTGCACAGTTGGGCCTGGCTGGCCCTGATAAGCCACTTCATTTTGTACCCCTTTGATCAGTTCTGAGGTTCACTGTGTGGGAGCAACTTGTGACCACACTCCTCTCTCTTGGTTGTTTTGCGTGAGATCCCTGCAGGATGCACCTCAGTTCCTCTTTTGAAAAAGCCTCTTTGGGTGCCACTGCCGCTCCAAGCCACTGCCTGGCTTTCCACACAGTCCAACCCTCTGGCATGTCCAGAGCCTATCTGGGTCATGGCCAGTTGCGGCCCACCTCCTCTCCGAGCTCCAGGTGTCACCAGGATCCCCAAAATTCACTGGCCCTATCCCAGCCAGCCAGTGACTGTTACACCAGCCTGGGTACGCCACTGGCTGTGTTTTCCTTGCTGCCTCTCCCTATGCCCCCAGTGACTTTATGCCTCAGGGTTTCTCCTGGTGTGGAGCTGGGACTTCCCCACCATGGGAGAGGAGGGAGCTGCTAGGCTGCTCTTACTGACCTGGCTCCCTTCCAATGTACCCGTGCCAGCCTGGGGTCTCTATTGCCATGCCTTCCCTCTTGGCCTATAAAACCTCCTTACCACCCATTTTGAAGCATCCTCTTCACACTTTGGCTTCCAAACTTCCTATTAGCTGAGATTCTGTTGGCTGTTCATTTTGTTTTTTGGAAGATCAGTTAAGACCATTTGGGTGCATAAGCAAGTGGGCTCAGCTCCTACCTACCTCTCCACTATCTTCTGACCCCTCAGATTGCATTTTTAAAAATATTTTCCTGTATTTAGGTTAATTTTCATGTCACCGAGGTCCCTCTTATGAGAACAGAACACACACACACATTATATATACATACACACACACACACAGCTATTTGATATATAGCTTGGCCATTGGTCTTGTTTGGTTCAGTTGTTTCTGGGTGAAGTGACAGTGTCAGTTCTATGCACAAGCCTTTAAAAAGCATCACTTTTCAATTTGCTTTCTTGCACTTTACCATTTCTGTGATAAGAACATTCCTCATATGTTCTACTGATTCCAGAGAGTGAGGGTCACAGAGAACAAAAATGCCCCAAATTATTCTCAAAACCGGTGCTCAGAGCAAATCCATGCTGGTCAACCTGTAGATCCAAACTCTGCAGCCAGGATTTCCCAGCTGATCCTTCCAATGAACATAATAAACATCCATTGTTATGCTGTTTTGCATTGCTTTTGTTTGTATCATTTGTGATACTCATGATACCCAAAATAGTGTCCTCTCTATAGTAACCTCGATTGTTTTTTCCTACAACAGTGGCCACAGAATCTACAATAAAGGCTACTAAGTTCATTTAATTTGGTGTCTGGTATGTGATGTACTTTTCATAGGCACCAAAGTATTAAAAATATTCTCCCTAACTCCAACACTTATCTGCATCTAACCTCTTCTTTAAAAGTTAGAAAATTTTACTTTTTTTCCTAAAATACTTTATATAAATTTACAGGTCTTTTTCCCCCCTAGAAAAGTGAATTTGAGGATTATTTGTGTTCCTAGACTGTAGTTGTCATTTTTCTCCAAGTTTTCTGGAAGGGTGGTGTTCCATCACTCACTCCTCATCAATTTTAATGCTCTTTACTTCATGTTAAGTGGAAAGGGGGGGAGCTAGGAAAAATAAACATAAATCTCTCCATTGAAGTGGCCCTTCTGAGTGTGGCTCAGTAATACTATTTTATAAGAACTTTGTAGTAACTTGAATAAAGATAGAATACAACTTGAAAATATCTGACAAAGGAATTTTTAATGAATATATATATAAAAACAGATATATATAATTTCATTTTTGTATATATTTATAATTATTTATTAGAGTTTACATGAATAGAAATTATTTACTTTATTTAACATAAATATCAGTGTGAAGTCTCTGTACACATAGAATCTCCAAAATTTTATGTGTGATAACATCTTTTTATAGGTGCACACAACTTTAGTTCCAAGATATTGCTTTTATATGATTACGATAATATCACAGTGTGCATGTTGGGTGAAGTCTACCCATATCACAGCAGAAATCACCTTCATTTTATTTTTTATTTATATTTAATTTGGCATGATTTATCAGGAATCTAAATTTTATTTTAACATTTTCAAGTACACCAACATTAAGTATCACAGCTTAATGAGCAATAAAGAAATTTCCATTTATTTATTAAAATAAAAGGAAATTTATCTTTCTTATATGTGATTTGAAGGCAATTTATCAATATAGAATTGTTATTGAAAAAAAGGAAATGGTAAAATATAAAATTTGTAGAGAGTATCATGTTTTTACCAAAATTAAATTTTAATATTTGATTTTAAATGCCCTGATAGTTGATATAACTGTAATCAAGGAAAATAGATAGTAAAGAGAAAGCTGTGCTACATTTTACTGAACTACAACAATGGGGCAGTCAAATCACAACAATTTATGCCCTTGGCTAGTGTGACTCAGTGGATTAAGTGCTGACCTGGGAACCAAAACATCACTGGTTCCATTCCCAGTTAGGAGACATGCCTGGGTTTTAGGCCAGGTCCCCAGTGGGGGGGTGGGCGAGAGGCAACCACACATTGATGTTCCTCTCCCTTTCTTTCTCCTTCCATTCCCTTCTCTCTAAAAATAAATAAAAAATATATTTTTAAGTAGTAAAAATGAAAAATAAATAATTATATGTGGTTAATGGTAAATATCTAAATGCCCCATTTAAAAATTGGACATGTATAATATTATAATGTGCTTGAAATAACATTAAACATACCTAGTTGTATGTATATCTTCCTAATTACCTAGGAGGAGATTGTCTTCATCATGAACATAAACATCTAGACTCCACAAATTATAATACTGATGTTAATTAAATATACACATCTCTATAACATGCCTATGGGTTAATTTTTGTTGATGAGTTTATTACTCTGATTTCATTGCATTGCAATGAATTCCTATAGGCAAGCACCTGGAAGTAATTACCTGAAGAATTTAACTATATGCACAGGTATGGCTTAGGAAAGCAAAAATATGCTTTAGCTCATGCAAAATTCAACAGCCTGCCTACTGGGTTACATTTCTGACTTAAGTGAAAATCAAGACACTAAACTTTTAAGGTCTAACTAAAGCAAATCTTTAAAATTTAAACTGGTTTATTTGCTCATCAACACTTTTAATCTTCATACTCTCTATATAACTAAGACTAGTTTCCAAGATAAAGCATAATTTTAGAGATGGGAAAAAAGTACCTCTACTCTGTGTTGTGGAATTAAGTCCTTGCAAGACTTTCTGATACTCTAGCCTGTAGTTAAGTTCTCTAGAAAAGTGAATTCCCATATTGAATCACTAAGAAGAGGGAAGACTCCCAAACTCTTTTTACAAGGCCAGTATTATTCTAATTCCAAAACCAGGTAAAGACACAACAAAGAAGGAAAATTACAGGCCCATATCTCTGATGAACATAAATGCTAAAATCCTCAACAAAATATTAGCAAACTGGACCCAGCAATACATTAAAAAGATCATACACACACCATGATCAAATGGGATTTATTTCAGGGATGCAAGGGTGTGTCTTTCAGAAGAAAGCCAATAAGCTTTCGGTATTCAGAAATCAATAAGCATGATACATCACATAAAAACATGGAAGACAAAAATCAATGATCATATCAATAAATGCTGAAAGAGCATTTGATAAAATCAAGCACCCATTTATGATAAAAATACTCAGCAAAGTAGGAATAGAGGGAGCATACCTTAACATAATAAAGGACATATATGGAAAACCTATAGCTAATATCATATTCTGTTGGGAACTGCCCTGCCTGGTTTCAGAGGCTGTAACCCCCCATGGTTAAGGCTGAGTCAGAGTTGGGACCATAAGCCACTAAGGAGACAAAGCTTATCTCCCTGGCAGGTGTGCCACCTCTGCCCACTTCACCCTGCTTGGTCCTGAGCTTGACCAGTTAGCCAATGACAGGTAAGAATCCTCAAGGGAGGATCAACCTAAGACAGGCTCTGGTCACCAGGAATAAGCTTGCAGGGAAGGACTCGGGGGGCTGTGGAAAAAGGGGGTGATGGACCCTTGCCCCTCGGCTTTAAAATAGCCTGAGTCCTCATTCTATCTTCAAGAAGTCTCCTAATCTCTTGGCTGCCTTACTTCCCTTGCCGGACTTAAGCCTGATGCAATAACAGATGGCAGTGCAGTCCTGTGCTGGGAGGGGCGGATTCCCTGGGGAATCAGGTCTAAGAAAGATACATACATTCCCGCGAAACCTACTTAATTTGCACCCTCAGCTTAAAAGATAAGGGTTCAGACCTGAGATGAGTCTGGCGCCTAAAGTTTTATAGCCCTCTAATTGGCTGTAACTCAGAATAAGCCCTCAAAGTTCTCTGTAAATCATGTATTGTTTAATCCTTACTGCCTGACAATGATTGATGAGCTTTATCTGTATTCCTGTGTGAATGAACCTAATAAATGCCTATAGAAGAAAGGGCTCTGGGCCCTTCTCCTTTGAGAGATTGGCCACCTCTCCTCCCCAAGCAGATCATGACTTGGTAGACTTATTCTTCATCCATGGCAGACAGGCGGGCTGCGTTAAAGCCCCCCAACAATATTCAATGGGTAAAAACTAAAATCACTTCCCTTAAGATCAGGAGCAAGATAAAGGTGTTCACTTTCACCACTGTTATTCAACATGGTACTGGAAGTTCTAGCCATGGCAATCAGGCAAAATGAAGAAATAAAAGACATCCAAATTGTAAAGGAGAAAGTAAAAATGTCATTATTCACAGATGACATGATCATATACATAGAAAGCCCTATAGTCTCCCCCCAAAAACTACTCATCCTAATAAGTGAATTCAGCAAAGTAGTGGGATACAAAGTCAATATTCAGAAATTGATGGCATTTTTGTACACCAGCAATGAAGTATCAGAAAGAAAAGCTAAGAAAAAAATTGCTTGTTCTATAGCACAAAAAAGCATTATAATTAAATATTAAACATAAATGACTTAGTAAACTCCAGGCACATTGTAAGATGTTTAGTAATTTCAACAACAATCACCACGACCATCATCTTCATTATTGCCCCCATCATAAAACATGAATAATCACCAAAGTTCTATGGAATGCATTCAATCTTATTCTTTTAAATTTTCTATTAAAATAACTAAATTGTAAATTATCCACAATATTGCTATTAAGCATTATATTTATTTAAGAAAATAAATATAATGACTTTATATTTATTTAAGAAAAATTTGATTTAATTTGATATCAATATCAATATTTCAACTTTCTTATGGTGTATTGATAAATAGTTGTAGTAGTTTATTCATCATTAATCAAAATTTTAAGATCTCATTTAGCTTACTTTTCAATGAGATATGAAAATGATGTATATACATACAAATCACATATAATAAAAAGTCCCTGCAATCTTAGTTAATATCTTAACTGTGGAAATTATCTATTATTCTTGAGCCTTCTTTGCAATTGTAGTTCATTCACTCTTATTTTTTGATTAATAAATATATAATTTTAAATCTGTTTAATTTTGACTTTTGTAAAAGCAGTATTTAATTTTTTTCTTTATTATTTTCTTCCTTATGTTTATGTTCTTTGGATTCTTCAGGGGGAAACAAAAAAATGTTTGCTTACTAAATTAAACATGAATTAGTGGCTTAGCACAAGTGCACTGAATAGCAAAGAGACGTGAAGGAACATCAGGTGTACCTGGTCTCAGGATGAACAGGACTTAACCCAGGGCCATTGATTTCAGCCAAAACCATGCGTTAAACAACTCTTATTGCTGTGCCATCAGACAACCCATTATTTGCTTTCTTTTTTCTTTGAAGTCTCAATAAATGGTTCAAGTTTTCAGGAAAGAGAATGTGGTTGTACTATCTTTGATCACATGCTACTTCTTATAGTCAGTGTGTCGATATTTATATGAAAATTTGGACTTAGGAGTTGATGCTGTCATTATTATTTCTTTAAGGATGAGGAAATTCAATGATTTAATACATGTACCAACTAAGAACATCACTTGGTACACAGTAAGCTCTTAATAAAAATTTTAGCCATTCACTAAAATAGAAATTAGCAAATTAATTTTCCTATCTTATGAAGACATCGAGGGGTTTATATAAAACAACCCATAAAAAGACAATACTTATCAAAGCTTTTAGTTTATATTACATACTCAATCAGAGTGATATATCACTTTGGTAATTATTATTATTATTATTTGGTAATTATTAATATGATTATTGGTATTTTAATTTATTGAAGATTTCTGTGTTATAATACAGACTTTTTACATTTCTAATAACAATGATATGTTATTAGTAATTAAATGCTATCATAACTTGGTAAAACAGTATGTTCACATATGCCTGAGAAAAGATGTGAACTGAAAAGGGTTACAATTATATAATTAATTAAACACAAAATTAAAAAGGGGTTGATGCTAGAATTATTAAGAATTCTGTTGTTGTTGGCATGGGGCAAACATACCTTGAACATGGTAAGGCCATGGATTCAGAAGGGCAGAAGGCAGACTCTTGTGGGTTGAATTGTGTCCTTTCGAAATTATATTTTGAAGTCCTAAACCTCAGTATCTTAGACTGTGACCATCAAAAAAATATCTCTATATGTTTAATTAGTTAAAATGAAGTCAAACTGGTAGAGGGTGAGCCCCTAATTCAATACGATTGTGTTCTTATGAAAAGCAGAAATTTGAACATAGAGATGCATGCAGAATGGCATGTGAAAATGAAGGCAGAGATAGGGGTGATAGTTTTTCACACCAAAAAACATGAAAGATTGCCAGAAAACTACCATAGCTACATGAGAAGCATGGCAAATATTGCCTTGTATAACCCTCAGAAGGAACCAAACTTACCAAAACCTTGATGTTGGATCTCTACTCTCCTTTACTGCTTAAGCCACCCAGTTTATGGTACTTTTGTAATGGCAGTCATAGCACATCCCACAATTATACCGACTTTCCCTGTTGGAAATGAATTCTAATGACAATCTAGAAAGTCTTATCTTTGAGTATGATGTTACTTGTAGAGTTTTCATATCCTTTTGTAGGTTGAACAAGTTTCCATCCATTCCTTCTTTTCTGAGCATTTTTATCATAAAAATGGATTTTGTCAATGTTCTTTCTGCATCACCTGGAATTATGTGGGTTCTTTCTCGTTGCTCTATTACAATGGTCTATTACATTGATTTTCTTATTATGAATACTGTTGTATTCCTATAACAAATTTTACTTAGTAATAATGTAAATTGTGTTAGTATAGTGCTGGATTCAGTTTGTTGAATTTTGTTGAGGTCCTTTGTATATATATATTCATAAGGGAAATTGATTTTACAGTTTACTGTGTTGTCTTTCTTCACAGAATGCATTAGAAAATGTTCCCTCTTATTCAATTTTTTGGGGAGAGTTTGAGAGATGTTGGAGTTAATTAATTTTTAATACTTGAAAAAATTCACCAGTGAAGCCATTGTTTCTGAGCTTTTGTTTGTTGAAGGATCTTTTGTTTACTAATTCAATCTCTTTATTGTTATAATTCTGTTGGGATATATTTCTTCTTCAGTCAGATTAAGTAATGTGTATTTCAAAGAATGTTTACATTTCTTCTGGTGGGTTATCTAATTTGTTGGTATATAACTGTTCATAGTGTTCTCTAATAAACCTTTTTACACTGTAATGTTAATAGTAATGTCCCCATTTTGTTTTTTGAACTGTCACCCAAATCATGTATTTCAATATTAAAAGATATAGGTAAAAATTACAAAAAAAGCATAATGAAACTAAGAGATTTAAATTTGCAGGCTGTCAGATGCTGACAAACAAGAAATAAGATTTCTGTACATTGAGATTTGGTTCTTATGAAAATGCATGTGAAGGCCTGAGGAAAGGTCTATTTACAGGCTTTGCTGGGGCCATAACCCTCAATTTTCTACTGGATCCTGGTGCCACCTGAGAACTATGCACAGCTGATCTTGGTCCAACTTATGCTGGAGAATTTAATTATAGAGATATGTTTCTACATATTGTGGACCCCAATTTTGTCTTGAAATTACTGAAAACAGGTTTTTTTTTCCTTTTACACTTGTGGCAGACTAGTGTCCTTTTACTCTTTCTTTCGTTTTTGGTTTTATCCACAAAGTAGGAAGAAGATGTGGGTGTTTCCTCATTGAACTCCTTAGTGCCATTTCTCCCAGTGCCTTCTGCTATCGGGTGGGCTCATCCGTGGGAAAATTGTCCTCAGCAGACCATGTCCACTCAGAGTATTTCTGTAATAGCTGAATCACTTCTGCACCATATTTTTCTGGTTTGTCTTCAGAAACACCAACAATTTGAAGCAAAACCTTAGGATCAGAAAACAAAGATTCTTCAAACTTCTCAAGAGTGACAGTGGTAAAGATAGTAAAGAAGTGGACACCAAAAACTTTTCCCAGAGATTTGCAGACTTCTGTAAATTCTCTAAGACATTTCTTAACCACTTTTCTCTCTGGGATCCCTGTGTCATTAAGGCATCTTTTAAAATATGGCTGGAATTTTCTGTTTCCATACAGTCTACCTTTAAATACGCATTTAGTAAACTTTGGGCTTTACTTTCAGGCATCACATAGGCAATTGGGTGGTCAATAGTATCGATATAGAAATCTTTATCCAAGATCATGTCAAGTGTTAGCTTTTAAAAAGTCTTTTGCAAACTCCCAGCACACAAAAGCCCTGAACTGGATGGTTTCACAGGACAATTTTACAAAACATTTAAGGAAGAGCTAACCCCTATCCTTCACAGACTTTTCCAAAAAATCCAAGAAGAGGGAATACTCCCAAACTCTTTTTATGAAGCCAGCACCATCCTAATCCCAAAACCAGATAAAGACACAACAAAGAAAGAAAACTACAGGCCAATATCGCTGATGAACATAGATGCTAAAATCTTCAACAAAATATTGGCAAATTGCATCCAGCAACATATTATAAGATCATACACCATGATCAAGTGAGATTCATCCCAGGGATATAAGGATGGTATAATATTTGCAAATCAATAAATGTAATACATCACATAAACAAAAGCAACAAAAAGACCACATGATCATATCAATAGATGAGGAAAATGCATTTAAGTTACAGCATCCATTTCTGATAAAAACACTCAGCAAAGTGGGACTAGAGGGAGCATTCCTCAACATAATAAAGGCTACATATGAGAGACCTATAGCCAACATCATACTCAATGGGCAAAAACTAAAAGCTTTCCCACTAAGATTAGGAACAAGACAAGGATGTCAGCTTTCACCATTTCTATTTAACGTAGTATTTGAAGTCCTAGCCACAGCAATCAGACCAGAAGAACAAATAAAAGGCATCCAAAATGGAAAGGAAGAAGTAAAACTGACATTGATGAAAATAACATGATAGTATACATAGAAAACCCTACAGATTCCACCAAAAAACTACTCGATCTCATAAGTGAATTTGGCAAAACAGTGGGATACAAAGTCAATATTCAGAAATCAAAGGTATTTTTTGTACACCAACAATGAAATATTAGAAACAGAAATCAGTATAAAATTCTCATTTGATATAACAACAAGAAAAATAAAGTATCTCAGAATAAACCTAACCAAGGAGGTAAAAGACCTGTACTCAGAAAACAACAAAGCACTGAAGAAAGAAATTAAGAAGGACACACAAAAATGGAAGCATATACCATCAACATGGATTAGAAGAATTAACATCATCAAAATGGCCATACTACCCAAAGCAATTTATAGATTCAATGCAATCCTTATTAAAAACCAATGACATATTTCACAGATATAGAACAAACACTTCAAAAATTTATATGGAACCATAAACAACCCCAAATAACTGCAGCAATTTTGAGAAAGAAGGACAAAGTAGGTGGGATCACCATACCTGACATCAAACTATATTACAAGGCCATGGTAATCAGAACAGTCTGGTATGGCATAAGAACAGACACATAGATCAATGGAACAGAATAGAGAGCCCAGAAATAAACTCAAATCTCTATGGTAAATTAATATTCAATAAAGGGGGCAGGAACATAAAATGGAATAAAAATAGCCTCTTCAACAAATGATGTTGAGAGATCTGGACAGCTACATGCAAAAAAAATGAAACTTGACCACCAACTTACACCATACACAAAAATAAACTCAAGATGGATAAAAGACTTAAATATAAGTCATGATACCATAAAAGTCCTAGAGGAGAACATAGGCAGGAAAATCTCATATTCCATGCAGCAACATTTTCAGTGATATGTCCCCTAGATCAAGGGACATAAAGGAAAGAATAAACAAGTGGGACTTCATCAAAATAAAAAGCTTCTGAACGGCTAAAGAAAACATTAGCAAAATGAAAAGGGAATCAACTGCATGGGAAAATATATTTGCCAATGATACCTCAGACAAGGGTTTGATCTTCAAAATATATAAAGAACTCACATGACTCCATTCCAGGAGTCAAACAATCCAATTAAAAAATGGGCCAAGGTCCTGAACAGACACTTCTCCAAGGAGGACATACAGAGGGTCCAGAGACATATGAAAAGATGTTCAGCATCACTAGACATCAGAGAGATGCAAATTAAAACCGCAATGAGATACCATCTCACACCAGTCAGAGTGGCCAACATAAACAAATCAACAACAGTAAGTGCTGATAGGGTTGTGGAGAAAAGGGAACCCTAGTGCACTGGTGGTGGAAATGCAGACTGACTGGTGCAGCTACTGTGGAAAACAGTACGGAATTTCCTCAAAAATCTAAAAATGGAATTGCCTTTTGACCCAGCAATTCCGCTGCCCTAAGAATCCTGAAACACTAATTCAAAAGAACCTATGCACCCCAATGTTCATAGCAGCACAATTTACAATAGCCAAGTGCTGGAAGCAGCTTTGGTGCCCATTAGTAAATGAGTGGATCAAAAAACTATGGTACATTTTACACAATGGAGCACTATGCAGCAGAAAGAATGAGGGAACTTCTACCCTTTGTGACAACATGGGTGAAAATGGAAAGTATTATGCTAAGTGAAGGAAGCCAGGCAGTGAAAGACAAACACCATATGATCTCACCTATAAGTGGAACCTAATTAACAAAACAAACTGGCAAGCAAAATATAGTCAGAGCCATTGAGGTCGACTGACAGTAACCAGAGGGGAGGGGAGAGGGAAATAATGTGAGAAAGAAGGGGAAGGGATGTAAATGAGCATGTATGAGTAACCCATGGGCAGAGCCAAGGAGGGGGTGGGATTGAGGCTGGGAGGTGGGTGTGGGTAGGGCAGGGGAAAGTGGTGGTGGGAAAATGGAGACAACTGTATTTGAAGATCAATAAAAAAATAAAAAATAATAAAAATTAAAAAGGTATTTTGCATTGTGTCATGCACACATAGACCCTTTTTGAAATATATAATAGTGAATTTTTGCATACTTATTCCCCAAGAAAATGTCGACTGGCACATTCATAGCAAATCTCCCACAAGGACCTACAGGTTTTGTATTCCTCATGTCTTGCGATGAACTATGTCCTTGAACAAACCTTATAGTATTTTTTTATATTGCCAATCACATCTCATATCTTATGATCATTTTTTACAGCAATTATCATAAGAAAAATCTGGGTATTTCTTACAAAAATCAGGATTAAATCTAATTTCACCAATGTAGGCCAAAAGCTGTATTCTGCATTCTGTGATATTTAAATAGTAATGTATCATACTATAAACATATTGAAGTGAGTCTCTCTTGTATGATGGTTTCCATCTTTCTCCATCAGTACTTAAGTCTCTTCTGTCTGGTCAACAGCATAAGTATACAAAAGCAGGCAGTGAAATATTTCAACATCTCTTCCAACTCTGCTAGATTTTTGGTGGTAATGCTCCATGGATTTAGGGAGAGACATATGTATCACAAATCACACGTTGGGTTTGCCAATCCCCATTCCAAAAACAACTATCACACAGATAACTCGGCAGCCATCCTGACTGGTGCCCTTGTGCTGTGTGTTGTCTCTGGCAGAATCACTGAGGCTAGTGTGATAAGCAAGAGCAATGAGAACATGCTTTTTAAGGAGTGAACCGTTGTGTCAGATTCCTGCCTGGAGAGACAGTAAATTATCCCTGAATCATGTCTGATCCACTCTAAGCAATCAAATGCTAGTTGTTTTTTAATAACACATATTACAGATTATAAACATTAATGCTCCTGTTAAACACCCGAGGTCTGAGAATCTTCAGTTGAGTACGACATCCTCCTGTAGCCTGGGATTATATGTAGCAGTAAACCACATCACCAGAACAGAGGGAATCTTCTGGTGAAGCATATTCATTCTTTTGTAATCTTGACAAAAATCATGTCTCCCCTGACTGACACAGTATGTTTCACCCATAACCAGCGAATGTCCTCTCACGCAGTCTCCAGTAGAAGTCACTCTGTTACTTGCACAGACCTTCTCTGGAGTAACCTACAGGAATTTTATAATTGGATTTTTTTTAATTGAAGGTAAATATTTGTAGCTTCTGAGTCCATTTTACCACTTCTTAGATAGAGTGCTAGAATATCCAATGAAGATCATTTTTGGACTTGATCTACTGTAAGGGATCTCCAGGGAGAAATGACAATAGTGACTCAAAAAGACACACAGGCAGGGAACTAGTAACAAACTTTTTCCATTACCAGTGGGCATTAAGATAAAATATGCACCAATCAGTGCGTCATTGATCGCTTCTAGCTGATCAGTTCTAAAATTATGCAGAATTAGCTTTAAAATTATTTCTGGTTTTAGTTATGCCTTCTTTCTTTTTATTGTTGTCAGTGTAGCTAAACTTATGTTAATGTTCTTTAACTCAAAGACCCAAATTTGGTATTCCTGTATTCTACATTTTATTTATCTCTGCTTAAGTCTTCATTATTTTTTCCCTCCTGCTAGCTTTGGGTTTGGTTCGTTCTTAGTATTCTAGTTAGGTTATTGATTTGAGATCTTTCTTTTTTAAATATGTTTCTCATTATAAATATTTCTTTGAGCAATAGTACTACCTTTTATATATTTTGATATGCTGTGTTTTGTTTTTGCCTCTAATTTTTTTCTAATTTTCCTTGTAATTTTTCTTTGATGTTGATTTTTAAGAGTTTGTGGCTTACTTTTCACATATTTTTGAATTTTCAGTTTTCTTCCCATTATCTATTTTCAGTTTCATTCTAATATAGTAGGTGGAGAATCTTTATGTGATTTTAGTCTTTTTAAATTTGTTGAGATTTGTTTTTTGCCTTAACAAATCTATCATGGAGATTTGGTCTATCATGGAGAATGTTCCATTTGCACTTGATAATAATGGGTAGATTATCATTGCTTGATGGAGTTTTTTAGATATGTTTATTAGGTCTGGTTGCTTTATAGTGTCATTCACATCCTCTATGTCCTTATTGATCTTCTATTGAATATTCTATCCATTATTGAAAGTGACTCTTATTGTAGAACTGGTTGTTTCTCCTTTTACCTTTGTAAATGTTTCCTTCATGTATTTGTAACGTTTTATGGTTAGTTAATAAATGTTTACAATTGCTTTAACTTCTTGGTGAATTGGCCTTTTATTAGTATCCAATGCCTTTTTTGGACTGTTTTTGACTTACAGTGTATTTGAATGATATTATGGTAGTCACCCAGCTCTCTTTTGGTTATTATTTTCATGGAATTTCTTTTTTCCATCTTTCATATTTATTTGTCTTTGCATCCCATGTGTATCATTTGTGAATAGCCTATAGTTGAATTTTTTATGCCCTCTTTTAATTTCAACATTTTGATTGGAGATTTTAATCCATTTATGTGAACATTAATAATTTACAAGGGGAAACTTCCACCATTTTCTAATTTTTCAATGTTTATCATAAATCTTTGTCACTCATTTTCTCCATTACTGCCTTTTTCGTGTTTAGTTCTTTTTTTTAAGTTAACCATTTCATTTTCTTGTTTCTTTTTATCTATATACTTGTACATTATTTTACTTTCATCCACCTAGATTTAAATTATTTCCAAGTCAATATACCCTATTTTTAAAAACTAACATTTTATGTTTTTAGAGTAGTTTTCTGTTGACAGCAAAATTGAGGGGAAGTCACAGAGATTTGCATGCACCCCCAGCCCTCACAAATGCATAGCCTTCCTCATTATTAACATTCCCAATCAGAGTGGTATATTTATTACAAGTGATCAGCTTATATCGATACAATACAATTATCCAAAGAGTTTATTACTTAATGTTTTATTTTTGATATTGAATCATTAGATTATATTTAATGTCATATTTATAACAATCTATTTTGATTTGATATCAACTTACTTTCAGTAGATTACAAAACCTCTGCTGCTCCACAGATATCTGCCTTTTTATGACATTATTGTCATGAATAATATTTTTACATCATGTTTCACAAAATAGAATTATGAAAATATTTAAGTGTTGTATTTACATCAGGTAGAAAATAAAAAGTAGAGTTTTAAAACATGATGTCACTAGATTTTGTGTTTGTCCATGTAGTTATCTTCACCAGACACTTTTTATTTCTTGTAGGGCATATCTGGTGGTAACAGACTGCTTTAGTTTTTTTCTTTTTTCTTAATATGGAAATGTCTTAATATCCCCCTCTTTTGAAGAACAGTTTTCCCACATATAGAATTCATGGTTGGGATTTTCTTTTTTTCCTTTTAGCCCTCCAAACATCATTCTACTCGGCCTCTGGTTTCTATGATTTCTGTTATGAAATTGGGTATTAATAATACATAGAATTCCTTGTGTACAATGAGACAATTTTCTCTTCATGCTTTTAAGATTCTCTGTTTGTCTTTGCTTATTCTACCTTCATTTTGTTGATTTCTTGGAATATAAATTCATATTTCAGCAAATTTTGGAAGTATTCTGCTTTTATTTCTTTAAGTACTCTTTTTTTTTACATCTTTTCTCTCTCTCTTATATTTCTAGGACTCACATGCTTTATAAATTGGTGTGTTTGATGATTTCTTCTCATACTGGTACATTTCAAGTGTCCTCTCTTAAAATTAACTCTAAAAAATTCCTGATTCTGGCCCCTGCTTGATGAAATCTGATGTGGAACCCTTCTAATGAATTATTCATTTCAAATATATTCTTCAACTTCAGAATTTGTGTTTGTGCCCTTTTTATAATCCCATTCTCTTTTTTGATATTCTTTGTTTATAAATTCTTTCCTTGCTTCCCTTAGATCTTTTTTTCACAAAACTTTCTTACAATATTTAAACTGACTTTTTCTTGATTCAGCATTCACTTGGTTAATATAAAATTGTGACTATTTCCTGGGTTCTCTCAAACTTGGTCCCAATAGTTTAAACTAATTTTTCAGTGTTTTTGTTGAGAATAGAAATTCGTTGGTGCCTACTCCATTACCTTGCTGCTATCTTTCCCAGATACAGTCATTTTGAAGATCTATGTCTATTTGACAGTTAAGATTGGGAGTTTTATTTACACATTTTATTATCAAAGTTTCCAAACATACATAGAAATAAATAGAATATTAGTGACTTCCAATGCATTCACCAACCACCTTATATATGAACAATTTATAACCACTTTAGTTGAATTTATAATTCTACTCAGTCTTCTATTCCCTTTCTATTTGAAAGCCAACCCCAGATTCACTATATCATTTCATCGACCCATCTGAGTATCTCCAAAGACATAAAACCTTAAAAAATCAATTATATTACCTTTATCACAAACACAGTTAACAGTAGTTGGTTAATGTTAATAACATCCAATTATTTTCTCAAAGGGTAGTAATTTTTTAAGAGTTAATTTTTTATGCTAAGTTTAATTTCTTTGCTGGTTTTTAAACTTAAAAAGTGTGTGTGGCTCCTAAATATTTTGCATCATTATCGTTTATAACTGTATTAAGCAATCTGCATTTTAATGAAGAGTATCAGTCAAATAATATCAAAAACATATTTTTAAAAATGATAGTGAGTTTTCTAGGTATGCCTTTTCTCTAAATCATGAGTAAAGAAATTTAATATTGCATTGACCATAAAACCATAAGTAGGCTTAAATTGTTATGGATTTGAAGTTCTGTTTATAAGATAATATATTTTGTGATTTTTTATTTCTTAGGTTTTGTGACATATAGTAATTTTTATTAAATACATTCTCACAACAATAGCATAATAAGTACTATTATTATAATTTTAGAAATTAAGAAATTATAAGAAACTAAATATTTGGACCAGGGCCACACAGCAACAATGTAACAGTGCTAGAACTTAATACAAGACTGTATTGGAAAGTTAAATCTGATTAAACAAGGGGCTACTCTGAGTCTCTTTTTTTTTTCTATTTCTTTACTTTTTGAAATAAATGTTGATTTATTAAATCATAACATTCATAAATAATACTATATATATTTTATGTCCTTTTTACTTACTGTGTTTGTTATTATATTCCATGAAATGTCAAGGTCATAGTACATGTTTATTTAAGAAATTTAAATCAGAGGAGATAATTCAGTTTTTTTTTAATTATACAGTTTTAGGTCACACAAGTATGTTATATGGTAGATAGTAAAAATATCTATAGCTCAGTATTAAACAGAAAATATGAATACTTAATTCAAACTTTAAGCAACAGCAAAAAACTTTTGCATAAATAATAGGCAAAATTCACATTTGATTATTTATCAAAGAAATGTTATTTTATGTATTAAAATATCTATATTTCTTAGTGTTTTGATGTCTGAGTATTAAGTATTATCTTTAAAATATTACAGGTAAAAGCAAAATGATATCTAAACTAGGTGTTTTCTTTTTATCTATTATGTAACAAACTGTATTAAATCTTTCATTTTGAAGGTAAAATGAATCTGCATCTTGTAGATTGCACAGTTACAGATATGATGCATTTCTATGATATTTTGTTAAATATTAAATAACATATTAGTTTTATATATTCTAAAATTCTAATCATATCAAACATAAATTGATGGTGATATTAATAGTCAATAGTTTATATTTTACTATTGAGCTATAAAAGATGAAAATCATGAATACAGACCTGTCTTATATAAACTAAAATTATTTCCAATTTTTCCAATAAGACAAAACCTATCATTAAGTTATATAAAATTTGCAATGATAAATATTTTCAAAAACAATCAATGACATAGTTTAAATGAATAAACACTTAGCAATTCTCTTTAAATAAATATTTTTACTCAAATTTTCTGTCTTAAGTGATCTGACAATATTTGGGCTTAGATGAGTTTTGCCTACAATCATATTTGTAGTGAAAAATTAGAAAAATAGAGCATAATTATGAGATGAAAGTAGGAAAAACAACTAGCTGTGTATGAACAATAATTCTTTTACTGCCTAAAAGAAAATGGATATCCTGTCTAAAAGCTCTGTTAGTCATTGCTTCATAGAGTTGGAAAAGAATAACATTATTTCTACATCATTTACACTCTTCTCTGAATCTAAAATTCAGGTTCTTGTGGTTTAATAAGAAAGAATGTGTATATATACACAAACAGGTGTTATTTGAAAGTATGCACATATGCCATCTGAAAAATTTACATTTAGAGATCTAGAAGGATTCACTTTTAGGACAGAACAAAGAGGAACTCTGTTTTCAGATGTATAATCATGAATGGGAGAAAACTAAAGTTTGTTCTTTTTTTTATGATCAGTACCTTTCAAAACAATAAATATTACCTGACCGGATTTCTTTTTTTTTTTTTTTTTTTTTTTTTTTTTATATTTTTTTTATACCTTACCTGTCCGGATTTCTTAATTGTCTATCACATCTTTGCATCACTTTATAATCACCTTCAGATATGTTATATTTTTTAAAAAACTAAAACAGAAAAAAAGACATGTCATTACACAATATGTCTTGCAATTTTTTTTAAGGCTGGTTAAGTATAAAATAAATAATGAGCTTTTATACCAGTTGGATATTGAACTATTTCAAAAACACTGAGCTACTGCATCATCATCATTTTCACAAAATAAAGCCAGGCGTATAGTAAGTAATTAATCACATACTTCTTTATTGTTTTGATTAAATGTATTTTATACACTTTTTGTTTAGAATTTAATTTCAAATCATTCTTATGTGAGTCAGTCATTAATTTACCATGTTTTGAAAAAGAAAGAGACAACAGAGAGGGAAAAATGGCTTC
The DNA here is from genome assembly GCF_022682495.2 of Desmodus rotundus. Taxonomy (NCBI): domain Eukaryota; kingdom Metazoa; phylum Chordata; class Mammalia; order Chiroptera; family Phyllostomidae; genus Desmodus; species Desmodus rotundus. Next base: position 68,394,549 of record NC_071388.1, on the reverse strand, counting down.
CTGTTAAAATAAGAATGACACTTTGGATGGCAATGATTTTTAATGAAATAAATGTGAAATTATTAATTATATATTTACTCTTTTATGCAACAGATAATACAGAACACCAAATAACTTTATTTCTTTTGCTATTTGAAAATTACTGGGAAGGCATGTTTTAAAGATGAATGTGGTAAAAGACCCTAGTTACATTTCAATTTTTGAAAATAGTTTACATGATTAAATCTGTGTGGAGATACAAGAAAAATTGTTTTTAATTATTTCAAGTAACTGTCAGCTAAATATTAGGACATTGTATTTCATTAATTGCTTACTTCCAATAAAACTTTAAAATAAGGATTATTCATGGTTTCTTATTCTTTATTAGTCTGGGCATTTTTAGACAATTTGTTTTTAGGTGTTCTAATAGATATGTTCTCACGTACCTAATTTAGTTATTAAACTGGAAAATATAAATAGTTTTAGACAATTTATTATTATAAAAATGTTATATGTATAAATTGGTTTCATGAATAGCTTATTTTAAAATGGCATAAGGCTAGTCTGTTAAGAGAAACTCACTATAAGTTGAATTCCATGACTAATGTTTTTCTCAAGTAGGTATTCTCAAAAAAGAATGATAATTATTTCCTCACACTTAAAAAAGCCAGTAAATTTAAAAAGTAGTACAGTTTTGATTCTACTTATCACAAGTGTTTTAGTAATAGTGAATTATTTTTTAAAAAATGTACAGTAGCAAGTGAGTTGCTACTTGCACTCAGAGGCACTTAGAGTTGTAATGGCACCCTCACTAGTTTTTACTTAATATTATTTTATTGGGTTTATGTGGAATATTCATTCAATTACTACTAAAATTTTCGTAGTGTAAACTGCACTTCATTTTCAATGCCAGAGGTTTTACTGTCCCAAAACTTTTGAAGCTGCTGCTCTATTTGTCCTATTTCTTCATAACTGTGGTGTTTGAGATTGAATAAAATGTATCTTTTCTGTAACTTTTCATTGGTTTGGCTGCTTTAGAGTTATAATCATTGTTTCAAAAGGGTCAGGGATGGGTGAGGAGGGATTTGAGGAGGGATTTACACATGTCTTAACTACTAGGGAAACACAAAAAGAAGACAGATGCGGAAGCCAATCTTGTATCAAGGCTCTGCTAAAACATATCACTACTACAGGGTGTTCTTTTTATTTTAATCATTTTTTATTATTATTCTATTACAGTTGTCCCGATTTCTTCACCTTTGCCCCCTCTACACATCCCACCTCCTGGTGTTCTTGACTTTTTAATATTTATTGTTCTTTTTATAGACACAATTCATTAATCTCTTTGAATTGTGATGCTTAATTAAATAACATTATTTATCAGTTATGCACCTTTTGTCACTATATTTTTTAAATATTGTATTCCCAAATGTTCAAATAAGGCAAATTTTGATGTATCTGACATTCACATCAGTCCAAAATCAGTAGTTCTTCATTATTTTAAGTTATAAAATTTCTGGAACTTAAACTATTGAGAAAGTAGAATATTACTTTGCGTTTTCAATTTGTTTTTAATATGGTCAATGTGCATAAGACTTTTAAAATGACATACCATGCCAATATTATGTTTCCTATGATTAATATGAACTTATATTTATTGAAATATGTGCCATAGACTACTTTGATAATAAAGTTTAATGACTGTAGCCATAGGAATTGTTCTTACTATTAGATATTTTTATCAATTTAAATCAATCAATTTGGGTGTCTATGGGTTAATTTTTGGGTTGGCATTTTATTTTAATAATTTCTCTATAATTTTTTGTGTGTTTTCCATTGCTTTAGACTTACATAAATTAAGTTATAAGAGTGAGTAAGACAATGACGGAGAAAAAAGAAAGAAAAAGAAAGTGGAAAGAATAAGAGATAAAACAACAAAATTCTAAAAGTCCCTTTTTAAATTATGAGTTTATGGATAATTTATTAAACTCCAGTGAAGCTTAAACATGTACTGAGCACTGAAATTGAAATCTTACTTTGAATGAAAACAATAGAGCCTTCAATAATACAGTTTTTTCACACATATCTGACATCTTTTCTGAAATTGTTTCAAAAAATAAAAATAACAAGTCATAGGTAATAATTATCAGATGACTCAATTAAATGTGATGAAAAATTCTAACTTTTACAATGCAATTAAAGTTTCTTTTTTTAGAATACAAAGGAATTTATTTTTCATTTTATAAATATATTAACACAAAATGATTCAAATTCATGTTATCACAGGTACTACTTAACTCAACATACTAAGGAAAAGAAATATTATAAAAAATAGCAGTGGTAAACTATCCACCTGACACACTAGAATTCATAAATATTGCCCCAGAGGCAGTTTGTTCTTTGAGAATGAACACTATGATAATTTAAACTATAACAAATAATATTTAATTGACTCAATATCATACCACTTGATTTTAAATGGGACTTTAAAAGGGAATAGTACATGAATACATGTGTGTATACCCATCATATAATATTTTTATTAAAATATAAGACAAGTCCTGCCTGATGTGGTTCAGTGGATTGAGTGCTGGCCTGCGAACTAAAGGTCGCTGGTTCAATTTCAGGTCAGGGCACATGCCTGGTTGTGGGCCAGGTCCCTAGTAGGGGGCACTCGAGAGGCAACCACACATTGATGTTCCTCTCCCTCTCTTTCTCCCTTCCTTCCTCTTTCTCTAAAAATAAATAAATAAAATCTTTTTAAAAATAAAAATATAGGATAGTAAATACAATTATATAGTCTTAGGAATCTATATTGAAGAAAATATTAAATTCCCATGATACAATCATTAAGGGTCAAACATTTCTTCTCTTTTTTCAATTCTTATAAAGATGGATAGGCTTAAACATTAATTTTTAAAAATTTGATCTTTGTTTTCCAAGATAATATAACTTTGTATTTCCCTAAAGTACTTTCTTAGAATGGTTATTAGTTTCCAAATATTTTCTTAATTACTGTTTTAACTTCATAAGTTTTAAACACAAATTATTCCTGCAAATCAGCAATGTTTTAGGAGTATGTCAACTTTTCTGAATCACTCTCTACCAACTGCCCTTCAATTTCTCTTAATTACTTTCCCCAAATTCTATTTCTTTTTTTTGTAAGATTTTTAGACAGAGGGAAAGGGAGGGAGAAAAAGAGGGAGAGAAACATCCATGTGTAGTTGCCTCTTGTGTGCCTCCAACTGGGGACCTGGCTTGCAACCCAAGCATGTGCCCTGACTGGGAATAGAACTGGTGACCCTTTGGTTCTCAGGCCAGTGCTCAGTCCACTGAGCCACACTAACCAGGCCCCAAATTCTATTTCTTCTTACATATTTGTTTTCAAAAATTTTGTGAGAGGAGACATGGAGTATAAAATTGTTTCAGTCCCTGATTTATTTATTATATTTTTAACAGAGTTCTTTGTTGGATTATTTTGTGATAGAAGCATAAAAGCTAGGTTCAAAAATATTATCAAATTTCCATTGTCTGAAAAGGTGAGAATTGTTGATGAAGTTTCTGGTTAAGCAAACAAGACTGAGAAAAAGTCTGAGATTTATGGAAAAGTGGACGACAATATCGATAACTGGGACTGTTTACATTTTAAGGAGAAACATTTAGTAAATATGGCTATGTAACATTAGACATTTATATATAAGTGATAAGCTTTTAAACAAGATTAAAAGACATCAACCGACACAAATCGTGTATACATCTTGAATAACAGGAAAAGTATTAGTGATTAGAATGTATAGAATATTCTACATATTGATAAGAACTGTGACAAACATAGTGAAATTATTTTAAAGATATGAATAGGCCTATGAGTTTTGAGTAGAAATGTCTTTTGTTATTTCAATCAGAGCATGTAGTTGCTTTCATGAAAATCCAGTTTTCTTCCCCTGCCCTGTAGACAAAAGAAGATGCATGTTCTAGCTCTAAGATTTAGCTGTGAAGTTATGTTGAATCACTCATAGCCACATTGTTCCTCTCACCAGAGAGACTCAAATTACGGTGCTTCTTCGCCTCGGTTCTTGTCTCACTTGTAACAGATTAATTCAGGCCAGACACAAAACCTGTAGTGAAAGTGAGGTACTGTAGGGTAAATGGAGGTAGTCTGGCTTCCTCACTCAGATGTCTGGGCGACAAGGGAAGCAGTTTCCCATAAGCTTGAGAATAGGCCTGATAAGTAGTGTTCTCACAGCCTTGAGACTGGGTCCCATAAACGGTTCCCCCAGCCTTGAGTGTGCTCGCAGACACAGAATCTTGCTGTGTTCTGGCACCCTGTCACCTCTGTCTATATTTTATTGTATTATATAAGAGAGCTGGGACTTCTCACTGAGAGAGAGGGACAGATGACATGAAGAGACATACACGGGGGACACGCATTGTGCAGCGTGCATGGAGCGCCCCACTCTTGAATAAAGGCTTGTCAAGCATCCTCATGGCTCCCTGAATACTCTTCTTTCTAACCGAATCCCATGAACCTGTTTGGCCTCAAACAGTCACAACACAGGTACCAAGTTTTGTTTAAAATACACTAGAGCACAAAAGCTTCAGCAGCCTAAAGTGAGTACCAGCTAATCTGAGTACCTGGTCCTTTGGGATTTTAGGGTTTTAATGCTTGCAGCCACCCCCTAGACTGCCCCACTTCCACCCCTCTCCCGACCTGGAGATTAACACCCAGTTTGAAAGGCGTCTTTTCCCAGATAATGGAGACAAAACACACAAAGTTTCAAATGCTTCCCTCCTCCTGTGCTTATCATGGTCTCTCTTGTGATCTTTGGAATCCTACCTGACCGGGCTGAAGCCTGCTGAATTAATGGGTGCGACATGTCTCCCTTCTGCTCCCTGCCTTGGTTTGCTATCTATCCTGCATAACAGTTCAGGTGTCTTCTGAATTTTCTGAAACTCTACTGGGCTTAACATAAACATGTTGTTTTCCATCAACAATATTAGAGGTTTTTTATTGTAGCACAATATGGACAATCCTAATATTACTTTTGAGAAATGTGTACATATGTAAAAAAAAAAAAACTTCTACGTTGTAAGAACCTCTAATTTCAACTAGGTATAAGTACATTATATCATATAATAAAAAACTATCCAGCAATTAAGTGAACAACCCATGTCTTTACATACAATAAAAGAAACTAATTGACTGAATAATATGGACTCTGGCATACAAAGTGAAAACACTATTTTTTTCTTTTTACAGACTTATACACGTTCCATTGACCATGCATAACCTCCCCACTTAATGGCGACCTGGGCAGATCCCATGCCTCGTCACTTATTCTCAGCTAAGAGGGTGTTTTAGCTCAGTCCAGACTAATGAATCGTACATTGTGTGAACACAAATGTACAATTCAAAGCTCATGCACCGCCCCAGCTTAGGCCTTTCCATTGAATTTAGGACAAATATTTTTCAGCTTGTGTTCCTTGGGACAGATCCTAAACAGCATTTGCTGGTGGAGTGTTGCAGCACTGGGAAGCAGCTCTTTAGGAATATCCTCAGGGCTGGTACCTGTAAATATTGGCACAGCCAGTTCCATTCTGATACAATATTTTTAAGCATATAGAAGAATGCTAGGCATGTATGGTACACTAAACAAATATTTGATGGATTAAAGACAGAAATAATTGCAAACATATTTGAAAACTTACATGACAAATAGTAAAATTTCTGGAAAAATACCATTACCAAAATTCACTTGAATAGGATATGGAAAACCAATTAGTTCTAAGAATATGACAGATGTTAAATAATATTTTTAAAAGTTTCCCCTAAAAGTTATTTGCCCTACTATTGCAGGTAAGTTTTTTTTTTAATGTCAGGGTACAAATAATTCCCAGTGCCTACTAACTATTTCCGGAAATGGAGAGAAAAACCTATTTAACTCAGTTGATAACGCTACTAAAATCTTGAAAGTAAAATCACAGAACACATTATAAGAAAGTGAAGATATAAGCTAATTTTCTTACAAATGTGAAAGAAAATTCCTGAAGTAAATGTTAAAAATAAATTTATCTATATATTAAAAATTTTAAGCCATCACAATAAGCAGAACTTATTCCAAGTATGCAAAGATAACTCAGTTTGTTGTATTAAAATACATTAATTTATATATTAACCTATTTAAGTAGAAGGAATATGATTATTTCAATAGATTTAGAAAACAATAAAATTCAAAATAGGGACATGGTAATTTAACTTTAAAACTTTAATAAAGTATGTGAAATTTCTTGATTTTGAACAAACTGCACAATAATATCCTCTTATACTCCCTATTTTCCAATCATTACATATGCTTAGATCTGACTGTGGACTTTATATTTATTGTCTCATTAACATATATATCAATTTTAGGACCTAATTATATGTTGATATTTGATAAATGGGGTAGGATAGAAAAATAGACCATTTCCTTAAAACTTACAATAAGGTAAAACAGTAAAATCGGATATTGAAAAGTAATTTGAAGGCTATATCATTCTTTTGTACAATAAGAAGTTTCAGAATTCATAAAACAAAACAGTAAATAATTATATTAAATCATAAAATATGAACTGAAAAAAAATAAATTACATTCAAAGAAAAGGCACAAAATGGGGGGGATATTTTAGCATATATAACAGGAGACTAAAATTTAGAATACATAAAATAAATTAATATAAGTTACATAACAAATCAAGAAGTAAAATGTAAGCAAAAGTAATGCATACGAAATGTATAGGAGAGAAAATTGAATATGTTACAAGGTGTCAGCTTCTGATTATCAAACAAATTTTAATTAAAATAGAACTTGAATATCACCATTCATACATCAGATTGGTTAAAATATAAAAATATATTCAATGTTTTGGCAATGTGGCATGAAAACAGAAATTTGTATATAACTTATTAATGCAATGTCAATATAAAGCCTTACCATTTTCCAGTAAAGCTGTTGGTGTATAACATACATTATCCATTTCTGTTATAGATGCATGAAAATCAGTATCAAACACTGACTGAACATTGAGTACTGATTAAGTATAGGAACCCCACAGTGAGACTCTCTGTGTTATATCTTGATGCCATCAATTACTACCTCAAAAAGTTTGTTAAACATTCCGTACCTAATTTTCCAAGTTTGTCCATTTTTAAAAACTGTATGTCTCTGTGGATACATGAATGTGTGTATATGTGTGGACACATAAAATACATATGTGCAAGGTGGGAACCAAACATGGTATTATTTTCTGGAGGGGTCCAGAACAGGCTTCCCCTGCTGGGTGAGTGTTCTAGGAACCCATCTGTGATAGTGTGCAAGTTGGTGTTGTGAGAGTTTGCATTCGGCTTCAGCGAATTTTTTTGAAGACTTTCAAAGCATTTGCTCATTTCATGATGGGTGATTTATGAGTGCACTTGTTCACAATGCACTGAGTTGTCACCGGTTCTTGATCAAACATGGCCTGACCTCCATATTCTGCCCAACCTATCCACCTGATTTTGCCCTGAGCACTTTTTTTTGTTGTTGTTTCCCCAGATGAAAAAACCCTCAAAGGAAAATGTTTTCCCACTGTGGAAAAGGAGAAACAAAACATTGCAGAAGCATTAAAAAGCATCAAAATTGATGAGTTCAAAAACTGGTTTGAGCAGTGGAAAAAATGTCTCAATAGGCGTATCGCGTCAAATGGAGAATTCTTTGAAGGTGACTGAAGTTGAAACATGTAAGAATAAATACATAATTTTTATCAATAAATTCCAGTTTTGGGGGGTCCTCCCTGGTATCTATAAGTTTTGATACATGGATAGGGATGTGTGGGTATGTGTGTGAAATTCATAAAAGAACATGCCTTGATTCCATGACTGATCCATGATGGTAGCTGGTTTTGGAGAAGGACATGAGCACTGAGGTCTGGGAAAGAAAACTGAAGCAGTTTGAGATGTCGACTTTATTTGCAGTTTGTTACTGAAGTTAAAATCTATGAAGCAAATATAAAAACATTTACATGACATTTTTGTGGAACGTGAAGAAAGTTATCTTCATTATATTAATTTTCACAGCATCTGTACACATTTTGTTAATTATAAGCATATATAAACACAATAAGTGAGAAGAAAAAAGGGAGATAGCAACATTTGAGATAGGCTTGAGTAGTATAGTTCTTCTGTATTAAAGATGGGAAAATGTTTGAATGCCAATGGGAAAAACTCCCTTAGGGAAAAACTCCCTTAAGGAAAAAAACAAAACACTGATGATTCAGGAGTAAGAGCATGTGGTTTCAGGAGCAAGCTCTGGAGTCGATTCTGTTTGTAGGTGAGGACCTGGATAGAGGTGCTGGGTGTTGATTGCTGCACGATTGACGCATAGAGGATACAGCATTAGACATGGGGCCCTGAGAAGTAAGGAGCATTTTTTTTCCTTAAATAGATTTAAAGGGGAAAAGCAACTCACTTGAATCTTCTCTCCTTCAGTATAGTTTAGGTGTTCTTTGTTTTATTATTTATTCTTGGCATAAAAATGATTAAATTGGTGGTAGCATCTTGTGTATATGTATCATTTCTGTGTATGTGTATGTACATAAAAAGATATATTCATTCTAACTATGAAGAGATGAAAAAATTATGTCTTTATCATGCCTTAAAGAGAACTTATACAAAGAGCCACTTTGTCACTATGTGTAATTTTATATTTTTGAAATTTATTTGCAAGCCGTACAAAAAATAGCTTAGAACCTGTGACAGAAAACTATTCTGTCCTTTAAAATAATGCTGAATTATTTTATTTATTTTAACTTAATGCATTGATTTTGTGGTTTGACACCAAAGCCTCAATGAATTAAATTGTACTGTCTTAACTTTTTTATTCTCTTTGGTTCAGTTCATAATTCAGTCATCCATAATTCTGTATATAAATTTCACCTTAATGTTTTAGTTTATGTACTTAAAAGCCATGAGTCCGAGTGTTAAGAAAAATAAGCAGACTGGTTAATGAAATGGTCTGTAATGTATTACAACAAAGAGAATCTTTTATTTTATGTATACACATGAATATAGCAAATTGTTCCAAAAATGGGCTAGTACTCTTGTTCTTTCGACCATAAAAGTCCATCAGTACAAAAGGGTGGGGGATTTTCTTGAAAATTACTAAATTTAAGCATTCAAATTAGAGTGTGTTAAGCAGCAAGGAGGCCTAAAAGAGACCCTTGATTATGAGATAAAATAAGCATGGCTTTATCCAGAAATACTGCCTTTGTCTTTCAACAACAAATACAACATACTTTTTAATTTCATGTAACAACCAGAATCAAGATCTCTCTAAGGGAACTGATAAAATCTTCTACTGCTAAGTCATATTTACATATTTCTTTTTCAATATTTCATTGTTTAAAAGAAAAATTTTGGTGTCAGTGATATAAATATGACCCTGAAAAACCCCATATTAAAATTTATAAAAATAGTAATTATAAATATTTAAATGAGTAGTTAATTATTTTTAATGTGAACAATTGTGTTATTCTCATTTTTTCTATATTTTTATAGTCTAAGTAAGCAGTCTTTTCAACAAATCAATATTTCTCACGTATATCCTGTTTTTAAACCTTAAATTAATTCATATTTAATTTAATATATTATATTTATATTTACTGAACTAATTAAAGGACACTTAGAATATCAATACTTAATTTCCTCTGTAAATGAAAATTTTAGAACACACTTTGAAGAATTGTAGCTTTCAGTCAAGGTGGTGGGTAGGTACATGTGGTACTTGCTCATAACCACATCAAAATCACAATTAAACTACAGAACAACCATTATTCAGAACCACCTGAAGTCTAGCTGAACAGAAGTCCTATAACTAAGGATATAAAGAAGCCACATTGATACTATAAGTAGCGGCACGGGACACAGGGTGGGCTGGCCCCATACCCACTTGGGGCAGAAAAAATTTGGGAGAGATACCTTGGCTGTGAACATTCCCCCCGAGGAGCAAGGAGGTCTCACTCAAATATTAGGCCTCCAGCTCAGGGTTCCAATGCCAGGAAGAAAAGTCATTTTAACTTCTGACTATGAAACCAACTTACATTGTGGTTGAGTGAGACAAAGTTCTTCCATAGTCCCAAGTATTTTTGTTAAAGAGCCCATGCACAAACTTACCTGAACTCACTCACTCTGATTTTGAATATAGAAGGAGAAACTGAATTGTTTGGCACCAGGGCAAGGGCTGAAGGGACACCTTTATCCTAGGCAGAAGCACAGGCAGAGGCCATAGTTCCTGTGCTAAGTCTTCTGCACACAGAGTCAGCAAATGGGCAGCATTTCTGAATCTCCATCAGCCTGGCTGACACTGTTTGGCCTGACATTTGGTGATTCCCTGAAATACCATCCCTCCCAACTTATGGGCCCATCCAAACTCTTTCCAGTGGCTTTTCCATTAAAAAAAAAAAAATTCTTGGTTCATACTGCAGACTTTCCTAAAATCTCTTAAATAAGCATTGTCTGAACTTGTCATGCCTGTACCATTTGTTAAGTGATGACAGGTGTAGCACTACTGACAGCCGGCCTTTGTTTGCAACTTGGCCTTCTGGGGCACCTCCAAACACAGGACAATTAGAGGCCATCTTCAGATCTCTTTGCAATTCTGGCCAGGTGGCCCCAAGTGGGGCACAGGTGGCAGCTGATTTTGGCCTGTACCTCCTATGTGGCCCCAGAGCAGGTGTACCTGGAAGACAACGGTAGATAACACCAAAGTACCACCAAACCACCTCCACAAGTGACATACTTGAGTAGAATAGGCAGACACCTGAGCCCCAATGAAGTAAGTTTTCTCTGTGGAACTAGCCCCTGCGGAACAGATCCTCCACCACGGTCTTGACCAGTCATCCCTGCTGAGCAGCCTGGGGGTAATTCCCTTCCATTGACATGCCAACAGAAATCAAGGCCCAAATATAATAAGAGGGTGCACACATACCACAGAGGGATGCACCTGGAATGCCCAGCTCAGGTGACCTGGGAGGCTGCACCATGGGGCCCTATAGGACACCTACTACATAAAGCTAATTTACCAAGACCAAGAGATGTAGCAGCTCTATCTAATATAAATAAACAAACACAATGAGGCAGCCAAAATGAGAAGACAAAGAAGCAGGTCCTAAATGAAAGACCAGAACAAAACACCAGCATAGGAACTAAACAAAATGCAGATACACAGTCTTCTAGATGCAGAGTTCAAAACATTGGTTATAAGAATGCTCAAGAACTTAAGAGTAGAGGAACTTAGTGAGAACTGTAACAAAGAGTTAGAAAACATAAAAGTGGGCATAGAAAACATAAAAAAGAGTGAGTCAGAAATAAAGAATACATTAACTGAAATGAACTATTCGTTATAGCAGATCAATAAAGCAGAGAATCACATCATTGTTTTGGAAGACAAGAAGTGGAAAACACCCAATCAGAACAGCAAAAAGAAAAAAATATTCCCCCCAAATTTAGTTAGTGTAAGGAGCCACTGGGAAAACTTCAAGCATACCAACATTAGCAAAATGGGGATTCCAGAAGGGGAAGAGGGAGAAAAAGAAATTGAAAACCTATTTGAAAAAATGACAGAAAACCTCCCTACCTTATAAAAAAATAGACATATAAGTCTAGGAAAGCAGAGAGTGCCAAACAAGATGAATTGAAAGAAGCCTAATCCAAGACATATCATAATTAAAGTGACAAAGGTTAAAGACAGAGAGAATCTTAAAAGCAGCAAAGAAAAATCAGTTAATTAATTATCAGGGAGCTCCCATAAGACTGTTAGCTGATTTCTCAACTGAAACTTTGCACATCAGAAGAAATTGACACAAAACATCCCAAGTGATGAAAAGCAAGGACTCACAACCAAGTTTACCCAGCAAAGCAATCATTTTGAATCAAAGGACAGCTAAAAAACTTCTCAGACAAGAAAAAGCTACAGAGCTCATCACCACTACACAGTATTACAAGAAGAAGTAAAGGGTTTTCTTTAACAAGAAAAAAAGATAAAAATATGAATACAAAAGTGGCAATAAATAATTACCTATCAATAATTACTCCAAATGCAAGTGAATTAAAGATTTCAATCAAAAGATATGAATGGACAAATCAAGATCCTTCAATATGCTGTCTATAAGAAACTCACTTCATATCAAAAGACACACACAGGATTAAAGTGAAGGTATGGAAAATGATAGTTCATGAAAATGGAAACAAAAAATAGGTACAGGTAGCAAACCTTACCCCAGAAAGAATAGACTTTAAAACAAAGGCTAAAACAAGTGGCAAAGAAGGACCCAGAAATTCTACTTCTGTGTATTTATTCAAAGAAATCAAAAATACAAAATCAAAAAAGATATATGCATCTATATGTTCATTGCAGCATTATTTACAACCTAAGAGTGCATCAGCAGATCCATTCAGTAGAATGGATAAAGAAGAGGTACAAATATACAATGGAATATGGTTCAGCCATAAAAAAAAAGAAATCTTGCAATCTACACCAATGTGAATGGACATGAGGGGTCTTGAGTTGAGTGAACTAAGAGAAAAACATTTTAATGACAGGTGATTGAATTTGTATGTGGAATCTAAAAAAAATTAATTAATAAGCAGAACAGAAACAGACTTGTAGTTACAGAGAACATTTTGACAGTTGCAGATGGGAGAAGGGTTGGGGGAGGCATGATAAGATGAAGGGATTAAGAAGAAAAAAATGGTAGTTACAGTATAGTCTTAGGGATGTAAAGTATAGCAAAGGAAATATAGTAAAAAATAATGTGATAACTAAGTATGGTATCAATTGAGTATTAGATTTATTGTGTGATCACTTTGTAAGTTATAAAAATGTCTAATATTATAGTTGTATACTTGAAACTGATAAGATTGTATATCAACTGTGATTGAAATACTAAAAATTATTTTAGAATATCATGTTTTTCTTATCTGGAACTTTCTGAGGGAAATATTTTAATTTAAGATCAACTACTGATTCCAAATAATTTTGTAGTAGGAGTTTATCTTCTACATATGTGTAAAAGATGTAGTACCTCCAAATATGTAGAATATCCCATTATTATTTAAAAACTGTTATTACCATAGAATTAGAATACAACTCAATGTGCCTTAAGACCAAAAGGGTGGGGTCACTGTACTGATACTAAAGTAAAATTTAAAATTTAAATTGTAAATTAATGTTCTTAAATTAGAAAAAAATTGCATGCACTGTATGTAGGGATCATTGAAGTAACCAATAATAAGAATATTTTCATCAAATAATTAGAATATTGTTTATATATTAATGTATTTATGACTTACATAGGATTTAAAGTCATGCTTTTAAAAATAAATTTAGAATTTGCAAGTAGTTTAGAGGATGTGTGCTTAGACATAGTTACACAATGTTATTCTCTGTATGTACGCTTTGTCAGAATCACTAACTTGATAGTAAAGTTAGTAACACGAAAGTTTTTTTTTTTTAACATTTTTCTTAAGTATTCATTGTGGTAAAGAAAATTATGTCATTTTACTGCAAAAAACATTTATTTGAAAGAGTTCTCTGAATATACTATATTTCCTTTTGTCATTCCACTGTACTTGAAGTTAACAAATTGAAATCCCACTTTAGGTAATCTTTGACATTGCACACAATAAAAACTTACAGAACTTATAGGAGCTTGAAACATGTACATACAATTCAGTGAGTTATATTTTTGACTTTAATTTAAATAGAAAACCAAACTTTTAGTAGTAGAATGCATTTTTATGTTAGACTAGACTTTTGGTTATAAATAATATTTCAAAGTAATTAAATTGGAAAATAGTATTCTCACAAATGATATAATAGCCAGCCAAATATACAAATTGCCCTGAGGCTTGGAGAAAAATTAATGCCTCCAATAATACATCTTTATGAGTTATTTTTATGGATTTATTTGTAACCATGCTTCTAAAAATGTTTTAAGTAAAATGATGGAGAAATTGTTTATGTAGCATCAAATTATCCTGTACTAGTTGTAGTTTCCTTTACCATTTAGGAAATAATTTCAGCATCATTATCTCGGTACAGATGATCAACATGGTAAATAATGTCAAGGAATAATTTGAGAGATATTCAAGAATTCAAGGCAGTAGTTGTTGACACAATATTATCCCAAAGAAGCTTCTCTCTCTCTGTCTGTCTCTCTTCTCTGTTTTCCCTTCTCTCTCTCCCCAATCCCTATCTAATCAATTAATATGTCATAATATAATAATGACTGCCTTGAAACATAGCACACAAATGTTTTCCTTAATTTAAATTAGCTGTGACTTTTGGTTAAAGGCCAATTTCTTGAGTGGGACAGATTTAATATTCTTTTCTTTAAAATTGCTGGCATTAAATGGTATTTTAAGCCATTATAGGCATTTCATGACAACTACATATAAGCGTTATACCATGACAAAATAGTTTTTCACATTGAAGATCACCTTTGATCTTCCTCACAGTCCTTTTCTATAATGTTGCATAGAATTATGAAGAGTTTAAAATGCCACCTTTTCATCAGATAATTGTATTATAGAAAGATGCATAGTCCAAACAAGCTTTTAGAAAATTAATGAAGATTCATTTTACTAAAAGTAAGATGGTCACCCACAATTTTTTACTGGACTATTTCTATGATTTTTTATAACAACTACCAATTTATTGAAATAGTAATGCAATGTTGTAACAACAGGCTTTCTATAAAGTGAAATGAAAATGGGCTCGTGGGTAAATTTAATAAATCTGAAATTGTTGTACCAATATTATAAAAAGCAAATACTGAGTCCTCATGATGTGTCCTTAGAGTCTCATAGCTCATATTTAGAAACATAAGGAATTGTCTCCAAAATATAGATAGAATTTAAAATTAGTTCTAAAATTCTATAAGAGTAGAAACTAATAAAGACCAAAGAACTTAAAATATTTTGGCTACCATTTTGTAAATAAATAAATCTTTAATCGATGCCAAAAAAATCAGGATAGGCCTGTGAACTAAATTAATACCAATGCTTCATGTACTAATAAAGAAAACATCTTAATAAAATTTTGGAATGAACTCTCAGAATGCTTAATAGAATTTAACATGATATTTGGTAAAGCTTTGTGCATGGGTACACATTTTCTAGAAAAAGTTACCACTTGCCCCAATAAGACAATATAATAGACAAAATGTTTCAATACCTGCATCTTTGTTTATCTTCTCTGTTATGCATAATCTTTGGAGATATACTTTCTGTAAGAGAATTTTATTTTTTAATTAAGATATATTTATGTCATATAGCCATATAATTTTCAGAATAAAATGCCTTTGCATTTTTTATTAATCAGCCTGATCAAAATATTATTTTGTCAAACTCATCCAAATCAGTTGATTAACCCAAGAAGTGAATACACATTTCTAATAGTCAATCTCAAATGAGAACATGATGTTGACTTGCATTCCCTTGTTTCTTGGTTAAATCATTTTCTCCATACTAAATCCTTACTCAACCCTTCCTTCTTTGATACTTTGTAATTCTTCTTAAAATTTTATTTTTTCACTTTTTATTGTAGTTTTCCATTACTATTTATCCCTCATACCCTCTTCCACCTCCACTGCCTCCCTACCCTCCACAATCATCACACTGCTGTCTATGTCCATGGGTTCTTTCTCTTTTAAAAAAAACACTTTTTTGCTTGATTCCTCCACCTCCACATTCCCCACTCCAGAGCTGTCAGCCTGCTCTCTATCTATGAGTCTGTCTCCATGTTGCCTGTTTGTTCAGTTTGTTTATTTGATTTCACATATGAGTGAAATCATATAGTATTTGTCTTTCTCTGACTTGCTTATTTCACTTAGCATAATGTTCTCCAGGTTCATCCATGTCATTGCAAAGGGTAAAACTTTCTAATGTTGGCAAGGATGTGAAGAAGTGGGAACCCTCATGCACTGTTGGTAGGAATGCAGATTGGTGTAGCCACTGTGGAAAGCAGTACGGTATTACCTCAAAAATGTATAAATGGAACTCCCTTATGACCCAGCAATTTCACTCCTGGGAACTTATCTGAAGAAACCCAATTTGCTAATAGGAAAGAATCTATGCACCCTTATGTTCATTGCAGCAATATTTACAATAGCCAAGATTCAGAAGCAACCTAATTATCCATCAATAAATGGGTGGATAAAACAGCTACTATATATTTACATAATGGAATGCTACTGAGCTATAAAGAAGAAGAAAATTTTACTCTTCCATACTACTTAGATTCATTAACTGATTTCTTCCACACCATATTCCTACACCTACTTACTAGGTCAATTTCAAAAATCATTAATAACAGTTAAATAATAAAAGCTGCTACTTTGCCCTGGGAAGTCCCTAAAATCCCTAAGACACTCACTTCCAGTCATCGCATTTATCCTCCCAACACCTGTGTGCGATAATAACTCTCTTCATCACTATTTTACCTTACAGTAAAACTGAAGAACACAGCAATTCAGAAACTTGTTGACATCACAGAGAATAAGTGGCACAAACTTACTACTTTAAATTTCAAAAATCATGAATAACAGTATAAATAATAATAAGTTGCTACGGTATACTAGGAAATCCCTAACTCACTTCAAATAATCTAATTTATCTTCCCAACACTCACATGAGATAGAAGCTCTTTTCCTCACCATTTTACCTTACAGTAAAACTGAAGAACACAACAATTCAGAAACTTGATATCACAGAAGGTAAGTGGCAGTGAAAAGACTTAAATTCAAGCAAAGTCTGTATAATTTAATCACTACACAAATTTCTCTTGTTCCCTGTGAAATAGAAGCCTTATATTTGAAATCCATTGGTTTTCTGACACTATAGAGTAAATTTTTACTTTTCCTCATTTTTCTTGTTTGAAAACACAAGCATGTTCATCTGCTAAAGCTAATTTTCCTAATTACCAATGCAAACTCACCATCTTCTCCCTCTGCAGTGGCATCTTCCACCCACTGTTTCTTTCACTCTTTCCTGACCAGTGTATCTCTCCTTCATTAGGAACTTCACTCCGTAAGAATTCAGTCAAGCTCAAGGCTCACATGGCTTAAAACAAAGAACAAAGAAACAATAAAATCTGCAACTAAAGACATCCCCCCCAGCTGTACTCTTAACTTTCTTCTTTCCATCAAAGCTTAATATTTTACATTAATAATAAGAAATCACTCTTCTCACTTTATGTCTTCTCTTTACCCTGGAGACCATTGTTCTATCTCCTGAAAATAATTTGTCTTCCACATCCTGTGTAAAAACCATAAGACAAGTTCTTTTCACTTATCATTTTGTAATCTGTTATTAATTACTTTCCTCTTGAAATATTCTTTTACATTTGTTCATATTACCACACTCCTTAATTTTGATAACTCTTCCTTATATGCCTTCTCATTAAGACTTCTTTTTTTCCCCTTTCCATTCTCTCTGCCATATTATTTATCCTTTACAGAGCACTCCTTACCCATCTTCTCTAGCTGTATGTTTGTCCTAAACAAATACACCACGTTTTATCATTTTAGTCATTAAAACCCTAATTTTTGTACATGGAACCATGATCTGGACATTGCTGAAGTCTAGGTGTCTTTAATACATGACATCAATTCTCCCCACATCTAACCAATTGCAATATATTTTTAAAGAAAATATCAATATTATCCCTCATCCGCCTAATTGTTACTCCACTCACTGCTACTTCATTACTTCAATAAAGGCCACATTAATCTTTATTTGAATTATGATGACTATTCCTTAACTTATATCCTTAATTAAATATTGGTCTTTTCAAATTCATTTCATTACATATAGAGAGAGTATGATCAAAACGTTTCATTGTCTCCATTGCATTTAGAATTAAGTCAATACTTATTAACATAATACCTTAGTTTCCTGTTGGCCTGGATTTTGTGAGCTCTCTAGTCATATCTCACCCTACTTTACAAATGATGAACCCTTCTTAATAAACTGTCTCTAATACTCAAAGATAGTAGAGTTTGTATCAGTCAATCATTTTCAAAAGTATATTTTTGCTTCTGCCAGGAGCACATTTTTCTCAATTTACCTCATATTCATATGCATATTTAAGCTTTATCTAGAAAGCCTTGCTCAAATTCAAGAGTGGAATAGGACTCCATCCTGCAGGTTTCTAAAACACTCTCTTAGCACTTGGCAATGTTTTGCAATTTCCTGTTTACTCATCTTGCTTATTTACTATGCTTACTTAAGTTTCATAAAACAAGGACTGTATCTTACTGACCATATTCTCAATGATTAATAGTCAGTAGTTTCTCAATAAACATGTGTTCAATTGATTGATAAATTATTAAAAATGTACATTTATTTTCTAAAAAAATAAAATATTTTGAGTCTGGTTTTATGTTGATGTATCTCACCTTCTACTGTAGATGTAGTTGACATTATTTTCTCTTGCGCATGTTTATTTGTATCCCCAAGGTTACGATATTGCCAGAATTCAATTTCATAAGATTGAAGGAATGATTGTGATATTTGTAGAAATCTGAAAGCTGCAGGGAATAAGGATTGAGACAACTGTTAGAGGTGACTGAAACTATCACAATTTTGAGTCTGTGGAACTAGCAAAGTATTTGGAAAGCAATTTCTGGTAGGTAATCGAATTTGAAGCCTGGAGCTTAAGGGAGAAGCCACAGCTGAAAATCTGAAATTAATCTGCATAGAGTTAATATATAAACCTGTGGTTTTTATGATATGGTTAAGTAAGATGACTGAGAGAAGTGAGGACTGTGAATCATAACCTATTTTTCACCATATTTAATGTATAAGAATGAGGGTAATGGAAGCAGAGAAGCCATAACATTCAGGAGAATGCTGGAAATATATAAAACAAGAAAGGAACATTGTAAGAAGAGTGATGTTTCTTTCCAGTATTGTTGAAGAAATACCAGAATGGTAGGGTATAAAAAATAACTTTTGGATTTGGTTATTAGGAGGACATCAGTGTTTATTTGGCCAGAAAATTAGGTTTGCAAGGTCACCATTTCTATTTAATAAATAAATACCTGTTTATTTATTGGTCAATGACTATGTAAAAACGTCTATTGAAGCACAATGAGAAAAATTAGAAGTAGGATTTAACACTCTTAGGTATTTTTTCTAACTTCTAAGGACTTACAATGTATTAAGAAAAAAATAAGGTTAAGGTTTATTGAAGCATATCATGTATCAATACTAGGTATTTTATTGAGTACTTGCTGCATTATGTAACATCCTTACAGGCTTATTAGGTAGGTACTATAAAAATCAGACTTTACAGAAATTTTTAATACAATATATTTTTATATATGTGTGTGTATATATATATATTTCTAACATCTTTCTAACATCTTTCTAACATCTTTCTGTATATGTATACACATACACACATATATATTCTTCCCCAAAGTCACAAAGGTAATCAATGATAGATAGAGCCTCCGTTAGAGTTAACTCTATTTAGAGTTAGTGACAGATTGCAATAAATATTATAATGGAGGTCTCCTCTGTATGAAATGATTGATCTAAGAGAGTTTTCATATCTATGTGAAAAAAACGTGGGAATGTTCTGAGATTTTAAGAGGATAAATGTCTTAAACATCTACCGGTTGTCTGCCTAGTATAATGCATCTTACCCTACACAGCTATGCATGTGCTGCCACAGACGACTCTTAGTAGCCAATCTGAACAGTGTCAGCCTTTCTTCCAGACCTTCAGCTGTAATGAAACTATTATGTAATCTAAGTTAATGACACCGTTCTTAGAACTATGGAACACCGTTCTTAGAAACATGGAACTAACATGTTCCTTTCTAATCCTGTCCCTTTGATTGTCACCAATGTAAACTTTGGTGCTCTGGATGGCAATTTTTCCACATGAACAATAAAGCAAGGAAACCATATTTGCAGTATGAAAATGAAGCAGATGTTCAGAAAAGAGAAAATATATGAAGAAAGAGAGTTCTGACTACATGCACTTTCGATGTTCCATTCCATTTCTTGATTATGGATGCATTTCAAATATTTTATTTCATGAAAAAACTTGCAACTTTGAGGTAATCCTCCTTATTTACTTATGTTAATGACAGAGTGTTTGCTATATATAGTTAAAGTGAGCTAACTAATATAATTTTAAATATGGAATATATTACAAGAAAGAATCAACAATACTTGAAATTTTTTGGCATTAAGAGCTGAGAGATAGGTAATATTTGGATTTTAGAGATTTTAATATGATCAAGTGAGGAAATAATAAAATTAACTGAAACAGGACTGTAGAATGGGAGGAAGGGACAATTATTTGGAATCAACCAGTTGTGTTTGTTTTTCTGGTAGACAATGCAAGTAGAAAATTCCAGCCAAAACCTGGATCTGGGATCCAGTAACCGAAGAACGTTTTCAAGGCTGAAGACAAATTTATACATGTGATTTAATGAGTAAGTGATATCCCATAGAAAGAAAAGTTGGAAAGACAAGACTGAGGAGAGGATCTTAATTAAAATTTAATGGACGTCTTATGGTTCCATCATGGAGAAAGAAGTGAGTATCAGACTTACCCTCACACCCCATATAATTATAAAACTTGATACACTATATTAAATAAGCTTTTCCTATATTGGACAACAAATAGTGGGGAGATACTATTTTCTAAATAAGGAAAACATTTTAGGTGAGCTCCCCAAGTACCTGGTTCTTCACCTGTGGTCATATTCCAAATCGTAGCACAGAAGAATCAATTTTAAAATACCACAAAATTTGCAGAAGTTGAGAGATCCATTCTGACGTAGCTGAATTTTGAAGGACAGAGTACCACGATGAAGGAACTATAAAAAGAAAGAGCTTCAGAAGTTTTACTCGGTCATCTTGACTCTCTCTGATTTTTCAGCTGTACATGCCCTCAACAAGGCTACATGAGAACTGGCAGAGGACAGTTATTAGACTGGCAGACAACCGCCTACCAAGAGCTAGTGAGGTAAACAAAGTTTTTGAAAGTTTCACAGTGATCAGAAACATCACACTTATAACCATCTAGAGAATAATGACCTCACTTATTGCCCATACAAGTAGGATCCCAGAAAGGGCACACCTTAATGGTAGGGCTCTAGACCAGCACTATCAGAACTAAACATAAGACTGGATAGGACAAGCTGAGCCACCAGTAAAATAATTGTGTATCTGCTAAGACAAACCTCAGAATCTTTTGAAGAAATAAAAGGAACTACAGACCTTTAATAATTTAATATCCAATGCCAGCTTACAAGGAAAATTTAGATATGGGAGAAAACAGAAAAATGTGAGACATGACCAAGGGAAAAATAGAAAAAAAAACAATAAAATAGAATTCTGGAATGCTACATTAAACATAAAAGATATTATACAAATATACATATATATTTCTCATTTCCTAACTCATTTAATGTAAATATATTAAATTAAATATTAAATATATTAAAATATATTTGCTGTCATCTTCTCAATGTAAATATATTGAGAAGATGGCAGTAAAAATTAGAAAAATATAATTTTTATACATTAAACATATTAAGTGTAAGGAAAATGGACTGACTTACTGATGTCAGGAATAATAGACATCAAGACAGATATCTGTAAGTAATAAAAAGGGATGTTTTATAGTAATTAGATAATTTATTTATTTAAAAAGAACTCAAAGTGTTAACTTTTTGTTCTTCAAAATACAAGATGTAAAATCAGAGGCAAGAGAAGAAATAAACACATTTACAATTTTAGATTTTAGTACTTCTCAGAAATCGCTATAACTGATTTTTAAAAAAATAGTAATTATTCAGGAAAAATTAAACGTTTTATAAATCAAATGAATATAATGGAATTTACACTACATTATACCCATTATACCCATCAACTACAGAATATCTTTTTTTAAATTTCAGAATCACATGGGACTTTCACCAAGTAAGTTCAGGTGACTGGTCATAAAAATGTGCTAATAAATTTCAAAAGATTGAAATAATACAAAGAATAATTTCTGACAAAAATTGAATTAGATTTAAAATCAATAACAAAATTAAATGGAATATTTCCACATATTTGAAAATTAAGCAAGCTATTTTAAATGAGTCTAAGAGAAATTACAAAGAAATGAAATTACAAAACTATTGTACATAGAATAATAATAAAAATACATGTAAAATTCTATAATTTAGTTTCCTTTTTCTCTCATCCTTTACAAAACTGAAAATTCAATATTAAAATCATTTGGTGTTATCCTACAAGGTACACTTGTACGAGGAGTTCGGATAGTCAAGAGCATATGTGAATAGAGCAAGAGCAGAGTGGACTTTTTAGATACTTTTGACAATCCATTCTGGAGTCACTATCAGCCATGAAAGTTATATCAAGTACTGTGTCAAGACTGAAGTAATGGAGTGTAGTGCGAACATCTTTTGGACACTTGGGTAGAGACTCCATCTGGACACTAATGGGAGTGGGGCCTTCACTCCTGGTGGCCTGTAAGAATGTAGTGCTCTGACCACCCAGTGCTCAAGATTGGCTGTACCATGGGTCACACTAGGAGCCCTGCTGGACTTCCACTCCAGTGTGCCACCACTATAGCCAGGTAGCTTGAGATTGATACTCACCTCTCCACCTGTGGACTCCTTGAGTGACCATGACTTCGCACCAGATGCTTACTCTGCTCACTTCTATCAGGTAAATCTACCCTCTTTGTGTGTAACCTGTGTGCGGTTCTATTGGATTTTGGGGAGGCCTCCCCTAATAAACCCGGCATTATGAAATGACAAACGTGTGTGAGTGACTCTTTTTGAGGATGCTCCCTTGCTTACCACTGTGTGGTAATGGAGCCTGAGTAAAGTTAGAAGGGGTCTGTGTAGAATGACTGCCTCTCATGGGGTATCAGAACCTGGTCAGGAGTAGAAGTGTATCTGAATGGAGTGGTCAAGTTGTTGTAGAAGAGTGTTAAACATAAGGTCATCTTGGTGATTGGTGTAAGAGTCCATAGGTAACACATTATCATAGCGACCCTTAGATTATTCTCCATTTTGTGCTGAAAAAAAAGAGAAGTGAAAGTTGTAGATATTCTGAGTGTATATTAACAATATATTAATATTCATTGAAAATATCTGAAATATTTGTTTGTAAAATGAGAGAAATACTTTCTTTTGTGCTAACATAAAAGAAAATTTCAAAATAAGTTCAGAAAATAAGCATATTTCTATGGGCAGACTTTATTTTTAATAGAGGAAAAGAAAGTCAGATAATTATTGAAGTATAAAATGCTAAATTATTTCTAGTAAACACTTGGGACTAAAACAACATGTTGGAAGAAATTAAAGAAAACTCTTATTTCAAAGCTTCTGCCAGTTCTTTGTGTTTCTAATGGCAGAGACTAAAGGTAGTTGACTCTTTTGTTTAGTACAATAGATTAATCACCCTTGGTTATTAAAAAAAGGTATTGTCTGCCATGAAGAGTTTAAGATAAAAATGAGCTGAGCTGCTTTGCATAAAATCTTAAAATGGTATTTCTAGGTGGGTGTAAGATAATTAGAACTTTACATAATTGTTTCACTGCTTTACATAGTTTCAGGAAATTTTTTGCGTTGGTAATTTTTAAGGTGCTGAGACTCAAACAGGAAGAGATCTTAGTGAAGATATTTGGTAAGAAGTCAATCTTACCAAGTCAATTGCAACAGAAGAGACAGAAAGTAAGAGATATTAAAAAACTATTAAAATTTAATTTTAATAGTCTAATTTTAATAGTTGAATAGTAAATTTAATTTGTTTTCTGTTCTAAATTACAAACTCTTTTATTCCCTTTTATCAAACATGAATACTTCCTTCCAACTATCACCACCCTATTTCATCTCCCTTTTTTCCTCCTATATTTAATGAAGCTATAGTAAATCATTATTTCACCTATATTTGCCTTAGCTCTGCTTTAGGAAATAAAAAGATGTCCTTCTCCTTCCTGAAAATGAAGGACAGCAGTAAGCAGGAACATGAGAATATGGACACTTATTACTACAATGTGAACCACGAATGTAACTTAATTTTTTTTGACTAGATAATATATTAGTAAGGCTTAGAATTCTAAAAGTATAAAAATAATATAATAAAAAATTTTTGTTCCAAGTCTAATTGATCTTTCCATCTTCCCACACAAGGGAAACCACTCATATTTTCTAATATATCGCCCACAGGTTTTCATGAATAAATAAATACAAATTTATATACATGTAACAGAGTGCAGCCAGGCCCCCCCCCCAAAAAAAAGAGGGATTTGTAATGGGGCATAGAACTCAGAGTATCCAGGAAATATTAAAAATATATAGATGTCCTCACCCCCACAATTCTGAACTCAGGGATGGGACTCATGGAACAGGGTTATTGAGAGTTATTTTCCTAATCAACAGTTTTTCAAATAAGCTCAGGAATGGTCATTTAAAATATCTATAACTCTTGACTGGTTTCATAGATATGTTAAGTCGTTGCAGCCAAACTTTGAGCCAGGGAGATGGGAGTGACTTCGATCCAGGACTTAACTGGGAGGCAACTCACTCTGGTTACAGCACCTGCGTGAGAGCTTGGAGATTATTCACTCCATGCCTCAGGGCCACACCTGCCCAGACTTACTATGGCAGCCCAGAAAAGCTGGAAAAATATGGGAATGCTGCCAGGTGTAGCCAGTAGTGGGAGGAGTCAGAAATGGGGATGCAGAGGGAGATTTGTAGCTGGAATTTAAACCCAGGTGTGTCAGCAATGTGGGTGGGAAACCCACAGTCTTGAGGTTGGTGGAAACATATGATTTTTGGCAAGGTGTGGAACCACACATTTTTTGGGGGGAATTACACAGTTTTGGGGCTCCCTTTACCATGAAGCTTAGGAAGCTAGAAAGCAAGATGTAGCAGAGATGCAGGACTCTCTCTTGGCAGTTTGGAAGAATGCAGGAGACACGTTGCAGGAAGGCAAGGGGTGAAAGGACTCTTGCCGGTGGGCCAGGAGGAGGTGCCACACGGGTTTGGATTCAGAACTGGAGATTGTGACAGTGACACAGCTGACAGTGCTGGGGACCACAGGAGGACTGCCCATCTGAGCACAGATGACCAAGAGGAACCAGGAGAAGTGTGATGCAGACTTCTTTTTTCTTCTGGAACATGGTACTTATGATTGGTATGTTCTGAGACTGGCCTACCAGGGCAAAGTGGGGAAGGAAGGACTGTGTATTTGTGGGTGTTTTAAGGGACCTTGGGATTTTAATGAAGACATTAAGTCATTACTCTAAGTCTGTATAACTTTTTAATAAATAGTTCCTTTCCTTTTCACCAAGTTCTTGCATTGAGAGTCATAATTCCCTCCTGGCAGGCAAGGCAAACCTAGTACACAGGGACCCTGGGAGGAGTTCCCATTCTGTAACATATAGTTTTGTGCTGCATAGGGATGTTTTCATCAACAATGGACCACATATGCAATAGTGGTCCCATAAGATTATAATGGAATGAATACCCCGTAAGAAATGGAAGGATATGTGGTTCAGGAGGAATTATTGTTTTCTCTGATGGGAGCAATATCTGTAGGGTTTGGCAACAGATTCCCGTTCACTTACAGCACCTCCATTTTGAGTGCAGTTTGCGTTCCTGTCAGCCAGCCACTGATCCCTTTCACAAACTCATAGCATCTTCCCAGGGCTACATATTTAGAGCGTGCTATACCCCTCACACATCTAGCCTGGTGATCTTCAAAGAACATAGCTATAATTTTTTAATTGAATTCATTGGGGTGACATTGGTTTGCCAAACCGTATAGAATGGTTTCAGTGTATAACTCAACAAAAAATCATCTGCACACTGCATTATTCACCCATCAACCCAAGCAAACACTCTATCTGCACCCATTCCCCCAACCCCAACTTTGCCCACCTCCACCTATGGCCAGTCCCCTTTTCCTCTGGCCATCACAACGCTTGTCTGTCTGTGTGGTTTACGTGTGTGTGTGTTCTTTTGCTTAATCCCTTCACTTTCTTCCATCTAGCTCCCCAAATCTCTTCTTTCTGACAGCTGTCCATCTGTTTTATGTATTCATGCCTCTGTTTCTATTTTTGCTTGTCAATTTATTTTGTTCATTATATTCCACATATAAGTAAGATCATTTAGTATTTGTCTTTCTCTGGCTTATTCACTTAGCATAATAATAATATCCAGGTCCATCCATGCTGTCACCAAACAAAATATTTATTTTCACACTTATAGTCAAGTAGTATTCCACTGTGTAAATATACCACAGTGTTTTTTAATCCACTCACCTACTGGTGTGCACTTGGGGTGTTTCCAGATCTTGGCTATTATAATGCAATTCTTACATAATATCAACGGCATATCTCACAGATCTAGACCAAATATTCCAAAAATCTATATGGAACCAAAAAGACACCAAATATCCTCAGCAATCTTGAGAAAAAATGAAAAGTTGGAGGTATTATACTATCTGACATCAAACTAGACTATAAGGCTAGACTATAAGGCCTTAATAATGAAAACAGCATGGTATTGGCACAAGAACAGGCATATAGACGAGTGGAATAGAATAGAGAGCACAGAAGTACATCCCCACCTTTATGGTCTATTAATATTTGACAAAAGAGGCAAGAACATACAGTAGGGTAAAGATAGTCTCTTTAATAAATGGTGTTAGAAAATTGGACAGATAAATGCAAAAAAAAAAAAGAGAAAAGAAAGTAGACTATCAACTCACAACATACACACAAATAAACTCAAAATGTATTGAAGACTTAAATGTAAGTTGTGAAACCATAAAAATCCCAGAAGAAAGCATAGGCAGTAAAGTTTCAGACATTCCTCATTGCAATTATTTGCTGATATAGCTCCTCAGGCAAGGGAAGCAAAGGAAACTATAAACAAATGGGGCTACATCAAACTAAAAAGCTTTTGCACAGCCAAGACACCATCAACAAAATGAAAAGGAGTCCCATTGAATGGAAGAACGTATTTACATCTGATGAAGGTTAATTTTCAAACAATAAAAAAACCTATACAACTCAACATCAAGAAGACAAATGACCCAATTGTTAAAATGGGCAAAGAACCTGAATAGACAACCTTGCTAAAGAGAACAGACAGATGGCCAATAAATATATTTTTCCTCAAAGAGATGCAAATTAAAACCACAATGAGATATCACCTCACACTTGTCAAATGGCTATCATTGATAAATCAACAGACAACAAATGCTGGGGAGGCAAGGATGTGGAGAAAAGGGAAGCCTAGTACACTGTGGTGAGAATACAGACTGGTGTGGCCACTGTGAAAACCAGTATTGCATTTCCTCAAAAAGTTAAAAATGCAATTTCCTTTTGACCTGGCAGACCCACTTCTGAGACTATATAGCTAAAGAAACCAGAAGCACTAATTCAAAAGAATATATGCACCCCTATGTCCATTACAGCATTATTTACAATACATATAAAATTTTTGTTGAGGATCAGTGGCATTGTACAAGGACACTTGTCCACCAAATCTGTGGACAAGTACAAGGATTAAGTACCTCCTACTGTGAGTAAAAGCTTTCTGTGGTAGTGTGCAGCCAGCCAGTCCTATTACTTTGAAAATGTTTACCGATTGTAACAATAGAAAGTATAAATGAGATTTTTTACATCATTTCAATGCCAAAGATAACCCTTTGTGCCAAATTGGTCAATGGCACCAAAAGCAAATATTTAAAGTCAAAATAAGAAATCTTCAATTCTATATCCTCTCCATGTTAAACACCCCTTCTCCTTTTTAACAAATTCCACACATTTCCTTAATCTGACCACTGCTCCAACATGCAATAGCCCAAACCACATTGTGGTGGTAATCTCCCGTGTTCCTTTATCTCTCCATCTTAATTTTTTATTCCACTGGATCCCTAGGCCACGTAGCACTGCCACCTACCAGTCACTGCTCTGGTGGCCTACGCCAGCCATTTTCTCCTCAATATTTCCAGCCAATCCGGCCCACATCCCTCTTGGAGCAGCACTGACAGCTTTGATGTTGTATTTCTGACCCTTCTGCATGAAAGTGGGGTAGGGGAGCTCGTGGGGCAGTGTTTATAAAGTCTGTAGTAGTGTGTAACAACTTCACATTCGCTCACCACTCACTCACTGACTCACCCAGAACAACTTCTAGTCCTGCTAACTCCATTCATAATACGTACTCTAACAGGTGTCCCATTTTTTCTTTTATACTGTATTTTTACATCATCTGTGTTTAAATATATATTTACTGTTGTATTACAATTGCCTATGGTATTTAGTAAAGTGACATGCTATATAGGTTTGTAGCCCTGGAACAATAGTCTATATATATAGCCTTGGTGTGTAGTAGGCTATAAGATCTAGGTTTGTGTAAGTGCACTCTATGATTGCTCAATGATGAAAGAACATAGGACCCATTACTCAAAAGGGTATCGCTGATGTTAAGTGACACATGACAGTATTTCTAATTCCCTACAGTTAAAAATATTCCTATGCACACTTTTCTACCCTATAATTCTTTAATATGATACATAGTAGAGAGAATTTCCTAACAGTATGAAGAGCTTTCTTAGAGCTGAATAGTATTTGTGTATTAATATATTATCATTTAAATTTTAATATTTACACTGTCTTTAATCATTTGTTTAAACAATTGATGTAATGAATGATAATATAAACATATCATTATATACATCTGCAAATACCTCGGTTAGATAAACACCCAGTAGTGGAATTTCTGTGTCAAAGTTTATGTGAACTATTGCTACAGTGCTTTCCATAGGGTTAACATTAGTTTATACTCCTATCAGGAAAGTTTGGGTGGCTCCTTCCTCACAGTGTTGCCCAATGGGATCAAAGGTATTCAGATTTACCAAACAGACAGAAAAAGAGTATTTTTATAAAAGAGGTTTATGAGAGAAAAACAATTTTATCTTTATTTACCTATAAGGGCTCCATCCTTTTACTCCTCACCTTTTATTATGTTTGATGTCATAATTTCCCTTTTTTATGCCATGTGTTTGTTCACACATTATACTAGCTATAGATATTAATATTTTTCTTTGACATTTATGTTATAGATAAGTGGTTAACTGCCGCAATACAGTTACAGGGAATAATACTTACTGTCTGTTCCTTAGATTTACCAGTGTGTGTGGTACCTTGACAGGTTTTCATGTTACGGATTAGTACATTTTCATTTCAGTTTGAAGAACTTCCAGCATTTCTGGTTGTGGTGAACTCCCTCAGCTTTTGTTTGTCTGAGAAAGGTTTTATTTTCCATTCGTATTGGGAGGTAACTTTGGTGGGTCATATGTTCTTCACTGACAGTTTTCATATTTTAGTAGTTTGAATATGTCATTCCAGTTTCTCCTGGCCTGCAGAGTTTCTGCTGAGGAACTTGCTGATAGTCTAACAAGGGTTCCTTTTGTAAGTTACTTTCTTCTTCCCCCCGGCTGCCTTTTAGTTTCTTTCTTATTAATTTTTGATAGTTGCATTACAAGGTATCCCAGCAAGGGTGTTGGCAATAAGATAATAAGGTGTTCTATTAACTTTGGGTAGTTGTATGTGCAAGTCCTTCCTCAGATTTGGAAATTCTCAGCTATTATTCATTTAAATAAACTTACCCCTTCTTACTCTCCTTCCAGAATCCCTGTAACTCTTAAAATTTTCCTTTCTGATTGAATTAAATATCTCTTAGACTTTCATACATTTTAAAAATCTTAGTTCCCAATCTTCTTCTGTGTTGTTTCTATATTTCTATTCTCCAATTCACTTATTCTTTCTTCCGTCTCTTCTGCCCTGTTACTCATGCTCTGTGTTGCTTTATTGATCTCATTCATTGAAATCTCAGCTCCAAAATTTTTGTTTGGCTCTTGTTTTAATTTCAGTCACATTGCTAAAGAACACCATTTTGTTCATTAATTTTATTCCTGATTTCATTGAATTGTTTTTCTGAGGTGTCTTGTAGCTTGCTGAATTTATTTATAACAGCTATTTTGAATTCTATATCATTTAGGCTGCAATATTCCATGCATCTGAGTTCAGTTTGCTCAAGAATAAAATCACATTCCTTGATTTTTCATATTGTTTGCAGGTGTGAGCTTCTGCTTTCACATTAAAATCAGTAGACACCTTATTAAGCTTTTACAACTACTTTGGTTCTTATAGTTCAACAGCCTAGATACCAGAAACCTTTGTTTTATATTTCAGAAGATAGCAATATTACTTTTTTGTGTTTTTTTTTGTCTTTTTGTTTTTTTTGCTCATTGACCTTGGCCTATCTTCATATCACACTTGTTCACTGTCTACGAAAGCTTGCTCCTGCACATGCACTAGGAAGCACACACAAGGAGTCACCATTAAAGTGAGGGAGGTGTGGATTTAGCACTTGGAGCTTTAGTGAAACCCATGAGCCTAGTGGAATCATCCCTGACTAGTGAGTGAACTTCCTGCTAAAATCCTGAAGTGGACAGCAGGATACACATTCCTTTAATGAAACAATATATTTTATCTGCTTTCTTCTCTTCTTCTCCTTCTCCCCGGTTATGGAAATTCTCAGAAATCTGGGTTCTGCTGTAGACAAATGAGTTTTTCCAGCTGCAACGCAATCAATTGGGGTAGCTGGGCAGTAACTCACAGCTTTCTCTTCCATCTCCTCTCTGGGCAAGATCATTACATTCCATTTTCTCTGTGGGAGAGGTCAGCACCCCAATAGCATTACATTTGGACAATATAATTTCCTTCATAAAAAGAAAGCAAAAACAAACAGAAATTGAGGGTGAAAAAAAGCAGTACAGTTAGTGTATTTCCTCTTCTTCCCACACACAAATTCTCTCTTCAAATAACAATAGCCAAAAGTACTAAATATTCAGAGTTTCTGTTTGTATAATCAAAATTTTCACTAGATTTTTTTTTCAGCCATAAAGATTATTCCTTGAACTCCAGCTGTTATACAAATACTTCACAATTTACTTTATTTCCAAATTTCTTTAATTGATAAGCTACTACTTTTTTCTTACAAATATTATTTCTACATTGTAGGAGCTAAAATATTTAAGTGCTTTCTTCTCACTCTATATGTCATATTTGTTTCTGTTTTAGTTCTGTGATTAAATATACTCAGTATTTCCTAATAATCTTTTATTATAATCTCTTCAGCATCTAATTGTAAATCATTTAGTAGTTTCTATTGAAAAGGACTCATAGAACTTTTTTTATATTTACATGTTAAATCCCATTTCATAACTGTTATAATTAAAATTTAATTAGCTATTTATGGGTACATTTTATTTCTTGAAAATTTTACAGAAGTGTTTTATTCTGAAATTCAATGTTTTTGCAAGATTTCTTTTTATACTTCCACATTTTTTCATTATATTTAAAGCTTATTAATTTTTAGTAATATATCACACTTTATTTAAATCTGGGGTCACATTTACCAAGCACAACTACTTTTAATTTACTCAATTATAAGTCAGATGCTTATTAAGTATCATGAACATTCCCAGGCTTCTAGTAGGTCCTGCACATTTCTTTTACTTACATCTTTAAATACTGTTATTTGGTTTTCTTCATTTGGATCATAAACCTTATTAACTCATTTTTTGTTTCCATTTCATTTTTATTTTGTTTGAGTTGCTATACTTGTGTTGCTGTTTTCATGCCTTCATCAATTATATAACTTGTGTTTATATTTAGTATTGTTTATTTTATTATTGTTTCTTGGAATGATTTTGTTTTATATTCGTTCTTTTTTAATGTAAATTTTTTTGTCAACTATTTGTAGAAAGTCTTTGGAGTAAGGAGACACAATTGAACCTAAAACATTCTTCTTCTGTGCTTTTACTGAAATAGACTCTTGAAAATATAATTTCTCTGTGATTTTCTTTGTACAGCCCTAGCTGCTCTGCTTCTCTGATCCAAAATATATCCAAAGGGCTTCAGTCATTAAATCTTCTCACTCCTTTTTCTAGCAAGTGTTATTGCAAATAAAGGATAGTTTTTGTTGTTTTTTTTTCCTTTGGGGTACCTTGCTCTCCTTGTCAAGAATGTTATAGCTGTTATATGGGAACACTAATAGGTAACCTTTCCTGACACCAGCAAATTTTTTCCTTATTTCTCTCAAAATTTTTGCCCAATTTTAATTCAAAAAACAATTCTGTCTAATTCTTTTGCAAATATTGCCTAAAGTTTTAAATTTGATAATATCTGTAAGTTTTTATTGTGCTGAGCATGTAATTTATAATTTTTCTCCATTCATTTGTAATTTCTATGATTTCCAAGAGAAAAAGAAAGATGATGACTTAATGTAGTTATGCTAGTATATTTGGATAAAGAATTGGATGAATATATTTATCTTTCTTTACTGTGTAATCTAAACAAAATGTTAGAGAGATTGTTAGAATTTGTGCCACTGACTGAGATGTTTTCTGTTATAATTATGTGTGATATTAAATAAAGAGCTACAGGATTTAGGTATGCTTAAGTTACAAAAAATTGGCTGAAGCACAGCAGATAATATATGGTATACAAAGGGTGAAAAAGTACATTCTAAAACTTCCAGATTATTATGTGTTTACTACTAACAAAATTTTAGAATACCTGATATGATAGGTGACGCAGTAGCACTTTGAGAGAAAAGTAATGACATCTAGAAGGTAAGCAGCATGTTTAAGTTCACATAATGCCAAGATGATTGTATTTCACTCATATGTTTATTATATTTTCATTCTAGGAGAATAGATGATAGTTTATTTATGTGTAGTAGTTGCCTATGAAATAATTTACATAGAGTGGTAATAAATGGATTGTTTTAAACCGAGAGAGAGGATTCTAAGGTTATGATATTAAAGTGTGCTTACTCATACAGAAAACAAAAGATTCTGTACAGTAGCTAATATGTTACTTGCTAAAATTATAATTCCAAATTATGTTACGAAAAAACAACTCATACAAGAAGACTTTAAAAGTGGTATGTATAAATTAAAAATATTTAAGTTTAAAATTTATTTAAATTGTTATCAAATTAATAAACAGATTTGAAAATGATTTGTTGTGTCCAAAATAACAGGGAAATCCTACTTGAACTTAAGCTTCCTACTGAATGATATAATTTAAGAATTATTTGTCTAAAGAAGGTCCTATTGTGTATTCAAATCTTGCTGCCCTCTAATGACAGGAAGGAGGAACCTGTAGGTGGGACGTCAATGAGAATGAGCTCACTATACATATGATTTATCAGACTGTATTTTCCGCAGTATTCAAGTGTCTAAGGGGGAAATACTCATTAAGAGGGAATGCGGGGTTTGGATCCAGATTCACAGGGACTGCACCAGATCGTGCTACTTCATGACTGCGTGACTCTAGGCTCCAGACCATAATAGAGGTTTGTGAGAGAAAACAATCAATTTTACATTTCTTTCATACACAAATTAAACTGATAATGGTCTTCGCTCAAAGAGTTGTGAAAATTATACTACAAAAAATTAGACTAATTTCTTGCATTTAGTAAATGTCCAATCAATGTTAGCTGTATTAATATCTTGGTCTACATTTTTGTGAGATTTGAAATTAAGAAGATTAAATTTAGCTCTTTTTGCCATCTTGGAGCCTGTGGAGGCCTGCTGGGAACAGAACATCTAAAATGACAGATACGTGCGGAAGGCTGTGGTCCAACGTCATTTTTGTTGGCTATAAGTGGGGTCTTTGGAATCAGAGGGAGCATACAACTCTTCTTAGAATTGAAGGTGTTTATGCTCGATATGAAACTGAATTCAATCTAGGTAAGATATATGTTTATGTATGCAAAGCGAAGAGCAATGCAATAGCTCCTGTGGAAACAGAACAAAACCAGAGTAATCTGGGGAAAAGTAACTCATGTTCGTGAAAATAATGGCAAGGTTTGATCCAAATTCTGAAGTAGCCTTCCTGCTAAGGCCTTTGGATACAAAATCCATATAATGCTGCCCACCTCAAGGATTTAAACTTATTAAGAAGTAAATCAATTAAAGTGGATTTGTTCTCTTGTATAAAAAGAAGAAATATAAAGCCAACTGGTTTGATGAGAAATCTAAAACTACCCTCATGTAGTAATCAAATGATATTAATTTAGGAAGAGTTATTTTATGTTTAGTCCTCAATATATCTGATAAACTTAGTAATGTGAACAAGAATAATAAGTCCATATGTTCTGAAAAGTATAAATATGAAATCAATTTCAAGTGGAATAGCAGCTAAATAACATTCTTTTATTATTGAATTTATTCTCTTTGCAACTATTATAGATCAAGCTACATTGGAAATAAATATATACATACTTTGTAATAACATTTATAAGTCAACATGTTTGCTTTACATATACTACATGAAAAGTGATGAATGAAATTTTTTAATTTCTTAAGGTATATATTCATAGAAATATGATTTTCCCCATATTCACTGAACTCATTTATTCACTTGTGGATTCTGTTGTCCTTCTATATTTTCTTTCTTTGCTATCTGAAGGAAAGGTAGGGGGTATGATTGTAGTTGCAACAGGACATTTTGGGAGAAATTATCTTTATGCTTAAGCTGTTTAATTTGCCTCTGACATATTATATTTTACACTCAGAAAAATGAGTTCCAATTTCTTCTGATTTTTAGTGTTATGTTTAATACATATTTCCCATTTGTAGGTACTCTTAAAGTCTTTTTTGTTTGCAGTCCCATTATTTTACATTTCCATTATGCATTTGTTACCCTCCCCTAAATAGAACTAAAATTTATTTTAAAGTTTATTTATAGAATATATTGTATACCAAGATCACATGTGATTTAAAAAAAATTGTTCTTCAAAAAGGCTTTGTTTTAAATAGAATTTGAAGTAATATTTTTCCCCAATTCACCACTACAAAATACATATTGAGAAAGCAAGATTTTGCCAAGGCTTAGACAAATAATCTTGCTTTTAATAAACAGATGGTGGCTATTAATTGTTATTCTGTTAGGTCATGCTAATATAACATCATTTATTATTCAGATGCCAGATAAAGTCTGGCAGATGGGACGTCAGTATAGCTACTGTCGGATGATATGAGCATTGCAAGCATGGTACTAATGTGTTAGCTGTGGCGTTGGCATTTGGAACCATAATGTCATCTTGGCAAGAGCAGAGGCGCTATAATAACTGGCTGGTTGTCTATGGCCAACCAAACGCATTGCTGTCAGTCGTATCATTACTGGGAGGAAGGAATATTCAAAAATACAAAACTGGCCAATGTATATTTTTATTTAAACCCAACTCTGAATTTTGTCAAGTCCATATGCTTTATTCTGTTTGCCTTGTTGTTCATGTAACTTTTAAGATAAGAGGACATCTGCTAATTTTGGCTCAGAATGCTACATGGACTTATTCTCACAGTCATTCTGCTTTTGAAACAGTTTTCTATAAACAACAAAAAAAGTTTTTTCAGGATGCTGCAGGCCTAGTCAGTCATTTCATATAATTCAATGTGTCTAAAAGATCTTTTTTTTTAAATGGTGTTTTAGTGGGCTTTTCAGAGTTACAGTTGCAGGTTGTTTCCTCTCTGAAATCTCTGAACAAAATGGCTTTAAGCATGCTCTAAGAACAAGCTGCTCTTTGGCATAAGCCATTTGACATTCATCCTACTTCCTGAAACTTTATTCATCTGGACTGTGACATCTCACTGATTTTAGCCAGAAGCTAGATAATTTGCCTTCTGGCATTTTTGGGTTTTTTATGCACCTCCTGGACCTGGATATAAGTTTCTTTACATTCTGACCTTCACCTTCTCCTGAGGTCTTGTAGACTTTCTGTTCCTGAGGCATAAAGCGTCATCTAACATTGTGCTGTCAAATGTGCTTTTGCAGGAGTAATATTGATTCCAACTGACAGAAAAATACCAAGTCATGCATGCTTTCTGCTGTTGAATATGTCTGTTCTCTCTTTGTAAAAGTGCATATTAAAAAGGAAAAGCTGGCCATTATATTTGAGAAACAAAACAAAACAAGTCTTACTTCTGCTACCATATTGAATTGCACTGTATTCTATATCCTGTAATGAACGGATAAGTATGTTGTCTTTTCAATGTCTCATGGGGAAAGTTGCTTTTCAAATGTGGGCTAGTTCTTTATAATTTTCTTGTTTTGACTTCAATGTACGGAAAAACCCAACAGAAAATACAAAATACACTCAGAGATTCAGATAACAGACCTGTTATTCTGCTGAAGTGTTTTTTTATGAAGAGAATGGAAATCAGGCAAAATATAATTGTAGTTAAATTTCCATCAACTAATCACTGTTTTAAATATTTTAAAAATTTTATATATTAAATATATAAAAATTAAAAATGTTCCAAATTTAATTAAATACAAATTTCATAAATCGGTTGTCCCCCGCTGACATGTCATTATTTTTAATTGTTATTGTATTGTATACTTATATAATATTTTACAGCATCTTCAAACATTTGCTTAATATCTCCACATTACTAAATAGCAGAATTACATATTTATTAGCAAATATAATTTATATCACACCTTACTTTAAGAGACATGATAATCTGTTTTATTTAATTTATATTTTCTGAGAAAACATGCCTGACTTGTTTTAGGGAAATATGCTTGAAATAGAACAGTATCTGTTTGAGATAGATGAAGCAGCTGTTTTAGCTTCACCAAAAAAAGAAAAAAAAATGTTGCCAGAAAGAAATCGTATCCCAAAGGCATGGGTTGAGTTACAGCTTAAAAAAAAATTAAATTAGCTCAGCACATGTTTGGCTCTCCCATTACTTGGCTTCCTTGCACCATGGCCCACCACCATTGTTTCCTATTTGTCTGACAGAATCTCTTCTGCATTTTATTGACAGCAGCGTGATAAATCACAGTTTCCATTGGGCACCATACCTGCTCACATGGTCTTAGTCTCTGTAAGGAGGCCAATAGTTCTCAGGCAGGATTGTGAAATTGCTCTTTCAGAAGCTTAGAAATCAATGTCCCAAGCAACACACTATTCTTAATCCAGGCAGTAATTTTTAGGAATTGTGATCCTCCCCTCAAAATTTACCATGAAGTTGGCATCTTCTCATCTTTGTGCAAGACTCACATAGTCATAAATATTTTATCCATGGAGGAGATGACAAATATAACTATGAAACAGTGGGATAGAATATCTAATTTTTAAATTTTTTAATATCTAAAGTGAATATTTGTTAATTACTTAGACTTACATATCAATTCTTAAATAACAATAGTAGAAAATGCCCTTTGAATCTGAAGCACTTTAATGAAATCCCATTTGATTTTAATTTATGCTATAAATTTATTTCATTTGTGGAAATGAAAGTATCATGTTACTTGAATTATACATACCAATACTCTACTTACCTTAGGCTACTGTCCAATTAAATTTTAATTATACCATGTGTCTTGAATTTACAAAAAACTAAAGAACCTCTATTCTATAAAACTATAACACCATCATAGAACAAAATTAAAGTCATTATGGCTATTTGGAGAGAAATATCATTAAGTCATAATGGAATATTAATCTAAAGTTCATACAAAGCAAAAGGAGAAAATTAATAATGGAATGTTGTCTTAATTGGCATTAGTGTAAAGCCTGTGTTGTCTCTTCTAACTGACAAGTGAGTGAACAGCTTAACAGTGAAACACTCACAAAAATCATAACTTGTTTTATGTTAACTAAATACAAAATACATCTATGCTTAATATTTTAGTTAATAGTTAGAAGAATAAGAAAATTCACTGGTGACTTTTCAAAGCATTGTTTAAAGATTGGATGCTTAAATTACATGAGCTGCATTATTTCAAAACTTTTTTCTACTACTTTGTGTTAAATTTATTGACTTAACCATGTTTCTAGAAAGAGAGGGTATTATACTCCATAACATATACATGACAAATATGTTAAAGGAAATTAAAAATTTTATAAGTAGTTTTAAATGGCAGGAGGTCAAATGAATTGAATGAGGTTCATGGCTGCTTTCAATGCAATTTTGTAACTCATGATTTACCCAAGGCTGATGATGTTATTGACTGGACAACATTTGTAGAGTGTACTTTTTGCTATTTTCTTAGGTAGTTTGATTTGTTTTTTTTTGTTTTTTTTTTTTTTTTACTTCTGTCACTAACATAGTAAATCAATGTTACATGACACTTTTCCAGTGGTATACAACATAACTCTTCTTATTTTGTCTAGATTAAGAAGGCATAGAGTAGATAAATTCCTTGCAGCCTCATTCATTTCTGGTATTGATTTCCAAAAGTGTAGAAAAGGATGGCAGCATTTCAAGTTATTGAACATTTGAAAAATAATCTGCTTGAATTATTTGTTTATTCACCCAAAAAGTTGATACTAAGCAGGACCAAAAGGTATCAGTATCCATACCACAGGGCAAAATACACTGATATCTTTTGGTCCTTCTATGACTTTGCTTGTGAACTAGTGATAGTTTTATGCCATGCACATGAATATAGATTATGAAAATATAATTTGATATTTGCTGTCAAAAAGTATATCCTCAAAAAACAAATAAAACAAAACTCTTAAGTGTCATTAATCTTCATTTTCCAATCAGGCAGAAGAACACTGAGTCATATTGCTTTGTGCTATCTATATTCTTTTTTAAAAAAGTTATTGGTATCCTTCAATTAGGATGTATTTAATTAGTATTAAAGCATAGTATATGACCTTATAATTTTAGTTTTGGTAAGGATTTTTATATGTAATCTAGGAACTAAAAGACAAA
The DNA here is from genome assembly GCF_022682495.2 of Desmodus rotundus. NCBI lineage: Eukaryota > Metazoa > Chordata > Mammalia > Chiroptera > Phyllostomidae > Desmodus > Desmodus rotundus. The sequence continues at coordinate 68,355,684 of NC_071388.1, read as the reverse complement.
ATTGTAAGACTAACAACTGAGATTAGAAATACTATTTTAAGATTTCTATCTGTACCGTGTTTACTTTACTGTTCATATCATTTAGATTGACATTGCAAATTGGAAATACTTATGAACTGTATACTGCATTGTATGCCTACCACGTAAAGTCACATCTCCTTCTGTCACCCTATTGACTCCCTTTACCCTTTACTACTCCCCAACCCCTGCCCTCTGGTAACTGCCACCACATTGTTGTCTGTGTCTATGAGTTTTCATTTGTTTTCCTTGTTTGTTTATTTGCTTTCACACTTATTCCCCACATATGAGTGAAATCATATGAGTCTTAACATTTTCTGTCTGATTTATTTCACTTAGCATGGTATTTTCAAGATCCATCCATATTGTCACAAATAGTGGTATTTCATCTTCCTTTAAGGCTGAGTACAAAATCTATGTATTCATATAACCCAATGTTACCCCAGTAAATTTAATTTACAAAAGTGCTTCCTAAAATTTCAAAAAAAATAAAGTATATATCAAATGAAGGTATAGCAGTATAGTTCTGTTGTTAATTATTTCTTGCAGATCTGAAAATAACCAATTAATTTTTTGATGATCTCTGAGTACAGTTTTACCTCACCCTTAGGAAAGATATTTAAGGAAAATAACCGATTGTTGTACAATGTCACTGACAGTAATGAATGCTCACAGGGGTCAGTCTCTCAGTTAGGTGATCAAGTACATAATTTCATTCCCCCCCAAAAATACTATAAAAAAGTATTACTCCTATTGTTTTGATGAGAAGATAGAAGACCAAAAATTTATCTCTTGCCCAAGAAGTTTTATACACCTAGGCAATGGAAGACTTATACTCAACAATTAAATTGCTGACATTGGTCTCCATGTGTGTTATTTGAAACAAAACTGCCAGGAACAGGCTAATAGAAACATAATTTATAAATTTGGACTGTTTTATTTCCCCCCCAAATTTAAGCACTGGAAAGGTAATATTTTACTACTTTAATCAACTACAAAATCATTAATATTAAAAATAAGACTTTAGTTGGTAGGTGAAGAATTCTGCCTTGTGATACTATAAAATATGCTATTTGGGCCACTGGATGACTTATAATACAAATTACTGTAGTGATTAGTAAAATGGAACCTGGAGACAAATTGCTCAGGCACAAATCTCAGCTCGGTAACTACATTTGGTGCTGTGGCTTAAAGTTCCTATGCCTCAAATCCCTCATTTGTAAAGTAAGCATCAAAATGGAATTTCTTTCATTGGTTTGTTTGTTTGTTTGAGTACTACCTACCTGTATAGAATTTATGTAGAAACTCCTTTTCCCAGTGCCTGACTCAATAATTGATAGCTATTATTAATTTCTAATGCTATTCTCAGGTCAACTGATTCAGCTGATATAATTGTGTGTAATACATTAATATTTTCATATTGATTTTATTTTGGATGTAATAAACACACAGAAGATTAAATAATATGATTATACTTATACAACATATTAAATAATGTTGTATATTTATATGTTATACAACATATAAAATAATGATTTTATCTTATTTTAATACATAAAAGTATTTAAAATAATATAATACCTTTTTATCTTCAGTTGGAGTCATTTGGTGTATATATATATATATATATATATATGTATATATATATATATATACATATATATATATATATATAACTATGCCTGTTCAGGAATATGGAACATATCTATTCAGATATGGCTAAGTAAATAGGAAACAAAACAAGAAGATAAACCATTTTATCCTCTGAGGTCTCAGCAGACAATATTCATAATTAAAAATGATATCACACAAATAAACAATTGGGCCTAAAAATATCTCCATCTTTCAGAGAATGTGAAATTTAAATATAGTATATTAAGAAAATTCACTGCCCCAGCTTATTAAAGTATCTGTAAAAGTTGAAAAGAATATTTCTCAGTGCAAACTAATTAATTAATGACTTTATTTATGCAGTTGTCTGGAGGTTGGCATGAATCCCATTCTTTCGAGGACACTGAGCAGATAGGGTCAGGCAAGGTATTAGTGCTCTGTCATGGTGTGCTGCGAGGCTTCCCATGGTTGTGGTCTGCATTTCCCACTTACTTTCTATTCCAAATATCAATACCTTCTTTCATGCCTTATTCTCACTTATTTTTCCCTATTAACACCTGCCTTTTAGTATTTTGCAAGCAAACTAGATCTTCTCTTTTCTTCCACTGTTTTAATTAACTACAGATGTTATGGCTACTCAATCTTTTAAAAAATTTTTATTGTTATTTTATTACAGTTGTCCCAGTTTTTCCCCCTTTGCCCTTCTACACCCATCCCACCCCTGCTCCCACAGTCAATCCCTGCCCTGTTGTCCATGCTCATGGGTCATTCATACATGTTCTTTGACTAGTCCCTTACCTTCTTTCCACCATTATCCCTCTTCCCCACCCCACCCCTGGTCTCTGTCAGTGTGTTCCATGTTTCCATGCCTCTGGTTCTATTTTGCTCATTAGTTTATTCTGTTCAATAGATTCTTCTTATAGGTAAAATCATGTAGTATTTGTCTTTCACCACCTGGCTCATTTAACTTACCATAAGGCTTTCCAGTTCCACCCATGCTGTTGGGAAGGGTAGGAGCTCCTTTCTTTGGGCTGCATAGTATTCCATTGTGTAAATGTAGCACAGCATTTCGATCCAATCATCTACCGATAAGCACTTAAGATTTACTAGTGGCTAACACTAGTCTGCATTAAACCTTTTTATTAAATTATTCCTGTCATAATATTTGTTAATTTCAATATTTATGTTGAATCTCTCAGTCCTTGAATTCTTCGGGCAGCTTTTCCTCTACATTGCCTCAGCAGGGACTTTGTCATTATGACGAACTGTACTTAAACTCTAGTCTCAGTTTCAAGCATCCTACTTTGGAAGTAAATGCCTTTTAATTTCTCTCTCACAAACAGCCAGACTACATACTTTTTAGCACTTACTAGATCTGAAAATCTGTTGATCCTACCCAACTTTATGCTGTTTTTTTACCTGACTCACATATTCAATTTTCTTTCTGTTTCCTTCCAAAATACATGTCTGGATAAATGTCATCCTTGTTAAATGCATCTTCCCATCTCTTTGATGGCTGAATCCAGGCTACTAAATGTGTCTGGAAAAGAAGCAAACACTACATTAACTGACCTTTAAATTCATTGCTACCAGTAGCTGCTTGGCCCTAATGCTGCCTGATAAATCTTATACATCTATCTTCTTATTTTCTTAAATATTAAATTACGTATTAGTTCTAATTATTATATTTATGTCATAAAATTAAATTATGTATTAGTTCTAATTATTATGTATTAGTAATAATACACAATTATGTATTACATAATTTGATTAAATTACGTATTAGTTTTATTATTTTTGATTAAATTATGTATTAAATTGTGTATTAGTTCTAATTACTATTTTTAATTTATTATTTTTAGACATTGATTCTTTTGCATTTCTTTTTTCCCTTAATATTATTAATATTTATTTTTAATGTGTTTTTTCCATGACCATTTATCCTCTTATGTAATCATTCCATCCCCATGTAAAAGCAGTTTTATTTTTTCTTTCTTTCTTTTTTATTCCTTTTGGTTAATTTATTATATGGGCTAGGATCTTAAGTCCACTATTTCACTGAAATGATGAGAGAGGACAATACAATTATCTTTCCCCATACCACGTCCATGAAACTACTGACGAAGATAACCCATGGACCGTATTCTCCTGATTTTCATGGCTCATACTCAGACCTTTGATTTGACTAATTTGTAGTGCTTGAGGAAGGAGTCCTGTAGGCACCCCTTCCTACTTTGGCTTCTGCAGTATCACACACACCTGATTTTATTCCTTCCTTAGAAGCTGTTTCTTTTTAAATTCCCTTCAGTCATTTCTTCTTATCCCTTCAAATATTAAATTTGATTTGCTTCAGGGCTCAGGCCTCAGGATCTTTTATTCTCTGTCTGGACTGGTTCTATAGATTTTTTTCCTGCTAGTTTTATGGAGTATATATCATGTTAATAAGCTCAAATTATATTTTTCTAATTTATATATCTAGATTAGATGTATTTTTCAAAAGCATACTATAACATAGATAAATGTGCTTGTGTCTTCCTTGATTTCTAGTAAATATATTAAACTTAAGTCAAATTAAATTTCATGATAACCCCCCCAAAACAAACAAACAAACAAAAAACTGCTTATCTTGCATTCTTTTCTTCTTCAATAAATAGCAACTCCACTTTTCCAGTTGCTTCCATGAACAACCCTGGAGTCATTGTTTGTTCTTTATTTCAATCACTTATCATAACCAGTTCATAAACAAATTCTGTTTACCTTATCTTCACAACACACCAGAACCCAATATTTTTCAACACATCCATCTCAATACACTGGTCCCAGTTACCATCACCTCTTGCCCACGTTTTCCTCTAACCTGTAAACTATCTGTGCTTCTGCCTTGATTTCTCTCCCCAATCCATTCCAAACAGAGCAGTTATGGAGATCCTTTTCAGAAAGTCATTCTTCAGACAGAAAAAGCTAAGAACCACATGTTTTTACTCATATGTGTTACAGGAGACAGAAACTCAGAGGCTCAGGCAATAGTATGAAGGTTACCACAGGGAATGGTATTGAGAGGGCACAGTAGCAGGTGTGGGAGCCAAATATATGGTGATAGGTGATGCTTTGACTTTGGGTGTTGAGCTCACAATGCCATATACTGATCGTGTATCACAGAAATCTACATGTGAAACCCAAATAATCTTATAACCAATGTCACCCCAAAAAGTTAATAAAATAAATTGAAACAAAATAAAATAAAAAATAAAGTCATTCTTCTGACTGTATCTCTTAAATGTTTTCTTTTTTTATTTTTTCAAATTGAAAGGATAATTCTTCCAAAAGGTATTCTACTGGTCTGGCTTCCCTCTGAAGTCTCTGCCTTCATTTCCTACTGCTTTGTCCTTTGCTCACTCTGACCCAGTACATGAGTCTCATTTCTATTCCTCTAACAGAGCAAATATGCTACAGTTTCAGTACTTTGTACTTGCTGTTCCTGAGCCTGGACCATCCTTCCCCCTCATACTCATATATTATAATTTCTCACCTGCTTTGTGGTGTCTTATCAAATGTTAGTTATCTTTGAGGCTGTCCCTATTTTCTTTAAAATAGTAACCCTTTATTCTAGTACATTAAAAGAAAAAAAGAAAAGAAAACTTCTGAGTTCTCTACTGTGTTATTGCTAAGTTACTAGGGTATATTTTAATTCTAAATTTTTGCTTTTCACAAAAATGGTTTACAGTGAGTAAAGTAATAGGGTGAGTTTTATCAATATTTTACTAATTGTACGCTAATACTACTGAAATATACAGATTGGTGTCTGTGTATAGGGTAGTGAAATTGAAAACTTTTTTCTAAGTTTTTCTATATTTTAATGGTAAATTATACATCAAATAGTTTTTTAAGGTCAAATCAAAAAGAAATAGTTGTTTTAGATGTCTAAATAAGAGAGATCTGATTTTAAAGAAAAGGGGTTATAAACAAATATTGTATTTTCATAATTATATTAATCATATATAATATATATATATAATGTCTTATTATTAACTATCTCAGGATGTTTCTAAAGTTTAAAATTTTTTGTTTATTTTGTAACTCCTATAAGTAAGCACTCTTTTAGTTAAGTACAGTTAAGTAAGGGTGACAGATCAAAAACAAAGGAACTATTTCCTACATAATGTGTTTTCATTAGTATTAGTTTTACAAGTCATTATCAAGATAAGGTTATGTGGAAAAATTACTTAATGTAGTTATATTTGTAAACACTATATAAGCAAATTTATCATAGTAATGTACAGAAGAGAATATTTTCATTTATATTAACACTGTATTTCCAAGTTTGTTTTAGAGTATTCCACCACGAAACTGTTTTCAATAGGATATTTATTTTCATGTTAGTGTGAAATTGTAGCTGCATAGCTTGGCCTCTTATGAAACCGATCTGAAACCCTTTGAGCTTTGGATGGTCTAGAACATCAAAGCACTCAGTGCATAAAAATATTTTTACACATAGTATTTTCTATTATATAATTTTGATTGCCTTGGCTGGAGTGGCTTGGCGGATTGAGTGCCTGCCTGCAAACCAAAAGGTTGCAGGTTCCATTCCCCATCAGGGCACATGCCAGGGTTGCAGGCCAGGTCACCAGTAGAGGTCGTGCAAGAGGCAACCAATCGATGTATCTTGCACATCGATGTTTCTCTCCCTTTCTTTCTCTCTGCCTTACTCTCTCTTTAAAAATAAATAAAATCCCTTTAAAAATGAATTTGCATTGTATTTTTTTGTATACTGGGAAAACACAATATTTGGGACCATTTGATTGTCCTAGTTAAAATGGTTATTTTGTGTTTTTTATGTGTTTGTCATGTTGACAAAGGAGGACATAGATTTTTTGCCTGCTTGTGAAATCTTCAGATAGTGTGATAAAAGGAAGTAAAAAAGGTTGACATAGAATAGTGATGAAGTTTTGTGTATGTAACAAATTGTACCTTTGACAGTTTCAACTCGATGACCAAATTTGACAGCCTATTTTAATGCACTTGATTTTTAATGGGCTCATTGATTTATGGAGGCAAAATGCAGAATGCTTTGTTTATCTGATCTTTATTTTTACTTATAATGAAGTATATTATGATTTATAGACAAAATAGCCAACAAGATACAATAATAATTTTAAGAGATAAAAGTAACCATGTGTATTTAGAAGCAAACTCATAAGTTCTAAACCAATTCCAGACCAATATTCCTTAAAGAAATGGTATTTTTAATTTTAGCACGAGTAGGTCTCAATTATCTACTACCATTAAGGAAGCACTGAGTAGAATATAATGATTTTTGTTTGATTTAAGTTATTTTTTTAATTGTTTAAGTATAGTTGTCTTCATAGTCCTCCAACTGCTCTCCCCCATGCCATTGATCTCCACCTCCCACCTTCAATCCTAGCCCCCTTTGGTTTTGTCCTTGGGTCCTTTACACATGTTCCTTGACAACCTTCCCCCTTCTTTCCTCTGTTATTCCCTTCCCCTCCCCCTCTGGTTACTGTCAGTTTGTTCTCTGGTTTCTCTTCATATCATATATATCGTTCACCTTTTGATTTAAATCTTTATAACTTCTGTGATGTAACCTTTTCATTAACTGTATTATTTCACTAACATATTCTTCTGAACACTGTGAAACTATAGTTAAGTATTGAGCGTGCTTGATAAGATCCTTCAAATGTTCTTCTACATGCTTAAAGACAAGTATGAACAAAATCATTTCAATTGGTGTGTAAGAGATGAAGGTGACCTCAATAAGTTGTAAAATTCCACTTCAAATGTAGATGGAGTTATTTGTTAATAATTAAAATGAAGCCTTTCCACCTGCACCCCATTTTCTAGACAATCCAGCCTATCAAATTTTGATATTCAGATGTAGTTTTCTCTAGGAACAGAGGTATTATTGGTTTCCTAAGAGACACATGCCCTTCATATATTTCATTTTAATGAGTAGGGTGAGTTGAGTGGAATCATTTTAGAAAAGGGACCAATTTTTATAAAAATTGAAGCATTATCATAAAAGCTATGTTTCCCTGACTGCAATGTGAAACATCCTTATTTGAAATACATATTTGATTGAGCCAGTGGTTGTTCCTTGACTTCCAATCTGAGTAACTCAAACTCAGATGTTAAAGCAAAATTGAAACACATTGAATATCACACATTACATCATGAAGGGGAAATAGGCCAAATTCCATTATGCAATTTTATGACAAAATTAATTAGTAGTTTAACTTAGAAAAAATATAAAGATTTATTGAATTCTTTCTAGTATTATGCATGTTCTCTTCAAACAATATTTTTATTTATAATAAAGTATATTATGATTTATAAACAAAATAGTTAACAAGATGCAAGAATTATTTTAAAAGATAAAAGTAACCATGTATATTTAGAAGCAAACTCATAAGTTCATCATTTTGATGTTATAGATTAGAGTCAAAGCAAATGTAAGAAATGCAAGGTTAATTTTGATAAGCATATGTAGAATGTTTAGCAAAATAATTTAATAGGAAACAAATTGTTTTTAAAAACTCCAAAATCCTAATATATAAATGGTTACATTTCATGACTGATTTTTGTGTAATGTCTTTTTTTCTTTTGAAGAGGTTTAAGTAAATTAGTAAAAAAAAGTTAATAAATACAATTATCAAATTATAATACATTAACTATGATTTTCATGATAAAATAATTATAATAAATACATATATTTTTCATACTGCAGTCATTTATACACATATTCTCATACACATTCATCTCTGCATACACAGATAATTTTTATAATACTACTGTAAATGTGAGATTTACCTCCTGAATAAATAGAAGAAGATTAATTGGATTACACAGCCTCATTTTAATAGAATAATGATTTTATAAAGTCAAATGACTAAATAATGAAATCAGTCAGTCCTAAAATAATTAAAATTTGAAATAAATAAACTGGTATTATAATTATTAATTGGCCATTTTACAATCATTCTCTTAAAAATATTAAGCACTAATCCATACATGATCAAAATTTTACAAGATATAACTAAGTCCAAGTTGAATGATGCAATTAGAATGATATTAAATATGACCTGGCTGGTGTGGCTCAGTGGACTGTGTGCCAGCCTGTGAAACAAAGGGCCACAAGTTTAATTCCCAGTCAGGGCACAGGCCTGGGTTGCAGGCCAGGTTCCCAGTAGGGGGCACTTGAGAGGCAACCACATATTGATGTTTCTCCACCTTTCTTCCTCCTTCCCCTTTCCAAAAATAAATATTTTTTTAAAAAAGAATGATATTAAATAAAAACATCAGTTTGTTTATCTTTGTACACTAATATTTTTGAAAATCCTTAATTTATACCAAGCACTTTTAAAAGTATTTCAAAATATTCCTTTAACCTGGGTCAATATTTCTATAGATTCCAAGATCAATATCTAACAGTGAGAAAATTGTAGATCTAGAATTTAATTTCAGTCATTATTTTCAACCAATAACATTAAACACTATGTAACTACAATTTACCTACATATTTTTACAGACATTATATTATAACCTGTAACTTTTATAGTTAATATGTTAATATATACAGCAAGATTTTAATGTACTTAACTATTTCTTAATCTAAATATTTAGTCACTAATGATATCATTTGTCTTCCTTTCTTAATACTTATATAAGATTTCTTTCTATATTTCCACATGTACAAAGTGTGAAAACAAACATCAAAATAAACACTTTTGTTAGTTATCTGTGTGTGCTGTAGAACACATAATTATCTTATTTGTTTCTAAATGGTATTTTCTTATAAAATTGGCAGTTATAAAGATGTTTATAAACTTAACATCTAATTTATTTGTGTACCAGGGAAGATGTTGAATATATAGAAGGCCTATTTTCATTCTAAGTAAGAAGGAAGTGCCTGTCACTATATTTTTTAGAGAAAATAGCTTGAAATATCCACATATTTTTCTGCAATTTGGAGTAAAAGTTAGGGTCATAGTATAAATATTTAAATACTATATATGGAATAGGTGGCAAATGTGGTATATAAATAAGAACCCTATATGGTTAAACAGTATTTTTGAAATTATCATATTAAATTAACCTGATTTTCAGCAAACATATGAAGAAGTTATTAAAACATATCATCACTGATTATTAACCCAGTTGTCAGAAGATCAACATAGTTTTGTGAGGAAGTGATTTGCATTAACTCATTCATTTTTTATGAACAAATATGTAGTGTATGATGCTTCATCTACTTACTAGATGTGGCAGAAATATCTAGTGCTCAAGAAATTCCATGTTTCCTCATATTCCCAAGCCTCCTTGTAGTTTGGCAGGGCCACACTGAAATTACTTAGAGTGCACAACTTGACAACTTTTTCTTTATATTCCCTTCTGAGAGATCGAACAGCAACCACTTGTTGTTCATTTTGTTCATTAGATTCTATATATGTGAGATAATATGGTATTTGTCTTTCTCTGACTGGCTTATTTCATTTAACGTAATACTCTTCAAGTCTCTATGGTGTCACAAAGGTAAAATTTCCCTTTTTTTCTGCTGAGTAGTATTCCATTTCATAAATGTACCACAGCTTTTTAAATTATTCATCTAATTATGGGAACTTAGGGTTCTTCCAAATCTTGGCTATATGGTAAATAACACTACAATTAACATAGGGATGCATATATTCTTTCAATTTAACATTTTGGGTTTCTTTAGATGTATTCCCTGACGTGGGAATGCTGGGTCAAAAGGCAGTTCCATTTTTAATGTTTTGAGGAAACTCCATACTGTTTTCCACAGTGACTCTACCAGTCTGCATTCTCACCAATAGTGCAGGAAGGTTTGTTCCTTTTTCTCCACATCCTCCTCAACACTTGTTGTTGATTTATCAATGATGGCCATTCTGACAGGTGTGAAGTGATATCTCATTGTGGTTTCAATTTGCATTCGTCTGACGATCAGTGAGTTGACCATCAGACTCATTGATACAAAAGACAAACTGACAGCTGTCAGAGGGAAAAGGTTATGTGGTGCTGGGTGAAAAAGTTGAAGGGATTAAGCAAAGTCAAATAAAAAAAAAAACCTCTCCTAGACACAGACAAAAATTTCATGATTTCAGGAGGGAAACTGGGGTAGGCAAGATAGAATAGGGAGAAGGGGAGATGAATGGTGACAGAAAGTGACTTGACTTGGGACAGTGAACACAATAAAATAAGAGGATTGAATGTGGGAACGGAGGGGAGGGCAGGGCAGGGGAGAGCTGTGGGGGGAAATGGAGACAAACTGTAAGTGAATAACAATAAAACCTTAAAATATATAATAAATAAAAATTAATATTAAAAATAAATCAAATAAAGTGTTCAAAAATGAACAAAAACAAATAAAATATAGTTTTTTTGATGCTTTTTCCCTTTGCACTAACTAATAAAGCTATGATTCTCCAACATACTTTATTTGCTTAGCTAAGTTACAAAAATTTTTTTGACCTACAATATAAAGTTCCCATAACAAGCAATATTTGTAAGGACTAGGCTCACATAAATTTAAACTCTGTTAGTATTGGAAGCATTGTCTGGAAATCTGGGTTATCATAAGTCTACCGCACTAGATGGCTTTGAGCATCAAATAAGATAAGGATTGTGCTGGTGCTACTTAAACTATGAAGCAGGGACAAGTTGGGCTTGATTACAAGGGGTTAAGGGAAAAATGGAGGTACCACAAATCTCATTACCTGGAATCTTAAAATCTGGTTTATTTTCTTTTTAGTTTTTGGTCTGATTTCAAATAAATCTTATAAAATAGGTTATCTAACAATAATAAAATCAAAGGATTTCTTCAACTGATTTTATGTCAAAGCAATCCCATTATTTGTGAACAACTTTGAAATCGAAGCATAAATTGGGTGTAAATTGTATCTGTCAGATTTTGGCAGACATCTGGACTTGAAAATACCTGCTACAGGCAATACATATCAGATCTAGAGACAACATCCTTTGGGTTGTATTTCTAAGCATTGAAATCAGAGCAGAATCATTAGTAAAAGAGCCTTCCTCTTAAAGGATAATCATTTGATTGGGGAGTGCAGCATAAGTTTTAAAACTGATAATAATGAAATTTCATTATTTATTTGTTACAGTTTTAAGTGAAGGGAATTATTATTCTAATCTATTTAATATTGTCTTTAAAAATATTTATTTATTTTTAGAGAGGGGGAAAGGAGAGAGAAAGAATGGAAGAGATACATCAATGTGTGGTTGCCTCTTGTGTGCCATCTACTGGGGACTTGGCCCCCGACCCAGGCATGTGCCCTGACTGGGAATTGAACCAGCGACCCTTTGGTTTGCAAGTCGGCACTCAATCCACTGAGCCACACCAGCCAGGGCCTAATCTACTTAATATTCTTAATTTAGAAATAAAATAGATCTCCACCAAAAGATCATCCTCACATTCTCTACCCTATTCTTTCTTCTCAGGCTGTTAACCATCTATGCAAAGGTTTCTTCTAGTCACAAATAATCACAGCATTTGTTACTTAATTAAAGGAAGAACAACATGAATGTACATTGACTTCTTTTAAAATTCCAAACTTCCAGTAATGTTAAAGAGTCTTTTTGAAAAATATACTCTATTGATTATGTTATTACAGTTGTCCTATATTTTTTCTCTACTTTATTCCTCTCAGCCCTGCACCCCCCCACCAGCATTCTCCCCACTTAGTTTGTGTTCACCAGTCATACATATAAGTTTGGCTTCTCCATTTCCCATACTATTCTTAATATCCCTCTGTCTATTTTGTATATACTGTTCATGCTTCTTATTCCCTGTACCTTTTCCCCCATTCTCTCTCTCCCCTTCCCAACTAATAACTTTCTATGTGATCTCCATTTCTGTGATTCTGTTCCTGTTCCAGTTGTTTGCTTAGTTTGTTTTTGTTTTTGTTTTGTTTTGGGGGTTCAGTTGTTGATAGCTGTGAATTTGTTGTCATTTTACTGTTCATATTTTTGATCATCTTCTTTTTCTTAGGTAAGTCCCTTTAACGTTTCATAAAATAAGGGCTTGGTGATGATAAACTCCTTTAACTGTCCTTATCTGGGAAGCATTCTATCTGCCCTTCCATTCTAAATGATAGCTTTGCTGGGTAGAGTAATCTTGGATGTAGGTCCTTGCCTTAAATGACTTTGAATACTTCTTGCCAGCCCCTTCTTGCTTGCAAGGGGTCTTTTGAGAAATCAGCTGATAGCCTTATGAGAACTCCTTTGTAGGTAACTGTCTCCTTTTCTCTTGCTGCATTTAAGATTCTCTTCTTCTCTTTAATCTTGGATAATGTAATTATGATGTGCCTTGGTGTGTGTTTCCTGGGTCCAGTTTCTTTGGGACTCTCTGAGCTTCCTGGACTTCCTGGAAGACTATTTCCTTTGCCAGATTGGGGAAGTCCTCCCTCATTATTTTTTAAAATAAGTTTTCATTTTTTTTCTGTTCCTCTTCTCCTTCTGACACCCCTGTGATTCTGATGTAGGAATGTTTAAAGTTTTCCCAGAGATCCCTAAGCCTCTTCTCACTTTTTTTTTTTTGGAATTCTTGTTTCTTCATTCTCTTCTGGTTGAATATTTATTTCTTCCTTCAGTTCCAAATCATTGATTTGTTTCCCAATTTCCTTCCCTTCACTATTGATTCCCTGTGTATTTCTCTTTATATCACTTTGTATAGCCTTTACTTTTTCCTCCATTTTGCGACCATACTCAACCATTTCTGTGAGCATCCTGATTACCATTGTTTTGAACTGTGCATCTGATAGGCTGGCTATCTCTTCATGCTTAGTTTTACTTTTGGAACTTTCATCTGTTCGTTCATTTGGGCAATATATATATATATATATATATATATATATATATATATATATATATTTTTTTTTTTGGTCTCAGCACACCTGTTAAAGGGTAGAGCCTTAGCTATTTGCCAGGGCAGGGCAACCCAGGTCAATGTGTTGTGGCAATGTATGTGGGAGAAGGAACAATGCCTCTTGCTTGGCTATCAGCCAGCTTTCAGTCACTTCCCCCACTACCCACAAGTAAATTGAGCCTTTCTGGTGCTGATTCCCAGGTGGGTGGGTTTGTGTAGATTCTTGAACCCTGTGGTTCTCTCCAACAAACTCTCTTGTGAGGCTGGGAGTTTCTTCTGCCACCGCAACCCCACAGTTTTTACACCCAGAGGTTTTGAGGCTTTCTTTTCCCCTGCTGAAACCCTGGGTTGCATGGTCTATCTTGCTCTCCAGTTATTCCTCCCGAATTATCCACATGAGAATGTAGGTCTACCAGCTGCCACCTTGTCACACATCCTATCTACCCTGGCTGCCAGTCTCCACCCCTCCTTCCAGTCTGAATGAATGTTTCTTTCTTTTTGTTTGTTTGTGTTCACATTCTATAACTCCTTGGTTGTTGGACTTCCATACAGTTTGATTTTCTGGCAGTTCTGCTTATTTTTGGTATTTAAATTTGTTGTTGTACTCCTTTTGGTTGTACTAGGAGGCAAAGTGGATCTACTTATGCCTCCATCTTGACCAGAAGTCCACCCTAAAGAGTCATGAATTACTTAGTTACAAATAAAAAAAATTTTACTTTCACGGTGTAGAAATAATGAAGTCTTTTTATTCTTCTGCTTTAATCAATGAAATCTTTTCTTTACTCCAAATTTTGTATTTAAGGTCCTATGACTACAATATCAATTATGTATTACCAAGAATCACCTACTAAAAGTGGACATACTACCAAATAAACAGAAAAACGCAACTATTTTTACTACAGAAAAATATGATTAAAGGGTGAAAAATGACAGGTTGCAATTGCATTAGATTAAGTGCAAGATTCATATTCTATTGAATGCAGCCTGGAAAAGAAATATTTAAGATCAAATACAAATTCTTGTAAATAAAAATTCCTTAACTTGTATCCATTTGTTTCAAGAACCTGCCTTTGTGACTATTGATATGGCATATATGTGGTTAGCATAAAATACTCATTTTATTATTAAAGTTTGAAATTGTTTTACATCTAAATTTAATTGGATTTAGGCATCCATAAATAAAGTAGAAAAATATATTTTTAATAGTGTGAATAATGATTAATTGTATATGCAAATTAGAAAAATAAAGTTTACTTCAATAGTTGGTTTAACGTATTTTGTCATCTAAATATAGTGAACAATTACTAGGAATACAAGCACTGATGAAAAAATTGTATTTGTAAAGTATTCATTTGCCTAATGTGATTTTTAAATGTTATGCTGTTTATGTATACACAGAATATACAGTGAAAACTAATTGGCAAAGAAAATAGTAACTAAAGCAGTACTTCAAAATCAGCACATACTAAGATACATTCTTAAATTATTCTTTATCATAAAGCATATATTGAAAGTTCAATAGTGGTGTAGTATTAATGAGGGCATACTTTAAAAACTATAATTGGACTTTATCCCAGAAAAGGCTAAATAAAATGAAATATGTTTTATATCATTATGCATATTCTCCTGTGATAAAAATAACCTTATATTTCTTAGAAACATGAAAAATTGTCCAACAAGAGAATAATTTAAAAAAAGAAGGAAAAGAAACAATCAAGAGAGAAAGGGGAAGAATTTTAGCATCCTATAGCAAAGAAAGTAATAAATTACTTGAGTGAATAATTTCAAAACCTTGAATAAGCTGATTGTACCTCCCAGAAGACTTAAAGAAAAAAGATGAAGAAATGGTTTAAACCCTTGAAAAGTACATATAGACAATTTTATGTTTTCTTTTTAAATCTGGAACATAAAAATGTGAAAACTACAGTATTTACCATACAAAGTTTTATCCAAGAGAACATTAAAAGAATATGGAAATAGCTTAATATTTCAAGTCTATAGCCCATGAAATTTCTGTGGTAAACAAAAAGTCCTCCCTAACATGTAAATTTATTTTGGTGGTTTTCAATGAAGAAATTACCTTATTATTTCTACAAAGATTGTGAAAGGGCTATGATCCCACATTACAAAGGAGGTGAGAGCTACTATTCAGCAGTGTTTTCATGTTTGTTGAAGCTGAAATATGGGGTTCTACCACAATTTTAGCCTTGAATCCCTCAGTTTTATATGGTTAATTATTTGGAGTGAATATAATGTGAGAATATACCATTATTGGAATCTACATGACTATTATACCTTATAAAATTTATGTATATAGGCTTACAAAATAAGATACAACAAAATGGATCTGAAACTTCTAACACAAATGTATAGATAATAGTATTTACTCAATTATATATGAACATTTTATTTAATGTTTTAAAATAATTTTAACATTTTGGACAATATTTTAAAACCTCAATCTTAGTAAGATAACCTTAATATTATAAATTGTATTCCACTCTTTGCCTTCCAATTTTCTAAGCCCATCTCTTAACTGTCAAATTCTACAAGTGTGAGAATTCTCTTTCTTGAGTGGATTACCATTTCTATTAATCAAGCAAAGGCATAGCTGAGAGTAATTTTCTTAATCTTAGATAAGACTGGGCCAAAGGATTAAGAAAAACTTTGGAAAATAGGCCTTTCTTCCATTTACAGAGATCTTTTTAGATCTACTTCAGCCCCAAAGATGTGCTATCTTCACAATTACCACTAACTCTGGTTTCCCTGGTCACCAAGTCACACCTTTTAATATTTTCTACTTTAGCTCTTCCTTCTGTAAGGTCATGAAATGAGATTATCATTATGCCTAATGTTGAATTGCTAAGGCATATTTTTGTTTGTTTGTTTCATGTGTGTGTGTGTGTGTGTCTGTGTCTGTGTGTTAGTGGTACCAGCCTCTAAAGCTGTTGCTTCTTCACATAATTGCAAAACTAATTTTTTGTAAACACTATAAAATTTTTCAGCTCAAGAGCAGGTAATGTCTCCTTCCTACCAATAATTTCTATCAGAACCTTTGAACCTTCTAAGCATTCATATTTGGTTATAATATATACCACTTACTCATAGAAAACTACAGAGCATTGTCTAAACTAAGTAATTTAGGGTAATTTCCTTTAAAAAACAAAATATACTTCATACCAGTGAACTTTATGAGTATTAAATTTGCTTTAGTATCTCAAAGTTAGTTTAAAAAGAACTTAGGTATCATTAAATATGAATTATTGCCACACAGAATAAAGCAGGTAATTTTGGAAAGTTTTCTAAAAGATATTTGAAACAAAACTTAACAGAGGAATGTATTATATAATAGAAATGCCCCTTCACAGCCACTTTCTAAAGGAGTCACTGTAGTTCTACCATTGTCAAAAAGTCAAAGCGCATATGAGATAATGGAGTTGTTCATCATCAAAGCAGGTTACTTGAAAGACCACAGATATTTTTATTTTTGATAATTGTCCAAGTACTTTTAATTTTACTTTTATTGTTTGCACTAGTACAGATGTCCCCATCCTCCCTTGCCTGTCTCCACTCAGCCCCCACTCTACCCTTTCTCTGGCCATCACCACACTCTTGTCTGGTCTATGGGATATGAATATGTGTTCTCTGGCAAATCGCTTCATCTTCTGTCATTCAATGGCCCCCTCACTCCTCCCTTCTGACAGTTGTCAGTCTGTTCTGTGTATCTATAAGCTTGTTTCTAATTTGTTCATCAGTTTATTTTGTTCTTTAGATTCCACATATAAGTGAGATCATATGGCATTTGTCTTTCACCAACTGGCTTATTTCACTTAGCATAACAATCTCCAGGTCCATCCATGCTGTCACAAAGGGTAAGAATTTTTCATTTTTATGGCTGCATAGTATTACATTCAACAAATGTACCACAGCTTTTTAATTCACTCATTTACTGATTGGCACTTGGACTGTGTCAAAATCTTGGCCATGGTAAATAATATTACTATGAAGTATTTCTGAAAAAGTTGTTTTGCAGTTTGCATTTTCGGAATGTTATTATAAATGTTTAACACTTGATGATCCTGACATGTAAATGGCCCCAGTTCAGCATATAAATATAGTGTTGAGATGTCATTCCTATTAGATGTGATATTGACAAGATGATTATTAGCTACAGATAACTGGTGCATTTACACTGAAGTTATTAGTAGGTATGTGAGGGTGTGTGTGTGTGTGTGTGTGATTAAGAGACTAAACAGAAAGGGAATAGAATTTGAAAATTCTATTCTCTGGCTTCCACCAACCTAAAGCTATACAAAAAAAATGAGAAAAGTAAATATGGAATCTTGTGTATCATTATTTCTATAAAATATATTTTCTTACCATTTTTTTCAAACTGCCACACTGCTTCATAAACTTCTTATAGTTCAAAGTACAAGACTTTATATAATTTGATGCACTAATTTACTGATGGGCACTTAGGTTGCTTCCAGCACTTGGCTATTGTAAATTGTGCTGCTACAATACTACTTACAATTCTTTTCTCACTCAAAATAAATTAAATGCCAGAACCTGAATAAAAGTGTATTTTGGGAAAGATTAGAAAAAAAATTCCTATCTACTTTCTTCAAGGTTTCCCTCATGTAGAAACCAACGAATGTTTGTCTTGACTACAATAGAGAGAATATTCAGTAGTCTGGACCAGATGACAAAAGATATTCTGTAGCCCGGCCTGGACTTTTTTCATATCAGTGCAGTTGAACTTTAAGGGAAGTGAAGGAGAGATTACAATCCTCATAAAATATATACACACACAAAAGTCCAAAAATGTTTATTTTGTTAAAGTCTATTATTCCAAAGCAAGTTGCGGTGGGCCCAGATATAAGAGGAGAAGAAATAGTCCCCAAATCTTGATGTAAAAAGCAGCACATAGGAACGAGAATGAAAGAAATTGCTGTTGACCGTATTTAAAATTATGTAACTACTTTAATCTTATAAAATAAGCCATATAAGATAGAAAGTTTATGGTGAAAAGTTAAAAAATGTTTTATAATAAACACCAGAAATATATGTATATATGTATTTATTTATAGGTAATTATAGATACATGTTTTATAGGTAGTTGTAGATATATGTTTTTAATTGAGGTTATTTGACACAATATTAATTTCACATGTGTAACATAATGATTCAATATTTGTATATGCTGCAAATTGGTTACCACAAAACTTCTAGTTAACATAATTAACCATACATAGTTATAAAATGTTTTTCTTGTCATAAGAACTTGCAGATACACTCTAAATAACTTTCAAGTGTGCAATATAAAATACTATGAATTATAGTTATTAGACTGTACATTACATCCCCGTGATTTATTCTATACATGGAAGTTTGTGCCTTTTGATCCCTGTTACCCAGTTTGCTCATCCCCCACCCTGCACCCCACAGCTTATGAAAACCACCTATCTCCTCTCTGTATCTATGAGCTTTCGGAGTTGTGTTTTCATTTGTGTGTTTGTTTGCTTTTATATATAAGATCACAATGTCTTTCTCTGACTGACTTATTTCACTTAGCAGAGTGTCCTCAAGATCTATCTGTGTTGTCACAAATGGTAAAATTTTATTTATAATGGCTGAAAAATATTCCATTATCTATACCACAACTGTATTAAATTCATCCATTAGTAGACACTTAGGTTGTGTCCATAGATTAGCTATTGTAAATAATGCTACCATGGGTTACATATATCAAGTTAGTGTGTTCTTTTATTTTGTTTTTCAGAAAGATATGGAAAAGTGGAATGGCTAGAACATATGGTAGTTTTATTTTTAATTTTTTGAGGAAGCTCATAATCTTTTTGTTAGTGGCTGCACTAATTTACATTCCTTCCAACAATGGACAAGGTTTCCATTTTCTCTACAGCTTGCGCAACACTTGCCATTTCTACTCTCTTTTCATAACACCATTCTAACAGGTGTGGGATGATATCTCATTGTGGCTTTGATTTGTATTTCCCTGAAATTAATTATGTTGAGCATCTTTTTGTGTATCTACTGGTCATTTCCATGTTTTTTCCCTGTTATTTTCATTGATTTTTGCTATTATGTTGTAGGGAATTTTAACATTTTAGAGTATTAGCCCCTTATCATATATATGATTACAAATATTTTCTCCTATTCAGCAGCCTGCCTTTTCAGTTTATTGATGGTTTTCTTTGCTCTGTAGAAGTTTTAGTTAGAAGCAGTCACAATTAGTTTTTTTCTTTCATTTCTTTTTTGCTGTTGGTATGACATCCAAAAATTATTTAAAAACCAATGTCAAGGAGTTTACCACCTATGTTTTCTTCTATAAGTTTCATTGTTCCAGGTCTTACATTCAGGTAGTTATTCCATTTTGAATTAATTTCTATGTATGGTGTGAGATGGCATTCCAGTTTCACTCTTTTTTCCTGCGGGTGTCCAGTTTTCTCAACACCAGTTATTAAAAAGTACTGTCCTTTTCTCTTTGTATATTCTTCCTTTCTTTATTGTAAATTAATTGACCATATATGTGAGGGTTTATTACTGGGCTTTCTATTTTGTTCCATTAATTTATATATCTGTTCTCATGCCCATAATTAAAACAGTATGTTTAATAATATAACGTGAAATCAGGGAGTGTGATGTTTCCAGCTTTGTTCTTTTCTCTCAAAATTGCTTTGACTATTTGGGGTCTTTTTTTGCTTCACACAAATTTTAGGATTGTTTATTTCTATAAGAAAACCCATAGACATTTTGATAGGGATTGCATTGAATCTGTATTGCTTTGGAAATTATGGGCATATTAATAATATTTTAATACATGAGCATCAACTATCTTTTCAGTTTTTTGTCTTTTTAATTTTTTACTAATGTCTTACTGTTTTTATTGTGCTTGTCTTTTACCTTCTTGGTTAAATTCATTTCTTTATATTTTATAATTTTTGATGCAATAGTAAATTAGACTATTTTCTTAATATCTCTTTCTGATAGTATGTTGTTAGTGTGTAGAAATGAAAGATTTTCTATATTGATTTTGTATCTTGCAACTTCACTGAATTTATGTATTAATTTGAATAGTCTTTTGGTGGCATATTAAGGTTTTTTATATAACTTCATGTCATCTGGAAATAATGACAGTTTTAGTTCTTCATTTCCAATTTGGTTGCCCTTCCTTTTTTCCTTCCTTCCTTTCTTCACCTAATTGCTCTGATTACAACTTCCAATACTATGAAAAATAAAATAGCAAGAATGGACATAATTTTCTTGTTCTTGATTATAGAGGAGAACCTCTCAGCTTTTCATCACTGAATATGTTAGCTTTGGGATTGTCATGTATGTTTTTTACATTATATTGAGGTATGTTCACTCTATCTATACCCACTTTTTCAAAAGTTTTTATCATAAATTGGTATTAAATTTTGTCAAATACATTTTAAGTCTTTATTGAGTTATTATATAACTTTATAATAAATATTTTATACTTATACCTGTATATATGTACTCATATATTTATAGGTACATATAGATGTAATTTTTCAAATATGCTGAAGGTAGTGTTTTCAAATCTTAGTTGATTAAAGAAAATAATAGTTGAAACAACTACTTGCAACCTGGTTTGTTATCATAAATATATTATTGAAATTATCAGATATGTCTATAGTAAGTAGAGTAGAAGGAAAGATTACCTAGGAAATGTCCCTAAATGACATTATGAAACAAGAATATGGGAGCAGGGAGATAAGTACTTTAAAGAAGCTGAGCATATATGGCCATGGTTTGAGAAAAAATTCAAGAATTCATGGTATTTCAGAAGTCAAGAGAATACACACACACACACATACACAAAGTTTTCGTTAGCAACAATTTCTGCTGAATGTAGGCTAAGAAAAGATTGGGTGACTATAAAAGCACGTACATATGGGGAATACTGGTGTAGCTACTTGAAACAATAGAGGGAGGGAGGATATTATGTAGTTTAGTGCCAGAGGCCCAATGAAAAAATGGTAGTAGAGCAGACTGCAATACTCATCTTCCAGAGTGGTAAAGATATGTGAGTTTTCTCAGAATCACGATATTATTTCAGAAAGTAGTGAGATCAAATATGTCTTCCTTTCACTTCTGCCAATGTGTACAAGGGATTGTCTACAATAAAGAAGCATAAACTGGAAGAAATTGTGAACAATATTGAACTTGAGCCATATTTCCACATCTGTATATACATGCATACATGCATGTACGTGTGTGTGTACATGTGGTGGGACAAAAGTGAGTTTACAGTTGTTTGTATGGAAAATAGTACAATAAGTAATGTATAATAACTCCATATTTCCAATAGTCACAACAGTAAAATGAATTTTGCCCAGATACACATGAGGAGACAGCAGCTTTGGGCCAATGTCACACCACTAATTGTTGGCCATAAAAACAATGGATGGCAACAGAGGGTGAATTATCACAAGAGAGAATTAAGGTAAAGTGTATTTGTCATTTTTTTCTAGTCTTGCTATGAATCTTAACACACTAGAAGAATAAAATCTCAAAGAGGAAAAGAAGAGGTATCTCAAAACTTATTATATCCCCCTAAATTTATACCATGGAAGAAGGTAACTCTTAAAATTCAGTATAAGAATTTTATGCTGGAGGGATAGGGTATTTGAATAATTCGAAGTAAATGTAAATATATAAAATTGTTTATAAATGTCATTAATATTTAAAAAGAAAAGTTTATAGAGTACAGTACAAAACGGCCTGGCAGAGTAGTTTAGTTGGTTGGAGCATCGTCCCAATATGCCAAGATTGCAAGTTCAATCACCAGACAGGGCACATAGAAGAATCAACCAGACTTCAGTCAAGATGGTGGTGCAGGTAGACATGGCTCACCTCTTCACACAACCACATCAAAATTACAATGAAAATGTAGAACAATAATCACTCAAAACTGTCAGAAATAGAGTGGAACGGAACTATGGAATTAAAGAAACCACATCCATCTAGGCTAGTAAGAGGGGTGCAGATACAGATGGGGCTGGTCCCTCACCCATGTGTGGTGGATAAAAATTCAGGAGAGAAATCTCAGGAGCAAGGAGGCCCAGCACCACACCAGCACCCCAGCCCCAACCTAGGCCCCACAGTGTTCCATTGCCAGGAAGGTAAGTCCCCACAACTTCTGGCTGCAAAAACCAGTGAGGATTTAGTCAGTGGAAGAAACTTCTGGAGCCCCAAGCTGTTTGTCTTAAAGAACCCACACACAGACTCACCTACTCAGACTCACTCCCTCTGAGCTACAGTACCAGGGTAACATCTTGAAAGGCATCAGTGGCATACAGGAAGAAAGGTGAGCAGAGGCCATTGTCCCTTTTCCAAACTCTCCTGCCTCAGATCCTGCAAGCTGGTGCCATATATGAGACACCATCAAAGTGGCTAACACTATTTGACCAGCCCTGGAGATCCCCAGAGACTCTGCCCCACCCAACCTACAGGCCAACCAAACTGCTTTTCCGTAAGAGTAATTAGTCTTGGCTCATGCTTCACAACTTCCTAAATCCTCTCAAACAAGGAACATTTGGTCTCAGTGAGCCCCAGGCACAGCACTAACAGTAGTCAGCCTTGATTCAGAACTTGGCTTTGCCTGGGAATCTCCAAGCCCAGCACCAGTAGCAGCCATCTCAGATTGTTTTATAGCTTAGTCAGGGTGTCCCTGGGGAAAACAGGCTGATCTTAGACTATACCACACAGGAAACCACAGGGCCATTGCACACAATTAACAACTATAGACCATGTTAGAATATCACCACCCCGCCCCTGCACAGCTGATCCTCCATGAACGGCAAAGTTTGGTGATATGTGGTCACAGTCAATCCTTTCAGCCGAGTGGCCTGGGTAAATCTCTCCCATTGATCTGCCAACAGCGACCAAGACTCAACCACAAGAGGAGGGAGTACTCAGCCCCCACAAAATGTACACTTCAAGCACTCAGCTTACATGACAGGGGAGACTATGCCACTGGACACTATAAGACACCTACTACATTAGGCCACACTACTAAGACACAGAGTCAAAGCAGCTGTACTTATACATAGAAACAAACACAGGGAGGCAGCCAAAATGAAGAGACAAAGAAATATGGCCCAAATGAAAGAAAAGATCAAAATTCCAGAAAAAAGTTTCAAGGAAATAGAGATAAGCAATCTATCAGATGCAGAATTCAAAACACTGGTTATAAGGATGCTCAAAGAACTTAGTGAGGACTTCAGCAGCATGAAAAATATCCAGTCAGAAATGGAGGATACACACTAACTGAAATAAAAAAAAAATTACAGAGAAACAACATTAAAGTGGATGAGCTGAGAACCAAATCAATGATATGGAAAACAAAGAAACAAAAAACAACTATTCATAACAACAAGAAAAATAATTTTAAAAAATGAGGATAGCATATGCAACCTCTGGGAAAACTTCAAGAAGTCAGACATTCATGCCATAGCGATGCAAGAAGGAGAATGGTGAGAGCAAGGAATCTGAAATCTACTTGAAAAAATAATGAAAGAAAATCTCCCTAATTTGGTGAAAGAAATAGACATGCAAGTCCAGGAAACACATAAGAGTTCCAAATAAGATGAATGCAAAGAAACCCACTCCAAGACACATCATAATTAAAATGCCAAAGGTTAAAGATAAAGAGAGAGTCTCTAAAGCAGCCAGAGAAAAGAAGTTAGTTACCTACAAGGGAGTTCCCATAAGACTGTCAGCTCATTTCTTAAAAGAAACTTTGCAGCTTAGAAGGGATTGACAATAAAGATTCAAAGACATGAAAAGCAGGGGCCTGCAGGCAAGATTGCTGTCCTCAGCAAAGCTATCATTTTGAATCAAAGGGCAGATAAAGAGCTTCCCCGACAAGAAAAAACTAAAGAAGTTCATCATCTCCAAACCACTGTTATATGAAATGTTAAAGAGACTTATTTAAGAAAAAGATCAAAACTATGAACAATAAAATGGCAAAAAAAATACATATCAACAATTGAATCTAAAAACAAACCAAGCAAACAAGAACAGAGACAGAATCATGGACACATAGAGCATTTTGATGATTCCCCCAGATGTGAGGGGCATGTGGGAGAATGGGTGAAGAGGTGAGGGGATTAAGAAGTACAAAGAGGTAATCACAGTATGGCCATGGGGATGTAAAGGGCAGTATAGGAAATAGAGTAACCAAAGAATTTATACACATGACCCTTGGACATGAAGAATGTGGAGGGATTGCTTAAGGGATTGTGAGTTATTGGTTAGAGAGGGGGAAAGGAACAAATTCAAGATAATTGAAATAGCATAATCAATAAAATATAATTAAAAAAGAATCAATGAGTGCATAAATAAGTGGAACAACATAGCGATGTTTCTCCTCTCTCTCTCTCTGACTCTTGTTCTCTCCCTCTCACCTTCCACCCCATTCTCTCTTTAAAATCAATAAAAATTACTTTAAAAAACTGCTAAATTAATTTTATATACCTGGCCCACTTGCCAGTAGCACCTATATTTGTAAGTTCATGGGCTTTTAATAATGGAGTTTACAGAAGAAATAAGATGAGCCAGAGGAACTAACTGTATTAGTCGAACATAAAGAGATGGTAAGTAAAATTTTAGAGTAACTAAGAAAGAAATAAGCAACTTTGCACTAGAGGATAAATGGGATAAAATTAAACTATATTTGATATAATTATACTAATGTCCTAATTAAGGATCAGTCATAAATATTAAAACTAAAAATATTAGATGAATGGTATGTATATTAGATCATAAACTCATATTAATATTACTTAGGATATATAAACACAAGTTTTATGATATTTATAATTTCATGTCATTGTTTTGAATTTTCTATAAAAAGCCCAGTAAAGGTTTGATAGACCTCCCAAAATCCTTTGATGGCAATAGTATAAAAAACATGATTAATGTTATAGTCTACCATTAAGAACCTATTTTGATTTTAGCAAAAATCAAAAGTCTTTAAAGCATGAGATGATAAAATAATTATCAAAGTACAGTCAAAGATGTCAGAAATAATATTTTCCCAGCCTGTGATGAATCTTAAAATTCAGGTTATACAAATATCAAAGATCACATTCCAAACATTCTGTGACCCTTTTACTATTAAATGTAGTTTTACTATTGCTAAATTTGTACAAATTATTTACTTTTTTAACTCATATGGTATCCAGATACAGGGGATTATCACATTTGAATATTGTAGCCAAAAAGTCCTTTACATACTAGCAATTACATAATACAGAAGAAATGATTAGGAGGAAAATTCACCTCCAGTCATGAACCAATTTCCACTAAAAATACATGGGATGCAATTACTCTCTGCGACCAGGTCTGAAAAGAACCGACAGCTAGACATTAGTGCTGTAATTGTAGTCCAGAATCTTTCAATGAAGAGGGTTGATTAAGTTCCTTTAAATTAGAGGTGTTCAAACAGTGAAATAGCCTTTATTCATTTATTGCCATAGGGATCAGTGCACATGGGAAAAGAAATTATCTGAAATCTAGATTAGACATTCAGTACCCAAATTAAATCTATACCAAATTCAACAAACCAGTTGCTTGACTGATACTGTGCAAACACCCCAGAAAATAAATCTAAGTTTTAGGCTCACGGTGCCAGAGCCTGAAGTTTTAATCTGGTGTGCTGTGGAAGAATACATTCAGTATCTGATTTGAGCAACTAAGATTATTTTATTAGGATGTTCTCTTTTTTGATATTGAAAATACTGAAAATTTTTCAGACAGTTATTTAATCAATGTGTATGCTGTAATATGGAAACTCATTTTATGCTTTTAATTTTTATTACAAATACTTTTTAAATTTGATTTTATCCTAGGTTTATTGAGATAAATTAATTAAATAATGAAATTTAATCAATTCGTGTGTATAGATTAAGTATTTTGACATTCAGCGATAGCTCTGTAACTACTCCATGATCAAGATACAAACATTTACATCCTTCCAAAAATCTCCCTCATTCTGAGGGGTCTGTCAGTTGAATTTTTCAACTGTTCAATGATTTTTTTTTCGTACTTACTGGATTTTTAAAGTTTTTTAAACACAGTCGGGCAAAAGTAGGTATACAGTTGTGAGTAAGTAAAACACAGTTTATTCTTGTATTCTTATTACTTATTAGTTATTGTATTATTTTTCATATGAACAACTGTGAACCTACTTTTGCCTCATGCTGTATAGTCTGTATACAAACACTTAATCGGATATGTGAATTGCAAATATTTTCCCCACTCTGTTGCTTATATTTTCATTTGTTTGTGTCTTTGGAAGAGCAAAAGTGTTAATTTTGATGAAGTTTATTATGTCCCTTTTTTTCTTATATAATTCATGTTATTTGTACCTACTCAATTAATCTTTGCCTAACACAAGCTAACAACTATTTTCCTATATTTTTAATAGAAATATAACTTTAGTTTTGGGGATTAGGTCAATATAGTCTGATGTAAATTTCATCATTATTATTTTTTTAATACAGATATCCAGTTTTTCAGTGCCTTGTGTTGAAAAGTCTATGTTTTGATCCATTAATTATATTAGTTGTTGCAAACAATAACCAAATAAATGCTTGTCTATTTCTTAATTGTTTTATTTCCATATATATTTATACATATATATGGCTGTATTATGTCAATGAAATATTGTCTTGACTATCCTAACTTAGACTAAAAATAAGATCTTCCAGATTGTCTGTCTTGATCTTCATTTTATTTTTGACATTATAGATTTTTTGTTTTTCATATAAATTTCAGAGAATTTCTATGTATTTATTTAAAATGTGTGCTAGGATTTTGATTGCAACTGCTTTGTATTTGCAGGTGAGTTTGAAAAAAATTGTAATCTTACTTATTGAGTCTTTGAACTTGTAAATACAGTAAGGATTGCCAATATTTTAGGCATGTGTTGATTTGCATCAACAATGTTTTATAATTTACAGTGTAGACTTCTTTCATATCTTCTGTTAAATTTATTCCTGAGTGTAATTTTGAAATTTAAAGTGTTTAATAACAAATTTTATCGAAAAATCAGATCTGACTTAAACTCATTAGGTTACAAGGCAGACATAAAATGATGTGAGATCATTTAGAGTATTTATTTACCCTATGTAGCATGAATATATTTTTTGCTACAAAAGTTTTAATTAATTTTATTACATTACTGAGGATGCAGTTTAATTTATAATCTATCGTAGTTTTACCTTACTAAATTGTACAAAACTGAGGATTTTGAAACACATCTGATCTCAAGAGAATTGGATGGATTAGACAGTATGGAAGACTACCACAAAATGAAATTAAATGGTGTTTTGTAAGATTGCTTAAACATGACACTAAAGCTACACATCATAAAGAAAAATACTGATATATTTGACTCTATTAAAATTAACATTGAACACAATTAAAGAGCATAACTTAAGTGAAAAATAAGTTGAGGTATATATAAGAAGACATTTCCAAGTTATTCACCCAATAATGAATTAGTATCTAGAATATATAAACAATTTTTGCAAATCAATATACAAAGGACTGCAAAAGTGAAGATGGCAAATGAAATGGACTTACAAAAGATGAGTCTAGAAGAGAAAATACATCAATAGCTGTTCATCCTCACTGGGAATCTAAAAATTATAATTAAAATATCAGTAAGAAAACATTTCTAGAAAAAAGAAAGCCCCATTCTCTCATTGTGGGCATGCAAGTACCTTAGAAACAGATTAGAAATCTCTACTAATTTTTATATGTGATTTACTATGAATAGCAATAAATTATTTAAGCATGCATGTTGTAGAAGCTGCTTTATTATCTGTATAATAATTCACAATAAAATAGAACATGATAAATTATTTAGAGTGTAATAACTTAACTTTAACTTTAACATAACTTTTGGATGGTAAATTAACATTAGAAGTGTTTTAATTATTGTTATCAAAATGTGTTCCAAAAAGATTGTATTTCAGTATGATATATGTAAGAAATACTTTCTATGGATGATGAAGGTATGTATGGTTGATATTAAACATTTAAGTAGCTATGCTGACTTCACATAAATGAGGCAAATATGAGGGCTGTCCAGAAGGCATGCATCCATGTAATATGAAAATTAGAGACATTTATTTAAGAAGATACAATGATGCCTTAGTCCTCTTCAAAGTAGGAACCTCAGGATCTCACACAGTTCTCCCAATCGCCATCAGCTGCCCCATTGTATTTTCTTAAATCTCATCAATGGTCTGAAATCTCTTCCCTACAAAGGTGATTTTAGTTTTGCAAAAAGCCAGAATTCTCAGGCTGTCAAATCTGGCCTGTGGTGGGGCCAAGTCACCTGGATGATTTGACGTTTTGCCAAAAAACTCTGCAAGAGATGTGATGCCTGAGTGGGTGTGTTTTTGTGATGACGCTGCCAATCACCAGTTGCCCATACCTGTGGCCTTCTGAATCATATGAATAGTTTCTGTGGAGGGATGTCCAAGATTAATGCAAAATTTGATGCATATTCATTTTTCTACTCATTTAATCATTTTGAATGTGAAGGCTACACTGTACACATGTTCACTCAACGGTATCTAATGCCCCCACTGACTAGTACTGTGAAGTCATCATTGTTAATGCATTCACATTCCAGTTCACTTTTCTTGGCTGCCAGGTTACAATGATGTTAGGCAAACCATTCTCATTATATTAACAATGGCTGGATTTTTCTGGACAGACCTCATATATCTAGCCATCCAAACACATCTGGATGTGTAGCCCACATCATTATATAGTAATCTATCCCTCCATTTAATAGTAAACTGTTTCTACTAGCCAAAAAGAGCAACATTCTATTCTTCTCTCAGTATATTGTTGCGTCAACTTCAGACTTACCTTGTCCTACAAGCTTCATTTCAGAATATCCAAGATTAGGTAATGGTGTTGTAGAGCTTACTGCAATCGGTGGGTTTTACATGATTGCACCAGTAATAAATATGTGGGTTTATTAAAACTAACCAAACAAAATTAAACAAAAGTTGTAAATAAACAGAATGTTAAGATTTTTTTAGATTAATAGGAATATATGCTGTTTTTCATTATGTAATTCTGATCTTTTTTTCTACATGTATAATATTTCAAAGTTAAAACTCCAAACTCTTTTTTTCCAGTTTCTGTTTCCAAATGGATGAATCTTGGAAGTTATGAAGTTATTCTCATAACTAGAAAAAGTTGAACAGACTGAAAAAGCAACAACAGTTCTTCTTGGAACTGTAAGAGAGTAGAAGACAGAGAAAAATGCTGCCCCCAAAATTAGAGAGGCAGAGTACAGGGATTCATGGTTTACCTGAGCAGATAATCATGAACAGAAACCTGTGAGAGAGCAAGTGCAGGGTAAGAAACCCTGAATTGTAGTTGACAAATTGATGGAGGTTCAGTATAGACAAGCATGGAAGTTGAAAACTACAGGAAGACCTAGTCATAGCAGAGAGTCCCATAATATTGTGAGTTTTAGCTACAGGAGATCCATGGGGTTCCCATAGTTTGTATCAGAGAAAAATATTCCTTGGCAAGGGAACTTTTGGCAAAGGAGCACAAAGGGAACCATTCTGAAAAATGACAGAGAATGAATTTCTTCCTAAGAAGGCTTAATTGGAAGGGAAACTAGTTAACCAGAACCTAACTTGCTGGAATCTTATTAGAGCCAAATTGACCTGGGGGAAGAAAAATGACCAGTTCTAGCTATTCTAGTATTCTTGTGCCACATAAAGCCAGAAAAAAATAAAAATAAAAACTCAGAAACTCTTGTGAAGCTCATAGTTTAAAGGCATGAGTTCACTAGAAGACAGACCTAATCATAGAACTACACAACATTTCTTCCTACCCTACAACTCATCATCCTGTTACTAAAGGCCTATTAATAACAGTTCATTTTACCTGGTACCTTATGTCTGATTAGAGAAGAAAAACTTATAAGCCATACCAAAAGCAGAAGACATAATTTGAAGACAAAGAGCAAGCACCGTAACGAGTTATGCCAAGGATACTAAAATTATTAGACTTGGAATTTAAAATAACTATGATTAATACATTAACACATTGACTCTCTACCTTTTTCATTTCATGGCACAGATAAACTAATTACTAAAATTCTATAGCACACAAAAATAAACTATTTTTTGTCAATCTGACAAAAGATAGGTATAATTTTGATTCATTTACACTGGATATCCATTGTTTTGTTGGCTGTTGTCATTTTTTATTTGACAGTCTAAGAGAATAAAGGTCAGTACCATTGACTAGATAGTCTGGTTTTGTATGCTTTAAAGATTTTTGTTTTACATCAGTTGAAAATCGCTGTGCTAACAGATTTAATGGATAAAGTAGACAATGTGTAAAAACAGACAGGCAAGGTAAGCAGAAAAAAGGAAATCCAAAGATAGAACAAAAAGGAAATGACAGAGGTCAAAAACTCTGTAACAGAAATGAAAGAGTGCCTTTGATGGGCATATTAATGGACTGGAAAAGGTTGAAGAAAGTTTCTTAACTAGAGAACACACTGATAGAACACATGAAAGGCAAAGAGAATAAAGGCTAAAAATGAAACCAGGAAAGAAGTCCAAAGATTGTGAGACAACGAGAAAAGTTTTAACAAACACGTAATGAGAATACCAGAAGAAGAATGAGAGGGGAAAAAAATGTTTGAGACAATAATTACTGAAATTTTACCAGTTAATGTCAGACACCCAACCACAGATGAAGAAATCTCCGAGAACACAAAACTGAATAAATGCTAAGAAAACTACATCTAGGAATATCCTTTTCAAACTACAAAAAAATCAAAGATAAAGGAAAATCTTGAAAGAAGCTGGGGAGGGGCAACTTACTTATAGAGAAATGAAGATAAGAATTATGTATAACAACTTCACAGAAGCTATTCAAATAAGAGAGTGCAGTAAATTATTAAAATATTGAGAGGAAAAATAGGAACACAATCTTAGAATTCTATAACCTGCAAAATATTATATATAAAAGTGAAGAAGAAATAAACTTTCATAGACAAACATTTGAGGAAATTTGTTATCCGTAGATGTGCTTTGAGAGAAATGTTAAAACAACTTCTTTAAAGAGAAGGAAAATAATATAATTTAAAAATTTGGTTCTACATAAAGAAAAAAGGAGCATCAAAGAGAGGTAAGTAAAAAAAAACCTTTCAAAACAATACCAATAAATGTATTTGCTTATATATTCTTATGTATATATCTTATGAATGATATATACTATGTAAATATGTGATTGTGGTATATAATATGAATATTGTATTATATATTAATAAATAATATATAGTAATTATCCTCTATTATATATGTAGCTATATGTGCTTATGTGTGCTGTAATAAATGACAGCATTGATGCAAGAGATGGAAAGAAGAAATTAAGATTATTTTGTTATAAGGTAAAATTACTACTACCTGTGAAGAAGTATAGTGTTATCTGAAAATGAATTAACATCCAGAAATCAGTTGCATTTTTATATGCAAATAATGAACTAACTGAAAGAAAAATTAAGAAAACAATCACATTCATAATTGTTTCAAAAAGAATAAAATACCTAGAATTAAACCTAACCAAGGATGTGAAAGACCTGTACATGGAAGATTATAAGACACTGAGGAAAGAAATTGGAGAAGATACAAATAAGTAGAAACACACACCATGTTCATGGAGTAACATCACTGAAGTGTCCATACTACGCAAAGCAATCTACACACTCAACACAATTCCAGTCAAGATTCAAATGATGCATTTCACAGAACTAGAACAAATATTTAAAAAATTTTTATGGACTCACAACATGCCCCACAAAACAATAGCGATTTTGAAAAAGAAGAACAAAGTTAGAGTAATCACGCTACTTAATATCAACTATACTTTAAGGCCATAGTAGTAATCAAAACATCAGGGAGCCAGAGCAAAAACAGAAACATAAGTCAATGGAACGGAATAAAGAGCCATGAAATAAACCCACACCTTTGTAATTAATTAATATTCAACAGAGGAGACAAGCACATACAATGGGCTAAATATAATTTATACAATATATGGTGTTGGGAAAAATTGGACAGATACCAACAGGAAAATGAAACAAGACCACCCTCTTACAACACACACAAGAATAAATTTAAAATGGATCAAAGACTTAAGTGTTAGACACGAAACCATACATGGACAAAGCCAAAGGGGGTGAGTTGGAGGGTGGGAGGTGGGGATGGGTGGGGCAGGAGGGGAGTGGTGGGGTGTAAATGGGGACAAATGTACTTGAACAACAATTTAAAAAGTCCTACAAGAAAATATAAGCAGCAAAATATTGGACATTGCTCATAGCCATTCTTTTTCAGATATATCTCTCCAAGCAAGGGAAACAAGAAAAAAAATTAAACAAATGGCATTACATCAAACTAAAAAGTTTTTGCACAGAAAAGGAAATTATCAACAAAATAAAAAGACAACCCACAGAGTGGGAGAACATATTTGCTGATACATCTCATAAGGGATTAATACCCAAAATTTATGAAATACTTACAAACTCAACACCAAAGAAACAAACAACCCAATTAAAAAATGAGCAAATGATCTAAATAGTTCTCCAAAGACAGCATACTGATGGTGAGTAGACATGTGAAAAGATGCTCAACATCACTAACCATCAGAGAGATGCACATTAAAACCACAATGAGATACCATCTCACACCTGTCAGAATGGCCATCATTAAAAAATCAACAAACAAGTGCTGGCAAGTATGTGGAGAAACGGGAACCCTTTTGCACTGCTGGTGGGAATGCAGATTGGTGCAGCCACTGTGGAAAGCAGTATGGAAATACCTCCAAAATTAAAAAATGGAACTTCTTTTTGATCCAGTGGTCCCAATTCTGGGAATATATCTGAAGGAATCCAACATTACAGCATTATCTGCAATCACCAATATATATGAGAACATCTCAAGTGTCCATCAATAGATGAGTGAATAAAATAACTATGGGACGTTTACGCAATAGAATACTATTTTGCTATAGTAATGATGAAAATTTTACCCTTTGCAACATATGGATGGACTTGCAGAACATTTTGTTAAGTGAAATAAGCCAGTCAGAGAAAGACAAATATCATATGATTTCACTTATATGTGGAATTTAATGGATATACTAAAGTAACAAAACAGAGATAAACTCATAGATGAACAGCAGATGACAGCTAGTTGGTGGGAAGTCAGGGGTGGAGGGACTGAGCAAAAAGGGAAAAGGACTCATGGACATGAACAACAGTGCGGTGATTTCTGGGGATAGGAGGTTATGAAGGGATTAAATGGTAATGGGAAAAATACAATAAAGATTAAATAAAAATAAATAAAAAATAAATAAACATATAAATGAGGACAGTAAAGAGGCAAAAAAGGTGAATTGAATTAGTTGTAAATGCATATTGCAAACTCTGGGGAAACCACTATATTTTTAAAGAAGCGATATGCTAAGAAAGGATGGAAAATTTAATCACATAAAGTACTCGGTCAATACCAGAAAATTCAGAAAAAAAGTGGAAAATAAAATGGAAATAAAAACAAAGAACAAATCATAAAAAGTAATAAGTATGGTATAATATTAATCCAACTATTTCGATAATTACTTTGATTGTCAATGGTCTATTGCAGTAACTAAAAGATAGAAATTATCAGAGTGTATCAAAACATAGGAACCCACTACATGTTGCCTATAAGAAACCCATTTTATATGTAAATACACATAGATTAAAAGGAATATGTAGAGAAAAATATGCACTATAAACACTAATCAATATAAATCAAGAATAGCTACATCAATTTTAGACAGACAAACTTCAAAGCAACAAAGTTATCAGGGAGAAAGAAAAGGTGTTAAATAATAATAAAGGGATCAGCTATCTAAGAAACATAACAATGGCTGACCTGTGTAAGCCTATCAACAGTATATAAACTACATGAAGGCAAAAGTAATAGAATTGTGAAGAGAACCAGCTGCACCCACTGTTAGAGTTGGTGAGTTCAATCCTCCTCTATGGTAAAAGGAGAGCATGAACAGGAAGGAGTCAGTAAGAACAAAGTTGAATTGAATGACACCGTCAATCAACTGGTGGTTGACATCTATAAACTGTCTCATCCAATGACAGCTGAATGAATACACATTCTCCTGAATCTGAATCTGTCATGGCATATTCACTAGATAGACCATATTTTGCCTCTCAAACCACAATAGAATTAAAGTGTAAATCAATAATAACAAGATAAATGGAAAACCATAAAGTGCATGAAGATTAAATGGCACATATCTAAACAATATATAAGTGAAAGAAGATATCTCAAAAGAAATTTAAAAATACATTTGAACTAAGTTAAAATGAAAACACAACTTTCAAATTTGGTGGAATGAATCAAAAGCAGTGCTTATAGGCAACTTTATACCAGTGAATACATATATTAGAAAAGAAGAGAGAGGGAAAAGATGGTGGCCAAGTAGGCAGAAGCTGTCCCCCAGCTTGCTCTTGCCCCCAGCTGAGATTGTTGGCTGATCTTCCTACAAATAACCCTAACAATCAATGGAATCTTAGCTGATATGAAGTGTGAAGCCAACAAGCACAGAAGACACTTCACAACTGGCGGTAAAGAGATTTTATAAGTGGAAGGGGAAATAAAACATGTGTGACACCTGCAGCAGCAGAGAGACTAGTCAGAAATTTCAGCGTTGTGGTTCCGACCCCTCCCAGGGCAGGGAAACCCCAGACCCAGGCTAGAAGTGACTTGGGAGGACAAATGAAATTGGAGAGGTCCAAGCTACACATTTACAGCAAGCAGAATGTTTATAGCTGCAGTGCCAAATGCCAACTGGGAGAGTGCCAGTGTGAGAGACAGGGATTCTATCTCCCAAAAGGATTAGGGGTTGCCCTGGGTTGGGTGGAGGCAAGCTGCAGACAGCCATGACTGTGAAAGACTTTTGGCTTTTTGGAGAGGTGGTGTGTGTGAAAAACCAGACAGCAACTTGTACTGCAGTGGGTGTGTCACAGAGAGACTTTTTAAAAGGGGAGCTGAAGCGTGTTTGTGCAGCTACCCTGTCAGCAAAGGAACAGGATTGAAAGCACAGTTTGCTCCCACTGAATCTAACTGGGTAGGGAGATCAGAAGGAATAAGGAATGTTGCGCAGCAAAGGGAATTCTCAGCCCCAGCCTGGTGCAGTCAGCAAGCTGAAGGCTACACAAAACAGAGATTTGAGACTGTGTCTACTGAAAGGGCAGTGGCCTGAGGATTAGACAAGCAAGAGTTGAGCATCTGAGATTATTTACAGCCAGGCAGAGATCTGTTTCCCAGCAGAGTTCAAACCTCTGGGAAAGGAAGGACATACCCAGCCCCACAACAAAGGCAGTCCTGTGAGGGAAGTTCATAGGCCTAAGTTTAGGCCTACCTAAAGAAGATAGAAAAATCTCAAATAAACAACCTAACCCTACATCTGAAAGAACTAGAGGAACAACAAGGAAAATCACAGGCCAATATCTCTGATGAACATAGATAAAACCCACAATAAAAGATTGGCAATATGGATCCAGCAATACATTAAACAGATCATACAACACGATCAAGTGGGATTTATACCAGGGAAGCTAGGATAGTATAACGTTCACAAATCAATAAACATAATACATCACATAAACAAAATGAAAGCCAGAAATCACATGAGTAAATCAATAGATGCTGAAAAAGCATTTGACAAATTCCAACACTCACGTATAATATAAACTAGCAGTAAAACTGGAAAAAAGAACTTCCTCAACTTAATAAAAAATATCTACACAAAACCTACAGTTAACATCATAGTTAATGATGAAAAACTTGAAGTTTTCCCACTAAGATTAGGTAAAACACAAAGCTGTCCTCTCTCACCATTCTTTTCCAGCTTCATTCTAGATGTTAAAACTAATGCAATAGATAAGAAAAGGACATAAAAAATATACATATTGAGAAGAAAGAAATAAAACTTCTGTTGCTCATAGATGACATGATTATTTATGCACAAGTTCCAAAAGAATAGACAAAAAGTTTCCTGGAGATAATAAGCAACTCTAGTGAGGTTGCAAAATACAAGATTAATTATATAAAAGTCAATTGCTTTACTATAAACCAGCAATGAGCAAGTGGAGTTTTCAATTGTAATATATATACATACACACACAGATTATATATATATATATATATATATATATATATATATATATATATATAACTTACATTAGCATCCTCATAAATGAAATTTATACTTATATATATATAAATCTAACAAAAATGTATAAGATAAATATGAACAAAGCTATAAAACTCTAATGAACAAAATTAAAGAACTAAGTAATGTACATATATTCCATGTTTAGACAATCTGAATAGACATTTAAATATTGGACAGGAAATATTCTAGATAGGAAAACAAAATTGTGAAGATATCACTTCTTCCCAAATTGATGTATAGATTCAATGAAATACCAGTCAAAATCCCAGCAAGTTACTTTAAAATATCCATAACATATCATAAAGTTTGTATGAGGAGTGAAGAGATTTGGAAAAGCCAATAGAATATGGAAAGGAGGAACAAAGTAGCGGGCCTGACACTATGTACTTCAGGACTTAATATAAAGCTACAGCGATCAAGATAATATAGTGTTAAAAAGTAAACAAAAACTAATGGAGTAGAACAGAGAGTACAGAAATAAACGTACATAAACACAGCCCACTGACCTTACACAATACAATTGAGCAAAAATAGTTTCCTCAACAAATGGTACTTGAATAACTGGCCATCCATAGATAAACATAAATCTAGCCACAGATGTTATGCCTTCAAAAAATAAGTCAAAATAAGTTACAGATCTAAATATAAAATGCAAAACTATAGAAAAATTGAGTAGATAGCACAGGATAAACATAGATGAACTTGAGTATGGCAATATACTTTTGATACAATATCAAAAGCATAATCTATGAAACAAATAAATGGAAAAGTGTACTTTATTAAAAGTAAGAACTTCTGTTCTGCAAAACACAGTGTCTAGAGAGCAAGACAAACCACAGACTGGGAGAAAGGGTTGTAAAAGACACATTTGATCAAGAACTGTTATTCAAAACACAAAAAATAACTCAATTTCAACACTGAAAAGACATACAATGTGATTTTAAAATCACCTTAAGACCTTAAAAGACACCTCATTGAAGAAGATATAAAAATGGCAAATAATTTTAGGAACAGATGCTCCATATATTATGTCATCAGAGAAATGCAAATTGAAACAAGATACTACTACACACCTGTCAGAATGGCCCATATCCAGAACACCAACATTATCACATACTGGTAAAATATGGAGCAATAAAAACAATTAGACATTGCTGATGGGCACTTAGGTTGCTAATGAGTGGATCAAAAAACTATGGTACATTTACACAATGGAATTCTAGGCAGCAGAGAGAAAGAAGGAGCTCCTACCCTTTGTGACATCATGGATGGAACTGGAGAGCATTATGCTAAGTGTAATAAGCCAGGCAGTGAGGGACAAATACCATATGATCTCACCTTTAACAGGACCATAATCAACAAAAGAAAAAAAAGCAAACAAAATGTAACCAGAGACATTGAAGTTAAGAACAATCTAACAATAGCCAGAGGGGAGGGGGAGGATACAGTGGGGAGAAGGGTTTTCAGGAACTACTATAAAGGACACATGGACAAAACCAAAGGGGAGGGTGGAAGCAAGAGAGGGAGGTGAGTTTGGCTGGGGTGGGGTAGAGGGGTGGGGAGAAAATTCAGACAACTGTAATTGAACAGCTATAAAATAATTTTTAAAAAATTAGACATTGCTGGTATAAAAGTAAAATGATACAGTCACTTCAGAAAACATTTTGATGGTTTCTTACAAAACTAAACATAATATTGTCATAGAATACAGCAATTTTTCTCTTAGTATTTATCCAAATGAGCTAAACACATATATGTTCTTATAAAAGCCTGTACAGCAGTATGTATATGAGCTTCATTTACATTTGTGAAAACTTTGAAGAAACTAATATGCCCTTCAACAGGTAAATGGATAAACTGTTATAAATCCAAACCATGGAATATTATTCAGTGATAAAAACAAATGATCTATCAAAACCATGAAAAGGCATCAAGGAAACTCAAATGCATATTGCTTAGTGAAAGAAGTCAGTCTGAAAAAACTACATTTTGTATAATTCCAATTCTATGACATTCTGAAAAACTGTGCAGACAATACAAACATCAGTGGTTACCAGAATGAAGGAGGAATAGGTGAAACAGGGTTTTTAGGATAGTAAAAATATTCTATTATGAAACATAATGACAGATACATGTCATTATTTGTTTATCAAAACCCATAGAATACACAACACAAAGAGTGATCCATAATGGAAACTATGGACTTCAGGTGATTATGAGGTATCAGCACAAATGTGCCGTTTTTTCAGGAAATGTTAAAACTGGGGACTGTGCATATGTGGCATATGGGATACACGGAGAATCACTACACTTTTTCCTAAATTGGCTGTCAACTTAAAACCACTCTAAAAATAAAGTCAATGGAAATATTTTAAAAATAATACAAACAAAGTATGTTGAATAACTACCACTCATCTAATGATGGTTAAAACTATGAATGAGGCTCCTAAATCACTGAACTATTTAAAACACTGTTGTAAAAATAATTTATGTTACCATTTAAATCAATGAGTTTGAAGAGTTGCACTGCATTTAAAATACAAAGAACTTAAAATGGCACGGTGGGATTTCTGTGGTCCTCCTTTCACAGTACAACATTTCCATTCCACACGTGTCTATGCTGTGCATTTCTTCAGGGATGGGGGATGTGGCTTTTCAGCGGGAGATAATGAATCTGCAAAAAAATGTTTTTGTTATTCTAACAGGAAATACAACACCAGCTTTTAAAGGCCTTCAAATCTTAATCTATCAAGGATATGACATCTTTAACAATTCATTGCTGTTCTTAGACAAAATCTTTTTCTTTCTATTCTGGGAGAAATGGGTCTCAAGGTCTTTTTGTAAGAGAAGGTTGAAATATTACTCTTAGATCCTGCCTTGTCAACTCTCACTATATTCCACTGAAGTTCTTAGAAATGCAAGATTGTCTAAGATCTAAGGACAAAACAGAGGAATTTTATTCCCACATTTTCCAACTCACCAGCTCTTTCATGTATTTAAAGGGCATCCAACATTCACTGACAGCTTTGTTGTCTGACCTCCACAAGAGTGTATTCGCTCAGGATACTTGAGAGGTCTAACACCAGTCTCTGATTTTCACAAGTGCCGTAGAGGAAACATGAATATATGGCTATCATAGAAATTTTCTTCATTCTTGTTACCTCCAGAAAAGCCTGCAAGGGTTAAACACGAGTGGAACTGTTTAGTCAATAGAAAAGGGTTTGAGTTACCCTTCCCAGAGACTGGTTAGAACTATATAAATACCTCAATTTATTGCCTTTATACCCATACTGTCCCTTTGTCTTTAAGCTCCAGTCCAAGGGCATTTGAAAATATGTATGGGCATTTTTCATGGTCCCAAGAACAAGGAAAATTACTACATTGAAAAACAATAACGTGTGGGTTTACTAGAATGTCCCAGTGCCCCCAGTGAGAAACACCACTGAGCAGACCTGTTAGGAGTTGTGATCTTCACAGGCTAGAAAAGTACATATGATGATCATATATTAAAAACATGAATTTTATAGTTCTTCAATTTCCCTCTAGGCCTCAATAAAGTTTATGTGTGTAGGTGTCATACTGAGATTCATTATTCTTCATATTATTTACTCTGGCATAACAGACAAGTTTTAGAAAAATTAAATAATTATTTATGATTATAAATCTTTGTTCACTGTTTCTTTTGCTCTGCAGAAGCTTTTTAGTTTGATGTAGTCTCACAAGTTTATTTTTGATTTTGTTGCATTTGTTCTAGGTGTTATACCCCCAAAATCTTCACCAACACCCATCTTAAGGAGATTTTTTTCCCTGTGTTTTCTCCTTAGAGTTTTGTAATTTTGTTATGAGTGGGAAGAGAGAGACTCAAGTCAGGAGGCCTCCCTTTCCAGCCTCAGTTCTTGTCTTACTCGCAACAAAATAATTCAAGCAAGAGAGAAACACTTACAGTGGAAATGAAATAGCAAGTTTATTTATGAAATACAAACAGAACGCTGAAAGCAGGCACCTGGCTAGTCTAATGTCCCCACACATACGAGAAATAAAGTTATTAGTAAGTTCATTAGTGTTTGTTCTATACCCTTGAGCCAAGGCTATAAATGGGTACTTAGCTAATCTGAGTACGCCAACCGTTGTGGTTCAGAGGTTATACACCTCAGCTGGCTTTTAGGTTTTCCCCCCTTCCCCAATGGGACTAATGCACAGCTACAAAATCTTTCTTTCTCAGTTAGTAAAAGCTGTTAGTCTTAGAAAATTTGTTATAGAAGCTTTCTCCCCCTGCCCCATAGAATCTCAAGGGCTGTTCCCCCATCCTGTGTGTTTCCTGCTTGTGACATTCATATGATCTCACCTATAAGTGGAACCTAATCAACAAAACAAACAAATGAGCAAAATAGAACCAGAGACTTGGAAATAAAGAACCAACTGACATTTACCAGAGAAGAGAGGTGAGGTGGATAACAGGGGAAAGAAGGGGAAGGGGCAAGCAAAAGAACACAAATAGAGGACTAATGGGCACAGACAATGGGGGGATTGACTGTGGGATGGGGAGTACAGAGTAGGGGTGAGCAATGGGGGAAAAGACAGGAGAACTGTAACCAAACAACAATAAATATAAGCAAACAAATTAATTAATTTAAAAAGTCTTTAACAAAATTAAAAAAAAAACTACATTATCTGCCTGCTTAAAATTCTTTATAAATGTTTAAGTAAAAAAAAAATTGGTCTTCAAAAACTTGCTGTCTTAAGCTTAAAATTTACTCCAGGATTTCTTAGCCAGAGAGGGTACATTTATAAATAACTTTTTATTAATGAACCATTAATAAAAACAATAATCATTGAAAGAAGAGGTGTTGGCACAAACAGAAAAAACTAGTTAAGAACAAGTTAAAAAACTAGTTAAAACTTTGCATCATATAAGGGGGAGTTGGAGAGATGCCATTATTATTGCTCTGAATTGAAAAGATAAAAACACGGGAGTTGCTGATAAAGATTCAGTGATCAGCACATATATCCAGATACCATCTTAACTTGTATTTATATTTAAAAGTAACTCAATGTTAGTTCTTAATTATTAGAAAAATCAGCAGAGAATTGCTTATCAGGCATAAGTCTTTATGTTTTAGATTTCAACAATGTGGGGCCTGAAACTTAAAGTAGAATTCATATTTAAAAATATTTTGACCATAAGAACATTTCTCTGCATAAATATTGCCATTGTGTCTTTTATTTAAACAATATTTATAAAGTGCCTTTTGCCAGGTGCTGCTCTAGGACATTGGAATCTATTCACCAGTTAAGAAAAAAAATATCATTGTCTTCTGCCCTTAAAGATGATGCATTCTAGTTTGTGAGGCTGCAACACAAACTAACATAAAATATAAGATATACAAAGTATGATAAATACGTTTAAAATGAGAAGTTTGGGGTAAAAGAAATAACAAATGATCACTGGGGAGTGAGAAAGGAGATGTGTTGCGGTATTAATGGTGTCCTCAGGAGAGGCCACCCTGAGACAATGTCTGAGCAATGACTTGAATTAAGATAAAAAATAAACATAGAGAATTTAGAGAAAAGACCCTAAAGTGGAAATATGTTAAGCTTCAAAATCCTCCTTTCCATCCATCTGGAATATTATTTGCACATATGTATGGAATAAGACCTTGGTCTCAAAATGTGTCAACATGATAGTTGGATTAGATATTAAGACTATGACTCCCATAAAGCATCAACCCTCATTATTAATGTTCAGTGTGAAAAGGCTAGAACAAGTGAGTCAGCCATCATCACTTGTGTTTTGACAAGGACTCATAGGTAGACAGAAGAGTGAGAAAGCTTTACAGAAAAAAAAAAGATGTTGATGGCATAAGAAAACTGGGGAGGCAAATAGAAGCAGGGCATCCTACAGTACATGATTGATTATAGGTGCATATTTGGCTTTTTATGGTGGAAAAAATTGGACAATATTGGGAGAGCTATCAGTTATTAATCTGGCTATTTCAGATCTATTACTACAAAAGTTATTGCTCATCTTCCCGAATTGTTACTTGAGATATCTGTATAAACTTATAGAAGTTTGATATATAGCAGGTTAGCTTCCTGAGCTGTTTGTTGTAAATAGAGGGGTTGGTTTCCTGGGAAGTTTGCTGTAAGATGTGGCTCAGAGGTCTACATGTATATACAGTCTGGTCATCACCTGTTTGTATTATCAAACTCTCAATATCAACAAAAAGTTATGCCTTCTGAATCTCTCTTATTTAGAGCTTTGTCACACTATCTGCCTTGAATCACTCAAATCAGTATCATTAAACCTTTTGTGTTGGATTTTAGCATACACACATATGTATCTTCTTGGGAAAACACACATACACACAATTAGTTTTTTTTTTATTCAGTTACAATTGTCTGCATTTTCTCCCCTTCCCTCCACCCCGCCCCAGCCAGTCCCACCTCCCTCCCCCACCTCTACCCTCCCCCTTGATTTTGTCCTTGTGTCCTTTATAGTAGCTCCTATAGACCCCTCTCCCCACTATCTCCTCCCCACTCCCCTGTGGCTATTGTTACAATGTTCTTAATTTCAATGTCTCTGGTTATATTTTGTTTGCTTTTTTCTTTTGTTGATTATGTTCCAGTTAAAGGTGAGATCATATGGTATTTGTCACACAATTAGTTTTGAATGTCATATAATAAAATTATATTACTCACTAACTCTTGTCATTACAGCTATCTGTCCACCCTTGCATATGCACTCATTTTGTTCATGATTTTTAACTCCTAGGTCCATCTACTGTATCCAGTACCACTGTAGTCTTAATTCTTGATGGCTTGGTAGTATAATGTCCATGTATATGATCCTTCCAGAGTCCAGACTCCCAGTACCTTGAATTCCTTTCTGTCAAAAGTTCTTGTACTCCAGCTGTTCTTAGTCACTTACTTACAAATGCATAATTCAGAAATTGTCAGCACTAATTATAACAACCCCTCTATATTTGCAATTTTGTGGATGAAACTCTCTGACCACAACCTTCTGTCATTCTCCCTCATTCTCTCTCATGTTAACTCCCTGATAATTAATATAC
The DNA here is from genome assembly GCF_022682495.2 of Desmodus rotundus. Classification (NCBI taxonomy): domain Eukaryota; kingdom Metazoa; phylum Chordata; class Mammalia; order Chiroptera; family Phyllostomidae; genus Desmodus; species Desmodus rotundus. Next base: position 68,311,719 of record NC_071388.1, on the reverse strand, counting down.
TTCACTATGACCACCAGTCTATTTACCTTGCCACTATTTCAATGTCTCTTACCTCCTATATGTCTGTGGTCACGAATCTAATTTAAACTTCACGGTTTGTAATTATAAAACTTGTCCTTCTGTCATGTCATTAAACTAGACTGGCAAAACAAACTTTTGGCTGAATCTAATTTTTGCCTAATCTATCTGCTCCAGAGACTACAGACTGAAAAAGTTGTGACATTATTTTCCAAATTGGAACATATATGTTTCACAATGGCCCTTCAATATCTTTTTTTTTGATTTATATTTTATCCTTCCAAACATGGAAATTTTTGTCAGTTTCCCTTCTTTCCAATAAATTATATTATTATTAAGTTATTTCTATACTGCTCAAACCATCATTTGAAATACAAGATTCCAGGAAATCAATTTATCACCGATAAAAAAAACCCTATCATTTCAAACTATGTTGCCCCAAATATTATGCTCTATTTCTTTTATTTTGAGATAAAATTCATAGACTGAAGCAATTAATGTCAACGTCTCTATTTCCACTTCATTCCCCCATGCATTAAATCTGGTCCCTATCTCTATGAATACATAAAAAGAGCTTTTGCTACAATTACTAATGAATTCCTCATCAATAAATCCAGTCCCTGGGTTTTGTTCTCATCCTACTTAATCCTCATGTAGTATTTGGCATTACTAAATACATTCTTCTTCAAATTTTCTCTTTCTCTTCAGAAAATTTAATTTCTATGACTTTTTTCTTTGACTATGCTTTTCCTCACATTTAATATATCCTATGTTTCTCTACCTCCTTTAAAGATTTATATTTCTCATGGGTATATTTTGATATTTAGCTCTTCTTACACTGCACATCCTCCCTACCAGGTCATCTTGTTTATTACAAAACCTCTATCATCAGTAGAAAGAAAGTCTCAATATAAGTTCAATAGGGGGCATGGTTTGGCTATACTTATTCACTTTTGTAATTCTACTCGCTGCTTGAATCTGTAAAAAAGTCCATAAATATTTTATTGAATGAGTGATATGTTACTTAAATTAAGTATTATGCTAAGTGAAATAAGCCAGGCAGTGAGGGACAAATACCATATGATCTCACCTTTAACAGGACTATAATCAACAAAAGAAAAAAAACAAACAAAATTTAAGCAGAGACACTGAAATTAAGAACAATCTAACAATAACCAGAGGGGAGGGGGGGGAGGAAGCAATGGGTGGAAAAGTTGTCAGGAACTACTATAAAAGACACATGGACAAAACCAAAGTGGAGGGAAGCAAGGGAGGGAGGTGGGTTTGGCTGGAGTGGGGGTAGTGATGGGAGGAAAATGCAGACAACTGTAATTGAACAATAATAAAATAACTAAAAATAAATTAATTAAAAAATAAAGTAAAATCTCTATGAATTCCATATTAATGGTTCTTGGTATGTACTATGCATATCTAATTATCACCACATCTTCATCTTCAAAAATAACCAGTTAATGGTAAAATTATTTCTCTTAAAAATATTCTTGTACTGTATTCACACATCACCATTTGTTTACATATATTGACATAAAATTTACTTAGTTTACACTTTGCATAAGGCATAGCCTATAGCAGAGAATAGACAAAATTCCTACCTTAATGGAGTTAACAGTGTAATTAAGTAAACAAATTAAACAAGGAAAGATCAAAAAGTTTGAATCTCCATGAGTATCAAAAAATATACAGCACTGATATCATGTATGCAAATGACTTTAATTATTATAAAACTTTTAAGTAAAGATGTAAAGAAAATAATGAAGCTTCTTTTAACTTCCATGTATCTGTGAGATGTAGAGGCAAGTGCAAAAGCCCCAGGGTTGGAGTTTTCCTGTCCATCTAATGAAGGAGAAAGGGGCATGGATCAAGCAATCAAGGATGATATTACAATTTTTTATCTCTATACCTAAAAAAATTGGAATTTTCTTTAATTGATATGGAGCAGAATGTGAAAGAAGTGAGCTCGGGGATGATTATAAAATGCTCAATTTTGAACACATTAAGGGTGATGCATCTACCTATACATACTGATCTTAAAATGCCAGTGAGAGGTTTACACTAGCAATGTTTTGTAAATCCTTAGTAAATATGTAGTATTTACAAGCATTAAACTAAATGATACTACAAGCAAGAGTAAGTGAAGGCATTTAAGAAATGTCCAAGAACAGAGTCCTAGAATCCTTTGAAATGGAGAAGGCACAATAATTAGAAAGAACCAAGAAAAGGGACTGAGACAGAGTACCAGAGAAGTCAGAGAAAAACTGCAAGTGTGGTGATTCAGAAGCCAAGAGACAAAGAATTTGAAGGAATAGAGACTGGAAAATTGAGACAGTTGCTAGTTTGGTCATGTAATATGAAGAATGAGAAATAATCAACTTAATTTTAAATAGTATTATCTTCTACATTTTAGCAAGGCTATATGTTGTCTTTAGCAAAATTATGAGAAACACCTGTCTGTTTATCTTTGATTTTTTTCTAATGATTATTGATAAATAATATCTATAGGTATTAATTTATAAGATGTGTCAACACAGTTATACTCTAATTGTACAGTATTGCATGTACTAGCTGAGAGATAATATTGCTATGCACTGAATGTTTGTGTCTCCAAAATTTGTATGTTGACACCGGATATGTTGGTATTTGGAGATGGGGCCTTTGGGAGGTAAGTAGGTCATGAGGATGAAGCCCTCATGATGGGAATTGACATGAAGAAGTTTGCTTCTTCTCCCTCTCTCCCTGCTGTGTGAGGACAAAAAGAGATGATCTTCAAATCAGGCAAAGTGCCCTCCCCAGGCACCCAACCATTCTGGCACCCTGACCCAGGGCATGTAGCCTCCAGAATTCGAAAAGCAAATGTTTATTGTTTTAGTCATCTGTCTATGATAATCTGTTATAGCCGGATGAACTGAGATGGAAATTGTTGCTGATAACTGGAGCGCTGTTGAAATAAATACCTTAAAATTAAAAAAATAAAATAAAAACCCCTAAATACTGTAGTTTCACATCAATGTGTCCAAGAAGGGAGCTCAGGCATGGAATTTTTGAGAGTTCACAGGGATAAAGTGCTTCAGCCCTCAGTCCTTTTTGCCACAGCTTCTTGACGTCACCTGGTGTTGGCTGTCCTCACGGTTAGCTGCTATTTTCAAATTTGCCTGTTACTTTCTTTTCCATGAATATCTGTTGTTTTTGTTGGTGGTTTACTGATCACAAACCTGTCAGACTGTGTCTTCTTGTCCTTCATTTCTTTCCCACCGATATATCGACACTGCAGATTTTATGGCCATTTGTGGTTTTTTCTCATTTGTTTAAATTTGGGGGTTAATTGTGTGTATTTTCCCACCCAGTTTTATTGAAATTATTGTCCATAGGGTTCTGACTTTGTCATCCAGTTGTTCTTTCTGGAAAACTAAACTTCCATGACCATAAGTCTTGCCAAAAATCTCTCCAATAGAATGACATTTGACTCTGAGCCTTTATTTTACAGGATTAATGTCAGCTTTGGTATCTGAGGACAACTATGTGTACTCAAAGGAGGATTTTAAGTAATTTGGAGTTTCAATTCATAATTAAATTTTAAATCAGGACATTTAAAATCTAGTTTACATATAATGGATTTAAAATTTCCTTAAAAATCTTGTCATTTTAATTAGTAACATAATAATTTTGTATAAAATAAAAACAATTGTTTTCATAGAAAATTGTATTAATGCTACTACTAGAATAATCCATACACTAAATAATCCTTAAATAGTTCCATTTACAATATTAAATAATAAACAGGTTGAACTACATATAGAGAATTTTAGCCCTGGCTAGTGTAGCTCAGTGCATTGAGCGGGGGCTGCAAACCAAAGGGTTGCCAGTTCAGTTCCCTGTCAGGGTAAGTGCCTGGTTTGTGGGCCAGGTCCCCAGTTGGGGGCCACGTGAGAGGCAACCACACATTGATGTTTCTCTCCCTCTCTTTCTCCCTCCTTTACCCTCTCTCTAAAAATAAATAAATAAAATCTTAAAAAAAGAATTTTAGTACATATTGTTAGTACTGTAGGTATTTGATTGAGCAATCTTATATCCAAATAAAACAACCTACCCACTCAAATAATTAATTCTTAAAAATTTTATGGGGGTGATTCATTAATCTTAATATATCTAATGAATTTATAAACAAACTTTATAAAAAATTTTAGATGTACTTTAAATTTAGTTAAATTGTCTGATATATTTCAATTTAAAACTGAAGTATAGATTAAACTATATTTATTCAAATAGAATTAAAATATTTCTCTTTCATAAAGCTACTGTGCCACTTTTCATCAAAATGACAATTGTTTTAATACAAAACATTATTTCTAGTATTAATATATAATTATAAATGAATTTAATTTGCTTTATTTTACCTATCTTAATTATAAATTAGTATGGCATTAAAAAGTAGGTATTCATTAAGGAAAGACACAAATTTGATTAAAAGAGTTTGATTATAGAAACAACAATTTGTGAGGATAAAGTCTCAGGTGGGTCAAGGGTGTGCATTAATCAGAATTGTGACAGTAAGTATCAGAACTTGAGCTAGAATATAACCAGTATGCTCTATTCTGATTAGAAATACAATTTTCTGTAATCATTACTACAGAAGCCATTACTTTGTAGACTATCAAATGAGTTAGGTTCACACTTGGCTCTTGTAAGTTCAGGTTATAATTATACACTAATCTTTCCTCTGATTTAAGTCAAAAGAAATATAGATTGTAGCTATTTATTAATTTATTACTATCTTAAAAGTATGTAATATTTTCTCATGGGTTTTTCTTTCTGAACTTTAGTTTGGTATAATTTACATAAAGTAAAATGCCTCATTTAAAATGCATAATTTGATGAGTTTTGACAAATGTATATACCTGTGGAACCAGAGCCATTACCCAGATATAGAACATTTTCATCACTCACAGAAGTTCCTTCATGCCACTTCACGGCCAGTCTTCTCAGTACCAGAATCAGGCAGAGATTGATCTGCTTTCTGTCATTATACAATTTTAAATTTTATATTTTTTAGATTTTTTGTTCTTCTTCATCACTATCTATGCATACAAAATAAATAATTGTGATTATTTATCTGCTCGTGGGCAATTCCATTTTTTTTACAGTTTCAGGCTATTATAAATAAAGTTGCTATGAGAATTCATGTACAAGTCCTCATGTAGACATTTATTTTTCTTTCTTTTGAGTAAATACATAGGAGTAAGTTATTGGATTACATAGTAGGCACTATTTTGTTGCATAGTAAATGTGTCTCAGACATTATGACCAAATGTTTAAAATTTGTAATTTGTGATAATGGCCCAGCTTCTTAGATGTGGAACCAACATCTGTTATCATTGCTGCAATACATGTGTTGCCATTTAAGTGAGTGATTCCAAAGTGACTTTTGCTGTCTGGATACTTTTACAAACAAAAACATAAAACCTTCATGAAGAAATGGTAAGTCCTCCTGCATAACGTACAAGTTAGGGAAGAAGCTTTTTTACTTATTTCTATATTTTTCTGTAGCTATGGAATTAAACTATAAAATATCTCATTGATTTTCATGTTTCACAAGAGAAGCAAACAGCAAACATCACTTGATAAAATAGTTATTAAATCATGATCTACCAAAATGCAAGCCTCTATCATGAAATAAAATAAAGTCTGAATTACGGAGTATAATTCAGTGTTTATATTACAGTATATCTAAAAACTGAAGCTTCCAGATGTTTCCCTAAAGACAAAAAGGACAGAAAAGTCAGTGGCCTGATATTTGCACCCCATGAAACTCAAAGACCTGAAAGATAAAGGGGGTCCTCTCACAGAGCCTAAACCAGTCCTTCAGGGCAGTGATTGACAAAATCATTCTTTCTCTCAGATATGTGTTGGGAAGATAATGAGGTCACTGGAGAGGGCTAGGCTTGTTACTTAGATTTTATATTAAAAGTTGTGAGAATAGAATTTCCTGGGAGCACTTAATCCTAATACTTAACTAAACTGCAGTCTCCTGCTATTTCACTAATATAACTATTCTGAATTGAATATAGTTATTTAGACATATATAGGCTGGATATTTCTATATAAGTAGGACCAAATGCATTATTAATTTAAATGCCATTTGTCTTGAGCTATCAAACTCTGATGAAGATACCTCCATGTATCACTAAGTAATGGATCCCGGATGTTGAATTTAATGGAGTGAATGGATATGGAATTCCATAGTAGTTCCATGAGATGGTATGCATGTATGTATGTACATGTGAACGGTCAATGAACCAGATATTTAGTGATGAGAAGCATAAAGCTCAGCCATTAGTGTTTTCACCAAATATTTTCAGATCTTGGGAACTTTTAGGATTGAACTTCTCTGACCCTTTATGTTATATGCAACCTATGACTTCCTTGTACAATAAAATATGAGCATTGGGAGGTTCAAGACGGTGGTACAGTAGGTGAAAGCTATACTGAACTCCTCCCAGGACCAAACTGGAATTACAAGTATATTATAGAAAAATCATCTTGAATAAACAAGCACTTAAGGAAGATACAACACCACCACAAGAAGACTGGTAAAAATTACCACAGGTGGAAGCTGATGTTCCAAAGGGACATTTTAGTGGCCTGAGGTTCTCCCTGAGAGTTCGGGGCTCAAACACTGAGCTGGGATCCCCAACCTAGAACACCAGAACTGGTAAAGGAACCCAAAAAACATCTGGCTATGAAGAGCAGCAGGGTTCTGTCTGCCAGGAAGAGATGATGGATAGGGAACCAGAGAGGCGCTTAAAGAGTCAACACATAAAACTTCATTCACAGGCACTTACCCTGGGCTCCAGCAGAGGGAGGGCAGAGTGGAATAGAGTCAGGTGAGGAAAGTCTGGAGCTGGTGCTTCTGGGGTGAGAATTGAAGGCCCAGCTGCCAGGACACTGTGCTCAGTCATTCCCCATAGAGCAGAGGCCAACTTTCTTGGGTGGGGCACTCCCTTTTGTGTGACATCAGCCTGGGAAGAAGCAATAGCCACACCCACAGAAATCCTTCTGCCCCATCCAGTGAAGCTTAAGCCTCCTCACTGCTGAATGCTATTTTAGAGATCAAAGCTAAAAGAAAGTTTTCAGGCAAAGGTAAATCTCTGGGAGCTCTGAGATTTTAACTGAGCCTTTCCCAGGCCAGTGCTGGTAAAAGCTGGACTTGGTCCACAGCTTGGTTCTTTCTGTAAACACCCAGGTCCAGCAGAGCGGGTCACAAGCTGTGGATCACTGACAGCTCCAATCATGTTGCTCAGGGCCAGGCACAGTCAGTGTCTGACAAGGACTGCACCAGAGCCTTTGCAGATCCACCTAACACATAGAAACATACACAAAGAAGCAGCCAAAATGGAAAGACAGAGAAACAGGCCCCAAATGAAATAACAAAAGAATTATCCAGAAAGAGAACTAAATGAAATGGAGGCAAGTAATTCATCTGGTAGAAAGTTTAGAGTGATGCTTATAAAGATACTCAGGAACATAAAAAAAAAAGACATAGAAACCATAAAAAGGACCAATAACAAGTACAGATTGCAATATCTGAAATAAATTATAATCCTTCCCTAATGGAATAAATTATATTCCTTCCCTACTGGATGGAATAAACAGTAGGTTAGATGAAGCAGAAGACTGAATCAATGATTTGTAAGACAAGGTAGAAAAAACACCCAAGGAAAGCAGAAAAAAATTAAAAATGAGAAAAGTTTAAGAAACATTTGGGAAAACATGAAGTGTAACAACATCTGCATCATGGGAACACCAGAAGAAGAGAGTCAAGAAATTGAGAACCTATTTGAAGAAATAACTGAAAATTTACCTAATTGGATGAAGGACAAAAACACATAAATTCTGGAAATGCTAAAAGTACTAAAGAAGATAGACCCAAAGAGGCCAACACCAAGACACATCATAATTAAAATGGAAAATTTAAAGACAAAGAGAGACTCTTAAAAGTTGCAAGAGAAAAACAGCTTGTTACATACAAAGGAACTCTCATTTCACTGTCATCTGATTTGTCAACAGAAACATTTCAAAGCAGAAGGGATTGGCATGAAATATTCAAGGTGATGAAAAGTGAGGACCTACAATCAAGATGACTATACCTAACAAGGCTAACATTTAAAATTGAAGGAGAAATAAAGAAATTCCCAGAGAAGAAAAAGATAATGCAGTTTATGAACAACAAACATATTGCAACAAATGTTAAAGGACTTGCTTTAAGAAGAAAGAGAAAAGCAAAAAAAATAAAAAATAAAAAATAAAAAGAAGACAACAGTTAAAAATACAGACTTATCAATAATCACTTAAAACATAAATGGCTTAAATGTTCCAATCAAAAGACATAGGGTAGCTGAATGGATAAAAAAATAAGACCTGTATATATGCTGTCTCCAAGAGATCCACCTTAGATCAAAAGATACACACAGACTAAAAGTAAAAGGATAGATAAAAAACATATTTCATGCAAATAGAAAAAAAAGCTGGAGTAGCATTATTTATATCTGACAAAACAGTCTTTGCAACCAAGGTTAACTAGTCAAAGAACATGTATGAATGACACATGGGCATGAACAATGGTGTGTAGATTGACTGTGGAAACAGTGAATGGGCTGGGAAAGGAGGGCAAAGGGGAAAAATTAGGAAAACTGCAATGCAATATCAATAAAAATTTAAAAGAAAAACAAGAATATGTAACACAAAGAAAGGCATTATGTAATAGTGAAGTGAACAATCCAGCAAGATGATGTAACTCTACATTCTCTAGTATTGGGTATTCACATACGTAAATTTTGATGGACATAAAGGGAGAGATCGACAGTTGTAGTAGGGGATTTTAGCACCCTTTCACTTCAAAGGATATACCTTTCAGATAGAAAATCAAGAAGGAGATAGTGGTCTTAAAAGACACACTAGAGCAAAAAGATTTAATTGATATTTACAGAGCATTTCACCCCAAAGGAGCATACACTTTTCAGGTGCACATGGAACATCTTCTAGGATGGACCACATGTTAGGACACAAAACAAATCTCAATAAATTTAAGAAGATTTAAATCATATCAAGCATTTTCTCTTACTGTAGTACTATGAAACTAGAAATCAATCACAAAAAGAGAAGTGAAAAAGACACAAAGACACAGAAGCTGAATAACATATTATTAAATGATAAATTAGTTGACAAAGGGATCAAGGAAGAAATCAAAGATACCTTGAAACAAATGAAAATGGGAACACAACAACCCAAAATCTGTGGAACACAAGGAAAACAATTCTAAGAGGAACATTCATAACATTATAGGCCCATCTTAAGAAAAAAAAAAAGGATCTCAAATAAACAATCCAACTTTATACTTAAAGGAGCTTGAAAAAGAAAACAACAAGTAAAGCCCAAAGTGAGTAGAAGGAAGGAAATAATAAAGATCAGTGAAAGCATAAATGAAATAGAATCTAAAAAATGATACAGAAGATCGATGAATCCAAGAGCTGGTTCTTTGAAAAATAAAAAGATTGACTAAACTTTTACCAGGATGATCAAGAAAAAAAGGGAAGACACAAATAAATACAATCAGAAATGAATGAGGAGAAATAACAACTGACATCACAGAAATACAAAGGATTGTAAGAAAATATTATGAACAACTATATGCCAATAAATGGGACAACCTGGGTGAAATGGATATGTTCCTAGAACCACACAATCTTGCTAAACTAAATCAGGAAGAATCAAAGAATCAAATAGACCAATTACACATAATGAAATTGGAGCAGTAATCAAAAAACTCCAAACAAACTAAGGCCCTGGGCCAAATGGCTCCACAAGTGAATTTTATCAAACATTGTAGAACCAACATATCTCCTTGTCAAACTGCCTCAAGAAATTCAAGAGGAGGGAAAGCTCCCAAGTTTATTTATGAGGACAGCATTATCCTAATTCTGAAACCAGATAAAGACTCTTAAAGAAACAAAAAATTATAGGCCAGTATTCCTGGTGAACATTGATGCTAAAATCTTCAACAAAAGATTAGCAATTGAATACAAAAATACATCCAAAAAATCACACACCATGATCAAGTGAAATTTATCCCAGGGATGTAAGTTTGGTACAACATTCTCAAACCGTAACATGTGATATAGCACATAAACAAAATGAAGGATAAAAAACACACAATCAAATCAATAGATGCACAAAAAACATTTGATAAATTCCAGCACCCATTTATGATAAAAACTCTCACAAAGTGGGAACAGAGGGAACATACCTAAACATAATGCCAGCATCTTACTCAATTGGCAAAAAACACAACTGTTCCCCTAAAAACCAGGAACCAGACAGGGATGCCCATTTTGACCTCTCTTAATCACCATAGTACTGAAAGTCCCAGCCATAGCAATCAAACACAAAGAAGACATAAAAGCATCCAAATTGGAAAAGAAGAAGTAAAACTGTTTTTATTTGCAGATGACATGATACTGTCTACAGAGAACCCTAAAAATTCCACCAAGAAAATACTAGAACTGATAAATGAATTCAGTAAAATAGCAGGATAAAAATTAATATTAATATTAATATCCAGAAAACAGTTTCTATTTATATGCCAATAATGAACTATGAGAAAGGGAAATTAAGAAAACAATCTCATCCACAATTGCTTTAAAAGTAATATAACACTTAGCAATATATCTAAACAAGGATATAAAAGACCTGTACTCAGAAAATTCTAAGACACTGAAGAAAGAAATTGAAGAAGATACAAATAAGTGGAAGTACCTACTGTGTTCATGGAAAGGAAGAATTAACATAATTAAAATGTCCATACTACCCAAAGCAATCTATAGATTCAACAAATTTCCTATCAAGATACCAACAACATATCTCACAGAAATAGAACAAATATTTCAAAAACTTATATAGAACACAAAGGGACCCAAATATCAAACTCAACATAAAGAAAATTTTCAAAGGACCTGAATAGACACTTCACCAAAGAGGACATACAGATAGCCTATGGGCATGTGAAAAGATGCCCAATGTCACTAATCATCACGGAAATTCAAATTAAAGCACAATGAGATATTCACCTCACACCAATCAGAATGGCTATCATCAATAGATCAACACACATCAAGTGCTGGCAAAGATATAGAAAAAGGGGGAATTTCTACTCTCTTGGTAGGAATACAGATTAGTGCAACTGCTGTGGACAGCAATTTGGAGATACATCAACAAATTAGAAATGGACTTCCTTTTGGCCCAGAAATTTCACTTTTGGGAATTTATCCAAAGAAACCTGAAATACTAATTTGAATGAATATGAGCACCCCTATGTTCATTCATTGCAGCATTATTTACTATTGCCAAGATATGTAAGCAACCCAAGTGTCCTTCATTAGAGGAGTGGATAAAACACCTGTGGGACATTTATACAATGGAATACTATTTGGCCATAAAAAAGAAGAGAAGTTTACCCTTTGTGACAGCATGGATGGAGCTAGAGAACATTATGTTAAGTGAAGTAGGCCAGTCAGAGAAAGATAAATACTATATGATCTCACTTATATAAGAAAAAAAATTTAGTAATCTGAACTAACAAGCGAAATAGTGACAGACTCATAGATAGAGAGAAGGCTGACAACTAGGGGGATTTAGGGGGTGGAGGGTATGAGCATAAAGAAAAAGTCCTTATGGACATGGACAATAGTGTGATTATTGAGGGAGAGGAAGAGGGTATAAGGGGGACGAATGGTAATGGAAAAATATAATAAAATGATAGTAAAAAAAACATGAGTATAAATTTTGTATGTTATTCCCAGATATAAGGTAGAGTGGACAGTTCTTGACTTGCCCCATTTAAAATGGACTTTGTAGATGGCTTTTACCTCCCATTGAAACACTGAGAAAAAGAAAATCAGCAGATCAGCCTGCTACCAACTAATTTAATATTGAATTATACAAATATAGTATAAAATCCAGAAGCCTTCTGGCAGCATTTAAAGATATCTTCTCCTATTGGGCATAGTGTGCTAAAAACTGAACACAAGATCTGATTATATGACTGGTAAAATGTACAATCCTGGCAAATCTGTTGTAGAAAAATATTAACACTTTATTATAGACGGAGTGGAAGCCTGAAACCCAGGATGCAGACATTTAGGTAGATCGTTCTAAAACCCTTGAACCGTGTCGCCTGAACCATCTAGCCTGAGTTGTCTGCCTCCCTGTTGCTCTAGGTGGTCAGATTTTCCTTTCTTGTACACCATTAAAAAATCTCACCTGAGGCAAATGCCTTTAAAGGTGTTGCTTGCCTTACTCTAAATATGTATGTTCCCTTTAACTCACAGAATTCAAAAAGTTGACCAACAGCATGATATTCACATGAAAATATATTGAAAATGCCAATTATTGGAACACATCCCAAACTTAGTAATGAGGAAGGGCCATCAATATATATTTATATAAACCTTTCAGTTCTTTCTAATGCGTAACACATTTTGATAACCTCTGTTTTAAACTAATAAACAGAATAGTATTATCCTTGCTTTATAAGGGAAGGCTTTAAACCTTAATGAATGTTCAAGGCCCAGGTATTAGGTCCTAACAGAAAATGAGAGAAATGCCTGCAAATGAGATTTTATGGAGTCAAATTTGAGTTCGGATATAAAAAATAAGGCTGGAAAATAGTTTTTGATTTGGGGACTTTTATGATTCAGAAAGCCTAAAATAAATCTTAATATTCTTCTGGAATAGATCTTAGAAATTTAAAAAATATATATGGCTTATAGTTAACTAAGGGAAATTTTTGGACTTTCCTTGAAAAAAGACTGAGGGAAGGTCAAAATACCCATATAGTAAAACATATTTTTTAGATGAAACCAAAAATTGATCATCTGGCTATATTCCACAGAAGTAACCTATTAAAGAGAACCAGAGCTGGTTAAAGCACCAAAGACAGATTTTGTTCAGTAACTATTATAATTAAATATATATATATATATATATATATACGTTTTATATGAAACTGATCTCAATTTCAAATATAACCAAGACAGTTGAGGATTTATAACCAAGGAACAGGGTGAGGAAATCAATGGATGGAAAATTACTAAGAGGATACATCAAGTGTAAGAACATTTTTGCTGAATCAAATAGCAGGATTCTTCCTGAAGGCAGGCAAAGGTGATTAGATATCAAGAATAAGGAAGGACTTAGCAGGATTCTTTGCTAAGCCTGGGCTGAGTAGGTCAAAGACAGCACAGGTACCAAGAGTGATGTCCAGTAGAAAAGAGATCTCAGAGAAACCTAACTAATGTTTGGTTAGAGAGAGAGCCTTTGCCAGTCCAAAGAATCTTTACTAGGTAATAAAGAATAGGTCATTGTCTTTTGTAGATTAGGGTTGATGGAACTGGGAGTGGAAATATAGAACTGTATTCCTTCTAGCAAAGAGAATGGCAGGATTCTACAATAATAGAGGTCACATAGTTGCACTGAACTCATAGATGCAAGGTAGAAATAAGTATCATAACAAGCAACAGGACTGGAAGACTCATTAGCAAATATCTGTAATGATGGTTAATATAGCAAAATGTGCCAAGGGACAGAATATATGTTCAGACAATAACAACATTTTTCATTGTTATTCAAGCACAGTTGTCTCCACTTTCCTCCCACCACCCTCCCCCACCCAACTACTCCCACTTCCCACCCTCAATCCTACCCCTCTTTAGCTTTGTCTATGGGTCCTTTGTACATGTTCCTTGATGATCTTTCTCCTTCTTTCCCCTGTTACCCCCTCCACCCTCCCTTCTGGTCACTGTCAGTTTGTTCTTTATATGAATGTCTCTGGTTCTATTTTGCTTGCTTGTTTGTTTTGTTGATTAGGTTCCACTTATAGGTGAGATCATAGGGTATTTGTCTTTCACCGCCTGGCTTATTTCACTTAGCATAATGCTCTCCAATTCTATTCATGTGTCATGAAGTGTAGGAGCTCCTTCTTTCTTTCCCCGCTGTAGTATTCTGTTGTACAAATGCACAGAGTTGTGCGCCCTCTATCCGGATACCTTGATTAGACATATGAATATTAAAGAGTGAAAGAAATATCTGACAAATATTCAGGTGCTTATTACATTGATAAAATTTATGAGACAGTTGGAATGCATTATACTGAACTATCCTAAGGTAAAAAAAAAAAAAAGGTTTTGCATTTGACCTATAACTACTGATAGAGGCACAGCATTTGGTAAGTCTTCTTCAGCTTGCTCAGGTTTAGGGTAAATCATCAAGATTACCAGAGTTAATGTTCCCAGAAGCAGCTCTTGACAAGTTTCAAGCACTGATTTGGTTGATAAATATCCTAGCTTCATTGTCTTAGGAGGATAATGCAAATCATGGTCTACTTTATTTCCCCTTATTTGTGAAATTAGGCTTTATTTTTTCACAGAAGCCACTTGATTATATACTTTTAGGCCTTTCCTCCCCTCTGCATCTCACTTCTTCAACTTCCATTAGTGTTGCCTGGGTTTATATTCCCAATAAATTACTTATATTCTGGGCTTTGTTCCATTCTCCCAGTGGCTGGTTCTGTGAAATCCTATATTATACAATCTTTAGTAGTGGATTTAACCCCTGATTATAGAAAAAATAGATATCTTTTGACACTAGAATTTTTAGCCTTATCTTTAGTAAAGTTTATAAAGAAACTTTAATTTTCAATGATCAGTTGCTCCTTTCTCTACCCCTGCCCAAATGCTAGAAGCAATTGAGATCTCCTTGCATCCTTTCATATTGTATCTCTTTTAGGTTCCTATTATTCCCTTCAGTGCTAATAACTATCTTCTGCATGACAATAAATTTCTTGAAGGCAAGGATGGCCTTATATATATATTTTTTAATTTGTGTATTATTTAGCACAATATCTTACATATTCTGGAGCTCTGTAAATGTTTAAATTAAAATAAATTATTTTGATTTTAATATTAGTATACTAATGATGCTAACAGAATATATTTAATATACTTTTCCCAAAAGATATTTCTTAATTTTGTGAACATGGGGATGGGAAACGGGAATTAGTTTAGAGATGACTCTATGAGTTTCTCCATTGCCAGAGCCTAGAAAAATGATTTTGCTTCAGACAAAAGCAGGGAAGTTGGAGGACATAGTTAATATAAAAAAGATGATGACTATGACAAGAGATTTGGACACTGAAGCTTTGATACGGTGTTGAGTCATGGCTATGAACACTGCTAGGGTGCAGGGAGTAGTTTGGAAATACAGATTTAGGGCAACTGTTTGGAGACATAACATTAGAGTTGAACAGAGTATGGGATTTGAACCAAAACTGTCTGATCCTATAATTTACTTGTTGTAGGCTTTAAGCAAGTTACCATTATTAAACCAAATTTATTTATTTACCTTGACAATAATAATAATATCTACTATCTAGTGTTGTTTCAGGAATAAAATAAACTGTTTATATAATTATTGGAAAAGAACAGCTTAAGTCAAGATTTGAGAAATAAACTGTAATTGTTGTAATTTAAAATTAGATAATAATTTAAGAAATTATGTCATATCTTTCTCAAAATTATTTACAATCAACTACAATAGTTTCTTAATACATTATTACATTTTTATTATCAGAATGTTGTAGAGAACATTATGCAAAGTGAAATAAGCCAGAGAAAGACAAATACCATATGATTTCACTCATACGCAGAATATAATGAACAAATTGAACCGACAAGCAAAATAGAGACAGACTCATAGAGAACAGTTGACAGCTCAGGATGCAGGTCATTGGAGGATGGAGAAATTGAGCAAAAAAAGAAATAAAAGAGAAAGAACTCAAGTACAACACGGTGGTGATGGCAAGGGGAAAAGGGGCTGGTAGAGGTAGTGGAGGGTATGGGGGGAAATAGTGATAGAAGAAATATAATACAATACAGTACAATAAATAGAAGCAATTACCAATAAAAGAGATCTTTTCTCTGTGCATTTTTGGCTTATTTGTAAGCCTGAGAGGTATATTTTGTGACAAAATGGCCATTATGTTACACCTTAAATCATCATATCAGTGATAATTTCTATTCTATTAGACAACACATTAATATAACGATTTAAAATGGTATTTAATATATTATACTATATGAAGTAATGTCATATACTATTCCAATACTTTTTCCCAATACATTTCTTTTCTTATATATTTACATATGATTTAAATATGTTGACAGAAAGTTATAACTGTGTTCTTAACCAAACAAAATTACAAGGAACAATACTTTAACAATATGTATGCTGTGTAAAAAATATATGGAAGATCTGTTCAGAAAAAGTCCAGCATTATTGATATAACGAGAATGGTTTGTGCAACCTGGCAGCCGAGGAGAGTGGACTGAAATGTGTGAACAATGACACCTCCTGTGTTAGTGGAGGTGGTAGACGTCGTTAAGTTAGCATGCGTACTGTGCGGCTGTCACATTCAAAATTTCTCATCAAATAAAGCAACAAATCTACATCAAATGTTGTGTTAAGTTTGAACATTCCTCCACAGAAACTATTCAGATGATTGGGTAGTGTTTGAGGACTATGCAATGAGTGCAGTGAGAGTAATAGGGAGCACTACCTCAATATTCTTCTTAGGTTGAGATATGCAATATAACAAAAATGGCTAAAGCTATGGGCAACAGGAGATTGGCAGCTTCATTACAACAACACACCTGCTCATGCATCATGTCTCGTGCAGAGTTTTTTGGCAAAATATCAAATCACCCAGGTGACTCAGCCCTCTTACAGCCTGGATTTAGTGCCTTGTGATTTCTGGCTTTCCTCAAAACTAAAATCACCTTTGAAAGGGAAGAGATTTCAGACCATTGATGAGATTCAGGAAAATATGACAGGGCAGCTGATGGTAATTCCAACAATGAATTTTGCAGTGTTTTATAGAGTAGAAGAGATGCTGCTGGGAGAACTGCGTGAGGTCCCAAGGTACCTACTTTGAAGGAAACTGAGATGCCATTGTCCTGTATACAATGTTTCTTGTATCTTTTTCAATAAATGTCTATTTTTCATAGTACATGTCTGGGTACTCTCTGGACAGGCCTCATATATATAAATGATGTCTGTGGTAGTAAATTAATGAATTTTGCTTCTTAGATCCTAAAAAAAGTGAACATTTATACTTCTTAAATATAATGATCTTAAAACTTAAATTATCAGTTTTCTCATTCCTCCTGAATATTATAATTTAAACAATATATTTTAGTTTAGCATACATATAGAAAATGCACAAATATTAATACAATTATTCTATGAACTAATTAATAAATCTATACGCATAGCCATATATTAGTTACTCATAATTGCTAAAAATGAGAAACAATCAAGTGTCCATCAAGATTAAAATATGTAAAATGTGGTACATTTATATGAACTTCTAAATGGCAATAATACAGAATTACTGCTATGCTTAAAAATAACAGATTAAAACAGGTTAAAGTATAATGCTAAGTGGAAAAACATATCAAATACTATAAAATGTATGATTACATTTATATATAAAGTTTAAGTTCAAGTAAAATTATTCTATGTTTATAAAAATCAGAATAGCTATTAGCTTTATATAGGGAAAATTGACTGGAAAGGGACTTAAGGGTCACATATTTTGTATAACAGATATAAAGACTAGCTCTGTGGCTAACTAGCTAATTATTTTATTTTTAATAGATGTCATCCAGTTTGGGTCTCAATACACATGTTTGCAATGGTGAATGTTTATATCAATTAATTTTTTATTTTAAAAATTTAAAATTTGAATAGATGTCTTTTAAAACATGACCGAATCATAAATTATTTCAACCTCATTTATAAAATCGGGCATCTTTATTCCTAGGTTTACCTAATAATGCTAGAAAATTATACTGTTGATTCTAAAAACATATCAAATTATTTTAGTCATTATTGACAGATTTTTTAAAAAATTACCTGTCCTAGTAAACTAGACAAATAACTCTGTTTAAAGGAGTAAAAGGCTTTTCTAGCTATTTTTGTAAATTCTATTCCATAGAGACAGGACTGTGATGATTAAGAGAATTATAAGATACTGTTTTAATTTTAAAGCCAATGAGAAAGACAGAAATAACTGGAAAGTAACAACATAATTTACAAACAAATATTTGTGAAATTCAGAGAAAAGTAGAATATAGTTAAGATTTTGTAGGACACAAATTTGGTTTGGGATGGAAATTATGTTAAAAAGAACCACAAGTATTTCAACCACTAATGACAACAACAATAAAAAAAAAGAAGCAAAAACGCTGATGATATCCATAGTCCTTCCTAATTAGTTTAATTACAGCTATAGATTAGGTAATCCACATTATCAGAACATCATAAGTTTATGCAAGATGTTCCTTCAGTCTAAAATTCCAATCAACAAATGAATGCTTATACAAGATACTGTGTTTTTGGCAGGTGATATGCAAATTAATATATGAATTCAATCAAAGTGTGATACATTAAGAATAAATTAATCAAGAAAATAGTGTACTCAAGTTAAATATATAAAGTAACCACTTACTTAATACACACCAGGGATAAATCACTTACAAAATAAAATAGAATAAATACCTCATTCATAAATTGAAATTCTAAAATTTAAAAAATTTGTAACCAAGTAGTTATTAATTTTTTGCATAAATTTGTGGAAATTAGCATTCTGATAATATCTTGGGTTGTAAGAACAAGTTTACATTCACAGTAATGTTCACTGTACTGTTTAGTTTTTCTTGTTACACAAAAAAACTATACATACCTTAAGGTCCAATAATTTGAGTATTATTAAATAAAATGTAGTTCCATAGTATGGTTTTATATGGAATTCAATGCACACTAATAATGTATGAAAGGAAAAAAGATAGTGAGACAGCAAGATAAAGGGAGAGAGAGATGTCTGATACATTTTGGTAATTAAACTATCAAAAATTTAATTATAAATTAAATCATAAGTACACAATATAAACAAAGCAACATATTTACTCAGTGTGTGTGTGTGTGTGTGTGTGTGTGTTTAAAATGCCCAGAAGGAAGATTACATACAAGTTGTGAGCACTGTCACTGGGGAGGAATTTGATTATGAGGATGTTTTAGATTTGGGCCACTGCCTATGACTTACACTAACATACAGCTAGAACTTTGTAAAATTTGTAAGGAAGAAAAAGGAAGTGAACACAAGAGAATGTAGGAAGCAAGCAAGAAAGCCTACTATGAGATGATGTTCTTGTAATGTCTTTACCTTTCTTTGCCCTTGCAACAGGTAAGACAGTCTTGAGATTATGACCACATTTTTACAACAACTTGATGCTTCTGGATTCCTGCCAAAGATCCTAGGGTTTGGAACTGTGTGAGCTAATGTAATGAATAGTGTCGGGGGGCTTTAACGCAGCCCTCTGGGTCCACCACGGATGAAGAAAAAGACTACCAAGACATGATCTGCTTGGGGAGGAAAGGTGGCCGTTTCCCTCAAGGGGAGAAGGGCCCAGAGCCTCTCTCTCCAGGGCCTTTTATTAGGTTCATTCACATAGGAATACGGATAAAGCTCATCAATCCTTGTCAGCCAGTAAAGGTTAAACAATACAAGATTTACAGAGAACTTTGAGGGCTTAGAAATTCTGAGTTACAGCCAATTAGTTAGAGGACCATAAAATTTTAGGTGCCAGACTCATCTCAGGTCTGGACCCTTATCTCTTAAACTGAGGGTACAAATTAAGTAGGTTTCACAGGAATGTATGTATTTTTGTTAGGCCTGATTCCCCAGGGAATCCGCCCCTCCCAGCACAGGACTGCACTGCCCTCTGTTATTGCTTCAGGCTTAAGTCAGGCAAGGGAAGTAAGGCAGCCAAGAGATTAGGAGACTTCTTGCAGACAGAATGAGGACTCAGGCTATTTCAAAGCCGAGGGGCGAGGGTCCATCACCCCCTTTTGCCACAGCCCCCTGAGTCCTTCCCTGCAAGTTTATTCCTGGTGACCAGAACCTGTCTTAGGTTGATCCTCCCTTGAGGATTCTTACCCGTCATTGGCTAACTGGCCAAGCTCAGGGCCAAGCAGGGTGGAAGTGGGCAGAGGTGGCACACCTGCCAGGGAGACAAGCTTTGTCTCCTTAGTGGCTTATGGTCCCAACTCTGACTCAGCCTTAACCCTGAGGGGTTACAGCCTCTGAAACCAGGCAGGGCGGTTCCCAACAGAATAGTATTATAAAACCAAACTCACATGGATCAGAGATCTTACTCAATATCAAATTTTGCTGATAACTTCAAGAAGAAAAGCAATTAAGAGGCAAGAGAAAGACAGAGAGACCAAAAAGCGAGGGGAGCTCCCCCAAACCCATTTTCTTGCACCAAACAACCATCTCTAGACCAGAGTGTCAGCAGGGAATACTTAGGTTATAAAAATTTTTATTTTATCCATTAAATAATAACATATCATATGTGACATTTTCCAGGGAGTAATATGTCATTAATCAAAATATCTTAAGTTTGTTTGTAATAATCAATGTTAAGCCAGAACTAAAAGCATTACATACAAAATAATTCTTTCTCAAAATGTTTATATCTGTTTACAAGGAAATAAAAACAAACCTCTCCTCTCTTCTCCCCAAGCCCCAGTATTGAGAGATAAATGGGTCACAGTCCAGTTGAATTTAACATATTTTTCTCCTTACTGGTATAAGGCATGATCCAAACAAGATCCCTGTCCTGGGAATAGAGTAACAAGAGAATCTCCTTTTCTGAGCTTTGGTAAAGTTTTGTAGAAAAGTAGCATTCATGAATTCTATGATATACTATGGCCTAGCACAGAATTTAAATAATTTAAAACTTCAAATCTAATAAATGATTCTATTATTTTAGAATGATGCAAATGCATGCATTATCATTGGGCTATGTCAAACATTATTAGTGTATTAATATAAGTATGTCAAATTGACAGTTAGAAAGATAAGTCCTATCAATTATAATGCTTTTTCTTTTTGTCAGCACAGAACTAAGTCAAATACAAGTGCTTGTGTTCTTTGATTACAGGAAAGGATTTATGTTAATTCAAATACAATTTCAATCTTTAGGTGTTTATAGGAACCATTTTTAATCTATTTCATGATAGGAATTTATATTCACATCTTCAGTGTGACACAGATAAGATTGTTTGATGCATGAAACAGCAATAATTCACAAGTCATATCCTAAAAATAATTCTAATACAAATATGCAAATAACACAGAGTATATAATTTAAAAGATAACCCTGTGGAAAATCATAATTTACTTGAACAAGATCAAATGAATATTTTATAATCATATGAAATTCACTGGGATAAATAAAAAGAACAAGTAATTAATTCAATACCAGAGTTTACATGTTGTTAGCAATGAATACAATAGATGAAAACAGTCTATGAACCACAATCAAATAACAGGAAAAATATTTAAAACTATAGTAGATTCAAACTCACCATTCTTTTTTGGTCAATATTGAAAAATGGGTCCTGTTCTAATGAATTTGCAGCCACTCTGTGAGCATTATACATAATAATCACAAAACAATATTAGAGAGTTTTTAAAAAAGTGTTATTGTTATTCAATTATTACACATACTAATTATTGTTAAAGTTGTTTTTTTAATTGTTGTTCACTTACAGTTGTCCCCATTTTCCCCCCATTACTCTCCCCTGCCCTACCCACCTCCACCTGCCACAGTCAGTCCTCCCCCAGTTGTCCTTGTCCATGGGTCCTTCATACATGTTCCTTGACTTGACCCTTCCCTTTCTTTCTCTTGTTATCCCCTCCCCTCTCCCCTCTGGTCAGTGACCAGAGAGGTTTTTTTTATAAAAATAAACTTTAAATAAGTAATATTTTTCTGAATGTTACTTTGAGATCATTCACGGTAAAAGTAGCAATGAAATTTTAGGATACAGAAAAAGCAAAATAATGAAAAATACTGATAGATCTGGACATAGAATTCTCTTTTAAAACTAGGCTAAGAAGGGCCTAGTTCAAAGGAAAAATGGAAATCTAGACTATTTTTTCTTTTAATTATCCATTAATACAGTATTTACTGAGTGTTTATAATGGATTAGGCTTTATTCTGGGTATTGGAATATAGTAGGATATGACACAGAGAATGTCCCTTTTCTTTCTATGTAAATTCCATCAGGGGATCGTGGAAAACTAAACATATACACGCACACACACAAAACTGAAAATGTCTATGCAGAATAGTTGTAACAGATAGTGATTTTAAGACTACTGTGAATAAGGAGAGGGGAAAGTCCTTCTGAGATGGTGACTTAACCTAAGATTTGAAGGACATAATAATAGCAACCTCAGCCATTCCAGTTAGAATAGATACAAAGGTCATATGGAGAAAACATGCATGTCTAATATGTTCAAGGGGCTAAAATGAAACTAGTATGACAGATGAAAGGAAGCGTCTTTAAAATACACAAACAAAATGGAAACAGACTCACAGATACAGAGAACAGACTGATGATTGCCAGATGAGAGGGGGTTTAGGGGGCAAGTGAGAAAGTTGACAGGATTAAGAAGTACAATTTCATAGATTTTTTAAAAAAATTCAACTTAATTTTATTTTTATTGTATTTTTTCCATTACCACTTATTCCCCTTATACCTCCCTCCTGGTAAATTAATAGTTACAAAATAGTCACAGGAATGTAAAATACAGCATAGAGGACATAGTCAATGATATTGTAATAACTATGTAAAGTGCCAGGTTGGTAGTGAAAGTATCAGGGAAAGAGGGGGTTTATATGATTGTCTAACTGCTTTTTTTGACACCTGAAAATAATATAAAATGATACTAGATGTAAACTGTAATTGAAAAAAAAAAAGAACAAGAGATGAGTCCAGAAAATTGGAAGGGTCTTTGAAAGCTAGGGAG
This sequence comes from Desmodus rotundus, assembly GCF_022682495.2. Taxonomy (NCBI): domain Eukaryota; kingdom Metazoa; phylum Chordata; class Mammalia; order Chiroptera; family Phyllostomidae; genus Desmodus; species Desmodus rotundus. The sequence continues at coordinate 68,288,696 of NC_071388.1, read as the reverse complement.
AGAATAGTATTTCACTACATTCTTGAATGCCTAAATTATTAGCATTTAGTAGTGACAGAATATTTTTAAATAAAATTAACTACAAAATTATAAATTTATTCATTTTTCTGCTTTATTAATCTCTTTTCACAAATCTCCTCACTCCTCACTCTTCTTTCTCTTCCATGTATGTCTATATGATCACCTATCTTGTTATATAGCTGTGATGTGCACTTTTTTATACAGGAAGGTTTAAAGTGTTTTCTTTTTATTTAAATTATTAATATATAATTTATATGCAGTAAGATCATAAGATAAAACATAATTAATTTGACATTGAGTGCCTAGAGTACTCAAAATTATATTAATTTTCTATTACTGTGTAAAAATTACCACACATTCAGCAGCTTAAGACTTGAAAAAAATTGTTATCAAATGCTGATTGTAGGTCAGAATTTGAGGACAGCTTATCTGGTTTGCTATTCAGGATCAGCAAGGGTTGAAAAGAAGGCGTTTGTTGGACTGTGTTTTCACCTAAATCTTGACTGGAGAAAGACATTCTCATCCATCAGGTTGTTGGCAAAATTAACTTTCCTATCTTTATAGGACTAAAAATACTGTGTTCTTTTTCAGCAGGAGGGTTTTCTCAGCAGCGTGAGGACACCCACATAGCTCTGATAAAGGACCTTCTCACAACAAAGCAGCTGACTCCTACCAATACAGATGGTTCCCCTTGATTCTAAGATGAAGTCTTATATAACAATCATGCTAGTAATATCATATAACCATTGCCTTACAATATAACCTTATCAAGGGAGTGATGTCTCATTCATCTCTGACATTATCATACTTAATCAAAGAAGTGACAGTGATCACTGTCACTATATCCTATTGATTAGAATCAAATCAGAGATCCCATGCACATTTAGATTATAAAGGATACAACGCCAGGGTGCTATCACAAGATCATCTTAAATATCTGCATGTCACACTTATTGATACAGCCAACAGTTATATGTAACAGTCTCTAATTCCCTCAGGTTACTGGGGATTTAAAATCAGCATATGTTTTACAAATTTAAAATCAATATAGACATTCCCTAACATACTGTTAAGGAAACTGTAATATACAACATGTTATAGGTTATTATTAATTATGATATTTATAAGAGAAGTATATCAGTATCAATTCTGATTGTTTTTAGTTATTTATTTCTAGTTTTGTCAAATTTTGCTTGTAGATTTTGAAATTATATTAGGTACATTCAAATTTAGAATTGCTTCATCTTCTATTGAATTGACCTTAAATTACTAGAAATATTCTCTTTCTCTCTAGTAACATTTGCTTTAAGGTCTAATTTGTCTGATATTATGGGGGGTTACATAAACATCTTAGGAGTAATTTGTTAATGAAAGCTATTTCTTTATATTTTCACATTTATTTTTTCTGTATTTTTCTGTATTTACATTTATCTTACCTGTATTTCAGGTAAGAACAACATAGAGCTGCATTATGCTTTTTGTCACAATTAATCTCTGCCTTCAATGATAGTACTTACTCCATTTACATATAGTATACTTTCTGATATAGTCCGGCTTATCTCTATCATGTTTCTGTTTATTTATTGGTGCTTATTAATTGTTCCTTAATTCTTTTTTATTCTATTTTTTATTGTTGTTCTATTACAGTTGTCCCCATTTCCCCCTCTTTACTCTCTCCTGTCCTACCCTCCCTCACCTCCCATATTCAATCCTCCCCCACCCATTGTCTGTCCATGGGTCCTTTATACAGGTTCTTTGAAGACACTTCCCTTCCTTCCCCCATTATCCCCCTCCTCCCTCCTCTCTGGTCACTGTCAGTTTGTTCTTTATTGCCATGCCTCTGGTTCTATTTTGTTTGCTTGTTTGTTTTGTTGATTAGGTTCCACTCGTAAGTGAGATCATGCACCCCAATGTTCATAGCATCAAAAATTTATTGTTTTTGGCATAATTAAACATTTATAATTCTTCCATTTTTTAAAATTACTTATTTTTTAATTGTCCATTCTTTTATGGTTTCTAAATGGCCACACTACATATTTGAATATGCATCTTAACTTATTACAGTCTGTCTTTAATTAGTACTTAAATCATTTCTCTAAAATGTAAGAACTTCAAAAGAATTTAAAAAATAGATTCAATTTACCCCACTCCTGGCTTTTTTTCTGTCAGTTATTTTACTTTTATATTATATACCTCATATTCCATTTAATTGCATTTGTATTGAAATATTATTCATATCTGTCCACATATTTATCCACTACAGAGATCTTCCTTTTTAAAAATAATGTAATATTCCTATTTGACATTATTTTCTTATACTCTGAACTCCTTTAGTTCTTATAGAGAACATTTACTGACAATAGAATTTGTCATCATTTTTTTTGAAAACCTAGTTATTTCACCATTATTTTTAGACTTTTTACTCTGTTTATAGAATTTTTGAGATAAAATTCACATAACACAATGTTATCATTTTACATGTGATACATATGGAATTTTACATGTGAATTTACATGTGAATTTTTAAAGTGTACAATTTAGTGAGTTTTGTATGTTCACAGTGTTGTGCAACCATGATTACTACCAACCTCAAAACATGTCTGCAATTCAAAAAGGAAAGCTCAGACCTGTGAATAGTCAAGTTATAATTCTTCTCTTCCTCTGACCCCTGAAAATCACTAATCCATTTTTGGCTCTATGATTTTGCCTGTTCTGGGCATTTTACATAAATGGTATCAAATAATATATGGCCTTTTGTGTCTGGCTTCTTTCAATTAGTGTAATGATTTAAAGGTGCGTTTTTGTTGTTATATGTATTATTACTTCATTCTTTTTTAATCTGAATATTCTATTATACCATACTCTGTTAATCCATTCATTAGTTAATAGATGTTTGCATTTTTCCACCTGCCTATCATATATAATGCTGCTATAAACTTTCATGTACATTCTTTTCACATGCATATAGGTTTTCACTTCTCTTGGATACATATCTCAGAATGAAAATATTGGGACATATGATTACTTTATGTTTAATAATATGAAACATAACCAGTGTTTTCCAAGATGGCTGCACAATTCTGTCTTTTAATTAGAGATTATAATCTATTCACATTTAATGTAAGTAACAGGGGAGGGTTTACTTGTACATTTTTGTTCCTTGTTTTCCAAATTTATATATGTTTGTATTCCTAAATTTCTCTATTATTATCTTGTTTTGTGTTAAAATAGTTTTCTACCATACAATTTTAATTATTTTGTTAATTGCACACATATAAAATAAAGTAGTATGGTAGAAAATTTATATTTTCTATCATGTAGTTGTTATAACTAAATGTATATTTAGCTGTTGCCTTGATAGTATAATTAATCCATAATATAAAACAATTGAATTTGAATAAATACCTTTAATGCAGTAGTAACCAAAAAACTTTTCTCCTATATAACTTATCTTTCCTCCCCTTTATGTTGTTATTGTCATAAATTATATTTTTTACATTTTGCATTCATGATATAAGTATTATAATTATTGCTGTCTGAAATCAGGAAAAATTGCAAATAAATAAATATGATTTTTAATGTTTCCTGAGGCTTTTACCTTTACCAATGTTTATTTGTATGGATTTATATTGATGTTTATTATTTTTTAACTCAAGTTAATGAAGTCCCTTTACCATTTCTTTTGAGAAGGTCTGCTAGCAATAAACTCTTAGTTTCTATTTACTAGTACTGCTGTAATTTCTTCTAAATTTTTAGTAATATTAATTTACTAGATATAGAATTTTTGCTTGAAAATTTTTATTTCTTTCAACACATCAAATATGTCATCTTGCTGCCATCTGGCCTTTTTGGTTTTGGATGACAATCAACTGTTAATCTAATTGAGGAAACTACACATATAATAACAACTTCTCTGTTCCTGCTTTCAATAGTTTCTCTCTTATCAGTTTTTGGAAGTTTGATTCTAATATAGGAGGTCTGCGCAGGAAGTATCTATCCATTTAATATGACAAATAGAGACATTGAATAAAACAGGACACCAGAAACATTGTACATAGGACAATGATGCCTTAGTCCCCTTCAAAGTAGGCACCTCAGGACTTCACATAGTTCTCTCAGTTGCCATCAGCTGTCTCATTGTATTTTCCTGAATCTCATCACTGGTCTGAAATCTCCTCCCTTTCAAAGTTGATTTTAGTTTGGGGGAAAGCCAGAAGTCTCAGGGCACCAAATCTGGGCTGTAGGGGAGCTGAGTCACCTGGGTGACTTGCCATTTCCCCCAAAACTCTGCATGAGATGCGATGCATGAGCAAGTGCGTTGTCATGATGAGCTGCTAATCACCAGTTGCCCATAGCTGTGGCCTTCAGAATCATCCAAAAAGTTTCTGTGGAGGAATATTCAAGCTTAATGCAAAATTTGATGCAGATTCATTGCTCTACTAGCTCAATCATTTTGAATGTGATGGCCACACTGTACACATGCTCACTCAATGGTGTCTACTGCTCCCACTGACTAACATAGTGAAGTTGCCATTGTTCATGCATGCACATTCCAGTCTATACTCCTTGGCTGCCAGGTTATATCAATGTTGCACAAATTTGTTATATTAACAATGGTTAGAATTTTTCTGGATAGACCTCATATATGTTCACATTCATTTTTAGCTACTTTCAGTATTATTTTAAGTAAGAATGCCTTAATTAATATAGCTATAATACATGTCACATCTATTTTCACCCAATAACATTTCAAAAATTTTTCCCTATGAGAAAAGCTATTGTTGTTAGTAAAAAACAAAAAACAATCTTGACAGTGATTGAGGAAAATGAATTTCATGAAAAATATGTACTCTAGAGAAAATAAAATTTGTTATAAAGAAAAACTGTCATTGATTTATTTTTTATCATGACTCAAGCAAAATGTACAATTCCATCCACCTTTTTTCTATCTCATTCATTTTCATTCACTTTACACTCACCAAGAAAATCAAAAAAAATTCTTCATCTATATTTCATTTATCAATTTAACTTCAAGAAAGATTAGATGATATATTTTCCTTAGAGTTTTATACTATGTTTATTTCAGATGATATTATAATCTCTGATATTTATGGTTATTCTGTAAATAGAAAATGTAAATAAATCAAAGTGACTTAACAATTTATCAAGTGTCTGAATATATAAAAAACAAAAGAATTAATAAACATATATCCTGAAATTCACACCAGTACCATCACTGAGCTCTTACATTACCTTGTAATATTATTGAATTTGTGTATATCATTATATGCTGTTATTTCATTACAAGTATGAGCATAAAAAGAATCACACAACGTTAATACAAAGGGAGAAGGATTCCATTATTTTCACGAATGTCATTTAAACTACTGGTGGAGTAGGACTTCTACGAAATTGTGACAGAACTATCATTCATTAAAAAATATCTTTGAGATTTTTATCCACAAGTGACAACCAAGAATCAATGAAGTGAAATTTTGAGTCTGGAAAACAAGAATGTTTTGTATTTAATGAAATTCAGAGAGGTATTAACAGCATATAAATTAATAAACATATAAGGCATGTTTCACACAGAAAGACACTGCACTAGGCATAGGAAAGTTGGAGGAGAGTGGGAAATATTTGATTAATCACATTAATGTTTGATTATTGTTTATAGCCTAGTGATAAAACAATACAAATATTTTATTTGAGGGCATAACTTCCAGCTGAATTAGTGAATAGACTTTTTTTCAATATAATATATTTTGGAGAAAAAATTAAATAAAAATGTTAAACTAAGCATGAAAAACAATTTTAACTGCAAATATAAAAGCATAAATGTTAATTTTTATTCACTAAAATAAAAAAGCATGTATATTTATATAAGAAAATATAACAGAATTTAATTCATTACTCTAAAGAAGCAATATCTCTTGCCATAACCCCTATTATTCGGAAGTTGAAATGTTTAAAGTTGTCCCAGATGTTCCTAAGCCTCTCCTCATTCTTTTGAATTCTTCATTCTTCATTCTGTTCTGGTTGAATGTTTATTTCTTGCTTTTGTTTCAATTATTTGATTTGAGTGCCGATTTCCCTTCACTGTTGGTTCCCTATATATTTAGCTTTATTTCACTTTGTATAGCCTTCACTTCTTCCTTTATTTTGTGTCCATATTCAATCATTTCTGTGAGCATCCTGATTACCAGTGTTTTGAACTCTGCATCTGATAGGTTGGCTATTTCTTCATCAATTAATATTTCCCATAAGACTAACACCTGATTTACCAAAAGAAACCTGGCAGGTAAAAAAGGGCTTGAAAGAAGTATTCAAAGTCATGAAAAGCAAAGACCTACGATTATTCTATTCATCAAAGTTATCATTTAGAATCGAAGGGCAGAAAAAGTGCTTCTCAGATGAGGACAAGTTAAAGGAGTTCATCATCACCATGCCCTTATTATATGAAATGTTAAAGGGAATTTTCTAAGAAAAAGAAGCAGATAAAAACTACAAACAGTAAAATGACAAAAAAAAAAACCACCTCACAATTATCAACATCTGAACCTTAAAAAAAAAAATCAAAAACCAACTAAGCAAAAACTAGAACAGGAAAAGAATGATAGAAGTGGAGATCACATGGAGGGATATCAGCCAGGAGAAGGAGAGGAAGGTGGAGCAACAGTACAGGACATAAGAAGTGTAATTCATAGGCACAAAGAAGCCAAAGAATTTTTATGTACAATTCATGGACATGAAATTAAGGTGGAATGATGGAAGAAAAGGGGGTATCAGGTGGAGAAGGATAAAAAAGGAAAAAACAATGGGACAACTGTAATAGCATAATCAATAAAATGTACTTAAAAAAGAAGCAATGGCTAAATGTTGGTTTTATTAGAGCATTGTAATTTAATAATACTATAATATGAAATATGCTGACTATTATTTTCAACAAATTACACAATTGGATACCAAAGTCTTAAATTAAAATGGAAAGCATTTTAGAAAAAAAGAAAATGCTGGGCAAAAAATTGGATTATATATCTATATTAACTTTTAGTTAATCTTTGTTTTATTTATTTTTTAAATATATTTTATTATGCTATTACAGTTGTCCCATTTTCCCCCCTTCACTCTACTCCATCCTGCACAACCCCTTCCTCCCAAATTCCCCCCGCTATAGTTCATGTGCATGGGTCATACATGTAAGTTCTTTGACTTCTACATTTCCTATACTATTCTTACCCTCCCCCTGTCTATTTTCTACTTACCATTTATGCTACTTATTCTCTGTACCTGTCCCCCTCTCTCCCCCTCCCACTCCCCTGTTGATAACCCTCTATATGATCTCCATTTCTGTGGTTCTGTTCCTGTTCTAGTCGTTTGCTTAGTTTGCTTTTCTTTTTTGTTTTAGTGGGGTTGTTAATAACTGAGTTTACTGTCATTTTTACTGTTCATATTTTTGATCTTCTTTTTCTTAGCTAAATCCCTTTAACATTTCATATAATAAGGGCTTGGTGATGATGAACTCCTTTAACTTGACCTTATCCGAGAAGCACTTTATCTGCCCTTCCATTCTAAATGATAGCTTTGCTGGATACAGTAATCTTGGATGTAGGTCCTTGCCTTTCATGACTTGGAATACTTCTTGCCAGCCCCTTCTTGCCTGTAAGGTCTCTTTTGAGAAGTCAGCTGATGGTCTTATAGGAACTCCTTTGTAGGTAACTGTGTCCTTTTCTCTTGCTGCTTCTAAGATTCTCTCCTTATCTTTAATCTTGGGTAATGCAATTATGATGTGCCTTGGTGTGTTCCTCCTTGGGTCCAGATTCTTTGGCACCCTCTGAGCTTCCTGGACTTCCTGGAATTCTATTTCCTTTGCCAGATTAAGGAAGTTCTCCTTCATTATTTGTTCAAATAAGTTCACAATTTTCTGCTCTTCCTCTTCTCCTTCTGGCACCCCTATAATTCGGATGTTGGAACGTTTCACAATGTCCTGGAGGTTCCTAAGCCCCTCCTCATTTTTTTGAATTCTTGTTTCTTCATTCTTTTCTGGTTGGATGTTTCTTTCTTCCTTCTGGTCCACACCATTGATCTGAGTTCCAGTTTCCATTCCATCACTACTGGTTCCCTGTACATTTTCCTTTGTTTCTCTTAGCACAGCCTTCATTTTTTCATCTAATTTGCGACCAAATTTAACCAATTCTGTGAGCTTCCTGATTACAAGTGTTTCGAATTGTACATCTGATAGGTTGGCTATCTCTTCGTTGCTTAATTGTATTTTTTCTGGAGCTTTGTTTTTTCATTTGGGCCATTTTTTGTTTTTTTGGTCTTGGCGAGCCTGTTACATAAAGGGGTGGAGCCTTATGTGTTCCCCAGGGCGGGGTAATGCTGGTCGCTGTGCTGTGATGATGTATGTGGGGGAGGGGCCGAGAGGGAGCAATGGCGCCTGCTCCACTCTCTGCCAGATTGCAGTCACTCCCTCCACTACCCATATCAAACTGGGCCCCTCTAGTGCTGATTCCTGAGTGGGTGGGCTTTTGCACACTGTAGGCCCCTGTGGGTCTCTCCAAGGAACTTTCCTGTGAGGCTGGGAGTTTCTCTCGCTGCTGCCTCAACCCCCACGGGTGTTTTCAGTCAGAGGTTTGAAGCTTTATTTCCCGGCGCTGGAGCCCTGGGTTGTGTGGTATGTCACCTGGTCCACCAGCTGCTGCCTCGCTGTGAGTCTTCTCCACCCAGCTGCCCATCTCCGCCCCTCCTACCGGTCTGGGTGAGTGTTTCTTCTTTATCTCCGTGGCTGTCAGACTTCCATACAGTTCGATTTTCTGTCAGTTCTGGTTGTTTTTTGTTTTTAAATTGTTGTTGTCCTTCTTTTGATTGTGCAAGGAGGCACAGTGTGTCTACCTATGCCTCCATCTTGGCTGGAAGTCTAATCTTTTTTTAAATTCAGATATTTTATTTATGTAATTCTTTTTAAGTATTTTTATTGATTATGCTATTATAGTTTTCCCAATTTTTTCTTCTTTTATCCCACCTTCTCCATGCCCCCCCCCCCAAGCCTCCAGCATTCCTCCCCCTCTTAGTTCATGCCCATGGTTTGTACATATAAGTTCTTTTAGTCTTCTGTTTCCTATACCATTTTTTATCTCTACATATTTTATGCCTAAAAATTATGCTTCTTCCCTGTACTCACCCCTTCCCATTCCTCCCTTCCCACTCTCCACTCCCCACTGAAATCTCTCCATGTGATGTCCATTTCTCTGATTCTGTTCCTGTTCTGGTTGTTTGCTTAGTTTTTGTTTTCATTGTCTTTCTTTTCTTTTAGGTTCATTTGTTGATAGTTGTGAGTTTATTGTCATTTTAATGTTCATATTTCTGATCTTCTTTGTCTTAGATAAGTCCCTTTAACATTTCATATAATAATGGCTTGGTGATGCTGAACTCCTTTAACTTGACCTTATCTGGGAAGCACTTTATCTTTTTTAAAGGAATTTCTTTTAGGAAAGTAAATTAATTATTACTACATGGAGCACTAACAAGGAGAAATTTTGGCATATTTAGAAATTTTTTGTTTAACCCTTACTGGTGTGGTTCAGTGGATTTAATGCCAGCTTGCTAACCGAAGGGTTGATGGTTCCATTCCCAGTCAGGGCACATGCCTGGGTTGCAGGCCAGGTCCCCAGCAGGCGGCATGAGACAGGCAACAACACATTGATGTTTCTCTCCCTCTCATTCTTCCTCCCTTCCCCTCTCTCTAAAAATAAATAAATAAAATCTTAAAAAAGAGAAAATTTGTTTTTAAATTATAAAAACATTTTATTTTATTTAAACTATACCTTGTGCTTTTATTTGTTAGTCTGAGAGACATTTATATTTGCAATCACTTGTTAATCTGTATTTTAAATAACTATCACATGATCACATAACTATATGCTGTATAAAATACTATAAATAAAGTAATTATAGCTAAAGCAGTCCAGGAAAAAAATCTTATAAATTCCATACAAACAATTGTTATCTTTTGAAGCTATGAAGAGTAAATATTTTGAATCCTATAGTGACATTTAATATTTGATATTTATTTAGGGAATACTATATTTATATTATTCTAGATACCAATTTCAATGTGTTTATTTGAAACCTGAGCTGTAGATGGCAACCATCATAATGTAACATGGTTTATGTCTACGCATATTTCATGGTTCACCTCTATACATATGTACATATTCTTTGATTTTTTATTAATATTTCTTAATTTCTATCATACATTTCTTTTATATATTTTTTTGGTATATACTTAAGCATTTCATTTTCTTTGGAATAATTGTAATTGGTGTTCTGTTTTCATATTGGTTTCAAGTTGCATGTTGTCTGTATGTGAAAATGTAATCAATTTTTCTGTCTGTATTTTATTCTGCAAACTTACTGAACTCACTGTTATTTCAATAATTTATTTCATTGATTCTTTGGGAATTCCTATATATATAATTATGCCCACTACAAATAGAGAGTTTCATTTCTTCATTTCCAAAAGTTATATTATTTTCTTGCCTGTTAATAATATACAGTGTCTAAAACCTACATTACTATGTTTAATATGTAAAGTGGTGAAAACAGTATCCTTGCCTTTTAAGCATAGAGAAAATTTGCCCACTAAGTATGATAAGAGCTGTAAGATTTTTGTAGACTTTTTTATGCAGTTGAGGAAATTTTCCTGTATTCATAGTATATTGAGAGTTTTTATGTTGAATTTTGCCAGTTAATTTTGTGTGTGTCAATTGATATGATCATATAATTTTTCTATTTTCATCTGTTTATATGGTAAATAATTGATTGATTTTTAAATATTTAATCCAATATACTGAAAACAAACTCATATGGTCATGATGTATTATTTATATTTATGTTTTGCTGAATTTGCTAAAACTTAGCTGAAGTGTTTTGCATTATATTTCACAAAAGATATGGAACTACAACTCTTTTTTTCTTCTTTTCCTCTCTCATCTCTCTGCTCTTTCCCCTCTTCTTTCTCTTTTCTCTCTCTCTCTTTCTTTTTCTCTCCAATTCTTTCTTTTCCTTTTTTATAATTTCTTTTTTTTTCTTTGTTTCTCAATTCAGCCTACTACTGGCTTCATAACATTAGTTGAAAATTGTTTTCTCCTTTTATCTTTTCTAGAAAAAAATGTATAAAATTGCTGTTCATCTTTCTTTGGATGTTTGACAAAATTGTCCAATAAAATCATTTGGTCCTAGTAGCTTCTTTTTTTGACAACTTTTAAATTATGAATGCAATATCATTTGGATTATATACTGCATGACTAGGTAGTGGTTATTTGTGATTTTTGAGAAGCTTTCAAGTTCTGTGAGTTGTCAAATTTTTATTTTTTTAAATATTTTATTTATTTATTTTTAGAGAAAGGAGAAGGGAAGGAGAGAGAGAGGGAGAGAAACATCAATGTGTGGTTGCCTCTCATGTGTCCCCCACTGGGGACCTGGCCTGCAACCCAGGCATATGCCATGACTGGGAATCGAACTGGTGACCCCTTGGTTTGCAGGCCAATGCTCAGTCCACTGAGCCACACCAGCTATGGCTGAGTTGACAAATTTTTAAACATAAAATTGTTCATTAATCTCCTTATCTTAATAATGGGAATGGGTTCAGGGACAGTTCCGATACAGTATTATTCCTGATACTGGTTGTTATTCCTGATATTGGTAATTTTTTTCTTTTTTCTTTTTCTCTTTATCAGTCTCACTGCAGGTGCATCAATTTTAATATTTCTAAAGAGCCAGCATCATGTTTCATTGATAATCTTTATTGTTCTTCTGTGTTTGATTTTATTGATTTCAGTTATCTTTCTTACTCATTGCTTTAAGTCCATTTTGCCACTCTTCCTACTTGCTTCTCCACACCCTTGCTCTTTAGTTCTGTAGCTAAGAACTTATTGAATGAGACTTTTCTTTATTTTAATGTAAGTATTTAGCATTTTAAGTTTTTGCTCTTAGTACTGATTTACCTGCAATTCACACATTTGACTATATTGTCATTTTTTTATTCAGTTCTATGTGTTTGTATTCAGTTCATTTTATTGTATTTTATTTTAGTACTTGTTTGAACCATAGATTATATTGAATTTAGAAATTTCTCTGTTGTCTTGATGCTATTGATTTCTAGTTTCATTTTACTATTGTCAGAAAATATATTTTGATTTCAATTATTTTAATGTGTTAAATTTTATTTTATGACACAGAATATTGTTGATTTTGCTCAATATTCTAATGGCACCTGAAATAATATGTATTGTGTTCATGAATGAGCATTCTGTAATGTAAGTTAGATCTGGTTTTTAGTGATATTCACTTGGTTCACATACTTATTAATTATGTGTCTAGTAATTTTATCAGTTGCTGATAGTATAGTGTTGAATTCCTCAACTTCAAATATGGTATTCTCTATATTTTAAGAACATCAGTTTTTGTTTCATGTGTTTTTATGCTTGTGTTTTTTTGCATACATATTTAGAATCATTCTATCTTCTTGGTAGAGCCTTTTATTATGTAATGTCTTACTTTGTCTCTTATAAATTGTTCATCTGAAATATTTTTATCTGATGTTAATATAACTGTTCTCAACTCTTTTTATTTATTTTAAATGCATTTTTTAAGGTTTTATTTGTTTGTTTTTAGAGAAGGGGAGGGAGGGAGAAAGAGAGGGAGAGAAACATCAATGTGTGGTTACCTCTCATGTGGCCCCCACTAGGGGACCTTGCCCACAACCCAGGCATGTGACCTGACCGGGAATCAAACCAGCAATCCTTTGGTTTGCAGCCCACGCTCAATCCACTAAGCTACACCAGCCAGGGCTTAACTCTTTTTAAATTAATTTTGTATAATATCTTTTTATATTATCTTACTTCCATATAATTTATATTGTTAGGTTTGAAGTTTCTTGTACACATAGTATAGTTGATTGTTATTTTTGTACACTCTGCTAATCTTTGGTTTTTTATGTGTTATATCAAGAAATTTATATTCAAAGTAATTATTATATTAGAGTTTCACAGTCTGTTTTATTATTAGTTTTTTATTTGTGTCCTCCTTATTTTTCTTTTCTTTCTTTTCTTTTTTTTTTACCCTTACCTGAGAACTTGCTCATTGATTCTAGAGAGAGGGAAAAAAGGGAGTGAAAGAGAAACAAAGAGGGAAACATAGAAATACCGATGTGAGAGAGAAAGATCAATCCATTGCCTCCTGTATGTGCCCCAACCAGAGAACAAACCTGCAACCTAGGCTGTGTGCTGACTGAAACTGAACCCGCAGCCTTTGAGTTTACTTCAACCACTTAGCCACACCAGCTGGGGCTGTGTCCTCTGTTTCTCATTTATCCATTCCATTGCTTTGGTCTTCCTATAGATGTTTTAAACCTTTATATATTTTCATTTTATCTTATTTACAATGTTTTTTAGTATATTGCTTTACATAGTTTTCTTAGGTGTTGATAAAGGTATCACAATATATCACTTTTCACAGCCTATTCATGTTGACGTTTTATCACTTCAAGAAGTGCCAAACACTTACTTTCATTTAGGTCTCTTGTCATCATAACTTTTTAACTATACTCACTAAGTATTCCCACCACACACACTGAGTAACACATCTGAAGGTGTTCAACATGTGTTTCAACTACAAAATATAATTTTAAAGAAATGCATTAGGTAAAAATACCATACTATGTTAACTGAATTTTTAACCATCCTATTGTTCTACTTTCCATTCTGAAGAATGCAGACTTAATCTGTTATTTTTTTATCATAAAAACTAGTTTTAGACTTTTTTTAAATGTTTGCTGAAAAATGACTCTTTCAGTTTTCCTTTGTCTGTGAATACCTTTATATCTCCTTTGTTCCTAAGGATCGTTTTGAGTTTGACAGTTATTTTACCATTTGAAAATGGTAAAAGAGTAGATCTTAAAATTCTCCTCTTAAAAAAAATAAATGTAACTATTTTGATGCATGTTAACTAGACAAACAACACATGTTTTAAAAAGAAAAAATGTGCTATTTTATTCTGGCCTCTATGGAGTCACATAGAAATCTGTTGTCATTCTATCTGTTGTTCCTTTATAAATAATGAATCATTTCTCTTGGCTGCTTTTAAGATTTTTTTGCTTTAGTTTTACAAAGTTTATTATTTTTCTTTGTATGGATTTATTTGGATTTTTCCTGATTAGGATTCATTTAGCTACTCAAATATATTTTTGCAGCACTTTTATGAGTCACTTTATTTTTCTACTTATTGATATTTCCTCTTCTTTTTTTAAAATTGAGATTATTGGGGTGACATTGGTTAACAAGGCCATACAAGTTTCAAGTGTAAAACCTAACAAAACATCATCTGTATACTCCATCGAGCACCCATCACTGAAAGCAAATTCTCTTTCCATCCCCATTTATCTCATTCATCATCCCTTACATTCTTCTATTCCCCCACCCCCATTTTCCCTCTGGCTGTCACCACACCGCTGTCTGACAGCCCTCTGACAACTGTCAGAGTCATCTTAAAATCTTTGTCATATAATCCCCACATATGATTGATCCCAGTACTGGCATCAGTTGAGTATTTTTATTTGTTTTTACTTAAATTCAGGGTTTCCTGTGTTTCATTCACTATGTTGAGAGGATTTAACACTATTTATTTATATTTTATCATTTAGCTGTCTTGTTCAGATTTAACATGAACATACTTTTCTACTTTGGTGAGATTTAGTTCCATGACATTTTGGTTCACTGGACCTTTGCCAGGATATTCTGATCTGCTCCATTATTTTTTTCAGGGTATAGAACTTCTTTTGAGTCCTTGCTAATGATATTTACAGATCACAAGGAACCTCTCTGGACCAATTGCTTTGGCTAGACAAACTTCATGGGAATTTAGGATAAATCCACTGAGCGTGGGTCTCTTATTCTGCTGGATGGAATGCCAGGAGACACAGGGCATCACTGCTAACGTTGTGGTAGACAGGTTGCATTACACACCAAGGAAAAAATTGTGGAGCAGGGATTAGAACAGCTTCATTTTTCACTGCTGCCACTATTGTACGTACCTAGGACCACCTACTGGAAGTTAGTTTGGAGTGAGTTTGGGGTTTCCTAAGTCAGTCTCCATTAGGATTCCCATTTCCAAATCCTTTTGCCAAAAAAGAGACATTTTTTAAGCTTTATTTGTGCCTGTTAGCATTACCATATTACACGCCATTCTGACATACATTCTGGGGTTTTATGAGAAATAGAAAACTCAGGGAACTCACCATGTTCTTGTTTCCCAAGTCTTCGGGATTTTACAGAGTCACTTTCTTTCCAGCTTTCAGAGTCATTTTACCATTATCTGTTGAAAACTTTCCAGGTATTTAGTTGTATTTAGAGGGGAAAAAAAGGAAAAAGTGAATTTATGCCACCTTGTTCTAGAATCAGAAGTCACTATACTACTCTTTTGATTAATATCTTTTATCTTTCCCATGTTTTTGATACTGTCTTTTCCAGACACTAATCAATACTATAACTGATAAGAACTGATTCTACCCAACTTCTGTTTCTCTCTTCTACAAACTACCCAATTTTACTATTTGATTTATCAATCTTAATTGATTATAGTTTATCAGGAAGTATCTAGGAGTTACATATCTCCCTTTTTTTCTTATGTTAGGTTAGTTGTGATATTTCTTCAGTGCCGGACATAACCTATACACTATTTCATGATCCTTATCATCATTCCCTTTTTCTTCACTCTATAGCTAAATATATTCCATGTTGAAAATCATTCATTTTACTATGGTATACATTATTGAAGCTTTACATTTTTGACTTATGGAAGATGCCAGGCCAGCTTTTTTTCACTAATTTAAAATAAGATATATACAGTAAGTGAATGTAAATATTTGTAAACATTTAAAGAAATATAACATCAAGATGCTCCAGGGCTTTATTTTGCATTTAACATAAGTATTGGTTACTGAAAGATTTGGAAAATAAAAACCACTGATTCCTTCAGATCATGCCTAGCTAGTTGCCTTAACAGGATGCCATCATGGTTCATAGAACAGCAGTGATCAGATACATCAATGACACACTCAGTTTCAAAGGTAAAATTTGTTTAAAGACCACAGAATAACCAATTAGAGAAATAAAACTAAAAAAGTATGACAATTCTAATACGTTATGATAAAGTTGAGTTCTTAAGTGATATTGGTTGATTTAATTTATTTAAATCACCCAGGTATAGACCTTCAGTAAATCTTGTATTTTGATTTCAATTTTCTCTTCAGGGTAAAACAATCAAACAAATTTAAAAAATGGTGAAAACAAAAGCTTTCTTTAAGGATTGACCATGAGATAAAGAACTAAAGGTTTTATTCATTTGCTCTAAGATATTCTCTCAGGAAAAGAATGATTGCACTCTTCATCTTTTTTATTATACATTTATATGCATTATTTTCTATCCACATTTTTTCTCTTTTTTTTTCTCTGTTAACCATTTCATTTCAGGCTTGACCTTTACTGTAGGTGTTTTTAATTTCAGGCATAGTACCCTCCTGTAAAAGAGAACATAAGTAGACTTTCCAGTGCCTTCATTTTTATTATTTTTACATAGAAGTCTGATTATAAGAGAAAAGAATAATAAGAATATTTCAGTAATTAGGTAGTACAGCAGCAATTACAGGTTCTATTTTATACACATGAAATAGATTTCTTAGTTATAACTAAGTAATGAAGAAATTATTATGTATTTTAATTATAAATGGATGCAGTATTATGGCAATGCTTTTTCTGCATTCACTCTAATAATGATCATATGATTTTTATCTTTTATTTTGTTAATGTGGTATATGACATTAATTGATTTTTGAATGTTGAACCATCTTTGCATCCCTGGAATAAACTCTATTTTTCCATGATGTATAATACATTTAAAATATTATTGTATTTAATGTTTTACTATATTTTAGTATTTTTACATTTATGTTTGCCAGAGATATTGGCTGCTAATTTTTGTGGGAATGTGTGTGTGTGTGTGTGTGTGTGTGTGTTGTCCTTGCCTGATTTTGGTATCTGAATAATGATGGTCTCATAAAATGACTTAGGAAATATCCCCTCCTCTTTAATTTTTTAAAAGTTTGAGGAAGATAGACATTGAATCTTTTTTGAATGGTAGAATTGACCAGTAAAGTCATCTGGTCCCAGAATTTTGCTTGTTAGAGGTGTTTGATGAATGTTTCAATTTCCTTGTTACTGATTGATCTATTTAGGTTTTCTAATTCTTCATGGTTCAGTCTAGGAAGGTTATTTATTTCTAAGAATCTGTCCATTTCTTCAGTATATCAGATTTGATGGTATTCTTGTATAATACTTTGTATTTCTTTGCTATCTGTTCTAATCTCATTCATTTCTGATTTTATTTATTTGCCTATTTCGTTTTAAACTCATATGTGGGATATAAAACAAAAAAAAACTATGTACAAACTCAAGCTCCACCGCAAATAAAACTCATTGATACAGACAACAAAAGTGTGTTTCCCAGAGGGGCAGGGGAGTGCCGGATGACAATGAAGGTAAAGGGGGTCAAATACCGGGTGACAGAATGAGATTAGACTTTGAGTGGTGAGTACACAATAGAGTATACAGTTGTTGTATTAAAAAGTTGTACACCTGAAATGTATATAATGTTATTAACCAATGTTACCCCTATACATTTAGTAATAAAAATAAAAGCACTCTAAAAGAAATACAATAAGATAACAGTGGATATCTATATTGGAGAAATGGTGAACTAAAAAATGAAAGACAAGGGTAAGAAAAAAATTTTCACCATATATTATTTATTTTGATTTCGATTTTGAATAATGTTGATGTTTTTGTTCAAAAGTTTAAATAACATTTATTAATTTTTTAAGATAAAATTATTAAATAGCTTCAGAAGGTAAGTTCTAAGGATCTACTGTGCACATGGTGATTATAAGTAACAATATCATATTATATATCTGAAACTTGCTAGGAGAGTAGATCATAAGTGCTGTGACTACTGACACACAGACAAATCTTTTTCCATGTTCTTAATTTTTAAAAAATTTGCAGAGCCTAGCATATAAAGTGTTAAGGTAATGTTGTGTAAGATTAGAAGTTCAAAACCTATGATATGACTGTACTAACAGGTATTTAAATTTTTTACAGTGTCAAATAGATCAGACAAGTCCAAGTCCTTAATTATTATTATCATCCAAAATGTTGGTAATAAAGAAAGTATTGAATAATGTAATTCATGAAGAGGTATAATCTAGTATAAGCCTATAAAATTCATCCTTCACATTTTACATGCAAGAAGTTTACCACATAAACCAGGACTTTCATTTCACTTAAAAAATATTGCTGATGTTGAGTTCATATATTTCATTTATTATAAATAATATTTTATTGCATCTGGAAAAAGATTTAGACTATTTAAATGTTTTTTGTTGTGTTTTTTCTGTTACCATTTAGTCCCTTAGACTCTCCTCCCCCAACGCAATCACCACACTGTTGTCCATGTCCAGGGTCATTTTTCCTTTTTTTGCTCATTCCCTCCACCCCCTAATTTCCCCCACCTTAGCTGTCATCCTCCTCTCTATGTATGAGTCTGTCTCTATTTTGCTTATTAGTTCAGTTTGTTCATTGGATTGCACATATAAGTAAAATTATATGGTATTTGTCTTTCTCTGACTACCTTATTTCACTTAGCATAATGTTCTCCAGGTCCATCCATAGTGTTGCAAAGGGTAAAATTTTCTTCTTTTTTACAGCCAAGTAGTATTCCATTGTGTAAATATCCCATATTGTCTTATCCACTTATCTACTGATGGACACTTGGGCTGCTTCCATATCTTGGCGATCGTAAATAATGCTGCAATAAACATAGGGGAGCCCATGTTCTTTCAAATTACTGTTTTGAGTTTCTTGGGATATATTCCCAGAAGTGGGATAGCTGGGTCAAAGGCAGATCCATTTTGAATTTTGTGAGGTGTCTCCATACTGCTTTCCACAGTGGCTGCACCAAACTGCATTCACACCAACAATGCAAAAAGGTACTCTTTTCTCCATATCCTTGCCAACACTGTTGTTTGTTGACTTATATATGATAGACATTCTGACAGGTATGAGATGATATCTCATTGTGGTTTTAATTTGCATTTCTCTGATGATTAGTGATGGTGAGCATCTTTCTATATGGCTATTGGCCATCTGTATGTCCTCTTTGGAGAAGTGTCTACTGAGGTCCTTTGCCTATTTTTAATTGGTGTGTTTGATTGTTTATTTGTTTTTTTAATTTTTGGTGTTGAGTTTTGTAAGTACTTTATAAATCTTGGATATTAACTCCTTATCAGATGTATTGGCAAATATGTTCTCTCATTCTATAGGCTGTCTTTTAATTTTCTTGATGTTTTCCTTTACTGTGCAATTTTTTAAAATTTAATGTAGAAAAGAGAGCCCAGAATAGACAGCCCAGAAATAAACCCACACTTTTATAGTCAATTAATATTCAACAGAGGAAGCAAGCACATACAATGGGCTAGAGATAGTTTATTCAATAAATGGTGTTGGGAAAATTAGACAGATATGTGCAGAAAAATGAAATTAGACTACCTTCTTACACCACACACAAGAATAAATTCAAAATGGATTAAAGACTTAACTATTAGATCTAAAACCATAAAAATCATACAAGAAAACATAGGCAGCAAAAGTTTTGGACATTGCTGGTAGCAATATTTTATCGGATATATTTCCCTAGGCAGGGGAGGAAACAGAAAAAATAAACAATGGAGCCACATCAAACTAAAAGTTTTTTCTGGATAATCTTAGTTAAATCTTCCTGTGAGTAATTCAAATGTCTTACTTGGGCGTGCTGTTCTAATCAGCAAAAGTTAAGAGTGTTTCCTGGAAAATGTTTTTCGCTATGAAAAACAAAAACAGAATACTTGCAAACCCTTGCAAAACTATTCTTTGTGGTTCTTATTTTTAAGGAGTGAAAATATTGCTTTCTTTATGTTAATGAACATCATGTTAAAATCCAATATAAAAATTTCAACAGTACTAACCAGAAGAAAAATTGAAATAAAAAAAATAAGACATGAAATACTGTCATTTGTGCCAACATGGATGGGCCTTGAGAATATTATGCTAAGTGAAATAAGTCAGTCAGAAAAAGCTAAGAATCATATGTGGGATATGAAACTGAAACTCACAAATACAGACAGTCAACAGCATGGTGGGTACCATAGGGAAGGTAGATAGGGAGTAGTAAAGATTAAAGGGGGATACATTTATGGTGATAGATGATTTGACTTTGAGTGGTGGGTACACAGTGCAATATACAGATCATTAACTATAGAAATGAACACTGGAAACCTATGTAATCTTATTAACCAGTGTCATCCAAGTAAATGTAATATTCTTTCTAATTAGTTGTGAGCTAGGTATTAAAAAAAGAAAAAAATCAGAACTGTTAGAAGATCAGCTATTTTAAAAAATCAGAGTTGCAGGTGATGTTTTCCATATATGTTATGAGGATCAATTGTTCTCATTCTTAATCATGTATTAGTAGCCCCTGGAATACTTATACAACCACAGATTTGGGTACCACACCTACAGTTTCTTACATAATTAGGTGAGGATAAGAAAGGAAGAGGTTGTTGTTAGTGGTAAGGGTGTGAGACAACTTGCTCTTCTAAAAAATTCTGAGGTAATACTGGCTTAACCTGTCTGAGGCTGAACTTTGAGAACCACTTACCTTACTGGATCCTGAAGGTGTTTTGGTTAGCAGTCCCTTGAGGAGAATAGACTTAGGGACGTAAACAACAATGTGGTGATTGCTGGGGGACTGGGGTATAAGGGGATCAGATGGTAATGGAAAAAACACAATAAAGATTAAATAAAATAAATAAATAAAATTTAAAAAAACAAATCAGTCAACTCAGTTTCAGGAAGTGACAAAAGACTACTTTAGGAAAAGGAGTCTTTTAAGACATCTTTAGGAACAAGAAATATAAATTACCTAAGACTTTTAATATTTAACTTTGTATAAACAAAACTTATTCTATTCACCTATTTTCAAAACTATCTTTGTCAATTTAAATCCCAACTTGGGATTTAAAGCATGTACATACACATGCAGATCCAAATACACATATACACACAGTTTTCAGAACAATATAAAATAAATTAAGGTAAAAATAAAATAACTGACTAATTTTTAGAAAACCATAAAAGGTGAAAATGTTCCAAGCTTATCATTATTTCTCTTGTCTGACTAATTAATTTTCCCTTTGTCACATTGCATATCTAAAAATATCCAGTTTTTATCTGACATAGTGATTTTTAATACTATTTTTACAGCACACAAAGAAGAAGCATTGTGCCCTGGCTGGTGTGGCTCAGTAGACTGATCTGGCCTGTGAACCACAGGGTTGCCGGTTCGATTCCCAGTCAGAGCACATGCCTGGGTTGCAGACTGGGTCCCCAGTGCGGAGCATGCAAGAGGCAATGGCACACTGATTTTTCTCTCCCTGTCTTTCTCCTTCTCTTCTCCTCTCTTTAAAAATAAATAAATAAAACATTTAAAAAAGAAGAAACATTGCAAAAAATGTTCAAAGTTTGTCTTGTCTCTTTTGAGTTTCTGGATAACTGGTGTTCATTATATTTACATGTCTTTAAGCTTATCTTACCACAGAGGGAGGAGAGGACTCTGCACTAACTGCTTCTGTTCTTCATCCTTGATCCTATAAAGACTTGGAGCTTTGTCTAACAGTTGCAAAAACAGTTCTACCTGTGTTGTCATCTCTCTGATGGTAATATTTTTTGCTCTTAGGCTGGAGGGAGATACAGTACAAGGACAAGCCATTTTATCATAGAATAGTTTTGAATAATAAAATGAGGCTAAAATCTTTAGTTTCTGGGAGCATGGGTTTTAAAACATTAACCTGTGCATCATTTCACACAAGGCTCAGAATCTTCTTTGATGCTTCTTATCAAGAAAAAGATTGAGTCAACCAATAAATGCATATATGAGTGGAACAACAACAAAAAAGAAAAAGAAAAAGATTGAATTGCAAAGAAAGCATGATTTAGATAACCGCCGGTTCTGCTTTCTCTTTAAGGGGCAGGGGCAGAAGAGGGTAGAAGAGGGATAAATGGTAATGGAAAAATACAATAGAAAACATTAAAATTTAAAAATATTTAAAAATAACAAAAGGTATCCTATAAAAGGATTTGTTCTTTCAGGTCAATTGAATTGAACACATCTATAGCATCAAGTACATTAGTATATAAAATATGACTACTTCTACCAGTTATATTTTTGTTATAACAGAATACCCTGAAAACACATGAGATCTTAAAAAATATATATTTATCTCAAGTTTCTGTGGGTTGGGTTACTGTTCTTTAAGTTCGGACTGGCTCAGTCAAATCTGGTTGACCTAGGTCAGCAGAATGTAGAATGGATTCAACTAGTTATCTGGAAGGTGACAGGCAGTTGTTAGA
Source organism: Desmodus rotundus (assembly GCF_022682495.2). NCBI lineage: Eukaryota > Metazoa > Chordata > Mammalia > Chiroptera > Phyllostomidae > Desmodus > Desmodus rotundus. The sequence goes on along the minus strand of NC_071388.1, from coordinate 68,266,116 downwards.
TGGCCTAACAGGTGCGATTGAGTTACGTGTATCATACATCATACTAGTTGGGAATTTTTATATACAGCAGCTATATAATGCCAAGGACAGCAAAAGAGGGAAAACTGAAATATAAATATATTTTCATATCTCTTCTCTTGTGAGTTTTCTTGTGTTACATTGGTCAAAGAACTTTGAAGACACATTATGCAGAGTCAATAGGGAAGGAATTATCAAAGGGTATGCAAATAAGGAGGAGTGCACATGTTAATGCAAAAATCTACAGTAATTTCCTCCCAGTTGATTTATATTCCTCAATATATGTCACTCCCAATACTCCCAAGTATCTTATCCAATCATAACAACAGATACTGAGTCTGGAATCTTATGATTTAAAATTATAGGAAATGGTGACTTCTCAAATAGAGCTCCATTGATTCAGAATGCAAACAATATACATTGAATAAGAATAAAATTATTAAGAACAAAAAATAAAATGAATGGAAACAACATATAATGATGGCATAAGGACAGAATAAGAATGTGACTATTATTCACTCACATTTGAAAATGGAAAAAAATGGGAGGCTCATGGCGATATGGTAGCCACAGTTCTTCCAGTTTTGAAGTCATGGGATACTTTTTGACTTGTCTTATGTTCCTTCCCCAAAGTAGTCTTCCATCCATTGTTATCTGTGGATCCTGTCCCTATGATTTGAAATCATTAATGTAAGTTGTCATTTTCCAGACTTTTCTAAGTCCTCCCATTGTATTGCCATTCTTAGATTGCTGCTTTATATGAAATTTAAACTACATAGTTTGAATTTTGGTTATGGCTGCAACCATTTCTGTATTATTTTATCTACTTTTATAGCAGTTATCTAATACTTCAGAATAAGCTATCCCAAACTTAGTGTCTTAAAAGAAAACAATTTTTCTTACAATTCTGAGGGTTGGCTACCATATTATTCATTTTAATTAATTGAGCTACACATGCAGTTGAACAAGCTAAAAGAATGTTTAAGTAGAAAAATATTATACTATAAATTTGAAAACAGACATCAAGTTATAGTTTAATTATTTCAATATTATTAAAGATCATCAGGTGACTTATGAATGAGAATAATGGAAATTTTGGGATAATCTATAGATATATATGTAGCCAAATAGCTAGTACCAGGTAAATTTTTCAGTTAAAATAAAGACCCCAAGTATAGACTTTGAGATTAAATATAATATTATTTTCTAAAGATAACAATAAGAGAAAATAGGCTAGTCTTATAATATGCTACGAATTTCTCTATCAATAACTCAAGCATATGAATTAAAAGAGATGCATTTTATATCAAGAACAAAAATGAATTAATAATTAGCTCTAGTACTTTTAATTTAGAAGAATATCAACTTTAGAAACTAAGTATAGGAATTGAAAACATTGAGAGGTTGGACTCAAGTAGAATGGGCTTTAGGAAGAAGTCTAAATTCCATAAACCAAACACAACATGGCAATTTATGTTAGATGCAGATGAGTTAGAGAGATGTGGTTGTCTTCCAAATACTCAGCCTATAATCCACACATTATTTTTGACTACTAGCACCAGGAATTATCACTCATTATTTGCTTTCAATAATCTTGATATCTGATGAAAAGTTTTCTACTTTCTCTGTACTTGAAAATATTAATATCATAAGCCTAAAGCTGTCTTTTTTCTCGTGGGTCTTTTAATGATATTTGTTTGATCAAGTTATTTTTCTCTTCTCCCTCACTTCTTGAATTCTTGCAGCTACTTGCTGTACTTTTGTATCTTCTCTGTTGGGAACTTTTGTCTTCCAATTCCAGAGATATTTTGTGCCAATTACAAAATATCTAAAATGTTCCTTGATCGCCATTTGCCTTTTTTCCCCTAATATCCCCCTCCCCACTCCCTTCTGGTTACTGTCAGTTTGTTCTTTATTTCAATGTCTCTGGTTATATTTTGCTTGCCTGTTTGTTTGTTGATTAAGTTCCACTTATAGGTGAGATCATATGGACACATGAACAAAGCCAAAGGTGGGTAGGTTTGAGGGTGAGAGGTGGGGATGGGTGGGGCAGGAGGGAGTGGTGGGACAAGAATGGTGGCAACTACACTTGAACAAAATTTTAAAAAATGAAATAAAGTAACTTTAAAAAATTTAAGTCTTCTAACATAAAAAATAAATTTAAAAAATCTCACAAATGTCCAATGATTAATCAAGATAAGCAATAATTCATATCTCTAAAACAAAACTGGTTACATTTATATCATGAAAAGTCTCTTTACCTGAACAAACTTATCATTGTATGTTTCCCAAATGAGTGGGTAAAAATCCACATTCATATACTTTTCTTTACCATCCACAGCATCACGAAAACTACAGAAGCACGTTTGTAGAAGTTTCAGAACATTTTAGGGTTATTTTAAACAATTTAGCCTTTTTATCAACTTCTGCTGAGTTCAGTTTCCTTTTATAAGACTCACCAAATCTAATCAAATCTTATCCTTATCCCATTTGTTTTTATCAACATGAAATATTGACAAATATAGTGAGGGTACAGGTTGGGCTTGAAAAACATGGGATAGTTCTATGGTATATTCTTCTGTGATATGTTAACAAACCTTTTCTCTATTATATCTTCTTTGAGCCAGACAATATGAATTACTTGAGAGAAAAAAAGTAATATTAACAGCTGCCGTCTGAGAAGAATATTCTTATGAATCCAAACAACTGACACTTCCTATACCCCTAAAGATTTATGCTTACTACAGAATTGTTGTTTCAAGGGGGACAATGGCCAAGGTCCCTGAGGCATCGGTGCTAGTCATATAATGACCAAAGAAATTCACAAAGTCCCTGTGGATCACATTAAAGATGTGTCCGTTAGTGTGTATACAGATGACTTTACATTTTTCTCTTAGTTTCTCAACATTTCTAAAGAAGAAAAACTCCAGTCATTAAGAAATCAGTCATCAAAGTATCAGTTCTTCTACTTTTCATGGGAGGGTATCGACAATAAGAATTATTACAACAGCCCTGGCAGGTGTGGCTCAGTTGGGTGAGTTGGGTGACCTCTCACAAAACAAAAGGTCACCAGTTAGATCTCCAGTCAGGCACATGACAGTTTTGAGGGTTTGGTTTGTGTCCAGGTGCTTACAAGAAGCAATCAGGCCAGGTTTCTCTCTCATATCATGTTTCCCTCCTTCTCTTTCTCCCCCTCTTTTCTTCTCTCTTAAAATTTATTAAGTAAAATGTTAAAAAAAATTACTGCAACGAACATTAAGTTAGCAACATTCATGTCCTATGCCTGTTCCTTTCATGTATCCCATATGTAGTATGACACTTTTTTCCATTGTAGATTAGACATAGATAGGTATAGATAGATATAGATGATATAGATATAGATGATATAGGTAGATATAGATATAGATAGATATAGATAATATATCCAAAGGTTAATAGATAAGTTCCAAATCTGTGTTGCTGGAGGAACAGAAGTGAATCAGCAAATCATCAATAATTGTTGTGAGCTACCAAGTGGTTACTCTTTTTCTCAAAGTCTTCAAATCTTTCAAAAATTTTATTTAACATTCAACCCTAACCAGAAATGAACAAAAAATGGAATTTGGGAAAATATAGTTAAGCCTAGCCAAACTGACGAATTAAAAGTCTTTACCACCTGGTAAAAAAATCAGGACATGGTAATAATTTATATATTATAATCAAGGAACATGTACAAAAGACCCATGGACAATGACAATGGGGTGGGGAATGCTTTGGGGAGCATGAGTTGGACAGGGCAGGGGAGAACAATGGGGGGAAATGGGGACAACAGTAACTGAATAACAATTTAAAAAATTAAAGAAGTGCAGAAGGAGATAAGGATTGAAGCAAATATACAATTTATTGAGAAATAAAAAAAAAGAATTGATATTTTATAAAATATATAATTGGGCAAAAAATGTAAAACTGTTGCTCACAATCTTTATTACAAAGTAGAAACATTGATTTTACAAAGTAGAAACATTGCCCTGGCTGATGTGGCTCAGTGGATTGAGCACCAGCCTGTGAACGAAAGGGTTGCTGGTTCAATTCCCCATCAGGGCACATGCTTGGGTTACGAACCAAGTCATGCCCCCAGTAGGGGCACACGAGAGGCAACCACACATTGATGTTTCTCTCCCTCTCTTTCTCCTTCCCGTTGCCTCTCTCTAAAAGTAAATAAATAAAACATTTAAAAACAAGGTAGAAACATAAAAATTTAGGTAGATTTACTCTATTATTTTACCATGATCAGATATACAAAGGCAATATAGGGATGATGTTATTCATTGTTGGGACAAATGAAAATTGTACCACAATACCAAGATTTAGAGACATATATGCTCTTCTATTCATCAAGGTTGCTTCTATGATTTTTTTTAAAGTAAAGCATTAATGAATATGCATGTGTATTAGAACACATTTACAATGACAAAAGTAGGCAATAATGTGAATTGAAACCAATTGGGGTATAATTGATTTATTTACAATCACTTTATAGAAACATCAAAAAGAAGAAATTAAAACTATATAAATGCTTTGAAATTATTTTCATAATGATTGATTACAAAATGTCTTAGACAACATTTTACAATGTAAACTATTTAAAAGCATGTGGTAGGGAGAATATGCATTTTATAATTTTCCATATGTTTATGATGATGTAGAAATATGAAAAATAATCTTAGGATATTATTGAGTGTATATAGCTTATAAGACTGTATTGTAGGGTGATAAGAAAAGTAATAAAGAGAAAGGAAATTTTGCAGAAATCTCCTACCATAAATGTTATCATATTATGTCTTTCATGTGAAATTATATATCTGCATAAATGTGAATTCATATGTGTATAATTAAATGAAAAGAAAGTGTTAGATCACTATGACTCTAGACTTGTGGGTATATCCATGACTTATCAAAAGAAAAGGAAACAAATCTGAAGATTATTGTACTTTCCTCTTTTAAGGAAAAGCTTTCAAAGAGAACTTTATCATGATATAAGTAGGTATGTAAATACATGAACAAAAAAATGAAACAGCAATTTGTTTATATTAATTACTCTAAAAAAGGGTGTGTTGTAAAAGTAAGGGAAATATTAGAAAATCATGAAAAATTAACTTTAACTTTTTAATTAATTTTGGAGAGATCATTATTTCTAATTTTCAACCAAGTATCTTTGTGCATATTACAATCTCATATATAGTATGTTATAATATTTAATTGCTGGGCTTCCCATCAATTCAGTTAGATATTTAAGCATAGAAAATGTATAATACAATACAAAAATGAAAAAAAGAAAGCGTATAATAGCTAAGTAACTATATATTTAGCCATTCAGTTTAGTGAAGGAAATGAATTGTAAAAAAATTGAAAATTACATAATTTTGTATATACTATATTGAATACTATTTTAGAAAAGAGAGTGAAAATGTCTTACTATCCAGGCAGTACAGGTAGTGGATTATTAACTGGATGATACTTGATGAGAATTCTGAAGAATGAGTAGAAGTTCAATCATTATGGAACAACTGTGGGAATTTAGGGTGGAAGTTTAAGCTACTCATGGAAGTTTGGGAATGATTAATTGAAAATATAGACAAGATCTCAAATGTCAAGGGTTTTGTATAACTTACTGAAAATAGTTATCTGTTGAGCAGATATATGCAAGTCAGTGGGCTTATGCCATTTGTTTGTTAATTTTATACTTGGAAAGACATTAAAACATTGGTAAATTCACCTTCATTTTAGAGATGATAAAAGAGGCCAACTGTTGCTTGTCTGAAAGGATTTAGGAAGTTGTGAAACAAGAGCCCAAATCAGCCATTCATATGGACAAGCAGCTTGAATGGGTGTAAGTTGGGTGGAACAGTCTCTGGGGATCTCTAAGGCAGGTCAAACAGTGTTAGCCACATAAATGGAGTCTCAGATGTGACACCAGCTTACTGGCTCTGTCGGGGGAGGGCTTGGAAAAGGGACAATGGCCTCTGCTTGCCTTGATGCCAAGCACTTCAGTTTCTCAGTTTCAGTGTATGCCACTGGTGCCTTCAAGATGCTGCCTCCATGTAGAAGTTCAGAGGGAGTAAGTCTGCGTAGGTCAGTCTGTGTGTGGGTTCTTCAAGAGGAACTGCTTGGGGCTCTGGTAGCTTCTTCCACTGAGTCCTTCCTCACTTGTTTTTGCATCCAGAAGTTTTTGGGACTTATCTTCTTGGAATTGGAACCCTGGGCTGCAAGGACTTCTGTGGGGCGGGGGCCTCTCACTCCGAAGATATCCCTCCCAAATTTTTATCCATCACATGTGGGTGAGGGACCATCCTGTCCTCATCTGCACTCCTCCTACCAGTCTGGATGCATGTGGTTTCTTTATTTCCATAGGTGTTAGATTTCCATTCAACTCAATTTCTGGTGATCTGATGGATGGTCACTCTATATTATAGTTGTAATATTGATGGGGCTGTGCAAAGATGTGAGCCATAGCTGTGACCCTGCCATCTTAACCAGAAGTTCCTAGAATCTCTTTTTCCTGATTTAGTATTTCTATTTCACAGAATTTCTATTCACATTCATCTTTTTAGGTTAACATCAAGGTGTGTAAGACCAAAGATATGGTCCTAATGGCACCTTTGACTGCAATCAATTTAATATGATGAATAAATTTTTATATATCAATTGTCTACATGCATCATGATTATTATGAGTACAGCTTTTATGTATTTTTCCTCCTTCAATATTTTATATATTTTTTGATATTTTAAAATCATACTACTTTATTTTATTAAAATAAGGAATTCAAATAGAACAGATTTTTTATTTTGGACAAAAATTGGCTCTTTTGGTGGCCTAGTATCAATAATATTTTGTAAATAATGTACAGTATTTGATACATTAGTCAAATATATATTTAAGTTTAAAATAATTTTGTTCATTTATGAAGTATTCAATTTGTCAAAAACTAGATTTCTAATAATATCTGCAATTTAAGGTGTTCTCATCAATTTCCTATTGTATTCAAATTCTTTATTTATATATTTATATGTTTTGTGCATAGAATTACTTGACCCATATTCTTTGTCCATTGAAACTCATCAACATCAAATTACTTTTACATTCTGTGGGCTTTTTGCTCTGATATTAAAGTTCTTTTTATTGCTATTTTAAAACTTGTACATTATATTTCCATTTGTCAAGCATCTTAAACTGTATATTTTGTTAACAGAAAAACAGCATGTTTAATGTCCCTTGTAAAGAAACTCTGATTTATGTAGCTTGGATTAGGATTGTTTTATAACTAAAGATAGCCCCTCTGTTACATTAGGAAATGATTGCTACCTTCTGGAGAGGTAGAAATACTTTTACATTACTGTCTGCATTTTCCTCCCATTGGACTGATATTGAAATGCATAGATAGGACACACATTCCTGGGGTCAGAAACTCCTCTCTGCAGAATTCTTTACTGGAGATAAAAGAAATTGTTTATTTCTTGGCAAAAATGCAGAACACACTTTTCCAGAAACAATTTCCAAGTGATTGTTTACTTCTTAAACTAGTAAGTGATATTTCAAATGGAAATAGAGTCAGATGTATGACACAGAACAAAGGAAGAATTTAATAGACTTAGCAATTTATAGTTACCTTGGGGCCTAGATAAGGGAAGAAAAAGATATTTATTAATACAACATTTCAACTTTGAAAACATAATAACCTGTATAAGGACAGATTATTTAACAATTATTCATAAACATTTCTTGTTTAAGGATATTCAAACATGCTCACATTCACTTTAGAATATGTCCAATGTTATTAAACTAATGAATAAACCAAATGTGGCAAGTGTATACAATGAAATACCTTTTGGCAATCTAAGGGAGCAAGCTACTGATACATGATATAATATGACATGGGTGAACTTCAAATAACACCATACTGAGTAAAAAACAAAAACCTCCATGAAAAATATTAAATATTCTATAGCTCTATTTTGTATGAAGTATCTAGAAATGATACATTTATAAATATAGTAATAAGACCAGAAGTTTTTTGGGACAGGAAAGTGAGATTAGGAATTGATTAAAATAAACTTGAGAGATATTTTCAGGACAATAAAAATGTGATAAAATTGAAAAATAATTATATTTGAATAATTATATAAATCTACATACAATCATTAATTGTATACTCATAATGGGTAAATTGTATGATCTTTAAATTGTAATACAATAAAAATATTAACAATTTTTAAATCTTATTTTATTCAGACTCATTGGCCAAGTAGTATTGGATTGTCATTCTTTCTCTTAAAAGGTTTAAATATAGTGTAATTTTTAAAATCTGTTTTACTGATTATTTTATTAGTGTTACCCCAGGTTTCCCTCTTTACCTCTCTCCACCCAGCCCCCCACATTCCCTCAGGCAATCCTCACACCACGGTCCATGTCCATAGGTGATGCATATGTGTTCTTTGTCGTCTCTATGTCCTATGCTATGCTGTACATCCCCATGACTGTTGTCATTATTGTGCTACTCAGAGAATGAGTCTGAGTAAATCTATCCATGGGCCCCTTAACCCTATGGAGGTTTTGAATAATTTGAGAGATACAAACAAATTCTTTTCTTAAATATTGGTTCAAATAAGGGGTACATAGGTTCAAAGTCATGACTAACTGAACATTTGTACATGACTAAAGTTAAGCCATAATATTTGAGCCAACAGTTTGGTTATAACAGAGGTTTTGTAAGGGTGTGTGATATTTGGAGGTAAATTTTATATGTGAGATACTGAGAACTTTGAAGTCAGTGTTGGTGTAGTTGATTTTTTTACAAACTTTGAAGTCAGTGTTGTGGGTTTTCTTTTCATTTTCTGAAAATGGCTAGAAATATATACCAATTTGATAGTCCAAAACTGTTGAAGTACTTCAGCAAATTCTACTTGAATTACTTACCAAAATACTTTTGCAAGTGTTATGAAAAGTATATATGCCTTGAGCATAGCAATAATGTTTGTGATGACTGTTACAAACATTTTGCAAAGCCAAACATTAAAGATTCTGATTAATAAATATTAAAGACATTTTGGTTGTATTTTTAAAGGAATATTCATGTTTCCATTATTGAGAAGAAATTTTTCTTTATGTTTTTATAATCTTTTGTTTAATAATTTCTAGATTACAACTGAAAATAAGTAAGATCATACATTTTATTATATAATATAATAAATGCAAATTTAGAGTGTTTTTAATTTTTGTCATATTTCAGTACATACTAGTAATGTATCTCCCACATACACATGACCTGTGCTATAAGTTTTTTGAGCATGACCTCTGCAGGTTTAAAAGGAACTGCCAGGGAGTCTAGCAATTTCTGTCTTCCACAGCTTCAATCCCCACTGGTTTTTATAGCCAAAAGTTATATCAACTTCTATTCTTGTCACTGGAACCCTGAGTTTGGGTGCCTGGTGTGGGACTGGGATTTTTACTCCTTAGATATCATTCCTAATTTTTATCCACCACACATGGGTGTGGGACCACCTGTTTTGCATCTCTGTCCTTAATATCAGTCATAATGCAGTTTTTTCTTTAATTCAATATCTGTAGGACTTTTATCCAGCCCGATTTCTGACAGTTCTAAACGATGACTGTTCTAAAATTTAGGTGTAATTTTGATGTGGTTGTGCAAAGAAGTGAGCCATGTTTATATAAGCCACAAACTTGACCCTGGTGCCACTTTTTAATTGACCAGCCTTCCAACATAGGCATCTACAAATTTAGTGTTTTATATTATTTTGTGAGATGATAGAGATGTTTAAAATTGTAAATCTCCTTTTAGTCTACTTGGACAGTAGCAGTTGTTGCTATTGATTGATTGATTGATTGATTGAAAAATTTGAGGGGAGTTTCTATCTATTCCTATGGCTTCCATACACTTAATATACTGATAATAATTTCAAAAACTATCTAATTGAAAATCTATTTGAAAAAAAAACAATGAAAGAAAGCTTCCCTAATTTGGTGAAGGACATAAACATACAAGTCCAGGAAGCATAGAGAATCCCAAACAAGTTGGACCCAAAGAGGACCACATGAAGACACATCATAATTAAAATGCCAAAAGTAAAAGATAAAGAGAGACACTTAAAAGCAGCAAGATAAAAGCAGACAGTTGTAAAGGACTGCCCGTATTATTATGAGCCAGTTTCTCAAAAGAAACTTTGCAGGCAAGAAGGGACTAATAAAAACTATTATAAGTGATGGAAAGCAAGGACCTACCTCCAAGATTACTCTACCCACCAAAGCTGTCATTTAGAATGGAAGGACAGATAAAGTGCTTCCCAGACAAGGTAAAGCTAAAGGGGTTCATCACCAGCAAGCCATTATTACATGAAATGATTAAGGGACATATTTAAAAAAAGAAGAAGATCAACACCATGTACATTAAAAAGGCAACAAATTCACAACTATAAAGAACTGAATCTAAAAAAATAATTAAAAAAATAATAATAATAAAAACTAAGCAAACAACCAGAACAGGAGCAGAATCATAGCTATTGAAATCATTTGGAGGGTTATCAGCTGGGAGCAGGAAAGGAAAGAATAGGGGAAAAGGTGCAGGGATTAAAAAACATAATTGGTAGGTAGAAAATAGACAGGGGGATGATAATAATAATATAGGAAACAGAGAAGCCAAAGAACTTATATGTATGACCCATGGACATGAACTAAGTGGGGATTGTTGAAGGGAAGGAGGTTACTGGGTAGAGGAGGACTAAGAGGGAAAAAATAAGATGATTATAATGACATAATCAATAAAATATATTTAAAAATATAACTTCTATTTAATTCTCTCTCTCAAACTCTATGTAATTACATTCTTTTTTTTACTCCGGTATTTTAAATACATGATAGGTATCTGAAATTCCTGATGTCCATAACTTTCAGCCTAAAGGTATTGATTGTCTGTTCTACTTCCTATTTAGTAGCATTATTCATATGTCCTTAAGACAGAAACTTGGATGGATGTTTGACTCCAGCTACTCAATTTCACTGATACCTAACTGATACCTAATATCAACTAAATGAGATAATAGATTAAGAGACTATATCACAACTTCTGGTGATGTGCTTTATACCAGTCCAAAACTGACTTTACAAACATTTTATGTAAAATTTTATATTAATGAATGTTAATGCAAGAAGGGGAAATAGAGTTCACAGAATTTAGTGTTTTCCACCTACAATTAAAGATTGACAATAATTAATCTAAACTTGTTACAAGAATACACAAGATACATCATCAATGTGTCATGTGGTTGAAATAAATTGGTCTCTTCCTCTCTCTTTCTCCATATGCTTGCCTAGGACAATTCAGAGACCTTTCTCCTTCCATGAACCATCATATGTAAATCCTATTTCCAATGACTATTTTTGAAATAAAATTTAAAATTTTTAGCAGATTCCATAGAACCTGCAAGATTTGGCCTCCATCTTCTATCTTTTATTATCCCCAACTGACTTGTAATTGTGAACTATGTCACTCCCTAAAGATTAAACATAATAAAACTGTTGTACATACTGTTTTCTGCAGAGTTTCATCCACCAGCGATACTCTTCCACTAATCTGCAGGCTAAATGTTCACTTGTTCTTCCAGATCAACTTTGGGTGTTACCTTTTCTGATGAGTGTACCCTAACTCCTCTTTATTTTCCATCCATTCTAGGAAAGATGCTCTCATGTCATACCAACAGTGCACTAGGGTTCCCTTTCCTCTGCATCCTTGCCAGCATTTGTTGTTTGTACATTTATTAATGATGACCATTCTGACTCATATGGGATGATATCTCACTTTAGTTTTAATTCGCATCTCTGTGATGGCTAGTGAGTTTGAGCATCTTTTCTTATGTCTATGGGACATCTGTATGTCCTGCTTGGAAAAGGGTCTATTCAGGTCTTTAGCTTATTTTTTAATTGGATTGTTTGACTTCCTGGTGTTGTCATATAAGTTCTTTATATATTTTGTAGATCAAATACTGTCCAACAATAGGATATAACCCTTGTAAACATATATGCATCCAACACAGGAACACCTAAATATAAGGAAAATCTTGGAGGATTTCAAGAAAGATATTGACAGCAACACAGTCACTGCAGGGAATTTTTTTTTGAAAGTCAGAAAATACTTTATTATTTTAGAAAAATATGAAGAGTTTTGTAATTTTATTTATATTACAAAATATGTGAAATAAGAAATATCTAAATAAAAATTCATACAGTAAATAATTATTTAACCTATTTCCAACTCATTTTTCTGAGCTGAACAATAGAAGAAAATGAAACTGTATTGCATTGATGGATACATCTGCTGTGATTTTCTAGCACTTTAGGAAAGCTGACTCCTTAAAAAAACTGAAGAAGAAAATTAATATCACAGAGTAGGCACTATTTTCCAATTCACACATATTTAAAATATTACCATAATATATTTTCAAATCACATATCCAAGGAAACTTTAAATTGTATACCATGCAAAATTAAAGTTAGTTATTTATGTATATTAAATTGTTTTATGATCAAAGATGCATCACCAGATGTCTTCCAATTCAATCAGATCTTACCTGAGAACCAGAAATAACTCAGTGGAGATGTTTCCTTAATGATTATATTTAGTTTCCTTGCAAATAAAAACTAGCACTTCCATAGAATTTACTATGAGCCAGCTATTGTTCTAAATACTAGTCACTGCAGGGAATTTTAACACCCTACTGTGAGCAAGGGCTAGATTTTCCAAAGAATCAACAAGGATATCTCAATAGCACTGAATGACACTCTACATGAAATGGACTTAACTGATCTATACAAAACATTTTACCCCAAAATAGCAAAGTATACATTATTTTTAAGCTTACATGGAATATTTTCAAAGATACACCACATGGTAGGAGACAAAACAAGACTCAACAAATTCAAGAAAATAGAAATCATATCAAGCATCCTCTTGGATTACATTTGTTTGAAACTACAAACCAACCTCAAGGAAAAAACTCAAAAACATTTAAATACATGGAGACTGAATAACATGTTTTAAATAATGAATGGGTTAACAATGAGATCAAGGAAGAAATAAAAAAGTACCTAAAAACAAATGAAAATGAACACACAACAATCCAAAACCTATGGGGCACAGTGAAGGCAGTCCTGAGAGGGAAGTTCATGGTAATACAGGCCTACCTAAAAAAGATAGAAAAATCTCAAATAAGCAACCTAACCCTACATCTACAAGAACTAGAGGAAAAACAACAAACAAAGCCCAGAGCACGAAGAAGGAGGAAAATAATCAAGATCAGAGCAGAACTAAGTGATAGAGACAAAACAAAACAAATGCACAATTAAAAAGGTCAATAAATCCAGGATCTGGTTCTTTGAAAAGATAAACAAAATTGACAAATGTTTAACCCATTTCATCAAGAAAAAAAGAAAAAGGACCCAAATGAATAAAATCCAAAATGAAAAAGAAGTTACAATCAATACCACAAAAACAAAGGATTGTAAGAAATTACTATGAAAAACTATAAGCCAAGAATTTGGAAAACCTGGGCAAAATGGACAAATTTCTAGCAACACACATCTTCCAAAACTGAATCAAGAAGAAGCAGAAAGCCTGAATATACTGATAACCAGTGAAATTGAGGCACCAATCAAAAAACTCCTGGCACACAAAAGCCCTGAACCAATGGCTTCAAAGGTGAGTTTTACCAAACATTTAAAGAAGTAACTCCTATCCTTCTCAATCTATTCCAAAAAAGTTCAAGAAGAGGGAAAACTCCCAAACCCTTTTTACGAGGCTAGTATCTTCCTAATTCCAAAACCAGGCAAAGATACAACAAAGAATAAAGAATGCAGGCCAATACCTCTGATGAACATAGATAAGAATTGTTTTTAAATAAATGGGTATTGTATTTTGTCAAATGTCTTTCTTTCATTTATTTATATGATTATGTGGTTTTTATCCTTCATTTTGTTTATGTGGTATTGAAACAATACGTAACACCCCCACCATTGTTTTGATATTATTCCTGTAAATGCTGACTCTGACTAATATGTAGCATGTAGATAAACAGCATGCTTGTATAAGAATCCTAGGACATAACTTCAAAAATTACACACTCCCAACTTCAGTCATTCCAGCTGTGGGAGATTTGCTGACCTTCAACCATAAAATAGGATGATGTAAAACCATATTGATGCAAATAGAAGATTACTTTCTTCTTTTCTTCTTTTTGCTATATAATATTTCATTGTATAGTCATATACCACATATTTTAATCTAGTTATCTGTCAGTAGATACTTAACTGTTTTCCATGTCTTCGCTATTATAAAGTATACCGCAGTGAACATGTAGGTATAGCTATTTCTTTCATTTCATTTCCTTCAGATATATACCCAGAAATGGAGGTGCTGAATGCTATGGTACTTCTAGGCATAACTTCTTTTTCTTTATCTTCACCTGAGGGCAATTTTCCACTGCCTTTAGAGAGAGAGGAAGGAAGAGAGGAAGGGAGAGAGAGAAACATCTGTGCAAGAGAGAAGCATCAATCAGTTGCCTCCCATACACACCCAAACTGGTCATCATACGCTCTAGGACTGTGACCAAACCTGCAAGCTAGGTATGTGCCCCGATGACCAGGAATGGACCCCACAACCCTTAGGTTATGGGACAATGCTCCAACCAACTGAACCACACTGATCAGGGCTCTAGGTGTAACTTTTGAGAAGCTGCCATATTGGCTGTAGCAATTTACATTCTCATTAACAGTGTATAAGAGTTCTCCTTTCTCCACATTCTCACCAGCACTTCTTATATTGCTTCCAGATAATAGTCATTTTAATAGGTGTGAGGTCATATCTCATTGTGATTTTGATATGCATTTCACTGATAATGATGTTGAATGTCATTTTATGTGATTGTTGACCATTTATATATCTTCTTTAGAAACATGCCTATTCAGATCTTTTACACCTTTTTAATAGAACTATTACTTTTTTGCTTTTGCATTTTATGAGATTTTTATGCATTGAATATTACCCTTATCAGATAGATGAATTGAAATCATTTTCTCTTATTCTATATGTTGCCTTTTCATTTTGTTGACAGCTTCCTTTTTGTGCAGAAACTTTTATATTTATTTATTTTCACTTTTGTTTTTTATACTTTTTGTATCATATAAAATCATTGTCACCTGTCTTCTGCATCTCTATCTGATCCCCAGTGGTCAAGCCTTGCAGGTTTCACAATGATCCCTGTTAGGCAAGATCTGAGTGAGACTCTTGGATGAATCCCAATGCTGGGGAAGTTTGATGTCCACCTTGGGCTCTCTTTCAGCCACTGGAGAAACTTTAGGTATGGAGAGGTGCTCTTCATGGAGAATTGTGCCAGCAGAGGGAGGAAGTTAATGTAGTTAGAGCATAGCTCTTTCTCTTACCCTTCCAAAATGGTCCTTGGCTCTGTGCATTGGGGTGGTACTTCAGACCCACCACCAGTATCTGGGATTTTCACAATAGTGTCTTCATCTATGGAGAGTTCCTAGTTATTCTTCTTGCAAGAGGGATTGAAGTTGAAAACGACCTATGTCACAATCTTGTTTTTTTATAGTCAATACATTTTATTAATATAATGATATGAAAAAATTTAGTGCAATACACAAAATTCCCAGAGAGTAATTTTAAAACATTTTAATGTGCTTTTTAAAGTTTTAATTTACAGGACACTTTGTCTTTCAGACATTGACTTTTCAATAAAAAATTTTTGCAATATTTGTTTCCTATAACACTACACCATTGGGTAGTTCTTGGCCCTGCCAGTCATTCCATGATAAGGGATATCCATTAGTCCACTACTGGAAGCTCTGTACATCAAAAAATAAGTTATATAGATTATGTACATAATTACAAGTAATTATTACAATACCAGTATGTTGTAATATACTTCCCAGCAGTCCACCACTACAGGCAAAAAACATATCTACAATACACATGTTATTTGTAAAAAAAAAAAATGTTGTCCCTCTCTCTTTACTATTACAGGGTACCACAAAACTGGTTTACAGTTGTTAATACACAAAACACAGAGTTTATTTTTGCATTATTTTAAATTAGTTATTGTATTATTTTTCATATGAAGTACTATAAACCTCCTTTTTCCCTACCCTCTATGTTGGTGTAAACTTTTATTCTTTCAGTTATATATTCAGTGTCTTGTTTGTGTTTTGTAAAAGCACAAGATTTTAATATTAACATGGTTCAAATCATTGGCCATATAAAACATTTTCAAACTTTTATATTTTCTTCAATCTTTGTATATTTCAATAGTATATCATTATTACCTATTCCTTAATGGCTTCATAGCAGACCTTGGAGAGATTCTGAAAAACTTCTACCTCTTTTTTTTTTTTAGCATGTTAGTTAATTCACAGTTGTTGTAAGTTGTTCTCTGATCTTTAATCAATTTTATTATTCATAAAATATGATGATTTTCTTACCCAAGTTGTGATTTGTATTTTTTGTAAATAAGATTAACCTCATACTCATTTAATAATATTTATTCACATGTATAAAACAATATCTATATTTTAGTTTTCCATCTTCCTAAGTAAAAATAGCTTGGAATTTATATTTTTAGACTATAATTTTGTTATAAAGAAAACAGTTCTGCCCTGGCTGGTGTGGCTCAATGGATTGAGCACTGGCCTTTGAGCCAAAGGGTTGCTGGTTCAATTCCCAGTCAGGGCACACGCCTGGGTTGCAGGCCAGGTCCCTAGTGGGGGTCGTGCGAGAGGCAACCACACATTGATGTTTCTCTCCTTCTCTTTCTCCCATCACCTCTATCTAAAATTAATAAATAAAGTAATCTTTAAAGAAAAAAAAGAAAACAGTTCTAAAATGCTAAAATAATTCAGTTTTATTAAATTTTTGTTCAAAAGTATATTATATTATTTTTGTATTGTTGTTCAAACACACTTGTCTCCATTTTCACCCCACCATGACCCCTTGCCACACTCATCCCTGCCTCCCACCCTTGATTCTACCCCCCTTTGGCTTTGTCCATGTATCCTTTATACATGTTCCTTGATGGTTCTTCCCCTATTTTCCCCCATTACCTCCTGTGCCCCATCCTTCTGGTTACTGTCAGTTTGTTCTTTATTTGAGTGTCTCTGGTTATATTTTGCTTGCCTGCTTGTTTTGTTGATTAGGTTCCACTTATAGGTGAAATCATATGGTATTTGTCTTTCACCTCCTGGCTTATTTCACTTAGCATAATGCTCTCCAGTTCCATTCATGCTGTTGCAGAGGGTGTAGGCTCCTTCTTTCTCTCTGCTGCATAGTATTCCATTGTGTAAATATACCATGGGTTTTTATTCACTCATTTACAGGTGGGCACTTAGGTTACTTCCAGCACTTGGCTATTATAAGTTGTGCTGCTATGAACATTGAGGTGCATAAGTTATTTTGAATTGGTGTTTCAGGAATTCTTGGAGTATAACGCTGAGTCAAAAGGCAGTTCCATTTTTAGTTTTCTGAGGAAATTCCATACTGTTTTCCACAATGGCTGCACCAGTCTGCACTCCCACCAACAGCGCACTAGGGTTCCTTTTTCTTCACAACCTCTCCAGCACTTGTCTGTTGATTTGTTTATGATGGCCATTCTGACTAGTGTGAAGTGGTATCTCATTGTGGTTTTAATTTGCATCTCTCTGATGATCAGTGATGTTGAGCATCCTTTCATATGTCTCTGGGCCCTCTGAATGTCCTCCTTGGAGAAGTGTCTTTTCAAGTCCTTTGCCCAATTTTTAATTGGATTGTTTGCCTTCCTGGTGTGGAGTCATGTGAGTTCTTTATATAATTTTGGAGATCAAACCCTTGTCCGAGGTACCATCTACAAATATATTTTCCTATATGGTTGATTCCCTTTTCACTTCACTGCTGTTTTCTTTAGCCATGTAAAAGCTTTTTACTTTGATAAGGTCCCATTTGTTTATTCTTTTCTTTATACCCCTGGCTCTAGGGGACATATCGGTGAAAATATTACCCTGTGAAATATCTGAGATTTTCCTGCTTGTGTTCTCCTCTAGGACTTTTCTAAGATATGGTGTCATGACATATATTTAAGTCTTTTATCCACTTTGAATTTATTTTTGTGTATGGTGTAAATTGGTGGTCTAGTTTATTTTTTATTTTATTTTATTTTTTTGCATGTAGCAGTCTAGATCTCCCAATACCATTTGTTGAAGAGGCAATTATTACTCCATTTTATGCTTCTTCCCCCTTTGTCAAATATTAATTTACCATAGAGACTTGGGTCTATTTCTGGGCTATCTATTCTGTTCCATTGGTCTATGTCTGTTCTTATGCCAGTACCATACTCTTTTGATTAAAATGGCCTTTTAATATAGTTTGATACCAGCTTTTGTGATCCCTCCTACTTTCTTCTTCTCTCTCAAAATTGCTGTGGCTGTTTGGGGTCATTTATTACTCCGTATAACTTTTTGAAATGTTTGTTGTATATCTGTGAAATATGTCATTGATATTTTAATAGGGATTGCATTGAATCTAGAAATTGCTTTGGGTAATATTGATATTTTGATGATGTTAATCATCAAATCCATGAGCACAGTACGTGCTTCCATTTTTTTGTGTCTTCCTTCATTTCCTTTTTCAATGTTGTATAGTTTTCTGAGTACATGTTTTTTACCTCCTTGGTAAGGTTTATTCCTAGGTACTTTATTTTTCTTGTTGCTATGACAAATGGGATTTTTTTCTTTAGTTCTGATTCCAATATTTCATTTTTAGTATATAACAATGACTTCACTTTTTGAATATTAACTTTGAATCTTAATGTTTGCCAAATTTATTTATTAGGTCAAGAACTTTTTTGGTGGAGTCTTTAGGGTTTTCTGTGTATACTATCATGTCATCTGCAAACAGTGACAGTTATGCTTCTTCCTTCCCAATTTGGATGCCTTTAATTTCTTTTCTTGTCTGATCGCTGTGGCTAGGACTTACAATACTATGTTGAATAGAAGTGGTGAAAGTGGACATCCTTATCTTGTTCCTGATCTTAGTGGAAAATCTTTAAGTTTTTGCCCATTGAGTATAATGTTGGCTGTAGGTCTCTCATATATGACCTTTATTATGTAGAATGCTTCCTCTATTCCCACTTTGCTGAGTGTTTTTATCATAAATGGGTGCTGTACCTTATCAAATGCTTTTATCCGCATCTATCGATATGATCATGTGATTTTTGTCTTTCCTTTTGTTTATGTTATGTATTATGTTTATTGTTTTGTGACTGTTGTACCATCCTTGCATCCCTGGGATGAATCTCACTTGACTGTGGTGTATGATCTTTTTTAATGTATCGCTGGATGCAGTTTGCCAATATTTTGTTGAGGATTTTAGCCTCTATTTTCATCAGCAACTTTGGCCTGTAGTTTGCTTTCTTTGCTGTATCTTTACCTGGTTTTGGATTTAGAATGATGCTGTCCTCGTAAAAAGAGTTTGGAAGTCTTCCCTCTTCTTGGACTTTTTGGTATAGTCTGAGAAGGATAGGGGTTAGCTGTTCTTTAAAAGTTTTATGAAATTCTCCTGTGAAACCATCTGGTCCAGGTTTTTTTTTATTACTGTTTCAATTTAATCAGCATTTATTAGTCTGTTCAGGGTTTCTGCTTCTTCTTCATTCCATTCTGGGAGATTATATTTTTCTGGAAATTTGTCCATTTCACCCAGGTTTTCAAATTTCTTGGCACCTATATAGTTGTTCATAATTTTTTAAAATCCTTTGTATTTCCTTGGTATCAGTTGTAATCTCTCCTCTTTCATTTCTGATTTTGTTTATTTGGGCCCTCTCTCTTTTTTTCTTGATGAGTCTGGTGAAAGGCTGGTCGATTTTGTTATCTTTTCAAAGAACCAGCTCCTGGATTTATTGACCCATTACAATGTCCTTTTGGTCTCTATGTCATTTAATTCTGCTCTGATCTTGGTTATTTCCTTCTTTTTACTCATTCTAGGCTTTGTTTGTTGTTGTTCCTCCAGTTCTTGTAGCTGTAGGGTTAGGTTGTTTATTTGAAATGTTTTTTAGGCATTCCTGTATCTCTATAAACTTCCCTCTCAAGGCTGCCTTTGCTATGTCCCAGAAGTTTTGGATTGCTGTGTATTAATTGCATTTGTTTCCAGAAACTTTTTGATTTCTTCCTTGATCTCATTGTTAACTCATTCATTGTATAATACCATGCTATTCAATTGCCACAATTTAATTGTTTTTGAGTTTTTTCCTTGAGGTTGGTTTCAAGTCAGGCTCTTGTGGGCCAAGAACATGCTTCATATGATTTCAATTTTCTTGAATTTATTGAGGCTTTTTTTGTCTTCTACCATGTGGTCTATCTTTGAAAATGTTCTATGTGCATTTGAAAAGAGTATATTTTGCTTCTTTGGGATTAAAGGTTACACACACACACACACACAGTGTTAAGTCCATTTGATCTAGGTCATTGTTCAATTATGCAATATCCTTGTTGATATTTTGTGTTGAAAATCTATCCATTTTTGACACTGGGGAGTTAAAACCCCTAGTATAAGTATGTTGCTGTCTATATTCTTCTTGAAGTCCTCCAAGATTTTCCTTATATATTTGAGTGCTCCTATGTTAGGTGCATATATGTTTACAATGTTTATGTCCTCTTGATGGATTCTTCCCTTAAGTATTATAAAGTGTCCTTCAATGTCTGTTTTATGGCTTTTGTTTTGAAGTTTATTTTGTCTGATAAAGGTATTGCTACTACAGCTTTTATTTTCTGTCCATTTGCTTGGAATATTTTCTTCCTACCCTTCACTTTCAGTCTAAGTAAGTCTTTTGTTCTGAGGTGGGTCTCTTTTAGGCAGTGTATGTTCAGGTCATGTTTTCTTATCCATTCAGCTACCTTATGTGTTTTGATTGGAGCATTTAATCTATAAACATTTTAGGTTATTATTGATAGATACTTATTTATTTTTCACCTTTGTACCTGTGTTCCTCTCTCTCTTTTACTCTTTTGCTTCCTCTTCTTATAACAGTCCCTTCAGCATATCTTGTATTGCTACTTTAGCTGGAGGTATATTCTTTGAACCTTCTTTTGTCTAGGTAACTCCTTATTTTGCCTTCCATTTTAATTGAGAGCCTCACTGGGTAGAGTAGTCTTGGTTGCAGGCCTTCGCTTTTCATTACTTAGAATATTTCTTTCAATTCTCTCCTGGCTTGTAGTGTCTCTCTTGAGAAATCATCTGCTAACCCTTCTATGTTACTTCTTGTTTCTCCCTTGCTGCCTTTAAGATTCTCTTTGTCTTTAAAACTTGGTATTTTAATTATGATGTGTCTTGTAGTAGGCCTCTTTGTGTTCTCCCTGATGGGACCATCTGTGCTTAACTTGTGTGGTTTTCCTCCTCTCCAAGTTGGGAAAGTTTTCTGTCATTATTTTTTCAAGCAAGGTTTCTATCCCTTATTTCTTTTCTTCTCCTTCTGGTGTTCCTATGATTCAAATGTTGTTGCAGTTCATGTTGTCTTGCAGTTCCCTTAAGCTATCTTCATATTTTTTTTAGTCTTTTTTCATGCAGCTGCTGTACCTGGGTGTTTCTTTCTACCTTGTCTTCCAGTTCAGTAATTTGGTCCTATGAACCTGCTTGTGATACCTTCTAGTGTGTTTTTTATTTCAGAAATTATATTCTTCATTTCTTCCCAGTTCTTGTTTGTAGTTTCTATTTCTTTTTCATACTGTTATAGTTCTTACTCAGTTCCTTGTAGTTGTGTGTGAGTTCCTTGAGCATCCTTATAACCATTCTTTTGAATTCTATAGCTGATAGCTTCCTTGCCACCATTTCATTTAGCTCTTTTAGTGGGGAGTCTTCCATTCCTTTTGATTACAGATTTGTCCTTTGTCTCCCCATTTTAGGTGTGGCATTTTGTTTATTTCTGTGATTTCTTGTGCTCTGCTTTGCTAGCTTTCTTTGCTAGCTTTCTTGTAGGGAACTTCTATGGCAGGAGTTCCATGGGACTTAGTGATGTGGTCTCTTTGATCTCCTTGTCTTTATGCTCTAGGGTTTCCCTTTCTTCCAGTTGTGTAGGCTCTCTTTTGTACTTGGGTTTTACCTTTTGGTGGTTCCTTTGTTGGCAGGTTCTCTCCTCCAGTGGGTATACTGGTATTCACAACTCCCACCTTACCTTGTGTGTGATCAGGGGAAAGGTGAAGGTAAAATGAATTAAGACAGCAACAGCAGAGAGTATTCTATGGGATTTAAAGTATGAACAAGTAGAAAACATATAGGAGATCCTTTGGAGAAGTACAGCAATAACCATGATATTTCACCCAACTATCCACTTTTTATAAAACATGAAAAAGAGATAAGACTCTTATTAGAGGGGAAAAGGAATCTGAGCTGACTCCAGAAACCAAGCACTTATGTGAGGTTAGATGGTGAGATATAGTGAGAGTAAAGGAGAGAAACTTGGTGTAGTGTGAGAGAATAAAGTTGACCACAACAGTAATAAAGCTCAGGAAGATAGTGAAATGGACCGGGCTAAATGTCTGGACAAGGGTACTGTGTGGGAATTGGAACAATAATATGAAAAGAAATATATGATCTGAATAAAAAGAATGAAAAGTAAAAGACCAAGAGTAGTGTTATTGGGATATGAGTAAAGTAAAGTAAGAGAAATTAAAACACAATATGAAAGGGAGAACAAAGAAAACCAAACAATGAAATCAAACAAACAAAACTAAATAGAAGGAAGAGAAATAAAATAATAGTAATAACAAAAATAAAAATAAAAAGTAAAAAATAAAATGCAAGTTCTGTAGGAGACCAGAGTGAATTTTGTCTCTGTTGTTGGCATTAGCCTTCTGATTTCTGTCTGTATCTGTCTTTGGTCCTTTCAAAGCTCTAGGTCTCATTGTCTTATACTTGGAAGAAAGAAAAAAACAAAAAATGTCTCCTGCTGACTTTAAACCCACCAAACAGGTTTCTGCTGGTCTTCCTGGATGCTGCAGGCAAAGTAGGGCTGGGCTCTGCTTTTCTTGCCTTTCCTGTGGTTCTGTGTCGGTGGCTTGGTGTGGGCTACAATATTCACAGGTGTGCATCTTCCAGCCCAAGCTCTCAAAGTGCTGTGTGGCCCCCACTGTCCATATGACCAGGCTAGTGCCTTTAATTCACCTCATTGTGCAGCCCTTTGCTTAGTCTGTGAGATGCACCAAGTGGGAGCAACTTGCACACCTCTTCCCTCTTTGCTGGCCTGCAGGCTACACACACAAAGTCCCTTCAAGGCAGTTTAGTTCCTCTATTAAATTAGGTCTCTCTGGCCACTGCTACCCTTCTGATCCCCTGCTGCCCCTCTTGGATCAGTCCGTGAGGTGCCCTGATTTGGCACAAATCACGCCCCTCCTCCTCCCTCTTGGTGACCCAACCACAGTGTACCAGAGTTCCTTGCCCAGCTTCTGAGAGTCTTTTATTTTGAACAAATTCCCCTTGGTTGAGGCCTGCCATTCTTAAAAAGCATCCAGCTTTTCACACAGCTTACCTCTCTGACCAGTCCCTAGACTATCTGGGTCAGGGTCAGTTGTGGCCCAACTCTTCTCCCATCTCCAGGTGTCATCTGGCTCCCCAATTTCTCTGGTACTGTCCCAGTTGGCAACCACATTTCCATACAGGGACACCACCTGCTGGGTATCTCCCTCTGTGTCTTTACCATTCCAGGGACTTTAAGCATCCAGGTCTCTCCAAGTGTGGTACTGGCTTCCCTGCTCTGGAAGGAGAGGGAGCTGCAAATTTGCAATTGATGATCTGGCTCTCCTGCACAACTCCTGTGGCAGCTGCAGTCACTATTCAGATCCCAGGGACCATCCCATCGGCCTACACAATCTCCTGACGGTCTGTTTTTAGTCATCCTCTCCAACCTTTGGTTTCCAAACTTCGTATAAGCTGGGATTCCATTGGCTGTTCACTCCATTCTTCACAAGATCAGCTAAATGTCCCAGTTGAGTGCAGGAGCAAGTGGGTTCAGCTCCCATCTACCTCGCTGCCATCTTTTGCCCCTAATTATTTTCTCATATAAAATCTTTCCCTCTGAATTCCCATGATTTTTGGTAGATTTTTTATTTTCCCTTCTTGAACCAGCTACTAATAGTGCATTTTCATTCTTTCCTATTTAATAAAGAAGTGAGCTTGTGATCTTTTTTCCTCCGAGCACTTGTTTAATAATGTGTAGTGTGTAATATACTTTATGGAGAGGGGATGTCTTTTCTATGCATCTTTCTACTTTGGAAAAAAATAAGACAAGCAAGTTTATTACTTTTCTAACCAGGTTTCATTCAATAGTGCAAATCCTTCTCCACTTAAGAGATAAAATTAAAGTGACCTAGTTTTAGTTAGCTTCACTTACAATTTTTGTTGTTGTTCGATGAGGATCATACATCTCCTTAAAATATTGTGGACATTATTATGCTAATGGATAAAAATCATTTATTACAAATGAAATGCATTGAAATTACAACTCTCCACTAAAACACATTATGTCCATATGTCAATTTTTCTCTGTGATTGGAATGATGATGTGTAGACCATGAAAGGGCAAAAAGGCGAAAGTTAGTTAACCATAATTTGATTTTTATTAAAGTAATGTCATATGCTTTAAATAGTCATGAAAATTAAAAAGAAATTACATTTTCTCCTGGCTGGTGTGGCTCAGTGGATTGAGAGCCTGGCCTGAGAGCCAAAGGATTACCAGTCAGGTCACATGTGTGGGTTGAGGGCCAAGTCCCCAGTGGGGGGCACATGAGAAGCAGCCACACACTGATGTTTCCTTCCCTTTCTTTCTCTCTCCCTTCCCCTCTGTCTAAAATTAAATAAGTAAAATCTTTTTAAAAAATTCAGTTGACACCTCATGTTGAAGGACAGAATTAAAGTTGCTACACTCTATTTCTCTTCCATAAATTCTATTAATGTGTTTGAGCAAAAATTTAAAAATTTAAATAAAAAACAAGCTTAAGAAACTAGTTTTTATGCTTTGTATATGGACAGAAAAGAAAATAAAGTTAAAAGTTTTAATGCACATATAGGCTTATAAACAAATATTTAAGACTGTACAAATGCTATCTGTTTGCAAATATTGAAAAATAATTTTCTATTATGTACATTGATTTCATAAAATGTCTAGGTTAGCTTATTCTCAATGGAGCACACGTAAACATGTATTAAGACTTAGAAATTTGTAATTAGTTATTTTAAAAAAATCAAAATAGTACAAACAGGAAAACATTCAGCACAATAACCCAAGAGAAAGCTGCAAAATCTAGACCAAATCAATATCTCTAAGACAAATTTAGTTGAATAGTCTAACAACAACAACAACAAAAGAAAACCTACCTATGCAGGAAATTTCAAGTTTTTATTGTTCAATGATGTAAGTGACTATTCAATGATACATATTACTAGATAACTTCCTTTTTTAACTGGGGAGGAAATAATTTTTCTCTACACTGAAGCAAATTCCTATCTAAGCAAGCAAAAATAAGCAAAAAGCGAAAACAAAAAAGATATTTTAAAAATAGTGTCATAAACTATTCATTTGAAGAGGCGCACAGCTGAGAACACAATATTTTTTTTTGTATGAAGTATCAGATATGCAATGTCTTTACGAAGAGCAAGCAAGCATAAGGATTTTTCGTGTCTTAAAATTTCAGTTGCTTTTGCTTTTCTAAAAGACTCAGAACATTGTTTTTAAGAACAATGTTTTTCACCACTTTAAATTACCATAATATGAAACAAAGTTTTACAGTCAGTGTGACAAATAATATCCTCCTCTAGGGACTAGAAAACTGTATTTTATTTATAAGAACAAAATTGCAGAAAGACATAGTTCTTCAATTTCCCTCAGCAAAGCCAACATTTTGCAGCTTAACATTATATTTTTGGTTTTATTGAGGAGTTAGTAATTCAATTAATTTCTAACACACTTTATTGACTACCTGTACAATTTAGAAAAAAAAAATAGAATGGCAGCCAGCTTCTTAGATATACTGTTTCTGAATTGAACTTTTCCAATTACTATTTAGTATTAATTTCCTTTCTAAGAATGGTTGAAATAAAAATTTAGGTTGAAACATGCAATTATTTTGATACTTTGCTTCTAATGGTGGTTTCTTGGTGTCCTACCATTTAGTGTTAGATATAATATAATAATTTTTATATTCAGCCCTGGCTGGTGTAGCTCAGTGGATTGAGTGCGGGCCTGTGAACCAAAGTGTCACTGGCTCGATTCCCAGTCAGGGCACATGCCTGGGTTGCAGGCCAGGTCCTCAGTAGAGGGTGAGCAAGAGGCAACCACACATTGATGTCTCACTGCCCTTCTTTCTCCCCTCCCTTCCCTTCTCTTTAAAAATAAATAAAATCTTAAAAAGTAATAATAATAATTTTTATATTCAGAATTTTAAATGGGGAATACGTTTAAAGTTTTTAAATTAGTACTTTTAGGTAATGTCACAAGATTAGAGGAAGGGATGACTACATGATGGGGCAAAAGTAGGTTTATAGTTGTTCATGTACAAAAAATACTATAATTAATAAATAATATAAAAATAAACTTTTTTGCATACTCACAACTGAAAAAGTACTTTTGTACACACTGTGTATATGATATCATTATTACCAATTCAAATTATGATATGTAAGTTTAAATTTGAAACAGATTCTCCAAAAAACTTGCCAAGAAAAAGAGTATTTAGGAAAACACATTACTTGTGAGAGTCCTAATATAAATAAAAATGTAACTATCATTATTCTATTGAGTAGGTATTTCATGTAGTTTTAACATAATTTATATTTTCCTTAAAAGTTAATCTTGCTATAGTACTTATCTAATTTAACTAAAGAGCTAAAGGAAAATGGGTACTCTAGAAAAGTCTTCGCTTCATATAGCTCTGGAAATACACTGAGTTTTCTTGGATCCTGGAATAACATTAAATTGATTATTATTATTTTAAATCCATATTCATAATCTCTAATTTTCTCAACCTTTTATGCTAAAATCTAGATCATATAGTTATGGTCCTTGAATTTAGAAATAAAATAATGATAATAACAGTATACCTTATTTACTGACCTCTAAATGTCACTGCGTATGTTAGTGATAGTCACTAAACAATAGCTGAAATTTAGGCCAAAATCTTATTTAGGAGGTGTTAAGTTATAGATTATTAAAACTAAAAACATTAGAAAGCACTTATTTTTAAAAGAAAAGGGTGCCATGTTACATTTCAGTTTACAAAATATCTAATCAACAATAAATTTTAAATTTTATCAATATGTATTATCTTTATTATTATAAAATAATGTATTTTTTGGAAAATATTTATACAATACATACAACTGTAAGAGGAAGTGAAATTTTCATTAAAATGTCCTTACTACCCAAAGCAATCTATAGATTCTATGCAATCCTATCAATATACCAATAATATATTTTACAGGCATATAAAAAACATGTCAAAATGTCAAAAATGGAACCATAAATGACCCCAAATAGCCTAAGCAATTTTGAGAAAGAAGAACAAAGTAGGAAGGATCAAAATACCTGATATCAAACTATATTACAAGGCCACTGTAATCAAAACAGTCTGATACTGGCTTAGGAAGAGACACACAGACCAATGGAACAGAATAGAGAGCCCAGATATAAACCCGTGTCAAAATGGTTAGTAATATTTGACAAAGACGGCAGGAGCATAAACTGGAGTAAAAATAGCCTCTTCAACAAATGGTGTTGGGAGATCTGGACAGCTACATGCAAAAAAATGAAACTCGACCACCAATTTACACCATACACAAAAATAAACTCAAGATGGACAAAAGACTTAAATATTAATTGTGACACCATAAGAATCCTGGAGAACAACATAGGCAGGAAAATTTCAGATAGTCCATGCAGTATTGTTTTCACCAATACATCCCTAGAGCACAGGTAGCAAATACAAGGCCCACGGGCTGAATTCAGCTCTCCACCTTGTTTTATCTGGCCCAGCACCTTGTTTCTACTCAGTAGCAGCACCAAGCTCTCACTTAACTGTTAAGGAGTAGTTACATTTATACAGTCCTAAAATTACATTCGGCCCTTTGAAGACAACCACGAGGCTGATGTGACCCCCAGTGAAAATGAGTCTGACACCCTGCTGGTCCAAGGAATATAAAGGAATGAATGAACAAATGAGACTACATCAAATTAAAAAGCTTCATCCTGGCTAAAGAAAATAGCAACAAAAAAGGAAAGGGAACCAACTGTATGGGAAAACATATCTGCAGATGATACCTTGGATAAGGGTTTGATCTCCAAAATATATAAAGAAGTCACACAACTCCACTACAGGAAGACAAACAATTCAATTAAAAAACGGGGCAAGGACCTAAACAGACACTTCTCCAAGGAGGACATACAGAGGGCCCATAGACACATGAAAAAATCCTCAACATCACTGATCATCAGAGAGATGCAAATTAAAACTACTATGAGATACCACTTCATAATGGTCAGAACCACCATCATAAACAAATCAACAAACAACAAGTGCTTTTCAGTCCAGTGATCTCACTGCTGGGATTATATGCTAAGAATCCTGAAACACCAATTCAAAAGAACCTATGCAGCCCAATGTTCAAAACAGCATTATTTACAATAGCCAAGTGCTGGAAACAGCTTAAGTGCCCACCAGTAAATGAATGGATCAAACAACTGTGGTACATTTACACAATGGAATTCTGCACATCAGAAAGAAAGAAGGAACTCCTACCCTTTGTGACAGCATGGATGGGCCTGGAGAACATATGCTAAGTGAAATAAGCAAGGAGGTAAAAGACAAATACCATATGATCGCACTTATAAGAGGAAACTAATCTACAAAGCAAACAAATGAGCACAATAGACCAGAGACTTGGAAATAAATAACCAACTGACAGTGACCAGAGGAGAACGGTGAGGAGGATAACAGGGGAAAGAAGGGGAAAGGGCTAGCCAAGGAACACAAATAGAGGACTCATGGGTAAGGACAATGGGAGGGATTGACTATGGGAATGGGGGGTACGGGGCAGGGGAGAGCAATGGGGAAAAGGGCAGGCAACTGTAACAAAAAAACAGTAAGAAAAAGGAGTCATTTGGATTCAAAAAAAAAACTTTGGTAAGTCACACTTAATATTAAGATTTAAAACTTCTGCTCTGCAAAAGACACTATTAAGAGAATGAGAAAAAAGGCACAGAGTAGGAAAAAATATCTTTGCAAAACATAATCTGATTTAAAATGATGTACATCCATAATAAACCAAGAACTCTTAAAACCCAACAATAAGAAAACAAGTAACCCCATCAAAAGGTGTGCAAAAGATCTAAACTCATACATTACCAAAGAAGGTATCTACATGGAAGATAAGCATGTGCAAAGATGCTCAATATGAAATATCATTGGGGAGTTGCAAACCAAAACAAAAATGAGATCACTACGCACCTATTAGAATGACTAAAGTCCAAAACACTGACCACACCAAATACTAGTGAGGTGTGGAGTAACAGGAACTCTAATTCGTGGCTAATGGAAATGAAAAGTGGTACAGCTGCTTTGGAAACAGTTTGGCAGTTTCTTACAAAGCAACATAGTCTTACTATATGATTTAGCAATTGTACTCCTAGCTATTTACCCAAATGAGTTAAAAATTTCTGCCCACACAAAAACCTGTTTACAAATGTTTATAGCAGACCCTAAATTAGAAGCAATCAAAATGACCTCTCTTCAGTAGGAAAACCTATATACTGAAGTACATCCATACGACAGAATATCATTGAGTGATAGAGAACTGTTATCAAACCACTGAAAGACTTGGAGAAATATTAAAAGCATATTGTTAAATAAAAGAAGCCAATGTGAAAAGGCTACAATGTATAATTTCAACATTATAACACTGTGGAAAAGGCAAAACTATAGT
Source organism: Desmodus rotundus (assembly GCF_022682495.2). Taxonomy (NCBI): domain Eukaryota; kingdom Metazoa; phylum Chordata; class Mammalia; order Chiroptera; family Phyllostomidae; genus Desmodus; species Desmodus rotundus. Next base: position 68,236,052 of record NC_071388.1, on the reverse strand, counting down.
CAAAATATCAGTGGTTGCCAAGGTTTCAGAGAAGGAAAGAAGGGAAAGAGGGAATGATGAAGAGGTGGAACACAGGATTTTTAGGGTAGTGAAACTATTTTGTGTGATACTGAAATATGACATTATACATTTTTCTAACCCATAAAACTGTAAAGCATAAATAGTAAACCCTACTGTAAACTATGGCCCTTACTTAATAAAAATGTATCATTATTTAAGATTTTATTTTTTTGAGAGAGGAAAAGGGAGAAAGAGTGGGACAGAGACATTGATGTGAGAGAGATATATTGATCTGTTATTTCCTGGGAACCCAGCCTGAAATCCATGCATATGCCCTGACTGGAAATCGAACCAGCGACCTTTCTGATTGTAGGCCGGCGCTCAATCCACTGAGCCACACCAGCAAGGGCTTTATAACACTTTTCAATAAATTACTCAGAGCAGTTTGTGAAATTAACTAGAGCTCTATGATAATATTGTTAATTCAAAGAAAATGCTGCATAAGGTGCCTATGTCTAGGTCATTTCTTTACCCATGATAATTTACTTACTATATATTAAGAGATTTTATCACAAGGTTTTTAATTATCTGCATCACAGGTGGCAAACACAAGGCCCATGGACCGAATCCAGCCCTCCATCTTGTTTTATCTGTCCCAGCACCTTGTTTCTACCCAGCAGCAGTGCCGAGCTCCTTGCCCCTAGTTAAGGTGTAGTTACATTCATACAGTCCTAAAATTACATTCGGCCCTTTGAAGGCAACCAGGAGGCTGATGTGGCTCCCAGTGAAAATGAACTTGACACCCCTGATCTACACAGTCCAAGATCCAATTGTTGGATGTGGAAAACACTGGTGAGCGTGATCTTAATATTGAAGATGTAGTTATGACCCTAAATTCCTTAACAGGAATTATGTCTTATTTATATGCATATACTTTTTTAAATGTTTGTCAAATAAATGATTTGGAAAATGAAAAAATAAGAGAAAAGAGTTAGATTTTATTAATTATGGTTCTACCATAATTAGTAAAATTCTGATATATGGAATTGGAATCTTACTTTATACATTTTTTTAAACTTATTGTATTTTGACAATTATATCCTATTTATAAACACAATTCTAATAGTTCCATAATAATCATAGTTTTCAATGTCCATAATTTATTCAGATATTTTATTATTAAATTATTATTTATTTATTTAACTGATATTCAGTTAATTTTAAATTTACCTGTATTCAGACATTAAACCAAATAATGCATTAACATAGAGGTCTTGAAAAATTCAAATTTCTTATTCTTGCTTTAGGATTTAAACATTTTAAGAAGCTTCAAAGCATTCAATACATATTGGCATTATGAATTGCATTTCATAATTTTAAAATGTGAAATTTGATAAAGGTATATTATTTCTTTCATTATGTTTATCTGATTATATCTTTTATTTTATATCTTAAGTTTTCTCAACTTGTGTAATAATTTCATGAAGTAAAAACTTAACTGCAAATAAGCCAAATAAATTGGGTTATCAAGATTTTTCTACCATTTTGAAATACCAACTTTCACTAATGAATTTAATATTGACACAAATTTGAAACTGTTCTTGTATCTTTGCAATCTGTACATTTATTAACCTTTATTTTTGTTTGTATTCCACCTTTTTAATTTTAGACTATTTTATGGAACTAAGTAGTGCTTAATCAAGAACTAGTCTTAATAAATTGCTTACAAATATTGGCTAATTTTACCAATGTCATTTATAATTACACCTTTAAAAAATCATCTCAGTAATATGATCATGACTGAATTAAGCTTAACAGCTAATTGGATAATTTGGCATTGTATTAGTCAGTGTACTTCATTAATGCTGCCTAACAAACAGTCACAACATCTGAGATGTTTGCAACAATTTTTTTCTTGCTAAATAAATTTATTTTTTATGCACTACACTTTTCATCTAATGAATATTTATTTGTTTTTATTTTCAACATACATGCAGTGTCACTTAACTTTTGTACACATTTTTGATTGGTTTATTTACTTTTTCTTTAACTCTCATGTAGGGTATTTTTTGTGTTCATTTTATTTAGTTTTTCTCTTTTCTTTAATATTTTTCCCATCCTTAAGGAATAATGTACCTATTTTTGGTAAATAAATATGCATGAGGCACATAGGTCCTTCTTGAAATAGTTTAAGTTCTGATGAAAAAATAATTAAGAGCTAAGGTAAGATTTTTACACATCAACTCTGCCAATTCAGGAAAACAGCAAATTGGTAGTATTAAATGTTTCTATGCAGCAGAGAGAAAGAAGGAGCTTATACCCTTTGCAACAGCATGGATGAAACTGGAGAGCATTATGCTAAGTGAAATAAGCCAGGAGGTGAGGGACAAATACCATATGATCTCACCTTTAACTGGAACATAACCAACAAAAGAAAAAAGCAAACAAAATATAACCAGAGACATTGAAATTAAGAACATTGTAACAATAGCCACAGGGGAGTGGGGAGGGGATAGTGGGGAGAGGGGTCTATAGGAGCTACTATAAAGGACACAAGGACAAAATGAAGGGGGAGGGTAGAGGTGGAGGAGGGAGGTGGGACTGGCTGGGGTGGGGTGGAGGGAAGGGGTGAAAATGCAGACAATTGTAACTGAATAAAAATAAATTAGTTAATTTTTAAAAATGTTACTGTACAGGAGCCAGCCAGGAGTGAGTCTGTTTCAGGTGGGCCTGTAGTGTGTGTTCTTGACTTCATGTAGGAAAGATTTCAAAGCACAAGCCAAGGTGATTTTAAGTATGTTTATTCAAGCCAGGGACAGTGAAACAAAGGAAGGACTTAGTTTATAAGAAGCAGTAGGAGAGAGCCTATGTGGTGCTCTGCTTTGACACCTAAAAACAGAGGAAAGGAGTAAGCCAAGTCAGGGATGCTTCTAGCTTGCTAAGAAGTCAGAGAAAGGGGACCTTGGACAAAATCAGGGGGTAATCTCAGGATAAGTTGTGGCTGCACATTTCTCCCTGGTTACAATTTTCATGGGGACCCTTAGAGTTTAGGTGGAAGCAAAAAGTCTATCCCTGGGAAGGGCATGGATGTGCTCTAGAATGAGCCTGCAGAGTCTTCATCTTGAGGATTTTTCTCTCTGAGGGTGAGAATCTTAGGGGAGGGTTTCAACAGAATATTCACCAGCTTTCTCGGTGCATTTTTAATATGCTAATGCATCACAATGTGCAAATAGGGGGATTTGAGATTATTCTTTGGTCTGCTTTATTGTTTTATTTTATCTTTGGTCTGGCTCTAACAGGGGGTTGGTTATTTATCTACCTGACTTCATCTGTCCCTGAATTTAGCTTGGATCTCTGTTCTCTATTTTCCCAGACCAGGGTGATGTAAAACTATGTATCCTCTAGTTAGGAAGGAGAGGTATAAACTGTTTACTCTCAAGTGTCCTTGGTTGGGGAAGATAAGGTCTTGTGATTCACTAGCTGGCTGTAATTTGCTTAAATTGTTTGGCCTTGTTCAATTTTCTTGTGTCAGTCTCCCTATTCCACTTGCTCAAGAATTTTTCTAACTTTCTACTATCCTGTCACAGTAAAGACAAACTCTAGTAACAAGAGGCATCATCCTTGTATTTTAAAGAGCATAATTGTTACCGAACTCTTTTTTACTAAATGAGTTGTGTATATTTAAGGTGTACCACATAATGTGTTAATACACATCTACATTGTGAAATTATTACCACAGTAAAGCTAACATATTCAAAGCTTCACATAGTTAACAGTTGGCGTATGGGTAGTGAAAAAATTAAGATCTACTCTCCTAGCAAATTTTAAGTACTGTATACAATTCAGTATTACTAAGTATGCATTACATCACTAAAATGTATTCATCATACAGAGCAGAACTCCCTACTGCTTGACCAACTTGCCATGATTTTGCTCACACTTACTCCACCTCTGCTTACCACATTCTAATTTCTGCTTCTATGAATTCAGTAGAATCTATGATTTTTTAGATGCCACATATAAGTGAAATAATGGAGTATTTTTCTTTCCGTGTCTGGTTTATTTCACTTAATATAATGCCCTTCAAGTATGTCCATCTCATTGAAAATGACAGATCTTTTTAAGACTGAATAACATTACGTGTGTGTGTGTGTGTATGTGTGTGTGTGATAGCTGATTTATTCATCTATCAACAGACATTAAGGTATTTTTATACTTGGTTGTTTTAAGTGGAAATGCAGATACCACTTTTAGATACAGATTGCATACAGATACTTTTGCATATATGTCCAGTAGTGAGATTGCTGTATTATATGAAGTTCTACTTTTTTGAGAAATCTTTATATTATTTTCCAAAATGACTATACTGATTTACATTCTCACCCAACATGTACATCTTTTGTCACATACTTGCCAATATTTGTAGTCTTTTATCTTTATAATAATGGCCATCCTAACAGATATGAGGTAATATATCTTTATGGATTTGATTTGCATTTCCCTGATAATTAATGATATTGAGCATCTTTTCATATACCTCTATGTATTCTTTTGAAAAATATCATTCAAGTCCTTTGATTATGTTTTTAATCTTATTATTTGTTTTTTGGTACTGAGTTGCTTGACTTCCTTATATATTTTGGATATTAACTCCTTATCAATTATATGGTTTGTAAATATTTTCTCCCAATCTTAGTTTCTTTTTTCATTTAGTTGATTATTTCCTTTGCAGTGCAGATCTTTTCACTTGATATAGTCCCATTTGTTTAATTTTCCTTTCGTTTCAACTTTTGGCAATTTTTCCATAAATTCATTAACAAGACCAATATCAAAGAGATTGTTTCCTGTTTTCTTCTAGGAATTTTATGATTTCAGATGCTATATGTAAGACTTCAGTCTATTTTGAGTTTACTTTTCTATATATTAGTCAATGTCACTAGTGTCCCCTTTTCTTCACATCCTCCCATCATTTGTTGTTTCTTGATATGTTAATGATGACCATTCTGACCTATATGAAATGGTATCTCACTGTGGTTTTAATTTGCACCTCTTTGATGGCTACTGATGCTCAGCAACATTTCATAGGTCTCTGGGCCCTTTGTATGTCCTCCTTGGAGAAGTGTCTGTTCAGGGTTTTTGCCCATTTTTTTAATTGGATTGTCTTCCTGGCTTTGAGTCATATGAGTTCTTTACATATTTTACAGATCAAACCCTTGTCCGAGGTATCATTGGCAAATATGTATTCCCATACAGTTGGTTCCCTTTTCATTTTGCTGATGTTTCCTTTAGCCATGCAAAAGCTTTCTTAATTTGATGTAGTCCCATTTTTCCCCCTTTATTTCCATTGCCCTAGAGGATGTAGGACAATGGGAAAATATTGCCAATGGGAAAATATTGCCACATATTATTCTGGTGTGTGGCATAGGTTGGTGTTCTAGATTCATGTTTTTTTATGTACCATTCCAGCTCACCCAACACCATTTGTTGAAGATGCTATTTTTACTTCATTGTATGCTTCTTTCCCCTTTCTCAAATATTTGCTGACCATAGAGACATGGGTATATTTCTAGTCTCTCTATTCTGTTGCATTGATCTGTGTCTGTTCTTAAGCCAGTACCAGACTCTTGATTACAGTGGCTTTGTAATATAGCTCGATATCAGGTATTGTGATCCCTTCTATTTTGTTCTTATTTCTCAAAATTGCTGAGGCTATTTGGGGTCATTCATGGTTCCATATACATTTTGAAATATTTGTTCTGTATCTGTGAAATATGTCATTGTTATTCTAATAGAGATTGCATTGAATCTATAAATTGCTTTGGGTAGTGAGGACATTTTGATGATGATTGTTAATTCTTCCAATCCATAAAGATGGTATATACTTCCATTTATTTGTGTCTTCCTTAGTTTCTTTCTTCAGGGTTCTGTGGTTTTCTGAGTATAGGTCTTTTATTTCCTTGGTTAGGTTTAACCAACATCAAGGAAATATGAAATAGTCAAATTCATGAAGACTGAATAGCATGTTATTAAACAATGAATGAGTTAAAAATGAGATCAAGGAAGAAATCAAACATTTCCTGGAAACAAATGAAAATGAACACACAACACTCCAAAACTTATGTGACACAGCAAAGGCAGTCCAGAGAGGGAAGTTCATAGTGATACAGGCCTACCTAAAAAAAGATAGAAAAATCTCAAATAAACAACCTAACCCGACATCTACAAGAACTGGGAGAACAACAACAGCAAAAGCACAGAACGAATAAAAAGAAGGAAATAACCAAGATCAGAGCAGAATTAAATGACATAGAGACTAAAAGGACATTTTAATGGATCAATAAATCCAGGAGCTGGTTCTTTGAAAAGGTAAACAAAATCGACAAGCCTTTTACCAGACTCATCAAGAAAAAAGAGAGAGGACCCAAATAAATAAAATCAGAAACAAAAGAGTAGAAATTACAACTGATACCACAGAAATTCAAAGGATTGTAAGAAATTAATATGAAAAACTATATGTCAAGAAATTTGAAAACCTGGGTGAAATGGACAAATTTTTAGAAAAATATAATCTTCCAAAATTCAATGAAGAAGAAGAAGCAGAAAGCCTGAGCAGACCAATAACAGCAGATGAAATTGAAGCAGTAAGCAAAAAAGCCTGCCTGACTTAAGCCTGAAACAATGACAGAGGGCAGTGCAGTCCTGTGCTGGAAAGGGTGGATTCTCTGGGGCAATCAGGCCTAAGAAAGAATACATAAAACCCTGTGAAACCTGCTTTGCTAAGAATGCCCTCAATTTTCTGATAAGGGTCCATGCATGGAATGAGTTTGTTCCCCAAAATTTTATGGCCCTTTAGCTAACTGACCCTGACTCAGAATATGTCCTGAGTTCTTTGAATGTTATCTATTATTTGATCATTTCTGCTTGACAATGATTGATGAGCTTTATGCCCTGTATTCCTATGCAAACTGAACCCAATAAAAGCCCATTGAAGAACAGGTTCCTGGCCCTTCTCCTTTGAGAGTTTGTCCACCATTACTTCCCAAGCAGATCATATCTTGGTAGACTTATTTTCATTTGTGGTGGATGGGGGGCTCTGCAGGCAATGCTCCCCCACACTGGGAGAAACAGCCAATCTCTTGGGGCACCACTAAAGATTATTGCCTGGGGAACAAGTGGAGGCATCCGGGTCACTGTGTTCTGGGGAGAGACAGAGAACCACCTGGGAACAGCTTACTGCCCAGGGCAAGAATGCTGCAGTTTTCTTTTATCTAATTTTCCCTGAATTTCAAAACCCCCTACTGTACCTTGTATATTCCCTGTCATAAAAAGGCTGGCTTGAAAGAAAATGTAAGATGGTCTGTTAAGGTGTGAACCTGCCATCTTCTCAGATCATTGGCCGTCTGAATAAAGCGTCCATAAAAATTCAATCCCTGTCTGTGCTTATTGAGTTCAGTACTTGACAGGCAGCACAAACACTGGTGTCTTTTCCTGTTTCAATATAAGATGTAATTTTATACTCACAATTTCTTTTCACATAATATGCAAATTGGTATGAGAAATAGCTATTTGTAGCTATGGTACTTTTATGCCTTATTAAGTTTTTTTTTTTAATTCTCATGACAAGTTTTACATGGACTAATGGTTGCTAATGGCTTTTAAAAACTATAATAAAATTTACCTTATATGAGTTTGTTAAATGATAAAATAGTTTTTTTACTGTGTTAAAATCTTGTGAATATCTTCTGTTCTGAGAATAGTATGATAATGTCACAAATATTTTTTTCAGACACTTATACTTCTTACTTGCTTTAGAGTGGACATAATTTTAAAATTCTCTTGTTCTGAATTGCTTATAGCATTAGAAATATTCCTCAACCCTAAAGAATAACATAATTTAGTAACAATATACTCTACCACAGGTAGCCAACAGGTATATAAAGAGTACTTGTAAGTTTTTAATAAATACTTTTTTTTCTTTTTTGTATTTACTGATTGATTAGAGAGAGAAAGACATTGATTTATTGTTCCACTTATTTATGCACTCATTTGTTGATACTTGTATGTGCTCTGATCCAGGATGGAGTGTGCAACAATGCATATCAGTATGACACTTTAACCAACTGAGCCACCGTCCAGGGCTAAAGATTTTTCATGATAAAGAGATATATTCAGTAATAATACACAGGTCAAAGATTGTCCTGTAGTATTTTAGTAATGCAAAATACTTTAATTTGTCTCTCAAAGCACCCTTAAGACTCGTGTTCTCGCCCCTATCATGTCAGATCATAGGAAAATGAGACTTTTGAGAAGTAATTAGGTCATGAGGGTATTGCCTTTAAGATGCAATGGTTGATATTATACGGGTTGGGGGGAACGAGAAAGTGTGCTTCCTCTTTCTCAGTTATGTGAGGTCACAGGAAGAAGATGGTCAATTGCACACCAGGAAGAGGATTCTCACTAGCCCCCGATTAAGTTAGTATCCAATTTGAATTTTCCAGTACCCAATTTTGAACTTTCCAAGTTCCACATCTATGAAAATTTCTGTTGTTTAAGCCATTCAATTTATTGTAATTTTTTAAAGCAGCCTGATCTGATGAAGATGTTTATTAAGAAACTGAGTTCCTAACATATGCTATGTCTACTATAAGGTGCTAGAGCTAAAATGTTAGAGAGAAAAACAAGAACAACCAACCAACCCAATAATTAACCAATTAAAGGAAAAAAAATCCCACAAAACCAGATTAAGATCCCTTTTTTTTCATTAAACTTATAACTCTGTAGCAGAAATAAGCATTGGATGAATAATCACACAAGCATAAATTTCCAGTGCAATATGTCTGCCAAAGTGAAACATGTATTAGAATGACACGGACTGAGACCAGCAGGATCCCTGTGTTGTGGATTTTGTGAACGAGTTCACAAGGACTGGAGAAGCCCTGTGGAGAAAAAGGGACGGCAGGGCCACTCTCTTAGTGAGAGAGTGCCCCAACCCTTGCCTGGACAGGCTTTTATTGGTTTTCTGGGAGCATTACCTTAAGGAAGGTCTTCATTCATCATTGTCAGGCAGTAATGATCAAACAATACATAACGTTCAAAGAACTATGAGGACTTATTCTGAGTCAGGGTCAGTTAGCTAAAGGGACTTAAGACTTTGGGAAACAAACTCATTTCATGCTTGGACCCTTATCAGAAAATTGAGGACATTCTTAGCAAACCAGGTTTCATAGGATTTTATGCATTCTTTCTTAGGCCTGATCTCCTCAGGGAACCTGCCCTTTCCAGCACAGGGCTGCACCCACCTCTGGCATTATTTCAGGCTTAAGTCAGGCAGGGGAAGTAAGGCAGCCAAGAGATTAGGAGACTTCTTGCAGACAGAATGAGGATTCAGGCTATGTCAAAGCTGAGGGGCGAGGGTCCATCACCCCCTTTTTCTATAGTCTCCCAAGTCCTTCCCTGAGAGCCCCTTCATGACCATGCCTGTCTTAGGTCGTCCCTCCTTTGAGGAATCTTATCCATATTTGGCTAACTAGTCATCCACCCGGGGCAAAACAGGGTGAAGTAAAAGGGGGCAGAGGTGACACCCCTACCAGGAGGATAAGCTTTGTCTCCTTGGTAGCTTATGGTCCCAAGGTCTCTTTACTCAGCCTTAGCCAGGAGGGGTTACAGCTTCTGAAACTAGGCAGGGTGTTCCCAACAGTAGAACATGACAGAAGGGAATGTGATGTGCAGAGATGACCCAGAAGATGCCAGTGTGGCTAGTATGCAGAGAAGCCTTCTATGTGGTGCAACATAAAGCTGTGGAGGAATACAGAATTAGAGAAATGAGAAGATCCTAAAAGGTTTTACTTAAGGGGATATATGATCTGATTGACATTTTCACAAATTCTCCTGATGACTTCTCAATGTAGCGATTTTATTTATAATAATTCAGTTCAAAATATTTTATATTTTATTTTTGATAGTTTGTTCTATCAACAGCAAAAAAAATGCCTTTTAGGATAAGCTATTTTGAAATATGTGTCAGGGAGCTTTAACGCAGCCCCCCCCCCCCCCCCACGGATGAAGAATAAGACTACCAAGACATGATCTGCTTGGGGAGGAAAGGTGGCCAATCTCTCAAAGGAGAAGGGCCTTGATCCTTTCCCTCCATGGGCTTTTATTAGGTTCATTTGCATAGGAATGCAGATAAAGCTCATCAATCATTGTCAGCCAGTAAGGATTAAACAATACAGGATTTACAGAGAACCTTGAGGGCTTAGTCTGAGCTACAGACAATCAGCTAGAGGGCCATAAAACTTTAGGCCCCAGACTCATCTCAGGTCTGGACCCTTATCTTTTAAGCTGAGGGTACAAATTAAGTAGGTTTCACAGGAATGTCTATTTTTGCTAGGCCTGATTCCCCAGGGAATCCGCCCCTCCCAGCACAGGACTGCACTGCCCTCTGTTATTGCTTCAGGCTTAAGTCAGGCAAGGGAAGTAAGGCAGCCAAGAGATTAGGAGACTTCTTGCAGACAGAATGAGGACTCAAGCTATTTCAAAGCTGAGGGGCGAGGGTCCATCAACCCCTTTTGCCACAGCCCCCCCGAGTCCTTCCCTGAGAGCTTATTCCTGGTGACCAGAGCCTCTCTTAGGTTGATCCTCCCTTGAGGATTCTTACCCGTCATTGGCTAACTGGCCAAGCTCAGGGCCAAGCAGGGTGAAGTGGGCAGAGGTGGCACTTCTGCCAGGGAGATAGGCTTTGTCTCCTTAGTGGCTTATGGTCCCAACTCTGACTCAGCCTTAACCATGGGGGGTTACAGCCTCTGAAACCAGGCAGGGCGGTTCCCAACAAATATGTAATTTAATTTTTTAAAATTTTGATATTTTTTAAAATTCATTTCTAAGTTTATTTTATTGTAGTAAATAGCATACTCTGTATAATTTTAATCTTTTGAAGTTTGTTGATATTGGTTCTAAAGCCCTACATATATCTTATTTGGACATATTTTTCATATGCATTTGACAGTAATTTCTATCATTTGGTTGTTTCAATATTCTATACCAGAAAATTAGGATACATTTGAGAACTGTTGACAACACTGTTAGTTGTAGCATAGAACACACATTGGGAGCAGAAGAAGTTCACAGTATGGGTCCTAATTATGGTACTGGGGTTGAATAAGATTGATTAACTTTAGAAATAGAAAACTTTATGTATCTTTTGAAAATAACTTGTTAATATGTAGTTTTCATAGTCAGGAATCTATTTTTTGAAATGTCCTCATTCTCTTGAAGATGAATGTTATATAGTTAATTTTATCAAGCAACTAGTACATAAGACCTATTTAATCTTGCTTATTTTATATAGGTTATTTGTGATATTCTTCATCTCTGTCTCATGCAGGCCCTCTCCACTATTTTTAGTCATTGCTTGTTACCACAGTCATCTCATGATAGCATCTATGCGGCTTCCGGAGTTTGATGAGTTGTATTGGCATGTACAGATGTAAGTGAAGCATTTACTCTGTGCTAATTGTAGCATCATTGCAATAGAAAATACCTTTTTCTTTTAATATTCAAAGTAAGTAACTGAGAATTATTTTTTCCCAAAGAAATAGGAAGAAGCAAAGTCTATTATTTACATTTTTCACAGACAATAAAAGAGAATTAAGATGTAAACAAACTAAAACTTTGTTTTAACATACTAATAGAGTATTTAAAAATATTGTACTGGGTCCCCTACTATCAAATGTCTTTCTGAGTTTAGCATAATTCATCAATATTTTGATATGTTGTATTTTATAATTAGATTTCCTTTTACTCATTGAAACAGTCACCATTGCAATCTTCTTATAATGGTAAAAATACACTCATTTTCTTAGGTATTTGTTTAGTACTCAACATGAACAAAACATTATAATAAACATAAAATCATTAACATTTTTCCTGACTTTTAACCAGGGAAAAGATATTGTATGTAAATGCAGTGTTAATTGTTGTGCTAGATAGGTTAAAAAAAAAAAGGCAGTAATACTTTCTTTAACTTTTTGTTAGTTACCCAGTACCATGTTACAAAGTATCCCTGAACTTAGAATTGTAAAACAACAAACGTTTATTATTCCCTAGTTTATTTACATGTAAAGTTCAACAGCAACTTAGATTAATTTTTCTAACTCAGTGTGTCTTACAGTTTGTGATTAATAGACCAAGTTATCTAGAAGTTTGAACAGAGCTGCAGTAGCCCTGGCCAGTATTCTTACTAACATGATTTTTGGCTCCTTGTCTCAGTTCCTTATTCATTGTGATTGGAAAGCTGCAATTCCTTACCAAGTAGACTCTTAATAAGGATGTTTGGGCTTCCCTTTAACAAGGAAGCGACTTCTCCTTGAGTGAGTATTGTATAATAGAAATATCTCTCACAACTTAGCCTTAGAAGTCACATATCATCATTTCTGACACAATTTATTGCTCACAGATATGATCCTTGACATACAAGGAAGAGGGAATAATGCAAAAGCATGAAAATTAGGAAGTAAAATAATTGAGAACCATCTTGATTCCTGTCTTCTTTAGGGTTAAACATTCTTACATGCAAATATGACTTTCAACAACCTAAACCAAATAATTCCTTGACTTTCCACAGGTAAATGATACAATCTAAATTATTTTGCAAAAGATAGAAGGCCATTGATTAAGACCCTTTAATGATCAATGGGGTCTATCTTTTGCCCTATTGATGATAACACAAATCTCTACTTTATTACCTCTCTAGTTTCTTATATATGATAATGATGATGATGATGATAATGTTATATTTTTCATACAACTTAATTATGGCATTCTGTCTTAGAATCTGATGTAATTACTTTATCTACATTAACTAATTTAATCTTCAAAATGTCTTTATGAGATTTGCACTATTATTAAAGTTGAAGGAAAAAAAAACAACAACACTGGTTCACATAACCAGTAAGTAGTAGAAGCAAATTAAGAAGGTTAAATTAATTAAGTTTATATTTAGTTGCTTGCAGTTTTACTCAACTAATTATAATTATCATATTGTATCAACTATTCTCTGTCTTATTCACAATATACTCATTATTTTAGGAATGGTCATCTGAGTTTCTCTGCACTTGGAAATTTCTAACAACTTAGAAATTTCTATTCACTTATCTAAGTTTAACTTAAACATTTTTTCTATTATGCCCAAATGCAGACATATGTTCTCTTTGTATTATGTATCTCTGTATTTCATGCATATCCAATTATTTTACTGGATTTTTTTTTTCCTTATAAGCTTTGCTAAAACATTGTTATTGAAGGAAGTGACTGAACTGGTTTTATAAGCTTGGTAATGAAAGGGTTGAGATATAAAACCATAGCACAGACAGTGAAACAAGATGGTATTTGAAATGATCATACTACTAATAGCTAACATGTTTTGAATGCTTAGAAGGAAAAGGCATAGTTTCAAGCAACTTTAAATATATTACATGGTTTTCCTTATAGTTCTATATAGTCTATAACGTCATTGTCTCTATTTTACATATGACAAAAATGAAACATACATACAAGGATCTAAAGCCAGGGCTGTAATTCAAAATCTATACCTTTAGATCAGTTAGTTGATAAGTTTTATGAGGATTTTGATATTGATTTCATTCAATAGATCATAAGAGGCCAGGGGAGATTTTAACCTGGGAATTAATATTCTAATCATATCATATCAAATTATTATTTTTGCTGTAGATAGTTGAGTTATGGACAATCTGGAGGCAAGGAGAGGATGCAGTTTATAAATCATAAACACCTCATAATATAGTAACATAAGGAAAAACATTTAAATTCTATGCTTTTCAATGGACTTTTACTACACATTTTTATGAATCATGAAGCACACAATAAAGATAAAAGACTGAATTATAAAATAATAATCTTAGTTTCTGTAGGCCAAACCAGTTGAAAAGATCAGACCCAGGTCTTGCTTGAGATTGTATAACAACTTTAATGGCAAAGCCTACATATGGAGAACTCGATTCTAACAAGTCTTTTTTTTCCATTAAAACCCAGTTAGTCATTAGTAAGAAACTTCTTGCTACAGAAAGAGAAGTTTAACTTCCAGATCTATGAAAATGTGAAATAATTACAATAAATTGATGTTTGAAATAAATCTCTGGTGAATAATTAATACCAACGTATATAATTATTGTCAATAATTAATGTCAACGTATATACCACTCTTCAAACTGAAAAATAAGTGTCAGTGGGTATTAGAAATACCTTCAAGGGTTTCCTTTTCTTTTTGTTTTTATCTAATATTGGGTTTGTAAATTAAAAAAAAAATTTACAATTTATTATTATTGTTATTATACTTTGCAGTATAGAGAAGAAATTTTTGTTTTTCATTTATTTAAGTGTAAAAGTATTTCATATACCTCATAAAATAGCAATACAGTATCAGATAATACCTGAATAATATTTTAATATATATTCTAGCAACACTTTTATTGTAATAATGAATCTTCTTTAAGAAAACTCAAATCCCAAGCAGACAAGATTAAATCTGATCTCTGCTCTCAAGTCGCAGAAAATGAAAGTTATCCATGATATTTGAACTCCCATGCTACCTCTCATTTCTAAGTTATACACTGGTAATACTATAAAACCCTATGCCATAAATGTAAGTCTTTTATGAGATTCATGTACTTTGCTAGTGATCCTTTCACCTTTCAGACTCTTTCAAATATGATTCATATCAATTTTGACACAAAATCATTATGGGATAAACTTGGTTCATGGGAAGTTAGCTGGTGGTCTGTGTTAAGTGTCCCCACACAGTTGACTACTGATACCACCATGGCTTGTTGCAACACTGAAGTCAAAGGCTGAGTCTGAATAGAGATGAAATTCTACTACATAATGTTGATGGAAATCCAATACTCCTAGCAGGAAAGACTATCTTCTTCACTAAAGTTCTCACAGTAATTTACCTGTCCAGCTTTTATGGTGCTTTCCACTTTCAACCTTGTATTTCTGTTATTCACAAACTTATTTTTACAAAAATATTTCTTGAGAATGGAATTTTTATCTTATATGACTTTGCATTTCACTGAGAACATAGCATAATAGATAAAACATATTTAAAAATATTTGTTAAATTCAACCAAATTTTGTTAAATACATAAGTGAAATGAAATTTTGCCCTTATGGACATGCAAACGATAACTTCAGAGAGTACATTTGGCCTTTTGCTTAAAACAAGTTGTTTTACAAGTTGAATAAGTCAGGATCAATGAGAGAAACAGAATCATAGGATATATATATTAAAATATGTATTGCGAGGGATTTATTTACGCAAATGTTGGAGTAGGCAAGGTAAGTCCAGAATTCGTAGACCAGGGCGTGAAGAATCACAAGCTGGGACTCTCAGACTTCAGCTGGAACTCCTATCCACAGGCAGAATTTCTTCTTCTTCGGGGAAACCTCAGTTCTGCTTTTAAGGCTTTTCAACTAATCAAAACAGGCCTATACAGATTATCTAGGATAATCTCCCTTTAAGTCAACAGCCTATGAACTTTAATCACATCAACCAAATACCTTCACAGCAAAACCTAGATTAGTCTTTGATTGACTAACTGGAGATTATAGTTTAGCCAAGTTGGTAAATAACAAAGGTTGAGAAATTGATGGTGCCATCCATATCAAACAGTACACACTGATTAGGAAACATAAACCAGTTTTGACAGGCAAACATGGACAGAATGTCAAATCATATTTAGAATAATCCAATAAATCCTCCACCCAAGTTATTGTCCAGGGTTAGCTGAACTCTAAGTTAAAGTTTCATTTCTCCAGAGGCAAAATCTGCCTAACACTTTTGTCACCAACTTCAGGTGGAGGGGTCCATAGGGCCACCCTCATTTTAGAATGCTGTATTGTAGACATCTGTTTTTCTCGTAAGCATATAAGTCAGCACCCTATTTCCCAATTATTTCTCCTCCTGTGATATTCTTCTGGAAGCTGCTAATTATGTCCTGAGACTACCTGGACATGTTAACAGTAAAACTTTACCTGATGCCCCAGGGTGTCTACAAGTTTTGTTTTGAAACTTCCGTGACAAATTTTCAACTGAGCAATACTTAACATTCCTATTTTTCAATAAGGAGATAACTTTTGAATTAACTGATTTGTTTCTGAAGCTTTGCAGATTGTCTTTTCTGACTGTGGACTTATTACTGTCCTTAAACATTTTGATTTTTTCAGCCCTGGCTACCTTTAAACAGAATCGAGTGAATATAAATCGTGTAATACGTTTCTACTGGTAATTGAGTAGATCATTTTAATAGAAGAAAACAAGTTGAAACGGAAGTTGAGCAAGACTGCTATTGCTTTTTCTTCCATCAATGAAAGTGATGGGTCTTTCACAATAATCATCGGACCCTGAAATGATCATTCATTCTGTACTATCCCTATTGAACTTTGAGATCTAGTCATGCTACTGGACAGGCACAGGCCAGGAGTTGTCTGCCACAGGCCTTGAATGTGTGCAGGAAAGATTTCACACCAGTCCAGGTGGTTTTGATAGTACGTATGTTGAGGCTGGGGATGGGGAAAACAAAGGAAGGGCTAGCGTAAAGCAAGTAAGAGGAGGGAGCCCAGGCGGTGCTCTGATTTGGTTCCCTAGACGAGTTATAGGTAAGGAGTGAGCCAAGGCAGGGCTGCTTTTTCCTCACTGGGAAGTCGGAGGAAAAGGGGGCCTTGGAGACAAGATCAGGGGGTAAGCTCAGGTTGAGCTGCTGCTGCCCACTGCTTCCCTGGCTACAAGACTCCAGGGGACTCAGAGTTTAAGAGGTAGTAAAAACTTCATGCCCAGGAAGGGGCATAGGCGTGTTCTAGAGCTAGCCCGCACTGAGTCTTTGTCCTGAGGGCTTTTTATCTTTTCTCTGCGACTGAGAATCTTAGGGGAGGGTTTCAGCAGAATATTCATCAACTTTCCAGTTGTACTGATAATATACCAATGTGTCAAAATGAGGGGAGGGTGGAACTGGGAATATTCTTTGCTCCACTACACTGTTTTACTTTTATCATGAGCCTGTCTGGCTTTTAATGGGGTCTTTGTTATTTTTTCCCCTGACTTCATCTGTCCTTAGGCTTAGTTGGCACAAATAACATTAATTGGGTCTCTGTTTTTTGATCTCCCAGACTAGGGAGTTTTAAGCTGTGTATTCTTTGTTTAGGGAGGAGAGTTATGAACCATTCACTCTCAAGTGGCCTTGGTTAGAAAAGATAAGTGCGTGTGATTCACCAGCTGGCTGTAAGTTGCTCAAACTGTTTGGCCTTGTGTAATTCTTTTTCCATTCCACTTGTCCAGGAATTTTCCTAGCTTCTTACTATACTGCCTCAGTCATTCAAACTCAAGCATAAGATGAATATTATACAATATTAAAGACTTTGTAAGGCTGATGTACTTAGAAAATGATGGGCCAAAAAATAATTATTTTTTGTGCTACTTTCTATGGAAACTCAGAGATTGTAAACAATACATTTCTTTGACTTTATTAGGTCTTTTGATAAGACTTAAAAAAACTCCATGTACCACAAAAGGTTATCATCTTAGATGGAAAGTCATAGCATTTTGAAAACCTTTCTAAATATTGTGGGTATGATGTTTGCCTAACCTTGCATAATTGACATTTTCCTATTTGACCCTGGTGGGAAATTGTTTTGTGCCTCTAGACATTGATATAGCTAGAACTAATATTCTTTGTCAATGAAGGAAATGCACTGTTCGTGATCTGTGTTTTTAAACATAGACAGCATTAAAAACACAATCCTTGCCAAACGTAATGCACCTTTATTTCAGGATTGAGGAGAATAGACAGAAACACAAGGAATAACATGTGGCATTGCTTATGGAATATAACATATATTTTCATCTTAAAAAAGTACCAATTACTTATATTTAACCAAACTACACAATATATAATTAAAACTACAATAAGAAAGGAAAAAATATGTCCATATTAAAATAGTGCATTGTTAGGGAACGCAAAATAAGTATAGAGCAAACGTGTATGTGTCCCAGTTTTTAAAGACAAAACTTTTCTGCTTTCTGTTTCTACAGCACCAGTTTGAAGACCTTTTGTCCCATTTAACTCTAGCCATTAGGATTTAAGTCTGGAGTCCCCCATTTTATAACCTCTATTAACAACAATAAAATTAAAAGTGGAAAGTAAACTGTATTGTTACTGCTACTGTTGTAGAAAAGGAAGCCAATGTTCCTCATAATTATAGGGTTCTGTTAAATAGCAAATGACAAGTTTTATAAAAGTATCAATACTATTTTCTATTTCAGTGTGAATAAGTGTAATCTACTGATTTTGCTATTGTACAATGGCTGTTATATTGTTCTCCAGGGCTTGCATTTTCATCTTATTAATGATGCCTTTCAGTAAATAGAAATCTAATGTGCTCATTATTTTTTATTGTTGTTCATGCTTTTTGCATCCTATCAAAGGAGACGACACCCACCCCAAGTTTACAAAGAGTTTATCCTGGGCATGTTAGTGTTTTAACTTACACATGTGGATATTTTATCAAGTTTTAGTTAAGTACTGTTCATACCCTTTGTTAATGGTCAAGATATACTTTTGTCCCTTAATAATTCTAATTGTTTCAGCACAATTTGTTGGACAGACATTTCTTCCTTCACTGAATTATTTAGCAGCTTTGTCAGTCAATTGATTTTATATGCAGGGGTCTGTTTTTAGGTTCTCTTGTTTCATTGATCCACATATCTGCCTTTTTTTTTTTAAGTAAACCTCAAACCCAGTCTCATTCATCAATATCTTTTGGCTGTTATAAGTTACTTAACTTTATTTAAAAATCTTTAAATATCTTTTAATCAGTTATCAATTTCTACAAGTTCCTGGTGAAATTTCACTGAGACTAGGTATCAACATTATGAAGTTTAAAACATGAATATCTTATTTATACTGAGTCTACTAACTTTGAAAATTATTTATCTCTATGTAGGGCTCTTGTAATTTCTGAAATTTGTAGTTTACGTATTCAGTCCTTTAACACATTTTTCAATATATCCTTAAATATTAAATATTAATGCTTAGAAGTCTGTGTTCCAAGCATTTATTTTGTGTACATATGTATATGTATATATGTATAAATATATTTATATGTGTGTATATATGCATATGTATAAATTTAATTAGTTTAGACAAATTGGCCTTGTATCTTGTGATCATGTTAATCTAATGTATTATCTCATGTAATTTTTAAAGGTTTTTTGAATTTTTGTATACATATAATCATAGGACCTAGAAATTAAAACACGTTTACCTCTATATTTCCAATCTGTATGTATTTTATTACTTATTTTTGTCTTGTGGCACTGGCAAGGAATTCTACAAAATGTTGAATGGAAGTGAAGAGAGTGAAAAATCCATGTCTTGACCCCTATTTTAAAGGAATGTTTAAGTCATTTTCTTTCAAGTATGATAAATAGAAGGCATAGGCATGTCCCAAAGTTCATATATTAGAAAGAGAAAGATTTTTTTATTGTATTATGCTTTCAGCATCATATCTGAGAATTTTGCTTAATTTAATCTGAAGAAGATATTCTCCTGTTTTCTTCCAAAAGTTTTATATTTCTAGCTTTTACATTTAGGTCTGTGATATTTTTTGCATTAATTTTTATATGTAGGAGGAGGTATTTAAAGTATTTTATGTATGTAGATATATAATTATTTCACATATTTGCTTAAAAGTCTACCATTTTTCCACTATTTTTCCTAGTAACTTTGTAAAAAATAAGTTGATTATGTTATGAGGATATATTTCTGGAATCTCAATTCTGTTCCATATACCATTATGTCTGTCCTTAAACCAGTACCATGCAGTGTTGATTATTGTAGATTTATACTTTATAGTAAGTTTTGAAATCAAGAGGAGTAAGTTTTTCAATTTTGTCTGAAAAATATCCTGCTGAGATTTTGATAGAGATTTTATTGAACATATAGCTCAATTTGGGGAGAATTGCCATCTTAACAATCTTGAGTTTTCTACTCCATCAATGTGAAATCTCTCTCCACTTATTAAGATTTTTACGTTCTTTCAGTAACATTTTGTAGTTTTCAGTATACAAGTCTTGTACTTTTGTGAATTTTATTCCTAAGTGTTTTATTCTTTTTAATGCTGTCAGGATGAAATTGATTTTTAAGTTCACTTCCAGATTTTTATTGCTAGTCAGTCTCTCTCTCTCTCTTCTGCTGTGTGTGTATATATATATATATATATATATATATATATATATATATATTATGTATATTGATCCTGTATATAGTGACATTGCTAGTTCTAAAGGACTTTCTTAGGATTTGCTTCAGTAGAATCAATTGTCTATAAATAATGACATTTTTTACTTATTTCTTCCAAACATATACTTTTAAAATCTTCCTTTTTTAATTTATTTTTTATTTTTTTCTTCACTCTTCACTTTTCCTATGATTCCACTGGCTACAGCCTCCTGCACAATATTGAAAAAAAGTAACATGAGCAGACATCCTTGAACCATTCCTTATTTTAGGGGTCATGCATTCAGTCTACCTTTAAGTGTGATGTCACCCATAGAATCATCATAGATATCTATTGTAAAATTGAGAAAGATCTGTTGAATTCCCAGTTTGTTGTGTGCTTTTTGTTAGAGTAGTTTTAGGTTCAATGGAAAATTGAGGGGAAAGTACAGAGATTTTCCATTACCCCTCCCCACATCAACTAGCAGACATCATAGACTTTCCCCATATCAACATTCTTCACCAGAATAGTGCATTTGTACAACTGATGAATCTCATTATCACCCAGAGTCCAGTTTATATTATAGTTTACTCCTGATGTTACATATACATTTGGACAAATCTATAATGACATGTACTCATTATTATAACATCATACAGAGCAATTTCGGTGCCCTAAAAAATCTTGAGCTTCAAGAAACAGTGTACATAGGACAATGATGTTTCGGTCCTCTTCAAAGTAGGCACCTTAGGACCTCACACTGTTCTTACAATCACCATCAGCTGCCCCATTATATTTTCCTGAATTTTACCAACAGTCTGAAATCTTCCCTTTCAAAGGTGATTTTAGTTATAAGAATAGCCAGAAGTCACAGGGCACCACACCGAATCTGGGCTGTAGAGAGGCTGAGTCACCTGTATGATTTGATGTTTTGCCAAGAAGTTCTGTTCAAGATGTGAGGCGTGAACAGACACATTGTCAGTGATGAAGCTGATGATCACCAGGTGCTCAGCACTGCCACCTTCTGAATTACACAAAGAGTTTGACACATGCACATTCCAGGCCACCCTCCTTGGCTGCCAGATACATTGATTGCACACCAACTGTTTTCATTATATTAACAATGGCTGGAACTTTTCCGTACAGACCTCATTGTATACCAACCATTGATTCCATTGACAAATCATATTTGGTCATGCTGTATGAGAAGCTTTACAGGTTGCTGAATTTGTTTTGATATTACCTTGTTAAAATTTTCTAAATCTATAATCATGATTAATATCAATCTATGTTTTTTGTTATTGTTATATTCTCTTGTTTTTCTTTGCATTTCTTTGTCTGACATCAGTCTCAGGGTAATATCTGCCTCCTAAAAGGTGTTGAAAAAATGATTCAACCTTCTCTCTTTTCTCTTTTGTTATTATTTGTATTTGAAATGTCTGATATGCAGGCATACCTCATATTACTGCAATTTTCTTTATTGTTTTTCATAGTGTTGTGTTTTTTAAAAATAGAAGGCAAAGCCCATCACCAGTAAAAAGATTATGACTTACTTTTTTGTAATACTTTATTATGGTGGACTGGAACAAAATCCACAATATTTTTAAAGTATGCCTATAATTGATGCATTAACTCATCTGGCCTAGATTTCTTTGTGGATAATTTTCTAATTATTATTGCCTTTTACAATGTGTCATGGTGTATTTATTTTTGTATTTGTTATCTAGTCAGGTTTAGTCATTTGTATCTCTCTATGACCCTGTCCATTTCACTTTATTTTTCTAATTTGTTAGCATATAGTTTTCATAATATTCCCCTATAATCCTTTTAGTTTGTGTAAATTAAAATGTCCTCTTTCTAGTTTATCATTTTCTTTATTTTATTTATTCTCTGTTTTCTTTTTAAGTCAAATTATAAGTGTATTAATATTTTTCAAAAAATCATCTTTTGGTTTCC
The DNA here is from genome assembly GCF_022682495.2 of Desmodus rotundus. NCBI lineage: Eukaryota > Metazoa > Chordata > Mammalia > Chiroptera > Phyllostomidae > Desmodus > Desmodus rotundus. Next base: position 68,213,807 of record NC_071388.1, on the reverse strand, counting down.
CTTATTTTTCTTTTTATGTATATTTCATTGATTTCTACATGGTCTTTATATCTCCTTTCTTATGTATCATTTTGGTGTAACTTGTTTTATTCATCACTTTTTTATATTGGAATGTTTGGTTTTTAAGTTTAGATGTTTCCTCAATATCAAAGAGATGTTGAAAATTAAAGTTTACCTCTCAGCACTGTTTGAGCTGCATTCCATAAATCCTGATTAACAATATTTTCATTTTCCTTTAGTTTTAAAATATTTCAATCATTTTCCTCTGTGCTTTTTTTTCTTGACCCAAAGGTTACTTAGAAGTGTTATCCCCCCAAAAATGAGTGTGCATTTCCTGATGCTATTATATTCTGTTTTGACTCTGTGTTGATCAGAAAACATATTTTGTATGATTTTACTTTATTAAGATTTGTTTTATAGCAGAGCATCTATTTTCATTTGGAGAATTTTCCATGCTCAGTTAAAAAATGTTTAATACATATTGTTTGGAGGAGTGTTCTGTTGGCATGTTAAGTTCAGTTGATCAACTATGTTGAGCAAATATCCTGTATCCTTGCTTATTTTCTGACAAACTCTTGTGTTCATTATTGTGTCAGGTATTAATGTCTCTAACTGTTGTTGTTGAATTATCTATTATCCCTAAGGACTTTTTAGCGCATGCTTCATATAAAATCTGGGGCTATGTTATCATGTACATAAATGCTCATGGTTTGTATTTCTTTTTTTTAAACATGTGAGGTGGTATCTCATTGTAGTTTCTTAAGGAGAGAAATTTATTTATCTATTTGTATTATTTTAATATTTTGTAGTTTATAATATTAAAGTTGTCACAATTATTTCCCATTTGCCCCCCTCCCAGAAGCCCACAGCGCAGTGCCATAGTCAATCCTCACAACTTTGTTCATGACCATGGGTCTTTTCTAATCCCTTCACCTTCTTTCAGCCTGTCCCAGCCTCCCCCCACTTCAGCTATCAGTCTGTTTCCTGTTTCTGTCCCTGTGATTCTGTTTTGCTAGTTAGTTTATTTTGTTCATTATATTGCAGGTATAATTGAGATATCATGGTATTTGTCTTTAATTGACTGGCTTATTTCACTTAGCATAATAGTCTCCAGTTCCATCCACGCTGTCACAAAAAGTAGGAATTCCTTCTTTTTTACTGCTGCACAGTCTTCCATTGTGTGTATGTACCATAGATTGCTTTATCCACTCATCTACTGATTGGCACTTAGGCTGATTCCAAATCATGGCTATTGTAAATAACCCTGCTATGAACATAGGGGTGCATATATTATTTAGAATTAATATTTTGGGATTCTTTGGATTTATTCCCAGAAGTGGGATTGCTGGGTTAAAAGCCAGTTCCATTTTTAATTTTTTGAAGAAATTTCATACTGTTTTCCACAGTGGTTACACTACTTTGCATTCCTACCAACAGTGCATTAGAATTCTCTTTTCCCCACATCCTCACCAGCATTTGTTGTTTGTTGATTTATTGATGTTAGGTATTTTGGCAGGTGTGAGGTAATATCTCATTGTGGTTTTATTTGTATCTCTCTGATGGCTAGTGATGTTGAGCATCTTTTCATATGTCTATAGATCATCTGTATGTCCTCCTTGGAGAACTCTTGATTCAAGTCCTTTATTCATTTTTTAATTGGATATTTTGTCTTCCTTGTGATGAGTTATATAAGTTCAAAAATTAATCCCTTAACAGATGATCATTCCCCCATAATGTGTGTACTCTTTTCATTTTGTTGGTGGTTTCTTTTGTGGTGTAGAAGCTTTTAAGCTGATGTAGTCCCATTTACTTATCTTTTATTTTGCTCCCCTTTCCATAGGATGTGTATTGGCAAAAATATTGCTGTGAGAGGTGTCTGAGATTTTACTGCTTGTATTTTCTTCTCAAATTTTTATGGTTTCATGACTTACATTTATTTATTTATATGTCTTTTATTTATTTTGAGCTTTTGTGTGTGTGTGATGTAAGTTGGTGGTCTTGTTTCATTTTTTGCATATACCTGTCTAATTTTCTCAAGAAATTTAATACATTAATAAATGTATTAAAGAAACTGTTTTTACTCCATTGTAAGTCCTTGACCCCTTTGTCAAATATTACCATAAGGCATAAATTATTTACCAAAAAGCAAATATTACCATAAACCATAAGGCATGGGCTTATTTCTGGGATCAGTGTTCTGTTCCAGTGATTCATATATCTTTTCTTATGCCAGGCTGTTTTGATCACAATGGCTTTGTAATATAGTTTGATATCAGGTATTGTGATACTTCCAATTTTGTCCTTTGTTCTCAAGCTTACTGAGGCTATTTGGCTATTTCTGGTTCCATATGCATTTTTGCCATATTAGATGTACATCTCTGAAATATGCTATTGTACTTTAATAGGACTTGCTTTGAATCTATAGACTGATTTAGGTAGTATGGATATTTTAATGATGTTAATTCTTCCAATCCATGAACATGGTATATGTTTTCACTTATTTTAACTTCTTCAACTTCTTTCTTTAATGTCCTACGGTTTTCCGAGTACAGGTCTTTTACCTCAGTAGTTAAATTTATTCCTACTTACCTTATTTTCCTGTTGCAATTGTTAGTGGGATTTTGTTCTTAGCTCCCCATGGTTTATTGTTGTGCTGTAAAAATGCCACTGATTTCATTTTAATGTGTTTTTAAAATAATCTTGTATTTTTATTTTTTTAATTATATTTTATCATGTATGCTATTACATTTGTCCCAACTTTTCCCTCTTTGCCACCCGTCAGAAAGGTCTCCCACTCTCTCAGGAAGTCTCCTCAAGCAAGTCTGTGTATGGGCCCTTTAAGTAGAACTTCCTGGGAATCCAGTTTCTGTCTTCCACAGCCTTAGTCCCCACAGGTTTTCATAGCCAGAAGTTATGGCAACTTCTCTTCCTGGCACTGAAACCCTGGCCTGGGGGTTCTGGTGTGAGACTGGGACCCCTCACTCCTGATATATCTTTCCTGATTTTTAAACACCACTTGTGGTTGTGGGACCAGCTCATTCCACATCTCCACCCCTCCTACCAGTTTCAATTTGGTTTCGTCTCTCACTCAGTAGTTGTAGGACTTCCATTTATCTCAACTTCTGATGGTTAAGATTGATGGTTGTTCCATTGTTCAGGTGTAATTGTGATGTGGTTTGACAAAAAGGTGAGCCATATTTACCTGTACCACCACCTTGATTGTAAATGCCAAAGATTTCTGAATATTATTGATTTTGTATCCTGCTAAATTGCCAAATTCACTTTCTAGATATAATAGTTTTGTTTTATGTAGTCTTTAGAGTTTTGTTTTGTTTTGTTTTTTATGTACAATTTTATGTCATCTGCAAATAATGAATGTTCTATTTCTTCATTCCAATTTGGATGTCTTTTATTTTATTTATTTTTTTTTTTTGTTTAATAACTGTGGTTAGAACTTGCAATACTATGTTGGATAAGAGTGGTGAAGTGACATCCCTGTCTGGGCCTTGATCTTAATGCTTGAAATTTTTACCAATAGAGTATGGTGCTCTCTGTAGGTTTTGCATATTTGGTCTTAAATATTTTGAGTATGAATGCTCTACTCCAACTTTACTGTGAGTTTTTATCACAAATAAGTGCTGGGTTTTACCTAATGCTTTGCCTGCAACTATTAATATGATAATGTGATTTCATTTTTCATTTTGTTTGTATCATAGTTATTGATTTATGACTATTGTACCTACCATGAAGTCCTGGGATAAATACCACTTGATAATGATTTATGATATTTTAATGTATTGCTGGATCCAGTTTGCTAATATTTTGTAGAGGATTTTTGCATCAATGTTCATCATAGATGTTAGTCAATGATTTTCTTTCTTTCTTGTGTCTTTATCTGGCTTTGGAATTACAATAATGCTGGTCTCATAAAAAGTACTTGAAAGTCCTCTCTGCTTTTGAATTTTTTGGAATAGTTTGAGAAGAATAGTTGTAAGTTCTTCTTTGAGTATTTGGTAAAATTTGCATGTGAAGCTATATGGTTCAGGACTTTGGTTTGCTGGGAGATTTTTGATTACTGCTTCAATTTCTTTAGTTGTAACCTATCTATTCAGGTTTTCTGATTCTTCCTGATTTAGTTTTGGGTGATTGTATGTTTCTAGGAATTTAAACCTATTACCCATGTTGTCTAATCTGTTGGCATATAGTTATTCATAGTATCATCTTACAAAGATTTGCTTTCTGTTATGTCACTTGTTATTTCTCCTCTTTTATTTCTGATTGTATTTATTTGGGTCCCCTAACTTTTTTCTTGATGAGTATGTTTAAAGCTTTGTCAATCTTGTTTATCTTTTCAAAGAACCAACTTCAAGAAAATTTATTGATTATGGAGAGGGGAAGGGAAGAGAGAAAAAGAAACATCATTGTAAGAGAGAAGCATCAGTTGCCTCTCATATGCACCCTGACCTAATGGGAATTGAACCTGTGACCTTTAGTTTATGGGACAATATTCCAACTAACTGAGCTGCACAGGCCAAGGCAAAGCAAGCACTTGGTTGAATTGTTTTTTGTTTTTGTGTATATATATATATATATATATATATATATATTAGTGTTTATGTTCATTTCACTCTGATATTTATTATTTACTTACTTGGCCTTTGTTTTGTTATTTGTAGTTCTTTCAGGTGTAGGGTTAGATTGTTTATTTGAGAATTTTCTTAGTTCTTGAGGTAGGTCTGTAAATGCTATAAACTTAACTCTCAGCATTGTTTCACTGTGCTCCATAGATTTTGGATCCGTGTGTGTGTGTGTGTTCATTTTCATTTACTTCTAGGTAATTTTTTATATCTCCCTTAATTTCATTGTTTACTCACTTACTGTTTACAACATGTCATTTATACTCCATGTGTTTGAATGTTTTTCAGGGTTTTTTTTTTACTGTAGTTGATTTCTAGTTCCATGCCATTGTATTCTGAGAAGATGCTTTATATGACTTCAATTGCCTTGAATTTGTTAAGACCTATTTTGTGTACTAACATGTGATCTAATTTTGGGAATGTTCCATATGCATTTGAGAAGAATGTATATTCTGCTACTTTGGTATGAAATGTTCTGTACATATCAATTAAATCCATCTTATCTAGTGTGTAATTTAAAGATGTGGTTCCCTTATTCACTTTTTGTCTGGAAGATCTATCCATTGATGACAGTGGGGTGTTAAAATACCCCACTATGATTGTATTGCTCTTGATCTCTCCTTCAAAGTCCACTATATATATATATATATTTTTTAGCATTATATAGTGACCTTCTTTGTCTCTTGTCTCTTGTTATAGCCTTTGTTTTGAAGTCTATTTTGTCAGAAATAAATATTGCCAGCCCAGTTTTTCTTTTGTTTGCTTATTTACAATTGGATGGAAAAATTCTTTTCCATACCTTTACTTTCAGCCTATGTGTGTCTCTTGTTCTGAGCTGGGTTTCTTGTAGACGGTATACACACACACACACACACACGGAGGTAACATGAGGGGACTACTCGTATGGCATATGAGATTGAATGCAATAATTCTGATATGATATCTTAATAACAGAAATAAAAAAACTTCAAGGAATCATAATTAATTTTGCATTAAAAATAATATATAATATTAAAGATGTAGAGATTCTCTTTATAGTGAAAATTTTGCAAATCTTTGACCTCTTCCCTAATAAGAATTGGGTCAGGGTGAGACTCAGAGATGATAAACAGGAATGGGGAGAAGAGTCTAAAGAACCTACTGTTTGATTAATATCATATATTTGAATGAGAGTGAGTTTTAGTCCCATGTATCTAGAGACTCATCCAAGAATACAGCAGGGTTCTGAAAGATTGGTACAGACTCCTGCTGAGTTTATAATCTGTAAATGTTAAGTGTTCAATGCATGGTACTTGGCTGCTCTTAACCAAAGTCAGATAGCTACTAGAATTTAGTTCACTGAACATCATGTAAGTTCAATAAACACTTATTGGATGCATTGAATTGCAAGTATTATGCTAATATAAAGATAAAAATTCTTAAGTCATAATCTATTTATGACCCTTGGAATTTACTGTCTTCTTGTTTATTATCCCTTAAAATGCAGTATGGTTTATTAATGACCAGACAGTTATCAATGTTCCCTTTTGTTGTTTTGTCCATCTCTGTGCCATGAGAAATCCTTATTGATGAAGGAACACAAAAGAAGTGTAAGTATTCTCAGAGACATATCTATTGAGTAAAGAGCATTTAAACATGTAAAAGCAAGACATTTGCATGTTTTATATGTTCAACTTCATGAACTAAGTAGCAAACAATAGATGTTTTAAATGACTTTCTCCTCTTGTTACCATTCGGAGTCTTTATTTTTACTGTGTTAGGTATAAAAATAAATTCATTTCTGAAATATAAACACACTACATTTTCAAATTTTATATAAATAAATATAGTTGCTGTATGAAAATTCAAATTCCTATAAATGTAATAGCTAACTTATCTAGTAGCTGAAATCTGCTAAAAAATCTTCATGTAAGATTAAACAAAAAAAGAGACAATACATACTTAGATGGTTGCGTGGTGTTCCTAGAATTAGAGAGAGATGTTAAATGTGAGATGTTATATATATTTAATGACCTCGGAAAAGGATAACTCATTTCCACTAAAATATGATAAGTTGATTTTTCTGTCTATGGCTGGTTCTATGAAGGAAACTGCTTTGATGGGCTGTTCTTACACTTGCAATCACCCTTTATTCATAGTCTTTTTATGATTCTTTAGTTAAATAAATGAACACTTTCTGCTGTATATATTTACATTTGCATGTTGCTAATAACTAAATCTTGCCTTGGCATGCTATTTATGCATGCATGTGTCTATGTTATTTTTATCAAACTCTATGCTGCTTATACATGTATGAACTTATAACAAGCAAGTTGTTTACCCTTTATTGAAAACTACACATATCTATTAAAATAACAATTTCCTAGCATGATAGAGTAACAAAAAACACACTTACCTTTCTTTCAGAAAGTATATAGAAATTTGAAAAATATTTATGTAATAGCTTAAATACATTTTAGACCGGCCAACAGATAGCTCAGAACAATGAGTAAAGCAAAACAAAAGAAGTAAGTTCCAATTATTCTAGTTTGCTGCCTGGAGAGAGAGATGCCTAGCTATAAGGAAAGAGAACTCAAACAGAGTCCAATAGCCTGACTGAATTTAAGAGATAGAGTTCAAGGCCCTGGCTGGTGTGGCTCAGTGGATTGAGTGCCAGCATGTGAACCAAAGGGTTGCTGGTTTGATACCCAGTCAGGGCACATGCCTGGGTTGCAGGCCAGGTCCTCAGTCGGGGGTGCATGAGAACCAGCCACACATTGGTGTTTCTCTCCCTCTCTCCCTTCCCCTCTGTCTAAAAAATAAATAAATAAAATCTTTAAAAAGTGTAGTCTAGTGAGAACAAAGAAGAAAAATGATTTTAAAAAAAGAAAAAAGAAAAAAAAAAGAGATGGAGTTCATTGACTGGAGAGCTCAAATCACCTAGAATGTATTTTAAAATATCAGAGATGAAGGATGAATCTCAAAAGAGCTGTATTAAGCTCAAAAAATTGCAGAGGAAATCTCTTAAGTTTTTTGGCATAGGATTAGTTTGTGTGAAAATAAACTACTTAATGCCAGGAAAGGACTACCTGAAAGTTGTTGGTAGGATGATTCATAGACCTTAAATACAACTCTTTGTGTTCCAACCAGCAAGACCTTATCCTGCATGCATGGTGCATACCGACTGCAGACAAATGTGCCTCATTAGTGGGAATAAGTTGTTTTTGATATAGGCTATTCTAAACCAATGGCAAAAAAATAAATACTAAAAAACAATATTGGGAAGAATCAAACCAATTCCAAATGTTCATCCCAGAAAAAAAATAAAAGGAGGCCAATGATATTGAAAGGACTAAAACTAAATCCAGTAACTAAGAAGGAAATATTCATAAAGTACATAACACATGTTTTAATGGGGAAGGGATATTTCAAAGAAATCAAGGAAAAAGCCTACAATCAAAAGAAAAAGCAATAAATAGAAATAACATAGATGAACAAATTGTTAGATGAGTACTATTACATGTAAACATATGATAAAACTTTCTTATTAATATCAGGAGCCTATGCATGTGTCCAAGAGCAAAATGCCCAATCAACTGCCTCCTCAAGGTTCCCACTCACGGACAACAGTGTACTGATTGCCAGGGCCAGTGTACTGCGAGGTGGAGGAGGGTATAAGGGTAATAAATGGTTATAGATGGAGACTTGACTTGGGGTGGTGAACACAATACAGTGTACAGATGGTCTGTTGGAGAACTGTTCACTGAAACCTGTATACTTTTGTTAACCAGTGGCACCCAATAAATTCAATGAAAAGGAAAACACAAGTTTCCACTGCGATGATCATTCTTACACATATTTGTTGTAGCACATGTGTAAATATTTTGTTAGTAACATATTTGGAAGAATTAGTGTGTTTTAGGAAATACCTGGACTAAAAATACAATTTGCACAACGTCTTGAAAGCAGAATGATCTACAAATCCACTGGTTGCTTATGAGAGCTTATGATGTTCCATATCCTAATCCAAACTGTGTATTAACTGTCTTTATTTCACCCATTCCAATAGAGTTTTATCAGCATATTTTAATTTGTGTTTCTCAGATGACTAACAAGGTATCTTTTCATAATTATTAAATTCTAGATTTCTGATTCTCCTTTTTTGTTTTTTTGCATCCATTTGTATTTGTTTATGTTTGGATGTTTTCTTGTTAGTTTGTAGATTTTTTATGAATTTTGAATAATAGATGAAAAGTCTGTCCAGAAAAAGTCCAGCTATTGTTAACATGACAAGAATGGTTTGTGCGACATCAATGTAACCTGGCAGCCAAGGAGAGTGGACTGGAATGCTCATGCGTGAACAATGGCAATTTCCCTCTACTAGTCTGTGGGGGTAGTAGACACCATTGAGTGAGCATACCTTGAAAATGACTGAGCAAGAATAGCAACAAATCTGCATCAAATTCTGTGTTGAGTTCGAACATTCCTCAGCGAAACTATTTGGATGATTCAGAAGGCTGCAGGTATGGGCAAGTGGTGATTGGCAGCTTTATCATGACAACACATCTGCTCATGGTTCATGCCTCATGCAGAGTATTTTGGCAAATTATCAAATCACCCAGGTGACTCAGGCCGAATCTGCTACAGCCCAGATTCGGTGCCGTGTGATTTCAGGCTTTTTGCAGTTAACATTTTTGCTAAAACTATTTATTGTCTAATATTAATATCCCTGATCTCTTTTGGGTACTGTCTTCATGGTACATTTTTTTCATGTTTTTACTTTCAGGGTATCAGGGTTTTTATGTCTAATATGTGACTCCTCTTCAGCATGTAATTGGATTTTATTTTATTTTTTATTAACTCTAAGAATGTTTAGTTCATTTATATGCAAGGTAATTACTTATGACTTAAATATACATCTGTGATATTATTATTTAAAAATTTAAATCCTATGTCTTTGTGTTTCTCTATTTCTTCATTACTGACTAATTTTGTGTTAGATACTTCTAATATACTATAATCATCATCTTATTGCTTGTTTTACTTTTTCAGAATTTAGATATAATTGACACATTACATCATACAGCATTCAGGTGTACAGGATAATAGTTGATATTGTATATTTTCTGAAATCACCACAATATCTTTAGTTAAAAATTTTTATCAACCATACATATAAAAATATTTTTCTTATAATGTGGACTTTTAAGATTTATTCCTTTAGCAACTTTCAAAATTGCAATACAATATTATTAAATATGATCATTATACTACTCACTATGTTTCCATGGCTTATTTATTTTATAACAAGAAGTTTATACGTTTTGATTCATATGTCCTATTTACCACACCCAAAACCCACCTGTGGGAACCATCAATCTTTTCTCTGCTTCTATGAGCTTGGCTTTTTAAAAAAACTTTACATGTAAATAAGATTATCAGGTATTTGTCTTTTTATGACTTATTTCACTTATAATATTCTCAAGGTCCATCTATGTTGTCACGAAAGAAAATAATTCATTTGGTTGAGTAGTATCCATATGTTCATACACATATATATAGAGAGTAATATATCTAGACAGCAATATTGAGTAATATTAATATATAAACAATTTATATATCCATTTACCCATGGACACAGATTATTTCCATATCTTGGCATTGTAAATAATTCTGTAATAAGCATGGGGAGTGCACATATCTTTTCAAATTAGTGTTTTTCTTTTCTTTGGATAAATGCCCAGAAGTGGAAGCGCTGGATCATATGGCAGTTTTATTTTTGGTTTATTGAGGAACTCCTATATTATATCCCACAGGTTTGCACCAATTTATATTCTCACCAACAGTGCACAATAGATCGGTTTTCTACCTCCTTAGCAACGCTTATTTCTTGTCTTTGAAAACAGCCATTCCAGTAGGTTTGGGGTGGTATCTCGTGATTTTGATTTGAATTTCCTTGGTGATTAGTGATGTTGAGCACCTTTTCTATGTACTGGTTAGCCATCTATACATCTTCTTGGAAAAATGTTTATTTTGATTTTCTGCCCATGTTTGAATGAGATTTTTTTGCTATTGAGTTGTATGACATTATACATTTTGAATATTAAACCCTCATCAGATATATGTTTGCAAAGTAAGAGCAGTTTTTACCATCTTACCCCTATTTCATGGCAAATATATAAATTTATTGTTGTTACTGTTGTTATTGTTTTAAAGTACAAAGTATTACTTTATTGTTGTTCGATTACAGTTGTCTGCATTTTCTCCCCACCACTCCCCACCACCCCAGCCAAACATGCCTCCCTCCTTGCTTCCACCCTCCCGCTTGGTTTTGTCCATTTGTCCTTTATAGTAGTCCCTGAAAACCCTTCTCCCCACTGTCCCCTCCCCCCTCCCCTCTGGTTATTGTTAGATTGTTCTTAATTTCAATGTCTATGGTTATATTTTTATCACTATGAGTCATATTAATTTGGTATTGTCTATACATACTATCACATCAGGAATTTCCATTTTCATTTACTAGATGTTCATTTTTATGAATGCATTTTGTATATTATTATATTTCTAGGAAAACATTCCTTTGTTTTATAGCCAAAGAAATAACCATCAGTATCAGTTTTAGTATGTAAATCAAAGACAACTTCCCTAAATTTAATTGATCAATGACAAACTTACTTCAGTACCCACGACTCTGAAAACCAACCAGTCAATGTCAGGCCTAAAATTTTGAAGTCAAGTCAGTCAGCACTAGACTCATTCCTGCGAAGAACCTTCTAAAACCAGACAGTCGATAACAGTCTCATTGAATATCAGTTCTCCCAAACTTGACATGAATTTGATCTTGCCACTTAAACCATCCCCCAAACAACTGTTCCACCAAAATACTCGTGAAAAATTAGAAGTCTACTGCTTAAATAATATATATAACGATTACAGCTTTTCTTTGTTTAAACAAATAATACATTAATATTTTTTCTATTGTGTGGTAATTTCTGACACTATTTAAATAATCACAAGACTGTTTTTCCTTTATTGATTTTAAAAGGCTAATTTTTCATTTCTTTGTAATCACTGTAACTGAAAGTTTATTCAATTTTTTAACTTTGCTTTGACACTTGCCTCCTTGCAGTCTATTCCTTATTAATAAATCATAGTATCATTTATCTCCACCTTGCCTTCTTTCAGTTCACTTATCTGTCAGCAGTTTACACTGATGGTAAGCTGAGCTACTAGAATGCAACACAGATTTGAATTCCAACAAATCTCCAAAACAGTGAAAAGTATATAAATGTAACTTAATGCTTATATGCCTATATATTATATAATACACACACATACAGGTTCACAGATTGGAAACACCTAAGCAAAATTAACTGTTTCAAAGAAAATGTTCCAGCCATTTCCTAAACAAACATGGTAAAGTATTATGTGAATCAAGATTATATATCACAGAAATGCAGAAAAGTAAATCACAAGGGCTTCAAGAATCTGTTGTTTATTTATTTATTTATTTTTTACAAAAGTTTAGACACTTCTCCAAAAAGGGCGTACGGATGGCCCATAGACATATGAAAAAATGCTCAACATCACTAGCCATCAGAGAGATGCAAATTAAAACCACGATGAGATATGTCCTCGCACCTGCCAAAATGACCATCATTAATAAATCAACAAGCAGCAAGTGCTGGCATGGATGTGGAGAAAAGGGAACCCTAGTGCACTGTCGGTGGGAATGCAGACTGGTGCAGCCACTGTGGAAAACAGTATGGAATTTCCTCAAAAAACTGAAAATGGAACTGCTTTTTGACCCAGCTTTTCCACTGTTGGGAATATACCTAAAGGATCCTAAAACATTAAACCAAAATAATTTATGCACCCCTATGTTAATAGCAGTGCTATTTACAATAGCTAAGATTTGAAAACAGCCTAAGTGCTCATGGGTATATGAAGGGATAAAAAAGCTGTGATACATTTACACAATGGAATACTGTGCAGCAGAAAGAGAAAAGGAATTCTTACCTTTTGCAACAGTGTAGATGAAACGGGAGACTATTTGCTAAATGAAATGAACCAGTTGGCAAAAGAAATACCAAATGTTCTCACTTATAAGAAGAATCTAGTAAACAAAACAGACTAATAAGTGAAGTGAAACTAACCAGAGGCATAGAAACACAGAACAGACTGAAAGCTCTAAGAGAGGGAGGGGAAGGAGGAAACTGATTGAAAAAAAGGTAACTAAATAACATATACATAGTAGATTGACTATGGAAGTCAGGTGAGCTGGGTAAGGAAGGGAGTGGGGCAAAGTGGGAAAATTGCATCAACTGTATTAGCATAAACAATAAAATATTTTTAAAAAGAATAAAAGAGCTCTATTAAGTAATAAAATGTTACACAATAAAAGTTAGCAATATCTCTGTAATGTTTCTTACCTTTAGTGTTGTTTTTCTTTTATTTTAGTTTTATGAGGAATTTTTGAATATTTGTTTCTAAGTGATAAAACAGTGCTTTAGGAGGTATTCTTTTTCAACACATGTTCTTGTTAGACTGAAATATATTTTACATTATTGTCATACTTGTTTTTTTAAATGTGGAAAAGAAAATTTATATTTCTTTTGACTGGGTGTGGTGCTCTAAAATTTGATTGTTTTGTTCATTTTCTCATTATGATTTATCAAGTTTTGTGAAGAGGTATCTGGTTACTTAGTGATTTGTATTAGCATGCTCCTTTAGGAAGATACGAAAGAAAGCATGTAGAATGATTGTATCGACTCAGCAAACAAAATTACCTTGCACACCATGCATTATGTACATGAAAACATCTAATGTTTACCATGTGGACTAAAATGAAGGAATAATTAACATATCTCTGATAACCAGACATTAAAGGATGACAGAACAAAAGAAAAATAAATAATATGGTTACAAAGGACATTAGGATGCTGATCAAATTAACATGTGGCTGGTTTTATTGAAAAGGAAGAAAGAGAAACTAAACTCTGATATAAAATGTGTGACTACAATGGGAAGTATGACTTTTCAGAAAGGTTTCTAAATGTGCTTAATTTATATGTGATGTATTTCTATTCTTCCTAGATTTATTATTACATTTTATAATAACCTTCTAAAAAGAAACAAATCATAGTTTGTCTCATATTGTGAATGGTTATGGAATATCCATCTCCTGTTTCTGTGAACTTTGTGCCCGTCTCCATCACTCTTATAGACAAACTTCTCTCCCCACAGTGTGACTATAACTTAGAGTGGGGGTGCTGTAAAAGTTCCCTTTGCAGTGTTATTTGTGTCCCCACAACTATTTACTTGATACATACAAAGGAGAAGCAATCATCTCCATCATCCCAACAGGATGGCTAAAACAAAATCAATCTTTAAAATTAATGAGTATGTAACTTCAGGTCAGATCATTTATGGTCTCTTTCCCTCAGCTCTCAACCATTAGATAAGAACTTAGTTTTTATGAATCCTGTATTTAAGCGTACAACATTACAGATGAAACTATATTTCCAAAATAGTGGATCACTACTATTTGGTAGTTGTCTTATTATTAAAACACTAATTCATCAAACATAAGGTATGGTATGATTATATTAACAAATTTCTAATATTTCTAAAGGTTACTTGCATAAGTTATGGCTATATCTCAAGATGATTTTTAAAGAATAATTGGCCCTTCTGTCAAGGTGGTGAGGTATGCAAACTCTGTTTTCCTCCTCTCGTGACTACATCCAAATTACAACTGTAACTAGTGATATGAAGGGGAAGCCACACTGAGACTGGCAGAAGGGGCAAAAGGGGCAGGTCGCACAACCACAGTGTAGATTAAATATTGGGATAGAGAGTGATGTTATCATTCTTAATTTCTCCCAAAGTTACAATCAGACAATTATAATCAGCAAAGGATTCCTGGCTCAACAGACAAACACATAAACATGTCTGAGAGAGCCACGGATGAGACCTCTGAAGGAAGGTGGCATATTGGAGAGAGCAAGGAAAGCAGGATGGGGGAAGGTGAGAGGCAGGAACCACAGAGTCAGTGGAGGGTCAGGTTCCACCCTTCACTCAGCAGCCTGGAGAGGGCCAGAGGGCAGAGGCAACATTGCTGCCAGAGTGGCTGATACAAGCTGCAGTGACACCAAGTTAAAAACCAAAGCCACATGTGTGAACTCAACTCCCTCCACTGACCTCTCACTCAACCATCATGGTAGAATCTAGCAGAGGAAGCTGGGACACATCACATAGGACAGCACGGCTGGCAGCTTCTCGCAAAAAAGAGCAGCACTAGGAACTCACAGACCTGGACCCATTGCCAGCCACATCCCATCAGGGGTGGGAATAGGGAGGTTATATCCTAATACTGTTGAAGAAAAGACAATGCTGAGTACTTCCTAACTCATTGTATGAGGCCAACATTACCCTGATACCAAAACCGGGTAAGGGCAACACAAAAATAAAAATTGGTTTGGCCAAATATATCTTTATATTTTTCAGTACAATAAAAGACACATATTTGATTTTCACCAATAAGTTTATTGATTTGGATACTTTGAGTATGTTGGCTATCTCCCATGTGGTATAACATTGATTATTCTGTTAGTGTCTAGAGTTGATCTCTATCAACTTCTACTGGTCTACACAACCGTGGAGCACTATCTAACGAGAAATCTCTAGCACAAAACTTTGCAAACCATTTTTTTTATTGTTGTTCAAGTACATTAGTCTCCATTTTCACCCCACCATACCCCTGTCCCACCCATCCCCAGCCCCCACTCTCAAACCCACCCCCTTTGGCTTTATCTGTATGTCCTTCATGCATGTTCCTTGATGCCTCCCCCATTATCCCCTATTATTCCTCTTCCTCCTCCTCTCTGATAACTATCAGAATGTTCTTTATTTCAATGCCTTGGGTTGTATTTTGCTTGATTGCTTGTTTTGTTGAATAGGTTCCACTTACCATTTTTAACATTTGATCAGTCACAGCATCTTCTCCATATACTGCACAAATCTATTGTTGTGTTTCAGTTGTGTTTTTACCTTTCTTGAAATAAATAAAGTATAATATGCTGAAAATGTTGCTTATATTCTTCCATCTTCAATATTAAAATGGCTATGTAAAAATTAACCAATTTTGATGTTTTTTTAAATGCATACTGATATGACAGTTGTCACAATACAATCTAATAAAATTGGTTTGAATGAAATTAAAAACAACTAAATGCTACTAGAGCCATCTTATGAAAAAAACAAACAAACCTGTTGGCCAAGCCAATATTACAGATCAATATCTGTGATGAATGTTAATGCAAAATCCTAAACAAAAATACTAGCAAATTAAATACAATATACATTAAAAAGGTAATAGATCACAATCAAGTGGATTTCATTCCAGGGGTGCAAAAATTGTTCAACATATGCAAATCAATCAATGTGATACATAGCGTTAACAAAATGAAGGATAGAAACCATGTGATTATATAAAAAGCATTTGACAAGACACAATATCCATTTATGATTAAAAAATCAATTATATGTGTATAGAAAAATTACCTCAACATAATAAAGGCCATATGTATGACAAAACCTCAGCTATATTACACTTAATGGTGAAAAACTAAAGGCTTTTACTTTAAAATAAGAAATGAAAAAGGTTGACCAATTTCACCACTGTTATTTAACATGACTTTGAAAGTCCTAGCCAGGGAGATCAGGCAAAAGAAAGAATTATAAGGCATCTAATTAGGGATGAAGAAGTAAAATTGTCATTTTTTTGCAGATAATATGAGTCTTTATATAGAAAATCCTGAAGAGGACAAAAATGACAAACTGTAAGACATAAGTAAAATTGCAGGATACAAAATCAATATACAAAAATTCATTTTGCTCTTATATACTAACAATGAAATATAAAAAAATGTATTCAAGAAAACAATACCATTTTCAATTGCAAAAAAATGGATAAAATATGTAAGAATGCACTTAAAGAAAACAAAATAGCTATCCATAGAAAACTACAAGGCATTGTTGAAAGAAATTGAAGAAAACCCAAAAATGGAAAGATATTTTGTGTTCATTGACTGGAATAATTAATGTAGTTCATATGTTAATTCATGACCCAAAGCAATATGAAGATTCAATGCAATCTCCATCAAAATCTCCATGACATTTTTTTTAAATGGAAAAAAATCCTCAAATTTATGTGGAACCACAAAAGACCTCAAATAATGCAATCTTGAGTAGAAAGGACAAAGACAAAGGTATCACATTTCCTAACATCAAGTTATACTACAAAACTATATTATAATAATTAGTATTAGCAAAAAAAAAATAGATACACAGACCAATGGAACAGAATTGAGTGTTCATAAGTAATAATATATAGGCTACTAATTTTTGACAAAGGAGCCAAAAACACACAATGGAGAAAGGAAAGTATCTTCAATAAATGATTACGAGAACATTTGAAAGCCACATGCACAAGGGTAAAATTAGACTGCTATCTGACATCATACACACACAAAAAAAATCCTCAACATCGATTAAAAAAAACTTGAATATAAAACCTGACACAACAAAATTTAGAGACAAAACCTAAGTACTACATTTATGGATATTTGTCTCAGAAGGGTTTTTTGTGAACTTCACCCCAAAGACAAGGAAACAAGTGATACAACTGATCAACAAAAAAATCCAATTACAATCCAATTAAAAAATAGGCAGAAGAACTGAACACTTTGCCCAAGAAGACATACAAATGGCCAACAGATATATAAAAAGATGCTCTACTTCACTAGCTATTAGGGGAATGTAAATCAAAACCACCATGAGATAGTACCTCAGACTTGTTAGAATGGTTATTATCAATAAAACAAGAAATAACAAGTGTTGGAGAGAAGGGAACCCTCATACACTGCTGAAGGGAATGTAAATTAATGCAACCACTCTGGAAAAAGAGTATGGATATTCCTAAAAAATTGTAAGTTAGAGCTACCATAAGAAATAGCAATCGTCTTCTGGGTATCTATCCAAAAAAATTGAAAACATTTTTTCATATAGATATGTGTATTCCCCTGTTCATTGCAGTATTATTCTCAATAGCCAAGACATGCCAACAACATAAGTGAACATCAGTGGATGACTGGATAAGGAAGAAGTATTACATATACATATATATATATTATCTATAACACCATATATAATATGTAATAATATTATAAATATATAATACTAGTCAACCATAAAAATAATGAAATACTGCCATTTGCAACAACACAGATGGTGCTTGAGAATATCGACTAAGTGAAATAAGTTCTATGGAAAGAAAAAAAAGCATAATTTCACTCATATGTGGAAAAGAAAAAGAAGCAAAAAATAGACACATTCATAGACACATACAACAGCTTGGTGGTTACCGTAGGAGAACAGCAGAGGAAGGAGGATGAAGAGGTAAAATACGGCAATGGATAGAGACTAGTCTTTGGGGGTAAACACACAATCTAATATACAGGACAAACCTGTAAACCTCAAATTTATATACTATTGTCACCCAATACCCCAATAGATTTAAGAAGTAAAATAAAAAGTAAAGAGGACTTTAAGATAAAATTAACACAACTTTATAGAATTTTGTAAAAGCATGAAAATTGCATTCTTGAAGTATATTTTACCATAATAATAAAACAACATTTAAGAAGAAAAAAGAATCAGGAGGAGTATCTTGACTTTGCAGATCCCCCCTGAGAAGTAAGGAATATTAGAACCATACCAGGCATTGCAACCTAGGGCCTCGGTGCTGGACAGATAAGTTTCTATTAAAATATGGCTGAGGAAACCAATGGGGTTGCACACTAAAAAGAACAAAAAGCTTAAAAAACTGCAAAACTTGCTCACAAACCTACTTACTCTAAGCTTCATACAAGGGGTAGCAGCTTGAAAAAAGCCAAGGACATTAAGGGAGGAACTAAGTTGACTAACTTCACAGCAAAGACTAGAAGAGCATAGGTTGAGGCAACTCTCTCTGGGGACAGAAGGTCTGGCCGGTGCCACGTTCTTTTGTGGAGCTTCCCACCCACCCAGTCAGGCTAAAGGGTGGGCACCCAATCTGAGCTCTCCGTTAACCTAGCTACCACAATTCTCCCTGTCCTGGTGATTCCCTGAGACCTTGCCCATCCCAACATACCTGCCCAGCCAGAGCCTCTTCTCTTGGCTCTTCACAGAAGCATCTTGCCTCAGCTTGGGCTGCAAGTTTTCCCAAGGTCTCTGAAAAATCCACAAACCTCAAACAGTGCCTGCCCAGCCTCTTTGTGAATTGTAGATCTTGCTTAGCAGCATCAAGTCCAGCATAATCTCAGACCGCTTTCAAATATCATTGTAACTCTGATTGGGTGAACCTAAGCCTGGTGTAAGCAGCAACATCTTGGCAGGGAACATAGCTTTAACTAAGTGACCAATCCCAGCACAAGTGGTGGCTGGCATCAGCTTACATTATGGTGCCTACCAAAGATCCTAAACCCAGACAAGAGGCAGCTGGCCTTGGTTTTCAGAATAGCCTGCCCCACCGCCTCCCCCACCCTCACCTCCAGGAGCTTCCAAGACCAACACAAGTGACAGTCAACCACAGATTGCATGGTGGTTCCTACAAACAAGCCCTAAGCCAGGCACAAATGGCAGCTGATTTTGGCCTACACTGGAACCCTTCTTAAAAGGCTCCAGCACCAATACACTTAGTAATTGGTCTCAGACCACATGAGAGCACCACCCAAGGGGCCAACCAGCTCTATAAGTGAAACACCAGAAAACTGGACACACCTGGCACCAGAACCCCACTAAAAACTCCTGCTCTGTATGGTCAGCCCCCACACAACATCTCACCTTCTGTAGACACAGCCAGGCTTCCCAGCCAGTAAGCCTGAGGCAGAGTCACCTCTACCATTTAGGCACCAATAGCATGAGGCTCAACTATAACAGGAAGGCACACACAACCCACACTGAAGACACCCCTGGAGCACCAGGCTCAGGGAATCAGGGAGAATTTACAACCGGGCTCCATAAGACAGATTCTACATAAGGCCACTCTATCAAGACTGTAGAGATCGGCTTAATACATAGAAACAACACAGGGAGTCAGTCTACCAATGTAAGGAGACAAAGAAACATATCTCAAATTAAAGAATTAGACAAAATTTCAGAGAAAGATCTATCAGGGGTGTCTAATGTTTTGGCATATCTGGGCCACAATGGGAGAAGAAGAGTTGTCTTGGGCCACACATTAAATATACAAACACTAATGAAAACGGATGAACAAAAAAAAAAAAAAAAAAGGTTTTAAGTAAATTTACCATTTTGTGTCGGGCCGCATTCATGGCCATCCTGGGCCGCATGCAGCCCACGGGCCGCAGGTTGTACACCCCTGAAACAAAGATAAGCAATCTACCAGATACGGAGTTCAAAACATTGCATATGGGATTCTAAATTAATTTAGGGTAATAATAGATGAACTCAGTAAGAATTTCAGCAAAGACATGAAAAACAAAGGAGATAGAAAACATATAAAAGAACCAGTCAGAAATGAAGGGTATAATAAATGAAAAAGAATACACTAGAGGGAATCAACAACACATTGTTAGACTTTTTAAGAATAAAAACAAAGAATCATAATTAGGAATAAGAAAATATAGGAAAGAAAACATTATCATTGACAAAGACATACTTACTAAAAGCAGTGGGTGAACCAACTATACAGCTGCCATTTTCAACTACATGGATGGATCTTGATAATATCATGCTAAAGAAATAAGTCAGACAGAAAAGGTCAAAAACCATATGATTTCACTCATATGAGAAATATAAAACTAAATGCAACACATGAAATAAACAAACCAACTCTCATAGACACAGACAATAATACGGTTGTTACCAGAGGGAAAGGGAGATGAGCAAAGGGTAGGGGGATGAAGTACATGGTGACAAAAGGGTACTTGAGTTTGAGTGGCAAGCGCACAATGCAGTATACAGATGACGTATTAAAGGATTTTATACTTGAAACCTGTTTAATATTATTAATCAGTGTCACCACGATAAATTTGATAAAGAAATTTAAAGAAGAAAAAAATATTATAAAAATTAAAATTCAAAAATAGGAAGGTCAGGTGTAATTGCAATAATAAACTAAGGTGCACACAAAGCACACACACAAAAGAATTAAAGAAAATAATGACAAAAACATAAAGGTGATTTTAGAATGTGTTGGTGCCTTAGCAACCATCAACCTAAAATAAACTGCTATAAACATATCTCAGTATATATGACACACATGGTAACCAGAGATGAAAAAAACCGTGGAAGACATAAAAGCAATAAACAGAAAAGAATCCAAACATAACACTAAAGAAAGTTATTAGCATACAAGAATAGACAGTAAGGGATTAAGAATAGACAGTAAGAGATTACAAAAACAATGAGAAAACAGTTAATAAAATGGCAAAAACTACATACTTATCAATAATTACATTCAATGTAAATAGACAAAATGCTTTAGGCAAAATATATAGGTGGCTAAACGGATAAGGAAACAAGACCTGTGGACATATTCTGTGTACAAGTAACCCCCTTGATTTTGAAAGATACACACAGACTGAAGCAAGTGGATGGAAAATGATATTGCATACAAATGGAAATAAAAAAATGGGCCAGCTATGCTTATATCAGACAAAGTAGATTTCACTTATATGTGAAATCTCATAAACAAAATTAACAAAGGTAAAAGAAAGTAACTCATAGATACAGAGACCAAATTGGTGGTCTGCATATGGAAGCGGCTTGGGGGGGTGGGGAAAAAGCGAAGAGATTAAGAAGTACAAACTGGTAGTTACAGAATATTCACAGGGATGTAAAATACCACATAAGAAATACAGTCAATAATATTGTAATAACTATGTATGGTGTCAGATGGGTACTAGACACTGGGGTGAACACTTCTGTAGGTATGTTATTGTCTACTCACTATGCTGTATACTTGAAAGTAATAGAATATTATATATCAATTAAAATAAAAAATACATTAAAAATCAAAATACATATTTCCTTCAAAACTTGAAAAAAATTAAAACCCTCAAATAGAATACCTTAATAAAAACAAAATTTTCAACTAAATTATAAAAAAGGGATAATGGGCCTATAGCAACCTAATCTATACAATATAGGGCATTAAGAAATAGAAATCATATTTTCTATATTAGAGGAATAACATATGATATTCCTCAAAGTGTTGCGAAACCCACACTTTTTTAAAACTTGGGATATGTTGCCAATGTGAATTTCTAGACACTGAGTTTCTTTCTCCTCAGAGAGAGATATAATCATGCACAGTCCATATTATTTCAAATGAGAGCAAAGAATATGTATTAATGAGAATCCAGAGGAGACCAGAGCAGTTACCTTTGTCATACTGGTCAATAAATCAGTTGAATTCTTAGCTGAAATAATTGTAAATTTACATCAGAAGTAAAAAAAAAAGCTATTTTATGCAATTGGTTGTATTTAAGATACACTATAATCTATATATTATGTCCTGTAGTATGTAATGGGGGATCTTCAAATTTCAACAATCTTTGTTGTTTTATAAGGTCTTAAGTTAAAGAATTTATTCCAATAGAATTACAGATGGAGACTAAAAATGTGTAAACCAAAACTAAATAAAATTTAGTTTTGTTTAGGCCAACTGCAAAACTAATTCTCTTGTTAAGATTTTGTTGTTCAAACTGGGAAAAAGTAGATTTAAAACCTGATAACAAAACAATAGCATTTACTATATAGCATGCTTTTTTTTATTTATGAGATAGATACTATTATTTTCATGCTTATCTTAGAGTGAATGATTCCAAACAAAAAATCATGAAAGTTATTCCCCAAGGCACTGAGTTTATAAATAGCAGAGAGGGGATTTGAGTCCAACAAGTCCACTTCACAGTTCATGATCATAATCATTGCACAAGGCAATTGATGTGAAATTTTAATGAGGTGCATTTTTTACGTTGTGGATATGACGTGGGCAGAGGGCGAGGGGGTGAAGATCTTCTGGACAGTTATGAAGATCCTCAGAGGTAAGAACTGACCTGTGGAAAGGATTATCTTCCTACTGAGCAATGAGTATGTCTCTCATGAAAGAAAAGTGAGCAATAAACTTGGGAAAGAAAAGTCAATGCATCTTGTGGAAGATACAGTTTGCAAGGGTTCAGAGAACCATAGGTCCTAGTTGTAAATTTTTATAAAAGTAATAAATAAACTCTAGTTCTATGATTAGAATTTAAAGCACTGTTCAAAAAACAGATAAATATATGAATATGAAATCTAAAATTTAATTAAGGCAACAGAACTGCAAATGTCGGTTTAGCTACCATTCATACCTCAGAAAAGCAACAATGGAACTATTTCTGGTTTGTTGGAATATGTAAATACTCAGGCCCACTGCAAACCTACCTATTCAGAATCTCAGTGGAGCTAAAAAGCGGTCTATGATTTCAGAAGCTTTCCCAGTGACTCTACTGACTCTTATATAAAGTCATTGTTTTAAAGTGAAGTAAGTTCTTACACAAATGGAAAGCACTTTAAGTACTTTTCTGGGGTAAAAAACAGAAGCCACCATACCTGAGAGTCATTGATATGTGTTGCAAAGAATAATCTCTCCATTAAATTGTGAAATATGTAAACACAAGCACACAAAGAGACACACATACAAGTGAATATCAATAACCATGGTTATAGAAATTTCAAAGGGATATATCTATAACAACAGACATTGAAAAAGTTTTTATAAAATCTCGTATTGCTGCCAACTTAAAAATCACTGTTTAGTTGCTAATTCCAAGTTATTACCCAATAAATAGGATCTCCTGGAAAAAATCATATCTTGATTAAAACCAAATTTTTAAAATTGGAAAGCATAATTTTAATGATGTCTGGTTGTATTTAGTTTTTTTTATTATGTATTAATGATGCTATATAAAGATCTAGGAAAATTATGGATGGTTTAATAAAAATAAAATATTTATCTTAAGTAAATTAATTCAGATACTTAAAATAGATTTTAATATGCTTTAAACTTTCAGTTGTTTGGGGGTTTTTTGGTATTACCATTACATTTATGAAAATGGATGTGTTACTTCGAGGAAGTCAGTATATTTGTTTCAGGGAAAGTTTGTGCTTTTTAAAGTATTAATGAAGATATCTAATATGGTTGATAGAGAAAATTATGTCAAGATTTATCAAGTGTAATTGCAATCAAATCAGAACAATTTTTGATATCATAAATTTCAGCTGCCCTAAGCATGAAGAGGGAAACTCTCTTAATGAAAAACTATTAACTGTCAACAATTAGCACACTCACCAATGTCAGGGGTAATCAAAATATCTTCACGTGTTCCAATATTGCAGTCTCCAGAAAGTATCCAGCAATGTAACATGAAAAAGAGACATTTGTTAAAGAAGATACAGGAAACAACAAACGAATGCGGAATCATAGAACAGTGACGCCTCAGTCGCCTTCAAAGCAGGCACCTTAAAACCTCACACAGTCTCCCAATCTCCGTCGGCTGCCCCATTGTATTTTCTGAGTCTCATTGATGGTCTAAGATCTCTTCCCTTGCAAGAGTGGTTTTAGTTTTGAGAAATGCCAGAAGTCACAGAGTACCAAATCTGGACTGTCCAGGGGCTGAGTCAGCTGGGTAATTTTATGTTTCACCAAAAACTCTGTATGAAACGTGATGCAGAGGCAGGTGCATTGTTCTAATGAAACTGCCAATCACCAGATGCTCATATTGGTGGCATTCTGAATCATTGAATAGTTTCCATGGAGGAATGTTCAAACTTAATGCAAAATTTGATGTAGATTTGTTGCTCAGTCATTTTGAATGTGACGGCCACACAGTACACATGCTCATTCAATGGCATCTACCACCCCACTGACTGGTACAGTGAAGTTGTCATTGTTCACCCATGGGCATTCCAGTCCACTCTCCTTGGCTGCCAGGTAACATCGATGTCTCGAAAAACCATTCTTGCTACATCAACAATGGCTAAACTTTTTCCAGACACACCTCATACAGAGTGAGCCTGAGATGGAATCATAACTAAACCAGATAAATTGATTTTCACCTTGAACCTAAGTTGATTATTATCAGTCTGATTATATATAATAAAATTATCAGATTAGGTTTAACTTTATAGTCTAAGGTCAATTTAGGTGTAAAAATTATGAGTTTGACAAATATATTTTGAAATTTTCAATATCATATGCCATTAAATATTAACCAACCTATAATTCATTAGGCACATTAATAGCCACAAGAGTTTTCTACAAAATAGCTTCTATTTTATTTCATTACCTGGCAAAAGTGTTTTTAAAGTATATCCATTCATAGTTTGGAGTAATATCATTAGAATAGAAATGTTAGGTCACCTTTGTATGTTCTATATAGCATCTTTCATAATGTATATTTTTCCACAGCAAGTAAAATATTAAAAAATATTTTATGCAAAATTATTTGATAGGAATTTTCCCTGTCAAATTAGCTCAATTGGTTGGAGCATCTTCCCATACACCAAAAGTTTGTAGGTTTCATTCCCACTCAGGGTTCATAACTAGGTTGCTGTTAGATCCCTGGTTAGGGTATGTACGGGAGGCAACCAACCAATGTTATCTCACACATTGATGGTTCTCAGTCAATCTCTCTCCCTCTCTCTTTCTTTCTCTCTCTTTCTCCCCTTTCCCTTCCTCTCTCTCTAAAGTTAAAAACTATATTCTTGGGTGAGGATTAAAAAATTCTTTGTATTTAATAAGTAAGCTATCATAACACCATCCATTTTTTTACTAATGAATAGCAGAGACAGGGAAATACTATTTTTGAATGAATAGTTTTGTGCTTTTAAAAAAATATTTCTTTTTGTTGTTCAAGTACAATTGTCTCCATTTTCTCCCCACCACTCCCCCGTCCCATCCATCCCCACCTCCCGCCCTGGATCCTGCCCCCTTTTGGCTTTGTCCCTGTGTCCTTCATACATGTTCCTTGATGACCCTCCCTCCCCCATTACCCTCTGCTTTCCCCTCTGGTTATTGTCAGTTTTTTTCTTTATTTCAATGTCTCTGGTTATATTGTGCTTGCTTATTAATTTTGTTGATTAGGTTCCACTGATAGGTGAGATTATATGGTATTTGTCTTTCACTGCCTGGCTTATTTCAATTGCATAATGCTCTCCAGTCCCACACATGCTGTCACAAAGGGTAGGGGCTCCTTCTTTCTTTCTGCTGTGTAGTATTCCATTGTGTACCACAGTTTTTTGGTCCACTTGTTTACTGATGGGCACTTATAAGGAACTCACATGACTCCACTCCAAGAAGACAAAAAATGCAATTAAAAAATGGACAAAGGACCTGTACAGACACTTCTTCAAGGAGGATGTACAGAGGGCCCAGAGAGATATGAAAGGATGCTCAACATCACTAGCCATCAGAGGGATGTAAGTTAAAACCACAATGAGATACCACTTCACACCAGTCAGAATGGTCATCATAAACAAATCAACAAACAAGTTCTGGTGAGATTGTGGAGAAAAGGGAACCCTAGTACACTGTTGGTGGGAATGCAGACTGGTGAAGCCAGTGTGGAAACCGTATGGAATTTCCTCAGAAAACTAAAAATGGATCTGCCTTTTGACCCAGCAATTCCACTGCTGTGATTATACCCTAAGAATCCTGACATGCCCATTTCAGGCAAAAGAACATATGAACCCCAATGTTCATAGCAGCACAATTTACAATAGCCAAGTGCTGGAAGCAAACAAAGTGCCCATCAGTAAATTATACTCTTTTAAAACATTCCCCATGACTTCTAAAAATTACTTCTTAAATATTGCATCAAATAAGATAAATAATAGACATTAACTCATTAACTAGCTCTGAGTTTTTGTTTTTCTTGTTTTTATTTTTAATTTACCTAATGAGTATATGTTGCTTTAAGTTTTAAAATAGACACTAATAATTTTGCATTTTTGTCACTTTTTGTATAAAGACAGTCTGAAAAAAAACAAATGTCACAGCGACGTGGGTTTGTATGTTTTCTAGAATATACAAATATGTATATACATTGTTAGGAAGACAGTGGCAGATGTTAGATTACCCTCAGTTAGCCTCTTTGATTTACTGCACACCTATGTGCAAGTTACCTCAGCAGTAGAAGTATGGCACTGCAATCAAAGCACCTGAATTATTAGGATAGAATTTTTTTTTAAGAATAATTCCTTGGCATGTGCACATTTAAACCTTTTAATTGTCATCATTTATTTTGATACTCTTTGTGCAACAGGTTTTTTTCAAAATATGATATTTATAAAAGTCCTTAACAATCTTTCAACTTGGCAATAATAAATTTCTGAGCCTATTCATATTCTAAGTATTGTGGTTGTTTCAATTAATATACTTTAAAAATATCCAATTGTTGTGATATCTATTGGATGTGAATAGGTCAACTGGTCTGGACATCAACAAGAAGGAAGAAGAAATGCTGTGGAACGAGACTTGTTTGGGATCACCTAGGAGAATAATCCATTCTGCTTGCCGTAAGTGCTCATTGAAGCACAACATCTGACAATATGGGACAGTCATCCACTGCTGAGAATCAACAAAAGCAGCAATGTCAGAACTGACCAGCATGGCTGGCAAATCTCTTAGATTGTCATACTCTTTTCTCCTCAGGGAGGGCCCTTAGAGATGGTGCATGCTGTCAATTGAAAAATGGAATTTCCTTACAGAGGTTCATCCTGATACCATTGTTTAAGTCTGTGTAGGGGGAAAAAAAAAACAGAGAGAAGCAATATAAGAACAAGATAAAAACAATTATAGAAGAGATAATAATCAAATATTATAAAAATATTGTATTGATTTGAAGACAAGCCTGAGTGTGCTTTGAAAGGGCTCACTAAGTTATTAGATTCATTGTTATGAAAAGGCACATCTCAGAATTTGTGTTAACATTTTATGAACTCTAACTATAAAGAGGAAATCATTAGAGTTTCTATGTAGAAAATAAAAAGTTAGATTTCTTTTGTCATCAGATTCCCAGGTGCAAACATTAATAAGTCATATGAAGGGATATTACTTCTATATTCTGAAATAAAGTAATGTGCTAAAAATCATATAACTAGCAAAGGTATTATTAATCTATTAGGAAGAAAATAAGATACCCAGTAATAGGTAATAATTCATATCCTACGTCACCCTGGTACCTGACACAATATTTGCAAAATAACTAATAAAACAATAGATGATCCTGAAAGGAGACTTCAAAAGTAGATAAGATAAAGGGAACAAAGAATCGTGATAAATAAATCTTCATATTTCTGAGTGTCTGCATATCTATATAGTTGTAAGATAGGTATAGATGGTAAGTAAATTTAAAGACATGCCAGTATTATGTAAATAGAAGACACATAGCAAAAATAAAATTATAACAACTAACTTAGCTACATGCAGGAGTTGAGGAGGAAAGGTTATAAGAAAACTTCCTAGAACCTCATCAGTACAGTAGGGAAACAGAGGAGGAAAAGTACATGTCATCTAATCTTTTATGTCTGCATAGATTGTGGGAGCTTGAACAATGAATTGTGTGAAGCAAAACACCTGAAAGGAAAAAAAAAAGTTCTATTTTGTTTATAAGATTGAGTATCATCTGTATATACTCAAGAGCATGCAGAAAATCACTCTATTCATCAGCAAAAATGGTACAAAAATAGAGAAACAAGATAATATGTCTATGATTTCACAGATTTCATGATTATTCTAAACATAACTGAGTTTGTTAAAGAAACAAGGGCATGCCTAGGTATAGGGAACTGTTCCAAGCATGTGAAATGTGGCCCAGTCCCCACTCAGAAAAGCCAGTGGGGAGCGAGGTTGGCAGGTAGGACCCATGCCCATGGATAGATTCTCCCATGGGGAATCAGGCCTGCATTGTACCTAGGCTGCCATGAGACTTGCTTTTGCTAAAACTCCCTCGCCCTGAATTGAGGCAGCAAATATTTACCTAGTATCTTTAACTTCCTAAAGTCTGTGCTAAACCTCCCAAGTATGGAGTGTAACCAGTTCAATCACTTTCCCCCTTGAGCTGTAACATCCTTCTCTTTGAAGTAATTAGCAGTATTCTGTCCTTGGTTGTCTGTAAAAGGTAATCACTTACAGTGAACCTGTGCATAGTAAATGAGGACCATCCTTGATGTAATGTGCCCAGAAAAGCAATAAAAGCCTGTCCAGGCAGGGGTTGGCTTGCTCTCTTGGGCTCTCTCTTGCCATCACACCCTCTCTCACTTAGAGAGTAGCCATGCCGTCCCTTTTTCTCCACAGGATCTCTGTAGTCCGTGTGTATTTGTCTATTGCTGCCACAACACAGGATCCCCATCACCTAGGGGTCTTGGTCATGAATTTAAAGGAAGGCCATTCACCAAGGCTGGTTTTCCCCAGTTAACACTCAGCTGCTGAAGTACAGGTGAGGAATAAACAAGGCTCAGAATTTACCAAAGAACAAATTGTCAAGAAAAGATAGGCAACAGAGCTGCAGCTATATACATGGGAAAAATTATAATAGGTTGGGTATACAACAAAAGATGACAAGAGGTGAGGGAGAATAAAATGGGGGTAGAGTCTTTGAACTTTAAGTCCTGGTAAAGTACAAGTGTTAATGAAGCTTATGAGTTCGAAAAATCTGAGATATGCTAGAGATAGGAACACATGAGTTGAGGTTTTTGAGAATGCCGCATAAATAAAGATTTGCAGATTACTATAAGAGGTAATGACTGGGACTAGGCTAGGGTGACAAAGATGACTGAACAGGAGAGGTTCATTAAGTGAAATGGATGATTGTAACATTTATCTTCATGGTTGTTAAAATAAGGAAATTCCACAAAATAAGGCAATATATATGCATTTAAAATCAATAGCAGCTATATAATAGATTTTTTTAAGGCAAAGAAAACTAGAAATAAAAACATGGCAGAAACGATGACTTTAAATCAGATATTTCTAATATACAAGGTATAACCAAGTAAATAGAGAAACTGGATAATAGTCCTTAAACTTTATTGAGAAATAATTAAACATATATAGCACTTATAAAATATATATAAAATTGTATATGCTCATCAACCATTAAAAAATGATAATGTATTTGAACATAAAGAAAACTTTAGTAATTCTACAATGTAAATTTTCTATTCATAAACCAATAATCTAGAAACAAATAAGAAATAATCAAGGGTGAGCAACGATTCTCCAGTACTTTAAAATCAAAAAGTACATTGCTATACATTGTATTGCACCATGTGTTCACCACCCAAGCCAAGTCTCCTTCCACTCTTCACCCTCCCCTACCTCTCCCTCTGTTGTCTGTGTCTATGAGTTATTTTTTTCTTAATCCTTTCACATTTTCCACCCAGCCTCATCACTCCCTTCCCCAGTGTGAGTTGTCATTCTGTTCTCTATCTATGCATATTTCTGTTTTGCTTGTTCATTTAGTTCAACAGATATCACAAATGACTGAAGCCATCAGGTACTCATCTTTCTATGAATGGCTTATTTCACTTAGCATAATGTTCTTCAGGTCAATTAATGTTGTTGCAAAGGGTAAAATATGCTTAAATTGCTATCAGGTTGTGTGATACCTCCAACTTTGTTCCACATTCTTAAGATTGTTGAGGCTATTCAGGGTCTTTTGTGGTTTCATATACATTTTTGAAATATTTTCTCTAGTTCTGTGACATATGCCTTTGGTATTTCAATAGAAATTATATTGAATCTATAGGTTGCTTTGGGTAGTATGGACATTTTAATGATGTTAATTCTTCCTATCCATGAACACAGTATATGTTTCCACTTCTTTGTATCTTCCTCAATTTTTTTTTCTATATCCTATAATTTTCCTTGTACTGGTCTTTTACATCCTTGGTTAGATTTATTCTTATGTAACTTAGATTTTTTTGTTTTGTAATTGTAAAAAGATTATTTTCATAATTTCTCTTTCTGATAGTTCATTGTCAGAAAAATGCCACTGATTTTTTAATAATAATTTTATATCTTGCTACTTAACTCAATTCATTTATCAATTCTAGTAGTATTGTGATGAAATCTTTAGGGTACTCTACATACAGTATCAGGTTATTTGTAAATAATTACAATTTTACTTCTTCCTTTCCAATATTGATGCCTTTTATATCTTCTTGTCTGATTGCTGTGGCTACTTAGTACTATGTTGAATAAGAGGGGTGAAAGTGGACATCTCCGTCTTGCTCCTGATCTTAAGGAAAATGCTTGTAGTTTTTGCCCATTGGTTATGATGTTGGATGTGGGTTTGTCATATATGGCCTTTATTACATTGACGTATGTTCCCCCTATTCCCATTTTGCTGAGAGTTTTTATCACAAATGTGTGCTGGATTTCATCAAATGACTTTTCTGCATGCATTCACATGATTATGTGGTTTTAATCCATCATTTTATTCATGTGGTGTTTCATATTTGTTTTTTGTTTGCTTGTTTTTCTTTTTTTAATTGTTCAAGTATAGTTATCTCCATTTTCCCACTGCCACTTTCTCCCTCCCCACCCACCCCAACCTCCCATCATCAATCTTATCTGCCTTTGGCTTTGTCCATGGGTCCTTTATACATGTTCCTTGATGACCCTTATTTGTTGATTTGCAGATGTGCCAAATTTGCATCCCCATAATACATCCCCATTGATCACTGTGTATGATCTTTTTAATGTATTGCTGGATTCAGTTTGCTAATATTTTGTTGATGATTTTAGCATCAGGGATATTTGACCATACTTTCTTTTTTCATGGTAGTGTCTTTATATGGTTTTAGAATTTAAAAATTTTAGTCTCAGAAATGAGCTTGGGAGCCTTCCCTCTTCTTGAAATATATGGAATAGTTTGAGTAGGATAGGTGTTAGTTCTTTGAGTGTTTCTTAAAATTCACCTGTGACACTACATTGTCAGGACTTCTGTTGAATAGGGGTTTTTTGATTACTGCTTCAATTCTGCTAGTTTTGATCTGTCTATTCAGATTCTCTGATTCTTCTTAATGCAGTTTTGGAGGATTGTATGTTTCTAGGAATTTATTTTGTCTAATTTATTGGCATATAGTGATTTATAATATTTTCTTATATTTTTTGTGTCAGTTGTTACTTCTCCTTTTTTATTTCTGATTTTATTTATTTGGGTGCTCTGACTTTTTATTTTTTTCATTAGTCTGGTTAAAGGCTTGTCATTTTTATTTATCTTTTCAAAGAATCAGCGATTGGTTTCATTGATCTTTTGTATCTTTTTAGACTCTATTCTGTTTATTTCTGCTCTGATCTTTATTATTTTCTTCTTTCTGCTCACTTTGAGATTTGTTTGTTGTTCTTTCTCAAATTCCTTTCATTGTAAAGTTAGATTGTTTATTGGAATTTTTTTCTTGTTTCTTGATATAGGGCTGTAATACTATGTATTTACCTCTTAAGACTACTTTTGCTGTGTCCAATAGATTTTGAGTTGTTGTATTCTCAGTTTCATCTGTTTCAAGGTATCTTTTGATTTCTCCCTTGATCATTGTTAACCCATTCATTGTTTAGTAAAATGTTATTCATCCTCTATATCTTTGTGTGTTTTCAGCTTTTTTTTTTTTTCTGATTTTTAGTTTCATACTATTAAGGTCAGAGAAGATGCTTGATATGATTTTAATCTTCTTAAATCTATTGAAATTTGTTTTGTGTTCTAACATGTGGTATATCCTAGAAAATGTTTTATGTGCACTTGAAAAGAATGTATTTTTTGCTGTTTGGGGGTTAAATGCTCTGAAGATATCAATTAAATTCCTTTCATATAGTATGTCATTTAAGGCCACTGTTTCCTTGTTGATTTTCTGTCTGGAAGATCTATTTTATTGATGTCAACAGGGTGTTAAAATCTCCTACTTTGACTGTATTATGATCAATATCTTCCTTTATGTCCATCAATATATTTCTCAATATTGATATAAGTTCTAGAACTAATCTCAGTCTGAGGAAATATCTTTTTTTCTTTTTAACATACTGATGGTTGTTATTTCCTGATGCTTTATTAGAAATTTAGCTCTATATTCACATGTAGTTTTCCTTTCCTCTTTTTTCTAAGTGGTTGGTATTGATTAGAGGTGATAATGCATGCAGAACATCTAGAAATAAATGATACTTCATAATCTAATTGTATATAGAGTGGAGAAAATATACAAAGCTTATTTTGTAGAAATAATTGAATAATGTTACCGTTAGGAAGAGATTACAAGTCAAAAAACAGGAGAAAAAACTAACAGAAGTAGAAAACACTAACTAAAAGAAAACAGAAAAGCATCTCAATCTCCATGTTGAAGAAAGTTGGGGAGACATGAATGGAGGGGTTCTTAATTGAGTTATGCATAAAAGTATCATTTTTAGTCTCTGCTTTTGAAGCTTCTTGAAATATTGCAAATTTGTTCTTTCTATGACTAGTTCAATTTTTAAAAAGATTTTATTTATTTTTAGGGAGAGGGGAAGGGGTACAGAAATAAAGAGAGAAAAATATTAATGCTAGAGAGAAACATTGATTGGTTTCCTTTTGTACCTTCCTGGGACCAAACCCCAAACCCAGGCCCATGCCCTTACCTGGAATCAAACTGGTGACCTTTTGCTTTGCAGACAGTGCCCAACCAACTGAGCCACAGTGATCAGGGCTAAAACTAGTTTAGTTTTGACCAACACCGAAAATCAAGTAGGGTACTTTCCATTTTATATTGCTCCTATTACCTACTGCTATATTTATGTAAAGTGAAAATCTGGTTGAAAATAGCTGTGCTCCACCTTCTTTAAATACGCTCTGAGGCCTATTTGTCCTGAGGTCATTTTTGCTCTCTCAACCTTCCAACTGGCTCGGAATTTCAGACTATCTGGGATGAGGGCTGGGGATATATAACAATCACAACTGTTTATTTTCCTAGTCTAAAATTTCAGATTTCAGGTCAAAATTAGACTAAGATATTTGAAATAGAATAGGCATCAGAGCTACATTTATTAAATTCAGAATATATTTATTCTGATATATATTTATACCAGAGCTACATTTATTAAATTCAGAATATATTTATTCTGATAAATATATATCAGAATAAATATATAATATTTATTATATTCAGAATATTGTTTCATTTATTATCTCTCAGAAGAACATGGACTTGGATACAATGAGTGACAAAAGGCACAATATTATTACAGTCTTAATAAAAATGGGCTCTCTCAGAACTAAGGAATTTAAGGATGTTCATGATATTCATACAGAATTTAAAATTGCTGTTATGTGTTTCCATTTCTTTTTTCTATACCTATCATGTTACTTTCAATCACTTTACATTCCCGTGCTTTTTTTAATCAGAGAAATGTTTCTCTTGCTTCCTGACTTATTTTTACTTATCTTTTTAATAATTGTTAAATTCTTACCGTATTTTTCAGACCATAAGACACACCTAGGTTTTAGAAGATGAAAATAGGAAAAAAAAAAACCCTGTTCCACTGCTGCCCCCCACCCCTACCCCAGCGAGCCAGGTAAGCTACATTCGGACTATAAGACACACCCCCCTTTCCTCCCAGAATTGGGGGGTGCGTCTTATAGTCCGAAAAATATGGTATTTTGCGTTTTAACTGATTCTTCTAATGTAAATTATGCAAATGATGATTGTACGAATTTAAAATTACAATTTTACCTTGAGTTGGGTACATATACTAATAATCTTTCCTTTAAGTAGAACAGTGCTGCTATTCTAGACCTTAGCCCCCTCCAGATAGTGCTTATTCAGTTATTAAGCAGGAATATACAGGAAATAGTTATACTATTGACGGTGCAAAGTATAAATAAATTTATAATTTTTATATAGGGTCAATAATACAAATTTGATTGCAATTTCCTTTTTCACTTTCCTAATTTTCTGAATTCCAAGAGTGGCTTTTCTTTTCTACTCAGCACATGATGGGTAAGCTTTTAATTCCCTGTACTACACCCCTACCTCCTAAAATACCTAGAGTATTTTGTTTTGTTGAACAAATCCTTACTAAGAAGGTATTTAGGTCCTCTCATTTTATCATACACCATCTAATCACCATCTTTTATCTTGGATACATATCATTAAAGTACATTCTTCATTGTCATTTTAAGTTGTGAAATAGCAAGGAATATTAATACATGGTTTCTCTTAGAATAAAAGGACAAGAAAGTTAATCCAATTAGATATAAAACAATCTGAACTGGCTTAAAGACAACAAGGTTAATAGATTACAATATTACAAGATACTTTATGTATACCTATTATTTGAACTGATGTGTGAAAAACATCTTTGATGACCTAATGTACTTAAATGTTTAATAAATGTATTCCTTGCTACTTAATTATAATTATTTCTAAAGCAGCCAGCTAAAAACTATCTTGGATAATGTAAATTATAATAAACAAACATTAATCCAAGCTGGGCATAATGCCCAGAGAACCAGCTAAGTAAAAATGGGCAATGAGCTCCAAAAAAGGGAAGCTAGTAAAAAAGAGCTGTTAAATATGAAGGAAATCCAGATACACACAAAAAAATCCTTCCATTTTAATGATAATCAGGAAGCATTTTTGCATGCTGTGGAGCTCTGAAATTATTTGTCTAAACTGGCTTTGTCCTTACTTCAGTTTATAAACCCTTCTTAGGATTGAAAGCTAAAGATTTAAATTACTATAATCTAGGGAAATAAAGGTACACATTTACAAGAACCACAGTTTCTATTGACAGTTTATAATAGTGGAACATAAGATTTTATAGGGAATCATAGCTAGCACAGTTAGTACCAGTAGTAAAGAATATCACAGAGAAATTTAATTTCCCTCCAGAATTTTAAGGTATCAAGGCAATCTTGTCATTGCTTTTTTTCCTTATACACTTTGAGTGATAGTAGCCTTAGTATCAGTAAAATATCTTCCAGAAACCACTAGAGAACAAAGGTTAAGCTGAAATGTAATATAAAGGGGGAAATTACAAGAAAGAACCATGCATTTACTGTTATTCATTTTTCATGAAGCTGAATGCATTCATATCAAAAACAGTGTTTTAACTTTAGCTAAGTTGTTAAAATCATGACAATATGATATAATGTACAAATAAAGGCTTTTTTTTAAATAAACCTTAATTAACTCTTACGTTATTTGTTTCACAATATGCAGAAAAAGAGAAAGAAAGGGATAGAAGTTGGATAAGCAAGGGAAGGAAGAATGAGAGGGAGAATGGTAGAGTAAAAAAAAGAAAGAGGGTGAAAAAAAGGAAGAAAGAGAGAGAAAGGGAGGAAGGAAGAGATTAAAACAAAAAATTCTTAAGACTAGAAATACTAACTTCTAAAAGACAGAAAGGAAAGGATTATAGAAATTAAAATTGCCACCAGTAATCCCACTAGTGAACACTATAACCATGAACTAAGGTGGGGGATGCTGATGGGAGGGTGGGTACAGGGCAGAGGGGAATAAAAGGAGAAAAATGGGAACTGTAATAGCACAACCAATAAAATATACTCTAAAAATAAAGCATTTTCGAGCATTGCTTCATATCAGTACCATTTTCTAAATAAAATTAGTTGTAGATTTTATGTTTTTTTTAAGATTTTGTTGATTTATGTTTAGAGTGAGGGGAAGGGAAGGAGAAAGAGAGGAAGAGAAACATCAATGTGTAGTTGCCTTTTGTGTGCCCCCTACTGGGGACCTGTCCTGCAACCGTGGCATGTGCCCTGACTGGGAATGGAACCAGCAACCCTTTGGTTCACAGGTATGTGCCCAGTCCACTGAATCACACCAACCAGGACAATTTTATGTTTATTTTTATAATGCCTTGAAGGTAATAACATATATTAGGTAAATTAATAGTAAATCCTAACTAAAGCATGCTTACTGTGCATAAATTTTATGAACAATTATGGAAAACCTGTTCATATTGCTAAGCTAATTTTTTCAGAATTATTCTCCTCTGAAAACTAAAGCATTATTTGGAAACATATAGAAGTTTTATTCTTTGACAAATTGACTATGTTCAAGATGCATTTAAAATATATTCTCCAGAAAATACATGCACTTATTACAGCTTCTATCTCTTAGGCAATATATTGGACTGTTTTCAGGGGTGGCTAGCAAAATCATATTTCCTGGGGGAAAGCCTCAGCGTTGCCATCTATTAATCCTGGAAATGTAAACAAGCTGTCAACATTAACCTTCATTGTACTAATTTTGAAAATGGGGCTAATACTGTACATCTCATAAAATTCTTGTGGCCAGTAAGTTAGGCAACTCACATCAGTGCTTAACACGCTATTGGACACACAGAAATGTTTTAGTACTGTTAATAATCCTCATAATCCCTTTTTATAAGGTAGTAATTTTGAAACATTATACATTTTTTAAAATACATACACTTTAAGTTCAGAAACCAACTTCAACAAACCATTTGAATCCCTAGCTCTCTGTAATTTTGAGTAATTATTTGATAGAACTTCCAATTTTAAAATCATTGTTAAGAGCTCCCATATCATAACTTACAGTGCACACTGATATACGCTGGCCAACAATTCTTAAAACTACATAGCTTTCTTTATGCTAATCCTTTCTGAGTTTAGAGATATTTTAAATGTTCCATTCAATTGGAAGTGTATAAATAGCACATTAAAATAAAAGCACAAACTACTTCAGACATCTTTTACTTTCTCAAAAAATAACTAAATAAAAACAAACCAAAACATAAAATTCCTTCATTACCCCAAATTGTACTGAATTTAAATCAAATTTTTCTTGATGTCTTTGGCACTATCAGAGTTCTAGCTTCACCTTCAATGCAAATCAAAGGAGATTTTATGCAGGGAATATTTTTTTAAGTGCTTGTTAATTTAAATGTAGTCCTATTTTAAATATTTTTAAAAAACCAAGAATATTTTTAAAATTTAGATAACTGTCAAAGTTTTCTGTTCTTTAATTGCTTTTATGCATGCAAAGTTTCCTACTGCCAATGTAACAGATTACTACAAATTTAATGACTTAAACCTAAATTTATGTCATACAGAACCAGCGTTTAGAACTCAGAAATGAGTCTCACTCTATGATACCCAGGGTGTAAATGTATTGTGTGCCTTCTAGAGTCTTAGGGAAGATGCCATTTCCCTACTGCACCTTCTGGAGGCTGCCCGCGTTCCTTGGTTTATGCCCCTCTCTGTCTTCCAACTGGTGATGGTGTCATGCTAAGCTCTGCTTCTTTGTCACGTCTCCTCTGACTGTGATCCTACCCACCTCTTCCACGTGTAAGGGCGTTGGTGACTATATTGGCCCTACCCAGATAATCCAGCATGATCTCCCCATCTCAAATTTCTTAATTTAATCACATCTGCAAAGTCTTTTTTTTTTTCCAAAACGTTAACATATTAGCAGTTTTCCAGTGTTAGGATATGGGCACTTTGAGGGGACAGAAGGCATTATTCTGCCTGTTATGCTAAGTAAACATGTTGCATTCATTCTGCCCTACAACTTTAAGAATTGTTTTCTAACTACTTAAACTTTGTAGCTATTGATAAGAATTAATTCATCATGTTAAATCTTGAGAGATGCATTCTCCTTTATCTGTATTTTCTGGTTTCAAACAACCCTATTATTTTTTCATATATAATGTAGATTAACATTGTGTTATTAAAAGTATACTCCCTTGTAGAATTTTAAACAATTATTGTATTTATGAATTTAGTATTTTTATCTCATTTCAAATAAGCAAATATATCAGCCAGTTTCACTGTAAAATATCAACATTCACACCATGTTTCCAGCTACTTAAAATGCAGTTTGTTTCTGTTATACTTACTGAATTTTTTCAGAGCTTTTTCAGCAAAAACATTTTTTGAGCTATTAAGGAGTCCTTTCCACAGCTAAACATTGATTTACACACTTTCATTTGAGTTAGTGTTTTCTCAATCGTAACAGTCCACTACAGCCACACATTTTGTATACCTTAGAAAGCTGGTGTTGTTTGACAGTCAGGCACCTACATTCACATATGGAAAAGGGTCAAGATCAGGGCTCGGAACTGATATCACACACACACACACACACACACACATATAAATTTTTGATGCCCTCTCTAATCTGTTTGTCATGTGAGGATACAGCAAGAAGGGCCTTCATCCCTCCCATGCTGGCACCCTGATCTCTGACTTCTAGCCTTCAGAACTGTGAGAAATAAATGCATGGTTTCTGCTGTTTATAAGCTACCCAGTCTGTGGTATTTTGTATAACAGCTAGAATGAACTAAGGCAGAGATACTTACATCAACAAATAAGACAGTCAGTAGAGAAGGGCAGAACAATTACAAGTATGCAAGGAACTTTATTTTCAAATGAATTATATCAGTGTATTCAGGAATTTGTTTATATTTTAAGGTTTTATATTTGGAAGTTTTTAAAATTTATCTTGTTATAGATCAACAAGAATTATGGTATATGTTTCACAATTTACATAAATAATTTCATTCTTTGATAGTTTTACTGTATTACATTTCTTCACAAAGAATATTTCTTCCCTTTTGGTAATTGAAGGACACAGTCCTTTCTGTTGCTACGTTAAGACTGTAGTCATGATGATGTATCATACAAATGCATTATAAATCCTAGACAATTGGACATCGTCAGAGCCTGAAGGATATGGTCCTTGCAAGGTTATATAACAATACCTCTGAAATCAATTCATATCCACAGATACTAAATAAACACTTAATTGACCCAAGTGTGGTCCCAATGCAGAATAGC
This sequence comes from Desmodus rotundus, assembly GCF_022682495.2. Classification (NCBI taxonomy): domain Eukaryota; kingdom Metazoa; phylum Chordata; class Mammalia; order Chiroptera; family Phyllostomidae; genus Desmodus; species Desmodus rotundus. Next base: position 68,174,293 of record NC_071388.1, on the reverse strand, counting down.
AAAAACTCAGTGGGAAACTATTTCAGGCCAGACTACTGGGAAATCAGTTTGGGGCAGGGGGTGAAGCATATGGGGTGGAGAGGAATTTCCCCCCATATTTTCCTCTCTCTTTTATCCACATGTACACCAAAAGAATTCTGTGACAAAAATTTCACACACACTTTCCCTAAAGACTATATTTTAAATTCTAGTAATTGTTAAAAATACTAAAAGAAAAACCTCCTCAAATGTTCAGCCATGCACTTGGCATGGTAGGACTTCTCTCAACTATGAGATTGGCTAGAGTAATAAGTAGCTTATCTAACCTAATTCTTCAGTGTCAGACTTCCAAACAATTGAAAGGTGGTCACATTGATTCTGCTGAATGGCTATTGCTATGTAATGAACCTGTGTAAGAAACTCAGTGGCTGGTTCAGGGAAAAAATTACCAAAAAGTCTGTGATTTGGTTGGGGACCAGCTAAATTGGAGTGAGAGGCTGGGTTGCTGTGCTTTAATCCGTGACTCTGACCAGGTCAGGTCCTCACAGAGGTGTGGGCTCCTGTCTGCTCTACGTGCTGCGATTCTGCACCCACGCCAGGGGAGTGGCAATCAATCCAGGAATGCTGCTTACATGCAGATGACAGAGAAACAGAGATGAGGCAGAGCCATGCAAGGTTTCTTAAGCTTGACACTTCACAAAGGCAACTAGCCAGAGGAAGTCAAAGGGCCAAACCCTAATTCCAACAATTGGGGAGGCATGTCCCATCTTTAGTGGGAAGAAATTGCAAAGTTAGACAGGAGAGTATGTGAAGCTATACATCTTGTTATTTTTCATCTTTGTATTCATTAGGCTACTTTTTTGTACGAATGCACCTTGATTGAAAATCTGGCTCCTCTACTAAATATATGCATATGGCATGATTCTGCTTTATCTCCTGACTCTGTCATCTCCTTGCACAGAGCTTTCCCTGGTTGGTAGTTTCTCCTTCATACTGTTTTGATTTATAAAGTTGATACTGAGTTTGGAAAACTAATAAATAATCTTTCCAATGTCTAAGTGGCTGATACTATATTTTTATCACATTATTTTAACGTGATAAACGTGTCCTCATAAACGTGTTTGTTTATACTCGCTTGTAATATTCAAAAAATGAGTCATATACACAGAGTTTTAGTGAATTCTTACCTATTGAAATTATCTAAAAAGGATGGGAAGAGAAGAAAAGAGTGAGATAAAAAACAAATTACATGGAAAAAATACTTAAAATGTTGTCGGTAGGGCCAACTCCTATCAACAGCATCTACTCTTGCCATGTTCCCCTTCTACCTAGACATTAAGTCACACACCTTTCTCAGACTCCCTACAGTGAGGCGCGATCATGGGTCTACATTCTTGCACAAAAGAAATTTTATTTTTAAAAATGAAAATCTATTTTAAGAATAAATAAAGTAAAAATAATATCCTAAAATTTTTATTGTATTTATCCATTATCATTTAAACTCTGTTATACTCCCACCCCCGTGCAATTACCACACTGTTATCCATGTCCACAAGTCCTTTTTCCTTTTTGCATAAGGGAATTTTTAGAGGGAAGGATTTAAGTCTTTGGTAGTAAGTGGATGAATGTATGCATCTGTCAAAACCCATAGAACTATACACGAAAAAGATTTTAAAAATTTAAACAAATTTTAAAAATTAACCAATGTATCAAGAGATCCCAAAATGATATTTAGACTGTGATAGATGAAACCATGTATTTGTGATTGAAGATAATACAGAAAAATGTGCTAAGTAATGGAAAATAATGTCGTAAGTGACTATTTTAAACCAAAGACAAAAAGGAAATTTACATACTCACTTGTCAGGGAGCTCCTTCTCACAGAGCCCTCCCAGCTGCTGCAGATGAGAATAAGTCTACCAAGACGTGATCTGCTTGGGGAGAAAAGGCTGGCCAATCTCTCAGAGGATAAGGACCTTAAGCCTATTTCTCAGTGGGCTTTTATTAGGTTTAATTTGCCTAGGAATACAGGGTGTAAAGTTCATCAATTATTGTCAGGCAGTAATGATCAAGGAATAGATAACACTGGAAGAGCTATAAGGGTTTCTGAGTCAGGGTCAGATAGCCAAAGGGCCATAAAACTTTGGGAAACACACCCATTTTATGCTTGGACCCTAAACATTTAAATTGAGGGCATTCTTAGCAAAGCAGGTTTCACAGGATTTTATGCATTCTTTCTTAGGCCTGATAGCCCTGGGGAACCATCCTTTCCAGCCCAGAGCTGCACCACCTGCTGGCATTGTTTCAGGTCTGAATCAAGTGGGGGATGCAGGCAGCTGAGAGATTAGGAGACCCTTTACAGACAGAATGAGGACTCAGGCTATGACAAAGCTCAGGGGTGATGGTCCATCACCCCTTTTTCTATAGTTCCCTAAGTCTTTACCTGATAGCCCCTTCATGACTGTGTCTGTCTCAGGTTGTCCATCTCTTGAATCTTACCCATCATTGACTATACAGCCATCCTCCAGGGGCCAAGCAGGGTGAAGTAAAGTGGGCAGAGGTGGCGCCCCTACCAGGGAGATAAGTTTTGTTTCCTTAGTGGTTTATGGCCCCAAGGTCTTTTTACTCAGCCTTCGAAATGGGGGGTTACAGCTTCTAAAACCAGGCAGGGAGGTTCCCAACACACACTGTACTTTACGTGGGAAAATTTTGTTTCTTAAAAAGGTATGGACTTACAATTCTGAAATTAATTCACCTGTTTTATGAAAGTTAAATACATAATTATGTTGCATTCACTAGAGTCAGGGTCTCACTGCCAGAGAAAGACATTAGAAATAAACAAGTGGATGGGAGAAGGAAGATTATCATGAAATATTGCGGTGAGAATAGAATGTGAAATAACGTGAATTTCTATAAATATATACACACATACACATATACATATACACACAGACAGATAAAGGAACTGAGATATGTGTGTGCAAATGAGTTAATATAAATTCATGTATTTTCCAAATTTGTATGCTGAAAGGGTCTGACGGTCCAGGAACAATGAGTGCATCTAGCATTCGGCTCTTAGATCCTAACACAGTTCTCCAATAACAGAGACAGAGATGACTGGGAGAGATGCCTAATTCTGTGGCTGGGCACAACCATTACAGAATGAGCCTAGTGTATCTTGCTGTAGCATAAAGTAAGGGAGTGGGGAAAGAAAAGGAAAAAAGAAAGAAAAAAAAGACAGCATATGAAAAGGATAGAGTCAAAATGAAAGAGCTGCCAAGAGCCAGACTGGGAATAATTTGCACAGCGAAAAGTAACAGTGGAGTTGGATATAATCCAAAAAGTAAAATACATATTCTTGAGCCCATACCGTTATATTAACACTTATTTTTAAGGGTGGGTTTTAATAATCTTTGTTATGCCAAGGGAGAGTATTTTGGGTAGTTTTTTTTTTCTTCCTGTTATATATTGTTTTTTTTTCATTTTCAGAATATGTACACTAAGGGAGAGAATAGCTGCTATAAATAATTAAAGTGTGATTCCTCTGGGCCAAAAGAGCAAAAGTTGCTAAAGCTAAACACGACATCTATGCTCAATGACTTTAATGGGAAACACTGTCTTCAAGCGCAGCTTTTTAAGATACTGTTCAAATCAGCACAGCCCTTAAATCATATGCTTGGAAATTTTGCAAGAGACTTATAAAGTGAAAATTTATAAAACATACTCTGACTTCCACTCCTCTTTTTCACTGTCTCAAACGTCACCCAGAAGTGGTCATCACACCTATATATTTGCATGCAGATAATGAAAAAAAACATCTGTTATAAGTTTTCTGCCTACATAGATTCAAATCAAGGTATAATATCTGAAAGTCAGTTGCTAAATAAATTACTTCAATTTGCAGTGAAGATTGATTTACAATTGAGACCAATAACCAGAGAGATATAACAGAACCAGGTTACACTTGCTGAGAACATTGCCCTCTGGGTGAAAGGGGCAAGGCAACCACCAAAATTTCTTTCTGTTGCATGTCTAAAATGACCTCAGGAATAAGGACACTAGATTTCTTTTTTATTTTACTTAAAAAAAGAAATTATATATGCATGTGGCCAAAGACCATCTCTATCTTTATACCTTTTTGAGAGTAAAGGAAAAAGTACTAAAACTACTAATTTCCTAAGTTATCCCCTAAGTATGTGGCTAATAACAGATTTTTTTAGATCCTACCTGCAATGTGTACATAAAACCATATGTGTGTGTTTATACCTAGTTAAATATAAGCATATTTAAATATTTAAATATGGCTCCTTATGTTTTACTCTTTTTATTTATTTTAATTTATTGGGAGTTTTTTCCAAAACAACACATCCATATTCATTGATAGAATGTAATTTTTAATGTCTAAAGCTAAATGAAACTTCAAATTTCTCAATATACTTTGTGATCAACCTCATGATAGAAGTTTGGCAGTTCAGTTGCATAGCAAAGGGCAAGCATAAACTTCCAGTGTAGAGATGGTGGTATAAGTCAGCAAAATGAACTGCAAATCCAATCAAAGCAACCAACAGTAGGAGATACCAAACTAAAATGTTTCATTGTCAAAATAAAAGGAGGCAGTCAAACCATAAGTGGTAAAAGAGGCACAGGAATTTCTGAAAGGAGTGGAGAGTGAGCAATGACTTTTTGAAGGTAGCAGGAAGAAGTTGGGCCTGCAGATCTTAGAAGGAGCCTACAACATTCACACTTTCAGCTAAAGGTATCACATGCCGTGTCAGTGATCGTAGGAATGGGATGCATGAACAGCCAATGGGGCTTCACTAGACCTCTTTCGGGTCTCAGAATCAGAGGATGAATTGAATTTTTAAAAAATCATAAAAACAAAACACATATTCCAGAACAATCTTTCTCTGAAGGTGTAAGAATAAAAGAGTGAGTTTAAGGTCCGTCCCGTGCGGCCCAGTTGGTTGGAGCATTATCCCATAAACCAAAAGTTCACGGGTTAGATTCCTGGTCAGGATACATGCCTAGGTTACAGGTTGTGTGCCCATGTGGGATGTGTCCTGGAGGCAACCGACTGATGTTTCTCTCTCACACTGATGTGTGTGTCTCTCTCACCCTCCTTTTCCCTCTCTCTAAAATCAATAAGCATGTCCTCAGATGAGTACTAAAAAGAGGATTTTATATTGTGAAAATCTCATAGCTGTCTGTCTCTGCTTAAAAGTGAATGCAAGTGAACTCAAATATAAAATTCTGGTTTTTAAGAAAAAAATTTACTTAGTCATGTTGGCCCTTTCTTTACACAAACTTTCTTGAGAGAGGAAAACATAGCCACCCACAATTGTCCACACCCTAATCCCTAGGACGGTAAATATAACTTTGCTTGGCAACAGGGACATTGCATATAAGATTATGGTTACGGACCTTGAGAAGGAAGATATAAATGAACCAAGTGGACTCAATTTAGTTATATGAGCTCTTTAAAGCAGAAAGTGATATGGCAACAGGAGAAACATTGAAAGGTAATGTTAGAGGACTCAACACGCCACTTCTGGCTTGGAGGATGGAAGAAGGGGCACAAACCAAAGAATATTGTGGACCTATTGTATCTGGAAAGTGGTAGGAAGCAGATTCTTTTTTTTCTCTCCAGCTTCTAAAAAAAAATGCAGTCCACTTACACCATGACTTTAATCTGGTGAGACCCATGTCAGACTTATAACTTATAAAACTATTCCATAGGGAATAAGTTCATATTGTTTTAAGCCACTAAGTTTGTGGTAATTTGTTATGTCATCAATAGAGAACAACCTGCTGGTGCTGAACTGTATTGAAATTATATTGGCTCCTACAAATCACTGCTTCATCTTTCATTTGTTCACAATTAACTCTATAAGCCTTTAGTATCTTGGAACAAAGTTATGCCACCTCCTGCAGTGATTAGTACACAATGATTAGTATAGCTTTCAGCTAGTAATTAACGGTTAGTAGATTGAATATGTGATCATTAACTGTCAAATTACTATACAACCTCAGTTGCTCATCATAAATTTTGTAGTTGGACCTATTAAGCCTTAAAGATGGACATGCAGAGTAGCCAGCCTTATGAAATGGAAGTAATATAAACAAAATCAGACTTAAGCCATGTCTGACATCATAAATAACTTACTTGAAAAAGTTGTGCTAATGCCCAGGACACTTATTCTCACTATCTTGTCTTCACTTTTTCAGCCTGAACCTCTGCCTTCAAGTGGAGTCGACTATAAAAAAATTATGGTAAAAGAAATAGTTGAAACCTAGTTTATATGAGGTTCTGCATGATATATTGATACAATAAAAAAAAGATGAGTTGTGGCACTACAGTCTGACTCCAATATCCCTTTAAGACAGCAATAAAGGAAAATTCACTTCCTGGGTGGAAGATTTTCCCATTTCACCTGCAGATTCAGGTCTATAATTAATCATGGGCTGTTGCTAATTGTATGGCTTGGGAATGAGGGACTTGGCAAAGAAAAAAGTATTGAAAGTTTAGTGGAAAGGTATGTGGTTGGACTGCAAAAGCATTTTAAAAAGTGAATATATAGGTATCCCCAAAGTATTTAATGAATATTACATAAATGGACAACTAAAAGCACCTCAGAAAAAAGGAACCTAATGAACCTAAAGAACCAGGTGGACCAGATGATCTATTCTCGAAACATTAATCTACCTTTTTCCCAAACCACCCCATCCTTAACCAATATACTCATGAAAAATTACAGAAATGTTGAAGTGCAGAGGCTCACAAACACAGATTCCTGTTCACCAAGGATCGCATTCTGGCTGCAGTTACTGTTATGTACCTGTTACTGATCATCTGATGTGAACTGTTCTCCAGGGAGATCAGCCAACCACCTGGAATCAGGTTTATTATGCTGGGATTACATTGAAGTAATATTACCAGTTTTGCTTTTTCTGAGAATTGCTTTAGCACCAGTGATAAGACTGATTAAAAGTAAATAGGTTTCTCAGAGATAAAAATTATAACAAATGCTACATTTACTATAATTTAGTAATAACCACCACTTAGCTCCTTTGTTAATTCATAAAATTGACTTTTTAAAATTAAAACAATCCCTGACTGGTGTGGCTCAGTAGATTGGGCGTAGTCCCACAAACATAAGTGTCACCTGTTCAATTCCTGGGTTGCAGGTCAGGTCCCCGGTTGGGGGCATGTGAGAGGCAACCAGTCCATATGATTGCTGTTTCTCTATCTTTCTCCCTCCCTTCCCCTCTCTCTAAATTAAAAAAAAAATGTGCATATTCATTCTAACTGACAGAGTGGCTTACACTTGTTTGATGCTTGACTCAATATTTATTTTTGACAGATAAAAGGAATTTATGTCAATCATTTTGCCACCAACACTTCTACAGCATCCTTCATTTTATTTTTCATTAAGCTTATTTTTCTTAAGCGTCCTTTATTCTGCCTTGTACAAATATTTTAATGATGTATAAAATGGTCTGCAGTTAAAGGACCAAATGATATCCATCATTTTGAAAACAAGGTAAAATATATGAATCAAAATGAAGAAGTAGCTATATGGGAATGGCAAGGCAGAATGATAATTTATAGGTAAAAAAAAAGATATTTAATTTGCACCATACATAAAGCAGCAATCCAGCAGTAGTTAACCACAAGAAAGACTTTCTTAGGTTTGACTTAAAGGCAGAGAATAGAAAATACTAAAGAAAAATAGAAGACAAATTACATGCAGAACATGACTGTAGAAAAACTAGGATGATGTATTCTGCTTTAAAAACTGTGTATTATTAATAAGGGGAAGTGTAGTTGGTATTGATGAAGTTATTTTTCTTAGCAAAGAGGGTAGTCCAAAAACAATGACAGCAAAGTGTTATCTGAGAAAGCATGGACAACTGTCATTTATGATATATATTCATAACACTCGATCTTCAGTGGTGTCCATTTAATTGAACAGTCAACAAGAAGTAGCATTCAACTGCCTCTGTACATATACACAGAAAAATCTTCAGAATCATCAGTTCCAGAATTTCCCAGGTTTATTAAGTTACATGTAAATTTGTGTTTCCTTTTCACTATTTTCTTCTATAATTTGGCCATTACTTAGGATGGAAGATGAATCTATTTCTCTTCATTTGATTTAAACTTGAGTATCCATTAGTGAATAATTTCTCATAACACTTAAAAACTGATCTGAAGCATCATTGCTTTGGACTTCTGCTAATATAACAATAAATGGTCATTCTGCCAAGAATGTGTTCCCTGCCATGAGAGCTGAGGTATTTTTCTTAGAAAAAGCAAAACTAATTTTAATATTATTTTTATCAAGTTTTCAGGCTTCCTACAGGGAAAACAATGACTTGTAAAGGCATGTTGTTTGGTTTTTCTTATACATTTTATTTGAATATGTTAGCTGCAACATTGCAAAGATTGCTTAGAAGAGAAATTAAAATCAGCTACCCCAATGACTGTGTTATGAAATGCATGTATTTTTATAGAAAAATTTGGCTAATTTTGAAAACTAAATTACACTGCAATATTTTATTTCTTGACCTGGATAGTGATTATACAGGATTTCAATGAAAAATAATTTATTATGCTATTCATTTATTTTTTGGAAAATTTCTGCATGATGTTTTTTAGTAATTTTAAATATTTTAAGACATTACTTGCTTATAACATGGAGTCATTTAAATATAGAAATGACATTGTTAATATATCTAACTTGGACATGTAAGTAAGTATATTCCAAAGTCACTTTTGTGTGTGTGTATGTATATAGAAAGACATTTATTTTAAGAAATTGGCTCACATAATCATGGAGTATGGCAAGTCTAAAATCTTCAGGGTGGGCCAGCAGGCTAGGGACCCAGGGGAGATTGATCCCACATCTCAATAGAAGGGTATTAAAGAATTTGAGGCCATGCTTTTACTTCAACACAATATTCCATCTGCCTACAAATTATTTGCATTTCTCTCACCTGCAGAATACACTTGCCTCCCTCAAGACCCCCCAAAAGTATTTCCCATTATACCATCAGGCTTGGCCTGAGGCCAAGGATCTCATAAACCTTACTTAAGTTCCAGATGTGTTTGAGGATCCTTGAGTTTGGTTCCTTGGATATAGATCCTAGATCTGAAGACCTGTAAGCTAAAGTTATCTGACCTCCCTCCCCTGCTTCATATGCAATGATGAGATGGCCATAGGGTAACTGTAAATAGATATTCCCATTCAAGAAAGGGGAAAACACAGCGGTAAGTGGCCCATAGTAATTCTGGAAATCAGCTTGTCATGTGATGTCCATTTCTTGATTAGGATTCAAAACAGGTCCCTGAAAATGATTTTTGTGGTTTCCGGCTCTATTCTCTAAGATCTTGGTTCTGACCTTTGATTTATCCTTTCCTCCTCATAAGAAGTAGCCATGTTTTCAACTAAGTGGATTTCTCCACTTGTTTTCTGTCCCTAGAATTTGGGGACACAAAGGACTCTTTTTATTAGTACTGTCTTGGTTCCTTTTAGTCCAAGTTGATATAATTTAAGAACTTTATGGATTTCTTATGTGTCAATTTATTATCTATTTCATTAGACCAAGTCCACACACACACACACACACATACACACACACACATCTCTTTAAATCCTTCTATATTTGGGCCCCCAGGAGGCTTCTGTGGCACAGCATTCTTAGTATTTTTAAAAACCTGTTGTCTTCAGGAACCTCAGAAGGCATTTTGTTTGACTGAAATGGAGGCACCACCTTATGTCTTTCTGATATTTTAACAAATTGGTTTCATCCTTACTCTGAAACAGGAATACTGTTCTGGTAACAATCTGGAATTGAGTGTTACTTTGAGTACCCTTATGTGGCTGAAAAGTTTGTCCTGGTCCCTTATATTTACTCCAAATTTTATCTGGAAATGATATAATTTATTCTTCAGTTGAGCTCTTTCTTTGCCCAGTTTATTACAGAAGGCTAGAAGAAGCCAGATGGTACCTTCAACATGCTGGAAATGTCCTTAGAGGGATGCACACTGAGTTCATCCAGTACATTTCTAGACCACATTAAGGCAGGCAACAATCTCAATCTTTTCTTCTAAAACGAGGAACCTTTTTGCTTCAGCTTCCAATAGTGCTTTCCTCCTTGCCCTCACCAACTGTTTCCTTGAGGCCTGTCACTCTGTCCCTAAATGAATTCCACATGTTTTAGGTTTTGATTCAGTAGCACCCCACTTCTAGGAAACAACTTTTGTTCCAGTTACCGGTTGCTATGTAACAACTCACCCCAAACTTTACATCAAAATAAAATGATGGTTTTACTGTGTTTGTATATTCTGTGGGTCAGGAAGTTGGACAGGGCATAGCTCATCTTTGCCATATAATGTTTGGGGCCTCAGCTAGGAAGACCCAGTTGGCTTGGGGGTGACCAAAGTCTCTTTATGATAATAAGTAAATCCAGGCAAAAATAAATTTAAAGGAACATAAAGAAGTAAAAATATTTTGAAAAATGTATGAATTGTAAAATATTTTAGCAAGTCTTTTTTGTATTTTATATTACTTATCTATTTATGAGAAGAATTCATATAAGCAATCAACCATATATTTTAAAATATATGAGAACTATATTTTACATATTAAATAAACAAATTAATACACAAATATATAAAAGCATATAAAATAACTCAATGACTGATTTTATAGAATCTAATTTTTTAAATTATACATAATAAAAATTTAAATGGTTTCTTTTTCACAAAGTTGAGAATAAATGTAAACTTTCTGATAAATTTTTTCTATCATCTGCTTAATCCATTCTGATGAAATTAATTTCTGAGAACCATTACATTAACTATGATTAAGCCTAATAATTATGAAGATAATACCTAATTTGTAGTTTAAATGGTTTAGCAATCACAGTGTTCATTTCACACTGACCCTTTGTCCCAGTTTCATGGTTACTTTTTTAAAATTATGGTTAACAAAAATCATTTAACATAAAATTTTCCATTTTAACTACTTTTAAGTGAACAGTTCAGTAGTGTTAAGTACATTCACATTATTTTGTTACCGATCCCTATAAATTTTTATTTTCCAAAATTGTAACTCTATTTTCATTAAACAATGTCCCATTTATCCTTCTCTTCTGCCCCTTACATTCTAGTTTCTATTTCTATGAAAATGACTACTCTAGATACCTTAAACAAGTGGATTCATACAGTATTTGTCCTTCCGTGATTGGTTTATTCACTTAATCTAGTGTCCTGGAAGTTCATCCATATTGTAGCATGTAAGAATTTCCTTCCTTTTCAAGACCAAATAATATTCCATTGTATGGATATACCACTGTTATTCAACCATTCATCCATCCAAGGACATTTATGTTGCTTCCACCTCTTGACTATTGTGAATAATGCTGCTGTGAAAATGTGTGTGCGAATACCACTTTAAGATTCCCCTTTCAACTCCTTTGGTTATATATCAAGACACAGAATTGCTGAAACATGATAATTCTATTTTTAATTTTTTGGAAGAACTGTCATACTATTATCCATAGCAGCTGCAGTATTTTCTGTTCCCACCAAGAGTACACAAGGATTCCAAACAATGTCTCCAAATCTTTACCAACATTTCTTATTTTCTTTTTTAAATAATAGACATCTTAGAAGGTGTAAGGTAATATCTCATGGTGATTTTGGTTTGTGTTTCCCTAATGATTAATAATGTTGAGCATCTTTCCATGTGCTCATTAGCCATTTGTGTATCTCTAGATAAATGTTTATTGTCTTTTGCCCATTTTTATTGATTTATTTGTTTTCTTGTTGTTGTGTGGCTCCTTTCAAAGATCTTTCCTTTAAGGACATAAGGTCTTCCCCTATTATTCTCATTCTAAGCAGATGGCCTCATGTCTTTGTCTCCCTAAAAATCTTTCTGTAGTCTTATTCTATCATTTGTTCTTTTATTCTATTCTTGAAAGGGGAAAAAATCTGTCATATTTATAAATGGAAATAATCTGTTTACACCCTCAATCTCATTCTCAGTCTATATTTGTTGCTGTTTTTCCTTTGCCAAGCTTATATATTCCATGGGCATTAGTTACCATCTACACCATGATACCTTTGCAGGCTGATTTTTCAATTTCTAAGATTTAGCACCATGATGGTTAACATATTCTAGAGCTTGGTTGCCTAACTTTAAATCTGTGTTTTGCTCCTTACAATCTATAGAATGCTGGACACTTCACTGTTCTCTCCCCCATATATATTTACTGTGAGATTGTATCCATCTCGTAGAGTTGCCATAAGGTTTAGTCAACTTAATAGTTGTACAATTAAAGAACATAGCACACTTGAGTAAAGAAGTTACTGTGTGTGTGTAAGTATATATATACATAGATATAGATATAGATATGTTTTTAAGTAAATAATATTTAGGTACCGAACATCATCTAAATGTTTATGTGTCATACCAAACTGAATTCAAACCAATTTTATTATTTATTTACAAATTTGGTATGCTAATTAAAAATTCTTGATTTCAACTATTTTTACACCTTTTTATTTTACCAATCATCGTGGGTTCTTTATAACAGTCCACCTGGGCCTGGTATTATTTAATGAACTGCTAAATCTATTTCTAATTATACCTTTCAACATACATTCAATATGCCAAATCTATAATGAACCTACACACGTCCAACACATTTCTACTTTGAAGTCTGTCCTAGTTCCTACATTTAGATGAATAAGCTTGTCCAATTAGAACAATTTAACCATTTAAAAAAATGCCTTATAGACTTTTTGTTATATCAATGGTTAGTAAAATTTTTAGGAATACTTAAAAGTATAAAAATGTAAATAAAAACCATCTTTGTTTAAATAGACCAAATTAACTACTGTTAATATTTTCTTTCCTCCTGGATTCTTCTGTGTAGATATTTTAGGAAAGGTAGTGATTCACATTAAATACTTCACATGCTATCCTATATTTGTTGGCCCCTCACAATTACGGAAGTCCGTGTAATTAGCCTGACCAATGATATAAAGTGAGGTGGAATGGAAAATGAAAAGATATTATTCATGGTATGTAAAGTTTCAGTTATATAAGTAAGTTATAGAGATCAAATATACAGCAATGTGGTTACAGTAAAAAATATTGTATTATATCCTTGAGATTTGCTAAGTGGGTAGATCTTAAGTGTTATCACCACACAAGAAAACCTCACAAAAAATATGGTAACTAATAATGTTATAAATATATACTTAGCTTGATTATACAGATTATTTCACAATGTATATGCCTATCAAAATGTCTATGTGTATAATGTGATTATATACAAATCTAACTTGTCAATTATACCTCAGTAAAGCTGAAAAAAATTATCATGTGTCACTACGGGGCTGAGAAATTGGTATGTCCATAATAGTTCATCAAAAGTATTCCTGTCATATGTGAAGTCTTTTTGTCTAAAGTGTACAAATATAAAGCTACCTCCTGAGTTTTCATGTGAAGAGGTACCCCCCATAATCTATGTTTAATGTATATAGAACAAATAAATAAATATTTACTATTTTATTCCTGAGATAATGTGTTCTGAAGTATGTGTGTATAGTTTTATGGCATTGTGTTTGCTTTACCATCTTATTTAAAATTATTATATTATGAATATGTCTTAAAATTATGATTTCATGATCTCTACTCCCAATACCACAAGTTAAATTTAAGTGAATATATATAATTCAAAAGTAAATATGATTGCATGTTTCATTAAGTCATTCTCCCATGAATTCAAATATATCTAGACAAAGTAAGGAGACATGGGAAATACACATTCTCTACCTAGTGGTCTTTTCTGTAAAAACGGAGACTTATGCTTCCAGACATACATAATCCTTGTCCTTCTGCATAAACATGGGGCTCCATGTTCCTCCTGGGAGCTTATTTTCCTAATAGGTAAAATAGTTTTTCAATCTTCTAGAAATATAGTGCAAATATAATAGTACTTTTACATTCAAAAACAAAAATACAACTTTCTATTTTGTTCACATTAAAAAATAAGGAACAGAGTAATGGATTTTCAGCAAGTATAGATATTTAAGAAGTAATCAAATTAGCTTTGAAGTTTGACATTCCAATTGCTTCTGGAAATACCAAATTGTGGATCCCAAAGATTGAAGACAGATGAAAGATGTCTCCATATGTTCTTAGAAATTTTAATTATGGTTCGATTCTTGAGGCTAGGTGTCGTTATAACACTATAAGTTTTTTTTTCTCTCTTTACACAAAGTAGGAAGACCAAGTTCATGAAATGGACATAATTACTTATTTTATACACAGTTCATAACATACTAAAATTATTTTTACAATATCGTCATTTTTTTGGTAGAGATTGGTACATAATCTCATTTTACCCAGAAATGGTTCTCTTCCAAGAGCATAGTTTTATTTCAATGAAACATCTAAAACTTTTCAGGCCCCAATTAACAATTTTATTAAAGCAATAAATTGATCCCTTTTATTGAGGTTAACAAAAGACCAACTAAACATTTTTTGTATTCTTGTCACTTTGCAAGACTCTGGCTATAGTTTATATCTGAACTAGTCATTATTACACTGCTATCTGAGTCATTATTACATTTTTCCTCAATGAAGTATATACCTCTTCAAGTACAAGAAGGCCTGTTATCATCCCATGGGTAGCTTGGGTAATATTCCAGTACCTCCTCTGTATCTAAAATTAGCAACCTATTAACAATATAATCACCAGCATAATAATGTCATTATCAACATCACTTACTGAGTACTTTGTGGAACTTAAGTAATAAATGGCATAAAGTAAGGCAACAACTTAAACGCACTTATAATTTAATAAGGGAACCAGGAAAAAAAGAACACAGAAAAAGATAAATTAGTTAATAAGTGTTATTATTATATACAGTATTTGGCACAGATAATGCTCCTTTTTATTACAAAATCATAAGTATGTAATTCTGTAAAATAACAATATCACACTCAAGCACACCCTATGACATTTTAGGTGAAATGTTCAAATTAAAACTATAAATTATTTCATCCATATTATTGCCCTACCAACCACACTCAAGCAGGCATTACTTCTGCTGGACACTGTATAATAGAAATATAAAATTTTGTATTTTATATCAATTCACTTAAAATCATTTAAAATTGTCTTTTCACAAATAATTTATAATCATAGATTATAGCTTATCTCTTTTCCTTGTAATTAGAGAATGCCATTATTTATAACACAGGAAATATTTATAAATACTCCAGTATCAGCAAATAAACATAGTCTTATGCTAGAATGAGTAAATCATTATTTTAGTTAAAGAATAGCTTGCATAAGTTATCTCATTATTAATCCTCAGACTCTCAGAAAAATCTGAAAAAAGATTACATTTTACTTCAAAATACTACTCTGGATGCTACACTCCATTTCCTTTATAGAGGTATTTTTAATAGCTATAAAGTCAGAATTCAAATAATGAAAATCTTTTTCTGTACTTAGCAATTCTTCAAGGCTGTGAATCAAAATATATTGTGTCTTTATTCCAATTACATCAAGCCACTGTAACTCACATGCACAATAGTTATGATTGGCTCTACCATATAGGTAGAACAGCTGGTAGCCTACGGCAGCAAAATATTAGAGAAGTAGAGTGTTTTGTGACTGTTTATTATGTGAGTGATTGCTTGCTAGAAGGAGGAGACATTTTTTATATTGCCTGGAGCAGTAAAAAGCCTCAAGTTGACATTAGTCTTGTTTCTCTAGTAAGAGACACAAGACATACAATACATAAATGAACACCTCAATTTGACATTAACTGTTGTTAGTCTGTATGGTAACTTTGGGTCGTCTTGGGTGTGATAAATGGCACCTGAGTAGTTTTTTTGCTTGTTTGTTTTGTTTTTTGTTTTGTTTTGTTTTAGTTTAACCTAGTATTACATTATTACTTAATGCTAGTGTAAGAAGTCTTATTCTACAGTCACAGTTATTTATTTAATTTATTCAGTTACAAAACATTTTATTAACAGATAGTTTAATATTATGCTGAGGATTTGAGAGCTGGTCCCACAGTTCAGTATGTCTTTCTTTTTTCCAGTTCATGTCCATTAAGCCTCTTTACTTTCTCTCTTTTTACTCCTGCTATTTGTCATGTTCCCGCTTCCCATAGCTTCATTTTTAATTATTAAATCATTTTACTGTTATTCTACTACAGTTATCCTGAGATATATTGAGATCCCTGAGATCCCCTTTTGTCCTCCTCTGCCCATCCCACCCCTTGCTCCCACAGTCAATTCCCATACTGTTGTCCATTTCCGGGGGTCATTCATGCATGTTCTTTGTCCCTTCCCCTTCTTTCCAGCATTATCCTCCTCCTCCCCTCTTTCAGTCTGTTCCATGTTTCCAGCCTGTGGTTCCATTTTGTTCGTTAGTTTATTTTGTTCATTAGATTCCTCTTATAAGTAAGATCATATGGTATTTGTCCTTCACCGAATACTTATTTCACTTAGCATAATGCTCTCCAGTTCCACCAATGCTGTCTCAAAAAGTAGGAGTTGCTTCTTTCCTTCTGCTGTGTAGTATTCCATTGTGTAAATGTACCATAGTTTTTTTGTTCCACTCATATACTGATGGGCACTTAGGCTGTTTCCAGCACTTGGCTAGAGTAAATAGTACCAGTATGAAATAGGATATGCATAATTTTTTTAGAATTGGTGATTTGGAAATCTTAGGGTATATTTCCAGCAGCAGAATTGCTGAGTCAAAACATAATTTCATTTTTAGATTTCTAAAGGAAATTCCATACTGTTTCCACAGTGGCTGCACCAGTTTGCATTTCCACTAATAGTTAACTCAGAGTTCCTTCTCTCTGCATCCTCATCAGCACATGTTATTTGTTGATTTATTAGTGATGGCTATTCTGACCATTATGAAGTGGTATCTCATTGTGGTTTTAATTTGCATCTCTCTGATGATTAATAATGTTGAACATCTTTTCATATGTCTATGGGCCCTCTCTATGTCTTCCTTGGAAAAATATCTATTCTGATCTCTTACTCATTTTTTTAATCAGAATGTTTGTCTACCTGGTGTTGATTCCTATGAGTTCTTTATATATTTTGGAAATCAAACCCTTGTCCAATGTATTATTGGTAAATATGTTCTCCCATATAGTCAGTTCCCTTTTAATTTTTATGATGTTTTTTTTTTAGCCATGCAGAAGCTTTTTAGTTTTATCTAGTCCCATTTATTTATGTTTTCCTTTATTTTCCTTGCCATAGGAAATATATGGGCAAAAATATTGCTATGTGGGATATCTGAAATTTTCCTAGCAGTTTTCCTCTAGGACTTTTATGGTGTCACAAGTTATATTTAAGTATTTTATTCATTTGAGTTTATTTTGGTGTATGATGTAAGCTGGTAATTGACTCAAGTGATGTCATGTTTAAAACTTAGTTGTCATGTACTGTAAAACTGTATAGTTACCTGAATTTAAACTTTTTTCATAAAGACATTATAAAGGACATATATTTGAGACTGATTTATGCATCTTCTATGCAAAAAATTAATCATCATATTTATTATTCCTGTGAAAAATGCCTAGACTTACTTCTTACATTGAAATATGCTGACTCCCATGGCAAAAAATCATTGGCATCAAGGTCTATTTCAAAAGGTAGAAATAACTGCAAGTGAATGCGTTTTGATTACTACCTTGGAGCTAAAAGAGCACTTTCCTATAAAAACAAAATGATTGGACAAGAAACATATCCTGAGAATAGCTTACAGGGGAAAAAAAAAGCAAGAGGAATGCCAAGTTTAGGCTATGACTCTCTCTTAATGGCAAATGAATTTACAACTTGAGAGGAGGGATATCATGAGATATCACTTAAGTGTGAAGTGCTCACATCAATTACATAATAAATTAGGATAATGTTGGGAATATTTAAAAAGAAATTTGCTACCTAAAAAACTTAACTTCACTCATTTAATTATATAACAATATAAACATATTAAATGCCAATATTATTAAACAAGTAGTAAAAATCATATGCTGTATTTGAAAATTTTTTTGATATCCTGCAAAGAAAGAGCCAAAGTGTGTATGTGGTAAACATATACAGAATATATATATATATATAATTTTAGCACCGCACATAAAAAATACTTCTACCTATTCATCATGAGGTATAATTAATTACTAAAAAGATAGGTCAGTAAATTTCTCAAATATGCATTATGAAAATACATATTGATAAAAAAATGACACTATTTTATATAAATAAAGTAACAATAACTGAAAAAAACCCACCATCGGAATTCTTACTGCAACAGATGCTGACCGCCATTTCTGATGAGTACCATCACGATGTTGATAGACAATCAATTCTGTCAGTCATCATGGAAGTGATTGCTGATGGATTTGATTGTCTTGGACTTAGGGACATCTTTTGGAAAAAAAATTTCTTTCCAGATTGAAATTCTTGACATGCAATCAAAGTTGCAGAAGCACAGACGACTATGAAAGAACTGTCACTAAGGAACAATTGCTATAGAGCGATCTATAAGATTAGGTCAAGGATTTGTGAGATGTTTGCACAAGATGAAATGTCAGAGTTCTAAAAGTATTTATGTGCAGCTGAAAAACTTTATTTCCAGTCAAAGTACCATTATGTCTGTGTTAGGAAAACAATTAAAATTTCGAATTTGGTAAGTTAATATATTTTATTTAAATGAAATACTGCCATAATAAATGCAAAGTTTGGGAATGATATGAAATTTTAATCATTATTTACTTAAAAACATGTTGGGTATTTGGGAAAAATAAGTATAACATAGTCCTACAAAAATAAATATGATATTCAAGTTAACTAATTGCCTCTTTACTGAGAGATGCATATAAATATTTAAAAAAATAAACACATACTCTTAAAGCCCTGACAACGTGCTGGACACACTACTCGATAATTGGAATATGGATATGCCTGAGATATATTCCCTGTCATTCAAACACTGATGTTATAGATTATAGATATTTATAAAATATTTTACTGCATCACTATAAGCTTTGGTAATTAACTCAATATATACATTGTGTCAATGCATCTCAAACATTAGAGGCATGAAGAATCATAGTTAACCTAAAGATTTCTGGGTTATATCCAAGAAATCTTAATTTAGCACATTTTTATGGAGATAAGACTCATTATTTTTTTAATACCTTAGGTTATTTGATTAGATTGGTTCCTACAAAGAATTTGCCAAAATTAAGGTTAAAGACATGGTCTTCCACAAGACTGTCCTCACTTCAGACACCAGGCACAAGTCTGGGTGTCCCTAGGGCCATCCTCATTTCTGACCATCTGGCTATAAATTTGAGGGTCCCTGTGGACCCCCTCAAGTTCAATAATTCACTAGAACAACACAGAACTCAGGAAAGTGGCTACATCGTGACAAAACTTTTATTATAGCCAAAGGATACAAATCAGAACAAAAGTGAGACACTGAAGGGTAAGATCTGGAAGGGTTTGAGGTGCAAAGTTTCCATCCTCCAAGGCAATGTGTCACCCTCCCAGCACATTGATATGTGACAATACAGAAGTACCACCGACCAAGGACACCCACCTAAGCTTCACTGGTGTTCATTACTAGGCATGATCGAGTAAATGTGGTTGAACTCACTCTCCAGTGTCCTCATATGACTTACAGTGCCAACTCTCTATTACTTTATAGTATGGCCTACCTTCATCTTGAGTCACCTCTTTGGTGCAAACAATCTTGTGTGGTGTGGCCAAGGGGGCACTCTATGAATAAAAAAATATATTTTAGCCCTGGCTGGTGTGGCTCAGTGGACTGAGCACCTGTCTGCAAACTATAAGGTCAAGGTTCAATTCCCTGTCAAGGCACATGCTTGTGTAGAGGAGCAAGTCCCCAGTAGGGGGCATGCGAGAGGCAACCACACATTGATGTTTCTCTCCCTCTCTTTCTTCCTCCCTTCCTCTCTCTGTAAAAATAAATAAAATCTTTAAATATATATATATATGTATAATTACTCTATAAATTCAAATGGTTAATAGATTATCTTCCATGTACTAGAGATAAAGCCCAACCAATTCCTTCATTCCTTCATCATCCACAAACCAAATTTTGAGCAGCAGGGCTTTTATTCCATAGACAGCATGAACAAAGGAATTGATGGCATCTCTTACAGAGGCCTTAATATAGGCAATATTTGGTATAGCTCTTACCCATATATCAATATTTGATAAAGTATATTTGATATATGGGTATATTCTTACCCATATATCAATATTTGATATATGGGTAAGAATTCAGTAGTTGTATTCAGAGAATTTTGCACGAATTAAAATTTAGACTAAGACTACGTGTTTGTGTGTGAGTGGAGAATAGAAGACAATGGAGGAATAGTGATAAAAAATAAGGCTGTTATGTTGGTATCAATTCATGCACACTCTACAAGACATAATAGGAATGTAGGAGTGTAGAAATATGCTTCCATAAGACATCTGCTTTAATTGTTTTCATTATGTTGCTTTGAAAACTATCTTACAACAGGAGCTTTGGGTTTTTTTATAACAGGTTTAATTAATAAGGTTTTCATTTCTATTTTTCTTTATTATGATTAATGGTATTGCTTTATGTTTTCAGTTTGTTTTTTTACTTTTCACAGGAAGACCCACAAAAACAACCTATCGTTTGATAGGAGTTATTTCATATGGCACAAATTCTGCAACAATTGTTACCTTCCAAACTTTTCAAAAAACAGAGATTCTGAGGTTAGACAGTAAGCAACATTATCAAATTTGAGGGAGGTAAGAAATGTGATAAATATTTTGAAACATCAATATGTTTTCAGAGTCCAAAGTGGATCAATCAATGCATTAAAAATGCAACAGAAAAAATAATGTGTACACATGAACATGGCAAGTAGGTTAAACAAAAGAGTAAAAAACATTACAGTGGGAGAATAGAGCAGGGGATAAGTAGGTAAGCAAAAAATGTTTTGAGTGGATGTGTCTTACAGACTGAAAAGAAAAGGAAAAGAACATTCTCTATAATCCTAAGGTTTTCATTTTGCTCTGCCAGAAATATAGGAGAAACATCTTTTGGGAAGATATTAGTTCAATTTTGATCATCTTAAGAAGGCATTTGTAGGATATCAAAGTATAGAAACCAGGTGTAGTAATAAATCATGATGGTTACAAATGGAGATACTGGAGTTAAGATATGATGCTGAATTCTGGCTGTGATCACTTAATGGTTAAGACCTAATGTAAGTTAATACTTCCCCAAAGCCTCCATTTCCTCATCTATAGTAGAAAAATTTTAACAATATTTATTGTTAAGAAAAAAAAACACCTGTATTACATATGCCTGCATTATTCTTACTCCTACTGCCAACAACCTAACCCTTACACACACACACACACACACACACACACACACACACATGTGCGTTCTGAGTGAAGCTTCTGGAAAGTTGCTGTCCCTTTTCCCATCTCAGCACCTAGGATCAATTATCATATTTGAGAATATTCCCATAAAACTATTACCTTTTTGAGACTTGCAATGTATCTTGTTCACCAAAGCCATCCTAACACATAGCAGAGAACCTAGTACATAATGGTGTTCAATAAATAATTGATAAAAAAAGATACAAATTAACTTATCATTTATTGTATGCTGACTTGTATGATAATTTTTATATCTATTACTTTCTACTCTTCAGTTATTTATGAATATATTCATGGCTTTTGATTAGATGGATGATTGGTAAAAATGAATTTATTTATCTTTATTTAATTTCTCAGCCTACTATCTTATCTACCCAGGAAGTATAAATGGGTAGACTGGTGGCTTCCAACCCATGATTTCTTGCTTAAGTTTTTGAACTTTAGTCAAACATGACATTACAAAGACTGAAAAAAATATTTAAGGAAAGAAAAATCATCAGTATATCAAAACTTATGCTGTTCTTTTATCACCAAGTTTCAAAATCATACGCTTGGTTTTGATTAGGGTCATATGGTGTAGAGGTGGGATAAAAACTCATGCTGGAGGCATTGAGGTCCAGGGGAGATATTACTGAATATTTGTAAATTGATGCACTCTTATCTTTTCTAGGACCATAATTGAATTTCAATAACAGTTGTGTGGAGAGAAAGTTTAGAATGGAGAGTGTTAGGGCTCACATTCTTGTTCTCATGCCTTGCAGGCGCTCACTAATTCCAAAGAGAAAACTAAAACCCTTGAGATAGTAGAACAATTCTAAATATCTAACTTAAATTCATATAGTTGAATTAATATACTGAAGCAATTTGTTTGGTTTGAAGAAAGTGCATGGAGCATTGAAATTAAACAGTTGAATGACTTACATGGGCTGTGCCTGAACTAAACACTTATGCTTTGTAAATTATCTTTGACCTTTTCCATTCTGTGTCTTTTTATGGCCTTCGTTGATCAAGCTAAAAATTAGACCATTGTAAATTCCTTCTTTTCTCTTAATTGAGATTATTATTCTCTAATTGTAAAGCAAAGATGTATTTTTATTTTAACATTTTATATTTATTGTCCACTTAAGTATCCTTTAAAACAGAAATTATTAGGAAAAATTTATAAAACCTTTAAGCCAGCAAAATCCTTTGTCAAAACTGTAGTGTCCTCTATTTATTCTAGGATGAGATGTCTATAAAAAAATTATTTTGTTATTATTTTACCTAATGTTGGGAAGAGAGTAATCCTCAAAGTTTCTCCACAATTATCATGATGCAGAGTGTATTCAATATGCATTTTGAATATGCTGAATTTCAAGTATTTAAAATCTGACATATTTCTAGAAGCACCTATTTAACTCATAATTATAAAGTAGAAAATATTGCAAACCAGCCAAATAAAAATCATTGTTTACATACATTTACTTAAATTTGAGTATATATACTTCCATTTATCAATAATGTATCATGATTAATATTAATTTAAGAAATAAACAGATGTGTAACTGGAATCATAAGAATTGAAGTTAATCCACTTTTAAAAATAATTTCAAATTGTGATAAATATGTGTGATATTTGCAAACATACTGTGTTTCTTTGAATAAAAACATCTATAAATTGTAATAATTTTTCCACACCTTATCTTGAACGTTGTAACTCAAACATTAAATGGAAGATATATGACCCACAGATTATATTTCACATTACATGAACTATTTTCTCTCATTTTTTCTTATTGTCCTCATTTTATAATGGATAAAAATACAAACTCCTTAGAGACTATGAGCAAAAATAAAGCACAAAATATGCAGCTCTTTTTATTATACTGTTCCTGTTATACGTGAAAGATTTTTCCCACTGCGGACAACTCCCTCCTTAATCAAACTTTAGTCAGGTTCCTCTGAATACTCTTTTTGTTAAAGATTTTATTTATTTATTTTTAAAGAGAGGAGAAAGAGAGAGAAAGGGAGAAAGATTGATGTGTGGTTGCGTCTTGCACACCCCCTACCAGGGACCCAGTCTTCAACACAGGCATGTGCTCCTACTAGGAATCAAACCAGGAACCCTTTGGTTCTCACGTCAGCACTCAATCCACTGAGCAGCACCAACTAGGACTGAACACTCTTTAGAACTTGACCTTGTTTTGTTTTAACAAGAATCCTGCTAAGAGGACTTAGGGTGAATACCCCTATTACTGATATCTAATTAAATACCTCATCACTACCACTCTTTATATCTAATCAAGTTTCTGTTAGTAATTTTGTACTCAGTGACTCCTTATTTTGCCCTGGGGCTAAACTTCCTCAAATGCCCTGGCTGTATTCAAAGTTGAACTCCATTCTAAATTGAAGTCTCTCTTCCCTACTGCAATAGCCCAAATAAAATCAGTCTTGCTGCTTTTAACAATTGTTTGGTGTAATTTCTCTTTGACTTCACAAATTTAGCTTTGAACAAATTGTTATTTTTTTTCTCTTAATCCACACAAATCAAATACCATAGAAATGTTTTAATTTAAATTCCATCAATATGCAGCTTTATTAAAAAGGCAGTAAAATTATTTAAGATCAAGTTTAAGCTAGAAAACATCATTTTATGATCCATATGGATGAAATGAAGCGGTCTGTCAGTTACTCTCAAAAATTAGTCTATAAGGGTATGGTATAAAAAGTGGCATACAGGCCCTGGCTGGTGTGGCTCAGTGGATTGAGTGCCAGCCTGCGAAGCAAGGGGTTGCTGGTTCAATTCCCAGTCAGGGGACATGCCTGGGTTGCGTGCCAAGTTCCCAGTAGGGGGCATGTGAGAGGTAACCACACATTGATGTTTCTCTCCCTCTTCCTCCCTCCCTTCCCCTCTCTTTAAAAATAAATCTTAAAACAGTGGCACAACAGAAATAATTTAAGAAGATGAAATAATCATGAAATAAAAAAGATGAATACAGTAACTTAAAATGGTAGAATATTTACATTGTTCTCTTAAAACGACCCCTATAACAATTTCATGTTGCTCTTATCCTGACTCAGGTAAGATTACATAATTATCACTTGCAATTAGTTTTAGGTTTAAAAAAAGGCATCACTTAATTTACTCTAATGAAAGAAATACATAAATGCAAAATTTTGGAGTAAACTTGATTTTTATACTTCTATGACACAATTTTAAAATAAATTATCTGATATACTCTTGTTAAGATAAAATATCTTAATAACTGTTTTAAAATAAATTTATTACTCTTTCTAGGTTTTTTTTTCCTTTTCTATTTTGGCCGTTCATCAATTTATTTACTTTTTCTCTGTTCAGCTGCTTTTCGGTGAGTAATTTTTGCTTCTCTTTACACCTGTCTCTCTTCTTTCTTTTGTTGAACAAAATTTCAATCCAGAAAAGAAGCTGCTGAAATGCAAGTGAATAAAATATTCCAGGCAGGTGTTTTTATTTATCCCAGTAGCTGAACTGAATATCTAAGCAGGAGGAAAAATGCCACCTTGTATCTTAGACACCATGATGCTATATAATGTGTAATGCTTCTTATAAATTGAATTTGAAATTGTCCAACTCTCATGTAGTAAGCTCTTTTGAAACTGTGGTAATTACGAAGTATAGTAGCTTTCACTACTCATACCTCATTATATAAGGCAGATTTATTTCAGTATATTTAAATAATAGCTGTTACATTTACCCTTATGGGATAATAGTCATTACTGCAAATATTTACATCAAAGTCACTTTCTAATTTCTCTATAATTTTATGTATTTGATCAAAATATTCTGCTGAAATATTTCCAACTGAACACGTGAGGATATGAATAAAATATTGAAAATATTTTATTTTGAAAGTATGAATTAACATTATAATGTCAAATTAAATGTAAAACAGCAAGATTAACCTCTATATTTAGACTTATTAAAAATACAAACAAGATGCCATCTAGTATATTTCTTTATATATTATTATCTCCTGTATTCTCTCACCTCACACTGACCTCCTTTGCTGATTTTTTTGTCTGCTCCCATTACAAACACTGGAGACTTCCAGGAGTCAGTCTTGGGCCTCCAATTTTTCCCCCTGCATCCCCTCTGTTATCACTTTCATTTACTCTCTTGACCTCAATTACATGCATATGATCATTACTTTCACATTTTAATCTCTGGCTTTCTTGACATCTCTACTCAGAAGTTTTGCAGGCAACACATCTTAACACATTTACTACAAGATATTTTGATTAATTGTTTCCCCTTTCCCAGTTTTTCCATCTCAGTAAAAAAGCATTAACTGATCGCTAGGTAGATAGTGGATAGATACTCAGTAAATATCTGTAGATTGTATGAATTATTGAATGGGACTTGATTCCCATTATCCAAAGGGTGATTGATTTGAAATCAATCCATTAAAATGGTCTAACTGTTGTTAGAGAAGAGGAAAAAGTAGCTTTTTAAGGAATCAGATAGCACATGTGCCATGTAAGGGGCAAGAGTGTTTTTGTTTGTTCGCTGTTTAGTTCTTGTATTTGTTACAAGAAGTAAACTCCAATGTCATTTATTACTTGAAATGATAAAGACCTTTTACTCTTTCTATATTCTTTACTGCTCATGCACCTGAGTCTGCTGCTTTTTAGCACAAAATGTTTGCATGTGGGGTATGTTATAAAACACAGATGAGGAATTGTTTCCTATTCAAGTCTTGTGAGAAATTGATAGACTTTGAAATCAGATAAATCTTTCTTTCAATTGGTCTTTACATTGAAACCATGCAGAAAATTCATCTCTTTAATATGACCATTTCCCCTTCCTTTCTTTTTGATTCCACCTGGCCTCATCTAGCACCCTGACTCATCTGCATCCTTCTCCCTTAAAGGACCACTCTTTTTTTTAAGTGTTTATTGTTATTCAATTACAGTTGTCTGCATTTTGTCCCCATCCCTCCACCCCACCCCAGCCAAACCCAAGTGAAATAATCCAGACAGTTAGGGACAAATACCATATGATCTCACCTTTAACTGGAACATAATCAACAGAAGAAAAAAGCAAACAAAATATAACCAGAGACATTGAAATTAAGAACAATGTAACAATAGCCAGAGGGGAGTGGGGAGGGGATGGTGGGGAGAGGGGTTTACAGGAGGTGGGACCACTCTGTTAATCATTAAGCCCTCAGGACAAGGTCAGCTGAAACACGGTCCGGCTGCTTACTGACACAAAAGCCAATACTCCAGAGTCAGGTGCTGATATAAAGGAAAGTGATTTATTTTCAGGTGCTGGCCACTTGGAAGTTGGGGGACACATGTTACAAAGGCTGCCTCCTGGGAAGATGGGAGATCCATGTCTCAAAGCCCATCTCCACCTCTCAGTGGAGGCAGAGGTTTTTGCTAGGAGGAAGATGGGAACAGAACAACTACATGCAGACCAGCACAATCCATTCTGACAAGGCAATTGATGGTCCAGTGAGGTGTGTATCATCCTGGTTAGTCATCATGGATTCATGGCATCCTGGCTTTACATCACCCTGGCTCCACGGTTTGAACATCAGCAAATCTCTTGGAACTGGGATGCTTGAAGGCCAGGGTCTGTATCTTTTGAATCCTGGTCCCTACGATTCTTATACAAACATGCTATTCATCTCCAAGCTACATATTAGAGTTAGCACTTACAGAAACACTGTCAAAAAATGGTGGAGTGGGTTACAATTCCCTGTTACAGTTTTCCACTGTTATACAATAAGGTTCTGGTAAGCATGAAATAATTTGGGTACAAAGCCTCAAGTCTGTTGACTGCAGAAACAGAGTTTCACTCAAACTAGAGATAACATCCAGGCCTCAGCTAAAAGTGGAAGGATACCACCAACCACACCCTGGCAAAACCAGATAGAGTAAAGGCACGGCTGGCATCAAGATCAGATGCAATAGTTAATTACCACATACCCTAGAGCACATCAATCAATAGAGACAATGACCCTAATACCACCATGATTAATGCTTTCTTTTCCCCTGTATAACCTGGCCCCTAAAACAGGGGTGTCAAACTCGTTTTCGCTGGGGACCACATCAGCCTTGTGGTTGCCTTCAAAGGGCCGAATGTAATTTTAGGACTGTGTAAATGTAACTACTCCTTAACAGTTAAGCGAGAGCTCCTCACTCCTGCCAGAGAGAAACAAGGTGCCGACTGGATAAAACAAGGTGGAGGGATGGATTAGGCCCTTGTGTTTGCCACCTGTGCCCTAAAAGCAAGGAAGTCAGGATTGGAAAATGAGCTCACCCGTGGCTCAAGGCATGGTGCCATTTATTTCATTAAAAAACCTTTACTTTCTTAGCTGCAAAGTCCTGTTAGCATTTGATCAGGCTTTGCTGGAAAGGAACCCCTTTAGTGTGGTAACAACATTAATAGTTATGTTATCTTGAATGAGCAACTATGCATCTGAACACCAAATAATTTTACGATTATAAATACAACATTACATCAAAATGGTCAATGTATGTACTTTTAGCAGCGCAAATATATTAACAACAAGTAATTTTAGGTTAGAGAATCTCTAACAATAACTGTCTTTAAAATTTCTTTAAAACTCTATTAACTTTACAATTCGCAGAGTTGTTTATGGAAATTATGAAAGTAAGATACTAATCTCAGCAGAACACTGTAAAAATAACCAAGTAAAGTGACCAAAAGAATTATAAAATGTTTAAAAAATAAAAATGAGCCCTGGCTGGTGTGGCTCAGTGGAATGAGTGCAGGCCTACAAAGCAAAGGGTCTCCAGTTCGATTCCTAGTCAAGGCAAGTGCCTGAGTTGTGTGGGCTAGGTCCCCAGTGGGGGGCGTGTGAGAGGCAACCACACTTTGGTGTTTCTCTCCCTCACTTTCTCCCTCCTTTCCCCTCTCTAAAAAGAAATAATTAAAATCTTTTTAAAATTAAAAAAATAAAAATGAAATGATATAGTCAAAGTAGAAAAGTAATGTATTTCTAGATTTTGAATGATCAAGTGACCACCAGGGCCTCAGATTTAGTGGGATTCATTCAAAGCACATTTAACAGTCTGCTTCTGGTCTAGAAAATCTCATGCAGATTAATTGGGAAATACGTAAGTATTTAAGCAACCTGCTCAGGTAATCTGAACACAATACACCAGTGTCACTGTACCCCTGCTCTTATGTTTGAGGAAAAAAAAGAGAATATAATGGATTATGTTAAAGAGAGGTTATACATCTTGTAAAATAGAATTTTTTGCCTTTTGTTTTAGTTGAAATTTTCATTGTTTTGTTTTGTTTTTGATTGTCCTCCCTTCCTTCCTTCCTTTCTTCCTTCCATTTCTTTAACTTGATATTTTTATGAACTTTTTCCATACAAGGTGTTTAAAAAGAAGCAAACTACATTTTGTAACTGTAACTACTAGAAATATTATTCAGGAGAACAGAGTGAGATATTTTCCTTTAAACAAAACAAAACCCTGTGGGCAGTCCCAGGCATGTAACCAATTACTTATCCATTTGTCCATATACCTTTTGTTATATGAATATTTTTCACAGTATGAATGTCTTTAAGACTCACAAAGATGCTTTTGGCAGATCATCAAATACTGTCCCACCTTTTAAAAAAAGGGATAGCTATTTATAATAGGGGCACTGAAATCTCGATCACTGTACAGAAACCACTGTGCAACACAAAAGGGGAGAGGCGAATATCTGCAGCAACTGTTCCTGTTCTAAGTATAATAAACTTGAAGACAATGGGGAGGGTGCACGCACAGCGCATTTGTGGGTTTTCATTTTAGCCATGCGTTCTGTAACTTAACAGGAAGGAAAGGTCTCAAATGTCAAGGCACAGAGGGTATTTTCTTAGATTTCGAGAGGGAAAATATTGATATTAAAGGAGGAGAAAAAAGACATCATAATATCTCCTTTTCAATTAATATGAGCGACATATTTTCATCTTTTTTGCACTCAAATCTACTTGTCTAAAACATGTACTTTACAGAGAATTGGTCAAGGTTATATTTTAGGTGAATGTATTCATGTACTTTAATTTTTCTTCCTCATAGAGCTTCCCTCTCTTTCTCTTTCTCTCAGCAGACACAGACACACACACACACACACACAAATACTTGCTGAACAAGCTGATAAAATCCTGTGTAGTTTTAATGACTACAAGAGTGATAAGGCTTTAAAAATATGATTATTCACAAAGGCTTCAGATTTTCTTGCTTAGATTGGGTTCTACTTCTTATATTCACCTCTGGTCATTTGTCATAGTAGACTTAGCACTTTTAAAAATAATAATGGGGTCACTGGAGCATTTCCCAATAGCTTAATAGAATCACATTCTCTCTCTTCTTCTTTTAGAAAATAATTGAGACCTAATGTCCATTTCTGGGGTTTTACCTGTAAATGATCCTTTCTAAAATATGCAAATAACTCTCTAAAAGCAGGATGTCTGATTATGCTGTATTGCCAAGGGCAAAATAAAGACTAAAATACTTTAAGGGATTTTTAATTCTGTAACTTTTGCTCAGGTTAAAATTATTCAGTTTTGTCAAATTACTGAGGTAGCTTAACTCTATTTTCATGGAGGAATTAAATCAGGAAAATTTTTCTTAAACAGATTAACTTTGTAATCAAGGAGGCTGGAGTTAAGTACTTTTCCTAGGCTCTGAGGCCCAGTCATGATCGGCTGTAAATTATCAAAGAGGGAGTTCAGTAAAATGCCAATTTCAAGATGCTTTAGAAATCTTGGCCTGTTTTTTAAACCTTTAAAAAGGTTTACCCTTTTTAATAAGGGTAAAATATGTGACATATAATTTACCATTTAACCATATTTAATTGTACCGTTCAGTGTCATTAAGTACATTCACATTGTTTGGTAACCATAACTCTATCCTTCTCCAGAACTGTTTTCATCTTCCCAAACTGAAACTCTGTACCCCTTAAAATATAAGCTCCCATAGCCCCTCCCCTCGGTGCCTGGCAATTACCATTCTACTTCCTGTCTCTATAAATGTGCTACTCTAGACACCTCCCATATAGTATTTGTCCGTCTGTCACTAGCTTAATTCACTCGGCGTATGTCCTCAGGGTTCATTTATGTTGTAGCCCGTGTTGGAACATCCTTCTTTTTAAGGCTGACTAATATTCTATTTTCTTTATATACTATGTTGTTTGTGAGTTCATCTGTCAATGAGTATTCTGCTAAATTTAAAACTGACTTTCAGAATTCTAACTTTGAAATATTACAAAAGGTGTGCCACTCCTATCCCTCACAGGTGCTGTATTCATGTTGTTTTAATGCTGAAGTATTTCTAATTTTTAAAAGATAATTTTAATAAAGATATATAGATAATTAGAAATCACTAGTCACATTACTTTGTAATAAGGACAATTGGAGATGTTATATAAAAATCAGCAACATTTATGTATGTGAGCAAATGATATTTATTAAATGATCACCTGGTTCTCTTTTTTAAATCCACACCCAAAGATATGTATTTTTGTTTTTTATTGTATTTTCCATTACCATTTAGCACCCTTATGCCTCCCCACCTCTACAATCACCATGCTGTTGTCCATATATATGAGTTGTTTTTCCTTTTTGCTTGATCCCTTACCTCCACCTTCTCCCTAGAGCTGCCATCCTGCTCTCTGTGTCTGTCTCTATTCTGCTTGTTAGTTCAGTTTTTTCATTAGATTCCACATGTGAGCAAAATCATATGGTATTTGTCTTTCTCTGACTGGCTCATTTCATTTAACATAATGTCCTCCAAGTTCATCCATTCTGTCTCAAAGGGTAAAATTTTCTTTTTTATGGCCGAGTAGTATTCCATTGTGTAAATGGCTCATTGTTGCTTTATCCACTCATCATCTACTGAGGACACTTGGGCTGCTTACATGTCTTGGTGACTGTAAATAACGCTGCAATGAACATAGGGGTGCTTTTGTTCTTTTGAATTAGTGTTTTGTGTTTCTTCGGATATATTCCCAGAAGTGGGACAAACAACCCAATTAAAAAATGAGCAAAGGCCCTGAATAGATGCTTCTCCAAAGAGGACATACAGATGGCCAATAGACACATGAAAAGATGGTCAAGGCTACTCATCAGAGAGATGCATATTAAAGCCACAATGAGATACCTCCTCACACTGGTCAGAATGGCTACCATCAATGAATCAACAAACAACAAATGCTGGCAAGGATGTGGAGAAAGGGTGACCCTTTTGCACTTTTGGTGGGAATGTGGGTTGGTGAAACCACTGTGGAAAGCAGTATGGACATACCTCAAGAAATTAAAAGAAATCAAGTAGATATCTCCCTTTTCACCCAGTGATCCCAAAGATATGTTTTTTTTAATTGATTTTAGAGAGAGAGGAATGGGGGAGAGAGAGAAAGAGAAACTTCAGTATGAGAGAGAAACATTGACTGGTTGCCTCCCATATGTGACCTGTGCCCTAACTAGGGGACCAAACACACAAGCTTTTGGTTTACAGAATGGCACTCCAACCACCTGAGCTACTAGGCCAGGACTGGTTCTTGTTTTCATTAGGCAAATTAAACTGACTTGTCTTTCTTCTGTAGTAAATTTTGTGCTGCAGCAGGATTTATGTACGGTATTCAGATGTTTAAAACTTTCTGATAGGTAATATGATCTGCCTCACAAAACCTCACCAAGCTACAGGACAGAGCAAAGGGGTGGATTTTAGATCAGCTTGGTAAATTCAGGCCAATTAAATAATTTGCTTAAATGTTCTCTGTAGAGGACAGTACCTTTTTAATTTCAGACTGTCACTGTTGTATTTGTCTCCCCCAGATGCTGACAGGATACAAGACCATTGCAGCAATTCTAATGTCAGCAGGGGGCAGAGGCTTTGATCTGCCTCTGATGTTCTCTTCTGATGTCTGCAGCAGGACTCTCCCTGCCTAGTTTATAGGAGATATGCTAGTATCTAAAGTCTGTCAATGATCAAATTGTGCTCTGCTCTCCTTGTCTCAGACAAAGATGGAAATCCAAATAGGTTTACTGCTAGACTGACCCTTTTTTAAAGATTATTTATTTATTTTTAGAGAGAGGGGAAGAAGGGGAAGAGAGGGAGAGAAACATCAATGTGCGGTTGCCTCTCTCATGCTCCCTACTAGGGACCTGGCCCACAACCCCGGCATGTGCCCTGACTGAGAATTGAACCAGTAATCCTTTGGTTCACAGGCCAGCACTCAATCCACTGAGCCACACTTGCCAGGGTTAGGCTGACCCTTTTTAACAAGATCTCCTGCCAACATTCAGATAGTTTCTAAGCTTCCACTAAGAACATTTAAAATGTAACATTGACTATTTAAAAGCAAATATTACAGAAATAAAACAAATATACTAATACTCATATTTTTATGAGTCAAAATAAAGTATAAATCATTTATATAGATTGCTTGTGATTTTTCAATTCCTTCCTTATCCCACTCCGTTGTTTGGTCTAACTATACCACATTGCTTAATTTTCCCTGATTGAATTCGCTTTAGAGACCCAAATAGAAAGTTAGTCAAAGATCTATGACCTTTTTTCTTGACCTATGCATTAGTCTTTGGCCTATAGTAAGAGGGGCAGAGGTTACAGTTCTTTATCTTTTTGACACTTCCATTTCCTAACACCTTGTTGAAAGGAAAGTGGAGTTTTTATTTTTGAAACTGATAAACTATTGTCAAAAATTACCCCCAGTGCAATTTTAAATAATCCCCATCAGATTAGTAAACTATTCAAATGAACATAAAGCTAAATATACAACAATTCAAGAAGTAACAAAAATAAATTTTCATAGTTAAATTTTTAAGGCTTATGCTTATTGATCCAATTTAAAAATGTAACATTGATTATTTAAAAGCAAATATTACAGAAATAAAACAAAATATACTAATACTCATATTTTATGAGTCAAAATAAAGTATAACATCATTTATATAGATTGCTTGTCATTACTAGAGTATAAACACCCCTCCCTAAAATAAATAGAATAATACAAAGCAAATTGTGGTAAATTTCTGGTGCCTAAAATTCCACCTTCAGTCCTTGTCGGGGAGCTTTAACCATCCCCCCCAGTCCGCCACTGATGAAGAATAAGACTACCAAGACATGATCTGCTTGGGGAGAAAAGGTGGCCAGTCTCTCAAAGGAGAAGGGCCCCTGTCCCTGTTCGGGCGCCAGATGTCAGGGGGCTTTGGTAGTCTTATTCTTCATCCGTGGCGGACTGGGGGGCTGCGTTAAAGCTCCCCGACAAGTCCTCTATTTAATCTAACGATTGATATTTGTATGGATCCTACACTCCTCTGAGAATAAAAGCCATTATTGGCCAATTAGGCCTCAGTATAAAGGAGTTTTCAGTTCTCAAATTTAAAGTGCATTAGAGTGATGGGAAAAAATAAATTTTAATTATACTTTAAAAATGTCAGTTGACTTAAGCAGTTATATTAATTAAACAAAAATGTTTGAAATAATTTTGATGAAATAAAATCTCTGTTTTTCTTTAAACCAAATTTACTTATTTGTTTCAGTTTTCAAAAATCAGCACCACATGTGAAATAGAAAATGGATATAAGACTTAGATGCCTGGTGATCATCTTACATTTTTCAAGTTAGATAATTATCATTTTTTTTGTATTTGCTGACATTTTTACTTAATAGTCCTAACATGTACGTCCTTAAACCAGGATAGATTTACTAAATGGATTTTGGTTTCATTATATATTTTTTTGCTTTTATTCAACACTTCAAATAAGAAATACCCCAAATGTTTTGTTCAATCATCTGCCATTGGTTAAAATTAAATTTGTATGTGTGTTATACAGTGTACCCAGAGGCAGCTACAATAGACTTTAGCCATGTATCTCCTCAAAAGAAAAAGTGTCATACATATTGCTACGATTGCAAAGCATTCCCATTACCCTAGATAATCAATATCAATGGAAAGTTCTTTGTTTCAGACACTTAAATACACACACATAAAAACACACACATCAAGCCTTTCCTTTCAGACCCATTCTTAGTAAAGTATTTGCCAGTATTCAAATTAATATAGTAGCACTGAAACTTTATATTTTCTAGAAAAAATGAGCAAAAGTGTAAAAGTCTGTGAAATTTATTTTGTTTAGAATTGTGGATGTGTGGTAGGTAGTACTTTATATCAACTGAAATAAATGCAGATTGAATGAGAATCATGAAGCAACTCGAGATGTAAAATTATTATGCATCACAGTGCCTTATTGAAAAACATTGCTACAAATTACAAATCTCTATGTTCCAAATTCATTACACAAATACTTGAAGTTGCTAAAATTTATAAGTTCCCCTTATCCCATTTATTTTTAATCATTAGGCAATACCTGTCTTGTCACTGGGGTAAATGCTGATGATACTATCAGGCAATAGTAGGGTATGTTGAAGACTATTAGAGTTAACAACTACTGAGTTGCTGAAACTGGAAAGTGCTGTCATATACACTGGTTTGCAATCTCAAACCCAGTGCAATTATGCCTTAGAGAAGAATTTAAATTGAAAAAGTTACAAGGAAAAAATTTTGCCCTGCATGACAAGCTGTTGGGCAACCTTAAATAGGCTATAAAGTATGAGTGTAAAATTCAAAGATGTTAATTTTCTTTTACTTTATTTCTTTCCCAAATACTTTGCTTTAAATGTACTTGTATGTGCTAAATTATTCATTATATTTTGTTTCTACATAGTAGTGCAATGTTGGAGAGTTATAATTTGTAAATTATTCTGTAGACTTTTTTCAGGAATAAATCTTCTTCAAAAGCGGCTAATCCCTGCGGGTACAGCTTCCCTAACAGCCTTCTCAGGCAGAGGCCACTGAAAACATATATTCTTATTATATGTTAGGCACAGTGACCTCAGTGCTCCTCAGAGACATTTCTGTGGCAGATCTTCTGTTCTAATTTCTATGCCTTTGTTAGGAAAGATTATCCGCTACATTTTTATTATCCTCTTCTCCCAGTTTCATGCTGTCAATTATTGACATCCCCTCATTGACTGAGGACATTAGAGTATGGTTCCATTTCTCTTTTTCATTCTCATTTCTGCCACTGTTGTCTGGGTTTGCTCTGGCTTTTGGTTCCCTATTTTATAGTGCAGAATTTCATGATAGTGATCCTCAATCTTTCAATTTATCTATATTTGAAGAGGAAGCCATGACCAAGAGCTGGTAGCTGGTGTGCCTTATGCTGGTCTGGTCAGCAATGATCTTTCCTCTTTTCGTAAGGAGACACTAACATGTCAGAGATTGTCATCAGGGCCTTTACGTTTTTAGGCTGTCTCCATTTGTTGAAGCGACATATCTGGATATCAATACATTTGAAGTTGAATAAAGGAAATAAATTGGAAGTTTGGCTCTTTGGCATGCAAGTTTTTATTTAGTCTCCCAGCTGCCACACCTAACCTCTGCTCTGCCTGGACTTCCCATTTGAGAGCCATCTGGGTCTATCTAATGGAGACCTGATTTAGGTTTTCTTGAAGAGAATGGGGAGCTTCAATTTTGTAGTTACACAGATTGAAGGCATTATGTAATTATTTTACACTTAGGTTTTTATGCAAACCCCTTATTTTAGCCCATGAGTGATCCCAGTTTTCAACGACCAGTGATTTCAGACACTCAGGGATCTAGGAGGTGAGTCCACACAATTTTTTCAGTTATAGTCGTTATATCATATTATATTAGTTTCAGGTGTACAACATAGTGATTAGGCATTTATGTACCTTACAAAGTGGTCATCCCAGTAAGTCTAGTACTCACCTGACACCATTCGTATTTATTACAGTATTGTTGACTACACTTCTTATTTTGGCAGGTACTTTATGTCTTCACCACTCTACCTTTCCAATCAATTATAGCTGATTGGCTTTCCATCGTTTAAATATAATTTGTTGTCTTTTACCTTGCTAAATTGCTTTTTTGTTCATGGGTACTTTACAGAAATGTTATACATATACATTGTATTAAATGCTGATGGAAAGGTGATAATATTTATGATAAATTTTTCACATTCACTAAGAGCCTAATGGTTAGACAATGGTCTGCCAATGACCAATGGCAGACATAGTTTTATACTTGCTAGTATTCTGTGTATATCACCAGAAAAGTTCAATGTATGAGTCAGAAATATCCATGGGAATATTGATGTATTAATAATGTTATTGTTATTAAAAAATTATCCACAAAATAATTCTTGGATCATTTAATATGTAGTTTGATTGTTTTGTAATTTTTCTGAGTATTTTTGTTATGTGACAAATTTTTTCCTAAAAATCAAGGTGCAGACATTTAAATATCACTTTTCCATCTGCAGAAATCATTTTTTTTCTGTGAAAAGAGGTGTTTTAGTTTTGTAAAATTTAGTAAAATTTACTCCTTCATCTTTTATACTTATACCATGCTGGCAGTAGAAATTATAATTTTGAATTATTTTGAGAAAAATTATGAACAAGAAGTACCATAGATATTACAACCCTGAGTGTGGGGGAAATAAAGAACCATTATTTTAGATTATATTAATATAAATATTATTTTATTAATTACTAAAATACTTCATGAAAGGTCATTTAAATAACTCTAGTTATACATTCATTTCTTGCTAAAGCATGACTCAGCCCTTATACTTTAAGGCACTCTCTATCAAATGAAGTATTATGACACTTCCAGATGCTAAAGGTTACACTTGTAATATAAAAACAAATAAAACGTTATTATGTTGATCATCATTCTTGCATTACATAATACAGGCATCATCTGAAAACCAAGGCTATTTGTATATTTTACAGAGGATCATAATAAGTATATATTATATATCCAAACAATCTCTATATTAGTCTCTTAAGATACATTTCTCTTTAAAATGATTTAAATGTAAAGTGTATGCTATAAAAGATTTTAGGAGTATTTCAATTTAAATATTTATAAAACAAGAAAGTAGAATCAGAGGAGGGAGGTGGGGGGGCTTGGGTGCGGACACAGTGGTGGGGGGAAAATGCAAACAACTGTACTTGAACAATAACAAATTAAAAATAATAATGATAAAAAAAAAGAAAGTAGAAATTCCAAATCTGGAATGTGAATTGTTGGGCAATATATCTCTGTGTGCTTGTTCTCAGTTCCACTCAACATTAAGCTGTAGGATCTATAATTTTATAGCCAGGAGCCAACCTCAGCAATGAATCAGGTCTAAAATCCAGCAGCCCTGAAAACAATTCCAAATGACAGCTTCATCAGAAAAAAAGAATCAAGTTATGTTTGTTACAGCCATTGGGAACGACAGAACAGCAAGTTCTCAAGCCCAGAAGAGAGATAAAGCAACATATTTACCATAGATTCTTTCAGTTTCCCATAGGAAAGAATAACTACCCTAACCCACCCCTTTCTGGTACATTTTTATGGGAAGAAGTACAAATAGAGTACAGCCAGGAAAGGCCTTTGTAAATTGACAGAAATTGAACTTATGTTACACTTAGGGCGCTCTCATTCCTCACTTAGGGCACTCCAGCTGAAGAACTGACAGGTGAGAGCACGTCTTTGTTAAAATACAGTATGAAAACCCAATGTAATGACAGGAAAGACTTGCAATATATGCCTTACATGAAGCAGAAATTCTTGATCAAGACAGATGAAAATTTTAGCTAATACCTATATTCTTAACTGTTCTTGGAGACTGTAAAATGTGAGATAAAGTTATTACATGCAATTGCTTACCTTTAGTGAAACCAAGAATTTCTAAGGAAAGTTTAGGGACAGTAAAGTATACAAATAATTAAAAACATCTCAGGTAACCGTAGAGATAGTGGTATAAGGTTTAATGTTTTTAAGAAATGTAACACAAAGACTGTCATACTTGATAATCATTTATAATAAAATTAGCTATGGTAACTGTGCCCTTAGGTTAGAATCACAAAGACAACCAGAAATTACATATTTTCTATGGATTCCATATATTTTATGTATAGGAAATATGTGAGAGCAGGGATGGCAGACACATAGTTGTATATGCAGAGAGGGAGAAAAGGGCAGATTATATACATAATTACATGTATATATAATACACATATACTCAGCCCTTATGTTTTAAGATTTGTGAAGTATAAAGTATAAGATTATGTACATAATATGTGTATATATAATACACATATATATGTGTGTATATACACATGTGTGTATATATAATATACACATATATATCTTCAAGTCTAAATTTTGTACCTTCGATGAAAAGCATCTCAAGCCAATAGTGAAGTCATTGAATAGTTCAGTTGCTGTTTAGTAGGAGTTCATGCACTAAAAGGCATTAATACTGACATTTATATGGCTCAAAACCTCTGAATCCCCAAGGTTGATTTTAAAAGAAGAGTCCACACATCCCACTTATAGCATCTTTATTTCTGAGGCAGAGGAGCTCCATTATTTGAGAATGTTTCTGTAAGCAAGGAGAAATTGGACAATTAAGAAAATAAAATTCTTAATTATGTTAGTGAAGTTATCCTAAGCATTAAATATTTTTATAGTATTGCAAAGTAAGATATTCAAGACACAGTAAATTGGTTAAAAAGCGGGGGGGGAAGGAGGGATTAAAAATACCACCTTCTTTTACCCCACACCAGAAAAAAATAAAAATGAATCACATACTTCAGGGTTAGACCCAAAACCATAAAAAATCATAGAAGAAAACACAGGCAGCAAAATCTCAGACATTGCTTGTAGCAATATTTTATTGGATGTATCTCCCAGGGCAAGAGAAACAAAAGAAAAAAAATA
This sequence comes from Desmodus rotundus, assembly GCF_022682495.2. Taxonomy (NCBI): domain Eukaryota; kingdom Metazoa; phylum Chordata; class Mammalia; order Chiroptera; family Phyllostomidae; genus Desmodus; species Desmodus rotundus. The sequence continues at coordinate 68,134,996 of NC_071388.1, read as the reverse complement.
AACAATTGGGACTACAGAAAAGTAAAAAGGTTTTGTATAGCAAAGGAAATCAAAAACAAAATAAAAAGACAACCCACAGAATGAGAGAATGTATTTGGTCATACATTTGATAAGGGAATAATATCCAAAATTTATTTAAAAATTATAAAACTCAACATCAAAAAAATGGGCAAAGGACCTGAGAGACACTCTCCAAAGAGGACATACAGATGTCCACTAGGCATATGAAAAGATGCTCAACATCACTAATCACCAGAGAAATAAAATCATGATGAGATATCATGTCACCCCAGTCAGAATGGCTATCATCAATAAATCAACAAACAATAAGTGTTGGCAAGGATATAGAGAAAGGGGAACCCTTTTGCATTGTTGGCGGTAATGGTGCAGCCACTATGGAAAGCAGCCACTATGGAGATCCCTCAAAAAATTGAAAATGGATCTGCCTTTTGACCCAGCAATTCCACTTCTGGAAATTTACCTGAAGGAACCCAAAACACTAATTCAAAAGAACATAAGCACCCCTATGTTCATTGCAGCATCATTTACAATTGACAAAATATGGAAGCAGCCCAAGTGTCCATCAATAGATGAGTGGATAAAACAACTATGAGATATTTACACAGTGGAATACTACTTTGCCATAAAAAATAAAATTTTGTCCTTTGAGACAGTGTGGATGAATATGGAGAACATTATGCTAAGTGAAATAAGCCAGTCAATGAAAGACAAATACCATATGATTTCGCTCATATGTGGAATCTAATGAACCAACTGACTAACAAGGTAAATGGGGACAGACTCATAGGTGGAGAGCAGGATGACAGTTGGGGTAGGGGGAGGTGAGGGGGTGGAGGGATTGAGCAGAAAGGAAAAAGGGCTCATGGACATGGCCACCAGTTTGGTGATTGTTGGGGGGAGTGGAGAATTAGGGGACTAATGGTAATGAACAAAATACAATAAAGATTAAATAAAAAATAAGAATTGATAGTTACAAATAGTCATGGGGATGTTATTATGTACGGCATAGGGAATATAGATATGATGTTAGATGGATATTTCACTTATTGGGGTGAATATTTCTTGTTACATAAATGTCTAATCACGATGTTGTACACCTGAGCAAAATGGCTCCCAGAAGAGAGGCAAAGGCAAACATGGTGGACATTGGCCCACATGTATCGAAAAGCTACACTCCCACAGCACATGGGATTTTTGGAAGGTATTTTAAAACAAAATGCATGCAGAAGCCTCTCTTTCTTCCCTGCCCCATGTTCCTGGTTGGGGAGCACTCGCAGCACTGGCAGACCCTGGACCCCCAGGGCGCTTAGGTCTCACACAATCAGACCTAACTCCAGAGTCAGAGTCCCATGCCAGGACATTCCTCCATGGGCACTAGCTCCTAGGACACTGTGACCCTGTACAGCATGGCACAGGCATCCTGGACTGCTTCCACTTTCTCACCCTGATCAGTGCACAGGGGTTGGGAGAAGCACACAGAGGCATGAGCTAGGAACTTGCTCAGCCCCAGGGGCACAGGCAGCCTGGGCACCAGGGCCCCATGGTTGGAGCTTCCCCTGCAGGATAGTCTGAAGTAATCTGGCAGTGCAGCCCAGTCCCCAGCAGAGAGAGAGAGCCGAGTGAGTTGAGGGCAATGCTAGAACCCACAAGTGCACACCAGAGAGAGATGGAGCCTGAGATTGGAGACCAGTTTGTGAAGCCACCATGTTACTCAAAAGAACAGGTAAGATGGGGCAAGGTGTTTGGATGCCGACTCTGGTCCTGGAGGTGCCTGGCTTTCTGTGCTTTGTGTAAGAGGTTGGCTTGGAGCAGGAATGCCCTTAGCCCTCTCAAATTGGATACCCTGTTAATAAAATCCTCTGTCCTTCCCCACAAATCTTCATGTTATGCTTATACATGGTGGCAAGCAACTGGACACCAGGCTGCCCAGTTACAAAACTAATATAAATTGTATGTCAATTGTAATTTTAAAAATAAAATTAAAACATTTGAGGAAAACAAATAAAATTTGCCTTAATAACCTTATGATAAAAGCAATGGTACTATGATTAAATTAAACAAATATTTAACCATGTGCAATAGAACCTGAAAATAACATAAAGCTGACCGAAATTATAACCAGGCATTTTCTCAGGAGAAAAATCAGTCAATAATTTAAAATACTAATAAAGGAGCAATTGCCAAAATATTATTTCCACATGTTTATGATTAAAAGAAAGTTTAATCTCTTAACACCCTTTATCTTAATCAAATATGTTATAGCTTCTGTTACAACAGTTTCAACTTAGTTTACATATTTTCAAAATGTAGCACTACTTCATACAGAATTACTAATGTCTCCTTCCAAATATACTTAGAATTACTGCATGAGACAACTCGATCATATGCTGAAAAATAAATGACTTGCTTCAATGTTATTAGCTTACCCCAGTGTAGCATTCAGTATTTACATAGTAAAACCAACTCTATGTATATGTATATTGATACTTCTCCCAACTTTGCAGATTGCATTTAAAGTTAGAAAACATATGAATGACAAATTAATTTATTGTGTAACGTGCAGCTATATAGGCCAAAAAGGTTTAAGTTTCACACCCAAGAGAATTTGTTTATAAATTCATTATTTTTATTCAATTCCTATATGTTTCTGTGTGTGTGTGTGTGTGTGTGTGTGTGTATGTTTCAGTATCTTCCTATATATTAATTCAGCCCTCTGGGGACCCAGCCCCAGGCAAGAGGTAGGCAGCTTTTTTTTATCCATCATTAAGCTTCATATTCCTCAGTATTATTTCCAAATCTGGCTCAGTCTCAGGTCTCTTCCACTTACTAAACAATTCTGCCTGCTTCCTCTGTCCCTGAGGGGAAAAGACATTTCTCTCATTGTCTGGGAAAACAGTTCACGACACAAGAGACAAAACCACTGGGAAAAGACCAGAGTGACTTTCAAAAGGCCAGTCGAAGTTTAGTTTGCTCATATTTCAAAATATGGCAAAATTGGGCTACAAATTGAAGTGGAAAAAATATATGCAGGCCCGATGACAGCATTTAGAATATAATAGACTGGTGAAACACTGTTGATAATCCTAAGCAATTCAACTTCCAGCTCTTAGAAGACATGGATATACTGTATTTTTTGAACCATAAGATGTACCTAGGTTTTGGAGGGGGAAAATAGGAAAAAAAATTTTGAAGCAAAAAATGTGGTAAAATATTTAATAACATAAATAACATAATATTTCACCAATGTAAATGTAAGCTACATTCGGGCTATAAGACACACCCCCATTTTCCTCCCAAATTTGGGGGGTGTGTCTTATAGTCCGAAAAACACATTTCTTTTCATTTTTCTCTTTGCACTGGTTTGTTCCATGGCACAGAACATATGAATTAATACAAGAAATAGCCTCATTTACTATTGTACAGAATTTTCTGTGGATGGACCTTCCATCAATGACATTAACTTCCTATGCTAGTGTTTTGTGTACACTAGTACTTTCCACATAAATAATTTTCTAAAAGTAGAACTTAGGATACTTAGAGAAAATGCATTGCAAAATTTGCAGAAGACTCTAATTTTGCGTTATAAAACATGTCATTAAAATCTCCCTGTGGTTTATGCTGGTTATTCATGGTCTGAAAGAATGGCTTAGAGCTAATTGTATACATTTTGGAAGCAGGATGGATTTAATGACATGCGTCTAGTTGCTGTCATGAGTTAGGTGGGAGTTTTATTCTGATCTGTGCTTCTGTAAATTCTGCTCACCAAATGAGAAAGAGTGAATCCACTTCAGTTACTCTTAAAGTGTGAAGTGTCAATTGACTAAGAAAATTATTTTCCATATATCAAGTGCTTATTATTTTTAATATTACTGTACTGAACTAAGGCACATGCTTCTAATGTTCATTTTTAATAAATAATATATTTTCAAAAAAGTTTGTATATATAATTATTATACATGTTTAACATATTTATAAAATTAACTGCCAGTGGCAATCATCTAAAATATCTAAAACTATTTTTGTACCATATTTTGAGTTATCTTTATTATTATTTAAGTCAAAAAATTCATGATGAAGAGATTTGTTGAATATCTAGACGGTTGACATTTGGCATGCATTATTGTATATAATCTTCATAACACAATAACTGAAGTAATATGATTTCTGAATTTGTTTACAGGTATCAAGCAATATTTTGTATTTGTACGGACACTGCATGGGAGCCTTGGAATTCTAACCAATGCCATTCTGCCATAACTATCAGGACAAGCTATATCAGTCACACACACTGTCAGCGCGCAGCCAGCGTCATCAAACCTTTCTTCTTCCCGCTCAAGGGTGTTGGGATATTTTTGACGCGTATGGGGAATATTTGTTTGGTTGAAGTAAAAAAACCAATTTATTAATTATAATTATGATGGTGGCCTAGACATTATCATGTTGATACTAAAGACAGCAAGTGGAAGGACTTTACTTAAATGATTGAGATATTGTTGAGAGCAGCCTCTAAATCCAAGTGCATTTTTACCTAATGACATTCTTCAGGCAAGTCACAAAAAACATGTACTTTGCATACTGCTACTGTCACTGCCACACTGCCATTCTTCCTTGTCTCAGTCTTCTTGTGGCTTGCCATTCATCTCTAGTTTCTTAATCCAACACCCTATAACTTAGGGCCCGTGCTACAGATTTAAAGGTTTTACTAATCTAATTTTTTTTTTTAATTAAGCCTTTCATGGAGTGGCTTCTTTGTCCTTCAGTTGACAAATTTTGAGTGTATATATTTCATGTCACAGATATAATACAACTTTTTAACTGAGCTATATGATAATGCCTTTTTGAACATTCCTTTACCTGGTCGTAAGCTTTAATTTCAGCTTGACCACGCTAGCCTCAGATATCTGAAAATATGCTTACTGAGGAACAATGCTATTTCCTCCATTGGAAAATTACATTATTCAGGCAGTTATCTCCTTTCCTTTGTTTGGTGATACCTGTGCTACTAAGGGTATTAATGGGGAAGGTTGCAGATTTAAAGGGTTAGAAGAAGATAGTTTAACAGAAGACTATTTACCAAATAATTAAGCAATGACAGGGGAACAGGGAACTATACCAACAACTAACAAAAGTGGAGAGCTGTTACTAACCCTTGGCTGAAAGGAAAATAGGGAAGAAAAATGGTGTCATCATATCCTTGGATAACTAGAGCCACATAAGAGGAGCATCCCCAAAGGAGTTTTGACAGCAGAGGCTGGAAGCTAATGTCAGAAAAATGTCCGGGTCTCTCGTATTCTAAAAATTTCTACTTTCCACTGGCTAATGGAAGCTTGGAGTCTGAGGGAAAAGGAGCTCAGAAGATGTTATCAATGAATGTCAATCTTCTGTGGCACAAATCAGAACAGCAAAGATGAGAATACGAATGTGTGCAGAGGGCAGTAAATGTAACATATCCAACAACACTTAAGTGTGCAGATCTCGCCTCTGAGTTCCTGGCCCCTATATTCAACTGCTTACTTGCTATTACCACTTGAATAACAATAGACACCTGTGGTATTCAGAATTCTAAGATGATTCCCAAGATTCCTACTTCCTATGTGCCTAGAATAACACCCTCCTTTGGGCTGTGGAGGGACATATGAACATATAGTTTCCCCTTGGTTAGATTATGTCACGTTATCAAGGTGAAAGGGTAGTCACTCCACGATGACGTTACTTGACATAGAATTTCTTGGTAGCTCACTGGAGGGACACTCCTACTGGCCTCGAACAAGTAGCTGTCATATTACAGAGAGGACCACCTGGCATGTGAATTCCAGGAGCTGAGAAAATCTTATATTAATAGCTAGCAAGAAAGCAAAACCTGAGGCCCACACCTTCAAGGAATAGAATCTTGCCAACAACGTGAACAAACTTTTAAGATAATGCTGTGCTCCAGATGAGAACCCCAGAATGGTGACCATCTTGATTTCAGCCTTGTGACACCCTGAGCAGAGACTCCTTAGTCAAGTCCAGATTTCTGGGATATAGAAACTGACATAACGAATGATAAGTCTTCTACATGGCTAAATTTGCAGTAATTTGTTACTGAGAACTGAAAGCCCAATAATACAAGGTGTGGCAAAAGTAGGTGTACAGTTTTGATTACAAAAACCAGAGTTTTTATTTGTATTATTATTTATTAATTATTATATTATTTTCCATAAGACAACTGTACACCTACTCTTGCCCCACCCTGTATGTAACAGGCTGAAAATGAACTCCTGACTGTCCACACTGAAATACCAGATCTCTTCTTTCTCCAGTTTACCTCAGGAAATAACTTGATATTTTAACATATTCATCACACAAATTTTTTCTTCATCTTTGATTTTACTCAATATTTCATATCATACAAAGTTCACCTGTAAATCCTATTAACTCTGTCTTCAAAATATACTCATAAGTTCAATATTTCTTATCTCTTTGACATCCATGTGCATTAATGCTGCCTTTATTATTTCATTGGATCATTTCAATAAATTCCAAACTGGTTTCCCTGCCTTCATACCTACCCACTAAAACCTCTTTTCTACAAAGTAGTATGAATAACACTTCTAAAATTTAAATTGAAAAACATGTCTGTTTAAAACCTTACAGTTGGCTTCTGATCTCACTCAGAAAATAGAAACATCATTTAAATGGTCCATAGACAACAGAGCAATTGAAAGCGGGTCTATTATTTCCTATCCAGGTCATTTTCATGAACAGAAAACAGTTTTGGTAACTTTCTTTTTCCATGTGATATTTGTTATGTTTGTATTTATTGAAATTATTTTTTGTTGATTCTAATATCAAAATTTGGGTTGCATTTTGCAGATCTACATTTACTTTAAATTTGTTTTCTAGCAAATCATATTTTACAAAAATATTACTGATAAAATTTATGTTTAAAAAACTTCAAATAAACAGTTTTTAATCACAGATATTTTGAGAACCTCTCAGATTTCTTACCACCATCCTGTTTCTTGTTTACTCTGGCTCCTGGACATTCTTCAAATGCCCCAAAGTTACTCCTATCTCTCGCACCTGTACCTGATATCCCTAAGGCTCAAACTTTCACATCATTCATATCCCAAATTCAATATGTCACCACATCGAAGAGCTTCTAAAAATCATTTTTTATATGGTCGAGTAGTATTCCATTGTGTAAATATCCCATAGTTGTTTTATCCACTCATCTACTGATGGACACTTGGGCTGCTTCCATATCTTGGAGATTGTAAATAATGGTACAATGAACATAGGGGTGCTTATGTTCTTTTGAATTAGTGTTTCAGGTTTCCTCAGATAAATTTCCAGAAGTGGAATTGCTGAGTCATAAGAAAGTTCCATTTTTAATTTTTTGAGGTATCTCCATACTACTTTCTACAGTGGATGCACCAACACACATCTCTGCCAACTGTACAGAAGGGGTCCTCTTTCTTCACATGCTCATCAGCACTTGTTTGTTGATTTATTGATGATGGCCATTCTGACTGAGGTGAGGTGTTATCTCATTGTGGTTTTAGTTTGAATTTATCTGATGATTAGTGACATTGAACACCTTTTTATATGTCTATTGGCCATCTGTATGTCCTCTATGGAGTAGTGTCTATTCAGGTCTTTTGCCCATTTTTTTAATTTGATTGTCTAGGGGTTTTTTATTTGTTTTGTTTTGTGTTTTGTGTGTGTGTGTGTGTGTGTTTTTGTTTTTTGTTTTTTTGGTGTTGAGTTTTATAAGTTCTTTAAACATTTTGGATATTAACCCCTATCAGATATATATGCTAATATGTTCTCCCATCCAGTGGGTTGTCTTTTATTTTGTTGATGGTTTCATCATCAAAACTTTTTTGATGTGGTTCTGAAGCAGGGTGCAGCCAAGAGGAGGGCCCCAAGAAGGGATTTGTAATGGGGTCCAGAGCTCAGGGTGTCCAGGAAATATTAGAAAAATGTATGTAGGATGTCCTCACCCCCACAAGCCTGAGCCAGGGGCGATGGGACACATGGAACAGGGCTATTCAGAGCTGTTTTGGGTAGCAAGAGCTTTGCAGCTAACCCCTGTCATGGTCATTTAACATATCTATAACCTTTAACTGGTTTCATGGATATGTTAAATAGCTGTGGCCCTGCTTTGAGCCAGGGAGATGGGAGTGACTTCCACCCAAGATGGGTCTGGGAAGCAACTCCCCCTGGTTACAGGGCCTGCGTGAGAGCTTGGAGATGATTGGCTCCACGCCATGGGGCCACACCTGTCCAGACTTACTATGGCAGCCCAGTAAAGCTGGAAGAATACGGGGATGCTGGCAGGTGTAACTGAGTGTAGGAGGAGTCGGAAATGGGGCTGCAAAGGAAGATGGGCACTGGGATTTAAAACCTAGGCCCGGCAGCCAAAGAAGAGACCACGCGGCTCCAAAGTAGTAGGGAGGGACCACAAGGTTTTGGGGGAGAAGGAGGAGACCACGCGGCTCCAAAGTAAATGGGGAGGAGACCATGCGGCCCTGAAGGAAGGAGTGAACCACGAGGCTCTGAAGCAAGTAGATAGATAGAGGTCCATGTGGTTCTGAAGTGGGGAAAAGGACCACGCGGTTCTGAAGGAGAGTAGAGAGGACCACGAGGTTTTGGAGTGCTTCTTCTTGCCACGCGGCTTAGGCAGCAGGAGAGACTTTGCAGCCATAGAAAAGGGGAGAAAGGACTCTTGCTGGTGGGCCATGAGAAGGTGCCGCATGGCTTTGGATTAACTGGAGGTTGCAGCAGCCACACAGCGGATGGTGCCGGGAGCCTGAATCACGGACTTCTACTTCTTTTCCTGAGACATGGTACCCCGGTCTGGGCACGGGGAGAGGGAAGGACTGTGCATCTGTGGGTATTCTAGAGGACTTTAGTATCTTATTGAAGACATTAGGTCATTATTCTAAGTTTGTGTAACTTTTAAATAAACAATTCCTTTCCTTTTCACCAGTCTCTGGCATTGAGAGACGTCTTTCCTCTGGCGGCGGGCATTGTGAACCTAGCAGGTGGACGTGGGGGAAGGAACCTCCAGAGACAGAAAGGGGGAATCCTTTCTGTAATAATTTATCGTGAAGGAACCACCCCCACTCTTGCTCTGTAACAGTTCTACTTGTTTAATTTTTTCTTTTGTTAATCTTGCTTGAGGAGGTATATGTGAGTAAAAATATCACTATAAGCAATGTTCAAGCTTTTACTGCCTATGTTTTCTTCTATGAGTTTTATGGTTTGGGGTTTAACATTTAAGTTTTTAATCCATTTTGGTAATATTCTTACATGTGGCATAAGAAAAAGAAATTTCACGCATTGTGACAGCATGGAGAACATTATGCTAAATGAAGTAGCCAGTCAGAGAAAGACAAATACCATGAGATTTCACTTATATGTAGAATCGCATGAACAAACTCAACTAACAAGCAAAATAGAGACAGACTCATTGAGAGCAGGCTGACAGCTCTAGGGGGGTTAGGTAGGGAGTGGAGGGATTAAGTAAAAAGGAGAAAGGAGTCATGCATATGGACAACAGTGCGGTGATTGCTGGGAGGGTATGAGGGAGCTAATAGTAATGGAAAAAGTATAATACATTTTTTAAAGTCCTCTGTAACATCATTACCTGCTTAAAATATAGCAATTCCCTTCCCCTTGGCAATTCCTATTTCCCTTATTTAACCTTATTTTCTTTATTTGAATCTATTTTTACTAATATTTTATATACACACATGTTGGGAACCGCCCTGCCTGGTTTCAGAGGCTGTAACCCCTCATGGTTAAGGCTGAGTCAGAGTTGGGACCATAAGCCACTAAGGAGACAAAGCTTGTCTCCCTGGCAGGTGTACCACCTCTGCCCACTTCACCCTGCTTGGCCCTGAGCTTGGCCAGTTAGCCAATGACGGGTAAGAATCCTCAAGGGAGGATCAACCTAAGACAGGCTCTGGTCACGAAAGAGGCCTGCAGGGAAGGACTCGGGGGGCTGTGGAAAAAGGGGGTGATGGACCCTCGCCCCTCGGCTTTGAAATAGCCTGAGTCCTCATTCTGTCTGCAAGAAGTCTCCTAATCTCTTGGCTGCCTTACTTCCCTTGCCTGACTTAAGCCTGAAGCAATAACAGAGGGCAGTGCAGTCCTGTGCTGGGAAGGGCAGATTCCCTGGGGAATCAGGCCTAAGAAAAATACATACATTCCTGTGAAACCTACTTAATTTGTACCCTCAGTTTAAGAGATAAGGGTCCAGACTTGAGATGAGTCTGGCGCCTAAAGTTTTATGGCCCTCTAACTAATTGGCTGTAACTCAGAATAAGCCCTCAGAGTTCTCTGTAAATCATGTATTGTTTAACCCTTACTGGCTGACAATGATTGGTGAGCTTTATCCATATTCCTATGCGAATGAACCTAATAAAAGCCCCTGGAGAGAGAGGCTCAGGGCCCTCCGCCTGAGAGAAACGACCACCTTTCCTCCCCAAGCAGATCATGTCTTGGTAGTCTTTTTCTTCGTCTGTGGTGGAACCTGGGGGGCAGCGTTAAAGCCCCCCGACACACACACATACAGATATATAGAAATATGCTTCACATATAAATGTGTGTATATATGTATATTAGTTTTCTATTGATGCTGTAACAAATTACCACAAACATAGTGGTTGAAAAACAGTTATTTGGTATGTTAATGTGATAGGCCAGGACTTAAGACATGTACAGCTAAGTGTGGTTATTATTCTGTCTATTATAATATGTACATACATGAATGAGATTATTTCTTTTTCACCGAATAGATTATATTATGAGTCTATTGTAACTGAAACTTTGTGTCATCATAGGACGATATCCTGGTATGTTTTGCTAGTGTATAGAATTATTTTAATCCAAATAGACAGAGATTCAATGACAATATTATATTTTACATAGGCAACTACACACACACCTATATATAGTATGTGTGTTTATATTATGTGTGTATAGTATGTGTATTTATACATATACATACATGTACAAATAAAAGTAATGAGAGAGCTAAAAGGTAACTAAATTTGAACACATACCCACACAAGTTTCTATTGAACTATCACTTCATATAGATTTTTAAAAGTTTTCATTGACTTCACATTTCCATTTTATAAACAAAAAGAGGTCAGATAAAATAATTAAATGTTTTTTCAGTTTCAGCCTATTCAGAACATTAATTTACTTCTAATTTCAAACCGTTTAAGCAAAAAACATTTTATTAGGCTAATGAATAAATCTTAACTTTTATGACAATGTTAAAAATTAATAGCCACCAACAATTTAAAAGGTACACTTGAGAGAAATATGATATTTTCTGTCAACTGTAATTAAAATTTTTTACAGGTTAAATAAATAAATAAATGGCATAGTATAAAGTATTAATAAAGGGGGTGGTAAAAAGCCCACTTATTTCTTTGCACTACCTCTTATTTAATCTTAGGAGGGATGAGCAGTAACTTGTATCATTTCCAGAAAAGATAATTTGGCCACCCTTTGAGGAAGACTCTTATGTGTAGGCAAGTAATTCAAAATATCTTGTTTATTAGAGAGCACAAGTTATGACAGAGCAATTTTTACTAGTGATAGAAGTCATTTACAGACAGAGTTAGTATGGTACTAGTGCTTACTTGCTTACATAAATCATATAAATGTTTGAATGTTTGTATCTACATACTCAAATCAAAAGAAAGTTATGATCTACAAAATAGTTGTTAAACAAGTTCTTTTATTTTCCATGTGGCTGCTTGTGAAGCTATTAGCACAAAATAGTGAATGGTTTTTTAAATTATATTGTATTGATTATGCTATTACTGTTGTTCCAATTTCCCACCTTTTCCCTCCTCTACCCAGCACCTCTTACTCCCTCAGGCAATCCCCACACCATTGTTCATGTCCATGGGTCATGTGTATAAATTCTTTGGCTACTCCATTTCCTATTCTATACATGACATTTTCATGGCTATTCTGTAACTACCTATTTGTACTTTTTAATCCCCTCACCTCTTCCCCCATTCCCCTACACCCCACTTCAATCTGGCAACATCAAAACACTCTGTATCCATGATTCTGTCTCTGTTCTTGTTTGCTTTGTTTTTTGGATTCAATTGTTGATAGATATGTATATATTGTCATTTTACTGTCATAGTTTCAGTCTTTTTCTTAAATAGTTCTCTTTAACATTTTACAAAATAATGGTTTAGTGATGATAAATTCCTTTAGTTTTTCTTGTCTGGTAAACTCACTATCTGCCCTTTAATTCTAAATGATATCTTTTCTGGGTAGAGAAATCTTGGCTGTAGGTCCCTGCTTTCTTGATTTTGTATATTTCTTGCCAATCCCTTCTAGCCTGCAAATTTTCTTTTGAGGAATCAGCAGACAGTCTTATGGGAATTCCCCTGTAGATAACTAACTGCTTCTCTCTTGCTGTTTGTAAGATTCTCTCTTTAAGTTTCTTTTGCATTTTAATTATTGTGTGCTTGGAGTGGGCCTCTTTGCATCCATGTCGTTTGGAACTCTCTGTGCTTCCAGGAATTGCATGTCTATTTCCTTTATCAAATTAGGGAAGTTTTCTTTCATTATTTTTTCAAATAGATTTCCAATTTGTTGCTCTTTCTCTTCTCTTTCTAGCGCCCCTATCATGTGAATGTTGGACCTCTTAAAGTAGTTCCGGAGGCTGTTCATACTATCCTCTTTTTTTAAAATTCTTTTTAATTCTTGTTGGGTTATTTTATTTATTTATTTATTTGCTTCCTTCTGTTCCAAATCATTGATTTGACTCTCAGCTTCATCCACTCTATTGTTGTTTCCCTGTAAATTATTCTTTGTTTCAATTAGTGTATACTTCATTTCTGACTGGATCTTTTTTTTGCTCTTGAGGTCTTCACTAAGTTCCTTGAGCATCCTTATAACCAGTGTTTTGAACTCTGCATCTGATAGATTGTTCATCACCATTTTGTTTAGTTCAATTTTTGGAGTTTTCATCTGTTCTTTCATTTGGGCCATGTTTCTTTATCTCTCCATTTTGGCAGCCTCCCTGTGCTTGCTTCTATATATTAGGTACAGCTCGTATGACTCTCTGTCTTTGGAGCATGACCTAATACAGTAGGAGTCCTGTAGGGTCTGGTGGCACAGCCTCTCCTATCACCCAAACTGGGTTTTCAAAGTGCATCCTTTGTGTTGGCTGAATACATCCTTATCTTATAGCTGAGACTTGGTTGCTGTTGGCAGGTCAATGGAAGGTATTTACCCAGGCCAGTTAGCTGCAAGGACTGGCCTTGACCACTGACTACCAACATCCACCCTCCATGGAAGACCAGGTGTGCAGAAGCAGGATGGTGGTGCTCTAATCTGGTCTGTAGCTGTCTACTGGGTATACAGACCCTTGGTTTTCCCAGATGGTGCCAGCCATGCTCATCCTCCACTTGTGCTTTGCCTGTAGCCACCCTGCCTAAGCTATAAAACAATCTGAGTTGAATGTTACTTTGTGCTGGGTTTTGTGATTCCCATGTAAAGTCAAACTGTGAACTAGGCTGACTGCTGCTAGTGCAGGGCCTGGTGCTATTTAGTCAAATGTAACCATGTATGGGGCTTAGGGGCTCACTGAGGCTGGCTGTTTCCTGTTTGAAAAAGTTAGGAAGTTGAGAAACATGAGCCAAGACCAGCCATTCATATGGAAAAGCCACTGTTAACAGCCAATTTGGGGTAAGACAGAGACTCAGGAGATCTCCAGAACAGGGCAAACAGTGTTTGCCATGTTCAAGGTGTCTCAGACATGGCACCTGTCAGCTCTGTAGATCTGTGGGTGGGGAGGGTTCAGAAAAAGTATAATGGCTTCTGCTCATAGTTCTTTCTTGGAGAAAGCTGTCCCCCAGCTCTCACCTTGATGCGAGACACTTCAGTTCCACCCTGTATACCACTGGTGTCTTTCAAGCTGCTACTCCAGTCTGGAGCTCAGAGAGAGTGAGTCTGAGCAAGTCTGTGGGAGTTCTTTAAGAGAAATCGCTTGGGACTCCAACAGTTTCTTCCATTGACTCAGTCTTTACTGATTTTCGCAGCAAGAAGTAATGGGATTTATCTTCCTGACACTGGAACCTTGGCCTGGTGGGCTTAATGGGGGGCTGGGACTCCTCATTCTCAAGATACCCCTGCTGAATGTTTCTTCACCACATGTGGATGGGGTACCGGCTTGTCCCACATTTCTGCCCCTCCTATCAATCCAGATGGATGTGGTTTCTTTAATTCTGTAGTTGTCAGACTTCCATTCGACTCAATTTCTGATGGTTCTTTGTGATGGTTGTTTTATAATTTAGTTGTAATTTTGATGTGGTAGTGTGAGGAGGCAAGTCATGTTTACTTATGTTGCCATCTTGACCAGAAGTCAAGAATGATTTTTAAAATCTATTTGCTTACTCAGTTGTTGAACTGAAGTCAATTTCTAAATTAATCTCTCATGTCCTTTTGGTTGGCCAACCTAAAGTTATGGAGTCTCCATATTTTTTTCAAAACTGCATGTGCAATAATAGTTACAATGTAGGGTCAATATGATGTTTCTTTTTGTTTGTTTTACTAATTTTAGGGAGAGAAAGGGGGACATAGAGAGACAGAAACATCATTGTGAAAGAGAATCATTGATTGGGTGCCTGCCATACTCACCCCAACCGAGTATCAAAACTAGAACTAGGTATGTCCCCTGACTGTGGATGAACCTGCAATTTTTTGGTGTACAGATGACATTTCAACCAATGAGCAACTCAGTTCAGGATATATATTTCTGTAAACAAAACTGCCTTGATGAATCCCTTAAATATATATTCTTTATATTAGGAAAAGTAATGTGTTCCTAACTTTTCTTCTGATAAATGCACTAATAATTCATAGACATATTTGTAAGTATTTCACTTTATTTTAATACATCTTTTAATATTATTTCATGTATTTTTGCTTTTGTATTAAAAATAATCACTTGACATGCTAATAAATATGTCAAATTTTTCAATTTTTAGTAGTTAATACTGAGGCTATCACTTTGTACATGGTCAAAAAAAAAAGGTTGTTTTTGCATAATATCAAACACATTCAAAATATATTTTACTATATGGAACTGTTCCACGCATGGGAAATGTAGCCCAGCTCCCACTCAGAAAAGCCAGTAGGAGCGAAATCTGGCATGCAGGACCCAAGCCCACAGACGGGTTCTCCTGTGGGGGATCAGGCCTGCATTGTACCTAGGCTGCTATGAGACTTGCTTTTGCAAAAACTCCCTCAGCCTGGATTGAGGCAGCAAATTTTTACAAAGTATTTTTAACTTCCTAAAGTCTAAACCATCCAAGTATGGAGTGTAACCAGTTCAACCACTTCCCCCCCCGTAAGCTGTAATATGCTTCTCTCTGAAGTAATTAGCAGTATTCTGTCCTTGGTTGTCTGTAAAAGGTAATCACCTACAGTGAACCTGTGCATAGTAAATGAGGACCATCCACGATGTAATGTGCCCAGAAAAGCAATAAAAGACTCTCCAGGCGGGGGTTGGGCTCTCTTGGGCTCTCTCTGACCCTCTCGCCTTCTCTCTCACTTAGAGAGTAGCCATGCCGTCCCTTTTTCTCCACAGGATCTCTGTAGTCCGTGTGTATTTGTCTATTGCTGCCACAGCACACGGATCCCACGGGCCAGGATCTGCATCATCTGGCGCCTGAACAGTGACGCAGGGTTACCAGCCGCAGTTGTGGTCAACACACCAACTTGACTGGAGTGTGCGCATCAGCCCAGGTAAGGGTAGACAACACCGAGTGCTTTTCAGGAAGGTCGTAGGGTGTGTTGGATTTCAGAGAAAAAGGGATTTCTTCCAAGTTCACCCTCTCTTGCGACCGCTTTACATCTGTACTCTCTTTAGTAAGCAGGAGCCTTGCTCTCTCTCCCAAGCAGCTGCGGGCATGAGTGGAATAGTTAAGAGACACAAGTGTGCTCGCCCCTAGAAGTCACCTGTGAGAGGATTAGCTGGACGTGGACTGGGACAGAACACTAGGTTTCCCACCAGCTGCAAGCAAAAGTCCACACAATGAGAGGCACACTGTAAAAACACTCACAAGCCCACCCCCCAGGCACAACCCCCAACTAGGTCTAGGCTTGGGAGAAAGAGCAAAGACTTTCCCTTTAATCAGCTTTAAAAACAGCAACTAGTTACTGGGATATTTTAAAAGTATCTCAGCAAATTCTTTCTTTCAAGCCGCCTCTTGCGGTCCTTTCGATTTTGCCTTTTCTCTCAGTCCACCTGCGAAAGCAATGGCGGATAGTGAATGAGTGTTTCGGTTTCGACCAGACTCCGAAGACTGCTTTCCAGAAGAATTTAGTGTTAGTCACAGGTTTTGTATGAGAGCTTTTGGCATTCGCCAAGCTCCAAAGACAAAAGGCACTTCCTCCCTGAGGCCAGAGAAATAGGGTGTTCCCATGTGAGTCAGTCGGAACCTTGCCAGGGTGCCTAGAATCAATTCCCAAGATGTGCAGAGGCCTTATAGGGACTTCCAACATCACTAATCTAACTTCTGGCTCATCTGGGGAAGCATGATATAAAGGTTGGTCACCTGGTGCTTCGAGCCCCATCCTCACGGTACTAAATGCTTGGGGAGGACCTGAAGCCCGTAAGTGGGGTTAGGGTACTCAGAAAGTCCAGTGCCCCTTTCCCTGATGGTCTTTCACCAACAGCACATTTCGACCCACTACACTCTCCTCACTAGTGAAAAGTAAGATTTAAAGGTGCAGACAGAGTGAAAAGCAAAACTGAAACTGGTTTTACAATGACCGCATTTGTGGCAGGAAGAATTTCAGAAAAGGTTCTTTTATTTGTTAAAACTTTTTCTTTAAAGGTTTCTACGAATCCTTCACCATGAGGAACGGGCTCTCTAAGGAACAGGAGCAATGTTTTCAGCTAATTCAGCAGCGTTTTAAGGTTACTGGATGTCTCCCAGACAAGGGGTCTTTAGACTTGGAATATGGGGAAAAGCAGGGCAGAGAAGCCCTTGTAGTCGGGAAAAGCTTGGACAAAAAGAGGAAGGGGACTATGCATGCCAGCTAGGCCCTTTCCACAGTTCGCTCCAGTTGTAGCGAGCAACACAGCCCCGCCTGGTGAGCTCAGCCGTGGTCGTGGGTGTGCACACGCTCCCAGCACACTGGGGCCAGGTTTTTCTGCCAAGGATAGGCAGGGGTGGAGGAGGCGTTGGTCCACCTCACCTCCTTTCCCCACGCCCAGCTCTGGCAAGATCCTGACTCTCTGGGACTGCCCCTGGGTCGAAGTTCTGAGCAGCACTGGGCCTTCGCAGGCGCCTAACAGCAGACTTAAAACTGGCACAGACTGCATGCACATCTCCTAGGGGAGTTCCAGCCAGGTTATCCCTGAGATAAGGAACAGCCCCGGTGCTTTGGGAGCCCCAGCATGCAGAGTTTTGAAAAAGGGATTTCTATTTTGTTTACATTTCTATAACTAGAATGGGGAGTTTTCTCAACCCCAGAAATGTGTGCAGTCTCTTAATTGTTTTGGTCCAAATGGGTAAGTTGGACAAATTCAGCCTTACTTCCTCCCCACCCAACTTAATGCCTGGGGCAGGGACCTCCTCACTCTGGGGAATGCACATCACCCTGCTTTCTGTGCTAACCCCAGAGAATTGCACCCTCAAATAATTTGGCAAACAGAAATTACTCACTATTCCCCAGGATTGTAACCATGCTGGCAATATATACCTACAATATTTTGAATTCTGATGATAATTTAAAGTCACCCATAGACAAACACCTTGGGCAAAACAGGCCTGCAGTCCCATACCCCTTGGTCTTATACAGAGACCCATTAAAGGGAAGGAAAATGGGAAGGCACAGTTGCACTATAAATGTGGGGAAGAGGGTATGCTTGTGTTTTCTCTCCAGAAGGACCTTTGGAGCTGCAACGAAGACGGTGAAGCCATATCAGAAAAGGCTTCCATGGAAGCTCCCTACCTCGACCCCATTGGACTCTTCCGATTGAGGATTCTCCAAGCTGTACATCACCCACCCTGAAGTGCAATTCCATCCAGTACTCCTGGAGTGATATTCAACATCAGCTAGAGGGACTTCTTCTACCAATTAAAAAAGACAAATTGATAAATTGCAGCTAGAATTACATCAGCAGCTGCAGGACATTCCAGGCTTGGTTAAGCAAGAGGTTTACTAAAACCTCCGTGATAATCGCAGCTGGCTAAACCCAAAAAACTTGTTTGCTGAACTGAAGCACAATGTGGGTCTTGGGAGCTACTGCTTACTTACTGATGATAACACTGCTCTGTGTACTTCACTGAATTTGCAAATTATGTCCCACTGTAGTGTGAGAGACAATAAAGTAGCAAGCTTTGTGGGATCTATAGCATTGCTAACCAAAAACAATGGAGGAGATATGGGGAAACATTTCACGTGTGGGAAATGTGGCCAAGACCCCGCTCGGAGAACAGTGTAAACAAGATCCCGCTGACAGGACCTATGCCCATGCATGAGTTCTCCGGTGGGGAATACGGCCTGAGTTGTACCTAGGCTGCTATGAGACTTCACTAGCTAAAACTCCCTCAGCCTGGATTGAGGTAGCAAATGTTTACTCAGTAATTTTAACTTCCTAACATGGGTGATAAACCACCCAAGTATGGGGTATAAACAGTTCAACCACTTTCCCCCGTGAGCTGTAACATGCTTCTCTTTGAAGGAATTAGGAGCATTTTGTCCTTGGTTGTCTGTCAAAGTTAATCACCTACAGTGAACCTGTGCCTCGTCAACGAGGACCATCACCAATATACTGGGCCCGCAAAGCAATTCAAGCCTTTCCCGGCAGGGGTCGGGCTCTCCAGGGGCTCTCTCTGGCCCCCAGGACCTCTCTCACTTGGAGAGTATCTATGGCGGTGCCTTTTTCTACAAAGGATTTCTGTAGTCCGAGTGAATTTGTCCATTGCTGACACAGCACACAGATCCCACGGAACGGGATGCACATAACTAATCGAACTTCTGGGTAACTGTACATATCTTCCACTCTAGCCCTCACCACTCCGAGGATCGCTCTGTTTTTCCATCCATAAGGGAGTCCCCTTATGGATGGAAAAACAGAGGAGGATCCCTTATGGATGGCTTTAGTCAGACATAGCTGGCTAATTTCAGGGCAGGCCCAGGGCCAGCTATGGGGCCTCTCAGACCAGAAGCCTCCCCAGGGACAATGTCTACCTTGCCCGGGACAATATGCCAGACTCCTGAGTCCACATTCCAGGTACACAGAGTCAGTGTGACGGTGTTCACGGAACTGGATGCTTTCCCTGCTGTCCAGAGGACCACACATTTTTCTGGAGACCACATTTCGAAGCATGTATCCTGCCCACATAAAGGCAGAGTACTAAAGGGAGGAACCAGGGACCTCAGCCCCTGACAAAGTATAAGAAACTGTTCCTCTCAGCTCCCACGCAGAGAAGCCAGTGGAAACGTAGTCTGGATGTCAGAACCCACACTCGCAGACAGGTTCTCCAGTGGGGAATAAGGCCTGCATTGTACCTAGGCTACTGTGAAACTTCAGTAGACAAAACACCCTCAGCCTGGATTGTGGCAGCAAATGTTTACTCAGTAACTTTAACTTCCTAACATGTGTGCTAAACCACCCAAGTATGGAGCGTAACCAGTTCAAGCACTTCCCCTGTGAGCTGTAACAGGCTTCTCTTTGAAGGAATTAGGAGCATTCAGTCCGTGGTTGTCTGTAAAAGCTAATCACCTACAGTGAACCTGTGGGTAGTCAAGGGGGACCTACCGGGATGTGCTGGGCCCACAAAGCAATTCAAGCCTTTCTCAGAAGGGGTCGGGCTTTCATGGGGGCTCTCTGTGGCCCTCACGCCCTCTGTCACTTAGAGAGTGTCCAAGGCGGTCCCTTTTACTGCATAGGATTTCTGTAGTCCCATAATATTTGTCTATTGCTGCCATAGCACAGGGATCCCGCAGACCGGGACCCGCATCACTCACCTAAATCATGGAAAGTGTACGGATCTTCCACTCCAGCCTCACTACTGTGAGGATTGCTGTGTTTTTCCATCCATAACGGGACTCCCTTATGGATAGAAAGAAAGAGGAGGGTCCCAGGAGATGGCTTTAGTCAAAGACATAGCTGGCTAATTTCAGGGCAGGCCCAGGGCCAGCTATGGGGCCTCTCAGACCAGAAGCCTCCACAGGGACAATGTCTACCTTGCCCGGGACAATATGCCAGACTCCTGAGTCCACATTCCAGGTACACAGGGTCAGTGTGACGGTGTTCATAGAACTTGATGCTTTCCCTACTGTCCAGAGGACCACACATTTTTCTGGAGACCACATTTCCAAGCATGTCTCCCACCCACATAAAGGCAGATTTTAAACTGGTTGAACCAGAGACTTCTGACCAAGATGGAATATAGGGAACTGTTCCTCGAGTGGTAAATGTTACCCATCTCCCACTGGGAAAAGCCGGTTGGGACCAGCTCCGGCAAGCAGGACCCATGCCCTGGGAGACATGGCAATAAGGCCTGCATTGTACCTAGGCTGCTATGAGACTTGCTTTTGCTAACACTCCCTCTGCCGGAATTGAGGTAGCAAATGTTTACTCAGTATCTTTAACTTCCTAACATCTATGCTAAACCACCCAATTATGGAGTGTAACCAATTCAACTACTTTCCCCCTTGAGCTGTAACATCCTTTCCTTTGAAATAATTAACAGCATTCTGTCCTTGGTTGTATTTAAAATGTAATCAGCTACAGTGAACTCAAACATGGTAAATGAGGATCATCGTCAATATAATGTGCCCAGAGAAGCAATAAAAGCCTGTCCGGGCAGGGGTCAGTCTTTTTAGGGTGCTCTCTGAGGCCCTCTCGCCTTCTCTCTCACCTAGAGGTTGGCCGTTCTGTCCCTTTTTCTCCAAAGGTTTTCTGTATTCGGTGTGCATTTGTCTATTGCTTCCACAACACAGGGATCCAGTGGGCAGGGATCAGTATCATTTTACTCTACCTTTTAAAATTTTATTATTTAAGTGTCTTCTTTGGGCATTAAAATATTTATTGGTGTTGCTTTTCATTTAAGAATTACAAAAAGATCTGGATGTATATATTAGAATAAGTAATACCTTGATTTGAATACAAGGAAACTTTAGCAAACATATCTTCTTGTAATAGTAGAAAATTATAACAAGTAATTGTATTCCATCCCACCATTCTTTTGACATTTTTTCTGTAACTGTTGACTATAACTGATATGTAGCTTGTAGATGAAGAGCATATTTGGGTAAGAATCATAGGAACTAATTTGAGAAGATATAGTTTCTGACCTTCAAGTATCCAAAGTCCAAGAGATTTGCTGACCTTCACCCATGGAGTGGGGAGGACGTGAAGTCAAGATGATGTGGATAGCGTGGATGGAACTGGAGAGCATTATGCTAAGTGAAATAAGCCAGGCAGTGATGGACAAATACCATATGATCTCACCTTTAACTGGAACATAATCAAAAAAAGAAGAAAGCAAACAAAATATAACCAGAGACATTGAACTTAAGAACAATCTAACAATAGCCAGAGGGGAGGGGGGAAGGAATAGTGGGGAGAAGGGTTTTCAGGAGCTACTATAAAGGACACATGGACAAAACCAAGGGGAAGGGTGGAAGCAGGGGAGGAAGGTGAGTTTGCCTTGGGTGTGTTAGAGGGGTGGGGAGAAAATGCAGACACTGTAATTGAACAACAATAAAATTAAATTAAAAAACAATTATGTGAATCCATGATGATTAGCCATGATGATGAACACCAGATCATCACCTGCCTTATCGGAATGTACACTGCTACTCGGCACGTGGAGAACTTGTCAACCCTTTTCCTGATCTCTGTTCTGTTCCCCTCTCCCTCCTTCTAAAAATCTCTGCCTCCACTGAGATGTGGGATTGGGCTTTAAATTGTATGTCCCCCATCTTTTCAGGAGATGGGCTTTGTGACATGAATCCTCTATCTCCCATGTTGTCAGTACTTGAAAATAAACCACTTTCCTGTAAATCAGCTCCTGCCTCTTGGGTATTGGCTTACGTAGTGGCAGGCAGCCAGACAAGCTTTCAGTTACAATTTTTGGTGACTCAGATGGGACTAAGTGAATCCAGGTAAGGCCCAGAGAGCTCAAGCTGTGGTGTGAGAGGTCCCAGATGCTTGTAGCAGGCAGGGCAAATGGCAGGGATTGCAGGAATTTCCCTTTTTTTTTTTTATCCCAGGGACTCTCCTTGCCCACTCCCCCCCGCCCCCCCCCCGCCCCTCAAGGTATTAGCTGCCTTTAAATATTTAGCTGGTGAAATTAAATGTGTCTCTAGGGAGTAGACAGGTGTCAATCTGAGGAGTTGTTGGACTCCAATCTTAATAGTCATGTTTTTTTATTAAGAAAATTATTCTTCAGTGAAATTTTCATAGGAATCATACTGCTTTATATTTGTGTGCTGGTTTTGTTTCTCTGTTCCTCCACAAGAGGAAGTCCATTTCAGCTTGAGAGCTCTCCTCTGTCTGTCTTGGTTATAGTTATCCTTTGCTTGCTTGCTTATCTTTTGTGGGCTTGGTTTGGTCTTTGCTATTCTGTATACATTGGGCATCCTCTGTCTTTGCCATTTGGGCTGTGCTATTTGGATCTTGTAAAGGTTATTTGTAGTACCAGTTGGTGTGAGATAATGTCTCTGCCATTTGGGCTTCTGTGCCATTTGGACCTTGTAAAAATCACTTGTGGTACTGGTTGCGTGAGGTAAGATTGTAAGGATGGTTTTAGTCCCTACTTTAAGGGGATTTAGTTAGAGAGTACTTGTTTGAAACTTTGTCTTTGGTTTACATTTCATTTTTATCTCTGTTTTGAAAGAAATGACTCAGTCTCAATCTTGAATATTTTGCCAAAAGTCTGGTAAATGGGATTAGATCTATGCATAAGCTTTCATGTTGTTACATTATAAGGCTTCTGCTCAGAAAGACTTTAAATTGATGATTTAAATGAGGGAAAAAATCTCATTCTGTTCTCAGATAGTGAAAAGTTTTTCAAAGGAAAAAATGAGAAAACGCATCTTTTAAACACTCAGAATCTTCCTTCTGGAGGCCCAGGATCTGCTGTCCTAAAAGTTGTCAAGGTTATTAGATAATGCAACAGCTCACCTTTGAGCAAACTAAAGAAATACGGTAATCACCAAGAATAAAAATTCGAGTGTACCTGACAACGGGGGGGAAAAAAAACCTGTTCCTGAAAGTTATAAAATATACTCATAAACTTGTCAATCTAAAGCATTCTAATTACTTCTAGTCATCACTAAAAATCGAAAATTCTAATTAAGTTGAGAAAAATATATGGTTTCGTTAATAAAATGTATAAATTGTGGCAATATATTGGAAGGAAATAGAACTGATAGTAGGTCACGCTAAAGTTGCTTATTTCTGGATGCGTTAAAAGGGCAAATTAAAAACGACTGGGAAAGTTGAACTGGGTCTGTGTAATTGAGGTTCTGTGTAAGTTGAAGAGGGTCCATGTAAATCACAAAGGGTCTGGAGAAGTAGAAGAAGGATTGTGTAGAGGGAAGGAGCAAAAAAGAGAAGGGATTGAAGAAGTGGGAAAAAGGCAAGAAAGGAAAAAGAAAAGTGACATAAGGAAGAAAGGACATTGGATTAGGAAACTCAAAAAGGAAAATGGAAATGGGAAAAAATAAGAAAGGAAAGCCATAACAATAAATGTATAGCAAAGTGACAGTTTTAATTAAATTAAAATAAAAATACAAAAAGCTCCCTTTGATTTTCTAAAACCAATTGTTATTTCCCAACAGAAACCCCAGGTATAATTAGAAGGTGGGGACCAAATAAATCGATTTCTTGGTCTGATACATTTTCATTTGTAATTCTGATTGTTACC
This sequence comes from Desmodus rotundus, assembly GCF_022682495.2. NCBI lineage: Eukaryota > Metazoa > Chordata > Mammalia > Chiroptera > Phyllostomidae > Desmodus > Desmodus rotundus. The sequence goes on along the minus strand of NC_071388.1, from coordinate 68,111,042 downwards.
TTAAACTATTGTTACAAAAGAGCAAATTCCTTTTTCAACTACATTGTAATCAAGTCTACACCTATGTCATTTTAAGTAGTTTCTTTTGGTCACTTACAGACAGTCATTGTTTTACTCTGATGTGTTTGCAAAAATGTTACATCCCTGGCTTATTCTAAAGAGAATTTTTGAGAATAAATTTTCAGATTATACCTTTGTAGTAGATGGGGATTTATAGGGATCTAGAGAATGACTGGTTTCATAGAGATACTGGTCAGGATAAACAGGAATTGATGGTGGCACTGAATGAACTGAGGATAATTATTGGTCTTGTGACTGTGTTAAAAATTATTGATTTAAAAAAAACCTTGTTTTCATAGACCAATTTGGTAAACTGTAGATATATTGAAGCATTTCTATTTTTCTCTCTACTTGATTCCTCCAGAATTTGGAAACTCTTTTTTTTTTTTTCAAATTTGGAATTATTTTGTTGTTGTTCAATTACAGTTGTATTCATTTTCTCCCCACCCCTCTAACACACTCCAGGCAAACTCACCTCCCTCCCCTGCTTCTATCCTCCCCCTTGGTTTTGTCCATGTGTCATTTATAGTAGCTCCTGAAAACCCTTCTCCCCACTATCCCTTCCCCCCTCCCCTCTGGCTATTGTTAGATTGTTCTTAACTTCAATGTCTCTGGTTATATTTTGTTTGTTTATTTCTTTTGTTGATTATGTTCCAGTTAAAGGTGAGATCATATGGTATTTGTCCATCACTGCCTGGCTTATTTCACTTAGCATAATGCTCTCCAGTTCCATCCATGCTGTTGCAAAGGGTATAAACTCCTTCTTTCTCTCTGCTGCATAAAATTCCATTCTGTAAATATACCATAGTTTTTGGATCCACTCATTTGCTGATGGGCACTTAGGTTGCTTCCAGTACTTGGCTATTGTAAATTGTGCTGCTATCAACATTGGGGTGCACAGGTTCTTTTGGATTGGTGTTTCAGGGTTCTTAGGGTATAATCCCAGCAGCAGAATTGCTGAGTCAAAGGGCAGTTCCATGTTTAGTTTTCTGAGGAAATTCCATACTCTTTTCCACAGTGGCCTCACCAGTCTGCATTCCCACCAACAGTGCACTAGGGTTCCCTTTTCTCTGCATCCTCTCCAACATTTGTTTGTGGATTTGTTTATGTTGGCCACTCTGACTGGTGTGAGATGGTACCTCATTGTGGTTTTAATTTGCATCTCTCTGATGGCTAGTGATGCTGAGCATCTTTTCTTATGTCTCTGAGCCCTCTGTATGTCTTCCTTGGAGAAGTGTCTGTTCAAGTCCTTTGCCCATTTTTTAATTGGGTTGTTTGTCTTCCTGGAGTGGAGTCGTGTGAGTTCTTTATATATATATGTTGGAGATCAGGCCCTTGTCTGAGGTATCATTAGCAAATATGTTTTCCCATACTGTTGGTTCTCTTTGTATTTTAATGCTGTTTTCTTTAGCCATGCAGAAGCTTTTTATTTTGATGAGGTCCCATTTGTTTATTCTTTCTTTTATGTCCCTTGCTTTAGGGGATGTGTCTGTGAGGATGTTTCTATGTGGAAAGTCTGAGATTTTCCTGCCTATGTTTTCCTCTAGGACTTTTATGGTGTTATGACTTATCTTTAAGTCTTTTATCCATCTTGAGTTTATTTTCGTGTATGGAGTAAGTTGGTAATCGAGTTTCATTTTTTTGCACGTAGCTGTCCAGATCTCGCAATGCCATCTGTTGAAGAGGTTATTTTTGCTCCATTTTATGCTCCTGCCTCCTTTGTCAAATGTTAATTGACCTTAGAAACTTGGGTTTACTTCTGGGCTCTCTGTTCTGTTCCATTGGTCTATGTGCCTGCTTTTATGCCATTACCAGGCTGTTTGGATTACAGTGGCCTCGTAATACAGTTTGATATCAGGTATTGTGATCCTTCCTGCTTTGTTTTTCTTGCTCAAAATTGCTGCAGCTATTCGGGGTCATTTATGGTTCCATATAAATTTCTGAAATATCTGTTCTACATCTGTGAAATATGTCATGGGTACTCTAATAGGGATTGCATTGAATCTATAAATCACTTTGGGTAGTATGGCCATTTTGATGATGTTAATTCTTCCAATCCATGAGCATAGTACATGCTTCCATTTGTTTGTGTCTTTCTTAATTTCTTTCTTCAGTGTTGTGTAGTTTTCTGAGTACAGGTCTTTTACCTCCTTGGTTAGGTTTATTCCTAGGTACTTTATTTTTCTTGTTGCTATATCAAATGGGATTTTTTCATGGTTTCTGTTTCTGATGTTCCATTGTTGGTGTACAAGAATACCTTTGATTTCTGAGTATTGACTTTGTATCTGGCTGTTTTGCCAAATTCATTTATTAGGTCAAGTAGTTTTTTGGTGGAGTCTATAGGATATTCCATGTACACTATCATGTCATCAGCAAACAATGACAGGTTTGTTTCCTCCTTTCCAATTTGGATGCCTTGTATTTCTTTTCCTTGTCTGATTGCTGTGGCTAGAACTTCCAATACTATGTTGAAAAGGAGTGGTGAGAGAGGGCATCCTTGTCTTGTTCCTGATCTTAGTTGGAAAGCTCTAAGTTTTTTCCATGGAGTATGATGTTAGCTGTAGGTCTCTCATATATGGCCTTTATTATGTTGAGGAATGCTCCCTCTATTCCTACCTTGCTGAGTATTTTTATCATAAATGGGTGCTGTACCTTATCAAATGCTTTTTCTGCATCTACTGATATGATCATGTGATTTTTTCTTTGCTTTTGTTTATGTGGTGTATTATATTTATTGATTTGTAAATATTGTACCATCCTTGCATTCCTCAGATGGGTCCCACTTGATCATGGTGTATAATCTTTTTAACATATTGCTGGATGCAGTTTGCCAATATTTTGTTGAGGATTTTAGCATCTAAGTTCATCAGTGATATTGGCCTGAAGTTTTCTTTCTTCATTATGTCTTTATCTGGTTTTGGGATTAGGATGACGTTGGCTGCATAAAACGAGTTTGGAAGTCTTCCATCTTCTTGAATTTTTTTGAAATAATCTGTGGAGGACGGGGGTTAGCTCCCCCTTAAATGCTCTGTAGAATTCTCCTGTGAAACCGTCTGGTCCAGGGCTTTTGTGTGTTGGAAGCTTTCTGATTACTGTTTCAATTTCATCAGGTGTTATTGGTCTGTTCAGGCTTTCTGCTTCTTCTTCATTGAGTTCGAGAAGGTTATATTTTCCTAGAAATTTGTCCATTTCATCTAGATTTTCACATTTCTTGGCATACAGTTCTTTGTAGTAATTTCTTACAATCCTTTGTATTTCCGTGGTATCAATTGTAGTCTCTCCTCTTTCATTTCTGATTGTGTTTATTTGGGTCCTCTCTCTTTTTTTCTTAAAGAGCCTGCTTAAGGGCTTGTCAATTTTGTTTATCTTTTCAAAGAACCAGCTCCTGGATTCGTTGATCCTTACAATTGTGCTTTTATTCTCTATGTTATTTAATTCTGCTTTGATCTTGGTTATTTCCTTCTTTGTACTTGCTCTGGGTTGTCTTTGTTGTTGTTCCTCGAGTTCTTGTAGGTGTAGGGTTAGGTTGTTTATTTAAAATGTTTCTATTCTTTTTAGGTAGGCCTGTATCACTATGAACTTTCCCCCAGGATTGCCTTTGCTGTGTCCCATAGGTTTTGGATTGTTGTGAGTTCATTTTCATCTGTTTCCAGAAACTTTTTGATTTATTCCCTAATCTCATTTTTCACCCATTCATTGTTTAGTAGCATGCTATTCAATCTTCATGTTTTTGAGTGTTTGGGTTTTTTTTCCTTGAGATTTGTTTCTAGTTTCAGTCCCTTGTGGTCAGAGAAAATGACTGATATGATTTCAGTTTTCTTGAATTTGTTGAGGCTTGCTTTGTGTCCTATCATGTGGTCTATCTTTGAAAATGTTCCATGTGCATTTGAAAAGAATGTATATTTTGCTTCTTTGGGATGAAAGTCTCTATATAAATCAGTTAAGTCCATTTCATCTAGGGTATTGTTCAATGCCACAATAGATTTGTTGATATTTTGTTTGGAAGATCTGTCCATCTTTGACAGTGTGGTGTTAAAATCCCCTACTATAATTGTGTTGCTGTCAATATCCTTCTTGAAGTCCTCCAAGATTTTCTTTATGTATTTGGGTGCTCCTATGTTGGGAGCATATATATTTACAATGTTTATGTCTTCTTGGTGGATTCTTCCTTTGAGTATTATGAAGTAACCATCTGGGTCTCTCTTTATGGCCCTTTTTTTGAAGTCTATTTTGTCTGATATGAGTATTGCTACCTCTGCTTTTTTTTTTCCTGTCCATTTACTTGGAAAATTTGTTTCTAGCCCTTCACTTTCAATCTGTGTAAGTCTTTTGTCCTGAGGTGGGTCTCTTGTAGGCAGCATATGTGTGGGTCATGCTTTCCTATCCATTCAGCTATTATATGTCTTTTGATTGGAGCATTTAATCCATTTATATTTAAGGTTATTACTGATAGGTACTATTCATTTCCTGTTTTTGTACCTGTGTTCTTCTCTCCCTCTCTTTTCCTTCCTTTCCTTAAAGCAGTCCATTTAGTATCTCTTGCAGAACTGCTTTGGTGGAGATATATTCTTTTAGACTTCTTTTGTCTGGGAAACTCCTTATGTGGCCTTCCATCTTGATTGAGAGCCTTGCTGGGTAAAGTAGTCTTGGTTGTAGGGCTCTGGTTCTCATTACTTGTAATGTTTTTTGCCATTCTCTTCTGACTTGGAGCGTTTCCATTGAGAAGTCAGTTGCTAACCTTATTGGGGCTCCCTTGCATGTTACTTCCTGTTTCTCCCTTGCTGCCTTTAAGATTCTCTGTTTGTCTTGGAATTTTGCCATTTTAATTATGATGTGTCTTGAAGTGGGCCTCTTTGGGTTCCTCTTGATTGTTACTCTATGTTTCCTGGATTTATGTAACTTTATCTCATCAAATTAGGGAAATTTTCCATGATTACTTTTTCAAACAGGTTTTCTATCCCTTGCTCTTCCTCTTCTCCTTCTGGTATCCCTATTATATGAAACGTAATATCCCTTTTATCATGTTTCATGTTGTCCTGCATTTCCCTTAACCCCTCTTCATTCTTTCTGAACCTCTTTTCCTTTTCTTGCTCTTTCTGGGTGTTTTTTTTCTACCTTGTCATCCAGGTCGCTAATCTGATCCTCTGCTTCATCGAGCCTGCTTTTGATTCCTTCTACTGTGTTCTTCAATTCAGATATTGTATTCTTCATTTCCTCTTGGCCCTTGTTGATAGTTTCTATTTCCTTTTTCATGTTGATATAGTTTGCAATGAGTTCATTGTAGTTTCCCTGTAGTTTTTGGTAATTCTGTGTGAGCTCATCAAGCTTCCTTATGACCAATTCTTTGAACTCAATATCTGATAGTTGACTTGCCTCTTTTTCATTTAGCATTGTTTCTGAGACTCCCTACTTTCCTTTCATTTGGGGATTGTTTCTTTGTGTTCCCATTGTTTGTGAGACTCTTCCTGTTAGCCTCTGTTTCTTAAGTTGCTCTGTTCTGACCCCCTGGATTTATGGTGTAAACTTCTGTGGTAGAATACCTGTGAGATTCAGTGGTACAGTCTCCCTGATCTCCTGAGCTTACTGACTTGGGCTGTGGTTTATGTTGGCTCTGTGTATGTCTTTGGTTTTTGGTTCTTGTTGGGTCTTTCTTTGGTGGGTTATTCTCACCAACTGGTTAGCTGAGGGTCAGTCTGTCCCCTACCTCTTGTTTTCTGTTGTGCTGGTATGGGCAGGTTGTGTTGGAGCTGGTTCTTCCATGTGTACAAGGTTTTGAGGCTTTTCCCTTGCTCTTGTTTAGTTGTTTGTTCTGAGTAATTTCTCCACTATTTAGTTGTATTTCCAGATAGGTCCTGGGTTGAGTTAGTGTGACTGCCACTCCCTCCTTCACCTTTTTCTGTTCTTAGCTGTTGGTGGTTCCTTTGTTGGTGGGTTTCCTCTTCCAGGAGGTATCCTGGTGTTCGCAGCTTCTATGTACTCTTTTTTGTGATAGGTTGTAGGGGGAAGGCAAAATGGTTTCAAACAGCGGGATTGTATTCTATTATATTTAAAGTACCAGCCCTTGGATAAGAGTTAGGAGATCCTTTGGATATGTATAGTGTTAACCGTTATAATTCACCCACCTAGCCACTTTTTGAAAGGGTGGAAAGAAGATAAGACTCTTGGTAGTGGGGGAGAAAGGATTGTGAGTTGGATCTAGAAAGCTGTGTGCTTTTGGGAGGTCAGATTATGAGGTAAAGTGAGAGTAAAAGGTAGAAAATATGTGTAATGTGTGAGAGAATAGATTTAACCACACCAGTAATAAAGTTAAGGAAACAATGAAATGGGCTGAGATCTGGGAGAAGTTCCGTGTACTATTTACAGATCTATGGAACAGCTATTATTTACAATAGTAATGAAGCAACAATAATACGACAGAATCTATGTGATCTGGATAACTAGAATAGGGAGTATAGGTCCTAGACTAGTGTGCTAATGGAACACAAGTGAAGTGAAAGACAGTCAATTAACAATACACTGTGAAAGAAAGAACAAGGGGAAACCAGTCAAACAATGCACATTAACCAGTCAAGCAAAGAAGACTAAACAGAAAGAAGAGAGATACAAAAATATTAATAAAATGAGTGATGTAAGAATAATGAAAAAATAATAATACAAATATACAATAACTTGCAAGTTCTCTGGAGTAGCAAAGTGAAATTTGCTTCACTGTCTCAGCTATTGGGATGCCCCCTCTTTGGGTCCAACTCTGGTCGTTTCACAGTTCCAGGTTTTATTGTCTCACTTGTGGGGATTTTAAAAAAATGTGGAAGAAGGAAGAGATATAAAGGGAGAGAAAGAAGGAGTAGAACAAGAAAGAAGGAAAGAGAGAAAGAAGGTATTAAAGAAAGAAAAAATAAGAAGAAAATAATAATAAAGATTTACTTTAAAAAAAAAGAGGGAGAGAGAGAAAAAAAAAAACAAGCCTGCTTGCTTCAAACTGGCCAACCCAGTTTTGCTGGTCTTTTTGGCTGCAGCCAACTCAGGGGGCCTAGCCCAGCTCTTCTACATTCTGGCCCAGCTCTCCAGCAGCCCCCAGACCCACCGGTTCAGGCACTCACCCTCCTCCGGGCTATCGGTGCCTGAGCAGGGCATTCTGTGTTGTATACTCTACCCGGTACTTCAGATTTGGGCTCCATGCCCCCCACATCCCCGTGGGTGTGCCGGGCAGCCAGGTACAGAGGAGACTGGAGCTGTTGCTGCAGGAGAGTTCCCCAAACTGCCCCTGAGTCTCTTTTTATTTTGGGGAAAATCCTCCTGCTCAATCCTGTGGCTCCCTCCATACCAGGAAGGGCCTGTCTTCTCACACAGCCACCTCTCCAGCTAGACCAGGACTGTCCTAATCAGGATCCCACACAGCCCAACTCCCAACTCTCCCCAGCCAGCGCCCACGGTCTTCATGGGTTTACCACTTCGTCCTTATTCCCCTCCCTGCGACCTCAAGCAACCCAGGTCTCTCTCGATGCTGCTCAACCCTTGTTTGGCAGGGGAGGGAGCCGTTAACCTGGCTCTCTCCCAGGAGTCCTGCAGCAGGCACTGCGGGCACGGACCTGGGTCTGCAGCCTCCCTGGTCCTCATGCTGGTCCCAGGGACCTTTTTGGACTGAAGTGATCCCTTACCATCTGTTTTTTCAGTGTCTTATATGCTTTTTGGTCTCCTATCTTCATAAACGCTGGGGTACTATTGGCTGTTTGCTTTGTTCCTCAGTAGATCGGCTGGCTGGGTGTTTCACCCATGTGCAGGGGGACGTGGATTCCACCCCCACCTATCTCGCCGTCATCTTAAGAATCAGAATTTGGAAACTCTTAAGGAGCAAGTATTATAATTGTCATGGCAATATAATTAGTTTACATTAATTCAGTAGGAATCTGACTTTTTTTCATTTCCAATTGTGAATTTATTAGCCAAGATTTGACTGCAATGTCATGTCTGAAAGAGACATGGCATAGGCTCTGGATGGAAGCAAAAAACTTTAAGGAGAAAAGACTGACTTTGAAGCTGATAAAAGCCTCTTGAAGAAATGGCCTGGTACCTTGCTTATTCACATGGTTCATGACATTCTTTCCAAATAAAGACCAAAGTTTGCTTTTCTGGGAGGTGGAAAACAAAAACAAAAACAAAAGCAAACAAAAACCCTCAAGACAGTTTGCAGACCTTTAGTACTTGTGGAATTTACCCAAAATGCTAGGTATTGCAGACAAAGCCTCCTGGCAACTGTGGCTTGGCTTCTTTGCCTTGAGGGGCTAATTAAAGTTTAACCTGAAAATTCCTTGTAACATTACTGCAAAGTAGATTTAAGAGAGCCTAAATGATCAATTGCTATTCCTGCTGAGTTTATGCAAATAATCAGCATGAATTGAAACTGGACTTGATGCAGTAAATGAATTGGTCTTGATTTGGCTCTTTGATAAAAATGAGGGTGATTTTAGGGGAAAAACTGTGTTTCAATAAAACCTATTATATACATCTATGAAAAATAAACTCTAGTTCAGTTAATTTTCTGTAAAATTTTATTTTTCACCTATGAACTAGAGTGGATCTTGGATTTTTCTAACTTTCTGAAATATTTGTCTACAACCATCTAACTTCCATAGAAATGAAAGAAAAAAATTGACAGTAGAAAATATAACAGTAGAAAATTGTAATAGAGAATTGTAAACCATCCCACCATTCTTTTTGCATTGTTTCTGTAAGTGCTGACCATAAACTCTAACTAATATGGAACTTATAGATAAACATCATGCCTGTTTAAGAATCCTAGGAACTAACTCCACAACACACAGACTCTGACCTTCATGCATCCCCGTTCCAGGACATTACTGACCTTCAACCATGGAGCTGGGGGGATGAAGTCAGGATGTTGTGAACCCACAATGTCTAAACCAGGATGATATACACCATCACTTGTCTTATCGGAATAGACTGTGCTAGTCTGCACATAAAGAACCTTTCAACCGCCTTCTTTGATCTCTTTGTTCTGTTACCCTCTCCCTCCTTCTAAAAATCTCTGCCTCTACTGAAATGAGGAGATGTGCTTTGAGACATGAGTCCCCCATCTTCCAGGTTGCTGGCACCTGAAAATAAACCACTTTCCTTTATATCAGCACCTGCCTCTCGAGTATTGGCTTGCATAGTGGCAGGCAGTCGGACCTGTTTGGGGTTATACTTTGGATGGAGAAGAAAGGAAGAAATTCATTCATTTGTTCAACAAAAGCCAGACACTGAGCTAGTACAGCAGAACAACCATGAATCAAAAAGACAAACACTTGGGATTTTATGGAGCTTATGTCCAAGTGAGGCAGATATCATAAACAGGAAATATGCCTCTGTCAGGTGGGAATAACTGCCATGAGGACGAACAAATGAGGGTAAAGGAACAAAAAGTAATGGTAATGGGAGAATGCCCTTTCATATAAAAAAGAGGTCCGTCTTAGAAAGTGAGATGTAAGCGGAGGACACAAAGGAATGAGATACACAGGTGTTTAGGCAAAAAGCTTTCCAAGCAGAAGAAAATAAAAAGGTTGTGGGAGAATAATAAAGATAATGTTCCACCTTTATGCTCTACTCCAAGGAAAAGCATTTCCCTGGTATAAATGAAACTAGAAAGATTTGCAGTGATACATAATGAGGATGCCAAGACGATTTTTACAGAGGTATGTGCCTGATGGTAGAATGCAGTGGATATGAACCTTTCAGGCAAAGGTCAGCCTTCACTGAGTATTCACTAATGTTTGTCTACAAAAAGTGAGAGAACTTAGATATATTTTCAGAGACTTTCCAGAGAGAATGGTTGTGGAAACTAAAACTGAGTTAGTTTAATGAACCACACTCCCAGTAATGCACCTCCAATTCTGTTAAGGCAGAATAAAGTTCACACTGACAGCTTTTCCTTTAAAAATTCTGGGGTTTTTTCCTGACTTATTTTATCTTTGTTCCCAGTCTAATTATTAGTTTTCCAATTCCTTTATTTTACTCAGCAAGAAGAATATGCTAAATCAGACTCATTCTCTTAAGTCAGGTCATGCTACTCAAAAAATACTATCTCTGGTTTAATATGTATTTAAAATTTAAAGACATTCAATTTGTATAGCTTTTCATTTGTCTTTTTCTATTCTAAGAAAGAAATAAAGAAAGAAAATATGCTACATAAAAATTCCTCTGGCTGACTGACACGTCATTCCTTTTTCTCCTGTAATCTGCCTTTTATATAAAACTCTTAGAACTATATTAAGATTGACAGAAAAAATTTTTTTTTATTCTCAGACTGTGTTCCAATGCACTCAGTTAATTTTCTGACAATGAACACATGTGTATTAACATGTAATTAACATACCATTCAAGGTACTTTGGTGGGTGCATGCTATGTGTGCATAATACAGTAGTGCCTCCTGACCACAAACATTCCACTTGTCTATGAATGTTGGAAATGTTGCCCAATTGTGAGGTTGAAAAAAATGTATAGACAATGAAAATCCAAAGTAATGCATGATTTTTCTATGTTAAAATGATTTATACGCAGAATTTGTGTTGATCATAGGATTCTGGATTTCAAGACTAATATTATGAAAAGTCATAGTTGTCAACATGCCAAATCTACTGCTACATATGAAAAAATTCCTTCTAATAAAAAAACCCAATAGTATCTGAGCAATGCATACATATCAGCCAAACAAGGAAAAACCTTGTATTGAAATGAGACATAATCTTGCCATAACCATTTCTAGCACAATGACTCAAGATCAGGAGAGACTTAAAATCTGGAGCCTCTCCAATAGGAGTAAAGTGTTTGAACCCCACATTGGGAAACGACTCTTAAGACCAATGACTTTCTAAAACATCTACATTTGAAAGTCAATGAGACTGGCATACAAGAGGCCCACAAAGATATAGTGACCTGAGAAACTTTTGAACTGAGAAAGTTCTTAAAGGGATCACTAACCACAGAGCACAGTAAAGAAGCAGCTGTTTGAGAAGCTCCCCACATTCTGTGAAAAATTCTTATTTGCTTACCTTAAGGTGTTTGGCCTGAGGACAGGCATCCATTCTGATGCACGTCGAGAGGTCTGCTGGGATACTCTCCATGAACAGAGACTGACAGGCACCGTCTTTACACTCCCTGTCTACCTCACTCCAGTGGTGTCATTTTTCTTTTAAACCATAGTCAATTTTCCCCATGGTAGATAATATTGTTCCTGTGCCATACTCCAGAGCACCGAGATCTCCCAGAGGAGAGCTTTTCCATGTGTCTGGTGCCACCATTTTAAGTCCAGTGCGACTACTACCCAGAAAATACCCCTGGATTGCCCTGCTCTAGTAGCCAGCAGGGCTTGCAGTCCTGGGTCCCATAGTGCTGTGACAATCAAAGAGAGCATTCTTGACCAGCTGCCAAAACCACTGTATAGTAGACAGTAGACTTAAAGACACCTCCAGTCTTTCTGTGAAGAGTACATATTGGCTTGTCTTGGAACCTGGGCTTGCAGGGGCAGTATTTTTGTTTGGCATACCCCTAGGAGCCCACAGAGAGGATCTCAGGGAACAAAAGCCAATGGAAATTATCTTTGTGCTTTCTCTCTCTCTGACTCACTTCAATTCATTGGTATCTTTCAGAATAAATCTTATACCTTCTTAAGGCACCTTGAATTTTGTGACTGCCACCAGGAGACACCTGTAGATCTCCTGGCTCTAGTGGTTCTCAGTGCAAATGCACACAGAACCTGGAAGACTATAACCAATGGAGAAAGGATGACTAATTGGCTACCACCTATGTGGAACAGCAAAAGACAATAGTCTGAGGAATTTAGTCTTTCTGTGTAAGAGCCCAATTAGCTTATCTACATAGCTATGCAGCTTAGGGGTAAGCTTCAAATAAACCACATATCTAAGAACCACATATCTAGGAAATCTTAGATGATAGACATTATTTTTGTGTTCTCCCACTGCTGTGCTCAAGAATGCCAGTATCTCCTGCAGGGGAGCTTTTATATGTGTCTGGTGCCATGATTTTTACATCTGGCTCCCAGATTCTTGTGACTACCAGCCAGGGTACAACTCTTGATTACCCCGTTTTGCTGGGCACCAGTGCATTGTGTCCATGGGTCACACTGGACTGTAACAAATGAAGAGACAGCACTGGGCCTTCTACCACTCCCAGGGCATAGTACAGACAGCAGACTGAGACACACCCTTAGTCTTTCTGTGAAAGAGGCTTATTTGCTTGTCCTTGAACCTTAGCCTGGGGAGCAGGCTCCTGGTTCACCACACATCTAGGGGACTACTGAGAATCTCTATGGGAATGGAGGCAGGTAGACACCATCTTTACACTCTGTCCTGCCTCATTCTAGATCACCAGTAACTCCCAGAGAAAAAGCTTATACATTTATCAGGCACTCCAATATTTGTGCTGTAGCACTGGAAACACTTTTAAGTCACCCTGTTCTGGTGGCCAGTGGGACTTGTGCTTGCCTCCACACAGGACTGTATTCATTTGCATTCTCTAAAAGCTGTTGCCTAAGTACCTAGCTTCCACTCAGCTTGAATCTAGGTGCTAAATGAGATTCCCCTCTCTGGAACACTGACAGGTCTTGGCACATGCTCAAGTACTAGTAGTCACTTAAAAAAAATAGATTGGACAATCACAAAGGTTAGGAAGAAAACCAAGTGCCAGGGAAAAGTCGAATGACAAGTTTCATTTTTTCCCAAGGCTACTACTTCAAGACTGGGAAAGGTCAACCGAGAGCACCAGTCCCGGGAAGAGGATCCTGAATAACTTTTGACAGTAAAAATCAGCAGGGACTGTGTCTACCCATAAGAGGAAGTTGTCTGCTAGAAACCCAGGTGCTCCCTTAAAGGACCAATGAATAGGATCTTGCTCTTGGACATTCACCTGAGACTGTGGTTGATGGGAGAAGACAGAGGGCATATGGGAATCATAAAGAGAAGGTCTGGGTGGCATGGCCCCAAAGAAAGATCTGCAAGGTCAGCCACCGAGATCCTGATCCTGAGTGAATATCTCACATCACTCTCAGGCACCACCTTCCCAGGGTTGAGCAATTCTATTCGTATAGCACCAGCCTGGGAAGGGCACTAACCTGGACCTCCAACTACTGGCAACACCATCCTGCCAAGCTTGAGTCCTACAGGAAAGTCTCTTGGCTGCATCCAACAGGGATTTTGGGTGCACTCTTTTTTTCTGGAGAAGTTATAAGCAGACGCTCAGACAGTAAATGAGTTGTGTGGTTTCGGATCAGGGGCCAAGGGGCCAATCTTCCCTCCCACCTACATGCTTGGTCAGTGCACCCCCCAACGAGAGACTGTTTTTATCTGTTTTCTTAAGTCTTGCTGGCCCTTCCATGCAGAGCTCAGTTCTGTGGAGGAGAAGAGAGTGCTCTTCAGAGCTAAGACCTTCAGAGTGCATCTCCCTCAGTGGTTCCTATATGGGGCTCAGATAGTCATGGCTGTGGAGTTGGGTAAGGCTTGCTCCTTGGTCAATGAGAAACTCTTTTGATCTGCCTAAACAAGTCCCAGGGGCTCCACCATACTGAGCTTGCTCTTGCAGTGCGGAGCTGGGGAGAGCTGCACCCAAAATGAATATGATGTGTCCTCCTTTTGAGGGAATTAGAGTTGGAGACTCTGGCAGAAACTGAGTGGTATGACTCTGGAGTAGGGGCCACTCTCTTCCCATTTAGTGTCTGATCAGGCTTCTCCAAAATAGGGAACCCACTAGACCTAATCTCTCAACCCCAGTCACCCAGAACTACAAAGCTTGTGCCTTGTGGAAGGGTCGGTGGGTCACAGCCAACTTGGATGCACTCTAAGTATTTCTTTGGAATGTTGTGAAAAAAATCCTGGCAACTTCAGAAGGTGGCAGAGTAACTGACACATAGAGATAGACAACAGGAACCTTGGAACTTTTAATGATCTGCCCCCAGTTCATAGATGCAGGAGGTTGTCCCTTTTACAGAGCTTGGCCCCTCCCATGCACACCCAGGCCCACTAGAGGCATCCAGAAACAGTAAATAGCATGGTAGCAAAAGGCAGATAGCCCAAGGCTGGTTACAGAGAACATCTGACGTTGACTTGTAACAGAATCCCACCAAATTGGACCCAAAACCAGTGTGGGGCTTCAGATCACACCAGAACTCAACTCAACTAGCACACTCAAAGGAGCATACTGACAGGCACCACCCTACTGGGAGAACTCTACATTTGGGGACAGCCCCTGAGCAGTGACTCATATACAGTTATCAAAGTCTATCCTTAAAGTCAGCCAGTTTGAGGGCTAACTCTATCCATGAATGGGACAATTTCAAGAGAGAGGTGTACACCCTGGCTGGTGTAGCTCAGTGGATTGAGCACAGGCCTGTCAAGCAAGGGGTCGCTGGTTTGATTCCCAGTCAGAGCACTTGCCTGGGTTGTGGGCTGGGTCCCCAGTGGGAGACACATGAGAGGCAACCACGTGTTGATGTTTCTCTCCCTCTTTTTCTTCTTCCCTTACCTTCTCTTTGAAGATAAATAAATAAATAAAATATTTTTTAAAGGATGCATTAAATATTTTTTAAAACAGGAGAGAAGCGTGTATATAACCTACACATAAAACACATATGGAGCACCTAGCTCAGGTGATCTGGAAGATTGTGCCACTGAGACCTACTATACACCTATGTCATAAACCCATCATGATAAGTCTGGGAGTCATTGCAGATCTGCCTAATACACAGAGACAAGCCCAAAAATGGGGACAAAGAAATATGCTACAAATGAAAGAAAAAAAAAAAAAGAGAAATCCTCAGAAAAAGAATGAAATGAAATGGAAACAAGCAAAAAATTAGATACAGTGTTTAAAACAATGGTTATAAGAATGCTCACGGATCTTAGGGGAAGAATAGATGATGTCAGTGAGAACTTAAAGAGACAGTAACATTAAAAAGAACATAGAGTGCTCTTTCTCTCCCTCCCACTTTCCTGCAGAGCACACTAGCTTGAGACTTCTTTTCAAGTATACTTTCTTAAGCTCCAACAGAGCTTCTTTTGACTCTATAACTTGTTTCCTTAACCCATTTCTTCCATAGTTCACAGTCACTAATTCTGTAATTTTATAAATAACCTTCATCTTATAATTTGAAAAGATTAAAATTAAAATAAAAACATAGAAATCATTAAAATAGTCAGAAATGAAGAGTATAATGTCTGAAATGAAGAATACACTAGATGGAATCAACAGCAGGTTAGATGAAGGAAAAGATCAAATGAGTGATTTAAAGGGTAAGATAATAGAAAGCACCCAAGCAGAGCAACAAAGAGAGAAAAACAAAAAAGAATTTAAAAATGAGAAAGTCTAAGGGACCTCTGGAACAATATCAAGTGTAACAACATCCACATCACAGAAATACCAGAAGAAGAGAAAGAGCAAGGGATTGAGAACCTCTGAAGAAATGATGGCTGAAAGCTTCCCTAACCAGGTGAAGAAAAATGACAGAAAAGTCCAGGAAGCACAGAGCGCCCCAGTCTATAAGGACAAAAAGGCCTGCACCAAGACACATCATAATTCAAAAGTCAAATGTGAAAGGTAAAGAGAGAATATTAAGAGAAGCAAGAGAAAGTTACCTACATAGGAGTTTCCATAAGGCTATCAGCTGATTTCTCAACAGAAACACTTTAGGCCAGAATAGTGGCCGGATGAATATAAAAACAAGATTTATCTTTATGCTGACTAAAGAGACTCACTTCAGATGTAAGGACACACACAGACTAAAGGTAAAAGTATGGGAAAAGTTAGTCCCTGAAAATGGAAGCCAAAAGAAAACTAGGGAAGGGATATTTATACCAATCAAAATAGATTTAAAACAAAGACTTTAATCAAATACAAAAAAGGTCATTATGTAATGATAATGGGGTCAATACAACAAGAGAATATATCATTTTAAATGTTTATTGATCTCAACATAAGAACTTAAATATATGAATAATATACTAATAGACCTAAAGAGAAAAACAGAGAGTGATACAAAAATTGTAGGTGACTCTCTTACCCTCCTATCATCAATGGATGCATCGTCCAGATAGAAAATCAATACAGAAACATTGGTGAATAATACATTAGACCTGATGCATTTAACAGATATATACAGAAATTTTATACAAAGCAACAGTATTTACATTCTTCTCAAGGACACATGGAACATTTTCAAGTGTAGTTTACATTAGGCCACAACTAAGAATTAATAAATTCAAGAAGAGTGAAATCATATCAAGCGACTTTTTCCAGTCACAGTGATGGAGAATTAGAAGTCAATTACAAGAAAAAATTAGAATATTCAGAAATATGTGACAATTTGGATGCTAATGAGCTTCCAGAAGGTCAAAGATGAAATCAAAAGAAAAAAATTTAAAATACCTTCAGGCAAATGAAAATGGAAATATACCAAAACCAACAGGATGCAGCAAAAGCAATACTAAGAGGAAAGTTCACAATGATAATGCCCACCTCAACAAACAAGAAATTCTTAAATAAATACTCTAATGTTACATGTCAAGAAACTAGAGGGAAAAAAGTATTAAGCTCAAAGTCAGTAAAGAAGATAATATGAAAGATCAGAGTAGAAATAACTAAAACAGAAACTAAAAAGACAATAGAAAATATAAATGAAATGAAGAGGTAGTTCCTGGAAAAGATAAACAATTTGATGAAACTTTACCTAGACTCACCAAAATAAAAGGGGGAAAGAGGACTCAGATGAATAAAATCAGAAATGAAAAATGGCATGTTACAATATACCACAGAAATACAAAGTGTATGAGAGACTACCATGAAAAATTATACACCAATAAATTGGACAACCTAGACGAAATGGATAAATTCCTAGAAACATGCAACCTATCAGGAATAAATCATGAAAAGTAGAAGATCTGAACAGATGAGTACCAAAGAAATTTAATTATTAATTAAAATTCACCCAACAAACCACTCAGTGTCACTAGTGAATTCTACCAAACATGTAAAGTGGAAATAATACCAATCCTTTTCAAACTTTTCCAAAAGTTAGAGGAAGAAACACTCCCAAACTCATTTTAGAAGACCAACAAGTATCCTGATACTGAAAGCAGACAATATTACAAGAAAAGAAAATCACAGGCCAGTATCCCTGATGAACAGATATATAAAAATTCTCTATAGAATATTAGCAAACCAAATTCAATAACACATTAAAAGAATCACATAAGAAAAGCAAAAATAACCAAGTGCAAGAACCTTAAACTGAAAAGCTTCTGCACAGCAAAGAAAAGCATCAACAGAATACAAAGGTAACCTAGCTGAATGAAGAAAATATTTGCAAATCATATATTTGCTGAGGGATTAATATTCAAAAATATAAAGAACTCAATAGCAGAAAACACACAAAAATCTGATTTAAAAATAAAACAGAAGTTCTGAACAGGAAAATGTTTCAAAGACATATAAATGGTCAAAAGTACATGAAAAAGTGCTCAATATCACTAATTATCAGGGAAATAGAAATAAAACTACAATGAGATATCACATCACATATATTATAATGACTATCAAAAAGACAAGAAATGAAAAGTGTTGGTAAGGATGTGGAGAAAAATGAACCCTTGTGCACAGTTGGTGGTAATATCATTTGGTTCAGCTGTTGTGGAAAGCAGTATGGTTCCTCAAATATTAAAAATAGAACTACCATACAATCCAGCCATTCTATCTCTGGGTAGTTGTCTGACAGAAGGAAACACTAACTTGAAAAGATATGTGCACACTCATGTTCATTGGATCATTATTTACACTAGCCAAGATATGGAAAAAATCTACGTATCCACTGATGGTTGAATGGATAAAAAAAATGTGGAGCACGTGTGTGTGTACAGTATTATTCAGGCACAAAAAGAAAGTCTTACCATTTGTGACAACATGGACAGGCCCTGAGGGAATGATGTTAAGCGAAATATATGAGAAAGAGAAAGATGAGTACCATATGATATCACTTGTAAATAGATTAAAGAAAAAAATCTGAGCTTAGAGGTATATATAGAAAGTAGACTGGTGGTAACCAGATGCAGGGAATGAGGTGGGGTGGGGTTGTGAGCAAAATGGTGAGTGGAGTTGAAAAGTACAAACTTCCACATATAAAATAAATACACCGTAGAGATATGATGCACAGCACTGTGACTGTAGTTAATAGTGTTGTAGTACATACTTGCAAGTTGCTAAGAGTATAGATCTTAAAATTTTTCCTAACAAGTAAAAAATCATAACTATCTATGGTGATAGATGTTAACTAGACTTTTGTGGTGATTATGTCACAACATATTCAAATCATTATGTTGTATACCTGAAACTTAGGTAATGTTACATGTCCATTATATCTCAATAGGAAACTATTATTTTGATTGACTGGCACTTTGAGGGTTCTTTGTATTTATATATATTTAAGTTATCACCTAAGGACTTTTTTTTCACTGCGTTTTTAGAGAGAGAAGGAAAAAGAGAAGAAGGGAGAGAGAAAACATCAGCACCAAGAGAGAAGCATTCACTGCTGGCCTTCCATACATGCATGGACCAGATATCGCACGTGCTTAGACTGGGGATCTTGTGCGTGTGACCAAGAATGGAACCCGCAATTTAGGTATGTGCCCTGACAGGAAATCGAACCTGCAACGTTTTTGTTATGGGACGATGCTCCAACCAACTGAGCCACATCAGCCAAGGATACTTTGAGGGTTTTTGAAAAGGAAATGAATGTATTTTGTATACATGAGAGATGTGACTAAGTGCAACAGTGATGACAGACTATGGAAAGTGAAATTATTTTCCTGAAATCTTCATTTCTCATTAATCTTATATCCTTTGCCACATGAGTTTAGCATCTCTCATTAAAGACAGTGTACTTACTTCCCCATTCTTGACTTTTGTGTTGGCCATATGACCTATTTTGACAGATGAGTGAACAGTGGACTTTGCCAATGAATCAGGACTTTGGAATAAGGTGAACTTCAGAGGCTGGATTATTAAATGGGACACAATGTACTTCAGAGTTTTTCTCATCTAGACAACCACACAACATATTATATTATAGATATAAAATAAAAAAAAAATAAAATATCTATTTTAAACATTCATAATATATTAAATATATAAAATAGTTACAGATATATAAAATACATATAAAATACATCAATATGTATTTTACACAGAGGCTGGAAATGCAAAAGTGTAATGGGGTTCCACATCTTACATTTTTACCATCACATTGAAAAATATAAAGAATGTTTCCTTGACTAGTCTGCTGGTCCAAAGAGCATGAGAGATATCTGAAGACCTGAACCTAACCTTCAACTTGAAGCCACCCAAGTCAACCTTACTCCAAAATTACCAAACCCTACTGATGCATAATTTAGAACAATCCTTGCTTTTTTTTTAACCACTATGTTTTGAGATGGTTAGTTAAGCCACATTATTTGGGTAATAATTAACTGATTTGAAATATATAGAAATCATGAAACAGTAGGCTATGAGTAAATGCTTTCTTTCACTTTATTATATTCATTTCTTATTCAATGTTACCTAACTATAATAATCTTCTATAAATGAGAAAATGAAATATTCTCAAAAATAATAACATTGAGTGATCAAAATTTGAATTGCTGTTTGTTTTGTAAACTACATGTATTTTCCTCCCCAAATAAACACCTTTATATGCAGTTAGACACTTAAATGACTGATAACAAGGCTTAGAAAAACACACTTTGTCTATATATATACGTATATATATGTGTGTGTGTATATATATATATATACATATATATATATACACACACACATTTTGCACTTAATCACATCTTTCATGTATATAAAATATGTTCACTTCCTTCTCAAAATACCTCAAAAGTGTCCCTGGACAGTGTGATTTAGTTGGTTGGAGTGGAACCCTGTAACTGAAAAGTTGTGGGTTCTAATATTTTCTGTGGCTGGGTTAGAAAAAACATCTTTTGAGTCAACTCTGTTTCAATTCATCTTATTTAAATTCCTTTTTCACTGTGAAAGTCTTCGATGAGTAAAGTTTAATGTTTCAGATACCTCAGACAACTTCAGATACCTGCTCATTTAGTCTATTCAGTTCAGTATATATTGAGATCTTACTAGGTTTAATATTGTTATATTACGCATGACTTAAGTTTTGTATTATTTATTTGTTATACATGAATCTTTCTAGTAAAGGATTGAGGCAGCCTCCAGCAATGCACATACAAAATACATTAAAAAATAAACATGAGAGAAATAAAATGGAGAGCTACTAAAAATAGAAAATTTAATTTAAGCCATATGGTAACTTTGTTAAACAAGCATGTGTTAAGTACTATATAATTGAAATAAGCCGTGGGTTTATTATTGAGCTTCTTAGTAGCCAGAATAAAGATAAATTATAAAATGTTACATTATTGAAAAAAGGATTCATAATAGCCATCAATTTTATTATGAAAAGCATAACTTTCCTGGTACTGAAGAGTAAGAAAGTTCTCCTATGTGTCCTTGTAAATAGATCATTCTACAATGATGTGAGGAGCGATCTCAAAATTATCTTTATTATAAACACAATAGTGATTTCTTATGACTGAATCCATAAGCCTGCCTTTGTGCAAATTCAAAACATAATGCAAAGGCGATAGTCAATACATTTGATTCTGTGAGAAATTAATTTGATTTAAATATGGAAATATCATGATTTCAAGACATATCAAACTATAAAATTCAGAATAGATGGACCATACAGATTTCAGGCCACTATCATGGATATTATTTTTCATCACTACAATTTTATTGAAAATTGATAAGCAAAACAACATTCATGTTAAGTTCTTTGTGCAACCCTGAAGTGAGAGAAATATATATTGCTGATGTGTTCACTCATCAAATATTTACTAAATATTTTATTAACAGCTTTGAAGACAAATGCTATTTTTAATGTATTACTGTTATAACACTAATATACATGTTTAATTACTACAGTATTAAAGGACTAAACAATATTATATATATATTTAAGTGCACTTACCATTTATCAAAATACTCATTCATAATTTATAACTTTCCATATATGTACTTACACCCCCAAAAAACACTCAAAATGTGTCTTTTGTCTCTCAGAAATATTTACTTTTTTTTTTTTGTTACAAGCAGCAACAGCAAGAAAAATAACTACATCTTCCTAGTCCCAGCTTTTTTGGCAAGTGAATGTGTTTAATTTTGTTTTTTAGCTCAACCACTAGAAACAGAGCCAGGTTGTTAGACACAGAAGATTGCTTAATACCAGTTTTGTCCCTAACAGGGTCTCAAAAGACCTTGTTGCCAGGATACTAAGAGCCGAGGGTACCACAACAGGCACGGAATGGGCATGGTTGCTTTCAGTGGAACTCTCCACATCTTTAATTTCTCCAAGAGGTCTATCTTACATGCTTATCTCTTCCAATCTATGCAGCCTTTGCTTATTTTCTTTTGATCTTCATAAGTATATGATGCATATTACAACTCTCTTGGGTGTTTTATAAGCAATTCTATTATTTCTATTGCTCTATATTAATTCATACATTGTCGTTAATTAATTTGCAGCCTACCATAATATCTTAAAATAAAACTTTTATTCACATTGAACTTTGTTTTCTCTATATGTTATTTAGATAGATTGTATATATTCTAAGTTAATTTAAAATGCTGGAGTCTAAATAAATAGATCCTTTGAACCAAGTCTTTTCCTGCAGTAATTGAAATACTATGCAGTGGAGTCACCCATTTATTTTTTGACAGCTTGAATACATCTGCAGAGGGTGGGTAATCACTATTCTTTTTAAAATCTTGTTTGTAATGATGATAATTAAGAATTATTTTCCTACTTTTAAACTGACTGTGTTTATTAGCTAAAAATTAGTAAAAAAATAAAGGCAGAAAAGGTGAAGAGGACAATTTTATCTGTTAGACAGTGACAGAAAAAAATTACCTATCGCAATAATAATGTCATGTGAACTGGTTGTTTTTGTAAAAACGAATCTAGATATATCTTCGAGGAGCAAAGATTGTATCCTTTTGTCTTTAAGTAAATCATTTATTAGGGTGCTAGGCCTGCCAAAATGCTATTTCAATGACAAAGGGATCCACACTGTATGTAAAAAACTATGCACTGGATACAAAAAACTCTCAAAACAAATACAAACTTGTTTATGCTTTTGAAGATTACTGTAGTCAAGAAAATTGGAATTATAACCAAAAAAAAATGGTTTATCCAATTTTTACAATAATTCCTTTACCTTGTTCTATAACTATCAATTTTATATTGATATAGTCAAATGTAATCAATTCAAAATATCTTACTACCATAATCCACTTAAATTAAAATTTTATTAACAAATTAAAGCTTGTAGTCTAGGGGTTAAGTTGTCTTGATATTATCTATTACATTTATCTAAACTAAGGACTATCACACAAAAACTAAAACATAATCTCTTTAGAAATAGATAGTTATTAAATGTAACATGACAGTCATCTTATAAAATCATATGATCACCATGGAAATAGCATAAAGAGGTTTTAGAAGATTTAAAATGTTTGTATGTTTTGACTTACATTTACATGCTGTTGACCAGGAAGCAGTCTTTCTTTCAGGTGAAAACAGTCCATTCCCATATGCCTACAAAGCTAATAAATTTTTATCAAACCATGGAAGTTGAATAAAAATTTTATTTTAATTGTATTTTTTTATAAAATAACCAGTTTGATAAGCCTACCCAAAAACAGCATATGCACTGAGTGGATGTAGAAACCATGATATGAAAATCCTTAAAAATATATAATGACTTTTGACATATAAGTGTTAAAACTTTTTAAACAAAATAAAAATTTTTATGTGTTCCAGTAAATAAATGAGTCTGTGACTCAGGAAATGCAAATTTACTAAATACATAATAGCTTAGGTACATTAAACCTTAAATAACAAGTTTTGGGTGACAACTTCATGTCATATACTATTATTTATCTGACACTAGGAAAAATAAAATCGGTGAAGGCCAGAGATTTTTGTATATGCAAACTTTTGCTGTTATTGGTATATAAGTAGGTCAGAGAGCTCACAGATTGTGGCATAATGCCCTTTCCCACTAAGTAAACAAACACATGCACCCTCACACAAGTGCTCGTGCATGCACACACACGCATGTGCACACATACACACAGACAGCCAGACTGCGTTATAAAAAGAAAACCTGTGAAACAGAGTAAAAAAAATGTTGAGTTGTGGCATGCCATCTGTTGTGTGGAAGAGCCTCTTTCCATGAAAGATAGCATGTGACAGAGATTAATCTTTACTCGGAGCCAAGTGAGTGTTACCTCATTGGCCTAGGCTCAGTCTTATGTTATATGGTCCTGTGATTGTCAAACTTGGGAGCCAAAGTTGTGGTGCTTAACCCTGAACATATTTCTTTGTAAAAGCTATCAAGTCTTACATTCATCCCACCTGTTTTCTGCATTAGCAGATATAACTCTATGGCTTGAAAATTCAGTAAAGATACATTGTATCTTCCCAAGATGTGGCCGGTCATTCCTTCCTTCTTGTATAGATCGGATGATTGACTAGGAAGCAAAGGTCACACTTCACTGTATGGGAAGGACCCCACTGTACTCTTATTGAATGACTAGGTCATTTATGTTATGATGGCACTTATCTGGACCTAGTTTTTTAATACTTTAAGAAAAATGTTCTTCATAGATATCATTTTTCAAGCTTCTTTATATTTTCTAGTCATTCCATTGTTTTCTCAGACCACAACTTTCTGATATACTCATTTCTGAAATTCTGCTATGTCATGCCATTTGGGGGCTGTCATTCAGAAAGAGAATCTTTTTTAGCCTCTTGGCTTCTGACAGAGGAACAGATGGCTAGAGTCAGGGAAAAAAAACAATGGAATAAAGGAGATGCAAGAGTAGACAAAAATGTTAACTACATGTTGAAAGCCTGGCCCTTTAAGGAGCCTGCTGTCATGTCCAAGACGGGCTACACCCCCAGCTGTGCATCATTCGGGTAAAAATCCCAAATTTAAACGATTGTAGCTGACCATGAAGATGTTCAGTTTTAAATAAGCATTCGCTTAATATTCTGCACTTTTCTGCTGTTATTCATGCCATTCTCTCCTCAAGCTTCATGAATTTCTTGAATCCAATAAAACTGGGAAAATTGAAATTTATGCTAGTGAGTAATATAAAATAGATTTGAAAAGCCTTCAATTACTTTTATTTCTAGAGAGAAAGAGGCAGTTGATAAAAGATTTAGAGAAATATAATGACTCCTACCTATATGTTCCTCATATTAAATAAAATCAATTTGCATAGTTCTCAACCTAAAACATAGAAAACATAGCCATTAATTCTAGTTGGTCTCTACATTTATAGAATGAGTCTATTGAAGTTGGAGTGAAACAAATTTGGATAAAATTTTGTTATTTATTGTAACTACTAGAAAAGGCAGAAGCTGAGAGTATTATAAGGTACAGGGGGGAAATCACAGAAGGAGATGTTAAGCTTTTAAAGAGCTGCAAAGTCAGAGAAGGACAGTGATCTTGACCCCATTGCATACAACAGGAAGCTCCAGGTGGGCCATGTAAAACCACAGGTGATTAACTGGCATGGCTTTTCAACTCCTGGGATCTGCAGATGTGTCGACCAGGCTTTTTTTCCTACTTAAAATGATGTACTGAAAATTGTATATCTAGAAATTTAACCATTAGCAGTTTTATCTTGTATAGTCTTCTAAAACATCAAACTTTAATAAACCAAATCTTGTGAATGAGTTCATCTCATTCTATTTGCAATAAGGATATACTTGTGAAATATGAATGAATAGTCCCCCATACTATCTATTGACATGATCATTTAAACCTATGATTTTCCTCTGAATAGTAACATGTAAGGCTATAATTCTGTTAAAACAAGTTTTCAATGAAACAAAAATAATAACAATAGTAGCAGTCTTGCATTCTTGGCTTTGATGTAAAACTTATTAACCAGGTGTAAAATAGAGAGTTTGGTAGAATATTTTATTAAGAAAATCAAGTTCTCCCTCCCCCGCTAATTTGCCTAAGTAAATACCTCTCTTTGTCTCCACCCTAAATTCTGACCCCTTTTGCTGGAGGAAAAGAGCCCAAGTTAAACGCAGCACAGGGTCTCTAAAAGCATTTATTTTGTCCATACAGCTATAACAAGTTAGATCCAAAAGTGCAGGGACACTCAACATATGGATACAATTAGTAATTTGAGAGTGATATAACATGTTATGAATTTCCAACCTGGTACTCTGAGAAATGTTCACTTCTAAAGTTTCTGACAAACAGACTTGGCTGACTGGTACTTTAGGGGCAGAGCAACTATGCTTCCATTGGCTTTGGAAAAGTCCTAAATCATGACAGTCATAGAAACACAGAATATTCACAGGGGTCTTGCATTCAGGCCTTAGGGAGAATTCTAAATTGCCAGTTTAAGTGTGAAATATCTGAGAAAATAAGGAGTTTTCTAATAGTGTTTTATGATGCCCACTGGCAGAGGAGGGCTTAGAATAAATTCAGAGACCAAGATAAATTATAGAAAGTAAAAATATTATATGATAGTTTAATCCCAAAGTATTTTTATATAGATGCTTATGTTAAATGACTCTTTATTTATTTTATTTTAATCTCTTAGAGGAGATTATTTCCTCAGGAAATATCAAAAAGCAATACCAAAGGGCCAGTTAAGAAAATAGCCTCATCCTTAAAGCAGGCTGGAAATCTTTCTCTTCCTGTTTAGGTATGCATTTAGCACCATGCATTTAAGGTTTATTTTTTTAGATACGTTATTTAATCAAAGACTTATAGACAAGGAAATAATATATTATGAAGAGTAAATATGTTTCTAGGTACACTGGAAAACCAGAGGTCTAATTACTTTCTCAGAATAAAAATAAGAATGACTGTAGAGAGAGTTCAGGAAAATCAACAAAAAATGCAATTTTGTTTATAAAATATTTTATAAATTTAATGTCCAATTTCCACAAACAAAAATAGAGCTATGTAGAGCTAGGATATGTATGGGAAATTTATCAATGGAAGGTCCTCCAGTAGAATGATACATTGAAAATAATATAAAATGAGTTTTAATATTGCTTTTATATGTTGCTTCCCTATCCATAAGACAAATACATATGTATTATTATTTGTTGCTTAACCTTTATTGTATTATTTTTTCCATTACCATTTAATCCTCTTATATCCCCCTCTGGTATAACCACACTGTTGTCAATGTCCGTGAGTCCTTTTTCCTTTTTGCTCAATTCCTCCAACCTGTAACCTCCCCCACCCCTAGCTCTCATCCTGCTCTCTGTCCATGACTATGTCTTCCTTTTCCTTATCAGTTCAGTTTGTTCATTAGATTCCACATAAGAGTGAAATCATATGGTGTTTATCTTTCTTTGACTGGCTTATTTCAACTACCATAATGTTCACCATGTCCATCCATACTCTTACAAAGGGTACAATTTTCTCCTTTTTTTTTTTTTGGCTGAGTAGTATTCCATTGTGTAAATGTCCCATAGTAGTTTTATCCACAAATCTACTGATGGACACCTGGGCTGCTTCCAGACTTTGGTGATTGTAAATAATGCTGCAATGAACATAGGGGTGCTTATGTTCTTGTGAATTAGTGTTTTGGGTTCTTTTGGATATATTCCCAGAACTGGGGTCACTGGATCAAAAGGCAGATCCATTTTTAATTTTTTGAGGTATCTCCATACTGCTTTCCACAGTGGCTGCACTAGTCTGCATTCCCACTGACAGTGCAAAAAGGTTGCTCTTTCTCCACATCCTCACCAATATGTTTGTTGATTTATTGATGATAGCCATTCTGACACGTTTGAGATGGTATCTCATTGTAGTTTTAATTTGCATTTCTCTGATTAGTGACATTGAGCAACTTTTTACATATCTATTGTCCATCTGTATGTCCTCTTTGGAGAAGTATCTATTCTGGTCCTTTGCCTATTTTTATTTTTTTTTGGTGTTGAGTTTTATAAGTTCTTTATAAATTTTGGGTATTAATTAACCCCTTATCAAATATATTGGAAAATACGTGCCCCCATTCAATGGGTTGTTTTTTCATTTTGCTGATGATTCCCTATGCTGTGCAAAAACTTTTCAGTTTAATATAGTCCATTTGTTTGTTTATTTTTTGTTTCCCTTGCCTGGGGAAATATAACTGATAAAATATTGCTATGAGCAATGTCTGAGATTTTGCTGTCTATGTTTTCTTCTTTGATTTTTAAGGTTTTGGGTGTAACATTTAAGTCTTTGACCCATTTTTAATTTATTATTGTGCATGGTGTATGAAGGTGGCCTAATTTCATTCTTCTGTTGGTATCTGTCCAATTTTTTTAACACCATTTATTGGATAAACTAATCCCATAAACTTTAGCCCATTGTATGTGTTTGCTTTCTCTGTCAAATGTTAATTGACTGTAAAGGTGTGGGTTTATTTCTGGGCTCTCTGTTCTGTTCCATTGATCTATGTGTCTGTTTTTATGCTAGTACCAAGACGTTTTGATTACTAGAATAGTTTGATATTAGGCAGCATGATTCCTCCAACTTTGTTCTTCTTTCTCAGGATCAGTGTTGCTATGCAAGGCCTTTTTGTGATTCCATATACATTTTTGAAATACTTGTTTTAGTTCTGTGAAATACATCATTGGAATCTTTATAGGAATTGTGTCTAATCTATAGATTTCTTTGTGTAATATGGACATTTTAATGATGTTAATTCATCCTATCCATGAACACAGTATGTGCTTCCACTTATCTGTATCTTCTTTGATTTCTTTCTTCAGTTTCTTATAATTTCTGATGTATAGGTCTTTTACATCCTTGGTTAGCTTTATTCCTAGGTATTTTATTCTTTTTGAAACAATTGTGAATTGAATAGTTTTCTTAATTTCTCTTTCTGTCAGTCATTGGCATCTAAAGATGCGACTAGTTTCTGGATATTAATTTTGTATCCTGCTACTTTGCTGAATTCATTTTAGCTGTTCTAGTAGTTTCTTGGTGGAATCTTTGGGGTTCTTTATATAGTAGTCTCATGTCATCTGCAAATAAAGACAGTTTTATTTCTTCCTTTCCAATTCCGATGCCTTTTATTTCTGCTTCTTGTCTGATTGTTGTGCCTATCACTTCCAGTATTACGTTGAATAAGAAAGGTGAAAGAAAACATCCCTGTCTTATTCCCAATCTTAGATAGAACACTTATGGTTTTGCCCATTGAGTATGATGCTGGTAGTGGGTTTGTAACATATGGCCTATTAAGTTTAGGTATGTTCCCTTTATTTCCAGTTTGCTGAGAGTTTTTAACATAAATTGGTGCTGGATTTTATGAAAAGATTTTTCTGCATCTATTGATATGATTGTGTGGTTTTTATCCTTCAATTTGTTTATGTGGTGAATCACCTTTATTAATTTGCAAATGTTGTACCAACCTTGCATTCCCATGATAAATCCCACTTGATCGTAATGTATGATCTTTTTGACACATTGCCATATTCCATTTCTTAATATTTTGTTGAGGATTTCAGCGTCTATGTTCATCTGGGATATTGGCTGATAATTTTCTTTGCTTGTAGTGTCTTTATCTGGTTTTAGAATTAGGATAATGCTGTTCTTGTAAAAATGAGTTCAGAAGCCCTCCCTCTTCTTTAATTTTATGAAATAATTTGAGAAGGAGAGTTAGTTCTTCTCAGAATGTTTAGTAAAATTCACCTGTGTAACCATCTGGTACAGGGCCTTTGTTGGGATTTTTTTAAAGAGTTTATTTATTTATTTTTAGAGAGAGGAGAGAGGAGGGAAAAAGAGAGGGAGAGAAACCTTAATGTGTAGTTGCCTCTCATGTGCTCCCTACTGGGGCCCACAATTCAGGCATTTGCCCTGCCTGGGAATTACACTGGAGACCCTTTGCTTCACAGGCTGGTGCTCAGTCCCCTGAGCCACACCAGCCAGGGTGTTATTTGTTATTTTAATTACCAGAGGGTTCCCACACATATGAATCAATCTTGTTACAATATTTCTGAGAATGATACCAAATTTCTGGACCTAACTTTGGAAATGGATATATTAAATGGAGAATCATTGAGAGCAAGAGGTTTTAAAGCTAATTAAAACCTCTTGGGCCACTGGTATGAGCATTAACATCATTTAAATCATGATTGAACTTTTGGTAATAATAAATATGTTGCCAAAATCTCTGACGAGTATGTGGTTGAGAAGTGAAGAGTACACGATGATATAACTGCTATGAAGACAGAAGAGAATGGTATAGTGGGAGAGTAAACTTTGAAGAAAAATCTACATGTAATTGAATGAGTGATGACAAGGAAATGGTAATAGAAAAAAAGATCATTATAAAATGTTATGAAGTTTTTCCCCTCCTATGTGGAGGGGAAAAACTTAGAAGCTTCCACTTCCGAGAATTTCAGCTAAGGCAATGTCTTTGTTAGAGATAAGAAGATATTTGAGAATATAAAAATAATTAATTTGCTCCCAGCTCCATATCCAGTTATACCTGTAAGAAAATTGTCCTCTCATACCTAAGATTTGTTGTCTCACTCAGGATTCCTGGACTCACTCACTATCCTGTCACTTTAGTTGACAATTTAGTTCTGGATGTGCAGCTTCAAGAACTTACATTAAGTAACTGTGTTCAGAGATTTTTTAGATATTTGTATGTTGATGTAATTCATAAAGTATTTTAATTTAACAGTAAGAATTTTTTGTTGTTCATTTTTGTTTTTTTCTATTCTGAATCTTCTTTGTTTCCATTTTATGTTTGATTACTGAGAGCCTTCCGATCCCCTATTAGTTTTCTTTCTGAAGACAGCAAGATATCCCTTGAAAAATGTGTTTGGTCAAGTCATCTGGAATAATATCTGTCATCAGAATTCTTTATAATCTGCCCCTTCCACATGTCTATAAGCAGAATATATGCATAAAAGAAGTCTGTTCTACCAGCTCAGACAGCCTGGGTAGCCCAGCTGTTGTTTCATTCCAGCTCATGCTGCTCAATGTCCTTAGCACTTCTGTGCCCTTGACTTTATGACTGCAGTGGCCTCTTTTCTAATCCTGTCTCCGAAACAGAATATCTACTTTCTTTATAAAGATTTAAAATAAGACTGCTAATAAGAAAAATCCTGGAAATAACCTGCACAACAATTTTTAACTATTGGTCAGATCTTTTTTTTCATTATTGGAGCCATGCAGATGTTTGAAAAATGAATCTATCTTAAAGGTCATTGAGTACTGTGAAATAATGAATATTAAAAATCATATACAAATTAGCAGAAGATTTTTAAAGCTTTAAGTGAATACTCATTTCATGTGTAGAAATGCAACATAATTTCCATGAAAAAGGAAAATAGATCAATTCAACAGGGTTTAGGAGGAAAAAAAAAGATTTTATTGGTTGGTAGATTTTTTTTTAATGTAGAAAAAACAGAAATAGAAAAAGGGAAATTGTGTAACTCAGGCACATAAAGTGAATCAGTGGTAATAGACTATGGTTTTCTGATTCTTAATGTATCAATACGTAAGTTTATAAAGTTTATATTAACAGATGAGGTTGAGTATCAGTGCATAAGCCTAAGAACATAATTTTTCTAATCATTTTTTTAATGTTTCCTAGACTTGTCAGACCATTGATTCCAGTCCATTACTAGGATAAAAGTGGCTTATTTTTTTCTCTTTTAAAAAATTTATATTGAATTTATTGGTGTGACATGGGTTAATAAAGTTATATAGGTTTCAAGTGTACAGTTCTATAACACATCATCTGTATACTGTATTCACCACTCCAAGTCAACTCTTGTTCCACCATCATTTGTCCTCTCTATGCCCTTTTCTATCTCCCTCACCCCTTTTCCCTCTGGTGATCACCATGCTGTTGTCTGTGTCTGTGAGTTTTTATTTTGCTTCATCCTTTCACTTCTCTCAGTCCTCAAAGCTCCCACCCCTCTTATAGCTGTCAGTTTGTTCTCTGTATCTATGAGTCTGTTTCTATTTTGTACTTTATTTTCCAAATATGAGTGAAATAATAGATAAATTTTGGGCAGTGTGAAGGCTCTGATCACTCCAGGTGTAATATCCTTAAAAGGAAGAATGTTAAGGAGGGTCAGGGATCAACAAAAATTTTGAGGAATAGTTAACTGAAGTATAAATGTCTAAGCCTGTATTCTACCTCTATTTCTGCTGTTTTGCTTAATTTCATCTGTATGTAGTTTGACTGACATGTGATTGGGGATAAAAAAAACCAAAAACAAAACCGGAATTATCTTCTGGAGGGTGGGTCCCTTTTTGTACAGGCTTCTCATGCTAGGTGAGTGTTCTAGGAGCCCATCTGTATCAGTGTACCAGCTGGCAATGTTGTGAGAGGCTGTGTTCAGCTTAAGCAAAATTTTGTGAAGACTGTTTCAGTGCCCATTGCATGTTGGGTGATTAATGTGCACACCTGCCCCCCCTGTGCTGAGTGTTCAGCACTTTTTTTTATCAAAAACGTCATGACCTCCATGTCTTACCTTCCCTATCCACCTGATGTTATCCAGAGCAACTTTTATTTTTTGTTCGTTTACCCAGATGGAAAAAGTCCACAAAGGTAAACATTTTGCCAGTGTGGAAGAGCTGGAACAAAAAAGAGTATAAGTACTAAAAGGCATCAAAGTTAATGAGTTCAAAAACCATTTTGAGCAGTGTAAAAAATGTCTCAATAGGCACATTGCATGAAATGAAGACTGCAGGTGACTGAAGTTTAAGCATATAATAATAAATGCACAATTTTTTATAAATAAATTCCATTTTGGGGGAATCCCCCCTCATACATATATTCATTTAATACTATGAGTTAATTTACTTCCTGCATTTTAATGATTAGAAAACTGAAATCTAAAATTCAGACTAAACATTAATTTTCAGGGATTTTAATATGAATCTCTCTTATACCAGAGCCTATACTGTTGCCATTATATCCTGCTATACCTAAAGTGCACCTTTAAAAGAAAAACACCTCTTCATTGATACTAATTGGTCTAGTTATAAAGTCATTTCTTACTTGTTATGTTTAAATTGCACTTAAACAAATTCTGATTACCTTTGATTTTGAAGATGGGTTTCTTGATCAGTCAGTAAGATCAAAAAGTATATTCAGCTCTGCAGGTTTCTACAAGTGACTATGGTCAAATTACTTAAATTCTTGGAACCTCAGTTCATGTATCTGAAAATAGAGACTAAGCAAGTGTTTTGCACACACACACATAACCTCAGGTCTGAAGTAAACAATAATTACTTTATTTGCTTAATCTTATCTAAATTTATTTTGCTGAGTATGTTCATGCACACATATTCATAAGTGTTTAGAAAAATGATTACTCATAATGTTAGTAATAACTTCACACTCTTGAGAAACATTCTAAATTAAAGGCTTGTAATAGGATAAAAAGAAGTTCTTCTCCAGATGGCTGTTCTCTCAGGGAGCAAAGACCTGTCTACAAAATTAGCAAGGCTGACAATTTGTCTTTTCTTTGACCTCAGTTAATATACTCTGGCTCCAACCTACTTTAAAAGATAAAAAGTCTTCCAATATTTCTCTTGCATTACTCTTCAATCTACAGAGTCTATTCATACTAAATTAGTTTCTTTAATTTAATGGTAAGAATAAGTCAGCTTATTTGCTCATCCCCTTTTTACTGCTACAACTTCAATAGCTTTAAGCTCTTGAAACATACAAAACTCAATACACACTTCTCCTGATTGTCATCTCCTGTGGCATTAGGCACAGAGATACCTTGAAACTTCTGCTTGTTGGCCAGAATTCTTAGACATAGAGTAGTATAATATGTTAATACCTTTCACTTTCACGAAGATCACTTTTGGGCTTATAATTATATAGAGAATTGTAACCATGGTTCCCTTCATACCAACATGTATTACATAAAAAATATTTTCACACATTCATAAGTAACTATTATGTGGGGAATTTGTAAACATTTTTCTTAAAATCACTTTTAAATATAGAAAAAGTACAAAAAATATAAATCAAAGAGATGTCCATCCATCATTTATAATTCATACTGGGTTAACTTGTCTGCTGATATCTTTATACTTATAAATAAAATATTAAATAAATTTAAAGTCTGTTTTGACACTTATCCAGAGACCATGCTCAAATTTATCTACAAACCTCAGATAAACAGGGTAATATTTACTTTACATATATAAATATTATAATAATATATTTTTAAATTTTTCATAAATGCTATTTTATTTTTCATGTATAATTCAACAACTGCTTTTCAATAAATTTTGTTTTAATAAGATGTTCCCCCCAAAAAACTCAAAAAGCAAAATTATCTTCTGGAGGGTGGGCCCATTGTAGTATTGGCTTTTCCCACTAGGTGACTGTTCTAGAAACCTGTCTGTATCAGTGTACCAGCTAGCATTGTTGTGAGAGGCTGTGATCAGCTACAGTTAATTTTTTTTGAAGACTTTCAATGCATTTGCACATTTCATAACAGGTGATTTATGAGCGTACCTGCCCACACTGCACTCAGTGTTCAGCAGTTTTTGATAAAAGATAGCATGACCCCCATGCCCCACCCTGCCTATTCAATGGATCTGACCCCAAGCAACTTTTTTTGTTTCCCTGGATGAAAAAAGTCCTCAAAGGGAAACATTTTGCCCATGTGAAAGAGGTGAAACAAAAAATGACTGAAGCATTAAAAGGCATCAAATCGACAAGTTCAAAAACTGTTTTGAGGAATGGATAAACTGTCTCCATAGGTGTATTGCATCATACTGATAGTGCTTTGAAGGTGACCAAAGTTTAGACATGTAAGAATAACTACATAATTTCCATCAATAAATTCCTTTCTGGGGTCACCCCCCATATAATTTGTCTTAGGTTTTATTGTCAATATAGATTGTATTATATGAACAAATATAAATGTGAATGAAACAAATAGGAATATAACATTTCAGCTTTCCCTTCACTTAAGGAAATTTTAAAAATATATATTTATAAAAATTATCAGTAAATTATGCTTAATTGTTAACTTGCTGAAGTTTGGGGTTTCTTGGCTAAACGAGTACAATAAATATCTGTATTACTAGGTATTTCTTAAGGAATTAAAGTGGAAAGCACTTTATTATCTGGGTAAATTTCATTACAGTTTTAATGTAATGAATGCTGCAACACAATAATGGGTGAAAGAAGTGACAACAGATACTATGACCCATGCTTCCTCTACATTCTCCAGATGCAATGAGGAGAAACTTGAGAACAGTAGTTGATTTTATTTTAGGTTGTATTAATCTGGTTCACTGTTTCTTCTCAAATGATACCATAATACTTTGGGAAACTTCAGTTTTGATATATGTGACCAGATTATGCATATTGTAGTTTTGGACAGTTTCATATATCTGTGCTGTGCCCAGTTTTTCTCCCTGTATTGTGGGCATATTTGTACAGTGACCAATATTTCTGATTGGTTGAGAAACAAATACCAAATAATTAGAGGCATATAAAGTAATTATTCTTTGTCATTGTGATCATGATATACATTAAATAATTTTAAGTATTTATCAAAAATATTAAGTTGTAATACAAATAGTATATTTCAAAGCTTGTGTTATATTAACTTTTTTCTGGACATTTAAATACATTTCCTAATCTCACACTAGGGTTAAAGTGACAGGCTCTGACCAATGAGATTAGAAAAAGTGAGATTCTCAGGCTTCCTCACAAAGCCCAAAGCAAAATTGTCCATACCATGTTGTTTATAATGGCAGTTTCACAAGATAAAACTTGGGTAGTTAGTGAACACTTAGACAGTATCTTGGCCTTCATCTGATTTTGATGTGGTAGAGAAATAAGATTCATCTCCTGAAATAATGTCTCTCTCTGATGGCTAGTGATATTGAACATTTTTTTCATATGACTACGGGCCATCTGTATGTCCTCCTTGGAGAAGTGTCTATTCAGGTTCTTCGCCATTTTTTTAATTGGGTGGTTGTCTTCCTGTTGTATGAGTTCCTTATATATTTTGGAGAAATGGAGAAACTTTCAATGCCAGTAATCTTTGAATCTAAGTAACAACAGGCCTAACTGTATCACACAGTAGAATTATTTTATACTATTGATATGAATAACATAAGCCATATTTTCTTTCCTAAAATGGTCCTTAAACTAATATATAACAGAATTTGTTTGTGATTTGTCCTTTAGCTTTGTTCGCCAAAACAGTTGGAGAAACATAGAAATAATTTTAAATGATACATGAATTAAATTTCATTGGCTTTAACCAACTTTTTAACTTTACTCAAAAGCCTCATGGAACCCGATCCTTTCAGTGCTCAACTTGACACAGGCACCATGTACTAAGGCAAAGAGTTTGGTTACCCATTTATTATTTTTACAGTCCAATATTTCTGTCGAGTGCCTGACTTCCGTAGTGAGAGTCACTGCAGAGAACCATAAATCAGTGCCACCTACAGGAATATGACCCAAGAATACCAACCCAATTTGTTTCCTTTGTCGTTTTGTTTTGTTTTTCATTGACTCCTACAAAATATTATTTCTTTGATTTATTTAAAAGATAAATAAATCTTGCTTATTACTAGGTGTAATTCATGGGTTTTATTCATGACAAAAATGAAACCTGTGAAAGATAGTTAATAGGAACTGGAATTAGACAGATGATACTGTTAGGCTTATATTTTGCCACCATTACTAATCACAATAAAAAAGCCACAGAATAAGTTATTAGTTATTGACCTCCTAGAAAATGTCTAACAAAAAAGATGTCCATTAACCTGAAAAATAATTCCTTCTGCTATGTAAGGAACAATAACCTATCCATTTAGCAAAATTAAATATAAAAATAAATTACAAGGATAATTTATAGTAAAAAATAGCAATATATTTTGTTAAGCTATAAAATAACAAATTTGATTTTATGATGAATATTTTGTTTTTATTCGTCTCTAGTCAACTGAAGAAATAATGCTAATTTTGGAGATTATGAAGATCTTAAAAAGGCAAAATGGTTATTCAACATTCACATCTAATTTGACAAAAGTTAGACACAGTTGATACTGATATTTTATTAAAACTCTTAGAATACTTGATTCCTGGGAAAACATTTTCTCTTGGTTATCACCAACTTGAATCCATAGGATACTTCTATGTTTCCTTTCATTTTTGTTCACATGTCTCTGACCACTGAATTTTGGAATATCTAAAGGTTTAGTCCTGTGTATTCTTTATTCACACGTACCTCCCTGATGGTCTTAATGAGTTCCAGGATTCTAAATGTGTTCTATACATATTTTTGGTCAAAATGAAGATCTCCTTATGTTAGTAGATAAAATATAATTTTAATGGATTAAGACAAGAAGGTTTTAATAATTTTTTTAAAAAATCAAATCAGAAAAATCAATAAACTAGACTTTATCAAAATTAAAATTTATACTTTAAACCACAAGGAAAAGTAGTTCACAACATGGGAGAAAATACTTGAAAATTTCACATTTCATGAAATAGTAATGTTGAGAATGTATAAAAATCTCTTATAACAAAAACAATATAATGTCAACTAACCCAATTAAACAACCCCATTAAAAATGTCAAAATTTTGAAAAGACATTTCATATATAATTTAACACATGTAATTACTATAATCAAATAATAATGCCCAAAATGCATAAAAAGTTTCTCAACATCATTAGTCATTAGACAAATGCAATTTAAAATCACAATCATATATCATGTCAAATTCACTAAGAAATTTTAATAGAAAAGAAAGAAAATAGCAAGGTTTGACAATTGTATGGGAATTAAAACCTTCATATATTGCTGGTAGTGGTGTAAAATGGTTCAGTTGCTCTGGAAAACAGTTGGGCAGTTCCTCAAAAAGATAAACATAACATTATCATATAGCCCAGAAATTCTACTTCTACGTTTATACCTAGGAGAATCAAAAATAAAAGCTACACAAAAACTTGCATATGAATGTTTACTGCAGCAATATTCAAAATAGTCAAAATAGTGAAAACAACATCCATCAATTGGAGAATGGATATACAAATGTGGTATATTCATAACAGAATGTATTTCATCCAAAAAAAGAAACACATGTCTATGACAACATGAATACATCTTGAAAAGATTATGCTAAGTCAGATAATTCAAATATAAAAGGCAACATAGTGTATGATTTCATTACTATAAAATGTCCAGCACAGGCAAAACTAGAGACAGATAGTAGATTGATGGTAGACCAAGGCTGCAGGATGGGACTGGAATGGGCAGTGACTGCTGGTGGGTATCGGATCTCTACTTGGCTGAGAAAAATATTCTGGGGTAGATAGTAGTGATGATCCCACGATTTGGTGAATATACTGAACAGCACTGAATTGAAGCTTTAGAGAAGTGATTTGTACAGCATGAGAATTGCATCTCAATTAAAATACACATATAAATAAAAGAAACAACCAAATTCACCTGCTTGTCGTCCACTTGAATAAGAACACTTTATTTTTTTCCACAAAAATAAGTAAATATAAATAAATAATAACAACATAATACCTCTGCCAGTCTTGACAGCTGCAGGAAAGGAGGCGTTGGGCTGTGGTACAGGATGAGAGATGGTGAAGGGATTAAGCAAAGAACATTTATGCACAACCCATGGACACAGACAATAATAAACCAAAGATAAAATCATATCCTAAGAGTTTGATATAGTGAGAGAGATTTCTCACCAAGTCAGAAAAATCAGGGAAATGTTAATAGACAATATAGAATTTTCCACAGGCCTAGAAGAACAGGTTGAATGAAGAAAAACAGAACTTCCAAAATAGAAAGCAACACATGGATTTGCTTTTTTCTTAACTCTCTAATTTCTCTGAAAAACCTTGGTGTTACAAAAAATATCCTATATGTAAGTTTAAATATTGTTTCCAATATCAATATTTTTAAATGCTTTAGGAGCATAACTAAATGCATGAGAGAAATGCAACAGAGTATAGAATACAGAGCAAGCTCAGAACATATTATGTTATAATTTCTACACATGGTTACTACAAAAGCTATTTCCAAAAAACAATTAAATAAGAAAATCACTAATAAGAAAATATACTTGCAGAAAATTATTTAATACATGTTGTTAATTAGACAAATCAAGGGGCATTAGCTGGGCTGTTCAATCGAGCACTCTGTACGGCATATGTGATAAGAAAAGCATTTTAGTGCAATGATGAACTTAATTTATACTGCACTTTCAGAGCAATATTTCAATATTTAGAAAATGTTCATATTTTGGCTTAATAGATAATAATGGGAAGATTATAGTAGAGCCATAAATAAAGGGGAACATTCATTTGTATGTAATGATTACACTGTAATTTTGCCTAATATGAATGTTACTTGAGCTAAATTAAAGCTGGATTGGAGTTGATCATCTGATCTCATCAAAGCAAATGCGTATGATGAAACATTATTAAGGATGTCCTGAATAAAACAATTGAAGGTAATTGGTGGAATAGAAGTTGTGAGGTTTAAATAATTACTTATAATCAACAAGAAGGGTCATTCTCAAGATTATTCATAGGAAGGAATTATCAGGACAATCAAAACAAATTTTATATGACTATTTGCACCATGTTTTATTTACATATGAATTTTTTTTGGTCTCGATTTGCCTCAGCAAAACAATGTTAATTCTTATCAATAACAATGAAGGTATGGGGTAGTTCTAGGTTATCCAGTTTATAAGAATGCAAATGGGTATTGACATGTTGATGAACAATGAAGCTTTGACTGTGTAAGTATCATTGCAACAATCTCCTCTAGAGCCATCTGGAGCTGCTTTCAGACGTACCCCTGAGGACTCATCAGAGCCTCAAAGCAGTGATTTTTTTTTGTCCTGATCCAATTACTGTAATAGAATCTGCTGTTGTTTCTACACCAACAGTCTTTAAAAAGTTTTTCTTTAAAAGTTGTTTCCCAGGGATCAATGTGGGTACTGTTGGTGTTTAACTCCCCCCCTTAATTTTCACTGCAGAATGTGGAGGATATTGATGATGCAATGGAAAGAACGGTAATAAAGAAGCTACCTAATTATAATATTGTCAAATGTACATGTTTGTGAATATACAAGTATATGCGCATTGTGCATTATTTATCATACTCTTAGAGAAATATAAATTATATTAGAGATTTTTATTATTCAGGGTAACTCAGCTGGTTCCTTGAGAAACTTATGGTCCAATTGATACTTGTGAAATCCTATAAAATATTAGTAATGCTATGATCATTTTTAAATGACTGGATAAGAAAGACAGTAAGGCAAATCATTCAAATAAAATAAAATTGAAAAGATTAGGCAGATACAACTGCCCTCCATGGAAAGCAATACTGTAATCTTACAGGTGTAATATTAATTTGTAATCATAGATTTTTTAAAGCTTATATTTCAAAATGAGTTGGTAAGATTTTTAAGTAAAATCAGTTTTAAGATATTCAACAGTACTTCCGAGAGGCACTAAACATACTGGCTGTCAAGGTAACAAACTGTGAAGAAATCAACATATCATTGCCTAATTGTAGTCCTGAAAAGTCATTTTTTCTCCCAGCTATTACATGAGGGATTGACAACTCTTAAAATGATTCTGACAAGTGACGTGGTCACCAGCAAGCAGTGTCTGCGGCATTGTGGCTGAGATGAGACAAATTCACACAGACTACCGGGTCCTGTGGAGGAAAAGGGATGGCACGCCACTCTCTCAAGGGGAGAGTGCTTCGGAGCACCTCCGCCACTTTTTCAAGGGGAGAGCGCCCCAACCTTTGCCTTGACAGGCTTTTATTGGCTTAATTTGCACAGGAATACAGGGTGTACATGGAAAGCTCATTAATCATTGTCAGGCAGTAATAATCAAATAGATAACATTCAAAGAACTCTAAGGGCTTATTTAGAGTCAGGGTCAGATAGCTAAAGGACCATAAAACTTCGGGGAAACAAACTCATTTCATGCTTGGACCATTATCATTTAAATTGAGGGTATTAGCAAAGCAGGTTTCACAGGATTTTATGCATTCTTTCTTAGGCCTGATCGCCCAGGGGAGCCCACCCTTTCCAGCACAGGGCTGCACTTACCTGCAATATTGTTTCAGGTTTAGGTTGAGCAGGGGAAATAAGGCAGTCAAGAGATTGGGAGATTCCTTGCAGATAGAATGAGGACTCAGGCCATGTCAAAGCCGAGGGGCAAGGGTCCATCACCCCCTTTATCTTTAGCCCCCCAAGTCCTTCCCTGAGGGCCCCCTCATGGCTGTGCCTGTCTTAGGTCATCCCTCCCTTGAGGAATCTTACCTATCATTGGCTAACTGGTCATGCACTGGTGGCCAGGCAGGGTGAAGTAAAATAGGCAGAGGTGGTGTTCCTGCCAGGTAGATAAGCTTTGTCTCCTTAGTGGCTCTGGGTCTCAAGGTCTCTCACTCAGCCTTAGCCATGGGGGGGTTACAGTCTCTGAAACCAGGCAGGGCGGTTTCCGACAGACAACAACAGGCTACTGAAATTAGACTCTCCAAGATTATCTAATTCAAAATATCTTGCATGAAAAAAATTATTTATCAAGTTTTATACATAAGTGGAAAACAGTTTAAACACAAAAAGAAATAAAAGATAACTCCTAAATGAAGACATTGAAGCAGGGTGCAGCCAAGAGGAGGGCCCCAAGAAGGGATTTGTAATGGGGTGCAGGACTCGGGGTGTCCAGGAAATATTAGAAAAATGTATATAGGATGTCCTCACCCCTACAGGCCTGAGCCAGGGGGGATGGGACACATGGAACAGGGCCATTCAGAGGCTGTTTTGGGTAGCAAGAGCTTTGCAGCTAACCCCTGTCATGGTCATTTAACATATCTATAACCTTTAATGGGTTTCATGGATATGTTAAATAGCTGTGGCCCTGCCTTGAGCCAGGGAGATGGGAGTGACTTCCACCCAAGATGGGACTGGGAGGCAACTCCCCCTGGTTACAGGGCCTGCGTGAGAGCTTGGAGATGATTGGCTCCAAGCCATGGGGCCACACCTGCCCAGACTTACTATGGCAGCCCAGTAAAGCTGGAAGAATACGGGGATGCTGGCAGGTGTAGCTGACTGGAGGAGGAGTTGGAAACGGGGCTGCAAAGGAAGATGGGAACTGGGATTTAAACCTAGCCCGGCAGCCATAGGGAAGAAGAGACCATGCGGCTCTGAAGGGAAGGAGAGACCATGTGGCTCTGAAGGGAGGAGAGACCATGCGGCTCTGAAGTAAAGAAGAGACCACGCGGCTCCATAGTAGTAGAGGAGGGCCACAAGGTTTTGGGGGAGAAGGAGGAGACCACGCGGCTCCAAAGTAAATGGGGAAAAGGACCACGCGGTTCTGAAGGAGAGTAAAGAGGACCACGAGGTTTTGGAGTGCTTCTTTTTGCCATACGGCTTAGGCAGCAGGAGAGACTTTGCCGGGAAGAAAAGGGGAGAAAGGACTCTTGCTGGTGGGCCATGAGAAGGTGCCACATGGCTTTGGATTAACTGGAGATTGCAGCAGCCACACAGCGGATGGTGCCGGGAGCCTGAATCACGGACTTCTACTTCTTTTCCTGAGACACGGTACCCCAGACTGGGCACAGGGAGAGGGAAGGACTGTGCATCTGTGGGTATTCTAGAGGACTTTAGTATCTTATTGAAGACATTAGGTCATTATTCTAAGTTTGTGTGACTTTTAAATAAACAATTCCTTTCCTTTTCACCAGTCTCTGGCATTGAGAGACGTCTTTCCTCTGGCGGCGGGCATTGCGAACCTAGCAGGTGGGCGTGGGGGAAGGAACGTCCAGAGACAGAAAGGGGGAATCCTTTCTGTAATAATTTATCGTGAACCACCCCCGCCTCTTGCTCTGTAACAACATTAGAAGCTGTTTGAAGAAAGCTTGGAATACAAATATCTTAGACTTCTTAGACTATATCAATACCATCTGGAATGAAAGTTTGTTTGTTTGTTTGCTTTTTTCAAAGGGAAAATATTTGAAAAACAAAAGCAAACAGAGAGAATGAGAAAGGGAAGCAAATGCTTTTCTTGTAAAAAAATTAATGTAAAGAATGCCATTTTTAAAATTAGCAACAGCATCCAAACAACAAAATATATACAAGGCATTTGCATTGAGTGATCCAAAAGGATTTTAATTAAAGTGCTAAAGTAATATTTAGTGACACAATTAATAATTTCTAAATAAACAGTTATTGGACTCATAGTTTAAAAATATTTTATAGGTCTGATATTTTAAAATATTTTAAAATACCTTTAAAATACTTTGTATATAGTATTTCCTTTTTCTTTTGCATATCCTTTTCCTTTGTAATCATATACAAAACAACATGTTGAAAGAAAGTGTAAGTCTGAACACTAACTTTGATTATAATACATTATTTTACTACGACACCATTTATGCAAGATTTATGACACATTAGTGATTACTGTCTGTTAACTTCAGATGGTTACATAATGCATACCTATACTTCTTATCCAGTAACTTGCAGAATACTCAATACCCAGGGAAGGGAATTAACAATAAAACATGAAATAAAATTGTAACAAATATCATTTGTCCATATACATGTTAATACTATATTAACATACAGATTTGTTTGTGTCTGGTTTTGAGACATTTTCATATACAGAAAATATGATATGGAGAGAAGACTGAGAGACATAAAAATAAGTTATAAGTTATATTAGATGTGTTTCTAATCTTTTAAAATTAATAACAGAGTACTTTACTATGTATTTAAATATATTATTTATCATTTAGTTTACTTCCATTTTTCCATTAATACTCAGAAATTACTTTTCTAAGATAAATTAAAATGTAAAATTAAAACATAAAGTATTTGAACTCTAATCTAAAGCAGAGGAAATACAATTTTTTTAAGGTGCCGGCCAGTGGCGTCATGGATAACACATCTGCCTACAGATCAAAAGATTCTAGGAAATACAATTTAAAAAAATGGTATAATAAAGTACTTTTAACTGGAAAAAAATAGGTTTTTCATGAAGAAATGTCCTATTAATAGTGATTTAATAGGGATTACTATGCTGAGGAAGTAA
Organism: Desmodus rotundus; assembly: GCF_022682495.2. Taxonomy (NCBI): domain Eukaryota; kingdom Metazoa; phylum Chordata; class Mammalia; order Chiroptera; family Phyllostomidae; genus Desmodus; species Desmodus rotundus. The sequence continues at coordinate 68,067,701 of NC_071388.1, read as the reverse complement.
TAAGAAAAAATTTACATGGCTAAGAAAGACCAAATTAGCAAGGCAATGAAAGAAGGAGACAGTTATATTAGACTATTTAGGATAGTATCCATACAAATGTACAGATGTCTGTCCACAAGGTATCCAGCCAAGCAATACTAAAAATAGAGACATTTACTGAAGATACAAGATACAAGAAACATTGTGCATAGGACAATGACACCTCAATCCCCTTCAGAGTAGGCACCTTTAGACCTCACACAGTTCTCCCAATCGCCATTAGCTGCCCCATCATATTTTCTTGAATCTCATTAATGGCCTGAAATCTCTTCCCTTTCAAAGGTGATTTTAGTTTTGGAAAAAGCTTGATGTTACAGGATACCAAATGTGGGTTTTAGCAGGGCTGGGTCACCTGGGTGATTTGATGTTTTGCCAAAAAACTCTTCATGAGATGGAATGCATGAGTGGGTGTGTTGTTGTGATGAAGCTGACAATGACCAGTTGTTCATAGTTGAGTACTTCTGAATCACCCAAACAATTTTTGTGGAGGAATGTTCAAGTTTAATGCAAAATTTGATGTGGGTTCATTGCTCTCCTTGCTCAGCCATTTTGAATGCCGGCCACACAGTACACATGCTCACTCAACAGCATCTACTGCCCCCACTGACTAGTACAGTGAAGTCATTATTATTCACATGTGCACATTCCAGTCCACTCTCCTTGGCTGCCAGGCTACATCATGTCATGCAAACTGTTCCCGTTATATTAAAAATGGCTGGACGTTTTCCGGACAGACCTTGTATGTTATATAAAGGATGTTGCTCTGGCTTTACGAGGACTGAATGGGAGTGGTGAATCAGAAAACTAGAGGGAAAGCAACCATTTTGAAGGTATTGGTTTTCTGGAGATGAAGATAAAGGAATAGACTTTTGACAGTGAGTGCAAAGAGTCACCTTGTAACATTGTAACCACAAATTGAACACTACCTATACACAAACACACAGAACTATTCCAGTGACAAAAATTTCATGAATAAGCAGTCTTCACTAGTAGAAAAATATAGAGACATCTGTTAAGTGTCCACTCTGCAAGACAATTACACTGGTCAACCAGGTACTGCATGATTGAAACATCTCCCTTCTACTCAGCGTACCCGAACACTGAGGGAGAAGGGAAAATCATAAATTCTATTATAACCATGGGCATCCAAACAAATAATAGCAAAACATAACAATGAACAGCCAGTCTGCAGGGAATTTTGAAGCTGAAATGCTCCTGTGCAGAGAGAAGCAGACCTGAAGGAAACTGAAGAGGCTGAATGGTGCCAACATCGTTCCTGCCCCTTTTTTGTCCCTTCAAGGTCTAACAAAATTTCACCTCTTTTGTAAGTTAGTTCCTGATGTAACCTTTGATAAAAGTTTAATCTCAGCCTGAGGTTATTTGAAGTGGGATTATGAAAATGTCCAACCAAAAAAACCTCAACTCAAACACTCGATTAGTGCAGAGATGTGTCTGGGCTACCCTAATATGAGCATAAAGAAGAATTTATCCTAAATGCAGAGTATAGAATAATAAATTCATTGTTCCTAAGTCCATCTAATTAGCCAGAAAGGCGAAGTAGAATTAAAATTTAAAGATACAGACAGCCAATAGAGTTTACAGTGATGGTGAGAATAGTAATTCATAAACAGAACAAGCGGATTCTTCTACTACTACAATGATACCTGATATTTGAACTGAAAGCAAGGGTTGCTCAAAATCTGTCTTACTCATATTTTTACTAGTGTTGTTTGAATGACAGTAAGTAGTGACAAATGTTGTTTCTTAGCATGAAGTACAATTCTGCATGTGTGAGTGATTTCAGTAACTCAGATCCTCTGGGGAGTCTTTGCATATTTAAGATCGACTCCTGGAGGCATGCTATGACTGGAGTAGCTAATAGTGAGCTATTAGATGCTGTGCAACAAGTTCCATTTGAGAGTTTTGCACAAAGAGATAATTTAATTCTAACAAAATTCTATAAGTCATTTATTATTTTTAATCAACTTCAGGTGAAGAAGACACTGAGGCACAGATAAGTTGCTGAGGTAAAAACAGTTAGCAAATCACTCATTCTGAGTTCAAACTTAGGTCCCTTGCCTCCCGGACAATTATGTTAAGCTGTACACCCTCCTTGATATAGAATATGGTGTGACAGAAAGATCACTGAGCCTGAAGTTAGAATACCTTATTTCTGTTTTTAATTGTGCTAATTACTGTTGCTTGATTCTTAACAGATCACTTAATCATTTTGCTTCAATTTTCTTTATCTGTGCATTAGGAACAAGACTTGGTCTCATGAGGATCCAAATGTGATGCCACAAGTGTGAACAGTTTTAGTGAAAAACAAAGTTTTTGGATCATCCTAAGTAATGCCACAGTGTTTGAAAAAATGATCTTAATAAATATTTGTTAATCAATTATTAAAATTGTGTTGAAGCAGAGAAAATATTATATGGTATTAGCCCAGCAGACAGGAAAAATGTCAGGCAACTAACAGAAAGAGAGAAAAGTAGAAAAGTCAGTTTTTGGAAAAAAAAATGAAGACCTATTATGTTGGACAATTTAAAAATATTTTTAAAGGCTTTATTCATTTCTTTTTAGAGAGGGGAAGGGAGGGAGAAGACAGGAAGAGAAACATCAATGTGTGGTTGCCTCTCACACGACCCCTACTGGGGTCCTGGCCCATAACCCAGGCATGTGCCCTGAACTGGGAATCGAACTGGCGACCCTTTGGTTTGCGGGCAGGCACTCAATCCACTGAGCCACTCCAGCCAGGGCAGGTTGGGCAATTTTAAATATAGGGGCACAGAGAGGGAATGTAAAGGGATTTCAGATGTTGGCAAAATATGACTGAGGATACTCGGAGAGGTTGAAATTGGAGATGGATTTTAAGATGTCAGCATATAATGAACATAAAAAAAGACTCTATGGAACATAATCTTATAGGTTAATCTGATCATAAATTCCTAACTAGATGGGTCCTTGTGGGTAGTCACACCCCAGGAACATAACATTTTAGTGAAAGGTTTTATCTTTGCTTTAATCAAGCCCTGTCCATTATTTTTGTGCATCTGTGTTAACATGCCTTTTAAATAAGCTGCAGCCACCCTCCAGAGAGCACAAACTATCCTCTAACCCTACCCCTGATTTGTTTTCTCCCCCTTCACATAAACTCCCTAACTTTCCCTCCTTAAATTCAAATGCATGAAAGAAACTGCAAGACTGTTACTGTCTGGGACAATTCAGATCTTCCTCCCCAGCACATGTCCTCGTTTGGGCTCGAATAATCTCTTACAAAAATTCTTTACAGGTTTGGATGTTTTTTACATTGACGATATTTAGAGTATATTTACCAAAACCTGCGTTTATTTTCTACTCCTATAGAACAAATTGCCACAAATTGTATGGTCTTAAAAATAAAGTATTTATTATCTCAAAGTTTCCCCAGATCAGGATTCTGCGTATGAGTTAGTCGGGTCCTGTTCTCAGGATATTACCAGGCTAAAGGTATTTGGGTCCTCTTCCAAATCCAGTGGTTGTTGGCAGAATTTTATTCATTAAACTCATAAAACTGGGATCTCAGCAACTAGATGTCACCCTGTCCTATGACCTTCTTTACAATACGGCATTTTGATTCTTCACTGCCAACAGCAGAGCTCTGCTGCTGCTTTTTGTCCCTGGTAAGGCTCTATCTGATTAAATCAGGGTTATCTAGCATTATTTCTGTTTTGATTGACACAAAGCCAACTGATTAAGGAATTTAATGTCATCTGAAAATATTTGTTTACAATATAATGTGACATAATCACTGGAGTGCTATCCCCTCACATTCACAGGTTCCCCATTCACGTAAGAGGAAGGGTTAATATGAGAATGTCGGGGATCTTGGAATTTGGTCTATAACAGGAGAGATAAAATAGTCCTTTTCTGAAACAACAAGTCAAAATAGTAAGTAGAGAATCAAAATTGTCTCAGTAAATAAGGAAAGACATCCATTTTATATGAGGTCTACATTAGATAATTATATCATAAAATCACAAGTAATTTGTTTTGTTTCATAGTCTATCTATAGTACAGGATTAGAATAAATGTCATTTGCAAAAAATATAATAGACCTTTCAAAGTATTATCAGTATTATATAATTAAAATCTTAGATCTTTCCTTCTAGATCTTAGAAGAAAATATATTTCTTATATTTTTAAAAATAAGGTTTAAAGGCACTTCAACTGAAACTTGGAAAACATTCTATGTAATGGGTCTTATACTTTAAAAGAAGAAACAGTCAACTAAGTTAGAAAAAGGTGCATTTATCTCACCTTATGGATTTTGCTTACTCAACGAAAACTTTAAAACAAATTATGTAAATGCTGTGAATTAAGTTAGGAGTCCATCCAACTTGTAAACTGGTTCTAGGAGAATATAGAGATAAAACTTTGAGGAGATAAAATTTTGAGTTGATAAAATATCAAAGAAAACCTAGGTGATAGACCTCTTGATAAAAGTAAATAAAAACAGTGCAAAGACATCACAAACACAGAAAAATAACAAACATGAATGGAACTATTTAAAATAATGAAACGACAATATATTTTTAGGCCATAGATTCCTTGAAGATTGTTTTTAGGAAACTATGTAAGAAAATACTTGTAAAACAAATGCAGTACTTATATAGAAAAAAATATAACTACAATTTTTGAATATATTACCATTATCACCAATTTGGACAAAGAAAAAAATGGGAAAACATAAACAGTAGCACAAAAACTTCTCCTTGCCAACATGAACATAATGAGAATATAATAATCATGTTATTATATTACATATTATTAAAATAATACTGCAATTATTATAAATATTATTCTTCCTGAACCATAAGAGTATTTTAAAGAAAAGGCCAATGTATTAATATTCCTAGTGATTCAAAATTGTATTACTTTTATAATGAATATATTTACAAGGACTGAAAACTAAAGAAAAACTAAATATGGCAAAACTACAAGGTAAGGTGGCAGCCTGAGGGGAAAGGAAAGGCAATAGTCCTTGCCCCAGTATGGCTTAAAAAAATGGCCCCCAAACAAAATGCTACTCATCATTTACCCACCGTGCTTTTAGGGGAGTGTGCATTCTGTGGAGACACTAGCGGAAAAGGAAAAAATAAATCATTGGAATTGACAGTATTGCTAAATCAAAGATACCAGGGATTCCCAGTGAGCTGGGAAAGTAATCCAACTGAATACAGATATGAAATATTTTTGAGTAAATGAAGTGAAAACTGGGTTTAAATAAAATTTCATAAGGGATAATATCATTCAAATACAACAAAATAACTGTCCATGTAGCTCCCTCACAGTAATATGTATCTATCAAGAATACAGAATTTCCTTTTTTGCTTCTGTGCTGTCAGATACTAGAACAGCAAATCAGAAATGCAATACTTAGCTCTCCAGTGAAGATCTGGAGGGTAAAATAGCATATTTTATGTATGCTGGCCATTTGTGTTCTAAAGAAATTCTCCAACTTTAGCTTACTGGAAATCAAGAGAGAGGCATTCTTGTTTAATATGAGTAAAAATAAAAATATGGTAAACATGAGTCACTGAGGGCTAGAGGGAGATCAGCAAAAGACATGAAAAAAATATGTGTGTAATATTTACCACAAGACTTCTTTACTATAAAAAATTATAAATGACAAAAAATGAATAGAGAAAGCAAAAAATCAACATAAGGAAAGTGACTAGACATTTCAAGGAGATTTCAAAGTCTAGTAAAAGAAAGTCATCCAAAGAGCAATAATATAGAGTCATTGAAGAAAATGAAAATGGTAAGAATTTACCAAACATGGCTGAAAACTAAATTAACAACATGGAGTAAATAGTTCAAATTGACTTAAAAATTTAGAAGTAAAATAGGGAGATGTGTATAGATATAAAAACTAACACAAATTCAAAAAAAGAAAAATGGAATTTTACTGTTAGAAAACTTGTAAATAGAAAAGATTTATTTAGTGAAGAAATAATTTTTTAAGCAAAAGAAGAAATTACCTTCTGATTAAAAGAACTAATAAAATCTATTAGTACCTGGCAAAACTATTCAACTCCAAACATAATAAATAAAGTACTTTAATTCAGGTCATGAAAATGTAACTGATATAAGAAAAAGTGATACCCTTTCCTGTATAAACAGCTATGATAATTATATGAGACATTTCCTAGATATTAGCTAATAGTCCAAGACAGAAATCTCTGAAATAAAGGAAATTTATGAGGTGAGTCTTCAGAAAGCTCCGCATTCGGTCACAGGCCGATTTCCCAACTGCAGATAAGGGAGGTGGAGAGCAGGTAGTGAGTGCACTACCTGTGGGAATGTCCTATTGAGCTACTGTTTCAGAGTTCAGAGCGTCGGAGCTCTGAAATAATGAATTGGTGAGACAGGACATTAGAGGGGAGGGCACTGTTTGACAGTAGACTCTACAACTCTGTGTGGCAACACCGTATGGGTCTCTGGCTAAGGGCTTGTTGTAAATGACAAGACATCTTGAAGCACATCAGATGCATGTGCTGAGGGGTGCTGAGGGTATTCAAAATGCATAACACTACACTTGAACAAAATCAAAGAAAGAAACAGACAAGACTGTAGTTATAACTTTAGATTATGATAACCCACTAGGAAAAATAAAACACCAAAAATTATGGTTATAAAGAATAATATTCAAATAATTTTATCTAATTGACAGAATAATACATATACCCAATGACTTTAGGATATGCATTCTTTTCCAGGGCACATGGACACTTCACCCAGACAGATTATATTCAGGACCATAAAATTAATCACAACAAATGTAAGAAGATCAAAATTATGTAAGGCATGGTATCTGACCACAGATAGTTAAATTAGAAATCTGTAACAATAAGGTACTTTTTAAAACCCTCAAATTTTTGGAAATTAAAATACACACTTTTAAATAACCAAGTGTCATAGAAAAAATCACAGTAGATATTGTAAGTTGAATATTATGACATAATATCAACACTTGTGAGAAAGAACCTGAAAAAAAAAAAAAGCAAATATATAGCTTTAAATGTTTATACAAATAAATAAGAGTTTAAAAACAAAAATCTCACTTCAAATCCTGGCAATGTAGGTTTTAATTTTACCAATTGTCTTGCTCCATAACACTAGAAAACTGGATGAGGTACATGAAACAGTTATTCCTACTGGGACCATAGAAGCATGTGAATGTGATTCACAGAAAAAGAGAAACAAATGAGGTGAGCCCTACAATTGCCTCAGCATTTGACTGGAGGCATTTTCCAGAACAAAGCACAGCAAAGATGAACCCAAGAAGAACATGTGGTCTTTCTGAATTGAGAAGGGAACAGACTGTATTAAGCTTAGTTAGCTGGTACTTTCAGAGTAGAATGTCAACAAGAGAGAATATGGCAAAACTTAGCTCCAGAAAGAGACATGAGGTTTGTAGAGACTTTACTGAATACAGATTGACCATGGGCTTCATGAAACCCCATCAGGCTTGGTAGGTATGTACCAGGAAATATTAAACTGAGTAATTCCCAGATTTCACACATTGCAATCAGAATTCAAGTTCCAACTACCCAGATTCAAGCAAGAAATATCCTGGAGTATATACAGGGTACTCTGCAAAACCCCAGAATACTTATGCCCCAGGAATTGTGCTAAACCAGCCTTAGAATATGAGCCAGTGGAGTGCCACCTTAAGAAAACTTTTAAAAAAGAATTGAAAGTATAAAGCTGATGTGCAATTTTTTATACACCTATCCCCCCTCAAACAAATTCCCTTTGTTAAAAAAAGAGACACAAAATCCATTATTTTACAATGAGGTAGCTGTTAATATTTAGTAACAAGTAAGATTACTTGGCATAAAAGAAAGAGAAAAGTCTCACCCAAAGACAATAGAAACATCCATCATTAAAAACATACAGACCTAGAAATGGATGAAAATATTGATTTTGATGACAAAGATTTTTAAAACTGCTATTATACGTAGCAGAAGGATTTAAAAGAATAATAACTAAAAGCAGCAGTAGAAGATATAAAAGTGAAAATTTTAGAGGTAAAAATATAATACATAAGATTTTTAAAATAATAATTCAAAGGGCTTACCAGTGTATTAGGCACTGCAGGAAAGAAGATAATTGTATTATACAAACTAAGGGAGAAAAAAAAAAATGGCTCAGTGACCCTTAAGGAATATATGTAATTGGAGTGGCAAAAAGTGAAAGAAAAATATGTTAATAAATAATGGACGTTATTTTTCCCAATTTCATAAAATCTAAAACCCACAGATCCAGAAACCTCACAGAAGCCAAAGCAGGGTAACCACAAGAAATGTAACACCAGCCATTTAATAATGAAACTAGTGAAGATCAGAAACCTAAAGAAAAACATCTTAAGAATAAGAAGGTGAGGGGGGGCACATGATGTAAGAGAGAAAAATAAGGTAAGAATAAGAGCAGATTTATTTTAAAAATAGTACAGTCCAGGGAAAAACAAAAAAAAAGGAAAATAATAGGCGATGAATCCATATGAACCACACTGGAGATGAAATTTGTAGGAGATGAGGTGATGAAGAAAGTTTGTGCTATTTGTTTTTCAGTGTGTGTTTTTTGAGAGACAATAAATTCAGTTGAAAGTTAAAAGTATGAAGTTGCAACATAAAAGTATTCTATCAATGTGATGATTTAATAATTATTTTTAAATCTTAAAGGATTTCAATAAAGATTATTTTGATAAATATTTATATATAATTCTTTAAAATCATCCATTGTGTTTTTAGTAATCCAATTTAAATTATACTTTTTTCTTTTCTTTTCTTTTTTTCTTTTTTTTTTTTGCAGGGTGGGAGGCTTTCTTTCACTTGGGGTAAAGGAGAACATGGAAAGAGGGCAAATTACACTTATTTTTATGTAACCTAGTACTTTTGATTTTTATATTTTAATACATCCTTATAAAACCATTTTGTTTGTCTGCTCATCTGTTTGTCTATTCCTCTCTCTTTCTACAAATACCCATCCGTCTTTGCACACCTCTGTTTTTCTATTGTTTGCATATATCCATGCATCTTTTCATCCATTCTTGTAGCTCTGTATCTACTCAACTATGAGAAGAAAGATATACATGAATATATATGTAATGATGTTTTTTGGTGATATAATGTTTATACCTGCAGAGTGATTATTTCAAAGACTATTTTCAAAATTACTATTAATCTATGTTTGTATTTAATCTATACTTTTACTAAAGTATATATTAGTCTTATGAACATTATGGTATTAAGATGATTATATATTAAATCAAAAGAGAAAGACACTAATTTTCAAAACATACCTTTTACTGCCTTTAGTGCATGCCACACAGTGAAGAGTTACTTTTTCTTTAGTATATTTTGAGCAGCATGTGTCAACATTCCTGTTATGCACACAGTAATTCCTTGCTAAATAGAAAATGTGTTTTTAGAAAATGTAGCTCAGAGGGAAAAATGCATTAAGCAAACACAGTGAGAGTCTAGAAGAAATAGCTGCTAAGAGACTGTGCCTCTGAATATTTCTGCAATCACTCTTCCTATGCTTAGCATCACATGCTGTTCAACAACTTGGCTGAGAAGTTACTTTGTTTTTACCTGCCTTGGAATTACATACAACTAACTCAGTTGCCTAAATAAATACCTTTATATTCTCAGGTGTTTTGATTCTATTTTGAGGAGAAAAAATATAGAACACTACTGATAACTATGCTTATACTTATTTATTGACATATGAGTTAAATTTGGTCAGTAAATTTTTTTCTAAGGAATTCAATTGATTTAAACAGTATCAACCTCAGTAAAATGTCTAAAACATGCTATTTACAAGAAGTTAGCTCTGACATTTCTAGTAATTATATTGTTTTGAGCAAACAAATTTTCACTTATGGGAGGATTGTTTATGTGACAGTTTAGACTATAGCTCTGTTTGGTGCTTTGGTAAATATGGTGAAGGACAATACCATGTGTCGTCTCACTCTTTAGCATAATTTGCCACTGGCTGATGGCCTTCTGCAAGGAAGCTTGATGAAGACCTTCTATTGTCTTTACGAATGACTTTTAGTTAAGGATTCTTACGATCTCCCCAAAAGACTTGCAGTGCTTTGGTTTTCATCTGACTAAAGCAATTTGCAACCCTGAACTGGTTATTTTCAGTTCATACTTTGCCTGTCAAAATTATTGTAGACAATGACCTTGGATTTCATGGGTATTTGTGATATTTAAGAACCTTATTGAAAGAAGCCTCATCTACCATGTCAGGAGAAAAAGCTACATACTGTAAAATATACAGTAAGCACATTACGGATTGAGACAGCACAGCGTAGCTAGGTATTTCTTACTCATCAGCATATTATTCATTACAAGCAACAATGTGAACTTTTTTAAATTTATAAATGAAGTGAGCTTGCCATTCATGTTCTACCCAAATTTAATGAAAGCCACTTAAGTGTAGTTTAATAAACACGGACATTAAAATCAAACTGACTAGAGCTGAGCCTCCTGAATAAAAGTTTTACATTTCTAGTATTTAATTATCACTTAAACTTATATACTACTTAATATAAATTATTAAATGATTCAATAAGTAACTCTTGGTAATTCAGCTAGTGGGATCAAAAGTTAGTAGTTGTAATAGAGAGAGAGTAGCCTACCAGGCTCTTACATGGCCAGTAGTCTACTTATTTTACAAAATGAATCCAAAGTTTCAGTTAATCTGGCATGTCTTTCATGTTGAAATGAGAGTTTCTGCTGTACGTATGTTTAATATAGATGTTCTAAACAATTCTGTATTATAATTTTATTCATATAGAACTATTCATATGTATGAAATATTTTTATTTTTTAATTTTAAAGATAAAGCAATTATTATGGACATTTGGGCACTTAAAAGCTACAGGTATCCTTTCATTTACCCCATGTATAGAGATTGATGACTAAAAATGTTTAGTTTCAACTAGCATTAGATGTACATGAACTAGATTAAAACCTAACAGTACATTCTCTTTACAGCATAAACCATTATCAGACTACCATAATTATATGATATATTATTAGACTTATTGACTTAACAATATTAACATATCTTGAGTTCCTGAGATAAACTCCAGTTCATCGTGAATTATGAATTGTATATGTTGTTGGATTCAGTTTTGCCTCTATGTTCACAATATTAATTTGTAGTTCCCTTCCTCGTGATGACTTCATCTGGTTGTGCTATTAGGGTAACGCACATGTTACTGTTTTCCAAAATAAAAGGGACTATCAGTATCATTCTTAATATGTTTAACCAAAATTATTATTTAAGACATCTGGGCCTAGAGTTTTCTTTGTAGAAAGGCTTTAATTTTAATATAGGTTAATTATATGATATGAGACTTTTTTCTGTGTTTTTTTCCTAGTGTCAGGATACATTATATGTATTTATCTTAAAAAAGTCTAATTTATCAAAATGTCGAATTTGTTGGTAGAAAATACTTCATAGTTTTCCATTTTTATTATTTTATTTTCTGTAATGTCTATAGCGATGGCCGCTATGTCATTTCTAATTTTAGTAATTTCTCTCCTCTTTTCCTTCTTTGTATGTCTGAAAAGCAATCTAGTTATTCTCAAGATTTTTTTTAAAGAAACACTTGTCAGAGTCATTGTTTGTATTTTTCTATCAATAATCTATTTCTATTTCATTTATTTTGGCTTCAACTTTGCATTTTCTTACCTTCTGCTTGTCTTTGTTTAATATGTTCTTTTTTATTTTAAATTGTAATTTTGTAAGCTTAAAGACTTTTGTTTGTTTCCAATATAGGTTTTTAAAACTACCTATTTCCCTCTATGCATGAATTTACCTGTTTCCAGCAAATTTGTATTTATTCAGTTCAAAATATATTCTAATTTTACTTGTCATTACTCACCTCCCTTGTAATGTGTTATAATTATTTATAATACATCTATACACATTATAAATGGCAAAGCCTGTAATTATTATTTTTAAACAAGCATATAGTTTACAAGTAAATTAAAGGGGAAAAGCAAAGAATTGTATATTTGATGCATATATCTTCTTCTTTTACTAAGATTTTATGTATTAAAATATATGTACAGGAACTACTATAAAGGACACATGGACAAAACCAAGGGGGAGGGTGGAGGTGGGGGAGGGAGGTGGGTTCGGCTAGGGTGGGGTGGAGGGATGGGGAGAAAAGGCATACAACTGTAATTGAATAACAATAAAAATTAAAAAAAATAAAATGTTATACATAAAAATTAAACTCTCATTAAATATATATATATATGTTTGTTAACTTAGTGAAGATATTTACAGTAATCACTTGATATTCTTTGATTCTTAGTTTTAATGACTGATTTTTCTCAGGGCCAATCTTTTCCTTTCTTTCTTTTTTCCCTTTTCTTTCTTTCTTTTTTTTTTTTTTTTTGTATTAGTATGTCTTCCAAATTCTTGGCTCTTCATATCTTGAGTGATTTTCAATTTTATATTGGATATTATGCATGGCCATTATTTCTTTTTTCATTGATTTTATTGCTAGTATTTTTTTCATTCAATGAATATTGTTTATTTTAACACGTAATTTTTGGACTGTGTTTAAACTGCATACACTTTTCCTTATAAGCCATCTTCTCTGTGATGCATCTTTTGTCTTTAGTTGGATTGTTCTGAATCTGTTTGAAAAATACATGCCTCCTGAGTCAGAGACGTGGGCAGAGCTTGGGAATCTTTGCTTTGTTTCTTCTCTTGCAGTACTTTCCTAACTCTCTTCACTGTGATGCTTTCTTTAGTTTCTTTCTTTACTTTCTTTAAGTTTTGGAGATGTCCCGCGTCAGAAAAATTGTGAGCTTTGACATGTGCTCTCATTTGAGGCTATGTGAGATGTGTGTACTGCCCATGGTCACACACTGAGAGCCAAGGAGATGTGAACTTGGGTGTACATAGGGCAGCATGTCTCCCCTCCTTCAAACAAGAATAACGCTCACTAAAGTCTGTCTGCTTTGGCTCACTCTCCAATACCTTTAGGCAGTCACTGTTTGTATTATGTCATGGTACTATAGTTGTTCCCTGCAGGCAGGGGGTCTTTTATTAGAATCTTAGTTTGTTATATCAACAGAACCAGTCTCATATATTATTTTTCTTAATTTTTGAGTCCATTATGTAATCTGTTGGTTAGCTGTAATTAAAATGTAGCTCACAAGGTTTCAATGTGTACAAAATTAACTGATAATGCATTCACATAGAGATATAATATAAAATATAAAATACCATAAGGGATAAGAAAAAATAATCATCAATCATCATAACACGTGAAGTTAACTACTTTGAGATTTTGATGTGTAATTTTCTATACTAGTTTTTCTTATGGGTTGTGACTTATATTTGATATTTATTACACTATCACTTTAATAATTGAATATCCTATTTTCCTTTTTAACTCTAAATTAGAACAGTATCAAATTATGCTTAACTGTCAATGATAATTTGAAATGCAATGCATGATCACATTTAGCATAAATATATATATACACTTACATATGTTTCATAAGATATGCAGAAATGCCAAATTTCAATTTTTGACATTAAATGCTCAAATTGATTAGCATGAAATTTGTTGTGCTAAATAGCCTGAGAAGAGGGGAGCATGAAATTAACTTGACATGTTAATATCATATTTTACAGTGAGTCCCATTATAATTAAATGGAAATTTTATTGTAACTACACATGGTGATTTTGCTTTCAGAAAATATTCTTACTTTGAACAATTCCATGGGAATACATTGGTCCCATAAGAAAATATGCTTATTTCAAACCTGCTGAATTTTCTGAGATTTACATATGTCCAAATTTAGAGAAGACTCATAGTGTTTAAGTTCTCACAGTATGAATTTAGGACAAACTAGTGAGAAAATCAGAAGACATAGAGTATTTGAAAACTGCTCTTGATATGCCTGATCAGGAAACTCAACTATGCTAAAAATAAATGCTAACATGATACCAAAGTCAATGTCCAAAGTGAAACAACCAGCCACTGAAGCAAAGAATATAATTAAGTTTGTAACATTTAAAAATAAAGAAACTGTTTCTTAGAAACATTACATTTTTGCTTCCTCTCCAGTCACATTTTAATAACATTTTTTAATGTTTCAAAATGAGGTTTACTCTCTCATTTGTATAAGACTATATTATATATGAGTTTTTTACCTAAGAATTGGCTGACTTTTTTTAGTTACAGTCTAGATCATCATAAAAAGCATTATATTTATAACAAAAATTCTTGTGTCTATAATTAAAAGCATGCAAATAATGTTGACAGCTGGGTTTAATGACTTTTTATTGGATTTTAATAGGTCCATCCCTAAGAACAAAGTGATGATCAAAAAATTATGATTTTGTCAAGGTCACAAATTGATTTGCACGTGATTTTGATGCCAAGTTATAAATTCATTCCCAACTTCTTTTTTGCTTCTCCCAAGACCCATAAGATATTCACCTATGATTGTACCCAGTAAAATACATGTTCTTCAAAACCCATGTAAATTTTTGATGATTTCTTCATAAGAATAGCATGTTAGAGTCATATATTTTAAATTAAATATTTCCAAGAGAAAATTTAAAACAGTTGGCCATAAAATCAATATAAGGCTATGATAGCTTGGTATTCTGGGCTCAATTTCCCTACCTGTAAAACATGCATAATGGTAACATAGTAGTGATGAGAGTAAAAGCTTATGGGGGTTTATGTTGAATTAATATTTAGAAAACACATAGAATGGTAGCCAGCTCTATTCTTAAGATGTACATAATGGTAAGACAAATATAAAAATAATATTAGCTGCCTTGTTTGCTCTTTTAACCCTTGTATCCATATAGTACCTTGTAGCCAGGGTATTTACAAAATCTCCAATGAGCAAATTACCTTTTATTTTAGTTTAATAAATTATTTGCTTAAAGGACATGACACTGGTTAAATATTTAGTGTTTCTCTTCTGTTTTTATATACAAAAGTCTTTGTGCCCTAGAGTGCTTTTTTCATAAATAACATACTTAAATGTGATAGGTAAAATAGCTTAATTCAGTAGATTCTGAATAATGGAAGTCAGAAAACCAAAAATATTGTACAAACACATGTGAGAAAAAAATATTACATTTCAACACTATCAGATAGAACTCTGTGAGGATTGTATGTAGGTGTGGAAAGCCAGTCAGTACTTCTGTATTCATTCAGGAACTCTGGCATTATAGTGGCCGCATGCCTGGTAGCAACGTCTGGGAACAGGTGGACTTAAAGCCTCAAGGCTACAGCTGGTTAGCAATAAATTGAATTGACCAAAAACAAAATAAATCAACAGAAGAGCTTGTTTGGCAATAGCACAATATCAAGCCACAGAAAAGTATTTTGAAAGAACATACAAGGCTCTGTATAGATTAAACTACTGACTTCAAAATTGTATTTTCATTCTAGTTATTTTCTTTGAGTTCTTGTCCAAGTAGCCAACAATAGTCATTCAGCATGTCTGAGGACACACAGAGTCAAAAATTACAGAAGTTGATTTAAAACAGATGCTTGAAAAGTATCGTACTGAGCAAAATCTGGAGAATCCATGTTTCTATTTCTTGATTTAAGAGACTCACTATTAAATATTACTCCAAAAATGGAGTTCAATGTACAGTGTAAACATGAATTTAGGCGTGAAATACACTTGTCTTTCAGCCATAACAAAGAACTACTGCTTTGATGGCAGGTCTGTTTAATTAATAAAATAGTTCTGCGGAATTGAATTTGTAAGCCATTTGAAAGATTGGTTGAATTTTTATGCTGAAAGTTTTAAAGACATAAATATAAACTCAAAATAGGCTTTTATAATTGTTTTTGTATTTGGTGTTTGAGGATATACAATTTGTACATTTACATATTTATGTTTTTCATATTTGTACATTTACAGATTTATTTTTTGTACATTTACATATTTATTTTTTCAAATTTTAAAACCATATTTTAAAATTATTAACCAACTTTTCTACAAATAAGAAACACTGTGAATCTATATTTTAGGAATTCATTAATTAAAATTATTCAAGTATTGTTTTCGGTAACTTCTGTACATAAAGCATTGTTGCCAGCACTTAAATATAAAAAAAAAACAATTCTGATTTTGTTCTATGTAGCTTGCCTCACATAATATCTGGGGAGTTTCATAGTGTAGACATAGATTCTGTATATATATTTGAAAATTCTAAATTTCTTTTTTTAAAGATTTTATTTATTTTTAGACAGACGGGAAGGGAGAGAGAAAGATAGGGAGAGAAACATCACTGTGTGGTTGCCTCTCGCTCATCCTCCACTGGGAACCTGGCCTGCACCCCAGCCATGTGCTTGCCTGGGAATCGAACCAGCAACACTTTGGCTCGAAGGCCAGTGCTCAATCCACTGAGCCACACCAGCCAAGCCTAAATTTATTATTTGAAAATGTAAGTCAGTTTTTCCCTGAATTCAAGTTCTTTCACTTTATCTACAGATTACATTGTAATAATATTACATAAAGGCCAAAACTATAGCTACTTAGAAAGGTGCTAAATTAGTCATTAATGTCTGGAAGTCATAAAGAGACTATTTAAATAAAGAGAACTAACATTGGTGTATCATTTAAGCAACAGTAAAAATGATTACAACTGGGGGCATGTACATGGGAGTTTAGTATGGTAAAATAAAGGTAATAGTGGAAAACATTAGAGAATGAAGAACCAAAAGTACAAGGACAAACCCTAGGGTCACTCCTCATTCATTCGTTTATATATTCATGTAACAAATACTTATGAAGAGCTAATGGCATGCCAAAAACATTTGCTAGGCGAGGAAGATATAAAATGAAGAATATGTATGCAATGCCTAAAGGGGAAGAAATTAGAGAATGGCAAAATCCTGTGACGGTAACACATAGCATGTTTAATACGTAAGTAATTATATGTTTAATGAACTGGCTGGTCTTTTTATTTTAAAAGAACAGAATTTTGTTCAATAAATACATTCTTCACATCATAAAAAACATTTAACTCCAATTTGAAATCATAAAGAAAACTTCACTTCTCCAGAGAGAATTGTCTTTTTTTAGATTAATGGTAGTGATAATTCTTTTTTAAACTTTATTTTTATTGTTGACACTATTACAGATGTTCCCATTTTCCCCTCTTTTGCCTACTTCCACCCAGCCCCAGCCCCACCTTCCCTCCGGCAATCACCACACTGTTACAATTCTTATCATCATATAATTAAATTGTTTGGCTACTTTCTTTGGCTTTTAGTATGTTCAAAGTACATTACATGAAATCATTTTCTAGGATCCTGTAGCATGTGTTTTCTACATATACTCTCTCAGATTTCATCTTACTATTAATTTTCTAATTTTTTTGTTATTTATATGCTTTAAGTTTATTACATAGTATTTAAACTTTTATATAAACTTTAAAAAAAATTAGAACAGTTTTAAATTTAGAGAAATGTTGTGTGGCTAATAGAGAGTTTCCATATACTTTCTACCCACTTCTTCTTACTGTTAACATCACATTAGTATATTTTTCACAATTGACGAGCCAATATTTACATATTATTTATAAAGTCCACGGTTAGTTCAGATTTACTTTTGTTTTTACCTACATCCCTTTATCTGTTCCTGATTCTCCTGCAGCATACACATTACGTTTGATGTACTGACTAGTTTTCTTTTGGCTGTTAAGATTTCTCAGGCATTCCTGAGTTTTTCTAAGAAAGGCCACAGAGATGCAATGCTATTTTCAGGACATCCTGTCAGGGTACATATGTCTTCATGAGTTAGCAGTGTTGATGTTAATTTGGTCACCTAGTAGACTTAGCATATGTCAGACTTCCCCACAGTAAAGTTTTCCTGTTTTCATTGTACCCTTTGGAAGGAAGGTACTATGAGCAGCTTGTGCTTAGGGAACGGAGAGTAATACTTCACCTCCCTAAGGGTGAAATAGTTACATAAATCATTCAGAAGTCTTCTGCACAGGAGATATGCTTATTAGCTCCCATTTATTTATGTGCTTCACCATTTATTATATCCTTATGAACTTGTAGTTATTATGTGCTTTGTGTTAAAATCCAATAGTTTCTTTCTCTCTCTCCTTCTCTTTCTTTTTTGCTCAAATTGAGCTTTTCTTAGTCATCAAAGCCCTTTCATGTGGCCACATTCTGCTTTTAACATTATTCTTACACACACACCTTTTATTTGAATATTTCCTTAATTTCTGGCACCACAAGATGCTCTAGGCTCATCTTGTATACTTGCAGCTCCAGTCCTAGAATCAGCCATTATTCCTCTGAGCTCTGCTTCCTTTAATGGTAGAACAGCACTAGAAACCAACAATTGAGTGTTCAGTACGACTGGGGTGTCATTGCCTCCATGCACTGTCAGCTGACAAAACAAGGAGATATATATGTGCATTCTAACCTTTGTATACACACACGTCCATGTAAACATCTCTGTGTACAGTAAATGAAATATAAGCTCATACTGATATCTCTCATGCTAAATCATTATCATATGACTTGTGCTGGCCTCCTTCCCTTCCTTATCTGTAACTTCTCACACCAACAGTGATAATACCTGGCTCCAACCATTCCTGAGTCATCTCCAGTGTGCATGTACAGTAGTTTCAGAATCGTTAACCTGTACCCTGTGGGCCATAACTTTACTAACTAGAGTACAGTGCTTTGTACAGTTTCTTAACACATGCAGATTATTTTGTCCAATTCTGGATTGTATTCTTAGATCTGTGCTCTTAAATGATTTTGTAAAGTTACATTTATAAATTATTAGTATTTGTGCTATAAAATTCTATGGATTTTGACAAATTCATGTCTCATATTCACTATAACATGCCAAAAGGAACAATATCACTGCCCTTATAAAATCTACTGTCTCCAGCTATTCCTTTCCCCTGTCTCTCACCACCACTCACTCCCCTACACACACACACACACACACACACACACGCCACAACTGATACAACATCTCTATAGTTTTGCCATTTCAAGAATGGTATATAATGGGAATCATGGAATTTGTAGGTACTTTTTAGACTTTCCAATATGTATTTTAGATTCATCCATATATTTTTGTGGCTTGTTTTACTTACTATATTATTGTCTGAAGGTACCATAGTTTGTTAGGTCATTTACCTATTGAAGGATATTTTGCATGCTTCCAGTTTGCGGAAATGAGTTAGCTTCTGTGAAAATTTGTGTGCATATTTTGTATACACTGACATTTTTTATTCAACTGAGTGAATAGCCAGAAGTGTGATTACTAAATATTATGGTAAGACTACATTCACTTTTGTAAAAAACTGCTAAATTGTTTTCCAAAGTACATTATTGTGTTGCATCCCAGCAGCAATCAAGGACAGTTCTTCACCGATATTTGGTTTTGTAAAATTATTTGGATTTTAGTCATTCTAAAAGGTGTGTAGCATCATGTACCTTTTGTTTGAAGGTCTTTCTTAATCCTTTTTTGCAGAGAAAAACTACCAGAGATAAGTTTACTCAGTGTTTGTCTGAGGACATCTTTTTGAAGAATAACATTGCTGGGTATAGAATTCTAGTTTAATAGAGTTTATTTTTCAAGGACAAAATTTTCACTCAGGGTGTTCCCATGTTTTAAGATATAATTAACCTGAAAAGTTCAAGAAAATGTATTCATTTTTAGTTTCCATATTTTTTCATATTGTAAGGCTTAGTGGTGCATTCTAATATCTACCTGCTGGAGTATATATCTTTTTAAAGAAACATATTATTTGCTATAAATAGTCATAAAATGAATTACACTATCCAAGAGAAAAAGATAATTAAATCACACATGAACTTGTCTGACTAGTACCAGTAGTAGTACTAGTCGAGTATACTAGCATTGGCTTCTTATGCCAATGTTTACCCATGCCCCTGTCTCTCTTCCTCAGGAAGAGAGGAATATTTCTCTTCCTCAGGAAGAGGTGCTTTATATTTTTTGTTATTCTTATGCCATTGTTGTTTTAAAAGGTATTTTTATAGTGTTACCAGGAACTCGGGATTTGTTATCATCAAAATCCTCTATATCTTCTACCTGACACCTGACTTCCCCTGGGTACTCTGCTGCTTCTGTGTCTATTTCAGTGATGACCTTTTTCTCTGTTATATTTGTCTACCTTTGGTGTATAATTGGAAAAGATGTTTCCTTGCTTCTTATTGATGTTTCCAGAGTGATATTTATTCTTTCTGTCAAAAGACAACTCTTCCCATGAAGCTTATGGTATTAGAATATATCTCTTTGTCTTCCAGTCATTACCATCCATAGAACTGCCTGTCATACATGGAATCATTCTTGTCTCTTTAATATTATCCCAACTTAACTCTTGGTTATTTTAATATACCCTTATGCAATTCCTTAAGAGCCATGGAATTTTAATTTTTGACATATTTACCTACAGTGCTCTACTTTTCCCCCATCTTCAACCATCCACTTCATTCTTCTTCAGCATCTTGCCTTTGCCCTTACGTATTGTACCTCATCTAGAATGTCAACCATAATAATCCCACTTTCTGAAATCCACTTATCTTTTTCTTCTTTCTTTTTAATATTTGTCAAGTCAACTATCTCTGACTCCACCAAGACAGGTCCCTCTAATTTATCTTCCTTAACACTTTTTTATTTATTCTTATTCCCTTAATTTTCTTGCTTTCTTCTTAGTAAGGTTGGATTAACCCCTTGCTGCTAACCATACTCTCAAAACTCATGACCTCAGCAATTGTATCACACTTGCCAGGCAAAACACAACCATGTTTTGCAATCAATCACCCTATTGGAGAATGGAGAAAGTGAAGATGCAGATAAAGGAGGAGACAACTTCACAATCAATGATCCCAGTAGGAGAACCCTGATAAAATGAGTGCATAAGTGGAGAGGATGTTCTTACAAGGAAACAATAAGTGGACTTACTCACGGGAGCGGAGGAAGGGTATATGGACATAAATTCAAGGACTGAAGGTTAAAAAACAAGTATTTAATGTTCTTTGTGAGAAATGTAATTTGGAGGTAAATTTTTAATGTTTAGGATTACACTGGGATTAAAAAATAAAGTTACATAGTGAAGCTAATTGGCATTATTGTGTACCATTTATCCATAATATTGGTGGCCCGGGACCATAAAACCCCAAGCAAATGGTTGTGGCTACCTGGAGTTTGTAGGCTGGAAAGAAAGATATGATAGAAGTTACAAAATGTAATTATCTGTAGATTCCTGGACAAATAATACCCTGCTCAATGGCCCATGAAATCCACATGTAAATAGGAGAAAAAAGAATTAAACATTGTTAGTCTGAAAGAAATAATTTTAAAGTGAAGTAAGAACATTGAAAATATTAAACATAAAAAGTATATATCCTTGTAAGGATCTAAATGAATTTCATCTCCACCCTTCACTATATTTACATTTGCCTACAGTCTAGGGTCTTTTCTTTATCACGCGGAATTTGTACTCTTAAGTAGTGATTTACAAAATTATGTTTCAGTCAATTTGCTGTTTGCCTAGCACCCTGGTTTTGTGAACTACCATTCCTTGAATGGAGAACATATTTTATATAATGATGCAAATAATTCATAATTTCTCATTCTGATAATATTGTTACTCTATAGAAACAAAACAACATAGTTCCTAATTTGACCTCCAATTATGTCAAATATGTACATCTAAGTTTAGATAATATACACCCAAGTTTAGAATTGGAAAAAGTATGGTTTATCCATATATTCTAATTAATATATAAAAATTTCACAGATATCAGTGTATTCAATATAATTTTATTAATATATAAAATATCAAGTTAATTATGAACTTAGTTGAATTTTCAGTTATTTCACTTGGACACCTTTAGGTTAACAATAATGTTAAAAAGATAGGATAGTTTTACAAAAACACTCATACTACTAAAAGGGCCATGTTTTCTAAAAAGTTATTTTTTTTTACCTCGAATAAGCTTAAAAATTAACACACTGAAATGTGGGTTTCATCAAAGGCAGCTTCCCTAGATCTGATTTACATGAGCCCAAGTTCCAGTGGTAATTATTAGAAATGGGTCATTTAACTGACCTGTACTTTAGAATACCAATGAGCCAGTTCTTTTAGAAAACCTCCCTGTTGTAGATAGACAACCTTCAGTTTGGATATTTTAGGCATAAAAAGCTGCTTTGTATATAAGATATATATTTTTCTAGCTTAAAAAGAAGAATGTGTATTCAAGCTATCCTTAATAGCCCCAAAGGAAAACCACCTGCCGTATTCCAACTCATTTATTCAGTCCTTATATAGAACTGGTACTCTGAGCTTTCACGGTTGATGGGCCAAGCTTTTCTGAGCAAAGTACAAAAAACTGGATTTAAGGAGTGAGGAAGAGGCAAGTTATGATATACTGTATCATTTTTCATTGAAGTAGGGTCAAGGGCAAATGCTATGATGGAGTGGCAGTTCTTGTGGGATTGGCGGGAAAAGAAATTTGGCAAATAACAAATAAGTAAATTTCTACCTTGAAAATCAGATTAAAAAATATTTAAGTGAAATCTCAGTTAATGTATTTTTTCCAAAACTGTATGTATGTATGTATCTATGTATGTATGTATGTGAGTTTCTCTCTTTTGCTTCAATCTTAAATACAGTGAAGCACATGCAGATGAAAAATGGCTGGAGTCCATTTATTCTAGAGACATTAAATAAAATTTATCTAGACTATATGGAGTGGCCTGGTTCCTATTTTATACAAATCTATATTTCAACCTTCCAGTTGGTCCTGGATCCTCTCACATCACCAAAATCATCATTGTTATTATCGTCATCTTTATTAGATTTCCATTTTTGTGCAGGTTAATTGAAGTCTACTCGATCTTTCTAACAACCAAAGTTTGAGTGACACTGGAGTCTCTGATTAAATATTTTTAATATCATGTAAAATTAATATATGTGTCCATCTTTAGGGCTTGAGTATATATAAATATTTTAAAAGAAGAATTTTCATAATTTAAATTGCTGTAGATAGAATGAAATACAACATAATGTAGAAGTAGGTTGTATAACAAAATCAATATTTCATTTTCATTATATTCTAATGTAATAGTGGTCACTTTATTGGTCATGAATAAGATAATCTTTGCTGTTTTATTCGCTTAAGAATTTATCACTTTTAAAAAACTGATCAAATTCTTTTGAAAAAGAATTTATCACTACCTTTAAAAAACTGATCAAAAGAGTTTAATCTGTTCCATGTGAAATACAGCTTTTTACATAAAGAGATTTAAAAATTTTTAATTGAAAGGAGTAAGAGAATGATATTCTTCCCAAGTAGTTAAAGAAATCAGAAAGCCAAAAGAACCAAAAACAAAGCAAACACATAAACAAACAAATAAACAACCCCCCCCCAACAAAAGTGTAGAAACTAGAGTAGCAGCTTCAGAAACTGTTGCGGGGGGCTGTGCATAAGATTTATAGAGACACATACCTAGTAAAACCCCATGTAATCATATCTGTTTCAATGTGTTATTCTACCTTTTTCCCTAAGGGCTATTTTGCTAGTGCCTATAAAATATTAAAAGGACACCCTTTCTTCCTATCTACTACCCAGTTTCTTCTCATGACAACTCAGAAAAGGTGACTGCACAGATTCTCTGGGCAATACTTTCTGAAAGTCTTACTGTGTCTAAGTCAAATCCCTCATGGAGAAGGTCAATCATATGCCTTCGTTTTAGCTCTAGTAGAAAGAAAATCCTTAAAGTATACTTTTCCCAAGCACAGTTGTGTACTGTAGTGATTAAAGAGCACTTGTTTCTAGAACATTACCTCCACCTTGTGTTATCTTTGTAATTTTGTGTGATCTTTTTCACCCATTGGAACCTCCATTTCTCATATTTAAGGCAAGAATACTAAAGGAATCTACCACACCCAAGAATTTCTGTCATGACCGATGGATGTAGCCATGTCGAAATGTCTGCGCCCTGCCCAAGATTAGTATGCACTCAGTAAGGATTTGTCATACACTAACTGTATTTATATATCTTGCAAGTAAAACTGATAGATTGACATTTTTTTGTTATCCTAAAAATTATTTTTGTTGAAAACACAATCTAGGAAAATGTGTTATTTTTTCAACACACAAATGTCTATTAAGTTTGTATTGTGTCATAGACCCTGTGGGAAGTAACGGAATTCATAGAGAATAGATAATGAGTAAAGATACCTACTATAATTGCTTTCTGTATAATTTTTAAGTGGATTTTGTAATATCTATTGTACTAGGGGTTATTGGTTTTCAGTTTTCAAACAGGTTTTGAAGAGATAGTAGTCAAACAAGAAGAGCATAAATTTCTAACCTAACACTCTTCTAAACAAAAGGACATAACACATTTTAGCCACTGTAACACTACAAACCCTTTTGGAATACAAAAGCCTCTAGTGCACGAAATGATTGATGATGATACTTCTGATGTTGTGAAGTTGTAATCTGTCTCTTGTTCAAATGGGATGCCAAGGCAAGCAATAAATTCCCCAGCACTGGAGGAAAAGTCCTGCGGCATGGAGCACGTCAGTTGGAAGAGAATAGATTCCTTTTCTGAGCTTGCTCAAGTAGAGGTGCAAAATCCCTTACCCACAAAAGTGTTGTTGTTTTTTTTAAGTTTGTTGTAGTCTCACTTGGCAGCCAGACTTGATGTGGATGACGGGAGGATATTATAAACTTTAGTCTACAGTCCTGTGGTGAATATCATATTAATATTTTTATTAGATTGTGCAGCTATAGACCCCACTGAGAGTGTTACACAATATGCAGTTATATACTGCATTAATTTTAAAAAGTGAAAAATGTTTAATTCTTAACTCTAACTGGATGCACGGTTACTAAATAAGTAATTGCGGAATGGTTTTGAGAAACTGGAAGAACCGTATTACTCTGATAAATTTGACTTTCTCCATTTTTTCTGTCACTATGTATGCATGCATGTTTGCATTTTCAAAATATTTTATGTAAGATATATAAAAACATATTATACATATTTTAATAAATGTTTTATAATGTTTTTATATGAGTACAAAAACATACAGAAAATTTATAATGGATGAAACAATAATAAATTGTCTTTCAGCAAAATCGTATAATTATTTTGATTATTTTATCTGTTATTGATACTTTTCAATTTTATTTATAGAACTTATACTAGAGTAGAAATGCATTTTATATCCTGATTTTCATTTTGATCTTGTGACTAATTCTCTCATATAATTTGTGCTTTTATAAAAAGAGAATTTTGTGTTTTATTGATTCATTAAAACTCTTTGTAGTTTAGATCAATAGTCATTTCTCATTCCTATTATTTCAGTTAAATTATATCAATATTTTTTACCATCTTAATGTGTTTGAAAGCAGATATTTACTACAAATATTTGGAAAATTTATACTTAAACTGTGTTAATTCTCCCCTTAAGATTACCTTTTGCATTTTCTACGCTGTTTTTGGTTAAATGGTCACCAGTGGATTTTCTCTTATATATGGTAAACATTGTAAATTTAAGTTATTTTAATTATACTGATATTTACTCAAAAATATTGTAAGGTGACAGAATTACATTTTCCCCAAATAATTAATTAATTTCCCAGGAATTTTATTTAGTCTTCATCGAGAGTATTTAGCTTATTCAATCTTGATATTTATTAAATCAGGGCAGGCAATGCTAATAGTTGTACCGTGAGTGCCAGTTTTGATCAAAAGGCAAGGACTATGAAATGCAGTATGTTCAAAGCAATTGGTGTTCACGCGATGACTTGGTGTCAGAGAGTGGAGGGACAGGCTATCCACACCTCTCACCGATGGAGGAGAGAAAATACTCACACTGTCATCTCTCTTTAAGCATATAAACTTAATGTTTTATTTCTGTCTAATTTTTCCTAAACCTTTAAGTAGTGTCAAATCTTATATTAGCACTACCACATTGATTGATAAATATTCCATTTATTTTCATATCTAGTCTTAAAATTACTACATTGTTTTTTTCCAACATTTCTTTTCAGTTCTTATTTTATACTTTCAAACAAACAAAATAATAACTTCTATGTAGAGAATGATTGAGATTTCCTTAGATCTGTTAACTAATTTATGGAAAATGACATTTCTGTAAAATGTAGTATACAAATACTCATTTTTATTTATCAGAAAGTGTTATGTGATCTATAGATGTTATTAATTTTGTTTTATATATTATTCTTCTCATAATGAAAAGGTCTTTTTTAGTATTTTTTACTAATATAGAAAAGTTATGACTTTTTTCTTGGCAGTATAAATAGAAAAAACACTTGTTTGGTCATTTTATGTCTAGAGAATTTACTAAATGCTTTATATTCCAGTTGAATATATTTAATTTTCAAGATAAATAATTATATTTCATGTAAAATGCCATTTGGTCACTTTCTGTCCTATGGGTATTTTATTTTGACCCAGTGATCCCACTTCTAGGAATATATCCAAAGAAACCCAAGTCACTGATTTGAAAGAATGTAAGTGTCCTTGTGTTCATTGCAATGTTATTTACAATTGCCAAGATATGGAAGCAGCCCCAGTGTCCACCAGTAGATGAGTGGATAAAACAACAATAGGATACTACTCGGCCATAAAAAAAGAAGAAAATTTTATCCTTTGCAACAGCATGGATGGACCTGGAAAAGGTTATGTGAAGTGAAATTAACCAGTCAGAGCAAGACAAATGCCATATGGTTTCACTTATATGTGGAATTTAATGAACAAACTGAACTAACAAGCAATATAGAAACAGACTCACAGATAGAAAACAGGATGACAGCTTACTGGGGCAGGGAGAGGTTAGGGGGTGGAGGGACCAAGCAAAAAGGAAAAAGGACTCATGGACATGGACGACAGTGTGATGATTACAAGGTGGAGGGGTCTATAAGGAGGTGAACTGTTAGTGGAAAAAATACAATCAAAATTAAAATAAATAAATAAAATGCATGAGTACACTTATACACTGAGTAAAACAAATACTTGATTATGATTTGTAAAAGCTACAACAAAAGTTAAAAAAAAACCTGACAGCATAATTTCAGCTTTTACTTGAAACACTAACTTAAGAAATTCAGGCATTTCTTGTTTTATTGCTGTTTGCTCTATTGTGTTTCATAGATGTTACGTTTTTTATAATCTGAAGGTAAGACCCTCCACCAGCAAAAAACATTATAACTCACTTTGCTTTCTTGTGGTGGTCTGGAATAGAACGCACGATATCTCCAAGGTATGCCTGTAGTATAATAAGAATTAGTTCTTGAAACCAGCTGCACTCTTAGTTTCCTGTGGTTCACATAAGAGGCAAGAAATCTTTGTTTGCTTAAGCTAATTCAAGTTGAGTTTATGTGATTTGCAACCAAAACTCTTTTCAGTCAAGTGGCTACATGACATGTAAAAATTCTTTTGTAATTAAGGTAACCATATAACTTATCCAAGCTGGGACACTTGAAAGAAAGAAAGAAATGCTATTTGTAATTTACACTTAGAAATAGGCATAAATTTGAGCTGTTGAAGAAAAACTGGAATGTTTGTCCTTTCTCCCTGTAACCAACTTACAAATAGCTCTAACAGAGCCAATGACATATTTTGCAACCAGCTCTAATAATATCAGTGCAGGTACTACAGAAAGAAATATGTACAAGAAGAAGTCCCATAACAATATATCTTAATTCAAATGAACACACAAGTGAGATATTTATCATTTCTGCTTCCAATTTCCCCTTCCTCTAGCTTTAAAATTCACCTCAGCATTCTTTCTAGAAAGCTCCCGTTATCACTAACAGTCAAGACCAAGACTTTCTAGGTACACTACTATAGATCTTTGCTTTGTATGAAGGTATGATGAGATACTCTTTAAATTCTGAATTCTGAATTAGAATTTAATTTAAGTTCTAATTCTGAAAATCTTTTAAAAATTTTATTGAGTTGGTTAATGGTCATTCTGAAATTGTACAAATGGTAACTAAACAATAGAATGAACAATGCACTAGTTAGTTATATACATAATCCAGTCAATATGTTTTTTAAAATAAATATGAAGTGCCTAAAAGTTCGCTATGTTTTGGGTGCTGTTTCAAGCACTCTATACATGACTCACTCAGTGTCAGGGTTACCATGTTTTCAAACCCCAGGAGACATCATTTAGGTACAAGTGAATGGTGTCTTCAGGGTTGTGCAATGTTATGGTCTTGTTTTATCTTTCTAAAATCTCTGTAACTTGTTACTTCTATTGTTCTCACTTTTTGAATTAGCATAATGAGAAAAATTAAAGTAACGTGTTCCAAGTATTTTGGCTAGTAAGTAGAGGACCTGGTTTGAACGTTTAAACTAGTAAGAGTATTCATTCATTGAACAATCAGTTATTCAGCCCCAACTCTGGCCAATGAACTGTACTAAAAACACTGATAATATAATTTGCATTGGTTATTACAATGTGTGGCTGTTTAGAATGTGCCACTTCAAAATGTGCCTCAGTGGTGTGCAGATTACTCTAAGCTAGAGGAAACTTTATCTTGGGGCTCAAAAAAGAGATTTCTTCCCCTTCCTTTGACTACCGAGAAGAACTTGAATTAGGGCCATGCCCACAATACAAGATTATCAGAGATAATTTTTTGACCTATCTATAGGATAGTACAAACTTCTATTTACTAATGTCTGTTCTTATCACCCTGCAATGACCCTTTGAAACCTCCAATGTTCATTACCTCATCCTTAGCTTAGGATTTCTCATATATTTCAGCCTCTCTTTCTATCACTGAGCCTTTCCTGCATGTGGGGTCTCTGACATTCTCATATATGTGGCATTCCAATATATAAGTATGCATTAAATTTGGTCATTTTATCTTGCTAATCTGTCTCATGTCTATGTGATTACAGAAATTTGAGGGTAGACAAAAATTTGTTCCTTCTCCTTATCATCTTTCTATCATCTATCCATCCCTGTCAGATTTAAATAAATACACATTACTTTTATAATTAATTGGATACATACACACATGTCTGTATACTTCTAGATAGGTAAAAGATAAAGAGTTGATAGGCTCTTACATGATAATTCATTGAACTGAAATTGTGATACATGAGTAATTCAAGGGGAAAGTAGACAAAATGGAGAAGAAAATTAGGTTTTGTCATCTGAAGACAGAACTATACAGATTAAAAGTTTGCATGTAATTGTGCATTTTGGGGGAGAGAAGTGGGACAGGGCAGACAACACAGAACGGTCAGTGCAGCTGGAGGACGGCATGAAGTGGGATGGAGCTGGCAGTATACACAAAAACGAACTTCAGTTCAAACTTACTCAAAGTTACATTTTCGTTATTGTTACTTGCAGTTTTCCATAAAACACAGCTTGCCTTTCTATTTGCTGTTTTATTCATGGTAAAGAACCAACGGATAGATGTACCAGTGTCATGCTAAACCCGAGTAAATCCATTTTGATGGGAATGGAGGCTGAAAAAACTTGTTGCTCATCTAAACTCTGCAGCAAATGTAGAGCTCAGAAATTAGGAATACCGTAGCAACCATTTGTGTTTGTCGTGTTCAAAGGAAGGACTTCTTTGCTCTACTGAACAATTTGTTATTGGTGTAGGAAAATAAAATTTGTCATCCCAAAATATATCTCCCTGGTATGATGACTATTTTATTTAAAAAAAAAAAAGACCCAGGAAGAACTATTAACTTTCTTCCAAACAGCCTTAAAAAATGTAAGATAGGAGGCCAGTTCCTGGAAGAACTCTCACCCTAGATAAATAGTACATAACATGAAATAGGTGTGGCAGACAGGCACCTAGCAAGACCTGTATGATCAAAACCCTCTCCGTGTTCCAAGTTCTCTGGATGACCTAGCAAGCCTTTGGTTATTAGACATTAGTAACCAAAGACATTATCTTTTCACCTCCCTGTGAATTTCCTTACTGCCCTTTGCAGCCCCAGATCCTGACCTCCTTCTCCTCAGTCCAGAACGTCATATGTACCTCCTTCTGCCTTTACTGTCTTTGAAAATGTTTATAATTATGTGAATTTCCCTTGTGCAGGTATTAAATTGGTTTTATCTTATAACTCTAACTTACGCTATTTTAATTATTTGAACAGTTATAAGAACCAAGAAGGGAAAGGGGGAGAATTTTCTCTCCCCTACATTAGTATATAAAAAGGGGGTTTCTTGAGTGTGTTTAATAGTCTCATATTCACTGTACCGAATCTTTGATTATAATTCAAAATATAAATATATGATATTTAAGAATTTTATTTACAAAGGATATAGAAATTAAACATATACGAGCAGTCTTCCACCTTTTGCTTTTAAATTTCCAATATTTCTCCTTTAATGAAAAATATTAAATTGTACTTAAAGAGTAAAATTACATCCTGAGAATGTATCGCTATAATTGATGGGGGCAGGAAATAATGATGTTACTGGAGCTAGGTTCTCCTGACACAGTAAGGAATTACAGATCAGACAGATAAAAGTGGATGAGTAAGAGTTTTATTATAACATCCTCAAGGGAGAGGACTAGCCTGCCAGGATTGGTGAGCAAAGGCTTAGCATAGAAGAAGCAACAGGAGAGACTAGGCTGGGCTGCCTCAGGTCACTGGGAAGTTAGAGAAAAAGGGCCTCAGGAACAGGGATGGGTTCAGGAGATTACCCTGGGACAAGCCACCAACTCCCCATTGCCTTAGAGTTTAGGTAATGAATGCTTGTGAAGAAAGAATGTGGGGAGGGAGGATAGAAAAGGAAAATGGTGCCAGCTGCTCCCCAGAAGGAAAGTGTGGCAGTGAGTCCTTTGTCTTGAGGTTTTATCTTTTTCTTGCAGGTGGAATCACAGGCCAGGTCTCAGGGGAGGGTTTCTGTAGAATAGTCATCGATTCTCCAGGAGTGCCCTTTTAGGGTTGTGGCCTCCACTGATTGGTCAGTGACAGAGCAGAGGGTGTTTAGTCATTGCAATTGGTTCTATCCCCCACCTGGATGCCACCAAGTGGCATCCCCCACCTGTTTTTGCTGCTCTTCTGGGCCTGAAGCTGAAACACAAATGAGGTCTCCAGGTTATCTCCTGTGTTATCTCCATGGAGAAAATCCAGGGGAGGAAAGGTTACCTACCCTGGAGGCGTGGTCCTTGTTTTCCTAGTTTTGCCACCTGGCAGGCACTGGGGAACTTCTGCACTGGCAACCATCTGCACCTGGCTGTAAATTGCTGGGCCACTGCATTCAGCTCTTTGTCTCAGTTTCCCTATTAAATTTGTGAAGGAATTTTCCTAGCTTCTTACTATCCTGTCTTAAGTTCATTTGGTTTTAGATTGTGTTTAGAGATTTGATTACAAATATAAAGTGGGATTCCAAGTTCACTTATTTAGTAAGAAGTGCCAAAACAATTATTACTTATCATAAATGATATATTATGTTAAAAAATTTGGGTTCTGAATTTGTAATGTGAATAATCAATTATTGCTCAGTAATAAATACTTCAAGGGAGCAACCTCTAAAGACTTCCACTGTGTTTCCATTGCCACAATTTTTCTAATTTATGTTTTTTCTATAAAAATATGAGAAAATAAGGCTTTTCTAATTCTTTATAATAATTGCAAGCTTTTTAAGGAGTGCTTGATACAAAACAACATTCAAACTCTAGTAAAGGGCATATTCCTCTACTTTCTCAAAAAATCTTTACATAATCAATTTATTTCAGATCCAAAATGCATTAAATTTTCTAAAACAATAGGATTCATTATCATTGATATTTGGAAATCTTCCTTGAAAATCCATAAAAGTTTTCTTCAGCATCTTAAGTACATATTGTTAACCTCTGTACGATTCAGTGCCTGAGGACTCGATATCCACAATACTCACCGACTGCAATTCATTTTTAAATACATTCAATAACTCAGCTCATTTTTCTCTTCTAATACAAATTAGAAACAGATTATTGGCAATTTCCAGTTATTGTGCTCTGTCAAATCCTTCATTGACTATAATCTGTTAAATTTTCACTTTAACTACAGACAGAGTAGGCCTGGAGAAAGGATACTGATGATTAATTTTCAAGAAGATATGGTAAAAATGTAGTTTATAGAAATGCAGTGCCTTAATGGCCTAGATTTTTGTATAGAAATTTTACTCTAGGCAATTTATTAAATACCAATTAAAAAAAACAGTTGTACATGTGTGATATATAACTTAAACTCTGTTTTAATATTTTAAATACTTTCAATAAGTATTCCATATTTTTTTAATGTATTTGTTTTGGAGAGTTAGAGATACTCCAAAACTTCCAAAAATAGTTTTTAGCATTAATATGTGATTTGGACTTCAATATCATAATTGTGATGAGATATCTGGACCTTTTAGCAATTTGATCTCTTGACTCAATCGGCATACAAATACTTGCAGCAATAAACTTTTTTAGTGATTCTATTTACTGTTAAGCAAGATACTTCTTTTTTTTTCCTTGTATGTAAATACTCTTATTTAGGTTAATTTAACTTCCTAATTATTGAAAAGACAAGAGTAATGTTTATCCAATCTATGAATGACATTAAACTAATGTTTGAAAGTTCTTTGCATTTTACTCCTAAATAACTGACAAAGATAGAATATTATTAGAATATAAGATGTATTTTAAATTTGCTTATTATTTTACCTGATTAATTTTCTACCTCTGCATTCAAATTCTCAGAGTATTTTTTTAATGAAGCTAGTATCTTTACAGATTATAACATAGCATTGCAATTTCATTAGTATAAAAACATAAAAATGTCTTAGCTCATCAACACATTCAGTGAATAATATAATCGGCTTATTTCTAAAGAGTCATAGGCTCCATGGAAATTTTTTTTATTTTTATTTTTTTATTTTTATTCAGTTACAAATGTCTGCATTTTCTCCCCATCCCTCCACCCCACCCCAGCCAATCCCACCTCCCTCCCCCACCTCTACCCTCCCCCTTCATTTTGTCCCTGTGTCCTTTATAGTAGCTCCTGTAGACCCCTCTCCCCATTATCCCTTTCCCACTCCATGGATATTTTAATCTCAAATCTTAAACTCTCCTTGGAAGTTCTAGGTATGTTGCATAATCTAATCAGTCTTATGTTAATAAAGCTCATAAATTATTCTTGTTATTCTCCTTCCTATCTAATTTTGAATTATCTTCTTTGAATATATTCAAAGCGCCTTGAAAACACATGCTTTCTTTATTTCCCTGACTTGATATTGTTGTGTCTGCTTTTGAAATCACATGTTCCTAGGCTGTTTATAAACAGTAACTATTCTCTTGGGATCAGAGGATAGAGTAAACTCTGAAAGAAGAGGAATATTATAGGAAACAAAAAACTAATAGCCCAAGAAAATCAGACATAGCCACACATTTAGGGGAAAAGTAACCAAGAATATGAAAAATAAAATACCTCTTGATTCTGGGACAGAAAACTAAGGGTTAAGGACATGAAAAAAAGAGAGAAGATTATTAAAAATAATATTTCTTGACCTTCAAAGTTGAGACTATTCCAATAAAAACTAGTTACCTCTGAACTTTCTCTTCCATTCTTCTATAAATACATCATATTAATATTATAACTCCTTTAAAAAATGAAATAAAATATTTTGTACTGAAAATATTTTATTATAATAATATATAAAACTTAAAATGTCCCAGTAGTGATATGTTCTATTCTCATTTTCTGTGGGTCATGAAAGAATAAAAAATTATTGAAAAGTCTGGAATTAGACTGAATGAGTTTTGTTTACAGGTTCAACCTATTCATTTTTTAAAAATTTTTACTGTTATTCAATTACAGTTGTCTGCCTTTTCTCCCCATCCCTCCACCCCACCCCAGCCGACCCACCTCCCTCCTCCCTATTCATTTTTTAATAGGGAACTTTGTCTAGACCTGACAATATAAAAGGATATAAAGTGCTTTAAGCCTTTTAATGAGACAGATCTTAAAATTTATGTTGTCCTGGCTACAGTTTTCAAAATGTTTTTATTTTCAATAGCTTGAAATTAATACCCAAAATAAAATTTCTAACATTATGACATGAATTCAAAAATAGAAAATGTGTTTTATGTATGCATAGAGAAGGGAAACTCATTAATTTTTGAAAAAATATTCTAAGAATTTAAACACATATGTTTGAAATGAAGGAGAAAAAAAGTCTATTAGTCTGTGATTTGTCAAAACCTCAGAAAGGCCTATACAGTACAAAAAAAAAAAAGATTTTACTACATGGAGTATTAAGAATATATGTTTAGTCGGGGGAGGAGGGAGGAGAGGAGAGAGGAAGAAGAAGAGGAAGAAGGCTTTTCCTAATTATAGAAAATTTTAGAATAACCATACCCAAATTTATACTGGTGATAATAATTTTGTGATGTCAATTGCACCTAGACAATATATATGCACATATATAAAGCATGCTATCATCTGTTACACGACCCACCTGAGCTCTACTCTTCTGCAATACAGAGACCAGTATTACTGAGGCAGAGTACTCAGCTCCATTATTAAGTAAGGACAAAATTCTTAAGCACCAATGCCTACCTCTCGCTTTTTTTCAAATTTAGGCAATTCAGAGCTAATAACAATATAGAAGTGTTTAGTATGCATTTTCTGTCATCACGGAGACCACAATCTAAGAAGGGAGAGGCTCAAGGACAAGGCTGTCACCTCCCAGCACAACAGAGTGTAGTATCAAACCACCTCATTAGGTGTCCCTTCAGTAGTTTGACTTCATTTTACCTTACAGGAAGGGAGTTATTCTTTGTGTAGCTTTTGGGCATTTATTTTTCTCGCACAACATTTTGTAGTGACATTGATTTGTATAGTTGTGTGTGTGACTTATTCATTATTTATGTTGTGTTGCATTCGATTGTGAGAGTATGTACATTTCACTTTTCATTCTCATGTATGTAGTTAGATTATTTGCATTTTGAGGTTATTATAAATGTTGCTCTGAGTAATATTTTTGTATATGTACGGGCATAATTGAGAACAATTATTCTTTGTCAGATACACACACACAAATTAGAGCTTTATAAAAGTTTCATAAACACAATATTAAAGAGAAAAAAATTAGAGAACTGACACTACCTGACTTCAAGACATATGGAAAAGCTATAATAATTAAGACAGTGTGGTAGTGGAGAAAGAATAGACAAATAGGTAAGTGGAACAGGTTAAAGAGCACCAAAATAGTCCCATAAATATAATAAACTGATCTTTGACAAAAGGACCGAAAAAGATAATCTTTTTGCTCTGTGGTTCAGTAGATTGAGTGTCAACCTCCGAACCAGAGGATCACCAGTTCGATTCCCAATCAAGTTATATGCCTAGGTTGTGGGCCAGGATCCCATTAGGGGGTGTGCAAGAGGCAACCATACATTTATGTTTCCCTCTCTTTCTCCCTCCCTTCCCTTCTGTCTAAAAAAATAAATTAAAAAATCTTTTTAAAAAAGTGTTAAAAAGATTAAAAATTACAAAAAAAAAAGTCTTTTCAAGAAGTGGCCCTACAAAAACTTGACATCAAATACAAAAAGGTGAAATCATAATCTCAACACAGACTTAATACACTTCATGAAAGTTAAATTGGATCATAAACCTAAATGTAAACTGAATAACTAAGAAACTCCTAGAAAATAACATAGAAGAAATATTTAAATAAACTTTGGTATGGTGATAACTTTTTATTTATAAAAACAAAGGTATAATTCAATTCATGAAGAAAATAATTGGTAAGCTATACTCATTAAATTATTTTTTATTCAATTAAAGATACTGTTAAGATAATGAAAGTCACAAACTGAGAGAAAATATTTACACAAAACATATTTGACCAAAGACTGTTATCCAAAATATACAAAGTATTCTTAAAACCCCACATTAAAAACAAATAACCAGCTTATAAAATGAGCCAAAGACCTTCATTGACAATTCTCCAAAGAAGATACACAGATGGCAAAGAAATATATGAAAAAAACTCTATATCATATGCCATCAGAGGAATGAAAATTAAAATAACAAGAATAAACCACTACATACCTTTCAGAATGGCCAAAATCCAGAGCACTGACAACACCAAATGTTGGTGAGAATGTGGTATGACAGGATCTCTCATTCATTTATAGTGGGGTTGCAAAATGAAATAGCCATTTTGGAAGACAGTTCAGCAGTTCCTTACAAATTTAAGTATACTCTTACCATAAGAACCAGGGATCGCACTCTGTGGTATTTTACCAAAGGAGTTGAAAATTTGTATCCACATAAAAACATTCATGCAGATGTCTATAGCAGTTTTTTCATAATTGCTAAAACTTGAAAGCAACCTAGATGTCCTCCAAGGGGTAAATAAACTGGTTACATTCAGTAACATGTTAGTCAGCACTAAAAAGACATGAGCTATCAAACAATGAAAAGACATGAGGAAACTTACATGCATATTTCTCAGTTAAGAAAAAAAGATTTCCAGCCAAGATTGAGGTGTAGTTAGATATGCTTTGCTTCCTTGCACAAGCAAAAGAAGGACAACAACAAATTTAAAAACAAAACACAACCAGAACTGCCAGAAAATTGAATTGTAAGGAAATCTGACAAGCAAGGAGTTAAAGAAGAAACATTCATCCACACTGGTAAGAGAGGCAGAGATTGGCAGCCTACATAGGGAGTCATGGCAAGATGGCAGGAGAGCAAGATGAGGGCTGGAGCATGAGGGGATGGGCACATCAGGCAGTCGCACATTTGCATGCAAATAAGCCAGGAGGAATAACTGGGGAGTGAGACAGACTACACAACTCTGGATTCCAGCCCAGGAAACTAAAACCTCAAAACATCTGGCTGTAAAAACTGTGGCGGTTGGAGCAGTGGGAGACACTCAAAGCCTCACAGGAGAGTTTGTTGGAGAGATCCATGGGGTCATAGAACATACACAAAATCACCCACCTGGGAATGGGCACCAGATTCACCTATGGGTAGAGAGGGAAGTGACTGAAATCAGGGTGAGACCCAGGCAAGTGGCATTGTTTCCTTTCAGAATCCTCCCTGACATAGTGCCACAAGGCAGCAAAGTGGGTTGCCCTGCCTTGGTGAATACCTAAGGCTCCGCCCCTTACAACATAACAGGTGCACTAAGACAAAGACATATGGTCCAAATAAAGAACAGATAAAAACTCCAGAAAAAGAACTAAGCAGTGAAGAGCTAGCCAAACTATCAGATGCAGAGTTCAAAACATTGGTAATCAGAATGCTCAGAGAAATTATTGAGTACTGCCACAAAATGAAGGAAGAACTGAAGGCTATGCAAGGTGAAATAAAGAAAAATATATAGGGAACCAACAGAGAAGGGAAGGAAACCAGGGCTCAAATCAATGATTTGGAACAAAAGGAAGAAATAAACATTCAACCAGAATAGAATGAAGAAACAAAAATTCCAAAACATGAGGAGAGGCTTAGCAACCTCTGCGACCACTTTAAACATTCCAAAATCCAAATAATAGGGTTGCCAGAAGGGGAAAGGAAGAGCAGGTAATTGACATCTTATTTGGAAAAAATAATGAAAGAAAATGTCCCTAATCTAGCAAAGGAAATAGACTTCCAGGAAGTCCCAGAAGCTTGGAGAGTCCCAAAGAAGTTTGACCCAAGGAGGAAACACACCAAGGCACATTATAATTACATTACCCAAGATTAAACAGAAGGAGAGTATCTTAAAAGCAGCAAGAGGAAAGGAGACAGTTACCTACAAATGAGTTCCCATAAGACTATCAGCTGACTTCTCAAAAGAAACCTTATAGGCCAGAAGGGGCTGAAAAGTAGTATTCAAAGTTATGAAAGGCAAGGAGCTACATCCAAGATCACTCTATCCAGCAAAACTATCATTAAGAATGGAAGGGCAGATAAAGTACTTCCCAGAGAAGGTCAAGTTAAAGGAGTTCATCATCACCAAGGCTTTATTATATGAAATGTTAAAGGGACTTATCTAAGAAAAACAAGGTCAAAAACTACAAACAGTAAAATGATAACAAATTCACAACTATCAACAACTGAACCTAAAACACAAAAACAAAAACAAACTAAGCAAACAACTAGAACAGGAACAGAATCACAGAAATGGAGATCATGTGGAGGGTTATCAGTGAGGAGGAGGTGGGGAGAGAATGGGGGAAAAGCACACAGGGAATTAGAAGCATAATTAATAGGTAGAAAATAGTTAGGGGGAGTTTAAGAATAGTATAGGAAATGGAGAAGCCAAAAATTTATATGTACAACCCATGGACATGAACTAAGGGTGGGGAATGCTGGTGGGAGGGGGGCTTAGGGTTGATGGGGATAAAGTGGAGAAAAAAAATGGGGCAACTGTAATAGCATAATCAATAAAATATACTTTAAAAAGAAAATAAGAGGAAAAAAGCAATCTAAGAAAACTATATGTAGGATTTCTACTATACAATATTCTGGTGTATGTGACTAGAGTTTTGCTTTTTGAAGTATAGATTTTAAGCTCATTATTAAGAGAATAAAACCCAGTAAAAAAAACTTTGACCCTCCCTTCTCTTGACTACCCCCTCTGTTTTATGCCTAAGATATTCAGATGAACAGGCCTGCTTCACGAAGGTAATCTAAGCTTGTGCACCTTATCTTAATTTGAATTAAGTATGGTAGGTAGAAAGTCACTGTTACAGAATCTGCCAATGTCCATTGTGGAACAGCTGTGGGATTCAATTGCCCGCCTCCAAGAAGCATGACTCCCAAAGTATGAGTTTGGTGAAAAAAGAAGGGGTTGTTTATTTAAAAGTTATACATATTTATAATAATGGCAGATTTCTTCCCTTAAATGCTGCTCTCTTTAAAAACACCCCAAAACAAATACGCCACTCAGAAGTACCATCTTTCAGAAAACAGAAGTCCGCAGCTCAGCATTTCCAGTCACAGCTCAGCTCCAAGCATCTCACGTGTTTGTGTACTTGGCCACGCAGATCTGCTCAGCTCTGCCAGCTCTGCTGCCATCCTCTCCAGGCAGACCTCCTGACTCATAGCAGACTTTCCTTCAGACCCCGTGTTACTTGGCTCATTCTAATTTAAATTCTCAGCTCAGAACTTCCTGAGTAACCTAACATACCTCTCTTCCTATGATGCATTAGGGTCTACCATTTTTGTCAGCTCCCCCAAGGCTTTGACCCTCTTTCTGGCTCCCATCTTTAGTCAGGGCAAGTTCCCAGGGACACACTTGCATCCGGGGTGGGCATCCACCCCACAGTTCATGCAGGCACCATACAAAGGAATTTCCCTCTGGCTATGTCACGAGTCACTCTGCTGGTGCACATTCTCACAGTCACGTACACAATTTG
The DNA here is from genome assembly GCF_022682495.2 of Desmodus rotundus. NCBI lineage: Eukaryota > Metazoa > Chordata > Mammalia > Chiroptera > Phyllostomidae > Desmodus > Desmodus rotundus. Next base: position 68,028,186 of record NC_071388.1, on the reverse strand, counting down.
CAGTTTCTGCAGTTCCTCCCTGCAAGAAGGCATTGGCTTTTTACCTGCCTTTGTTATGTAATGTGTCTCAAAGGCTTCACTCTGCTCTGTGGGCAAACCTCCCTGTCCTCCTACTGTCCCCTGCAGGACTGTGGGGATGTTGCCCTACTATCAGGGGACCCCCCATTATAGCAGCAAGCAGGGGCCTACGAGTTAGACCACCCCATGTCTCATTAAAGCAAGAATTTACCTGCCATGAATGTTCTGCTCTTCCTCAACTATCCATAAATAACTTACTTCCCTTGAAATATCAGACCCCTACTCCCATTTCTCCTTTGTCCAAAATAAAATATATACTCAATTTTACATCACTGTCTTTGTAATTTTCATGTTTATGTGCATTCCCTCTGCACACGTATTAATGTTTTATTTTCTCCTGTTAATCTGTCTTTGTTAATTTAATTATTAGCCCAGATAGAATAACTTAGAAGTATGAAGAAAAGGATTGTTATTATTATTTAGCCCAGAAGCCAGAAAAGGTAGAACTATAGAGACAACAAAAAGATCAGTGGCTTCCAGGGATTTGGGGGGAGGAAGAAACAAATAGGCAGAGCACAGATAATTTTTAGGGCAGTAAAACAATCCTGTCTGATACTACAATGGTGGATACATGTCATTATACATTTCTGCAAACCCACAGAATGTTCAACACCTAGAGTAAACCCTGTGTAAACTAAGGACCTTGAGTAAAGTTATGTATCAATGCAGGTTCATCAATTATAACAAACGTACTACTCTGGGGGGGATGTTAATATGGGAGGCTATGTACATGTGAGAGTAGGGTGTATATGGGAAATCTCTGTACCTTCTGCTCAGTATTGATTACTATGATCCTAAAACTACTCTAAAAACAAATCCTGTTGGAAAAAAAAGAAGAAGTTGCAAAGAGTCCAGGCCATTTCCATTTTTGAGGGTGCCAGCATACATAAAATAAATACCAAGGGAAATTTTTTAAATGAGGAGAGCCTCTATTGAAAAATTATGTTTTTTCTAAACCTCAGTGGAATGGGTAATATTTTCATCAACAGAATGTTGTAGAAGATGAGGCAATAAAAGATGTTACAAATTTCAGCTGGCTTTCTCTCAGAACACATGTTTTGGAAGCCCTTCTCCTAATCCTGGCTACCCTATCCATGCTGGTTAGATCAGAAAGAGAGGAGAGTTGTTAAAGAGTTTCAGTTGCTCCAACTATTAGCTGTTCATATTTTCCCATCCCAATGACCAGATGTTTAAATGTAGAAACCTTTGAGATACCACAAGCCCCAGATATGATCAGGATCCTGCAGGCTCAGGATCAATCAATCTTGAGCCGGAATGGCTCACCTGAGCTGCTCTAGTTATGATCCACAGCCACGATGAGATAACACCGTATTTTTAGGACTATAAGACACACCTTTCCCCCAGATTTGGGGGGGGGTGAATTGGGGTGCGTCTTATAGTCCGAATGCAGCTTACCTGGCTTGCTGGGGGGGGGGTGGTCATGGTGCGGTGATGGAGTGGGTTTTTTGTCTTAATTTCCTCCTCTAAAACCTAGGTATGTCTTATGGTCTGGTGCGTCTTATAGTCCAAAAAATACGGTAATTATTTGTTCTTATTGCCATTAATTTTATTGTTTTAAGTCATTTAATTTTGGGGTGACATTAAACAAAAGTAGTAAAGGATTTTTAAAATGTCTTACAAGTTTGAAATTATTCTTCCTTCATTTATTTTAATAATCACTTTAATACATGTTTAACCAAGTTTTATATACTCATTCTTTCCCCCCAAAAAAAATTCTTAGAGCAGTTTGACTTCATTTACCAATCTCCTACACACACACCACCAAATTATATATATATTTATAATTTCCAGCAGGCAAAAAAATTTACAATTGTTTTTAAGTCAATGTCTGTTGACCCATACATTAACCCATACATTTATGGTTTCGAAGGAAGAAAAATATAGCAATTATAGCTCCTAATGTATCCTCTGCTGTGTGCTGTGTCTCTGTCTTTCTCTCTGTCTTTCTCTCTAACACTCAACTCCCAAAACTTACTGATTGAAATCTATGGCTATCTTCTCCACATGTCTTAAATTCTCTTTTATGTTTTATATCATTTTTCCTCTGTTGAATTTCCTATTTATTTCTTCTAACCTTTATGGCAGTTGATTAAGTTCCTCTCAACTGTGTCTAAACCATTTGTTAAAAAAATTATATTTCTGTATTTTATGTTACAATTCTGTAAATTCTATTTGATTCTAAAACTATTAAAATGTATAACAGAATTTTACCCAACATTCTTCTTAAATATGGTGATCTATATATTTTTATGAATATACATTTTTAAAAATATTTAATATATTTTATATTTTTGAAAAATGTATAAAAGTTCTCATTCAATTAAAAATATCATAAATGTGATTTGCCATTAAAATGTTATATTTGGCAGTGAAATAATAAGTATAAATATTACTATATAATTGCCTTCAAAATAATGTGTGAAAGAAAGGCAAAAGAAAGAATTATTGATTTCCAATGATGCATTTCATGGGCCCTAAATTAAATCTGATGAGAAGATTAAGCTTGCATATCATTATCACCTCTAAAAGATAAAGGAAATGCCTTGACAGCTTGAAATGAACATTATATCCATGGATATGATATATTTCAAAACTAGTGTAAATGTCTATCTATCCAATTAGATAAAATGGTTTTTTAGGAAAACTGATAATTTATGGAATATACTAGCATAGGAAAATTTTATATGAATTAACCTATACATTTATAAACTTTTCTATGAATCTTACAAAAATTAAGTATACAATAGATTTAAAATGATTAAACACAATCTCACCAAAATCAGTGTCATAAAGAAAGCTTTAATATGTTTATGAATAATAACCATCTTACAGAGGACTGAAATCTAACCTACACCTTGGTCCTCATAATATTTAGCATTAAGAAAACCATAAATATGGCATGTGGTTGTTAAATGAAAACATTATAGTTAGAGAAGCTATTGTAGGCATATATTAATAAATTCTCAAATATGCACAAAAATGTGACCAATTTGTTCTGGAGTATCAGTACTCTTTGTTAAAATGATATTGTGGCTAGAAATATCTGAAGCTGATTTGCTTCATGTCTAGAAATGTAGAGTTTATTTTTTTAAAATTTTGCACTGTATATTTTATTTATTTTATCTTCCATAATTGCTAGGTTCAGCTATACTTTTGGTTCTGTATCTCTAATAAAGTCCTAACCATCCAACTACACTCTCATAGCTTAAGAGTGTTCTGAAAATATGTTTAGCATTATCTATCAATCTATCTATCCTTTATCAATCTATCTATCATCTATCCATCTATTTACAATGTATATTTAGTTACTACTGATGATTTGGATTTTAAGTACAGGAAGGAGTGGAGTCAAAGTAAATTATTGCAGTTTGGAGCTTACCTTTTATTAGCAAACAAAACTTTCAGTTCAGGATGTAAACTACCCCTAATGCAGTCTTTATTAAACAAAACTTAGACTAGTTAATTTTGCATATTTATAAGAGATCACTTATAAAATTCAATATTTTTGTAATCACTGTAGAGCATTAGTGCAATATTAAGTGAGTAAAATCTGTATTGTATACTGTTTGATATTAAGATGACTAAATGAGAAAAGCCTGATAATGGTTCAAAATTCTTTTGGGAGACATACGCAGGTTTACCTTGGCTTACTCTTTTAGTACATTATATTAGAACTTCAGTCCCACCCATTGCAGCCTGAGAATTGAAAAAAATCCCTACATGCCAGCTTCTAGATTACAAGGAAGCAATTAGTAATAGAACCTAAAATTGCATTCTTGAGATGGAGAAAAAAAAATCTCATGAGAATAATTCAGTGAACTGCATTTCTAAGAGGGGCATACTTAGAAGAGCAACATCTTCTGGAAAAAAAAAATGTAATACCATCAGTCTCTTTAGATATACAGTTGATCCTTGAATAACACAGGTCTGGACTGTGTGACAGGTCCATTTATAATAGAGACATTTTTTATATTAATATTGTAAATGTATTTTTCTTCCTTATGATTTTCTTGATCACATTTTGTCCTCTCTAATTGATTGTGAGAATACAGTACATAATGCATATAACATACAAAATATGTGTTAACTAACCGTGCATGTTATTGGTAAGTTTCCTGATTGACAGTAGGCTATTAATAGTTAATTTTTTAGAGACTCAAAAGTTATATGAGGGTTTTTGCTTGTGCATGGATTTGGCACCCTTAACCCCCACATTGTGCAAGGGTCAACAGTGCTTATTCAAATGTATCTCTTCAAAACACTGTGATCTGGATTTGCCCAATCACTCCTCTGAATCTATTGGCATCAACATCATTCAGCTGCTCAGAAAGTGATCATACAACTACTGAAAAATTACTTTTTTAACTTTTAAATACCTGATCTCATTGTTGAATTTAATACTGTTAACCATTTTCTCTTTATTAAGGAAAAATAAAAAAATTATCTTCTGATGTCTCTGCAGTACCACTCTTACATTTAGTTCACTATTAAAGTTTTAGCTAAGCCTCCTTAGTGGATGACCCTCTTAAATGTCAAATGTTTAAGTGGTTGGCATTCTCTTCTGTTCTCTACTGTTCTCTAGTGAAACCTGGCACTTTCAGACATGCAATATTCTAAGCAAGGATACAATTAATCATTTATGTTACAATTACTCTGAATTCTTTATGATCAGTGTAGAGCACAGGTGGCAAACACAAGGCCCGTGGGCCGAATCCAGCCCTCCACCTTGTTTTATCCAGCCCGGCACCTTGTTTCAACCCAGTGTCAGTGCCGAGCTCTCGCTTAACTATTAAGGAGTAGTTACATTTATACAGTCCTAAAATTACGTTCAGCCCTTTGAAGGCAACCACGAGGCTGATGTGGCCCCTGGTGAAAATGGGTTTGACACTCCTGGTGTAGAGTATCTCACTATGACCCATATATGTAGATGAATCTGTCTTATGTAGACCCATTAGATGGCCAAAAGAAGAATCAATTTTATATTCAAAATTGAGTTTAATAATTCATTTGTCACAATAATTCCAAAGCCTATTCTGTTTTTCCTAACTTGTTGGATTATATTGTTATCTCCTGAATCCCAGTCCACAAACTATGAATATTCACAGAAAATTGAGGAATATATTATCACATGCATATCTGTTGTAGCAGATATTTATCATCCAGAAGTCTTAAAACATTCTTATAATAGTTGTATATCTCTCAATTACTTATAATATTCATCTATATATTATATTGCAACCTATAAGAGTCAAATAAAACTAAAATTTAGTGAACTATAAAACAGAAAGTAGAATCTGACTTCTACTATGTTTTTGCAAAATATAAATGCATACACTAAATTTATTGATGTAAAACAATTCTACAGCATATCATTTACTAGTAATGGGTAGAGATCCATTCACATTATTTTGGCCTTTGCAGCAATTTTTATCTTCTACTCTAAAATATAGTGCAATAAGAGATATATCAAATTGGCTCAATGGTTAGGGCTGTTGGTTTCTTTCAAAGGTGGCGGCCGCTGCAAAAATACTGCTTTTCTATAGCTGAAACATCACATTTTTTGAAAAGCCTAACATTTCTATTGTAGGTTTTGCATTTCTTCAGACATTATCAAATACTGAAATATTTGATATAAGAATCTACTTGAATATTTTTAAAGGAAGTTTAATTCAAATTGTTGAAAAACACAATCCCTGAAAAACAGATATTTTTCCTTAATTTTTGGCTTTTGATAAAAAGAGATTGTACATATATATGAAAAAAATGTACACAAACAAAAAGACAAATTTTAAAATGAATCAATCAGTTAATCAAGACCATGAGGATATGTCAGAGAAGACCGTGTGCAGAGATTAACTATGCAAATTTGTAAAAAGTTAGATGATAGGGAGTAATGTCTCTTTGTCTCAGCTACCTCACAAGTTTTCTTTTAGCCAAAGCTCCAAAAAGATTGCAGATGGGATTAAAATCATCACTATTGAATTAATTTTTCAAATCACAGAACTAGCAGTCACGTTTTATATTTCATTTCTCCTAATTGTACCTATTGGATTAACCAACAAATTTGATTATCTCTACCCACAACACAATCACAAACCTGCTCATTTCTCAACAGCTTCACCAATAACCTCCCTAGATCAAGCCACTACTCCTTCTCCCTTGGACTATGGCAACAGCCTCTGATTGGTAATCCTGCATCTACTTACAAATGCTCCAAGTCCATTCATCCACGCAGCAGTCTGTTTGATCTTAAAAATAATGAGTTGCTGTCATTCCCTGCTCATGGCTTCTCCCAGGACCACCATAAACATTGGTATGAAAGATTATAAATGGTGGCAAATATATATTAAACTTTGTCTAAATACTTTAAAGTTTTACGTAGTGCTAAAAATGTTAAATAAAACATTCTGTCAGACTGACTTGACAATATGTCATCATAAAGGTTTAAATTTGGATTTGTGCATTTCTCAGAATTCTGTTCCGTGGTTTCACAGGGCAAAGTTCCTCCCCAGACCCCAAGATTCTGACCCAAATGCTGCCCCACTCCCCACCCTCATTATTTTGTCTCAAGGTTCATTCTGTGCATGATTTTGAACATTGCACCTTTTATGTGGTAGTTCTTTCTGTCCATACTCTGAAAATAGCAACCCCGTGAACACTCACTTAGATTAGAGTGAGCCCACCGTAACATATGGTACACCTTCTGGAGAATGGACTTGAGTAGGCCTCTGAAGCCAACTTAGAATCACTTGGGCAAAAAGTTATGGAGTCTTAGGTACCTAAAGCATCTGATGGGTCAGGGAAGGTAGAGCACCTGGGGTGCTCACACTTTTGGTCCTATGTTTTCTTTGCCCTTTAATCACTTTAATCAGTAGCTGGGGGAGGCAGGAGGGACCTTTCTAAATAACAAGGAACAGAGAATGGGCCTTTCTTGCCTAGGACTAAGAATGACAAACTCTTTGTCACACTCTATAACATATTTGATATGGCCATTATCCATCTCTCAAAGCGCCCATCACTCTTCTTATTGCTTACAATATCTGGGAATCAGTAGTCTGCACATGGCTAGGTTTGGTATTTGCTTAGATTTCACAACTGTAAACAATTCATCATCTGGGCTCTATTTTTATCTAGAGATCTGGGATTGTAAATTTGATGGTATAAGTGGGCAACCTGGCAAGGAAATGTGCATAGCCTGTGAAATCTCAGTGCAGCTTCAGGATGAAAGCCAGGAAGGAAATTAATTCTGCCAATAATCTGAATGAGTTTGCAAATGGATTCTTTCAATGGTGAGCTTTCAGGTAACAATTTAGTCTGGTTGATATCTTGATTCTAGCCAAATGAAACTCAGAGCAAAGGACTCAGCTAAGAGGTACTCAGAGTCCATAACCAAAATTTGTGAAATAATGTGTTATTTCCAGATGCTAATTTAGTGCTAATTTATTATAAAGAAATAAGAAATTAATATAGACTGTTAAACTGCTTCTCTCTTTTCTTTTTTTGTACTTTCATTCCTTACCTATTCCTTTTCTCCTTCTTCACAAAAACATTAGAAAGTATTTCTTATGAGCCTGCCTTCATTTTAAGTCCTAGAAGTACTCACAACTGGATCAGACTTTGAGCATTTTCTAACAAATTTAAGCTCAGTAATCTGTTTATACTCCAACTACTTCTAGAAAAATTTTAAGGAAATTAACAATGGAAATGCATATTTAAATGCAAATGAAATAACCACAATGAAAGTAATAAATAAATCATGTGGAATGTTACTAAGAAGTATTAGCATTTTTAATTTAGAGAGTTATATTCAACTATACATGTTGGTTTGAAAATTGTACAACTATATGCATTTTTAGGTTTTCTAGAATTTCAGTTATTCCTTTATTCTCCTGCAATGATCTACTAGAATTTTAAAGCTTTACTTTACCTTTGTTTTTATTGTTTGGAACTGAATATTAAACATTTTAATGTAAGAAATGTTTATAAGTTTGTTCCATGCTAGGTCTTAAACCAATGCATGGCTTATTTCTTTTCAATAATAAATCAATAATCCTCTTATTGACATTTATTTTAGTAAAAATAGAACATTCCCTTTAGTGATATTTCAATTCATGAAGTATTCTAAACTGAGCTTAAGATCTATTGAGTCTTATATTTCATTCAAAGGGACATCATGAGATACCAAAAGGAGTAGGAGAATCACTGCCATAAGATTTGCATTCTGCTCAGTGTCTGTCACTTATTAGCACTGTAGTTTTGAGCAAATATTTTAAAATACTGGAGCCTTAATTTTTCTCATCTATAAAAGAGATTAAATGTAAAATGTTGATAAAATTGCTTTAAGTCTGTATGTAAATTAAAATAAAGTAGAAAAATACTGAACAATATTACCTATAAACTAGAATTGTGTTAAAAATGCTATAAAATGCCTCCAAATATGTCATTTTTTAAATGTAAAATACTTAGTTTAAACCTTACTCTGGCTGCTTAAGAAGTGTCAATAGAAAAAAAAAATTAGGAAGCAATAGCTAATAGCATATATCACTGAATCTAAACAAAAACAAAGGAAGATACCTTTATTTTATTTATACGGCCTGGAATTCTGGACTGACAAGAGGTCTGAGCTATACAAATTGAAGGAGTGAACTCTTAAGAGGAAATAGGCCAAGGACTTGGGGTTTGGTATGGTTACTAGAAAAACAGATATCGCAATTCTCAAAGCTACTAGCAATTCCAGTTGATTTTTCTGGTTGAAAGGTTCTAACTGAGAACTACAAATCAATTACAGTTAACTTATTTTTCCCCACTGTTCCAAGATTAGTCTTGAACAGCAAGGGGTTTGTTTCTATGAACAGAGGGTATCACAAACAATTGAAAAACTTACTTTCTCAGTAGGGAGCATTGGCAAATTGAAATAGTACAGAAAAAAAAACTGGAAAAAAAAAAAAAAACCTTGGGGAAAATTCTGGACACTTATCTCCCTATATCCAAACACTTGTCTGAAATAATTTGTAAATGAAATCTCTGTTAATAAATCAACCTCGAATTCCACTTTTTCAGTATCTGTATATTTGAATATATCATGTGGAATAAAGCCACATTTTTATACTACATAAAAAAATATCTTGTTTAGAATATATTTTGAAAATAATGTAGTCATAGAACATTTAGAATTTTAGAAAAATGACAGCTCAGGACATTTGAAAAAATGTTATTAGCCGAAAGTCAAAAAGTAAAATATTTGGATTTCTTTTTATTTATTTCTATATTAGGAGATATATTAAAATACAATATTCAGAATTATGTTGAGACCTCAATTCAAACTGCATACATCCCTATAGTAGAATGTGGACACAGATTTTGAGGAAGAAATATTTTAATGTAAGAAGATTTAGGTCTGAGTAAATATTATTATTCTTGTTCAAAATATAATATGACCACTTCACATTTCCATATCTCCCTGTCTATAAAATAAAGATGCTGAAAATTAATGACCAATAGGTTTATTATATTGCAATGAAGTTATGGTAGTTTAGAGTCATTATTAACTAGAAAGTATATCATAAATACTAATTTTCAAAGATTTTATATTTTATGTAAGAAGTTATAAAGTATTATATATGAAATTCACTTTAAATATTTTCTGCGTATGATTATTCATAATTGGGATTTCAGCCTCTTTATTCTTTTAGTGTATGATTTTCTGATCATTTCAGTGGTCATTGTACTCTGCCAGAATAATCAGTGTTTACGAAAAGAGTCATTATGTATAAAGCATATGTAACTTTGGTAATCCTAGTAACAAACATTCATATGAGACTTGAGAAAAAACAAATGTTCAATGTTCATAGAATCCAAATTTAGACAAAAAACTGTAATATTATGATTATGCCTATAATGGGGTAAGATTCATTTTTCTGTTATTATATTGACTGACAAAATATAATCATCAAAAATCTACTACTAAGGAAATGAATGTAAGCCTCATTACCTAGATAAATGTTTTTAGAATACTCTTTGAGGTATAATTGGAACAAAATTAAAAATCATATTTCAAATGAGGTGTTTTTTTTAAAAACATGATTCTGCCATAGGGAGAATCTTTAGGGGATAAATGAAAAGAATTGTTAAAGTCTTGCCTCAAATATTGGATTTTACAAAACAACATTTAGATATTTAGTTGTGCCTAGAAGAAGTTTTCTATTGCATTTATTAAATGATTGGAGATATAAATAAACTTTGAACAGACACTTTCTTTACATCATAAAGTATCCAAAAGTAACAATATAATGCTTCTAGTAAGTTTCACAAGATGAAAAATGGAGGAAGAAAAGGTGCTCTCAGTATTAACTTTTATAGTTTTGTTTACAATATCCAAGATTTGGAAGCAGGCAAGTGTCCACCAGCAGAAAAATGGATAAAAATATCTGTGGTACATTTACACAATGGACTACTATACTGTTGTAAAAAAAAAAATAACATGGATGTACCTGGAGAGCACTATGGTAAAGGAAATAAGCCAGTCAGAGAAATACTAATACCATATGATTTCACTCATATGTGGAACCTAATAAACAAAATAAACTAAAAAAAAATAGAAACAGACTGATTGCTGTCAGAGGGGAGGGGAATTGGGAGGCTGAGTGAAAAGGTGAAGGAATTAAGCAAATCAAGAAAAAAAAACCCAGAAACCTCACTGACACAGACAACAATAGGGTGATCACCAGAGGGAAAGCTGGGGCATAGGAAGAGGTAGAAGAGGGTAAAGAGGGGGATAAATGGTGATGGAAGGAGACTTGACATAGGGGACGTAAACACACAATGTAATATACAGATGATATTATAGAATTGTACAGTTAAAACCTATATAATTTGGTTGCCCTGGCTAGTGTGGCTCAGTGGATTGAGTGCCAGACTGCAAAGCAGGGGGTCGCTGATTCGATTCCCAGTCAGGGCACATTCCAGGGTTTCAGGCCAGGTCCCCAGTAGGAGGAGTGGCAGAGGCAACCACACATTGAGGCTTCTCTCCCCCTCTTTCTCCCTCCCTTCCCCTCCTCTAAAAATAAATAAATAAAATCTTTTTTAAAAACCATATAATTTTGTAAACCAATGTCACTCCAATAAATTCAATAACTTTTTAAAAGAAAAATTAAAAAATTAACTATCATTAGTAGGCAACTGATACAATGCTACCATAGCAAATGCAATGATAATATGCAATTTGAAGGATTAATTTCTGTAACACAGCAATGCTGGTTTGCATTACATTAATTTAAATAATTAAGTGTGTATTAAATTCACACTTGCCTGATATCCTCATCTCTCTGGTGCTTTCACATTCCATCAGCATCTCTCTGTTGTAAGAAGTTAACATGATGATTTATAACTGTTTACCAAACCTAAGACAAATTGGGTCAAAACAATCTGTTGTCAATAGTGTACATTTAATTTATCTTTGCTCTTATTGTTTGGTACTGAATATTAAACAGTTTAATGTAAGAAATTTTTATAAGGTTATACCATTTTAATGCTTTTTTATTAACCATTTATAATTTCAGGGTAATATAAATGTAGATGATAGAGAATTAAAGACAGAGATATATGTCCTGTTTCTCAAATTTTTCCTGCCATGTTAATAAATAAATTTGAACCAAGGAATATGGCCAGAGTGCCCTCTGACTTATTGTTGGGGAAGGTCATCAAAAGACACAACTGCCAGTTTGAGCCTCACCTGGGCAATTGGAGGACCCCACTCCCTCCCCTAGGCTTGGGATGCCCACTCTGTTCACCTTCCCCACACTAGAAGCTGTCCAAGGACGGTCTTAAGATTGTAACGCGGTGATAAGATCCTCTCTACTGGATTCATGACTGAACCCAGTTAAGAACCTCTGTGTACATGACTAACACTGGGTAAGGTCTCTGTATGTATAAGATTTGGCAGGTGATTAAAACTACTAGCCTTTCAGCCACCCAATAAAAGCTTCCTACGTAAACTCCTTTGTTTATTAAACCTGCCACCTACTATTCCGCAGTGGCCTGCCTTATTCCTTAGTCTCTCCCTGCCCTCTGAGTACAGGGACAGTTTCAGATCTCACTGGAAAGCTCCCAAAAAGGTTTGCAAAGCAACACATATCACAGACAAAAGAAAAAATACGAGGCTCAATGGACATGCCAGTGACATTCTGTAGCAATAATATGGAATATTATACATTAAATTGGTGACACCCTACATTTATGAGGTTCTTTCATTAGGTACAACTCACTTGTAAAACAATGCAGGAATTTGTCGTTTTAAGACATGACTGAAATTTAGAAGACATGAATCCATTTAACTTTTGTCACAATTTCTTTGAAATGAATGAGTCAAGACACTTAAAAATATTTGCTATGATCTACTACACCATTATAGACTCTAATAAAAATTAATTTCATTTAAAAGGTCTTCACATACTTCTCAGTATTTTGGGATATATTAGTGATTAATTTTATATTTAAGTTTCTGCCACCTAAAGTCACCGTAGAATGCGATCTGGAGAAGTGCAGTGATCTAAAGAGTGAAGGGCATTATTTACACTCTAAGAAAGTTAGCTGCACCTGGTGGACTTACGCAGCATGCATGACAACGGGTATCAAACACTTAAGACCCAGGTATTCTGGTAACAAGGAATAATATGAACAGTGGGCAGCGTTCTGTTCCAACGTCAAGGGTGAAGATGGTTAATTAAGCTGTTCAGATGTCCACACAGCAGATGAAGTAAAAGACAAATGAATAGATGCAAACAATTAAACATATCCTAGGAAGCAGTTCATGTGATTGGCATGGGTAATATTTATCTGTTATTCCCTTGGGGAATAATTTAAAAATGACACCATAAAAAGGTTAGAAAAACAGATATCTATTCATTAAATCCATAGTAAAGATTTCAATATTTATTGATGTCTCAAAAGAAAAAAGGAATATGTGATATTAATAATAATATTAAAAGCAAAGCAGTGAAATGTTAAAAACACATTCCAATGCAGAAGCCACTTCATATAGTTATTACATGATAATCTGTGTAAACATTATTAATTCTGAGGTAAGGGTGTAAGAAACTAAAATTTACTAAAGAGGACATGTGCATAGCATTTTATAATAAAATCTAGCAATAACACAAACCTATGGTAATTATAATTTTGAGCAAAGAGATTATAAGGAAATGGTATTAACTATTGTAACATGATGTTCTGAATATTAACACAATCTTTTCTGATAGATTTCTGTAGGTGTTAGAGTTGGAAAGACAATCAGTCTATAGGTCAGAAAACCTGAAAACAGAAGAAAAGATACCACTTATCTCAAATTATAACTAGTGAATTATAAAACCAAGGCAGAAACCCATATTAGAAATCCATTAATAAACATAGCATGTATTTCCTACCTAAAAACTGGACACTAAGGATATAGGTACACGAGGAGTAGGACATGGAACTCTTCCAGGTTGCTCTGGCAAGTGTAAGAAGCTTCCAGCAATTACAAAATGATGTAAGAATGGACTGCAACTTCTGGGAATAGGGTGTAGACGGAATTTGGCTTATTACTCACACTAACTGCAACTAAAACCTCTGCAAATCACACACACACACAAACTGTGAAAGGTGGAGAAAGTAAGGTGTAGAATGACTAGCAACTTCAGAACACAAAAACAGCAGTCTTTTTGTTTTTTCTTAGTTCCCTATGTTTTATTTTTGCTTTATTTGTCCCAGAATGAGTGCTAAAGAAGCCAGCAATTTAGAAATTCTGAACAGCACAGACTAGATAAAGGCACAACAAAAGTCTGTTCTTTCTAGTCAAAGGAGATTCTAGCAAGGAGACAATATCTTATTATGGCTTTGATTTGCATTCCCCTGACGACAGTGACGTTGAGTAACTTTTCACATGCTTCTTGGTCATATGTATGTCTCTGGAGAAATCTGTAGTCAAGAGCTTTGCTCACTTTTAAATTGGATTAATGTTTTTATTGTTAATTTGTAGGAGTTCTTTATATATTCCAAATATATAACCCTTAAATTTATGGTTCATAAATATTTTCTCCCAATCCTTAGGTTGCCTTTTCACTCCTAGTTCAAAGGTTTCCTTTGCTTCACAGAAGTTTTAATGATATAGACTCATCATATGTTTATATTGCTGTTTCTCCCTGTGCTTTTAGTGCCATACCCAAGAAATCCTCCTTGGAGTTTATTCCTAAGTATTTCTGATGTTATTGTAAATGGAATCATTTGTTTAATTTTCTTTTTGGATTGCTCTTTGTGAGTGAATAGAAATGCAATTGATTTTTATCTCTGGCTGTCGGATTTGAAGCCTTTTTTTTTTTTTTTTTTTTTTTTTTTGCTAATTGTTGTAGCTTTGACTTCCAGTACTATGTTGAGAATTACTGAGAGTCAAATACTAAGAGTGGGCATTCTTGCCTTGTTGCTAATTTTAGATGGAAAGATTTCAGTCTTCACCACTGAAAATGAGGTTAGCTGGGGGCTTTTCATATGTGACCTTTTTTTCTGTTGAATTAATTGCCTTATATTCCTGCTTTTGCTGAGTTTGTTTTAATCATAAAAGGGTTTTGAATTTTTCAAATATTTTTTCTGCATTATTTGAGATAGTATGTGGTTTTTGTTCTTGCTTATGTTAATGTAATGTATTATATTGATTGATTTTCATATGTTGAAACATCCTTGCACTCCAAATAATAAATCCTTCCTGGTCATAATGGAGAATCCTGTTATTCAGTTGTTGAATTTCATTTACTAGTATTTTGTTGAGGATTTTTGCATTAATATTCGTCAGGAATGTTGGTATGAGGTTTTCATTTCTTACAATATTTTTGTCTGGTTTTGGAATTAGGATATTACTTGTTTAATACCCAACTCCAATAAAAGTTTGGAAGCGTCATTTCTCTTCAATCATATATTTTGAGGGAAGAATTTGAGGAAGATTAGTTTTAATTCTTTAAGTGATGGGCAGAAGTCCTCCATGAAGCCATCTAATCTTGTGCTTTTCATTTTGGGCAGATTTATTATTATTATTATTACTAATTCAATCCCCTCACTAGTTATAGGTATATTCAGAAATTTTATTTCTTAAGATTCTGTCTTAGTAGGTTGTGTATTTCTAGAATTTTATCCTTGTATGTTATCTAATTTGTTGATGTGTAATTGTTCGTAGTAGTCTTTTAAGATCATTTTCATTTATGCATTTACTGTATTCTCCCCTCTTTTATTTACAAGTTTTTTATTTGAGTATTTTTCTTTATTCTTTGTCTAGTGAAGCATTTGCCATTTTTTTTTCAAAAATCCACCTCTTATTTTGTTGATTTTTTCTATCATTTTTCTGTTCTCTATTTTATTAATGTCTGCTAAAATATTTGTTATTTTCTCCCTTCTGTTAACTTTTGGATTATTTTTTATTCTAGTTCTTTGCAATATCAAGGTAGGTTCTTCATTTGATTTTTTTCTTTTTTTATAACATTAGCATTTATGACTATAAACTTTCCTCTTACAATTGTTTTTCTGCATCAAAGGTTTTAGTATGTCATATTTTCATTTTTATTTGTCTAAGGGTATTTTCTACTTTCCTTTGATCCATTGTTTTTTTAAGCATGTGGTGTTCAATTCCCACATATTTGTGAATTTTCCATTTTCCAGTTTGCAATTGATTTTTAACTTAATATCATTGCAGTCAAAATGAATACTTAGTATGAACTTTGTCTTCCTAAAATTATTAAGACTTGTTTCGTGATCTCACATCGATCTGTCCTGGAGAATGTTCCAAATGATCTTAAGAAAAAAAGGGTATTCTGCATCTGTTTGGTAAAGTATTCTGTACATGCCTGTTAGGGTCAATTGCTCTATAGTGTTGTTCAAATCTTACATTTTCTTTTGATTTTCTGTATAGTAGATTTATCCATTATTGAGATTGGAGTATTAAAATTTCCTACTATTATGTTGTTATTATTTCTTCTTCAAATTCTCTCTAAATTCTCTAATTCTCAAATTCTCTAAAGCAACTTTTATGCTTTATATATTTGAGAGCTCTGATATTAGATACATGTAAATTGACAATCATTGTATCTTTTAAATGAATTGACCCTTTTATCATTATGTAATACCCTTTTTTTGTCTCATATCAATTTTTTTACTTATAGTCTATTTACTCTATATGAACATGGGTATCTCTATTCTTTTTTGGTTATCATTTGCATGATATATCTTTTTACTATTCTCTTACTTTCAACATTGTATGTTCTTATATCTAAAATAATTATCTGGTAAACAATATAGAGTTAGATATTATTTCTTTGTTTTTATCTATTTAGATATTGTCTTTTTATATTTTTTTACTTATTGATTTTAGAGAGAAGGAGAGAGAGAGAGAGATTTATTTGTTGTTCCACTTATTTATGTATTCACTGGTTGATTTTTGCATGTTCCCTGACCTGGGATCAACCCAAAACCTTATTGTATAGGGACAGCACTCTAACCAAATGACCTACCTGGCCAGGGCCTAGACACTGTCTTTTGAAAGGGAAGTTTAAGTCCTTCATATTTAAAGTAATTACTGATAGGTAAGAATTACTACTGCCATTTTACTATGTCCTATATTACTTGTAATTATTTTGTTTCTCCTTTTCTCTCCTTCTGCTTTTCTCTGTGTTTTATTGATTTATTGGTATTGATATACAATGATTCCTATCTCATTTATTTATTTATTTTTGTTCTCTCTCAATGACATCTTATCGATTTTAGAAAGAAGGGAAGAGAGGGAGGGCGAGGGAGAGGAACATTGATGTGAGAGGAAAACATCAATCCTTTGCCTCCTGCACATGCCCTGACCAGGGACTGAACCCACAGTCTAGGCATATGCCCTGAATGGGAATTGGACCTGCAGTCTTTCTGTTTATGGGGTGAAGCTCCAACCAACTGAGCCACACTGGCCAGGCCTTTTATCTCATTTTCTCTTGTGCACCTTCTATAGGTATATTCTCTGTGATTATCATGGGAGTTAAATAAAACACTTTATAATAATATAACTCTATTGTAAACTGATAACTTCAGCCACATACAAAGATTTTATCCTTTCATGTTCATCCCCCACATTATGTTACCAATGCCAAAAAAAATTAGATTTTTATATCGTGTGTCTATTAACATAGTTTTATAGTTATTTTATACTTTTATGTTTTATATTCTATACCTCTATTAAAAGTGATTTACACACCAATATCATACTTATAACATTCTGTATTTGTTCATATATTTACCGTTACCAGAAAACTTTTATATTTTTCTATGCTTTTATGTTGCTCTCAGGTGCCCTTTGCATTTGTGGAAAAAAAGGGGCCACACGTTAACCTGACAAGCTCAGGGGAGGTCTCTGAGGTGGCCTTACACATTCAGAGACCTAAATTAACCACAGAGGATGGTCTGAAATTAAAACTTATCAACTAAATGCTTTTTTACAGTGGATAGTCGGGTCCTAGGTCATCATTTTTCCCTAACAAAGGTTAAGCTGTACCTTAACTAAGCCAGTCTATTGTCTTTTGCATCTATGATAACAGACCTTTGGAATGTCAGGGTAACTTCCCTTTTTTCCCCAACCCCTTTGGGCACAATCAGAGACCACAGATCCCCTCGTTGTCATTGTTATCATGTTCATTGTTGTCTGTTAAATATCCTTTACTCACTTATGTCAATGAAGTACGTGTCTATCGTTTTACCTTTTTTCCAGTCCCAGAAGTTTCCCTTTTTTGCTTTCTCCTGCCTCCCTAATCTATCACCAGTGGATTCCATGTAACCCCCAATGTCTCCTCCTTTGATTCTAATGTATAAAATATGGTGCTAAACTGCCCTTTTCTGGAGAATTTCTCAGTCTGTTGAGATTTTGTTTTCCAGCAATTGTCATCAGTTTGGCTCAGATAAACAACAAAAATTCTCTACAGGTTCTAATGTTTCTTACATTGACACTTTTAATGTGAAAGACTCACTTATAAATTGTTATAAGGCATGTCCAGTGGTAATGCATTCTCTCAGCATGTATATATATATAGAGAGAGAGATATATAGATAGATAGATATTTATATATATATATAAGTATATATATATACTCACATATATATACACACACACACATATACACACACGTACACACACATATGTGTGTGTGTGTGTGTATATATATATATATGTGTGTGTGAGTGTATAAAGGTCTTTATTTTTCCTTCTCTGAAACAGTTTTGCCAGATATAGTATTCTTAGTTATCAATTTACCTCTTTCAGCAGTTTGAATATGACATCCCTCTTTTCTGACCTATAAAGTTTCTGTTGAAAAAGCTGTGGATAATCTTATGAGAGTTCCCTTCTATATGGGTTTGTTTCTTTTGCTACTTCAGAGATTTTCTCTTCGTCTTTGATTTTTGGCCGTTTGATTACAATGTGTCTCAGTGTGGGCCTCTGCATTCATCCAACTTGGTATCTTTTAACTGTACTGAATTTGGATGTTTTTCTTCCTCATATTTGGGAAGTTTTTCGCTATTATTTCTTCAAACATTTTCTCAGTACCTTTTACTCTCTCTCTTCTCCTCCTTGGATTCACATAATGTGTATATTGACCTCACAGTGCTGTCCTACAAGTCTCTTAGAATGTTTTTGTTTTGTTTTTACTTTTCTTTGTTCTTTTGTTTTCTTTGATTCTATAATTTTAAGTAACCTACCTTCAAGTTCACTGATATTTTTCTTCTGCTTTATTAAGTCTGCTGTTAAAACTCTCTAGGGAATTGTTCACTTATTGTTTTTCCATTTCCAACTTGTTTTTTAAAAATATATTTGTTAATATTTTTAGTATCTTTTATATATTTTGTTAATTTTTTAATATTTTGTTAATATTTTCCAACTTTCGTTTTTTATGCTGAATTTTCCTGATTTCATTTAGTTGTGTGTCTGGTTTTCTCTTGCAGTACATTGAGCATCTTCAACATGATTATTTTGTATTTGTTTTCAGATAATTCACAGGTGTCTATTTCCTTAGGGTTAGTTTTGGAAGGTTTGTTTTGGTCCTTTTCCTGAGGCACTTTTTTTGCTTCTTTGTATACCTTGTTATATTTGTGGTGCATTGTACATTTGAAAAAAATAGCCACTTTTTGCAATCTTTTTGAATTTACAGCTTCATACGGAGAAAAACCTCTACCAATTATCTAAGCTAGAGGTTCTGGGGAGCTATCAGACCTTTTCCTGAGATGCATCTTTTTCTGTGTGTAAGTGTTCCTCAGTAAAGAAACTTGCCAGTTTATTTTTCATGTGCTGGCCATCTCTTGCTCTCTCTACTGTCTGTGTACAGCACTGCAGGTCCTGCTGACTGCAATAAGCCATTAGATTTCTTCTGTTCTCAGCAGCCCTCAGGCATTCAAAGTATGTCAGCTTTCTGAAAAGGCAGAATGTTGGATGCATACTTCACTTTTCTCTCTCTCTCTGATGGAGAAATATAAGCTGGATATCTTCTGCTGATTGCTCTGAGCTAAGCCAGTTTAGGGAAAGGCCTAACACAGTTGAAATGAAATAGCTTTTCTTACCCATTTCATTGTGGCTGTTGTTGGCTTTGGGCTATCTTGGGGCATTGCTAATTCTTAATTTGTTTCTAGAATTCTTATAAACTCTTTTGGAATGTATATTATTAAATCTGTATCTCTCTCAGGAATTGAGTTATGGGGTTCTACTGTTTTACCAACATTGTTCCCCACTTACAAGGGATTTTTGACAAATGTGCAAAATCAATGCAAGGGATGAAAAAATTACTTTTTAATAATTGATGCTGAAGATGTTGGACATGTTCAAACATAATTCTCACAAGTTATATAAAATAATTCATTGTTATGGAATGAATGTTTACATCCTTTTAAATTTCATATGTTGGAATCCAACCCCATATGTGATGGTATTAGGAAGCGGTATCTTTATCAGGTAACTAGGATTAAAGGAGGTCTTTTGGGGGAGATTTGTCATGAACGAAATGGGTGCCTTCACAAGAGCCATGGAAGAGCTTTGCAATAAGACATTGTCAGTTTGCAACATAAAAAAGAGGACCTTCATCATAACCGGACCATGCTGGTCCTTGATCTTGGACTTCCAGCTTCCAGAATGTGAGAAATAAATTTCTATTTTTTATAAGCCACTAAGTCTATGGTATTTTTGTTATAACAAGAGAACAGATGGAACAATTATGTAGTTAAACAAAATGTAAAACTAAAACTTTGAGAAAAATAGGAGAAAATCTTTTATAACTAAGACTAAGCAAACAGTTCTTAGACTTAAACCAAATTATGATTTATTTTAAAAAATTGTTAATTCAGACTGCCTCAAAATTAAAAAAAAAAAAAAGGTTGCTGTGTGAGAGGCCCTCTAAATAGGATAAAACTACAAACTACAGACTAAGAGGTAGTATTTGAAAACCACATATCTCACAATAGACCAGTGTCTTCAGTAAGTCAAGAACTATCAACCTCAACAATAAAATTAAGCCAACAATACAACTAGAGAATGGGTAAAAATATGAAAGAATTTTTACCAAAGAGGATATGTAATTGGCAAATAAGCACATGAAAACATGTGAGCCATGATTCATCACTAGGGAAATGCAAATGTAAACCACAATGAAATGTTATGGCACAGTTATCAGAATGGCCCAAATGAAAACCAGTGACAACAACAAATTCTGACAGGGATCTGAAGAAACTGGATTTTCATACATTGCTAATGGAATATAAACTATTGCAGCTATTATGCAACTATCCAATTTTTTCAATACCATTTGCTGTAAAGATTATCTTCTCATTAAGTTGTTTGGAATATTTGTTGAAAAATTGGTTGAATAGAAAGTCATTTGAACATGCATGCATTGGTATGTTCCTGTACCCTCTATTTCATTCTATTAGTCTGCATGATGTACTATTGTAACAATATACTGTCTTGATCATTTACAACTTTGGGTAAAATTTAAAATCAAAATGTATGTTTTTCTCCAACTTTGTACTTAAAAAAAAATACTGTCATTTATTGTGTTAGGTTGATTTCATTTGCATATAAATGCCAGTCTCCCATTTCATTAAAATGATATATTTCTCCATTTATTAATTCTTTATTTTTTATATTGTTTTGTAGTTTTCAATAAAGAGAAAATATACTTTTAAAATTTATTACTTTATGTTCTATTTTTGATATATTCAATCATATTATTCTAAATTTCTCTAATTATATATTTTTATTTATTTACTAATAAGTTACTATTTCCAAGCTTTTTCACACACTCTCATGTATTGTCCTATGTCATATATCTTCACACAGAGAAAACTAGCTTTTTTTGTAGTACAGTTAGTTCTGCTGGCAACAAATTCTCTTAATTTTTGTGAATGTAAAAACACTTCATTTTGTGTTTATTTTTTTATTTTTTATTTTTTTTAAGGGGAGAACATGAATGCAGTCCCCCACTTTCACAAACTATGCAGTCGAGTTTCCCACATTTGGGGAAATCTCAGGGGTCAGCACACCTAGAGTGCAATGGGTGAGCCTCACCCTGGAAAACCACCTTTCTGATCATGGTATCTCCCCTGCCAGGTAAATATATTTTTGATAGATAATTTCACCAGATATAGAAATTTTAGTGGACAATATGTTATCGTTTATTTAGCATATTTGAATTAGTCATATTTTGGTCTTCTGGCCTCAATAATTTCTGATAAAAACTCAATCATTAACTGTAATATTGTTTCACAACATTCATAGCAAAATAAATTGTTCATTTTTCTATAACTATTTTCAAGATTTTATCTTTATTTCATGCCTTTAGAAGATTTATTATTATGAGTTATATGTTACATATTTGCTCTTTTGTCTTGTTTATGATTTGTTGAGCTTCTCGGATCTGACAAATTTGTGAAATTTTTGGCCATTATTTATTTAGTTATTTCTTTCTCTCTTTTCGCTTTTTTGGGGGGGACTTCAATTACTTATATATTGGATACTTGACATTTCCTCATGTTTCTGAGGCTTTGCCAATTTTTATTTGATCTTTTTCCTTTCTATTATTTAGATTGTGTTAATCTTTTTTTATCTCTATTGTATAGATTGTGTTATATTTCTGATTTAGTTTTAAGTTTGCTGATTATTCTTTTCACTCAAATCTGATATTAAACCAATCTTGTTATTTTTTTCCCTTTACAGTTACTGTTATTTTTCAGCATTTGATTTGTTTTTGCATGGTTTTTATTTCTCTGTTGAGGTTTTCCTTCTATTAACACATTAAAATCAGCTTATACTAATTTTGTACATATGTCCCTATAATCCTTTGAACATATTTATATAATTTTTGTCTGATGAATTCAACCTGGGTCCACTCAGTTTTTGTTGGTCTTCTTTTTTCTTTTTTATGAGTGACACTTTCCCTTTTCTTTGATGGAGCTATCTTGGGTTGAAAAGTAGACATTGTGGATAACACATTATTCTGGTTCTAGATACTGTTTTGTGCTCTTTGTGGTTTTCTTGCTCTTACAGAATTTTTCCTTGATTTTCAGTTGTTCTACTAGCCTCAAGGGTTTGTCTCAAATTAGTAAGGCTTCTATCTT
Source organism: Desmodus rotundus (assembly GCF_022682495.2). NCBI lineage: Eukaryota > Metazoa > Chordata > Mammalia > Chiroptera > Phyllostomidae > Desmodus > Desmodus rotundus. The sequence continues at coordinate 68,005,443 of NC_071388.1, read as the reverse complement.
CTGTTGCCTGGGAGGTGCACAGTTGGGAACTGCTCTGTTTAAAAAAAAAAAAAAAAAAACAGCAAAATCTCAGATTACACACAGTACACCTCTCTCTTTAAGAAGTAGTGTCCTCATTATTCTTTTGCAGAAATTCTTCAACCCTTCCTGCTAGCTTTCTTATGATTCTTCAGTTTAGATGACAGCGAGGAATATGGGCAAGTTTATACCCCTCTTTCTGTTATTCTCTACCTGCTATATTTTGCCCTTCAATTTTTAAATTTCTCTTTTGGCACTAAACTCTGTTCTCTGGCATCTTCAGTTCAGAAATATGAAATTTTCCTCTGTATATTTTGTGATATCCTTGGGGGTTTGGGGAAAACATTCAGGCCAGAAAGCAATTCTCACTCTTTCTTACTGCATTATTTTAAAAAATAAACTTTCTCTCTCTCTCTTCTTCTTTTGAGTGTTTTCAAGTTTGTTTTAAATTTATATGTGGGAGGGGTCAAATTATCAATGTTACTGAAAGTTCTCTAAATGTAAAATGTTTATGCCAAGAAAAACAATTAAATCTTCATATACATTGATTTAGTGGCTATTAGAAGGATTTTTACTCAATAACAGTCTTCTGGAAATACTCAGAAGGAAGAATGTGTGAATTCTAGAATTCAATTTTAAAATTTACATTTAAAAAGGAATTTACACATACGTTAAACCTGGTACAGTGAGTCTTTAGGTTCCCTGCCTGAAAGATATACGTACCTCACCTGGGGTCCCATGAAAGCTTTCCTGTGGTCACCTCATGTTCTAGCCTCATGTTCTATCTGAATCAGAGGACCATTTAAGAAAGTCTTAGTGCACAGATTATTACATAACCATTGATCTTATATCATAAGTAATTTTATGACACAGAAAAAGGCCAACAATATAATTTTTGCTAAAAAATTTAGACTAAAAGCTTGTTTAGCTATGCTATTTTTTATTTTTTTAAGTCAGAGAAAAGAGCACCTTGGAGACAGATTCAAGGGGTTAGCCTAGGACAAGCTGCCACTATCCTTTATTCCCATGGTTGCAAGTCTCATGGGTACTCTTAGAGTTTAGGAGAGAAAAAGTAAAGATGCACACCTGAGGGGGAAGAAAGCTGTGGGTGTATTCCAGAGAGAACCTGATAGCTGTATTTCTTACATAAGCGAAAATAGCAAACAGTGCTAAACACTGTTCTTGGGGATTAAGCAGGTTTCCCCACCCCCATTTTCCTATATTTTATGCAGAATACTTGTGATTTTTATTATATTTAATAGATAAAAATCTCAGTCCCTTTGGGAATCCTAAAGAACAGGGTCCTGGTATTCTTGATTTACTCAAGCATTTTTTTTTAATCCAGTGGTTATATATCAAGAAAATGCATGTAAATAATTAATGTCATTTATTCACTAAAAATAAAAATATATAATACCTTGCAGACGCAGAAAGTAGTGTCCTTACCTTCTGATGTGTATCACATGAGGCAAACATTATAAGAATAGGAGAAAATGCTAAAAGGTATATATTAAGTTCTATTAAACTACAAGGAATAGAGTAACTAATTATGTCTGTCAAGAATGATTCAGAAGAATCTGTCAACGTAAGAGACATTCACACCTGTGAAGAATTTTTGATGAGTTTACTTGAACCAAACTGACAACAATTGCCAGGAAGCAAAATCTCAACAGATTGAGAAATGCTCTGGAAAATGGCAGTTTAGTACCTTATTTTATATATTGCAACCAAAGGAGGAGCCCTAAAGGGGTTACATGGAATCCATTGGTGATATATTAGGGAGGTGGGAGAAAGCAAAAGCAGGGGTGGGGGCAAGCTCTGGGATTGGATAAAAGGTAAAATGATAGAAATATACTTCTTTTACATATGGGTAAAGGATAGTTAAGAGTCAACAATTAACATGATAACAATGGCAATGAGGGGATTTCTGGTCTCAGCTGTGGTGGTCGTGCCCAAGGGTTTTGAAAAATAGGAAGTTACCCTGACATTCCAAAGGTATGTTATCATTGATGCAAAAAGACAGAAGACAGGTTCAATTAAGGTAAGGATGGACCTCTTTTTAGGGAAAAATACCAGCCTAGGACATGATTACCCACCACGAACTGCTTTTAGTTCATCTTTTAATTTCAGATCATCCTTTGTCATTAATTTGGGTCTCTGAGGGTGTAAAGCTTCCTTGTAGGCCTCCCCTGAGCTTGTCAGGTTAATGTGTGGCCCCTTTTCTTCCACACATCTCATAGGTAAGCAACTTACACAGAAGTTTAAAGGAAGAAGAAAATCTTTCAGAATGGATACATAAATGTATGCAACTTTTTGTATATCAACACAGGGTCAATATAGTGTCTTTTTTTTTAATTAAAGAGGAATAAGAACACCATGCAAAACAGAGTAAGAAAAGACATTCTGGGAAAAGCAAATTTAAAGAAAAAAGATAGAAATTTTTAATAAGATGAAATAAAAAGACATTTTTCCATTACATATCATAAATTAAGTGAAATATATACTAGACTAAAGGCTGCATTGCTATATATTCTATAATTATTATTGGTATTTATGTTATGAAAGAAACTCCCATAAACTCTGTTCTTCTCTCCAATGTAATGAGAATTAAAGATCAGCAAATCCATTAGCGTGCAAGCAGGGTTTATTGGTGACCTGTTTTCATGGAAGAGAACACCTAGTTGAGGTGGGGATGAGGGGTGAAAGGCATACAGTTCAGGGTGAAGCAGGATAAGGGCATATAAAGTAAGGGTTGCCTAAGGTCAGGATGGCAAGTGGGCACATGGGCAGAGGCCAGGTGGCCCAAGGGCAGGTGGACAGAGAGACAAGAACTTCAAGCCAAAGTCATTTGTCCTGAGGACTTACATAGTTGGCAGGTTGAGGGGTGAGAGTGGAAGAAGCTACAGATAAAGGTGGTGCTAAGCTTTCCAGGACTGGGGCATGACTACCAAAAGGTATTAATGGGCTTATTCCCTTAGGTACTATGGACCTTTCTGGGTCTTTCAGGCCTTGGTACAGAAGGAAGCACAGTTTCAAGGGCTTTCTTTCCCAGATAATGGAAAAGATATACAGAAGTTCAAGAGGGCTGAGTTGGTGGGTGGGACATGTCTTCCTCCCTGCATTTGTTTCCTGTCTATTCTACCTAACATTTTCATTTGAAATATATATATATTTTTAAGAATGCAGACCATCGATGTACAGTGGATGGAATACCAGGTATAACACTTGCAGGGATGAAATGGCAGGGTTTAAAAAGAAAGTACTTCTATATTTTTAAGAGAATTAGAATATAGAGTATAAAATTTATGTTTTTTAAAATTTAATATGGTTATATGAATGACACCAATGGAGCAGTGTTTTGTATTTTGCACAGAAAAATTAGCATTCAAATTCATTTTTTGCACAAATACACATTTCCAAAATGCCCTTATAAACATACTTTCAAGTAACTAATATAGTATAATCAAGATCCTCAAGCATATTATAAATCTTCAAAATATACATATTAAATAATTAATGCTATATTAATAGATTATTTTGAATGGTATTCCACTAAATTAAAAGCAATTACTATCCAAGGTTTGGGTATTGCTAAAAGGCAAGTATCTCACCTATATTTTAATCTTGATTATCTGCTATTTTACAAGATTTGGTATTTTAAATGCATGAGAATGGTTGGGATTTAATAAGGTAATTATGAATGCAGTTTTTCATGTCACTATTCAATTTTTTTCACTCACAAACAATGTAAAGATAGAGAATTTTAAGTGTCTAACAGAAAAACAAATATATCTTACTTTAAAACAAAGTAGCACTATCCATTTTTCAAACAGTAAACAAAGGGAAAACAGTCTTATGTCAGACCAAATAAACCTTTACTAAACATGTTCTGTTGTCAGAGGCTGGAAACTAATTATCTAATAAAAATATCAATACACAAATGGTAGTATTCAGAGGCCAATAAAAATTCAGATATTATTAGTATTTTATGATAATACAGCTAACATTGTTAAAATAAAACAACAGCCTCATTTTGGTTTGGTTTGTTTTTGTCTTGTTTGTTCTACTTATTTTGAAGATTCTTTTAATTGCAAAAAAAATCTAGTTTAATATTTAGACAGATACTCTTTACTCAAGTACTCCTGGGCAATTTATACTTTGGAGATGTGGATCACTGGACAAGGAAAGAAATAGCGGGGAAATTAATAAAAATAATTGCATGAATTTTCCTGAAGTCTTATTCAATTGTAGACTTGACAGCTCAGTTCACTTGGTACAAACACAGCCTGCAGTGGTGGCTCTCTTACAAGATCTGATTCAGATTGATAACTCAGAGAATATCAGACACTTCAGCATTTACTTTAGAAATATCAAAAGAAATTAGGTTAAGAGTTTAGCATTTCAGAAGATCTGCAATCAATAGATATCTATTTTATTAAGCTCTGGAAATTCCTGACGATTATCTTTAAGAAATAATTAAAAATAAGAGAAATTAGAAAATGGAAAAATATACTCGTACACTATAATAAGGAAGAGATGATAAATAAAGTGAGTAAAAAACCTGAAAAACACATTTTTACGATACAGATTTCTCTGTTCATGTCAGCCTTATTTTCTTTTCTGTGAAGAAATGATCTGCCCTGGCTGGTGTGGCTCAGTGGATTGAGTGCCAGCCTGCAAACCAAAGTGTTATCAGTTCAATTCCCAGTCAGGGCACATACCTAGATTGTAGGCCAGGTCCCCAGTAAAGGGAGTGGGAGAGGCAACTACACATCAATGTTTCTCTCCTTCTCTTTCTCCCTCCCTTCCCTTCTCTCTAAAAACAAATAAATAAATTATTTTAAAAAAAGAAATGATTGAAGTGTGTGGAATAAATTTGGATATGGGAATACATGTTTGTATAAGATACATTATCAATATTATTGGTATTTTAGCAACATTCTCTGAAGTACCAGGAAAAAAAAATATGTGCTATGCCTGGGAGAACTAAAACTGGAAACATTTTTACCATTCATTTTCAAAAGGGAGGCGGGATAGTAGTTCCAATGTATGGTCATGTAAAATAGCATGACAGAAACATGTAGAACTCTCTCAGAATGAAGCTGCAAACTGAAAGGCAGGTAGAGGGTATGAAAAAAGAAAAAAACAATACAAGAGAAGGATTTCTAGCACAAACTTCCAAAGCCACTAGAAACTAAAGTCCACCTGTTGGCAAAAGCATATGTTCCATATCATACACTCATCATCAAGTTTGTTCATTTTCAGCTGCAAGTAAGAAGTGGAATTTATGGTAAATGACTCTACTCGTATGCCCTTGAGATGATGCAGAGCAGAAGAACAGAGTTACACGTCTACAGTATCATCCCATTGATTAGGACACCAGCCCTCAGTGTCTGCGGCGTTATGGATGAGACAGACAAATTCACACAGACTACAGAAATCCTGTGGAGGAAAAGGGATAACACAGCAGCTCTCTCAGTGAGAGGGCCAGCCATCCCTTGCCTGCATAGACTTTTACTGGGTTTAATTTGCATAGGAATATAGGGTGGAAAGCTCATCAATCATTGTCAGGCAGAAGTGATCAAACAATTAGATAACACTCAAAGAACTCTGAGGGCTTATTTAGAGTCAGGGTCAGATGCTAAAGGGACATAAAACTTTGCAGAACAAACTCATTTCATGCTTGGACCCTTACCATTTAAATTGAGGATATTAGCAAAGTAGGTTTCATAGGATTTTATGCATTCTTTCTTAGGCCCAATCTCCCCAGGGAACCTGACCTTTCCAGCACAGGGCCGCACCCACCTCAGGTCATCCCTCCTTTGAAGAATCTTACCCGTCATTAGTTAACCAGTCATCTGCCTGGGGCAAAGCAGGGTAACAGGAAAGGGGTCAGAGGTGGTGCTCCTACAAAGAAAATAAGCTTTGTCTCCTAAATGGCTTCTGGTCTCAAGGTCCTTTTACTCAGCCTTAGCCACAATGGGTCTCAGTTTCTGAAACCAGGCAAGACAGTTCCCAACATCCCATCCTACAAGGCCACTAGCCAGGCCTGAATGAAAATAAGCCAGTACTGCTCTAGGGTGTTGTGTAAAATTAGCAGAAAAGCACAAAGGAATGGAACTGGGTCCAACACCATGAATCCTAATATAGAGCATACCTATCAGGAGATAGTGCTAGAGATAGTAGGCAAGTATAAAGTGCAAGAAAATTTTCATCAAAAAACTGTAATTTTGCTTTTCTGGTGGAAATACTGTGCCTTTACATTTGTGAGCTGGGTGGAGTGTTGTGTATAACTGTATGCACTTCTGTGGAATAATTAAAGAAAGTTAGATGGTTTTTAAAAAAGCAAAGAAGTCCAGTAAGAAATAGGTGGAATGAATGGGAGGACTCAGACAATGCAAGTTCCAGCCCCACTTACTCTGCAGCAATCGGTTAATAACAAGACAATCAATGCAGCCTGTTCTGGACACTGTTGCTGAATGGATGTGCAAGGCATTCACAGGGGTGTTGAGTAAAGGTCAAGGGAAGATGAAAGAGATCGAACATGCTAGGGACATGTTATAGGAATTCAATTATTAGGGAAATGCAGGCAGACCTCAGAGAACTTACCAGGCCTGTCCTTGAGAAGATGCGTGGAGCAAGAGTGGGGAAAGGTCTATTGGGGACTTTGTGGGTTCCTGGCCCCTGAGCAGGGTAGAAATACTCATGAAACAATTTGTTCTTCAATGGCCTGAGGAAATAATGATGCCTTTACTTTGGAAATGAAGCTGGAAATCTTTATCACTGATAGTGAAGAATTGCTAGAGCAGGTTTAGAAGGATATCAAATAAGTACTCTTGGAACCCACCTATGCTAGCCCTGACTAGCAAATATAATATTGTTAGAGGCCTAAGACCCTCATACTATATCCATCTCTTCCTATACACATGCAGAGGTGTAGCGTCTCAACTGGGAGTAATAATCTTGTTGGAATTGAAAGCTATGAGAAAGATATGGCAATATTCATGGTTTAGGTAAGTAAGAATTTGGCAGATTACAGGTTGTGGAGTAAATCTTGTCCTTTATCTTTTTTTTTGTAAATAAAATTATGTTGGAACACAGCCATGTTCATTTGTTACATCTTACCTATGGATTCTTTGTACTATAATGGCAGGGTTGAAATGTTGTGACAGAGACTTCATGAATCCCCAAATCCTAAAATATTTACTATCTATCCCTCTACAGATGAAGTTTGCCCACCCATGCTTAAGATGGTAGAGTGAACAGGTTAAGGTCCCAAAGGCAGAGCTCAGACATGAGAGATGTAATAATGATGGTCCATGGTTGGGCTTAATCCAAAAGTCCATAGACCTTAATGTGAGCTTTTTGTTCAAGACATGCCAAAATGGATACCATGGTTTTACTTGCCAATTTGCAATGGCTGGAATGGAATCTTAGCTGCCCTTGCCTTATTTGAGACAAGGAAGCATATGGGGAGCATTCACCTTGCATACAACGAAGTTAGGGAGCACCGTCTACATCAGCAGCTGATAAGAGCAACATAACATACCATTTTGAATCTGTTATTGATAGCTATATGATAAACCAACTTAAAACTTAATGGCTTAAATTTCTCAACCATTAATTTCAATCACAATTTTGTGAATTTGCAATTTGCACTGGGCTTAGTTATACATTTCTTCTAATCTTGTTCATGTGCCCGTGAATAGCTGAGCATCAGTGACTCCACTCCATATCTGATGGTTGGCTGGAATGACTGGATTGATGGCACACATGCTCTTATCCTTCTGCAGATTAACCTGGGATAGCTCACATAGTTACGATTGTAGGATCCCAGAGAGAGCGAGCAAATTCAAAGCTCAAGTGCAAATACCCTTAACTTTCATCAAGTTTCACTGTTGTATTGATCAAAGGACAAAACAAATGACCAAGCAAAGGCATGGATTATTGTGATAATTTAGCACATCTAATAAGGTACCAAAGGCTGCCAACTTATGATGGAAACCCAGTATTAAGGTGTATAAAAGTCTGTGGAATTTATCCATTGTATAACTGATAAGGGATAGGGGATCCACAGAGGTACACAGGATAAATATAATAATGTGATTACCAGACAGTACTTCACTAGCCAAAGCGAAGCCTCCCCCTCTCACTGAGTAAGGCCAGTGGGCTAGACGGGAGCGCTGACTGTGTGTACAAGGAGGTGTTTGGGACACTGTATTAGAACAAGGAGAAAGAGTTCCTTCTTGAATTCCTTAATCCAGAAGACTCAGAATTTGTGTAGTTCAGAAACTTCATAAGGAGAACAGAGCATTATAAAAATAAGAATAAATATTCCTAGGCATATAGAGATGTTGACAGTGGAAGTGGGAGAGCAAGAGCCAGGGATAGACAAAGAACCCACGATTGTCAGAAATGATAAAACCAAACTGAGTGTTCTGGGGCACTTCCTTGTACTCAGGGTATACTGAGTATATGGTGTAGTTATTACTCTTACTATGATTCCATGAGATTCTGAAAGAATTAAAACATGTTCACATGGAAAGTAACATATAAATGATTATCTCCTCTAATTTACTTATAAAGCACACACACACACAATGTAGAAAATAAACCAGAAAAAGAAAGAGGGGTGTAGGCCAATTTAGAGTAGAATATCAGGTTCTCATCCAACTTAGTAGGGTCTAAAAGAAATAACTATGTATTAGAGTTACTTTCTGCTTGCAAGGCTTACTAATAACAAAGCCAAAGATAAATTTGGTCTAGGGCTCCACAATAATAATAAAATATTATAAGCACAAACCACTCACCAGTCTCATCACTTTATTGCATTATCTAGGCCTCCACCTTTAGACATTCTGGTCTAGTCATTATGGAATTCGGTCTGGGAACCTGTGATTGTTTCTAAAATCAACCCAAGCAATTCTAACATGCAGTCCTCTAAATCAACGCTCACTATACTCTATTCAGGAGACACTATTATATTCCATTTTAAATATGTGAAAACTGAAACAGAATGAGCTGATAAGCATGCTGCAGATGAACTAGTTTATCATAGGACTCTTGCCCATTACAAAATTCGTGATTGTCAGAGTCAGAATTTGAACTCAGACAATGTGATTCCAGAGCCTTGACTGTTACTCTCTCCCGAACAGAAACACTCATCTCAAAACTATTTGCTTCTTTTTTTTTTTGATGGTCCTATTTTCTAAAAGTCAAGGCCTAGCCAATTTTAATGTTTAGTAATACATCTCTGATGGATAGATATTGTCAGTTACCTTTCTGGCCAGGACAGGAATGGGGACTGCGAATCTGGAGATCTTCAACCTACACTTCAGTCCTTTGGCCTCTATGGCAGGACTGTGGAAGCCTGGTGATGCAGGAGCATCCTCAGCAGCAGGGTGGCTGTGGATTTCAAGGTGTTACCCAAATCATAGATTATCAATGTGTAGCATAGACTGACTCTTCAGTAGGTTTTCTCTCAGGAAAATGACCTTAAGTATTATAACTGCAAAGCTAGACAAAGCTTTGTAAAACACAGAATTCAACTGAATACTATTTAACATTCATAAGACTTGGATAGGTAAAATGACAAAACAATCAATGAAGCATAAATAAATAATTTCAATGAAATCAGGTATTAGAGACAACAGGTTTTGCATTTACAGACACTAATTTGATTTGAAAATTAGGTAATAATGATGACACATGTATGGAGATGTGGCCATCCAGTTTTTTTATGTTCTTTAGTCCATAATGTGACTACTTTGAGTGGCTCAGCATGGCTGTTATGGTCATGAGAAAAATTGTGTTGATGTTCATAATTATAAATTATGGACCAGATGGACCTTTGAGCAATACACAACCTCATGAAGCCCCCAAATTTTTCAAGAGGCCATCATATTTTTAGGATCATAATTTTGTTAATGAGTCCATATTATTAGCTCCGGGGAGATTCAGAATTTAGTATAAAAATGAATTAAAACAAATACTAGAATGTTAGCATTTTTGTGTTAAGTTTAGAAATCATGTATATTTGCTACTTAAGCGCTTGTGGTTTATTTTAAAATATTTGACATTTTAACCATCAAACTGATTAATCTTATAATTTTAATAAGTATAATTGAGAAATTATTATAGATTTACTAATTTCATATTCAGAATTATAACATTTAAGAGCACTTATGGTTTAGCTTACCATATTAAATTTATATAATTATTTCAGCATTCAGGAAGTCAATTAGACAATTGAAATACTTAAAAAGAAATTGAATATATTAAATTTATGAATGCAGTTTAAAATGTTGAAGGTATTTAATTAACTGAGTTTGTAAATGGGACTAAACACTATTCAAAGGCCCAAAGAGGTAGTAAAACTTTACTAGACTTAGAAATATAATTTTCATGTATAGAGCTTAATAGCTTAACACAGAGGTAAATTTTGGATTTGTAGTTTTAATAAATGTAATATTATTTTCACAACAAAAGTAAACTCTAAATAATGTTCTGCACATTAAAAGCTCCTTTGAGAACATAATACAATATAATTTTGCACAGTGTTTTTTGGGTAATCCATGGCATGGTAGGTTTGCTCTATGGCTAGTGTTGGCCCTCTGGTTCCTAAGTGTGTACTTTTTTCACACCAATGCAAAAAAAGAAAAAACATCCTATGCTAAAGGTCAACACTAAGCAGGGACACCAGACGAGATGGGGCACATTCAGGGTGTTATGGCTGTAGACAGCAGGGACATCAAACCTTATATCATCCTTTTAACCATTCTTCCCGGAGGACCTGATGGTTCCTGTACTCTTCAGAGGTTCACTGACTTCCTGCCTCAAAATGAACAAAACTAATCACGGAACTAGGTTTTTGTCAAACTGTTCAGTAACTCCTTGATTTCTAAGTGATTTATTGCTTATTCTCCCCAGCATATCAGCCATGCTGGATGTAAGTGGTTTCCTGGGTCCCGGGAGCCCGCTCGGTTGTAGTGGATCTTTATTATATCCACTTGTCTTTTCTCGCCAGCCCTTTATGCTCTCTGCTTTGATTATCCCCATGCCCAAAACACATTTGAGTTGAGGGTTTGATATTTTATCTACATTTCACCATCACAACAGAAAAAATTGCAGTATTTTCCAGAAATGTTAACATATATGTGGAAAAACTACCACCATACTAGATTTTGTATAATTTCTATGCCTGGATTTGAGAAAAATATTTCATCTCCTGTGTCACCAGCATAGTCCAAGTGATCTCTCTACCTTGATCTAGAATATACTAATATTCTTATTGAATTTAACTGGTCTTCTCATATTCATTTTTGATCAATTCAACACATCAATTATTTATTATAGCTGAAGTACTATTTTAATAGCTATTATCTGTTCAAGATATTCTAACGTTTAAAATAATTTAATATTGCCCTGCATTTTAATAGATATTCCAAAGTATTTGGAGGGCCTACAATGACCTACAGTATTTGGTATACATCATCATCTCTAGCCTTACCTTTGATCACATTATTCTTGGTTGTTTTTTAAAACTTTGAATAACTATGCCTCCAAACCCTATGGCTAAACCCTCTATTTTGCACCTCCCAAACAACCATCCACATAGGAGTGACATAAGAGCTCCAACTTGTAAATATCTTCATGATTGCAGCTCTGACAAGGTTTACCTGTTGATTTTTCTGTTGGAAGATTATTTTCCTTGCCTTTCTCATGGATTTATAATGGTTTGAGCCTTCTAAGCAAAAAACACATTTCAATGGAAAACAGCCTTGGAAGCTAAGACAGTATTATACCTCTAGAGAGATGCACCTATCTAGACATGTCCCATTATACTAAAGATAAATCTCCTCTCTTTTTCACAGATGTTTGCTTGCATTCTAGAATAATACACTTAGAGATGGTTCCTATTTGTCCCCAAGGTGATTTTCTTTCTTTCTGTGCATGTCTCTCTCTGTCTCAATAGAAAAAGTATGCTTAGATGTGCCAGCAGCCCTGTAAAAGTTTGTATTCTACTGAAGTCCAGGATTCCCTTCCTATGATGCACCCTTGCTGCATGTACAGAAAATATCTGGCCCTTGTAGAATTACCCTATAGGGACCAGGATATGGGAGCTGACACAGATGCTGCTTTGGTTGCTAATTTTGTTGTGAGAAATACACTACATCTCTGACTCAGAGGCCTTGTAGGGGTTTGTGTGTGTGTGTGTGTGATATGTACATATATATAAAATTATGTGTGTTTTCCCTAGCTGGTGTAGCTCAGTGGACTGAGCCTGGGCTATGAACCAAAGGGTCACTGGTTCGATTCCCAGTCAGGGCATATACCTGTGGGCCAGGTCCCCAGTGGGGGAGGGGTGTGAGAGGCAACCACACACTGATGTTTCTTTCCCTCTCCTTCTCCTTCCCTTCTCTTCTCTCTAGAAAGTAAATAGATAAAATATTTTTTAAATAAAATAAAATCATGTATATTTGTATATACACATATATTAGCATATATGTAACATGCATGATGCTTTATATACATATATAATATATACACGTATATTAACATTTTCAGATATTTTCTCTTCTATATTGCAATCATCTCAAGATATATATGGATCATCTTGAGATCCATATATATGATTTTCTTCCTAGTTTTTACAGTGTCCCAAGGAAAAATGGTCAAACATTAATAGCTAAATATTTATGTCTTCACAACTCTTAGGAATTAACACCTCACATGTCATAGAGTACAGGCATCTACTAAGAGAGAACATGTATAAATCTCTGTCCATAAATTCAGGTATTCAAAAAGCATAATTTCATTTCTTCTCAGTCAAAATAGTTCTGACTCAAACCCATTTTTCCCCCAGGTGTTTGAAACATTTTACCTTTGTTATTGATGAAGCCATCTTCATCCTCCCAGGGCCACATCAGAATACTAGAGATTTATTTAGTATCATAAAAACTGGGTAAAGGACTTTGCTCTCTCATCTTCCTAAGGTTCTATAGACAACTTCATTGTCTCAACTCTCCAGTCTGGTAACATTCTGTTTCCAAGCCACATTTCAACCTCATAATTTTTTTTAAACATTTTTTTATTGTTTTTCAAGTACAGTTTTCTGCCTTATCCCCCTACCCATCCCTACCACCCAGCCCTCCCCACCTCCTTCCCCTGTTTCAACCTCCCCCTTGTTATCTTCCATGTGTCCTTTATAATTGTTCCTGTAAACCCTTCACCCCTTTCTCAGTTTCAATGTCTTTGGTTTTATTTTGCTTGCTTGTTCATTTTCTTGATTAGCGAATCTCATAACTTTTGTAAGCCTTGGAAACTCCTAGGCCTAGGTCCTACACAGCCATTGCTCTTGAAGTTTGTTTTCTCTTTCTATCTCTGTCTCAGAGAAACAAAGTCCCTGATGCCTGATGAAATCTTAGCAGTGGGTTTAAAATTTTAGAAACAAACACAAGAAACTTTGCTAAAATCCTGGGAAAGGAGTTCAGTGGTTATGATATATGTTAGAACATAGAAAGACAAGGAAGACAAACACATACACACACATACACATAAAGAGAGAGAAGAAGGGAGGGAGATTGACACTCAATTTAGGACCCTGCTCCTTGTGCCATCTTACCAGCTCCACTTGTACACATTTCAGGCCCCCACCCAAGATATTCAGCAGGATCTCCACCTGACTTGCATCCTGCACACTGGCCTAGACATATCCTGGCTCAAGCTGACACAGGCCACACTGACAGAACTGCTCTAGATTCCTGCATAGCTTCAGAGTGAGGTCTCTCAAATGCCTAGGTTCAGCAGCACCTGTAGCAATGCCGAACACACTCTGCATGCCCATCCACTGGCTCAGATAGTCTGTGCCATGGGGTTTTTTTTTTGTGCTTTGCCCAGTACAGACACCCTGTGCTCTGGGCTTGGAACCCACTGGGCCACTCTCACTCGCTCTGCATAGCACCCACCCGATTGGCTCACCTGAGCCCTAGAGGATTTTTTTTCTGCTTGCATTAGTAATTGTGAGTCACTTCCCCAGTGAACAGCTCTACCATCCAGAGGCCTGCAATGACACCCTTTTCCATGAGGTCTGAAATACCTCCAAGTTTGTCTTTCCTTAGGAATTCTTCCCGCAGACCTAGGATACCCTTGAGAGTGTCTTTCCGTCTTTGTAGTTATTCACCCAGGATAGCTTAATCATTCTTTGTATTGAACTTCCCCTGAATTACTGATTGAACCCAGATTGATATAAATAGTCCTTCAAGATGACCCCTCAAAAGCTAAATAACTGGATAACTAGTCACTTATTACTGAGGATAAATTCTGCAGATACGGTAACACCTAGGAGAAACAACTCTTATTAAGAAGCTGGCCACATCCATCTCCTGGAATGTAGTCTGATCATTTCCCTGAGAGAGGGTGTCAGATTGCAGATTCAGACAGAAGAGACATTATAGATATTCCTGCCTTTGGAAGATTTGACAGGTGTTAGGAGTACACCTGCCTCCAGGAGACAAGATGAATGTCATCTTACACAGTTCTACATATAAAACACTCAGAATAAGAGCAATACCAGTATGCATGAAAAAAATTAAAACTGTTCTAAAGGGAAGAAATCAACAGTGTGTGTGGTGCAGGGAAGGAAGGGAAGATTTTAAAACCTTTAAAACCTAATATCATCTATTTTCATTTGTCATTACCTTCTTGGTAATGACATTGTCCATTCACCTTAAAAATCACTGATATAACAAGAATAAAAATTGTATTTTATACAGAGTATGTTTTCAATAAAATTATTAGTGTGACCCAATAACCTTATGTTCAGTAATTTATCTTGTATTTATGAGGGCCTTAAACATTTTAACATTGAAATTTAAATATCATCATTGCTATTAGATAATTATTTTGGGATAGCACATGTGACTGACTATAGATTTATATACAGACATTTATTTTTAAATTATTAAAAATAAAGAAGAAGCCCTGGCTGGTGTGGCTCAGTAGATTGAGTGCTGCCCTGAGAACCAAAGGGCTGCTGGTTCGATTCCCAATCACGGCAAATGCCTGGGTTGCAGGCCATGTCCCCAGTAGGGGCCACGTGAGAGGCAAACTCACACTAATGTTTCTCTCTTCTCTTCCCTTCTCTCTAAAAATAAATAAATTATATCTTTTTTAAAAAGAAGTAAAGGTTATTTTCTGGTTTAAATGAAAATTAAATTTTGTAGTCAAAACTATTTCTTACAAACTATTGTAAGAATTATGAATTAGAAATTATTTGGTCTTATTGGATGTTTATTTAAATTTACTTTCATCCAGTGATTAAACTTTGGATAAATTTGTATAATTTGATGAGAAAATTTTATCAAAATTACACTGAACTAAAATCATAGGACTAAGCTAAGTCCCCAATGGATTTGGAGTCCTGAATTAAATATATGTAGTAATATATACATAGATTAAATATGATAATTAAAAATCAGGTGTGCTTGAAAAATTAGTGTATATGATGTAGTAGGAGAACTATGATGTAGTCAGGATAGTTTTCTAGATCTTTGCAATGTTCATTTGTATATGAGTAATTTACTAAATCTGGGCTTTTGGCAGAACATCATGTTAAGAAGCCATTAGCCATTTTTTAACCATTTGTTTCCTAATTTAAGAAGATAATACTACTTTAAATGTATTACATACCTCACACTTATGTTTACCAAAACTAACCTAAATTGGCTCTGATATTTAATTATTGGCCTGATCATATTTCAATTGAGTGCCACTTAATTCTTTGACTTCAAAAAGTAACTCCAAGGCACTTCCAGTCAAGATGGAGGCATAGGTAGACATGCTTTGCCTCCATGCACAAGCACAAGAAGAATCACAACTAACTGCTAAACAAAAAAACACCCAGAAGTACCAGAAAATCTAACTCTATGGAAGTTTGACAACCAAGGATTTAAAGAAGCTACATTTATCTAAATAGGTAGGAGGGGCAGAGATGGGGACCCTGGATGGAGAGGACATGATGCGGTGTGGAGAGGTGGCAGCTGCAGTGAAACGGGCAGTCCCACATTCCTGTGTGGTGTATAAAAATTTGGAGGGACACCTTGGGAATGAACAATCCCAGCCCCAGGCCAGACTGCACAGCCCAGTGCCACAAAAATAAAGCCTCACAACTTTTGGCTGTAAAAAAAAACAAAAACAAAAACAAAAAACAGTGGTTGTTGGGGTGGTGGAAGAAACTGCCAGTTTATCAGCAGAGTCCATTTAAAGGGCCTGCACAGTCTTAGAATATACACAAACCCACCTGCTGTGTGAATCATCACCAGGCCAGCAGCTAGAAGGATGCAAGTTGTATACAGGAAGTGAATGAAATGACTAGAAATGGGGCAAGTGCCAGGCAACAGCATTGTCCCCTCTCCAAACCCTCCCCCCAGCACAGCACCACGAAATGGTGAAGCAGGTTGTCCTGTCCTGGCAAATACCTAAGGCTCTGTACCTTAGAACTTAACTGGTGCACTAAGACAGGGAGTTAAAGCAGCTCAACTTAATACACAGAAATAAACACAGGGAGCTGCCAATTTGGGAAGACAAAGAAATATGGCCCAAATGAAAAAGAAAAAAGAAAAAAAAAACAACAGAACAAAACCCAGGAAAAGAACTAATCAACACAGAGATAGCCAATTTACCAGATGCAGAATGCAAAATGGTGATGATAAGGGTGCTCAGAGAAATCATCGAGTAAGGTAAAAACATAACAGAAGAAATGAAGGTTACACTAAGTGAAATAAAGGAAAACCCACAGGTAACAAACAGTGAAGGAAAGGAAGTGCAGATTCAAATCGATGATTTGGAACATAAGGAAGAAATAAACATTCAACCAGAGTAGAATGAAGAAACAAGAATTCACAAAAATGAGGAGAGTATAAGAAAACTCTGGGACATCCCCAAACATGGCAACATCTGAATCATGGGGTGCCAGAAAGAAACAAGGAAGAGCAAGAAATTGAAAACTTATTTGAAAAAATAATGAAAGAAAACTTCGCCAATTTGGTGAAGGAAATAGACATACAAGTCCAGGAAGCACAGAGAGTCCCAAACAAGTTGGACCCAAAGAGGACCACACCAAGGCATAACATAATTAAAATGCTAAAGGTTAAAGATAAAGAGAAAATCTTAAAAGCATGAAGAGAAAAGCAGAGAGTTACCTACAAAGAGTTCCCATGTGATTTTCAGCTGATTTCTCAAAAGAAACTTTGCAGGCAAGTATTAAAAGTGATGAAAAGCAAGGACCTACAACCTACATTACTCTATCCAGCAAAGCTACCATTTAGAATGAAAGGGCAGAGAAAGTGCTTCCCAGACAAGGTGAAGCTAAAGGAGTTCATCATCACCAAGCCCTTATTTAGGAAGTGTTAAAGGGACTTATTTAAGAAAAAGATTAAAACTATGAACATTAAAATGACAATAAACTCACAATCAATAACTGAAGCTAAAAAACAAACAATAAAAACAAAAACAAATTAAGCAAACAACTAGAACAGGAACAGAATCACAGAAATAGAGAGCATATGGAGGGTTATCAGCAGGGAGGGAGGAGGAGAAAAATGAGGGAAAAGGTACAGAGTTTAAGAAGCTTAATTTGTAGGTACAAAATAGACAGGGGGAGGTTAAGTATTGTATAAGAAGCAGAGATGTAAGATGGCTGTAAGATGGATGTAGTAGTGCTTAGTTGTTTTTAACTTCATTTAAATCAATTTTGTTATTTTGTATTGTGAGTGTTATCCTATCAGAGTTCATTAAAAAACATCAAAATTGGTGAAGTTTTGTGTAGTATTTTAATATTGGAGATGGAAAATATATGCAATGTTTTTGGCATATTTGATTTATTATTTCAAAATAGGTAGAAATGCAACTGAAACACACACAAAAAAAGAAAGAAAAAGATTTGTACACTGTATGGAGAAGGTGCTGTGTCTGACTAAACATTTCAAAAGTGGTTTGCAAAGTTTCGTGCTGGAGATTTCACACCTGATGATGCTCTGTGGTCAGGTAGACAAGTTGAAATTGTTAGCGATCAAATTGAGACATTAATTGAGAATAATCAATATTCCATCATTCAGGAGATAGCCATCGTATTCAAAATATCCAAATCGATGGTTACTGGTGAAAATGAAAAATGCATTTTTTACAGGAAAAAACTAAATGGACATTTTGGCCACATATATATAGATATATATAGATATCTCTCTATGTATAGATATGCAATGAAAATAAATAAAATCTTGCCATTTGCAACAACATGGATGAACTAAAGAGTATTGTGCTAAGTGAAATAAGTCAGATAGAGAAACACAAATACCAATACCGTATGATTTCACTTATTTGTGGAATCTGAAAACGAACACATGAAGCAAAAGAGAACCGATGCAGATACAGAGAACAAACTAATGACTACTACAGGGGAGGGAGGTGGAAAGATAGTGGACAATGGCTTTGGGAAATAAGAGGTAAAAACTTCCAGTTTTAAAATAAATAAGCCAGGGGAAGAACTGTACAGCACCAAGAATATAGTTAATAATATGGTAATAACTGTGCATGGTGACAGATGGTACTAGACTTACCATGGTGATCACACTGTAAGGTATATAAGTGTCAAGTTACTATGTTGTACATCTGAAATTTATATAATATTGTAGCCCAACTATCCTTTATTAAACAATTTTAAAAAGTAAAAAATAAAATGTAATCAGGAAAGATCTTTAGATATTATTTTTGAGAAGTAGAAATATTTTATATAATAGTTTAAGGAATTAAATAATTTATGTTTTTAATTTTTATTCACTCTATATCCAACTTAATTAATATTTTTCACCCTGCATTTCTCTTTTCAATATATTGTATTATTTTATACTGCTTTATTGAAGTAGGATACAATTATAGAAAATTGGTTACGCCCATTTGAAGGGTACACTTCAGTACATTTGAACAAATCTGTACACCCATGCAGCCACCACCAGTATCAAGATGGTACATTTTATCATGACAGATGTTCTCCTTTACCCTTTATCAGGCAACACTTAGCCCCTCTTCCCATGGCCCAATAAAACTAATTTGTTTCTGTTCACTATGGAATAGTTTTTCCTGCTCTGGAATGTCATATAGAGTAAACTGAATTTCACAGTATCTTCTCTTTTGCTCAGCAAAATATACTTCAGGTGAATTCATGGGGTTGCATGTATTGGTAGTTTGTTTCTTTTCACTGTTGAATAATTACCCATCCCCCCATTTTTAAACCATTTGACTTGTTAATGGCCTTTCGTGTTGCTTTTAGTTGTTCATTATTTTGAATAAAGCATCTCTAAGCATTTCTGTACTTTTTTTTGTAGATAAATGTTTTTATTTCTCTGTTAAGTAACTAAGAGTAGAATTTCTGGGTTGTATGATAAGTGTATCTCCAACTTTAGGGGAAAAGTTACATATCTCATTTTCTACTGAATTAGCCAGTTTCAGGAAGTTAAGGGGATCTTAGAGAAAATACTATGGACCAATGAAGGCATATAAAAATATATGTATATATGTTTTCTTTTTTTTACAGAAAGAAGAAATCTATTCCAAGGAAAAAAAAAAAAAAGAAAGCCCAGTGTATGGCTCTTACAGAAGACTGGTTCTAGCGTGGGTTTGTGGATGAATTACATTAGAACCGACATAGTTGAATAATTGGATACATCATGTTTGAACAAATGATAAGTATCTAGTTGAGTTACATTATGGGCCCATTGGTGTGAGATAGCCTGAACTAGTATTGTTTCAGAGAAGAAAGTCGTTCCTAAGAATTCAGCAGCTTGAGCTTTGTTTGATACAGATACTGTGTACCAGTAAAAACCATGTAGAACGACACATACACACACAACACCTTGGTGAGCTAGTTAAGCTAAAGTGCTCCTCAGATCTAGCAACTCCAGAAACTGTGCCCATTTGTGGATTTAATATAATATGTCCCCAGAGTTTTTGGATAATTCAAGATGGAAAGACTCTCAAGAGGGAGTTGTTGGAATTCTTAGTGAGAATCAAAATAAGACCTATTCAATCTTACTTTAACTTGGAATTTATGGACATTTTACAATTCATTAAAATAGAATATGATATTTGCATGAGAATAGCAATCAAGAAAAAATAATGTAAGAAATGTAAAGCGTAGTCTTTGGGATTGATCATAAGTAAGTATGAATCATTACCACTTACTTTGGGTAAATTATTAAACATAGAGAATTGCCTTTTTATAGCTAAACTGTTACATTAATATAATGAATCAGACATGACCTTAATACAAATCAAGATTCTAAGCCAATCTTTTAAATGGAAACATTTTAAAGAAATATTTCTTTCTCAAAGGGTTAGAGAAAAAATAAAAACAGAAAATTAAAAAATTGCATCACAGGGTAACTTTGGCAGTGTCCAGCCAGTGTGTGATATGTCCAGCTAAGAGTAATGTACTTTCTTACCATATAGTAATTCATTAACTTCTGTTTTTTATATGGGTTTGTGTGAATTAAGCTATATTTAAATCTGCCCACAGGACACAGACTTGTCCTGACATTTAAGAGTTTATTTTGGCTGAGGATAACTTGGATAGTGGCAAACTAACAATTACTGTTACCTTGGGGAAGATGTCTGGCAGCCGGCTACATTCCTCTTGCTTTGTTGCAAGAACTTCTTCTATTAAAAACATTTCAGAAATAATTGAGGTAAAATTGGTATTATTGCTGCCCAGACTAAGCATTCAATATTATGACTATCACTGCTATCATTACGGTTGTTATTATCTGTGTGGAATTAAGACATTGATCATATTAGCTCTAAGCTTTCTTTACCTCTGGTTGGTGTGTGTGATTATTTACCAAGCAATTTCTGTACAATCAGATTGGTTATTCTGATCTAAACTGTCATTAGTCCTAAGTACAGCGGACTGATTGATTTTTCAATGTAAAGTACATCTTACATATAAATAGAATGCATATAGATTTATTTACAAATATTACCACATACATCACTGCAAGTAATAAATAATTAAAAAATTAATTGTGGGTTTCAGCATTGACAAATCAAGTAGAATGTGGTGGTCTTCAGTAATATAAACTATAATGTCTGAAATTATTTTAAATATATTCCACTGAAAGTTAAACTCTGAAAATATAAAAATGAAAATTGAATGAGTTTTTTAAGTTTAAAGTTCTGGTAATGATGTAAAATTCATTAAGTAATTGTATATCATATATCTAAAGTCACTATATAAATTATATTGATAAAATAGATTATTATTTATGATAAACAGGCCAATAATTTGGCCATTAAATATTGGCTTCTGTTCTTATACTTAATACATTTAATTTCTGTACAGCTACATTTAAAAAAACACATACATATTTTGATGACAAAATTTTGGAATATCTTAGAGAGATATAAGTAGTTCATTGTACTAGCAAATAGTACAGTGTTACATGTAAAAAAATATGCAGATACTACTTTAAAAATTACATGTTGATATCCTTTATACATGACCTTTTATTGTAACATACGCATAACTTGTATAATAAACTTTGAATATGTTCATCTTACTCTAGTTAAGAGGTTGAAAGAGCGTGTGTCACTCTTATGATTGAATAACATTCTTCAATTGCATTTGTTGAATTTATCATTTTATCTTTGTTCATTATTTTTTATCATATCCCCTCAAATTGTTTTCTTAGATATATCTTTTTTCCTTAATATCTTTATGGTTTCTTCAACAATTAAAATATATACATATACATTAAACATAATATTATTATAAAATGCATGCAACAAATATGTATTTTTTTTTCTTCACACCAGATATCCTCTTCTATGAAATTTATAACACAGCTATCTTGGCACTTCTGAAATCAACACTGAAGTTAATTACTTCAGGAATTAGGTAAAAATTAATTACTTTTTAAAATGCGTAGGATTGCATTTATGAATGGAGTGCTAACTAAATCACTTTTAGATTAAGAAAGTAATATATTATAGATATTTTAAAAGAAAGATCGAATGGAGACAAATGTACTTGGACAACAATTTTTTTTTAAATGCAAGAAAGATGGGCCCTGGCCAGTGTGGCTCAGTTGGTTGGGTGTCATTCTGCAAATCAAAAGTTTGTGGGTTTGATTCCTGTTAGGACACATATCCTGCTTGCAAGTTCAGTCCCCAGTTGGGGTGCATGCAAGAGGCGAACAGTCAATGTTTCTCTCTCTCTTTTTCTCCCTTTCTTTCCCTCTCTCTGTAATCAATAAAAGAAAAAATATTAAAGAAAAAAAGAAAGATTGATAAATGGATAGATGATAGATAGATGATAGATAAATAGATAGATAGATAGATAGATAGATAGATTGATAGATAATAGACAGGGAAAGAAGAACATATTGACTTCTCCTCATAATGTTTGGTATGACATTTCAGAAATAGATCATTGTCTATCAATAGCCTTCCCCTTTACCTGCACTCTGTAATCTTCATAGTAATAAAAAAGCAATTTTAAATTCAAAACACATATGAAAATCTATCAAATAAAATATACAAAGTTGATTATATTTGTTTTGAATAGTGGATAAGAATCTTTTATCTTTGTCAATTGTGTATCCTCGGTCTAATTAATTATACTGAGCCTCATTTCCCTTGTTTATTAAAGGGTGATATTTATGCTTACCTATTTAGGGTATATGCTTGGTTAGAAGACAGAGAAAATATAAGTTTTATATACAGATTGAAGCTAATTGGGTATATACAGGAAAGAAAACTATTTTACCCACTGTTCATTCAATCGTTACTTCACATGTTCATTTGGATGAAAATTAGGATAAGTGACATGACTTCTAACAACTCAGGTAATTATTTGGTCCCTCAAATCTTAAAAATATATTAGTTCAGTAGTTAATCTATCCAGTAAATAATTCAAACTTTAATCTTTATTCCAGAGGGGAGTGAGGAGGGGACAGTGGGGAGAGGGGTTAAGACAGGAACTACTATAAAAGACACATGGACAAAATCAAGGGGTGGGTGGAGGCAGGGGAAGAAGTGGGTTCGGCTAGGATGGGGTGGGGGATGGGGAGAAAATGCAGACAACTGTAATTGAATAACAATAAAAAATTTTTAAAAATCTTTATTCCAAGTAAAGTTTCTGTCCTTCCCCTACTTAGATTGCTTGAAGTCAGCTGACTCTTGTGGGGAAAGAATGCATGGATTTTCTCTATTTTCCTGCCTTGAATTTCTTCTAATTCTGGGCTACTTCAGGTGCTTGTAGTATTGAAGTGAAAAAAGAATATTAACTTAAGAGGCAAGTAAATCTATATTTGATTAGCAATATCATGAGATAGCATTGACTTTCTGTGTGCTTAGCATATGGTTAAAAATTACTCTTTTTTCTGTGAGGTACATTATGAGTCTTTCCCTTGTCACTAGTGGTCTCCCACAAAGCTATTCCACTAATCTGGGACACTGGATCTCCTCTGGCTAGCCACACAGACCTCTTTCACAACTGAAAGTCAAAAAAGACCCCCCACACACCCCCCCGCCCCGTTGGGTTGCATCTTCCCTGCTGTCTTCTTGGAGGGAATATAAAACAATTCCATGCCAGTTCTCTTTCATGTACATGGTCCAACATGGCACATGAAAAACACATACATTCTTATCCAAATGAGTTCTGAATGAACAGACCGCCTCAACTACTTTGTCTCAAAAAATGTATGAAGCCACATGTTCATGGCGTTTAGATTTGTTAGGAATGTCTGACATCAGCTAATAGTCCCCCAGGATCAAGGAATTCCATGTCAAAACAATTGAGTGATTTTATTGAAGATGCTTCCCTAGGTTGGTGACAAGGGTAAGGGATTTCCACCACATTTAAAGAGTTTGCTAAAAAGTGCCTACATATGGGCTTAGTGACCTTTGACCTCATCCAAATTAAAAGTCTAAAAGACGATATGAGAGAATAAAAGTTTTAGAGTGCATTTAGAGTGCTGTGAGCCTCCTCATCCTTTTACACTTTTGTTTGGCAAATCTCTCATCTCAGTTTAGTATGCTAGTATTCCTATGGTAGTACGCTTGTAGTTACTTTCTCTGTCTCGGGAACTCCAGCGGAACCATCACTACAACAGTGCTATTCTGAACACTCAATAACGATTTAAAGTTCTAGGCTGAGTGCCTAGCACATAATAAGTATTTAGTAACTAATAATTGTTCTCTCCTATGTAATCAAAGTAATTTCTATTATATTTTTATGCTAAAGATGCTTAAGAGAATCAAATTATGGAGAAGAGTTTTCTAGAAAGGGCAATCACTTTATTTTTCTACTTCAATGTAATAGTAAAAATACATTTTATTGAATTGAAAAGATATGTCACTCGAAAAGAATGCACAGTTGTTTTCCTACGATATTGAGTTATGTAGAAGCCTAGGAAATAGAAAATAAATCAAGTTCCAGTTCTTAGAGTGATAAAAACACATGTCATCTATCTTGGTTCTGTGTAGCTAGTAGTTTTGTGCTGTTTTTAAGAGATTGGTTTGAGTCATTAATATGACTCTATAGCACTATCATATTTACATATTTAATGTATCTATATACATTTCTAAAGACATCTACATATTTTTTAAACTAGAAAATTAGTCAGGAATTTAAAAGCACCTCAATTTTAAAAATTTAAATAATTATTATTATATGGAAATGAAAAACATTATTAGATAGCTTTTTAGCAATATAGTACTACTTTAATTAATATATTTTTGAAAAAGGCCATTTTCCATGGTAAGAATTTTATTTCCTTTGGAAACATAGTCTTGAATAAAAATTTGATAATCTTCTTAAGGAAAGAATAGGAAAGCATATAGGGAGGAAAAAAAACAGAGAGTTTGCCTAGATAAACTAACATTTACAATAGGAAAACTATCATATCCAAAAACTTCAAAATACCCTTTAAGTTTGCAAATACATACAAAGCAGTAAATTCATAAGACACTTTTGTGGATATAAAATAATATAAGATACACAGAAAACAATATAAAATATCAGTGCTTTATCTATAAACTGGAAATTGGTACGCTCCTAGATACAAAGATTTGCATCTGTGCAAAATTAACCAAGCACATACCAATAAAATGTAATTGTAATATGGATATGTAGTATGTTTTAGTTGTACATATCAAGTCTTCCTGAAGAGTTTCATAGCCCAGTGAAATAATAGAATATTTCATAATAACTCCATTGAAAGTCCCATGTTAGTAAGATACTGATGTTGTGACAATTTTAATAAGAAGGCAATTAAACTAGGCAAAGCACCTTCATAATTCTCTTGTGTAGCATTGTTTCGCTATGTGAACTTTCATGTGTCTGTGTGGGTTGATATCACAGCATGTCAATCATGAACATGTAATTAATTAATATTACTAAAATATGATATTAAGGAGTAAATAATTATATGGTTGGTTTTTATGAAAATATTGTTTTATCATCAAGATTAGTATTGTTTATATTATCAATAATAATATAGGCAATGGCATTCTGAATAATGCTAGCAATAAAACATTTGTTCATTTCTCATTTTCTCCTCCTAGGTGTAATTCCTATAAATGGGAGAATTACTTTGTCACAATATAAACTTTTTAAAAAATATTTTTTTTATTTATTTATTTTTAGAGAGAGGGGCAGAGAGGAAGAAAGACAGAGAGAGAAACATCACTGTGAGAAACACTGATCAGCTGCCTCTTGCACACACTCCAACCGTCAAGAACGGAACTGCAGCCTACGCGTGTGTCCCAACCAGGAATTGGATCAGCAACCTCTAGCCTTCCAGGACGATGCCCAACCAACTGAGCCACACTGGTCAGGGCACAATATAAACTTTTTTAAGGTGCTTAACCTGTGTTATGAAATTACTTATCAGGAAGGTTATATGATCTAATATGTCAACAAATATGAAAGTATATATTTTGTTATACTACATGAACATCAATTTGCATATGAAATTTAATGTTCACTTATTTGAATATTAAACAAATGAGAATTTTATTAGTTATTTAAATTTAAGAAGAATCTTGCGTTAACTCCTCTGCCTGATTGTACTATTTTTTATTATTATCATTGGATTTTAAGTGTCTAAACTTTGTTATAATTGCTAAAAATTAAAGAATGATATAAAGATGATTTACAGATATATAATTTAGGAATTAACCATAACATTTAACAATAAATAAAAACCAAGAAAACAATTTTTTAAAAATTAGTATGAATTAACTAATTATGTTTCTTTATGCTAGCAATAAACTATTTGAAGGCAATATGGAAAATCATTCACTTTAAAGTACCAATAACAACAAAAATAACATAAAAATAATATATGTGCTAATAAATGAGCAATAATTACCAAACTAATATTAGGAAAATTAAAAAAAAATTAAAGTGACAGTTTTTTTTTAAATATTTACAAAAATAAATAAAACATGCAATAGAGCAGAATAACAGAGCACCTTAATACCCAATGTCTAGATTTAACAATTATTCCTGTACCTCACTCAACAATTTTATTTTTGTCTGAAAATCCCTTATGTGAAGTGAAAAACTACCAAATGCAAAAAAGCATTAACTTTAATTGGAAAAATTATAATGAGTACTACCCCAAGTTGAAATCCAAACAATTATCACTAATTAGAGAGTATTAAAACTAAGCAACATACTTAATGTAAGTAGCAAACAACAACTGGAAAGTAAATTAAAACACTTTATATATAAAACATAATGTAGTGATAAAACATAATGGGTAATAGTGAATGGAGGAAGGTTATAAGGAATATTATTGAAATTCCTTATAGTGCATTATTTTATTATTTTATTATGCCCCATTTTCTATATAAACTGTGTTAGCCAATAATAAACTCAAAGTTATTTTGTGCTTAAAATAAACTCAAGAATAAAGTTTAGCACAGAAAAATGTAACCCTACAGTGAAATTAGGGCTGAACAGCCAAAATATTTTGTAATGCATGGAAGTGGTACATGTAAAAAATGGACTGGAAAGTCATGTAATATGCCATCTCTCCATCCTTTTCAACTGATGTATGTATACAAAGAACATTTTTATTTACACTTATATGATAAACAATTTAAATATTTCTTCCATGTGATATTTTCTGATAAGAATTTTATATAGAGAGTAAATTTACATAGAGTATAGAGAGGTGGTGTATCTTTACTTCATGCTCAATTAATTAAGTATAAATTTAAAAATATTGTTTTGGGGGTATAAAAATTACATTGGTTTTTGAAAAGAAAGCCAACATATTTTTTGTTTGATAAAAATCAAGTTTTTCATTGCCATATTTGTTTCATATTTATTTTACTATTTTAAAGCAAGTACCCAATACGATGATACTTTATCAGTGTATAGTGTGCCATGCATCCCTGAAAAAGTGAGATATTCCTACATAAACAAATACAACAAATTTTATTAAGACTGTTTTAAATTCTGTTATCTAATATGCCGTTTATATTAACTTTTCCTCAATTACTTCTCAATTGCCTTTTAACTATTTACTTTACCATTTTCTGGACCATTGGAACATCTGTTTAGCAGAAAAGGTTTAAATTTCAATGGATTTCTGGATGTCAGATCTAAGACCAATGAGCAGATGTTACAGGCAGGCATATTTTTGTTTATTATAATGAGTTTTTCAACATTGGAATTATTTGCTTTTTGAAATAATAAACTTCTAGTCATTGCAATTATTTAAGCAAGATATGACTGGGCTACCCAAAGGAAGACACGACTGAACTGGAAATAAAAGGATGGAAACCACATCAGACTAACACTAATCAAAAGAATGCTAGAATGACTATATTAATAACCAAGGATATTTCTGAGCAAAAAAAGAATATACCCACAGATAATGAAAGGATAATAAATATTATGAACAACTCTGTTCCTTCAAATTTGGCAATCCACATAAAATAAATCAACTCTTAGAAAGACATAATCTGCCGCAATTTAGGTAAGAATAAGTAAACAATTAGAATATACCTCTGTCTTCCAAATAATAATAATCAACAAATAATAATCTTCCAAAATGAGAAAGCACCAGACTGAGATGGGTTCACTGGTGAATTCTACAAAAACATTTCAGAAAGAAATTATACCAATTCCTTACAATCACCTTTAGGAGATAAGAGCAAGAGGAATAATTCCTAACTTACCCAATGAGGCTAGCATTATCTATCTTAATATAAAAATCAGAAAAAAAGACTTTACAGGGAAAGGAAACTACAGACCAATCTTTCTCATAAATTTAGATGCAAAAATTCTCAAAAAAATTAGAAAAATGAATCCAAGTATAAAAATATTTATACATTAACCAAGTGGGATTTATTTCAGTTATGCAAGAATGATTCAACATTCAAAAAACAAAGAGGGGTGGGAATTAGGACAACTGTAATGGAGTAACAATAAAAGTCCTTTAAAATTAATGTAATTCATCACATCAACAGACTATAAAAGAAAATTCACAGTATCAATAGATGCAAAAATAGTATTTTCAATAATTTAACACTCTTTCAAGACAAAAATAATCAGCAAATAGGAACAGAAAGATATATTCTCACTTGTTAAACACTATCTACAAAAAAAGAAGCATATTCCATCATACTTACTGCTGAGAAGATTGAAGCTTTTCTACTAATATCTAGTATGTTGCTTCTCAGAGTTACTATTGAATTGGAAGTCCTAGCTAAAGCAGTAAGGCAGTAAAAAGAAATAAAAAGTATACAGATTGAAGAGGAAGACATTAAGCTATATTTTTGCTAGATAACTTAATTTATCTATGTAGAAAGCTAAAAAAAGACAAAAATCTTCCTGAAATTAATAAGAAATTATAGCAGCCTTGTGGGATAAAGTTTAATAAACAAAAGTCAATTATTTCCCTATCTATCAACAATTAATAAGTGGAATTTGAAGTTAAACACACAATACCATTTTTATTAGTACCCAAATAAATGAGTACTTAGGTATACACCTAACAAAATATTTATAAGATTTATTTGAAGGGAACTACAAAATTCCAATGAATGAAATCGAAGAATAATAAATTAAGTGGAGAGACAGTCCATGTTCATGGATAAGAAGACAATATTTCCAAGATGAAGGTTCTTCCCAAATTAATTGATAGATTTGATGAAATCTCAATCAAAATCTCAATTAATTATCTCAAAGATATACTGATCTGAAGTTTACATGGGAAGGCAAAAGACCCAGCATAGACAACATAGTATTGAAGAAGAAGACCTAAGTTGGAAGATTGATGATTTATGACTTCAAGACTTACTGTAAAGGTGCAGTAATCAAGAGCATGTAGTACTGGCAAAATAATAGACAACTAGATCAATAAATATAGTCACCTGATCTTTGACAAATGAGAAAAGGCAAGACAATGAATTGAAAATAGTTTCACCAACAGGAGGAACTGGGAAAACAGGACATTCACATGCAAAAAAAGTGAATCTAGATAAAGACTTTAAACCCTTCAGAAAAATTAGATCATACATCTAAAAGTAACATGCACAATTATATAACTACCAGAAAAGATAACATAGGGGAAAAACAGGTGGTCTTAGGCATGGTAATATCTTTTTAGATACAACACCAGGGACAAAGTTCATGAAATAAATAATTGTTAAGTTAGACTTCATTAAAATTAAGTCTTCTCTGAAAGACAAGGACACGAGAATGTAAAAATAATCTTCAGACTGGGAGAAAATATTTGTAACAGATATTTTAATCAGAAATGCTATCAAAAATATACAAAGAACATTTAAAACTCAGCAATAAGGAAACAAACAACCCTATTAAAATTAGCCAAAAACCTTCAGAAACTCCTCATCAAAAAGATATCCAGGTGGCAAATAAACATGGAAAGATGCCAAACATCATATGTGATCAAAGAAATGCACACTAAAACAACGAGATACCACTACATACCTGCTAGAATGGTCCAAATTCAGCATACTACCACCACCAAATGCTGGTAATGTTACTGTATACACGAATTGTCATTCATTGCTGGTGAAAACGCAAAAGGACACAGCCTCTTTGGAAGACAGTTTGGGGGCTTCTTACAAAATTAACCATACTCTTACCATACTTTAACATACTCTTATCCACCAATTAAACTCCTTGACATTTATTTAAAGGAGCTGTAAACATGTCCACACACACACACAAAAGACTGCACACAGATATTTATAGTAGAATTATTCATAATTTCCAAAAGTTGGAAGAAACCAAGATATTCTTCAGTAGGTAAATGGATAAACTGTGAAATACCAAGACAATGGAATATTTTTCATTGCTAAAGTGAAATGGGCTACCAAGCATGAAAAAACAAAGAGAAACCTTAAATGTATATTACTAAGTAAAAGATGTAAACAGGAAAAGGTTACATGCGATGTGATTCTAACTATATACTATTCTAGGAAATACGAAACTATGCTGAGAGTGAAAATATGAGTGGTTGACAGGGTTTGGAGTGAAAGAGAAATAAATAGGCAATGAACCTTGGATTTTAAGGGCAGCAAAAATACTCTGTGAGATATTATGATAATAGGTGCGTGTAATTTTTATCAAAACCAACAGAGTGTGCACCACAAAGAGTGAACCTTAAGGTAAACTATGAACTTTGGATGATTATGATGTATCAATATAGGTTCGTATTTGGTTAAGAAAAATTCCAAGTCTCTATAAGTGACATTGATATTGAGGGATGCAAAGCCAGGTATATATAGGAAATATCTATATTTTCCTCTCATTATTTTGTAAATGTAAATGTGATCTAAAATATAGTCTTAAAAAATCCAACATGTAATTTATCATTAGTATTTTTTTGCTAGGCCTGCTATATCAAAATACCCCAAATTGAGTGCCTTAAACACATAAATATACTTTTCAGAGTTCTGGAGTTTAGAAAATTAAGATCAAGGTGTGTCTAAGATGAACACAAAAAGGCCCAAGCCAAGACACACCATAATTAAAATGCCAAAGGTTAAAGACAAAGAGAGAATCTTAAAAGCAGCAAAAGAAAAGCAGTTATTTACAAGGGAGCTCTCATAAAACTGTCAGCTAATTTCTCAACGGAAAAATTGCAGTCCAGAGGGATTGGCAAAATTATTCAAAATGATGAAAAGCAAGGACCCATTACCAAGATTACTCTACCCAGCAAAGCTATCATTTAGAATTGAAGGGCAGATCTAGAGCTTCCTAGACAAGAAAAATCTAAAAGATTTCATCGTCACCAAACCGGTATCGCAAGAAATGTTAAAGGGTATTCTTTATGAAAAAAAGAAATAAAAAAGATAAAAAATTAAATAATGAAATGGCAATAAATACAAAGCTATCAACATTTATTTTAAATGTAAATGATTAAATGTTCCAGTCAAAAGACATAGGGAGACTGAATGGATAACAAAATAAGACCCTCACAAGTATTGTCTACAAGAAACACACTTCCAATAGAAAGACACATGCAGACTAAAAGTAAAGGAATGAAAAAAGTTATTTCATAAATGTGTAAGCAAAACAAACAAAAACTGGAGTAGTAGATTTTATACACAACATAATAGATTTTCTTAAACAGGCTATAACAAGAGACAAAGAAGGACCTAGGAACTTCACTTCTGGGTATTTATATGAAGAAACCCAAAACATTAAATTGAAAAGATATGTACATCCATATGTTTATTGCAATATTTACTATAGCTAAGGTATGGAAGCCACCTAAGTGCCCACCAATGGATGAATGGATAAAGAAGAAATGTTGCATGGATACAATGAACTATGTTTCAGCGATAAGAAAGACTGGTATCTTGCCATCTGCAACAACTGGGATGGACCTAGTGGGATTATGCTAAGTGAAATAATTAGCAAGACAAATGCCAGATTATTTCCCTTATATGTGGATTCTAAAATACAAAATATATGAACAAGCAGAACAGAAACAGAATCATAGAGAGAAGAGACTAATGGTTGTTTGATGGGAGAGTGGTTGGGGGGATGGGTGGGAAAGGTGGAGGGAAAAATATTAGAAAAGATGTGAGAACCTCCACTCTGTAAACTATAGGATATTGTTGAGAGACAGTAAAGAAGACCTAAAGAAATGGAGGACATATGTGTTTATAGATGAGAACACTCAATGTCTTAAAATATTTTATCTCCCTAAAATAACAACTAGATTTAAAGTTATCCTATTTAAAATCCAATAGGAACTTTCAAAAAAATGAGTTTCATTTTATTCTAAAATTCATAAAGAAATTCAAATGACCTAGTACAGCTAAAAACAACTTTGAAATAAAACAATAGATCTGGAGTACTGAGTACCTGATTTCAAGATTTATTACAAAGTTATAATAGTCAATAGAGTATGGCAAAGGTATACAAATAGAACAATTAAAAAGAATTGAGTATCCAGAAATAGTTCCACATATATAAAAAAAAGATTTCTGTGGAAGATGCAAAGACAATTCAGAGGAGAAATGTCAGTCTTCAAAAAATCATACTGGAACATTTGGGTATCCATATTCAAAAAAGTAAACTTGGACTCATATTTCATAACATATATAAGAACTAATTCAAAATGTCACAGGCCTAAATACTAAAACTTTATAATTTCTAGAAGTAAACATGATAATTTTTTATGATTCTTGTTTACACAGAGGCTTTTTAGTTATGACACCAAAAATGTTATTCATGAAGAACAAATTATTAAATTAGACCTCATCAAATTAAACACTTCTGCAGTTTGAAAGACACTAATAGGACTATATAAAGATAAGGCACATATTGGGAGGAAGTATCTGCAAAGCACATATCTGAAGAAGGACATATTATGAATATACAAAGTATACTCCAAACTCAAAAATAACAAATAATAATCCCATAAAAATTTTGCCAAAGGACTTTACCAGTCATTTCATTACAGAAGATTAAGAGATAGAAAATGAATATGTAGAAAAAAAGCTTAATATAGTCATTAGGAAAATACATAATTAATTCATAGTGGATACCATAATGGGAAGAAGATAGGTTAGGCAAAGGAGGATGTTATGTGGTCAATATTGTGTGTTTGGTATTTTTTAAAGATAGAAGATACTGTAATGTAAAGGAAATAGAGGTATTAAATATACAAGAGGAAGTATTTGAATTTTAAATTTTTGAGGTGGCAATAAGAACTGTAATCTACTGCACAGTTTTAAAGCAATCACCTAAAACATTTGGAGGAACACCTGCTCTATTGGTGCCAGAAGATAAATTATAGACATGGAAGATTGGTAAAAGCAATTCCTAGAAGAAATTTCTATCTTAAACCTTCAGTAGAATAAGGTTAGATATTTATAAGTAATGGAAAAGTTTTAAAGTCTTTTTTTTTTGCAAATTAAGACAATGAATATGAACATAGAATTTTAGTAGTATGCATCTATAAAAATAAAGTGTCAAACTCTGTTGCATTCATATGTAAGGTTCTTGATCCTGAAATTATTGTGTTTGAAACATGCCCTTTATTATGAATCCTAGCAATGCACAGTTGTAATTTAAAGATTTTTCCATGGTTAGTGTTTTTTGCCATATGAGGCCATGTGATTTAAGTTGCTAAAAATAAATGTGCTATGAAAGTTTTGCTGAGTAAGAAAATAAATGAAGAAAGAATTTACAGAAGGAAGAAGGCACCCTGAACCAGGTGTCCTAATGAGAAGAAAAGTTCATGATTTTCCTTATGGTTAAGAAGTCACTTCCCTCCCCCGAATGTTTGAATTGTTCATTTTAGAGATTAGATAACATCAGAAAAATAGTTTCTGTTCCTGAGGAGACACTAACAAAATGGTTTTTCTTAACTTTTTCTGGAGGTTAAGAGACTGTGGGGCAAGGTTATCAGAAGAAAAGTTACCTGTACAGTGCCTAAAGCCAATCACAGAAATGACTGTTGTTTTCAGTAAAAGAGACAGTTTCTAAGATTGTTACAGGTATAAATAATTAGGAGGGAAAGATTGGTGGGGAAGAGAGCTTAAACAATAGCAAGGATCACAAAGATTTAACGTATTTTATTGTGGCGGTGTTTGCTGCTTGGTTTTCCTGGAAGGTAGTGGATATTAAGTTAGAAGCAATAATGGAAAATGTCACTTGCAGTTGGGAGGTGTTAACAAGGAAGTGGGAGCTTTGGGGAAGAAACAGGTTTTAGTCTTAGTCATGAGAGAAGGAATAGGATTTTTTTAATTAGGGGGTGATGAACTCACTAGATGTGTAGTATAAATTCCTGTGTGCAGAGAAAAGTTGGGAGGTAGTGAATAAACAGAGTTCATATAGAGATATAGGGTAGTTGGAAATATTCGGCCTAGGAACTTAAGTTTTGAGCACTGATTTATAAAAACATGACTAAAAGACCTAGCAATCTGGTTTAAAGACTTTCGTTGAGGTCATATTTGTTTTTTTTAACACTAAGTAACAAATCACCACTAACTTAGTGGCTTAAAACAATACCCATTTGTTAACTCACATTTCTGTAAGTTAGAAGTCCAGGCGGGCTTGACAATTCTTTGCTGAATATCTTATAATACCCAATTCAGAATCTCCAATAGGCTGGAAACTTTCCTGAAGTCTCTGGGGAAAGTTTGCTTCTAAGCTCATTCAAGTTGTTAGAATCCACTTTCTTAGGGTTATATGACCAAGGGCCCATTTCATTAGTGGCTCTCAGTTACAAAGTTCTCTCCTCTTTTAAAGGCCATCAGCCCCAGTTCTTTTCATGGTACCCCTCCCATCTTCAACCCAACAAAAGTACATTAAAGCATTCCTGTGCTTTGAATCTCTGACTTTTCTTTGTGTCACCAGGTGGAGATATGTCTCTGCTTTTAGAGCCCCGTGGGATCAGATGAAGCCTACCAGATACTCTTAACCTCAGCTGCGTCACATAATGTAACCTAGTTACCAACATGATATTTTATCATATTCTCATTTTCTAGGGATTGGGGTGTGATATTTCTGGGACATAGTTTATAAATTCTGTCTGTAACTGAATGTAGGCCCCTTTAAAAGTCAACACTCAAGAGAAAGGTGCTTGCTGATGTAAAGAAAAGTAGCTTATTTTCGGGTGTCTGTCATCTGGAAGTTGGGGGACTGATGTCTCAAAGCCCGTCTCCCTGAGAAGATGGGGGACTCCCGGGCTACCACAAGGCATTTGAGGAAAGTAGGAATTGGGCTTGGAGGCTAAACTACAACAGCTCATTTACACCAGCAGTCTTAAGTGGGCGTACACATTTGAATCAATCACTATCCAGGCTTGGTCTATTCCCTAGAACAACCAAGTTAGAATTCCTGAGGGTGGAGACTAGGGATCAGTACAAAGCTTTCCAATTACCCTAACTTAATGGAGGTCTCAGCAATTTCAGATGAACGTACTCAATACAATACATGTGGTAACAACAACAGAAACAGTTCTAGCTAACAGCAGATATTCTCAATCTCACTTGACACTAATTAATACTTTCCCAGTGTCTCTTTCTAATTTTAAAGATTCTGAGAGTTCTAATTAAGTTGAATACTTGTGTACACATTATGGCCCATATTTGAACAATGCACATATGCACACAGAAGTCAATCTACAGATGGACAAGTAGGTCTTGCCAAATTTGGAAAATCACTTAAGAACATTCAAGAGCTGCTGAAGCATTAAACTACTTTCAAAGGTGGCTTATTCAGTAGAAATATCAGATCTCTGAGTGAGACAGTAGGTCCAGGAAAATACCTGTAAAGCATGTAAGCATCAGGAATATTATTTGGTATTTTGAAAAAGATTATGTAAGCTTTATTAAAACTGAAAGGCTTCCTAATTTTAATTTTTTGGAGAATTATGTTTATCAAGTCAGAGCTTGTTATTGTAATAATTATGAAGAGATTTAAATTATTCCCTAAATTTGAATCAAATCCATCTGATTTTTTAGGGATAATGCATTTATTTGAAAATGACCAATTTCTAAGGAAATACCTGAAACTATCACTAACAATGGCCATAACTTATTAGAACTTAGTTAAACATATTGCATATATTAAAAATATTGCATTCTCATGTTTGAATTTGGATGTCCCATAGAGCAAATATATAGCTGACATTTTTGAACTTTGAAATATTATTCTAAGCTTCTGAAAAGCTAAAATAGAATTCCAGTAATTAAGCTTCAAAAAGCATACCCTTTTCCACTTTGCTCTACAAACTGCCACAATGGTAGAACCAGCTGTAACAAAACTGCGATGTCGAACAAAATGCATGCAGCCCACATGCAAATGTGAATTACTATATTTTGGATGTGACATTTGAATTAAAGGTAGAATTTCAGTCGGTATAAAATTTAAGGGGGCAGACTATTTAAGACATTGGCAATACCATGAATTGAAGTCTTAATGAGTAGTCTGAGACTCTGAGATTGCATTATTACCTTTCCTTTACAAATCTCAAAGGGGTGTTTATTATCTGCTCCCTTCATTACCTTATCTCTTATCTATTCTTAAGTATTTTAATTTGACTTTTATCTATGCCATAGAAAAATATTATCTGCATCATTTTTCTATTGAAATTATTTTGTAAATGTATATAAAATATTGTTGTCAAATTGTTTTACACAAAAATTGTGCGTATTTGTATATTTGCCATAAGAACATGAGGAAATCAAACATACACCAGCATTTAAAATATTTTTCATTATTTAGTGTTACTAATTAGTATCTTATTTTGATGACTTTTCTCTTAATAGGATGGAAGTTTCTCAACATAAAGGGTATCCACATAATATACAACTAATAACATACTTAATGGTAAAATATTGAATACTTTCCCATTATAACTGGAAATAAAAAGTGTCTTTATTAACTTTTCCATTTCTATTCAAAATCTTACTGGAGTATTTAGTCAGTGCAATCAGGCAATGCATAAAGATGTAAAAGCTAGAAATAAAACTGTATTTATTCACAACAGATCTATTTTTATACATTATCCTGAAGAATCTCAGAATTCATAGTAGAACTAATTAGCAAATTTATTAAAGTCTCATGATAAAATGTCAATATATAAAAATCAGGTGTATTTATTGCATTTCTATATAAAGCAGTCAGATATGAAAAAAATAAATTTATGATATTATCAAAAACTATAAATAGGATAGTGGGTTAAACTGAGCTTCTAAAATATTTATCTGCCAATGTCCTAATCCCTAGTGATTGTGAATGTTAACTTTATTTTTAAAAAGGGAATTTACTAATATAAGTGAATTAAAGATCTCAAAATGAGGAGATTATTCTGGATTTTCTAGATGTTTCTCAAATCCAATATATGTTCTTAGAAGAGAAGCACAGAGGAAAAGGTGATGTGAAAATGGAAGAGATTGCAGAGATGTTTGAACGAGCCAAAGAATGCTGACAGCCAACAGCAGCTGGAAAAGGCAACGGATGGAGTCTCCCCTGGAGTCTCCAGAGAGTATAACCCTGAGGATAGCTTGATGTAGACTTCCTGCTTACAGAGATGTGAAAGGAAAATTTCTCTTTAAGACACCAAGTTTGTAATAACTTGTTACAGTAGCTCCAAAAAATAATATAATGAGTATTATTTTTACAAAATGAATGTAAGATATACATTGAAAACTATAAAATATTGCTGTGGGAAATTAAAGACTAACTAAATACATTAAGGAAAATACCATATTGAAACCATCAATTGATGGTCTTGATTCAAAAAATTGATGTTATCACTGCCCCCAAATTGTTCTACAGATTTAATCAGCTCAAGTAAAAATCACCAAAGCCTTTTTCTTCCTTCAAGTTTAAAAGTTTACTTTATATAGAAATTAATATACAATTGTCTGAGTTTTTTTCCCCTTTGGTGCACTTTAAATATATCTTCTCACTGCCTTCTGGCCTCCAAGGTTTCTGTAAGGTATCAGCTGATATTCTTATAAAGATCACTGTACATGATGAGTTGCTTTTCTTTTCTTTTCTCTTTTTTAAATTTTTAATTTTTTTTACTCTTTTTTTACTGTTATTCAAGTACAGTTGTCTCCATTTTCCTGTCACCACTTTCCCCTGCTCTTCTCTCACTGGTTTCAAGATTCTCATTTTGTCATATGTTTCAATAGTTTGGTTATAATGTGCTTCACTGTGGTCCTCTTTGGAATTTTTCTTTCATAACGTTCTAGAGCTTATTATATTTGCAAATCCATGTATTTTCTCATTTATTTAATTAATTAATTATAATCATTAATTTTTCAAAAAAAGCTCTGCCTCTTTCTTCATTTTTTATTTTTAAAAGATTTTATTTATTTCTAGAGAGAGGTGAAGGGAGACAGAATGAGAGGGAGAGAAACATCAATGTGTGGTTGCCTCTCTCATGGCCCCTACTGGTAACCTGGCGCACAACCCAGGCTTGTGCCCTGACTAGGAATCAAACTGGTGACCCTTTGGTCACAGGCCCGCACCTAATCCACTGAGCCACAAAAACCAGGGCTCTTTCTTCATTTTATAAGACTCCTATAATGTGTAAACAAGGTCTGTGTGGAAAATCTCAAGCCATGGTTAATATTACTAGAACGGTTTGCATGACATAGATGTAACCTAGTTACCAAGGAGAGTGGACTAGAATGCACATGTGTAAATAATAATGATGACTTCACTGGACTAGTCAGTGGGGGCAGTGTGTGCCCCTGAGTGAGCACCTGTACTGTGTGGCCATCACATTTGAAATGACTGAGCAACTAGAGCAATGAATCTGCATCAAATTTTGCATTAAGCATGAACATTCCTCTTCAGAAACAATTCAGATGATTCAGAAGGCCACATCTATGGACAACGGGTGATTGGCAGCTTCATCACAACAATGTGCATACTCATGCAGCAAGTCTCATGCAGCTTTTTTGTCAAAATATCAAATCATCCAGGTGTCACCCCACCTACAGCCCAGATTTGGTGCCCTGTGACTTCTGTCATTTCCAAAAACTAAAATCAACTTTGAAAGGGAAGAAATTTCAGACTGTCGATGGGATTCAAGAAAACACAACAGAGCAGCTAAGGCAATTGAGAGAACTGTGTGTGGTCCCAAGGTGCCCACTTTGAAGGGGACTGAGACATCATTGTCCTATTACAATATTACTTTTATCTTCTTCAATAAATATCTCTATTTTTCATATTATGTGGATGGATACCTCTGAACAGACCTTGTATTAGTGAAATTTGTGATGTCTCACACAATCCTTAGAGTCTTTTCACTTTTCTTTAATCCTTTTTTTTCTGCTCTATGGACTCAATAATTTCAAATGGCTTATCTTCAAATTTACTGATTCTTTTTTTCCTGGATATTTAAATCTGTTATTGAATATCTGCAGTGATTTTTTAAATTCAATTATTATATTTTTCAGTTTCAGAATTTCTTTTGGCTCCTTTTAAACAAAATTTCTCTCTTTGAAATTTCACATTTTATTCACATATTGTTCTCCTGATGGCTTATAATTTATGTCTTCATTTTTATTTAGCTATTTGAGCATATTTGAGACAGTTGTTTTAAAGTCATTATGTGGTCAGTCCAATGTCTATGTGTCCTCAGGGACAGATTCTGGATATTTATTTAGTCCTTTGAATGGAACAGATTTTCCTGGGTTTTTGGTATGCTTTGTATGACTTAAAAATTGGGCATTAGGGAGCCAAGTGAGTTGGAAATAAACAGGGGGATATTTTGTAAAGTGTATGATTGTCTAACCACTATGTTCTATACTTGATACTAATAGAAAAGAATATTGAGTGTAAACTAAAATTGAAAAATAAAATGGAAAAAAATTGTGCATTGAACAAAAAGCCACCTCTCCCCATTTTTGCAGACAGTCTTTGTGTTGGGAAAATACTCATTATTTGAGTATTCTTTGAACACTGGGATCAGCCTGAGATGAAAATTTAAGGTCTTTTTGGTTCCTTTCTGAGCATGCAGCTTGTCATCAGCTTTGTGGGTCCTTTTTGATTCCCAATATACACAGTGACTTTTATATGTTTAACTTTCCCAAAGAGCTTCTCCACAGTTCCTCCTCAGTGCCTTAGATGATTTACTATGTATCTCCACCTGTAATCTCTTACCTCATTCTGTAGTTTTGTCTCCTGCAGCTTTCTCAAGCAGCACCCACTGCTTCTCCTTATCTGACATCAAGTTATTCCATTCCCTCAACCCTTTGCCTGAGCTCCAAGTTAGAGAAGTAAGAGATTACTCTTTCAGGCAGGCTCCAGGCAGATTAGAATATTACAAATAATGTGTTTTTCTGATTATTTCCATTAAAAAAGAAAAGGAGTTGGGAACTTATCTGTTGCCTCCTCTAGAACAGAACTGCACCATACTGGGGAGGAAGGGAAGTATGGAATGAAGGTGAACATAAACGACAAAAAGTTCCTATCAATTTGAATGTGGTTCTTTCTTGAGAGGGTGCTCACTTTATTGCTATAGATCTTTGACTGTTTTACAGAGCTTTTATAAACTTACATTAGCCTGTTTCTAGTTTAGTAGTTTTTATTTGTTTTCCAAATGTTTCTGTAGAGAACGAGGGACCTGTCTAAAAATGATTTTTCTGATACAACCCTCAAATTTGAGTTTTAATATTACATGTTTAACCTAGGACTTCTTGATATGACCTTTTTCTCAACAAATGTTAAAAATTATATACTTGAACTAAATTACCATCATTTATTTAGTATACGTCAGGATCTATATTAATATTATCACTATATTTTTTACCTAGGTATTATATGATGAAAAAAGATGGGGCTACAAATAGTTAAAACAAATTTTTCTAACATTAATTTTTTGTTACTAATTCTGCAATACTGGATTATTCTTTATGTATATTTCAATAGAATTCTTTATGTATATTCTTTATGTATATTTCATAGAATCATAGAATATGCCCCATGATTCTTGAAATGGTGTAAGTTCAATGCATAAGATACTGTAATTTTGCAATAATTTTGAGTTGCTATTTTTATCTTTATTTGGTTAATAGTAAAGATTCCAGATTTTAATATCAGTTTGACATTAAATTATGCACTTTTACTGTATGATATTTTTGGCCAATATTTAATATAGTGTTGAGAAACTTAATATTATTCTCTGTGATTATAAAAATTAATGTAGATTGAGTTGGCAGTCATGTTGATGCCAAACACTTGTAAATATAGACCTCAATTTTTATTCCCCCCTTCTATAGTATTATCGAGAAATTATAATTAAAGAAGTTTCAAAGGCAACTTTTTGTTTTGGTTGGGGGACTGGAAAGAAGAACAGAAGTAATAATTTCTTTAGAATATTATGATTCTTTAAGATATATTTCCTGAAAATAGTCTAGCTATGGGAAAAATATTATGATTAACATTGTCATTTTAATTTTTCTCAAGCTACATATTTTTTGGTGTAGGAAAAAATTCCTTTCTGTCATATAGAAAGGAATGCTAAATAATTTTATTATATTTTGCATGAATTTACTCCATGTCTTTTCTAACTCTCTGTGGCATTGAAAATGCTACAAAATTTTTTAAAAAGGTAAAACAGAGACAAATATAAACGTGTAATGCAAACACTTTTCAAATGCAAATAGACTTTGGATAAATGGGCAAAATATACTGTATGCTTCTGCTTTCATTTATTTTAGCATATTTTGAAGCTCTAAAATTAGATGTTTTCTATATTCTAGAAATGTAAATATTTGTCTAATAAATATACAAACATCAATACTTAAAATCTGCTTTTATGTGCAGTACTACACATTTGGCATTTAAAACTAAAATAAATGTGACTGAAATGAATCCAGTTCTAATTAACATGTATAGTATCTCTACTTATATATGAAATGTCTTTTAATTAAATGTTTGCTTAAAATTGTTCAGCTAAACAGAGAACACCATTTTTTTTTTATATTGGCTGGACTTCATGATTTCTATTAAAAGTAATCCAGATTACTATATTAAATTAATTATGAAACTGAGTCATTTTTTTCTTTTTATTAGAGAGCAGAGAGGAAGAGTTGTTAATGATAGGGAAGTGGAAGAATGGGCAGTAGTTATTAAGAGTTCAAAGTGACATTTAAGATTATAGTCCAATTCTCTGTGGGCTCAAAACTTTTAAGTACGGTAATTTCCATAAGCTTCTTAAATTGTCACCAAATCCTGGGTTGGATTTCAGGGTGTGAATCCTGAAATCTTCTGGTAAAGATTTCTTTTTTTCTTTTCACCAAACTACTCCATCTTTACATGATATGTTTCCTCTCACTTCGCCAATATTTTTTCTGAAATTATCATGAAATTAATGTATTTGATATGTAAATAAATATTAAAAGATTAACAAGCCATCAGCTTTATTTCTTTTGCCTTTCACTCTCTCTTAAATCTAGTCCAAGAAGTCTTTGTCTTCATCTCTCAATTAAGTATATATATTTATTTGAGAGATAATATATATATTATATGTCATTATATACATCTAGATCATGAACTATCCCTAAGAAGCAGTGATCAATTCTTGATTTGTATCTCACCATCTTTCTCATTTTTCAGTGGTATTTCACAGAACAGATCACCTCTACTTTCCTTAATTGTGTTTCACTTGCCTTCCAGTACCCATCCTCTACTAGATTTCTTTTTATTTCACATATCGTTTTCTATGTTTCTAATTTTCTGAGCCTTTTTCTTTTTCTCAAATTTTGAATGTTAGAGTATGACATAGCTTATTTTTTTCTATCACATTTCTTCTTCATCTATAGTCCACCAAGGTATTCACTTCAAGTTCCCTAAGTTTAAGTAGGGTGTATTCACTAATTCCCAAATCCTTTCTTCAACCCTCGGGTTACCGTCTGTAGGTGTGTTTATGTAAACACCTCTGAAGCACAGATTATATCAATAATACAGATGACTCTATTTGAAAATATAATTTGAATGTGACTATACACCACTGGGACTATAGGTATAATCCTTGTACAAGTCCTCATCACTTTTATCTAAGCTATTTCAAAATCCACCTAAAAAGTCTTCCTGCTTGCATTAATAACTCTCCATATATTAGCCAGACTATTATTAATCAGTAAAACACATTACATCCTTTTTCAGCTTAATGTGCTCTAGTAGGTATTAACAAAATTAGAACAGAATCCTAAGTGCTATGTAGACTTACATGACGTGGCTTGTATTACTTTCTTATTATTGCTGTAACCAAGTTCCAAAAACTCAGTAGCTTAAAACAACAAAAATTTATTTTATAGCCTTGGAGATTAGAAGTTCAAAATGGATCTCACTGGTCTAAAATCAAGGTGTCTAGAAAGCTGTTTCTATTTTTTTTAATTGTTGTGCAAACACAGTTGTCTCCATTTCCCCACCACTACTCTCCTCTACCTCACCCACCCATGCCTCCCACCCTGTATCTTACCTCCCTTCGGCTTTGTCCATGGGTCCTTTATATATGTTCCTTGATGACCCTTCCCCCTTCTCCCCCCATTATCCCCTCCCACCTCCCCTCTGGTTACTGTTAATTTGTTCTTTATTTCAATGTCTCGGGTTATATTTTGCTTACTTATTTGTTTTGTTGATTAGGTTCCACTTATAGGTGAAATCATATGGCATTTGTCTTTCACCATCTGGCTTATTTCACTTAGCATAATGTTCTCCAGTTCCATCCATGCTGTCATGAAGGGAAGGAGCTGCTTCTTTCTTTCTGCTGCATAATATTCCATTGTGTAAATGTACCATAGTTTTTTGATCCATTCATTTACTTTTGGGCACTTAAGTTGCTTCCGGCACCTGGTTATTGTAAATTGTGTTGCTATGAACATTGGTGTGCAGAGGTTCTTTTGAATTGGTGTTTCAGGGCTCTTAGAGTAGAATCCCAGCAGTGGAATTTAAGGAGTCTCTAGGGGAGAGTCCATATGCTTGCATTTACATTTTCTCTTGGCTGCCCTAATTTCTTGGCTCATAGTTTCATTC
The DNA here is from genome assembly GCF_022682495.2 of Desmodus rotundus. NCBI lineage: Eukaryota > Metazoa > Chordata > Mammalia > Chiroptera > Phyllostomidae > Desmodus > Desmodus rotundus. The sequence goes on along the minus strand of NC_071388.1, from coordinate 67,961,357 downwards.
TGTCTTCAAAACCAGCAATGAACAGTGAGTCTTTTTTACTTTGTATCTGCTACTGACTTTCCTACCTCCCTTTTTTACTTGTAAGGCTTGTGTGATTACACTGGGCCTACAGATAACCCAGGATAATTTCCTCATCTCAGAGTCATCTGATGAGCAGCTTTAATTCCATCCACAATTTTAATTCCCCTTTGCCATGTAACATAGCATATTCACAGGTTCCATAAATTAAAATACACACATTTTTGTAGGGCCATATTCTGCCTAGCACATGGGCCTTGGCTACATTTCTGACCTCTTAGTCTAAAATATTTTTTCCTTTCTTTTATGCATCAAACTAATGACCTTGATATTCTTCCAACATGTTAGTTTGTTAATAAATCAGGGCACATAAAGTTCTGATTCTTTCTACTTGGAATAGTCTTCACACACTTTTTCAAATGACTTTCTCATTTAGTTCAGATTCTGTCCAAGTGTGTATCTCAAGTTTTCCTTCATTAGCCTATTTATAATTTTCTTTTATCCCTTTAATCTTTTCTCAGTTAAGTTTTTGTATTATTTTTTTCTAGCCTGTATAACAGTACTTATCATTACCTTGCATTTTTATACAGTACTGTGTCTGTGGATATGTACATATATATTTATATATGTGTATACATACACACAATATCTGTCCACAAGGTATCCAGCCATGTAATATGAAAAAATAGAGACAGTTATTGAGGGAGATATAAGACACAAGAAACATTGTACATAGGACAATGATGCCTTAGTCCCCTTCAAAGTAGACATCTTGGAACCTCACATAGTTCTCCCAACTGCCATCAGCTGTCTCATCATATTCTCCTAAATCTCATTGACAGTCTGAAATTTCTTTCTCTTCAAAGGTGACTTTAGTTTTGGGAAAAGCCAGAAGTTGCAGGGTAGCAAATCTGTGCTATAGGGGGGCTGAGTCACATGGTTGATTTGATGTTTCACAAAAAAACTGCTCCAGACATGATGCATGAGCAGGCGCATTGTAGTGATGAAGCTTCCAGTCACCATAGATGTGGCCTTCTGAATCACCTAAATAGTTTCTGCGAAGGAATGCTCAAGCTTCATGCAAAATTTGATGTAGATTTGTTGCTTACTTTCTCAGTCATTTTGAATGTGACGGCCACACAGTACATGTACTCATTCAAGTGTCTACTGCCCCCACTGACTAGTAAAGTGAAGTCATTATTCATGCATACATTTTCCAGTCCACTCTCCTTAGCTGCCAGTTACATCCATGTGGTGCAAACTGTTCTCGTTATATTAACAATGGTTGGACTTTTTCCTAACACAAATCGTGTGTGTGTGTTTTTTTCTAAGTCCCAAAATCAAAATATAAACTCATAATTCTGCATTATTTATTAACATATTCTTAGTAATTTAATCAGTACTTTGTGGAATATGCTTTGTAAACTTTTACTGAATAAAAATAAATATTTAAAGAATTCTTTGTGATTACAAACTAGCATTGGTTAGTTGATTTTATCCTTTATTCACCTTTTAATTTAAAAATATATGGCAAGCTTATTATGAGTAATACATTGAATTATTATTCAAATTTACATCAATTACTTTTGAGACATGACTCAATTTATTTGCTTCTGTAATTTCAGAAAATTTTAAATACAATTAATACATATTGTAATGGAAACATTGTTAACTTTGACCTCTCTTTAATATGACAGATTCATGTTTGTGTGAGAGACTCTCACTTCTCATGTTGTCATTCAAAAGATATAGCAATTAATATGTAATATATTTTATTCAATTTACTGGGGTGGCATTGGTTAATGATATTATATAGATTACAAGTATAAATTTCTATGATATATAATCTGTATATTGATTTGTGTGCCCACCACCTAAAATCAAATCACCTTTTGTCAGAAATATATGGTGATGTAAATATGATATTAAAAAAATTAGCTTAAACCAAAAAGGGAAACATTAAGAAATTAGAAAGAAAAAAGATCAGAGTTCTATATCATAGTCAATATCTTTAAATAGGACTTTAATTGAGAGAAATCACAAGTAAATCAGACCCAGATTAAAATCTGAACTGAGAGTTAGGATATTAACAAGTGTATATGAATAAGAAACAAGTAATTTATCTTTTGGTATGTAATCGAGATCTGTGTTGATATTGCTGGTAAATAGGGCTCTTCCACAAAGCCACAAGAAAAGCATTTCAAGGATCCATTCATGGGAGGTTGAGGGGTAATGGTAAAATTTATTGAAGTAAAATCAATGAGTTGTCTCCAGGTGCCCAGTTTCTCATTTTCAACCAGGTGGCTTAGCGCCACAGCCCTGTGAAAGAAGTTGAGCCTTGTCTTCACCAAGCCTAGTAGAAGGGCCAGGATTCAGGGCAACCGAAGCTGCTATAGTCCAGTTTATTCCATGCCAAAGCTTAGTCTAGCTCAGTTTCTGTCTCTGCAGCTAGCTGAGTCTCTTTTCCCAGCTGTGCTCCCACCAGTGCCACGCTGCTGCACTCAGGCCCACACTTGGAGTCCACCCAAGCTTGGGTTCACACAGCTGCGGAGCCACATGGCTACAAAAGACAGAATGTGCAAATGACCCACAAGCAAATAAACAAACACATGTTGTAAGATGAGCCTTTGTTAAGCTTTGATTGTATTTGCTCTGGCTTGGGAAGAGATCAGCTTCCTTTCCAACTAACCATATCTTTCCTGGCTTTTCATGGCTTGTGCTGGGCCATTCTGTTAGGCCATCCCTTCCCTAGATCATCCCAGGTGCCTTCATCCAGTCTGGTCCTTTTCCCAGGCTAGACATCTCCCCTTCATGGTCTCCATCTTGGCTCCTCCTGTGCGTGCCCCAAAGTTGATGGACCTCCCCAGTGCCAAACTGTCATCTACTGAGCATGTGCCCAGCAAAGTAATTTCCCTTTTATTGTTTATTTCTCCCAACATAGTCTGAGGAAGTGGACCATTTGTACTCCTGGGGAAGTAGAAAAGTTGGACCTTCTTCCCTACATGGGGGACAAAGGGGTATTAATCCCCATGGCAGGGATTTGGCTATCCCCCCAGGGTATTTGAAGCTGTAACTTCCAGACTTAAGCCTGATAAAGTGTAACTTCCAGAATCAATCAGGCCCAAGCACTATAGCTCCCTTCTCTTTTGTTAACTCCTATCTCCCTACACTAACATTATCACACAACGACAATTGACACAAAAAGCTGGTGCATCAGCAAAATTAAATTCTGAACTTGTTTTATCCTTGAAGCCTGCTTACCATTCAGGATCATAGGAAAATAAAGGACACTGAGCTATCAGAGCCCTAATTATGCATTGTGCTTGGGTGTGAATTCTAAATGTATATAACCGAAAAGGTACAAGTATGGAGGCTGAAGATAAATTTACATGACGACATGTTTTGAATTTATAAAATTGCAAATCCTTATAAGTACAAATGTAAACTCAGGGAATTTGGTTAAATTTTAAAAATGAACTTGAACAATAAACTTTAACTCAAAACCAAAACAAAACACAACACACACACACACACACACACACACAAAACAGGATGCAGAGTACAGATTGAGGTAATTCTAAAAACAAAAAAGTGTATATTCACACAAAAATGAGCAATAATAGAAACTTTAAAGAGTAATTAAAATAAATATATTCAAAATATTCATACAGAGCAATCATAACTCAAAAACATATATGGCAATAATCTTAAAATTTGAAGTAATATATTTGAATAACTGCAAAATTTTAAAGGTTAAAAGTATATTCACTAAAATGAGTATTTGGAGAACATGGCAAAGTAGGAAGTACCAGGTATCTGTCTTCCCACTAGATAGCAAATGCACTGACCAAATCTCTCTGATATAACTATTTTGGAACTTTGGAGTCTAACGAAGTCTTGAAATTTCCAGTGGGAAGGCTTGAACAGTAAATAGCAGTAAACTCTCAGTCTAGCAGCTGGTACCCATGCCCCACCCCCAGGTAGGCAGCTGTGTGCTAGTCCCTGGAGCAACCAGTGCACAACTCACAGGAACCATAGTAGACAAAAAGGACTTGTTTTACAAATATCAAGGATCAGTGATATAATCACTGGTTGCTGTTTCTGATTGCAGAGGTGCAGAATAAAAGTCCAGTAGCCACTATTGTTGTCCCTGCAGGCATTGTTGCAACCCCCTGCTCCTCTTGATAAAGTGCCTTGCAAAGGGTATTTAAAGGTCACTGCTGATCTCCCCCAGCCCCTTCATTTTTCTCTTGTCCCCTTTAGAGAACTGGAGATTCAAAAGCACCTGTATATACTGGAGAAATCAGAGAGTGACCATATATGCCCAGGAAAAGGTGCAGTTTCAGAAAAATCCAGAGAAGACCTTAAGTTTACACCTCAGGTTGATTCTTGGACTAGAGACAGGCTACAATAATAAAACATAATAATAAAAGAAATAACAAGTGAAAAAATATAACTCCCCAGTTCACTCTGAGGTTCAGGAAGGACCTGATTTATATACCTGCTATATTATTGGATATAAATGTACAGTGTTTAACAACAACAACAAAACAATACAGGCATACAAAGAAACAAGAAAATATGGCTCATTTAGAGGAAAATAAATAAAAAGAAACTGTACCTCATAAAATCCTGATAGACAAAACCTCAAAATCTTATACACAAAAAGACAAAAACAACAGCCCTAAAAATGCTGAGCTAAAAGAAGATAAAGATAGATTCAAGAAAACAATGTCTGAACAAAATGGAATAATAAAAAAGATAAAGAAAACCTAAAAGAGAGATAAGAATTATAGCTGAAAGTTATAACAAATATTAACAAATTCCCTAGAGGAAATAATAGGTGGAACTGAGCAAGTAGAAGAAAGAATTCACAAACTTGGTGATAAGAGAATGGAAATTATTAAGTCTGAAAAACAGAAGGAAAAAAGTTTATAAAGAAAGTGAACAGAGCCTAAGGAACCCATAGGACATTAGCAGGGAGTCTAACCTATGCATTTTGAGTATCCTAGAGATAAACATAAAGAGGCAGAGAGAATATTGGAAGAAATAATGGCTAAAAACTTCCCAATTTTATAAAATGCATACATATAAATATTCAAGAAGTTCAACAAACACCAACTAAGATAAACTGAGAAACCCATATAAGATGCATTATCATCAATATTTTGAAATCCAAAGAGAAAGTGAGAATCTTGGAAGAAGTGAGAAGCAACTAATTATGTACAGGTGCTCCTCAAGAATAACACAGCAGATTTCTCATCAGAATCTTTGAAGCCAAGAGGCAGCGGGCCGATATATACAAAGAAAACAAAACAAAACACAAAAAATCCTGTCAACCACAAATCTTATATCCAGCAAAACTGTCCTTCAAAAGTAAGCTATTCCTACATAAACAAAAGCTGAGGGAGTTCTTTACAAGAGCTACCCTGCAATAAATGCTCAAGGGGTATATTTCTAAATAAAAGAACACTAGACAATAGCTTGAAGCAATAGACAAAAATAAAGATCTCAATAGTGGTAAATACATGGCAAATTATAAAAGATATCATAACAACACTTTGTAATTCCATTTTTTATTTTCTACATGATTTAAGAGACTAATACTTTTAAGAAAAAGATTAAAAGCTAGTGTTACTGTAACTTTGATTGGTAATTCCACATTTTTGTACATTTTGAAGAGACTAATGAATTTAAGGGAACTATTAATGCATTTTGGGGCACATAGTATATAAAGATGCAATTTGTGATATCAATACACAAAAGGAATGAGAACAGAGCTGGAAAAAGTACAGTTTTCATATATTATTGAAGTTAAGCTGGTATAAATACAAATCAGAGTGTTTTAACTTTAGGTTGTTAAATGTATCCCCATGATAACTGTAAAGAAAATTTTTATATAATACATATACAAAATAAAACAAGGAATGTAAACATTTTACTACAAATTAATTAAACATAAATAAAGATAGTATTGCATGATAAGAGAACACAATTTATAAGGTGCATAAAAATAAATAAAATGATGGAAGTATGACTTTTTTATAACCATAATTATTTTAACTGTAAATAGGTTAAACCTTTTCATCAAAAGACAGATATGGGCTATACAGAAGCTTTTTAATTTGATGTAGTCCCATTAGTTTATTTTCTGCTTTGTTTCCAGTGCCTTAGGAGATACATCATCAAAAAAAATTTTACATTGAATACCTGAGATTTTACTCCCTATGTTTTCTTCTAGGATTTTTATGGTTTTGAAACTTACTCTTTTTTTTGTCTTTTATCCATTGAGTTTGTTTTTGTGTATGGTGTAAGTTGGTCTAGTTTCATTTTTTTACATGTACCAGTCCAGTTTTCCCAACACATTTATTGAAGAGACTGTCTTTGTGTACCATATGCTCATGCCACCTTTGTCAAATATCAATTTCTCCTGCTGGTGTGGGTTTATTCCTGGGCTCTCTGTTCTGTTCCATTGATCTATATGTCTGTACTTGTGCCAGTACCAGGCTGTTTTTATTAGAGTGGCCTTGTAGTATAGTTTTATATCAGGAGTTGCAAAACCTCTAGCTTTGTACTTTCATGAGATTGTTGAGGCTATTTGGGGTCTTTTTTTGGTTCCATATAAGTTTTTTGGAGTATTTGTTCTAGTTTTGTGAAGTGTGCCATTGATATTTTAATAGGAATTGTGTTGAATGTATAAATCAGCAAGACGAATAGGAAACCCACTGTATGGGAAAACATTTTTGCCAGTGATGCATCTGACAAAAGTTTGATTTCCAAAATATACAAAGAACTAGTACAACTCAATGCCAGAAAGACAAACAGCCCCAGTAACAAATGAGCAAAAGACCTGAATAGACACTTCTCTAAAGAGGACATACAGAGTTCCCCTACACATAATGAAAAACTGTTCAACATCACTAATTGTCACAGAAGTGCAGATTCAAACCTCAATGAGACATCAGCTTAACATCTGTCAGAGTGTACACCATGAACAAATCAACAAACAGCAAGTGTTTGTGAGGTTGTGGAGAAAAGAGATTCCTCCTGAACTATTGGTGGGAAGGCAATCCAATGCAACCACTATGGAAAATGACATACAGTCTTAAAAAATTAAAAACGGATCTCCCTTTTGACCCAGGGATTCCACTTCTGGGAATATACTCCAAAGATCCTGAAAAACTAATACAAAAATATATGCAGTCTTATGTTTATAGCAATGCCATTTACAGTAGTCAAGATGTGGAAACAGCCTAAATTCCTATCAGTAAATGAGCAGGTAAAAAAAAAGGTGTGATATATTTACACAATGGAATACCTGGCAGCAGTAGAAAAGAAAAAACTGTCACATTTTACAACAGCATGGATGGACCTGAAGAAAATTATGCTAAGTCAATGGAAGAAAAATACCATGTGATCTCACTTATTTGTGGAATCTAATGAACACAATAAACCAACTAACTAAATAGTAACAGAAGCTTAGATAAATAAAACCGATCACAGCTGTAGGAAAGGAGGAGGGGGACAGGAAGAAAGATAGTGAAGGGATAAACCAAAGAACATTTATGTACTGCCTGTGGACATGGGCGTGGACATGGGCAAGGACAAGGACAGTAATACGAGGATGGGCTTTGGTGGGGAGAGGGTGAGGCTGTGTGGAGGTGGGAAAAGGGAGAAGAAGAAAAAAGGAATGACTGTAGCAGCATAAACAATAAATAAATAAATAAATAAATAAATAGAAACTAAGAATGTTACATCTATGAAAGTATAAATGGCATTATATTATAATGACATATTTGAAAAAGAACAAGTGTTTTGCCCACTGTATTCAGCAACATATTCTTTCATACAGAGAAACATTTTCTAAGAAATGCATGTATAGTCTATTATGTGACATGTAATCCCAAAGTATCTAAAGTCTATGGGCAAATTTGTCTAGAACAGTGTGTTTATAGTCCTCGAACTGTTTTTCATTCTGTGAAGCCTACAATGGACTGTTTGAACACTCATGTTTAATTTGTACCAAGCAGGATTTTTGCAAACTCTTTTCAGCACAGGATATAATCCCTAAATACAAAGACTTTTCATTATGTAATAAATATGTGTGACTTCAGAGACAATAAAATGTGTTATTTTAAAAGAAGAAAAATCAGATGTTTGCATAATAAATTAAACATTATTAAAGTATATAACATCTATAAAAAACTCGCTTTAGTTCCCATGCACTGATAGATTAAAAATAAAAGGATGAAAATACATATTCCATGCAAATGGTAATCAAAAGAGAGCAGGGTAGGTATACTAATATTGGACAATATAGTTTTTAAATTTAAAAAGACCACTAAAGACAATGAAGATCAAATAAAAAGTTTGAATAACCAAGAAGCTATAGTAATTTAAAATATTTATGTACCTAAAATAAACTACCAATATATATGAGGTAAAAATTGACTGAATTAAAAGGTAAACTGGACATTTTTCTTTTTTATTTTCTTTATTTTATTTTATTGTTGTTCAATTATAGTTGTCCCCATTTTCTCCCTATTACTCTCCCCTGCCTTGCCCACCCCCACCCCTGACATTCAATCCCATCCCATTGTTTTTGTTCATAAGTATTTTATACCTGTTCATTAACTTGACCCTTCCCCGTCTTTCCCCAATTACCCCCTCCTGCCTCCCCTCTGGTCACTGCAATTTGTTCTTTATTTCCATGTCTCTGGACATTTTTCAATGTCTGCAGACATTTTTGGTTGTCAGAACTGGGGGAGAATAAGGCACCCACTGGCATCCAGGGGCAGAGGCCAAAGATGTTTCTAAATATTTTAAAATGAAGAAAGGTAATCTTATATCATAAAGAGTTTTCTGGACCCAATTTTCAATTGTTCTAAGATTAAGGAACCATGATACAGGTGCATGTATCAGACTGTCTGGGTTTGATGTAATAACCTAAGCAGTTAGCTCTAATTGCTTATTTGGTTGGCTCACTATGAGGAGGTAAAACAAGACTGAGTTATTGTAAAATCCTTAGAATGACATGTCAAATACAAATAAAAGACTATCGGAATGGATTATAATATATAACATAACTATTCTACTGCTACATTTTTTCCTTTTAGACAGAGAGAAGATTGTGATTTCACCAAGACATTGGGAAATTAACTTTTGTTGTGGCAGTTTCTTATAGCTAAGTGCATTGGTGGATGTTGCGGTAGAGATGAAAAATACTCATGGGAATGGTTCCATCCCAGAAGGACAGATATTGTAGAATATTTAGCTGTCAGAGTTAAGATATTGGGCAGCTACATCAAAATAATGACCGAACTCTCTAACCCATAACAATTCTTGGCATAAGAAACTCAACCATAGGGCCCCTAGGACTAAAATATATGCATGCATATTTTCATTAAGTTTCTACTTTAATTTCTATACCCAAAAGAATAGTGGGGATGGGCAGGGCAGGAGAGAACAATGGGGGGAAAATTGGGACAACTGTAACTGAACAACAATGAAAAACACATTTGCAAATTTCTGTGTAACAACTGAAACAATGTGTGCAATTTTTTGTCTGTGGAAAAATCTCTTCCAAACCTATGCAAGATATACTTTAAAATACATTTTTAAAATGAGATGAATTAATAAATATGTAGAAGGATGGCTAGATAGGACAAAGCAAGGATAGTAGTAAAATATTAATGGTGGAATCTAGGTATAATCTAAGTGGTAAGTATATAGGTGTTGCTGTAAATTTTTTTCAACTTTGCTCTATGTTTGAAAATGTTTATAATAAAATGTTGGGGGAAAACATGTCAGCCTGTTTATTATACTACCAAAAAAGAAAAAAAGAGAAAGATACATGTCCATCAAATTGACAATGAAAACAAGGCAGACAGACTTTACTGGGAATCATGTATTCCCCAAGAAAAGGGAGGAAACAAGTTCAAAACACCTACTGACCTTAGATAGATGCCTAGTTGTGGGCAAAAGTTCTTTGAACTCAAAGCTCAAAAAAATGATGATGAAGTGCTCAAAAATACCAAAAATAAATAAATAAAACAGATAGATAAATAAGAAGGGGTAGGGAGAGAAAGAAACCAAAAATAATCTCACAACCAGCAAACTGAAATTATTATAATGTGTTACAATTTTGTTTTGCAGAGATTAAATGGATAAAATAAAACTTTGATTATCTTATGAACTTTTGAGTTATGAAATTTCTGCTTTATGACTTATTTTTTAAAAGACATTATTTATTTATTTTTTAGAGAGGGGAAGGTAAGGAGAAGGAGAGGGAGAGAAATATCAAAGTGTGGTTGCCTCTTGTCCACCTCCTACTAGGAATCTGGCCTACAACCCAGGCATTGCCCTGACTGGGAATCGAACCAGTGACCTTTTGGTTCACAGGCTGGAACTCAATCCACTGAGCCACACCAGCCAGGGCTCTATGACTTATTTTAAAAGGATCAAATAGTCTAGCTGAAGAATGGCACATTTGATTTTGATAAATGTCCCAAATATCCCACTTTGCATTCCCCTATCTTAGTGTTCTATGTAGAACCACCTAGCGATTTTATTATTATCTATTTATCTAGTCCCTCACTGGAATTTCACATGGACCTTGTCTAGTGTATTCATCTCTGCATCAAATGCCTGGTACTTTCGGGTTCAGTAATTTCATGCACTGATAAAAAAAAAAACAACCATAATTGTCATTAAAATACTTGAGACTGAAAGAAAAATATGGCAACATAAAAGGCAAAGCTTTAATGTTATTGGAAATGTTAATTTATGTGAAGTATCACTTTCCTTGAATGTCAGATTAAGTAAATGCTACCAGAAATAGACTATCATTAAGTACTCACCAATCTTCCACCAGTGCATTATTCCGGTAGGTCAGCATTGTGAGGGTCCACTGAAGTTCTTTAGCTTCAGATAACTCAAGGGCCTTGGTATAAGATGGTTTTTCACTATGTTGTATAGGACCCACTTCTCCCAAGCTGCTTCCAACAGCCTCTGAATGTAGAACCAACAGCCTCTGAATGTAGAAATTACATTTCAGTAGAGTTACAGCTAAGAGATCCTACGTACAACAGAAATTTCCTAATTTCTGAAATATAATGCCATTTTTTCATCCTTCAAGAGTTAAGTGTTTTCAAGGTTTTGAATAAATTAAAGAAGCTACCAAAAAAGAGAATATTCCAATATTTGACAATTAAAGAAGTTAAGCTTGAGTTGCCAAGGTTTACAAATGATTTTACCCATATTTCAGTTCTTAGTCATTTCACAGCCTCAAAACCATTCAAATGAAAGGGAACAGGAGTATTGAAAAAGAAACCTGCAATGATATCACTGCTATGTATGGTGAATTTTCAATCTAACATGTCTGGAAACGTACCTGCTGCAATTTAGCAGTTTGAATGACAGAAACAAAATAATATTTTTGCCCCTTTTGAGATAAAAGTGCATGCAGTGTGGAGGAGATACTTAATATTCATGAGAACAGAATCTCTTATTCTAAGGATGTTATCATTAAACTTCTCCTAAAAGTTCAGTGTTTACTGAGTTTTTGAGCCCCCTCCCCCCAATAAAAGTGGCCATGATGACAAAATGGAAGCTATTCAGCAGTTTATCAAAAGAAACTTCACTCACTAAAACTGATTTGACCACTGGTAAGTAAAGTTCTAAGTCAAGACATAAAATTTCCAAAGCATGCAACTTCATATAACTGTTTCACACACACACACACACACACACACACAATTTTCATTAGGACTTGGTGAAAATATAACCCATTTTTTAAAATTATAAAACCAAAAATTCTGTCTGGTCTAAATATAATTAGTTACCTCTCAAATAAAAAATAAAATTCCCTAGAAAATGTTTTATCATTTGAGTGTATTTGTGTATAATTGACTAAATTATAACCTAGTGTTTAAAAATTACTATAAAACATAAGCCTAATAATGAATTAAACAAGAGCAGTATATAGTTTGGAATTTCTGTATTGCCTAGTGAATACTTTGAGGTAGTCAGTTCATTTGTATTTATTTCTGCAGTATAAAATGATTTTAATACTATTTTTTTACTGTTCTCTTACAGTTGTCCCAATTTTCCCCCATTCCCCACCCCTCCCCTGCTCACCCCTGGCTCCCTCAGTCAATCCCCACCCTTTTGTCCACGTCTATGGGTCATTTATACCTGTTCTTTCACTAGACCCTTCCCCTTCTTACATCCCTTGCACTCCTCCCACCTCCCCTCTTGTCCCTGCTCATTTGTTCCTTGATTCCATGACTCTGGTTTTATTTTGCTCCTTTGTTTGTTTCCTTAATTGGGTTCCTGTTATAGATGAGATCATATGGAATTTGTATTTTGCTGACTGGCTTATTTCACTTAGCATAATACTCTCCAGTTCCAACCACACTATTGGGAAAGGTAGGAGTTCATTTTTTCTGCTGTATAGTATTCTATTGTGTAAATGTACCACAGTTTTTTAATCCACTCATTTACTGATGGACAGTTAGGCTGTTTCCAGCACTTGGCTATTGTAGACAATGCTGCAATCAACAAATGGGTGCAGAGGTTCTTTTGAATTGATGTTTCAGGCCTCTTAGGGTATAATCCCAGCATTGGAATCACTGGGTCCAAAGGCAGTTCCATTTTTAGATTTTTTTTGAGGAAATTCCATACTGTTTTCCATAGTGGCTGCACCAATTTGCATTCCCACCAAGAGTTTAATGGGGGTCCCTTTTCTCCACACTCCTTGGAAGCACTTTTTGTTTCTTGATTTATTAATGATGTCCCATGTGAAGTGATATCCCATTGTGGTTTTAATTGAATATCCCTGATGGTTAGTGATGTTGCATGTCTTTTCACATGTCTCTGGGCCCACTGCATATCCTCCTTGGAGAAATGTCTATATACGTCCTTTGCTCATTTTTTAATTGGATTGTTTGTCTTCCTGGTGTTGAGTCACTTGAGATCTGTATATATTTTGGAGATTAAACCTTTGTCCAATGTATCAATAGCCAACACGTTCTCCCATATAGTGGGTTCCCTATTCATCTTGCTGATGGTTTCTTTAGCTATGCATAAGACTGTTTTGTAGTCACATTTGTTTATTGTTTTCTTTGTTTCCCTTGCCCTAGGATATATATTAGCAAAAATATTTTTATGCAAGATACCTGAAATTTTACTGCCAATGTTTTCCTCTAGGATTTTATGATATTGTGGCTTATATTTAAGTCTTTTTATCTATTTTGCATTTATTATATTGTATAGTATAAATTGGTGGTCTAGTTTCATTATTTTGCAAGTACTAGTCCAGTTCCAACACGCCATTTATTGAAAAACTGGCTTTACTCCATTGTATGCTCTTGCATCCTTTGTCAGATATTAATTGACCATAAAGGTGTGGGTTTTTTATGGGCTCTATATTCTGTTCCATCGATCTATATGTCTGCTTTTATGCCAGTACAAGATTGTTTTGAATACAGTAGCCTTGTAGAATAGTTTAATATCAGGTATTGTGATCTCTCTTACTTTGTCCTTCCTTTTCAAGATTTAGGAGGCTATTTGGGGTCTTTTTTGGTTCCATAAAAGTTTTTGAAATATTTGTTCCAGATCTGTGAAATATGCCATTGATATTTTAATAGGGCTTGCATTGAATCTATAGATTCATTTGGGTAGTATGGACATTTTAATGATGTTAATTCTCCTGATCCATGAACAAGGTATATGCTTCTATTTATTTGTGTCCTCCTTAATTTCTTTCTTCAATGTTCTATAGTTTTCTGAGTACAGGTTTTTTACCTCCTTGGTTAAATTTATTCCTAGTTATTTTATTCTTCTTGTTGCTATAGTAAACGGGATTTTTTTCCTTGTTTCTTTTTCTGATATTTCATTGTTGGTATACAAAAATGCCCTTAATTTCTGAATATTGACTTTGTACCCTGTTATTTTGTCAAATTCACTTATTAAAGAGAGTAGTTTTTTGGTGGAGACTATAGGGTTTTCTATGTACATTATCATGTTGTCTGTGAATAATGACTGTTTTATTTCCTCCTTTCCAATTTGGATGTCATTTATTCCTTTTTCTTGTCTGATCACCATGGCCTGAACTTCCAGTACTATGTTGAATAAGAATGGTGAAAGTGGATACCCTTGTCTTATTCCTGATCTTAAGGGGAATGCTTTTGGTTTTTTCCCATCAAGTATGATATTGGTAGTATGTTTCTTGTATATGGCTTATGTATTATGTTCAGGTATGCTCCCTCTATTCCCACTTTGCTGAGTGCATTTATCATAAATGGATGCTGGATTTTATCAAATGCTTTTTTTGTATCTAGTGATATGATCATTTAATTTTTTTCCTTCATTTTGTTTATGTGGGATATTACATTTATTAATTTGCAAATATTGTGCCATCCTTGCATCCCTGAGATGAAACCCACTTGGTGTCAGTGTATGATCTTTTAAATATATTGCTGGATCCAGATTGCCAATATTTTATTGAGGATTTTAGCATCTATGCTCATCAGAGATATTGGCCTATGGTTTTCTTTCTTTGTTTTGTCTTTACCTGGTTTTGGAATTAGGATAATACTGGCCTGGTAAAAAGAGTTTCGGAGTCTTCCTTCTTCTTGAATTTTTTGGAATAATTTGAGAAAGATAGGAATTAGTTCTTTAAACATTTGGTAAATTTTGCCTGTAAAGCCTTCCAGTCCAGGTCTTTTGCATTCCTGGAGTTTTTTCATTACTGCTTCAATTTTACCAGTTGTTACTGGTCTCTCCAGGCCTTCTGCTTCTTCTTGATTCAGTTTTGGAAGACTGCATTTTTATAGAAATTTGTCCATTTTGCCCAGATTGTCTGATTTCTTAGCATATATTTGTTCATAGTAATTTTTCATAGTAATTTCTTACAATCCTTCATATTTCTGTGGTATCAGTTGTAACTTCTTCTCTTTGGTTTCTTACTTTATTTATTTGGGTCCTCTTTCTTTTTTTCTTGATGACTCTGGTTGAAGGTTTGTCAATTGTGTTTGTCTTTTCAAAGAACCAGCTCCTGGATTCATTGATCCTTTGAATTGTTTGTTTAGTCTCTGTCATTTAATTCTCCACTGCTCTTATTTCCTTCCTTCTGCTCACTCTGGGCTTTGTTTGCTGTTGTTCCTCTAATTCTTTTAGATGTAGAGTTAGGTTCTTAATTTGAGATTTTTCTATTTTCTTTAGGTAGGCCTTTATTGCTATGAACTTCCCTCTTAGGACTGCTTTTGCTGTATCTCATAAGTTTTGGCTTATTGTGTGCTCATTTTCATTAGTTTCCAGGTACTTTTTGATTTCTTCCTTGATCTCATTGTTAACCCATTCATTATTTAATAACATGTTATTCAGTCTCTATATATTTGAATGTTTATGAGTTTTTTCCTTGAGGTTGGTTTTTAGTTTCAAGTCATTGTGATTTGAGCACTTACATGATATGATTTCAATTGTCTTGAATTTGCTGAGGCTGTTTTGGTGTCCTTCCATGTGGTTTATCATTGAAAATATTTCATGTGGTTTTGAAAGAATGGGTGTTTTATTTCTTTAGGGTGAAAGTTTATATATATATATATATCAATTTTGTCCATTTGCTGTAGAGTGTTGTTCAATGCCAAATTTCCTTGTTGATTCTTTGTTTGAAAGATCTATCCATTGTTGACAGTGGGGTATTAAAATACCTCACAGTGACTGCGTTACTGTCAATATCTTTCTTGAAGCCCTCCAAGATTTTCCTTATATATTTAGGTGCTTCTATGTTGGGTACATATATGTTTACAGGGGTTGTATCCTCTTATTGTACCACTCCCTTAAATATTCAATAGTGACCTTCTTTGTCTGTTGTTATGGCCTTTGTTTTGAAGTCTCTTTTATCTGTACTAGGTACTGCTATCCCAGCTTTCTTTTATGTTCATTTACTTGGAATAATTTTTTTCTATCCCTTCACTTTCAGCCTGTGTAGATTTTTTGTTCTGAGGTGGGTCTCTCATAGACAGCATTTGTGTGGGATGTGTTTTCTGATACCTTCAGCCACCCTATGTCTTTTGATTGGAGCATTTAATCCACAAGCCTTACAGTTATAACCAAGTTTATTTGCAGACTAAGATAATATTCCATTTTAGGTAACTTTGTAATGTTTGAGTTTGTAAATTGTACTTTGACAGGAACTTGCTTAGCTAAGGAATTTAGACCATATTATTATTGACAGGGAACACAATATTATTGGCAGCTGTCATTATTAGATTCTGATTGATAATGGGGCATGTTCATTTAAATTTCAATTTATTAAAAAATAAAGTGAATTTTTAAAACATAATTTTTAACCTATAGAAATATCGGCAAAGAGTGAATGAGCATGTCATGCTGCAGAAATGTTGTTGTCACTAACTTTTGTGCTAGCTTATACATTATAGCTAAATGCCTTTCCAAGTTGGCTGGTAGTGTTAGTGATGGACTTTCAACTTAACTCTACCTTTTCTTGCTTTTCTGCATTTCATTTCAACCTTTAATATCATTTCGACACATTTTTTTGGTTCAGTGACTTCTTGCTAAGCAGCTCAGAATTTCCTCCAGGGCCCCTATGGGCTCAATGCTGGGCCTAGTAAAACTTTCTTTGATGAATAATCTCCTGATAAGTGTGACTTGTGCGGCAAAGCACACTTATTTATGGCTGACATAGTCTTGTGTCAAAGAACATAAAATTGAAGTTAGAGTTAATAACCTGCCACTTGGTATTATACCTGAATTTTTGCTCTTTTTGCTGTTAAGGTTGTATGAGTATTTCCATTAAAAATTGATTTTCAGTGGTTTGTAACTTAACTGCAAATGATCTGTCCATGAGAGATGAAAACTAATGTATGAGTGCATCCCTTAGGAGCCAATGCATAATTAAATATGCATGGTTGTTTTAAAGTTAAATCGCAGTAAGTTAGGGGTGATAATAAAAAAGCCATGGGTTTAGGGGAATATTACAAATTAAATTTAGGTTGGATTTCTTTTATTTTTAATTAGCAAATACCATTAATTTAATCATTTTGATTTCATAGAAATTATAAAAATATCAAAGGGCATAACATTTTTTCTTTTTAAGAATATGTAGGCTCACCATGTGTTGCTATCAGCATTAGGAACATTCTACAAAATCTTGCTTTGGATTTTGTTGTGATACTCACTTTATATCCATATGTATTTTAATTTATAGTTTTAAAAGCATATAGCCATTTGAATCAATAAATAATTAACAACTGCTTTCTCTCCTGCAGGTACGTTGTTAGGTGTGGAGGGCTCAAGGACAAATGACACTGTACCTGCCTGGGAGGCCTAACAGTCTATTATGATGAAAACAAAATGGCACATATCAGTTTGTGAATGACAAAGGCAAACAGAAAGGGTCTCAGAAAAGGGAGGCAGGGCTTCAGGTTAGGAGTGGAGAATTTCAACTATTTGTCCATGAAATAAGTGCATTTGGAGAGAGGAGCTTAAGGAAAGCCATAGAAAGGAGCATGCAAACATGTATTTAAAAAATCTAGGGATTTTTCAGAAAAGGGAATGCAGGAAATGAAAAAATCAGGATAAATATCAGGTTTGGAGTTACATTTTCGTCACTATGCCACGGGACATCACTGACTGTTTTTAAACAGAACATTGTTCATGTTGGAAGAATAGATGAAGAAAATTAATCTGGAAATGCTGTAAATTGGCATCATTGTATTTTGTTTGAGAGTGTTGACTTAGGTCATCTTCCTGGGTTTCAATCTCAGCGGCAATATTCCCTTGCCTTATAAACTTGGAAAAGCCTTTTAATGCTCTAGTCTTTGAGTGGTTTAATGCTGAAATGCAGATAAAAGATGATAAAATACAGGACCTTTTGTATAAATTTGTAAGAACTAAATGAAAATATACATAAGCACTTGGCACTATGATTGATACATAATAAGCATTAGCTGTTATAGTTATTAAGATGACTGGAGAGAAGAAAAGAAAATGTTAATGACAAACAATTTAGAAATAAATATAATTTTTCAAGATAGAATTATGGATTAACCTGTATGAGGGCTTCAAAATGAAACTATGCATTAAATATAGAAAGTGTAAAGGTGGAATATGCAAGACTAGAAGGCACATTGTACTTAAGTGGTAAGAAAACTGAAGTAAAATAATAATTTTCAGATTTTGAGCCTGGATAACTAAGAGTGTGAAGGTAGTTTCATGATCGTAAAAGAGACATCATGAATCTTAATGACATGGTTAAGAAAGGACTAGTATAAATTTTAAAACTTCAAGTGCTCATTGGACATGAAAATATCTGGAAGGTATCTGTAAATAAGAAACTTTAGTATAAGGTGTCTCTTAAAATACACAAGAACAAAATGGAAATTTATAACTATCATATGTGTTCACAACACTTGCGTTATAGTACACACAAATAAAATTGATATGTGAACTAACTGCAAACAAGTTTTAAAAATACATATATGTAATACAAAAGATTACTATGTAAATCAAATTTTCAGTCAATTTAAAAATATAAATAACTACAAAATTTGAGAGATAATGATAACTTGCAAAAGTGAACTATAAGTTTGAACAATAAACAACCCAAAATATGTTTGAATTTCATGGAAACAAAGAAAGACAAAACAATACAATGTATTTATGTAAGCAAATTGCTATAATTGTATTTAATAATTAATATCTAGAGCCATCAAGGTTATAAAGAAATCAATAATCTCCTCCAGCACAATATTCTGGATATATCAGTGATGCTCCTACATAATTAGCTCCCTTATCTTTCTTTGTCCTTTTGGATATAGTGTTGTTATCTTTGCTTTACACATCAAATACAAATATGAGTCTTCTCAGTAATTTTCTGTGACCTTAATTTATTTCCAGGTACCAGTTATTAGAGAACATTTTCTTTAAAATATATTTAAAATCCATCCCTTATTTTTCATTATCAATCCTACCACTAAATTTATGTGTTTTTAACATTGTGCACGAATCATTGTATTTTTAAGATTTTCTTTGTCTCTAAAATGTCCTTTATCTAAGTTATCCTTCATCTGTTCTAAGAACAATATTTTAAAAAGGATTCACAATGCTTAAATAATGTATTTTTTCATAATTATATGTTTGTTATAAAGGGAGAAAATAAGAATCTTCATAAAAGCAAAGGTTCAATTTTTGATGTGTTTATCCCTCATGAAGAAATAATAAAAAATAATAATAAAAGTAATTATAGCCCTGGTCAGTGTGTCTCAGTTGATTCGAGTATTATCTTGTATCCAAAAGTTTGTGGGTTTGATTCCCGGTCAGGGTACAGGCCTGGGTTGCGGGTTTGATCCTTACTCTGAGTGGATATGGGAGATAACTGATCAATGTTTTCCTCTAACATAAATGTTTCTCTCTCCCTTAAAGCAATCAAAAAATGACCTCAGGTGAGGATAAAAATTTTTTAAAATAATTATAATATTACTGAAGGAGTGTTTACCCCTTCCTTTCTATAGAAAATTACAGTGAGAAAGAGATGGCCATGGGAAAATATATATGGCTAAAATAACTAAACACATAGTTTCCTTTGCTATTATCAATTGCAACTTTGCAGTACAGATTGATTAATGTAAATCTAGTCACTTCCCTTGATTGGATGGTGGGTAGTTGTGAAACACTGAGAAAAACCAATAATTAAATAGAGAAGAAGTGCAAAGAATAAAAACCTCAATGAGCAGAGTAAAACAAAACAAAAACAATAAACAATTACCCCACCACGTACAAAACAGTTGAATGAAATACAAATCAACTTGAAATGAATCCTGCATCAATTTTTTCCTTATAGTTGCCCATCTAGCAAAATCACTGCAGTGAACTGCAGGAGGAAATGCCTGCAGAAGGTGGACGTATGCAGGAAGTACAAAGAAATGAATTAAGAATAAATGGTAATTGACATATTGGTAAAAATATTGCTGCATGGAATATCTGAGATATTTCCTACCTATGTTCTCCTCTAGGACTTTTATGGTATCACCACTTTTATTTAATTATTTATTTTTAAATAAGGGTTTTGCGATTATTTTTAAATTTTATTTATTTTAGAGAGGGAAACAGAGGGAGAAAGAGAAGGAGACAAACATCACTGTGTGGTTGTCTCTCATGTTCCCCTTGCTGGGCACCTGGCCAGAAACCCAGGCATGTGCCCTGACTGGGAATCTAACCAGTGACCCTTTGGTTCACAGGTCAGCACTCAATCCACTGAGCCACACCAGACAGAGCACAACTTATATTTAAGTCTTTTAACCATCTTGAGTTTATTTTGGTGTATTTTGTAAGTTGGTGGTTGAGTTTCATTTTTTTTTTATATGTAGCTGTCCATGTCTCCCAACACCATTTGTTGAAGAAGCTATTTTTACTCCATTTTATGCTTCTACCTCTTTTGTCAAATATTAATTGACCATAGAGACATAGGGTTATTTCTGGGCTCTATATTCAGTTCCATTAATCTATGAGGTTGTTCTTGTGCCAGTACCAGACTGTTTTGATTATAGTAGCCTTGTAATATAGTTTGATATCAGGTATCGTGATCCTCCCTACTTTGTTCTTTCTCAAAATTGCTGCAGCAATTTGAGGTCATTTATAGTTCCATATACATTTTTGAAATGTTTGTTCTGTATCTGTGAAATACCATATTTTTTGGACTATAAGATGCACTGGACCATAAGACACACCTAAGTTTTAGAGGAGGAAAATAGGAAAAAAAATTTTGAAGCAAAAAATGTGGTAAAATATTTAATAACATAAATAACATAATATTTCACCAAGGTAAAAGTAAACAAAACTCAAAAGCAGCATTAACAGTCATTATTACTGACTTTAGGCTCTAAGTATGAAACTCCTCTAATCTTCAGGGAACCCCAAGAACTCCTTATCACTACTGTTCACACTTATGAAGCTCAATTCCTCAGAATCACTAGTATCACTGTCTTCACTCTGTTCACAGAGGATGTCATCTGCAGAGCTGTCTAAGGCATTGCTGACACTGTTATGGGGGAGATCTGCTGCTGGAGGGCCACAGGTTGTGCAGCACTCTTGTACAGGACAGCAGTGTTGTGCAACCTGTGTGGCTCTGCAGCTGTTGCCAAATTACAGCTCCCATCATCCTAACCTGTCCAAGCACGATGGGAGTTGTAGTTTTGTAACAGCTGCAGGGCCACATTGACAGGTGATCCTGCAGTGGAATTTGCCTATGTTAATGTTAATGGGGGACCACCAGTCACGTGATGGAGGCACATACGGGCACACAGGCTTTCTTTTCCTAATGTGCCTGAACCTCCTTACCCTCCTTCCTAGCACTATAGTATGCCACAGTGGGGACTCTACTCCTACATCCCTTGCTTCGAACTGCCAGGACACTCCCTCCTCCCAGCCCAGGGCCTGCAGCATCACCGGACTCCTGCCGTTGCTGGCTTACTGCAGCAGCAACCCTGCTCCTGCCTCCTGTTACCCTGCTCCACCACCATCCCCCCTGCCAGTGAGCCAGGTAAGCTATATTCAGACTATAAGATGTCCCCCCATTTTACTCCCGAATTTGGGGGGGGGGGAAGTGCATCTTATAGTCTGAAAAATACAGTATGCCATTGGTACTTTAATAGGGATTGTGTGGTACTTTACAATTGGTACTTTAATAGGGATCTATATATTGATTTGGGAAATATGGACATTTTGATGATGTTAATCGTTCCGATCCTTGAACATGGTATATGCTTCCATTCATTTGTGCCTTCCTTAATTTCTTTCTTCAGTGTTATGTAGTTTCTTAAGTATAGCTCTTTTACCTCCTTGGTTGGGTTTATTCCTAGTTACTTTATTTTTCTTGTTAATATAGCAAATGGGATTTTTTTCCTGATTTCTGTTTCAGATATTTCATTGTTGGTGTACAAAAATGCCTTCAATTTCTGAATATTGACTTTGTATTCTGCTGTTTTGTCAAATTCACTTACTAGTTTGCATGTTTTTTAGGTGGAATCTATAGGGTTTTCTATGAATGCTGTCAAGTCATCTGCAAACAATAACACTTTTACATCCTCCTTTCCAGTTTGTATGTTTTTAATTTATTTTTCTTGTCTGATTGCTGTGGCTAGCACTTCCAATTTTATGTTGAGTAGAAGTGGTGAAGGTGGACAACATTGTCCCCTAGAGCAAGGGACATAAAGGAAAGAATAAACAAATGTTACCTCATCAAAATAAAAAGCTTCTGTCCAGCTAAAGAAAATATCGGCAAAATGAAAAAGGAACCAACTGTATGGGAAAATATATTGCCAATGATACCTCAGACAAGGGTTTGATCTCCAAAATGTATAATGATCTTCCACTCCAGGAAGTCAAACAACCCAATTAAAAAATGGGCAAAGGATCTGAACCAAGGAGGACATACACAGGGCCCAGAGATATATGAAAGGATTCTCAGCATCCTTAGCCATCAGAGAGATGCAAATTAAAATCATAATGAAATACCACATCACAACAGTCAGAATGGCCCTCATAAACAAATCAATAAACAATAAGTGCTGACGAGGTTGTGGAGAAAAAGGGAACCCTAGCACACTGTTGTTGGACATGAAAACTGGTGTAGCCCCTGTGGAAAACAGCATGGAATTTCCTCAAAAATCTAACAATGGAACTGCCTTTGGTCCTGGCAATTCCATTTCTGGGACTATACCCTAAGAACCCAGAAACACTCATTCAAAAGAACCTATGCACTCCAATGTTCGTAACAGCATAATTTATAACAGTCAAGTGCTTGAAGCAACCTAAGTGCCCATCAGTAAATGAATGGATCAAAAAACTATGGTACATTTACACAATAGAATATTATGCATCAGAAAGAAAGGAGCACAGCTCCTATCCTTTGCGACAGCATGGATGGAACTGGAGAGCATAATGCTAAGTAAAGTAAGCCAGGCGGTGAAAGACAAATACCATATGATCTCACCTATAAGTGGAACCTAATCAACAAAACAAACAAGCAAGCAAAATATAACTAGAGACTGAAATGAAGAACAAACTGACAATAACCAGAGGGGAGCAGAAGGGACATATGGAGGAAGAAAGGAAGGGTCACCAAGGACCATGTATAGAGGACCCATGGACAAAGCCAAAGGGGGTAGGATTGAAGGTGGGAGGTGGGGTGGGTGGGGCAGAGGAAAGTGGTGGCTGGAAAATGGAGACAACTGTACTCGAACAACAATTAAAAAAAAGAAAAAAGTAACTGAGAATGATATGAAATATATTTTAAATTACTTTAATTTTCTGTTTTAATAAACTATGATCATAACAATAGAAGGTAGAAAAGGGAACAAATCAAGATAACAGAATAAAAATGATGGTATAGAAAGAACACATGTCAGGAAACTAGAAAATCTGAATTTGAGTTCTTGCTTTATTGCCTACTCACTATATGACCCTAGGGAATTCACTTTCTCTCTTACAATATCTATTTCCAAACCCGTAGGATAGAATATAAAAATGGTTTGGCTACCCACAAGATAAATAAGGGGGTATGAAGTTAAATACTCTAAATCCCATAGGATTGTGGTATCACAGTCAAGAGGGGTAATAGGTTAGTTTTAGCTCTCAAGTGTATACAATTTCCATTACTCTAAACTACAATGAATAAAATGGCAAAAAGGAAACAGTTACATGAAAGATACACAGATCTAAGTGGACCCAACATTTCACCTGGACACTGTTCAAGGTATCCAGGTATTCATTCACTTGTTGGTTCACCCACTAAACATTTATTGAACAACTACTATAATTCAAACATTGTGTCTAACAGTATTGGGGGGGCTGTCTCTGATGGAATCTGGGTGACTCCCAACTACATGAAAGAAATGAAGCCATCCAAGATCTTTTGTTGTTGTTTTAGGGGTGATCATAGATATAGCACATAAAATGGAATGCCTACTCTGAATTTGGAGGTGATGGCATTGGAAATGAAGACTTCAACAAAGTAAAAAGGATTGAGACAACTCTAATGGAAGTTTTTAATTATTTAAGGCATCTTGGGAAGTAACTGAGATTAAAACTAATGGTGCAATTAGATTACATTAATCTTGTGTAACTGATACGTTTCCTAGTTGAAGTACATTTATCAAGCACATATTACTTTTCTGCTTATAATAAAATAGTAAGTTCTTGAGAATAATTATAATATTTAAATTTTGTCATTTTAATTATTTTAAAAGAAAGCGTGAGTTTAAAATACATAAAAAGTAAAAGTAGGCAAATGTTAAAGATACTGCGTCTTATAAAAAGAACAGGTTCTGATAAAATTGAGCAAGAAGCACAAATGTAATTTTTTAAATCAGTTTAGATATTCAGAAGATTGTCTTTATAATGGGATCAAGGAGAATATGTTATAAATAATTTACATTATGTATAGAAGTTTCAATGTTGTGATTTCTTCAAATTCACTGAAATTTTCCAAGTGTAAGTTCTATTTTTGAGGTTATTATTTGTGTTTTTGGAGTTCAATTGTTCATATTTTCATCTAGCCCTGGCATAATATCTACAATATTTCTATTAATTTATAATATCACCATTATTCTTTACGTATTTTACACATGAAAGTTTATATATATCATTTGTCATTATTTTCTATAAACTTGTGTGTTTCTTAGTTTTTGTATTTTCTACTACAGTCTTTTTTTTTTTGTATGACAAACCAAACTTTTCAGTGGATTGAGGAGATCTCTCTGCAAGTAAATTTTATATTCAGTAAAAATTACATGTAGGATTACTTGAATTTTTCAGACTGGTTCAGCTGTAAGTCCTGTTTCAATTATTGCCTGTTTCTTTCAGTACTAAACTTGCCAGTTCTAAAAAAGACCTGTGTCATAATATTATATTTCTTCTAGACAACACCTGCTTTGTGATTCAACCACTTTATTAACGTTTATGCCACCCTTGAGTACTTTTTTCTTAGTATTTTAAGCATATTTTTGGACATATCGCACAAAATAGTGTCAACATACCTCCCTTCTCCATTTTACCAGTCATCTATTTATTTCCTTTAAAAATATCAGGATTTTTCTATTGCCAACTCTCAGCACTGTGGCATAAACCCTATCACCAGGCTTCTCCAGTGATTAAAATAATCTAGAAACAATTACCTACTGTGTGTCCCTGATATTCTTCTCTTTGTTCTTGCTTTATCTACTAAAGAAAAATTGTTTTTTAATCTAAAAATATTTGTTTCTCCCTCTATCAGTTTTTCTCACATTATTTCCCTACTCATTTGTTCTTTGGGCATAACTTGATGTGGCTAAAATACTTGCCACTGGTAAGGATATTTTGCTTTGGAATAATCTTTAAATTTTACTATATATTGACTTACTTCCCTGTAAAATAAGTCATAATACTTGACCAAATTTCATGGCCCATAGGCTTTTTTGACTTTACTAAGATCTTTGAGGTACTCGAATGCAGAAAAGAAAAAAAAAATGAAATCCAGGACATGATTACTGTTGTTATGTGGGAAAATGATACTAAAATACAACTGTGTTTTAACACTTCCCCTGGATCATTGTCCTTTATGTTTTCACTTTATTTACTCTTCTCTGTTATTCTGCCGTGAATAAAATGATGCAGGAGATCAAAGGCTACTGAGCACTATGTGTGTGATTGAAACACCCCCCTCTAAGTCCCCCCTAATTAGATAAGCTTCTTGGTTTCCTCCTCCTAAATTTATATAAAGGGCTATGCTTTTTGTAAGTATACTTTATTTTCATGGGAGTGTGACTTAGCACAGAAACTACTGGATGTGTTGGAAAGATAAAATATGTTAGCTTAAAATTTAATTTTTCACATGAATTACTTGCCTTAGTAGAGTGGACAATGCTTTCTTAAATCATGCATGACAGAATTTTATTTTCTTTTTTCAGCCATTTGCAATAAATGTATTGTCTTGCAATCATTTTATTATTAGTGTTTCTAGGTTTAGAATACAATTTTTAAAAAATCTAAGAGAGAAAAGTTTATGGATTTGAATAACTTTAGTTTAAATTTTGACCCACATTTGCCAGAGATACTACATGACATTTTGTTATTCCCCCGGTTTCCTTTCAGAACAATAGGTCCTGATGACTTGAATGAAGAGATATAGTTTTGTATAAAATCAGTTTCCATGTTGTTTGGAGAAGGATAGCAATCTCTTCAGCCTCCTGATACTTTCCAATGAAGTTAAAATGTGCCTACTGATGTCAGAAGCATGTACACAAATTAGTTAGGGAAGAAAAAGAGTAAGAGAACTGTACAAAGAGCTTCATATGGTGAGAGACACTAGAATTAACATTAGCAATTGTCTTGAGTGCCACAAGTTTCATAAATTTCAGAGGAAATAAAATAATGGAGTATATTATAAATTAACATAAAGGCTTGGAGTATGTCATTGCATTTCTTTTTGCATTAATATTCAATGATTTGAGGTCAGAAAGAACTGTATCCTTTAAAAGAGGAAAAGAGTGATTGTTATAAGTTTATTATTTTCCTATTAACTGTTATTTTGACATAATTTCAAATTTATAGAAAAGAATAGTACAAAGCATCCCATTAATTTTCCCTCCCAAATGTTAACATTTTACTGTATTGAGAATAAATTGTGGATATGGTGCTCCTTTACCCCTAACTATTTTAGTATGCATTTTCTAAAAACCTGGCTAATAATGAAAACTCTTGTACATTATCACAGCACAAGCAACAATTTCAGGAAATTAACCTGAATATGGTTCCATTATCTAATATACAGACATTATTCAGATTTCACCAAATGCTTTAATAATTCTCTTTAGAGTAAAGTACAATGCAGGGTTAGCTGTGGCAGTCAGTTATCATGTCTCTTTAGTCTTTTAATCCAGAATGGTTTTTCAATTTTTAAATTCTGTGTGGTATTTCAAAGTACAAAGGCCATACATTTTGTACAGTGTCCTTCAATTTTGGTTTGTCTGATCATATTTTATCACGATCAAATTCAGGATGTACAGTTTTGGGAGGAATACTTAGCGACAGCATTGTGCTCTCCTCTCAGGAGACACAAAAGGTTGAGCTGTTCCGTTCCTGGTTTTGTCACCATTGGTCACTCCGTTAAAGTGCTCTCAGGTCTCTGTAAAGTTAAATGTGAATGTCTTTACACATAGACTATTTTGCATAGAAGATTTGCCATCCCACCTTTATCACCCCAGGTAAGGTCTGACCTGGCTTTACCCACAGTGTATGTAAAGGTAATGCATAACATATATTTTTCAGGATAATAGTGTGATAAAGTACAAAAAAGAAGAGAAGGAAAGAAGAAGAAGTAAGAGAAAAGAAAGGAGAAAGAAAAAAGTGGCTTTGACTTTACACAGATCTGTAAATAAATTTTGTTTGCTACTTATTTTCTGTGTTTTGTTTTTTCTTCTGATCTGTGAGGATAAGATTTTACACCTTACATGGCTGTTTGTAGATTAAAAATCAGATATACCTAAGTCCCCAACCCCTTCATCAACAAGTGTCAGCCTGCTCTTTTTCTATGCATCTGTTTTTAATTTGCTTGTCAGTTCGTTTTGTTCATTAGATTCCACATATGAGTGAAATCATATAGTACTTTTCTTTCTCTGACTGGCTTATTTCACTTAGCATAATGCTCTCCATTTTGTACTGTTGCAAAAGGTAAGATTTCCTTCTTTTATTATGGCCTAATAGTATTCCATTGTGTAAATGTACCACAGCTTTTTTATTATTATATTATTATTATTGGTTTTAGAGAGAGAGGAAGGGAGAGAGAGAAACATTGATGTGAGAGAGAAACATCAAGCGGTTGCCTCGCATATGCTCCCTGACTAGGGATTGAAAACACAACCTCCATAGGTGCCCTGACCTGGAATTGAAATCCCAACCTTTTAGTGTGCTGGACAATGCCCCAGCTAATTGAGCCATACGGACCAGGGCCGAAAGCTGTATAATTGTATTAACCAGTGTCACCCCAATAAATTCAATGAAAAGGAAAGAATTCAGATATACCTAGAGCTTAGAAAAAATCAAGTACTCAGTGCTCAGTGTCCTATGTTAGCTATTATAAATATTGTGAGCTCTGACAATTGACCAAAATAACTAGGATAAACTAGTGTGAATTTATATTTTAATCCCAGTGAAACAAAGACACCTGAAAATATCTAGTATGGCTGCTTTGTTTGCCCTGACAATTTAAGCTGGAAAACATAGGTTGTTGAGCAAAGTCTACTTATCGTTACTTAAAAAACAACAACAACAACAACAAAAAACCCAACATTTATTTCTGCTGCACCTGATCTATTCAGATATACCAAAATATGAAACTCTTTCCATGCTTAATGTTGCTACCTTGTTAAAAACTCGTGACGGCTATGTTCCAATCATGAAAGGTGATAGCACCCTATCTTCCCTCGCTTTAATTTCCACATTGGTACTTCAGGAAAAGAAAGATGGTATACAACTTTTAAAGTATCCTCATCTTTTATTATAAAAATATGAAAACTATAAATATTATTTCAGAAAGGATAGAATAGCCACTCTAATAAAGTTAAAAATATGGAGTTCCCGGGACGCCAAGAACTCCGAGTGGACCCTCGCTACCATGCTGTCTGGAATGGTACTTTCTGCTGCCACCATAGCAGCCCCCTCTCTGAAGAATGCAGCCCTCCTCGGCCCAGGGGTATTGCAGGCAACGAGGATCATCCACACTGGGCAGCTAAGTCTTGCCCCTGTACCACCTCTTCCAGGTTGTGGAGGAAAAGGGCTGATCCCTGAGGAATTCTTCCAGTTCCTTTATCCCAAAACCAGTGTAGCAGGATCCTATGTGGTTTGAACTGGGCTTATCCCACATTTTTTATCCAAAGAAATATGTGTGGTTACTCCAGAGAGCATTTCTGCCATGTCAACAATAGACCTGCTTCTCTATATTGTTAAAAAATTTGGTGCCTCTATTGGGGAATTTGCTGATAAACTCAATGAGCCAAAAACAATCACCCAACTAGAAGTGAAACAGGCTTCCATCAAAAACATCCAGGAAGTGATTGATCTGGAGAAGTCCCAGCAGGCACTGATTCAAAAGTGCCATTGCCTTTTTGATGCCTAGAGGAATAACGTTGCTATGGCCTTGGAGGTTACTTACCAGGAACGGCTGCAGAGAGTATATCAGGAGGAAAACAATTGCCTGGGCTATTATATCTTGGTGCAGAATATGTTGGTTAGAAGGAGCAAGAGCACATGATATATTGGGTGGAGAAGCATGTGGTGCAGGGCATCTATGCACAGCAGGAAAAGGAGACATTTGCCAAGTGCATTGCAGATCTAAAGCTGCTTGCAAAGAAGGCCCAAGCTCAGGAAGTTACATAAATAAATCTATCCAAATTGAGTGGAAACTAGGTTGTGACAAAAAGCCTTCTTCATCACCTTCTACTGGAGTCCAGTTTACCCCACCTAAAAGTGAAAAGTGTGAATTTCACCCAATGACAGAATTAAAACAATCTATTGGCCAGTGAGATGTTTCTTATCCTTCTTGCTCTGCATTTTGAATTGTCCCATGATTCTGTTTGAATAAGCAGTGTGCCTTTTATAACATTTGATACCTGACTAAAGACTACCAAGTTATCATTCAAATTTGTAATTAATTCTATCATCTTACAATAAAGTGATAGTAAAACATAAGAAATTAAACATATGGAGGTGGACTCCATTTTAGATTTCAAAGAAAAATACATAGAATGTGTGCATTGTTATGTAATAACAAATAAGAGAAACATGATCAGTTCTCAAAATAATTACTTGTATTATCTAAACTAAAATTAGCAAACTCAATTACCACTGCTTCCATGATTCAATATTTTGATTTTTTTGCATGTGATTTATACAGGAGAGTCCATTTAGTCTCAGATTAGATGCTTTATTTAAAAATGGAACATATGATTACCTTAGTAGTGTTTCCTCCAGAATTCTTCTGAAGCAAAATAACAGCTCTCTGGTGAGTTACATGCAGCAGGAAAAATTTATTGTAAAGTTTTTCACAATGATAGAATTTCTCATGGATTTTTCAATGCTTTCTTGAGGATATTCTGTGGCATACATATCTGGTAGCTTTCCAAGCCTCCTTTTATTTCTGTTTCTTCCTTGATAATAATAATAATAATAATAATAAATTACTTTTTATGTCAGGTGGTCATGGCTTCAAGAAAGCATTCTGGCTCTAGGAAAGGAATTTTGATAAGTTAAGAAGAGGACTGTGTCACAGGAATGAGGATAGGATGAGTTTTGGGCAATGTGTGAGGACGAGACATCTGCAAAGGCCTTCTAGAAAAGAGATAGAAGGTGTGATATAACTTAGCTCCCTAGGTGGCTACAATTTTGTGACCACAAGGGAACAAGTTGGAACATAAAATCTACAACAATAATAAGGATGGGCAGAACAAAGACCAGGGTGGAAAAAAAGAAGAAAATATGAGTATTTGAAAACATTGTACAGCTCTTCAGTGAGCCAGTCCTAGAACTGCAGATATTTGCTATACAGGAAATGGTATAATCTTACTGTTGGTCATTTATGGTTTGTATTTATGGTCCTGCAGCCAGCACCATCTTATCTTTTTCAGGTGCTTTGCCGTAAAAGTAAAGATAAATAACATCATTCGTGCAAAAAAATATTTGGAGTATCTAACTGCAAATCACTGTTTTCAGTGCTAAGGATGTATTTATTAATTTTTTAAAGATTTCTTTTAAATTATTTATATTTAGATATAGGAGAAGGAAAGGAGAAAGAGAGGGAGAGAAACATCAATATGTAGTTGCCTCTCATGTGTCTCTTACTGAGATCTGGCTGGCAACCCAGGCTTGTGCCCTGACTGGAAGTTGAACTGGTGGCCCTTTGGTTTGCAGTCTGGCACTCAATCCACTGAGCCACACCAGCCAAGGCATGGATTCAGATCAAGAAATTCCTCTAGCCATATTTTGGTTTTCATAATAATTAAAATAAAAATATAGAGAGGAACAATAAGGAATACACATTAAACTTTCTTTAAAAGGCAATGAAGGAACATAACATTTATTGCACATTGTCTTAACTAGTTTTAAGAGGAATTAAATGAGATAATACTGCAAAATCCAGACAGAGCTTGGTACCTAGTAAGCACTGAGTTAACTAATAATAGTAACATTTTAACTAAATATTACAAGGACAAAGTATTGGAATATAATGATGAATTCTGAATTGTATAAGAAAGCTTTTTTAAATATAAAAAAGTATGTAAAATTATAAACATATGTTTAATCTTTAAATTTTATTTTATTTTTAATTATATTTTATTATGCTTCTACAATTGTCCCAATTTTACCCCTTTGCTTCTCCCTACCCAGCACTCCCCACTCCCTCAGGAAATCCCCACACCTTTGTTCATGTCCATGGGGCATGTGTATAAGTTCTTTGGCCACTCCATTTCCTATTCTGTATTGTACATCCCTATGACTATTCTGTGGCTACCAATTTGTACTTCTTAATCCCTTCACCTCTTTACCCCTTCCCCCCAAAACCTATCCCATCTGGCAACTATCAAAGCACTCTCCATATCCATGATTCTGCCTCTGTTCTTTTTGTTTGCTTAGTCTTTTTTGTTTTCAATTGTTGATAGGTAGGTGTTCACTGCCATTTTATTGTCCATAGTTTTGATTTTCTTATTTCCTTAAATAAGTACCTTTAATATTTCATGTAATAATAGTTTGGTGATGATAAACTTCTTTAGTTTTTCATCTAAAGAAGCTCTTTGTGTTGCCTCCCGTCAAGGCCAGGCAGGTCCATGGTATTCGTGCAGACGGAAAAATATTCCAGAGCTGTTGGGATGTCTGGCATGCCTTTATTCACAGGTGGGGGAGCCAAGCTCACTGCAAGCTGCATGTCTGTCTGTGTGTCTCATTCATGGCTCCTGCTCCCCAGTGTGGCTCCTGTCCCCTTGCGTGTCTCTCATCATCACCACCCCCAGCAGGGAGTCCCTACCTGTTTTAAGTACTAGAGGGGAACAAAGCTGGAAAACTGCCAAAGCCTTACATAACATACTAGTTCTGCGCCTGAAAGAGATCATTTTATGTTACGGGAACAGTTTATCAGACCCAGTCTCAAGGCTATGAGAACACTAGTTATCAGGTCCTTCCAAGGCTATGGGAACAGTTCTTCCCTTAGTTACCCAGACACCTGGCTGAGGAAGCCAGACTGCATCCACTTACCCTACACTCTTTATCTGCCCTTCAATTCTAAGTAACAGCTTTGCTGGGTAGAGCAATCTTGGCTATAGTTCCCTTGTTTTTCATGACTTTGAATATTTCTTGCGAGTTCCTTCTAGCTTGAAAAGTTTCTTTTGAGAAGTCAACTGACAGTCTTATGGGAATTCCCTAGTAGGTAACTAAGTTCTCTTCTCTGGCTGCTCTTAAGAGTCTCACTTTATCTTTAACTTTTGGCATTTTAATTATGTTTCTTGGTGCAGACCTGTTTGCATCCATCTTGTTTTAGACTCTCTGTGCTTCCAGGACTCGCATGCCTATTTTCTTCACCAAATTAGGGAAGTTTTCTTTCATTAATTTTTTAAATAGGTTTCTAATTTCTTGTTCTTTCTCTTCTTGTTCTGGCACCCCTATGATGGGCATATTGCATACTTGAAGTTGTCCGAGAGGCTCCTTACACTGTCCTAGTCTTTGGGGACTCTTTTTTCTTTTTGTTTTTCTGATTTTTTTTTTTTTGGTTCCTTGTGTTCCAAATCATTGATTTGATTCTCAACTTCATCCACTCCACTGTTGATTCCCTATAAATTGTCCTTTTTTTTTTTTCCATTGCTGTATCCTTCATTTCTGACTGTATCTTTTTTCTGCTGTCAAGGTCCTCACTAAGTTCCTTGTGCATCCTCTTAACCGCAGTTTTGAATTCTCCATTTGATAAATTGTTCATCTCCATTTTGTTTAGTTCTTTTCCTGGAGTTTTGATCTCTTCTTTCATTTGGGCCATGTTTCTTTGACTCCTCATTTTGGCAGTCTCCCTGTGTTTGTTTCTATGTATTAAGTAGAGCAGCTATGACTCCCTGTCTTGAAAGTATGGCCTAATATATAGTAGGTGTCCTGTAGAGTCCAGTGGCAGAGCCTCCCACCCCATCTTCCAAGTTGGGTACTCAAAGTGCACCCTTCATGTTGGCTGAGTACACTCTCCTCTTGTAGTTGAGACTTGCTTGCTGTTGGGAGGTCAATGGGAGGGATTTACCCAGGTCAGTCAGCTGCAAGGACTGGCTGTGACCACTGATGACCAACATCTGCCCTCCATGAAAGATCAGTTATGCAGGGGCTGGGTGGTGGTGCTCCAACATGGTCTGTTGATGTACACGGGGTGTGCAGGCTCTGGGGTTTCCTGGTTTGGTGTAAGCCAGGCTCAGCTAGCCCCTCTGCTCCACCTGGAGCCATCCAGCATGAGCAACCAATCAATCTGCAGATGGCTGCTAATTGTGCTGGGCTTGGAGGCTCCCATGCAAAGCAAAACTGTGATCTAGAGCTGACTACTGCTAGTGCTGTGCCTGGGGTTGCTTAGCCAGAGGTATAGGTGTTGGGGGCTTGCTGAGACTCGCTGTTGCTTTTTTAAGAGAATTTAGGAGAATGTGAATCTTGAGCCAAGACCAGTCATTTATATGGAAAAACTACTGTTTACAGCTCGGGTGGAGCCTCATGGATTTCTCAGTGTGGAGCCAACTCTGTTAGCCAGTTTGATGGAGTATCAGATATGGCTCCAACCTGCCAGCTCTGTGGCTCTGTCCAGGTAGGGCTCTGAAAAAGAATAATGTCCTCTATCCGCCTTTTTGTCTGGGAGAAATTTTCCCCAGCTCTCATCCTGATGCCAGACACTTCATTTCCTCTCTGTATGTCTCTGGAGCCTTGCAAGCTGCCACTGCAGTGCTAGAGCTCAGAAGGCGTGGTCTGAATAAGTTGTGTGTGGCCCCTTTAAGAAGAACTGCCTGGGATTCCAGTAGTTACTTTCACTTACTCCAAACACACTGATTTTTACAGCCAGAAGTTATGAGGACTTATCTTCCTGGTGCTGGAACTCTAGGCTGGGGGTCCTGGTGTGGGGCTGGGACACCTCACTCTTGAGATATCCCTCCTGAAATTTATCCACCAAAAATGAGTGTGGGATCAGCTTGTTCCACATCTCCATGTCTCCTACTTTGATGGATATGGCTTCTACTTTAATTCCTTAGTTGTCGGACTTCCATTCAACTCAATTTCTGGCAATTCTGAGTGATGGTTGTTCTATGATTGTAACTTTGATGTGGTTGTGTGAGGAGGCAAACTGTGTTTGCCTACATCTCCATCTTGAATGAAAGTCCCTAATTTTTAAATTTTAAATTAAGTACTGTTTTTGAAAGGAAAAGACTGTCAGTTTGGGCTATACTTAGAAAGTCCTAACCATTTAAAATTTAAGCACTGTAATAAAAATATACAATCTCTTAAATTAGGGTAGTTTTATTGAGATACATGGGAAGTTTTAGGAGTTGGAAGACCATAGGACTCCTAATATGCTTTACAAAAAACATTGTATCTATAGTTATCTCCAGGTGGCTTATCTTTTTTTTTCCATAAGCAGCATGTAGCCTTCTCCAAAATGTTTTTCCAAAATCTCAATCAAGCAAGTGAAACTAAGGCACTTTCTGATCCTAGCAAAAGAATGGCAGTGTCAAAACATAGTAATATCAATGAATATTAAGGAAATATTAATGAGTCACTACCCTGGGGTTGGAAAGATAATCCTAGCAGAGACTCCTGAATACTTTGTCAAAACTGCCCAAACATTAGAATTTGCACTTCTGTTTACATTTTCCTCCATCATGATTGGTGGTTTGTCATTATTTCTTTACTTGCTTGGAGGCATTTTTCTAACCGAATACATTCTGTGAGACAAAAGAATCCTCACTCATCAAGGCTGTCAACTTGGCCATTTCTCTTTTTAGTTTTTCTTGTTAGTTACTCCTGCTTTTACTTACTTAAGACATGTCACTCATTCAACAGATGCACTGACAGATACTAGGCTGACGTGTAAATTTATTCACAGGGAAGAAAAGAACATTTTTGTTCTGATGTTTTATTTTTATCTCTGTGTGCCATCTTTATTTGACAGATTATAAAGCCATATCCATATTAAAAAGCATCTTTAAATAAAAAGCAATTTGTCATATCAATATTGCCTTTCCACCTCTTTTATTTCCATGGCCTTAGAAGGCTTACTGAAAATAACACTTCTCACATATGGAGACAGTAATTCAAGTAATGGTGAATAGCCTGTCTTTCCTTCTTTCTTTCTCTCTTTCTTTCCTTCCTTCCTTCTTTCTTCCTTCCTTCCTCCCTTCCTCCTTTCCTTCCTTCCTTCCTTCCTTTTCTTTTTTTTTTTTTATTATTTCTGGCTTAGTCAATGTGCACAGGGAAAAAATATATTGCCTTTCTGTATCATAGAGGCAAGTGGAGAGCATATACTCTGCTTGTACTTTTCTAAAACACTAAAGAGATTACAACTCATGGGTATAGGAAATAAAATAGTAAAATTCAGAACTTAGAAACAGGAGTCAATAAGAAAACCTGTATTATATTTTATTTAAGAAAGACCCTTCTTAAAAATGGAATAAAACTCTCCTTCATATGTCAGTGAAATGAACAGTCTTTCTGTAATTAGAATATATAGATTTAATTTATTCCTTTTACAAGTTTAGGTATGGAAATTAAATGATGCTTTTGTAAAATGGTGTTTGAAAGTACATATTTTTTCTATATTTAAAGTATGTATAGTTAGTGTGAGTTACCATTTGAGAAAAAAAATCAAAGGCCGATTCCCATAGAACCAGTCATCCTGGATGTTAGAAATGAACTAAGTAGCCACAATCACTGAACATATGTCAAGCCAAAAGCGATAAATGCACAGCACTTATGGAAGGTCTAGTAGTTCTGAACATAAATAGAGTAATTAATATAAGTATTTATCAGATGTTGTGCATGTCATAAAAAGACATTTCATTCCATTAAGCTAGTTCTTTTCATGACTGGTAATACTCAAATGGTTCTCGAAAGCTAGAATGTCTCCATTTGCAAGCTCACTTGTTGCTTCAAAATATCTTAGAATTTAGATATTTAGGGGTTATCTCAGTCAGTATGATAATCAGTATGAATAAATGAGCACTCCACCCTCTTGGTGTAGAATATTAGTATTTTTCAAGTATGTCAGAAACTTTTTTTTATGCAACTTTTCATAGAGATATTTCCTCTAGGGGCATGTTTTTTTTTTTTTTATCTGAAATAAACACTTTATATCACAATGTGGATTTCGGAGAGAGAAATCAAAGAAATGTGTGAGAACAATTAATATGAATTAATATAAGGCCCTATAATTGATTAAGAGGCTAATAAAGTGTTTTTAAGTACAATTTATTGGTTATGCTATTACACTTGTCCCGTTTTTCTCTCCCCTTTACCCTCCTCCACCTTACTTACAACCTCCCTTCTACCAGCATTGTCCCCTCTTAGTTCATGTCCATGGGTCATACATATAAATTCTTTGGCTTCCCCACTTCCTATACTATTCTTAATCTCCCCCTGTCTATAATGTACCTACCAATTATGCTTTACCTTTACCTTTTTTTCCCTGTACCTTTTGCTCATCCTCTCCCCTCCCCTCTGATAGCCCTCCATGTAATCTCCATTTCTGTGATTCTGTTCCTATTCTAGTTGTTTGCTTAGCTTGTTTTTGTTTTTTAGGTTCAGTTGTTGATGTGAGTTTGTTGTCATTTTACTGTTCATAGTTTCAATCTTCCATTTTTTCTTAGATGAGTCCCTTTAACATGTCATAGAATAAAGGCATGGTGATGGT
The DNA here is from genome assembly GCF_022682495.2 of Desmodus rotundus. Lineage (NCBI taxonomy): Eukaryota > Metazoa > Chordata > Mammalia > Chiroptera > Phyllostomidae > Desmodus > Desmodus rotundus. Next base: position 67,924,375 of record NC_071388.1, on the reverse strand, counting down.
GAACTCCTTTAACTTGACCTTATCTTGGAAGCACTTTATCTGCCCTTCCATTCTAAGTGAAAGCTTTGCTGGATAGAGTAATTTTGAATGTAGTTCCTTGCCTTTCATGACTTGGAATACTTCTTTCCAGACCCTTTTTGCCTGCAAGGTTTCTTTTGAGAAATCAGCTGACAGTCTTACAGGAACTCCTTTGTAGGTAACTGTCTCCTTTTCTCTTACTGCTTTTAAGGTTCTCTCCTTACGTTTAATCTTGGTAATGTAATTATGATATGTCTTCATGTATTCCTCTTTGGGTTCAACCTCTTTGGGACTCTCCAAGTGTCCTGGACTTGCATGTCTATTTCCTTCACCAGATTGGGAAAGTTTTCCTTCATTATATTTTCAAATAAAATTTTAATTTCTTGCCATTCCTATTCTCCTTCTCGCACCCCTATGATTTTGATGTTGGGATGTTTAAAGTTGTCCAAGATGTTCCTAAGCCTCTCCTCATTTTTTTTTTTGAATTCTTGTTTCTTTATTCTGTTCCAGTTAAATGTTTATTTCTTCCTTCTGTTCCAAATCTTTGATTTGAGTCCCAATTTCCTTCCCTTCATTGTTGGTTCCCTGCATATTTTTCTTTATTTCACTTTGAACAGCCATCACTTCTTCCTCTATTTTGTGTCTCTACTCAGTCATTTCTGTGAGCATCCTGATTATCAGTGTGGTGAACTCTGCAACTGATAGGTTAGCTATGTCACTTAGTTTTTTTTCTGGAGTTTTGATCTGTTCTTTCATTTGGACCACATTCTTTGCCTTGGTGAACCTGTTATGTTGTAAGGGGCAGAGCCTTATGTATTTGCCAGGGAGGACAAACCCACTTTGCTGTGTTGTGGTGCTGTATGTGGGGGAGCGGTCAGAGAGGGAACAATGCCACTTACTTAGCTCTTGCCCCACTTTCTGTCACTTTCCTTGCTACCCACAAGCAAATTGGGCCCTTCTGGTACTGATTCTCAGGTAGGTGGATTTGTGTGTGTTCTAGGATTCCATGGGTCCCTCCAACAGACTCTCCTGTGAGACTGGGAGTTTCTCCCACCACCCCAACCCTCATAGGTTTTTACATCCAGAGGTTTTGAGGCTTTATTTCCCCTCACTGGAACCCTGGGTTGCATTATCTGCCTCACTCCCCAGTTGTTCTTCCCAGTTGATGGGCATGCAAATGTGGGACCCCTGGTTCACTGGCAGCCATTTTCCTGCATGTCCTTTCTGCCCTGTCTACTGGTACCCACCCCCCCTACCAGTGTGGATGAATGTTTCTTTAACTCCCTGATTGTTGGACTTCCATAAAATTCAATTTTCTGGCAGATCTAGTTGTGTTTTGTTTTTAAATTCGTTGTCCTTCTTTTGGTTGTGAAAGGAGGCAAAGAGTGTATCCACCTATACCTACATCTTGGCTAGAAGTCCCTGTCCACAGTGTTTCTTATAACTGTATAAAAATTAAAATTCAATATTGTGCTTAACATTAGGTCTTAAGTGTCTAATGCAGATGTGGCTAGTATATAGTAAGTACTTAATGATAGCTGAATGAAAAATAAGTAAATGAACCCCTCAAAGCTACATATTTAAAAGACTTACAATTTAAAAGAACCATTAGGTTATTACTTTCAACTGGGTGTCTCATTTGCAAGAAAATGAATACTTTCAGAGTTCTGTTATCTCTGGTACCATAAATTTAAAATCACTGCTCCAATAGCTTATTCACATTTTGAACAACTATTTAACATATCTTAAATAATTCTTGAAAACAAAGTACCAAGTAAACAACAATTATAATTACTTGGACCTTATCCTTTGAATATATGTTGAATTATTGAAATCTGTCTTCAAAGGGCCCAAACAAAACCACTACCGCGAAGCAAAGAAAATCTGTTCCTAATAATACACAAAGTTAGTTTTTCTGGCTCTGTGGTGGTAAAAGAATTTGCATCTAAGCTTTTAATTGATTTTTTTTTCTATTACTTGGAGAAAACCTTATGAGCTAAAACCTGTCAGAAGTTTTCTGACTGTTTCCTTTAGCTCATTCTTCTGCTGTATTTGTAACCACACACCAGATGTGGTCAAGGGACAGCTGATTTCCTGGGCATGGCTACAAATGCTTCACGATGTACTTGGATGGGAATTTCACATACAACGAGTGAAGCAGTCATTTTGCATGAAAAATGAGTCCAAAACCTGACAGCTTCATGATACATCATGATGACTGCGGAATCATAATTTTTCAGAAAACCTGGCTTGGAAAAAAAAATAAATGTACCTCAAGGATATCTATGAATTCCCAGTTTTTTGGTGTATATAGCATTTCCATCTCAAATCCCTGGGATAAATCCATCTCATTTGTGACCTTTTCTGAACACAAGTGCCATGGAAAGCGCCTTACTTTCTTTCGTTAATATTGTTTTAACACTATTTGTTCAGTGTGACTTGAGTATTGACATTTCTGTTTAATGTTTCTATAACAGTTCTTTGGGCAATTATTCTCTTAATAATTTGAGAAATATTTTTAAAATAACAATAGCCTTATAGATAAAGAAAACATTGTTTTATAAAGGAGTTGAATGACTTATATGGGTTAGTGTGATTTTTAACATTCATTATGGAATATTTATTCATTACAGAATACGAGAATAATGAAGAAAAGTAGTAAAAAGAAAAATGTGCATATTCAACATGTTTGCTCTTTCTGCTTATTTTCCTGCTGTGTATACATTTTAAAAATGTAGATGTAGTTATATTGCATAAGTAGGTACATCTTACGAAAATGTATTATCATTTTTCCATGTTATTGCCACCATATTTCCATTAGTGCCAACTTAAAATTTTTCATACATTTATTTTCTTACAGTGGATTTTTGTATTTTTATTCAAGTACAGTTGTCTCCAATTTCTCACCATCACTTTCCTCCACCCCACCCACCCCCACCTCCCACCCTCGATCCTTCCCCCATTTACTATGAATGCTACATAGAGGGTGGGGCAAAATATATTTGCAAGTATGAGTACACAAAACAGATTTTTCTTATTTATTAATTATTGTATTGTTTTCCAACAAAAACATATAAACCTAGTTTTGTCCCACCCTCTATTTCTAGCTATACTTCATGGTCAGCAACTTGTCCCTTTCTTTTGTAATTAAAACTATGATTTTGTTCTTTCTTATATTTTCTATCACCTTTATTCCCAGAAAACCCACTTTTTTCAATAATATTTTGTCTTATTTGTATAATAATTTTATTTCAAAATATTTAATTATTAAATGTGTGTGAAATGAGTTTACCTACAGAGCGTCAATAAAAATTCTAGCTTAGTTAATATATATTAACATAAATCTTCCCTTTTCTTTATACCGATATCGCCTTTGAGATTTGGCAGTCATGTTTAACACACGATGTACTCACTGGTATTCTAATGTATGTAAACAATTTACTTTCTGTTCATTATTGTCAAATTTATCTTATTAATTAGATTTTTATTTGATTTGATTACTTAAATATTTAGTCATATAGTCATATGCTGTGCAAATAAAATTAAACTTTCTTCATTTAACAGTGCTTACCAGCATTCAGAAGACAAACCTCTACCTTTTACTACATAAGTCCACACTTGCTCTTATTCCCTTGTATTGTGGCTATTTTGTGAGTTATTTCATTGGGAAAGTGATTTGCTTCCCTGTGTCTAGAATGTTAATAATCAACCCCTCAAAACTGCGAACTGAAGTGTAATTTAAAGAGCAATGACACCCATCTGTGTAGATAAGCTTCTAAAGTGAAACAGAAATCAGAGCATTTGTTCCTCAGGGTGGCTGTGCTAGTCTTACCTGTAGGAACCATTTTTCATTTCACCTTCCTGGCCAGCATGCCTTTAGTCTTTTATTGCTGTCTGCACTATAATATATCTCCAGGCATTATTATGTATATGCCCCATCACATACAGCTTTGTCTAGACTGCCAGTCAAAGTACCCAAAGTATTGGGCACAGGACACAGGCAGGGAGGATCAGTATCCCTTTATGCTGAAAACTTGGATCTCGAGCTGAGGTTACATGATGCTGGAAACTGACGGACCTATTCTATTTCAACGGGAAGTTTCTAGAGACATTTCCTCCTACACGTAGTCTCTTTCCTGAGCCTCATTTTTTAAACGAAATTTTAAAATTCTACACACTACTTCTCCCTTTCCAAGAATTTCTTTTATTTTTGCTTTTTCTTTCTTTTTTTGCTTTTCTAATATTTTAAATATTTATGTCAAATTTAGCCAGAGATGCCATCTGGTACTTAAACATAGAGAACCTTGAAATACTTTTTTAAGAAAAAAATAATAAACTTTTAAAGTCAACTCTATACATCTGATACACTCTGATAATTTAATATATATTTTGTAAAGACTTGAAAAATATTAATTGCTAAATTACTAGATTATCTTTTTAATTTTTAAGAATTAAGATGTTTTCTAAATATACATATACATGAACATATATTTTGGTTGTGTGTATGTGATGTGCACAGAAAGGCCTGTTTTTTCCAGATGCTTTTAATGTTAAATGTAATTGCATGAACTATATATACACACACACATATATATATATAGACATATAGATAGATACACAGACATGCATACATATTATTGTACATGTATTTTGTAGCTTGTTCTTTTTAATATTGTGTATTGTAAAATTTAACTTTTTAAGATTATTTAAGGTACATATTGTTCAATGTTATAGGTCTATTATAATGTATTTAGTTCCTAATTATGACCATTTAGAATATTTGAAATTATTTATTCTTTTACTTAAAATAATAAGAGTTAGATTTGATCCCACAAATGAAAAAGTAATGCTAGGTAATTTATAAGCAACTTATTTCACATTTTTAATTATTAGGACAAATAAAATAAAGTAGCAGAAGAGGCAAATATTCTTTATATTTAAGTCTCTAATAACATATTTAAACAATTATATCCATTGAAGAACTTTGAAACAGATATTTGTTTAAACAATGTACTTTAAATTTGTGACTTCACTACACTATTAAATAAAATTAACCTTCGTGAACAGAAACTAAATTCAAACTGGCTTTTTCATCAGTCTAGCAAGAACAAAAAATGTTAGCTTTGACTTTGCCAGTTATTATTGAACTACTTTTGATGTGGCTTTATGTATTTTCACCAAATTATGTAATTTTAAAATCACTTCAATTTAAAATATTTTTAGAAATACTCTCTGGGATTTTAAATTATAGGGTGTTCTCAACAATATTAAATATCCCATATACTTAGTAAAAACATTCAGAAATTAGTTTTTAGTAAAAAGAGTTGAACGACACATACCACCAAGTAAATCATAAAGCAATTAAAAGTGCCTCAGGTTAGAAGGACATTTGAAAGCCTTACAGTTTTAGATTATTTTCAGAAATTTTACATCTGGATCTCATAGTTAGCATCCATATGTGCATTAGATCTCTAATATCTGTACGTAGAAATATCTTCAGAAGGCGTTATTCTTCCAGAAGTATGTTGCCAGTGTTGAGGTCCTATGTGTCTGGTGCTTCTGCCTCAGGGTTGTCCATTCAGCCACCAATTTCTACACTGAAAAAGTTTTCCTATGATAAAATGCTATTGTTTTAAGTATGCCAATGGCTTTACCTGAGGGATAACAGTAAAAATGAAAATGATATACCCATGCCTGTTGTGTGCATGTGTGTGCACATATTCTTCCCAATTATGTCTTCTCCAAATGACTCCTGTTTAATTTACTGAAGCACAACTGTTTGGTCTGTTTTAAACTTTATGTTGATTTGATTCCTGAATCTGAAATAAAATTTACCTCTGACCAAATCAAAAACTGGAGAAAATCAGAAAAATTCTATAGTCCACTAGCCACAAAGTGTGTATTTATATAAAGGTTTGAAAAAGAATTGATACTGACAGCCCTGGCTAATGTGGCTCAATGTATTGAGTGCTGGCCTGCGAACCAAAGGGCTGCTGGTTCGATTCCCAGTCAGGTCACATGCCTGTGTTGCAGACCAGGTCCCCAATGTGGGTTGTGTGAGAGGCAACCACACATTGATCTTTCTCTCCCTCTCTTCCTCCCTTCCTATCTCTCTAAAAATAAATAAATAAAATCTTTAAAAAAAGAAAAAAGAATTGATACTGAAAGCTTTCTAATTAAAGAATACAACAATGTGAGAAAACACGTTTTGTAAGGTTTTTTTTCAAAGTTTTGTGTATGGCTTCTTGTTATGGGTCGGTGTGAAAGACAGAGAAAGAGGTGATTATGAATAAATATTCCACCTACCCACCCAATATTTCAAGTCTTTGGACTACAGCTGCCAGTTAAAATCCATATACTTACATCTGAGTCTTGAAAAATTGTTTCATGAAAACATCAATTATATTTCATTTTACATAAAATAGTGAATTAAATAAGTTATAAGATAAAGTTTTATTAGTAGTAGTAATAAGAAGAACATGTAATATTTTAAAAAATTCATTGCTGTTTATATAAATATATTGTACAACAATGTTTAGTTTTGAAATTTATATTATAAAGCTAGTGTTTGTATTTCATTGTGATGAAATAGGAAAAACACATGCTGCATATAGTCATTTATGTAAAGTTAACATAATTATTACTGTATTTTACAAGTTGTAATAAAATAATTTTAATATGCTTCTCAATATATATTCCTACTAGTGATATCAAACACCAACCAGATTAGCAGCTAAATTAGTTTAGAAACTACTTACTCACTTAGAAAATATTAATTGCACATCTAATGAAACCAAGGGCCCTTATGACTTTGATTAAATTTAGTTTTATTTTATGTTTTAAAGTTTTTTTAAATTTTTATTGTTATTCAATTACAGTTGTATGCCTTTTCTCCCCATCCCTCCACCCCACCCCAGCTGAACCCACCTCCCTCCCCCACCTCCACCCTCCCCCTTGATTTTGTCCATGTGTCCTTCATAGTAGTTCCTGTAGCAGTGTGGTGATTGCTGGGGGAGGGGGGTATAAGGGGACTAAATGATAATGGGAAAAATACAATAAAGATTAAATCAATTTAAAAACTTTAAAACATGTTTTAAAACCCCCCTCCCCCAGCAATCACCACACTGCTGTGCATGTCCATGAGTCTATTTTTCCTTTTTTCTCAATCTCTCTACCTTCTCCTACCCCCTACCCAGTTCTTATCCTCCTGCTCTCCATCTATGAGTCTGGTCCCATTTTCCTTGTTAGTTCAGTTTGTTTGTTAGATTCCACATAAGAGTGAAATCATATGGTACCTGTCTTTCTCTGACTGACTTATTTCATAACATAATGTTCCCCAGGTCCATCCATACTGTTGCAAAGGGTAAAATTTTCTTCTTTTTTATGGCTAGGTAGTATTCCATTGTGTAAATGTCCCGTAGTTGTTTTATCCACTCATCTACCGATGGACACTTGGGATACTTTGGTGATTATAAATAATGCTAAAATGAACATAGGGGTGCTTATGTTCTTTCAAATTTGTGTTTTGAGTTCCATTGGATATACTAACAGAAATGAGATAATTTGGTCACAAGGTATATTCATTTTTAATTTTTTGAGGTATCACTATCCTGCTTTTACATCCTAGCTGTCTATATATCTTGCTCTCTCAGTCTCTATCCCTCAGAGACCTAGCCTTTCTACCAGATCAGTGTTTTTCAACTAGTGTACTCCAAGAATTTTTAAAACATGCAGTACTTAGTCAGGGGCACTGACCTCTTTTCCCTTAATTTATCAAGTAAAAACAATGATGCCGTGGCTGGTGTGGCTCAGTGGATTGAGTCAGGTCTTTTGAACATTAGTTTCCTGGCCTGCTGGATGGTGCCATTCACCAATAAAATAGCCCATATCTCTTCACTGAAATTCTCCATGTCTAGTGTTTGGCTCTGCTAGCACCCAGTGGATGAACTCCTTATATTCTGTAACACTAATATTTATCAGTGACCATTGGCGCTCAGGAATAAATAGAATAAACAAAGCATTGAACACATAGAGCTAATTCTCTAATATAGAGAATAAAAGAAGTAAATGTAAACAAGAGCATGACAACTTCAGATGATAAGTTTTATTAAGGAAAAAAATTAAAAGGCTAGATAGTATAGAAGTTGTAGGGTAAGTGTTAATTTATATAGCGTGGTAACACAAACCCTATCTGAAGAAAGCTTAAACTAAATGGTAAAAGCCAAAGGGGTAATTATTCTCACAGAGCATAAGGAACTGACATTTGGAAGACCCTGAGGTAGATTTATGCATAGTAAACTTAAGGCACAGGCACGAGTGAAGGGTTTGGCTGGAATGTCCTGACAAGGCAGACCTGACATTGGAGAAGCAGTCAGAGACCTCGTTTGCTGAGGCATTTTCGGGTTTGGCCTGGTGTATGGGGTTCATTATAAGCCCCAGAAGACGCGACAGCTTCAAGGCAAGCTTTGAGTGTTTGGTAATGGAGAATTACAGAATGCATCTGATCAGAAGCTGTGGGATTCTAGATGAAGTATAGTGAGATACTGGCATTTGATACAGAAACAAATATGACACTGACTAGGGTTAGAAGATGTAGCAAATAAAAATAAAGAGTTCCAAATATTTTTAGTATAAGTATGTCCCATGCAATATTTAGGACATACTTATAGCAATATATTTGTTGTTATTTACCTAAAATTCTATTTTATGTAGGTACCCTGAATTTCATCTGGCAAACATAAGATCCTTGGCATTCTTTGAGCATCTAGGGAAAGAAAAAGTTCCACAGACTTTGAAGGGGAAGGCTGTAGGAAGAGCTTGATATGGGGGTGGGTTGGGGGAGCACAGAATCAATAATTCTGTGTTGAAGATGATCGGTTTAAGAAGCATATTAACCATTCAAATGGTGATGCTGATAGCAGCTGAAGAGAGAAAATGGGGTTTGAAATAATGATACAGTGGTTATCTGCATGCAGGTGTTATTCAAAGTTGTGGGAATACTTAATCGATGGTGATGAAGGCAGCGAGAGAGCCAGGGGGCAGGAGAGAAAAAAATATGAGTGTGTGTTTGCACAGAAATCTAGGGCAAGTGGTCTACAACTGAATGAGGAAGCATAGTTCAGTAAGACGAGAACAGAAATCTGACTGTTGGAGGTGGTTGGTGTTTAAGTGAAGTGACAACCCCCACTGAGATGGGTAGAAGATGGGGGTGGCGGGCAAACAAGGAATATTAACTGTGTTGTGAAAAGGTGCCAAGATTGGAGAATAAGGGATTGGTGTCAGAGTGGAACAAGGGATCATGGGTTCAAGAAAAGTTTTTGTGTTTTCAAACTGCATAAGATTAACACATTTCCATGTAGATGAGAATTTTCATTAGCAAGAGAAAGTGAAGCAGATTATACATAATATTTGCAGACGGAAAATCCTTCACCAGTTGAGCGTGTATGAAACCCTGAGCTCGGGAAATGGGGACTAAATGTGTGCAGAGCAGTGAGGCAGGGACTCTGGTCATAAAGTGAGTACTTCTCATATCATTTTGTATACCTTCTAACAGGCAGCTGAGATATAATAGTTGAGGATTAATGATATGAGCTATAAAAATAAGTGAACATATTGAGGAAAATACACACATACATCATGAATCATGTTTGTTTGTTTGTTTGTTTGTTTTTGTCTCATCTTTTAGTCTGGATCACAGAGCTCTCCTTGGAGCTGTGAAAAGTCTTTTAGCACAATTCACATTATTATTCACTTTAATTGTCATTCTACTGATGGAGAGTAAGTATAATTTAGAATGCCCCCCCAGTTAAGCCATTTGCCCTTGCGAATTTTAGTGTGCAATAAATATGATGAATGGAAGAGTTAAAAATTTAGAAAAAAAATCCATGTGTCTCTGGCATTTTGGACAAACCACTGTTTACTCTACGGGCTCTACATAAATTGATTTGTTTGTAACTCAGAGACTGAGCATGTAAAAAAATATAAATAGCACACATGTTTTGTAACTTTCAGAAGTTGTTTCACTTCTATAGGTTTCAGTATGTCTCACAGAGTGAGAAAGAATTTAAGAAAGTACTAAGCTAATTAAGTTTACAACATTTTTTTGCCATTTGTGGAGTTTTATCATCTAGCTTTCTTTGACTAACCAATTATGTACAAAAATAGTCTTGATTTTCAAATAATGTTGAAATTTATGACAGTAGAAAATGAGATTACAAAATGTTATGTACCACCAGGTGATGTTATAATATTTAAACAGTAAAAATTTTAAATTAAAGAACATTATATTGTATTGATGTTTTAATGTGTCATTATATATTAGTCACCGATATGTAATATATTGATGGTGATCTAAATTGAAGTGGTTTGCAAGTCACTATACAATAGGTTTCTTAATTGTTCTGAAATGCACTGAGACCCTTTTATATCTTGTATTTTGAAAACAAATTCATTTTGGAATTGTTTCTTTTTCAAAAATATGTTTCACAGTAGCATGAATCAATGATCTAGTTTAAATGTTATTAAATCTTATAAGGGGAATCAGAGAATATATGAAATTTTAATAGTCACACATGGTTAAAATGACCATTTATTTAACTTTTTCACATCAATGTGAGTGAAATTGTACATATGGGCTGTACCAAACTACTCTTCTCATGGGGTGTTCTATCATTTATCGCTCGAAATAGAGCTAGTCTTGTAATGTACATTGCCCATTTTTGTAAGTTACTCCATTGAATATGTTTGCAAATAAATGTTTTTCTTCCTAAAGGTCACTGGGCATTTCACAGGACTACCTGGAATATTTCTTGTATTCACTTTGTTCGTGTTCAACTTGTGTTGGCATTTTAGACAGTACATACTTGCATTCTATGTGCTCCAGCAGCTTTTGAGTTGATTCTACCTAGAAAAACTGAGTTTTGGCAAGAATTGCTGTTTGATATTATTAAACGTTTATTTGGGAGGTCATATTTATATGTTCCCTGTAAATGATTTTTAAAATGTGATAGATAGTAGAAACCATTTGAATGCCTAGAAATAACTTAACTGAATTAAATCAGATATACAGTACAGGAGTGTTACAACTTCTCTTCTGGTGAATCATCATATGAAAAGAAGTACTCTCTTTCTTCAGCCATTTTCTTTTCAACAGTCTCTGAATTGTGTTCATATGAAACTATGTTGCAAAGTTAGGTGATCTACTGGCAGACCTGAAGACCCTTCCTTCAAAATAAACTTCAAGCTTAAGGGTTCCAGAAAGATCTTAAATTCATTACACACAGCACTCTGTACTTGTGTACTGACTGGTAAATTTCATGTACCTTCTGTAGTTGTGCATTTCTGGGGCCACCATATTATTATTATTCAGAAAACATTTAGGGTAATCTCTTTCAAAGTATCTTTAAGTCATGTTAGGAAAAGCACAACTGGTATTTTAGCTTTGTAAGAAAAACAAGTGAGACTTCTCTATTCTTTTTATCATTTTTAAAAATTTTTCAGTTACATTTGACATATATTATTATATTAGTTTCAGGTGTACACTCCTTCGATTAGACATTAAAGAATAAGTGATCATCCCGGTAGACTCACACGCACCTGACACCATATATAGTTATTAGACTATCAGTGACTATATTCCCTGGGCTGCACTTTACATCCCCATGACTATTCTGTTACAATGAATATGTACTTCTTAATCCCTTCATCTTTTTCACCTGTCCTCCCCAACTACCTCCCATCTGGCAACTGTCTAAATGTTCTCTGTTTCTATGAGTCTGTTTCTGTTCTGCTTGTTGGTTTATTTTGTTTTTAATTTTGTTTCACTGATCTCTGGAATCTAAATAACAAAATGTCTAACAAACAAAGTAGAAACAGACTCTTAGAGAACAGACCGACAGCTCTTAGAGGTGAGCGGGGTTGCAGGGATAGGTGAAAAAAGGGGAAAGGATTAAGGAAAAAAATTCACAGAAATAGACACCACAATATAGTGATTACCACAGGGAAAGGGAGTTGGGGGAAGATAAAGGAGGGTATTAGCTGATAAATGGTGATGGAAGAAGACTTGACTCAGGGTGGTGAACACACAATACAATATAAAGATGTGCCTTATAGAATTGTACTCCTGAAACCTATATAATTTTATTAACCAATGTCACCTCAATAAATTCAATTAAAAAGAAAAAAGAAAAAACACAACATGTATATGTACGTCAAAAATTTTGGATGACAGATGATAAAGGAACTTAATTATCAGAGTAGAATAGGATATGTGAATGTAATGTATTTAACATTGTTTCCCTCTTGGCTTGAGAATGCAAAATTTTTATCTCAAATCAATTCCATCCAGTACTTTGTTTCATATGACTAAATGTTTTTAATAATTCAGTTCTCTTAATTGAGTATAAAAATCACATAATATATTCTTAATAGTCACTTACTTTTTTAAATATTTTTTTATTGTTGTTCAGGTACAGTTGTCTGTACCATTTTCCTCCCAACCATGTCTCCCTACCCCATGCCCGCCTCTCACCCTTGAACCTACCCCCTTTGGATTTGTCCATGTGTCCTTCATACATGTTCCTTGACAGTCCTTTGCCTATTTCCCCCCATTGTCCCTCTTCCCCCTCCCTTCTGCTTACTATCAGTTAGTAAACAGTCACTTATTAATGAATCAGAAGAAGTTAAGATATAGGAAAACTATTTGTAAAAAGCAAATATTTTCATCTTCACAAGAAAATAGAATTTTTTCCCTCCAGAAAATTATCTTAAGTTTAAGAATAGTGAGACTGTGCTTCAATTTTTAAGTAATCTATACTGTTCAGTAAAGAGCATAATTTACCTAATCCTGCGTATGTATATACATTAAAAAGTCAGCTGGTGGTATTTAGGCAACTGCAGTGACTGGGAGGAGGAAGCACAACATGAGACATATTCTGGTAGAAAAAGAAAAAGAAAGAAAAAAAAAAAACCAAAATGAGAGTCCCAGAGATAAGAACCTAAAGACTTCTTCTGATTTAGAAGAATATCTAACCCATGATCCCAATTCCATTATTGTGTATCATGGGAGTTTTGTGCCCTGTCTTTGAGGTCTGATTTCCCATGTAGTCAGAATCACCACAGGGGTTCCAGGAGGAGCAAATGAGGTAATGGAGATAGATATAGGTATAGATAATATAGATATAGATAGATATAGATAATGTAGATATAGATGGATATAGTGATGATATACACATAGATTATACACAGATAGATACAGATATAGATAGATATAGATAGATAGATCCCCTCCTTCCCTCCTTAAAACCTACAAAGAGAATTGCTGAAGGCCAAAATACCATAGCATTACTTTATCTTTTGGGGGGAGGGATATTAATGACTTGAAATTTCTACTAGAATCTAAACCTTAATCATTATACTTATTCTTATTGCTGTTTTTATTAGCATTTAATTGTTCCAATTATTGGCACAACTTCTTTCATTTAGTGTAGAAATATTCAATCTAGATCAGTTTTGGATTATATTAGACTTTTACAATCTTTTTTTTCTTATCATTAATCATTAATGTTCAACCCACTCTAGTTAGTCTAATTAACATAATTCCACATAATTACAGGTGCAGAAATGACACAAGTTATTTCCAAGTTTCTTTACTCATAACATATCAAAGGAAATCCTAAAATAATGTCATAGTTCAATTTAATTATATAGTATAATAAAATCTGAAGTTTTAAAATGTGAATTTTTGCTTGATCATTATATAATTCTTGTTATAGGCAAGAAATTAGAAAACTGATTTTTCATATAAGAAAATAAATATTGAATAATTAATAACTTTTCTCAAATATTAATGAATCAGTTTATATAAGACAAGATAAGAAAATTCCTTCTAGCAACCTACATAGTTATTTTTTCTACAAATATATGCTACATTTTCTCTGTTAGTTATAATTTCAAAATGTAAGGTCATAACAAAAATGATTTAGTTCACCTACTACAACTTCTGATATTTAGGAGAAATTGAATAAGGATTTTCAGTACTAACCATTTTTTTCAAACTAATATTTCCAAGACTGTTAAATCTGTTAAATGAAAAAAAAAAAGGAAGAAAGGAAAGAAGGAAGGAAATGAGGGAAGGGAAGGGGAAGAGGGATGGACAGAGGAGGGAGGGAGGGAGGGTGAAAGGAGGGAAGAAGAAAGGAAGAAAAAGAGAGAAAGGAGAAAGACAAGTGCCATTTCATATACATGGTACATTCTGGAAAAGAGAAAACCAAAAGGTTATTTGCTAATTTCATTTTAGGCTAATGAGATTTGTTTGTATTGATGTACTGAAAGTATTTTAGTAGTTTTTAAAGTTTTTTCCCCTTAAACAGCCTATCACCCCCAAAACCAAGTAAGAATAAACCAAGTAATTTATAAAATGCCAGAGCTTTAGAGCAAACGTTCACAAAGCATCGTTATGAAATTTCAATAGCACCGAGACCTGCTCCGGTTAACCTGCCAACTATATATTCTATTTGCAAGTAAAATTTGCCCTCTATCCTAATCAACCGCTCTAGAGCTGATTATTTCCCATTTATTTAATGCTATCTGCCAGGCCCCCAAATGCTTTAGTCCTTATTTTAGGACTGTCTCAGACTCATTAGCCTTGGCCTGACAGTGCCAATGTGACTGCCTGACAGCCTGAAACTTGGAGACGTTACGCTATTAAGTGTCAAGATCTTCCCAGGGAAAGGTGTTTAAAAAATATATATGAACATGTATTTCAATAATGCCAATTTAGGCAGCAAGGTAAAAAACCCAAATATTACATATCATGCCTGCTACATCAGAATAATGTTTTTTTAAATGCAACCAGAATAAAATAATATTTGTTTTCCACGATTCTGGAGGCAATATCCTGTTTGAATTTTTTCATTACCAAGTGTCCGTTTGCAATAAGTTATATGTTTTGAACTCTTTGTAGAATAATTATCTTTGATTACATTTAGTTGAACACTATGCAGCTACAATTTTTGATCTTTGCTCAAAATGATCAAATAACGGCACTTTTATGATTCAATTTAATATAATATATAATAAGAAATATATTACAGAAACACATCTTTCACATTTACAGATAAACTAAGTTCACAGATCGAAATTAAATTTCATATTTGCTAATATATTTTTTTATTTTTCTCAACCAAAATGAATGTATCAGTGATTTAAACTAACAAGGACTAAGCTAGCACAATAGAAATAGATTTATCTAATTATGAAATCATTCCAAGTGACCAAAACTGATTTTTTTTCTTTTTTATTGAATTTATCAGAGTGACACTGGCTCATAAAATTTTACAGGTGTCAGGTGCGCATCTGCATCACATCATCTGTACACCGCTGTGTGTATTCACCACCCCAAGTCAGGTCTCCCTCCATCACCATGTACCCCCCTTCATCCTCCTCCACTTCCCTCCACCCCATCTCCTCCTGGCAATCACCACACTGTTGTCCGTGTCCGTGAGTTTAACACGTGCCCCTCGCCACCGACAGCTGTCAGCCTGCTCTCTACGGGTCTGTCTCGATTTTGCTTGTAAATTATTTTGTTCATTAGTTTCCACGTACCACTGAAATCATTTGGTACTTGTCTTTCTCTGACTGTCTTATCTCAGCATAATGCTCTCCAAGTCCATCTATGCTGTTGTAGAGGGATATTAATATTGATTTCGACCTGCAGAAACTACCTTATTTGGCCATGTATAATGTGCTCCGGTATATAGTACACACCCACATTTTTGCCCCAAACTTTCAAGGAAAAAAATCTTTTATATTAGTTTTTTAACTCAGTTTTTTAATGATTTATATTTAGATACTTGTTTTTTGTGTTATAAAGGAATTTTAGCATTTATTTTTGAACATATCATGGTACAATAAATGTCATGTAACAAATAATTACAAAACACAAGAACAGATACAAGGTATTTCAGGTACTACCCATATACATTGCACACCTTATTTTCCCTCAAAAATTTGAGCAAAACGGTGTGCATTGTACATGGCAAAATACGGTAGCCATGTGCTTAGCTCACTTAAATTGGGTTTTCTTACTGTTTTGGGTGCCACCATCATTTAGTCTAGATTGGTAACCTAAATGTGTTATATCACCTCAGGGAAAACCTGAGCCTTCCACATTATTTTGATCTGAAGGAAAACAAATCAACTGGAGGAAAATAGAAAAAAAATCATATATTATGTCATAAAATTTACATAAAAGAACCATAAAAATCCCTTTGCCTTATGACTTTATGCCAAACATTTTGAGCATAATAATGTAGAGCTTCAGAAATGTTACAGAACCTATCAAAGGTCTCAGAGGTAATCATTGCAGCTGAAATTAGGACCAGGTTATCCCAACGTCTTGAATCTCTTCTTTATCTGGCTAAGTTTTCTTAAAACCCTGCTGTATGCATCTGTCGGTGGAGAGGTCAGCTAAACTGCTCCATGGTGTTGTTGCCTGGCATTCATTTTGTTTGGCCTAGCAGCCTCCATGGACCTTAATCTTAACAGACACTAGCCCCTTCTGCAAGCAAAGGCCCCTAGATAGCTGGAGAATCACAGCAACTCAAGTTTTTGTTCTTGCTTTTTTTTCTTTTTCTTTTATTTTGTTTTTCACGTGGTTCTTGTTATGACTTCCCCAACAGCTCTTACAATCAACCGTCTCCCCTGCCTTCCAGAGCCTGGATTCCTTATGTACCCTTCAGATAAGACCCCTGTTAGACTTACCACAACCCTGTTCTGTTCATTTGAATTGACCAATTAGTCCTAGTGCAGGAACTCCAAAGCACTGTACCAGGGACTCTAATATAGGCATGTGCCTCAGTCCCTTCCTCTCTCTCTCCCCCTGTACTCTGCCTTGACTTGCCTGTGTGGCCCCTCACAGTGTGCTATTTACTTCCTCCAGGTCCTATGAATTGTGAGTAATAAACTTCTCTATTTCAATGTCTCTTGTTATAGCTGAACTGTAGTTTATCATTCAGCATCTTGTGCTTCACTTAACAAACATTAACTTAACAAAGTAATAACAACATCCTTATATTATTAATATTCTTCAAAGAGGGAATATGAAATTTTATCTGATTTTGGTAGGTAACAACTATGTATATAAACCTAATTAAAATCATTTTAAATATAGGCAGAAAAGCATATTACATAACAGATTTTGAATTTTCAATGTTCATTTTGTAGACGTTTTCAGATGCAGCATGCTCTTAATTTAGACCAAGTATACTTAGACTAAGATTATGCTTAGTATATAAATTATGGATCATGTGCCAATGATATATTGGTACAGATTTTCAGTGACTAGATAGAAGTCACCGATTAACACATGTTCCAAAAATCACTTCATATAGGAAATAAATTTTAAATGGGAAACTAGGAGTATAATTATCAGGCAACTAGAATAAAAATAAATTAACTATGAATAACATGGAGACAGTGTGAGGCTAGTGTAAATTCAAGATACTATAGTTAGCAACCACTATTAAAAAGCTTAAGATAATAATCCCAAAATAGCTATGACAATATATTTCCTAGATGCAGATACATAAATATCACTACATGACTGAAGACACTTGTATGATCTTTAACAGCAGAGAAGTTCAACTTTAACTTAAAAACAAGAAGAAATGTTAAAATAGGTAAAACAAGCTTAAGGAAAAAGGAACTATAAAAAATTTTAAATCATAACGCTCCACCAATTTGAAGCCGTTAACAAGCAGAGTGTGAAAAAGTGACAGATGTCAACATATTTCAAATGATTTTCAATACAAACACATATGTGTAAGTGTATATAATCTGTGTATACATATATCTATGTATTTATTTATATAATATGTAGAATAAAAGGAAAAATAGTGATCAAAACCCATTTTAAAATTGACTAATACCCAAGAATCCTTTTAAAAGAAAGACAGCAAATTCCATTTAACAAATACATGGGTTGCCTAAAAATTAATCAGTATAACACTGACAGTACTTGGTAGTATATTATATTTACAATGTAAATTGTAAAAATCACAAAAAAATGTCATGGGCCTGGCCTTTACCATGTTGCATGGGCACCAACCCAGAGAAACCGGCTCCAGCATGATAAACTGCTCCTTTGTTTATAATTCTTTTGTACTTACGTTTTATTTTATTTCATTCCCTTTACCTTCCCATTTTGTACTTATAATTGTGTCATGGGTTTATTTTCCTATGTAAAAATTATTTACCAGTGCTGAGTAGGTTTTTAGTATCCCTTGTCCTTCTTTCCTTTCCTTTGATTAGCATTAGACTCACGCTACCAGGTCATGATGGGGGAAAGGCCAGGGCCAAACTCACCTTTCTGCTCCCTGCGTAGTCATTATAGATAGGCTTACAGCAAGTTCAGCCGAAAGAGCTGTGACCACCCTGCTCTCACACTGAGAACAAAGTCACCTTCACAGTGTGCAGGAAACTTTTGCCACTCTTTCTTTCCCTCTCAGTGGGGAGAAAGCTCTCCAGTGAGTCTCTAAACCTGACCTTCCAGCATGACGAGACAATCTTCAGGATACCACGCTGCTTAAACGGCTAAAGCCCCTGCTTTGCACTGTTTGGAATTTCCCCCTTTGACACACTACACTATTTTTAAAGGTTAGACATTTAGTCTTACAACCATTTTGGCTTTCTTCAAATTAGTTTATGTTTTTACCTTTGAATGGTAATCAAAATATTTCACATCTTAAGGGCATGATTCTCAATCGAACAGTTCTAAGGTATATGGATGTAGCAAATAGCATTTCCTTATATGTCCTTTCTTATCAATCCTTTAATTCTTCACATTAAAAATATTAAATAGATTTCTACTTCCACTGAAGATGGAGAAACAAGGATTAAATTTACACTTCTGCCTAAAACAAACTAAAACATAAACAAATAATAAAACAGACAAAATATATAACAATATTGTCCACACAACAGACATCAAACAACAAAAGACACTGAACCCTTGACTACTGGAAACATATGAGGTGAGCGTTATGAGAGTTTTAGAAATGGCAACAGGAGAAGGACACTAAGGAGAACCCAGGGATCACTATATTTGAAGAGACAGTTAAGAGTATAGCAAATCAATGTGCATGGAGTTCCAGGATATGGTACCAATTATTAGAAAGCTACACACACACAGCTTCAGAAATCTGCAGATATTCAGCAGAATGTTGATTATCATGTTTCCTGCAATTACCTAAAAACACAGTATTACGGAATGAGTGTTTGGGTCTCTCTAATATTCATATGTTGAAATTTAATCCCTAATGTGATGGTGTTTACAGTTGGAGATTTTGGAAGGTAATTACTTAAGGGCAGTGCCTTCATGAATGGAATTAATGCTCTGATAAGAAGAGGTCAGAAAGCTAGCATGCTCTATTTCCTCCATGTGAAGATTCAATACGAGAGGTCTACAGTTTGCAATCTGATAAAAGGTTCTCACCCAAAACTCTACCATGCTGGCACACCGATCTTGGACTTGTAGCCTTCAGAGCTATTAGAAATAAATGTTTTTTTGCTTAATCCACTCTTTGGGACCTTATTATAGCAGTCCAAACTGACTAAGACATGGTTACTGAGAAGTAGGGTGCTGATATATTAAATACCTAAAGATGTGGAAGCAGCTTTGGTCCTCAGTAATGGGTAAAGGCTGAAATTATACTGAACAGCATGCTAGAAGAAACCAATATTGTTGCAATGAGATTTTTAAAGGCAAATCTGGTAAGTTCTCAGGAAAATAAAAAAAGCTTCTGTTTATTTAGAGAATATATAAATAATCAAGTACAGAGTCTTGGTAAAGATGTGGGCAGTAAAGGCCATTCTGATGAGGTCTCAAACAGAAATTAGAAACTATTATGTGACAGGAAGAAAAGGTGATCCTTGTAATAATGTGTCATAAAAATTAGCTGCATTATATTTCTATTTTAGTGTTTTATGTAAGATGCAACTTGTAACCAATGAAATTAGACACTTAGGGGTGGAGAAAATTACTGAAAGATCATCTTATTTCTCCTGATTGCTTATAGTAAAACATAAGGAAAGAGAAATGACTTGTCAGATGTTATCTGTTTTATCAGATGTTATCTATAATAAGCTAAACAAAATTAACTTTAGGGAGGGTTGGGCCATTTTGTATTGAAAATCGACACCTTCAATGGTGCTTAAAGCAACATAATGCTTAATATAATGCATATCAATGGCTCATCAATAAAAGAAAGTTACAATAATTTCTTTTATATGTACATCATATGCATTGCTCCATATATTTATTGTTTTTGGCTTCAACTAGCATTTTCTGTTCCATAACTACATATTTTAATACCTGCACTCACTTTTCATTGGAAAGTTTTCACTTCTTTACAACATACTCAATGATACTGTGTTTGGGCATCAAAAGAATAGTGTTTCTCATCAGAATTTCTAAACAGAGAAAATGAGATATCAAGAATAATTTTAGAGAAAAGTTTTATTTTTAAATTTTATTGTTTATGCTACTACAGTTGTCACATTTTTCCACCTTTGTGGCCCTCCACCCAGCCATGCCCCACTTCCACAATTAGCCCTTCATCATTGTCCATGTCTGTGGGTCCTTCATATATGTTCTTTGACTAACCCCTTCACCCTCTTTCACTCAGTCTCTACCTCCCCACTCTCCTCTTACAGCTGTCAATTTGTTCCATGATTCTATGACTCTGGTTCTATTTCGTTCATTAGTTTATTTTGTTCATTAGATTCCTCTTATAATTAAGATCATATGGTATTTGTCTTTTGCCAACTTGCTTATTTCACTTAGCACAATATTCTCCAGCTCCATCCATGCTGTCACAAAAGGTAAGGATTCCTTCTTTCTTCCTGGTGTGTAGTATTCCATTGTGTAGATGTACCACAGGTTTTTTTTTGTATCCACTCATTTACTGATGGGCACTTAAACTGTTTCCAAATCTTGTCTCTTGTAAATAATACTGTTATGAACACGTGGATGCATAAATTCTTTAGAACTGGTGTTTCAGGATTCTTAGGATATATTTCCAGCAGTAGAATTGCTGGGTCAAAAGGAGTTTCCATTTTTAGTTTTTTGAGGAAATTCCATACAGTTTTCCACAGTGGCTATACCAGCTTGCATTTCCATCAACAGTGCACTAGGGTTCCTTTACTGCACACTCTTGCTAGCATTTGTCATGTGGTGATTTATTAATGATAGCCATTTTTGTAGGTGTGAGGTGATATCTCATTGTGGTTTTAATTTGCATCTCTCTGATGGCTAGTGATGCTGAGCATCTTTTAATATGTCTCTGGGCTCTCTGTATGTCCTCTTTGGAAAAGTGTCTATTCAGGTCCTTTGCCCATTTTTAATTGGATTATTTGTCTTCCTGTTGTTGTTTTACAGGTTCTTTATGTATTTTGGAGATTAAACCCTTGTCTGATGTATCATTAGCAAATATGTTCTCCCATACAGCATGTTCCCTTTTCATTTTGATGATGGTTTCTTTAGCTGTGCAGAAGCTTTTTAATTAGATGTAATCCCATTTGTTTATTCTTTTCCTTTATGTCCCTTGCCCTAGGGGACACATCAGTAAAAATATTGCTACATGAGATATCCAAAGTTTTATTGCCTTTGTTTTCCTTTAGTACTTTTATGGTAACACGACTTATATTTAAGTCTTTTTTCCATTTTGAGTTTATTCTGGTGTATGGTATAAGTGGGTGGTCTAATTTCATATTTCTACATGTACCAGTCCAGTTCTCCCAACACCAATTATTGAAGAGACTGTCTTTACCCCGCTGTGCTCTTGCCTCCTCTGTCAAATGTTAATTTAACATAAAGACATGTGTTAATTCCTGGGCTCTCTGTTCTGTTCCACTGATCTATGTATCTGTTCCCACACCAGTACCAGACTGTTTTAACTACAATGGTCTTATAGTGTAGTTTGATATCAGGTATTGTGAGCCCTCCAACATTCTTCCTCTTTCTGAAGATTGCTGAGGCTATTCAAGGTCATTTTTGGTTCCATATAAATTTTTGAAATATTTGTTCTAGATCTGTGAAATATGCCATTGGTATTTCATAAGAATTTTGTTGAGCCTATAGATTGCTTTGGGTAATATGGACATTTAATATTGTTAATTTTTCTTATCCATGAACATGGTATATGTTTCCACTTATTTGTAACTTCCTCAATTTCTCTTTTTTAAAGATTTTATTTACTTATTTTTAGACAGAGGGGAAGGGTGGGAGAAAGAGTGGGAGAGAAACTTCAATGCATGGTTGCCTCTCACATGATCGCTACTGGAGACCTGGCTCCCAGGGCATGTGCCCTGTTTGGGAACTGAACCAGGACCATTTGGTTTGCAGACCAGCACTCAGTCCACTGAGCCACACAAGCCAGGGCTCTTTACCAATTTCTTTCTTCAGTGTTCTATCATTATCTGAGTATAGGTCTTTGACCTCCTTCATTAAATTTATTCCTAGGTACTTACTGTTGTTGTTGTTGTTATTGTTGTAATAGTAAATTGGATTGTTTTCTTAGTTGCTCCGGTAGGTCACTATTTTTGTATAAAAATGTCATTGATTTCTGAATATTGACTGGGTATCCCACCACTTTATGAATAGAGAAATGTTTTAATGTGAAACAGCATCTACATATTACTTGTGTTTGTGGTCATCCTTTTAAATGTTGTAATTTCATCCTTTTGTAATTTCTTTCTAGTTTTTAGAGGTCTGAATATGTAATTTTTTTTGTATTCTTAGTTTTATACATTCGTGAAAATTTTCAAAATCTTTGACATTTTACAATGAAAATAATGGAACCTTAATAAATTCCTTGAATACAAGGCTGCTTATGGCTATACAACTAAAATTACATTCAAAATAAAATTAATGGATAATTTTAGGAGAAGACAGGAGAAAATAGGTAATTATGTATTTTTTGTCCATTCTGCACTACGCTTTTTCATATGTGGCACTATTCTTGGGTTGACTGCTACTTAAGAACGAAAAGCAAAAAATGTAGACATTGTTCTGAAGAGTGCCGTATGAAGCACTGAACTGATCCTGCTGAAGCATCACCTGCCATGACCCAGAACAAAGTAATGGAAAGAAAATAAAATCCTTTTATTGACATGTGCTTCACATTTTCTGATGCAATCTGAATCCCATATTGAGACACCATATGTGTGACATTTTCTGCTTTTTATAAAGTATTCGAGACACTAATCAAAATATCAGTATTATGTAAAGGGGTGTAAGCTGTAAGAAAATACATTTCTGTTGAGTTTATATTCCCTTAGGCAAAAAACAATCACTTGAGTCACCTTATGCATATTTGTCACCAAAGTCAGCATGAGGAAATCTACTAGTGATGATGATTATTAATATCCTACAAATGATTCAGAAACCAATTTGAGTGAAGCTTTTTTCCTACATCCACAACTGTCAGATGTTCAAGAAGAAATAATTTGTAACATATTTGTTGTTTTATATTTTTGAAATAAATAAAATTCTCTATCATTTAGACAACTTAAGTTTTCTGCTTAAATAGGACAATTTACTTGATGCTTCTAAATACAAATTATTAGAGTGAAAGTTTCCATTTGAAGTTAGTTTTCTTTCTCTTTAGCATTCACATTCTGCTTTTCAACTCCTCCAGGATCAAAGAAAGTGGGAAACAAATGTGAGAGCTTTGCCTCTTTTCCTTTATTTCTTTAATTTTTGAGTGGCCTGGAATAACCTATATTAAATTAATGTTTTTACGTAGTCTCACAGTAACTATGTTAACAAAATCAGTGAAAACAGGCATGATTCAATATCATGTGAAATGAAGAAGAAAAGGCTGCATGGGCTAAGTGAGGGCTAAAATCCTATGTGTGGTTTTTCAGTCCTGAACAGAGGCAATTGCAAAGGCTTACTTGGCATGCTTTAGGGGCAAAGCTGCCTTCCCACAACAGACTTGGTGCATAGCTTTGCACTGCAGTCTCTGAGGGGAGTTGGAATCAAAGACTCAGGGTCAACAGCAGGCCATGGTGTACTCACATCTGCATTCCTTCCCCAGACACCTGTGCTGAGACCTCCTTTTACAGGGAACTAGGGAGAATATGAAGGCATTTTTCTGACTCGGTGTTTACTACTTTTCTAGTCCTAGTCTTTACTCCTCTCTCCTCACTGACCTTTGGCAGTGAAAAGATACCTGTCTGCACGATTCACCTGACCCTGGCCTAGCACTAGTCGTTCTATAGGGAAAAATAGACAGTGGAGGGACTAGCACTTTTCAGGTTAGCCTCCTGCTTATAGTGTGGGACTAAGGGAACTAAAACTTGAGAGTTACTTTTATTTTGGTTTGTTCAAATTGATTATTCCTATACCTGGCGGTTTAACTCTCCAGCTTAGCTCAGATCCTGAAAATATGGGATCACAAAAATCACAGTGATTGAAATAAAATATTTAACAATCACTAAAATAAAAAGATAGTTAAAATATAAAAGTGTGATGAAACTAAAATATATAATAATCAGATTCTGAGACTATGCTAAAATTTTTGGAAAGAGGAAATGAGAGGGAATCTTTTCTTAAAAAAGAATCAAATATTGCATTTTAATGATATTTTTCAAGACAATTATAGGTTGTATAATATAGAAAGATCTGGTATACTTTTTACCCAGTTTCCTTCCATGGTAACATCTTGTAAATTACAGTAAAGTATCAAAACCAGTATATTGACATTGATGTTGATGCAGTCAAGATATTGATCATTTTCACCATCACAGGGATCCCTTGTGGTGTTCTTTCACAGCTTTCTTTATCCACTTCCCTCCAGACCCTACTGCCTCTTAACCCTGGAAGCTGCCAACATCTTCTCCATTTTTATAATTGTATCATTTCAAAAGTGTTATGTAAATGGAATCATACAGTATGTAACCTTTGGGGATTGGCTTTCTTCATTCAGCATAATTCTGGAGAGATCCGTCTAGGCTGTGGCATGTATCCCAGTTTGTTTAACCATTATCCTCTGAGGGACATGTACGTTGCTTGCAGTTTTTGACTATAACAGAGAGAGCTGCTATAAACATATTCTGGGATGATGTCCAAGAGGTCAGTTACTGTGCTATATATTATTTTCAGGTTTAATTTAATAAACTGACAAATTGTTTTTGTTTTGTTTTGGGGTTTTTTGGTGGTTATACTATTTTGCACTCCCATTAGCAATGTTTCAATGATCAGGCTCTTCACGTTGTCGCCAGCATTTGGTGTTGTCACTATTTTTATTTTTTTATTTTAACAATTATGATAGATGTATAAAGATAACTCATTGAGGTTTTCACTTGCACTTACCTAAACACTAATAATGTTGTATACCTATTCACACCATCTTTGTTATTTGTATATCCCATACCTTCTTCAGAAAAATGCCTGTTTATGTATTTTCTAATTGAATAGGTTCTCTTTTACTGTAGAGGTTTGAGAGTTTTTGAGGTATTTTAAAACTATTTGTTGGATATTTAGTTTGCAAATATTTTCTACAATACAGCAGCATGTTTTTATATTTCTTAAAAGAGTTTTAGTACAGTAAAAATTTTAAATTTTTATAAAGTCCAGTTTGTCAATTCTCATTTTATTCATCATGCTTTTGTTATCACATCTAAAAACTCTTTTTGCTAAATCCTTAAGATTTTCTATTTCTTTTCTAAAGATTTGGTGTTTTGTATTTATATTTAATTAAGCCTTTAAGTTTTATTTAACTTTTGTTTAAAACGTGAGGGCCTGAATTGAAGTTTTATACAGAGTTGGGCAAAAGTAGGTTTACAGTTGTTTGCATGGAAAACAAAGCAATGATTAATAAATAATAACAAAAGAATAAACTCTGTGTTCAGCATACTTACCACTAAAAACCTACTTTGCCCCACACTGTATATTTATTTATTTTTGGCTATGGAGATATAATTTCTCTAGGACAATTTGTTAAAAATTCTGTCTTTTCTATTAAAATGCTTTTGTACCTTTGTCAGGAAATGAGCTGGCAAAATTTGTGTGTCTATTCCAACTGCTTAGAGATCTCTATTTTATTGATTTCTAGTTTGCGTCTATGAGAGCAGAGAACATACTCTGTATGATTTTAAATTTTAAAATTTGTTTGAGTGTGTTATTTGTCTCAGGATATGGTCTATTTTGCTACATGAGTACTTTAAAGCAATATATTTTTCTGTTGGTGGGAGTGAAAAGAGGTGGTGTCTAGTTACCCCAATGAGAATAGAAGCCCACGTTTCTCACTCTGCCTCTGTTGGGAGTGGGGTGACTTCTCAGGATTGCAGGGTAGGAATCTGAGTTTCCGTTCCCCAGCAGCCTCCACTGATATCCCCCTGGCTGAGGGAGCTAGGAGTGCCTTGTAACTTCACTCACATGTCACATTATGTTTCGGTCAACAACAGAGCGCATATATAATGGGAGTCCAATAAGATTACATGAATGGAATCTGGAAAAAGACATTCAAAAGGTTTATCTAGGACTTCAAAACATTTGCCAAGAACGAAGAGGTTGCAAAATCAACAAAGCCGTGGTAGATAGTAAACAACTTTAACCTGGATGAGGATGAGAGTGACCTTGAAGAACTCCTAGAACCAATTCATGACTAACGAGAAGTTGTTGAAACTTGAACAAGAACCATAGCTGAAAAAGAGGCAGGAGAAAATACTGTCAAGATAAAAAACAACACCCTCTAAGAAAACTAACGGTGAAGTGTTTAGCAGAAGCTTTTGCAGACCTCAACAAGTTCCTTTGAAAGTTTGAAAACACAGACCCCCAATACCAACATGTTTTCGTTAATAAAGAGGAATGTTCATGGTGCTTTATCTCTATACGAGCAAATGTATGATGAATCAAATAAAAACAAAAATACAAGCATACCACTATAGATATACTTATGAAAAGCATGACACCTCCTCAAAAACGGTCTGGCAGGTTCTTTAGGAGGTGTTCCAGAAGGCTTCGTTATTCTAAGAGATGCCAGTGGTGCCCGCTACTGTCCCTGAAGAGCTTCCAAAGGGACAAGATGTGGAGGCGAAAAACAGTGATGTTGATAATCCTGACCTTATGTAGGCCTAGGTTAGCAGGTGTGTTTGTGTCTTTATTTGTAACAAAGGAGTTTAAAAAGAAGAAAAAGCATAGCAATAAGAACATAAAGTAAGAAAATATTTTGGTACAGCTCTAGAATGTGTTTTTATTTTAAGTTGTACTACAAAAGAGACAAAAAGTTAAAATTAAAAGTATACAAAGTAAATAAAGGTATAGTAAACTAAAATTAATTTATTATAAAAGAAAGAACAATTTAAATAAATGTAGTATGACCTAAGGGTTTATGTACAGTGATGTCCGAGGCCTTCACATTCATTCACTGCTCACTCACTGACTCACCGGGCACAGCTTCCAATCCTGTAAGCGCCGTCCCTGGTAATTGCCCTATTCAGAGGTACCATTTTCCATCTTTCATACTGCATTTTTACTGCATCATTTTCAGGTTTAAATATGGATAGATGCACAAATACCATCAAATTATAGTTTCCTATAGCATTTATATAGTAACATGTTATATAGGTTTGTAGCCCAGGAGCAATTAGCTATACCATATACCCTAGAGATATATAAGCTATACCTCCTAGGTTTGTATAAGTGCACTCTGTGATATTTGCACAACTTCAATATTACCTGCTCATACATTTCTCAGAATATATTCATGTCATTAAATGACACATGACCATATTTTCCAATGTGGCCTCCTTTGATAGGCACGATAGGCACGTGAGAGAGAGGTGTGCTAGGTGGGGTAAAAGCCCAGGCTCGCTCCTCTGTCTCCTCTGATAAGACTGGTGGGATGAGGGATTGGGAAGCAGGACTCTGTTGTCTAGCAACAGTAAAAGTCTCTTCTCCCCAATTAGCCATTGGTGATTTGCATCTGGGTGGACCACAGTTGTTTTTCTGTTTGCTTTTTCTTGTTTTTCATCTTTTGTTCATGTTTTTGGTTGCAATAGAGCATTTATTTTCTTTTTTTTAAATTTATTTTTTATTTTTTAGAGAGAAGGGAAGGAAAGGAGAAAGAGAGGGAGAGAAAGATCAATGTGTGGCTGCCACTTACGTGCCCCCTACTAGGGACCTGGCCCACAACCCAGGCATGTGCCCTGACTGGGAATCGAAATGGCGACCCTTTGGTTCACAGGCCAGCACTGAATCCACTGAGCCACACCAGCCAGGGCTTAGAGCATTTATTTTCAAAATGTTTATGTCTTGCTAATTTCCCCTTTCCTGGTACCAGGGCCACAGAAAGCAAGCTTTTATTTGGCCTTTCTTTGTCTGTATCCATTGGCAGTTCAGGTTGTTGGATTCTCCAGCACCCATTTTTGGTTAAATGAAGAAAAAGGAAAAAGTAGAAAATTCAAAACCTTGTCAGTCTTTGTCTCCAGAGGGCACTAGTTTTACTACCTTCTTCTCACCACTTTTCAGTTTCTCAGTGTCTTCTCACATTTGTTTTGTAGGTAATGTCTAAAGAGTTTATATTAGCAGGCTGATACTAACTCCATACTAACAAACAGAATAGGAAAAAATATATCTTCACAGAAGGAGTCAAATAATGGTATTTGCTTTAGTCTAAACTATTTAAACAGTATAATGGTATTTAAATATAATTTTTTTTTAGTGAAAAGTTCACTATCATCATTTCATATATTTTAATTTGTTTAAACACTTTATTGAATTTATTAGGTTTATTGGTTAATAAAATTATGTAGGTATTGGGTGTACAATTCCATAATATTATCATCTGAATATTTTATTGTTTGTTCACCATCCCAAGTATCCTTCCATTACTATATACCCACTCTTTACCTTCTTTAGCCTCCTCCCATTTCCCCTTTCCTTCTGGTAATCACCATACTCTCTATGAGGTTTTTTTTTAATTAATATATTCATTTTTTCATGTAGTTCCCTAGCCCCTCTCTTCTCTGACAGCTGCCAGTCTGTTCTCTGTCTCTATGAGTTTGTTTCTACTCTGTTAGTGTATTTTGTTCATTAGATTCCAAATATAAGTGAAGTCATAGGGAAAGTGAAATATTAAAAGTAAACAACAAGGAAAATATTGAAACTTTGACAAAAATATGTTATTATTGATAAAATTCTGCAACCTGATATAAATAATAGGTTCATCTAATTTGGTTTAATTTATAATAACTATAACAACATTGAAAGATAAACTGAAGTTTTAGAAATCAAATCTGAATGAAATGATAATATATGGAAAAGTATTTTACCCTTTATGTATGAACACATGATTTTCATTTCATTCATATTTATTTGATATGTCAGTTCTTTGATCAGAAAACAGGAATGTGTGTTTAACTTGATCACATTTGAAAACTACTTCCAACTTGTTTTATGTGTGACTGGTGGAGCTTATTATGTGCTTGTGAATGTGAATCAGTCTTTAAAGCTAATAACCATAATGACAATTATTATGCCTTTGATTTATCATAGTAATTTGTATTAACAGCACACGATATAAAGCAGAAAAAACACATACAAATGCATGAAGACCGACTGTAGTTAAACATGACTACAGAACCTGGGGCAGGAGTGGATATTACACTGAACTCCACTTAGACACGTTTCCCTGCCCTGGTTCTGCATCTGTAAAGCAAGTCTCTGATCTCTGTGGCCTGTATATTTCTACCTAAATTGAAAACTTTCTAAATTTAAGAGAGAAAATTAGGGTGGTTAGAAGAATAGAAACCATGTCACCACTGGAAAGAATTTACTCTCTCTAGTACTCTGTAAATGAGGAGGGTTTATGGCAACAGGGGATCTCTTCATATTCTATCAGTCTGTGATGCCTATGAAACTAAATAGAGGTAGGAATTTGTTCTCTCTCCATAGGCAGCACTTTTCAACCCTGCGAGATCTTTTCCTCCTTTTTGTGACATCCCTTTCCTTTT
The DNA here is from genome assembly GCF_022682495.2 of Desmodus rotundus. Lineage (NCBI taxonomy): Eukaryota > Metazoa > Chordata > Mammalia > Chiroptera > Phyllostomidae > Desmodus > Desmodus rotundus. The sequence continues at coordinate 67,894,339 of NC_071388.1, read as the reverse complement.
CTGAAATGAGTCATAGATATGATAACCAACATGTACAAATTATTTCCAATATACACACATTGATATAACACCATGTCAGTAAAGTGAGGGAGATGTGTAAGACATACTAAATACAAACCATGATAACATAGCAAGGTGCTTACACCTAATTCTACAGGTACCAGTGCAGACAGGTGTGTTTTTCTTATGATCACCATATTTTGTAGAGTCATATCATTGCTGTTAAAGACATGACTCTAGTCCTAGCTGGTGTGGCTCAGTGGACTGAGCGCTGGCCTGCAAACCAAAAGGTCACTGGTTCAATTCCCTGTCAGGGCACATGGTTGGGTTGTGGCCCAGGTCTCCGGTAGGGGGTGTGCAAAAGGCAACCCCGCACTGATGTTTTTCTCCCTTCCTTTCCCTCTGTCTAAAAAGAAATAAATAAAATCTTAAAAAAAAAAAGAAAGATATGACTCTACAAAATTGCAACAAAAGGAACAATCTGAGCAAAATCAAGTATAAACTACCCCTGGTTTTAGTTGTATCTGGAAAAATGCCACTTATTTATTGAAACTGTATAAAATAATTAATTCAAAATTGAATTTGTTGGGGTGATGTGGTTAATTAAATCATATGTAGGTTTCAAGTATACAGTTCTGATTTTTAAGCATAAATTTTATTGTGTTCTAGTGCTAATACACAACAATTTCACACACACACAGATGGTGATCCCTTGTTAACATAACCTGCCATGATCATTGTAAGGTGGCTAGCAATATTGCTTTCCAAATGATGGCAGTCAAAACCTGCTTAGACATTCTAAGGTGTCTCTTAGGTAGTGATTAGACCTACTTGATGCTTTTGTTCTAGAAGGACACCTAATCCTGGCAATTCATAGAGAATCTAGGCAACACTTATACAAAAGCAGAGTAGTCAGGAAATTTCAAATGAGACTGAACATTCTAGAAAGTAGTGTTTTATATTCCACCTTGTCAGTGTTATCATTTTGGGGGTAGAATACTCTGTATCAGTACTTCTTAGATGAAATATCAAGCCAGATTACATATGGTATTTGTTCAAATATTGTGTTGAATCATTCTCTGGACATACAGGTTTCAAAACCATTGTAAGATTTTTCCAGTCCATTGAGAACACTTTTGCATTGACCACAACTCTAGCAAGGAATTTAAAATCACCACACTGGTCCAGTGTTCTCCTCTATCCTTCAAACAAGAAAACTGTTTTATTGAAACATCCTGCTTAGGCAATTAAAGAAGAAGAAAAGAAAAAGGAGGAAGATGAAGGGGAGGAGGCAGAGGAAAAGGAGGAAGAATTGTGGTCATCAAAGTAGAAAGAGAAAAAGAAGAAATAATATAGATATGCATCTATATGTAGACACACTTATGTATATATCTTGTTAGCATTTCCAAAATTATTTCTGAAAAAAACACTGATAATTGAAAGGTTACTGCACCCCCTCTAAAGGCGTATGAACAAATAGTTTAGGAAATGCAGTATACTCCATGCCAGGCTCCACGCCAGGCTCCATGCCAGGTATGTAATCCTGAATCTGAACACTCCCACATTCAATCTACAATCATATTTTCTTTTCTCCCTGTTAATCAGTTTAATGCACATCTGTCTGCTGCACTCAATCATGCCACTGAATGGAGTCAGGGACCATATTTGATTCCTCTTGCTCACACAACAACCCATGGAATTATGTTAAATATTCAGCAAGTAATTATTAAATATATGCTACATTTAAAGTGATTCTGAAAATGTTAAATTCAGCATCTTCTACTTTTCTAAGAACATAAGAACCCTGTGCCAACTGTCTTCTCTCATCACAAGTCCCGTGTGACTAACAGAGTCCTCCTGACAACGGTCAGAGGAAACTCACAGTGCCTCTGGGACCAACACGTATGATGAAGGAAGCGCCTAATTTATGCAGACTGCTCTTTTAAAAATACATATTTTTAATATTTTAACTAAATTAAGTTGCTTAACAGACAACTCATTAGTGACAGTATGCATTATTTAAATTGAGTAGTTGAGGGACAGAGTAGGCATGATTTTAAAATCTCATGCATAGGCAATAACAAGAAGGTGGCGGTGCGACATGCTAAATTCCCATAGCAAATGTTAGAAAATATCGCGGTTGAAAGAGACTGCAAATCTCTAAACATAAATACAGAGATGCTCTCAGATTGTACTATCTTTTCCTCCACTTTCTTACTTATGTTTATATAATAGAACCTATTTACCTTGACTTGCTAAGGATGAATAGCCGAGGGACGTAAAGTAATAAGAAGCTTCAAGGATTTCGAGCACTTTCTGCTTTGTGTTGCTATTTCTTTCTTTCGCTAACTTTGCCATTCTAAGCAAACTAAAGCTCTCAATGATTATATAGAGCAATAATTTCCTTCTCTGAGAACTAACCCACATGCTTTGTCTTGATATTTTATTTTTGCATTTTTGCAATGCCTTTACTTCAAGGAGCTCAGGTATTGTACCAAACATGTCACGGAGTCTAATGACATTCCTTTGGGATATGCAGTGGTCACGTGGAGGTAGTGGTGGAAGTGCGCCTATATGTGTAGATCAAGCTTCTCAGAGATTTTCTCTTTACAATCTCTGGATATTTATTTTGTATCTTTTTGTCTCTCTGGATCTATCTCAATCTTTATTGCTATCAATCTATTTCAAATCTAAGGAGAGAATGTAGGTTCTAAAAAATTACTCCATTCCTAAATAGCCTCCTTAAACTCTTAATCTTGCTAATGTTTCATCCTTGATTCTTACTGCAATTAAGATTTCCACCCTATGATTCCCACTGTAATTTCAGCTGGATTTACCTGGCCAAATAATTGATTCAACACAAAAGACTTGGCCTTAGCCTCTTCAATTAATTACTACTACCCAGTGATCCTGTGTAACCAAGTTCCTTGTGGAGGTGCCCGTCTTATTAAGTTGCCAGCAAAAGTCCATATGCTGGTGCGAATTGGACTTTGTCCATGTTTCATGTCCCTTTCCACATTGATTTATTTATATTATGCTTGAGGAGAGCAAGATCCTGGAAGTCTACAAAGCCTCTCGAATATGTGCTGTTCCTTTAAACATACATTTTTATTAATCATATTAAGAGCCAAATTGGCATATTACAAATTTGACTTATTAGTTTTTTTCTTATATAGTCTGCTTGTACAAGGATTCCATTCTCTTGTCCTCTTCCTCAACAGTATCTCACTAATTCCCATAGCTTTGTAAAGTAAATCTCCTCGTGTCTGTTACATTACCTTTGAGAAATCTGTTTCTAAGGTCAATTTATAGTCTGCTTGTAAGGTAAAATTAACCAATATTGTGTGTGTGTTGAAACACTGCCTGTTAAAAAATAATAGGGTCTTACACAAAATCCTCAAAATTAAGCAGGTCTAGACACTTAAATATTTAAAGTTTAAATACTGGGTTGGCCAAAATGTCCATTCAGGTTTTTCAATAAAATAAAGGACACATTGTCACTTTCACCAATTACTTCATTGATATGGATATTTTCAGTATGTCAGCTATCTCCTGTGATGGGCTTCTAGTGGGTAGAGGACAGGGGTGCTGCTAAATATCTTCCAATGCATAAGACAGCCCCACAGCAAAAAATCATTTGGCTAAAATGCCAATAGTGCCAAAAAAACTTTGCAAACCACTTTTGACACATTTGAACAGTCACAGCACCCTCTCCATACACTGCACAAATCTTTTTTCACGTTTCAGTTGCATTTTTACCTTTCTTGAAATAATAAAGCATTATATACTGAAAATGTTACATATCTCCTTCCATCTTCAATATTAAAATGGCTTTACAAAAATTCACCAGTTTTGATAAGTTTTTTTAATGTACACTGATATGGCAGCTGTCACAATACAATCTAACAAAATTGTTTTGAATGAAGTTAATGGCAACTAAGCACTCCTGGAGCCATCATACAGAAAAAAAAAACCTAAACAAAAATTTTGGCTAACCCAATATTTTTCTTGACTAGTAAGCAGGTGATCTTATTCTGTTCGGAAAGAATGATACCAATCATGATGTGTTGTACAGAAATACTTGAAAACCACAGAATAGTGGTCAGCAAACATTACCTGTGAAGGGCCAGACAGTAAAAACCTCTAGGCTTTGTAGGCCAAGTGGCAAAATTGCAGCTTTTATGTGGGCACTTACATAGCACAAAACCAATATTTTTTCCAGCAATTTAATTATAGAAAAATCATTCATAGCTCATTTTTCCTAGACTTAGGTGCCCAGCCAGTTTGCAGATGAAATTGTGATGCTTTTTTTCTTTTTCTTTTCTTTCTTTTCTTTTTTTTTTTTTTTTGCATTGACATTACTAGCTTTCCATGTTTGTATTAATTATTCTGGGGAAAAAAATAGCATTTAGTGATTCTTTTCCTCTTCACAAATATGTTAAACATGCTCTTTCTTCCCCCTCCCCTCCCTCTCTCCCACCCGCTCAGTATACAAGTGCTTTTATATACCTATATAAAATATCTGTGGTTTTTCTGTGTAGAGACTACAAAAAATGTGATATTTTGATTTATAGATAGTCTGTTTTCCTCTAACTTGAGTTACTGGTTTCCAGGCTTCTTAAGTCATAGTTTTGATAGAATAAATAGAGAAATCATTGCTAAGGGAAATGCTATTTCAATAATTGACATTATTAGTAAAAACTTAGAAAATTTCACAATAATATATTTTATTTTTCAAAATGTATTTTATATATCATCTACTAAAAAATAATTAGACCTCAATACTGAAATGGTCATCTGCATTTGTTTTGCCCAGATATTTTTGGTATTTTGAAACATATCTAATCCCTCATCTTTAAAGGGTAACATTTTTGTGGGATTGAGTTTTGCTATACTTTTCATTTACTTAAGCCACATGAAAGATTTAGAATAGATTTATTCCATGACAAATTCAAAAACACTCAAACTTGTCAACTGAATGATCACAGTTTTAACATGCTTTATTCCATGTAGTTGTCTTAATTAAATTTGAAATTAAACGTTAAATGGAAAGATAATCTTTTAAAGTATTCATTTTATTTTTTTCTTATTTTTTGTTGTTGTTCAAATACAGTTGTCTCCATTTTTCCTCCACCACTCCCCCTCAACCCACCTTTCCCCACCTCCCACCCTCGATTCTACCCTCCTTTGGCTTTGTCCATGAGTCCTTTATATATGTTCCTTGACAAGCCTTCCCCTATCTTCCCCCATTACTCTTCTCTCCCCTCCCCTCTGGTCGCTGTCAGTTTGTTTTTTATTTCAATGTCTCTGCTTATATTTTGCTTGTTTGTTTGTTTTGTTGATTGGGTTCCAGTTATAGGTGAGATCATATGGTATTTGTCTTTTACCACCTGGTTTATTTCACTTAGCATGATGCTCTCCAGTTCCATCCATGCTGTTATGAAGGGCAGGAGCTCCTTCCTTCTTTCTGCTGTGTAGTACTCCATTGTGTAATTGTGCCATGGTTTTCATTCACTTTATTTTTAATGACATTGTTGAGAGCTAGGGACGAGGGCTAGGCAATTATAAGCATTGCTAAGCAGAAAACCTCTTGAAGGTCACTAGAATGGATAAGGAAGAGAAACAAATCATCATCCGAAATAAGCTTATCAACAGGAGACAGACAGATAGTTCCTCCTGACCCCAGAGCAAAAGTTCCTCCTGACCCCAGAGCTATGCAGAGATAACCGCAACTCCCACTTCTGTAGCTTGCTTGCTTGCTTCGCGCTCATATAAAAGAGCTAACCTGTAAGCGTTCCGCGCTTTGCAGCCTTCACGGGCACCCTGGGAGTTCGCCCCTGCGCAGATAAAAATAAAGTACCATCTAAGTGCACTCCATATGTCTCCATTTGATTTTCTGCTCGCGTTCGGGATACAACAGCATCATACAATTAATTGCTTAGGTACCACTATGAACAATTAGGCTTTCTAAACAACAAGTGTCGGGGGGCTTTAACGCAGCCCCCCCCCCCCCCCCCCCCGCCGCCCCGGTCCGCCAGGGATGAAGAAAAAGACTACCAAGACATGATCTGCTTGGGGAGGAGTGGTGGCCAATCTCTCAAAGGAGAAGGGCCTTGATCCTTTCCCTCCAGGGGCTTTTATTAGGTTCATTCGCATAGGAATGCAGATAAAGCTCATCAATCATTGTCAGCCAGTAAGGGTTAAACAATACAGGATTTACAGAGAACTTGAGGGCTTAGTCTGAGCTACAGCCAATCAGCTAGAGGGCCATAAAACTTTAGGCCCCAGACTCATCTCAGGTCTGGACCCTTATCTTTTAAGCTGAGGGTACAGATTAAGTAGGTTTCACAGGAATGTACCTATTTTCCTTAGGCCTGATTCCCCAGGGAATCCGCCCCTCCCAGCACAGGACTGCACTGCCCTCTGTTATTGCTTCAGGCTTAAGTCAGGCAAGGGAAGTAAAGCAGCCAAGAGATTAGGAGACTTCCTGCAGACAGAATGAGGACTGCTATTTCAAAGCCAAGGGGCGAGGGTTCATCACCCCCTTTTGCCACAGCCCTCTGAGTCCTTCCCTGCAAGCTTCTCCCTGGTGACCACAGCCTGTCTTAGGTTGATCCTCCCTTGAGGATTCTTACCCGTCCTTGGCTAACTGGCCAAGCTCAGGGCCAAGCAGGGTGAAGTGGGCAGAGGTGGCACACCTGCCAGGGAGATAAGCTTTGTCTCCTTGGTGGCTTATGGTCCCAACTCTGACTCAGCCTTAACCATGGGGGTTACAGCCTCTGAAACCAGGCAGGGCGGTTCCCAACAAACAAGTTTTTTTTTCCTTAAGTATTTTCAAATTACTTGTATAAACTTCTTGAAGGTGTGAGTTAAAAACTGCTTAACTGAAATCATAATTCAAAAAATTAACTTTGTCCTGGTCACGCAGATGCTGACCACAGGAAGGAAAGTGTTTATGACTTTCCTGAGAATGTAAAGACTCTTTATTTTTAATAATAGTGTGTGTCCTTTCTACCTTTTAAAACATTTCTTACAGAATGCTTAGACCAATGTGTGACATATGGACAGAGGTTAATAAATGGCCACAGGACAATTGCAAACAGAAATCACAAGTTAATACCCCACATATGATTGGTGATAAGAAGTGCTAATATTTACCTAGTTATCAAAACATAAATAAAATATTTTTTAATCAAGTCCCACTTTTAAATACTGCTTTCATGGAGTTTTAGTGTAAATACGTTAAACACCTCTAATCTTTACAATTCCTAACATCATCTATGTTTAATAGACTACAGGTCTTTCCAAAACTGCGTATGCATTCATTCTTGCCCCATGACTGGCTTGCTGGAAAACATAAAATGTCATACTCTCCAGCCTTCTTTATCTTTCTTGGCATGTTAGTGGGTTCATTCTCACAATTTCTAAACATCAGCTTCTTGTTGGTTTCTGCACCTTCAGTCCTGCTAGGGTTTGTAAAGAAGAGTGTGTATCACACATGATTAATAAATTATTTATTGTGGAGACAGGGAAGTAAAATGAATGAATGATGAAAAATTAAACTTCAAAGTAAAATAGAAAACAGTGCAGAAAAGAGGAGGAAATATTTGGCAGAAATATAAATGAGATATTGCTATAGAAAATACTATATCCTTTTTTTTATTATTACTTATTTGGGAAATTCAGTATCTTTTTAGGAGAGTAGGAAGAGAAGGTAATAAAGATATATGAGGTCTCCAGCCAGGTAATATGACAAATAGAGACATTTATTGAAGAAGATACAGGAAATATTGTACATAGGAGCATGACAACTCAGTCCCCTTCAAAGTAGGCATCTTGGAACCTCACACAGTTCTCCCAATCAATTGCCATCAGCTGCCCTGTCGTATTTTCCTGAACCTCATGGATAGTCTGAAATCTCTTCCCTTTCAAAGGCGATTTTAGTTTTGGTAAAAGCCAGAAGTTGCAGGGCACCAAATCTGGGTTGTAGTGGGGATGAGTCACCTGGGTGATTTGATGTTTTGAAAAAATTCTTTGTGAGATGTGATGCATGAGTGGGCACGTTGTTATGATGAAGCTGCCAATCACCCGTTGCCTATAGCTGTGGCCTTCTGAATCATCTGAATTGTTTCTGCAGAAGAATATTCAAGCTTAATGCAAAATTTGATGCAGATTTGTTCTACTCACTCGTTTTGAATGCAACAGCCACATGGTACACATGCTCACTCAGTAGTGTCTACTGCTCCCACTGACTAGTACACTGAAGTCATCATTGTCCACGCATGCACATTCCAGTCCACTCTCCTTGGCTGCTAGATTACATCGATGTTGTGTGAACTGTTTTCATTATATTAACAACGGCTGGACTTTTTCCGGGCAGACCTCATATACCAACCTTGCATTTCATTGACAAATCGTATTTTGTCATGCTGTATAACTTTTACACATTGCTGAATTTGGTTTCATATTGCCTTGTTAAAATTTTCTAAATCTATAATCATAATATTAATCTTTTTTTGTTATTGTTATATTCTTTGGTTTTTCCTTGTGTTTCTTTGTCTGACATGGCTGGACTTTTTTCTGGAAAGACCTCATAGATTGTTCTCTTAGGAGCCAGCCAGAAAAAGCTGTCCTGTACACTACGAATTTCTTAGCCTAAGTTCTAGGACTTCTTACTCAGCTCACACCCAAACCTCACTCGCAAGCTGACCTCCTGCACAGCTGGGCTCATGAAATTATACATTTTATAGCAGGGACATATCTAAGGCCTCTTGGATATTTATTTGGTTTCCCAGTTACCATTGTCACTTTGATATCTGAGAGGCCTTTTAAATTTTGCCCCTTAATTATTCAATTCTTGCTACCCTGCCCAGTCTGAAAATTTAACTCCTTTCTTGTTTGGCCACATCCCAGTTGCTAGTAATTCCATTTTCCATTTGTTAGATCAAAAACATCAGGTATATATTTGACATTAATACCTATTTGATAAGCAAATCTCATATTTGGTCTTTCTAACATTTATCCTGAATGCCAATACTCAGTATTTCCATCACTACTACCTGCGGCAGTGACATTCTTATGGGCCAAACTGTGTCCCCTGCAAATGTATATGTTCAAGCCCTGACTCTCAGTACCTCACAACCCGACTGTGTTTGGAAATGGAGCCTTTGAAGGTGAGAAAAGTTAAAATGAAACCGTTTGACTGAGCCCAAATTTGTTCTGACTGGCTTTTGTAAAAGAAGAGGAGATTAGGGCACACAGAGACACCAGGAATGTGAGCATGCAGGTCAGCCCTCATGAGGACATAGCTAGGAGGTGTCCATCTGAAAGCCAAGGAGAAAGGCTCCAGAAAAATCCAAACCTGCCAACACCTTGATCTTGGACTTCTAGTTTGGAACTGTGAGAAAATACATTTTCACTGTTTAAGCCACACAGTCTATGGCATGTTTGTACGGCAGACCTAAAAAACTCATACAAACACCATTATCTCTCAGCCATAGTGGTGCGATATTGTGTGATGCTTCTGGTTCTACCCAGACTCTCTACAGCCATACACCATACAATATCTGATACTATTAATTCAAAAAACTTTATCACATGAGTTTTCTGTTCAGGGAAATCCAATTATTTTCTATCTAACTTAGAATAAAACTCACAGTCTATTCCTCTGAACTGCTGGGCTGTGTGATCTTTCACAAAACTACTTCTCTGACCTCAGCTGTTTCCACAACCACCACACTCTTCTCTCGGTTCTCTCCACACTGGATCACGAGCTGTGTCTTTTAACACATCTCCCATGCTCCTACCTCAGGGACTTTGCACATGTGTTTCTATCTGCTCTTAATGATTTCCCCACACCCTTCCATACGCTGCACCTTAAACATCTTTCATATTTCTGTTCTAATATAAACTTATCAGAGAGGCCTTTCTTGAAAACTAGCTTTGAAATAATAACTCCCTTTCTACACCTTCATATTTTATATCCCCTTTACCTGCTTCATTTCCTGCATAGTGTGTTATGTGTGTATGTATATATGTGCCATATATATATATTTACATGTTTAAATGTTTCTAGACTCTTTTCCATCACCAAAATATAGTTGCATAAGAGCAGAAATCCTATTTATTCCACTCACTGAATTCCTAATGTTTAGAATAGTTTATTCTACACATTTGGTAATAAATATTATTAAATACATGAATTATCCAAAGAATTTCTTAAAAATAGGTATCAGCATAGATTACCTTGTGAATCAATTACTCATCCTAGTCCTCAGAAATATTAATATTTTTTTCCCTCACTTTTGAAGTCCTATTAGGTAGCTTTTCCCCTCCTATTTCTGATCTACTTATTCTAGACTCGAGTTTCTTATTTTCTCCTAGCCTTTCTCTCTTTCTCTCTTTCTCTTTTTCTGTCTCTCTTTCTCTCTCTCTTTCCCTCCCTCCCTCCCTTCCTTCCTACCTTCCTTCTGTCTCCATTTAGAATCTGTTCTTGGTATGACTTGTCTCCTTGGTTATAATTATTTATAATTGTCAAATGTAATTTTAATTCCTATTCATTTAATCATCAAAATTTATTTTATGACAATGTTCAATATCTAAATAGTTTTCTGTGTCTCTCATTGTTTATGATGATGACAGTATTGTTACCTGCTTGTCTTTGTTTTCTGCAAAAAAGTTTTTGACTAGAAAGAAAATTATAGACTGGAGATAGCTAACTAAAATAGGTACCCTTTTTCTCTCCTCATCCAGTATAACCTATCTTTCAAACATTTCAATTTCCTCATGCTGTTTCTTGAAGTAAGATTGATTCTAACATCCACCACTTTTGGCACATATTTCCTCACTCATATTTAGCATCCTTAGAACAACATATAAAAGTGTAGCTCGTATAAAAGCTGTGCCTAGTCCCTAAGAAGAAATGAGAGAGATGATTATTTAGTTTATGGATAACAACTGTGGAATATTTGGTATAAATAAGTATACTGTGCGAAGTAGTTTTGACCTCAGGCTGACACTTATTTCCTATTTACATTCCAGTATCTCCTGAAATGGAGATTTTATTACAAAACAAAAGTGTAACTTGGGAATGTACTTTTGCTGAAAATACAACTTTTAGACTATCAAAAGGAGCAAATATTTTGCTGGTATTACTCTATTTTGATCTTATGCTTTCATAATAAGAAATATAAATTATTTTATATAATTTATTTGGTTTGGCTTTTCAAAATATGTTAATCATATTTTGATTGTAGCTGCATTATATCACTGAGTTTTACACCTGAAGGACAAAAATTAAATAATAATAAAAATATAATTAGAAAACAAAGTAAAATAATGAGAAAATAGATTATACAAACAGCATGTTGAAAACGTCATATAAAAGTGAAAACTGAAATTCCAGATTGAAATTCAGAAACATCAAACACCGTATAACAAACTGGGGTCCACGATTATGACAACTGTAGCCACCAAAATATTCACAGTCTTCCAAAAAAAATGACTCCTAACGTACTACAGGACTTGGCCAGCTTTACACGCCGAGTTAGTTTTCCATTGAGGGTGTAACGAATTATGACAAACTCAATGAATTAAAACAATTTGTTTACTTACAGTTCTGAAGGTCAGAAGTCTAAAATCACAGTGTCAGTAGGGCTTCATTCTTTTTAGAGCCTTCAGGGAAGAATCTTTTCCTAGTTTTATCCAGCAATTGGAGGTTCAGCAATTCTGGGGCTCATGGCTCCTTCCTAGAATCACTCCAACCTCCTGAGTCCTCTCTCTAACCCTGAATGACCCTCCTGGCTCTTTCTTATAAGGATGCTTTGGATTACATTGGCCCCACCTGGATAATCTAGGAAAATCTCCTTTATCTCAAATCCTTACCCTAATCACACCTGTAAATTTCCTTTACTAAGGTAAGGTAATTGCCCATTCACAAGCTCCGGGAAGTGGGATGTAGCTATCTGTGAAAGGAGTATATTCAGCCTACCACATATATTAAAAAAATTGAATATACAGGCACACATATGAGTACATGTAATTGCTTATTTATATGTGTCAAATTGCTTAAATAAAGGATTAGTTATATTCATTTGATTCAGTTGCATTATATAGTACTAATAGATAAGTATGTCAAATATAGATAATCTTTTTGAGAGTTTATATTCTGCACTGTTCTCAGAATCAACTAGTCTGCAACTGATTTGTTTTCCTCCTTTTGCCTGTGACAACCATACTGACAATCTCCTTATTTGTGCCGGGAGAATTTTCAGATGGCATGCTAGGCACATTGGGCAGTCGGACGTATTAGTCACTGTTTAATACTGACTTCATTTTATTGTATCAAAACTCACTATACATCTCAGCCTCTAGATTCCAGCACATCACCATGTTAAAGCTTATTCAACAATCTTGTCATTTCAATTTTTCTCACTTTGTCATTTGTTTGTTATTTTTTGTTATTCTATACCACATCACATACCAATGGGTAATACTGCAGAAAAACATGAAAACTGTATAAAAATGTGTGTCATAAAATCACTCTAAAATAGCAGTAATCTGGGAATATTTCAAAATAATTTGTCTGATAAACTTTTAGTCTCTCATATGAAATTTCTACTACTCTTTATGTTGAATGAAGAGGAACACCCTAAACCCCAATACTAACATTTGTTTCCTTCCAGTCCATCCTATGTTTATTTAAAGATTTCACCACTTGGCAAACTAAAGCCAGGCCAATTCTGTCCATGACCATTTGTTTAAATATTGACCATGGCTGCTTTTGCACTATAGGGTCAAAGTTAAGTAGTTCCAGTAGACACCTTCTACCTATAGAGCTGAAAATACTTACTATTTGATACTTTACAAAAAAGTTTGCTAACCCTTGTTTGAAAGGATCGAAAGCCGTTGGTGAATGGGCAATGATGTTTTTAAAGGACTTCACTCTATTCATTATACACATACACACAGTGCATATATATTTATATTTCATATCAATTCATAATTTAGTGTACAATCTAGTACTTTATTTTACTACTTGAAAACAAGCAGTAAAAACAATTTAATGTAGTTTAATATATTTAGTCCAAGTTATCAAACAAGTAGGTGGCAAATTTTTACCTATTCCTGTGTTTCACTGTGTTCTGTATCATTTCATCTCTCAAGATCTGCCCTTATTCTCTAGGATTTGATTTGAAACCTGAAAATATTTTTTGGCACCTCTGTCTGTTTTATCCTCCAAATCAGTCAATCTTGTTGATTCATCCAGTCATGTGTATTGTACGTCTGTGTGTGTTTGGAGATATAGATATATATTTGTTACTCTGTGTTTCCACTGCTACCGATCAATTTCAAACCAACATTCTCTTTCAAATGTACAATTACTCATCCATTCTGTGCTCCCATTCCCTGATTGTTGCCACAGAAATCTAATATAAACTTTGTAAAGTCTAAAAGCAATGTTTTCTCTTTCTTTGCTAAAATTCTTCACTGGTTCTCATTGTTTTCAGGAATAAATACAAAATGATTAGCATGGCCTAAAAGCCCCTGAATCTGAAAACTCTCTATTTGTCTCCTCACTTTTACTCTCTAAGTGTTCACCGTGGTCCAGGTACAATGTTCATCAATTATTTCCCAAAGATCTAATCTCTTTCCACTCCTTTGAACCTGACTTCCCCTGGAGCTTCAGATTTTAGCTTAAATTTCAATGAAGGAAAGGTACTTTCTTTTATTGTCCGAAACACATCAAATCACTCCATTGATTTTTTTCCTTCACAGTACTTAAGATAATTTATAATGTTATTTATGTGGGTTTTTAAAAATTTAATGTCAATATTCCATTGTAGTTACCCCCTAGTGAACTATCACCTTACTTAACAAGGAAAGAAACCAAGTCTGGTCTACTTTCTCTCTCAGTCCATGAGAAGACCTAGCATAAGTCACAACGGCTGGCTCACATTCAACAAATAATTATAGAAAATTCCTTTGATTTGTTATAGCTATCTAGTATTCTTCTGGTTTTGCTACTGCATGCTTGACATTTGGGAAATCACCTTTTATTATTTAAAAGTCATCCTTTCTATTTTGGGAATTTCTTCTCTTCTTAGCTTTTAGCATGGCCTTCTTATCCCAGGTAAACTAGTGGCTGCCTTGGAAACCCTTACCCTATTAGGCTGCCTGTATCTATGTTTTTCAGGTGACCCAACACTAACTAGTTTGAAATAAATCTGCTCTTATAGAGATATACCATGGACTAAGATATATATTGCCATTCTTCGCTTCTTGAAGAAACTAAAACCATGCCTAATAGCACAACTGGATTATTTTTCAATGGAAGTGTTTGAAAGAAAACCAAAAACAGGTAGTTTACCAGAAGCAAGAACAAAAGACAGACCAGGCACTCATTTTGATTCACCCATTGAGTAGACATAGTGTACATTTGCCACTCAGTTGCAAATGAGAAGAAATATGAGGAAGGAGGACAAGTTATTACAGTGGGCCTGTTAACTTTGGTTTAATCACCCAAACCATTGCAAAAAAAAATGGTTACTCTAATACCTGTAGACATGGGCAACACATGTTTGATAATTGCAACACCCAAAGTAATGGTCCTTGGTTAAGAAATATGTACCCTAAGGAATAAATAATAATCTTCATATATTGCATATAATCTCACAGAATTTTATGATGTATATTTATTTGTTTTATGCCAGATAGCAATCTGGACGAAGGGCAAGGATTTTTGTCTGGTTTGTGTGCCATTATGCCCAAGTCTAGTGCAACAGCAAACGCTCCATAGTGGACGCTCAGTAACTTTTTGTTGAATTATTAAATTAATGCTAATTTTGTCACATTTAATATTTTATCTGTTTCATAGGAAGCATCTTTTTTAGCTAGAAGAGAAATTAAACCTCACAAAGTCAACAAACAAATAAGCCCCTTTTCACAATTTTGTCACATTTTTTCCTGTGTAAATTAATTATAATTTTAAGGAAACTTGAAACATCATAAGTGTGATTTGTGAGTCTGTGACACTTAATGTAAGATTTCTTAGCTTCTACAAAGTAATAGATGCCTGAAATCTATCAGCAAGAATTAAAGATTACATAATCTAAGGAGAGTCAAACTTTTCTAGAAACGAACTTTGAGGAATTTTTGACTCCCCCTTTTCCACTGAGCTCTTCCTCCAGATCTGGGTGGAGTGAGGACAAACGTGAGGCATTTTCACCCCTTCATTCTGTTTTGAATGTTTTTCTGAATCCCCATTTCAAGTGAAATTCATACATAAATCCCATAACCAGGCCATGCCTGTTTTGTGCAAATATGATTTGTTCAATAGTTAAAAATGAC
The DNA here is from genome assembly GCF_022682495.2 of Desmodus rotundus. NCBI lineage: Eukaryota > Metazoa > Chordata > Mammalia > Chiroptera > Phyllostomidae > Desmodus > Desmodus rotundus. The sequence continues at coordinate 67,878,991 of NC_071388.1, read as the reverse complement.
TGTTTTGTTTGTATACAACCTAACTCACTCATTTTGAAGTGGAAAAACATGCTTTGCTATTGTCAGAAATTCTCTATTAATGATCCAGAAAGTAATCACATGACACAATTCTTTAAAAAAATGGCCTCTTTTTGCTAAGGTGGAGATAGAAGAGAATTATTACAGTTGACAATGAACAAAGACGATGTATTTGAAAATATTAGAAGGTTAAGATCTCCCAGACCTATGAATAAGACAAGAACACTAAAATGAGTACACAGAACATATACAGCCGAGTTGCTGCCCTAGATGGGGGTGTGGGACTAAACGCCATAGGAACAGTCACACAGGTGTCTGCTCACCAGCCAGATTTGGAAGCCAGAAATTGGGCAGTTGGATCTCCTTATAATAGGGAAGTCTGTCACTAATTCTTTCAGGAACTGTACTACAAGCCAAGTTCACCTATCATACTACGCTTGATTTGGGGAGTATACTCAGATATTTTTCTCTGTTCACATATTTATATTTTTAATACAAACAAATCATTCCATATGTAATGCTGTGTAAAGATTCAAAATTAAGTAATTTTGTTTGGTTTTGTTTTGGGGGGTAGGGGAAGAAAATACTGGCTGGAAATATATGTTGCAAATTTATTTTCCAGAATATCTGTGCCAAAGAGTCTCTATACATCCAATTGTAACATATGAGAATATAGCCTTTACAATACCACAGCAGTTATTTATTTTATTTTTGCCCAACCTAGAAGAAAAATTTTATCCATTGATTTAATTTGATTTCCAGTGTTTCCTATTGCTACTGTAAGAAATTAGCACAAATTTTGTAGCTTAAAACAATGGAAATTTGTTACCTTATAATTCTGAAAGTCAAAAGTTTAAAATGTGCCTCAATATACTTAAATCAGGATGGCAAAAGGCTGCATCCTCTGGAGGCTTCAAGTAGAGAAGGGTCCCTTCTTTGTCTTTTCTGACCTCCAGAGGCTACCCACTTTGCAGGCTTCCTTTATGCTTCCGTAAACAAAGTTCTTCCTATCTCTCTCACATTTCCAACTTTTCTGCCTTCCCCATCCATCTTTTAAAGACTCCTGTGATTATATTGGGCCCATCCACAACACCCAGCATAATCTCTTTAACTCCTTTTAAGTTAGCTAAGTAGCAACTTTGATTCCCCCTTGCCCTTGTGGAGAGGCAAAACAACCTCAACCTTCTCAGTGTCTTTGGCTGGGCCTAAGAATTAAATTGACATAAACAGGGTAAAAAGAAAAAAGCATGTGAATTTATTTAACCGTAAATTTTACATGACATGGGAGCTTTCATAAGGAAGTGAAGACTCAAATAAGTGGCAAAAATGAAGTGCTTATGTAGGAAGTTGAACAAAGAGTGGAAATTGTGAAAAAGTAAAATGTGAGAAGCCTAATGGAAGATAAAATTATTTTAACAAGTTGTGTGTGTACAGATGTTCCTTGGCCTCCGCTCCAAATCTCGAGAGAAAACAATGTTTCTTTCCTCCCGGTATGGGGTCCTGTTTCACACAAGAGTTTTATATCCTTTCAGAAAGAAAAGGGGAAAGTCACAGCACCCTTCTTGAAGCTGCCACTTTATTTTAGCTCAAAATAATCCTCACACAAAAGGGGCGTATTTGAGGGTGGCATATTTCATCACTGTTCAATGGAGAGCACAACACATTCACCGGTGTCAGAGAGTGTCATAAGAACATTTTAGGTGAGGGCCAGTATTTCCTCCTTGGCAATACTAGTAAAACTGAATATTTAGCAAGTCTCTCAATGTACTTCTTTTTCTGTGAATGCTTTTTTCATGGTTTGTGCTATTTTATTAGGGAGTTCATTTTTTTCTTATTTTCTAAGTCTATCTTTATATGTTTATATCTTCTATATGGTAGCACTGTTTGCAAGTTCAGTAAGGATGTATATGCTGTGTCTTTTAACTTGTTTTTAGTCCTGCTACTTGATAAACAATGGTCACATAAAAGCATTATTAACAACTTAAAAAAATCAGATTCACAAAATTTCTTTGCTAAAATATAACAAGTTTCACAGATACTTTTAGAAGTAATACCAAATCACACAGAAACTATGTGGTGTGATAGCTTTGTGTCTTTTGTGATTATGTAAATAAGACATTGTGGGGGTATATTTGAATAACATTTATTTCAGTTTTAAGTTGAGAAATTGAAATGCAAATAAATTATACATTTTCAAAAGTAGGCAGTTTTGAAGTGAATATTTTCATTTTTAGTTAATTTTATTGTAATTTGAAATTGATTTAGTTTCATAAAATTTTTTCTAGGAATTACAAAAACTACCAAATTAATATATATATGCACACACACATTTTCAGTTTAGAATTTGATTTTTAGAAAGTAGTCTTCTGTATAAAGAATAATGATATTAAAAATATGTCTTTAATGAAATTACATCATTTTGCAAGCTTACATGTTAGTATATAACTTTGTCCCAATTGTTTCAAGTGTGACTTTTAAATTATATTTATTAAATTACTTAGGTTCTCTTCAATTAAATTAATCAAGATTACAAAGCTACACTGCAGCTGTCTTCTACATTTTGCATTTCTTGAGTTCATTTTAACTTTGTTAATCTCAGTATTTTCTTCTCTGTGTGGTTTAAAGGAATAATTGTGATTATTCTTTGACTTGAAAATGAAGAGATGGGAGAATTATTTTTAACCCAAAGTACTAAATTTAATTGAGTACTGCAATGTGCTCAAAACACAATCTATGTGATGTTTATTATTTTTGGAATATGAAAATACCAGATGTTTTAGAAAATTTCATTGAATGAGGAGTGAAATGTGATTTTAACCAGATTTGTGTGTATGAGTATATTGCATTTCCATGATAAATTTAAAAGCATGAATGAATCAGTGAATTCATTTAATATTTATTTATTATAGCAATGACATAGCTCATATTCTACTGAAAAAAGCAACGTATACATTTAGAATATACTTTGGAAAAAGATAATAGTGTAATGTACAAAGTTCTATGAGGATTGTTTGATTTGGACATCAAGAAAGTCTAGGCTCTTCTATCAGTCTGGACCTCAATGAAGAAAATAACCAAGGTGAAGTTAGAAGTACAAGAGATTTTGGGGTGATAACACCTGTGAAAATTAAAGAAAAAAGGGAGCTGTTGGAATCAGACAGAGATTCAAACTGTGATGAAGATCTGACCTCCGTGAAAGCAGAGGAGGAAGGAAAGCAAATTGGACTCGAAGAGCTTTAAACTTCAGTGCAGCTCGGAGAAAACCCCAACTATCCTAACGGGTTGCTCCAGTGCAAAGATTGTCCATGAGTAAGTGTTCGATGATGGATAAAGATGGCCAGACACTGGTATGTTTGCTGTGTGCACTGACTGAGTGGAAACTTTTCAGGGAAAGGGTGGTTTCACCTCAAATGCTGCGGTGGATCCCCAAGTGCTGCAGCAGAGGCTGTTGGATAATCACACTCCTCAGAGCAGGTTTCTCTTGAAGAGCATTCTGGGTGAGGCATCTCCATGGCCGCCAGGACTTTATAGAAAATATGGCTCTAAATTTAATCTTTCCACATCAGTAAATATTTTTTGACTGTCTACCCTTTGCCAGATAATAGGAATATTTTCTAAGTGGTTCTTTACTTGGTCTGCAAAAGGTACAAAAGCTCTCATGAAAAGGAAACATGTACTGTCAGTTTTATGGAAGGCCTTGTATCTTACTGTGCGGTTTATAACTTTGAGTGGCTGGATAAAGCATGGGGTGAGAAGTTATAAAGGCAGTTTGGCTCTAGATAATGGAGGATGCATATTATAAGCCAAGAACTTTGGTTTTGACCCTAAAGACAATTGTAATCATTTAAAGAAAAGCATTAGAAAATCAGGTTTAGTTTTAAACATTCCAATGGTTTTCTGAAGAGTTAGGCAGAGGGAGAAGAAGGGTCCTTGTGTTAAAAGGGGGAAGGGGGTCAAATACATGGTGGTGGGTGACGATTTGACTTTGACAGTGGGCACACAGCACAGTATCCAGAGCATGTATCCTAGTAACATACACTTAAAACCTATATGACCCTAATCGCCAGTATCATCCCGATACATGTCATTAAAAAGGTATTATTCTAAAAGCATGGCCTTAATAAAGGATTATTTGAGGAGTGGACAAAAGAGGCAAGGGTTAGAGAAATATACAGGATTTAGCAAATTAATCTATGACACTGCTAATTAAAGGGAAGGTATACAAGGAATGACAGACCTGTTTAAAATCTTTGTCATTGTCAGCACCAGCATCTTCATCATCATCATTAATACCATTTTACTGATGACTGGGCAAGCCGGAAGAAATTAGTCTATTAACGAACTGAGTTTGAATGACAAGCTAAACATTTAGGTGGAGAAGGGTAATCAGGAAATTAAAAATACAGTTGACCTTAAATTAGGTATCTAATAATATATTTGACCAATTTTGTGTATAATAATAATTACATAACACTGTATATCTATTTGTATACTTACAAATAGGTATAATTATCCAAGGAGTTTAGACAAAGAAAGGAATGTTAGAAACAGAATTCTTATGCAAATAGAGAAGCAAGAGGGGGTGGTGATTACGGGAGCAGTGCTTAGCTCCGTCTGAGTCCTCGCGCTGGAACCACGGTGGTGGGCGCTGCGCGTCAACAACTGAAGGGTGAAGAGAGCCAAATACTTAGTTCTTTTCGCTATGTAACAACGAGTCAAAATTAAATAATAATTGTTTGATGTACACCGCTGTATAAAGTTAAATGTAAGTTTTATTATTATTGTTCCTAAGAATCAGAGTTTCTTGAGTAAATAAGTAACCTGAGGAGGAGCAATTAGTGGAGGAGGAAAAAACTGTAGACACACAAGAGAGACGCACGACGAATAAATCGAGCTCCGAAAGAGACAACGTTGAAGGGATCAACATTTACCGTCCAGTTTCGCAAATATAAATAAGCTTTATCTTCACAATGTAAACATTTTCTTTTATCAATGATCATCTCGTATAAAAATCTGGATTTCTGTTCTTGATAAAGAACAATAATTGATTATGTCAAAGCATCTTGGAATTTCACAGTGGGTGTTTATACTATAGTGATCTATGTATAATACCAAACATTCCTTTGAAGAAACTGTGTTCCAGGATCCTCGGGTACAAAAGGCAGATGTGATGGGGAATGCATGCACAATACTTTTATGTAAAGCTACCCACATTAATCTTAGTGAATATTAAACCCAGCTTGTTACGCTAATCTGACTTTTCTGTCAAAATTAGAGGTTGCATATTAAAATGTATTTTCTAAATATACTTTACAGTTCGGCAGTTACAGTTTCTGTGTGAACCTAACGAGCAGCCTGACCACAAGGTCCAGGCTCAGGAATTCAACTGACAAAAAACCAGATGGACAATTCAAGGTCACTGACCAAGAAGATCCATATCAGGACCAGCAAGGACACTGTCTGCAGTGTCCACAGCCCTTCCCCTCATTCCCACTTCTCTCCCTCACTAGCACCTGCACGTCCCCACGGGAAAACTCCCCCTCCGGAATTCCCACCAACTAACTCCCTAGAAGAATCGCTGGCTTGATCAGAGCTGATTAGATGGGTTTTGGGACAATTGTCCCCCATCTTTCAGGTTGCTGGATTCTGAAATAAACCACATTCTTTTCACAACAGCCCTGTCGTATGTGTTTGGCTTTTGTTGTGGCAGGTAGCCAGACCTGTGTTCAGTTACAGGGATAAGAATACAACAACAGATAAATTATTAAAGTATCTTAAAACCTTACATATGTATATTAAATATATATGATAAAGCCCTGCTGTTAAGAAACTGTATTCCAAGTTATGTGAGGATTAAATGTATCAGATCCCTCTATTTTCAAAGGGATTAAAACAATGCTTGACAGTAAGAACTAACACATATTTGTAAATGTATGCTATTGTATTGACAAGTTTACTTACCATAGACTTCAACAATTACACTTACAAGTATTTACCAAGTAAAATGAACACGTAAATGCACGCAAAATCCTGTACACAGATGTTTAAGGCAGGTTCATTCTGATAAAATCCATAAACTAAAATCAACCCAGCAGTTTATCAATAAAAATGAATAAATGAATACGATTATACACATCAAGACAATAGTGTTCAGGAACAAAAAGCAAAGTATTAGCAATATATACATTATGGATGAATATCCAACATGTTTATATACTGAACAATAGAAGTCAGAAAAAAAAAGACTACATCCACTGTGATTTCAAGCATGCGCCATTATAAAAAATGCAAATCCATTCTATAATGTAAGAAAGACAGTTAAGAGCTTACCTGGGGCAAGGTGAGGGTGTGGCCTAAGGAAATACTTTCGGAAATATTCTATATCATTTATATGCCAGCATTACTGAGATATAATTCACATCTCATAAAATTCACACATTTAAAGTAAAGAATCCACTGCTTTTTAGTGTATTCCAGATATGAGCAGTTACGATCATAGTCAATTTTAGAGGAAGGGGAGTGCAGTTTCGGTAGATGCCAAATTCCTACTGAGTTTGAGTACATACTGAATTTTCTTTACATTTTCTTTAGTAGATAATGAATGAATTTTTCTTTATTTGCCATATACATTTAGGGACCATTGCAAAGGCTTTAAATGCTCATTTAAAAAATGATTTTCAGCAGTTTTTCTGGGGCATGGGTTCTCAAAATTCTTCACACCCTCCTGGCATTTATAGATCCATAACTTGAATACAGAGTGGTTACACAAGTGTATACATTTCTTCAAAATTATGAAAATATATTATGAAATATGGGAGCATTTTATATTACTTTAGTTATGCTTTAACAAAATGTGTTTTAATTTTTTTAATTGTCAAACTAAGAGGGAAAGAATAGAACATTATTAGATTTTAAAATTATGTATTTCTTTTAGAGAGAGAGAAGAAGGAAGATAGAGCGAGAGAAAGAGACTTCAATTTGTTGTTCCACTTACTTATGCATTTATTGGCTGATTCCTGTGTGTACCCTGAGTGGGGATCAAACTTGCGAACTTGGCATATTGGGATGACGCTTTAATCAACAGAGCTATGTGGCTAGGGTGAAAGGTACGTTATTTTAAAAATGTCAAAGTAGCATTCTATTAATAGTTTAAATAGTAGTACAGTTTTATATCGTTTTATTGTGAAATTAAATGGATAAGCTTTAACACATCCTACAATGACAAGAGTGTGTAACGCTATATGGAACATGATATTTTATATCCCAGATTATATGTCAAGAAGTTAATGTTGAACCAGAATTTTGGGAGCTGAATTTTGTACAACTCAAGAGTATTCTTTAAGAAAACAATCCAAAAATATCATATTATAAGCTTTGCAAATATACATATGCTAGTTATCTGCTAGCAATATATAATCATATAAACTCAAATGAAGCTTGAGCTTCATTAACTCCGGGCCCTATCGCCTGGCCAGGAATAATTTCTGTGGTTATATTTTGTCCCAGAACTCCCTTTCTAGTGCCATTTGTTTTCTGAAAACCTTGTCCACTTGGGAGCAGGTAATATTATGATTTCCATGGTGTTCTTGTTAAAGGTATAAACAATAAATATTCTTTTGTGATATCTTTAATTTATGATTATTCCATGTTGCATCTGGTAAATATATACATGAAGAACTTATTTATATGACATATTTGATTTGCCACTATTTAAGTGAATTTATTTGAAGCATGTTATTAGGATATATAGAGTAAATAATTTTCAGTTTTATCATGGTGGTAACAATGTCAGTTTACTTGATTTCTTTTTAACTAATCTAGTGTGTCTTTCTTCTCCAGGGGAAAGGAAACGTTTATTAAAGGTTAAGAATTTTTTAGTGTGATATACTCCCCAAACAGAAAGAGTTTCATGAATGCACAATGAGGAGTTTGAAATATTCTAAAGAGAAAAGTAAGGTCTACAGTTAATGTTGCAGGGGAGTAGGGAAAGGAAAACTGATGGAAGGACACCTTCTTCAAGGTTAATGATGCAAAAACCAGATGCTGTTAAGCAAACACCATTCATGCATTGCCTGAGACATCAAATAAATAGACCTGAGACATGAAATAAAATAAAATCCTATTTATCAATATATTGCTAGTTATCTGCCAGGCTCTCTGTTAGTTGTGGTTTGCCTGCAGTAAAATCCTATAAGGCAAAGGGTGAATCTTTCCCTCTGACAGAAACATTAAGATTTAGTTCTACTCTGAAAGATTCATGTACAGTTTCTTAAAAGGTCTAATGAATGACTTCTACAGAAATATCAATACTGTTACTGTTTTCTTTCTGTTTGAACTTCTCCCTTCTTCATGGAGGACCATAAAATAAAACTTCAATGGTTTCCATTATAAAAATAATAGATTATATTTTTCAAGTGGACCTGCAATTTGAATATTAAATGTGTATACTCTCTGGAGAAAAGTAGTTTAAATAGATAATTTGATTATATTTGCCTTCTCTTTTTTGAATCGAATGCCCCCAGCAGGAAAGATGCATTCCACAGTGTGTGTATGATAAATTATAATATTTGTTAGATATGTCTGTTTCTTTTTTACTTTTATTAAAATTATTTTGTTAGTCACCTGCTGTGTGACCTTAGACAAAGTACTAAATAGTTCCCAGTTCTATTTTTAATAGGATAAAAAATGCTACATATTTGCCAATGTGTTTGAGCAATTTTTTTTTTTGATGGATTACAATGCAGTGCTTAGGGTAAATGGTTTTTATTTCTGTCGAACCATGGAGTTACTATATAAACTCTTGAGTTACTAGACAGCGTGGTAATTAGCACAAGATTTTATGTTAGTTTCCTTGGGTTTGAAATTTAGCTCCAATATGTATTAAATCTGTGATTTTTGTAAAAAGTTAGTTAACCTCCATGAGGAGTATGTTTCCTGTGAAATAGGGTCACACTAACAAGTGTTGTTGTATGGATTAAGTAAATTTAGGTAGGAGAGTTCAGTTCAGTAAAAAGTCAATATGTCTTATTTTTATCATTATACCTTATATTGTATATAAAATATACTTTAGAAAAATATAAATTTTTCTTTGATTTTATATTGATTATAGAGAAGAACAATGAGAGAATGAAAAGGACATTTTTTAGGAATTTTCAATCTCACCTTTCTCACTTAAAAGATTTTTCATGTAACATTCTCCTGCTACAACAAATAAGCTTCCTAAGATACCCCAGAGTATATTTCTAGGCTCCCAAATTTAGCATCTCTTTGGGAGCAAAAATGACTTGAAATATAATCATCCATTGTTTAGGGGGGAGATGCTAAATAGATTTCACTCTCTCCCTATTCTTATCTTTTCTATAAGACATTCTGTAAAACCTCACCTTTTCCTTACAAGTAAATGCTATTAGAAAGGTTCATGATATATTTAAAAATAAGTGATAAAGATTAGAATGTAGTTGTCATTATTAACTTAATAGTGTCTGTCTCTATGATTCCTCAGTGATCACCATAGAAATTTACTGTCTTGAAACCATAAGAAACTGCTTTTTTAGCCTTAGAAATATAATAACTATTCTTAGAATTTTAAATAAAGATGTCACTCAACTCTGTATGTCATATCTGTTCTGAGGCACAGAATTCTTTAGTAACTTATGTCTGGCTCATACTGCTTTTACTTCACATCTTGCATATTTGCTTTAATTGTAAACTCCAGTGCAAAACAAAATTACATCAATATTTAGAGTACTGATGATTAGTGATGGCTATAGCAATTTTATATCAAGAAGTTTTGACATTTCATAGGGACCATTTAAGATCAATGTTAACACATAACTTACCAACAAATAACATGGTAAATCCTTGGCAGAATAATTAGCAATGCTTCCCATTCATCACTGAAAAGACATGTATTTCCTTGCAAGCTGTTTTTGGCGTGAATCTAGTAATATGTTGTCCAGGCTCATTTTTAGTTAATTTCTAGTCAATGACAGGGGAGACTGCTAAAGATAATGTTGTATTTCCTGAATTAGATGAAGAACTAACTTAATTGTCATATTCCAACCTGATTTGAACACATAAGGAAAAAATAATATTGTATGTTAAAGAAAATAAGATATTTGAACCAATCCATCATGTTTCTGAGCACAATTATCAGAAAGCAACCAAGACATCCAAACAGACTGAGATTAAATAAAGTTCCACTAAGAAGGGAAACACATGGATATTTTACAGGAATGATGGTTGAAGATAGTTATGAAACAGAAAAAAAAAGAAGAAATCTTTCTGAAAATAAGGCAAGGTAACTAATTCCATTTCACTAAGAATCCCTGTCTTCACTCAATCCAGTATTTATACAGCATATTTGTACCCTCACACCTTTTATAATACACTTCTAAGGTTCCAAGAACTGGTGCGGTAAAAACAAATGAGATGTATGAAATGCATATGGAAATGAGAAGTCCAAAAGGATAAAGAAATTAAATAATTTTAAAGCTTATTTCATTTTTAAAGCCAGGTAATATTACCTCTCTAGATTCTATTTCTGTCCTTTGCATCTCCTATTAGAAGGCCTAGATTTTTCATAGTAATAAAAATAATTTGCATTAACATGAAAGAAAAAAGTTTTTCATTAAAATGGATTTTTCTCTGACTGTTCTTGTCATATGTGTTCCCTTTAATTCTGCAATGAATGTTTAATTTTAATTTTTATATTCAAGGATTTTTTGGCAATCCAAGAACAATTACATCACTGTTGAAAATATTTGTAATATCAATGTACTATTATTAGACTTAAATACGTGAGTTAATATGTTAAGAAAACAAAATTATCTGTACTTTTCTACTATCATTTTTCAGAAGTAAACAAGAGGGTTATTATTAATTATATCTATTTGAGATAGTTTACTATATATGTTATTCTTAAAAAGTGTTTTCTCTCATACAAAGATACATCCGTATTAATATATAATTTAACAAAAGAAACGATGAATGTTGTAGACTAGTTTGCCAAGTTTTAATAAGTGAGCCAAAATATCACAGCACTTGTCATAAAGTCAGAGCTAAACTTCTGTGCTTCATTTTCCCAAAATTATCTCCAATGTGAAGATAGTACTGAGAAGGCCAAAAGAAATCTGTGCTGAAAATTTAAGGGTTAGTGAATATGAAATAATTATATAATATTTGTACATGAGTCACTTATGTCACATATGATAAATTTTATCACAAAAAGGGTATATATATAAGATGTGATTACATGATTTGTGAACCAGGCATTAGACATATTAAAAAATTATTCAGGTGAATTACTTATTGGGTTGTCTGGTAATTATAACACAGTTTTCTTTTTCTCTTGGATTTAATATAAGTCTTTTTCTAAGCATGTTTGCAATTGATCAGCTTATTTTTATATGCATCCCACACTCTAATTAGCACATTCTAATTTCTAGCTTAAAATACAGCCACAAGTGGCATATGGCTTAAAAGGTTTTATTGTTAACAATGAAGCTATACGCCTCACTCTAAGACAAAAATTAAACCTTTCTTTGCTTTGATTCAGACTCACTCTCTGAATTGTTTTTATTGGATAATTAAATAAATAAACAAGATGAAATGAGTTACATGTTTTTTAATTAGAGATAATTTAGTTTTTAGGAATTTTTCTAAGCATTGGAATGTTTGTCTTATGTCAATCTATTAAATTTGTTAGTGTCCAATTTATTTTCATCTCTGACAATTATGTCAAATATATACTGTAGTGTATATGCTTATAGTAAGTGAATACATTTGTTTAGAAAGTTTTGCTAAAAGTGGCAGCGGTACTTAGTACTTTTTAAAAGTAGTTCCTATGGACCTGTGTCCTTGTACAATATCTTCAGATCTTAACAAAGAACTTATAGCTATTACAAAAAATGCTGCAATGAACCTAGGGGTGCACATATCCTTTCAAATTAGTGTTTTAGGATTCTTTGGATAAATTCCAAAAAGTGGAATCGCTAGGTCACAAGGTAATTTTATTTTTCATTTTTTTGAGGTAACTCCATCCTGCTTCCCCTACTGGCTGCACCAATCTGCATTCCCACCAAAAAGTGTATGCATGATATTAATGTATTATATATGATATTATCGGCTCTCCCATACATTAACGGTTTTGATTTCCATAACCAAGAGAGTCCAGTTGACCTTAAACTGTGAGCTTGGTTGATGATTCAACTGAACTGGTATTGCCAACTTGCTTCATGGCAGGAAATCCACCTTAGAGAAAAGTACTTCTGACACAGGTTTCAAATTACTGTTCAAACACATTCAGTATATCTCAACAAAGAATAACACAGCCTACATGGAAAACAAATACCAGGAATCAACATAGCAGAACTAATACAGGCAAGCACTTCAAATACTGCAATTATCTTCTAAATGATTATGTTGAATATGGTGAAAGAAAATAAAAACTTAAAAATGTCAATAATGAATCAAAAATGATAAAAGTTAATAGACAAAAAGCAAAGAACCAAATAGACCTTTTATAAAATAAGAATAAAATACCTAAAACTAAAAATTTAAAAGGTGGTTTAACAAGAGGTTAGATACAGTTGAAAAATAAAATTTAAACTGGAATTTACATTAGAAGAAATGCAGTGCACAAAGATGAAGGATATTTTTTATTGGAAGTTTCAGAGAATAAGAGAGATAATGGTGAAAGAAGTGTTAGTTGAAATGACAATGGCTGTATTTTTCCATAAATATTAAAACACCAGTTAACTGTCTGAGAAGTCAAATCAATCGCAAAAACAGAACAAAACAAACAAAAAAACCAGTAAGGAGAAATCCACATGTGGTCATTTTAGAACAAAAATTAAAACCTGAGATAAGAAGAAAATCTTAAAAGCAGACAAGGAAAAAAGATAGATTGTCTTAAAAGGAGATACTAGTAGAATGACAGCTGATTTTTAAGATCAACAAAAAAGTGAGTAAAAGAAATTAATACACAAAATATAATTAACTGCCAACTTACAAAATATCTAAGTATGTTACTAACATTAAAAAATATTAAGTCGATGAAATTGATACAACTATGAAGTGAAAATAAAATAAAAGAGAAATGAGTATATTTGGAAGGAGGTTTCCAGTGCCCAATAGTAAGAAGAAAAAGCAAATTGACCCCAGCAGAATGATTAACCAGGCTCCTGGTGACATGATAAGCTGCATGCATGCTTTATTAGACTTACTCTCTTGTGGCTTAAATGTATTTTATGACCTTCCACCTCGTGTTCAGTTTTTCTTTTCCTTTTTAAAAATATTTTACTGTTTATGCTATTATAGTTGTTCAGTTCTTTCCAAGTAATATTCCATTCACTAATTCTTCCTCTCAAATAAATTAGTTGAATTCAAATAAGGAAACTTGCACTAACAGTGTAGTATAACCTAACATTCTGGATTCTTATACTTGTCTTGTTTGATTAAATTTAGGCTAGTAGATCTAAATCACCAGAATTCCTGAGGTCACTGCAAGACCAAGTCTTCTGACTTCAGACTTTAAGAGTCAGAATATGGACTCTCAATACTGCTCGATTGCATTGTTACTCAAAGTGTGGTAAATGTGAATTCAGCCTTAGCAATTACTTGGAGCGTCTCAGAAATATAGAATTCCAGGCACTATCCCAGACTTTCTGAATCAAATTCTGCTTTTTATGAAGATCCCCAGGGTATTCTTCCCACACTACATTTTAGGAGTCCTGCTCTGGGATTCTGCTACTCTGGAATCTCATGGCAGGCATCCAACCCAGCTCTACGTGGGGAGACACCCTAGGTTATTACTTATTAAGTCTCAAATGCATGGAACTGGTTCATTGAGATATCTCAACGCTCTATCATACGTGTAGACTTTCATAATGCATTTTTCATATTTTCCCACTACACTCGAACCAGATGGTAGTATCAGATTAAAGCTAAACATGCTGTCACTCAGCCAGTACCCACCAGGAAATAGAATGCCTATCACCCACATTGTCATATTTAGAAAATAAAAATGCAAGGTTCCCAGTTGAATTTGAATTTCAGATGAACAACTATGTTTATTATAAGTATATCCCAAATACTGCATTGGACATATTTATAGTATACAAATTTTAATATTTATCTAAAACTCATATTAACTAGGCTTCCTATATTTATCTGACAAGCCTATTACTATCATCTTTCTCCAGGCCTTTCTAATTTTTGCAAATAGTGTTCTTGGATCCTCCTTCACTGAATTCTTTGTAGAAAAACCCACAGGAGAGAAGATAATAATATACTTTGTGTGATATTATTATTATTCAAAAACAACCACACTGTTTGCTTTCACTCATTTTTTTCTTAGGGGTCTGGCTGGTAATAGTGCTATTTCTGTCAGAACTCAATAAGTCTATAAGAGAGTGACTAAGACAAAAAAGTCAACTGCTAGTGGCTTTTTTGTAAAAAGGGCTAAGGGCCTTTGCCCTTAAGCATTGTGGTTTAATTGCTATTACTGGGAAAAACATATACATATCCCACTGGGCATGCAATTCTACAAAACAACAGCTTCCCATTGTGAAGAATTTATTATTTTAGAAAAATATCCCCAGTCCTTGTTTCAGACAGACAACAGCTAATTCATTTTTTGTGTAAGATTTTTCCTAAACTCATAATCAAAGATAGTTCTACTCGATAAGTTGGCAAGTAAATAGTATTCTGTTCTTTGATTTTCAGAATGTCTCTAAAGCTTGCTAAAACCTTCTCCTTAATTTTTCACATGATTTCCATTAGTCTACATTGCTTTAGCCATAAGCCAGAGCTCTCATTCAGGAAAAGTCAGCCTGAGTCTAAATGTCTGTGAAGTTCTTTCTTTCTAACCTCTGCAGCCCCAGTTTCTGCTACTCTAATATATCACATCCAATAGCTCCAAGAATCATCTCCCGAAGGTGCCATTTTGCTAATGTCACTCTTCTTCTCAAACTCTAAAGTACATCAGGCCAGACTTAGAGGCAAAGGAGTATAACTTTGAACTATAGTAATTTTTGTAAATTGTGTCTCCTCTATTAAAATGTCTTGTTGGTTTGAAATGTGGAAATTCCTTTTGATCAATTATTGGTCACTGAAGGCCATTAGTCAGGCATAAGTCTCTTCCAGTGAGAATCCATAATCAGTTTCTTAAAGTATAGTACAGGTATATACCAGAGGTCTCTTCACAAGGGAGGAGTGAATTACCTCTTTCAAATTGGATTTCAACAGATACCTATAAGATACCCTCATGATGCAAGCATTTATTGTTCTGCAACTCTCACAAAGAGTAAATTATGATCCTGTCACTAAAAATAAAGTTGTTTTTCATATACCTAAAAAAACCATCATCAAGGAATATTCCCTGAAGACTATGAACAGATTTCTATTTGATGCATGTAGTCAATATATTTAATGAAGATTTCTTTATAATAACATTGAGTTAGAAAAATATTTCTTTGAATATGGCTACTGTCTACGGCCATACCACCCTGAACACACCCGATCTCACCTGAATATGGCTACTGCTGGCTATAGTCACACAGTGCACCAGACAGTTTATAGATAAAGCATGCAGAAACTGTTCACTACGGAGAACCCTGGTAGACTTAAGGTGTTTTATGTAAGTGGGTTTGCAGGCAATAAAAGCTGACTTAAGCCACAATTTGTTTTTAAGTGTTAAGTGGATTAAGTATGGTGGTTGCTTTAAAATACATTAGGTATATTCCTGCTTTATAACATGTAATACACTGGACAGAGTTTTACGTTTGTTTGTTCATTTTTTCATGAATTGGTCTTCACTAGGTCTTAACCAAAAGGAAAAGAAGAAACATAATTTAGTCTTATAATTACACACTTATAATTTCCATATTCTGTGGAAATATAGAAATCATGGCAGGGTCTACATAATGGATATGTAAAACTGAGTTATATTAAAACGGTTAAAAACTGACATACTGGCAAAAATTGTTCGCTATCTGAATAGCTCCCCCCCCCCAAGTCTTCTCTAGTTCTTTCAGCTTTCATTCATTTTGATAGTGTGTTTACCTCAAAATTATTACCATGATACATTTTATCTTGTTATTATACCTGAAACACGAATGAACTATGATCCTAATTTTTGACACGGGGAGACTGATGTTAAGTCTGTACAATAACTGAATTCGTAGCACTCTGCAGGTAGCTTTTTGTCTTCAGGGGCAGGTGGGAAAAGGTTTATCTGGGTTAGTTAAGACAGACTCCCTAGTGCTTCCTTAAGTCATATGAAGGAAGAAATTCTGATTTCAGTTGTAATGTGTAGAGTCAGAACCTGAAAGTTATTATTCCTGTCCTTACAACAAGAAAAAAAACTAGTAAGCTATAAATCGACTACTTTTCTTGGGTCCTTCAAACTATGAGACTGCCTCCCTCAAATCTAAGTGACAGGTGAATACAAAGAATCATAACAGTTCTGCTTACCTGGAGCAGCAGCTGCCAGAGACGCTTACATGGTGGGAACCCGTAACTTCATTTTGATAACTTGCTGAACTCTAAGTGTGAACTAGTGTGCAAATAAGAAAATCCTGGGGGTCCTCAGTCTTAAAAACCTATAATTATCTTCTGGAAGATGGGCCCCTTGTAGTACAGGCTTCCCCTGCTTCTGTGAATTTTTTTTTTAAAGACCCTTTCAGCACATTTGCCCATTTCACGATGGGTGATTTCCGAGCGCATCTGCCCACACTGCACTGAGTGTTCAGAAGCTTTTGACCAAAAGTGGCATGACCCCTGTGCCCGACCCTCCCTATTCATCTGCTCTTGCCCTAAACAACATTTTTTGTTTGTTTCCCTCAATGAAAAAAAGTCATCAAAGGGGAATATTTTGCTGATGTGGAAGCGGTGAAACAAAAAACAGCGGAAGCACTTAAAAGGAATCAAAATTGATGAGTTCAAAAACTGTTTTGAGCAGTGGGAAAAAAGTCTCTATAGCTTTATTGAATCAAATGGAGAATACTTTAAAGGTGACTGAAGTTTAAACATGTGAGAATAAATACACATTTTATAAATGAATTCTGGTTTTTAGGGGCATACCCCCTTGTAAGATGCTTTGGGAATAAATAGAAGGGGCACTTGACTCTAATTCAGTGGGAGTTTGGGGAATCAGGATATCAAAGCTAAGACCTGATCACAGTCTGAGTAGATATTCATCAGCTAGAAAGCAGACAAAAAGATAGAGCCATAAAAAAATGGACAAGATGTAAGAGTTTTAGTTCGAAAGAGGAAAGTTGAAGGCTTTTTGTTTTATTACCTCTTCACTGTCTTGAATTAAGAATACAAATCCACCAAGGGCCAATAAGGATATCATAGGTTCAGAAATTTTAAAAAGTGAAAAATGATTTAATATGATAGCAGGGCTGTGAAGGGACTATTAGG
Organism: Desmodus rotundus; assembly: GCF_022682495.2. NCBI lineage: Eukaryota > Metazoa > Chordata > Mammalia > Chiroptera > Phyllostomidae > Desmodus > Desmodus rotundus. The sequence goes on along the minus strand of NC_071388.1, from coordinate 67,861,546 downwards.
TAGAAGAAAAGGTAAAGAAAGTTATTGAGTTAAGGGAACCAAAGGATGTGTAATTTTAGATAGAATGGGATGGATAATGCAATTCTGACTCTAATTCCAATGTGTGGTTTGTTTATTTGTTTGTTTGTTTTTCCACACCAAGTGATTCTCGAACAACAGCTAGGTCTCCTGTAATTCAATTCAATTCTGACTGTACTTACCTGGAGATAAAAATCAGATCCCACAGGTTAAGGCCACAGTCCTAATGACCGCCCCCACCTTCAGATGCCAAAAGCAAGTCCAGAAGCCACCTGTGGTTGTGACTGACTGGCTATAGATTGAGGGTTCTAACCACCCTCTTCCTGAGTTTAATTAATTTGCTAGAACAGCTCCCAGAGCTCAGAGAAACATTTTACTTATTAGATTGTCACTAGATTATAGAAGAATACAACTCAAGGATAGCCAAATAAAAGGAATTCATAGGGCAAGTTATGGGGAAAGGGCTCAGAGTTTCCAAACTCCAAACATACCATTGAGGCTCTCATCACAGGAGATTTCAAGGGCTTTAGGAACTCTGTGACAGAAACAGGTCAAAACCAAAATTTATTTTAATTATAAATCACAATCACATATGTGTTTAATATTTCATACATATAATGGATTGAGGAAAGTGACAAAATCAGATTTGTGAGCATAGGAGAATGTAGCGCAAGTATAGTAGAAGGGGACATTTCTACTCAAGTGGGTGACTTTTGTATGTGGATAATTCGTGTGGAAAATAATATCCCCAAATGATTCAGGTATTGAGATAAATAGATAATGCAACTGTAAACCTGGCTCAAAATGGTCTGCCCATTTTACAAGATGCTGAGTTGCATTTCAGAGATAGCAGACCAAAACCACAAGTCACGACACAATGCATGTGCAGAGGAGAGAACCTCCAGCTGCACTCAAACCAAAGTCTCACTACCCTCAACCTCCAACACACACACACACAGAACCAAAGAACCAAGTCATAACAGAAACTCAAACACCAGAACTTTTTAGAACCAAAGAGTCCCTTACCCAGGAAGATCTGGTGTTGACACCACTTTACCATAAGTGGCCAAGTTCATGGTCTTCCATTTAAAACTTACTTCGTCAACACTTCCCCATACCTTCTCCCTTTAGACCCTTAAAAACCTTTAACCTAATCCATTGAGCCAGCAAGGTGGATTTGAGGCACTATTAGGTCTCCTGTCTTCCCAATTGGCACCTTCTCGAAGGATAAACCTTTCCTTACTCCAAACTCTGACTTTCTGAGTTTTGGTTATTTAAAGCCTCAGGCATATGGGTTTGTTTTGGGTAATAACAATGCATCTCTTCAGGAACTACCATAAAGGACACATGGACAAAATCAAGGGGGAGGGTGGAGGTGAGGGAGGGAGGTGGGTTCGGCTGGGGTGGGGTGGAGGGATGGGGAGAAAAGGCAGACAACTGTAACTGAACAATAAAAATCTTAAAAATAGAAACTGAAAGGGAGTGCCTAGGAGGTTAGCAAAGTACACTGAATGGGAGAAGAAAGGAACCGGGCGGTGCAGCTGAGCAGGAGACTGTGAAGAGCTGGAACTATACTAAGGATGGTGGAGCAATGGCAGCGGCAAGGGAAAACTGGAGGAACACGCAAGTGCTTTCCCAACTTAGAATACACAGATTTAGAGAATGAACATGCCCCGTCACTCCAGAGGAAGTGGTAGATCCCAGGGGTAACCAAGGAGGTAGAGAAAATATGTTGAGGTATGGAGGGGCTGCAATGTAGATATTAGTGCATATTTGTGTTTGTGTGTGTTCATGTGTGTAAGGGGTGTCTAGTCTTCTTTCTTTGCATTTACACTTTACAAAGACATTAAATTTAATTGTATATGATTTGCAGACTGTAATATAATTTACTTTCTAATACTCTATGCATTTAATATTCCTGAGAGGTAATAGAAAACTTGTGGACACGTTATATTTTCTGTTTATCTTTAGCTCATTGTTTTATTTTAGAGTCAAATACGTATACTGGTTGTGTCTTTCATGCTTACATATGTTAATATAAAGTTATAATTTTGGTGGATTTATATTTGTGATTAAATTCTCTTAAATCTCTCTTTAACTGATATTAATTTTTTTAGCAGCAATGAACAAAGAGCATCAGATTTTTTTAAAAAGATGCCTTTGGGTAATTATGAATTCAATAATCATTGAATGCCTACAGAGCTGGCAAGTCCTTTCTATTCTTATTTTACCATACTTCATAGAAAAGTTCCCAAGGTGTTTTAAGCTATTACCTTAGTTCTTGACTGGGTAAACTGGCATGTCAACTGGATTTAAAAATAAATCTTTCACACTTTCCTCTTTGACTTACATCTCTTTGTTTTTTAAGCATTTTGACTTTTCTGGTGATTAATAATTCTTCAAAGTTAAACCAGCTTGTCTTCATTGATTCCTTTCTCCATCAGATGCTCGTGTTGCTCTACTGTGCTGTGTGGGTTGTTCTGTGAACCATTATGGCCCTAAGGTGGTCAATTTGAAAAGAAGGGGAAACGAGTGCTTATATTTTCTGCTAAATAGAAATGAGTCTGGCTTTTCTGCTGTGCTGTGCCTGCCTTTTGTTTTCCACTGCGATTTTTCTTACCTCGGTCTTTACATCCTTGTTAAGGTTTCAGGTTTTATATTTTCCTTCTCTTCTTATGTTTTATTTGTCCCAGGAAGAATTGTCTGATAATCTGACTGACATGCATAGCTTTCCTTCACTGTAATGCTGAGTCAGGTCAACCATTTATTTTGTTTGTCTTTTGCTTTCAGTAGCTTGCAACCAATGTAGCGTTGTTTGATTTGACAACTGCTTTCAGAAGTGTATCTGGCAGACAGCAATTTTGCAAAACCAGCCCAGATCCAGCCTCTTGACAGTTCCATGTTGTTGAATCCTATTTAATAACTGCAGTAGTCAGACAAGGAGAGCTTTCTAAGCTGAAGCTAAACAGTCAGGTATATGATATCTGAATATTTTAAAAACGAATCCAGAGTTTTGTTTATCATTGCCAGAAAAAAGAAACATTCTTTTTAATATGCATACATCAGGTTTCCTTTTTGGTGAGTTACTTTTTTTATGGCTGTTACTGATGGTAATTTTCACTACACTTTATTCATATGGAAATAGCAGGCTGACAGGAATTCTCAGGGAAGAGTCACAGTGTGATTTGCTTCCATTTTTTGTCAATCTTAGACCTGAAATTTAGTCTTGGCTATATTATTGTTTTCCTATGAGTTAAATATTTTCATGTTTTCTATTTTCACTGTTAATATTTGAGTGTATCACATCACCTTTAACACAAACATAAACCACAAACTCATAACTAGTTTCCCAACTCTAAATTTTCTTCTCATCATTGCTTGACTATTTCTTTTTTGAAAGGCAGAATAATTTGGACAAATTCTTATATAATTTCATTGCTCAAAAGTTTTTATTAATTTGTACTTCCCATTCTACTAAATTCAGTACGTCTTTACCTCTAAAAATCTTCTCTAATTTTATCATATTTGTCTGAAGATATTTTAACTATTTATTTTTTGTTTATATCAACTTAAGAGCCTTCTTGCTCTATACATGTACCTCATTCTCATTCTGCATATGCGCATTCACGAATGCCACTCTACTTACTTCTGAGTTTTTCTATCCATCCTCCGTCCATCTAAATCCCAAGTACTCCCCATTATTCTAGAAAATCTCTATGAGTCCTTTTCTACTACAGTTTTCACTGATCTTAATATTCCTGAATGCCTATTTATAATAATTAAGCCACAAATTTAGCAAATTTCTATGTATTCTGTTCTTATATAGAGTAAATGTATCTTGGATCCATTACAGTTTATGTTCTTTGACATAAACCCAATGTTTTATATTTTTGTCTGCAGGTTTGTTTATGTGTATTTTATTGATTTTGCTGGAGGTAAAGTGTATATCAATTAAAATATATTCTATTCATTTAAAAATGTTTTCCTGCACATTATCTCAATTACTGTTTACAGAATTTGGGTCGGATAAGCATTACCTGTTTCATTTTATAACTTTGAAAATGAAGTCTGAAAGAAGTTGAGTGAATTGCCCAAAGCCCAGGGTTAGTGCTTAGCTAACATATAATTAAATTCCACAAATACCTTGGAAAAGGAAAGACCATTGTGTCTATTGGAACAACAACAACAAAAATAAACTATGGCTACTTTTACTCAGGACATCATTCTAGGTACTTTACTAATTTCTTAACAACTCGAGTGTATCAAGTCCAAAACACATTATCCCTTTTCTTCTTTATCCCCTAACCTAAGGCAAATTTTGAAATCTCTTTTTTCCCTCCTCATTTAATACATTGCCTGGCGTAAAAATGAAATGACACATGCGAGCTATTATGAAAGTCAGCCTCCCAATAAGACTTGAACATTTCATGTTTTTCAGTTGTCTGATACGTGTGCCAGAATTTTAGCTTGGGCATAGAAAGTGAGGACACATCAAGTGGCAACCTCTCAGTATCCGTGACAACTAGCAATGAAATTTGGAAGGAAATTTTAGGATGTTCAGCTGATGCAGAGTTCAATGAGAGCTTGGCATTGAACAGAAAAGGTATGTGTATCAACTCAGCTGGAGAAAGTTATGTGGGAAGAGGTTTAAAGAGCCTTCTACTCTCATAGTGAATGACACAGGATTATCCATTTTTATAGTCTAAAGCTAGGAAAGCAGGAGATTTCTTATCCCCTGTAACATCTGATTAAATAAAGTAAACGATAGTGGTTTTGGAGGATAACGTAAATGCTAGCAAAATGTTTAGTTTGGAAGACATGATCCTAACAGTTTTTCTCAGCTCATCAGAGAAGGCCTTTCACTTTTCCTTATTTATTCTTTACAGAATGTATTTTTTAATTTTTTAAATTGTTTACACTGTTACAGTTGTTACTGCCTTTTCTCCCTATTCTTACCTCCACCCAGCCCCACTCTCTTCCCTCTCCAAGCTGATTTCCATATTGTTGGCAGTGTCTATGGGTTGTGATAAATGTTTTTTGGTTAATTCCTTCACCATTTATCATCCCGTCTCCTCACCTCCTTTTTGGCAGCTGTCAGTCTGTTTTCTGTATCCAAACTTCTCTTACTATATAGTTCGTAGGTTTATTGTGTTCATTAGATTCCGCATATAAGTGAGATCATGTGATAGTTTTCTTTCACTGATTTGCTTAATTCACTTAGCATAATTTTCTCCAGCCATGCTGTTGCTAAATGTAAGAGTTTCTTATTTTTTACTGCTACATCAAATTTTGTTGTGTAGATGTACCAGAGCTTTTTTTATCCACTGAACTACTGATGGACATTTAGGCTGTTTTCAAATAATGGCTATTTATAAGTAGCATTGCTATAAACATAGGGGCATATATATATATATTTGTATTGATGTTTCAGGATCCTTAGTATATATTCCCAGAAGTGGAATAGCTGGATCAAAAGGAAGTTCCATTTTTAATTTTTTAAGGATACTCCATTTTGTTTTCCTTAAGTGGCTGTGCCAGTCTGCATTTCCCCCAACAGTGCACTAGGGTCCACTTTGCTCTTCATCCTAACCAGCACTTGTTGTTTGCTGATTTATTGATTGTAGCCATTCTGACAGGTGTGAGGTGATATCACACTGAGGTTTTAATTTGTATTTCTCTGATGATTAGTGATGTTCATTTTTACATGTGTGTGCAATCTTTGGAGAAGTGTTTATTCAGTTTTTTTCCCATTTCTTAAGGGGGTTGTTTGCTTTCCCAGCATTGAGTTGTGTTAGGTCTTTGTATATTTTGGAGATTAAAAGCATATACTGTGTTCATGGACTCGAATAATTAACAACATTAAAATGGCCATTCTATCCAAATCAATCTATACATTCAATATAATTTCTACTAAAATACCAATGGCATACCTCATAGAACTAGAACAAATTGTCCACAAATTTATATGCAACCAAAAAAAAAGACCCTGAATAGCCTCAGCAATCTTGTGAAAGAAGAACAAAGCTGGAGCTATCACAACGCCTTATATCAAATTATACTGTAAGGCCACTGTAATAAAAGCAGCCTGGTACTGACACAAGAAGAGACACTTAGATAAATGGAATAGAACAGAAAACCCAGAAATAAACCCCTCCTGTATGAGCAATTGCTATTTGACAAAAGAGGTAAGAGCATACAATGGAACAAAGGTGTCTCTTCAATAAAGGGTGTTGGTAGAACTGGACTGGTACATGCAAAGAAATGAAACTAGACCACCAACTTACACCATACACCAGAATAAACTCAAAATGGATAAAAGACTTAAATGTAAATTATGAAACCATAAAAATTCTAGAAAACATAGGTAGTAAAAGCTCAGATATTCAATGTAGGAATATTTTTTTGCTGACATACCTCCTAAAACACTGGAAACAAGGCAGAAAATAAACAAATGGGGCTACATCAAATTAATAAGCTTCTGTGCAGCTAAAGAAACCATCAGCAAGACAAATAGGGAACCCACTCTGTGGAAGAACATTTTCACAAATGATACATCTGACAAGGGGTTAATCTACACAATGTATTTTTTACAACAGTCACTTGCATTTGTTTTAGCTTCACAGTCTATAAAATGCTTTTATATACATTCTCTTTTTTGAAGTAGGTAGGGCAGGAATTCTTAGGCACGTTTAACACGTATATAAAACATATATGTGTATGCTTTATATGTATACACATGCATACATACATGTGCAGATATACATATATACATATGCATGTGCACATATAAAACATACATATATATCTCCTATGTATGTATATTCAACATATATGTTGAAATGCAGTAGGATGGCCATGAATAAAATTTGTTCCAGGACTACATAGAGACATAATTTACCCCACATACTCTGCTTTCCATATCCAATACTTTCACTCCTCTGAAGGGAATGTGTTGGATATAGCTCTTTCACTAACACTTGCCCAGGTAAATTTCTAGCTCAAACATAATAAAAAATAATTTAAAATTTCACCTACTAGGAATACTTTTGATGAGAAATCTCATTTTGTCACTAATGTGAAAGCGAAAATAAGTCTAGAATTCAATAATTGATCATTGATTTAAAACCTTATGTATAAAACAGGGAATTCAAGGTCAAGTGAAAAAGCTGAACTCTTTAATTAGTAGACTTACATAGGTTTAATGTAGGACAGCTAGAATTAGAGAGATAATGCCCCTAACAGAGTCCTTAAAATATCACTTGCTCTTCAAAAAAAAAGTGTGAATATATTATGCAAAAAAAGGAGAATCAGAGGAAATGAACTTACTTTGACAGGTAAGGAGAACCACTGATAATATGCAGCAATAAAGCTTTAATGTTTGAGGCAACCTGTTACCTGGAGCATGGAATGAGAATCAGGCTGAAATGAGAAAATATCTCCTGGAAAAAATGAAAGAATTCAAATCAGAACATCCTCCTGTCATGTGTCCTGAGGGTAATTAAGGAAATGTCAGGTGTCATTGATGAGCCATTTGCCATTATCTCCAGGAAATCATGCAAGACAAGGAGTCCCTGAGGACCTGAGAAAGGAAAATGTTGTGTCCATCCTTATTTTTCTTTAATGATCTTGTTATATATTGATCAACTGAAAATCTACTTTAGAATAAATCATTAATCCTCCAAACTCAAAATTAAATCTTCCTGGAAAACCATATAAAATATATTTAACTTAATATAAATGACGAACGAAAATGTGTATTATTCCATATTCTGTGCAAGAGCATGGTTTGCAAATGTTTTGAAAGGAATTTTTGAAATCAATGTTTTAGAGACACGTATCTGCAATAAACATTCTGACTTTAAAATAATTTGAACTTTGGAATAAAATATATGAAATGTGTCAAAAGGTTTTATAGGTTGACTAATAAGTAAGCAGATAATCTTATGTCATTAAAAACCTTTAACAAATACCTGTAACGGATATTTTAGTCATAAATTATATTAACTGAAAACCAACCACAGATAATAGGAAAACACAAATAAACTAAGAAGTATATCCAAACTTGTCAAAATAATTCAAATACAGTTTTGAGAGCTGCTAAAGATAGTTAAAGCACTTATGTAAGGGCAATTAAAGTGAAGCATGATCTGCGAATTCTTTGCATTATCTAAGTATTTGTGTGCAGGTATACATGCAAATGACAGTGATATAAAAGTGCAACATATTCATGTATGATAGAGACTGTGCACCAATATCATATGGCCTTGAGAAATTCATGCCACACAAAATGAATGTTTTTAATAGATATAGAAATCAGAAAGAATCTAGAAGACACAGTCACATTCAGTTAATACTGACAGTCAGTTAGAGCAACTGCAAACATAGCTTAATTTTCTAAGTTAAAAAAGCAATTTATTTATTGTAATCATGATTTTCAATATTGAATAGAATACTATATGTAAAATACCTAAATATTAGTATTTTCTCAATAAATGGTGGTGATTCTTATTATTCATTTTCCTTTATGATAACTTTCAGATAACATACACAAGAACAAAGTAATCAATTTAATTGAATTCTAGAAGTTTGAATAGGTGCTTACTTTGATGTGCTTAGTAAGTTTTATATTCATTTTTGTTTCCTATTGTGTTTATTTTACTAAGAGGCTTTTGTCCTAGCTCCTAAATATGTGAGTATTTGGTGATTAGTTATAATTCACTCTTGCCTGTGAGATTGCTCTGAAACATATTCCTAAGCTTCCTTCACAGAGAGACAGAACCACATGCCTAGTACATTCAGGCTCACACTTGAAATCTCAGGCTTTATTGCAGTCATCTGTGTCTCAACATCGTTTTAGTCTCTTATGTGAAAGGCTAATAGGATTTCTGTATTGCTAATCAGAGACCAATATGTAAGTCTGTCCTATAATACTGAGGAATTAACAATGGCTAATTCAGACTCTGGACAATATCTTTGGTCCAGATTTTCCATCTTACTAGTTCTCAGAATACTGACTCTGGTGGTAAGACTAGTAATGGGACTTAGTGCTTAGTCATGGAACTTTGTTGTCAGAAAGTTAGGCATCACCCCAAGGTGGGGTATTGCATAGTATCCAACAGGAAATGTTCTTTATTTCTGCACATTCGGTTAAAATATCTAGATGAGTTGGACAAAGGAATTGCCAATTTGCTCACTCAAATTATAAGTACTAATAATGTGTTAGCTGGCTAATATTGTCAAAGGTAAAAATAAAACCTACATCACCTTTAAGATTTAGTAAACTATACAAAAGAAAAAAAATAAAATTCAATAGGGGTAAATGCAAGGCCACACATTTTAATGTAGCGTATATTGACTAGAAAAGAGCTGGCAGAATATAAGAACAGAATAAAGCTGGAAAGTGTCATTACTTATTATGAATTGTAACCAAAGTTGTGCTTTTATCACTTGAAAATAAAGATTTTGAAACATACAGAGTAAAATAAATACAAGAGTAGTATAATTTGACTAAAAATTAACAAATAATAAAATGTCACATTCATTTTTAGATTCATTTATTTCTAAAAAAAATAGAACAGTCATAAGGTTGAAATCCAATATGTAACTATTCCAGTTCATTTTTTTTCTCTCCTTTAATTGTCAGCCTACCACTCTTAGGAATTTGGTTTGTGAAGTGTGTGCTTTGAATATTACATTACACACACACACACAAAATCTCAAAAGAATATAACACTATATTGTACAAATTTTTCATAAATGTTATCATACTGAACATATCTTTCTGAAAGTTGCTTTTCCACTATATTATGTTTTTGAGACTCAACCATGTTATTTATATAAATACAGTTCATTTTAGGAGCAATATTTCTTTATGAGGAAGCCATGTTTTCCTAACATTTTCTATGTTGCTTATTATTTTTCCAAGTTTTCTTTTATTACCAAAATATTGTAAGAAGCACTCTTATTTTCTTATGCATATGTGCATGATTCCTCTAGAAAGTATCTTGAGGAGACATTTTTCTTGGTTTTCTGAAATTTAGTACCTGTACTAACTTAAACTATCAGCATAGGAGAGATTCTTTTTCTCCATGCTCACTTTATTGATTGATATGTATTTATAAATGTATTTCTATATACTACAGATAATATAATCCCAGTTAATTTATTCTTTTATTGTTAGGTAGGATAGATAGCAAACCAGGGCAGGGACACGGAGGGAGACATGACTCGCCCACTAACTCAGCAGTCCTGACCCTGATCTGATAAGATTGCCAGGTGTGCCTACATCACGAGAAACACCATGATAGCACAGGAGGGAGGGAGTCCTTGAAATTCTGTATCATTTCTGCTATTTGGGAAAGAAAGTCTTTGAAATTATGTATTTATCTCAAGGTCTGGAGAGGGGGAGAGGGGAGGGTACAGAGGGGAGTGCCCAGAGAAGAAGCCCATAAAACAACATTGGTCAATTTCCTGCCTCTGGTTATTATTTGTTTTATGAGGGGGGTCCATAGTGCTTACAGAAAGAGCCCATAAAAAAACTTTGGGTAACTGCCTCAACTTCAATTAACTGCCTCCTGTCACATAACTGTTTTACAACAAGATGAACGAATGTGGTCTGGAGCAAAATAAGAACGTGGGCTGACCCTCCACACATGCCTACATATAGGTGGTCACTTCTCCCAGGGGAAGCCATCACCACCATTATCCACCAAATCCAACTCCCATCCCACTGATTACGAGTACGTAAGACCTCAAGACAAAGAACCTGATGCTTTTTTGCCACCCTTGCCTTTACCTCTGCCTTTACCTCTGCCTTTCTGCCCTGTCTTGGCAAGGCCCGTTCTCTTCCAGGGGAACGTAGCACAAATAAGCTGTGCCTGTATGCTATCAGTTTCCTGATAGGCAATTCTTTACTGCATCAGTAAGAAAAAACAAATTTTTCCTGTAACAATATGATAATGTATTTGTATTAGAACATTAGTTTTAATATTGATCATATTTCAAAACAAATATAAAAAATAAGGAAGTCTAGAAAAGTGTAAAACAGGTAATTTCTATTAATAAATAGGTTACATAAGCATAAGCTGTTAATGCTGAAATATTTAATAAAAATATTTTATTAGACATGCTAAATTTTACAGCATGCCTTTAGTCATATTCCTTCACATTCATGAAGAAACAAAACAAGACAATAGACCTGAATTAAAAGGATTATTGGGATTTCCTTCTGCTTAGTATGTAGAAAACTGCAAAGAATAGTGTTCCCTTGCTTATTATAAGGAAAAGCCAGATAAGTTACAAAACAAAACGTTTTTGAATCAAGTACCATTAATTCAAGGAAGATCAACTTTTCTTTGGACAAACAGAACATAATCATTGGGCCATCTGTGGAAAATTATGAAAGAGACAGGCTCTAGTTGCCATATAGACAGGTAAGAATAATTCATATTAAAAAAAATTAATAGATAGCACAAGGCATAGAAGACCTGAAGCCACAGATACAAAGGATTTTGCACTTTTACACATATTTTCCTCCTGTAATAGGGAGGGGCTGATTTGGGGAAAGGAAGGACATTTCAGAGTCTCCTTTTGGAATTCGGGCCTGAGGAAGGGCTTTAAATGAAGAAAATACTCAAACCCCACCTTGACCGTTCTCCCTTAAAAAACAACAGAAGTTTTTACCCTTGGGCACCATTGAAGACCCATTGCTGCTGGGGGAAGAGTAAACGCAAAACAAATAAAAAGGATCTACATTTGGGACAGGAGCAGGAAACAATTGTGGGTCCAGAATTCTATGCTGGATTAGATTCCCATTGTTACTGGAAGAAATTACCACACACTTTGTGTAGTACACAGTACAAATTTATTTTCTCTTAAGTTTGTAGGTCAGAAGCCCTACAGACGTCTCACTGAACAAAAATCACATTATAAGCAGTGTAGTGTTTCTTCTGAAAGCTCCAGGGAATAATTGATTTCCTTGTCATTTTCAGCTTCTAGAACACTCCTGCATCTTCTATCTTCAAAGACAGAAAACTAAATCTCTCTCTGATCCTTCTTCTATTGCCCTGTCTCTGACCACAGCCTGGAAAAGCTCTTCACTGAGGACTCTGTGAGTAAGTAACCTATCATTACATTTGTAAAGTCCCTTTTGATATTTAAGGTACGATATTCACAGTTCTACAGATTAAGACATGGATATTGGCTCACTGGCTTGGGTTTTCATTAAAAACAAAACAAAACAAACAAACAAAAAACTGTAGACTGGGTGGTTTAAACAACAGATTTTTTCACAGTTCCAAAGACTTTAAGTCTGAGATCAGTGTGCCCTGATGGTCACATTCTGGTGTGTGCCTCTGATTGGCTACCAGCGGGCCTCCTCCTTGCCAAGTCCTCAAATGGCAGGAAGAGACATCGCTCTCCATCTCCTTGTAAGATCACAGCATTATCTGACAGGAGCCCAAACTTATGGCCTCATTTAGGTTAATCAACTCCTAAGTACACTATCTCCAGATAAAGTCACATTGGGGGTTATAGCTTCGACATGTGACATTTGGAAATAGACAATTTTGTCTATAGCAGACACTTTTTGGTGGCCACTTTCCACCAAAGGTATGGACTCATATCATGGTAAATCTTTCACAGTTGGGGAAGAGGATTGAAACTCTCCTGCGCAAATCCCAGAGGTATTCAAGGCAGATTTTGACCACCATAAGAAGAAGGAACAATGAAAACCCCACCCTTAGGCAAACATGACTTGCCTAAGGGTGAACCACGACATCAGGTAAGAATCCTGCCTGACCACCAAGCAGGTAAGCTGGAAGAACACAGCAACAAAAGTGTACCAGTGGGAGAGGAGCAAGTACAGGGAGAAAGAGCCCCTTAGAGCCAACATTCAAATATAGCTGAATGTTGAGGGTGGAGCAGTTTTGACTAAAACTCACAGGATAAATAGCAGTCATCCAAAGTCATCTAAATTTAGTGGAATCTGAAGCTTCTGGCTCATTAAAATACACATAGCAACACAAAAACTTAAACGCAGCTAACTTCTGACTATGTTGACAAATCTCCCATAATAATGGCTTAGCAGAATTCATAGGTCCATTTGTATCAAAAATAGTCTTTACCTGAGTCTCTACTATTCTACACATGATGTCAGGCATTCAATTAAAATAATAAAGACTGTGAAATACACAGAAAGCAATGAACCACAACCTGCTGTCAATATACAAAGCAATAAACAGAACCAAACGCAAAGATTTCCCAAATATTAGAGAGGGGGAGGGGAATAATAGTGGAAAGAAGGGGAAGGGACTAGTCAAAGAACATGTATGAATGACGCAAGTACACAAACAACAGGGGATGGACTGACTGTGGGAGTGGGCAGTGGGCTGGGTGGAAGAGGGCAAAGGGGGAAATCTGGGACAACTGTAAGAGAATTAACAATAAAAAAATTAAAAAATAGAATTTTCAAAGACAGAATTTACTACTCTTTTTTCTTCTCCTCCTTCCACTCCTTCTATTCATCATCACTGTAATTATGATTAATAGGTTAACAATTATAATGTAAATGTTGTTGACATATATGAGCAGATACGCAATTTCAGCAAAGAGATACTGAGTCAGAGCTACTAGAAAAAAAAAAGGTACAGAGATGAAGAATTCCTTTAAAGTGCTCTCTAGTAGTACTAATGTAAGTGAGGAAAAAATGGTGAACTTGAAGCTAATACAATAGAAATTAGCAAACGGAAAAAAAAATAACAATGGAAAAACATCAAATGATGTAATACATGTAAATACAATTGTAAAAGGTGAAAACAGAGAGAGAACAGAAAATATATTCGGAGACAAAATCTCTGAGAATTGTTCAAAATTAATGAAAGGCAAAAGAAAATCCATGGAGACCAGAGAACCATTAGCAGTATAAATACCCAAACAAACAGACAGTACATATTGAAACATCATATTCAAAATCAGAAACAAAAACAAAGAAAAAATTATGAAGGAACCAAGAAAAGACAGTCATTTTATGTTTGTATGTATGTATGTATGTATATATGTGTATATATATATATATATATATTTATTTACATATTTAGAGAAAAAAAGGATAAGAATCCTAGCAGATATTTCATGAAGCCAAAGGCAATGAAGAGACATTTACACACTATAGAAAGGAGAAAACATACAAACCCGTCAGTATTCAGGGGCCAATAACCATGTGTGGGTTCTTTCTCCACACCAAGCAAATCTTCAACATTAGCTGGGTATCCAACTATTTGACTCAATTCTGACACTATCTCCAGGCAGATTAAGGGTTCAGTACTATAATATTGCCCCCCGCCCTCCATTTCAGGTCCTAACTGCAAGTCCAGGTCGTTACCTGTGCTATGAACACTGCACACAGAGTGGAGGTTCCAATGACCCCTTCCTCAGGCTTGATTAATTTGCTAGAGTGGCTCATAGAACACAGAGAAACATTTCACTTACTAGATGACCAGTTTATATTAAAATAAAATAACTCAGGAACAGACAGATGGAAGAGATGCATGGAGTAAGGTTTGGGAAAAGGACTAGGGACTTCCATGTTCCCTGTGTGCATTCCTCTCCTGCCATCTCCACATGTTCACCGACCCAGAAGTTCTCTGAACCCCATCTTTTTTGGATTTTTATAGAGGCTTCATAACACAGTCATGATTGATTGAATCATTGGCTATTGGTCATGGATTCAACCAGTTCCTCTCTTCTCTGAAGATCTGGGGTGGAGGGCATTGTTAGTTCCAACCCTCCAATTACATGGTGGGTCTCCTAGCAACAAATCCCCATCTTTAGACACTTTCCAAAGTCATTTAATTAACATAAGCACAGTATGATTGAAAATTTTTTGTGTGCATGTATGTGTGTGTGTTTTGTTTTTGTGGATAACAAGACACATTTATCATTCATCATTTAGGGAAGCATTTTCAACCAGTGTGCTACAAGAATTTTTAAAACATGCAATACGTGATTATTAAGTCAGGTACACTGACCTCTTTTCCTTTAGGCCACAGGTGGCAAACATTAAGCCCATGGGCCAAATCCGGCCCTCCACCTTGTTTTATCTGGCACGGCACCTTGTTTTTACCCAGTGGCAGCTCCAAGCTCTTGCTCTTGCTTAACAGTTAAGGAGTACTTACATTTATACAGTCCTAAAATTATACTGGGCCCTCTGAAGGCAACCGCGAGACTGATGTGGCCCTTGGTGAAAATGAGTTTGACACCCCAGCTTTAGACTGTGAAAAAAGTAATAATAACAATAGCCATTGAGTATGAATTTCCTGTCTTGAACCATAAATATATACATCATATAATAGAGTTGCATCTTATTGATCACGTCACAGACTAAGGTTGCATCTGACTGGTTAATTCTGGTTACTAAAAATCCTTAGATACAAATATAGGCACTTAATTTTTTAAAAAGTCACTTTGGAGCAAAAAGGGTAGGTAATTACTAGTATGTTTTGTAAACCAATCAAAGTTATACCTAAATGATTGGCAAGAAAATATACTTTGTGTGTGCCACAGGATTTTAGTAATTAGTTTATGTGTGTCGTGAGATGAAAAGGATTGAAAATTGCTGACTTAGAGTATTAGAAGGATTTTAGGAATTCTGTGCTAGGAGCCAGGATGAAGACCAAATGCGTATTTCTTATAATAAATCACATCATACCTGTCAATCCCTGAAGTCATTAACCTGAGACCTTTCATTTATAATATAGACCTCTAACTCTCTAAATTTCCCTTAAGGTAGAATGCTTTAACAACTTTCCATATATTTTGATATGATGAATTATAGTTTCCTTTCAGTGGAAAACAATTTCTAATTTCCATTTTAATTTTATCTTTGTTATTTAGAAATGCAGTATTTAGTTTCCAAATATTTGGAAATTTTCCAGATATAATTTATATTATGGAATTCTAATTTAATTTCATTGGAGTTGGAGAGCATATTTTGTATTATCAAATTAATGTAGACTTCTTTTATGTTCCCAAATATGGGTTATATTTGTAAATGTTTCATGTGTGATTGAAAAGAACACATTCTCCTGTTGTTAAATGGACTTATCTATAAATTTCAATTAGAGTAAGTTGGTTGATGTTGTCTTCTACATCCTAATAGAAGTAAAGATTTTTTCTTTAATTCTATTAATTATTCAGAAAGGAATATTGAGCTCTCTAGCAATAGATGTGGACATGCCTATTTCTTCTTCATTCTATTTTGAATAGCTGTTATTACATAACATAATTTTTTTTATGATTGCCATGTTTTCTTGATATAGTTAACCCTTTGTCATTGTGCCCTGAACTTCTTCCTTATTAATTACATTTTTTGTCTGAAATGTACTTTGCCTGATATAAATATAGCATTTCTAGCTTCTTTTGAATAATGTTAGCATTGTATATTGTTTTGCATCAGTTTTCTTTTATTTTTTCTTTGTATTTAAAGTATGTTTCTTATTGGCAGCATACAGTTAAATATTACTTTTTTCATTCTACCTGATAATCTCAGCTTTTAAATTGGGTTGTTTATATCACTTATATCTAATGTGATTATTGAAATAGTTGAATGAAAATCTACTATCTTGCTACATCTAACTTTATTGTTCCATGTATTCTCTGTCCTGTTTTTCTTTTCCTACCTTCATTATATAATTATTGCAATTTTTATTTTCTATTATTCCATTTTATCTCCCTTTTGGTTTATTAATACTTAGTAGTTGCTTTAGGGTATACAGTTTTCAATAATTTGGATAATTTTCTGCTATCATTCCTCTCTTTCCCATCATAGTTTCATCTAGTTATTAGGCTGCTTGAAGTTATTTCATAACACATCCATGCTGATATTTTTAGTTTTATTTTTTCTGCATTTTATTTAAAATCATTTTTATTTCTAGTTTTTTTATATTCATTGACCTGTTTACTGACTAATGTGCTGTTAATTATAATCAGTGTATAGTATATTTTGTATCAGATATATTTTTAATTTTGTTAAATAGAATCTGATTTATATATTATACATATTATGTTATATACTTGCCATGAAATATATATATATACATGTTTATATGTAATGTCTTTTGTGTCTGCACATCAGCTTGAACATTTCTCACATTCTTATATGGAATATAATTGTTTTAACTCTGCTAGTGCTCTCATCTGCTGATTTTCCACATGCACCCTCTGTGCTTGTTTTTATTGATTGTTTTTCTCCTCATTATCAGTCATATTTTCCTGTTCACACCCAGTAATTTTTGATTGACTATCAGCCATTGCTATTTTTAACTTGTTAGGTATTGAGTATGCTTTGAGCTTTGAGCTTTGCTTTGGAATGCAATTAGATTTGATATATTTGAAGTTTGCTCCTGTAGTTTTGGTAGACTGGAGCAAAACCATTTATTTTAGTGTTCATTTTATCCCTGCTTAGTCAGTAGCTCTAAATACTCGGTCCAGTGCTCAATGAATTATAACAGTCGTTGAGTACATGATGGATCCCCAGTCCTGTGTGATCAGGTGATTGTTCCATCCGCTTCTTCTGGGTACTTATTTCCTCATCTTGGGTCACGTCTTTACATGCATGTGGTGATACTATTTAGCTGAAGACTTGGAGAGGGCCTTTGAAGTTCTGCCAAACTCTGGAGCTTTTTCCTCACTGTTTTATTGTCTTAAATCGTCTATCTGTGTGTCCTCTTGGAATTTTTCAGTTCCATCCCCTAAACACATAAATGCTGACAGGTTCCTCCTGGCATCCCCCTCTCTGAGCTGTGATCTGGAACTCTCTCCAGTCAGTTTTGTGAGTCATTCACAGCGCTCATTTTAATAGCTTCCCTTCTCTCATGAATTAGAATCCTGCACTGCCTGATAACTAATGTCTAAAAATCATTGTTTCCTGCAGTTTTCCCCACAAGATTCCTGTTCCCTACAAGGCAAATAGGAACTCTATTTCCATGTTGGCAAGAAAATGAAGTCAAGGAATGGTGAATTTTTCTACAGGTAGGCAAATCATACCTCAGTAGACTTAAATTAAAAAGAAAAATAAGTCAGAGTTTAATTGGGGGGAAGCAGAAAGAAAGATGTTACTTCTTTTTGTTATTGTTATAAAGAATTTTTTGAACAACTGTGGGAAAACTCGTTAGAGTGAGAAAATGTATATGTTTTATTAGGCAAAATCTATGTGAAAATACTCATATGAACTAGATTGAGTCAGTTGTCCTTGAATATTAAAAGTGAATTCTAATAGCATGAAAAATGTAGATAGGGAGCAATCTCAGGTACACAGGAAATTACCCGGATTCAATAAAGACTATCTGGGCCAGAAATGCTTCACATTAAATAAGGGAATGTATCCCAGATAGTTAAACCTGTCATTCATTGCCACTTAGTGGTAATTATTTACTTGAAACAAATATATTAACTTTTCTGCAAATTAACTTAATGTTGACTAAATGAAGTTAGTTTTGTCAAGGAGGAAGGCAGTGATGAGTGGGCTGTTTTTGTAATCACCGCTAGAGGTGGGCATGGGAAGGCAGGGAAAAACATGAGTGTTTTACAGAGAAGCACTAAAGGGGTTCAAGTTTGCTTTAAACCCTGCAACTTTTCCCGGAGTTTTGACAATAAGAATTTGCCTAATCAGTTACATTTCTCAAACAATCCACAGTACCACACACAAATAGTTTACCAGAACAAGGTTTGGAACTTAAGGATTTTTTCTTGTTTATTTCCTTTGGAAAATTTAGTAAATCACAGCTACAGGCCCCTCCCATTGACTGTACAAGGAAGACATGCTTGTTACTAATAATACATCATAAGAAATATATAAGTGAAAAAAATGAAAGTCCCTGACAAGAACCTGTCTTTGCCACCACAAAAAGCTGTTATTGTGTTGCTACACTCTAGCATAAATAATTGGTGTACTTTAGTGTACATTAAGTTCATGTCTTCATTTTTCAATGATCATAATAATTTCTCACAGGAAGTATATATTTCATTAGCATTTTAATTACTGCATAATAATCTATTTTCTACTGGAAATTTATTTTTTTTTAATTTTTGATGTTAATAATAAAGTTGTGATAATCTATAAACCTTCATTTCTTCCTCCCTTTCTTGATATGAAAATGTGTACATGATACTTTAAAGTTAAAATCTGATAAAATTACTGAAGTAATTTCCAAGTTTATTATTCTACTATTCTTAAGTGCTTTTATCATTTGTGATTATATGTGAGGTGAGCATATATATATAAAAAATGAAAATATTATAAAAATAATTTGTATAAACCTTTTATAAAAATTAAAACATTTTCACCACTAAATAATAATTTTCTTTTTGTATTTTGGATAATATTTATTAGCATGGTAATGTCACTACTCTAGAGATATTATAAGAACATTAACAAATAAGTAAAATTTTTGACCCACACAAATGAGTCAGTCTCTTAACTTTACAGACTCTATTTTTGATGTGAAGTAGGGTTGTAGATTTTGGGAAGAATTCTTAGCTGTTTCAGAAAGTGGAACTTATTTTTTTTAATATACAGAGTTTATGGGTAACAAAAAACATTTATTGATAAAACAAACAAAGCAAATAAATAAATAAATAACAAATTCACTCCAAAGAAGTCTCAAAAATTGTTTGAGAAAGTTAGCACATTGCAGTTCCCGAGGATGAAAAAAGCTTCACAGTGTATGGAATTTCATGTGTTCCTGTCACTCTTACTTATAATATTATAATGTTTAGTGATGCTACAAGCTAGAAGAATTAACATAACTTGGGTTAAGTAAATTTTACTCAATGTCTTGAAAATTGTAGTTGTCTCAGAACTAGAAAAGGTAGACACTTGCAATTTTCTAAATTGCCTGAGTCCTTATTTCCAGATAATATTTCCCCTGGACCTCATTAAATAAATTACTATTTTTTAGCCTACACATTGTTTATTTGTGCTTACCTAGGTACCTTTGCGGAGACAACTCCCAAAGAAAGCAGGACAATTTTTAGCTCAATAAGTGCTGAGAATAAATAACTCCCAGTGATTCACTTTGCACAGCATCATTATTACATATTTCTAATTTGGCAATGGGAGAAGATGGAAGAAATTTATGTGGCTATGTAACTTAACCCACTCTTTCTGTGTTCATAGTTTCTTTGTTTGTTTGATTTTTTGTTGGTTGGTTTATTTGTTTTTCTGTTTTCCTAAAATATGAGCATCAACATATCCAGATACACTTAATAAAATGTTTTATATACTTTAATGTACTCTCCTTTTTAAAATTGTCATAAACTTTATGTATGCAAGGAAAACTTTTCCAACATAATTAGTAACATGGAATGGGAAAACAAAAAGACTTTGTGGCACTTTTAAGTGTTTGAAATATTTATTTTTCCACTGTTTTTCAAAAAGGGAATAGATTTTTATCAATCATTTAGAGGTATAAAACCAATATCTATGCATATGTCTAACATAAAAAAAGCAAATAGATTAACTTCTGCAGATTTATCTGTAGATAATCACAGTACTCTCTCAATACCTGTGGAAGATTGGTTCCAGGTTCCCACCAAATCCATAGGTGCTCAAGTCCCTTATATAAATGGTGTAGTGGTCACATGTAACCTATGTGCATCTTCCTGTACACTTTCAAGAATCTCTAGATTACTTGTAGTACATAATATAATGTAAATGCTATGTAAATAACTGTTCAGTAGCATTATTTGGGGAATAATTATACAAAAAATGGTTTGTACCTATATAGTACAGATGTTTATCATAGGCCTAATTGCAGTAAGTCCTCACTTAATGTCATCTGTAAGTTCTTGGAAACTCCAACTTTAAGTAAAAAAGTGTATAATGAAATGAAACAAATTTTACCACAAGCTGATTAATATAAAGAAGAATTAGGTCTTTATGGGAATTTTCTGGTTAAAAAAATCACCAAATTTCTAAACAAAAACCCCAAACACTTTTAATATGACACATTGTGAAGTTAGTGTGACCTATCTATGCATTTAAGAAAAATTATAAAAACAAGCAAGATCATTATATTCCAACCTTCTTATTCTAGTTCTACATAAAGTGCGGCTGGATCTCTCCAGGCAGCTAAGGATGCAAGGCAGTCACTTACCCTGGACAGGACACCCTACACTCACTGAAACTGGGTCACTCAAACCTGCCGACACTCAGTCAAACTGGGACAATACAGACACATCAATGAATCTCACATGCACAATTCTGAGATGTGGGAGGAATCCTGAAAGCCCAGAGAAAAATCCATGCAGGCATAGGGAGAACACACACACTCCATAAAGACAGTAGCCCTTGGCAGAAGTTGATATTTTTCTCATCAACATTATAACAAAATAACATCGAATAAGACATTATACATGGACCTGTTATATGTAGGACCTGTTATGTATGTTATGCATAGTGAATGTTAGCAACCATGTAACTTAAAAATATATATTTTAGATCGGAAGTTGGTTGCATTCATGGATGCAGAGCCTTTGGAAATAGAAGGCTAAGTGTAATTATTATGTCATATTTAAGTGCATACATTGTGCAACTATACTACAGTTTTTTAATCTACTGATTTACTGATGGGCACTTAGGTTGCTTCCAGCACTTGGCTATTGTAGATTTTGCTGCTATGAACAGTGGGGTGCATAGGTTCATTTAAATTTGTGTTTCAGGGTCCTTAGGGTATAGTCCCAGCAGTGGAATTGCTGGGTCAAAAGGCAGTTCCATTTTTATTTTCTGAGAAAATTCCATACTGTTTTCCACAGGAGAAAGCAAGAAGGATCTCCTACTCTTTGCAACAGCATGGATGAAACTGGAGAGCATTATACTAACTGATATAAGCCAGGCGGTGAAAAACAAATACCATACAATCTTACCTATAAGTGGAACCTAATCAACAAAACAAACAAGCAAGCAGAATACAACCAGAGACATTGAAATAAAGAACGAACTAACAGTAACCAAAGAGGAGAGGGGAGAGGGATAATGGGGGAGAATAGGGGAAGGGTATTAAGGAACATGTATAAAGGACATATGGATAAAGTCAAAGGGGGTAGGTTGGAGGGTGGAAGGCAGGGATGGGTGGGGTGGGGAGCATGGTGGGATGAAAATGGAGACGACTTAACTTGAACAACAACAATAAAAATAAATAAATAAATAAATAAATGCATACAATATTATTTTCCAGTTTTTATGTTTAAATTATTACTTTCTGTGAGTGTTGTAGAGTTGACATTGCTTAAATACAGGTAATCACTCCAAGTTATCTAAACTCTAAGTTGAAATTGTGTTTCAAATTGTCTTGTGTCAAGAGGTGTCTCAGCTATACACAAGGTAAAATGTTCACACTCTGTGATCACTATAAAATCTTACCCCTCACTTCTCCAGATAGAGGACCTGGAGTAGTAGAACCACTGTAGAATATTAGAAATTGACTTAATAGCATTCAGTATGGTCATTAAATCTGTCCTTTCTTTTCTGTCCTTTCATAAACCAAAATACATAGGATCCCTAAAATATAAATGTTATAATATTAACAAACTTCTTTATACTGTAACTAAAATAAGAACCTGATAGTTTTAGGTGAATGTAAATATTCAGTACTTGACTATCCTCAAGTGTTGTTAGTCACAGAATGAATTGAACTGTGCACCATATTTTTATGTAACCAAAATGGCTTTATTCACAGAATGTGTGAATAAAGAGGTAGCATCTTCTATGTATCTCCAGTCTGGTCTGCCCATGTTCCATTTCTATATATTTTGACGTATTCTTGTGCCCAGTCTTTCCCACCTTACCCCACTCTTGCTTAAAAGTGTTTGGCATTATATGTTTGTTTTTATGAGCACTTTGAGAGCAAGATGTCCTTAAACCTCAAGTCATAAAGTGTGCCTGCCTGAAAATTGATCACCTGATTCTCTTTCAGATCCAAAGAATGTCTCTCTAACATCCTTCCTTTACCAAACCAATATTAAGTTCTCCCTTCTTTGGTTGCAAAGTACCACAAATGCACAATAAATTATATTTTGCAATGGATTTATTTGCTTTCTTTTTTGTTGAATATTTTATTTAAAGTAAATGTGTTTAACCTGATATTTCTTTTTTTTAGAAGATTTTATTTATTTTTTAGAGAGGAGAAGGGAGGGAGAAAATCATCAGTGTGTGGTTGTCTCATCTACCACCCACCAGGGACCTGGCCCACAACCCAGACATGTGCCCTAGACTAGGAATTGAACCAGCGACCCTTTGATTCACAGGCTGACACTCAATCACTGAGTCACACCAGCCAGGGTTGTTTGCTCTCCACTTAGTTATCCCTTATATAAATCTTGCTTTCATTCTCAACTGATTTTTATTTACAAGAATGTTTAGAATATGTTGGTTTGGATCATAATTTCTTCCCCTAAAATTTATGAAAATATTTTACTCACTTATTGGCTTTTAGTTTTTAGCAGATTGTTCAGAAACAAAGTAAAAACATGAGAGATAGTCATTTGCAGTATGAAATATAATAAACAAAATTATTACTGATCCTGAGTAGCCAATAAAAAGTTATGTCTATTCTAGGTAGGCTTAAGAGAAAATGATGTTATATTGGGAGGGTGGGCAAAAATCCAGAAAAATTAACAAAAAGAACAACTCTGACATTTAGAACAATAAATATTCAGTTACATTTATTCAATAAAGAAATAAATGAGGAGTCAATATCCTTAATATAATGAAGTACCAAATTATCAGTTTATAAAATTCAATATTGAGTGATATGTACCCAATATTGAAACCCACAGCAGTATTGTATCAACATCTGACATACCATATAAATTGTAGTTGAATTATAATATGGCTTATATTAAGTAATGCTGTGGTTAATAGTAAAGTTTATTGCTTAATAACTTTCTTCCCCATTGGATCATAATTTCTCTGAGAGTAGTAATCTTCAACTTTTTGTTAACTCATAGAGGTCAAGCTTATAGTAGGCATTCAATGAATATTTGTTAACTGAATGAATGAGTGGACTACTTAGGTTACTGTGCAATTAGATTTTGTCTAACTATATTTATAATCAAATTCATCTTTATTACTTAGGTTTGAACATAAAATAGTTAGAATAAAAACTGAGATTAAAAAGAAAGCTTAACATAAAAACCAAGATAATAGTAGACAAAATTATATTTGATTAATTTGAACAAAAATGCATTTGGATTTCAAAATTAACATAGTAAATTAAACATATATAATTTTATCTATTCCCATGTAAAACTTAAGTTGAGAGAAAAAAAGCATCCAATCCTCTATGGAAAAAAAAGTGTGAGATCATACAAGTAGAGATGAGTACTGTCTGGGGACATCATAGAAATATGAAGAAATCGGCTGAGTAAAAACCTGAACGCCAAACCAGAACAAGTGAATTCTGATAAGAAGCAACTTGAGTATCACTACCGAAGCTAAAAATTCACAGTCTTTAGATGTCTCTGATAACTAGGAAGGAGAGGATGGAAGTATGACTAAAGCAGAGGACTTGTTAGAAAGTCTGTGTAAGGAGCAGTTAAACCCAATGTTGTCTTCTAAACAAGGAGCCACATGACTACACACTCTCAATGCCTGGCTTGTTCTAGAAGAAACCTAACTACGGAAGTCCAGGAACAAGGAAGGCAGTCACAAAGGAACACAGAGAAAAGACAAGCACTGAGAGAGTAGGGCTAAATCAAAAAATATATATTGAATGATTAACACCTCCAACTTCTCCGGGACTGCTCAATTTTAGAATAACAGCAGTCACATGTCCACGTCTACTGTCTTCCATCAGCCACCCCAGTCAGCAACTAAGTGGTCCTGGAAAAAAACTAATGCATACTGACATTTGTGAATATCCTTCCTGGAAACCCTAACACCTGGCAAACCTTCACATTTTCAGAAAGCTTATTTAGTGCCTCAGAATTTTATGTAAATGGACATTCAATAATCTTTGGGGAATTGAGGGAAGACAAGTGAGAGATAAGGATCAAACTAGAAAGAAAAAACTGTCTGAATAAAAAGATAGAAGTAATCTATAAGGATATAATATATTGAAAATGGTGAGATATTTTATACATAAAATAACAATTATTAAAAAGGACAGAAGATATGAAATATCTCTTCATAATTAAAATATGAGTTAAAATATAGACTGTGGTTTTTATATAGCTAAAATATTAAATGTAAATAAAGCAAAAATGATAGTCACAAATACAGAAAAAAAGATATGCAAAATTGGAAAGAAAAATAAGAAAACTAGAGTCTGTCCTTACATAGAATTAATAAAATCCTAGAAAGAAAGAACAGAAAGAAATGGAAGGAAGAGAATCATCAAAAGTGAATACAAAGAAATATCCTAGACTGAAGGAAATGAATTTCTAGATTGAGGACATCCAGAACAAGTAATAAACAAATGGTTCACATTGAACATGTAGTTAAATATGATACTGTGAAGGTATAAGATTTGTCCACTTATACTTAGTCTTCACACAGACCTCCAGATAAACGATTACACCTTTTATTATTCATGGCAATTACAGTAGCCAAAGCAGCACTGTAACAAGCTCCTCACACCCCACTTTCCTAAAGAATTATTCAATGGACAGGGACTAATTTAACCTGCATCTGCAGTGGGGTTTGTCTGTGAGAAAAACCTCTAAATTCTTGCAGCTTATATAGGAAGGATGACACATCTAGTTTTTTCCTCTGAAGATGATGATAGATAGATAGACGATAGATAGATAGATAGATAGATAGATAGATAGATAGATAATAAATAGATAAGAAGTCAGAGAGGAGGGAGGGGAGAAGGGAAGAGAGAAAGAGAAAGAGGGAGGGAAGAAGGGAGAGAAAGAGAAAGAGAGAGAGAGCATGAGAGAGAAAGACAGAGGGGGAAAGAGAGATCTTTGTTTTGTTCTAGAGTATAAACAAATTCTCTCTAGAAAGAGGAAAAACTTCTGTATTTATTTCATCTCTTGAACAATGGCTTTAGGAAAGAGAATACTTTAAGTCTCTTAACCAAGAAATATAATTTCTAACATCCAATTATTGTTTGACATTTATGTATCGTTTTAACCAAGGTCATTATTAATCTTTCCTCAGTAAGCCATTATCACACAGAAAAGTGAAAATATTCACGGAGCATTGTCTCCAAAAAATTAATTTCAAACCTCTGAATAATGAAGATAAAGTGAAGACGCTAATAAAGGCGGGGGAGACAAACATGTACAATATTGTGTTAACTTGGCTTTGGATTTTCCCCCCAAAATCTTTAGAGACAATGCCTTAAAAATTCAAAAGCAAAACACTTTTAAAGTAGGATTCTTTAATTCAGTAAAAACCTCAATTAAAGGGTAATGGGGTCAAATACCCCATTGGAATTTAGGGTATGGTGATGGAATGAGAAGACTTTAGGTAATGAGAACACAATGCAATATACCGAGGTCTATCCAGAAATTATTCATCCGTGTACTATGAAAAATAGAGGCATTTATTGAGGAAGATAAAATATACAAGAAATATTGTACATAGGGCAATGAGGTCTCAGTCTCTTTCAAAGTTATGACCTTCTTGAAAAAATCTAGTTCATTGGTAGCTTTTTGAATTAAGTATTTAGCAACTGCAGCACAACGTTCCTTCTGCTGTGCCAGCCAAAGCCATGGAACCAACTTTGCCACATGTTTTATGCCAAGATCCTGGGTCAAAATCTCAGCCAGTAGTTTTTGGACTCCCCAGATCAGCTTCTAGTTCTTGAATGCCAGCAACCAGCCTTTGGTAACCGGCTTTGCAGCCGGTACACATTCAACATTCTCAGGTGTTCTGCTTGCTGCAGGCCTTTCAGAATGTGGGTCACTTTCCACAGATTCTCAACCATCTTTGAAGCATTTGTGCCACACTTTAATTTGTGCTGCACTCATTGCATCATCCCTGAAAGCCTTCTGAATCAGCCAAATAATCTCTGTCAAGGAATGTTTAAGCTTAACACAAATTTTGATTCAGATTTGTTGCTCTACTCACTCATTCATTTTGTTTTTCTCTTTAAAAAAGATTTTATTTATTTATTTTTAGGCAGAGGGGAAAGGGGGGGACAAAGAGAGGGACATGAAACACCAATATGTGGTTGCGTCTCACGTACCTCCTACTGGGGACCTGGCCCACAGCCCAGGAATGTGCCATGAGTGGGAATTGAACAGGTAACCCTTTGGTTTTGCAGGCTGGCACTCAATCTACTGAGCTACACCAGCCAGCGCCCTTTCAGTCATTTTGAATGTGGTGGCCACACAGTACACATGCTCACTCAACGGTATGTACTGCTCCCACTGACTAGTACAGTGAAGTCGTCATTGTTCATTCATGTACATTCCAGTCTTGGCTGCCGGGTTACATTGATGTCATGCAAACCATTCTTGTTATATTAACAATAACAAGAATTAACATTCTTGTTATATTAACAGACCTCATATATACGATATATTTTAGAATTGTGCACTCAAAACTTTTATAATCTTATTAACCGACATCTCTCCAATAGAGTTAATAAAAATGATGGTAAAATAAGAACATGTTCAAGCTTATAATATGTCAAAATGTACCATTTATGCAAATAACTATCAATGTTCTTTTGGAAGCCACATTCTAGCAAAATGAAGGGGGAAACTGTTTCAAAAAAGATCAGTAAGAGGAAGAGCCAGCTGTGCTGCTGCCTTAGAGAACTGGACTACAAATAGGGACGAAGAATAATGGCTGACAATAGGCCTGACTCCAGGAAAGAAAACAACTGGAACTGAGAAATCACCTGATCTGCTTCACCATGTGGAAATTGGATTCTGATAGAAAGTTGGGAGAATCATAAACTGCAATACACAACTGCAGAGAAAAGAAAACTTGAAAGAATAACTGTAGGAAAACAACACTGAACAGAAAGAAGTTGTATATTAAAATTCTTATCCACTAAAACATTAATTCATGTTTTAAACGATAAAAAAAGAGATGAACTAACTTGAATCCCATCATCATTACTCAATATATTTAATTCATCATGACACCAACACAAGGTTCGAGAAAAAGATTATGAGCAATAACTAGGTGAAATAAAAATTGATTTTAAATAGCAAAGAAAGAAAGGGAGAGAGAGAGAAAGAATGAATGAACAAGGTGCCATGATTTATGAAGAAAATAAACACAAGAAAAAAATTAAAATTGTTGAAAATCTTTCCATTCAGGGAATGAAAATAAAATTTGAGAATAGATAAGATGAAAGAGTGTTCATAAATATTATCTGAAGTTTTAAAGTATTGTTTATTTTCTTTTATAAAACAATAAAATTATAATTGTTAAGGTAGAATAAAAGAGAAATATTGTGCTTTGTAATGATAGGAATATAATAAATGTAAAGATTTCCTTTGAGCCATTTTTAACATTATTAGTTTAATTTTATCCATTGGATGAAATATTCTGTTTGTATAGAGTGTTAAGACCCAATGTCTAAAGACCAGAATTTGTTAAATTCTGGTTTTACCACTCACTTGCAGCATTGAGCAGTACCATTATACTCCCTGTATACATGTCCAACTACAAAAATGAGGAAAATAATTTATGTAACTTATGAATGTGCTTAATAAATATTTGGGTAATTATTAGCAGTCAAAGTAACGGTGGTAGTTGTAGTTATTTGTTTTTTACAGAATCAAGATTTTTTTTCTTATTTTTTTTAACATTAAAACAGTCATCTAAATTTACTCCAGTGGCAAAGCTAATTAATTGAAGATGCTTTGATGTATTACGAGGTCTGTCCAGAAGGTATCCAGCCATGTAACATGAAAAACAGGGAGATTTATTGAAGAAGATGCAGGATACAAGAAACATTGTATGAATGTTCAAAGTAGGCACCTTGGGACCCCACACAGTTCTCCCCATTGCCATCCACTGCCCTGTCATATTTTCCTGAATCTCATCGACAGTCTGAAATTTCTTCCTTTTCAAAGGTGATTTTAGTTTTTGGAAAAACCAAAAGTCTCAGTGCAATAAATCTGGGCTGTAGGGTGGCTGAATCACCTGGGTGATTTGATGTTTCACAAAAAAAATGCACAATATGTGATGCATGAGTAGGCATGTTGTCCTGATTAAGCTGCCAATCACCAGTTGCCCGTAGCTGCAGCCTCCTGAACCATCCAAATAGTTTCTGCAGAGGAATGTTCAAGCTCATTGCAAAATTTGATGCAGTTTTGTTCTTCTACTCACTCAATCCCTTTGAATGTGACAGCCACACAGTACACATGCTCACTCAACAGTGTCTACCGTCCCCATTGACTAGTACAATGAAGTTGTCATTATTCATGCATGGGCATTCCAGTCCACTCTCTTTGGCTGCCAGGTTACATCAATGGTGCTCAAAATATTCTTGTTATATTAACAATGGCTGGACTTTTCCTGGACACACTTCATATATTGGATTTCCTTATTTATATTAATGACCACAAATGTTATATCTATGACATTTGGTTATGATAAATAACATATAACAAAGTTTTTATGGTTTTCTCCAAATTCTGCATGGAGAAATATAAAAACTATTTCTATTACTATAATAGATCTCTTCCTTTTTGTCAGCAATACCAATGATTCTCCAGCATAGTCATTAATCATGCTGTTTATTATAATGTAAAAAAGCTCAATTGATAACTCCTTGAACTCTGGTGAATAAGGGTTATATATTTTTAAATTCTGGAGACATTACATCAGTTTTTGGAGAGAATTACATATCTAATGTTCCTGAATTTGGAAATGTTTTCTTCAATAATACTCAACATAGCATTTCATTCCCTTCAAAATGTCAGATAGAATGGTAGTTCTATCCATTCAAATTCCTTTTATTAAGGCTACTTTCTCTAAGGAACTTTTCCAGTTAAAAATTATAGAAAGATTAAACTCATATTTTTCATAAATATAAGCATGAAACAAATTACCTCCTTGTGAAATCTGTAACACATTTTAATTGGATACAAAACAATGAAGCATAAATATGCATCAGGATCATGGAGATGAGCTGTTCTTGCCTCTAGGGAAGGCACAATATAGATTGATGTATAAAGTGCAATGTAATGGGTTCCCTCCTAGAGGGTAAAAATGCATTTTATTTTGATAGTTTTACAGTGGATTTGGCGAGAATAAAATTAGCAAAGTTTAGTTAATGTACTTAGATCATTCAATGCATTGCAATGGCAGTATATTGCAGTGAACATTATAACTGATATATTTAATGCATTTTGAAACTTCTCTCTATGTTCTGAACTTCACCCTAAAATAAGTTAATTAATTGTTAGGGTGCAGTTAATGTCAGCCACTTTAATGATATAGTATAGTTTTTCATTGTGAATGTCAAAAAACAAAGTAAAAGATATAATAACACTGAATTTTTGGGTTTTTTTTAACCAAGTGATTTATCAAATGCAGTTTCTAGGGACTAACAAGCAGGACAATTGATTTGAAGTACTCCTTTAATTGGAATTAAAGTGTGGACATATTATTTTGTATTCTGGCTTAAATGTAGGCACACTAAATTCCCCAAACAGAATTGTATATAAATTTATCAATATTTTTTAGAACTTAAAAAAATGTTAGTTTATAGTTTGGTATAGCCTTTCAATTTCTTCTCCTTAGCAACAATTTTGAGATTAAGAAATATATACTTGACTTATTTTTATTCACAACTATTAGACCAGTAATTGTATGTGAAGATGCTAAGTACATGTTTAATAAAGGAAGAAAAGTTTAAGTAGCAAAGAATATTTTAAAGATGAGCAGCACAATACTTTTTAATATATTAGAGAGTTTATAGTGTTTGAATCACCTAAAAATAGCAAAATAAACATTATTTAAACAAATACAGATTTCAGTTACAAAATATCTGAAGATGATGTTTAAGTTTTTCACTTAATACCTTTAGGAACACTTTTACTCAAAGTGAACAAAAACCCCATTTAATCATGTTAAATGACTATCTTAAATCTATTCTAGGCCTCAACTGTCTATTAGAAGATAGGTGATCAGTCTCATCCCATTATTTATGAAACATCTGTTTATTTCTGCTTCTTTGACCTAACCTTTTAGGTCTTTCTCCTTATTTTATGTTGCTGAAACTTGATCTTTCAAAAGTTGAATGCACCAGGCTTTAGTCATAAAACTTTTTATTTTTCTCTATGTAAATTCTTTTTTTATTTTTATTTTTTGGTGGTATCACTCCTGACCTTGGTCTAAACACCACTTTTATTGAGGATACTAACCCTGTTCTCTCCATTGAGGACCAAATGTTGATTTGATATTTCTGTTTATAAATCTAACAGGCCTCCCAAACTTGATGTGCTGAAAAGAGATCATTTGATTCCCAACTCCCACTCCTGATTTTCTCTTCTTAATCTCAGCAAATGCCATTATTATATACCCAGCTGCTTGAGTCTAAAGCCTAAGAGTCATTCTTTCTTTCCCCCCTTTCCTCATCCCTCATACCAAATATGTTAGTATGTTTTTTCAGTGCCATCCAAAACGTCAAATTAAATCCAGCTACTCCTCTATTCCTACTACCACCACTGACTGAACTTAAGCCAAGATCTTCTTACTGGGACCTTGGAAATCATTTCTTAATCATGTCCCTGCTGCAATTTTTGCCCTACTCTTCAAATTTTTTAATGCATAATCCAGAGAATTTTTTTATACAGAATCCAGAGGACTTTTTAAAGCATGTGTCAGACAGTGCCTTTCCAGCTTACAACCTCTTAAGAGATAAGTTATGTACTAAAAATAAAGTCCACATTACTTACATAGAAGACTCTCTATTATCTGACTTTGGCTGACCTCTCCAATATTATCTTAAACCATTATCATTCTCACTGGCCAACATCAAAAACATACATTATCTAGGTTTTTCAAGAATTTTCTGGATTCACACACTAAGATGATCTTCTATTGGAATGTTTCATTTATTTATTTATTTAGCCTGGATATTTATATAGTTAGCTCTTCTCTTTCATTCTTAGTTGAAATGTCACTTGGGTCTTAGTTCAAATGTCACTTTATAAATAGGGTTGCAAGAAAAAATACTGAATGCCCAGTTAAATCTGAACTTCAAATAAACTATATATATTTACATATGTATATATGTATCTTGCAAATATTGCATAGAACATAAATATACAAATAGAAAATATGTTATTTATCTGAAATTTAGACTTATCCAGTGTCCTGTATTTTTATTTGCTCAAGCTGGCAACCCAACTCCCAGAGGACTTCTTTGGCCTGTGGTATCTCACTCACCCTGTGTATTGCTTTTATTGCACTTCACACATTTTATAATTACTTTATTTATATATTTATTTTATTAGTTTACAAGGCCTTTTTTCATTAGCAGAAGAACATTTTTGACACATATCATAAATATATAATCAATGCATAATTTACTAATCAATGCACAATTTACTAATTAATGAACTAATTCAACATATTATTTTGAAAAGTGGGCCAAAGTATAGCCTGAGTACCAAGGTCTAGCCTGGCCTCTCACAGATGCCTACTAACAAGTTTATGCAAATTGTGTAATTTTCTGAGGTTCAGATTTATGTATCTGTATTGGAAAAAACAATACCAGTTCTTCTGGATTCACAGAGTGATTAAAAAACTAAATACTATGCTATAATATTTTTACATTCTCTAAAGTGCTAAGAATAAAAATGTAATATTATATAAACACAATGAATATTAATAGAATGTCAATACTGCCCAAAGCAATATACATATTTAATGCAATTTCTATCAAAATTCCAATGGCATTTTTTACAGGAATGAAGCAATTTTAATATGTGTATGGACCTATTAATTGCTTTGAATAGCCAAGGCAATCTTGACAAAGAAGGATAAAGCTGGAGGCATCATACAACCTGATGTCAAACTATTGCAAACCTAGAGCAATTACAACAATATGGTACTGGTATAAAAGCAGACATATAATAATGGAAGAGAATAGAGAGTTCAGAAATAAACCTATACATGTATTTCCAATTAATATGCAACAAAGCCAAGAAAACACAATGGGGAATGAACAGTCTCTTCAATAAATGATGTTGGCAATTGGATACTACATGCAAAATAATAAAACTGAACTATTATCTTATACCATCCATATAAATTCACTATAAATGGATTAAATGCTTGAATTTAAAGTCTTAATCCATAAAACTCCCAGAAGAATTGTAGGCATCAGTCTTGGAGGTGACTTTTTAATTTGACACTAAAAGCAAGAGCAATGAATGAAAAATAAATAAGTGGAACTACATTTAAAAAGCTTCTTCACAACAAAAAAAGCAAAAAAAAATAAAGGGAAACATATTAAATATATTGAATCTATTAGGAGCTAATATCCAAAATATTTAAAGAGCTTATACAACTTAATAGCAAAAAAATTTTTAAATCCTATTAAAAATTGGATAGAAGATTTGAATAGGCATGTTTCCAAACAAGACATACAGATGGCCAGCAAGTATATGACAGGATATTCTATACTATTAATCATCAGGGAAATGCAGATCAAAACTAAAATGTGGTATCATGTCACACCTGCTGAAATGGCTATTATTAATAAGACAAGAAGTAAGTGTTGGCGAGGGTATGTAAAACAGGGAATTTTTGTGCATCGTTGGTGGGAATGTAAATTGGTGCAACCATTAAGGAAAACAGTATGGATGTTTTTCAAAAAAATAAAAATACAACTACAGTATAATACAGCAATTCCATTTCTAGGTATTTATCTGAAGAAAATGAAAATAGTCCTGGTCAGGTGCCTCAGTTGGTTAGAGTATCATCCTGAAAAGCAAACTTTGGTCCCAGTCAGGGAAAATACTTGGGTCGCCGGATTGATCCCCAGTCAGGGCACTTTTGGGAGGCAGCCAATCAGTGTTTCTCTCTCACATTAATTTTTCTCTCCATCCCTTCTCCTCTCTCTAAAATCATTAAACATATCCTCAGGTAAGAATTTTTAAAAATTGAAAACACAAACTCAATATGTTACATTCATCCCATGTTCATTGCAGGAAACAACTTAAATTTTTTATCAACAAATAAATTAATAAAATATGTGATTATAAATATTAAATAAGTGTGAGATTATACATATGTATTATTTAGCCATAAGAAAAGAAAATAATGCCATTTGCAACAATGTTGATAGAACTCCAGGCATTATGCTAAGTGGAGTAAGTCACTTAGAAAGACAGATTCGGTATAATTTCTCTTACATGTGGAATCTAAAAATAAATTAAAAAAATAGATACAGAGAAGAGGTAGCGGGTGGGAGAAATAGACAAACAGTGTGTTTGTGCTTTTTAATAAATTGAAAAAAAACTTTCTTATTGCCAAATGCAACGAAAACTTTTCAAATTTTGTTTTTCTTTTTCTTCATTTTTAATATCATAGGCATATATCACTACATAAGTTTAAGGTATACAGATAATGGTTTGATTAACATATATTATTAAATGATTGATGAAGCATTCTTCATCTCATTTAGATACAATAAAAAGGAAAAGCAAAAAATGAAAGAAAATCCCTTGTGATGAGACTATTAAATTTATTCTCTTACCTTCCATATAGACCATACAGTGGTGTTAACTAGAGTCATAATTATGTACATTATATCTCTAGTGCTTTTTTATCTCATTACTGCAAGTTTGCACCTTTTTTACATCTTCCTCCAATTCCCCTCCCTCCCACCTCAGATTTTTATTTTCTTGAACTCTTAGGAATTTTGGCAATGTTGACCACACACACACACACACACACACACAGAAACAAAACACAATTAATACATAATGCCAATTTTAAAAAGCCCAGTTTTCCTGCTGCTTTCTGATAAATGGTAAGATACAAGTCGCACATAATGTAATTCAGGACTAAAGTTATAACTTTGCTATGTAAAAGGATCTCTAAAGTTCATTTAAAGAAAAATGTAGACTATGTCTTTCACTTATTTTAACTTCTTTTCTTTCATCTCAAATATAATCAACGCAAGATTGTGTGGAACTAAACTAAACACGGTATATATTGTTCTGACTCTTCATTAGTCATTGGGGGAATGAGTGGCACCCTAAAAGTTTAGTTCAGTAAGTGGAACTCACTGCTGTCGATGTGTGAGCACCGCCGATCTGCAGTGAAGAGAAAGGTACTATTGTAAAGGCCTCTGGAGCCCAGAAGGTATGAGTCTATAGGAAAGACGTACAGTCACATATTCCCATATTCTCCAGGCTATTTTCCAACTAAACTTGTGGAATGAGACAGCTGTGCCCTTTAATCTGTTCCCCATTGCCTCTTTATATGGGTAGTTCAAAATGAGATATTTTCCCTGGTACTTGGATTGTCACTGTATGAATTCATGTCTAGTTTTGTGGAAGCACAATGTGTTGGTTTCATATTTATTGATCTCTCACAATATGTTAGGAGCAATACATAAAATATACACAACATGGTCCTCAATTTCTAAAAACATATTTTAAAGTAAAGCAGTATACATATCTGCTAGAAATATATATTTCATAAACAAGCACACTCCTTTTTTTTGTCAGTGGCCATTTTTAAACTCTATTTGTCTGATATGACAAATCAGTCTAAGTACTTTGAGAGAAATGGCTGATCAATACTTTTAATGAAACCAGTCTCTGCAGCCAATGTGGTTAGAATTCTGATGGCTTGCTGCCAGAATTGCTCTTGGACAACATTTATTTGGTAACATTTTATTGAAAAGAAATAAACCAAATGCACTTCCTTCAGTATCTTTGGTTGCTAGACAACTTTCCTCTTTAGGAATTTACTTCTAACGTGTATCATTTACAAAGAAAAAACAGAAACTGTTTCTCAATTGACACCATTAACAACTGAAATGTGAGTGAATAGGAGATGAAATCGCAATGCGGACAAAGGCAAATGTCTATACCTCAGCATTGTGGTTAGCACTGTAAGATATTAATTAATGAATCCATTCCTCTCTCAGTAAATATAATTGTCACCTTTTCATAGAAAAAGATAACAAGTTTCTCAAAATTAAGTAAATTATCCAAATTCTCACAGAAATAAATCACACAGTTAGAAATAGAAACTCACAATTTGCCGACTCCAAATTGCTATGTTCTTCAAGAGTACCCTCCTGAAGAAACATAAGAGAAATGATCCGATGACCTTGTGAATTAAAGATGAAATTTGAATGAGAAGTGTACTATGGTAGTTCAAAAAGTAATGAGCAGTTGTGGGAAAATGGTCGTTCATTTTTTTTATTTATAAATTTCCCCAAATCATTTTACAGAAACAGTAACTTGGATTGCAATAGAGAAAATATTTCAATAAACTAGTGACATAATATAATCAAATACCTCAGAATATAAGTGGGTTTTCCAACCCATTTGTAACTAAAAGGACTTGATTGCATTGCTGACTCTTCTTATATAAACTGTATTCTTTATTTTTTCCAGGACAAGTTGCATATTTTTCTTTTTCTTTTAAGGATTTTATTTTCTAGAGGAGTTTTAGGGCTCACAGCAAAATTGAGAGGGCGGTAAAGAGATTTTGCATATAACCCATACCTCTACTCATGCATAACCCCCCCCCATTATCAACATCCCCCACCAGAGTGGCACATTTGTTAAAATTGATGGACCAACATTAACACATCAGAGTCACCCCAAATCTGTACTTTTCCTTAGAATTCACTCAGTGTTGTACACTTCCTGGGTTTAGGCAAAAATATAATGTCATGTATCTGCCATTACAGAATCATTTTAGTATATTTTCACTGACCTGAAAAGCCTCTGTGCTCTGCCTATTCATCCCTTTCTCCTCTCCAAACCCTGGCAAAAAATAACAGCTTTTTGAGGTCTGTTATTCTCCCTATTTTCCAGCTGATAAAATGTAAACTCAAAGAGAAATAATATTTTACAGAAAATATAATATTATTTTAAGAGAGGGCCTATGATTTAAATCTAGACTTATATTCCTTGAAAATTAATTAAGGCTAGAGTTTCTATAGTACAAAGCCTCCCCTCCTATATCCTAGTGCAGCCACGGTATTTAATTTCACTGTTAGAAATTAATTCTTCTCTAGTTCTGGAAGCCTTTAATGCATTTACTTACTTATTATAGCAAGAGCATCACTTCCTTTCCAGCCCATAGTACCTAACATAGTTTTGGGCAAAGAGCAAGCATTAAAAAAAAAACTGATTATTAAAGTGATTGTTTCCATTGTTATTTCAGCACAAGGGATGATGGCACTCCAGATTATATTTTAATGTTATTTTTTTAGGCAGTTTTAGTTATAATATGCCATCCCTTTTTTAATAGTTCAGAGACTGAAATTTTTAAATATCAATTTATTAGCCAATCAACAAGTATATACTGAGCAACCTGAGGGTGCAATATCAGAACCTTCAACAGTAATTTCCATAAAAATATAAGTTTCTCCAAAAATAGATGTAATTTTACTTGCTGGTCTAAACCTACCTTTCCACACAGATCAGCACTTTTCTTTCCTTTTTAAAAAATATTTTATTTACTCATTTTTAGAGAGGGGAAGGGAGGGAGAAAGGGAGAGAAACATCTATGTGTAGCTGCCTCTTACACACCCCCTACTGGGGTCCTGGCCCACAGCCAAAGCATGTGCCCTGAGTGGGAATGAAACCAAGGGACCCTTTGGTTCACAAGCCAGCACTCAATCCACTGAGACACATCAGCCAGGGCCAGATCAGCACTTTTCATATGTACTTATGGAGATGTTCACTTGAAATAACTGCATCACTTCTAAATCACATTACCCTGATTCTCTGCATGTTTTTGACATTCCTTTATCGTCCTCATCATTGTGTTGCATGTTCAGCCCTATTAGTTTTTAGCTTAATGCTCTGCAGGTTAGCTCTCTGATAAAAGCCTTATTGTAGTGTTTGGAATACCTACAGTGCCTCTGTGATTTTGCACAAATTAATTGTTCTTTTGTAGCTATTTTAGCTTTTCAGTACTTTGAAGCTGTTACTGAGGAGGTAGACAAGAGGGAACTGTGGTTTAGAGCACGACAGCTTAATTTACATAGGCAATGTGAAGTGGAATGATGAGGAAATTAAATCAAGAAAGAAGAAGAAGAAAAAAAAACACCTGTAAGACCGAAAACTATTTGTATTTGACCTGAATGATTCAGGTTGAAAAACTATCAGAATGAAACTACCCGATGATTGCTACGGCCTTCACTAAAATTTATTTGAATAATGGCCTATAAAACTAAAAGTTCATATTTGTTTCAAAAGCAAAAACAAACAAAATTTATGATCTTAAGCAGCGTACAATTTGAAATAAAGGATGGGAAGATAATTTATAATATTTGACTATTTTTCTAGAAAGTGTTAAGAGAAAGATCCAAGCCTAGGTTCCCATCCATCTACAAGGGGAAATAGAGAGGGGGATGTTTTCCAATCCCCTCTGCCATTCTGTGACTCCGAGGAACACTCCTAGATCATTCTCACCCCTAGATGTGAGTGTCTCTGAAGCAGTCCTTTCAGATTTCACCACTGTGTGTCCACATCTTTTATGTTATCCTAATGGTCCATGCATTCAGTCATGTGGAATGTTTCAATACTCTGCATAACATTAGGAATTATTGAGATGCATCTTTAATTAAATCATTTTGATCATTTAACTTGGTGCTAGAAATAAAAGAATGAGTTGGAAGAGGCACACCACTAGCCTTATAGGAGCTTACTACTTAAATATAAAATCAAAGTATAAAGACATAACTGCACATAAAAATGGACTAAAGTTATAATATATGTACTATGATTAAATATCATGAAAGGTTATAGATGTGTGGTGTATAGCATCAAGGAAGAAGTTAGGGTAAGACTGAATGTGCTGGTTGAGGTTGTATTTTCTTATGTGTGATTTGGAGGCACATAAGAGTAGAGAGGCTGCCAGGTTATGGCTATATTTCAGTAATAATAATTTTCCATTTTTTACTTAAATGTTCTGTATGATTTCTTTCTAGATGTTTTTTGGGGGATCTTAATATCCCAAATATGGCTGTGATCAGCCAGAGTCTAGTTCCTATTCAGAGTCTTCATCATGAGGACTGGGGCCTGAAGCATAGTTGCTTCTTAGTTGTTTTTTGTTTCAAGAACCTTGCAGTGCTTCTGGCACCGATTCAATTACTTTCGATATTCACTAGGAAGGTGAAACATGGATGGAACTAGAACCAATGATGCTAAGTGAAATAAGCCAGGCAATGAAACACAAATACCATAAGATCTTACCTGTAAGAGTAACCTAATCAATGAAACAGACAAGTAAGCAAAATATAACCAGAGACATTGAAATTAAGAACAAACTGACAGTAATCAGAAGGGAGAGAGGTGGGGGATTATGGGGGAAAGAAGGGGAAGGCTCATCAAAGAACATGTACAAAGGACCCATGGACAAAACCAAAGGCGGGTAGGATCGAGGGTGAGAGGTGGGGGGAAATGGAGAGAACTGTACTTGAACAACAATAATAAAAAGAAAAAAGAATGAGATGTTGGAAAAGATAAAGAAAAAGTAGAATGAGAAAGAATGACTTAAAGTGGAGACAGAGATAGGAATAGGAGGGAAAGAAAGAGGCAGGGAGGGAAGGACAGAGAGAGAGAGCAAGCAATGAAGAGAATTTATGGGAAAGTGTCAAGTCATTAGGGTAAGGCTGATGTGAATACACTGATGTGGAGGAAGCTGTGTTACCTGACATGTAGACTTATCCAGTTTAAGCTTAACTGATAATATTACTGGCCTGCTGTATTTTTAGCTCTTATTTCTCCAGGTACGTCATTCTAAAGAACAGTACACATCACTGGGATGACCATGAAATTAAAATACAGAATAGTTGCCTAAACATTTGTGATGATTATAAGTGCCTCTTAATGAGCATTTGCTCTTAGGAAGAAGACAGTCTTCTGATATTATTAATGGTTATCTACTCAATTTTTCCAGATCTAGACATGGGGTAAGTCTGATAAGTACTATGCAATAGTTAATGTATTGATTTTAAAATGGATTTTAGGTGTGACGTGATTCTGAATGTTTTTTTCTCTTTAAACTATAAAGTACATTTTATTCCCTGAACATTCTTATGTGAAAATTTCTACATGTGTTTTACAACTTTCAGAAAGGTTCGAGTTCTCTAATATTCTGTATGCCTTGATGATTATACTTGTACATCATTTTATTTCTATGAATTAATAACAAAGAACACATTAATAAAGCAAGATTGGGGTAGGCAAACTTTTTCAGTAAAGGGCCAGAGAATAAATATTTCTAGCAATGACCGTCATACGGTCTGTGTCAAAACAATTCAACTTCGTGATTACAGCTCCAAAACAAACGAATGGGCCTGTGTTGCACTCTCAGTATTTACAAAAACAGAAGTCACACCCAATATAGCTCAGAGGCCCGAGTCTGGGGACAACTTTACTGCTACTTGTAAAAAATTATGAAAACTTTTACATATCAGTAAATGCAAGTGTTCATCAGTTCTTATATTATTTTTCATTATTTGAGAGGTGCTAGAAATTACCACTTGCATATCAGGTGATGAAGAAATAAGCAATACATTTTTAAACTGAACAGTCCTGAGTTGTTAAAAATGCAAAACAGTTTGAAACAAACAAAAAGTAAGCAGTTTTGTTCATTAACTCAAATTGCGAGTACTCCTGACAATTTGTTTACAATGTTTTATGTAACAAATCTCACTTCTTTAATTACTCTGCAGTTCTTATAAATCTTTCATGTTTTAATACTCTTCAGAATAATATGGTATTAAGGAATTTCATACTTGATTTAAAATTACATTTATTTCCTATAATAAAGAAGATCACCCTGCCTTTGATGTTCGACCTCAGATAGGTTCCCTTGTTCTCTCTGCTTCTCATACCCCTGCAGACTCACCACCTTTGTGATTGAGCGAAAGAGGGCACCCCTGCCTGCCCTCTGTCCTGGGGAGCTGGTGAGAATTTCAAGCAGTGCAGCCCCTAGCCAACATAAGAATTCCCATTTCAGTTTCATCTCCTACTCACAACAAAAGTCTGAAGCCACCCCTCTCCTCCAGTGCTCTTCAGTCTCTTGTATGAGCTCTTCCCTCCTGGGAATCCTCAACTTGATATGAGCACTAAATGCACAGTATGTATCTCTTCTGGTGAGTGATTTGTATCATCTGTTCCTAAATCTAAATATATTACAGGGTGGTGACAATGCCAGCCTTTGGGCTGACTTACCAAAACAACCCCTCGTATCAAAGGATCTTCTTATCTTAGATGACCTTTGCACATGACCTTCCACTTACCTCAGACTCATTTGCATATGAGAGTCAAATACATTCTAACTCTTCAGTTCTCTGCTCAATCATCCTCTTATTGGAGAACACACCTGATCATCCTCTATAAAACGGAAACTACTGAAGAGCGAACTTCCCCTTCCCCTTCTTTATATTTCACCAGAGAACTTACCATCTTCTAATGTATATTCTACACATTTTAAAATTTGTTTATTGATACTTTTAAAATACAGGCTTCATAAGGATAGACATTTTCATCTGTTTTGTTTGTTGCTAAATCTCTAGAATCTAATACATAACAAATGTTAACATTCCCTACAAAATGAATAGTCAATATGTTAGAATGTTGTGGTTATACATATTTTTCTTATATATCTTTTCAATCTCCATGTTGCATTCCAATATTATTCTATATATTTAAAATTAAATATAAGGAAAAACACAAGATGGTTTTTAGATATATGAGAAATTAGAGTTAACAATGCCCAACAATATTACATCTGTTTATTTCTGCTTGGTGATGCAGTCAATTTGCTTTCACAAATCAGTTTCATACATTATTTTTATATTTATACACATATATATATACACTATATATATATATATATATATATATATATATACGACACTATACTAGTATACTATATATACTATGTATATCATAAAAGCACTCAGCTACTTCTAGCATAACCGTTGGTCCAATACCCTGTTTCTTCATATTTAAAATTAAATAGCTTATTATTTTTTATCTAAAAAATGAAGAAAAATACTGTTAGTAATAGTAATAATATCTAGGCTCTTTACATATTTCACATTATTTTGTGATTCAATTGTATTTAATGAAATCAAAGATGACATCAATGGTAAAATATATCATTATTCATAACTACTAAAAATAAAAAGCATTTATGCCAACTAAAATGTGAAAATGTTTTTACTATAAAGTAATTATTTTGTTAA
The DNA here is from genome assembly GCF_022682495.2 of Desmodus rotundus. Classification (NCBI taxonomy): domain Eukaryota; kingdom Metazoa; phylum Chordata; class Mammalia; order Chiroptera; family Phyllostomidae; genus Desmodus; species Desmodus rotundus. Next base: position 67,819,142 of record NC_071388.1, on the reverse strand, counting down.
GAAAGTTGTTTTAATTGTTTTTGAGTAAGTTTAGGCATAAATATAACTGTATATTAACAATATAGATATATGGTAAATTAATTGGGTAAGGTATCCTTAAAACATTTTTTGATCTAATTCTTCCATATCACTTTTCTACTTAGAGTTACCCTATTCATATTTATTCAGAAGATATGCTTTATGCTATCAAGATGCAGAATTTTTACAAAAGTTTTTTATTATTGTCAATTGAAATTTTTCTCTAGGCTCCATCGCTCTTCAAAGTCTAAAGATAATATTTTATAAGGGCAAAAATTTTCATCATTATCTTCAAAACCACCAGTGTTTATGTTTATTCTTCAAATGATTCTAAATTATGTGTAGACTGAATTGTGAGGGTTTGTGTTCTTCCGCTTGTGTCAAAGGAAGTACAGTAGTGTGCGCATGCACAAGCAGCAGCAGTTAAGACTGAATCGTGAGGGTTTGCGTTCTTCCGCTTGTGTCAAAGGAAGTATAGTAGTGTGTGCATGCACAAGCAGCAGCAGTTAGAAAATGGCCGGCCCTGGACAAGACCAAGGGGAAGTCAGAGATGTTGAAATGAGAAGTCTTCCAATAGATGTCCTACATCAGAGCACGTCATTAATTTTAAGAACTTCAAAAATCATGTGTAGGTGACCCAAGTAGGTGAGGGAATGAAGATGTTTCCAAATCCATTAAGCCAGGAGGTAATTTACCTAGGACTAATTTTACATATTTGTATCCTGATAATTTGGAATGCATTATGAATATTCCTAAATTATTTAAGTTATAATTATTATGTGCAAGGATTTGTTTATAGTTAAAGAAAAATATTTTAGAATTCAGTCCACCCTGTGGATGCTGCCGGAAAGTCTGCAGGTCAAACCTGGCCCTCTGCCAGTTTTGTTAATTTTGTATTGGAGCACAGCCGCGATCATTCATTTGGGTATTTGTCTATAGCTGCTTTCCCAAGACAATGACAGAGTTGAGTAGGTAAGATGAACACCATATGGGGCCCACAAAGACTGAGATGTTTACTATTTGGTTCTTGACAGAAATATTTTTCTGGTCCCATGATAAGACCTTGAAAAAGAGGAATCTAAGAACTATCTCTATTTTGCACTTGAACTGCTTGTTTCAATCACTGCCATTGCACTCTTGTTGAAATGCAACCCATTGTTTCCCTCTATTGAAATTATCATTAACTTCTTTTATTTCAGTACTCTGAATAGTTTCATTTAGTCTCTTTGTTCAAATCTCTACACAAAAGTCCCCCAGGCAGGCTTCCTTTAAATCGTTCTGAAAATATCTACAAACTTGCCCCACTACTCTTTCACCTCAGTTGGCTTTATTTTGATTCATAGCAATTCTCAACATGTTGCTGAGACAATGTTAGATGTTCAAATCTATTTCCTGTTTCCCCAGGGAATGAAGATCTCATTTCCCATTCTTTATTGCATTTCCTGAATTATTGAGTTCTGGTCAATGAAATATAACTGAAGTGATGCAGGACTAACACCTAGAATCAAAATTTTCTACACATTTGTCCAGGTGCCCACTTTTTTCCCTGTCTACCAGGCAAATGAATAGCCCATGAGAATGGTGGAACTACACAGTGAAAGAGCTTGAGGCCCTAAATGCCTCCTCAGAGCAGAGATGCCACCTTTCTGTGCCCACCACTACCAGTATTATTTGTGATGTGCTGGTAAAATAAATTATTTTGTTTCAAGCTCTGAGATGTTGAAGTTGTTTATGTCAGTTGATGATCTACCCTAATATTTGCCACCTGAAATAGTGAATTTATTTATTTATTGTTTGCTCCTACAAATAAAATGTAAATTTCATAAGACCATGCTTTATTTTCATTCATTACTAGAACACTACCTGGCATGTAATAGGTGTTCGGAACATTTATTCCATTTATTGCAGAGTGAACACATTAGGAAGGCTAAATATCAGAATTATTCTGAGAATTTGTTCCAAAAACACAAATAAATATCAGAATTATTCTGAGAATTTGTTCCAAAAACACAAATGAAAGTGCAAAGATTTCAGTGTGCTTTCTTAAAAGTATGACTCCCTTTCAACCACTGTCAGAACAAGAAGTAGCGACATTTACTGAGCACTCCCGAGGCACTGTATACATTCTAAATTCTTTCATAAATTATCTCATTTAATTTTTATAATACATTTGCAAGGTAGGCAATTAAGTATCTCCTCTTTACAGATGAGTAAGCTGATCCAGAGAGCGGCCACATTACTCTGTCTTTGGTCACAAAGCTAATGAGAGGCTAAGCCAGGATTTTAACTTAGGCATTCTGGCTCTATTGTATTCTCAACTAACGTACTCCAGTGATGAGGGTTCATCAAGTACGAAGGGGAAAATATGGAACACTATAATGGTTATAAATTACATAATCCAAAAATATAAGGGAGGGATAGAGAGGTCCTCATTTGCATTTTCATTAACTTTTTTAAAAAAACTAAACTAGCTCAAACTTCTTTTTTATTTAGTGGCAATAACAGATTTTACTGGAGTGGAGAAATTGTCCACACTCTGTAAACTTATCCAAAACAGGAACCTTTCAATAAATTCAGTTTTTATTATACTCTACCCATCTCCAAATGGTTTTATATAAGATCTGAGAGGTAACTACCTATATTCGTATCTTATTCGGGTGCCCTGCCTTTTACTACTCCATCCTTCAACTCCACTGGTTCATAGTTACTGGCATATTTCCTCCAAATTCCTCCAAGTGTCCTCAATCTTATCTTATCAAGGGCCCATGCACATCACTTGGAGCCCTCCTTATTCTGGCTAAAACTCTTCAAATCTACAGAAATTCTCCGTGTATCTCTGTGCCCCTTTTGGACAGCACTGGACAACTACGAAGAACTGTCATGTAACTGTGGGTGTTCAGTAAATTCGGGTTATTTCAGGGTTTCTCTACACAGATAAATCATGTCAATATGATATGTAGTCAGTTGTTATTGAATTATGGCAAGATGTGAGGGAATTCTGGAAACTTGCTGATTTCCTTGGTCCCATCTGGGAAACAAGGCTCAGGATTTCTCTGCTCAGATTCCAAAATTTAATTGAGGACTTTATTCTGCCTTTGGGGTTTCGACCTCACTGTGGGGAATAATTATGTTTCCAGAACTTCACCTCAGGGACCTTAATAAAACTGTGTGTCTGATTCTTGCTCTCTGCTCCTGCCTTTTAGAAGCTGATTTCCTCTGTGGTAGGAAAAACTTGCTCTTTGTACAGATCTTTTAAAGATCAGAATTCAACATTACCTTCTACCTTTCTCTGCATTTCTATGTAACAATCACATTTGGAAAGGAATCTGCATAGAACATTCTCTTCTGTCATCTTCTTAATTGGGAAATGGGTCCATTATCAGAATATTTCTGAGACAAAAGAGATGTTAATAGCTCATAGTAACATCAAACCATGGAACAAAGAATCTATGAAATCCATCCAACTGATATAAAAATTTCTTCCATTAAGAGACAGTGGGATTAACATTAGTCTGAATTCTTTTCAGGGTTTTAAGAACAAACACTAGGTCTAAATAACTTCCATAGCCTTTGTTTATATGTACTTAACAATGACAGAATGCTAATATTATTCATTTCATCTAGCAAATCCACAAAAGCTCATATATTCTGACATACTATCACTTTGATTTCTTCGACCGACGAGTGATGATTCTAATCATCTAGCACCTCTGACAGACAGACACTTTACCTCCAGGTAGTGGTGAACATGTCATGCGACATTGTGGTTATAAACAATAACATCTTTCTATTTCATATATTTTTTCAGGGTTCTCCTCTCAGCCTGAGTCAGCTTCAGCTGATTACACATTCAACTTGGTGACTTTTACTCCCGATGTTTTGAATTTTGTTTGCGTTCTTCATTTTCTTTTTCTTCAGAATATTTCCAAGACCCTCCTTCACAATAAAAATCATAATGTAGTCTAGGATAGGTCAGTATGCTTTTACTCTCTCTCCAGGATGCTTGCTTGGCACTTGGTCAAATCAGCAACATACACGGTCTTCTTATAATTAACAAAAAGGGGGGGGGTGGAGAGGTGGGAAGAAAATGCAGACAACTGTAATTAAACAACAATAAAAAATGTTTAATTAAAAAAATAAACATATATTTTCAAAAAGCAATGTATTTTTGTCAAATTTCGTTAAAGGAGTAGAGTCTCTTTATCGTCAGGAGACATAAATCGGATAAAAGCAGCACTACTGTGGTTGACACAGAATTGTAGAGCCTTAGCCCTGGCTGCTCTGTTTCCATTTTCACTTCCTGCCTGGTAACTGAGGCATTTTGAATTGCCCAAGAAACATACCTAGTTTAAAAGCCTCTGCTCTGAGTCTACTTCTGATTTCTTACTAGCCTTTTGCTGTTTTTTCAATTTTTTAAATATTATCACAAAAAAGAAGAACTATTAAAGTGTTTCTTATTAAGTCAGTGTAAAACGACCAAAACATGGAAAGCAGCATGGTGATTAGCAGAGGAAAGGGGAATGAGGGGAGGAGAAGAGGGTAAAGGGGCACAAATAACAGAAGGAGACTTGATTTTGGGTGGTGAACACACAGTACGATACACAGATGAAATATTATAGACTTATACACCTGGAACTTATATAATTTTATTAAATGATGTCACACCAATAAAAATAAAAAGGACAAAGACAAGAAAAAAAAACAATATAAAGAATGACACATGTACAGAATAATAGCTTTAATAGAATTTAAGAAACACACAAAGGAATATATTTACTTTTGCATTGACTAAAAAGTCTAGTCTTCTGCCTAAATTATCCTCATCAAAATAACCGTATGTATATTTATTTTAACACTGTTTTGATAGAGGTAGGTAATTTTACATTACTTAAATAAATTTATCACTTTGGAAAATTTTTTCTCAATTGGTTACCATTTTATAATTTTTTAAAAGGTTTTACTTATTTATTTTAGAGAGGGGAAGGAAGAAAGAGAGGGAGAAAAACATCAATGTGTGGTTATCTCTTGCGTGCCCTTCACTGGGGACCTGGCCCACAACCCAGGCATGTGCCCTGACTGGCAATCGAACCAGAGACCCTTTGATTCACAGGCCAGCACCCAGTCCACTAATCCACACCAGCCAGTACCCATTTTATAATTTTTAAGGCACACAATATGTCTGGAAGCATCTAGTAAAACACTTCAACCTAACTCGCTTTGCCAATATGCAGAAAAACAATGTTTTCCAAGATTGGGAAAAATTATTGCCTGCATTCTGATCTGTTTGTCATAGGACATAACAAAATCCCCCAAAACATGATGCTTCATTAGTGATTTTTACCTGTAATGAAGAGAGAGTGCTAAGAAAAAGAGATTTCTGAAGTCTGCATTCCATTACCATTTGGAAAAGCAAGCATGGCACTTTACACAGCCGAGTAAGTACGTCTCATGGTTTATGAGAGTTAATGTTCTCATAACATTTTACCATTTGTCAGTGCTCTGTTACATTGCCTAATTTTATCTTCAACATTACACACACATACATTAATATTCTAAGATGAGGGATAATAAAATAGAAGTCCAGAGAATTTAAGCTGCTTGCTTAAAACTCTTCACCTGCATAGGGATAACACCTAGGTTATCTGGATCTGGAATCCTTGTTCTTTCTACTTAGAGAATCCTGCCAATTAAGCTATGCACATTGAGCTAAATATAGGTAAACTTTCAAGGCTAAAAATGAGGAGGTGATTAAGTATAATTTTTAAAAGTTCACTTAAGGGAAATATGTTTTCTTAATTTGTTAAAAACAAGACTGATTAAATGACTGAGAATAACAAGCATTTAAAAAGCTGACTTCATTAATAATATAGAATCATAAGAGTAGAGAAATTTTATTTGAACAAAGGCGTTTACCAGAGCTTTGTACAAAAGGTTGTATGAGGTCTGTCCAGAAGGTATCCAGCTGTGTAATATGAAAAATAGAGACATGTATTGAAGAAGATACAAACACAAGAAACATTGTGCATAGGACAATGATACCACAGTCCCCTTCAAAGTAGGCACCTTAGGACCTCACACAGTTCTCCCAATCACCATCAGCTACCCCATTGTATTTTCCTGAATCTCACCAACAGTGTCAAATCTCTTCTATTTCAAAGGTGATTTTAGTTTTGGGAAAAGCCAGAAGTCACAGGGCGTCAAATCTGGGCTGTAGGACGCTGAGTCACCTGGATGATTTTGTGTTTCACCAAACAACTCTGCCTGAGATTATGATGCAAGAGAGGACACATTGTCTTGATGAAGCTGCCAATCACCAGTTGCCCATAGCTGTGGCCTTCTGAATCATCCAAATAGTTTCTGTGAAGGAATGTTCAAGTTTAATTCCAAATTTGATGTAGATTTGTTGCTCTACTTAATCATTTTTAATGCAAAGGCCGCACAGTATACATGCTCGTCCCACAGTGTCTACCACCCCTGCTGACTAGTACAATGAAGTCGTCATTGTTCACGCATGCACATTCCAGTCCATTCTCCTTGGCTGCCAGGTTACATTCATGTCATGCAAACTGTTCTCATTGTATTAACAATGGCTAGACTTGCCAAGCAAACCTCGTATACCTGTTCAAGATTTTTTATTTTTAAATTTTTCCTTTTTTTAAATTTAAAGAAACAGTAAAATGTATGTTTTGTTGTTTACTTATATGCCACTCTAAACCAAGTAATGAGATAAGAGCTTTGGATTAAAGATTAATAAAACAGAACTCTTTGTTGAGGGCATTGCCAGCAGTCCATCAAATCTGTTATTCCCTTTTTTCCCTTAACCCCAGAGCAAGGTATGTCAGAACTTTCTGCCTGTGGGTGTAGCCATGTTCTCCACAGTGGAAAGTGAGTGGAAATAGGTTGACTAACCATTTTTGCTAACAACTAAGGCAACTACAGGATGTGGGAATTTCAGTGCTTACACCAGAAAAGACTCTGGCAAACCAAGTAGAGTTAGTCAGTCTAACAGGAAATGACATTCCAGGCTGTCAGACCTGCTCTTTAAGAAAACTCACTGAAGCTGAACACAGCCTCTCACAACAACAACTGGTGCGCTAATACAGATGGGTTCCCAGATCACTCACCTAACAGGGGACACCTATGCTCCAAGGGGCATGCCCTCCAAAAGATACTTGTATCTTTGGGGTCCCCCCTTGTATCAGGGAAATTATCACAAAAAGTACAATATTTGTTTAGATTTTTCTTTAATAAATGATAAAATGGAGGCTGAAGAGTTATAAGGCCCCTTTACAGTGAGGTCATGTTTTTAATTCTTAAAATTAAAGCACTGTTAAAACAATAAAAAAGAAAAGATTTTGATTTAAACAAAAACTCATTTTACCAAACTCCTTTTCATTGTGATCTATGATTCTCTTATTGGCAGCACAAGTAAAAGGAGAGTTTTATTGCTTTTAAAAATCATTAATCTCGCAGATTTATTTTCAATACACTAGGCAATTATTTTATGAGCACAATTCATTTCTCCTAATGCTATCCATCCCCTTCACAGTAAAAATTATATAATCCTCATATTAGTTGTCTCATTAAGCAAAGGCAGGGTCTGAGTGTGCCGAATACCAGAACATGCTTCTTATGATTACAAAGACTGAGCATCTTTAATTCTTCTAATAATTTTCACACCCATGGGAATTTGATTTATTTCATTTTCAAATGATATGGGTATTATCACTGAAATGTTTGACTTCTCTCTTGTAGTTAGATAAAGCCCTACAAATTCTGACTCTTTTAAGAAGGGAATTTCATAGGGACCTATCACGGAAAAATGATTAGAAGTGACCTAAGTATAAGACTTAGTGGAGTTCCGATGATAAGACACATTTATTAAGAATCAGCCCACCACTACTTCAGATAGTAACTTTTAGATAATTTTTGGTCATAATTCAACAAATAAAGCAGATATGTCTTCAGGAATATACTATTTATTATTGATTTCCCCCACCAAACACTAGATATTTATGCTTTCCACATAATGAGTAAATTGGACTATGGAAATATTAATATATTGGTGTTCTATCGGAATGCTAAATATATTAGAGATGCAAACAAAACTGTTATAGAGATTTTTTTTGGACAATCAAATAGCCATTGCTATCTTTTCCTGATCATCAATGCTATATATAGAACACTTCTGTGAGCTTCAACTTTGTAAAATATGTGAGCTCATCGGACATAATTTTACTCAGGATATACTTGCAAGAATTGTACAACATGAGTCCAGGCAGCGCATGATAATTGAGCCAGGTTTTTATGTGTACGACTCACATCCCTGGTGAATTTTCTGTGAACAGATTATGTCCATGCACATGCTGCACAGTATATTGGGATATAAATAATACAACAAAATGCTTTTAACATTTTTCAAGTTGTAGAAATTATTTAAGAAGCTAAAAATAAAGATGGTACATCCAGATTTGTGGAAGCTTAAAATTTGAGAAGAATATCACTAATAACCTAAAACATAAACCACTGTGTTATCATCTGAAGGGCCAGAAAATATGTAAAAAATCTGTACACTGCAATCACAAGTTTAATAGAAAAAAATCAATCATCTATATAATACAAGATATTAAAGCCTAATTAGTTTGGAATTGATGAAAACAGTTTATTACAATGTGTCTGGATCTGTCAAATATAATTAATTACCCAAATAAAGTACATCTTAGTATTAGAAAACATAAAAGTAGAAATTGTAATTTTATATCTACTACCAATTTTTCCTTTTGTATAAAAATAAACCATGATGAAAATGTAAATATCAGAAACATTAGCAATAAAGCATTCCTACATAGCAAAAGAAGATGAGCACATACTTGAAAAGGAGTATTATATATTTGCTAAAATACCATAGATCATTTAGGCAGAAATAATTAATTTTAATTAAAATTAATGTTAATTAAATTAATTAATTTTAATTAAAATTAACTAATGATAGAAAGTAACAAATTAATAATTTGAGGAATTATGATTTTATTATGGAGTCTTCTTGTAAAATAGACTGTGTTTATACATTTCATTTTCCTTTTGCTTACTTCCCTTAACAAAGCCAACCAACATAGATGTAAACATATCTTTGTACAATATGAAAAGTTGAATGACCTCTGAAACACCTGTTGTAAAATTATTTTGCATATTTACATTCTAATATGACTGGTCACAATATGTTCTGGATACAATCTGGGGTTAAATATCATTAATTTAAATCTCATTTTAATATCTAGCAAATATATTCCATTGGTTTTAGCTTCATTGTATCTAAGTTAACCCTCAATAATTTAAAATACAACTAAACTACAGGTAATTCTACAAATATATATGATAATCGAGATCAAATATTAAAACATCATAATAATATAAGCAATCTTTGTGGAAAGAAAAACAGTAAAATAAAGCTTCTTTTTTATGAAGAGATGTCCTTAAATTAACTGGTTAAATTATATGTAAACTTAATATAGCTTGTTTTCATTTTTGAGGTGTGAAATATTAGCATAACTTGTTACTTAGTAATGTGAATTTACAGACTTTCAACATATTTTGCTACAAAAAGTCCTGTAAAAATAAAACACCAACATAAATATATTTTTAAAGATTTTGTTTATTTTATTTTAGACAGAGGGGAAGGGAGGGAGAAAGAGAGGGTGAGAAACATCAATGTGTAGTTGCCTCTCTCATGCCTCCTACTGGGGACCTGGCCCCCAACCCAGGCATGTGCCTTGACGGGGAATCGAACTGGTGACCTTTTGGTTCACAGGCCAGCATTCAATCAACTGAGCCAAACCAGCCAGGGCCACCAACATAAATATTGAAAGAGAAGAAAGGTATAGGCATTTGAGGGGAAATTTATAACTAGTCAAGCTGAATTATAAGGTGTTATTTTCTTCCTAGAAAGCAACATATTTCCTTGAATTAATACGGATAATCGGCAATATTCCTGTGATTTTGTAGAAATAAGTACTACAAAATTTCTGTGAACCATTTTTACATGTGAATTAAAATGACAGTGAAAAAGGTAACCTTTTACATTTAGGGTAGCTCTTTATTTCAGAGTGTATATAAATTTTTTAACTTTAAAAAATATGTTTGAGCAAATTTTTTATTGAAATGTATTTTAAGATTAAAACACTCAATAAAAATGTGACAGCCAAAAAATATTTGGACATTATGCTTTGGACAGTAAGTGCTTATGATTGTTATATTATCATTTTTTAGATGAGGTGTGAAATATTAGCATAACTTGTTACTTAGTAATGTGAATTTACTAATGCATTCTGGTTTTCATTTTTATTAATCATTTTCTATAAAATGTATTATGTTTGATATAACCACAATTCCTCCACTTAGGTTAATTCTCCATTAAACAACACAAAACAAAACAAACAAAACACTTTTCCTAAACCCAAACTAGGCACAAGTCACTATGCTATTGACTCGAGCAGGAGCCTGTGGGTGTGGATGGGGTGTGTGGATGGAGCAGTTCTTGGGAACAGAGTTTTCTCAGCAGAAGGTCACAATTGTACTAATGTTCATATTAGCAGGTACTTGGAAAATAGAAAGTAGGTAGGTACCTGGGGAAAGTACCTGGAACACATTAAGCACTCAAAAAATATTAGCTACTATTTCATGACTGGTCTTGGTCAGACGATTTCTCTCAAGAAATCATCCTTTCAATTCATGATCAATATTTTTATGGGTCTGAGATATTAATAAAATACTCAGACAATGATTTTTGTCAAAGGGAATAGTCATCAAACAAGGAATCATTTATGAAGTTTGTCATCTTAGGTTGTTTTTTTTTTTTGAGGCCTAGTTTTGACTTTAAAGCTGATGGGGAAATGCACTAACTGAGATTCTACAGTACTGCTTTACTTGAACTGACTTTATGCTTTAAAGATGAGAACTGCTGCAGATGAGCTTTTGCCAAACTACAATGTCAAAAATAGTTTTTTGAAAAAGCCATGAGCTTGGGGGTATTTTTCAGCACCTGTAAGACACTTCTGTCCATAACCTCTAGGTAACACACCCATGAAAGCTGAGGTATAGAAGAGTTATTTTTCTTTCTGAAAAAAAATGTAGGATACGAATATTGAATTTTCACCTTCAATTATAATAGCATAATGAGGTTTTAAGACATTGTTATTTAGATAACACTTAAGTTCATAATGTATATAAGAGCGTTTTATTTTGTGGCTAGAAAATGGACATTGTGCCCACATAAAATTTAACTTCCTGTAAGGTATGATTTCAATAGTCTTTAACTATAACACATGCTTCTTTTCCTCATGGATTCTAGGTGATGATTATTCAGTAGTTTTCTAGTACAATGTAAGCATAAATATTTTTCAGCAGCTCCTGGGAAGTTTGTCATCCATACCTTGGGTTGGAAACACTGACCTATTTGATTTGCTCCAAACACACTGAAATCTTATTATAAGTAACTTACCCACGTCTGCATTAGAAATATCTTAACTATTTCCTGTTTTATTTTGCACACATTCATTTTATGGTCAATCCCTGTAACTTTTCTTCCCATGACTCCTGTCTATTTTCAAAGAAACCAGTGAGTAACTTTCTTTTTTGAATTCATTTCCACTCTGCATGCCATTGTTTTGACATTCTACAGCTACCGTTTGAAAGATGTAAATGTATGTCAGCGGGCATAGAGGCTACAAAGAACCATTAGTTTGCAATTTGCTTACAGGAAAAGTTCTATTTGAGAAAAAAGTTATTTCAACTTTGAAATATATCATTAAGAAAAAATAGGTTAAAATGTCAGAAATTCATTTCAAAGACCATGTGGGTGTGTACATAGCTGCAGAGGCAATGTTAATTTCAGAATAATTTCCAATTAAGCTGGCAAACTAGTCAGTCGACAATCAGAAGTAATCTTAAAAATCTCTTATATTTGACACTGCATTGATGTAAATGCATTTTGAGAAGTGTTAAAATGTTCGGAGAACCGGAAACAGCAAAACAACTATTATATATGTTAGATGATAAAAATTAACTCGACTTGATGAAGCTATTAGGGGAATATTCTGAAATAATTATATGATATTAGAAATAATTTTGAAATGCTTTTAGATTAATACTTTATAAGTATAACTTCTTTAGTTAATAATTTTCAAATACACATAAATAAATACCAAAAAGTGCTTCATAAGAGAAATTATGAAAACACTGAATACAACATAATGCAGAAATTTTCTGAGATTACATGTGCTTTAGTCCACAAAATATCTTTGAAAGAAACTGTTAAATGAAATAGTTCCTAAATTTCCACTACTTGAAACTCATTCTATTTTTGGACTTTTGCAATAATAACATCCTAAGAAATGAAACTTTGATAAATTCAGATATACATATGCACATATATATACACACATGTATGTATATGTATATATATGACATAAAATAACCTAGGAAATTCATAGAAAAATATGAATTTTATCTGCCATTATTAAAATTACATGTTTTAAAAGTAAGTAAAGTGAAATATTGTTTTATCATTACAACAATGGTAAAATTGATTGAGAAACAATGTAGTATAATTTTTCTGTATAAGAACAAAGCTGTTATGTCATTTTAAAATAATTTGGTATTGCTTTTTATTTTACTTATAATAAAATGGCCTCTAAAACATTTAGTAGCATTTATATATAATTTGTTTTGAAGTATCAGATGATCATAATGCTAAAGAGTAAAATTATACTTAGCTTCACATTGGATAATACATGTAATTTAAATATGGTAATCGATTCAAAACTCATGTCTAGTGCAGGTTAAATATTTCACAAAGCCCAAGTAATATGTTTTTAATCAAAAATTACAATTTGACTTGTGGAATTTTAAGTAAACAATTTTATAAGCCCTTATAGTTATAGTCACTTTTTTTCAGAATTTTTAATGGAAATAGCTCATTTGATGAGAACCATATAAAAACTATCATAATTTTATATATTAAGTTAAAAATATTAAAGGGTAGAAGGGAGGAATTATTTTGGATTTTATTTTCATAGATGTTAACAAATTAACAAAATATTTATCTTTTTAAAGACACTACTCTGTTCAGGATTTTTTCATTCACATTACACAATGGCGATGCGATTACCCCAAACCTACTAATTTCTGACAATTTTTAAATATTTTATGGTGTTTATAAACATATAAGGGCTATGTATTTTAATACACCCTTAGGTAACTTTATAAAGCTTGAAGATACTGATTTTTCTTTATCTTCATCCTCTAAGTATAATAACTTAAAAGTATTACTAACTACAATGATTTTAAAATGTTACAACAAAAATATCTGGGGGAGTTTATTTTGATTCCCCCAAATACTTTTTCTGCCTTAGATCTACTAAGACTGCAAATATATATTCAAAGATTAATTAAATATAACTAAAAATGGTGGTGCAACTTGTACCAGTTTAGAAATCAGCTAGCTTACATATTCAATATTTTTAGTTGCTCAGTTACAGCTGTCCCACTTTTTCCCCCTTGCTCTTCCTGCCCCACCACCCCTACCCCTACTCCCACAGTCAATCTCCACCCCATTGTTCATGCCCATGGGTCCTCTATATATCTTCCTTGACTTGCCCCTTCCCCTTCTTTCCGTTATCCATCTCTCCCCTCCCCTCTAATCACTGTCAGTTTGTTCTTAATTTCCATATCTCTGGTTCTATTTTGCTTGCTTGTTTGTTTTATTGATTAGGTTCCACTTATAAGTGAGATGATATGATATTTGTCTTTCGCCACCTGGCTTATTTCACTTAGCAAAATACTCTCCAGTTCCTCCACACTGTCACAAAGGATAGGAGCTCCTTCTTTCTTTCCTTCTGTTGTGTAGTATTCCATTGTATAAATATACCACAGTTTTTTGATCCACTCATTTATTGAGGGGCATTTAGGTTGTTTCCAGCACTTGGCTATTATAACTAATGCTGCTATAAACATTGGGGTGCATAGATTCTTTTGAATTGGTGTTTCAGGATTCTTAGGGTATAATCACAGCAGTGGAATGCCAGATCAGAAGGCAGTTGCATGTTTAGTTTTCTGAGGAAATTCCATGCTGTTTTCCATAGTGGCTGCACCAGTCTGCATTCCCACCAAGAGAGTACTAGGGTTCCCTTTTCTCCACAACCTCATCAGTACTTGTTGCTTGCTGATTTTTTAGTGTTGGCCATTCTGACCGGTGTGAAGTGGTATCTCATTGTGGTTTTAATCTGCATTTCTCTGATGGCTAGTGATGTTCAGCATTTCTTCATCTGTCTATAAGCCATCTTTATGCCCTCTTTGGAGAAGTATGTGTTCAGATCCTTTGCCCATTTTTTTAATTGGATTGTTTGTCTCTCTGGTGTGAATTGGTGTGAGTCCTTTATATATTTTCGGGAACAAATCCTTGTCCAAGGTATCATTGGCAAATACATTCTCCCATACAGTTGGTTCCCTTTTTATTTTGTTGATGTTTCCTTTAGCCATGCAGAAGTCTTTCAATTTGATGTAGTCCCATTTATTTATTCTTTCCTTTACTTCCCTTGCCCTGGGTGATGTATCAGTGAGAATATTGCTGCATGAGATATCTTAAATTTTCCTGCCTATGTTTTCCTCTAGGACTTTTATGGTATCACAATTTACATTAAATATGTTTTCCATCTTAAGTTTACTTTTGTGTATGGTGTATGTTGGTGGTCTAGTTTCATTTTTTTGCATGTACCTGTCTATGTCTTCCAGCACCATTTATTGAAGAGGCTGTTTTTAATCCGTTTGATGATTCTGCCCTCTTTGTCAAATATTAATTGACCCGAGAGACTTAGGTTTATTTCTGGGCTCTCTGTTCTGTTCCATTGCTTTATGTGTCTGTTCTTACGCCAGTATCTGACTGTTTTGATTATGGTTGCCTTGTAATACAGTTTGATATCAGGTATTGAGATCCCTTCTATTTTGTTCTTCTTTCACAAAATTGCTGAGGCTATTTGGCATCATTTATTGTTCCATATAAATTTTTGAAATATTCATTCTATGTCTGTGAAATGTATCATTGGTATTTTAATAAGGATTGAATTAAATCTATTGATTGCTTTCTGTATTTATGGACATTTTAATGATGTTAATTCTTCTAATCCATGAAAATGGTATATGCTCCTTTTTATTTGTGTTTTCCTTGATTTCTTTTTTCAGTGTTCTACAGTTTTCTGAGTATAGGTCTTTTACCTCCTTGTATAAGTTTATTCTTAGGTATTTGATTTTTTTTATTGCTGTAGTAAATGGGATTTTCCCCATGACTTTTGTTTCTGATATTTCATTTTAGGGTACAAAAATGCTTTCAATTTCTGAATATTGACTCTGCATCTCACTGTTTTGCCAAATTCACTTATTAGGTGAAATTGTTTTTTGGTGGAGTCTATAGGGTTTTCTGTGTACACTATTATGCCATAATTACTGTTTTACTTCCTCTTTTCCAATTTGGATGCCTTTAATTCTTCTTCTCTTCTGATTTCTGTGGCTATAAGTTCTAATACTATGTTGAATAAAAGGTTGCTACTTGAGCTGCACTTCGAGATTCCCTTGTGAAGCCAAGCTGTGAATCTAGGCTAGCTGCTGCTACTGCTGGGCCTGGTGGCACTTAGCAAGAAGTATGGGGCCTGGGGGATTACTGAGGCCAGCAGTTGGTGTTTGATAAGATTTAGGAAGTTGTGAAACATGAGCCAAGACCAACCATTCATATGGAAAAGTCACAGTTAACAGTTTGGGTGGTACCATAATTTAGGTGGGATAGAGTCTCAGGGGATCACCAGGTGGAGCAAACAGGGTCAGCAAGGTTGTTGGAGACTCAGATATGGCACCCACCTGCCAGCTCTATGGCTCTGTCAGGGGAGGGCTCAGACAAGGGACATTGGCCTCTGCCTTCCTTTCTGTCTGGGAGAAAGCTATCCCCCAGTTCTTGCATTAATGTCAGACACTTCAGTTCCTCACTAAATGCCACTGGTGCCTTCCCAGTTGCTACCCTGGTGCTGGAGCTCAGAAGTGAGTCTCAGTGAGTCTGTGTGTAGTTTTTTTTAAAGGAAACTGCTTAGGAGTCCAGAAATTTCTTCCACTGTTCAATCCACACTGTTTTTTGCAACCACAAGTAATGGGCACTTATCCTCCTGGCACTGGAATCCTGGGCTGGGGGGCCAGGTGTGGGGTTGGAACTCCTTACTTCCAAGATATCCTTCCTAAGTTTTTATCCACCACACATGGATGTGGAACCAGTCCATTCTGCATCTATGCCCCTCTTACCAGTCTATATGGATGTGGTTTCTTTAATTCCATAGTTGTCAGACTTCCATTCAACTCAATTTATGAGGGATTTGCATGATGGTTGTTCTATAATTTAGTTATAATCTTGATGTGGTTGTGCAAGGAGGCAAGCAACTTTTACTTGTGCTGCCATCTTGACTCGAAATCCCCATATTTTTAATATATAAACACTTCAGTCTACTTTTGTGCTCTAATATTTTTTCTCTATTTTAAATTTTATATTATATTAACCATTAAAGTTTTCCATTTATACTACTAGATTGATTTTTCTTATTGTACTTATGTCTCTCTCTATATTTTTGGTCTATTACTTAGTTCTAAGATTCAGAAGGAATGTTTATACTTTAATTTGCTTACAAATTACTTGACTTAAATATATAGAATTTAGGCTCAGTTTTATCTTGAATACTGAAAAAGTGTGAGACCATGATAGAATTTTTGTTGAAGACTGAGTCATATCTTTAAAACGGAGATATTAAAACCCAGCTCCAAGGACAGTGCTATGAAATGTGCACCGATACACAAGGAAAGTACAAACTGCCCTACACATACAGTCAGATCATGGAACACAGAAGCACAAACCAAGGTAAGCTAGAAATTGTAAAACAGGAAATGGAACCTCTGCACATAACAGTGCTTGGCATTAGGAAACTAAAATGAACAGAGTAGCACATATCCAGTTAGTTAACTATAAATTGTTCTACTCTGAAAATGACAAACTCAGACAAAAGGTGTGGCTTTAATACTGAGACAAGCTATAACACAGGAAATTAGGGGCTATACTACAAAGTCTGACCAAATAATATCCATCAGACTTCTAAAAAATCTATTAACATAACCATCATTTAACTTATGTTCCAATTGTTTTTTTTCTCTTTTTTTAACTTTTTTTTTATTGTTGTTCAAGTACACTTGTCTCCATTTCCGCCCTCCCATGACTCCCCTCTTCCTCCAACCCCAAGCATCATTCAAGTGTATCCTTTGCAGAAGCTGAAGAAGAAATTGAAAGCTTTTTCTCCAAGTATCCAAGAGTAAATCAATCACATACTAAAACTAAACACACTGAAAATTATAGGTGATTGGAATGCAAAGGTAGGAAATAAAGTAGAATAAATGTTGTAAGAAGATTTGATCTGGGTCAGAGGTAAACCAATATATCATCTCTCGGATTTCTGCAAAGCCAAGAACTTGTTTATTGAAACGCATATGCTTCAAACTGGAAAGATGACTATGTATGTGAACATCACCAGATGGCTAACAAAGAAATCAAGCAGGCTATGTAACTGGAAGCAAGAGATGGAGAAGCAGTATTCTTTCAGCCAGAACAAGACCAGGAGCAGATTGTGATACTGACCACAGACTGAGAATATCAAACATTAGAGTAAAACTGAAGAACACTAAAAGAATTGTAGTGCAAACTTATAATGCAAGTAACATTCCCAATGGAATATAAGTCACATAAAGAAGAGATTTGCACTGTTAAACTTAATTAACTGAGAACCAGAAGAACTGTGGACTGAAGCTAGAAACATTATTAGGGAAAAATGAGAAAAGACAATTCTAGAAGTAGAAACAAAAGACAAACCAAGGTGAATGATAGAAAAAACACTAAAAATTGTTAAAGACAGGCAAGAGGCAAAACTAAAAAATGACAAAAGCAGGGTTAGAGTCCTGACTGCAGTTTTTTAATGAGTATCATGTAGAAACAAAGAGAACTACTACAATAGTCAATGTAAAGAGATAAACAAAACAACAGACAAGTAAAAACAGGAGAGTTCTGCTGTAAGATTCCAGAAATAAAAGGGAGACTCAAGCCTAGAGTAGGAATGCTGAATAATAAACAAGGAAGCAAATTATCTATTGAGGAAAAAATAAAGGGTGAAAATCATCTACTGAAAATCCTTTCTGAAAAATTACAAAGGATGAGAAACAACTTTGAAGAAGATTTCTGTGAAAAAGAACCTGCAATTCTAGAAGCTGTAGTGAAAGCTACCCTGAATGTATTGGGAATAAGAGAATTACTAGGGGTAGATGAGACACGGATAGAATCATTTCAAGCCACAGAGATTAAATCTGTCAAAATCATACCAAGAATGTGCCAACAAACATGAAAAACAAAACAACAGCTTACAGACTGGAAACCTCCAATATATATCCCATTTTTCAAGGATGGAGATGCCAGAGAATGTGGTACCATAGGACCAGTGCTGTGATTTCCCACACAAGTAAACTGATGCTCAAGGTGATGCAGTAAAGGCTTCTACCTTAATGGAGCAATAAATTGTGGTTGTTCAAGCTGGATTCAGAAAAGGAAGAGTCATCTTAGACCTAATAGCAAACACTTATTGGATGCTAGAGTGGTCCAAAGAATTTCAGGAGAAAGTTATTCTAGGTTTCATGGTCCACAGTAAGGCCTTGGACTGCACAGATCAGGAAAGCTAAGAGTTGCTCTGAGAGAAAGGGATATGCCTCAGCTCTTAATCATCCTCATACACAAACAGTGCTGTGGACAGGAAGCCACTGTCATGACAGAATATGGAGAGACAGAATGCCTTTCTATAGACAAAGGTAGCAGACAAGAGTGCATTTTGTCTCCCTAATTATTTAATCTGTATTCAGAACATACAGGATAACCTGGGCAAGACTCAGAGGCAGAAGAATTGAAAATTGGTGAAGGAAATATCAACACCTTAAGACATGCAGATGACACCATTTTACTGGCAGAAAGTAGGAATGGTCTGAAATGACTTCAAAGTCTGTGAAAGAAGAAAGTGCACTTGAACATCTAAAGGGCAAAAATCATGACTACAAAGAAATACACAAATTTAACCTAAACAACAAATACATTGGAATTGTCAGATATTTTGCTTATCTTGGTTCAGTAATCAGTTCATGTGACTACTGGAGTCAATGAATTAAGTTAGAGCTCAAACTCAGATGGGCACTGATGGAAGAATTAAGATCACCAAGAGCAAAGATGTACTGTTAGAAACCAAGGCTAACAGCAGACGTACTCTCATATTCTCAATTCCTATGTTTGGATGCCAAAGTTGATTAGTGAAAAAGGCTGATAGGCAAAAACAAAGATGTGTTTACAATATGGTTTTGAAGAGCCCTCTGGATACTCTGAACCATCAGAAAGACAAAAAAGTAGGCCCTAGAGCAAATTAAGCCTGAAACATCACTGCAGGCAAATGACAAAATTGAAGTTGTACTGCTTTGGGCACATCATGAAAAGACAGTATTCTTTGGAAAAGACAATGATGCTTGGAAAAATAGAAAGCGGTAGGAAAAGAGGAAAAACAAATATGAGATACACTGACTCCATAAAGAAAGCTATGGGCACGAGTGTACAAGAGAAGAACAGGGCTGTTGGGGACAAAAATCATGGACATCACTTATTCTCAGAGTCCCCAGGAGTCAGAGCCAACTCTGCAACATGTAACAAACATGAGAAGTAAATGATATGTTTCTCAGTGAACTAGCTTGATTCCTGATACTTGCTGAGTCTTCAAATTTCCTTAAGACACAACTGTTGCCATTAAAAACAATAATGTGGCTCAGTTGATTGGCACATTGTCTGGTACACAAAAAGGGCACTGATTCCATTTCTGGTCAGGACACACACCTGGGTTGTAGGTTCTGTCCCCTGTCAGTGGTCCCCAGTCTGTCCATAGTCAGGGTTTATAGGACAGGCAACTGACCAATGTTCACCTCTCTCTCCCCCTCCCTTCTTTCCCACTCTCTAATATATATATATATAATAATGGTGTTTGTGTGTGTGTGTATATATATATAATGTTGTAGTAGGAGACCAACACCAGGGCCTTTAGAAGTAGACAAACATCATCAACAGGCTAAAAATGTATGAATATGTTCCTGGGAGTAACAAATTGGAAAATAGGATGATGGGGTTCTGAGAAAAAAGTAGAAAACTAAGCAGAACACAAATATAAGCACTAAGACATAGGTTTACAAACAAGTAAACAAGCAAATGAAAAACAAGCTTGCACACAGAAATCAGAGTACAAGGCATGAGTCTGACTAGGAATCTTGGCCTGTATATATGAACCTGGTAAAAAACGAAGCCACAAACTGTAGTAAGACAAATTAAATGTTGACATTATACACTAGATAAAGGTCCCTATATTCTTTCCTGCTTAAAATAGTTCCAGTTTCAAAGATTAAGCAGGTAATTACAATAATCTGTTTTGCACATACTTACTGTCATGTATAGTCACTGGATAAATTGTCTTTGCTGATATGCTCTATTGTTAATGTTTTTTCTCATCTATTTAAAACAAATATTAGACACAAATTCATGTATTTTCTATTTACATGGACACATACATTATGTGTATATTTTAAGTGGGTATGTAAATAATGATAGTTTTTTGAGTGATTTAGAGAAAAAATGTGAGTTCTCTGTGTGTGTGTGCATGTGAAAACAGAGAGACAGAGGTGAACTTCAAAAGTAATGTGGTCACCCAGTTCTGCTACCCACCCAATGCATCAGTCCATAGTTTAATAATGCTGACAGTTCGTTTGCCATCTCAAAGTTGTGTACAGTAAAGAAACAAGTTTAAGAGAAGCCCCTTCAATTTCTGAATAGTCCTAATTAGTAGAAAACAGCTACTTGTGTTATAACATAATTTTTTTTTCCTGCAATGTTTGAGAATGTTTTAGCTCTACTTTGGAAGTAGATGGATTTCTTTTTTTAGTGTGCTAAATCTTCAAATATTTGAACATCACACTCATGTACACATGTACCCCCACATTTATTTTTCTACATTAAACAACCCTATTCTCTTTCACATATTTCAATGTCATTACATCATAAAACTTTATTATCCTTAGAGTTTTTTTTAATGTGATAGCCAGAAGTGAGAACAGTCCAGATGTGGTCGATTTTAAAAATTGAATTACAAAAATTATTTTCTTCTTTATTTTGAGCAATAAACATACACAAATTCAGGCAAAGTTTTTGTTTGATATTTTATGGCAGCCATCACACTGTTGACTTATATTGATCTTGTAATCCATATATCACTTCTGTCAGCCAAATCATTAGGTTTCCCTTTGAATTATTGACATATGCATTCATTATGGCATTTTTCACATTTTTTCTAGTTATTTATTTATGTCTGTCTTTCCTGTTAGACTGTGAGTTTCTCAAGGGTAGGGACTGTATCTTATTAATCTTTGACCTAGTAATTTAATAAGTTAATACATGTCTATTGAATAAATAAAGGAATATGAAAAGTTGATATGTACACATACATAATATGCACAAAAATATAAAGATTTTTGAAACATTTTTCTTATGTGTGAATCATTCCTTTGAACTCAGGAGATAAATGTTACATGTTTTCTTTTGAGAAAGCATATGATCATTTTCACTTTTTCAATTTATTTTCTTCCTTTGTCTTATTCTTTCCATGTCTCTAAGTATTAAATATTCTCCATTTAATAAACAATCCTAGAATTTCACTAGGGAATAATAAATTTATTTGTGCTCACTGAATTCACCTTTTATTTTTTTATAAAAAATTGTAGCATCTTTCTTTATTCTTCTTCTGGATTCTTCACTACTATTTAAGAAAGCACTATAGTATGGCAGAATGTAGTTCATATGAAAGAGAGACATACAAAATAAAGTCAATTTATACCATCCCTTTTGTGTGTTTCAATCAGGGAATGATTTTGATCTATATAGTGCAAGGAATTTCCCAGTCTCAATATCTTTCTGTGGCCATCACTCTAACATTTCAGTCTAAGCATCATGTTGTGAAATAACCCCACTCTAGGTCTTCTGCTCCACCCACCCCAGTGTTTTACCTCGTGTGTTCCTAATGAAGGAATCTCTCCTTTATAGTTCTTATTCATGTACCAAACATAATTAAGGAGCCATAAACTCCCACAACCATTAAATAGTATAATCACAGTGATATTTAATTTGTATTTTAGTCTTCTTTGCATTATTTCCATGTTTCTTAATTTCTCAAAAAACTACATTAGTGTATGTTGGCTGGGCCACTAACAGGCAAGCATCTGATATTAGCCATCACTAATTTGTGCTCCGCAAATACTACTGACTGTCATGCTATGCTCAGAGACCCTCTGTTCCAACAAAGAGAGGAGAAAGCAAGACTCTGGGAGAAAGGAAAGAATTGTGATCTAGGCTTTCCAAACATATCTCATAGAGGTTGGAGATGGCAGTGCAATCACCAGAGATGAATGACATTTTTCTCTGACCTTGCAGAAGCCCATAGGTTATATGTCAAGAATCTAATCAGAAAAGTTTTTATAAAAATTAAACATGACATGATCTTTTAAAAGAAAACTGATCATACATAGGGCCCAGCAAATCATGGGGTCTAGGAAGTGTTATACTTGTAGATATCTCTGGGGATGGGAAGGGGTGGTATTTCCTGCTTGTGAATGTTTAGGTGTTGAGATTATTGCTGGTGACAAAGGCAATCCTTACAAATAGGAAATATTTGTCCCCACTGAGAGGTGAATACCCTGAGTCATTACTTATACACTAACGCTTGGTGTATATACACCATAGTTTCAGGATATCAGGCTCGTGTGCTGTGAGAGCACACACCTGTGATCCCTCTTGAGTAGGTCTTTTCTTCTTAGTCAACTATTTGGGATAGGTGTTTAAGGAACTTTGACCTTGATGAGATTTTCATAACACCACTGACCTTATTGTAGGAATTTTATTTGAGATTCTCCTTATCATGGCTACTATAAATAAAGCTAAAATGGTTTGCTGTTTGGATTCCTGGCCAAGATTGTCCATCATTTCTCTCTCCACTGGTCTGCCCTAAAGCTACCAGTTCTCCCATGTATCAGCTGGCATCTGTTGTTAGTAGAGACAGGCCTATCTATCCTCCCAAGATGATTTGTAATAATAACAAAAAATGGCTTTCAGATCTTGTTTTGCTAAAAAGATGTACTTCTTAGCAAAAATAGACATTTTTATAACTCTGACTAGCCACTTACCTCTCTTAATATGCCTAAAGGGCATATAAACAGTATCTGTAATGTTTGCCATTATGAGAGTTTAAGTGACATTTAATAAGAGCACAATAAATGGTTGCTATTGTCATTCCTTTATGATATCTTTTGTCCCTTTTCAAAATTCAACACCCTCTTCCACAGTGAGGAGCAAGGAGCAAAATTATTTATTTAGTTTGTTTGAGATGATTTGTTTTAGGACCAGCATAAATTAAGATTTTAAAATATTTTTAAATCATGTTTTATTTTACTCATATTGATTCTGAAAGGCATGTACATATGTATATTTACTTCAACATATGAGTGTAAAAACATCAATGAAAATATATTTTCTGTTTTAGTACATGCAAGAATCTCACTCTGTGTAAGGAATAATACCTTCACATGTCTGTAGGTGAGCACTTTTTTTTAACCAACATTTATTAAATACCTCCTATGTGCTGAACAAAATTAGCATGGTCCTTTCTTTCATGGGCTGTGCTTTCTATAGAGGAGGTACATAACCAAATAATTTCAAATAAAACAAAATTACAAATTGATACAAATTACACGGCTGGGATGATAAAGCTGCTAAAATCTGAATAAATAAGAAGCAATTTAATTTGGACTTGGGAAGGCCAGAAGGTAAGGAGATTGGAGCTGAAAAATTACGGGCTACAGATGTTGCTCCTGATACATATACTGGATTTTGGAAGTCCAAGTATGTGTGTGTTTCTTATGTGTGAGGATGTAAAGACTGAAAAGAGCAGATTTAGTACTGCCTAAATTTCAGAAACATTGGATATTTAGTAATACACAATTTGTTTCCCTCTGTGACTTTGTAAATGAACGCATTATTTATCAACAGTGCAAGGATTAATTAGCAAATGTTTATAAAATGTTTTGAATAGCTGATTAGTGCTAATACCATTATTTACAATATAATGTTACTAAAGTCAACTTGAACTTTTGTGCTGTGTCCCCAGCTGAGGTGCTAGAGGATCTAAAATTTTTCTCCCAGTCTCTAGAAACACACCGCTCCAGACTGACAGGTTGCCTGCCATTTAGAATTAATGCCAGAAAAGCAATAAAACAAAGTGGTGAATTTTGCACCTGATCTAACTGATCTTCCATCAGGTCTCTCTAAATCTCTCCTTGTTCCTATCTGCTCTGGCGTGTACTTTCTACATTTTGTTTCACATGGCATTGCTTTTTTTTGCTTTAAATCTCTTTAGACATTTGATTCTATTTCCTTGCAGTGTTTTGGTATCATGGAACAACATTTTCTTAATTAAGAAATAATTAAATTCAGATTTCACTTACAAATACCCACTTCTTATCTATTCTTGTACTTCACTGAAGATGGCAATCTGTTGGAACAGCTGCATGAACCACAAAATAGTCTTTGTACTTGGAGGCTAAACTGTTTTAACTGCAATAAAAGTCGCACTACAATTGCCTATACCCAGAAGGACATTTTGTTTCACGGCCTGATCTATTTTCTATCTCTTTGAGTAGCAGGAGATCTCAACACCCCTCCGACAGACCTCATTTCCATACTGCCAGCACTTCCTACAAACTTTACAAAATCAGTGAAGAGAAGAAAGCTAAATTCAAAATAACAAGGTAAGAATTTAAAATAAAGGAGAAGGGAAATATTTCTGAGAAATAAATGTATATGCTCGGGAGTCAGCCTATATACAAAGAAAGCAGTGGGAAAAAAACAGGATGCTTAAGAAGTATTTAAAAATATGCCATTCCTTTGATGCCCTTTATGTAATGTTCGTCTGTCTGTGGATATTGCACATTGTTCAAATGGAATATAATGAGCAAAAAGAAAAAGAAAAGGAAAATGTCACGACCAGTACAAATCAAATCTCAACCTCTATTTTAAGTAAAGAGGAGCTGAATAGAGAAGAAAATAACATCTAGAAAGAACATTAGAGGTGAATATTAGCTTATAAAAAGGATGTTTCATGCCATTTAAAACCACACCTTGTTGCTTGATTCCTCTACTCCCTAACCCCACCCAACATAAGAGCTGTCTTCTGTTCTCTATGAGTCTGTCTCTGTTTTGCTGGTTGGTTCAGTTTGTTCATTAGATTCCGCATATGAGTGAATTCATATGGTATTTGTCTTACTCTGACTGGCATATGTCACTTAGCATAATATTCTCCTGGTCCATCCAGATCCAGACATGGATAGCAGTGTGATGATTGCAGGGTGGAGAGGGGTATAGGGACATTAATATTAATGGGAAAATACAGTAAAAAAGTCTAAAAAAAAAAACCCAAACCACACCTCATATCTGTTGGAATGACTATCATCAGCGTGCAAATGATCATTTCCTGAGTTGAACACTTAAAAACCTTTATGGTTTTGTGAGCCAATAACACCCAATAAATTTAATTTAAAAAGTCAAGATATAGCAAGTATCTGTAAGGATATGGAGACAAGGGAATGTAAATTGGTGCATTCATTGTGGAAAGAGTATGGAGGTCCTTCCAAAAATTAACAATTGAATTACTCTATGATCCAGCGATCCCATATTTCTGTACTTATTCAAAGGAAACAAAACCATTAGCTTAAAGATATAGCGATGTTTCCGTGTTTATTGCAGCATTATCTACAATAGTCGGGGTATGGAAACAACCTAACTGTTGGTCAGTGGATGAATGGATAAAGAAGATCGGACATACACAGATACAATGAAATATTCAGGCACAAGAGAAGAGGAAATCCTGCCTTTTGCGATAACATGGATGGACTATAAGAACATTATGTTTAGTGAAATATAACAGAATAAGAAAGACAAAGACTGCATGGTATTGTTTATATGTGTAACCTAAATAGAAGTCCAACTCGCAGTTACAGGGAGTATAAAAGTGATCTCCAAAGGCTAGGGGTGAGGGAGTTAGAGAGAAGTTGCTAAAAAGGTAAACACTCTCAGCTATAAGATTTATCAGGTCTGAAGATGCAATATGTAACAAGGTGACCATAGTTGGTGATATTGTATTTTATAATTGAAACTTGCTAAGAGAGTAGAACTTCAATGTTCTATCTCTCTCTCTCACACACACACACACACACACACACACACGATAAATCTATGAGGTGATGAATGTGTTAATTAACCAGATGGAAGAATACTCTCACAATGTGAACATATATCAAATTATCATGACACACACTTTAAATATCTTACAACTTTGTCAATTATACTTCAATAAAACTGAAAAAATGAGATTTTAAATCTTGTGAAAAGATGTAGTAGGTTGGAGTTTATACTTTAATTATAAAAATATTTTATATAAACTCTTTGAAATATGTGGACTTGGAAAGAATATGTATCCAGTCCTCAGAAAGAAAAAAAAATGCTGTAAATTATATAAATGATGTATAATTTTCTGTGAGATGGACAAGGACCAGAGCATACTGACTTCCTCTTAACACAAGTTGTAATGAGCAGAGTAGGAATTAATAAAAATAAATATTTTTCTTTCCAATAAATCACAGTCATTTCAATGCAATGGATAAGTCTAGCAACTTCTAAAATTCCATGCACAGACATTCATCTAATACAATATCTTTGCATATTAAGGTTATATCCAAAATTAGGCCTTTCACAGTAGTGTTCAGGAAAAAATCATGGCTATATTTTTAAGGTTTATATTTTGGGTAGCATTTCACTGTTATTATTTGGTTATCATTATTATACACTTATCAATTAACTATTGAAGACATATTCAATATGTATTGAATATTGTAATTTGAAATCATATACCCCCTTAAATGTCTCATTCTCTAAACATATTTAAATCCTTCCTTTCACACACATACATCATGTATCTCCAACATCCCATATGCATTTTCATGTTAGCACTCATAAAATGTATTTCTTTTGCACCACATCCTAAAAAATATTTTAAAACTGGTATGTGTAGAAAAATATTATTGACTCAGTGAAATCATACATTAAATTTTTTAAAATTGTCACAAACTCTGTGTAAAAATGTTATTAAGATTATGTTAAGTTGTTGCAAGCAAAATCACATAACAATCACATCAGTGTCATTTCAACACAAGAAATATGAATATTTTATTTGAAAGAAATGCTAATATTGTTTGAGTTTATTTAGACATGAATGTAATCCCTGCTTTTGGGGAAAAATGATGATGATTCTAATTGAGGGAGTAGAAAAAGAATTTGTTTAGCACTAAATTAAAAATTAAATTTAGAAGACGTCTCAAATTTTGAATTCTGTTAGTTATTAGCATCATCTGGAAGGCACTATGGCATTTTTTTCACAGTTGATTAAGATACACCTACCATAGCAACGTTTCAGCAGAATGCCGGATTTGGTCAGTGATCATCAATCTGAATCTGCTCTGTAGCCAGCTGAGTGTAGGGGTTACACAGTACCAAGTGCTATCAGCCGTTTGAGTTATATCCCTCAAGTGATAATTTCTCAAGGCATAATTCTTCTGCCAGAGCTCCAGATGGAAGTCCATTTAATCATAATGTATGTTATAATTATCATAACTGACACTTTGACATTCCATTTTGGCCTGGAAGATTGACCCAGCTGTACAGTATATTAACTTTTCGGCGTATAATTTCTAATTTTCGTGGCATGAAAAAAATACCATTTCCAGATTCTTTTTCTCGCTGTGTGCTTGACCAATACTATTATAATATTTGAAAACTTGCTGTAAAGAGCAGGTACATAGGTGACAGTGAGTTCATGGGAACTAGTCACCTATAAATCTAGACTGAATGCTAGATTCTAGAACAATTTTGGTGCTAATGAATGAACACATTGACAAGGAGACTCAAGTTCTGTCCCCAACCCCAGGAACCTAAAAAGTCATCTTATGCTCATTAGAGATATGCTGTATTTTGTAAGCAAGAGTCCACCATCTATCACATCACCCATCAGGTGAAATAATAAAGTTGTTTGGCCACATGGGCCTGTGGATTAATTTAATCCCAGTTTCATTTCACTAGAAAGGACAATGACAATATCTAATATCTAATATTCCCTCTGCATCTCCATGAAATTATCATTGAAACCTTCCTCAAAAGAGAAGTAGCCCTCAGTGAGAAACTAGAAAGCCTGATTTACCTCACTTCCAAACTAACAAGTTACGCTGCCACGGTGTCATAGACCACGGCGCCATATGAAATTTCTGGGTCAGAGATAAAGGACTTTTATTACCTTGGGCATACAAGATACATGAGTTTGTGTTTGCATTGGTTATATAAGGATATAGCTTTATCCATTTTTTAATATTAAGCTTTGTATTTCCGGTGTGTTCGCAGAAAAGTTATAAATAATCTGGGATTCATTTTCTTGTTTTCTATAATTCAAGATCGACCATCTTTTTTATTTGTTCCAGCTCTAGAAATCTAAGAATTTTTCCTTACCTTGTACTAAATAGAAAGAGTATGTTGCTGACAGGTATTTTCAATGCAGGATATCTTACTATTCTTCTCTGTTGTAATTTTATAAAATTTCTTTGTGTATTTAAACAAAATAGTCAGAATTAGTATGATATGTTTAACCTAAGCATTAGAAAAATATAAAACAAGATTTTAACTAAAATTTCTGCCTAAATTCCTCACTCCTCTTTGGTTCTTCCTTGTTTGGTCATTAAACTATGAGGCATGTCAGGGCAGGCCACCCCAGGTGTGCCATTCTGGCATGCAGATTATTTTAAGTTAAAAATAATCAAGGCCCAGGAGGCCCAGGGAACACCTTTGACCTTCTGACAAACTGCCTAAAAGAATTTGAGATAGTAGGCCTGTCCCAGGAAGAACTGTCACCATAGATAACCTTGTTATAATATAAACTATAATGGCAGCCAGGGAGAGCCCTAGTAAGGCCCATTTGATGAAAGTCCTCTCTGTATCTCATGACTTCTAGATGGTCCAGAAAACATTTGTTTATTAAACATTAACCCTTTTCATCGACCTTCAAATTGCCTTACTTCTCTTAGAAGTCCCAGACACTGACCTTCTTTTCCTTAGTCTAGACAACACATATGCCTATGATTTCCCTACTGTCTTTGGAATTCTTCAAGCTTATGTGAATTGCCCATGCGTACATATTACATTTGATTTTCTCCTTTTAATCTGCCTTATGTAATTTTAATTATTCAACCAGGCATAAGACCCAAGAGGGAAAGAAGGGAATTTTCCCCTTCCTTACAACTATATCTCTAATTTTGATTGCTATATTTAAGAATTGCCTGTTTTGCTACGATTAAAGGCCCTGTCTACTGACTTATTAAAATGAACAGCAAAGAAAAAAATCAAGTTCATATTTTAAAGATTATTTATTTATTTGTTTTTAGACAGAGGGGAAGGGAGGGAGAAAGAAGAATGAAACATCAATGTGTGGTTGTCTCTCAGGTGCCCCCTAATGGGGACCTGGCCTGCAACCTAGGCATGTGTCCTAAACTGGGTTCACAGGCCGGAGCTCAATCCACTGAGCCACACCAGCCAGGGCCAAGTTCATTTTTTAAAATGTTTTTGCTTTTATTTCACACTCTCCTACTTTTTTGATTCTCAGCACTTACCAACTCTTGGCAGCATAAGATGACATTTTAAGAAAAACAACTACAATACTTTAAAATAGGATAAGAAAAATTTTCAAAATTATAAAGATAAAATAAAGAAAAAAATCTACATAAAATAAGAAAAGGAGTAGTATTTTATTTCATTTATAGAGTTATATATGGAGATAGAAATACTTTTAAATTTGGAAGCTTAAGAATGTACTCTCCCTGAGTGGTGTGGCTCAGTGGACTGAGCACTGGCTTGAGATCCAAAGGGTCACTGGTTCCATTCCCAGTCGGGGCACATTCCTGGGTTGCATGCCAGGTCCCCAGTTGGGGGCACATGAGAGGCAATCACACATTGATGTTTCTCTCTCTCTTTCTCCCTCCCTTTCTCTAAAATAAATAAATAAATATTAAATAAAAAAAGAATTTAGTCTGCTGGAAAACAAGGACTAGAAGAAGGAAGCAGAAGATACTTATTTTAAATGTTATGCTTTGTCTTTTAAATCTGACTTTGGATGAAAAAATGAAACATTTAAAATTGGGTGGTACACTCAGAGGGTAAAGTTGACAGTAATTTCAGATTATTGGTACTTTTTCTAATTAATGATAGGAATTCTTATAGCAAATTTGGCAACATTCCAAACCAATGTTTTATGAAAGAAAGTGAAAGAAGTCACCCTCTCACTTCTGAAATATTTCTGAAATATTTCGTGCAACATCTCTGTTTTCTCAGTTCTTAGAATTTATATTTATTGGCCTCTTGCCAGATAATTTTATGTCTTATATCTAAAAAAAAAACCCCTCAAACAAGCAAGTTAGATATATGTAGCCATATCAGTTTCCTTATGTTTATAATCATAGTACCTTTTCTTCACATACTTGCACTCTAACCTGTCTCTGAGAAGGTTATCTCTGTGAAGACTGTTGCCTCTTCTCTTTATTCCCATCCTAACCTGATGATGTTTAAATTTGCAATGCCCATTTACTCCATGAAGCCATTGCTCAGTCCTCCTCTTCCCCACTGAGTAGCCTTTTTTTTAGAGGAATTGTTATGGTCCCAAGTCCACGGGCCAGATGCAGAAGACCAAAACTCAAAATGTCAGAGTCTGGAGTAAGGAATGGTTTATTATTGATGAAGAAATCACCAACCTAGAAGATGGGAGGAAGCCCTAGTAGTTCTTCAAATGCATCTTAAGCACAGAGTTCAGGCTTCTTTTACGTTAAGGGAAAGGAAGATGAGATGGGCTGTTTTTATAAAAACTTAGGCCCCAAGCAGAATTCATTTAATTATTAGCATGTCTAAAACAGGAGCTTGTAGTCTGAAGGCCATGGGGAAAAAACAGGCTTGCACAAGACAGAGTCAGAGAATGCAAGGATTTCACTCTGTTATAGTCTTGCCCTTTGCTGAGTGGTACTATACTAGTATAGTATACTAGCACCCTGTTACGTTGTATCAATATTAATTTAAATACAAAATTTTAATTTTTTAAAATTTTCTTATCCTGTCTTTCCAACTAGATTAGAAAATATTGAATAGGGGAGACTCTCTTGGTTCTAGAACAATGCTGAGCATGTTAAAATTCATGTGTAGAATAGCTTTTAATTTGAGTAGTTCTTATATTTTATGTGATATTTTATTCAATAACTGTTAATTTTAATATGTTAAAATAAACATATTTTACTTGTATTCCAAATTATTTTATTTTTACTTGTGTCATTTATTAAAAGACATCTTGGATAGAACAAAAAAATTCAGTAAGAATGTCTAATTATGAGTGATTTCTGCCCTTTTCTAGAACTCTTCTAAGTTTATTAAATCATATGGGGATTCTTTTTAATATTTCTGCCTTATACCTTATATGAAAAAATTTATTTTACTTGAAGACCCAATCCCCAGTGATATACATGAATTAATTCAGGAGCATCTGCCTCCTTATAGATAACAAAGCTCATATCTCAACATTATAAAACTACAGTCTAGTGAAGCATTATTTCTTAATATCAACTTAAATGGAGGTGTTCTTTATAAAAATCAATTTCCTTTTTCACCTTATTTCAACTTATTATGTTAAAATATTTTTAAAAATTCTTTCAATTAGTTTGAATTAAAGCTGAACTACAATTTTGTAAGTTTTGGCCATTTGTCTAGAAGTTATTTAAAACTTTAATATGTGTGACTTAAGGCAATCAACTTTACTAAAGTTAATTTAAATTATATATAATATAATTTATAAATCACTTTTGGGAACACTCAATTGAATTTCTTTTATTTTTATAATTATTTTCTAAATTTGTCAGTGTATATTTGAAAACTGATTTGACACTTTAAAAAAGTGTTTTTTGAATCAGCTCTCAAAAGTAAATCCTGTATTCCCTGTTAAATTTGCTTTTAAAATAATAGTGTAGTGAGAGGCCATACTTAAAATTTGTTTTAATTTTTTATTTAATTGTTATCTTTATGCAACATACACAATAAATAAATCTATGACAAATGAGAAAAAGGAAGCAAGAAGAGTAGATAAAAATGCACCCTATTTTTTGGACTATAAGATACACCTTCCCCCCCCGCAAATTTGGGAGGAAAATGGAGGTGCATCTCATAGTCTGAATGTAGCTTATATTTACATTGGTGAAATATTGTGTTATTTATGTTATTAAATATTTTACTACAATTTTGCTTCAATATTTTTTTTCCTGTTTCCCTCTTCTAAAACCTAGGTGCATCTTATCATCCAAAAATACAGTAAATAAAATCTTTTAAAAAACTCTAAAACACTCTGCCAATTGTTATTTCTAAGTATTTTTATATTATCAGTATAACACATATTTTTATTTCATTGTTAGTAAGTAATCATGATGAAAACAAATGTGTTTTAATTAAACTAATACTAGTAACTGATATACTACACTATATGACATTCCTTTGCTCAGGAACTTTCCTATCACATAAGTATTTTATTAATGTAATGCTAAAAGGCTGATGGGTAAAACATAGTCCATTTAATCATGGAATCAAATTGCTTAGTCTAATAGTGATTTCTGTGTATTTGATGGATTGGTCATTTTGTGCCAGGTTTGTGTTTCCAGTCATCAAACCAAATTCACTAGACAGTGGTAAAACATTCTTTAAAAAAGTGAACTTGAGCCCTGGCTGTATAGCTAAACTGGTTAGCGAATTGTCCTGATACACCAAGTTGCTGGTTCAATACCTGATCAGGGCACCTACAAGAAGCAATCAATGAATACATAACTAAGTGGGAAAAAAATGTTGATGTTTGCCTCTCTCCCTCTCTCTAAAAGAAATAAATGAGTAATAAATAATGATTTAAAAATTTTAAAATAAAAAGGCAACTTAATTTTAAATTATAGATTTTAACACAATGGGATGCTCATTTTACTTTCACGTAGGCCAAGTCTGACCCTTTCAAATGATCTTCACATTTCATTTTTGAAGTAGGACAACAAGATCTAGGAATATTCTTTGGTAAGTAGAATGGGGAACCGAGACAGGGAGCTGAACAAACTGGCAGAACAATTTACAGCCAGATACAGAAGTCCATTTCCCTGGAGATAATATCTAGGCCTCATTCGCATTTCTGTTCCAGGCCCAGAGAAGCCCCAAAACCAGATAGGCAATGCTAGGACCAGCTGCTATGACTAATGACCCCCTGCCCTGTCACTGAGCAATCAGCAGAGACCACAACTCTGAAAGAGCACACCTGGAGAACTGATGAACATTCTGCTGAAACCCTCCTGCCTACAAGAGAGAGAAAAAGCCCTCAAGATAAAGGACCCAGCACTAACTCTCTCCCTCCTGGGAGCATACCCACTTCTTTCCCTTTCACCTTTGCTCCCTTTCTTCTTCCCCAGGGTACTTGCAACCAGGGGAGCAATGGGAAGAGACACCTCCTCCCAGGGGCTAACTTCCTGAATCTGTCTTCAAGGCTCCTTTTCTCTGACTTCCCAGTGAGCTAAAGCAGCCCTGCCCTGGCCCTGGTTCCTTTATTTCCTATAACAGTTTTAGAGAGCTGGAGCAGCCCAACCTGGATTCCGTTGCTTCTTCTATACTAAGCCCCTTGCTTCACTGTCCCCAGCTTTAATAAATGTACTTTTACAATCACCTCAACTTGGATTGTAAAATCTTTCCTGCACAAAGTTGAGAACACACAAATTATCAGCCAGCCCCAGGCTCACGTGCTCAGGGCCAGGTCCCCTCCAGTAACACATATAGCACAGCTGTGTGCTTCTGCACAGTAGAGGCAGCTGAGGCATCTATGTTCTGTCTGGACTTCTGCATGCACTAACAGCAAGCAGTTTATCAGCCAAGAATTGGATGCTTGGATATTGAATAGCCCAGAAAGGAAGGTAAATGTTCCCGTGAACTACTTGACAGAAAGGGAAGTAGTAATAGAACCCTTATTGACAGATGAATCTTTTACCAGTTCTACGTGTTTTTAACATAGAACTGGGATGTTTTCCAAAATATTGTTCAAGAAATAAGGTGTTAAAACGATCTCACTGAACATGAATCTTCAGTTTGAAATGCTGCCACCAGTTCTATCAAAATTGGTTCCTAACACAAATTATAAAATAAGGAAGTAAAGAGAGATACATTTAGGTCTGAGTTATTCAGGTGAATATTGTAGGTTTCAAAACTATATTAATGACCATCAGTTTATTCAACTGCTAGCATTGACTGAATGCTTTCTGGGTTGAGGAACTGCAGATCCAGAAATTAACAAGTAAATAAATGGCACACCAAGCACTATGCAATGTGAATATATGCACTAAGTTTTCACACTTTGGGAAAATTATCCCCAAGTGGAATATAAAGCTGATCTTAACTGATTGACATTATTCCCTTCTGGTCCAATTAAAAATTTTGTACATTGATTTTATGGAATTCTACCTCAAATAACCATGCAGGTGTTAAGCATTTGGCAGCTTCTGCTAATACTTTGTAGTTGGAATAAAATGTTCTAATTCACAACTGCAATTACTATGTTCTCATTATGGTTCTATCTGTTTGGGAACTGGTGAGAAGGCAGTCATTGTAAAATATAAGAATATTTGATTTAGATTTATTATATTGATATACACTAATAACTTTCGTATGCTGTTGACATATATATTGTACAAGCCATTTGTTTTTTTTTGTCAAACAGTCTAAAGTAGAATTTGTCAACGTGACATCAGAATCACCTATGTGATTGTTAAAAGCACCGAAACACAGCACATCTGGACTGACTAAACTGACATTTCGGATGTAGGTGTTGCAAACCTTCATTTTGAACAATACCGTTAGTAATGCTTAAGCACTCAGCAGTTTAAGATTAAATAGATATTTTGTATAATGACAGAGAGTTATACGAGGTTATTTAACTAAGTTTTAAATTTCTACTTCTAATTTGAGTCAAGAACACTTATTAGCTGCCACAGAATTTCTCTCCTATATAAGAACAGAATTTATGTAACAGATTTCTTTCAATGTAGAGCTAAATTGATCAGCTGTTTGAGAGTAGATGGTGAAGGATTAGACATGGTAGGAAAAGGAGGTGATTAAAATTCAGATTACATAGTGCCTGTGGTAGAAAGATACTATTTCTGCAGCATAAAACTGGTGCTGATGGACCACTCACTGGAGCTCCTGAAAGGGCTTCCTGAGAACATGTGCAGAGATGCAAGAAATATTTTTCCTTTGCCAAGTAATTTAAGAGATTCTCTGTAAGGCACATATACGCCTATCATTGAGCTATTGGATTTCCTGTATAAGGATATGAAATGGGTGCTGCTATTAACATATTCAGACTGCCTGAATCTAACTGTGAAAGTGAGGATATGCAAATGAACAGCAGGCAGTGGGTTATTTCAGGTGAAGAGTTTTCTTTTTATATGCATAGTTCTCTAATTACCAGTTTTATATTCACACTGAAATGCATTTCTAAGTATATTTTACTCTAATGGCATCCAGATTAATTTTTCACTCAAGAAAAATCAGCTGGGTGAATACTGCATAATTTTAAGAGCATTTCTCATACTGAAGCAAAGACAGAAATCAGTACCCCTTTCTCCCAGACCACCACCCTGAAGCATACAATCATGGGAATCTGAATGTTGGGAAGTTTAAGCTGAGACAAGAACAGAGACCAACATCTTTCTTGGAAATGATGTTCCTGAATGCCTAGGGAAACCAGCTCCACCTTTCTGCATACACAAACATGGAAGTATAAAGGAATTAACACTCACAAGGAATCCTTAAATAAAAGGGGATACAAATTTATGGATACATCTTCTGTTCTTTGTGCAGGCAATTCTGAGGTTTATGCCAAGTTCCTTGGGAAGATCTGAAGGGGATTGAACCCATCGATCCCAGAAGTATCCAGCTCTTTCCCATATCTTTGCACTGATTTCCCCCACTTGCACCCTACTTCCTTCATAGTCTCTCACTCATTCCTTCTGGTATTACTTCCCAAAATAAGCTAGTCTTAAACATGTTCTTATTATTCTCAACCCACAAAATATCTGCCTTTTATTTTCCTTTTCAATATTACATGTGGGGCTTATGTTTTAGAAACATTTCCTTAAATTTATAATTTTCTCTTTACCATCTCCTCAAAACTGATACTAAATATCAATTAAAAATGAAACAGATTGTTAATTGGTGTGTTAAACTTAATGAAAAATAAGTTCATTAAGAATAAACAGGTCACCCTGGCTGGTGTGGCTCATGGACTGAGCACTTGCCTGTGAACCTAAAGGTTGATGGTTCAGTTCTAGTCAGGGCACACACCAGGGTTGTGGGCCAGGTCCCTGGATGGGGGAGTGCAAGAGATCAATGTATGTCGCATGCATCAATGTTTCTCTCCTTCTCTTTCTCATTTTTAAAAATATATTTATTTATTTATTTTTAGAGAGGGAAAGGGAGGGAGGAAGAGAGGGAGAGAAACATCAATGTGTGGTTGCCTCTTGTGCGCCCCCTACTGGGGACCTGGCCCACAACCCAGGCATGTGCCCTGACTGGGAATGGAACCAGTGACCCTTTGGTTCCCAGGCCACTTCTCAATCCACTGAGTCACACCAGCCAGGGCCATTCCTTTCTTTCTAAAAATAAATGAATAAAATATTTTTAAGGAGATGCATATATCAATATTAGAGTAAAGAAATAAGCACATCATTATTTTTAATAAGATTGATTTGGTTAATGATAACAGCCTTTTGAATTTATTGTCTTAGAATACAAAACAAAGAGGGCAGAGAATATACATACTTTTCTGAAGCCCTATTCTAACACATACTATATTTAACATGGAGTAAATGATGTTAAAGTTTTACATAAAAATGGCAGAAGCAATGTATGTGTGCATTAACATTGCAGTCTTGCTCACTATAACAGAACCACTTAAAGACTGCTTTGTTTAATGAGTGCTACAACATGGTCACCGCCACACTGAAAGCCCATCAGTAGCCAAGTCTCACGTTAGCTTATCTAGCCTACTGAATAGACATTATGGTTTTCAGAAATTTTGGCACTATTCCAATGAATACTATTCTCCGTACTTTTATAAAGGGTAATCTGAGCTTCTACTGAAAATAGTTATGGTTAGTGAGAGGTGGAGCAGACTGCATAAAATAAATGCATTCAACATCCTTTTCTTCCTAAATATTTGCATTCCTTCACCAGTATTATGTCATGAAATTTGTAATACATCAATTTTATTTATCATGTCACCAAATAATCCATGTTAAATCCCACATATTGAGAAAAAATAAACTACTAAGAGATACTGGAGTGTAAACTGGCTCTAGAATGTCTAATAATTGTACCTATATGGAAAAAATTTAGCCATTCACAGGTATATATTTTTGGCTTGTTGTAAAAATCTCATAATTATTTCTATGTGTAAGCCTTTTCCTCTAAGATTTGACTTTGTAATTTGCCTCCTGGTTTATGTAGGCAACTATCTCTAATTATGAAGTTAATAAAGGCTTTGGGGGTGAGAACTGGCTTTCCATCAGAGTAACCACATCATGGGATTCCATGACAGGGTCATTAGGCAAAGGAGAACCAGCCAAAGAAAGGAAGAGGCACTGCTTTTGCTTGCAAAGGAGAACCAAGAAGATCTTAGGACCTAGAATGGATATCTATGAGAATACATACGCTCTAATTTCACTTATTATTCTATTTATGATTTGATTTATAATCCTTAGAGACACAAAATAGTCAGTAGTTAACTCGGGTTGAAGCAAGAAGTAGAGAGGAGCAGAACGGGGGGGAAGAATTACAATCAGAACTCTCTGTGGGATGATGAATAAGTTTTTTTTATTTTTTGACCTGATTTTGATAATGGTTTCATGGATGATTTCATGTCAAAACATCAAATTATACACCTTAAAAGTTCAGTGTTCATAGTTTAAAAAAATAAGCCATTGTAACTATTACTTGTACAATAGTTTACACTGTAAGGGAGAGACAAGTTTTCCTCAACATTCTTAGACTCCTTGGCTAGGTCTGAAAATTAAACTGACAAAGACAGATTATCAGGGCAAAAGCATAAACATTTTATTGAATTTTTCCATGTTCAAAGGAGCTTTAACAAGAGAATGATCACCAAAGAAGTCACTAGAGCAAGAAGCTTTTAAACCTTTTAGACAGAGAAACAATAAATTTGTGAAGAATTGATAAAACAGAGGTGTTTGGGCTATGGGTAATCTCATTAGGACTAGGTAGTGTTTAGGTAGCCCTTATCTTTTTTTTAAAATAAACTTATTGGGAAGATAAGAATTAATTTAAGCAAGATTTGGTTGCAGATTCCTTTGATGCCTTCTCTTGTCTGATGAGAGTCTGCTACCTCTAGAAGAAGAATTTATTTCCTGCCTTTAGACAGAGAAGGGAAAGTTTACTTTTGTTTTTCTGTATTTATGACTTCTTGGCTGACTTCAGCTCAAATTAATCTGTATGCCAAAGAGGCATATTTTGTGGTGATATTATGGTTTTCTTCAATAGGGAGGCAAGAACATAAATGAGAAGTGAGTTAGTTAGAGATGTATTAAGGTGACTGAGAAGACAGTTGATACTGGTGGATAAAGTTGTTGATAGTAAAAATGTGAAACTCGCCTAGGTTCAAGATATAATGGCAAATAACCAACAAGACCTGCTAATATTATGGATATACAAGATGAGGCTATAGAAGCATCAAAACAGATTTCTAATATTCATCTTGAGTCCCAACCAAGGTAAGGAAGACTAGATAAGAAACATTTGGATAGTTGAGTGAAGACAAATACTCTGATTTAGCTATAATAAATTTGAGATTCCTATGAAACATCTAAGTGGAGATATCAAGTGAGTAGTATGGCCAAAAGTCTGGAGCTTGGATGAGTGACCAGGCTGAAGTTAAAAATTTGACAGTCAGTGATGCACAGAATATACTCACAGTTGTGGGAATGAATATAGTGCATAAGCAGGATCAAAAGAGAAGTCATCTCTGGAAGGAAAACATTTATATATATATATATGTATGTGTGTATATGTGTGTATGTGTATATACATATATGTGTGTATACACACACATACATATACACACATATACACATACCATATTTTGTAGTGATTATATACCTATATAATCACTACAAATTATGTGTATATATATGTATACATGTATATATACACAAACAAATGTAATAGAAAATGTCTAGTTTGATATCTAACTACTGGATATATAAATTATGGTTCACAATATATGCACAAATTTGAGATACATATATAAGTAAATCCTTTTAGCAGTATTTTTGAATATATTAAATAATTTTCTAATGTGGTAAAACTAGCAACACAAACATCTAGGCCTTAAAATAATTAAGAGCTACAGTTAAGAAAAATGAAATACATTTTCTTTGAATTCTGAGTTTATGTTGTGTTCTAAGAACTGAAAAAAATATTGTGTGTATGTCCAAATAATATCAAATAAAACTAATTATTTTGAATATGTATAACCCACAATCTGATTAAGTATATCTATATTCTCTTCAAACTGTTTTTTTGTTATTTTAAGGGAAAATCAAGATTTTAACACAGAAGGCGAAGAAATGCAAGTAAAACAATAAACCATTGTTAATGTAATGTCACATATATTCAGTGAAGGTTAGACAAAATCATCGTCTTTATCTTTACATGAGCAAAATATACTATTGTGCATCTGAAGTTGCATTTAAATTTTCCTAATACTCGCATTACTTATCTTTTTGTTATGCTTGTCACAAAACTTTAAAATAATATATCCATTCAAATGTCAAGATATTACTCCAATTTTTTGGACTTGAATAGTATTTCTGTAGTATTGGGTCTAGAACATTCAAATATCTCATATTGGGCTGCATAACAATCCAAAAATACAAGTCCTTTCATATCTTCTTCTAAGTAGATAATAGTTATTTGAATTTTAATTCTATGTATAACTAAGGGCTATCTGCTATTAACCTATTAAGTTATTA
Organism: Desmodus rotundus; assembly: GCF_022682495.2. Classification (NCBI taxonomy): domain Eukaryota; kingdom Metazoa; phylum Chordata; class Mammalia; order Chiroptera; family Phyllostomidae; genus Desmodus; species Desmodus rotundus. Next base: position 67,778,702 of record NC_071388.1, on the reverse strand, counting down.
GGGGATTCTAAATGTAATTCATACTCTACAATGAGTATGTTACAACAGTTTCCTGAGCCCTCTAAACTAGGATTTGCTATACATCATGTGTGACAGTAAAGCAGATGATGCAGTGGAAGAAGTTAGGATATATGTAAATTATTTTAAATTGAACATGGCATTCTAGCTTTACTACATTTACTACATGGCATTCTAGCTTTACTACATGTATTAAACATAATATTTTAGTTAATATTAGATTGTTTTGCTTTTGATTTCCATGTTATATTTTTATATTCTCCATTTTAAAAATTTTCCAATTATATTGGTATTTGTCTAATATGTAAAGTCTTCACTATTCTCCACCCCCATTTTTCATGCAGAGTGTGTTATCTTTGGGTTTCTTTTGTCTTCTTCAAGCAGGTCATGGTCAATAGCTTCTCTCAGGTAAAAATAGTATGTGCAAAAGACACTGAATTTTCCCTGACCAACCATGACCACTTATATTTCATATACAAAGACTGGGCTCCTGGTGATGTCAATTGTAGTGTGTGCGGTAATATACAGCTTGCTGTTTGGTTGCTGCTCTTACCAAACCCCAAGTCAAGTGTGTTTCTTCCTAGTAAAAGCCACTAGAATATACAATATAGTTGGTATGTGTACTCTTTGCAGCTTTTTGAAATGTGATTCAGATTATATCACTCTCATTCTGCCATGCTCAAAACCCTCTGGCTTTTATTCCAATGGCTTTTTTCACAATTACTGTTATGTCTAAAACCCTTGCCAGTGGCTTACAAGGTTCCTTGTGACATAAATCTATGTCTCCCAGACTTCCCTCAAACCTACCACTCTGATGCACTTTTTTCTCTCTGTTCCAGTCATACTATGCTTGTAATTTTCCATAAATATGCAAATCATCTTTGTACCTCAAGGATGTTGACCTTGCTATTCTCTCTTTCACGAATGCTCTTCTCTTATATATTTACCCAGCATGTCTCCAACTTTGGGGGTCACTGCTCCAATGCCACTTAAGAACCCTGTCATGGACATGGACAACAGTGTGGTGATTGCTGGGGAGCGGGCGGTGTAAGAGATAAACAGTTATGGAAACAAATACAATAAAAAATTAGAAAAGAGAAATAAAAAAAATAAATAAAAGGGCGAGAAAATAACCCTGTCATATTTTATCCCTGCATTCTGCTTTTTATTTTTTTCCTTTATAGCACTGTTCACTACTTGACATTAAATTAAATATTGATTTATATTTTATTGTCCTTTTCAGTACAATGTAAACCTCTGAAGGCAGAGTCTGTCTTTCTGTGTTCATTCATGTATTCATAGCACATAACAAAGTGCCTGTACAAAAATGAACTCCTAGAACTTATGTTCAATCAAGAAAAACATCACCGAATGGTTAACACTTGGCACATTCCATGTTCTTAAGAAATAATTACAGAATATTGATTGCAATACATTTGTCAGCCACTTTCTATGTCTAGGAAGCACTCACTCCACCCTTCCATTGTCCCCCATGATTTGTGTGAAAGTATAGAAGCATCTTACTCTTAACATCATCCTATCCAACCTGTACATATACCTGTTCCAGGCAAATCCCTATTATTGAGTGCAGATATGCTTGATTAATGAGCAATATTCATGACATATAAGATTTATCCATTGTCTTCCACCTCCTCTTAAAAGAAAATTTACTATTTATTATTACAGAATGATTTTATTTCTGGTTCATCTTATTCTGCACTGCCTTTTCTAAAGGTCAGACTAAACTCTTTTTAAATATATACTCAATCCCTGATATCGATACTTCTAAGAGTGTGGTTCCATTTTAATATCAGCTCATGTGAATATCAAATGAGTGTGCATAAGCTTTCCCGACAGTAGAGTTTTGACATTAAGAAAATTAAAATACGCCCTAATCATAGAATGTTTTAACTGTTGTCTGACATTTTAAAGGATTTTCTCATGAATTTCAGAATAGATTAGACTCCTGTCTGGCTTCTTGGTTATAAAAAATAATCTTCTAAGTGATTTAAACTTTATTTTAAATTTATAATGGAAAAAAATGTGAGAGAACAGGAGAGAGAAAAAAGAGAAAGAGAGATATAGACAAAGAGAGAAACAGAGAGAGAAAGAGAGTATGACAATTTGTATGGAGCAGTTTATTTGACTATTTGTCTTTTTGCCTCCAGGAAACCAAGCAATTTTTTCTGTTATAAATTATATATAGCTTTTTATTACAATTAATTTCAGACCCGCAGGGATATAATAGACTTATTTTAACAGAAATATACTTAGGAACATATATAAAGGACCTATGGCCAAGGCTAAAGGGGGGTAAGACTGAGGGTGGGAAGCCAGGAGAGGGAGTGGTGGGGGGAAAATGGAGACAACTGTACTTGAACAACAATTTTCAAAAAAAGAAATATACTTAGATCTTTGAGCTCTTTGCATGGACTCCAAGGAGAATAAATCCATATTAAAAAATACTTTTGTATGAAGCCAGACATTCAATTATCCTTAGAGTATTTTTTTTTATGGGGGAAGAATTTCAAATTGTTAATTTTTCTCTCTGGCCAGTGTTAAACAAGTTGAGGTTATTCTATGCTCATGTGGCAGTTTTACAATGTGAGTGATGCTTGTTATTTAAAAATACAAATATTTATCTTTTGACATGTTTTTCATATTTACCATGAGCCCTAGATTTTTCTATGTTATTTACTTAACATATATGTATTCTTCATATTTGGCCTATGGGGTTGGAGTGGCATTTGTATAGTTTATTCAGAGTGATCTCTCTACAACTGAAGTTCAAACTCAGATATTCCAGAAGTTCTAAACCATTTGAAGTTTCCATACTGTAACATGGTCACTCCTCTCTACCTTTTTACACGCAACATTCTATTATGCTATATGTTCTGTAAATATTTATTGAGCACTCATTATATGCTAGATATTAATTTTGGCATTTGTCATTCATGAATTATAAAAGCAGGAAAATTTTTCTGCCTCATGAAGCTTAAACCTTGTGAGTAGAAGACACAGTATTTAACAAAACAACTGCTTTAATAAATGAGTCGATTGCACAGTATGTTTGTAGGTACTAAGTGCTAACAGGAAAAAAGTAGAGTATACTGAAACAGAACAGTAATTACCATAGCGGGAATTGTGACAAATTCAGGTGATCAAGAATTTTGATAGATTATTGAGTCCAAGGGTTCTAAGGAGAAGTCTGTCTGTAACATTTGTGGAAAAACATACAAGCCTGGGTGGGAAGACTTGGACAAAAAGGAAGGATTGAAGTAAGGGAGGAGTAACAGAGGGCCTTGTGAGGACTTTGGCTTTCATGGGAAGATTTTTGAGATATATGAGTTTAAGTATTACCTAGGCTACTGTGTTAAGGACACAGGTTGCAGGGAGGAGGTTTCTAAATATCCAGGTAAAAAATATTGGTGACTTGACCAGGGTCATGAAAGTATTTCTTTCTGCAACTTCTTTCTACTTACAGTCTACCTCACCTTCACTGATTGCTACTTTCTCTAGAAGATTATGCTTCCTTACTTTCTTTGTGAAACATTTTTTTGGTACTAACACACACATACATACAAACACATCTGGTAAAGTTACTCATCTTATGGGCACCCTTTGTTCTTGATATAAGATACTTTACTATGATATATTTTTATTTTTCCTCATAGATTATGGCTCCCTTGAGCTCAGAAATTCTTTCTTAAATTTTTATATATGTGTGACCTCAAACATTTAGATGAATGCAAAAGTTTAAATTAATGTTTGCATAATATATTATGTATCTTAATCAAAGTTTACATAGTAAAATAACTTTTTGATAACTATCAGATAAAATATTTACTTGTTCTTCAAGGTACCACACTAGCTTGAATAGATCATTACATTTTTTTTCTGAATCAGTCAATGACTAGATATTATGATTTGTCTAAAATTTATAAAGTATATTTCCTTCCAATCTATCTCAACTTATTTGTTCTTGCCTTTTAACATCACTTTCAAAAGAGTAGGATGTGCTAGAAAGTTTCCAATATGCCTAAACATTTCAACTGTATTTCTTATGAAGAAAATACATGACAATTAATTTTTTGCTATAATTCAATAATAAAAAACCTGAAGAAAATATTTAAAACACTACAATAATATGAAAATATATTTTTTCTTGTAAGACATTATATTTCACTGAACATTTTAATTTCCTTATTTATTTATTAAATTCATATATATTTTTCTACAATATATTATATATGGTAAGTGTATGCATACACGCAAACCTATTTCATTTATTAAATTGCATATATATTTCCTACTATATATAATGAGTGCATGTATACACACAAACTTGCATACGAGTGTGTATATACACATCAAACATACATCAGTTGTGTGTACATCCGTGCATATGCATATGTGTAAATATGTCTTGTTATGATTTTTTTAAATGAGAGGTTAAAAAGAAAAGCTACAGAAATTTATCAAGGTGGCTTTTTACTGCATATTTTATTTGTGCTTTCTATTATTCCCTAGTGTCTGTTCCTCTTTTTTCACTTACTCGTTCTATTAAACCACAATCTGAATTTACCTAAAATAAGAAGTTTTGGACTGAATTAAATTGGAATATTTCTTTAAATTACAAGTGCCAAAATTTCAAATGGCTATAAGCTGATTTTTTTTAATTGCCTTGGAATATTTTTGCACAAAGAAATGCATGGTTATGTACATAGCTGATATGTACATGAACTCTTACCACACATGTGACTTTGTTATTAAAACTCTCTGTGTTTTAATTTGTAAAATGGGAATATCTTTAGGTTTATTTCAGAATGTTATGTACTTCAAGAGAGAAAATTCTTATAACACCGAGAACAAATTCTGGAATATAAAACTTCAGTCAATGTAAGTAGCCACATTTAATTGTTAAATTTTCATTTCTTATAGTAAGTTTCAGGCTGAATTTTAATATTCAATACAAAATACATGTTTATCATAATATTAATTAAAATTTAAATATTTAGATCACTTCTAAACATACAATTAACAACTACATCAAATATTATTATTCATCTGAAACAAACACAATATGTAAAAGTAAAATACCAATGCGAATTTTCACTGAGAATGTTTTGTCACACACATATACATATATACATATACATATATACATATCAATGGTAACATTAAGAATAGTCTTTTTTCAGAGTATATCATACTTTGAAAAGAAGTGATTTTTCCTACTAATACAAATTTTCAACACAATTTACTGAGGTAAATATTTTTGAAATATATTTTCTTGTATTTTAATTTAATCTCGAAGATGATAGTCTTTTTAAAATTGTTATCTACTTTTGTCTGATAGGAACGAAAGGAACTTTAAAAATATTTACCAATGGCCCTGGCTGGGTGACTCAGTTGGTTGGAGCATTGTCCCACCCAAAATGGTCGCAGGTTTGATTCCTGGCCAGGACACATACCTAGACTGAGGGTTAGATACCCAGTCCGGGTGCAACTGATTGATGTTTCTCCCTCAAATTGATGTTCCTCTCTCTCTACCTTTGTCTCTCTCTAAAAGATAAATGAACATATCCTCAGGAAAGGATTAAAAAATATATTAAAATAATTACAGTGAAGTGCCATAATTTTAACCAAACAGTAAAAACCTGGTTATAATTCATTTTTGAATATCTGGTATCTACTTTTATAGCTTCTAATCCTCTAGGGCATGATTTTGCTTTTCTCCCTAGAGTCTGTGTGGCTGCTGTTGGAAGAATCTAGTAGAATAATTAAGCAGAAGGGCTAAGAAGTTACACAAAATTGAGATTTAGATCTCTGATTCTTTTTCTTTAAATTTTATTTTTATTGTGTTATTTTCCATTGCTAATTATCCCCCTTATACCCTCTTCCACTTCCACCTTCCCCCCACCCCCACAATCACCACACTGTTGTCAAGGTCCATGAGTCCTTCATCTTTTTTCTCTTTCTTCCACGATCTCCAACCCCTAAAGCCCCAGCCCCCAGAGCCGTCAGTTCTTGTATCACTGTCATGTAGACTAAAGCCGCAGTTTTGGTTAAATAGTCATATCCTCCTATTCCACAACTGCATTCATGTGTCTGAATATAGCTATAATAAAAAATAATAATGTTATGCTGACTGGTCTTTGTTTACATGCATTTATGAGGGGAACCCCCCAAAATAGAATTATCTTCTGGAGGGTGGCCGCTTACAGTACAGGCTTTCCCCTGCTAGGTGCGTGTTCTAGGAACCCATCTGTATCAGTATACGAACTGGTGTTGTTGTGAGAGGCTGCATTCTACTTCAGTGATTAATTTAATGAATCTACATCAAGTTTTGCATTAAGGTTGAACATTCCTCCATAGAAACTATTCGGATAATTCAGAAGGCTGCAACTATAGGCAACTGGTGTTTGGCAGCTTCTTCACGACAATGTGCCTGCTCATGCATCACATCTTGTGCAGAGTTTTGTGGCAAAACATCAAATCACCCAGGTGACAGCCCTCCTATAGCCCAGATTTGGTGCACTGCAACTTCTGGCTCTTCCCAAAACTAAAATCACCTTTGAAAGGAAAGAGATTTCAGATCATCAATGAGATTAAGAAAAATGTGAAAGGGCAGCTGATGGTGATTGGGAGAACTGTGTGAGGTCCCAAGGTGCCTACTTTGAAAGGGACTGAGATATCATTATCCTATGTACACTGTTTCTTGTATCTTGTATCTTCTTCAATGAATGTCTCTATTTTTCATATTACATGTCTGGTACCTTCTGGACAGATCTCATATATAGGTATGATATAGATATATAAATGATTGATAGGTAGATAAATGACACATAGCTCTAAATTATATCTAACACAGGCTACTCTGCTGAACTTGACATATTTTCCCAACTGCTTTTTGAAAGTTTCACTCAGATTTCCAATAGGAATCTCAATCTTAACATCTCTAAAACAGAGCTCCTATTAGTCCATATCCAAGCATGCTTCTCTTTTACCCTCATGCATCTCAGTTAATGGAAAATCCATTTGCATAGTTGTTTAGATAAAAAAAAATTGGCATTTTACTTCATACACATTCTCCTCTTTCATGGTGAACATTCACTCATCAGCAAATCCTGTAGGCACCAGGATTTCAAAATGTATTCAGCACACACTCATTTCTCATTATCCCTGATGCTATCATCTTGGTCCACGTGACTGATCTCACAATTCTATTATTGGATTAGCCTCAGACCTGTCTCCCTGCATTTGCCTTGTCCCTGGGGCACTCTTTGTCAACATTGCAGCAGGATTGATTTTTTAAAAAGTTTTTATTAAAATGTAATTATGCTAAGTGAAATAAGCCAGTCAGAGAAAGACAAATACCATAGGATTTCACTCATATGTGGAATACAGTGAACAAACTGAACTAACAAGCAAAATAGAGACAGACTCAGGATGTCTGTCAAAATAGAGGTAGAACCCCATTGTGTAAATATACCATAATTTTTTGATCCACTCATTTGCTGATGGTCACTTAGTTTGCTTCCAGCACTTGGTTATTGTAAATTGTGCTGCTATGAACATTGGGTGCATAGGTTATTTTGGACTGGTGTTTGAGGGCTCTTAGGGTATAGTCCCAGCAGTAGAATTGCTGGGTCAAAGGGCAGTTCCATTTTTAGTTTTCTGAGGAAATTCCATACTGTTTTCCACAGTGGCTGCACCAGTCTGCATTCCCACCAACAATGTACTAGGGTTCCCTTTTCTCCGCATGCTCTCCAACATTTGTTTGTTGATTTGTTTATGTTGGTCACTCTGACAGGGGAAGGGACAGTGGGGAGAAGGGTTTTCAGGAACTACTATAAAGAACACATGGACAAAACTAAAGGGGAGGGTGGAAGCAGGGGAGGGAGGTGGGTTTGGCCTGGGGGGAGGATAGAGGGGTGGGGAGAAATGCAGACAACTGTAATTGAACAACAATAAAATAATTTTTAAAAATAAAGAAAAATAAAAAATAAGTGCTTCTTATGGTCCAAAAAATACAGTATATCTTATAAACCAGAACTCTTTATTGACTGCATTTTGCTTTAGCAAGATTCTAAATGTCTTCTGATCAATGTTCAATAGAGGATAAATATATGTTACTGAAAAAAAAAAATAGAGGTAGAGAGCAGGATGACAACTAAGGGAAGGGGAGGTTAGGAGGTGGAAGGATTGAGCACAAAGGAAAAGAACTCCAGGACATGGGCAACAGTGTGGTGATTGTGGGGGGAGGGGCTTTAAAGGGACTAAATGGTAATGGAAAAAAAAAATCTTTCAGAATCTAAATCAATAAATACAAAAAAAAACCATAATTGGCATTCAAAAATCTACTCATATGCAAAGTGTTGAATTTTACAAGGTTTGGCATATGTATACACCTATAAAATCATCACCACAATCAAGAAAGAAATCCATTCAGACAAAAATCCTGTCATGGTCCTCATTTGCTTTTGTTTTGCCCAGAGTAAAAGCTTAAATTCCTTGACCTAGGAGGGACTACAGGATTGGACTTGTCACTTCAAAGAGTTCAGGTCCTGTGCTAGTGCCCTCCCTCTTTCTCACACATCTAAGGTTTGTCCTCTATTTTTTCTCACACACACCCAGTCACTCACAGCCCATTCCCTTACTATTTCTCCACCCAGAATATTATTTCCCCACATCTTACAGAGCCAGTCCTGAACCTCCCCCAGGTCTCATTCAACTGGCACCCTCTCAGTGATACCTTTCATTACCACCACACTACAATTTTACCCCTATATCCTAGCCCTGCTTTATAGTTCCTCTTAACATTTATCACCATCTAAGTTACTATATTATACTATATATAGTAATTATTGATATGTTTATACCACTACGTATAGAACTTCTATGCTCATATACTATATAAATCACTATATATTTTACTTAACTAACTTGTTCATTGTTGGTCCACCCTCTAGAATGGAAGGTCCATAACCAAATGAACTTTGACATTTTGTTCGTGGTTTTATTTGAAGTAACTAGAGTATGGCAATAGTAAGCATTCAATATTTGTTGGATAATTAACAGAACAAAAACTTTATAATGTAAAACATCTACAGTGTTGAATATGGTTCCTTTATGTGTGATAATTATTACGATGCATATTATCTAATTTTATTAAATATTTTATTTTTCTACCATCACTTCCCAAGGAAATTGTTACACAGACTGCCAGAGGTCATTCTTAGAGTTTATTTGTAACTCTTCCTGCCTACCATTGCTGTTAGTGCCTCTCTTGTTGCTTTTCTTCCTTCTTTCTCTTTTATTTCATGCCCATCTGTGATTACTATCCTAGATGACTGACAAAACAAAGATGGCACGAGTAAAAAAGTTCTATAAAGTCTTAAGTTGAAAAGAAGAATTTTTATCGTTACTCCCATAATTCCTGAAAATAATATGGGAATAATTCCAAAGATTTCTTACAGTGATGGCCTTTCCATAATTTAATTACATCATTTTTTAATTACTCACATTCAGCATACTTACTAATTCAAAATTGTTAATATAATTTTATTTTTTTTTGAAAAATTCAAGATCTGCTTTTCATTGTTTGCTTTGTATATTGACTTTCCTGACCTCAAACAAACAAGCATTCAAACAAATAATCAAACATTATTACTAATAACATTGTAGAATGAGTTCTAACTCTTCTTTCATAAAGTAAATCTTAAATATGTATTCTCTAAATAGTTGATATATATTTAAATGAAAAAATATGACATATGTTATTTATTTAAATTACTCTCATGGACACTTTATTTATAGTGCACTTTTCTTTTGATTAAAACACTTTATAATCCTTTCATGTAGTTTCTCAATAACCAAGTGCCAGTATTTAAGATTTTGATTTTTTAATAAGGCATGGACTATTTTTCCAAAGATTATCCAATTCTTTGATCACAGAAAATCGCAATCTGTAATAAAGCTCCAATTTTTAAAAAATATCAAATTTAATTAAGAAGAACATAAAGAAGAAAAATGATAATATAAATATCTATAAATACTATAAAACAAATAAAAGACAATAAAATCTTGGAGAATATCCCTACCGTTATCCAAGTGCCTTAGTCATCAGTTTTGCAATTTCACGGAAGCACCACACAGAGAGTTGAACAATCTCTGCTAATCCCAACCTTATTTCAGTGATAGAGTGGGATTAGACAAGGTTGGGTGTGTTCAGGGTGGTATGGCCCTGGACTGATAGAGTAGGATTAGGATACTGCTTAGAAATACATAACAAGGTTTCAAGTCTGGCAGAACTTCAAGGCCCTGGTTTGCTGTGTCATGGGATCCTCTAATGCTCACAGAGTGTTCTCTCTTTTACTCAAAGAGAGTAAAATGTATTTACACTATGTCTTTGTCATCTGAGTGTATAAAATATGTACCGATAGAAGCACAAAGGAGACTATACATAATGGAAAATTGCAACAATAAAAAAAGATGAAAGAAAAAAGAAAGCAGAAGGTGGGGGTGGGTGGCTCAGGGGAGAATAATGGGAGGAGACAGAGACAACTGTAATTGAGCAATAAAAAATAAAATAAAATGCAGACAACTGTAATTGAATAACAATAAAAATTAAAAAATAATTAAAAAGTATATTAAAAAATTAAAAATTAAAATTAAAAGACATAAAAGCATAATATAAGCAAAATAAGGAAATTTTCATTATACATTATTTATAGATTTTCAAGACAATATTTCTTACTGCTATTGCCAGTCATTTACTAGTTGGAATTGACTTATTATTTACCCCTATATTTAATCCTAAACTATCATATGACACTTTTGATAAACAACAATTTCATGGAATTTCTGAAATTTCTATTGAGAGCTAAGGTTAGGTAGACATTCATCACAGATGTAAACATAATTTCTCTCAACTGGTTAATTCATAACTTTTGTTCACTCATATTTGTGCTGTTGTACATTCATATGTATATGTGTATACATATATGTGTATATACATATGTGGGTCCCCAAAATCCCAAATGACATAGACAAACTTCCATAACACATCTCTCATCTCTGTATTTGTCAGTTACACAGCAGACCAGAAAAAACCTTGCCACTTTTCGGCAGCTGAAAGGAAGTCTCTCATGTGCTCTGAGGAATACCTTTAGGGAAGAAAAGTCTTTGGTAAGGTTTTAACATCATTACAAAATTAATACAACTTCTTAGAGTGTTCTAACCATTTTATTCTTTTAACATTTTGATTCAACAGTGGAGTTTAAACTACATGAGAGCCAATAAAATAAATATCATCTGAGGCAGTAATCTTTCACTGGATCCAAACTGAAAGTCAATTGTTTGGGGAGATTGAATGTCATAATTCTGGACTTATTTCTTATCAAGAAGCTATTCTTTTTTTAATAGGAGTAGGATTATAAAAGGGATGGAAACAAATTAAATGAGATTTATCAGTACTTCCTTCAAGATGTTATTGCACTATCTTCATCTGGGTAGGATTTCAAAAGACAAAGCAAACAGAATGTTGTGTCTGAAAGAAGTAATTAAATCTTCAATTTGCCTACAATCATTTACTTGTAATGGTAGCAATTGGAAATTTGATTAATAGCATGATCTCCTTCTTGTAATTAAATATTCTGTCAAATTTCCAACAATTAAGAAGATTACTAAAAGCCACACAGACTTCCAAAGTTCTAAGAAGAAATTCTCAAGACTGAGGTTCTAATAAAAAGTTTTATAACTCTAATCACTGTGTGCTTTTAGAGCAGAGCAAGATGATTGGATTTTCTATTTCACTGATGATGAGGGCTAGTGGACGTTTTCATTATTTAATATGACTTTTCTCTCTTACTGCTATATCATGGAGTCAAGATATTAGGAGAAGTGGTCTTTATTATGTCATTGCATTGAAAAATACAGGTGGCATTATCATCATAGAAATATGTACAAAATACTTGTATTGCAATAGGCCTTAGAATTGGTGCTAACTTTATTAGGCTCTTTAATAATATTTAAATCATATGGTTCCATACAAATCTTTCAATATCATTAAGGAAAGTAATCCAGAAAATGACATAAACATCTGACCTGAATCTATCTTTGTACACAAATGTTGACTGACAGGAAGTAAAAGCAAGAATAGAAATACTCAGAAGACAAAAACAGAATAAAAGAGGAGTGTGTTGAATGAGAAAAGCAGGGGATGGCGCAAAAAAGAAAGTAGAAAGAAGGGTAAAGAAAAAAATCAAGGATACATGGTTTAAAGGCATACTGTCCCCAGAACTGACAGCATTCCTTTGGAAATCACAAGAACTATATGCTGTCCATGCCTGAACTACATCATCTGAACGTTCCTGTAATTTATAGATATGATAGGGTTTCTGTCAACCACAAAGTTTCATTGACCATTCATGGATTCAGTCTAGAAATATTTATTTCAGCAGGTGGTAATGAGTTATCAACCATCTAGTAAAATTATTTTAAAATAATTAAATGTATTAAACCTTTCTATAAAGTTTTTGGTTATTATAAATACCTTCAAAAAAGTTACTATGAACTCCAGAATAAAAATTCCATAGATATGGATTTACTGTACGTGAACAATCCACTTCCTTTTCTGTTTTATGATTGAAACATTGGCACATAGATAATCTAATGGACATTTGTAAAGAGAAGTGCTTGCTTAAGCAGACATCTAAATATGGAGGAACTAAATGCATAGATTAAAATTTAATTACAGACAACAAAATATCTAAATATTCATTGTGAAGATTAATGCCTGATGACAAATATCATTAATTCCAAATGTCTGCTCTCAGTGATGATGGTTGTTGTGCAGGTAGGAAAGGAATAAGCCCGCAGTGCAGGCCGTGATGCTCTCTTCCCATCTCCTGTATAAACCTTTATTTCTCCTCAGTTAACTCTTGATTATCTAATGAATAAAGTAATGAAGAAATATATTTCTTCAGGAGATATAATTGGCACATTTTTCTGGTAGATATTTTCCACATCATCAAATGTTCACCCAGAAATGAAGAGAAAATAGATACTGGGGCTAGCTATTGAATTGACATATTTTTCTTCATCTGCTTTGATATTTGATCTCCTCTATCTTAAACCCATGGAAAACAGTGAAGCTTCCAGCGAGGCAAACATTATTCCTTGATAGACAACCAAAAGCAAACCTAAGAAAATAATAGTATCTTCAAGCAGAAAGAAATAAAATATTAAGGAATGTCTATGCTTTATTAGTTTCTTTTTAATTTTAAACTATTTTTAAATAATAAAAATTGGATGTATTACAAAAAAAATGTTTATTTTTAAGTCACTGGGGAGTAAATTGCCAGCCTGATACCTTATTAAACTCCAAAACATTAGTGTGGGAGTTTCAGAAACACACATTTTTCTTACATAACTATAGTATAATTATCAAAATCAAGAATTAGTAATAATATATTATTAATAACTTCATAATAGTTACCTATTGCTGCATTAGAAAATCCTAAAATATAATGACTTAAAACTATAAACTTTTTTTTTTGCACTTTCTGTGTGTCAGGACTCTAGATGTGGTTTGTCTGTGTCTTCCAGTTGGATTATAATGTTGCAACAAAGTATCTACTTGTGCTGTGCTCTCATCCACAGACTCATCTCCGGGAAGACCTGCTTGCAACCTCACTTGCATGGTTGACAGGATTTAGTTATTCACAGCTTGTTGAACTAAATGACTTAATTCCCTACTGGCTATTCTTAAGACTCTCATCGAAGATCTAAATAATGTGCTTTATAGGAAAAAGTTTCCATGCAGCATCATCCACTGCAGTTAAATGTCTTCTTAGTCTCTTTCAGTATGAAAAATTTCTTTAGTTTTTCCTTGATTTTCATAACCTTGAAAATTTGAAGGTCATAGAGTACTTATTTCATAGTGTGCTCTTCTATTCGGGTTTGTCTAATATTTCCTCTGGAAATTTAGATTATGCATGTTTAGCAGAAATATCCCAGGAGCAATGGTATTTCTTTTTTCACCGCTTCTATCAAGTGATACATGTCATCAGTTTGTCTCATTATTGATGATGTTCACTTGGATCATGAAGATTGTTACCTGCCAGGCTTCTCCATCACAAACTTACTCTTTTACTATTTTGTAATTGATCCATCTTTTATGGGACAATGTTTTAAATCTATATAAATATCCCATTCCTAATAAAACTCTCAACTACTTATTCTTTTATCCACTTCTGTATGAACTCATTGTTCCTTAGTTTATTTAATGCAAAACAATCTGTTATCATCATTATTTTGATGTTCAAGTGACCCTAATTTGGCCAGAAAAAAGCCAATAAAACTGGCTATTGTGTTATTTGGATATGTTTCATCTATTGTTTAAACACATTCTTGTTTTGGGGTACAACAAAATGTTTCAGACTTATCTTCTTATCTTGTGATTTCTCTGGCCCACCCTTGAAATCAGTCATTTCTATAAGGAGCCCTGATTGCCTTTCTAATGACATAATTGTGTTCATTGCAAATGAGGTGTGTTATTCTCGAACTCTATAACAAAGAGATCCATAAGATTTTATACATACAAGTATATGTAGCAATATACACATATGCATATGTATATGCATATATATTCCAAAAATATATAGAAATATATATATATCCAAAAATATGTGTATCCTATGAATGTATAAATAACACTACAATATCTTCGTATTTTCTGTCTTTCTGTAACTACAAGTTCTTTCTTTGACAATAGGAATCTGGTTATTATGATGTTTATTATATTTAATTACTGAATAAATTCCCTTGATTGTAATAAATGTCCCATTTTCATTGTCACCTCCTCCCCTATGTAGTTACTCTTCTCATCTTGCTTGGGCTGACACCCACACTGAGTACTCTCTGTGGAAATGTCCTCCTCACCCTTCTCAGTCTCTGTCACTCCACATCGGCTTCACCAATGGGTGCATGAGTTTCTCATTCCATTAGAGCTCTAAGTCACCATACCTGCCTGACTACCCCTTACAAGCCCACCCTCAGTATCACAGTAAAAAATCTGAGATCTGACAAAACCATGGCGGACTTGCCTTACCAGATGAGATTATAACACTTTATACAAGGTCATTGACCCCATACAGAGAACCCTGGGCAACTTTCTCAGAATCCAGTATCCCAAAACTGTCCCAAACTGTCCATTTTGGCACATGCTAACTTTTATTATTGTGCTCGGATATAACACTTCAGACCAATCAATCTTTCACCCTGCTTTCCCACACAGGTTGCCCACTCCAGCGTGTGGATACCCAATCTGCAACCTTCGAGCTCAAACAACCTACTGCAGGTCACTGTGACTTTTGACCTCCAGGCTCATCGACCCTGGACAACTATTTTGCTTTGCTCCTAATGCTTTTAGGACTGAATTGTTGAGGAAGAGAAAGAAACATAAGGTAAGGGAAAGAAAAGGAAAGCAAGAGGAAGAGAAAAAAGAGCAAAATATGTTTTAGATTATATTTCATGACAAACACAAGAGCCCTGGAACCCAGTCATTTTACTCAGGAAAGAGTGTCCTCAGAGTACATGAATTTATATCAATAGCTCAAAAGTAATCATTACTGTAAAATAATTAATTATTAAATTTAAAATATTGTTTGGGAAAGAATGAAAAATAAATTAAAATCTCATACCACTTTGGGCTTGTGGGGACACCTATTAAGAGTGGTTCCCATGAATATTCATTCTGTGAGAAGACATCCCCAACAGCTATGGTGGTGATAACACCAGTCATTGTGAATCAGTACAACGTATAATTTCAAATATATCTTTGTAAAAGTCTTAAGAACACATGAAGTTTTTATCTAGACATTACACATCAAGAAATTGACTCAAAGGAAATAATACAACAGTTATATAATTTTTGTATTGCATTGCTCAAAATAATAAAAATCATTGATCTCTAATTATTTAATTATATGGGATTATACTTATGTAACATGTTATGCATATGTAACATAATTACATAATGTTACATAAGTATAACATGTTATGAATTTGTTAAATTATTATGTAAATGTAAATGCAATGGTATACATATTAGGTAAATCTAAATATAATTTATGATTTTGTTAATAGCCAAAAGGAGGCAACAAATGAATAGGTATGCTTTGTCAAAGAGACAGTTTTACATGACTCCATGCCTAAGCAAATCGCATAAGATTACTTATTAATCTGTGTGTTTGCCTCCAAGTTGCTGTTTTACTTAGCTTGCATTCTATTCTAGATATGTTAACTGACCCAATCTCTTTCCTCTTGCTACTTTATGTGTATTTTAAATTGATTCAAATAATCATGAGATTCAAGATCTAAATTTGGTCCAAGGGTCTCCCTGTTCCATGAGCTTTGAAATACAATGTCCATTAGTATTCTTGGAGGTTACCATGGCATCACACTATTTACCATGTGGTACAAAAGTGGTTCAACATTGTCTCAGGAAACAACATTTATTTGTTTAACTCCATGCCCAATAATTGAAAGCATGTAGTTAGGTTTGAGAGCACCATAATATCACAAATTGATAGAAATAAATGAACAAGCTTAGAAAAAGAATGGGTGGGTGAAAAGTAATGGAGAAGGAGGTTCACAAATTAACAATAAGGTTTGAAAATATACTTTGGGGTTTATTATCACTACTTTATTGTTTTTGACAACAAATTTATGGCTGAAAATTAGAGAAGTATAGGTTAAATAATATGCATATGGATTATATATTACATTTTTAATTTGGGCATTATTTAAATTTTTGTTCACATTATATTCTATTCACTTTTTAAGGTGTGTCCCATGGGTGGGGGAGACCAAAATAATGACAGGAATATTTCATTTGTTGTAGTTGTTTAAGTCCAAATAATATATTGGCAGATTTTCAAGTGTTTACATAGGACTAGTGATAAATAACCACTTTTACTGATGGTGGAAAGTGTATGTTTTTGGTGGCAACACATGAGACAAAATATTTTATCCCAGCTCAAAGGAAAACATATATAATTTCCTTCTATGTTTTCTGAGTCTTTCTCATGATGCCTCAGGAGCACCTGTTAGGTGTATTTCCCACGAACACCTCCCAAAAAATAAAACATCCCCAAGAGCTATGATGGACCACATGGGATTACCATGGGAAGGATAAAGTCAAATTGGTCAGAAAAGTTCAAGTTATAATGTAAAGGAAATGGAAAAAAGAAAGCAGTATCAAGCATTGGAACTACACAATGTAATGATATAATAGAGAAAAGATAATGATAGCAAAAGCTGAGAATAAGAAAACCAAGTCATGAACAAATTTGATGTTCACCTTGGAATCTTTGAGTACCCAAGAGAATCTTCTCTAAGGAGGTGACATCCAAGTCATCACTTTTCTTAGTCTACTTGGGATGCCATAACCAAATACTAGTCTAGGTAGCTTAAAAAACACAAATTAATATCACACAATTTTGGAGGCTGGGAAGTTCAAGATAAAGGTGTCTGCCCAGTAAGTTTCACTCTAAGGTGTCTTCTCTTAGATTATAGGTGAGGGTCACTTGCTGTGTGCTCACATATCTTTTCCCTGGAGGGTGTTCATGGAGAGAATGAGAGATCTCTCTTCCCCTTTGCGTTGTTATAAGACCACTAGTCCTATTGGATTGGAGCCCTACCCTTATGGCCTCATTTACTCTCACTTACATTTTAGGGATTCTATATCCAAACATAGTAACATTGGGGATTAAGACTTCAATATGTGAATTGTAGTAAGGGGCACAATCTATTTCACAGCGCCATCTGAAGGAAGAGAGCATATACCATGAAAGATTTTAAGGGAAGAACCATCTAGGAAGAGAAACAGGAAGGGCAAAAATGCAAAGGCCAGAATTAGCTGATGTTTTCCATGGACAGGAGGAAAGCCTGTGTGGCTAGAGGAGAAAATATAATAGGGGATCAATAGAAAGGTATAAGGTCAAAAACTTAGCCCAGCTAAGATTACACTGGGACATATCAACATTCTTGTCAATGTGTTTGAAATTTACCAGAGACTGATGGAAGCTATTGGAAGCTTTGATCTAATCTAAGTTAAAGAAAATTTAACTTCTTTAAAATAGCAACAGAAATATCATTAAGAAGTTAGAAACTGACCTTTAGATTGGTGCAAGTTTTCTTCTATAGCTGGATATTTTCCTCTAGTCAATGTTTTTATGATAATTATATGTTGACTAAAATTGATTTTAGAAATCCAGTAATTTTAGTACTGTCTAGGAATGCATAGAATCATATAACTTTATAAATGACAAAATAATTACATGTGATTTCGACTAGGTATTTGTGAATGTGCACTACCTCATGAATCATTCAGACATCTTGCTATGTATCTAAACTTCCTGCTGAGGAGGTTGCTCAGTTTGGACGTATTTAGCAAATCTCTTGATAGGGTCATACAGTTAGTAAAGATTCCTTACTTTATGAGGTGGATGGTTGACTCTGGGGAAAGTTTAATTTCTATGAAAGAAGGCTAACCTATTTTCTCTCTTTTGTAAGGAAATTGGAAGAAACTGATTGTCAATTGGTATTCCCTTCTAAATTGAAGGGGAACTGTAAGAAAGACTTCTAAAATTTGTGATTACCTTTTGGAAGTCAATAACAATATCTCTATTTATGTGGATGTTTGTCTGTAGTATGGAATCTCTCCTGATATAGGAAAAGAACACTGTAGACAAAAGACTGTGTACTATAATGGGGCAGAGGGAAGACAAAAAAGTATTCAGATTCTCTTGTCTGGAAGTAGTCAGGAAAGTACATTTTTAACTATGCTTGCTATCCTCTGAGTCAGAGGTTTGGCAAGCGGTTGAGATCAGGAAATACGGAACCGGTGGGGATTGGGCTCACTGCCGAACGTGGTGTGACGTCACCATGTCGGAAACAGTCAATTGATATATTCGTATCTCTAAAAGGACCGCCAAAGTCCACATGCCAGCAAGGCCTGCTAGGACCTCAACACACATCACACACAGCCATAGGATGAGCCATGAGTTATGTCATCATTGGGACCGATAGGAGGAGTCAGCAACGCTGCTTTTACAGCTTCGTAATTACTCACAAAATAAACAGAAGTTATTACTAACATGAAAGATAACTTACTTAGGATGGTGGCATAAGAAATCTTGTTTATGTTTTTCCTCTCCTCTCACCAGTAGAAAAGGGGAAAACCTGGAAAAATAGATGAAATTGGGAGGGAATAAACCACCGCGCATCATCTTAGACTAGAGCCATGAGTTTCACCTATGCTGGGGTGAGAGAGATTATGAAAAAGATGAATATCAGGTTGAAACTGAACTGACAGCACTAAATTTCAGGTTCAACTTACTTTAACTGAAATGTTATTAGGGTAAATTTTTTCTCACCAGCGAAGGGGATTTGACATTATGCAGGTAGTACAAGTTATGAGAAAAAGTAAAGCATTTCTATGTGTATGCATTCAGTTGGTTGTGAAACACCCCTGTGAAATTGATTAGAAAGACTTACTAAGATGGCATTTATTACGAACTGCCTTCACTCATCCCAAACTCAACCATATGTATTTACCAATTTTTGCAACTGGCATAAGTAGCATAAACATGTACTGCATAATGGTCTTAAGGTATACTGTTGAACTCCTTTTAATAAAAATGAACTGACTTAAAAGAAAATAAGTTATTACAAAGAATGAGGTTTAAAACGTGTTACTTGCTTATTGAGCAGAAACGCAATTGCTCGATAAGAGGACTTGAGGGTTCCATTTGGCCCTCTTGTGGCAAATTCTTCTGCTCTTGAAAGATAACAGTTGAATTTTATACACTTCTCCCACATCAGGCACTATAGACAAAATGTTAACAACTTGCCCTAAAGGTCCAACGGAAAGAAGTAGCATGGTTGAATGGTTTCCTCTTTCAAAAAGTCAGCTGTAAAAGGAGGTGGGGGGAAGGAAGGAGCTGTGCAGGGTGCGGAGATGCAGCATACAATGCTCTATCACTAGACTGGAATTCAGGAAATTCATCTCACAGAAACCAGAGAGATCCTCCTAAGAGCAAGTCCTTGTTGACCAGTCTCACTTCTTTCAGAAGGGACACAATCCAGACCTCATTAAGGGTGCAAAAAATAAAGCAAGTGCACCAAGTGTTAAATGCAAGCAGAATGAAGGAAATATCTTCTTAAAAGTATTTTAAACATTTTACAAAATACCTTGATAAAGACCCATTTAATGTATTAGTTATTCTAATAAAATTTAAATTTTTATGAAGTAAAACAATTTCTTGCTCTTCCTCTTCTCCTTCTGGCACTCCTATGATTTGAATGTTGGAGGAAGCACAGAGTCCCAAACAAGATGGACTCAAAGAGGACCACACCAAAACATATCATAATTCAAATACCAAACATTAAAGATAAAGAGAGAATCTTAAAATCAGCAAGAGAAAAGCAGATAATTACCCAAAGAGGAGTCCCATAAGACTGTTAATTGATTTCTCAAAAGAAACTTTGCAGGCTTGAAGGGACTAACAAGAAGTACTCAGGGTGATTAAAAGCAAGAACCTACAGCCTAGGTTACTCTATCCAGCAAAGCTATCATTAGATTGAAGGGGAGATAAAGTGTTTCCCAGACATGGTAAAGTTAAAGGAGTTCGCCATTACCAAGCCATTATTACGTGAAATGCTAAAGGGAACTATATAAGAAAAAGATCAAAATGATGAACATTAAAGTGGCAATAAATCCACAACTACCAATAATTGGATCCAAATAACAAACTAAGCAAACAAGCGGAACAGGAACAGAATCACAGATGTGGAGACCATTTGGAGGGTTATCAATTGGGAGAAAGAAGGGGGAGAATGAGGGAAAAGGTGCAGGGATTAAGTACAAATTGGTAGGTACAGAATAGACAGGGGGACATTAAGAACAGTATAGGTAATGGAGTAGCCAAAGAATGTATATCAATGACCCATGGGCATGAACTAAGGAGGTGGGGATTGCTGGAGGAAATGAGAGTACTGGGTAGAGGAAGGTAAAGGGGGAAAATCGGACAACTGAAATAGCATAATCAATAAAATATATTCAAAAATAAATAAAAAGTAAGACAAAAAGAAATCTACCCACGGGGGGGAAAAAAACCAAAACACTGTTGTTGGAGACCTGCGGCTGTGAAAATGAGGCCAAAGAGCATCCAAACCCAACAATGGCTTAATTCATTCATTTTAGCATTATGAAATTTGTAAGTATTAAGGAACTGCTTCCTGCCATTTTTAAATGTATTTATATATACTAGATTTTCCTACAGCAACTGTATACGCATCAACATTGTCATATCTTACTTGCATAAATCAGATTAACAAATTCATCATCCACTAATTAAGAATCTATGTATGTTTAATTTTCCTGAAGTGAGAGATTACCAGTCTTTCAATTGTTGTTAATAATAATAACAGCAATGACAGTAATAACAACAATAATAACAAAACAGGTAAATTTCTGTATAAAGTAGCTTGTAGTTTCTAACAAAAAGAATGATAAAACTCTGGACAGGACAAAAATTTTAAATAACATAACATGACGAAGGGTGGGAATTGTTAAGAAATATCATCGGGGAGAAAAATTTTAAGATTGAATTGCTTTCCAGAGTGCACTCAGATCCTAAGGAGACTGTGCTCATGGTAACCTTTGGGAGGCACTGCCCTCGTAATTTCCTCAGGGTCCTCTGTGACTACACTCTCCACGTAACAGAAGAAAATTTCACTGACTCCAGATGATTTGGGTCAATTAAATAAGTTATTTTCTTATTTTCCAGAAATGTCTCAATTCTTCTAACACCCCAACCTTTGGTTCTTCTTCTCTAACTTATTTCTAGCTGACGAATTTATTTTTTTTGGCCCAGAGAGCCCCAGGATTGAACGTGCAATGTATTTCCAATGCTCTTACTAGAACTTAGTAAAGAGGAACTATTACCTTCCTGCTCCCTGATATGATTGCTCTCTGTATGAAGTCTCAAATTGTATTAGATTTTGTTGCTGTATAACATTACATTGTAATGCCTCCCGTGACTTCTGTGTTCACACATTCCTTACTTCAACTGTAGGATTTTCAGGGACACTAGTTTTCAGTTAATTCATTTGGTATGTGTGTGCATTTGTGTATATTCCTTCATACTGTTAAAGGTTAAAGTGACTTTATTTTGTGTTATATATAAATACTTCTAAGGAACAGATGTCTTCTCGCATCCTCAGGTGTTTTTCAAAATCAAAAAAGGCAATTAGTTGACTGTCCATATCTCATTATGTGGTGATAAAGTCATATTACGTGCATGTTAATTTACCATGCTTGCCCTTTTATACATTCTACTTTAATCTCTTTTGCTTAAACTTATAAACTTGCTACAAAATACACTCTGGTAAAGATTCCATCCTGCTATTTCCTCAAATCATCCCCAAATATGTCTTTCTCTCTTTAATAATTAATGCTATTAAAATAATAATGTTTGCTTGCTTATATTTCCCATAAATTTATCAAAAAAATGAATGCCCTGTTATGATTTAAATATTAAGCTAATACTGAGAATACAAGAACAAACAAGACAAAATCTTTACCCTCAATAAAATTACAATTAAGTAAGAAAGACTCATGAATGCTATAAAATTCCTTATGATAACATCTTTCCTTGGCTCTTGTGAGAAATAGCCATGTTAGTTTTCTATGATGCATATAAATTTGCCACCTCAGTAGCTTTAAAACATACTAATTTATTATCTCAAAATTCCTGTAGGTCAAAAGTCTGGATGCAAAGTAACCAGGTTTTCTAATCAGAATTTCACAAGGTTAAAAACAGTATCAACCAAACTGTGTCTTCATCCATATCTCAGTGTCCTTTTCCAAGCTCAGTGGCTTTTTTGGAATTAATTACTTTGAAGCTATAGATAGGACTCCCCTGTTTTTTTTTTTATTAAGTTACAATTGTCTGCATTTTCTCCCCATCCCTCCACCCCACCCCAGCCAGTCCCACCTCCCTCCCCCACCTCCACTCTCCCCCTTGATTTTGTCCTTGTGTCCTTTATAGTAGCTCCTATAGACCCCTCTCCCCACTATCCCCTTCCCTCTAATCCCCTGTTTTTTTGCTAATAAGAGATGAGGGTCACTCTCTCCCCCAGAGATCCCATGGACTGCCTGCATTTACTTGCCACATAGACTCTCCACAACATGGAAATTTGATCATTTAGGATCCGCAGAACAACATTTGATGCAACTTTAAATTTCTATGACTGCCTATGACTGTGACCTTTAGACCCATTTTCAATAGGTCTCATCTGATTACGTCCAAACAACTGACACTCAAGAAGAGGGAATTACACAAGTGTCCACACCAAGGAGCAGGGATGAAATTGTGGGGGCTGTCTCAAAATTCAGTCTGCAACACTTCCGTCCTAATAAGGTTGTTAAAACTCTTGTTTTATTTTTGTTTTTTCTCCCTCCAGGAAGTTATTAATAAACAGTGTTTGAGGAACAGGGGAAAAATTGACAGGCATCTAACATTTATCCCTACCCACAGTCCTAGAGCAAATGGAATTCAAAGGTCCTAGAAAAAAAATGCCTAAGTTTAGAAAAGAATATAGTTGTCAATTTGAAGAAAAAAAGTGTTGAGTAATTTTTTTGAGGTAGATAAGGGAAGGTGGCTATGTGGTTTCAGTAATTATTGGGAAGTGGCCCATACAAGCTATCAGGTTGTTAAGGCTGAAGGAATTGCTAAGGGAGACTGGATTTTAGGCATCAGGTGTCCAGTCTCAGCTAAGACATCCTGTCCAAGATAGGCAGAGAGCTGCAGAGCCTCTGTTAATGAGAGTATCGTCAGTGACCACTGCTGACTGAGGCAAGAGCTTGTGCTTAAGAGAATTTATACTTGAGTATGTTTGATCTAACAGGAATCCTTCTTAGCTTTCACAGGGAAGATGTTCCTTCATAACAGGGTGAGATGTATTTCTCCCTGGACAGGATGCTGAGGCCTTACAACATGTGATCTGGCTTAAACATCAAATTGAAAGAAATAAACAAATAAATGTTTCTTGCTGTTATATACATATCACATAGTACAATCCCTCCCCATTGTATATGAAAATCAAAACATTATAACTCAAGGATGATAATGGTTATAAATGAGATATGCATAAAAATATATATAAGTAGAGAGAACTCTGTCTAAATAAGAATCGAGCCAGAACGTATTATCCAGAAGGAAATAATTAATCTTAGTTTTTAAACTAAGGGACAGTAAGACATAGAAATCATCATAGGAGTGGAGGTAGTGAGGTGGGGAAATGATGTCTTAGTATCTAATTTCTTTATGTTTCTTACATTCTTTACAAGTACAAAAGTTCAAAAAGGTGGGGTAAGAAGTCCATATGGACACATGATAAAACTAATATTGGCATCCCATGTTTAAAAAGTTCTTAGGAAGGCCCTGGCTGGTGTGGCTCTGTGGATTAAGTGCTGGTCTGTGAACCAAAGGTTCACTGGTTCAATTCCCAGTCAGGGTACATGCCTCGGTTGTTGGCCAGGTCCCCAGTGGGGAGCGCATGAGAGACAACCACACATTGACATTTCTCTTCTTCTCTTCTTCCATCCCTTCCCCTTGCTCTAAAAATAAATTAACATCCTTTTAAAAAATTTTTTTTAGGAAAGACTCTGCCTAGAGATAACATCTTCTATAGAGATGTTTCATTTAACTACTTTTTTTTAATTTTTGAAAGGTTTAAGTGTTGAAGGGTTTCAAGTATTTCCTATTAATATGTACCAGTGGGAGATATTGTCTTATCAATAAACATGTTAATTGGACTTAGTTGACAGTTGAGAGAGAAAGTTATATAATAGGGGTCATAAACTCAAAAGCCCACTGGAGCCTTGCTGTTCATGTGAATAAGAGAAAAAGCCTAAATCCAAGTATCTTACAAAAGAGGCTAAAGGAGCCTCTGTGAACTGGGAACCACCTAACCTCTCTTGAGTGGCAGCTTCTAATCAGTCCTCAACAATTATTGTCATGTGGAAATGGAGAATTAACAATCCCAAAGTCTCTAATTGCTTCTGAGGAACACTATAAATCTAGATTTAGGTATTAGCTGTTGATTTTTTTCTGTTATGTTTCTACAGCACAAGCACCAGGCAAAAACACCTAAGTGATGCATAAAGGTTTGGAGCTAACAGTTTATGAACTCTTCTATAAAGAAATAGATTATGATATAATTCTCATGAGTTAAAGAGACTGATAGAATAGGCTGGGGTAGGTTAGGCAAAGGGGAATTAGTCTGACTACAAGAAAGATTGATAAGGAGAGAGCACTGGAAGTAAACTTACAGACTCTAAAAATGTGTTCGTTGCTGTACCTGCTAAGAAAAAAAATGAGAGTTTTATTACAGCATTCATTGTGACCCAAGTTTTCTATACCAACCTGTCAATGGATGACACTGCAATTCTGTCACATAAGTGACAGTAAAAACTATTTAATCTCAGATCAAATCTAAACGTGATGTCTGCTGAAGTGCTTTGTAGGAGCTACCTGATCCCTTGAAAATAACAGGATATTGGATCCACCTAAAATGCTTCACATTCGTTGTGTGTGTGTGTGTGTCTACACGTGCACAGGTTTATCATCAGTTTTCAATTCTCTTAGAAAAAAATTAAACCTCTGTTTATGCATATAAAATAAGTATATTATATCTCTTAACATATTAAGAGATATCTCATAATATCTCTTATTATGTTGTGGGTGTTATAAAGACAAAGCAAACAATCTCCGCATTTAACTGGGATCCATTTTGGTAGTCAGAGTAGAAATAAGATTTGTTTACTATATTGTCCCAAAATCTCAAGAACATTTGTTTGTCTTTATAAAAATAATTCTTTACACTTTAAGCATTATTTGCTTCAAAAGAGAACAAATTAGAGGAAGTATCATTGTTAACTCTGATTTATGGAAAGTGCCCCCAAAATGTAAGGAAAAATAAGTAAGGTTTAGTTGAAAAAATGGTGGTATCTTTATTTTAAAAGATATGTAGTTTTCTTTCACAGAAAGTGATTATATTTTTTTCAGTTTATGTGGGACTTCTTAGGAAAGTCAGAGAAAGATGATTCTGAGGCTTCCAGGCTAGATCCTAAAGGAGATAACATTTACAGAGTTCCATGCATGTCAAAGATTTGTTGCTGCTCAGCTTACTCAGCTATCCTGACCTCAACAGCATATGCATTGTCTCTGCCAGCTCAGATGATGTGGGAATCCTGCCTCATTTAATGCTTTCTTCTCTCACATTATTGAGTCTGCTTTGCATCTCACTGGTAGATAAAAAGACCATCTATTTTTACATACATGTTAGGTGATATTAATTTGATAAACTATCAAATATAAGGGATAGTCTGATACTGTGTTATCTGGTTTTATTAGTGTGTCTTGTCATGGGGGCAGGCAGAGCATATATATTCTTTTAAATAGTGATAGAAGTGATGTGTTGAAATTAAAGATTTTAAAAATAAACCATGCTTTTCTAAGTAACATTAAAACAGCTTTGACTAGGTTACTAGAGGTCCTAAGATCAGTGTTTTTCAAAACATGGATTCAAGCAACTGAAGAGGACAAAGGGAAACAGAACTTTCCAAGTAAATTAAAATGACTCTTTAAGAATGGCTGAGGTTGTGGAGAAACTCTAATCACCTACCTGTCCAGTGGTTTTCTTGTTACCTCCGTGTTAGCTGTGGGATCCCTGGTGTGGAAACAAAGCTATTCAGGACCCCAACCCCATAGTCATGTTAGGGATGTGATACATGATAAATAAGTTTGTAGGTAACTTGGCTAAAATACTCGCTTTGAGACTCTACCTATGTCTTCTTGACACCATAGGTAGAAAGCTTGATAGAAACTGCAGCCCCAGGCAATGACTTTCAGCTATTTTCACCATCTCCCACGGAGAGAAGGCTCATACTCTAGCTCCCAGTTTCAGAGTGCAAGTGGCTTTCGTCACCACAGTCTCAAAAGGGACATTTTAATTTCCAATTATGAGCTGGAAAATAAACTTATGGCCACTCTTTCTGCCTTGTGTCTTTCTATCCAGCTTGCCTCAGGCATCAGTCTTACCTTGTTGAATTTCTGTATTATTTCTGACTCACTGGGATGTTCAACTTACTTTGGGATATGATCTTATTGATGTTTCATTTTCCTTTTTAAAAATAATTCATCTATTATTGCTATATAATGAGAATATGGACAAGTTTTAAAGCATATTTCAACACCATCTGGACTAAAGGGTTAACATGTTTTTAAGATAGATAACTGCAAAAAAAATTCATTTTTTTTACCTTGGAAGAATGCCTTTAAATTCGAAAGGACTAAATATCAGATATGTGTGCCTTTATTTTGTTAACTATCTGTAAGATAGTTTCTGAGCAAAATGATTAGCCAAAATTGGACTCAATCTATGAATAAAAGAAGTTAAACACAGTGTGTAATTGTATATATAATGCTAAAAATACTAAATTTCTCTATAATGTTTATTTCCACACTATTAATAGCATTGAGATTCAGTAATTAACAATTCAAAATTTTAAACAAGCCCTGTGGCAAACACTGCAAGTTACACCATGCTCTTCCTTATGAAAGAATCTTGATTTAATTTTGGTTGCCAATGTGCTCAGGCAAAGAACTAGACCTACAGGCATCCTTTCAGGCCATGTGAGAAGGTTCCAAACGTGGATACGTAAACACAGATCTCCTCTCTGAGTAAGGCTTCTTTCAAGACAATGTTTTTCCTGATAAAAGGGGAAGAGTCATCAACCATCTCTACCAGTTAGCTTTTTCTCTTCTTATCTGATGTAGAATCTCCTGTCTGTAGTGTACCTTCCATCGTATACTCAGAGAGATAAAAGACCTCGGCTACAAATAGTGGAGAAGAAAGATAATAGAAGGCTGGGACTGCTAGCAGCATGTCCAGCCCTGTAATACCTACCTCCCAATTACTCGTAACCAGGGAAAAACAAACGTAACTACCCATTTGTATCACTGTTGGCCTTTTTTGTCAGGTTTTTATTCCAGGCAGCTGATCTCTATCTTAATTTACCTATCCTTTTACTGTGACCCAGTGCATGTAGGATCAAGATTTCATTCAATACCTTTTATTTGCATATAGCTTATATGTAGTATTGATTTTACTATGATGAGAGTGTCAATTTTATGTATAATTACAATTCTTATTACATTGATCAGATGCATTTAACTTCTATAAATATTTAAATTTTAGATACAAGTGATACTAGGGCAGAAAAATTATTGCTTCTGAGAGCATGACATCAGAACATGACATTGTGCTGCACAGGGACATGTGCCTCCATATCTCTCTTCCAGGAAGGACTTGCTTCATGGTTGAGGGAGCAGTCAGCACATACCCTCGGGCTGTGAGAGCCTTCGGGGCTGCTTTAGCAACAGAGATCTCATCGCCAGGGTAGCCCACATCCCGTGACTGAGAACAATCATGTAAGTGTTCAGCATTTTGGGTTGATGCAGGACAATCTGATGGCCTGCTCATCAGATGGATCAAGGATTTTACAAAATGTTAGGGCCTGAAGTGCAGTTTATCTTTTTCCTTTGCCCAATGTTTCTTCCATCTCCCTTCCACAGTTATTGATCCTCAATAAACATCTCATATCTTAAAGGCCATTTCAGTTCCTGCTTCCAAATAACTGGACTTAGCAATATTCGGCACCAGGAGTGGTGCAAGAGAGCAAGTGATGAGATTTTGGAATTGGATGATTCACTACCTGGCTGGCAGTAAGGATCCTGCAACTGGTGATAGATGGGACACAGGCAGTCACTGGCACCATGTGGCAGTCCAATTGCTAAAACTTCACCAGTGATGAATTGTGAAGCCATTCCTATGGAAGAGTGCATGAGCCCACATGCTGTGTTAGACATTAGGAATGTATTGAAGATATAGTGGTTATAAGGATAAGGGATTGGGTGGCTATTGCTATTGGGTTGGCCAAAAAGTCCGTATGACTTTTCGTAAAATAAAACACAATTTTTTTCATTTTCACCAATAACTTTATTGAATTGGACATTTTGAGTATGTCGACTATCTCCTACGTGGTTTAACATTGATTGTTCTCAATTAATACCTTGATTTTATCACTATCAACTTCACCTGGTCTACCTGACTGTGGAGCATCATTCATAGAGAAATATCTAGCATGAAACTTCGCAAACCTTTTTGATACATTTGACCAGTCACAGCACTCTCTCCATACACTGCACAAATCTTTTTTGTTTGAGTTTCATTATGTTTTTGTGTTTCCTGAAATAATAAAGCATAATATGCTGAAAATTTTGCTTATTTTTTTGCATCTTCAATATTAAAATGGCTTTGCACAAATTCAGCAATTTTGATAAGATTTTTAAATGCATGATGATATGACAGCTGTCACAATACAATCTAGCAAAATTGTTTCAAGTGAATTGAAAAACAGCTAAGCACTACTAGAGCCATGTTACAGAAAAAAACAAATATTCTGACCAACCCAGTAGGTACCACTGGTATGCTACTGAAAGACAGTGAAGAACTAAGGGTGATTGACAGGATACTGAAAGCTAGGTGTGAAATCCAGAGTGCTATTTGTGTACAAGGAAGCTTATCTCCTCTAGTGAGAGGGCAGAGGGCAGAGAACGACAACCATGAAACAGTTTTTTTGACTTGGGGGTACTCTCTGAAGAGACAGTACATAATAACATCTTGAGAAAAACTCTAGAAAATGGTATTAATTCATTACTAGGATGTTTCCTAGATGCATGAAAAAAGTGATGCTAAATTTCACTAAATGAAGTGTAATGTCAGAATTTCCATGGCAAACACTGCATGATGGGATGAAAAACATTAGGGGATGGAGTATGATGCAAATTATACACCATATATAATCAGAGAAACTGGATAATCGTGACCCCCCAGAAAGACCCAGAGGGATCATCATTTACTCAGGCCATGGAAATATTCTGCTAGAGAATCAGCAACATTGAGAAGTTTAGTTATAGGTCTCCTTTGTAGTCCAGGCCTGGTAGTAGATGGGATGACCAAGTCTCCTAGTTTTTGCATTAAAAACTCTACGTACCAGGAAACCCCTCTGTTCCAGAAACACCCAGAATTGTTCACTCAAGATGCTATTTGAGACTATAACAGAACTTCACTTAAAGATACAGTGCAAACGATGTAACCCAATACAATAGAGGCCAAATGGAGGCATTTAACTTCCAGAAGCCAGGGTTGGAGGGGAGTACAATTGTTACAACATCTACAAAAAGTGGCAGCCATGACATTCTAACCCACAGAGTTATGAACATAATTAATAAAATAGTGTCCCTTAAGAAAAATAGATGGATGGCTGACAAGAATAATACTAAGCAGGAAAAAATTAAGGATGAATGCCTGAATGGCTGAAGAGGTGGGTACCCAGGAGAAATGATCCTACCACAATACGGCAAGTATGCAAGGTAATGGTTCTTCCCATAATTCCCCCAAAGGTAAATATGGCCATTTACACAGATAATTGTGCATTGAGTAAAGGGTCATTTTACCCAGACATTGTGAAGACTGATGGACACTAGATATGAGAGAACAATGATGGCCACAGACCTGAAGCATTTTCATGGAACGTTTAGAGTGAGGGATACATGGGGATGGGGCAATAATGGGGTCCTGATCAAAGTCAGGGCTACAATGTATACCTTTAATGTGCAAAGATGACCAGTGCCATTTTTGCTGGTCTCCAGTTATATAATTGGGATTGCCATATTTGGAAGTTGGCACAATATCACCATTGGGTTATTAGTGAATAGGGCGCAGTCTATCATAATAGGTAAAGTCAAGTGGTAATCTTTGCAATTAATCACATCCAGCCAAAATAGTAAACAGAAATTAGTACTGCTCTTAAGGATCCAAAAGTATTCAGGGACAATGGTCTCTGCTATATCTTCATTTGATTCACCACTGTGATCCCTGAAGAAACAAAATGGACCCTGGAGAATGGCTGTAGATTATTTTAAGTTCAACCAGTTATACCCATGGCTGAAGTCAACATGCTAGAAGTGTTATTTTTGCTAGAGAAGATTAAGAAACCTCAAACACATAGTATTAGCCATTTATTTGACAACTGAACCCTTTTCCAATATTATCAGGGGAAAAATCTGTGATACGTTAGCATTCATGTCAAGCAGACAATGTACATTTTCTTTTTCTCCCCCAAGACTATGTTAATTTCCTGCCCTTTGTCATAGTGTATTACAAAATAACCGGGACCTGTCTGAATAGCTCCAGAACATCAAGCTGATCTTACATGGATGACATTGTATTGATTGGGTAGGCTGAGCAATAATTGGACAGACTGGAGGGCTCGATATGACACATGCACTCCGGAGACCAGGAGATTAATTCTGTGAATACCCAAGGGTCTGTCATAGTCATCAAATTTTAAAGGGACTAGTGTTCTGGGACATGCCCAACACAATCTTCAAAGTAAAAGACAAATTATTACTCCTTGCGCTGCCTACCACAAAGAAGAAGGTACAATTCTTGGTAGATTTCTTCAAGTTCTGAAGACAGCAAATTTCATACCTAAGAATGTGCTCTGGCCACATACCGGGCTGCAAAGGACTTCCAACTTTGAATGCATCTTAAAGCAAGAAAGGCCTCTGAAGTAATGCCAAGGTCTGGTGGGAACATTTCCTACCAGTAGGGCCATATAATCTGGTAGATCTATCAATGGGGGGGATTTCATGAGGCATTTGTGAAAAGCTGTATTAAAAGCATTATGGCACAGGCCCTGAGTTTCTGAAGCAAGGCCATGAAATATCCAGCAGAGAATTTTATGTCTTTTAAGAAACAACTCTTGGCATGTTTCTGGGCCCTGCTAGGTTTGGAAGACTTGACCATGGAACATGTGGCTCCGGTTGTCATCAAGAGCTGGGTCCTGTCAGACCTGCCAAGTCACATGGTCATGAAGACCCATCAAAATCCATTGCAAGATAAAGTGATAAAGGCATAAATCAGCATAGACAGGACCACAATTCACAAGCAATATGGCATCCACCACTTCTACAGTAGCCCTCTTCCCTCAATGTCTGCCTGTGGTTTTGTGGAAGAATCCCATACAACCAACTGAAGGAAGAGAACAATGAAGAAAGGCTTAGTTTATAGATTTGAGTGTTTGGTTATTTTGTCAGTTGGTTGCTCACTGAAATGGAAAAAGGGTTCAATGCAGCCTAGCAAAGGAAATCTCTCAAGGTTTGGGAGACAAGGAAGGCTGGGAGGGAAGCAGAAGCATGGACACTTATGAATAAGCCTAAAATGAGAAGACTTTTGTACTACCCTCCTAATTCTCACCTGGAAGTAACCACTGCAGGAGAGGCAAAGTGATTCAGGACACTGAAATAAGCCCCTTTCATTGGGCAACCCAGTCGTGCCACAATGGATACAGGAATGAAGTGGCTGCAGTGATAGAGACAGAGGTTACCTATGGCCAACTCCATGAACACATACCAAAACTGAACCATCTACTGCTGATGTCAAATGTACAACCTGCCAGCAATAGTTAACAGTGCTGAGCCCTTGATATGGCACATTCCTTAAAGAAACAGACCAACTCCATAGTTTAAATGTACTACACTGGGACTCGCCGATTGTGGAGTGACAACAGTTTATTCTCAGAGAGATTGTAATATATTCCATTCATGGGTCAATGTTCTCTGACTGTGGAGTCCAGTCAACACTACAATATGAGAGCCTGTGGAAGTGTTTGCTTTTTTAACATGGAATCTCACATATGATCATGGTAGCCCAGGGGATCCATTTTAAAAGATGGAATCATGAACATAATGTCCTTATCACATCGCATATTCAGTCACTCAGAAGTTTCTCCTATAAGAGCATTGCCACAGCCTGTTGAAGCTATAACAGAAGTGCCAGCAGAGACAATACTCTTAAATGGTTTGCCATCGCCAGTATGAAGGATATTCATACAATCAGAGAACCGAAAGTGGCACTGTAGCTTCAAAAGGAAGAATATGGTAATAAGAGGTACAAACAGGAATGGCCCCATTTATATTCATCCCCAGTACTCACTTGGAGGCTTTATACTTACCCTCCTCACTTCTCTGAGTTCTGGATTCTGGTGAGGCGGGGTATAAAATCTCAGCCATTTCTGTTTCAGGACATTCTGACAGGCAATGCTCATTTCACAGTTTCCTGCTGAATTGACCAAACTACATAGGACTTGTATCATGGCTTAATTTCCACCCCCCAACTCATCCTTTCCTTCATGGGTTCTGTTTCTTAATATATACCCTGCTGCTGAAATTCAACCTCAGTATCTTCTGGAGAACCTTACCGGTGACAGAGTATTCAGGAATATATTTGCTCATGAGTAAACAGAAAATCAAGCTGTTAAGGAACAATTATAGGCATCTTGGAGATGAACACTGTGCAAAATGCCACCCATTACACTGGATGTGCCATATAGCACCAGGTGCTGTATTTTGCTTTTAAGATGATAGGACTGGCCCAATATTCACTATTGAATATATGACTGGGTATCAGAGGAAAATTATGGAGGTATGAAAATGAAGGATAAAGAAAAAGAAATAATAGGGAAGAGAAGAAAGTTAAACTCTGGATGGCTTATTAACAATGATCTTGTTTTGCCCCAGCTTGTGTAGCTCAGTGCATTCAGTGATGGCCTGTGAACCAAAGGGTCACTGGTTTGATTCCCAGTTGGGGCACATGCCTGGGTTGCAGGCCAGGTTCCCAGTTGGGGGTGCAAGAGGTAACCACACATTCATGTTTCTGTCCCTTTCTTTCTTCCTCCCTCCCCCTCACTCTAAAAATAAATTTAAAACATCTTTTTAAAAAGAATGATCTTGTTTTAATAATTACTGATTCAATTAGCATATGAGAACCTACAAGCTAAAGAAGATGTTCTTACATTTTTTATAGGATCCTATAAAGTTATAAAGAGGAATCATGATTCTGATTATTCTAGAGGAATCTAATACTTTAGAAGTAGTATTACTGCTATAGACTTTTCCTCTTTACATTCCAAATGCTAACATTTTTAGCACTTCTCTTACCTCTTTTTGAGTTCTTTGCTTTAAGTGAATGGCTAGAAAATTTCCCACTACTTAATATTCAATAAACTAAATTGTAGCATGAGGCCCATATGTTAGTTATACCCAAATGGAGTAACATGAACATTCTATATGGAGCTAAATAGGTATTGAAAGATCTTTAAAAACATTAGCTAACATAAGCAAAGCTTTATCATTGAGCATTTTTCAGTTATTTTTTGTTTT
The DNA here is from genome assembly GCF_022682495.2 of Desmodus rotundus. NCBI lineage: Eukaryota > Metazoa > Chordata > Mammalia > Chiroptera > Phyllostomidae > Desmodus > Desmodus rotundus. The sequence continues at coordinate 67,744,254 of NC_071388.1, read as the reverse complement.
GCTTCTCACTTCTTTCTCTGCATATAAAAACTCTAGGTAGGCATATCTTATAATTTTTCTTTATATTCTGTTTATTTTTTATTTTGTTTTTGCTTTTTTGAGGCATAACTTACATACAGTAAATTTAATAAATTGTAATAATGCTCTTTGATACAAATTTCTTTTTATACCATTCATGATATGGAAGCTTTCCAGTATTTCAGAAAGCATCATTGTGCCACTTATAATCAATACTCACTCAGAGGTAACCCATTTTATGACCTTTATCTCTATAACTTCCTTCTTTACTCTCCATTTATCTTCCATGTAGTTTTATTATTATTATTATTATTATTATTATTATTGTTTGTTCTATTACAGCTGTCCAAATTCTTCCCCCTTTGCCCTCCTCCGCCCATCCTGCTACTTGCTCCCACAGTCAATCCTCACACCATTATCCATATCCATGGGTCACTGATGCATGTTCCTTAACTAATCCCTTCCCATTCTTTCCACCATACCCACCCACCCCACCCCATGACACTCTGGAGGTTTTCAGTCTGTCCTACATTTCCATGTCTGTGGTTCTGTTTTGCTTGTTAGTTTATTTTGTTCACTACATTCATCTTATAATAGACATCAAATGATTTTTATCTTTTACTGGCTGGCTTATTCCACTTAGCATAATAGTCTCCAGTTCCATCCATGCTGTCACAAAATACAGGAATTCCTTCTTTTTTTCATCTGTGTGGTATTCCATTGTGTTAATGTACTACAGTTTTTTAACCCTCTCATCTACTGATGGGCACTCAGGCTGTTTCCAACACTTGGCTATTGTAAATAGCAGGGCTATGAACATAGGGGTGCATAAGTTCTTTTGAATTGGTGTTTCCGGATTCTTAGTGTATATTGCAAGCAGTGGAATCTCTGGGTCAAAAGGCAGTTCCATTTTTAATTTTTGAGGAAATCCCATACTGTTTTCTACAGTGGTTGCATCAGTCTGTACTCTCACCAACAGTGCACTAGGTTCCCTTTTCTCCACATCATCAGCAGCAACTGTTGTTAGTTGATATATTAATGATGGCCATTTTGACAGGTGTGAAATAATATCTCATTGTACTTTCAATTTGCATCTCTCTGATGGCTAGTGATCTTGAATATCTTTTCATATGTCTATGGGCCATTTGTATGTCCTCCTTTGAGAAGTGTCTATTCAGGTCCTTTGCCAATTTTTTAATTGGATTTTTTTCTCTTTCTGGTGTTGAGTCATATGAGTTCTTTATGTATTTTGGAGATTAAACCCTTGTGTGCTGTGTCATTGACAAATATGTTCTTTCATACAGTTGCTTCTCTTTTAATTTTGACTATGTTTTCTTTAGTCATGCAAAAACTTTTTAATTTGATGTGGTCCCATTTTTTTTTGTTTGTTTTCCTTTATTTTGCTTGGCTTAGGAGTTATATTGGCAAAAATATTGTTACATGAGATATCTGAAATTTTACTGCCTATGTTTTCCACTAAGACTTTATGGTATCATGACTTATATTTAAGTATTTTATCCATTTGAAGTTTATTCTGGTGTATTTGTAAGTCGGTGGCCATATACAAAAAACATACTTCCAACATCAAACTCAATGGGCAAAAACTAAAAGTGTTTCCCTCAAGATCAGGAACAAGACAAGGGTGTCCACTTTCACCACTCTTATTCAACATGGTACTGGAGGTACTAGCCACAATGATCAGACAACAAGAAGAGGTTAAAGGCATCCAAATTGGAAAGGAGGAAATAAAGTGGTCATTATTTAAAGACGATATGAGAGTCTACATGGAAAATCCTATAGGCTCCACCAAAAAACTACTCAACCTAATAAGTGAATTCACTAAAGTAGTGGGTTGCAAAGTCAATATTCAGAAATCAATGGCATTTTTGTACACCAACAATGAGCTATCAGAAAGAGAAACTAAGAAAAAAATCCAATTTAGTATAGCAACAACAAAAAAGTACCTAAGAATAAATTTAACCAAAGAGGTAAAGGATCTTTACCCAGAAAACTACAGAACTTGGAAGAAAGAAATTGAGGAAGATATACATAAATGGAAGCATATACTGTATTCATGGGCTAGAAGAATTAACATCATTAAAATGTTGATACCACCTAAAGTAATCTATAGATTCGATGCAATTATTAAAATACTAATGGTGTATTTCACAGATTTAGAACAAGTATTTCAAACATTTATATAGAACCAAAAATGACCCCAAATAACCTCAGCAATCTTGAAAAAGAAGAATGAAGTTGGAAGGACCATAATACCTGCTATAAAACTGTACTACAAGGCCACTATAATCAAAACAATCTGGTACTGGCATAAGAACAGACACATAGATCAATGGAACAGAATAGAGAGCCCAGAAATAAACCCATGTCTCCATGGTCAATTAATATCTGACAAAGGGAAAACAAGCATACATGGAGTAAAAGTAGCCTCTTCAATAAATGCTATTGGGAGAACTGGATTGGTCCATGAAAACAAAAATGAAACTAGATCTCTTCCAAGTAGTTAAATTGTTTTTTTTCTCTGTGTTTCATTCTAGATAATAACTTTCTATTTACCTTGTTTTACCATCAGCCTTCTCTAATCTGCTATTTTAATTGTTCATTTAGGTTTTACTTTATATTCTGTGTATTCTATTTCATTCTTTTCCAAATAGTCTCATTTATTTTTATTTTCTGCAATCATCATCACTATATTAAACTCTATCACTTATAGTTTGTTCACTGTGGAGATTTTTTTTGTCTTTCTGGATCATGTAGAATACAAACTCTAAATTAGCAGAATCATTATTTATCTTGTTCACTAATGTCTCCTCTGACAAGAACAGCTCTCGTTCCAGAGTAAGTAAGCAACAAATAATCTTTAAATAAAAATATAGATTGGTTAATAAAACTTACGTGGTCATATTCATGACTGTACATTTCCATAGCCGTCACTCTAGGCTAAAGATCTTCCACCTCACCACTACCGCTTACACGTTCTCTTGACTTGCATTCTCCTTCTTTCTTCCGCACATAAATGCATTCTGCAGTGTTGCCGAGTCACATCTTTTCGCCAGGCTATCTACTCCTCCATTTGAAATCTTTCAAAGACTTTCTGCCTTTATTTGAATATCCACAATACATAATATAGTCCACAAAGCCCCACACAGTTGGATTTGTCTCAATTTTTCAGCTTCATCTTTTCTTCTCCTTGTGCCATGACAGCAGTGACTTTAAATTTCTATGAAGCACCAGTGCCCATTTTATTTTTTGACTATCCCTGTTACCATATAAGCTGAGTATCTTCCACTAATACTTTCTTGCAATTATCATTAGTAAATTTTCTGAGTAAAATTTAACTTGTTAAACTGACATTTCTCAAGTGTATTAATTATATCATGACACTATGTTAGAATTGGCAAACATATATTCACTTTTACCACGGAACATCTATTAATATCTCACTAAAAATGTATCAGACTACATAATTTCCAGTACTCAGAGTAGAAGGAGTAGATGTGATTACATAAAGTAACTCAGAGATTATATATACAGAAACAATATTTTTTTTAATAATCTGAGCAGCCAGTAATCATAAATACATGTGTGTCAGTATAATTAGGATAATTGGACTCAAGTGCCTTATGTATTAAAATAATTATAATATAATTTTGGTGAAATTTACTACACACATCCCAAACACACACATTTATTTTTCCCACAGTTATAAGCTCTTCAGTTATAAGCTCTTCTAAAGGCTCATTGACCTTTCTGTTTTTTTCCTTATTTAGACCTGATGTCTTCTTTTTAAGGTCTGAGGCCCTGGAGAATGTAGTGTATATTTGGATTCCTCAAAGCAACTGAAATCAAGTAGAGTATTATTGATATTATTGATAAAGTTACAAACAAAGAATGATGCTGACATTTGTGGAACACCACTGCCGATAGACATGTGTAAAGATTTTCTAATTTTAGCAGAAGTAAATCTTAATACTGTTCTTGCTGCTCAAGAGAGTTATACATTTTTGTCCTGTAATAGCCTATTAAGCATAAAATAAGCCTGAATTTTGAAAAACTTTTTCAAAGTAGTTGATAACTTTCAGGAGGTGAATATCATTGCTTTACTTATTATTTCTCATGGCTTATAGTTATTATCAATTCCATTCAAAAAATAAAATATCCACACCAGAGTATAGAGATGCTCAAAGTATAAAAGTTGTGGGGTGTGAATTCTGTTTGTCTTAGAGTCCTTCATTAGTCACGAAACACCTTTCTTCCTCTACTTCTTCACATTTGAAACTGTTTTATCTCATGCTTCCTACATTTCATCTTATCATCCATTTAAAAATTTGAGTATTTCTTCAGGTTTCTATTATAGTGGAAGCACTCTATATTCTCCCACAGCAAGAGAATGATCCTGATTCTTACACATAGCCTCTTAGCTACAGATTCACTTACCTATCTGGAAGAGTAGAAGCGCTTACTGTCACAAGAATTTAGATTGACAGATTACTAGATTGCTCAAGTCAGAGTGACTGAGTGGGCCATAAGGGACCCAAAGTAGGAGCAACACCTATGCTTTCTCATCTTACTCTATCTTGTTTTTATAACTGATGAAACTCAGATAACTCCAAGTCAGATGTGCACAAATATTAACATTTTTATTACATAAATATAAATTTTCTTTAAGGGTTACTCATTCCTTTTGGCAATAACAGAGAGATAGTTAAATTTAATCTGTTTTTTTTTTCTTTCTCCTATTCTAAATCTTAGTTCCTTTTAAACAGCTATGTTCTCAAATTCAAAAACTAACCTTACAGCTATAATTATAAGTTTCCTTTCTGAGCTTGAACCATTTTTAAAGGCTCTTCCTTTCTCTCCCTTATCCTCCCTCTTCCTGACCCTCACCTACAGAACACAGGGGAAAACAGAGGGATATATTGTGGACACACAAATAGTAATAGGGGCGCCATACCTGGCCGTGTGGTTCTTAGCTGGCTTTCTCTGGTAGTGCTCCCATCCCTTCTCAGCTATAACTAGGTTGTGTTCAGGGGCTTAAATTCTTATGCCTTACTCATGGTCTTCTGTAATACGACATATGCAAACAGCTTAGGAGATCTCACCAGGCAGCCTCTTGAGTGGAAGACTAGCCTCTCCATGAATTCAGATAACTTCTATATCTACTCTAAACTAATGGTCATTCATTTCCTCATCATATGTCTCCCTTCACCTCTTTAAAAAACAATGCTGTATCTACTTCAGATTTTGCCAGTCATCAAACTCCAAGTGGTAAGTGGCCTGTTTCCTAGTATAAGCCTACCTTCTTATATTCCAGAAGTGATCACTGGGTGCCTTCGCATTTAAGTCAGTTGGTCTAATATTCCTCAAATTCTTCTATATTTTCTAACTAGCTTTCTTTCAATACAAAGCCTTTCATTGAATTCATTCTATGATAGCCCTGGTCAGCATGACTCAGTTGGTTGAGTGTCAGCCCACAAAGCAAATAGTCACTGGTTCCACTGCTGGTCAGGGTACAAGCCTGGGTTGTGGGCCAGGTCCCCAGTTCAGGGCATGCAAGAGGCAACTGATCACTGTCTCTTTTGCACATCAATATTCTTCTCCCTCTTTCCTTCCCACCCCCTTTCTCTAAAAATAAATAAATAAAATATTTAATTAATTCTATGGTAAAACAAGACAACTGACTCTGCCTCTTCCCACCTAAAAATAGATTAGGAGACTTTTACAGGAGCTGCCCTTTAGTTTGCCTATTCTGATATATTGTTCTGATATAATATCCTGATATAAAACATTCTCAGATGTTCCTATGCAGGAAGTGGATGACAGAAGTGAGGACACAAACTATTGTTAGTTTCATGTGCCATGTATATACTTTCAGTATCATTTCTCTTATATTCTCTAGGCATAGTGTGTATCTATTAACCCTTTGCTTTACCTTTTTTCCAACAAAAAAGCAACATATTCTAGGAAGCTTGACTTTCAAGGTAAAATAATTTATATTTCCCTCAATGTTCACTATATCACTTAGATACATGTTTCTTTTTACCCCTTATTAACTGGATATCAAAATTAAGAAGTTTTATTAAAAGTAAATTGGACTGAAAATAATATGAGTGCACAGTAAAATGTACTATTGCATTAAAACAATGGGCAATTTCTTCATATATGAGAATCATCTTTTTCCTCCTGGCAACTATTAATTGGAAGATATACATGCTTAAAAGCTTATCACTTTACAAGGTAGCAATCATTAGTTTTGCAGGTTGTATTTTCTTCTATCTTTAAGTAAAAATATGAGGGAATTTTTAAAAAACTGGTTTCCCTAACACCTATCTGAAATGATATCTTAATTGAGCAAAGGACATGATCCATATTGAGAACAAGCAATAGATCATTCTCTATTTTGTAGGTTATTTAACTCAATAGACTCTTGATTGGAGTCTGCTCTTACAGTCAGAGAGCCCCAGTGATCCTCTATTTAAAAGTAATGATTCTCAGCCTGGAGATGTTAGTCAGGTAGTCACCTATCTTCTTCATGGGTTTAACTCCTTATCCAGAATTGGTTCTCCAGTAAGTCACAGAGCTGAGGGTCTTTGCAGGTAGAACTCAGGACGTGCAGATACACAAGGACCTGGTTCAGGTTCTTCTCTGTGACCATGGGGGCTCCCATGGTGTCCTGAGTTTTACCCCATTCATAGTGGGAGGGGTCAGCATGTCCTGGAAGAGAACATGGCTACCACACTTGTTTTGAATCTTCCAGAGGTACTCAGTACCCACATGCTTCTCCTTGGCCAACTTGTAGAAGTGTCTCACATCCTCCAGAGCCACATTACCTTGGTTGAAATAGAAGCCCAGAGTGAGGTTGTGCTGATGCCAACAGCAAATGAGGGGGCAGTGGTTGTCTGAAAATCACCTGAATTTTTCTGAGATATACAAGGAAATATGATGCACAAGTCTGTGAAAAAATTTGCTCTGTCTAGGTCAAGGGTGTCCAACCTTTTGGCGTCTCTGTGCTACACTGGGAGTGAAAGAGTTGCCTTAAGCCACACATTAAATACATTGTGATACATAATCACACAAAAAAAATCTAACGTTTTAAGTAAAGTCATGATTTTGTTTTTTATCTTTTTTTCCCTGCTTTCTCTCCCATCCTGCATTTTAACCCTAGCTGAGGAGACAGCAACATAAATAGACTCAGGGTCATCAGCAACTGGTAGTAGGGCACAGCCAATGCATACACTATTTTGGGAAATAGACTGGTACGCCCCTCTCATGGGAAAGCCACCGAAACACCCTTATGTTATATGGAAGACACAAAGTCTGGGCTCAGGAACTCTAATGTGGTCCCTGCCCTGCAGGATAATCCCAGACAGACTTATACTAGTGTCTCAGGGTAGGGGAAAAAATACCACCATCTTCCCTGAAGTCTGAAACACACCTGCCACAGGAGATCCAGGAATCACAGCCCCTTTGTTTCCACCAGAAGCCCTCCTAGAAATAGTCTGGTCTGTGACTAGGCTAAGATTGACAGCAGGCCAGCATTCAGAGACTGGCAAAGGTGTGTCCTATGGTGACTTGGGACATTTGCTGAAACACCTCTGGACACAGCTAGCTTTTCAGAAAGCTGGGCTCAAACAGGGAGCAGCCAAGCCTGGAAGAATCAACCATAAACTGTGGATCACTTGTAGCTTCGAAAAGGCAACTGAGGGCCAGATGTTGACAGCACCAGACATTGGTGTATACCAGACCCACACATCAGAGCAGTACCCAAAGGGAGAGACCAGAGACAAGATCTAAACTGTGCTGAGACAAATCCACTTGGTCATTATCTTAACTATGTTTTTTTTCTTTTTCATAACCATTTTATTTATACTTTTTATCCATTTTTAATTTTTTCTTTTATTTTTGGTCCTTTAATTTTGCTTTTATATCTCTTATTCTACTTCTCTCTTAGAATACTCTGCTATTCTCTTCTTTTCTCCATTTATTATTTTTGTTACCTTTTCTGTGTTCCTTTTCCCCATTCTCCTCTTTCAATTCATTACAAGTAGTAGCTCTCTTCCCCGTTCTTCTCTCATAATCACTTTTCTTTCCATTGGTTTTCTCATATTCTTTTTCTCTTTTCCCTTTACCTACTATTCCATTTCTCTCTTCACTTTCAGTATTCCATCCTCTCTTGTTGTTGACGTTACTGTGGTGGGCAGAGGGGTTTGCTTGCTTTGGTGTTGTTTTGTTTAGTCCTGACAGCACCTATACAACAGCATACAACACATGGCAGGGATTGAACCTCTTAGCCAGACAGACAGAGGTGAGCTCCCACCAAAGAATGGACCAGTGATAATCAGGACCCAAATACAACAGAAGAGTCTATATAATCCACACAGAGGTCGTTCTTAGAGCATCCAGATGAAGAGATCAAGGATTCGGCACCACTGGGTCCTACCGGACTCTTAAAACACAAGATAGAGAGTCAAAGCAAATCCATCTAATACATAGAAACCCACACAAATAGACAAATAAAATGGGGAGACATAGAAACAGCCCCCAAATGAAAGAAAAGGAGGACTATCCAGAAAATGAGTTAAGAGAAACTGAGGCAAGCTATGTTATCAGATATAGAGTTCAAAGTAATGGTTATAAGGATGTTCAATGAATTTGATGAGAACTATAAGGAAGTTAGTGGGACCTAAATCAGCATGAAAAAGGGCATAGAAACCTTGAACAAGAACCAAATGGAAATGAAGAGTGCAATATCTGAAATGAAGAACACACTAGAAGGAATTAAGAGCAGGCTAGATGAACCAGAGGACTGAATCAGTGAATTGGAAGACAAGGTGAAAAATACACACAGTCAGAGCAATGAAATGAAAAAAAAAGACCTAACAAGAATGAGAATAGTATAAGGGAGCCTGAAGACAACATGAAACAGTAACATTCACATCACAGAGACACCAAAAGGAGAAGAAAAGGAGAAAGGGATAGAAAACTTGTTGGAAAAAATAATGACAGAAAATGTCCCTAACATGGTGAGAGAAAAAGTCACATAAATCCAAAGAGGACAAAGAGTCCCAATCAAGGTCAACCTAAGAAGTCCACTCCAAGATACATTACAATCAAAATGGCAAAATTTAAAGACAAAGAGAGATTCTTAAAGGCAGAAATGGAGAAACAGCCAGTAACATAAAAGGGAGTTTTGATAAGGCTATCAACTGATTTCTCAATAGAAACACTACAAGCCAGAAAGTATCGGCAAGAAATATTCCAAGTAATGAAAAACAAGGACCTGTAACCAAGACTACTTTACCCATCAAGGCTCTCAATTAAAATGGAAGGTGAAATAAAGAACTTCCCAGACAAAAGAAGGCTAAAAGCATACATGTCCACCAAGCCAGCACTGCAAAAGATTCTAAACGGTCTGCTTGAAGAAGAAATGAAGACACAGAGGAACACTAGTGCAAAGGGGAAAATGACAATGAATAAGTACCTATACATAATAACCTTAACTATAAATGGATTAAATGTTCCAATCAAAAGACAGAGGGTAGCTGAGTGGTTACGAAAACATGACCCACATATATGTTGTCTAAAAGAGACTCATTTCAGAACAAAAGATATACACAGGCTGAGAGTGAAGGGAAAGACAAAAAAAATTCAACCCAAATGGACATGAAAAAAAGCTGGAGTAGCAATACTTACATCAGACAAAATAGACATCAAAACAAGGTAATAACAAGAGACAAAGAAGGCCAATTCATAATACTTAAGGGAGTGGTCCAACAAGAATATATAACTCTTATACACATATATACACCCAATGTAGGTACATCTAAATATATAAAGAAAATATTGGAGAGCTTTAAGAAAGAGAAACATAGCAATACAGTCATTGTAGGGGATTTTAACACCCCACTCTCAACAATGGATAGATCTTTCAAACAGAAAATCAAGAAAAGTATTGCAGAATTGAATGACTCCCTAGATCAAATGGACTAGAAGATATTTATAGAACATTTCACTCCAAACAAAATATACAGTCTTCTCAAATACATACGAATCATTCTCAAAGATACCACATTGTAGGACACAAAACAAGCCTTAACAGATTCAACAAAATTGAAATCATATGAAGCACCTTCTCAGATCATAATGTCTTGAAACTAGAAAACAACCTCAAGAAAAAACTCAAAAATATTCCAATACATGGAGGCTGAATAACAGGTTATTAAATAATGAGTGGATTAACAATGAGATCAAGGAAGAAATCGAAAAGCATCTAGAAACAAATGAAAATGAACACACAACCCCAAACCTGTGGGACACAGCAAAGGTAGTCCTGAGAGGGAAATTCATAGCAATAGAGGCCTACCTAAAGATGATAGAAAAATCTCAAACAAACCATTCCTACATTTAAACGAAGTATAGGCACAACAACAAACAAAGCCCAGAGCAAGCAAAAGGAAGAAAATAATCAAGATCATAGTAGATTTAAATGACATAGACACTAAAAAAAAAAAATCATAAGATCAGTGAATACAGGATCTTGTTTTTTGGAAAGATAAACAAAATAGGCAAACCATTAACCAGACTCATCAAGAAAAAAAGAGAAAAGACTCAAATAAATACAATCAGAAGTGAAAGAGGAGAGGTTACAACTGATACCACAGAAATACAAAGGATTGTAAGAAATTACTATGAACAACTACATGCCAAGAGATTGGACAATGTGAGTGAAAAAGATAAATTTCCAGAAACATACACTATTCCAAAACTGAATCAGGAAGAAGAAAATCTGAATAGATCAATAACAACTAGCAAAATTGAAGCAACAATAAAAAAAACTACTGACACACAAAAGCCCTGGACCAGATGACTTCACAGGCAAATTTTACCAAATATACCAAAAGAACTAACACTGATACTTCACAAAATATTCAAAAAAATTCAAGAAGAGGGAAGATCCCCAAACTCTTTTTATGAGGCTAATATCCTAATGCCAAAACCAGGGAAAGACACAACAAAGAAAATTATAGATGCTATAATTCATTAGCATTGCTAATCCCCAAACCAGGGAAAGACACAACAAACAAAGAAAATTATAGATGCTATAATCCTTTAGCACTGCTAAAGATATTATCATCAAAATATAAAGGGAACAGAGTATATGGGATGTATAATTTTCTTTGTTTGTTGTGTCTTTGTTTGTTGTGGCAAACAGATGCTAAAATCCTCAACAAAATATTAGCAAACCAGATCCGACAATACATTCAAATTATCATACACCATTATCAAGTGGGATTTATTCCAGGGATGCAAGGAAAGGATAGCACAATATTTGCAGTTCAATAAATGTGATACACCACATAAACAAACTAGAAAACAAAAATCACATGATCATATCAATAGATGAAGCAAAGGCATTTTATAAAATCCAGCACCCATTTATGTTAAAAACACTCAACAAAGTGGGAATATAGGGAGCATATCTCAATATAATAAGCTCATATATGAAAAACTTACTGCAAGCATCATACTCAATGAGTGAAAACTAAAGCATTTCCCCTTAGGATCAGGCACAAGATAAGGGTGTGTCCACTTTCACCACTCTTATTCAACATAGTACTGGAAGTTCTAGCAAGAGCAATCATACAGGAAGAAGAAATAAAAGGCATCCAAATGGAAAGAAGGAAGTAAAACTATCATTTCAAGAGAACATGATAGTCTACATGGAAAACCCTATCAGTTCCATCATAAAATTGCTCAACCTAATAAGTGAATTCACTAAAGTAGCAGGATACAAAGTCAATATTCAGAAATCAATGACATTTTGGTACACCAACAATGAACTATCAGAAACAGAAACTAAGAAAGAAATCCCATTTATTATAGCAACAAAAATAATAAAGTGCCTAGGAATAACCTCAACCAGAAAGGTAAAAGAACTGTACTCAGTTCAAAAAAAAAAACAAAAAAAACAAAACCTATAAAACACTGCAGAAATAAATTGAGGAATATGGAAATAAATGGAGGCATATCCATGTTCATGAATTGGAAGAATTTACATCATTAAAATGTCCAAACTATCCAAAGCAATCTACAGATTCAACCCAATGTCTATTAAAATACCAGTGGCATACATCACATATCTAGAACAAATACTTCAAAAATGTATATGGAACCAAAAAAGACCCCAGATAACCTCAGCAATCTTGAGAAAGAAGAACAAAGTAGGAGGGATCACAATACTTGATATCAAACTATACTACAATTCCACTGTAATCAAGAGTCTGGTACTGGCATAAAAAACAGACACATAAATCAATGGAACAGAATAGAGAGCCCAGAAATAAACCCATGTCTCTATGGTCAATTAATAATTGACAAAGGAGGCATGAACATACAATGAAGTAAAAGGAGCCTCTTCAATAAATGGTGCTGGGAGAACTGGACTGGTACATGCAAAAAAATGAAACTAGACTACCAACTTACACTAAACACTAGAGTAAACTGAAAATGGATAAATGATATAGATATAAGTCATGATACCATAAAAGTCCTAGAGGAAAACATGGGCAGTAAAATTTCAGATATCCCATGTAACAATATTTTTGATATATCTCCTAGGACAAAGAAAATAAAGGAAAAAATAAACAAATGGGACTACATCAAATTAAAAATATTCTGCACTGCTAAAGAAATCATCATAAAAATATAAAGGGAACAGACTATATGGGAGAACATATTTACCAATCATACATCAGACATGACTGAACACCAGGAAGACAAACTATCCAATCAAAAATGGGCAGAGGACATGAATAGACAACTCTCCAAGGAGGACATACGTGACACATAGATATATGAAAAAAAGGTGAATATCACTAGCCATCAGAGAGTTGAAAATTAGAACCACAATGAGATGTCACCTCATACCTGTCAGAATGGCTGTCACTAATAAATCAACAAACAGCAAGATGTGGAGAAAAAGGAACCCTAGGTCAATATTGGTTGGAATGCAGACTGGTACAACCACTGTGGAAAACAGTTTGGAATTTCCTCAAAAAACTAAAAATGGAACTGCTCTTTGACCCAGCAATTCCACTACTGGGAAGAGTCCTGAATCACCAATTCAAAAGAACCTAGGCACCGCAAAGTTCATAGCAGCACAATTTACAATAGCCAAGTACTGGAAACAGCCTAAGAGCCTATCAGTAAATAAATGGTTCAAAAACTATGGTACATTTACACAATGGAATACTACAGCAAAAAGAAAGAAGGAACTCCTACCTTTCATGACAGCATGGATGGAACTGGAGAATATTATGCCAGGTGAAATAAGGCAACTGGTGAAAGACAAATACCATATGACCTCACCTATGAGAGGAATCTAATGAACAAAATAAACTAATGAGCAGAATAGAACTACAGGCATGTAAACATGGAACAGATTGAAAATAACCATGATGGGGTGAGAGGGATAATGATGAAAAGAAGGGGAAGGGACTAGACAAGGAACATGTGTGAATAATGACCCATGGACATAGATAACAGTGTGGGAATTGACTGTTAGAGCTGGGGGCACATGGAATTTGTGGAGGAGAGCAAATGGGGAAAACATAGAACTGTGATAGAATAACAATAAAGATGATTAAAAAATAAAATAGGCAGCAAATAATTTCAAATATCAATTGTGCTTTCTTTTTACCTTAATTTATTGAAAACTCTATCTTCATATTAAAACATATAATGGGTTTCAAGTTATTCTTTTCTCATTTAAGTTTAGTTTATTTCTGTTGTTTATTTACTGTTAATCATATGAATGTCTTAATTTTAGTTATTGTATTAATTTCTAAAATTTCAATAATATTTTTTCAAAGTTACTATTACTTTTTTATGTTTTCCAAATCTCTATCAAATTTTTTTACTTCATTGAATAAAAAACATAGTCATTTTCAAGTTACTTGGTAACTGCAATAACTTGATCTATAGATTAGAGAACAGATATTATCAGAAATTATAGAAATAATTTGAGGTCTGGTATGATGTTATCCTCCTCTAGACAAGATTCTCATTTGCCACTCAGAGAGAAGGCAATCTCTTTGTTAGAGGTTAAACTTTTCTGGGTCAATGGCAAGACTCCTGAAAGGACGCTAATCAATTTGAATAAGCTTTGTTTTGTTTTGCCTCTTAATTACCACTTATTCCTAGATATAATTTTTAGGATCCCATTCCAAAGTGATGAGAGTTCATTATGGCATTTAATGGATTTTAATTTGTGTCTTACTAGACCATCCAGGGTGTCAAAAGTGTTGCACAGTCTTAATCTATGTCTTCAATATCGTGAGTCTCCAAAGGCAAAAATGTTCCCAAGTCAAATTAATAACTGGATTTCTGTCCATTTTCCAATTTTAACAAGTATTTGTTCATTATCTGGTTAGTCTGCCAGTTGTTCAAGCAGGTATTTTTAATATTTCACACATCTTTTGTAATGGCCCTCTAAAAGGGCATTGGTGTTTGTTAGGTAGTCTTTTATTCTTAAATGTATTTGTTAGAGTGTGTTGAAGTTTAAAAATAAATTGAATTCCACTGCTCTCTTTCAATGCTTTGGTTAAAGAAATAAAGAATCTAAAGTCCATATTTTATAAATACTCTAAGTCACACAGTGAGTTGTTGACAATTTCAGGACTCCCAGGAAATGCTGTTTACACTGCAAAAATCAGTTTTGCTGCTGGTTCTACTTTTGAAAATCATCTTGTAAGCTTCAGATCTTTCTATTAAGGTTGTCTTTATAAAAAAGAAAGGAAACATGTCAAACTAATCATGATTCACTATCTTCATTCTTCAGCAGTCAGAAGAAAAATTGAATTGTTCAGATACTGTTTACACATTCTCGATCCTTTGACGCAAGAAGAACATACATTTTATATAATAAAAAGCAAAAGTAAATATGTGTGTGTTTGTACAAAATATAGATATCTATAAATATGGAATGCATCCATGTCATGGTCATACATATACATATATGAGACATGTCTATATGTGTCTGCATATGTGTGTTAGATGACATATGTGATGTTAGATGAACTAAAAGACTAAACTAATAAAGATAAAAGGTAGATAAATAAAAATTTCAATTTATGCCATTATAATCTTCAAGGAATTCATTCTTCTACATGTATTTTAAAACATATTTTTATATTCTGAATACATGACTATAATAATAACATTACTTTGCCTATAAACATATTAGAAAGATTAAAAAAACAAAAACAATAAATGATCTTATATCACAGTCATGTATAATAGAAATCTGGGAAAAATGAAGTTTCTCAGAACATTATGCCATTGCAGAAAAGGAAATTGCAAATGAAACTGTGGGTCTTATCTTAAAACATAGATTCCACTTTATTTTGATCAAAACCACATATTTTAAAATTTCTAAAATTATGACATAAAATTATTTCATGTATGAAAATAATAATAATGAATGGCTAATATACAATAATTGTTTTTCTGATCTTGACAAGTCCATCCACTGTGAATTAAAAATAAAACTCAATCATGTACAAAAAGTAATCAAGCTAATTATTACCATGGTTTTCATGACTTTCTCACATGGTCCTTCCACCTTCAGCAATGGCCCCTGGTCATAGTGAATGACCATGATCTTTAAAAATGTTAAATCACTGACAGACAATTGTCAAATGATATGTGAAATGTTTAATTGTTACAAAACACCTAGGATAGTTTACATAATTACAGAACAATATGTTAGTATTACAAATGGTTCTTAAAGCTTTAGTCCATTCCAAGTTTTTAGGCAACTGATTATTTTTAAAATTAAGATAAATATTTTATAAGTAGAAAGACCAAAGACCATTATACTAGGAATGGGCATAATTCATGATCATGATCTTTAGTCACAATCATGATTCAATTTTTTATTATAAGATTAACCCAAATATAAAATAGCATTGCAGGTAATATGTGTTTAAATATTTAAATATTTAAAATACATTTTTATTTTGTTTTAAATTAATACTAAAGAGTTTGGGTAATACAAATCAATTTTTTATTTGAATACTTATCACACAAAATAAATATAACATGATTACTTTCATATTAATTTTTCCATGACAAAAACATAAATGACCTTTATGTACACTGGATAGTACATTTTTGGTTTCTGCTTATATTACAGCTTAGTAAGAATCAAAGGAGAAACCCTATTATCCAATAATTTTGGATAGTTTCATTCTAATTGAAACAGGATATATTTCTCAAAGTTTTATATTGTTAGTTAATTTTTGACATTGGATAGAAAGACATATTGGTTAAAAAACGCTGTTTTTATTAGAGTACATACAACATGGGGATTGTGAAAATAAGAACATATTTGAATAACTGGAAGATTAAACTTTAAATTTTGAGGACAAGGACCAAGTGAAGTAATTTCTTCTGTGCCTCATAACATTGAAATAAGATAAAGATCATTTTATTAATATCTTTAAAGATCATTTAAAAACCATTAAATTTTATTTAACTGGCAGAAAAAAGAGGCAGAAAAGATGCAGGTCTATTATCAAATAGTTACTAAATTGCTATTGGTAAACTCAAGGCACTACAAGGTTTTGGAGTTATTTATAAAATATTAGAACATATACATGAATCGTGTGTGTTTAATGTTCAAACATTTTTTTAAAGATTTTATTTATTTTATTTTTAGAGAAAGGGGAAGGGAAGGAGAAAGAGAGGGTGAGAAACATCAATGTGTGGTTGCTTCTTGCATGCCCCCTACTGGGGACCTGATCCACAACCCAGGCATGTGCCCTGACTGGGAATCAAACCTGACACCCTTTGCTTTTCAGGCCTACGCTCAATCCGCTGAGCTACACCAGCCAGGTAATGTTCAAACATTTTTATAATTTTTTATATGTTATAATAGTTCATGTGTAGATTGTGTTTATGGTAAAGCTGTTAGAAAGAATATTTTCTTCAGAACCTGACTACCTGATCATGCCATATAAGCAAAAAAAAGTTTATTTTTGAAATGTCTAGAAAAAGATTCATTGATAAGAATTTGATTCAGTAATATCATTTCTGGATTAATTAATAAAGAAAAGTTTTGATGTTGGTTTATAATAATTCCAGTAAAGAAAAATGTGCTTCAAAAAATATTTACAGTATCCATATTTGGTGTGTTGAAAATTGATAAAAACATAAACAACTCAGAAATGTCTACATGATGAGATATAATGCAATAATTAAATTAAAAATCCCAGAGAAAGCAGGTATAGCCATACTTATATCTGACAAAATAGATTTCAAGATAAAAAGGTAACAAGAGATAAACATGGACATTTTATCATGATGAAGGGGACACTACATCAATAGGATATAATTCTTCTTAGTATATACATACCCCAGTCAGGGAGCACTGAAATCTATAAAGCAACTACTAACAGAACTAGAGGGAGAGATGGACAAAAACACAATCGTAGTAAGGTACCTAAGTACCAAATGGCAGCTATGGAGAGATCATCCAAACAGAAAATTAATAAAGAAACATTGTCCTTTAATGACACATTAGACCTAATGCACATAATTGACATTCACAGAGCCCTTCATCTCAGAACACCAGATTATACCTTCCTCTCGAGCACACGTGGAACATTCTCAAAAATAGACCATATGTTGGGTCTCAAAATTACCTTAGCAAATTTAAGAAGATTGAAATCAGTTGTCTGGCCAAGACGGGGGCATAGGTAGATAACACTGTACTTTCTCACACTACCAAAAGAAAGATAACAACCAATTTAAAAACAAAAACCAACCAGAACTACCAGAAAATCAAACTGTATAGAAGTCTGACAACCAAGGTGTTAAAGAAGAAACATTCATTCAGGCTAGTAGGATGGGAGGAGACAGGACACTCTGGTGGAAAGGACACGTAGCAAGGTTGTAGCTGGTGGACAGGCGGTCTCACATTCCCATGCAGATAAGTCAGGAGGAGCAACTGGGGATTGAGACAGACTGCACAACCTAGGGTTCCAGCATAGGAAACTAAAGCCTCAAGACCCCTGGCTATAAAAACCTTGGGGGATGTGGCAGTGAAAGAAACTCCTAGTGTCACAGAAGAGTCCATTGGAGGGGCCCACAAAATCCTAGAATGTACACAAGCCCAACCACCTTGGAATCAGAACTAGGGCAGCACCTGAAAAGGCACAATCAGCCTATGGGAAGTGGGGAAGTGACTGAAAGTGCTATGATAGCCGAGCAAGTGGCATTGTACCCTCTCTGACCCCTCCACCACATACAGCGTAACAACAGAGCAAAGTGGGTTGCCTCACCCTGGTGAATAACCAAGGATCTGCTCCTCACAACATAACTGGTATGCTGAGACAAAAAATATGGCCCCAATGAAAGAACAGATCAAAACTCCTGAAAAAGAATTAAGCCACAAGGATATAGCCAACATATCAGATGCAGGGTTCAAAACACTGGTAATTGGAACGTTCAGAGAAATGATTGAGTACAGCCACAAAATAAATGGAGAAGTAAAGGCTAAGCAAAGTGAAATAAAGAAAAATATACAGGGAACCAACAGTGAAGAGAAGGAAACTGGGACTCAAATCAATAATTTGGAACAAAAGGAATAAATAAATATTCAAACAGAACAGAATGAAGAAATAAGAATTCAGAAAAATGAGGAGAGGCTTAGGAACCTCTGGGACAACTTTAAATGTTCCAACATACAAATCATAGGGGTGCCAGAAGGAAGAGAAGAGGAAGAGCAAGAAATTGAAATCTTATTTGAAAAAAATAATGAAGGAAAACTTCCCCAATCTGGCAAAGGAAATAGACATACAAGTCCAGGAAGCTCAGAGAGTACCAAAGAAGTTGATCCAAGGAGGACCACATCAAGATACATCATAATTACATTACCCAAGATTAAAGATAAGGAGAAAATCTTAAAAGTAGCAAGAGACAAGGAGACCGTTACCTATAAAGGAGTTCCCATAAGACTATCAGCTGATTTCTCAAAAGTAACCCTACTGGCAAGAGGGGCTGGAAAGAAGTTATTTAAACCCATGAAAGGCAAGGACCTACATCCAAGATTACTCTAGGCAGCAGAGCTGTCATTTATAAAAGGGCAGATAAAGTGCTTCCCAAATAAGGTCAAGTTAAAGGAGTTCATCATCACCAAGCCCTTATTCTATGAAATGTTAAACTTACCTAAGAAAAAGAAGAAAATAATAAACTATAAACAGTAAAATGACAACAAACAACTATCAACAACTGAACCTAACAAACAAACAAACAAAAACTAAGCAAACAACTAGAACAGGAACAGAATCACAGAAATTGAGGTCACATGGAGGGTTGTCAGTGGAGAGGGGGAGAGGAGATATCGGGGAAAAAGATATGGGGAATAAGAAGCATAATTGGTATGCACAAAATAGACAGGGGGAGGTAAATAGATAGGAAATAGAGAAGCCAAAGAACTTATATGTACGACCCATGGACATGGATGAAAGGGGAAGGGATGTTAGAAGTAGGAGGGGTGCAGGGCAGAAGAGGATAAAGTGGAGAAAAAATAGGACAACTGTAATAGCATAATCAATAAAATATACTTTAAAAAATCATATTCCCCAACCTTAATGCTTTGAAATTAAAAATCAATTGCAAAAAGGAAGTGAAAAATCAGACACAAATATACAGAGATTAAATAACATCCTGCTAAAAAACCACTGGGTGAAAGAAGAAATTAAAGGTGAGATCAAAAGATATATAGAGACAAATTAGGATGACAATACATGTGTAAATTTCTGGGATGCAATGAAAGCAGTAACAAGAGGGAAGTTTATGTTAATATAGGCCTATCTTAAAAACCAGGAAAAAACAAAAGCAAAGCAAAGTCAGGAGAATAAAAGGAAAAAAAATACAGCAGAATTAAATGGAATAGAGAACAAAAAGACTATAAAAATTAATACAACAAAGAATTTATTTTTTGAAAATATTAATAAAATTGACAATGATGGATAGACTAAGAAATAAAGAGAACGAACTCATATAAACAAAATTAGATATGAAAGAGAAGTTCGACACCATAGACACCAGAAAAATAAAAAGGATCATAAAACAGTACTATGAAAGACTATACACAACCAAATTTAATAAGCTGGAGGAAATGGATAATAGAAATATATAATGGATATTGAAATATAAATGGATCTTAGAAATATACAACCTTCCTAGACTGAATCGCAAAGAACTGGAAAATTGTAAAAGATTAATCAACAATGAGGAAATTGAAACAACCATCAAAAACCTCTCCAAAAGTCAAAGTCCAGGACCGGATTGTTTCACTAGTGAATTCTACCAAACATTCAAAGATTTGATACCTATCCTCAAATTATTCCAAAAAAATTGGAGAAGATACAATACTTTCTAACACATTTTATGAGGCTAACAAAACCCTGATATTAAAGCCTGAAAAAAAAAAAATAACAAACACACAAAATAAAACTACAAACCAGTGTTTCTGGTGAATACAGATGCAAAAATCCTAAACAAAATACTATCCAATTGAACATAACAATATATTAAAAAAAATAATACATCACTCAAGTGGGGTTCATTCAAGTATAGTTCAACATATAAAAATCAACATATAAAAAATCAATCAATGTAACACCCTCCATTAACACAATGAAGAATAAAAAGTGCTTGATCATATCAATAGATGCATAACAGCATTTGACTAGATTAAACATTCATTTATGATTAAAAAACTCAAGAAAATGAGTATAGAAGAAAAATACTTCAACATAATCAAGGCCACATATGATAAAATCTTAGTTAATATCATACTCAGTGGTGAAAAACTGAACTTCAATCCTTTCCACTAAGATCAGAAACAAGATACGGTTGTCTGCTCTCACAACTGTTACTTAAAATAGGGCTATAAGTTCCAGCTAGAGCAATCAGGTAGAAGAAAGAAATAAAATGAATCCAAATTAGGAATGAAAAAGTACAATTGTCATATTTTCAGATGGCATGATTCTTTATATAAAAAATCCTAAAAAACTTTACCAAAAAACTATTAAAAACAATAAACAAATGCATTAAAGTTGCAGGATACAAAAATCAATGTACAATAATCCATTGCATTCCTGTATACTAACAATGAAATTTTAAAAATAAATTTAAAAATAATTTGAAAATTATTTCTGTAATTGCAAAAAAACATAAAATATCTAGGAATAAATTTACCAGAGGATGTGAAGGACCACTGAAAACTATGAAGCATTATTTAAAGAGATTGAAAAAGACATGGAAAAATATTTATTCACAGTAGCCAAGAAATGATAACAACCAAAGTGTTCTTTGATATATGATTGGAAAAAGAAAAAGTGTGTATGTATATATGTATCTCTCTCTCTCTCTCTCTCTCTCTCTATATATATATATATACATATATATATATACATATATAATGGAATACTACTCAGCCATAAGAAAATATGAAATACTACCATTTGTGACAATATGGATGGACATTGAGAATATCATGCTAAGTGAAATAAGTCAGGCAGAAAAATTCAAGAATCTTATGACTTCACTGTTAATGTGGAATATAAAACTGAAAGCAACAAATGAACAATCAAAACAAACAAAAACTTATAGGTACAGACAACACTATGGTGGTACCAGAGGAAAGGATGTTAGGGTGTCTATTACAGGGTGAAGGGGTTAAATATATGGTGATGGAAGACAGTTTGACCGCTGGGTTGGACACACAATGTAATATACATAAAAGTGTTTCTAATTTAAAACTATAACCAATTTCTGTTTACATATACCTAGAAAATAGACTGAGAGAAAGTAAACTAAAATTTTGCCTTAAAAATGACAAGAATCTATGACAAGAGTCTATGTGGTCAGAAATAACTGAGACCATATTTTGGTTATGTAGAAATCAGCTTTCATTTCAATAGTGACTATAAATATATAGTAAGGCCAAAGAGAATTTTATACCCAGAACATGAAAACAAAGAATATTGTTTAGTACTAATCAATGTTTTTAATGCTATAAATACTACCCTGGTGAGTACTCTTCTGGCACCGAATGGACCCATTGTGGGGGATGATATACTGTTACCCAACTTAACCTCCAGCCCTTCTCCCAGCATTCCCCTGCATTAGGTTCACCTTGCCCACCAACAGGGAATTATAGTTCTCAATGCCAGAGATTGGTGAAAAGGAAAGGAATTATTTATTCAAAAGTTATACAGACTTACGAGTAATGACTTAATTTCCTCATTAAAATACCAAAAACCCTTGAAATACCCAGAAACACACACAGTCCTTCCTTCCCCGCTTTGCTCGGTCCAGGGTACCATACCTCAGGAAAAGAAGTCAATGGCTCAGGTAGGCCCCTGTTCTTCCCAGTAATCCCTGCTCAGCTGGCAGGCCTCCTTCCATTCCCAGGACCATCAGCTGTGTTGCCAGGATCTCCAGTTCTTAATCCACACCTGTGTGGCACCTTCTCCTGGCCCACCAGCAAGAGTCCTTTCACCCCTTTCACTCTGGCAGCATCTCTCTTGCATCAAACTGCTAAGAGAGAGCTCTGCATTACTGCTACATCTTGTTTTCCAGTTTCCTAAGCTGCATGGCAAAGGGAGCCCCAAAGCTGCATGGGTCCCCTCTCTTGCCAAAGCTGTGTGGTTCTCTCCTTCATGGCTGCCACACCTGAGTTTAAATCCCAGTGCCAATCTTCCTCTGCAGCCCCATTTCCGACTCCTCCCACAACTGGCTACACCTGCCAGCATTCCTATATTGTTCCAGCTTTTCTGGGCTGCCATAGTAAGTCTGGGAAGGCTTGGCCCTGTGGCGTGGAGCCAGTCATCTCCAAGTTCTCACACAGGCAGGCACGGTAATCAGGGGGAGTTGCCTCCCAGTTATATGCTGGGTAGAAGTCACTCCCATCTCCCTGGCTCAAAGCACAGCCACAGCCATTTAACATATCCATGAAACCAGTCAAAAGTTATAGATACATTAAGTGACCATTCCTGGGGTTGTTTTCAAAACTGTTGATATGCAAAATAGCTCAATGGCCCTGCTACATGTGTCCCATCCTCCAGTTCAGACTTGTGGGGGTGAGGACATCCTATATTTTTAATATTACTTGGACACCCTGAGTTCTGGACCCCATTACAAATTCTCTTTGAGGAGGCCCTGTTACACTTGCAAATAACTAGACATATTATTAGTGGTACTGATCATCAACTAGCTCTTCTTTTGAAGTAGTGATGAGCAACTTCATTTCAACACATTATAGACAAAGAGAGGAGCAGAATGATAAATTATACAATATTTTAACAGAAATGAGTTATTCTGCCTTCAAACTACTTTAGTTTTTCTTTTCCTGGTAAAATCAATAGGAATATAAATTATTATTATAAAATATATACAGGTGATTACATATTAGAACATGAAAATTCACCAACAAAGTATATTACATTTTAGTTTAAAATATTTCACATTTGCAGTATATAACTAAACACAAAAAGTCTTCAAATAGAAGCTGTATCCAATCTGGAAAATAGATTTAGATTTCCAAAATTACTTCATGGTGGTTCCTACTTAGGTATAAAGTATTGTCTCTGTTAGAAAATTTAAAATCACATTCTAAAATTAATTTATGCATTTTGAAATGGAAAATAGTTCTGAGTGTTCAAGAATCACTTAGTCTAATTTTAGTATATTATTTGTGTCTGTTTTTCTATATTACAACAGTAGAAATTTTAAAAAGTGAAGCTCATAGATAATACACTTATAAACAGATCCACAAAAAAGGAAATGACTTCCCAGTTCCTTAAGGTTTAAAGTGCACTACAAACACCCTGATTTATACTGATCAGTTCTATGTGAAAAATTTAACAACATGGGGCTCAAATTTTTATTTTTATTCTTTTACCTCATTTTTATTGTTGACACTGTTGAAGATGCGCCCCCTCCCTTTGTAGCAATGCTCTCAGAGCACTGTGCCACTTTTTGTTTGAGGCTTTTCTATCCAGTATTGAGATTAAATTCAAACACCTGATGCCTAGCGGATGGTGGGCAGCCAGAATTTAAATGATAATGTTAAGAAAGGAGTTGCTGGCTCTGACAAGTAGGAAACAAAAGATAACATCTGCTACTTCTATTTTTCAATTCTATTTACACTTTTGTTACTATAATCCTTTACAATATTTATCTTCTCCCTGAATATATAATTTCTAGATTGAATAATTTGCATATTTTCATGACAATCAACACTTCCTTACTCTTTTCATTTTGAACCACCCTAGATACCCATTGACACACAATTCAACTGTTTTGATGTTTGCTTCGCCTTAACTGGCTTACTAGATTAATTTCACATTCCAACATTGCAGTTGGAATGCTATGCTTAAGATACTATGGAGAAGTTTATACTGAACAAATATTTTTAATCCTTAGCCATCGACATTTATCTTATGAGTTGTTAAACACTTTTCATTTAATATATTTTATATGCTGAATGGTCACATCATCTTTTCTCATCTGCTGTTATTATGGACTGTATTAATTACTTTGTAACTCAGTCTCTTCCCTTCTCCGGTATATCAAGTTCCGTGTAGATAAATCAATCTTCTTAAAATATGGACTCAATTATATAAGTCCATATTTATTGATTTTTCATTATCTACCAAAGAAAATAGAGATTTTTTTGCTCCATGTTTTAATTTCTATCACATTGACTACTTTTTAATATTTTATTCATGAAACTAAATTTACTTATAAGACAGATACAATAATGGATTCTGGTTGCCTATGAAGAAAAACTAGGATCATTGTTCTTAAAAATGTTTACCATGTATTAAGAGAAGCAGACATATGTAGTGCTGATTTTTAGATGATATGCACTGGTCCAATATTATATAAGTAAATATTATAATATTACTTCAAGTAAAGAGCATAATTATGTCTCAAAAGATCAAAAATAGGAAATATCTTAGTTAAACTTGTATTTTTACAATTGGAAAAGTTGGTTCATCTTACTAGTTCTCTATAAATTATTTAAATAACATCTCTGTTATTTAAAACAAAGTGACATCTCTTTTCCATACATCATTTCAATAACTAAATACTTGATTGTTAAAAATGGTTTCCTTAAACTAAGAGACTGTTTTCTTCCCTTATCTCTGTAGAAATTACTTTTCTACCATTTTATAAACTTGGAGAAGACAGTTAACCTGCTTTGCATTCTCCAATTTTACAGTCCTGAGTGTTTTTAAAACAATGTCTTGTATTTAATGAATACTTTGTGAAGTGAATGTTGAATAAATTTAAAACACATGTAAAATGATGTCTCCTTATGGTTTAATTTGCATATTTTTGATTGCCAAATGGAGTAAGTTTTGTATATATTTTTATCCTCTATTACTGTTTCCTCTTCTGATTAAAAAATTGACTCCCATGCTTTGTTCCAACTTTCCATTTTTTCTTATTGATTTGTAGAATTGCTTTTGAGATCTAATATAAAACTTTGTTGTTTACATATTTTATTTGTATCTTTTTTCTGAGCTTCGCATATTTTAGAGTGGTGTTAGATAATCAGAAGTTTTATTTTATCAGTATGTTCCGCTCACTCTACAATAATAATATTTATTTCAGAAATTTTCACATTTTTAAAAAACACTTCCTCTCATTTATTCTCATGAATATCTAATTCTGAAATTCTGATTTAATGTATGTTATACTTTACATTATTCTTCATGAACTTGAACTAGTCTTTTGTAATTGTATCTCCATTTTTATTTCTATTATTTATATAGTAATTTTAGGTATATCTTTTAGTTTACTAATTTTTGGCATCTTTGTTTAACATGCTTTTTAACCAATTTTTTCCTTTTGTCTGTACTTTGGCTTAGATCGACCTAGTACATTTTGCTCTGTCTTTCCCACAAACTACAACTATTAATTATTACCGTGGAGCTATTTTATGACTCTAGGAAGTAAATAATATCAGATGAAACAGAGAAAAAGATCAGAATTCAAAATACCACTGAATTTACATAAAATTATCAGAAGGGATAGAAAGAGAGAAGACAGGAAATAATTAAATAAATGACGATGAAATAATAATGTTTTCTGATTGAAAGTTCCACCAAATTTAACAGAGAGGAGATTAAAAAGTATATAGGCCTTGGTATAATCTTGAAAATATAAATAAAAATTCTGGGGAATTGTCAGATAGAAAAATATGACTCTTTAAAGAATATGAATTGACAACCTTAAACAGGTACAGCATAAGGAATAGTATTTATAAAAGAATTGGGAAATGGATTTAATTTCCAATAATTCTACATATAGTCAAAACATCATTCATACACCTAGTCAAAATATCATTGCTTTCTATCAACCTGACATACAAATATTTGAAGATATGTAAGGAAGGAGGGATGATACCAGCCTGCATTACTCTTAAGAGCAATATCTAAGAAAAGATTTTAAAAATAAATGTACCAGAATAACAAATTAAATCTGAAGAAATTTAAAAAAAGAAATAAATGTAATTGATTTTGTAAATATACAAGTAAACCTAAATAGATAATTATAAAATGGCTATGAATACATAAAATATTAGTAATTTCTTTATATGATTTAATTCTAAATGAATAATGACAAAGCGACTTGGTATATGTAAGAAAAAATCTAGCTGAATAGCTGAAAAAAGATTCTTAAAATAGAAGAAACATAATTCAAAAAAATTAGATTCTGAAACTAAAAGTAGTAAATTACTATAATAAAATAAAAAAGTAAATTCATAGATATAAGGCATGAAAAAGTAAAAGGTACAACATATTAAAGTGAAGATAGGGAAACAAAGTCAAATACATTAATTTTCACCATAAATGTAAATAGATTTTATTCTCTTCTAACAGAGACTGTCAGAAAAATAAAATGAGAACTAGCTCTATGCTACTAAAAGGGAACATCAAAGAAAAGGATAAAGCAAGTTATTGATAGAAGTTGGATGAAAAGATATTAGACAAATGCAAAAAGAAAAATAAATCAAGGTAATAATAGTTAATGATAGTAAAGATCAATTTCAAGTTATCACTAAATTGATTTAACAGTGACACATAAAAAGTTACAATTTATGTAGATAAAATAGTGAAAATTGTATACAGCAACTAAGGAAAAACTACTATATGAATAAACTATCTAAATCTAGGGTGGGAAGAGAGAGAGATGTTCACAACACCCAATTTAAATGTGAAAGAAAAAAAAATCAGACATGCATCTTATCAAAACATTGGAACCTAAAGACTATGGTAAAATAATGTTTACAAACTGATGGAAAAAGATGACAAAAGAGTGTTAAAAATTGAAAAATATGACAGTAACAGTGTCTATAAAGGAAAAGTGGAAGAAAGAGATTATGGAAAAAGAACTCAGTACCAAGAAAAAAGACTTGGTGGTTTTGTATAGCAAAGTTCACATTTATCCAAGATGGTGAACAAACTGGATATTGTAGTTGGTTGCATAAATATGATTTCCTTGGCTAACGACAGCACCATCATGGTACCAGCTG
Source organism: Desmodus rotundus (assembly GCF_022682495.2). NCBI lineage: Eukaryota > Metazoa > Chordata > Mammalia > Chiroptera > Phyllostomidae > Desmodus > Desmodus rotundus. The sequence goes on along the minus strand of NC_071388.1, from coordinate 67,716,596 downwards.
AGTTCTCAAAGGCAGAGGGGATGATGGTAAATAAAGAATTTAACTGACAAACTGTATTTTTGGATTCAGTGTGCTCCTGTAGCAGCAGAGAAGAGAACCTTTGCATTGCAAAACAAGAAATGTGTATTTTTACATTGGAGAGGGACATGCCCAATAAGAACTCAAACACGACACTGTACCCCAACAAATATCCCAGCCTGAAACATGGTGATGATACTTCACTACCACCAAATCTACCCACAAACAGGACAGTTCACTATAACATTTACATAGTGCTATTCATTTAGAAACTATGCAAAGGTAATACAAGCAAATGAAACAAAATGAGAAGATATAACATATTTGAGAATAAATGGTATAACCAAATAATTTAAAATTTCACAATTATAATAGAATTTAGCTAAATGATAACTTATTTTTTTAAAAAAGCAGGAAAACAACACCCCAGAACAGATGGCACACTTAAGAATATAAAATACTGTGTATTTTCTGAGAATAAAAATAGAAGACAAAATAGTTCACAGAAAGTTGAAACTGGTAAGAAAATAAATGAAAACAGATGTCATCAGAAACAAAGTAAATTGTTCTAAGATATGAATATCCCAAAGTGACGGATTAAAAAGTAGATTAAGTGGATCAAACGGAATAGTGTGCATATAGAAGACAAGAAAAAGATGAACCATATAAGCATAAATAGAATCTTCAAGTGGAAAGCAAGCTAAGAAAGTAGGACAAAATTTGGAGGTAAACCAAAGAGGAAGACAAATGAAAAACAGAACAGGCATGGGAGGTACATCTAGCCTCAGATTTCTTCATAGTAATAGTTGATGCTTGAAGAAAATAAAGCATGATTTATAATCAATTCAGTGAAAAAAGTATATCTAGTACAGATTTTATATCCAAACTATGACTCAAGCATGAAGTCTAGAGAATAACAGATTTGGAAGTACAAGAACTGGAGAATATTGCTCTCATAATATGCTGAGTATATTACCATAGGATAAACTTTGGATAGCCAAGAGATATGTTGAACAAAAAGACTATTTATGAGAGTTAACTATAATTGTCTATAGCTAAAGTATAACTATATAGTTTAAAACCATTATAGAATTAACTATAAATTAATATAGAATTATATAATTCTAACTATAACTATATAATTAACTAAAACTATAAACTAAATTGTTAAAGAGAACATTTATTACCCTAATAAAATGTTATCTATAAATAACTACTACTTAAATTGAATGTTATACCTTAAAAATCCTTTTTATATATTTCTTTTTATTTTAATTATTGTATAAATAATACATGTTGATTGTAAAAATCTTTAAATCTAGTAAAATGCACTAAAATAATTTTGTAAATTCCATAATCGAGATAATTATATTAATATTTTAGTATATTTAGTATAATATTTAGTATAACACTATTTTCTAACCTATGAAAACATGTATAACACACATATAATAAAATTAAGTATTTTTAATTGAATAACTTCTGCCAAAATATGACCTATAACATGTTAACAATTTAACAATATTTTAACTCATAAGAAAGAATATCAAATTGTATAAATTATTTTTAAACCTAATCCAAATTTACATTAAGCAATGACCTAAAGCTAAATTTTGAATAGAATATACCAATTAGTCACTTAGGACATAAAGTACTCCATAGATATATATATATCACTTTCTTAAAATAACTAGTGCTATTCACAAAACTTTAAAACTTCAAATGTAAATATCAGTGAACCCTAATATAAAGGATTCTAAATTACAAAAATATAATAAATTTGAAAATGCAAAAATCATCGGAATGAATTAGTTGTTCATTTCACATAGAAAATACTATATTAATTTTAAACATGAGGAAATTTAAAGGAGAGTGCCAATATGATATTTACTGTGGTATTTGATAATATATAATATTGTAGAAAAATACTCTGATTAATATTTTGAGTAATAATAGATGATGTTCCAGATGGGACCCTTCAAGAAGGCTAGATTCATTGAAGATTCTATTTTGTCCACAGATAAAGAAAACAGATAAGTACTGTAACACTGTAGCATGCATGTTTTATGAATAAACACTGAGTTTCTATTAAATAAATAGAATCATCATTGAGTTAAACAGTTAACTGCCAATATGACATTTCTCCAAGAAATACTCTTGTAAATGAGAGGAAATACTGAAACAGGGATGTTGAGGTCTAATTTCTTTTATTTTAACTGCTCCCAAGAAGATGGAGCAATACTTCTATCTCATAGTAATAGCCTCTTTTATAATTAACTAATGGCAGAAAACTCAGGTGAGTTTATAGTTGATGATGATGCAGATATAAAATGGAATGGAAAAAACCTCACCAACCTGTGATACCAATTATTGTTTTAAAACATACTACTACCATTATATTGTCCTTTTAAGATTTGCCTCTAGAGATTAATTTACAAGAAATAATTGCCACTGAGGTTAACTATATAACAAAACTGAAAATTTTCCCTCTATAGAAAAACATTTGTAATGAGAAAGGTCCAATAGAATTAGAAAGGAAAATATGTATATTTTATTGTAGCGTTACTAGTCTACTTTATTTATTTTTACTCCAGAAATAAATTTTTAGAATTTTTTTAAAAAATATTTGAATGTTTAAGCTATTATAGTTGTCCCAATATTCCCTCTTTAAATATGAAGACAGATATAAATTAAAATCAAAGTATTACTAAAAAATGTATCATGTTAACACTTACCCCCTAAAAAGCTGAAGTAAGTAGCTAAGTTAATTTCAGACAGAGCAGACTTCTAAGTTTGAAAAGTAATCAGGAATAAAGAAGGGTAAATTTAAACTAGATATCAATAACAGAGAGAAAACTAAAAATTCCAAAATATATGCTACCAAACAACTAACTTTTAAATAACACATGAATCAAAGAAGAAATCTCAAGACGAATTAAAAATATTTTAACTAAGTGCAAATGAAAACACAGTTTATCAAAATCTGAGGCTACAGCAAGAGCAGTACTTTAATGAAAATTTATATAATTAAGTCCATTTAGTAGAAAAAAAATGAAGTTCTCAAATCAGTAAGTTTTTAGCTTAAAAACCTAGTAAAAGGAGAGCTTATTAAATCCAAATTAAGCTCAAGAAATGAAATAAAGAAAAATCAATGAAATTGAAACTAGGAAATAAATAGAGAAAACCAAAAGCTGGCTCTTGATAATGGGGGAAGAAGGAACAAGGATCGACAAGGAACATGTATAAAGAACCCATGAACAAAGCCAAAGGGGGTAAAGATTGAGGGTGGAAGGTGGGGGTGGGTAGGGCAGGGGAAATTGGTTGGGGGAAATGGAGACAACTGTACTTGAACAACAATAAAATATGCAGAAAAAGAGAAAAGATAAATAAAATTGATTGTGTCTAGCTATGATAAGCCGGGGGGAAAAAAGAGAAGTCGCAAATTACTGATATTATAAATTGAAGAGGGGGATCACTATATTCCCCCAAAACATTAAAAAAATAAAGGAATTCTATGAACATCTTTATGGTCACAAATTTCATAACCTAGATGAAGTAGATCGATTCCTAGAAAGACACAGTTTACCAAAATGCAATACAATCCCGATCAAAGTCTCAGTAAATTATTTATGGATATTCATAAACTGATTATATGATAAAGACATATACAGAAAATCAAAAGACCCAAAGTAGCCAATAAAATAATGAAGGAATAAAGTACCTAAGCAGACTATGTGTTTAATAAGAAATATTAATAAATATTATAAAAAACATTGATATGTGAACTAATAGTTGGATAATAAGTGAAAAAATACAGTAAAGTTAAAATGAACCAATACCAAATATATTACATAATAAGCTACATAAATACACAGCTTAACTACATATACATTTTATGCATAAAACATTATAATGACACTTGGTTTCTTTTATATCATAGGGCTGATTCAAGAGTAATATAACACCAGAGAAGGATGTCTAACCACAAATTTCCTTTGTATTCATTAGGTGTACACCCATCAGAAGTACATGCCAAAAGACAAGTACAGCAATGTTTATATTATTAGCTATCATAACCTCAAGTAGAAAACTAGGGAAATGTCCATCCACTGTGGGATGGATTAACAAATTGTGGATGTTACAAAATAGAATACCACATATCACTGAGAAAAAAATAATAGTGCATGCAGCAATATCAATGAAAATAATGAACATGGTATTGAGCAATGAAGCCAGTCACAAAAGAGATAAATCTATTTTTGTATATAATCTAAAACAGATAAAATACAGCATAATCAAGATTCAAATAGGAGTACTCTTGCAAAGATATGGGAAAGGGAGCAGAATGGGGCTTTCTGACATATTTAAGCTCCTGAATTCAGCATTAAGCACCATTCTTTCCTCTTTCAGGAAGCCCCATGTAATTCAGAGACTAGTTCCCTTTCTTTACTTCTTCGAGTTGGCTGTGAAAACTCCAGCCAGGAGATAGCTAGGCTGAGTGTAGTCCTTCGAGAACTACACATCTATTTGACCCAGCATGGGCAAATTACGTTTATTTAAACTATCAGGTATCCTTGACTCTGTAAGTCAGTGGGAGTAAGTCTCAGGAACCCTTTTCATCAATATGGTGCCAAAAGTGAAGAAGGATACCCCTTTCCCTCCTAAAGCAGAAATCACACAAAGGCTTTGAAGGCAAAAAACAAATAAACAAAAACATTGCTGCCACAGCCACTGAAAAAAGATCTGCACGTCATCCACATTCTGATGAACCCAGGCTCTGCAGTTCTGAAGTCAACCCACATATCCTTGAAAGAGCACCCCCAGGAGAAACAAGCTTGATCACCATGCCAACATCTAGTTACCCTGGACTACTGAGTCAGCCATGAAGAAGATAGAAGACAAAAATATATTTGTGTTCATTGTCAATGTCAAGGTCAAGAGCACTGAATCAAACAGGCTGTGAAGAGGTCTTATGACATTGAGGTGGCCAAGGTCAACACCCTGATCAAGGCCTGATGAAGAGAAGGCATATGTTAGACTGCTTTCTAATATTGCCAACTGAGTTCACCTAGACTGAGTCCAGCTGGCTAATTCTAAATATACTTTTTCTTTTGACTGTACATAATGGAAAAACCCTCATATATCCTTAAGCTCATTAAAGAAGGAGGGCATAACTGTACGTTCTAATGTGGTTTATGATGACATACAAGTAAGCCCCTAATCTGGGACCAGAGAAAATCAGTTTGAGATTTCTTAGAGCTGGAAGGGCAGAGAAAGACATCATATATATGACTTAATTTTACATATATAACACAACATTACTGGGTCTGTATCTCTTTTAGGGCTATGAAGATGGGTGAAGATGATTATAAATGACAGGACTTTTGTAACATCCAACTCAAACAATTGTGTATAAATTACAAAGGCTGTATATTCATTCCAATATCATTGTAAGCTCTAAAGGAAAAGGCAGAGGGACTTAAGTGCTCCTGATGTCAGGAACTATATCTCTATACACTCATTAATTGACACATCATGCACACTCACTGCATGCTGATTGAATAAATGAATAAAGGAACAAATGGATAAAGAATAATGGGTACCTGCTTTTTATATTTTGTACAAAACCACATGTAATTATTAGTCACTAGAGACCTGATTCAAAAGCTAGGAAATCTGCAGATTCTGAAGAGGTATGCTATGAGGAATTTACCCTTGTGAAGTATTATTACATTAGTAAGGCATTTCAAAGACAATTTAATTTTGATTACAGTACTCACCTAGAAAATAAGGGATAAGTGGTGACAGCTAATAAGTTCAGAGTTTCCACTCAGAATTTTAATAAATACAAAGAAACATTTGGGAATGAGGGATTATTTTAAATGTTTTATGAAGGGAAAATTGTTTTTGGTATTTTAAAGCCTTGTGTTTCTTTCACTGGGACTTTTAAAGTAAAAATTATGCTGAGAAACCTACTTAAAACATATCACTTGCATTAGTTTCTTTTGAATTAAGTCTTCTAAAACCCCAGTCTAATAAAAACAATTGCCTTATTTGCCACTCTGGTTTTTAAACCAGTATGTCACACGAATACTCATGGAACCAGAGGAAACATTTTAAGTTTAGTAAGCAAGGTAAGATTTTTAGTGAAAACATAAAACTCATTATAAAAGAAGTCATCAGCAACCCACTGTATGGTAGAACATATTTACCAATGATACATCTGATAAGAGGTAAACTTCCAAAATATATAATGTAGTTATACAACTCAACACAGGAAGACAGCGATCCAATTAAAAAAAAAAAAAAAAAGGGCAAAAGACCTGAAAAGACACTTCTTCAAGAGTACATACACACAGAAGACAAAAAATCATATGAAAAAATACTCAATGTCCCTAATCATCAGAGAGATGCAAATTAAAACTGCAGTGAGGCATCACTTCACACCTGCCAGAATGCTACCATCAATGAATCAACAAACAACTGCTCACGAGGATGTGGAGAAAAGGGAGCCCTAGTGCACTGTTGGTGGGAATGCAGACTGGTGCAGCCACTGTGGAAAACAGTATGGAGTTTCCTCAGATAATTAAAAGTGGAACTGCCTTTTGACCAAGCCATTCCACTTCTGGGAATATTCACTAAGTACCCCAAAACACAAATCAAAAAGAATAGCAGCATTATAATAACTAAGATCTGGAAACAGCCCAAGTGCCAATCAGTAGATGAATGGATAAAAAAGCTGTGGTACATTTACACAATGGAATATTAGCTGTCTGTAAAAGAAGGAACTCTTACTGTGCCTTAAGCCTGAAACAATGCTGGAAGTGGGTGTGGCTCTGTGCTAGAAAGGGTGGGTCCCCTGGGGCTATCAGGCCTAAGAAAGAATGCATAAAATCCTATGAAACCTACTTTGCTAATACCCTCAATGTAAATGATAAGGGTCCAAGCATGAAATGAGTTTGTTTCCCCAAAGTTTTATGGCCCATTAGCTATCTGACCCTGACTCTAAATAAGCCCTCACAGTTCTTTGAGTGTTATCTGTTGTTTGATCATTTCTGCCTGACAATGATGGAGGAGCTTTACTATACACCCGATATTCCTATGCAAATTAAACCCAATAAAAGCCTGCCCAGGCAAGGGACAGGGCCAGCCCTCTCTTTCACTGAGAGAGTGGCTGCATGATCTCTTTTTCTCCACTGGATTTCTGTAGTCCTTGTGAATTTGTCTGGTATCATCCATAACAACGAGGACACTGTGGGCCAGTGTCTGCATCATTTAATTGTATTTTTTTCCATTACCATTTAGTCCTTTATACCCTCCTCCTCCCATAATAACCACACTGTTGTCCATGACCATGAGTCTTTTTTCCTTTTTGCTCAATCCCTCCACCCCCTAACCTCTCCCTCTTTGCTGTCATTCTGATGTCTATTTTTGAGGCTGTCCCTATTTTGCTTGCTAGTTCAGTTTATTCATTAGATTCCATGTATGAGTAAAAGCATATTTTATTTTTTATACGTGTCCTTTTTCTTTCCTAATGAATCTCTTGCACTTCTAACTCTGCCTCAGTATCAACTTCAGCTTCCTACAGGATCCAACTAAATCAGGAGGAAAGACTATGAACTTCTTAGGTGTACTTTTACACTTGAACAGAGAGAGATGCTATCTCAACAGGCAACATAAAGTAGATAGAATTAGGCTTGGGGAAAAAAAAAGAAATGGGGTTGTGGGGAGTGGGCAGAATGGGTAAAGAGGGCATCTAACCATGATGTAGATATCACACTTTTGGTCAACCCTATAGGATGTTCCAGAGCAAAGATTATCTAATAGGAGAGTCCAGCATTGAGCAGAAATAGGTCAACCCTAGGACTCCCACTGCACTAGCCTATTGGCTAGGGACCGCCCAGGAAGAATGCAGCCTTTGCTCAAAAGCTGAATTGGGTCTTGATGGTGCTAACACAAAGTGGTAACTAAAATCCTTATGATTGAAAAGCAGACAATTTTTTGAAGGGAGATATGAGTGACATAACCCCATGGCTGCCAGACCTCTCTATCCTTGAGGATGTTTGAGACTTTGATCATTGGTTAAACTTCTATCAATGTCAACTCAATAAACATATATAACTATACCAGATCTAAAACAAGCAGGGATTTTTTTGTTTTGTTTTTGTTGTTATCTTGCTATATATTCTGTTCTAAATAAGTTTCCAAATACATTGTACTCAAGGGATTCAAGATTACTTTATAACCTGTACTTGAGGAGTAACAGTTGAAAAGAAAGCCAAAAAAACCCTTTGATAATGAGTGTTCTGAGCTTAGAAGAATCTTGCCTCAGTCCCTCTTATCTCTCATAACCACACTCACCTCTGAGCCATGTGTACTCGGGATATTGAGTTGCATGTGAGAGTCACGAGACTGCCATTACATCGATGCTCTGCATGCTGGGCTTCTTAACCAGTATTTTCTTAAAGCTAAATATGTGCATACCACAGCTTTCAAACAATATGGAGGAACTGGGGCAGATTTACTCTCCAGCATGGAACAGAACTTCACCAGAAGGCTAGGTAAACAATTTTAGTAAATGCATATACAGGACACCTTGGAGATATTGTGGGTTTGATTTCAGACCACCACAATAAAGGAAATATTGTGATAAAGCAAACCACATAAAGTTTTTAGTTTCTCAATGCGAAGAAATGTTATGTTTACACTACACTGTAGTCTATTAGGTGTATAGAAGCATATTGTTTTTTTTAAAGTACGTAGAATAATAAAAATACTTTATTACTAAAAATGCTAACCCACCTGTGAGCCTCAGTAAGTCATAATCTCTTTGCTGGTGGAGGGATTTACTTTCAATTTATAAAAGACTAAAAAAAAAAAAAAAGCCATATCTGTGAAGTGCGACAAAATGTAGTACAATGAAATGAGGAACACTTATAATGCAATGCTTTCTAAAAGCAAAAAAAAAAGAATAAAATACTGATACATACAACAACATGAATGAACCTCCAAACACTAAGTGAAAAAATCCAGACTCAAAATATTACCTACTGTATAACTGCATGTATATGATGTTTTAAAACAAAGCAAATTTAATCCAGGATGAAAGAAACCAGAATAGCAATTGTCTCTGGTAGAGGCAAAGATTGAACATAAAAGGACAACAGGAAACACTTATATCTTGATAGACATGTGGATTACTCTGATGTATGCATTTGTCAAAAATCAAGTGGATATTTCAGATTATTTATGTACTTCACGGAATAAAATTTTTAACCTCATTTTTTAAAAGAAGTTTCTATCCAAAACTATCTGTTGAATAGTCCTAGAATAGCATTTAAAGATTTCACTTTTAATAATAAGCCATTTGTGTACTACCTAAAATGTTGAATTATTGGGATTATCTACAATTTTAACTTTAATGTAAAAAATATCCTTGATTCCAGAAATATCTCTCTTGCATTTATGATATATTTTAATTCAAATTAGTATTTATTGTATAGAGTCTGATTTATTTCACTATAGAAAATAAGATAATCCAAATAAGAAGGCTGATATACATGAAGAATTATGTATCTGAGTCATTTATTTGAAATAAATAAAAGTTTGGTAATGATGTAAATGTTTCTTCATCGCTCCTTATATCTTTCTTCTTCTCCATGGCAATTAGCCAAAAACATAAAATTTGGAAAATTAAAATAAATAGCATGCCATTAGTAACATCAAAGAGACACGCTTATGAAATGAAGCAGCTTCTCAGAAGTCACTGATGAAATGAATGCAAAGGAGGGCATCATTGTTGGTGGTCAGGTGGGTAGAGAGCACCTATGAGCAGACTGAAGGTCTGTCTTTTGGACTGGTGATAGAACTTCTAGAAAAACTGATAGCCCCTATAGTGAATTTAAATGCTATGATTCACTTCCTACTATACCAAAGGAATGTTCTAAAGTCAAATGATGTAAAACTTTCACCATTTGCACAGCAGAAAGTACGACTTGGTTGAAAAAAATGGTAATTCTGCACAACAGGTAGAGTGAAAGCATCATATTGTATAGTGCAGAAATAACTGAACCCTTGCCCTATTTCAGTTTTGTCCAGAATAGATACATATTTTACTCTGTGCATCACCTGCCCTACCCAAATAACAGCTGAGAAATTATAAGAAGTTTCAAATAATAGAATGTAAAAAGTTCTGCCATCTTCAAGGTTGCATTTTACTAGAAGAAAGTGTGTCCTACCACCGCTAGAGTACAAAAATGAAGTACTGAGATGCACAGCCTCATTGGAAATCACCTCTTTTACTATTGGTGTAGTAGCAATTTGATTTAGAAATGGAATTAAATACCTGTTAATAAAAATACATGAGCAAACCTGGGAACAACCAAGATGTCCTTTGAAAGATGAATAGGCAAACAAGCTATGGCATGTCTACACAGTGGAATGTTATTTGGCTATAAAAAAATGAGCTCTCAAGCTATAAAAAGACATGGAGGATCCTTACAGGTATATTGCTTAGTGAAAGGACCTATTCTTTAAAAAAAAAAAAAAAAAAAAAAAAACACCTCCATGTTGTAAAATTCTAATTATACAACTTTTTGGAAAAAAAAGCAAAACTATAGAAACAAAAAAATCAGTGGGGTCAAAGGGCTAAGGGGGACAGATGAATAGGTGGAGCTGTCGGGGGTCTTTAATGCAGCCCCCCAGTCCGCCATGGATGAAGAATAAGACTACCAAGACATGATCTGCTTGGGGAGGAGAGGTGGCTGATCTCTCAAAGGAGAAGGGCCATAAAACTTTAGGCGCCAGATTCATCTCAGGTCTGGACCCTTATCTTTTAAGCTGAAGGTACAAATTAAGTAGGTTTCACAGGAATGTACGTATTTTTCTTAGGCCTGATTCCCCAGGGAATCCGCCCCTCCCAGCACAGGACTGCACTGCCCTCTGTTATTGCTTCAGGCTTAAGTCAGGCAAGGGAAGTAAGGCAGCCAAGAGATTAGGAGACTTCTTGCAGACAGAATGAGGACTCAGGCTATTTCAAAGCGGAGGGGCGAGGGTCCATCACCCCCTTTTTCCACAGTCCCCCAAGTCCTTCCCTGCAAGTTTATTCCTGGTGACCAGAGCCTGTCTTAGGTTGATCTTCCCTTGAGGATTCCTACCCGTCATTGGCTAACTGGCCAAGCTCAGGGCCAAGCAGGGTGAAGTGGTCAGGGGTGGCACACCTGCCAGGGAGATAAGCTTTGTCTCCTTTGTGGCTTATGGTCCCAACTCTGACTCAGCCTTAAGCATGGGGGTTACAGCCTCTGAAACCAGGCAGGGCGGTTCCCAACATCTCCCCCTTTTTTGTTTGTGAAATCAGTTGTAGTTGTTAAGCCTGTGAAACCTACCATTGGCTGTTTCCGAACGCAATCTGGAGAAAACAACCTCCAAATACATTGTAAAGCACAAATAAGGATTAAGACAGGGAGGCGTCCAAGGGTTGCCATGACCCAAACTCGTAAATTCAGTCCATTGAGCCAGTTTTTAGGGTTCAGCCATTGTAGATTATTGTGGAGGGTCTGGAACACTTTTTGTTCAGTAAGACCTTTGCTCGAGCATTAAGAGCCTTGATGTCCCCCCATATGGTGGGGACACACCTAAAAGGAACATTATGGGGCGCTAAGGGGTTGTTGCCCTCTGCAGGAGGCTTCTGAGCCTCAGCCCCTGTCATTTGGGCAGGCCCCATCCTCCTCCTCCGTTGAGGGACCCAGACCCATGAGTGACACCATGTGTGTCTGTGTCCCTTCCAGTTGTTCAGGGTCAGCTGGGCCATCTGGTCTGTCAGTTGATCGGTTCTCACCTCCAGGTAGCGGAGCTTGTCATCTATTTTGCTCATGATAAGGCTTTATTCTTTTGGCTGGGAGCCAGACAGGACCTGTAGGAATGGAAACGCAGGCATACCCTCTTCCCCACTTTAAGAGATCTACAGGGCCCTGCCAAGAACAGTCTCCCAGCAGATCTCTACATAAAACCTGAGAGTAAGGCAGTTTTGACTCTTTTGTCTGAAAATGTTTTTCTATTGGAGTATAGAGTGATTCATCACAATTTAGAAAATTATAGGTAAACATGGCTAACATAGTCAAACTTTTGGGGGAGGGCTCATGATTTCCACCCCCCCCCTTTTTTTTAAGAAGATTTTTAAAAGTGTGATGAGCCCGTTCTACGATTGCCTGACCAGTTGGATTGTAAGGTATTCCTATTTTATGTTGGATATTCCAACGCTGAAGAAAGACCTGAGTGGAATGGGCAAGGTATCCAGGGCCATTATCAGTTTTTATTTGCTGAGGCTGTCCTAAATGACTCAAGGCCTCAAGACAATGGGCTTGTATATTTTTAGCAGATTCTCCTGTTAAAGCAGATGCATGTAAGGCACCAGAATAAGTATCAGTAGAAATATGAACATATTTGAATATCCCAAAGGGAACATAATGAATGACATCCGTTTGCCAAATTATCTGAGAGCTTAGTCTTTGAGGATTGACTCTTGTAGATGGGGGTGCCTTGCTAAGGGATTGGCAATCAGGACATTCTTTAATAATTTGCTTAGCTTGGGAGCGAGGAATGTCAAATTGCTTTCGGAGCACCTGGCTGTTTTGATGAAAAAACTGATGAGAAGCTGCTGCTTGCTGGAAGGCAGTGAGGACACTTAACTAAAGCATCTGCCCTATTGTTACCATCCACCAGGGCGCAGGCAAGCCTGAATGGGATCGCAGATGAGTAATGAAGAGGGGTGTTCTCGCTTGTCAAGGAGGGACTGTAGGGTCAAAAATAAGTTAAGTAGATTGGGGTCAATAAAGTCTTAATTAATACCTGATCTAGATGCAGAATAGTATAAACAGTATACCTGAGTCACAGACTATATTCAAAGGTTCCTGGGGCCATTGCCGCAAGGCCGTGACTGCAGCGAAGAGCCCGGCCCTTTGGGTGGAGGAATGACCTGAGGATACAAAATTTTTCCAGTTTTTGGCCTCTTGCCAGGCAATAGCAGCTCGTCCAGTTTTTCCGGACCCGTCAGGAAACACAGTTCTCGCCCCAGTTATTGGCGTTGGGCTGACCTTTTCTGCTAGCCTTATTTGAAGGAATGGAATGTTTTGAAGCAATTTATCTAAGGGCAGGTTAATTTCTAGTCCCCCAACAAAGTCAGCTATGGCACACTGAAACTCTAAAGATTGAGTTGCCAATCGTTGTAAATAAACTTGAGTTAAGGGAATGATAAAGAAACAGTCCTTTAACTTTTTCCTATTACTTTTCCTGTTTAGTCCCAGGGGCCTGATTCTTGCCCTCTTGGCTTTAAGGCCTTAAACCTTGGCTTCCTGGTTCACAATGGAAAGGGAGTAGTATGAAGGAGGCTCCAAAGTGGCGGCTGAAAAATAGCCTCAGTTTTAAAAGTGCCTCTTTTTTTTTTTTTTTTTTGAAAGACAGACTCCCTGCTGTTTCTGCAAGCTGCAATGAGTCAATGAGTTAAGCAGCAAGTTAATTGTCCTATTGTTCTCAGGACCTGGTAGTTCCTAGGTTCAGAGTTTGCAAGGAAAATGGGAAAGATGGGGGTGGGGGTGCTTTGCTTAAATACATTTTAGACAAAAGTGGTTGCATTCCAAGGGCCTTTTGTGACTCATTGACTAACCATTCCCTCCGGGAGAATAGCCAGTTCTTCCCCTAGGAAATGATCAGTGTTTACAGGTACTGAGTTAAAAAATGGTGCTTAGTCTTCCGCAGAGAAGGTCTAGATCTCCCCGGGAGATAGTACACCTATATTTCATTTTTACAATAAAAGGTCACGGCTCCCGCATAAACAAGGAGGATTCTTAATATTTCTTTAACACGTCACACCCCCATCCCACTTATAACATGCTTTAGATTGACAAATTGATGAACACATTCATAACCTTCAGAAACAGTTTTTTTCTCCACTGGCAAATACACTTATTTATTTATTTATTTATTTATTTATTTATTTATTTATTTATTTTAAACAATCAATTTAAATTCTTTCTGAGTAGAATCCTTATGATGTAGCAACATTAGAGATCTCATTCTGTTTACCAGAGGAAAATATTTTGAGATTGAGCCATTCAGAAACAAAAACAAAATCCAAGCAAACCAGTATTTTCAAATTAAATCCTCTAAAGGAGGGAGTGAGACACTAGCCTTAGAATCTTATCTCACACCACCTGGTGTTATTTCAACTTCTGCCCAACTTTTTCCTAAATAACTAAGTCTAAAGATCCCTAACTAGGGAGACCTTCAGAAGCCTTAAAAAGCTGCTGAATTAGCTTAAAACATTGCTTTTGTGCTTTAGAGAGCCCATTCCTCATGGTTGAGGATTCGCAGAAACCTTTAAAGAAATTTTTTAACAAATAAAAGAACCTTTTCTGAAATTCCTCCCACCACAAACACGGTGATTATAAAACCAGTTTGTTTTGCTTTTTATTCTGCCTGCTCTTTTAAATCTTACTTCTCGCTAGTGAGGAGACTGTAGTGGGTTGAAATGTGCTGTTGGTGGAACACAGTCAGGGCGGGTTACCCGATATTTTGGGTACCCAAACCCCGCTTATGGGTCTCGGTTTCTTTTCCCAGCCGTCTAAATCAGCTGGGAGGGCTCGGAAGCGCTGGGTGACCAACCCTTATATTGCGCTCCCCTGGAGGAGCCAAAAGTTAAATTACGTGAGACAGAATTCCCTATGAGGCCCCTCCACGTCTCAGGGATTCGACCCCAGACACCTCCGTGAGGCCCCCACTCACATAGGGGCACCCAAGATCTCAAGCCGGAGGGAGGAAGTGCCTCTTTTCTTCGGCGCTCAGCAAGAACCTGAGACGCTCATAAATACCTCGCTACGAAAGCTAATAAAAGGGAAAGTCTTTGTTTGTCCTCCCCAAGCCTAAACCTCAGCAAATGCTTGGGAGAGAGAAAGCAAGATTCCTATTCATGGAAGAGGGTGCAGGGGAGAGAAATGAGAAGCAAACTGCTCAAGGGGCGGCCTGGCAGAAACCTTTCCTCTTATCTGTAACACGCCTGGGGGCCTTACCGTGCGGTGCCTCTGTCCCAGGGGGGGATGAAAGCGCTAATTTCCGTCCTCTTAGGCGTGCTGTCCCTGGAGATGGTGGCTCAAAGCCTCTGGTCCGTGCAGGTCCCGAAAATCCTCAGGTCCCTGTTCCGGGCGCCAGATGTCAGGGGGCTTTAACGCAGCCCCCCAGTCCGCCATGGATGAAGAATAAGACTACCAAGACATGATCTGCTTGGGGAGGAGAGGTGGCCGATCTCTCAAAGGAGAATGGCCCAGAGCCTTTCTCTCCAGGGGCTTTTATTAGGTCCATTTGCACAGGAATATGGATAAAGCTCATCAATCATTGTCAGCCAGTAAGGGTTAAACAATACAAGATTTACAGAGAACTTTGAGGGCTTATTCTGAGTTACAGCCAATTAGTGAGAGGGCCATAAAACTTTAGGTGCCAGACTCATCTCAGGTCTGGACCCTTATCTTTTAAACTGAGGGTACAAATTAAGTAGGTTTCACAGGAATGCCGATCTCTCAAAGGAGAAGGGCCATAAAACTTTAGGCGCCAGATTCATCTCAGGTCTGGACCCTTATCTTGTAAACTGAGGGTACAAATTAAGTAGGTTTCACAGGAATGTACGTATTTTTCTTAGGCCTGATTCACCAGGGAATCCGCCCCTCCCAGCACAGGGCTGCACTGCCCTCTGTTATTGCTTCAGGCTTAAGTCAGGCAAGGGAAGTAAGGCAGCCAAGAGATTAGGAGACTTCTTGCAGACAGAATGAGGACTCAGGCTATTTCAAAGCGGAGGGGCGAGGGTCCATCACCCCCTTTTTCCACAGTCCCCCAAGTCCTTCCCTGCAAGTTTATTCCTGGTGACCAGAGCCTGTCTTAGGTTGATCCTCCCTTGAGGATTCTTACCCGTCATTGGCTAACTGGCCAAGCTCAGGGCCAAGCAGGGTGAAGTGGGCAGGGGTGGCACACCTGCCAGGGAGATAAGCTTTGTCTCCTTAGTGGCTTATGGTCCCAACTCTGACTCAGCCTTAAGCATGGGGGTTACAGCCTCTGAAACCAGGCAGGGCGGTTCCCAACATGGAGCATAGGAGATTTTTAGGGCATTGACATTATTCTGTACAAACTATAATAGTGGCTAATTGACATCATGCATTTGTCAAAACCATAGAACTTTATAATGCAAAAACTGAACCAATAGGCTTTAGTTAATAATAGTGTATCAGTATTGGCTCATCAATTATAAGAAATCTGTCATGCTAATGAAAGGTGTTAATAACATGGGAAGTGAGAGGAGGGGAGGAGATATGTGGGAACTCTCTGTACTATCTGCTTAATAATCAGAAACCCAAAATTAATCTAAGTATAGTCAATTAATTAACAAAAACAATTCTCTGACATTCTTAGAATAGATCTCAGCAGTTAAATGCAATAAAGAAACATCTGTTACTGATGGGAATAATAAAGCAGGAACTTTTTCTCTATGTCCAAAAGTGTGAATGGTGGGTTCACACATAGTTTATGTGTGTGTGTGTGTATTTTTTCATGACTATGTGTGTGTGTGTGTATAGTCATGAAAAAATATATGTAGAGAGAGAGAGTCATGGGAAAATATATGGCAAATGGTGCAAAATAAGAAAAATAAAAAAATGGAGATATCATCAAGGGCTAAATGTCTTTGTTGACTAAATATGAAGAAGTTTTTCTTGGAATAACCCCAGAGATCTGAAGGTAGAAATGAAAGAATAGGCACATGGGATACAAAGTCCTCTATCTTTCTTAGCTCCCAATATTTTTCTTTTGTTTTGCTGGATGTGCAGGTAGTAGGGATGGACAGAAGTTGAGGGTCTTTTTAGTGTATTACCTCTATCTGTCTCCTGGATGATACTATGCGAAACAAAGCAAATGTGTGTCTCTCTGTGTGGTACATGTGTATGTGTACATGTACATGTGTGAGTCTGTGGTTTTTGATTAATATTTTTCTTCTTTCTGAACTTTAAATTACTTGAGGTGATATCAGGTGAGATTTGGCCCAGTAATGCTCACACCATGACCTGTAGTGCCAAATAGAGCACTTAGATCATACATTCTATAAGTCAATAAATGCCAATAAATTATTCACTCAAATGTATGAATGAACACATTCTTTTACATATGTTGTATTTCTATAATTGTCATAGCCCTTACCTGATCATTTTCATTTGAGACAATGATAGGCAGATGACCCATTCTGATACGTTTATCTATTGTTCCAAGTTTATGTTTTAAATGTTTTAATGTATTTTTTAAAAGCTATCATTTGCTTATTTTCGTAATATCTTTTAAAGATAATTTTCACATAGTAATCCAATTGTATTTTTTCATTCTATTACTTTATCTTTTCTTCACTATTCAGAGTTTTCATTTTACTTTAGAGGACACAATTATTACATTATAAGTTTATTTATCTTTCCTATAGAAAATGTTTTCATAAGTATGTTTTCGACCATTACTGTGTTTCTTTCCTTTATGTTATAAAGTCTTTTCTCATAACCTTACCAGTTTTTAAAAATTATTATTTATTATTGAATAATGATAATTCTATCCTGGCTCTGTCTCCAAATACAGTCACATTGGGGTGTAGGGCTTCAACCAATCAATTGCAGGGTGACAAAATTCAGCCCAACAAGTAACTGCCCATATCTTGCATTTACTGGTACAGTGGTCTAACAGTTCTACCTAGTCTTCGTCCATGTGCTTCAGGACTTGAAAAAGAGAAGAGCTTCATAGAATACATCCTAAATCACCAGAAACCATTAGCCTGGTACAGTTGCCCGTAACGCTGAAACAAGGTGCACAGTTTTCTTTAAACTGCACTAACAAAAAAGCCATGTAGAATGCTGAACTTTGCATGACCATCATCATCATCACCAACCATCATCCTCCTGAAACAGATGACGTTTGTTTCAGCCAATATCTCCTCTATCGGTTTCAAGTCTTTGCTTTGTTTTCAGAAAAACAGGTTCCAAGTTAACTTTATTAACTTTTGTTAATCATTTAGTGTATGTACCAAAGCACTCTGAAATTTGTTAAAATTCATGGAATTTGGACTTACCAATGCTTAGATTCCAGTTCTGATTCTTTGTATCTAAAATCCCTTTTTTTATTCATTATTTACTTGGTTGAGGAAATGTTAAATAGATAAATGACTATTCTCAAACTCTTCTTGCATTATCTAAGTTACATTTATTTTATTTTCACTTATCTTTTTCAGATTAAATTTTAATCTTCTTGCAAGAAGTCTATATGTTTAATATTCCCCAACATTAGTAAAATTCTATAGAATGACAATGAAGGAATTAGTAAAATTTTTAATAAAAAATTAGAGTCCTTGATTGTTTTAAACTTCATATTTCAACTCTTCCAATTACAAATATAGTTCATTTGATACTGGAATCTAAGCTGTCCTATATAATAAAATTTCAAAGAAATGTTTTATTGGTTGCTTTAATAGAAAAAAGAGACAATCTTAGTCCCTGGTGTTTATAAAGCAATTTCAAATTTTCTTCTCTTGACTCTGTGGTGTAGCTTGAACAAAGATTATTATTTCCTATTTTACAAAATATGCAACTGAGGCTCTTGGGGAGGTAAAGAAACTTTCCAATATTATTTGGGATACTAGGGGTGAAGCTCAGACTCTCACATGGTTTTTTCTGACTCTCTGTCTCCTACATTTGTCACCAGAATTTGAAATTGCAACATTTTGCACATAAGAGAAACAAAGATCTCTTTAAATTTACAGAGAAGGGAGAAAGGAAGACTTCCGGTTGATTATACTGAAAATAAAAGACCTTTAGGGAGTAATACTGACTTTAGAAGTCAGTGTGTGAATGTGTTGTAGGGAAGAAAAGGTACTTAGATGGCACAACTTAACAATATAGGACCATATAGGAAAGAGCTATACAAAAATAAGATTTGGTGGGGGGAGGCATCTGAATGTCTGAGGCCTGCGTCCTCTTGTGCCAGGGATGCATTTATTTAACTGAAACTATTAAGTTCCTACTATGCCAGCTATAATTATAGTTGTTGAGGCTACAACAGTGAACAGAAAAATAAAAATCCCTGTTGTAAACAAACTTCCATTCTAGTGATCATAGCATAATAATAATTTTTAGATAATGATAGAAATTAAAGAAAGTGTGGGGTTGAGGAAAGAACAGATGGACACACTCATGGAAGTTCTTGTTTGGTTTATGTATTAACTACTTAAATACAATAATTCCACTCTGCTAACTAGATTTCTTCCTCTAGTGGCTGACAAGAAATTTTTAAAAACAGTCCCAATTTTGACATGAAATATTAAAATATCCTTTAAAAATGGAAACAATCTCTTGAAAGAGATTTCCAAACTCCATTTAATTTTACAAATAATTTAGCCATTTACCTAACAAAGCTAAGTTAGAATGATAAAAAATCCAGTTATTTTTAAATAGAAGGATTTGAAAAACAGAGAAAAAAGAAAAAATACATATTTAGTATTAGCTGATAGTTACAAATGGAATTTGTAACTATTAAATGGAATTCAAGAAAAATACAGATACTGGCCTTGACCAGGTGGCTCAACTGGTTGGAGTGTTGTCCTCTAAACCAAAAGGTTGTGGGTTCAATCCCCACTCAGAGCACATACCTAGTTTGTGTGTTTGAATCCTGGTACAGGTGTGTACGGGAGGCAACCAACTGATGTTCTCTCTCTCTCTCTCTCTCTCTCTCTCTCTCTCTCTCTCTCTCCCCCCCCCACCGCCTCTATAATTAATGGACAAATTCTTTGGTAAAAATTAAAATAAGAAAAAAAAAGGGTACTGTACTTTATCATAGAAAAGCACTTCTAAAGCTGCAAAGCTGAGCCAAAGCTTATGAATTCCAAAGTACATGACCATGTATCTCTGTTATGGCATTCTCACATGCTCTTTCAATCACTGTAATTGAGCCATGGTTTATATGAAACTACATACCTGTTGATGTCTGTGTTTAAGACTGTCTTGTTATCATCTGCATTAGTCTCCAATTTAGAAGGGAAAATGTCACATTAATTTGTTAGTTAAAACACTACATACTTTATTATCAATAAATTGTTCCTCCAAAGTTATGCATGGCACATAATGATATATTTAATAATGAAAAAGTAAATTCTCTCTAGGTTTTGTTATAAATCAGAATTATTTGTAGTTTGCCCAGAAATCTCCAATTAAAAAAAGAAAAAAACAAACATTTCTAAAGTCCTACATGAAATAGTTCATAAAATATTTTATGGATCTGATCCTTACTGTGTAATCTAACTCATGGGGAACAATTAAGGCATTAAATAGACTCAAGGTATTTGTTTGTCATTTTTATTGGGACAAAACCAATTAAAACAATTTTAATGAAAGACCATTATACTCACTTAATTATGAGTATTTCAAATAAATAAAAGTACAAAATATGAAGTCCTTATTAAAGCTCATAACAATAATTTTAAACCACAATCAAAGAATTTTAGAAGATTCAGCAAGGATAGCTCTAATTTCCAATTTGTCCAAAAAAGGAAGGGAGGAAGGAGGGAAGGAAGGAAGGAAGGAAGGAAGGAAGGAAGGAAGGAAGGAAGGAAGGAAGGAATAATTCCTACAGACAGTTCCAGTGAATAAACAACTCAGTAGAATGTAAATACAAATATACTTGAACAAAGCACTTAAAAGGTTTTAAGAAAAATGGAAAGACACTGTCAAACAAGGGAATTTGTCTGCTTTAAAAGTGGCAGATCATCTAAAAGTGTCTGAAAAGTGGGCAATCAATTTTACATCTTTGTATATCACCCCATGCAAGAATAGAATTTAGCATATTGGTTTTATGATATAAATGTGCTTAAAAGTCAAGGACCTTGCTAGAAATTAAAATTTATATGTATTTGATTAAACCTAATAGAACCAATATTTGTGAGTGATGTAAAAACAGAGCAAATAAATTTGAAATATAAAGTCTGAAATTCAGAATAACATTACTTTGATAGCCTAGAGCATAATTGAAGAAAAGATTACCAGTAAAGATGTAGTTAACATCAAAAAACTTATCTTTTTATTTCTAAGCAATACTGTGAAAACATTGAAATAGAAATCAAGTAAGTTCATAGTCAACTATGAACCTAAAAATGTCAACTAAATATTTTTTTCTGTATTGAGTAAGTTGCTTATTTTTGGTTCAGTGAAAACAAATCACTTTCATGGGCAGAAACACAGCTCAGATAAACACTGAATGTAATTTGGATAAAATAGATTTTAGGAATTTAGAGGTTTCACATTCCTTCTGCTTTATAAGTGGAAGAATCAGCGTACAACATATCTGGTTGTAGTCTAAAGAGAATTGGTTATAGTCACACTAGAAATAAATGCATCTTGTTTCATGTGAATGTTTGCAATGACTAAATTTTATAGGTATAAATATATTGTTAGAATTTGGGTCGGGAAATTATAGTAATGAAATTTAAATTTTTAAGATATGGGTTTCAATATAATCTCATTTAGGGCAGAATATTCTAAGAATTTTACCATTTGCATTTTATATATAATTTAAACTCTACTCTGCATGTATACAGAGGGAAGAGTAAAAAAATCCCAATAAACACATTCAGAAACAGATTGGAAACAAAAACATGCTCTAAAGCATTACAGTTATGCAGTGTGTGAAGCTTGGGAAAGCAATCAGTGACAGAAAATTAAATAACAAGTCCTGGCAATATATATTTACAGAATTGACTGTGGGTCTTAAAAAAATAAGTTCAAGCACAAATTAGTATCTATAAAACAGTCACAGGGAAATACAGCATAGGAAATATAGTCAATAATATTGTGATAACTGTGTATGGTGCCAGTTGGGGTACGGAAATATCGAGGGGAGCACTATGTAAAGTTTTTGATTGTCTAACCACAAGGCTGTACACCCAAAACCAACACATGCCTGATAAAAGTGGCAGAAAATAGTGACTAATAGAAAGTAGTTAAGAAAAACTTTTAAACAGATTGACATTCAATGATGTAGAACAGACAGAATTGTACCCTATGCATTAATACAATATATAGGATAAGTCAACATTTGGAAAATGTGGAAGTATCAAAATTGTATTCAAAGATATGTATGTAGATGTCTATCTATCTAATCTACCCACCTATCAATTTATCTATCTTTCATCTGTCTAGGTCGCAATATCTATCTCCCTCTCATCCTGGCTTAGATATTCATTATAGTAGAAAAGTAAATGGTTATCCACTCAGAGGTTCATTTATACTCACAATATAGGGGATAGTTTTATTTAAGTTATTTTGTACTCTGAAAACTATATGTGTATTTCCCTTTTATAAATATTAGGTCATATTTTCATAGTTGATATTTCAATGTTGAGTATCTTATCAAATTTCATATCTCCCTCTTGTTAATTGTTTGCAATTAAGAGTGTCAAACAGTAAGTTTTTAGATGTATTTATGTATAAAATGAAAAGTTTTGCAAAATAATAGGCTTAGTTACTTTGAGCTATCCCTCATTTGAAGTGTTTGAAAGTGAATGGATAAATAAGATACATTCCATTGCCCCAACTTTTTTGAACAAAAAAATCATATTAAAGAGAACTGTAGGGCATTACAAAGCAGGTATTCCCTTATAAAAATGTGTGGAAGGAATAGTTTTCTGTTTCCTTGTGGTAATAGTTGTGTGGGTTGGGTAGGGAAAGGATATTATTGTTTGGCTATGGTGCGCATGTGCAGGCATGATTAGCACCAGTTTGAAGCTTCACCACCATCTTCTCTTAATTTATCACTCAGCTTCTTAAGTCAGTATCAAAAGACTATTTTTGGAAGAGAATAATTCTAAATTATGGTGTCCACAGTAATTTTTCCAGTCCTTGACACACTCCAGATAATTGCTTAAAGACAACCTATAGCACACTGAAGAAAAAAATAAACAGAAAATGGGAATTCAGGGAATTAACTTTTTCAAGATTTAGAGGTAATTAAATGTCTCCAGGTTTGTGGTATTAACCTATCCTAAAGCTTTAGTAGTTGAAACTACTTAAGATATCTTTTCTATTTTGCTTATTTTGTTAGTCATCATGTTTACATAAGTTATTGATTTTTACTATAAATTTTTTAAATACAGTGGTAATTTAAACAAATCTTAATAAATTAATAATAAATATTTTAAGTTTAACTTTTTACTCAGAACAGTGACATCAGGTGGTAGAGAAATCAACAAAGCAGATATTTTCAGTGTATTGCAGTAACTCCACTAAATTTAACAGAGATTCAGCAGACATACTGGCTTCCTCTGAGTCTTGCTCTAACTTACTCTGTGACATTGACCTTGACTAGCTTACTTGGGTTTTCTTGTTTCATAGTTTTCTCAATAAATTAAAAAGAAAAGGATAAATGGAAAAAGGATTACCAAGTCTTATCACTCTAAAACATTATGGAAGGCATTAAGAAATACAGTTAAAACTCATCATGCCTTCTAAAAAAACCTCCTTGTACAGATTTAGTATATCATTTTTTATCTGTGGCATTTTTCTCTTGTTGTTTTGAGATTCTTTCTATAATAGATCTCCATGGTTGGCAATTTGTGTGGTACATGGGTGAGTTCTGGAACCACTCTACTTCTTATTTGTAAGTCAATATAAGTAAATGTGACCTTCAGGCCTTCAAGATGAAAAGGGACAGCTTTAAAGTTAATTAACTGTGTCACTTAACCTCTCTCCCCTTCAGGTAGAAAAGATATCATGTCTTCTATTTTAGCAAATTTAAATGTGTCACAAATAAATGGCATTTTGCATAACATAATAAATGCATTTCCAGGCAAAATTTAATGTTGGTAAATTCTGTTGAATATTGTATTTTTCAAAAACAAAGAACCCTCTGATGAAGAATAGGTTGAAGATTTAAAATTAATATGCTTATACACACACTTGAAAAAGGATGTATCATTTCTAAGATGGTCTTTGAAATAAAACTCTTATCAAATCAAAAAATAATATAGCATACCATTTATTCTCAACTATTTAAAAATCCCTCAAAATAGAAAAGTAGTTTTACCTTTTACAAACATATATAAAGTAGAAAGTGATGCTGAATGAGGATAAGTTTATTTTTATTGACACCATCAGCTTATTCTTTTGTTTTTTTTTAAATATTTGCCATTCATATTGCTACAGAATATGCTATTCATTAGATATATATGCAACATTAACAATTTTGGTAAATACGGGGTGGGGTAAAAGTAGGTTTGCAGTTGTTCATATGAAAACAGTACAAAAAATACTAAATGATAATATAAATATAAGACTAAACTCTGTTTTGCAAACAAACAACTGTAAACCTACTTTTGCCCCACCCTGTACATTGGAAGGATTAGTTAGGCTCCTTGGAAGATGTGTGACAAAAAGTTGGCAACGGTAGAAATAAAAATAAAAAACTAAAATGATCATTGCTTAAATAATTACATGTAAATACTTGTCATATAGAAACTCTAACTTGAATAAGATAACAGAAAAATAAGTGAAATAAGGCAGGTAGTGAAAGACAAATACCATATGATCTCACCTTTAAGTGGAACATAATCAACAAAACAAACAAGCAAGCAAAATATAACTGGAGGCATTGAAATTAAGAACAAACTGAGAGTAACCAGAGGGGAGATGGGAGGGGATAATCAGGGGAAAGGGTGAAGGGTTTTCAGGAACAACTATAAAGGACACGTGGACAAAACCAAGGGGGGTGGAATCAGGGGAAGGAGGTGGGGATAGCTGGGTTGGGGGGAGAGGTAGGGGGAAAAGGCAGAAAACTATACTTGAACAACAATAAAATTAAAAAGAAATGGAAAAACATAAGTAAAGATTGACTTTCAGAAAAAAGAAAAATAATGTGTATTTTAAATACTTTAAAAGTACACATTAGAGAAAATTATTTTTAAAATATAGTAATTAAAATAATTATATATTGAGTATGATTGTTCTCAGGTCTTTCAAATACATTGTCTTCCTCTAAGATTAACATAAATCAGTTGGTTAGTTTTCACTCTTTCTTTGAGTAAGCTGAGGCTCAAAAATGTTACTTTCCCAAGACGACACAGCAAATTAAAAATTTCACCAGAGTTTAAAATAAAATTTACTTGCTATAGATTATATCTTTCCATTAACTCCCACTGTCTATGAACATATTTTTAATTTATATGAACTAATTTCCTTAAGTTGGAACTACATGTGGATAACTGACATTCTGTGGTTAAACTAAAAATCAAGTGCTGCCCTGTCTAAATTTTATAACTTCCTAACTGTGTTATTAAATATGTGTTCTAATTCCTGCTGTCTTCACACATGCTATAATCTGGTAGGTGCATATGGCCCACGTTTATGAGAAGGTAGAAGTCATTGTACATATGAGTCACAACAGGGAGAATTACTCACTTCCACATGGTAATTATCAAGGTATTTTCTAACCAAGTACCAGAGGATCCCCAACTCCAAAATGTTTATTTCTTAGTATTCATATTTATATTACATAGTATATATATATATGCAAAGAATCGCTCAAAGAATGACTATGATTATATATATGAAAAAGAATGAGATAAATATTTTCAAATAATATCTCAGATAATTACTCTGATATAAAACAGATACAGCTGAAGTTTACTTATATATGAAAGTAAACCCATAGGTTGTCTCATTGGGGTAAAAAAGCCAAGACAGGTTTAAAAGGCTTATTCACAGATGATCTGTGGAAATGTTTTGTTTGGTTTCACTTTGTTTTACTTTCCTCTGAGTAAAATGATTGGTTGGAAGTTATCAAAAAGGGCAGTTTGCCCTTGGATGGACTGGGTTAGGGAAGGCTATTTCAGGGTATTTCCTTAAAACACTTTAATTTCATCTATGAAGTAAGCATTACATGCTTAGTTAATCTGTGTCTACACTAAGACCCTTGGTTGTGATTTGCCAATATAGGCATTTTTAAGTAGCAGCTGAATCTTTCTTGCAACTTCCTCTCCTATGTTCTATAGTAACCCGATAGATACTTTTTAAAAAGACAAAATTCCCTGAATTAGGAAGCTCAGATTAACTGCTCAATTTAAGATATATTTAAAATAGTTATATGAAGAATATATAAGCTGCATTGCTAATGGACATTTTATTGACCATAACTGGTTTTGCCTTGTACCCAACACTAATGTATCCACAGGCAGGCCCTATAGAAAGAATAGTTATCTGTTTAATATTTTTTCTATATATTATATCTCTTTTTTAAATGAAATTTTTATCTGACTTTACTTTCAAAGAAAACTTTACTTTCTGTAAGACTTTATTTTTTAGAGTTGTTTTAAGTTCACAACAAAATAAAAGGAGGTGTAGAGATTTTCATTTTCCCTTACCACCACAAACGCATAGCCTCCCCTCTTATCAACACCCCTCACCAGAGTAGTACATTTATTACAAGTCATGAACCTACGTTGACACATCACAATTACCCAAAGTCTATAGTTTACATTGTGGTTCACTCTTGGTGGTGTAAATCTGCGTTTGAACAAATGTATAATGACATATAACCATCATTTACATCATACAGAGTATTTCCACTGCTCACAAATCTGCGCTCTATCTGCTCATCCGTGCCCACACCCAGCCCTGGCAACCACTAACGATTTGTGAGTCTCCACAGTTTCACCTTTTACAGAGTATCACAGGGTAGAAATCACACAATAGGAGTGTTTTCAGATTGATATATTTTACTTTGTAATATGCATTTAAGGTTCTTCATGTGTCTTCATGATAATTCATTTTTTAATATTTTTAAACCTTCATTTTATTTTTTCCATTACCATTTAGTCCTCTTATACCCCCTTCCCCAAACAATCACCACACTGTTGTCCATGAGTCCTATTTTCTTTTTGCTTAATCCCTCCACCCCCCTATTTTCAGTGCTCAATAATATGCTATTGTCTGGATGTCCCTTAGTTTGTTTATCTATTCACCTACTAAAGGACATCTTGTTTTTATCCAAGTATTGGTAATTTGAATAAACCTACTATAAACATCCACGTGCGGGTTTTAATGTGGACATAAGTTTTCAAATACTTTGGGAAAATACAAGGGAACACACTTGCTGGAGCATATGGTTTAAGAGTCTGTTTAGTTTTGTAAGGAATGGCCAAGCTGGCTTCCAAAGTAGCTGCATTGTTTGCATTGCCACCAGAAATGAATCTGGACATTCTGATAGGTATGTAGTTATATCTCCTTCATGTTTCAAATTGTGTTTTTATGATGACATAACATGGGAAACATCTTTTCATAGGCTTCTTTGTCATCCATATATCTTCTTTGGTGAGGTGTCTTCCTAAGGTATTTGACTCATTTTTTTAAATTGGCTTTTTTTTTAATTGCTCAGTTTTAAGAATTCTTTGTATATTTTGGGTACAGTTTTTGTTGGAAGCGTCTTTTGCAAATATTTCTCCTAGTCTGTGGCATATCTTCTCATTCTTTTAATGGTGTATTTCACAGAGCAGAAATATTAATTTTAGTGAAATCTAGCTTAGCAATTATTTCTTTCACGATAATACCTTTGGCGTTATATATAAATAGGTGTCACCACACTCAAGGACATCTAGGTTTTCTCCTGTTATCTTCTAGGAGTTTTATAGTTTTGTTTGTATTTTACATTTAGCTCTTTGATTCATTTTGAGTTAATTTGTGTGGAGGTATTAAGGTATGTGTACAGATTTATTTTCTCATGTAGATGTCCAGTAATTTTAGCATCATTTTTTTAAGCCTCACCTGAGTATATATTCATTTATTTTAGAGAGAGAGGAAGGGGGAGAGGGAGAGAGACAGAGAGCAAGTGAGTAAGAGAAAGAGAGAGAGAAACATCGCTGTGAGAGAGAAGCCCTGGGGATGGAAAACACAGCCAACCTGGGATTGAACTTACAATCTTTTGGTACAGGGGATGACATTACAATCATCTGAGCCACCCAGCCACGGTTCAGCAGCATTTGTTGAGGAAACTATCTATGCTTCATTACATTGCCTTTTCTTTTTTGTCAAAGACCAATGGACTATATGAATGGGAGTCTATTCCTGGACTCTATTCTATTCCATTTGAGCATTTGTCTATTCTTTTGTTACTACCTTTATTGCTCTAGCTTTATAGTAAGTGTTGCAGTTGAGTAGAGTCAGTCTTCCAAATTTATTTTCCTTCAGTATTATTTTGGCTATTCTAGGCCTTTGCCTCTCCATAGAATGTTTAGAAACAATCTGCAGATATGCACAGAACTCTTGTTTTTTCATACCCAAAACTTAGAAAATGTATATAGTCTCTCAATACAACACATATCAGCAGGTTTTTCTATATGTTTATAGGAACACTGTGCTAGCAGAGTTTTGTGTTATATTCCAGATACAATTGGCAGAACATCAAAATAATATAGAATAATAATAATACATAACAACAAAGGGGATAATATTAGTGTACCTAAAAGAGGCCAGATACAATGTTACCACAAGAAAATCAATGTTTGTTAATGGCCATACTAACAGGTGATCAGGAAATGATTAAGTATGTTAGTTCCTAACACAATGAGGTCTTCCTACCATTAGAGATCATTATCTTAAGTTACTTGATCTGTTTTATGTTACTCAATTAGGTGGGTATCTTTGCAGCAGAATCGTAATCCAAAATTAAAAATTTATAATATTTTTTTATTAATTGAAGAAAAAAAAGCACTCTGGAGAAACTGATGCAAAACATATTTCTCTCCGTGGTACCTGCAGAAGAGTTGATGTTCCCAGAGACATTTGGCAAACCCTATTTCAGGAGGCCAGAGGGGCCTTTTTGCCATTTGTCATGTGGCAATGTTTTATTTAGCTCTGAACATATGGAACTTCCAAACTCTGAGGAAAGGACAGTCTAGGCTATTCAATTCTTACGAGATGATATATAACTCATATAATAAGGTATAGAGCAGGGAGTTTTAAAATATTTAAACATGTCAAGAAAATTTTTACAAGCTTACTTTTGTAATAATTCAATTAGAGAATACAGGAATGCTATCACTTTGTATGCAAATAATGAAGATAACATTGTTATTGAATGCCTTCTATTTTTAGATATAAATAAAAGAAGCAAATCATCCCAAACATAAAGAAATACTGAACAGTTGCTGTTCACAAAACTTGACAAGACATAAATATGTTTTATGTACCCCTTCTTTAAAGGGATATGGAATGAGGAAGAGGGTCTGTAGTATCTCCTATACCCATAAAAGAACATGAATATAAAATAAGAGGGCGTTGGGAAAAATAAACCCAAAAAACTCTTCTGTTGTCTGTCACATAAGACTTCTGATAATGTTTATTCCATGTCCTATAAAGAAAGTTTACCAATTGTTTTGTAAATTAGAAAACAAAAAATAACTCTCTCTTGGTATTTGGCAACAAATTCCCTAAAAAGTTGAGTGATTACACTAGTTGTTTCCCTTAAATATTTCTTAAAAAATCCGGAAGACTCAGGAATTGAAGACAAAAATTAATATATCAATTAATTTATTCTAAAAAGTTCTATTAAATATCTTCTATATAAATGGTGCAATGTTCATGAAATTCTGTACAAATCAAAGCACTGGTTTTCATAGAGCTTATATTCTGGTGGAGTACATTCTGCAATAGAAGACAGCCTATTTTTTCTTACTGATACTTGATCTTTATTATATACTTGCTATATCTTCTGCTCTTTTTTTTTTTCTCCTTAAGAAAGAGTGCAATAATCCTCATGAAACAAGAAGACAGGAAGATAGCCAGGCTAGCAAGGAATCAAAAAGGCTGTAATGTGAATTATTTTGCAGAGGAAAGAAAAGAGCAAATAAATTATGATATCAGCATTACATTTGTATTCCTAATGGAAATATCTGGGAGCAAACAATGTTTTAAGGAAAGAGAAAATTGGAAAATAAATACATTGCAAAAATGGAATATATGTGTTACTGTTGTTTTAGCATATGGCTGGAACTAAAAGCCTGTTATCTTAGTTCACATAATTTTAAAATATTTAGTTCAAAAATTTCAGTTTTGAAAGAGAAATCAAATCTAATAAACTTTGTTTCCCTTGAAAGTATTTGTGATAATTTTTCCTTATGATTTTCCAGTATGTCTATATTAAGAATATTAAACATATTTTTGAGATAAGACAAAATAAATCATATTGGAACTATATCAAAACTTTCCAAAATTATAGCCCAGTGTTAAATTAAATATTAACTCATCCTGGTTCAAGAAAATCATCTATATTTCCGAACTACAATAAAACTCACTTGTGTATCAAATATATACAACAGTAAACTACAGCATTATTCTGGAAATTTTGCTTCAAGAATCTTTGCATCATGATGCCAAATATTAACCACTGGATCCTCCTACATCTGCATTTATTTGATCATTATTTTTGGTGGTGGGGGAGTTCAATAACGTTTTATTGTTATGATGTACCTTAGTTTGTTTATTCATCCACCTACCGCAGATCACCTTGGTTGCTTTTTATTTATTTGCTTAATGCTACAATGCAAGGTAGTTCAAAGTTTAACACATGAGTAGAAACCAATCATATTGTAAAATCAACAAACTCTTGGGCAATGTTATCTCATTAATTAATACTAGACAGTAAATTAGAAGCTAAAATATTATTTTCCTTACAGCTCTAAATTGTGAATTTGTTGCACATAACAAAATCTACACTCCTTCCAAAGCCTGAATCTATATCTGTCCCATTAAGTGGACTGATCTAGTTTCTGATTAGAAAAGTTTTCAACAGATTTAAAATGACATGGTAGGTTTCATTAAAAGTGTTGGCCACCTCTAAATTCTGTTTTCAACAATTTAAGTCAATAATATATCAGATTTATTAATGTGCTTTAGAGTGGGAAAAAAGTCAGATAAAAGAAAACATGAGTTATTTTATCTCTAATTTGCACTTTTTCCTCCAAATAAATTCTTGTGACATATCATGTGTGGAAGAGTTATGTTATAATGTCAGATTTTTACATGTAAATAGAGTATTTAAATTATACATGTGCAACTAGCCAGGGAAAATGTTCTTCCAAATTTGAAAATTTTGTTCAAGTATATTGCTTTCTATATACAATGAGCTACAAAGTGAAGACTTGAAACTGAATACCTGAAATCTTTTATTTCTGTGAGAAACTGTTGTCATTGAAATAGAGAAAGATGAAGTAGCTAATTAACCTTTAAAAGGCTTTTCAATCCACGCCTAGTGAAAAATGTTTACAGTATTCTGATTTATAATGTTTTCTTATTCTTTGAAAAATGATGTAAGTTTTACTGTGATATTGAGTTTGGGTTCACCTGACTTTGGTACTGAGCTGTGTTTTTCTCTGAGACATTTCATCATACATGGGTTGATAGGTTTTTATCAGCACTGGACTCACATCACTTCCTTTCTTCTACTAGAGACTATCTCACCTAGACACAATAAAAACACTTCTGTCATGCTTAGTCATCTTTTTTCCACTTTCTATGCTTAAAGAAATAAACATGCTTTGATTTGCTTTATTTTGCTTTGAAAATCTCCTTGTAATTTTTGAAATGCAAAAGCTGCTTTAACTAAATAATGGGGTCTAAGGTTGGGTGGGTTTCTTGAAGTGCAGTTTTCTTTGTTTCTCTGTTATCTGATGCCATGACACAGGATTATTTTTAAGTTAAAAATTAATGGCAGTCGGAATCTTGGAGGTATTCTTTTTCACATGCAATCCTTTAAAAAAAGACATAAAGCTTTGATTGAAAATGACTTGCACAAGACCATCCAAATATTAATGGGCAGACTGGAGCTTGACCTTAGTTAGCATGCCAATTGTAATGCTTTTACACCTTCTTTTAATCACAGTACTAAATATTAATAAAGTGACAAAGATGGACATCTTTCCTAAAATATTTCCTTTGATTGAATAGTTGTCCTCAGCATGAAAATATGCATGGGTGACAAAAATATGCTGAGACATTTTCATTCCTAAGTATATAAAATGCCCCCCCCTTAACACAACAGTAAATTGCATTTTTAAATTCTTTCCCTGTTTTAAAACTTCCTTTGTTATGATTATTGCTATCTCGTCATTCTGTAACATTGACTATTTCACATGACTGACTTTCTTGTTGCAGTTGTATTAACTGCATTTTATTTTTAACTTTTTTAATCTAAGGAAGAAAAATATTATTGTTCTTTTCTCAATCAGTTAATCAGAACACTTACAAATACAGAGGTTTTTGAAAAGACTATTTCTACAGATTTCTTTTAGCTCTAATGTCAAATACAGTGTATAGAGATTTTCCTTTGTAGTAAAATACATTTTCTTTGTGTATTTTTAAAAGCCACTTTAGCTCACCTTTAAGAAAAAAAGCATCTTTATGTTTCAATATAATTTTCTTGTCTTCATTTATTCATCATTAGTCCAAATGCTGGAAGAAAATCCTTTGTGATTTATTCATTTTGAAATCATCTTTTATTAATTAAGGTGGAAGTACATTTACAACAATCACTGCTAAATGATGTGAAAAATATTTAGCTCACTCTTCTTGATTGTAATATATTTGTTGAAGACTTTTCATGGTTTTCAATTGGCATTTAGAAATTTCACTTTGTTTAAGTGATGAATAGTTAGCTTGATATAGCAATACAAAAGTTAACCTTGTGTTTTCCCCTCCCCATTTTTAATATAGCTATTCCAAGGGCTGCGTCCTAACTCTTTGAGTATGACAAAAGAGAGAACACACATTTCAATGATATCAGAGAGAACATTAAAGAAAGCTTGAGTTCCAACTTAGATAATTAGCAACCAAAAAATAGCATTTCTAAATATCCAGTGTATAGCTGTATTATTTAATTGATGTGAGTTTATAGCTCATCTCTTTTATTTTTATTTGGCCACATCCAGATTTATACCTGCTGGCATTCAAAGGTAGCTGATAACCTACTTGATTTAAGCCCTTTAGCCTCTTAACATATGTCTGTCTCTTCAGAGGAAAAATAAATGACATATTGGACTAGGAACAGAAACATGCAGATATGCAACAAAACATGACAAATCATCTGCTTGGTTGTTTGAATTTTACTTAATGACAATTAAGTTAGGTTAGCTAGAGCTTTTAAAAGAGGTCATTCACTTATATAACAAGATCATTATCTTCTACATACATCTATTTAGAGTAACTGGCAGATTACTATTGATCTTGAAAAAATTGCTGCTCACATCTGTATTGTTTTAGGCTTCTTCTTGCTACCTGTAATACTTAATTTTTTTCTTTTCATTCAAAAGTTACAAATACTGTGAAAATAATTAATACAGTTCCTATTAGAGTCAATAGGAATTATGTGGAGCTATAATCCTGTGTGACTTTTCAAAATGCTAAATTATAGTCAGTAAGAAAAAGATCACAAGTCTCTTTTTAAAAAATGATTTTATCCTAATTTGCCTAAAGCAGCTGGGTATTTCAATGGAGGCAATATTTGAAATCTGAAATGTGAAACCAAAAAAGATCCAAATCAGAAGATGCCTAGCATTCTTTATAATGAAAATGAAACTTTAAAAGGTTAAATGGATAATTGTATCACACTGCTTTACAGCTAATAATTTTAATAATGTTATATGTATTCTCTAGAACCCAAAGAATTCCTCATAAGCATACATTTCAAAATGCAATGGCCTAACCTATATGTTGTAAAGTTGTAATTGTTTTTATTATTAATTCTATTTGCTAAGTCTCTCCTAAAATTATTCAATTATTTTCATACCAACTCATGCCTTTTTCCCCCCTTAATGTTCTTGAAATTATTCAAGGATTTAAGAAGATGATTTTTAAAAAAATATCTTTCATCAGAAAATAACATTTAGAAGAAGAATATTTTTCTTTAGATCAAATAATTATAATAATATAAGTGAATCATTGGAGGCTTTGTGATTGAACACCTGTCCTTTTGAGTCTTATAAGAAAGGAAAAAGATAATGTAAGCCCATTTTCATGGTTCTACTATATATTACCCAGGTTCATACAGATAACTTATCAATACTCTGCATAGCAACCTGGGTTAAGCTGTTTGATATTAATTCAAGGTATTTTTTTTCTTATAACATCATTTTGTTTCATGGAGAGATAAGTACAGAGCTTTTTCACTTAAAAAATAAATTGCTCACTAAGTTCAAGGAATCATTTTGTAACTTCTCTGTTTTTTTTCTTCTCCATTTTTTTCCTCCATGAAATTCATATTTTGTACTCTGAATCTTTTATACCAAAATGTTCCTTAGGTAGGGTTATGAGAAATAAAATAGCAGTAGGCAATTAAGGAAAAGATTTTATTCAGGCTATTGCAATAGGTAAACTGTTTATTCATGAAGAGTGTTTCAAAGAAAAGTAACAGGGCCTAGGGTTTTATAGAAGCAAGTAAAATGAGGAAATATGAACAGAAAGTCTTAGGAGAGTCATAAAGAAGAGTGAAGACAGGATGCAGGTGGTGTGTTCTAAAAATACACGGGGAGTCCTTTGCAATTAGCAGTTTCTCAGAACACAGAAGTCTGAGGTATTTCTCAGCCATCCTTGAAGTCAAGAAGCCCCGCTATGGCTGCAGATCTCTAGGGGAAAATCTTTTTTTCTCTTCCTAGCTTCTGACAGCTCCCCTACAATCCCTGGCACTGTTTAGCTTGTAGGCAAGTCACCCAGTATCTGCCTACTAACTCACACGTCCTTCTTCCCTGTATATCCCTCGAGTGCTCTCTCTTCTTTTCTAAGGACTCTAATCATTGAGTTTAGGGTCCACCCCAATTCAGCACGACCTTTTCTAGCTAATTACACGTGGAAAACCTCTATTTCCAAATAAAATCACATTCTGAGGATCCGGTAAACATGAAGTTTTGGAGGTCACTATTCAACCCGCTAAAAATAAGATTATGGGTTAAAAAGAAACAGCATTTATTACCTATTCAATCAAAATGACAGCAAAAGATCCTAAAAGTACCCATAGAAGGTAACAGAATTGTAAAGAACCTTAGTTCTTCTAAATATGAGAATTGTGTTCTCATAAGCAATTGAGGACATGATAAAATAAGCACGAAAGCACGGACTATTATTCTGATAAAACACAGAACCTTCCCTCCCACCCTATTGCTCAAGGTGTGGAGCAACCTATACCTGCTAAATTACACTTTTTCAGACTTTCCTGATTAAAACAGCTTTCCTTTTATTTTCATTTTAACCCTTTAGTTTAACAGATCTGGTACCCTTTTAAATGATTTCTTCCCAAGACTTTATTTGTTAGCAAGCATGGGGTCTGTTAAAGATTAGCAATATTCATTTTCTCTTCCCTAAGATGTCATTTGGTCACTTAAAGGGGATTTGTGTTGTAATGGCTATTCTAATTTCTTGAAGGGCCTCATCTATCTTTTTTTATCTCATCTTGTCCAACTTCTTCATTTATCTTGCCTAATCAAGTAACAATATTTTTTCTAGCCGGGGTCTTCAATTTTTTCCTTTCTTTTTAGTCTTCCTCAGTAGCATAACATATCGTTCAGTTTTTTACAATGTACCCTCTTGGTACCCTGAAATACACACATCATGTATCATAGTTGTCTTTCACTTCAACTAGAAGGGCCCAATGCTTATCTTAGAGGCCATT
The DNA here is from genome assembly GCF_022682495.2 of Desmodus rotundus. Taxonomy (NCBI): domain Eukaryota; kingdom Metazoa; phylum Chordata; class Mammalia; order Chiroptera; family Phyllostomidae; genus Desmodus; species Desmodus rotundus. Next base: position 67,680,824 of record NC_071388.1, on the reverse strand, counting down.
TGGAAGTCTAGTGGACTTTTTGGCAGCTAGTGATTTTTGGCCAAGATATGAATAAAGAATTTAGGTACTAATTTATAATCTGCTGCTTAAATTTTAGAACTTCTCTGGTGACAATTTGAGCCAGCATTTTTTTTTTCTATTTTTACATTGCTCGGAAATAGAGATTTGTGGTTTATTCCTGTTTTAACTACTTACACAGTCTGGCTTAGCTACCTGATCAGTGGGGCTTAAAAGACCTTCCTGGAAACTTTCACATGATGTCTCCTTAAACCAAGATTTCTTGCACATATCTGGGTGGTGCATAATCCAGAGATGAAGCACTTTCTGTACAACTATGAAAGGGTCCTTGGTAGCTACACCTGGATATCATCAGGCCCATGATTCTTGTCTTGCTTCCTTTTTCCTAATGTACCATATCCTTATCTTAATTAAAGGTTTATATAAGTACACTTCCTTAAATCTAGTGAGATATTTTTCAATTATCTCTTCATGTATAGTCATCACACTCTTCAACTACTCTCTTCTTTTAATTCTAGACATAATATTCCACAAAAAGAAACAGGATGAACATATAGCCAAAACCAGTCAAATCAGATTTTTAAGGGTATACTAAGAGAGAAAACTCTTTTTCCCTGGGATTGGAAATGGTGTATTTTTAGAATTTTTGCAGAAATGCCTTACCTTTACCCTCCTGATGGATTTCATCTGTAACAAAGCAAAGAGTGATTAGGACAACACACAAAGAAAGAATAAGTTCTGAAGGAAGGAGACAATGAGACAGGCAGAAGCAGAGAAAGGTACATAAGGAACCCTAAAGTCCTAAAGTCAGCTCTACCACTAGACTCCCTAGTTATTTGAATGATAAATCCCCATGCATGTTTAAGCAGTGTTTCAGTCACATTTAGCCAAAATAACTTTCATTATTTAAGTATATTATTTAAGGATAAAAGTCATGTGTTATTCATATATTCATCTACAGTTTTAGCATAATGAGATATTCTATGTAAAGTAGTCAGTAAATGTTAAAGAATAAAACTAAGTATTTTTAAAGCAAACTTTGGTAAATAATTTTAGATGTCCCCAAATTCGTAAAATGGCAGGCTGAATGAGACTCCATTAGTCTCATTGGAGACTCTTCAACCTGAGACTCCATTAAAACATATATAGACTAATTGCCTTGAAATAAAATTACATAGGTTTTAAGTGTACAGTTCTGTGATGTATCACCTGCATATTGCATTGTGTGTTTACTACCCAAAGTCAAGTCTCTTTCTGTGTCTTATATTGACCCCCTTTACCGTTTTCTATTCTACCTCCCCTTCCCTTTTGTAGTCACCACACTGTTGTCTGTATCAGTGAATTTTTGTCTCTTTGTCTTATGTGTTCATTTGTTCTTTTCAATTTTATATTCCACATATTAGTGAAATCACAGGGTTCTTGACTTTTTCTGTCTGACTCATTTTGCACAGCATGAATACGCTCAAGATGTATCCCCATTGTCACAAGTCACTCTACTTCATCTTTTTTAAGGCTGAGTAGTATTCCATTGTGTATATGCACCACATCTTTTTATCCAATTATCTATCAAAGGATACATTTGTTGTTATCATTTCTTGACCAAGGGGAATAGTGCTGAAATGAACATAGCTGTGCATATATCTTTGCAAATAGTATTTTAAAATTCGGGGAAAGATACCCAAAAGAGGGGTTGCTGGGTCATATGGTAACTCTATTCTAAGTTTTATGAGGAACCACCATATTATTTTCCATAGTGGCTGTACCATTTTATATTCCCAGCAGCAGTTAATGAAGTGTTTCTTTTTTCCTCTGCAACCTTTCCAACACTTGTTATTACTTGTCTTATTAACGATAGTCATTCTAACAGGTGCGAGGTGTTATGTAATTGTAGTTTTGATTTGCATTTCCCTACTAGCTAGCGACCTTGAACATCTTTTCACATATCTGTTGCCCATTTGTATGTCTTCTTGGGGGAAGTGTCTGTTTAGGTACTCTATCCATTTTTTAATTGAATTGTTTTTTTAAGATAATCATGTAACACAATGTATAATTATCACCCTTGAAATATATTAATCAGAGGCTACAATTACATTTTCTTTTTCCTTTGTATTAATTTGTAGGACTAAAACTGAATTCTTCAAGAGAAATTTTGGCAAAATATCCTGAGTTTGCATTAACTTCCTTGTGATACAATATCATCTGATTAAATAATCAATATATCACCAAAATTTCAATAACACCAAATCCTGATAAAGGTATAGAGTAACAGGAACTCTTATTCATTTCTTGTGGGGATACAATATTGTACAGCCACTTTGCCAAACAGTTTGACAGTTTCTTACAAAATTAATATGCTCTTACTATATGATCCAGCAACTGTGCTCCCTGGTATTTACCAAAATGAATTGTAATTTATATACCTATGAAAACCAGTACTTGGATATTTATAACAGGTCTAATCATAGTTTCCAAAACTTGAAAGTAATTAAGGTATTCTTAAGTAGGTGAAAGGGTAAATAAACTATAGTACACACAGGGAATGGGATATTAATCAGCACTAAAATGTGATTACCCATCAAGTCATAAAAAGACATGAAAGAAGCTTAAATGCATTTTGCTAAGTGAAAGAGGCCAATATGAAAAGGTTGTATATTGCATATTTCCAGTTATGCGACTTTCTGGAAATGGGAAACTGTGGAGCATATAAAAGAATCAGTGGTTCCCAAAGGTTGGAAGGAGGGAGGGATAAATTGGCAGAGCACGGAGGGTTTTTTATGGCGGCGAAACTACTCTGTCAGTTACTATAATGACAGATGTCATTATACATTTATCAAAACCCACAAAATATACAACACCAAGAGTGAGCACTAATGTAATTACAGATTTTGGCTGATAATAATACTATAAATTCATCCGTTATAACATATGTACCACTCTGGTGGGGGATGTTCACAGTATTGGAGGTTGTAGGAATGTTGAGGTAGGGAATTTATGGAAACCATATCTTCCATTCAGTTTTGCTGTGTAATTAAAACTGCTCTAAAAATCTATTTAAGATAAAATTAATCATTTTGTTCATTCCTGTGAATTTTAAAAACTTTAAACTTTATTCAAGTCAAAACTTCCTAGTCCCCCACCAGACTTGGTAACTCTGACTGCATAGGTGGGTGTAATTGGTGGGGGTAAACTATTTACCTCTTTTCACTTTTCATATCTAGGCTCATTCTCAGCTTGCTAACCTCTTTCATATCCCTCCAGTATATAAAGGGGCAACAGAAGACCAAAGATTCATGAGGAGAAAGAAGAGGAGGTTGGGAGTAAACAGCAACTTGTTTAAAATGGTAATGGTATAATACCACAATCTCTGGATGTGATTTTTTTAAAGCTATCTGAATAATGGAACTTGATTGTGAGTTTCTCTATGGCTGTGATCTCTTGTTTGCAGTTACATTGTATATTGTTGCTGGCCATTCAATCTTGTCTTAAGCACTAAGCATCTGAAGTCACATAAAACTTTTTGCTGAGGTCATTTGCCTCCAAAATTGTGCTCATGGAGAACGGAGGAATGCCCACGCAGCCTCTCTAACGTGTGGGATCCACAGCTTTTCCTCAGGAGACAATAATACGTTTTTGACCCAGCAAATCCCTGAGCATGCATATTTCCCCACCCTGTTTTATAGTCAGGCATAAGTTGAACACCAGTCTTAAACTGCAGAGGATAATTTTGAAAATTCTTGAATCGTCTCCAGAAAACTTTTTTTTCTCCCTTGACTTCTATATACAGGAAATCAAACCCACACTAGCAGCATAATACTATTCTCACTAAAACGCTACTTCAGAAACAAAAGAAAACCAAATAAATTCCTCCAGTGTCTCTGAACTAACACATTTTGTGTGGCCAAGGAGATTGAAACATGACATCAGATTTTTACCATCTCGTCTTTGCACTAACTGCTGGTAACATCAAAATTCACTTTGACCTTTGGCTTTGGTGGAAATTTCTACTTGAACATGATGGTATGCCTGCTAGAAAAAAGTAACTACATATAAATTCTGTTTCACAGGGTATTCTGAAGCTAAGGTTCTGGGAAGAGACAACATAAACTCAAATCCCAGCTGTGCCACATCAATGAGATTTTTGACATTCAATTAGTTAAAAAATTCCAAGCCTCCACATAGATACCACAGGATATTAGTAAAATAAGTGATTTAATATATTTAAAGAACAAGTGTATCTGTAACATGGTAAATTTTCAATAAATGTTTACCAGATATAATCATTTTTGTCACTAAAATTTTCTGTATCAATATGCAATGTCATAAAGTAAACTTTAATGCAAAAAGTATTTAATGAAAACACAATAAGGGAAACAAAACTGAAGGGACATTATCATTGTTCAAACTAATACAGTTTGATGCAATAATATGTTTCTGTAATATATTTCCTGTTGTTCACCTCTTTTCTTTCCTGTTTTGTAACCTATATTTCAACTTTCATTTTTCTATTTTCTTCATTTTTATCTCTCCTCTTTCCCTATATTTTTATATAAACCCTATGCTCACTAAAAAAAATCATTCAAATTTTAAGTTATCACTCATATTTAAAATATGTTATAAAAATTTCAATGAACTGAAAATGTCAATGAATTTGTATGTTGCCAGAACACAGCTGTTTATAATTTAGACTCATCAGCTATAGATTATAAAAATAACTATCAAAATGCAATCTTTGTTAGAAGATACATAAAGAAAGGAAGACCCAATATAATAATGCTTCTTAAAATGTATTATACAGAGAATCTAACATATACTGCCCATCCCTGAAAGCTGTTTAAATTGATCACAATAAGTAGAAAAAAGCTCAGCAGAATGAATGCTTTCCATCATCAGGCATCACATGGATGTCTGAAGAGGGTGGTGACTTCCTGTTCTGTTCTATTTTGTAATAACAGGAGAAATTACATGAATTAAAGTGGGTCAGGTAGCTTATTTGCTTTAGTTCCCCTATATTTCTTATACTTAAGTATGGCATAAGACAAGGAGATGGAGAAAAATCAAGTTATTTAGACACAATATCAAAAGGAAGGTATACTAAAAGAAGAGTTCTTTATGATCAAAACTGACAAAATATGTTGTAGAAAAGAAGTATGGAAGTAAATGACCAAGTCATTTAACAGTTTATATTACCCAGAGCAGGAAAGATGAGGAAGAGTATGTAGCAATCTTTTCCTTCCACTAAAGAACAGAATAAAACTACTATTTCCCCTAAACAATTCCTGACTCATATTTTAAATAACAAAATTTTCCTTCAGCTATTTCCACCCAACTTGCATGGTTTTTTCCCCTTTAGGAACATATTTAGTAGTTCAAACAAATGAATATAAGTCAAAATAGGAGATAACAACTCAAATACCTCTGATGCCACAAATAATTTTAAGAAATAATATTTGTAAATAAAGTCTTTAGTCTTTTATTATTTCTAGTACATTGATATTGATCAGTTCCTAATATCTATATACATTCATATTATCCTAAAAGTAAACATATGATTTATAACCACATTGATTTTTTTCTCCCAATCTTTCTCCTTTCTGAGGCAGAGCAAAGAGAGCTAGATGGGCAGGCCTGTGCATATAAAGAGGTCTAAACTGAAAGAGAAGAACCCTAGAAATATAAATCTGTGAATTTATATACTCGTCTTCTTTCCTTTAAGGCAGGAAGATAAACTTAATCTCCTTAATGGAAACAAATTCTCTTCAGAAAAAGAAGGGGAAGAACCATGGCTTCTTATCTTTTGGAATGAAAATAAATCTCTCTGGGGGGAAATAAGACAAATGTTTTGCTGTTTCAACCCGTAGAATAGTTCCATGGTCTGGATTTTATCCCCCCTTGACATTTAAAATCATACCTCTATAAATGAAAAATCCCTTAATATTTATTCAGTTACATTTCAGGTGAAAGTTTGCTCTTTAATTCAGGTTCCAGTCTTCTGTTTTAGTCTTGTTCAGAAAGCACTACCTGTGTAAACATAAAAATATTTTCTCTACAGTCACAAATATCACATATCATATTCCACTACTTTTATAGATACATTGTGTTATCATCCTTTAAAGGAATCTATTTTTCTTCTCATAGCAACACTTACTTTTTGTTGATCAAAAAGTTATCGTTTCTTTGTAGATGTTTCTGATCCCTGCCAAAGCTCTTCTTTTAGTTACAAGCATAAAGATCTGAAACTTGGGGTGCTTTTTTTGTTCTAATAATATCAGAAAGGAAAGGGATTGAAGATACCAAGTTAAATAGAAAACGATGTGAGTGAAAGTGGGCCACAGGCCATACAATGCACCTGGAGATGACCTGATCTCAGTACTTCGCCTGGAAAATGATGGAAGAACAGGTGTAGGTATGGAATAAAATATCCACAGTTGCTTTTTAAGGTACAAAAGTGTATAAGTTTGTGTAGTAAGGTTTTCGTATCATCTTTACACTAAGCATTTTAATCTCATAGGTTCAGGATGAAAACAAATATTACTTAAGTAGAATAATATGAAGTCAAAACACTCCAAATTTTTCATAAAACTTAGAGGTCATAACAAGTGTAAAAAAATACTTTTTTCCAAAGTTTTGCATGATCTCCTGTATACAACATTATTGATGTTCACAGGACATAAGACAAAATTTTAATCCTCCACATAATAATTCTCTATATACATGAATATTTTTCACATGTTGTCACCATATACTAAGGAATTATAATACTAATAAATACTTTTCAAACCCTGGGCATGATTCTGGAATTTATGTGCATTATTTATTTTAATATATACAAAATTTTATTATTATCATCCCTATTTACAGAGCAGGCTCAGAGAGACTAAATAACTTGCTTATATAGTCACTCAGCTAGCTGGAACTTGGTTTGAGTCAAGGTGATTTGGCTCCAGAGCTCATGCCTTCCTGACTCTCATTAAACACAACCCTCAAGTAATATTAGCAAACGCATTATACCAATTCAGAGCAAGTGGAATAGGGCAACTTAAGAGACATATTTCAGAACAGTTATGATGTAAGAGATATTTAGAAGTGAAATTTCTAAATCTGGTAACTTTATAGTCCCCAAACAGGGCATTGCTTTTATTTTAAGCTACCTAAGAATGGCAGTCATTCATAGAAAGTCATTTGGGGAAAAGAGCCAAAAATTGCAATCAATGAGGATCACATAATAAGAAGAAAGTATTTTTTGCATTCTTCACATTTCCCACTACTGCAATTCATTAATATTTTACTTAACTGAGTACAGATTATTCCATAATGTTAATATATCTTTCAGCATTAAATTATATAAGTACTTTTCTTAAATACCCATTCCACATTCCAAAATGTACTGTAAAAAGTGTATATACAGAGAAGACAATCCCTGCATGGTGAGTGAAAAACTCTTTAAATTCTGTGTCAAGGCTAAAGTTTTAAAAAATTTTATAGCATATTGTTTTTGATGTTTTAATATAAAGTTAGTAAACTTATTTGCATGCAAAATTCCATTTATTTGCCTATTATTTGACTTCATTAAAATGTTTAAATGCCTCCTATGTGCAAGCATTGGTTCTAGGAATGCAACACTAAACAAGACAGACAAAAATCTCTGCACCATGGAGCCACATGGTGAGCGAGTGCGGGAAGATTTGAGGAAAGTTGCTGAAGAAAAATAAATCCAAATATGGTATTACATTCACAGTAAAATCAACTATGTTTGATAGTGCACTAACAGAGGAAAACATAAATGAAAGTTGTATCTATTATAGTACATCTGACTCCTGATAATAATATGACAAACCGAAATTGAGAGACACTCTACAGAACTATGGCATACAATAAAAAATTCATTAAAAGTTCATATAAAAATATAGAAAATAAAAAATGCTTAGGGTTTTTCTCCTAGATCTGTCAAATTTATCTATGCCTATAATTCTCAACAAGTTTAAGTAGAAATAAATTCATAATCACCAATTTTTTAGAAATAACCATTTTAAAGCAAATTTCAATTAAAGTAGATATAAACTGTGCATACCCACAGTTGAATATCAAGGGTTAGATGTCATTACAAATGTGTGTTCACAGTTTGTTCTGTCTTGTAATGAAATTTTATGAACCTTTGAATGGATTGTAATCCTGGTGATCTTGATTCATCTAACAATTATGCTATGCATAATTATCACACATGGAATTATTTCAGTAGAAATGTATTGGTTTACATAACCTACTTAAGAAAATATCTAAATAGTAATTTATTATAGGTGAGAAGAAATAAAATATTTATTCATGCTTATTTATGTTTAAGATCTAAAATATAATTACATCTTATAAATCTAACAATTACCAGAGGGGAGTGGAGAGGGGATATTGGGGAGAGGGGTTTTAGGGAACTACTATAAAGGATACATGGACAAAACCAAGGGGGAGGGTGGAGGCGGGGGAGGGAGATGGGTTTGGCTGGGGTGGGGTGTAGGGGTGGGGAGAAAATGCAGGCAACTGTAATTGAACAACAATAAAAAAATGTTTAATTAAAAAATTAATAAAATATAATTACACCTTATCTTAGGAATAAAACTATATTTATAATAATGGGACTCACCACAGTTAGATAACATGGCTTTAATTCAAAATATTAATTAATGAAGTAAAGCTATAAATATTTTATAAACTTACATATGATTAAGTGACAAATATGGCAGTTAAAGGACTGTGTGAGACACGTTCATAGAAACAACTCTTTGTTATTCATTAAGAGCTCTTTAAATAGTTATAATCTCTTTCTCTAGTTAATAAAAGCTACAAATATTTTGTATTTTTATATAAATAAAGCATAATAATAAACTGCTATTTATTTTTGATACACAGTTTCCAATTTCAATAATTTAACCAAAAATAAGTTTCCAAGGGCCATGGTCCCACTATCAAAGGGGCATTTTGGAAATGTGTAGAATCAATTTTTACTGACACAACTGTTGATTTGGCCCCAGGAGTTTCACATAATTTTACTAAGTATGCATGTAGGTGAAACAACCGTGCATGCCATGTGTATTTTATCTGGCTCAGAAATTTACCAGGTGTTGTTTACTAGTTTGGAAAATCCTCAACAATGCTGCTAATGATATTTGAATTGCCAGCACACACACATATACATTTTTCTTTCGACTGTCATTTAAAATTCTTGAACTTACAATAATTTTCCATGTGGATGCAAACATCTGACGATTCAACCAGGTCCTCTGTTGCAATGCCGAAAAATATTACTACCTGGCCCTTTATTAAAAAGTTTGTATATTTATATTCCAATGCACTCATTCTTAAGTATTTACATATTTAAAAATGTAATTTTCAGTAAAACATTCCTTTTGTTTCTCCATGACAGTAGGGTATGATAGACTTTTTCGATGTTTATGCAGGTTGCTTATATTATATGGGAATTTCATTTCAGGCAGAATAAGAAAGGAGGTACAACAAAATATGTAAAGAAAGTTTGGGGACTGATTAAATTGTTAGCAAATTATTTTAACAAAAGAGTTAGAGATGTATAAAAGTAATTAAGTATAAAAAGAATTATAGATTTTTTAATTAAAAACATTTGAAAATAGACAACATACAATTATTTAAAATATGCATAAGTGAGGTGGAGGTGGGGATGGCTGGGGTTGGCAGGAGTGGTAGGGGGAAATGAAGACAGCTGTACTTGAACAACAATAAAAAAATAAAAGGATAAAAAGAAATAAAGTATGCATAAATAGAACATGGCATGTTTATTTAATGGGAGAATCTGCCTATCCAAATAATATGTCTAAACATATTTAAAGACATGAAATTATGTACAAGATATACTCTTTTTAAAAAAAAGATGAAAATTATATAACATGAATTTATTCTTAACAATTTTGAGTATATTTTGCAGTATTAAATATATATATAACAGACCTATAAAAGTTTTCATTTTCTATGACTAAAATATATATATGTATATATATATATATATATATACACATACACACACATTAAATAACAACTCCCCATTGTTCCCCCTAGCCTAAGGAAACCACCATTCTATTAATATTTTATGTCTCTGTGTGTGTGGTAGTCTTAGGTAAGTCATATAAATTGAATCATGTGACACTTGTTTTAATGTAAATGACTTTTTTACTTAACCTAATGTCCTTAAGGTTCATTCATATTGTAGTATATGATAGAATTTTCTTATTTTTTAAGGCTGAATAATATTTTATTGTATGTATACACCACATTTTCTTTATCCATTCATCTGTTAAAGGACATGTTGTATGCTTCCATATTTAGCTATTGTGAACAATGCTTCACTGAACATGGTGTGTAAATATTTCTTATAAATTCCATTTTCAATTATTTTGGATATATACTCAGAAGTGGGATTGATAAACCATATGACAATTTTCCTGTAATTTTTGGAGGTACCTCCATGCCTCTTTCCATAGTACCTGAATCATTTTGTAATTCCACCAAGAGTACACAGGGTTCTGATTTCTCCACATGCTCATATGCACTTGCTATTTTGTTTTTTGTTTTTGCTTTTGTTGTTTTTTTAAATAGCGTCTGTTCAAACAGGTGAAAAATGATATCTCATTGTGGTCTTAATATGCATTTCCTTGATGATCAGTGACATTAAGCATCTTTTCTTATGCTTCCTTGTCATTTGCATATCTTCTTTGGAGAAGTCTTTCAATTCATTTGCCCATTTTTAATTAGGTTATTGTTTCTTTTGTTATTGAGTCACAGGAGTTATATATATGAATATAGTTTGCAAATCTATTCTTTCATTCCTTACATCACCTTTTCGCTATGTTGATTATTTGCTGTAGAGTTTTTAAGTTTGATATAAATCATTTGTGTAGTTTTGATTTTATCTGTGCTTTTGGTGTCATATCTAAGAAATCATTGCCCATTCTCATATCATAAAAATTTCCCTATGTTTTCTTAAGGGATTTTTTATAGTTAATAGGCTCACGTTTTCTAATCCTTTTTTAGTTTCTGTGTAAGGTATGAGTCCAGCTTCATTCTTTTGTATGTAGATATTTAGTTTCCCAAGATCATTAGATAAAGAATCTATTCTTTGACTATGGTATAATTTTATCAGCCTTGTGAAAACCATTTGACCATATATGTGAAGGTTTATTTCTGGGCTCTCTGTTCCATTCATACTAGATGCCTGTCTTTAGGCCATTACCACACTATATGGAATACTGTGGCTCTATTCAAACCAGGAAGTGTGAGGCCTTCAGTTTTCTTGTTTACTTTCAAGATTGTTTTTGCTATGTGGAGTCTTTTGAGGTTCCTTGTTAATTTTAATTGTTTTTTCCTATTTCTATAAAAATTGTCTTTGGGATTTTGATACAGATTGCAGTGAAGTTGTGGATCACTAGATAGCATGAATTGATGTTATATCAATATTATTATTGGTATTATTATTATTATTGATGTTATTATATCAATAATCAGCCTTTCGTTTCATGAACACAGGTTGTCTTTCCATTTATTTGGGTCTTTCATTTCTTTCAGCAATGCTTTGTATTTTTTATGTGTGAGTCTTTTACCTCTTTGGTTAGACTTATTTCTAAGTATTTTATTTTTTCAATGGTTTGTAATTGTTTTCTTCATTTCCTTATTAGATTGTGCATTGGTAGTACATAGAAACAAAATCAATTTTTGTGTTGCTATTAGGTGCATGTACATTTATAATTATTATTTATTCTTGATGAAATGACTCTTTACTTATTACATAATGTCTTTCTTTGTCTCTTGTGACAGTTTTTGAATTAATGCATATTTTATCTGATATAAGTATGGCCAATTTTGTTCTCTTTTGGATATGATTTGCATGGAATATCTTTCTCTGTCTTTTATTTTCAACCTACGTGTGCCATTACATCTAAGGTGAGTCTCTTGTAGGTAACACATACTTGGATTTTTAAAAAATCCTTTCAGCTACTCTGTGTTTATTTCTTCAGTTGGAGAGTTTAATCTATTAACAATTAAAGTAATTACTGATAAGGAAGGATTTACCATTGCTTTCTTGTTAATTAATTTCTTTCTAGCTTGGAATTGTTTTGTGCCTCTTCCTCTCTTGCTGTTTTTCTTTTTGTTTCATTGATTTTCTTTTTTTTTTGGTATGGACATTCTTTGAATCTTTTCTCATTATCTTTGGTTTATCTTCTATAGCCATTTTCTTTGTAGTAACCATGGAGCTTACATCAAATAATTATAAGAATCTATTATAAGTAAAATATCTTACAGTTACAACAATATTTTATAAACTGATAAGAAATTAACTTCAATTTTATACAACACTACTTTCTCCAGTCTCACCTTATCTTGTTGATGTCACAAATTACATTTTCTACATTGTTTATCCATTACGTTTTATAGTCATAGTTATTTATGTATTTTGTATTTTTAATTATTTACCACAATTAAAAGTGTTTAATTTACTACCATTACAGTATTATGTCATTTTTTTAGTAGCCTACATATGTACCTTTACCAGCATGCTTTTTATTTCTGGGTGCTTTTGTATTGCTGCCCAGAAGTACTTTACTTCAACTTGTAGTACTCTCTTGAGCATTTAAGACAAGTCTAGAGGGGTAGAACTCCCTCATATGTTGTTTGGGAAAATCTCTATCTCTGAAAGACATTTTGCAGGATATATTATTCTTGGCAGTTTTTTTTTTTATATGATCCCACTACTTTCTGGCTTGCAAGTTTTCTGCTGAGAAATCTACTGAAATCTTGACAGTTCTGTTGCATGTAAAACGTTGCCTTTCTCTTTCTGCTTTCCAGATTTTTTTTTTTTGTATTTAACTTTTGACAGTTTGAATATAACGAAGCCTTGGTGTGGAACTCTTTCAGGTCATCTTAGTCAGAGTGGTGTGAGCTTTTTGAATTTGGATATTCATTTCCTTCCTCAGATTCGGGATATTTTCAGATCTTCAGATAAAGTTTCTGTCCATTCCTTTCTCTCCTTCTGGAACTTGCATAATGTGTAGTTTGGTCTACTTGATGGTGTCCAACAAGTCCTCTAGTCTTTGTTTTCTTATTTTTATTCTTTTATGTTTTACTCCTGTGATTAAATAACTTCCAATGACCTTCTTCAAGTCCACTGACTAATTATTCTGCTTGATCAATTTTATCAATCCCAAATAAAAATTTTCATTTAAATTAGTATATTCTTTGGCTCCAGAATTTTTGTTGCATTCTTTTTAATATTTTTTAATCTTTTTATTGTAATCTTATTTTGTTCATGCATCATTTTTTAAATTTATTTTAGTTTTCCATATGTGTTTTCTCTTAAATCATCAAGTTTCTGTAATACAGCTTGGTGAGTTTTTTATTAGGTAATTAATAGATCTCCATTTTTTAAGGGGTGGTTCCTGGAGTTTGGTGTTTTTTCTTTGATTTGGCTGTGCTCGCTGTTTCATCACGTGCTTTGTCATATTTTTAAATAAGCTTTATGCATTTCAGAATTAGCTACCTCTCTCATTCTTTACAGACTACAGGGGAAAGGACTTTTTAGCTATTAACCTAGCTAGAGAGTCTAGATGCTTGTGAAACCATCGGGGAGGAAATGGAATACAGCTTCTCTGGGATTATGCATGTAATATTCTAATTAGAGAGGATTGCCAATTTCTTTTTCAGGAGCTCATAATCTTTTGCTTTCTCTAGTGTCTGTCAGCAGTATTTCAGTTTCTCTGGTGCTACAGTAGTAATCCATCCAATTCTTCTTTGTTCTCTGTGTCCTGCAGACATTAGAATATACTGGCTGCCCCAGAGCTTGAATCAGGCCAGAGTTATTTTTTTCTTCATGCAGGTCTCCAGAAGTCAGAACACTGAACACATGCTTCCTATTCTCTCTCGCACAAGAAAGGTGTCTTCTCTCAATCATGCTGAATTGGTCTGTCTGTGGTACTACAGGCCCTCCGGTGCCACAACACGCTGCCCACACTCTCCTTTGCTTTTAGCAGCCCCTAGACATCCAAACTATGCCAGTTCCATAAGCATTCCAAGTTAGGTCAGACATAAATCATTTCTCTGGGCAGCCTTCTAAAAAGCTAAGACATTGGACAGGCATTCCACTATTCCCTATCTTCCCCAAGAAAGATGCCACAAGACATCTTAGGGCTGGGAACATTTCAAGTAGAGAGAAAAGTTTCTTCTTGTTCATTTCACCAAGATTCATGCAACAAATCTCACTTTTTCACTTGTTCGTGGTACTTCAACTTTTTAACAGTCCTCTGGAGTTATCGTGAAAGTATTTTGGCCTGCACATTGTTCTTAAGTCAGTGGCTTGTAGAGGGAAGAAGAGCTGGGACTATGGAGTCTGCCACTTTGCTGACATCATTCCTCCCACATGATATGCTTTTTTTATTGTTGTTCAGTTACAGTTGTTCTTCTTTATTCTCTGTTGCTCTCCCCTACCCTGCCCCCCCAACTCCCACAGTCAATCCCCCCACTGTCTGTGTCCATGAGTCCTTCATTCATGTTCTTGAACTGCCCCTCCCCCTTTGTTCCCCCATTTTATCCCTCCCCCTGCCCTTCTGGTCACTATCGGTGTGTTCTTTATTTCCACGTCTCTGGTTCTATTTTGCTTATTTGTTTGAATATAATTACCATGATGTTACACAAAGCACACACTTTCTCTCACTCACAGTATGTCCACTATTGTAATTTCAAGGTGGTAAAAATAAAGTTAATTTTACTTCATACTCCTTTCTGTGTTTTCTGACAGGATTATTTGTTACTTTTCAAACAGAATAATACTATTTTGGTCATTTAATATTATACTGCATGTCAAATTATATTTCTATCCCCCCAGACATACTGTACCCACAGTCTTCCCATATACTTGGACTTAATATGAAACTCTATAATTTCAGTTGTTTAAGTCAGATACCTTAAGGCTATCTCTAAAATATTTTCTCTTGTACTTCATATTCATTCTGACAGGAAATTATATTGACTATGTGTTTACAATATATCTATAATACAACCAATATGCAGTGGTTCAAAACAGCATCGTCTTGAAGCTGATTATAGGAATAAGCTCCAAATATAATTCTTTGCAGCTAATCTTGTCCTCCTCTAAATAGGAAAATCATACAGAAAGATGTTATAAATGAAATCAGGCCCTTAAACTTCTTCCACCAAACCCCTCTCTTAATTTGACTCACAGTAATGACCACGTCCTTAAAATATTTTGTAATGCCTATACAATCCACACCTCCTTCCTTTTTAAATTCCTGTCTTACTACATTATGACCTTATTCCTCTTCCTCTTCCTTGATCATGCCAACACATATCTTACCACCTTTTTTTTTGGCTCTAGTTGTTCTCTCTGCTACTATGTTCTTCCATATAATCCCTTGGCTAACTCCCTCACTCCTTTCAAATACCTGCCCAGATTTTACCTTCTCAAGGAGGCTGACACATAAATCCTTATGTACTACTGTACACTGCACCTAACTCAGGACCACAGTCTGGTTTAACCAGCTCTATGTTTTCTTCATTTCACAGACAAAAATAATCACCTTCTTAATTAGCACTAATGAAAGTAGCAGGTAGCACACCTTATATATAATCTTATTTTGTATTTTGAATTCAGTTGCATTATTTTAAAACAGATTAAGACTGTTAATGTTAACAATATTTTACTTTAACAATAAATTAATTTGTAATCATTGTATATATCACATATAGTGAGCATACATGTATCCATGACTTCTGCTGTTCAGTTGACATGAAGCAATCAGAAAATATAGTGCTTGTAAATAATCAGTAAGGATATACCAGTGTTTACTGGCTAAGTAGCCTCCTGTGGCAGGAAAATACCATTGGGTGGGTTAGGATTTTCTCTATGTTAGTAAACCACCAATATAATCTTCCATAGGGCAATATTTAACTTTTGAAGTATCTGATATAATATTCTAATTAATTCTCTATTTTTTAAATACCTGTATTTTTCAGATACTCTTATTCCTGAGACGGTAAGTTGGTATGTCTCAATTTCTGAAGGAAAGAGTAAAGATATTCACCAAACATCTACAACATGTATTCTTTTGCTAATTCACTCAACAGACCCATTGAGCAACTAGTATATGGTAGTTTCTGGTAACTGAAACTTTAACTACTGAAACAAATGAGAATGTTGGCTCCATTAGAGAGTTCATGAGATGGCAGAGAAAATTCTATACAAAGCTGGTTCTAAAGTAACAAAAGGTCTATATTCACAATGTAAATAAAGTGTAAGGGACCACAAAGTGAACCAATTATACAATGATTTTGTAGGCTTACAAACATTTTAAGTTTCCCCACAGGATCCCAGATATAATAATGATAATCAACATTAATATTTTTCCTTTGTCATAATTATATTATTCCTCTCTTAGGTTTAAGTTTGATTATATATTAGTTTTATTTCACTATCTTACAACAATTAAAGAGAATGAATGTCATCTGATGACCAAAGAAACTATTGCTCCAGGAGAAGAAAGTACTAAATTTTACCTAGGAAGAATATGCAGCATTTCGGAAGTTTTTTAACTATAAAGATCAATAGAACTCTCATATCCTGGTATTGTGGGACCTTGGCTACATGTCACTGCACGTGGTTTCCATAGCCTGAAACTTTGCTAAACCATGAGCGTCATATAGTTAAGACGACAGCCCTGTATTTATCCTATCAAAAATTTCAGGTTCAACATCTTGTTCACTTAATAACTCTATATTACTGCTAGAATGATATGAAATATAACTCAAAATGGCATAAGGTAGAACAGTGATGTTTTCTTGGGGGTATCTGGAATATATGATACGTAAAAGTACATTCTAGAAAGTAAGAAAAAAGATGTTGTTTGATACACTTTTAAAAAACAAATTACTCAAATGAATTTTTGAAGACTATTCTTTGATGATACTTTTTCATAATTGGTTTTCCCTACAAAAGCAAACTATATCAGGTTAACTCATGCGGAAAATAAAACAGTACAAATAATATTTTTTAATTTTTAAAAAGAATTTATTTATTTATTTTTAGAGAAAGGGAGAAAGAGAGGGAGAGAAACATCAATGTGTGGTTGCCTCTCACACGCCCTCTACTGGAGACCTGACCTGGCCTGCATTCCAAGCATGTGCCATGACTGGGAATCAAACCAGCGACCCTTTGGTTCACAGGCTAGGCTCAACTCACTGAGTCACACCAGCTAGGGATACCTCTTTTTTCTTGAATGACTAAAACTGAGGGTGAGAATAAATTTTTAGAGGCAACTCATTGTTTGGTAATCAGTACATGGATTCTAATATTATTGTTAATTTACTGATAATGTAAATCATTTAATTATTAAAAAAATTATCACAGTATTAATTATTTTAAAATGTGTCACATAAACCACTTATTATAAAACAAATAGACCCTTCTATGTGTCCCCGAGACTTCTGGTTGTGATAAGAACAAATTTATCACAATTTGAAAGATTTATATTTTCCAAGGAGATTTCTAATGAATTTAAAAAATCATTAGAAATGATTTTTTAATCATTGGAAAGTTACACGTGTTTTTTTTAAGTTAGCAATGAAAACTCGCCAATTAAGTCATCAGTATACACCTCATCTATACAGCCAGAATTTTTTCCATCCTAGATATAACAGATGATAGTAAAAGAAATTTCAAATCGAAAATTTCAGAAGAGCTTAAATGAAGGTTAATGCAACATATTAAATCAGGATCTTAACAAAATCTTGTTTTGCATTAAAACATTACTAAAGGTTTCTACAAAAATAGTTTGTGCCACTTAATTTCTGAACTCTTAGTTAGCAAAAATAAATAAATAAATAAAGGATTTTAGGACCATACTTTTTTTTAGTTTTTTTATTGTTGTTCAAGTACAGTTTTCTGCCTTCTCCACCCCACTACTCCCCACCACTCAGCGCTCCCCAACTCCCTCCCCCATTTCCACCCCACCTTTTTGTTGTCCACATGTCCTGTATAATTGTTTCTGTAAACCCTTCACCCTTTTTCCTCGTTATCTCCTCGCCTCTCCCCTCTGGTCACTGTCAGCTTGTTCTCAATTTCAATGTCTTTGACTATAGTTTGTTTGCTTGTTCATTTTGTTGATTAGGTTCCTGTTAAAGGTGAGATAATTTGGTATTTGTCTTTCATCACCTAGCTTATTTCACTTAGCATAATGCTCTCCAGTTCCATCCATGCTGTGGCAAAGGGCAGGAGCTCCTTCTTTCTTTCTGCTGTGTAGAATTCCATTGTGTAGATGTACCATATTTTTTGATCCATTCATTTACTGATGTGCACTTAGTTTGCTTCCAGCACTTGGATATTGTAAATTGTGCTGCTATGAACATTGGGGTACACAGGTTCTTTTGGATTGATGTTTCGGGGCTCTTAGGGTATAGTCCCAGCAGTGGAATTGCTGGATCAAAAGGCAGTTCTACTATTATTTTTTTGAGGAAATTCCATACTGTTTCCCATAGTGGTTGCACCAGTCTGCAATCAAACCAAGAGTGATCAGGGTTCCCTTTTCTCCAAAACTTCTCCAACATTTGTTGTTTGTTGCTTTGTTTATGATGGCCATTCTCAATGGTATGAAGTGGTATCTCATTGTGGTTTTAATTTGCATCTCTTTGTTGGCGAGCAATACTGAGCACCCATTCATATGTCTCTGGATCCTCTGTATGTCCTCCTTGGAGAGGTGTCTGTTCAAGTCTTTTGCCCATTTTTTAATTGGGTTGTTTGTTTTCTTAGAGTGGATTCCTGTGAGTTCTTTATATATTTTGGATATCAAACCCTTGTCTGAGGTACCATTGGCAAATATGTTTTCCCATATGGTTGGTTCTCTTTTCATTTTAATGCCGTTTTCTTTGACCATGCAGGAGCTTTTTATTTGGATGCAATCCCATTTGTTTATTCTTTCCTTTATGTCCCTAGCTCTAGGGGACATATCAGTGAAAATATTGCTGCATGGAATATCTGAGACTTTCCTGCCTATGTTCTCCTCTGGGATTTTAATGATGTCATGACTTATATTAAATATTTTATCCACCTTGAATTTATTTTTGTGTATGGTATAAGTTGGTGGTGGAGTCTCATTTTTTTGCATGTAGCTGTCCAGTTCTCCCAACACCATTTATTGAAGAGGCTATCTTTGCTCCATTTTATGCTGCTCCCCCCTTTGTCAAATATTTGCCATGCAGAAGCTTTTTAATGTGATGTAGTCCCATTTGTTCATTTTTTCCTTTATATCTCTTGCCCTAGGAGTTATACTGACAAAAATATTACTATGAGTGATATCTAAATTTTACTGCCAATGTTTTCCACTAGGACTTTTATGGTATCACAATTTATATTTAAATCTTTTATCCATTTTGAGTTTATTGTAGTGTATGGTGTAAGGTGGTGGTGCAGTTTTTTTTTTTTTTGCATGTACCAGTCCAGTTCTCACACCACCACTTATTGAAAAGACTCCATTGTATATTCATGCCCCTTTTGTTAAATATTAATTGACCATACAGACATGAGTTTATTTCTGGGCTCTCTACTCTGTTCCATTGATCTATGTGTTTGTCCTTATGCCAGTACCAGGCTGTATTGACAACAGTGGCTTTGTAGTATAGTTTTATATCAGGTATTGTAATCCTTTCAAATTTATTCTTCTTTTTCAATATTGTTGAGTCTAATTGTGGTCTTTTGGTACATATACATTTTTGGAGTATTTGTTCTAGATCAGTGAAATATGTCATTGGTATTTTAATAGGAATTGTGTTGAATCTATAGATTGCTTTGGGTAGTATAGGCTTTTAATGATATTAATTCTTCCCATGCATGAACAAGGTATATGCTTCCATTTATTTGTGTCTTCCTTAATTTCTTTCTTCAGCGTTCTGTAGTTTTCTGAGTGTAGGTCTTTTACCTTCTTGGTTAAATGTATTACTATGTACTTTATTTTTCTTGTTGCTGTAGTAAATGATATTTTTCCCATTTTTTCTTTCTCTTTTTTATTGTTTTTTTCAATAACAGTTTTCCCAATTTTTTTCCCTCTTGCTCTCCCCTGCCCCACCCAACTCCCACTCCCTCAGTACATCCCAACCCTGTTGTCCATTATTAACCAGTTTCTCTTTCTGATAGTTCATTTTTAGTGTACAAAAAATGCCATAAATTTCTTAATACTGACTTTGTATCCTGCCACTTTACCAACTTCACTTATTAGGTAGAGTAGTTTTTTAATGGAGACTATAGGGTTTCCTATGTGCACTATTATGTCGTCTGCCAATAATGACAGTTTTACTTCCTCCTTTACAATTTGGAGGCCTTTTTGTTTCTTTTTTCTTTTCTGATAACTGTGGCTAAAACTTCCAGTACTATGATGACTAAGAGTGGTGAACGCAGGCGGCCTTGTCATGTTCCTGATCTTAAGGGAAATGCTTTTAGTTTTTGCCTATTGAGTATGATGTTGGCAGTATGTTTCTCATATATGGCCTTTATTTTGATGAGATATGCCCCCTCTATTCCCACTTTGCTGACTCATTTAATTTTATCTGAAAGTATATAACAACTTTTTTCTGTAATTCAAGCAAAAATATTATGAGTTAGAGGTAAAAAAAAAATCATGTTTTCTGCAACAGACAGATGTGTCCTCCTCAAATGGCAATTCTACATACATTCATTCACTGTAATCTACTGAAAAACATGGGTATAGAGGAAGGAGTTTGCTTCTAAAATTGAGCAACATAAATAAAATAAGAAGATATTTTCTGAGACCAATGATCTGGAGAAGGTTTTGTTTTAAATTTCAGGGATCATTCCTATGCTTTCTTTGAGGCTGCTTATAAATTGTACTGCTTTTTAACATATTTTTTTTTAACTGAGGATATATTTGCTAGTTATGATAATGTTACCTGAGCTCTGGAAAGTAGACAGTCTTAAATAAGACTCACATAGACAAAAGGAGTGCAACGAGAGCCTCTTCATAATCCTTAATTTTCAAGTGAAAGTGTCCATCTTCACTAAAGAAGTAAATAGCATATTTAAAAGCTTAAATATGAAGATTTTTTCAGTACTTAACAAATATGAATGATTTTTTAGCATGGAACTCAAATACACATGTAAGATTATCTGCAGTAATATTTTAAGGTAGACATTATTTTGGGCAGGAGGTAAGACTTAGTGTGGTGTCACTTCCTATTGAATGTCTTAATAATTCTATTATAATTTTACACTTTCTTTGTCTACACTTACATTCTTTAACTTTGAAATAGCTTCCTTTTAAATTAATTTATTTTTCATATATACTTTAGATAAAAAACTATGAATCTAGCACTAAGATTTCCAACCTGCTATTTTAGTCATATACACAACAGATATATAGTATGTCATTAATATATAAGCTGGCCATACTTTTGGACACTGAAGACACGACTCCATTACACAGGATCTTAAATTTTGGTGAGTGATATATATCAGACAAGTAAATAAATAAGCAAAAGATAGAACTTAAGTTAGGATGTACTGACATGAAAGGAAATAAGAAAAATAGAGAGTAAGGGAGGTGAGAAGAAATGAAGTATTTTTAAAAATCACAGAAAACCTATTTTAGCAGGTGATTGGATTAGACATTAAATGACATAAGAAACAGAGAACTGAAAAAGGAAGGAATTCTGAGCAAAATGAAAAATAAGTGCAAAAGCCTTGAACTTAGTGTGTTATTCTCTAACACAGAAAGGAAACTTGGCACAAGTGAGAAAAGAGTAAACAAAGGGCCCTGGCTGGTGTGGCTCAGTTGGTTGGAGCGTTGTCCTGTAAACCGAGAGTTCCAGGGTTCCTATTCCTGGACAAGGCACATGCTTAGGTTGCAGGTGTGGTCTCAGTCAAGGTACCTGCCAGAGGCAACATGTTGATGTTTCTCTCCCTTTTTTTCTCCCTTCCTAACCCTCTCTTCTAAAATCATTAAGCACATGCTCATGTAAAGATTAGAAAAAAATTTTAATGAATGAACAAGGGGGTAAATACATAGAAAATTAAGCTCTGAGAGGTGCACAAGGTTGGAGTCAAGTAGGGGAGTGAGAACAAATATATCCAGGAGCTTGGATTTTATGAATTCTTGAGGAGATTATAGAATTTTAACATGAGGGTGATTAAATATATATATATTTAATGTTCTAGCCAGATTAAAATTTGTTATTATTAGTTTCCAAGTAAAAGATTGGGTAGTAAATCAGAAAGTCTCACTCTTGGAATAGTTTCACAAAACTTCATCTAAGTAGCTTAAAAAATAAATTTGAGTTAAAAAACTCACCATATTGGTGATTTACAAATCATCAATATGTTTTACAAATGTGAAGTTAATTTATTTCGCTTTATTTCCAAATAACCCTAGAGGGCCTAGGACTTCTGACTATTGTCATTGATACTACAATCATGAATGAGTTTTCAAGATTATGATTTCCTTTATTGTATTTTGCAGTCTTTTAAAGTAATTAATTTTGTTTCACTTTCTAAAATAACTCTCTTCTTTCTGTACAAAAAGTAGAATTAATATCCTACTTATCTGAGGGTGATTTACTTTGAATATATTCTTTCCAAAGAGAATGTGAAGTAAATCTGCTTTCATAATGCACATTTTAAACTTAGAAAAATGATGATCTGTGATTTTCCACAAAAGGAAGATAGAGAAAAAACTAGGTTTTTTAGTTATAAAAAAGAAAAATGTGTGAACTCTATTATACCTGGACTGGGCATTTACATATTTTTTTCCAAAATTAATATAAGTAAAATTTTGTTAAAAATTGAATAAGTACATTACAATGATTTTTTTGTTTTATTTTAGGTCACATTGTATTCATTCTAAATTAGTGCATGAGCATTGAGTTGACAAAGAAAAACCCTTTGGCACAAGTATGTGCTCCCTTTATAGCAGATCTATTTATGGGCTCAACACACACATAAACATACACTTTTTCTAATGAAAAATAAATTTTATTTGGATCTTAAAAGATGAATGACCTTGCAAAAGTCATGACCTCTGTGAGGATGATTTCCATCATGAAGTGATGAGCTAAATGGGTGCCTGTTGTTCTCTTATAACACACTGAAGAATTAAATGAATCAAAAGGCTACAAGTATTGGTAAGATCATGTGCAGACAGTGTGAGAGATGATTCATTAAATTATCCAATGAATCTTACTGATTACCTAAAATATGCTAGTGTATATTTTAGCCATAGAACTCTAGAAATGAACAAATGAGACAAAGTGTGTTTGTTTACTTTTTTTGCTTTTGAATCTCCTTGTAATCTAGTAGGAGGAAAAAAACAGCAACAACAAAAGAATTTGTCAGATAGTGATAATGTCTGAGAAGAGGGAGAGTCAGTAAGGGGAGGTTGGGTGATTATTTGAAATGTAATATGTGCAATCTATAAAGCTGTCACAGATAAAACATTTGAGCAGATACCCATTGGAAGTGAAGGAGTAAGCCATGCATGGAGTCCTGAGGCAGGAACTTGCTTCCAACTCAAAGGAACACAGCAGAAACCAGAGTAGCTCAACTAAGTGGAAAAAGATAGAGTGGTGGAAGATAACTCCAGAGTGAAAGCAAGACTCCAGAAAATAGAGCTCTTGGCTATCATGAAGACTTATAATTTAGCTTTGAATTAATCAATAATCAATAGGAGGGGTAGAGAGAGAGTGATCTAATCTCACTATTACTTTAAAATGATCATTCTGACCTCTATATAAAAAATAGAATCCCGGGAGTTAGGTGTAAAGACAGGAAGTACTGATCATTCAAGCCATCACTAATGGAATCATCATTTTGATTTAGAAATGATGTTACACAGCATTGTATTCAATGATGTGCATCAATGAAAGTTAATTATGTTACACAACAAGGATTGTATTAAGATCATATATTTTTTCTACAATAACTAAATTAATGTTGGAATTGGTATAAGAATAGACAAATCCAGAATATAGAAAAGAGAAATAGGACCAAATATATATAACCAGTTGATTTTAGAAAATGGAACTAAATCAGTTCAATAGGGAGAAAGAAGTATGAGTACCTTTTACATATATTGGTAGAACAAATGAATATCTAGATTAGACAACAAAAACAAAAATATAATGAGTATCTCACTCCACACACAAAACTTAATTAGAGAAGGAACATACACCTAAATGCAAAATGCAAATCTAAAAACGTTTAAAAATAAAATTTAAAAAACTATAATACAATTCCCCATAGGTCTCTCCTGTTTCCACATATCTTGTGAGCAGAGGCACTGACTATACTTTGTTTTGTGCTGCCTTTTAAAGGATGTTTGTACGATCATCTCTCTTAGAAGATAGAGATGATGTATCCCACCTAAATACAGGGTGAGCTTGCTTATCGCCTTGGAGGAAACACATTCTGTCTTGTTTTGGAACAAAGGTATGCTTACTATCCAGTGAAATTAAGGTAATGTACCTTCATGGCAAAGGGCTGATGAGCTTCCAGTTTATTAGAAAAGATTCAGATTTTCTAAGCTCAGAGTTTCTCTCTTGTAATTCCACCCTCTGAAGTTTTCAACACCAATCCTGGCCCATTCATGTCACTCTCAAGGGATTTGGGGTCAAATGAATCTGATAAAAATATGTGAATATTCATGCTTCTTATTGTTTCTTGATTAATAAAGTATTTTGTGTCTGGCACCCTGAATATTGCAGATTAGCATCCATGATATTCTAGAAGGGTAAAATGTCATCCTTTTCATAGTCCTTGAAAAAATAGTTTTGAAGCCTCAAGAAAAATTTTATATGTATATGCATTCCCCCATCAGGACCAGAAAAATACACAGATCATAAAAAATAAAAATAATTGAGAAAGTGGACATCTTCAAAATTGATTATTTCTCCTAATAAAGAAAGGCCTTTAAGAATATTGTTAGACAAAGCACAAACTGGGGGAAAACTGAAAGAATATGCATCTCACGAAGAACTAATATTTAAAATATAAAGAGAAATCTCAAAAATAATAAAAAACTAGCTTTTTTAAAGCCAAAAAAATTAAATAGCCTAATCATAAAATATACAAATGGCCAGTAAACACATGAAAAGCTGCTAATCATCATTAGCCATCAAGACATTGCTAAGTAAAGCTACAAAGAGATTATATTTCACATTCTCAAAATTGGAAAAACAAAACTTGACAATACCAAATGTGGGAGAGAATATGAAGCAACCAAAAGTCTCATCTATTGCACGTAAGAATGTAAACCAATGCAATCGATCTGAATAATTGTTTTGGGAGTTTCTTTTAGTCGGTCATTCTAATCCCATTTATTTAAGAGGAACACAATCACGTATCAAAAACAACAACATAAGAACTTATACAATAACAGTTATAGCCCCTTTATTCATCAGGGCCAAAAACTGAAAACAAACAAGGTGATATTATCAACAGGAAATCAAAAAAGCAAATTGTGGTTTATTTATACAATGGAATACTGGTCAGCAATATACATACATACATACATACATACATACATACATAAACTACTGACATATTTACCTTATCAAGCTGCACAGTGACAATCTGTATATTTTATTATGTGTTTATTGCATTTCAATAAAATACCCATTTATAGAAAATGAAATAATATGAAATTACAAGAGGACATTTCAATAGGATAAATATGAACATATTACATAATTTCAGAGTCTGTTTCTTCAACTCTAATATAAAAATTTATCAAAAATGCAGGGTTTCTTTTATTTGTGTATTTTTATCAAATATTATTTTTATTTTCAGATATTATATTATTATTTTTAATTTTAAGGAGATATATAGTCAACATTTTTTTTGGAATGAAACTAATTAGGGAGTGCTAAGACAGGAAATGGTATAGGAACTAACAAGAAATGAAAAGCAGCTTGTATAAAAGAACTCTCTTTCTCCTTCTGCTCTCACCTTATGTATCTGATTATTTTTGTTCCTTCTGTGCCCTGGCCCTCATGATCATCCTTTCCACAGACCAGAATGTATGTTCCAAATTGACTGGTACCATCAGATACTCTGTTGACATAATGTAATAAAATCTATACTAGCATTTGACTGTCCCCATCTCTTCAAGCACCAGTACTCAGCAAGAAGAAACTTATTGGATCAATACATACTCTAAGATGTCATATGTTCACCTCTGACCAAATAAGTTGAGTCTAGAAAAGTAAGGCTTTTATGCATTCAGGTACATAGTAATTCCACTTCTGCCTAACAGGGGGAGGAATAGGCTTTTTAGAAACACCAAACTTATAAACAGCAACAATAATACTAAGAAAATAATAATTATAAATTTATTTTTAATTATTTAAATATTTATTTAGGTTATATTTAAAATAATTAGACAGTTATGGGACATTTACACAATGACAACTACTCAACCATAAAAAAAAAAAAGAAAATTTTACACTTTGCAACACCATGGATGGACCTGGAGAATATTATGTTAAGTGAAATAAACCAGTCAGAGAAAGACAAATACCATATGATTTCACTCATATGTGGAATCTAATGAACAAACTGAACTAACAAGTGAAATAGACACAGGCTCATACATAGAACAGGCTGACAGCTCTGGGGTGGGGAGGGGCTTAGGGAGTGGAGGGATCAAGAAAAAAGAAAAAGGACTGATGGACGTGGACAACAGTGTGGTGACTGTAGGAGGGGAAGTGTATACGCATGATAAATGGTAACAGAAAAAAATATAAATAAAATAAAAATAAAATGAAATAATTAAATATATATCATGTTATTTTTGTATTTTATTATATTTACTTCTTTGGTGATAGCAAACACACTAAAGTCTTGATAATAATAATGATAATTATAATAATAATAAAATAGAAAATTATATTTTACTTATATGTAATGGTGTGTAATACTTGTTGGATCTAGGCTTCTGGCTCATATTTTGTTGGACTGCTTATGCAATGAATTAATATTTTGCATAAGTGGCTAAGGAGTGCAGATTCAAGGGTAATAAATTATGTTGCCCAAATGTAATTTCTAGCACTTAATTTCCAATGTATTGCTTAGTACAATATTAAAACTAAGGAAAGCTAAACATAATATTTTCTTTAATGCCTGCAACAAAGTGGGTAAATGAAAACAGGTATCAAGGAACACCTCTTTGAAGTCTAAACTCAATCATCCAAGACATGGGAGAGGAGGTATCTTAACGTATACATTGCTTTTTAATTATTTTAAACTCCTATGATGATTTCTCTCTTGTCTCTGAAGCCAATTATGCCTGCAATAAAATAAACATATCGATTTTTTCTAGAGCCCAGGTATCATCTACCAATAATCCTCATAAACAAGTTATTAGTAAAGTGCCAGGTCAGTACCATGAAGGCTGAAGTGAGGTTAATGCAGAATTGAAAAGCTGACTTTGTAACTTTCAGTTAAGTAAAAATCTTGGTTAAATATAGAAGCTAACATATATTAACCTAATTTATCTCAGTTGTATTTGATCTGAAACTTTCTATGCAATAGATTCAATTTATATATGAACATAAACTATTAAAAAAGCAATTATCATTTAGGAACAAAAATAATACTGCCTGATTTAGAAGAAAATTTGGCAGTCTTCCAGTTCAACTGAAATTTGAACACTTGAATATATTACCTTCACTGTTTGAATAGTCCCCGTATTTGGAAACCCTCTACCTCTTCACACAGTCTACCATATCTGCAGAATACTCTGGCATATATGCTTAGGACATCAGCAAAACAGGATAAAAATGCTATGTGGTAATGTTTTTTTCAAGTAATTCAAAGTATCCATGTGTCAAACCAGTATTAATAGTATAAAATAATTTGTTTTACTTCTATTCACATCTTTCATGTTTCAGGCAGGGTTGTTAAATTTTAAATTACTTATGAGAGATGTAGTTCCATAAAGTGCTTGGGGCTTCTGAGGTTCAGTGTGGGTCTATCTGTTGCTGTATAATTTTCCATTCTCCATATTAAATGTTTCTTCCTCCTCTAAACATTCTCATAGGCCACTGCTACAAGGCACTGGCTACTCTCCCCTGAATATGCATCAGGTTCTTGCCTCTTAAACTGTCATACAATAACTGCATATAGATTGAGTTCCATTTGTGGATTGACAACAGGGTGGGCAAGGTAGAGTGGGAATATCACTTCCCAGCAATTATTACTAATAATGGTCTTTAAGACTGTATCATTTTGGCAATCAGATCTCATTGCTGGCTCACATTTACTTCACAGTCAGAAAGCCTCCAAATGTATTTATACAAGGTGTATACAGAAGGCACCCAGTCATGTAATATGAAAAATAGAGACATTTATTGAAAAAGATACAAGATACAAGAAACATTGTACATAGGAAATGACGCCTCAGTCCCCTTCAAAGTTGGCACCTTGGGGCTTCACACAGTTCTCCCAGTCACCATCACCTGCCCCATCATATTTTCCTGAATCTTGTGGATGTTCTGAAATCTCTGCCATTTCAAAGGTGTTTTTAGTTTTGGGAAAAGCCATAAGTCTCAGGGCACCAAATTTGGGTTGTAGGGGTCTGAGTCACCTGTGTGATTTAATGCTTCACCAAAATCTCTGCCTGAGATGTGATGCATTAGCAGGTGCTTTGTTATGATGAAGCTGTCGATCACCAGTTGCCCTTAGCTGCAGCCTTCTGAATAATCTGAATAGTTTCTGTGGAGGAATGTTAAAGCTTAATGCAAAATTTGATGCAGATTTGTTGCTCTACTTACTCAGTCATTTTGCATGTGATGGCCACATGGCACACACACTAACTCAATGGCATCTACTGTCCCCACTGACTGGTACAGTGAAGTCATCATTGTTCATGCAGCGTATTCCAGTCCTCTCTCCTTGGCTGCCAGGTTACAGCAAACCATTGTCGTGCAAACTGTCCTGGTCAGATTAACAATGGCTGGACATTTTCCCTACAGACCTCGACAGTGGTCTCTCACATACTCTATTGTACAGGTGGATTTTTGACGCAAAACTACTGTCAAGTTTATTTTTATTAAACTTAATTTTGTTACATTCAATCCTCCAGCACAGCCTTTTGATTGCTAATTCTTTCATGATTTGTCATCCCCCTAACCCCCCAAGGAAAACCACATTATGCCATGACTTCAGCCCTGATGCTCCGGCATTCTGCTGTGACTGGATTCGGCTATCAAACACAAAAATTCAAAATCCACATCTTCCATGACTGGTAACACCCAAATCCACTTTATAAACTAACAAAAAATTAGCCGGTCACTAGTTAATCAGTGACCTTTTGAAGAAGACTTCCATGGATCTGAAATTTGAAGTTCTTTTACATCTATTCTCTTCTATTTTAACTAGAACTCAAGACTTTCATCATAGGCTAGAAAAGAAGTTGGGACAGAAGACATGCTCTCAGTTCTGTGGTCTTGCCTTTCTGCTTAGTAATTGAAGATATCACAAAAGATTTTTTAGTGGAATATAAAGACATTGGAAGAAGAAACCAAAGAATACGGTATAAAACATTATTTTTAATAGAGTCAAGTTGATTGGAATGAGAAATATGTAAATTAATTTCAGCTAAATTTTGGGTGAACTAGTACTTTGTGGATTATCCTACAGATAACATAGCACCTAGTGAATTTTTTTTTAAAAAATGTATTTTCATATCACCTATGGGTTAGAACTGTTTTAATTTATAGATTATATTTATGAATATAATAATATAGATTATAGTATATTTAGGTGTCACTACTAGTTTTTAAATATAGAATTCTAACAGGTTTCAGTAGTTTTTAGCTTCCCTATAACTTCTTTACATCTGGGTTATTTGATTAATGTTAGATTCTCTTCTCATACCTGAAGTTTTACAGCTGTAAAACTGTAAAGAATCTAGTCTCTTTATAAAGAAATGTTGAATTTTCTTTGCATTAACAATCATTTGGATGTTCCAAGTGACCTTCTACCACTAGAGTATGTCTTGTGTTCAGCATAAGTTATTGTGATCCTTTCAATTTCAAGAAACATTCCCTTGATCTTTGTTTTACGGTTAGGTTTCATTCATTGCTATTTAAAAATATTTATTATTACTCTAATTTTTCTCTACGGCAGGAAATTTTCTCTGTGACATTATTCATGTTGTACATTCAAGAGAGAGTAGTTGTTTTAAATTGATCTCTGGTCAAGTTCACTCAAAGGTCCAGGAAGTGCCTGCTTTCCCCAGACACTGTCCTGAGATATTTCCTCAGTGTGCAGCTGTTTGAATTGACTGACACTGAAATCAAGTTCTGTTCAACAGAGCACTTTCTCTCTATGAAAAGATTTATCTTTCAGATCTCCTACTTCCTCTTCTGAGGATGCTCATTCTCTGATCCATACTTGAATGTGTTGACCTCTGGGTCTGGTAGGTGGATCTACCTCCATTTGCTGTAAGTTTTCTTCTGGTATGATGTTGCTTTTATCACATTTTCAGAAAAAGTCCACTTTTTCATCTTCTTTTTCTCTGCTGAATGTGTCAGATCCTAGAAATATTCCCCTGAAGCCATGTTACTGAGACCTTTCGTGCCACCATCTCATCGTGAATGACCACAGAAAGAAAATGTTTCCTTTTGTTTATGAGTTGAATTAAGTCATTTTAAAAGTAACACATGAACTTGTTGGAAAATATTATGTCAGCTGAGGCACAACTAAAGCAAAGGGCATGTCATAAATACCTATGTTCAGGGAGAATTGCATATGGTCTATAATTTTGGAGAAACAGCCAGAAATAGCATAATCAGGACATTTAGATATATGGCAAAAAAAAGGGATTTCTAATTAGGGTACACAGCAGTGTCACCAGAGATTAAATATACTGGTGATGTGTCAGAAAACCTAGCAACAAAATCATCTCTCATATTTAGATCTATTTTCAGAAGTCATTTGGAAAAAGTCATTGTACTATATCATATGAAAGATTTTTATGATTTTTTGCTTGATCAAAGTAAAATATTTCATCTATGATATGAAAACTAGTACAAATAGTTTGACCAACTTTTAAAAAAGCATAAAAACTTTCTGTCCCTTCATTTTCTAACTCAAACCCCAGTACCACTTACTTCCTCCATGCAATCAGCTATGTGAGTATTGCTAATTTAACCTTTACAATGTCTCTTTTCTGTTCCCTGACTTTATCTAAACAAATTACCAAGGAACCTGAAAAAGAAAAGAAAGACGGTGAGGGACAAATACCATATGATCTCATCTTTAACTAGAACATAATCAACAGAAGAAAAAAAGCAAACAAAATATAACCAGAGACATTGAAGTTAAGAACAATCTAACAATTGTCAGGGGGGAGTGGGGAGGGGACAGTGAGGAGAGGGGATTACAGGAGCTACTATAAAGGACACATGGACAAAATCAAGGGGGAGGGTGGAGGTGGGGGAGGGAGGTGGGTTCAGCTGGGGTGGGGTGGAGGGATGGGGAGAAAAGGCATACAACTGTAATTGAATAACAATAAAAATTTTTAAAAAAGAATATGCTTTTAAATAAATCAGTAATGATACTATAAGAAAATTATGAAAATACATGATATAATTTGTTATTTAAACAGATTTTAAAGTGGGAAGAGAAACAAAATGTTTATTCAAAACTTGTACATATAGGTAAATTGCCAGGTAATAAAAAGGATAGCTGTGTAAGCCTTTGTTTTTCTTCTTCCCTTTTCTGTCAAGGATTATATTCAGTCTGGTATACTCCCTTAAGAGGGAAGTAAAAGATGACCTATGTGAGAGATAGAATGAGTTCACATAGATTTCCTAAAGGCAATTTTTCTCATCATCAAAATATATCTTAACTTATATAATTCATAGATAATATAGGAGAATGACATTTGGTCACTAACTTCTGAGAAACTTGAAGAGCTAAATCATCTTCTTTCTGTATTTCTCATTCAATTAATAGCATCCCCACCCCACTTAAAGGACAAGTCAAAAACCTGGACACCATCCTCTGCTTTCCTATTTTTCTTTCCATAACCAATCTAATGTACCTGTTAAACTTGTTCTAATTATTCCACTTCTTAAACATCTTTCAACACAAGTTCATTCTACTTTCTTTTAGCAGCAAACCCTAACTACTCAGATACTACAATACAGTGATACTTTCTTCCTTAATAAGTATTTATTATGTTTCTATTAATTGTGCCAAATACTGTTTTAGTGATATAAATACAGTAATGAAAAAAATAACGAAGTTCTGCACTCTAATGGAGCTTTTGAAGAATTGCTTGTCTTCAGCCTTAAATCTTCCAATTTATTCAACATGCTATAGTCAGTTAGTGTTGCCCAACTTAAAATCAATTTAGTATGTTATACCAAACACCTGTTAGGACAATCAGTGGTTATAGGATACAAAATAACATTTAAAACTCTAAGTTCAAAAACCCCCACAAAACAACTCTTAAAATAATGTTTGGCTCATTTATGTCCAAGATTATAAAAATAATAATGGTCGTGATAGAAAGTACAATATGCTCCCTGTTAATATCTTCAAATTTATCCTTTGCAAGGACTCTACAAACAACTTATGCTTAAAAGTTTTCTATAAATATTATGATAAATTGTTTCTGAGTTCTTTAAAATCTGCCATATAATTACCTTCTCCAATATTCCATGCTAACTGACAAAACTCAATACAAATATAATTATTTCTTGGTAGTTTTAGCCAACATAAATATTTTTTTGGTTAAATTTCTTTGTGTTTCTACAACCTCACCAGCACTTGTTGTGTGTTGATGGCCATTCTGACTGGTGTGAAGTGGTATCTCATTGTGGTTTTAATTTGCATTTCTCATAGTTAGTGATGCTGAACATCTTCTCATATATCTCTGGGCTCTCTGTATGTCCTCCTTGGAGAAGTGTCTGTTCGGGTCCTTTGCCCCCCCCTTTTTTAAATCGGATTGTTTGTCTTCCTGGAGTGGAGTTGTGTGAGTTCTTTACATATTTTGGAGATCAAACCCTTGTCTAAGGTATCACTGGCAAATATATTTTCCCATACAGTTGGTTCCTTTTTCATTTTGCTGATGTTTTCTCTAGTCATGCAGAAGATTTTTATTATGATGAGGTCCCATTGTTAACTCTTTTCTTTATATTTCTTGCTCTAGGGCACATATAGGTGAAAATATTTCTGTGTGGAATATCTGAGATTTTCCTGCCTGTGTTCTCCTCTAGGACTTTTACGGTGTCACAACTTAGATTTAAGTCTTTTTTATCCATCTTGAATTTATTTTTGTGTATGGTGCAAAGTGGTGGTTGAGTTTCACTTTTTTTGTATATAGTGGTCCAGATCTCCCAAAATCATTTGTATAAGAAGGTATTTTTACTCCATTTTACGTTTCTGCCCCCTTTGTTGAGTATAAATTCACCATAGAGACATGGGTTTATTTCTGGTCTCTATATTTTGTTCCATTGATATATGTGTCTGTTCTTATGCCAGTAAGAGATTTTGATTACTGTGAACTTGTAATATAGTTTGATGTCAGGTATTGTGATCCCTCCTAATTTGTTCTTCTTTCTCAAAATTGCTGCAGCTATTCAAGACCATTTATGGTTACACATAAATTTTTGAAATGTTTGCCCTATATCTGTGAATTATGTCATTGGTATTTTAAGGGAACCCTAGCACACTGTTGGTGGGAATGCAGACTGGTGCAGCCACTGTAGAAAACAGTATGCAATTTCCTCAGAAAACTAAAAATGGAACTGTCTTTTGACCCAGCAATTCCACCACTGAGATTATACCCTAGGAATCCTGAGAAACCAATTCAAAAGAATCTATGTATCCCTATGTTCACAGCAGGGCTATTTACAATAGCCAAGTGTTGAAAGCAACCTAAGTGCCCATCAGTAAATTAGTGGATCATAAAACTGTGGTACATTTATACAATGAAATACTATGCAGTAGAAAGAAAGAAGGAGTTCCTACTTGAAATGGAGAGCATTATGCTGAGTGAAATAAGCCAGGTGATGAAAGTCAAATACCATATGCTCTCACCTATAATTGGAGCCTAATCACCAAAACAAGTGAGCAAAATATAAACAGAGACATTGAAATAAAGAACAAACTGATGGTAACCAGAGGGGAGTGGTAAGGGATGACAGGGGAAAAAGGGGAAGGGTCATCAAAGAACATGTATGAAGGACAAATGGCAAAAGTCAAAGGAGGGTAGGGTTGAGGGGGGCAGGTGGTTGTATGGGGGGCAGCAGGAGTGTTGGGGGAAAATGGAGACAACTGTACTTGAACAACAATAAAGAAATAAAAAGTATAAAGAAATCTCTTTGTGTTTCTATAGCTCCTTTAACATATATTGATAAAGAATATATTATTCTGTAATATAAATGTTATTTATATTTCTTACCCAGAAGTTTATAAAGTCTTTGAGTAGGGGAATAATATCATTCACAGGGACATGCTCAATTCTTAAGTAGGTACATGGTATAAATAAGAACATGTGTAATAAATTTGGGTTGAAAAAAGAATCAGTGAGTATATTTAACTAGTAAATTTATAGCTAATTTTTCTTTTATCCTTGAAATCTTATACCTAATTAAATTTTTCAAGCTTACTGGGGTCAATTTATTGAGGTAAGTCATTTGTAATCATATTACTACTGAATTTCTAAGAACAACATATATTGACTAAATATTTCTTTGGTTTATAAAGTGGCAATAGGTTTGTAAAATAAATTTATTAAGTTTAGGAATTGGCAAGTTTTATAGATTTTTCTCTAATTTTCAAGAATTTCTGCACTCTTACAACCAAAACTTCCTTTTGACATAGATTAGAGATAATTGCTGTCTTAGTAGATGTAAGAGAAGCAACCCATAGCACTTACATAACATCTTGCTCATGATGGAAGCTCAATTTTTTCATTGCATTACATGACTCAATCTGGAAGAAATTAAAGAAATAAAGCCCTTTACAATTTATTTTATTACTATACCTTCAATAAAGAACTCATCTTTGAAGCGGTCTCTCATACATTTATTCCAGGTTTGGCCATTGAGATTTTTGCCCCACACTATTCAAATTGTATTTAGAAGTTCCAGATGGAAAATGCGTTTAAGACTTTCCATTAAAGTATTATACATTTCATTTGAAAATATCTTTGTTAAATATTGTTGTAACTCTCTACTTTGTAAAAGAATGGTAACTGTTTTAGTAGTTTCAGGTTACCGGGTCAATGTAGCTGAAAGCTCTTCCTTGTATAATTAATCACTTTTGAAACAGAATTCATACCGTGTAGTTAAATAATGTTTCTTTGGAAGAAAAAAATCTATGGAAAACAATATACCACAATACAATTTTAAAAAATCACTATGGTTGTGTTATTTCAACATAAATATATGTGGTTTCTAGTGAAAGTAAGGAAGGAAAGAATGGAGGGAGGGAGACAAGGAGGAAGAAAGGAAGGAAGAAAGAAAGAGAGAAAGACTACTTCATATCTCAGCTGTAAGTGGAACCTAATCAACAAAACAAACAAATGAGCAAAATAGAACCAGAGACTTAGAAATAAAGAAAAAACTGACAGTGACCAGAGGGGAGGGGAGTGGGGCATAACATAGGAAAGAAGGGGAAGGGGCAAGGAAAGGAACATGAATAGAGGGCTCATGGGCACAGACAATGGGGGGGATGGACAGTGGGAGTGGGGGGGCAGGGGTAGGGGTGAGCCGTGGGGAAAAAGGCGAGACAACTGTAACTGAACAACATGACAGTAATTTGTTAGTTAATTACCTTATTTAGATGTTTTAAGCATAACACACAAGTTCATGATGGTACTTCAAGTTCATTTTATTTTCAAAGAGTGTGCAAAGTAAATCTGCAATAGGTGCATACTGATAATGTATATTCTTGGCTCAATGGTATTCATAGGACTTGACTGAGTTATAGATAATCATGAAGAGAATTAATTTATATTCATTAAGTTATGGATTGACGGCATACAATACAGAAACTAACTCTACTTTTTGAGAAAAGCATGTCTGCTCCTTTTTTGAGGCATATTAATTCATACAATCCACAAGGGGCCTATGTAACTACTGTGAAATATAATCAGTACAGTTAAAATGGGATCACTTGATCCATTATAACCTCTATTCACTCCATTCTTATAATTACTCTACGTATTTGGGGGTTAGTATTACATATGGAAATATTTCTCTATCAGTTTGTTGTTCAATATGATGCATTACAAAGTTTATTAAAATCACATAAGAAATTTAAATGTAAAAACCATATAGGGAAAATTATATTGTTTTACTTGTAAGTAAAGGAGATGTGTGTTTCTCTGAGTGTGTATGCAAGGGTGTGCACTGTGCACAAGATCTGATAAAATTATCACATCCAGATAACCAAATGTTTATCTTTACCATGTAGAAAGGTGATAGAAGCCAGTAAATAAGAGTGTGTTTCAAATATAACTGTAATTTATGCATTTTTCTCCCTCAATGTAATTTTATATTTTTGGTTTAGTAAAATAGTTCTGATTATTTTGAAAAAAATGTTGAGGGAAGGATGAAGGTAGAAAGCCTCCTTCTAAAGTTTTAGAGTCAAGCTTCAGACTGTGAAGATTGAAATGTATTATATTTTTGATGTAACACCCAAAATATAAGATTCTCTAGTCATAATAGTTTTCATAGCTACAGTTAAATATTAGGTGTTTCTTCTGGCATTTTCTGACTTCCAGCTTTGTCTCTGCTGTTTTATGTAAAGTCATTTCAATATATTTCTTTATGCAATTAAGAAAGTGTTAGCAACTGAAATTAAATCTCTATTGTTAGTTTTAATTTCAACATACTGAAACTGACTTTGCCCAGATATCTAATGTAAAATAAATTCATAATTTATAATTTCTCATCTCCACATCTTGAATCTGTATTAACAAATGACACATAATCTAGAACTTTATAAAATCTAATGTAAACTTAGAATGAACTAATTCCATAAAACTAAGGTTGTAAGTAAAATTACTTGGTGGTGAAAGTGACCCATAGATCTTAGATTTTGAGTCAGGAACATGTGTGTATGTGTGTGCATGTATGTATGTATTTTCCTTAGGTTGCTATTTAATAATTAACTATACAGCAGTCCCATCTTATCCATGGTTTCAGTTACCTGTGGTCAATCATGATCCAAAATATTAAGTGGAAAATGCTAGAAATAATCCATAAGTATAAAATTGCACACATTTTTCAGTAGCATGATGAAATCTTGCATCATCTTGCTCCAGCTAGACCATACATGAGTCATTCTATTGTCTATTGTGTCCACACTGTATATGTTCTTCACCCTAGTCACTCAGTAGCTGGTTAAATACAGACTCTCTCAGTATCCAGTGCGCATGTTCAAGTACCCCTTATTTTACTTAAGAGTGGCACCAAAGTGCAAGAATAGTGGTCCTGGCAATTCAGATATGCTAAAGAGAGGACTTAAAGTGCTTTCTTTAAGCGAAAGCTGAAAGTTCTTGATTTAATAAGGGGAAAAATGTATGCAGAGGTTTTAAGAGCTACAGTCAGAACAAACCTTCTGCTTTTGAAGAAGGAAAAATAAATGTGTTTTAGTTTGCTGTTGTACTTCAAACAGTAAAAGTTAGGGCTACAATGCATATAAGTACTTAGATACAAAGGAAAAGGCATTATATTTGTGGGTGGAATACGTGAACAGAAAATGTGTTCCCATTCACAGCAACGTGTTGCATTGAGCCTGCTTAAAGATTTTAGCAAGGGATTTCCTAAAACCCATGACCACATTCACATAACTTTTATTAGAGCTTATTGCTATAAATGCTCTATTTATTATTAGTTATTGTTAGTCTCTTACTATGTCTAAGATAAGCTTAATATAGGTAGCTATGTATAGGAAAAACATTGTATGTCTAGGGGTTTGTACTATTCATGGTTTTAGGCATCCACTGGCGGGAGATAACACCTGTGGACAAGGGAGGGTTTTGTAGCTTATTTTTTTTAAAGATTTTATTTATTTTTAGAGAGGGAAAGAGAAGGAGAAAGAGAGGGAGAGAAACATCAGTGTGTGGTTGCCTCTGAAGTGCCCCCTACTGAGGACCTGGCCTGCAACCCAGGCATGTGCCCTGCCTGGGAATCGAACCAGTGACCCTTTGGTTCACAAGCCAATGCTCAATACACTGAGCCACACCAGCCAGGGCTGTACCTTATTATTTAAAGAGAATCTTAATATCAGCAGAAATATGCATTTTACATCAATGTTTAGCTTAATAGCTTCATTTCTCATAATGAGAGTTGAAGAAAAAATATGAGAATTTGAATTTCAGTTTGGACCCTATATTTCTCTTTATTATCTGACTGTTTATTTAGGCTGTACAAAAAGTGAAAGAGAATAAAGATGGGAAAATTGAAGGATACAAATTATAAAATGAATGATATTTGAGATTGTGCGAAAGCTTTCAAATTAAAAATGTTAATTTTTATTCAGAGAATGAGAAAATCAAATTAAACTGTTAAGATATTATGTTGCAAATTTAAGTAATTAGGAGAAAACACAGAAAGAAGAAAATCAGAAATATTCTCTCTCTGTCAGTATAATTTAAGTACAATGTTTTTATTCATAAGTCTAAGGTAATATTGATAACATATTTACCAATTTATATTGGAACTGTACAATTTTATGAAAAAATCAAATCAGTCAACAATTACCAATGTTCTAGATTGTATAATATATTTTTTTCTTTTACTTTCCTAATAGTCTTTGTCTGTGTTGAACACCTTTTCACCCATTACCTTTCCTTTGAACTTCTCCAAGTTTACCCTAATGGCTTAATTCACTTGCATAATTTCCACTTAACCTTTAATATTGCACATCCCAAATTAAATCAGCATCACTCAATTTGTCCAAGAGAACAAAAGGAAGATGGGGCAGAAAACATGCTGAGGAAATGTGTGTTAGGAATATGATAATTGAACAGATGTTACAGTATGTCGGAAAATCAAAATGTATTAATAAATCAACCAAACAGAAGTCATCCAGACAGAAAGTAAAAAGGTGTTGTTTCAAATGGGTAAACATGCTTTATCTCCCTTCCTTTCATTCCTATTATTAAACATATGCAGCTCCTTACAATGTATGAAATCCCTAAGTAATACTGTATAAACTACAATCTTAGTCCCTCCTAATATCAAAAGTGAAAAACCAATAATGGAAATTTTTTTTAAACCCACAAACATTATCTCTTAAGCCTATGTAATCAGTGATTATGATAGACAAAAGATTTCACCAACTGTTAAAATATTCAAATACTTCCATACTCTTTGATTTTCATACTATTGTCTACAGTGGCAGTCATCAGGATCTGGCAGAGATGCTACCAGTTATCACCAAGTGCATTAAAAGGTGACAGGTGGCACAAGTGAATGCATGTACTACATCCACACACTGCTCCAAGAGGACTCAAACTCATGGAGGAAGTGGAAGAGGTGACAAAACAAGCAGCATTTTTGGAAGCATTATCAATAATAACCAAGGGCTTTCTGAGTCCAGTCATTGTGGAAGGCACTGACGCAAAGTACACACTGTCCAGGGCAGATGGCAGAGCACTTGGGTGTGGTCTGGCTGCAACGGAGTGCCACACACTGGGAAAATCAGAATAAGTATTTATTATGCTATTCATTTGTCACATTGAAGACAAGATAAGGGCATGACTTACGCAGTGCTGTCACTTCATGTAATTTTGAAAAACAAATGATTTGGAAATTATTAGAAGGATTTGATGAGTGATTTCCCCTTTAATGTATACTTTTACTAATCAGTTTTATGTATGTGCAGTTGAGTTTTTAAAGGTGTATTGTCTAATGTGGAGTGAACAAATCACATAGGATATAAATTTCAATTTAAAATAAAGTTAAATAAAATTAAAACTCAGTTCCTCACACCACTAGCTACATTTCAAATATTCAACAGCCACATGTGGTTAGTGGCTACCATATTGTACATTGAATAAGTATTTCCATCATTGCAAGCAATTCTCTTAGCAAAAATTTAAAGGTGAAAGGGAATATGTTATTATATAATGCATGACATAATGCATAATAAATAATATATCATATACAGTATATAACACACATATATAATATAAATATTATAGAGTATATACCAGTAATATATATACTATATTATATACTATATAATACCTAACATAACATTGACATTTGTATATAATGTAATACATATTAGTATATTTATTACATTTAAACATAATATGCAAAGTAATGTATATTCTGTATATTATTTAATACATAATATAATAACTTCTCAATATATTTATACTATTTTCTCAATTGTTTAAAATTTAATATAGTCTTGGTATATAATTAGTAACTATTTGCTATTCAATTATACTACTTCAGAGTGAAGAATTGTCTGATACATTTAAAAAATAAGAAAGCATTTTTAAAAGTTGTTTTAATATGCTGTATAAATGTATATGTAAAATATTTATATTCAGTATCAGAACTCAGAGTCTATCTAATCACACTTTGGGAATATTAGCACCTCCATTTCTCTTTGAAAAACAAGTCCTCAGAGCTTCAAGCTTTATTTTTCGTTCAAATTATGGCCTCTGTGTTAAGCCACATGACAAGAACCAGTTAAAGTAAAATGTTTTAGGCTTAACTAAAAGGTTTCATAGCTTTATTACAGAAAATGTATAAGAACAAACACATGGGCCAATGGAACAGAATAGAGAGCCCAGAAATAAACTCAAGACTGTATGTTCAATTAATATTCAACAAAATGGCAGCAGCATAAAATGGAGCAAAAATAGCCTCTTCAACAAATGGTGTTGAGAGATCTGGACAGCTACATGCAAAAAAAAAAAACAAAACAAAAAACTCGAGCACCAACTTACACCATACAAAAAAATAAATTCAAGGTGGATAAAAGACTTAAAAATAAGTTATGACACCATAAAAGTCCTAGAGGAGAATATAAGCAGGAAAGTCTCAGATATTCCATGCAGCATTATTTTCACTGAGATGTCCCCTAGAGTGAGGGACATAAAGGAATGAATAAACAAATGGGATCTCATCAAAATAAAAAGCTTCTGCACAGCTAAAGAAAACAGCACTAAAATGAAAAGAGAACCAACCATATGGAAAAACATATTTGCCAATGATACCTCAGACAAGGGTTTAATCTCCAAAACATATAAAGAACTCATACTACTCCATTCTAAGAAGACAAGCAACCCAATTAAAAAATGGGCAAAAGACTTGAACAGACACTTCTCCAAGGAGGACATACAGAGGGTCCAGAGACATAAGAATGGATACTCAGTATAGCTAGCCATCAGAGAGATGCAAATTAAAACCACAATGAGATACCACTTCACACAATTGAGAATGGCCATCATAAACAAAGCAACAAACAAGTGCTGACTAGCTTGTGGAGAAAAGGGAACCCTTCTTCACTGTTGGTAGGCTTGCAGACTGATGCAGACACTGTGGAAAACAGTATGGAATTTCCTCAGAAAACTAAAAATGGAACTGTATTTTGACCCAGCAATTCCACTACTAGGATTATATCCTAAGAACCCTGAAATACCAATCCGAAAGAACCTATGCACCCCAATTTCATAGCAGCACAATTTACAATAGCCAAGTGCTGGAAGCAACCTAAGTGCCCATCAGTAAATGAATGGATCAAAAAATATGGTACATCTACACAATGGAATTCTACACAGCAGAAAGAAAGAAGGAACTCCTGCCCTTTGCCACAGCATGGATGGAACTGGAGAGCATTATGCTAAGTGAAATAAGCCAGGTGATGAAAGACAAATATCATATGATCTCATCATTAACAGGAACCTAATCAACAAAATGAACAAGCAACTAAAGTATAGCCAAAGACATTGAAATTGAGAAGAGGCTGACAGTGACCAGAGGGGAGAGGGGAGGGGATAATGAGGGAAAAGGGTGAAAGGTTTACAGGAACAATTATGAAGGACACATGGACAATAACAAGGGGGGGCGTGGACACAGGGGAAGGAGGTGGGAAGGGATGGGGTGGGGGGAGGGGTGGGGAAAGAAGGCAGAAAACTGTACTTGAACAACAATAAAACATGTTAAAATAATAAATAATTAAATAAATAAATAGATAAAGAAAGAAAAATAAAGAAAAGAAAATGCAGCATCTGAGATTACTTTTCCTATTTTATTGCTGTAGATTTGTTTTCTGGCTCGCACTTGTTTACATGTTTAACAGTATATAAGCATCACTATTTGTACATTGTTATTATCTTTCAAATGTGTTAATAAGTGATATACTATATCCTAAAATGCTAACTAAACATTTTTCTGATATTATAACAATAGTCTATTAAGTCTCAGAGTGAGCAGTTATTATCCAGATAGCCAAACCTTCATTTTTATAAATAATGTTTTTTTAAATAGTACTGGTTATAAATAATTGTCCTTTTACAGTTGAAAGTTGTCTGTTTTTTTCTTTTCTGTGGTCAACACAAAGGATAATAACTAGATATTTCATAAGTTAAAATCCTTAATATGATATTTTAAAATTATATTTTTGAAATGTTTTATTTTTATCAAATTCTTATTTTGAGAATTTTCCTTTTTCCAACCCTTTTAAGATTTTTTTTATGTTGTTTATACTTACTCTAGACCAGGGGTGTCCAAACTTTTGGTGTCTCTGCACCACACTGGAAGAAGAGTTCTATTGGACCACA
This sequence comes from Desmodus rotundus, assembly GCF_022682495.2. Lineage (NCBI taxonomy): Eukaryota > Metazoa > Chordata > Mammalia > Chiroptera > Phyllostomidae > Desmodus > Desmodus rotundus. The sequence goes on along the minus strand of NC_071388.1, from coordinate 67,637,958 downwards.
CATTAAGTACATTGAGACACATGCTCACAAAAATATCTCGTGATGTTTTAAGTAAACTTATGTTCTGTGTTGGGCCGCATTCACAGCCATCCTGGGCCTCATGCAGCCCATGGGCCACAGGTTGATTACCCTGGCTCTAGACAGTGTATATTATAAACCCTTTTTATGTAGTGTTTTTCAAAGTGAGTTATCATCACCAAGGATGAAGCTAATAATGAATTACTTATGGAGTAGATAATCAAGTAAGGAAAATATCTATTTCCTTGTATATTTTTTCTATGCCTCCATCTTGATTTTTACCTTTATTAGAATTTTATTGATAGGTTAGCAAGGCAAAATGGAGACCAAATTCTAAACAGAGTTTGCAACCTATATTAGAATTCTAATTTTATTGGAAACAGTGGCAAAAATGCAATATTTTGTGCTTCCACATGCCAGTCACTGTCAAATTTATATATATTCTGTGGAATTCTTACAAAGATGTTGCAAAATATCAATAGTTTCATCCCAAACCTCTATATTAGAGTACTGATACTCAGAGTGTTAAGTAACACACTCAAGTTGACAAAGCAAATAAGGAGGAACCAGAATATTTACTCCAAAGCCTGTGTTCTTTTCCACACAGAAGGAATCCTGAATGTGTGCCTATAAATTGCATTTTTAATATAAAACTGTTCAGATGCATTTGAAATAATGGTCTTGTCAGTTCATAGACAAGTCTTTAGTAGTCTTTTAAACCCACCATAAAAAATGAAATACAAGACCTAATTACTCTCTTTGAGGAGCCTATGCTATGTAAACAGGACGTTATATAGGACACTTCTGGCCTTGGTCTAGGATGAAAGCATGAGGACAGCACATGCTTTGCAAAGAGACTACCTTACAAAACATTCTAATGGAAGTAGCCAAATTCAGTCTTAAACACTTTTACTTATATTGAAGCTTACAGATGGGATGAAATGTTGCAAAATGGAAGATAATTTGTTACAAAACATTCTAATGGAAGTAGCCAAATTCAGTCTTAAACACTTTTACTTATATTGAAGCTTACAGATGGGATGAAATGTTGCAAAATGGAAGATAATTTGTATGAAGGATGTCCTTACAGAAAATTCCTGTGACTTCAACACACCAAGTAGGAGATAAGGTATGTGTTTTTCTTCTCCTCCTGTTAAAAGAGAAAGCCTTAGGCAATTAATAAAAGAGTTCAGTGCTTGTCCCATTCAATTTGAGACAGCAGAGGATGCAGAGCAGGCTGGGTTCTAAATTCTGCCGGAGAAATCTAAGGATAAGATGTGCTGCTAGTTTGATGTTGAGAAATGAGTCAAGGAGAAGAACACGGTGGAAACTGCCTGTACTCTAAGGCTTTGTTGTGACAAATGTTTCACGAGTATTCGTCAATCAGACATGTGCCACACATCAGAACACCTGACATGAATTCATCTTAGGAACTGTGCAATAGGACCAATTAAAGCAATTATTAATCTGGCAAATACAAAGTCAAGTTCAACATTTCTAGGAACTATGAAAAGAGTTCAGCAACCAGTTGTATTAAGGTGGCATTTTCTATGGATGCTGTTAAGAGATCTGCAGTAATAATATATCTACAAAGAATCCCCTCTCTCTAAACATACATACTATGCCATTTAAGTTAAATTCAACTTGCTCTCTATGAGTATGCTGACTGCTCTGGCAGGGTAGGGAATTAGAGGGGTGGAGGGATCCAACCAAAAAGAAAAAGAAAGAACTCATGGACACGTACAACAGTGTGGTGACTGCAAGGTGGGGAGGGGGGTGGGAGGAGGTGGGAGAGGGTATAGGAGGGATAAATTATAATGGAAAAAATAAAATTAAAAATGTTAAAAAAAGATAAATTCAACTGTAAATACCTGCTAGACCCAGCAATTATGAAACCATTTGAGAAAGTAAAATAGTATTTGCCATTTCCCTTACTTGCTTTCTCTTCTCCATTTTCAACTTTGAAGAAATAGGAAACCATTGATGAATTACCGAGAAGGTGAGTAATGAAGAAAGCAGTGGGAAACTGCTTTCCCCTTTCCTGGGCATCGCATGGCTGTGCTTAGTCTTTTGTATGTGAAGGGTAAAGGAATAGCTATAACATGAAATAAAATTGAATACACTGTCTATAACAGAAAACTGAACATTCTAAGTACATAGTTAAAATTGTTGTTTTTAACTTAAAATAATTTTATTGAACTTAAACTTTTCACTTAAGAATAACTGGAGAAAAAATGGAATTCATGAGTTTTACCCAGAGATTGTGGGTAAATGTCCCAAAATGAATGTTTTAAAGGGATATTGAAAGACAAAGCAAAATTTCTTTGTGATTGAATTCAATAAACCATATTTGTTTAAAATAATAGTGCAATAGAAAAGGTGGAATGTGTCCTTTCTGTTATGTAAGAACCTATATCTCAATATTAACATGTTGTGAAACAATGTCGAGTTAGAACCAACCCATTTCCATTCAGCCTGCCAAGCCCTTTCTCACTGTTTTGAAACAAGTCTACTCTCCATGAATATTTTTATGTTTTTTCATGGTCAGGGCTGAGTGTTAATCAATCTGTAAAGTCTCAAGCCATTTTTTCAGAAGACCAGTGGGACCTTGGTTGGATGATGACATTTTTATACAACTTTTTTTCTATTTTTCCATGGAGCATTAATGAGATTCTTATTTGTTACACTATTAAAAAGGGCTTAGTTGTAAAGACAGAACCCAGATCTGGGAACACTGAGCACAGTTCCCTCAGTGAGCAAGTATATATATGGCTGCCCTCCATATTGGTCTATGTTTTCATTTTAATTCTTGGTTATTTTTTTTCTGTGTTACCTGAATGGCATGCGTCCTACAATTAATTGCAGAGATGACCAATTGATTCCCATTGCTCCATGTTATCTGTGCAGCAAAATAATGCTTTCTATAGTTCTCATTTTGGGAGATCAAAAGCAAAAAAAAACAATTTGACAAAGAGCAAGTGCCTGAGGTATGATCTTTCCTACTCCATTTACATATGTCCACCTATGGCTCTTAAACTATAACTATAAATGTAGATTTTTTAGATGATTCCAGGGGACAAAGGTTAGTGAAATGGCAAAAATAAATAAATAGAATCAAACAAAAATAACATAAAGTAAAATAAAATACAATGGCGCTGTAAGCAGATTCCTCCTCACGCATCAGCCTCACATCCTTTTGCCTCAGGACTTTTTAGGAAAGAAACCTATCTATGGCCAGTATGCACTGTATAAATATAGAGCTGTTATTTTTAAAGAAAACTTAGATTTTTAAGGTTTAAATTAAAGAAAGACCCCTCTGTAATTTTTAGACATTAATTGTATAATTGTACAGACCAGAAATATTCTACTCCTACCCTTTCCCTGTGCCCCAGGGAAAACAGTATTGGTCTGAGACGTCTCTGGTGCATATGGCTTTCTACAATTCCAATGTGGCAGGCACATCCTGGTTTCTTTCACCCAGTAGGTCTGAATCACAGCATCTCAGTCAAGGAACAAGCTGAGAGATTCCAGAAGTGGTTTACGTTGTTCCAGACAAAAGAGAGATTTAAAAATATTATGTTGTCATGACAATAGAGTTATGTGTAACATTTTTCATCTTGTTTCTTTGATTCCTAGTAAAGGGGCAGGATAGCTTGAAAATTACGGCTGTCTCAAGTTAATGAGCCTTAAAGTAGTTGACATTTTCTTTGTACTATGATAGGGACTTAACTCTTTGTTCACTGGGATTGTTTTTCAAGTGGATTAGGAAAGATGATATGAATATGCAAGCACCAAATTGGGTTATTTGCAGAGGAATTCACAACTAAATTGTTCTCTTATACTTATTTTAAGTTCAAAAGGCTCTTAAAGATGGGTCATTAGACAATACAGAGAGAATGCCTACAAATACATGGTTTAGGAACTTTCATAAAATAAAAATAACTGATATATAAATACAAAACAGTTTATGTGTTACATTTAATTAAAATATGACTAAATATTTTTCTTTATAAAGAAATTACAATGGAGATATGATTTCAGGCAATTGTCAATAAAATGCATATGTTTTAATATTTTTCTGTTTGATTCATTAATTATATAATTTTAAACAGCACCAATCTATACTTTAAACTTAAGAATATCTTGTGAATGTTATTTTTAAAAAAGCATAGTTATATTGCCTCTGCTATTTTCTGTCTGTTTTTATATCAGTGTGAATATATTAAGGAAAGTATGTTTTTCTACTTAGTTTCTCTAATTATCACATTGCATATGGCATATTATTTACCTCACTTCAAAATGGAACGGTTAGGATCTATGCAAATAGAAAAAAAATACAGCTTGTGAATGTTACCCCAAATATTGTTATTAATTAATAGTGAATATATAAGTAAAATAGAAGAATCATCTGCCAAGAAATATAAGAAAATATTTCAGATGAATTATATATGCAAAATTAGATATTTATGCTTAACTGAAAAATAAATGATAAAAATCAGAGCATGAAAGATTGCTGCTTTTGCCTATAAAAAATAAAAATAAAAACCAGGGGAACTAACCAAGACTGAGGTGGGATTAAAGGATGCTTTTCTCTGTGATTCAGTTTCCATATTTGTAAAATTGCTTGAATACTAAAAGCAAGATCTTGATTAGACCTGATTTGAATCATCATTATAAAATATGTGTAGAACATTTTCCTGATCTTTTAACAAATGTTAAATTATATCCATTATGAATTATTGCTCAATATGAACAGGTTATTTAAGGATATTTTTCTAAGATTTTGCCAAGGGTGTAAATTAATATAGGAAAAATTACAGTATAAAAGACACCCAGAAGTCTCACAAACCATAGATTCTCACACATCCAACTTTAAATCCTAGCTCTGAGGTTTAGTGCTGAGTAATAAGAAGATAAAAGGAGAGCTCAGAAGTAAAATGCTAAACATCGCAATTGACATTTAAATTCTAAAAGTAAAAAACAATAAAGGTAAGGGAAAAAACTTCCATCTTTCCTTTTGTTTTCTACTTCCCTGCCTCTTCACATTATTTTCCAGTTTTTACCACAAGCGTGTTTTTGGTGGTCACCTATAGCTCTTCAAGTAATATTTTTGTTTTTCCCTCTTCATCAGTATCTACTTTAATGAATGAGTCATATGAAAGAAAGATTACTGGCTTTATGAAATGTTTCTCAGTCTGACCACTGTGTCCTTATTTTTCAAACTGTGTACCATATTCTCAATATCTGGAACTTATTAAATAGTGAACATTGAACACATTTGGAGACAGAGATAGGTGGAGAGAGAAATTAATTGCTCCCTAGATTGATGTCTTTGTGAATTGTTAATGAATCATTTTTTAAGAATATATCTTTTTTTTGCCCTGGCTGGTGTGGTTCGGTGGACTGAGTGCCTGCCTGCTAACCAAAGGGTCACAGATTCAATCCCCAGTCAGGGCATGTGCCTGGGTTGTGGGTCAATTCCCCAGTAGGGGAGACTTGAGAGGCAACCACACATTGATGTTTATTGCCCTCCCTTCCCCTCTCTAAAAATAAATGAATAAAATCTTTAAATATTTAATTTTTATTTTTTCTTGTTTTTCTTTTTTCTTTTTATTGAATTTATTGTTTGTTGGACATTGGTTAATAAAAATATATAGGTTTCAGATGTACATTCTATAATACATCATCTGTATATTGTATTATGTGTTCACACCCAAAGTCAAGTCTCTTTCCATTACCATTTGTTATCCATTTACTCCCTTCTACCTACACCCACCTTCCTTTCCCTGTGATAAATCACCATACTGTTGTCTGTGTCTTTTAATTTTTTTCCCATTCACCTTTTCCACCCAGCTCCCAGCCCCCCTCCCCTCTGACAGTGTTAGCCTATTTTCTGTATCCGTGTGTCTGTTTCTATTTTGTTTGTTTATTTTGTTCATTTCACACCACAATAAGTGAAATCATATGGTATTTGTCTTTCTCTGACTGACTTATTTAACTTAGCATAATGTTCTCCAGGTCCATCCATGCTGTCACAATAAGTAAAATTTCCTTCTTTTTTGCAATTGAGTAGTATTCCATTTTGTAAATGCAACATGCTTTTTTTATCCTCTCATCTAGTGATGGACACTTGGGCTGCTTCAAGATATTGGTTATTGAAAATAATGCTGAAGTGAACATAGGGGTGCATAAATTATTTCTTATTAGTGTTTTGGGTTTCTTTGGGTATATTCCCAGAAGTGGGATCACTGGGTCAAAATACAGATTGATTTTTAACTGACTGAGATAACTGCATTCTGCTTCCACAATGGCTGCACCAGTCTGCATTCCCACCAACAGTGCACTAGGGTTCCCTCTTCTCTATCCTTGCTGGCACTGTTGTTTGTTGATTTACTGATAGTAGTCATTCTGACAGGAGTGAGGTGAAATCTCATTGTAGTTTTAACTTGCATTTCTATTGTGATTAATGGTGTTGAGCATCTTTTCATATGCCTGTTAGCCTTCTAGTATGTCCCCTTTGGAGAAGTGTCTATTCATGTCCTTATCAATTTTTTAAATTTGGGTTGTTTGGTTTTATGTTGCTGAGTTCTGTTAAGTTCTTTATAAATTCTGTATATTGACCCCTTATAAGATGGATCATTGGTAAATAAGGTCTCCTATTCAGTAGGTTGTCTTTTCATTTTGATTATGGTTTCCTTTGTTCTGATAAAACCGTTTAGTTTGATGTAATCTCATTTGTTTATTTTTTCTTATGTTTTTCTTGCCTAAGGAAATATTTCTAAAAAAAAATATTTCTGTGAGCAATGTCTGAGATTTCATTCCCTATGTTTTTCTTCCATGATTTTTTATGGTTTCAAGCCTTTAATCCATTTTGAGTTTATTCTTGTGTATGGTGTATGAAATGAGGTGGTCTAGTTTCGTTTTTTACACATATCTGTCCAATTTTCCCAACACAATTTATTGAGTAGACTATCTTTACCCCATTGCATGTTCTTACCTCCTTTATCAAATATTAATTTCCTATGAAGGCATAGGTTTATTTCCGAGCTCTCTATCTGTTTCATTGATCTATATATCTGTTTTTATGCAAGTGTCATGCCTTTTTGTTTACTATAACCTTATAGTATAGTTTGATCTCAAGTAGCATGACTGCTCTAATTTTTCCTTCTTTCTTAATATTGCTGTGGCTACTTGAAATTTTGTGGTTCCACATATAGTTTTGGAATATTTGTTCTTGTTTGTGAAATATACCATTGGTATCTTCACAGAAATTGCACTGAAGCTATAGACTGCTTTGGTTACTATGGGCCAAAAATCGCCATTTTAATGATGGTAATTTTCCTATCCATGAACACGATCAACACGTATGGTATCAGAGAGGTATTAGACTTTTCAAGGTGATTACTTCATAAGTTATATAAATGTCTAATCTGTATGTTGTACACTTGAAACTAATATAAAATTGTATGTCAACTATAATAGAAAAATAAACCATAAAGATCAACACTATTATGTGTATCATATCATTATTCTCAAGTATTTATTTAACACTTTCATAATTTATTTAGTGCTGTTATTTTATTAACAAATAGCTCTTGCTATGATTTAATTAACAAATACATTTTGTAGAAGTCTTAAGCTCTTTATATATATATATATATATATTCTTTTTTTTGACTATTGTAAATAATAGTGTCACAAATATTCTTGCAAATAGTTTGTGATTATGCCTTTAGTATCAGCCTAGAAGAAAACCTTGAAGTGGAAGGCCATGGATATTTTTCAAACTTTCTATAAATATTGTGAAATTCCTGCTCAAAATTAATATGCCAATATAAATTCATCCTGAAGATTAGAAAAAGTGGTTTAAGCACTCCCTCTCCCACCGCATATATTATGTTTGCCCTTCTTAGTTCAAGTGGAGCATAAACATTAAATAGGTCTAGAAGACTTTTGCATTTTTTTTTCTTTAGGTAATTTGCTAAATTTTTTGGACCTTATTTCTACCAGAGAATTTTTCCTATTTTATTGATATATAAAATAATTTCTTACTTCTGAAATTTATCACCAAAACTGTTTTGTCAAATTACTAAATCTAGCTTTAGACACTAAAGAGATAACCTTTTCTCATGTTCTCCCTCACGTCCTTACCTCAAAGTCCTTACTGACATATTGTCATGCCTTTTTTCTTCAAGACCATTTTAGGTACTTAGAAAAATTGAGAGTACAGTAAAGACATACCCCATATATGCTGACCTCAAAACACATGAATAGCTCTCCATTATCAATATCCCTTATAAGATTTGTACATTTGCTACAATTGATAAACATACATTGACACACTATTATCACCCAAAGCCCATAGTTTACATTAGAGTTGACTCTTGGTGTTTTATGTTCTACAAATTTGGACACATGTTTAATGGCATGCATACATCATTATGATACCATACAGAGTATTTTTACTGCCCTAAAAATCCTTTGTGTCCCAACTGTTCACCCCTTACCTCACCCAAAAAGCTGTCAATCACTGATCCTTTTACTGTCTCCATAGTGTTGCTATTTCCAGAATGTCATATAGTTGGAGTCATACAGCATGTTGCCTTTTCAGATTGGCTTTTTTTCAGTTGCTAATACGCATTTAAGATTAGTCCATCTATTTTTTTACTTTTCTTAATGCTAAATAATATCCATTGTCTGGATGTACCAGAGTTTATTTATCTGAATACACAGAAGGTCATCTTGGTAGTTTCCAAGATTCTGGTCTTTGTAAATAAGGCAGATCTAAACATCGATGTGCAGGTTTTTGTGTGGATAAGATTTCCACACGAGTACAAAGGAGTGCTATTGCTAGACAATAAGGAAAGAATGTTCAGCTTTGTATGAAACAGCCAAACTGTCTTCCCAAGTGGCTGCTCCACTTCGCATTCCCATTAACAATGTATGAGTGTTTCTTTTGTCTTCATTTTTGTCAGCATTTGATGTTGTCAGTGTTCCAGACTTTGACCATTCTAGTAGATGTGTAATGATATCTCGCTGTTATTTTAAAATATTTTCCCTGATGACATATGTTGTAGAACATTGTTTCATACGCTTCTTCATAATCTACATATCTTTTTTGGTGATGTGTCTATTATATAACTGTATTTTATCTCTTCTTAGCATATCATTTATACTTCCTTTATTTTTTTATTGGTTGCCCTGGATTTTGCAATACATTTGCAACTAATCCAATTCCACTTTCATATAATACTATATAGCTTCATAGGTAGTGTGAGTATCTTATAAAACATAACACTCTTAATTTCTCCCTCTTATCCCTTATATAATTGCTGTAATTCATTTCATTTATATAAAAGCATATATATATATAAGATCTATAATATATGATACATATAATAAGATACATATTTAAGATACATAGTCAAATATAATGTTTCTATTTTGATCAAAATGTTATCTATTAGATAAATAAAAATAAGAAGAAAAAAGTTGAATTTTACTTTTATTTAATCCTTCATTATTGGTCTTCCTTTCTATATGTTGATCTTGAGTTTCTGGCTTGTATTATTTTCCTTGTCTCTAAAGAGATTACAAGGATACTGTAATCAAAACAGCCCAGTATTTACATAAGAATAGACACATAAATGAATGCAGGAGAATGGAGAGCCCACAAGAAAACCCATGTCTCTATGATCAATTAACACTTGACAAAGGGTGCAAAAGTAGCCTCCCTTTAAATGGAGTAAAAATAGCCTCTTCAACAAATGGTTTGGAAGATCTGGACAGCTACATGCAAAAAAAAAAAATGAAACATGATGACCAACTTACACCATACACAATAATTAACTCAAGATGGATAAAGGACTTAAGTCACAACACCATAAAAGTCCTAGAGGACAACATAGGCAGGAAAAATTCAGATACTCCATGCAGCAATATTTTCACTGATATGTCCCCTAGAGCAAGGGACATAACGGAAAGAGTAAACAAATGGGAATACACCAAATTAAAAAGCCTCTACACAGCTAAAGAAAACATCAGCAAAATGAAAAGTGAACCAACCGTATGGGAAAATATATTTGCCAATGATACCTCAGACAAGGGTTTGAGCTCCAAAATATATAAAGAACTCACACAACTTCACTCCAGGAAGACAAACAACCCAGTTAATGTCAAAGGACTTGAACTGTAACTTTTCCAAGGAGGACATAAAGAAGATCCAGAGACATATGAAAGGATGTCAGCATCACTAGCCATCAGAGAGATGCAAATCAAAACCACAATGAGACACCACTTCACACCGGTCAGAATGGACATCATAAACAAATCAACAAACAACAAGTGCTGACTAGCTTGTGGAGAAAGGGAACCCTACTGCACTGTTGGTGGGCTTGCAGGCTGATGCAGACACTGTGGAAAACAGTATGGAATTTCCTCAGAAAACTAAAATTGGAACTGCCTTTTGATCCAGCAATTCCACTGCTGGGATTATACCCTAAAACCCTGAAACACCAATCCGAAAGAACCTATGCACCCCAATGTTCATAGCAGCACAATTTACAATAGCCAAATGCTGGAAAAAACCTAAGTGTCTACCAATAAATGAGTGGATCAAAAATTATGGTACATTTACACAATGGAAAACTATGCAGCAGAAAGAAAGAAGGAGCTCCTACCTTTCAAAACAGCATGGATGGAACTGGAGAGCATTATGCTAAGTGAAATAAGCCAGGAGAAGGAAGACAAATACCATATAATCTTACCAATATGTGGAAACTAATCAACAATACAAACAAGTAAGCAAAATAGAACCAAAGACATGGAAATAAAGAACAAACTGACAGTGACCAGAGAGGAGAGAGGAGTGGTAATAAGGGGAAAAAGGGAAAAGATCAATCAAGGAACTTGTACAAATGACCAAAGGACAAGGACCACAGAGGGGAGGATTGAATGTGGGAGGTGAGGGGTGGGGCAGGGGGTAGTAATGGGGGGAAAATGGTGACAATTGTAACTAAACAGCAATAAAAAAATAAATTAAAAATAGAATTTCATTTATATTACTTGCAAGGCAAGCAATAAATTCTCTCAATTTTTGTGTGTCTGAGAAAGTGCTTTTATTTTACTTTTGAGGTATAATTTCAGAGTACAAAATTTTAGGTTGGTGGTTTGTTCTCACAGCATTTTACATATTTTATTACACTCTCTTCTTGCTTGCAAGATTTCTCTGTAGGTAAGGTGTTTTCCTTTCTCTAGCTTCTTTAAAGACTTTTTAAAAATTCCTATAGTTTCAAGGTAATATTCCTAAACATAATTTTCTTTTCATTTGTTTTGGGCTTATTGTTTTCTTCTTCTTTTTGTTTTTGTTATTATCTCATTTAGTGTTCTCTGCTTCTTGAATCTGTGGGTTGGAATCTGACGTTAATTTGACAAAATTCTCAGTCACTATTGTTTCAAATATTTTTTCTGTCTTTTCTTTCTGGTATTCCAATTTTTTAATATGTGTGTATCAACACTTTTTTTGTAATTGTCCCACAGTTCTTGGATATTGTTACATTTATTATAATTATTATTATCAGCAGCAGCACTTAGTTTTTGCTTGTTTTCCATTTGGGGTGTTTCTAATAATATATCCTTAAGCTCAGAATTTCTTTCCTCAGCCATGTCTAGTCCACTAATATATCCACCAAAGGCATTCTTTATTTCTGTTAGAGTGCTTTTGATGTAGCATTTATTTTAATTTTTTAGGATATCTAAATCTCTATTTACATTATCCATCTGTTCTTGCATTTTGTCTGTTTTATTCACTAGAGCCCTTAGGATATTGATTATAGTTGTTTTATATTTCCTACATTACTTCCATGACTGGTTCTGATGCTTGCGCTCTCTCTCTCTCTCTCTCTCTCTCCTCTCTCTCTCTCTCTCTCGCACACTCGCTCTCTCTCTGTTTCCAAATTGCATTTTTTTTTGTCCTTTGGTATGCTTTGTAGTTGTTTTTCTTGATAGCAGACATGATAGGGCATTAATACCTGCTGCAGAATAGGCCTTTAGGATGTGGTGGTGAAGTGTGCAGGAAGGCATTTTATAGTCCTCTGATTAGGTCTCAATGTTTCAGTGAGCCTGTGGGTCTGAACTGTGATTTTTACAATTGTTTTTGTATCTTTCCCTCTTAAAGAGGGACAGGAAAGCTAGAGTTGGTGGAGTTCAGTATGCCCCTTCCCTAAAGTCAGCTAGGATCTGTTAATTCCCTAGCCGGTTAGACTCTGGTTAACTAGCTTTGCCTGAGGACAGGCCTTATTCAAAAGAACAGAATGCTCTTTTATATTTCAAAATGGTTCTTTTGCCCCTCACCTTGGTGGAAGATGGAAGAGAAGTTCCTTCAATATTTATTATGAGAACTTGGTTAAGCTCCTGGAGATAAAACTCACAATGGTCTCCCTGGAGTTTTTAAGTCTCAGATTTGCCTGCACTTTGCCTCCCTCAACTTGTCAATTACAGTTGAGGTTTTGCTACATGGACACTGTTTTCTCTCAGTAGTTTCCTCTTGTGAGTCCTTGCTCTGGATAAGCTGCGACTCTATATATTTACCTGTCTGTCTCTCCATTCTTGAGGGCAGAAATTCATCCTTTATCTTCCCTTCTGTTATGGATCCAAAACTAGTTGCCTTTCAGTTTGAGCAGCTTTTTATTTGTTGTTTAATAGAGTGGCAACTTCCAAACCCCTTTCATGTGGAACTGAAATCTAGAAGGCTCTATTGTCTCTGTGTAAGACAGGGCTGTCCAAAATCTGCATCTCACAGGACGCATGCTATCAAGAAAGCATAGTTAGCCTTCCAGCTAATACCTTACTTTGCAAATCAACAGAAATCTCATTCTATTATGAGATTGGGTATTCATGTATTTACAGATAAATATATACAACATGTTGTTTAATTACACAAATAAAAATGAATATGTAGGTTTTTAAAAAAAATGTATGCTTAATAATATACAAATAATACCCATACAGCTATGTACTTAGACAATCTCTCCCTAAATCAGGATCAAATAATCACGTTGAGTTTTTTCCTTTTATTGTTTTCTTTCTTCATGAAATGTATTCTTCCATTTTTAAATATTTGCTATATTTGTATGAATAGTATTTTTAGAAATCTTGTTTCTTTTTTGTCTGATTGGTTTTAAAAGGTACTCTAGCACCATTTATTAAAAAGATATTCACCATAAGTGGTTTAATTATAAATTTTATCACATGTATAACATCTTTCTAATGTTCATTTCTAGAGAGTTTTGAATGTGTAACTAATATTTTCCTTATAGAAGCTTATTTTTTAAATTATTCTAGTTATATATTTACTATACAAAAGAACAAATGCCTTGATGTCTTCAAATTTTTACTTTTCAACTATCTATTTTTCAAAATAAACTTTAGATTACTGTTTCTTATTCAAAAATATCGTGTTATCAGGTGGATAAAAGACTTAAATATAAGTCATAACATCATAAAAGTCCTAGAGGGAAACATTGGCAGGAAAATCTCAGACATTCCACACAGCAACATCTTCACAGACATGTCCCCTAAAGCAAGGGGCATAAAGAAAAGAATAAACAAATGGAACTTCATCAAATTAAAAAGCTTTTGCATGGCTAAATAAAACAGCATTGAAATGAAAAGAAAATCAACTGCATAGGAAAACATATTTGCCAATGATACCTCAGACAAGGGTCTGATCTTCCAAAATTTACAAAGAATTCATACAACTCCACTCCAGGAAGACAAACAACCCAATTAAAAAAATGGGCAAAGGACTTCAGCAGATACTTCTTCAAGGAAGACATAGAGAGGGCCCAGAGACATATGAAAAGATAGATGCTCAGCATCACTAGCCATCAGAGAGATGCAAATTAAAACCACAGTGAGATACCGCTTCACACCAGTCAGAATATCCAACATAAACAAATCAACAAACACTTGTTGGAGAGGATGCACAGAAAAGGGAACCCTAGTACATTGTTGGTGGGAATGCAGACTGGTGAGGCCATTGTGGAAAACAGTATGGAATTTCCTCAGAAAACTAAAAATGGAACTGCCTTTTGACTCAGCAATTCCACTTCTGGGATTGTACCCTAAGAACCCTGAAACACCAATCCAAAAGAACCTATGCACCCCAATGTTCATAGCAGCACAATTTACAATAGCCAAGTGCTGGAAGCAACCTAAGTGCCCATCAATAAATGAGTAGATCGAAAAACTAGGGTACATTTACACAATGGAATTCTATTCAGCAGAGAGAAAGAAGGATCTCCTACCCTTTGCAACAACATGGATGGAACTGGAGAGCATTATGCTAAGTGAAATAAGCCAGACGGTGAGGGACAAATACCATATGATCTCATCTTTAACTGGAACATAATCAACAGAAGAAAAAAGCAAACAAAATATAACCAGAGACATTAAAGTTAATAACAATCTAACAATAGCCAGAGGGAAGTGGGGAAGGGACAGTGGGGAGAGGGGTTTTCAGTAACTACTATAAAGGACACATGGGGGAGGGTGGAAGCAAGGGAAGGAGGTGGGTTTACCTGGGGTCGGGGGGATGGGTGAAGAGAAAATGCAGACAACTGTAATTGAACAACAATAAAAATCTTATTATATTTCTCAAACTTATTTTATTTATTTTGTTTAAATGTTTATTATGTATTTCTCAAATTGCTAAATTGTGGTCAGAAATTTAACACCACAGTTTTATTTGGAAAAATAATTGGTACTTTTAACTTTATACATATGAATTTTTAAAATATGACACTGATTCATAAATATTTATTCTTTGTTAGTCTTTAAGTAATATAATTCTGTATCCTATATCCTTATTTTTGCTTGTATTTTATAGAAATTAAAAATATATTACATTCTGATATGTTATTTCTCTGTATTTCTTCACTTATTCCTTATTATTTTATTAGTCTGATAGTAAAATAATACTTTCTTATATCAAACCTTTATAACTCATATTTATTTATAAGCTATACATATTTTAATATATTAAAATATTTTTGTAACATGAAACAATTTTTTGTGTTACATTTCTCTGGCATTTCTTTATGTTTGTATGCATTTGATTTGCTTTTGTCTTTTAAATGTTTATTTGCCTATTTGATTTATATATATCTTTTGATAGTATCATATTTTTTTCTAATTTGTTTTGGTTAACTTTGTTATTAAGTTAGAGGATGAGAGAAATGTGCTTTCATGAATTCTGGAAAACCACAAACAGGTATTTTCAAGAAAAACTAGATATACACAGTTCACAGAACTAGAACAAATAATTCAAAAAATGTATATGGAACCACAAAACACCCCAAGTAGCCACAGAAATCTTGAGATACAAGAACAATATTGGAGGTATCATACTGCCTGATATCAAAGTACACTACAAGGCTATTGTAATCAAACAGGCATGGTGCTGGCGTAAAAACAGACATGTTAATTATTGGAACAGAACAGAGACCCCAGATATAATCCCACACCTATATGGTCAATTAATATTTGATAAATGAGGCAAGAACATACAATGGTGTAAAGATAGACTATTCAATAAATGGTATTGGGAAAATTGGACAGATAAAATCAAGAATGTAAAACTAGACCACTTAACCTTATACAAGAAAAAACTCAAAATGGATTATAGATTTAAATGTAATACTTGAAAACACAAAAACCCTAGAAGAAAACCTAGGCAGTAAAATCTTTGATATTTCTTGTAGTAATATGTTTTTCTAATATAATTCCTCGGGCAAGGAAAATGAAAGAAAAAATAAACAACTAGGAGTACATCAGACTAAAATGTTTTTGTGCAGCAAAGGAAACCAGCAACAAAACAAAAAGATAACGTACTGAATGAGAGAGGATATTCACTCATGTTACATTTGATAAGGGCTTAATATTCAAAATTTGGAAAGAATTCATACAACTCACACCAAAATAGTAATAATAGTAACAATAATAATCACATTAAATAACGTGCATGGCACTTAATAGACACTTCTCCAAAGAAGGCATGCAGATGGACCATAGACATACGACAAGATGCTCAACACCACAAATCATCACATAAATATAAACTAAAACCACAATGAGATATCACTGTACATCTGTCAGAATAGCCATCATTAAAAAATCAATAAACAAGGGCTTGTGAGGATGTGGAAAAAAGGAACGCCTCATACACTGTTGGTAACAATGCAGACTGGGACAGCTACTGTGGAAAATAGTATAAAGGGGGCCAATTACATCCTGACAGAAGATGATTTGACTTTGGTTGATGGACACACAATGCAATATACAGATCATATAGCATATAAACATATAATTGAAACCTATATGATCTTGTTAACCAATGTCACCCCAAAATTCAACTTAAGAAAAAGTTGCTAGGTAACTGAAATATGAAAATATTATAAATAAATGAAGGACTAAATAATTAAATAACTCAAAAAAACTAAAAATGGAAATGGCTTATGACTGTGCAATTGTACTTTACAGTTTATGTCTGAAGAAATCCAAAATACAACTTTGAAAGGACATGTTCATTGCAACATTATTTTCAATAGCCAAGATATGGAAGTGACCCAAGTGCCCATAAAAAGACCAGTGGATAAAAATGTGGTGGTACATATACACAATGGAATATTACTCTGCCATAAAAAGAATAAAATCTTACCATTTGTGATATCATGAATGTTCCCAAAGAGTATTATGCTCAAAGAAATGTTAGTCACAAAAAGACAAATACCCAAATGCCATATGATTTCACTATATATGGAATCTAAACAACATTAAAACAACATATACATACACACACACACACATACAGAGAAGGGTTTGATGGTTGCCACAGGGGAGGGGGATTGAGGGAATGTGTTAAAAAGATGAAGGAATTAAGAAGTACAAATTGGTAGTTACAAATTAGTCATGGGAACATAAATTACATTATCAGGAATATAGTCAATAATATAATAATTATGTATGGTGTCAGGTAGGTACTTGAAATGTTGGGGGTGGGTAACACTTTGTAAAGTATGTAATTGTTTAAGCACTATGATATACACATGAAACTAATGAAAAATAATATTGAATGTAAACTGTAATTAAAGAATAGAATTTAAAAAAAAAACCCTCTAGCCATAGATTCTGCTTCCTTCTTTAACAAGATAATGTGGTCCCAGTATATCTGATTTTTTTTCAGGAAATGGAACGGTACAATACTTATAAACAGTCCCTTGAAAGGAAGCACTTAGATGTTATTAAAAGTTCTATGATCATGATTTAAGTACCAAGAGGTATGTTAACAACTGATATTTCCAGATGTGTAACAACTACATGTCCTTGACCTCCTTAGGGACTGTGAAACCAAGAGAAACTACCTTGGATTGTGTTACATCTACTCCTATTCTGTGTAGCCAATGTAGTTTTCAAGTGAAGATATTATATTATGGTATTTTTAAATTAGTCACTAATTTTTAAACTAGTCATACCAACACACAATAATTGGATGTAAATAGTTTATGCCAATCAAAAAACTGAAGAATTTTTAAAATTATTTTTAAAATTGTTGTTCAAGTACAGTTATCTCCATTTCCCCCCCACTACTCCCCCCACTCCAGCTATCCTCACTTCCCACCCCTAATCCTACCCTTCTTTGGTTTTGTTCATGTGTCCTTTGTACTTGTTCCTGAAAACCCTCTACCTCTTCCCCCCGCCATAACCTCCCACTTCCCCTCTGGTTACTGTCAGTTTGTTCTCCATTTCAATATTTCTGGCTATATTTTGCTTGCTTGTTTGTTTTGTTGATTAGAAATTTTCATTTACTAAAATCACCTACATGTTTGGACTTCATGCTGTTGTTTTGTATTCTCACAGTTTCATGCATTCTATAGATACATTTATTCAGCTCTTGTATTTTTCCTTTTCCTTCTCTTTCTTCTTCATTTGCCTCTTCTTTGACTTCAGCAGAATGAGCAGGGACTACCACCAGTTGTAAATTTTAATAGTGATCATCTGTAATTTTTTATTATCATTTTAATCAGTAGCAGTTATTGATGTCATAAGGTCATTACATTGGTTAAAAAAAACTAAAATTATTAATTTAATGTAGACTCCAGTAAGGCAAGGATGAATATTTTAACTTCTATCATAACAACTAAAATAAATAACAATGAATAATAAATAATACAACAATATAATTCAACAACAACAAATAAATAATCTGATTTAAAAATGGACAAAGAACTTAAACATTCCTCCAAAGAAGACATACAATAAGCACATAGGAAAATGTTCAACATAACTTATCATTGGAAAAATGTAAATTAGAATCACAATGATATATCATTTCACACCCATTAGGATGACTATTCTCAAAAACAAAAACCAAAAAACAGAAAGCAGCAAGTGTTGACAAGGATGTGGATAAATATTATTCCTTGTGTATTGCAGGTGGAAATGTAAAATGGTGCAGCTGTTGTGGAAAATGGTATGGCAGGTCTTAAAATAATTAAACATAGAATTAACATGAGTCACAAGTTTCATTTCTGGATGTATACCAAAAAAAAAAAACCACCCAAAAAACAAAAGTAAAATCAGGAAATTAAAGAGCTATTTGTGTATTGGTGTACAAAGCACCATTATTAACCATAACCAAAAGATAGAAGCAATTCAATTGTCCTTGTGCTAGTAAATGAATAAGCAAAATGTGGTATATACAGAGTAGAATATTATGCAGCCCTAAAAAGGAAGTAGCCCTGGCTGGTGTGGTTCAGTTGATTGGAACATTGTCCTATAAACAGGAAATGTATGGGTTCAATTCCCAGTCAGGGCACATGCCTACATTGTGGATTCAGTTCCCAGTCATGGTTTGCACAAGAGGCAATCGACCAATGTTTCCCTCCCTCTTTTTCTCTCCTTTCCTCTTTTCCTGAAATTGATAAGCACATTCCAGGTAAATATTTTTAAAAAGGAAATATTGTTATATGGTACAAGATAGATGAAACTTGAAGACATTATGCAAAGTAAGTACAATTATAATGGTACCTAATATAGTCAAATAGCTTGTATAAAATGAATACTATTTTGTTATAGTAATTTATTCCTAGTACTTTTGATATTTACCAATTATTATCTTTAACCTTGTTTTTAGAAAACAAGTTACATGTTAGTATATTGGGAAGAATAACTAAAAGTGAGTAAATTCCTAGGATTTAAGAAATGATAAACACTTATTATCTGTTCTGTATATAGACAAACTGAATTTAAGGCATAATTTCAACAACTTTTCTAATGACCCATGAAAAAACTGACAGGGATGAAGTTTTCTGTAAGAACACTCACATTTTTGTTTTTATATTTATCAATAAAGCTTTATGATTTCCCAAAAACAAAACAGGGCTCTCTATACCCTACTAATGTATATGGACAGCCACATGTATTCATTTATCCATGAAAATCTGCTTTTCACACATCACTTCTTTTCTCACTGATATGACCCCACATGTAGGATATATTGTAATACTTTCTTCTATTCATACATGTTTATCTATGTTTATTTTCCTTTGAGCAAACTTAATATATTAATTCATAGCTAAATTAAAAAAGATAATACATCATTTGCTATTTTATAGTGGAAGAATTTTAATCCTGTAGCAGGGTGTTAGATTATTCTCCTGGATTTTCAATGTCTTCATCTAGAGGAATTAATCTCCAAATTGTACATTAAGGCAAAACCATTCATCCTGTTGAACTGAGAGAACTGGCATCTCTCAACACATAGTCCGTGGGTAGCTGCCACAGTCTCGTTCCCCACTCTCAAGCACCCTTTTAAAAAAGAACGGCATTAGTATTTTCCTGGAAGGATAATTATTGCCCTCCATTAATACAACATACAGCCATGCCATCTTTGCTATTCTGATTCTGTAACAATACCTCGGACACCTTTAGGCAGCTCACCTTAACACATTGAGGAATGAATCAAATTTGCTGTATTGAGGTGATTATCATTTTCTATTTTTTGCTCCACTATCATTTAAGTGTAAGGCCATCACAATTTCTCCCTGTCATTTTTATGTAGGAAATCCTCAGTGATAAGGTGACAGAGTTTGACAACCCACTTACCTCCCTGGTTACTATCACTCATTCTACTGAATGCTCTGTCATTATCGTGAAGATATATAGGTAATTGTCATTTTCTTACAGATTTTTCAAGATAATCTTGCAGATATTGGACAAGAATTTGCAAATGAGACTCCACGTCTTAACCACCTACACTCTCAATGTTACTTCAGAATTATATCATATAAATATGACTATTACTTTTTATTTTTGATTTTATACAAGTAGACGCAGATTAATAAAAGAGATCCCTAAAAATTTGAAGACAGTACATCCAAAACATTCTCAGTTCTAAATTTAAATGAATGAATGAATGAATAGTAACATGTTTATCTAAGCAGATTAGTTAATGATAAAACAGCTTTAAGGTCAACTTAGAATATGTGTGTTTCTCTACTTAGATCTCTATTACATGTCACACATGTATGTCTATCTACTCATAAAAGAAGCATAAACTTTGTCACTTCATAGAATTTTAGATTTAGTTGCATTTAAACCCAGGCTAATATTGTTTAAACTTTGTCATCAAAGTAATTGGACAAACTCTTCTTTTGCCTGAATTAATTGTTAATTTAGGATAACTGAATGCTAAATTATCAATTCAGTTTTGGGAAAATTAAATCCCACTGTTAATGCAAATAAATTGAGAACAACATTTTTACTTGTCAAGGGAAACATAGTTCACAATGTTCGTTTTGGGATTAGGGTTTGAAATGTTTCTCATGCTGATAAAGAAATCAAATCTCTGCTATAAATATGATATAAAATGATTATGATTTTTGTGTTTTCCTTGTTGTGTGTTTTCTATTATATGTTCTAATTTTTTTTCAATTCCCTTAAGGAAATATTGTTAAAAAGTGCAATGAACATATCTTAGAGTTTTCATTCAACTGATGTCTTCTTCGAGAATTGTCTTCATTCACCTGATGAAACTGTTTTATATTTATAAAATAAATACAACCTACTTATCTTTTCCTAGCCCACACACAATGCCTTACTATATCTGATAGCACAGAAATTGGATCAAGATAGGCCAACCATATTCTTTCTCCAAGTAACTCAGAATCCTGCTACTCAGCGCTAGGTCTCATGAGTGAAAATTCAGAAAGTAAATAATAATCTGGCTAACAGTGACATTGAGAAGGGAGCCAAAAAAATAAGTAGAAGTAAAGGGAAAAACACCATTATGAAACAATATGGGGAACAAAAAATAATCATAGATCCAAAATTGCTGATTCCTGGTTTTTGGATGTATTTCCTTCTAGAATTTGTTTCCCATTTTGTGGTTAACAGCTATTAACTTTATATAACTTTTGTGGGAAAATGTAAGTTTATTGCTTTATAATAATTGCTCAAAATATTTTAATGATGGCACAGATCATTATCTTGACTATTCCTATATAATTTACCACTTGTTACTTAAATTTCCATGTCTATTAAGTAACCATTTGTTCAATTCAGAATTGTTTTTCTTCTATGTCTCCCATCTTTCTACCTGATGCTGGTCTCAAGTCAAGGGATATTGATAAGTATTGATAATATTGATAAGTATTATATTGATATAATACTCTGGCATTAAAAATGAAGACTGTGATTCACAATAAATCCAGTTCTTCAAAGCTTTGCAGTTGGGAGATTTTCATCTAATCCAGTCAAATAATTATTCTTACATATTTCTGTATTTTTTCCAGCTTTATAGTTTTTATGTTAAACTTAGTGTTCAGGTTTTTGACTGTTGATCATCAAAAGAATTCAATGGGGAAAAAATGTGGGACAACTGTAACTGAACAACAATAAAAACAAACAAGTAACAAAAAAAAGCAAATCTCTTGTTCTTTTCTCACAGATTCTGGCCTTTGTAAATGTAAATCACTTTGGCTTTCAAGGCTATTAATTCTGCTATGATTTTCAAGAAGCTATTTAACACATTGTTCTTTACAGTATCAGTCTCCCCTTGAAAGTAGTGCTTATAGAATTACATGAGTGTTCCCAAAATCACTAAAATTAAATTGCTCTGGAATAAATCATGCATGCAGTAATTTAGTGAAAGGTGGTAGTTTAAGCATTTTCTCTCTTTTTCTATCACTAAAGTCATTATCTTTCTACCTCAATAATTAATTTTACCCTTTGACATTAAAATCAACTCTTTCATAAAATAAATCTTAAAAAGACCATAAGTTTCTCTTATTTCTCAATACAAAATTTCATTCAGCAATCTGGACAGTTTTCAGTTCTTTTTGCCCTCTCCTCATATTTCTTTTGCATTTTGGAACACCAAAGTGCAGTTTGTAGAATATGGATTATAATGAAATGAGCCACCATAGCTCACAGTTCACTTATCTTATATCTGATACAGCCATCCTATGTTATAGCGTTATACAGGATAATGCAATTCTGTATACAATTGTTTTACAAAGAACTCTAGTTACTGAAAAACGTTACCAGTGTTTCAATATGCACAAAAATATCATAATTCTAGAACCAATCAATCTAGAACCATTGATAAATGGATGGGCTATTTATGCCTAATCATTAAATAAGTACCTGTTGTCCTTTTACCTTTCTCTCAGATTATCATAATCTTATCTGAACTGACCTTCTATTCACTGAGTTTCCTGTTGGCTTCTTCCTTTATTTTTGTTCTGATGTTCCTTTAGAAATTTCCTATTTCCTGTGTTAATGTTTATTAATGTTTTCTAGATTGATGGCATTAATTACATAAAAACTGAAGAGTATAAAAGACCAGTTTGTATTAAACACTCATGACTGACAAACTGATAAGCATTGAAACAAGTACAGATGTTTCATAAAGGATCATTTATATACTGTATATGTGCACATGTATTATTAATTATGTTAAATTATCAGAGAAATCAAACCTCATATGAAAATGTCCTACATTATAGTTGCCCCCCCTTACCTGTGGGGTATGTTCTAAGACACCCTGTGAAAGCCTGAAACTACAAATAGTACTAAGCCCTACATATACTAGGTTTTTTCCTATACATACATACCTTTCACTTAAAGGAAGCACTTTATGGCTTCTCTTTGGCATATCCAACTTACCAGCACCACTACTCTTGCCCTCTGGGGCCCTTATTAAGTAACATTAGTGTTAGTTGAGCACAAGCACTGTGATACCATGACAGTCATCTTGAGACCATTACTAAGTGACTAACAGGCAGACAGATAGTACATACAGTGTGGAGACACTGAACAAAGGCATCATTCACTTTCCAGACAAGACCGAACTAAGGGTGGGATTTTTAAAGATTTTATTTATTTATATTCAGAGAGAGGGGAAGGGAGGAGAAAGAGAAGGAGAGAAACATCAATGTGTGGTTGCCTCTGTTGTGCCCCTACTAGGGACCTGGCCCACAACCCAGGCATGTGCCCTGACTGAACCTGCGACACTTTGGTTCTCAGGGGATTGAACCTGAGACACTTTGGTTCACAGCCCACACTCAATCCACTGAGCTGCACCAGCCAGGGCTAATGTCAGGAGATTTTATCACACTACTCAGAAAGGCCTGTAATTTAAAACTTATGAATTGTTTATTTTTGAAATTTTTCATTCAATATTTTAAGACCATGGTTGATTATAGGTTACTGAAACTGGAGAAAATGAAACCATGGATAAGGGAGGATTACTGTATTTACTTTCTTCCATTGCTTTATTTGTTCAATGGATTTAAAAATATTTTGTAATTCCTTGTTAAATATGGTTTTCATATTTAGTAAAATGAAATGACATATTTAAGGCAACTGAGCACATACAGGAATCAGTAATTAGTATATAGTTATAATTGCTATAAATGAAATGAAAGAAAGTTAGTGTATCTACTATACAATACATTGATAATAAGTCTGTATATTGATTAAGGTAAGGGAAGTTAATTATATTACTTGTTAAATTCTGAATTTTGTTTAATGTAAAACCAACAAGGAAAATCTGAAAATCAAATTTAGTAAGTTGAAATGTTATATAGCCAGGTTTATCTTGGAGAATATCCAATGCATAAAAGGTATATAGCAGATAAGATTTCACTATGAACTCTTAACTTGTTTTTTTCCCTCAATAATATTATAATAAAACTAGATTTTGTTTACTCCACTGACAGTAGCTATATCTGTGAGTATAAAAAGAATACCCACTTTAATGACTTTTTATAAGTGGTAAAGCATTAAATTGCTGTCTTTTTATTTAAAAAAAAAAAGGAAGAAAAAGGAGTTACAGTGCCTAGCAGGACCACAATAGTCTTAGACGGCCCACCAAGCTGCTCCTCTGCGTAAGCCAATAAATGCTATTGCTTTTTTAAAGTTGGTTCAAGAGACTGTTGTAACATTCAAAAGGTAATATATCATTTTAAAGGTAATAGGAAAAACTTTTTTATTATTTTAAATTAAAAGCATTTATAAAGTATATGAAACTGTCTCTCTGCAAAGGTTAGTTGTTTACTTCTTGCTGTTACTGAAAAACAATGGTTGCACTCTTTTACATTTATTTTGATCCCACTGAGCTCCTGTTTGAACAATAATGCTTTCTCGAATCTCATTATTTGATAATGTGATTGTAATACTGCATTTCACTGAGATCATCAACATAAATGTAACTGGAATTTATGCATTCTATATACTCCTGCTGCTTTTAAAATGTCATAAAAATAAAATTTTTATTACAGTACATTTCATTTAAAAATAAACCAATATCAAGAACTCTTGAAATTTTATGAAAAAAATTTAGGAATACAGTTTTTCTCATAATCAAGATCTATTGTAAGCTCTCTAGATAAATAATATTACATGAAATATTCTATGCTCTTGATATATATAATGAAATTCATGCATATGTCATGCTACTAAGTCATGGGTAAAAATAATTAAATATTATTCCATTTTGTGCAAGTATCAAACTAAAAGTTTATATACATGACACATGTGTATTCTATAAACATGTTTTCTTCATATCACCTATTTCTTATAGCACAGTACAAAGATGTACAGGTTATAAAGTACTTGGGTGTCAGTCATTAAATTTGTTTTTTTTCTATTGTGAATTTTCTTCTATCTTAATGAGACTTATCCAGTGAACAATCTGAAGTAATTTTATGTTTTTTAAATGTGTTGTTTACACACCTAGAATTTTTATTTTGAAAACCTCCTGCCCGCTCCTACCCAATAAATTTGGTGGACCATGCTTTGGGTGGCAGTCTAGGTTTATTGCCATTCCACAGGTTTTTCCTACAAGTCCAATTTAGAGAAAAGACAATAGGGAACTTTTTCTCCACTGGGTTTACAGAGTTGTCTCCCTTGCCGAGAGGGGTGAAAGAGAAGAGATAGACGAATTGAAGAACACTGTCTGAAACTGATGTCAGAAAAGTTAAAACTGTGTAACATCCAGTTATAAATGTCCACTAGGAAAAAAATGTAAAATTTCTATGATGTTGACAAAAGAACCACTAGGGCAAATTACATATTACCATATGAAATTCGTATGGGATTTGGTGATGAGCACTTTGTCAAAGTAACTAATGAAATGAGTTCACTGAGTGTTCCCTAAGTTTCTAATAACCACAAGTTAGCAGGATCCCACTCCACTGTTTTGTCCCTGATGCCTTGATGCTGCCTAGCTATATCCCTATGTTAACCTAGTTTTGAATCAGCTGCTTCTCCACCAGAAATTCAATTACCTCATAGCTTTTGTAGAAACACTGAAGATTTCAGAAACAGTTGGGAGCAATCCCTGGTGTAGCAATCAGCATTCTGTCATCTAGCTCACCTTCCAATACTTATTCTCGTTTTTAAACACTGATCCTCCCTATGCCCAGCTCCTAACTCTTCTCATTCTATTATGCAACGTTCCTTCTATCATGCCCAGAATCCTGGTAGTCATCTATCATCTGAGCTCTGTATTTCAACCTATAAGCTAAGAAAGGAGGTAACATCGGAAGAAGCCTCCCCGGTGTCTCACTAGAAAAAATTACGTTGTTTAACTCTTTATGTAAATAAATATTTGATTCAAAATATATTCAGACTTTACTTGTTCTCACAGTTTTTATATTACCACATTTGTGATACTGTGATTTATGATAAAAAATATATCCTTGTTCTATTTCTTTGAAAAATGTCATTGGGATTTTGATGAGGATTGCATTGTATTTTTATTGCTTAGGTGATATGGTCATTTAATTTAAAAAGTTATCAAATTTGAATTGAAGCAAAACAAATCTCAAATAGCCAAAGTGATCCTGAGAAAAAATGAACCAAGCTGGAGGGATCATGCTCTTTGACTTTAAATTGTACTACAAAGCTACAATATTCAAAATGGTATGGTATTGGCTTAAAAACAGACACACAGACCAATGGAACAGAATAGAGACCCCAGAAATAAACCCACACATATAAGAGCAACTATTTTCTACAAAGGAGCCAAAAACATACAACAGAGAAAAGAAAGCCTGTTTAATACATGGTGTTGGGAGAATTGGAAAGCCACATGCAAAAGAAGTCAGATTGACACCAATCACACAAATTAACATAAAATGGATTAAAGACTTGAATATAAGACCTGAAACAATAAAATGCATAGAAGAATACATAGGTATTAAACTTATGGACCTTGGTCTTAGACAGGTTATTGTGAACTTGACCCCAAAGGCAAGGGAAATAAAAGCAAAAATAAATGAGTAGCACTACCTCAAACTAAAACGATTTTGCACCACAAAGAAACCATCAATAAAACAAAAAGACAACCAACCAAATTAAAGGAGATATTTGCAAATGATACTTCCAATAAGGGGCTAATACCCAAAATATAGGGAGAACTCATACAACTCTACAGCAAAAAAAAAAAAAAAAAAAGCAAACAACCCAATTAAAAATGGACAGAGACCTGAAAAGACACTTTTCACATGAAGACATACATAGAGCCAACAGACATATAAAAAGACTGTCAACTTCACCAGCTATAGGAAAAATACAAATCAAATCAAAATGAGGTAACTCAGAATGGCAACTATCAAAAAGACAAGAAATAAAGGTGTTGGTGGGAATGTAGAGAAAAGGAACTTTCATACACTGCTGGTGGGAATGTAAATTGGTACAGTCACTATGGAAAACAATATGGAGAGTTTCTTAAAAAAAATAAGAATAGAACTACCATATGACCTAGTAATCTCTCTTCTGGGTATCTATCTAGAAAATTTGAAAATATTTATTTGCAAAGATATATGTACCTCTATGTTCACTGGAGCATTATTCACAATATCCAAGATATAGAAACAATCTAAGTATCCTTTAATGAATGACTGGATAAACAAGAAGTGGTACATACATACAATGGAATACTACTTAGACATAAGCAAGATACATATTTCCATTTGCAACAACATATATCTTGAAAGTATGCTCAGTAAAATAAGTCAGATGGAAAAGGACAAGAACCATCTGATTTTCCTCATAGTGGGAATGGAAAACAGAAACCAATGACCTAACCAAACCAAACAAGCAAACAATGCCATATACAGAAGATGTATTATAGAACTGGACACTTGAAACTTCTATAATATTATTAAACAATGGTATCTCAATACATTCATATATATTTGGTATTAGTCCCTATTCCTTCCTGGAACAAAACCCCTTGGAATTTACTAAGGCTAAAGGTGCCTTTTTTCAATGTTAATGAGGTGACTTGTGAAGCCCCTACCTCACCTAAAGATGGGAGTTGGTTGCCAGGGAAAACATCCAAGTGATGAGTAAGTTTAACTTTCAGTCCCACCACCTTGAACTCTGGTAGAGAAGAAGGGCTGGAGATTGAGTTCAATTGTCAAGGGCCATTGATTTAATTATTCATACATATTTTATAAAGCCTCCATAAAAAACCTAAAAAGATGAGGCTCAGAGAGCTTCGGAGTTGGTGAACACATAGATATTTGGGGAGAGTGATGTTCTCAAAGACAGCGTAGTAGCTCCGTGTCCTTTCTCCATACCTTGCCTTGTGCATCTCTCATAGGGTTATTCCTGAATTATGTGTTTTTATAATAAACTGGAAATTTATTAGGTAAATGCTTTTTCTGAGTTGTGTGAGCTATTCTAGCAAATTAATCAAACCCAAGGAGGGGGTCATTAGTCCTTCAATTTATAGCCAGTGGATTAGGCACACAGGTAATAATCTGGATTTACAGATGGCATCTGAAATAAGGGGGTGGGCCCACCTAAAGAACTGAGCCCTTAACTAGTGGGTTCTGATTCTACATCTAGGTAGATACTGTCAGAATTATAGTACACCCAGATGGAGAATCGCTTGATGTGTGTGGGGGGGGGGGGCGGGAAACATACAACGGAATCAGTGTCAAAATCCTAACATTGACCCAAGGCACCCTCTATCTCTCTTAAGAAATTATAAACATCTGCTCACTGCTTTGCTTGTATACTCACTTTTGCCCCTGAAGCATGCACAACAGCCAGAGAAAATACCCTTAAGAAATGAAAGATAGGTTATTTCTCTTTTATGTTCAAGATGTTTTGTTGTCCCATCTTACCCGAAGTGAAAGAAAATGTCTTTTTCTTTTCTTATTATCTCACACTTAGCTCTGGCTCATGCCAACGTAGCCTCCTTTTGCACTCTCGAACACATCACCTTGCTTCTATTAGGGCCTCTGGATTTGCTGTTCTGTTCCCTAGAATGTTTTTTCTTAAGATATCTGCATAGAACATTCTCTCTTTAACTTGTTTCATGCCTCAGCTCTTGAGTCATCTTAAGAGGACTGCAAAAAATAGTAAGCAATTCCCCAAACCTCCACCAAAGCCACATGTATCCCAGTAGTTTTTAAGCTGTTTTATATTTCTCCTTAACACTTACCACCTATCTTCTCATTATAACTGTAACATAATAAATAATGTTATATACTGACTTAAGTCTCAGATTTATTTCTTTGGTATATAGGACATAAAACATTCAATGTATGTAACATGCACTTCATTTACTTATTCATTCATTTATTCTGCAAGTTATTTAATTTTTGTTTGCCTCAGTTTACTCAACTGTAAATAAAAAATATTTTACTAATTATGTATTACTTATGATAATAGTTAAGTGATTTAGATTCAGAAGATGCATTGAAATAATTGGCTTAGTGCCTAGAATACACAAAATTACCAATCAATATTAGCTGTTTATATTGTAATTTTCTTGAGGATAGGTATTATATTCATAGTAAAATAAATAAATACTAATATCCCTGTTTCTATTAATAAGTAAGTGTTTTTAGGTATAATGGAGCAGAGTTTGAGATGGAAATTCTTGTTAGGGATATTAATTGAAGAAAAACTCTCTGGGGGTGGAATGAAGAAACTAGGACAAAGTAGAGGACAAAAAGCTAAGTAGTGTGGTGTCCAATCTGGGTAGATTTTGGGAGGTTGGAAGGAGGCAAATTGTAATTTTTTCACTAGGAAATAAACATAAAGCTTGGGATGGATTTGAGGAACATTTTGCCACAAGCAGATTACTGTAAGTGACTAAACAATGTTTAAAAAGCAAAATAATAATAAAAGAAAATGTTTCTGGTACCAGACCAAGTAGTACAAAAAGCAATATACAAGTGAGTACCTGGATACTATACTGGTTTACAACAGTTTAACTTTTAAGTACAGTTTGTTGACTGTTCATAGTCCCAACTCTACTCCATACTTCACCAATAACATGATGATAGTTCTTAAAAAGAACTATTTAAACCCATAGGTTTCCTCATTTGACCAATTCCATCTAAGTTGAAAAGTGCAGAGGGGCTTAGATATATCCAGAGTATGCCATGTGCAAAATGTTACTTGATTAATTTTCTAAAATGAAGTTTCATGAAAATGACAGTAAGATAAGGGAAGAAACATCCACTGAAACTTGCAAAATTTTTCACAATGTCAGAAATTAAAGCTACTGATTGTAGAGGTTGAAGTTAATTAACCAGTAGCTCTGTATATGATTCAATAGTCCTCATTCATGTCCCTTCTCTTCTCTTCCTTCTTTTAAATGAACTCCAATTTTAAACTGATGATCACACTCAATTTCATAGCCTCCCAGGAATCCCTGCAACTTGTAGAGCATGCAGTGGGATGGTGATTGATTTCTTTCAGTTTGTTTACCTGAAATTTCAAGGAGATTAATAGATGGAATGTCAGATTCAAATGAGGCTTTATTGGTTGAAGTGAAGAAGTGCAATTAGATTGCTGTCTAAGTAGATTAACACTCTGAGCTCCTAGCTGCTCCAAATACTTACCAGTAAGACATACAACTATAGATACTAGGCAGCTAAACAGCAGCCAAAATATAATCGGTCATTGATAAAATTTTTATCCTTCAGTTATACTTTCTGTTGAGTTCACTTGTCAATAATAATAGCTATTCTGTTATTTATTACCCAAATATATGCTGAACAGAATAAATTTTAAAGATTTTGATGCTTCCTGTTAAAATATAATAAACTGGAAAACATTTAACAATTAATACATCAGCAAATGAAATGCAGACCATAAAGCACCTGCTGTAGCAAATAAATAAGAATAGTCCTGGATTATTGAGAAAGTGGGACTATTATTTAAAGTTTTATTTTAAATAATAAAATCCACTAAGATTTAGTACATTATGAACCTCTTCCTCATTCAAGCTTGGCTCTTCAATCTTACAAAAATGGCTGTAGCAAAACAGCTTTTAATAACAAAACTTACAATAGTTCATACTCGTATATTTTAAATCAATTCTAGATAGATAGTCATTATTTATCTAATTTATTGGTTC
Source organism: Desmodus rotundus (assembly GCF_022682495.2). Taxonomy (NCBI): domain Eukaryota; kingdom Metazoa; phylum Chordata; class Mammalia; order Chiroptera; family Phyllostomidae; genus Desmodus; species Desmodus rotundus. The sequence goes on along the minus strand of NC_071388.1, from coordinate 67,606,988 downwards.
AGTACTAAAGAAACCTATGGTACTTTCTGCTCAAAATACACACACAAACAATAATAGAAGGGGAGACAAAAGGGAATACATGAACATAATTATATACTCATACACTTGATAGAATTGCAATACACATTTGCTAAGCACTGAATTAAAAGTGACTGTACAGTACGTTATAGGATAGTTTCTCAATCTTGACACTACTGACATTTTGGACCAGATATTTCTGTATTGTGGGGGCTAAAGTGTGCACTGTAGGGTGTTTTGCAACATTTCTGGTCTCTACCCACTAAATGCTAGTAGCACCTTCTTCCAAAGTCGTGACAATCAAAAATGTTTCAGACATTGCCAAATGTCCAGGAGAGTGGGGATGAGGCAAACCCCTGATTATTATATATGATGTAAAAATCATAATTATTGAGGATGGAAAAGAGCCAATACAGAAACTCTGTACTCTGCAATATTTTTGTTTATCACAAGGCTGTGTAAGATTTTTTTGGCGGCTGAAAGTTCCGTCTTAGGAAAACTGAACAGTCAAAGACAGCTGGGTAGTAGAGAAGGCACATGAGAGAATGTCAAGTCTCCTCTCCCATGGGTTAAACGACGTTCAGCCCAGCTCCCCGAAGCACCCCTGAGACAAAGAAAGTAAAAGCCCACCTGCATTCATTGGATTTGCTATCATATTACAAATATGCAGATAGCTTAACAAACTGTCTCTGTCATTTGTGTATGTGTGACTCTGGTATTCCTGTCCCCCAACCACTCCTGCCTGTGTGCACCACAGTCTGCATGGACCACAGACAGCCTGCAATATCAGTGTGTGTGTGCTCGTGTGTGTCACTAAGGGTCATTTTAATTTCTAGACTGCCCTAACTCCCTCCCAACACAGCTATTCTTTATTCCAAAGTTTTGCATACTCATGCATTCATTAATTAAATTATGTGAGAGGACATTAAGTTTTCTCTCCCAATATCCCATTAAAATACTAAAGTGTATCCCATAGCAGTTGTAGAAATCTAGAAAAACTTTAGAAAAATTCTTGGGACACAATTCTTAACCATGACTGTCACATTTTTGCATATCTTGCCAGCAGAGGTATTAAGTACCTTTATTTCAGATTATCACTTCATGATGTTTGTACAGTGAAAAGTGGTGGAAAGTAGAGATAACAACCCCATCCAGGGACAAGGAGAGGCATGCTTACTGTCCAGCATAATGAAGATAATGTTTCCTTCTGAAACAAAAATCAGTCAGGTTTTTTTTCCCAATTTAAAAGACTTGGGTTTGCTACCTTAGAACTTCTTTTTTGCAACACAACTCACTGTATGTACAAGTTTATCCTTATACTCTTCACATCACCCTGTGGCAATTAGGACTCAGGGAACAAGTACAAGAAAATGCCAGTATTCTGACTGCTGCCTTTTCGGAGAGTGAGAGTGCCTTTGCCTCTGATCCAGGGATGGCATATTTTGTTTCGGCATGTAAGAAACTGACAGGCAAACGCACGCTCTCTACTCCTTAGTGCCTCTCTATGTACCTTCTCTCCCGCTCTCTCTTTTTCCGTTAAAGTCATGTACAAGTAAGTGACAATTCTTCCTGGTTTACCTAGATTTTCCCAGTTTTACCACTAAAAATTCTGCATCTACAGAAACTTCTTGGTTCTGTAAAGACCAAGACAGTTGGTCACCTTATAATTCATGTGTAAACTTCCTACTTATTCTGTTTTTATTTATTTACTTTTATTTTTTATATTTCTTCTTTTTCTGTGTTTCCTTCCTCTTCCTCTTTTCCTTCCCCTCCTTCTTCTCCTTCTTCATCATCATCTTCTTCCTCTCTCCCACAACATCTCTCTCTCTTTTCTTTCTTTCTTTTATTCTACAATTATTCAATTAGGATCCTAAAAAGAAAGCACTGAAGAGTTAGTTTAAAGGGTTGGTATCAACAAAACACACTTCTGGAATAGTAACTGTAAGTTTCATAACTGAGAAACTGATAGAATCCAATTCTTTATGTTTTAATAATTTTAACCTATATTACTTGCTAACTATAGATAACTTTTCTCACATATATTAATTTTAGGTTCTGAAATTGATTCCATAATATTGTCAAATATTTGCTGCCCAGGTTTGTGGGAGGATTTCAACCCTCATTCCATTCATTAGTTCCAGGCCTGTGATTTGAATGCTTCTTTTTGTGGGGGTTTTCATATTTTTCTTTTTTATTTTACAGAGAGGGGAATGAAGTAGAAATAGAGAGCGAAAAACATCAATGTGAGACAGAAACATCAATTGTTGCCTTCTGTAGGTGCCCTGGGGGCCAAACCTGGTACCCAGGCATATCTCAAACTGGGAATTGAAGAGGCAACACCCAACCAAAAGAGCCACACCAGTTGGGGCTCTCTGGGGGATTTTAAGCTGTCAAATTTATGGAATCAAAATTGCCTGTGTGATTTACCTTAGCCAAGGAATGTGAGCAGAATAACACACAGCCCTTTCAAGAAGAACTTCCTTTTTTAAAAATTGTTGTTCAAATACAGTTGTCTCCATTTTCCCCCACCACTTCCCACTGCCCCAGCCATCCTCACCTCCCACCCTTCAAGAGTCAGAAATTCATTACACCACTGTCCTTGGACATTTGTTCCCAAATTGACAATATCTCACATAAGGCTAACCCAAAATATGCATCAGGTTATCTGTCTCTCCAATATATTGGTGCAATTATCCAAAACAGTAAAGACATCATCTTCAGGTTTTTCTAATGTCTTTCTCATGCTCTATATATTTTAGCTTAGGAAGGGAAAATTATTAAACACATGGAACAGTTAGAAGTATTACTGATTAATTAATTACCATAATCAGCAACATAAAGGCAGGAGAGACTGTATCTGATGTTAAAAAATGATTTCTATATCTGAGCCATATTTCGTTTTATGGGATTACTTTACATATTTGAGGAAACCGAGCTCTAAACCATACAATTAAGAAAATAGAAATAATAAATAGTAAGTAAAAAATTAAATGGAACTGCTTTAAAACAACTTTAAAACAATTTTTCTATAAAAACTATAGAATAAAGTTATGAAAAATAATATAATAGTTGAGGGAAAACATACAGCCACACAAAAAAACACAAAAGGAATACCATAAAATGAAAGAGGAGGCATTACTAGAGGGCCCATGGATATTAAAAGAATAATCCAGGAATGCTATAATGGAATTTTAGCAAATTGAATCCAAAACTGTATAAAAAGAATTACACACCACAACCAAGTGATATTTATCCCAGGTATGCAATGTTTACTTAACATTTGAAAATCGATTAATGAAATTCAATACATCAGCATGCTAAAAAAAATAACACATGATCATGTGAGTATAATAGATGTTTAAAAAGCATTTTACAAAATCCATTACCCATTAATGATAAAAACTATCAGTAAACTAAAAGAAAATAGAACTTCTTTAACTAATAAAGAATATCTTTTTAAAAAATCCCTACAGCCAACATATACTTCTCAGAAGTTTCTCACTAAGATCATAAATAAGGATAGAATGTTGTCTCTCACCATGCCTGCACTAAAAGCTCTAGCTTATATGTTGGGAACCGCCCTGCCTGGTTTCAGAGGCTGTAACCTCCCATGGTTAAGGCTGAGTCAGAATTGGGACCATAAGCCACCAAGGAGACAAAGCTTATCTCCCTGGCAGGTGTGCCAAACCCTGCCCACTTCACCCTGCTTGGCCCTGAGTGTGACCAGTTAGCCAATGACGAGTAAGAATCCTCAAGGGAGGATCAACCTAAGACAGGCTCTGGTCACCAGGAATAAGCTTGCAGGGAAGGACTTGGGGGGCTGTGGAAAAAGGGGGTGGTGGACCTTCGCCCCTCAGCTTTGAAATAGCCTGAGTCCTCATTCTGTCTGCAAGAAGTCTCCTAATCTCTTGGCTGCCTTACTTCCCTTGCCTGACCTAAGCCTGAAGCAATAACAGAGGGCAGTGCAGTCCTGTGCTGAGAGGGGCGGATTCCCTGGGGAATCAGGCCTAAGAAAAATACATACATTTCTGTGAAACCTACTTAATTTGTACCCTCAGCTTAAAAGATAAGGGTCCAGACCTGAGATGAATCTGGCGCCTAAAGTTTTATGGCCCTCTAACTAACTGGCTGTAACTCAGAATAAGCCCTCAAAGTTCTCTGTAAATCGTGTATTGTTTAACCCTTACTGCCTAACAATGATTGATGAACTTTATCTGTATTCCTGTGCGAATGAACTTAATAAAAGCCCATGGAGGAAAAGGCTCTGGGCCCTTCTCCTTTGAGAGATTGGCCACCTCTCCTCCCCAAGCAGATCATGTCTTGGTAGACTTATTCTTCATCCGTGGTGGATGGGGGGAGGCTGTATTAAAGCTCCCCAACACTTATATGATAAGACAGGCAAAGAAAATAATAGGGGTAGAAATTTTAGGAAGGGGAAAATGAAGACAATTTGATATTGGCAAAAGAAAACATAAATATATCATGGGAACAGAACAGAGAGCCAGAGGTAGTCCCACATAAATGAAGTCAATTTACCTATGACAAAGATGCCAAAGAGACTTCCGGCCAAGATGGAAGCGTAGGTAGACACACTGTGCCTCCTCGCACAACCAAAAGAAGGACAACAACAATTTAAAAACAAAAAACAACCAGAACTGACAGAAAATCAAACTGTATGGAAGTCCAACAACCAAGGAGATAAACAAGAAACATTCATCCAGACTGGTAGGAGGGGCGGAGACGGGCAGCCCGGTGGAGAGGACTCACAGAAAGGTGGTGGCTGGCGGACCCCGTGAGGTGGTGGATGGCAGACCCTGCGGCCCCACATTCATGCATAGATAGACCAGGAGGAACGGCGGGGGACCGAAACAGACTGCTCAACCCAGGGCTCCAGCACGGGGGAAATAAAGCCTCAAACCTCTGATTGAAAACACCCGTGGGGGTAAAGGCAGCAGTGGGAGAAACTCCCAGCCTCACAGGAGAGTTCGTTGGAGAGACTCACAGGGGCCGAGAGCGTACACAAGCTCACCCACTCGGTAACCAGCACCAGAGGGGCCCAATTTGATTGTGGATAGCGGAGGGAGTGATTGACATCCAGCAGAGAGTGGAGTGGGCGCCATTGCTCCCTCTCGGCCCCTCCCCCAAGTAAAGCTACACAGTGCAGCAACCAGAGTTACCCCACCCTGGTGAACACCTAAGGCTCCGCCCCTTTAGGTAACAGGCATACCAAGACAAAAAAAAAATGGCCCAAATGAAAGAACAGATCAAAGCTCCATAAATAATACAACTAAGCAACAAAGAGATAGTCAACCTATCAGATGCACAGTCCAAAACACTGGTAATTAGGATGCTAACAGAATTGGTTGAATTTGTTCGAAAACTAGATGAGAAAATGAAGGCTATGCTAAGAGAGATAAAGGAAAATGTACAGGGAACCAATAGTGATGGGAAGGAAACTGGGACTCAAATCAACGGTGTGGACCAGAAGGAAGAAAGAAACATTCAACCAGAAAAGAATGAAGAAACAAGAATTCGGAAAAATGAGGAGAGGCTTAGGAACCTCCAGGACGTCTTGAAACGTTCCAACATCCGAATTATAGGGGTGCCAGAAGGAGAAGAGGAAGAACAAAAAATTGAAAACTTATTTGAACCAATAATGAAGGAGAACTTCCCTAATCAGGCAAAGGAAATAGATTTCCAGGAAGTCCAGGAAGCTCAGAGAGTCCCAAAGAAGCTGGACCCAAGGAGGAACACACCAAGGCACATCATAATTACATTACCCAAGATGAAACAGAAGGAGAGAATCTTAGAAGCAGCAAGAGAAAAGGACACAGTTACCTACAAAGGAGTTCCCATAAGACTGTCAGCTGATTTCTCAAAAGAGATCTTACAGGCAAGAAGGGGCTGGAAAGAAATATTCCAAGTCATGAAAGGCAAGGACCTACATCCAAGATTACTGTATCCAGCAAAGCTTTCATTTAGAATGGAAGGGCAGATAAAGTACTTCTCAGATAAGGTCAAATTAAAGGAGTTCATCATCAACAAGCCATTATTATATGAAATGTTAAAAGGACTTATCTAAGAAAAAGAAGATAAAAAATATGAACAGTAAAAATGACAGCAAACTCACAATTATTAACAACCACACCTAAAACAAAAACAAAAGCAAACTAAGCAAACAAGTAGAACAGGAACAGAACCACAGAAATGGAGATCACATGGAGGGTTATCAACAGGGGAGTGGGAGGGGGAGAGAGGGGGGAAAGGTACAGAGAATACGTAGCATAAATGGTAGGTAGAAAATAGACAGGGGGAAGATAAGAATAGTATAGGAAATGTAGAAGCCAAAGAACTTATATGTATGACCCATGGACATGAACTAAATGGGAGTGGGGGATGTGGGAGGGAGGGGTTGGACAGGTTGGAGTGAAAGGGGGGAAATGGGACAACTGTAATAGCATAATCAATAAATATAGTTTTAAAAATTAAAAAAATTGTAAATTAAAAAAAAAACGATGCCAAAGAAGTACAATGAAGCGAAGGGAGTCTTTTTAACAAATAATGCTAGAAAAATTAAATATCCACATGCATAAAATATGAATGTAGACAAAGACCTTACATGTTTCACAAAAATTAATTCAAAACGTCTCATAGATCTAAACATACAGTATAAACCTATAAAACTCATACACGATAACATAATAGAAAATCTGGATGACCTTGGATAGCATTGCCTTTATTTATTATCTTTTTATTCATTTTTTAATCTCCACTAGAGCACTTTTTTTCTTTTTAATAGAGAAGCATCAGTTGGTTGACTTCTGTAGGGTCCTGTACCAGGGATCATGTACTCCCAGACTGAGGATCCAACACATCTGGACCAAGGACCTAATTCACAAGCTAGGTATGTCTCCTGACCCAGAATCAAACCCACAACCCTTTGTTACTGTTAGAATTACACCAGAAATAGAGGAGGGATGAACCGGATAATCTGATCCAAGTGCCTTCATTTGATGCTGTGGGTAGGGGCGGACTGAGTCAGAATGGACTGCAGCAGCAAGGGGAGGCAAAAGTGGGTTTTTTTTTTTTTTTTTAAAGAAAAGGCACAGGATTTGTGGGGTATAAGGGAGGGGTTAGTCTCTTGTTCTTCTGGGCCAGTGCATCAGGGTTTCAGGATGTGAGCCGGGATGATGGGTTAGGTAAAGGGCCGGGCTGTTTTCAGGTACAGGAGGGTCAGTCTGAGCACTAGCCAGTTGTGGCTGGCACCAGATGTCTATTGTGCATGGTGGAAGAGAGGTTTGATTAAGCTGCTGGCTGTCAATTGAGTTGTTATAACTGAGTCATGAGCAGTCCAGGGGGTTGGAAAACTGTCCTGACTGGGTCATGAGTAGTCTGATGGGCTGGGAAACTGACCTGACCCTTTCAGTTACCAGACGACACTACAATCAACTGAACCACACAAGCCAGGGCAATATAGTGATGGCTTTAGATACAACACCAAAGGCACAATCCATGGAAGACAAAATTAAAATGGACTTATTAAAAGTAAAATATTCTGCCCTGGTGGTGTGGCTCAGTGCACTGAGTGCTGGCTTGCAAACTGGAGGGTTACTGGTTTAATTCCCAGTCAGGGCACATGCCTGCATTGTGGGTTGGGGCTCCAGCTGGGGGTGTGCAAGAGGCAACCACACATGGATTTTTCTTTCCTTCTCTTTCTCTCTCCCTCTTCCCTCTCTAAAAATAAATAAATAAATAAAATATTTTTTAAAAAAGTAAAAGATTCTGCTCTGTAAAATACAGTGAAAAATACAGTAAAATAAAATTAAAAGACAAGACACACTAGGAAAAAATATTTTCAAAAGGCTATTTAATAAAGTACCATTATGCAAAATATATTTTAAAAACTTCAAATGACATAGTAAAGCAAACACTTTGATTAAAAAATTGGCGAAGAAATCTTAACAGACATTTAACTAAAGAAGATATAGAGATGGCAAATAAACACATAAAAAGATATAGTACCTATGTATTAGAATGGCTAAAATCCATAACACTGACAACACCTAATGCTAGTGTAGATATATTGTGAAAAAGAACTGTGATTTATTTCTGATCGAAATGCAAAATGGTACACTCACTTTGAGACAGTTTGGTAGTTTCTTACAAAACTAAACATATTTTTTCATGCATCCAGCAATCACTCTCCTTGATATTTACCCAAATTATTTGAAGACATGTTCACACAAAAATTTGTATGTAGGTGTCTATTAACAACTTTGTTCAAAATTGTGAAAAGTTGGAAGCAACCAAGATATCCTTCAATAGGTAAATGGGTAAATATATTGTTACATCCAGATAACAAAATATTATTCAACACTAAAAAGATATGAATCATTAAAACACATGGAGCAATATTAAATGCATGTGACTAAATGAAAGAGACTAACCAGAAAAAGGCTACACACTGTATGATTCCAACTATACATCATTCTGGAAAAAGCAAATCTATGGAGACAGTACAATATGTGTTGTTCCCAGGGATTAGAGAGGAAGGATGTGTGAATAGGTCAAGCACAGAAAATATTTACGTCAGTGTACCACTATATAAAATATATCTGTCCAAATGCACAACACCAAGAATGAGCATCAGTATACACAATGGAGTTTGAGTGTTTAAGACTTGTCAGTGTAAGTTTATCAATTGTAGATGTCCCACTCTGGCAAAGAATGTTGATAATGGGAGAGGTTATACATATATGGGGCAGTGAGCATATGGGAAATCTCTGTGCCTTCCACTCAACTTGCTGGGAATGTAAAATCATTAAAAAAATAGTCTTTTACACATACACACACAGTTCTGAAAGCCTGGACACTTGATTCTAGTCCATGTCTTCCCATAATTAGCTGTTTAATTATGTGTAGGTCACTATAGATTTCTGTATATAGTTCTTTAATGAAAAGTGAAATGATCGGGGTCTCTAAGCATTCTTCAATTGTAATATTTAGTGATCTCTCTCCATTTCACTTCAATGAAAGAGTTATTAATTTTTGTGACAGTAATTTTCTTGTTTTATGAGGGAAATATATATGTATATATTTTATAATATCGTCCTCTGATATTTAATTTGTTCTGCCTTTCTCTAAAATCTTTGAATGTTCAGATTTTTGCTCATATGTACAAGTGTTCAATTCATTCTTATGTGGAATCTAATGAACAAAATGAACTAACAAGCAAAGTGGAGACAGACTCATAGATAGCAGGCTGACAGCTGGGTGCTGGGGGATACTGAGTTGGGAGGAGGAGGGAATGAGCCAAAAAATAAAAATGAAAAAGAGGAAAGAACTCATGGACATGAAAAACAATGTGGTGATTTCCAGGGTTATGGGAGGACAGGGAAGGTGGAAGAGGGTATCGGGAGGATAAGTGGCAATGGAGGCTTTACTTGGGTAGTGAACACGCAATACAGTGTACAGATGATATGTAATAGAATTGTGCACCTGAAAACTGTATAATTTTGTTAATCAAGGCCACCCTAACAAATTCAATAAAAAGGAAAAAACAAAGGCATTGGTAAAGATTTTTTAAAAAGTCAATTAAAAGTCAATAACATTGTAATAACTATGTATGGTACCAAGTGGGTACTGGAAATATTGGGGGCAGATAATGTAAAGTATGTGATTATCTAACCACTATGCTGTATACCTAAAACTAATACAAAACAATATCGAATATAAACTGAGATTTAAAAATAAAACTGAAAGAAAAAAACAACAAAAACAAAAAAGTGCCATTAATACAAAATAAGACTGCTTTTAATGTCATTATTATTCAACCAATGTAGAAAGAAAAAGCAGCTGAAAATGAATAGAGATAAATACTGTTCTTTACAGAACGTTGTGGACACTTCCATGCAGGGCTCCAACTCTGCTATCACTAATATGCAGGAGTGAATAAAGATGTCAGAATATACTAGTATTCATCACATTTCATTTCTGAAAAAACACAGTTGTCATGAGTCACCATTTAAGTCAAAACTAATTATGGCTCAAATTTCCATCTTTCTAAATGACACGCTGGCTCTCTGTGGGCAGTACCAATAGGCTATACAAGGCCTGTCCAGAAAGTGTCCATCCATATAAAGTGACAAATAGAGATATTTATTGAAGAAGATACAAGATACAAGAAACACTGTACATAGGACAATGACACTTCAGTCCACTTCAAAGTAGGCAGCTTGGGACCTCACACAGTTCTCCCAATTATCAGCTGTCCTGTCATATTTTCCTGAATCTCATCTATGGTCTGAAATCTCTTCCTTTTCAAAGGTGATTTTAGTTTTAGGAAAAGCCAGAAGTTTCAGGGCACCAAATCTGGGCTATATGGGGTTGAGTCACCTGGGTGATTTGATGTTCCACCAAAAATTTCTGCACAAGATGTGATGCTGGTGTGTTGTTTTGATGAAGATGCCAATCACCAGTTGCCCATACCTGCAGCCTTCTGAATCATCCAAATAGATTATGTGGAGGAATGTTCAAGCTTAATGCAAAATTTGATACAGATTCATTGTTCTACTAGCTCATTTGAATGTGACAGCCACACAGTACACATGCTCACTGGACAGCGTCAACTATCCCCACTGACTAGTGTAGTGAAGTCACCATTGTTCACACACATGCATTCCAGTCCACTCTCCTTGGCTGCCAGGTTACAATGATACTGTGCAAACTGTTCTCATTATATTAGCAATGGCTGGACTTTTTCCAGACAGAGTCAATTTAACTTGCACTGCATATAATGTGAATTATTCCCATTGTTAAATAAATTTGTGTATAAATCAGGATACATTTAGTTCTTTTTCCAGATCATAGATGGTTAAAGACTCCAAATTAATTATTCATCTAAAAGTTGGGAGCTAGTAGCAAAATTTCATTTTGATATTGAAGCTGGAAAGATTCGACATAAATTAATGAGGTTGGCTATCTGCAGAAGTGACCCATTCTAACAGATGGCCCCTAAATGTGAGAATGATTACACAAGGGTCTTTCTCAAATCTTATTAAACAGACTAAAATAAAACCAATGTAAGATAAACTGTGACCTAATTAGATGTCACTTCTTCTATGTAATGTCAGCAGAAAGCTAACGCTTGCCTGAAGACTGGGGGTGAGAAGAATAAAGAGCCCACAGTTCAGAATCTGACACTGGCATCCATTCAGGCAACATTTACTGAGTGCCTGCTCATGGGCAGCATTAAGCAATATGTAGGCTCTTAGAGAATGGAAACCACAACACTGAAGATAAATGTTTGTATATGCTTGGCAAATATTTTTTTTTGGTATAGAGGATTGGATTAAAGTACCAAATTTTATTAATTCTATTAATTTAAATCATCCAAATTTCTCCAGTCAGATATTGTAAAAAATTTGCAACATCATTAACCAAATATATTTTGCTTCCCTCTTATTTTTAATTTCAGTATAGTTAATGAAATCATATTATTGAGAAAATACTAAGTGGAAGATATTTAGAATAAAGCAATGGAGAATACAATAATAAGTGTGTCTTGATGTCTTATTTGCTGTTTTCAAAAACTACAAAAAGATCCATGAAAACATAGATACAATACTAAGTAAAATGATATAGAAAAGAGATAATTCTTCCTTTGGCATTTAGAAGCAGGAGGTGAATAGCAGCCACCTTCATGAAGGAGATAACATGAGCTGAATCTAAAAAAAAATTGAATAGCTCTAGAAATGAGGATGAGAACTCCAACTGGAGGGTATAATGTGGTTAATGCATTAAAGCAGGAAAAAGTAAAGCTGAAAATTTTCTGGAAAATAGAAAGTATGGAAAAGAGTGATAGATAAAAGTTGAAATGTCTAAAATGAGGTCACAGTATGTTACCATGACAAGATAAATATAATAAATGTAATTCTATAGAATGCAGAAACTACTGAAATATATATAATTGAGTTAAGACATAAATAGGTATCATGGTTAAACATTTGAATATCTCCATTCACAGTTACAAAACTACTTTCTGGCTTTTAAGTTAATATATTGTTATTTAGATTAATATACTAGCACATGAGCATCCCTAGAAACTGAAGAAATTATTATCCAGATTATAACATACTAAAAAACAGATTCTGGATCCATGGGATAGACGTCTCATAAGTTATAATGTAACAACAAAATGATGTATATTTTTATTCATCCTCTCTTTCCTCTGGATAGTGATAAGGCCCAAATTTTAAAAGCTGAATTATCACTGAATTAAAAAGTGAATATAATAAAATAGTGTTTTCATAAGGAGAAAAAAACTGTTTCCCCTGAAAGCTACTAAAAATAGATAAACACTTTGTGTTCTACTTAGAATTTGTATTTCATGTACTTTGAGATTGAAACATTGTTTCAGCTATATTCATTGTATTGAAAAACCCATCTTTTGACAGCATTTTTTTTACTTTTTAATTGATGTTTTGAATATAGTTGTCTCCATTTTAAAAATATATTTTAATTTGTACTTCAAGTCAGAAATTATTGTTTCAAACTACTTTTCCATTGAAGTTTTCACCAGTAAGAAATTTTTAACATTATTGACATTAGTTATTTCTACTGAGTTGCTTTTGTTTTTTAATGTTTCCCTGAATTAGAGACCAAAGTGTCAAGTTATGTGCTCCTGTAGCCCATTTCATAGGGGGCTATCATAAACATGGAAAAAAGAAAAACGACCACTTTATTTACTAACTTCAATGTAAATGATTTCTTTTCTTGTCAATTTTTTTTGAGTACTTGATTCAATATCTAAACAAAATGTCTTCTTATTATCAGATTTCAATGGAAGGTAAAACTGAGAAAATCATTCCATATATATAATACATCACTTAGCTATATATTACATCAATATGTTTTTATAAAAGTACCTTTGAACTTTTAATTTCCTAATTAAAGGATGTTGGTGTGTCATTTCCTTCTAGATAAGCTGATGTCTGTCACCAGAGAGATTCCTGTGAAAATTAGCAATAAGAAGTAAAAATAAAAAATTGAAAGTAAAAAAATTAAAAATAACACCAAAAGATGAAACGATTGATCTTTCTCATAAAATAGTGTAATGTTAGGCTTCTAAAATGAAGTTAATGCAATGATATTGGTTAACTCTCATTCAAGTCAGACTGGAATTAGTTCAAAATCCATGTTTTTCAACAGCCCACTGCTGACCTTTGGACTTGAGCCATATGTGCGAGCTTAAATTGTTCTTTTTCCTACTCAATTACAACAGCTGCCACCACCATTCCCTAACACCCAAGAGCAGTGGGGTTGGTAGTAGGCATCTTTTTCCTTACATGTATCCTGCCATTGACACCAGGAACAGTTACCCCACTTCTTGTGCAAATCCATGTGAGAAATCAGATCGTCTTCCAAAGATAATGTTCTACATTGAATCATGTACCTGCAAAAAATGCTGAAATTCTAATGTCCAGTATCTGTGATTGTGACCTAATTTGGAAATTGAGTCTTTGCAGATGATCAAATTAAGATGAAGTCATTAGGATGGGCACTAACCCAATGTCTGTGTCTGTCTAAAAGAGGAGAAATTTGCCCTGGTTGGGTGGCTCAGTTGGTTTGAGAGTCATCTGGAACACCAAAACGTATGCAGGTTCAATCCCAGTCAGGGCACATACCTAGATTGCAGGATCCATCCCCATTTGCGGAGCATACAGGAGACAACCAATCAGTGTTTCTCTCTCACATGGATATTTCTGTCTCCCTCTCTCTCAAAAATCAATAATAAAAAATAATATCTTCAGGTGAGGATAACAAACAATCTTTCAGGGAGTCATCAGGAGCCAGCATTTCATTCATAGGCAACATGATGGCGTGATGGACGATGAACATAATGAGTGATAATGAAACTCTAACATTATACAAATATTAGGAAAATATAGATGCAAGAAGCTCCATATAGAGACAAGTTCTGTATTGACTCTAGAGCCATGGCACTGTGAGTAATAGAGTCTCTACCTTTTCATATAATGAGAGATATCAAATTAGCCCGTGCTATAGACTGAATGCGTGTGTTCTCCCAAAATTCATGTTAAAACCTAAGTCCCAGTATAATGATATTTGGCAGTGGGCTTTTGGGGTGTGATTAGGTCATAAGGGTTGAAGTGAATCAGTGCCCTTATTAGAGACCACAGAGTCTTCTCTCCCCTCAGTGGGAAGACAGCCCTCTTCAGACAATGAATTTACCAGTGCCTTGATATTAAACTTTATAGCCTCCCAAACTATGAGAAATGAATACTCATTGTTGAAGTTAGGTAGTCTATGGTATTTTTGTTATAGCAGCCCAAATAGGCTAAGACAATTAGGCTTAAAAATTAAAGAACATAAAAAGATGATTTATGGACCGGAATATAAAGAGATGATAATGAGTAGTAATAAAAATTTATGCTTACTGATAGGATAATAAATAAATATGTATTTATTATTTGGCTGCATCCATGTTTTTGCACTCACCAGTATGTAAAAAGATATACTTCTTCTAGATCCATCATTCTAAGTTTTCATTGATAAATCACTATGTTTCACAAGCCCTTACAAAGTTTATAACAAATTTTAACCAGCTTTTTTATGTCTTGATGCAAAAGACATTCGAAGTGGGGTTTGGTATTAGCTAATGGGTGGGGAGAGTGCTCCTCCAGAAAGAGTACCAGTGTTATCGATCACAGGAACTAGTGATTTGCAGTGAAAATCATTTCCAGATCTCCTTGGCTGCCCTTATATCCACCCCTCCCCTTTCCATTTCCCCTGAACTTCAGTACACTGCAAGGCTCCTAACCTGTCAAGGCTTAATTTTTCAAACTCCCGTGTCAGTTTTTGGTGGAAAACTTAAATTTAACAAGGGAGACACTGGTGGGAAATTGGAGGGCTAAAGGCTGAATTCATGACAACGCTCTCACGCTTCCAATCTTCAAAGTCTTCCTGGCCAAGTCTGCATCAACTCTAAGTCCACAGTGTGCATATTACATTTGTTTCATCTCTAGTAACAATGACCCCTCTCAGTTTCTCACCGGCCCAAGGGTTACAGTGACTCCCTAACCATAATAACCTGAGATGGAAATCCCAGAAAATCTCAAGCGTTAAAGATATTAGAATGGTCAATTCTCTGTATAAACCCTCTCCATTATAAATACTTAGAAAACTTGCCTTTCTTTTACTTTAAAAAATTATTGAATCTATTGGAGTGACACTGGTCAATAAAACCATACAGGTTTCAAGTGTAGAACTTCATAATTCACCATGTGCATACTGCACTGAACATTTTACCACCCAGAGTCAAGTCTCTTACTGCCCCATATATACCCACTTTGCCCTCTCTCAACTCCTACCACTTCCCTTTCCCTCTAACAACCACCATACTATTGTCTGTGTCTGTATTGTTTTATTTTCTTCTTAATCTCTTCACCTTTTTCACCCAACCCACTAAGCCCCAACCCAACAAGCTCCTTCCCTCTGATAGCTATCAGTCTGTTCTATGTATCTGTGATTTTGTTTGTTAATTTTGTTCATTAGATTCCACATATAAGTGAAAGAGTAAAGACTTAAATGTAAGTCACAAGCCATAAAAGTCCTAGAAGAAGACTTATGCAATGAAATCTCAGACATTTCTTGTAGCAATAATTTTTCTGATATATCTCCTCAATTAAAAGAAACAAGAGAATAAATAAACAAATGGGACTATACCAAACTAAAAAGCTTTTGCACAGGAAAGGAAACCATCAAAAAATGAAAAGACAACCTACTAAATAGGATACAATATTCATTAATGCTACATCTGATAAGGGGTTAATTTCCAAAATTTATAAAGAATTTATACAACTCAACCCCAAGAAAACAAACAACCCGATTTTAAAAAAGGCAAAGGACATGAATAGAAACTTCTCCAAAGAGGACATATACATGACCAATAAGCATATGAAAAAATGTTAAATGTCTCTAATCATCACAGAAATGCACATTAAAACCACAGTGAGACACCTGACTAGCATGGCTCACTGTTTTGGGCATCATCCTGCAAACCAAAAGGTCACTGGTTTGATTCCCCGTCAGGGAACGTGTCTGTCTTGTAGGCCAGGTCCCAGGTTGGGGGGTTGTGAGAGGCAACCAATCGATGTACTGTTGCACATCAATGTTTCTTTCCCTCTTTTTCTTCCTCCTTTCTCTTCTCTCTAGAAATAAAAAAAACAAAAGCTTAAAAAATAATGAGATATCATATCATGACTGTCAGAAGGGCTATCATCAATAAATCAACAAGTGTTGTCAAGGATATGAAGAAAAGTGAACACTCCTGCACTGTTGGTGGGAATGCAAATTGGTGCAGACACTGTGGAAAACAGCATGTGGTTTCCTCAAGAAATTAAAAATGGAACTGCCTTATGATCGAGAAATTTCACTTTTGGGAATATATTCAAGGAAACCTGAAGCACTAATTCAAAAGAATACATGCACCCCTATGTTCATTGCAGCATTGTTTACAATAGCCAAGATCTGGAAGCAACTCAAGTGCCCATCAGTAGATGAGTTGATGAAAAAGGGGTGGTACATTTACACAATAGAATACTACTTAGACACAAAAAAGAAGGAAATATTACTTTTTGTGACAGCCTGGGTGGACCTGGAGAGTATTGTGCTAAGTGAAATAAGCCAGTCGAGAAAGACAGATACCATAGATTAAAAAATCCCTTTCTTAATCTAGCCCAGTAGTATTTATCTACTCCAGTAGTGCCTTCATTTTCCACACAGTACAACAAATGTGGCAAATCAAGCCCCAATTCTGGATTTCTTTCCAGTATTTTTTTAAGTCTACCATTTCCCCACCCATGGCTCTGAATATGGCATGAGCACCACAAGAGTCCCATGTGAAAGTGGTATCTTCTGAAGATATAAATGGCAACAAGGCCAAGGACAACAAAAAGTCTCTTATAACCAGCCTCAGCTGCCCAAAGTACAAAGAATCTCCACATACACTTAACGATGTGACTTTGATAGTCTCCTCTTGTACTAATGGCAGTTGAAAGCCTGTGGAGGAATTTTGCCTCACAATTGGTGATTTTTGTTAGTTGGTTCTGCATTCCACTGTCATTTCTTTTAGAGAGAGGGGATGAAGTAAACAAATATTGGTCCCCATGTAATAAAGGCTCCAATAGCACTGCCCTTTCCACTTGAGGGTGGTTAGGTCCTGTGATACAAAAGGTGGTTAATGACTCCCTTCAGGAGCACTCCTCTCTGAATGCTGTAGACACTAATGAAACCGGTGACACACTGAAGTACACATGGAAGATTCCTTGGTTGAATTTAATGGGTTAGACCATTATTGATGACATCACCTATGGTGTAGATGGCCATCCCACACTCACAGTAGGACTTTGCCAAAGTTAACTCCAAACCCACTTGTTAGGTCAGTTAGAGAAAAATGGTAATTCATTGGCTGGTGTCAGGATGCTGTGTAAATTGGATAGAAAGTGTTTGTTTTGGGGATAAAGCTCCCTGCAATGGTTCATTCAGCAGGGAGCTCTTTTCTTGCTGCTGGAACCCATTATTGTGCCCACACCAAAAAAATATAAAATAAATAAAAACACACAGAACACAGAATATTTGTCCCCCATTTTGTGGACAAAAATATTTGCAAAAGTATACACAAATTGTGGGTGTGCCTTCTATTTTAATCCCTAACATGAGAAAAATATGGGTCTTTCTCTGTGAATAAGAAATAAGAAATCATTAGACATAAGATAAAAATCAATAATTAAAAGGACATGTATAAAAATGGAATCAAATCAGAGCAAACACCTCTTATGCTACCTGTCAGGAAAACATGTGAAATTTCCTAATTCACATTCCAAATAATACTAACATTTCCTCTTTGTAACAAGAAAAGGCAGCCATGAAAGATGACAAAGTACAGTAAGTGAGCAGGTGAGTGATCACTTCAGACTTCCCCTCTCCTGCCCTTTCTTTATTTTAGGGATAGTGGCTACAGATAGTCAATTACACTAGCTTTGAGGGCATTTTGTAATTTTCAGTGCCTAACAGTATTAATCACTTTTCGTTGTGCTGCCCAAAGACGAAACATTCTGTACCTCGGCAGGGTTTGCTTTGTTTTC
Source organism: Desmodus rotundus (assembly GCF_022682495.2). Classification (NCBI taxonomy): domain Eukaryota; kingdom Metazoa; phylum Chordata; class Mammalia; order Chiroptera; family Phyllostomidae; genus Desmodus; species Desmodus rotundus. The sequence continues at coordinate 67,588,803 of NC_071388.1, read as the reverse complement.
TTATTTTGTCTTGTTTTTTCAGAGTCAAATGGTGGTCTTCGAGCAGATCCTTTCCAAAGTTAATGGGTTTTCACAACACACTGGGTTGCTGCTTGTAGCACCCCAGGTGTTCACAGTTCTTCTTTAAAATTCAGTGGTTTAATGATAAATTTTGCAGTTCTATCACCATTCTTTAATTCAGCATTGAAGCCACTCATAAATAATGATTGACACAGGCTGGAGAATGCCTGTTCAACATGAAAATGATTTCAACTATAGGTTTCTGAAAATTGCTGATGATACGGCTGTTTTGACTAGAATCTAAAGGTTCATTTTCAACATATTTTCTATAAACAATGTGGTTGTGATGACTAGACTTTTTCATTATAAATCAATACATACACTAGATGTTTTTCTGCATCAACAGTCAGTGGCTATATGATGTATTTTGCCTTTAAGAACTTTAGAGAATAGACATTCTGTCCTGTTTTATTCCCTAACAAGAAAACTGTGTTCAAAATGAAATCTCAGTAACTTAAGCTTTTTTTTCATGCTACAAAGAGGCAGTTTTTAGGAGTCACCACAGGTATACACAGTTCTGATATCACAGAATTCTGTAAGAAACCAGTGCTGGAGACTGAGAAGGAAAGTCCCATGCACATCTTCATATATATGGAACATAAAAGAAAAAGCAGGTTCAACTCTAACCTTTGAATATTCTGTGAGAATTCTCTTAGCTAACTGGCTTGCTCTATTATCACTTGTTTAGATAAGATTATTTCAGGACTGGCAGAGACTATAAATTTGGAGGTCTCCACATCCCACTGCTAAATCTGGAATTTCTAAATATGCAGTCTCCAGGAGGTACTGATAACCAAATATATGCAAGCTTTTAATTTTTAGAATTGCTGAGCAGTTTGCAGAATATGTTTGAGCACTATAAACTTAATTGTCACAGATACTTGCATTTAGCCACTCTTACCACTGTACAATCTAACCTAACAATTTAAGGGACTGTACCTCATCATAAATATCTGAGCATCATAAAAGACTATGATCTCTTTCCATAGTTGTTTAGAGACTTTGCATGAATAATTTTGTGTAAACTTCATTAATTGTAAGCTAGAACAAACATTAACAATAATTGACACAGTTTGTTATGAAATGCACATCATTCAAGAATGTAGTTTTTATTTCTGTTTTAACACTGATTGTAGGAGTTCTGGAATCTTTTGAACTCTTTTGTTTAAAATGAGGGATTAAGTTAGGTAACATTTCATATTCTTTACTCTAGATATATGTATGCAAATTTCTAAAGTCATGGAAGGTAAGTTGGCCAAAAGATAAATAATTATTTTGAAAACCACTGAAAATAACTTAAGTAGTTATAGCTTTACTTTGTCTCTTCTAAACCTTCTTCATAGCTTCAGTTCTTAGTGAAAATAATTTCCATTTATATATCTATCTATCTATATCTATCTATCTATCTATATATATATATCTATATATATATAGATATATATATATCCCCAATTGTGTGGAAGTCATGACAGCAGATATATCGGTTAAATAAACTTTGGTATATACTTAATGGAATATTTTTGTCACAATTAGTGGTAATGTTTTAGAATACTGACTAATCACATAAAACCATGCACATGATTATGGCAGGCAGAAAAATGGTCTTTCAAAGATATCCATATCTTATTCCCTGGAAACTCTGGATATGTTACCTCACAAGGCAAAAAGGACTTTGCATATGTGGTTAAAAGTTAAGGATCTTGAGATAGGAAGATACTCCTGGATTTTTCATGTGGGCTTAATGCAATCACAAGGATTCTTATAAGGGAAAGAAGGAGGAGGAGAGTCAGAGAAGATTTGATGAGTAAACACGTGTTGGAGTGATGCAGTCATGAGACAAGGAATTTGAACAGCCTTTGGAAGGTGGAAAAGGCAAGGAATAGATTCTCCCCTAGAGCCCCCAAAGGAACTTCATATTGCCAACACCTTGATTTTAGGCCCATCAGATCTGTTTTCAGACTCTGCCCTCCAAACTCTAAGATATCACTGTGTTGTTGTGAGCTACTAAGTGCATGGTAATTTGTTACAGCAATAACAGGAAACTAACATAACTCTTGTTTTTAACATATTATTTTGGAAAATTTAAGTTTGAGGTCAAGCTGGAAGAAGGATCACCTTATCTTCCTCTCAGTTCCCTCTAATCTTACTGAATTGAAGTAAAAAATGTTAAAATCTGTGACAGTTAGAGTACAGTACTATAGGAAGGATATGCCAACAATATCTGAACACAATTAAAATGTTTCTGACAGGTTGAAAATCAAGACACACATATTGAAAAATTAATCAGAATAGGAGAAGCTGCAGTCTAGTACACAGATATAAGAAGGTCAAAGGAGAGATAAGAGGAAATGTTTTACAAGTTCGTGAGGCAAACAAATTTTGAAAGTAGCAGTAGTGGCACAGAAAACAGGTTGATTAGTTAAAAGGTTTGCTGTGGTGTAAGCTGCTTGTTCAGTTGCCCCTACTCTCCCTCCCTCCTCCAACTCAGCTTATACAATCCTTCAGCACCTGATGCTTCTTTCAAGGAAAAAAAGTGGAGGTCTATTTTTAGACATTGCCCTCCTAAGAACATAAAGTTTTTGCAGATGATATTAGGACTTCAGAGCCACTTCATCTCATTTTAGATTTTCAGGGAAAGGAGCAAAAAAGCATGCTTACTACTGATCTCTGCATATGTTTGCCAAAGCTTGCCTACAAATCGCACAGCTCACCCATATATATTCAACTGTCAGTCAGCATTATGAATAAGAAAGCAGGCTTTATGAGAAACTAAGCCTCATTATATAATGACAAACGACATCCACCCCTATGTGTATTGATCAACATGGACATAGTATTGAAGTATTTCTGACAGATTGAAAGACAAGGCATAATTATGGAGAAATTAAATAAGATAGAAGAGACTGCCATCCAAATTCTTTGTTCTTAAATATTAATAAAATTAATATGGATATTAATTTATTAAATATTAATGTATTAAACATTAATACAATTTAATAAATAAAATATTTAGGATAGCAAGAATAAAATTAGATATATTTTATGTGTATTAAATCTATATCACTAGATTTGTTTGATAAATAATTAAAGTCATAAAATATAAACAAGAAAAGATTGCTGTAAAAGCACAGACTACAACAGAAATCTGAAAATTTTGAAAAGAAAATTTGCAATTTTAAAAATTAAAAACAGTCCTATTGGAATAATCCCAAAGAGTAAAACAACATTTTTAAGAAGTAAAAAAAAGAGAAGAATGGTCAAGGGAGATATTATTAAATTAACAAAATGATTTTAAACACAAAATAGAAAAATTGGAAATGAGGAAATTGTCCTCCCAAATATTGGAAAAATCTTTCAGGCTAAACAGGATTAAAAAATGACTGGAGAGTTAAATAATAGAGACATAAAAATGAACATAGCCTCATGAAATGTTAGAAAACCAAAACAGAAGAATCTAAAAGCATTTGCATCAATAATTTTTTTTTAAAAAAAGGAGATTCCAATTGGCATGAAACATTTCTGGAGTTACTAGAAATTTTAAAATGATTATATATAAATATAATGAATTTATAGATGGAAATAGCTTTTAGTAGCATTTAAATCAGTTTACCAATTTCCTAAGCAACTGTTACAAGTATACTGCAGTGAAATACCTCTGCATAACACTTGGCTCTGTCTCTCTTCACTTCTTCACAATCTGCCTCGGTCACAATCTGGTCCCCAACTCTAATATTGCCTCTTGTTTATGATCTAGCTCTGTCCATCTGGATTTGGCATTTATGTCCAGTTACTCAGCAGGGTCCTGTTTCCCCACAACAACTCTGGCTCAGTGTCACACACTGACCAGAACAGTGAATCACTTATTTATTTGTTTGTTTATTTATTTAACTTTTATTGTACTTTAGCCAATTTTATTTTATCTTCAGCTAATTATATATGCTTGCTTTCTTGGTCCAATATTAATTAACCATAAAGGCATAGGTTTATTTCTGGGCTCTCTATTCTGTTCCATGGATCTCTGTGTCTGTTTTTATGTTAGTACCATGTTGTTTTGGTTACTATGGCCTTATAGTACAGTTTCACATTAGGTAGCATGATTCTTCCAACTTTATTCTTTTTTTTCAGGATTGCTGTTACTACGCAGGGTCTTTTGTGGTTCCATATAAATTTTTGAAATATTTGTTCTAGTTCTCTGAAATCCATCATTGGTATCTTGATAAGAATTGCATTGAATCTATAGATTGTTTTGGGTAGTATGGACATTTTAATGATGTTAATTCTTCCTATCCAAGAACATGGTATGTGCTCCCACTTTTTTTGTATCTTCTTCAATTTCTTTCTTCCTTGTCTTATAATTTTCCAAGTACAGGTATTTTACATCCTTGGTTAGGTTTATTCCTAGGTATTTTATTCTTTTTAAAGCAATTGTGAATGGGATTTTTTTTGAAAGTGCATAGCCTATCATCCTGCCAGCCCAATAACCAACCAGGAAGCCCTTTGCAACAAGAAGAGTGGAAAAGTATTATGGTTTGCTTGAAATGACCAAGTTTATTATAATTCTTCAGATATATTTAACATATTTTTATTAGGGAGCAAGTTTTTACTCTTCTTGTTATTATTTTAATTTATAGCTTCAGTTATTGAAATGATACATAATTTATCTCCATAGAGATAAATTGTGTATCATTTATCTCTGTTAATTTTCTTTTAGTCATTCAAACTTTGCTCACTATAAAGTATGCTTCAAAGTCATCTGCAGCTGCAATTCACAGCCCATGTATGTCCAGATTAGCAAAATGTATTTCAGTGGAGATAACTTAAAATATGATGGATTCAAAAGTGACGCTAACAGAAATGCTCAAAATATAATATTCATGGCCTGTCCGTTCACAAAAATTGCAGCCATATTGAAAATTAGGTATGCATAAAGACCCCAAAGCCTGAAGAGTTTTTTATCCTAAGTTGGTTACTAAGAAAATGCTACAAGATTTAAAAAATGCAATCATCTAAGAACATAAGTAAGAGACTGATGCGACAACTATTTTGTGCAGTTTGTGTGTAACCACAGCAGTCACTTACTTCTTAAAATAGATGAATGAGGTGGTAGAGACCTCCCCAAGAATAGTTTCTGAATGGACCTGAAGCCTAAAATCAATGTTTACCCATGGTTTTCATAGCACTTTGCTTTCAACATTGATTGAGTTTATTCAAAAGCTCTTATTGGCCATCTTAAGTATGAAGTTAAACTGAAAGTTCCTGGTGGTGTTACTGAAACCTACAACGAGTAGGCACCCTTGGTTTCTCAGAGAGCCAATGACCCTGACTATCATTAGTTGCTTACACTCTTGGCAGGCAGCCACAGGATTTCTGAAATTAAGTGCTTTTTTTGACTGTTTTTGTTAAATTAAAAAAAAAGTCTTATAGAATGTAATTACAAAGGCTTTACATTAATTCTAGTAATTAAATGTGACTGCATCTATTATTATTAGCTTCTGTTCTTTTCTACATTGCTAGAAGAAAGGGGAGCTCCACATAAGAGTTTATGCCTAGCTAGGCATGAATTATTTAAATCAAATAAACGGACATACTACAAATGTATTCTATTTAAACAACTTTGAAAAAATTAGAATTTTTGTTTCGAGTAGAAAGAAGTATTAATCTCATAATAGATGTAAATTTGTGTGACCAGGTCAAAGAACAGTAAAATGGCCAAATACTATTTCCTTGCACCAGTATATTTTTTGAAAAGATAAATTACTACTGAAAATAACGGGAATTCAGAGATGAGTAGAACTGAATTCTCTTTCCTAAATTGCCTTTATATTAATTTGAAAAAAAATGCATTCTGGAGGAAAAAGTTCCAGTGTTTTGCATTTACTTTCGACGTGGTGTCTATGACATTTTGACTAATGCCCTTGTGTAAGAATATCATCCAGTCATGACCAGTTTAGCATAAAAATTTCTAATGAAAGGATCTAAAGATATTTTTATATAACCTTTAAATGAAAGCTCATCATTAAATTAATACCCAGAAAGTAGTTGTTTCTTTCTGTGACATCCCTAAGTCCAGTATGTAGGAGCAGAAGCAAATTATTTATTATTTAATGATTATTTATTATTTATTCCTTTCTGTCTTTAAACTGTTCAAAATTAGAGAGTTCACCATGTAATTCTCATAGGGTTACAGTAGAAGGTCAATAATTGCAGCAGATATGTCTTTATTTCCTCCGAAGCTCTCATTATTACTGCTTACTCTTTACTATTGTCTATAGCATTTGCATGCTGTTCCAGGGAGGTTATCTAAAGTCCCACCTAGGAAAGTAAACATGAATCTTTAACTATATCAATTATTACAACCCATGACCTGACCACAGTATTTGCTTCAGCGATGAGAATGTAATGAAATTGGTCCGAATGAAGCGTAGCACAGAAACTCTACTCACAATTCTAACTAACATACAAGTATAAAACCTTTCCAATTAAGACAGCATATTGGAAAGATCACTGTAGCCATTTTGCTATAATTTTATAGCAAAATGTCAGCTTAAGGATGAAATGATACATGGAGAAATCAAAATCCTGGAGATGGAGCAACTGAGATGGAGCCAGGATTAAGCCAATCCTGGATCCCACCACTCTCCTCTCTGACCCTGTGTCTGCATGTGTGAAGTCTTTCATCAGTTCCAGCTGGATTATATCCTTATAATCAAGAGTATTGACTACTACAGTATTCAAAGGAGTTAATGCAAGAGTAACTTACCTGTAAAATTACCAAAACATTTTAAAGCCTAAAGTACCACTGTTTAACAAATATTCTGTGCTGCACTAGTTCTCGGGCAGAGCACCACGGCATAGTGATGAACCTTCCACAATCCTTCACAATCATATCAGTAAAATTTAGTAATACATAACATGTACTTTTAGTAAAACTGGGTATATTCATTATTTGGATGAAACTTAAAATATTTAAAACACCACTAATCCAGTAGATAGATGATACTACAACTAGGCTAATTCAGTTGCCTTAATCAGGAATTTGAAATTCAAGGAGGTTCAGTTATAATTAAACTTAAGAAATTTAAATTTAAGAGTAACTATTAAAAGCACGTCTACTATCCAAGTTTCAATCAATACTAAGGTCTTTTCCAAATAGCAAGAACCTTAGAAATTATGTTTCTATTGGTGAAATTAATGGCTTGTTAATCTCCACAATGAATATCAACAATAAATTCTCAGTAAAATTCATAGTATTCCAGATATTTAAATTGACTAAAATAATGAGGAATCATTCATATTTATATAATCAAATCATAAAATTCTCCCCAAACTCCATCATTGAATGGTTGTGTGGCCAGGCATTCAATTCAAACACTTTTAATGTCTGTTATCACTTAAAAGGAAAATAGAGTCATATCTCTGGAATAATAGCATGTTTGCCTTATGTAAATCTTTCATTCAATGTGAGGTCAAAGCATCAAAAAGTCAGAGAGCCTGGGTTTTGTTGAAGTCACAAGTGGTATGAACTATTTTATGTCTACTGGTTAATGTTTGCTTCATAAATTTCTGTATATATGGCTGGAATCGGCCTAAGAGTTTCCTTTTAAGCTTTTAGCAAGACTCTAGGGGTAAAGATAATCTTCATCTACCTCAAAATTCTCCAGCAGTTATCATTATCTAACAAAAATAAAATAAAACTAAGCACTGTGTATAACCAAAATAGCTTAGAATATTTCACAATACCTATTTTTGAAGCAATGTCTCTCAGATATAATATTGTGATGCATGCATTCAAAGATGTGATTTAGAGTTGAAACATAACCTGTTTCAATTCAAAGGTGAAAACACATATTCTAAAATTGACACAAAGCTAAATGTCAACTAAGTGAAAAAAACATTAGGTCTGTAATTATAGTTTTTCTCATAGCTATTGCATTTATTTTAAGCTGAATTTAAATGACTTTTTTACATTTTCATTTTGAAATGTAAAGCTCTTTTTAATTAAAGTATAGTTGACATACAATATTAGATTTATAGTGATTTGACATTTATAAAACTTATGAAATTATCACCAGGAGATGTCTAGTAACTATGTCACCATACCAATTTATTGTGATATTATTGACTGTATATTGAAAGTACTATGCTGTACTTCATAGCCAAGATAGGGAAGCAAACTAGATATCCATCCATATATGAATGGATAAATAAGAAGTGGACACACATGCACACAGTAGAATATTACTCAGCCATGAAAAAGAATGAAACCTTGTCACTTGTGACAACATGGATAGACCTAGATGGTTTTCTGCTAAATGATAACTTTGAGAAAGACAAATATTGTATTATTTCAATAATATGTAGGATCTAAAAGGCTAACCAAATGAAACAACAAAGAAAACAGACTCCTATATACAGAAAACAAACTGATAGTTGCCAGAGGGTTGGGCAGTAGGGTGATGGGCAGAAAGGTTAAGAGGATTAAATGGTACAAAAGCAAATGAAATATTTATTATATAAATTACATATTAATTTTTATGGAAAAATAAATTATGTACATAAGAATGAAGTCACCACAAATATTGCTTGTAATAAAAGATATGCCTCCTTATTAGTTACTATTTGTTTTTCATCTCCCAGAATTGTTTTCTGTGTATTTAACATATACACACATATACAGTTATGGGAAATACATATATTATTTAGGATGAATGAAGAGAAATTATATAAATACATTCTTTTTTTTCATTTAGCATTGCCTTAGCAAAGTAATTCACATAATTCCAACCTATTGTTTTTAACTTAGTCATATTAAATTGTTCATTTACCTTTTTTCCTATCACAAACAATGCTGTGGTGAATGTCATTGTAATGTCTACTTTTGTTAATATAGGAGGATTTCTTCAGGGTTGAATATAGGAGTTTTTCCCCAGCCTAAATTCTCAATGATTTGAAGTAGAAATGCTGAGTAATAGAAAATGCATATGTAAAATTTTAAAAGATATTAGAAATTGCTTTTTAAGTGCTGCTCTAGTTAATGAGGGGACCTGTTTTCAAATAGTGACTTCCTTATTAACACTTGACATTATCATATTTTCATTGTTTGATAACCTTATGAAAGAAACCTGTATCCCATTTACACTGTAATTAGCAATTATCTGACTCCAAGGTCAAAAATGGATTTGTAAGTGTATTACTGATTGGAATGTCCTCTTTTATGAATTTTTGTTCACATTTTCAGTCTACAAATGCTTTCGTAGAAAAAGATCATCATTGCTATATGGCATTAACAGTTAATAATGATTCCCAACTTGTTTGGTCTTTTGACAATCTCTCAGTTGTGTCACTTACCAGAACAATCTATTGTTTTAAATGTGGGTTGCAAAGAATGATCATGAATTACTGCTAAAATTTAGTAAATCAGTACTTGTCTAAATGCACATATTTATAATAAAAATTATACAAACTTTCTGGAGAAGAAATTATGGAAAGAAATTACTAACATTTTCTTATTATCATTTTTAACTTTAATTCAAAGTTACAAATATAATAGTACCGTATTTTTCAAACTATAAGACACACTTTTTCCCCCAAATTGGGAGGAAAATGGGGGTGCGTTTTATACTCCAAATGTATCTTACATTTACATTGGTGAAATATCATGTTATTTATGTTATTAAATATTTTACCACATTTTTGCTTCAAATATTTTTTTCCTATTTTCCTCTTCTAAAACCTAGGTGCATTTTAGGGTCTGAAAAACATGGTAATTGATTTTTCTAAATTTTAAACAATATATTACAGGTATAAAGGTCTATTTTACAGGTTTATTTTTCAGGTTAAAAAAACCTTATTTGGATGTAAAGAAGGGTAGGAAAAAAGAACAAGAGTTATATTTAATGAATTCCATTTCATCAGTTGTGCAGTAGCATCAAAATATGACTACATAGCTTTAGATAAGAACTATTTAAGTATTTGGAGCCCTTCTTCATTCTATTTTTTTATTCTATGCCTTAAACAAATACTTTAACCTTTATGGTTTACTTTTATTGTTTGCAAAGTGGGAAAATATTTAGGTCATATTATTGTTTTTAATTATTTTAATAAGGATGCAAAAATTTATGCACTGCAGAAATAGCTTGGATGTCTAATGGAAGCAAAAATTCTACTCATTATATTAAGGACAATTAAAGAAAAATACAAGAAAATATACCATAGGAAAAAAATAATATTCTCCTTTAATTTTCTTATCTTTCCTAAAAATTCTAGATAACTATTTTGTCTTTTTATAATGTGGCTTTCAAAGACATGTTAGCACATTTTATGTTAGCACTTCCTTAAGGCATTTTATCATTAAATTTTCTTAGAATATTTCAAAAAAGAGACATTGCAGTTACTAAATGTCTTATAGATTTAAATAATAGTAATTTAAATTTAGAACTCAATTAGAAAATTTTTACTTTCATGTCTAGTGGTTATTTTTGTTTGAATTTTAAGGATGTTTTATAGATTATGCTATTATAGTTGTCCCATTTCTTCTCCCCTTTATCCCCTTCTACCTCACACACACCGACCATCATCCCTCCATCCTTAGTTCATGTCCATAGGTCATACATATAAGTTCTTGGGCTTCTCCATTTCCCATTCTATTCTTAACCTCCCCCTATCTATTTTGTACCTACCAATTATGCATCTTATTCCCTGTACCTTTTCCTCCATTCACCTCCCTCCTGCTCCCCACTGATAACCTTCCACGTGATCTCCATTTCTGTGTTTCTGTTCCTGTTCTGGTTGTTTGCTTAGTTTGTTTTTTGGTTTTGTTTTTTAGGTTCAGTTGTCTATAGTTATGAGTTTGTTGTCATTTTACTGTTTTTATTTTTGATCTTCTTTTTCTTAGATAAGTCCCTTTAACATTTCATATAATAATGGTTTGTGATGATGAACTCCTTTAACTTGACCTTATCTGGGAAGCACTTTATCTGCCCTTCCATTCTAAATGATAGCTTTGCTGAATAGAATAATCTTAGATGTACATCCTTGCCTTTCTTGACTTTAAATACTTCTTTCCAGCCCCTTCTTACCTACAAGATTTCTTTTGAGAAATAAGCTGATAATCTTATGAGAACTCCTTAGTAGGTTACTGTCTCCTTTTCTCTTGCTGCTTTTAAGATTGTCTCCTTTTCTTTAATCTTGGGCAATTTAATTATGATGTGTCTTGCAGTGTTCCTTCTTGGATCCAATTTCTTTGGGACTCTGAGCTTCCTGGACTTCCTGGTCTTCCTGGTACTCTATTTCATTCACCAGATTAAGGAAGTTTGCTTTCATTATCTTTTCAAATAAGATTTCAATTTCTTTCTCTTCCTCTCTCCTTCTAGCACCCCTATGATTTGGATGTTGGAATATCTAAAGTTGTCCTGGAGGTTCCTAATCATCTCCTCACTTTTTTAAAATTCTTGTTTCTTCATTCTGTCCCAGTTGATTGTTTATTTTTTCCTTCTGTTCCAAATCATTGATTTGAGCCCCAGCTTCCTTCCCTTCACTTTTTGTTCCCTGTGTATTTTTCTTTATTTCACTTTGCGTAGCCTTCACTTCTTCCTCTATTTTGCAAGCATACTCAACCATTTGTGTGAGTATCCTGATTACCAGTGTTTTGAACTGTGCATCTGATAGGTTGGCTATCTCTTAATCACTTAGTTCTTTTTCTGGAGTTTTTATCTGTTCTTTCATTTGGGCCATATTTCTTTGTCTTGGTGCACCTGTTACATTGTAAGGGGTGGAGCCTTAAGTATTTGCCACTTTGCTGTATTGGGGCACTGTATGTGGGGTAGAGGTCAGAGAGGGAACAATGCTTCTTGCTCAGCTCTCATCCAGCTTTCAGTTACTTCCTCTACTACCCACAAGCACATTGGGTCCTCCTGGTTCTGATTCCTGGGTGGGTGGGTTTGTGTACATTCTAGGACCCTGTGGGTCTCTCAAACAAACTCTTTTGTGAGGCTGGGATTTTCTTCTGCAACCACAACCCCCACAGATTTTTACAGTGAGAGATTTAAAGCTTTAGTTTCCCATCCTAGAACCCTGGGTTGTGTTACCTGTCTTGCTCCCCAGTTGTTCCTCTCAGCTTATCCACACATGAATGTGGGACCTCCCTGTCCATGAGTGGCCACCTCATCAGGCCTGGTCTGTCACCTTGCCACAAGTCCTCTCCAGCCCAGTTGCCTGTCTCCACACCTTCTATCAACCTGGATGAATGTTCTTTCCTTAACTCCTTGAATGTTGGACTTATATACAGTTTGATTTTCTGGCAGTTCTTGTTTTTGTTTTTAAATTTGTTGTTGTCCTTCTTTTGGCTGTGTGAGGAAGCAAATCATATCTACCTGTGCCTCCATCTTGGCCAGAAGTCAAGTCTAGAATTTTTAGTCCTTTTGTGAACAATATAATTGTCTTTGTAAAAAGTCCAATTAGTTTATTATCCAAAAGTGTTCAATTTCAACCTATTGATTTTCTGGTCTTCCTGTCTCTATCTATTGGCTTACATTACCTAACTTGGTAATATGATAAGAAGTTTGCCATTTTCTTTTTGAAAGAAGTACTTTATTGAAAGGTTTAGCCTCTAAGTTTTTCTCCTGACTGTTTTTATGCTCCTCATTCTGTAAGATTTGTGATTATTAGAATGAATGATAATAATTGTAGTTTGTTTGAAGTATATTGATTTATCAATCACCCAACTATTTTTTATGGTAAGTGTCTTAGACTGTTCAGAGTAATTTCTAAGGAAAATCACTGTTTTATTCATAAATAAAAGTTCTTCTTTGTGGGTCAATATACCAAGCTTATATCTTTGTAGATTTTCAAGAAAATGACTGGGAAATTTATGAAAAGAATTTAAATTATGTCTTTCCCTCTATGTATTTTGTCTTATTCTTAATAATACACTTGGTTGGAAAAATCTTTGATTAGGTATACCAAGAACTTATAGAATAGCCAGGGAAGTTGTGCAAACAGATTTTGAGTTGGACATGAAAAATATACTTATGAACTGATTGACTTAATTAAATAGGAAGTTAATACCAGTGGAGAAACTAAACCCTCACTTGTACCATAAATTAACACCAAACTATTAGAGAAAAATTATAAAAATACATTGTATTTATACTTTGCTGTCAGTGGACATCCATGGCTATCACAAAAAACACAGCATATTATCACTGATGATTGTCTTTTATTCAGAAGTTCTGCTTTCTGGAAAGGATGCCTCAGATACAGGAATGGAGATTCATGAATTCTAGAGAGAAAGATTATTGGGCAACATGGTTTTAGAATATAATGCATTATTACATTAAATATCTGACCAAGTATGAATGGCTAGCTTAATGAGTTAGACAAAGGACGCTGTAAAATTTAATGTCTTGTGTAAATTTTTCTTTCTATGACTTTAGCTTTCATGTAGTACATTCTTGAAAAAAATTATTTACTTTTTATTTGACTTTTGCAAAGGGTAAAGAATACTTAAGAAAAAGTACATTTTAGAAACTAAGATGTTTGCCAAAATCATGTGCGTTATTCTATAATAAAAATAGTGTACTATTTTTTGGATGTTTTCCATGCTAGATGTTGAATTAACAGCATTGATGGCAGCAACCTTTTTCCTTATTCTTATGTAAAACTCACTAAGTGTGACGATAAACTAGTAATAGAAACTATCAATAAAAAATAGATTATTTATTTGATTTATATTCTTGCTGAAATTACAGTGATAAATGCAAATTATATAATTTTGAGTTATGTCTTTTACTTAAATTCATAAAAGTGATGACAACTACCTTAAATAAGTCTAGAGACATAGTAGATCACAAAAGATCCAAATACAAACATTATATTTCAAAGTGGCATCATTTTAATTTCATGTCAGTCAGATTACTTTCTACTCTTATTTGTATAGCACTTAAAGAGGTTTCCTATAAGAACTATAATTTTTGGAGTGCTTTTCTGAATGTTACTTTTTTCCCCCAAATTTTTCACCATGTGATAAGATATAAGGATACAAATGTTCATTTAAAAGCCCATTTCTGGTATATTTGGGTCATGCTCAGGGGAAAAAAAAGGTAGAAAAAAAATTTCAGTAGAAATTCCATTCAATCAACCACCTACTATATCCCAGAAGTCCTATGATCAATTGTGAAGAAACAAGTCAGTTAATATGAACCCAATCTAATAGAGCCCTCTATTTAAAAGACAGGTTGATAAGCAACTGTAATATAGTATAAGTATTACTCTAACACTGAGTGCAATAACTATAGAATAATAGGGAAAAATAAATTAATCTCTGAGTGGAAAGAATGAAATTGTTAAGAATTCATATGAGAGATTATATTTGGTTTGGGCCTCAAAGGGTGATCAGGTGTAGAAAAGTAGAAAAAGTGTTCTAGGCAGAGAGAAGAGCATAAGAAAACATGTCTAAAGCATTGAACATCTGGGGTCACAGGTCCCATGAGAAGAACCTGTAGAAAATGAGACTATGTATTCTGTTGTTTTGCCGAATTCAATTATTAGGTTGAGTAGTTTTTTGATGGAGTCTATAGGAGTTTCTACATACTTGCATGTCATCTGCAAACAATGACAATTTTGCTTCCTCCTTTCCCATTTGGATGCCTTTTATTTCTTTTTCTTGTCTGATTGCTGTGGCTAGAACTTCCGATACTATGTTGAATAGAAGTGGTGAAAGTGGTGGGAGGGTATAATGGGGGGGAAAGGCAAAGGCTTTTCAGGAACAACTATAAAGGACACATGGAAAAAAACAAGGGGAGGAATGGAATAAGGGGAGGGAGATGGGGATGGCTGGGGTGGGGGGAGTGGTGAGGGGTAAAGGCAGACAACTGTACTTGAACAACAATAAAATAAAATCAGATCAAATAAAACAACAAAAAAGATTAAAAAATCTTAATTCTTAAATTAAAAAAAAAGAAAATGAGACTAGATAGTGAATAGCCATGAATTCATTTAAGCAATGATTAACCACAAAAGAAATTATACATTCAGATAAGTGATGATACTAACTGTTAATATTGGAGAGGTAGAGAGATGAAAGCAAGGATGCCTGTAAAAGCCCACTGAAATAGTGTCAGCTGGGGGAAATAACAACTGGCTAAAAACAAGTTGAATTAAAGTGAAAATGTGTACTTGGAAGTATTTTAGACATTAATTTACAGAGTCTCAGGTAAAATTTCTTCTAGTGAGTAAAGAAAAGAATAGAAGAGAATATGTTACATTAATTGAAATAAGAAATCCAAGAAAAATAGTCTGTGTGGAAAAGAGAATGTACTCATAGTTGAATTTGGTACACTTGACAAGACCATGTATTGTATACCCAGGCAGAGACAACCAGTTTCAACTGCAGATATACTTATGGACTTGATAAAATTGTTTAATTCTGCAGCTAGTGTTTTGGGAATTATTGGCATATTAACAGCAGTTGAAAAAGGGCTAAGAGTAAGTATCAATACTTAAGATTAGAATAAATAAGTTCTCAGCAGAAAGCTTAGGGACTTTACCGGGGGCCCACTTTCTTTGCACACTAGCTATTAGCATTTTTTCTCCTGACACTGGGAAACTGCTAAATTATTTGCTTAGCTTTTGAGCCTCCTAATGAAACTACTTTCTGCCAAGTTTCTTAGAATCTTACCCTAACTATGTAGCATTTTATGCAGGATATTAACCCTTCAAGTCTTGATCTCCTTGGTAGCTTTAAATCCATTATTTTTCTAGTTGGCTCAGTGAGATGTCAAAAACTTTAGGCTGTTGCTTCTTCTACAGTCTCTCTGTCTCTTGCAGGAAATAAATTATCTGGCATGGAAACACTACAGAAAAAATCAGCTCACCATAAAACCTTCTCCTTCTCTCTAGAATACTAACCACTAAATTCTTGGCTTTCCCCCCCACTCTTTCTGTTGAGTTCAAATAGTCATTTTTTAATACTATATTCAGATTCTATACCTTGCCATGTGTTGGAAGGATTAATTCTGTAACAAGGACTCTATCACAGACAGGTATGGAATTCTCCCCCCAAAGCATCTCGCATGCAGCTCTTTAAAACATTACTGTACTGTGCTTTTATTATTGATAGTTATATACAATGTTCTTAAGTCTAATGTGCTTTTCTCCCATTAGACTTAAGAACAGAGAATAGTTTATTATATTTTTTATTCTTAGCACTTAATATCTGGTTCAGTAAATTATGGATAAAATCCATGAGAAAATTTCTGAGAGCTGTAAGGGAATAACATCTGTCATAGAAGAAGAAAAAAAGAGCTGTTTTTATAATCACTTAGTGGAATACGTCTCACATCGTCACACTCCACCTCCTTATTTTGAACTTCTTGCTTTTGTTTATCTCTCTATGAAACTCATTTTCCTTCCTCAAATTTTTTGTTAAGCGGCATCTCCTCAGTGAAAGGCTTCTACATCCCCTTCCTTTCTTATGCTATCTCAGTATTTTGTATATTTACTGTTACTTATTCTCTGCTGATATGCTTGCCTCTTCCATGGAGAACACTGAATGTGCAGTCTACATCTAAGCATTTTTCAGAACTCTTGTGATGAATATTGGCTAATCTCTGTGGGGGCTTACAGGCTATGGATAAGAGCTTTTTTTTTTTTTACCTTTTTCATTTATACTTTACACACATACATTATATTTTAGGTATTAGTTCCATTTAATATATGAAAAAACTGAGCTTCAGAAAAGTTGGGGAAATTACTCAAATTCACAAAGATAGTAGCAACATATCAGATCAAATAGTCCATATTGTCTCCATATTTTTCTTTTTCTTTTTTTTTCAGAGTTCAGCTTTTTATTGAACATGTTACAAAAGAGGTTTAGTCAAAAAAAAAGAAGCCCGTGTCATCATCAGACTCTTTAGATTCTTCTTTCTTTGCTTCTAGTGTTTTTCCTCAGTTAGGGCCTTAGTGGTGGAAGGGGCAGGATCTCCTGCTGGTGCAAAGCCAGGTGCCAGGGCAGGTCCACAAGCCTCCACTTTGCAGATGAGGTTCCCGATGTTAATGCTGGTCAGAGACTTGGAAACTAGCATGGCCAGAAAGGTTGAAGATTTACACATTGATCTTATCCTCTGTCACTGTCACCTCGTCCTTGTGCAGAATGAAGGCCAAGTAAATGCAGGCAAACTCCTAGAAGGAGGCCATGGTGTGGGCCAGTGCTGGACAAGAGCTGCTGGACACGGTTCCAGTCTCCAGAAGAAGTGAGAGCTTCACCCCAGTGAGGCCTTAGCTTCCTTGGAAGGACTGAACACCTTACCGACATCTGGGAAAAGAAGTCCAAATGTGTGTTCTTAATTTCCATTCCTGCTTCCCTCAGCAGTGTCTGGCACCAGGCAGGAAGTACATAAACTTTGTGAAACAAGATATACTAATATATATAATGAATCTGCCTATTGATCCAGTGATCCCACTTCTAGAAATGTATTCAAAGGAACACAAAACACTAATTAGAAAGAACATAATCACCCCTATGTTCATTGCAGGGTTATTAATCAGCTCCAAGATACAGAATCAGCTCAAGTGTTTGTAAGTAGTTGAGTGGGTAAAACAACTGTGGGATATTTATACAATGGAATACTACTTGGGCATAAAAAGAAAATTTCACATGTTTAGACAGTAAAATAAGCCAGTCAGGGAAAGAAAAATACCATTTGATTTCATTCACGTGAATCTAATGAACAAACTGAAGTAATAAGAAAAAAAGAGAGATATACTCATAGATAGGGAACAGAATGACAGGTAAGGGTGGAGGGGGAAGGTGGGGCTGGAGGGACTGAGCAAAAAGTAAGAAGGACTAATGGACATGAACAACAGTGTGGTGATTGCAGGGGGTGTGTAAGGGACTAAATGGTAATGTAAACAATACAATAAAAATTAGAAAATTATATTATATTAATTATATTATAGTGTAATATATTGCATTACATAGTAAAGAGATGTCAGGATTATTTTATCTAAGGATAACCATTTGTAGGTTAATCACCAAATAGTAAATCTGATTCATCTTCATTTATTTAAAGAAAAACAATGAATAGACAGGAATGAATCATTTACTCAAAAGAATCAATCATGTGATAAATAGAACATTTTAATGAGCAAAGTTATATAGAGCTGCTATAGTTTGCTTAAAATTATAGAATTTCCAGATACAAGAAATGTGTTAATAAAGTGTTTTATTTCAACATTTGAAATCTGTACACAGGGAAATTATAGGTACACTTTATCTGTAACTCTGCAAAAAGTCCTTTATTGAAGTAACATAAGAGATGATTACTCTTATGACAACATAAAAATGGAGACTAGAGATCGGGGGCTTAAATTTTAGTAGTGTTCCTGGAATGTTATTGAACTTTGTGTCTATTACATTATGTTGGTTATTTGCATTGTGGCTGCTAGAAAAAAAATTCATATTAAAAATATTAGAATACTTTACTTATAAGTAATCAAAGCTAGGTAAAGAAACAATTTTCCTTCCCTGTAGAATGAAGTAAGTTGTACGAGGTCTGTCTGGAAAAATTCCAGTCATTGTTAATGTAACAAGAATGGTTTGTGTGACACCAATGTAACCTAGCATCCAAGGAGAGTGGGCTGGAATGTGCATGCATGAACATTGATAACTTCATTCTACTGGTCAATGAAGGCAGTAGCCACCACTGAGTGAGCATGTGTACTGTGTGACCATTGCATTCAAAATGACTGAGTGAGTAGAACAATGGATCTGCATCAAATTTTGCATTAAGCTTAAACATTCCTCCACAGAAACTATGTGGATGATTCAGAATGCCACAAGTATGGGCAACTGGTGATTGGCAGCTTCATCACAACAATGTGCCCAGTCATGCATCTTGCCTCCTGCAGAGCTTTTTGGTGAAACATCAAATCACCCAGGTGACTCCGCCTCCCTACAGACCAGATTTGGCACCCTGTGACTTTTGCCTTTTTCCAAAACCAAAATCACCCTTGAAAGCGAAGAGATTCCAGAGTGTTGATGAGATTCAGGAAAATATGACAGGGCAGCTGATGGCGATTAGGAGAACTGTGTGAAGTCCTAAGATGCCTACTTTCGAGGAGACTGATGTGTCATTATCCTAGGTACAATGTTTCTTGTATCTTGTATCTTCTTCAATAAAAGTGTCTCTTTTTCATATTACATGGATAGATACCTTGTAGACACACCTCATCATATTATCATGAGTTCAACAGAATCAATTCAGAGAGTAGTGACAAATCTACTACATCTAATTATGTATTATGTATTAAACACAATTTAAGTACATAATACAAAGTATGCTAAAGAGATAAGTTATTCCCAGAATCAAATATTATGCCAAGATACTGTCAGTTATGTAGAAAAAAATAAGATTGTTAGCCTGTTGTTTGAGGATCATAATTGAAGGGTGAATAATCAATAGAATCTCACACATACAAACAGAGCAACATACACACACATAAGTTCACAGTTAAATTTTTTTAAATGATTGGCAGACTCTGTACTTTGTGGACGTTCAACAGTTAGGTGTCTCAGTTCCCTTTTCACTGTGACCTCACATTTTCTCAGACTGCCTTGTTCCCTATTATTTTGTGTGTATTGAAGTAATTTGAATTTTAATTATTCAGAGAACTAACTTATTCAAGTAAATTATGAAATGCTTTCTAAAGTAAACAGTAAAAGTCTGATTCCTTAACTCATTATTTTATATTTTACCAACAAATTCATAATCTATTTTCATGAACAGATTGCCAAGCTACAGGTCAACACTGTTTGTTAGTGGTAGTTTCCAAAGTTTCATACAAAGTGACCCCAGTGTTAAATGGGGACACAATGGAAGTTTGAAAAGAAAGATCCAAGAAATAACACATATATGTGTATATAGATTTTCAAAGTTCTTTAGTTTCTTGCATGTATTGGTTGCATACGTACTCACACATACAATAGACCACTGAGGAAGTGCAGCCGTCAATTGCCATTTCATTGGGGGAAGGGGCATTCCAAAACAATGGGACTATTTTTAGTTAGGAATTGAATATCATATTCTACTCAAGTTATCGACTTTGAATAAAAGACAATTCACTGATACTAGAATATTATTTGTAGAAAATGTTGTAAGAAAATATCAGTATTCAACTCTAAAACAAAAATGGATTTTTAAAATAATGAAATTATTATATTCAAAATGCATAAAAGTAGTTTCTAAATTATCAAAGAATATATATATTTCTTTGAATATGTACATATGTATATATATATTATACACATATGTACTGCAAAGGTACATCTTTCTGTGCAGCGAGTTACTTTTATTTATGTATAAATCAATGTTATCTATATAGTAATTCTGACTAAACCAGAATACTGAAACAACCAATCATCCATCACAAAACCACTTTTAGTAAATGTTCGCTTACCATACAAAAGCACCACAATGTTTACTAAGGACTTATACACACCTTTGTCATTTTCTCTCTGGTTCAACTTCCTATGGGAAGTCTCTGGTACACATCAAAAACTTACTGGCTTCATTTCCAAATACCACTACTAGGCCATATCTAGGAACAAATATGAGAACACTAATGTAAAGAAATCAATTTGGCACCAAAAATATGGTAATCAAAGTACCTTTCTTCCTTGGAGCACTACTTCCTCCACTGATAGTGGGTAGAATGAAGTTTGGACTCACTTCCTCTTTGTATACGTTGTTTGGAAGTTGGAGCCAGATTGGCATATGATACAAGTGTTAAGAAATGACTCTCAGGTACAGGCCTTGAGGGACAGAGGAAATTTAGGATATTAAGAGGCTTCCATAGTATCCATAACCTAAGGTTAGAATATGAAAGTAATTAGAATTCAGCAGAAATATTATAACAATTTCTATAAAGGTATATTTCACTGAGTTTTTGCTTCTTTCTTAATTCTCAGTATCTTAATTATAATAGCTGAAGAATTAAGAAAAACACCTGAAATAAAAGCACTCTAGAGCCCAGAAAACCACAGAAATACCATCTACAACCAGTTTCTTAAAACTTATTAACCACAATTTATTAATATTGAAATACATAGTTAGATTTGTCATGCAAATATATCATTTATGCAAACTTTACCAAGGCTCGATATTATAAATATCTCTCAAATATGTAATAATGTCTCTATAGTCTTTATGTTTTTCATGACTGATCATAGCCTCCCCTACAAAATCTATCAACTAAAAATATTAAATTATAAAGTGAGATTATGTAAAAACAGAACACATGTTAAGACATGAAGGTAGAAATTCCTTATTATGGCTGCATATTTTTACAACTACTTCAAAATGTTTCTCTATTTTTTTTGAATATGTGAACATTTGTTCTTTGTTCTTTGTACTTTGCATTTCATGATGGTAATCATTTTTTTTTAAATCACAAAGAGTAACTCAATAAAAGCCATGACTGTTCATTTGTGCTCTAAAATTTCCACACACAGTTTTTGCACCTCTAAAACTAGGCAAAATGAGTTGATATCACATTATGGTTTTTCTCAGATCATTAGTGACATTGAGCATCAGCCATCTGTGTGTCCTCTTCCGAGAAGTGTTAGTTCATGCCCTTTGACCATTTTTAATTGGACTATTTGTGGGTTTTGGTGTTGAGTTGTATGTTATTTATACATTTTGGATATTAATTAAAACCATAATGAGATATCACCTCACATCTGTAAGAATGGCTATAATCAATAAATCAACAGACAACAAGTATTGGCAAGGATGTGGAGAAAAGGGAACCCTCATGCCCTGTTTGGTGGCAATGCAGATTGGTGTAGTCACTGTGGAAAACAGTATGGAGTGTTCTCAAAAAAATGAAAAACAGAACTGTCTTATGACCCAATGATTCTACTTCTGAGATTATATCCAAAAAGCCTGAAACACTGATTCAAAAGCAAAAAGGGCAGGGCAAATTAAGTTTATAGTTCTGATTACTCTAAAAACAGAATATATTCTTGTTTTATTATTTGTTAGTTATTGTATTATTTTTCATATGAACAACTGTAAACATATTTTTGCACCTCTCTGTATTTTCACCCTATGTTCACTGCAGCTTTATTTACAGTAGCCAAGATTTGAAAAGCAGCCTAAGTGCGCATCAGTAGATGAGAAGCTGTGGTATATTTAGATAATGGAATACTACTGGCTGTAAAAAAGAAGGAAATTTTACCTTTTGTGACAGCATGGATGGACTTGGAGATTATTATGATAAGTGAATAATCCAGTCAGAGAAAGACAAATAACATATGATTTCAATTATATGTGGAATCCAGTGAACAAAATAAGCAAAATATTATAAACACATAGACACAGGGAACAGATGGACAGTTGTCAGAGGGTAGTAGGGTTGGGGAGACTGATTGAAAAAGTTGAAAACATTAAGTAAAAAGAAAAAACCTCATAGACGCACACAAGAGTGTGGTGATTACCAGAGGGAAAGGGTGGAGAGGTTGGAGAGGGGAAGGGGCATAAATGGTGATGGAAAAAGACTTGACTTGGGGTGGTGAACACACAATGCAATATACAGATGGTATATTATAGAATTGTACACCTGAAACCGATATAATTTTATTAACTAATGTCACTCAATGAAATCAGTAATAAAGAAATATATAAAATAATACTAGACCAAATGTCAGAGATACCTTACTAGCTTCATTTATTCATTGTTTTCTACACCTGAGCCACATATTGTCCTTACTACATAATGTCCTACATATTGTATACATATTAACTCTTTGAAACCTCATTATACCCTAAGAACCCTGAAACACCAATCCAAAAGAACCTGTGCACCCCAATGTTCATAGCAGCACAATTTACAATAGTCAAGTACTGGAAGCAACCTAAGTGCCCATCAGCAAATGAGTGGATCCAAAAACTATGGTATATTTACACAATGGAATTCTACGCAGCAGAGAGAAAGAAGGAGCTTATACCCTTTGCAACAGCATGGATGGAACTGGAGAGCATTATGCTAAGTGAAATAAGCCAGGAGGTGAGGGACAAATACCATATGATCTCACCTTTAACTGGAACATAATAAATAGAAGAAAAAAAAAGGAAACAAAATATAACCAGAGACATTGAAGTTAAGAGCAATCTAACAATGGACAGGGGGGATTGGGGAGGGGACAGTGAGGAGAGGGGATTACAGGAACTACTATAAAGGACACATGGACAAAGTCAAGGGGGAGAGTGGAGGTGGGGGAGGGAGGGGGGTTTGGCTGGGGTGGGGTGGAGGGATGGAGAGAAAAGGCACACAACTGTAATTGAATAACCATACAAAATTTTTAAAAATTAAAAAAATAAAAAAGAAACCTCATTATAGCCCTATGAGAAAGATCCTATGTTTTTACTTTTAGTGTACCCTATCCAAGTTCATGCAGCCAGTGACTAGAACTACACTCATGCCGTCTGGCTGTAAAGTACGCAGTCTGGAATGTTACTGTAAAAAGTTTGCATCAATGACTACCATTCATATAGCATGTACTATCTTGCTATGTGTTTTGATTATATCTCCCTTTGATTCTTCATATCATCCAAATTCTACAAATTTAGATATACAGGGGTCAAGATTTCAAGTTCAAGTGATTTGGAAAAAGTTCCATGACTATCCCAGTTCCTGAGAACTAATAGAATTTTTATTAACTTGAATAATTGAATGAATCAATACATGAATGCATTTTTTAAAAATTGTTACTAAATAAAGTAAACTAAATTATGCAATCCTTTTATTTATACTTTGAAAATTCCATATAAATCACTTCAGATAAATAATGCCATAATGACCACAGAGAACAGTTGAGAACATGTCAACATTACATGGAAATGATGCATGAGGACTATGTCAGAGATCTCAACTGCTACACAGAATATGTTATAATAAAATTATAAACAGGGAAGTGTTTTGGAGCAAGAATATTTGGCCTAGTTCAACAGTAAGGACATACTTTCATAGGCAGATAGGCAAAACCCTAACCTGGAACCCAAGTATCAAGAAAGCCAATTTAAATGTCACTAGATTTCTCCTATGGTAAAATGCTAAAGAGAGATTGCATTGAGGAGGCAGGTAATTATGAGGAAGAATAGATTTTATGATAAAATGAGTTGCACATATTTGGGGGACATTAACTAAGATAATTGTCTTGATCAGTTAATATCATTATAAATTATAAAAGGAAAATATTAGTACAAAAGCCCCCCTATGTTATTGGAAAATTAAACTCCTGGAGAGTGAAAGAATCAAGCTATTTATAACATACTAAATAGACAATAAAATTACAGACTAGAAAAAATGTTCAAGATTAATAATAAAGTAACAAAACAATGGAGATGAATTGGAATACCATGCTGTTTGCCCCTTAATTTCCCAAGATTTTTCTTAAGGAAAATGTGGCATCAACAGAGATGCATCTCCACCTTAAGTCAGTAATAACCCATTAAGAGGTTGATATGTATACAGTATCATGGGTTATTTTAAAGCCTTGCATCCACCACATCTCCTCAAAAATTAGGCTTATCATTCTAGAAATATCATTGAAATTCTGTTCTGTACCTCATCCCTCAAAATCAAGACCATAAACCCAGACGTCTACATTGCAATTTATAGATTGCAAGAAAGATGAGAAACATTTTACCAAGCACACAGACTGATAATCAGTGTTAGTACAATCTTACTGGAGGCAACTATACTAATGTATTTAATCAGGACTAATAATTCCTGAATAAAAAACAAAAAGTGAGGTAAAAATGTTAATGCAGTGTACTGATATTCTGTATATATGAACAGTCTTCAAGATTAATATCATTTAGGTTATTTAACTGTTTAATTTGGAAAACAATTTAAGTTCTCTGCATATAATAGAATGTAGCTTATTAGAAAGTTTTACTTTGTTACAACTGGGAGTGCCATGTGGATTTCCAATATTACATACAGAATTACAAAGTATGACTAGATATGAAGCTGCTTAGGCTCTTCCCCACTATGAGGGATGAGGGTTAAATATACATGAGAATTAAAAATGAAAACCACATTAATATTAATTTGACAAAGATTGTGGTCTAATTACCTAATGACTCTTTTTTAGGCAGGACAGATTCATTTTAAAAAGAATTGGTAAACATTAAAATATTTTTAATTATAAAATAACATAAAGCAACTATATTTTATGATATAGATTTATAATATTAGATTTCAAGCTTTAATTTTTCTTATTATTTTAGATTAGACATATGTAAAATCAAAAAATATCTTTAAATTATTAGATTAGAGTTCTTTGTATTTATTGTTTTACAAACAAACAAACAATATATGCATGCTATTGCTCAGAGTGGCAAATTAATCATTAATCATATTTATAAGAGGCATGAAAAAGTCTTCCATGACATTGGATTCAAAGAAAGAAAAGCCATCATATTGCTCTGATAAATAATAAACATAATCATAAATTCTGCAGTACAAACATAAATCATTTGAGTAAATTATTTTTAATATAATATGTTTGAAATATCCTGTTGGCTATTTTGCATTAAACTTGCTAATTTTTCTTTTTAAGTGAAGCTTATATTTTCATATACTTTTATTTATATAAATTATTGATACTGAAGTGTATTTCAATATTAATATTATGTTTCTCCCATTGAAGCTTACTTATGATTTTTCTAAATAAAATGAGTACTAAAACATATTAAAATGTTATTTTCACAACTTGTAATTAGCATTTTAAAATAAAGTGAATATATTCCTTATTATTTTATACTGAAATAAACTTTAAAAATTATTTTTAATATATATTCTCTATTTTATTTATTCTAGTTTTTGTTCATACTTACTATGAATATTAGTGTGCAGGCTAGAATGATGTGTGAATATTTTTTCTCTTTTATTTAAACATCTTTATTTGTGAGAAAAATTCAAATCTAAATGTGCTTCATGCACAATTTTAGCTGCTCTGCTTTCATCTTTACTGCAAATTATTTTTTGCATTGGTTATTGTTTCAACTACTCTATAATTAAATTTCTTAACTGTCTATATGATGTTAAAATGGTATTTTTTCTATGAAAATAAAAGGTTATGTGGGCAGTTACTACTTTTCAGATATTTCTATAGCTATTCTTCTTAAGGAGAGTCATACAAGTTTTTAGTTAACATTTGATTAGTAAGTATATTCATAAGGAATGATTTCTTTACTAAGATTCCACATAAATTGTAAGAATCTGTTATTTTTGTAATGCTTCTCCAGTTGTTTTTATTTTTAAATTTATTATTATTAATTTTTTGTGGTTTAAATACAGTTGTATCCATTTTCCCCCCACCCCACCCACCCCCACCTCCCACCCTCAATCTTTCCCCCTTTTGGCTTTGTCCATGGGTCCTTTATACATGTTCCTTGACAACCCTTCCCCTTCTTTCCCCTGTTATTTCCCTCCCCCCTCCCCTCTGGTTACTGTCAGTTTGTTCTTTATTTCAGTATCTCTGGTTGTATTTTGCTTGCTTGTTTTGTTTTATTGACTAGGTTAAACAATATTTGTTTCCTTTTGATGAAGGGTACTAGAAGGATCAGCTCGATGCCTTGACAATATCTCTTCCTATGATTCACTTTTGAGTCCGATGTCTTAACTACCCTAAAAAATACAGATGTTAGAACACTCATTTGTCTATCATCTCCTGAATATTTTAATGGAGAAAAGCTTATCTGTTCCTTTTTAGCAGTGGATAAATCTTGATGAGCTTCCCAAGACCTCTGGTGAAATGGACATCCCTTACAGAATAGCAGCACATCTCTTTTCTTTTAAATTACTCTTTGTTCTTTCACACACTCTACATTGAACTAATGTATGCATAAAGGCCGGAGGACTTTTTATGAAATTTCTGGACACTAAATATAAGTTAAAATGCTTTATGCAACAGTATCATAGCAACCAAAGTTCTAAACTAAAGCAACCAGAATGGCAAAACGATATCTCTAAACAAGTGTGTCAGAAGGAATGAGAATGGTAGTTATGAACCTCCACCAAACTGGCTCTGTTCATACTCCATGCCAAGATCCACTGCAAAGAGGCAATGCTCACTCCCTGTATTTCAGATACCACCACTCCTGGATTTCAGAATGATGCAGACTTATAGAGCTGAAAGCTGATGTCTCTGCAACCATGGTCTAATTTAAGATGGACAGTCTCCCTGGTACACATATGCCAAAGTAGCTGCTCTATTTTTAATCTCTAGGTATAAATTACATTTCTAATGAAGAGAAAGTTATACAATGTTATTTAAAAAAAGCCAGAAACTTCATTTATCAGTGCCAATTACTGGGGCAAAAGAGATTATGTGAAGGATAAAGTGGTTATTGGAGTGAAAATGTTTCACTCTGTTCATTTTAAGACTACAGTTCTTTCATTTTGTTTGGCGAGCCATGCCTTACAAACTAAACTTTCTTTTGGAAAGTTTAAATACATGGGCAGCCAGAAGAAGAAATCATGGAGGAAAAAGTGCATAAGATAAAAGTAATGAAACCATTCCACAATGAAGTTAAACTGAAGATGACCATAGCTGTTTAGAAACAAAGAAAACAGTCCCGTTTTCAGAATGCCTTAAGTACTAAAAACAAAACTAGCATTGTTTTAACTTTCATTTTCTGGCTCTCTAGGGACTCAACTTACATCTGCTACATTAGTTTGTAATGATGTTGGATGGTACAATTACCAATAATTATCTAGTCATAAATAACCAGAAACCTTAAATTTTATCAGTTGGAATGTTATTTTTTATCTTTACACAAAATATTCAAATTAACATAAATGTCAATATTACTAAGAAAGTGAATTCATTGTTATAACTTACTTTGCCTCAAGAATTGCTAATTATTACCAGACAGGGCATCGGGAAAAATATATTCCCAAGTACTGAGTAAAGTAATTTATATGTGCTGGAAAATGTGAAACATTAACCTGCAAATCCAGAGACAATTAACCAGAAGGATGCCTCCTATGTTTCATGGAGCCCACTGATGTGAGAGGAGAGGGAATAGATAGGTTGAAAATAGATAGGTTCATTGATCTTTCTTCTTTCTTTAATGAAAACATTTTCACTTTATTTCATCCCTAACTTTAACTCTTTCATTGCCAACGAAGTGAAGATTTTCTGTATCCCTTTTTCTTACTCACTCTCCAATCTTGATTTCCTACATATTGACATAATTTTTAACACCTTTTTGCAAACTATTACTAAGATGATAGCCATTTAAAACAGTTTCAAGGTTTGATTTTTGTCAATTCCTTTCTTGAAATGTCAGAGATGTCTTGGACCTTCACCTTGAAACACTTTCCTACCTTTTCTATCACTTTTTAGTGTTGTTTTTATGCATTTTTTTCTACTTTTAACTCTTCTTTTCAATACTTTGTGGGTTTCTGTTGTGGAACTTTTCCGTAAAAGTTGGTGTTCCCTAGGTTTCTGTACTGAGTCTCACCACTTTCATTTCATGTACTTTCCTTCAGCAACCTAATCCATAGTTACAATTACAGATATTGTGTTGATTATCTGTAGGATATCTTCATCCTACTGAGTAACCGGTTATTTAATGCAAGTGTGCATCATTGAATTCATTATCTACTGTTCCCTGTATTCTTCATTTTGGTGGAAGACTCCATGATCAATTCTGTGGTGTAAGCAACCATGATTCATTCAGTTCTTTTAACGTTTCTGTCTTAGTCCTTGCGCTTTCCTTTGAGTTTACATTAGTTCTGCTTCTGTGAGCCATTACACTACCTTTGCTTTACTTTCCTGCCTTGACTATCACAATGTCCTTTATAAAAAAACTTACATTTCATGTGCATTTAATTTTAACATGCTTGCCAATTTATTTTCCACTCCCCCCACCCCAGAGCCGTAGAGATGTTTCTTAAAAGCATAATTATAATACTTCTCTACTTAAATTTCTTCAACATTGCACTTGGGCACAAGATAAAGATCAATCTCCTTTGCATAAACGAAAAGCTCTTTAGCACAGTCAAACAGAGCAATCTAGTTTTTACTAAATAGACCAAATGATATCTTCTAACTGCGCCTTTTGTCTTTAATGATCTTTTCTTTGCAACCAGGATGATTTATAAGCATAAAACCATCTTTTAAATTGTAACTTATTTGACATTTATTTAAGAAAAACACTCTCGCATCTCTAGACCATTAGGTTCTTCCTCTTTTAGGATTCTATAGCAACTTGATTATGGCTTTCATAATGCTTATTGCATTCATCACAATTTACAGTCATGTATTATATGCTATTCATCTGTGTATCTTTGGTTCTTGGCTTCTTAATAAACTATGTTGAAGCAAAAAAAAGAATGGGGGATGAAGTAAAGGAGAAATAAAACAAAAATAATTTAATCATTAATTCTAGATATTAGAATTTCTTTCACCTTGTCTCAAATTCTATTAACTTATAAATGTCTTGTATTACTTTTTTTGCATTCATACAAGGTAGTGGTTCATTTTATGTGTCCATTTAATTGAGACGTGTTGTTCAGACATTTGGTCAACCAATATATTGGAAGTGCCCATGAGGGTGTTTCTGGATGTGGTTAACATTTGAATGGTGAACTGAGTAAGCCAATAGCCCTTCCTACTATGGTTAGGCCCTATTCAATCAGCTGAAGGCCTGGATAGAACTAGAAGGCTGCCATTGCCATAAATAATGGAATTTCCTCCTGGCTGATTGCCTTGAGCTCAGATTTTTTTTTTTTTTTTTTTTTTTACTGCTGTTAGATTCGAAGAAACACCGGCTCTTTCTGACTCTTGAGCCTGCAGGCCTCTGGACTGGAACTATGCCACTGGATGTCTTCAGTCTTCAGCTGCCTCCATGTGTCAGCCTCCATGATCACAGAACACAATTTCTTATAATTAATCATCTATCTCTTTTTCTCTCTCTTTATAGCTCTGTTTATGTAGCTATACCTATAGATACATACACAAATTCTATTGGCTATATTTCCCTGAAGAATCCTGACTAATACAAGAGTACACATAAGGATTAAACTGTACAGGTATGAGAGGCGCATTATGAATGCATCATACACAGACTAAATTATAATCAAGTTTCAAGTCACAAAAAATGAATGCATCATAATATCTACTTACTTTTGTCATTGCAAACTTCAGAAACCTAAGGGCAAAGTGTACATAAGGATACTGAAGGTGGAAAAAATAACTTCTGTGATTCCACTGCTTTCTTATGTTGGCCTAGATTACCAGGAATCATCAACATTCTTAACTTTCTTAAATTTTCTAGTGATATGTTTTTTTTCTGTGAAGATATATGTACAAAATTTCATAGAAACTTTGCTCTTTATCCCTTTAATGTAGGTGAACATAGCCTTCATTATGTATAAAGATTTTGCTGAATTGTATGTTTACAAAATCTCACTCTACAAAGTGCTGAGGCTTTGGAGGGATCTGCAATAAATCACTTGGGTGCCTTGGCCAGGTGGGATGATTTAGGGCTTGTGCCTGGGAAAATGCGGTAGAGTTGAAGTCACTGTAAGAACAGCATACTGAATAAGAAATGATGGAGCAAACACAATTACCTCTCTGACTATATACAAAGAGTAAATATGAACTTTCTTATAATTATGCTTGTGATAGATAATTGTAATTCAAGGCAAGACAAGAAAAAATATAATACTAATAGAATAGTAATAATAATAAATGCTAAGTAATAGTTAATCATATTAGTTAATATTTAACGAGTGTTCACAATGTCAAAATATGCTGCAAACACATTTTATACACTACCTAATTTAATTAGTGATGTCTTCAAAACATAATACAATTTTTTGCTAGTTTGGAGAATAAGTAAGAAGTGGAGATGAGATTCAAACCCAGGGTCTGTGTTCCCATCCTTATTTAATTTTACTGCTTAGACAATAATAAGTCTCCAAAGTAGGTACCTGCCCACAAAGACAGATTATAGGAAAACCAAAGCAGTCAATTTTCTGGGTTCTAAAAATAATATATATTGGAATATTATTGCAATAATTGAGTATAATAGGGTCAATTGCCCAATTATATGATTAAATGATGAAATGTAATGTTTCTGTTTCCACTAAAGTATATTATCCTCAAATGGAAATTTACCATTATTTTCTTAAAAAGACTTTTCATGACATCCATTGTTGCCCTCACTACCTCAATATATAATAAATATTTAAGAAAGAAGCTATAAATGAATAGCCTGCAAATAGTATCAATTTGTGGTAGTTCGTCCTGATTAGATGTCTGCCCCAAAGCACAAAGGAGTAGATCAATTGCCATTTTTATGCTGAGATGCTGAAAGTATAACAATTCAGGGAACTTTGTGACCAGGAGGCAAAAAGAACAGGGCAGATAAAGAGAAATAGCAAGAGATGCATAGGGAATTACAACTGCGAACTGGATTTGTTGAATTATCTACAAAATCATGTCTAACCTTATTTTCTGAACAAATGTAAGAGTAGAAGTGACAATAAATGTAGTCGCCATGTTGTTGATGTAAAGAACAATAGGAAGTATATTTAATTTAACCTCTTCTAGAAATAAGGAAAGATCTGAAGTGTAAATCCAAAGAGGCAGTCAGAAAGCAAACCTGGTATCCGAAATAAATATGCTGCAGAACCTGAAAACACAGCTGTGCACACAAAGAAATTTCCATGTCCTGGCTAATGCTGCAATGAACATAGGGATGCATATATATATATTTTCAAATTAGTGTTTTCATTGTTGTTGGACAAATATCCAGAAGTAGAATTGCTGAGTCCTATGGTATATCTATCTTTGTTTTTTGAGGAATCTCCATACAGTTTTCCACACAGACTTCACCAGTTTGCAATCCCAACAAGAACACATAAGGATTTTCTTTTCACCACCTCCTCACCAACACATGGTATTTGTTGACATTATGATAATAGCCATTCTGATTGGTGTGAGGTGATATCTCATTGTGGTTCTTATTTGCATGTCCCTGATGATTAGTGATCTTGATCATCTTCTCATATGTCTGTTGGTCATCTATATGTCCTCTTTGGAGAAATGTACTTTCTTGTCTTTTGTCGAATTTTTGACTGGCCTATGTATTTTTTGTTATTGACTTGTATTAGTTATTGATATATTTTACATATCAACCCTTTATCAGATACAGAGGCAACCTAGGTGTTCATTGATAGGTAATTGAACAAAGAAGATGTGAGATGAAATATTATACAGCAATAAAAAAGAACAAAATCTTGTTATTTGCAACAACCTGGGTGGATCTAGGCAGGGGTGTCCACTCTGTGGCCCATGAGCCACAGGCTGCTCAGGATGGCTATGAATGCAGCCCAACACAAAATTATAAATTTACTTAAAATATTATGAGATTTTTTTGTGATTATATGTTACAATGTATTTATGTGTGGCCCAAGAAAACTTTTCTTCTTCCAGTGTGGCTCAGATATGCCAAAAGCCTAGACATCTCTGATAGAGAGTATTTGCTAAATGAAGGAAGTCATTCAAAGAAAGACAAATAACATATGGTTTCAGTTATATGTAGAGGCTTAAAAAAAGTGAAAAAATGAACAAATAAAACAAAACAAAAATAATCTCATAGAAACAGACCAACTGGGATGATTTCCAGAAGGGAGAGTGTGGAGGGATGGATGAAAAGGGAAAGGGTGATATAGTCAATAATTATGTAATAAGTTTGCTTGGTGACAGACGGTTACTAGAATTGGTGGAGAAATCAGATTGTAAAGTATAAAAATGTCAAAAACTATGGTATATTTACACAATGTAATTCTACGCAGCAGAGAGAAAGAAGGAGCTTATACCCTTTGCAACAGCATGGATGGAACTGGAGAGCATTATGTTAAGTGAAATAAGCCAGACAGTGAGGGACAAATACCATATGATCTCACCTTTAACTGGAACATAATAAATAGAAGAAAAAAGGAAACAAAATATAACCAGAGACATTGAAGTTAAGGACAATCTAACAATGGGCAAGGGGGAGTGGGGAGGGGACAGTGAGGAGAGGGGATTACAGGAACTACTTTAAAGGACACATGGACCAAATCAAGGGGAAGGGTGGAGGTGGGGGAGGGAGGGAGATTCGGCTGGGGTGGGGTGGAGGGATGGGGAGAAAAGGCACACAACTGTAACTGAATAACAATAAAAATTAAAAAAAACCTCTAATCGCTATGCTGTACACCTGAAACTAATAGAACCAACATATAATTGTATATTACCTCTACTTAATTTTTTAAAGAAATCTTTCATAAAGGAGTTGCATATAAGTTTTTAGAACCCTTTTATAGAAAATATTTCTAATTTGATTTGATCCAGTATCTAGAATGAAATGTGATGCCAATCCCCTCAGCTTTGTAAACCTGATAAAGTGGGACTAAATTTTTTGAGAAATGCAAAGCCAACTGTCTTAAGCTTTTATACTGTCAGTAGACCATATTTACAATATTAGCTTTCTACGTTATGTAAGAACTTACCACGAATTTAGTACCTGAAACAATACACATGTATTCTTTCATGTATCAGGAACCCTAGCATGGCATAGGTGGGTCCTCTTCTTGGGATTTCAGAAGGCTAAAACCCAAGCTAGGTGGGCTCCATTCTCACCAGTTGCTTGAATGGGGAGAAGATCAGTTTCCAGTTTCCCTCAGGTTAGGGGTAAGTTTCTTTCCTTGCAGCTACAGCTGCAGAACTCATGGTGACTTTCTTCCTGAGAGCCGGCGTGAGAGAATCTCCGCTGCTTTGTGCCTCCAACTTTTAGACTTTCTTCTAAAGGCTCAGTCTTTGATTAACATAAATAATCTCCCTTAATTAATATCTCTTTTAAATTTAAATGGATTTGGAACATTAGTACATCTGCACAATCCCTTCACTTTTGTCATTTTTCTTTTTAGTTCAAAGAAATAACAGACTCAAGAAGAACGGATTATACAAGAGTGTGTACTAACAAGTCAATAGACAGGATTAGACACAAATTCAACTAATCATAGTCTTGGAAATTTCCTAACCAAAATGTACCTTTACTAAGCCTCCTTACTTTTAATACCTAAATCACAGAACTCATCAATTCCAACAATCAATCTGCTTTATTATATTCTGACTATTTTGGTAGCACAAAATGATCAGTATTTTCTTAAAGCACTAATTTGTTTACTACCAGTTTCAAATATTCATGTATATCACTAATGAATTATATTTTTCTTATAAATACAATTTTTCATTTTTATAATGTTGCTTCCAGGATTTCAATATGTTTTTTAATTAAGGTGAACATTTAATTGAATATAAGATGACTCTAAGAAGACTTAATGTATGTTTGTGTATCAACAAATACATTTTTTGGTTTTCAAAAAGAGCATTATTCAGTTAAAATATTTTCAACATATGTCCCACCAAGGAAGTGAATACTTTAGTGTTACATTATTACAAATTATTTCCAATGTGTATTTGTTAAAGATTGACATATTATACCAAACTTATTGGTATAATCTTATTGGTTTCTGATCATCTTTCTAATATTTTAAAATTATTTAATATGCTAACTCTATCCTTAAAAAGTATGTTTTCCCATATTGTTGTCTAGGTCATGAATGAAAATGTTAACTAGAACTGAGCTGAGTCTCTATAGAACATTTCTTATCTTGTCTTTCTTTCCCACCATGAAATATTGAAAATGATGTTGTAAATTAACCACCAACACACTCATTCTACAATTGTTTTTCAGTATAATAGTTCAGTTAACAGTTTGCACTTTCCAATAAATATATAGATGAGTATGTCATGTGCAACAAAGCTAAAAGTCTTGCTGGTATGAAGATTGGTTAAATTTATTTTTCTTGCATCGTCCAAACCCATTATTGATATCACAGGGGCTTTTGATCTCAAAAAATTCCTCTGGTCTACCTTTTTCTAATTACAAGGAAGAATCCTTTTTTCCTTTGTTAATTAAGATGTAAGCCAAAAACACAAATAAAAATATGGTTTCAGCATAACCTTTTTCATAATTATTTTATTTTAGCTACAAGAGTCTCTTTAGATGTTTTCCTCATTCTCAATGAAATATAAGAAAACAAAGTCTATTAGCTTTTTTCATGATCAAATCATTAGTGCCTAACACATTTAACACACCCGAATCTGTACATTTGTATACTCTTTCTATCTCTTTCTACGTTCCCTTTCTTCTCTGTTCCATCTTGGGTTTTTTGCCCCTATATTCTATAGTTTTCTATGTCAATCATTCCCAATGACACAGGTTAAAAATGAGCAGCATCTGCCTTTTTTAGTGACATCTGTTATTAGCTTTCCCTAGGTTTGTTTGTTTTTTTCTATCTGTTTTTTAGGCCTGCAAGATAAAAAGAATGCTTTACAATTCCCTTTATGTAGTGTGTAATTGCATTTCATTTTGTTTTGATTTCTTTTTGTTTTCTCTCCAAGCATTCACTAATTCTTTTCCTTGTGTTTCAGTAAATTAATAGCTGTCTTCCTTTGTAAAAGCTTCTATGTGTTTAACTTTTACTACATCATTTTATAGATACAATGATTGAGCCCACATACTACATACTTTAGTGAGAATGTCAGATAAAATTCTTAGTGAGGAAATGCTTTGTATCTTGATAAATAAAAGGAATGATGACACAGTTAGTAAGACAGAATTAATTTCATTTACCCTCAACATATTCTAAATGAAATTAGTTTTAGTATGGCAAAAAAACATATTTGTTGTCACATAACTGAAGTCTTCCATATATATGACAGCATGATAAAAAGATGAGTAAGGAAGAGAAAAAATAGATTTCTGTGATCTTATACTAAATATTTTATAACACCACCCACTTTGAGATAACTTACTATATACTATAACAAAAGGGAAATCAAATGTGATGCTGTTAGCCATATAAAAATATCCCAAAATTTAAAAAGAAATTTAATATCAAAACAATATTATACCTAGTATAAACATGTATCAAGTAATAAAACACTCACTATTATTGAATTAATTACCCACAACTAGATATGACAATTTTGTGCCTACAGGTAATGGTGGTGGTGCTGGTATAATCTACTCAGTGCATGAAGAAATCAAGAATTTGATATTTCTTAGCTACTGCAGCTTACCAGACAATAAAATACCTTACACTCTATCTTCATGATAATTGTACTTTCCTGAGTTTTATATGTTTACCTTCTATTTCCATGTCAGCATATTGGATGATCCATGATAAATTGCAATCCATTGATGTTTAGCTCTGAGTCATTATTCAAATTATATGGTTGACCACAATGAAATACTACAAAAATAATATTGAACAAAGAAAGCCAGTTACATAAAAGTACATGTTATGATTTCAATTACATAAATTTTGCAAATAGTAAAAATAATCTTTGATGTCAGAATACAGAATAATGGTTTCTTTGAAGGAGAAGGAGAGTGGGAATTCTAAATTGAAGGTGTCAAGAGGGAGGTTTTTGGATGCTGAGCCATAAGGCTTAACTTGGTTATGTTTGTTTGTATGTTCTGTGGAGTTCCATTGAACTGTACTATTTTGCATAGATATTACATTTTAATAATAAGAAGTGCTATGTTTTTGTACAGCCTCAAGCCATGTAGGGTGATATTTCTAAACTGATGAAAGACCTAAAAATATAAATGGTCACAAAATGATAATGACCATAAAAGTGCTAGAAAATATAGTGAATACCTACAACTTTGGAGTAAGAAAAAAAAATATCCCAAGATTTACAACAAATTAGGAACCATAAGAGAAAAGAAGGAAAGATTTCATAAAGATTAAGATAACAAAGAAAAAAGTGGGAAACAAGAAAAATAAATGCATATAAAAGATATAGGGTTAACTAACTGATCTCTTTGGAAGGATGATAGCAATTAATTTTCTAGAGAACAGTAAACAAATGTAAAGATTTAAACATTTATTCTGTTGTTCTTTCTTTTTTAAAATGATTATATATATTTTATTTTTAGTTTTTAATGAATTTATTTATTTCTTTATTTTAAAGAGAGGGGAAGGGAGGGAGAGAGAGGGAGAGAGACATCAATGTGCAGTTGCCTCTCCCATACCCCCTACTGGGGACTGGGTCTGCAAACCAGGCATATGCCCTGCCTGGGAATTGAACCAGCAGCCCTGTGGTTCTCAGGCCAGGCTTCAATCCACTGAGCCACATCAGCCAGGGCTATTCTGGTTTTTTTATATGAACATTACTATAGATAAAAATTAGCAGTTGAAAGGAAGATTCTCTTTATAAGAACATTCTATTAACAAATGAAAATTACTCACAAACACGTCCCCTAAAGCAAGGGACATAAAGGAAAGAATAAACAAATGGGACCTCATCAAAATAAAAAGCTTCTGCATGGCTAAAGAACACAGCATTAAAACAAAAAGAGAACAAACAGTATGGGAAAACATATTTGCCAATGATACCTCAGACAAGGGTCTGATCTCCAAAATATATAAAGAACTCACATGACTCCACTCCAGGAAGACAAACAACCCAATTCAAAAATGGGCAAAGGACTTGAACAGACACTTCTCCAAGGAAGACATACAGAGGGCCCAGAGACATATGAAAAGATGCTCAGCATCACTAGCCATCAGAGAGATGCAAAGTAAACTACAATGAGGTACCATCTCACACCAGTCAGAGTGGCCAACATAAACAAATCCACAAAGAAATGTTAGAGACGATGTAGAGAAAAGAGAACCCTAGTACATTATTGGTGGGAATGCAGACTGGTGAGGCCACTATGGAAAACAGTATGGAATTTCCTCAGAAAACTAAAAATGGAATTGTCCTTTGACCCAGCAATTCCACTGCTGGGATTATACCCTAAGATCCCTGAAACACCAATCCAAAAGAACCTATACACCCCAATGTTCATAGCAGCACAATTTACAATAGCCAAGTACTGGAAGCAACCTAAGTGCCCATCAGCAAATGAGTGGATCCAAAAACTATGGTACATTTACACAATGGGATTCTACACAGCAGAGAAAAAGAAGGAGCTCCTACCCTTTGCAACAGCATGGATGAGACTGGAGAGCATTATGCTAAGTGAAATAAGCCAGGCGGTGAGGGACAAATATCATATGATGTCACCTTTAACTGGAACATAATCAACAACAACAAAAAAGCAAACAAAACATAACCAAACATTGAAGTTAAGAACAATCTAACAATAGCCAGAGGGGAGTGGGGAGGGGGTAGTGGGGAGAGGGGTTTTCAGGAACCACTATAAAGGACACATGTACAAAATCAAGGGGGAGGATGGGAGCAGGGGAGGGAGGTGGGTTCGGCTGGGGTGGGGTGGCGGGGTGGGGAGAAAATGCAGACTACTGTAATTGAATAACAATAAAATTTTTAAAAAAGTATTGGTATTTTAGAATATATTCATTTATTTGGTTGAACTGTATGAAATAATAAATCTAGATATTAGCCATTAATGTAAAAATAAAAAAGGCATACACTGGTGATACAGCTATAATTAATTTGAGATTCAGAAGAGTTGTTTAGTTGGCAGGGAGAGGAAATGTTGGTATTGCAATGGGTTATATGAAGTGTCTTACAAAATTATTTTTTTGACCTGAGTAATTGTATCAATATTTACCTTACCTTAAGCTGTATATTTATTTTATATAGTCTTCTGTATCTATGTTTTATATATAATAAAATATTTAAAAGTGAAACTACCATTAAAATATATATAGAAAAATTAAAATAAATAAAAAGTTAAACACTCCATGCAAAGAACAATAAATCAATTCAGAAACAAAGCAATCCAAATAATAAATAAAAATGTACAATAATTCTTAGCAGCAGTATATGAGATTCAAAATTTAAAAATAAGATTTATGTATCACACTGCTAAAGATTAAAAAGACTAATATCACACAGGATTAGACATGAGGGCCTACCCCTTCTAAGAGGCATTTGGTAATTTGCATCCCAAAGAAAAATGTGCATGTATCAATACATTGAACTTGGCAGCCTCAGATTTAAACAAAGACACAAATGAACATATTAAGGCAAATATACAAGATTCTCTCCCTACTATGCTCTAAACAAGAAGCAATTGGATATAATATGTTTAGAATAGTAATTACTTAAGTAAATATTGGCATAACCATAAAATAAATTACCATGTGATATTAAAAACCATAGATCTTCATCTGTTTACTTGAAAATTTTTCTATAATATACCACACACATTACCAAACATTCTGGCATTTTATAAGCAATAAATTTCCTGCTGCATTTATATCTTATTTTTGACATTTGAACATTTACATGAGAAATCTATTATTTTTAAACAGGAAAAAGTTGAAGCTATTGTTACTCAATAAATGATTTCAAAGTCGAATTTGTCTTCTCAAGTGTCGAGTGAATATTTTCCTATAGAATGTCCACACTCTTTAATTTTCTTTCTTTCAGAATGTGTATTTGTCCATTCAATTACTCTTATTTTATTTTATTTTATTTTATTTTATTTTATTTTATTTTATTTTATTTTATTTTATTTTATTTTATTCATTCTTCCCCACCCATCCCCACCTCCTACCTTTAATCCTACTCCCTATGGCTTTATCCATGGGTCCTTCATTTATCTTAACTTTTATTTTAAATATTGAAATATTACATACCCATAGAAAAGAAAATAAACATAATAGCCAAACACATTTACCACAAGAAAAAAAAACTGCTACTGTTAAACACATTTCCTTTACCTTTGAAAGAAATAAAATAATAAAGTGCTAAAGACCCATTTTTCCTTCTGTTCTCCTCCATTCCTTTTAGAATTAATCTGGCTTATGTGTAGCTTACAAAAATATACAGTAACATTGCATTACTTTTTATTCTTTACATAAGTAGTTATATACTGTATATATTTTTTGCACTGTTGGTGAGAATGAAGATTGCTGCAGCCACTATGGAAAAGAGTATGGAGGGTCCTCAAGAGGTTAAAAGTAAAACTGCCTTATGTTCCAGTGATTCTACTTTTGGGTACATATTTGAAGAAACCCAAAACACTAATTCAAAAAAAATGCACGCCCCCTTATGTTCGTTGCGGCATTATTCACAACAGCCATGACATGGAAGCAACACCAGTGTCCATCAGCAGAAGTGGATTCGAAAACGGTGGTACACATGTACAATGGGATATTATTGGGCCATAGAAAAGCGTGAAATCTTACCATTTTTGACAGCATGGATGAACTTAGAGGGTATTATTTTAAGGGAAATAAATAGGTCAGAAAAGATAAATACCACATGATTTCACTGATATATGTAATCTAAAGAATGGAATAAATAAACAAACAAATTTGAAACAGAGTCATAGACACAGAGAGCTAGTGAGTGGTAGACGGTGGAAAAGGAGGTTGGGGGACTATGTAAAAGAGGCAAAAGGACTAAGAAATACAGATTGGTAGTTACAGACTAGTGACAGGAACATAAAGTACAGCATAGAAAATATAGTCAATAATATCGCAATAACTATGCATGATGTCAGGTGATGTTTGTGAACACATGTGTCCAACCCATAAATCCCAATCCCTGGGGCTAAAATTACTTTTATGTTTTCTTATGAATATACAATATTTTTCACATTTAGCTCTTTGATCCATTTGAAACATATTTCAGTGAGCTGTGAGGTAGGATGTAATTTATTTTTCCTAAGAAATAGTCACTTGTCCCGACACTTACTAAAACCTTAACATTTTCCCCATTATCTATAATGTTGCCTCTATAATATGCATATAGCTCTATGTTTTTGCATGTCTGTTTGCAGGCATCCTATTCTGTTCATTTGGTGTATATGTAATATGCACTGTCCTAATTAATATAACTGTGTGCTGAACCTTGATGTTTTGTTTTGCTTATTCCCTAGATTATTCTTTAAATTTTTGGATATTTTTGACCCACTATTACTTCAATATTATTACTGGTTATTTTTAGATGTTGCTAGCAAACTTTGAGTGTATACAAGTTATTATGCAAATCATGCAATGGTTAATTTGTCAAATTTGATTATTTTGTATTTTTCTAAATTTTTGACTATTCTATATCAGTTTCATTTTCACATGAATTTTAGAATCATATTGTCAATTTCTAAAAGAAAACTTGCTAGGATTTTAATTTAGATTGCATTAGAAATTGACATTTTAACAATGTTGAGTGTTCTCTCTGTGAACATGGTTGGATCTCCTGTAACTGAGGTCTTCTTTAATTTCTGTAAGCAACGTTCTGCAGTTCTCAGTGTAAAGATACTACATATACGGGGTGGGAAAAAGTAGGTTCATACTTGCTAATATGGAAAATAATACAATAATTAATGAATAATAATACAAGAATAAGCTCTCAAAACACAAAATCTACTTTTTCCCAACCCATATTTTTCAGATACA
This sequence comes from Desmodus rotundus, assembly GCF_022682495.2. Classification (NCBI taxonomy): domain Eukaryota; kingdom Metazoa; phylum Chordata; class Mammalia; order Chiroptera; family Phyllostomidae; genus Desmodus; species Desmodus rotundus. Next base: position 67,547,223 of record NC_071388.1, on the reverse strand, counting down.
TAGCTATTTTATATTTTAATGCTTATTTATATTTATATGGTACAATATTTTATCAACTTTCTAATCTCACTTATTACATTTAAGAGCTTTTTTTTATAGATTTCATTGGAATCTACATAGTCAATCATGTCGTGTGAGAATGAAGACAGTTTTAATACTACCTTTCAAACCAGATGCATTTTATTTCTTTTTCTTGCTATTTAGAATGATGAGGACCTCCAGAAATGAAACAGTTTGAGCAGGTATTTCAAAGTAGGATGATGCCAAAAAATAAAAAGTTTGCCATTTGTAGAGAGTTTGAGATACAAGCTAGAGTTACACACTAATATAAAAGTGATAAATGTCATGTTATTAAAAACAGTAACTTAAAATCTATAGCAATTGTATTTTAACTTCTGATGCCAGGGAACTATGTATAACCCTGGGATTTCCCACAGCTGAACAGATTTTACGAAAGGAAACATTATTAATGTGTCTTTAAGGCACCAATAAAACCCTGAAGTCTTACTATAACTTTGCTAACTAGAATATAAACATTATGAAATTTAGAGAAATGGTCTTTAAAATTCAGCTGGTCTTTCAGCCTGTTTAATGCTTGATTTGCCTCTACCAGGTATTTAAATATTTTCATTGACAAATAATTTACTATTTTTTGGAATAGCTCACTCCTTCTCTGGATTTAACTAACTTTTAGTATATCAATTAAGTCTTAAGCTGAATTGTGTCTCTCACTCTTTTTTACTTATTGATGCTTTTTCTAGCCTTTTCCTTCTTTGAAACATCTTTTCTTAGTGTTAAGGATCATAAGTACATCAAATCTTATTATGATATAATTTCATAGCTTCTCTCTTTCTGATTACTGAGCATAGTTCAAATTTTACAAATAATAAAAGTATAATGTGATTCCATTACACATATGAAAACTAAAGAGGCACCAATTTTTAAAAATAGAATATCATTTTGATTTATATGTATTCTTTATGTATATGTATTTTCTCCATATCTGCTACTTTCAGTAGAAAAATCTCCCCTATATTAGGCTATACATTTCAGTTCAAGATAAAGAAGCATAGTTTCCCCTTCGCTAATTTCCATTGAGATGATGTTTCTTATCTCATTCATGCATTCATCACATATTTATTGAACTTAGGTTAAACAGGCTCTGAGCTAGGTACTAGAATTATCAAATGAAAAAAACAAGTTCATGTTCTCAGCAGTTCCCAAAATAGTGGCTATATAGAAGAATGTATAGGAAATTAATAGCAAATATATAAGGTTGTATTTAACTCAGCCTAACAGAACTAAAAGAGGATGTGACATTTCATTGAATAACATGTGAAAATGATTAGAAGTAACAAATTAAAAAGAGATGGAAGGGCATTCCAGGCCTAGGGAACTGCCTAGATGAACAAATTGAGGTATAGTAACTTCAGTTATAAGAGCTGAGGTCTGAAATCTTCTTTCATACCTCATATTTGGATTTTCAGATTTCATTCTGTTGCTTGCTTTAGAGATTTCTCTTTATAGTATCTCTTTCTTTGGAAAGTATTGCAGGATTAGCTGTTTGTAAAGACATTGAAAACATAAAGGCATGAGCATTTTTCCCACTTTTACCTATGGGTTAACATTTGAAGGAATTTGGGTTTGTCTCAGTAAATAAGGGCCTATTCAAATTATTTTAAAAATGTTCTTCACTGATAAAACACACAAAATGGGGAAGAGGTAGCATGAGTTCCAATACATTCATTAAATGGCATGGAAGCCAAACTGGACGAAACCGTGACATTGGCAGAGGCCTTGTCCAGAGCCTAATTGAGATGGGCAGTATTACCAGATTGATGAAACATGTCAGCTCTGCTCTGTGTTAATAAAAATAAGCTCTTTGTTTAAAGCTTTAGCATTAGTACTTTTAGTAGCAACAGCTGCTGTGTCTGTCTTTACTTTAGCAGCTGTTTTATGTAGGTGACAGGCTGACAGGAGAACAATCAGGGTTTATTTCTGGTTGAATTTTTAGTTTCTTCTTTCATTTGTGGGTTATTGTTTGAAAAGAAGTGTACCCATATTCTCTGCTTTGTCAGCAGTCTTCCTTTTCAAGTTTTTGAAGCTTGTCATAGATAGTGAGCACACAACTGAACTTTTTAAAGCTTTTTATTATATGTGCATGATGTCCTCTATGACTTTGAGTTTGAAATAAGCAAAAATGAAGTTATCCATGCTTAAAAATTGGGTTTTGGCATATATGTAACAAAGCTAGTTTAACCTGCATAATCGCTGGTATCGCTGTAGAATCGTGTCACTCTGGCTTGCTTAGTGCGCTATTGGTTTTCAGGAAATGTTGAAATAAATCATAATAATGGACTTTCAAATCTGGCTAGAGTCTGAGTAATTCCACTTATTTTGAGAAAGTGAGTTACTTTAATTGTGTAAGTATATTAACCTGAAATCTTTATTAGATGGCAAATTTATTCTAATGAATTTTCCCCGGATAAAGTAAGACATTTCTGAAGATACATGAATGCTCTCAGTCTAGAGTAAAAATTAATTCACTACAGAGGTACTTTTCCAAACGGCAATCTAGGAACCTGAGTTAATAACGTGCCTAATTACCTCCAGAATCAACATTCTAACAGGAAGTTCCTGGATATTTTCCAAACAAAATGATTTAAAGCATTTATTACTGAAAACTCAAAAAATTGGTTAATACAATTTTTTTTTATACATCAAGAATGATCAGTGGTAACTCCTTCTAAGAACTGAGAAAGCACAAGTAAACATTAGAGGAATTTTAAGCCTCTATAGACTTAGAGGAGAAGAAATTGCCATGACATTGCAAGTGCAGATTATTCCATAAAACACAATAAACACATACACACACATACACACACATACACAATCTTACTGGGGATAATGGGCGAGATATTTTTAATTACTTCGACATGACAATTATTGAGTGCTTATTATGTACAATGTACATATTATATTAAATGAATCACCTCATTTATTTTCTTACAAAATATAATGAAGTAGAAAAGAAACCATCTTTATTTTACATATAAATTAAGTTGCTTTACAGAGAGGTTGATCTAAGATAGACCACAGCTACTGTCCACACTTTCAGGCGTTATGCTATACCAGGGCCAAACTGTGTTGAGCATATGGTCAAGGATGGTGTATAAATTCATATTTTATTTGATAAAGAATATAATTGCCAGCTAATAATATTTCATTCATAGTTTATTCAGTTACCAAGATTTTATTGGGCTACACTAAACTTGTTGAGACAACTTAAAGAGGTTTAAAATTAAGGTAAGTTTTAATATAATCCTAAAATGTTAATAGCCCAAGAAGAGTGAAATTTTAGAACAGCTAAGTTTTCAGTGGATATTCCTTTCTTATTTGCAGCCTGGAAAAGTAGAGATTGCAATGTTTTTGACTAGTAAACTGACTGATGATGCATGTTTCCATGATAGTATCCAATGAATGAGAATAAATTTTACTTGTATTTTATATAATATTCAAAAATCAAATTATGAAAAGGAAACTATAATATGTTGTTTTTCTCACACATGCAAGGGCTCCCTTCAGCTCAAAGAATAGTTATAAATATTTTTAAATTAGTCTGAAAGTAAGAGTAACAAATGATGTCTTAAATATAATTAGCTTACATAGGTATAAAAACAAATATTGTAGTTTGCTTCATCTCATTATATACCTTAAAAACCTGAAGCATGCAGAAATGCTATATTTGGGTTAATCAATAGTTAAGAAATATGATACATTTGTATTTGTCAGGGTGCTCCAGAGACAGAGACCAATAGGAGATTATACACATATGTGTGTGTGTGTGTGTGTGTGTGTATATATATATATATATATATATATATATACACATATATACATATATATATGTAGTTTTCCAGAAAAATTAAGTATCTAATATGTGTATGTAATTATATTAAGTCATTATATGTACAGAGAGAGACATACACACCCATACACATATTTATTATAGGAAGTGGCCCACAAGCTAATGGAGGATTAGTATTGAGAAGTCCTCCAATCTGTTGTCTACAAGCTGGAAAACCAGTGGGGGTGTCCAAGCTTCTGACATCTCTGGGCCACACTGGAAGAAGAAGAGCTGTCTTTGGCCATGCATTAAATACATTGTGACACATAATCCAAAAATAATCTCATAATGGTTTAAGTAAGTTTACAGTTTTGAGTTGGGCCACATTCATAGCCATCCTGGGTGGCATGCGGCCCACAGACCCCAGGTTGGACACCCTGCCAGTACTTAATCTGAGTCTGAATGAAGCCCGAGAACCAGGAGCACCCTCATTTGAGCACAGGATAAGGTGTATGTTTCAGCTCAAATGAAGAGCAAGTTCACTCTTGCTCCATCTTCTTGTTCTATTCAGATCTTTAATGGATTGGATGATGTTCATCCTCATTGGTGAGACCTTTCCTTAGTCTGCCAATTCAAATACTAATCTCTTCCAGAAACTCTCTCACAGACAAACCCAGAAAGAATGTTTAATCAGCTAGCTGGGCATTCACTAGCCCAGACAAGTTAACACAGAAAACTAACCATCAGAAGATGTTAATTGAAAATATTTAGTTAAAATAGAAAAGCCTAAGGCAGGATATTATAAAATATTTAATCAGACTGCACAAATGTAATCACTATTAGCATTTTGCTGCATATCTTCAATCATTCATTCATGCATTCAAAACTATTTATAGTGTACTTACAATCTACATAAACTTTCTCAATCAACAGAAACATATCCCTGCCCTCAAAAATAGTAATGTTTAGTGCCTAGGGAAATCTAGGCACATCAAACATTTTAATGAGTGTTTGGATAAAAATGCAATAAGGTTTGGATGCCTGAGTTAAGACCCCACCCCAGATTTTCTGATCATAAAAATATTCCCAAATCAAGAAATACCAAAACTAAGACCTGGGGACTTTAGGGAAGGATTGAGATTAGGAACAGGAGAGAGAAGAGGAGAAATATTTCCCAGACAAAGAGAATAACATATGTTCAGGGATCTAGAGATGTGAGATAATAACATCATTTTCAAAGACTTTTTTGAGAGCTTGTCTGTGTGTTCTAGCAAGGGAGCACAGCTACTCGTATACCCTTGACCTAGGACTGGTCCTCTCTAGTTGGGAAGGTCATCCTTTTCGACTCAGCATGCAGATTCAGGAGGGATGCACATGGATTGGTGAGGGAGGAAGGGGACAGCCGCCTAGACACCCAGAACAGCCCAATCAACCCTGGCGATCAATGGGGTGAGAGATGTTGCAGCCAGACCTCCCTCACATCCAGATTGCCCTAACATCCAATTTTTTTTAAGTTCATTTTTTGTTAATAAAGTTTTCTAGATATGGTACTTGTCTTTCTCTGACTGGCTTCACTTATATGTGGAATCTAATGAACAAAATAAATCAACCAAGTGGAGACAGACTCATAAATACAGAGAACAGATTGAGAGCTGTCAGAGGGGAAGGGTTTAGGGACTGGGGAAGGGTTTAGGGACTGGGTAAGAAGGGTGAAGGGATTAAGCAAGGAAAAAAATAAATAAATAAAGACTCATGGACATAGACAGCAGTATGTGACTGCCAGAGGGAGGGGAGGAGGGAAGTAGAAGGGAAAGGGAGCATAAATGGTGATGGATGGAGACTTGACTTGGAGTGGTAAACACAGAATACAATATAGAGATGATGTATTTTATAATTGTATACCTGAAACCTGTATAGTTTTATTAACTGTCAGCCCAATAAATTCAATTAAAAATAATAAAGTTGTGATAAAAACTGAATTTTATCCTAAAACAATAGAACCATGAAAGGCTTTTGAATAGGCAAGTAACTGAGCAGATTTGCATTTGAGAAAGAATGTGTGGGAAGATGCTAAACTGTGGGCAGTTAAGCTAGTTAGAAAGCTGAAGCAGTAATGCAAAAACGAGACCTCAATGACTTGAACTTGATGATGGTAAGGAAGATAAAAGGAAATTGAGTATTGTGGATCTTATTTGTTGGTTTAGAGAGAATTTATTGTTGTTGAGATATAGAAGCAAATGTTAAAAATGAAGACTAGGTTTCTGGTTTGAGCAACTCAAAGTCACCATTGGCTGATAATCAGATTTAATGAAGATGATAAATTCAATTTTAGAGATGTTAAATCTGAAGTTTTGATACTCAAGTGGAAATATCAAGCAGATGGCTGAAGATATGGATACTCAGAGAATCCAACCAGCAGTGTTATCATTATCACATTCACTATTGGGATTACTGGGGAGGATGAGTAGAGGAGACCCAGGACATAAACCATATTTAGGACTGGGGAGATTGAGAAGAAATATCAAATGGTAATGCTGAAAAAAGTCAGAGAGATGCATTCACTTATTTTCTATATATTTAATGAACCTCTGTGAGACAGGTGTGACACTGTTTTTAGGGTTTAGAGAAATATCGGTAAATAAAATAGTCTAAGGTTCCCGCCTTAATGGTGGGTTATAGAAATCAATAAGGGAGACATGGTGCTGTAAGAATTAAGAGGTTGATATTTGAGTTTTTGTAACTATATTGTAATATTTTCCCCAACTGTTCCATTTATACTCATTGAATAATGTGAGTCTACCTAAACCTAGTATTGTCCAAAAATAGAATGTGCATTTCTTAGATGCCTTTACTCTTTTCCTAGATTTTGTTAGACTCCCCTCCAGATCTTCTTAAAGAGATCACTGATATTAGCCTAAGTAACTTCTGCAATGGTTGGGGGCTGAGCAAGCTATACTGCCAGCCAGAAAATGTCTTCTTTTTATATGTCATATCTCTTTTTACAAAAGACTTTATGCCAGAAATATTGTGTGCATTTATTGACTCGGCTTTTACTGCAGACATATTGTATCTATGTGTGTAAAATACTCTCTACCCTAATGTTTTCTAAATGGGTACCCCACTGGTCTTCCTCCTGTTACTATGTCCACATGCTTATCTTTAAGGGCAAAGATAATACAAAAGCAATGTTCTGTATCACATATCTGCCTAATATTCTCCTTTGTCCCTGAAACTATATGGCTATGTTTTCCTCTGTTTAATTCCTGTGATATTGTGGTCCTTTCCCATTGGAGGTTGGGGGAGGGGAGTTTTTCCACACCTTTAAGCAGTTCTCCAACACCAGCTGGTTGACCTACAATTCATCTCAATTCTGGCACTATCTACCTGGAGTTAGCATTAGGTACCAAAGATTAAGGGATTAGTTCTAGAAGATTATCTCAGCATTCTGATGGCAAATGCAAATCCAGGTAAACACCAACTGGCTAAAGATTGGTGGTTCCAATGACCTCCTCCCTGGGTTTGACTAATTTGCTAGAGGACCTCATAGAATTCAGAGAAATATTTTGCTTACTAGATTAGCAGTTCATTATAAATGAATATAACGCAGGAACAGCCAGTTGGAAGAGACAAATGACAAAGTGATGAGTTTCCATACTCTTATTTTTTAAAAATTTTAATTGTATTTTTCTATTACTATTTGTTCCTTATACAATGCAATCACCACACTGTTGTCCATGTCCATGAGTTCTTTTTCCATTTTTGCCCAGTCCCTCCACTCACTCCCTCAATTCCCTGCCCTTAGCTGAAACCCTTCTCTCTATCTGTGAGTCTGTCTCTCTTTTGCTTGTTAGTTCAGTTTGTTCATTAGATTCCACATATGAGTGAAATCATTTGGTGTTTGTCTTTCTCTGACTGGCCTATTTCACTTAGCATTATACAATGAAATATTGGCCATAAAAAAGAAAAAAAATTACCCTTTGCAACAGTATGGATGGACCTGGCAAACATTATCCATACCATTCTCATGTGTACCACTTTCTCAAATTTTTACATTTTCCAAACTGGAAGCACTCCAAACCACATCCTTTGGGGGTTTTATGGATGCTTCATTTTATATGCATAATGTATTAAATCATTGGCCACTAATTATCAATTTAACTGCCAGTCCCTCTACCCTAGTATGTGACTTAAAATTCCAAACTTCATATCACATAGTCAGTTCTCCTGGCATCCAGCCTGCATCTTAGCTGAGGTCCCAAAGTTGCCTCATTAACATAACAAAAGACACTTTTATGTTCTCATCACTTCTGTAATTTCTAAGTGTTAGGAGATCTGTGCCAGAAACAGGATGAAGATTAGAAATACACACACACACACACATAATGAATCCTAATATCAAAACTATACTTTCAATGTGGTCCATCTGAACTGTTTTTGGTTAAAAACCCAGATATTTTAATCAAAACATGTCATGTGACCTTGGTTTCTAGAATTGGTCATGTTCCTCTCTTCTATTTTCAGTTCTTCAGGATATCTCAATGTTTAATCCTTTTACATCACTTGGTAATGGAGGGAATAGGATATAAAGGAAGAAAAATATTATTTTTATTTGCATATTAAATTCCTCAAACTACCACAAATTTGACAAACAGAATTCATGAATATAAATATGTGCATCAGTTAAGAACTGAACTACAACATCAAGGAGAATAAGAACATGATATTTTAAATTTAATGACATTTATATTAAATTACATAAGTACTATTCTCCCTTATATGTAAATGTAAACTTATAACACAAGTTTAACCCAGCATCACTCACTTCCTTGATGTTTTATAAACACACCAAATCCCTCTGGCCTCAGGGCCTTGGCAGTGACTTTCCCTCCTACCTTGGACACCCTTCTTTCCCACATCTGCATAGTTTGTCTGATGCCTCCATTAAAATATTTATTTGAATATTACCTTTCAGAGAGACATTCCCAGGCAACCTGATATGTCTTCATAGCATTATCACAAACTGATCTATTAGATATTTATTTGTTTATATTCTTTCTACCTCTATTACTTTCTAACTCCAAGATAAAATCCATTTTGGTTATTTTCTCCAATTGCCTCACATGCAGTGTCAAGAATAGATCTTGACGCATAGTAGGCATTCATAAATATTTGTTGAGTGAATTAATAAGTTATTTACCTCCTGTTGTACAGATCTTTTGGCACAACATGTTATTACAATTAAATTAAAATAGGATAGCTAAACATTAAATTTTAATATCTTAAACATTTACCAGCTTTATAAACAAATCATTTACTCTTTGAACATCAGGGAGTATCAAATTCTATGTTAAAATAGAGGAAAATGCTTAAAATGTACATAATATTAAAACTTCCAGCCTAATCCCACTGCTAAATAATTTTATCATGTTCACTTGTTATCATTTGAGGTTATTACCTGATTTCTCAGCTGTGTTTCATGTATCTCTTCTCTGCAAGAAACTCCAAGGTCTGCTCCCATTTATTTATTCAGATTTTATGCACAAAGATAAGTTATAACTCCTTGAGACAGAGCATCTCATTTTCCAAGACACCCCACAGATATCAGCAATTACACTGCTATACAAAAGGTTTCCATCCAAGCAAATAATTTGTTTTCTAATGAAAAATAAAGGATATCTCACCTCTGAAAATAGATTTTTTTGTTGTTTCTTTTATAACTGTGAATGACCTGTGAGACCCATCTGGTCCTTTCACAAATGAAAGGAAGAAAATCCTTCAAGGGTAAAATATTACTTATTCTATGAGAAAACAATTTTAAATTTAAAAAAAGGGTGTTTCACTTGTATCACGGCATGTGTCTGATTTGAATTGCTTTCAGCTAGTACTGTTGTACCACTTAAAATACTTTTGTTATATAATACACTTTTAAAGGGAAGAAAATATTTTATACTTTTGTTATATAATACATGTTTAAAGGGAAGAAAATATTTCAAAATAAGCATTTGCAATAAGAGAACCATTCTCACATTATCAGAATAAATGAAATATCGTACATGAATATTTTATAGCTTACTGACAAATAAAGTCAAATAACACCTTTGTGCTTATATGAAAAAGTTCTAAAATTATACCAAAATATATTTCTGTCTCATAAACAAGATGGAAATAGTAATTCAGCCATTTTGCAGAATATGTAATATAATTGAATTAGACAAAGTAAAACATATTGCTCCTATGATTGCAGATACACATAAAATAGCTTTAATTGGTTTAATTTTAAAACTATCTTTTACTGCATTACTTTTGCATATAGGTAGTAAATAATTTTTCATTAAGCATTGCTTAAATTAATTTTGTGGGGTTCAGCATTCCAGGTCACACAATATATATTAAAAGGCATTTATCAAATTTTATTGCGAAGCATTTGTTTCTCTTCCCTTCACAATTACTTCCTTGGCTCAAATTTTTGTTATATCTAATCTGGATATTTTAATGGTCTCTCAAATTGTCTTATTGAGTGTAATTTCAAATCAGCTCAAGAACTGCTCAACACTACTTCTAGATAAATTTCTGATATAATAGAAAATAGAATAGTGAATCAAGTAGACTGTGTAAAATCTTCAAAACTTTTGCTAGATACATGACTTTAGCTAAATCAGCCTCTGTGATTCACTATTCTTTTCTGTAAATTGAAGATAATATCAGCTCTGAAATTTCTGTACAAATAAAATACGGTGCAATTTGGCAAAAAAGCATCAGGGATCGAACAGGGCAAATGCTGACTTAATGTTAGTTCTTTCTTCTCTTTCCTGTGGAATTAAACTGTTCAAGTCTACTCATTGGTGCCTTCATACCTTCTAAACAATAAACTCCAAAATCACTAAGGCATACAGACTCTACATGATATGTCTGTATTTCCAAAAACTTTTCTCACTATGCTTCCCCTAGAATACACATACATTTGATGCTACAACAATGGATAAGGCTATACCCCTACTCAGAATACTAATTTTCTGTGTTATTTTTAAATTTTTTCTGCTTTTTTTATTGTTGTTCAAGTACAATTGTTTCCATTTTCACCCCACCACACCTCCTGCCCCACCCATCGCTACCTCCCACCCTCAATTCTACCCCCTTTGGCTTTGTCCTTGTGTCCTACATACATGTTCCTTGATGGCCCTTCCCCTATTTTTCTCCATTATCCTTCTCTTCCCTCCCCTTTGGTTACTGTTAGTTTGTTCTTTATTTCAATGTCTTTGGTTATATTTTGCTTACTTGTTTGTTTTGTTGGTTTAAATAATCTATAAATTCTTGTGGATGAAACATGGCATTTTGCCACTTAAAACATGTCTGAATTTAGAACTTCCCACTGTGGCTGGTCATCTAGGAAGTAATCCCCCTACAACTATCATTGCCCACTCATTTCTTGCTATGTCTTCATGTACTCTCAAGGTGCCCTTTCTCCAGTTTGAAGAAAACAGGTTTAAAAAGTAAGCCAGGATTCTTCTCTTCAAAATAATACACGTTTATTTAATGGCAGAACAATAATTTTAAAATGTCATCTTAAATGTAATATATATTTATTTTTTAAATTAATGGTTTTATAAACTTTCACTTATAACCTGGTCCCCGCCAAGTTAGAAAGTCCAAGAAAGCCTTTTGGATAATTCAGGATGATATGGATAAACATCTAATTGTCACAGGTGAAAAATTCATAGACTAATCTAAAGATATTTGACATTCAAACATAATTAGCAGAGCTGACTATGCCATACAAAGTTGATTACAGACTCAAGAGTGAACTCAGCCACAACAAGAGGAGCAAACCAGGTGATCCAGGCTCATAAACACTCATGAATATATTTTTTATTGTTGTTCAAGTACAGTTGTCTCCATTGTCTCTCCATCACCCCTCCCCTGCCTCACCCATCCCTAGTATACTGTTGGTGGGAATGCAGACTGGTACACCACAGTTGAAGACAGTATGGAATTTCCTCAGAAAACTAAAAATGGTACTGCCTTTTGACCCAGCAATTTCACTGCTGGCATTATGCCCTATGAATCCTGAAACACCAATTCAAAAGAACCTGTGCACCCCAATGTTCATATCAGCACAATTTATAATAACCAAGTGCTGAAAGCAACCTAAGTGCCCATCAGTAAATGAATGGGTCAAAAAATGATGGCACATTTACACAATGGAGTACTACTCAGCAGAAAGAAAGAAGGAGCTCCTGCCCTTTGCAACAACATGGATGGAACTGGAGAGCATTATGCTAAGTGAAATAAACCAGATGGTGAGGGACAAATACCATATGATCTCACCTATAAGTGGAATTAATGAATATTTTTAAGTTGCTGCATTTTGAAGTGGCAATTACTGAACTCTATGTTCTTTTCATTCACATTATCAAGCCAGACCATACAGGATACAGTGCTCAAAGTACTGTATTGATTAAAGGGAAATGCAAAAATATTCAATAAATTATAGAGATAAATTATATATTTCCTTATACCAATTTTAAATGTCTTAGTTCCATATATATTTGGTATTGCTTCTTTATTATAATTTATACTGCATTTTACTGTTTTATTATATTTTATACTACTTCAGTTGTTGTTTATCATTGAATATGAAAATACCTGCCTTACCATTTCTAGTAATTTATTTTAAAAGATATGTATCGGGTTCTTGCTAAAGGCGATGGCATCCTACTCAATATCAAGAATGGAGAGATTAAATAGTATGTCCGGAGATATCCTGCCAGTGAAGCTTTTTAGTCAGGACAAACAAGAAATGTGTACTGTCCATGGCCTTAGCAAATGGGCAATCATTTTCACTTCATATTCTGATTAGGATGTTCTAATTCCCATCACTCCCCCAGAAAAACCCAACAACATCCCCCACCCCTCACTGTCCTGTGACATGTTGGCATACATGACATCAGCATATGACAGAGCACAATGCCTCAGGACAGGATACTAGGTGCAAGAGACATAGATACGGATACTGCTCCAATAGCTCACCCTTCCTAAAAGCAAAGGGAGGACCTGACCAGGTGGCTTAGTTGCTTGGAGCATCATCCTGTACAACTAAAGTTTGATTCCTGGTCAGGGCACATACCTCGGTATGAGTTTGATCTCCATTGGAACGCATCAGGGAGGCAACTGATCAGTGTCTCTCTACGGATGTTTCTCTCTCACACCGATGTTTCTCTCCCTCTCTCTCTCCCTCCCTTTCCCTCTCTAAAAATCAATCAGCGTGTCTTCAGATGAGGATTAGAAAAAAAAAAAGCAAAGGAAGAATTTAGCACTTTAAAATGTACAATGTAAGGATAAAAATCTTCAATAGTAACTATGTTTTTCTCTCATAATACTATTAAGGATCCTGGTGTAGAAAAATGTCAGCCCAATATAAAACATATAAAAACATATTAGCAGAATTTGGAGACTTCCAGAAAAAGAAAGTCATTAGGCATTACTGTTCCAGCCTTCCAGCCACACTGGAAGTCTCCAAATTAAAATTTTTTCAAAGTAAAAATTGAGAAAAATACTATTGAAGAGATTATGAGAAGTTTTATTAACAGCCCACTGTATAGAAGCTGTAATTTATAGTAGTTATGCTAAATTAACAGAGCAGTAAATTATATTATACATTATATGAAGCAAATTTTATAGTAAAATGTGATCTTTTAAAAAATCTGCATTGTTATCATAAAGTTATTAATTAGCTAAACCAGGTAGATTATAAATATCTACACAAGTTGAATGCTAACAATGATCATTAAGAGTGCACTTTAGGAAATATTGTTTTATAAGGACTATTTGGTCATTACTGTTTGCTAGGGAAGGGGAGTGGGGAGGGAGAAAGGATTAACAAAACATAATCCCTGCATTCAGAAACTCACAATCTACTTTTAAAGCTTCTACAACAATTTTTCTCAGTTGAAAGTGACATTGCATTTTGGAAAGGGCTAGAATAGTAATAGTATTTAAAATACCTAGTACCTTAGTACTTTCTGTGTCTCAGATTCAAGTTAAATTGTTTTACATAGGTGTGTTTAATTAATTATCATAACAAATCTATGAGCTAGGAATTACTGTAAAGCTTATTTTGCAAATATCATATGTGAGGCACAGACAAGTAATTACTATTATTACTATTGGAACCTCAGACAGGGAGTAGCTGAACTGGAACTTGGAGCCAGTCAGTCTGATTCTAGTGTGTATGTCCTTAACTACTATACTATGTAAACCCTCCTGGCATCAGTAATGTTCTTTGGAGAACAGTTTTGCTACAGCTTGTTTAGTGTCTTTCCAGGCTAGTACCTCCATATCTTATAGTCTATTCTGCTCAAAAGCTCTGATTTTGAAGCCAAATGGGGCAGGTATTGAATCCTAAATTCACCAATTCGTACCTACATCACCCTGTAGAAGACATTTCTTTTTTTCTCAACTCTAAATTGCAGGTTATAACGAAACTCTCTTAGCCCATGTGATTTCAGTACAGAGATGATATACAGCTCTCTACAAACATCTGTATCCCACTTTGGCTGCAGAAGAAATCTTATTTTCTGCTTGAAGTTTTTCTCAAAAGCAAGAGGATGTCTCAGCATCAGCACACAGTGCAGTTAGGAGGTACAGGAGAGCCATCAATGAATTAGATGCTTATATTTCTCATCCTTTGGCACAGATTATTCTGAGGCATATTCTGCAGCAGTGTTCACACTATTCCTGAAGAGATTATACCCCAATTATCAACTATAATAAACAGCTCAAGACCCATCTTTAAGGACTTTTCTTTGTTATACTTTGTCTTCACCCTCGCTATTTTGTTTCTACCCATGACCTCCAAAATAAATTACTTGGGCATAAAAGTTTGTGTCTCAGACACTATTTCAGTATAAGGAATAAAAGATATAAGAATTAAAGGAGATAATCCATACAAAGCATTTAGTTCAGAGGTAGTTTATAGAATGTGCTCATTAATACTATAAAATAATATTATTATTTACCCTGAAAATTTTGGGCCTTGGTAACATCTGTGTTTCAAGTTTTTAGCATGATTTTTTTTAGAAAGAGGAAGCAACAAACCAGAGATAATGACTACAAGATGAGTGAATAGAAGTGAAGCAATCTGATGCACAGGAAATTCAGTTCTGTTCTTATGAATTCTGAAAATCATAGTCACCAAAACACTACAAGAAAAGTCTGAAAGTCTGAAGCAATTTGCATCATATTATGCTATAGCAAACTTGACATTTTCAATTGTTATTTTGAGGAAGGAAAGAAGGGTTACACTATCAGAGATTTTACTCTATTTATTTAGACAATGTGCATCAGAATAAATTACCCAGAATATCTTAATACAGCTAAGTATAGGAAATAGTTTTTTTGGCGTATTGTATGAATAAGAGAAATGTTTTTCTTTATAGACTATGATACAGGTTTTAATTGTATGCATGGTCCAATGAGGTAATTTTCTAATTTTTGTCACTTTTTTTATCCTATATTTGAAATATGTTACCAAACTAAAAGAGCAATTTTACATTGCCCATTACATGCTGTGCACTTTTTCCCCTCCCTTAGTTTCTTCTCTGTTCTGCTGCTTCTCAGACCACTCTTTAGGGGTTTTGTTTGTTTGTTTGTTTTTATAATAATTTTCTTACTTCAGGGAGTTTACAAATTAGTTGTGAAGATTTTGAAACTATAAGACATATAACTCTAAAAAATATGCTTTATGCTATCAGAATTAAGTAGAGATCAAAATGTAGCAAAGTAAATAAGGGTAATTATAAGGTTGAATTTACTGATCTTTGAAGCTTTGCAATGCAGAAAAATAAATAGAAAACTGAAAAGTCCATCTGGAAGAAGAACACCAAAGAATAGTGGGAAAGAAATCTTTGTCTGGAGCCAACAATTTTCCTTATGTTGTACTGACTCCTGAGATCATATTGGTAGTATAGAACAAGATCACTAGGATCTGTGGAAAACATTACAAAGAATTAGAGGTTAGTTATCAGAACTTTGTAAATTGCCAACAATCTCAGTACAAAAAGAAAATTGGATGAAGGGAGATCCTTGTTATAGATTGGCAAAGAACTTACCTGAATTGAGTTTTAGTGTATTGTGGAAAGTAAAACTTGTGAGTGGTGACCTTGAATATACAGCTGATATTTACTATCTCAGCATGAAATATACACATTTACTAGATCAGTACAAAATATTTTGTATCTCAATAAAAAATGTAAAACACTACATATGTAAATATAATCATATAATAAATTATTTAATTGATGTAAATTATTTTATATTAATTGATATGCTTTAAACTTAATTGAATAATTTTGATAAAAACACTGTATCGTGCTTTACAAATAAATGTATGTAAGTTTAGAAATTAAAATAACTACATATAGAGGAGCTAAATAATAGTTCAAAATATAAAGCTATACTCGATGCTATCATTAGCTAAAATTCCATTTACACTTAGAAAACTTCTGTGGGTGTAAAAACATTTAGTAAACATTTTGAGAGTTGTATTTCTGTGGCTGAATTCTTGTCAGATCACATTGTACTATTAAAATATGTATTAACAGCATAATGGCTTGATTCATTAATAGTACTAAATGAAATGTTAGTTCTGTGATTTCTTTTTCAAGTGTCCTGTTTCAACCTGAACTTCTCCAGAGGAATCATTGTGTAACACATCAATACTTTATGATGACAATTTTATTGAAAATGTATAATATAAACTTAAATACCACTTAAGTATCATATAACACAAGGAAGTACATTTAAACAAAAGAGTGAAGGTGGCACAGTCAATCTCTCTGTATTATAAAAACCTCACTCACCCCTCAGAATGCATTTGACACTTCCTGGGACACATACAACAGCATCGATTTGTATGTAGTTTGTTAGCTATTAATAATCATATATTTGTAGTAAAAATGTTCACGTAAGCATAAATGCTGTTTCCTTCTCACACTAATAGGAATAGAGTGTGTAACCAGGATTTACTACATTCAAATTTTAGAAGGAGACAATATAAAACCTGCAGGTGAACATGGCTTTATACAACAGAGTATTGTTTTTAATTTTTCACTTTATATCATTTTTATTGTTATTCTATTACAGTTTTCCCAAAGTTTTCCCTTTTTACCTCCTCCTTCAAGTCCACACCCTACTCCAAAAAGTTTAATTCCCACACTATTGTCCATGTCCATGGGTCATCCATACATAGTCTTTGTCTAGTCCCTTCACCTTCTTTCCACCATTAACCCCCTCCCCACTCCCTTCAGGTTACCTTCAGTCTGTTCCATGTTTCCATGCCTGTGGTTCTACTTTGTTCATTAGTTTATTTTGTTAATTAGATTCCTCTTATGAGTGAGATCATATGGTATTTGTCTTCCACTGACTGGCTTATTTCACGTAGCATATTTTCTAGTTCCATCGTAGCTGTTGCAAAAGGTAAGAGTTCTTTCTTTCTGCTGTATTGAAGTCCATTGTGTAAATGTACCACAGTTTTTTGATCCACTCATTTACTGATGGGCACTTAAGCTTTTTCCAGCACTTGACTATTGTAAATAGCACTGCTATGAACATTGGAGTGCAAACATTCTTTGAATTGGTGATTTGGGATTCTTAGAATATATTCCCAGCAGCAGAATCGCTGCGTCAAAGGAAGTTCCATTTTTACTTTTTTTAGGAAATCCTATACCGTTTTCCACAGTGGCTGCACCAGTCTGCATTCCACCAACAGTGCATTAGTGTTTCCTTTTCTCTGCATCCTCACCAGCACTGTTGTTTGTTGATTATTGATGGCCATTCTGACAGTTGTGAGGTAATACTTCATTATGGTTTGAATTTGCACCTCTCTAATGTCTAGTGATGCTGAGCATCTTTTCATATGCCTCTGGGCCCTCTGTATATTCTCCTTGGAGAAGTATCTGTTCAGGTCTTTTGCCCACTTTTTAATTGGATTGTTTGTCTTCCTGGTGTTGAGTCATGAGTTCTTTATGTATTTCAGAGATCGAAGTCTTCTCTGATATATCACTGGCAGATATGTTCTCCCATACAGTCAGTTCTCTTTTCACTTTGACGATAGTTTCTTTAGCTGGGCAGAAGCTTTTTAGTTTGATGTTGTCTAATTTGTTTATATTTTTCTTTATTTCCTGGGTCTTAGGAGATGCATTGGCAAAAATATTGCTATGTAGGATATGTGAAATTTTCCTACTTATGCTTTCCTCTATGACTTTTATGGTGTCATTACTCATATTTAAGTCTTTTATCCATTTCAGTTTATTCTGGTTGATGGAATAAGTTGGTGTTTTAGTTTCATTTTTTCATATGTGCCAGTCCAGTTCTCCCAACACCCTTTATGAAAGAGGCTACTTTTACTTCATTGTATGCTCATGCCTTCTTTAACCATAGAGACTTGGGTTTATTTCTGGACTCTCTATTCTGTTCCATTGGTCTATGTGTCTGTTCTTATGCCAGTACCAGACTTTTGATTACAGTGGCCTTGTAATATAGGTTAACCTCAGGTGCTGTGATCCCTCCAACTTTGTTCTTCTTTCTCAAGATTGCTGAGGCTATTTGGGGTCTTTTTTTATTCCATGTAAATTTTTGAAATATTTGTTCTGATCTGTGAAAATATGCCATTGACATTTTAGTAGGAATTGCATTCAAACTATAGGTTGCTTTGGTTAGTATGGACATTTTAATGATGTTAATTCTTCCATTCCATGAACACATGATATGCTTCCATTTATTTGTATCTTCATTAACTTCTTTCTTCAGTGTTCTATAGTTTTCTGAGTACATGTCTTTTACCTCCTGGGTTAAATTTATTCCTAGGTACTTAAAATAAGGTTATTTTTCTTCTTGCTACAATAATGGGATTTTTATCCTAGTTTCTCCTAGTTTCTTTTTCTGATATTTCATTGGTGGTGTAAAAAATGCAATCAATTTCTGTATATTGATTTTGTTGGCCATTATTTTGCAAAACTCACTTATTAGGTCAAAATTTTTTTGGTGGAGACTATGGAGTTTTCTATGTACACTATCATGTACTCTAAGAATAATGACAGTTTTACTTCCTCGTTTCCAATTTGGATGAATTTTACTTTTTTTTCTTGTCTGATCACTGTTGCTAAAAGTTCCAGTACTGTGTTGAATAAGAGTGCTGAAAGTCAACATCTTCATACTGATTTTGATCTTGAGAGGAAAGTTTTCAGTTTTTGCCCTTTGAATATAATGTGGGCTGTAGGTTTCTTGTATATGGCTTCTATCATGTTGAGGTATGCTCCCTCTATTCACACATTGCTGAAGGGTTTTTTTTTGTTTTTTGGTTTTTTTTTGCTGCTGAGTGTTTTTTCATAAATTGTTGCTGGATTATACAAATATGTTTTCAGCATCTATTGATATGATCATGTGATTTTTGTCCTTCATTTTGTTTATGTGGTGTATTTCATCTATTGATATGTGAATATTGTACCATCCTTGCAGCCTTGGGATGAATCTCAATAGATTATGGTATGATCAATATGTTTCCAAATCTGGATTTCCAGTAGTTTGTTGAGGATTTCAGCATCTATGTTCAACAGGTGTATTGGCCTGTAGTTATCTTTCTCTGTTGTGTCTTTACCTGGTTTTGGAATTACAATAATACTGGCCTTGTAAAAAGAGTTTGAGTGTCTGTCTTCTTTTTGAACTTTTTGGAATAGTTGGAGAAGGATAAGGGTTAGTTCTTCCTTAAATGTTTGATAAAATTCACCTGTAAAGCCATTCAGTCCAAGGTTTTTTTTTGTGCTGGGAGTGTTTTGATTACTGCTTCAATTTCATTAGTTGTTATCAGTCTATTCAGGTTTTCTGCTTCTCTTTGATTCAGTTTTGGAACATTATATGTTTCTAGAAATTTGTCCATCTTGCCCATGTAGTCCCATTTTGGGGCACATAGTTTTTTATAGTGATTTCTGACAATCCTTTGTATTGCTCTGGTATTGGTTGTAATTTCTCTTTTGTTTCTGATTTAATTTATTTGGGTCTTCTCTCTTTTTTCTTGATGATTCTGGCTAAAGGGTTATTAATTTTTTTTTACCTTTTCAAAAGATAACTCCTGGATTTATAGATCATTTGAATTGTTCTTTTAGTCTCTATGCCATTTAATTTTGCTCTGATTTTAATTATTTCCTTCCTTCTACTAGCTCTGGCTCTGTTTGTTGTTGTTCCTCTAGTCCTTTTAGATTGGGTTAGTTTATTTGAGAATTTTGTATTTTCTTTAGGTAAGACTGTATTGCTATGAACGCCCCTCTCAGGACTGCCTTCACTGTGTCCCATAAGTTTTGGGTTGTTGTGCATTCATTTTCATTTGTTTTCAGATACTTTTTTATTTCTTCTTTGATCTCATTGTTGACTCATTCATTATTTAATAATATGTTATTCAGTCTCCAAATATTTTAATGTTTTTGAGCTTTTCTTCTTGTGGATGGTTTCTAGTTTCCATCTACCATGATCTGAGCACTTGTTTGATATGATTCAATTTTCTTGATTTTGTTGAGGCTTGTTTTGTGTCCTACCATGTGGTCTATCTTTGAAAATGTTCCATGTGCATTTGAAAAAAAATGTATATTTTGCTTCTTTGTGGTGAAAGTTTCTGTATATATCAATTAGGTCCATTTTATCTAGAGTGTTGTTCAATGCTACAATATTATTGTTGATTCTTTGCTTGGACGGTCTACCCATTTTTGTCAGTGAGGTGTTAAAATCCCCTGCAGTGAGTGCCTTGCTATTGATATGTTTCTTGAAGTCCTCCAAGATTGTCATTATATATTTTGATGCTCCTGTCTTGGGTGCATCTATGTTTACAATGGTTATATCTTCTCGGTGGATTACTCCCTTAAGTATTATATAGTGTCTTACTTTGTCCCTTTTTATGACATTGTTTTGAAATTCATTTTGTCTGATATACATATTGCTACACCAGCTTTTTTTTCTCATGTCTGTTTGCTTGGAATATTTTTTTCTGACCCTTCACTTTCAGTCTGTGTAGATATTTTGTTCTGAGGTGGGTCTCTTGTAGACAACATATATGCAAGTCATGTTTTCTTATCCATTCAGCTACCTTTTGACTGAAGCATTTAATCTATTTACATTTAAGATTATTATTGATAGGTACTTATTAATTGCTATTTTTTCCCTTGTACTTGTGTTCCTCTCTCTCTCTCTCTCACTTTTTTTTTTCATCTTATCACAGCAGTCCTGTTAGCATCCCTTGAAATGCTGGTTTGGTGGAGAAGTATTCTTTTAGTCTTTGATTTCCTGGGTATCTCTTTCCATTTTAAATGAGAGCCTTGCTGAGTAGAGTAGTCTTGGTTACAGGCCTTTGCTTTTCGTTACTTGGAATACTTATTGTCATTGCCTTCTGGATTTTAGTGTTTCAGTTGAGGAACCAGCTGATAGCCTTATTGGAGCTCCTGTGTATATTACTACCTGTTTCTAACTTGCAGCCTTTAAGAGTCTCTTTTTGTCTTTAAGTTTTGCCATTTTTATTATGATATGTCTTGGAGTGAGCCTCTTTGGGCTCACCTTGATTGGGACTGTCTGTGCTTCTGGATTTGTGTGACTTTTTCCCTCATCAAATTAGGGAATTTTTCCGTCATTACCTTTTCCAAACAGGTTTTCTATCCCTTGCTCATCTTGTTCTCCTTCTCATACCCCTATTATACAAATATTATCCTATTGCATGTTGTCCTTCAGCTCCCTTAAACTCTCTTCATTCATTTCGAGTCTGGTTTTCATTGTGTTTCTCTGATGGGGATTTTTTTTTTCTTACCTTGTCCTCCACCTCACTGATTTGATCCTCTTCTTTATCTAGCCTGCTTTTAATTCCTTCTAATGTATACCTCTTTTGTGATATTGTATCATTCATTTCCTCCTGGCTCTTATTGACAGTTTCTATGTCTTTTTTCATGCTGGTGTAATTTTCAGTAAGTCTCTGTAGCTTCCCTAGAGTTCCTTGTAGTTCTCTTTGAGCTCCTTGAGCATCCTTATAACCATTATTTTGTACTCAGTGTCTGAGAGTTTGCTTGCCTCAGTTTCATTTAATACTCTTTTGTGGGGCTCCTCCTTTCCTTTTGATTGGGGATGTTTCTTTGTCTCCCCATTTTAGGTGACTCTTCTTGTTTGCTTCTGCATATTAGATTGATCTATTTTGACTCCCTGTCTTTGTAGTGTACCACTTTCCATGGTAGTAGACCCGTGAGACTCAGTGGTGCAGTCTCTTTGATTTCCTGAGCTTGATACTCTTGGGATGCCCTTTATGCTATTTATGTGGGTTCTCTGGTTGCAATTGGGTCTTAGTTGTTGTTGGGTCGTTCTTTGGTGGGCCCTTCCCTCTGGCTGGCTGACTGAGTCACACTATCCACCATGTCTTGTATGCTGTTTTACATGTGCTGCTAGGACAAAACCAAACAATCCAGAAAACAAACCCACATACACGAAAATAATTCCCACCCACAACCACACTATCAACAGCAAATGAGAAAATATTAATAAAGTTTTAAAGATATTAAGACAATTTTAAGAAAGGAAAAACACACATGAGATTACTAACTGAAATAAAAATGATTTTAAGAAGGTTCAGGGAGGACAAATAATAAAAGTAAGGAATAGAAAAAAGGTGAAGAAAGAGCGAGAAGAAAATTTATATCATAAATTTAAATAAGATGGAAGAAGCCAGAATGGAATAAGAGAAGGGAAGTATATGGTATTAGATTTAAACATTTTTTTTTAAATAGTGAAAAAAGTAGGAACAAAGTTGGAGGAAAAGATGCACTAAAGAAATATCAACAACAAATAACAAAGATTAGTATGGTGGAATGGGAATAAGAAGGAAAAAAAGAGATAAAGGAAACGTTATGACAAAACCTTATGAGAGGAAAGAAAAATGATTTTGAGAGGATGGAGGGAGAAGGAATACTAAGATTGAGTAATGAATATCAGTCTAAGACAGGGAAAATTAAAATGTAAAATGCAAAAAAGAAAGTACAGGAGGAAGATGAAATGTAGGAAGAAAGGGGAATGGTAAAATTTGATATTTGAAATACAAAAAAAGTGAAGATCTAGAAATAAAACAGAAGAAATGCAACAACAACCATCATATCAACAACCAATGAGCAAAGATTAATAAAGGCAGAGAGAGAATAAGGATATTATGTGAATGGGAAAAAAATGGGATAACTAATGACAAGAAAAATGGTTTTGAGACACTGGAGGGATGAGAAATACTAAGAGTGTGGAATAGAAATAAGTCATAGCAAGAGAAAAAAATAAAATTTAAAACAAAAATAAGAAGAGGAAGAAAGAACACAAAATGGAGTAGAGAAAAGAGGAGAAAAATATGAGATTTGAAATAAACTAAAATATAAAAACTAATGAACTAATAGACACGAACTCGAAGGAGAAGAAAGAAATGTTTCTATTGCTATGCAGGGAAGAAAATAATGCAAATAATAAAGAAAACCAAGGTGGAATTTGTCTCTGTGGAATCCAGTGTTTACCACTGTCATCTCTTTCTGGATCTGCCTGGGGTAATATCAGGTGGTGTCCTACTCTGGCCCTAGGCTGACTTGTGACTCACAGTCTGTGGCTGTCTCCTTCAGATTTGGCTGTTCCCCACTGTTCAGCCCTGCCAGCTTTCCATCAGCCCAGAGCCCAGGAGTGGTTCATTTAATGACCCAAGACGACTGCCAGTAACTTCTCCACCTGTCTCCAGAGGGGGCCTCTGATGTGATCATGAGGGTGGGAACCCCGGATCACCCTTGGGAGTTGTTGTTCAGTTTTCAGGGAAGACGGTGGGAGTGTTCCCTGCCTCCTTTCCACGCGACTTGGTCTGTCCCAGATTCTTTCCAATAATGTATGGTTTCTGGTGAAGTGGCTGTCCATTTCCTGTGAGGGGCCAATCTGTAAAAGAGGCAGCTCTTTCCTGCTCGGTGCAGACAGCAGGTCTGTCTAGGCACTGAGCCTGGGCGGAGCTCTGAACACCCTTTGTTACTCCTGTCTCTAGTCTCTCTGCTCTGCTGGTTTCAGAGGACCAGGGACCGAGGAAGAATACAGCTTGTAGTGTCTGGTAGAAAGGGCCCTTTCAGAGCTTTTAGCTTTTGCCTGCAGATATGCATCCATCAGGGATGCATATAACTGATCTGCAGAGCCTGTAACCCTGCTGGTGAAAAGATGGGCTCACCTACCTGTGAGGGCCCTGCCTAGCTGCAGTGAATCTCAGGCTTTCCGCTCCTGGCTGTCCAGTCCCCAGCCTGCCACTGTTGCAGGAGATTCAGGCCAAAATCTCCCCTCTGTACAGTCCCCTGCTTGGCATCTGTGCTGGTTTGGGACCCACAGTCCTTCCAGTGTGAATCCCTGTGAGTTCTTTGTTAGTAGAGCCACTACAAACACACGCATGTAAGCACTAGGGCCCTGCTGAGTCTCAAGTCTCACCTCAGCTCCTCTTTTAAAAAAATTTCTGTGTAGCCCCCACACTATAGCACTGAGCCCTGGGGGTCCTATTCTCCATGTGCCCCCCCAAAAATCACAGAGTCTCTCTTGGTCAAGGCTGTCCACCACCTGCCAGTGCCTCTGACAGTTATAGATAAAATTTCTCTCTGGATCTCTCCCAGATGGCTCTGGGAAGAGTCTCATTGCCATACTCTAACACCAGGCAGTGGCAGGGTATTGCCCCCACCCCCTCCAGAGATTCTCTACCTCCGAGCAGGCCTGTTCCTGCTGCACTGTTTCTGTAGCCAGCACCTCCCTGGCTGTCTCTCTCTATCCATCCTCAGAGCTCACGGCTCCTGAGCTGATCCACAGCCCACCCAAATCTACTCAGTCAGAAGTGCCGGTTTAGGCAGTGGTGGTGGCAGTTGCTCTGCTAGGAGAGTGCAGGCTGCCCACTGCTGAGCGCCCTGCAGGTGAGCAGGCTTTTCCCACTCGCCTACACTCCCTGCACTGTCCTCCTCACTCACACTCACTCATACACACTCTCATTCACTTTCCCCTGGATTTTCAAGTTCAATGGTTCAGCTGCAAGACCGGTCCAAGTCTGGGAGCAAGTGGACAGCGCTTCCAGCTACTCTGCAGTCATCTTGGATCCCCTACAACAGAGTATTTATAAGATGTTTAAGAGAAAATAGCTTCCTCCATTTAAAAAAAAAACTGTCATGTATGATTTCATAAAAAAGTGCTGAGTAAAAACAAAGAAAAAAAACCATTTTGAGTAAGGAAGGATGATTGCCTCTTGCTTCCTGCTTGACTACACTTTTCTTTACTCTGTTTACTCTAAATATTTTTGATCTTCAACAATATCATTGTTATGAGCATGACTTCTTTCCAGGTCTGCAAGAGATGTTGAACCCCATTTTTAAATTTAACCCAGCATTTCAATGTGGAGTCATTTTCATTCATGACACAAATGTAATTATTAAAAAATATTAAGATGGTATACTGTGCAAAGACAGAAAGACTGGTAGATGGTCCAGGTGCAGAATACCACAACATTTGGGCTATGCCAAGTGATTCTGACTTTAGGGAAAAGTGGAGAAACAACTTTTATCTGTTTCTGCAGTACATGACAACAAAAATTTGATAAAATGTAGGAAATGGAAAAGAATTATTCTGGAGCCTAGGTTTTAAGTCTAGTAATTTAGAGTAAATTTAGAGAAGAAACAATGATGGGGTTTAGGGGAGTCATAAATCAATTTAAGATCCCCAAACATCTAGCAGAGGTAGAAAAAGAAAGTAAAGATTGAAGAAAGGAAGGAAGGAAGGAAGGAAGGAAAGGATGGGGAAAAAACTTTAGACTTAGAATTATATCTAAGAGCAGGCCTAGAATTGGCTGTTGAACATGTTTGATATGAATGTTAAATTAAGGTTGGAAACAATTCCTTACATTTCTTTCTATCAGTAGGTAAGGTTGAATTTCTCTCTTTTTGATGACTTGCTTTACAAATAGGATTTGGCAGAGGTAATATTCTGGAACTGCTAATACTAGATTATAAAAAGCATTGCAGGTTCTGTTTGGCTCTCATAGCGTACCCACTATTGGAACCCATTTTTAACGTTGGAATTAGTCCACGCAGCCCAAGGAGAGTCTCACGTCAGAGAAACTGAAAGCTCTGCTCAGCCAGCCAGCGTCAACCTGACAGTCAGTAAACACACTTAGGAACAGACCCTCCAGACCAGGTGAGCCACTCCAGTTTAGGCTACATCAAGCAGAAACACACTTTCCCAATTAAGCTTTGGCAGAATTGCAGATATGTGAGCAAAATAAATAAATATTATTGATATAACTCAACACATTTTGGGTTTGATTGTAACATGGCAATAGATAATGAAAACAATGTCCTTTAGGTGAAAGTAAACTGGATGTCTCAGCTTTTACAGAATTGTGAGTTGATTCCATTATCACAATAATCCTAAGCACTTTCTAGGCATTGACTAAAATTAAAAGAAATAACTGAAACAGAAGGCATATAGGAGTTAACATTTAGTGAAAATCAATGCAAAGAAAATTGTTTCTCACACAAAATTAATGTGACCCCTTGTATTAGTCAAAGGAAGTAAAAACAAACAGAAACAGAAATCAGGAATCTTAGATGCCTTATTTATTGTTGAATCTTTAGTACCAAAACACTGACACAAAGAAAATATTCAATGAATAATTGTTGTATGAATAAATGAATGAATGAATGGTTATGTTCAAAGCATACTTCACTAACCAGTAGATTCTATCAAGGAAGGAATAGGTTTTCAATTATCTCAAGTCTCAGCATGAATTTCTCATTTTCAAGAAGACTCAGACATTGGATAACAGTTTATTTTGGCACAGCCACCATGAAATGGCCCTTCTTATGATGTGGTCATTTAGAAACAGAATGTAAAAAACCCAAAACAAAACTGCTTTCAATTATATTTGGTGATAGGCTCCTTCAATAAATCAAAAGTGATATGCTGGTGGAATCTAATAAACCACCCTGATCTGGACTCTGGATAATAGCAATTAGGAAAAAATATTCAATACATTTTATGTATCTTGAAGATATTGATCAAGTTGTGAATCTAAAATCCCTGACCTTTCTATTAGATATTGAAGATAGAATTTAATAATATGCAATGAATAATAATGCTTTGTAAAAAAGTGGTTTAGTAAAAGTATTTTCTCCTGAAAAAATACAAATTTATTAACATATGTTTAAAATTCTACAATGTATTTTTTTAATACCAGGCACCATGTTTTTCAGACTGATGATAAAATTTTATTTTTAAAGTACACATTTTAAATTCTTTAAAAGGTTTACAACTAGATTTTATCCTATTAAATGTTATATTTTTCCTATGTCTAGAAGTATTTCATAAGGTCATATACCACTAGAAAATGTGAAGCAAGATATGGTTTGCCCATCTTTAACAAAGAATTATATATTTTTCAAATGTGTAAATGGTTTTAATGAGGATGGTGATTATGCCAGTAAAGATAAGGATATCTCACCTTAAAATTCTAATGTTATTTTTAAATGCTTTTAGGTTGAGAAAGTACAGATTTCACATAGATTTTTTTTAGTAAGATCTCTAGAAAATGCATATTATAGAAATCACTCATGCCTATTATAGCTTCCTTTTGTGCCTCTTCTCCATTCCATGTACTGCTAAAACAAGTTAATTGAAAATTCTCTGCACATGGCACTGTTTCTCAAAACATAGTTAATGAACTTTTAATGGCCTGTGAAATAAATTTAGTAGCAAATGCTCCATATACTACCACAACTACTAATGATATTTTAATATGCAATATATAATAGAGTAAACCATAGTAACAGAATAACAATAATTATGGCTTCATGACACTTTTGCTTCATGTTTTGTGTGTTTTCATCTTATGTGTAGTAGAAATAGTACATTGAATCAGTACTAATCAAAAAAGATTTGCAAGCCATTGTATTGAAGAGTGTTAAGTTGATTTGGGTACTCTGCCTGCTGCTATAATTAGAAATTGTGCCAAAGCCAAGAGTTCACTAAATGGAAACCAGCTGATGTCCTTACCGAAGGTGTTTTTTATCTTTTTTTTTAGAAAGAAAAGCTATTGCCACTTATTCTTAAGCATGATTTAGACTGTTTCTGCACTTCAGATATTTTTTTTAAAATTTTTATTGTTATTCAATTATAGTTGTATGCCTTTTCTCCCCATCCCTCCACCCCACCCCAGCCAAACCCACTTCAGATACTTAAAGAGACTATTTTCATTGTCACTTTGAAACTGAGGCACAACTTAAATCCAGTAATATTTAGAGTAGTTATAAAGCTCTCTGAAGTATAATCATGTTTCAAAGATGTTCACCTCTATTAAGACTAATGTTACCCACTAGGAAAAATACCTAGAGCTCAAAAGGTAAGTAGAGGCAAACAAGTCTTTTTACCTCTTAGTCAAGAATTCTAGAACAGTTTAATTGTTCCAAATGCTCTTTATCATAAAGGCCCAGAATTAAAGAATGAGTAGGGTTTACATATTTGAAAAGATAAATTAGACTGTGAGGAGGTGAATGAATCAAAATTGGTAATGAGAAATGTCACATGAAGTATACAAAAAGTTTATAAGGAGATAGAAGTTAATAAATTTAGGTAAATTATAATTTAGGTTGTCAAATAGATGAGGACCCTGAAATGCATTTTAAAATAAAAGATAGAAGTAAGCTTTTCATCTAGTGATGGGCACTTGGGATGTTTCCAGAGCTTGACTATTTTAAATAATGCTTCAGTGAATATAAGAATGCATATGTCTTTTCGAATTAGTGTTTTGGATTTCTTCAGTTCATATTCAGAAGGGGAATTGCTGGATCATAGGCAGATCCATTTTTAATTTTTTGAGGTATCTCCATACTGTTTTCCATAGTGGCTGCACCAATGCAAGAGGTTCCCTTTTCTCCACATCCTCGCCCACACTTGGTTGTTGATTTATTGATGAAAGCTATTCTGACAGGCATGGGGTTATATCTCATGGTGGATTCAGTTTGCATTTATCTGATGATTAGGGGCATTAAGCATCTTTTCATTTGTCTACTGGCCATATGTATGTCTTCTATGGAGACGTGTCTATTTGTCTTCTGCCTGTTTTTTAATTTAGAGTTTTGTTTTTGTTTGATGATGAGTTGTAACAATTCTTTATTAAATATTCATTTTGGATATTAACCCTATGTTGTATGCATTATTGGAGAATGTCTTCTTCCATTTGGTCTTCTTATTTTGTTTCCTTGTTGTAAAAGCTTTTTAGTTTGATGTAGTCTTGTTTCTTTTTTCTTTTTTTTCCTTGCCTGAGCATATACATCCAAAAAATTATTACTAAGAGTAACACCAAAGACTTTACTGCCTGTGTTTTCCTCTAAGAGTTTTATGGTTTTTGGTCTTACATTTAAGTACTTAATCCATTTTGAGTTTATTCTTGTATATGGTGTCAGAATATGGCATATTTTCTTTGAGTGTATCTGCCCAGTTTTCCCAATACCATTTATTGAATAGACTGCCTTTATCCCATTGTATATTCTTCTTGCTTCATTTTCACTTATTTATTTTTACTCAGTAAGTATTAATGACTAAATATCTGAAGAGAATATAATCATGGAGACTCAAGCTTTAAGGAAATTTTGATAAAAATATGATAAAAATGTAAGCCACTACAAGCAATCCCTGTAAAGCCTCACTACTTTCAATTTACTTTGAGCTTAGTGTAAAATGCAAAGGATGTCAATCACTCCAACATCTATCAAGGATTTCATTGTCATTTTAAATATTTACTGTTCTTTCAAAATAACTTGCAAATTAAATCAATTAAAATGTAATAATTTTATGCTACAAAATCTGTTATGCGATTTATTATAGATGATAATTATATGATTATATTATATGATTATGATGTTCAAGTTTCTATTTCTTTTTTATCTATATAAATGTTTTTATTTTTATTTATTTTTTTCAATTTTTAAATTATTTTATTGTTGTTCAATTATAGTTGTCTGCATATCTATAAAATATTCAGGACTTTCCCCTGGACCAAGCACATACTGATTTCAATCTTCTCTGTTCCTGTCACTTTTTGAATTACTAACTGAGAAAGACCAAAAGTACAAATCTTCTGTCTATAGTTGCCTACTTAAATCAGTCAAAGCTATAAATATTTATATATTTCATGTCCCATGTAAAAATAAAAAATATACATTGTGAAAAAATAACATAATGAAATGATTTGCAAATATAAATAAAGAGCATTGAAAGAAATCAGCTTGAGAGAAAGATCATCCAGTGTGAGATGCATTCATTTAAGTTGTTGATAAGATTCAAAATAGTTATTTTCAGTGAAGACTTTCAAATGTTGGGCAGAAACTTCAGAGAGAGAGCATGACTGGGTAAAATATTTGTTATCTCTAAGAATAGGAAAATATTTTTGACATCACAAATTGTATGAGAGGGCAAAGGGTGAAGATTTTGCTGGTGAAGAGACATGTTCCTGGGCAGATCCCTGGGAAACTACTCTATTCACTAGATAAGACAAAGAGAATAAGCCAGAGAGAGATGACAAGAGAAAAAGAAGACAATAATTCTGTGTCAGGAAATGAGGATATGAGGAAATAACAGATGCTACAAAGAGATTAAGAAGTTAAATGATGTGTAGGGCTATTTGATATATACTGTATGGTTATTCTGCGCCACGGGTGAAATTTTCTTTGAAATTTATAGAAATGGTATCAGGAAACTCTTCATTGTTGTGCAAAATATTAATAACAATTTAGACTATCGAGAAAAGTGGTCCTAGCATATAAACTGCTTCCTAAGGCTAAAATTAAAAATGACAATATAGACATATCTTTCCCTGTAAATATACTTGGGGAGCTTTTTGTTTGCTTGCTTCTGTGTTTTTTGTTTATTTATTTAAAATTTAAGAGTGTTCATCAAAAAATTGAAGATGTAAAATTGCACTTAAATAAATAAGCTTAGAAAGTAACATATGATTAATTGTTGCTGCGACTCAAAAATATCTTAGTGAATATTTCCTGGGAAAGAGTGAATGAAGATGTAAAATCATATTTATATATTTATTTGCTTTAGGTAAGCCTAAGTAAATATAATTAATCCAGTATTTCATTTTACATTAAAATAATAATTGACCAAGGTCATCAATTACCTGTACCCTTTTTTCCAAATCTTTCTTCATATGAAAGAATGAGTACTAGAAATTAATAAAACAGTTTCATATTAAAATGAACAAAAATTATATAACAAATATTTGAAATACTCAGTTTCAAGAATAACTTAATTTTTTCTGAAAGCATCACTTTTCTGACTTGCTAAAACCAGTGACTCTTGAAGGTTATCAGGTGAACTTTCAGAAAATAAACATCACTGAGCAATTTTCATGGGGTAGCTAACATTTAAAAAATGAAAGATGATACTTATTGAATTTTATTCACCACAGTGAGGCAAATTATAAGACCAGGTAAGAAGAGTAGAGAATAAAGAACAGTTTCTTTTAATCTAAGTAAACATAAGAGCCTGCAGACAGGAATCTACTATAGAAAACTATTTTTTTCCTCTCTCTCTTCAGGTTAGTTAACTTAGTTGGTCTGAGTAAATTTTAAGCTTGGTCCAGGTAACGTGGAACTGAACAGTTGACTGGAAAATATCTGCTCTTAACGAACAAAAGGACCAGGTATTAGAATGTGAAAAATTCACTACTCTGGTTCAGGCAATTTAGACATATTCTACAATAACTCTTTTTGTATTGAAGGTTATAATTCTTTTTTATTACTGCATATGCTATGTGTAATTTGCACTTATAAAAAATTAACCTTTGCAAGTAAATGATGTATTCATACACAAAATGGTTACATGAGAATATTCCCACAGGTTATTCATCATGTTTGTTTTGTTTTCCAGAATGTCATCTTCCAATTTCTTCATTATTTAAAAAATGCTTGCTCTTAGGTTATTAGTTTTTGAACTCCTGCTTTTGACTTTTAGCTTGACTTTGTCTTTTCAAATGTTTGGTTTTACCTCAGTAGAATTCAACCTTTCTAAGTTTATATAGCTATCTTACTGAATTGAAGTTATGAAATTTCTGTCTCCATTCCTTTGAAGGGCAGATTGTCAACTATAGTTGCAATTAACAATGCATCTACTTTTTTTTAATCTGTCCTGATTTTATTTATTTATTTTCATATTATTTTATTGGTGTTCAATTATAGTTCTCATTTTCCCACCATTCCTCCCTCCTGCCCTACCCAACCCCACCTCCTACAATCAATCCTCACCCTCATCTCGGTCAATGGGTCCTCCACACATGCTCCCTGACTTGACCCTTGCCCTTCTTTGCCCCTTATCACCCTCCCTCTCTCCTCTGGTCACTGACAGTTTGTTCTTTATTTCCATGTCCCTGCTTCTATTTTGCTCACTTATTTGTTTCGTTGATTATGTTCCACTTATAGGTGAGAACATATGGTATTTGTCTTTCACTACCTGGCTTACCTCACTTAGCATAATGCTCTCCAGTTCCATCCATCTTGTTTTGAAGGGTAGAAATTCCTTCCTCCTTTCTGCTGTGTAGTATTCCATCATGTAAATGTACCACAGTTTTTTGATCCACTCACTTACTAATGGATACTTAGGCCACTTCCAGCACTTGGCTATTGTGAATTGTGCTGCTATGAACATTGGGGTGCATAGGTTCCTTTGAACTGGTGTTTCAGGATTCTTAAGGTACAATCCCAGCAGTGTAACTGCTAGGTTAAAAAGCAGTTCCATTTTTAGTTTTCTGAGGGAATTCCATACTGATTTCCACAGGGGCTGCACCAGTCTGCATTCCCACCGACAATGTACTAGGGTTCCCTTTTCTCCACAACCTCGCCAGCACTTGTTTGTTGATTTCTTAACGATGGCCATTCTGACTGGTGTGAAGCAGTATCTCATTGTGATTTCAATTTGCATCTCTCTAATGGCTACTGATGCTGAGCATCCTTTCATATGTCTCTGGGCCTTCTGTTTGTCCCCCTTGGAGAAGTGTCTTTTCAGGAACTTTGCCCATTTTTTTAAATTGGATTGTTTGTCCTCCTGGAGTGGAGTTGTGTTAGTTCTTTATATATTTTGGAAATCAAACTCTTGTCACAGGTATCATTGGACAATGTATTTTGTTATATGTTTGGCTCCCTTGTCATTTTGCTGATATTTCATTTAGCCATGCAGAAACTTTTTATTTTCTTGAAGTCCTATTTGTTTATTCTTCCCTATGTCCCTTGCTCTAGGGGACATATTGGTGAAAATATTGCTGAGTGGAGTATCTGAGATTTTCCTGCCTATGTTCTCCTCTAGGACTTTTATGATGTCACAACTTATATTTAAGTCTTTTATCCATCTTGAGTTTATTTTTGTGTATGGTGTAAGTTGGTGGTCAAGTTTCATTTTTTTGCACGTAGCTGTCCAGATCTCCCAACAGAATTTGTTGAAGAGTCTATTTATACTCCATTTTGTTCTTCAGCCCCCTTTGTTGAATATTAATTGACCATGGAGACATGGGTTTGCTTCTGAGCTCTCTATTCTGTTCCATTGATCTCTGTGTCTGTTCTCATGCCAGTACCAGACTGTACTGATTATACTTGGCTTGAAGTATAGTTTGATATCAGGTATTACGATACCTCCTACTTTGTTCTACTTTCTTAAAATAGCTGCAGCTATTTGGAGTCATTTATGGTTCCATACAAGTTTTTGAAATGTTTGTTCTATCTTTGTGAAGTATGTCATTGATATCTTATTAGGGTTTGCTTTGAATCTATGAATTACTTTGGGAAGTATGGACATTTTGATGATGTTAATTTTTCCAATCCTTGACCATGGCATATACTTCCATTTATTCATTTCTTCCTCTATTTCTTTCATCAGTGTTGTATAGTTTTCTGAGTACAGGTCTTTTCTACTATCACCAGTTGTATTTCAGTAATTACCCTCACATTGAACTTTTTTCCCTTTTATTTCCCCCTAGAACTTAACTGAAATCCAAATGATTGAGATAGCTTTGTTAAAAAATCAATAGTTTGAATCTATTTTTACACCCATTGATGTACAATGGTTTTAGCAAGATTCTGTGGTTATTCTTTAAAAGTACATAAACTTGTCTGGTGCATTCCATGTATCTTAAGTAATTCTAGACTTAAACCTGAGATGGCATAACAGACAACTAATTTTATTGAAACTTGTTAACTAAAAATACAATGTCTGTGTGACCAGAAAAAAAGATTTAATTTTGTTTCAATTTAATCCACCCATATGTTCTTATTTTACCAATCTTCCCATCAGCAAACATGAACTCATCTTACAACTTTCAATTTCAATTTGTTATAGGATATTTTTTGGTTAATAAACAATTTTTTAATTCATATAAAAAAGAACCACTTAACTTATCTTTAACTAATGCATTACCTCTGCTGAACAAGATTAATATTGTAGCCTTAACTTTAAGACTTGAAAATAATAGCTAAAGGGTAAATTGTCACTTTTAATCCTTAAACCAAAAACCCCAAACATTTTACTCTCCTAGATGAAGGGAACTGATGTATAAAGATAGCATCATTTCTTAAAAATTCATTAACTCATTCACCCATGTAACATTGTTGCTAAACATTTCCAAAAATCTACCAAATAAATATACAATTGGTGCAGGTATTCTGGGGTTCCGGTAAACCATTTGCAACCCACTGGGGATTCTTGGCACCACACAAGAAAGAATTAAAACTCAAGCCATCACAGAGTTTAAAGTAAAAGAGAGTGTGTTAATGAAGTATTGGACAGAGAAAAGGCTACTCCACAGGCAGAGAAGCCCCTCCCTAGTGCACATACTTGTTTTATTAAGGCTTAGTTAATCTAGTGGATAGGACAGTCATAAAGGGGAAGGAATATTTAGGATTTTTCCAGGGAAGGAATGGAGACTTTTCAGAAGAGCCCCATCAGCCATGCTGTGTCTTTATATGGGCTTTCCATTTCTGATCATGGTGGCGTGGGGTGTGCTGTTTAATATGTTAATGTATTACAATAAATATATAATGAAGGGGTTACCAAAAGGTGAAATTAGTCACTATATTGCCTTAGTCTTCTACTACTTCTAAGTCATAAATGCATTGGGGGCTGGTCTTACTATCTCCACGATAGTCCTTGAAGTCCTCATTGGTTATAGCTATTTAACCATACAACCTGTCTCATCATCACAGGCTGAGAGAAGTGTTCTGAAGGAAATGATGATGGTTCTATAAGACATTGTTTAAAATTCTGATTCATTTTGAGAGGGAAAAGCAGGAAAGCCATCTCTAAAAAGTGATGATTGTGCTAGATTTGCATAGTGAACTTATTACCTTAGCAAATATATCCCAATTACACATCCGTACACAAAACATATATTTATAACTTTTCAAAGAATGTATAACACACGTACCAGTAAGGAAGACTTTAAAAGAATAGATAATACCATATATCCCAGGAATCATCAGCTGCAAGCTAAAAAGAAGCATCAGAATATAAATGGTTAACATCAGGCTGTGGAATCAGTGAGTGACAGTTAGTGCCCTGGCTCCTCTGATGATATCCTGAACCAATTACTTAATCTGGTAAACATATTGATGCACCACCCAGGTCATCCTTCAGTGAAGGACTTGAGGCCCCATCTGTGGAGAGTGCCCTTGGTAGCAGCCTTCCCAAGGTGGCCCATATCTAAGAACTCATCAGGTCAAGAAAACAGAAAAGGAAAGAAAATAGGAAAGAAAGGAAAAGAAAAAGAACTCATGGACAGCAGTGTGAGTGTGGTGATTGTGGGGGTGCTGGGGAAGGGGGGTGGGTGGAGGCAGAAGAGGGTATAAGGAGGGTAAATGGTAATGGAAAAATACAATAAAAATAAACTATTAAAAATAAAGAACTAATTTCTTGCTCCATAGGAGAATTTTAAAGTAGCATTTTAGTTTCAGAGCTCCAGGAAACTATTCAGAGACTGTCTAGACCTGCGTTGCAGCTCAGATCTCCTCTCTTCTACTTGCTTCTTTTTTCTTCCATAGTTATCAGTCTCAAGAGCACATCTTAGTAAACATTCTAAATTCTAAACTCCATGTAAAGGTCTATTTCCTGGGAAATCCAATTTGTGACACATACTCTCTGTCTTTCCATTTTTGCATCTATAAATAAATAGTAATAGTACATTTCTCCCTGGATTGTTATAAAACTTCATTAAGAATATTCACAGGAGGTACTTAACCTAGTGATTTACATATAGTAAATATGTGTAAATTTTATCTATGATAATGATGATTGGGAAAAAGAAATTGGGATGAATGAGTATGGTTTGAAATCAGGTTTCCAAATGATGTCATTACATTTTATCACTTCTCTCTCCAATTTTGTTGTTTTAATGAGTGAGTAAATTTCTTCAGTTAGCTTTGTGTGTTTGCCTCATTTGTTCTTACTACCAACCAATCCCATCCACGTGGTAGGAGGGAGCCAGATGTGAACTAAATGACAAAATAAGTCTTTTCTTTCTCCAGGCTTAAGGAAGGATGTACAGTGATTTTTAAGGCCTGGCCTGGGTCACAGAATGTTACTTATTACTCTCTAACCTTTATCCATCCTCCAGGCCAAATCTACCTGGAATATTGAAGGTGTTGAAAATTTTACTGAAAATTAAAATTTTTGAAATGTTCATCTTCCAGGAAGACTTAATTTTTTACCTAGTTTAAAAAACAAATGAAAATTTCTCTTTTTCATGTCCTTCCTTGAGAGTAGATATTGATAAGGAGAGTAAAGAGAGAAATGAAAGATAGTCCATAGGAGAGGGCTGGAAATAAGGAGAAGAAATGAGAAACGATATGCTTAAAACTCCTAAAAATGCACACCTCCTTCTTTATGATAGTCCATTGGGTTCATGTTACATCACAGTGTCATATATTTAGGTATAAATGTTTAGGTATAAATGTTTTTCCTTGATGATGACATCAAAGTTGATATTATCATTATATAATACAGTAACACTTAAACTATCCAGAAGTTGTCTATCTGTCCATCTGTTGGCTATTTGGAAAACAGGCAGTAAAATAATGCAATAAAATTGAAAATATATATACAGAAGGGATTAATACCTTTTCCCTGTGCACACTCTCAAAGTAAGGAAAATAGAGGAGAAAGGCAGCATCAGAAGAGAACTTCAGGCCCTGACAGCATGGCCCAGTTGGCTGGAGCATCATCCTATACACCAAAAAAGCTGCAGGTTGTATCCCCAGTAGAAGTGCTTGCTAAAGGCAACCAATCATTATTTCTCTCTCATGTCCATCTCCCTCTCTCTTTCCTTCTCTCTCCCTCTTCTTTCTTCTCTCTATAAAATCAGAATTTATAAAATGAGAATTTATTTTTAAAAAAGAGAAAGAGAGACCTTCATGAATTGACATTTATCAAGCCAAGGACTCAGAGGAGACTTCTGTCTTGTAGAAGGATGTACACTCCCCATCTTCCTACAGATGTTGTCAAATTTGAGGAAGATGAAAACACGGTATGTGTCAATAGGAAGTCAAATTTGTCTTTCAAAAATAAAAATTCCTAACAAGAAATATTTTAATCTTGAACTATGGTGTTTTTGGTTTCTACTTCAGTAAATCATGTAATTTAGTTAGCCTGGCAGGATAGGGAAGCCTGAGGTTTAAAACAGTTCTTATTTTATTCACACTCATGTGAGCAACCAAGCTTCCTCAGTTAGCTCTTTGTGTTTGATTCTTGCACCAACTTTTAGTTTACCTAGTTAGGCAAGTGTGCCTTTCTTTTTTACTAAATTTACTTCATTTATGTTTTTAATTATAAAAATATTAAACATAAGTAAGACTCTAGTAGAAAATAATTAAAATAGTTACAATCCTACCATCCTCTTCTAACCTTTCCTATCATTTTAGAATATTACCCCCTAGTCATTTTCTTCTCAATACATAATTTTTCACTGTGTGATACTTTGTATCCTGATTCTAATATCTTATAACAGGAATTTACTAGTGTATTTCCTGAGACTTTATAGCCATTTCTTAGTGATGACAATTATTCTATCTAGCAAATTTATTATTATTTTTTCTAATTTTTGTTATTGGACAATTTAATTTCTTCCAATACTTATTTGGCAAATGTTTTTACACATACAGTTTTCCATGCTTTGTATCATTCTTGTAGGATAAAGGTATAATGAGATATGTTAAATAAAATTAAGAGACTTTTGAACCTGACAGTGAACTAGATGAAAAAAATTGTGTATAAGTAAAGCTTCCTAACAGAGAGTCACATTTCCTTAAGGTGAAAGCACAGTGGTCAGAGACACTGTCCCACATGCATACATGTTGCTTGCCTACAAACTATGCTCCTTCTTTTACAGTTTGCCTCTGACAGTCTCAGGAGGACACCTTTCCCACAAGCTCTTCCCTGTGTCACGTGGATTTCAATCACAGACATAGACGTGACCCTTAGCTTCCTTCAAGGCCCCACATTTCACTGAAAGGTTAGAAAAAAACAAGTGAATGACAGTACAGATATTTTAAATTGGCACATTAAATATGACTTCCTTAAAACTCCAAAGACCCAGTCCCTTCTACAGCATTTCCCAAAGGTATTTAATTTATTACCCAGTTCATGGCTTGCTTTATTGTGGTATAGCTTAGTCAATTACATCTGGTCACCATCCCCATTCATAGTGAGGAAGAGCTTGGACATCACTTCCTCCTACTATAATTCAAGGCCTGTTGCTGCTAGGTTTAGAGAGTCAACTCTTAACTCTTCACAGCAATGCTGGCCTACCTTTCTAGTCTCCTGTTAGAGGATTGGCATTGGACTCCACGATAATTGTCAAAAAACAATAAACACCTCCTTCAGCCTCAAGAATATTGTTCCAAGGAAAAATAAAAATCATAAAGTCCAATCTTGAGACACGCAAAATCTGGATTATTGGATATGAATTAACTCTGACTATGGGGCTTCACAGTACAATCCATCCTGTACTGCAAGTTTTGTTCTGCTTCTGTTTGGTTTTCCCCAGGAATTGGGGAGGGAGGATGGAAGATATGAGCCTATATCTTCTGCCAGACTCTCCATGTGATTGTTCAAGTAACAGCATACAAAACACTTACAAAAGAGCTAATAAATACTACTATAAAGAACTTCATTTCTTAAAAAAATTCCTCATTATTGTTTAAATTTTAGATGCACTTAATGATCACCCAAAAGCTTGTTCAAAGAAAAACAGATGATCAGTTCCAATGTTAAAGACCTCCTCATAGAAAGCAGAAACTGCTTACAACTTTATTTTGAAAGTTTTCTTTTATATTTTTGGCTGCTATTCCTGAAAATATTTTAAAAATACTAACAAAAACATTAACAAAGATATCCTGCTATATTGGAGCTGTTTCTTAAAGATATCAAAGAAAATTGAAGTTTCAAATTAAATGGATGTCTGGGAATACTTATTAGAGGTAATGAAAACTGCATAATTTGAATAAAGAGTGCTGAGAATTTGAATATATTAATGTGTTTTTAAGATTATATTTATTCATTTGAGAACCAGAGGTTAAATACAATTCACTGGTTTTGGGGGGTAGCCTGTGATAGTCAATGAAAAATTTAAAGCAAATAGAGATTATATCTCACAAACACCTCACTGCCAACTTACAAGTATTACACATTTCAGACCAGTTTGTCACATTTATTTTTATCATACAATCTTTCATTTAGCAAAATTAACAAGCAAGTACAAAAACAATAATACACTTTGTTTTTCATAGCAAACGAAGTCAGCTTTTCATCATGTTAGTTGTTCTGGACACTAACTTACATAAAAGGTTCATTCAAGGCAAAGTAGCAAATGTTCTAGGAGGAGGATTCTGTTATAGTTAACATGAGGCATCTTCCACATTCACAGCCAAGTAAAATTGGTTGGGAATAGCTTGGAGAACCATCCATAAAGATATATGCTATCTGCATAACAGAATTGTCTGTCCCTTTTATGTCACAGGGGGGAGTTTCTCTAGGATATTTCAGTCATCCACATATGTAGGATACCAATCATTTCATAAATGAAAGCCTGTTTCTAACATTTGTTATACTAATTAGCAAAACCTTGGTTTTGCTTTGAGATATAGATTATAAAAAAACATTTTTTAGCCAGCATTTTATTTTAGAGATTTTATTTATTTATTTTTAGAGAGAGGGAAAGGAGAAAGAGAGGGAGAGAAATAACAATGTGTGGTTGCCTCTCATGCGTCCCCAATTGGGGACCTGGCCTGCAACCCAGGCATGTGCCCTGACTGGGAATTGAACCGATACCCTTTGTTTCTCAGGCCACACTCAATCCAGAGCTACACCAGCAAGGTCTTAGACAGCTTTTGATTAAATAGAATGCTAAATAATTATTTTTGAAGTGTGATTGTTTTATGATGAATCTTGATATCAGGTGGCATAAGTCCTCCAACTTTGTTCTTTTCCAAAGTTGTTTTAGCTATTCCAGGTCTTTGCATTTCTATATGAATATTAGAATCAGTTTTTCAATATATACAAAAATACCTGATGGGATTTATGTTTATATTGCTGTGAGTCTAAACATTCATTTGGAAAAAATTGACAATTTAGCAATAAAAAATTTTCTGACCCATAAATACAGTATATATCCATTTATTTAGGCATTTTTCCATGTTTCCCAGATATATTTTACAGTTTTCAATGTATCCATGTACATGTTTTTATCATATTTATCTTAAATTATTTAATATTTTTGATGCTGATGCAAATTTTGGTGCATGTTTATTTTAATTTCCAAGTGTACACAGCTAGTATATAAAAACAATATTTTGTATATCAATCCTTTATTCCATAAAATCATTAGTTTACACTACTAGAAATACTGAAATAGTTTTTATTTTAGCAGCTTTTGTGTTGACTTTTAGATTTCTATATAGATGATTCTCTAAAAATAAAGATAATTTTATTACTTTTCCCAAATCTCTTTTGAAAGTTAGCACCTTTTTTCTTTTGTTTTTATTTCAGCTTTATTGAGTTATAATTAATAAAATTATAAGATATTTAAAGAGTACTTTATGGTGATTTAATATATGTCTACATTATTAAAGAATTCCTGCCATCTAGTTAATTAACACATTTATCACCTTTCTTTTCTTCCCCTCCCTCCCTCCCTCCCTCCTTTCCTTTCCTTCCTTCCTTCCTTCCTTCCTTCCTTCCTTCCTTCCTTCCTTCCTTCCTTCCTTCCTTCCCTCTTTCCTTCCTTCCTTCCTTCCTCTTTCCTTTTTAGAGAACATTTAATTTCTACCCTCTTGGAAAAATTTACTTACATAATACATACAGTGTTATCAACTATCATTAGCATATATTACATTAGTCCCTCAGACTGTATTCATTTTAGGCTATTTTCTTAAAAACAAGTAGAAATCATTCATTATTTCAAAATTAAATACGATATTAGGTATGAGTTATAGATATTCTATGACAGTGGTCCCCAACACCCAGACCATGGACTGGTAGCACTCTGTGGCCATTAGGAACCCAGCCACAGAGCAGGAGAGGAGCTGCGGACAAGCAAGCGTAGCTTCACCTGTATTTATAGCCTCTCCTCATTGCTCGCATTACCACCTGATCGCCTCCTCCTGTCACATCAGTGGTCCCTTTAGATTCTCCTAGCAGGAACCCTACTGTGAAGGGCGTATGGGAGGGATCTAGGTTGAGCACTCCTTGTGAGAATCTAACGCCTGATGATCTGAGGTGCAGCTGAGGTGGTGATGCTAGCACTGGGGAGGGGCTGCAAATACAGATTATCTTTAGCAGGGAGGTTCGACTGCACAGAGACCATAATAAAGCAATTACTTGCAGGCTCATATCAAAACCCTATCAGTGAGTGGCAAGTGACAATTAAGCTGCATCTGATGGCAGGCTATAAAGCCATCCACCCCCATCTCCCAGTCTATGGAAAAGTCTTCCAAGAAATTGGTCCCTGGTGCCAGAAAAGTTGGGGATCATTGCTTATATGAGACTGAGAATTTGTTTTTATTCCCAGATTGCTGAGATATTTTTAAAATATATTTTTGTTTTTATCAGTTGCTCTTTCAGTCTCTAATGAGAAGATTGCATGCTTTTCCATTTCTGTTTTTAAATTATAAAGCAACCTCAGATTTCTAGAAAAACTCTTATGTACTTGAGTTATAGTATTAATATTGTGTATTTTTTAATTCAGTTTAAGATTTTATTTAAAATTTTTGTATCTATGTTGATGAGAGACATTTCTTCTCTAGTGTACTTAAAATGCCTTTGTCTTATTTTGGTATGAGGTTAATTCTGGTCTTAAAAATCAAGTTGGAAAGTATTCCATCCTTGGCAATTTGCTGTAATAGTTTGTTTAGAATTATATTGTTTTTCTTCCTCAAATAATTACTTCATGGCATGTGCCAAAGGTGAATCCTTGATATTATTTTCCACCCCCCAATTTAAAAAAATGCCTGTTTTTCTTATCATTATACACTCAGAAGCTAAAAGAATGCTGGCTGCAAAGTAGCATCATAGGAAATAT
Organism: Desmodus rotundus; assembly: GCF_022682495.2. Lineage (NCBI taxonomy): Eukaryota > Metazoa > Chordata > Mammalia > Chiroptera > Phyllostomidae > Desmodus > Desmodus rotundus. The sequence goes on along the minus strand of NC_071388.1, from coordinate 67,504,717 downwards.
TTGTGGATTGTATAAAATATTAAAAGAACAAAATAAGCAATAAAAAAATAAAATTTAGTCTTATATTCTTTGCCATTGATTTAGGAAAATATGAGTTATCTTCTTAATATCTATTCAAAATTCTGTTACCATTAATTATTTTCAAAGGAGTACTCCCAAGGTCTTATTTACTTATATATTTACATTTTACTTTTTTATATCAGGCATAGTTTTAAGGATTTAGTGGTGAACTTGTTTACTGAAAGTAATTAGCAGCTTCCATATGTAGACATACACATAAAATAACTATCATCTTTTCTGCCTTTGAAAAAATTATTATTCATTTAATTATTGTATTTATATCTTACTAAAAGGAACATACTACTTTTAAATGCTTAAATATTTTCTTGCATATGCCAAAAAAGAGCAAGTGGCTTTCAAAGTGTTTTATCGGCTCCATGTTTGTAGTTCAACAACACCCAATGTTTTTGTTCAATTCCACTACTCAGTACAAATTTGCAATTTCAACTTTGTATTTACTAACTATCCACCACCCTAACATCTAATTCTTAAAAATAATTTGAGTTTCTAAATCACTTCAAAACCTAAATGAATCTCAAATGCTATTACAGCTGAAAACACTTCATAGGGACTTCTTAATAGAGACAATTCAGTAAAATTAGGCACTTTTAGTGAAAATATTTTATCTTGGCCACTTGATATGATCCAAAATAATAATAATGGCTAATAAATATGGCCTGATAATAAGGATGCTTTCTCTATTAATCATGTGCCTGAGCTGTTTGGGTTGCTCTGCTTCAGGGTTTGTAAGAGTCATAGATTTGAGAAAATCTATTATAAATTCTGATTTGTGGTTTACAGAGAAGTAAATATAATGCAACAATATCATTATAACTTAAGTATACAAAGGCTGTTAAATAATATATAGCTGTTATACCTTTTCCCAAGAAACTGAACATAGATCCTTCTTGTAATGGGTCAATGGTATTTTCATTTTAGTTCTATTAACTATCAGAACTAAAATATCACAAATTCTCACTAGTATCATATCACATGCATGAAATACTTTGTAAACTGTACATTATGATTATAAATTGTAAGATACTTCAAACAAAAGGCTACGAGGTTATGGAACAGCTAACAATTAAAAAAATTTATAATCATTGAAAAACATTTGTCTTATTAGACTTAGTATTTTTTCTATACATCTTTCATTGTAATTTAATCAAACATTAAGCCATATCTTTAAATACCATGATACTTCACTCAAGTATATTCTATATACTCTCTATTTAAAAAGAATAAAGAAACCATTTCACTCATGCGTCAAAAAAGATTGTTGACTATCATAATAGCCTATTAGTTCCCTTGTTCCAAAAGATCTTTTATTTATGTATTTTATTTTATTTTATTTTATTGTTGTTCAACTACAATTATCTGCCTTTCCCCCCCACCCCAGCCATCCCCACCTCCCTCCCCTGATTCCACTCCCCCTTGGTTTTGTCCAAGTGCCCTTTATAGTTGTTGCTGAAAACCCTTCCACTCTTTCCCCCATTATCCCCTCCAACCTCCCCTCTGGTTACTATCAGATTGTTCCTAATTTCAATGTCTCTGGTTATATTTTGCTTGCTTGTTTATTTTGTTGATTAAGTACCACTTAAAAATGAAATCATATGGTATTTGTCTTTCACCTCCTGGTTTATTTCACTTAGCATAATGCTCTCAATCTTTAAAACAATTTGTATCCAATCCTTAACTAGAACTTACAATTTCATTCATTCTTTCAATGTTTATCAATTACTAAATTCATGTCAATTATGCTTCATTGAGATAAATATGAATTGTGCCAGCTTTCTATTGTTAACTTGGCATTATCTTAATTGTTCTAATATACATTGGCCATATGTATATATTTAATGGTGACAAGGATGTAGAACAACAGAATTTTCTTACATTGCTGTTTGGAATTTAAAATGTTAAAATCACTGTGAAAAACACTTTGGCAGTTTCTTAAAAATATAAACTTATTCCTACAATAATATCTAGCCATGACAAATAGTAGTTATCTACCCAATTGAAATGAAAGCTAATGTTCTTATGAAAACATTTACTCAAATGTTTATAGCAATTTTATTTTTAATAAACATTGCTCAACAGTGAATGGACAAGCAAAGTGTGGTATATTCATGTGACAAAATACTATTCAGCAATAAGGAGGAATGAATGATACATGCAACAGCGTGAAAAATATCAAAATAATTTTGCTGAATTAAAAAGCAAGACCAAAAGAGTAATAGTCATGATTCAATTTATAGAAGTTCTAGGAAATGCAAACAAATCTGAGAGACAGAACACAGATCAGCAGTTGCCTATAGATAGAGGTAGATGAGGAGTTAAGGAAGGGATGTACTTATTACAAATACATGGGCATGAAGAACAGTTTGGGAGTGTTACATATACTCATTATGTTAAATTTGGGGATGGTTTTATTGGTATGCATATATGCCAAAATTCATGAGATTGTACACTTTATAGCTCATCAAATTGAGAAAAAATCTGTTAACTAAAAAGAAAAAATTTCACTTGTCTTCTCCTGATTTAATCTTTACTAATAGAGAATCATTGCTCTCAAATAACTTAGAATCTAGTAAAAGAGTCAGAAATATAAAAAGTTATATATACTAACTTGTATAAACAATATATCACAACAAAGGTCTGGACAGTATGAAACTACATACATACATACATACATGCATACATTTACTGGCTCACACAATTAAAAATGACATGTTCAACTAAGTTTTGTCCTGATTGGGGATTTCTCTCCATATCTTGCTCTTCTTTCTTCCAAGCTGATTTTCTTCTGTCTACATTTAGTATTAAGATAATTTAACAGCAGTTCCCATTCTGTAAATTCCAATATATAAAACCAGTGGGAAAAAGTATATGCTTCCTTACCAACAATTCTATCAATATTTATTTGACTCTTAATATCTTTGATTGGGTCAAAGTTTATGAACTAATTATTTAGGTCAAGGGAGTATAACTTTCTGATTGTCAATTTACAAACAAGTCGTATACCCCTATCCTGCTACCATGAAGTTTGCTGAGGGAGTGGTTGCACAAAGAGAAATTTGAATAATATTAATGAAAAATGTATGTAAATAGCAAATAAAAAGAGGAAACTAAAAGCTTATTATAAGGAAAAATGTGTAATGAGTACATGTATATAGATATTGGTGGTTTCAGAGGCGGTTAACTGAGATTTCCTTTTCCTGGTCTTCTCTGAGAAGATGACAAATATTATTTCAAAAAAAATATTTATTGAGTGCCCACTGAGAGGTAATCATTTTGCTAGACCTTAACTATATTAAATCAAACAAGATGTGGTTCCTGTACTCAGTAAATTTGTAGCTTAGTGTAGGAGATAAGCAAGTTTGAAATATTACAAGAAAAGTTTGCAAGGGCACATGGCAGACCAAGGAAAGACTTCAAAATCATACTCTGAATTTGTGTTGGTATTTCTTCAAACAAATTTGGAAAGGCAGAAGTTAACTGAATGAAAAAAATATTACAGGAGTGTTGTTAATAAGAGTATTACATTATAGACGGGCCCTTCTGGCAACCAAATGGAAGATAGATTGGAAGAGGTCCAGAGTATCAACAGGAAGACTCCCTAAAAGGTAGTGGCAGTAATTAAGGTGAGTGACAATAGAGCCAGGATGGAAATTGGGCATTTCAGCACATATTAAGGTAAAAGACAGTATGCTCCAAAGGAAAATTGAGGCTTCACTTATTTTTGACTGGACAGGATTGAGAACTGATTGATAAAGTGCAATGAAAGTATTCATGCTGATTTTAAGTTTTCTATCTTGGAAACAATGAAGAAAAGTAGGACCATTTACCAAAAAAGAAATTAACTGCATTACTATTATACTGCATTTATCACTAAAAATCTGGAAACCCAACAATGGTGACAAGTTTCAGTTATTTCCTTAAAAATTATATATTCCTGCTTTTGTGTGTCCATGTTCCTATGGTTCACCTTTTACTAAAGATATGTACTTGTTTTCGCCTGTAAAACCTGACCTATGCAAAGTTCTGGCCTTGGGACTGAGTTCCTGCCATGGGATCTCCATAGACTGGAGCCCTAGTCCTCCTAAAGGACACAAGGTCATGGTTCAAAGAACTGTGTAAAAAAGAATTACTTTTCACTTTTATAATTAGACTTTGTTTGAACCCTTCGTGTAAGTATCCAAACAAAAAAATGTTATGAGCAGAATCTAAATTGCAAAGACCTAAAATGCTAATGGAGATCAATCTTTCAATAAATTTAATGAACCAAGGAGGTAAAAGACCTGTATTTGGAAAACTATAGAACATTGAAGAAAGAAATTATGGAAGATACAAATAAATGGAAGCATATACCATGTTCATAGATTGGAAGAATTAACATCATTAAAATGTCCATACTACCCAAGGGAATCTATAGATTTAACACAATTCTTATTAAAATACCAATGGCATATTTCACAACTCTAGAATAAATATTTCAAAAATTTATATGAAATCAAAATAGACCACAAATAGCCTCAGCAATCTTGAGAAAGAATGAAGTAGGAGGGATCACAATACCCAATATGACACTACAATGCAAGGCCACTAGGATCCAAAGAGTCTGATCCTGGTATGAGAACAGACACATAGCTCAGAACAGAACAGAGAGCCCAGAAATAAACTCAGTTCTCTATGGCCAGTTGATATCTGACAAAGGGGCATGAGCATATAATGGAGTAAAGATAACTTCTTCAATAAGTGGTGTTGGGAGAACTGGACATGCAAAAAAGGAAAAAAAGAAACTAGACTGTCAACTTATACCATACACCAGAACAAACTAACAATGGATAAAGGACTGAAATATAAGTTGCAGCACCATAAAAATCCTAGAGGAAAACAGAGGCAGGAAAATTCCAGATACCCAATGTAGCAGTAATTTTGATGCTAAATCTCCTAGGGTAAAGGAAATAAAAGGGAAAAAGAAACAAATGGGACTATATCAAACTAAAAGCTTCTGAACAGCTAAAGAAAATGTCAGCAAAATGAAAAGGGAACCAACAATATCCAAAAGTATATTTGCCAATGATACATAGACAAGGGTTTGATCTCAAAAATATGTAAAGAATTCACACAACTTCTCATCAAAAAGACAAACAATCCAATTAAAAAATGGGTGAAGGATCTGAATAGACACTTCTCCAAGGAGGACATACAGATGATCCATAGACATATGAAAAGATGCTCTGAAGAGAATGGGGGAAATGGTACAGGGAATAAGAATCATAATTGGTAGGTACAAAATAGACAGGGGGAGGTTAAGAATAGTATAGGAAATGGAGAAGCCAAATAACTTATATGTAAGACCCATGGACATGAACTAAGCAGGGGGGAATATTGGAGGGAGGGGAGTACCAGATGGAGGGGGTGAAAGGGGAGGAAAAAATGGGACAAGAGTAATAACATAATCAATACGATATTTTTTTAAATAAAATAGAAAAAAAACTGTGGTACATTTACACAATGGAATACTACACAGCAGAAAAACAGAGGGAACACCTACCTTTTGCGACAGCATGGATGGAACTGGAGAACATTATGCTAAATGAAATAAGCCAGTTGGTGAAAGACAAATACCATGATTTCATTCTAAGAGGAATCTAATGAGCAAAATAAACAAACAAACAAAATAGAACCACAGGTGTGGAAACATGGAACAGACTGAAAGTGACCAGATGGGAGGGGGGAAGGGGAAAGTGGTGGATGGAGAAGGGACTAGACAAAGAACATATGTGAATGAACCACAGACATGCCAATGGTGTGAGAATTGACTGTGGGATCTGGTGGTGCGATGGGCAGAGGAGGGCAAAGGGGGAAAAATTGGGACAATTATAATAGAATAACAGTAAAAAAATATTTAATAAAAAAAGTAAATTGATGAGTTAGTTGGAAAAGTGTTCCCCTTTCTCCACCTCCTGGCAAGTACTTGTTTGTTGACTTACTGATGATAGCCATTTTTACCAGTGTGAGGCGATATCTCATTGTGGTTTTAATTTGCATCTCTCTGATGATTAATGACATTGAGCATCTTTGTATATGTCTACTGGCCATTTGTATGTCCTCTTTGGAGGAGTGACTATTCAGGCCCTTTGCTGATTTTTAACTGGATTGTTTATTTTAGGGAGGGGTTTAGTGTTGAGTTTCATGAGTTCTTTGTAAATTTTGGATACTATCCCCTTATCATAGGTGTCAGCAAATATGTTCTCCCATTCAGTGGGTTGTCTTTTTATTTTGTTGATGGTTTCCTTTGCTTTGTAAAAACTTTAGTTTGATGTAGTCCCATTTTTAAAATTTTTTTCTTTTATTCCCCTTGTCTGAGGAGATATATCAGGAAAAAAAATATTGCTACAAGCAATGTGTGAGTTTTTCACCTATGTTTTCTTCTATGATTTTTAAAAACAAGTATGATACATTTACACAATGGAATACTACTTGGCTGTTAAAAAGAAGACAATTTTGCCCTTTGCAGAAGCATGAATGGACATGGAGAATATTATGCACAATGAATAAGCCAGTTAGAGAAATTCTGACAGGCTGACAGAAATTTCACTCATATGTGTAATTTAATGAACAAACTGAGCTAATAAGCAAAATAGAGCCAGACTCATAGACAGAGAATAGGTTGTGCGTCACTCATGGTCTTGCACAACAGTGTGGTGATTGTGGGGCTGGAGGGGGAAGAGAGGAGGTGGAAGAAGTTATACGGACGATCGATGGCAATGGAAAAATACTATATAAGACTGGCAAATAACCAATCCCCCAAAAAGAGTTAGTTGGGAGAGTTTGAAAGTGCTAATGAGATTGTGGAAGGAATTTGGAGGGCTGTCTTTTTAATAATATAGGAGGTCTTGACATCCATATGAATAAAGTGATAGAAATTTTGGAAAAGAATGTTACTGAAAATTATGAGAGTTAAGACAATTGAAGGAACAAAAATTTCCCTCAGTCCAAGTAAAGGTAAAAAAGAAATAGATGATATTGCAGAGGAATTTTGACATGAAGTAAAAAGAAGATGCAATGATTCATTTTAAGGACTTTCAATCTTACTAGGTAAGTAGGAGTCAGGGTCATCCAGTTGTATGTTGTTCTAATGAAATGTGCTTAAAAGCTGAGAATACAAACCTAAATACCTTATTACATTGATGGAGATAAGGTTTTGCATTTTAGTTCATAAGACCTCTTGTGCCAATCTGCCTTAACAGCAATCTATCTGAAAAAATGTTTGTGTTCTGGTTGACTGCCAGGTCAACATGAGCCAAAAGAATGACATGGCAGCTAATACAACACTGAGCGCAGTAACACATGTCAGGAGTCCAGGTAAAGAGGGTAATCATCCCACCGAACTCAGCATTGTTTAGGCCACACCGGAAGTTCATATTCTGCTCTGGGCTCCTCAATTTCCTCAAGGTCCTTTTTTTCTTACAGTCACAGTAATATGTTCTTTGTGAAATGTTTGAAAATGCATAAAATACAAAAAGCTAATAGTCTTGCATAGTTCTACCAACCTTAGATAATGACTAATAGCAATGCAGAAAAAAAAGTAGGCCTTTTTTTAATGCACCTAATAATGCAGAAGCATAGCAAATCCAAATTTTAGTCTGAACTGAATGGTCAATAACTAATCAGTGTTAAACCTTAAATTGTTCAGATGATTCAGAAATCATTTTCTTCATTGCATTTGGCTCTTTTTTAGTAATATTAGATGGATATTTCCTTTACAAAATTCCAAAATTATGTACTTAAGGGCATTTGTCCCCAAATAGACAATGTGTCTTGAGGAAAATCCTGGCCTACAGCTCAGAAGGCAAAAAAGGTTGCTACAGTTTTTAAGTGAGGGTATTTCCCCTTTCAATAGTCAAAATTTGAAACACCAATTTAGAGTTCAGTTTCATCCAGGATATTGACAAGTATGTAGGTACGTGTACCTATTTACATAAAGACCTTTAATTTTATACAGTTTTATAATTACAGTATTATGGTTTATTCATTTAAGATTCTAAAATACAAAATGTATTGAATGTGTATTTACAACTTTAAAGCACAAATTTAAAAGTTAATATCTGATAACCACAAACCAGTTTGAAATAGAACATTGCCAATTACTTTGAAGCTTCTTTATGCCTTGCATTAATCTTACTCTCCTTTGTCATCCAAAGATAACCACTGTCTTGTATAATTCTGTTTATTTCTTGGGTTTACTTCAAAAAAAGTTGTATCCTCAACCAATGTATTTTTAAAGTTTTACATTTTTAAGTAAATGATAATACCTGTCTGAATTTTGTTTAAGTGACATTAAATCTGCACACCAATTTTAGAACTAACATCCTTTCATTATTGAATACTCTTTCTATGAACATAATTTATTTTTTCTTTATTTTTTATAGTTTTATATATTGAAGTGTCAAAAATTGAGTCATATTTTATATTCTCTTTCAACAAATAAAACAAACTTATTATTAATGATTTAAATTTTACTTAAATAAGATTGTTAATAACATCTTATCAACATAGTGTTAGTATAATGTTTATAATGTTTAAAAATGACCCTCTACATTCTTAACATTATTTTCTATTTTTAATCAGTCTCTCAAAATGTTTATAAATTTTATTGCTCTTTCAAAGAAACATTTCATTCTGCTGATACTGTTTTATGTGTGTATTCTATTTAATTCATTTCTTCTGCTCTTACAATTATATACTTTATAATTACTTTGTATTTATTTCATTTTTCTACTTTGTTGATATGGGTGCTTATTAATTTTCCATCTTTTTATTTTTTAATATGCACCATAAAGAGAATGTAATTTTCCCTACCCTTTACTGAATCTCACAAATGTGATATGTAATATTTTGGTATAATTACTTCAAAAAATTTCCAGTGCCCATTACTATTTTTTTCTTTGTTTTATAAGTTATTCTGAAAATATGGCTCTTTTTTTAGTTTTTCTTCCATAATTAATTTTCTTGTATAATTTGTGTGCTCAACATTTTTTTAACTCGATATTTTCTGCAAGGGTCGGGTGCTTTATTCTACATGTGTTTCCTAAGACAAATTTATGTGTTTTTTTTTTTAACTCTTCAATAACATTTTATATATGTTTTTCTAATCATAACTGAGAGCTTTTAAAAATCTTATGCTCATCATGTGGTCTATTTCTCCTTATATTTTTGCTATATAAAATTGAGGCTAAATTACCATGGGCATACACATATAGAATTGGTATATCTTCCTGGTTAATTGGAAGTTTAATAATTCTGAAGCACCTTACCATTATGTTGTATAAATATTTTTGTTTAAAGTCTCCTTTTTTTCTAAAACAAATGGAGCTACACTCTTTTTATTTAGAGTTACTATGGCATAACTACTCAAATTCTTTTAATTTTTACTATTTGATAATTATTTTTAGATATATTTCTTTTATAAATCACAGAATATTATATATTAGATTTTGAGTTCTTAAATATTTAGCCTAGTAATCCTTACCTTTTAAATAAGGTATTTAGTCAACTGATGTTGAATATTATTGCTGTTCGTTGGAACTTAAACTTCTGCTTGCTCCGCTTACTCTCTTCTCTTCTGTCTTTTCTTTTACTGAAATGACTAAATATTATACACTGGACAGTGTGGGTCGGTTGGTTGGAGTGTCATTCCGAGACCTGAAGTTCAGTTTTGATTCCAGATCACGTTACTCACCTAGGTTGCAGATTCGGTTCCGGTTGGACAAGGATTAAAAAAAAAAAAAAGACCGACTATTCTGAAATACTACATTTTCTACCATTAGCTCAGAATTACTTACTATTTACTAGTTTTGGTTTAGTTTATAGCAAATATTACAGTATGTATTCATGAATGACTAAATATAGCATTATACTTTTGTCCTTTTAATATGATATAAGGATGCATGCATGTGGACAACAGTGTGGTGATTGCTGGGTTGGGCAGGGGAGTATAAGGGGACTAAATCGGAATGGAAAAAATAAAATAAAGATTAAATAATAAAAAGAAAATAGTGCTTACCATTAAAAATTAAAAAATAAAATAAAAAATAAAATGTGTAATGAATGAAAATAAATGAATGAATAAATAAATAATATAAAAATAATAAAAAACAAACATTTTAACTATTTTTACTCCCTCTTGATTCATATGCTATGATTTTCGGTGTAATTTAATACTAATATATCTCAAGTATATAAGACATTGCTTTTATTTAATGTTGTTACTTATATTTATCCAAATGTGTATTACTATAAGTAAGCTTCATCCATTTCTACATTTCAACCTTCCATTTTGAATCATTTTCTTTTAGCTGAAAGATTATTCTTATTTTTTCTCTAGTATTTCCTTTACTGCAAATCTACCTGTATTAATTATTCTAATTTTTTCTTAAAATATTTTAAATTTATTTTATCCTTGAAACTTATTTTTGTTTGGCATATAGTTCAACATTGTTTCTTACCTGATTCCATAAATATAAAGATATTTAGTTTTCTTCTGAATATCAATATTTCTGCTGAGAAATGAGTCCTCAGTTAAACATATTTTTAAATATAAATCTTTATTTCCTCTAGCTGAATTTTATGTTTACCTATTTTTCTTTGGTTTTCAAGAGGTTTTGTTTGTTTTGTTTTGTTTTTTAATCTGACTTTGTGTGGATATGTGTATATCTTGCTTGGAGCACTAAAGATCTGTAAACTTAAGGATTGATAGCTTTCACCAGTGTTGGATAATTCTCAAATATTATGTCTTCAAATGTTGTTTTTACCCTATTTTCTGCAATACTTTCTCTTTGCTACCCTGGTTACAGCCAATTCTTATTATTTATGAATTCTGTATTTATAAATGTGTATACTTGCTAAATAGACTGAGTGTGTGTATTCCCTCAAAATCCATACGCTGAAATCTAATCTCTAATGAGATGATGTTTGGAGTTGGGGTCTTTGGGAGGTGAATAGGGCATGAGGGTGAAACCCTGATGAAGGGAATTAGTGCCCTTAGAAGAGACTCCACAGGGTCACTCACCCCTTCCACTGTGTGAGGAGCCAGAAAGAAGACACCCATCTATGAAAATAGGAAGAGGCTCTCACCCGAATTTCCCAACACCTTGATCTTTGACTTCTCATTCTTCAAAGCTACAGAAATAAATTCCTATTGTTTATAAACCACCCAGTCTACAGTATTCTGTTATAGCAGCGAGAACAGACCAAGACATAACTCTAAAATCAATACTCATGACGCTTTTGTGGTAATTTGTGGGCATGCTCATAGAGAAGACATATTTGAGTCTGTCATGTCAAATAAGTGCTCTTTTCATGGTCTATTTAAAAGGTCTCATTTAGGTGTCATGTTTTTTTTTTGTTTTTTTTTATTGTTATTCAATTACAGTTGTATGCCTTTTCTCCCCATCCCTCCACCCATATTTTTGCATTTTTGTTGGTAATTTTGCTGTCTAAATGGCCCCCAAGCATAGTGCTAAAGATTTGTTTAGTGTTTCTAAACATAAGAATCTGTGAATCTGCCTAACAGACAAAAAAATGCATTAGTAAAACTTCATTCAAGAATCAGGTATAGTGCAGCTGCCTATAATTTCAATGTTAATTAATCAACAATTTGCATTATATTTGTGTCTTTAAACAGAAACACTCATAAAATAAGTTTACATATTGAACACTTGATTAAAATGTTGTGACCAGAGGCTCACGGTATCCTACTATAGTATTTCCCCTCGGAAAATGATTCCAGCCCTGACTGATGTGGTTCAGTGGATTGAGTGCTGGCCTGTGAACCATAGGGTAGTCACGGGTTTGATTCCCAAACAGTGCAGAAGCCTGGGCTGTGAGCCAGGTCCCCAGTAGGGGGCGCACAAGAGGCAACCACACATTGATGTTTCTCTCCCTCTCTCCCTCCCTTCTCCTCTGTCTAAAAATAAATAAATAAAATATTTTAAAATATGATAAAAGAAAATGGTTCCAAATTTACAAATTCAGTGTTTACAGAAACTTTATAGAACATTACTGTGAAAATGAGAATTGACCAGTATAGTAAATTGTATCTTCTGCGTCACTTCTATGTCTCTGTTTTTTCACATTCTCTTTCTTTGTTTTCTTATGCATATTTTGTTCTGATTTGTATTCTAGTTTCAATCTTCTATTAATTCTAATTCAATTACTTTACTTTTGGTCCTGAAATATCTATACTTTTCCATGTTTCCTTTCATGTAGTTTCAATTTCTTTGGGAAATCCTCAAATTGTTTTTTGTTATTGAATATCTTAAACTTAATTTTTATAAAAATTGTATCTGATAATTTTTTTATTTTATTTTTAATTTTTATTGTTATTCAAGTACAGTTGTATGCCTTTTCTCCCCATCCCTTCACTCTACCCCAACTGAACCCACCTCCCTCCCCCACCTCCACCCTCCCCCTTGGTTTTGTCCATGTGTCCTCCATAGTAGTTCCTGTAATCCCCTCTTCCCACTGCCCCCCCCCCACCGGCTATTGTTAGATTGTTCTCAACTTCAATGTCTCTGGTTATATTTTGTTTGCTTTTTTCTTCTATTGATTATGTTCCAGTTAAAGGTGAGATCATATGGTATTTGTCCCTCACCGCCTGGCTTATTTCACTTAGCATAATGCTCTCCAGTTTCATCCATGCATCTGATAATTTTAAACAGCCGCAGTTGGTATGGGCCTGTGTATATGATTGGCTACTGTTGCACCCGAGTCTCATTCATTTGTCTTATCTCATTGCGTGCCCAGTTATACTTTGTTTAGTATTATTGTCTGCAAGACACTGTTTTTGAAAAAAATACAAAAATAATGCAAGACCTAGGATAATATTATCTTATTGGAGAGAGATTTTTTCATTTAATTCTCACAAGCTCCTAGGGATTATAGCAATGGCCTATTACCTGAATTCAATTTCAATGAGTTAGATGATTCAAATTTGTGCTGCAGTCCCTGTGGACACTAGACTACTCAAGTGCACTATTATTTCTATCATACAGTTCTCTGGAGTCCTTGGCAGGGACCAGTATTCAGATTGTATCCTCCTAGTTGCACAGGTGACAAAAGTATTGTGCAGCCTCTTAGTCTCTCAATTACCTATTACAACATCAGCAGCTGTCCCTAGCTGAAAAGTAGCGCTAAACATAACACTTACTTCTTTGAAGTTTCATTTTATTTCAGATATTGTCTTTTTAATAGGCTATTTTTAAAACATACATGGTTTAATCAGTGTGACAAAGTAAAAATTACCTAGTGAGTTATGACTGAAAGCCTCCTTAATTTTTAATTTCCATTATTTATCACTTTTAGTTATCTCTTTAGTTATCAAAATTTAGTTGTTTATTTAAAATTAATATTTTTTTACCTTTTACCTTTACTCTTACATTTTTATTGAGATCGAAATGTTTATTCTGTATTCTAGGCCTAATTCTAATAATTCTTGCTTATGTTGGCTTATTTGCTTTTGGGTTTAGTGTTTTTTTATTACAAATGCATGTTTATTTGAAAATTATTCAGGGTTATTTTATTATATTTGTGTTTAACTTGTGTTACGAGACAAACATTTTGATCAAGCACTTTTCTCTCTTTTTAATAGAAGTATGATAAGAATACATACATTTAATTATTTATCTACAGATTTATTTTCTCAGGACAAAATTCTATACTTGGGACTGCTGGGTCAAAGTGGTAATATTACATTTTAATATACATTACCAAATATTTTCTATAAATGTTCACTGTAATTTATATTGCAATAATATTTAGACTCCATATTTTAAGATGAGTATTGGCAAAAACAATTATTCTGAAAAGAATAACTTGGATGATGATAGAGCTGAAGATTAAGTTTCATATACAAATATTACTTTATGTACTATTACATATTTTCACCTGCTGACTTTATCAAACATAAGTCTATGTAATAAACATGAAAGCCTATGACAGATTTTTTGTGTGTGTATTTATTAATCCAATTGTTTATGTATTCAACAATACTTTGAGTGGTTTCTATATGTCAGGCAATGAGGAGTTCAAATACAAGCTATAATGAAACTTATAGCCTAGTGGAGGAGACTTTTAATAAATAGGTTAAAAACAAAATATGTAAAGTGCAAAAACATATGCAGTGCTAAATGCTAGGTAAGGGAATTCTGTTTCCTTATCTAAAATGGTCAAGGAAAGTCTCTTGTATTAAGTATCAGTTAGGTGTGTGTAGGCAATGTGTTAAGTGTAGAAATCAACTCATAGAAAAAATACAAAGACACTGGAAAAAGATGCCTGCATGGCATCTTTTGAGAAAGACAAATACCCTGTGATTTCACTTACAGGTGAAATCCAAAAAGCAAAATAAACAAACAAAATTAAAACAGATTCATAGGCTCAGAGAGCAAACTGGGGGTTTCCAGAGAGAAGGGGGTTGGGCAACTGGGTATTATGAAGCACAAATTAATAGTTACAAAATAGCCATGGGAATATAAGTAAAGCCTATGGAATATAGTTAATAACATTGTGATAACTATGTATGGTGCTAATTGGGGTACTGGAAATATTGAGGGGAACACTATGTAAAGTATGTGATTATCTACCACTAACCTGCACACCTGAAACAAAATAAAATTGAAAGAAAAAAATGATATACTCTATATGGAACATGAATACTAATCAAAAGCACCTTTGTATACTGGAAAACAATTTGGTGTTATATTTTAAAAACCCTAAAACATGTCCTTTTGACACAACAAATTTCTTTTTAGAAATATGATTGTCAGAATATGTGGCAAAGATGTATATATGTAAAACAATGCTTGTCACAGAATTATTTATAAGAGCCAAGTTTTGGAAACCATGTAGCATTGCAGGAAATTCTTTTATTAACTTACAGTATGGTCACACAATAGAATACTATATAATGTTATTAAACAATGCCTTTTGAAAAATATTTAATGACACATAAAGAGGAAAGTGACCATAAATTATATTTGGGGAAAAAAAGTTCACTCTACTTTTTTTTTAAAAGAATGGCTTGTAGACCACCAACAGTGAAAGCAGGGAATCAAAATACTAAATTACATGGGTTGGCAAGAGCAGGTTACAGTTGTTCGTATGGAATAAAACATAAAGGTGATGATTGTTACAATAGCTTTATTAACTCAAAAGACTGTCACAATGGCACAGTAAACCGACTTCTGCTCGCCCCTGTATTGCAGTAGACTAATGGAGAGAAGGCGATGGCTTGGAACAGAGACCTGTAGTGAGACTGAGAGAAATGTAGAGATGATAGATGATTGATAGATAATGATAGATAGAGAGAGAAAGAGAGATAATAGATGCAAGATATATTTTAGAGGCATACTCAACAGAACTACATGATAGAATGAAAAGTAATCAAGAATGACTCAGTTTTCTGGCTTGAAGAACTGAACACACGATGATTCAAATGAATAATATGGAAATAGGAAGACAGGCACCTAGAATCCTGTGTTCCATGCAGTTCCATTGTTTGCATCTGCCTAATGCAATGCACTCTAAGCTTCCCTGCACAGGAGTTTTCCTTTATTCTTTCAACCCTATTGCCTAGCACAATGAGTAGCAGAGAAAATGCACCCAATGGCTGAGTGAATGGCTGTATGCATAATTAAAGAAAATAAAGATTACCCTTTGTCTTTTCAGACTGGACAACTGGAAATAATGGCTCATAATTAAAGGCAGAGTGAGATTTTACTCTATGTAAATATTGCCAGATAATTAGAACTCCACAAATGAAAGGGTCTGATTTCAGAATAGTTTGTTCTCTGATAACTGAAGTATTTAAGCAGAGTTTTGTTGAAAATAAGACAGGTGTCTAATTTTGAAATAAATTGGAAATTAACTCAGGCAGAAAATATTAATTCTTCTAACTCTTCTTCTTAATTTCTCTTTAAGTTCAGATACTTTTCATTGTCCATACCTCTGAACAATGACTTTTATTTCCTGTTAATTGAGTTAGTGAACTTTATGTTAAAGGAATGTCTTCAACCATCAGAGAGAAAATTAAATGAACTGCTTCCTCTGTTCATATACATACAATCTAAGTCTTATACTTGCCAGTGATCAGAGTGCCAAGAAGTCTGGCCCAACTGTTCACAATTAAATAGAAAGTGTAAGACATTCACTTGCTTCTCCTTATCAGATTCTTTTCATCTGCCTTACCAAGTAATAAAGGCATGGGAGGTTAAGGTGTTTTGCTTAGAGGAAAATTGGTAGGATTAGTAAAGTTGGACTTTGCTAGTTGTTATAGTTTTTGAGTTTAGGAAATCTTTTTGAAAGCCTCCATTTTACAATGGACCCAAGACTCTGCATAAGCTCCGTGGCGTAGAGAAGGCAAAGAGCTTTTAAAAATCTGGTTCTTCCAGAAAAAGTATTTCTTTCTCATATATTATTATTTATAAAATTTAAAGGTCATGGATGTGAAAATAGATGAATCTTGGTAACAGTAGTGATTCTGGTTAAATATCAGTTGGAATGTTGTTGTTGTTTTCCTTTTTTTCTTTCCTTTTTTTTTTTTTTTTTTTTGGCTGTGAGATAGGTGACAGTAGAATGAATAAGGATCCCAGATCACCACTGACATTTTTAATCCAAGGCACTGGGCTTTTATAGATTTTATTATAGTTCCCAGTCAGTTTATTTTGTAGAAAGGGACCTATACCTAGAAACAGTCTTAACACCAGTAGATAATTTCACTTACAAGACTTTTTGTATCTTGAATATTCCATGGATATGTATCACTATTCAATGTAACCAATTACTCAGGCAGGATAACCCTTCTGTACCAACAGTACAAGTACATCGATCCTTTGATTTGAATATATGGAACCTAGAAAATAGCATGCAGGAGATAAATTAGAAGTGTACGTTCTTTTGCTTTTAGTAAACTGAATCAGGAGTTTTTACAAACTCTGCTTAAAAGGGAAAGCCCACAAACATTCAATAATGAAAAGTCTGGCATACTCAGCTGAAATTCCTGTACATCAAGTATATGAAATAAATGTGTTAAAATGATGTTTTTGCATCTATTTGTTTGATTTTGTGCATGTGTATAGTTGATTTTTTAGACATCTAAACTTTAAAATTCTTTTATCATGTTCTGAAAATTTTCCAGATGTTCTCTTATATAATTGGACTTTGTCTAGTTTTTATCTCTATTTCAATCATATACTCTGAAAAGCATGAACAGACACAAGGGAAGTAATGAAAGGTTACCTATTAACATCTCTCTATACACCGTCTACAAATTGCAGCATGTTTATGGGTAAGCACTTAATAACTACTTTGGAGCAATTAAAAAATGGTTCATCTTTCTTCCCTTTGTTGTTAGTTACTTTTAAATTATTCTTAAATTTCATTGTGTTTCTGTGGTCCTGTCCCTGTCCTTACCTGTTCTCCCTTTCTCCGTGATACCACTCCTCATCACATCCTTCCATGGAACTGGCAACATTCCACAGGGATGTTTAATAAATGTGTTTTATTTTTAATCCTTGCAGAATGTTATTCCCTCTCAAACACAATTCCCTCTTAGATAATTTCCATCATTGGTTGTTATAGAAATAACAATTAATATAAAGACTCTAAAATTACAGATGTGACATGATGACTGAATCAAACAATAGGTACTTGAGGAGCAGGACAACGATAGCACTGAACACTTATTATAGTGTGAATCAGTAAATTAATCAATTGATCAATTTATCCAGCAAATACATGTTTCAGTGTATTTTATTAATTATGGTATTACAGTAGTCCCAATTTTTTCTCCCTTTATCCCCCTGTGCACTGCACCTTCCCCCACCCTCCAGCGTCCACCCCTTTAGTTCATGTCCAGGGGTCATACATATAAGTTCTTTGGTTTCTCCATTTCCTATACTATTCTTAACCTCCCCCTGTCTACTTTGTACCTACTAATTATGCTTCTTATTCCCTGTACCTTTTTCCCCATTCCCCCTTTCCTCTCCCCACTAATAAACCTTCCTGTGATCTCCATTTCTCTGATTCTGCTCCTGTTCTAGTTGTTTGCTTAGTTTATTTTTATTTTTGTTTTTTAAGTTCAGTTGTTGATAGTTGTATGTTGTCATTTTACTGTTCATAGTTTATGATCTTCTTCTTTTTATTAGATTAGTCCCCTTAACATTTCATATAATAAGGGCTTGGTGATAATGAATTCCTTTAGCTTTACCTTATCTGGGAAGCACTTTACCTGCCCTTCCATTCTGAAGGATAGCTTTGCTGGATAGAGTAATCTTGGATGTAGTAGGTCCTTGCCTCTCATGACTTTGAATACTTCTTTCCAGCCTCTTCTTGCCTGCAAGGATTCTTTTGAGAAATCAGCAGATGGCTTTATGGGAACTCCTTTGTGGATGACTGTCTCCTTTTCTCTTGGTGCTTTTAAGATTCTCTCTTTTTCTTTAATCTTAGGCAATTTAATTATGATGTGTCTTGGTGTGCTCTTCCTTGGGTGCAATTTCTGTGGGACTCTCTGAGCTTACTGGACTTCTTGGAAGTCTGTTTCCTTCACCAGATTAGAGAAGTTCTCCTTCATTATTTTTTCAAATAATTTTTCAATTTCTTTCTCTTTTTCTCTCCTCCCGGCACCCCTTCAGATGTTGGAATGTTTAAAGTTGTCCTGGAGGTTCCTAAGCCTCTCCTCATTTTTTGAATTCTTGTTTCTTCACTCTGTCCCTGTGGATTGTTTATTTTTTTCCTTCTGTTCCAAATCATTGATTTGAGTCCCAGCTTCCTTGTCTTCACTGTTAGTTCCCTGTATATTTTCCTTCATTTCACTTTGTATAGACTTCATTTCTTCCTTCATTTTGTGACCAAATTCAATCATTTCTGTGAGCATCCTGATTACCAGTGTTTTGAACTCTGCATTTGATAGGTTATCTATGTCCTTGTTGCTTAGTTCTTTTTCTGGAATTTTGATCTATTCTTTCATTTGGGCCATATTTCATTGTGTTGGTGCACCTGTTAAGTTCTAAGGGGCAGAGCCTTAGGTATTCAACAGGGTGAGGCAACCCACTTCACTGCACTGCGGTGCTGTATGTGGGAGAGGGGTCAGAGAGGGAACAACACCACTTGCTCTCGCCCCATGTTCCATCACTTCCCACAAACAGATTATGCTGTGTCAATAGCTGATTCCCTGTGTGGGTGGTCTTCTGTATATTCTAAGACCCCATGGGTCTCTCCAGTGGACTCTCCTGTAAGGCTGGGAGCTTCTCCCACTGCCCTAACCCCCACAGGTTTTTACAGCCAGAGGTTTTGAGGCTTTAGTTTCCCACACTGGTACTCTGGGTTGCACGGTTTTCTCTCTCCCCAGTTGTTCCTCCCACCTTATCTGCACATGAGTGTGGGGCCACCCTCTCTACCACCCCCCACCTCAACATGTGCAGTCCACTGCCTTGCTGTGGGTGGTCTCTGCCCCTCCTACCAGTCTGGATGAATGTTTCTTCTTTAACTCCTTGGTTGTCGGACTTCCACACAGTTTGATTTTCTGCCATTTCTGGTTGTTTTTTTTGTTTTTAAATTGGTTCTTATCCTTCTTTTGGTTATATGAGGAAGTAAAGCATTTCTACCTACACCTCCATCTTGGCTGGCCAGATCAGCAAATACATATTAGATACCTTTTTTATATCAGGTATATCTTTAGAGACTGTGATAAGCAGTGATCAACCTCTACTTACACAGGCTTTATAATCTAATGAGTCAAAACAGGAAAACAAGGAAAATAACATGATTTCAGTTAAAGATACATGCTATAAGAATAAAGTAGGGTCTTGGTAAGAAAGGTCAAAAGAAATTTGATAACTGTTTGTTAGAAAGGTTAAGAAAGTCTTATCATATGGAGGTAATATTGGATCCTTAAACAGTCTTTACCTAGCTCTATGGGGTCTTTTCCTGCCATAGGTATGTGAAGAGTGTTTTATAGTCAGGTCAATAAATAATAGAGTCACTGTAAAAATGATGCAAGTGGGAAAAAGGGAAGTAGCCATAATCATCAATCATCAAAGTAGCCACAATAATTTTTAGGAAGTTGGGCAGAGGAACATACAAATTATAACTGACCATATGATGTATATCTTTTACATTAAACACATATTTTTACAACAATATGCTTTAACTTTCCAAACCATATTCTAGGGAAGTGATGGAATGAGAATTTCATCAGGAGCAGCAGCTTACCTCATGTTTGAGGTAAGCAGCTTAATTCATGTTTGGTTCTTTAGTCACAGATGGGCCAGACTCAAAATGCTCAGGCCAATATAGAATAAATATATACCCTAAGCTTATAAATCTAAAAAGAAAAAAAAAAACTGTCATTTTAAACTTTTCTCCAGTATTTGAAAGCATTCTTTTAACATAAGTTCAATCACTCAAATTCTGAAAATCATGTCAGGGCGTTGGTGACAAACCCTTTGCCGTGACTTAAAGAGGACTACTAAAAATGGATTCAATCTTTTAAAAAAAATTTGGTATGAAACATTTTACAAATGAGACTCATTTTGGCATCAGTTTTCATAGTTAGTCCAAATATGTTTATCTTTGGTTCATTTGATTTCATTTTGCATTTTATTTTTACTTTGCAACTTGCTTGCTAATTTTTTTAATTTTTATAAAATTCCATTGATCTCTGTGTTTGCATAATTGTACTTCTAAATTTGAATAAAGTATAAGCAAATACTAATAAATCAAGAACATCTATACATTCAGTTGTATAGACTTATTTCCTTATTGGGAAAAGGAGATATTTGTTAATTAGAAAATTGATAATTTAAATTGGTTTAAATTATCATTTAGAAATTTCTATATTTTTCTCTTTTAAAAAATAATTAATGCAACTACTCTCTCAAAATAGTAAAGTTTTTGCCTTTTTGTAGACTTTTCTCAAATACATTTATGTAGTATCACCTATCACACTACTGCCAAAAATAACAACAACAAAAATCTTCACAAGTACATGTTCGGTTTAAAATCCTTGTGCAAATCAACTCTGTTAAGAATGATCATTCAATATGGGAAGAATCAAACCTCAGGAACTGTAGAAACATTCAGATCCTGGTTGTACTAATCCATCCCAGTGTTCCTCATGAGGACGTCTCCTGGTTCTGACAAAGCTTTCTGGACTAAACAAGCTGGATTAGAGAGAGCAATATTACTCAGTATCACTCTCAGTAAATTCTACCTTCCAAATTATTGTGCCTACTTATTCCTCAAGTAAAAATCTAAGCCCAATATTTATAAAGTCATATCAAGCTTGCATTAGTCATGTGGTATTTTTTTTAAATAAATAATTCGAGATATTTATGATTTATTCTAGACTATCTATCCCTCTAATTAATTTGGTGACTTTGCATAATACATTTCAATTCTTTGGGGGAGGCCTCTAATTCCTCAGCTGTAAAATAGGGTCTCTTACAGATACAGAATTGAATGTGTTATGGGCTAAACTGTGTTCTCCCAAAATTCATACCTTGAATCTATAATCCCCCATTCCTCAGAATATGACTTTGTTTGGATATAAGACATTTAAAGAGGAGGGAAAGTTAAAATAAGGTTATTAGAATAAGCTCTAAGCCAATCTTAAGTCCTTGTAAGCAGAGGAAATTTGGATACACAAATAACATCCACGGATGCACACATACAGAGAAAAGAGCATGTTAGGGTGCAACAAAAAGGCAGCCATCTGTGAGACAGGGGGAGAGTCCTCAGAAGAAACCAACCATGCCAACGTTGTAATTTTGGATTTCTAGCTTACAGAACTGTAAGAATAAATGTATGTCCTTTAAGCTACCCAATCTATGGTATTTTGTTATGGCAGCCCTAGCAAACTGGTATAAAGTACAATCACAGAATAGTGTTTATAAAGCTATCCTAACCGAAAATAACCTCATAGTCACTCTGCTGGAAAGCACTCACTGGCTCAACAATTCTTTCAACATTACACATGCTGCTTTGAAATAGTATTGCATTGTTTCTTAATTCATGGTATTATTATTTTTATTTCTCCCAAATGACTATTACATAGTATCTTAAACAGTTCAACAGTTTTATATATTTTTCTAATTGATTAACCTTGTCTTACTCCACCATTATTTTTTCTTACGTGTGAAATAAATTCCTTAAAACAAAAGCCTTATGCACCACTAGATTAATCACAAATATTTTCTCATTTCCTATGGCAAGTGTAGTCCAGGAATAGACAAATAACTACAAAGACATATAAGAAAGATTTTAAATTTGTTATTGGAAATGCTTAAAGGAGAGATTCAAACATAGAGCAACAGAATATTTATGCTCCAGATCATTTATTAAAACATGTTTAAGGATTAAGACACTTGGTATTTTTGACATCCTGGGTTCTGGCACCCATTAACACATATATTTTAGGAGTTATTGTCAGAAATGTTCCACTGCTACATCAATTCTCTTTTATTTTCTCTATATAGAGTTTATGAGAGTGATTATGCATGCATGTCCTTACAGCTACTCATCTTCCCAGAATCCCTCATTGGAATACATCTACTTAGCTTTGAGCACAGATATCTTCTAACACATAGTATTTGTAGTATATCCTGTTTATCACAGAGAAAATACTGATTTTTATACAAATTTACAATGGGATATGCCCATGCTTTTCTTTCATGGTTGGTTTTTCATTCACAGTTATGACTTGTGGTTTTAAGATGCAAATAAGCTCTTTAGTTTAATTCATTGACATTCCAAAAGACTTTATATCAGTTTAAAAACAGTTTAGGTGTTTCTTAATAGACTTTTTCTTTAAAAGTTTTCAGAAATATTTGACTCTGTGCAAGCCTAACCATTTGCCATAAATCAACAGGTATAGAACCAAACAAAAACTTATAAATGTTGGACAATGACCCCTAGAACAGTTGCAGAAATTTAGTATTAACATGGCATTTGGAACAGAATATTTTACATAGAGAAGATTCAGTCAAGTTGGTTTTATTATCTACCAATTATTTTCCTTGGAGATAAGATTTATATAAAATTATTATTATTATTATTATTATTATTAATTCATTGCTTGAGTCGAAAGGCTTTCTAATCAAAGTTTTTTTTTTAATTTGTATTTTTTTTGGACCATAAGCATCAACATCACCTGACAGCTGGTTAGAAATGCAGGATCTTAGGCACCAGATTATCTGAATGGGAATATTCATCTTTATTTTTATTTATTTCTTTTTTAATCCTCACCCAAAGATATATTTATTGACTTTAGAGGAAACTTTGATGGGTTGCTTCCTGTAACCAACAACCTCGGTATGTGCCCTGTCTGGGATTGAACCTTCAACTTTTTGATGTGTGGTATGATGCTCCAACCAACTAAGCCAACTGGACAGGACAAGAATCTTCATTTTTAAATAGGTCTGCACCTTTGTGTCTGAGAAGTACTCAACAAAAGGATTTATTCTTAGAATTTAATAAATAGTGAACTTTCTATTATGGACATCTTAAATTTCAATATAGAATGATTGGAAGACTTTTAAGAAAAAATACTTCAAAAATTAATGCTAAAACAAAAACAAGACTAATTTCCATTTGGATTAAATGTATTGCAAGCATCTAATATATATGAAAAAGAGCTTCATGTCCTGACCCATGAGGCTCAGTTGGTTGGGTGTCATGCTGCAAAGTGCAAGATTCCAGGCTGGACTCCCAGCCTGCATTGCAGGTCTGGTCTCCAGTTGGGGAGCATGTGAGAGGCAACCAATCATGTTTCTCTCACACATCAATGTTTATCTCCTTCTCTTTCTTCTTCCCCTCCCCTATCTCTAAAAACAAATAAATAAAATTTTAAAAAATACAATAAAATAAAAAGAGCTTTATAATCTAATTTAAATATATATACCACTATTACTCTAAGATATAAAAACAAAATTTCTTCCACAAAGTGAAGGAAAGCTCCCTGGCCGAGTGGCTCAGTTGGTTGGAGCATTTTCCCCTACACCAAAAGGTTGTGGGTCCAATTCTTGGTCAGGGCACATGCCTAGGTTGCAGGTTCTTTCCCCTGTCTGGGCGCATACCAGAGGCAACTGACCAATGTTTCTCTCTCTGATATTTCTCTCTCTCTCTCTCTCTCTCTCTCTCTCTGTCCCCCAACACACACACCCTTCTCTCCAAAATCAAGGATGTATTACATCCTTGGGTGAGGATTTTAAAAAATGAAGGAAAGCCAAAATTCTGTCTGTCAGTCTTTACCTTGTCTCTTGTATCTTCTCTCTCTCTTTCATTCACACACATATGCACATGCACATATACGCACAAAAGGAAATTTCTGGTAAATGTAGTAAACCTATGTGATAGTCCTATCTCCCCCCTTAAACCATTTAAATCTATCCCTCTATGACATTAAAGCTTGATCGCTTTAAAAAATGTTATAGTTAAAAATGTTATATAGCCTCTGCAGCTATATTTATCATAGTACTTTTTCCTTTCCCCTTTCAGAACTGACATATTATAAGTTAATATACTGAACATTTTTCAGCTTTGAAAGTATGAGGATGGAGATAAAAATGGGTTAGAGTTACTATTTATACTAAAAATAAATGAACATTCTTTGTCTGCCATATTCCTGGAAAGTTAAATGTCTAGTCATAAGAATGGTTGCTTTTTGCTTTGGAGTTCTTTTCTCCTCTTATGATTAAAAAAAATCAGAACTTTTCAGTCTTGTAAACTCTCTCTTTCTTAACCTATGTATATGTATATACATACCCATACATATATTCTCTATAGATATACATAAACACTGAATATATCTATATACACAATAAATATATAGTATATATAGTATAAATATTAGTATGTATGTATCTACGAGTACATAATAGATATGTATAGATATGTATATACTCGTGTATGTACTAAATACATATATATGTGTTTAAGAAATTTATCAGTAAACTAACATGTTTAAAATTGAAACTTAAATCTGAAATGAAGCCCTGTGAGATGTAATTAATTCTAATACAAATAAAAACAGGGCAAAGTTAAGCATTACACTAACATTGTAATACTTTGGCCATTTTACTTGGCTTTCATGTATGTGGTTTGCATCTGAATCACTCCCAACATTGCAAAGATATGTGTTATGCTGTCACCGTGAACATGTGTGGAAGGGGAGAACCAAGGTCAATCAAGCAAGGAAAAGTTAAACAGGCAAATTGGGCACAATTGTGATTCAGCAGCTGATCTAAGTGGCTGATTATAGTTTGCTTGACTACTTAAACTTGCTGCTGTGCCTAAAAGGAAAAAGGAGAGAGCTGAAGTAACCACTGTGAAAAGGATGGCAGACAGACTGCTTTTGAAACTGGGCTTTACTCTCCACCTACGTTGGGGCTCTTTTAAGTGGCTGCAGAAAGAAATGCCTGACTAAAGAATGTTAAGTAATGTCTTACTTAACATCATACCCTTTGCAATGGCATGGATGGAACTGGAGAGCATTATGCTAAGTGAAATAAGCCAGGCAGTGAGGGACAAATACCATATGATCTCACCTTTAACTGGAACATAATCAACAAAAGAAAAAAGCAAACAAAATATAACCAGAGACACTGAAATTAAGAACATTGTAACAATAGTCACAGGGGAGTGGGGAGGAGAGGGGTCTATAGGAGCTACTATAAAGGACACAAGGACAAAATCAAGGGGGAGGGTAGAGTTGGGGGAGGGAGGTGGAACTGGCTGGGGTGGGGTGGAGGGAAGGTGAGAAAATGCAGACAACTGTAACAGAATAAAAATAAATTAATTAATTTTAAAAAAAGAATGTTAAGTAATGTCAGTAAAGCAGTTAAGACCTGATACAACAGAACTTTACCCTATAATCATGATTGGATTTCTATTATAGCAATCACAAAACCTGGTCTTATTTGAAACCCAATCTGTTTCCATCCTGTGTTTTATTTTATTTCTTTAATATGCCATAGTTCTCACAAAATTCTTTTCTGACATTTAAAAAAATTGCTTTTAAATTAAACTCTTTTTCACACAAGAATAGTTTAGAAGTGCTCAAAATTGCACAGATAGGTGGCTGCAAGGGTGTAGTTGTGTGCGTCATGAATGGGGAAGAGCAGGGTTGGAGAGAAACGGGTTAGCCAGTTTTGTGGTGTAAATATACATTGCAAAAATGTAGAATATTAACAATGGGTAGAGTTTAAAGACTAATTAGGTCCACTAGTCAAACCTCTTAACTACAATCCTGAGGGATTTTTATGAGACTTCAATCTTTCTCGGCCTTACTTTTTTAATCTTTAAGAAGAGAGAGTAAAATAGGGGGATAGATCTTAACTAATGACAAGACTCTTTTTACTCTCATTTTATGATCTTGCGAAGTTAATCAAATTGTGACTCTCAACTAAAGAAGATGAACGCTATTTTTTCCTAAACACTAACTCTTTTTCATGTCATTTATTAAAAAAAAATAGTGGTGGTAAAATGGAGACAACTGTACTTGAATAACAATTAAAAAAAAAGAAATTTCACAACCAAAAAATAAAAATAAAAATATTAATCTCTTGTTTAATGCATTCAACTTATTAAATGTTACTGTCATCAATTCCTTTTGACAGTTGTAAAATTTACAACTAAATGGTTAAATAATTTGTCCAAATTGTACAGATTGTAAGTAGCAGATCAATGATTTAAACCCAGGCCATTCTGTCAGACAGAAAGCCCTTGTGTTTCCCATTAGATGAAGCTGCTTTGTCCGAATGTCAGCCTAGTCACGAGAGAGCATGTGGTAGTGTGGAAGTGTTTTAGATACCACTGGACTTTTCACTGACAAATCCAATCCTTCTTTCATTAAATATTCTATAAAATATCTCCAAATTGTTGGTAAGTGTTAGGTGTCATGACTTACATGAAGATGCAAGACAAATATTCTACCTTCCAGAGCACAATGAAAAAACAGAATTCAAAAAAAATTAGGAGAGGCTTAGGAACCTCCGGGACAACTTTAAACATTCCAACATCCAAATCATAGGGGTGCCAGAAGGAGAAGAGGAAGAGCAAGAAATTGAAAACTTATTTGAAAAAGATGATGAAAGAAAACTTCCCTAATCTGGCAAAGGAAATAGTCTTCCAGGAAGTCCAGAAAGCTCAGAGGGTCCCCAAAAAGTTGGACCCAAAGAACACTCCAAGATACATCATAATTACATTACCCAAGATTAAAGATAAGGAGAGAATCTTAGAAGCAGCAAGAGAAAAGGAGAGAGTTACATACAATGGAGTTCCCATAAGACTAACTGCTGATTTCTCAAAAGAAATCTTACAGGAAAGAAGGGGCTGAAAAGAAGTATTCAAAGTCCTACATCCAAGATTACTCTATCCATCGAAGCTATCATTTAGAATGGAAGGGCAGATAAAGGGCTTCCCAGATAAGTTCAAGTTAAAGGAGTTCATCATCACCAATACCTTATTATTTATTTTCTTTGTAATTGTTGATGTTTTTGCAGTTTTTTATTGTTGTTCAAGTACAGTTGTCTCCATTTTCCTGCCAGCACTTTCCCCAGCTCCACCACCCCCACCTCCCACACTCAATCCTTCCCCCCTTTGGGTCCTTTATACATGTTCCTTGAAAACCCTTCCCCTTCTTCCCCCCATTATCCCCTTCATCCTTCCCTTCGGGTTATTTACAGTTTGTTTTTTTATTTCAAAGTCTCTGGTTTTGCTTGCTTGCTCATTTTGTTATTTTGGTTCCATCAGTAAATGAGTGAATCAAAAAACAATGGTACATTTACACAGTAGAATACTACATAGCAGAAAGAAAGAAGGAGCTACTACCCTTCATGACAGCATGGATGGAATTGGAGAGTATTATGCTAAGTGAAATAAGTCAGGCAGTGAAAGACAAATACCATAAGATCTCACCTATAAGTGGAACCAAGCCCTTACCATATGAAATGTTAAAGGGACTTATCTAAGAAAAAGAAGCAGATCAAAACTATGAACAGTAAATGACAACAAACACAACTATCAAAAACTGAACCTAAAAAAACAAAAACAAAAACATTCTAAGCAAACATCTAGAACAGGAACAGAATCACAAAAATGGAGATCACATGAAGGGTGATAACTGGGGAGAGGGAGGAGAGTGTGAGGGAAAAGGTACAAGGAATAAGAAGCATAAATTGTAGGTACAAAATAGGGGGAGGTCAAGAATATTATAGGAAATGGACAAGTCAAAGAACTTATATGTATGACACATGAACATGAACTAAGGGGGGAATGCTGGAAGGAATGGATGTACCGGGCAGAAGGTGAGAAAAGGGAGAAAAAATGGGACAACTGTAACAGCATAACCAACAAAATATACTTTAAAAAAAGAAAAGAAAGTTACCATTTAGTTAATTTCACTGGAAAGATTGCAGACCAGTAGGTTTTAATTTATCAGGATGTGTTAAGGCATCGTCAAATTATAGCCAATGGGCCAAATCCATCCTGCTAATTGTTTTTGTTAAAAAATGATTTTTAAAAAGTGTTTATTGTCTACAGTTGCATTTGTGCTACAACAGCAGAGTTGAGTAGTTACTAAAACATTATAATTTACACAGCTTAAAATATTTACTACCTGGTCTCTTACAGGAAAAAGAAAATGCCTACCCTTTCCCAAAACCATTTTATGATCTGAATTAGTCATGCATCATCTAATTTCCCTAATCAATCCAGATAGCACATACCAAACTGTGACAATAATTTCATATCTTATCTTTAAATACATGCTATCCTATGTAAATCTGCCTTTAAGTTTGATAGCTACATGAATCTAGTTTTTCTGGTGATATAAGTATAGACTATTATTGTAAAAAATTTGGAAAAATTAATAAATATCTTTGTACATTCAAATATAGAAGTTTTATATATGGTTTATATAAACATTTAAAAATCAAAATCATACACTGTTGTGTGTTTTGTTCCCTTATCATTACTTTGTCATTAAAATTTCATAGGACTTAACTTTCTTATTTGTCATGCTATCTGCCCTGAATCATTGATAATCACACGTACCCTGATTTTGAACATTACTCATGCTTTGTAAATTCAAGTTCACATTAAGTGTATAAAGTCTGAAGTAAAAAGAAGCTAACTCGATTTCCTACATGAGCCCGGCAAATAAAAATATGTAACCAGGTAGACACACAACTCTGTAGAGGATTTAAGCTTATGGTGAAGGGACAGGAACTGAAATGTCCTTATAGCCAAACAAAATGAATTCTTAAATTGAATAAACAAGTTTGCAATTCCCGCCAGGAATATAATGTTTAATATTTCTTTTCTAAACTATATGTCCACAAGAATTACCATTTACTTCTCATTTATTCTTGTACCTCATATATCATTAATCTGTCCCTTTACCTAGTATAACTGAGATTGTTAATAATATTTCTCTTCTTGACATGAATAATTTAAAGCCTTCTTGATTAGGCTGACCTGGATAAATGTGTATGGATGGTATACAAGTTGACTATAAGCATTCACACTATAGTAGATCATATAGTTTATTGTATCACCTGAACCAAGGTTTGAAAGTTTGAAAAACAACAAGGTAAGGATTTTTAAAACAATGAAACTGCTAAAATCTGTTGGTATCATCACCATTAATCAACAAATTGTTTTTAAATTTTTATGTTATTACTAATTCAATACATTCCTTTCAATAGTTACAGAAGTGACATAATACTGTTTCTAAGTCTTCAAAATACCATTTTATTACTAATTCTTTCTGTTACTTAGATTCTAGATAATAATATTCTTTGATTTATGATAATTAAATGAAAAATTTTGCATTTGACAATCTGTTCATACAAAAAATAAAATACACTACTGGGGTTATCACATTTGGCCTTATAGAAAGTTTGTCCAAATGTGTGCTATAATACTTTGAAATAAATTTTAGTGTCGTTCCATGAATTTTGGTAACATAAATTTTTCTGAAGTAAGGTGGATTTAATATATCTTTATTTTAAAATTTGATTCTTTCACAAATTATATTTGATTCCAGTTTTGAGACCAATTACCCTATTTATTGGGTACTTTAAAATGTTAAAATTTATTCACAAAACTTCACATTCATAGCAAATCTGTGTAATTGCTTGGTTAATAAATATGAGTACAAATAGCTATTGATAATTTCAGTAAGTAATTCTCAAACAATTTTTGTTTTACTTTCTGACATTTATTTTATGCATCATTTTACAATGTGGTTAAACTCCTCACAGACCTATAAAATGTCCCCTTATCTATTCCAACAATCAGAATTTTACCCCTTAGTTCATACTACTCAGAATTAATTAGTGACTGCAGTAATGAACTGGTTAATTATCTGAGCCATGAGTATAGGAACTCTCGTGGTGGAAGCATGATATCTGAAGAGTGTTGCTATACAATAACGCATGACTATATAGTATTTTGTAGTTTGAACAAAGTACCACATTATTAACACACCACTTCTTTCAGTCTGCAGATTTACACTAAGAATACTTTTAGAAAATAAATATAAAATACAGAAAGCATCTTTTACAATAAATATTACTGTTACTAGTTAGCAAATGTAACGTGGAAGACAAATGCACGTAGAGCATGTAGAGCAAGCTCCAGTGTGTTATGGGAAGCAGTGCATCCTGCTCTGAAGTACTCAGTAGGAGAAGCAAAGGGTGTTTGTCTCAGAGGCGGTTTCTGGGACTTCATTTAGGGATTATATGCCATCTCTCTGAAGTAAAGCAAAAACTTCTGACAAACACTATTTTGCAATCTCTTCTTAACCACTGAAGTGAAAAAAAAATGGCTTTCAAACTTTCAAAGTCCCAGATTCAATTAAAAATAAAGCAGAGCATTTCCCTAGAGTTAAGAAGTGTCCATTATTGAGTCTGAACTTGACAAAGAAAGAAACTGCCAAAAGAATCAAAACTAAGATATGGGAAGCAAGGTAGAAAAAAAATTAGAATTTCTGCCATAAATACGTTACTTGAGGAAACTAGCTTCTTCTTATTGTCATTTATTTGAGTTACCATCTCTAGAAAGAATGCATAAAGGATACTAGACAATAATTAATATAGCTTTTCTTTCTGTTTCTGATTCTTTCATTTAACTTCTGGTCAAAATTTTATTGTGTGTAAGATGGGGTTTGCAAGTAGACTTTTCAGAATGGCAAAATCCTTGGACTTGTTTTTCTTCCTTATTTGCATGGTTTCCTATATTAGTTCATATGCTTTTCTGGCTTTACATATTCTCTTTATTCTGGTTATCCCCAAATAAATATCAGATAAAACCTTTCAACCCTATCTTTGACTATCAACTTGAGTACCCAATAGATGTCTCAAATTAACTTGAACAAAAACAAACCCATGCCTGCAGCTTTCCTGTTTCTCACTTGCCTAGTATATTGGCAACCACCCAATAGCGACACTTGAAATGTTGACACAATTTTGACTCCACTTTTTACCTCATATTGGCAGAGATATCTAACTTTCCACTAATGATTCATTTGTCACTTTGCACAGAAGAGTTATTACAGGAAAGTGACTGCCCAAGGAACAAATGTATTTTCCAGCCCCTGTGCATATAACTTGGGACACAGTACCTCATTCATCAGTGTAAGGGGATATATTCAGCTTTCTTGAGCACCATGGTTAAGAGGCGAATGTGTCTTTCCCATTCTTCCTTTCTCCATCAGCGGGCTGAACAGCAATGTCCGAGCAATCCTGGAAGCCACCTGTTGAGGCGAGCAGGTTCCCTGTGAAACTGAAGGCCGTGAAAAACACCCCCATTGCCACCATTGTCACCACTCATACACACAGAAACATGCACATTGGACTCTTGGAGAGAAAATGAAACTTTAGTTGTTTTAAGTCACAGTGGGATATACTTGTTTCAATAGATAGTGTTATAATTAACCAGCACACTTCATATCTGACCCAACAGAAAATTCTTCCAGATATATCCCAAATCCTGATATCTCTCTCCACTACCACAATAGTGCACAGTAGCTGGAGCCACCACCAGATTTCACCTCAATTACTGCAGTAGTCAGCTACCTGATCTCCGTGCTTTGACTTTTTCCTGCTTTTATCTTGTATTCATTCAGTAGCTAAAGCTGTTCTTTTCAAACAGAAATATGCTCATGTAACTTTCCTTTTTGAAATAGTCCAGTGGATTTCTAGTACATTTAGAATGAAATCCCAAACCCTTACATGAAGTCAAGGACTCTTGTGGTTTGAGCCTAGCTACATAGACAGTATCACCCCTTTCCCTTCCACCTTCAAGCTAAACCTCAAACAGATCACACAGCTCTCCCTCAGAGCTTTGTATTTACTGAACCCCCTTCCCTGAATAATCTCCCTTCATATATCAGTATGACTTGTTCCCTCATTTTACTCATACCTTTGCTCCAATCTTACTTCATTAGAAAATAATTTACAGATGGCCGTGGCTGCTGTGGCTCAGTGGATTGAGTGCTGGCCTGCAAACCAAAAGGTTGCTGGATCGATTCCCAGTCAGGGCACATGCCTGGATTGCAGGCCAGGTCCCCAGTAGGGGTGTGTGAGAGACAACCACACACTGATGTTTCTCTCCCTCTTTTTCTCCCTCCTTTCCCCTCTTTCTAAAAATAAATAAAATCTTTAAAACAAAAGAAAAAGAAAATAATTCACAGATGAAAATGGCATCCATCCCCTCTTAGGCAGCATTTCAGCATGGTATTACCTAACCCTATTTAATTATTTTTAGTAATACTTTTTACCAAATAATATAAATCTACTTGCTTATTTCCTTTTTTTCTATTTCCCTCAGTAAAATATGAGAAGTGTACAACCCCTACTCTTGAAAAATCTCCTAAAAATACCAAATGATATATTTGTCATGCTATGGAGAATGGATATTTTCATAGAAAATTACCAGTCTCTGCTTTGTTAAGTAAATGAAGAAATCAAAGAAGGAATTATTAAAATGCTAAAATTGTTACAGATCACACTGGAATGAAATTAATTCAATTAACATTGAAATTAATTGAGTGCATTACTTCAATTGATATTCTTGGTTTTGTCTAAGACAAATTTTTGTCTTCAGAGATTTTCTCTAGTGTTTATTACTTATTGCTTGCATCATCTTGCTAAAAGTTCTCAGATAAAATATTCAGGTCAACTGTCAATAATTTTAATCATAATATTTAATATATCAGATTTTTAAATGAATAAGAGAAAAGAAAGTTTTTATAATTTTGACTATCTTTGAATTTATTGTTTTAATATTATTTTACATGATTTCACAATATAGTATAAAAGTCATATGATCATATCAATAGATGCAGAAAAAGCTTCTGACAACATTCTACACCCATTTATAATAACAATTCTCAGCAAACTAAGAATGGGGGAGAACTTTCTCAACTTGATAAAACACATCTGCAAAACCCTATATTTAACATCATAATTTAAGATAAGAAACTAGGTGCTTACTTGCTAAGATTAAGAACAAAGCAATAAGGTCTTTTCTCACTGCTCATATCGAACCATACTGAAGTAAATCTTTGAAAAACACATTTGATAAAGTACTGATCCAAAATATACAAAGAACTCTTAAAACTCAACAATTAAGATGCAAACAACCCAATATAAAAAAGGGCAAAGTATCTAAACAACACCTCACCAAAGATGGTTTACAGGTGACAAATAAGCATATTAATAGGTGTTCAACATCATATGTTATTGGGTAATTAAAAATTAATATGACAATGAGATATCACTGTACACTTATTAAAATGGCTAAAAGTCAAAACATGGACAATACCAAATATTGACACAGATGTAAAGCAATAGAAGCTCTCATTCACTTCTGATGGGAATACAATATGGTATAGCCATTTTGAAAGACAGTTTGGCAGTTTCATAGAAAACTAAGTATATCCCAAATATATAGTCCAACAGCTGTGCTCCTTGGTATTTACCCAATTAAACTGATAACATGCCTACACAAAGACTTTCACAGAGGTGTTAGACAGCTTTATGTATAACAGCCAAAACACAGAAGCAACACAGAAGTCCTTAAATATGTGAGTGGATAAACAGACTGTAGTACATCCATATAATGGGATATAATTCAGAAACAAATAGAAATTAGCTATCAAGCCACTAAAGACACGAAGAGGCCTTAAATGCATGTTGCTAAGTGAAACAAGTCAATCTGAAAGGCCTACAAAATGTATGATTTCAAGCACATGACCTTGAGGAAAAGGCAAAATTATGGAGACAATAATAATATCAATGGATGACAAGGGTTTAAAGAGAGGGGAGAGGGATAAATAGGTGGAGCACAGGAAATTTTTAGAGCAGTGAAATTATTTTATAAACAATGGTGAATACATGCTATTATGTGTTTTTTTTAATCCATAGGATTGCAAAACAGACAGAAGCCTAATGGAAACTATGGATTTTAGTTAATACTAATGTATCAATATTGGTCTATCAATTGTAATAAATGTACAACATATTTTCCTCTCTATTACAAAGCAGAACAGTGGGACAAATTTTTCTTTTACCAACTGGGTTTTATGATGGGTTCTTCCTATTCAGCAACATTACCTATTAATAACTAAAACACAGTTTTTAATTTCCTTGACTTGTTTTCTGGTCCTTATTTTTTCTTATGTTTTCACCAGAAAACAAAAGTTAACATGCCTAGATTATTAATCAAATAATAATTCATATCAAATAACCAGATATGTCTGATCTTTATTTTTAAAAAGTGCACATCACTAAAATTATGTGGCATTTGATTATAGAAAGAGGATCCTAAGTTTAAAATATGGAGAATAGTCTACTTGTACTTAAAGTAATTTTTTAAAAGATTTTATTTATTTATTTTTAAAGAGGAGAAGAGATGGAGAAAGAGAGAAACATCAATGTGTGGTTGCCTCTCGGGCATCCCCTACTGAGGACCTGGCCCACAGCTCAGGCATGTGCCCTGACTAGGAATCGAACCCACGACCTTTGGTCTTCAGACCAGCACTCAATCCACTGAGGCACACCGGTCAGGGATCAAAGTAATATTTTTTATTTCTACAGTCATATTTTAAGGTCTTATGAAATAATTGATTCATATAGCTAAAAGTAGTTATTTTAATTCCTATGTTACTTTAAAGGAAAGGAATTGGTCCAAAGACTCATTGCAAACAGGTTCATTTTCTCTAATGTCTATGATAAAGGGGGTTTATTTTAATTACTTTCTTAAAACCAGATTGACTCATTTAAACAATCTAAACTTACCTTTACTACCTTTTAAACAGTTAGTCTAGCTGGATGCTGACTTCACAAATTAGTCCAGTTCCTTAAATATATTTTCATTTTGTTTTTAAACCAGTATTTCTATCAGACAATTTCTTGCAATGTCAAATTCCATGAAATAAATATCAAAGCATATAAAAATCACTAATAAAAGTAAGCACACTAAAATACTCTGAAATAGTCTCATATCCTTAAATACATATGTACATAGCAAGTGAGCATGTGGGAAAAATATTCATATTGACATGTCTGCTATGTTTCATATAAGTAGAATGATTGATTAATGCTACTTTAGCATCTAATTTGAAACATGTTTACTTAATTTCCATCTTCCATTTTAATCACATTTCAGTTTCTAGTGAAAAACCTCACAATTTACCAACCATTACTAACTTTCTTGTTTCTCTCCAAGTTGAAGCAAGACATTTATACCAGTTCATTAAAAAAATAACAAAGTAAGACAAAAACATTATTTTGTTATCTAGTGGGCACCTTCTATGGTGTTTAATTTAAGACCATTAATAGTCATGATTTCTAAGAGATATTTTATGTTTTTCCTTGATTTTTAATGTTATGTCACAATTTCATTAATTAATATGTACAATATACAACCTACTTAGCTTAACTAAGAAAAATTCATTACATAAAGATAATGTATACTAGACCACTTTTTCAAATTTAAATGAATTGTATTAATCTTCATAATGAGGTCAAACTTTGAAAACAAATTCAGGCTAAGATTTTTTTAAAAGGTGTAAAATAAATGCAATAAGACAAGTATAGCTAAAATTAACCCAATTTTAAAATAACTGTCCTCTATCTAGTAACACCTGTGAATAGGAAATTCCTCTTTGTTTCTGCTTCTAGTTTGATTCTTTTTTTAATATTTTTTAATTGTCATTTAAGTACAGTTTTCTGCCTTTCCCCCCACCCCCATCACCACCCCTGCTCTCTCTACTTCCCTCTCATTTCCACGCCCCCCTTGTTATTGTCCTTGTGTCCTTTATAATTGTTCCTGCAAACCCTTCACCCTTTTCCCCAATAGTCCCTCCCCCTCTCCCCTCTGGCCACTGTCAGCCTGTTCTCAATTTCAGTGT
This sequence comes from Desmodus rotundus, assembly GCF_022682495.2. Classification (NCBI taxonomy): domain Eukaryota; kingdom Metazoa; phylum Chordata; class Mammalia; order Chiroptera; family Phyllostomidae; genus Desmodus; species Desmodus rotundus. The sequence continues at coordinate 67,468,176 of NC_071388.1, read as the reverse complement.
CTTTGGTTATATTTTGCTTGCTTGTTCGTTTTGTTGATTAGGTTCCTGTTAGAGGTGAGATCATATAGTATTTGTCTTTCACCACCTGGCTTATTTCACTTAGCATAATGCTTCTAAATTAGGTCTCACTTCATGTGAGACAAAGTAAATGAATCAGTTGGTAAATGGAAGCTATCTTCTTTTTCTCTATTTTGCATATTTAATGTTTTTACTGTCTTTATAAAGGTAAAGAATCAAACTGTAGTCATTTATCTGTTTTATCTAAACAAGTTAAATACATTCATTTTAAATCAAAACAGTTTCATTTGTTTTTTAAAGATATGATTGATCTCAATCGATGTGGTATAAAATATATTACCAGAAGTAATACTAAAGAGTAAGTAAATTTACAACTCTATACACAATTTCATGAATTTCCTTCTAGAAATTTTGACACATCAACTTTTAGAACCTGACAAATTAAGCAAGCAATAAAAAGTCTGTATATAGAAGATCCATTTCCATCTATTCATCCATGTTTAGAGGTTTTCATCAAAGTTCTGGGTGATGCATGAATCGCCTTTCACCTTTGAAAATGAGACTCTACAAAACCAATTATTTCCATGAACATGAGAAGGACTGATTCCCTTGAAAATACAGGCCAGGTTGCCAGTGCTTGTGGAGCCCAATAGAGGAAAACAGTGAAAATCTCACTTTTCATCATGTGGACTTTCACATATGTCATCAGCCTCAGTGAGTCATCCCACAGTCTGACACTGCAGTCCCTTAGTCACTAGCTTTCTGGTTCGACCTCTCCAGAGGGTAAAACCTCTAGGTCTTTTTCTGTAAGGAGTGGAGAATAACTCTCTGGCTGTGAAGAGTAGTTTTAGGAGTCCAGGACTCTACCAACATATATGTATGACTTGTAACCAGTCCTTTAATTTCAACAGCTCTCCTTCCTCCTTCCTAACCCCCTACATCAACCAACCACAGGAGGTATGTTATGTTTTAGCTTTAATAGCTTTTTCTCAATACCACAGCATAAATGGGTTTGTGTATTAACTTTTCTGAAGTTTCACTCCTACTTGAGGACATCCATTTGAAACCCCTCATCAGCTCTTATCTTTTCATGTGGCCTACAGACAGCTTCTTCCTTCTAGGTAAGTAGTGTGAAATATATCTCTTTGTTTTTCACATGGGGTAGTTGGGGAGTGAGAATGGAGCAAAGGTAGTTACATGTGCTCAATCTATGTTTATCCAGAATTCTCAAGTAGTGTACTGGAATATATAAATTAAATATTTGAATATAGAATATAAACACATGAAGAAATATAAACACTATTTGTGGAGAGCATAAAAAGTACTAAACTGTTCATGTACAGTCATAAAGAAAGCTTTAATAAATCACCTAATTTTTTGTTGAATACAATAAAATTGCTAATATTCCATCCTACTGGTTATTTAAAAAAAGCAAAAGTTAAACAAGCCATATAAGCTACATTGTCTGACTATATTTTTAAAAGTGAAACATTTTTAAATGATAATCTAAAACATCTAACCTTAAACATTAAAAAGCACTGATCTGAGTAACTGTCTAGAAAAATAAATAAATAATAAACAGGTAAATAAAAAAAACAGAATATAGCAATAGGAATATCACATTTATAAATCTATGTCATTCAGCCAAAATGATAATCTTGAGAAAAATACATACTGACAACTTAATTATTATAAAATATAACACTACAAAATAAACTAATAATTAATCTTAAAAATAATTAAAAGTATTACAAAAAGATAATATAAAGGAGCAACGATGACTCAATTTTATAGTTAATGTTTCTAAGTCAATGTTCATCTGAGTTCTAGGATCCCATTTCTAAAGGTCTACTCAGTGTTGCTCCCTGGATACTTGGCAACATCTGTAACTCTATAGGTCCACAAAAAAACTGATTACCTTCTCTATGAGAGCATGCTGCTCTTATTACATTCACTGTCACGTTAATATCCTCCTAAGCAACCATTCAGTGTCTCATGTTGAAAGCCTTCAAATTATCTTCAACTTGTTCTCTTTTTTATTTCATGAGACAAATTATTAACCACATGTGCCTTATTTGACAAGGAAAATCTCCCTTGAATCTGAGCGATTATCACTTTTCTCATAATTATTGCAAAACACAACTGGCTTTAGTTTTTCTCTGTAATCCCAAAGGAGCCGCCGGCTTTCTCAGTAGAACAGAGCTGCTTTTGTCACCTTCACTTCAAAAGAGAAAAGAAAAAAATAAACTTTGCTGGAAAAAACATATATGCACATAAGTATGCACACATACACAAATAATATTTGATGAGTTCTAAGACTTATTCTTAATTCTATAGAACACCATTTAGGCTCTTTCACAAGATTTCTAACTTTGATTTGTATATTAAAATTATATAATTCTTTAATTTTACTTCCTTATGGATTATCAGGACTCTTTGACATGGATACTAAGCTCTAGTAAAACATGAATGCTCACTCTTTTCTAATTCTCTTATTATAATAACAATATTTTTCTCCCTCTTTTTAATTTTATTTTATATTTTATTTTTTATTTTTAATCCTCACCCAAGGATATACTTAGAGACAGAGAGAGAGATCCTTGGGAAAAAGAAATATGGATTGGTTGCCTCCTGTAAGTATCCCAACCACCACCAGAGATTCAATCCTCAACCTAGGTATGTACCCTAATCAGGAATCCAACCCACAACCTTTTGCTGTATAGGGCAATGCTCCAACCAACTGAGATACCTGGCCAGGGATTTTTCTCCCTCTTTCTCCTTCTCATCACATTGAATTCATTATTGCACACCTAGTTCAGCTTTGTGTCCTCAGGAAATCCTCTTGTCCATTCCCTAATCTTTCTTTTGTTTATAAGCAAAATGTCTACAATATATAGATATATTATAGACATATGTGTACATACATGTTTACATTATATACATTTCTATATGAACACATGAGTGTGTATTTTCCAAGTTAGTATTTCCCCAGAGGTCCCAGCACTAGTTCTTAAACCAGGATGATTAGTACCCAAAATACATCTGTTCTGCCTAGATGCCAATAAGCAGGGACATAATTTCACTAGCTCTAAAATGTAAAATAATTGAGGCAATTATGACCCCACCTTATTAAGAACTGTGAAAGTTTGAGATTTTAATTTATTTGCAACCTAACAAATTAGCCTACCTCTGTTTAATGGCCTACCTCTGTTCCAGGGATGTGGAAGAAGATAGATACAGTGCTCCTGAGTCAGAGACAAAGTACTTTCCGATTGCAGTAGCCAGATCATCAGTATTTGCACCAGTTCCCCAAGCCCCATTGGCCACAGTGCACCACAAGGAGGGACAGGTGATGCTACAGTGGCACATGGAGTTCTGATTTTAGGGAACATATATTGTTTATAATGGATGGAATGCTTGTCTAAATTTTGCCTTGAATAGATTATATTTATTAATCTCTCAGAAAATAAGTCCGCCCTCTGCCCCAGAGTAAGACATAGCTTGCTGTCTTCCAAGGTTGTTTACAAATATTGTTGAACAGTTAATTCAGAACAAAAATAGTCAGTAGCTCTGCTCACAAGATACACAGAAAAGCAAGAAACCAAGGAGAATTGTCTCTTAACAACTGTTTGTAACCATAACATCCTCATGCATGCATAAAGAACAATTATAAGGGAGTAAAAATGAAGTCTTTGGAGTACAATATTAGACCTATTATTCAGTCATTCATTAGTTCAATTAATATTTACCAAGTATCTATTATGGACCAGTCACTGATCCAAGTTCTGGTGGTACAGCATTGAACAAAACAGTGTTTCTGTCTTCTTGAAATTTACATTTTACAAAGAGGTGACTAGAAAGTAAGTACATAAATATATATGCATGTTAGATGGTGATAGAAGTTGTAAGAATAAAACCAAGGTAAAAGGATGTAAAATAACAGATGCTTATTTAGAATGAGTGGCTAGTAATGAACCCTGATTAAATGATTTAAAATGATTGACATGGAGCAATGTAGCTATCTGGTGGGGGGAAGCATTTTAAGCAGATGGACTAAGTTTTAAGGCTCAGAAGAAGAGTGTGGTTGGCATATTTGATGAACATTACAGAGGCCAGTGAAGCTGCAGTGCAGTGAGTATCGGGGTGACGGCGGTGTGAAAGGTGCTGTTGGGAAGTTGGGGGGCGGGGAATCTTTTCGGGCTTTGTAGATCATTGTAAATACTATGGGTTTGTTCTGATATGGGAAGTCATTGGAAGATTTTTAGTAGAAAATTAAAATAATAAAAAATAAATTTGTAAAGGCATTTGTTGAAACTAGGCTAGATGGTGAGAGGACCAGCAGCTAGAAAACCAGTTTGAAGTTGATTGCAATGTTATAGTCCAAGTGAGACATTATGGTGCTTTGGGCGAGGGTGTTTGTAGTATATGTATGTAATGAATTGTTGCACTTGAAATATATATTGAAAATATACCTGACAAGACTTTCTGAGTTGGGAAGGGGGTCAGCTTGATTCCAAAAAAATCTAGTCTAATCAATTATAAGTCAGAAAGCTACTACACAATCACTCATTTTAATCTTATACTTTGCCACTATGTATTTCTGAAGATATATGTTTCCATATTATCATGTTCAATACTTTTTATTAAATCGTCTGTAGTTGTTAAAGTACCTAGAAAGCTTAAACTCTTAAATGTAGGATGTTTTACATCCTAATTTTCATGTTAAAATGTATAAATATTTTAACTTATTATCTTCATAGGTACTATCTTTTTTCTTTCATTAAATGGAAGGCTCTTTGATAAACATTTTGTAAGAGAAAAGTTTTCAAATAAATTATCTTTGTTAATAATTTTTGCATAGTTTACCATTTTCAGAGGCTAAAAAAATTCATAGGACTTATTAATGTATTCTCACTTTTTATAAGATGTACATTTATCCTAATAAAATAATAATTCTATCAAAATATTTTTCCAACAAAATGAGATAGTCTAAATTGGAATCATTTAATTTTAAGTGCTCAACTAAATGATAATGAGCTTCACACAGAAAAGCACATACTGCCACATTGAAAAAGGTTTTCATAAAAACCATCAGCTTTCCACAAACACACTATAGTTGTTATTCTGTGTGTGTATAAAAATATTTGATAGCTATAGCTACTATTTCAATTGGTAGAATATTGCCTCTGTGTCCATTCAGGTCCTGAAAAGTAGAAGCCAAGATAGGATAGATGTATGAGAGAATTTGGGGGGAATTTTATCCTTATCACCAATGAAGGATAAGGTCAGAGATCAAGAGAAGGCAGGGAGAGCCTTCAGGCTACAGTGCATGTCTGACACCTGTGAAAGGAAAGCATGACAGAAGATAGGGTAGAAATAACTTCAGTCATGCCTTCAGTGTAGTTCCCAGAAATTCTTAACCAGGCCAAGGGGTGGCCCTGAGCAAAAGCTGCCTAACAGAGCTGTCTGCTTCAGGCAGGAATTGTCTAGCTTGAGCACCACTGCCATGCTCAGACATTGGTGAGAAGCAGTTGTGGGGAAGGAATGTCTCAGTGGGTCTAAAGAAGCTTCCACTCAACTATGTCCCCCAGGGCAGTTTCTCTTGAAGAGAGAGTTGATCAATGCACCTCAGAGTTGTCAGGGCCTCTCACTGGAATTAACTGATACTCTTTTTGAAAGATCAAGTAACATTGAGATAAATTCTCCATTACTTAATTCTTTTCAAAGATTTTCTTCTGCAAATAAAGTTTGCTAAGTGACTGTTATAGCTTCACTTTGTGTATGAACCAGGAAAACTTGACATTAACAATTAATAAAATTAATTTAAAAGAATTAATTATTCAGAGTAAATAAAATATGTTTCACAGAGTGATGGGTAAAAAAGTTTTTCCACTCCATGTGTTAAATTGTTATCTCCAGGCATATTCTTCTAATATAACTGTTTTTTGTAGTAGAAAATTATTTTTTAAAAGATTTGTGTCTTCTGGTTCTCATGTGACCACTATGCTACTTAATGTTTGTTCCTAAATATTAAGATGCATCATATGAAAGTTAATTTCTTATCATCAAAACCTCCACCCTGACTGGCATGGCTCAGTTGGTTGAGTGCCGTCGTACAAAGCAGAAGGTCTCCAGTTCGATTCCTGGTTGGGGCACATGCCTGTGTTCTGGGCCCAGTCCCTGGTTGGGGTGTGTGTGAGAGGCAACCAATGGATGTTTCTCTCACACACTGATGTTTTTCTCCCTCTCTTTATCTTTTCCTTCCCCTCTCTCTAAAAATAAATAAATAAAATCTAAATAAGAAAAAATAAATGCTTCCTTACTCATGCACTGTAAAAATTTGTTTTCTTTTTTTTGTTACTTACGGGTGGCAAATAGTTTTTTTGCAAAACAAAAAGCATTGCTAAATATTAAAATTAATAGTTGAAGAACTGTAGTCAGAGCAATCAAATTACTTCCTATATAACCACATCATGACTGTTCAGCCCTCATTTCTCAGACCTGTTTCATGAGGACCTAATCTGTCATGTATCAGATTTTATGATGATCCCTTTGGGTGCTGGCGTTTGCACAAGCAGCCAGCGGGATTGCAGTAGCAACCATTTCTCTCATCATTGCTTCACACCAGACCAAGTTAGCTGTCCCCACTTATCTTATGTAAGCACCTTTCCTTCAGTTGGGGTGCATACTGCATGCTACTTCGAAAAAAGAGGTTAAGTAAATAGAGTCTGCAAATGGTCAGGGAAAGAGCAACAGTTACCCTTTCAAATTAAACTATGTGTTAGCGGTGAAAATTCAGCTCACTGCATATGATTAATACAAATCACTAAATGGTATTATGGCAAAAGCTGCAAGTACATGATGTAGGTCTCATAAACCCATCTCAGCTCATGTTAATGTAGCAGTTAATAACAACTACAACAACAATAATAATAATGATACATTGTTAAAAATAAATAAACAATTCAGGAAATATCCCAATGAAGACAGCACACTGAGACAACAGGCCTAAACCAAGACTGCCTCTGGCAAACTGAGACATATAGTCACTCTGAGAACCACTAACACTTTCTAGACAAGAAATTCAAACACTTTATTGTAATTGAGAATGATTTTGAACACTGCCCATAAGAAAAAAGAAGTTACGCAGAAAAAACAATGCTAGCAAACTTGAACTAAGACTTTTTTATCTGGAAAGAAAAGGGAAAGTCAATCAGAAAACACTAGCAAGTTTGATAGAGATTTACAAGGGAATGGTGTGTTATAGCGAGACATATGTGTGGGGTTTGGACCAAACATTCCTGGGTTTGTATTCTTCGTCCTCTTCATATGACACTGAGGAAACTGAATTATCTCCCCAAATGTCAGTCTTCATATGCAAAACGAGATGATGATGACAAAAGCAAGGCTATCGTAAAATATTAAATCATAGTAAATAATTAAATAAATAATGTAAAAATAAATTAAGTAAATAACTACTAAATAAATGATTTATAGCTCTCAAAAATATTAGAGTACATTAACACAGTTTTACAGATCTGTAACACCAGAATTTGTTGAGTAAAATTGGAAAGGTTGGCGTTTAGGAAATTTTAGACATGTTAGATTTAGGTACTGCTATTTCCCTTTCTCTGATAAAAGTGCAAGCAAAGTAAGCCAATAGCATCACTTGTGTGGTAAAATCAAATTTGGTATAACTGCCGCTGAGAAATCTAAAACAAAACTAATGGACAAGTATCTTTCAACGAAAGTTTGAGGTCACCTGATCACTGAGAAGAAATGTGGACAATTTTGTCCTGATGAAGATTCCACATCTAGTGTATAGTAAAAAATTTTCAGAGTCCTGTAACAAAATCTGCTTTAGCAAGACATTCTTGGAATAATGCAATGCAACACCATATGGATCATTCAGTTTGAATAATCATTTCTCAACTGATATCCTCTGCAGCCAGCCTTTCACACAACAATGCATCTTTGTCCAGCCTCACGGTCCACTGGCTTTCAAATATCTTGCACTACTGGCTTTCTGAATTTAGCTATTGGAGCTCTAGAGTTAAGGAAATCCACAGTGGACTTGATTTTTTGAAAAATATTACTTCTCCTTGTAAACCAACTCACAAAAAATAAACAAACAAAAAAAAACTTTGCTCCCTAGTTTCTCATCAAGAAAATATGTTTTGCTGCCATTAGCACATCAGTGTTAAAACTCAACAGACTACAACCGAGAATAACATTTACTTAAAGCTTACTGTGTGCCACTTGTAAATGCAAATCTTCCTCATTTCACTCTTTTGAACACATTTTACATAAGCGAACTGGAAGTTAAAGAGTGGAAGTAATTTGGAAAAGATCATGGGTCAATGAGCTATGAAACCTGGATTCGAAGAATTCTATTCTGACTTCAAAACTTGGACTCTCAACACCACCTGCCACCCCTTTATTGTTAATTTGTCTGAGATCCAAAGAAAATATTCTCTCAAAATATTAAAGAAATATGCATACAATTTTATTTAAAAACAGTGATTTATAATCTTACGGGAAGCAGATTACATAATTATAAAAAAGTAGATTGTGATTTTACTTGTCTGAGAGCTACCTGGAACTCTACCACGGACATGTCAGGCTGAGTTTCCACCACTGTAAAGTAAAAGAGCTATATAAGTACCCAAAATCTTTTCTAGCATTTAAATGCTATAAAAGGGCTATGTTTAGTTTTACATAGCACAAAGCACACGTTTTAGCTGACACTACATACTCACCTTGATGTCACTCTACACCAAGAGCTGTCACATGTGGCATCTCACGACAGAGGCTAACAAGTTATTTGTGTTTGTGATCGGGAATATTACATACCTAGTCAATGTCAGACAACTAGCTCAGAGTATAGATGCTGATTTGAAATTAGCTCTCCAAAAGGTAAGATATTTCCACTGTGATATAGAACATTAGATATATTAAACATCATGAGATATAAGTAGGGTGCCTTAGTTCTGTGGCAAAATAAGATTAGCCATTACAGAAATTCGCATGAGATTTGGAAGAAAGAAGTGAAGCAATCTTCATGTTTACATTTAGGGGTTAGTGGAGGTGCTGTTTCTCAACATTATTTTTTATCATTGCTTTTCAGTCTTTTTTTTTACTTCTTTTTTTTTCAAAATTGCCCCCTCATCCTCTTGAAATTAAATACTAAGAAACAAGATTTTATCTAGTTGGATTATATTTTGGAGGACCAAAAACTATTGTAGTTTTTTTACTCCACTCCTGAATCAATTTTTGTCTCTTTGGAGAAGATATAGAAGATATATCACCCCCACTGATATGGGATCAAATAGTACCACTATTTATGAACATGGCCATTGACGTTGGCTCATCCTGTTGCCTTGGGGCAGCAGTTGGGTCACTCTGCCAGCTCCTGCTCATTTCACATTCACCGTCTGTAAGTTCTGAGCCAGGAATATGTACAACTCTGTCAATGAAGGGCAATAGTTTAATCTGTACACGATTCACATCATCAAGGATACAGATTGTGAGAGACAGGCGCACAGGTTCTAGTTCATCCTTTTGGATCTCAGTCCAATCTTCCACATTCCATTTAACATTGTTCTCCACTTCACATCCAACTTTTCTTTCTCATTTCTGGCCCTGTTGACTTCAAGCCCAACACAAGAAGCAGGGGCAAGAGCCTGAACTGGCTACTTAACTGTCTTCCACAATTGGGTAAGGACTAATACTTTCAGTAAATACTATTACTCACAGTTATTCTTTTTGTCTGATAGAAACCCACTTAAAAATAGGTAGATTATTTTATAATTTTAAACTTAAATGCATTAGTACCAATATAGATACATATTCTCAGTTCTCCTTTCTTTCACTCCCTATTCTAAGTTCTTTTAAAATTAATTAATCTAAATAAATAAATAAATAATAGGAATTAAATAAAGAAAAGAAAAGCCCTTGTGATGCGGATCCTGGTCGGTAGGATCCTGTGTTGTAGCTGAGAGGAGACAAATTCTCAGGGACTATCGAGTCCTGTGGAGGAAAAGGGACAGTGCAACCACTCCCTCGAGAGGAGCACACCCGACCCTTGCCTTGACAGGCCGTTTATTGCTTTTCTGGGCACATTACATTGAGGACATCCTCATTTACTACGCACAGGTTTGCTTTAGGCCCTTACAGAAAACAAAGGAGAGGGTGTTGCTAATTACATAAAAGAGGAAGGATATTTGCAAATGTAAAGGGAAAAGTGGTTAAGCTGGTTACACTCTGTCCTGGGAAGGTTTAGCATAGATTTTAGGAAGTTACTTTAAAGATCTGCAATAAACGTTTGCTGGCTCAATTTAGGGTGTGGGAGTTTTAGCAAAAGCAAGTCTCAAAGAGGCCTAGGTACAATGCAGGCCTGATTCCCCACAGGAGAATCTATCCATGGGCCTGGGTCCTGTGTGATGGACCTCGCCCCCCACTGGCCTTTCTGAGTGGGGACTGGGCCCACGCCACACAGAATGGTCTCCTATATTTCCCCCCTTGTTTTTAGTTAGGACCACTACGGATCCCACAAAGCTTGCTACTTGCTGGTCTCTCACACGACCCTGGGAAAATAATTGGCAAATGCGTCAAAGTACACAGAGCATTATTATAATCAGTAAGCAACCAGTGGCTCCAAAGGCCCACATTCTCAGATTAAGCCCATCAATCATTGTCAGGCAGTAATGATCAAACAATAGATAACATTCAAAGAACTGTGAGGGCTTATTCAGAGTCACAGTCAGATGGCTAAAGGGCCATAAAACTTTGGGGAAACAAGTTCATTTCAGGTTTGGACCCTTATCATTTAAATTGAGGGCACTAACAAAGCAGGTTTCACAGGAGTTTATGCATTCTTTCTTAGGCCTGATCGCCCAGGGGAATCTGTCCTTTCCAGCACAGAACAACACTGGCATTGTTTCAGGGTTACCGCAGGCTGGGGTACTAAGGCAGCCAAGAGATTAGGAGACTCATTGCAGACAGAATGAGGACCCAGGCTATGTCGAAGCTGAGGGGCGAGGGTCCATCACCCCCTTTTTCTATAGCCGCCCAAGTCCTTCCCTGAAGGCCCGTTCGCAACCGTGCCTGGCCTAGTCGTGCCTCCTTTGAGGAATCTTACCCGTCATTGGCTAACCAGTCATCCACCCAGGTCCAGGCAGGGTGAAGGGAAAGGGGGCAGAGGCAGTACCCCTACCAGGAAGATAAGCTTTGTCTCCTAAATGGCTTATGGTCCCAAGGTCTTTTTACTCAGCCTTAGCCATGGGGGATTACAGTCTCCAAAACCAGGCAGGGTGGTTCCCAATATCAATCTCCCCTTTTTTGTTTGTGAATGCAATTGTAGTTGTTAAGCTTGTGAAACCTATTATTTGCTGTTCCCAAATGCAATCTTGAGCAAACAGCCTCCATATACATGGTAAAGCACAAATAAAGATTAAGACGAGAAGGCATCCAAGGGCTGCCAAGACCCAAACTTGTAAATTTAGTCCATTGAACCAGTTCTTAGGGTTCAGCCATTATAGATTATCATGGAGGGTCTGGAATACTTTCCGTTCGGTATGGCATTTGATGTCACTGAGCTGCTGGTGGAGCTCAAGCTGGAGCTGATCAATTTGTCCTTTGAAATTGGTAGAGAACTCACCCTGCAGGCAATGATGAATATCTGCCCAGGATACACAACTTAGAGAAGTCTGGATTGGGAGAGTCTAATGGAGTGGAGGTGGGTCACCACCGGGGAAGCCTTTTCCGTGGTATGGCTTCACCCTCTTTGCCTCCAGCTCCAAAGGTCCTGGAGAGTAAACACAAGCATATGCTCTTCCCCAAGTTAATAGCTCAACTGGGCCTTTCTATCTTCCTTCCCCTAACGGGTCTTTGTATACCACCAAAGGGTATGAGCCTGCAGGCCTGTTTTGCACGAGGTGTTTGTCTATGGGTGACTTTAAATTATCATCACAATTCAAAAAATTGTACATATATATTGCTAGCATGGTTAAATTCCTGGGGGATATTTCCTGACTCCCTCTTTTTTGTTTGTTTTAATGGTCTGGTGAGCTCTTTCAACAATTGCTTGGCCCGTAGGGTTATAAGGGATACCTGTTTTATGCCAAATTCCCTATTTTTCTAAGAAAGCCTGATTGGTTTGTGTAATATATCCCAGGCCATTATTAGTTCTGATTTCTTGTAGATGGCCTAAGTGGCTGAAGGACACCAGTTTTAACATTGTTTGCTGATTCCCCAGTGAGGGGAGGGGACTGTGGAACACCTGAGTAAGTGTCTGCTTGGAAAGACAGGCCCCCTGCTGTTTCTGCAAGCTGCAATGAGTTGTAGTTAATTACTCTGTTGTTCTCAGGACCTGGTAGTTCCTGGGTTCGGAGTTTGCAAGGAAAGTGGGAAGGATATGGGGGGATGCTTTGCTTAAATATGTTTTAGACAAAAGTGGTTACGCACCAAGGGCCTTTTGTGACTCGATTGACTAACCGTTCCCTCCAGGAGAATAGCCAGTTCTTCCCCAAGGAAACGATCACTATTTACAGGTACTGAGTTAAATAACGGTGCCTAGTCTTCCGTGGAGAAGGGCTAGTTCTCCCTGGGAGACAGTACACCTATATTTCATTTTTACAATAAATGGTCATGGCTCCAGCATAAACAAGGAGGATTCTTAATATTTCTTTAACACATCACACCCCAATCCCACTTACAGCATGCTTTAGATTGACAAATTTATGAACACATTCATAACTTTCAGAAATAGTTCTTTTCTCTGCTGGCAAATATATCTCCTTTGTATTTTAACAATCAATTTAAATTCTTTCTGAGTAGCATCCTTATGATGTAACAACATTAGCGATCTCATTCTATTTACCAGAGGTTTAGCAAAATATTTTGAGACTTGAGTCGCTCAGAAACAAAAACGAAATTAAAGAAAACCAGTATTTTCAAATTAAATCCTCTAAAGGAGAGAATGAGACACTAGCCTTAGAATCTTACCTCACACCACCTGGTATTATTCCGACTTCTGCCCAAATTTTTCCTAAATAACTAAGTCTAAAGATCCCTTATTAGGGAGACATTCAGCAGCCTTTAAAAGCTGCTGAATTAGCTTGAAACATTGCTCTTGTTCCTTAGAGATCCCGTCACCCATGGTTAAGGATTCGCAGAAACCTTTAAATAAATTTTTTAACAAATGTAAGAATCTTTTCTGAGATTCCTCATGTCTCCAGCGCACTGATTACAAAACCAGTTTTAGTTTCGCTTTCACTCCATCTGCACCCTCAGATCCTGTTTCTTGCTAGTAAGGAGAGTGTAGTGGGCCAAAATGCGCTGCTGGTGGAAGACAGTCAGGGAGGGCTACCGCATATTTCAGGTACCCTAACCCTGCTTATGGGTCTCGGTTTCTCTTCCCAGTCATCTAGACCAGCTGGGAGGGCTCAGATCGCTGGGTGACCAACCCTTAAATCGCACTTCCCCAGATGAGCCAAAAGTTAAATTAGGCAGTGTTAGAGGTCCCTATAAGGCCCCTGCATGTCTCAGGAATTAATCCCAGACACCCTTGCAAGGTTCCAACTCACGTGGGAACACGCGATTTCTCAGGCCGAGGGGAGGAAGTGCCTTTTGTCTTCGGAGCTTGGTGAATGTCAAAAGCTCTCATACAAAACCTGCGACTAACACTAAATTCTCCTGGAAAGCGATCTTCAGAGTCTGGTCGAAACCGAAACACTCATTCACTATCCGCTTTTCCTTTTGCAGGTGGACGGAGTGAAGAGGCAAAAATCGAAAGGACTGCAAGAGGCGGCTTCAAAGAAAGAATTTGCTGAGATGCTTTTAAAACATCCCAGTAACTAGTTGCTGTTTTTAAAGCTGATTAAAGGGAAAATCTTTGCTCTTTCTCCCAAGCCTAGACCTAGTTGGGGGTCTTGTCGCAGGGGTGGGCTTGTGAGTGTTTTTACAGTGTGCCTCTCATTGTGTGGACTTTTGCTTGTGGCTGGTGGGAAATCTAGTGTTCTGTCCTGGTGCAAGTCCAGCTTATCCTCTCACAGGTGAATTCTAGCAGCAAGCACCCTTGTGGCTTTTAACTGCTCGACCTGTGCTGGGGAGATTGTGGCAGATGCTTGGGAGAGGGAGCAAGACTCCTGCTTACTAAAGAGAGTACTGATGTAAAGCAGTCTGCAAGAGAGGGCGACCTTGGAAGAAATCCCTTTTTCTCTGAAATCCAACACACCCTGCGACCTTTCCGAAAAGCTCTCGGTGTTGTCTACCCTTACCTGAGATGATGCATGCACTCCAACCAAGTTGGTGTGTTGACCACAACTGCAGCTCGTAGCCCTGGGTCCCTGTTCCTGGTGCCAGATGGGGGGGTGGGCTCCACTTGCAGGGACCCCCTGGCCACCACAATGAGTATAAGTCTACCAAGACATGATCTGCTTGGGGAGGAAAAGTGGCCAATCTCTCAAAGGAGAAGGGCCTCGGAGGTCCAGCACACAGAACAGTCTCCTATAGTCTTACATAAATGCAGCCTCACTTTGTTCTTTATTTCCTTTTTTTTTTCAGCATTTAATGCATGGTTCCAATGTCATTAGCATATTCAAAATGATCCAAAGAAGGAACAGTCTTTGATATACATGTTCTTTCTAATTACAACACCATTTGCCATCAGTATTTGTAAAATTACTCTTTCATCTGTCAGTTTATTTTTCAGATAAAAGTATTTTAAATTAAGTGATCTCAATTTGCATTATTTCTCGTTGAATAGCAATGTAAATCATTTTCTGATTTGTTTTTCTTTCTTATACTCTTGGGACCTAAGAGCTTGATGAGACACTCATTTATCCCACTATTTAATTCTTTTCTCAGATTATTTATGATCATCAATATGACCCAATTGTTATAATAAAATAGTAATAGTAAAAACAACAATAAGTAAATAAAAAGTAACAGGCATTTATTAGGAAGTAATGTAAGGTACAAGATCAGATGAGTTGGACAAAAAAACACCTTTTTATTTCTATGAGAAATTAATCTCACAAGGAAAAAAGCTGAGTAAGTTTGTCTAAGTCACAACTCATAGTCTCAGGACAAGAACCTCTTGCTGTTTATCTGTTGAATAAAAAATGTATAATAAATGTAAAATTGAATATGCACTTCATACAGTTTGAATGTATATTTGGAAATCCAAACAACTGAATGTATTTAAATATCTAATCACCAAAACATGCACTTATGTTTATTGCAAGCCTTGGAAACATTCAAATATTTGAGAAGCTACTATGAGTTCTATTCTGCACAGCATTGCTTAAAACTGATGAAAAACATTGAGGATACCCTTTAAAATACTATACTTCAGTGTGTAATGTATATTTACACATACACACATACATATATAAATGCCTATATAATGAATGCTCTTAAATTTCAAATATGATTTTATTTTAGTTTAGTTCATAGCAACACAATTTACAATAGCCAAGTACTGGAAGCAACCTAAGTGCCCACCAGTAAATGAGTGGATCAAAAAACTATGGTACATTTACACAGTGCAATACTACACAACAGAAAGAAAGAAGGAGCTCCTACCTTTTGCAACAGCATGGATGGAACTGGAGAGCATTATGCTAAGTGAAGTAAGCCAGGCCATGAAAGACAAATACCATATGATCTCACCTATAAGTAGAACCTAATTAACAAAACAAACAAGCAAGCAAAATATAACCAATGACATTGAAATAAAGAACAAACTGACAGTAACCAGAGGGGAGAAGGGAGAGGGTCATCAAGGAACATGCATGAAGGATACATGGATTAAACCAAAGGGAGGTAGAATTAAGGGTGGGAAGTGGGGGTGGGTGGGGCAGGGGATATGGTGGGGTGAAAATGGAGATAACTGTACTTGAACAGCAATAAAAAATTTAAAAATAAAGACAACTAAAATATTCTATTATTTATTTGTGTAAAGGAATTTCAAAACACATCATGTCCAAAGCTTGTGCTTTTAGAAAACTGGCCATTAAGGATAATTTCTACCCATTCCTAAATACGGCACCATTCTTCCAGTAAGTTATATTTACAGCATAAAACTTTCAACCCTGATCTAATCATATGTAAAATATGTCTTTAAACTTAGTCTCATATTTGGGCTCCTGTCTCTTTGATGATAGGGTATTTTAGCAACTATGATAAAAATATTAAGATATTTAGGGAAAACGTTAGCTCACAGGCTCTTATTCCTCAAAAAAGAAAAATAACTAATGTCAATATTGCTTTTTGATTCATTAAAAAGGAGAATCCAATTAGCATAGTCCTAAAGGCAAATCAATGTGTGGAAAAAATATAAAAAGAAAAAATTTCTTTAGGAGATCATCTTGGATTGTATTATAAGCTACTACAGAAGTTAAAGTACTATTTTCAATTTGTTTAAAATAAATATCAACAATTACAGTATTTCCTCTATAATTATAATATTTTTCTCTATGCCCTTAGTCTAAAAAGACATTCTACTGAGTCTAATTTCTGTTTATTTTCTTCTTAATTGTTCTAACAGTAGTTTTTCTATTCTTTTTTTCAATATTCAATTTGAGTAAATCAAACATTTTAAATATTTTTCCTCCATATTCTCTTATAGACAGAAATGAAATCAGTGTATTAAGACTTAAAAATACAGTCAGCCTATATATTTTTTACCATTGCCACAGCGGAGATAGTACAAAATAGCATTTAGAGAGCATCAGAGAGTTTTAAAGCAGAGATTTCCTGAGAATAGCTTCTCAGAGAGAACCCACATTTGGTGAGCAAATATAGGGTGCAGCCCAATGTTTTTCCACATGCCCAATAATGGCTTATTGTACCAATGAGAGCCAGAGCACAAGGAGGGACCCTGTTTTCTAGACAAAGAGACCCAAGTTTAGATACAGGTTGTGTCAAGGAACCACAGGACAGATGGAAATGTGACCATTCACACAACCACACATATACATACACTCAAACACACATAAACATAGAAATGCAAATACAAATAGCAAAGTTTTATTTTGTTTTATTCAGTTTGAAGTATTATTAATAATTCATGTACATATCATCAAGTAACAATATCTGGAACATAGTCATAAATGCATGTATAGTTGATTTAAATGTAAAAACAACCAATAACTTGATTCTCATTATTGCTCCTAATGCTTTATTCACTTAAGAGGATGTAGGTGTTCCAAACATCATGACAGTATAACTTAATGGCATGGAATAACTTATGGTGCTCAGAAATTCTTCAGGTCAGGAATTCAGATGGGGCACAGGAGAAATGTCTTGTCTTTTTTCCATGTTGCCTGGGGGCTTTGGCTAAAAGACTCAGAAGCTGTGGCCTGGATTATTGAGGTTTGTTTACTCATATGTTTTGGTGGATAATGGTGGCTGTTGGCTGGGGGCCTCAGTTCCCTCCTGGCAGCTTCCCTTAGGTGCTAGCTTGGGCTTCCTCACAGTATAGTAGCTCAGCTCCAAAGGCAAATTTTCCATGAGAGAATCATGGGGATCTTTTATTGTTTTTATTACCTAGCTTCATAGCAACACTCCTACTCCATTAGTCAGAGCAATCATAACCCTCCACTCAGATGCAAGGTGGAAAAATGAAGACCTTGATTCTCAGTGGGAGGAGTGGCAAATCACCGTTAAGATGAATAGGTAGGTTGAGAAATGATGTTGCAATTATTTGAAAAAATATAATCTGCCACACCAGGCAAGGGATACAACATGAAGTCTAAAACTGGTACTTATTTTTCTTTTAGTGAGTCTCCCTGAACTCAATCTTGCATCTACTATATATCTGCTCACTACACTTCTTTAAAGAACAAAATGATTTATTCGCATATCTTTAATTATGACGTTACTTGGTTGACTTGCTTCTGCATTGAGGTGTATTTCTAACCCACTAAAAGAAGGTTAAGTTCCAGTTTTAGACTTCATATTATGCAATATTTATGAATAAGTGAGTTAGAAATTTTGGCAAATCATGTACTTTATAAAGGTATTTACTTTTGAAATTTTAGATATTTTATTTAGAGTGAAATACTTTAGAACACCAATTTGTTATGATAAACACCATGTATAAGAGAGAATTCAGAATGAGGGTAACATTGGGATGAGGGACAGCTTTAATTTTTTTTTTTCAAAATTATGACACCATTGTTGTTTGAGCTGCCCTGAATTTGTAATTCTTATTGCCTTTTTTTTTTTTTGTAGAAATTCTTATCTTCTTGATGTTCATGCTTACACAGGCCTTTCTTTTGGACATAAGCATCATGGAGTTATTTTAGAATTTTCACATACATCTGTCACACAAAAGATAAATAGATGATGGGCTGTTTGTAGCATCGACAGTGACAATTTCTCTTGTGTTCTAGAAAAGGGACCTCTGATTGGGACCTGAAGTAGCAATCTCCTGCTCCACTGTTTCAAAAACACTGCCTTGCTTGCCTCCCAGGCAACCAGTGTGTGGAATCAGAAGGTCCCAGAAATTATGATGGCTTGCAGTGTTGATGAATATATGGGAGTGGATTAGATTACAAAGAACATGTAGAGAGAAGAGACAAGGGCAGATACTTTGGCAATTCATACATTTAAAAAATGAAAAACAAGAAACTGCATTCATAAAATGTATATATTTAAATAGGCTATTTCATAGCCTAAGGTAGCATTTAGCTCACAAAACAATTGATAGAACTGTTTGACTCCGAAGTAACTACAGCTTGTATTTAAAAACAAATATACAAAAGCTACAAAGTATAAATTTTACATGATTGCATCTCATCTTTATATTTATTCCAGGAAAGAACTAATATATATGAGTATAATAACTTTTTACTTGTCTTTATTTGCTTCTGATAACCAGGATAATTGTCTAATCTTGTTATTTAAAAGAATTTATAAACTGATAAGCTGATGGAATATATTCATGTGTAAGTTCTTATGTGATCTAAGATAAAACAACTATCCAAATGAACTTTATACCATGTAATCTCACCTATATGTGGAATCTAACGAACAAAGTAAACGATGAACACAACAGAAACAGAGGCATGGACACATGGAACAGACGGACAGCTGCCAGAGGAGAAGCGGGTGGGGAGGACTGAATGCAAGAATGTGGAGGGATTAGCCAAAGAACATATATGTAAGACTCATAGACACAGACAACTGTGTGGTGATGGCCAGGCCAGAGGGAAAGGGGGACTGGGTGGAGGCAAGCAGAGAAAGGGACAATGAGCACATCTCTAATAGTGTAAACAACAAAAATAAAGTAAAAAATTTATTTTGAAAGAAAAGTTAGCAAAGAGATTATTTTTTAATTTAAATTTTTTCTTCCTCCATCAAACACCGTTTGCTGAGAAGCAAACAGAAAAAAAATCAAAATTGTCCTTACATTTTCAGTCTTCTTTCTGTTGTCTGTAGCGCCTCACTTCAACAACAACAAAAATTAAGGCTGTAGTAATACTAATAAATGTTATCGGTTTATTCAATAATTCATTCATTTTGCCAAAAACTATTAAGGCAAAATAAAAAGTCTGAGGCTTTTCTAAATATAAAGTCTTAGTATTAATTTGAAGGGTTCAGTTCTTCTTCTTTTCTCCAGTGTAACTAGAACAATGATTATCCTGGTGAGGTAAGTAGAGAGAGCTTATTTATAAACTAATTAGTGCTATATGCTATGGCTTTCTGAGTACAGGCAAAAGGGTTTTGTTTGTTTGTTTTGGGTTTTTTTACATGAGAAAAGCTGAACGCAATCTAAACAAAATGTGTCCCGTTAAATGAATGAGTAGAAATTCTGGGCAGAAGTCAAGCATGAATATATCCTCAAAGGTACGTATACTATTTGGAAGCCAGTTATTTTGAGAGAAGCTGACAATGAACTCACACACACACACACACACACACACACACACACACAAGAGCCCTAATAGCGTGGTAATTTTTCTTTTCACTGGTTTTCCTATCTATCTTGTTATCATCTTTCCCAGTCTTTTGTAGCTGTCATCTCATCTTTCTTCCTTATAATTTTCCAATACATCTTTGTGTGCCTTTATTATGTTACAGTTTCTCCTACACTGTAATTTAATGAGGCACAAGTAAATGGACAAGGAAAGAAAACAAATCAGCTTTTGAGCATTATTTACTATAAACTAAATTGGCAGGTGCTGGGCAATTAACAATAAAGCTTACGAAAAAGACAAATTTTCAGAAGCTTATATACTGAGTGAAATTATATTGTTTGTATTTCTAGGGTAGGAAAGGGTGATACGCTTAGAATGCACACAAAACTGAAGCAGTATTTTGGGAATTATATGGTGGTAGTCAATGCAAAAATGGCCAAGCACCAGTAAGCTCTGTGTCTATTTGTTCTGCTATTTTAAAGGATGATTCAGACTCTGTCTTAACCTGAGTTGCTCTATAGTAGTTTTTCATGATTTTAAAAGACATCCATGTTTACTTTCTTAGTGTGTGCACAGAACAAACAAACATTTAGGTATTTACTCTGCATGGCTCAAATCCATGACTATACAACTGTCAATACCCCAAATCCATTAGGCAAATGCCTAGAAAAGTATGGAAAATAAGCAACTAAAAGCATCAACAAACAAGTACAAATTTCCATAAAAAGAGTCTTATTTTGACCTTCCAGTTTACTGTATAATATCAGAGTGAGACACAGAACAATGGACTAACTAGTGTTTTCTGAGGAGAAATATTATTTACTCATTTTTAAATTAAATTTATTGGGGTGCCATTGGTTAATGACATTGTATAATTTTAGGTATACATACATCATCCGTATATAGCATTGCATGATTACCATCGAAAGCCATCTCCTAACGTCACTATAGATTTGACCTCCTTTACCCTCCTCATCCAAAGAAATCCTTTGACCAATGCCTTAGAGCCTGATGAGCTGCTAACACCAGGTTCTATAGGCAATGCTATTTCTGCCAATGCCCTTCCACATACCCAGCACATTAGCCAAGAATATGGGGTAAAAATCAAAATTTCTATTCAATCTATGCCTGTCTATCCTTTGGTTTCTGACTTCTACTGCTAACCACCTGAGGTTTCTCATACCTCTGGCCATCCAAGGTACCCATTGCTTCAGCCATCTTCACCATTTCAAAACTTACATGGTTTATGCAGTATTTTCTCAGGACTTATATGATAGTGTGAACATATAGTTAAAAAGTAATTGAACATCTATTAAGGTCTATTATGTGTGTGGCAATGTATATATGTTGTCTCATTTATACTGCACCTGAATCTTTTAAGAGAGATATTATCTTCAGTTCATGTTCATAGCAGTGTTATTTACAATAGCAAAGTGCTGAAAACAGCCTAAGTGCCCATCAGTAAGGTAGTGGGTCAAAAAACTGTGGCACATTTACACAATGGAATACTACACAGCAGAAAGAAAGAAGGAACTCTTACCCTTCATGACAGCATGGATGGAACTGGAGAGCATTATGCTAAGTGAAATAAGCTAGGTGATGAAAGACAAATGTTATATGATCTCCCCTATAGGTGGAACATAATGAATAAAACAAACACATGAGCAAAATAGAATCAGAGGCATGGAAACAAGGAACAGACTGACAGGGACCAGAGGGGAGAGAGGTTGGGGAGGGGGATAATGGTAGAAAGAAGGAGAAGGGCCTAGTTAAAGAACAAGTATAAATGACCCACGGACATGGACAATAAGGTGTGGATTGACTGTGCGGTGGTTGATAGGCGGGCCAGGGGAGGGCAAGGGAAGAAAATTGGGACAACTGTAATAGAACAACAATTTTTAAAAAATCAAGATACTTAAGAGATTAATGAGATTAAGTAGCAGGAACAATATCAGAGTTGGCTGATGATACAAACAAAACTCAAAATCCCTCCAAAGCATGTTTCTAAAACTTTTTTTTTTCTGCATTACCAATCCTAGAAACTGAGTACTTTTGTAATGTGGAAGATAGTGGTCTTTCTGATTAGATTACTATACTTTCTGGCAGACAAAAGATAACAGAGGTGGCATCTAACTTCAGAAAAGTCATAGTCTCTATTGGTGATTGTGTCTTCTGTTTTGTATGCCTTTCTCATCTCTACATATCTCCTCCTCACATCACTGGCCAGCTTTCCTCCTTGTTTCTTTCATTGGGTTCTACTGGTGTTTTTAGAGCCAATGTGGCTATGAAAGAACTGAACTGGGTCCCTGCAAAATGCATATGTTGAAGCACAGCCCCTAGTACCTCAAAATGTGATTGTAAATAGAAACTTGAAAATAGAGTTTTTAAAGAGATAATTAAATTAAAATGGGACCTAATCTAATCTGACTGGTTCCTTACAAGAAGTTGAGTTAGGACATACAGACTCGAGTGATGCAAGGAATGGCCATGTGAAGACAACCCAAGAGAGCAGGCCAAGAAGAGAGGTTGTCTGCAAGCCTGCTGACATTTGATCTTGAATTCTGTCAGGAGCAGCTGTTTGTGACATTGTCTTTCCTCTAAGTCAGGCAGGCAACTGCTTGGCTAGCTGCCTGATTGGGCAACCCAGCACCAAGGAACAGACAAGAGTCACACACAGTAACTATGCTAAGCACTCAGCTTTTATTGAATGTAGGTTCACTCAAAGTAGAACTTCAAGACACATTAATATCCTACTCACACTCTAACAAACTGAGAAAACTACACACAGCAATCAATGTGGGATAACAAACCAGGTCCCAGACTCTCAGTCTGCAGGTCTGGGAGACAGCACAGTGGGCAAGGGAGTTGCCAGCGTCTTGCAAGGCAGGATCTCCGGAGCCAGGTGGGGAGCAGGGCAGGCTAAGTCCTTACTCCAGCAGGCCAGAGCCTCTGCGGTCTATGCCAAGGGAGACCAGTGTGGTGCGGAGCAGCACTCTGGTGTGAGGAGCTCAGCTCTCTCAGCAGTGGTCTGGAACCTGCCTCAGTTATACCTTGAAAATGGCGTACTCCAGCCTTCTGGGTCTTTTCAATAAATGTCTTGGCACCCCTGATGGCAAGTGGGGGATTTGCCCAGGAGTCTGTGGGTGGTACATGGATGTTCTGCTTGACACCCCTGCTGGTGAGTGTGGAATTTCCCCAGGAGACTATCTATGGGTAGTCCTGCTCTGCAGACATGGCTGTTCTCCTCACATGGGCAGATAGCTCAAGTGTGTCTCCTTGCCAGATGTGTCTGTTCTGACCATGTGGGCAGATATGTCTCCTTGCCAGACATGTTTACTCTGACTTAGGTAATTTTCCTCTTGAACCAAAATGTCATGGCTGACTGACACCCATTTTAGTTGGCATAAGTGACTCCACTTTGTTTTATATACTTTATGTTATCTTAATTGGACCAATGCAATTTTATTGGTCCTGCTCTCCACAGAATCTTAGCCTCCAAAATTGTGCCAAAATAAAATTCTGCTTTTAAAGCCACCCATTCTATCTTAATTTGTTATACTTCCATACAGACTAATATGATAGCTTTCAAATGTACAACTTATGCAGGTTGAAAAGCAGAAGGGAGAAGAATTGGGAGGTTTCCATGTGAATTTTTGTTGAAGAGGTTTTTTTCTTAAGAGCTTTGAGTGAGGCTGGAAACATTTGTACGTGGCTAAAAGGTAGTGGTTAATAATATATTAATGCATCATGCATGGTGTTTTAACTACAGGCTCCTGGAAATACATCTTAACACTAAGGAACCAGAGAGTTGGAAATAAAAGTAAATCTTCACCAGAATGGTTGGGATAACTAGCACAGCTTCTCATTAAATGATCACTTCATAAAAGAAACAAAACCATGCTTCATTTTATAAATATTAGCACTATAAGAGACCAATCATGAACCAGATAAAGAACACTTTTCAAAGAACCACTAGTAATGTTTTGGACTGTTTTGTGAATTACTTTTGTGAAGGGCTAATCAACATAATCACCCCCTTTCTACTCACCTTGCTACCACACACACATACATGTAGGAGCATTTATTAGCTGTTGTTGGGAGTTTCTAAACATAATGTGCTACAAGCCTCTTTATTGAATTAAACAAATCTGTAAACAACCTATAAAAGAATAGAGAGGAACTTCATAGGTACCCTGCTTAAATTAGTTGGGATTCTCTTTATTCACCCGTGTTACACATGTTTGGGCACATTCCCAGTGTATCCGAAAAGCATATTAGTTTCCTAGCATATTAGTTCTTCCTAAAAGGGATAAGAGACTTTTCATAATATGTCAGACACTATGTTATCTAATCTTTAAGTATATCTGGTGTGTTCGTCACAAAAATATGTAGGTATATCAACTTTGTCATCCCATAAATCTACTCAAACAAAAATATTTTTACTTTTACTATACATAAATTCATTTATTTCTGATCACCAGCTAAATGTATATTATCATTGTACATGCTTTAAAATGTATAGCACAGATAGAATAATATTTTAAATTGTCTATAATTACAACATGCAGAAATTATACAATTAACATTGGGTCTATTTTTCTTCCATTTATTGATTTATTTGCAGAATTGAGATTTATATCAGGCAGAGGTTGGGTTCAACAGCACGCCCTGGAACCTGTTTACTGTTGCTTAACAAAAAGGAAGATGTTCTTCCTAATTTTCCCAAAAACTTTTGTTATTTTTTTTAATGTAACAAGCATTGCAAAGATAGGTAGCCCAGGAATAGTACAATATTCCAGGCAACATGCCCCTTCTCTCTCCTTCTACTGCTCTTCTATCCTTAGCTTTGCAGATATGTCTTCATGTCAACTTCACTCTAGCAAGGTGACTGCTCTCTGCATTCCGCCCAGAAAGAAGAAGGGAGCATCAATGCGTATGTCAGTAAAGCAGGTTTCCCAGATATGCACAGCAAACTATTACTTGCTCACCCTTAACTTAAAGGGTTCGAAGCAGGATGGTATTTGCTGGGGATTCTCCCCTTGAACAAATCAGTGTAAGAAAATGGAATAAGCTGAATAGCATTAGAGAAGCAACTAATAATGTCTGTCTTAAGATATTACATACTGCAAATGTGATTTTTATTGGTTTAATTATCCTATATGTAATTTTCCATAATTGAAAAAGTTTTCATAAACATTATTATAATGCCTACAGCAAAGTTTTCATAAACATTATTATAATGCCTACAGGCCTGTTGAGCAGACTTGTAAGGTTTTTTTTCTTTTTTATTACAATATTTTAATATTAATTTAAGATATTTGTATTCTGTAATGTTTTATAAAAAGTGTTCTGTCAATTAACAAGTCAATATTTTTAAGTTTTCAAGTTTTATTTTAGATCTGTCCTCTTTCCAGCCATTATTCCCACAGAAGTTAATGAAAAATATATTATTTTAATGAAAAATCATTTTTCAGTAAATTTAAGCATGTTTTCTTGCCTAGCTTTATCCTTACCTCTTACACGATCTTAATGAGTATTCTTCAAAATCAACTTGGGGTATAAAAACTAAAAAGCTTTGGAGATTCATTTCAGCATAAGTAAATATAAAATTTATATATTGAGAATTTGCACTGTGATTTGAAATTTGTTTGCTAGATAATTCTGTAGAATCACTAATTTTAGATAAGGGAAATATGGAAATAATAGTTAATCTGGCCCTTCTTTATGAAGAAAAAAAAAGTCTTCAAATTAACTTTTAACTATTTTTAATAAATGATCATTAAGAATTTTAGCCCTCTGTTTTATTACTACTAATTTGAGAAACTAAACATGAAAGCAAGAAATTCAAAATGACATAATTCCCTTGTGTTAATGCTGGGGCCAGGTATACTCTCCTGTCCCTGTAAACAATACTGGGACCAAGTGAAATACTTTAGCTTTTTGCTCCATAATGTATTACTACTACAAGTAAGGCTGGTCTAACTGAAGAGTTTAATCATCAAGACTAGCAGCTTACTCATCAGGTCTCTCTTGGGAACCCTCAGGTAACTCCCTCCACAAATTTAAAGCTATTATGTCCTAAATTTTGGTCAATTTCTACAGTCACCAAGCCCAGGTCCTCAGTCTCTGTCTGGAGCATCACACTCTGTCCCAAGACACTACTAAACCTGCCAAGATGCAATTCTTGCTCACTGCTATGTACCTACTAAACAGAACTTTGTTGACTAATAGATTTTTAAGATAGTCTTTGGGAAAAACAACTGGAACATTATATAGTTTTATGAGTAGGCATCAAAAACATCGAAACATCTAATATCGTATATGTTAGACACAAATTTTGCCTGTTTAAATCCAGATTACTTATTTTAGGAATAACCTACTATTGATGACCAGTAAAAATCTTAAGGTAAATTTAAATTTAATCTAATTTGACAATTAAAAACTGAAGAGTAGCTTTTCATTTATTTCAAAAAACTTGATAACTTTTTGAACATATGTTGATCATTCAGAATATAATCTCAATTAATAATACTAATACCCCCACGGGTTCAATTTTAAACTTAAAATAATAAGTCAAAGGCTAAAATTGATAAAAATCATACAGTGTAATATATTCCAGAATTAGTAGACCACTACAAATAGTTTAGATTAGAGAGACAAGGTTTATATTGTTTGGATACTATGAGCTTAAAGTGAAAGTGTGACAAGCAAATTGGGACATTTCTTGCTTTTCAAATGAACTTTCTGCAAATGGTGAAGCTAGCTACCCGACAGGGAGAGGGATGCATGGCTCCCTTCTCGAACAACTCTCTAGTATTTAATGACCATCCCATTGAAAATGTCTGCTTTAAACAAATTAAAACACCAGCTTGGTAACTTCTGACAAACTGATTTTCTCTTATTGTAACATAAGAAAGCAGTGGTATTTCTTTGAAGTTGTCCACGTCAGTGTTGGCGGAACAATGTTTCATTCTAGATAGAAATGGTGAAGGATAGATGGAAAAGAAAGGGAAAAATTAGATTCAGAAGTCCTGAGTGCATTATCAGGAAGTGAGATAAAGGAAATTCTGGAAAAATTACCCAAGCTCACAGGCATCCTATCATTCCCTCCCACCACACTCCTCTACCCCTTCTGCATTTTCTGCTAAAGACACTGGAACAGAAATAAAAATTACCTTTGAAAAAGGTTAATTCATTTTGAATCAATTACAAAATTATATAACTCAAATTCCATTAATATGAGGCTTTAACCTCCTAACATTTTCTTAAGACTAAAATGTTCCAATTATTTTCTTTGTTGTTTTGCTCTATTCCCCAGTCTCCATGATCTCCATCAAACTCTGTAGCAAAAGAAAAAAAAATCAAATAATAATCTTCTAAAGGCATAGACTAGATTTAAAGACATGTGCTTGTTTTCCTACACAGCTATACCCTTTTGTTTGGCTCTTGCAGAATATTTGCAAATATGTGTTTGGGGGAAAGCATCATAGCACGCCGCAGCAGTGGTTTCCTCCTGGTGCCAGCAGTCCCGGTTCACACAGCATGTGTCTGAAGCAGATGCAGCCAACATGATGGCACATGAGCAGGTTGCCTTTCTGAGAAAACTGTGTCCAGCATTTCCTCGAAATAGTCAAAAAGGCCTCCTTAGAGAAGGCTCTAAGTTATATAAGCCACATGCTAAGAGAGTTATCTGTTTAAAAGCAGTGCCTGAAAACATGCAGCTTTGTTTTTAAAATAAACGTTGGCATAACTCATAAAATGCAAACACTTAAAACAAAATTACCCACCCTTTTTACAGAAGATTTAAACTCTTTTGGAATCAATATAACACAGAAAAGCAGTTGATAAGAATAGTGTGTTAACCTAATGAATCCTAAGTCACAAATATAATATTGTTCTGAAAGGCAAGAGGAAAAATTACCAAGAAAATTAGAAAATCGCTTTTTTACTAGTGGGCTACAGCACAGATTGATTGTCATAGGATAAGAGAAAATGTACAACTTTGATGAAAAATATAATTAAAAGACCGAATCTAGTAAACATGGAAGGTATTTCTAGTTTCCAAGCTTACGGGAGGCCTGTCTGGCGTATAAAAAGTGACAAAATGCATTGTCACCCTGTTACTGCTCTCTTTTAATTCAACTTTAAATGATATTTTGAAACTAACAGTATATCAGGGCTCTGCAGTAAAGGAGGACTAGGTCCTGCC
The DNA here is from genome assembly GCF_022682495.2 of Desmodus rotundus. NCBI lineage: Eukaryota > Metazoa > Chordata > Mammalia > Chiroptera > Phyllostomidae > Desmodus > Desmodus rotundus. Next base: position 67,440,021 of record NC_071388.1, on the reverse strand, counting down.
ACAGTCAATAATAGTGGAATTATATATACATGAAAAAACAATCTAATGAACAGGATCTTAACAAATTAAGAGATGTTTTTCCATGTACTATGCCAGAGCCCCATGCCAGGGCCAAAACTTCTTCATATAAGACCCTCATCAAAACCTTACAAACAGAAGGGATCAGGCAATTCAGAAACTAATGAATAAAACTATAGGCGAACACACTGAAAAAAATGGATTTAATCTTTAAAAAAAACCAAAGAAATACAAACTAATGAAACAGAAAGAAGCTCTCTCCGCCTATTGCATTGAAAAGTTTATGTGACAATAGTGAATGCTGGTCTGGGAAAAAAGTTTGGCAATTTCTAAAACGATTTGTACACATGTTCATATCTTTAATTATAAAAATCATAGTAAGAGTGTGTAACCAAATATCTTTGTTGCCTGAGGTCTATCTGTACACCAAGAAACCGCATTTCCAGGGAATTGGTTGATTTCACTTTGTAATACTGGTAATTAAGTAACCACATCTCTGTGCTAACCAATACTCCCTCTCCCCTCTTTGGTTGTTAAAAGAAACAAAATCTAATTTGATGTAGATTTCCAACGAATATAGAAAACTCCACAGCATCCATTTCATACCTCTTGCTTCAGTTTATTTTTTCTATGCTTATTTTCCCATCACACTTTTTTTATTTAGAAACTTTTGGGAATAAAATAGGATGCAAACTATATGTTCATCAAATGATGTTCTATATAAAAAGTAATGTTAGCAGTACCTAGAACATAATAATACTTCGTAAATGTTTATGATTGTAACTTTATTTATAAAAATCAAAAATGTGATCAAAATATGAGATTATCTTTCTTTTCAAATTTATAAGTGGTGGAACATATAACATATTGGTGGTTTCCAAAACTGGGCGTTTCCAAAATTGGGGTTGGGGTGTGAAAAATGAGTAAAGGTATCCTAAAGGTACAAACTTTTAGTTATAAAATAAATAAATTTGGAGGATGTAATATATAGCGTGGTGACAATAATTAAAAATATTGAATTGTATATTTGAAACTTGCTAAGAGATTAGATCTTAAAAGAACTCATCACAAGAAAAAATTATAAAAAGCATTATGTGTAGTGAATAAATGTTAGCTAGATTTATTGTGATCATTTTGTATTACATACATATATTGAATCATTATGTTGTACACTTAAAACTAATATGATGTTGTATGTCAATTATATCAATTTTTAAAATAAGTAATTTTTAAATGTTAATATAGAATAATTAACATATAATAACCACTTAAAGTTTAAAGATTGAAATAAAATGAAAATATACTTACAATGAAATTTAATTTGAATTGTAATATAAAGTATCATATAAATAAAAAAGTAAAGGATAATTAGAAATACACAATTTTGTGCATGTAAGAGAAAAAGGAAAAACAGAGAGAATATATGTTTATGTATACCCACAAAAATTACTTTTCAAATGCCAACAATTTTTTAAAGATTTTATTTATTTATTTTTAGACAGTGGGGAAGGGAGGGAGAAAGAGAGGGAGAGAAACATCAGTGTGTGGTTGCCTCTCATGAGCTCCCAACTGGGGACCTGGCTGGCAATCCAGGTGTGTGCCCTGACTGGGAATTGAACCAGCGACCTTTGGTTCACAGGCAAGCACTCAATCCACTGAACCACACCAGCCAGGGTGCCAACAATCTTATTTAAAGAAGTGTGATTCTTATTTTATATATTTTCAAGTTATTGTTTTATATTACTGCCATAACATAAAGTTTTATCTTTTTAAAATAATTACACATTGTCAAATCTTTTTAAATATTAAATATTTTTTTCTTTTATAATGAAGTGAATTTTACCTTAAACCTTTACCTGGCCAAGGCCATGGTCCTTAGGTGGAAAAAATTTTACAATTTACATTTTACTAATGAGGCTTTTGAGACCTGGGTCAGCAGAGCAACTTTCCAAGGCCAGAAATGTTGCTAAAGTTAGGAAAAATTAGAGACCCAGTATTCTCACACTTTTCAGTTCCTATTGCAGTGTTTTTTCTATTGCAATTATGCTACCTATCACTTATTATTATTTTCTTCTAAGTCTGCTTTAAGATAACTCTTGCATCTGACTTAAGTATGATGTAGGCATATTTTTACTGTTTATTTTCACAAAATTCAAATTAATTTGAAGCTTAGTTGAACATCTCCAACTGTATGATGGAGAAGCCCTCTCCACTTCATTTCCTCTCCTGCAGAGGAGAGTTGTACTTTCTCCTTGGAGATGAGTGGGCACATTCCAAGGAGGTGGGCAGCTGAGATACTGGGAGGCATCAGTGGGCAGATGGGGTTGTGTTCAAGAATCTCCGAAGCTCCTAACAGAGGCAGGAGGCCAGCAAAATGGACGAGGAAAGTCGCGAAGTCTGGCGTCAGGCTGACAGCAGAAATGTGAAGGGAATCTGTTAAAGTCAGTGCTCAGGCTGAAGGCAGCTGGACGATGACAGGAAAGCCACGAGGGTCACTGCTCACACAGCATTTGTGCCATGACTGAGGGAGCTGTGGGGCCTGGACCGGAGGAAGCAGCTGGGCTGTGGGGTGGATCCAAGTGCTGAGGCAGGAAGCAGGTGGTCACAGGAGGAGGAAAAGATGAGGCTTGTGCTGAGGAGCATCTGCCCCTCACACTGGCTCCTGTGAAAGGCTCTACACAGATTTAAATGCAGGGGGAAAAGCATTTTTTTGACTAATCATCCTCAAAAGCAAATTTGACATCCACAGTGCTGCAAGGAAGGGTTACTGTGGACAACAAAGCAAGAAATGTGAATTTCTGTTGGGCTAAGTAGTCTCAGAAAGAGCAATAGCAACAAACACATTTCCACGAGGGGCCAGGCAGTCAGTGAGGAATCATTCCCTTACTCCTGACTCTTTCGGTGACTGACGTGTGCCTCCAAGCAAGTTGCTAAGCCTCTTTGGACCTAGCTTCCTCCTGGAAAAACGGGTATCTATACTGTAAAACATATACAACTTTCCCCAACACAAACCTCCATACACAAAATAATGTAATAATTATAGGAAAATGCGTTTGTATAATTGTTACATATACAGTTAAATTGATCCTTTTAACAAAAATTTTATCTCCAAGAACAATTCTGAAATGATGGAATGGAACTTGCCATGCTGGTTTTATTGTTGCTTTAAACGACTTCTAATATATTTGCTAATAGAGAAAATCAGAGGTAAAATGTCCTTCTTAGGGACTATTTTAATGGAGATAGGTTAGCAGCACATTTTAAATGGTCCTTTCCCCTTAACCAGAGGAAGACAACATTTCGGAACCATCTCGGTTACAGTGTCTCTAACACCTTCCCTTTAGCTTGTGAGAAGGCCTGGGTCTCACCGCAACGCAGATGCTCTTCTGACAAAAAGAACACAAAAAGCTCGAGCCCTCGATATGCTTTTTTAGCAAATTAACTAAAATCAACTGAATATTAATGATATCATTCTTTCAAGTCTGTGCATTTTAGGGAGACATTTAAGAACTGAAATGTTACTTTTGGTAAAGTAGTACTACACGCACACACACATGACTAGCTCCATGTTGGTTACTCTGTTACCTTTCTCTAAAGCAGTATTTACCAAATTTAACTAAGAATGATACAGATTCCCAAATTCCTATACCATATATGCTGAATCAGTAGATCTCAGGTAGGATAAAGTAATCTGTATTTTTAACAAGAATGTTGGGGAACAAAGAAGTTTAAGAGATTGCCTAAAAGACCACTAGGTACCGCAGTAAGTAACTCTGCTCACTTCAGGGCAGACCCCTCCTGACAGCACTATCGAATTGTGCGTGAGGTTGATCGCATCTAGAGGGAGACAAAACGTGTCCTGCGGTGCGTCTTGTATGCCTTTGACTCCGCTTTCACTTCAGTTGTTTTGTTGGTGGTGTGATCTTGTGCATAATCTCATCTACAGGGAGGATTTTAATTTTTCTCAGTTACGAAGGATGGTTTTCTCCCTTCCATTTACTGATTTTTTCCAATGAGGAGATTTCAAGTTCTAGAATCCAATGTCTTCTGATTTCGACACAAAGTAAAAGCTTAAAACTAAGGCAGATCTCACTGCAAAGAACATGATCAGAACAGAAGAATAGAAGTTGTACTTTTAAAAAGTCTTTTGTTTGTGCTTTGTAAGTACCTTTTCACTTAATGTAAATTAGAATCGATGCCTTAGTGAATTTCAGACACAAATAGAGTGGTCACACACCGTCTTAGCCACTGTGCTTCTTAGTGCTGTTTCATAATGGGATTAGACTAAAACAAGAAATAACCACTGGAGTTCGTTTCCTTGTTTTACAGACATTTCACATTCTAGCTCCTTGGAATAAAAAGGATGAACAGAGCAGAGTACACTGCACCAGAATACTAAATGTCCTCACAGTCATGTCCTTGAGCAAATTTGAACTGGGGAAAAAAAAAAAAAAAAAAACTGTTGAAAGAATTATAATGAGGTAACAGACATATGCACTAAGCTAAATTCTACCATTATCTAGGCTATATATCATGAATAAATAATATTCTTTAAGAAACTACACAACTTCCTTTGATTACTAGATTACTATTCTGCAAATTCTTGCTGTACATTTGCATGTTATTAACTTATAACCAGTGAATATATGAAGCAATGAGAGAGTAAAGTCATACTGTGATGGGGTCATAAGTGCTCATTCAAGTTATATAGTATGTTTGAAACCAATTTCCCTTATAAGGATGAGGGTGAAGTGATGGATACCAGTCTCTTATTTTTGAGATGATTTTGAATGTTAAACCAATTATGATTCATCCAAATAACAAAATTTTAAGGTTTGTAGAAGAAGGGTTAGTTATTTTCAATTGATTATAAATAAACATCTTATAACCAAAACTGTAGTTATTGCTACTTGATATCTATAAAATAAAAAGTTGTAAAGCAACATTTAATTAAATAAACATTTCATTAAAAATATTTAAAATTTTATATAATTAAAATTAATTTCTGACTCTGCATTCATTCTGTGTGTTGGAAAATTTTAATCTTATTTATGCTTGAACACTCACTTCACCCACCTTAGGATTGTTCCATAATTCTAGAATCTTAACTAGTGCCCAAGCTTTTGGCTAGAAATTGGGAGACACTCTGAAAAAAGGTCAATAACCTGAGTTCACAGAGTTTATCCAGCCTCAACTTTAAAAACAATTCAACGCTTCAGTTTCAATATAAATGGAACACAATCAAATCATGGTTCTTAGGAATTGTTACAGAGTCACCACTTAGAAAAAACTCCTTGATAAAGAGATATGTAATCAAAGAGAATTCATTATTAACCAATGAGCAAAGTGAAGAAAAAACTGAAGAATTATCTAAGGAAGAGGAGGCACCACCAGCTAACTTTTCCAAATACTGTTAAAACAAAATCTGTTTTCACTACACCTGTGTGCTGCCGATTAATTTTCATGCTAGAAGGAGAACTTAGATGACTATGACTTTTTAATTCATAGTTTAGTTCCCCTGAATCAGGGTGCACCTTAGAGTGGGCCTCTAAGATAAGTTTAAAATGGTTGGAGAAGTATAAGGGAGAAATTTCTCCATTAATTTAAGAAACGGCCTGAGGGTTTAATTCAGATTTCTGCTTTTCAAAGGCAAGGACACTTAAGAAAGGACAGAAGAAAAAGTAAGTAAAGGAGAATCATCTCTTGCCGCCAGTTCTGTAGTCTAATTTTATATTGCCTCTTTCCACTTAAAGTCCCATCTGATTTCTAAGAATAAGGAACTTAGCCTGTTGCTTACAAATAGGAATCCGAAGTTTGCCTGAGTTATCATGTGATTCTAACATTTGGAATGGATAATATGAATACTCTCAATCGTTCATAGTTCTTTTGAACAAAAACTACTTTAGAAATAATTCTATGTTCTGCAGAAAAAAAATAGCAAAGTATCAAGCATAGCTGGGGTGAATTAAACATGATCTAAATCAAAGACTCAAAGACACGTGCATCCTCCGAGAGGCGCTACTTTTAAGAGCACATCTCTATGACCATTCTTTTCGCACCATAAAAAATTCAGTTGAAGAACCAGTAAAATGGCAGCTTCCACTTAGTTCACATTAATCACTACTGCAGAGTAGTGAAAAAGGGGCATGTGGTTTTAAAATCATGACGTGATTTTTCTTTATAAATATTTATAAGTGACATGGTTTGGTTTTAACAGTTTTCATGGAAATGTATGAAAACAGAAAAATGCCATACTTCAAAAGTAACATTTTATCATAGACTATAAATAAAATTTCAAAGTTATTAAAAATATTAGAGTAATGCAAATATACTATTTTTTCATTATAATCAGTAATTTAAATGGAATTATATATATAAATATATACACACTCAAACACATGCATGCCTTTTAGGTAAAGTTTTTTTCTTGTTCTTTCATCACACATTTTATAGACTTTTGTTTCTGAATGTGATCTCATGTATGCACCTTTGAAACAAAACTGCTTGAAAAAAGTTAAAAATATAAAAAGTAGAATTTCTAATTAGAAAGAAAGAGCAGTGCTGCTATAATCACTTATTAGTGTAAATGAGAGAAGTATGAGAAAGAACAAAAACAACAGTGGACCATTTTACTCATTAAATCATCAGGGGCTCATCTACAAGATGAACAAGAAAATTGTCTAATGGCAAGGTGAAAAAAAAAGGGTAATGTCTGTTCTTCCACGGACCTGTCAAAATTTAATATTATTATACTGTGGTCAGGAATAGAGGGGCTTCCTTAGGTTTTAGTGCCTGTTTGAACCATTTATATCACTAGTATGATTAAAAATGCATATCATCATCTTCTCTCCAGAATTACAAAATCATCTCTGGAAATGGGGCTTAACATCTTGTATTTTTAACAAGCAACATGAATGTTTCTCATGCACACCAAATTTGGAGAATGATTCATCTCTATGTCATGTGCTCTTTTTGTGAAACCTTTACATAGCCTGATTTAAATAAAACTAGATTCAGAAACACTACTACTAGTCAATTACATGTATCACTGCTGGACAGATTTGGGAAAAGCAGAAGGAAATTCAAAGTAAACATTTAGAAATTACACCTTCTGAAAACTGACAGTATCGATGAAAAATGTCTAAAATCAATAAAGGCATGTTTCAGACACTTGTGTATTGTTCTGTGACAGCACACATCAGAGCAGAAACTCCTCTCACACCATGGTTTACTTATGGAGCAGCCAAAATAAGCTATCTGAGGTTACTGTGGGCAGCGTTTGATCCAGACATAATTGTTTGATTTGGGGTGGACACCATTCATTTCCACTATGCTTTCCTTACACAGTGGGATTGTCCCTGGCCCTCTTAGGCATTTCTTAACCTGATGTTAGCTGTTGAAATTGAGAATGTTAACTAGGTTCAGGTAAGGGAAGATAAACTCCAAAAAGATTAATAATTTGACACAGAAATTGATCAAGTCAGTGCAAGAACTAGTGAATTCTATGTCATTACTTCATGGCCAAAGGAAAACAACATACAGTGAAAATATCCAGAACTTGTGGACACTCTATGCTTTTTTCAATCTATATGTGCTCTCCCAGCTCTTGAGACTGACCCTTTTTATGATTCCCCCTCAGGGTGTTCAATCACTAAGAGTCATCGGCATGATGAATACATACACCATGAACTATTTTTTTCTTTTTTATTATAGTAAAATATCATAACACAAACTTTACTGTTTTAGCCATTTTTAAGTGTAAAGTTCAGTGGCATTAAGTACATTCATATTGCTGTGCATAGAGAAAATGAACTTTCAAAATACAAATATCTTGCCCCCACAACCATTAGGTCATTATTTAGAAGTACTTATCTGTTGTCTTAAAAGTTGTTCTATAGGTGATTCTAATGAACAACCACAGTTTATAGCCACTAATTTGACTTAATTTCTTCATTTAACTCAGTCACTCATTCACTTAATCTCTTAATTATTTATTGGAACACCTGCAGTTTGTCACACTTTAGCTAAGTATCAACTATACACTGAAATTATAATTAGTATTATCCTTATTGTTCTGTGCATTACTTAGTAAGTGTACATGACATGCTAATTAATATTCTGAGGCATATATATGTGTATATACACATATATATGTTTTAAATATTTATTTGATTTAATATCACCAGTAGAAAGGACTTTTTTGATATCTATGACATTTGGTTCTAAAAATGATAGAAAATAAAAATGAGTACAATTACATCACACAACTTTAGAAAAGTGTATTTATACTTTCATACTAGAGAAAACTTACACAATACCAGAAATGAAACTACCTAAGCCATTGGTTACAAGTGATAAGCTGCTGATAAAAGGAGTGCTTGTAAATTTTTTAAGTTTTTCTTCTCTTCCATTAATTATTTTGAGGCAAATACCAGTCCAATGGAAAGAGTTCTGAACATAAATGACAGCTAAAATGTTTTGAAAAGACCTTTAATCAAGAGAGCTGCATGAGTTTTCAGCCAGAGAAAAGGCTCTATCAGTGCGACTGTCCTGCAAGGCTGTGCTATGCAAGTGAAAGCTGCTGCAACCAAAAAAAAGAAAAAAAAAAGTTTAGAAATACTCACCTGAACCTGGAACATGAGCTAGATAGTGATATGTTTTCAACAAATACTTTGTGCTCTTTAAAAGTAAGAACTTATTGTTCCATGTTTGAGATGGCTAAATACCTTGTCCAAGCAGTACTAAGTTATACAAGCATTTCTGTCTTCATAGTAATGTTCCTTCTATCATGTTGCAAGAATTATAATACAATAAGACATACATACTGCTCACAGCCTACCAGTCTGTAAGAGATGTAACTGGACCGCCATGATGCAAAAAAAAAGGGGGGGCATGAAGAAGGAAAACAAGAATTTATATAATTTAGGGAATGAACCCTATGGAATTATCAATCTGAGAGCCAAAGGATACATAGAAAATTCCTAAGGCCTGGCCACATAGAAGATTCTTTAAAGTAGGTGGCACGATCTAAGCAACATAGTGGAGTCATGGAATGACAAGGTTCAGAAAAACTAATTCGTTGGATGTGGCTATAACATGTCGTATAAATCGGGAAGCAGGAGGCTGCAATAGAAACGGGGAGTTTAGCAATAAAACACTGTTGATATTTCCTTTCACAGGGCAGACATGGATAAATATGCATTCTAGAAGAATCATTTGGTGCCTATTAAAGAACAGATTAGAGGAAGAAAGCCCGGAGGTTCGGAGGTCACAGAGTAGGCTACTTAAATATCATGTGACATAAAAAGGAAAGGAAGGATTTAAGATAAGTAAAGATGATGGGATTGGTGATAATCAGACTGACTGATGTACAGGTATTAGACAAATAAGAGCCTGAGGTAATTGCAGAACTAGGTTTGACATTTGGGTTGTTAATGGTGATACTATCAGAATGGAGTATATATTATAGGTGGAAACAATGATTCAGGTGAAAATAATTCACGAATATATTTGTTGAGCACAAAGTACTTAGAGTAAAGCAAAGTCCAAAATGTTTCAGAAAAAGTTAGGACCTATATGAGGAGCTCAGAGGAGAGAAATGAGTCATAGATATAAATTTGAGAGTAATTAATGTGTAGGGATAGTGGAAACTATGAAGAAAAAATCAACAAGAAAAATTATCTGGGATGTATGTGGACAAATGTCAGCTATTTGAGAGACTGAGATAATGTTTAACTTATGACTCCATCAGGTCATATGTGTATATTAAATTTTTATGAGTAGTTCCCTAACATGTGTAGGTGATCAATGGTAATTAAATGGCCAAATAAGTGAGAACGTACAAACATGTTTGCTAATTTTACTTTCTTCAGCTCCTTTAAGTAATCATAGACAGTATCCCATGCTGAAAAACCTGGTGATTTTTCTGATAGGGAAGTCTTGAGTATCTGTGTCTACATGCGTTTGGTAGAAGCCAATGTTGTGAAAAAGCTCACGAGACACAATGAGGAAAACAAAGCTATACATACAGATTACATGTTTTCATAAGGTCAAACTCCTAGTTAAGTGCCAGACATCAAGGCTTACTCCAAGTTCCAGAATAATTTTATTACTGATATTTTTACTTTTATAATCTAGCATATAGCGTAATTAAAACAACAGAAAAAAAAGTATCAAATGTGATTCTTGTCCTGTAATTTTTCTCTGTAAAACTAATTTTCTTTGGACCTAATGTAGAGAATAATAGACTTCCACCAGTAGATTAATCCTCTTAACTGAGTATAATAAGCCTAAGAATAAAGACACAAGGAATACATTTGTTGTGTCAGGAGGGACTTACATAATTGCTGAATGGGCAGTGTACTTTGCCAGCTACCTAAAGTACTACATTATCCATAAGGAAAAAGTAAATATTTTTCGCTGGAACAAAGAATGTGGATATGTAGTTTTTAGCACTCTAGTTAGCAAACATGAGATTGCACTTTTATAGGAGTTTCCCCTCAATGAATAAAGAATAAGGAACTAAAGGAAAAGTTTTTAAAAGTATATTTTTGATATAATCAAGTATCATAATTGCTGCAGAGGTCCCCACAGACACTGTGTCTAGAAGGTGTCAGCCAATTGCAATCCCCACAAGGCAAAGGCAAGTAAGTGCTTTCTTATTACGCCAAATAATAAAACATTTCTGCATTAGTAGATTATATATTGCCGGCTTCATCACACCTACCTACTACAAACTTTTAGAGGAAGTTTGCATTGCAATGAGATCTGTGTTCCCTAAAATATCCAACATCTCTCGAGTGTAGTTAGTTGCAGAAATGAGTCCTTATATAAACAAAATCTTACAATAAACTCCCACACTATAAAAGATTAGCTTATTTTATAACTATAAATTTATTCCACAAATGCAAATTTATATGTATTTATTGTAAATTTAATCAGTGAGAACCATGAGCTGTTTTAGTGAAAATAGACATTTGAAAATAGAAGTTATAGACAACAGTTACAGTATATAACTGTATATAACCACCTCAACATTCTAATGTACTTTGAGGCTTTGTTTCCATTGCGCAGCATCTAGGAAATCACAGAACACTATTCAATCAGGTAAAGTTGGCAAAAGAGTTTTCATAGCTGGAAAGAAAAAAGATGTATCAGTAGTTTCTAAATTGTAAATATTTGGTAAGCACTTTTGAGAAAGTATGTTAATTTTATTATAATTTTTAATAACTGAAGCATATATAAAAATGAAAACTAGAATTAAAATATGCAGACTCTCAAGTACACCACCCAGAGAAAATAATTTGAAAATCATTATTCTGGACTATAATAGGAGAGCCACAGCAATTGCTTTCATAACTTAAATGTGTTAAAAAGGCTCAAACACTCCTGAATAGTAATTTACATGCTGGAGGCAACTGATAAAGTGAGCGGTCAATAAATTTCCTAGATTCTGTTAGGCTGCATCAGATCTTTTAAGTATTGTTTTAAATTTAACAACCAAATAAACAAAGACAGAGAGAGAGAGAAAGGGAATTGTATTTATAATTAAACTATCTAAAATTAAAATGTGATATTCTCAGACATCCATAATCTCTTTTAATTTTATACAAAATAGCAAATAGATAAGATACATTTTTTGTCTGATATTTTTAAAGATTTAAAGAACACTGCTGTCCTGCCTTTTCTTTTCTTTTTTTGTTTCAAGTAAAGTCGGTTAATATTGTTCTAATTATTTATTCTACATTTGGAGAATTCTTAGCTCACATTTTTTCCCAATAAATCTTCTCTGTTCACTAATAAGCAAAGGATCGTAAACTTATCTATGACTATACAAGATATGACTCTCAACATTATTTCTTAACTGCAGATGACTTTATTAAAGAAAGGATGGAAAAGAAAATAGAGATCATATGCTTGTAAATGTGTTGCCCGGGTAAGTAGGGGCTGCCTAGTCCTTTGTCTTCAACTTCCCAAGGAAGATCAGTACACTTTAAAAAGATTTGCAGAGGGGTTGGGGGTGAGGGCATTCGTAACATAGTTATCTACTGAAACCAAATTTAGGCAGTAATAAAAGATCACAACCGAAAGGTGAATTTCTATGAGTTCCCATTCACCCAATTCCATTGCAAGTGTTTGCCTATCTCTCTGTCTCTGTCTCTGTCTCTCTCTCTCTCTTTCTCTCACACACACACACACACACACACACATTATCCCACCAAATTTACCTTCATGATTTTATGCTGCATATTTTATCACCCGTGTTTCAGATCAGAGCTTCTCAATAAGTTTCAAGTTGCTGAACTATTAGCCCTTTAGCACTTGGGTCACAAGTAAGGCCTGGGGCAACCCTGGCAAATGGAGCTTTTCCCAACCCTGTGTTCTCAGTTCTATCCCATGAGCTCACCTTCCTCCATGTACCACAGTGGTGTGTACAAACATTTCTATTTTCCATTTTTTTAATACTTGAGAAATCTTGGGAAACATTGAAGATCATTAGCTGTAACTATGAGACCTAATTTTCTTCATTGTTTAGTTCTTTTATCTTAAATTGTGCACATCACATTAGTAACAGGAAAATTAACAGAAGTTAGAAGTAATTATATTCATACTTCCTTAATATTTATTATTATGTAAGTTATAAAAATCTGATTCTAGAATAACTTGTTTCTCAAATGTTTCCTGGAGATTAATCTGAATGCTAGTTTTCTGGCACACAAAAATTAAATATTAAGTATTCAATCAATTTTACAAGTTTCCTATTATGATAAGAAAAGTATAACATTATATAAATTTTAAAAATAGAAAGAGGAGTAAAAATTCCATTAGTTCAATACTTTAACACTGTTATTTTTATTTTGCTTATTTCTAAGATTTTTTTCTTTGAATACACATATTTTCCATATCATTGTATACTTACAAATCTATGTATTATAGTTGCCAAATTAGTATTGCTGTCTAGGCATTTTTCTATGTTCCTATCTATTTGCCTATCTGGCTCCTTTCTTAATGATTGAATAATCCACCACGTTGATATTTCTTGATTTTTTAATAACTGAACAAGTATTTCTAAGTCAATGTATGTTTACTTAGCTTTAATCTTCCTAGTACATAATACCAACGTGAGCATCCATTGTATGCATATCAAATTATAAGAACATATAGATGGTTTTGATTGCTTTCGTTGAAATACTTTCCAAAGAATTGTGCTGAATTTCACTGCCACCAGTGGTGAAAGAACATAACATTTTAACAGCATGCTGTCATCAGTGAGTCTCTGCTACTTACTCTTGAATTATGTTTAGTTTTAAGAAGACTGGTAGTGAAAAGAAAAATCTATTTCTTCCTTCCTTCCCCGCACTCTATTGCTGAGTTTTTGCATCAGCCTTTATCTCTGACCCTTCTTCATTGCTAGCGCAGAAGAGTGACTAGTCCTCTGAACCTTTTTTTTTTTCTTATGATACAATTATTTTTCTCTTTTTGACTTTTTTTGAGAAGGCAAACTAATGTCAGCTGGACCTCGGGGGCTGCTCAGCAGTGGCAGGAGGACACAAGGAAAGTTCCGGCAGCATGCACAGTGATGCCTGCCTTTGCAATGGTAAGTTTCTTCTCCGCCAGGATTTGTCAATTTTGATTTTTCAGCTCAGTCAGCAATGCCATGTGCTGTTTTCCTCCTGTCTGAGTTGCAAAATAATGAGTCATTTTATCTTCCAAGGTGACAAGCTTGAAAAAAATAAAAATAAAAATAAAACTTTCATTTCTCCATAGCTATTATCTTTTCTACCTGGATGACATAAATTTCGGCAATACGTAAACCATAGAAACTCTGAAGAAAGAAGGCCACTGTGGTGGCTGAGCATGTTATAGCATCTTCTCCTGCATGAACAGAACTCCTCTCAGATATTATTAATCATCATTATTATCATGTGATGATGGTAGGCAATAAGACAAAATGTAAAAATAAGAAAAAATGTGTTATTATTAATATTGAAATCTGAATGTCTAAAAATTTGTGTAACTAGACTAAATGGGAAAATATGTTATCCTTGATCATTAATATAATAATAATAGTTTACTAGATCTCTCAAGATTTTCTTTTAGGCTTGCTTGCCCATATATTATTTATATTCTAATTTTTAAGATTCTGCTTCCCTTTGTTTTTGTTTTTATTGGTTGTTTTCAACATAGTTTAAACAAATTTTTAAGATTTTCTTCTTTTCCTTGAAAATATATAGTGAATATTTCCCCTTATCAGCATATATTCTACTATAAAGTTATTAATTGCTAATTGTCCTACAGCCATTCAAGGCCAGGCAGGTTCACATGGGATTCCAGCAGACAGAAGAAAATTAGTGGAGCGGTCTGGGTGTCTGACATGCCTTTTTTCCAGGGTGGGGCGGTCCACATGCTCCACAAGTCACACCGTGGACAGTCCCAACTCCTTTATTTACTAAGTGCACACAGAGCTGGCTGGGTACCAAAGACTGTCACTGTGAAAGAACAGACCTTGATTCTGCCCTTGTGAGCCCTTAAGCACAGCTATAGGAACACTGCTAAGTCCCAGTTCCCCAGATATCTGGCTGAGGGAGCCTGACTAACTCCTTTTTCCCTATACTAATTCTATTATGTTATATTAGAAAGAGAAAATGAAGGAACTAAAGAGAGTAAGTGACTCAGCACTTACTTTGGTTCTAGATAAATTTGGAAGAGGATCTGCTGTCTGTACTGTAAAGCTCTGCCATCTTTACTTCTCTAGGTCTTAAATACTGAGGGCTTAGATATTATCCTCAGACTCACTGGTTCTTTCTTTAGCCATAGCCAGTCCACTAATAAGTCCTCCAAAGGCATCCTCTATTTTTTATTACACTGTTTCTGATTTCTAGCATTTCTTTTTATTTTTTTCCTAGAATTTCCACCTCTCTGTTTATATTACCTGTCTGCTCTTGAGTGTTGTCTACTTTTTCCATGATACCCCTTGGAATGTTGTTAGTTTAAATTCCCAGTCTGATATAGCCAACATTCATGACATGTTTGGTGCTCATGCTTGCTTTGTCTTTTCCAACTGTTTTTTTTTTTTTTTATCTTGTAGAATGTTTTATATATTTTGCTGCTGCTGTTGGTGTTGTTGTGGAAAGCTAGACATGATTTACTAGGTAAAAGACACTGGTAATTCAGACGTTAGTGATGTGGTGGTAGAGTATCTGGGGAGAGGAATCATCCTATAGTACAAGATTACGTCTTGGTCTTTTGGTGAGCCCGAGCCCCTGGGGTGTGACCTTCACAAGTGCTTCTCAGCTTTGATTTTCCTCGTAAGTGGGACAGAATGGCCAAAGAGGGCTGAAATTGAGTATTTCCCTCCTGACCATTTGGTTAAGTTCTGATAAAACCCCAGTAGGTTTGGCTCTAGTAAAACAGTTTCTCTTGAAGCAGGCTGTTTTAGGAACAGAATGCTTTGCATGTATTTCAGAATGGTTAGTCTTCCTCTCCCTCTGCCAGAAGTGTGAGGGAATTTTTCTGCAAACTTCATTGTGAAAAACTAGTAGGGCTCCAGAAGATAAAAATCACAGAAATGTGGGGAACTCCCTAAGACTGGGTCCCACTGGAGTTTTAACTTCAAACTTATCCACACTGAACCTCTAGTGATTCATCAATTACAGTTCAAGTTTTCCTACCCAGGTTTCCATGGAGGTTTCTGCACCTGGATTTCTGCTCCAAGTTGTGATTCTCAGTATCTGCCTGTCTGTCTCTCCAATTCTGGGGGTAGCTGGTTGCCCTGTGACCTCAGTTCTCTAATGGATCTAAGAAGAGTTGCTAATTTTCAGTTTACTCTGTTTTTTATTTGTTGTTAGGATGGAGTAGCAACTTCCTTGCTCCTTACATGCTGAACTAGAAACCAGAAGAGACCAGGTCTGTTATAAAGATTGTAGGAAATAATCCATGAAAAGTGTCTAGTCAATGTTTGGCAAAACACCAGTCTTAGGAAACATGAGAGATTATTATTAAATAATTGTTGTATTTGTAATCTGTGTATTGAATATCCCTAATTACCTTGCAATAAAATCCCAGAAGTAAAACTTCTATATACAGCATAAGGTTATTTATTGCTAAAATACCTTCTTGAGAGATTCTAAAAATACAATCTTTTCATCAACTTAGAAATCATTATTTTTAATAGTTGCTAGTTTATTAACAAATGTGTTTATGTTCTTGTCTGACCATGTCCCATCCATTACTGTAACCATGCAGCATGAGGTTCAGCTGCCTGTTGTCCTAATATATGAACCAAAGATTTAGGTTGAAGGAAACAGGTTTTTATTAACAGGGTTCCGATTTGGGAGGCACTGAGAGCACTCCTGCCCTGAGTCCTCCTTTCCCACAAGACCCAGAGCTTCTCTTGTTCCCCAAAAGACTACAAACCAAAACTATATCCAGAAGTTCCCCTTTTCCTTATCTGTCCTTAAGCCAGCCACCTGCAAACAGATCTCCATCCTCTCTGGAACATGCACTCCTGGGTTCAGAGTCACCATCTTCTCGCAGCAGCTCTCTCCTTCAGGATCTGGTGCACTGCTTGAGCAAGGACCAGAGACCGAGAGCATCCAACTGCCAAAGCCAGAGCCAAGAGCCTGCACCCAGCCAAAATTCCTGTACTGAGAGAGAGAGAGAGAGAGAGAGAGAGAGAGAGAGAGAGAGAGAGAGAGAGAGAGAAAGAGACTGCACCAAGCTCCAAAAGTCCCATACCAAGGGAGGATTCTCTGTGCCTTTGCTTTAAAAAAGGCTCTCGCAAAATCCTACACATGCCTGAAGCCAGTGGGAATATCCATCTTTTGAACCAATTGCCATGTTTGTCTTTGTCCCTTTTACCAGGCATGGGCAGAAGTCACCAGTCACCCTGGGCAGGGCATCCAACCCCTACAGCTCATGTAAGTGCTGTGTAGCCTGTGTCAAGAGTTAGTAGCCTCAAGGTTGTGGGCTATCAAGCTCCAGCTCAGGTTTCAACCCCAGAAGCACTCTGCCACCTACTGAACTGTGTTTATACTAGTCTCTTGCTCTGGGCAATTCCCCTTTTTCTGGTAGCCCCTCCCCTGGCAGAAGGCAGGCTGCTTTAGGCACCCTTCCCTCTCCCCGCCTTTCCTGCCAAAGCGGGGGTGGGGGGGGAGCAATCTCTGTGCTGGATTTGGGGGCAGGGTTCCCCTACCCGAATTGAGGTCCCTTGCTTTTCAGGAACTTCTGGTCCCACCTACACTGTTACATTACTAATAAATCTGAACAGACTTCTATATGTTTATGGGAGATCTGTATTCTTTTTTTTATGAATTTCTTGTATTTGTCATTAAGGCCTTCATTGATATGCAAATAATACAACTAATAATCTATATGTCAATTATGGTAATAAAGAGTTGACTTCGTATTGCATTTGATATGATTAAATGAGGATCATAATTCCTTCACATAAAACCAAACAGATGGCAGAATCTTTACATTTGGAATGTAAAGTAATTAAAAGCCAAAGCATTGTATTTTAGTCTGATTACTATGATAAAAATGTTATTATGCATTTAGAATTTATTTCTTCTAAAAAATCTGAATTACGTGTGTCAAATTGATGTCTTAAACATAAGAAGTACCATTAATACCATGCTATGTGTATTTCTAAATTTCCTGTTTGTTAATTATCCTCAAAATTTTGTTTTAATTTTAATTGGCAATCCAAAATGTTTCCATATTTCATAACTTAGTAATTATGTAATGATTTATCAAAATGGACCAAGCACTTATTTACTGATTTTGTCAAAAATATGAGAAAATATAACTTACCTAAAATCACTTTTCAAAGCAGAAAACTGGTTTCAGTATTAAATACTGATAAGAACCTTTCTTATTTTACTAGCTAGTTTAGTCTGCTCATTAAAAAAGAGTGGTCAACTTTCCTGTTTTTAAATAATTGTCTTAAAGAAATTGCTGGCATCATTTTACTTTTATTTCTTTTTTCACCCTAGGATGAATTCCAAGTTATTGGTGTAAGTTTGAAATAGGTACTTGTCATAAATAAGTGATAATAAAGTCTTGCCTGTGATGTTAGAGAGGAGCCCCAACTAGATCCAACTTCAAGACTAAGGGAAGTCCTTAGTTCTTAGTTCTTACGCAGTAACCTTAAGTTAGGAAAGTAAAGGAAGGGTAAAGTCAGGAAAGGTAAGAAAAGAGAAGAGAGGAGAGGAGAGGAGGGGGGAAGGAAGGGAAAGGGGAGGGGAAGGGGAGGGGAAGAGGAGGGGAGGGGAGGGGAGAAAGTAAAAGAGTAGGATGAAGGAAGAAAAGGAGGAAGGAAAACCAAGACCCAACTCTTCATATACTGTACAATCTACACATGGATGTGACTTTCAAGAGACAATGAAAGGACTTAACACTGGTAGATTTCTAAACAAGCATAATTCTAGTTTCCAGTATTTAATTTGTAAATTTAATGTAAAAATAAGAAGAGGCCACAGACTAATTTCCCTATATATATTAGAACTAAAATCTTCTACTCCATGTATTCTCTCTCCCTTTCCGCCTGACTCTTTGTTGTTGTTAGCCCCAGGCAAAGCGGGCTAATTTGACTGAAAATCTTTTGAAAATATTTCTTACAGATTCCAGGAATCTTGCCAAAAACTTTCAGCTGACTCTTTGGTACATAGAACACTTCATTCACAGTGCCACACACACATCTGCCTTCTAAAGAGACAGATCATGTTATTTATTTCCTCTTTAGAATGACAGAGTAGTAGAGCTAGGAAAGCCCTTTTGATTTATCAGAAAGACTAAGTGATTTATGCAAGATTTTGTGATTATTTAGGATTCAAACCAGGAATTCTGATTCCATGACCTTGTTTTTGGTGGGTTTTCCCCCCAGCATGCCACACTAAAAAGTCTTGCAAGCAAGATCATTGTCCAAGTGCATCGTCTTATTAGGAAGTATCAAAAAATATATTTATGGTGAGTGAAAATGGCTTGTAATATAAGATATGACACATTCCAATGATATTTACTATTTTAACCCACCTAACTTAGGATGTAATAGTAGGCAGTCAGTCAAGTCAAAAAAGTTATGCTACCTAAATATAAGACTGATTATGCTTTTGAATATTGTTATTTCTAATTAGGCTCAGTAGGAGGAGATTTCAATCAAAAAGAGAGAGACCCAAACCACTCATTGATCCTGTTTTATAGTGATGTTAATGAAAAAAAATTAATTTAGGTTAAAATTAAACGGAATTAAGATCAATTTTCTGATCTTCAACTATTCATCAAATCTTTTCAAATTAATGTGACTAATTGAAAATTCCTTATATGTTTTATTTCTATACTCATAAAATATTTCATGTTTTATTAGAGTTATAGCTTTAAAGTAAATATCACCTGACATTGCCAGGCTATGGGTAAGTGTAGGATCATCTTGATATTTATTCCCCATCCAGGAGAATCTGACCTACTTTTCCCCTTCAAGCTTTCTCTCTATTATTTCAGGAGTCCCCAGAAACCCTGCTCTGTCCTCCTCAGATGTCCACCACCCAAATTATTTTCCTGCTCAAACTTTTGTTTGCTATGTCCTCTACCTGTAAAGCTGCTAGAAAAAATATCACAATGTCACTGCATCTTCCGCCACTACAAGATCACCAATGTCCATACCAAAGGCATTTTGTCTTCATGTCAGCAAAGCCAATGATCCACTAAATGCCATACTGCTGGATTTTATGCAATGTTAGAAAAAAATAACTCTTCCAATCCATGAGACACTTGTTATCTAGAACCCAAACCAGCTGAATGTATGACCATTTTCACAAATCTCATAAAATTACTTAAATTAGTCTCAGCCTATAGGGTGTTGAATAATGGTCTCCATTAACCAATGTTCAAGCCCTAACACCTGGATCCTATGAATATGAGCTTATTTGGAAAAAGAGTCTTTACAAATGTGATTATGTTAAAAATCTAGAGATGAGATCATTCTAGACTTAGGGTGAGTCCCAAATCCATTGACAGGTGTGCATATAAAAGCAAGGGAAAAGGAATTTGAGACATGAAGACGGAAGCAGAGATTAGAGTTACACTGCACAAACCAAGTAATGCCAGGGGTCATCAGAAGTTGAAAGAAATCAGGAAAGATTCTCTTCTAAACCTTCAAAGGGAGTGTTGCCTTGATAAGACTTGATTTTAGACTTCTCGCCTCCAGAACAGTGGTAGAATAAATTTGTGTTGTTTTAAGCCACCTCTGTTAAAAGTGGTCATTTTTATGGCAGCCCTGGAAAGTTAATACACACCCCTCCTAACAGAGTCCAAACCTAAACAAAGATGTAAAATAGGGAGAGGACATACTATCCTTCAGTCATTTATTTGTTAAATATTTACTGGGCAGCTAATAAGTACTTGAGCTAAAGCATGAACAAAATAAACATAGTTCTTTCTCTCAAGAAATATTCAATCTTGCAAGGAAAAGAGACATTAATGAGTAAAGTGAGCCCTGGCTGGTGTAGCTCAGTGGATTGAGCATGGCCTAGGAATCAAAGGGTCACTGGTTCAATTCCCAGTCAGGGCACATGCCTGGGTGCCAGCCAGGTCCCCAGTGGGGCCCACATGAGAAGCAACCTACATTGATGTTTCTCTCCCTCTCTTTCTCCCTTCCTTCCCCTCTCTCCAAAAATAAATAAATGAAATTTTAAAAATTAGTAAAGTGAAATAATTTATATGACACAGGAATAGGGAATTATGGAGGCTGAAAGAACAAGAAAGACTTGTGAAAGAAGAAGGGATATTGACATTAGGATCTAAAGGATGTTTAGGAGTAGTCAAATGAAGAATGTGGGGTGGAGATGTGTCGGGGAAAGGTGTAATGCTAACATTACAGACAGGAGGATAGAGAAGCCATAGGTGAGAGAAAATGAGAAAGTGTGACATTCTGAGGAAATAAAATGTGCTGCTGTTGCTTTATGATAGAGTGGGAAGGGAAGCATTAGTGACATAGGAGCTGGAAAGGTACACAGAGCCCAGACCCTGAATGTCCTTACAATTCATCTTAAAAGACAACAAGATTATCTTAAGAGCAATGAGAATATGTACTAAATTCTGAGTTTCCTAGGGCTGCTGAAACAAAGTACCACAGACTGAGTGGCTTAAAACATAAGAAATTTATTGTTTTTCAGTTCTGAAGGTCTGACAACTAAAATTAAGTTGTCAGCAAGGCCATGCTCCCTCTGAAGGTGCTATTCCATGCCTCTCTCCCAGCTTCTGGTAGCCACAGCTGTTCCTTGATTTGCAGACGCATCACTCCAATCCTCTGTCTTCCCATGGCATTCTCCTTGCATGTTTTCACGTGGTTTTTTCTCTGTGTCTGTTAGTCTCTGTCTCCGTGTTCAAATTTCCATTTTTCATAAAAACACCACACATTTTGGGATGTGAACCCACCCTAATGACCTCATTTATTCATGATTACCTCAGCAAAGACCCTGTTTCCAAACAAAGTTATGATTTGAGGTACTTGAGGTTAGCACTTAAACATATCTCTTTTTCTGGTCAGGTACAATTAGAGAAACTATAGCAAGAGAGAGAGAGAGAGAAAGAGAGAGAGAGATCTTTAAGTAAGAAAACAGGAAGTCATTATATCATTAAAGATGACTATAATGATAGGGCATTCTGTCCATAGAAAAGAGAAATAACGAATAAAGAGATGAGAAGTTTCTAATTTACTTCTTATATAATAGAATGGTACTCCCAAGGAATACCTAAATTTTTCCATCTTACTCAAAGCCCTAGCTTCAAGAAAAATGCAGCTCCTCCCCTAACTACAAAACAAAAGCTTCATGAATACCAGTAATTGCTAAGCAGCAGACCTATGTGGAAAGGAACAAGGAAAAGAGAATGTTATCTACGCTATTGTTATCATTACAGTACTTAGCTTTGTTGCCTAACAGTATGAGAAGTCTCTTCCCTTGTAGTTTATTAACAAAGTTCTTGGGTTTGGTATTCTAAATATATTGTATTGTAAATAATGCTGCTATGAATACAGAGGTGTATATATTCTTTTGAACTGGTGTTTCAGGATTCTTTGGGTATATTTCCAAAAGTGGTATCACTGGGTCAAAAAAAAGTTTTACTTTTAATGTTGTTAGGAAACTCCATTCTGTTTTCCAGAGTGATTGCACCAGTCTGCATTTCCACCAACATACTACACAGCAATTAAAAAGAAGTTCTTACCTTTTGCACCAGCATGGATGGAACTGGAGACTATTATGCTAAATGAAATAAGCCAGTCAATGAAAGAAAACACCATATGGTCTCACTTATAACTGGAATTTAATGAACAAAAAAAATTAATGAGCAAAATAGAATTAGAGGCACAGAACCAAGGAACAGACTGACAGCTGTAAGAGGGGAGGGGGCCATGCGGACTGGTTGAAGAAGGGGAAGACACTAGACAAAGAACACCTGTAAGACCCATGGACATGAACAACAGATGTGTGGGGATTGACTGTGGGAGTGGGGAGGGGAGAGAGGAAGGGAGGGAAAGGGGAAAAAATGGGACAGCTATAGTAGCATAAACAATAAAATAAAACAGTGCAAATAAGTAAATAAACACATACATAAAAGTAAATAAATATATTTGTAAACTCATAGCTACCTTGACCAATACATTAACTTATTAAACCACGTTTAGAATGTGACTATAGTTAAAGAAAACTAATTTCTCCCCCACGATTTTCTTACTTAAAAGATTTTATAATTTCAAGATTATCTTCTTAAAGGTAGAACGCATTTTGGATCTATGTCAGGTCACTTGCCATTCAATTGCACACAATAAAATGGTCATTTTCTGTTTGTATTAGTTTGTGTATGTGAACCAAAGGATATTACAGTATTCAGGGAGTAGACACAAATGCACCACCATGTCAGGGAAGTGTCCAATTTATAGGGAGATAATGAAATGTAAGTTTTATGAAGGGCAAGTGAATTTCTCAAGGCTTATTCTTAAGGGAATCGTGTCTGCTTGAAAGAGTACATTCAGAAAGCAAAATCTATACCGTTCTACAGCAGACACTATAAAAATGCAAATTAAGGTTGAAACATGCCTTATTCATGAATTTCTTAAAGTACTGAATTTGAATTTCTTAAAAATACAAAGCTAAAGAAGGTTTTCATTTAAAAAGCCAAAAATAAAATATGCATTGTATTTAAAGGGATAAATTATATATAAGCATGATTTATAATTTATTGCCCATAAAACTTTTATCAAAGAAACAAGGAGAGTGGTATGTATGCAAATTCAGGGATGCAAAATAAACATATTTCTATAAGCTGTGCATCAGAAAATAAAGGGCACTTAACGTATTCATTTTCTCTTTTAAATGTGGCTACAATCCAAGCATATTGTTAAATAGTTAAGGTTAAGGTATTGCTAACGCCAGAGATGGGCTCTTTTGTGATTTGCTATTAAATCAAAAGATTTTGCCTTGCTTCTGCTGTGCCTCACCTGACCTAGTTAGTGGCAGCAACATATGCATTACTAAGTCTTTAAAGACCATTTATTTTCTGTTGTTACTGTCGTTGATTTCTGGTTCCTTCCTGGCTTATTTCCCTAAGTGTCTCCTGCTTGACAGTCCTACATATTTAATTGTCAAGGAGAATATCAGCAACAAAACATCTTTAGATTTCACTACTTCTGGCCTTTTAACGAGAACCTTTATGAGAACTATGTAAACCTCTGTATCTTTCCATTTCCAGTCTCTTCAGGCTTATGACAATGAAAAAATAGAGCTTTGTAACTGGATCTGTTAAATAAAATGATAACCATAGTTCGAAACCTAATGGACTATAGCACCAGTTCAGATTTACTCAGCATTAGTTATTAGATTCAAGAAATTGGTTACATTTATTACACTATCACACATCCATTTTGACAATGTACAAGTAGAGGGAAGAACATAAGTAAAACTATTAACTATTTTTAAATTTGTTTCCTCCTATTACAACATGAGAAGTTTTTAAAATATCAAACACATTATAAAGAGAATACAGTATGCATTAAAAAAAAATCTTTCACCCTGGCCAGAGAGCTCAGTGTGATTGACCATTGCCCCGTGCACCCAAAAGTTGCAGGCTTCATTCCTGGTCAGGGCACATACCTAGGTTGTGGGTTCGATCCTCTGTCAGGGTGCATAGGGGAAGCAACTAATCAGTGTTTTTCTTTTATGTTGATTTCTCTCTCTCTCTCTCTCAAATCAATAAACATATCCTCGAGTGAAGATTTAAAAAAAAATCTTTCTTGAAGTGTACTTACCAAACTTTTTTGGTTTCGGGGGTATATTGCACATGAAAAGTATACGTTCCATTCCAAACCAAAGACACATCAACTGCTGCTACTTTGTGTGTCTGTCACCTTGTGTGCAGATGGAACTCACAAACTGTTAGAATGAATAGTATAAATTACAGAGCAAGAACAAAAACAAGAAATCTATCTCCCACAAAAAGAAAAAAATAGCCTTTTCTAATTGTAGTGTTTATTTGTAGTGCTTAATCTATTCCTTTCCAAGGATTGTTCATATCTCCATATCTTTTTCTAGCCTTGCTATACTCTAATCTCCAGATAATTCTCTAAATTGGGGCAATTTTATAATTTGATTTCAATGGCATTTTAAATACCTGATCTCATATACTATACCTAACTACTCTTACTAATTCATTTTACTTTATCATACTATCTGAAATTTTACTTTATATTAATGCATAAAGAGTCTATCTCACAATGCCATAGCCCCTACTTATCAGATACATATTAGCAAGTCACTTGAACGGTTCCCTGAAATAAATAATATTGAGAGAGTGAGTCATTTGATGAAGGAGGACCAGCAATTTAACAGCTTGGGAGTGTGTGGGAATGAGAATAAGAGTGGAAGCTGGGAAAAATCTGCATGTGGCACATAAACATGCACCAGGGTAGAAGAATGAGAGTATACGACAGTTGAAGATTATGCAGCAACAAATTCTGGAGAGCTGCACGGCAGCACAAATGGAGTGGGCAGTGCAAATACTACATCATGTCTGGAATCCACTTTCTCCATATGCATTGCTTTGAATTACTTTCAGTAACCTTTGATTGGTACCAACTTGTATTTGTATATACATTTTCCTAAACCTCTGTGCAGTTGTATTTGTCTGCCTCCTAAAATGGCATCAGATTTTGCATCACTGGCCAATTCACTATGGTTCTTTGATTTTTATTCACACACCATGAACAAGAATGGTGACCCTGAGCAGAAAGAATGAATAGTAAACATGCATTAGATCTTTTACGTCCTCAATACTCTCCACGGAGAATTACAAAAGACAATATTTTAAACAAATCCTTCTTGTCTAGTTTCAATTACTGAAATCCTGCAGATAGGAAAATAAAGCTTATGCTTATAGGACCTAAGTACTGTACTTTAGTTTGACAGATCCTGGTAAGGATCTCTGTTGAAAAAAAACCCTATTTTAATTTCCACATTAAATAATCATTTCATTCAATTGAACAATACATCGGGATGCAGCCATTTTTAGAATATAACTACCTATAGAGGGATGATCATGTAATGACAAAGTAGATGATGATAGTAGTAATTCTATAAGTATCCCCAAGTTTTTTACAAATGTGCTCACCTACATGATTTTGTTTCATAATTACAATATCCCTATGAAGTGGGCAGAAGTATTATCACAACTGGTAATAAATAAGCAAGGTTCAGAGGGATTAAAATGAGCTGTCGTAGTTAATATACATATAAAGCAGAACCCAGATTAGGCCAGTTATTTGATATTCTACTACAAGATCCCCATTACCTTGGTGGCTTGTCTAAATATCTTAGAGCAGAGAAAGAAGCAATAGGAGAGCCACGGTGTTTAGTTTTCCTAGTAACTGAAATCAGAAAAAAAGTCACTGAGAGAAAAAAGATATGGCAAAGATAAATTTTCCCATTTTTTAAAATTTTACTTAGACAAGTCTTTTGGGCTCTGATAGAAGCATAAGACGGAATGCTAGTTACTGTGTTACAGTATAGAATATTACTGAATCGTTCACTCCAATGCTTTATTGAGATTCTTTTCCCCAATATCCCATAAAAGTGATCATTTCATCTCTACATGGCTTCAATAATGGGAAACAGCCCACCTCAGAAGAATCTTGCCTTTAAAACATTTCTGATTGTTAGATATTTTCTTATTAAATTGAAAACAAGTCTGTTGTTTCTGTTCTAGCTCTAATTTCTGGAGACAACTAATACTTTTAAACCCTCTTTAACCAATGTAGGCAGTTATCTGCCTCTTCCATGCCTTCTCTTAACAGGGCTCTAGGACTGCAAGCCTCTTGTTTAAGCTTAACCATTCAAATAGTAAAATGAAGGCCTGATGTGGCCTGTCCAAGAACCTGACCTCAGTGCCCGATCACAGATACGTCCTCTGGGTTCCGTGTTGTTTTATCAGTCAGATTTTCCTACAGAAGTTTTCAGTAACCAGTAGTCTCCACACTTTAGAGTCCTAACAAAACAAAGGCTTCCTTATGCCACACATTATACTTCAGCTGGGCACATGCCTCAATTCTTCAGCTGTGTTCCATATGTCCTGCCTCCTGGAATCCAGGCCAATTCAAATAGTTACTGTCTCAGTGACCTGATGCCATCATTAACTAAAGTATTACACCTTGATAATTTTTAAAATCCTGAATCTTACCAATTTAAAACACCAACATTTTAAAATATTAATCATCTTTGTTATAATTCTTTCTGATATGTGCTATATGCTTTCAGTTGAGGAAAAAAAAATTATTACGTGTTTACACTACCCTATTTTGTTCTCATGGCAGAAGGAAAAATGAAGTGGCTGAACTTACTAAAAACTCCTAAAACTTCTTTTCAGTGTCTCATATGTCACTTCCTGTTGCAGTCCATTGGCTGAAGGAAGTTACATGATTGCACCTAAAGAAAACCACAGTCCTCACAACGAGCCCTGAGAATCCTGTAGTTCTCCCTGGGAGAGAATTCAGATCTCTACTGGTAGCCATGTGACTGCCTGTGAGAGAAGCACCTGTAATGTCAGAAATGATTTTTCTGATAATTGAGAACAACATGTGATCTTACCACACTTAGAAATTGTCAGGAAAATTGTTTCTAACATTTCAGGTGTGTTATTGGTAATTTCTGGCTTTGCTGCAGCAACTCAACTATGGTGTCGCTTTAATTATATTGTTCCCTCTGGGCAGTCTTACTCTCAGCTGATAACATCTGTGACTAAAAGACATTTCTTGAGCGAGGTTGTCATTCGATGGGCATGGATTGCAAATACACAGTGCTTCTTCCCGGCATCATTTTACACTCGGGCTCCAGTGAGTCATCATCTGTGTCCTAATCACTAATCTCTCAAGCCCTGATACTTGCCACTTCTCCCATCAGTGATAATTAGCATGTGCTTCAATACCTATGTCATTGGAGTATTCCGAATAGTATATTTCTCTTATCGTGCTAAGTAATCATTATTATGCCTGCCATTCCCTTAAAACGTGATCCATCCAGGTAGACAAAAAGTAAGAGACTGAGTTTATTTTAGTTCTATACACTGTATTTCCAGCATGTATGCCAAATCATCCGTGGTGATCATGGTGCAGTCGACTCTTGCTCTCTACACTATGTCTCCCTCAGTGCATCCCAAATTAATGTGTGGTAGCCTTAAGTCATATTAATATATACTGATCTTAGAGTTACCCAGGTCCTCAAAATCATTTTTACATGAGATGGTACTAATTCATTGATTTTAATTTCATTATAACTAAGGTTTGTTTTGATTTTTTTTCTTTTGAATGTATTAGACTATGTGTGGAGCTTTGCATTATCCATTAATTTTTTCCTTGTTTAACTCAGGCTATTCTCCAAACTTGGCAAGATCTTTAGAATCCAAATTTTATGTGCAATGTATTAACTATAAATCAAGATCTGTGTCACCCACAAATAAGATAATCATGACTTCCATGTGTTCAGAAAAGCCATTGATAAACTGTTGAATGGAACATTTTTAAAGGAACAGAACTCTGAAACATATTGTTGGAGATCTTATCCAGTAGACAATGATCCATTAATCAGCAACCACCTGTCTTTCAATCCACAGCCCTTTATAGCATCCTGCGTGTTTCTGCATCTTATCCACAAAGACTTAGTGACAGGACTGTGAGGGCTGTCAAGCCGTAACCGTCCTATCTGTTGCCAGAATCAGCTCTGTTGCTCTAATGGCCACTATAGATAGTTTCTCTCCCTTTCCTGCGAGATGTCTGGGTGTTCTTTCCAAGTCTGTGTATCCATTTTGTGAAAGAGAAAAATCTTTCAAATGCTCATGAATTACCATGTTAAATTCATTGCCCACATTCATATTTACCATGTATAATTTCCCTTAAATTACCAATCAGAAATGAAACTGAGATTAGCCTATAATGAACTCAGAAACCATTTCTTTAATAGTGATTGAGTGGCCTTTGATTTTCACCCTCCTACTGATTACAAATATGGACATCACTGTGTATTAACATTTCCCAATCCTTGTCAAGTATGTGGTACTTTTGTTTTAATTTCATATTTTCACTTATTAACTGGAAATTTTAAACCATATGATTAGAATCCAAACCATCACATTACATTTCCTTCACCAAAGCAATAATTATTTTTCACTTTACTAAAATTATTTGTGATGAAATGCAATTCATTTTATCTCAGTTTTCTCTAAATTATCAGTTACTTCTGTGCTAGTTTTATAAATGCTCTTATCCTGTCAAAATACAAGCTACATATCCAAAATCTAATAAAATATACCCAGGATAAAAGATGAGGCTTTAGTATATGGACCAAGGCTTGCTGGGACTCAGGCTAAGCGTGGTAAGTCCCAACTAGACAACTGAATATAGGACAGACGGGAGGATCAGTTAAGTGGTGTGGTCACACTGGGAAAAGACTAGACACCATCTAGGAAGAAAATAGGCCAGGCCTACAAAGCTGAGCTATCCACTTAGAAGCCTATAGAGGTTTTTGGTGGCTCCACCTCCTATTGAAGCAAGGTAGTCTCATTCATTCAAGACACATTATCATTTTCACAGAAAAATGATAACTACTTCCCTGGACTACATTAAAAAATATCCAATTACTTTTGGTTTCTGAGGACTTGAGTTAGTTATGTTGGAATAATTGTCGTTTTTTTTCTCTCTGCCTCTCATAAAATTTGCTTTTCTTAGTACTCCAGTAGTGACTATGGCCTACCTAAACCTCAGATGCTGATAGATCAAATGTTACATTTTTGCCTGATAAATAATTTACAACTTTTATTCTCTTTTCTACCACAAGTTGTTTACAGATGTAATTTGTATTTTGAATTGTTTTAGTATTTAATGGTTTATTGTTTGCAATATATGTGTGTGTACACACATACACACACACATATATGTATCAAACAAATATACATATTCTTTGTTTGCCTACATCATTAAATTTCTATTAAGTGGCCCTGGATGGTATAGCTCAGTGGATTGAGCATGGGCTACAAACCAAAGGGTCACCAGTTCAATTCCCAGTCAGAGCACATGCCTGGGTTGCCACATGAGAGGCAACCACATATTGATATTTCTCTCTTTCCCCTTCCCTTCCCCTCTCTAAAAATAAATAAATAAAATATTTAATAAAAAATAGAACATAAACACTTACCTTTAAAAAAATTTATATTCAGTGGATATGTTCATTAGTGGAGTTCAGCCATTTTATTCTGAAGATGAAAATGGGTGCCCAGAGCATTTCCAATGCACTCAGTATCTTATGCCTCCTGCCTGTAAAAAGCCTAGTGTACCTCAGTCCAGGGTTTTTTCACAAGAACAAAAGTTTTAAAACTATTATATTTTAAAATATTGCCCATTTTACATTCCATTGATGGAATTATATAACATTTTTTGAGAGCCATTTGGCAATATGCATCAGAAAACATGAAAAATTTGGTAGCTCTATGACAAATGTACCATATTATATGTGTTTGACAAAACCTCACTAAAAGAGTTAAGGAAAAAGAAGCTGACCTAAGTATTGGGAACTGCCCTGCCTGGTTTCAGAAGCTGTAATACGCTGTGGCTAAGGCTGAGTAAAGGACCTTGGGACCATAAGCACTAAGGAGACAAAGCTTATCTTCATGGTAGGGTCGCCACCTCTGCACTGTTTTATTAACCCTGCTTGTCCCTGGGTGGATGACCAGTTAGCCAATGATGGGTAAGATTCCTCAAGGGAGGGACGACCTAAGACAGGCATGGTCACAAAGGGGCCCTCAGGGAAGGACTTGGGGGCTATAGAAAAAAGGGGTGATGGACCCTTGCCCCTCGGCTTCGACACAGCCTGAGTCCTCATTCGGTCTGCAAGAAGTCTCCTAATCGCTTGGCTGCTTTACTTTCCCTACCCTACTTAAGCCTGAAACAATGCACGAGGTGGCTGTGGCCCTGTGCTGGAAAGGGTGGGTTCCCCAGGGCAATCATGCCTAAGAAAGAATGCATAAAATCCTATGAAACCTCCTTCGCTAATACCCTCAATGTAAATGATAAGGGTCCAAGCATGAAATAAGTTTATTTCCCCAAAGTTTTATGGCCCTTTAGCTATCTGACCTTGAGTCAAAATAAGCCTTCATAGTTCTTTGAATGTTATCTATTTTTTGATCATTACTGCCTGACAATGATTGATGAGCTTTCTATATATGCCCTGTATTACTGTGCAAATTAAACCCAATAAAAGCCCATTGAGGAACAGGGTCCTGGCCCTTGTCATTTGAGAGATCCGTCACATTTCCTCCCCAAGGAGTTCATATCTGGATAGACATATCTCATCTGTGGTGGCCGGTGGCAGGTCAGGGGGACTCCAGGCAGAGCTCTCCCACACCTAAGTAACCAGTAAAGTACTGTTTTCAAATATCTTATAAAAGCACACAAAGGAGTTCAAATTAAATAACTAATTTTATAATACTACTAGTGCAAGAAAAATTCTGAAAGAAAACTAAGAGTAACCTCATCAGTATTGGAAGATAGTTTTAGGGAGATAGTATTTACAGTGCTGGGAGACTAGTGACTAACTCAATTAGCATATGTGGAAATATCACCTGATTTCTTCTATGACCTAAGCTTTCAATATAGCAATAGCAACCTTGCATAACAAACACAAAATGTGCTGTTAAATGCAATGAAAATGCAAATAAAGAACTATCATTCATTGAGCTGTTACTCTGAGTCATGCATAGTGGAAATACATTAAAGATATTATTACATTAATTCTCACAGAAAACAAACAAAAAAATCTAATGGGCATATATTGATCATTATCCTCATTTTATTAAAGATTAAACCAAGTTACCAAGTTCAAACAGGGGTAAATTGGAAAACTAAGATTGGAATTCAGGTTATTCTCACTCAAAAACTCAAATTCTTAACCATGCTCTGAATAATTTTCTCTTAATCATGATTAAGCTCCTATTAATCATAAATAAATTAGTGTAGCTCAGATACTTTAATCTTAAAAGTTAATCCTCAAAACAAAACACATTTAAAAAAAAAAGGCTACTTATCTAAATTCAAAGAAAAATTTTCCTCATTAAAAATCATTTTTATAAATATCTGCTTATATTACAATGTAAAATTGTAAAATTTGACTAAAACATGTTTTACTTTAAATAACTGCTTATTAAATACCTAAAGAATTTAATCATAATTATAACCAAATTCATATACTCTATCTCCTAAAACACATAATATAGTCATGTCAAATTCACCTGAGTTTTTTCTTTTTTCTTTTTCCTCTTTAAATTTTCCTCCTTTAATTTAAGGCTGAGTGTTTTCCACTTTACTGGCTGGTGTCCAGAACTGATTGACAGGTATGGTAATGAAGTGCAAATTACATGCAAATTGGGGCACTGAATTAATAGCTATGTAAATATAGTGCTTTTACTCAAGTGGGTTCCTAAGTAAGTATAGTCTCACACATTTATGGGGAATAAGCACTAGATATTACCCAAAACAGAAAAATACATTATTTTTTTAAATATTATTACTCACACCAATGTTTAAGTAAAGGACACTGCTTACCTTTCTTTCCATTTCTCTAAGTACTTTTCTTTCATATAAGCCCAATTCTTACCTCTTTCACAAATCTTTGCTAGGCCTTTTCCAGTCCACTTAATTGACCATTAATGATTATGTCATCTCCTTTCTTAAGTGTTGTTGTTGATGATGATGATGACGATGATGATACTATTAACTATGGATTAGCTTTTGTGAAGTAATTGCTGATTACATATGGGAGTAATTTCTCAAACCCTTCTGAAAGACTTGAGAGCATCTGCTATTGCTATCTGCCATTCTTCCTGTGCCAGCATGGCTACTGACACCAAGTTTTTCCTCAGTCCTCACCTTTCCATTAAATGACACAAATCACCAAAATTAGTGGATATAATTAACATTAAAATAAATTTAGGAATAGATGAATATTCCTTTCATCTATGTGGATTTTATTTTTATAATTTGCTAATATTTTATAACAAAATCTTGTAAGGAGAATTCTAACTTTCTTGATCTTTTTAATTCTACCTAGTATCCATGTCAAGAACTATAACTTTAGTAATATTCTTCCTGTGTTTTAATATATTATTTATATTTTATATATTATTAATACTTTGAATGACTTGAAACTTTATGAATCCAAAAGATTAAATGTCTCATTTTTGTTTGTTTTTAATTTGGGGTAGTGTAAAAATGTAGTAAATATTTTTTCACATAATGAGCACATAATGAGAAAGAATCCCAACAAATACGGTTAATATTTTAAAATATTGGCATTTATAGTGCTAAGATTCAGGATTTTAATAATTACCAAATGTATAATAACCTGGTTTTTGAGGACATCAGGTCATTGAGACGGTAATTATATATTTGTAAATTTAACTTATTATTCTTTAGAAATAGTGCATCATCTAGTGACTTAAATGGCAATAGAATTCCTTTTACTTCATAAATCCTTCCTAGTTATTTTCATTCCTGAAAAAGTATACTCTTCATAATTACAGAGTGATATTTAGCACAAAGTAAATTAGATTTATTTTATCCATATGCCACAAAAGGTCAAATTCCATCTGTTCATGTTCTCTACTTTCCAAAATAAATAGTTTTCAGGTTTCCAAAAGATATACAGATTTGGACAGTCTCTGAGAAACTTAGCCTTTTATTTTCTCAACAATTCTTAGGTGTCTACTAAATGGATTTTAGCACAGACATGGGAGAGCACGAGTTCAACTTATGATCACTATTTGTACCTTAGTAGTGGATGTAGTAAATTGCATATAAATGTTTTATTCATTACAGTGTGCTCATTGTTTTAATGAACAGAAATAAGAGAGCAAGTAAAAACCATGTTCCATAACAAAATGCTACTTCAAATAATGTAATTCATTATGAAATTACTAGCCATACTAGGTTACAAATTTACATATGGAATTTGTAATCTTTTTTTTTTTAATTTGGAACAACAGTATTTTAACAAAAGCCAAATATATAACGGGGAATTGAGCAGCAATAGGAGGCTTTTATCTGGGTCAATAGACAAGTATTTTGGTTTTTAGATTGATGTCCCTGAACTTCATTTCACTTTGCTAGTAAAACCTGAAACATATTGGTAATTCAAGAAAATTACCAGGAGTTAATTTTATATCCTATGTTACTTCATCATGAATTTTGATCAGTGTAAAAAATACATGCATAAAAGTAGATGAGGAATCCTATCAGAAATACAATATACTAATAAGAATATGTCTATTAATATACTTATAATTCTTTCTTTATTTGTATATTATCATACTTATCACCATTTTAACTGCCCCAAATTTGTTTACACAATGATGTATAGTGACCTTATACACTGTACAAGGCAAGTTATCCAATCATTGCATGCTATTTGCAAAGAGGATCCTTGATTATCAATCTTTTAAAATATATTGCATTTTATGGATTAGTAATATCACAAGAAATGACAATAGAAGACATGGTCCTGTCTTAGATAAATTTCTATATTGGTGGAGAACACAGATAAATGCAAATAAATTCATTAGCATATTTCTATAACACACAATTAAATGATATTTATTCATTCCACTGTGAAATTTTTAGATTAAAATAATGGGACCCAAATAAGGTTAAAAAGTTTTAAGGAGAGGTGATTCTTAATTAAGTTTGGTTGTAGAGTGAAAACACACTATTTTTACCACTTCAAAATCCCCAGGCAGCAAAATTTACTCATTTTTAATAAGGTTATGTTTATTAAGCATCATCTACAAAACAGATCTTTTTCTATACATTAGGTTAAACAAAATTAGTAAGAAAGACTTCTGGTTGCTGGTCCAACATGTAAAAAGCTTGGAAGTCTCCATTCAATTCTAACAAGTAAGAGGCTGAAACTAAAAAAGCAACCACCCTTCTTAGATCTGTAAGAGAAGTAAAAGCATGACCCCCCCAAACTGGGAAGACTAATAGATAAATACAGAGAATCACAACTTTTCAGAGCAGAAACCCTCAAGACAAAAAATTGTACAGGAACTACGTACATTATGTCTGACTATCAAGAGAAATTTCAAGACATACTAAAAGGCAAAACACAGTTTAATAGAGAGAGCAAGCACCAGAACCAGTCAGATATGAAAGGGTTGTGGGAATTATCAGACTGAAAATTTAAAACCACTATGATTTTATCCTGACCAATGTAGCTTAATTTGTTGGGCATCATGCCACAAAGCAAAAAGGTCGCTGGTTCAATTTCTATTCAGGTCACAGGTTCATCCCTTGTTGGGGCAAGTGCAAGAGGCAACTGATGGATGCTTCTCTCCTGCATTGGTGTTTCTCTCTTCTTCTTTCTCTCTCCCTTCCCTTCTCTCTAAAATAAATAAATAAATAAATAAATAAATAAATAAATAAATAAATAAATAAATAAATAAAAACACTATGATTAAATACTTATAGCTATAATGAAGTACACAGCATGCAAGATGAATAATGTAAAGCAGAGAAATAAAAATTCTAAGAAACACCTAAAAGACATGTTACAGATAAAAAACACTGTACAAAAATGACGACAAGTGAGCCCTGGCCCACATGGCTCAGTTGATTGGAGTGTAGTCTGGTAGCCACTGGATTCCTGGTCAGGGCACAAAATTGGGCTGCAGGTTCAATCCCCAGTAGGGGTGTGTATGGGAGGCAACCTATCAATATTTTTCTCTCACATTGATGTTTCTCTCTCTAAAAAATGCAATGAAACAATGTCCTCAGGTGAGAATTTAAAAAAAATGATGATGAAGAACTTTAATGGACTTATTAGTAGACTGGACATGGCTGAGGAAAGAATTTCTGAGCTTGAGGATGTCACAGTAAAAAATCCCAAACTTAAAAGCAAAAAGAAAAAATATTGAAAAAAAATAATACTCAATACTCTGGAAAACCTACCAAAGGTGTAACATATGCATAATTGGAATATCAGGAGAAAAATATAGAGAGGAACAGAAAACATTTGAAACACTCTCAATATTTGAGAATTTTGTCAAATTAATGTCAAACACCACACCAGAGGTACAGAAGGTCAGAGAATAGCAAGCAGTTTATCTTCCCCTCACCAAAAATAACCTGAATCTAGGCACATCACTTTGAAACTACAGAAAATCAAAGATAAAGAAAAAATATTGGAAAAGTCTAGAGATAAAAAACACTTTCTAAAGAGGTTGAAATAGAGAAAATATACCCAAATCATAGAAACCATGCAAGTAATAACGGAGTGGAGTACAATATTTAAAATATTAAGAGAAAAAAAGCATACTGTCCTAGAATTATGTACCCTATAAAATTATTCTTTAAAAATAAAGGAGAAATAAATACTTTCTCAAACAAAAACTGAAGGTATTTATTGCCAGTAGACTGCTTTGCAAAATATGTTAAAAGTTCTATAAAAAGGAAAATGATGGAGATCAGAAATTCAGATCTGCATAAAGGAAATAAAAGCATTAGAAAAATATATGTGAGAAAGTAAAATAAAATCTTTTATTTTTTAAAGTGAAATAAGCCAGTCAAAGAAAGACAAATATCATATGATCTTAATTATAAGAGGAATCTAATGAACAAAATAAACTGATGAACAAAATAGAAACAGAGGCATGTGTACATGGAACAGACTGACAGCTGTCAGAGGGGAGGGGGAGGGAAGACTGGATGAAAGAAGGTGAAAGGAATGGCCAAGGAACACATATGCATAACCCATAGACACAGATGACAGTGTGATGACGGCCTGAGGGGAAAGGGGTGAAAGCTGGTGAGAGGTAGGCAAGGTGGGGTGGGATAATGGGGACATCTTTAATAGTGTCAACAATAAGAATAAAGTGATAAAAAGGAGAAACTTTTGCCCTGGCTTGGTGGCTGCGTTGGTTGGAGTATGGTTCTATACACTAAAAACTGTGGTGGGTTTAATTCCCTGTACAGGAGGCAGTGAATTGATGTATCTCTCTTTCTCTCTGTTTCTCTCTTCCTTCCTCCTTGTAAAATCAATAAGCATTATATTTCTTGTTCTTAATTGATCTAACAGAAAATAATTTGTTCAAAATATTGATAGCAACAACACTTTTGATTATGTATATAAGTATACTTATGTGTGTTTATATGTAAAGAAAATGAATGAAAGTGGTGGCATAGAGACAGGATGGATGGTTTAAGGTTATTTTGTTGTTATGAGGTACTTGCACTGCCCCAAAAGTGATATAGTGTTATTTAAAAGTGTACTTGAATTATTGGTAAATATATATTAAAAACCTTAGAGCAATGACTAAAAACACTAAAACAAAAAGAATTAAAATTGATGTGCTAAGAAAGGAAAGAAAATGGAATCATATAAAAAGTTCAATTAAAACTACGAAAGGCATAAAAAAATGAAAGATAAAAATAGGAACAAAGACAAGAGCAACAAATAGAAAAAAGCAACAAATATGATAAATATGATCCCATCTATATAAATAACCATTTTGAACATCAATGGTGTAAATGTACTAGCTAAAAGATAGATTTTCAGAGTGGATCATCAAGACCCACTATGTGATATTGACAGAAAATACAGGCCTCAAAGGAGGAAAAATTATTAAGAATAAAGAAATGCATTACATAATTATAACAGGGTAAGTTCTCCAAAAAAGTTATAAAAGTTCTTAAAGTATATATACCCAACAATAGAGCACTAAACTGTGTGAGGTAAAAACTAAAGGGAATGCAAAGAAGAATAGGTGAATCCACTGCTATGGTGGGACATTTAAACATCCTTCTCCAAAATGGACAAATCCAGCAGGCAGAAATCAGTCAGAATAGAGCTGAACTCAGTTACACCATCAATCAAGTATAATAATGGACGTTATAGACTATTTCATTCAAGAACAGCAGAATACACCTTCTTCTTCAGCTCACATGGAACATTCATCAACATAGACTACATTTTGAGCCATAACACAAATTTTAACAAATTTAAAAGAATAGAAGTATACAATGTCTGTTCTCAGAACACAGTGGAATTGAACTAGAAATCCATAACAGAAAGATAGCTGCAAAATCTCCCAAATATGTGATTAATTGGCACACTTTAAAGTAACACATGGGTCAAAGAGAAATCTCAAGAAAAAATATAAAATATTTTAAAATAAATGAAAATATAACAATTTATAATTTGTGTGATGCAGTGAAAGCAGTATGCAGAGGGACATTTGTAGTATTAAAGCACATATAAGAAAAGAAGAAAAAATCTAAAATCAATCATCTAAGCATCCACATGAAAAACTGGGACAATACATTAAGTCCAATATAAGCAGAAAAGATGAAATCATAAAAAATAGAGCAGAAATTAATGAAACTGAAAACAGAAATCTGTAAAGAAAATCCATGAAAGAAAAAAGTAGTTCTATGTAAAGATCAATAAAATTGATTAAGCCACTATATAGGCTACATTTAAAATAAAAAAGAAAGAAGGAAAGAGGAAAGAAAGAAGAAGAAAGAAGAAAGAAAGAAAGAAAGAAAGAAAGAAAGAAAGAAAGAAAGAAAGAAAGAAAGAAAGAAAGAAAGAAAGAAAAAGAAAAAGAAAGGAAGGAAGGGAGGGAGGGAGGGAGGAAAGGAAGGAAGAAAGGAAGGAAGGAAGGAAGGAAGGAAGGAAGGAAGGAAAAAGAAAGAAGAAAGAAAGGAAAGAAAGAAAGAAAGAAAGAAAGAAAGAAAGAAAGAAAGAAAGAAAGAAAGAAAGAAAAGAAAGAAAGAAAGAAAAAGAAAAAGAGAGACAAAATTACTGATATCAGAAACAAAAGAGGGAACATCACGTCAGTAATAATGATGAGTCCGTGTAGGTACATCAGTTACAACAACTGCACCTCTCTGGTGGGGGATGTTGATAGTGAGGAAACAGGGCATGTATGGGGCAGGAAGTTAATGGGAATGCTCCAGGTCTTCTGCTCAATTTTTCTGTGAACCTAAAACTACTATAAAAAAAACTACTAAAAATTAGTAAGGGCCAATATTTGTATTTTTACAAAAAAATAGTTTTTTATAGTCCATAATAGAATAAAATATATTTATACATTAGAGGAGTGAATTAAAAACAATAGTATTGCTTTTAAGATAAAGTTTAAGTCAATTCAGATTAATAATATTATCTGCATTTATATAATTCTTTACAATTTAGTTATTTTTCTCATGATTGTACTCTAAACAGTTTTTTTTGTTTGAATTATTATTTTCTCCATTTTATAGCCATTGAAAATGAAACAGAATAGTTTCCTTTAACTAAAGCAAACTAGGAAGTGTTAGAGTCTGAATCCAAGTTCTCTGCTTATTTCGTGTATTTCTGTGTGTGTCCTGCTCAGGAGAAAAGTCTGGAAATACCTCTAATTTGATCCAGCAAGTAGATGAACTCTTAAAAACCAGAGGGCCCAATGAAAATCTCTTAGTGCATATAATTAATCAAGAAGCCACATAGCTTTCTTCTCCCTCGGGGGTCTCTTATTCTGTCTCACTGTTTCAAATTCTATTGGTGTGTTATCCTATGCCATTTTATATGATCCCTTTGTTTGTTTCTCAGTATTTTACCAGATGATTACAACTAGCTGACAAAATCAGGCACAATCAAAAGGGTTGTGCTGTGAGTTTTGACCTTAAAAAGTATCCCTTTCCTATTAAATAAAAAAATGTTTTTGGAAATATATTCCTGCCAAAATGCAAAATTGATTTAGTATGTACATGAGTTTCTGTGTGACACATCCTAATACATCAGTAAGAAGAAAATATTCCAACACCATTACCTAAAAATATAAATACATCACTGTTACTGCTGTGGTACGTAACTCTTTTCCTACCACCAATCATGGTCAGAAGGAATTAGGTTACTTAAGGCCATGATGCCAAAGTACATTTTGTTT
Source organism: Desmodus rotundus (assembly GCF_022682495.2). Lineage (NCBI taxonomy): Eukaryota > Metazoa > Chordata > Mammalia > Chiroptera > Phyllostomidae > Desmodus > Desmodus rotundus. The sequence continues at coordinate 67,400,490 of NC_071388.1, read as the reverse complement.
TAGCATCATCAAGGAACTGGCATAAAGTCCTTGAAAGATACAGTGTGTTTTACTTGGAAAAAGTAAGGAAAGAGTAATGAGTTGTTGCTGATTGTGTTTTCTATTTAATCACGTGTTAAAAGAGAACCTTAATGAGCTTCACATACTAGTAAACAAGACCTTGGCAGAAGCTGGAAGTATAACATAAAAGTCTACCAAACCTGTCCTGGCTATTTTAATGCATTCATGTGTAATTCATACTTCATTACAAAATAAACAATTCAGGACAAGTGCTAGACAGATGAATGCAACAGGTGTTCACTGGATTGTTCCACACAAAGCAGGATGTGTGGCTCTTTGTGATCAGGAAACACTTGATGATGGTACCCTTGGCAAGTGTCTCGACTCTGAAAGAAAGAGTTGGATGGTGTGCCTGGGGATGCTGGCTGCTAGGGCTTCTGTCTTTCACATAATCCTGGACACCTCGCTGAACACGGAGGCACAGAGCTTATTTATTTATATGATTACTATCTCACTCTAAATATGATGTGTGACTGCTTAAAAATATATTTTATATATAAATAGAAAATTAGACAATCTCTATTTTTTCAACATAATACAAACTGATCTGGATAAGGTAAAAAAAAAAAGCTGAAGGGCTTTTTTTCTCTGAAATTCATTATGAATTTTGCTTGGTGAGTAGTAAGGATATTTCTGCATAGGCATGTGTGAGTTTCCAAAAACAGAATTGATAACCAATGTTAAGTGTCACGTGTGGGCCTAGTTTTCCTAATAGAAATCTATCAAACTTTATGCACTGCTTCAATGTACAAAGATGATTTTCAAGAGGTACATGCCTTTTATTTGTTTACTCGTATCTCGCCTTGTTCCATAGTATTTGAGGCAAACACATACATCTACATAATTTTTATAGTATTAACTTCTTATGCAAATAGAGTAAGAGAGATGATAGTTATTACTCAGAATTAAAATTGAGGTTGGAAGACAAATTATGGAATCTGGCCCACTTATCAACACCTTCATTCTTTTATTGAATAGGTACTAGACCTTATAATACAGACTAAAAATATATTAGTTTTATAAGTTCCCTAAAACAACATCCAATTTTTTAATGTTATATTAAAATTTATTTGGTGAACCAGGATACACATAGTTTAGTAACAGACTAATTCTTGATTCATTTAAGAATGAGACACAAATGTCCACACCAGCTTTAGGTTGATCAGTTTATTAAGCCTCATAGGAGCACCAGTTTTTTTCATAAACGGGATTGCCATGGGTTGAACTGTTCCTTCTAAAAAAAAAAAAGGATGTTAAAATCCTAATTTTTGTGCCTCAGAGCGTGGCCTTACTTGGAAATAAGGTCATTGCCAATATAATTAATTAAAATGAGGTCCAACTACAGTAGGGTGGGTCTTTAAGGCAGAGATTGGAGTTATGCTGCCACAAACCAAGGAATGCCTAGGGCTACCATAAACTAGAAGAAGCAAGGAGGGACCCTACCTGAGAGGTTTTTGTAACCATGTAAACTGGGTTTCAGCCACCTGGAGCCTTGAATTCACATGACCCATAGCTTTGTGCTGACAGAAATAGTTTTTTATTTACAGGGTTCCTACACTAGGAGGGCTGAGAGCATCCCTGCTTTGAGTCCCTCTCTCCCAGAAGACCCAAAACTGTCCTTGCTCCCCAAAAGGCTAAAAGCCAAAACTGTGCCCAGAAGTTCCCCATTTCCTTGTCTGTCCTTAAGCCAGTCATGCAAACAGATCTCCACCCTCTCTGGAACATGCACTTGTGGGTTTCAGAGTCACCATCCTCTTGCAGCAGCTCTCCCCTTCAGGATCTGGGATGCACTGCTCTCACCCTCCAGGTAGTTGTGCCAGAACTGTGTGCCATGCTACATCGGGTCCTGGTGTCCCAGATGTTGGGGCCCAGGAGACACACATCTCAGCATGGAACTTTGCCTCCCAGAGCGGGCCTCCATCCACTCGGGGTCTAAGCCCCTGGTGGGCCCGGCAACTCCTGGGTCCATCAGTGAGAAAGAGAGCAAGAGTGAGGCTTTCAGCCCCGCTCCCTTTAAAACACCCAAAAGAAATAATGCCAGACTAATTTCAGAGTATGCCACTCAAAGGTACTATCCTTCAGAAACGCAGAAGTCTGCTTCTCAGCTTTCCTGGTCACAGTTCAGCTCCAAACATCTCTCACAAGTCTGTGTGCTCCAGCCTGAGCCCTTCTTGCAGTGCCCATTTCTCTCCTCTGGAGCTGCCTTTACTTCAGCCATTAGCTCACCAGTGTGTCTGTGTGCTTGACCAGGAGGACCCCCAGCAGCTCCATCAGCTCTGCCCCCCTGCCATCTTCTACAGGCAGACCTCCTGACCTGTAGAGAGACTTCTCTTCAGGCCTCCAGACAGACAGACCTCCCAGCAAACTTGTAGACCTTGTGGCAGACCTCCTGATCCAATTTTAAATGCTCAGAGCAGAACTTCCTGCATGGCTGAATCCTGCTCTTCCTATGGTGTGTTAGTGTCTGCCATTTTGGTCAGCTCCTCAGTGTCTTTGATTCCCTTTCAGCTGCCATCTTTAGTCAGGGCAAGAGTTCCCAGCCACACACAGGCATCTAGGGTGGGCATGTACCCCCACAGCTCACACAGGCTCTGCAGGAGCTTTGCCCTCCTGCCCACAGCCCCCACCCCCACCCCCACCCTCAGCTGTGTCATGAGTCACTGCCAGCACATGATCTCACAGTTGCACACACAATTTGCCCCAGCGGCAGCAGCCTTCTTCCTTCAGGAAGGCATGGGCTGTTAATCTGCTTATGTTGTGCAAGGTGCCTCAAATGCTGCACATTCCACTTTTGGGGAATTCTTTTCCCTGTCCCCCGCAGTGCCTTTTTGCAAGATTTGGGGTTCCCCCCCAATTTTAGGGGGCATATGCTCTGTACCCTGTTATACTTTGGAGAAAGCTAGCCTTGTCTTCACCTTGATGTTTGACTGCTAGCCTCCAGAACTGTAAGAGAATAAATCTCTGGGTTTTTTAAGCCACCCAGTTTATGGTACTGTGTTACAGTAGCCCTCAGAAAACTAATACAGGGGTAAAGAATATTTAAATTAAAAAATAATCTATTTATAAATGACAAATATATTTTTAATTTAATTTTAAATGACAATTTTAATGTCTTCTATTTTTATTTTCACCCAGAGTTTGCAAACACAAAGCCCTTTTATCTTTGACATTTCAAGATGGTGACAGCAGAATTACATCTTTAGGGAGGGATGTTGCTTACTATGGTCAACTGAATTTATCTCATGCCCTTTATAGATTGCTTTCCTTTTATGAATTCATCTGTTTTCAACATTTTTACACAACCACAGATCTCCAACCACATTAAGAATTATCCCATTTTCAGTTATGTTGCATAACATGTATTGCCAAACATTCTTTTCTTTAATTCTCATAATCACATACAAGAGAACACAAACAATTTAAGGAAATTACACTCTTGTGAAACCTTTTTCTAAAATTGGATTTGCCTTATTTTCAGAGGTTTGTATTTATATATGTGCAAACATTTAACAGAAATATATGTTTATTCATAAGTGGTTGATCATTTCCATTTAACTTTAAATTTAACCAATGCTATATACTAAAAAATGAAAACTGTGTCTTATGTATTTCCTTTTATACTTATCTTTGAAGTAATCTGTGGATTAAAATTAATTCAACAGTTGCCCCACATGTAAAGGAGTTCCATTCAGTAACTATTTATTTATAATTGACTGGCCTTGCAGCCTTTGAAGCAGCGAAGAAATGTGTGCATGTCTAGAGTCTGGCTGTAATTAGAGAAACAGCTGAGCTGTTGAAATACATGTGAGCCACATGTGTGACCTAGGACAGAAAAACAATTTTTAAACAATTACATAATTAATTTCTAATGAAACAATAGACATGTGGCTACCATGAACAAAAGTTTCAAGGGATTAAAATAATGAAGGCATTATTCAGTAATGGATCTTATACCTGGTTATGGGGATACTCTTCTTGATGTTACCTGGGAAAGTAGTCCTTAATGCTATTAGGGAAGGTCACCAAGAAGAAGTGAATGCTGGTTTTCCCCTCTCCTGAGCTTGGAATTTGTATTGCGTTACCAGCACTAGACATTGCCCAAGGACACAGCCTTAAGATAAAATAAATAATTAAATAAATAAATAAATAAATAATAAATAAATAAGAAACAAAACCAGCAAAAAAAATACAAATAAAAATAAAGATAGGAATGTGCTGATGAGACTATCTGGACTAGGTACATGGCAACACCCAGTTAAGGCCCCCTGTGTACCTGACTGACTCCAGTTAGGGCCGCCAATAAGCTTTTATGTTATGGTGGGTGGGTATGAAAAACTCCTTGTCTTGTCATCACATAAGACAAGCCTTATAAGGAAGTTTCCTTGTTCATTCAACCTGCCACCAATCTGTAGTGTCCTGGCTATTTTCTTCAGTCCCTCTCTACCTGCCTATGTGGGAACTGGTTTCAGATCGAACCACAGTAGTTCCAAGACAGGTTTGCAAGCAACAAATGCATGCAAGGGGGAAAAAAATGTATTGACATTTCATTAGTAACTTGTTCTAAAAAGTAGTCCAAGTGTAGGTGATTTTCTTGATTCTTTCAAAGCAATGACGAAAGAATGAACTCTAGAGACTTTTTTCACAAACACAATATATTCTTTGCTGAGAAAAATATCACCTTGTATGGTAGGCAGAATAGTTGCCCTCCAAAGATAATTACATCTTATTATCAGGAACCTGTGAATATGTTGTCTTATGTGGCAAAAGGACCTTGCACTTGTGATTAGGTAGGCTAAGAACTCAAGATAGGATAATCTTACTGAACTGCCTGGATATTTATGTAAACTGGTCTGTAAAACTGAGAAACCTTTCTAAGGTATGGTCATAGACAGGGAAGTGTAGCTATGGAAGGATGGCAGAGAGATGCGACTTTGGTGACCTTGTAGCTAGAGAAAGGGGGCCAAGGGGCAAGTAATGCAGATGGCCTCACGAAGCTCGAAAAGCTAAGGTAACGATTTCTCCACAGTACCTCCAGGAAGTAATGCAGTCCAGGTGACACCTTGATTTTAGCCATTGAGACCTATGTCAAACCTTCTGAACTGTAGAGTTGTAGTATAATAATTGTGTGTTATTTTAAGCCACAACATTTATAATAATATGGAAAAGCAGTCATAAAAAACTAATTCACTTTGGTTGATACTTAAATTTTAAGTACCTGATTATTCTTTTTTTTTAAATCCTCACATGAGGGTGTGCTTGTTGATTTTAGAGAGAGAAGAAGGGGGAGAGAGACAGAAAGAAAAAGAAAGCATTGATGTGAGAGAAACATCAATCGATTGCCTCCTGCATCAGCCCCAACCAGGGATCGAATTGAACTTGCAAACTTTTCATGAATAGGATAATGCTCCAACAAACTGAGACACCAGGCCAGGGAACACCTGATTATTCTTTAAATATACTTCATAAACTTAAATTAATTATCTATTTTGCTGAAGCTAGGGTGTATAGTGACTAGTGTGTAATTTATGAAAATATTATTTTGAGCCTATCTGCCAAAAGCTAGTAGGATATAAAAACCTTTGGCTATAGAGTGTAACATTCATAAATTATGCAATAACATTTAATTATGGTTGCAGAACTACTGGTAACCAATCACTTAAAAGCTGAGTTTCAGCACTTTGAAAAATTCAATTTTAGTGAGATGCAAAATATTTTCTCCACTGGGATAATATCTAAGAAATAAGACACTGCACTCTGCTTAGCTCCCTGCCTACACTGGTATTTGTAACATGGGGCACTAATACACTGAGTGTCCGGCAGGGGCAGCAATGTGGAATTCTTTTCCTACGACAACCCATACCCAGATGAAGTTAGATGAACAGAAGCATGCTCATGTGTATGTGCATTCATTTTATCATCAGCAAGCGCTTGGCATACTGTCCTTAAAAGAGAAATGCAAAGTATGCTGTATGGGGGATGGGTCAAGAAAAGAGCATTGGGTATTGCAGGTCATCTTTTTCATTTAACCATAATATATATCAAGAGATGATCCTAATTACATCTAGGTGATCACTACTAGGCAAGGTTATGGCAGAAGCTGGAAGTAAAAAAAGTGAAGTTTTACCAAACCCATTCTGACTGATTTTAATGTTACCTTTAATTGTATTTATTTGTAATTCATACTTTGTTATAAAAGTGAATTATTTCAGGCTGGCATGTTAAACAGGACAGAGCTCAGGCACAGCAGGTGTTACCTGGAAATGTCCTACCAAGCCAGTGTATGTGGTTCACCCTGACTATGAACCACTCTCCTACAGATCCCTTTTCAAGAGCATCCTCAGCAAGCAAGAGCTACATGCTGTGCCTAGGAACGTGTCACAGAAAGGCTCCTTGCAGTGCTTTACTGGTAAGTGCTTAACGACCACTGTTTGTGGGTGGGGAGATCTGACTGTCAGCATTTGCCAATTTCTGTGGTGTAAATTGTCCTACAGTGGACAATCTCAAGCTTCCAAACTAAAGTTAGTGAATACAGAGCTGGGAATAGATGCACTCACATGCCCCAGTCAGTTGGTAGGAGCTAATTCCAGGTCACCACTAGCTGTCTCAGGAATCACACAGGAAAAGTACAGAGGCAGAGACATATATGACTGGATTCTAAGGACACCAGCAATGAGCATTATAGACTAGAAATTAGAAGTTCTTTTTTCTCTGGGTACCACCTCTGTCTCACAGATTCTAACGTGATTCTTCTGAGGGTGTGGGGAGAGTAGCTGATGGAGGGACTTTTGAAAATTCATTTAGTTAAATATTAAAATACTATGTTATTTTCATATCATTATAAACTCATTTTAAAAGCTCAAAATGGAAGATTCATTTGTTTTGTGATTATTATGTGAATTTAAATTTTGGGTGACCATAGCTTTTTGGGGGGAAATATTCTATTCTCCCTACATAATGAAATCTGTGGAGCAGAGCTTAACGTAGAAGGAGACATGTGTCTTCGCTCCCTGCTGCTCAGCATCAATCAGATTTTAGAATGTTTGACCTTTTGAATAACTACTTCGTAATTCATTCTAATTTTTTTTTTTTTGCAGTGGCATTGCATGTGTTTATAAGAGGCTTCTAAATTTTAATTGTACTTTGTTCAAGGTCAACTGTCAAACGTTACTCTAATTAATCAGTGAATGAATGTTAAGGTGTGAATCTTTGTATCCCTCCAAAATTGGCCCTTTGGAAGGGAATTAGAGCATGAGGGTGGAGTCCTCATGAGTGGAACTTATTTAAAAAACCCAGAGAACTCTCTCACACCTTCTGCCATGTGATGACACAGTGAGAAGACAGCTGTATATGAACTATGAAGTAGGCCTTCAACAGACACCAGACCTGTTGGAGCCTTGATCTTGGACACCCCAGCCTCCAGAACTGTGAGAAATAAATGCTTGTTTAAGTCACCCAGTCTATGATGTTTTTGTTATATAGCAGTCCAAATGGACTTAGACAATGAATCACCAAAATTTTCCAATTTTAAAGCTTTTAGAAAACTGAAATTATTGAACAAAAGCTTGTAAGCAGAGAGATGAGAATGCAAATGGTACATATAAATGAATTTTTAAAATGTTGTTTTTGTGATTCAGAATATATTATTCATGAAAATGTTTTTTGATAGAACTTCAATTTTTTCATTTGAAATTTATGTGCTGAACCAAGGTAGAATAAAATTGAGATTATCTAAATATCATATAAATGAATTTGACAAACCATTTAGAAGAATTATAATTAGTGAAAACTTAATTTGACAAGTCTTTAAAGCTATATTTTGAAGAGCTTTTGATTAGATGTAAAAAGACAGTACCCGTGAAAATATTTGGTCTGAAATAATTACAAATTTCAAAGTGAAAAGACTAAAATTTTGAGAATAGCCCCTATTTAGTAGAATATTCATCAAGCTTGCATATATGTACCTTAATATCTATAGAAAAGGTACTTCCTCAATTAAACATACTATAATTTAAAGAGAAGTCAATTGAATGTATGGCTACAGGGATTTTTAATAAACTAATTAATAATAATAATGATATAATTGAAAAAGTATTTTCACAAAAACACCAATACCTCAAATTAGGGAGCGAATTTGAGTTTAAAGTATATGAGTACATGCAAAGAATAACTATTCTGTTTATTTTATTTATAATGTACAAGTAATAAGAATATTTTAAACTTGGCTTTAATAAATCTAGTATATGTGAATTTTATTTTTTAGAAAGACAGTTATATGTGAATTTTTGGAATAAAACTATTTAAAGAGTAAACCAGTATTATGAAGTCAATTGGTCAATCCATAAATAAATACTTTAAAACACAAATTAAATGTTTAAATCATTTTTTGCACCAGATTTCACTCTCAAAATAGTCTCAGTTTAGATGACCTGTCAGGGTTTTTGTTACTCTAGGATACACTGGCCTGTATCACCCTTCAGTTTAGGGTGTCCCTTTCCTGCCTCACTAATGGCAATAGCACTGCCCAATGTGCTGCCTGTCCTCTGCACGGATTCTGACCCATCAATTACCACCCCTTCACATCCCCTAGTATTGGCTTAGTGGTTTTTTAAAATTTTTTATTTTATCAAACAAAAAGGAAAAAGAACTCAGTGACATGGTCAATTGTGGTGATTACAGGGGAGGAAGGGGTATAAGGGGGTTACATGGTAATGGAAAAAAATCTTAGTGAGATTTGAATTTAGAAAATGTTAGAAAAAGTTGTTGACTTCAGGTAGGTTCTGTTTTTTAGTTACCAGAGAGAACATATTGAGCGTAGATGTAAAAGAGGGAAAAAGAAAATGTAGGTCAGTCATGGAAGTTAACATCTTATATAGAACATTACTTATCTGCAGTCATCAAAATAATTCCTTACTTTCTCTGTAGTCCTTTCACCTTCATAGTTTGCTTTCCCCCCCCACCTAATTTCCATAACATTTCCCCACTGCCATCTAGGGCTTCTTGGGAGTGTCCCAGTCTGGAATCATAATTCTGGTTTATAAGAATTCTATTTTGAATTAGCAATCTTTCTACTATTTTATTAAGGATTATTTGAGTGATATTTAAATTAAATAGTTGGTAGATAAGATCTGCTGAAAAGAGAAGGGACTTATGATATCCCAGCAGGACCATAGAACTGATGTGAACAGTTACAACAATTGTTGGCCTCAAGGAGAAGCCTTGACGATTTAAGGTAGAATACTCAGGATTGCCTTTAGAATAATGGAGATATACTCAAACTTATTGCCAGTCAACTTTTGTGGAAGAAATGTATCCTGCCCACACAGGATCATTAGAAAATTTGTCATCAGCATTCTGTTTATATGCTGTTATAGCAAATCTTTTGCATTATAATATTTGTGTATACATCTGTCTTTCCCACTAGACTCTGAACTGTTCAGGAATTGGGATTTTATTAATTTCTATATCCCCAGGGCCTACTATAGTCTGGGCACAATATAGGCAATCAACTAGTAATTGCTGAATGAAGGAATCATGAATTGAATCATCTACAAATCCTCATATCACAAATACTGCAGATGCTTGAAGACTATAATGAATTACGTGCATCATCGTCACACGGTCTGTTGCAAGTCATTTGCCATGGGGAAGATTTTCTTTTGTTTCATTAGCATTATTAAACAATATCCATACAACTTCCACCAATCGTTGGAATGACCAAGACCCTACCCCATTTAAACATTTAAACATTTAAACCATTTAAACATTTAAACATTTATTTAGTGTTTCCTCATATCCAGTAACTCTGTAACCCAAATTGAAATGCCATTTAAAGTATAAAAACAGTGGAAAGGAAAATAATAACCTTTCAAAGTTTCAAAATGCTTTAAAGATCAGTCACCGACTACAATGTCCTCAATTAATGAATGAATCAACTCTTACCCAGGGAAATTTAATTCATCCAAGCTCACATAATAGTTAGAGATGATGCAACACTGGGGGGGGGGGGGAAGGGGCGGGGTGACAAGTCTCCTAAACTGCTTTTTTTTCCTGATGTCTGAAGTTAGCTGCAGTTGTCAAAAGGACAATGAACAGAAACAGAAATCAAAACTACTAGAGAAAAAATTAGGTTAAAAAGTACTTAAGGAGATAAATTTACTTTATGCAATAGACTTACTTTGCAACATTTATGTATAAAACTGCTTTTAAACTTCTTTTACATTAAATAAGCTCTGGCAGTTTGAAGGAATGTTGCTTTAGGCCAGCTTCCCCAGAAAATAGACTTTGAGCATTTGAAATTTGCATACAGGAATTTACTGAGGACTACCCTTAGAGCAACACCTGTGTTTGAGAGGCCTCAACAGGGCAGAGGCAGAAGTTAAACTCTGGTACAATTGCAACAGAGATTTAGTCAATTCAATGGGTACTATGGAGCTTGGGCAGCCCTTCAGAGTTGTCCTGAATTAAGGCAAGGGGGCTGGGCTTTGTACTCCCAAGTCAACTAATCAGTGGGTTCAAGCTGAGGGCAATTCTTGGGAAGGGAATTATCTATGAGTCTTCCGAAGCCAGTCTCCCTGGCAGCTGGGCTAATAAATACGTCAGTCCTAAAGAGGAATCTGAGCGATGCACCATGGTACTCACTATTGCCACTCCTTATGCCACTCAGAATACTCCCCACCCACCTGGGAGCATTTACGCTAGGATTCAAGTTTGTCTCTTCTTCCAGAAAAAGTTATGGGAAAAAAAGTTAGTGGTAGGAACTACAGCTTCTGCTACAGCTGGTCAGGGCACCAAAACTGATATTTATTATTTCCCTCTTCCACCACCATTGTAGATTCATTTCTGCTGAAAAGAGTGGCTTAGACTCTCATTCCTGATGGGAAAGTGTCTCTAGTGATATGCCTACTCTTACTGCTGCACAATTATTTTCAAAATTGAGCAAAGGAACACCAAGAGATGATCTATTATAACACCTGAGTGTGAAACATATCCCTCCCAACTGAATCCATGGTACATAATAGTACCTGCTCTATCTCCCCCGAGTGACAACAATTAATTTACCTGTCAGGGTAGTGATTCTTTCCATGTTTGCTTGTCTCTTGGTGAAAGAAGCCCAAAGCAATGAAGAGCAGCCACAGCTTCAAGTGGAATGGAATAGTTGCTGTGTTCTCTAGTGGAAGCACTGCCTTGTGAGAATCAGTATCTCTAGACCCTCTGATCAAAAGTTATGGGGATGAGAGTTGGAAAACACAAATTTCCCAAATGAGTTATTAGGAATAATGTTATATGAGGCTATTCCTTCCCCTTTATTCTCAGAATGATAAATTTGTGTTACATACATAACACCAGGTAATGATTGATTTAAAATTTATACTGCATTTTGGGGGAAGGAATTCCAATATTAGAGAACATCATCTCTAAATTGGTGTCACAGATACACTTTCAAATGGCCATTTCATTGCTCATTCATGCTGAAAACTTTGGTTGGTACAGTATATGATAAGACCAATGACCAAGTAGTCACATGCCTGCAGTCATAATATAAAGTGTATGCTGTAAAGTGTGTTCCTTGATTCAAAACAACATTAGACAGAGTTTTATGTTGGTGCAACAATCTATAAACTCTTGGAGGGCGGAGCTGGCTGAGGCCCGGTAAGGAAGACAAACCCACCTATGTGAAGCGCGTGTTGATTTAAGTGAAGATGAATTGCTGCCACCAAATAGATTATTGGCCTTCTTGAGGGAAGGTGCCTTGTTAATGGTTCAGCATTGTTCTTTGTTCCTGGAAGCCTATATCTGGCAGTGGCAGTAGCTGGTTTGGCCTTGCTGCACGGGAGCCCATGTTGTCGTGCACAGGCATAATCAAAATCCCTGCCACCATAGCTATTTTATTTATGCCCCCTTTTGCAAAATTGGGTAGTTGATGACCAAATCTGGCTAAAGTCAACAAGCCAAGACATTCTATATACTTGATTGTTTAGTGCTTTTCCTATGATAAATGATCCATGGAGGAAATTATCATCAATGACTCATTTTTTTTGTATACTTTATGCTCATTCCCATAGATTCATCTATATAGTTTAGTCTCAGAAAATCATTTGTTCCTAAACATCAAAACTTTCTCCTTGAAGCCTATGAAAAACCTGATTCATCCATCACTGTCCATGAGCCTACATATATTCTAACCTCAGGCCATTTTTTTTCCCCACATAGATGTGCACTTCTCAAAGTTATACACACTGGGGGATTCCCCTCATCTCTGTCTTTCAGGCCTACCCCTGATTTTTAGCTGGCATGTCAACATCTAATGACATGAACTCAGCCTGTCCCTCCTCCATCAGCTATTCATAATGAATTCCCCATTCACTGTAGGTGCATGTCAAATCAGACTCTCTGATGAGACAGTGGTAAACGATATCAGTCTGAGCCACCTGCTTAAGTTGCTTACGCGGGCCCCCTGGTCATGCTCGTGACTAATGCTGCCGTGATGAATTGCCACTGGGCCCGATCAACCTGTGGCTAGATGAGTTGGGCAGAACCTAGTTCTGCATGGCTACTTACTGTGCATTTAGGTTGTCTGTCTCTATCAGGACCCCTAGTATGTTGTAGCCGTTAATCTAATAGAACATAACTTTTGTTTTCTGCAGATGGCATAGCCTTGCTCCTGAACACTAAAGGGTCCACATTATAATTCTCCATTTAGACAATTCAATAATGCCAGATAGTGATTCTTGCTTATCACAAAGGTAGATACCTTTAATATCACAGAGTACGTTGTGTTATCTTGAAGCGAGGGCTCCATGTAACAGGGCTACTTGTACTACAGCCACAATCTTCTAGAGAATGCTTTTCTGTTTTGTGTTCAACTCAAGGCTGTTAACTTCCCAAGTAACTTGTTTACCAGGAATTGCATTTTTATTCTTAGTGATGGGAGATAAAAGGTACAATAAACTGTCCTTTACTGTGGAAATGACCTGGCATACATCAGATCACTGAAACAAATTTCATTGATGTAGCAAGTCCCTGAATCTTTATACAGTTTATTTCCTATCCTCTGGACTACATGTATCTTAACAAGGCCACCAGCATAAATACTTCTACCTCACCCAGTCTGGTTCATATAATAACACTGTAATTGTGGACCAATGTGATATTATATGGATTGTCCAAATCATTTAGTTCCCTTTAGGCTTTATTTATTATGTAGAGTAAGAAGATTAACATAGCCATAAGATAAGATTGTAAAAGTATATTTTTGTCCATTACATATCAGTATCAACTGCTTCTGTTTCCCCTTCCCATTAAGAATGGGAAATAATGCATTCATCAGAACAGCTGCTTATTGAGTTCCTGAAGCCCTATATACAGAGCCAGGACTAGAGTGAAGTAGGTAAGATACTTGCATCAGACACAAAATTTAAGGGAACACCAAAAACTCAGTAATCAAGATAATATGCAGTATTTTAAAAAATCAAATTAAATGCAAAATACCAAATATAAATCCTTGATGAATAAATTATCAAAATTTTTAGTAAAGACAGAATCAATATTTCTCATTTTTCCTTTTGTCCCAAGCTCCAACATGGCTTGGCATGGTGCCATTTCTGATTCTGTCTGTATTAAAAATTTTGTTACATCTGGCACAGCTCCTACAATTGGAGCTTTTATTTAGTTGACTTTGTGGTAGTCCACTGTCATCTTCCAGCATCTATCTGATTTTTGTTGTCTGGGTAAAAATGATGAAATTAGTGGAAGATATGATGAGAATCACCATTTCTGTCTTTTATGACCTTAAGCAAAGTTTATCCAAAATTTTCTTCATACACTATCTTTGCTAGCTTGAGAGGCTTCTACTTCACATTCTCCATTCCAACAGCTCTTATTCCATAGACATGGGGAATTTAATACAATCTCTGAACCACAAGTATTAATTTGAAGTCTAGAGAATGATCTAGTAAAGAGTATCCAAGACTCCATTTATTGCATGGCTTCTATATGCCCCCCACTTTAATTGGGAGATCATGGTGACACTTGAGACACTTGTACATCAATATCAACTCAAATCATGTGCCCTACTCTTCTCTAAATACCTACCTATCCCTCTTTCCCCACGTGCAGTTATCCAAGTAAGTGTATGTAGGTCCCTTTGAGTAAAGGCTGGGAATTGTTGCTGCACAGTAAATTACCTTTGGTTTAAGCAATCCTTCCTCCTAGAGAACTGGTCTTTTCTTCATTCACCAGAATCTGGAGAAATTAAAATTGGCTAATATGACACTGGGCAAGAGATTGTGACAGTTTATGGGTCAATAACCCCCGACCTCCTAATCATCCAGTTTTGAATTCTTTTGATTTTTATAAATTGAGCAATATTCCTGTCAGCTGCTAATTTGCATTTCCCTAGGTCCACCATAGTCTATCAACATCTCTATATTTCTGTGTGAGCCCTGCTGGCTGTCACTCTAACCTTGCTGTACTGCCATCTCACCTGAATTATTTCCGAATTCTCTATTTGACACTTTATCAGGGATGATTCAGGACCCCAGATGTCAGCATCAATTCTGCCATCTTTCCAATATAGTATACCAGCATCTTCTTCCATTAGTCCTAATCTTCAGAGGTGAGTTCCCACTGACCTTCACAATAATGCAGGAACCCCTCTGACATTGAGAAACAGAATGTCTTCTGGGCTCTTGTGAAACACAGTCAACTAGTGAGTTTGCAGCTCTTACGCATTTTATCTCCTATGGCAGGCCAAGTTCTTTGACTCTTTTTTATCTTTTTTCCACCATTTGCCCTCTTAGTTTTAGTGTTTGTGTATCACTTAGTGAGAGTCAACACTTTCTCTCAGCTTCTAAGTGCCTACCCAGCAGCATGCTGACACTATCTTCTCTCATCCTTACCAAAATATATTACCTGCATCTTGAGAGAGTGCTTGCTAGGGTCCAGCTTCTTCAGGATCCAGTCCCATACATACATAATTCCTGCTAGTCAGTTAAATTAGCTAAATTAAATTAAGTTATTTAAGTGTCTTACACATGCTGTTCTTTTTCTTCCTGAGCAGCCCCAGCACATAACTGGCTAGATTATATTGTCACTTAATACCAGTTTTCAGTTTTTGTCCAGGACTGGAGGTTGGTAGACCCTGAGGGATGGGGTGTGTTTTGTCTTCCAAGTCAGAGGACTACATTGTATTCAAGCAAAAGAGAAAGACAGACTTTTAATATGGAAAAGCAGGCTACTTCTAAAGACTTAGTCAATACAGAAGAATTACACATAAGTTTTCCAAGTGCACTGATGCACTGACTAACCTCATTCTAGTAATCATTTCACAATATATATAAAAACATCATGTCGCATACCTTAAACGTACACAATTGTATGTGTGAATTATATCTCAATAAACTTGGGAAGAAAAGACTTAGAGTCCCACTCTTTTCCAATCAGGACCCCGGTGTTGGCAGAGTATACATGCAGAGGTTGTGACTCAGGCTTCTCTAGATGTCTGCTACCCTTATAATTAAGTTCTGGGTCTGATCCTATGCTTTTTACAGCTGGCTGTAGGAGATGAGAATCTCTCCATATGCTGCCAAGGAGACTCTGGTTTTCACATTTCACTTCAAACTGGTGATTAGTTACCTAAGTCTTTGTTGGCCTTTTCCAGTAAACCGATGATATTCAGCAGCAGCCATCCAGTTCCATTGTCCTATGTTTGTTGTTTGTTCGGAGCTTCTCAATCATCGTAGTTATTGCACCTATCAGTATGTTCCTTTCTACTAGTATGCTCACCATTGGTGAACATCTTAATGCAGTGTCCCCAAGCCCTGGGCCGCGGACCACTATCGGTTCATGGCCTGTTACGAACCAGACCACATAACAGGAGGTGAACAGTGGGTGAGCAAGCCAAGCTTCACTGGCATTATCACCCTGAGCTCCACCTCCTGCCCCTCCCACCTCTCTCTTCCTCTCTCCTGTCTGTGGAAAAATTGTCTTTCACAAAACCAGTCCCTGGTGCCAAAAAGGTTGGGGACCACTGTTTTAACAATTGCACTGTTGCATTAATTATACTAGGGAATGTAAGCACTCCATTCACCACCCATAATGGGGTGTACATTGTCAGCTGGCTTGCAGGTGATAAAGATCCAGAATCTTTTTAAAAAAATGTTTTTCCTTGAACCATGCAAATTCTGGTATCAACTGTCTTGGGTCAGGCTGGGTTTATTGTGGAGCAGAATCTGGGACAGATATTTGAATGCAAGAAGTTTAATTTGCTACGGATCAATACCTGTGAAGGAGTAAGACCCACAGGAATAGACAGAGGAAGAAGTTGTGCTTCGATGCTAATGTAACAAAAGATTCAACTAATTCTTTGGAGACACGTGAAGCTTCAATGGTTCATAGCTGTCTCCCCAAAACACAAGGGGTCATACATATTATTCCCAACATGAATCAGTCAATATATGTGCGCTGTCCTGGGGTTGGGGGGGAAGTATAAACATGGGCGAGCCAACTCCCTTTGGCCGAGAGCAATTCCTGAGGGTGGATTTAGCAATGAACAGTCTATAGGTAACTTTTGTGACAGCCAGGGAGTCGATCCATGAATGGGGATATGGGTGACACACTCCAGCATCCACTATAGATAACTTGGTGGAAACTTTTTACTAAAGTTATAACCTCCCAATTAATGATATCTGCACATCTGTCTCCAAGGGTGGAATTTGTTTAAAGGATGATATGCATACCTTAAACTACTTTCTTAAAAGCAAATAAAATATGACTAGAAGTAAATAAATTTAAATTTATAATATAACCCCTCAAAGCTATAGGAAAAACCTTTCTTCCCTATAATAATAATGTTTGAAAATGTCTATGTTTTTCAGGGGTAAAAACAAAATAACAGAGCTCTCCCTATGAAGACAGTATGCAAGAATTCTGTCGTCTGAATTTCATGTTCTCTTTTGTTAATTAGTATGTTTTCACTCATATTCCCAAATATATAAGCATTTAAAATGGAAAACCTCACTCATTATTGGAATTTAAAATACATTTATATGGAACATAATAAAGTTTTAAAGAGAGTAATAGATTGATTTTTTTTGAAAACCTCCTTTTTCTATGAAAAAAACACATTCTAGGATTAACCACTGAAGCTGTTAGGCTTTTTAAGAAGCCCCTGAGAGCTGAGAAAAGCTAAATATAAAAGCAGGGGGAAAAAGAAATACAGGTTTCTAAGTCAGAAACTTGTTTTCTGAATTCTAAGTGAAAATATATCAGATGATATATCCCTCGCACTATCCTAAAAGCATTCTCACATGACCCCTTAATTTCATGAAGTTAGATAAATTGTCTATAATCTATCTTTATGCTTTACTGCCATCTCGAGTGCCCAGAGTCTCTAAGGTTACAAGAAAATGTTGGTGATTGTACTTGCAAGATTTAGTCTAAGCCTCCATGAAAAAATGATCTAGTTCCAGTCCTCACATGTTACCTAATATGAAGTTCAATTCCATTACAAAAGGTATAAAAAAGTAGACACAATACCATCCTCCTTAATTAAAAAAAAAAACTCATTCTACTTAATTCCCCCATCACCATCCAAACTTCTTCCTCTTCCATTTTTTTAGACAGAAGGTCCGAGATGTATCAATAAATGCAAAATGATAATGAAGGAAGAGAAAGAAACAAGAAACAGTAAGCAAACCTAATGAAGGAAGAATCTACCCTCTATTTTGTTCCCCCCAATAAGTTGCTGTGTAAAAAAATTCTCAGACCATATAAATATATGAAACATCCTTCATATAGAATAGATAGATAGATAAAAATGCTCTCTGACCTTAGTGGAGACAAGAATAACATAAACTCAGTAATGCCCAGGGAGATATCCAATGCCATCTAAATTCTGGGACTTCCTGTCTCAGGCTCCCATGCTCAACAGTAATGAAGAAGCAGGTGTCCCAATTCCCTAAAAACAGAAGTGTTATTTAAAAATCAGTTGAACAAATCACTCTCCCCAAAACTTCAGCTCAGCAGAGTGAGCCAAGCTGTCTACCACAGTATGACTGGGGTTGAGAATTCAAATCAAGGTGCTTTTAAAGACAAGGCATTTATTCTTTCCTTACCTCAAAATAAGTGGCCCTTCTGACTATCCTGGTTGACTCCAGAGGCTGGGGAGGCAAGAGGACCCTTGCACAGGGTAAGGACCAGGGGGTGTAGCTATACCCAGACTCTTGGTTCTAGTTTTCCTAACTGCAGGGTTTTATTGTCCACAAATTTAATCCAATAGTGGCTAACCACTGAGGTATTGGGGAATCTGTTTCTTGAAGTCTGTGCCAGGTTTGGAGAGATAATTCTCAGATAAGTAACATTCAGCATACTGCATTGTGAAAGATTTAAATAGTAGAAAGAGCACTGACTGGTGTAGCTCAGTGGGTTGGAAGTTATCCTGCAAACCAAAAGGTCACCAGTTCAATTCCTAGTCAGGGCACATGCCTGGTTTGCAGGCCAGGTCCCGGGCCGGGTGTGTGTGAGAGGCAATTGATCAGTGTTTCTCTCGACCATTGATGTTTCTCCCCTTCACTTTCTGCCTCCCTTCCCCTGTCTCTAAAAAACAAATAAAATATTTTAAAATAAATAAATATTAGAAAGAAAACAATGAAATTAGAAACTATTCAGCATATTCAAATATAGGGAAAGAACATTTCAGCTTCTGTTCTGAATCTTTAAGAGGAGGAAGAAGTTTGGATAAGAATGGAAGCAGATAAGATGGGTCATGTTCAGAATGGTGTTGGGCTGGGGTGGGGGGGAAAGGCAGAAAACTGTACTTGAACAACAATAAAAGCAAAAAATAATGGAAGCAGAGTAGACAAAAATAGATGATGTTAGCAATATTAATGATAACAAGGACCTGACAAAGACCACTTTTGGAAGAATTATTATTATTAATTATTAATTATTATTATTATTATTTTGCCAAGAGCTTTAGACAATAGTCCCAGTCAGCTAAGGTCAGTTGATGCTGTCTGCACCATTGGTTGACTAAGCTGCATGAACAAAGCATATCAGGACTGCCAGACTTTGCTTAACACCAGTTAGAAATCCATAGCTACTCAAGGTCAAGTATATGATCAAGGGGTGGACAGTGGGGATTCTTGAACACCCACCAGTTAGAGGACTGTGTTTCCTGAACCCCTGGGGATAGTTACACTGAGAAAGTTCAGGACCCTTGATATAAGCCAGTGCTTAAAGTCACCCCCATTATGGAAAGAATAAAGAAGCACGTTCTTGAGACAGACTGCTATCGAACAAGAAGAGCATAAACCAAAAATAAGAGTGTTATAATCAGTGGTATATCGATAAATCACTTCCCTATATGATATACACATGGTACTTTCCCTGCAGGTAAGTACTATACACCGAATATTTGTGCCTGTCTGCAACTCCCAAATTCATACCTGCGGCATAACCCCCAGTGTGATGGTATTTGGAGATGGAATCTTTGGTAGGTGATTAGGTCATGAAGTCAGAGCCCTCATGAACAGGCTTGCTGGCCTTATAAAAGAGACCCCAGAGAGCTCCCTTAGCCCTCTGCTAGGTGAAGATATGGTGAGAAGAAAACTATCAATGAACCAGAAAACAAGTCCTAACTAGACACCAAATATATGTCTTGATCTTGGATTTCCCAGCCTCCAAAACTGTGAAATAAATGTTTGTTTGTTTTTTTAAGCAACCCAGTCTTTTTATTATAGGAGCCCAAACAGATAAGGAAGTGGGAACCATAATTTGTAGTATTTGCTGATATCCATTGTGTGTATAACACACCACGATCAATTTCAAACTACCAGTGTTTTAACAGCTGACATGAAAAATTTCTTAATATTTAACATTTGGCTCCTGAGAACCAGTAAAAGCCAGTTCTCCTATGCCACAAGAACAGACTTGATCGTAATAAAAGATGTGGGACACAGAAATGATGTTTTGGGCCACGACAGGCTAAGGATATTTGCCTCTTTTCTAAAGCAGAGGTATTGGAAATAAAATTGTAAAAAGAAAAGAAAGAACACTATAGTATAGAGGTTTATACAGTTGTTTTTATGTATTAGTGCTGAGATAAATGTTAGGAAGAAAGTTTGTGTAGTTCCAATATAAGAAGTGGATGCATTCAATTTTATCTTCTTTGCTATATTTATAAAGTCCCGAGTTAAAGAACTTTGTTAGTTATAGGAATAGACATAAAGGTACATCTGAGCTACATATACCTGTACTGACAACTGCCATCCATCATCTTTTTACTAAAGTAAACAGGTGAAGAAAGTAGCAACATTCCATCAGGGTGTAAAATACATCAAATTTTCTGATAATGTTTCTGATTTATGCAATATTATTTTGAAATGATAGTTTTTGTTGATAAATGTATAGAAATGTGTGTGTACATGTGTGTTGTGTATATATATATATATAAACTTACATAAAAATAATTCAAACAAGTTGTAACTTAAGTATCTTTGGTTCTATTATGATGTATACTTGCTGATCCCTGTAACCCTGAAAGAGAGAAACCCTACATTAAATATATGCCTTTGAACCAAAAGACCAGAAAGAGCAAAAAAGTTGCCCTTCAAAACCACTTGGCTCATTTGGCTGAGCATTATCCAGCAAAGCGAAAGGTCGCTGGTTTGATTCTCATTCAGGGCACCTGCCAGGGTTGTGGGTCTATCCTTGGTTGGGGTGTGTGCAAGAGGCAATCAGCTGATATTTCTCTCTCACACACTGATATTTCTCTCCCTTTATTTCTTCTTCCATACCTCTCTCTCTATAAATAAATAAAAACTTATAAAGAATAAAAAATAAAAGTATTATAATACCTAAAATAGACCCCAAAATTCCTAACTTTAAGGGAATAACAAAGAAACAGGGCTGAAAGCGTCAGTTGTTTTTCAAACTGCTTTGATTGTTTTTAAATTTACTTTTAAGAATTAACAATACTTTCAGTTGCAGTTCATAGTTGATTTAACAAATACTTTCCTTAAGACATTCTTCTAGGCCTTTGAAAGATCCAAAGATAGACTATCCTTCAGGAGCTCATATTCTAGAGGGAGAGAGATATGTTCACAAAACATAACATAATATGGCTGTAATAATTGTTTTCATAGATGCAGAAAGACCTAGTTACTTCAAGGATGAATAATAGATGGATTAATTCTAATGTGAGATCTAGTAAAACCTGTAGGGATAATGAAAATGTAGTATAATAGGATTTCAACTGTCAAGACAAGTAGAATAAGCACCAAACTTAGAAGCAGCAGCATAAAAACATTTTAGAAGAGTACTTTTTTTCAGGGTGTGCTGGAAGTAAAATCAGAAAGGCAATATGATTGGACCAAACATTGTGTGAGGTGAGGTAGAGGGGATAAAATGTATTTAAAAAATTATAGCAAGACCCAATAATTGAAAGTCTTAAATCCCATGATTAACAGTTTGGGATTTTCCTATAGGTCATAGAAGCTTAAAATTATCTGATCTCATAGATACAGGATAGTAGCTTTTGAGGACAGTAGTTCTAGAACAGATAAAAATGTCAGGTAGAATAATTGTGATGACAATAAAAAATTTAGAACTACTATTTGCAAGAGACAAAACAGCAACTTAAATTGTTTTGTTCAAAAATATAATTTATTATATCAAGCAACTGTAAATCAAACAGCTGCTCAATTCAGAGGCTCAAAAGATGTCACCTGGATGCAATCTCTTTCCGTGTCTCTATACTTGCCCATGTCTACTTTATTCTCAACCATCATCATCTCAGATTTATGACCCGTAGATAGTTGAGTAAAATATCTTAACATTTTTTCAATAAATTGGCAAGTCTATTCCAAAATTTACACAGAAAGAAAAAGGACTTAGCAAAGAAAAAGTTGTTAAAAAAAAAGAACAAATTTGAATACTGGAATCAAGCTATAATAATCAAGAAAATGTTATATGGGATGAAGGATTGGCCTTGGTATCAAAAGAATAGAATAGAAAGTTTAGAAATAGACCTATATTTATATGGTCAAGTTGCTCAAGTAATTCAATGGAGGAAATTGAGCTGGAACAACTGAATATTTATATGGACATAGATAAATCTTAAATTTTACCTCACACTATACACAAAAACAATTACCTCAAAATATATTTTATACCAAAATTTAAAAGCTGAAACAATTAAATGTATCAGAAAAACAAAAAATAAAAACCCTGGGACATGAGATTAGGCAATGATTTCCTAAGTAAGACACAAGGATCATAAACCATAAGAAATAAATTATACCTCCTCAAAATTAAGAAACTTACCTCTTTGGAAGTCACAGCTAAGAAAACAAAACATAAACTACAGACTGGGAGAAAGGTTACCAAAGCTTACCTGGAAAGGGATATGAATCAGGATATACCAAAAATATTTATGAATATATAGTAATTAAGACAAACAACTTAATCAGTATATGGAAAGATATTTGAAAAGCCACTCCACTAAAAGAAGATACCAAGATGAACAATAAACATATGAACATATAACTAACATTATTAGCTATCAAGAAAACAAAGAAAACCACAATAAGATATCACTACATACTGACAATAATGGTTAAAATTAAAAATTCCAATATTACCAAGTTCTGGAGAGGATGTCAAGTAGCTGGAACTCTCATACATAGTATGTGGAATCAAAATATTGCAACCATTCTGGATGTTTTATATAATTTGAACATACATTTATCATACACGCTTGCAACCACACCCGTAATTACTTACCCAAGAAAAAGAAAAACATATGTTCTCACAATGCTTGTATACAAATATCTATAGCACAATTATTCATTAAAAAACCTGAGAAGCACTCAAACAGTTATCAACTGATAAATAGATAAATAAAATGCAATATATTCATACTATAGAACACTGCTCAATAGTGGAACAAACTATTCATACATGCAACAACGTGGAGAAATCTAATATGCATTATGCTGAGTAAAAAGCTCAAACACAAAAGACTACATGCCGTTTGACTTTCTTTGTGTCTAATTCTGGTAAAGGCAAAACTAAAGTGAAAGAAATCTGAGTAGTGCTTACCTAGGACCAGAGGTCAGGAGAGGTGGTTATTGCAAAGGGGATGAAAGAACATTTGAGGATGAATAAATCCCATATATTTTGAACTAAAAATGGGGCGTTTTTTTGCATTTAGATTTTACCTAAATAAATAGGATAAAAATTGTTTCTGAGCCTCACTTTTCCCTTTCTCTTCTTCCCCTCCTCCTTTTCTAAAAGTTTAGTCCTAGAAAACTGAAATGTGGTACTGGACTTGAAATGACAGGCCGGTGTCAGCACGCAGTGTGTGTGTGTGCTCTCTACCTCTGTCCACTGAGAGATTCTAAGTTAATGATACCAAAAGAGCAAAAAGCACACTTAACATCCAGATATTAGTTTCTAATTATTATTATTTTTCAATAAAATGAACTAGTGTTCTTTGGCAAGTGACAGATATCACATCACAGCCAGAAAACACAGTAGTTCTCAAAGGATAATGGAGTCATTTAAAAAGATTTCCACTGTCTAAATTAGAGAAAATGTGAGAATCAATATAGATAATAATAGTAACAGATTATAACCCATTATATAGCAATTATATCTCTGCCATGTATTCTTACTTATATAAAGACATTACTACATTGAGAATTTGATGATAAAATGGGATATTCATATAGTCCTGAAATACTTTCATTCAGAATGCTCACTACTACCAAAAGAAAAAGAAGTAGCTTTAAAGTAGGGAATTCTAGCAGACACCACTTTAATCAAGTGATGAAAGTGAATATTATCAGCAATATAATTAAAATAGGCTGCTATTTTTGAAAGAATGCAAAATGAAGAATGCAAAGTGAAGAATCCTATAAGGATTTATAGACAAAGCCAACATGAACACATTTCAAAATAACTAGACTCAATCTTCAAATTTATGAAGGACATGAAAGTTAAGGAAAGATGAGGAACCATTCTAGATGAAAGGAGACCAAAAAATCATAACTACATGCAAAGCATGATGCAAGATATTATTTTCCTATGAAGGATGTTATTGATAAAACTTGAGTTGGATCTGAAGATTAGATGAGTGGTATGCAGAATAGTCGCCCCTAAATTATGTATAGGCCTAGGCATACCTTATTTTATTATGCTTCACTTCATTGCAATTCCTGGATGTTATTGGGTTTTTTTGTTGTTTGTTTGTTTTGTTGTTTTGTTTTGTTTTGTTTACAAATTGAAGGCTAGACACTCCACCAGGAAAAAAGATAGCAACCCACTTAATTGCAGTGGTCTGGAACTGAACCTGGGATAGCTCTAAATTATGCTTCTATGCACATATGCTACTTCCCATAATCAGTGAATATGTTACTTTTCATTGCAAAAGGAACTTTGCAGGTGTGATTATAAAGATGTTAAATGATGAGATTACCCTAGATTATTAAAGTGGACCCAGTGTAATCATAAGGGTGTTTGTAATTTAAGGCGAGACACAGAGAATCAAAGTCAGAGAGAGATTCAAAGATCCTATGCTCCTGGCTTTAAAGTTGGAGAAAGGGAAGCATGAGCCAGGAAATGCAGGCAGATTCTACAAGCCAGGAAAGTCAAGGAAACAGACATTCCTTTAGACCCTACCAATACCATGATTTTAGCCTAGTGAGACCTATTTGGATTTCTGATGTTCTGAACTATAATATAATAAATGTGTGCAATTCATACAGTAGCAATAAGGAACTGATGTAAGTGATACTAATGCATTGATGCTAACTTCTTGAACTTGAGAGTTGAATTATTGCTATGGAGAAGAATGTTCTTGTTTTGAGGAATAGCATAGCATAGATTTTGAGAGTGATGAAGATTATCAGCAATTCACTCTCAAATGGTTCAGAGGCAAAAAACAAAAATGAACTATACTTCCAACTTTTCTGTAAATTTGGAATAATTTTTTCCCTAAAATCTTACATATCCCTAATGAAATTAGTTGTTGTGATAAAAGGAATGGAATTACAAACCTAAGATTAATATCCATGAACAAAGAGGTATTGCCATATGTCCACACAAAGCACTTAGTTTCTTAAAGCAAATTTTAAATATGCTTCCATAAGAAATAAAAAGAGACACAACAAATAATAATTAACTGCAGTGAGTTAAAATCAAGGGAAACAATTAGAATAAGGAGACCTAATTGGACTTAGTGAAAAAATTAAAAAAGGAGGAATCAAGCATAATTCCAGGGTTTCAAGCTAAGATAATTTATTTTTGTTCCATTCATTGAACTATGGACTTCAGGAGAAAGATCAACTAAATACAAGTAGATGATAAATTCATATTTTGATATGTTGAGTTTGAGATGTTAGTGATCCACTTGGAAATCCTGATCAGACACTAAATATTAGCCTAAATATTAGCCTAAGTATAAGGACAACAGGGAAAAGTTGAAATTCAGATTAGATGTTAGTTGATAGAAAATGTATGAGAGAGCCAGAAACAGATTAAGGGAAAGGTAAGTTAAATAAAAGAAAATGAAATAAAATGGAAAATTGGAGAAAAATGCCCATTAAATAGACATATTAGAAGAGCTACTGCCCTGGTTGGTGTGCTTCAGTGTATTGAGTGCCAGCCTGTGAACCAAAGTGTCACTGGTTTGATTCCTAGTCAGGGCACATGCCTGGATTGTGGGCCAGGTCCCCTGTAGGGGGGATTTGAGAGGCAACCACACATTGATGTTTCTCTCCCTCTCTTTCTCCCTCCCTTCCCCTCTCTCTAAAAATAAATAAATAAAATCTTTAAAAAAATAGAAGTCACTGAATAAAACATAGGCAGATATGTGCATAGAAAACAAACTTTTACCAAGTTTCTATTTACTGTCACTAGGACAGTAAGACAGAAAATTTAAACAGGTAAATATTAAGACAAATCATTATTTTTTGTATTTTAAAAAACATTGATGACTTCTATGAGAAAAAAAGTCTAGCAGTGTTCCTGAGTATTAAAGGGTAGGTTTGAAGTGTTAGTATATATTGAGAAAATTAAGCCATCGAATGTAAAAAAAAAAAAAGAGAGAGAGAGAGAAAAAGAAAAAAGAAAGAAAACAAAGATGAAGGAATATCTAAAAGTATTATAAGTGTGAAGGATAGCTTTTTGTTTTGTGTTTATGATTAATTTCATTTTAAGTACATAGTAAACAGAAAGAAAAGCATGAGAGAAAAGGATTGGTGAAATCAGGTCCAAGAATAACGAGACAGATAGAGGACAAATCCTGTAAAGGAAAAGCAATAGGTCAAAAAAGATAGCAGAGAAAGAAAATACTGTGGAAATAAAATAAGAGAGAATTTCTGATAGGTATCAACCAGTAGTGATGTCTACCTTTGTTCACAGTTTTTTTTTCAGTGCACTTTTCTGCCTTTAAAGTTAGACATGGCCATGATTTCTTTTAGCAAATGAAATACGAGTAGAAGCATTAAGAGCTCTTATGTAATTAACCATTCCTTTTCTGTCTGTGATGTCTACTGTAAATACTACAGTGCGCATGATGTCTGCTACACAGATGCCCCTGGAATGGGGTTGACAGGAAGCAGAACCTCTAGCTATCATAGACATGTTGAGAGGATAAAAAA
The DNA here is from genome assembly GCF_022682495.2 of Desmodus rotundus. Lineage (NCBI taxonomy): Eukaryota > Metazoa > Chordata > Mammalia > Chiroptera > Phyllostomidae > Desmodus > Desmodus rotundus. The sequence continues at coordinate 67,373,767 of NC_071388.1, read as the reverse complement.
TAAACCTGTCATTTAAGCCACTGAGATTTAAGAATGATTTGTTACTGCAGCAAAATTAAGCCATCCTGACTGATATCCATCTTGAATAAAACTAAGAATAGTCAAAGATGCAGATGAACAACAAGTGAAAATATTTATTTGGATGTCTTTGATTCTCTCAAGAAACATACTCTGTAGAATTTCAATACTATAAAGATAATCTTTCTTTTAACTTTAGCTATCTTACTATTTTTGTGTGTTTTTGATTTTCAGTAGTTTGCTCTTACATGATGACTAAATGTGGTTTCCTTTTTATTCACCCTTATCTAACCTGCATAAGTTCTGATAGGATTTATGTATTTAATCAGCTGTAGATTTTTTCCAGTGATTATCTCTTTAAATATTGCTTCTGCACAAATAATACATCCCATACGAGGTGGGGGTTAATTAAAATGTTATACATTTTCAATGTATCCTCTATATCTCTCACCTCCTCTGTATTTCTCAATTATTTTTTTCTTCATTCTTCATTCTGGATATTTCCTACTGTTCTTTCTTTAAATTTATGAATTTTCAATGTGCCTAGTCTTCTGTAAAACTAATTTGCCGAATTATAAATTTCAAATACCATATTTTCTTTTCAATTCTAGATTTTTTTCCATTATTGCTTAACTAAAGTTTCTAGTTCTTTCCTAAAATGCTTAAGCTGATCATTTATCTCTTGGAATGTATAAGCAGGCTTATGAAAGAAGTTGGATTTTATCTGGATCCCCTCTGTTGTCAATTTTTCGCTTGATTTTTTGATCAACTTGTTCGTTGTTGTTGTTGTTGTTTTAAATTAATGGCTGTCTGTTATGTGTAGAAATTATTTGAGTCCTAGAATTATGCTGTCTTCTCCAGAGAGAATTTAAATTTAGGTTTCATTTTATTTCCTATCAGGTGAATTGCTATAGTGTAGCTGTCAAAGTCCCATCTTAACATAAGGGGACTTCTAAAGGTGTTTTTCCCTGGTGGGCCTTGGATTCTCATTTTTTTGTTTCCTTATTCCTGCAGAGTTTTCAAAAGCACAACTCAAAATATTGATTTCTCCATCTCATTTCTGCAATTATCAGATGACAGAGAAAAGAGTAGGTCCAAATATCAATTCAATCCTTGTCGACTTCCTTCTTTTCCTGGAACATAGCCCTGTAATGTCCCACTGCTCTGTGGAGTCTTTCCGTGCCAGATGCACAATGGCCACAATATTTTACAGCTCCTCTGATCAAGAGATGGAGTCTCAGTGTTTATGTCCCAATCTCTTAAATTTGTTGGGCTTTGTGACTTGCTGAGCCTAACAGAATTCTGCAGAAATGGCACTGCAGGAGTTCAAAGCCCAAGACTCTATTGTTCCTTGTAGCCTCTCTTGCTGCTGGTGGAGCCTTACAACCAACACATGGGCAAGCTCAGGCTCCCTACCCTACTAGAGATGAAAGACTCTGTGTAAAGACACTTCAGTCATCCTAGGTATTCCAGATGAGGCAAATAAGCCAAGTAACATCTCCAAGGAACACATCACCTGAAAGATATGTGAGTCCAGCCATGATAAGCTTCACCTGACTCATACCAGAATGACCCACAAAATTCTAACCCCAGATAGATAAATTGTTGCTGAAGTCACTAAGTTTTAGGTTGGTTTGCTATGAATAAGATATAATTAATATGTCTGCAAAGAAATCATTTAAATATGTATTTTGTCAAATTTTGTAATTGTTCCCAATGAGAAATCAGTTCCAGTTACCTAGTCCTCTTTTACCAAAAGAAGTCACTGAAAAATATTAATATTTAAAAATTTTAAACTTGCAACTCTAAAACATCTTTGAGTAGAAAGTTTCTTAGGTCTAAAAAATAAAATGAGAATAGCTAGAGCAGCATGTCACAAAATTTTTTATTAATTTTTATAAATTCTTAAACATTAGTAACAGTCTCAATTCCTCCAAATTATTAAATAAAAAGTGTTCATACACTGTCTATGCATAAGGACACATACAAAGTACTAATTGTGTGATTTTTTGAGTTTCAACGTCATGCTAAAATGTTGGAAAACATTTTTATAGTTTACTTTCAAAAGTTTAGAAAGAGAAAACACATATAACAAAATAAGCACCATCAAAATCAACAATGGTCAAATTATATCACAAATAAGCTAATTATGTGTATATATACACACACATGCACACATACACACACAAATATATATAGTCACTCATCATAAAGAAAAACAAATCATAAAACCACAAAAATAGAACTTGTAAAAATTAAACAAAAAAAAATCTTTGACAGTATATTATCACAAGCAAGTTATATTGGAAATAGGTAGTTGTTGACTTTGGGAAAAACCACAAAAACAGTAAAATAACACACAATCAATCATAATAAGCTGCAAAAAGTTTTTTAAATAAGAGAACTAGTGAAAAATTTTCTTCACATTTTCATCAAGGGAATGCAATGATAAATGTCCAGAAAAGCAATAAAAATAGCTCTCTTTTTTGAACTAAGGAATATCCTCATGAAAAATGATGTAGAAGAGAATCTAATGGAAGAGAAAATTAAAATAAGCAGTTGAAGGCACACAAAAATATAATTATGCCGAATAACTATTGCCTCTTATTTTATGATGCCCATTATGGAGTCACTTCAATACTGACTGCATGTTCAGTCTACCTTACTACCAATACTAGGGTTTAAATATAACAATTCAGGACAAAAATAAGAATTAACAATATAGCTACTTTGCTCACAGGAAGGAAACTAAAAATCCATAGCTCTGATTTATCTTACCTTTAATAAAATGGCTATGTAACTAAAAACTAGTATATGTTAGAAATTTGAATCTTATAACTACTGGTAACCCATTACTGCCATGAATAAAATCAATCAAATGCACATGTTTGAACACCGTATCAGAAACAATAATTCACTGAGTACCTGTATCACTTATAAGCTCTAATTTAGGTCATAGGAACAACTGCTTCTGTTGTAATTAATTCTAGCCAGAAAGTTCATCAGGCATTCATTTTTACTGGTTCACTACATAGTTAATGTGATCTTATTTGTTAGGGTGGAAGGAGAGAGCAAGCCTGATTTGGACAAATGACAGCTTATGACTCTTTCAATCTTTAAAACTGTACAAAGTTTTTTGTTTGTTTGTTTCATGTCAAAACTATGCAAAAATATTTCTGAAAAGTATATGAACAGAAGGAAGACAAATCATAAAAAAGGTACTTCAAATTTCATGTGTAGGATTGAGAAGAAAGAATTTAAGTTAGACATTCCCACAAACTATATGATGAGAGGAAAAAAAGTAATATTGGTGAACAGAAGAGGATGAATATATCATAATTGCAATATCTGAAAATATATCCCTGTTCATTAAAATAATTAGGGCTAAAATATGAATGTGGTTGAGAGAAAGGTAAAAGCACCATAATGGATCCTAATAGTTTTTAATGTTTGAAGGATATCAACAAGGTAATGTTGAAAGGTGAATTATTCCATTTATCCTGCTAGCGAACTCTCATGTGGGCTTCACTAAGGAATACTGCTAAATATATCTAAAGGTTTTCAAGGGAAATCAAAGCAAATTAATTCTCACATGGTGATAATTTTTCTTTGCATGCATTTTCCCTAGCTTAACAGTCTGCCCATCAAATTCTTTGGAGGAATGCCTGTAGAGCGCTGTGATGTATTCTCACATCACAAGGCAGTACATGTACATAGATATGAGTTCATACAGATCATGCATTTATTCCACTAATGATCTGTCAGCTACTCTCCTCTCATAATAAATGGCTAAGTGGTTATGTAAGCAACAGACCAAAGATTTTTCAGGAGGGGTGTGACTATTTTAAGGAAATCTGTAAACAAATATATTATTCCAGGTTTTACATAATCTTGATAACAGATCAATTAACAAGCGATTACCTGCTTTACATAGCTCTTATTGCCACATTAATTTTTTGAAAAATGCTTGGAGAATATAATATCTTTTTCCATTTGTTACTGTTATAAAAGTAGTCAAATGAATTTTAAATGACTCATTAGAAATAGTTTAACGTTATCATCCAAGGGTTGTATTGCAGTTGCTGTATTTTCCACGTACTAATCAAGGTATACGCATAGCCCTGGCTGGCACGGCTCAATCGGTTGGGCATCATCCCACAGACCAAAGGGTTGCAGGTTTGGTTTCCAGTCAGGGGTGTGTGCAGGAGGCAACTGATCAATGTTTCTTTCTTGCATCCGCATTTCTCTCCCTCTCTTTCTTCCTCTCTCTTCCTCTCCTAGAATCAATAAAAGAAAAAAATAATTAAAGGTATACATGTAATCATAGGAATGTTTCTATTTATTTGTGATTTAAGCTGCATCCAACAAATGCCAACTATACAGGTGAATCATAACAGTCTTAAAATATCATTTACCAGAATAATTATTAGGAATATATGTTTTGTTAATATGCAATATAGGGTCAAAAGTATTCAGCAATCATTTGAACTCCAGATAATTTGATTAACATCAACTACAAATGACAATCTAACAACTCTTGGGAAAAGAAGGCTGATCGTGTCCAGAAAAGCTTCAAAAGGACTGCATCATTAAGGGGCATTTAAAGGTAATCTTAAGTGACAAAGCTAATACATGTTGAAATGTCAGATTGATAAACACAGCTGAGAGTTGAACAGTAGTGCAGTCCATAAGGAACTGGGCAAACAAAGTAAAAAACAAAACAAAACAAAATAAATTAGTACCAGCCTATTCAATCCAAAACTGTATCTGAATTTTACTATTTTTATATCATTTAAAATTACTCTTGAGCCAGGGGGACCTTTTATCTTTCAAGTCAATTTAGTTATGTCTATTGCCTACCAAAACAGAATTTAAAGTATTCCATGGTCTAGTTGATATTTCATGCAAAATTCAAATAGGGACAATGTCTTTATGAAATAAAATCACATTATGTCAAGTTGTGTATGATGTTTAAAACAAAATAACTTCAGCCTATAAAGAAGCTATGTCTCTATCTCCTATACCAGAGTATTTGCTTCTTAGCATGGTAAATGAGCTGTAGTATTAAAGAATTACCAACAAATCATGTTGCTTCCCATCTAGCCTTAACCCAAATTAATACCATAAGTTCTCCAAGCTACACCAGCCAAGAACACATATCTACTACACTTTAAGACATTAGTTTTCTTTTTGTACCCTCTGTTCAAATGCATTGAACCACTAGATAAGAAAAAAAATAAAGTTTCTTTGTTAAACCTGTAGGAATAGAGTATACTTTTTGTACAATTGCCTTCTATAAAAATGAGAACATAATATGTAAATCTCAAATGAAAATTACTTTTATTTATTTATTTATTTTTGGTTTTGTAACCATTTTATTCTAGAAAAACCTCCAATCATTATGTTAAGATGTAATATTTTGTTTTCATGCCAGGTGGTAGGCTTCATTTAAGAGTGGCAATTTATTAGAAATGTACGCTCACAGTTACAATTGTCTGCATTAGTTACAGTTGCCAGACCTCAACTGAACTATTCCCTTACATAACGGTATATTTTCCAGGGATATAAGTGTAAAATCAAGCTTAGAGATGGCTGTATGGTGTTCTTTCACTTAATATTATGGTGTTTAAAAATCACAATAATTTAAGTAATAAAGTAAAATCCTCCCTAAAAAATAACAAAAATTAATGTAATTAGCTGTATTATTTTGAATAATTTCTGAAGTAGAATTCTTTTATTTTTGGAATTGGAAGAAATGTAAGGGGCTATAGATTTAAGAAAACATGTATTTTCAGTATATTTGCAGTCAGATTTTACAAATTGACAGCAACCATAGTTAAACTGATACAATAACTTTGAAAAATGGACTGTGGTGCATTCTGCATAGTGTCAGTGAAGTGTCACATTTGAGAATGGTCAAAATGTACTATTTTATGAATTGACATGTGAGGAATCTCTTCTTTTGCAATAAATAACCAGATAATAGATATATTTAATCAACACTTAAATAATTATAAGATAATATTTTTCTGGTGTTAAGAATCAGTGGTAACAACTTTTTGTTGTTATTTGCTAAACCATGAAAAATATGGTTTATGGCAAATCATTTCCATTTTAATCCATTTCTTTTTGTTATAATGAAGGTCACCTCATATACCTGATACTCAGACATCGTATCTATCTTGATAGAGACACTAAATGAAGGGAAATAATAATTCATAAAAAAAGAATTTATAATGGATCTACAAACACATGGAAGAACAAAAAAAGTTAACCTAATTCCATGTTCAAACTCAAAGGAAAGGATGGACTTACAATAGCAACATTTCATGGATTCCTTCAATCATGAAATATCCTAGTCTCATAAAAGAGGGCACTAAGAGTCCATTATATTATATTCACATCTTTAAGTTTTCCACTTTTCAAAGTAGGCTTAGAAAGATCAAAGGACTCAGAACTGTTCAATGACATTATGCTGGGGAAGTACTGTACTTGGGGTTCCAATCTGCCATCTCAAAAAGATTTTTTTATTTTTTACTATCAGAGTGCTTTTTAGCCTGTAGATAGTATATGAGCAGGGAGAATTCTGTTTGTTCTTTCAAAAATAGTCTAAAACATTTCAATCTTTGTGAAAATTTCTTGAAGCTTAAGTAGAAAATAAATTCAAAGTCAAATTCCTTATTAAGCCATCCATGTTACTTGCTTCTTATTCCACTGAGATCAGTATATCATAGTTGTACTGAGACTAAAATAAGCTCAGTATAAAAATGGGAATAAACTATAGAAAAGTCTTTGATTTTACCTGAAAGTCAAACAGAGCTTGAAGTTGTACAAGGACACTTCCAGTTTTTCTTTTATTTTTAAGTTTAAAAAGTGCTACAGTTCCCTACTTTAGTGGTTTTGTCTTATTTAAAATCACCTTATAGGAAAATAATGAGATAGATAGATAGGTGACAGATAGATAAATAAATGGATAAATAAATAGATAGAGAGATCTGTGTATGTTTGTATGTGTGTGTGTGTAAAGTTTTGGAGACCTATGGAAAATACAGACAAAAATACCTACTATTCATTTATGAAACATTTAATTGAACTATTATCCTTTTTTAATTGTTGTAGAAGATAGGTTAAAAATAGAGTTATTGGGTCAGGGGAGTTGACTTCAAGTAACAAAAATATTATTTTGACATTCCTGACATATTAAAGACTCAATTTTAATATTAAGTGTGGTCTCATAATAACATACTATGTATGACACTGGGTTTTAGAATTTTAAAGTATCTTGTTATCATATACTATATATAGAAAATAAGACTAAAAGAAAAAGATTAATTTGATGAGATTTAATACATTATTTCTGGGCATGCCATATTTCCTTCTAATAAATACTCAACAGTGATAACATTAAGGCTTATAGCACCTACTTTTGAATAGCATTAAATATTCTCTAAAATAAGAGCAAATTAATATGTTTTCATAAACTACCTGACTTGATAAAGAAATTTTGGTATGTAACATTTTTTCAGGTCCTGGATGAAGGCCATGGTATTCATCCCTAAGGGAGGAATATTAGCAAATGATGCTGATATGGCAAGAGCCCCATGAAACATCAAGTACCAGATATAAGAGAGTAAAGACAGGAGATGAGAGGAGATGAGAAGTTTAAGTAAATTTTGTTGTATGAATGTTTCCTTTTGAAAAGGTGGCATTATAATATTTTAATGGTTTTATTTCTGCTTCATCGCCATCCTGCTGACTTTTTATACTTTCTCACAGACACACACACACACAAACAAAGCAGGAGTCAGTGTTTTCTTCTGATATTTTCCAAGAAAAAAGTTTGCCTCTTTTTTATCTCTTTAAATCTTTGAGTTTTAAAGCTTTGTTTTTTTTATTCTTTTCCTTTTTTACTTTTTAATCACAAAACATTTAAAATATTCACAAAACAGTCAAAAGAATATTTAAAATATATAATTTATGAAGTATAGTTACAAAATGAACACTTGTCAATTTCCACACAGCACAAAAATGAAAACATTACCAGGAACTTACATTACCTGTACATTCCTTCTCAATTCCAGCTCCTTGATCCGATCGCCCTTGGAGCAAGTCTACTGTTCAACTTTTCAAGGTGATTCCAAACTGATTTGCAAAGTGGTTGAACCAATTGACCCTTTCAAAAAAGATGAAGTGAGTCATATGTTTCATTTCTGTGTCAGTACTTTATATACACTACATATTTTTTCAATATATTGGCTAGGCAAAAGGCATCAAACCATAGTATTGATTTTTATTTTCTTGATGACTAATAAAGTCACTTGAATTAAGTTTATTTTTCTTGGAAATATGCCTGAGTTTTGTAAAATGCATGTTTTATTAGTTATGTATTTCTGCGTAACAACTTACAACAAACTTAGTTTACAACAAAACACACTCATTATGTTAGAGTTTCCATGGGTCAGGATTCTAGGCGTGATTGAACTGGGTCTTCTGCTTAGAGCAGCTGCAATTAAGGTGATGACTGGACTGCATAGTCAGTTAGGTACCCAAAATGGAAAGAATCCATTTCCAAGCTCATTCAGGTTGTTGGCAGACTTCATTTTGCTTGACTGGAGGATTGAGGGGCTTCTCTATGACTGTCGGCTGGAAGACTCCCTCACATCCTAGAAGCTGCCCCTCGTTCCAAGAGACTGTCAACATTTCTTTGCTAGGAGGACGTTCTCAGAATGGTAGCTTATTTCAAGCATACAGGCAGAGTCTCTAGCACCAGTCTCTAAGCCAAGAGTTTATGTAATGTAATATAATTCAAGTAGTGATATCTACCACCTTTGTCATATTCTTTTGGTTAGAAATAAGCCACCAGTCCTGCCCACATTCAAGGGACGGGGGAAGGAACAGCTGGAGGAAGGAATCATCCTGATGACCACTTTAGCATCTGTCTGCCACACCTATGTCTTTACCCTATTATTCTATTTGGTGTTTTTCTTCTTAGCAGTTGACATATTTTTATATGTTATGCTGTCAATTATTTATGTTACATGTATTTTCTCCCAATATATGATTTTTCGTCTCACTTCTTTATAATGAAGAAACAAATACTCTAAATTTTAATGGAATCAAATTCCTCAGTTATGTTTCTATGGTTATTGCTGTTTTATAACTTTTTTAAAAAGGAAAGTTGATCTAATACTTTTAACAAAATTTAATGGTTTACACTTCAATTTTAATTGAATTGATATGTTTCTGGGCTCTATAATCTCTCTCTTGGTCAATATATTGGTCTGCTGAACCTGATGCTACACTCTGTTAGCTCTATAAAAAGCCTCAATAGCAGAGAAGGAAAACCCTCCCTTCTTGGTCTTCTTAATATCCACAAATACCCTTTTAACATTTTAATTGGGTTTCATTAAATCTAAAGGTCAAAATGAAGGTATATAAAAATTGTGTCATTGACTCTTTTTTCCGTGAACATGAGAGATCACTTAATTTATCTGTATCCTTTAATGTCTTTAAATATAATTATATATTTTATTTGGTCTTGCTTATGTTTTTTAGTTTTAACTTAATAGTACTTTATAGTTTCTATTGCTTTTTAAATTGTGGTTTTTGTTTAATTATGTTTCCTATGTTGGGGAGGCGGGGTTGTTCTCGGTGTGTAGCAATGTAGTAATGTCTTTGTATGCACTGATGTACTGGTATTATACTGGTATTATAGCTAACCATTTGGATAAACCCCTTTATTGTGTCTAATAATTTGTTTATAAGTTCTTTTGGTTGGTTTTTTGTAAAGGGTCATATCATTTCCAAATAATAATACTCTGACTTATTCTTTCCAATATTTAAGCTATTATTTACATCCAGTGTGGTAATGGATAGTAATGCAGGTGTTTGCTACCGTGTTGTTTTCTTGATTTTTAAGGGAATGCTACGGGTAACTCTCCCATTAAGGAGGGTGTCTCTCTCCTTCCCATCCTTTGTTTTCCTTTCTTGGTGATACTGAACAAGGTATATGTTCCCTCCAGTGGGTAAGGAGTGGGGGAGTGTTGCCACATTTGCCCAAAGAGAACTGCCAGAGCCAGAGCTCTACAATAGTGAGGAGGATCTCCACACCGGGGAAGGCTGACATTGGTTTTCAGAGCCCTATCAGGGTGGGTAAACATCTTCGGAAAGGGGTGGACCCCTATAATGTGTTTAACCCCATGTAACAGGGAGAATCTGTGTAAGAGGATAGTCATGGGTGAGAAATCACAAGCCAAGTGGGGTGAGACCTGGCATCCATGTGGGAGAAGGTCAAGATGATAATGTTTGGGATACTTCTAGAGTCCTCTCCCACAATTAATAGGGCTGACTCAGTTTATCGATAGGACATTGGAGAAATGACAGTGTGATATCTGAAGCTAGATCCACAAAAGATACTGAGGTTTCAGTCTTATCTTGGATAACTTGTTCTGTGGTACGTCAACTTTAATACTGTGAGGACATTTAAAACAGCCTATGGAGAGACCCACATGGAAAGGAGGAAAAGCTTTCTGACAATAGCCACTAAGGAACTAATGCTACCTTCCAATAGTCATGTGAGTGGGCCATCTTGGGAGTGCATCCTCCGCACCCAATCAAACCTTCAGAACCTTCAGAAGACTGTAGTCTGGGGCCACATCTTGACCTCAACATCTTGAGTCTCCATCCACAACTACCTAATTAAGCTACCGCTGAATTCATTGCTGACAGAAATAACACCCATCAAATCCTCTGAAAGAAAAGTCTTAATACGTGTGTTCTGACTCAACTACAAGTTTGAGTCCGCACGTTAAATTCTCTCCCTTACTGCCAGAGTGCTGAAAAGAAAAGGAAACACAGTGTTCTAACTTCAGTCTGTTGCTACAAAAATGAACAAGAAAATCTTGAGAACAACAATGAAGATCCCTTCCTTCATGTCCTGGCATGTCCCGAGCAATGAGTGGTTGCTCGGGACATGCGCATGCAGCTGAAGTTCCCTCATTGCTTTCTGTAGGCAACCAAGACCTTTAGTGAGGCAAGTTAAGGCTAGCAAATAATTTTTTCTTCTGCTTTCATCATGGACACATTTGAACAGGGACTTATAGTCTTGGAGTCAACTTATTTTAACTCCATTCATAAACATAGGCCTCTCCTGTCCTATTAAGAATGAGAAAATACAGACAGACTCAGACACGTGAACAAGGCCAATGTGAGAAGCAAAACAAATACTTCCCTGTGAAACATTTTTGTTTTACTTCAAGAAACAGAAGAAAACTTTACAAAATCTATAACATATTAGCAATGATTTTAGATGTTTGGGCATTTTTTAGCAATCAAAGAAATGAAAGTAAAACTGTCATGTCTTGGTCTTTCAAATTGTTAAGTAATTTTTATTGCTATTATGCTGTGTTAGGGAAGGGAAAGAGAAACTCTTAGGCAATGTTAATTGAAGAATAAATTGGTATGTGCCTTCTGAAAGGAAATTTAAAATATGAAGTACAACCTTAAAAATAATCAGATTTCCTGATCTAGTAGTTATACTTCTAGGAATTTATCACTGTAAATTAATCAGTGAGACATACTAAAACATCGGTTCAAGTTATTTATTGTGTTAATTAAAAAAGAAAAATAATCTAAAATATCTAACATTAGAGAATCAGTAAATAAATGTTACTATAAAAATGCCATGCAATTTTCATTTGACTAAAATTAAAAGAAGCTTAGCTCATTAGTCCTCACTTCAACTTAAAAACAAAGAAAATAATTCAAATGAAGATGAAAAATAGTCCTGTTATCTATGTGTTCAATTTATTATCTCAACTAAATTAAATCAAGATTCTCTTTCCTCTCATTCTCTATTTTTCTCATTCAAGATGATCTAAGTCCCCAGAGAGCTTTTTTAATTTCCCCAATTTAGTAGATAAGCCTATGGTTTACAGACCATCTTCTTTCCTAATGACTTCCTTGGCCTGAATTTTAGTGTGTTCTGGTACCCACTGCATTCATTGCATCTGCCACATATGTCCTGTCATAACTTCTGATCTCAAAACCTTATTCTTTGAGTCTGCCTAGTCATAATTCCAGTATTCTACTGGTTGGCAGACCCTCTCAGAAATTTCTAATCCATTTCTAACCTGAGACTCAGGAAAACAGCTGAGACCTCAGAGGCTTTCACTGTACCATTCTAGAGTACTTGAGATTTTCTACACAGACCCCTCTCTTACCATGCCTTTTATGGCACTCAGATACTGGGTCGTATGTGAGAACTCTCATTAGCCCTGCGGCCTTCGGGATTCAACCCTGGAAGGCCTTATGCTCGGGGAGCCACCACCCTCACATCCAGAGTTCTAATGCTAGAAAAAGCCTCAGGAACATTATTTGCTCCACTGTCATGCTTGCTGAAACCCTGTCCCCAGTCAGCTGGGTGTACTTTTGTCATGTTGGAGGGAAAGAGCTCCTAAGGGAATTACTCTATAGTTTATTTTATAAACTCTCACTTTAAGTCTTCCAGATTCAGGATTCTTGGAACCTGGAATCCCACTCTATTTCATCAAAGCATGTTTTTTTACAAGTAAAAACTTTGTTCTCCAGATTGTAATACATTTCAAAAAATAATTGTACTTCAGTTGAAATAGAGTTTTTGAGGTTTTATAACTCCATGTTCATGAGAGCGGGTACTTAAAGCTCACTGTGCTGTCTGAGTGGTGGTTCGGGACATCACGCTGGGGGGACGCATTCTTTTACTATCGAATTCATACAAACACATGCAGGATGGGGCAAAGTAGGTTTACAGTTGTTCATATGGAAAATAATGTAATAATTAATAAATAAATAATGCAATAATAAACTCTGCTTCCCATACAACTGCATACCTACTTTTACCCCACCCTGTATAAATGAGAATTCTTAAAAAGACATTCTATAACATTTATAGTGATTATCTATGTGTCCATATTCTATTTTTCTTCTTTGATTTTCTATCATGATATTTCTATAATGAATATGTTGCTTGTGTGATCTGAAAAAATCATCAAAGATACTTAATTACTTTTTTTGTATGATAGTTCTTAGGCTCACTCTTTCTGATATTGTTATTGTTAACACATTGGAAACCATAATTTCTTTTTTAAAATCATTTCTCATTCCCTCCCTCATCATTTGAATCTATATTATTCTGGATTAAGAATAAACCCTCCAGATTTCTTCTGCAGAATCACAGCATATGGTATATACTAATAATTTGTTGTCAAACCAAAAAATACATTACAGGGAAGGCTTCCAGTCAAGAGGGTGGATAGATAAATTCAGCACTTGCATCCAACCACAACCACATTAGAATTACAACTAAACTGCAGAACAAGCATCACTCAAAACTGCCTGAAATCTACATGACCAGAATTCCTATAACTAAGGATATTTTTAAAAAATCAACTGACAGGAGGGTCAGAGACACAGAACTGGCTAGACCACAACCATATATCAAAAATCAGGAGGAATATTTCTGCCGCAAAAGACTGCCTGAGGAATGAGGGGTCCAAGCCCCGTATCAGGCCCCTCTAGCCTCCAGGCAGTGCTAGGGGGAAAAGTCACTATAACTTGTGAAAACCAGTGGCAATGGTGGCTGAGTGAAACTGAGAGCTTCTGGAGTCCAGATGTTCCTCCTAAAGAACTCACCCACACACACTTACTCAGACTCACTTGATCTAACTTCCAGCACTGGGGCAGCTGCTTGAAAGGTGCCAGAGACACATAAGGAAGAAATTAATTGTTTGGCAACAGGACAAGAGCTTGAGGGGCAGTTTTCAACCAGACAGAAGTGCTGGCAGAGGTCATTTTTCTTTTGCTGAACTCTCCCCCAACAGAACTAGAAGGTGGGCACCATATTTGATTCTCCATCAGTCTTGCTAACACTATCTACCTTGCCCTGGTGATTCCCTGAGATGCCGCCCCATTGAACTTACAAGCCCACAGAAGCCATTTCCAGGGAATGGAAATAGCCTATTTTGGCTCATGTTTCAGACTTTTCTAATATCCCTCAAAGATTCACAAAACACTAACAAGAAATATTTGGCCTTAGTGGCCACACAACTCTTGATTAGTGGCCCCAGGCCCAGCATTATTGGTAGCCAGTCTCAGTTCACAGTGTGGTCTCTCCTGGGCAACTCGGAGCCCAGCACAAATAACAGCCATCTACAGATAACATTGTAACCAATGTTGGGTGGTCCAAGGCAGGGCATATGTGGCAGCTAATTTTCACCTCACCTGCCAGGAGGCCTCAGAGCCAAGACATCTGGTGAACAGCTTCAGGCCCAGATCATACCAGAGCAGCACTCGATCACCTCCATGAACAACACACTTAAGGGGCAGACTCACTAGGCACCAGAGCTAAAGTTAGTCTTGCTCCATGAGAGCAACCCTTGCACAGGTGTTCCTCTGCTATAATTGCAGCTAGGCCTTGTAGCCAATCAGCCTGGGGATAAATCCTCTCATTGACATACCAACAATAATTAAGGATCAATCACAACAAGACAAAAATTCAGAAAGCACAGAGAGTCCCAAACACAATGAACTCTGAGATCTCATTCCAAGACACATTATGATTAAAATGCCATAGATTAAAGACAAAGAAAGAATCTTAAAAGTAGCAAGAGAAAAGCAGTTAATTACCTACAAGAAAATTCCCCCAAACTGTCAGCGGATTTTCGACAGCAACTTTGCAGGCCAGAAGAGATTAGAACAAAATATTCAAAGTGATGAAAAGCAGGGACCTACAATTACTCTACCCAGCAAAGCTATCATTTAGAATTGATGTAAAGATAAAGAGCTTCCAAGACAAGCAAAAGTTAAAGAAGTTCATCACCATCAAACCAGTCTCATAAGAAATGTTGAAGAATAAGGTGAAGAAAATTTTTAAAAAGATCAAAATTATGAAACTAGACCACTAACTTACACCATGCACAAAAATAAACTCAAAATGGATAAAAGACTTAATTAAATGTAAGTTGTGAAACCGTAGAAGTCCTAGAAGAAAACATAGGGAGTTAAATCTCAAATATTCAACGTAAAAATATTTGGCTGACATACCTCCTAAGTCACTGGAAACAAAGCAGAAAACAAACAAATGGGACTACAGCAAATTAAAAAGCTTCTGTGGAGCTAAAGAAACCATCAGAAAGACAATTAGGGAACCCACTATATGGGAGAACTCTTTAGCCATGATACATCTCACAGGGTTTACTTAATGTCCAAAATATACAAAGAACTAATACAACTAAATGCTAGGAAAAAAAACAACCCAATTAAAAATGGGGTGGGGTGGAGGGATGGGGAGAAAAGACATACAACTTTAATTGAATAACAATAAATTTTTTTAAAAAAAGCTAAAATTAAAAAAAAAAGGGCATAAGAACTGAATAAACACTTCTCCAAAGAGGACATACAAAGGGCCTGTACACATATGAGAAAACACTCATAACAGAGAACTGTAAATTAGAGAAATGCATAATCATCAGAGAAATGCAAATTAGAACCTCAATGAGATATCACATTATATGTGCTAGAATGGCAACTATCAATAAATCAACAAACAACAAGTGTTGGTGAGGATGTGGAGAAAAGGGAATCCTAGTGCACTGTTGGTGGGGTACAGTCAGGTGCAGCCACTGCGGTAATCAATATGGAGTACGCTTAAAAAATTAAAAATGGAACTTCCTTTTGACCCAGCAATTCCACTTCCAGAAATATAACCCAAGGATCTCTAAATACCAACCCCAAAATATATGCATCCCTATGTTTAAAGCAGTGCTATTTACAATAGCCAAGATTTGGAAATAGCCAAAATGCCCATCAGTAGATGAGTGGATAAAAAAGCTGTGGTAAATTTACATAATGGAATATTATGCAGCAGTAAAAAAAAAAATAAACTCTTACATTTTGCAAAAGAATGCATGGACCTTGATAAAATTATGCTAAGTGAATTAAACCAGTCAGTGAAAGGAAAATACCACATGATCTCACTTATAGGTGGAAACTTCTGAACACAATAAACTAAAAAACAAAATAGTAACAGAAGCTTTGATACATTTAAACAGACTGACAGCTTCAAGGGATGGGATGAAAGACAGTGAAGGGATTAAACCAAAGAACCTTTACGTACATCTCATGGGCACAGACAACAATAAGGGAACTGTCATGGGGAGGGGGGAGGATAGGGCTGGGAGAAGAAGGAGAAAGAGGAAAAGGGGGGGACAACTGTAACAGCATAAACAATAAATAAATAAATAAATAAATTTAAAGAAATATATAAATAATAATGGCAATAATAAAATGGCAATAAATACATGCTATCAAAAATTGCTTTAAATGCAAATGTACTAAGTTCTTCCTACAAGAGACTAACTTCAGATGGAAAGTCACACAGACTGAAAGTAAAGGGATGGAAAAAGATATTTTATCAAAATAGAAACAACAAAAAATGGATGAAAGATGGGGCAGCAACTTGTACTAGACAAAACGGACTTTAAAACAAAGGCTCTACCAAGAAACAACAAAGGACCCAGAAATTTCATTTCTGCACATTTATACATAAAAATCCAAAACAATAAATTGAAAAGACATGTGCATTCATATGTTCATTGCAGCATTATTTATAACAGTCAAGATATGAAAGCAACCTAAGTGTCTATTCACAGATAAATTGATAAAGAAGTGGTGCATATATGCAATGAAATATGACTAAGCCATTAAAAAATGAAATCTTGCTATCTGCACTAACATAGATGGACCCACAGGTTATTGTACTGAGTGACATAAGTCAGAAAAAGATAAATACCTTGTGGTTTCATGTATATGTGGAATTCAAAAAGCAAAATTAATGAACAAGCAGACCAGAGGCAGACTCAGATACTCAAGAGAACATTTTGACAGTTGCCAGATGGGAGAGAGGTTTGGGATATGGGTGAAAGGATGAAGAAGCACAAATTGGTAGTTACAGAATAGTTATGAGGTGTTGGTAACCACCTTGCCTGGTTTCAGAAGCTGTAACCCCCCATGGCTAAGGCTGAGTGAGAGACACCTTGGGACCATAAGCCACTAAGGAGACAAAGCTTATCTCCCTGGCAGGGGCACCACCTCTGCCCACTTTACTTTACCCTGCTTGGCCCTGAGCCTGACCAGTTAGCCAATGATGGGTAAGATTCCTCAAGGGAGGGATGACCTAAGACAGGCATGGTCAGGAAGAGGTTCTCAGGGAAGGACTTGGGGGTCTATAGAAAAAGGGAGTGGTGGACCTTTGCCCCTCGGCTTCAACATAGCCTGAGTCCTCATTCTGTCTGCAAGAAGTCTCCTAATCTCTTGGCTGCCTTACTTCCCCTGCCTTATTTAAGCCTGAAACAATGACAGAAGGTGGTGCAGTCCTGTGCTGGAAAGGGCTGATTCCCCGGGGCAATCAAGCCTAAGAAAGAATACATAAAACTCTGTGAAACCTGCTTTGCTAAGAATGTCCTCAATTTTCTGATAAGGGTCCAAGCCTGAAATGAGTTTGTTTCCCAAAGTTTTATAGCCCTTTATAGCTAACTGACCCTGACTCAGAATAAGCCCTCAGAGTTCTTTGAATGTTATCTGTTGTTTGATCTTTACTGCCTAACAATGATCGTTGAGCTTTACCTGTATTCCTGTGCAAATTGAACCCAATAAAAGCCCATTGAGGAAAAGGCTCTTGGCCCTTCTCCTTTGAGAGATTGGCCACATTTCCTCCCCAAGCAGATCATTTCTTGGTAGACTTATTCTCATCCACGGCAGCTGAGGGGGGGGCGGGCTGTGGGTGGAGCCCCGCACAGTGAGGATGTAAAATATAGCATAGGCACTATAGTCAATAATATTGTAATAAGTATGTATGATGTCAGATGGGTACTAGATTTATTGGGTTATCATTCTATAAGTTATATAGATGTCTAATCAATGGGTTGTATACCTGAAACTAATATAATATTGTCTGTCAACTATAAATGAAAAATAAAAAATACAAAATAAATTGCAGGATCTATAGTACCTGGTTGTCTTTGGAACTGTATTCTTACTATCTGATGTACTCTTACTAGTAATCTAGTTTCCAGTCAAGATTTTTCCCTATTAATGCTTTGGCCTTAGCTTTTTCATTACCTTATTTTTTTTAGAAATTTCATTTTAATGTCCAATGTTCCTGTGATTTTTCATTTGAAGGTTACGCAACCCAGATCCACCATAAAAAGAAGATATAGGCTGTTAAAATTCCTATTCTCTATTTCAACAGGGCCTAGACATATAAACACTCAGGAAGAAATTCAATATTTTTTTTAAAGTATGTTTTTTTTTTCTTTTTAAAATAATTTATTTCCCCAGGTACCTAGAGTCTCCTGGACAAAACCCAAGAGAGAATTTTTAAGTAACTAGTGTTTCTTATTTGTTGACTGGTGTTGGAAGTTTTCCCCTATAAATTCAAGATGGCTTAGAACAACTTTTTCAAGACAACAGGGAATTTATTTTATTTGGAAGGGAATATTGAATGTTAGTGTATGATTTTAGTGGAAAAACTAAAGAAAGAATCTCTAATGCATACTGGAAAATAGCAGGTTTAGATCTGCTACATCGCAACACAATGATGTCTCTGCCCACTGAGGCTGAGGTTGAATGCCTCACATCTCTCTCTCTAACATAATGTTGTTTAAGTAAGCCATTTACATAAACCAAAATGTTTCCAAATTACTGAATGAACTCGTACTGCTAATACTCATATGGGACATAATAGGTGGGGCATCATGTAAACATCTGTTTCTCTGTCACATAACATATACAAACATATCCTATTTACCAAAGAATCATTTGGAAGATATTTATTGTACTTATATATATTTTTAAAATATCATTGTTAAGGAAGACTTGATAAATAAACAGAAAAGGATTTTTAGAGATCCCAGTGTTGTTTTACAGTTAAGGTAATCCTAGCTCACTCATTATAATTTACTGAAATCTAGAACCAGAGAAGCATCTTGATATTTAAATTCATTGTGCAAAAACTGATTTCTGGAAACTGCCCAGACTATGTTACACAGATTCCTATTCATCCTCTTTATAATTAAAAAAAATTTTTTTTTAATGAATGGTAAAGTTCTCCATTCTCCTCATTCCATGTTTTATAGCTGAGTGAGTTTTATTTCCAAGATATCTGACATCCCCATCACACATCTCTAAAGCTAAAATCAGAAAATAAAAATGTCCAATTTTATATTCAATAAGCACCCAACCCATTTAATGCAATGGATTCCGTTTTAGCCACTGTCTCCGCCTATGTTGCCATGTGGCAAAAACAAAATAAAAACCTCCTCTCAAGAGCTAAGCATGTTGCGAAGATGATTAAAATTCAGTTTAAGTCTGTCCACGCGTAGGGTTATTGGCAGTAGTCATGGTTCTAGTGATTGACTTTAACCCCTCAGAATCTTGTATTTTCCGAGAACAGCGATGAGTACTGTTTTAACTTCCCTGAGCTCCAAACTGTAGACACCAAAGTGCTCTACAGAAGAGAACTTTACACAATCACAAATACATATCTCCGCATGGCTCTTGGAAATTAAAGTGTGCTGTCAGCTTTACATGAAAATGTAAATTTATAGAGCTCTCTGGAGCCAACAGGACAAGAAGGGAAACAAATAAAAAGTCATTTCCTAAAGGGGAGGAAGTTGGCAAATGTTTAGGTGTATGGTTACTTTTAAAATCATGGTTGATTCCTTGAGTTTTAATTCTTCTAACTCTGGGTCTGACTCTAATGTGTCTTAGTCACAATCTAAACTGGCTTTTTTAAAAAAAGATCCAGTCTTAGACACCTGTTGTTGGCACATAAACTGACATCCTAATGTTCTATACAAAATTAAAAGGCCAAATTTTCTCACCAAGAAAGTACCTGATTAGAGAAATTCCACAGAGTAGAAATGACAACTCATTATATTCCCTTTCAACAGGTGGAAGAGTTTAATTACTGTGGAAACAATATTTCTGATTGCTCATAGAGGAGCCTGAGAAGAACTCAGTCCCAGACTCTATCTCAATCTGTGAGCCATGTCTGCACCTGCCTTGGTGTGCCTAGGGAGCAATTCTGAAGTCAGTTCACAGAGCAGCAGCCCTATAGAGTGAAATCTGGGATTTAAAAAAAAAAGTCATTTTTAGGAATCCTGAAATGGGTCATGATTTAAATTTAAAGGAATATCAAATCAGAAACTGACTGTGAAACTGCACCATTTTCTTTGACTTTCCAAAGAAAATGGTAAATGATACCAGAATGGTAAATTTAGGAAGAACACAGAGATGACTGTTTAAGAACACGACACTGTTAAAAAATATGAGAAAGAGTAAATAATGTTACCCAATACTATGTATGGTAGGCACACAGCAGAACCATTAAACCAGAATATCCCCTTCTTTGCCTCATGAACTTGTAGTTTAAATAACAAAATATAATGAAGATGAGGGTGAAATCAAGTTATCCTTAACCTTCAACAGCTATAGTATAAATAACACTGTCTTATAATGAGATGCTGGAAATTTTAAACATTTGATTCTTTTTTATATAATTTGGGTTCAATATAATCCTTTTAATTATAGAAATATGTCAATAATCAGTGATCCATACTTAGAGAGTGGGCTGGGACTGGTGACAGGAAAAAAGAGATTGATTGATTCTCCTCAGATAGAGAGATGATGATAGATAGATAGATGATAGATACATAGATACATAGATACATAGATGGATGATAGATAGAAAGGAATGGCTAAACCCTGAAAAAAAAAAAAAGCCAGGATTTTTCATTTTAACTAGGCATTGGTCAAGCAGTTTGCTTTTTGTGAAAACTCAAAAAAAGGATAATCCAATTGTTAAATGCATTAAATTTTAAGCTATTTCTGTCCACTTCAAAAACTTTAAAAATAGAGACTTTTAAATTTGATCCTTAATTCTTTATTTTTCTCAGAGATGTTCACAGTTCGCATTGTGGTTTTTGCCATCCACAGAACTTCTCAGGAGTGAAAGCAACCCCAAGTTCAGCACAGGTGTATCATTTAGTTCCTCGCTACTAATGGCAGTTGCACCGATTTCTTTTAACCTATCGTATGTGCACACATCCAGCTTCTGGTTATTATAGGTTGAACATTAAACGTTTTCAAAACTAAGCCTTCATTCCACTAAGCTAAATGACCCTCATGTCTCAGCTAGTGTTTATAAAACTATTTCCAAAATTTTTCATTACGTATGTCAGTAATGAAATTTCACATGGACAGTAAAATACACTCATATATACTGGAGTATTAAAAAACAATGATGTTTATCAACACTGGATCATCTTGTTTTACACAGTGATATTAAAAATGTTTGACATCTATTAGGACAATTATATCAGAAAAGACATCAGTCCAATCAGCCATAAAAATCAGACACCTGCACCATGGCATTTAAAGTTTAATATTAAATTTATATACACAACACACATGTAATTATATAAATATATGCACACATTAACATGTATCTGGAAAAATTCTAGACTACTTCTTGAAGAATCATGTATCTCGGACCCTCATATATTTGTAATGTATTATAAGTGAGAAGCCAATCAAGAAGGATCATTATAGTATGAAAGTATCCAATAATATCCTTCTAAAAGTTGACCGATACATTTATTTGTAAAACACTGTGTTGCCCACATGTGGAAGATTTTTGTTTCATCCCGAAGAAGACTTTTTTACATGTCCTCCAGGAGATTAATTAATTTGATGCAGCTAATAATATGATATGTAGATCTTTGAACACATGGCAGTATGTTCAACCATGTCTAATTGTAAGTAATACAAGTTAGATTTATGTGAATATACCTGTATTACCATCTATATGTTTCCTTTTAAAATTGATTCAAAGCCTTAAATCATTCCTTGAAAATACATGAGATATTTATTTCATATCTTGATGCTCTACCAGTTATAAACCATTTATCTTAATGAGCAATGTAAGCAATATATGAAACAAAATATTTTTATACAATATTTGTTACAGTCTAGAATTTTGAGTTTTAAAGATGAAATTTATAAACTTACTACTAAGCCCTTTCCAAATGGCCCACTGGTAACATCATAGCCCAACAGAGTTTTTTTCTTCACAATTATATGCTGCACAAGGCATGTTTGCCATTAGCTATTTCTGCAGAAGCACCTTTAGTGTTTTAGAATTAGAGTTTCATCTCATGCATACGATCTGTTCAAGTCTCATTATTGTTTCAAGAAAGGTTTTTGCTTCTTTAAAAAGAGACATTGCCTTGGTCAGGTTGCAATTGATTAAAACTGAGCTCTAATTGAGAGCATTTGTTAAAGATTCTATGTGAGATCACTGAGATATGGCCCTGTACACAGTGGGCCACAACATCCATGTCATATTATAAATGGAGTGGACTTCGTGTCATGGCTGCTGTTGGATAATTTGTGCAATTGTCTGTGAAGTGCTGCTAGACAATTTGTGTGAGTGACTCTTTTTGTCTTTTCATTCAAACAGGCCTCATAATAGGCTATTAAGCTTGTTTTCTGGAGATACACATTAATAATTTAAACAGCATTTCAGTCAAAACTGGCTCAGCACTTGTTTTTTAGCAATACAGCTTTCCAGACATTTATTTTTTCAATAAATTCATAGGATGATATCAACTAAATATAAAAAAGTCCATAATGTGTGTTCTAGAACTCAGGCACATTTAGTGACATGGTGGGGAGGGGAGACTGTAAATAAAAGGAGAGCTAAGGAAAGATAGAGCAAAAATTATAACAAACACAGTAAAAAAAAGTCTTTATAGGTCCTTCAAATTGGGCTTTTACCATGTTCTGATCTTCACTACTGATACACTTAAAAAGTCACATTTTTCTAGCACCCCCACTGACAGCTGCCCTGTCCTCTGTTTAGTTCAGGTAACTTTATGCTGGGGTTATGAAAACTCTTAAAAGAGCTTTTTATTATTTATGATCCACAGACGTGTATCAAAGGCATTGTTCAGTGAGGCACATTAGCACCTCACATAGGGATGCCTCTGATTATTCTAAGATTATCAATACTCTCCGAAGAGCTGGCTTCAAATCATTCTGGAAGAATCGCAGTAAATATTTCATTATCGACCTAATGGTGATTAAAGAGACTGCTATTATTGAACACAGTAATCAGCTGCCTTCCAGTTTGAATTCCCTCCCAAATAATGAGGTGCCCTTGATCACCTTTGACCAGTTCCATTTTTTAGGAATGATCTCCAGGTCGTCAGTGAACAAATAAACTTTTTGAGACAAAGACATGGACAAATTGACTTCTTTTTCATTATGACAATTTCTGTTTGACAGAAAGAGCATGAAAGTTCACCAATAGCCTTGGCCAGCTCTGTCAGCATTTTCTAATCACCTAACCTGGCATCGTGCCGCTCAAGGTGCTACATCAGGCAGATTTCCTGAGTCCCCTGCAGAGAGGCACGGAACCACGAAACTGAGTCGTTAGAGGAACACTAGAGACACAATGCCGCGGAGGCTGTCACGGGAACACAGCTTTCATCCTACACAAGCATTACTGCGTACAATTTTATAGCTACATGAAACTTGGTGATTGCAATTCACAGAAGTTTAAGACAAATTTTGTTTTTACCACAAATAGGGCTTTTAATGTCAATTTGGGATTCTAATAAATTTAAAACCTCAAAATAAAAATTGGCAGCCACATGTATGTTTGGGGAAATTTCCTTTGGCTCTAAGACAATTTAGTGGGAACAGGCACATCAGATAAATTATGTGGCTATTTAAGTATTTTTAAAAACTATGAATGAACTTTAATTATATCAGTGATACTCCCCAAAATAATTTTTACATCCTTGCATACTCAAAATAATTAGAGTTCACTGAACCTCAGATGATTATCTGAAGATGATTCCCACTTTTAATAAGAAAAATTATTTTATCTCTCTCTCTCTCTTGCTGTCTCCAGTTAATGTGTAGCAAAATTCATTTTTGAGAGCAGAAGTAAAACTAACATTTTTGCTACTTTTCTTTTAAAATGTTATTTAGTCTTAGTTGATAATTCAGTAAACAGACAGTTATGTTAACATAACTGTCTCCATCGGCGATTTTCAACCTTTTCCATTTCACGACACAGATAAACAAATACTAAAGTTCTGCATACACCAAAAAGCATATTTTATGTTTTTCTGATCTGACCAAAAAAAGTAGGTATAACTTTTATTCACTCACAGTGAATGGCTAAGTTTGGCTATTGTTATTTTTTTTATTTGACAATCCAAGGGAGAAGAGGTAACCAAATAGTCAGGTATTGCATGTTTTTAAAATTCCTGTGACACACTGGTTGAAAATCACTGGCCTGCATGATCATTTGAAGAAATTACACTAGATCAATGTCATGTCAGGAAGTGTGGAAGAAATGCAGATGAAATTTAGCCTGTAAATAACCTTGTACACTCTCAAAGGAAGCGATTACCGCCCAGAACACACTTTCGGTGACTACTGGGGCGAGTACAATCTTGATCAGCGTGTTGACAGACTCTGATTCTTTACAAACTCACCTATCTGAGAAAGTGGTCACAAGATTCTGTGGTGAATCACTTGTCCTGGAAAACTATTTGGTTTCTTATGCAGATAGTTGCCCAGCATGTGACCCTAAAACAAATTGCCCCTTCTTTCAGAAGGAAAACTGCCCTGAAATAGATTGCCCATTTATTTCATCCACTCCCTGAACTGCTGTGTGCCAATTGAAAATTCCAGGGCATGACTTTTCCTGGAACCATCCTCTATCTTAGTTTTAGCTGTTCAGAAAAAGACAGGGCATCCAAGGTTTCCCGTGCTCTCCTCTGCAGTCCCACAGAAACTGCTGTCATTGTATTAGTTTCTGCTGGCCAGGCAGGTATGAGGCTTCCACTGAGATGGATGTTAAAACAGCCACATAGGTCAGCAGGCAGATGGAGAAAAGAATTGGGAATAGCGAAACAGAACATGCGTTTTAAAAAGACAGCAGACCAGGGGTCACACATGGTGCGAGGTGGTCTCACACTGCAATACTGACAGTCAGAGAGAATTTTAAAGCTGAATGTTGTTCTAAAATCATTTTGCCTATTTCAGTGCTTCCAGGTTATTCTATAGGGTACTCTGACATATTTAAATATCTCGACTAAAACTTCCTTGACAAAGATATAGAAATTTTATAATAAGCCAATTAATGCCATTTTCATCAGAATAATTTATCAGAATTGTGAGTTTCTTTCTGAGTCATTCAAATAAAACTAACAACAATCAGGAAGTGAGAAAATATAGAAAAAGTTGAAAATATAAGGAAATTATTGGGTACCCAGTCTCATCCTACTTAGTAATTGTGATGCTTTGGCTCTAAGGGAAGAATAACCCTCAGAGGCTCTGGAAAGTACAACTCTCCTTGACAACAGTGAGATCTGTCATTAGACCAGCAACTTTCAGTAGGGCTTCACTCCTGTTTTCCAATACCAGAATTAGAAATTCAGTTTTCAGTACCCAGCCCTCGTCCGTAGTCCAGGGCCTCTATCTGAAAGGCATCGTGCTTTTAGGAAGTCAACTCCGTAACCTCAATGTCAGCAATTCTTCATGAGCAAAGCCCATCTTTCGTCCTCTGTAGCTTTTCCAACAGGTGGGTTCAATAATATTCTCTCAGACTTGGGTGACTCTGGGGCTGCTTTTATGCATAGGTGGAGGGGAAATCAATAAGAATCCAATGTCTGAAGCTCAAGGGAGCTAACATTTATGGCAACTCAAACTCCCACACTTTCAACACTTCAGAGGAAAGCATTGAAACCAAGGCTAACACACTGAAAATCCCAGGAGGTGGCATTTATTGCATAATATATATGAATGGCACCATTGAGAATCATAAAGGGCATAACGTACAAGGCCAACGTTTGAAGGCCATTGAAGGCATTTAAGAAACAAAAGTTTCTTCACAGGAAGACAATATATCAAGTCATTATTGCCTATGAACTCCTTTGTCTATGTATCAGTTAGGGTTCAACCAGCAGGAGATATAGATTTGTTCCAAGAATTGATTTACATGATTTTGGCGGCTGGCTAGGTAATTCAAAACTCTGGAGGGCAGGCTGTCACAAAGAACAGGCTGGAAACTGTCAGACACAAGCAGAAGCTCCTGCCCACAAGTAGAATTTCTTCTTCTTCGTGGAAACCTCAGTTCTGACCTTAAAACCTTTCACCTGATTCATCAGGCCTACTCAAATTATGCACGATGATCTCCCATACTTAAAGTCAACTTATTGTTGGCTTTAATCCCATCTATAAAACCCTTTCGGAGATATATCTTGATTAACATTTGATTAAATAACCACACACCGGACTTTCACCTAGTCAAGATGACATAAAATTGACCATCAGAGTCCTCTACCAAAAAAACTCCAAATGTTTACTGATTTAGTTTTCTGCATTAATAGTAAAGCATAAAACTGACCTCCAGGAGAGAAGACTCAGTCACACCCTGTGATGGTTAATTTTCTGTCCCCTTGACAGGGCTACAACATTTCCAGATATTTGGTTAAACATTATTTCTGATTATGTCTGTGAGGGTGTCTCTGGAAGAGATTATAATTTGAATGGGGCAGATGGTCCTCATAAATATGAATGGGTGCCATGCAATCCATGGAGGTCCTGAATAGAATAAAAAGTCAGAAGAAGTTTAACTTTACTCTGCTTAACTGTTTGAGCTGAAACATTGGTCTTTTCCTACCCCTTGTGCTTCTGGTTCTTAGACCTTCAGAGTCTTACCTATCAGCTCTCCAGCTCTCAGGCCCTGGAACTGCACAATTACACTGCTAACTTTCCTTGGTCTCCAGCTTGTAGATGACAGATCATGGGACTTCTCAACCTTATAATCATTTGGGCCAATACCTTATAACAAGTATCTTTCCAGGTAAGTAGATATAGATAGATAGATGATAGATAGATTATGGATGGATAGATAGATAAATAGATAGATAGATAGATAGATAGATAGATAGATAGATAGATAGACAGACAAACATAATGGTTCTGTTTCTCCGGGGAACCCTAATACACACCCCACATAGTATGAGTGAGCTAGGTCCCTATCCAAAAACAAGAAATACATGAGAAGAAAAACAAGTAAGGCTGTAGCCAAAAGAAGAACAAACTCAAAACCTAAAGTGAATTTACCACTGTATTTGACAAAGGAAGAAAATAATATTTAATATATTAGTGAGTTTTGTTCCCTGCTATTTTCATTGTCTTTAATTGCTTTTTATTCCAAGGCCCTTCCCTCCTTCAAACTAAACCCAGAGACATCCTTTGCCTTGGGAAAAGGTTGCAAAATCTCAGGCATGTAGATATCAGAAGCCAAGGCATAATGACAAATTTGGAAGAAAAACAATCTGTCAGGGAGAGTTTCCTTCCATCTACTTTCCAGATTCCAAGATAATTAAACATTTTCTTCGAGGATGCTAAAGACAAGGGCAGAAAGTACAGCAGAGAAAGAGAGAGAGAAAAGTGAAAATGTCAGGACCTTGGTAGGACCATGGCTAACAACCACTCCACTGACTTCTAAGTCAAGAAGGGAAGGAATGATAAATAGATCAGAGGATCTAAAAGTAGAGGAACCTATATTTCCTACTTCATTAGATCTATCCTCAGGTCTATAAAAGAGGTAATAGAATTTTTCTGCATCTGACATGGAAAGCATGAGAAGAAACACCTGAATGCTAGGAATGAGACCACCCCACAGCATTCTGTACAGGAGCACAGCATTTTCAATGAAGAGGAGATTTCATTTGGTTAGATAAATTAATAATGTTTGTGTGAATTGGCTTTGCCTTGTGGACTACTTAGGCATTTGTTGCCATGGAACTAATTTAACCTCAAAATTTATTAGATCTGTGTCTCTGCTACCAACAGTTCCCATAAAATATTTATGGCTGATGTCTTTACTGCCTTTTTCTGTAACTTAATAAATATGTTCACCACACTTTCCTAACCATATCAAAGATTGGTCCTGGGGCTTCTAATGTGATATCTTAATCACTCCATTCTCTATTTCCATGGCGGAAACATAATAAAATGACTCTAATATGATAGTCTAATGAGGTAAATTCATGCCACATTTTTATTCCAGAGAAGCAACATCTGCAAGAACACTCAGATTGCACGTACTGTCAGTAAGATGCAGGTCTCAGCGTCGTAAAGGCCTGACCACGCACAGTCCCTGGAGTTTGAACTATAATTAGGTAACATGTCACTGCCATACTTTGCCTGTTCATTTTCTAGCTGATGCACTGATTTACCTTACCAAGAACTGTTCTATCCTAGTCCAACTTTGCATCACTAGGAACTCACTACCAAGAAAACCCAACCCTACTGAAACTTTCAGTGCCTCACCATTAATGCTAATATGGATTGCCTGTGGGGTGGCAGCTGATGTGTTGCCTCAGTCAAGCACAGTATTAGTCCATAGCCCTGAGTGCAGAAATAATTGACAACCTGCTCCACCTCCTTCTGTATAAGCCTGCAGGGCAACGTCATCCATGTGAAACAACGGCTGGGTGACTGCTTCAGTGCAGTCTTCTACTGAATCCCGCTGAAGGCCAGTAACTTTTTGCATGACGAAAAGAAAATCTTTATACTCGTGTTCAACTTTCTGGCTGCATCACTGACCAAGACTAAGAAGAATGTGCTATACTAAAACCAGGAGGCAAAACCATCTGAACCCAGCGGACACAGACAAGAGATAAAGTGGTGCTGTGCACGTTGCATTGTCACACGTGTTGAACAGCCTGTCATCCATGTAGCAGTAGACATATGGTGTGTTTTTCTTTTGAATGAATTCATATATAAAGAGAACCAGTTGACGGAAAATTGACCCTTTCAATATGAATAACTTAGACATTTTCCTTTTGAAGTTTTCTCACAATTGTAGAAATATTTTGCTACAGATATAATTCTCTTATCAATTATTGTTCACTAGTCTGGTTATCTATTAGCACATAACAAACCATTCTAATACTTAGCTGATAAAAACATTTTATCAGTGAAGATAAACCTTCCCAGAAGCCTCTAGTGAACCTCCCTTTATATTTCACAGGGCAAAACTAAGACATGCCCCCCCCCAAAACCAAGCCCAGACTCCATTTTTATTCAATTGGAGAGGCTTCTACTTCATACAATATTTTAAATGGATCTTGTTAGCAATGGAAAATGAGAGAGTGGCTTTTTATAGGCAATAAAAAGTACCTATACAATGAGTTTTCTGTATATTTATATTAAAAATTACACTTTCTTATCACCGTTTACAATGAAGGCAGTGTTCTTCTATGTAAAGCCACTAAATGACCTAGTCTCATCTATGCTTGGGATGTCTCTGAGGGGTGCCTCTTGATTTTACTTAGCTGGGAGTTGCCAACTTTCCTGTATTGGAGACATTTATTTGGCAGACTTCCTTAACCTATTTATGTATAATTTCTGAGAGAGTTTAATTAGTTTTTCCTCCATGGCAGATGCAAGCTAGAATATAGAGGTAATCCACCAGAACAATATTCATAGAACTCCAGACCTGCAAACCCTTGGCCTTTATGTCCTTAAAAATTCTATTGCTGCTGCCCGCCCCCTCCAATATGTATAAAAGTTGTATCCAAGTTTCCTGGCTTGTGTGGAATCTATCAGAAAGCCTTTAATATGTAATAATTACCAGTGGCCAACATAATCACACCCTTAAATTAAAAAGTGGTGTGATGTCCACCCAATGCTGATCCTCAGACCTGTGAGTTAGTTCCAGTGAGACTACCAAGGTGAATTTGGAAGCTGAAAAAAAAAAAAAAAGATCTGGGATACTTTGGAAAAATGATTTAGTAAATTCAAAGTACAGCTTAAGTCACTGTATCTAAATCTCACCTCTAAGGCATAATTTCAGTAGGGCTGTCAAAGCTGGTTGAAAATCCAAAGTTTTCATAACTGATTTAAATGCTCAACTAAAACCCTCTGTTACTTTAGGTTTCCTGGAAAATAATTGCTAGTCTTTCTCCTAGATGAGTTCTTTATTAAGAGACCCGATATCTCTACCCTTCTTTCTTGACAGGAATTAGACTTATGAAAAGAATTGGAGTGCCTTCTTTACTCATTTTCCATTTTTTACCCAACAAGCTTGCCCTGACCATCAACTATGTGCAGACGCCTTGCTCAGCCTCCAGATAAATAGGGGTCTCTCTTTTCACAGGGTAGGTAATCAAATCTGTCTAAAGAATATATTTTTTCAAAAAAAACACTTTGAGAGAGAGAGGAGTCAATTTTAAAAAAGATTAAAATATTACAAGGTGTATACTCAATGCAGGAAGCTTGATGATGTTAAGTAAATGCATGTATGGATTGAATGGCTAGAAAACGTCAAGGTCCTTAGGTGAAGGGCCATTTAAATGCATAGAAGACAAAATAGTTTAACGTGGCACGCAGGTTCATGAGTCAAAAGGAAAATTAAATCCAGAATTTGTTTCAAAAACTCTACTAAAACTATTAGAGGTCAAAATGATAATGAGATGATTAGATTGAAAGGAAAATTAAAAGATCAACATCTACATGTTAGTAATTAGTGGGATAGATTAACTAATTTTAAAATAAAAGCAAGAGAAGAAAAATGTAGGTTTGAGATTTTAACAGGAATACTAAGATGAATTTGAACCAACTAAATTGAACTTCACACTGTAGGAAACATGTTAAATTGGCAAAAATTAACTTACAGAAAATGTTGAACAGCTCATAAAACATTTCTCAGAAAATTGATTGAATGGTGGAAGGAGGGGACCTTTACTGTCAAAGGGATACACTCTTTAAATTTATCTTAGTTTCTTTATTTTCTCCTTTTCCTTACTTCTGATCCTAAGAGCCATGAACTTATTCACATAAAACTCCAACCATTATGAAGGTTTTAAGAAGGTAAACATTTGACAGTAGTTAATGAAGCCAAACTCCTACACTGGACTTATCCTCAGATTTTTTATCGCCAAGCCCTGAACATCTGCATCTTTGTTTTGCTTGGAGGTTGAGAGAATGTTTATACAGGATCTGTTGATCAGGAGGATGACAGGATGCTAAATATGCAGAGACACACAACTCATTTTTTCTCTTCAAGTTCTATCTGGCTTGCCTCATCCTCATTTCTCCTCCCTGCCACCATGTGCAGCAGAGGAGGCTGATATTAATGCCTGCAACCCTCTGGCCACAACGCTACCCTAGGTACCCCAAGGCAACTGCTCATGCACTCTACAGAGCTCGGCAACCTCCTGGCAGCCTATGAAGGAAATGCAGAGTGAGGGGCTGTTCTCAGACACTTTAGGAACATTCTAGCCTCAAGATTTCCATGGCGGACATTTGAATGGTAGTAACTGATTACGTTCCAGGGCAGCAGGAACCAGCCTGAATGGACCGCAGATGTTTCTACTTGGGGGAAAGCAAGGGAATAAAATGTTGGAACATGCTGCGTGATGATAATGAATTATCATTGCTAAATTGAAATCTTTCATGGTAAGTACATAATGCCCAATGTCAAAAAGCCTGTATAGTAACTATAACTCTCTATTCCTTATATTTAAATGACTAATATAAGTCAATAACTTGGTTTAGGCTTAATCACGTCATAGAAGAAATTCTTTTGGTCCCAATAGCAAAGCATTTTTAAAAAATGATTCAGTGAATTCTGTTACCAGAAATTCCAAAATCTTGAAAGTTATTACTATCAAAAAATTGAAAGTAATTTAATCAGTTGGTATAAAGTATATATAGTTTTAAATTTTTCTTAAATCAGCATTTGTTGTTTATATGACTTATAAAAGAACCTGATAATTGTTGTATATGCTTACCAGCCATTCCTGTAGAAGGTAGTTGCTAGAAGACAAAATAAAAGTTTTCAATGTCCCACAAAATTCAAAGAATTTTGAATTTTGTGCATTTACAATAAAGTATCACACTTGGATTTGCTGATTTGAATAAAAAGGAAAAAGGATTCATGGACATGGGCAATGGTGAGGTGATTGCTAAGGGGGTGGGGGTATAAGGGCAATAAATGGTGATGGAAAAAATATAATAAAGATTACATTAAAATAGTCTTGTCTAACTATAAGAAAATCTACAGTATTTCATTTAGATACTAAAATTCTTAAATATTAAAACCCAGAGTAATTGTTTATGTGATCATTTGGTAGTTTTAACTTAAATGTTTTTTTTTTTTTAAATGAGAATAGGTATAGAGGTCAGAGTGGACAGCCAGTAGTGGGCCTCCCCTGGGGGAGGGGCCTGCAGTTCCAGGCAGGCCAGACCTTTCTTCAGCAGGTATTTCAGCACTTGCCAAGCTGGTTCTGTCTCTTCCCACTTAAGACTGGCTTTGATATCATCAACAGTCAAGTAGCCATTTTTCTGTGCCAGCTGCAGACCACAGTGTGATTGCATACTGAGCTCAGGTGGAACAGACTGAATGAAGTAAGTTCTACCAACAGGAATGATGACCTCTACTCCCAGGAGATTCCAGCTGAGGGGGCCAGAGAAGCCCTTCCCTGACTCTGTGCTAAAAGGGGCCTAGCAACAGGCGGGGAGAAGAGGGAGGATCTGTTGATGAAAGAAACCTGGACAACTTCGTTTAAAACACACACATAAAATAATGAGAAGAGGTAAAGAGCAAAACAAAGTTTATGAAAACATAATTTACCATAAAAACACTTGCACATATTAGAACTGACCAGAAAAAAATGACAAATTATGTTTTTAAAAAATAATTTTTGATATATTTTAAAGCAAATAATTTAAATGTGCAACTACTGAACACTTCTCAAAACCTAATTTGCTGATGCTGTTCTTCCTGTGGACAAAAATGTGCCTATTAGTAGCAAATTACAACCTGAAAATTGACAGATAAATAAACGTCCTTTCCCAACAAATACACATCAGAAGTGTCTAATTAAATAATCCTGACCTGGTATTCATGATACATCATTTCTACTTCTGGCATTGTTAGCTTTTTGTTGATCCAGGAAAAGTCAATTAACCTTCTGGAACTTCGTTTCATCACCAGATTTATTTATTTTTTTAAAGAAAGACAGATTAGACAGTTTCTTATCATATCCAGACGCTACAGCAAGGCTTTACAATTAATAGTCATAACAAATTTATCAGGGGGGGTCTATTCTTATCTCCAGTGCACAAGTGAGAAAGCTGAGTCTGAGAAGTTTTAAATAAATTGCCCAAAATGGCAAAATTCGAAGTCACACAGTTGAATGACCTTTAAGTTCCCTTTTACCTCTGCCATTAAAATGAAACAATAGCATTAAAATACAAATTGAATTAAAATATTGAATTTTAACATTTGGATTAAATTAAATTTTGAAATTTGAACTTAATACAACTTGAATTCAAGTGGGGTTATTTAACTTCTGTGTACAGATGCAACAATGTTTCTGCAGCAAAGCATGGGTTTCAGAATCTGTGCTGTGAAACTCACCATTTCCATTGTAACCAAATGCAGGTGAGGCTGCCTGCCACCATGAAGCTCATTACTCCAGAGGCAGGTGCTGATATAAAGGAAAGTGGTTCATTTTCAGGTGCCAGCAACCTGGAAAATGGGGGACTCGTGTCACAAAGCCCAATCCCACATCTCAGTGGAGGCAGAAATTTTTATAAGGAGGGAGAGGGGAACAGAACAAATATATCAAGGGAGGAGGGGGGTTGAAAAGTTCTCTACGTGCAGATGAGCCCAGTCCATTCCGATAAGGCCGGTGATGGTCCGGTGCGCAGCCTCCTGGTTTAGTCGGCCTGGCTTCCTGTCATCCCAGCTTCATGTCATCCTGGATCCATGGCTGAAGGTCAGCAAATTTCCTCGGGCTCATATACTTAAAGACTGGAGTCTATATCTTTTGAAGCTAGTTCCTAGGATTCTTATACAAACATGTTGTCTATTACAAGTGGCATATTAGTCAAAATCCACACCTGTTGAAACTCTGTCAAAAGAACGGTGGGGTGGATTACAATTATCCACCCCACTGTTACAATTATCCACTGTTCCACCATAGCCTCCAGACAGTCCCCATATTATCCCAAATGCTGCACAAAATTGGTGCATGTTAGTGCCATACCCACCCTTCAACCGTGAAATGATTTTCCATCTTCTGTTTTTTCTCAGAGTCATTTTAAGTATCTATCATTCTTTAGTTAAACATCTAGCCTTAACTATAAAGTACCCAAAGGTCTTCTAAATATGGGGATCCTAAAATGTACCTTACACTGATGACCCAAGAACATGACAAAGTTAAAATTGATACTTTCATTTGAAGCATCAAAGTGGTAGATTCAGAGGCAGCACAAAGTATGTAGGATGAGAAGGCAGGGACAAGGGTAGACAGAGGGAGCAAACCTGTTACATGGTGACTGTGTTCTGCTGGAGATACCTAACCCTACTAAAGAAATTGAGGTTTAGAGCAGCCCTACCTAATTGCAGATGAATGGACAGGACAAGAACACTCACAGGGTTCCAACAAGAAAACAGTGATGGACATGCTCAGTATTAGATTAATTATTTTGTACAGCACTTTTGTTTTTACAAAAGAATGATTCTGTTTATGCCGTTTGACTTTAATTCCATTTCTAGGTGGCAGGAGTACTAGCAACTGCTACCAACACAAATGAGGTTTTTACTGTAACGAAACCAGAAAATGCAGTTTCCCGAACATTTAGTATGCAATATTCTACACATTATGTAACTGTCGCATCTTTTCTCTCATAAAAATTAAAATATGTCATGGGAATGGTAATGATACATAATACATATTTAAATGTTTAATAATTTACATTTTGTTAATTATTTTGATGTGATTTTGGGTAAAGATTTTTACGGCACATACGTAGACCATCTGTTGCTGTTGGAATTATTAATAAATACTCCCTGAACTAAGTATTTTAATTAAAAATAAAATGCTGCATTTATTAAGGCCCATCTTAAGTGGCATGCTCCAAAAGGAATTAATAGAGTATCAAGCTGCCAACCTCTAAATAATTTTTAAAATATTAGAAGCTTTTATTCATGAGAAACTACATGGATTTGGATGATTAGGGGACAATCTGTTGAATCTTATGCCTGCTGCTGTGTGGGATTCAAGTGTATATGAATCAAGGAAAATGACACCACCTATTCCATATAACGTTCCATGAACTTCCCGAGGAGTCAGAGGAGTGCAAATGCTTTCTTCCTAACTGTGTCCTTTGGTTTTATCTTGAGAAGGGGACCGACCGATGCTAATCATCTGGCAAATCAGCCACCTTGGAGATCCTGAACTTACTGCATGACAGTACATTGTTAAAGCAGGTTTTTGGAGTCAGGTGGCCTAGGTTTAAATCCTAGTTCCGTATTTTCTAGCTGTATAACCTTGAAAAATTTATTCAATCTTTCTGTGCCTTAATGATCTTACAAGCAAAATGAGGATAATAATGGCATTGCCTTCATATGAGTATTATGAGAATTAAGAGTTAAGTATGGAGAATCTGGAATAGTAGTTAAATGCAGAGTACTGTCATTACTCAACTCACCTTTGCAAGTTTTCTTTGAAGGTTGCCTTCAAAAGATGAGTCACATTCTTTCACAGTTTCTTAAGGATGTTACATCTTCAATTTTTGAAATTTAAACAGATTTTTTTGGAAACTCATTGTTGATTGGAGCAAAGAGCAATGTATGAAGGAAGTAAGGACACTTGTAACACTTTTTAATCAAAAAACATACATGGCAAGTAAGGAAATGTGTGTGTAAAGTTTCTAAATTTCAAAGAAAAAAATGTTCCCTTTAAACAGAAGTTCTACTAGTGGAGTGAGGAAGCAAATGATAAGGGAAAGCAGGACAGAATAAGAAAGATGGAGAAGAGGAAGAGAAAAATCAAGAAAAGTATACACATAAAGGAGCTTAAAAAGATTTTCAAGACTAGAATTCTGAATAAAATCTCTAAAAGGGCAAAAAAGTTTTACATACTTTTATGTTAGTGATTTACAATGACAATAAAGGACTGAATGTTAATATACCCTTGATAATGTTGTTGACATATGAATGAACTCTGACCCCGTCACACACTTTGGCAAGTTTCTGGTCATGGATACAAGACTTCACTAGAATATGATGCTCATTTTTTGTTTTTTTTCCATTCACTTGCCTAGAAATAGCCGGGTTTCAGGAAGCTCTTGAATTTGAGAGATTCAAGCACCAACTTCAGGACATACAGTTTCTGCTCCCAGAGTCCCCTGAAGCACCGGGGGGGTGGTGTGAATTGAAGAGATCCTCTCTGAATGAAATGTTAACCTACTCTGTTATATTAGTGAAGTCCTTACACCTCACAGATCACATTCACTTATAGCAACTGATTAGATCATCAGAACCACTCTTGAAGATTGCTATTACATCCCAGTTTTATGGATTAGAAAACGACCTCAAGAACCTTGAGTGGCTTTCTTCAGGTCACAGGACCAGAAAGTGCAAGACTCAAGCATCAACACAGAATTCAAAACTAATTGCTTCTTATTGTCAGTCCAGTGGTTTGCGAACTGCAAAATGTAGAAATCTATGGTTCCATTTCAGAATCTTAAGGATTTGCACAGAGGTGAGGAGGGACCTGAGCAGACCACGTTCTGTCCTCCTACCCTCACCCCTTCTCCAGATCCTATGGGCAGCGCTATTGGTGAGCTTCAGACATCAGAGATTCAACTGAGACTTTTTTTTTAAACAAAAGCCTTTTTTATTACAATTTTTTACACAATTAATCAGGAAACCATTTCATTACGAAGAGTCCCTAAATCCTTATCTTTGGATAATGCATACCTGTATATGTCTAGTTTATTCTTTACTACCATTTATTCATGTTCAACATTGTATATAATAATTTAAATCTACATTATTTCCTACGATATGCACCATGTCCTAATCTGATCCCATTACTGAAAAATCACCAGCAGAGAGAGGTCAGTGGTGGATCAACACTACTCAAAGTGTGACCAGCAAACTGTTACTGAGTCTGAAATAAAAAGCCTGTGCCAGAATACAAATCAACACATTCTTCCCATGCATAAAGAAAGTCTTGTCACAAAAAGCAAACAAAAGTCAGCTGAACTAGACACTGTGCTTAGTTGGTGTATATTCTATGACTGTTTATGTTGGCTCTACCCAGGAACAATTTCTCTGGGGGCACTTTGAGGAGCACTAGTCTAGATTCCAGAAGTGCTTTGGCCTTGTAAACTTGCTTCTCACCCCTACAGTTATGCCCCAAATTTTCTTTACTGTCTATCATTCTTTTTTTTCCTTTTATCCTCACCCAAGGACATACTTATTGATTTTAGAGAGGAGGGAGGGAAAGACAGAAACATCGATTGGTTGCCTCTCATATGCTTCTGGACTAGAGATTAAACCCGCAACCTAGGCAAGTGCTCTGAAGGGGAATCAAACCCAAAATCTTTCAGTTTAAGGGACAACATTGCAACCAACTGAGCCACAATGGCCAGGGCTCAAATGTCTATCATTCTAAACATTCCTTCTCTAGCTCTTTCGTCTGCTCTATAGTTTGACCTCCAATACTGGAGTTTTCTGAGATCCTGTTCTCAGGATGCATCTATTCTCAATTTCTTTGCTCATCCTGGATGAATTTTCTATATTCATGATTTCAAAAATCTTTTACATACCATATTTCTCAGACTATAAGAAGCACCAGACCATAAGATGTACCTAGGTTTTAGAGGAGGAAAATAGGGGAAAAAAACCCCTGCTCCACCGCTGACCCCACCCCAGTGAGCCAGGTAAGCTACATTCAGACTATAAGACGCACCCCTATTTTCCTCCCAAATTTTGGGGGTTGGAGTGAGTCTTATAGTCTGAGAAATACAGTATCTTTTTCTCTTTTATCTCTGACCCTGACTTCTCTTCTGAGCTTTAGACTCTTTACTAGAAATTGCCCACTATCTTTATCAGATTTTAATACAGGCACTTCAAATTTAATATTTCTAGTGAAAAAAAATCTGCCCCTACACTCCCTCCTCGACTACATTAGTCAAGATTTTTGTACTGTTAAATAGCTAAAAGAAAAAATAAATTTAAGAAGAGAGAATAGAAGGGAAGACAAAAATGTTTTGGCTTTGTTTCAGAAAACTCTAAAGATTTATGAACTTTAGGAATGATTACATTAAGGAGTTCAGAAAAATGTCATCAGAATCTCCTGCTTTTTGCGTCTCAGAACTCAGCAGTCTTTTCTATTCAGGCTTTATTCTTTAGGGTGACCAGTAGCTTTACATTTACATAATTTCTTCTCAGCAGCTCAGAACCCCAAAATAGATTCTCTCTTACCAAGAATATCCCATACTGCAATTGGCCATCCCTGATACTGACAGTGGAGTCAGTTACATATAATACATGGACTATAATAAGGAGGCAGGATCCTTCTCCAAGAAATTGTTGACATTGTTTCAGATAAAAAGATAATGGATGTCAAGGAAGCATAAAAAAGAGAACCCAGAATACCTAGCCCAATATGTGCTGTCTCCTCTATTATCTTCAGTCAATCATTTCACCTGGCATTCACTCAGATGTCTAATCTGAAAACTAGGTAAACTAATGGTACTACTGCTCTCTAACTGCCCATATCCATATCCAAAAACAAGTCTTATAGATTCCGCCTCTGAAATATCTGTAAAATCTAGCTTGTCCCCTTTTCCCAATTGCCAACATCTTTGTCATCTCTTAAATTGTCATTACTAATTATTCAAACTGATTTTCCTGCAATCAATCTTTATCCTTGCATTCCACTTACTCTTCTGATTAAAAGGTTGTTTTCTTTTTCTCACAGAATAAATCCCAAACTTTGACATTAGTGCATGCATTCTTCCATCAAGGATTCTGATCACTATACCTAGAATACCTAGGGAAGAGACAACCAATCCCCAGGACATCTACCAAAACCAATCCAATCTTCCATAGGATTTCTAATTCTTTCAAAATCCTTGAAATCTGTTAATTACACATTGCCTCACCAACACCCACGCAGCCCCTTCCAGACTATTACTGTAAATCCCTCTCTGAATGACTAGCTCCAACTGCTCTCCCATTCTTCCAAGGCTTCTAACTATACCAGCAGGAATACCAGTCACCCTAAAGGTCTTTCCATTATATTCCTGTGTAACAGAAATTTGGCTTCCTGTGGATACTATTTCCCATAAAGTCATGTGCTGTATACTGATGTTTCCATCAACCACAGACCATATATATATATGTATAATAATAATATATAATATTATTATATACATACACACATAATATATATGTGTGTATACATAATATATAATAAGATATATACACATACACACATAATAATATATAATAATAATATATATAGATACACACACATATATATACACACACATATATGTGTGTATATATATGTGTGTGTGCATGTGTGTATATATATATATATAATATATATAAATGAATGATAGGGGTCCCATAAGTTTATAATGGAGCTGAAAAATTCTTAGTGGGATAGTAGCCGAGGTAAGGGCTTAGTGCAACACATTACTGTATTGTACCATCTCAGTGAATCAATAGCACTACTGTTATTGGAATAATTAGCATAGATTAATAAGAAAGAAAGCAAAGGGAATTAAATATTACATGATAAACCAGAGAGCTGAATCAGATATTAGGACAGCATTCCATTGTACTTACTAGGATGCTATGGCATAAACAGATTCATTCACACACCCAGGGGATGGTCACCTAGGAGACTTAATCCTCAGCAAATGAAACACATGTTTTGGGCTGCTGCCTGCCAGCTACCAGATTCCTAGAGGGAGAAGGGGGGGAAATTCCTCTGCTGGACACATGTGCAGCAGAAGCCAGATGGTGGAACAGAACCTATGGACATGCCCAGTGCTAGCCAAAGTGACGCCATGGAGGGGCAGAGCCTAGCCTGGGAAAAACCAGAAGAAATCAGATTGGATAAAGGTTGTGGAACCTCAGTAGGTCCAGGAAAAGGACTGGTTGGAAGGAGAGCCCAACTCAAGCCCAGGAAGAATCAGGAACTTGGGTTGGATGGTTTGACTGGCACCTTGTTCTTCACCCAAAACCAAGAAAATACATGGAGGATTAACAGGAGCCTCCAGGTAGTTGCTGCTGGAGCCTGCCTGCCCTCTACATCCCTCCACATTATTTCTCTGAACCCAGTAAAATCCTGCTGCCACATTTAAACTTCCCCACACATGTGTCATTTGAAATTCTTTGATCTCGACACTGCAATAACTCCTTTTTCACCAGCAACAATATTATTGACTAGAAATGTATGGGCGGCACTCACCTGGGTCCTGGTGAGCTTCCCAAGACACCTCACCTTTCTGTACCAATGTTAAGACTGTACCGACCCTGGTGGTTCTTACTATGATTGCAAAACACCCTTCAGCAATAACCATTAGGAAACTTTGAAGAGAAAAACAGCTTGCTGCTTATGGGTTCTGGAATGTACAAGGCACACATGAGGCCTGGGGTTCTGCTTCTATTGCAGTTGAGGTTGGAGCCTAGGGTTTCTCAGGCTCACAATTTACTGGTGAATTTAGCCCCAATGTTCAGTTATGGAAATCAACCAAGATCTCTAAAACAAAGGATTTAGGGTTGGGGTGGCTTTTCTCTTTAACTAGTCCTATGGCTGGCAGTGCATTTATTCATTCCAGATAGCAAGCTGTGAAGTGGATGCCTTGGCAAACAAAGTTAAATCCGGCACTTGCATTACAAAAAGAAATCCAATTATGAAAACTTACACTTCAATTATTCACGTTTGTGGTGATGCTGGTGTAAACAAATCCACTGAGCTGTCAGTTGTTGGGGACCTGGCCTGCAACCTAGGCATGTGCCCTGGCTGGGAATCGATCCAGCGACCCTTTGGTTCACAGGCCACTGCTCAATCCACTGAGCCACAACAGCCAGGGTGTGAGCTGACAGTTGTATAAAAGTATAACACATACAGTTACAGTAGTCATCTTTACCATCTAGGTTTGGGTAAGTGCACTCTTTGATGTTCTTCTCCCAAGGACAAAATCACCTGCAACCCCATTTTTTAGAAATATCCATATTATTAAGATGAGCATTACCTTCTCATATGGAAGATGCTCATTCTCAAGGATTCTACTTATCTGAGAGTTGTTAAATAAGGAAAGCACTGTTCTGGCTTTGCAACAATATTCTGGGTTATTACTCCATCACAGTTATATCAAAATCACTTTTACATGAAGATTGATGTCATCTGGCAACAACACCCCCTTAATCTCCTCCGTTAACAATCCCTGTTCTTTTTACTGATTGAGGGCCTTAGTACCAGAATCACTAATTTTCCTTCCACTCCAAATTGGGCCATAGTCCTGAATTACTTCAGTGTCTGTAAGACCAACCAGTACCCTAATCTTTAAATTACTTTTCCTTATTTCTGATATTGTTTATTTGAATTCTTCTAAAATCACCCACTTCTAGGGCACTGCCTTGAACTACCCATCCACCCACAATCTGCATTCAGATAACCCCACTCTCCAACAAATTCTACTACCTTGTCTGCTTTCTCACTCTGTAATTCCCCTTGTAATTTTTTGTTCTTACAGAGGTTTCTAGTTCCCTGGCCCCTTCTATTTTATTTCTATCAATATTTTTTTTTCAGTTCACCTCCTTGACTAGGTAGAGTAGATTAAAATAAAATTAC
Source organism: Desmodus rotundus (assembly GCF_022682495.2). NCBI lineage: Eukaryota > Metazoa > Chordata > Mammalia > Chiroptera > Phyllostomidae > Desmodus > Desmodus rotundus. Next base: position 67,331,939 of record NC_071388.1, on the reverse strand, counting down.
ACTTCCTTCGGTATCTTCAAATTTCACCCCCTGTTGTTCTACCATTTCATTGTTCTAGAAAACAGTAAACTGGTTAGATCCAACTCCGTCTTTTACAGGCCTCCATCCAGTTTCCTGAGAAATGCCATTGGACTTTTCTCCAAATTTTAATCTACCTCATTGGTCACCATTCTCACCAACCTCTAAATTATTAGATATTTATTCCGTAGAAATATAACATTGTGATTGGCCTGTTTACATGCCTTTCTCCCTCTCTAGACATGTTGGGAGCAGAAAACAAGTCAGTTACATTTTTTTTTATTCCTGATATCAAGCACATGGCAGTTGTTGAATAAAAATGAAGTAAATGCCCTATTATGACATATTAGTCTTTTATGTAGCAAGTTATAGAGTTCATATTGAAATAAAAAGCAGCAAAATTGTTATTCAATATGTAACTCACTAGAACATATTATTTTTACTAAGGATAAACCATAATGCTTTTGCTCCTTTGTAAATTATCTAAATTACTCAATATTTTAACGAAAAATTTATTTTGTTAATTAAGACAGTATATTTAGTGCAAGAATAAACAGAATACAGGATACAGAAACAGACTTGTAAGTAACAGTCACCAGATTCAGGGCAAAGTTAACAATGTGTTACAGTGGAGGAAGGGTTCATTCTCTCTTTAGAAAATGATATATGGTCAATTGGACCTCCCTCCCATAAAGCACAAAAGTTAATTCAAGATAGTGTATAGATCTGTTTTGAAAATATAAAGTAAAGCATTTAGAGAAAAATACAACAGCTTCAAAGTCTTCTTTAAAAGGATACACAAAAACAGCTAATTATGAAAGAAAATAATGTTAAATTGAACTATAATTGAAGCACTTGTATTCATTAAAAGGACACTATTAAGTGCATAAAAAGACAACCCAAAGGTTCTTAATGAGAAGAAATTCATATTATATGTATCTAACAAAACATTTATATTTAAGATAAATTTTTTAAACCCTACAAATCAATAAAGTCTCCCTCAGATTAATTTTTAAATACATATATTTTTATATTTATATGGGTAGATGACTTGGACACTTGGACACACTTCACAAAAGAGGTTAACCAAATGGCCAATAAACATATGGAATGGTGCTTAACCTCATTAGTCATCAGCACTATGCACTGACCCAAATAACTAACATTAAAGAGACAAGAATGTAGAGCCACTAGAATTCTAATGTATCACTGGTGGAAGTTTAAATTGGTATAGCTACTTGGAAAACTGTTACCATATATTAAACATACACATACTCTATGAACCAGCAGTTCCACTGTTAGAATCATTCCTGATGTTCACAGAAAGACATGTAAGAAAATGTTTATTGTTTCAGTAGTTATAAAAGCTTTAAATTGGAAAGCATCTAAATGCCTAATAACAATAGAATTGATAAATAAGTTTTGATATAGTCACACAATGGATGATAATAGAGCAATGAGAATAAATTATATAACACGCAACAGTGTGGGTAAATCTCACCGATATAAATTTGATCAAAAGGAACCAAACAAAAAAAGAACGCATATTGTCTGATTCCACTTACATAAAATATACAAACAGAGAAAGCTAATACATGTTGACAGAAGTCAGGACAGTTGTTATCTTTGGAGTTTTAGTTTAGTCACTGGAAGGAAGCATGAGAATGCCTTCTGGGGTGTGGATAGGAAGATGTGCTCAGAAATTCACCACGGCATGCATTTACGTTACATGCAAATTATGTTTATTGTGCTCCATTAAAGAAATTAATGTCCCTGATACCTACAATATGTAAGGCATTTTTGAGATGGGACACCATAAGAAAAAATAATAAAAGTGAATAGAAATCCAGGAAAAATAAGGAAAGAGCCAACTTCAGAAAGAGTGTACTATTGTAAATTGAATATAAAGGTCTATAAGCTTAGCAGCCCATAAAAAATATGAACTATTCAAAATAGAACCAAAGATTTAGAATGAGATTTCTGGCCTATTTGAACACATGTTGACATTATTTGTGCACTGCCTTTAAAGATATATTTTTTCTCAGTGCTTTCCAAAGGCCTTGCACAATAGACTAACATAGTTTTGGTTTTTTTTAATTGACTATTTCTTTTGTATTCATCACAATAGAATAAACTGTTCTGTGGTGTCCTAAATTATCATCTAGCAGTTCTTTTCATTGATAATTATCTTTATACAAAGGGTATTCTAGAATATTGTTGGTTTCCATAAACAATCCATAAACAAACTTTGGATGTCAGTAATAGCATCTCATTTTAAAAAGCATGTTTGCTTCCTAATTGAAAAATTATATTGCTTTTGGCACAAACTGAAAAGAAAAGTCATCAAATGAGATGTAGGTAGTATTAAATGACTAAAGATTATAAAAATCTTTTATAACCTAGAATCCCAAGTTATACACTAGCTAAGATACAGTCAAGGAATATGGCACTTTATCGCAAAGTATGAGAAAAGAATATTATATTAAGGCAAATTATTTTATCTTTCTTTTGTTCTGCACTCATCTGTGACAAATGCAGCAAGACAATAGACTACAGGTGGCTGATGGTTATTAAATAGGCAGAAAGTCAAAGCTAAACTATCCACCTCTGCAAAATATCTTTAGGTATAAAAGGACTTATTATCATTGAGAATAACATTAAATTCATTAATAATTACCTTAGAAATGTGCTTTAATGTTTGCATCCAAAACACAATAACTCAGCTTTCCTAATATTTTTGGAATACAGATTTTATAGAATGGCCAAGATAAAATATACATACATTTTTAACTCAGTCAAATAAGTAGCAAATATAAAATACCATGACACTTCAGTTTCTTCTTTATGTTTATAATCTGGGATAATAGTAACAGTGATTATATTAGTATTTTTACTGAATAGGCATTCTGATTACTATTTTATATGAATCATCTCCCTTAATAATTATTTTTAAAACTTCAAGACATGTGGTAGATAATCTCCAAATATTACTGCCATCAACTCTTTTTTACCCTATACAGGCATGTTGCTCTTGACATCAAGAGATGGATTTTAATTCCTCCTTGAACATGGACTGTCTTTGTGATGTCCCTTTGACAAAAAACAAAAACAAAAACATGTGACCGACCAGGTTGTAAGAAGCCTTACTTACAGTTTCTCTCTGAGCCTTTGGGAATGCATGATCTCGTGATGCTTCTCAGAACCTACCCATTAAACTCTGAGAAGCCCAGGCCCAGAACTAGATTCATGAGCATACAACCTGTGCTGTCACTGCCTTGACATTCTTAGTAAATTTTAACACAATGCGCCATACTTTCATTTTGCATTGGGTCTTGCAAATTATGTAACTGGTTTTTTGCCCAAACCACATAGACCGGCTGAGTTCCCAAACTACAGCCAGCATTACCTGCTAACCATGCTGATAAGTCACCTTGGATATTCAGCTCAATTGAGCAATTAAATGGTGTCAATCCCAGTCAAAATCTGACTACAATTGTGTGTGAGACCCCAAATGAGAACTGCTTTGTTAAGCCCAGCCAATACCCAGAACAACGAGAAATAATGAATTATATATTAAGCCTTTAAGTTTTTGCATGGTTTTAGGCCTAGCTACAGGTAAATGAGACAGATAGGTACTATAATTAATTCATTTACCCCTTATATTCAGGGATATGAAGTAATGGCTAATATTATAATCACCTTTAGAAGCACACAGAAGCAATTTTTGTTAGACCATGCTGGTAGGAGGATGGGAAAGCAATAAACAAACAGATGTTACCAAAATGCATAACCCAAGCTCTAGATTGGTATTTTTTAATGTGTCTAAAATACAAGAATATTACTTGATTTTTCTGTTTTAATGTGATTTTTTTCTATTTTTGTTGTACTATATTGTTTTCATATTCAAGTCTAACAATTTTATTTTTATATGCTTCCAAATTATCACTGGTGGGATTTCAAGAGTATTCTCTGGGCTGAAACTTCCAGGACTTCCTCATTTCCTCAAGAAGCTTCCAAACCATAACAATTGTAGAGACCCTCATTTTAATGCTATCCAGTTGTGCTAATGGGAGTGCATTACTCATTTGTAATTATGTATGTTCAACTTTTATTCCCTGGAAGTTCATCATTAATTCCTAATTGTTCAAAATTATTTTCCCACACACACATACTCATGAGGCCCTTGTGATGGGAATTCATTTCTCAAAAGGGAATTTAAGACTGAGTCTCAGATGGTCTAAAACTGATGAACCAGGTAGTTGTCCTGAACCAGCTAATTAAGCTATAGGAAGTCACCAGGGAAAGAAAGGGCACATTATTAGGTTCATTTTTCTGAAAAGTAACAACTCCAGGGCTCATAGCAAAGCAAAGAGATACTTTAAATAGAATTTCTTGAAATTTCATTCCACTTTGACTACAATTCAACTTTTCCATTTCTGATACTAACCTAAAGCACTTGAGTTAGACACTCCATAAACCACTTCTTTATTGAAGTTGTTAATTAATGGTTGTCTGGAAAAAAAATTAACTGAATTATTCTTCTGTTTGGGTTTGCACTGTTTCAAATAAGTTGGATTGTTAAGGGGAAAAAATTGGGAAAAATTTTACTTCTAACCAAGGCGATACATTTTTGATAATTCATGCTTGAAATGTGTTTATATTCAAATATATTAGACAACCCACAAAGAATGTATATTCAGTTTTCTAAATAACAATCAGAAATGTATAACAATTTATATAATAATTTTAATTGAGGTAAATAATAGCTACCTATTTATAAAGTCAAAATTAATTATTATAAAATTCATTATTGATTGACCACTATATTTCAGGCTCCTTAACATCCTTTATCCCATTACCCGTGTACAAAGTCAAATGCTGACTTTCAAAACCACTTCTAATGTGCACATTTTCTCTTCAAATACACATACATTTAATGTAGCCCAGAGCTATATTACATCAGTTTGCACGTGCAGGAGGAAAAGATAAAGAAACAGTGATAGGACAAGAAGATGCCCCAAAAGGGAGACAAGGAAGGAGGTACAATCCATTTCCAAAACAATATACATTCCTTCTGGCCAGGGGCCCCCTGGCTAACCCTCATCAGAGGTGGTGGAAGAGCCGTGTATTGACTCCACACCCCACCTCAACATTGCTCTTACACCTCACATTCTTCACATTAATTCTTCTGAGAGAGGGCCAGTGTGGTGAGCATGTTGACACTTTGCCTCCATATACCATAGATACAGTAAAGATTGCACCGTAAAACTAAAAAGGCAATACAGAAGCCAACGAAATGCAAGAGGAAGGAATGCCACCCATAGTCTGTCGCAGTCAGCACCATAAAATATTTGCACAAGGTTGCTGGCATCCACCCCATGAGCTGCACGGTTTCATTTGCAGCCATTTCTGCATTCAGTATATGTGGGTACATTCTGTCATACTTCTACCGGCAATGCTGACAGCCACTTCACACCGTTCCAAACTGCTTACATGAGCTATGGCTTGGTACGATTAGCCTGCTCTCCAGTGATGGAAAACACCTTCTCACACATCTGTTTGTAGAGGGGGTCAGAAGCCTTCCAGCCTTGCAGCCAGTCCCAGCTTGTCTGATTCGCAGGGTGAACTCGCCATGGTACACCAGCAGAGGCCACATTCGGGAAATGTGTGCAGACCAAACAGTCTGAATTGTTGTTCACAGCAGCCAGCATTCCCACCCATTGGAGAAAGGTGTAGGTTTTGCAGAATCCAGCCAGACAACCCCCAAGAATTTGACAGAGAAACCAGGTAAACAAAGTCATAGTATACATTCCATAAAAACAGAAAGAATGCAAAGGTTGCTGAACACAACAAATTATAAACCCATTTCTCAGTCTGAAAGAGTGTCTTATGAGAAGACTTCCAAATGCAAGTCTTTTGCTGGAATGGAATTAGTCAGTGATAATCTGATATTTCCTCTGTATCGGTAATTTAAATGTCTCTGATGATATCATCAGGTGCTCAGGTAAATTCTGTATGGTTGATACTGCACCACCAGTTCTCAATAATTCCAAGTCAAAGGATGAAGGAAAAATGAAACACTAATTCGAAAGAAAACTGGAGAAATTCAGAATTCAATCTAGTTTGTAGGTAAAAAATAAAATTTTACAGACAATTCACTGAATTAGAATCTATTTTCCATAATTGTGTATAACAGATTTTATTTAAACATAATTATTTCCCTAAAATCACACTTACTTTTGTCAAAAAGCCAAACCAAGACCAATTCATTTACTGTATTAAGTCTAGCTGCAATTTGGCCTGATTATTTGCATAAACACAACAGGAATAGCAATTCATTATACAGGGTTTCTTAAATCTGCTTTGCTGGAAAGTTACAAGGAATGTCTAGATGGAGCTGTAATTAGCTTCTCAGGGCTGGGAATCCAAACCACACAGCTGCCATCAGGCTTTGCCTGCAGTACCTGCAGACTTAGGTGAGTTTCTCAAGTTCTTGAGGTCCCCAAAATGTCTTAAGGTTCTTTCCATGCCATCTTTCAAGAAAGTAACATTCGCTCCTGGAAAGAGTGCCATGAATCAAATGACCAAGCAAAGTACCAGGCCACTTCTCTAATAAAAGGGACTTTTATTGGCTTCGAAGTCAACCTTAATTCCTTACAGCTTTCTGATGTCCAGGCAAGACTCCTTTGGTCATGACATTCTAGTCAAAGACTTAGTTAATAAAATAACAATTGGAAACTAACTTTATATGTCCTATTAGAAATAAATAAAATTCCTATTGGATTTATTTAAACAAATTTATTACCATAGGAAAAATAATTCTCATTTATTAAGAGCTTCCAAATTCCAGAGGGATCAGGTAGAAAGAAAAACATAATTGCCTCAATATTGCTTATGAAAGTTTACTTTACCAAATTGCTTTAAGAAACTGAATGGAATTTCCTCAAAAAACTAAAGATGGAACTACCTTTCCATCTAGCAATCCTACTGTTAAGAGTATACCCTAAGGATCCTGAATAACCAATTCAAAAGAACCTATGCACCCCAATGTTCAAAGCAGCATTATTTATAATAGCCAGGAGCTGGGAACAGCCTAAGTATCCATCAGTAAATCAGTGGATAAAAAAACTATAGTACATTTACACAATGGAATACTACATAGCAGAAATAATGAGTTCCTACCCTTTGTGACAGCATGGATGGAACTGGAGAGTATTATACTAAGCGAAATAAGCCAAGTGGTGAAAGACAAATACCATATGATCTAACCTATAAGTGGAACCTAATCAACAAAACAAGCAAACAAGCAAAATAGAACCAGAGACTTGGAAAAATAGAACAAACTGACAGTGACAAGAGGGAGGGAGTGGGGGGATAATGGGAGAAAGAAGGGGAAGGGGCAAGCAAAGGAAAATGAATAGAGGACTCATGGGCACAGACAATGGGGGCATTGATTCCCTGGGAGTGGAGTCAACAGGGTATGGAGTGAGCAATGGGAAAAAAGGCGGGACAACTGTAACTGAAAAACAATAAATTTAAAAAAAAACAGTTTTCGTACGTCTGAAAAACAAATGATTAAAAATTGGAAATATTTTTCAATGAAAAAATATAAAAGCCACAATTATATTCAGTTTATTATGTCCTTTAATTAATTACTGGTTATCCTGATCATCTGCAAACACCTCTATGAATCCAGTCATTCTACATAGCTCCAGCAATCTTCACTCAGTCCAAAGTCATAATCCAAAAATCCATTCTCAGAAATATGCAATCCAGAATAAGTCAGAGTCCTCTCTCCATAAACCCCTCTGAAAACAGAGTATCTTTTTGCAAATGCATTAGAGCAAAACAATGTTTGTAAGTGACATCGTTACATAGTTGAGTATAATGCAATTGACAAAGGAATTTGCTTTCCTGAAACAACATTTTAAGATAACAACTAAAATTACAAGTGAAAGTATATCAGAATTTATATAATCTCTAGAACATTTACTTTAATAATAAAAATACATGTATACAGATAGAACATGATTATTATTTCTTTATTTGACAAAGCTTCCCATGTACTTTAAGCATATTAAATAGGTCTGATTAGCTCAAAAACTTCTTTTTTGTAAAAGAGGAGAACAAATCCTTGAGATATTCCAGGGACCCATTGGAATAACCTAAAGTCATTTCTTAATGAAAAAGTCTTTTAAAATTGAACTTTGGGAAGGCTGTCGAACAAACTTAACCAAAAGATTATAACATAAACTTTGTAAAACAATACATGTTTGTGGTATTAACTTTAAAAGATAGTAATCAAACTTAAAACTAGTTTGCACATCAAATAATTTTTCCAGGTCACAGGATCCTGCTAGATTTATATGTTACTTTCTTTGGGTCAATAAAATATAACACCTTAATTATGCCATCTGGAGGCAGAAAACTTGCCACATATAATACAAACATAAATACGTATCACATAAAGACCATACACATGAAGACTGAACACATAAAGTCTATATACATAATTTGACTAGTTAATTTCGGTAGAGAAAGCACACAATGTTCTCACTTACTTGGTTTTGCTTCTTCCCTCTACCAGGGGTGTCCAACCTTTTGGCGTCTCTGGGCCACACTGGAAGAAGAAGAGTTGTGTTGGGCCACACATTAAATACACAAACATTAGTGAAAACTGATGAGCAAACAAAAGGTTTTAAGTAAATTTCTGATTGTGTGTTGTGCTGAATTCATAGCCATCCTGGGCTCATGAGGCCCTCCAGTCAGAGGTTGGACACCCCTGCCACAATCCTTCTGCAACTTTCCTAGTCCCTTTTAACTCATCCAGAAATCAGAACAATCTACTTTTAATTTTACTTCCTTCAAAACATATTGCCATAATTTACACCTTTGATCACTAAAGCCATATTTTCCCTAATTTAAGCATAAGTAATTAGCATTCTTCAGATTGACAAATTTGTGAGTACATTTCACAACTCTTAACCTCGCTTACTAGACCTTCAGCAAAACAATTCTAATGAGTCTAAAATGCAACCTAAACCTCTCCTTTCCAAAACTTAAGCAAAAATAAAATCTAAAGCAAAAGCAAAATTTCAAGAAGGGATTAGGACTAGATTTAGAATCTCATCTTATTTTTCTAACTTAGCTCACCCTATATGAACTAACTATAGGTTACCATATAACTGCCATACTTTTGCTTCAGCTGCTTCTCCGCCCCCCCCCCCCCCCCCCCCGCCACACACACACAGAGCTTCTGCAAGGCGCTCGGGAGCATTGGGGGCATCCGTCCAATACTGATGCACCAGCCCAGGATTACTCCCACCATTTCCAGGATTAACCCCTGGCCTACCCCACTCAGCATGTTATAAGAGGTAGTCTACAAGACAAGAGTATTTTCCCAAATATCCTGTTTCTGACACCAATTGTAGCTCAGGAGCCCCAAACGAGGGAGCTGCTTGCATGTTCATAATGTTCTGGAAAAACAAAGACAAAAACAAAAACAAAAACCACCCAGTGGACTAGCAGATGTGAACACATTGTGTATTACTTACATCACAGGGGAGTGCACCGACTGTGGCAGGCTGGTGCAAGAGAAACTGCACCCCCTCCAGTCTGAGGTCTCAGACACAGGCAGCATGGTTTCCGGTTGCACAAACCTGCGTATTTTCCAGAGCTACATTACATTGTTGTGTATGTGCAGAAGGAAAAGGTCAAGAAGCAAAAGTAGATAAGGAGGTGGTCACAATCCACTCCCGAAACAATACACATTCCTTCCAGCCAGGGGACCCCTGACAGCTCTCGTCACAGGTGATGAGAGAGTCATGTATTGACCCCACATTGAGGATCTATCAGAGTTTTGTCATTTTGCATCCTGTAATATAATAACATATTTAAGAATGTAGTGATATGTACATGATTTTTGATAAATGCTTTTGGAATAGAGGAAAGAAGGAAGGAAGGAAGGAAGGAAGGAAGGAAGGAAGGAAGGAAGGAAGGAAGGAAGGAAGGAAGGCAGGCCTGGTTATAATGCCATTTGTCTAAAAAACAAAGGAATTTTTCAATTGTTGGCCACTTTCCTTCTCTCAGTACTACTGAGAAACTAGCTATTCTCTCATTAGAATGAATGGATTTGAGGGGAAAAAAAACCTACTTGCTGACTAATATAAAACTAAAGAAGATATCATCTTTTTGTGCTACATAAGATAAAAATACAAATAAATGATTCTATTTAATTTTAATTGAACATTAAAATGCATTGATATATATGGAGGTGAACTTCATGGAGAAAGCTGTATCATTTCTCATTTGTTACTTTGTCTCTAGTGTCTAACACAGTGGCTAGCACCTAAGATACGCTCTACTGATTAGATAAACAAACTAATGAGTTTTATTTTATTGTTTAAGGACTGTCTTTTAAATAGTCTGAAATAGGATTCTAACTATCAAATTCTGAGGAGTTTTCAGAATGTCATTGTACCCATGCTCCATTCCCAATTTATCACTGATAATTTGTTAGCCACTATACAATCGTTCTCAATTATTATTCTTGGAGAAAATCATTATAGGTTATTTAAAACATAGCTTTTGGGATGAGCAACAAATTTAGATGTTTTCTTTTTTTGTCTGATGGGTGTATCACTTTATACAATTGTGATGATTATCTGTATTTGCATAAAAAATTCATCCCAAAGTGAGTGATTTAAAATTATATTTATTACCTCTAACGGTTTATTCAGGTCAGAAATTCAGAAAGGCATGAGTTCCTGAGGATGCAGTCTGATGTTAGTTGGGGCGGCAGTCTTCTGAAAGCTCGTCTGGGGCTCGCAGATCCACTTCCCGACTGTTCTAATCTCAAAACTGCTGAGTTGACTCCTCTCCATTTTGGCTGCTCTGATCTCTTCAGGACATGGCAACTGGCTTGCCGCAGATAGAACAATGCAAGAGACCGGGAAAGAAACCGCAAGGCCCCTTGCAACTCCTTAAAAGGTAGGTGTTCCTTCTCCAGTGTTCCATTGGTCACTCTAATCACCCCTGGTTCAATGGGTATGAATAGGCAGCTATGGATATTCAGAGACAAGGATCTTCAGGCAACGTCTTGGAGGCTGGCTACTATAGCAATTACATATGTAAAATATAAAACCAGTTAAGTGTTTTAATGGTTTGACCTGTAACTAAGTGGCATTTGACATTAATTCCAGTAAAAGCTTTTTCATCTATATTTCCTCATACCTTGACACTTTTGGCTTTAAGTTAAATGATCTTAAAAGGTTTTTCATGAACTTTTAAGTTTCCTACAATTGGAATGACAACTTAATCATGGCAAATGTGTTATTTGCAGTTTCTTTATTTTCATTTCTTCTCTCATTGATTTTGTTCCAATAGATTTACCTTTGACATAGACAAAGTAATAAAACCACCGACTTTTTAATCAAAATTATTTGAGTATGAGTAAAGTTGTTTCTCTTTAAAGTACATTACCCTAATTGTTTCCACTTAACCTTTTGAAAGGAGCAGGGGCAGACTAAGCTAATGAACTAATTTCGTAGAAAGAAAAGGCAAACCTAACCTAGTGGAGAGGGAAGGAAACAGAAATGGGACTCAGAACAAAATCCTAACATATGGTGTCTTGGGTTAATGACATTGCAGAAGAAGGAAAACTAGAATCTGTGGAAGGGACTACTGTGGTTTCAGCATTTGGATTTGAGAAATCTTCCCTGAAAAGCTTTCTGTTGTTTTTTCTTAACTTTTCTCTTTTTTCTGTTTATTTATTGTTTATGCTATGACAGTTGTCCCAATGTTTCCCTTTTTCTGACTCATCCTCACCCAGCCTCAGCAGGCCCAGATGCAGGCCCTTGAGTCCAGTCTGAGAGTAATGGCAATATTTGTGCCCTTGCCATTTCAATAGTATGCTGAAAGAAAGATACTGCTATTACCTAGTTGTACTTCTTTATCAACATCATTGAATACAGTGTAATTTTCCATGCCTTTGCTATGGTAAAGTGCTCTACTTTATTCCAAAGCTTATAGACTAAGGTATAGAACAAAGTTATTTGTTCTAAAACAAATAACTGTTGTCTTGGGGAATAGTAGTCAAAAGCCACTAGACCCTCAGAAATTTAATGGGATGAAAAATGTGACATTACTATCTAAAATTTAATCTGAGGGAAAAAATTTCATTCTTGAGGATTCTTTTTATTTTCACATTTTTTAACTGAATTTAATGGGATAACATTGGTTTGCAAAACCAAACAGACTTCAAGCGTACACTCAATAAAACATAGTCAGGGGACTCTTTATGTGCTAATAGGAAAGGCTCAGACTTGGAGAAAATATTGGAATATCATTGCCTTCTCACTAGTTATGTAACCATGAGCTGGCTCTTTATGCTTTCTTTGCCTAATTCATCACACAAGAATAATATGTACCTCACAATTCTTAGAAAGACTCCATACAATAACAGTTATAAAGTGCATCAGATAGTAAATGCCTAGTAAAATTTCTGTTACCTTCTCTCTTTTTCTTTTTATTTATTTTCAATGTGAACATTATTTTCTGATAATATCAAGTGACTTGGCTGGCAGCCAATATTTAATCCTTCAAAGAAAGTTTTCCTAAAGTCTGCAAACTGTAGATTGCATATTTTGCTCATAACCTTTCTTTGTCTTTTAAAGAGCAAGGAAAGTAGCACTTCCTCATCTGTCTTATGTCTAATCTCTTTCATGATTTTTTTCACCATCATCATTTTTCAGATAATCCTCAATATGAGTTTTAATAACTTGTCAAAAAGTTTTTTTCTGTTAATTATTTATTGACCATCTCTTGTTTATTTAACATGAAATTACATTGGGATCTTATCTGATAAAGCTGTCATTGATATTTTCATTTTCAATTTTTCCACCTTCCTCCTCTATGTAAAAATAATCAATATAGTATGAGTGTAATGTATTATAAGAAAAAAAATCTGTTAATTTAGAATTTTTAATCTCTTATCATTTACTACTCCCTTTAATTATTTTAGTGACTATTATTCATTATTTACATCTCCTAATAAATACCTAAAACATAATTATTCCTCTCCTTGTTCTATAAACTTTACAAATTCAAAATATTCAAAATTTAGATATTTTTATGATCTATTGTTAGGCACATAACTGTTAAATATCACTATAATTTATTTTTTCAATTTCCAGTCACTGTTTTCCTCCTCCAGTTTTCAGCAATATAGTTTTAATGTGAAAAAAATGTGGGCATTAACATACAAGTACCATTACATTATTTTCTGTGTACATGGGAATGCAATGAATGTGTGGTCCACCCCATTGTCTCCTAACATCTTATATTAGATTTAACTATGTTGCTCAAATTAAAACAGCTCACAAATTAATTCTGTAAAAGTTCAAGTTGCTGTTGAACCATACTCGTTTCAGATCTCATATTTTTCTCTATCCTAATGTTTTATTTTCTTTTTAATTTCTGCCAAATGACATTTGAAAATTCTGTAGCAATATTTTGGTTTCACTGATATTTAAATAATGGATCACAAATTAAATTTATGTTATCTCTCATTTGAAGAAAATAAAGTTCATTAATTCTCTTTACCACTTCCTTCTTTAAAACATATTGTTCTGTTTATAATAAACTAATATGGGAAATAAGACCATATTAATAAAATCATGCACTAATTTTGGTTAATGGACATACTGTTCACTTACAAAATTTCATCCTCACTGGCAAAGTTTAACAAATATTAATACTTTACAATAATATCAGAAGTAATGATAGGAGCTGAGTTATGTTTTCCGTAAAAAAGATATGTTGAAGCCCTAACCCTTGTAACTCAGAATGTGACCTTATTTGGAAACATGTTCTTTGTAGAAGTAATCAAGTTAAAGTGAGTTCATTAGGGTGGGCCCTAATCCAGTATGACAGGTGTCCTTAAAAGAAAGAACAAGAAAAAAAAATTTACAAAGACATGTACTAGGGAAAGCAATATAAACAGACATAGGGAGAATGTCATGTAAGATTGGAGTTGTTTTGCCACAAGTCAAGGAACATTTTGGGCTACTAGCAGGTAGAAGAGGCAATGAAGAATCCTTCCCTTGCATGTTTCAGGGAGATCATGGCTCTGCCAACGCCTTGATTTTAGATTTTCAACTTCCAGGACAGTGAGAGGATATATTTCTGTTGTTCTAAGCTACCCAGTTTTAGTACTTTGTTATGGAAGCCCTAGGAAACTAGTACAAATGTAAAGCTAATACCAATCTTAGTTTTCCAAATATAAATTACAACATAAATTCAGCTTTTCAGGAGTTATTTTCAAAATGAATCATCGCTTTCCTATCATGGATCATTATCATCATGGAGTATTTTGGTAACATAATAAAGAAATATTTTTGTGCACACTTCCATGTGGCTAGCACCATTATAGGTATAACATTTGTATTAATTTATTTAGTCTTCACAACTATGCTTTGCAATAGTTATTATCATTGTAATCCTTACTTTGAGGTACAGAGAAATGAGGTAACTTTCCCAGATCACATCCCTTGTATGTGAGAGAATAAATTCAAACCCACAAACTCAGCTCACAGAGTCCATGCTCCAGTTACACAAGAGATGGCCTTCAACTACTTCATTCCCCCTGATTTCATCCTTCACCAATTAATGTCTGATTTTGTCAACCTTATAAAACATAGCTGTGGTCACTTTATTCAAAACTCAAAGTACTTCTTGTACCATTGAAGGCAGCCAGACTTTCAGTGTGGCGCATAGAAGTTATGAATCCCCACGGCCTGGCATAGCCACACATACATACAGTCATTAAAAGAAAAGAGATTACATAAGTAATGTTGGAGAACAACGAGAAAATATGGAATCTCAGGACTTAAGTTCAGTGCAGAAAAACACAGCTGACAGTAAATCCTTCATATAAGGCATCAAGTAATGATAGGACACACAAGCATACTAACCTTGACCCGGGCCCTACTTACCTGTCTAGTCTTTCCTCTTTCTACTCTCACTTTTTCACAGAACACACTTCTGCAATTTTATAATGATCATGTTCTTTATTATATTCTGAAATTTATATTTGCTGTTTTCTCTTCCTGTGCCCTTTTTCTCCCTAACATCATCTCCCTTTTTCTTCCTCACCTCCACCTCCCAATATACTACTTTCATGAATAGCTTCTACTAGAACTCTAAGGTTTAGTTTATTCATCTCTTGCCCTGATAAGCCTTCTGTGATTTGCCTCACAACACCTGGCCAGTCCAGAATATGTGCTCCATATGTGTTCAGTCCTTAATTTCTAGCTTTCTTTTAAAAAAATACTAAATTTATTGGTGTGCCACTGCTCAATAAAATTATATAGGTTTCAAGCATTCAATTCTATGATGCATCATCTATATATTGCATTGTGAGATTACCACCCAAAGACAATATCCTTCTGTCACCATAAATTCAACCCCTTTGCCCTTTACAGCCTCTCCCCCACCCCCTTTTTTCTCTGGCAACCACCAGACTGTTATCTGTGTCTACTGAGTTTTTATTTGTTTAGCCTGTCTATTAATTTGCTTTTAGTTTTATATCCCACAAATGAGAGAAGTCATATGGTTCTTGACTTTTTCTGTCTAATTTTGCCTAGCATGTTTTGTTTTTTTTTTTTTTAAATCCATCCATGTTGTCGCAAATGGCAGAATTTCATCTCATGGCTTAGT
This sequence comes from Desmodus rotundus, assembly GCF_022682495.2. NCBI lineage: Eukaryota > Metazoa > Chordata > Mammalia > Chiroptera > Phyllostomidae > Desmodus > Desmodus rotundus. The sequence continues at coordinate 67,316,204 of NC_071388.1, read as the reverse complement.
AGTATTCCTTTACTTTACCAAATTATATATTGAAGAACACGTCATTTGTTTCCATGTCTTGGCAACCATGAATAATGATGCAATGAGCATAGGGGTGCCTATATCTGCAAATAAATGTTTTCAAAATTATCAGACAGGTACACAGAAGAGGGGTTGCTAGGTCATACAGTAACTCTATTCTTAATTTTTTTAGGAAACTCAATACTGTTTTCATGGCAACTGCTCCAGTCTACATTCCGATCAGCAGTGAATGAGTTTTTTTCTTTTTTCTCTACAACCTCTCCAACATTTGTTATTACTTGTCTTGTTGATAATAGTCGTTCCAATAGGTATGAGGTGGTACCTCATTATAGTTTTGGTTTGAATTTCCCTAACAGGTAGTGAAGTTGAATATATTTTCATCTATTGGTTGGCCATTTGTATGTCTTCTTTAGCTTTCATTGCACACTTGTCTGTCATGGTCAGTTGGCTTGTCCTTATCTCTATCCTAAACTCCTTGAGAATAACAACTACATCACATTAGTCTTGGACTACCCAGAATGCACACAATGACTAGAGTCAGCTCAATGTGTGTTTGATGAGTGAATGAATTAATGAATGAATGCTGAAACCTAGAAAATCCAGAAGTGTGTGTTGAAGAATAAGCAAGGAGTATACTTCAATTCCTATTGTAAGAATATGCCAGACTTATGGAAAGACTCTAAAGCCACAGTTATTATGTGGCACTGAAGCTCTTGAATAAATGAATAATGTTACAAATGAGGTGTGCCTACCATCTAGTACCCAAAGGCAGGGACAATATCACATGGTTGGGAGCAGAGGACTGAACACATTGCATAGGCCAAAGCATGCTATTATCCAGACACACTGGGAGGAAACACAAGAAAGTCAGTTGGGAAGAATGGATCACAGTACTACCAGAACCTGTGTAGATAGCAAGAAGTAAGGGAAGTACAGGCAGTAAGAGTCTAGTGATGCTAAAGGTAAAGCATAGGCAGATGAATTAAAAATATAAGATTGCCACATCAAAATTTTATACAAATCTCGGCTTAGGAAAATTTTCAGGCCAGAGAATCCAAATCAAAGGATCTTAATAGGAAATCAGATGCAGCTGCAATTTTATTTAAAAAATGATAACATGGATGTACAAGTTAGATGCTAAAAATTTATGGAATTTGTACTAAAGAAGAAATCAACTCCTCTGTGATTAGCCAAGGCCATAAGCTTCTTGAGGGCAGACCTTCAAGTGCCTGACTGACTGCTGTATCTGCAGCCGAGAACCCTACAGACACAGAACAAGTGCTTGGATAATGGAATGATGGATCTCTCACTAGCGTGCCGTACCACCTCTCTTCACTTTCTCCCTTCTCAGTGTCACTATTCACCCACTTGCCGAAGTGGGAACTGTAAACCATCTCTGGAGAACCACTCTGAGAAGTCAAGGCTTTGTTCTGTATTTGATATTCTTCAACCATCTTCTTACCAACATGTCTTTGAGAATTAATACTGAGCAATGTTTTGAAGCAATATTTCAAACTTAGCTGAGATGTAATAAAATTTGTGCTATCATATACTCTAGACTTGGAGGATGATGATACATTTAATAGGAGAAATTATATAGATTAGCCATCATTATACACATTTTGATAGATATCTAGCTTCTCAATATAAGTTGTTCCATGCTTTAGTGAGTTCTTCACCCATTGTATATCCCTATATCTATCATCTATCATATACATATACATATACATAAAGAAGTATTTTAGTAGAAAACAATGTCTTTAAGAAATTCCAAATGTGTAAAATGGCCCCACAACTTTCTTTATAAGGAAGGAGGCTGGATAAATTATGCTTGATAGTAATGTACTTCACTTCCTATTGTAAGAATAACTTTACTTATTAAGAAGTAATTAAGGAAGTAGGAGGCTGAGAATTACATTGTCGAAGAATCAAAACACCCACTGAAAATAGTTTTCACAAGTGAGAAGGAAAAATTCATATCTGTTGAGAGCAAAGAGAAGAACAAGTGAAGATGTATAATAAAGCATTGTTTTAATGGTGGAAACTTAATGGGTCATTAATGTTTCTGGAGGTTAACTTCTAATGGGAAAACTGGAGTTTTTAGGTAGAATGATCCAATTTAATTTCCCAAAGGCTTAGCTCTTATAGTAATGGTACAGGGTCTATTTTTTTCCTATCAGATTCCATTGAAAAGTTTTAGAAGCTTGGAGACTTTTTTAAAGACAAACTACATGGTTATTTTAAGTTGTTGCTTTGAGGGAACTGGAGAATTTAAGAGAGCCCTGTCTGAGTTCCCAAATACTGCTCCTCTGGGAATTCTCTACATAGTGCAGGAGCTTGAGAGTGGCATCGTCTCATCTCCTTAATTCATAGAGATTCTGTACTGGGAATAAACTATGATGGAAGAAGTTAAACTACATGGCCTGTCTTGTTTTCATTTCATTATTTTGAACACTGAAATCTTTCTAGGACCTAGTTTCTCTTAATCATATCTTCATACCTAACTGCTTCTTAACTTGGTAACATTACACTAAGGAGTTCAGATAACCAACTCAATTCTTGATTCTTGAGGCAACATCCATTTTCTCTTTGGATTTCAGTTCTATCCCTGAGTCCTGCCTGAATATTTCTCTGTTCTCAGAAACTCTCTTGGCTTTTATTCCTTGATCTACTTATCAATTTTATCACTTTTCCTCCTATTCCTCATGACTTCCCATCAAGCTACAGGGATTTCGGGAAGGGTATTTGGTGACAGACAACTCATGAGCCTGTGGATTACAATTTATTAGACTCTGGTTTTGTTCAAATACTGAGCATACCTTAATAACAACTAAAATATTTCACAGTTTGTGTAGGAATAAGTACCTTATCAAGCAGATTAAAAGGACACAATATCTGACCCTTAGGAAGGAACAGCTTGAATCTTAATGTGGATAAACCTAAAAAAAATGATCAGGCATAAATCAAAAGTAAGGGGGAAGATTATTGGAATTTTACTTCATGAAAATTAATTTTAAAGAAAATATTATTTCAATAAATGAAGCTAAAGTTTCTCCTGGAATCCAGAATTCAAACCACATTTATAAATGAATAATCCAGCTATTGCTTGATTTTTAAAATGAGGTTATTGGACTAGCCTGGGAAATGTTACAGTTCTTACTATTTTCTATGGAGCAAATATTTTCCAATTGATGTATCAAACCACTCAATGAACTTTTTTAAAAAAATATATTTTTAATTATAGTTGTCATACAATATTATATTAGTTTCAGGTGTACAACCCAGTGATTGGATATTTATATAACTTATGAAGTGATCACCTTGATAAATCTAGTATCCGTCTGAAAGAAATGACACAGTTACTACAGTATAATTGACTATATTTCCTATGCTGTACTTGACATTCCCGTGTCTGTTCTGTAACTACCAACTGTATGTCTTAAACCCTTCACGTGTGTCTCCCATCCCCCCAAAACCCAATTCCATTTGACAACCTTCAAAATATTCTCTCATCTATGATTTTGCTTCTGGTTTTCTTGTTTGTTTATTTTGGTTTTTTAGTCTATAAGTGAAATAATATAGTACTTGTCTTTCTCTTGCTTATTTCACTCAGTACAATACCCTCTAGGTCCATCCATGCTGTTGCAAATGGTAAGATTTTATTCTTTTCTGTCTTTTTTATGGCTGAGTTATACTGATAGACATTTTGGTTGCAACATATCTTGGATCTTATAAATAATGCTGCAATGATCATATGAATGCATATGTCTTTTTGATTTAGTGTTTTTGAGTTTCTTCAGGTAAATACCCAGAAGTGGAATCGCTGGGTCCTTCTTTGTCTCTTGTTATAGCCTTTGTTTTAAATTCTATTTTGTCTAGTATAAGTATTCTACCACAGTGGTTTTTTGTTTGTTCATTTATTTCCATTTCCATGAAATATGTTTTTGATTCTTTATTATCAGTTTATGTGGTTTTTTTGATCTGAAGTGAGGTTCTTGTAGACAACATATATAAATGTATTGTTTTGTTGTCCATTCAGCCACTGTATGGCTTTTGATTGAAACATTTAATCCATTTGCATTTAAATAAATTATTGATACATATGTATTTATTGCCATTTTTTTATTCATGGTTTAATCTTTTATTTTTATCTTTCTTTTTCTTAAAGAAGACCATTTAACATTTCTTATAATACTAGTTTGGTGCTGATGGACTGCTTTGGCACTTTTTGTCTGAGAAATTATTTATCTGTCCTTCGATTCTAAATTATAGCTTTCCTGGGTACAGTAATCTTGACTGTAGGTCCTTACTTTCCATCATTTTAAATATTTCATGCTGATCCCTTCTGGCCTACAAAGTTTACATTGAGAAATCAGCTGACAGTCTTATGAAAGCTACTTTAAAAGTAACTGCATTGCTGTTTTTAAGATTCTCTCTTTGCCTTTAACCTTTGTCTTTTTAATTTTAATGTGTCTTGCTGTTGTTCTCTTTGGTTTCATTTTGTTTGGGTCTGTCTTTACTTCCTGGATTCATATGTCTACCGTACAGACCATAAAACACACCTAGGTTTTAGAGGAGGAAAATAGGAAAAAAAAATTGAAGCAAAAAGTGTGGTAAAATATTTAATAACATAAATAACATAATATCCACCCCCCCAGCGAGCCAAGTAAGCTACATTTAAACTATAAGATGCACCCCCATTTTCCTCCCAAATTTTGGGGGAAAGTGTGTCTTATAGTCTGAAAAATATGGTATTTCCTTCATGAGACTAAGGAATTTTCCATCATTGCTTTTTCAAATAGGTTTTCAATTTCTTGCTCTATCTCTTCTTCTACCAGCACCCCCATGATGCAAATGTTGGTACCTTTGGCTTTGGCTGGTGTGGCACAGTGGACTGAGTGCCAGCCTACAAACCCAAAGGTCAGTGATTTGATTCCCAGTCAGGGTTGCAGGGCAGGTCCCCAGGTGGGGAGTGCATGTGTATGAGCTGTAGCCTACTGCTGTTTCTCTCCCTCTCTTTCTTTCTGCCTTCTCCTCTCTTTAAAAATAAAAAAGTAAAATCAATTTTTAAATTATTTTAAAAATATTCATACTCCTGAATTTAGTTTCCCAAAGTCTCCTTAAACTATCCTTATTTAAATTTTTTTTTTTCTGTTCTGATTGGGTGTTTTCTGCTTCTTTGTCTTCCAAATTGCTTATTTGAACCTCTGCTTCGTGCACTCAACTGTTGATTCCCTGTAATGCAACTGTTGATTCCCTGTAATGTATTCTTTATTTTTGTTATTGTATTCTTCATTTCTGACTGTTTCTTTTTCATGTTTTCTATCTCCAATTTTATGTTGCCTGTCTCTTTGTTGAAGTTCTAAGTTCATCTATTCTTCCTTAAAGTTCACTCAGCATCATTATAACCAGTGTTTTGAACTCTTCATGTGGTAGATTGCTTGTCTTCGTTTTATTTAGTTTTTATCTGGATTTTTATGCCATTCTTTCATTTGGAATATGTGTCTTTATCTTTCCATTTTGGCTGCCTCTCTGTGTTTGTTTTTATATGTTAAGTAGAGACAAACTACATCTAGTCTCAATAGAGTAGCCTTATATTGCAGATGTCCTGTAGTGTCAGTGGTGCAGCCTTACTGGTTACCTTATCTAGGTTCTCCAGATGTACGCCATAAACCCCTGGGGTGGCCTGCACGTACACTCCCATTATAGTTGAGCCTTGATTGCTGTTGGCATCTCAATGGCAGGGATTGACTCCCAGGCCAATAGGCTGTGAGGACTGGCTGCAACTACTGCAGAGGAGCTACTATACAGGCGCTAACCCCATGGAGCAAGACTTGCTTCAGTGGGGCTTTCATGCATTCCCAGTGTGCCCTTCATGGAGGTAGTTTGGTGGCTCTGTGGTGTAGTCTGAAGCTGACCACCAGGTGTACTAACTCTTGAGCCTACCACGAGGTACAGGTCAATATCGGATGCCTCTTCTGCCCTGCCCTGGGCCACCTGGCATGAGCTACAGAGCAATATGAAGATGGTTGCTGTTTGTGCTGAGCTTGGAGGTGCCCAGGAGAGGCCAGGCTATGAACTGACACCAGCTGCTACTATTGCTGGTGATGGAGCCACCTAGCAAGAGGTATAGGACATGCTGCAGAGAGATGTTACTATTTGAAGTTTGTGAATTTTTGAGAGATATCAGGAAGTCCATAGCATGAACCAAGACAAGCTGTTTAAATGAAAAAGCCACTGAAAACAGCTTGGGTGTGCCTGCAACTTGGATGGGACTGGGTCTCAGGAAATCACCAGGGTGCGGGAAATAGTGTGAGCCAGGTTTATAGAGACTCAGATATCATGCCCACCTGCAGGGTCTGTGGGGGAAGAGCTCAGCCAAAGTATGATGACCTCTGCCAGCATTTCTCTCTAGGAGAAAGCTGCACCTCCAGCCCTCATTTTGAAGCCAGACAATTCAGTTCCTCTCCTCATGTCCCTGGTGCCATTACAGCTGCAGCTCCAGCTCTGAAGCTTAAAGCAAGTAAGCCCAAATAAGGCCATGCATGTGCCCTTTAAGAGGAGCTGCCTGGGACTCTAGAAGCACTCTATCTCATTCAGCCACAATCCCTGCTGATTTCCACAGCTAGAAGTTATAGGGACTTCTCCTCCTGGCCCTTGAACCCCTGAGCTGGTGTGGAGTTGGGACACCTGACTTCTCTGGGGCAGACCTCTGCTGCCCAGATATCCCAAATTGTGGTGGTTACAGCTCATTCCTCATCCCCACCCCATCTACTAGTCTCAGTGTGGCTTCTTCTTTATATCCTTAGTTGTAGGACTGCTATTCAGCTAGATTTCAGTTGGTTCTGAATGACAGTTGTTCTGTAGTTCTGATGTGGTTGTGGCAGACAGGAGTACCACACTTACCTGTGCTACCATCTTGACCAGATCAACTCAATTAACTTTTAAAATAGAACCCATTTTTACGTTGGAGATATCTGTGCAGTGATTTCCTTCCAATTGTTTGTGTGTGTGTATATACGTATATATATATATATATGCATGTACATATATATACACACACTTTTAAATGGAGTTAATGTGTAAAATACTAATTTATGCCAAAATAAAGATATTAGTACTTACCAAAATATAAAATGAATCATAGGCTTGCTTTCCCTCACCCATTCTTTTAACATTTACCAGTGAGCAACTCTTTTTTTACTTCCAGAATTGAATGTAGTGGATCTATGTACTTTTTTCCCCATTAACACAATGCTTGTTTAGGCCACAATTCCCTAAATTAGTCTCTTGACAATTTCACTTCCCCAGTTTGCCACACACACTTCAGTGATATAGGACTTGTTAACTTTCCTCCAGTTTTCTTCAACTCCAGACTCTCATACATACTGCTCCTTCTGCCTGAACATTCCTGCTTTTCTCTATTCCCTTTCTTCAATTAACATGACTAATGGATATTTTCTTATCTCACAACCTCATTCCTTAGGGAGGTTTCTCAAGATATCTAAACTATTTTAGGCTAGTCCGCTATGAAACATACAGTAAAGATGTTATTCTAAATATTGGGTTTTCTTTTTTCCTCTTAAACTCTATATTTCCCAAGAAAATAGGTGACATCTTTCCTGTGATTTCCAGTGTATCTAGCATAATATTTTACATATTTCTATGATTTCCGTACTACCACTGCTCTGTCACAATTAGCACCTGCAATGTACTACTACTACTAAAGAACTAACATTTGTTGAGCACTTAACTGGTACCAGAATTTTTAAAATAATGAATAAATATGTTACATTGATTAATATTCTAATCTAATAATGATTACTGTTAAAAGAAAAGAGACAACAGGCCCAAGATGGAGTCACTTATACTATGCCCCACTGAGACTATATTACAGTTTCAGCTCTTCCAGAAATGGATTACTAAACCAGTCAATCAGAAATTGCCTGATAAACACTAGTTAGCTAATATGCCTGATAGACTCCTACTTTTCCCCGAAATAAATAACCTCGAAATAGCCAACCCACTTTTTTAAAAAGATTTTATTTATTTATTTTTTGGAGAGGGAAAAGGAAGACAGAAAGAGAGGAAAAGAAACATCAACGTGTGGTTGCCTCTCACATGCCCCCTACTGGGGACCTGGCCCTCAACCCAGGCAAGTGCCCTAGACTGGGAATCAAACTGGCGACTCTCTGATTCACAGGCAGGCAGTCAAGCACTGAAACACACCAGCCAGGACTAACCAACCCACTTTTTGCCCAGTATAACTTCCTTGTCTCTGACCCCTTTTCCATATAACAGTCTTGCATTTTGTGCAGCTCCTCGGAACTCCTTTCTAGCTGTAGATTGTATGCTGCCGGTTCAAATCAACTTTTGCTGAATAAACTTTTAAAATATTTAATATGCCTCAATTTATCTTTTAGCATTACATAAGAATCACCATTAATTCTAAGTTATAGATGAGAAAAATGAATTTTAGGGTGGTTGAATTATTAACGAAGGTCACACTGCTCTGAAGTGATGGAATGAGAGCTCATTTTAGTTATTTCTGACTTCAAAAGACCATATTTTTAATGACTTTACTCAATAAATATTTGTTGACATTCCAACAGAGAGAGCAACACAAATAAAGGCCAGGTGTTGAAATTAACACAACTGTGTTTAAGGAAAAAATGAGACAGAAATTTAACTTTTAATAATAAAATTAAAAGAGATATTTTTGTACATAAAGGCCAGATTAAGATGCAAAGTCGAAGAAGACACTTGAGACCCCATGATTAGGAGGGAATGGTTTTTAGCAAGGTTGAGATGCAAATGTATATTAATTGGTAGGTCAAATAGGACCCTGTCCTCTACAAAGATACCAAGCCAATGTGTTAACAAAATATAAACTGATTTGATCACATCAAATTTACACCACCCTATAGGATTTTTAAAAAAATACTCCCAAGTTTTGAGGGGAAGTACAAGGATGGGTGGAATGTTGTGACATATATATTTTTAAACTTTGAGATGTAACTGCTTAAATAAGATGATCACCATTGGCTAAATTTCTGAAAACAAATTATGTGAGATATACCAGGAATAAAGAATTTATTTTATTATCTATATTTTAAATCCTTTAGTAAGATTCCCAAAAAAGTTCTTTAAGGATCTTTTTTGTTTTTTGTTTTTTTTGAAAATACACAATATTCTTTATTATAATTTTTGCATAAGCAATTGATTCTCATAGAATGTTTTTGTTCATTTTTCTGAACTTGTGTTAGGATTGCAATTCAATCATGATAAGACATGCAGAGTTGTTTCCCAATATTCTATTTTCCTAATAAATTCATTGTAATTAAATATGAATGTTGGCTAATATTTTGGTTTACGTTAACAAGTAAGAGGAAAGTAAAACAATAATTACATTATGTCAGAACTCCACTATTTCCACTCCAGGAAGACAAACAACCCAATTAAAAAATGGGAAAAGGACTTGAACAGACACTTCTCCAAGGAAGACATACAGAGGGCCCAGAGACATATGAAAAGATGCTCAGCATCACTAGCCATCAGAGAGATACAAATTAAAACCACAATGAGGTACCACCTCACACTGGTCAGAGTGGCCATCATAAACAAATCAACAAACAAATGTTGGAGAGGATGTGGAGAAAAGGGAACCCTAGTACATTGTTGGTGGGAATGCAGACTGGTAAGGCCACTGTGGAAAACAGTATGGAATTTCCTCAAAAAAATAAAGATGGAACTGCCTTTTGACCCAGCAGTTCCGCTGCTGGGATTATACCCTAAGAACCCTGAATCACCAGTCCAAAAGAACCTATGCATCTCAATGTTCATAGCAGCACAATTTACAATAGCCAAGTACTGGAATCAACCTAAGTGCCCATCAGCAAATGAGTGGATCCAGAAACTATGGTACATTTACACAATGGAATTCTACGCAGCAGAGAGAAAGAAGGAGCTTATACTCTTTAAGGTTTTTTATATGTTTTTAAAAGCTACAAGAAAAAATTGGAGTGAAATATATCGCCCATTCTTTTTTATAAAGTATTGAATGCTGCTTTGGGCAATAAAAAGTACTTAGTAGACAGTAGTCTCTTTCTGTATATACTTTTGTAACAATAGAAAACGAGTTACATCCTAATGCAAATGTTGATAACATAAAGATAATTTTTTGGAAGAACTGCTAAAGTCTCAGTGAATGCAGGGAGTGCATATGCCTCAGCCAAGGTTTGGTGGCACAAATCAATAGTTTCTGATAATTCTTGAAGTGGGAAGTCACAATAACTTCAATGTGAAAGAAAAAGTCACAATGACTTCAAGTATTGAACCTGATACATGGTGATTGAGAGTTGTTTTTATATTAAAAAGGAAACAGAGAACTGACTGGCAGCAGACTATTATAGATGAGCTATGTTTTATCCATCATTTAGGCTCTAAAGATATCTATCTATACACACAAGTGCAAATGTTCTACAGAAAATGAAAGAAAATAGAATTACAGACGTGGGCATCATGGCAATAAGCAGGAATGAAATACTGAAGGAAGGCCATAACCAAAGAAAAACCCATGGGGTGTTCTGGTTAAGAAGTGGTAATAGGAATCATAGAAATGAATGCTGTTTTCCAAGAAAATGTAGGAGAAGAAAACACAATAGACTTTATTCAACTTTGGGTAACCCCACAGCCAGAGTATAATCATAAAAAAGAGAGAAAATCAAATATAAAAGATATTGGGAAGAAGAATAGAACATGAGCAAAACAAAGAGAATTTGAAAGAGAAAATGGTCACCAATAATAGATGTTAAAAATTGCCAAGAACAAAGAAGACCAAGAATGGGGTCTTAGATTTAGCAAAATGTCAGGGTCCTTTGGGGAAAGCAATAAAAATTTAAGCCAGCAGGCAGTGCACTAAGCAAAACATGACTGGAGAGCAACAGGAAGAAATGGATATAGTATAAATAGAATAATGGAGTTTAGTATAATAATTATATGTTAACTTATAAATAAACAGAGCTGGTTTTGTTGTTTCCTCAAATGATATTCTTGTGTATCCTTTAGGAGGTTCTGCACAGATAATAACAAATATATGCACGAGAGGTGTATGCAAAAAATTATGCCAGGATCTGTGAAGAAAACTGTGGAATACTAGTCCTAAACACTTAAAAACAGGAGCAAACTCAAAGCACAGTTCTGTGAAGACAAATGTGTTAAAAATAAAATAAATAAACATCTGATCTGATACAAGAAATTTTATTTTACAGTTACAAGAAATTAAATAAAGTCAAGGAAATGAGGAAAACAGACATCTAGAGTGGGAGGGTGGGAGGAATGTCATATACAGGGTCCAGCACAAATAACACCCCTTTTTTATTACAAAATCTTTTATTACAAAATCATTAGCATGTAATTCTATAACATGGCAATATCACACTCAGGCATCCCATATGACGTTAGGTGAAATGGTCAAGTTAAAAATATAATTTATTACACTCATATTATTACCCTACCAACCATAGTCAAGCAGGCATTACATCTGCTGGACCCTGTATATTAGACTGGAAAGGAAGAAGGAATAGGAATCACCTTGCCATCATATTAGGGAGACATACTAGAAGGAAATTAAGTACTTACATGGGGAAGTGTGATGGACAACTGAGAAAAAGCTGAAAGGGTTATGAATAGATTGGAAAGGCCCACACTTATCCTTTGATTAAGCTAAAACCTATAGAAATGGTGAGATGATAACATAAAAATGTTTACTACAGATCTTGTATCTTCTGTGCCTTGAAGACAAACTTATTCGGATAGTTTAATTGAAGAGAAACTGGAGTACTGGTGCTCAGACATTGATGTGCATGAGGGTGTCTCAGGATGCTAGTTAAATATGCAGATCCTGGACCCCAACCACGGATTTTTAATTGGGTATATGGCATGCCTGAGAATCTTCATTTTTAAATGCATCCTAAGGAATTATCTACCAGGTGATAGAGGTAGTCTTCCTCACACACTTTGAAAATATTAGAAGGTACAGAAAAAAATAAAATAATAATAAAAGACTCACTTGAAAAGATGGGAATTAATTCCAATAAAAAGTAAAAGATTTAACCCTAGTTTATAGCAAGAAAGGCAGGAGGAGGATTTAACAACCATCTCCAAGTGTATTAAGTGCACATGTACTAGAATAGTTGAGCGATTTTTCTTTATTTCCATTGTTGTCTACACAAGAGGAAATTGATTTTGATTAAAGTAAAAACTCAATTACAAAGAAAGAATTTCTTGTCTTAAATAATGATTAAAGGGGCATTTTAGAGCATCTGTATTCCTGGGTTCTGTCCTGCCATCATCATCGTCATCATCATCATCAAAATATCTATTAGTCTTGGCTATTTCAGGGTATGTTTTTTCACCAGTATCGGAAACTGACCACAGGATATTTTAAGGTCTTTCCCAGTTCTGTGCTAGAAACATTTAATCAGGATATATTGCTCTTTGAGTAGGCTATGCAAGAGTTATTAACTGTAACTAATAAGCTATCCTCAAGATGTGGCAGAGCAGCCTCATTAATCACATCAAATTGCTGCTAAAGACATTTTGTGTATGAATGTGTGTGCGTGTGTGTGTTCATAAGTGTGTGTTTGCATGTGTGGTCATTTATTAAACTCCTTTGGAGTTACAAAGTAAAGGTAATAACCTAATTGAAAGGCATACCCTCTCCATTTTTAACTTTTTCTCTCCTTTCCCCTAATCCGTAAGGACCAGTTCTGCATCCAGGCAGCTGTTCTCCTCAGCCACCATTTGTAAATGTTAAGTGGGATAGAGTTGCTCAAGCAAACAGAGGGAGGAATTCCACCTGGTTCTCTCTCTGCTGCAATGAGAGAGAAGCAGATTGGTTTCTGTAGCCCTCCCATGCTGTGATGAGCCATAAAGAAAGACTGGCTAAAGTGACTGCAGATGTTGTGTGAAATAGCCAGTATGTTTTCCACCTGTCTGTATTTGCCTAAGGGGTCAGGGACAATCAAATTAAAGCAGTATGCAAAATGTGACAGATGTTTGTCCTATTGAGATAAATCTGGGCAAGTTGCAGAAAGGTACAATAAATGTAATACATAAAACAAAACACAGAAACCACATTAGGTGCCCTGAGAATAACAACATTTCTAAATAAAGTCCTATTACTTTATGCCCTTCCCTTCTAATTAGACCCATAATTGGACACTATATAGTACCTAGTGGAAGTGTAGTCATTCTTTATATAGCAGTATAATTTGTTAGGAGTTAGACTGTTGAAGTCTAAGAAGGGTCATTTTGAGATTTTTTTAAGTCTCTCAGACAACAGGTAATGCTACGGTGCATTGCTCATTTTCTTGGAAGAATTGGTTGAGTGAGTGTTTCTCCATTAAATTAATATCCTTCGATCTAGCTCATGTTCCTCTCAAAATATAGGGGGATGGTCTGTATCTCTGAGGCTAATGCCAGGTAATGAAAGAGTCTTTTGATAACTTATTGACTGGAACGTTGCTAACATGAAAGGATCAGGGAAAAGGGAGTTAGATGTGACATTATGATTATATATGTCTTGAAACAAAACACTAATATGGAGCATTTTTCTTTTGTGTCACATCAGTTAGATGTCTCTGGTCAAATAGATGATGTATGTTCCTTGGCAAAGTCCTTTTTTGGTCTTTGTCTTTCTTTCTTATCTTAAAATGCTTTAGGCTCTGAAATTTCTGCAACTGCCCCTGGAAATTATTAGGCTTAAAAAATATGAGTTGGCCAGCAAAGGCATAAAACCAATCAACCATTGGACATTAACTCTTTTGAAGGCTGTAAAACCTTACAAGATGTGATGAAATAGCATTCATTGCATTTTGTGGAAAGACTAATCTGTCCCAATTCAAGTCATTTGTAAATACTTTCAGGGACATAATAGAGGGTTATGTGTTTTCTACTTTAAGGCAAATGACTATTATAATTACTGGTGTATTTTGTTCTCTGATTTCATTGTCATAACGTGACACGTGGGTCTGAATACAGGCAGTTCACTTCTGGTCTCAGCTGCTGTCAACTACAAGTTGATTTAGATGGCAACCTGTGTGGCTGGAGTGAAGGCCAATGGAAATTACATAAACCATTTTTCTTTCTCTACTGAGGTTTCCAGACTCTCAATCACAAGGCAAGTCAAGCACAGAAGCCTAATTGAGATTGGATGCCTGCTGCTTGGTGCAGCATTTCTCCTTACTAATACAGAAGAAATATTTACGGTAGACCTTGGACTTTTTGTCAGAGTCACTTAGTGTTGGGTAGTGTTTAAGCATAGATGATTTTGAAGAGGTCTTTCTCAAGAGAGCACCAATATTTTTTATTGACCTAATTGACCTAATTGATCTATCAAGTTATTTGTTGAGTGCTTGTTTTTTGTCAGGCACCATACAGCAAAGTTTTATCCCTACCCAAATTCTGTTGCAAAGGCTGTAACAATGAAATTACCATACCAATGGTGATTTGGAACACAAGCCATCTTAGTCTCTTTCATCCAGTACTTCAAAAAACAAGGCATATAAATCATCAGTGTTTCTGTGAGTGAAGAAAATTGCCCAAAGGGTTCCAAACTTATCCTGGTATTATTAGTGAATATGATGAGCATTTTGGGAAGACAAGGTAGATGGCAAGAAAAAAAATGGCACAGATATGGGAAAAGAGGATGCCTCAGATAAGAAAGATGCTAAGGAGTGATTGCTTGTTGTCACACCAACCAAATCTGTCAGTCACATGGTCACATGGCACATGGGAAAATGTGCCTGCCAACTCAAATGAACTAGGTGGACTAATTTAACAAATGCTACTCAACTAAGTCAGGCAGAAATTTCAGTGAAATTGTGTATACCTGATGTTTCAGCTGATGTGTAGATATTGACAATAGTTTAATTGCTAGGGCAGTTCAGGCATCAGAAAAATTCCTTGGCTATTACAATTGACCAATTTGTGTGTTCTTCAAGTTTGAAAGAATAAACTTAAAATACATTTGAAAGAATTGTAAAAGGATTGTATATTTTCCTAAAAAAAGAAAAAACCATCAAGATTTCTGAAATAATAGTAGATGAACTGTTTACCTCAGAGTTTAGACCCAAACATTTTTAAAATTGTATTCTGTGTATACAAATTTTGTGCATTTTTGTTTATAATTGGCCATTTATTTACATTATTACACTTAAAACATATATGGCACTTATTTAAACTATTAGAGGAAGGCTTCTTATGATTCAGTCAAGATATGTTATGTAACTGGACCCTGGATAATCTGTGTGAAGATTTTTATAGCATACTAGAAGTCTATTTGTATACTCTAAAATGTAGATAGCTCATACACATGATAGAATTATATAATTTTATACCTCAAAGGGATGTTAGGGATCATTTACAAAAATGCAATATATGCTCAATAAAAATTGTGGAATAAGGAGATTCAAATATACCAAAGCAAAAAAGTTAGAGATCCATTGAATAACATGGAATACAGAATTAAATTTAAGTAGAATTCCCTTGAATGCAAAGGTAATAAGATATTTTCTTGTATATATTTAGTCCTAACTATATCACCACCTTTGCTTGCTTACCACCTTCATTCTTAGCCTTTTAAACAAAACATAGGAACACATGAAAATGTTCTTGAATGGTAAAGTTAGGATTCTTTTTTTACATAATAATGTTTTATTTTTTAAGGTATGGAGGAATAATCTTCTATTTATAATTGGGGGAAAGAGAGAGGGTGGTAGATTTCAAACAAAGTCTGAAAATATATGAAAAATTAAGAAAATATTTGTAGGCTGTAATAAAGGTGACTTCAAGGTATACTGCTTAAACATGGAAATAATTTATAAGTAAGTTGCCTCTGATAGTTTTCCTTTTACATATAAGAGATATGTATTATCAACTTAAATAAATACTTGAAGGCTAAGTGTTCCTACATAACCTTAATCTGATTGATAATATTTGAATATCTAAAGAGAGAATGTGTTCATAGTTGTTCTTTTTTGGTTGGTTTCCAAAGACCAATGAATAAGGAAAAAATTTTTTAAAGAAATTTAAAAAGGAAATGTGTTCTGTCTGACTTTATAAAACTGAAAGCAACAAATGAACACACGAGAAAAACAAGCAAAACTCACAGACATGGACCACAGTATGGCTGTTACCAGAGGCAAGGTGGTTGGAGTACAGTAAAGGGTAAAGCGGGTCAAATATATAGTGAGAGATGAAGATTTGACTTTGGGTGGAGGGCACACAGTGCAATACACAGATCATAGAAATGTACACTTGAAACCTATGTAATCTTATTAACCAATGTTGCCTCAGTAAATTTAATTAATGATAAATTTTAAACATTTTTGAAAGGAAATGTTATCAATGCCTTATTTACAATGTTCACAAAAGAAGATAACCCTAACAGATTATTAACCACGTTGAGTGTGGTAGATCAGTACTTAATAATTGAATGAATAAGTTCTGGGGATATAATATATAGCATGTTGCCTATGGTTAAATATTATTTATTGTATACTTGAGGCATAAGGAGATTCAAACATATTCAACATTTTCTAAGAAAGGAGATCTTAAGCATTCTCACCGACCTCACACACAAACAAATAGTAATTTTATGAAATAATATATATATTATACATATCATGGTAATAATTTCACAATGTATAGGTATGTCAAACAACTACATTATACACTTTGAATATATACATATTATTTGTCATTATATGTTTCAAAAGCACTTGGGAAGCCAAGTGCTTGAGACTAGCAGCACCAAATCTTATCAGATCTAGCTATTGCTTTCTGTTACTACATATTTTCCCAAGCATAACTTGAAATGACAATTTTAGATAATGTTACTATCCTGTGCATAGAAATTTATATAAATTTATGCATATAATATTCTAGTTGCAAAATAAAGAAATTACTACTATACAATAATGAGGCATTAACTAGTACAGCAGGGAATTTCTATAAAATTGACATGCTGGCACCTGCTTAAAATCATCATCTGGATGTAAGAGAAGTAAGATCAGGAGATATGTTATACATGAAGGACAAAAAATTGATAGCTTTGAATACAGTTTGGAATCTACTGTAAAGTTCAAAATACAAAAGTATAAAGAATATCTATAACTACAATAATTTGTTAATGGATGCACAAGGTAAAAAGATATAAATTGTGACATTAAAAACATAAATGTGGGGGTGGGGAAAATAAAAATGTAGAGCTTTAGAATGTGCTCAAAGTTAAGTTGTTAACAGCCTCAAAGAGAGTGCTAGACATATAAGATGCTCTGTGCAAGCTTCATGGTAACCACAAAGCAAAAACCAATAGTAGACTCATAGAAAATAAAGAGAATAAATCTAAGCATATTACTGCAGAAAAGCATCAGATTACAGAAGAGGAGGGCAAGAGAAGATGAAAGAACCAAGAGAATTACAAAACAGTCAAAAAACAATTAACAAAATGGCAGTAGTACATCCATACCTATCAATTTCTTTAAATATAAATAAAATAAATCCTGCAATTAAGAAACACAGAGTATCTAAATGGATTTTAAAATTCCCACTGTATGCTGCCTATAAAAGACTCATTCAGCTTTAAGGACACTCTGAGTAAAAGTGAAGGGATGGAAAAAGATATTCCATGCTAGTGGAAACCAAAGAAAATCACAGGTAGTTGGTACTTACATCAGAGAAAATAGACTTTAAGCCCAAGGCTGTAATAAGAGACAAAGAAGGTTACTATATAATGATAAAAGGGTCAATCCAACAAGAGGATATAAGATTTGTAAATATTTATGTACCCAATATAGGAGCATTAAATATATAAAGCAAATATTAATAGAACTGAAGTAAGAAATTAACAGAAATGTAATAATAGTAAAAGGAATTCACTATTTCATTTCAACAATGGATAAATTCAGGCAGAAAATCAATAAGGAAACATTGTACATAAACTATACCATAGATCAGATGTAATTAACAAATACCTATAAAACATTTAATCCAAACGTAGCAGAATACACATTCTTCTCAAGAGTACTTAGAACACTCTCCAGAAGAGATCATACATTAAATCACAAAACATATCAGTAAATTTAAAAAGAATGAAACGTAAAGTATCTTTTTGACCACAGTGGTATAAAACTAGATATCACAAGAAGAAAACTGGAAAATTCACAAATATGTGAAGATTTAAAAACGTTTGACTGAACAACCAGTTAATCAAAGAACAAATCAAAACAAAAATTTTAAAAATCTTGATACAAATGAATATGAAAACACAATATAACAAAATTTATGGGATGAAGAAAAAGCAATCCTAAGTAGTAAGTTCATAGCAATAAATACCTACATCAAGGAGACAAAGGTCTCAAATAAGCAACATAACTTTACACTTGAAGAATCTAGGAAAAAACAGGGTAAACTAAGTCTAAAGTTAATAAAAGGTAGAATTATAAAAATTCAGAGGGGGAAGAAATTAAAACTGAAAACAGAATACAAAATACTAATGAAAATAAAAGCTGGTTATTGAAAAGATAAGTAAAAAAAGAATGTTTAACTACACTTAATAAGAAAAAATAAGGAACAAAATAAATTTAGGAATAAAGAGGAGGTATTACAACTGATACCACAGAAATACAAAAGATAATAAGAGACTATATGGACAAATGTGTGCCAACAAGTTGGACAACAATGAAAAAACTTAAGTCTTGTAAGCCTACAACCTACCAACACTGGATCATGAAGAAATAGAAGATCTGACCAGATCAATAACATCTAAGGAGACAGAAGAAGTTACTGAAATCCTCCAAACAAACAAACAAAAAAAGTCAAGGACCAGGCAGCTTCACTGATGAATTCTTCTGCTAAGAATTTAAAGAACAAATACCAATCCTTTTGAACTAGTCCAAAAAAAAGGACAGGAGGAAACACTCACAAACTCATTTTATGAGACCAACATTAACCTGATACCAAAACCAGGTAAGGACACTACAAGAAAAGAATATTACAGTGCAATTTCCATGATGAACATAAGAGGTTTGTCTGGAAAAAAGTCCAACCATTGTTAATATAATGAGAACAATTTGGACATCAATGTAACCTGGCAACGAAGAAGAGTGGACTGGAATGCACATGAGTGAAAAATGACAACTTCACTCTACTAGGCCATGGAGAAGAAGATAGGCACTGTTGAGTGAGCACGTGTATTGTGTGGCTGTCACATTCGAGATGACAGTAAGGCAGCAAATCTGCCTATATCAAATTTTGTGTTAAGCCTGAACATTCCTACACAGAAACTATTGGGATGATTCAGAAGGCCACAGCTATGTGCAACCGGTGATTGGCAGCTTCATCACAACGTGCCCGCTCATGCATCACGTCTTGTGCAGAGTTTTTTGGTGAAACATCAGATCATCCAGGTGGCTCAGCCCCCTTTACAGCCCTGCAACATCTGGCTTTTCCCAAAATTAAAATAACCTTTGAAAGGGAAGAGATTTCAGACCATTGATGAGATTCAAGAAAATGTGGTGGAGCAGCTGATGGCAACTGGAGAACTGTGTGAGGTCCCAAGGTGCCTACTTTGAAGGGGACCAAGGCACCATTATCCAATATACAATGTTTCTTGTATCTTGTATCTTCTTCAGTAAAGGTCTCTATTTTCCCTGGCTGGTGTGACTGAGTGGATTGAGTGCCAGACTGAGAACCAAAGGGTCGCTGGTTCGATTCCCAGTCAGGGCACATGCCTGGGCTGTGGGCCAGGCCCCCAATAGAGGGTGCACAAGAAGCAACCATGCATTGATGTTTCTCTCCCTCTCTTTCTTCCCCCCTTCCCTTCTCTCTAAAAATAAGTAAATTTAAAAAAAAAAAAAAATGAAATAAAGGTCTCCATTTTTTTATATTACATGGCTGGATGCCTTCTGGACAGACCTCATATATGCAAAGAAAATCATCAACAAAATATTAGCAAACGGAATTTAAGAATACATTAAAAAAGGCATAATCATCAAATGGATTTTATTCCAGAGATGCAAGAATGATTCAACATCCAAAAATCAATCAATGTGATACACCACATTAATGAAATGGAAAGTAAAATATCATATGATTGTCTCAATAGATGCAGAACAAAGTATTTGACAAATTTTCAGCATCTTCATATAATAAACTCTCAACAAATTAAGCCTAGAAGGGAGTGTACTTCAACACAATGGGGGCTGTATATCACAAGCCCACAGTTAGCAGTATCATATTCAATGGTGAAAAGCTGAAATAGTTTTCCTCTAAAATCAGGTACCAGACAAGGACGCCCACCCTCACCACTTTTATTCATCACAGTACTGGAAGTTTTAGTCAACACAACTAGGCAAGAAAAGGAAATAAGAGTCTTCCAAGTCAGAAAAGAATAAATAAAATTGCCTGTTTGTAGATGGTATAATCTTATATAAAGAAAATCCTAAAGACTATACCAAAAAACTGTTAGATCTAATAAACAAATTCAGCGAAGCTGCAGGATACAAAATCAATCTATAAAAATCAGTTGTGTTTCTATCCACTAGAAACAAAGTATCAGAAAGAGAAATTAAGAAAAAATAATCCCTGTTACAATTGTATCCAAAATAGTAAATTATGTATGAATAAATTTAATCAGGAGGGTAAAGGACCTGTACCTACAGTTATCACAGTTGACTACAGTTGATAACACTATATAGTATAATTGAAATTTGTTAAGAGTGGAACTAAAATATTTTTAACAGTATTAACAATGAAAAATAATTTTGTGAAATGATGAATATATCAATTAATTAAATGGTGGGAGTCTTTTAAAATTTATACATATATCAAATCACCATTATGTATACTTTAAACATCTTACAATTTTACCTATCAGTTATACCACAATGAAGCTGAACTTTTAAAAACAGATGTTAAACTTCCAGAAATACTGTATCTAAATGACATATTACATAGAGTTGACACTAGAACAATGCTGGGATTGGAGGTGCTGACATCCTTCATAGCTCAAAATCCATGTATAAATTCTGACACCCTCAAAATTGTCTCATGGTATCCATGGGGGATTGGTTCCAGGACCCTTCACAGATAACAAAACCACAGATGCGCAAGCCCCCTATACAAAATGGCATAGTCAGTGGACTGCCAGCCATGGATTGAAAACAGTACAGGTATTTATTGAAAAAGATTTGTGCATCTGGACTTGTGTAGTTAAACCTGTGTTGTTCAAGGGTCAGCTGTATTTTAAATAAACCATTCTATTGATAGAATTAGAGAAAAAACCTGGCTTTATAAAATAAAAATCATGGACAAAATCAAGGGGGAGGGTGGAGGTAGGAGAGGGAGGTGGGTTCAGCTGGGGTGGGGTGGAAGGATGGGGAGAAAAGGCATATAACTGTAATTGAATAACAATTAAAATTTAAAAAGTAAAGATCACTTTAAATTTATATATTCTTCATAAATTTATACTTATTTTCATTTTATAATATGCATCTAAAAAATCCCTACATTTTTTGTTGTTTTTGTTTGTTTTTAATTTTGTGTGTGTATTTTGTGTGTGTATTATATGTGTGTTTTTAACTAGAGAAACACAATTTTCAGAGAAGGTACAGGGTGATGTGCATGAGCACATAGAACTAGCTTTGTTGCAGCTTGGAAATACTTTTCTAAATGATCAGTGGAATGACCCAGGTGTCTACTAGTTGTGGTGATAAAAATCTTGCTGTTATATTATTTCTAGGAGGTGTGAGAATATGAGTGCAAATAGAGGTAGCAATTAAAAAACATGTAAGACCATTATCCTAATAGTGAAAATTGGCAGAGAAAAAAATCATATGTTGCCACAAAAAGTAAAAGTAATTGAATGCTCTAGATTTGAGTGCCAGCTGTCATCTGAGGCTCTTTAACAGATAGCATGGGCACAAAGCAGGGACACAGAGACAGCAAACAGAGACAGCCTATGAGGGATGTAGCCAATAACTCAAGGCTATGGGCAAAACCGGGTATATCTCCTTTCACTTTTTTATATTTGGTGCTTTTTAAAATTTCAACAAATTTACAGTTTTTGAACGACACTGGATTTGGACTGAAAGACTTGGAGAGATATAAATTTTATATGAGAAATTATTTGGAAATTCTTGACAAAGTTTAAGAATCAGAAATCTTGTCTGCTGTGGAAGTTAGTAGATATTTGGTATACATGTTTTGAATTAATAAATAAGGTTTGCAAAAAATTTTACAACTAAATATAGTGAATTACTTTAAGTAATTTCCTTTACAAACATTCTAGAGAGTTATAGTCTAACATGCAACACATATTTACTTATGGAAAACAGAAGAATATTTAGATTAGAACAGCGCAAACTGTAAAAAACCAAATTCTGTGTTTGCCTATTTCTGTGATAGCACCATGGATTAATTGTTCTTCCTGTTTCATCCTTTTGCTCCCATGCCTTTATTATAAAGGCTGCAGAAGTTATAAACTCAACTGCTTAAATTTTAACTTCCCAAACTTCCTTCTTGCCAGGGTTACCCATGTTCTCACTATTCCCACTGAGAAATGTAAGTACATATCTGCTGATTCTGTCTTTTTCCCTAAATGTTTCCTACTTCCTTTTGTCTGCAAAAATGATGCGAGGCCTAGAGCACAGCAGCCTTCTTGCGACGTGCTGCAACAGGACCTGTATGTGAAGGCCCGAGAAAGATCCTGGGTCCTTGGTGGCATAACCAAGAGGCCGTATCATTCCTGGATAGAAGATCTCCAAATTTGTTATTATATTAGACAACTTTTGTGTGTGTGTATTTCAGCTTTTACTTGAATGGTTTTCTATTATTTGCTGCCGACCACATACTTGACTGATAGAGGTCACACATCATTTAATTATCTACTTTTTTAAAGTCAAGTATGTTTCTAGATTTGGGATTCTATAGCGGCAGATCCTAGGACCCTGATTTAAGTGCCAATATTTTATTTCTGATGGTGATCCACCAAACATCAGTAAGGTGTGAAGAAGTGAGACAGAGAAGAAAAATAAATCAGTAAAGGGACATGATCCATTATGAGAGTTATAGATAGAACTTTGAATAGCTTCTTAGAGACCTGTTTAAAGTTCTATATGGCTGGTGACTTCCGAAGGATTCAGTTTATGGTGGGATCAGTAAAGTCCATGGTCAAGTGTCTATTGTCAAAACTCCTTCACCAAAAAGAGAAGGCAGTTGCATTCAAAAAAGATTGGTGCTGGTTGAGGCATTGCAAGCAAAAATGTAAACGCATATTGGGAATTCAGTCTAATACCAACAAAGATGAATTGTCTCTTTTTCTATATAGAGGCCCAATGAAATCAAATGACATCAGTGACTGATCACTAATGAATAGTATTCTATTGAGTGCTCTCTACCACTTTCACTTCTATTCTTGTGAATTTGTGCTTACCAACTCCGTCACTTTAGGCTCTAATGGATTAGATATGGAAACAAGGTTTCCTAAAGATCAGGGCCTCCTGGTTGTCAATCTGACCTACTGACCTTCACAAAATCCATGTCCATATCTCTCATAGTTAAGTGTGGCTGTATGGCCTCTGCAATTAGAATTACCACCATTCTGTCTCTGGCTGCTGTGGTTCAGTGGATCAAGTATCGACCTGTGAACCAAAGGGTCATTGGTTTCATTCCCAGTCAGGGCACATGCCTGGGTTGCTGGTCAGGTCCCCAGTAGGGGGCAGGTGAGAGGCAACCACACAATGATGTTTCTCTCCTTGTCTTTGTCTCTCCTTTCCCCTCTATAAAAATAAATAAATAAAATAATCAAAAACAAAAAGAAATTACCATCATCGTCATTGACACTATGTAGCCCACCCTGTTCCTTAGCATTATCTGCTATTGTTAACTGTTCTATGGAAAATAGCTTCTGTTTCTCAGCAATATTGATGTGCCCTTTACTCTCACATTCTCTACAACCTTAGAGAAAGGAGGACCCTCTGAGACCCACCAGAGAACATAGCTCATTGATTCTCTAGTAGTACATAGTAAAGCCTTTCCATTGTAACACACCCATATCACTGAGACTATTAATCTCTAATATTTTCCAACAAAGTCCTGGCAAATCCACCTCATTTTGCCATGGGCTGTCATTTTTTCCAGATGCTAAGGGGCCATAGCAACAGATTATTAGGACTAGTAGGATCTCTTCCAGAACCCTAATTTTGAATCTCAGGAGATGCCCTATATGAATAAACTGCCTTTTCCTGCCTTATATTTCACTCCCCACCCTCCATTCCAGTGTAGCACTTTTAATATTTGTTTTCAAGTATGTTCCCCAGTTCCTACTGTAAATATTATGCAGATTCTGTAACATATTGGTAAATTACCCCTTTGTTCCTAAAGTATCCAACACAGCATTCTCACCCCAAGTCTCAGGATCCATTCCTTCTCCAACAGGGCCCCAACCTCACTGTAGCAACCTTGCTAAGGTGAAGACTCAGCTCACCTTGTACTTTCATCAGAAATTCTCCCTCCCACTATTGAAAGAGAGTATCTTTGTATCACACCAAGCTTTGAGTTGATAGTTGGCAGCCGCAGGCCTGTCACTTTTATCCTACAAAGCTCCTATAGCAATTATCATATACCAATCAGTGCCATATCCTTATAATTGTAATTACACTACACCTGCCAACAGCTAGAGGTATTGCCTGAACTAAGGCATCTCCTTCCCCTGAAACCCATCCCAATTCACACAGGTGAGAATTTTAGCGTAAGCGAAGTTATAACCACAGAGCTCATCACCAGTAACAGCATCCTTGTTGCCATCTGGCCGGTTACTAATCTTGTTTTAAAATCTTGTTTTGAAGTCTGCTTCCATGGTCATTTTGGCACCATCTGTCTGATAGGATTCCCTCTGAAGCAGCTGCTGAGACAAGGATTCCTGTGTAGGATTCTTTATTTGAGAGGTGATCCCAGGAACCACCACCAGGGGGCTGGGGCAGTATGACCGGGAAGGAAAAGAATCTAATAAAAGGTGGGTTACTGGGCTAGTTACCTATTTAAGCAAGTGGGCTCAATCCTATTAAGGCATGTAGGAAAGTTGATATTAAACACAGTGCAATAAAATGTGTCCAAAAACTACTTTCTCTAAATATATTATTGTATCACCTATCTCATTATTCTGGTGTCTGAAATTCTCCCACTTTTAAAAAAATTTCTTTGGCCCAGACACTTGATATCCTTTATCCAAGAATAAATTATACCTGGAAAGAATCATGCATTAAACCATATAACATAAAATATAATGCATAAAATAGGGAAATGATAGTGTCATTTAGCTGCAAAAGTGAAGGGAAACCCTGGCATTGAAGCATGGAAATCACAATAACTCTTTTAGGGCTAAACATCTGAGATCTTCCTAACCCCATAAATTTTTTAAAAATATGTTGATTTCATACACAGATGCCAATCAGTCTGCTTGGGTCACTAACTGGCTACACAACTCTTTCCAACTTATAGCCTGCAGCACATGAGCAGTTCACAATGCACTATTTCATTTAACAATAAATAGTAGATGATGCCCGATTGTCTGTTGTCTAAGGACCTTTTCTCTCACCCTAGCTTCCAATGTCCAGATCCATGACCAAGTATAAGATACTACATTATGAGTAAAGAATATAAGGTAATACTTTGGTAAGATCGATTTGTGTCTTTCTTTAGAGGATTAAGAGTAAAAACTCTTATCTCCTCCACATGATATTTTTCCCCAGTTTTCCCTATTTTACATTGTTTTGCTTTGGAATCTCTTTTCTCTAAGTCCTTTCATGCAGCTATTACAGTAAAATGGTCCTTATGTTACCTCTTTTTCTTGAAGGGTGTCTACTTTGAGACAACCCAAAAAAACACAGTGGGGAAAGTGGAGGAAGCACAGAGTGTTCCTCACAGGACAGCTCTGCTTCAGGCTTTAGGGAGACAAGTCTACAGAGAGGACATTTGCTACTTTGAGGGTTGCCTGTATCATTTGTGGTCCCAGCCAGAAACAGATGGCACATTCAAATTAAGATAATTTAAGGAAGGTTTAATGAAGGGGCAATTTACAAAAATAAAGGTAGTGTTACCACAAGGGACAATGCGGTGTATCATGCCATCTCCACCCATAGCCTTGCGGGAACAAAAGGAGGGGGCAGTTATAAGATCCCAGTGGCCCAGAAGGCTGAACAGGAAGGACCTCCTACAGAAGCTAGCACTTCTGACAAAGAATGCAGCCAGTCCATTGAGACTTTGTCAGGAGGAAGACAAAGAAGCAAATGCCCTGATTTCTCTCTCTTTTTTCCCTGGTCTCCTGCCTGTGCTGTGTGCTGACCGGAGCTGGAGCCAGGCAATAAGATGATAGGTTGATGGAATCTGTACAAGCCAGCATCTCAAGGGGCAGATCAGGTTGCAAAAAACTGGATCTGTAAAAGCACTGGAATATTTCCAGCTCACTGCCTTTATTTATACTTGGGGGAATATATTGGTGGATTGGGGGAATCCACCAATATATTAATATGGTAAGATTTAGGGACCACCTTTCAACAAAGAACCAAAAATAATTAGATATTTTTTTCTCTGATTCCTGGAAGTTAGTTAGGCTTCAACCATCAGGTGCTCGTGCCAGGGAAGTGGAGCAATTTTGGAAACACAGCCGACCCTCTGTATCCACAGTTTCACATCCACGGATTCAACCACAGTCCACGTACCCAATGATTCAAAAGGCCAAAACACAAAGTATCAGAAATGAGAAAGAAAAGGTTTATTGATTGAGAAGCCACCAACCAAGGAGATGAGAGCCCTAATGGTTCCTCAAACCATGTTAAGAAAGTACAGAGTTCAAGCTTATTTTATGTCAAGGGAAGGGGAAATAGGGGGGGCTGTTTTTGTAAAACTCAAGCAGTAAGCAGAAAACCTCTCATGATTAGCATGTCTACTTGCAAGACTAAGCATAAGCTACTAATGTGAAGGCCTGGGAAACAACACAGACTTGAACAAGGTGGAGTCAGAGACTGAGCATTCCATGGTTACACAACCACAGATCTAAAATATTTGAAAACAATATGTGGCTGACCTGTACTATGTAGTTAGGCCTATGGTGGCTGCATCTATACTGAACATGAACAGACTTTCCTTGTCATTATTTCCTAAACAATACAGTATACCAATGATTTATACAGCATCCACATTGTATTAGGTAGAATAAGTAAGCTAGAGACGATTTAAAGTACACAGGAGAATGTGGGCAGGTTATATGCAAATACAATGCAAAGTTTGTTATATGCAGGGATCCTGGAACCAATTCCCTGAGGATACAAAGGGATGACTATAATTCTGGCTATCTAGGGGACGTAGTCAGGTAGTGGCTGCCACACATTTTGCAGGCCAAAGGTGGCATACCCAGTGGCAGAATCCAGGTTCAGTGGTGGCAGCTTTGGCCCTCTACCACGGATGTCCCCCTAGATGACCTTGCTGTGTTTCTAGCCAGTTAGCTTTTTTCTGAGTTTCCTGAGCCTAGCTCTCCAGCTTTCCTATTATATCTGTTTAACTTTTTTTCCCCCAAACAAATTGCTTGGCCGCCTAAATTTACCCGGGCCAATTTGTGGTTTCTGAAGTAAAGAATTCTGATTCGTAGAGGTAAAAATGACACCGTGATTAGCCTGTGGAGGTAACACTGGAGTGGATGCCATGCTGCCCAGAGAGTCCAGGGAAGTGTCCCTAGTGGTATAATGATCAACAAACTTAGTAAATAGCAAGCAATCTGCAACTGCTCATCTTGCTTGATAGAGACTGAAAATAAACAAACCAAAAGTTCATCTCGTATTCTAGGAGGAAAATCTCAATGCCCAGCACCTCTAAAATTCATATTTCACTCATAGTAATCCAGAATAAAATTTTCCGTGAAGGCATTGAGAAACTGAGCAAGTGCCATAGAAGAGCATGCCAGGAAGGAGACATTCATGGACTGAGGCTGAGCAGATGCTTCTAATGGCACTGGACAAATCAAAGAAAAACAACGAGTCCAAATCCCCAAATTCTTGGCTCAAATAATCCACTGAAGTCAAAGAAATTTCCACAGTTAAGCTATAGAATATTTTACCTTTTGCAGTGCCAGATCTGAGGAGGGGTGAGGAGAGATAAGTACATTTGAGATTACAACTGCTGTGTCAATTTAAAATGATAACTTCCTTGGTATTTATCCCACATTTTCTAAACTCTTTATCTTCATTCTTCCCAGCTCTTTCTGTCTCTACAGTGGAAATCTGACAGTGAGGTGCATCACTGAAAAACGGTAGTGGGGGAAGGCTTTAGTACGCGGGACGGGAAGCACAGAGAGGGGAACTCAGGCAGCTGAGGTGAATGGTGCAGCAACTACAGCAAGACCAAAAGAGAGAGGTGGATACATTTATTGTCAAGGATGACCGGGAGACCACTCAGAGGGCCAACTGAATTCATTCAGCAAGCTGTTATACTCATATATGAGTAAGAAATGTCCTAAAAGGAAATAAGAAAAGACATTGAGAAAGGGGAAGTCAAACTTCTACTCGCCATTAGGTTTCCTCCCTCAATCTATCTAAATAACACCACAGTATTCCTATAAGCTCCTTTAAGCTTTTTAAATGGCTGATGTAGACCAAAAAATTTTATTTATGGATATGTTATAAAGCATTTAAAAATTATTTACAAAGTCTCCACAGAATTAAGCTTTTTGTCTTTAATATAACTTAGCCAATCCTAATATTATTCTAAAATTTAGATGGCCCGGTGATACTGTATTTTACAGATTCCTCATTTTTCTGATGCTTTCCTTAGAATGTAAATACTTTAACATATTATTTTTGAATCCTGTTTTAGAAGGGGGTAGGAACAGGGTTGTAATCCTTTGATAAAGGGAATGTAACAATTGAATAAGCAATATTAATTTTAAATGTGTGGTGGATTTGAAATATCAATAATACAAGTCAATAAAATTCAGATGTTCTTAAACTAAAATTTTATCAGTCAATCTAAGCTCCTCACCTCCTCACCTCATGTATACATCTCTATTGAGTTCACTGGAGGTTTTTGCTCTCTTTGGCTCTCGTTTCTTTACAGCAGTCACTATCTTGCTTAAATTCCATCCTAAGGTAGTCACAAGGCTCTCTTAATTGCCTCACTTGGTCCTATGTCACCTGGCCCTTGGAGCTCACTCAGCTGCCTGGGGGCCTACATCTGGGACTGGGCACAACTCCACCTCTCTGCCCTGAGCTGTTTCTAACAGAAGAGTTCCTGGGGAACAGCTGTCAGGTCTGGGATGATCATTTATAACAGAAGAGAACCACTGGGTTTCCTGCTCCCTGAGGGAACACAGGCCCCTTGGTTCCTTGTTTAATTCGCTTTGTACCACTTACATAGGTTATGAAGACTTCAACGAAATTATCTGTCTATGTTGTATCTAGTTACTGGGAAGAATATGACCCTCAATCTCAGCCTACCTGGGTTGACGGGAACCTCTGGATTATTTCCATGCTACTCTAGTGAAGTGGGAAATGCTTGGAGTGACCTAGAATCCCTCTAGGTACAGACTCCCTTACCACGCTGATGAATTTTTTTCTTCCTATCCATATTTCAGTGTGGTAGGACATCTTTATGGGTGCTACTCTCAAACTCAGTCTTAAAACAAAACTCTTGTTTCTTTTCGTTTTGAAACCCCACAACTTCATGTGGAACTCTAGCATATCTACCCCTCCTTTCAAAGAACCAATGAGTGAGGCAGGATGCATGTCTCTTGCACTTTCCTTTCTCTGAAACTTGCATCAGAATTTCCCAGCAGCCCCACTATTAACATTGTGGACTGGATAATTCTTTGTTGTAGATATTGACACACCCTGTGCACTGTAAGATGCTTAGCAGAATTCTTGGTTTTCGCCCATTAGATTATAATAGTACCTTCCCAGCTGTGACAGACAAATGTTCTCCAGACATTGCCAAACACCCCCTGTGGAGGCAAACTCTCCCTTCACTGAGAACCACTCCTCAACACGGACTTCCACTGGAATAAAGGTCTTCTGTATAATATGGGCTGAGGAGGGAAAATAAGAACCTTCTCTGTCTATTAAAATCTCTGAACTTCTGAACTGTCTCATCACTAGTATAATCTGAAACCTGGTGCTTAAACAGATCTGGGGATTCTCTTTTTTCAGCATTCAGTTGCATCCACAGAAATACACTTCCAATTCACTTCAAGATCAGTATGAGACAGCACATGGCCCAGAAAACCAGATTAAGAGCATCTCCAATTAATACTTTACATATATCTTGCCTAGGTGCTGATACTTACGCTTTAGGACCCAAGAGTAACAGACACACATTGTAGATAGTTTATTCCCTATTCAGGATTACAAATGCCTTGTTTAGCTTGGACATTGCTGTCTTCCTAAAGTATAATCCTGCTATACCTAAGTTTAAAATTATAACATTGATATGTTAGATCTAATGTAAATCTTGTATCCCTTTGAACATTTTGTCAAGGAACTTGTATCCTGGCTGCCCCTCTAACCATCAATCTCATTTTTAACTTCATTCACAAACCCTAAAAGGATTTTACACTCACTGCTTTAACTTCCTCATTTCCTTTCACCCCTTGATTCATTTCAGTTTAACTTCTTTTTCCACTACCCTACAGAAACTGTTGTTATTAAGATCACCACCTATCATATCCAACATATATTCTCCTGGCCTTTCTTTCTTGCTTTTCGACCTTTCCATGGTATTGTACATTATGACCACTATGGCTTGCCATGATTGGCCGAATATATAGCTCTTCAATAACAACCACTGTTTCAATTCCTGTTTACTTTTTTGTCAGTGCTGATGTTGCCCAGTTTTCCTCTTTCAGAGACTCTGTCTTGTCTTGTTTGGCACACTCTGCCTTAAGCAGGTCTCCCTTTGTGCTTCTATGATGAATATCTTTTTCTGCACCTTAAACTGCTTTGTAAGAAGCTGACATGGTGTTACTATCTCAATGAACTCCCATGTATTCTGGCCTCCAATGAGCAGGCTTGGTGAAGGTGAATCACCAGCATGAGTTTAGAAAGAGAAGAGTCAAGTAAGATTATTTATTCCTCTCCTGTGAAGTCTCTTTAAGTTGACTGTGCCCCTCAACATCTGGACACTGTTTCCCTCATGGTCAGTACTCCTTCAATATCTTTACACCTAGCTTTAGGTGACTTTCACCTTCTGTCATCTATTGAGACCTAGAAGATGTGATAGTTTTATTGCTATTAGTTTCCTGCAATATCTTTTGGTTTCCTTTTATTATGCCCACACTTTTATAATCCATTTCTTTGTAAATCCATCTTCCTAGAATTATTCTAATTATGATTGAGTGTGCCTTAGGTCTTCTGTTGGGACCCTGAATGATAAACCCACTAATATATAATTACAGTCCTGTCCTTTTTTTCAAGGTCACAACATATATACAGTAAGCCTTCGAATAATGTCTTTTAGTTCAATATCATTTTGTTAAAAAGTTGATGAGGAAAAAAAATCTATTCTTGGCCAGTATCACTGTATTTATGGAGTTTGCACATTCTCACCATGCCTGAATGGGTGTTCTCCAGTTACTCTCACATCCCAAAGCATGCACGTGAGGTGAATCAGCGTGTCCACATTGTTCCATCTGACTGAATGTGGGTGTCTGTGAGTTTCCCCGTGATGGAAGGGCATCCTGTCCGGGGTGGTTTCCTACCTTGGTCCCTGAGCTGCAGGGATATGGTCCAGACACACATGACCTTCAATTGAAATAAGCAATTAAGAAAATATTAATCTTACTTGTTTTTATTAATGTCTCTTAATTGTATAACAGCTCACATTTATTTCAATGTTTAATATTAAAACCATTTGGGGCTTTTATTTCCAAGTTTAGTGATGTTTTTATGACCATAAATATGCCATAGGAATTTAACTCTTTTGTCTACCAATTAGCATATGCTAACATTGGTTCCATTATACATCGCTTAGCTTTAAGTTGCAGTTTCCAAGAATCTATTGTTGTCATTAAGTGAGGACTTACTCTATATAATTTTTGACTAAGTTTATATAACCTGTGTTCTCCTTAAGAAATACAAATTCAACATATCCAAATTGAATTTCTTATCCTTTTCCCTTCTCAAAGGCAAATTTCTGGAAGTTAAATTGACTCTTTCCTTCTCACTAGTTATATTAATTTAATCATTAAATCATACAAAATAGCTCTAATCCATCCCACCTCTTCATCTTTACTACCTCTTAGATTAAATATTATTGCATTTCTCATTTACATTGTGAAAATAACCTGTGAACTGGTCTCTCTGTCATTTGTCTCACTACTGGGGAATTTCTCTTCCACACCAGTAGTGTGAACTATCCTATCTTGCAAAGCTGACCTAAAAACTTTCTAGGGTACTCTCTCATCTAAGTAATAAAACTCTAAGTATGTTAACACAGTTTCCTACTCATTTCTTGACATGGTTACCCTGCTGTCTCATATCCAGCCACCAAATTCTTCCCTCCTTAATTTCTGGAAATATCAAATTCACATTCCTCTGAACAAGTCATACTACTTTTTTTTTTCCTCCATGCTTTTGCACGTGTTGTTTTTTATATGTTGTATTCATTAGATGAATATCTCCTCATATTTCAACTATCCTTATATTAACACTGTCTCTGCGAAAACTTTCTCATCTAAAATTAAGTTCAATACACATTCCCTTGTGTTATACACATACACAGTAACAAACAAGATAATATACTTTGATTACTTACATTTTTTAATATGTTGCTAAACTTGAATTCTTCAGGGTGGAGACCATTTAAAAAAATTAGTTCAGGTTTTATGAAACTGGAACTATCTTATCAGAAATCATTGACCCATCAGATTGTTTACTCTTTTCACATAGAGAACATACTTTTTTAAGTAAAAGAAATAATTTGCCTTTCATTTTTAAGTAAATTATGTTTTGTCTTTAAGCAACAACCCAGACAAAATAATCGTAACTAAAATAGTAATCTTATTTTCCTCTAGGAAAAAAGTAAAATATTGGCCATGTGCCAGAGAATGAAATCAGTGTAGTGGGCATGACAGTTTCTTCAAAATGTTTTGTGTCTCTTTTTGGATGGTTGGTACATCTGTACTATAAAGTGTTACATGTAAGTGTACTTATAATTTACTTCCCTTGGGACCCAGTCTTATAAAATTAAGGGTTAAAATTTTATGCATTCACTTCTTACTTAGAATTACAACCAGAATTAATGTTATTTAGATACATACTTTGTTTATTTGTTTGGTTTTAGTTACTAGTCTACCTTAATTTTCATCCAGCATTGGCTATCAAAATGAAAGTTTTCTGCAGTTTTAAATATTTCATTTATTTTTTGAGAGAGAGGAAAAGAGGGGGAAGGAGAGGGAGAGAAACATGTACAGAGAAACATAGATCGGTTGCCTCTCGGATGCCCCCAACAGAAGACCTGGCCCACAACTCAGGCATGTGCCCCGTGGTAATTGAACTGGCACTCAGTCCACTGAGCCAACCAGCCAGGCAGTTTTCTGTAGGTTCTTTTATTTATTTATTTTTATTTTTTATTTTTAGAGAGAGGTGAGGGATGGAGAAAGAGAGGGAGAGAAACATCAGTGTGTGGTTGCTTCTTGTTACCCCACCCAGGACCTGTCCCACAACCCAGGCATGGCCCTGACTGGGAATCGAACTGGCAACCCTTTGGTTCACAGGCCAGCACTCAATCCACTGAGCCATACCAGCTAGGGCTGAAGTTTTAAAATATGCCTGGGTTTCATAAATCTTACAAAATTGATTAGAGAAATGTTGCTAATGAAAATATTACACATAATTGATTCAAGCTAGCCTTTGGTATTTGCCATTAAAGTATAAACAGAAAATGATTTGTGAGTAGTAGGTGCACATTACATGATTACTATAAGTATTCAAAACTAAAATACAATGCTCTTCTCTCATTTGGTGAATACTATTAATTAGAGTATGATCCTATGTCATACAGTTATTTACAACTATTTCTTTTAAGTTATCCTTTATTGATTCTGTAGAAGACATATTTCAAGTCACTCTAAACTTCAAGTGTAGGAATCCATTTACAACTTTTCTTCAAATGAGATTTATGATTACTCATTGCAAATATTTAACTATAAATCATAAAGTGAAAAATTATAAAAATTAAAAATAGCCTTATAAAATGCTCTTGTTATTATAAAACCATAATTAATAACTGCATAAAAGTGTTAATATTATAGCAAAATTTTAAATTAATCATGCAAATCTTGAAAGAAGAGCATCAGGTTTTTAATTTCTTTTTGCAGCAAAAGTCTCACCTAGGAATTATATAGTAAAAAGCAACATCAACAAGCAAATTAAAAATTGCTTGAAGATCTTTCAAGGTTACATACCACATCCTTGAAAGGAAACACTTGAAAAATATAAGATCTTCTGAAATTAACAGTCTTCATTTTCCTATTAACCTACTAAATAGATCAATCAATAATTTGCACAGAAAGTATTTTAAAATGTTATAGGAAACACATGTATGTATTTATATATAAATAATATATACATATTTGTATATATTTCTACTGAATCCAAAGGCTTTAGAGTCAATATTTTCATGATTTAAAAATAATAATAATAATTATACAAGAGATCCTCCCAAAATGGACACCTGATATGAAGTCTCCAACAGCAAGATACCGAGTAGTTTAGGAAGAGGTCCCCAAAGTCACACAAGAGTTTCAGTGCTATACCTACTAACCCATTAATTATGTGGGGTCATTGTCCTTATCTCATACGGTGAGATTCATGGAAAAATCTCCATGACTTACTTTGGCAGCCAGGTGGGACAGTGAGTGTAGGCACAGAGACCAGTCAATTCTAAGCACTTGACAAATACTTGCTCTTATTTTGGAAATGGTAGTTGTGATGGTGACAGTGTTCCCTTTCATAGGGTCAGACATTTTCTTGTGTTTTTAGAGGACTTTTGATGGAAAGTTTAAGAAGTAAACTAACACACACAAGCATTGGATATTTCTGAAACCGGTTTACTCAGTTTCCTATGGGTATATGTTAGTTGCAGTTTCACACTCTGTCATCCATCATGTAAAAAGGGCTTTCCACCATCTCAGTCTTCAAAATCCTGCATATCCTTTAGTTACATTTCCTTTCTTTTATGACTTCTTCTTGATACTACTAGGTAAAAGTTAACTTCTTCCTCTACTGCAGGCACTGTGTTTTATTTATGTTTTAGGGTGCCTATGATTATCTAGAGATATGCACTGTCTCATTTCCTCCTAAAAGCCTAATGAAGTAAACATTATTATTCCCATTTTCCAGATGAAGAAACTGAGGGTATATACATTATATTTATTGCCCAAAGTCACAAGCAATAAGCAGGAAAAAACGTGGCTAAGACAGTTTTACCAGCTTCCCATATTTACCTTCCAAAATCATTCTTTCTTATGGCTTCAGTCTCAGATTTATCACTAATAGATCATGTTGGGTTGCCACTGTTTGCATCCATGGATTATTTCCCTTACTGAATTATAAGCTCCTAGAATTATTTTTTTATCTTGTTATCAATAACAAAAAGGCCAACCAGGGACAAGAGAAGGGATAAAAATGCTTTCATCCTACGTTGCTGAACTCGAGAAATACTAACACTCTCAAGGGAAGTGCACATGGAGAGTCTTCAATATTATAAAGACTCAGAGAATTGTCTTAACTTTCAGAAGCTATGCCAAGGAAATTTGAATCTTTGGCATGTCACTATTGATGACACATGTCAACTTTCATAGGGTCATGAGACAAATAGTAATGAAGTACTCACTTCCAAAGCTTTTGTTTGTTCTGAAGGCTGACATGGTATGTCATATGAAGTCATAGGTACCAATCAATACTGCAATAAAAGGGGCTAGCACCTGAAGGAATTGTTCAAAAGATCCAAACCTATAACAAAGTACATATACTGCACAAGGAAAAATGACACTTCCTATGAGGAATTGCTCAGTGATAAAAATAAAAATACACATGGTTTTATACAAATTATAGATGTTTAAGTAGCCATTTGCAGGAATAAAAAATTAAACATTATTCCTAGTCAACACTGTCTATTTCTCTTGTACTTTATATTCAACACAGAACTGACATAGCGCTTTGCACTTTTATGTTTTTGTCAATAAGATTAAGACATATTTCCTCAGAAAACTAAAAATGGATCTGCCTTTTGACCCGGCAATTCTACTATTAGGATTATATCCTAAGAACCCTGAAACACCAATCCAAAAGAACCTATGCACTCCAATGTTCACAGCAGCACAATTTACAATAGCCAAGGGCCAAAAGCAACCTAGGTGCCTATCAGTAAATGAATAGATCAAAAAACTCAAGTACATTTACACAATGGAATTCTATGCAGCAGAAAGAAAGAAGGAGCTCCTACCCTTTGTGACAGCATGGATGGAACCGGAAAGCACTATGCTAACCGAAATAAGCCAGGCAGTGAAAGACAAATACCATATGATCTCACCTTTAACAGGAACCTAATCAACAAAACAAACAAGCAAGCAAAATATAACCAAAGACACTGAAATTGAGAAAAGGCCGACAGTGACCAGAAGGGAGAGGGGAAGGAATTTCAGGGGAAAAGGGTGAAGGGTTCATAGGAACAATTATAAAGGACACATGGACAATAACAAGGGTGGGTGGAAATGGGGGGAGGTGGAGAGGGCTGGGGATTGGGCTGAGGTCAGGGGAAAAGGCAGAAAATTGTACTTGAACAACAATAAAATTAAAAATTAAAAATATGATACCAATGGCAAGCAAACATAACAGTTGCAATCAGCATTTCTAGGTGCATAAGAGGTCTTTGATTTGCCTCTACAAATTCAATAGCAACTCATTAGAGGTAACTATGATTTATTACTTTGTCTCTTTGAAGAGAATGCCTCAATATTTTGCCCTATGATATAAAGCCAATGATTTCATGTAATCTTAGACTTGAAGTGCATCTTAAATATCATTGTAGAAAGTGCTTGAGTGGATAGAGTAATAGATTCCCAAAGTTTGAAGACAGAATCACGTAAAGGTTACTGCCTGAAACAAAATTATAAAGAGTGTAATATTTCAATATCTGATTTAATTAAATATAGTGAGCACATACCATATTACTTACATGTGTCTTCTTATTGACTGTCCTCATTAATGGATTCTATTATTATTTAGTGAGACATCTTAGCAGCAAGTGAGAGAACTAACTCAAGCTTGCTTAAGAAGAAAAGAGAAGTGTACAGTGAGGAAATGAAAGAGAGAAGAAGTGTTATGAACCCTAAATAGGATTGTAGATGGATATCTACTCAATAGTAGAAATGAAAAATGTGAACTATTAAGAGGTTTTATTTCTATCAATTATGCTTTTCTTTGCATATGTTCATTATTCTTCTTTCTGATTCTTTATCAATATAGGATATTATGATCATATCATAGCTCAGCTTTACATATTAAATGTTGTCTATAAATAAGAATCACTTGCTGTCTCATAACCAAGTCTAAATCCCCTAAAAAGAGGATTTATTTGGAATCATTAGGTCATATATCCAATCTAATCATCAATGCCTGAAAGGCAATGTTACATGCCATCATATGAATTATTTGTGGTGAATAGGGACAATATTATTATAAATTTGAAAGATCACCCACTAAAACTCAGCTTGCACCATAATAGAAGGGTTCCATATGATGACCATGTACAGTAGTAACCCATCCAAATTTCCAAGGCACTGTAAACAATCCAATCAAAGAGATCAAACACATCTAAGTTTCCTGAAGAACTGCAAACCATTCAGCTCTTCTGCACTTTGTCTGAGGTGATCTCTCTGTTTCAAAACGGGAAAGCTGTGGACTGCATTGAACATTAAAAAAAGAATAGGTTATACATTAAAAATGATTCCATACTAACCAGCTTTGTCTAAGAGAAAATGTCTATCATGAACATTCAAGTAAGTAAGCAGGTAGTTCTGTAGCAAAATGTAGGTAATTCTCCTGAATCTACCCATCCCGAATGAAGTATTACTTATGGCCATGCAACTGCCTTTACCCTCCTTTTGTGAACACCCCACAGTCATATAACTTACAAGTTCAATTTTGTTGGTAGCTTTATGCACAGAAAATATTGATCTGGATCATAGGCAAAAGACTTCTCATCATTAGCAAAGTGTAATTTCCACTCTAAACAAAATATGATCGCTTTTAAGTGAACCAGTGCCTCAACCATTATTCTTTTTATGTAAAAGAAATTGTTCATTTTTAGTTTAAAAATGGAACTGCCTTTTGACCCAGCAATTCCACCGCTGGGAATATACCCTAAGAATCCTAAATCACCAATTCAAAGGAACCTATGCACCCCTATGTTCATGGTGGCACTATTTACAACAGCCAAGTTCTGGAAACAGCCTAAGTACCCATCAGTAAATTAGTGTATCAAAAAAACTGTGTTATATTTGCACAATGGAATACTATGCAGCAGAAAGAAATAAGGAACACCTGCCTTTTGTCACAACATGGATAGAGCTGGAGACTATTACGTTGAGTGAAATAAGCCAGTTGGTGAAAGACAAATACCATATGATCTCAAAATAGAACCACAGGCATAGAAAAATGGAACAGACTGAAAGTGACCAGAGGGGAGGGGGAAGAGGAATAGTGGTGGAAAGAAAAGGAAGGGATTAGACAAAGAACATGTATGAATGACCCACAGACATGGACAACAGTGTGGGAGCAGGGGACTAGGCTGGGCTGAGGAGGGCAAATTGGGAAAATCAGGACAACTGTAATAAAATGACAATAGTGAGTGATTTAATAAAAAAAGAAAGAAAATGTTCAGTCACAGAAAAAGTAAAATACATTATTAAAATCCAAAAAACACCTCTTATCTAAATAGCTAATCCAGACAGACCATGGCTTGCCATTTACTAAAGTTGGAAAACTCTTTTATGTTGACCAACTCTCAAAAAAGATTTTAATAGCTTATTTAAGATATATTCCAACATAGTACTGAGTCCAATATTTATCGACATGATATCTAATTGAAAATTCTTGTAGCAAGGAAGCTCATACAAATAAGGTACTAAGTATGTGCTAAAGTGAAAGCTCAATGACATTAAAACTGACTTGAAATATTAATAAAATGCTTTTGAAAAACAATTACTTTCCAACTATACAAGTGTATGCACATTTTATATAATCTACTTTTGACCAGCTGAAGAATAAAGTCATAAACTGTGATTGAAATGGTAGTTCCATATTGTTCTCTTCACTAATGTCGAGATTTCATTTTAGAATGATTAATAACGATTATAAGCAACAAATTTAAAAGATCATTAGTGAAAAAGTCCAAGCAGTGAACTTTAAAATTCTTTAAATGAATGATTTTCATTTGCCTTTTAGTTGTAGAACTTTTTTTTAAGTATAGGACAAAACACGGTATGTAAAACTGATCTAATCAGAGTATATTCTGGCTAATAAAAAAAAAGATGAAAAGCATAGTCCACCCTATTGAACCCTTCTAGCAAGGTGACTTTAAATGACCTCTTAAAACTCAAAAGCCCTGTGAAACACAGTTTACAAGGCACTATTTAAATTAATATTCTCTTTTGGGCTTTCATGATTTTTCTCAACAAATTCCAAACACATCAATAAAAAGTGAAACAAATTTTTGTAGTAGTTTCATTGTACTCTATGGAGTACATTATTTCTAAACTATCCCTTGATTCATAAAAATTTAGCTTCCTCCAATAGGATAGTCTATAGCTATCTGGTAAGGGCCATGTTTTCATATGCTTTCCACCATCATAAGCAGATAGATCTTTCTTTAAATCCCTCAGAGCTGAGAAGAGTGTTTATGAAATTTAAGAAATAATGCTGACTTACCAAAATGCCTGTTAATTGTTTTTTTTTTTGGAATACTTTTTTCACTTTTTCAGGAAGTCACACAAAACAATGCATTGGATTTCTTCACTTTACTCCATCCAAATGATACATTTAAGGCCACATTATGACATTCTCTTTAGCATTATAGTTATATTGCACACTTTTTTTTCAGATTTTTTATTTATTTCTTTTTAGAGAGGGGGAAAGGGAAGGAGACAGGGAGAGAAACATCAATGTGTGGTTGCCTTTCATATGCCCCCTACTGGGTACCTGGCCTGCAACCCAGGCCTATGCCCTGCCTGGGAATTGAACCAGCGACCCTTTGGTTCACAGGCCAGCACTCAATCCACTGAACCACACCAGCTAGGGCTGTGCTCTTTCTTGTTCTCTGATTGAAAAATAATGTTAACAAACAAGATGGTAATAGCACATGTTATTAAACTTACTGACTTGCCTATATCCGTATTAATAATACTCAAATATTCCACCAGTATTCAGTTATAGTTATCATGTTTTCTATCGATTATCATTGATAATGTATGGAATTGAACTGTATTACCGTCCAGAAAAACGGTGCAGGTAAGGTATATATGCTAGAAGAGAAAAAAAAAGGGGACGGGGGGAGGAGAAGTAGTACTGTCATTTAGAGTATATTTTATGTCTTTTAAAAATGTATTATTTTAGAAAAATACAAGCCATAGACTGAGATAAAATATTTGCAGAAGAAACATCTGATAAAGGACTGTTGTCTAAAATATAAAAATAACATTTAAGCCATGGCCAGATGGCTCAGTTGGTTGGAGCATCGTCCTGTATACCAAAAGGTTGCAGGTTCAAGGATCAATCCCAGGTCAGGCCATGTATGGGAGGCAACTGATTGATGTTTCTCTCTCCCATCAATGTTTCTCTCTCACATCGATGTTCTTCTCTCTCTCTCAAAGTCAATAAACACATCCTCTAGTGAGGACTTAGAAAAAAAAGAACACTTAAAACTCAACAATAAAAAATAAGCCATCTGATTAAAAAATGGGCCAAAGTCCTGAATAGATATCTCACCAAAGGAAGTAAACTATATTCCACATCATATGTCATCAGGAAAATGTAAGTTATTCAGTTGGCCAAAAAGTCCATATGGTTGTTGCCATAAAATAAAAGACACATTTTTCATTTTCACCAATAACTTTATTGATTTGGATATTTTGAGTATGTCAGCTATCTTCTACATGGTATCACATCGATTGCTCTCAATTAATGTCTTAATTTGATTGTTATCAACTTCAACTGGTCTACCTGGCCCATGGAGCATGATCCAGTGGAAGTCTCCACCACAAAACTTTACAAACCACTTTTGACAACATTCGATCAGTCACAGGAACTCTTCCATATGGTGCACAAATCTTTTTCTGTGTGTGTTTCAGTTGTGTTTTTACCTTTCTTAAAATAATAAAGTATAATATGCCAAAAATGTTATGTATTTTCTTCTATCTTCAGCATTAAAATGGCTAAACAAAAATTTACCAATTTTGATAAGTTTCTTTTCTAAATGCATGCTGATATGACAGCTGTCACAAAAATCTAACAAAATTGTTTCAAATGAAGTTAAAGAAAATTAAGCTCTACTAGAGCCATCTTACAGAAAAAAACAAATGAACTTTTTGGCCAACCCAATAAAACAACAGTGAGACATCACTACACATCTTTTGGGATAACCAAGATTAACAACACTGACGATACCAAATACTTTCCAGCATGGGAAGCAACAGAAACTCTCATTCATTGCTCATGGGAATGCAAATGCTACAACCAGTTTGAAAGACAACTTCTTGCATTTTTAAACATACCATAATCCAGTAATCACGACTTGATATTTACCCAAATGAGTTGAGATCTGTTCCCACACAAAAAAACCTGTTTATGGATGTTTAGAGTGACTTTATCCATAATGGCCAAAAGTTGGAAGCAATCAAGATGTCCTTCAGCAAGTGAATGGTTAAATACTGGTATATCCAGACAATGAAATATTCAGTATTAAAAAGAAATGAATTATCAAGCCATGAAAAAACCTGGAAAAATATTTAAATGCATCTTATTAAGTAAAAGAAGCCAATCAGAAAAGGCTGTATACTATATGACACCAACTATATCACATTCTGAAAAGGCAAAACTATGAGACCATAAATTAATGATTGGTTAAGGAAGACAGAGGGATAAATAGACAACACACAGGGATTTTAAGAGGAGTAAAATTATTCTGTATGATACTACAGTGATGGATACATGTCATTATAAATTTGTCCAAACCCACAGAATGCACAATACCCAGAGTGAACCCCAATGTAAACAATGGGCTTTAGGTGACAATGACATGTCAATGTAGGTTCATCAATTGGATCAAATGTACTGCTCTGATGGGAGATGTTGCTAGCTGAGGAAGCTGGGCATATGTGGGGACAGAGATATATGGGAAACCTTCATATTTTCATTCACCTTTGTTGTGAATTTAAAATTTCTCTAAAAATAAAGTTTATTAATTTTATTTAATTTTTTAAAAGTATATTATGTAAACTTACTTGTTTTATATATCTCACAGGTTTGTTGTGTGAAACAAAGTATCTGATGAATTTGAAAATGTTTTAAATAGTCCTGGCTGGTGTGGCTCAGTGGATTGAGTGCCAGCCTGGGAACCAAAGGGTCTCCGGTTTGATTCCCAGTCAGGACGCATGCCTGGGTTGCAGGCCAGGTGCCCAGTAGAGGGTGCTGGAGAGACAACCACATATTGATGTTTTTCTCCCTCTCTCCCTCCCTTCCCCTCTCTCTAAAAATAAATAAATAAAAGCTTTTAAACAATGAAACTACTTCAAATAAATAAGTCTATTTTAGACTCCACCGAATTTAAGCTTTATGTCTTGGATTTCCTCAGTACTTCAAACTGAACATATTCACAACCAATCTCATGGTTCCTTCAAACTTTCTCAATCACCTATTTCATCTCACAGAGGTTACAGTGCTAGTATCAACTCAGCAACCAAGAAGGAAAGTAGAGAATCATTCTTACTGCTAATACCATTCTTGCCCTCTATATCCAAACATTCATTATATTTTGAGTTTTAAATTTAGCTTGAACCCAAGCTTGTGATACCTAGATATCATCCCACTTCAATGATAGCAGAAGTGGAAAATTTAGGGTGATAATCACTTTTTCACTCAGCAATAAATTTGAACTACCTTAGATGTCATTTCAACAATATTTACCAATTTTGTTTACATATCAAGTAGGGCAATAGCCAAGCCTACTGGTGATTGAAGCTTTAATGAATTATTTTGATGGCTTATTTCAGAAAGGTTCCCTGTTTTTACATTAAATCCTCCTCAATTATTGAAATGCTGATTTAAATTCTCTAATGCAGACTTGTGGATTTGCATTAAATCATCCTCACTGTTTTCTAATAGTATGTGTTTATCTAACAGAAGACTACTTGCCTTTTCTCCATGTAATCATTTAAAACACTCAACTAAATTTAAAATTATTCTCTTTTAGTTAAATTTTTAACTGAAAACCAGCCTGTGAGGACACCCATTCTTTGTTGTTAGTGGCATTTTATTTTATTTTTTTAAATAATGTTTAGAAGTTATTGTCACTAATGAGAAATATAGTCTGGCTTCTCAGAATTAAACAACACACATAACAAATATTCAAATATAATCACCAGTTCAGCAAGCAGTTATTAAATGCAGGACCCTGTAACCAGAAATATACATTCTTTTCAAAATAATATTTTATTCTGATATAAAAGGCTTTTTTCTAATCATGGGCATTTAATTTAGGAAATGGAAAAGCTATAAAATGAGAGTGTATGTATCTCCTCTAATTTCACATCACTGCTGTAATTTTAAATGTTTTCATATCTATGTTCCCATTCTATTTTTCTATACACATATGTATTGTCTTACACATAAAACTGGTGAACTTTAAAATGTAGTTTTATAATCTTTTTCTCATTTAATATGATATTCTAAAACTCTAGAAGAGTCACGAGCAAGCTTCTCATGATTGAAGATTACTACCAACCCCAGCCAGTGTCAAGTGAGTCCTTAATATTTAAACACTCAAAGACCTACCACCCTTCTCAGACCTACCTGTCTCCATCTGCTAGTTTAACAGAAATACATCTAGGACTTCAGGATAAGAACACCTCCAGCCTGGCTTCCATGCTACTCTCTGCAGAAGTAAAAATGGGCTTCTTGATCACCCTTCTTAGTGTTCCTTCCTCCCTCATGACCTTACCATCATTGCTTGCCTTCAAACCACCAGCACCAATCCCACTATGCCTTTTTTCCCTTTTTATATTTGCACTAAATTAGACTCCCAGGACATCCCCAAATCCCTCTTTTCTTCATATAGCTCCGCACATCCTCTGTCCGCTTCCCAACTCTTATGAGTTCCCCATTTCTAAAACCTCTCCACCGTACTTTCTGAAACTCACCATCCATAAACAGCAAAA
Organism: Desmodus rotundus; assembly: GCF_022682495.2. Classification (NCBI taxonomy): domain Eukaryota; kingdom Metazoa; phylum Chordata; class Mammalia; order Chiroptera; family Phyllostomidae; genus Desmodus; species Desmodus rotundus. Next base: position 67,271,644 of record NC_071388.1, on the reverse strand, counting down.
TCCTCCATAATTTCAGTTGTGTTCTCTGAACATTTCCCACTCCTTCCTATACAAGGATCAGGAGCTCTGTTGAACATATAGCTTTCTTTGCAGCCCCCTCTAAGGGTAGTGTTTTATTCCCCACAGCTTTCTTAGCACTGGGCCTGAAGATATGGAACATTTCTTCCTTACTCTCATTCCCATTTTCAACTCTTCTTCTCACTTTATAAATTCCCAGTTTTGAACACTGTATCATTGGGCTATGAAAACATTTCCCTCCTATTGGAGTTATCTACTGACCCCTGTCGTTTATAGACAATTTGACTTTCCCCAACCATATCACTGTCTTTATTTTCATATTCATGTGGATAATAATGCCAACACCCTAAGCTTTGAGCTTCTTTTGAATTATCATAATCTCACTTTCAAGAATGTTATTCTTTGAACATTACCTCCTAAATTTCCACCTCATTACATTCAGTCTTTTAATACCTATCATTTGTGAATCCTTCAAGGACCTGCAGTCTATTAGTACTACTTTATTTGTACTGTCTCTCATTCACCTCGTGCCCTTTATTCCCACTTTACCCACATAATTTACACTGTCAATTCTAGTAAACAATGGAGGTTATAAATAATTCTTGCCTATGACATCAGATCCCTTGGCTCTCTCTCAATGTGTGATGGTTATTTGGGAAAGCCCCAATAGTTTGTCTACTCTGCACTTGTGTTTTGTGCACCTGACTGTGGCTCATGAAAAGTGCTCAACCATACCAGTTGACCTCATTTTAATTTTATGCCAACTAATATTAATAGTCCTCCTATTGCTTCTTGACAATAATAATACACTTATATAAGTTCATTCACTTTTTTAGATTGGATAATGCCTTTTAGCTTAATGTTTTAGGATTCCATACCCACTTTTCTTAAGTAAAACTACCCTTTCTATTCTATTCTAATTTTATATTTTATTTTATTTTATTTTATTTTTACCCTTACCCAGGGGCATGCTTATTGATTTTGGAGAAGGGGAAGGGAGGGAGAGAGATAGGAGGAGAAACATCAATGCAAAAGAGAAACACATCATCTGCCTCCCACACACACCCCAAACAGGGACCAAACCTGCAATGCAGGCATGTGCCCAGACCAGGAATTGAACCTGCAACCTTGTGGTTTATGAGACATTGCTCCAACCAACTAAGCCACACTAATCACTCCTAGTTCATTCATTTTTGATTCTTCTAGATACTCTTGATTCTTCTAAGCATCTCTTTTTCTATCTTGATTTTCAATACTAGCAACTAAGAAAACTTCAGTGAACAGAAGCTAACTTCTACAAGGCACCAGGTTGATTCACCTATTCATATGCTTGGCCTTCCCTCATATTATAATAATTAAATGTCACCGATTGAGGCCGACTCCTCCACTTGTGCACTAGATTGCCTCCTCTTGTCTTCCCAAAGACATTGTTCCAAAGGTGCCTTCTCATGCATCTTAAGTGTTTCCCTCTCCACTAGATTATCCCATCAGCTAGTAGATGGCGATTATTTATCTCATCTTAAGAACAAAACAGTAATTATTCTAATCATGTGTCCCTCATGCTACTACATCACATTTCCTCCTCTTTCTATTAAATATCTTAATAAATTTCACTTCCAATTTATACTTTACCATTCTCTCTTTTTCTTATTTTATTAAATAGAATCTATTGATTCGCTCTTAAACCCACTGCACTTAAGATTTTGCCCCACTATTCCACTAAAACTGTTCTTGTCTAGACCTCAATGAATTTCAGGTTGCTAAATCTGAGTTAATTCTCAGGCCATATTTATCTGACCTATTAGCAAAATTGGACACGCTAGATTACTTCTTTTTTCTTGACATATTTCATTTATTTGTTTCCATTATTCTCATTTTCCTTCTTCCTTTCAGGCTTTCTTCTCAGTCTCACTTACTGGTTCTTTTTCATTGTTCTTACCCCTGAATGATGCATTCCCTAGATTTCTTTTCTTTTTTGGTGACCTCACCATATATCATGATTTTCAATTCTATCTGTACTCTAATAATCCCATTTTTTTAAATCTAGCTTAAACTTTCTCTCTAAATTTAGAATTTATACACCCAATTGCATAACACCACTTTCATGTCTAATAGTCAACTCAGATTTAACATTCTGCGTCTGGTCTCTTGAAGAGTATAACACACAGTTATGAGCATAGACTCTGGAACCTCATTGCCTCATTGAAATCTTGGCTTCATCTTTCAACAGCCCTGTGAACCTGGCAAGGTAGTTCAATATCCTGTGCCCTGCTTTCCTTTTTGTGAGACTGGGGATAATACTACTACCCACTTCACAAGAGTGTTAAAAAAAACATGCTCCAATAGCAATTTTATTTTAGGGAAATGTAATTTATTATAATGGAATGGAAATATGCTTGTCTTCCTGGTTGCTGAGAGGTTTTGGCTGGTATAGGTGAACTTCATCGCCTTCCTTTTTGAGGCCCACTAGATAGCCATGTAGATTTTCCTTTTGGGGGTACATGTGTAATGAAGATTTACCTTAATAGCTAACCTAAGTCATCCTTGAATTGCTTGCATAATCTCTATTATGCCAAATAATTTTTAAAATCTAACTTTTAATAATTTGTTTTCCTGGTAATTGTTTAATTTATTGGAGTGGTCTGAAATTTCTATTCCTGTGCTTTGTCAAACCTTATCATGAGGACTATGCCAGCTTCATAAAATGAATTGGAAAGCCTTTTGTCCCCTCAATGATCTAGAAAAGATTGTGTGAATTGAGAATTATATATTCCTTTAATCACTTAAAAGGATATACCAAATAAACCACTGTTGAACAGAAAACATTCCAGAGGGTAATTATTACAGGTTGTGTTCATCTGACTGTTTTTTTATTGTTTTCATTTTATGTCTCTTTGTTTTTTCTTCTGGTCCTTTCTTGTGGTTTCTTAGTTTGTATGTTTTGTGATTTTTTTAAAAATTATGATCACATGTTCTTTGGAACACAAGCAAAAAGACATTTTGTTGGCCTGGCTTGGAAATGCAATTTTCTAGAAAGAATTGTGGGGTTTTTTTTTTCTGCTAATCGCTGTAGCCACTATCAACACAGTTTCACTTTAAATTAAATTATTTGCTAGGTATTTTCAGACCATATCAGTTGAACTAATTCAGTTTTCACACTGACACGAGGGTAGGTGTGTGTTTATGAACTTTTGAAGCCCTGGCTGGTGTGGCTCAGTGGACTAAGTGCCACCTGCTAAACAAAGGGTCACCACTTCAACTCCCAGTCAGGGCACATGCCTGGGTTGCAGGCCAGGTTCCCAGTAGGGGGCACTTGAGAGACAACCACACATTGATGTTTCTCTCTCTCTTTCTCCCTTCCTTCCCCTCTCTCTAAAACAATAAATAAATAAAGTCTAAAAATGTTTTTGTTTACAAAGCTGACATCAGCTTTGGCGTCATTGTCAATCTTCATGAGTATTTTAATGAAAGGGTAGTAAATGGCATATTTGCCAAGGCACAACTGCTTAAATGTTGATATATCCTACAGACACTATTCCATAGCTCATTCCAAGTCATAGCTCAGTCTTAGTTTACTTTTAAAGTCCCACAATGATCAAGTCAGCCAGAGTAGTTTTATGTTCCAGGGGTCCCCTAACACTACCCATGTTTTTGGTGATTTGCTAAAAAGACACAGAATTCAAGCACACAGTTGTACTAATGGCTAATATTTATTATGAAACATGGTAAATACTACAGTCAGATCAGACAGAGGAAATGACAGCAGGTGAAGATAGGAAGAATCCATGGGAATCCCTTTATCCTTATCCTTGTGGGAGAGGTCATATACAGCACACACTCCTTTGAGAAGAAAGAAAGAATGAGTGAGAGAGAGGAGGGAGGGAGGGAGGGAAGGATGGTGGAAGAACAGAGAAAGAGAGAGAGAGAGAGAGAGAGAGAGAGAGAGAATATGTATAATGTTTCCAGAATAGGAAGTCCATTTTAAACTCGAAGTTTGGAGACTGATCACAGTCTTTGCCTAACAGCTATCAAAGTTCCAGACTCACAGAGGGAAAGCAGATGTAACTCTAAATTACATTGTTTGCACAATCTAGAATGAGCAAAAGTCTTTATCAGTTAGGGAATTTGGGGGAGCCACCTTCTCAAACACCAGCCACCTTCCAACTTTGCAAACAAGCCTGCTAAACTCAGTAGCCTCGAGCCTGTTGTGTTAACTTTTTTGCACATCACACACAAAAATATATATTGAGACTCTAATCTTTTGATTTTGATTCATTTTTCTTGATGCTACCAACAAAGAGTTACTGAGAATTGAGTACTTAGTGAACTATAAATGCAGATTTATGACTAAAATATATATATTTTACAATTGACTTGTTTTAATCTACTTAACAAAACTAAATTGTATGAATCATTTACCTACTCCAATAATGGCTGTTTTTATTTCTGCCAGAGAATACTGAGAAATTTAACTTGCTGTTTTTAAGTACTATATTTTATATATTATTATTCTGAGTTGACATTTAACACTTTTTAATCAAGTTACTGCATTAGGTGACCCAGTAAGTTTTTAATTCAATAATATTATTATAAGTTACCTGAAGAAAAAAATATATCATGGATAAATCTTAAAGGAAAAAATAAGTTAAATAATCTATGACAGAATCTATCTCATAAAAGATCCACACCCTTATATTCACAAATGTTAAGTATAGGTTAATAGCTGCCCTTTGTTTATAAAATGTTTTCTCTATGCATGTTTTGTTAAAGGTATAATTACTCACTCAGTTTTAACAGAGCTCTGGAAACTATTTGTCTGGGAAAGCAAAAAAAAAATGATCTGCGTGACTTTTGAATGTAGCATGATATAGCAGACACACTATAACAGATGACATGAACATGCTACTATTGGTGACATTTCAAGATTCCTTCTAGAAAGGGAAAACAAATAGAGATAGATAATCATAATTCATTTCATTCACACAATTGATTTTATTATCAAGAAATCTTTGTGAAATTAGAAGACAAAAAAAATCCTTATTTACTGCAAAGAAAAACAAGGTCATTTGAGGTGATGTGTTTCTGCAGACATTCAGGAAGCATGTCTGTTTTCTCGTTTCTCTAACACACACTGTGCTTTGCCTGTGTGATAATTCAGGAAAGGAGAAAAAAAAGTACAGAATGTTAGAGTCAAATAAGATTTTCCCTCTGAATTGTAAAATTATAATTGGTCAATTTCGAGCAGCTGCCTCTTAGAAACTGTATTTTCCAAATGATAATAAGCCTCAAGTTAGCAATAAATGTGCACGTTAAATGGAAATCTTTTGTTATGTTTTATTTTGTTTTATCAGGGCACACAAAGAATCTTTTCTGTTACAGTATATTCTTGTCACTTTCCAAACTAAGAGTCTATGCCATATGTTATATGGTAAGCATTCTTTTATTAAATAGTCTTTAAATCAGTTAGTGATTATTTCAAATATTAAAAGTCAGTTCTTATAAAACAGTTTTACTGCAAAGATGACACTATTTAAATTTTCTCTGTAGGTTTATTTTATGTAAGTCCTAAGGATCAGAACTATTCAAAAACATGGACAGCAAAAATACTACTATATTTATTTTTTTATAATGTTGTGATTATTCTCACAATTGGAACCAAGATGTAATTATTTTTCCCTAAGCCTTTCTGCAGTATTGGCTAAACTTCCATCATAAAATATTGCTTCGACCACAACAAGGCCTTTCAGAAAATGCCTATTTGTTACAATAAGAGCATTCATTTATAAAACACAAAAATAAAATCAATTTTGTTTCAAGTATATGTTTATTTAAAATCTTTTTAAAATTTTTATAAAGGAAATTCCACATATTTAAAAGGATCATGACATTGCATTTATGAGCAGAATGAAAGCATAATATAGAAATTAGATTAGGTTTCCCTTTTAAATTAACATCCTAATTTCTGCCTGGAGTAGGTAAATAAATTTGGCACCATGGACACTTTTGTCACTATTCAGAATCTTGAACTGTATTTAAAACAGATCACATCCACCTTCTCTGCATCAACATACTAACTAGTCAATGGAAATCGAAACACACCGAAATAGATACTTTATACTGCTGCCAAGCGGAGAAGGTTCAGAGCAAAGGGTGTAATTAAAAGTATGACTAAGCAGACAGAGTCACATTGAAAACCTTCTCACAAAACAGAGGAAAAATATTGGAAAAAGAAGCTAGTGCCCCCCAAATATAATACTGCCATCTCTGAATCATTTGTGCTATAGATCTTAGTTTTCTAGTATAGGACCCAGTTGCTATAGAAACTTACAACTGGGAGCTAAATAAAGTAATTTCTATGCTAGTGTTGGTGTCTATAACTTCAGCACCTGATGCTAACCAAATTGTGCTCAATAAACAAATTTAAACTTTAAAAGCCTGCATTGCGATCACAATGGTTTCTATACAACTGATTAATCTCAATTGATCTTGGCTCAGAGCACAAGAACATAAGAAATCTCAGAAACAGAAAAAGACTACTTAAGGCCAATATGCCTACATCCTTTGTTTTTCTTATCTGATTTCCTATTTTATCCCCATACCTCTATCCCGTCTTAGTTTTAAAATAAAAAGTCAGCTAGCTCACTCTCCAACTCATCGATAATTCTGCTTCCACTGATCCCTTTTAGACAATTTATTCCATATTAAACCACTCCCTCTTGGCTTCCCCCATTTCATTTATCCCACTCTAAACCTAAAGAACAAAGAGATCAGGCAGCCCAATAGATACTTAGTCCTTAATCCTCCTGGTTGGGCCTGTTATTCCTGCACATTTGATTATAAGATTATTCACTATTTGGCAAGATTTCAAAACCCTGAAGTAGCCTCCCAATGCCCCTGTTTGTGTGGGCTTGTCAGACCCGTACCCATTACGTCACAAAGCAGTGTGTCTGGCTTTGGAAATGCTCTTTTATTAAAAGAAATGAGACCACAGGATCTAAATACATATGTCTGTAGCTTTCCTCGGCATCGCTTTAGAAAGGAACAGTGTTGACATGTACTATATAAACCCTTTGTTCTTCTCCACATTCCATGTCAGTGTCACGGTGAGAATTTAAAGTGTAAAAAAAGTCATTTGAATGTCTCAGTGTTACCTCATTAAAGCACATGAATGCCTTGCTAAAAGCATCATATACTTGTACTTGCAAATTTGTTTATGTTATCAGAGATTTGTAGTTCTAAGTATCTGAGGATACACTTTTATTTGTTAAAGTATTGTGTTTATTTCACACTTACAAAGGTCTTGGCTTCAGTCCCAACGTGCCTGTTAGAGGCTTAGATAAGCCTATCTATGGTCTGGGATCCTAAAGCCAAGATCAGCTCAGGGCAGAGTATTCGACACTAATAGAACATGTGTGTTGCCTAATGATAAAAAAAAAAATGTCAAATGACACCACCAGTTTTCCAGAAGTAATCATTTATATTTCTACCAAGGCTTTATTACATGAAGGAAGGAGAGAAGGAAGGAAGGAAGAAAAGAAGGAAGGGAGGAAGGAAGGGAAAGAGAAAGAGCAAAGTTTCAACATCTATAAAATTAAGTGTTTTTTTTTTTTTTTTTACTTTTTACTTTGAAATTAAAGACGCAATTTTAGGAGGTAATATGTTCTTTTAATTATCAAGCTGCAAACACCAGGGTAGAATTTGAAACACCAAAATAGGAACCGATAATATGAGCTCACCATGCATTATTAAACCTCTCCCTCTGGGTTCCTCTGGATTCTAACTGCTGCCTCGGCTTCTGTCCAATGAGCGTTTACGAGCAAAGAGGAAATGCTAGGGGGATTAAACCTAAGGTTTGACCTGCTACTACCACTCGGTGTTTGACCAAAATTCTCATTAGGAAACAACATGGAATAGTTTTTAGCTGCAAAAAGGGACCCAAAAGAATAACAGAAATATACTAGGTTAACTGCTGGATACACGGTGCTGCCTGTATACCAAAACAAAAACACCCTGGGAGAGATATCAGCTATGTCAGAAACAGTCAGCTAACAACTGTCAGCTGGGATTGTTGACTGGCATTTTAATGCACCACACAGCATTTGGGAGCAGGGGACTTCCAAAAAGGATGGGGAATGAAATTTTGTTAGCTATAGGAATAAAGAAAAAAAATTGGGTAACTCTCTTTTTTTTTTTTTTTACTTTTTTTTATGTTTGGGAGACTTCATTTTTCTCTGCATGTGAAATTTTAATTCTTTTTGCATATGGATAAATAATAGAATCTATCTTTATACAATGCAGAACAACATACAATAGTCATTTTATGAGCATTTGTTTTATATAGGAAGGAAAGGAAAGAGGAAGCAATAAGTGGAAAAGAATAGAGGGGGAAATAAACGCTGAATTAATTCTCCCCGAGAGAAAGAACAGGGAGCAGTAATGAGTTTGGATGAGATTGAGGTTAGGCATCAGAATGCTTATATGTCAGCCTGACGCTGTAAGTGGCAGCTGTCTGCGTGGCCCTGGCCAGGTGGACAGTCAGCACTCACTAGTAGAATTTGGCTTCCAAGTCATGCAGCTGCAAAGGGAAACTGCCCAGCAGCTTTGCAGAAACAGAGAGGTGTGGACCATTTTAGGGATCCAGGCTCCTAGCCAATCACGATAGGAGAGGGTTGGGGTCGCTTGCCGGTGCCCATAATGAAAAGAGCAAGGCTGGTCTACAATACAGAAAGAGCACCAGGCTGGAAAGAGGCCACATTCCAGGGTGTCAAGAAGTCCCAGAGTTAAAGAGGGAAAAATCATCTGGTAAATATGCTATGCTTTGAAGAAAAGACCAGCAAGAAAGTACGGGATTGTGGGTACAGTCTGCACTGCAAAACATTTTTTTGTCTTTCATAAAAATAATATCCAGGATGCTTTTCCTAAATAAACATTTAAAAATGGAAATTGTCATAAAGACAGTTTGGTCATTTTTAACATTTAAAATGTTATAACTATGGACTGGGCATAATTCAAAAAGAATTATGAAAAAGAATTATGAACTGAAGAATTCAGAAGGCAGACTTAGTCCCTACATTCTGGATTATTTTATAAAACAAAAGATTAACATTATGGTTATGACACTGCAATGTGTTCTAGAAATTTAGTTCTATAATTTCATTTACACCAGTTTATTTCCAGCCTTTAAATCTGTGTTGTAATATATTATTGCCTAAATCTAGGGGCAAAGGTTATGGTAAATTCTCATTTGGATTTTAAAAGACAATATTTTGATACACAACTGCTAAATGAGGAGTCAAGTGAATATATAAACCCAGGGTTAAATATAAAATTTAAACTTTATGCATTTATATATATTATTCCTTATACTGGTCCGGCACACATAATGCCCCCTCTTATTACTAAAATCTGTTATTACAAAACCATAAGCATGTAATTCTGTGACATAACAATACACACTCAAGCACACCATATGACATATTAGGTGAAATGTTCAAATTGTTACATCCATATCATTACCCTACCAACCACACTCAAGCAGGTGTTACTTCTGCCGGACCCTGTGTTCGGACCTGCATATCTTCTCTTTAGTGTCTTCACAAAGGTTTCTGCTTACATGTGAAATAAACAAAAGATTGAACATCATTCATGACTGTTGCAGCATGGTGGACAAGACACATAATTTAGAGAAACATAAGTTGATTGCTTAGGCTTACCTTATTTTTGTCCTTGTTTTGGATCAGGCATAAAAAGAGTATATGTAATATATAATTAATAGGTACAGCTTAAAATAGTAGTAACATTTAATATCTAGGTATCCAACATAAAGCTCAATAAGTACAATTTTATTAACCCTTCTGGTGTCTTTTACCAAATCCTTCTCTCCTTATAGAGAGGAAATTTTTTCATCTATCCTTTCTGTTTTTCTTTACATTTTACTACATATGTTTGTGTTTCTTAATGTGTTTCATTTTGCATATTTTGAATTCCACACTAATAGAATCATAGTCTCCTGTTGTTAGAAGTTTTTATTCAACATCATATTTTTAGGGTAATCCATGTTGATATGCATGGCTGCATTTTTTAATTTACACTCCCTGCTTTATAGTATTCCATTGGATATACAAGGTCTGTCCAGAAGGTATCCAGCCATGTGATATGAAAAATAGAGACATTTATTGAAGAAGTTACAAGATACAAGAAACATTGTGCATAGGACAATGATACTTCAGTCCCCTTCAGAGTAAGCCCCTTGAGATCTCACACAGTTCTCCCAATCGCCATCAGCTGCTCCATCCTTTTTCCCTGAACTTCATTGATGATCTGAAATCTCTTTCCTTTCAAAGGTGATTTTAGTTTTGGGAAAAGCAAAAAGTCACACGGTGCCAAATCTGGGCTGTAGAGAGGCTGAGTCACTTGGCTGATTTGATGTTTCACCAGAAAACTCTGCATAAGATGTGATGCATGAGTGGGCATATTGTCACAATGAAGCTGCCAATGACCAGTTGCCCAAAGCTGTGGCCTTCTGAATCATCCAAATAGTTTCCATGGAGAAATGTTCAAGCTTAACACAAAATTTGACACAGATTCATTGCTGTACTCACTCAGTCATTTTTTAATGCAAGGGCCACACAGTACACATGCTCACTCAATGTTGTCTCCCACCTCCACTGACTAGTACAGTGTAGTCATCATTGTTCACACATGCACATTCCAGTCCACTCTCCTTGGCTGCCAGGTTACGTCAATGTCTCACAATGTTCTCATCATATTACAATGGCTGAACTTTTTCTGGACAGACCTTGTGATAAACACCAAAATTTATTTACCTATTGCCTTCTCCCTTGGGAACATCCCAGACTTGTTTTCTCTAATACAAATAATACTATTTTCTGTCATCTATTTTCATGTTCATATCTCCTAGTAAACAAGTTAAGTTCACTTTCTCATCTCTCAGTTGAAGATAACAACAGGCACGTTGTAGGGTTGTCCTTACCAACGGTGAAATTCAGTTTCCTGATCTACAAGACAATAACTGTCATTCTTAGCATTAAATGAGTTTGTATATAAATACACAGAAGGGCTTTTTTGTAATAGGCATGCCATAAATCTTTGTCCACTCTCCACTAAAAATCAAGAGATGATTTCAATCCTTTATAGGCAGAAATGCTTTATGGAACATGTTATGTGATATGAAGGTGCAGACACTTCTGACTCCATTGTCAGTGCTCCTACTTGGACTCTTAACAAATGCAGACCTATATGGTTTAATTATACTTACATGTCAAATGGACAAAGGGACTTAAGTATAAATGGTGATATCACATGCCATAGAATGAGAGAGGAGCTGCTGCTTCTTGCTTTCCCAGAATTTGTCCCCATTATCTTCCTAGATAGAGTCCAGCTGGCTCAAGTTTTTAGGACAATGGCAAACTGCCTACTTTTGACCCAGATAAAGCTTCCTGATATGGAAAAGTACAAGATCGTCCTTTGTGAGTCCCCCCAAATTCATGCACTAGATGTGTGACTTAGTTTTCTTCCAGAAACGCTGCTGCTCTTTGGGCCAGTAGAAATTATTATACATTACTCATCATTATTACACAGAGGCTGCACGTGTTGAGATCCTTCTTCTGAGTAGAAACAAGAAAGACATGGTAGGGAAAACAGTGACAACATACCTTAATAGTTTGTAGAATAGCCATGGCAAATAGTCTTTTCTTTTTACAGTCTTCTTCATTACAACTTTTACTTGTGCAAAACTTCTGATTTTCAGAATTTCACATTCTACCTGTTTTCTTCCCTTATTCACTATCTTCCTAAACTTTTCCTAACATCATCAAGCACTTTATAAATTTATGTCTGATTACCAGCCATTAGTCATTAAATTTCCTTGGGAAAAGGGAAAGGAAGGAGATCTTCTAAAGGTGAAATGACTAACATAAATACAGTTCATCCTTGAGCAATGTGGGGGTTAGGGACACCAAAACTCATGCACATTTAAAAATCTATATATAAGTTTTAATTTTCCAAAATCTTAACTACTAATAATCCACCTTTTACTGGAAGTCTTACTGATAATATAGTCAACACATATTTTTATGTTATATGTATTATGACTGTATGCTTACAATAAAGTAAGCTAGAACAAAATGAAATGTTATTAAGAAAATCACAAGAAAGAGAAATACATTTATAATAATTATTGGAAAAATGTATGTAAATCAACACATACAGTTCATATTGTGTTGTTTAAGGGTGAACTATACTTCAAAATTCTGAATTAACATTATCTGTTAGTAAATAGCAAAACTGTGTAAACATTTGAAATGGATAACATTGTGAAGCGGATACTTTAGGAGAAAAATTTTTGAGCTACACAAATCATTATTCAAGTAGCTAATCTGGGTGGGGAAGGCTTCATCTCTATTTTGGCCAATACCAACTCCAGTATAGTGTGTGGAGGATTTTGCTTCAGTGACACAGAACCAACAACACCAGGTGAAAAACAAGTGATGAAACAGAAGTGCCAACAGCCTCAGGGCTGGCTTGACCCAGGAAAAGGAATCTGATATTTTGTAAAGCAGCCTAGAAAATGCCGGAAAAAGGTTCAGATGTTGCTTCTGAGCCATTTTCTAAGCACTAATTGCAGACTACATTAAACAGTATCATGTCATACGTTAATAATGACCAGTAGAATGTTTTGAGAAAAGAAGGCACAAGGCAACTAGACTAGAACTGGCCATGTCTACCCTTTACTTAAGCAATAAGCCTAATATGAAAGCCCCACATCACCTTGTGGGAGGAAATTTTGCCAAATCCAAAGCAGATAATGAAAACTCTAGTGAGAGTCAGGCTGACATTGACACTGTTCAGTCTCATCAAGTGGCTGATGAGGATGAGGACACTTCATTGTTCCCTGAGGATAGAAATGAGCCAAGAAAATGACAACATATAGGAGAAAGGCAATTAAAAAATGCAGAGAGCATGACAATTAGATCTCAGTGTCTGATGAGGGGAATAGTACAAATGAACCACTTGACGTGGCTAAGCCAAAATATACCAAAATGTATTAGGTACAAATGATGTAAAATAGATGCCTAGTGATCAGACCATGGGACCATCGCACTACATAGAGCAAACATTTGTACGTGATAGAGAGAAGGCAAAAAAAAAAATAGTCTTTACAGTGTTTAACATCCAAACAGCACCGTATCATCAGAGTACAAATAGCAAGTGAAAACCACAATAATTAATTCAACAGAGAGCATTCTAATATAGGAATTATTTAAAGAGTTTTTGAATGGCTGAATAATAAGAAAAGGGATGCTGGGCCAACAAAGAGATAGTAAGTGAAGGAAGGGAGCATTGATCAGCTTAGAATGCAAGGAACAAAGGAAGAGGTTGAGGTTATCAGAACACTAGAGAGGAGGACTTGAGAAGCTGTGACTCAGATCTATTAGGAATGAGAAACCCTGACTACAGCTGATGTCTCAAGAGTTCAAAGGAGGTTCCCTACTAACCCGGATGAGAGGGTGCTACCTGACTGTTGCTAGTTTTTCCAAAGAAATGCCACATTTCTAAGAACGCGGAAGAAATCAAGAAACTGAAACCAACTGTTACTTCAAAGGTTAGAAGCTACTGCTGAGATGAGGCTGACAGGACAGGAGACACCTGTAAGCACTACTCTCTCCAACTATGTTTCAGCTTCTTAGTGCCCTTCAATGGCAGAACTAACAGGAAAATAGGAGAAATGTAATTTTTAGAGACCCCAGACTCACAGAACTGAAATGTAATAGTTAATAACTGTTACCACAAACATAACTTTGAACCAGAGAGCCAGAGTACATCAAAAGGATTTATTAGAAGACTCCAGAAGTACGATAATTTCAGTTAGTACTCTTAACAAAAAAGGGCATTTTTGATGCCCTCCTTATATGTTTATGCATCTGAAAGAACACCACAATAATCAAAGTCTTTCTCAGTCTAGGTTTACCTATAAAATGCAATAAACTCCACAATTTTTCTTACCAAGATAAAAAGATAGATTACCCAGAGTTTAGTTAATTCAAAAGTTTAATCATTTAAAATGGATCATTAATGGACTGAGAAATATTCAAAAGTAGTGAGAAGAGAGAAAATAAAAACAATATGAATAGTCTAGGACAGGATAATTGGCCTCTGAATAATTAAGTTGGGTTTATGAAAGCATCCTAGGGATCCATAGGAATCCCTATTTTTATGGCAAGACATTGAAATGACAATTCACATAAACGATGAAGCACAAAATAGATAGAGTTGGTAGACTGGTTGTAAAAAAAAAAAAACAAATGAAAAAGTAAGCACTATTTTCAAGTACAAAAAGAAGACATGCAAATGATATCTCTCTTTCAAACTTATATATATTTGTGTTCATGTAAAAGGAGTTATAATATTTTTCTAGCATGTCATGAGTTAGTGCATACACACAAATTGCGTTAAGAAAATTGTGTTAATAAGTGCATAGACACAAATGGTGTTAAGTAAAATGATGCAGAAACACCTAGAAAAAATTAAGTATTGTAAAGTACATTAAAATGTCTTGCCATGGCATTGGGTATCACGCACAGAACGTGTGTGGTGAATGGTGTAAAATTGTTGCTTTGGGGTGTCTACAAAAGAAATAAAGTGAGCTCTCATTTCAGTTAGCCATTGTCCAGAAATACTGCATAACAAACCCATAAGAAATTCAGGGGCTTAAACAAAATTGATGATTCTTACGAATTTGTAGGTTGCCTATGTTTTGGTTATTTAAGGATAGGCTGGGCTGGTGGTTCTTCTTTCCCCTGCAGCTGCTGGAGCTTACTTGCTTCAGACAGCAGTTCTATGGGTCAGTTGGAATGGCTCTTTTTCATGTCTTCCACATTCCTTTTGCCAGCAGCTCTCCTGAGCCATGTTTTAGTTTTGGCAATGGCAGAGTCACAAGGGGCATGTGGAAATGCCTGTGGCCTATTAAAATATAGTATCACTTTCTTTAATTACTTTTGGCCAAAACATATCATCTCTCTGAGCCCCAAGTCAAATGTCAAGAAAATACTTCTGTCCATAGCTTTACATGATGAAAATGTGGGTTCCAGGAGGGGTGGTGGAAATTGGGACCAATGTTCTATCTACAGCAAGTTCGATCTCAATTCAAAAAACAGCCCTTGTGTTGTGTCCTGTATGTGAGGGTAGTCCTCATTCATTAAGCCATTTAATCCAGTGGAATTTTATGATAGCATAAAATTCCTGAAGACAGAAATAAGACTTTAGTCAAATGAATCAGCAACTTGTCTTAATAGAAAATATCTATATAAATATATATAATATGTAAATATAAATAAAAATATCTATGTAAACATTATATAAATATATCTACATATTTACATAATATAATTTGCTAAATTTGGGGCAAATCATCAAGATGAATAAACAAAAAAACCTTTGTTGTGTTGATTAAACATCTGGCCAAGACAGGTGATTTTAACAAATGATGAGTTAATGCAGAGGCTATGGTAGACCCCCACTGAGCTTCTGTTATTACAAAAATGTGGAGACAAGTAACACCAGGGCTCAGGATTTGGTAAGTGGAGTATAGACTGGATTTCAGCTCTCACCTGATCTCAGCCAGGTCATTGTTTAAGTATAGGTAGCCCTTGCAAAAGAGAAGAAACTAAAGATGAGTTACCTTAAGAATTTTACTAATGTAGTTGGTATGCCTTGCTGTGTTGCTATATCTTATAATTTTTATTGATTCACCTTAAAATTATTTCAAATGGTGGCCATTCTCCCCTTTTTTTCCCTGTCTTCCTGCTTTTCTTCCACAAATACGTACTGAATTTCTCCTGTGTGTTGAGTATGTTCCAGGCAAGTAAGATACAGCAATAAAAAAAACAGACAAAAGCCCGCCCTCATATACTTTATAATGTAGCAGGAGAGGCAGCCAATGAAAGCAACATAGCAAATGAGGAAGTTATATGCAGTGGTAGAGGATGATAAGACAGGTGCAGAGAGAGAGAGAGTAGGGGAGGTAAGAAGAAGAAAAGAGCAAAATAATTTAAAAAGTTAATAACCAGAGCAAATAGCCTTTGAAACAACGTGGTCTTTTAAAAATTTATTTTATTTTATTTTATTTTTTTAAAGGTTTCATGTATTTTATTTTTAGAAAGAGGGGAAAGGTGGAAGAAAGAGAGAGAGAGAAACATCAATGTGTGGTTGCTTCTTTCACACCCCCTACTGTAGACCTGGCTCGCAATGAGGCATATGCCCTAGTTCAGAACTGGCGACCCTTTGGTTCTCAGGCTGGCACTCAATCCACTGAGCCACACCAGCCACGGCTATATGTTAGGGTTTTTTTTAATTTGTATGGAAGACTTTATTACTATTATGCCTATCTGAACATACTTTTCCTGCTGTATATTTAGGGTTAGTAATATGTAGAGAGAAGTGAACACTTCCTAATTAACTCACACCTCAATTATAATTGATTACAGAAGACTGCTCTTCCTAGTATGATATATTAATCCGAAGAGAAATTGAATATGAAGACACATCCTGACAAAATATAAAATAAATGCACACCCTTATGTTCTGATAATCTAAATTCATTATTTTCTATATAATAATGGGTGTGGTTAAAGCAAGTGAAACGTTGGCAAAATTTTACAGAAGATTGTTAAAACAAATGTAACTATAATAAAATCTATGTCATAATTTTGTGGTCCATTTACAAATTTTACCATTTTTAAAATGTAGTGTGTTATGCCCATTGAGTTGAACTTTAGATAAATGTATTTATAACATTTTGTGTTTGCCATAGTTTTTAATGAGTAGTTTTAAAGTCTAGAAAATACCTTTCTCTTGGCTATGAATTAATCTGTAGAGCATTCAGAATAGTTGAATGTTCAAGTTGGGAAAATGAACACATGAGACCTCTAATGAATTATGGCCTTGTTGTTCTTGCAGGTTGTTTATTTAAAGATGGTCCTTATCACTGGTCCAGTTTTCTGGTTAAAAAAGAATTATTAAAACTAAAACTAAACTAAGGCACACATAATTGCCTTATCTTTGTGTGTTTATCAAATCAGGACTAATACATTGAAAAGCTTGGCTTACAATCATGTTAATTCTTTGCTTTTTCAACTCTGAACCCTCTAAATTTTCTTTAGCAGTTCAGAAAAACTCTCAGTGTGCTACTTGTAAAACACATAGTATTATGCTCATGAAATTCTTTTTAAAATTATTTGGGATCTACATAGTTTCAGAACCATGGAATTATAATATTGTTCTCCTTTCCCTTGATCTGGTACATTGCATCACACTGCATACAGTGAAAGAATTTTTCTCCCTTAATCCTCTTTGATTGCTATAACTTGGTTGATAATGAATTCTGAGAAGAGTAATACATATGTCATACTTTAAATACCTCAGGTTGGCTTATGTGCAAATGCAATGGCCAGATTCTTATGTGTAATTGAAATGGAATTGAATCCATCTCTACTGAGTTAATATCCCTCTACTTCCTATGTTGAATTCTTGGCAACTTTCTAGGTTGCTGAAATCATACCAATAAAAAGTTTGGAGATGAGAAACTTTTGATAGGATACTTTTTTAATCTTGAATTTTGATCTCTATATGTGTAGACATTTTAAACCCTTTGCCTGGCACCTAATATAAGTTCAATTAATGTTAGTTGCATGACTATATATATATATCCCCTGCTTGCAGCATATAAAATAGGAGTCTGCACACATCTTTTTTCAAAGTCCAAATAGTAAATAGTCTATGCTTTCAGGCCATACAATCTCTGACACAAATAATTGGCTCAGTTGTAGTAGCATGAAATTAATAAATAAACACAAATAATATTTAAATGAATGGGGGTGGTTCGGTTCTACTAAAACTTTATTTGCAAAAGTTGCCATTAGATAGGAATTAGCTCATGGGCTATAACTTACTCTTGATAAAGACAATTTAAAAACATATTCAAGTTGAACTACAGAATGGTCTACAAAATATAGAGTAAGCCCAAGGGAATTTTGTTGAACATATTATTCAAAATACACATATAGTGTTCCTGAAAGTTTACGGTTTATTTCTAACTCATTAAAAAAAAAAACCTTATTGTCCAGCCCTGGCTGGTGTGGCTCAGTGGATTGAGGCTGGCTTACAAACCAAAGGGTTGCTGGTTTGATTCCCAGTCAGCACACACACCTGGGTTGCAGGCCAGGTCCCGGTAGGGGACACACAAGAGACAACCACGCATTGATGTTTCTCTCCCTCTCTTTTTTCTTCCTTCCCTTCTCTCTAAAAATAAATCTTTAATAACAACTTACTGTGATATTTTCACATATTCTATAGTATTTAAATAAGGTAGTGTTTAAAATATAAAATAAATCCTGTTTTTTATTGTCCATATGATACGAAATACATTACCACAGCTGGGTATGGAAATTTGTACTAACTGAAAAGCAAGTCCACAAACTGAATATATATTTAAAACTAAATCCTTGTAACAACCGATCACTGACTTATTCATTTTATTAAATTATAATTGTATTTGTTATAAAATTGTAATACATGAGCTTCATTTCACTTCTCTAAAATGATAATACCACCAAGAAAACCTTCAGTGAAGAAAGAAAAATTGTAAAAATAAATTAGTTTAGGTTTCTCAAGAAGAAAGGTCATATCCACTTTTTTAGTGTTATATTTTAGAGTATTTTGATACTGTCTTATAGGCAGGTTGATGTTACCAAGATCCTCCAATATGTTAAATGAAAAATGTTCATCCTAAATGTCTAAAAGAAAAATATCACAAAATTGACATGGGTACTGAAAGCAAACTGCTCTCTAAAAATGCTTAATAATATTTCTGCTAATGGATTTCCACTCCGATTCTACCTCAGTCATTTGATTTTTTTTCTGTATCACCAGAATATTGTAGTTCTTCCTAGTCTCCCTCAGATGCCACTCAGTGAGTTAGAACCATTTACCAGGCAGCCATAAACTACCTGTAACAACAAGCAGTCATTTTATTTAAGTTCTGTGTCTTAAATATAGAATTTTCATCTCTGTGTTGGATGAGGGGGGTTTGGAAGGCTTACCAGGGTAACTCTTTCGACAGATATGTTTATTTTTCATAACATGAACTTTGGAGGCAACTAAATTTATTATTAAAACCACTGACTACTTCTCATAGCACCATGACCTAATAGGTATACTATCTAACTTACATTTAACCAGTCTTTGAATAGCTGACTTATGACTCATTGATTCTACTTGCATGTTTTACTGCCTCTAGTTGAAGCAGAAAGTTTCTTTTCTGAGATGGTGGAGATGAAAACTAGATTTTCAAGAGCAGATCTAGTACAAACTCCAAATCAGACTGTGGAAGGATCTTTCTGATCCTCACTCCCTCAATCACATGCAGGTGTTGGACCTTCTTAAACTCTGCTGATATTGAATAGGAGAGACAAGAGACGACTTGTATTCCCAGCCTCTGCTGTTCAAGACTCTTTCCTACAGCAGTTTTTCAACCTGTCACAGTAAAATGTCCTCAGAGAGCAATGGTATAAGCACTTTTTGTGTTTTATGCATAACAGAGACAACTAAAAATGATGAATTTATTTTGCAAATTTAATTTAAGAGGTCTTTACACTGTGTGCACACATCCTTTCCTAAAAGTCACAGGCAAAATATTAGATTTCTTTCAAGTCCAACTAAATACAGTTTTGCTGAGACCTAGCTGAGAAATGTAGATGAGTAAGAATTGACCCACATTAGAGAGAATGCCAGCATTGAGTTCATTGCTCATGAAGCAGTTTAGGCTTGTAGAGAGTTACATGTATGAATAAAAACACATCTGGAGTCTGGAGTCTATCTTTAACTGTATTTTCCCCTGCAATAAATAATAACCTGGATATAAACAATAAAAACATGCCTACTTTAATGTAACATAATACTTAAGACCATTGGATTTGGAATTTAAAAAATAAGAACTGGATTTAAAACCCTGTCCCACTACTACTTAACTTTGTGTTCTTGATAAACTATTTCATTATAGGCCTCAATTTATATTTTGTGGAAAATAGGGTAATAAATGCAACTCTCATAGAGTTATTATGGAAATTAGGTAAAATATGTGTATAAAGTTGATAGTCCAGAGTTTTGTATACAATATACACTGATTCCTGAAAGCTCAATGAATTAGGGAAAGGATAAATAAGTTTATTAAAAAACATATCCTAATTTTTTAAAGCATCTACACATTTTTAGGTTGGCATAATTTTCGCCATACGTTTAAATACACACTGAGAAAAAAAAATCATCTCCTGACCACTTACCTGGCCCAATCAATGCCAAACGATTTATTAGATGATGAAATGAACTAGACAATGCAGAGACATCTATATGGAAATTTAAGTCAGGTCTAGTTGAAAAAGAGCTCAAAAAGGAGCTCAAAAAAGGCTGGGTAAAATTTGGTCAATGAAAGAATCTTCATCGTGTTAAAGGTAGAAATAATTTAATATTCCCCCTGAGAAGCTGCTACACCTTATTGTTAAAATAATCCTATTTTGCTCAAATATTTTAGAGATATCTTTGTAACCATACCATCTTAGGTGTATAAAATTTTTTCCTATAACTATATATACCAAGGGCCTACAAAGCAACACACTAAAGTCAGCTTGCTGATCGTGACAGTACCATGACTCACTCACTCAGGTCCACAGTTTGTTTGGCTAAAACAGCCTCCTCTCCCAAGCTAATTCCACTTTGAATTCAAGGTTGAGGTTAAATGTTACCTTTTCCTTAAAGACATACTTCTCTCATTCTGTTCTACTGTAATGTCTTATGCAAGCCTGTAGAATAACATTTACAAGAGTTTTATCGTCAACTGGTCCTTGAACACCGTCCTTAGAGAACAGAAACTCCTTAAGAAATAAATGAAATAATGTTCATCCTTTTTTTTCCTCTGACCCCATTCACAGTGCCTGGCACATAGTGAACACTCAATTCAAGTTTATGAATGGATGAATTAATAAATAACTTATGGAACTTCCATTATGAATAAGACATTCCAATGTAGTATAAATATAACAAAAACAAACATTCATTAGCATCGCTGCTTTCTTTTAGTAGCTTCTCATCTTTTCACAATTTTATTTTAAAAGATTGTCCTAGAGCCAAGGCCACTTGGCTCAGCTGGTTTGCTAATCATGCTATATACCAAAAGTTTACAGGTTCGATCCTCAATGGGGGCACTTACAGGAAGCAACTGACTCATGTTTCTCTCCCACATCAATGTTTCTCTCTCTCTCTTCCTCTCTAAAATCAATAAATTTATTCTCAGGTGAGGGTTTTAAAAAGAGGTTGCCCTAGAGCAGAAACTTGAAGCATTCATCAACATGATAACTATAAAATCTATAACCAATATTTTTAAAGCATCCATAAAAATGACAACTACAAAAGAAAAAAATTAAGGATGACCTATCAAAAGAAAAGAGAGAGAGAGAGAGAGAAGAAGCTGGGAGAAAATAAGTTCTGCTCTTTCTGAGTTGATGCTAATATACATCTCCCACTAGTTCCCCTTTCCTCCAAGCCAAGGCTCTCCCTTTGTTATTGTGAATAGGAAAGGCACAATAGCCTGCTGGTTAACTGTTGATCCTGATACAGCATGCACACAAGTGCTGTTAATTCTTTCCAGCTAAGGCCTTTACCCATATACACAGTAAACAGGTCTGGTCTCCTGGAAACCCTTTTCAACCCTTCTATTTCATATTCATATTCTAAGTTATAAGAACCATTTACTCCTATTGGGCATAAAAAATGTCTTTAAGTTATCACTAAGTTTCCATTGGAAATAATATTAACTATAAGGAATACTCACCTTAAGAATCTGTAGTTTTATAATTCTTGATAAAATACATTTTTAAAAAACAATTCAAATAATTTACATCTAAAATGTTCACCAAGTCACCTACATGAATATAACTCTATGGAAAGTTGATAGCCTTCTCCCTTTCTACCACAAACAGTTTCCATTCTTACAGTGTTCCTGTGATGAGTTGTAAAACTGTGAGTTGACCGTTTTTCTGAGGTCAACCCAGATTTGCTTCCAACTACCAATATAATCTACATAAGAACTAATGAAAGGTAGATTTTATTTTTATAAGATAGCCACTGTTTTTATGCCTTGTTTTTTACTATCCTAATGACTCTAAACCCACCTTGCAATGCAATTGATGTGACGATGTTGGCTGCTTGACCTGCATATATGTTCTCCAAGTGCCTCACACCCGCCTTGATCAGGTGGGAGATAGTGACAGATTCTGTCCAAGATGCAAAGGACAATAGGCAATTTAAAAACATATATTTTCCTCTGTTCTCAGTTTCTTTTGAGAAGTCTTTCATTCTATTTCTGAGTTGAGTTCATTGATTCTGAAGTAGTTTAAACTCAAGGTCTAGAACAACAAGCTGAGGGAAAAAACGATAGAGGTCTATTTAAAAAGTGCTTTGGTTTTATCTTCTGATTCATACAATAGAAAAGATTTTTTATGGATAAAAGTTCCTTTTTGTAAGCTGTAGTACTCTCAGTTACTACTGGAGTGAAGCATTACAAAAAAAAGGAGAAGTGGTGAATGCAGAGAATTTAATACACAATAAATGTTAAAGAAGAATTGAATATTGAAGAAGGTCTCAAGCTTTGTGGGATTTCTGTTGTCTCTCTCTCTCTCTCTCTCTCATTCTCTCTCTCTCAGTGCATATGTGTGTGTGTGTGTGTGTGTGGCTTAATTAGTTCAGCAAGTGAAATGCAAAGCTTTTAACTGTGAGCAATGAGTGCTATGAGGAAAGGAAAAATTTCCTCTTTCCATCCTCTGGTTCCTTAGGCTGGTGAATAATCAAATCACTAGGAGGCAGACTGACAAGAGAAAATCAAATTTAATCTCTTACACACAGAAGCCCCACATACATGAGAGATCAGAGGCTTGGCATATAAGAGGTTCAGAGATAAAAAGGGGGATTGAAATAGATGAGGCATCATGAGCTAGCAATGAGGTCAGGTGCCATATGGGCTTCAAAAAATCACTGCAAGATGATAAAAAAAAGCAAATATTTCATAAATAGGTTTTGCACTAGTCAGAAAAAGTCCAGCCATTGTTAATATAATGAGAACGGTCTGTGTGACATAATGTAACCTGGCAGCCAAGGAGAGTGGACTGAAATGTGCATGTGTGAACAATAACGACTGCACTGTACTAGTCAGTGGGGGCAGTAAATGCCATTGAGTGAGCATGTATACTGTGTGGCTGTCACATTCAAAATGACTGAGAGAGTAGAGCAATGAACCTGATGATTTAGAAGGCTTTCAGGGAATATGCAATAAGCACAGCACAAGTAAAAGTGTGGCACAAACGTTTCAAAGATGGTCGAGAATTTGTTGAAGGTGACCCATGTTCTGGAAGGCCTGCAACAAACAGAAGACCTGAGAATGCTGAATATGTACAGGCTGTAATCAGTGAAGATCGGTGACTGACAGTACGAGAACTAGGAGCTGATCCGGGGATTCCAAAAGCTACTATGTCCAGGATTTTGACGCAGGATTTTGGCATGAAATGTGTTGTGGCAAACTTCATTCTACAGCTTCTGCTACCAGAGCAGAAGGAACATCATGCTGCAGTTGCTAAGGACTTGATTCAAACCACTACCAATGAACCAGATTTCCTCAAGAAGGTCATAACCAAAGCTGAATCATGGGTCTACGCCTATGATCCAGAAACAAAACCCAGTAGTCCCAATGAAAGTCATCTGGTTCTCCAGGCCCGAAGATGGTGCAGCAAAGTAACAGCAAGATCAAGACCATGATAACTGTGTTTTTTGATTGGGAAGGTGTTGTCTATCATGAGCGTGCCCCTCCAGACCAAACAATTAATAAGAAGTACTACCTCGATGTTCTTTGTCAGTTGGGATATACAATACAATGAAAACATCCACAGCTATAGATAAGTGGTGATTGGCATCTTCATCACGACTATGCTCCTACTCATGTATCATGTCTCGTGCAGTTTGTTGACAAAACATCAAATCACCCTGGTGATTCAGCCCACTTATAGCTCAGATTTGGTGTCCTGTGACTTCTGGCTTTTCCCAAACTAAAATCACCTTTGAAAGGGAAGAGATTTCAGACCATTGATGAAATTCTGGAAAATACGATGGGGCAGCTGATGGCAATTCCAATAAAGGATTTTGTGGAGTCTTTTAAACAGTGAAAGAGATGCTGGGAGAACTGTGTAAGGTCCCAAGGTGCCTACTTTGAAGGGGACTGAAGCATCATTGTCCTATGTACAGTGATTCTTGAATCATGTATCTTCCTCAATAAATGTCATTATTTTTCATATTACATGGCTGGGTACTTTCTGGACAGGCTTTGTATCAGTCAAAGAACATTATCTATGATAACCTATTGGGGGAGGTCCATGAGTTCAAATTCTCCTAAGTAGTTAAAGGAGGGGCAGAAGTTTCTCTGGAGGCTGAAACTCATTGCCTTCAGCTTGAATTAATCTACATAGCACTGACAAACATCTTGAGGTGGCTCATTCAGGACTCCTGCAGTTCATAATAGGTAAATGTAGGGAAGTTTTAAAAAAATGGCTTTAAACCAAGGTAGCACAAACTACATTTTTCTGCCTATTAGTTTAATCAGAGTACCTCAGCATACTCTTAGGTGGAGTGACTAGCTGGCAAAATGTTAAGAACCTCCTTAGAATATCTCCCTTATCTGCCTGATGTGTTGGACCCCATCAAGAAGTTACCTGCCTTTCCTATGAGGCTTCAATCCTCACATAAATTAAAGTATCACCTGGGAAGTGTAAAATATTAAGGTATGAGACATTTCCAATTCAATATTCATTCTTAAGAGGACCTCAGACCATGGAATATCTTTGAGAACATTTCATGTAGGAATGGGGACTCTTGTTAGTAGAAAAAAAAAATTAATCCATCAAATACTTTTGATATAGTAGCCTATTTTGTTTGTAGAGAGCATGCGGTGGGTAGTTAAAATAGTGTTTGGGCTCATTATACTAAAGTGATTTGGGATTTTTTTTCTAGAGTATATTTTTCAGCAATCAAGGACTAACTCTTTGAGACCTATTCATTCCTTATCTAATTTGCTGCTACTCAATGTAATGCAAAATGCCTTGATTTGTTTATTTGATGAATGTTCCATTTATCTCTATTTCTCCCTTCCTTATGATCACTCACCCTGATGTCGAACATCATAGAATTCAAGTGTTTGTAGTAAAAGAATTGTCACTATTACTTAGTTTACTTATTGTCCCAATATATGGATATAGAAGCTTAATTAACACTTTTGATGTCAATGACTCCCTGTGCTTGGGAGGGCTCTCCACTTAACTAATTCACTTTGTATCACAGTACCCACCACTACCACAAATACTTCTCCTGAGACTGAAACATCTTATTACTTTTTAAAATCCATAGCAGGCTTTTTAGAACATAGATTCTTGGGAATTACAGAGAAAATAGTGTTTCATTCATTCATTCAACAAATAATTTTCGTATCTACTATTCATATTGGAATTACCATGATCTTTTGAGAAATATTACTTGTCAGATTCTAATACTATACATCATTTCCACCTAACCTGGATTTTCTCCCCAATCAATGTCTATTTCTTATCCTGCTTTACTTTTTCTGTATTGTATTTATCACCACTTGAGATTACATAATGATTTATTTTTGTATTGTCTCTCCCTTTGTCCTAGAATATGAGCACCCATGGGGGTAGTGAATTTGTTTCATCTATATTTAGGCCATGGTAGGTACTCAGTACTTGTTAAGTGGCTGGCCCAATCAATTAATTAATTAGTTTCAGTTTCAGATACTACCCAGTTCTTTACCATTGTGTAACATAGGGAACCTGTGTTACACATGGGGTTGTGCTGTAGGCCTCAGGTCTAATGTGACCGAATGAAGGTTTAGAACCAGTGGAAGAGACTTGTAGTTACTGAAGACAGAGGTTTATCTACTTCAATTTTCTTGGCAGTCATTAAACTTTTGCTTTATAAAGATATCATTATTTAATTGATAGTAAGTAATTCATTGCCTTTAGTGTAGCTTGTAGCAAATAATTTAAAGGTGAAATTTCTTCATTACCTATATTGATAAGTTCCTTTGCATATTTATATCTCAATGTGTTGATTCCTAAATTAAATGAAAAACGTGTCTCATTATGCAGAATGTTTCATAAGACTACAGGGTTTAAAATCATTTAAAATGAAAAAATGGTGTGCATGTGAAACCCTAAGGAATCTGTGACTCCCAGGATGTGCGATCACAACTGTAGCAGCAGACGGACATGCTTCACAGCAACCTCAGAAGACCTCCCAACCCCGTTCTCTGTGACAGTCCATAATGTACAGGAAAACGGGGACTACAGCAGCCAAAGGGAAGGGGATGTTTTCAATAACAATGAGACATTTTATGGATGGAGGGTATTATCTGCGTAATTGCGTATAATGCAACACATGATTTAAACAGTTCATTTTGATCATTATTGTGAGTTTTGTTTTTCAATAAAAGGACACAAACTAGAGATTTAAAACAAAAGATGTTTCTGTTTAAAACTCTCTAAATGTTAGGAATGTGCTCAGAAAATTGTTTTGAAACACATGAAAGAACCATCATAATGTAACAGGGTGCAGCCAGAGGGCCTCCCCAAAGAAGGATTTGTAATGGGGTCCAGAACTCAGGGTGTCCAGGAAATATTAAAAATATAGAATGTCCTCACCCCCACAAGTCTGAACTGGGGGATGGGACAAATAGAGCAGAGCCATTGAGAGTTGTTCTGCATAGCAACTGTTTTGTAAATACCCTCAGGCATGATCATTTAACATATCTATAACATTTAACTGGTTTCATGGATATGTTAAATAGTTGTGGCCATGTTTTGAGCCAGGGGGCGCTGGGAGTGACTTAGACCCATGAGGAAACTGGGAGGCAACTCCCCCTGATTACAGCACCTACGTGAGAGCTCAGAGGTGATTCACTCCATGCTGTGGGACCACGTCCAACCAGACTTATATGGCAGCTGAGAAAAGCTGGAAAAATACGGGAATGCTGGCAGGTGTACCCGATTGTGGGAGAAGCCGGAAATGGGGATGCAGAGGAAGACTGGCACTGGGATTTAAACCCAGGTGTGGCAGCCACAGAGGTCGGCCCCATGCAGCTTTGGTGAGAGAAGAACCACACAGCTTTGAGGTTCCCTTTGCCACACAGCTTAGGAAGCTGGAAAGCAAGATGTAGGCGTGATACAGAGCTCTCTCTTAGTGGTTTGGAAGAATGCAGGAGAAACATTGTGGGAACGAAAGGGGTTAAAGCACTCTTGCTGGTGGACCAAGAGAAGGTGCCATGTGGTTTTGGATTAAGAACTGGAGATCGTGGTGGCAACAAAGCTGATGATGCTGGGAATCAGGGGAGTCCTGCCAGCTGAGCACTGGGAAGGATTACTGGGAAGGCTTACTGGGAAGAACCCAGGACTATCTGAGCCATGGACTTCTATTTCTTTTCCTGAGACACTGTACCCCAGACTGGACAAAAGGGGGAAGGAAGGGCTGTGTGTGTTTGTGGGTGTTGTAAGGGATTTTGGGATTAATAAAGGCATTGTCGTTACTCTTAAGTCTGTATAACTTTTGAATAAATAATTCCTTTCCTTTTCACCAGTCTCTGACATTGAGAGCTATAATTCCCTGGTGGCAGGCAAGGCAAACCTAGTACAGTGGGACCCCGGGAGATGGAGGGGGTCCATTCAGTAATAGTATATTGCCCCCCACCTGAGTCCGTTTGGTAACAATAACACATTTACTAATCCAGGTAGAATAAGTGTGAATAACAGAGCTCTATAAGCATTTAGAAGCCTTCTCATTTCCATTTGATTTCCTCCCAAAACCTAACAACCAAGGGAAGAGGGACAGTAGGTGCTTAATGCAATGGATTAAAAAAAAAAAAAAAAAGCAAAACTTGGTTTTAAATGGGAGTTGTATCAAATGGTCTTAAAAAGTATGATGAGTAGGTGATTTCTAAGACATGAAAACTTTCATACAGTATTATAATAATAAAACCTTTAGTGCAGTTAATACAACCACACAGGAATATATCAGTTCTAGTGTTTCTAATTCAATGAAGCATCAACAATACCTTACAGACAGAAAGCTCTGAAGTAGTAGTTAAAAAGCTGAATTCTAATAATATATGATTTTTTTCCTAACAATTTCATGTTTGTGCTTTAATGCCTCTTTTTCTAAAGAAAGAAAAGAAAGACTTTCCTAAGAGTAATCTGAAGATAAACCAAAGGGACAAAGATACAGTACTGATCATTTAAGTATTATTGATCTTAATAACTAACATAGCCGATATAAATTATCCTTGATATATGGTGCAAGAGAATAACTAAAAAAATCTAATAATTAAAGAAATCAATTTTGAAACTTTCAATTTAGTCAGGTATAAAAAGCACAACAATAATGTAAGAAAATTTAGTGAATAGTCCAACAAGTTTAAGTCTATTCTATATAGTGTTTATATATATATATATATGCACATACGTATATATGCCTGTCCAGAAAAATGTCCAGCCATTGCTAATATAACGAGAACACTTTGTGTGACATTGATGTAACCTGACAGCCAAGGAGAGTGGACTGGAATGCCCATATGTGAACAATGACAACTTCACTGTACTAGTCAGTGAAGATGCCATTGAGTGAGCATGTGTACTGTGTGGCTGTTGCATTCAAAATGATGGAGCAAGTAGAGCAACAAATCTGCATCAAATTTTGTATTAAACTTGAATATTCCTCTGCAGAAACTATTTCAATGATTTAGAAGGCCACAGATTTGGGCAATTGGTGATTGGCAGCTTCATCATGACGATGTACCCACTCATTAATCATATCTTGTGCAGTTTTTGGCAAAACATCAAATCGCCCAAATGACTCAGCCCCCCACCCACAGCCCAGATTTGGCACTCTGAGACTTCTGGCCTTTCCCAAAACTAAAATCACTTTTGAAAAGGAAGAGATTTCAGACCATTGATGAAATTCAGGAAAATATGACAGGGCAGCTAATGGTGAGTGGAGACCTGTGTAAGGTCCCAAGGTACCTACTTTGAAGAACACTGAGGCATTATTGTCCTATGTACTGTGATTCTTGTATCTTGTATCTTCTTCAATAAATGTCTCTTTATCTGATTGCATGGCTGCATACTTTCTGGACAAAACATATATTTTGTCCATATATATGTGTGTGTATATACATATATCATTATATATATCGTTATATATATAATGAGATACCAAAATAGAAAAGTTTGGCATTAATCAGAAAAGTTAGAGACAGAAAAAAAGTAACATTTGGTGAGTACCAGTCACTGCTGGTGTATGATTTATATGTGTTAAGTTGCTTGGACTTCATATTAAACTTGTGGGTTAAGTGAATATATTTATGAGAAGATAAAGGTCAAAATGTATTTTTGCTCAAAGGCATGTAGCTAGTAAGTAGCAGAACCAGCTTTCTGAACCCAGAATAAATGACTTTTGAAAATTTCAGTTTCATCTAAGACCTAAACAATTCTTGAAATTATTCATAATACTCATTAAAATATCTAAATCTTATTTACTTAATTATTAGAATACTTTTATTTAGGAGATCAAGTTTTAATTTTTTAAGCAATGGGAGGGTGCAAAGTATTATGATGAAGGAGTGTATGGTGGAAATATTTAACAAATGCGTATGTTTTTGTTTTCAATAAACATCTGTTAGACATTCTTTAGCCGTAATGTATAGGTAAACATTTTATGCTTTCTTTAGGACTCAAATTGACCAATACTTTACCTCTAAGTGTGATATTATTTGTTTAATATTTGATTAATAATATTTGAGGATTTTTTCACTGTAAGAATGATAACTTACTGGGAAAGACATCTAGTCTTTCAAGCTGAGAAAAGAATAAAAACATGAAATACAACAGGGGACCCACAAAAACCTGGAATTATCTTCTGGAGGGTGGTCCTCTCGTAATACAGGCTTCTCCCACTAGATGAGTATACTAGAAACCCTTCTGTATCATTGTACCAGCTAGTGTTGTTGTTAAAGGCTGTGTTTGCCTTCAGTGAATTTTTTTGTGATGACTCTTTCAGTGCGTTTGCCCATTTCATGATGGGTACCTGCCCACACCATACTGAG
Organism: Desmodus rotundus; assembly: GCF_022682495.2. Taxonomy (NCBI): domain Eukaryota; kingdom Metazoa; phylum Chordata; class Mammalia; order Chiroptera; family Phyllostomidae; genus Desmodus; species Desmodus rotundus. Next base: position 67,241,349 of record NC_071388.1, on the reverse strand, counting down.
TGTTCAGCAGTTTTTGACCAAAAACAGCATGACCCCTGTGTCCCACCCTTCCTAGTCACCTAATCTCGCCCCAGCGACATTTTTTGTTTCCCTAATGAAAGAAGTCCTCAAAGGGAAACATTTTACCGATGTGGAAGAGATAAACAAAAAACAGCAGAAGCACTGAAATGCAAGAAAATCGACTAATGCAAAAACTGTTTTGAGCAGCGGAAAAATGTCTCTAGGTGTATTGCATCAAAAAGGAAAGTACTTTAAAGAAGACTGAAGTTTAAACATGTAAGAATAAATATACAAATTTTATAAATAAATTATGGTTTTTGCCCCCCCACACTTGTACATTTAAAGTCCTATAATAAAAGTAAGGTGATTAGTAAGAGTTCATTTTAACCAGCTGCAAAAATTATTTTTTTTAATTTTTATTGTTATTCAATTACAGTTGTATGCCTTTTCTCCCCATCCCTCCACCCCACCCCCAGCTGCTAAAATTATTAACATCAGGAAGGCCTGGGGAAAGACTCCATTCTTGTTCTACCTACCCTAGGAACTTAAGCTATTTAAAAAATGTCCAGTCCTGCATCAATGCCAGGATATACATCTGGACTTACAGAGAACACTTTGATTACCCCCTGAAGGACTCACCTGTACATCCATCTTACATCTACTGTTCAGACTACTGAATGTGACCGGAACTTCCAGCACCCATCTTCTGGATGACCTGGCATCCATCATCCTGACTGCCTGACATCTGACTGATAACCATCCTGGACCAATCATAAGGCTAAGAATGCAGGACTTATAATTCTTAAGACTACACTTTTTACTCTAAGAACTTTTAAGTTTTCTTTCTTCTTTGAACACTTCTGGGTGTTTGCCTAGCTGTGTTCTCAGTTTGCAAACTCTAAGACCTTTGAATAAATCTTTATAATTTATTTCTAACCAAAGTCTCCAACCTACTTTGAATGCATCCAACAAAACACAATTATTGTGTCTGAGACTCTCTACAACTTGAATAATTAAATTGTTTTACTCTGCCTTGAATTTTATATGATGTGCTACTAGAAAAATTATAAAACATGTTAAGAGCAACACAAAAGTTAATAAGACAACCAGAAAATACATTTCTTAGATTCAATTTGGTGTCACTTCCTGCTTTCCGTGAATTGGAGTAAGAAGAGCCCTCTGTGCTCCCTGCTCATCTAAGTCTGCCAAGCAATTAGCATCTCTTAACATTTCCAGGCAGCTGCCTAATGAAATGCTTATTTCTCCAGAAAGTCATTTTGCATATTAAGCTTTGTCTGAATCTCTGAAACAAAGATATTTTCAGTCCAAGAGACACTCTAACATCACCAAAACAAATGTTCAGATATTTAAAAAGCCCTTTCAAAGTTTACGTTAGGCCCCATCTATACAATATCAGTGAAGGTAAGGAGATCATTGAAAAACAAAGTAGCATCTACAAAAATTTTTTCCCCTCACTTTCAAAATATCTTTATTCTGTAGTTTTTTCATCATATTATCAATTCCCAGGTACATTTCTTCACTTGCTTTCTAAAATTGTTTCTTAGAGGAAAATCAGAACAGTGAAAAGCATGTAAATGAGGGGGGAAAAAAGTGCTATTTAAGCTTTCTCCAGCTGTTCTTATCTCAATCTTTTTATAGCTAGTAGACCTTTGCCTTGTTCTTCAGTCTTGTGGAAAATGAACAGATTTCTGCCCACTCTTACAACAGTTCTTTTCTAAGTATTCAGAGTTCCATTTTCAGGACACAAGTGCAATTCTCTTATCTCTTTATTTATGCATGCCAGCCTAGAAAGGTTGGAAGCTTTCCTATAGGAAAGTACGTCTCTACTAGGAAGATGCAGCATTCTGACTCTTCTACCTTGACCACATGGAGAACTAAGCTACAAGCTTTGGGGTTAACCTCTTTTCATTAGTTCCATATGCACGTGCAAATTTTTTTGCAGTATTTGTCAAGGATGGGAATTTCTTGGAGGTTGGGGAAGAATCGTTCAGTATAGTGATTGTCAGGATGCATTAAGGTTGTAGAGAGCATGCCTTGACAACTGATAACACACTGGAGTTATCATCAAGGCCCAGAACCTGGAATAATCTTATCTTTAGAAAAGGTTAAAAAGACAGAACTATTCTTGGTGTCAGTACAAGAGCAATAAGATGTACCTAGGATCAGAGAAAAGAAATCTGTTTCATAGTCTGTCCTATAATCAGACTATGCCACTTTCAGAGTTAGATGGGACATTTTTCCAATTTCTCACCTGTTCAAAGATACCAATCATGTCATAAACACAGAGCCAAGCAAAGTGAACTGTGTTGTAACTTCTAACTCAGACTTTTATAACTGTTTTACCTCAAAAGCAAAGAGATCTCAAGGGAAACCAAGAACCTTAAGAGACAGAGAGAGAGAGAATCAGGAAATGGATCAAGATTGAATACCCATATTTTTAATTCTAAGACCAGTGATGCTTGGGCTTGAATTGGTTGGGTTTAAGTGACAAAGGAAAATGAATAGGAATCCTGGATTTTAATGTAAAAAATAAATAAATAAACTAGAGACTAACCCATGTTCTCCTCATTTAATGCATTTATCAGAAAGAAATGACTTTACACACACACACACACATATCCTGCTATATAGAGAATATAAAACAAAGTTTCTCCATTAACAATACAGTGGTAGCTCAGGACTCATCATTAATTCATTGTGATGAGTGGTGAGCAAGTGAGGATTGATGAAGCATTTTCTCTTGCAGGGTAGCGTCGTGATTCATACAAGCTCTAGCAAGTGCAATGACTGATGAGCAAGCGCTGAGTGCTGAAAGATTTTTTTTCTCACCAAAATGTGACAAGTACCAGGTTTGACAAGTTCTGAAGCCAACAAGTACTGAGAGAACACTGTATATCAAAACACACACATGCACACACACACACATTATCTTTATTTTGTCCTTTGTAAATGAACTGAGAGCTTCAGAAATTGTTTAAGTTCTTAAACTTTTTTGTCACAACACATAACACTTGACATACAGTTTTCTCAAAATGTCTCAGCTGGAAATTTACTTTGGCTCTATTGGTCTGCATTGAATGGAATATTCCCAAGTGGTAGTAGTCTTTCCTGTGGCACAACTCAGGTTCTTAGGAAGGAAACAAATTCCAAGGTCTGAGAAAGTTTTGTAGTATGATAGTGTAGAAGAAGAATGTTACGAACCATCTGCTTTAGCTAAAAGTAATCATTGATTTGGAGTGAATCATATTGGTCATTTCATTCCAGTTTCACTACTGTAACTTTCATTTTAAAGCTTAAGAAAATTAGAAAAAGAACTAACTGGCATATATACATCACCATCTTACACAAAATACTGTGCCGTGAATAAATAAATCCCTCCTTCATCTCCAAAATAAAACATTATGAGAACCACATGCTGATATAAACCTCTCACATGTCTCAATTTTTCTGCATATTCATACAGGTTTTCTCAGTAAATATTTTATACAGTATAGAAAAAATAACAATTATTAGACAATTTTGAAATGTCAAAAAATAAAGGGATTTTTGTCTATGTATTTAATTTTATAGTTAGTAAGTCATTGAGAATATTTATTAGACCTAATTGATTCTTTTACCATAGCCCTGAATAACATTCCATATATCTTATATTCAGCAACTGAAGTACACTTGTAGGTGCCAAAGATACCACTGAATTTGGCCAATCCATCAACTAAGCAGTCTCTGAAGTCAAGTAATGAGTCACAGAGGTTAACACTGATCAGGTAATTTAGTCAAAATGTACTATTTGAAGCATTAAAAAAAGCTCAAAGAAGGGGGAAGATAGAAGGAGTAAGAGAAGATTATCTAGGATGGATCCAGCATTTTGTACTCTAAAATATTTTATTATTAATTAGAATTTCTGATATAGTTTTGGAGAAAATGGACATATGGCAAGTAAAGTGTTCTTTCTTAAGAAAGATGTTCATACAGAAATATTTCAATATGAGAAGATAAGAGTTTCTGGGATTCATTTCAAAATAACCTAATGGCAGCATTCTGGGAAGGGCGGCTAGTAAGTTGTATAGATAAGATGACCATATATTCATTGTCCAAATAGAAACACCTCTGAGAAAGTAAAGACAATTAGCATCATATATCAATTTAAACTAAAATGTGATCAGCCTAAGTTTAGTGCAAATGAGATACAGAAAGAATTGAAAATGGTAGAACCTGAGTTATGGGAACATAAGAGTTCATTGTATTATGCCTCTAAATTTGCATATGTTTTGAAATTTTCCGTAATAAAAGTTCTGTAGCATAAAGACCATTTCATATCTGGCATGAAAGGCATTATGACTCTGGTTAAACCCTTTTCTGCATTGAGTGGTTTGGTCTCCACATGATGGCAAAGATCAAAATTCTGAAATTCAACAGCAAGAAAAGTTGACATTGACTCGATTAAAATGAAAATAAATATGGGATATGAAGAGAAGGATAGAAGGGCCTATTCAATCATTTTATTTGTAGAAGATTTTATTGGCATCCTCAGAAAAGATAAATGAGTAATAGTTAAATTAGTGTTCTATAGAAAGGCATCACTAACATGAGCCTAAGGAAAAGAAAAGAAATAAAAGACAATTTGCCATTCTAAGGACTCCTCTCTCCTGAGCAAACAATAGTGCTAGTAAGTGAACCTATCACTAATCACTAATAGTGAACCTAGTAAGCATGGGACACGTAGCATTGATGGTATAAGGGATAAGCATCAGTTAAAATGTTTCTATGTACAAGCTATAAAAACCAACCCAAGCAGTGCAGGTAGAAACCTTATGGATTTCCTTGGCCAGATATCATCAATATGGATCACTGCTTCTTTTTCCATCTTAGGGTGATCTGTATTGATTGTAGTGGCCAATAGAACCCATATCCATAGACTGAATGCTGTACCATGGTCCATTTTTCTCCGGGTACAACCATGAGTATCATTAATTAGACTTGGCAGTTTACCACTTCTTATACTATAACTAATTCTTGCATCTATTACTCATTCATATATGTAATTATATAAATATTTTGTTTAGTCCTGAAGACAATGTTAAAGAGTGATAGTCTAAGAAAAATACTGTTGGGCAAAGCAAGTTTATATAAAGTTTTTTCCTTAAATTCTGGTCTTTCCACATATGAAAATAGGCCACATACTCAAAATACAACTAAATAAATAGATCCGGTAAATGAACGATCATTCCTAGTTTATTCTTTAATCAGCACAGAAACCTAAAATATATTAGATATAAGGAATGTACTATTATTATCATCATCATTTTACAATTGATAATTTGAGACACAGAAAGGATAGTAGCTTGTTAAGGTCACTCAACTGGCAAGTCGCAAAGCAAGGATTTGAACACAGTCATCCTGACTCTCTGGCTATGCTCTTAATGCTCAAAATCTGTCTCTCAAGGAAGCATTTTCAAATCAGTAGTCATGACAAGCTGTACCATAAGCCACCCAAGATTAGAGAGACTGGTTGCTATACTTACATTGACCATATGTTGCCTTCCAACAAATGTGCAACTTCTTCCTTAGTTTTAAAAAAAAAAGAAAAGAAAAAGGAAAAAAATGGTTCAGGTTTAAATTCTCCAGGAAGTCTGGGTGGGTCACGAACTCCGGATAGTATATTTATATTAGTCTAAGACAAAAGTTAACAAACTATGGCCAAGGAATGTCAAATATTTCTAGCAAATCACCAGAAGCTAGGGGAGAGACCTGGAGCAGATTCTCCTTCACATACCTCAGAAAGAGATTGCCTTGACAAGACCTTGATTTCAGACTTCTAGCTTCCAGGCTGAGACAATACAGTGCTGTTATTTAAGCCACTCAGCCCTAGGAACCTAATACAGAGTTGCTGCAGCAAACTTCCATTCATGAGTTGAGTAGGCTGAGGACAAGAGTCCAGATACTGAACAGGACCCAACACAGATGGAAACACTGTACCAGCCAAAGTCACTGGGGATATATTAATCCACTGAGCTAACCAAATCTAAAATTGTGCCTTTGGATATCTTTTCTGGGGTAATAAATCTTCTAATTTATTAATCAAGTTTGCATAGTGTCCTCTGTTACTTGCAATCAAAAGCATCAATAATGATATACCACAACCCTATATTTCCCCAAAGAATCCTAATCTCAGATATTGTATTTCACTGTCCATATAAGTATAGTCAAAATTATTAGTGATTACTTTCTTCTCTTTGGTTCAAAAAACAGGATGACTATAGCAATACTGGTGCTGGGAAGTAGGGAGAAATGAAGAAAAGGAGGTTTTAGGGTCCAAAGGCAAAGCAGTGATGCACGCAGAGCCCCAGTGTGAGCAGCCAGGCTGCTTTTGGTTGGGACAGACACAATCCAGGCTTTAGTTCTGAGACACGATAAAGCAGAGCAGCAAATTGTGAAAAGAGAGTGGATTTGTTACCAAAACTGGTTAAGATTTCACTAATGAATAGTGACTTCATTTCTTGATATTTATATAAAAGCCAAAGCATTTTTAAATTAACAATTAAAACTAACAATTTAACTAAACAACATAAACTGGCAAGATTTTAAATGCAAACATTAAGAGAAGACCTGAGCACATTTTATGATACACATTTGCATGTAAGCTAAGGGATAGGGCACAATGAGCACCAAGCAGTGACAGGACAATTATCTAGAGAAAAAAATATCTACAACAACTGAGAGAATAAATATACAAATGGGCTGTGGCCAGACCATATATAAAATTAACGCTCTGTCTCACAACCTTTGGCAATATGCCCAGAAAGATGTATTTATTATTATCTATAATAAACAGCCCAAGAAGCCAGGGTGCTATGTCAGACTTGCAGGAAGTCATATCGTTATCCTGTGATAATATGGGAAACTAAACAATAACTTCTGTAACAGCCCAATACGGCTAGGACTTGATTAATAACTGACACCTTCTTTAGTATTTTGTCGTGTTTCCAACTTAGGACCAATCAGAGAAATTTAATTATGCGTCCCTAACCAATCACACAGGATGCCTCTTTTATAGTGAGCCTGACTACAGCTTCTCCATGCCAACAGCCTCCAATCAGGGCATACCAGAAGCCTTGTCTTTTTGCCACTATAAAGTTTTCCTGCTCTTCTGTCTGCCTTCGTGTCTCTGCCAAAGTGATGGTGGTTGACTCCCTTGTTACAAAGAAACACGGAATAAATAGACTTTGCTTTTCTCATTTGGTTGATTTTCATTGATTTTTTAAAAATATTTTATTTATTTAATTTTACAGAGGGGAAGGGAGGGAAAAAGAGAGGGAGAGAAACATCTATGTGTGGTTGCCTCCGGAGTGCCCCATGCTGGGGGCCTGGCCCACAATCCAGGCATATGCCCTGACTGAGAATTGAACCAGCGACCCTTTGGTTCACAGTCCAGTGCTCAATCCACTGAGCCACACCAGCCAGAGCTGATTTTGATTTATTTCCACACAAATACATTTTATATGAAGAAATGTCCTGCAGCCTCCAAAACTCTATAAGTCAATGATTTTCATGATTGTAGTTTTAATGGGAAAGTCAAGATTCCAAATTAATATTTGTAGAGTTTTCAGAAATGATACAGCCCTCACTACTATTCACCACCCACCCTAGATGCACAGAATCACATAAACGGCCAGACCAGTGTTGATAGTGATTTATCATAAACTTCAGGTGTACTGAGTGGAGAATGTTTGAGAACCATTAAGCACCATCTTTAGCTGAAAGATGAGGTATCTCTTAAACTCAGTTGAAACTGCTCTCAAAAAAAAAAAAAAACCTTAATATCTAAGAAGTGGGCAATAATTTTATTTATAAGTCAACACTACTCAATTATGATTCAGAGTTCATGGTACATGGAACAAAATAAAGAGAAAAACTTCTTTTTATTTTAATTTAGATTCCAAATGTTCACATTTATTCTAACCCCACACAACTCAGCAAGCATTCCTATGCACTATAACTACCTGCTTGAAGAGAGAGCAATATCTCTTATTGACTTAACTTCATAAGACACTGACCTAACAAGCTGCTAAAATACTAAACTTATCAAAAACATTCATGGAGAATTAAGATTTGATGGAGAATTTCCCACTTCCTATCCATTTCTGTACACCACACTCTTAGCTCTTTGTGCTGAATTACTCCGTTGATCCTTTACTATATTTGTATAAAGAGTTACCAACCTAATCTTCTTTAAATGCCATTTTCATGCTTTCTGTCATCTCCAGTGTCTCCCTATTGTTTTTCTACATCATATCCAAACACCTCATCCTCAGTTCATTTCTCTGATGTTATATCTCAGCTCTTTATATATTTTTTCACTCTAACCAAATCAATTTAGTGGCTGCTCTAAATAATATATGCATTTTTATGTTAACTCCTTTTCATACTACAAATACAGGTTTTTCTATTGAAATTTGTATATAAAATCTCCAAGGCTTAGTTAAAACTCTTGGGCTTCTAGGAGACCTTCCGCTATATTGCTATGTGGCAGTCCAGTTTAGATCTCTCTGTCTCTCTGTCTCTGTCTCTGTCTCTCTCTCACACACACACACATACAGGATCTGCATAGTACATTTGCCAAATTCTTTCTGCCTTCAATTTTGTGTCCAGTGTTTTTGTTTTGTTTTAATCTCCATGCTGGATTGGAAACTCCTCAAGGGCAGGAATCTAGCTTTTTCCTCTTTTGAGTTGTCCTCAATCCTCCATCCTTATCAGCACCACACAGATAAGAATTTTTTTAATGTATGCTGTCTGACTGACATATGCTTTCTTTCATTCAAGTGTGTTAAACTCATCAGCAGCTGTTTGAGCTTGCTGATTTGGAAAGCTTCTCCAATGTATACAATAAGTGAGTGATACATTCCATGTTGGGTGAATAACTGCTCCCACTTTAAAATTCTAAAGAGCAGCATAAAAATAGCATATGACAAAGCTGTCCATCTGGAAGTAGCATTCTGTGCATTACAAAGTGAGAAGACACCAAAGCCTGAAGAGAACTCAAATTGGAGAGACCAGTGAAGTGTTTTGCCAACAGGAAAGGAAGATGATTGCTTTGCTCAAACTGTGCCATGTTGCCAAGTATAGGAATCCAGCTGTTATGTGATATTTATACTCATTTCACTTAACTATAAATGCATTATGCATCATTTTTCTTTAATTGCTCAGATTAGCTGGGTAGGTGTAGGTGATGCACTGAGGTCTGAGGATAATCAAAACGAGCTACTGTGATAAAATAAAAAGGAAAATATTTTTCTAGTCAATGGAAGAAAAAGTATGTTTATGTGAAAAAATAAGATCTTGTCACTGCAACAATCTAATTAGTGTTAAACTCTGTTTAGTTCTCTAGGACTGAGAGTCTTCTAATTATAGATGAAGTGATTTTGTAGGAGAAATCTATACCAATTTTTTGTAACTCTTAATTACTTTTCTATTTTGTGCCTTCATATTCAGGGCATTCCACTGATCAGCTTTATCCTCTGTGAACATGTTTGCATACCTTTTCCTCAGATCTCTGAAAAACGTTCAAATCCCTGAATTTTGACATCAGAATTCCTGGCCAGATTTTTCACATCCTTTGTCAAATTCTTTGGCCCTCCCTAAAACACTTCAGTCCTTATATGAGATTCTCATCCACTTTTCTCTGAGTACTTTTAAAAATTTCCACAAAATGTTCCGTATTCTCAAAGTGGACCCTGTGCTGTCCATGACATTTGGAAATTTTTTTTTATCTCTCACTGGAAAGCTTCACTGAGTTTTTTACTCAGTTCAATATCCCGCTTCACCAGCATGTCTGCTCATGCGCAGACACACATTCCTAACCACATTTAATGTCTGTGCACCTGCACACGTGTTGTGTTCATCGAAGTTGGAATGCGTCTTTGTTTCTTTCCGATGCCCACCACACTACTATTTTAATGAAGATAAAGGTCAAATTGTATAATCCTGATGTTGTGTCAAGCTTTTTAGCACCTAGTATAATGCTTTGTCCAAAATACATATTAATGATTCCAGTGATTAATATAAGGTGATGAACTTCCATTGTTATTTTCCGCCCATTTCCAATCATTCAAACTTTGTACATTCCTACAAGTGCATAGCTCCTGTCAAAACCCCAATTTTGACTCCCTTCATATGTCTCAGTCATCATTTGAAAATATTTACAACATCAAAGGTTATTTTTTTCATGTTCTGCTTGTTTATTTTGTTTTTTAGATTAAATTATTGCTAGGTATGTATTTATTTCCATTTTACTGTTCTTTTTTTTTTCTTTTGTTCTTCTTCATCTTGAAGAAGACCCTTTAACATTTCATGTAATACTGGTTTTGGGGTGATAAACACCTTTTGCTTTTTCTTGTCTAGGAAACTCTTTATATGTCCTTCTATTCTAAATGATATTTTTGCTCGGTAGAGTAATCTTGGTTGTAGGTTCTTGTTTTTTCATCACTTTGAGTATTTTTCACCAATCCCTTTCTGCCTGCAAAGTTTCTATTGAGAAATCAGCTGACAGTCTTAAGGGAACTCCTTTGTAGGTAATATCTCTTTTTTCTCTTGCTGCTTTTAGGATTTTCTCTTTATCTTTAAACTTTTGCATTTTAATTATGATATGTTTTAGTGTGGGCCTCTGTGGGTTTATCTTGTGGGGACCTCTATGTGCTTCCTGGAATTGTATGTCTATTTCCTTCATCAGGTTAGGAGAGTTTACTGTCATTATTTTTTAAAATAGATTTTAAATTTCATGCTCCCTCTCTTCTCCTTCCAGCACCCCCATGACATAAACGTTGGTATATTTGAATTTGTCCCAGGTGCTCCTTACAATATCTTCTTTTTTTTCTTTTTCTATTCTGATTGGGTGTTTTTAGCTTCCCTAAAATCTAAATCACTGTTTTGATTCTCAGGCTATCTACACCACTCTTGATTCCCTATAAATTATTCTTCATTACAGTTACTATATTCTTCATTTCTGGCTGGTTCTTTTTTATGTCTTTTGCATGTCTTTTTTTATGCTGTTGAAGTTGTAAGTTTATCCATTCTTATCCTAAGTTCATTGAGCATCCTTATATCCAGTGCTTTCAACTCTGCATCTAGTGTATTGCTTGTCTCCATTTTGTTTAGTTCTTTCTCCAAAGTTTTGTCCTGTTCTTTTATGTGGGACATGTTTCTTTGTTTCTTTATTTTATTAGCCTCCCTTATTTTGGCAGTGTTTTTTTCTATGTGTTAGATAGAGCTGTTACGTTCCCTGGGCTTACTAGAGCAGCCTAATGTAGTAGGTATCCTTCAGTGTCCAGAAACATAGCCTCCCCATTCACCGAAGCTGGACTCTCCAGTTGTTCCACCCTTCCATGTGGTCTGTATACACCTTCCTGTTGTAGTTGAGCCTTTATTGCTGTTGGCACATCAATGGGAGGTATATACTTTCTGAACTATCAGCTGCAAAACTGGCTGCAACTACTATATATGACATGCTATTCAGAAGTCCACCCCACAGAGCAGAAATTACTTTAGTGCAGCTCTGCTGCCTGCTGAGTCTGCCCCTTGAATGTGTCCTTTGTGGAAGTGTTTGGGTGGTGCTTCCATGTGGCCTGAATTTGTGCACCAGGTATGCAGGGTTTGTGGCCTCCCTGAAGGTGCAGGCCAAGGTCAGCTACTGTCTATGTTCTGCCCAAGACACCCCAGCATGAACTACAAAGAGATCTGGCAAATGCTGCTACTTGTACTGGACTTAGAGGTGTCCAGGCGAGGCCAAGCTGTGAACCAAGGCCAGCTGCTGCTAGTGTTGGGCCTGGGGCCATTTAGCAAGAGGTATGGAAGACACTGAGGTCAGATCCTACTTGTCTGAGAGATGTTTAGGAAAATCTGAAGCATGAGCCAAGACAGGTCATTCATTTGAAAAAGCCACTGAAAACAATTTGTAAGAGCCTGAATGTCAGTGGGTGGTGTCTCGGGGAATTACCAGGGTACAGTTAAAGGTATTAGCCAGGTTGATGGAGACTCAGAGAGGGTTCCTGTCTGCCAGCTATGCTAGTGGAGGAATCCGAAAAGGCACAATGACCTCTGCCAACACTTATGTCTAGAATAAAGTTGCCCCTTCATCTCTCACCCTGATGCCAGACAGTTCAGTTCCTCCCTTTACATCCCTAGTGACTTTCAAGTGACTGTCCCAAAGCTGGAAGTCAAAGGGAGTGTATCCAAATAAATTCATGCATGGGTCTTTTAAGAGAAACTGCTGGGGCTCCAAAAGCTCTCCATTTCACTCAGTCACAATCCCTGCTGGTTTTTAGAGCCAGAAGTTATGGGCACTTCTCTTCCTGGCACTGGAACCTTGGATTGTGGGGCTGGGACCCCTTGTTGCTCAGGGAAGACCTCCATAGCTGACAGAACCCTTGAATTTTTATTTACCACCACATGGATGCAAGACCAGCCTATTCCAAATATCCACCTTTCCTACCAGTCTCAATGTGGCTTCTTTATATCCCTAGTTGTAGGACTTCCATTCATCTAAATTTCAGGTGGTTCTGAATGATGGTTGGTCTATAACTAAGTTGTATTTTTGATGTTGTTATGGGAAAATGTGAGTACTACATTTACCTACACCATCATTTTGACCAGAAGCCTATAATTTGTATTAATCATTATAATGGCCATATTGCACTAAAATGGTTTAACTGTATACTGTGGATAACATAATAGCACTGCAATAAACTCTGTTCATCCTCCACCTCACTTTGATTCCTCTGAGCTTTGAGTTGCTTAAATTTATAGCCTTTGCCTAACAACATCACCTGTACTGTCTTGTAAATGTAATCATTTGCACTATCTTAAGCTAAACAAAATTTCTGAGACCTATACCTTGAGATTCACTATAGGGATTCTCCCAGAGAAGTCAGTATGTTAATCTAGGATTCGGGAATAACATAGATTTTCAAGAAATAGGATGAGACAGTAGAGTAAATGTGTGTAATAATATCTACAGAATTATGGTTACCTTAAGTGATTATTTTATTGTTCCAATTACATCTATAAGAGAGAAAAATATTTTATTTTTTTTTAAATTAGACTGGTTTTAAGTAATTCCCTCTTTGAAGAGACAATGACCTGCATGACATCAAATATGAAGGGAATAACATAGCTAGTTAATCATTCGGTGAGGGTTCAGAATCAATCAATACCCTCCCTTAAGAAGGGAAGTATTTTAACAGGTAGGGACGGGAATATGGTTTAGGCAATACGTAACTTGTCTATTTCCTATGCCTCCAATCAAGAAATTAAATAAACCTCTTAAGTTCCCTGAGCTTTCTGAAGGTATGAAGTTCTCACTTTTCCTCTTCCTCTCTCACTCTCTCTCTCACTCTCCCTTCATGTATATATTAAACATTCAATTTTTCCAACTTAAAAAGGAAGTAAAGTAGTAATGAAGCATTTCAGAATGTCTCTACATTGAATGCAAATTTTGTAATGGACAAAATATGCCGTAAGCAAGTGACATATTACCACTCCTTTTATTTTATAGAACCATATATTTTTGTGTGTTCTCTCTCTTTTTAAAAGTTATTTCTTTAAGTTACCCAAAATATTGGAGAAAGCCCTAAAGTTGCAAGCTCCTTTCATTTACTATAAGATTGTACAACAAAAATGATTCCATAAATAGGAAGGATTTTTTAAAACACTAATGTTTGAAGTTTTAAAATAGAATTCTGGAGTGTAATGTTTCAAAAGGGTCATAGGCCATCCTATAGAGAGCAATATGACTTTGGGGAAAGCCATATGGCTTACAAATTGCTTCATCGGATTCTTCACATTTACAAAACTCAAGAAGAGCAATTCCTATTGGCTCAACAAGTTTGGGCAATTACTGTACAGATGCAGGAACAGTGAAGAAAGTTCAGTTCAATTTCTGCAAGCACTAGTCCAAATGAGAACTGCAAGCAAAGCGATGAGTAGTGATTCTTTTCCCCCCAGTTCTTAATGTTCTAGAAAGGGATTCAATCCTAAGGGCTGTGCTACTGAGCACAGGGGAGAATACTGAGTAATGTGCAGTGATTTCAATGAATGCTGTTGTAAGTACTGTGAAGAGGGATAACACAAATCAGAAGGAAAAATAAAAGGGTTATTGGGAATAATAAAAGACAAATAAGGTTATTGTGCAAAATAATATTTTCATGAAATGTTAAATTGGAGAAATAATTTATTTGTTTTCTTGAGGCAAAAACTTTTAAAAAATAAGTCATCTGACCCTTAGAGGCCAGAAATGTTCATGTACATGGACATATTAAGTTATTGTTACTGGTTTGCTGATATTGCTGTTTTTAGCTTCCAAATGGCTTTTTGGTAAGTAACAATTTTCCATTTAAAATCTGTCTGCCCTGCTGACACTCTCTGATCACACTGCTTACTCAGAGCAGGTGTTTCATGAAACCAGCTTTCAGTGTCAATAATGAAGCACCTTAGAGCGTCCGTATCTCAGCATAGATGTATGTAATTTTGAAGTCTGAAATCTCTAGTGTGCTCAAATTTAGAAATTTAAAGCAAAGAGCAAATAGTTTTCTTGTGTAATGTTAATGTCTTTTTTCTTCTTCTTTAGAAAATATGTGGATTTTATGTGTTAGAAATGGATGTTATTTTCCCTGCATTATGACACCATAGGAAAGATCTGTGAGGAAGAGAGGCTTTTATTCTCATTATGTACACACACACACACACACACACATTTGGAAGCACTAAGAAATTTAAAATCCTTCACTGGCTCAGACTAAAAGATTTTCATTTTGTCTCAAGGGGAAATGTGCCAAAGTGGTGGAAAATAATTCAAGTAATTGGCAAAGAGCTGTACTCTAAGGTGTCTTTTGGTGTAATTTGATTTTGTGCCTTTTAGGGGAGCAAGTGAGATGTGATTATATCTACCCCTGAGGACCAATAGATTTTAAATATTACAGAATCTTTAAAGTAGGGAATGATAAACTACAAGGTCAAAAGACAACATAATTATGATAATCTTAAGAAATAATAATAATAATGGGAATACTAAACTGACTTTTAAAATGTTACCATACATTTTGTTTGCATGTGCTAAGTTTGTACTTTTCCTTAACACTGAGAACTGAGAAGACAGTTTTGCTTAAAACCTAGATGCTCCTCTGCCTACAATGTCTTAGGATTATTGCAAAATTCCCTAAGTGCTATTAGTAATGAATAATGAAAATAACCAACTCAGAATCAGCCATTTAGTGATGGGTGCCCATTGCATTACAATACAATGATCCCACTCATAGCAAGTCGTAGATAAACTTGCAAGGCAGCCAAGTTTGTTTTGGCACACTCCCACTTAAGTCCCCATCAACGTCACCTCTCATTATGGCTTGTTTGCATGTCTTGGATCTTCTTCAAACAGAGGTTCAGAATCTATTAGTTTTCAATTTATTCCTCTTCTGTTACAAAAGAAAAAACAGCTTCATGTGCTGCTCTTAATTTTGAAAGATTCCAATTTCTTCAAAATAATTTCAGTAGTAAAATTGTAAGCATATTTTATACAAGGAACACTGAAAGATTCCTCTTTTCCTGAGTCTTAAATATAAGGCAAATTTCAACTATTAATATTACTCATTGGAAATAAGTAGAAAATTTGAGTTGCCCATTCACTGCAAGACTGTACAGGCACTTTGTAACAGGCTGCATGAGAAGTCTTTAGGACAAGGCTACACGGGCACAACACAGTGCATTAATGTTTGGGCTCTAGAGCACTCCCAACAGAAGACCCTACCACCTGAGAGTTCCTCAGGTATTCCAATAGTTCAGTGGTTCTCAAACTATAGTTCACATCCAAATCACCTGAGAGCTTATTTAAAAAACAGATTGCTAGGCCCCTCTCTCAGAGTTCTTTTAATCAGTAGATTTTAGGCAAAGAAGAATATTTGTATTTCTACCACATTTTTAATTGATGTTAATGCTTCTTGTCAAGGAATCACATCATAGGTCAATAGTCCCATTGTTTCAACCATTTTATTTTCTATACACCCCAACAACTTTATTTAACTACCCTAAAAATCATACTGAAATATGCAGAAACAGGGATCCAAGGTGGCAGAGGAATGAGTGGAATCTACACTAACCTTCTTCCAGGACCAATCTGGGATTACAACTAAATTGTAGAGAAAGCCTCCTAAATAAACAATTGAACACTAGAACACTAGACAGAAGCCTCATACCCATGGACAGACAAAAGAAACCACTTCACCATGAGACTGGTAGGGAGTACAGAGGAGGCACAGGAAAGCTGGCTAGTCTCCCATGGGTGGCCACTGAAATTCTAGAGGGATATTTCAGCAGACGGGTGGTTCCACTTGAAAATTGTGGAGTCTAAACCCCAAGGTGGGCTCCCCAGCCTACAGCACCAGAGTCTGAAAGGAACCCAGATAACACCCAACTGTGAAAAGCAATGGGGTTTCTGTTTGCCAGGGAGAGATGGCTGGAGACGCAGAGCAACTCTTAAAGAGCCAATGCACAAAATTCAGTTTGCATCTACTGACCCTGTGCTCTAGCAGAGGGAGGACTGAGTGGACTAGAGATGCATGAGAATCTGGGGCTGGTGGCTCTGGGGAGAGAACTGAAGGGACAAGTGCCAAGATCCCTGTGTTGAGTCATCCCCATACTGCAGGAGCCATCTTTCTTAGGCAGAGCACTCCCCTCCAAGTGGCACCAGCCTGAGAGGAAGCAATAGCTCCGCTTGCAGGAATTCCTCTGCCCCACCTTCGGGTGTTTAACCCCTGCTGCTGAGGAGTACGACAGGAAGACTTTCACTCTTTAAGCCTGACAGAAAGCCTGCAAGAAGAGATTGATCTCTGGGAGCTCTAACACTATAGTTGACCCTCCCCTGGGCCTGGTGATGGTAAAAGTCAGCCTGGTTGTGCAGCTGGGTTCTCTCAGCATACCCCCAGGCCCAGCAGAGGGAGCCACATCTGTGGATCACTGATAGCTCCAAACAGGTTGCCCAGAACCAGTCCCAGGCAGGGTTTGACTTAGGTCTGCACAAAATCTTACAGATCTACCTAGTACATAGAAACAAACACAAAGAGGCAGCCAAAGTGGGAAGACAAGAAACAGGCCCCCAATAAAATAACGAGAATTCTCCAGGAGAAGTAGATGAAATGGAGGCAAGCAATTTATCAGATAGAGAATTTAGAGTAATGATTATAAGGATACTCAACAGCATGAAAAAAAACATAGAAACCCCCCCAAAAAAGGAACAGTGAGAAATAAAGAATGCAATATCTGAAATAAAGAATACAGCGTCCATCAGTAGATAAGTGGATAAAACAACTACAGACATTTACACAATGGAATACTACTCGGCCATAAAAAATAAAATTTTACACTTTGCAACAGTATGCATAGACCTGGAGAACATTATGTTAAGTGAAATAAACTGGTCAGAAAAAGACAAATACTATATGATTTCATTCATATGTGAAATCTAATGAACAAACTGAACTAACAAGCAAAATAGAGACAGATTCATAGATAGAGAACAGGATGACAGCTAAGGGGTGAGAGGTTAAAAGGTGCAGGGGTTGAACAAAAAGGAAAAATGACTCATGGACATGGACAACAGTGTGGTGATTGTGTGAGAGGGGGTTATAAGAGGACTAAGTGATAATGGAAAAAAATTCAATAAAAAATTCATTAAAAAATAAGAAATGATACATACTATCCATTTGTTTAACAACAAATTCTGTGTTTGGGTTTTTATACAATTCTGAGTGAAGTGTCCCACTGGTTTCAGTGGAAAACACAGAACTTGAAAGACTGTTCAGGAACTCCGGTTTCAGATGAGATGAGGTAGATATACTTCTCCCTATTGTTCCTATTAAGAAATACTAAAACTCTGGACATTTTATAAACACCAATGTAAAAAGACTATGAAAGGAAGAGAGTTAAGGGCAGAGGCAGACTAGCTGGGGACCTCAGGACCCAAGGAATGGCATGGAAGAGAATTCATTGGGTTTCTTCGGGACTCAAATGTACCAGACTGGATGCTGAAAAGCCATCAACCCAAAATGCCAGTGGATACAGACCACGGAAGCCTCAATGAAAGCCTGCTCTATTTAGACAAGTCAAAGGACTAGGTAAGGACAGCAGAGGATGACAGAAAACTTACATGTAAGGAGTAACAGATCCACTCCAGCCAAGCAGCATGGAAACAACTGTAGGAGGCTGGGAGAAATGGAAAGATTTTAGTCAAAGGGTATAAACTCTCAATGATAAGATGAGTAAATTCAAGGGATCTAATCTAGAACATGGTGATACTGCTTACCAACACTGTATTGTATACTAGAAATTTGCTGAGAACATAGATCTTAGATATTCTCACCACACACACAAAAATGATAACTATGTGAGTCAATGGATGTTAATGAACTTCATTGTGGTAATCATTTCACAATTTCAAATCATATATCAAATACATATATCAAATCATCATATTGTGCACCATAAATTTACACAGTGTTATTTGTCAATTATACCTCAATAAACCTGAAGGAAAAGAAAGGAAAAAAAAAAACCTGTGTCCTCAATCCCACTCAAATCAGCAAAGGCCCACTGAAGAATCTAAACTTAGATCCTCAACCATTGGCAATGAAGCACCCATCCCTGCCAGAGGGGTGTCAGAACTGTGACTTACATGCCTGCCTGGAGGTCAAAAGTCTCTTCACTTCATGGTGCCAGTGGAGAATATATAGGATCTGAAACTCTCACTCCCAACCGGTGCAGACAAACTGACCCCTCCTCCTCCCTACCAAAGTGGTTCAGAGAAGGCCCAGTGGGAAGTCTGAACTTTTACCACTTTTCAGCAGTGACAAGTCTCTCCCATCACCCTGTGGTGTCCATGCAGCCTACATGGGAGCAGTAACAAGGAGGCCCTCCCCATTCCTTCACTGATGGGGTCAAGATCAGCCTACTGTGCTTAACCCCACTTAGCAGCAAGAAGGCACTCCCCTTTAGAGGGTCAGCATGAGAGAACCTGGGCTTCACCCCTACATGGCAGTAATTAAGAGGCCTGGTGTTCCCCCTTTGTCCACCAACATGGTATCATAACAAGGCCTGCCTAAACATAGATGTAAGTATAACTAAGAATCTTATAATATACAAAATGGCCAGGGTACAATAAAAAAATCACAACATTCTTTATTGCTAATTGGCCCTACACTTTGTCACTGGAAAAGGAGAGACAAATGTTCTGTTAAAGGTTCCAACAAGTAATTTTCTACCATTCTGGCCCAAATCTGACATGATTGGCCTCCCAAAACAGTGTAAGATTATTCTTTATGAAATGTCTTAATGAGGCCAGTGGAATGTTTATTGCTTTGCAAATAAAAAGGTCTAAAATGATGTGGATGGTTTTGTTTGCTCATGACAGAGAGTATGTTACATACTGGAAAGCTTTTAGAGTCAGCCAGAAAGATCCATTTTCAAATCCTTATTCTTTCACTTACCAGGAATATGATTTAGATTAGATGTGTTAACTTGTCTAGGCTCTTAGTTTCTTTGCCTATAACATGCAGCAGTAGTAGAAGTTGTTGTTATAGTAGGAGTATGAGAGTCATATAATAGTATTAATGGAAGTAGTACTACGTGCTCATCACTTTGCCCATGTTATCTCATGCGATAATAACTTCAAGGACATAGGCAAAAACTGGTAATGTGATGATGATGAGACCATCTGGACTAAGCATGTGAATGACCCTAGCTAAGGCCTCCATGTAAATTTTAAAGATTCTGGCAAGTGAGTGAAGAAATCTCCACTTGTGTCTGCCCAGCACAGGCCTCCTAAGTAACTTCCTTTGTTTATTAAACGTGCATATAACTAATCTGCAGTGACTGGCCTTTTCTTTGGTCTCTCCCTGCCCTCTGTGTATGGGGGCCAGTTTCAGATCATACCGGGGAAGCTCCTGAGGAGGTTACAACCCAACAAGTTCATGATTGTCAGGGCCGAGATTCAAAACCATGACTATGATGATAGCATCATAAGATATATAACTGTCAAATTGTTGTGTTGTACCTCAAGCCAATATAATATTTATGACAAAATACTATAATAAATTTACAAAAAATGTAATTGTTAACTTCAAAATCTGTATTTCATTAGTTATACCATGTAGCCTCTCAGAAAACTAAATACAATAGTGTCTATAAAAGAATTTAGTGCAGACATAGCAGACACTCAGTTAATATTCTGTTTCAGCATTTTAAGTGGTATTTACATACACACATATACATACACATACATACACATATATATGTAGTTATATCTTAATGCCCTCCCCTTAAAAAATCTTCCATTTCATTTCAAAAATTTCAATACATTTTATCATTTTTCTCTTCTTTTAGGCAAACCCAATAGATAGAATTTACCACTGATATAGTTTAAAGATGATCATAAAAATTTAGTATGTTTACATTCACAAATTATTATGTTTTAGAATATTTTATTGACTGTCTTATGAAGCACTTGACTACATTAATAATAATAAGAAGAAACTCGAGAGTCAGTTATAATTTTGTGTACCTGGAGCTCTAAGATAGTATTTTCCAAAGCACAACACACAGAATAATGCTGTCAACATTTTCAATAAATTCATTCAAAAATAAATAAAACTCTCCTTCAGTTTGTATAAAAAGCCTTTTTTCTTACATATGCAAGGACAACCAGTAAAGAAAACATGAAGAAGATAGAGTGCCAACAACAGGAGTCAAGTGAGGTGAATTTCCAGGATCACAGCTGGATCGTGGGACTAGAAAATTAGTAGTCTACATTGAAGGAGGAAGATAAGAATCTGTTCTGGGAGAAGCCGATGGAGAAAAACAATATAATGGAAAAATAGTCTGATATATTTGGGCATATAGAAAACTGTATTGAAAATTGTTGGAAGGTGTGGGAAGAACTAGTACCTAGAAAACTAGACTAATGAAAACATATAGTAAGGGAATTATTGACACTAAGGAAAAACTATGCAAGAAAGGATATATAGTATGCTCTCTGGCTATACAGTGAATAGTGTTATTTAGGATAATATAAAAACTAAATATAATTTAAACTTAAATTGGGATGTGAAGATATCTGAATAATGAAGGTGAAACAGAAGGAACTATAAGAGCTAAATCCTCATCTTTTGTAATATTTTATAAGTATTAAGCAAAAATCATCAATATTATAATATTTAGAAATATGAATGCAATATTATTTACAAATATAAACACAAATACACTGAAGAAAGATCAATAAGAGTTGACAATGATGCTGATAAGAAGCAAGGCAGAGAGTGAGAAGGGGCAGGGCAAAGAAGTGTACTTTTAGAGAAATAAAATTTTAATTACACTTTGTTTATGAATTGGACATGTGTTTCCTTAATCCAAATATTTAAAAATAAAACAATGACCATATAGTATATATGGTATTAATTTTATTCATGCAAACTATAAAATTTAACATAATATGTTAAAGCTTTAGTTTTGGGAGTAATGAAACCAGAGGTGATTCTTTGCCCTTACCTCAATACTGTGTATCAAATCAAGTAAGAAAAAGAATGTCATCAAATGTAATACTCCTCTAAATACAAACTCCTCTATGTAAATGTACCTTGCATATTTTTGGAGTAAATTGCTCTGGGCTGTAATGAGATGCAAGTCTAAGAAAAAGCTAGTTGCACCTTGAGTTCAGGTCTTCTTTGTTTTATTTCTCATTTGCTTGATTTTTCCTTTCCTTTCTTTCCTTTTTTTTTTTTTTTTTTTCTTTTCGGGTTTTGGTTTTTCTTTAAAAAAAAGTCTCACTGCATTGTCTGGGCTGTCTCCATCGATATAGAATTCTGTTCTGTTTTGTTCTCAGATCATGCTATATTTCTCCACCAGGGAAATCTACACTTGAAATGGTGCGATGAAGAAATGAGCACATCAGGGAGAAAATGTGTGAAGGTAGGAGAGCAGTGATCAAGGAACCCAGTTAGGAGGTAGAAGTGAGGAGAGAGAAAATGGCAATCACTTTACCTCTGGCTTCAGTCAATAACTAGCAGAGTAATAAAGACAGAGAGGAAAGAGGCAAGGTGCTACAGATTTATCATGAATACAACTGCTCAGAGAAATCAGGGAGATGCCAGGCATCCTTTTTCTGTATCTTTAAACATTTTATTTAATTAAAGAAATAAAACCCGTTCAAAAAGCATTTTTAAAAACTCTTTTCGTTCTGATCCCCAATAATTTCAGGAATCTTAAATTGTCAGAAACACATCATGATTTCAAAAATAGAGCTTCTCCACACCTACCAGCCCACAAAAAGAAGGCCTGGTAGGGAAGTAAATTTCTTCCTTTAGTTATGGCTACTATGGCTTTTCCAGGCTTATTTCTTCTTCAGACAAATTCCATTCCCCCTGAAGCTACTCTATCAAGAGCTTCTCAACCATGCTATTAATGTGAAAATGAAAAATCTGCTTTATAGAGGCAGCACTCATGGAAAGAAGCATGCTGGCTCAGTGAGCTTCTAATACTCTTGATTACCTGGAATTCCTGAAGCTTTTGCAGTTGTTAATGTACCTCTTGCAAAATAATGAGACTTCAACCTTTTCCAAACATAGTGGCTTTGCTTTTCCTTAGACAAACCCTTGCAGTCATTTCACATTTTTAACTCCACTTTCCTCTGGCCTTATCAGCATCAATCCCTACTTTCATTCTTTCTGTCATTGTCTATTAATCTAGAAGGCAAATTAGCAATAATTATTCTATCAAATAACAGGAGATGTTTTGAAATATACAATAGAGGTGGGATTTGGTTTATTATTTTTTCTTTTTACTATTCCAAGTCAAAATAATGTGTTGGTTAATTCAAAGTAAGAAAATACACATTTTAATTTATGCAATTATCAAATGATTATTTAAAAAAATATGTGGGTTAAGAAAATCCTTACATTAATGTAACTGAAGTTTGCTAAGGCAGCTTATCTTGATTTCAGAAAAGGGAAAGTTTTTACTCAATTCTAATATTTGCAGTTTTCATATTATATCACTGTAGGCTTAGCTTTCCTTCAAATATTAGGGAAAAAAATTATCCCAACAGAAAAAAATTCAATCTTAATTCTGAAACCTCTTTGCCAAGGCATAGCATTTTATTTGAAATTCTAATTTTGGGGGTTTCCTAAAATTTTTACATTTCTCTTCATAATTTATCTGAATGTTTTATATTTCTCTACTAGATATCATGAATTCCAGAAGCATATATCTTTATACAAATGAAACTCATCTTCGCCTTAAACAAGTAGCTAAAATAAGTTTATAGCAAAGTAGCTCAGGGTCTGGTGTTGTAACATTCATAATTGTTTAAGATTTGGAAAAGTAATCAAAAAGATTAGGTTATTTCTACCAGACCATGTGTTTACCCACCTTGAATATTGTAGTTTCAGTGTGCTACTCATAACTTAGAATGAGAAGTATATTAAAACTCCAGTATACACTACAGGAGTTTTTAATAGAAAAGATAAATATGGCTATATGAGCAAAAATCATCAAAGTTAATGTGACAACCTGAAAAATACTGGAGGAGATGGTAAATCAGTATGGATATCTGATCATAAATGTATCCTTTTGGGAGGGAGGGTTAGATTTTGGAAATCTACCAGAGATTTAGATCTAAAATATAGAGATTTAATCTACCAGAGATTTAGATTTTGGAAATCTAAAATCCGGTATCTCTAAGTCCCAAAATATAGCAGTCATAAAATTCACATGAAAATTATATTAAAATGTCTAGAATGTTTAAATTTACTTCTCATCCTATTGTTGGATGGGTAAATAACTAAATTTAATTGATATTTTGCATACAGAATGATGTGGGGGGGGCTCCGCCCGCAGGGCCCCTCCCCCCCCCCCCCAGCCGCCTTGGATGAGAGTACGTCTACCAAGACATGATCTACTTGGGGAGGAAAGGTGGCCGATCTCTCAAAGGAGAAGGGGCAAGAGCCTTTTCCTCAATGGGCTTTTATTGGGTTCATTTTGCATAGGAATACAGGTAAAACTCATCAATCATTGTCAGGCAGTAAGGATCAAACAATAGAAAACAAAGAACTCTGAGGGCTTATTCTGAGTCAGGGTCAGTTAGCTAAAGGGCTATAAGACTTTGGGAAACAAACTCATTTCAGGCTTGCACCCTTATCTTTAAATTGAGGGTATTAGCAAAGCAGGTTTCACAGGATTTTATGCATTCTTTCTTAGGCCTGATCTCCGCAGGGAACCTGCCGTTTCCAGCACAGGGCTGCAGCACCCTTTGTCAGTGTTTCAGGCTTTAGTCAGGCAGGGGAAGTAAGGCACCCAAGAGATTAGGAGACTTCTTTCAGACAGAATGAGAACTCAAGCTATGTCAAAGCCAAGGGGCAAGGGTCCATCACCCCCTGTTTCTATAGCCCCCTAAATCCTTCCCTGTGGGCCTCTTTGTGACCATGCCTGTTTCAGGTCATCTCTCCCTTGAGGAATCTTACCCGTCATTGGCCAACTGGGGAGGATCAGGGCCGGGCAGGGGTGGCTCCCCAGTCAGGGAGATAAGCTTTGTCTCCTTAATGGTTTATGGTCCCAAGGTCTCTCACTCAGCCTTAGCCATGGGGGTTTATAGCTTCTGAAACCAGGCAGGGCAGTTCCCAACAGAATGATACTCTAACTTTCTATCATAGTGAGAGAACAGAGTTTCACAGAGTTTAATCTTCAATACACTGTTAAATTATTTTCCTATAGTTGGTTTAAATTTTACAATTATAAAACTCATATATGCAATCATATCCTTCCATTTTCCCTCTGTGAGTAGTCTTAATTCACTTCATTGTTCCTTATTTCTGAAAATTAAGGAAATTTCAATCTTGCAAATTCAGACGTTGACACAATCACTTACAATTTAAATCCTGATTTTTTGAGATCACTATACAGTCAATACAGTATTTCCTGTTTCTTTCTGTGCTTTGCCTTTTCCCTGGATGACTCTAGCTTTAGGAAAGGTTAACATAACACCACAGAGGGAGAGCAGAGTGAGGGGAAGAAATGAAAGATTGCTGCAACAAGTCCATGATCCTCTCCACCCTCTCTGACCTATGCTGACTGACTTTATCCTTATCAAACCCTAATGGATGTCTTTGGTTCTACCATGGCCCGTGCTTTTCAGGTACATGCATTTTGCACCTTTTTCATTCCAAATGCATCCATTTCAATAGTGTTGGCAAACTATGTAACATTACTCTCAGGCTAAGAGTCAGTGCCTTTTTAGCACTACATTTACCATGTTGAACACAGGGCTTCTCTACAATGCTTGCTATTTGCCTACACAAAGACAGCCAGCAGACCTAACTGTGATCACCTCTTCTGCAAATTTCCCTGTCAGTTCTGCTGGTCAAATTCTCACCTCCTCGGCAGCTCTTAACCTCATCCTGCAGTTCTTCTCACTCTGGTTCATGGTTATTACCAGATTTGAGTCATTCACACTATGACTCTTAATATTTTAAGCCAGACTTCTGGAAATAAAAATGAATACTTCTTTATCAAGCATAAAAATCAAAAACTGTAAGATTTTCGAGTTTATAGTCTCTGCTGGAGAATTTTCAAATTCTGTCTTCAAATTTAAGACAGAAAAATTACTTTATTTTGCCATAGACTATATTGTCCTCCCCCTTAAACAATTTAATTATTAAAATAATGATGATGATGATGATGTTAGAAAGAAAAGAAATTGGCTAAAATTTTCCAAATATTATCCCATGATAATATACTACCCAACTATACCATTTCCTTGCTCCCAAAGGTAAGATTATTTAAGCCTTCTATGTATGACTCGAGAGTCAGTTTTATTAATCTCCTAAATAATATGTATTTGTGGTTATGATGTCCTAATTTAATCCTTTACTCTACCATGTGTTAATTTAAGCAAATAACTTAGGCTCACATGTAAACTGGGGATAATAGATATCTCTATCACATAAAACTGGTGTGAAGTATTAGTGAAATAATTCAAATAAAATGCTTACCACAGAGCTTCCACATAAAAGCTCAATAATTGTTAGCTATTGTTTTTTAATTAGTAACTATAAAGAGTATTTCTTCAAGGCATACTGAATGTAGGCTCCTATTCAAAGTAAAGGCACATTGGTTTCCTGTTTATTTTCTTCCAATCAGGATTGGATGCTACTTCCCACTTTTTTTTCCAGAATAGGAGGTGAGGCAAAAACAAACCAGGTAAGATTAATAGCCTTAAATACAAAGCTATTAGTATAAGACATAATAATATCTACAGAGCAGTTTGGATATCAGAATCAGACTAGGTGATGCCTCTATTTTATTCATCATCAATTTTTGCATTACTTTTTATTTTTAAAATATTACGTTAAAATATTGTTTATTTTGATTATCAATTTTTGGTGCTATCTTAAATTTTGCACCCAAAGTAAAATCATCTCACCTTAGACCCCGCCTTGTTGGGTACTTCAGAAAAACCATGGGTGAAAACAGAGTAAATGTCAAAAGGAGCCTATCATTATATTACAGGATAAGAGTAAAAACTCAATTATCTTTATGGGAGAGAAAGCTCGTATAAGAGATTCATGTAGATTTGAGGTAAGATATCAGTATGTGATAAGGACTGTGATTAAAACAAACATTTGAAAATCTTAAGGCATTGAAATTCAGATTTTTAAAGGCACTAGCCAGCCTAATAAAACAAGACTGGAGGCTAAAATTTTGTGACCTTGACTTAAAAGATTAGCCTCACAATCGGGAACTGGGATTAAATTTTCCACTGGTTGGAGTCTGCAGATGGATTTTGCACTATTAGAATGGTGCTACCTCCTCCAAGAGTGCATTATTTTCATAACATGTCACCTTGCATCTTCCATGTGATCTTAAGATTAAGAGAATTTGCCAGACCCCTATTTAGCATTGTCCTCCCTCTCTCTCTACTTTCTATTCAGTGTCTCATTGTAGAGACTAAATAAATCAGTTAATTGAGCAGTAAGATTTATTTTTACAATAAAGAAGCAGCTTTAGGTAAAAACTCAAAATGTTATTCTACAGGTAAAATTTCACATATCTTAAATCAAGGACATTTTATCTTCTACTTTGAGAGATAGGGTTCTACATTAGAAAATGTATAAATAGCTTTGGAGTGAGCTATTATGTGGGGTCAAATCACAACTCTGATGGTAATTAAATCAACTATATAACTTCAAACAGGTAATTTCAGTCTTTCCTGTATTTCCCATTTGAAAGATTGCTACCTCATAAGGATTTTTGTAAAAAGTAAATATAAATAGCTCTTTTTCCATGATAATTGTCAATACAATATATACACATAGACACAATTATTTGGAGGTATGTTTTACTTATTTTCTCACTTCCGATAATATTGCAGATTAATGAGTTTGCTAAATGAAAACCCCTGAGAAGCTGATGGGTTGCTTTGTACATAAGGAATATAAATGAGCCACTCGATGTGATTCTATGTATAAGAGGGGGACAAGTACAGGCATTTCTACTTTCGATGTACTCAAATGTGACTTTAAACAAATCATGTAGGCAGAGTAAAATATGTTTAAAATATATCATTACTCTCAATTTTTACTTTGTCAGGATAATGTCTGAGCTCTCCTTCGAGAGTTAATACAATCTTTGTTTAATAAATGTAAGTTCCCAAAGGAATTACATATTATATGCTGATTATTACACTCAGCCCATAAATGTGTTAGCAGGCCCTGTAAGTTATTAGAGCGATTTATAAACAAATATTCACTAAAAGAATCTAGAGTTCAAACCCAATTAGAATTCAGAAAAGAGAATTCTAGAATTCTCTTTTATAATTCTCTAAGAGAATTATGAATTCTCTTAGAATTCATAACTTTTTAAATGCAATTTTAAACTTGGAAAGAGAATCTATCAGGAGGTAATTGATTCCACCAAAGAGAAGTAATGATTGAAAATGTTCTGTCACTACAGGATCCTTTGGAATGTTAAAATCCATGGAAAAAGCAATAAGT
This sequence comes from Desmodus rotundus, assembly GCF_022682495.2. Classification (NCBI taxonomy): domain Eukaryota; kingdom Metazoa; phylum Chordata; class Mammalia; order Chiroptera; family Phyllostomidae; genus Desmodus; species Desmodus rotundus. Next base: position 67,213,252 of record NC_071388.1, on the reverse strand, counting down.
AGTTCACACATTTGAAAACACATTTGAAAAATAAAGTTTCACTAGCAAACATAAAGAATCCCTAAAACAGTTTGAGAGAATTCACTTTTTTCTTAGCAATATTCCAAGGAGAAAAGTGGTGTGGCAAATAAATGTACCATAAATCAGAAGTGTCCTCAACTATATGAGCACCCATTATCGCAATTCTTGTTACACCAGTGACATTCCAGCCCTGAGCAAGCACAGTAGCTGATTTTTACAAGGTTCATGGAAATATATTCCCCTGTATGAGAAAACAACATGGAGGACTGGTGGGGGTGGTGACCCGGGACTAAAACTTGCCTGTGCAGTTGTAGATTATCTATAGTGCAAGTCTTGAAAAATTCAGAAAGAAAAGGAGCACTGGCCTGACTGAAGCTTATTTGTCTCTGGTACCTTTTCCTTAGACTTCTAAGATGAAAGTCAATGATGGTACTGGGAGATCAGAAATAGTATCCCTCCATTTAGCTAAAAATTAAAAATTTAGGGCTTATAGGTCCTGAAAAATTGGGATCCCTTGAAAAATTTGAGATTCAAGGGCTGTTTTGTGAAGACTTATTCAAATGTCCTTTTATGATAACTACTTTGTAACAATCTAACTATTTGTGGTGTTTCTGTTTGTTAGGCTGAGGCTTTGCCCTGCCCCCTATTCTAATCAACCCCTCATATAAACACTCTACTTATAATATTAAAAGGTGTTTAAATATAAAATGGCTTCTTCCTCTCTTAAACCCACATCTCCTGGACAAACCAGTCCTCTTGCCTCAAACCCTTTGGCCTCCAAAGTCACTACTCCCAATTCAAAAGACTTCATTAAATGTGATTCGGAATGCTGTACCAATGTCTTCTTTAAGAGAAAATATACTAAAGAAGTAGATATATATAGATGTATAAAATCGTATTGGAGAAGCTCAGAAGTGCTGCACTCAAGAAAAGCACGGCGATTGACAAGCAATTTAAGCTGAAGTGTGAAAGGATGCAGAAATAACAAGATTTGCATGAAAAATATTGAGATCATGAGAACATCAAATTTAAATGAAAAACTCATGTGCTTCATGATTAAATCATGAGGACTGACACTACTGTTAGAACTTTCAATATCCTTGGCTTTGGAAAATAGTTCTATAATGAGCGTGGAGTATATCTAGCTATATAGAAAACCAGTGTTATTTTATCCAGTCAGCTCATTACTATGAGAAATAGGGTTTGAAGAACTTTAAATCTTGTTATACATGTTGGGAAGCCCAAACACGGTATGGTTGAGAACTTGTTTTTTTCAGGGACTCAGACTGCAAGAGAAAAACTAAGCCATGTTGTGAAACAATTCATTATTTAATCAGTTGTGATTAACCAGCCCCCTAAAAGCAGAAGTTCTGATTAATGTTAATATCTCTGCATTTATCTGATGAAAATTTTAACAACTGGCCAGAACAAGGATCAAGATACTGTCTATAGAAGTCATTTAAAGCCCTCCGTATCAAGTTTCATTTCTACAAACCAGGCAGCTAACAAAAAGCAGGTCTTATTTTCCTTTCCTTTTTATTTTTATGGCCTAATAGGTGGTCTGAAAATCGAGTTGCACTTGTTATCTCAGAGGAGAAATGCAGTTCTGACTTCTGTTTATACTTTCATATCATACTGGATTGCTGTGAACCTGGATGGCACTTCCAGTGGGACGCCATGTTTAGTCCATGAATGAGAAGACTGTCACAATCAAAAGTGCTTCAGGCACAAACAGATTTGAAACAATCTTCCTACCGACTGGAAGAGAAAAGGCTGGTTCTGAAGATCATTAAATGTTCTATTGATGTGATTTCAAGGGCACACATTTAGATTTTCAAATGTGTTTTACATTTTGAAAAATTTTACTCACATTAAAGCTCCGTGGCTTTTCCTGAGAACTCTCCTTCTTGTCATCTTTGCAGAAGCTTTCACAGAGAACTTACTGTTCCGACTGGGAAGGAGGTGGGAGAGGTGGGGAACAACGCAAAGCAGGCGATTGAACTAGCTCTCTTGACTGGAGATGCCAGGATCACCTGCTCGGCTACATTCTGTAGAGTGTGAATCACAGAGATGAAAGGGGTCACTTGCAGTGTCCTGGAAAGAAAAAGAAAAAAAAATTTGCATTTAAATGTGAGAGCATTCTCCATTTTCAAAAATAAAAAGACTTCCTAGCAATACAAATTAGATAGAAAGAAATTAGACAACCAAGTTGCCATGTCATTTCTTAATGTGCATGATTATTCATTTGTTGTGGTGACATTTTGTCGACCATTTCATAGTAAGGACATCTCGTTACACGACTTGTCATGGTGGGAACATCTCTCCATACAGCATCTTGTCATTGACATTTTATCATCAACGTTGTCGGGGGCATTTTGTTGTGCCATACTCCGCCATTGACATTTCCTCAAATCAGCAGGCTCTGGTGGTAATAGCCCGGCGCTGACAGTTAGTATACTAAACCTCTTAATTACATTTTTATACACGTAATTAAGTTTCCCTCTTCCTAATGTAAAACTATCCCTATGAAAGAAGAGAAAATGCCTCTTATATCTCCTTGCCCTGAATCTCAACACATGTGAGAGCTGCACTTACCTATAATATTTTATATAAACAGTATATCCTCAAAATGTCATCGAAGGCCATTTGAAGAGAAACTTGTACAGCAAGAGTGAGCAAACTACTGCACATGGGCCAAGTCCATTCAGCTACCCATTTTTGTTTAAAAAAAGTTTTATAGGAACACATTGCTGTGAACCTGGATGGCACTCCCAGTGGGACACCACATTTAGTCCATGAATGAGAAGACTGTCCAATCAAGGGTGTTTCAGGCACAAACAGATTTGAAACAATCTTCCCACTGACCGGAAGAGAAAATGTTGGTTCTGAAGATCATTAAATGTTCTATTGATGTGATTTCAAGGGCACACAGTTAGATTTTCAAATGTGTTTTACATTTTGAAAATTTTTTACATGTTGCTATACCTGTTGTTGTATCACAACCACTGAGGTGAGGGATTACAATGGAGACCTTCTGACATACAAATCCTAAAATACAGGGTCTGTCCGGAAAAAATCCAGCCATTGTTGATAATAACAACAATGGTTTGCCCAACATCAATGTAAACCGGCAGCCAGGGAGAGTGGACTGGAATGCACATGTGTGAATAATGACAACTCCACTAGACTAGTCAGTGGGGGTGGTAGATGCCACTGAGTGAGCATGTGTACTGTGTGGCTGGTTGTCACATTCGAAACGACTGAGCGAGTACACCAACAAATCTGCATCAAGTTTTGTGTTAAACTTGAACATGCCTCCATGGAAACTTTTCTGATGATTCAGAAGGCTGCAGCTATGGGCAACTGGTGATTGGCAGCTTCATCATGACAACACACCTGTTCATGCAGCTTGTCGGTGCAGTGTTTTGGCAAAACATCAGATCACCCATGTGACTCAGCACTCCTACAGCCCAGATTTGTTGCCCTGAGACTCCTGGCTTTTCCTAAAACTAAAGTCACCTTTAAAAGGGAAGGTAACCATTTCAGACCTTCAATGTGATTCAGGAAAATATGACGGGGCAGCTGATGGCAATTGGGAGAACTGTGTGAGGTCCCAAGGAGCCTACTTTGAAGGGGTCTGAAACATTCTCCTATGTACAATGTTTCCTGTATCTTGTATCTTCTTCAATAAATGTCTCTATATATACCTTCTGGATAAACCTTGTATAAATCATCTGGTCCTCTACAGAAAATTTTGCCAACCCCTTCCTAGAAGGTGCTTATTTAAAAAGTAGTTATTTGGGCCCCACCTCACTCACAGAATTAGAATATCTGTGTATAGAATGTGGTAATCTGTAGTTCAACAAGTAGTGCATAGGCTTTTTAACACAGAAAAAACAGGTACAGCTGGGAAGAAAATACAATTGGGAAAGGTGATAAACACAAATTTTTTCAACATTTCTACCCACTGTCTTAAAAATAATAATGAAGAAAAATCAAAGCTTATCTGATTTAGTCTCTTGCTCAAATGTCTTTTATCTCTTTTACAAAATAAAGTAAGGGTAGGAGACACATTCATTAATTACCTGCTATGATTTGTAACTCCAGACTGTTTAAGTGGGCATTAAGGATAGGAGAACTAGACGTGAAACTGCCAAAAAGGCTAAGAGGACAAAATAAGAACAAAATGAGGAGTATGAGAGTAGTTAAAGGGAAATACCATGTGAAACGACAAACCAAGGACATGAGAGTAGCATTAGTGCTTTTTTGTTTTTCGTTTTTTTTAAGACCAGGGATAAAGAGACATGCTGATAAACTAAATAAATGGTATAATGTACACTTGCCAAGAATCACTATATATGATTGCTATCATCAATCAAAAGTTAAAAGTATGATCATCATTATGTTTATTTCCTGAATAAAATTGCACTATGATTAATAGAATACCATAATAAATTTTTATAGCTTTCTCTAGTGTATATCCTGTGGTTGGGAATGATAATGAGAAGGTTTGCTTCTTATAACCTATATGTGTCATATAAGGAAGGACAAAAGGGACGATTCTAGGACAAATTGTCCTAGAATTCTATCTTTCTGAACACTTCCCTCTCTGCCTCTCATTTGCCTTCTCTCATCTCCCCAACTTGAATGGGAGGGGTCCATTGGGCTTCAGATGCACTTGGTACACTTCTAAATTATATATAACTTCTCAGACTGCATTGTAACTGTTTATGTTCTTGTATGTCAGCCCCACTAAACTGGGAAACAAACCAGGAATTGATGTTAATTTATTATTTGATTATCACAGGTTCTAGCTTCATTTTCTGAAAGAAATGTTTAATATATGGGTAGGTAAAGGGATAAATAAGAAAATGAGAGCAGATAACTGAGAAAATCATCCTCTTGATTTTGCTATATGACAAAAAGACTAGAATGTAATTAATGTGTCGTTTCACTATTTTACTTCTACTAATTCTAGATTTGTGTGTGACACAAGCCACAGAAGCTGGTCAAAAGGAGGATTAAAGAATGGCCCTCCTTTATTATTAAGAGGGAATAACTACCAGCACTAAGGCTCTGTTTCACTAAAAATATAATATTAATATTCATAATAATAACTAAATGTATTGAAGGTTTACTATATGTGAGATACCTTTCAAAACACCTTATGAAGTAGGTATATTTCACTTACCAAAGAGGAACCTGAGGCAAGAAGTGGTTATATAATTGTCCAACATCACAAGTAGATAATTAAGTTACTGATTGATGAGCTAGCATTACCATTATCAGATGAGGTCAGAATATTCTCACGACATTATGTTTCTTGACATTTATCATATTTTGTAATTATACATTTAGTTTTTGAATATGTGACTAATGTGTGCCTTTCCTACTAGACTGTATACTTTATCAAAGTAGAGCTATGTCTACTTTTGCTCATTTTTAACACATGGTAGGCTCTCAATATTTCTTGAATGAATGACAAGGTTAGCTTTTACTCAGAAGCCAGCACCCCATCAATGCAGTATGAAACATAAATAAATTGTCCTAGCATTCTACCTTTCTAAACACTCACTGAACATGAGAAATCCTAGAATTATTGGGAGGAGGTTTGAAGCTTAGAAGACAAACACCGAGGTTCCAGTCTGAAATTTATCAACACCAGGAGAACCTAAAATATGAGCACCTTGGGAACTGACTAGAGCGTATTATTTTTCTCAAATTGCATAGAGGAATACCTCAAGTTTTCTCAGGCTTTTTTCCTTTATATTATTTGAAAAACATCATCTCTTTATACCAGCCCACTTTCTACTGAAGCCTCAATGACTCTCATCTCCTCTCATTGACCAGAAGATGTCTCTGAACATATTCAGGACTTGAAGGCTGCTCAGCACCAGTGCCCAGTCAATTAAAATAAGTACTTTCCCTACACAGCCAACATGACTCTTGAACGAGAGAGGAGAGAGAGAGATGATTATGTCCCCATGTTCTACACTTGTGGTGGATTCTCCCCTTATTTTATTGCTGTTTCCTGACCAGCTGAGATTCTGATTTGCTCATCCTACCTTCCCTCAATTCCACTTGTGCTGTTGAATCCTTGTAACCCCTTGTGCCCCATTTAAGTGCAAGATGTTTATTAAATATATACCTGCAGAGGTAAAGCACTTTGGGTAATTCATAGATGAATAATATTCTTAGTCTTATCTCGGGGAGCTTAAACAGTCTTTTGAAAAACTCAAACACAAATAATAGTAAAAGATAGAATGAGTACTAAAAAACACAGACAAATAAAGTGTTATGAAAGATTAATTCAGCCATACAATAACTTCCCTAAGGAGGTGGCTGAGTTGAGATTTAAAGGATAAGTCTTTTGGGGGACAATATTTAGGCCTTGATAATAATAGCCTGTTATGTGTCATTTTTATTTCCCCCATCTTTTGCCTTATTCTTAATTGTGCATTTACAATTAATTCTTAACCATGTCACAGTGAGAACAATTATTTCACACAAAACTTCACACGGAGTCCTCTGACTACCACCAACCCTCACATCTCCCACATACAAATTGGGTTGTAGTAGTTATTTACATTCTTTGCAATTCATTCTACAACATGTAACAAATAATAAGAGGAGAGTAGATGTATTTCACAAGTGAAATATTCCATATATTTGTAACAACGAGAAGCCTCATCAATCAAGTCAAGACTGCTCTCACAGAGATTGGCTCAGTCGCCATGGGAAACGACTGAGAGAACTGCAGTTCACGGCTTCCTCGCCCACTCTACTCCTTTTTAGGTGATTTTATCAACACTCAAGACATAACTATGATCTTTAATCTCCCAAATTTCTACCTCCAGCCCTGATCTCTCCCCCTAATTTTTAACTATATTCTCAAGTGCCTTCCAATCATTTCTGTTTTTAAGTATCTCACAAGCATTAAAACTAATTTAAATTTTCAACTTCACTGTGTAATCCTGGTGAGTCCCCTAATCTCTCTAAGTCTTGGTTTTCTTATTTACTAATTAGGAGAATGCTGACTAGTCCAAAAGGTTGGTGATTACAAAGTACCTAGCACTGTGTAGAATTGGCACATAACAGTTACTCAGTAACTCTGAATTTCTTCTTTGTTCTCATTATCTTTCATGGTTTCCGTTCACAGCCACATCATTCTCTTTCTCTTGTTCCTACCTTATGGAGCTATGTTGTTTCCTGGTTTCCTATTCCCTCATAACAAGGTGCTGGACAACCACCTCAGCGTCCCAGGTAGTAATGATGCCACCCGTCATTACCACTTCTTCACCCACCAAACCCAACTAGCAGCTGTGTGCAAAACAAGCAAACCAAAAAAAAAAAAAAAAAAACTGTGGAGAGCTAGCAATTGTTTTTTCTTTTTAAAGAGCTGGGGGGGGGGGGGTTGTTATATTTGTCATTGCTTTTGTTTTCTTTTGACTATAAATATATTTTGCTGTATATATAATACTGATGATTATAACTATGCTTGAAATTTCAGCACTTTCCAGTTATAGCTGAACAAAATACAGAACAGTTTCTACTTTGAAAAATGCTTATGTTAATTACTGTAATTGTCCAATCTACGTATTTCAATACATCACTTGGCTAATCCATGAATGAGTATTTCTACATTACTTGGAAAAATTGAGAGAATTATTGACTATTCATAAATAAATATCAAAACTATATTTGAATAAAATGAAATTATTTATTCAAAACATAAAAGCATCCTTGACAAATATGCAGATAATAAGCACTAATGATAAACTCTAGCATTGTAACAAAGGAGCTGAAAACCTTTCTAGGATCACTTTTCAAAAATATCCCTCCACTAAAAAATGAGGATGATTCATTGACAAAGAAACTCTAGAGGAGTGGAAATATTGTCTGCAGCTATGCTTTCCGAGTAAAGAAAAGATAATGCCCAAAACGTGCATATCCAAGCTTATTGGGTAAAAAAAAAATAGATTTTAAATGTGTTTCCAAAAACATTCATTACAAAACAGTCAGGTTTACCTTTAGAATTGTTGGTTACCAAGGCATATAAAAAGTTCATATTCTGAAGATTTTTCAGCTTGCTCTGAGCAAAATATTGTGTGTCAATTCACATTTGACACACTAAAATACTTTTTAAAATATTCTGAATTGGCCTTTTAAAAACAATTCAGGCATTCAACTTTATGTATTCATCTCTATTCCTACTTAAACATGAACATGTGGAAAAGAAGTTCACCAGGGGATAGATAATATGAAGCAATTTGAAGCAAGGAAACATGAGTTGACATCTTGTCTAGTTGACAGAAACCAAATAATAGACAGCTCACAATAGCAAAAACTGATGCTAGAACTCTTTCAGAGGATTATGTCCTGAAAGCATAAGTAACCCTTTGAATCAATTTCAGAGACTAGATGCAGCAACCTAAGCTTGTGCTTCACATTCAATAGAGACTAGAGGAAAAAATAATCATTTTTATACCCTTTCATGAGCCATAATCTCCATAATAGATATATGTGAGTACTGGACTCTAAGAGATAAAGTGTCTTCTAGTCTTGCTTTAAGCATTCTGAGCTTATACTGTCTTTAGCTTCACAGTTTGCTTCACCAGGAGTGGGATATCTGCAGAGCTCTTTTCTGAGTAGTCAGCATGTGCTTATACCCTAGCACAGCTTGTTGCTTTGTCCTACATACCCACGTAATGCAATGCAACAGAGAACAGCAGAGGGATCTTATAATGGTGAGGATATATTCTAAATGTACAGAGACTTAAATTCAGAGGACATTTGAACATCATACAATTAATTCATTCATTACGTAGACACTAATAAGGAATGCAACTCACTCTCTTTTTCAAAACCAAAGGTTTATCCAGCAAGAGGCCAACTTCTCTGCACTTAGGTGGCTCTTTTTGAGCTCCCACAGACCCAAACCCACCTCATGCCACTGTTTCTAGCTTCTGCAGCCACAGGCAACCTTCACTTCATTATGCCCAGCAGGCTTCTGTGACCCACCCCAGTATCAGGCTGGCTCCTGCAGTCCCAGGTACACATCTCACCCCAGTGCCAAGATAGTCACTGCAAACCTAGACTCCACACCCACAGATCCAGGTTCCTAGCATACCCCAGTGCCCGGCCAGCCCCTGCGACCCCAGCCTTAAAACTGATTCCAGTGGACCCAGGATCTTGGTACACACTGGCACCAGAAAAGTCCCCACAGACCCAACCTCCAGGAAACCCTGTTATAAGTTAACTCATGGTCTCTGGTTTCAGGATCACCCTAGTGCCAGGCTGAATTCCATGGCCCAGCCTCCAAGCCAGTTACTGTGAAACCAGGCTGCCAGTCCGTGGGTTCAGACCAGCCCATGCAGAACTGGATGTCAGGCCCATTTCAAAAGTCTCCAATGCCTACTTAGTCCATGTGGGCACAGGATTCGGGTCCATACATAAAAATCCAGGTCCTAGGCACATCATCACATACTCAATCACCATGCCCACCCCCGTGAACACAGGCTCTAGACTTCTGCCACAAACCCAGGTACCAAGTTGGTCCCCATGTACCCAAGCAGCAGGCCTTCCCTCTGGTTGATCCATGCAACAGGCCTGCTCACTCAAGGATTTTAGTTGCAACCCGACCAGTTGACACCATCAGAGAGCCCACTCAGAACCCCTGGATGGCCTGACTGGTGAAGGGTTTTGCTTACTGAAACCAGTCTGTACAGAATGAAAGAGGTGCCTACTTCCTCAAATGTGCAGACACCAATGTAAGGCCACAAGGATACTGAATAAGTAAGGAAACATGACAGCACCAAAAGAAGTCAATAAAACTTTAATGAGTGATCTTATAAAAATGGAGATTAATAAACGAACAATCCAGAAAAAATACTCTTAAAGAAACTCAGTGAACTATAGGAAAACACAGACAACTAAAAATTATGAAAACAATGCATGACCAAAGTGAGAAGCTCAAAAAATAGAATCCATAAAAAAAAAAAAAATCCTGAGTTGAAGAAAACAAGACTGAGATAAAGATTTCAATGAATAGTTTCAACAGCAGACTCAATCAAGCAGAAGCAAGAGTTAGTGAACTATAACATATCATTTGAAATCATACATACAGAGGAGCAAAAAGAATAAAAGAGTAAAGAAGTATAAAGAAAGCCTATGTAAATTATGTGATACTATTAAAAGAAACAATCTATGCATCATTAGAGTCCTAAAGAAAAAAGAGAAAAAAAGGGACAGAAAGCTAATTTAAAGAAATAATGACTGAGTACCTCCCAAATCTGGAGTAAGATTAGTACATCCAAAATCACAAAGCTAATAGATCACCCCAAAATTTCAGCCAAAATCAATCTTTTTCAAGATACATTATAATAAACCTGTTTGAAATAAAAGTCAGAGAATTTCTAAAGCAGCAAGAGAAAAAAAAAATAGCACACATAAAAGGGGACCCTTACAAGGCAATTTGGTAGATTTCTCAGCAGAAAGTTTGCAGACCAGGATAGAGTAGGACAATGTATTGAAAGTGTTGAATGAGAAAAACTGCCAGTCATGAATTCTATACCCAGCAATTTCCTTTCAGGAATGAGATAGAGATAAACTTTTCCAAACAAATAAATGCTGACATTTAAACACCACAAATGTGCCTTATAAGAAATGCTAAAAGGAGTTCTTTAAGAAGAAGTAAAATGACAAAAATTAGTAACATGGAACTCTGTAAATATATTAAACATACTGGTAAAAGTAAGTATATAATCTGATTCAGAACTCTAATATTGCAATATGGTAGTATGTTAATCACTTAACTCTAAGATAAAGGTTTAAAGGACACAAATAATGGTAGCCAAAATAATTTAATAGAACACAATATAAAAGAAGTAAATTGTGACGTTAAAAAGATAAAACATGGGGCAGGGAGTATAAGGTAGAGTTTTCTATGAGATGGAAGTTAACTCATTATTAGTTTAAAATAGACATATCTATAAGATATTTGTATATGAGCTTCAAGGCAACAACAAAGGAAAATCTTCCAGTAGATACACAAAAGATAATTAAAAGGGAATCAAAGTATACCATTATGAAAAATAATCCACTCACAAAGAAAGATAGCAAAAAGACAAAGAAAATAACAAAGGAAGAAAAACCATTATAAATCAGTAGGATGACATTAGTAGGCCCTTACCTATCAATAATTACCTTGAATGTAAATGAATTAAATTATTCAATCAAAAGGCACAGAATAGCTGAATAGATAAAGCAAAACCCCACTCTATGCAGCCTATAAGAGTCTAACTTCAGCTTTAAGGACTCACACAGACTTAAAGGTAAAGGATGGGAAAAAATATCTCATGCATGTAAAAAACTTAAGAGAGCAGAAGTAGCTATGCTTATCAGACAAAATAGACTTTAAGTACAAAATAGTAACAAGAAACAAAGAAATTCAATATATATAATGATAAATATAGGTCAGTCAAACAAGACGTTATAACAATCATAAATACATATGTACCCCTAACATGGGAGAACTTAAATATATGAAGCAAATACTAAAAGATCTGAAGAAATGGACAACAATATAATAATAGTATGAGATATCAATACCCCACTTTCAACAATGGATAGCTCATCTAGACAGAAAACCAATAAGGAAACATTGGACATCAATGATCCTATACCTAAGATCAAATAGACCTATAGGCATATACAGAACATTCTACCCAACCACAGCCAAATATACATTCCTCTAAAGTACACACAGAATTTTTTTTTGGACAAATCGCATGTTAAATTACCAAAGCAGCCTTAGAAAATGCAATAAGATATAAATCATACCAACCATTTTTTCTGACCACAATATTATGAAACTAGAAGTCAATAATAGGAAGAATCTTGGAAAATTAACAATTGCGTGGAAATTAAACAACACACACCTGAACAACCATGTATCAAAGAAGAAATGGTTTTATATATTTTTGTTTTATTGTTGTCCAAGTACAGTTGTCTGCATTTACTCCCCATCATACCCCCAACCCCGCCATCCCCACCTCCTTCTCCCCTCCTTGGTTTCGTCCATGTTTATATGTTTACAATATTTATGTCTTCTTGATGGGTTCTTCCCCTGAGCAATATGAAGTGACCTTCTGGGTCTCTTTTTATGGCTTTTGATTTGAAATCTATTTTGTCAGCTATAAGTATTGCTACCCCAGCTTTTTTTTTTTTCCTGTCCAATTGCTTGGGATATTTGTTTCCAGCCCTTTATTTTCAGTCTGTGCAGGTCTTTTGTTCTGAAGTGGGTCTTTTGTAGTCAGCCTATGTATGGGTCATGTTTTCGTATCCCTTCAGCTACTCTGTATCTTTTGATTGAAGCCTTAAACCATTTACATTTAAGGTTATTATTGATAGGTACTTATTTAGTGTTATTTTTCTCCCTTTGTACCTGTGTTCTTCTCTCTCTCACTGTTTTTCTTCCTCTTGTTAAAGCAGCCCTTTTATCATATCTTGCATTGCTGATTTGGTGAAGGTGTATTCTTTGATGCTTCTTTTGTTTGGGAAACTCCTTATTTCACCTTCCATTTTAATTGAGAGCCTTGCTGGATGGAGTAGTCTTGGTTGAAGACCTTTGCTTTTCATTATGTAGAATATTCCTTGCCATTCTTTTCTGGCTTGTAATGTTTCTGTTGAAAAGTCAGCTGCTATCCTTATCAGGGCTCCCTTGTATGTTACTTCCTGTTTCTCCCTTGCTGCCTTTAAGATTCTTTCTTTGTCTTGGAATTTTGTCATTTTTATTATGATGTGTCTTGCAGTAGGCCTCTTTACATTCCCCTTGATTGCGACCCTCTGTGCTTCCTGACCTTCTGTGGCTTTTTCTTCCATCAAATTAGGAGAGTTTTCCATCATTACTCTTTCAAACAGGTTTTCTATTCCTTCCTCTTCTTCCTCTCCTTCTGGTATCCCTATTATATAGATATTATTACATTTTATGTTGTCCTGCAGTTCCCTTAACCTCTCTTCATTCTTTTTGAATCCCTTCTTCCTTTTCTTGTTCTTTCTGGGAGGGTTTTTTTTTTTTTTTTTCCTACCTTGTCCTCCAGCTCACTGATTTGGTCCTCTAGCCTGCTTTTGATACCTTCTACTGTGTTCTTCAATTCAGAAATTGTATTCTTCATTTCCTCTTGGCCCTTGTTGATTGTTTCTTGTCCTTTTTTATGCTGATATTGTTTGCAGTAAGTTTCTTGTAGTTTCCCTGTAGTTTTTGGTAATTCACACTGAGCTCATTGAGCTTCCTTTTAGCCATTGTTTTGAACTCAATATTTGATAGTTGACTTGCCTCTATTTCATTTAGCACTCTTCCTGAGGATTCCTCCTTTTCTTTTGATTGGGTATTATTTCTTAGTCTTCCCATTATTTTTGATACTCTCCTTGTTTTCTTCTGCTTCTTAAATTGATCTGTTTTGGCTTCCAAACCTTGTGCGTGTACTTCTACGGTAGGAGGCCTATGAGATTCAGTGGTGCAGTCTCCTTGATAACCTGAACTAGATGCTTCTGGATGTCCTTTATGCTGTTTATGTTGGTTCCCTGGATATAATTGGATTTTAATTGTTGTTGGTCATTCTTTGGTGGGTCCTTCCCTCCATCTGGCTGACTGAGGGTCACTCCATCCACCACATCTTGTATGCTGTTGTGCAAGTGCTGCCAGAACAAAACCACAAAGCCCAGAAAACAAACCCATGCCCACAAAAATAACCCCCCCACAGTCCCACTACCAACAGCAAATGAATCAGTATTAACAAAGGTGTAAAGAGATTAAGATTATTATAAGAAAGGAGAATGGATATGAGATGACCTGCTGAAAGAGAAATGATTTTGAGAGGGTAGTGGGAGGAGTGCTAATGAAAGTTGGGAGGTGGAGCAATGGAAAGAGAGAACATAAAATTTACCTCATGAATAAAAAAAGGGAATGAAGAGTGTGGAATGGAGTGTGAAAAGTGAGCATATAGTGTATGTTTAAACAGAAATTAAAATAATATAAAATAAAATAAAGTAAGAGAGAAAGAAAAAGGAAGGAAAATAATAAATAATTATTAAAATATAGGAGGCAAATTGGAGAGGAATATCCACCACAGTACTATCAACAACAAACAAGCTAAAATTAATTTAGGTGGTATGGGAATAAGAGGGGAAAAAGAAAGTAAGAAAAGCTTAAGAGATGTCTGTAGGACCTGGCTGGTATAACTCAGTGGTTTGAGCATGGGCTGCAAACCAAAGGGTCGCTAGTTCCATTCCCAGTCAGGGCACATGGCTGGGTTGCAGGCCAGGTCCCCAGTGGGGGCCACATGAGAGGCAAACACACATTGATGTTTCTCTCCCTCTCTTTCTCCCTCCCTTCCCCTCTCTAAAAATAAATAAATAAAATCTTTAAAGAGAGAGAGAAATGTCTACAGGAAAGAGAAGTGATTTTGAAATGATAGAGGGAGAGGGAATATTAAGAGTGAGGAACAGAAGAGTTCTGGCCAAGATGGAGGTGTAGATAGAAACCCTTTCTTCCTCGCACAACCAAAAGGAGGGTGACAACAAATCTAAAATCAATAAACGACAAAAAGGTCCAGAAAATCAAACCACATGGAACTCTGACAACCAAGGAATTGAAGAAAAAATCAACCAGAACAACCAGACTGATAAGGCAGACATACAGGCAGACTCAGAAAAACCCCAGCGAGGCAGCTGAGGGGCAGGGCTGACTGCCAAGCTTGGCAGAGCTGCATGGGCGGGACTGACTAAAGGGGAAAACTGAGACTCAAAACAGACTGTGGGCTAAGGCTGGGGTTGCCGCAGTGGGAGGAACTTCCAGTCTGACACAAGAGTCTGTTGGAAAGTGTGCTAGAGACCAGCAGGCAAGCTGCACTGCTCCCTCTCTGGCCCCTCCCCCACAGGCAGTGCAGCAAAGAGAGTTGACCTACCTGGGTGAATACCTAAGGTCCTGCCCCCTTACAACCTATCAGGTGCACCAAGACAAAGAAATATGGCCAAAATGAAAGAACACAGCAAAACCTCAGAACTAAACAATGAGGAGATTGCCAACCTATCTGATGGAGAATTTAAAGCCCTGGTAATCAAAATGCTCACAGAACTGATTGAGCTTGGTCGGAAAATGAAAGAACAAAAGTAATATACCCAAAATTAAATAAAACAAAATATTCAGGGAACCAACAGTGACAAGAAGGAAACCAGGATTCAAAGCAACAATTTGGAACAAAAGGAAGAAATAAACATCCAACTGGATCAGAATGAAGAAACAAGAATCCAAAAAAATGAAGAGAGGCTGAGGATTCTCTGGGACAACCTGAAACCTGAGGATTCTCTGGGACAACCTCAGAATGATATCCAAATTATAAGGGTGCCAGAAGGAGAACAATAGCAAGAAATAGAAAACTTATTTGAACAAATAATGAAGGAAAACTTCCCCAATCTGGTGAAGGAAATAGACTTCCAGGGAGTCCAGGAAGCCCAGAGAATCCCAAAGAAGTTGGACTGAAAGAGGAAGACACCAAGGCATATCATCATTAAGTTACCCAAGATTAAAGACAAAGAGAAAATCCTAAAAGCAGCAAGAGAAAAGGAGACAGTTACCTACAAAAGAGTTCCCATAAGGCTATCAGCTGACTTCTCAAAAGAAACCTTGCAGGCAAGAAGGGGCTGGAAAGAAGTATTTGAAGTCATAAAAGGCAAGGAACTACATCCAAGATTACTCTATCCAGCAAAGCTCTCATTTAGAATGGAAGGGCAGATAAAGTGCTTCCCAGATAAGGTCAAGTTAAAGGAGTTCATCATCTCCAAGCCCTTATTATATGAAACGTTAAAGGGACTTATCTAAGAAAAAGAAGATCAAAAATATGAACAATAAAATGACAACAAAATCAGAACTATTAACAAATGAACTTAAAAGAAAAGAAAAACAATGAAAACAAAAACTAAGCAAACAACCAGAACAGGAACAGAATCAGAGAAATGGACATCACACAGAGGGAATTCAGTGGGGAGGGGGAAGGGAAGAATAGGGGGGGAAAGGTACAGGGAAGAAGAAGCATAATTAGTAGACATAAAATAGATGGGGAAAGATCAAAAATGATATAGGAAACAGAGGACTCAAAGAACTTATATGTACAACCCATAGACATGAACTAAGGGAGGGGATGCTGGAGGGCTGGGGGGCACAGTGGAGTGGGAATAAAGGGGGGAAAATTGGGAAAACTGTAATAGCATAATCAATAAAAGATACTTAAAAAGAAGAGTGAGGAATAGAGTTCAGGCTCAGACAGGGAAAAATTAAAATTTGGAATATAAGGAAAAAGAAAAAAATGGATAATAAAGAAAAATAACAGGGCAGGATGAAAGAGAAATAGAAGACAAAAAACAGGCTAAGAGGGCAAAATTAAAAATTTGAGACAAAAAAAAAGAGTAGGAGAAGTTAGCAGTAAAATTTGATATTTGAAATATAAAATTAGTGAAGCTCTAGAGATAAAATTGAAAACAAAAAATGCAACAATAACTACCCTACCCACAACCAACTAGCAAAGATTGCTAAAGGTAGAGAGAGAATGAGGGTATTTTAAGTATGTGGAGGGTGGAGGATGTGAGATGACCATTGACAAAAAAATTGGTTTTGTGCGTCTGGACAGGGGAGAAATAGTAAGAGCACAGAATGGAAACAAGTTGTAGCAAGAGAGAAAACAAAATTAGAAATGAAATTAATGTGAGGAAAGAGGAAGGTAAAATGGAGTAAGAGAAGGGAGGGGCAAAATATGTGAATTGAAATACACTATAGTATAAAATCTAGTGACTTCACATGTACAAACTTGCTGGACAAGAACTGAATGTTAAAAAGCCATGCAGGAAAGAAAATATCACAAATCATGAAGAAGACCACAGTAGATTTCATCTAGATAGCCTCTTGTATTTACCACTGTTTTTTTTTTTTTCTTGACCCGCATCTGGTGATGTCAGATATTGATCTCATCTGACCTTAGGTAGCCTGTTGGAGACTTTCAGGAATCTACGGTCTCTGGCTATCTCCTTCAGTTTTTAATCTAGTCACTCTGCACTCAATAGTCACGTTTAAGCACTGTAGGGTGGGGTTGAATACCTCCAGGGTAGGGGCTATTGTTTCCCCTCAGGCTCCTGCTGCTTGGAGCGGAATTGTCTGCCTGAGCAGCATGGTTGCTGCCACATGGGGGATGACTCAGCACTGGGATCCCAGAGTCTACTCTCTCAGCTCTCCCCCTAAAGCCTCCTTCCTTAGTCTCTCCTCAGGCATCACCAGCCCACTCTGCTCCTGCCTTTGCCAGAGCTCAATGTAAGTGGCTGCAAATAAAAATTTGTGTGTTGGCTCTTTAAATGGCTCTTGCACCTCCAGCCATCTGTCTCTGCAAACCTGCCACTTTTCACTGCTGGTTATTGCCTATGTACTTTTGGGGCTCTGGGGTGCTCTAGACTGGGGATACCAGCTTAGGGTTTAGACCCCACCCTTCTTAGTGGGATCCAACCAGCCTTTTAATTATCCCTCCAGTGCCGCTGCCTGTGGATGTGCAGCCAGCCCTATCGAGTCTCTACTGCACACACCAGATAGGTTGTGCCAAAGCTGATTCTTCTGTTTGTCTGAGATTATAAGGCTTCTCTCTCACTATTGTTCAGTTGTTTGTTCCAGGTGGTTTCTCCACAATTGAGTTGTAATTCTGGATTGGGCCTGGGAGGAGGTTAAGTGTGACTTCCATTCACTCTTCTGCTATCTTCCTCCAAAAAGGGAAATGTTTTTAAAATCTCAAAATGAATGAAAATGAAAACACAGTACACCAAAACTTATGAGATGCAACAAAAGCAGTTCTAAGAGAGATGTATTTAGGAGTGGATACCTACATTAAGAAAAAAGAAAGACCTCAAATAAACAATGTAACTTTATAACTAAAAAAACTAGAAAAATAAACAAATTATGCCCAAAGAACAAGGAAACAACGAAGATGAGAGCAAATGAAATAAAATAGAGTCCAGAAAAAAAAAAAAGAAAAGATCAATGAAGCTAAGAGCTAGTTGGTTTTTTTTTAACAAACTTTTGTCTAGACTAAGAATAAAAAAGAGAAGACTGATATATAAAATCAGGAATAAAAAGGGAAACATTGCAACTGATACTACAGAAATGCAAAGGCATCACGAAATTACTATACACAATTATACACTAAAAATGAGATAACCTAGAAGAAACAGATGAATTCCTAGAAATATGCAATCCACCCATATTGAATAATGAAGAAATGGAAAATTAGAACAGACCATTAAAAATAAGGAAATTGAGTTTGTAATTAAAAATCTCCCAACAAAGAAAAGCCCAGGATCAAATGGTATCACTGGTAAACTTTACCAAACATTTAACGAAGAATTAACACCAATCCTTTCCAAAATACTCTGATAATCATTTTATAATACATACATATGTGTGTATCAAATTGTTACATTGTACACCTTAAGCTTACGTATGTTGTATGTCAATAATGTCTCAATAAAGCTGCAGTGAACATCATGTTGTATCCTAGACACAAATACATGATGAATATTTTCTTTGAAAGAAAGATTATTTTATAGCAGTTATTTACCTTACACTATGTTTTTTAAAATTCTAAGAAAAAATTTCTTAAATAGGTCTCTTATAAGTTGTTGGCTTAGAACTTATTAATACTTTAGTGGCCATAAAAATTAACCTTGTTGTTAACCAACTATGGGAATATAATGAACCAAGGGCCCTACCTGCTAAGTTCTAAAACACATCACCGCATTTGCACTACAGCAAATGTTTTCCATAGGCTGCTCTGAGGCAGTGAACAAGTGATAGAAATAGCAAGGCCGCCTTATGCCTGACAGGCTCCTCTAACAGTCGGCTTTGTCTGGGTGACGCTCCGACAGCCTTGGGGAACTCTTCTAGACAACATGGCAATCTGGAACATTTCTACCCGATCTTCCTTCCCTCCCTCCTTCACCCAGAATCAGATATGCAACCTTACGAATTTAACGGATATTCTGAATCTAGTTATGTATCTAGGTAAATTAGTAACTCTTCTCAGCATTTGAATGAAGGAGTTATTGTGGTACCATAATTATTTTGAACAAATTTAATTGTGAGTTCCAGTGTTATGGCAAGAAAAAGTTTAGGGCTGATGACCAAGGAAGGCATGTAAAATAAAAATTTAGTGTAGCTAATTCACCTAAACCAGGCAAGAATTTTTATTTCGAGCTAGTCTTAAGAATATAAATTTGTATTTGATAAGATTTACTATAGGGAGTTTTTCTTATTGACTATCCATCAACTGTCAAAATTCCCCAATGGCAAGCTTATGTCTAAAATTCCACAATTAATGCTTTCTCATTTTACAAAGCATTTATGCCTAATATAATGTACATGTATGATATTTTGAATGAGGCCATGTTTTAAAGAAATTATGTACAATATCAACATATTAACATATTACTTAAACTATATACTTAATAGATTACATATTATGCAATTAATATAAATACATATTCATATATATTATATATACACACACACACATTAATGTCAAATGGAAGATAGTTTCATTTTTGAAGTAAATCTTAATAAGAAAAAAAGTAGATACAGCAAATGATGAGACTTGACACCTGAATAGTTGATGTTATCATTGAGAACAGGTAACACTGACAGTAGTGACTCTGAGGAAAGTATGCAGAAAAGCAAGGCTAAGGACATTGCAAACTTACTTTAAATTTTTGTACAAAGTTGGAGTTACTAGTAATTTATTACTACTACACCCATAGCATCAAATAGCTGAACTGTTGACCAAATGTAGCTTAAGCAAATTATTTATTTCACATATAACGGGAAGTCCAGAGACAGCAGTCCAGTGTTGGTGCAATGGCCACCAGGAAATCGGTAGATCCTCCCACACTTTAGTCGTCATTTGCTTTCCTGCTCATGGTTTTGTCTTGTAATCATAGCACGGCTGTTGCATCTCTAGCACCATGTCCACATTGCAGGCCAGACGAAGAAAGGGCCACGGGCATGCCACCATAGTCTATCCACTTTTATCAGAGAAACAAAAATGACCTGACAGAATTCCACTTATATCTCATTAATCATTATGATGTCACATGGTCAATTACAGCTGGAACGTAACCAAGGTAAAGTATTGCATGTCCATCCTAACCACATATACAATATTACAATTCTGCCAACTACTTTGGCCTACCCAGGCATTCATTTAATAGGAACTTTAAAATAAGTTTTCTTGTTATAATGGAATAAGCAAAACAGCAATTGCTACCATCTGGCTCTTCCTAATCTACATTTTACATTTTATTCTATTTTATTTGTATCTCTGTCCAGTCATTCTTAGAACTATTTGCTGAGCCTATGAAAAGTATGAAGAACCACTTAGTTAATCCAAGATTATATAATGGCCTTGAAAGAGCTTATAGTTTTATAGGGTAAATATGAAGCAAGTATAAAAAAAGAGGATCTTATACTTTGTAATTGCATTGCTATACTTATACACAATATATTTCTCAAAGTTGTCTTATCAGTTGTATGCAATGGGTAACCTCCCTACCTCTTATGCAAATAAGCTGCCTTCATTGTCTTGAGCCACTTTAATAATATCACTCCTCCACATAGCTGAGATTACTTGAGAGTTTCCCAGTATTTTTCATTTTTCTGGGTTTCAGAGAGCCTTTCTTATACAGATCCAGAGGTCTCCTCCATATCACTAAGAACTGTGCAAGGGTTTCTATTATATGTTCTATTACAGCTGATGCTTCTACACATTTGGGATACCAGAAATACAGATGGTCTTGGCTCTCAGACATTTCCAGCCTTGTTTCCTCTACAACTAACTATTTATCAAAACATGTGACTTCCTGGTTGGCCCTTATCCTTGGTACTAGATCAGCCATTGTAGCAATTGTTCTTTGAGTTCTGATTTTCCTCACCTGCCTTCTAGGCCAGGAGTAACCACAACCCCTTAAAATTCACCTCAGAGAGACCGTAGCTGAGCACAGGCAACTTCAGTTCTAAAATGAAAGATTTCAACAGAGATGACAGTGATAGTTTCATGAAATGTGAAGCTCAAAATAACTATACAGAGAAATGTGAAATAACAAGTGCTGATATTTACTTGGAATATTAAATGGTATAATTGTCATTATCTTATCAAATTATGGGAGGTAATTCAGTATTTCTCATACTTCAGTCACCTGGAAATATTATTTAAAATACTGACTCCATGTCCCACCCCTGACTTAATGAATCCAACTTTCAAGGAGGAAACTGGAAATTTCAAATAAATTTTATGATCAGAATTTTGAAAAATACAGTGGTATTTGAATGCTTCTTGGCAGCACAGAAAAGACAAAAAAACCTCAAACTTTTACTCTTAAAAATAGAACAGTGATGATTACCTTATGATGCACAGGGAAAATACAGGTAATGTAAACAGAGTAGCTACTGGATATAGTTTTCTCCTTGGAGATAAGTCTTAAGATGACATTTTTTTTCTTTTTTTTCATATCATATCAAGTGAAAGATTGATTGGAAGCACAATAAGAGAAGGGAAAGAATTCTTCATAAGGAGTTTTTCAGGAAGGAAAAGAAAATCAAAGAGAAAGAATCTGAATGTCCTTACGCTTGAGTGAGCACACCCTGCTGATCAATCAGCTTGTCCCACAGAAGACTAAAACTTTCCACCACAGGATGCCACCCTGCAGGGGCAGACACGGGTCCAAACACAATGGGTGGGGTTTCTATGAAAGGACCAGAGGTGGGATACGTAGGGAGTCAAACCTGGAGGAGGAAAATCTGCTCCTTTAATCCTTTTCAAAATACTTTTCAGTTGAAAGAAAACCAAAATCACAATATTCTGATCCTCCTCTCTCTCTTTCTCTCAAAATTAATAATATTTATTATGGCCAATGTGAGAACATCAGTCAGCCCCATAAATTACTTAAATGAAACTATTCCACTTGATTTGACGCTAATGCCCAAATGGTTTTAAGAAGTAATAATAGCTATTGGGGAGATTTTAAATGCAGAGTTAGAAAGTCTCTGCTGGTACCCTGCTTTCTATTAAACAGAGTTATAGAAGCCTGCTGTCCCCATTATAACTGTAACTCACCATGAGGCACAGAGCCAGTAATATCAGCTCTGTTCCTTGTGGAAATCTGTAGAAAGAAAAAAATCAAATATTTTTATATGACTTTGGTTGATAGATACATACAGATCTTTCTGGACTCCCAGATATAGATGATAGATAGATAAAAGGAAGATGATAAATAGACAGATAGACAGACAGACAGATAATATGTTTTAGTTGTTAGTTTGACATTTGACAGCCTCTAGTAAAGTATGCCTCTTGCTTGTCAAGTCTCCAAATCTACTCTCAGCATCTCACAAAGAACAATAATTGTTTATTGATTTACATGTTAACAATGTATCGATGAAGTCTAGAAATAAAACCCAAGGGCAATAACTACTCAGGACAGTGATTTTAAGGTACTTTTCCATTATCCTTAATATGAAGTTTATATATACTTTTAAACTATCTTATGAAGTTTTTATAAATCAGTGTTTAAGAAAATGATAAAAACACAGGTCATTAGAAAGAAGTTCCTGAACCCCTACATGCTTATTTTAAAACAGAATAAATACATGTTTAAGAATTCTTAAGAAAACACATATGAAACTAAAATGAAAATGCAAAGTATACTTATTACTTGTTATGGTAAAAAAAGTAAATAGTAACACCTGGAACCATTTTTTTTTTTATCTGCAGTAGGTACTTAATAAATGCTTCGTGTGTATGAGTAAAGAAGATAATAACTAGTCAGTTTTCTGCCCTGGCTGGTGTTGATCAGTGGATTGAGTGCTGGACTGAAAACCAAAGGGTCACTGATTCGATTCCCAGTCAGGGCATATGCCTGAGTTGCGGGCCAGGTCCCCAGTGGGGGGCACATGAGAGGCAACCACACATTGATGTTTTTCTCTCTTTCTCCCTCCCCTTCAAAAATAAATAAATGGAATATTTTTTTAAATTAAAAAGAAAATAACTAGCTCAGTTTTCCCACATCTATGCCATAGAATATAACCACAAAATATACTACAGGAAAAAAAAACAGGTAATATCATATGTGTATACTGTAAAAAGATTTAAAAAGTAAAACAAGGTGAAACAACATCAAATATCCCTCTAGATATGTTGATTGGTTTGCTATGTGTGTAGCAATATAGAGAAATTTATATTTCAGTAAATATGCTATTGCCCACCTTCTTTCTGATACCCCTAATTTTGGGAGCAGCACACCAGTCTTCCTTTGCTGAGCCTCCCTCTGGATCAGTGGGGTTTGCGCACTACCAATCAGCAACAATGAACACTTAGCCCAGGCTCCCAAACTCCATCCACAATAGTTCAGCCAAGAGGTAGCTATGGAATCCTTTTAGGGCCAATTCAAGTACTTCCCCAGAAGGTGTTTTATAAATGCCTGTAGAAAAGAGTCTCTTTTCATTTTAGACTGGGACTTCTAATTAGCCACTTTTTTCATCACATGGAGAGAAATAATTTTTGGCAGGAGAGAATAAAGGCCACCCACAGAAAAATGCAGAGGTAAACAGGAAGAAAAACAAAGAGGTAGGGGTGAAGGGGAGCCAGCAAGAGATACTTAGCAAACTGCTGGGGTTCCTGAGTTGACATCTTGAAAGACTTCCTGGTGTAAGCTAGTTTGAGTTCAGTCTCTTTCACATGTAAGTGAAGAAGTGTTGACTAAAACACACACACACCAATCTATTTCTACAAATCTGTACCCAAATCTGTATGGATAAACGTACTACCAGAAACATAAGTTTTTATATTTTCCAGACAGAAATTCTTCACAGACCATTTCTTTGAGGGTTTTTTTCCTCTATTTTCTCCCTCTTACAAGGAAGATCTCTAGGAGGGTCGTACTGTCTCACTGGACTCCAAATGATAAAATACAATTCAGACTCAAAAATACGTTGAAACGAAGAACAACGCACTAAGTGCTAGACAGTGGCTCCTTCAGCACTACGACTGCACCACAGTCACCAAACTAGAGAAATGCACATGTTAACTCCTTAGAAATAAAAATTTTTTTAAAAAAAAGAAAAGAAGAGAAGAGAAAGGAAAATGAGGACATTGAGATAGATAATTGTTGGCCAAAGAGACATATCACTGAAGATGCCACTGAATTTCTTTTTCTCTTTTTCTTTAATCACTTCTCCACAGATCAAGGGATAGAAAGGACCAAAGTAGTCAACCAAAAACCCAAGCAAAAGAAAATATGAGGCTACTAGGATAATTAAGTTTCTAAAGTCATAAGACATTTCCATAATTATATCAAAATTAAAGTCAAAGTCAAATGAAACACCCTTCAGATCCACGCCATAATTCCCCTCGGGTGCCTGGCAAACCTTAAGAAGCCAAAGTGACAATTACTGCTTTACCTT
Source organism: Desmodus rotundus (assembly GCF_022682495.2). NCBI lineage: Eukaryota > Metazoa > Chordata > Mammalia > Chiroptera > Phyllostomidae > Desmodus > Desmodus rotundus. The sequence goes on along the minus strand of NC_071388.1, from coordinate 67,188,690 downwards.
TCTGTGCTGAAAAATGGAAGTTGAAAGTTAAGCGGCAACAAAAAGCTAAGCACCTCTGAGACTGAGTTTTAAGTCTGCACTAGACAGAAATGACAGAAAATCATTAAGAACAGAAGGCATTAAAAGGTCAGAAATAAATTGTTATCAAGCCCTGTTTGACCATTTTATCAGTCAGAATTTTCTCTGTGCACTCAAGAATGCAGTAGCATTTCCTTATCTCTGGAGATGAATATGATATCATCAGGGTTGTAAAAACACACTGTTTTTAGATCCCGAGAATGTTTTGGGAAAAAAAAAAAAAAAAGATGGTTTGCAACAAAAGGTGACTCTCAAATAGTTTGTTGGGTTTTTTTTTTTAATACATAATTGTCTTGTCTCCAACTGTCTGGAATGTTACTTAGTGCAGGAAAACTGTGAAGTTTATCTTTGGGAGAGAAGAAAGCCAACGTCTTCATATTCTTAGGTTTCCACTGTGATTCTTGTTGAGATAGACAGTTTAGCTCCAATTCAGTCCCAGAATAAACAAATAAATACTCCTTTCCCTTCCTCCTCCTCTTCCTTCTCCGTCCCTTTCTATCCATTTGGCCAAGAAAAATATTTTGCCATTTTAGTTGCAAGAGATCAAGGAAACTAATGCAAATATCTTGTAAACAAAATTTGATCTTAGCTAAATGAGCACTCTAGTAAATCAAAATATGGTTAATCTGTGCTTAAATTATGAAAGTGGAAAATGATGGGTGAAGGATTTCATGTAGGAGAGAAAACTCTTAATCATTTTAGCAATTAGTATGTAATGTCCTAAAATGACCCACCAATCACTCTGCCACTAGTAAACTAAAAACAAAAACAAACAACAAAAACGGGTACCAAAGCATTCCTCAGATGTCATATTCCAATGGTGTCTACACTTTGAAGAGTATTTATAAGAGGGAAAAGGGGAACCTACAGACTTGTCCTCTCAAACATGCAGAAGCCTTGACTGAACTATTTAAGCTACTTGTATCTTAGTTCACTTTGAGTAATATTGCATTTTAATGAAAGCAACTTAAGAGTTCCACTATCTTTAAACAGGATAATATTTGCCAAAAAGATAGCTTAAACTAAGTATTCAAGAGACATTTCAAGGGTCTCTTTCATTCACAATTGCATAGGTCACAAAAATGTTATTTTTCTGGATCTACTAAATCAAAATCTCTATATGCTACTTAAATAAACAATCCCATCCACAGGTTTTTCAAAATCACAATGCTTAACACTTTAGATATCATATCTACCAGCCACAAATAAAAGAGGGAAAAAAAAGAAAAGAAGGAAGAAGGGAGGGAGGGAGGTAAAGAAAGAAAAAGAACCAGCTGAAAACACTATTTAAGAATTACATTGGGGTTTTTGCTTTATATACCACAAAACATAATATGCTGCTCAAAAGATAAGAGTTGTTCAGTCATCAGAAACTAGTAATTTGACTTAATAGTTATTTCTCCTTGATTATCCAATATTTTACTCTTCAAATGCCCAAATAAAGATGCTTTTTCCTTTGTTTTATATTTGTATGCTAACCTCAGCAGTAGCTTCAACACCTTCCTAAACCTGTCTGTCCCTCCAAGTAACCACAGTGTAATCAAAAAGAAAAATGTTGGTTGGGAAATAACTAGTTGGCTCTGATGATGCCTTCCTTTGAATTTAGTAAGAAGGTCCGAGGCCATTTCAGTCTGCTTCATTATCAGAATTGATATCCATCTACCTATGATTTGTTTTTGACAGCAGTCAAACTCAGAGGTACTGCACTGGATGTATGGTAAGCTGACAATTGTCAAGGCTGCTCCTATGACCATCAGTGGCTCCTTTTACACTCTCTGAGTGTGGATTGTAAAACAGATTCAAATCATCGAGAAGCCCTAAGGTAATAATGATGTTCATTTATGGAGAATCTTTATTCAACAATTCAAAGTGCTGTGTATGAGGTCATTGTAAAAAAGCTTCCTTACCAAATTAGGAAAAGTTGTATGCATGTATAGCTAAACTCAGGTAGAAAGCATATAAGTAATTAACTCGTGTGAAGAAATATAAAATTGTACTGATTATGCCTTGATTTTTCACTCATTGCGATTTTTTTCTTAAACCATGTTTATTTCTAAAAGTGATTAACGTATGTGTGTTTATCCAAACAATTTACCATGCTCAGCGAAGAGCAATTCATGGATGAACATATTCTTATAGTTCAATTAACCTACAACTCATGCACAAGAGTTAATGGGTTCCTATAAATCTTCAGCTAATTTATTCTTCCTGTCATCTGAATAAACATTGTGAGTCATTTCTGGAGAACAGAAGTGCTTTCTCCTTTCTCTTTCTGTTTCGCCTGAGGTTGTTCTGCAGTGACTCTGTGCCTGTCATTGGAAGGAAAGGAGATATTCACTCCTGTATAAATAAGAACAGAGTCTTTCTATTTATATTAGATTTATTTTCCAGCTAAATGGATTATTTTGGCCAGGCTAAGTTTAGTAAGAACCAGAATAGCACTGAGTTCATTGATCTTTAGTGACTTTAAAGAAGGAGAGAATGTAAATTCAGAAATGAAGGAGGCAATTCTCTATTCCATGCGCAGAGATTGAAAGAATTGGAGGTGAAGAGGACGCAGCTGCATTTCTTAACTTTTGAATGAAAAGCAATTAGGCCAAGAGCCTTCATTTTAGATTGTCAGCATGGGCCTATGTCATACCCATCCTTACACTCCCAAGCTGAAGATTTTAAAGGCCTCCTGCCTTTGTCATTGAGACACCTGTCACCAGCTACACTGAGTCAGCATCTCTATACGCTGGGAAATACATATTCAACGTGAATCTATGTAAGAAACAACAGCAGGGAGGCTGGAATTCTTCAGAGTTCTCAAAGGAAAAAAAAACGAAAGGAAAATTTAAGTTTAAAAAAGAAAGCTGAAATTAACAGGAAATCTTTTACCCCATAAAATATAGTACTTCTGATGTGATTTTATTTGCAATTGAAATGATTTAACCCTAATGTCAAGTTAACAAAGTAAATTCCTGCAAACAAGTTATTATATTCACTATGAATATTACTAGAGGCAACTTTCAGGGAAAAATATGATTTCTGCATGAGGTCTGTGAAAGGAAGAGCCCTTTGGGCACAGTGATGCAACAAGAAATATGTCTAAAGACTTTTATTTTAATATAGAATAATAATTAATACGGATAAAATAATAAGTAAAATATTTTATTTTTTATGAAAGCACCATAAAACAAGTAAGCTATGATACTTTAGGAGAATGTTTGGTACTCTCTACATGTTAAATCTCATTTTCAAATACATTTATTATTCATTCTTGCCCTCTTCATCCTTGCCCTCCTGCTTAGGACCACATCTATGAGTCAATTGCAAAAGCAGTGCTTATTTCTCGCTTACTGAAGTATATCAAGATATTCGTGATTTCTGAATTCAAAAGAGGCATCCCCAAGAACTTCAAATGACACTCAGAAGAACTCAAAATCTTATAGTTCACTAGTTTAGATATCTTTCAGAAGAAAAGGTAATGATTTCTTTATCCCTTATTAGCTCTCTGATGGCACATTTACATGAATGTATTCAATGTTTAAAATTTAGCAATTTTATATAACCAATGGGGTAACAAAATCAAAATACATCATTTAATACTAACCCCATCAAGAAGCACTAAATCAAATCTCCTAAAACATATGATTTTATGCATTATTAAAGTTAGAAATATAGCAGTACATATAGTTTCTCCAACTGTAGCCTATTTTATTTTGACAAATCAAAACCAGCCAAAATATATTTTAAATAAATTCCTAGATAAAGATTATTTAAGATAGCTACCCGAAGAGTACAAATTTCCAAATAAATTTTAATAACTACTGATATCAAATGACAATAAAAGTACAGTATTAGACCAGGGCTTCAGATAAATGCCAGCTGAATGCAGAGGGCATGGAATAAATTTATTTGCATAGCAAAATCAAGAAGGGAGCCCTGGCTGGGTGGCTGTGTTGGTTGGAGCACCATTCTATACACCAAAAGGAGGTAGGTTCAGTCCCCATCAGGGCACATACCTAGGTTTCTGGTTTGTTCCCTGGCAAGGTGTGTATAGGAGGCAACCAATGGATGTTGCTCTCTCACATCAATGTGTGTGTGTGTGTGTGTGTCTCTCTCTCTCTGTCTCTCTCTCTCCCCCCTTTTCTCTCTCTCTAAAATCAATAAGCATATCCTCAGTTGAGGATTTAAAAAAAGAATGAATAATTTATGTGTAAAATAATAATTTTTGACATCAAGTACTTGCAATCTCTCTTAAGGTTAAAACTAAATATATTTTGTCATGTAGAATTAAATTTTCATCCATTTTTCTGGATATACCAACAATCTGTACATTAACTGACAAAAACATCTATTGGCTCTCATTTGTTCTGCTTTTTCAACAGAGTCTATTTAATTGAATACATTAATTTGACAATGTTCAGTCTCCATCCCATTAGATCATAGATCTAATACTCTCTATATTAAACACTCTACTTTGCATTTCTTCCTAATGAAGACTTTGAAGCCAGAACTTTGCAGCAAGGAAAAAGAATGTTAGTTTTTCCTTCTCTGTCTTATCCTAGCAGATAAGAGCACACAACAGAACATCTGTGCACCCTTACTCTCAGGGTCACATCAAGGACGTTCCACAGGCTATCTTGAGTTGCATTTAATGACCAACCCAAGTACTTATCAAACAATGCGATGACTGAGAATGAACAGATAAAACTTCATCCCTCCCTGAGTTGTTAGTTAATAAATTAGAAGTCAAAAAAAAAAAGAAGAAGAAGAAGAAGAAGAGGAAGAAGAAAGAAAAGCTTTCCAAAGAATTCTATGAGGTAGGCATTACAAGCTCATTATCGAGGTAATGAAATTGAAGGTCAGAAAATCTTCAGTAAGTACTTAACACTGAGATGATTAAAACCTTGGGCAGTGGAAAACCCCAGTTTTCCACCACATAAATCATCCTGTTTGCTCAATTTTTAAATTTATTGTTCTGATATGGAAATAATATTCTGCTCTTATACCTTAAAGATCTCATCACAATGTAAAATGACCCTTTAAAATAATTTAAAATTTAACTCTTAGTCTGTGGTGGATAAAATAATGCGCCCCCCCCCCCCCCCACGAAGATGTCTACATCTTAGTCCCTGAAAGCTGTGAATTTTTACCTAGGATGGCAAAAGAAACATTGCCTCTGCAGGTGTGATTAAATTAAGGGCCTTGAGATGGGAAGATTATCTTGCATTATCCAGGTGGGCCCAATGTAATCAGAGGGGGTCTTTTAGGAGGGAAGTAGAAATGTCAGAGCAGCTACCTTGCTGGCTGTAAAGATGGAATCATAAGCCAAGGGATGCAGCCTGCCTCTAGGAACTGGAAACAGTAAGGAAACAGTTTCTTTCCTAAGATACTTCAAAAAGGAACACAGCTCTGCTGATACTTTGATTTTGGCCCAGTAGGACCCATTTCAGATTTCTGGCTGCTAGGACTATCAAAGTATTAATTTGTGTTGTTTTTAGTCATTACATTTTTCATAAGTTTTTTACAGCAGCAACAGGAAGTACATGTGTTATAAGGCTGTTTACAGGGCCACTTTCATGCGCTCTTGGCAGTGATGAAGCCACCGCAGCTTGTAAGCATCGTGACTGGCACCAACGGTCACCCCTAAGATGCGGGGAGTCTCTGGGTTATCTAGTTTGGCTCTCTATACAGCGCTTACTTGGCTCTCCACACCACTACATGCCACGGAGGCCATTTTGGGCTTTATTATAATATCATTTCTAGAAAACTTACAAATTGGAATTAACAACGTGTCAATTATTTAACAAAAGCCTCAGCTCCCTGTATCTACTTAGATGTAATTAATGAGTCAAAAGAGACCAATCATATCAGTTTTAACTGCTTGGCCTTCAGACTGGAGCAACTTTCTGCTTTCTTCCTTTGAAAAGGGCATCATAATTCTGTTTTAGAATCCTAAAGATCACAAAACATTTAAAACACTTCCTTGAAAATTCTGAAAGCTCCCACAATCCAGTCAGGTCAATAAAGAATTATTATTTAACATTTATTAAGCATCCACAGTCCAGAAAATATCATACCAAACAAAGAAAAAGAGATAAACACACTAAAAAATTATGAGCACTTCTTTTAAAGAAAATAACCCTCACCTGGAGGTCCTGAGAGGAGATAATTATGATTGATCAGAAGTAATGACCCTGCAACTTGATTACAACCAACAAGGCAAGATGAAAAAGCCACTCAAATCTCTGTTACTGGTTAAAATGTCAAGGTCTGTGATTAGACTACAGGAGTCAAAGATCTGAACTATTCTCTGATCATTTTGAGAGAAAGGTCAGTATATTATGATATGTACTTCAGTAATAGCCTTGCAAATTTTGTGAAAATAGTTTTCTCATCCTCTGCACTTGTGGCTAATCTCTGAATTATTTTGCATAAAGGACTGAGCTGCATGTTATAGGAGATACAATAATTAATAAGGCCCTTCTTTCAAGGCTATCACCACCTAATGGAAAAGAGAAAAAGGCATATGTATGCATATGCTTCTATTTCCATACAGTGCTTGGCAGAACACTGCAGTATTAAAAAAAATCCTTAGCATATGACTAATTATGTAATTATAATACAAGGAAGAATGTGGTAAAAATTAAGGTAGAGATACAAAAAAAATGTAATATATTAAAAGTCTCCCAACATCTGAAGAACAAGCTTGTGTGATTGTCATTTGCTAAATTGTAAAACCAAGCTTGGCATTATATAACTTAACAAAGGTTGAAAAACTTTTTAAGTTGAAATGAAAACAAAGAAATTTTTTAAATTTAGTGAACTTTTGGCTTGACTTTAAAGAGCCCCCACATAGATGTGGTGACAGAATTTGCAACCCCAGCCCTTCATATCAGAGGAGAATCTGAATCCCTGGAATTAATTTGGAACTCACACCCTTCCCCTTCTGATGGAGAAAGTAACCATTAAAAGCTACTGTGGTTCTTTGTGCAGATGCCAAACCCCAAGCGCTCCCTTGTACAGGACCGCAGACCCACTGGCAGCACACAGCTTCGCTAACAGAAGGAATATCCATCCGTTCCTCAACAGAGGTTTAAATTGTGCTCTATTTAAAAAAAGTTTGTGTTTTGAGGATGACTTTTCTAAACATTTCATCTGACAGTGAGAACACCAGTGTGAAGGGGGAAAAGAAGCATAAAATTGAAATATTTACTTGAACCTTCTTTCAAGCGACTGGGGCCTAGGAGGCTGGAAAGCTGCAAATATTCACACCCACCTACCCAAAGCCCCACTGACACTGCAGGGAGCAGAAAGGATACAAGAGTAAAAACTCAACCTGTCAGGGAAGTTAGCACTTAAAGGAGATGAGGTCAAATTTCAGACAGAGAAATTTTAAAGGGTAAAGAACATAATCAACAAACCTGAGGTCAGGAAAGGAGGGAATAAATAACCATGGCAGTGCCCCTCCTGATTCAGGTGGATCTGTAAAGACATATTTGAACTTCTATAGCAGGTTCAAAGTGATGGCCCAATTGGCTAGAACTTGAACTTTTTTCACCTATGTTGTAATTTCCATATGAAACTTCCCTGACCACATGTGCGTGCAGTTTGGTATGTTAGTCTCTGGAGGCTCAATGACAGGGTGCAAAAAGTAGACAAGCTCTGCTCCCTCCAAGACCAGATCAAAGAGGAGCCATCGGTCCAGGGAGTGGAGTGTGTTTTACCACTGCAGTGATAATCAGCAGCATAAAACAATCAGCCCCAAAGAGCATCAGTAACCCACGACCATGGAGGAACATTCTGCAGAGGACGTATGAAAATATATTTTAGCTTAAATGTCTAAATACCTCACAGATGAGGAGAAGCATCCACTGAGGAAAAAAGGTATGGCTCAGGAAACCTCTGATTTATAACAATTTAATATCCACAGCAGACAAACATTTTGAAATAATAACCCAAAGTGATTTTTGTGTGTTTTTTTGTACTCAGTAATGCCTTTTACTTTACCCTGAGGCCGAGATTTATTAATTTAGGGGACAGCCAAATTAAGCCAAGGTTTTTGACTGTCAAAGAGAGATAATAGTTTTGAAAGCCCCAAAATTGTATTGAAAGAGTCAGTTTTCTTACTGAAAAAAATGTTTTTGAGTTCTGAATAACTCAAAAATTAACATTTATACCATAATGGAGAACACGAATAGAAATATGATTTAGTTTTCCTACCCAAGAGGATATAAAGTTCAAACAGACTGAAGGAGAAGTGTTAATGAAGAAAGCAGTAGTAATGTTTGCTGCTAATGTATCTGAAGTACTCTCACCCCTAAACCAAGCCAATAAAGTGGGGGAATTGATTATGATGTGCTTCCAGTAATCTCACTCTTTTTACCATATTGTTTAAGTTAAAATATCTTTTTAACATCTCTATACAACTTGTTTTTTGGTAACTGCATCTTTTTGATTATGTTTTGCTTTCACCTTATGGTAAGTTTTTTGGATAGCCCATTCATTGGTCAAACAAACCTTAAAGTAAGGTATCTCAATAACTAAGGGGAAAACTATTACTATGTTGTATAATAATGTCTGTACTAGCATACACAGATTTTCTCCTGCTTATTTTTCACACAACATTGAGGCTATGGTGAAAACATTCCAACACTGAAGGGGTTATAAAGTAATCAACTTTCTCCATTTATTTACTACTTTTTTTTTTTAAGAGCAAAAAATTCTCTCTCAGGTTTTTGGAAATACTAAAGAAAACAGAGCTGTCCACTCTTTCTTCTAAATCACTATACTTCTTAGGCGGTACTCACATTAAAACAACAGAAAACATAGCTGAAACTGTCTTAAACAATAAAATAATACCCGCTGGTTTTCCTGCATGGCAAGTCCAAAAGCACAGGAGGTGGGTGTGTCTCAGAGACGAGTTAATTCTACAGCAGGGTAATCTCATGAAGGTCCCAGTTTCTTTCTGTAACATGATTTGCCTCCCTGAAATTTTACTCCACCCTAAGTGACTTACCAAAGGTAAAGAAGCCACCATCAGGGCTCCCCAGGTATCCCAGGGCTACCTGCTTGTAATCTAAGCCCAAAGAAACAAACAGGGTTACTTTTGGAAATTCTGTCAGAAGACTATAGTCACTTTATGTTCCATGAGTCTCTCAGCAAATCTTTTTGCATGTGTCATTAGCTCAAATTAAATCATATTTCCACTCCTGAATCTATGCCTAAAGGATAGATTTATACTAATGAACTTAGGTTTGAGTCACTTGACCTAACCCCACATCCAGAATTAAGTCAATTTCCTTTAAAACACACTTCTCAGACGTTGTATGGGGAATTATCCAGAAGCAGAAGATGGGTTTGGGGAAAGAACCACATGTGCATTATGCACATGCACCTTTGGTTCGCATCTTATATGTATTTGGGTTTCAGAAGCGTTGTCCCTTATCCCACTCCTCTCCATTCCAATCAGTGCAAGAGGAAAAAATGCTTGGTCATGTTAATAAAAGTGATAAGTAATCACATAATATTTTTAGCACCCAAGAGATTTTTATAAGCATAAATAAGATAAAGTATGACCAATATAATAAAGCATAAATAAAAGTTAACTATTATTTTTCAAAGGATGTCAAGCTCAAACCTGGATCCAGGGAGTTTTGGAGTTCTGCTTAAAGGATCTGTTTGCTTTCTTCTCCAGAGTAAAATAAAAATATGTTTTGGAAATTTGTGGAAAATAAGAAGTTAAAAATCACCCCAAAGAACATTAAATCATCCATACTGTGACATCAAGGAAAATGAATTGCTTGCAGGGGCGTCCATACTGTGGCCCATGGGCCGCATGCAGTTCAGGACAGCTATGAATGCAGCCGAAGACAAAATCCTAAATTTACTTAAAACATTGTGAGATTTGTCTGTGATTATGTGTTGCAATGTATTTAATGTGTGGTCCGAGATAACTCTTCTTTCAATGTGGCCCAAAGATGCCAAAAGGTTGGACACCCCTGGTTTAGAACTTTTTACTTATAAAAATGACTCTGTTCTTATTAAAATGATTATTAATATCAGGATATATAATCCAACTGAAGGCAACTGTTAGTATCTAAACTCTGCCATTAGCATTCAAGGTAGAGGTTAAGTGGATAGGTTTATTATAAATTTTGGGATAAAAGTTATTGGGATCATGGTTTTTGTTTAGAAGACTACAGTTTCATTTACTTGAACTGAGGAATATAGAGCGGGGGAGAAATTGATCAAGAACTATGTCTTGAACAAAATGTTTAACTTGATTAAAGGTGAAGACTTTGAGAATACCATTGACTATTCAAGTCTGGAGGGACCAGGGCCAGAAACACATATTTGAAAATCACCTATATAAAGATTATATCTCAAGCTATTGAACTACATAACCTAATAAGACAATATATAAAAGGAAAGTAGACAACTCAAGAATGAGCCATGAATTACTATCTAATTTGAAGATTTGGGGGAAAAAGAAGTTCTCAAATAAATTTAAAGTGAACCACAATTAAAATAAGAAGAAAACCACCAGTGTCTATGTCTCAGACCATGAATAAAAGAATGCATTTAAAAAGAAAGGCCATCACTATGGAGTTCTGCTGAGGTCAACATGAGGATATAGAAGTGACCATTGTTACTTCTTGTTCCTGATCTTAGTGGGAAAGCTTTTAGTTTTTGCCTGTTGATGTTGGCCATAGGTTTCTCATATACGGCCTTTATTATGTTGAGGGATACAACACCTGATATCAAACTATATTACAAGGCCACAATAATCAAAACAGTCTGGTACTGCCATAGGAACAGACCCATAAATCAATAGAACAGAATAGAGAGCCCAGAAATAAACCCAAGTATCTATGCTCAATTAATATTCAACAAAGGAGACAGAAACATAAAAATGGAATAAAAATAGCATCTTCAACAAATGGTTTCAGGAGATCTGGACAGCTAAATGCAAAGAAATGAAGCTCAACCACCAACTTACAACACACACAAAAATAAACACAAGGTGGATAAAAGATTTAAATATAAGCTGTGACACCATAAAAGTCCTAGAAGAGAACACAGGCAGGAAAATCCCAGATATCTCACACAGCAGTATTTTCACCAATATGTCCCCTAGAGCAAGGGACATAAAGGAAAGAATAAACAAATAGGACTCATCAAGATAAAAAGCTTCCACACAGCTAAAGAGAACATCAGCAAAATGAAAAGGGAACCAAACCTATGGGAAAATATATTTGCAAATGACACCTCAGACAAGGGTTTGGTCTCTAAAATATATAAAGAATCCATATGACTCCACTCCAGGAAGACAAACAATCCAATTAAAAAATAGGCAAAGGTCCTGAACAGACACTTCTCCAAGGAGGACATGCAGAGGGCCCAGAGACATGTGAAAGGATGCTGAGCATCACTAGCCACCGAGAGATGCTAATTAAAACCACAATGAGATACCACTTCACACCAGTCAGAATGGTCATCGTAAACAAATCAACAAACAAGAGCTGACAAGGCTGTGGAGAAAAGGGAACCCTAGTACACTGCTGGTGGGATTGCAGACTGGTGCAGCCACTGTGGAAAACAGTATGGAATTTCCTCAAAACAATAAATATGAAACTGCCTTTGGTCCCAGTGATTCCACTGCTGGTATAAACTTAGTATTTATGCCCTAAGAATCCTGAAACACCAATTCAAAAGAACCTATTCACTCCAGTGTTCATAGCAGCACGATTTACAATAGCCAAGTACTGGAAGCAACCTAAGTGCTCATCAGTAAATGAATGGACCAAAAAGCTATGGTAAATTTATACAATGGAATACTATGCAGTGGAAATAAAAAAGGAGCTCCTACCCTTCACGACAGCATGGATGGATCTGGAGAGCATTATGCTAATTGAAGTAAGCTAGGTGGTGAAAGACAAATGTCATATGATCCCACTTATATGTGGAATCTAATCAACAAAACAAGCAAGCAAGCAAAATATAACCAGAGACATTGAAATAAAGAACAAACTGACAGTAACCAGAGGGGAAGGGAATAATGGGGTAAAATAGAGGAACGGTTGTCAAGGAACAAGTATAAAGGATACATGGACAAAGCCAAAGGGGGGGTAAGGATCAATGGTGGGAGGTGGGGATGGGCAGGGTGGCTGGGGGATGTCAGGGGATTGGGAAATGGAGACAACTGTACTTGAACAACAATAAAATAAAAGATGTGACAATTGGATGTGGCTACTGTTTGTCATGACAAGAACAACGTGAGTAGAGAAGATGAAAGAAAACTTGGAGGGTTGAGAAAAAAATAAAAAGTATGTTCGAAAACATAGACAATTATTTGAGAAGTTCTGAAATTAAAAGGAGCAGAAAAATTAAATAGCAGCAGGCACAGATGTAGAATCAAAACTGACTGAGTTTTCGATAAAATGAGAGATAATATGTTGTATGACACGTACAGGTTAAGGGGAATTATCCAGTAAGGAAGGAGAAATCAATGTTAGAGGAAATAGATGACATATTTGAAAGATAAAAGTTATTGAGAAGACATTGTAGTTTTAAAGTGTTAGGGTTCTTGTTCTTGGAAAGACTCTTTACCACATGGTTAGTTAAAACATTAGTTACATTAAACCTATATTAAATCACAATTCCTGAAATATATATTTACAATTAAATTTCTACATTTCAGTTGATATTGCATAGTCTTTTTTCTTCTTACCTTTTAATTGACGTGAAAGATAGATAGCTAAGAACAAATGGACAGCAGCAGATAACTAGTATTCTGAACTGAAGCGCGAATAACGGGGGACAGATATCTTGACTGCAGCGAACCCATTTTGCTACCCACATCACTAACTCCCACTGCCCAGTCCCTTCCCTCAAATGAACTGAATACAAGGCAGAGAGGAGAAGGAGGATCTCCTTGGTTTTGATCATATTTTAGGGAAAGAACATTGGCTTACCCCACTCAAAATAGGAAGCCCTGCTAGGTTTCCCTAGGAAAGTCCTGGTTGATGGCACTAGTACTTTTGGTTCTCAAAAGTGACCTGGTTTGGACATTGAAATACATGGTCACACTATCCAACAGCCATGTAAGAAGTAACTCTTTTCAGAGGGGGAGATTAGCATCACGTTTCCTGGGTGGAAATGCACTCACTAATCTTCTGGGGGCTGTATGAGCAGGAAGAAAAGAGAACTGCCTAGAATAGACAATGGGAAGAGACAGAAAAATGGAGCGGCCTGCATTTCCATGTTTTAAGGTGGTGAGATTGCAGCAGACTTCTGTGAGTCAAGTACATGTTAGAGAAGGTGTCCAGATTTGATTAATCTCCCTGGTTCCACCCAGCTACTGAAGGCTGGCTACAGAGAATAAGGAGGCTCTAAGGCATGAACAGGGCTGGAGCTTTTGGAGATAGAAGGGACACAGGAAAGGTGGCTGGAGGAATTAGAGATACGGAATCTCCTGTCTCTGGGATTGTGAGATGGAAAGAATGACACTGTGTCTCCTTAGAGCAGCATTTGATGCTTGCTAGAGAGGGCATACATAGACAATGCGAAGCCATTGTCTATGGCCATGGTTACGTACACACTTGAGTATTCACAGCGGTCAGAGTGTCCCAATGAGGTTAAAAGTTTATTGCCTGTTTCTGCAATGCTTCCCCGCCAACCCCTAGTAATGGAGTAATTTGATCCAGAAAGAAGGCCAAAGGGTCAAACTTTGGAAATGCAACACTCCTTGGTCAGCATTGGGAGGAGAAAAGGTGATGAAATTGATGCTTTAAATTAGACAAAACTAGAATACACTTTTTAACAACACAAAGTGAGGGGAAATCTATGGGATCTCCTAAGATGTCATTAGGGGTCAAAGAAAAGATAATAAATGAAGCATGGTTGAAGGCAGTGATTGGAGAAAAATAAAACTATCTTGGGTTTGTATATCACCATGTTGAGATTGCACAATAATCTCATTTGATTAAAACCCGTGCCTGCTCTTCCACCCCACTCCCCTTAATCGTTTCATTGTTGCAACCTTTGTTTGGGTATTCGGGGATTTGGTATGTGTGTGATTCATTTCATAGATATTTTTTAAATTGTGGCTTATTTCACTCATGAGATTAAAGAGTGATTGGTGATGAATTATAAACTCTAAATACCCAACTTCAGTTTCTAGAGTATAACATTTTAAAACACCAAAAGCAATAATATCTAACTCAGAAGACAGGGACAGAAAAGTCCAACACATCAGGAACCTGCATTTCCATCCTGCCCCACAGTGCACTAAATAAATGCAGAAGTTTCACCTGTTATCAGTTTTAATTCTCAGATACAGAAAGGCAAATCAAGTAGGTAACTAGCTTCCATAGATCTCTCCAAGAAAAACTGAAATGATCAACTTCAGGCAGCTAATCTAGGACTGGATCAGAACCCCTCAGGGAAATATTTATGTTTTACTAGTTTACTCGGAGAAACAGCTCTAGGGATCTGCAGATATCCCCTGTGATTTTGACTGAAGGAAACACTGATGCCAGAGCTGAAGCTTGTGATTTAATCATTGAAGCAATTCGGCCTTTAGCAATCCTATCTCCTAAGAAATCAATAGCTACCCTTTCACTTCCATTAAAAGATTTTTTTTAACTTCTCCTCCTGACCAAGATATTAATTTGTATATGTTCCATTGTCTGCTTATCTGGTTGATACCTTGAAATGTTGAAAGACTAATTCAGTGATTCAGTTTGAAACACTTTATCCAAAAGATTTCCTTGGTCATGATCATCATCATTATTTTAATTATTTATTGATTCACATGCCATTTTCAAACACTAAAGAGCTTTAAATAATTACCCAAAACATCCAAAGAAAACATTTCACATCAGTCTCCTAAACACAGAGTCTTCTAGTCAGTTGAAGGCAGCATAGCATAGCCTTTAGAAACTAATCTAAAAAAAATTCTCAGAAATTTCCATTAAATTAAAAACAAACAAAAATAAACAAAAATCCAATTGAAGAGTTAGAGTAATTGGGGCAACTCAAAGAAGATCATGTCCTATCATAATGTCAAGGGCCTGTGAAATCTGGGATTGTCTATATGGAAGTTCTCAAACTTTCCACAGAATGGGGCCCTTGATCACATATGCATTATACCTACCAAGAAAACAAAGGCTTCCTGCTCAGATTTGCTTGAATAATTGTTACTTACATTAAGACATAGTGTGTTTTTTATTATAATAGTTAAATTAGCTTAACATTTGGATAGATATGGACTTAATAAAATTATGGGGTATGCTGAACAATAATGGGGTACCAAAATAGGCATTAATCGGGGAGCCAGAAGTCATGGATTCTCTTGTCTGAGGACTCACTATCGTATGATGTGTCCTTGCTCAGCCACATAAATGACTTTTTAAACTCTAAATATTCCAGTTCCAAAATGTTAATATTATTGAGCTTGCATAAATCTTACACACTGCTGCTAAAGGGAAGAATTCTCTTTGCCCTGAAAGCTCAAGAGACAGCTCAATAAACACATGATTTTTCTCTTGTTGACAATATTTATAATTACTTCCAGAAAATATGTTTTATTATACTACAACCAATGTTCAAATTGATTTATTAGAGGAAATAGGCCAATTTTTATGTCAATTTGGCCTTGGACTTTCAACACTGCCTTACTCACAGGGTCTTGTAATTAGTTTATCTCCACTAAGTACTAGACTGAGAACAGAATGAAGATACTTCTAATTTTAGCAGAAAAGGTGTTTAGTGAAACTGATTAGAATTTGTGTATTAGAGTTTTTCTAGTCACTGGGTGTTACTAGCTACCAAACAAAGACCGTGTCTTCTGTTTCTATCTCTGACCCACCCTGGTAATATACATCAACAAACACTTATTGAGATCCTACGATACGTCAGCCACTGTTATAATTGTTGGGGGTGTAAGATTATAACTAAGAAAGTTGTATGTGCTTCTATTAGAAGTCTCATTAGAAAAACAATTTTGTTTCATCTCTTTAATCAACTTTGCTCTCAGTATACTTAAGAAAAAAGAACACATATATTTAAAATTCAAAGATGTGAAAACAAATATGTAAGCAGGATTACTTGTGTATATATCTGCTAAATTTTTGGTAAAATATATTTTTAAGGGTGCTGGCTGGGCCCGCACCCATGTCTTGTGGTGAAAAATCAGGATGATATCTGCACTGTGGAGGTGCCCCTGAGGAGTGAGGGGTCTCAGTAGCCTTATTCAGGGTCCTCAGCCCAGCATTCCAGTGCTGGAAAGATGAGTCCCCACAGCTTCTGGCCATGGAACTTAGCAGGGATTGTGGCTGAGTGAGAAGAAGAAATTCTGGAGTTCCAGGTGTTCCTCTTAGAGAACCCATATAATCTTACTCAGACTCACTTGCTCTGAGGACCAGAGCTGGAACAAAAGTGCAAAAGGTGCCAGGAACATATGGGAAGGAACTGAATTACCTGGCTTTGGGGTGAGGGCTGGAAGGGTAGCTATCCCTCAGACAGAAGTGCTGGAACAGGCAATTTTTCCTTTGCTGAGCTCTTCCCCTGCCTACACAGCCAGTGCCAGCACAATAGCCAACTCTCCATCAACCTGGCTAACACTGTTTGCCTTGTTCTGGAAATTCCTGAGACCCCCATCCCCCACCTAACTTGTGAGCCCACCCTAACCAAAAGACAATCGTTCTTGGTTCATATTAGACTTTCCTAAAATCTCTCAAAAATGTACAAATCCCATAGAACAGCATCTAGCTTCAATATGTCTCAGACTCCTTGCTAAGTGGTATTAGGCCAAGCACTAGCAGCAGCCAGACTTGGTTAGCAGCTTGGCCTCTCTAAGAAACCTCCAAGTCTAGCACAAGTAGTACCATCCGCAGATCACTTTTTAGCTCATTCAGGGTGGCCCTGGGCAGGGCACAGGTGTCAACTGAACTTGGTTTGCACCTCTAGGGATGCACCAGAGCCAGCACACCCCATGGCCAGTGTCAGATCACGTCAGAGCACCACCCAAACACCTCTATAAGTGATACACTCAAGGAGTAAACTCAGCAGGCACCAGACTCTGCTGAAGTAAGTTCTGCTCTGTGGGGTAGGCCCCTGCACAGCACTCTTCTACTGTACTTGCAAGTGATCCTCATAGCCAATCAGCCTAAAGGTCAATCCCTTCCACTGATGTGCCCAAATCAATCAAACCTCCACTCTAGCAGGGCTGTGCACACAACCCACACTGGAAGTACACCTGGAGCTCCAGCTTTTATGACTGGGGAGGCTCTGTCACTGTGCCCTCCAGGACACCTACTACCTTACCAAGACTGTGAGACATAGTAGCTGTTCCTAACACATAGAAACAAACACAGAAAGGCAGCCAAAATGGGAAGACAAAGAAATATTTCCCAAAAAGAAGAACAAGAGAAATCCCTAGCAAAAGGACTAAATAAAATGGAGGCAAGCAATCTACCACATATAGAGTTCAAAAAAATAGTAGTTACAAGAATGCTCAAGAAACTTGGTGAGAATTCAACAGCATAAGAAAGGACATGGAAACCATAAAAAAAGAACCAGTCAGAAATGAAGAATACAATGACTAAAATAAGGAATACACTAGAAGGAATGAACATCAGATTAGATGAAGAAGAAAATCACATTTCCACAATATATAAAGAGCTCGTATGACTCAACAGCAGGAAAGCAGACAATCCAATTAAAAAATGGGCAAAGGACCTGAACAGATGCTTCTCCAAGGAGGATATAGAGAGGGCCCACAGACATATGAAAACATGTTCAACATCACTTGCTATCAGAGAGATGCTAATTAAAACCACAATGAGACACCACTTCACACCAGTCAGAATGACCATCATTAATAAATCAATAACAACAACAACAACAAAAACAAATGCTGGTGAGGATGTGGAGAGAAGGGAACCCTAGTGTACTGTTGGGAGTGCAGACTGGTGCAACCACTGTGGAAAACACTATGGAATTTCTTCAAAAAACTAATAATAAGCCCTGGCTGGTGTGGCTCAGTAGATTGAGCACTTGCCTGTGAACTAAAGGGTCACCAGTTTGATTCCCAGTCAGGGCACATGACTGGGTTGTGGGCCAGGTCCCCAGTAGGGGACGCATGAGAGGCAACCACACATTGATGTTTTTCTCCCTCTCTCCCTCCCTCCCTTACTCTCTGTCTTAATATAAATAAATAAAATCTTCAAAAAAAACTAATAATGGAACTGACTTTTGATCTGGCAATTCCACTGGTAGGATTATACCTTAACAATCCTGAAACACCAATTCAAAAGAACTTAAGCACCCCAATGTTCACAGCAGCACTATTTACAATATCCATGTGCTGGAAACAGCCCATCAGTCAATGAGTGGATCAAAAATCCAATACACTTACACAATGGAATATTGCACAGCAGAAAAGAAGAAGAAACTCCTACCTTTTGTGACAGCATGGATGGAACTGGAGAATATTATGCTAAGTGAAATCAATGTGTCAGTGAAAGACAAATACCATATGATCTCACCTATAACAGGTACCTAATGAAAAAAAAAAAAAAACTAATGAGCGAAATAGAACCAGAGGCATGGAAACATGGAACAGACTGACAGCGACCAGTGTTGGGGGGGAGGAGGATGATGGTGGAAAGAAGGGGAAGGGACTAGACAAAGAAGATGTATGAATGACCCATAGACATGGACGGCAGAGTCGAGATTGACTGTGGGAGCGGGGAGTGGGCTGGGTGGAGGAGGCCAAAGGGGGAAAAATTGGGACAGCTACAATAGAATAACAATAAAAAATTTTTAAAAAACCAACAATTTGGAAGATAAGAGGCAGAAAACACCTAATTGGAGCAGAAAAAAAAAATTTTTAATGAGGATAACTTAAGGGACATCTGAGACAACATCAAGCATTACAATACCTGCATCATAGTGGTACCAGAAGGGAAAGAGAGACCACAACTTACTGAGAATATATTTCAAAAAAATAATGACTGAAAACATCCCTAACTTGGTGAAGAAAAAAGATGAACAAGTCTAGGCAGCACAGTGGCCCAAACAAGATAAACCCAAAGAAGCCCACACCAAAACACATCATAATTAACATGCCAAAGGTTAAATGCAAAAAGAGAATCTTAAAAGTAGCACGAGTAAAGCAATTAGATACCTAAAAGGGAGCTCAAAAGATTGTCAGCTGATTTCTCAACAAAAACTTTGCAGCCAGAAGAGACTGGCAAGAAATATTGAAGAAAAGTGATGAAAAACAAGAAACTACAACCAAGATTACTCTACCCAGCAAATCTATAATTTAGAATCAAAGGACAGATTAAGAGTTTCTCAGACAAGAAAAAGCTAAATGACTTCATTCATCATCAGTAAACTAGTATTACAAGAAATGTTAAAGGGTCTTCCCTAAGAAGAAGAAAAAAAGATAAAAAGATGAATAATAAAATGGCAATAAATACACATCTATCAACAATTACTTTAAACACAAATTGATTACATGTTTCAATCAAATGACATGCAGTGATGGAATGGATTAAAAAAAAAGACCTTTACTTCTGCTGTCTAGAAGACACATACTTTAGATTGAAAGATACACACAGAGTGAGATAAAAGGATAAAAACAAAAAAAAAGAAAGAAAAAATCCAGGGTAGCAATACTTATACCAAAATAGATTATAAAATAAAAGTTCAAACAAGAGACAAAGAAAGACCCAGCAAATCCACTTCTGCATATTTATACAAAGAAACCCAAAATACGAAATTGAAAAGACACATGCAATCTATATGTTCATTACAGCATTATTGATAATAGCTAAGATATGGAAGCAACTTAAGTGTCTATCAATAGATGACCAGATAAGGAAGTGGTGCATATATACAATGGAATTAGATTCACCATAAAATGGAATGAAATCTTGTCATCTGCAATAACATGAATGGAGCTAGAGGGTATTGTGCTGAATGAAATAAATCAAAGACAAATGCCATATGATTTCACTGATATATGGAACCTAAAAAACAAAGTATAGAATAAGCAGAACTGAGACAGACTCAGATACAGAGAATATTTTGAGGGTTGCCAGATGGGAGGGGTGTTGGGAGGATGGGTAAAAATATGAATGGATTAAGAAATACTAATTGGTAGTTACAGAATAGTCATGGGGATGTAAAGTACAACATAGGGAATATAGTCAATAATATTTTAATAACAATTTATTGATGTCAGATGGGTACAGATTTATTGGGGTGATCACTTCATGAGTTATATAAATTTCTAATTACTGGGTTGTACACCTGAAACTAATATAATATTGTATGTCAACTGTAATTAAGAAAAGGAAAAAAATTATCTAAATTTGAAAAATAAGTAAATCATGGAAGCCATTTGTAGCTGAAGAAAGAAATAAGCATTTCCTATTCTCAAAATATTAACTGTGCCTCCTCCTGTTTCTAACTATAAGAATATAAATATCTATGCTTTTACATATAGACTACAAACTATGACTGCTGTGTCTGGCACTGGGCTCGTTTCTTGGGATACAATGGCTGAAATATGGCCCTTATTCTTGCCGATAATCACATTTAACATGCAGAAACAAAACGCAGAAGAAAAAAGGTAAAGTGCTAAGTAATTAAGCTCTGTTCCAAATATAGGATCAGAGCAAAAAAAATTATTTTTGAATAAAGGGATTCTAAACCCTCACAGAGAAGATATTTTTTTCTTCTTTAAAGTCTTTTTCTCTTCTTCCCTTGCCTCTTTAAAGATGAGAAGAAAGTCACCAGGAAGGAAAGAAATAGACATAAATACCATATTTTTTGAACTATAAGATGCACTTTTTCCCCCCAAATTTGGGAGGAAAATGGGGGTGTGTCTTATAGTCTGAATGTAGTTTGCCTGGCTAGCTGGGAAGGAGGGGTTATTTATGTTATTAAATATTTTACCACATTTTTTGCTTCAAATTTTTTCTTCCTATTTTCCTCCTCTAAAACCTAGGTGCGCCTTATGGTCCCAAAAATACGGTATATGCTCATTTATAAAGATTTTTAAAATGCATAGATAATTGTGCATAGTCCAATAATGGTAGAGTTTAAACTTTAAATGAACACTAAATGTAGTGATTTTCACAAGCAAATGTTTATAAATAAAAGCAAGTTACTTGATGACTAATTATTCTAGGTATTGCCTTTTCAAGACCTTAGTCTCACGCAGAGGTCTTCATTAATTGATCACCCTTAGAAGATATCTAGACTCTGTAATATGATCAGTACCCCTAATCTATTGGCACCACACTGGGTTCTTTCCATTATGACTCCTTTCTTCCAAAGCTCTGAATCCTTTGTCTAAACTATTATCTCTATGACTACTGCTGAGATTAATATACATATATATGCCTCTATATCAGGTTGTCCATTTGTTTCTGTGAAAATAAATGATTATATTAAAAGTTTAGAGCAAGAGCCATTCAGGTGAAGATATTTTATTAACATTTTTGGCATGAAACACAGATATTTAGTTTTATTGACCCAATTCATGTGTGTTTTCTGTTATCGAACCAAAAACTAATCTTACATGAATTTATTTTCTTCAAAGTACTTTGTTATTTCCTACTGTTTACTCA
Organism: Desmodus rotundus; assembly: GCF_022682495.2. NCBI lineage: Eukaryota > Metazoa > Chordata > Mammalia > Chiroptera > Phyllostomidae > Desmodus > Desmodus rotundus. The sequence goes on along the minus strand of NC_071388.1, from coordinate 67,166,971 downwards.
GGGGAAGTAAAAAGGAAGGAGAAGGGACTATAAGAGAGAGAACTGAAAACAAGTTCTTGTGATTTAAAAAAAAAGGTTTTCTTCCTATGTTTAATATATCTCTATAGCTTCTAAAAAATTTCCACAACCTATCCCCTCAGATAGATCATGGAGGAATTAAGAGAAACCTATAGCAGAGAGAAAATGTCAAGTAACATCACAGATATAAAACAGATTTTTTTCCACGAAAAAATCGTTTGAAGGACATATTTTCTATAAATGTCCAGTACTTGCCTTGTGCAGCCACTCTTACAAATAATTCAAGCACAGAAATTCTAGAATGTTAAAAATCTGATTTTATGTATCTTTTTCATACAAGTGAATTCTAAACTGAAGTTAAAATGCTAATAAAGTGTATAGCCTTAATTTTTTGCTTCTGTCATTTGAAAATGGAGAATTTAAATGTCAATATTAATGATTTTATAAATATGTAACGCTTTGGAAATCACTATTTCTAAAGTTTTTAACGCAAAGAGATGTCAGCACTCCTAAAGATTCTAAAACACGTCATTCACTCGTATTTCTGTTATATGGTTTTATAATAGCCGTTTTAAGTAGCTAGAGGCTGTTACTCTAAATTGAGTTTCTCAGAAAGAGATTTTTTAAAACCATAATAACAACAAAGTTATTACTAAAGAGAAAGGATTTATTCTCTAAGTTTCTTTGCAAAAGTCAATCATGCCTGCAGAGGAACTTGATTAATGGTGCATAATCCACAGATGTTATGGAAGCCTTGTAAGTGAGAATGTTAATTATCTAACTTTTTAGCAGGAAGATAAGAGTTTAACCTTTAGAAAAAGAAAGACAGGACTAAATAACTCATGGGAATTAGAAATGGGATAGTGAGCTTTTTATATTCACAATGGCAACTGAAACCCATCCCAGGTGACAACTGACAGAAACACATGAACATCACTTGTTTCCAGGGCTGACACATGAAATGTTGGCAGCCTCTTCAACTTCATCCTAAATAAGGGCCTATATCTCTAAAGTACTGAGAATACCAGCGTTCACACCAGAGGAAATTTATTACAATGGGTTACTTGAAGACAACTGAAACTAGTAAAGATTCAAGAATTATCAAGCTACTAAGATCTAACTTTGCAGGCTAGTCTGTAGTACAGCTGTTATGATGAATCATAGCTGGCCATAATTTAATGCATGTTTTTGAAAGCTATATTTTGTGTTTGCTCCTTGTTTTGATGGTAAACACTGATTACTTTTGAATAAAAGTTCATTGAAATGTTCATATACATATAGATAGATAGATATACACACACACACATATATATACACATAAATTTCCCTTTCTATCTGAAGTCAAAGTTAACATAAAACAAAGAATTGCACTTAGCTTAATTATGTGAACAATGAAGGGCACAAAGACATTTTATTATAGCAATATATAATATGTCCCATGAAACCTAAACACGTTAGATGATAGCCCTTTTGAATAAAAATGCAAGGCCAGCAGCATTAGACCTTCAGACACAGGCCACTCTTTCAAAAGGAAACTTCTCTAAAAATGCTTCCTCAGGATGCTTTAAGAGACTGTCCTCTATTTATTTGAATGTTGGTGTTCTTCAGACAGTTTTGCCCTCAACCTTCTTCTTTATTTCTTCACCTGATAGATATGAAGGTATCTGATTCTTGCCTGGCTTTCAATCACCACAGAAACACTGATGACTTCCAAGTCAATACGTCCAGATGAGCTTTCCTGAGATCAATTGTATCTCAGGAGAGCATGTTCAATTACCTACAACAAATATCAGGTATGAATCGCACTCTACAAAACCACACATCCAATAAATAAATTTTCTTCATTTTCAATAACTAAATGTAATTTCTATCTTGAGAATCCAATTTACCTGATACTGAATGCTTTCTGGTTATTTGTCTCTCTGTCAACACTAAACTATGACCAGTGAAACATGAACCACATTGTGCTCTGTGTAGACCATGTTTGTGTCCTAAGTGCCTAACACAGTGCTAAGAATATAGTATATTAGATTAATTAAACTGAAGTGACATCCAACCTCTCCAATCCATATGACTTGCTTGGTCTAATTCTGGACTCTCTTGCTCTAATCCCAACTTCAGTTTTTCCTCAAAGCCTGGGGTGTTATCCTACTAAAAATCCTTTATGGCTCATCATTTTATTCCTCTGTATATAGGCATATGAAAGTGATCAAAAATTTAAAAAGATAAGACATTTACTAACACCATGAAAACAGAAATATTTTCAGGAAATGTAATTGTGTACTGTATGGCTTAGCAGTAAGTAGCATTTACATAGTCACAACAATGTAAACATGATATATTAATTATCCAAAATGACATAAAACTATCAGGGATAGAAAAATGTGTGGGAAAGTGAGTAGCTGGAAGTCACAAATACTTTCTAAAAGCGAGAAGAATATACATATATTATTTGGAAATATTGAGAATTATAAATACAAGGAGAAACAGAGGAAGAACATGAAACAATCTGGAGGGAATCTGGAAATCCTAATAGCTTTTATTTTTATTTTTTTATTGTAATTTTTTCTATTACCATTTAGTCCCCTTATACCCCCCACCCCCAGCAACTGTCACCCATTTCCATGAGTCCTTTTTCCTTTTTGTTCAGTTCCTCCACCCTCTCACCTCAACCCTCCCACTAGCTGTCATCTTGCTTTTTTCTATGGGTCTGTCCCCATTTTCGCTGTTAGTTCAATTTGTTAGTTAGATTCCACATATGACTGAAATCATATGGTATTTATCTTTCTCTGACTGGCTTATTTCATTTAGCATAATGTTCTCCAGGTCTATCCATACTGTTGCAAAAGTATAATTTTTTCTTTTTATGGCAGAGTAGTATTCCACCCTTATGTTCATTGAAACATTACTTACAATTGCCAAGATGTGGAAGCAGCCCAAGTGGCCATCAGTGGATGGGTAAATAAAACAACTATGAGACATTTCCACAATGGACTCTTGTGGTTTTTAAACACATACTCAGCAATTGAACTTCACCTCCACTCCTACAGGTTTCTAGTGCTAGCCAACTCCTGAGCCTTCTAGTAATTCTTGTCAGCCCTCCCACTGTGGAGGATGCGGCATTCTTGTTTCTGCTTTGCCTGTTACCACTTGTTCTGCTGATTTCCAGCTTTGAAAGCTTTTCCTGTTAGACTTGCTATTGCTTCCTCTCCAATTCCCTTTTTCCCAATGGGTTTATGCCTTAAAAAATGTGTGTATACACACATATGAATATATGAATTTGAATATAAACTGTGCTATTGGAAACTCCTACTAAAAGTTCCCTCTCTCTACTTTTAGTAGGAGTTTGCAATGGCACAGCTTGTATTCAAACTGCCTTTTTATCCCCTATGACCTTTTTCATCATTTTCAAAAGTTCTTTTCTCACTCTTATTTACAAAGTATTTTCATTCAGGTTATTAAGTTGTCCAGTACATGTAATAGCAAAACTCAGAAATTCATTTAAATTTGAAGTTGGAATTCTTTGTGCTAGACCTTACAGTAAGACAAATGATTGACTTTTTCTCTCTTTTACTACCTAGTATTCCTCCTCTTCCCAACATCCAACAATCAGCTCCTAGGAGAATTAGGAATAGAAAGCGGAAAGGACAGGAAAGGAGCAGAAAAGGTCTTACTCTCCTGATTTAGTGGTACTTCAAGGATCTGGAATTGATGCTCTCTAGCTTTGGTTTGTGTTCAAAGATGAATCTTTCCTTTGTGTATTTCCTTTGTAGATTTTTTTTTTTAAAACACAACCACACTCCTTATCCACATATCCTAGGGACTTCCAAATGTTGCTCATCTGACGTGGCAATGACTCTGTTGTGTTGCCCACATCTCCCTCCCCAACTTCTGGCATTCCACCCTACTCAGACGCTCTATCCAAGTCTCATGGTCCTGCCAGTCAGACCTGCTAGCACAAAGCTATATCTCTCAAGCCCCTTTCAGTCCCTAGATTATTTTATTTGACAAACAGACGGAGCACAGGTGACTTCTATGGCAGCACATCTCTTCACTGTCCCATCTGAGCAACCACACAGTCACAGCCTCTGACTTTCCAATTTTCTAGGAAAAAACCAGGCACCACACTTTGTGTCCAAAGATGCAAGTGATCCAATTTGAGCTCCCTAAAGCATCCATTAAAGCTCCTCAGATTCAGCAATAGGTGAGAGGAAAGCATTTTATTCTTTTCTACTCGTGGTGGTGGCAATACTGCTGGAGTGCTACAAATTCCTCCAAAGAAATGTTTTTCTAATCTCTTAAGTCTCAGTACTTTATTCCCTCAAGTGGCTATTGGGCTCAGAGTTATAAAACCTGTTGGAGGCATTTCCTCAGCAATTACGAGTAAGAGGTCTAGAACCTCACTTTGGAAGGACTTGTCCTCTATTTTTTCTTTCTTTTTATCTTGGTGCCTCAGTCAAACATGAGGTACAGAGAGCCCCATATTTACATTCTGTTACTCTCTAACTAGCTACTCTTAACAAATCACCTAACCTCCACAAAATGAAAAGTCGACTGTAATGATCTATGGGAGTCTTCTTTTCTACTAAAAAAGAAGAATTGTATATACAGATACTATAGAAATTACATTTGCTTGCATGCCAGGCAAAGTATCAACACAAGAATATCCCACTGTAAGGGAGTATAGGAAATAGCTTCTTTAGATATACTATATAGATTTTGTCTCTGTTTGACTCTTTAATGCTCAATGAAACCAAGTACTAGCTAGAATCTGAAATGACAGGGACACTTGTTTGCTGGTGATAGGATTGTAAATAGCACAGTCACTCTGAGATACAGTATGGGATCATCATGTAAACCTGAACACTGATGTGGTTTCAGTCCTGTAGTTCCACTCTCATAGGCGTATGTGCTAGATAAACTCTTGTACATATGTACCAGGAAACGCATATCAACATGTTCATAGTAACATGTTTATAAGAGTGAAAACTGGCAACATAAATATTTACCATTAGAATGGCTAAAAATTGTGTTTTCATGTAGTACTGTAGAATATTATGCTACAGAGAAAATCAATCAACTGTTGCATATACAACATGCATGAATCTCAAAAACATATTATTGAAAAAGGCAAGTCATATAAGAGAATACACAGTGTGATTCCTTATATAGATTGCAAAACTAACAAAAGTAATACAAAATACAGTGTTTAAGAATACAGAAATGGTAACACAAACAAAAAATCCAAAGAATGCTAAAATTAAAAATCATGATAATGCCTTGTCCAGTGTGGGCTCAGTTGGTTGGAGCATTGTCCTGTAAATTGAAAGGTCGCAGGTTCAATTCTTAGTCAGGTCACACGTGCAGGTTGTGGGTTCTGTCCTTGATCTGGGCACATATGGGAAGCAGTCAATCATTTCTCCCACACTGATGTTTCTCTCTGTCTCTCTGTCTGTCTGTCTCTCACTACTCCTCTCTCTCTGGAATAATTAAAAAAAACATGAGAGTGGTTACTTCTGGGGCTAGATAAGAAGCATGATCAATGAGGACTATGTAGGGCTTTTAAGGTCCATTAATTAGAATCAAATATGAAAAAAATGAAACAACTTTAAGTATTACATCACAGGACAATTAATCAGAAATTACTAACATAGGTGATGGAAGAACTGAGAAACCAAATAAGAGAGAGTGAGGTAAGCCAGGAATTAGCAGAAGCAGGGATCTACTATCATTTCTGAGCCAGAAGAAAAAAAAAAGCAGAAGGTGGTATTACCAGGACCCAGACTGAACCACACAGGCCTGAGAGCCATGGAAAATAACCAGCCACTGCTGGAGCTTCTCCATCCTCCTGCCTTCCAGTCTCCTGCTGTGCTTCACGCTGACCTAACGCAGATGGAAGGAAACTGGGGTAATGTAACCTGCAAGGGCCAAACCTCCTCTGAAGCAGAGCATTCAATCTGACAGATCTGAACCTACAAGGTAGTAGGTTCTTTTTTCTTAGGGGAGTAGCAAGTACGTGCATGTCCATTTTATCATAAGCCTTTAAATATATACATTTTAACTTTATGTACAATATACATTGTAATAATTGTTTTTTAAAAAATTCTACTCCTAGCATAGAGAGAAATGTTCTGCTTAGTAGATTGCATCAGTAATTCTGGTACACTGCAGGTACATGAAAAGTCCCAGATTGAATATTTTTTTAATATAAGATCTTTTAGAATTCCAATCAGTTTCCACAATAAGAAAATGAACATAATAATACCTATTTTGTGAATCACTTCATGTTATAAGGTCACGGCATGGACGAGAGGTCTAACACTGTGACCTGGCAGGAGGTGGGACCTCAGTGAAAAAGCGCAGCAAGGGCTTTTCCCAACGGAGCTGTGAAAAATCTAGTGAACTTTTTACTGATTTCAGGACTTAACCAGAAAAATATGAATAACCCCAGATTTTCTTTCATATTCTTTAGGAAGGTAATTAACATTCTTCCATGAATTTTATTACTAGATTCATGCTTTGCTACTATCACATTCAAAAGCAGAAAACAAGTCTAAGAGTTATTTTTTAAAAAAAGATGCTACTGTTAAAGTACCCATTGTTCCAAGAGATTCAAGAACAAAAAATATGCTAAGTACACGAGAAAGATTGGCCACCCCTCCCAAAAGAAATGATTTAAAATCAAGCAATAGAGATTTAAAATTACTTCTTATAAAAAATGGCAGGAATGTGTAGTTTATTGAGGACTGGAATAATCCCACAGCAGTGCAGTGAATTTTCATTGATATATAAGTGGTTGCCTGTTATTTGCAACAATGGAGAGGACTAATTTAACACAAGAATGTGGCAGGAGAGGCAATGCTGGCTCAATAATAGGTTCCTTCTCTGCAGGAATTCTGATGAGTGAGTAGGGGAAATAAGGATAGTTGCGGGGTAGGCAAGAGAAAGCAGAACAAGATGACTGCAAACCACATGGCATCTTTGCCTAGAAGTCTATTACATGACTGTGCCAAGGAGCTATTTCAGTGGCCTACTGTGTGAGTCAAAAAATGTGACTCCAACTTGACAAAGTACAAAAGGCAAAGACTGGGTAAAGCTGACAGACCTCAGGGATCTCCGTTACTAGCTGTTACCTTCAAAGTGTCCTTGGCAGAAGATGAAAGCAGCCCCTGGCACACATAGCTGCAGGTGCACAAAACGAACTTGGGTACAGATCTGCAGGGGAAGAAAAGGTGTGCCCATCACTGGAATCCAATTTGTTAAAGGAAACTGTACATTCTGTGAAACTATTTACTCTGATTTCAAAATTAATGGTTGCCTTAGCAACACTTGGATCCCATGAGGCTCACATACAGTGCTAATTTCAATTCATAGACTCTTTCACAGATGAGGAGTGCAAACAATAACTCAGCATCCTGCTTGGCATGTCTCTCACAGGAAATGAGATTTCCTCTGCCCATAAAATAATAACTCCAATGTATCAATATCTTCTACACACCAGGTGATATACTACCAGCTTCATTCGATGGTCACTGCAAGCTTGCAAGGTCAGCAGTATTACTCCCATTTTACAGGTTAAAAATGAGCTTTAGAGAGACTACATACTTTTCTCAAGTTCACACAGTGGTGGTTTGAGGATTTTAATGTAGATGTGGCTGACAACAAAATTCTGTGTTTTTTTTTAGCATTTCTAACTTTATAAATAATACATTTTTTTAAACTGTAAAATAGCTTAGGGCTTATCTGCATAATATCCTTATTTAAAACAACAAACAAACAAAAAACTGGAGACACAAGAAGGTCAAGGAATCTATTCAAAGTAACAACCAATAACGGCAGAGTTGAGAACAGAATTCAGGTTCCAGGGCTCTGTTTGAGCACTCACTTAGAGAAAGAAGGCCACCTCTGAAACATCTCAGTTGTGATGTCCTCAGTATTGAACTATATCGTGTTCATTTCTGCATATCTTTTCTAGATCTAGGCAAGTATATGTAAAACCAAAGTAGAAGTAAAAACAGAAAGGGTTTCTGTGTTATGTTGTGACAGTACAGTAAGAGATTAACAGTTTCAACCGAAAACATTAAAGGAGACCGATTCTCACAGGCCCTTCCAAGTTGTGTGCATACACAGCTGCTTGTGTCGTAAAGTACCCTTGTACAATTTTCCTGTTGGTGCAAGGACTCACATTTGTGAGATGTCCCACTCACGTGTGCAGCAGTCATCCAGAAGTTGACAGGAATAGGAGTCAAGCGGAAGATTCGCTTTGTCCCAGGGTTTTCACAAAAGGTAAGGACTAGTCCAAAACAAAATTGAAAAGAGAGGGTTATCTATGGTGCTTCTTACTAAGCTCTTTATTTTGTCACTACCTCTTGTCCATAGACTGATAACTTCCTCCCCCAAATCACCAGACTCCCAAGGCCACCATACTGTCCGTTTTGTCATACTATCATTTGGTTATCCAAAGTCCCCTGCTTTGAAAAACCATTAAGACCTGGCTTCTTCCACAATAACCTTATGCTCCAAATTTACTTTTCATTCTTCCTCTTCCTGTTCTTATCTCATTTACTGTTCACTCAATGACCTCAGGAAGGTGTTACTAAAGGGTATTTCTGGTTAATTCTGAAACAAAACAATGGAGCCAATCTTTACATAAAGTTCCTCTTGCATTGTGTGGTAAAGGTTTTATTTTTCTGATCCTCCAACCTCCTATGGAGCCAATGTGCCTTGCCACATGTGTGTCGTTTTGCAAATATTTTAATCTAGTACTGGTTTTCGGCTTATGACACACCTTGTTAGGTGGTCAACTGAGATATGAGAACCAGAGCCCCAAGTGGAGGAATGTGTCTAAAGGCAGAAGACTTGTGAAGGATGCCTTTAAACTGAAAAAAACTGGTTACTGTTTACAAAGTTATTGAATTGGTCAAGACTTAGTAATCCATTCATTTCTAAAACATTTACTATGTGCTTACCATGTGCCAAACACTGGACTAGGTACAATAAATTTTTTTTAAAAACTGAGTAAGGAATAGTATTACTCTTCAAGAAATCTATAATATGGTTAGAGAGACAATACATATGTTCATTACAACTCTTTGTAACAGCTGTTTTAAATGCAAGGGAAATTTTGATGAAAATATGGGCTTAAATACAGATGAGTTGGGACTTGAACATTGCCTCTGCCACTTATTAGTAGGCCCTAGCAAATCATTTAACTGCCATGGACTTAAGTGTCTTTATCTTAAAGCTTCAGAAAATACATGTATACTTTGAAAGACTGTTGAGAGAAAGCACATATAAAATATCTATACTGGTACTAGTGTGCCTGGCATAAAAGACATTATATACTCAACAACTATTATCATAGTTTTCATTATTATAATAATAAAGATAAGACCGCATTATATTATACATAGGTACACAAGTGACTCAGAATTCATGAATCCAGAGAAATTTCTAGAACTCAGCAATGGTTTAACATGGCGGTTATAAATTTGGTAAAGGAATGGAGAGAAAAGAATGAGGGTTGTAACAACTGCACATTCGAAGACACAGAGCAACAAGAGAGTTTTGGGACTGCTGGTGGGTCTGGACAGCTGCAGCAAAGAACCAGGCAAGTGACTGGTGAGGCTGGAGACCAGACCACAGAGAGACTTTATATCCACAGTAACCACTTGTCCCTGTTTACCTGGGATAAGCCTGAGTCATGGCTGTTGTCCCAAAGTAATTATTAATATCACATACTTTCACTTGGCTTGGATGCTGAATTGTGTGGTCACTTTACTTGCCTTCTGTGGTGAGAAATTTTTGTCTAAACAGAAAGCTATAAAGAGTGCCTACACAAAGCTAACCTGGGGAATGACATGACTAATTCTGGTTTAAAGAGCACATTCCTGCAATTCTGTTAACAATGGTGGAGGATGGCTCAGAGAGGGCAACCTGCAGACAGGTAGGATGTGGAAGTCGTATATGTTGCACTTTCAGTTATTTGGTCTGGATTACAATCATAGCTAACATGTCTCTTCCACCTACTTATCATTTATTGTATTATCATTATTATTATCTCTTTTCATGTGACAAAACTAGAACCTAGAGAAGTTAAATTATTTACAAAAGATCAGGGACATACAAATTCAAACCCACAGATTGTCCCATCAGGTCCCATGTTTGTAAACATTCAATTATACTGTGATTACACAGGACTGAACCAATGAACTGGTATCAGAATCCCCAACCAGTACCTGCCTAAGTAAATATAAAGTCTAGTCTTCTTTCAAGTCCTCTCTTCTTTTTGTGCTCTAGATTCCCTAAGAATTATTATGTTTTTCTTTTTCTTTCTCTTTTTTTTTTTTCTCTTTTTTCACCCATCTAACTGGAACTCAGATAAATCCTCTTGACCTGCAACAGATTGGTTGTCCTGGATTCAGGATGCTCTTCCACTGTTTCTATGCTGTCAAAACCACCACAGCAAAGCCTAGGTTTAAGGTTGCCATTCATACTCTAGAGGTGTCAGAAGAATAAGACAGGTTCACTTTTACTAAGAGCATTTTGAACCTTTTGTACATTTAAAGATGAGACACAGTTGTCCACCACCACCATGATGCAAGAGGAAAAACTTCCCACATTTGTTCCAGTCTCTATTCTTACTATCCCCCCTGAATGTCCTCAGGATGATTAGATGATTATAAGTTATAATATGTATCCCCTTTGTAAAAAAATGTGACATTTTCATAAAACTGTGACATTGGTATATTTCCCAAAGTCTAGGTTACACACTCCTATTCCTAATCACTTGAAAACATAAAGAAGGAATATTGCTGATGGCATGGAAACAAGTTAACTGATCTGTGCTATTTAGGAAATAAAATTAAGAAAACTAAAACCTGCCTATAAGAGGTCAGTGGAAGGGAGTAATCAAGGACGATTCTCAAGTTTTTGTCTTAAGCAAGCAAGCAAGTGAGTGAGTGGGTAGAAAAATTTCATGAAATCAGCTAGGGAACACAGAGAAACTGCTTAAAGGTTTGGATAAGTGGTAATGAGTTCAGTAAATATTTGTTGGTATGAAAGAATGAATGAATGAATGAACAAATAAATGTAAGAATTAAAGGTGAAGACACTGAAATGAAAAGATGGTGGAGAAGTTCATTTAAAACAGAATGAGTTTAACCAAAATTATTTCAAAGTTAACTGAGAAATTTGAGGCAAAATTATTGGAATTCCTTTTACTAGTCAGATAATGCGTAGGATAAATGGGAAATGTAGACATATATGCATGTAATTGTGGAAACATACATTGTTCTAAAAATGCCCAAAAACTGATTACAGTCAACATTTAAAAGATCTGCATGATTCTGTCTCATGTAATGATCTATCACTATAATTTTAACCAATTAAAAGTATTGGTTATTAGGATTGTGTGTGTGTGTGTGTGTGTTTTAATACCCTGGAGGATATTGTGCTAGAAAAGGGTTCTAGTTCTCCATAAGCATGATCTATACTCTCTTTGGTTCACTTCCATGAGGTATATTTTATTCATTAACTATGAAGACTGTTTGAAGTCTTGGCTAGCATTCTTGTGAAAATTTTCCTATTTTAATTGGAATTTTCTATGTTCTAAAAGATAAATATATCCTTGGTGTAGATAATAAAGATAACTTGCCAGGTTGCTTCTAAAATATGGTCTAATTTTTATTTCCCTGGAGATCTTTCTACAGCCAATGGCAACATTCTTGCTGATATCGTCTATCTCTGTCCCAAAGGTGATGAGGAGATCTGACAGATAGAGACACATCAGCAGCCATGCCAACTGGCTGCCAACTTGGACATATGTACAGAGCAGAGAGAGTGCTAAAGTTCCTTATGCAGAGAGCCAACAGCCCACTGACATTCACCAATGACTGAAGAATGTGTCAATATTGCTACAGCATAGTCAAGTTTGGAGTGAGCCATGTTAAAGGTTCTGGAAAGGAGAAGATGACCACCTGGGTAGGGCACCACTCTGTTATGTATATGTGCCTCATTTGGCATCCACTTTGCATGTCTGCTGCTGGGTCTCCATCTGTCGAATCTCAATGCAATGTCAGAAATAAAAACTGAAGACTCCATGGTTTCAAAATGAATTTTTCTGCTGGCTGCCTGATGGCTGTCAGGGGACATACAATTTAGAAAGCCATCCTTGCTAAATGACCCTCTTATATAATATGTATGTTTTAATTTAACTTAATTTCCATTTAATCTAATCAATATATAACTTCAGAGAAAGCTTTGAAAATTTAAAGATACAAAGCAAGAGAACATAGTCTGTCATCTTATCATAGAATTAGATCACATATAACTTTGAGTTAAATTGTGAAATATTTTCCTTTTACCAATTGAATGTCTACATTGAAAAATATAGTATTAACTGGACTGCAATTTAACTTGTAACAAATTTAAATATAGCTTAATCACAGTACCTAACATTTTGCATAATAAATCTAAGATCTTGAAAATATTTCCTAAATGTATTTAATTAAAACTTATAAATTCATCTATATTATTAGTACCACTTAACCTTTCCTGACTATATTTAGCCATATTTTTCACTGAAAGAACTAGTTAATTAAAAAACATCAATGATTCTATTTTATTTTTCCTTCTTTATTCTTATATCTTAAAGTATTTTTATTTTTTCTTTCCTATATAATTATAAAAATGTAACTTTAGTTCAGCTGCACTGCAGAATTTTTTGAATGTATCTTTTTTGTGTATGAAAAGATGACAATAAATTAAATCACAGCTTGAGAAAACTAAAAAAACAAAGCACCTTTTGAAGAATGACCATGGATGCCCCAGAATCTCTTGGCCAGGCTTGCACTGGTTAACCTTCTTAGGTAAATGTAACTTTATACTGGTATCTTCAGAATTTGATTACTAGAGTTGCAGGCTCTGTAATATTATGATGTTTAGATACTGTGGCCAACTCACCCTAGGATGACCCCTAATGAATCCCATCCTTGTGCAATTATCTCCCCTTGAGTGTAGGGTCAAAACTGTAAAATCATCTACCTGATACTATATGGCAAACATAACGGGGTATTAATCCATTATTACCTTATATAAGACTCGAACTTAATAGAATGACTTGAGGTTCTCCTGCTACCCTTAAAAAACATAGTCCTCAGGGTGTTGATTGCTGGGAGGAGGGGGATATAAGGGGGCTAAATGGTAATAAGACAAAAATGATAAAGATTATATATTTTAAAAAATAGTCCTGGTTTGAACTGACTATGCAGGAAAGCATCTAACAGCCTCTAGGAACTGAGAACAGCTCCCAGCCAAAAGCTAGCAAAAAAAAGTAGGGGGGGGGGACTTCAGTCATATAAGAACAAAGAAATAAATTCTGCCAATAACTTGATAGAACTTAGCAGTATGTTCTTCCCTAGTCAAGTTTTCAGATGATAATGTAACCTGGCTAACACCTTGGCTGCAGCCTTATGAGAACCCGAGCAGAAGCTCCAGCTCACCTGCACCTGGACCCTTGACTCACAGAAACTGTCAGATGATACATGGATGTTGTTTTAATCCATTAATCCATGGAATTTATTTCACAGCACAGAAGCCCTAATACAGGTTTAAACACAATTCCCCAGACCTCATATTAATAAATAACCTGGTGTTGCATTGGTTGGCTGGTGCTACCATAACAAAGTACAACAAACTGGGTGACTTAAATAATGAAATTTTGTTGTCTCACAGTTCTGGAAGCTACAAGTCTGAGTTCAGGGTGTCAGCAGGATTCATTCTTTTGAGGACTGTGAAGGAGAATCTGTTCCTTGCATCTTGCCTAGCTTCTGATGGTTTGTTGGCAATCTTTGGCATTCCTTGGCTTCTAGAAGTATCACATTATATTTTCCCTGTGTGCATGTCCGACTCCAAATTTCCCCTTTTGATTGATATAACGACACCAGTCATTTTGGATTAGGGGTCCACTATAGCAAAATCACATTCTAACTAAGTTATATAAATATATCTGTAATAATCATATTTCTAAATAAGGTCACAGAAAGCACTGGGAGTTAGGACTTCAATGTTTGAAAGGGGTTGGGGGGATGGACACAATTTGACCCATACCAGTTGTTTAGCTCTTACTGTCACAGAAAATTTTAAGAAAAGAACACTGTCATTTTAATTTAAGGTATCATTTCTTCGAAATAATGAGCTCCCCTTTTATCCCTCACTTTGTGTGCCCTGCATCCATTTCTTTTTTAAATCTATTTCTTTGAACACCTGATTTTCACAGTGACAGGAACCATGAAAATATATCACATTAAAAGTTATATCAGTTTCACTCATTAAAATACAGAACAAGTACTTGTCTTGATTTATATAATTTGGTGCACCAAAATATTCAGACTTTGAAGAGTATTGAAAACTTTGTGAACTACTAATATTTCCTTAGTAGAAGTTATTTTCAATAATACTTTTAGGACAGAAAATTTAAAATTCATTTGATATCACCTGAGTTTGAAGACATCGTCATTTCTGAATGGTGAAGGTTTTTAAATAGTAAAGAGAAGAATCTTGTGGGCTGTAGAAATACTTGTTAGTCAATTAAATATCTTCTGTCAGGTGCTCCAGTAAGTAATTCCCATATATCATTATCTCCACAGCAGCCACATGAAATAGATGTTAATATCTCCACTTTATAAATGAGGAAATGAAGGAAAAGAGAATAAGCAATGTGTCCTAAATCACAGAGCCTCTTACCTGAATTTTAATCAAATTTGCTTTTATTTCAAAGATATACTCTATTTTTACTATGTCCCAAGAGTTCAACATTTATATATTTCACAAAGTCTGGGTTTTAAACTTCTTAGAGGCCATTATCACCAACCATCACTTCATGGTACAAATAAATACTTGTTATTAACAAATACATCGTGGCATTCAGAGATTTCTTTAGGTGGCACCATTGAACTCAAGGAGAAAGCAGGTAGGAGCAGACAGGAAAATAGTTCTGGTCTCAGGTATTTTTCCTCAGCCAGCATTCCAGACACTCCAATTATCTCCCTCTTGTAGAGTTGGATGAGTACTGGACACACACACACAAAATATGTGTCAAATGTCAATACGACACTGAAATGAAAGGCATCAGCCTACTATCACATTTATATGTCTCTGTCTCATATTTTTCAAGAGCTTCTACTCTGACATTCTGTTTTTCAATTTTGCACTGTTAACTCCTTTTCCTATATTGTTTTGAGTGTATCACAAATTATTGATCTAAAACTTGCACATTTTTGGTTGTATTTGGGGCCCTGAACTTAAAACATATCGTGAGTTATAAGAGATATTCTACTCATGTTCCCAAGCTGGAGAAATACCACATTACTGGAAATTAGTTACTTGGGAAGGGCTTCCACAACTCTGTATCTGTAGCCCTGTAACCAAATGATCAGATCTGTTTCCTTTATCATCACAGCATGACCTCATAAGTAGTCATCATTTCCTCTCTATTTCCCAGCCTAAGCTATGATTAATTTGATTGGTTTCAAAACCTATTGTGTCTTTCCTCTATGCACTGCCTAAATGTTGACAATATGATTGCAGTTGGTTGCATTATTTCCATTTTATTTTAATATACTTGAACTTCAGGCCATTTAATCTCAGCATGTAAATTTTTGTAATATTAAATGCAAGTGAACCTTTTAAGCCAAGAGTCCTAGCATTTTTTTTTGTTATACTATATAGTGGCTCCTTAAATACTATGAGGCATGTTACAAATGACAACATAAATGACAGGAAATTAAATGGATCTTGGATAATATATAATCCAGGTATTTGAGTTTGCTATGTATCATATTATGTTTATTATACAATCAATTCTGATCTCCAATTGGCAAAGCTAAAAAATGATGTGATTTTCTATGATTATATTTCCAAATTAAGTTAAATAAATTGAAAGGAGGAAGTGATGCCAGAAGGGTAATGGTATGTGAGATTCCCTTGGTCTCTCCCCTTGAAGTTTCAACAATTTCAACAGCTATAACTCAAGAAAACAGTCCCTGCCCGATGTACAAACATGTCTGAGGGATCTGCACACTGAAACATCTAAAGGTGGACAAGTGAGAATGAACTGGAGAGGAGAGGAAGGAAAAAAGCTGAGACAAGCCAGTGATGCAGTCCTACAACCAGAAGCTTAAACTGGAGCTCAGCCTAGAGAGGAGAGGAATCAGGTTGTGGCTGGCATTCCCTTCAGCCAAGAGGAGCAAAAAGACTGAGTGGGCATCCCAGTAGGAGTGAGGAGTACAAGCTGCAGCTGAGCACAGAAACCTGGTCAAGGACACAGCACAAAGGTGCAGCCGTGGTTGTCCGCTGGTTGGCATATGGGACAGAGAAGCAAAGCCACAGAGCCTGGCCACCCCATAACCTCCAGAGCTTGCTTCCCTTCACCTTTGGTGTCAGGTTGCAGAGCACATTATCTACAACCCCAGGGACTGGTCCTACAGAATCACTTTTCTCTCTGAGCAAAGGGTGCACTCTGTGACTGGTCCTGGGGTGAGATTGTAGGGGGACCCCACAAAGTTCGAAGCCACCATCACAAAGCTCACTGGGTTCCTCCAGGTCACCTCCCCGCCTCCCCCGACATCATTGCTATACTGACAGCAGCATCAGGCTACAGGAGACAGCACTGAGATTTCAAGAATTTGGAGCCCACTGCATTCCCCCTGCAGAGTTGGTCCTCTAGGACTTGGGCAACTAGATCACAGAAAAGGAAACCACCAACCCAGGGAACACTACCCTAGAGAGATCAGAAAAGCCAGAGGAGTACAAGAGAGCTAAAAAAACCTTGTGATTCAGTGCCACTCCTGGAAAATAATATAAAGAACTCTTTTAATCAGTCTGCTAGGAAAGTGCCAATCACATAGGTACCTAGACAGAGAAACAATCTGTCAAATACCATGAATAACCAAGAAAGTGAGGGAACTTAGAGAGGAAATGAAAAACCTCAAGAAAACAAACTTAAAGACATAGAAATATGTGATATAAGTAACAGAGAATTCAAAAGTGCAGTTCTGAAAAAACCTCAGTGAGGTATAAGAAAATACAGATAAGCAGTGCAGTGTAATGAACTCAGAAAACCAAACAATGAACTAAATAAGTACTTTACCAAATAGATTGAAACTTAAAAAAAAGTTCTGGAGATAAAGAACTCAATAAAAAAGGTCAAGACTGAACTAGCAAGCATAGAAAATAGAGCTGAGGAACTGCTGAAAAGAATTAGTAATATTGAACATAGACACCTAGAAAATGATGCAGATGGAAGAAGAGAGAAACATGAGCATAAGAAAAGAAATAAAAGAAACTCTATGAGAATTATATGACTCCATCAGAAAGAGCAGTATAAGAATAATAGGCATACCAGAAGGAGAAGAGAGAAAGACCAGAACCGAGAGCCTATTCAAACAAATAGTTGATGAGAACTTCCCAAACCTATGGAAAGAGATAGATCCTTCAAACCAAGAAGCAAACAGAACACCTAATTACCTCAATCCTAAAAGGCCTTCCCCAAGGCATATTGCATTGACTGTCAAAAAATGATGACAAAGAAAGTATCTCAAGGCAGCCAGAAGAAAGAAGAAAGTAATCTGTAGAGGAAAGACCACTATGTTATCATTGAACTTCTCAGAAGAATTTCTACAAAATCAACGAGAGTAGAAAAATTACTAGCCAAGAATAATACATCCAGTAAAGTTTTTCTTTAGATATGAAGGAGAAGTAAAGACTTTTTCAGACACACAAAAGGTGAGTGAATTAATCACTGAAAGACCTTCATTGTAGGAAATACTCAAGGAGGTTATACTATCTGCAACATTGAACAAAAGGTAATAAAACTACAAGTAAGATCATTAACAAACTTACAGCATAAAAAGGAATAATTTATGACAACCAAATCTATAGGGGAAGGAGGTAAAAGTCTGAATTTGCAAAGGAGGATGGCGATCAGATGCATTCAAAAGAAAAAAGAGATATATAGACAGATAGATACACATATAAATAAAACTTGCCTTCTCATAAACTTAATGGTAACCACACACACACAATTTTTTTTTTAAAAAGAACAAACTGAGAGATATAGCTTAAAAAATGATAACAGGAAAAAACAATGTAATACCACCAAATGAAAACGACAGAAACACAAAGGAAAAGAACCAACGGAGGCACAGAGGTACTAGAAAATAAAAGATAAAATGGCTATAAAAAATCCTTATAGATCAATAATTACCGTAAATGAAAATGGACTGAATTCACCAATAAAACTGTACAAAGTAGCAGATTAGATCAAAAAATAAAACACAACCATATGCTGCCTTTAGGAGACACATTTAAGCTGCAAAGACAAGTTAGACTCAAAGGGCAAGAGTAGAAAATGATTCTCCAATCAAATAACACCTATAGAAAAGCAGGTGTAGACATATTGATACCCAATAAAATAGATTTCAAGATAACAAATGTAACACAAGGTAAAGATGGACATTTTATAATGATAAAGGGGACACTACATCAATAAGACATAACACTTCTTAATACATAAGCACCCAATCAGGGAGCACCAAAATATAAAGCAACTACTAACTGAACTAAAGGAAGAAACAGACAAAAACACAATCATAGCTGGGGATCTTAACACTCCATTTATCATCCAAACAGGAAATCAATAAAGAAATATCTGCCTTAACCCTGCAGAGGTCACAGCTGATCTGAGACATACAAACACTTTTCTTAAATATTGTTACTTATATGGTGTATACGTTCAAGGTCATGACTAATTGCATGTTGTACATGACTACTGTTAAACCATAATGTATAAGGTATAATGTATAACCATAGGTTTGGTTATGATATATGTTTCAAAAGGGTCTCTGAAATTCAATAACAAATTTTATCTGAAAGATACTGCAACGTCCAAAGTCAGTGTTGGTGTAGTTGTTTGTGTGTGTGAGTGTAAACTTCGAAGTCAGTGTTGTGTTTTGTTTTGTTTTTTCACTTATCATTGAAAGTGGCTGGAAAAGTATATTGATTCAATAATCCAAGAAATATCAAGGAACTTGAGCAAATGCTTCTTGAATCCGATGATGAGAGTGAAGAGTCAAATGTGGAAATGAAAGGGATTTAGGCTCTGGCTGGTGTGGCTCAGAGGATTGAATGCCAGCCTGTGAACTGAAGGGTCACTGGTTCCATTTCCAGTCAGGGCACATGCCTGGGTTGTAGGCCAGGTTCCCAGTAGAGGGCGCTCAAGAGGCAACCACACATTGATGTTTCCCTCCCTTTTTCTCCCTCTCTTCCCCTCTCTAAAAAAAATAAAATAAAATCTTAAAAAAAAATGAAAGGGATTTAAAATATGAAGACTATAGGTATAGGTAGATACACTGTGCCTCCACACACAACCAAAAGAAGGACTACAACAACTTGAAAAACAAAAAATAACCAGAACTGTGAGAAAATCAAACTGTATGGAAGTCCAACAATCAAGGAGTTAAAGAAGAAACCTTTATCCAGACTGGTAGCAGGGGTGGTGATCGGCAGCCAGGGTGGAGAGGACTTGCAGCAAGACAGCAACTGAAGGACCAAGGCAGCAAAGTGGCAGCTGGCGAACCAGGAAGTACCACATTCGTGTGTGAATAAACCAGGAGGAACAACTGGGAAGCAAGATAGATTGAGCAACCCAGGGTTCCCGTGCAGGGAAATAAAGCCTCAAAACCTGTGGCTGTAAAAATCTGTGGAGGTTGTGGTAGCTGGAGAAATGCTCAGCCTCATAAGGTCCTAGAACATATACAAAACCACCCACCTGGAAATCAACACCAGAAGGGCCCAATTTGCTTGTGGGTAGTGCAGGAAGTGACTGAAAGCCAACTGAGAGCTGAGCAAGTGGCATTGTTCCCTCTCAGATCCCTCCCCCATATATAGTGCCACAACACAGCAAAGCGGGTTGCCCTAATCTGGCAAATACCTAAGGCTCTGCCCCTTAGTACATAACAGGCATGCTGAGACAAAAAATATATATATATGGACCAAATGAAAGAACAGATCAAGGCTCCAAAAGTTGAACTAAGTGATGATGAGAAAGCCAACCTATCAGATGCACAGTTCAAAATACTGGTAATCAGGATGCTCACAGAATTGGTTGAGTATCATTGCAAAATAAAGGAAAGAGTGAAGGCTATGAAAAGTGAATTAAAGGAAAATACACAGGGAACCAACAGTGAAAGGATGGAAACCAGGACTCATATCAATGATTTGGAACAGAAGGAAGAAATAAACATTCAACCAGAACAGAATGAAGAATCAAAAATTCAAAAAAATGAGGAGAGGCTTAGGAACTTTAAATGTTCCAACCTCTGAATCATAGGGGTGCCAGAAGGAGAGGAGGAAGAGCAAGAAATTGAAAACTTATTTGAAAACATAATGGAGGAGAACTTCCCCAATCTGGCAAAGGAAATAGACTTCCAGGATGTCCAGGAAGCTTAGAAAGTCCCAAAGAAATTGGACCCAAGAAAGCACACACCAAAGCACATCATAATTATATTGCCCAACATTAAAGATAAGGAGAAAATCTTAAAAGCAGCAAGAGAAAAAGAGACAGTTACCTACAAAGAAGTTCCCATAAGACTATCAGCTGATTTCTCAAAAGAAATCTTGCAGGCAAGAAGGAGTTGGAAAGAAGTATTCAAAGTCATGAAAGGCAAGGTCTTACACACAAGATTACTCTATCCAGCAAAGCTGTCATTTAGAATGGGAGGGCGGATAAAATGCTTCCCAGATAAGGTCAAGTTAAAGGAGTTCATCATCACCAAACCCTTATTATATGAAATGTTAAAGGGACTTACCTAAGAAAAAGAAGATGATCAAAAATATAAACAGTAAAATGGCAGCAAACTCACAACTATCAGCTGAACCTAAAACAAACAAACTAACTAACTAAGCAAACAACTGGAACGGGAACAGAATCACAGAAATGGAGAACACTTGAAGGGTTATCAGTGGGGAGGACAGGCTGGGAAATTGGGGGAAAAGGCACAGGGAATAAGAAGCACAAATTGTAGGTACAAAATAGACAGGGGGAGGTTAAGAATTGTATGGGAAATGGAGAAGTCAAAGAACTTATATGTATGACCCATGGACGTGAACTAACGTGGGGGAACACTGGTGGAAGAGGGATGCAGAGCAGAGGAGAACAAAAGGGAGAAAAAATGGTACAAGTGTAATAGCATAATCAGTAAAATATATTAAAAAAGAATAACCTTATTACGGTTAATAATAAAACAGTTGGTTTAAGAAACAATAAAAGGAGATGAAGATTATGTAGAAGTTTGTTCAGAAGATTTGGGTACTGAGGAAGATATTTACAGTGAAGAAAGTGAAGATGAATTAGACATGAATGAAGAGTATTTTTTTGAAAGGATAAAGAATCAAAATAGAGGAGGAAATCCAATAAAAAGACAAATTGGAAAACAGCTGCAGAATATTTTGTGTCAACTATCGTTAGTTTGGCCAGATGCAAAAAATGCCAAGACAGAAGTTGAAACTTGGCACTGCTTTATCACAAATAATATTTTAGATCTAATCTTATTATATACAAATAAATGCAGCACTTCTGTCTCAAGCTGGTTTTCACGAAAAAGAGATGGTAAACAAATAGACAAAACAGAATTGAAAGCACTTTTAGGTCTCTTAATCTAGCTGGTTTACATAGCAATCGGCTAAATTTGCAGGATTTATGGGCTACAGATGGTAGTGGGGCAGAACCTTTTAGATTTATGATATCTTTACATAGATTTAGATCTATTCAAAATTATAACATGTTTGATGACAAACTTACCCGCTTAGAACTCCTGAAAGAGCACAAATTAGTGGCTATGAGAGATATTTTCTCAGCATTGTAGAAAATTGTAAATTATGTTACTTTATAGGACAGAATGTAACAATAAACAAAATGTTACTTGGGTTTAGAGGCAAATGTGGGTTTAGACAATATATTCCACCCAAACCTGGTAAATATGGTCTAAAAATTTCTGCTGTGGTCAATTCAAAAGTATTTTACACAGGAAATCTTGAAATATATGTCAGTAAGCAACCCAAAGGTCTTTACTTGATTAGTAATAAGCCAGCAGACATGATCAAGAGACTTGCAGAACCCATTTACTCATCAGGTTATAATATTACAGCAGATAACTGGTTCACTGATATAAATCTTATCTCTCACTTAAAAAAGAAGTGACTTTCATATGTAGGTACTGTTCATAAAAATAAACCCCAGTTACTCCCTGAATTTGTGTCTTCTAAAAACAGGCCTGAAGAATCCAACTTGTTGCTTGTGGTGCAGATTGCACGCTGGTATCTCATATACCAAAAAAGGGAAAAACATAATTTTAGTTTCAAGAATGCATTTCAATGACACCATAAATTTAGATTTGCAAAAACCTGACATAATAGAATATTACAACCAAATGAAGTCAGGAGTTGACACTGTGGACCAAATGATAGTTACATATAATATAGCCAGGAACACCAGGATATGGCCTATGGTTATATTCTACACAATTTTGAATACTGCAGGAATAAATGCTCAGACTATTCATATGCTGAACACAATATAAAAATAAGGCACAGTATATTTATTAGAAATCTCATACAAATAAAAAATTTATGTGTCAGAACAAATAAAAAGGTGTTCAGAATTCTCTTCAGGTGTGCATAAGCCTTTACACCTGAAACTTCATCAATTTCAAACACAAATTGAAGGATTCTAATGACAACATAGGTATGGCTCCCTATGCATCCAAAATAAGTCTCTTATCAAAATATTTTTGCAATGTTGTGAAAGGCATTTATGCCTTCAGTATAGCAATATTGTTTTCAATGAATGTTACAAACATTTTGCAAAGCCAACTAATGAAGATTCTGATTAACTAATGTTAGAGATATTTTGGGTTATATTTTTAGCAATATCTATGTTTCCATTATTTGAAAAGAAAAGTTTTTATTTTTTGTTTTTATATTTCTTTGTTAAATAATTTCTAGATTGTAACAAAATAAATTTAAAATAATGTATTTTATTATATAAGTATAATAAATGCAAATTGGCAGTATTTTTAATTTTTCTATCTCATTTCAGCACATACTAGTAATGAATGTATCACTTGGATACATGCAACCTATGCTGTAATTTTTTTGACTGTGACCCTTGCAGGGTTAAATGACACATTAGAACAAATGGACATACTTAACATTTACAAAGCCATTCATCCCAGAACATCAGAATATACATTCTTCTCCAGTATACATGGAACATTCTCAAGGATAGACCATATGTTGGGTTACAAAACTAGCCTCAATAAATTCAAAAAGATTGAAATCACACCAAGCGTATCCTCTGACCACAATGCTTCAAAATTAAAATCAACTTCAAAAAGGAAGCAAAGAAACTGACAAATATGTGGAAATTCAACAACATGCTACTAATAACTGGGTCAAAGGAGAAATAAAAGGTGAGATCAAAAGATATATAGAGACAAGCGAGAATGACAATATAACATATCAAAACTTCTGTCATGCAGCAAAAGCAGTTATAAGAGGGCAGTGTATGTCATTGCTCAAATAAATGGAAATCCCAAGTAAACGACCTAACATTACATCTTAAAGAATTAGAAAAAGAAGAACAAGAGCAACCCAAACTCAAAGGAAGAAAGAAAATAAAAAATTTAGAGCAGAATTAAATGAAATAGAGAACAAAAAGAATTCACAAAAATTAACAAAAGAGCTGGTTCTTTGTAAAGATTAATAATATTGACTAAGGAATAAAGACAAAATACTCATAAAAACAAAATCAGAAATGAAAGAATTTACCACAGACAGCATAGATATACAAAAATCATACTAGAATATTTTGAAAGACTATATGCCACCAAATTAATAACAGTGAAGAAATGGGCATGTATGTAGAAATACATTACCTTCCTAGACTGAATCAGGAAGAATTGGAAAATCTAAATAAACCAGTCTACAGTGAGGAAATTGAAACAACTATCAAAAACCTCCCCCCCCCAAAAAAGTGTCCAGGACCAGATGACTTCACTAGTCATTCTACCACACATTCAAAAAAGATCTGATACCTATCCTTCTCAAGCTTTTCCAAGAAAAAAGAGGAAGGGGCCACACTTCCTAACACATTATATAGGGTCAACATAACACTGATACCAAAACGTGGCAAGGAAAACACACACACACACTCACACAAAACCTACAGACCAATATGTCTGAAGAATACAGATGCAAAAATCATCAACAAAATACTAGGAAATTGAATACAATACACTAAAAAATACTACATTCTGACCAAATTGGGCTCATTCCAAGGCACAAAAATGATTTAACGTATGTAAATTGACCAATGTAATATAACACATTAACAAAACAAAGGATAAAAATTATATGATCTTATTATAGATGCAGAAAAAGCATTTCACAAGATACAACATGAATTTACAATTAAAATACTCAATAAAATGGTTATAGAAGGAAAGTACCTCAACATAATCAAGCCCACATATGACAAACCTTCAGTCAATATTATACTCAATGGTGAAAAACTGAAAGCTTTTCCTGTAAAATCAAGAACAAGCCAAGGATGCCCACTCTCACCACTCTTAGTCAACATAATTCTGGAGGTCCTAGCCAGAGCAATCAGGCAAGAGAAAGAAACCAAAGGCATCCAAATTGTAAATGAACCAGTAAAAGGCTCACTTTCGAGATGACATGATTCTGTATATAGAAAACTCTAAGGACTCCACAAAAAAAACTATTAGAAACAACAAATACAGTAAAGTTACAAGATACAGAAATCAAGGTACATAAATCCACCACTTTGCTATATACTAACAATTAACCTTCAGAAATAAATCTTAAAAATTCTTTTTGCAATTGCAAAAAAAAAAAAGAATACAATACCTAGGAATAAACACGCAAAGGATGTGAAAACTGAAAACTACAAAACATTATTAATAATAGATTGAAAAAGACAATGAAATCAAAAGATATTCCTGTTCATGCATTGGAAGAATCAGCATAGTTGAAATGGCCATATTACCCAAAGCAATATGCAGATTTAATGCAATCCACATCAAAATCCCAATGTCATTTTTAAAGAAAAAGAACAAAAAAAAATCATCAGGTTAGTATGAATCTGCTACTGGGGGAAGTGGTTATCTTATGGTATCTAAAGGAAAAGAATTTGCTGAGACCTGCATGGGAGGGATATGGCCCTGTGGGGTGGTTTATTGAAGGTATACAATTAAGGGGGTTCCCCACCTGACTTCTAATGTGCCACATTCATCTCTCGCACCATACATAAAGTCCAAAGTTGTCTTCAGTAAGGCCAGGATGAAGGTCATTGCCCAGAGTTTATGCTCCATATTAAAGTACAGTCCTGTCCAGAACCTGGCCAGCTTAGCATGTGTTTCCAGGTGCAATCCATTTTAGGCTCCTTCAGGAGCCTATAGGTGGAGTTGCATAGCCCTGGGCTACATGGCTGTGAGGGCCAAGTGGAGAGAACAGGCAAATGCACTGTGTAAGTGCAAGTCACAAGCAAGAGAGAGAGAGTTACTTGTTTCACTGGAGTTATAACCAGGAGCTTGGGTTTGGGATGAACCAGATGCTATCTCAAAAGAACCAATCAACTCCCCAAATTTTTCAGTCTTCAGATGAGTCCAGACCCTCTAGTTATACTGACAGAACTCTATGGTCCAGCATCTATCCCTGCATCCCCCCAGCAATCCAGTACCGGGGCGGGGGGGATGTTAATGCTCTTGGCAAAGAAATGCTCTTATTCCAAGGTATATCAAGCTACAGCTTCCTGACTGAGCAAACAGGTTTATGCTTCTCAGTTTATTAAACTCAATGTCTAGTTACCTTCACTTTTTTTCCTTTATCAATATCTAGCTAAAGCAATTCTGAGGGGGAAAAAAAAGCAAACAAAGCCAGAGCTATCTACCTGACTCCAAATTATACAACAGATTTACAATAATCAAACAGCATGGTATTGGCAGAAAAACACACACACTGACCAATGGTACAGAACTGAGACTTCAGAAATAAAACCATATGTATATGAGCAAAAATTTTGGACAAAGGAGTCCAAAATACACAATGGAGAAACAAAACATCTTCAATAAATGGTGCTGGAGAAATTGAAAAGCAACATGCAGAAGAATGAACATATAAGGAAACATGGGTAATAAACCTATGAACCTTGGTCTTAGGAAACATTTTATGAATTTGACCTTAAAGTCAAGGGAAGTAAGCCAAAAATAAACATATGGGACTATGTCAAACTAAAAAGCTTCTGCACAGCAAAAGAAACTGCCAACAAAACAAAAAGGCAACCAACAGAATGGGAGATGATTGGTAAACAACAGCTCCAACATGAGATGAATACCCAAAATATACAAAGAACTCATATAACTCAACACCAAACAAACAATTCAATTAAAAAATAGCCACAGGACCTGAACAGACACCTCTCCCAAGAAGACATACAAATGGCCAACAAATGTATAAAAAGATGTTCAACTTCACTAGCTAGTAAGGAAATTCAAATCGAAAGTATGAGATACTACCTCACACATGTTAGGACATCACCAAGACAGGTAATAACAAGTGTTAGAGAGGTTGTGGACATAATGGAACCCTCATCACTGTTGATGGGAAGGTACACTGGTACAGTCACTATGGAAAACAGAATGGAGGTTGCTCAAAAAATTCAGAATAGAGTTACCATATGACTCAGGAGTTCCTCTTCTGAGTATCCACCCAAAAACCTCAAAATATTTATTTGCAAAGACATATGAACCCTTATGTTCATTGCAGCACTATTCATGGTGGCCAAGACATAGAGACAACCAAAGAGTCCTTTAACAGAGGATTAGATAAGGAAGACGTGGCACATATGCTATGGAATACTACTCATCCATAAGAAAAGATGGCATAGTGCCATTGATGACAACATGGGTGAACCTGGAGAATATTGTATTAAGTGAAGTAATTCAGATAGATAAAGTTAAGAACCATATGATTTCACTCATATGTGGGATATAAAACCAAAACTCATAGACACAGACAACAGTATGGTAGTTACCAGAGGGAAGGGGATAGAGGGTTGATGGGGGTAGATGGGGACAAATATATGGTGATAGAAGATGACTTGACTTTGGGTGGGGGGCACACGATGCAATATACAGATTGTGTATCATAGAAATGTACACTTGGAACCTATATGATCTTATTAACAAGTGTCACCCCAATAAGTTTAATAAAAAAGAAGGAAACCTGTTTATTTTGAAAAAAAACATTTATTTAGTACCTATTATATGTTAGTTAATCTTAGAAAAGCAAGTAAGGAAATAGATACAACATTCATAACCCTTACTGTCATAGAACACACACGCTAACTAGAAGACTAACTTCCATGAATCATTCTGTCCCAAATGTGTCAATATTTTTAGATGTCTTATTTGGTGCTTAAGGTTACCATTTACTCTATATATCTTTTGTCAATATCTAAACACTATTGATACTTTTGAGTGATTTTTTGTCAATGAAAATAACTAATTTAGGTTTGGTTTGTGCTAGACTTGACATATAACTGCTACGTTGCTGTAACTGAAACCTTTTGGAAAATAAAACACCCCTTGTAAAAGAGAATGGCTAAAAGTTTAACCAAAGTAGTGACAAGAAAGGCTCATAACTTAGTTTTATCTCTAACAACAAAAGAAAATGATTAATTCCTCTTTCATTAGCCATTTGTGATCTCAGTTGAATAGCCCTTATGAATAGTCTTCTGAGAGCTATTTGCTAGGCACACTCTAGCTTTAACACTTTTACAGACGTCCTGGTGATGACAGATACAGATTTGGGGGCATACGACCTTGTCATCTTTTTGTTCTCCTTGTTCTCCCCTTGCACAGTTTTTCCCCTGCACTTTAGCAAGTGTGTGTTCAGTGTATGTGTGCACATGTGTGCAGAATAATTAAAGTTTCCAAATTATGAAACGTACAAATTATATAGTTTTGTTTTTCTATTAAGTGCTATTTTAAATATTTTTGTTCTATTATTTTTATCTGATTCTTATTTTGTAATT
The DNA here is from genome assembly GCF_022682495.2 of Desmodus rotundus. Lineage (NCBI taxonomy): Eukaryota > Metazoa > Chordata > Mammalia > Chiroptera > Phyllostomidae > Desmodus > Desmodus rotundus. Next base: position 67,138,779 of record NC_071388.1, on the reverse strand, counting down.
ATCTTCTTGAGTACTTTTATATTTGTTAAATATGTGATCATTTGCATTGTTTTCTCTAATTTTAAAATATTTATATGTAATTAGCAGTATTAAAAATCACAATTGATTATTTATGATTTCATAAATAAATGTCACCCAGTCATTTACTTTAAAAAATGTATAGTTCCTTTCAAATAGATGAGTTTACATACCATAAGATAAACTCATTCTAATTTACATAAATTTAGACATAATTACTCATACTTAGATTGTATACTTGTTGCAAAGTAAGATGTTTCTATTTTGAATGGGTTTTTTGTTACCTTTTGTGTGTAGCTGTGAAATTGTCATTTGTGTCTATTGCAACCAGCTGTAGTAAACAGAAACAATACAACAACATTAAATGCAAATGCTGAAATTTCACAAAACGAGTGAATGACAGCTGATGATGGAACAGTGAACATGATTAACTTAGTACAGAGGCTAATATACAAAAAAATAATAATGGCGTTATCCTTCCATGTTGCTGGAAAGTGCACAATGTATTGACTTTGATCATCTCATTACTAACCATGTAAGCATTACAGTGGTTTTCCTACAGCATGCAGACAGTATGATGCAATCATCCTTTATATTCTCTGAAACAATAGCCATAGAGTCCCCATATTATGTGTTGTGTTGACAAAGAGCTATTCTTGTTTGTAACTTGAAATTTAAAATGTTTATTTTCTTCTCCAGACATGTTTAAACTTAAAAAAGCTAGATGAAAAATATAGTAGCAAATATTAAAATAATTTACTTTTAGCATTAAGCATTGACCTATACATTTTCCTTTACTTTTTCCACTATCATTTAAATTCAGCAATTAAGTTTCTTATGTCACAAATGGAGTTAGCATTTTGAAAGCACTTGAATATAATCAACAACCAGACAATTACTTTTTACCAGGAATATTGGTGTGTTGTATGTTTTTATTTAACTTGAAAAAACAAGGAACTTAAAGTTTAATTCCTCTCTTTAGGGTTTGATATTAATGTGCTTATAAGAACAACACTATAGTCACTCTATATTAAATTATTTAAATATTTTTAGCAAGAAGGTAGACCTTTTTAAAAACAGTCTGAAAAAAATGTTTCTGAAGCCTATCAAAAAATAATGTATGATTTCTCCCTGCTGGCTTAGCAGAATAATAAAAATAAGGAAACCCCTATAAGGATTTCATAAATTCTAAGATAGTAAAGCCTATTAATGTAAAGAATCTATGAGACATCTTTTGAAAGTTATAAAACATCCACCATCATAGCAACATTAGTTTATGTACCAAAAGCACAGACTTGTCAGCATTCATACACATTTCCAGTTGCCCACATTCACTTCCAATTAGATCCACAAACACAGTAGCACTCTAACCCAAGACCATATACAACATGCATACAGGCACATAACATATGCATGCATACAGGCACACATCAAAATCCCTTTTTTGTTAGTAATCTCATTACTAGTGCTAGCGTGGGAGTCTTTGCTTTCCTCTCTCTGGAAATCTGCAGTCCTTTCTAGTCCTTGCCCCGTGGACTGGTTTCCAGGTCCCTTCTTCTGCCTGCTGACTGTTGGACCTTGTAGCTAAGAATGTCCCTGGAACCTCATGTGCAACCTGGCAATCATCATTACTGAGAAACTAGTTCAGTATTAAATGATATATTTTAAATCACTTAATTATTTTTGCATCTTATTAAATTTAAAAATAACCTAATCTGGTGAACCAAAAATAATAGATGCATATTTTATATTAATTTGAATAAAATTTGCATGTTAATCAACTAATTGCTAAATGCCAAAAAATAACTTTTCTTATTGCCTCTTCTCTCCCTGCCTTTCAGTGTATCTAAAATAAAGATGACCCAAATTAGAAATATAAGACTTTGAGGTACACGTAAGGATTAACAGCCCTGAATATAGCACAGTTATTTCAGCATCTTTATTTCTGAAGTTGCTGCATATGAATTTATCTTTCCAGAACTGTTTAAATGGTAACCATAGGGCAAACTATTTCATACATTTGGCAACTAAATCAAAAGGTTTATTATCAATAATTAAATTCTCTAAGAAATCATCAAGTCTAGATATTGAAACTGTTAAAATAAGCAAACCAAGTATTTTCCCATTCTGTAAATCTTGCCCTGTTAAGTGACTGTAATTAGCTAGTTAGCTAGCAGCTTAGTGACTGGCCGGCCCACCATTAAGAGCCCATTTTATGCCAACCCGATGCGAAAGTAAGAATGTACTAGATGGTTACCATTGCAGGTTGGATTGTGTTCCCTAAAAGTTATGTTGACATTTTATTGTTCAGATTTTTGATCTTCTTCTAAAGAAGACCCTTCAACATTTCATATAATATTGGTTAGCTGGAATGAGGAATTCCTTTTGCTTTTTCTTGTCTGGGAAGCTCTTCACCTGTCCTTCAATTATAGGTAGTTTTGCTGGGTAGAGTAATCTTGGTTGGAAGGCCTTGCTTTTATCACTTTGAATATTTCTTTACAGTCTCTTCTGGCTGCAAAGTTTTTGTTGAGAAATCAGCTGACAGTCTTCTGAGATCTCTCTTTTAGATAACTAACTGCTTTACTTTTGCTGCTTTTAAGATTTTCTTTTTGTTTTTAACCTTTGGCATTTTAATTATGATGTGTCTTAGTGTGGGATTCTTTGAGTTCACCTCGCTTGTGACTCTGTGCTTCCTGGACTTGTATGTCCATTGTTGGGAACTGCCCTGCCTGGTTTCAGAAGCTGTAACCCCCCCCCCCCCCCCCCCTGGCTAAGGCTGAGTGACAGACCTTGGGACCATAAGCCACTAAGGAGACAAAGCTTATCTCCCTGGCAGGGGCACCACCTCTGCCCACTTTACTTTACCTTGCTTGGCCCTGAGCCTGACCAGTTAGCCAATGATGGGTAAGATTCCTCAAGGGAGGGAGGACCTAAGACAGGCATGGTCATGAAGAGGCCCTCACAGAAGGACTTGGGGGGCTATAAGAAAAGGGGGTGATGGACCCTTGCCCCTGGGCTTTGACATAGCCTGAGTCCTCATTCTGTCTGCAAGAAGTCTCCTGATCTCTTGGCTGCCTTACTTCCCCTGCCTGATTTAAGCCTGAAACAATGACAGAGGGTGGTGCAGCCCTGTGCTGGAAAGGGCAGATTCCCCGGGGCAGGTCAGGCCTAAGAAAGACTACATAAAACCCTGTGAAACCTGCTTTGCTAAGAATGTCCTCAATTTTCTGATAAGGGTCCAAGCATGAAATGAGCTTGTTTCCCAAAGTTTTATAGACCTTTAACTAACTGACCCTGACTCTGAATAAGCCCTCAGAATCCTTTGTATGTTATCTATTGTTTGATCCTTACTACCTGACAGTGATTGATGAGCTTTATCTGTATTCCTGTGCGAAATGAACCTAATAAAAGCCCATTGAGGAAAGGGCTCTTGGTCCTTCTCCTTTGAGAGATTGGCCACCTTTCCTCCCCAAGCAGATCATGTCTTGGTAGACTTATTCTCATCCGTGGTGGACAGGGGGCTCTGAGGGCAAAGCTCCCCCACAGTCCATTACTTCCACCAAGTTAGGGAAGTTTTCTGTCATTATTTTTTCAAGTAGGTTTCCAATTTCTTGCTTTCTTTCTTCTCTTTCTGGCACCTCCACAATACAAACAATACAATGGCAAGAAATATGTATAAACTGATTCTAAAAAACAAAATAAACAAGCAGAACAAAAACAGAGTCATAGGCACAGAGAATGTTTTGATGGTTACCAGATGGGAAGGGGTTAGGGGGATGAACAAAAAGTTGGAGGAATTAAGAAGTACAAATAGGTAGTTACAGAATAGCCATGGACATGTAAAGTACAGCATAGAGAAGAGAGTAGCCAAAGAACACATATATATAACACATGGACATGGACAATGGTGTGGAGATTGTCTGAAGAAGTAGGAGGAAGCTGGATAAAAGGAGACAAAAGAAAAAAATGGAACAACTGTAACAGCATAAACACTAAAATATAATTTTTTAAAAAGACATGTTGAAATCTTAACTTCTGATACCTATGACTATAATCTTATTTGAAGGTACTAGGGTCTTTTCCAATGCCAACAAGTTAAGATAAGATCATACTGAATTAGGGCAGGCTCTAAACCAGTATCAACAGTGACCTTACCAGAGAGGAGAAGACCCTTGGATACATAGACAGGGGCACACACCAGGTGAAGACAGAGGCAGAGATTGAAATGATATTTCTATACAGATGCCAGTATTGCCATTAACTGCCAAATGCTGGAGAGATGTATGGAACAGATTCACCCTCAGAACCTCCAGTATCAATCAACTCTGCCAACGTTTTATTTTGGGAATTTTACCCTCCAGAACTGGAAAAAAATACATATCTGATTTTGTAAGTAATCCAGTTTGCAGTATTTTGTTACAGCAGCCCTAGGAAACCTGAACAGTTTATTTAATATAATCTTTTTCCAAAATCTATGATAAGCCAGGCACTAGGTGGGTCTTTGAGTCCACGGCATGTAACAAAATCCTGGTCATTCCCTCCAGGACACTTCAGCAAATGAAGTAATCATTACAATCAGGCATAAAACTATCTTCAACAGGTGTTTTCTGAGCATGTAGGAAGACCCTTAGAGTAGTCTTGGGGAATCGGAACAATATTTCTAGAGCATATGGCCTCTCAGCTAAGATCTAAACAACACATAAAGTAAGCCAAGAAATATTAGGGGCAAGATAAGGATGGTAGTGGGAAGAAAAGATGAAATCATTCCAAGCAGAGGCAAGAGCATATGGAAAAGCTTAACAGGAAAACAAGTCATATGAAGGTGTGTTAAATTTCCAGAACTCCCAGTCCACTCATTCACTGCAAAAACCATATATATAAAAACTTGTAGCACACCTTATTAGGAGCTAAACATGATTTCTTTTTCTTTACATGTTCTGAGTTAATAAGATAGTCTCCCAATAATAAAATGTAATATCTTTTGTAGGAGAATTCCTCCGAACAAGATTATCAGATGACTGATCTTTTTTACTGAAATTAAAACTCCAAGTCCTCAGTTACATAAACAAATATTCCACCACCACCTCTGTGCTACTCCCAAAGTCTTGTGAAAGTGCTTTTAAATTATTTCCACCTTTAAAATTTCCCAGATGTCAGAGGCATTTGGTCTATATTATAAACCAATTATCTAAAATACTCAAACTTATATAATCAGTAAAGAAAGCATTTTCCTTTGCAGCCTAAAGTGCAAGACAGCATCTTAAATCAGTGTAGCTGATAGAAAAATTCAGATGAAACACCACTCTGAATCTTAGAGGTTACTGAAGCAGAGTATTCAGGATATACTAGTTACTATGATAACCTCACTTTTTAATTAGTAAATAGTCTTACAAATCTCAAATAATCTGTTGACAATTAAGATTAACCGTAGTACAGTTAAGCTATACATCTCTCTTTTTGAAAAATATAAAAGACAAAGTTACTGACCAGTATTTTTCTAAAGAAAGACACAAGTATTTACTTATCCATCTTCAAGTAAGTTTGGGTTCTCATTTTATATCCAAAATTTTCAAACATCTCCAGGGTTTTATTTATCTACTTGCATCATTTTCTGGAGCAAAGGAAATAAGCCTGTGTCAACTTCCTTTCTACTACAGCTCACCCTCTTCAAACGTATGTCAATTTTAGTGGTAACGCTAAATTCAATAGCCTGTGAGGCTATTTACTAGTATTACAATTTTACAGTTACTATATATAAAACACACAATCACTCTAAGTAGGTTAGGGTGGATAATAATCATTCATAACCTTTTAAGGATATCACACACACACACACAACACAGTTTGTCACTTAATGAGAAAAGAAAAAAAATCTAGGAGTAAACAAGTGGATCTAATTTAAGATCTCAGAAATCTTTTTTTTTCTCTTAGCACATGCCTTTCTTCTGGTGACCCTCAGCACTTGCTTTTCCATCTGGATCTCTAAGGAGGAATAGGGAGGGATGGAGGTTTGGCCCCAGAAGGAAGTGCACTTAAACCCAAAGTCCAAATCCAACCCATTTGTCATCAGTACTTTGCATGACCAAACCTATTATCTGAATATCCAAAGGGAAAACAGGTAAAACTGAAAAAAAGTCAGCAATATCTTTACCTTAACTAAATGAAAAAGGAAATGTTAGTGCTCACTGTATAAGCCAAGTACATATCCAATATTAAACATGAGGTATTTAAATTCTATTCAGAACGAGAACTCTTTAAGTATTTGGTAGGCTGAATATTTTTGTCCATTTTTCAATATTAACTGTTGGGTTTCTCCAAAGGCAGGATACGCTCATGGAACTCTTGTTTACCTACTTTATATTTTCATAGCTATCTTCCCTAGATCTTTAAAGACGGGCTTATTTAGGCTTACACTTACAGCACAGTTGCTGCCTCATGACTCTTTCTGAAATACCCCTTAACATTAGTTACTATTTATTGAATATTTGGTGTATGTCAAGTGATTTACATAAAGTGTCCCATTATTTGTCAGAGCAGTAAATAACATTAACCCCTTCTTTTGACATCTAGGGAAATTGAGACCTAGAGATGTTGACTTAGTTAATTTACTGTGGTGTGCGTAGCTATTAATGTTGAATGCCAGTTAAAACCTAGGTTTTTCTTGAGCTCAAATCCAAAGCCTTTAATCTCTATGCCAAAGATTCTCAAATTTTAGCTTGAATTAAGCTTGCTAAAGTGCGGATTGCTGAGCCCCACCCCTTTAGTTTCTAATTCAAGGCTCTTGCATTTCTAACCAGTTCTCAGATATGACTGCTGCTGTCGATCCTGGACCAGCGTCAAAAACCCTGTAGTACACTAAATTCTATTCCTTCTCGCTGACCGCCTTTCAACCCCACCTCCCCAGTCCTTACCCCACTGCCGAAGCACTGCGCTGCAACAGTTTTCAATCTCACCCATACCTTTGAATCACCTGGGGGAAATTATCAAAATAAGAAAAATAACATACCTGGCCCCCTACCAAACACATTACATCAGGATATCTGGAGGGGGCATCTGGATACAAGTTATTTTTACAAGCTACCCAGAGGATTCCACCCCCTTTTTTCAGACTTCCACCCCCTTTGTTCACTCAGTCCTTTGTGGTCCCAGACTCTAGAAACAGGAAAGTACTAAGCTCTCTATCCTTTGGTCTACCTTGTCTCCCTTTCTGGTTCTTTAGAATATTACTCTAAAGCTCAACCCATAGAACCATTCCTAGCTCTTGACAGTATCTGTTCTCAGGAAGGCCCTACACCCCTTGTGTCACTGTGGGTTACTGGTAAGGTCATTCGGCAATGTCCCACTTAGCTCATGATTTACTTCTGCTGTGTTCTTTCTGCCTCCTTCCATCAACTGCCAATATTAATAACTTTGGGGGTTAAAACTTGAAATGTTGCACTCACTGGAGCCTGTGCCTACAGGGCTTATGTCAGCCTGCTGGGCCTAGTTTTACCAGCCCCTGCCACAGCCTACAGAGGACAAGTGTTTAAATCTGACTGTCACTCCCCGTCATTAGTGAGCTTCCGGCATCTTAACTAAAGATACTAATTGTCCTACTCATCTTTAAATGGTGAAGTTGAGTGTTTTATAGGGTGGAACTATATAGTATATTGATGAACAAAATAAAAATTTCCAGTAATTTAAATTAAAAAAACAAAATTTTCCAAACTTTCTAAATAAACTTCATTTTTTTCATTGTCATTCATTTAACAATTATCCATCCAATGCTTATTATATGACAAATATTCTTTTATATGCTGAGGATACAACCATGAAGAAAACAGACCCAAATGTCCTACCCCTTATGGAACTTGTACTTTAGTACAGTGATTTTCAACCAGTGTGTCCTAAGCAGCACACCTGTGTGCTGCAAGGATATTTAGAACATGCGATACTTAACTGTTTAGCTAGGGGCACTGGCCACTTTTCCCTTAGACTGCCAAATTAAAAAATGACAATAGCCAACAGAATAACAATCATCAGTTGTGAATGCCCTGCCTTGAGCCATAAATATATAGGTCATATAATACAGTTGCATCTTATTGGTCACGTTGCATAATAAGGTTGTGCCTGATTGGTTAATTCTTGGTACCAGTTTATATACAAGTATAGGCACCCAAATTTTTACAAAGCCACTTTGGACCAAAAAGAGGAAGTAAACATTTATTATTGTTATTGTTATTGTTATTATTATTATTAAAATGACTCAAAATTATACCTATTTTTATCAGATCAGCAAAAAAATTTTTTTTTGGTGTGCTGCAGAATTTTAGTAATTAGTTTATATGTGCCATAAGATGAAAACGGTTGAAAATCACTGCTTTAGTACAGGCATACAGATAATAAAACATGTAAAATTTAGAGAATGTAATCAGCACTACTAAGGAAATTAAACTGAAGAAAGGGAAAGCTGGAAAGACACAGGCGTGGTACTGGTTGCTTTTTTTTTTTTTACAAGGAAATCCTTGATGGTAAATTGACATCTGAAGAAGTATCAGAGGGAAATAAGAAATAAGCCATGAGCCTGTTTTGGAGCAATTTTAAGAATATGATTCCACTCTGAAATGGGAAGCCATTAGAGAGTTTGGTCAGAGAAGTGACATGATCTGGACGAGCTAACAGAATCATGTCTGCTGCTGTATGAAGAGTAAATTACGAGAAGCCAAGTATGGAAGCAGGGAAATCAGTTACGAAATGTTAGTGATATTCCCAATGAGAAATTACATTCCCTTGGATGGAAGTAATGGGAGTAGTTAATTTCTAAATATATGTTGAAGGTGCAGACAACAGAATGTTTTAATAGATCAAATACATTGTGTAGTATACAAAGGAGTAAAGGTCCCCTCCAAAATTTTTGTTCTGAGCACCCGGAAGGATAGAATTGCCATTTATTAAAATTGAAAAGATTTGCAAAAGATTTATTAAAATCGAAAAGACTTGAGGGATTGAAATTAGGATTCCATGTTAGAAAGGTTAAACTGAGATATTAAGTTATTAAGCTACTGGCTAAATGATACAGGTATTCAAGGTAGAGGCCCCAGGGCATAGACACAAATGCCTCATTGTACAGCACTAGAGGAGATTATCTTGCGAGTGGTCATAGGGAATGGACCCTAGGACTAAGCCCTAAATCGCTTTGGTGGGTGAGCAAGAAAGAAAAAGAAAGGTATGAGCTGTCTCAGAAGCCAAGCTGAGAAAGCATTTTCAGGAAAAGGTAATAAACAGCCCATGGTGCCAAATGCAGCTGATAGGGAAAGTGCTGACCCCTGCAGCACATCATGGAGAACATGACAAGCAGTTTCGTCAGAGAGGTGGGGGCATTCCCAGTGTTTTACATTCATATGTTCTTTTCTCTTTTTTAAAAATCTTTATTGTATTTTTTTCTATTACCATTTAGTCCCTTTACATGCCCCTCCCCCCAGCAATCACCACACTGTTGTCCATATTCACCATTTTCTAAGTAGGTCAAACATTGTAACCTATAAGAAGCAGTAGACACTGTACATAGTATCTGAATTCAGAGGGCTTCTGACTCTAACACAAACAGTATACACTGTCCTTACAGCAAATTAAGGTTATACAGTTTAGGCAATTTTTGCATATTACATCTCACTAGCCTTGAGCTCAAAATAAAAGAATCTTCTTGGCCATATTCAACCCCAAACCTAAAGCCACTGACAGCTCTGAGCAGGCTTTGTCAGCCAGCCCCCTTCTGTCTTCATTGTTTTTCCCTCAGCAAAGAGCTCCCATCCAGACTGTAAGAGGTTCCTAAACCTAAGTGTAAACATGGGATTTTCCTTCAAGTCAGTATTGCCTCCAGCAAGGGCATCCCTCAAAATGGATCAGATCATCCCTCTGTAGGAATTCTTCACTTTTAAACTCTCTAGCACTCTTTCCTGATAGGGGGCTCTGGGAAGGTTAATTGGTAATTTCTCTTTGAATGTGAAGCCTATTTAGCTAATTATTTGGTTTTTTATGTTATTTTTAGAAGATTCCTTTAGAGAATTTTTTTAGAGGTTCCTCTCCTTCCATATACTTTCAGATGTATTTTTTAAACTTAAAGGCAAATAAAGTAAGTTTGATTTAATTCAAAATATTATAATTAAGGGGATGAGCCCATTATATATCTATAAAAATTAGATCTTTATTTTATGGAAGAAAATGAAGTAACTTTATAAGTTTTATGAGAGGCTTGTGACTGAGAAATAAGAAACAGGCTATAAAATATCAGATGTTAAAAAGTCTGACTCTTGTATCTAATAAGTTGAAGTGAACCAACTAAATGTCACTTTCTCAGTCACCGTCTGTAACCACACTTCCAATATCACCTTATCTCCTGTTATTCTACAGCAAGCGTCCTGACTTCCCACATGCATTCTATCATAACATGAAATTATTTCTGGCTTGCTAAACTTCTTTATTGTTTATCTCCCTGATTAGAATGTAAGCACCATGAAATCAGGAACCATATTTTTCTTATTCTCCTTGTTAACTCAAACATGTCTTATAGTACTTGGAGAATGTTAAGGATTTAATAAATATTTGTTGAGCAAAGGAAAGAGTAAATAAATTAGTGAATCAAGTAACTAAGTGGTTAACTCTTTGATTGAAATTATATAGCTTAAAGCAGTGGCTTTTCATACGTTTGAAGTCAAGAACCCTTATACTATAGGCCGACCTAAAGCAGACCTGCTCCAGGCCAATCCCTGCCTGGTAACAATATGACAGTTTTAAAACGTACATTTCTCCTGTTATATATCTCATCCCCAGATAAGACACATGAAATAGTTTCCGAGCCTTCTACTACCCACAATTCTTAAGTTTTGTTGAGATATTCTAGAACCAAAAGTACAAAACATTATCAGAATTTCCTTTGTTATAGTTCCTTCTATACTATGCTTACTTGGCAATTAATCATGAATAAACAGTCTATGTTCATCTATTTAAGTTATGGGAAAAACAATGCCCCCCAGCAATTTCTACCGATTCTGTTCAATTGCATTTATCTTAAATGCTGGCCCCAATATCCTAAATTGATTGCATGATTCACAAAAGCGTGTGGTTCTTTGCTTTGGTTTCAACCCCTACAGAACTCTACTGTAGAGAAGATCATGCTCCCTGGTTGTACAGAAACACTCATTTCAGTAATTCTGATAAAAACACTGAACTGAGTTCAACATCACTTGTCAGTTCTTCTATAGCTGTTGAAAATACCTACCAAGATATTGTTTTACCTTTATTCTGTCACTGTAAGGCCAGATTTATTCCAGAAGGTAACTCTGTACGTTATCATTTGCTCTGTAGACCGCAAAACCCTGCTTCCACTCTCCAGTTAGGCTCACCGTCTACCTTGGATTTTAGACTCAGCAGCACATGCCAACTTTCCTATTCATCTTGCTCCGTTCTCTAGCCATTCCACTTTAAAGCACATCTTCTAGCCTTCACTCCCCGGTTACCCTATTCCACATTCATCTATGACCTGCCGCTACTGACTCTCCCCATATGAGAAAATTATATAACATAAAGTTTCAAAACATTTTAAAAAACAAAAACTAGTTTCCTGACCGGAGTGGCTCAGTTGGTTGGGTGTCATCCCGCAAAGCAAAATGTCACTGGTTTGATTCCCAATCAGGGCACATGCCTGGGTTGCTGGTTTGGTTCGCAGTCCTGGTGCATTCCAGAAACAACCTATAGATATTTCTCTCTCACATCAGTTTTTACTCTCCCTCTGTTTCTCCCTTTCTTCCCCTCTCTCCAGAAATAAAATAAATAAAATCTTTGACAAAAAACAAAAGACAAAAACTAGCTTGGTAAATTCAGCCGTCTAGTTCGAATAAAACTGGAAAAGATAGTAAGTTCAGACGCCAGAATTAAGTTAAGCTTTAAATTCTGCCTCTTTCCAATGGTTAAGAGGATATATACAATCTCTAAACTGATTTTAAAAATCATTTAATAAGATATCAATTATCTTCAACTATATGGAAATAATCTACAGCCTTTCTTTTAAAGTGCATAAATTAGTGGAGTTATATGCTTTTTCACTTCTGGGTCTTCAGCTATCTCTGTACTCTTTAAAAAAAAATGCAGGGGAATCTGTAAAAACTATGTAGGCCATTGGGATCTTAGACAATGGTTCTCAACTGGTTACACAGGAAAATCACCAAGGCTATCTAAATAATAGGAGTGAAACCCTACTTGAGAAGTTTTAAAAGCTCCCCAGGTAATATGCAACTATGTTTGAAAACCACTGCTTTACACAGTAAAACCAAAGAGACAAGAAGACGAAGACAAAGGAGGAGGAGGAGGAGAAGAAGAAGGAGAGGAGGTGGTGGTGGAGGAGGAGGAGGAAGAGGAAGAAGAAGAAGAAAGAAGGACAGGATGTCCCAATATTGAGGGAGAAGAGGAGGAGATGAGCATCGGGGAAATAAAACAAAATAAAACTTACCCTGATGTAGAAAGCAGGTGGTAGGTCATTCAAGGTAGTCTCCAAGCCAAGTCCCTGGGAAATTTTTAATTTAAATTCCTAGACACAGGAATCTACCTATCAGAAGAACCCTTTGAATGCCCTTGACTCATACCTACTTGGCAGTTACACTGGAGGGGAAGTTGAATGAAAAAGGCTATAATCCTTGGCAAAGAGTCTTCTTTTACTTCTTAAAGAGTTCATAGTTACCCTGTTAGCCCTATGAAAAGAAACAGAACAAAAACACTTAAAAATTTTTCCCTATAGTCAGGGTCAGAAAGACCTGCAAGTCCTCTCCTTGCACAGGCCTCTGCAGCTGCTGGTAGATGCTGGGACTTGCAAAGGCCCAGGTGAGGTGGAGAAGTCAAGTTGCAATCATGAAGCATTTCTATATAAGCATTTCCAGTGAATAGCCTAAAAAGATCTGAGAAGAAATGGACCTGGTTGGTTTTCATCTGTTCTCTCACTTTAAATAAAATTTCATTTTTCATACTTATTTTTGTATTTGCACTTTTTCTGAAAGAGAGTCCTCCAAATTGATTAAGCTTCAGGCTCCACAAAACCTGGATCCAGCCTTGCCCACTGTTGATATAGCCTGCTACGTGAAAGTTATAGAAGGCACAAGTTTTCATCCAGATTGTTCTTTTCTCACACATGCTTTATGAAATGAAAATGAAGATATGTGCAATCAGTCAATAAAAGAATCAATAACATTGAGAGTTGCTTATAAAAATCTAGGGGGAGGCTGCTTTCTTTATCTTGGAGTGAACTCTTATATTGGGGAAAGTATAAAGAAAATAATTGATGCTTTGTCAAAACTGAGCTACCCAAACAGTGCCTAGAATTTTATAAGAATTTTTTATTAAATCTATTGGGGTGACATTGGTTAATAGGATCACATAGGTTTCAAGTCTACATTGCCATAAATGGTTATGCTTGCAGATAAGCCATTCGACATCTTGGAAAGTTTTTAGGAATTCCTAATTTTACAGCAAGATCGAATGAATAATCAATATACATGTCATATGCATGCCAAAGGGTGGAAAAAATCCATTGAAAATTTAGGGCATGGGAATGCAGATATGAGGGGAAGTACTTCATATTGGGGTGGCAAGGAGAGAAGTAGGTCAGGACAGAGATTATGCAACATGGGCATTTGACCTAGGCCTTAAAGGGTAGATGAAACTATTGTAGTTGGAGCAAGAGAAAGAAAACATTTTAAGTGGAGAGAATTTCAGACACCCACTAATGCCTAGATAGTATATCCCAAATTTACCAGGCACCATCACACCTCAGATACAATTGTCATAATGAGCCCATGAAGTAAGCCTCTCAAGCATGTTTTGTCAGGCCACGTGTGCTCCTGTAGGCTGATGAAGAAAGTAAACCTTGAAAGAGGTTAAATGGATTATTCAGTTTCTCGTATGGGCACCGAATAAACTTAAACCTGGGAACTCTGACTTTAATTTCCACATTACCCCCACAATACCACATACCTTCTCATCTTTTCCAATTTTTCCATTATCCCCCATTGCCTTCTCCACACCTACCTCTGTGCACCATAGACCTATAACAACTATTCAAAGGTACACGCTGAATAACCTCCTTATACGGAAAGGCAGTCACTTTATTCCAGGGACTGCTGAGGACAAAAAGCAAACAAAAGAAATGGAACAGTTAGGCAAGCCAGGTACCATGAAAACCTTGTAAGTGCTAGGAACCTCTTCCCATTAAAATGCCAAATGTATTGACTCTCTGACAAAGAACATTCAATTTGTTACTCTTTAATGACACACCAAACTATATATGTTATACATGCTTCAAATAATTATCCCAGAAAGCATTACAGGCCCATAAAAATCAGAATGAGATTTTCTTTAATGAACCTGGAACCTAAATTTTCATCAGTTTAAGTGTTTTAGGGTAGAGACCGACCCAAAGCATTCGTCACACTCTCAGGCTGCTTTGTTTTTACTTTATCATACGAGCTCAGATTTTGTCTCACTGGAAAAAAAAGCAAAAAACTACCTGATGCCTACCCATGATAAATAAATGATTTAGTGACGAAGTAACTGGTTTTGAATATCACAAAGATTATATTTTTAATAAAAAGAAAAGAAGAAAGAAGGAAAAAAGAACATATAATGAACTTTATAGGGCCTTACCAATGTTAACACTAAACCAAAAAGGCAGTATTAGCTGTTCTTCTTTTTTTCAGTTTTCAAAATGTGCTGTCCTTAACAATTTCAATTTTTTTAATTGCTTAGAGTAAAACTGACATTTCCCTTAAAGTTTATATCCATTTTACCATTCTGAACAGCCTCTTGAACTTTAAAGATGACCTCAGATTTTTGTAGTATATGCTTGACTTCCAAAGTAAAAGTGCTATTAAGATTTTGAAACACCTAATAACAAATATGATATAATATGGTAGAACTATGCTGTGTTGTTAGCTTCAAAATACCAAATACATTCATGTACAGATAAATTCTAAGAGATGTGATTGGACCCAAACAGAAAATCTTTAATTTTTACTGGAGTGTTAAATGTTTAAGAAAATCACCATCTGGTAAACATTTTCTTAGTAATAAAATACAGAGTGATTTTCTAAGTTTTATCGGTTTTTGAAATAAGAATAATTATTAATATTATATTCAGGAAATGTTGTATTTGGGAAAGGTAGAAAGAATATATAGTAAGTATATAGGATAAAAACATAATAAATACTGAACCTACAAATGATACCTGACAAAATGTTTATCATTATCTTTAGGGGAGAACAACAATTAGAAAATTTGAAAATTATTCTTCTGTGTTTTAATTCTGAAAATGAATTGCTTATTTAAAAGGTTGAGCTTTGGTTATTGACCATATGGTGAGCAATAAATGAAACTGTTTCAAGGTTTTGAAATATATTAGAAACTCACATCTTCTAGTTCATTGGAAGAGACAAAAGTCAGCAATCGCTTTAATACACTATGCTCAAAATTAGGGTACACAGCTTTGTTTAAACAAAATTAGATTTTGGAATTCAATTATAAACAGAAGGATAATTCATTCATTTCCTAATTGGTCCTCTCTGTTTTGGCACAAGACCTTTGGCCTTTAGGCAGAGCTTATACATTTGTCAAACAAGATCTGAATTATTACCATTTGGGTATAGAGAGATTGGCCCCAGGCTTAGCTACCTTATAAGACAGAGCTAAAAACAGGATTTACAAATGAGGCTTAAATATTTGACCATGTAAAAATTAAAAACAAAACACAATTATCACATGACCATAACAACTACAGTAATGTCAGCATGAAGTAAAGAAAAAAAACATTAACATCATTGGTCATGAAGCCAAACACTTGAATCAAATAAAGTCTTAGTTCTTAGTACAATCTGAAGAAGGCAACAGTAGAGTAAATTAGCCCAATCGCAACTCCAGAAATTTTAAATTCACTATGCTTTTCAAAATAAATAATGAACTTTAAAAATATAAAAAGGGTAACCTTGTACTCAAAGTTTCAAAGCAGCTTTATTCATAATAGTCTAATGTTGGAAACAACTCAAGTATCCGTTAAGTTATAAATGGATATATTTTGGTAGGCTTTTATGATGGAATCCTACTCAGCAATAAAAAAACCCAAACTACTGATATATACACAACAGCACAGATAAGTATCCAAATGATTATGCTAAGTAACGGAAGCTAGACACAAAAACCTATACACTGTATAATTCCATATATACATTTCTAGAAAAGGAAAAACTATAGAGACAAACATATCAGCGGTTGTCAGAGGAGAGAGATTAGGAGATGATTGAGTGCTAAGGGACATGAGTTAAATGTTTAAGATAGTAGAAATATTCTACTTATGGTAGACGGCTAATTGTATTTTTCAATACGTGTATTTTAAAACTCATCAAATTGGACATTTAAAACAAATAAACATTATTTTATGTAATTTATGCTTCACAAAAACTTATTTAAAACATTTTAAAAAGAGTAGCAACTATTGTGACAAATGAAAAAGAAGGAATGATAATAATTCCTATTTACTTTCACTATTCAGTATTTCTGAAGTTAAAGAAACAAGCTAAAGCAAAGATCACATATTTAAATATAAGCTAATTGTTTTTATCTATTAAAAACAAATAAAAATGTAATCTGTTTCCAGAAATTACACCCAAGATTTATTAGTTTTTTATAAGTGAGGAGTCATACCACAAGTATCCTCAAACTTTATAGTACTTCAGGGTGCAGCCTCTGAGGCTACACTGGCTGGGTTGCCTCATCTGAAATGTTCTGGCTGTGTGACCTTGATCACAGTCAGTGACCTTTCTATGTCACAGATTCTTAATCTGTAAAATAAGGATGACATTGGTAGGAGGTTCATAGGTTGGAGTCAGGAGGATTGAGAGAACTGTTGCCAACATGTAAGTTCATAGTGAATGTGACCTGTAGTATTACTCGTCCTCCTCCTCCCACTGCTGCAAACACATGTCTATCACACTGAGTGTTCCTGAGAGTGGACCAGTAACATCTTCCTGTTTAACCCACTGGTTGAAACACATCTGTGTAAAGTGCAAATATCAATATTTTCATATGATTTTAAAATAAGACATCTGATCAATAATTTGCAATCTATTCTTTTGCTAAGAGCTCAGATACTTAGAGAGTTAAAAATTAAAGGGCAAATCAACTGTCTTAACAGTAGACCTTACTATTTACGTAAGTGTGTAATTTTAAATTTCGTCTTTTTTTCTGCTATTTAGGAGTTTAAAAGTCTAGCTAAAGAAATCTACCATGCTTTTGTACATGCCAATTAAAGGCAAAGCACACACATTAAGATCAATAATACTCAAACTATCTGACTCCTGAGGTCAATGAATTGAAGAAAAAAAAAGAAGATAGTGTTCCTATCACAACCAACCCCTAACATCTGTCCTTGCATCCTCTTGTAAATTAATAGGTCTGTTGAAACATTTCTCTAGTTCAGATGCAAGCCTTATTATTAAAAATAATTCAATTGGCAATTCGAGTCTCAACTTGCCTTTCCAGCTTCATTCCCAGTTACATTTTCTTCAGTTATTTCTCTCCATTTCCAAAAGAGTTCTTCTGCTACTTCTTCTTTCTAATTTCCATATTTCTGCTCCACATTTTTCTCTCCACTTAAAATGTTTTCTTTCTCTTGCTCCAACTACAAAAGTTTCATCTACCCTTTAAGGCCTAGGTCAAATGCCCATGTTGCATAATCTCTGTCCTGACCTACTTCTCTCCTTGCCACCCCAATATGAAGTACTTCCCCTGATATCTGCATTCCCATGCCCTAAATTTTCAATGGATTTTTTCCACCCTTTGGCATGCATATGACATGTATATTGATTATTCATTCGATCTAGCTCACCACATCCAATAAATATAATATCATAAATGCAGATCAGCATGATGTTGTATGAAATAGCAGGATAAACAAAATTTCCACAGATTACTTTATGACAGAAAACCTGGAAATCAGATATAGTCTTGAAATTAGAAAATATGAAACCAGACCACCTTCTTACACCATATACAAGAATAATCCCAAATGCATTAAAGACTTAAATGTTATACTCAAAACCATAAAACTCCTAAAAGAAAACATAGGCAGTAAATCTCAGACATTACTCATAGCAATATTTTTTCTGATATATGTCCTCAGCCAACAGGAAACAAAAGAAAAAATAATCAAATGGTACTACCTAAACCTAAAGAATTTTTGCAGAGTAAAGAAAACCATCACCAAAAAGAAATACAACCCACTGAATGAGAAAACATACTCACTGATACATCTGATAAGGGGTTAATGTCAAAAATTTATAAAGAGCTTATAAAACTAAACATCCAAACAACAAACAATCCAAATAAAAAAAAATGGGCAAAGGACCTGAATAGACACTCTTCCGAAGAGGACATACAGATGGCCAATAGACATATAAAAAGATGTTCAATATCACTAATCATCAGAGAAATGCAAATAAAAAGTGCAATGAGATACCATCTCACATCTGTCAGAATGGCTATCATCAATAAATCAAAAAAACAGCAAATGCTGGCAAGGAAGTGGACAAAGGGGAACCCTAGGGAACTGTTGGTGGAAATGCGGATTGCTACAGCCATTGTGGAAAGCAGTATGGAGATACCTCACAAAATTAAAAATGGAACTTCCTTATGACCCAGTGAGTCTACTTCTGGGAATTTATATGAGAAATACCTGAGACGCTAATTCTAAAGAATATATGCTCCCCTATGTTCATTGCAGCATTATTTACAATAGGCAAGATTTGGAAGCAGCCCAAGTGCCCATCAATAGATGAGTGGATAAAAAAGCTGTGGTACATTTGCACAATAAAAGACTACTGAGCCATAAAAAAGAATAAATCTTTCCCTTTGCAACAGCATGGATGGACAGGGAGAGAGCATTATGCTAAGTGAAATAATCCAGTCAGAGAAAGGCAAATACCATATGATTTCACTTATATGTGGAATTTAATGAACAAAATGAACTAATAAGCAAAATAGTGACAGACTCATAGGTAGTCAGAGATCAGGCTGACAGCTGTTAGGAGGAGCTGAGGCGGGGGTTTGTGGAGTGATTGAGCAAAAAAGAAAAAAGAGAAAAAACAAAAAACTCAGGGGCATGGACAACAGAGTTATGATTGCTAGGGGAAAGGGTGGGAAGTGGAGGAGGGTGCAGGGTGGGTCAGTGATGAGGGAGGGAGACCTGACTCGGGGTGGTGAGCACACAGTACAGTCTACAGATGATGTGTTGTAGAATTTTCCACCTGAAACCTGTATAATTTTGTTAACCAGTGTCACCCCAATAAATTCAATAAGTTTTTTAAAAAGAAAATATAGTGGTACTGCTCTTTTGCCACATAAAACTAAACCACTTCTGGTACTCTTCCCCATCAGGTATAGAAAACAGAGGATTCACTAAGTTCACAGTTGCATGCCAGTTACCAGATACTGTAGTGATTTGCTCCACTAAAGAAAACACATCTACAAAAGCAAATGAAATTACAATTGCTAGTGGTTATGCTTATGATAATACACTGTCATTCTCCAAAATTTATTTGACTTCTGTGAAGGGCAAATAGAAAAACTAACAGAGATGCCTCTTTCAGGTCTTTTTTCTTTACTTTTTATTTATTGTTGTTCAAGTACAGTTGTCTCCATTTTTCCCTCACCACTCCCCCCACTCCAGCCATCCCTACTTCCCACCCTTGATCCTAGCCCCCTTGGGTTTTTTCCATGTGTCCTTTATAGATGTTCCTGAAAACCTTTCCCCCTTTTGGAGGCACAAATAGCTACAATCTTATTTGGAATTTGGAATTTATTTATTATTTTTATTTTATTTTACTTATTATTATTTTGCTATTTTTGATACTAAGAGGAAGTTCTATAGTCTAATGAATATATTTGTACTCATTCTAATATAATAAACCTCATGCCATTTTTTTCTGGGAATAAATGTAGTTATTCTGCCAGCATTTGGCAAGTGACTGAGATTTAGTATTCGGTACAGCCTTTTCCACAGTCAGAACAGAGGAGTAATATCAGGTGTGATGTTTTCCATTGATTCTTGTTTTGTATGTACCACCCAGTTATTTACTCAAGTATTAATATTCTAGATTATTCCTTTTTCCTTATAAATTTGAAAACCTATCCATTAAGCATATCATAATATAATATGATTTGTCTTTCAATTAGATGTAGTGTTGTATGAATATCTTAGTCATTACTTAACTTGTGTATATATATTTTTGCTTGGTTTTCTATGGTTTGGTTTTACTTTCCTCAAAACGTAGCATAGAAACCCAGCACACACAATAATAATGCTGATGATAAGGAAAAATATTCAATTGTTTATTATGG
Organism: Desmodus rotundus; assembly: GCF_022682495.2. Classification (NCBI taxonomy): domain Eukaryota; kingdom Metazoa; phylum Chordata; class Mammalia; order Chiroptera; family Phyllostomidae; genus Desmodus; species Desmodus rotundus. The sequence continues at coordinate 67,118,352 of NC_071388.1, read as the reverse complement.
AACAGGCACTCAGCTAAGCACTCATATATTATTTTATTTATTCTTCAGTATAATGCTACTACTAATAATAGCTGATACATATGTGCCAGACACTGTTACATTTATTAACTTATTTAACTCAAACAATAACCCTTTGAAGTGTATATACAGTATTATCATTATTTATATAACTATGAAAATATATATAGTCATATGTAATAAATAACTGATAGAAAAGTCAAGTAACTTGTCCAAAGTCACTCAACATCTAGCTGGTTGAGTTACAATTTAATCTGATGCAGTCTGGGTAGAAGGACAATTAAAACCAATACATTACACTGACTCTCAATCCTACATTCACTAGGATTCCTGTTCTATTTATATTCCATTAATTTGTTTGCCATAACTTTCATATATAATAGTTGAATTAAAGATGTTCTCTATTCTAACTGATAATAAGTTCCTTGAGAAAATGGCACAAGCTATTTATTTCTGTAGTCTCACAATTAATGCAATGCCTTTATTACATTTGTTAATAATAATTTTTAAATTTATTTTTGTTTTTACCCTCATCCAAGGATATGTTTACTGATTTTAGAGAAAGAGGAAGTGAGGGGTGAAGAGATAGAGAGAGAGAAATATCAATGTGAGAAAGAAACATTGAATGGTCGCCTTCCCCATGAACCTTGTGGACTGAACCTGCAACCTGGGCATGTGCCCTGACTGGGATTTAATGACCATATATGGTCATTATATGACCCTATATGACCATATATTTATATGTTTCATAACATCTTTAACTTACATTTTCAACTATATAAAACTTTTTCCATAATTTTAGAGTTATCATTGCTATTTCTAATTTTATTAATTATTAATTAACCTTACTACATACTTTTATGCAAGAAATACTATCTCTAAATGCTTGACTTCACTCATCCACTCTAAAGAACAAAATTAAAGAGTGGCTGTAGTACATCAAGCATCTTTTATATATATGACCTTCCAAGGCTAATATGAGGATGAAAAATGTAAGTGCTTAAACACTATCTTTGCATTAATCTAAATGAGGTCTTGTTTAATAATAATTCTTAACTTGAACTGTACTGCTTTTTAAAAATATTTTATTGTCATTCTACTGCTTTTAGAAGTTCCAACTAAATACATATTCTTAGCATTGACATTAGTAATTTATAAGAGATGCAGAGGAAATAGACAGACCTCTATTTTAAGATAGACTTAAAAGTACGTTAGAAGTGTGTGCTGGGTGAACCTCCTACATGCAGAGTCTCTTTTTTATACACCATCTCAAAACAGAAATAATATCTTTTACCCTTTGAAGCACAGAAACTTAACTCACAGCTTCTCTTGGCACTAATAGGTTGGCATAGCCAATATGATCTTTTGATCAAAATGAAGGAAAAGCAGTGTTTTGAGCTCTGCTGCTCTCTGCAGAATGAATTAAACGAAATCCTGACAGTATAAGACCTTTTTTCTCTTACCATGGGTACAATTAGCAAGGAATGCTGAGAACCTTGGGTGAAAGAAGCAAATAGGTGTTATTGTCTTTATTTCCTGTGTTAGTGTAGTAAAATGGAAGAGCATTGATTTGGGAATCAGTAAACCTGTGTTCTACTTTAGGCTTTACCCATGAACTTGCTCTAATAACAATCTCTCTGAGCATCAGTTTCTTAATATATGAAATAAATTTATTAGTCCCTGATCTACCTTATAATTATCAATGTTAGGATAAAACATTTTCAGTTATTTAGGTTAAATATTATGTTTTCTCTCTCACAATAATAATTTTATATTATACAAATACACATATATACATATTAATATATATTTGTGTGTATGTATATATCTGTGTGTTTTATCAAGGCATTTATAAACTCTTGAGTGCTGCATATTTATTTCATTTATGCCACAAATATTCTTCTAATTTCTACGTAAGTCTGATTTTGTGTTAGGCTTTAGCTGTACAGAGAATAAAGACGGCACTGTTTCAAGGTCTACCATAGAATTGTGCGTAGACTAAAGGAAGGCACAAGAGAAAGACCTAAATTTGTCCTTTGAGAGGTTCATTCTGGACATCATCCAAGACCTTTGTCAACTGTGGTTCTGAAAAAGACCTTGTGATAAGACTGTCTTATTACCACAGCAAAACACACAAAATGTGTGTTTCCCTTTTTAAGAAAGATGAGGCTCCAGTTTACTATAATTCACATATAAAACTGTCTGTCCACCCCCACTATTTCTTTATTGAACCTAGAAATCACTTTAATTTTATTTACCCATAAGACATATTTACTTATATATTTATTTTCCCAATTGGCCAGTAAGTCCCTAGAGTACAGAGACTTTATTATTCATTCTTGGCACCTAGCAGACTGTATGAGTGAATGAACAAATGAATAAAAATTATTCACGAATATAGAAATCCAAAGATGCAACAGGAACAGTTAAGACAACAATATTCAACATGTAATTGTCAACCTAGTATTGATGGACTAAGAGAAATCTCTGGTGCCTAAAATGTCCCCAAACCTGGAAAAAAATTTAAAAAGCCTGTATGTCTGCATGTGTGGTTGTGTATAAATGTACCTACATGTATAAATATCCAGATGAATTGTACTTTGGCGAAGTGAAAAGATTATGGACTTTGAAGTGAAATAAACTGAGCCTGGAGTCCAAATTATATAATATCTTGGGTGGGAGTTCTCAGAACTTTTGTTTCCCCTTGGGACTCAAAAAAGAAAATGTAAATCAAACGCTTTTGTTGCCATCTCACTAACAAGGCTCAGCCGTGAGAGTGAAACACTATTGAACTATTACACATCGTCTTTGAAATAATGTATTATTCATTAATTTTCATAAATAGTGGTCTCAGCACTATTTTTTCAATTGCTGGTCTTTTAATTTTTTTTTTCATTACCAAATCAAACATAGCAGTAAATTTGACTGTAATACTACAAGTTCCTAATTTGAGTTATTTGAAAATACAAAACTTTACAGCACAAAATGTGCATAATTTGTTATTACAGAGCTTGGCTGTACAATAAAAAAGAGAGTATAATTATCAAGATAATATTAGTGATAGGTTCACATATACATGTGCCAAGGGAACCCTTCCATCAGAGGATTAAATAAGTTCAAAATGTCCCTGTATCTCATGCACAAGTATAATGCTATTATTATTATAAAATTATGTTTAAAAATATTTACTTATGTTACATGTTAAAATGATGTAGAATATTATTTAATTCTACCATATATCTAAATTTTTTCCTGATAACATTACCTACACGTAGTGTTCATATTCTTTTCAGAATTCCTTTAACACTTAACATCTATACTACTCAGTCAGCTTTTTTATGAATAAGCCTGGGTATATAGTCTGTCTCTGTAAATAGACTGTAAATAGATTGAGAGCAAATGGCACAAACCATATTCCATGTCTAGGATAGTTCTTGCATCCTAACATTTGTTGATAAGGATGCTGGGTCACTTTGTAAAAAAATGTCATAAATTATCCCCTCAAAATTAGTTTCTCCAAAACTAAATTTTCCTTAGTATCCCCAAAGTACTGTGCTATGTATTTATGAAACACAGAAATAGAATGCATATTTCTTCATCTAATGAAACCATTATTTAGTTAGCAAGACAGAAATCTTCATATAAAAAATAGACTAAGATGGCATATAATTGTGAAATGAGGGCTTAGAAAGAAAATTAAACCTAGAAAAGAAAACCTATACCAAAAAGATGTTCATGGAATTTAAGAATATGAGCTTTTTTTATTATAACTTGGAAATTTGTACTCAGGTTATCCTAGTTATACTGAGTCCTTAGCTGAGAAAAGTATTTTGGTATCCAAATGGCAAATTCCAATTCTGGCCAAGATGGAGGCATAGGTAGATGCCTCCATCTACCTATGCCTCCTCGCACAACCAAAAGAAAGACAACAACAAATTTAAAAACAGAAAAACACAACCAGAACTGACAGAAAATTGAACTGTATGGAACTCTGACAACCAAGGAGTTAAAGAAGAAACATTCATCCAGACCGGTAAAAGGCAGTGTCTGGTAGACCAGGCAGTCCCACATTTTTGTGCAGATAAACTGGGAGGAACAACTGGGAAGTGACACAGACCACACAACCCAGGGTTCCAGTGCAGGAAAATAAAACCTCAAAGACTCTGACTGAAAAATCCTGAGAGGGTTGAGGTGGTGGGAGAGACTCCCAGCCTCACGAGAGAAGTTGTTGGAGAGTCCCACAGGGTCCTAGAATGTACACAAACCCACCCACCCAGGAATCAGCACCAGAAGGGCCCAATTTGCTTGTGGGTAGCAGGGGAAGTGACTGAAAGCTGACAGAGAGCTGACCAAGCAGCATTGTTCCTTCTCAGATCTCCCCACCCTAGACAGCACCACAACACAGTGACATGAGTTGCCCACCTGGTGAATACCTATGGCTCTGCCCCTTACTATTAACAGGGCCACCAAGGCAAAAAAAAATTAAAGCCCAAATGAAAGAACAGATCAAAGTTCCAGAAAAAAATATGACTAAGCGATGAAGAGATAGCCAACCTATCAGATGCACAGTTCAAAATACTGGTTATCAGGATGCCCACAGAAATGGTTTAGTATGGTCTCAAAACAGGAAGAAATGAAGTCTATCCACAATGAAATAAAGAAAAATGTAGAGGGAACCAACAGTGAAGGGATGGAAATTGGGACTCAAATCAATGATTTGGAACAGAAGGAAGAAATAAACATTCAACTGGAACAAAAATGAAGAAATAAGAATTCAAAAGAATGAGGACAGGCTTAGGAACCTCCAGGGCAACTTTAAATGTTCTAATCTCTGAATCATAAGGGTGCCAGAAGGATAAGGGGAAGAGCAAGAAATTGAAAACTTATTTGAACAAATAATGAAGGAGAACTTTCCCGATCTGGCAAAGGAAATAGACTTCCAGGAAGTCCAGGAAGCTCAGAGACTACCAAAGAAGTTGGACCCAAGGAGGAACACACCAAGACACATCATAATTACATTAGCCAAGATTAAAGAGAAGGAAAGAATCTTAAAAGCAGCAAGAGAAAAGGAGACAGTTACCCACAAATGAGTTCCCATAAGACTGTCAGCTGATTTCTCAAAAGAAAGCTTACAGTCAAGAAGGGGCTGGAAAGAAGTATTCCAAGTCATGAAAGGCAAGGACCTACATCCAAGATTATCTTATCCAGCAAAGCTTTCATTTAGAATGGGAGGACAGATAAAGTGCTTCCCAGATAAGGTCAAGTTAAAGGAGTTCATCATCACCAAGCCCTTATTACATGAAGTGTTAAAGGTACTTATCTAAGAAAAAGATAAAAAGTATGAAGGTAAAATGACAACAAACTCACAACTATCAACAGCCAAACCTAGAACAAAAACAAACTAAGCAAACAACTAGAACAGGTACAGAATCACAGAAATGGAGATCACATGGAGGGTTATCAGCAAGGAAGGGAAAAAAGGAACAGGGAACAAGTAGCATAAATGGTAGGTAGAAAATAGACAGGAGGAGGTTAAGAATAGTATAGGAAATGTAGAAGCCAAAGAGCTTGTATGTATGACCCATGGACACAAACTAAACAGGGGGGGGTGAGAGGAATGCAGGTGGGAGAGAGTGTACAGGGCAGCGGGGAATAAAGGGGGGAAATGGGACAGCTGTAATAACATAATCAATAACATATATTTTTAAAAAATGCAAATTCCACTTACTTTAAAACAGAATGTTAAAAGATAAATTATTTTAGAGATAATAATTCTTATCTGAACTGATGAATTAAAATACCTACAGGTACAATAATTAATCTTACTTTTATAAATCTTATAGGTATATAAGTATTAATATTTTTATTAAAATACATAAAATACTCAAATGTAATTTTAATAAGTGAAATTTAGTTATTTGATTGTGAATTTCTACCACTCTAAAATTTCAAATGATGTTAGGAAAAAGTGTGGATAACTATGAAGTTTAAATTATGAAGCTCTAATTTCATGAGTTACTTAGAAATTTCACTATGCCCTAGACTCATATTTTAAGTTCTATTATTTCATCAGAGTTGTATGAGAAGGACCCTAAAATATGAGAATTATTTTATGGAGGGTGGGCCTCTTATTATGCAGACTTCCCCTGTAGGTGAGTGTTGTAGGATCCCATCTGTATTAGTGTACCAGCTGGCATTGTTGTGAGAGGCTGCATTCAGCTTCAGTGAATTTTTTTTTTGACATATTTGCTCATTTCACGATGGGTGATTTACAAGCTCACCTGCCCACAGTGCACTGAGTGTTCAGCAGTTTTTGACAAAAAATGGCATGACCCCTGTGCCCCACCCTCCTTATTCACTCAATCTTGCCCTGAGTGACTCTTTTTTTGGTTCTCTGTAATGAAAAATGTCATCAAAGGGAAACATTTTGCTGATGTGGAAGAGATGAAAAAAAAAAATGAGAGAAGCACTAAAAAGCACCAAAATTGATAAGTCAAAAACTGTTTTGATCAGTGGGTAAAAATGTCTTCATAGGCGTATTGCATCAAATTGAAAGTACTTTGAAGGTGACTAAACTTTAAACATGTAAGAGTAAGAACACAATTTTTTATAAATAAATTCTGGAGTTTTGGGGTTCACCCTGAAGGACTGCCAATACCATAATGACACAGTTAAAGATAGCCGCGAAAATGCACGAGAAGATTCATGGATACAGGGCCAGTCTGTTTTATTTTTTGAATTCTTTTTTCAGGACTAGTCTTAAGTAAACTGTGAAATCCAAAATTGTTGTTTTCTAGCCTCTCCTTTACATGCTTCTCCCTGACAGAGAATTCTCCCTCCAGTGTAATTTGTTTTACTTCACTATTCAAGGCATATATGACTGAGGAAGAAGCAGAAAATGATTTTGATGAAAGCTAGGGATACCAAAGTCAGTAGTTTAAATTTATTCTATAGCCCAGTGGATTGATAACTGTGGTGTGTTTACATGCTATAATGTCATTAATTGCTTAAGTGTAGTAATACATTGAAAAATAAATTATTCTTTTGAATAAAAAAGGTTTATCCTTCTACTATCTCTTTCAGATCCTTGAATTTCAATAAACTTTCTTGTGTAAGTAGGAAGAAAAAACAGAATAGTTAATAAGACTGAAGTTGAGTGTCCCCAACTGGATTGTTCCTCATATAAATGTCATATGTCTTGTGGGATAAGGCAGAAAAGAGTTGTTCAGAAATACTCCTTTAAAAATGGAAGACCAGTAATTCATTTAAACAAAGGACAAAGAGTAACAGATTTGTATTAAAAGAATAAATTTCCCTGGCTGGTGTGGATCAGTGGATTGAGTGCAGGCCTGCAGACCAAAGGGTCGCTGCTTTGATTCCCAGTCAGGTCACATGCCTGGGTTGTGGGCCAGGTCCCTGGTGGTGGACACTGGAGAGGCAACAACACATTAATGTTTCTTTTCCTCTTTTTCTCCCACCTTCTCCTCTGTCTAAAAATAAATAAAATCTTTAAAGTAAATAAATAAATAATCTGTAAATATAGTGGATGGTCCATGAGAGGAGAGCAACAATGAAGTAAAGGAAGTAAGGTTAAAAGAAAGTATTGTCAAAATCCAATTCAAAAATGAATATCTGATCTAGACAGTGTAAACACAAACTGATTAATTGAAACCTGATTCATCTGTCAGTCATTTTTGTAAGCTCTAGATCAACCCTGAAAATAATTTCAAAAAAGAAGAAAATGATACAAGCTTCGTAAGTATTTTCATGACTTTATTTACAAACTGAAGATTGTTCAGAATCACTTTTTTTGATACTGTTCTTTGTAGGTAAAGGTTTATCTGTCTCTTTATTACTATTGCAATAGTATCCTCCTTTGTCCTTTGTCCTATGCTTTGCTCTCGAAAACAGAGGATAGAAACTCAGTTTACTACTAGGGCAAGGCAGATATTAAGTAGAAACAAAGTGCTATTTACCAAATTGATTAGATAAATTAAATCTATTAATGTCACAAAAAATGTTGATTGTTGATAAATCATGGCAAAGAAATTTGAGTTGACTTAGGAATTTACAACCGAACTAAATTATTTGAACTAGTAAATATTTAAGTTCCCTTGAATAGATGTCTCTTTCTTGTTAAAGTCTGCATTAAAGACTCAGACAAAACTCGAGGGCCATCTAGCCAACTCTCCATTCAATGGTTGTATACCTTCTACCTGAACCACTGGAGTATGGCTGCCTAGTCTCCATTCCTATTGCCTAACATAGAGGTACCCAACCTTTTTGGCACCGGGGACTATTTTCATGGAAGACAATTTTTGCGTGGACTGGGGTTGCAAAGGATGGTTTCTAGATGGTTCAAACACATTACATTCAAGCTCACCTCCTGCCGTGCGGCCCAGGTCCTAACAGGCCCAGACCCGTACCAGTCCACAGCCCGGATGTTGGGGACCCCTAGTCTAAAATACCTTCCAATTTGTTTCTAACAGATTGAGTAAATCTTAAAATAGTTACTACATAGATACTATGATTTGTCTTTAAATTAGTGGTGTGACACTGAAAAATTGTTTGGTCTTCTGGGTATAATAATAGACAGGTGCATTTTTAGCAAAATATCTTTTTTTCTACATGTTACTTTCTTCTTTATTAGTTCATCTTTCATCTGTTGGTCTAGGATAATATTGCTAAAGGAATTAAAAACACCACACCATCTCGTGGATCAAATAAGAACAGTCATTCTCAAATTACAGAGAATGCCATTTTATGTTTTGCAACAGGAGGAGGAAACAACACTTAATTTATTTTAATGGGGTTAATTTGAAGCTAGATTAGATCATCTAGTTAACTCATAGGTTCTTTTCTTTTAATAGTTCATTTTTGTTCTGTTTTCCCCATTACCATTTATGCTTCTTATCCCCTCTTCCATATCCACCCACCGCCCTAACCCCACACTCCATCAGTCACCACACTGCTGTCTCTGGCCGTGAGTTCTTTTTCTTTCACATAATATCTTATAAGATAAGGTGAATTTTTTATTTAACTATTTATTTGAGTTTTCAATTTATATTATAACTTTAAAGAATGCCAGTATGTCCCATTTTTAATCAGTTACTTCTTAGCTGTAGTGTCTGTGGAAAATAAAATGATTTTAGGCATATAGGTGTTGTTTGGCCGGAACAGCTCATGGGCCTCAATTTTTGCTCCCCTATTTTAATTTACTTTTTTTCTTTTCACCTGATGAAAATATGTGAAGATCTCATGATTCTTTTGTCAGTTTAGATAACTGAAGGCTCTATAGTCATTTCATGTCACAAATGCAGTCTTGTTTCATAAATTACACAGTTCAGTCCCCAATAAGCCAATTTTTATTTACCAATCTATTTTCTCTCCTGTTTGTCAGAGCCTGGCTGAACACAGGCCATTTCAGGGATAGAGGAAACGGGTTTTTCTGTCTCACTCATCTCTTCCTGTACTCACTGGTTCCTGTAAATGCTACTCCTAAACTCAATGAAGTGGAGGTTAAAAGGGGGCAGGTGGATGCTTACTTGGACACATGTTATCACAAGACGGCATTTTCAGGGCTTTTGGAGGCTGGCCACCTCTGGGTACACCTGTGACTACTTTGCCAGTACCTTCTCTTCAAATGCTTGCTTCCCCCTAACCTCTAATTCGTCAGGTGACCACTTTACACATAGACTCCAGCAGCTGGAGTCCTGTTGTCTATCTTGGAAATCCCGCTGAACAGAATTTACAATGGCTGGCTTCACGACGGCATTCCCACTCTTGTCATCTACACCTGCTCTTAGGGATTTTTTGCCCATCCGTTCGTGAGAATGAAGTTATTTCACAAATGAATTCTTTCATTACTCTCAACTCAATCCTTTCATTATGGGTACTGGAACTTTCTAACCAGTTATTTTTCTCAGATGATTTCATTTTGTTCTGGCAGCTCACTTTACAATGTTGTGTCTGTGGAATCATGATGCTTCAGTCAAAATTTCCAATTTTCACTCTATGATGTCAAAATTGGTCATTTTGATGATTAAAAAAGTGCAAGTTAATTTCTGTTAAGTAACAAACAAAAATAAATATCCCTCTCTAATTATACAGACAAAACGTTTCTTCTAAATTTTACATGTATTATAAGTACTTTGGCAAAGAAATGAGTGCACGTTTAAAGTACTGTGCTGTAATTTTATTCCGATTGAAGAAAGATGCATCTTTTACTCTCTGCCTCCTTTTTCTCCATACAAACCAGGAAATCAATATGCAGATGCTAGATTTACAGACTCTCTTAGGATGACAGATCAATAAAGAACCCTATTGAAAAATGCTTGCCTGGAGGAGAATATAAACTTTTTTCTTAATCTCTGTAAGGCTTTGCTCACAAGACCAAGCAATTCTCATTCAGTGTTAATAGTACTGAATTTCTTTACTGCTTTTTCATGTCAAAGGCACTCTTCAAATATGTACTTAATTAAGCCTCTTTTTTAACAGAGGTGGCCCTGTTCTCATCTGCTCACCTCACTTTCCTATCTCCTGTGTGGAGAGTTCTCTTTGAAGTTGTGCAAGGGAGATGTGTAGGGATAAAGGCGATGAGAACAGAACCAAGGGTGTTTGCAGTGAACTTTATATTAAGAAAAAGTTATTAATTTAGCAATTCTAGCTACCTTCTACTTAGAATTCTTGTAAGAGGGAATACTAAAATGCAGAAAGATGGTGAGTTATAATTTTATGTTCATTCTGAAAGTTTTGCCTTCTAAATGCATTTGTGGACATCCTGTGGATTCCTGATTTAGAACTCTGCAAATATCCAGTTTTACAGGACTTATTTATTGTGCATTATGCCTGGACTTTTTATGTTTATCTTATATGACTTACTTAAAATTCACAGCTGGAATTACCACTTATGAAAAGGTATCTATTTGTCTGAAAACTGGTTCTTGAAGTGATTCTTGAAGGAAATCCATGAAGTTTTGTAACTATGCATATTATCCATAACTACACTTTTGGAAATAAATGTTTATCATTTCAGAAAGTGTTTTCTAACTGCTTATAATACAGAGACAATTTCAATAGTAGAATTGCATTTAATGTTATTACACAGTGGCTGCCCAATAATTTATTTTAATTTTTATTACCTGTGGTTATCTCAGTTATTTTCAAGAGAATTATTTTTTAGATTGCTTATTTAAAGTTTACAAAAAGATGAAGCAAATATATAAAACATAAATAACTTAATGGTCATAAGTTTCATAATTATAGTAATTTTTCTTCAGTGTGCTCTTGTTCTGGCATGCTTTATCTTCTCTGGGACATTAAATTTCATAGCTTGGCTCATGTTCTATTATTGCAAATATCATTTTTACTTTTCATGCATTGCAGACAAGATATAGAGGTAAAGTAAGAATCATAGTCATACTTGATTTCCAATTTACCTGAACTTATTAAAATAACTGTTGAGAGTCATTTTTTAAAACCTTTAAATTGTTTTCCAGGTCACATATACCCTACTCAGCAGTGAAATTGTCCTTACTGGTTCTACAAGATACTGAATACATTTCTTATGATGTTTTAATAAGTTTATACTCAGAAATGCTGAGGTTCAGAATTCTGGAGATTTTTACAGAAAAACATTTTCTGTACTTCCAATGCATTGGAATGAGGAGATAGCAGATTTTCTTCCTTTTGCTAAGTTACTTTGTATGTTACTTAATTATATTTATGTCTATTAGATTATTCAGCTAAGTAGCAGACCTCGTTAACTTTTTGTATTCAATTACTCCAGCCATTTTTGTACTTTCTTTTAGAAAGTCATGACAATTAATACGATTTTATTAAAGGCAATTCCATCCTAATGGTAATGGCCAAACCACATAAAATTATACTTAACAGCACCTAAGTTTGCATTAAATTATATAAATAAAATAAACTAGTATGCTTTAAACAAGACCTGTAGTTTGAATCCATTTTAGATCATAATCTTTTGCTGACATAGCATATACTACTAAGCCAACTAAAGACAAACATCTAAATGTTTTAAAAACAAAACTATCAATTCCCTTGATTTTTATTTTTTATATTATCAGTGTGCTATTTTTAGTACACAATGATTAGGACACTTTGGTTGTCCACACATCTTGGCCACCATGAACAATGTTGCAACGAACATAGGAGGTGCATGTATCTTTGTGAATGCATGTTTTAGTTTTTTCAGGTAAATGCCCAGGAGAGGGATTGCTGGGACATATGATAACTCTATTCTTAATTTTTTGAGGAGTCACCAGACTATTTTCCATAGTGGCTGTACCAGTTTGCATTCCCACCAGCAGTGAATAAAAATTCCATTTTCTCCACAACCTCTCCAACACTTGTCACTACCTGTCTTGTTGGCATTCTAACAGGTGTGAGGTGGTATCTCACTGTAGTTTTGATTCGGTTTCCCTAATGGCTAGTGACATTGAGCATCTTTTCTTATATCTGTTGCCTGATTGTATGTCTTCTTGGAAGAGGTGTCTGCTGAGGTCCTCTGCTCATTTTTTAATTGTGTTGTTTGTTTGATGTAGAGTTTTACGAGTTCTTTATATATTTTGGATATTAAACCTTCATCAGAGCTGTTGTTTGCAAATATCATCTCCCATTCAGTTTGTTGCCTTTTTGTTTCGTTGTCAGTTTGTTTTGCTGAGGGCCACCCTATCTAAAGAATCTTCCTCCCTACTGAGTCTCTCTCTATTTTATCCCATTTTTTTTCATTTACTTTACAGTATTTTAAATTATTTAAATATTTTTATTTGTTTATTTGTATATTTTCTGTCTCTACAGATTGAAACACAAGCTCCACAAGGATAGCAACCTTGTAAGTTTTATTCATCATTGAATCTCTGGGTAACAGAGTAATGCCTGATCTGTGGTAAACTCTCAATAAATATATATTCATTCCTTCATTTAACACATATCTGTTGAATGAATGCAAACATTATTAAATGAATTTTATACCCGTCTATTCAAAGTCAGGAAGAAGATAACCTACACAGCTTCCTTAACCAACGAGGAGTTGACAGACAATGTGAGGATTGTGTGGCTTGGTGGTCAGCTAGAGCTTCTAGGGTAAAACGCAATGAAGGCCAGAAAAATCACCACGTCTCCCTTTGGCTTTTGTCTTTTAGTATCACTGTCAGAGAGCAGTGCCGTGTAAAACTGGACCTCTCAGTGTCCTACAAAATGAACTTAGTTTATACACAGCACCTGATAATTGTTAAGTACCCTAAATATTTTCACTTCTGCTTGCCCTGAGATTCCACCCAATAGTCCTATAAACTGGGATATTGCTTTTATATCACCACAGTTTAAATAAACATCTTACCTATAATATGATATTTCTATCAGTAGATAAAATAATATGGTAATTTCTATTCTTAAAGGAGAAGTGGCAACATTTAAATTAATGAGCTATAATTTGGTTTCCTTCTGTATTAGAGCAAGTTAAAATTGTTTTGGGGTCTAACTGGATTAACTAAGATGGAGACTAATCTACTCCAAAATATAGAGGCTTACAAACACAAATTTAATTTTCTCTTTTGTAACAGACAGATCCAAGCGAGCAGCTCGGGCAAGCAGATAGCTGTGCCCTATGGGGTCATTGGGAGACTCAAGTGTTTTACATTGTGATTCCAACATGGCCTAAGTTGTTCTCATCTGTGTGGCCACAGTGACCCCAGACATGATTGTGCTGCAGTCCATGGGAAGGGGAAGCTATACAAAATTCACGAGCCCAGATTTTTAAGGCCCATAACTGGAAGTATCACTTCATACATTCCATTAGTGATACTGTAACCCAAAGTCCACATCTAGCTCTAAGGGGGTCTGAGAAATATGGTGTCTATCTGAGCAGCCACATACCCGGCAATAAAATAAACTCTGCTGTGAAAGAAAGAGAGACAATATTTGACGGGTAGCTAGTCATTCCTACTGTCAGACAAGGAGAGCATGAGGATGGTGGTCCATGAGAAAAATATTAGATTGTTACTGGGGTATGTTTAAATAAGATATGAACAAACCAAAAACTCAAGAATAAGTTTTAAGAAACATAAGGTACTAATAATGCCAATGTAGCTTATGTCCATATTGAAACAGAAACGCATGCAGTAGAAAACTGCTAAATGCTTTTTTATAACTACATCAGAGAATGGAATTAAGACACCTTGCTACAATGTCATGTACAAAAGCAGCTTTGTTTGTTCTGTATAAAAGGAGGTGCAAGGCAAGTCATGCTAGAGCAAAAAGTCAACTCTCATATGTGAAGTGTGTTCCTTAATAAATACCGTGTCATGAACTGTCATATTTTAAGTCTACTTCTAAATATAACTTCCTGTTACTCTCTGAATTTAATGACTCTTGCTCTTTAAAAAAAATGTATCTGCCTAACATCTTTTGATTTTTTTGTGACCTTTTCTCTGTTCTCATAAAAGTGGAAGATACATAAAACTTTAAGTGAAATAAAATTTAGTGAATTTAATGTTGATGCTTTTAAATTTTGTAGTCTTATTTAAAACTATTGGGAAGTGCTAAGTTGTGGTTTATTTATTTCTCTCATAAACATTTGTTTGCCTACCACCTGTAAGCACTGCTCTGGGCACAGAGAATTAAAAAATGAATGACAGGAACCTTGCCTTCCGTTAGTTCATCATCACAGTCCTTTTAGTGGGGAAAGCAAGGTCCACCTTGGTTAGCATGCCATCTGGAAGAAAGAAAAAGTCTCCAAAAAAATTAAGCTAACATTATTTTTTATAATTAAGTAAGTAATATCTATTTAGTCCTGCCAAATATGCAAGGTGGGGCAAGAGTAGGTTTACAGTTGGGAGTACACAAAACACAGAGTTGATTCTTGTATTATTACTTATTAATGATTGTATTATCTTCCAAACTGTAAACCTAGTTTTGCCTTACCCTGTATTTTATTTAAATATTCTAAAATTGGATTTTTTGTTATAAAACATTTCAATTTTTATTAGAGGAGAATAAATTTTAAAACATATCTATATTGTTTCAGTTTTGCATTATCAGTAGTAACTTTAAAACCACACACACCATGCGTGCTAGCTATTGTCAGTATGCCAACCAGAATACGCCTTTGTGGCAGATGGATGAGGGATAAAGCAGAGTCAATGTACACTAAAAGTTTACGATTTCATTTGTGAAAACTTATAGTTCTTCATGTTGGAAAATATAGTCAGTCATAGCAGGGAAGTTCATTATGAAGTTTAAAAAGTCAATCTTCTTATCTTCTTAACTTGGAAGTAATTCTAGTGGCAATTAAACACTTACCAAAAGAAATTTTTAAAAAGGAAGATGCGTGGAAGATTTCTTTAGAGACCATCAGCTTTCATCTCTAGATTCTAGACAGGAGTACATTTTAAACATCTATACCATCTTTTGGCAAGTACTGTGTTTTTAAATATCTGGAGAGATATTCCTGTAGACATCCATACCTTCAAGATTTTCCTGCCTTCAAATTTTCCATATTCCTATCTTTACCAATCTTCCCCTTCAGTGTCTTTGTTCTAGATACTCCTGATAGGATACTTCTACGTTTAGCCCAGACCTGCCACACACACATGACATCACAGGTTACTTAAGGAACACATACCTAGTATGTCTGCTAGCGTCAAAACGGTCTCTAAAGAAAAATATAATAGCATGAGCTTGCTCCATTTTGCTCCAAAATATTTGTTGTTAGCAAAAAGAAAAAATGTGATTTTCACTCTAATAAAGTACTGAAAGTGCTACTGTTAGATGTACCAACTCTGTTGTCCCTGAGTAAACCGTGGAACCTAGGAGGATAGCCCGGTGAGACATTTTTTGTTATTAACAGGGTCGGAATGAAGACCTTAAATTTCCACTTAAGCTTCCTCTATGAGAAGTGTCTAACTACAGAAGCCACGTGGAAAGAGATCCTTGAAATGTCCCAGACAATTTGGCCATATATGTGTATATGGATACTCCTGCTAAAACCATCAGTGTAAACAACTGGTAGTGTACAAACTACATAACCTATTTCCACTTGGGAAAAAAGCTCTCCTAGCTATACTTAGGCACTCTCTTACATCGGGTACTAAAATGTACCCTATTAAATAAGTTAACACACTTACCAAAATGCTTTTTATTTCCATGGAGATAATTAAATCCACAGGAGTTTGTGACTAAAATCTCATGTTTCACAAAGTGGCTGTATCTTTTTCCATTTCTAAGTATTTTTTCTCCTCACCACTTCCAGCAATAGTTAAGATTGAAAACCTGAAGCACTCTTTTGTTCTGGTCCCATCTCAGAAGATGGTTTCTTTACACTAAGCTAATAGTTAACTTTTTTAATATTTTCTGGTTGGCAGACTAGGTGATTAGTTTATTGAAATGTTTCCGCAGCCTTCTTTTATAGTTCTTTATTGCTCTTCATCTTTTTTTTTTATGTTTGTCTGAATTGAACTATATTTACCATCTGCTGTTTCAGGCTCTCAAATGATCTGAAACCTTTGAATTTTGTTAAATCATTCCTCATTATTGCTCTTTTAGTAGTATCTATAAAGTCTATTTCCCTCTTCACTATTTCTTTACCTCTATCATTTACATACTCAAGTCACTAAGATACTAAGAGACCAAACAGTTTGAAATGCAAAATCCTAGCCAAACCACAGCTGATCCTCTATCTTATACTTTCTCCACCACTTTGCCTCTATTTCATGCTTTTTATTTAGTTTACTCACAGCATGCTGATAATGAAGTCTTTCAATGCATCTTGATAGAGCTTTAGATCCTTTGAATTTGTTTTAGCTATTATCTTAGAACCACTTTTCTGCCACAACACAGAAGTTTTATTTCCCATGTCTTTTCCCTTATTGCTTTAGTTTTCCCTATCTCATTTTTTAAATAACTTCAAAATTTGGTAGAAATAAAGGGTTTAACAAAAGTAATGAGCATGATATTGCCCTGAAAAAAAGATAGAAACGGAGAAAACTGTTTAAATCTAAACTTTTTAGGGAGGCCAATAACAATCTTTTTTTTCTTTCTCACTTTTCTCTGTCACACACAAAGATGCAGAACCTCCTCACAAAATCTTCATGCCCACAGGCAATCACAGTCGTAAAGCTTCACAAAAGTTAGTAACTGTGAGGAAAGGGTAACACACCTTTGTGATAATGCACCTAGTAATTCAGGAAGTACAGTCTCTTTCCGTTCACAGAGGCTCTTGTTCTTACCATTCATTTATTCCTTCATTCTTTCATTCATTTATTTGCCTTTCAGTTATCAACTACCGTATAATAAACTACCCCACAGTTGGTGGTGAGAAACAGTAGCAATTTATTATTTCTCACAGTTCTGTGGATTGGGATAAGCTAGACTGTATTTCTGCTCCCCAGATTGGGGTAATTTAGGAAGCTGCATTCTGCCTGTGGCTTTGCTGGAGCTGGAAATCTCCAAAATGACTTCATTCCCATATATGATGGGCTGATTGGAATGGCTGGGAAGTGCTGAGCTTCTCTCTCCAGCAGAGCGAACAGACATCTTACACAGTGGTTCAGGACTCTAAGAAGGCAAAATAGGAGCTGCCAGGCCAATTAAGAGCTAGGTCCAAAACAGTCACAGCATCATTTCCTCTGCGTTCCATTGATTAAAGGAGATCACAAGGCCAGCCAGATTCAAGAATGTTCTCTACTTCTTTATAAGAGAAGTAACATGTCTGGGCTTGGAAAATGTGTTTTTGACCAAAATTTGCATTCTTCTTATATGAAAAATAAGACCCCCAAAGTTTTATCCACTCATGCCAGATCTTAAGTTCTGACTTAAAGTACAAGATCTCATCATTTTAATTCAGCTCAGATATGAATGAGGTTCATCAGATGCAACTCCTTTTAACCTAAAAACCTTGGAACTTAAAAACTTCAAGTTATCTGACCCTTGTATAACCAATGTTCAACAGTGAGGCAACGACAAAACAACTACAAAAAACACTTCTGTTCACAAAGAAAGGGAATGGTAATCATAGTGATGAGTCCATAGCAATTCTAAAACTACAAGTGGGTCAAACATAGGAAGGAAGAAAAGAAGGAAGGAAACAAAGGGATGGAGACAAGGAGGAAGGGAGGGAGCAAGGGACGGAGGGACAGAGAGAGAGGGAAGGGGAATGAAGAGGATGGGAGTGGAGATGAAGGGAAGGGAAAAGAGAACTGAATAAAATATAATATACTGGGAATGTTTTCAGGACCCCCGATTTCACCAGGAGCACAGAATGTTTCTTGATTAGTCCTCAATTCTGCTTTCTGGCAATGCTTTTCTAATTCATTGTCCTCAGCTGTGTTCACTCTCTGATATCTTGGCACCTGCCTTTGAGACGTCTTTCCTTTTCCTTTAAAACAAATTGTCTGTATTTTCATATGAGAAGCTCTCTCAGCCTGATTCCTTCCCACAGAAGTTTGGAACCCACAAGTTCTTTTTCAATTTGAACTGTCTATTTTGGGGGGTCTGACTTCATGGTATATTTTCTAATAAAATTATTTTTAAAATTTTGTGAGTTTTTTATACATATTTTTGGATGTCACTCAGTACTCTCAAAGCCTCATGATTTAGGTTGTTGTCATGAAAGCACCTACTCACAGGAACTAATTCCTGTATTACTCAGCATTTAGTAAGGAAAACAGAACAATTGTAGGCATGGGATAAAGGAGTTATTATAGGAAGTGGACCTCACACAATTGTAGAAGGAGCTAGGGTAATAAAGACCCAAAAGAGTAAGTTGGCAGATCAAAAGAATAACCAACTTACTGATCTGAAAAACCAGACATCCAGGCGCTGAAAAGAGATCATGAAAATGGAGCTAACAGGGAAGACTATGGGGAACTCTTGCTTTTCTGAACCCATCCAAGAAAGTGGTGATGACGCTGGAGTTGCTGTTGGTCAGCAGGGTCCGCAGCTAGGAAAAGGAGCCAGACTCAAAGTGGAGGAGAGAGAGGACAAGCTGGGGCCTGCTAACACCTCTGTGACTGTCATAGCAACCAACCATGCCAACCTCTGGAGAACAACGGTTGCTGCTCCATTTGCACCTCCCAATTTCACACAAGTTTCTTTCTTGGCCAACACTAACTTCATACAGTGAAGAGTTTCTAAAAATGGCACTTCCAACTTAAGCAGGTTGGCAAAAGAACCATTCAGCACAGGCAGAAAGAATAAGCATTGTTTCCAAAAATTACAGTGAATCCAGAAGAAGCTAATTGACATTTCCATGATAAAACAATATGTGAACAATTTTATACTTGGCATCTCTACATTTCAGAAAGATAATTGAAACTATGTGAAGTAGTGGATCAAAGCTTATATTTTAAAGTAAAATAGTCTGGATTTTAATTCTTGATCTGTTACTTACTGGTAATATGACCTTGGGAAAGTTATTTAACTTTAAGTTTCTCACCTTAAACATGGGCATAATAGTAATGGTATCTGTTATAAAATGATCTGTCTAAAGTAATTAACACAAGACAAATGCTAGGCACTTGATGCTTATTAGTTGGCATTGTTATCCTTGGTACCATAAAATATCTTAATCTTCTTAAAGCATATTAAATTTTCAAGTGGTTAGCATAATTACCATAGTACCTAGAGATATGAAAGAGTGTATATTTCCAAGATATAAATGGCTTTGCCATTTGTGATGGTTACTTTTACGTGTTAATTTGACTTGCTATGGAACACCCATATTAAACATTATTTCTGGCAGCGTCTTTGAGGGTGTTTTCAGATGAGATTAGCATTTAAACCAGTGGATTCAGATGAGATTAGCATTTAAACCAGCCCTCCCCACTGTGCGTGGGTATCATCCAAACTATTTAGGGCCTAAACAGAACAAAAGACAGGAGAAATTTGTCTCTTTTATCCTGCCTCACTGTCTGAGCTGGAACATGATATCTCCGTCTTCTCCTAACCCAGGATTAAAACCTATACCATCAGCTCCTGTGGTTCTCATGGTTTCAAACTCATACTAAATTACAGTACAGGCTTTCCTGAGCCCCCAGCCTGAAAACTGTGAAACTTACCAGTCTCCATAATTAATATCTCTCTCTCCTTCTCTCTCCTTTTCTCTTCCCTTCCCTTCCCTTCCCTTCCCTTCCGTTCCCTTCCCTTCTCTTCTCTTCTCTTCTCTCCCCCTCTCCCCTTATTGTTTCTGTGTCTCTGGAGTTTCCTTGATATCTGAATCTTGTTACATAATCAGATCAGTTCTAGACTTTGCACTTGCCTCCCAACCAAAGTGTCTCCCCAACAATTAAGCAGGCAAACAAATATTTGCATGCAAGCCTGCTATCTGTGTGAACATTAGTAATTCACTTGATCATACTTAGGATAAATTTCCTTATATATAAAATAAGAAAAATAGTATGCATGGCTTTCAGAATTAATTTAGATGAAATTTATACCATACACGTCATTAATAGGATCTAAATAAATGCTTTTCAAAATTATTAAATTCCACCACCCTACCAATAAAGTGGCTGATGCCTGAGGCCTGAAGTGCTAAAAACATGAACATAAATATTCTTGCAAAAATATTTCATGCCCAAAATTGGCATCTGTTACCAGGTCTGCTCTAATGATTGTAGAATCTTAAATATTGAATCCTCAGGATCCTAACCAAGGCACAAGTTGGTCCTCCCTGCCTCAACACAAGACAGGTCTGAAGGGACATGCCAGCTCTAGAGCATCCATGGGACTCAGTGAGTCCCATGGGTCTTTGATGTACTTGTCTCTCTGTTCAACTTCTCCTTCTGACCAGTCTTGCTTTATTCTCTCCTCAGTAACTATTTATCTAGAGAATATTCCCCATTACCCTCATCCATGAGTTCTGCATCTCAAAGTCTGTTTCTCACATAAACCCAGTTGGGTCTGATGTGACTTTACAAAGTGAGGAGGGGGGAACAAGAGAGGAGGTGAGAGTGGGAGTTGGAAAGTCTTCCAAGGTCAAATAAGTTAAATAGGTATCTATAGAACTTTCCACAGTATACTCAAGACAGAAATACAGCATACAGCATCAAGCATACAAAATAGTTTGTTTGGAACAATGTTTGTATTATACTGCCCAGTGGTAGCAATAGGTGGTATTAATAACGTAGAGATTGAAGACCAGATAAGTCTTATTATTCTGCTCCCTTTCTTTCTACATCCACACATTGCCACCCTAATTAACTTCTTTTTCATCTGGAACAAAACTGGAACTGGCAGTGGCATGTTAAGGCAGAGATACCAGTTTCAGACACAGATGACATTGACATGGCCCCCATCACGCTTACTAGCAACAGAAAAGAAGATTGGAAGTGTTTTTTTAATGTGCAGCATACTGTTCCAAAGTAAAGAAAGAATGATGATGTGGGGAAATGTGTCTAGCCAAGAACAAAAGCCAATATGCTGAGCCACATTTTTCTTTATAGAAAGCAAACATTATTCTCTGAAACATCTGCCCTGGTGCTTGATTATTAGAGGTTTTAAACAGCAATCTGCTAACACCATGAAAAGCTTAGTAAAAATAGATTGAAGGTGATTCCATTTGAAATAAGGAGCAATAGCCCTATGTCTATTACAACATCAAGAAAGATTAAAGACTAAAATATTTTGACTGCTCTAAAAGTATCTCTAAACCTTGCTCTTTTTTTATTATTTGTAACATACTTAAAAGTGCTGTGATCCAAATATTTGAGAGTTATTGCTGTGAATCTCATAGAAATATATTAAGAGAAGCTCAGGCAGAAATACATATTTAAGCAATTTTTTTAACTAGTATGTTTACATTTTAGAAATGACTCATCATATTCTATTGTGTAAATACATATTTAGACTAGTAAAACTCTTTAGAAAGCTATGAATTAAAGCCAAATGTCCGTATTGGAGTTAATCTTCTCAGCCTGCTTTAAGCGCCATTTTGAATGAGTGGGGTGAAATTGGCCATTGTGTGTGCATAATGATGAAGAATGGTGGGCTACAATAAGGAATAATTCTTTTGATTTCCAGAGCATAATGGCCTATGAATTATGTTTAAAATTAATGAAAGAGAAGATAAAGAATGATATGAATCTCATCAGTAGCTATTATTCTCTTTCTCCAAGGCAGCAATAAGCCATTTTCTAAGGGATTTGAACTTCTGTGAGCAAATCTCTCTAAGATTCTAAAAGGTCTAAATTTGAAGCTGAACCTTTTTAGTGATGATTTGTTTGACTTGAAAGAACAAACAAATAAGCAGTTGGACTTCCTGAGAGGTTTTCATTGTATAAAGACAATTTCTTTGCAAATCTAAGTGAATTTTTAACATTTAGAAGGGCAAGTATATTCTAGCATATCCTTTTGCCATAGAAGATCCCTTCTTCTTCAACTTTACAAACAGCCATAAAAAGAGATGCTATTTTCCCATGAAGAGCAATTTGGGTTGAAAAAGAAGGTAAAAGTGATTTGCAAAAATTTCTCTTCGTCTAATTACTTCCTCCAACACTAAACAAAGAAAACCAATTTCTTTCAATACTGTTATATTCAATCTAGAACTATTGCTTTACACTATAGATTTTCTTGTTTAGTCTTTTATTGTTCAGAGAAAGAGACTTTCCAAGACAAATCTCTTCCAATGGTGACGAGAAATTGTTATTAGAAAACTGAGGTCATAAAATGCAAAATTCAGCAACAAGTTTCATACAAGAAAGTTACCATCTCTCAGATGTTCTTAGGCAAACATCCAAATTCCAGTTTAAGTATCAGTTAGTACTCAGTTTTTGTTACTTAGTTACATTATCCATCTTCAGCTTTACAGCTCACTTCAAGCACAAGGCAGTATAGCCAGTCAGTTCACAGATATCTTCTTGATCTAATTGTCTTCACCCAAACTGAGCTCCTTTAAGTCTTCATTATGTATACAGAGTGTTTTTTCTAGTTCTGATTTTCCTAAAACTAGTGTATGAATCACTGATTTCAAAGGAAAAGTGAATTTTCAGTGCTATGTAAAGCTTCAGTGCTCTTATTTGGTATTAGTAGTTTTCTATTTATTTAATACCTTCTATTTATGATTTTTCTATTTACAATAGGAATACATAGCTTTTTTAAAAAAAGATTTTATTCATTTATTTTTAGAGAGGGCAAGGGAGGGAGAAAGAGAGGGAAACATCAATGTGTAGTTGCCTCTCATGAGCCCCCTACTGGAGATGTGGCCCACAACCCAGGCATGTGACCTGACTGAGAATTGAACTGATGACCCTTTGGTTCACAGGCCAGCACTGAATCCACTGAGCCACACCAGCGAGGGCAGGAATACATATATTTTTAAAAGTTAAAATTTATAACAATTTATAATTTATTAATTATAAATTTAAATTATAAATTTATACATCATAAATTTAATTTATAATTTATTAATTTATTTTTAGATAAATTATTAAACTCAAAATATTAATTAAAATAATATGGCATATTTATGAAAAAGTTTATGCAGAATGCTACTACCCTCTCTATATATCTATATCTATGTAGATATGTATCCATGTAGAGATATATAGATATAGATATATAATATCAATAGATATAATATATAGATGATATAGCTATAGATATAGATAGATATAGATGTAGATGTAGATATAGATATGCATGCTACTTGGCTTCATACTTTTTGACATTTGGCAGTGTAGAGCCTCTTCTTCTTAGGAAGAAGAGAAGTGTTTTTCTCTTCTTCCTAAGATTCTGACCAAAGTATATTTTCTTTATACTTACTCCCTTAGAGATTTTATTTGTTTTTTGTACACTTGTTGGTTTGTGTTTTATGGTTTTAGTTATCATTATTATATAGATTGGCAAATGAGCATTGTTCTCTTCCAACTCAGCTGGCACTATTTAAAACTTTTACACAATTTAATCTGGCTATTACATTGTAAGGTACTCATTACCGGCCATGTTGCACTCAGTCTTTCTCTTCTTCAGTAAAAGACAAAAGATTTATACCATGTGAAGAGAGACCATCATGACTTTTTCTCTTCTTCAGTGCAGCTCACAACACTGCCAGTGTTATCTTGTAAAATACGAATAATCGATTAATGGAACAGAATAGAGAGTCCAGACAAACCTGTCCCTTTATAGTCAATTAATATTCAACAGAGGAAGCAAGCACATACAATGAGCTAAAGATAGTTTATTCAATAAATGGTATTGGGAAAATTGAACATACATGCAGAAAAATGAAACTAGACCACCTTCTGACACCACACATAAGAATAAATATGAAATAGATCAAAGACTAAAATGTTAGACCCAAACCCATAAAAATCATAGAAGAAAACATAGGCAGCCAAATCTCACAATATTTTATTGAATATATCTCCCAAGACAAGGGAAACAGCAGAAGAAAGAAATAAACAAATGGGACTACATCAAACTAAAAAGTTGTTCAACAGCAAAAAAAATAATAAACAAGATAAAAAGACAACCCAAAGAATGGGAGAACATATTTGCCAATACATTTGATAAGGCATTAATATCCATAATTTATAAAGAACTTACAAAACTCAATACTTGAAAAACTACCCAATTAAACAACCCAATTAAAAAATTGGCCTTGGACATGAATAGATGCTTCTCTAAACAAGATTTAGAGATGGCCAATAAGCATATGAAAAGATGTTCAAGGTCTTTAATCATCAGAGAAATGCACATTAAAACCACAATGAGATATCATCTCACACCTGTCAGAATGGCCATCATCAATAAATCAACAAACACCAAGTGCTGGTCAGGATGTGGAGAAAGGGTAACACTCTTGCACTGTTGGTGGGAATGCAGATTGATGCAGCCACTGTGGAAAACAGCATGGAGATACCTCAAAAAAATTAAAGGCGAATCTGCCTTTTGATCCAGCAATCCCACTTCTGGGAATATATATGAAGGAACTCAAAACACTAATTTGAAAGAACATAAGCACCCCTATGTTCATTGCAGGGTTATTTACAATCACCAACACATGGAAGCAGTCCAAGTGTCCATCAGTAGATAAGGGGATAAAGCATTATGGGGCATTTACACAATGGAATACTACTCAGCCATAAAAGAGAAGAAAATTTTACCCTTTGTGGCAGTGTGGATGGGCCTGGAGAACATTTTGCTAAGTGAAATAAGCCAGTCAGAGAAAGACAAATACCATATGATTTCACTCATATGTGGAATCTAATGAACAAATTTAACTAACAAGGAAAATGGGGATAGACTTATAGAGAGCAGGATGACAGCTGGGGAGGTGGGAAGTTTAGAGGGTGGGGAGACTGAGCAAAAAGGAAAAATGGACAACAGTGTGGTGATTGCTAGGGGGCAGAGGATATAAGGGGACTAAATGGTAATGGAAAAAATACAATAAAGATTAAACAAAAAATATATAAATAATTGTTTTACATTATTCAGTTTTTAAAAACATCTTCAACGACATCATAAATATATGTTCTCTAATTTTTTTTTCTTTATTTTTATTGTTGACACTATTATTGATGTCCCCATATTTTTGCCCCTTTGCCCACCTCCACCCAGCCCCTGCTGGCCATCACTCCACTGTTGTCTGTGCCTATGGGTTATGTAAATATGTTCTTTCACTAATGTCTTCACCTTCTTTCATCCCATTCCCCCTGTCCCCACCCCTCTAACAGCTGTCAGTCTGTTCCATGTGTCCATGCTCTAAGTTCTCTAACCTTTCATAACATGTATGATATCTCCACTACTCTCTGCCCTGTCTACCTTTGTGACCTAATCCCTCAACACCAAAACTTTTCCCTGCCTTCTTCATTTTATTTCTGCCACTGGTTCCATGCCTCTATCTTTCTGTATATAGTATATTATTCTAGGTTGTTTCACATCACACAGTCTATTCTGTTGATATTGATTTATTATATACACTTTTGGTTGAATGCAATAAATATGCTGACACTTTAAAGAACAGGGTTTTGTGTTTTTTATTATGCTATAAAATGTTCGCTTTCCACGTTTATAAAAGATTGGAGCTTTCTTTTTTCCCTGCAAGTCTTGAGGATTATCTTAGATTATAATGCTGGAAATTATCCTAAATTTTAAAAGGTACTATAATATCTGGATTTTTAAATTGGTAGAAAGTTGGATTATTGTAGAACTCATTATAAATTTCAATGTGTATATTATCTAACTATAAGATAACCTATAGTCATTTTAGTGACTGACTTGCAAATGCAAACAAACATTAATATTAGTTTTTAAAAAAATATTTATAAAACGAGGCCTGTGATAGAATCCCAAAATCAAATCAGAGTCCTTACCATTCTGGACACCCTTTTAAGGACTTACACTAATTTATCTATGTTGTGATTAAATTGAGGCAAAGACTGAGAATTATACGCAACATTTGTTGTCATCAGGAAACATGTGAAAATATTACTTTCTGTTACCTGTACACTGTCATTACAATTGTTAATATTTCTGGGACATGTTATGTTTTTATGGTGCATTTTTATTTATATTACTGAATTCCCACAAAAACCCATGTGTTGTAGATGGGACAATTTGTATTTTTGGCCTTTTTTTATATAAATAATGCTGAATGTTGTTTAAAAAATAACAACTATGCTTTTTGGACCATGTTAAAAATAATATTCAAATCATTGGAAGGGTTTCTCTACTAAGTATCTAGAATTTTGTGTTAGGTTCTGGGTACTAATAGACACTGATGGGCATCTGGAGAAAGGTATGGGGGGAGAATAGAGTTGCTCAAAATATCAAAGAGTAATAAATTTTGAGAGGCCATACAGTGATACAAGGAACTGCATGAAATGTTCAGGCTTGATCAGAGATAAGGCAGTAATGTAGTCTAAATGTTTTATGGCCATCTCTCCAAAAAAAAAGAAAGATGTCTCCATTTTTAGTATTCATTAATTTCTATCGTGTAAATGCTTCCACCATGGCCAATTTCAAGTTACCAGTATGGTATCACTAAATGCAGGGTTGGGAAGAAATACGCAGTACAACACAATATATAGCATTTCTACCATGCAGCTCTAAGAG
Organism: Desmodus rotundus; assembly: GCF_022682495.2. Lineage (NCBI taxonomy): Eukaryota > Metazoa > Chordata > Mammalia > Chiroptera > Phyllostomidae > Desmodus > Desmodus rotundus. Next base: position 67,091,259 of record NC_071388.1, on the reverse strand, counting down.
TAATTAACCTCAATCACAGACTATGTAAAATCATTAGGAAGTGATTTGCTTTTATCTCTTTAAAAATAATTTAAGTTTGTATAATTTAATTTTTAATAATAGCTAGTTCAACAACCTGTCTTCAAACTTCCTGAAAATTTAAAAATTAGCTATGGTTATGTGGTATAAGCCAGTTCCAGCAAGCCACTAGAATAATAGAAGATACAATTCGTTTAAGTATATGAAGACACACATGGAAAAGGATAAGACATGAGTATTTTATTACAGATTGGCTATTTGGGGCAATAAATTTTCACTGAAAGTAAGTGAGGAGACACTTTTTGCTGAAAATGTCCAAGAAGGGGCTGAATGACCTTACGTAGCGATTTTGTGGAAGGGATCCAGAACTTCTGTGGTTGGGCCGACATGACGCCTTCCAACTCTAAGGTTTAAATGAGCTTTGTTTTTGTTTTTGTTTTATCAGATATTTGCTTTTATAGGTTCTGTTTCATGATTTCAAATCAAGTGTGCTGGGGGGTGGGGGAAGCCATATTTACAGATTTTTTTTTTCAGAGATCTCTAAAATAGACACCAGAAATGGAAAAAAAAAAAATTGCCAGGTTTCAGGGCTTTGTGTATCTAGGTTTTGAGAGAAAATTGAGAGGCATCCATAAATGAAAGTTAACTAAAAATAAAGTTGTCACTAGAGTAATTTGAATATGCATGCACTTTATATCGAACTTCTTTGTGATTTCCAGAGTATTTTAGTCCTGTTTAGAGATTCAGCTTTGAAAGACATGAGATAATGAAGATGAACAAAAAAAGAATGAGTACAATCAAAATGGAGAAGTGGCGCTCTGGGTGGTAGGTTCGTAACCAACCACAGAAAGCATAACCTACACAGGTCCTAAGGACAGTTCCGTATGCTCCCCGCATTCTGGCACTTAACTGTCATCATATGTCAATGCTTTAATTTGTCAAAGCAAGTTGTGTGTGTGTGTGTGTGTGTGTGTGTGTGATATAAACCAGTATATATTTATATAACACTTGTTTATATCTCCCTTTTATCAAATTTTAAAGAGATTAAGTTACAATCTGCTAGTCTCAAAGCAAATTTTTGTTAGATAAATGAACACTAGGATTAAAAATATATTGTTACTCAAGCTGAGATAATAATTAGGATAATGAAATCAGTATTTTAGGCCATACATTTTCACCACAGAAAAGTCTTCAGACGATTGCCCTGAAATATAACAGAGGAGAGAGCATGAGCACCCTGGGGAGGCACTAAAGGGACAACCTAAATTATTTTGAAGACTTATGTCTTATATTTTTTAAAGAAATTGAGGTTCCTAAGGGTTGTTATATCTTTTATTTTTAATTAGTGCAAAAAATGTGATTTTTACTTTATAATATATCCATACTTATAATAATTTTTTAAATTTTTTTCTCCAATATTTTGAGGATCATTGTCAATACAAGAAGATGAACCATGTGTATCCCACTGTTTCAGATGTACTCTGGCTGGCATAACACTCTGTATACCTGGGGTTATGCCTGCTCCAGGTTAAGACACAGACCTCGGAGACTGATGTGTCATCTCTTTTCCTGTATATTCATTTGCATACTCACAGGGCAGTTGCATGTGTATTTGGCATTTTCATAAACACCTCACCTATTGAAAATGACTAGGCTAAACAACCTAGAGGTCACAAAATTGAAAAGGACCCTGTTTTAGTCTCTGGCCTACAAAGATAACCACATTTAAATGAACAGTTATGAGAACACAGATTCTTCCAAAAGCTCTGCAATAAGAGAATTCCATAAATGATGTTGGAAACTCATCCTATTTTCATGTCAGGAACTTCCTTATTCAATATAGGCAAAATGCATTTTAACTCTACATGTCTTGGGAGGCCAAAAAAAAATCCAAATAATTTTTATAAAGGCACTTGAACTAAGAGCCATAGCTATATCCTACATGATGGCCATAATTTTATTAGAATGTCTCTGGAATATACATGCAATTAAGAGTGAAATTAAAATATCAGTTTAAATTTCCATTGTATTTGAAGTTTAATATTTAACCTTAAATATTCTTCTTTTCAGTTGCCAAGTTAGAATGAAGAGTTTTATCTTACAAAACTAAACTAAAATTATGCTATGTTAGCAGATCAAATAAACAGGAAGGTGAAGACCGATCTACTCTTCTTATAGGAAAAAATAAAGGAAATCTGCTCTGTTTGCAAATATGGAGTGTTAGTTCTGGGCTGGCAAGACTATGTCTATACCTCTTTATCATATAGCGGCTAAGAAGTGCAATCTTCCACCAATGAACAAGTGGTGCTTGCAAAGATCTTCAGACGTGCAAGTGATCAACAGACTGAGGAAACACTAGTGTGGAAGAAAGTGTTAGCTGAAGATGCAGACAATAACTTTAAAATGAGAATAATTGGTATATTAGCATTATTCCTGAGACCATCACAAACATAAAATAAAAGAGGCAAAAATATAGTATAGAATTTTAAAAGCACAGTTACCAAAATTTAAATCCCAGTATTAGAGCTAAGTAAGCATTGGCATGCAAAAGGCACAGAGGAAAACTATGAAAGAAATATTTAAGGAAAGATTCCCACAGATACAGATATGAAGCACAGATAGATATTTTGTTTTATTCTTTGCAATATAACTTGAAATTTAACTGCATGCCATTTAGATTAATGTTGTTTTAATAAAGATAAATGTGTCTCTAATTTTTAAAAATGGAGTTTGTGGTCGGAATTTGTGGTACTAATCTCCATTCCTAAGAACGTCTTTATTTAAATGGACAAATATATGACTTCCTATTACCATCCACAGGTGACAGTTGTATATCAGTAGCTTTCTTGTAATGATTTCCTTCTCTGTGCTTCACAAATATTTTGTTAGAGTTAGTTAGATACTAACAAAGAGTAGGAAGGGAATGGAACCAGTTATCTGATGAAGCCTAATTAAGTAGGAAAAAAAACCCAGCCACCTGGGGGAGTAACCAACATTGTTCACCAAACAGAGCAAAACATCTGACTAGGCAGGAAGGACAGATTTTTGTCATCCAGGGGAGTCCACCAGACTAACAAGGGGGAGTGGGAGGGAGAAAACAAAAACGTAAGGAAATTCCTTTTACTAAGTTAAAAGCTCAGTTGAAGCCAAATGATGAAGCAGAACAATGAGGCCTGTGCAGTAAGGGGCAAAATGGCGATCATAAAGCGGGGAGGGGCACCGGCATGGGAAAATCTGATAAAAAGATCTAATAGGGGAAGGGCATAGGCCCCAGAAAATCCAAGACAAGAAAGAGATTGGATAGTTTGAGAGAAAACCTGTTCTTTCCAGAAACCCAAGAAAATATATGGAAGTTTAACAAAGACTTCAGGGCAGCTGTTACCCTCTGGCCTGCCCTGTATCTGCCTCTCCAAGGGTGCACTATTGCTCTTCCCTCTGATAAATCTTGCCACTGTCGCTTAAAACTTCTGTGTGAGTGTCCTGAAATTATCTTTCCATGACACCACAGAAGGATCTCTTTCCTCCGGTCACATTGTGATGTCCACTTTATATATGAGAAAGCTGAAGCCAGAGGGATGGTAGATTATAGAGATCATAGAGCTAAAGATTAAGTGGCCTTTAGGATTTGAATCCAAGATTTATCCAGCACTTAAGCTATTTTTCTAAATACTGTCATATTTTTCAGTAAAATAGTATTAGTAAAAGGAATGCAAAAAAAACATTGAATTTTTCACACAGCTTCAGTTTAAGCTGTACTAATAAAATTATAGAGAAAAACATTCCAGGAAGGAGGCAAAAAATATATGGTTATTTTTAAATATGAAACTAAAACGTATAACTATTGTTCTCTGAACCTACGGACACAAATATATTTTTACTTGATTTGCTCTTAGTTTCTTTTTAAATATCTGATATACTAAGTATCATAATGTCTAACTTATTTTAAACTGTTTTTTATACTAGATTCATTTTGAGAATCAGACAGGAAAGTTTTTTAAACTCAAATTAGTTAAATACAGGTCCCAGATTTTATCTAGTGTTATATCTAACTTTTAGCAGCTTACATTTGAATGGCACTTTAGAGAACAGAGTAGCATTTTCAAAATGTATTTGTTCCACAGAGTATCTTTGTGACGACAGTGCTGGGGTGAGGGGAGTGAAATACGTTTAGGAAACACAGTAGCATATGTCTTCTTGGGCAGTCACAAAACATAGGAACATTTTATAGATCAGAAGGTCTTTCAATGAAGAAACCTATTTCCTTCTGTGACTTCCATTTCTCAAATGGAAGCAGCAAAGGAATCTTTTTTTTTTTCCCTAGTAACATCTATTGACATGCACCTGAAATAGTGTTGGAAAATATTATCTTATTTAGTATTCAAACAAATCCTATGAAAGGGACACCTCATCTCCACCTTTTAGAGACCTAGTAAGGGCACCAGGCTAATAAGTAGCAGAACAAGAATTTGCACTCAAATCCTCAAACTATGTCCAAAGATCTTTTTTCCCCTTTTCACTAGGCTACAGTACCTTCGTGCTCCATTTATTTTTAACCCAAGTGTCCCATGCTGGAGGAAATTGCTTGTGCTGCCACTTCATGCAGCACTTTAGGATTCTGTTCCAATTTTAAGAGAGAATTCTTGATAACAGAATTGCTGTGTTAAGTATTTGTTTAAAGCTAAAGCAGAAAACCACTCATGAGTAACACAGGCAGTTAAATGGTACCATCTGGAGCAAAAGGCGTCTGTAAGTACCCTTATTTAAGAACCAGTTTACAAATAACTCCAGACCCATGGAATTAAGCAGTTAGCTCCTTTGTAATGTATAACAACATTCAGGGAAAATAGTTTGCTTCGTTGCTTTTGAATCTTTAGACAAAAAATTCCAGGATATTTTGGCTCTTTCCTTAGAAATACCAAGATGAGGATCTCTTAAATCAATAACATCAGAAGTAACATGTAATCCAGTTCCTGTTCTCCACTTTAATAGACACAGGCAAGGAAGAAATTTTCATATTTAGAAGAAGAGCAAGGAGATTAAACTTATTTAGGGCACAGCTCAAGAAAGAAAGAGATGCGTTTTTTGAAAAACAAATAAAAGGAGTCAATTTATGACAAATAGAATTATCATGTAAATTAGACAAAGATTCTAGTCATTATTTGTTGTAAATTATGTTTTTACTTCATATTTGAGTCCCCATAGCTTCATCAAAATCAGATTTTATACTGTGTGTAGCATATCATGTGTGCTCAAGAAATATTTGTAAAATAAATCTCTATACAAATAAAGATAGAGACATAGGAATAAGTACAATAAGGAGTACGACCAAAGAGTATTTCATTACGGAAGGTAACGCAAAGCAATTCTCAGACAAGTGAAGCCCTAGCTGCGTAGGGCAATGTTTTCATACCTTAAAATGGTAGTGTTTGTACTGCACACCGCACTGTAACGTAAACAGACAGATACTGCTCAGCCCTAAGAAGACTGGCGGTTGGCGGGGTTTCCTCTGGCCGCTGCTGGCTGGGTGGGCCATACCCAGGCCTGGGGGAATCAAAATCTCTGCAAGCTGTGTCAGAGAAACGAAAATCCTCTTTCATTTAGGTTCCATCCTTTACTTGAAAGCAACTTGTTTGGTGTAAATGTATTTGTAGTTCTCCCTCAAGTTAACAATGAACAAGTGTATCGATACGAAGGACCTTAGGCTCACTGGTAGAACCCCAGTGACAACTGTATCTATTTTCATCACAAAACGTTTTGTTTGTACCCAAAAACAACGGTTAAGGCCAAATTAGATTTGAAAATGTATAATATCATTGTTAAATGATACTGAAATTACACGCATACACACAGTCTGTAAAAAGAAAAAATTCTGAAGATCTAAAAAACCATTTATAACTTTTTTTATGAATTTATATGTTTTACTATCACACTATCCCCACGAGGAATGTAAATCTAACATTCTGAATCTCACATCTTCTCAGAAGAGGACCTCATCAATGTCTCTGAGAGCTGAAGGAGGTGAGGTAGGGAGCAGAGGTACTGTGAGAACTTCGAGACAGTATAGAGCTGTTAGTACTGGAGAGCAAATGCACAAACCACTCAGGAAGATATAGTTTCATACATGAACATGGGAAATAATACTGGATATTAGATTGCTCCTCAGTCTCCTTACCTTCATGGATAAATAATCCAAGTTTTCTTGTCTTTTCTTTTAATAGTTTATTTGTGACATTAAAGGTAAAAATATTATCAATAATTATTTAGCTGGAAGTGCATTTTTAATGTAGTAATAACTGCCTGATGTTGCTTTTTAAATGTTTTCTCATAAATGTTGCGGTGTATGGTGTGTGTATATTTGATATGTGTATATTTGAGAGGATATTCGCTCTACTAACATACCTTCGAACATACAATGCTTTAGAATGGCTATCAATCTAAGTCCATTTTTTTTTAACATTCTTAGAGGAAAGAGCAGTCTTTTCTTTTCCACACTCAGCTCCTTTCTTGTTTCCCTTTTCTGATCCCTTTGCCCCTTGAAAACCTCCAGTCCCTATGCACAAATAACATAAAGGCCTTTTCAAGTCTTTTTTACTGTTATTATTATTTTCATTTTCTATTTACTAAAGATAGTGGTTAAAGACTAGAGAAAAAGATACAGAAACATCTTAGTTTTATAAATTTCATCTTTTCTCCTCAGATCTTTTCCTATCACTGGGTTTTTGTGCCATCCCATGTAAATACAATTATTTAAATTCAATTAATAGAATGAAAGGAACACAGGAGGAAGGGTTAAGAGGTCAGTTGCAGTTTGAAACATAGTGACAAAATAGTCTAGAATAGCTAAGTAACTCAGCTTTACCCCATTTCCTCTGCTCTGTTCCTGGGAATGTGTTCCATCAAATTTCCTGCCCACCTTAGAGGACCCAAGGGAATCTGAAATGCTGACAGCTAATTTGGGAGCAAGAAAAGGGTGGGATTGGGAAAAATTCCCCAAAGCCTAGTTTCATCAAACATTCTTCATGTTCAGTAGTGGTGTCTCAGTGATTAGGTGTCCCTGGGTGACTTTTCCATGATACCATTACTGTACTTTCCAGTTTTTCAGAGTGCTTTCACTTTTTTTTTCATCTCCTGGTTTCACATCTCTTTGGGCACCTGGAGTGACTATACTGTATTTTGTGCTTATAACTTACACAAACCTTTCTATTTTGGTATCATTTAAGATGTCCACTATACATTGACACATTTGGCAATTCAGGCAAACAAAAACAAAACATTCACTAAATATATTTGCAAATAAGTACAATAAGCTAGCTCTGCATAAGCTACTAGTAATCAAAAGGTTTAATTTACAGAGTGAATAACTGTGTAATACAGTCTTTAAATATCAAGGGGAAAAACACTCTAAAATGAAAAGCAACTTGGGCATCTTTTTTTTCTTGTTTTGTATAAATTTCTTAGAAGCTTTCATAAACTAATTTTTCTTCCTCAAGTAATTGCATTTAAAATAAACCTGCAAAAAGCTAAGTAATTGATCTGTCTAGGCTTAAATAAAAACAACTTATACCTCTTCATCATGATTGGTTGCAAACATGAAGTAATTATTATACCAGGAAGGGTGATGTTGATGAGCAGGCTTTCTGGTGTTCGTGCAATTTGCTTTTGTAGAACAATATATACATTAAATTATTCAATTTTTTATTATGAAGGTTGATTGAGTTTCACTTGACATTTTCAGTTCTAACACTAAGTTAAATTTTAGTATTAAGTTGTAAAATAGAGTTCTAAATTATAACTTGAAAGTTAACTTTATAAAAAAAAATGTCATGACCAGTGTCTGATTCCTCCAGTGAACATATAATTTCCACAAAAGTGTGGGAAAATGTGCAAATATACACACACAGACACACAGACACACACACCTGCTTTAGAAGTCCTTATGCAGTTTTTCGAGTGGAGGAGGTAAGTCAAACAATTTAGTTTTTAAATTATGTTTCATTTAAACTAAAATTAAAATTTATTTGTAAAGCCTGAGGCTTCTCAGTTTCTATGAAGAAGATACATTCATATTACTTAACAGAAATCACTTATTTAACACTTACTGTGTGCCAGGATCTGCACTAAGGATTTTATACGTAAAAGTTCCTTTAATTATCTCAAGAAGTGAATGAGATGTGCTCCGTCATTGTGCTCACTGTAGAGATGAAAAACCAAGGCCCAGAGAGTTTAAGGGATTCAAACCTTGTCAGGTTCAGAGACTACACCCTGAACACTACCCAATACATCCTGTCTCTAGGGACGCCTTAGAGGCATGTTTTATGGCAGAAGTGTTTCATGTAGTTGAAAGATTGAGGATACCTGATCATCTACATGGTAGATGAAGGCCAGAGTAGGACTCAGGGAGGCTGTCATCTGTCTTATTCACTTTTTATCCTATCACCTAGATCTAAAAGACTACAGTGCCTAAACAGGCATTTAGTCAATGTAGGTGAATGAATAAATTCCACCAAATAATCATTGGTGCCTCTTGTTGGAGTGCAAGTCCCAAGTTTTTAGTTATAGCCATGCTGGTTCCACTGGTGATAAAAACAGAAATTATCAGTTCATTTTATAAATATAAATACCTGGGCTAACTAAATAAAAAAGAACAGAAAGGACAACGAAAAATTGCAAAGGGTGTGCTTGTGCCTCAATATACTGATCAAAGCTTCCCTCTAGGTCTAAAATTCTAGAATTCTATGGGGGATAAAATAAGATCAACTTTTCTCTCAGTTCACTCTCTCCTCTCCCTTTTATCTTCCCTTGACACCAGCCATGCTTTTTGGGACTAAATAACTCATATCAGCTTGGTTTTCTCTTTTTGTTGTTGTTTTTTTCCCTAGAAGGGGAAAGCAATAAAAATTCCGAGTGTTCCATTTGTTCAGACATGTAACAAAAGTATCTATTTCATCTTTCTTTAATTCTCCCACATCCCCATTTTTAACTCATAATCAAACCATTTTACTGAGAAAATAGATGCAATCAGACAACATAAGCCCATTTTTACAGCTTCACCAGTCTAACTGCCAGTGTCCCCATGTATTCGGCTTCCTCCCTGTCTTTTCTCCTGCTGAGGAAGAGCCTCTTGTTAACTGACTTCATTCCTCTTGCCTATTTAAAGACAATTGGCTTGAAATTATCCCTTTGAGTTTTTGCACCATTAATTCCCCTCTCACTCTAAAATCATCTCCACTAGTATACAAACAAGCCTTAACTGTGCCCATTTTAAAAAAGAAAAAGTAAAAAAAAACTTCACTTGACCCTATATCTACTCCTCTACCACAACAAAACTTGTTGATTGAGTATATCAAGAAATCTCAACTCTTCTCCCATTCATTCAACTCTCATCTCTCACATCGCTAATATGTTTAACAAGATTAAAACTTTTTAGAACTGCTATTGCACTTGGAAAAAAGTTCAAATTCCTTACCGTGATCTACAATATTTTAAAGAACGTAGCTCCTGCTTACCTCGCCCCATTTCCTCCTTACCAAGTCCCACTCACTATGCTCTGCACACATTCACTTCCTTCTGTCCCTTGAAGAGCCAAGCTTTCCCCTACATTAGGGCCAATACCCAATTCTGTTTTTCATGGAACACTTAACTCACTGTCTGTCAAGCAGCTAGTTACTCCTTGTTCAGGTCATATAAAATATCATCTCTTTAGGACCTTTTCCTGCCCTGACCTCACTCTATGAACAGCTTGTATTAATTATCTATAGTTATATAACAAATCACCCCAAAATGTAGTGTTTTGAAATATCAATGATATCTATCAATATCATTCATTTCTCTTACCATTTCTGTCAGCAATTTAGAAAAGACTGGGTTGGCTGTTCTAGCTCAGGATCTTGAAGTTGCAATCACATGTCATCTGGGGCTACATCATCTGCAGGCCTCGCTGAGGCTGGTGATCCTCCACTACGGTGGCTCACTCACGTGGCCAGCAAGTTGATGTGGGCAGGTTGTTTCCCTTCCAGGTGGATTTCTCCAGGAAACTGTGTGTCTTCATAATACAGAGGGTGGTCTTCCTCAGAACAAGCAGTCCAAGAGATCAAGGCTGAAACTGCAATGCTTTCAAAGATGTGGCCCCAGAAATTACATCATTTTCTATTGGTCTTATTGACGAGCTGTAATTAACTATGGGAAAGGTGTATACAAGCATGTAAATACTGGGAGGTCACTTTGGAGCTTGCTTTGTTTCGTTGTTGTCTTTTTACTTAAATTTTGTCATCCTCTCCTCCATTAGAACAAGGATTCTTTGGTAGTCTACTGACTTCAATAGTGACAGAATATAGTGGTATGTCTTGATTAACACTTGTTCCAATTCACAGCATGCAAAGGCCAGGAGAGTAAGAAAAATCAGTATTTCCCAGATTCTCTTTTGGCTAAGTTACAAGACATGATTTAGGTTTACCCATGCAGGTATACTGGTATGAATTCCTAATTTAAAATCTAGTCACAAATAAAAACAGGCAGATAAGATCGATATTACTGATCATCATATTACTGTTATAGTTTCTGACAGACGTGGCTATTGTGAAGCAAGTAGTTATAAGAGCAGCTTCCTGATTCAGCAAATTTCTGGTGATAGCCGAATCCAACAGCTTTTGTATGCTCCTTTTCTCTGTATAATTTTGGGAGTTGTCGTAGCATTCACACTGAGTCTCTTTTTCAGCTTTCCCGACGACTTAGGAGCTACCATTATCTTTCAATACATCACTTTCTGCTTTCATTAGCTAGAATTCTGTTTGTCTATAACTAAAACCCCTGGCCATCTTGAGCTGCCTTAGCTCTTTCAGCCAAAATACTACCTAGGCACTCTCAGATGTGTGTGTGTGCGGGTTGTACATAAAAATGGCTGGATCCTAACCCCCATCTCATTTGTAAAGAGCAGTACCTACAGGAACTTTCATCCCCTCCTTCTCTCTCTGTTGTGGCTTTGGCATTTCTGTCTTGATTCTCTTTTCCGTTCCATTCAACTAATACTTCCCACGACTGTCTGTTATGCCCAATTTTCTTGTTTCCTTTTTTGTGCTCCACTCAACTAATAATTCCTGTCCCTCTCTCTTATGTCCAAATTAACCCAACAATAGAAAGTTAATGGTAGCAAGGAAGACAACGTTTAACAACTGTGTCCAATTAATATAGCCCATTCCTTAAGTTCTAGTGCACAGTTTTTATCTGGAAAGGGATGAAATCCCAATCTCAGACACTTGTCCTACTTTCCTTTTTTTCTCACCCCAAGGTACTGAATTTTTTCTCTGATGTAATAAGATTTTCAGGAAGGTGTCGGTCTTGTTTTGAAATATAAACTCATCTAACTTCAGTATTCAAAAGTTATCATTAGCATTCATATGTTCAAAGATAGAATTAAATAGAAAAAAGTAGACCTAAAATTTAGGAATCTGTGGTTTTCAGGGAGAGGTGTAAGTAAAAAGAATAATGTAAACAGCAAAAATTTTTACACAATTTCCACTTCCATCTTTTTTGTACTTATTAGCTGTAAAAGACCCTAGAGAAACCTCAAGTCCCATGTGCTTGTGTAACCCACACATAATTGGGACTGTGTTAAAGAATTAAACGGTAATGCCTGGAATAACTGTTATAATGTGCTCCATAGGAAATGCCATGGCCTCCTCGTTTCCACCCAGCGGAGTAGCTGTTTTCAGTTTGGGCTTTTCCCAACAAAGAGACCTTAAAACACTGCTCCTGTAGCCACAACATTCATAAAGAAAGCAGACGAAGATTCCCAGGGATGGGATGACAGCGAACTGTAGCATCACACAGCTCCAGTCAGCATTTGGTAGAGCATAATGGAGAAGAGTAAAACCTCCCATAGAACTCAACTGATAAAGACTCAGTACTTAAAGACTGCTTTGAAGACATGTATAATAAAATACCAGTGTAATGGGGTTCCTGTAATGCCTGGGGAGGCAGGGCTTTAATTTGTTTTACCGAGCAGAGTACCAGCTGCTTCTCTGTTTGGGCAGAGGTAAAAAAGTCATCTCAAAGCCATTCTTCTCTACTCCGTGCACTTACGCAGTTATGCAAATGTAAAGGCATAAAGTCATTCCTAACTGAACAAATCTTCTGTAGATTTAGCAAGGCTGCACCTAACTCTTGGTAATCAGAACCTTAGAAGTGGGTGTACCAATTTGCTCAAGAAACCCTTCATGAATGAAGGAGGCAAACACTGAACCACTTTTCTCTGAGATTGGAAATTGAGGGAAACTGATTAGAGCTCTGCTGACACCAGGCCCCTAGGGAGAATTCACTGAGAGGGAAGAGAAAGACTGTATGATTGACCCAAGCACAACAGGATTCCTTAAGGAGGAAAGGCTATAACTGTCCTAGTTTATGACTGTGGAAAGAATGATGGAAAGCTATAAACTTGGGGCTCAGATATGGAGCACAAGCATAATTTGCACAAAGATCTGAACCATCTAACACACCATCACTAGAGAATCTATAATATTCAATTACTATTCTGTGGCAGGAAAGGCGCAATAAACTGATTGGATCCTTCGATCCTTCCGGTGTCCCCCTCTCCACCTGGCTTCAGAACCAGGGCTGACTTGTGGACCCCGACAACACCTTTTGGGTTTAATTTCTTCCTGGCATAGTGTGTACTCGTATAGAGACTGCTCTGGGTATATTGTTGAAATATGATGGTACCAGATGATACTAATTACATAGTAAGAAACTGAACCCAAAACCCAGATCTAAAAGTTTCTAAAGGCAGGTTTTACAGTTATATAAGGCAACTATTTCTGCATTTTAAGGTATGATTAAGGTTTAAGAAACTTGGGATAATGAACAGACCCTAAGATGACCTCTAATAAATTCTACCTCCTGATGTCTCCTTATGTCCAACTTTTATTTAACTTCCCTTACTTGAGTGTGTGTAGGACCTGTGACTTGCTTCTAACCAATAGAATACGACAATGGTAATAGGGTGTCAGTCTCATGATTATATTACATTACACAAGACTCAGTGTTAGCAGAGTGGAGAGTCTCCTTTCTGGCTTGATGAAGTGAGGCAGTCATGTTAAGGAAGTCTACATAGCAAGGAACTGGGGGTGGCCTCTAGTGACTGCAACTGTCCTCTAGGACCTGAGGGTGGCCTCCAAATGACAGCCAGCAAACCCAGCCTCAAGTGGCAGTCATATAAGGAAATGAATTCTGTCAATAAGCTAAATGACCTTCGTTCTGGGTTCTTCCCCAAGTAAGAATGCAGCCCAGCGGACACGTAAACTGCAGCCTTATGGAGCTTTAAGCAGAGGACCCATTAAAACTTTCCCAGACTCTTTACCCACAGAAACTGTGAAATAAGAAATATGTGTTCTTTTAAAGCACTAAGTTTGAAAGAATTTGTTACACAGCAATAGAAAACTAGTACACTACTGCACTTGGTAAACCTCTGCTGAGGACTTCCCTGGCCTGGCAGGTTTCACCTTGAACCGGCAGATGACCCTTGCTGCCATCCAAATGTGTCGTGAGAAAACTGGGATCCTAAAGAAGCCTCACTGGGAAACTTCCTCCAGCCTAGTATTTTCTCATAAATGTTGGTGCGAATGTATATCTTAAGCTTACTGCATAAACTATAAATCTATAATAGAGTTCTCTTTTTTAAATCAGTTTTCACAACTCCAGGAAACTAATTCATGTCTCTTTCTTTAAGTGGCAGAGGACACATCGTTCCTGAAGTTACAATCTCATATATACTGAATATCTGTGTTTCCCCAAAATTCATATGTTGAAACTGTACCTTCCAATGTTATGGGATCAGGAGGTGGGTCCTTTGGAAAGTAATTAGGATTTGGTGAGGACGTGAGGGTGGAGCCCCCGTGAATGGGAGAAGTGCCCTTATAATATGAGTCAGAGAGAGGTTCCTTCCTCTGCTGTTCTCCATCATGTAAGGATAAAATGAGAAGTTGGTAGCCTGTGACCCAGAAGAGGGCTCTTGCTAGAACTTGACCATGCTGGCACCTTAATCTCAGACTTCTAGGCTCCAGAACTGTGTGGAACACATTTCTGTTGTTCATAAGCCACCTAGTCTATGGTATTTTTCTTATAGCAGCCTGAATACAATGAGAAAGAGGAGACAGAAATAAAGGTCTATGTAAAGAAAAAAAATGCTGAAATAGCTAAGGAGGAAATTTTACCTAAGCCTCACTTCCTTCTCCTTGTGGCTATCATCCACTAAAAATTCTGGGCAATCCTTAAAGGAGTGGTGTACATAAGAAACCCAGATGACATTAGGTAATGCACGAAGGAGACTTTAAGCGTGGTATAGTAGAAGTCAAGTTCATATTCACGAGGACTCACTGATTAATTGGAGAAATCAGAGAAATCCTCAGACATTATCAGATACATACCCTTTATGTATAATTTATGTGTGGTCCACTGTATGTTCATGTATTATAATTATAACCATTTTAATAATTTATATTGCCTATCACAAAAAGTAATTCCCACGCCCAACATCCCAGTATCACCCCATCAGAGATTTTGACATATCTCAAGGGTCCGTGGTTGGAACAGGCTTCAGATATCTATCATTCCACGGAAGTCCCCCATATCCTCATTTCCTTCATAAGTTTCTGAGAAAAATTCTGGAAAGTCTCTCTGCTCCCCAGTTTGTCTGCCTTCCCCTTCCACAAGTTTAGGCTTAAAGAGAAAATGAACCAAGAGAGAGTAGAGTGGGAGCAGGACTTATCTTTTGGGGTCCTAACCCCTTCAGCACTGGGTCCTGCAACATACAGGTGGTTAAGAATTCCACAAGGCAAGGAGTTCATGACTCAGAAGACAAACCTGGCAACCTCATTGAGTTTCAGCAAGAAGTGAGCAGCAAGACATCTATTATCTTCCAAATGCACTGATGACAATAAAGCACAAGTCAATTTAGTATCAGTAGAGTGTCTTACCACCTCATCCCAAGTTAAACGCCCCCTCCATGTTTTTATATATAGATAGATATCTTAGGTGGTGGCCAATGTTTCACTGTTAGCAGCCAGAACCTGGTGTTCAGAGTGAGCAAAACCTGATGTGCAGAGGTATTACCATAACACGGATGGTTCTGCCTGAATGTGGCATAAATTATGAATGCTTCAGGAAAAAGAGAGGAAGAGAATTGTTTTGTTAGAAACAGTAGGTAGTAGTATAAAAATAGAAACAGGCAGGTAAACTCCTGAAACTAGGTAGTAAAGAGGAGAAAAAATACATTTAACTTCCCGCTTGCCAAACTTCTGCCCTGCTTCTGGATCCCTGCCTAGCCTCTGACCTCTCTCAAACTGACTCCCAGGCAACAGGTATCACCACTGCCTTTTTGGGATATGGGTCAATAACAGTTCCATTGCCCCAATCTTAAGGGGAGGGAAGTCCTCTGTTTTATTGCTATTGGGGTGATGATTTTTTGTTTTGCCAAGCTGGATCTCTGAATTCATTTTTTTCCTAAATTCATTTTTGTCCCAAAGGAAACATTATTTTTCAAGGTGATTCAATTCTACTAGACTGTACAGATTTTGTGGCATTATTGGATTAAATAGGCCTTATGGGCTTACCTTGGGAACCGGGACATCATTTATAACATTTCTATGGGGAAAATGCATTTCAAGCTCTAAATTACTAGATCTACAAAAAGCTCATTAGTAAACCAGTAATGCCTTTTCTTTTCTTGCCCATGAGAGAAGCAACCACACTGGTGTGAACTGCAGTCTTTGAACTAAATTCTTTTATCAGTTGGAATGCTTTTGTCTGTAAGTAACAGAAGACCCTGCTAACTGCAGCTTAAACAATAAGGACATTTATTATGACATTCAGCAAGAAGTCCAGAGAGAAACACATCTAAGCATTGGCTCAGCAAC
Source organism: Desmodus rotundus (assembly GCF_022682495.2). Classification (NCBI taxonomy): domain Eukaryota; kingdom Metazoa; phylum Chordata; class Mammalia; order Chiroptera; family Phyllostomidae; genus Desmodus; species Desmodus rotundus. The sequence continues at coordinate 67,075,336 of NC_071388.1, read as the reverse complement.
CTAACAATGCCTTAAAGTACCTAAGCTCTTTCTAACCTTTGCCTTTGCCATGCTCTCATGTCATCAATCTCCCTCATCCCCAGCCTCTAGGCAGCCGCAAATCTATGCATCAAATCCTCATAACAGCATCCAAAGGCCTGAAAGGAAAGGGGTTTGAGGTGTTTTCTCTTCATGCATATTTATTTTTACCAGGAAGAAACCTTTCCCAGAAGCCTTGCAACAACAGACTTTCTTTAAGTCCCGTTGGCCAGAATTCAGTTACATACAAACTCCCAGTGAAGTCTGGTGAAGGGGGAATGAGATTATGATCCACATCCTCCATGTTTTCGTGCCCTGCGCTACGAGTGGGGCTCCTTTTCCCCAGGTGCATTTTCCCCAAAGTTGAACAAAATTAGGGTTTCAGCAGGAAAGAAGAGGGGACTGGTTGTTCATAGGTAACCACTAGCATATGTCACACTGCGATGTTACTTCTTTTTATTTCCTCTTGCTTAAGAGGTTTACTCTAGACTGGTAACATATGGCACTGGGAAACAAACATGAGCCTTTGATGGGATACGAAGCACATTAACAAAATGCATGCTAAATTGCAATACTAGGGTTGTGCTGTAAACTCAATGTTGTGAAGTCATATCCCTAATTAGACAGTATGCATAACACAATGCCATTTTGGATGTTAGCGTAATTCATTGAGCTTAAAAGTGTGTAAAGCTCCCTAGTGTGAACTATCCTCACTTTTACTGACCTATGTCCAATGAGTCAAAAGATAATGTCATGTGAAATTCACATACAAACAAGAATGTTAGTTAATATGTGACTTACTATACATTGAAATTGTCGCAGCTTTTCAAAGATTAGTGACTCAAAAATCTTTGCTTAGGGACTACTAGCAATGTTTTTCTAAAAGCAATACCCCCCAAATTAGAGTGAATATATAATCAACAATACAATCACCAGGGGCACCCTTCTCCAGTAATACTCCCAGATATCCTGTTTAGTAAAGAACATTGTTGCTCTTTTTGTAGGGATCACACTTTCTATCACAAGGGTAGTAAAAGTAATTCACAACACTGAAAACATAGCTTAAGTCACCTTCTTTCTCTCAACAGGGATTTATAACTCCAACCATAGACCTGAAACAGAAGAGAGCTGGGTTCCAATACCAACTCAAGTGAAGTAATCTAACCTACACTGAGTTACAGCCAGACTCGTTTACCTATGTCTAAAGCAAAACTATGACACTTAAATAATCAGAACTGCACAGTGTTCTACTAGGAATTTTCCTTCAAATACAATGTGGTCCATTCAAGAAAGGACAGTCCTTCCCTCAACCATATTCCAGTTGGTCTTTGCGAAAAGATCAAGGTCTGAGAGACTGTGTACCCTTTGTATCTATCACCTCTCTTCCTTAACTTTGAAATATCATGTATTAATGAAAAATGTGTGCCATTATGACTTTCTTTCACTTACCTCTCTTTCTGTATAGGGTGAGGGGGAGTGAAGGCTGGGATTCCCATAATTCTTTATTGAATTTAAGTAGTTGTTTCTCCCCAAACTTCAGTTGGAGAGTGAGGACTAAAAGATTGTCAAAAAAAGTTGTCTTCTCACTTCATTGGATTTTAATGTCTTTGGGATAGTGAAGGAAACAATTTTTTTATTATTACTATTTTACTTTATTTTTATTGTATTTCTTTCCATCACCAATTATCCCATTTTGTCTTCCTGCAAATGAACCCTCACTTCACCCTATAATCACCTCACTATTGCCCCTGTACATGAGTCCTTTTTCTTTTATGCATGATCTACCACACAACTCCTACCCCAAGCTATCAGCCTGCACTCTATCTGTGAGTATGTCTCTATGTAGCTTGTTGGTTCAGTTTGTTCATTAGATTCCACATATGAGTGAAATCCTATGGTATTTGCCTTTTGCTGTCTGGCTTATATTCTTCAGGTCCCTCCCTGTTGTCACGAAGGGTAAAAGTTTCTTCCTTTTTACGGCCGAGTAGTATTTCATTGTGTAAATATCCCGTAGTAATTTTATCCACTCATCTACTGATGGACACTGGAGCTGCTTCCATCTCTTGGCTATTGTAAATAATGCTACGATGAACATAGGGGTGCTTATATTCTTTCAAATTAGTGTTTTGGGTTTCTTCGGATAAATTCCCAGAGATGGAATCCCTGGGTCATAAGGAAGTTCCATATTTAATTTCTGAGGTAACTCTGTAATGTGCTCCATGGTGGCTGCACTAATCAATGTCCATTCTCACCAACAGTGCAAAAGGGTTCCCCTTTATCCACATCCTCACCAGTACTTATTGTTTGTTGATTTATTGATGATAGCCATTCTTGCAGATGTGAGGTGATATCTCATTGTGGTTTTAATTTGCATTTCTTTGATGATTAGTAACATTGAGCATCTTTTCATGTGTCTATTGGCTTCTTTGGAGAAGTGTCCATTCAGGTATTTTGCCTACTTTTTAATTGGATTGTTTGTTTTTTTGGTGTTGAGTTTTATAAGTTCTTTATAAATTTTGGATATAGACCCCTTATCAGCTATATCAACAGATATGTTCACCCATTCAGTGGGTTGTCTTTCTTTTGAAAGTGCAGAACAAGACAAGGATGTCTGCTTTCACCTCTCTTATTCAACATAGTACTAGAAGTCCTAGCCACAGCAACCAGACAAGAAGAAGAAATAAAAGGCAACCAAATTGGAAAGAAAGAAGTCTCATTATTTGTAGATGATATGATACTGTACATAGAGAACCCTAATGATTCCAACAAGAAGCTACTAGAACTGATAAATGAATTCAGTAAAGTAACAGAAGGCAAAATTAATATCCAGAAATCAATTGCATTTTTATATGCCAATAATGAACTATCAGAAAGGGAAATTAAGACAACAATCACATTCGCAATTGCTTCCAAAAGAATAAAATACCTAGGGATAAATTTAACCAAGAATGTAAATGGCCTGTTCTCAGAAAATTGTAAGACACTGAAGGGAGAAACTGAAGAAGATAGAAGTATGTGGAAGCATATACTTTGTTCATGGATAGGAAGAATTAACATCATTAAAATGTCTGTACTACCCAAAGCAATGTATAGGTTAAATGCAATTCCTATTAAGATACCAATGATCTATTTCTCAGAACTAAAACAAATATTTCAAAAATTTATATGAAACCATAAAAGACCCTGTTTAGCAACAAAGATATTGAGAAAGAAGAACAGAGTTGGAGGAATCGTGCTACCTAATATCAAACTATACTATAAGGCCATAGTAATTAAAACAGCATGGTACTGCCATCAAAACAGACACATAGATCAATGGCACAGAATAGAAAGCCCAGAAATAATCCCACATTTTTATTGTCAATTAATATTCCACAGAGGAAGCAAGCACATACAATAGACTAAAGATTGTTTATTCAATAAATGGTGTTGGGAAAATTGGACAGATACATACAGAAAAATGAAACTAGATCACCTTATTATACCATACACATTAATAAATTCAAGATGAATTAAAGACTTAAATATTAGACCTGAAATCATAAAAATCCTACAAGAAAACATAGGCAGTAAAATCTCAGACATTGCTCATAGCAATATTTTTTCTGATATATCTCCTCAGACAAGGGAAACAGAAGGAAAAATAAACAAATGGGACTACATCAAACTAAAAAGGTTTTGCACAGCAAAGGAAATCATCAACAAAATAAAAAGAAGCAGATCTTAAAAAGCATTTAATGTATCTTTGTGCACAAAATCAAAGGAAGAGAAGACAATAAAGAGATGTATGCAGAACACTTACATGGGATAGAAATATTTTTTAACTATAGTGAAATTGTTTTACATATTTCAGTCAATGGCAAGTAAAACAATCTTATAATTCAAAAGAAACAATGTTGAGGGGACCTAAAGCTGTTTATGTCACTTCAGTTGGAATCCCTAATGTTTGTGTTCTTTGCAATAATTATTCTAACACTTCATTGTCCTGTTGAATTTGAATTATGATATTAATCAGTATATCAATAATTATTTATTGAGTGTTGAGCACTAGGCTTGGCTCTGTATTTAGGAATACAGAGGGACTATAAAACACAAAGCTTGCTTAAAAGAGTTCACACCATAGTTGAGAAGATGACTATAAGACTTGAATCAATACTGCACAATGTGGGTGCTATACAAAGTCTGTCCTGAAAATGTCTAGCCATTGTTAATATAATGAGAACAGTTTGCACATATCAATATAACCAGCAGCAAAAGAGAGTGGACTGAAATGCATGTGTGTAAATAAACAATGACGACTTCACTGTACTAGTTGGTGGGGTTTTAGACACATTTGAGTGAATGTGTGTACTGTGTGCCTGTCGCATTCAAAATGATTGAGTCAGTATTGCAAGCAATCTGCATCAAATTTTGCATTAAGCTTGAACATTCCTCCACAGAAACGATTTGGATGATTCAGAGGGCCATAGCTATGGGCAACTGGTGATTGGCAGCTTCATCAAGACCACATGTCCGTTCATACATCACATCTCATGCAGAGTATTTTGGTGAAACATCAACTCTCCCAGGTGACTCAGCCCCCCTACTGCCCAGATTTGGCATCCTGTGACTTCTGGCTTTTCCCAAAACTGAAATCACCTTTGAAAGGGAAGAAATTTCAGACTGTCAATAAGATTCAGGAAAATACGATGGGCAGCTGATGGTGACTGGGAGAACTGTGTGAGGACCCAAGGTACCTACTTTGAAGGGGGCTGAGGCGTCATTGTCCTATATACAATGTTTCTTGTATCTTGTATCTTCTTCAATAAATATCTCTATTTTTCATAGTACATGGCTGAATACATTTCTGGGGAGACCTCATATAAATTAAATGCTAAATTTACACATGATCTAAAATGTACACACATGCATACATTTCTAATGTTTTATTTCTCATCTGCTTTCCTCTTTTGACTTTCTGTACATGCAGTTCCTCTCTATTGCCTTGGCTATTGATCTTTTTTATGTGGATGAAGCACTTGCCTAATGTACTGCAGATTTCATCCGAAGCTGGGGTGTGTGACGTTCTCCGCCTGCTTTTACAAAGCCCAAAATAAAACTAAGCTAAAATATTCCTAAACTTTTTATAATGTGAATAACTTTCTGCCTGCTTAAGAATTGTTTGGAATTATTTCTCAGGAAAGAACAGACGTTGGTAAGGCTGAAGAACTAATTGGGCTTTGCACAGTTCTGTGAATACATGGGAAAGCTTCTGTCTATCCAGATACCTGCCAGAAGATAATAAAAGGTTTTCACTGACATGCGAAGCAGAGTTCATTTAGTGTTTTGGAATTCTAGTTTCCAATTCTATCTTCATTAAAGTTTATCTTTTTTGTCCCTAATTATGTTGTTTGGGGAGCTGAAAGCTTTACTTTTTAAAAATACATGTAATTAAGTAATTACAATATTAAATAAATATTTTTACTTAATTGGATGATTGGCTAAAGGTAGCTTATTATGATCCTGCAAAGAGAAAGCCCAAAGTATCTTGATGTTCAAAATCCAAGAATAGTATATTTGTTTCACAAAGTGAAATATCTAGTCATAATTATTTCCTTTCCCATCCAAGAATTAACCAACTAACTAAACATAGGCTTTATTAAATCAGTTCTACATCATTCCTCAACTTTAACATGGAAAGCTTATCCAAAAAAAATATTTCACTAAGAATCTATTCAAAATATTATCAAAAAGTTTTTCTTCCTGAAACTGATACATTTGAATTAAAGATACATAACAATTAAAGATACATCACTGTGAATTGAAGATACATAACAATAGGCTACTTAATGAGTCTATTACAAATTAATAGATAAATTTTCAGTAATAGAAAATGATTTTAGTCTCATTGAAAGGAAATGATCTTAATATCTTTTATTTCTTCCCATCTTATTGTGAAATCATATTATCATTGTTCAACAATTGCTATCTTACCTATAAAAGGAAATTGTCTTTTTAAAAAACTAGGCCAAATAAAATAGGCCAACTTGTTTACGAAGCAAAGTATTTTCATCTACTTACTCATAGTTCTTGGCTTTTAACAAGATGCCTCTGACATCTGAAATGGAAATATTCGCTCCATAATTACACTAATCTGTATATATATTTTCATATATATATATTCATGTTAAATTTTTTTAGATGAGCTTATTTGAATAGTGTAGGCTGTTCATTAAAATTGAGAAATTTATTCAATTGGGTCTATGATTCATATGTATATCCTCTTATGACATTGGAACTTTTTCCTGCCAAACATATATACATAGTTTTAAAGTTACAAAACTTTTGCATATAGTTAACATTTTTTTGCCATTTATTATAAGCAAGTCCCCACTTGAAGAAGAAAGATAATTTATGCCCTGCATCGTGGTCCCTAACAACTAAATTATAAAGAAATTATAATGTGCAGATTATAAATGATATGCTTAGATAAGCAATTTTTAATGCTGTGCTATAAGATAAGAAGGCTAAATTTATAAAATGTTATTTTAAAGAGTGGAAACTTTAAAATAATTTACAGGTTTTCTACGAAAACTGTGTAGCCTAATCTCCTTTCAGTTTGAACTTTCCTGTGGCCTTCATGAGACTAAAAACGGTTTCAAAAGAAGACTATATTTTTAGTTGCCAAAATCCTATCACCATTACCAAGAATATTTATACTGGCACATTTAGTTACTATTTAATTTATTACAATAAATGTCATTGCCTTATCACTCCCTTTATCTTTTACATAGTTTGGGAAACATAACTATCAAAATACAAAATATTATGTGTAATAGTGACAGCTACAATTATGCTGGATAATAAGCAAGCCCCAAATCTTAGGGGCTTATAAAACAAACACTAATCGTTTCCTCATTCTTCAATCTGTGGTTTGGCTACACATCTGCTGATCTCAGCTGGGCTCTCCAGGGCTTGACTGGACCCCAGGTGTCGAGTCAGATTCAAGTTTGCTCCACCTGTCTTCTTTACTCTGGGACCAGAGGCTCCTCAGGATATTTTCTCTTCATGGTGAAGAGCAGAAACCTAAGACCTCAAACTTCACCACCCTGGTACATTCAAAGCCACTGTTCATTTAATAACTGCTCACGTTCCACTGACTAAAGCAGGGCGCATGGCAAAGCCCAACATCGACGTGGTGGGAAACATACTTTACCTACCAGAGCAGGAGATGATAAAAATTTACTTGGTAAAGTTTTTGAATGTATAATTTCCAACAGGAAGGGAATGAAGAATTGGGAACAATAACGTTCCACAATATGTTCATAATATTTTATAACAGAGATTTATTACTTCAAATTTCATAAATATATTTACACACTTTTTCAGACTAAACTCTCAATCTGTAAGGTAAAATGATCTACTTTGCAATAAGAATTAAATATTTAGGCAGTATTTATGTCAATTTATATAGGAGTTTAGTTTAAACATACATTTAACATGTAATTAAATTATTAACATTAATGCATTTAGATTATATCTCTCAGAACTAAATGAGTTAGTTCTATAACATCCAGCATCATTTAAAAATTAAATTTTTAGGGACATTGTTTAAAAGAGATACCTTTCTCTCTCAGTGATTAGAAATAACATTTTCCTGGTATAACAACTTCAGGGCAAGAAGCAGCCAGTAATAGAAATTTAACATTTCTCTTATGGGATAAGTGAAAGATACTTTTTTAATATGGTTTATGTGATGTATTATTGTAAATATGTTACATAGTCCTGATTTTTTAATGATAGTAATTATAATGTCAATAGAACCTCAAATACACAGAATGTGAAATCCCCAACCATCACCATGTACAGCTACTTCCTTGAATACCCCTTCGAGATCTAAATAAGAACTTTAACAAAGAGTCCATTTGATTCTTTGTTTCTCTCTTTTTTTTTATTGTTGTTCAAGTACAATTATCTCCATTTCCCCCTACTACAACCACCCACCCCAGCTATCCCTACCTCCCACCCTGAATCCTACCCTCCTTGGACTTTGTCCATAAGTCCATTATACATATTCCTTGACGACCTATCTCCCTACCCCGCCTTTTTAGTGTCAGTTTGTTCTTTTTTAGATTTATTTTATTATTTTATTTTTTATTGTTGTTCAAGTACAGTTGTCTCCATTTTCCCTGCACAACTCCCCACCCCACCTCAACCCATCCCCTCCTCCCACCCTCGATCCTAGCCTACTTTGGTTTTGTCCGTTTGTCCTTTATACATGTTCTTGATGAGCCTTCCCCTTTTTTTCCCCCAATATCCCCTCCTACCTCCCCTCTGGTTACTGTCAGTTTGTTCTTTATTTCAATGTGTCTGATTACATTTTGCTTACTTGTTTGTTTTGTTGATTAGGTTCTACTTAAAGGTGAGATGATATGGTATTTGCCTTTCACTGCCTGGCTTATTTCACTTAGCATAATGCTCTCCAGTTCCATCCATGCTGTCTCGAAGGGTAGGAGCTCCTTTCTTTCTGCTGCATAGTATTCCATTGTGTAAATGTACCATAGTTTTTTGATTCATTCATTTACTGATGGGCACTTAGTTTCATTCTTGACATTGCTGCCCAGAGTGTTGAAAAATGAAAAGGCTGAAAAGAGCAGTGATCCCTTCCACCGAGAACGTGTTTTTTTCCGAAGAACCGCAGTTGTGTGGATGCAGGTAGACTTTTTACACGGGGACAAGTTCTTCCAGCATTTTTACCTGCACGTTTGGAGACAGTCGGGTGCATCGGTCCTTTCAGCAGAACCTGTTTTAGGCACTTAACCTTTCGTGGCTCAGGCACCCCAAGACCAAAAAAAAAATGGCACAAATGAAAGCACAGATCAAAGCTCCAGAAAAAATACAACTAAACGATGAAGAGATAGCCAACTTATCAGATGCACAGTTCAAAACACTGGTAATTAGGAAGCTCACAGACTTGGTTGAATTTGGTCGCAAATTAGATGAAAAAATGAAGGCTATGCTGAGTGAAATAAAGGAAAATGTACAGGGAACCCACAGTGACAGGAAGGAAACTGGGACTCATATCAATGGTGTGGACCAGAAGGAAGAAAGAGACATTCAACCAGAAAAGAATGAAGAAACAAGAATTCAAAAAAATGAGAAGAGGCTTAGGAACCTCCAGGGCAACTTTAAACATTCCAACATCCTAATCATAGCAGTACCAGAAGGAGAAGAGGAAGAGCAACAAATTGAAAACTTATTTGAACAAATAATGAAGGAGAACTTTCCCAATCTGGCAAAGGAAATAGACTTCCAGGAAGTCCAGGAAGCTCGGAGACTACGAAAGAAGTCGGACCCAAGGAGGAACACACCAAGGCACATCATAATTACATTAGCCAAGATTAAAGATAAGGAGAGAATCTTAAAAGCCCCAAGAGAAAAGGGGACAGTTACCTACAAAGGAGTTACCATAGGACTGTCAGCTGCTTTCTTAAAAGAAACTTTGCAGGCAAGAAGGGGCAGGAAAGAAGTATTCTAAGTCATGAAAGGCAAGGACCTACATCCAAGATTGCTCTATCCTGCAGAGCTTTCACTTAGAATGGAAGGGCAGATAAAGTGCTTCCCAGATAAGGTCAAGTTAAAGGAGTTCATCATCACCAAGCCCTTATTATATGAAATGTTGAAGGGATTTATCTAAGAAAAAGAAGGTAAAAATCATGAACAGTAAAAATGACAGCAAACTCACAGTTATTAACAACCACACCTAAAACAAAAACAAAAACAAACTAAGCAAACAACTGGAATAGAAACAGAACCACAGAAATGGAGATCACATGGAGGGTTATCAGCAGGGGAGTGGGAGGGGGAGAGAGGGGGGAAAGGTACAGAGAATAAGTAGCATAAATGGTAGGTAGAAAATAGACAGGGGGAGGTTAAGAATAATATAGGAAATGTAGAAGCCAAAGAACTTATCTGTATGACCCATGGACATGAACTAAAGGGGGGGAATGTAGGTGGGAGGGGAATAGAGGGGGGAAAATGGGACAACTAATAGCATAATCAATAAAATATATTATTTTTAAAAAAGAAAAATGAAAAGGCTAATACATATTTGTTTTTGCTTTTGGTTTTAGTTTGTGTTTTCAAAGCATGCATTTCTAAGCATTGAAGGTGCTATTTAAGAACCACTTTTCTCAAAAGAGAAAGCAAAGGTCTTATGTAATAACTTCCTTAAACTATTTGATGAATCCAAAGTTTCCTACAGAGTGAAAAACTATGTAGCTATTTACCTTTCTAACTTCATTCTTCAGTACTCCCTTATCCTATAGCTAAATTAGGCCATTTCCTGTTTCCAAAATTTACTTTAGGCTATTCTACCTTTCAAATTTTTCCTAGGATTATTCTCTCCTATAATCCATAACATTTACTCCTATTAAGAATTTAAATTGAAGGCCCTAATACAACTTTCCTGACAACCTTTTATGCTACTCCTGAAACACTGAGTTACCATTGCTTTTTGTGTTTCTCTGGTGGTATCTATCACAGTCTGACTTCTGCATTATTTAAGTTATTAATATTTATTTATTGAATGCCTACTATGTGTCAGCCCTTCAAAAGCTCCGCCTATTTTGCATGTTTGTTGTATTGTAGCAAATTGTAAACTGCCTGAGATCTGAGGATGTCTTACTCATTTTTCTCCTCTGTGTGCGGCCTATCACATTCTCTCCCACACATGCTCAGTAAGTGTTCAAATGAAAAATGGTTTTGTGGGAAAAGGTCTCAGTGATTTTTATTCACTTTGTCCAGGAGTTTCCACGAAATGATGTAAAATTTTACTTTAGGCTTCAGCAAAAGCACCTGGATCACAGACACACAATAAACTGTAATAGGGTCATTAGAGCTAATTGGATCTATTTGAGCTAGGAAAGGACTGTACCATTTGCCTTGAGCTATTTAAACTCAAAGATAGGACCTCATTTGTCTGGAATGGTTTCAGTGTGGGTCTGTGTAACAGTTGTGACCCCTCCAGACTATTATGGGTCTATTCTAAAGATATTCAACATTCAAGTAGTAAATAATAAATTGACAAAAAAGAGTATATATATATACACTAACCTATAAAACTGTATATGATTACAGATAGTTACACAAATAATTAAATATTTTACTTATATAAAACAATAAAGTGGATAAAAGTTTATATTTATAATGTTTTTTTATCCTCTTTGATCTTCTTCCTATCTTCCTTAAGCACAGCATTTATATGCCACTAATTGCTCAAAAAACATAGAGTAGCCCATTATTTCTTTATAGGCACACAATTTTAAAGCTAGAAGAGGCAGGAAACCATTGAATCTGATCTGTTAATTTTACAGAACAGCAATAGAGGCCCATAAAAATTATTATTGAAGTCTCATAACCTGTCAGAAGTTAACCGTGACGAGTCTCCTGACTCCTGATGTAATGTTTTTTTTACTTTATCATTCTGAAACTTTACCATCCTGTAATTTTTGAAGCTCCTGTTTTACAAGATCTCTATGATGAGATTCCCTTATAATTACTTGAACTTAGTTTCAACTCTACCCTCAACATAAATCTTTATTCAGGGTGATTTACTTCTACCATACATACCTATGTCACAAAAAGTCTTTCCTTAAACCGTCTTCTGCCCAAACTCAAACAGTTCTCCTTTATGAAACAAATTCTGCTGTTCCAATTCATAGTGATCTCTTGAATTTTCAAAAGAAGCACTCTGTATGTAAATGTTTGAAACTCCGCTAGCTATGTAGTCACTCTAGTTCCATGTAAAAAACTACTCTCAAGCAGTTTATATTACAATTAGGAAGATTTAACGTGTTCACATAAATAGAGCAAAAGATTGTGTTTTAAAGTGGCAACAGTGAGCTGTAGGAACACAAAAGAGAGAGGTATAGGTAATATCTGGTCAAAGCATTTAATGATGGTAAAATAATCTAGAAAAAGGAAAGGACAATTGAAAACTAAAGTTAAGCTGTGCTTAAAGACAAGAGTTGGAAAGTGTGGAAGGGAAGCCCCAAGTATAAAATTTGGCAGGGTCGTGAGGAGCAATGCAGGAGTAAGTTACAGTGTAGCTTGCTCACAGACAATATTATTTTCCAAAGAAAGGGCACTTGAACTTCATTTTTCAAAAGATATGAAAATATTGAGACTATTTGAGCAAGGCAATTTATTTCTTTCAAAAAGACTTCATTTTTGAGAGAAGGGAAAGGAGGGAGAAAGAGAGAAAAATTGATTGGTCGCTTCTTGCAGACCCCCAAATGCATACACCCAACAGGGACTCAGCCTGCATCCCAGCCATGTACCTCGACCAGGAATCAAACCCACAGCCTGTTGGTTCACAGGCTGGCATGCCATCCACTGAGCCACACCAGGCAGGGCTGAGTAAAAGCAGTTCCTTGATCAGAGCTCTGCTTAGGAAGATTAAACCAACTGGAGTCTATGAAATAAATAGAAAAAGGACATGGCTTATAAAAAGTGTTCAAGGATAAAAATATTTAGAGATCCACGGAGAAATAGGCAGAAGTTTTTGGTCAATATTTAGTCCAGCAGCAGATCTAACCTTCTCCCTCCCCAACCCAACCCCAAACACAAACCGAGATTCTAGCAGATACCTTTTTGGGGAAACCCATAGCTACAAAGAGACTTAGTTACCTTGCCCTTGGAATTTATTACAACAGCTGAAGCTGGACAGATTGGCGAGAGGAAACTAAGGATCCCACATCTTTATAATATCTGGGACGAAGGCCAGCTACCTTAAAGGATTGAATGGTTGAGGTTAATTCAGAAATTTATCATTTCAACTATTTAGGACTTAGCATCAGGGAAGACTGATATGTCTACATGTGTAATCTAATGTAATCCAAAAGCATATTATTTTTCAGACAGAGAAACTGAGACTGAGACAGTATAATAAATGTAGAATGAATCAAGCCAACATTTGCATTCAGACTCCAGAGTTCACAGTCTTTCCACGACACCAAAATGTTGTCAAACTTTTTTCAAACTAACAGACACAAAAAAAACCATTGTATACAAATTAGGATTCATCTTTCAATTTCTAGTTTCATTTAATATTTTAGTTTACTATCGGAGGTCATAAAATAAGTATCTGGATCTTATACTATCACTTGAACTTAACCTTTGCTTTAGTTCTTCTTGATATTTCTGCCTAAATGTAGACAAAATGTTCTCTAACAATACTTTTCCCTAATTGATCCTTCCTCATAAAATCTAAACAATAGTTTAATTTTTATAAATTCCAATTCTTAATAAACCTCCAAATAAAAAAGAAAAAAACAATTTAGCAAGCCTGTTTATATTTTGAAGTTAATGATACAGAAAAAAAACACAAAAATAACAAATATAGAAGAGTTCTCAGATATCAGACAAGAAAATTGCAGAGTAAAGAAATTCAAATAGCAAGTAATCATTTTAAATATTGCTAAACAAATGAAAGATCTGAGCATATTTTGACTTTGTGCAGCTTTCTTATGACCACAAATATACACACCAGAGTTAGGAAGAGCACAACCGGTTTGAAACAATCAAATCACTTGTAATTTGTGTGGTCTGTTTAGAAAAACATCCTTTTGTTCATTTAGAGCAGCAATTTTCAACTGGTGTGCTATAAGAGTTTTTAAAACATGCAATACCTGACTATTGAGTCAGGAACACTGATCTTTCCCCCTTAAATTGTCAAAGTAAAAAATGACAACAGCAACACAGCAATAGTTGTTCAGTGTGAATGGATCAAAATTATATCTATTTTTGTCAGATCAGCAAAAATTATATTTTTAAGTGTGTCATAGAGTTTTAGTAATTAGTTTTTGTGTGCCATGAGATGAAAAAGTTTGAAAATTGCTGATTCAAACTATTAAATGCTACATACACACACCTAAAAATATATACACAAAATTCAAGTATAAATTACCATGTTAATATAAAAACAACCACTCCAAATCTTTTTTTAGTGATTTTATATATTTGTATGACTCAGAGAATACTGTACCAGGTATGAACAACTTGATTCTAGGATGAATTTTACCCTTTAAGAACAAGTTGATGGGAGAAGTTAGTAGTAACCCTGTGCCTCAGTTTTTTTATCTGTAAAGGACAGGATGTAGGATGGATGATTTCTAACATCATTTCCAGCTATATGATTATATATGATTCCGAGGTAAGTAGGGTGAGAAAATCTATGTGACTGTATTGAATTGCCTTTGTCCTTGGTCCTGAACAGCTTCAGAATTTAAGGTAGATTCATTACAGCCAGGAAGGAACATTTCCATTTCCATTTCTTTATAATCATGGCCAGGTTTAACCCTTTCAGATTAAATGTTAACTTTCTTATTTTTTTCAGACCTCTATATTTGTTAGTCCAGGACTTCCCTGAAATTAGATGTCAATCTTTGATTAATTCTGTATTTGCTACAGGAAAATGCCTACTTTTAGCTCCCTAGATCATTTCTAATGTATGTGCTTCCTGCCCTACCTATACTTGGTCTTCAGTTTGTATGCCCTTTTCCTTGCACTTAAGTAGCACTTTTACTTTAGCTGATAATGCTCTTCAAGAGCCCAATTTTCCCCTTTAAGATTCCGCAGTTCTGTCCCAATAATGTACAGATTGATGCACTTCCAGCTCTTTCTGTATGTTTTAAATGAGAAACGTTTTATGTGAAATACAGTATATCCTCTTGTTATTGCATATTCTTGTTGCAAAACATTGCTTTAATTTTCCTTAAAATAATAGAGATTAGAATTTCTACCATAAAATACATTCTGGAATTTTAATTATTGGATAGGCAAACTAGGCGTGTTCCATTTACATGACTTAAAGATAATATTACCTATCATAACTCAAAATTAGAAAAGTATAGAAAATTAACTGGTATGCACATACGAGTCATTTAAGCAAACTGTAAATTCAGTAATGGACTAATTAAATTCAAGGTTTCAAATGGCTGACTCAGGTAGTAATATATTAATGTTTTTTACCACTCAAATACATAAGATATATGAACTGCTATAAGCAGTAAAAGGGATATACAAACGAGAAGGAATACTTGTAACCTTTTTTCTTTTGTGGCCTTGAGGTTGTCTCCAGCCTGAAAGAAAAAAAAAAAAAACAGGTGGGTGGAATGGTAAATCTTTATTATATAAAAACATGCCCAGGCTGGTGTGACTGAGTGGATTGAGTGTCGACCTGCAAACCAAAGGGTCGCTGGTTCTATTCCCAGTCATGGCACATGCCTGGGTTGCAGACCAGGTCCCCAGTGGGGGACGCATGAGAGGCAACCACACATTGATGTTTCTCTCCCTCTTTCTCCCTCCCTTCCCCTCTTTAAAAATAAATAAAATCTTTTAAAAAATAAAATAAAAACTTAAATAGGAAATAATTATCCTAAGTAGTAGTCTTTGAATTTCTGCAGTGATTCATATGCTCAGCTTCACTAGCCGTCAGAGAGATGCAAATTAAAACCACAGTGAGATACCACTTCACACTGGTCAGAATGGCCATCATTAACAAATCAACAAAAAAGTGTTAGAGAGGATGTGGAGAAAAGGGAACTCTAGTGTAGTGTTGGTAGGAATGCAGATGGTGCAGCCACTGTGGAAAACAGTATGGAATTTCCTCAGGAAACTAAAAATGGAACTGCCTTTTGACCTGGCCATTCCACTCCTGGGATTATATCCTAAGAACCCTGAAACACCAATCCAAAAGAACATATGTACCCCAATGTTCATAGCAGCACAATTTATAATAGCCAAGTGCTGGAAGCAGCCTAAGTGCCCAGAAGTAAATGAATGGATCAAAAAACTATGGTACATTTACACAATATTATACTATATTATGCAGCAGAAAGAAAGAAGGAGCTCCTACCCTTTGCAACAGCGTGGCTGGAACTGGAGAGCATTATGCTAAGTGAAATAGGGTAGGAGATGAGAGACAAATACCATGTGATCTCACCTTTAAGTGGAACCTAATCAATAAAACAAACAAGCAAACAAAATATAACCGGAGACATTGAAATTAAGAACAATCTGACAGTAACCAAAGGGGAGATGGGAGGGGATAGTGGGGCGGAAGGATTTTCAGAAACATCTATAAAGGACACATGGACAAAACCAAGGGGAGGTGGAAGCAGGGGAAGGAGGTGGGGATGGCTGCAGGGGAGTGGTGGGGGAGAAATGTAGACAACTGTACTTGAACAACAATAAAATAATTTTTAAAAAGTAAAAAAATAAATAAATAAAATGATTAGAAAAAATAAACCTACCTTTAATTTATCCCAGAATGTCTAAGGAAGAGTCCCAAGACTCTGGCACTAGACAAGGACATAAGCAGAAAATAGAAGAAAAGAAACTGAGTCTGAACAAAAAGAAAAAGAAACTGAGTCTGTCAGGAAATGCCCAAATAAACAAAATCATGTAATAAGCACAGTCGTTGTCAGCACAAAAAGAGCATGACAGTGCATTATATTTCTACCTTCTGAAGAAGTGGTGTTTTTTTAGTGTTTTGGGTTTTTGGTTTTTTTTTTTTTGAGTGTTATGACCCTGCAAGGCTATTCTGTGGGAACATAGAGGAACGAAGGAAAATAAATTTAACATCATCAAGAAAGACTTCTCCAGAGTCTCTCAACTGAAGTCTTTCTTTGAAGAATCTCTTAAATATTACATACATCGATTGTTAATGTTATAAAAATTATCCCAAATTGTAGTGTTATTCTATAGTGTAGTGAACAATCTAAATATTACCATTTGTTATATAAGAAAATAAAGGCAGATTGTAAACTTCTCTGGATAGCTTTTTACTTTTTAAAGTGATATAAAAACAATCAAAATCACCTTCCACTCCCAGCATCTTTTAAGCAAATTATGAGTTGCATAGTGTAATTTATATTATGATTAATTAATAGTTTGCAATATATTAAATTTATATGTAGAGTTGTAATTTTTATTATATAGTTGATCACACATTGAGTCCTTTTTAAATAAATGTTATGTACAGTAAATATATTTCTACTCATGCTATGCTCTTTGTAATAAAATTATATTTTAAATTTCTATAGAGTTCCATGAAGGATTTTTTTAAAATTTTAATTTACTAGAAGTTATTATCAAGAATCTGGTATATGTCAGACACCTTCAATGTGCTGATAATATAGCATTGAACAAATCCTGTTTTGTACTTACTGTTAGGAAATAATATCCATACTGTGTTTTTTTTTAAGATTTTATTTATTTTTAGAGATTGGGGATGGGAAGGAGAAAGAGGGGAGCAACATCAATGTGTGGTTGCCTCTTGGGTGCCCCCTACTGGGGACCTGGCCTGCAACCCAGGCATGTGCCCTGACTGGGAATTGAGCTGACAATTGTTTGGTTCACAGGCTCGTGCTCAATCCACTGAGCAACACCACCCAGAGCTCCAGACTGTGTTTAAAATATTATTTTCCTTTTTCATTCTCACCCAAGGATAAGCTTTTGATTTTTGAGAGAAGGGAAGGGAGGGAGAGAGAAAAGGAGATAAACATCACGGTGAGAGAAAGAGCAACTGATTTCCTCCCACACGTGCCCTGACCAGGGAATCGAACCCACAACCTTTCTGTTTATGGAGAACACTCCCGTGGACTGAGCCACACTGGCCAGGGCTGAAATATAATTTCTGTAATATACTATATAGAAATGTGCTGCAATAAAACACAGAGAATTTTTTTGTAATTTAATTATGGTAAAGCAATTTTTAAAATAGACAATCCCTTAATAATGCTAAACATTCTCATGACCAATTACCTTTATATCATTCTGTCAGTTAGTTGCATTGAAAATCCAGTTTTCTCATTACTAGTAATGCTTTAATTTTATTGCTCTCATTTTATGCATGACGGCAGTGAAAAATTCTTCACAAGTTGTTGAATCTTGCAGTTCCACAAAACACTTCATCTTTCCACTTTACTGGGGCTGAATAATATCCTTTCTGTACATAATGTGCTTGTTCTTTTAGATCATCTTTTTCTATTTTATTCTCTCTCCTTCCCTTGAGTTTGCTGTTATTCTACTCTACCCCACACTCCATAACAAACTTTCCCACCAAACTGGACTCCAGGGTCCCTTTGTGCCATTTTGAAAATAGAACAGTATGTGAAATATGCTTTAATAGCATGCCTTTGCTGCACGTATAAAGAAATTCTGTAGGTAGAATAATGTTTCATTTTTCTATACTATATTGCCATATTGTGACATCATTTCCAGGGAACTATATTATATTTTCCAATGTCCTCGCACATAGTATTTAATAGCAAAATTTTCTATGAGCATTTCAATTGGAAAAAGTGTATATATTCTTGATGAACCAGAAATTTTCCTATTATTAAACCCTGAACATTGTGTGATCAATTACAGTTTTCCTTGACTGCCGAGAAATGTGGAGACAGAAACCAATCCAATCTTTTTATGGGACCTTAGGTCTATATAATTTTGGGATTCCTGTTTCAGAAAAATGAGTTCGAAATTATGACTACAGAATTAGGTGCAGAGCTGTGGAGGAGCCTTGCCCAAGTTCAAACCCTTGCTAGGGCTTTGAATTTTAAGCTCTACTAGCTACATGGCAAATCCACTTTTGCTTGGAACTTAGTTTTATGCCAAACTGTTACTATTTTCTTTAAACTTAAACATATTCTTTAAACTTAAAACACTTGAATATTCATTTGTTTGTCACTCTTTTGAATCATATCAAAAGATATGATTCAAAAGATTTTTTGATGCAGAGTTTTTTATTCAGGTAAAGAAATAAGTGAAAGTTAATTAATAGAGGTTTTTTGTTTAATATCCCCCATCCTCACCTTTTACAATTTGACTTTTTTATTTTAATTTTTGAATAATAGCTTTACATTTCTGGTATGTATGCTTCTATTATAAGCTATCTCAAAATTGCTTCAAAATAGATGAATTAAAGTTATCACTCATGACTATTTGAACATAGATTCACTGTTTTGTAGACCTTGGACCTTTCTGAGTTGTTTCTTTTTGTTACATTTGGGATATGCTATGTAAAGAAAATACAAATTCATCCTACTCAAAACATATGATAAAGTTTTTATGTTAGATAATTTTGGACTATGGTGTTTCACCTTTCCAAAATCCTAGATAGTTGATATTGAATATACATTAGGTATTACTTCTTATACACATTTAATTATTTGAGTATAGTGTACTGAGAAATATATAGATATGAGTTATTGTTTTAATCATCAGGCAAAACTAGAAATGAGTTAGTGTTTCAATATAACTTTTGTGCTGTAATTAACATATGCTTTTAAATTTGTATAGGAACAAGTTATGGAAATATTAGCTATTGTCAATCTGTTTTGTCACACAACAATGAAAAGCAAATTGTCTCTGGTGTTTTCATCCAACCTTGCAGTGTGATGTTTTAAGAACCTGTGTTAGTGTGCAGGTGTGTACTGTCCTTTGGACTCTGCATCCCATTTTTCAAGGATCAGTCTCAGATTCCAGTGCTATCATTAAAACAGAAATACTTTGTTCTTTCATTTGTGCAGCATAACAGATGTCAGACACGTATCCTGAAGGAAATCATCGTCTGCCCTTCCATGAAAGAACTAAATTTCATTACCTTACTTCAGATTTTAGTTATTCAACAAATTAATTTCCCATGTCTTATGTTGAGTCATTCAAGATGGAGAGATTTCATTTCTTAACAACCAAAAGATTGTTTGTTTCATGGTGCGTGCCATGCTATGAGGCATAGTAATTATTGAAACCCATTAATACAGGAAATTTGATTTTTATACCACTTTGCAGAAAAACATAGCATGTTATTGTAAGAATGATAAAGAACAATTAAATGCTTTCAAAATATTTTCTGAAGAAAACTATTAGTTTAGGTTATTATGAAAATAGCACCTAAATTAATAGGCCTTATAAAACTATAAAAATTAATGATCATGAGTTTTTAAATTAATAATCTTAGGTTCTTTCCTAAACTGAGCACAATCATGCATCTTTATAAGCTGTAGTTCCTGAAACTTGGTCATTGCTTACTTTTTGAATGTGTGATAGTCCAATATGGGAGAAGTACCTAGGATGAATAATGAAAAAGATGGTGGGGGGTTAAGAGTGATGCCATAATAGAATGGACTGAAATTATTGGTGCTGTTACACCTGAAAAAACTAAAATAAAGAGGAAATAAGATTGAAATACATTAAAATAAAGTAGGGATTAATAGACCAAACTTTGACTTTCTTACTAGCTTCTATGTGGAAGACATTTAGAAAATGAAATCAAGAAATATTTTTAAGCACTTCTTCTCATAGTAGCTTTGAACAAAGATGATTCATCACCCCTATGAGGTAGCATACAGTAAAAATAGAAAACAATTTCTGCAAGATATTTATATGTGATGGATGATGGTGCACAATTGGCTTATTACAGGAAATAAAGTTTAAGAAAAGTACTTCTGAACAAAGCAAAGAGAGCAACCATACCCTGGTGCTTCCGTGCAATGGAATATTGCATAGCTGAATAGCAATTTGTTTCTAATTATTGTTTCTTTTTTAATATAATAGATTTTATAATATAGGCTACCACAAAAATATTTAAAATATTGCACAAATTTATTGTGAGTGCTTGCTTCATAGTGACCATTCAGGTATTAGGTATTGACTTCATGTATCACAGATCCAATTTTAGGATCTAGGTTCCAATGAAAGAAAATTATTGCAATAAGTATACGTGTGTCATTAAAGACTGTAAGAGCAATTTCCAAAAATACCAGCTTGCCTTTCCAGTTTGCTCTTTGAGTGGGCACAATTTTTCATCTGTGCCCATAATTCTTATTGTGTGTATCTTTCAGAATAGGCTTTTTTATACTGTCCTAACAAAGAACTCTAAATGTTTCAGTGGCTAACACAACATAGTTTATCGTTTTGCCCACTCTGGACAACCAATATAAACCAATTGAGGGTCTGCCTTGCATTGTCTTTCAGAGACCAAGCTGATGGGGGTTTCATCCACTGTCTGGTATGCTGCCTATCACACGGGCTGCAGGAAAGACAGTTTGTGAGGGTCTCACTCTCACAATTAAATGCTCTAGCCCCAAAGTGATCCATGCCATTTCTCTCTGTTCGTGACTCCTTTGGCCATAACTAAACTAATGGACTCACCTGAGGAAGCCAAATAAAAAGAAAATGAAGAAAGAAGATCCCACCAGGTAACCAAAAATCAGAAATAGTTGGTGAACAGCACTAATGATTGTTCCACACTGTACTTATTGCACCAACCTCACCGTTTTAAAGGCAACTCCAACTGACGGAATAACTCATTTAAGTGTTGACCTTTTTGAAACACAATCATGACTAAAAAGTGATATTATCAGGCCACTCTTTCTGGCCTAGGAGAGTAAAAGAAACCTTCTTAAGAGCCAGCTCCTGCTGGGATGTCTGCCGAAGGTTTCAGTACACTTCAAAAGCCTTTTATTAATTGCTTGG
This sequence comes from Desmodus rotundus, assembly GCF_022682495.2. Classification (NCBI taxonomy): domain Eukaryota; kingdom Metazoa; phylum Chordata; class Mammalia; order Chiroptera; family Phyllostomidae; genus Desmodus; species Desmodus rotundus. Next base: position 67,053,796 of record NC_071388.1, on the reverse strand, counting down.
ATAAAACTGCTATTTTGAGAGCTTGAGTGATGGCAGTTACAAAACACTTCAGTAAAACTGGTCATTCTTGGCAAGAAATCGGCCCCACTGGGAAACAAAGATCTGGAGAAGCGAATAACAAGTATTGAATACATATTGTCATCGCTGTCTTAAATTGAGAATGATCTCAGCCTTAAAAGTTGTTTCATCAAGGTTTTGTTGAAAACTCAGCTGTTTTAAAAACAGGTGTCCTACCAAAATGCCTTTGACTGGCTCCTGTCAGATAATGAGTAACTAATAAATTGAGAAATAGACTAAAGAATCAAACACAGGAACGTTTTCCCAGTCCATTAAGAAAAGGATTTGGGAGATGGTTTAAAAATTATAGCAGTGTCTGAAATTCTGAACATGACCTACACTGTGGAAACAACTAACAGCACAGTTAGTTTTACATGATGCTTTATGTTCAATTTCTGATCTTGCACGGGATGACAAACATTTTGAAAACAAACTACTGTTTAGAAAATCAAATTAGAAACTTTTAGTGGATGTTGTTTTTGAAACATCCTTATCTGTGACATGCTGATTTGTGTAATAAGTCACAGATCCCAGAAATGGAATCCAACTGGGATGGAATCCCACAGGGCTAAGAGAATGTATCTATAAATGACCTTGCAATAAAAACCCAGGGATTACTTTTAATCCTGTTTCTAAATTTAACTGTGTCATATACTCATATTAGTTCTGTCATTGTAAGAGAGTTTGGTGTTCATTTAATACACACTGGATACATTTTTTATAGAGTATTGGTTTTCAAATCCTGGCACAGAACCAGTTTCAATGACTATTCACATTTCCTACAGAGACATAGTGGAATTTAATAAAAGACCTGTGATTGTTCATTAGATTCCTCTTATAAGTGAGATCATATGGTATTTGTCTTTCACTGACTGGCGTAATTCACTTAGCATAATATTATCCAGTTATATCCATGCTGTTGAAAAAGGCAGGAATTCCTTCTTTCTTTCTGCTATGTAGTATTCCATTAATAAACTAACAAACAAAATAGAACCACAGACATGAAAACACTGAACAGACTGAAAGTGACCACAGAGGAAGGGTAGGATAATGGTGGAAAGAAGAGGAAAGGACTAGACAAAAAGCATTTATAAATGACCCACAGACATGGACAACAGTGTGGAGTTGACTGTGGGGCAGAGGAGGACAAAGAAGGAAAACTTGGGACAACTGTAATAGAATAACAATAAAAAATGATTTTAAAAATTCTGTGGATTGGAAGATTAGGGTGTCAGGGTATGAAAGATTGTGACAGCTCTGATATATTTCTTTCCTCCTTCAAAAGCAAAAATCACAAAGCACTTTAACATTATTGAGAAAATGACAACTGAATGTTAGCGCTTTTCAAATCCAAGCATCAACACTGATTATTAAAATGAATGTAGTGATAAAGTTGATTTGAAATTCAGTGCTCTAAGGAAAAGTTTTCGAGGAACCAAAGGTAGCATCCGTACTGTCTGATTAAGGATACCTGTCTGCGAAACTAAGTGATGCACCAACACTGCAAGCTCAAATCAATCTAATTGATTGGTGTGTGCCATTATCCTGTTATGTTTATGTTTTCAATTGCCAAAAGGAGACTTCACCGATTAAGGGCTGTGTTTATAGTCAGAGCAGTCAGAAGATGAAGAATTCAATCATTAGTCTGTATCATAAAGAGCTGGCCAAGAACATTACTCTTCAAAAATGGAAAAGCAGCAGCTTAAGAAATAGGTTTGTTGACACATAAGCTCAACAAATTCAGGAGTTTAATGTGGAAGGGTTACTGCACAAAAAGTTCTAGTTTGGCTTACAGAATTCCAAGGTAAATGTTCCAAAAGTTGTTTGAAGAAAAACTTGGCCCTATTATGTTAACATAGCAAGTGAAACAGTAATACTACAAGAATTCTATTCTAAATAAGCTTATTTCAAAAGTATAGTTTTTGACTAATAATAGCCATTAAAATAATATTTAAAAAATCTGAAAGTATGAATGATCTTGCTTTTTTCTAATAAAAAATAGCCATACATTGAGTAGTTTATGTTTAACATTTCTACTGTTTGTGTTAAAATAAAAAATCAAACTACAAAATCAATTACAATATTTAATCTCTTTATTGATGCTAACATTTTAAATTAAAAATTTCTACCTCTCCAGGGCATTTTAAAACTTCTTGTTTGCTATTATCTCATTGATAGAGATGAAGAAAGGTAAATATGTATATCAAGCTATTATGGATTAAAGGATTTTGATTAAAAAGAAGACAAAGTAATAATCTTGTACTGGTTGACAACTGTTGATTACAAATTTATATATTTATATGTATATAAATATATATATTATATATATATACATTTATATATTACATACATAAATTTATACATATTATATATAAATATATACATTTTTATATATATATAAATTTATACACACACATTTCCTAGAATTGCTAAACTTTGTTTCACTGGGTAAAATAAATTAGTTGAAGCAACAACAAAAATTAAAAGTTCCACCTAAACATATGCTACTTAGGAATAAAAACACTAACGAGAAGAAATCACTTCTTTTTCCATTTCTCACTAAAACATTCTGGCAGAGGAGCAGCTTACTCTTCCAATGAGAAAAATTAAAGTTAAAAGTATATTAAAAAATCGAATTCTGCTAGAGTGCTCATGAAGTGACATCCCTACAGGGCTATCCTACTTTAAAAAAAAAAAAAAATTGGTTAGGAAAAAAAAAAAGCAAATCAACTGCTGGCAAGCAGCCAATCCAAGTTCCAAGAGTCAGAACCAGCAGAGCAGTCACCAACCACATCACTGTGGGCAGAAGACCATACCTTGAGGGTTTCACGCATTGCAAACAAGGATGAAACATGGGATAGTGGACAGTGGACGCTATCACTCTCTGTCTTACACCAGAAATACAGTCTCTTTTTAAAGCTTATGGCTATTGCTTATGCTGATGTGGTTTGGGAGAAGAACAAGGTGCTTTTTTCCTGCTCTAAATCCTCTAACTTACTCTGAAGCTTTTACTACTCTGAAACGTGTAAGAACAATTTTTTTAATTTTTGCTTATTTCTGAAAAAATATACAAATAATCAAGAGTTCACTGGGGTAAACCATTTGTCAGTCATAGTCATAAATTACTGAAGGTGACTTATGATTAAGTGACCTGTAAAATAATGCACTGCATTGTAATAAGCATTTGTAGAAAGACAAGACAATATTTTTGTGATTAGTTCATGTTTTTGTGTGCTAAAAGATTATGCTTTATTAAAACATAAAGTTCTTTCTCTTTTCTGTAATCTTGAGCACCAGTGAGCATATTTTAGTTATTTGTGGTGCCACCAATTTGATAGTGCTCTTTCTTTATGTACAATGTATGGACATACACTGACAAAAAAAGAATCCACAAAAATTTCCCAAGAAGACACTCATATGCAGCATGTGTTAGAATTTTCATTTTCATTTAGCATTTTCCAATTCAACTAATTATGTTATCACTCAGTGTAAACTCTAAAAAAGAAAGTTCTAAGTAAAACAAAACAAAAAATCCTTAAAGTTCAGCTGCTTAATTTCAGAGATATCCTGTCATCTTTAAATAGAAAAAAAATATATACCGGTGCTTTTATTTATATATTGCATTCTCCCTCCCCTCCCCTCCCCCCTCCCCTCCCCTCCTCTCCTCCCCTCTCTCTCCTCCCACCCTTTACTCTACATCTGTCTGTATCTTTCTAACAACTTGTTTGTCTACCATATAGGATCTTTACTGATTCATTCAATGGTAATCATCACTATAGAGTTTATTAGTCTTTTCTGGATTATTCCTATGTATGGAGGTTTTGTCATATTATAACTCTCCATGAAATATACCTATTATGTAAATTTCTCATTCTCTTTCTCAGTCTATAACTTATGTGGAAATTCTTCCAACATAAAAATGAAGTGGCCAATTGTATCATGAATTAAAAATATGGCAATGAGCATATTCTATCAGTATATATTTACAAGTAAATGCTCTCATGAATCAAAGATGGCATCGATTACAAGGCACATCATTATTACATGTACCACAAAAAAAGAAAGAACGTTTGTAATTAAATTTGACATATCTTCAATTGTAAGGTGCATCCATATTTTATAGATAAAAATAAAAAGAAAGGGGCATCATAGAAACGATGAAATGTAGTAAGCTTATGTACGGTGATATGTGCTTTCTCCCTTGTACCGCTTCTGGTGTCAACTATCAAGCACATTATGTTTTACTTACATGACTCCTTTCACTCTTATTTTTCTCAAATCAAAATTATGCGCAAGTAATTTTGTTGACTTGGCCTTGATTTTAGAATGCAGTGTAGGCCTGTGCTTGGGTTCTGTCCAGTCTATGTCATGCAACCTGGCACCATTTACTCCTGAGGAGTTCATTTCATTTATTGTGTCTTTAGTTGCCCAGTGACATAGTTAGCAGGAAAAGCTGCACATGGGTCCAATTCTTGGACACTGCTCTGTTGTCCAAGATTAAAAGGATGATTCCAAAATATATAATGATTTTAATATCACTTGGACTAATTCTACAAAATTGTGATGGAAAATAAGTAGTCTTCAGTGTCATCCTTCTTTTTGATGTCAAAATTTGTTACTTGGTATTTTTCAACATAAATGTCAGAGGGTGCCCTATTATTTGGGGTTAAGCTCACAGGTCTTCCTAATAGCTGCATGTTTTTTCTCTCATATCTTCATGAATAAGTTTAGCAGCTAGTAAATCTAATAATCCTTCCAATTGACCAAAGGAAGGGAAGTGGGATTGTGCCCCCAGGGAAAAAAATGATATGCATTTAACAGTGACCTTTGGGAAGCAATTAATATATTTCATCCTATAATTAAGGATTCCAAATGAGTGTGGTTAAAGCAGGGCATTTTTAGCACAAATAGCAAGGAAGAGAAGTTATAATATGTTACCAGGTAAGATAGGTTGGGGGAAGGCAGACCTTCTATCTATCCACAGTGTATAGTTAGAAAATTAACAGCATAATTTATTATAATAATATAATAAAACAAGATAGCTTATAAATTGTCACACAGTAGACTCTGGAAAAAAGTCATTCATTCATTTACTCACTCATTTAACATTTTCTAACACCTGTTATCAGCCTGGCTTAGGCTGTGTGTTAGGGACATAGCAAAAAAAATATACTGGGCTTTTACCCTCATGGAGATTATAATATAGCAAGAAATATAAACATAAAACAAGTAATTATGTATGTAATAGATATTATAAAACAGAATGAAGAATGTTATGTGATTCAGCTTAGTGTTCGACAAGGGTCAAGGGCATGACATCTTATTGGAGACATCAAAGGTGGGTGCACACTCATGTAGTGAATGTGGGGAATGGGACAGGGCTTCCAGGCTTGGGGAGAGTCAGTCTCTTTGAGGGCCCATAGGCCAGAGCACTGACAGTTGCTTACTAAGCTCCCCCCCAAAAAATAAATCCCACCCAAAACCCTAAGTGTGAATGAAACATAAAGAAGGAATCACATAAAGGATAAAGTTGAAAATAATAACTGGGGACCATCCACATGGTGGGAAGCCCTGTAAGCCATTTAAGAAATTTACATTTTATACTAAAAGAAATAGAAAGCTATTTAAAGGGTCTTAAGAAAGAATTAACCCACTGAATACTTTTATTTAAAAAAAATTAACATTCTAGCTGAGAGTAAAGAATAGTTTAGAGAGGGGATGGACTGGATGCATTGACTGGGTGCAGAGACCAATTAGAAGGCCACTGTAGTAGTACAGGTGGGACCATGATGCTGGGCTCAAAGCAGGGTGTTTGGCAGTAGAGCTGGGAAAAAGTGGATAAACCTCAGAGCAATTTGCGGGTAGACTTTAAGCTTTATAAAGATGGTAAAGGAAAAAGCCATCAGGAATGACTGCATGAATCCCAATTTCCTCCACTGAGCAACTGGGTATGTGGTGATACCATTGCTGAAGGGGAAAAAAACCAAGAGGAAAATATAAAACATAATGGGGAAGAAATTCCAGAGGAACTCTGATATTTAAAATTGGGCAGAAAAGAAAGAGGTGACAGAAAGGGTCAAAAAGCCACAGCCAAATCACTGGAAGAAAAACCTAGAAACAACTTTTTTAAGAAAGCAAGGAGGAGTTTCCAGAGTAAAGATTAACAGTGCAAATGCTGCTTAAAAATCAAGCTCAATAAAAACTGGAATTTTATTGACATGGAACTCACTGGCAGCTGTGGTAAGATGAGGTTTGGCAGTGTAGTACAAATAAAAACCACTAGGAAACACTAAAAAGGAGGGTAATGTAGTAACAGAATAAAAACTTATTTAAGAAGTTTGACAGTGAAAGGGAGGATGTGAGACATGTGTACATGCAAATGGAAAAGAAGTCAGACGTGACAGTGTGCATTAGTCAAACATTTTTTGAAAGCATGTAATAAAAAATTGTCCTAAACTAGTTTAAATAAAAAGGAAAATTTTTCAAGGATTCAGAGGAATCTCAGTAAACCCAAGGACAGGCAAGGAAAACAATTTGCCAGAATTCAATTCACTAATTAATTTTAAAAATTTACTTGTTTGACTACTTCATTTTAGTTGATCAGATTTTATTGTCATTACGTAAAGTATTAGTGGGAATGTTTATTTTTATCTTTGCCCTAACTCTCAATTACAAGAATGGAAGACTGAGTTTGTAGTTTAAAAGACTGAAGGGCATGGATAGTATAATCACAAAAATATATTTTGATAGGGGATATATTCTTCTTATGAATGTATTTTTTATAAATGTAGTACAGCCTTCTTATACCCTTCATTCTGCATGCCCTTATCTTTGTGGCCAGTAATTAAGAGGATCAGTGGCATCCACGCGGCAGAAAGAAACTGTGTAGGGTTGGAACATCGGGGATAGCTGTTGGGTCAGGCGCCTGGGGATCTTGCAAAAAGGGGCTGCTGAGAAATCTCTCCTGATTGAGGAGTCGAGGGCAAAAAGAAAGGAAAACTGAAGGAGTTCTAACCTCAATTTTTAAAAAATCTGATCTAGGATAAGATATCTGTTATTATAGTAACATAGATCCTTACTTTTCTCCATAACTGGTGTGACCCAGAAAAAGGAGAAATGCATTTATTTATCTTCTGCCTTTCATAGCCAAACTTCTCAAATGAATGTATGATTTTAATAATATTTATTAAACACTTATATGTGGCAAGGTTTTTACTTTGTCTTTACAATTTATGATGTAATTATTATTTATTGTCCTCATTTGATTGGGGCAGAATGATTAAACAGTTTGCCCAAAGCTGCAGCAATTTTACATGATAATCTAATTATAACCAATATTTATATTTATAAATATTTTTTTTATCCTTTCCAATACCCCAAACCTGAGCCCAAACTACATATACATTATAGTTACTTTAGGAATAGGCCCTTAAAGGAAATTCTCTCAGCAAAGATCTTGATACCCTAGCCGAGCTACATATGGTAACCTTCACCCCAGGCACAGACTGGGGTTGGATGATGGACACACAGATTCCCCACAAGCCATGCTGCACCTCTGATTGACTGCTCATTGCCATTCCCCACGTGGAGTCCCCATATTGCCACTGAACAGCACCTTTCCTCACACACACCCAGGACTGAAATATAACTATGTACGCTGCGACCTACAGGCTCTGTGCCTTGAACAGCCTTATTGGTCTGGCCAAACCTCCTTACACAATCTAACTAGATCAATTTCCCATCACATATGATCCTGGATTGCCTTTCACAACCACTTCCAGAGTTACTTCCTGGTTCCAGCATGCCTCTTGCTTTAACTTGATGTTGGAGCCTAGTGTCCCTATATAAATTTATTACTGGAGCCCAGTTAGTCTCCACCTGACGACTCCATAACATACTTTCTACTGTCCGGGAGGCAGTAGAGCAGAGAGTGGCCTCAGAAGTTAAACTACCTTAATATTGAGTTTTGAAAATTCTTTATGTATTCTGAATATAGTCCTTTATCAGACAAATGTTTTATAAATATTTTCTCCTAGCCTGTGTCTTATCATTTCATTCTCTTAAGAGTGTCTTTCAAAGAACAGAAATATTTAATTTTATTAAGTTAAATTTATCAACATGCTTATTTGTGGCCTATGCTTTTGTCTTTGAATAAAATTTTTTTTTGCCTAACCCAAGGTCAAAAGGATTTCTCCTCTATTTTCTTCTATAATTTTTAAAATTTTAAGTTTAATATACAGTTTTATGATTTTCTTTGATGAGTTTGCATTTAGTAAGAGGTATGGATCAAAGTTCATTTCTGTTGCATATGGAAATGCAATTGTTCAGGAATCATTTATTGAAAGATTATCCTTTCTCCAGTGAATTGTGTTTGAACCTTTGTCAAAAATCAGTTGAGCACATAGGTGTACATCTATTACTAGACTGTCAGTTTTGCTCCAATAGTCTATTTGTCTATCTTTGCCCCACTACCACATTGTCTTTAAAACTGTAAGTTTATAATAAGTATTATAAATATGATAGCATTATTCCCTCACATTTTCTTCTATTTAAGATTTGTTTGGTATTCCAAATCCTTTGCATTTCCATATGAAAGTTTTAGAATCAACTTAGCAATTTGTAACAAAAAAGTCTGCTGGGATTTTAATTGTGATTGCATTGTTTCTATATGTCAGTATGAGGAGAATTGACATCTTAAAAACACTGATTCTTCCTGTCATTAAACTGATGTGTGTCTACATTTATTTGTGCTCTTTAATTTTTTAAAGCAGTATTTTGTAGGTTTTCAGTAAGCAAAACTTGCAGATCTATTGCCAGATTTATCCCTAACTACTTCATATTTTGATGCTATGGAAGTTGCAACTTAAAAAAAAAATAACTCCCTCATTTTAGTTGCTAGTATACAGAAAGAAATTGATTTTTCTGTTTTGATCTCATATGGTGTAACTTCACTAAATTCACTTACTACTTTTAGTGGCTTTTTTGCAGTTTCCATTCAATTTTCTAGATAGACAATGATATCATTTTCAAATATGATATGTTTTTTTTTCTTTTCAATTTGTATGAAGTTTATCTTCTTTGTTTGCACTGTGCAGACTTTTAATACTATATTGAATAAAAGTAGTGAGAATGAACATCCTTTTGTGGTCCCCGATTTTAGAAGGAAAGCATTAGTGTTTCACCATTCAGTGGGTGTGCTGAAAAACTTTGTAGATGACCTTTTTCAGTTTGAGGTCGGTCTCTTATCTTTGTACTTTGCTGAGAATTCTTATCCTAAATGGATGTTGGATTTTATCAAATTCCTTTTCTTTCTTTCTAGAGATGATCGCATGATTTTTAATTTTATATTTTTAACATGGTAAATTGTATTGATCAATTATAAATATTAAACCAACCTTGCATTCCTTGGGCAATCCCTTCTTGTTCGTGATATATTATCCTTTTTATACATTGTTGGAGTTGATTTGCTAATTTCTAAAACTTAACGATTTTATTAATCTTTTCAATGAATTAGGTTTTGGTTTCTTTAGTTTCCTCTATTAATTTTTGTCTTCTATTTCACTGACTCCTGTTGTGATGTTTTAATTTCTGCTACTTACTTTGGTTTAGTTAGCTTTTCTTTTTCTAATTTCTTAAAGTGGAAGCTGAAATTACTGACTTGAGACTTTTCTTCTCTAATTAGTGGTATATATTTTCTCCTAAGTACTGCTTTAGTGGCATCCCAGAAATCTGTTGTATTGTGTTATTTTTATTTGGTATAAAGTATTTTCCAATTCTATTTTGATTTCTTCTTTAATCTCTGTGTTATTTAGAAATGTGTTGTTTATTATCACACATTTGGGGATTTTGCCAGATATGTTTCTCTTCTTTTTTTATTTAATTCCATATGGTCAGACAGCACACTCTTTTTAATTCTAATCATTTTAAAGTTGTTGAGACTTATTTTATTCTCCATAATATAGTCTACCCTCATAACTACTCCATGTGCCCTGAAAGAGTGTGCATTCTACTTTTATAGGGTAGAGTGTTATAGCAATTTCCATTAGGCTCAATGTATTGATAATATCATTTAAAAATTCTATACTATTATTGATTTTCTATTTATGCTATCATATACTGAGAGAAGGGTATTGAAATATCCAACTATAATAGTTGATTTGTCTATTTCTTCTATCAGTTTTATCAGTTTTTGCTTTATGTAGTTTGAAAATCTGTTATTAGATGGAAAACAATTTAGAATTATTATGTCTTTTGATACCTAGATCCCTTTAAAATTATGAAATGACCATCTTTGTCCCTGGTAATATATTTGCCTTGAAATATATTTTGTCTGATATTACTGTGGCCCTTGAAGCTTCCTTTTGAATAGTGTAAGCATGGCATATCTTTTGTATATTTATATTTAAAGTGAATTTCTTATAGTAAGCATTGAGTTGAGTCTTCTCATTTTCTCCAATTTGACAATCTATTTTTAATGAGAATGGCTGGATCTATTATATTTAATATAATTATCAATATGGTTAGGTTTAAGTCTGTCATATCGTATTTGTTTTATTTTGTCCTGTTTTCCTCCTTTTTCTGCCTTTTTTGGGTTGAGTAATATTTAGCAATTTCATTTTATCTTCTTTGTTGGATTATCAGTTGTACCTCTTTGTTTTGTAGATAATCATTTCAATGATTTTATTGTTTTATTGTATATGCCTTTAAATGATTACATTCTGTCTTCAAGTGATTTTATACCACCATACGTATAAGCTGACAATAGTTCACTTCCATTTCTATTGCACTTCCACTCTTTCTGCTATTTTTTCATTCATTTTACCTGTGCATGTTGTGAAAGATACTAAACACTGCAATTATCTTGCTTAAATAACTATCTTCTGAAGAAATTTAAGTCACAAAATAAAATTTTATTTTTTATACACATGTAGTTACCTTCCCTGTTGCTTTTCATTACTTTAGATGCATATTTTCATTTGTTGTACTTTTTCATCTGCCTGCCAAATTTCTTTTAAATTTCTTGTGTGTAGGTTTCCTCAAAATGAATTTTTCAGCTTTTTAAAATAATTTAATATTTTATTGTTTATGCTGTTAGAGTTGTCCCAGTTTTTCCCCCTTTGCCCCCTCACCCAGCTTTTTGTTTGTCTAAACTAATTTTTGCACTCATTTTTGACCAATGTTTTCATCAAGTATTAAGTTCTATGTTGCCAGTCTTTCTTTCACATCTTTAAAAATGTTCCTCCACTGTTTGAGTTTTTTCCAAGGAGAAATCTGCTATATTCCTATTTTTGTTTATCTGTACACAGTATGTCTTTTTTCCTCTGACTGCTTTTAAGATATTTCCCTTTATATCCGGTTTTAAGCAATTTCATTATGAAATGTGTTAGTGTAGTTTTCTTCACATTTTTTTGTGCTTAAAACTCATTTAGCTTCTTGCAATGTGGGTGTTTAATCTTCATAAAATTTAGAAATGTTTTGCCACTATGTTTTTAAATTTACAGGGATTGGCAATAATAGGTTTATAGTTATGAGTATGCAAAACACAGAGGTAATAAATCTACTGTAATAATCATAACCTGCACGTCTTTTCCTTACAAGTAACTGTAAACCTACTTTTGCCCACCCCTCTGTTTGTTTGTCTCCTATCTTTTCACTATTTCAGGGGGCCAATTTCAGTATAAAAGGTTGCTTAAAGTTTTTCCGTGGCTCACTCGTGTTCTTTGCATTTTTTAAAATTATTTCTTCTGTTTTAAATTTTAGATAGTTTCTATTGCTATTTCTTCAATACCCTAAGTTCTCATTTCAGATATCTTTCTTTTCATTTCTAGCATTTGAATGTCAGTATTTTTCATATCTTCAATATTTCTACTTAACTTTTTAGACATAAGTATTAAAAGTATAATAACTGCATTTATGTTCTTTGGTTTGCTAATTCGAACATGTGTGCCAGTGTTGTCAGTTTGATTGATTGATTATTGTTCTTAATATGGGTATTGTTCTCCTGCTTTGTTGCATACATGTCTGCAAAGCTTTGATTGGATGCCAGAACTTGTGGGTTTTACTTGCTGGGTAGATGTTTTCCTAGTCTTTAAGGATTAACTGCATACCATTAAGTTTCATAGAAACAGATCATTTTGGGTCTTTCTTTTGTAATTTGTGGCTTCATAAAAGTACCCAGCATAGAGCTAATTATCCTTCACTATTAAGGCAAGACCTTCCAGAGTGCTCTACCTAATGCTATAAGAATTGTAAGTGTTTAAAATGTGGTTGTAGGGAACAGGTACTTATCCTGGCCCTGTCTGACTATTAAGCAGGGTTCCCTTTAATTCTTTTAGGTGGTTCTTTCACAGTCTTTGGAAGTTTTCTCAAATGCAAACACAGGTCAGTACTCTGGAATACTTAGCATGAAACTTCTGCTTGCATCTAGATTATTTCTCTGTGCAGTTCTCTCCTTTATCATGTCGTGTGAATGATAGCTTGTTTCTTCTCTTTGGACCTCAGCTTGTAGTTCTTCAGACCATGTTCTTCCTGTGTTTCTCTTCCCTTAACTGTGGCTTGTAAATTTTCTCGTGGGAGTGAGCTAAGACATTTATAAGGCTCACTTTACTTTTTTCCCATCTCTGAGGGAACACTTCCTGGTGCCCAGGACCATGACTTGATATTTTTATTGTCATTGTTTTATGCAGGAGGGTCAATCCAGTCCTCGTTACTTCATATGACCTGAAGTTGAAATGCCAGCTGATCTTTTTTTTTAAGATTTTATTTCTTTATTTTTAGACAGAGGGGAAGGGAGGGAGGAAGGGAGGGTGAGAAATATCAAGTGTGGTTGCCTCTCACACGCTCCCACCTGGGGACCGGGCCTGCAACCCAGGTATGTGCCATGACTGGGAATTGAACCAGCCACTCTTTGGTTCACAGACCAGTGCTCAATCCACTGAGCCACACCAGGGCTCTAAATGCCAGCTGATCTTAATAATGAGATGGGGCATAAGAAGATTAAGAAACTGTATACATAATACTTCTGTAAAAAATTTGTTATGGTAAAATATTAAATCAATATTTATTTCCACATGCACATACATATGTAAGTTAAACTACATTCTCCTTCTCTGCAGAAATATTTTAATGAGCAAGAAATTTATTCCACATACAAGTTCACTTTAAAAAAACAGAAGAAAAAGAAAAAAAAATTGGGGCACTGCAAGAGCATCTGTAATTTAATAAGTGGTGATAATGTTACAGAAGTGTTTACCTCCAGTTCAGACTCTACAAATCGTTTTAGTATATTAGAGCGATTCTTAGATATTAAATAATTTTTTGACCTCATCCTACTAAAGAAAAGTTTCAACTTTTCTCTGTTAAACATTTTTTAGACCAAAAAATTTTAGATCAAAATTTTCATAAAATAATTAATATAGTTGGCCAAAAAAAGGCAACCTTCCTACATGAGAGTTAACTTAGGAGATGTTCATGAATGGGGGGCCTTCAGGGATATCTGGTAGATTCATTATTTCTGAAAAAGTTTTCAAAAGTAGTTTTGGTATAGTTTACAGCTAAATTGCTAATTTTCTGTAAGGACAGAATTTTAAAAAATTCTTTAGTACCAATATCAAGGAAATAACAGGTTTCATTACATTATGTATGAACACTGTGATTCTTTTCAAGTTTAAAAGGCATTATTACAAGGGCTAGCGAAAAGGAAAGAGAAGAAAAGAAAATATTGAAAAACAGGAAACTTTTTTAGAAAATATGGAAACATTTGAATCAAAGTAGATGGAAGCAAATAGTGGAATAACTCAAATGAGAAAGCAATTTCAAAGTGTTCAATGACTTAAGTGAATCAGTGTTATGAAAATAAGTATTAATTACTAAAGTGAACTCATATAACTAGTTAGAAAGATAAGTAGAATGAGAAGTTCTTATTAAAATTGTTTTAAAATTCAAATAGTCTAGAGAAAATTATATCAAAATGAGAAAAACAAATTCTTAAAATCTAGGTCATTTAACTGATTTCCCATATTTCCTGCAATTCTCTCTTTAAAATTTTTTGTACATCACTAGACACTTTTTTTCACTGAAGATCAAGTTATAAGCAAAGTACAAAATGCTAATTAAAAATTTCTAGTTCAGTACCAGGCACACATTGTTCTTTTAATGAATCAGATTATCTCAACTTTGTAAGGATTAATTAGGTACTCGTAGCAAAGCAATTCCTTTAAATTTCTCAGAACACTATGCCACCAGATAACTAAGTGGCAGCCTTGTAAATTCAGAGTTAATAGAAGCTCTAAGAAATCCTATTACACTAAATTCCACTAGAAGAATTAGAATTATTTTATCGACTATGACATTATTAAAATATCATATATTTTCATTTACATTAACTAAGGTTTGTGTAAGCACTAAATACCATTGGGAAAATGGAAATTAAATATTACAATATTTTTTCTTTTAGAAAAAAATTAAACTTACAAAAAAATTTTGAAGCCTGCAAGTCTTTTCTATCCAAAATCAACAAATACTAAGACTTTATAATAATTCATATTATAAATTTAAAAACAACTACTTTGGAATAATTTTAGATTTATAGAAAAATTTCAGAGACAGAACAAAGAGTTCCCACATATTTTGATCCAACTTCCTCTAATGCTAACATCTTATATACAGACATTTATCAAAATGAAGGGGAGGTTGGAAATGGATGAAAGAAGATGAAGGGATTAGCCAAACAGCATACATGCATAACCCATAGACACAGACAACAGTGTGGTGATGCCCGGAGGAAAAAAGGGCTAGGGCATGAGTGGATGTGGGCAAAATGGGGGCAACAGAGATATCTATAACAGTGTCAACAATTTATTTATGTATTTATTTATTATAATTTTTTTAATTGTTGTTCAAGTACAACTGTCTCCATTTTCGACCTCACCACACCCCACCACACCCCACCCATCCCACCTCCCACCCTCAATCTTACCCCCTTTGGCTTTGTCCATATGTCGTGTCCTTTATACATGCTCCTTGATGATCATCTCTAATTTCCTCCATTATCCTCCTCCCACCTCCATCCTAGTTACTGTCAGTTTCTTCCATGTTTCTGTGTCTCTGGTTATATTTTGCTCCTTTGTTTGTTTTGTTGATTAGTTTCCACTTACAGGTGAGATCATATGGTATTTGTCTTTTACCACCTGGCTTAGTTCACTTAGCATAATGCTCTCCAGTTAATTAAAAAAAGTTAACATTGGTATAATACTATTAACCAGACAGCAGATTTTTACTAATATTTTATTTTTCTATTCCAGAATTCATTCCAGGACACCACTTCAGTTTTAGTCATCACGTGTCCTAGCCTCCTTCAATCGGTGGGTTTCCCAGTCTTTGTTGGTTACGACCTAGAGAATTTTTTAGAGTATTGATCCGGTATTTTGTAGAGTATCTTCTGATTTGGCTTTATCTGATATTTATTCACAATTGGGAATTCTCAATGGATTTGGGGGAAAATATTTCAGAAGCAAAGTGTGCTTTCTCATCACATCATATCAAGGGGCATATCATATCAACATGTCTTATCACAGGTGGCGTCAACTTTGATCATTTGGTAAACGTGGAGTCTGACAGCCTTCTTCAGTGTAAAGTGCCTGTTTTTCTCTTTTCATGTTCTATTATTTGGAAGCAAGTAGCTAAAGTCCAGTAACTAATATTCTGAAGGAATATTACTTCTTTCTCTCCCATTTATTTATTTGTTCAATCAATTAGGTATGTTAGGATGTACACATCGATTTTTACTTTGTTCTTTGGTATTATAAATACTATTACTACTAAGAGTCCAATACTACTGCTATTTATTTTGTTGTTTAAATGATTCCTGCTTTGACCATTTGGGACACTTTCTGGTTGGCTTCTGTGTCCTTTTGAGATACCTCCCTATTATTCTTTTTTTTTAACACTCTCTTTCTAAAATTTCTATTTATTTATTTGAAATAGTTCATTTTTAATTGTATTTTTTCATAACCATTTGTCCCTCCATACACTCTTCTACCTCCACCTCTGCACTGCAATCACTGCATTGTTGTCCCTGTCCATGAATCTGTTAGGTAGCAGCTAGGAATGAGCAGCCAGAGGGGAAATAAAGGCAGGGCCCTCGCCATTACCATCTAACAAAGAACTCAATAGAAGAGGCTGGAAGCAAAAGGAAGACATGTCTCACCAATTAACTGAGCAGTCCTGAGCTCGGTTTGATAAGATTGCCAGGTGTCCTGAGCATTACAAGCAAAATAGCACAGAAGGAGGCAAGAGTCCTTGAGACTGTGCTGAGAAAAGGGACTTCTGTAAGCTTCTGTAAAAATGTTGCTAAGATTGCAGGTGTTCTGAACATCACAAGTGGGAATTACACAGTAGGAAAAGGGGGTCTTTGCTGGGAAAGGGGGCCTCTGTAACAATTTCACTAAGACAAAGAGCCTTTACTAATTGAGAAAGGAAGCCTTTGTAGCTGTACAGTATTCCCAAGTGGGAGAAGGAGGGGTACCTGGAAGCTCGCTGAGGTATATAACCTCTGAACCCCAACAGTTGGCGTATTTAGTTTAGCTAAGTACCCACTTGTAGCCTTGACTCAAGTGTATAGAACAAACTCACTAATTTACTAACAAACTTACTAACAACTTTATTTCCTTTATATGTGGGACATTTAGACTAGCTGGGGGCCTGCTTGCAGTGTTATGCTCATATGTATTTTATAAATAAATTGCTATTTCACTTCTATTATAAGTGTTTGTCTCTCGCTTGAATTTGTGTCTTTTGAGCAAGACAAGAACCAAGGCAAGGGAAGAGAGCCCCCCTGTTGTCTCTCTCCCCATCTGTAACAAGCCCTGTTTCTTTTTTGCTAGATCCCTCCACCCTCCAAAACTCTGCTCTCCAAGCAGAGCTGTTAGACTGCTCTCTATCTATGAGTCTGTCACTCTTTTGCTTGTTAGTTCAGTTTATTAGATTCTACATATGAGTGAAATCATATGGTACTTGTCTTTCTCTGACTGGCTTATTTCATTTAGCATAATGTGCTCCAGGTCCATCCATGCTGTTGCTAAGGGTAAAATTTTCTTTTTTCTTTTTTCACAGCCGAGTAGTATTCCATTGTGTAAATGTACCATAGCTGTTTTATCTGCTCATCTACTGATGGACACTTGGGCTGCTTCCAAATCTTGGTGGGCTGCTTCTAAATCTTGGCTGTTGTAAATAATGCTGCAGTGAACATAGTGATGTATATATTCATGGTACTGGCATAAAAATACACAAAGAGATCAATGGAACGGAATAGAGGCCCAGAAATAAACCCACACCTTTATAGTCAATTAATACCTGACAGAGAAGATGAAAATATACAATGGGCTAAAGACAGTTTATTCAGTAAGTGGTGTTGGGAAAATTGGACAGATACTTGCAGAAAAATGAAACCAAAACACCTTAAGCCACACACAAGAATAAATTCAAAATGGATTAAGTCTTAAATGTTAAACACTCTCTTACTTTCTGTCACTATCTAATGTTCCAGGCTTGCCTTGAATTTTCCCTACTCAGCCCTAGAAACAACCAATTCTTCAAGGAACCTTGGTTGCTTTCATGGAAGAATGGTGTTTAGAAACTAAGGTCTGGGTGCTGGATATCCTGTTATCACTGCTTCTTTCTCCTCTCAGAAGACAGAGATAAGAAATACATTCATTATACAAACCCACGTGTACACATTTTTAAAAATTATGTGTGTGTACCTAAGTTCATATTGCTGTCTCTGACTCTAATTCAACACCCTAGGGTTCATTCTATCTTTTCTCCACACACATATTTAACTTCTATCACTGATAGTGAGAAACCTGGTTCCCATTATCTACAATTTATATTCTTATTTGTTCAGCCAACGGTAGTACACATGCACTGCAGCCTCAGAGCGAAGCAATTAGAGAACTACACTAAGTTTTTCTGGGGTGCAGGCAGAGTTGGGGAAAATCGCCTGATTAACTTTTATTTGATTCAGGCGTTATAGCACAACTCTGCTTTCTCCTCCCTTAATTGGGTTGCCTTGGGCTGGTACCCTTCTTCTTGTAGTGGTTTTGGTATTGTCATATTTTAATGTCATAAATTCCCAATACTTGGTTCACTATAACTGTATTATAAAGGATGAAACTGAGGTGTTCAGAGTGACTTTCCCAAGGTCATATGGCTGATAAGTAACAGAGCTTAGTCTAAAATTTGTCTCTGTTTGAAGTCCAAAATATAACATTTTATTATATTAAGGTTAGAACATAATGGCCCACAGAGGAATACAGTGTGGCTGGGTTTACGGTTAAGTACTTAGATTATTTTGCCTTCACCAATGAGCATTCATAAAAGTCTTTTGAGTCATCTTTTGCCTATTTACTTATTGTCAATGGGATTTACCAATTTAGAACTAAAGAATATGTAACAGGGTCATATCTAGCCAAACTGCCAATACTTTAAATTTTTTCTTTAACTTTGTCTGTAAATAATTTGGCAAGGCCATCTCACCATGCAATTTGAATAGATTGCATCTACTTGGATAATTTTGCTATAACTTTGAACATGTAAAATATAAATTGTAATTTTATTACTAAAATATTTTAAGTCGCTATTCTATTTCTTTAATAAGAATTTGAGAACGCCTAGTGTGTATTCATTGGGGCACTTGCACAGATAAAGAATTTTCTGAGAAGTGTTCTTGTTCTATCTAGTACAAAGCTTATCAAACTGTTAGTGATAAGGGAAAAGTTTTCTTCCTCTACAATCAGCCATGGATTGATAGCTTTATAAAATAAAATAATTTTCTAGAGAAATAAAAATTTAAGAATACTAATATAAGCCCAAATATTTTATGATTATATTTTTCAAGTATAAAATCACTCAAATTGACATTAAAGTTTCCAAACACTTTTTCTCAATTTCTATATTTTTCTGTTTGTGAATTGATAACAAACATGTGTTTACTAGCATTGATCTATTGAACATTTTGGTCCCTGATTAGAGATTCCTTTAGGAAACCTCAGCTCAGTGTGAGTGTCCACCGGAATCCAGGTCATATTGCACTTGCAAAACAGCACTCTCTGTTCCTCTGAGGACATGTTAACTATCTTCGAACACTTTTTTAAAAAAAAATAATTTTTAAAAATCTCACCCGAGGATATGTTTATTGATTTTAGAAGGGGAAGAAGGGAGATGGAGAAAGAAAGAGAGAGAGAGAGAGAGAAACATTGCCATGAGAGAGAAACATTGATCAATCGCCTCCCATATGCACCCATTGGAGAAATGGACCTGCAACCTATGTAATCGGGCCTGACCGGGAATTGAACCCTTAACCTTTTGGTGTACTGGACAATGTTCCAACCAACTGAGCCACCCAGCCAGGGCTATCCTCCTCCACTTAGCACCTACTTACTTTTGTACCAATGTAGATTATTGAAAAGCATTATATATGAAACACATCACTATTCTTTGCTATTGCCTTTGCAGAAATATAATGTTAGTGGTATATTGAGTGCTTATTATATGCAAGTACAGTTCTAAGTACCTTACATGTAAAGTCATTTAATCTCCTCAATATGAAACAAGCACTATTATTATTCCTACTTTAACAGAAATGGAAGCTGAAGTACAAAGAGATTGACGTGTCATGATCACATAGCAAGTGAGTGGCAAAGTTGAGATTCAAACCCAGCAGCCTGGCTCTAAGTTTGTGTCCTTAACCACAACATCATGCCACTATCCGTAAAATATAAAATAAAATAAAATAAAATAAAATAAAATAAAATAAAATAAAATAAAATAAAATAAAACTATCTGGAAAGGACTTTGTAGTTTATCTAAAATTGACTTCCAGGTACATGATTTAAAATGTTACTCAATATCTATTTTATAGAGCCATTTTTAACTAGAAGGGACAATTTAAAGTTCGTAGAATTATAAACACTTAATATTTTTCTTTCTTTGCTTTTGCCACTAGACAGCTGGGATCTAAGGTCTGGGCTCAAATATCATGGATTTTCTCTAGTGTATGACTTTTTGGTTTTTTCCTTTTGTCAAGTATTGTTTACTTATGTATTTTTACTAGCCACCTCACATCCCTTTTGCTTGAATAGATGGTATATAAGTAAGCCAATTAATGTTCTTCAGTAGGTTTTTTGTCATGGGATTGGCAGCTTCCAATCTACAATCATTGAGAATCATTGTAAAAAGACTGAAGAGATATATTAGTATTCTAAGGCAGCTGAAACAAATTACCATAAACTGGTTGCTAAATCAATACAAGTTTATTCTCTCACAGTTCTGGAGGCCAACAGCCTGACATCAAGGTGTGGGCAGGTTCACATTTCCTCTGGAGGGTCTAGAGGAAAATCCATTCTTTATTCTTTCAGCTGCTGGTGCTTGATGATGTTCTTAACTTGTGGCTACCACTCCAATCTCTGCCTTCATGATCACATTGCCTCCTCCTCTTCTCTGTGCCTGTCTTCTCTGCATATCTCTTTTAAGGACACTGTCATTGGACTTAGGGCCAATCCAGATAATCCAGGGTTATTTCATTTTAGGATCCTTAATTTTACCTACAAAGACCCTTTTCTCAAATAAGGTAACATTCATAGTTTCTGGGGATTAGGACATGGGCATATCTTTTTGGTGACCACCATTCAAGCTACTATAAGAGGTATTGGTAGTCGGAGGTGTCTTTCTGTAAGTACAGTCACTGCATTAAGCTTTAATACATGGGTTTTGTGACTTAAAACACATATGTAAAAAGCCTTTTATTTTTTGCCCATTTCCTGGCTCTTTGCTTTGTTCTGGTTAAGTTTGCCAGGGACCTGGTTTTCATTCAGGTAAATTAATAGATATACAGTATTTTAAATTTTGTTTGTCTATATTTTGTCCTAAAGTCTTATGAAGAAACCTTTTACATTATCCTCCATATTCATCTTTCTGAGAGGCAGTATAAAATAGTTCTTAAAAGCATAGACTGTAAAAGTTTTGCCTGGATTCAAATCCTGACGGACTACTACTAGCTACATTAGCTTAAGCAATTTTCTTTATCTCTATGTGCCTTTATCATAGGATATTACACACAGAGACACACACAGTACTGCACAGGGGTTAAAACAGTGCCTAGACTGTGAAAAACAGTGAGTTGTTATTACTAGCTATTACTCTGAAGAACAGCTGAAGTCTTCTTTCAGCATAACTCCATTATGATAAGCTCAGCTATCTAATGCTTTATTTTTATAAGATTTTGTGCTTAAAACACCTGCAAAATTTTCAAATAGGAGAAATTGAGGAGCATTGAAAGTTTCAGACATAAAATAATCGCTAGAGATAACATAAAAGCATAAAGGAAGCCTGTAACTTTGCGTGAAATAAAAATTACCGTTTTGTTTGGGGAAGCCTGAGACAAAGGGAATTTATCTAAGTTCTGATAAAAAAGACCAGATGTCCAGAGGTCAAAAAAGTTAGAGCCTGGCACCTTTAGGTCACTGATTCTTATCCAACTTATGACAAAAGTAATTAAAAATCATTATTGTCTAAAAACTGTTAAGTACCATCTCGGAAAAAAGTTGTTTGCCTCACTCTGGTTTCCAGGTGGTGACAATTGTCATCACATTGAACACTCACCACTTGGCCATTTAAGTAGAGAGGTTAGAGGGTGTCTGAATCTAAAGATAGACTGAGAGTCCCTTCCTCCAGGGTCCTCTGAGAGACTTGGCAGGTGGTACAGGGAAAGTTTAGCTGACCATTTCTGCTAATTTAATCCAGAAATAAGTGGATGTCAGTTTGGAGAATGGGATACCAATACTTGTCAGCCATTAGATTTACCTTTTTAATAGAGAGTCTAAGTTACAAACTTAAGAAAAATTGTAAACTAGCTTTATAATTTACACAACAAATTTCAATTTTTAATGTATAAATTACTAATTTAGGTAAATTGATAGAATTGTGTAAATGTTTGCTTTATCTGGTTTTAGAACATTTTAATGGAGAATTTAAAGGAATATATATATCCATATATATATCCATATATATATCCATATATATATATATATCCCTATATATATATATATATATATAGTCTTATTTAAAAGAAGATAACACCTAAGGTACTGAGGAAGAGAGGTTAGAAAGTGCAAGAGAGAAATAGTATTTTAAAATTTGATTAAACGTTCAAATACAATTTTAATGCAGCTGTGTAGTATTCTGATGTGTTTGAATTTTTATATATGAATTATCTAATGTTGTGAATCATATAATCTTAATGAATCATATAAAGGTCTTTTTACCATAATAATGCTTTAACATAATGCCTTATAGAAGGCAGACACTCAAATATTTAATTTGGAAAATAAATACAATTACCCATCCTTATGTTTTTTTCCATACCTAACTATTTCATATTCAGAGTCACTGAATAAATTTAAATTCTAATATGGGCAAATTTGACTGTGTTCTGAATATAGGGATAGAAAAGCTGCACCTTTTCTTTTAAAGTAAGTGCATTATTTATTAATAATAATAACTAATTATATAGTGTTTAATTTATGATAGGCACTATCCTAAGAACTTATTAAATAATTAAATATTCTCATCTAATCCTCACCACTCTTGGAGCTAAGAAAATAAAGGTATAAAGGAGGTGAAGTATCTTGCCAGGGTTATACAGTGAGGAGCTCTAATTAGAATTCAGGCAATGTGGATCCAGAGTAATTGTTCTTACATAAGCAAAAATAATTGCTTATTTTTGACAGCCATTTTTCTTTTCTTTGTTACATCGGTATCCAGCACTAAGAAAGATCTAAGTTTTTACTGTTTTAATCACCCACACTAACTGAATTCCATGGCTAAGCATTTGTGACATGCCAGCAGCTCAAGTGTCTCAGTCCTACTGACCTTCAACTCATTATGTAAATCTTCAACTCTACCTTCATTCAAATATTTATTTTTTGAACTCACACACTCAGCATATTAAGCAATGTCAAACAAAAACTAATGGTTGGGCCATGTGGCACTATTTCAGGTATTCGCTATCCAGCCTTAGCTGTGCTCTCGCCATTGTTCAGAAATCTTCTTGTCCTTAATGTGTTTTCTTTCTCATATCTCAGAGTGGCTACACGGCTTTGTTTATTACTTCAATTTCTGCCACACCTTCTATCCTTTTCTATTTTGATAGATGAGAAATGATTAGCAGTTCCAAATCTTCAGAGTCTAGATAGAACAAGAACTCTAAGCTGTTCATTGAGTTTAATAAATAGGTGGTTTTGGGTATTTTGGAAAAAAAAAGTTTCAATATGCAGTTGGGCCTTGAGAAACATGGGTTTCAATTGTGCAAAGCCACCTATACATGGACTTTTTTTCCAATAAATATTGTAAATGTATTTTCCTTATGATTTTCTTAACATTTACTTTTCTCTAGCTTATTTTATTGTAAGAATGTAGTACATAATAGATGTAACATGGAAAATACATGTTGACTATTTATGTTATCAGTAAGCCTTTTGGCCGAAAGTAGGCTATTAGTATTTAAGTTTTGGGGGAGTCAAAAGTTATATGCAGGTTTCAGCTATGTGCAGGGTCGGTGCTCCAACCTCCTCGTTGTTCAAGAGTCAACTATAGTAGGAACATAAGCCAGGCCACAGTGTGTTGAACAGTGAACGGGATAATTTTTCAAAAACTTAACTATGAAGGAAGAGGAGCATTATGTTCAATGGAGAGAGAATGAAGGCAGGGGCACTACTAACCTATACAGGCATACCTTGAAGATATTTGGGGTTCCAGACTCCAAAATAAAGCAAACATAGCAATAAAGTGAGTCACATACATTTTTTTGGTTTCCCACTACATAAAAAAGTTATGTACTGGGAAAAAATGTTTACATTGTCCTATAGGCTATTAGTTGTACAACAGCATTACATTTAAAGAAACAATGCACATGCCTTAATTTAAAAAAAAAACCTTTATTGCTAAAAATTGCTAAAATTTAACCCTCAGCTGGTAATCTTTTTGCTGGTGGAAGTCTACTTCAATGTTGATTACTACTGACTAATCAGGGTGTTGGTTGCTAAAGACTGGTGTAGCTGTGACAATTTCTTAAAATGAGACAATGAAGTTTGCAACATCGACTCTTCCTGTCACAAATTATTTCTCTGTAGCATTTTAGGCACAGAACTTCTTTCAAAATAGGAGTTAATTCTCTCAAACCCTGCTGCTGCTCTATCAACTAAGTTTATGAAATATTCTAAATACTTGTTGTCACCCTGATTGGTGTGGCTCAGTGGGTTGGGTGTCGTCCTGCAAACTGAAAGGTAGCCAGTTTGATTCCCTGCCAGGGCACATGCCTGGGTTGCAGGCCAGGTCCTTGTTGGGAGCAGGCAATATGTAACTGATGGATGTTTCTCTCACACATCGATGCTTCTCTCCCTCTCTTTCTCCCTCCCTTATCCTTTCTCTAAAATAAATAAATACAATTAAAAAAATACTTTGTTGTCATTTTAACAATCTTTACATCTTCATCAGGAGTAGATTCCATCTCAAGAAACTGCTTTCTTTGCTCATCATAAAAAGAAACTCCTCATTTATTAAAATTTTATCATGAGATTTCAATAATTCAATTACATCTTTGGGCTCCAATTCTAAACCTAGTTCTCTTGCTATTTCTACCACATCTGCAGTTACTTCCTCCACTGAAGTCTTACACCCCTCAAAGTCATCCATGAAAGTTGGAATCAAACTCCTGTTAATGTTGATAGTTTGATCTCTTCTCGTGAATTGCAAATGATCTTAAGGACATCTAGAAATATGAATTCTTTCCAGAAGGTTTTCAATTTACTTTGGCCATGTCCATCAGAAGAATAAAAATCACTTTTTATGGCAGCTATTATAGCCTTAGAAGATGCATTTTTTTTTAAGAATAAGATTTGGGTGACCAGGGGCATTGTCAATGAACTGTAACATTTTGAAAGGAATCTTTTTTTCTAAGTAGTAGATCTCAACAGTGGGCTTAAAATATGCAGTGAACCATTTTGTAAACATATGTGTTGTCATCCAGGCTTTGTACTTTCATTTACAGAGCACAGGCAGGATAGATTTAGTGTAATTCTTAAAGGCCTAGGATTTTCAGAATAATAAATGAGTATTAGCTTCAATAGTAAGTCACTAGCTACATTAGCACCTTCAAGAGAGTCAGCCTATCTTTTGAAGCTTTGAAGGTAGGCATTGACTTCTCTTTAGCTCTGAAAGTCCTGGAGGGTATTTTCTTACCATGTAAGGCTATTTCATCTACATTGAAAATCTGTTGTTTTCAGTGTAGCCACCTTTATTAGTCATCTTACCTAGGTTTTCTGGATAACTTGCTGCTTCACTTTGCACATTTATATTATGGAAACAGCTTGTTTTCTCAAATTTTATTAACCAAACTCCACTAGCTTCATATTTTCCTTCTGCAGCTTCACCTTCCTCAGCTTTCACACAATTGAAAAGTTAGGGCCTTGTTCTCCATTGGGCTTTGGCTTAAGGAACTATTGTGGCTGGTTTCATCTTCTGTCCAGACCACTAAAGTGTTCTCCATAACATTAGTAAGGCTGTTTGCTGTCTTATCATTCATGTATTCAATGGAGTAGCTCTTTTAATTTCCTTCAAGAACTTTTCCTTTGCACTCATCACTTGGCATAAGAGACCCAGCCTTTGACCTATCTCAGCTTTCTACATGCTCTCCTCACCAAACTTCTTTCTAGCTTTTGATTCAGTGTGAGAAATGAGACTCTTCCTTTCACTTGAACACTTACAGGCCATCGTAGGGTTATTGATTATCCTAATTTCAATATTGTTGTGTACTAGAAAAAAGGGAGGCCTAAGGACAGGGAGAGAAGTTGGGAAATGTCCTGTCCATGGAGCACCCAGAACACACACAACACTTACTGATTAAGTTCACTGCCTTTTATGTGTGCAGGTTGTGGTACCCCCAAATAATTACAAGAGTAACATCAAAGATCACTGATCACCATAACAAATATAATAATAATAATAAAAGTTCTGAAGTATTTTGAGAATTACCAAGATGTGATACAGAGATATGAAGCGAGTGAGTGCTATTGGAAAAGTGGTGCTAATAGACTTGCTTGATGCAGGGTTGCCACAAATCTTCCATTTGTTATATATGCAATAGCCACAAAGCACAATAAAATGAAGTAGTGCCTATATAGTCATACACGGCAGCAAGATATGTTGGTCAATGATGGACCACATATATGACAGTGGTTCCATAATGATATAAAGGAGCTGAAAAATTCCTATTGCTGTCACATCATAGCTGTCTTAAAAGTCATAGGACAATATATTACTCATGTGTTTGTGGTGATACTGGTGTAAACAAAACTACTTCACTGCCATTCATAGAAAAGTATAGCACATACAATTACTGAAGTAAATTATACCATCTAGCTGTAAACATATTCCATGATATTTCCCTAACGACTCATTTCTTTGATCGTATCTCCAATATTAAGCATCACATGACTATACTGTGCCCTTCTTCAGAAAGAAGTACATTCTTGCGGTGGACACTCTCCTAAGGATTCATAGCTTGATGACGGACAGGAACCTTTGTACAAAGGAAAACGTTCTCCCTCCTAGAAGCAAATGGCCTCATTTGCCCTCTTGGTTGGGCATACCGCATGTAGTGTACAGCCTATAAAACTGTGATTGCCTTGCATAAGGAAGGGGTTTTAGTGGGACTAGTTCCTACAGTTTTGATTTTTTTTTTTTTAATTTCCCAGCAGTCCGGATGCCGAAACGTAGAAGGCAAATTAACTGATTCTAGGTTGAGGTTTTGCCATGTAAGCATAGTAAATCAATCACAAAGGGTCACGATAGCTGAAAGCACTGGCAAGTTTTATGGGTAGTGGATCTAGGATGGAGAGCAAAGGAAGATGAGGCAGACATGATTATCCATTCTTCTTTTTCCCTGTGAGTTGAATCACCATTTTATCCAGAAGTTGGGCAGCAATGCAATAAGACAAGGTAAACTAAATTCAAGCAGTGAATCACACTTGAAACCAACCATGGTAGTCACTTTCCCCTGTGTCAGTTTTGGGGTAGGAACGTGACTGAGTTTTAGCCTAAGAAATATAAAGAAAAGTTTTCCCTTAGGCAAAGATGCCCAGGATAAACACTCATTTTACCTTCCTTTACGTGTGGCCTTATGAGGAAGTGACACTTAAGAGTTGTGGTAGTAATTTTATGACCACAATGGGGCAAATTTGAGCTCAAATACTACTTGACGAAATGAAAGAAACAAAAAACGTGGGTCCTCACTGACATTATTAAAGATAGAAAGGTTATTATCACTCCCTTCTTTCTGAAATTTCTCCTTTTTCTTCTCAAAAGGCACTTTTCCCTTTATCACCACTATGGGGTTTTACTTAAAACTTAGTTCATTTTTACTTCTCTCTCTAGGCAAGGGTGTCCAAACTTTTGGCGTCGCTGGGCCACAACGGAGGAAGAGTTGCCTTGGGCCACACATTAAATACATTGTGACACGTAATCACAAAAAAAATCTCAATGTTTTAAGTACATTTATGATTTTGTGTTGGGCCGCATTCATAGCCATCCTGGGCCACATGTGACCCCCCGGGCTGTGGGTTGGACAACCCTGCTAGAGGTTGGTCACAGTTCATTGGTTTTAGTCATTTAAAAAAATATTTTCAACAGGCAGGGTATTTGTAGTTTTAAAGAATATATTTAATATCACTTATACTCAAAAATCCTTTTTTGGTATTTTAAACACACTTTTACTGAGCTATTATTCACATATCATATACCTACTGAAAGTACACAATTCCAAAGTCTTTAGCCTATGCACAGAGCCATACAACCATAAGCATAATCAATTTTAGAAAATTTTCATCACCCTAAAAGAAACCCTGTATCTAAGAGCAGTCGCTTTCCATTCTCTTCTGCCCTGGGAAACCAATACTCTACTTTCTCACAGATTTACCTATTCTGTGAGCTTTATGACAATTAAAATTTGTATTGTTCATCACTAGTGCCCAGTGGAAACTGGTTTGCCCATGGGTCTGCAATACTTGTCCAATAGCGAACAAGATAGAATAAGTCCTTGCTTTCTTGGAATTTATATTCTAGAGAAGATGAATAAATTAAAGAGAAAAAGAAACACCTGAATTTTGTTAACTGTTGCACAGCAGAGAATGCACTATAATAGAGGATATTAAGGAATGTATTTAGATAGCAAAATCAGAGGCTTCTCAGAAATGTGCTAACACTTATGCTGACAACTCGATTAATGCTAGGAAGGAACCAGCAACAAAGAGCCCAGGGAAGAGAATCCCCAACACAGAAAAGGGCAAATAAAGTTTCAGGGGCTACAAAGAACCCAGTAAATTCCAGTGAAGTCAGTGTGACTACAGAATAGTAAAGGCAGAGGTTGACGAAAAAAGTCGTGGAAAGGTAGTAAAGGACCAGATTATACAAGACTTGTTAGGGGATGGTAAGAATTTTATATTTAACTCCAAGTGAACTTGCGTGTCATTTAAGTTGTATGATTTATTCCTTTTGTAGAGCCTTACAATTCAAACAGTGCCCCCAACCAGCAGCAGCAGCATCACCTCTGACTTCTTAAAACTGCCCTAGAATTGATGAAGTGTCTACCTTTAACAAGATCCCCGAGTGATTCATCTGTACATTAAATCTTGAGAAACACCAGAGAATGAATTAGGAGGGAGAACGAGGAGGGGAATACAAGTCAGGTATGCCAGTCCAAGTGAGAACTGAGAGCTGCTGTACAAGGATGATAGCGGACAGGATGAGAGGGCCGCTCTAGGGTATATTTTGGAGAAACTGATTTTGGTCTCTTAGCCAGCTAAGTGGAGATTACAGTAAGCAGGTATCAATATGAACCTGGACTTCTGAGAAAAGTTTGGGATTGGAGATGCAGATATGTTGGTGTACTGGATATCCTGCTTCTGAGTTTCAAGTGTTGTTTTACAGTTTTATATTGACAAATGTTTGCAGGTCGGCATTTTTATGGAAAATAAGACATGCCTTGCTGATGGCTGTCCAAGTCTTCCAGACTTTCACTTTGAAGTTCTCTGTTACTAGATACCTTTCAAGTCCTTTTTAACCCGCCCCCCCCTCCCACACACACAATGTTAGGAATGTTTTAAAATTCAAGACCCATGGCTTACCAATTTTCTCCCTTGTCGCATAGCTCCTAGGATTCTCTCCGCCCAGGTCTTAACTGGGGCAGACATCCTCAAGCCTATCCAGTTTCTAGGTACAAATCAGATTGGAAACTCCTGGGTTGGTGGGTCCCATTCTCTTGGTGTACAATTGTGTATTTAAAAAAAAATATATTTTATTTATCTATTTTTAGAGAGAATGGAAAGAGTAAGAGGGAGAGAAACACCAATGTGTAGCTGCCTATTGTGCTCTTGCTACTGGGGACCTGGCCTGCAACCCAGGCATGTGCCCTGACTGGGAATTGAACCCTTGACCTTTTGATTCCAAGCCTGCACTCAATCCACTGAGCTACACCAGTCAGGGCCAGTTCTAAAAAAAATGATCAATGAACTAGAAGCACGTCAGTTAATGGGAAGGAAAGAACATAAAGTAAGTGGGGGAGACTCCACAGTCCCCATTTTTAAGCCGAAGAGTAATTTTTTGCATCATCACTTTTGTAATAAGTGGCACAGCTGAATTCCAATTTAATGCTCTTCCCTCTACCACTTCTCTCACGTAGGATAGTTTTGTCAAAGTTCAGTAATAGCCTAAGAAAAATTAATGAATACCAACCTTAGGAAACAGTTCAAGTTTTGCTTATGATTTCCAAAGGCACAGCTAAAATTGACATACAAGCCAAGCTGCTCTTTCAATATAAGCTAATTTGAGCTTTGTATGCCTAAACTGGTTTTGTCTGCTCAGGGAATTTTCAAAGCTGGTCAAAAGACCTTTTTTCTTCCTTCTTTTTTTTAAGGTATGGAGAACGAGAAAACTTGCCATGGTTTCAATTCCCAGCATCGGTAACTCAGAGTTACGACCACACCACTAGTGTCCGTGGGACAGGTCCAGGACCCTGCCTCTTTTGGTTACATTCCCGAGACAGGGAAAGCCTGGCCGACTTCCGGTTAGAGGTGATACTAACGTTTTCCAAGGTATTGCGCTATCTATAGCTGTTTCTCGTACTGTAAATTTACTGGATGTCTGAAACACTGCCTTAAGTAAATTCTAAGAACTTTGAGAAGTTCCCTCCCGATAAAACCACAGAAGCCTCTGTGGGGTGCAGCCCCTGGGAGCTGTCTAAAGAAGAAAAGCGGAGGACCTGCCCCAGAGCCCAGACTGGGTCGGGTCTGAGTTACGTCCCCTCGGACCGTCTCCTCGGGTGGGATCGGCCTGGCGGGGCCAAGAGGTTGGGGGAGGAAGAGGCAGGTCTCCGCGGCCTCCAGGTGAGTCGCGTGGCAAGACCCAGGGGGCCGAGGCACCTCCTTCCTCTCGGGACGTGCGCTCCGGCAGAACCGTGGGCCCCGCTCCTCCCCCCAGCGGGGCGAGAAGGGGGGCAAGCGGGTATTCTCTCAGGCTATAAAGGGCCGTGGGTCGCCGCGGCTGCCCTCAGCGTCCCGCGGCTCCGCCCTCGCCGTTCTCCCGGCTCCAGCGCCCTTTCCAGCTCGGGGTGCACTCGACCCTCTCGGGCCTCTGCTGCGCGGGCTGCGGCGGAAGATGGCGGCTCCGGCGGACGGCTCTGAGGAGGCGCTGGCCGCTGCCCTGGCGGACGTGCCCGACCTAGCCAGACTACTAGAGGTTGACCCGTACCTGAAGCCCTTCGCCCTGGACTTCCAGCGCAGGTACCACCTAAGTCCGTCGGGGCTCCCCCTCTCCCCCCGCCCCCATTCCTCAGAGCGGGGCAGGCCTCCCCCCACGCGCATGCTCAGGGTTGGGGCCTCCCCCTCCGCTCCCGGGCGCGTGGCCCCACCCTCCCCCGGCCTCCGCCCCACCCCTCGCGGTCCCGCCTCTGGTCTTGGAAGTTGGCACCTTCGGAGGGTGGGCTTGAGGTTCTTTCTGGAAACTCGGTCCTGTGGTTTCCGGAGTTGTTAGGTTGACGCCTGTGGCCCCGCGACCTGGACGGAGAAGAGCGGAATTCACTTTTCTCTTCCTCTCTCCCCTCCCTTGGAGTCAGTGGTTTTGCGCCATTGAGTACGTGCTTTGGCTCCTAGTACTCCTTTCCTCCGGTGCTGCAGGGGAGGGAGGCAACCACGTGGTACCGAGGGGATCCTGTGAATCAGCGTGTGCTGAACACCCGCGTGTGTAATTGCACTTTAAATTTTTTCTGGTTTATTTCATAGCAAATACTGTGATTTTTATATCTAACAGGATTCTTTCTGGCAGCTTTTGTTTTGTTATCACCCCACTCTCAGAGAAGATTAGGCCAATCTTGGTCAACCTCTCACTCCCAAACGTTGATGAGTAAACTGTTCAGCAACTTGCACCTGTTTGTCATTGCCGGGCTGCAGAAGGAGAAAGCCAAGAAAGTCACACTTCTAGAGGGCGATTTAGGATGCTTTAGCTTTAGCTTCTCTGTTACGCTGTAGTAAATTGGTTTACTACAAAATCAAGTTGCTGGGATAGTAGTGCTGGGATAGCTCAACTTTGAAAGTATAGTTTTTGAGATTATAATAGTTGCTATACTAGTTACAGTAGTTCCATTTATGAGATAAGCACGTTGTGATTTAATGTTCTGCCCCTGAGTTCCTGCCCTTTTAGCTGAGCCACTTGGGAATGAAAAGGATTATGGCAACAGAATGTGTATATATATCCATACACACACACATGTACATGCACACGCGTAAATATATATATAGTCAAGTATTCAAGAAACAAAATAGCTAGTTACTGGAAAGAAGCAGCTACACGGGGGGTTAATGGAATAAGGTTGATAAAGGTTTTTGGGTTTTGTTTTGTTTTTTTATATCTTAGGTTCATGACCTAACGTTGTGACTTACTACCTGTATTCAATTCAGCAACTGTTTATTAAAGAATCCCTAAGGGACACAAAGTTGAATATAACATTTCATTCCAGAGTTTATATATCCTAATGAATGAGCCATCCTCAGAGTAGTAACCTTGAGCTTTTGCTCAGTTACTCAGATGATAGGGCCCTTATATAACCCATACGGGGAGCAGCAGCCTTGCTTTCAATATTTACAATATAGCTTTCAAAGAAACAGTTCACGGTCTTCATAGTTCAAGATTGGATTTGATTTAGAAATAATCAAAAATTTTAGAGCAAAAGATGGTGCTCAGACTTTTTTGATGTGCTTATTAATGATGGCACTATGCTTTGTAAAATAACACAAGATATTTTAAGAGTTGTGAAAATGTTTTGTGTGTTTCCACCCCCCCTTTAAAAAATGATTACAAGCAGATGAACATCTCTAGTTAAATGTTTCTTTCATGTAACTCACTTCAAATCCATCAGGATTGAAACAGTTATGATACTCTTTCATGGTTTGTCAAAGCTAATCAGGGGGGTAAAGATCAGAATAAAGAAGTGGGGGCAATTTAGTGTTCTTGATGAGAAGGCAGCTGGTTCAGTGGGTCCTTGTGCGCACTCTGACCTGGATTCTCCTTCTGGCCTTGGTTCTCAGTAACTGCTGTTTTCTGGCACACATGTTCCATTTAAGCATTTCAAATAGTAATTTGGCATTTGGCAGCAGTAACTGTTATTGTTAACATTTGAAGAATAAATTCCTCCTTCATAAAGTTTGGTTCTGGTTACTTATTCTATTTTCTGTTTATTTCTAATAACTCACCTGGGCAGTATGACTTTGGCATAGCACAAATATACAAACATTTGGGTGCAAAGTATGATTACCAAGAATTGAAGAAAATTTGGAGTACAAACAATATATAAGAATGGTGAGGGGAGGGAGGCAGTTTCTTCTCATTGGGGGACCATCTCATCCTTCCCTCAACATACCTTCATTAGAAATTCTGTTATTCTTGTTTACTTTTTATGTAACTGTAACAATGTTGATTCAAGTGTGAGGATTAGTGAATAACTCTGTGCCATAATAAAAAATTAGTACATTAGAGTGACAGACTTTATAATGTCTCATTGATTACCTCCTAAGATGGAATTATCCTTGCAGCTCTCTGTTGTTGTTGTTTTTTTACCTGTTATTTACACTGCAGTTAGTTGCTATGATCATAATTGCAACATCTTCCTGTTTTAAAACTACAACATTTAATTGTCCCCATATAACATGCCAACTTGAGGCATCTATCTATAGGACTCTCCTCATAGCAGTCTAGGCTGATGAAGGCTTTGTTTTGAAACATGTTTTTACAACGTCAGTTGCGAAAAACAGAGAACATGTACAATGCATTGTTTCTCACCACTTTAGCCTGAGTCACTTCTGCTAATACATTGTATTGGCCAATGCAAGTCAAATGTGACTTCTGAGCCATGTGAGTGGAAGAGAGAATTGATATTCCTGGATGGCCTGAAAAATAACACAGTTGCAATCACACTTGTCTATACCCTGTGTTTAAAGTTTATATAATACTTTTACATACATTATGGAATTTAATTTAGTCCTCATGACAAAACCGCATGGTAGGAAGTGTGGGCATTTTTGTTTTTCCTGTTTTACAGATGAGAACCATGAGATTTGGTGATTAACTTAAGTTGACATGGCTAATAAGTGCTGCATCTAAAATTAGTCTTTCTTTACTAAAACTGTTTTCAACAAGTTCACAAACAATGGTTTCTTGGTAATGCAATGGATGCCTCCAGCATTGGACATTTGGGACCACTTCTTGGATCCTCAAAGCCAAGATACTGCAGCTCTTGCTTTTCTTCCATTATCTCTGGTGGTTTCTTCTCAGGCTCTTTCTGACCATTGGATATAGGAGTTTCTCTGGGCCTTCCCTTGGGCCTTTTCTATGTATTTCTACTTTATATACTTTTCCCAGCATTCTCATTCATCCCATGGGTTTCATCTGTGTACTGAGGCTGCCCACATCTATCTTTACCCCAAATCTTTCTCCTGATCTCAGACATATTTATAAATATATTCATTCTGATATACTATAAGAACAACACTCAACATGTATAAAATTGAATTGATGGTTCTTTATACCGAACCTGTCTGTCCCTTTATCTCAATGTGTGGTATCTTTATCTATCAACTACTCAAGTCTAAAACTTAAGAATTATCCTTAAGTACTCTTTTCCTGTCCTTTTATTTCCAAGTCTAGTCAATTATAGCTCCTGTCTTTCAAGCATGTGGCCCTAAATTTCTACTGTTTTCATCATAAGTTAGTTAGTAGCATTTCTAGTCTAAATTACAAAAACAGCCTCATAATAATTCCCCCCTTTCAAATCTCAACAATTCCCCATGGCTCTTAAGGTATGGTGCAGATACCTTCTCATGATTGTATTATATGGTCCCTGTCTACATTTTTAGTCTCTTCTTTGGACTCTCCTTTCACTCTGTATCATCCAATCAGAGGGAGCCTAAGGGTAAGAAAACCTAGGCCTGAGGCAGATGGAATGTATAGGAGCTTCTGTAAGGGTCACTACAATATCACTAGAATACCTGTGGAGCGTGATATTTGTTTTATAGGTGTGTTTCTTAAGTATTGAAGATTTTCATTTCTTCCGAGATCAGACAAGATTGGACGCATTCAGGGTGGTATGGCTGTAGACTGAAGATTTTCATTTATTTTGTGTAGGCTCACAAGCAGTCAGGGGCCCAGAAATATCACTAATTAGAAGGTGAAGGAGGGACCAAGAAATTGAGCATTTTCTGCTCTTTATTAGAAGAGTGATTCTTTTAGTAGGATATGAATTATTAAGTGAACCATTTGCTTTAATTAATTTTTATTAATAGAAAGTAATTTTTCTCTATCCCATAAAATAGATCTTTAAAAATGTTTAAAGAATGTCAGTTTGAAGTGTGCTAGAACGTTATCCTGTCTTGGATGCCGCAAGTTTTGTTCTAGCCATAGGTCCAGCTACACTTTTGTACCTGCTGTTTCTTCTCCTTACTTACTCTATCTTATAAATCTCTGTACATGTTGCAGGATACAGCTTGAAGATTTATTATATGCCTTCCCTAACTTCTCATTCTTAAACCTCTTCCCACCGCTTGTCTTCCAACTTGAATACTCCCATCCTAAGGATGCCATCGGCTGCAGTGTGGTTGTCTTTCTGCTCGTTTGTGTCCTCCACTAGATTGTTTGGTCTCATTGGTGGGATCTTTATTTTTTGTTCACTGTTGTGTTCTCAGTCTGTAGAACCATGCCTGGCTTAGAGCAAACAGTGTAGTATTTGAATGAGCAAATGACTGAATGAATGTCTTCTGACACTTTCTCTTTTCCATACTATTGAGTCTTAGGTCAGCTCACCTGAAGCTAAAAATGTTGGAAATGCTAGGGTGGATGGAAAGAGAAGAAGCAGTAGGTACCTCGAGGTTACGTGTGACAGTCTGGGGAAAGGGAATATGTATTCAAATAAAGAGCTAAAGATAACCAGAGAAAATCAAGAAAATCATTATTAATTAGATCCTTTCATACTCCACAGAGATTAGAGGTTTAATCACTGAAGGAATACACAATTTGAGAGAGCCTCAGGTCAAATCGAGTGCCCAAGAATGGGAGGAGAGGCTTTTGTGAGCCCAAGTGTTTAAGTATTATAATTACAGTGAACATCTCTATTTTCTTAGAAATAAAAATAGCTCTTACATTGGTATCTAATCAGAATTAGAAAAATAGTTTGGATTCAGTGTTATAAGTAACCACACCAAAAATTGATTCTCACATCACAGAAGTTTTATATCATAGCTGAATGGTGCACTGTTTTTTTCTCTGTGCCTGGCTAAGTGGTGGGCTGGGAAGAAAGTCAAATGTCAATGATTCTAGAAGGTAGGGAAAAATTTGAAGATAGCGAGATGCACCTGGCATTCTGTTTTATATATGCAGCTGAGATCTGCACTGATTCTGGAGCAAGTCCTCAGTTTTCTACAGTGGTGGGCAAGGGTCTGTGACCTCTTCTCATTTTGAAAGTGCCTTAAAATGACTTGATGGAGCATTTTTGTTTTGTTTAAGTTCTGGCACCTGCTGTACTACTTCCTAAGAAGTGACACTTTATGTCAGTGATTTTTAATCATTAGTGCTGCAGGAATTTTTAAAACATTCAATACCTGACCCCTTTTCCCTTTAATTGTCAAATAAAACAATGACCACAGCCAACACAACAATGGCCATCCGGTGTGAATGCCCTGTCTTGAACCATAAATATATAGGTCAAATAATAGAGTCGCATCTTATTGGTCACATCGCATGATACTGTTGCATTTGATGGATACCAGATATCCTTATATTCAAGCATAGGCTTCTGATTTGTTTTAAAAAGTCACTTTGGAGCAAAAAGGGTAGAACAAAAAGGGTAGGTAATTATTATTATTGTTTTTTTGTATATCAATCAAAATTGTACCTATTTTTGGTCATTTTAGCAAAAAAATATATTTTTGGTGTGCTGCAGAATTTGAAAAATTAGTTGATGTGTGCCATGAGATGCAAACAATTGAAAAATCACTGCTTCGTGTGTTAACTTCTTAGAGGATTCAGTTCAACTCTCACCAAGCTGGCCCTAGCTCGTCAGTGAAATAATACAGTCCCTGTGACATACACCTTTAGACTGATTAGTACATCCTGCTGCTATTATTTGAAAGCATGTGTAAAACTTCAATTATACATTTGTAGATATTAAAACATAAAAGTGTTTTCATTGGGGGGAATATCTGCTATCAGGTGCCTTTCACTCTAAAGTTTATTTTTTGACTAAAGGCAGATTCTTTTCTTGTGCTGATGTCTCCTCTTCAATAAATGCTCACCATTACTTTGAATCCAGGGTTCTTTTGTGTTTAATATCCCAAAGCAGTCCTATTCTTTTTTGTGTTTAGGGTAACAGGAATCCAGTACATTGACAAAAGAAAAAACTCCACATTAGACATGTTACTATACAATCTTCATTCAGTAATTTATTATACAATTCCACTGCAGTTTATTTGACATTGTTTAAGTTACGGTGACTAACTTGTAAAACTTCATTGATTTTTGGTGTTTGATCAGAATAATTTATATTCTAAATTTAGTTTCTTCACATGTAAAATGGAAAAATATATAAAATTATTGCTGAATGACCATGTCCCAAGTACAATAACAAGATAAGGTGTGAATTTCAATTCTTGTAAGTGCTAAATAGTTTTGAGTTTAAAGGAAAATTATTCAACCTCTGTGAACCTCAGTTTCTTCCTCTGTAAAATACAGATGGGACCCACCTTGTAGCAGTGTCTTGAGGACTAGGAATATATGTAAAGATGCTTAGTAAGTAAGTAACAGTCATTTAATGATGATGATAATATTAGCAAACTAACTTTGTATCTTAAATGTTTACTAGATTATTATTTTCAGAAAATATTCTTATTGTTAGCTTCTTTAATATTGTGTCCTGAAGTTGACCATCAGATAAATAATGTGACCAGAAATTTCCCTCAACTCTTCATTTTGCTGGTTAATGGCATCTTTACTTTAGGGTTTTTTTCCTTTCTTTTTCCCAGTAGAGTGATTGTGTGAGTGAGGTGAGGAGGTGGTAATTTTAATCATAATCTAATAAAGAAGGAAAATAATATGTTTAAAACTTGATCCTTAATTTGGAGGGAAAATGATAAGGCAATTGCCAGTTTACAATGAGCTGAAGGACAGGTGAATCCGGGATATAATGAGCACAAAGCTTCTTTTATTGAGAGAGGTAAATGCCAGCCTGCAGAAATGGCACATAACTCTTCTCTTGATCTTCCTTGTCTGTCTTTTCTCTTCTTACAACTATGTACTAAGTGTTCACATTCTAGGGCATCAAACAGTGACAGTGATTTCCTTCCTCTGGAACTCTAGATGGTTAGAGTAATGGTCCTATTGAGTTTACTAATAGCAGTAACAACTTTGAAAATAATAAGAAAAAAATATATAATACTTTAAAAGTTGGAAAATGAAAAGACTTATCAAGTGGGGTCTGAATATATAATCTGTTAATAAAAATGTTAAAGCCTATATCTTGCCTTATCTTTTTTTCACTTGATGAGTATAGTTATTTTCAGTATGTTTGATTTTGCAATGAGATGCATAATACAAAGGAATGGAATATTCATGTGTGTTTTAGTAGTTCCATTGAACCATAAATTACGAGGCACAATATTTGGGTATGTACTCTAGGTCTGTAAAGTAAAATGTGATAATCAGAAACCAAGTCTACAAATATACTTCTTGTGTAGGTAACCTTGACATTTGCAAGTATTTAGCAAGTGTGAATTAAATATTTCTTTTACCAATGAAATCATATGTTAATATTATCAATCTAATTTATTTTTATTTTCATAAATAATAAGCAGCTAGCCACAGGTTATGTTCAATTACGAATAACTGCATAATATAGGAATGTCCTCTATCTGTTATAGAAATATGATAAAATGTGTTATGCATTTAGGTCTGTGTAACAGAAAACCCAACACACCCTCATTTATCAGACAAACCCACCTAAGTTATTGAAAACAGAGGTTTGTATTTTCACAAAGAAAGTGAAGATGGGTTACTTGGTTCTTGCATGGACCAGTCGTTCTTTATCTCTGTCCGTAGCTTATGGTCTTTATTCTTATGCTTAGAAGACGGCAGGGCGCATCCAGGAGCATGTGCCAGCTACTATGTCCTTTTTAGCTGAACATATGTTACTCTTCCTGTAAACTCCATCTAGTTCTTTCAATTTACAAATTATTGACCAGAACTGTGCCATGGTTATCCTCAGCTGAAAGTGAGCCTGCATAATCAAGGTGTTTAGTTTAGCTGCACACACATCTTCCTGAGAAATGTCCTTTTGCCTCATTCATCACAGCTTCCCA
The DNA here is from genome assembly GCF_022682495.2 of Desmodus rotundus. Lineage (NCBI taxonomy): Eukaryota > Metazoa > Chordata > Mammalia > Chiroptera > Phyllostomidae > Desmodus > Desmodus rotundus. The sequence goes on along the minus strand of NC_071388.1, from coordinate 67,014,740 downwards.
GGGCTCTTTCACTTTCTTCAAAGAAGAGACCACATCTGGCTAAAGATGCGAAGTCCTAGTGAGACCATATTGTTATTCCTCAACATCCCCAGGGGACTGAGTCTACAGCCACATCTCTTAATTTCTCCAACTCCTAGGTCATGGCTCTCACATTACGAGACCTGAATGCATATTTTTGGACTCTTTTCTTGGGGGAAATATAGGGATTTTCAGCTGCTCTGGTCAAAAATGAACTGATCTTTCTGCTAAGCCACCTTACCCCACAACTTTGGGAGCACCCCATCTTCTCTTTTTAATTTAATAGTATTTTAATCTTCAAAAATATGAGTTATTTACTAATAATATTTTGTGCATTCTGGGTTCGTTAAAAAGTAATCTGATTTACTGAGTTATTTGGAGAATATATTGTTTAGAGAAAAGAACTAAGCTAAAGATGTCAGTTAACATGTGCCCAATCTTTAAAACACTGTCTTCTGTTACCTAATGACATGCAAGCTCATGAGGGTTTTAACATTATACCTTTCTGTACTTTTCTTTTTAAAGCTTAAGATGTGTAACAGTTGTTCCTTACAGTATACCTACCACAGACTTTTCATACAAATACAGGATTTTGTCATTACAGGCATGTTTGGCATGTTTACCGTTTTGTTTTACTTAATGGGAAAGAGCAATTTGTGGAAGAATGCGGTTCCTGTTTGATGTCAGAATAGAAGATCCGTGATCTGGGTTCATATTTTTTTCCTTTTTTAGGATGTTATTGGTCTATTATCCATGATCATATCATAGTACTGTTTGGAAATCATGAATAACTAATGTCTGAGTTACTTTTGCTTTTTAATTGTTTTATAGTCTTCTCTCAAGAGGACTGATTATTCTAGGATTTCAGAGGTTCAAACCCTAGTTCATGTTTGTCATTTCTATGCTTCTTTCCCAGCTGTTATCTTTCTGCATTAAAAATCTCTCGTACTTTTGTTTGCTTATTTGTGCTTTTCTTCTCCCATAAATTCAGGTCTTCTATCCTCTCGACCATTTCAATTGGCAGTGCGATTTTGTTGTTTTAAATAGTACTTGCTAGTTATAGGACTCTAGTGAAACTAAGTGGTCTCTTTTTGCTTCACTTCCCATAAGGTACCTTTTATTGAAAACTGTATGCTGTCCCCGCATATTATGAGCAGAGGTAAACCTCTACTCACAAGTACAACATATAAGCAGGAAGTACTTAGAAACAAGAGTGTTATAAAAACTTGAATTTTGCTGTAGCAGGTTCAAATTACCTTTAAAGTTAGAGGACATTAAAAAATGTTGTAAACTTTGAGAATTACAAATTATTTTAGGCTGGATTACAGAAATTGTTTTGAAATAAATATAGACTTACAGGAAGTTACAAAAACAGTACAGAGGAGGCTTCTGTACCATTCGGCAGCCTTGCCCCAGTGGTTATATCTTGCTTAACTAAATATATTACGACATCAGAACCAGGAAATTGACAGGCCTCATTCAGATTTCACCAGTTTTTACATGATCTTATTTGTGTGTGTACTTCTCTGCAGCTTTATCACTGATATATGTTATTAACCACTTACCAAAGTGAAGATACGTAACTAACTGTCCCATCACCAAAAAGGAATTCCCTCATTCTTTATTTTTATACTATTCCCTCTTCCTCCACCCCTAACCTTTGGCAGTTGCCAATCTGTTTTCTGTCTTTTTTTTTTTTTTCATTTTAGAATGTTATATAAGGTCATAGAATATATAATCTTTGGAGATTGTTTTTTTTTTCCTTCCACTCAGCCTAATGCCCTTGAAATCAGTCCAAGCTTCATATATCAGTAGTTTGTTCCTTTTTGTTGCTAAACAGTATTTCATTGTATGGATGTACCATAGTTTATTTATCTATTGATCTGTTGAAGGACATTTTTATTTGTCCTAGTTTTTGGCTTCTAAAATATTGCCATAAAGCTAAGATATGAATAGTTATGTCTGGGTTTTATTTCTGTGGGAGAAATGCCTAGGAGTATGAATGCTAGGCTATATGGCAAGTGTATGTTTAGTTTTGTAAGAAATTGTCAAACTATTTTTCAGAGTGTCTATACCATTTGCATCCTGACCAGAGAGGTATGAGGGGGCCCAGTTTATCTGCATTCTTGCTAGCAGTTGGTATTGTCAATTTTTTAATGTTAACTTCTGATAGGTAAGTTGTGATATATCATCATGTGGCTAGTGGCTCCCATATTAGGGAGTGCAGGTTTAGATTATGTATCTGGAAGAGGAGCTTTTATAGAAGGAGTTGGTATGACCTGTAAAGACATTGAAGGAAAATTAAGGAGAGAGAAAGTTTCACTCAGCTATGTGTTCATGATATCAGAGGAAAGTAGACCCATAGAAGTTTTAATTTTTGTCTTACAAAGGGAGTCAGCAATTATTGACCTGTGACTTTTTTTTAATTGTTATTCATTTACAGTCGTCTGCATTTTCTCCCCATCCTTCCACCCCACCCCAACCTGTGACTTTTTTTAATACTTGAAGAGAAATAAATGGATGGTCTTGAATGTAAACACGGAGATGTGTCATACCTTAAAGGAACTGGGGCTAACAAGGTAGCCCCACTTTCCCTAAGCTAATGTGGAATGACTTTGTTCACGTTGTTCTATTCATAGAGGTAATTCTTATTTATGTCATATTTTCACATGCAAAATGAATTTACTGTGCCCCATAAAGCAAAAACAAAAACAAATAAAACAAAAAGCACAGGACAGCCAAAGTAAATGTGGTCCTTGCAGATAAAGTGGCTGACATCAGTTGGCAGCATGGTGCTCTAATAGTCCTAGACCTTTCGGGATGTGCCAACCTCACTTTGACGCAGGCCAAATAACAGCTGTTCCTATCTTTGTTCGCCCAAGAGTTTTGTTTATGTGCAGTGACTCATTATGACTTGCATTATTCCTGAGTTGGTCTCTGCTTGTAAGAGAGGAGGGTTCAAAGGATTGCTCCACAATCATTCTTCAGAATTCCAACAGTTTTGTGCCCTTTTCTTTATGACTTGCTTTTCTTAGTTCCTCTATATGGTAGTTTCTTCAGAGTTTATTCCTTTTATTTTGTACCTACTCACTTTGCATACATAATAGTTACCCTTGTACCATTAGTTAAAAACATTACCATTTATGAAAGTGAAGGTATTTGCCCTTCTAAGCTATGTCCATCAGATTCTTCTTGCGAAATGCTGTTTTCCACACTGTAGCTGCCCAGTACGTGCTGACTCACTGAGCATCTCTGGGATGCTGGATGTGTGTTTTGAATTTAAAAAGAGAAGAGTGTATTTACAGAACACGTAGTGTCTTTTAGGTGTTTTCCAGAGCTTAGAATAGAGGTTTGCACTCAAGGGGTGCTTTGCAAGTTAATATTGACTGGGAGTCTGGTCCAGCTTGTTCTGTAATATTAGAAATACGGAGAAGTATTTATTACCATAGTTGTTGGAGGGTCCCTAGAAACACGTGAAAGTAATTCTATCATGTAGTGGTCTGTGGTGGGTCAAACCTCTCTCACACACAGCTTAACCTTTCTCGTGTCTTAATACTACTCATGAAGAAGATTGTAATTTGTGCATTGTGCTTTTATCAGGTTGCTGTTCCCAATGCAGTTAGTGTAATTTTTCATTTCATAACAGTCCTCAGGCAATTCTGTTTAACAATGCTTTCTATTTCAGAACGTTCTTCTATTTAAAAAAAAACCTCTTTTGCCTCAGGCCCAACATGTTTTTCCAGCCAGGCCAGTAGTAATTTCTGTCTTTGCTGGCTTCATTCACCTTCACTGTTAAAATTCTGTATGGGTTTCCTAGGAATGTCTTTGTGTGTCTGTGTGTGTTAATAGCATAGCAAAAGCTGAGATGCCTATGCCTTCTATTTGTTGATATTACTTTGGTTCAAGTCTCTGTTAGTTTTCTAGATTGTAAGCCAGGCTTTGTTTTCTTAATGAATACAATTTTAATTTTCCACTTGAACTTTGTCATCTACAAAATTTTCTTGAACAACAGTATTCACACTGGAATAACTACTGCATCACTGATAAAAAAAAAAAGTATTCATTTAATAGGTAGCAAATTTCCTTTTTAAGGTGGTATCTTAAAACTGAAACAAATAACCTGTATTGCCATCCCAAATGATCGTGAATTCAGTTAGATTTTAGCTTGAGATAATACAGCATTCTAAGTCAAGGCTTTTGAATCTGCTCTTGGGTCTGAATTTGGTTATAATAACCTACTTTATAGGGGTGTATGCTTTTAATGGGGAAAGTCTGATAATCAGAGACATAGAAGAGAAACCCTTTGCTTTTTCTTTATTTTTAACCACTTCTGATTCACACACCAGGGCAGATTTTGAAATATCTTGTATAATATGAAGGTTTTCAAGAGATTCTAGGGATTAAGTATATATAGAGAGACCAGCACTAAAAACTAAATTTAGAACTCTGGCTATGCTATAAATATGTATTGTACACTTGTACATATCATATATGTTATGTATGTGTGTGTGTGTTTGCATGTATGTAAATGTCTTTTATGTCATATCTTCTGTAAGTTGGGATAAATGTTTTCCCATTCATTGTGCTTGTATCTGTATAAATGTTGGAGAAAATGAGGATTTTCCTTTCTTTGGGAGTAGTGATCATAGCGTTAAAAAAGAAAAAAAGTACTTTTTTGGGTTATAGTTTGCATTTTAAATTTCATTGCTGTTCCTCTCAACTTCCATCTGTGTTGACATTTGGGAATTTTGCTGTTGCTCTTTCTCAAGTGGAGTGTAAAAGCTTAAAACAGAATTTACACTTTTAAATACAATCGAGGCTCTGTTGCATCATGATTCACTCCCAGACTGACTACATTTTTTTTTTGGCTTGAAAAAACAGTCAAACATGTTGTTGAATGACATATTTCTCAAGCTTATAATGCTACTGATTATTATACATTATTCACAATCCTTTTTTTGCACTAATGGAAATTCAGGCTTAAAATACAATAAGTATTAAAATTTTAGATGCTTAATATTTTATGACATCAAAGAGATGTTTTCATACAGGTGCATTGTTAGTGTGGTTTTATTTTATTTTACTTTACTTTTAAATAAGGTTTAGTTATAATCTAAGAAATAGCAAAAATGTGGATAAGGCACAAATAGCCAGATTGGGTGTTATATGACTTTTGTTGGCTCTGTGCTCAATTTTATTTTATTTTTTTAACTTTCTAAATCCCATGCATTTGGCATGTGCTCTCTCTCTCTCTCTCTCACTTCCTCTCTCTCTGTCTCTGTCTCAATCTGTGTGTGTGTGTGTGTGTGTGTGTATGTGTGAGTGAATGATATCTTGGCGGAATCATTAGTGGCCTGGACCTCTGTCCAGTGATTAACAGGTTTGGCCCATTGATTTTAGCTTTGTTCAATTTTGACTATAACAGGATAACATAGATTGGTTGGCTTAAACAACAGAAATTTACTTCTCGGAGTCCTGGAGGCTGAGAAGTCCAGGATCAAAGCACTGACAGTTCCAGTGTCTGGTGAGAGCACATTTCCTGGTTTGCAGATAGATGTCTGTCATGTCCTTAAATCCTTGCCTAGCAGAGAGGAAGGAGAGAGAGAGAGGAAGTCAGCTTTCTCCAGTCTCTGCTTATAATGGCACTGATCCATTCATGAGTGCCCCACTCTTACACCTTAATCATCTTGTAAAGGGTGGGATTTTAACATAGGAATTTGGGGGATACACCAATATTCAGTCAATAACAGTTTCCTGAGGCTCTTTCTAGTTTTTAGTGTTTTTGATGGCTTCTTTTACATAAAATTAGTTTTTAGCTTTTAAACAAATAAATTGTGTGTGTGTGCATGCACTCAGGCAATACAGCAGAAACTCATTGTAATTTCTTAATATAGCCAAGAGTCTAGTGATCCTTTAATAGAGTAATTACTTTTAATAATGAGAGCTACATGATTGAAATTAGGGAGTAGTAGATTTGGGGGCCATTAAATTTCAGTACTGTGAAAGGCAAAAATGAAATAGTATGTCTCCCAAAATTTGTTACCTTCATGTTGGAAAAACTGGGAGCATTAAATGTTCCTAGATTCCTGGGAAGCAAAGCAGAGGCCTGGTTATAGGCAGATATAATTTATTCAGTGCACAGTATGGAAAGGAATAAATAAACTATTTATTTTCTTAAGTCAAAATAATTATAATTAAATTCTTTTGGAGAAAAATAACATGGTATGTGAGGCTTTGGAAGATCTGAGAAGAAAAAATATTTTAAGAGCATTTATTTCACTTTAGATTTTCTTACTAAAAGTAACAATAAATACAGTGCTACCTCAGGACTGAGCAGATATAAGTGGTTGTCATACCAACAGTTAAGCATTCATTTTAATAATGTTTTTGATAAGATTCAATGTTATTTTTTCATCTTCCTCCATGCCTAGTCATCAGAAATCTGCAGACATACATAACTTAGAAGGAATGAAAGGATGCAAATAATTTATACTAGATTTCTTTGTGTTGTATTGTGTTGTTTCTGTGTAGCGTGATGTAGTACAGTTAGTGATTAGAGATGTAGTAGATGTTAGTGTGTATATTACATAAGAATGTTTGTTTCTTGAGTGAATGCATTCATTAAGAGTGGAGACGCTACAATATAGTATTTGTATAATCTTAATAAAAGGTAACTGGTAATTCCAGAGACAAATGTACATTCAGTAGATATTAGCCATATTTTTGTGGTGACTAAACCTTTCATCCCGTCTCCTTTTGTCCTGTTTGCTCTTCCCTGGTTTTATTTCTGGCTATGAACTTTAATTTTTCAGTCTGGTCAGCCAATTAGCAAGTGATATAGCTGATAATAACTTAGTGTTATACTCTTATGTATTATACATATTTAAATGATGGTGTTTGCAGTGTAATTCAAGATCAGCCATTTGAAAATTTATGAAAGTTTCTGCTGTGAATAAAAGGATTTTTTAAAAACTTGTGTTGACCCATTTAGAATGCTGGTTCTTAAGAAAAGCTGCCCCCCCAAAAAAAACCCACCAAAATACCCAAAACATACAATCACAAACTACCTGGTCACATGAATAGAGACTGTCTCACTTCTAACTACTCTTTTTCTAGCAAATCCACTAGGCAGAAGAGAACTGTGATTGAGGGGAATTGCTGTAGTAAGTAGCATTGAAAATGGGGAGTGTGAGATAATTAAAGTCATTGAGAGATTTTTCTTTCTGACAATGTAAATAGACAAGAATTGTGCCTCTGGATTACCTGGGAGTCTTTTTAGAATGCAGATGCAATAAGTAGGTCTGGGGTGGGGCCTGTGAATTTGCATTTTGAACAAGTTTCCAGCTGATGCTGCTAGACCACAATTTGAGTAGCAAAGTCAAAAAATACATGAAGTTGTTGGTTATATTGACTGTCTACTTTTTTACCCCAATGTTATCACTTTATTCATTTTTCTTTTATGTGTGTGTGTGGGAAGCGGGGGGGGGGGGCGCAGGGAGAGGCTTAATTGCCAAAACATACTTATCTATGTTTCCAATAAAATTGGCTTTTTAATTAACTATAATAATCCATATTTTTGGGCGCTAATAATGCATAAAAATGCATCATTGCCAGTCAAAGTCTTTCAAATCTTTCAGATAAGGTTATTTTTTGTCTGTATCTGTATTTTTCAATGAATGAGTCTATGCTGTTATTACTTTGAGCAACTCAACTTAGATGGTACAATTTCTCTGTAATAAGGGCTTATCTCAGTCTAGTGATCTTCACATGGTGTTAAAATGTCCCATGTTAAAACAGACATAGCCCTGGCTAGGTAGCTCCGTTGAAGCATTGTCTCAGTGTGCAAAGGTTGCGGATTTGATCCCTGGTCAGGGCACATATAAGAGTCAACCAATGAATGCATAAGTGGAACAACAAATTGATATTTTTCTCTTTCTCTCCATTCCTCTCTCTCTAAAATCAATAAGTAAAAACAGTTTAAAAAATAAAATTAGAGATTGTAATGAGCACGTGATGATTTCAGAAGTTGCACTGCTTGCTTCAAAGCACATTCCTTATATCTCTCTGAGGTTTCTTGGCTGTGGAATAGAATTAACATGTCAGGACTTCACCACAAGTGAATCATGATTTAGATTTTCAATTGGAAAATCATCTATTTTGCCACCTGACTTTTTAAAAAATAACCCAGCATCTAATACTTATATGTCCACAAATACAAAGAAATGATTTTCTTGTAATCTGCTGTAGAAAATTAATGTAAGAAAAATGTGTCAGCAAACTGCTCTGTAGCAATGGTCATTATAAAAGGAGTTCTGTGCATTTTACCACGGGGAGGCAGTGTACATGGATTGGGGGTAAGATTAGGTTTGAACTTTGGCTGCGCGTCGGGAATTTATTTCAGTGGGCCAGGGTTTCTTCATATGTGAAAGCGAGCCAAAAATACATATGTGCTAGATTGTTCCAAGGGCTAACGTTAGCAGGAAGATGTATTTCAGGCATTCAGCGTGTTGTCTGGCAGATATTAAACATTGAAATCAGTAGTATTCATTGTTAATATTATTTAATATCATTTTTTTCTTTTTTATCTTTTTTAATTTTAATTTTATTTTTATTCACTTATAATTGTCTGCATTTTCTCCCCATCCCTATATCATTTTCTTTCAGCTAAGACAAAATTCAGAGTAAGACAAAAATGGAAAAGTATAGGTTAAATAAAAGCACTATAATATATATAATGGTTAATTTTAATTTTAATTTTATATTATGGGCTATATAAATGAATTATAGAAAATAAAGTCAAAGCCGTGCCTAATTTATGTAATGTTTGGGTATGTGTTTATGGTTATAGACAAAAATAAGAAAATTAGCAGAAATATTTTCTAAGGGAGTAGAATATATAAGTCAGTCCTCCAAGGATGACAGGTGAAGTAAAATAGGCCTAACTTGTTTGGGAAGCATTATGGAAAAGACCCAAGTCAATAGTGGAACACTCTCAATAAAAACAATTTTGCTGGAGAATCAGTGTGACTGCATTATTATGTTGCCTAAGTTGATGGACAGAGTAAACTGCTTTATTTTTTTATTAAGGAAAGTTAGATTCTTAGATCCAGCCCCCCCGTAACAGGCCTTAACTCAGTATTTACCAGGCAATATGTTAGGGTCTAGGTATGCCTTGTTTCATGTGTGTGTGTGTGTGTGTGTGTGTGTGTGTGGTTCTTGGGCAATTATTGCATAGTAGGAGATAATAAGAATAATACAATGATAAATGCTAGCATTGTGGTCCTCCCTTTTCTGTGGTTTCACTTTCCATGGTTTCATGTACCTGTTGTCAATTTAGATCTGAAAATATTAAATGGAAATTTCCAGAAATAAACAGTTCCTAAGTTTTAGATTGATTGCCCTTTAGAGTAGTATGATGAAATCCCACACAGTCCTGCTCATGGGAGCTCAGGATGTGAATCATCCCTTTGCCCAGCATCTGTATGCTGTATGCATTCCCTGCCATTAGTCCCTTAGTGACCATCCAGTAATCTTATTTTACTTAATAATGACCCTTGAGTGCAAGAGTAGTTATGCTGGCAATTCAGATATGTTGCAGAGTGGCCATAAAATGCTTCCTTTAAGTGAAGAGGGAAAAATTCTTGAATTAATAAGGAAAGAAAAAAATTGTATGCTGAGTTTGCTAAGATCTACAGTAAGAATGAATGTTCTATCCATGAAGAAGGAAAAAGAAATTTTTGCTAGTTTCGCTGTCACACCTCAGGCTGTAAAAGTTAGGGCCACAGTATGTGATAAGTGTTTGGTTTAGATGGAAAATGTATTACATTTGTGGATGGAAGACATGAACAGAAAACACGTTTTGATTGACAGCAGTGTGTTGTGCCAGAAAGCATTGAGCCGACATGAAGACGTCAGCATGATATCCCCTGAAACAAGTCACACGAAATCTTTTACTGCAAGTAAGGGGTTGTTACAGATTCAGGAGTAGTTTTGACATTTTATCATCTCAGATTATCACAAGAAGAAATAAGACGAGTACAGTACAATAAGATATTTTGAGAGGGAGAGACCACAGTCACAATGTTTTACAGTATATTGTTATAATTGTTCTATTGTGGGTGTATGGAGGGCAGAATAGTAAGGGGGATGAGAAGACTGTATGTCTTCAACCTGTGCTGCCCTTCCTATCTTCCTACGCCTTCCTCCTTCCTCCTCAGCCCAAGCATGTTCAGCATCTCAACCTCATTAATATTAGTCACTGTTATATGTGTGTGTATAGGAAAAAGCATAGTATATGCAGGATTTGGTACTATCTCTGGTTTCCTCCATGGATAAGACTATATATAAAACTTATCTGATAACCCAGATGTAAGCAAATTTGTAGTTCCGGAAGGCGTCTATCTACCCAGATGTTTTTGATGAGCTTCCAATGAAATATTTTACTTTAAAGTACATAAACTGGCTGATTAGTAAGGTTGACAATATAGGTATGTTATATTAATCAGAAGTAGAGACTTAAGTCAGTTGACCTGTGTTCAAATCCCAGCTCCCTGACTTGCTAGTTAAATGACATGGATGCTATTTAACTTACTCCCTAAGCCTTAATTTTAAAATCTATAACAGAGATAATAATACCATCTTTATTGAGATTTTTAGAAGATTGAGATAATCCATGTAAAAAACGCCAAGCAAGAAGTAAGTTTTCAGTAAATATTATTGATAATATCGGAGATATGGATTGTAAAGTGATCTTTGGAAGTACAATCCAAGGTATACAATTTTTATGATACTATAAGCTGATAAGGGCAACATGGAAAAAACTCTTAAATCATACCCAATCCTTAAATTTAGAATTTTTGCCTTAATTTTTCTCTTCAAGTGATTGTGTCCATAATCATAGCTATAAATCAGTGCTTTACAGTTATGGTTTATTGGTAAGTGTAACCTATGGTGAAGGCTAAAACTTTGTTTTGTTTTCTTTTTAAATTTATAATCTACCAGGGACTGATACATGGATGAAATTTAACAGAAAAGAGTGATTATAAGAATTAATTTTAAAAGACATACAAAATAAAAACCCTAGTTTTAAAATTATATTCAAAATATATAAAAATACTCCGTACAATTGCTGTAAACGTTTCTACACTCTTGCTCTCAATTTCAGTTCTAACCTGTCACGGAGCAGTGATGAAATGTTGGCAGCTCAACACTTGTGCATGTAGCACACGTTTGAGTAGTACTGCTCTAATATCATGTGCATATTCATTTAATTCAAAATTCCCATGTGTACCCAGATCCTTCCACTGACCTTTAGATTCACACGTGGATGTGAGCGTCTCTCCTTTTCAGGTAATGGCACTATATATCTACCCAGTAGAAGTATGCTGTTATCATCCATCCCCTCTCCCCTACAGACTGTTGTTTTACATCTCTATTGCTGGCACTAGTCCTAGCCACTGTCATGTCTCATCCAACCTGGAACTGACCTTTCTGCTGCTCTTCCCCACTATCCCCTCTTTTGTTCCCCGTATATCTATAAGTATGGTTTTTCAAAAGAAGTAAGTCTGTCAAGGTCTTCATGTTTTAATTACACTTTCTCCTTGGCTGAATGGTATGTAACATTTACATTTTCAAAGGATTAGGAGGCAACTGCAGCATGCAGGGTTCTATAGGGAAAGAAACTCTATTTTCCTCCTGATCTCTAAGTGTATGCCTCTCAAGTCTTTCAGGCCAATGAGTTAGAGCTTGTCCTTTCACAGGGGTGATTGGCATATCATGGACCAAGCTAATTTTTCAGCAGCAACCTGGACGTAATGTACTGGGTTGAATTCTAAGAAAAGTAGACTAAGAAGGATAGGAGATACTGGTATGAGTACACTTAATTCAAATTGAGATAAATTTATTGATATCAGTGTTCTTATCAAGAATCTGGATTTGATGTGTTAGTTTGACCATCTGGAAACTTGATTACTTGAAAGAGGAAGGCATAGGAAGATGTGAATGGTAGAGTAGTTTATAATGTATAGACTTCCCATCCCCCTTATCACTCTGCCCTTGATGAGATTCCAGAGGACACACCTTTGATAAAGAGTTAAGGGACTTACTGGTGGGAGGAATAGAAGACCTCTGTGGTAGCTCTAAACTGGGAAACATCATTGGAATATGCTACCATTGAACTAGACTCGTTGACTTTAGTGGGGATCATGGGATTCTGCAGTGGCAGCAAAGTGCTTTGGCAGTGCTTAGAGCTCACCAAGATAAAGTCATCGTAATTGCCAGAATAAGGCTTCAAGTGTGGAGAGGCAGTTGGTGTTTTTAAATGCAGGAGTCTGTGGGGTGGCTAATCATAGCGCCCTTAGGATTATACCTTGGACAATCACTAAATTTTTACTTTATCTATATAACTAGGGAAACCCTAGATATGTTGAGTATAAACTTGACTTGAGTTACTGAAATAGGGAGAGCATTTTCTCTTGATTAAAGGAGGCGCTGATTTCCTTTGAGAAAGGACATAAGATACTACCATAAATATATACTTTAAATCTTTCAGGGCTTTCCCAAAGGGACCTACTATTTAACAGGAAAAAGCCCAGACTTTTGAGAATTAATAAAAATGGGTTCTGGATTAATCTCAGGGACATAAATGCCATGGTTGCACATTAATCAGAGTTGAGGTTTATGGAGGTCACTTGATCTTCATCACTGTGGGCCTGGTTCTTGCCAGACTAATCCTATGGTTACTTTCCAGTTCCCTGAGCACCTAACTGTGTCAGGCTTGGGTGTTTGCACAGTTTTCACACTGACTTCTTATGTAGTGAGGACTATTTTGGAAGGACCAGGTAGAAGCTTGTGGACTGGGCCTCCATAACAAAAGCTAAAACCCTAAGCAGTACTACATCCCTAGAAACATTGCATGGATAGCAGCACTTTCAAAGTCTTGAGATTCCTATACATCTCACCCCCTTTTTAATATTTAGGTTATTTTCCTGTCTTAAACAATGCTGCAATATACATCCCCTTTTTATTTGCTGATTAGAAGGATGGATCTTGAGGAACAGTTATGGACTAAAATAGACATACTCAGAGTGACTACAATTGCTTTGCTTTCTAAAATGTAGTCTCAATATAGTCCCTGGCAACGGGTATGCAGCAATTGAGCTGGTAATTTTATTTTTTTTCTCTCCACCAACTAGTAAGGACAGTCAGAGGCAAATTGGCCTTTAACTCATAGACAGAGCCGAATACCTTTATATTTTTAGGGCAAGGCAATGATAATTTTCTTGATCTCTGTCATAGTATGGCCCATAGGAACCTTATGATACTACATTTTTGTGTCAACATGTCTAGGCTACAGGTGCCCACATATTTGACTAAATACTACTTTAGGAGTGTCTGTGAGGGAAGTTTTAGATGAGATTGACATTTGAATTTTCAGATTGAATAAAGCTGATTACACTCCCCAGTGTGGGTGGGCCTATTTTGATCCACTGAAGGCCTGACTAGAACAAAAAGACTTGGAGTAAGGGAGAATTCCCTTTCTTTCTGCTTGCTGTTTTTGAGCTAGGATAGGGGTCTTCTCCTGCCTTTGGCCTTGGACTGAAATTTATACCATCAGCTCTTCTGGTTCTCAGGCCTTTGTACTCTGGAAATTACATCATCAGCTCTTTTGGTTCTCAGCACTAGAGGCTCAAACTGGAACTAAGCCATTGACTCTTCTGGGTTTCCAGTTTGTCCACTGTAGATCTTGGGATTTCTTAGTCTCCATAACCATGTGAGCCAATTCTTTATAATAAATATCTTTAAATACTTACATATCTCTTATTAGTTCTGTATCTCTAGAGAACCCAGACTACTATAGATTTTAATCATCTGGTTATCTAGAGAACATCATCCTGGGCCAGTACACCAAATCCATCATACTTTTTGAATCTGAGGAGCGGAGAGTAGCAAGCAACCTGGATGATTTAGTAGGACTCACACATGCCAGATGGCTGATGATAAACTCTATGCTTTGTTCTTATAATCATCTAAATTGTAACCCAATATAGTATTTGAATATTGGTTCAACACTTCTGGGTCTGTATGTTTTTTCTTTTACCGGATGATAGTTGTTTAATTAAGGGAAAAAAAAGCCCTCCATGTTAATTTAAAAGGAGGCTATCAAACCTCTAAAACACAAATCCTGATGAACTCCTTTAGTTTTTTCTTGTCTGGGACTCTCTATGCTTCCTGGACTTGCATGTTTATTTCCTTCACTACATTTATGACTGGATCTTTTGTATGCTCTTGAGGTCCTCACTAAGTTCCTTGAGCATCCTTGTAACCAGTTTTGAACTCTGCATGTGAGAGATTGCTTACCTCTCTTTTGTTTAGCTCTTTTTCTGGAGTTTTGATCTGTTCTTTCATTTGGGCCATGTTTCTTTGTCTCCTCATTTTGGCAGCCTTCTTGTGTTTGTTTCCATGTACTAGGTAGAGCTGCTTTGACTCTGTGTCTTGGTAGTGTGCCCTAATACAGCAGGTGTCCTGTAGGGTCCAGTGGCACAGTCTCCACTTTCCCTCAAGCTGGATACTGAAGTTGTGCCCTTCAAGTGGTCTGAGTAGATCCTCATCTTATAGTTGAGCCTTGCTTGATGTTGGAAGATAATGGGAGGGATTTACCCAGGCCAGTCAGCTGCAAGGATTGGCTGTGGCCACTTACCACCTACCTTGCCTTCTGTGGAGGATCAGCTGTGCAGGGGAAGGGTGGTGGTGCTTAGAAGTGCTCTCTTGCTGTCCATTGTATGTGCTGGCCCTGGGGATTCCTGGGTGGGGCAGGCCAAGGTCAGCGCCTACCTGTGTTTTTCTGGGGGCCCACCCTTTTTGAGCTATAAAGCAATCTGAGAAGACTGCTACTTGTGATGGGGTTGGAAATTCTCAGATGAAGCCAAGCTGTGAATCTAGGCTGGCTGCTGCTAGTGCTGGGCCTGAGGCTCACTGAGGCCAGCTGTTGCTTTGAGAGAATTGAGGACAGGGGTGTCAAACTCATTTGCACCAGGGGCCACATCAGCCTCATGGTTGTCTTCAAAGGGCCGAATGTAATTTTAGGACTGTATAAATGTAACTACTCCTTAAGAGTTAAGTGAGAGTTCAGTGCTGCTGCTGGGTAGAAACAAGGATAAAACAAGGTGAAGGGCCGGATTTGGTCTGTGGGCCTAGTGCTTGCCACCTGTGATTTAGGATGTTGTGAAGCATGAGCCAACACCAGCCATTCACATGGAAAAGCAGCATGGGTGGGCCTGTGAGTTGAGTGGGGTTGAGTTTCTGGGGATCTCCAAGATGGGTCAAACAGTGTTAGCCAGGTTGATGGAGTCTCAGATATGGCATCAGCTCATTAGCTTTATAGGGGAAGGACTTAGGAAAGGAATAATGGGCTCTGCTCACCTTGATGCCAGACACTTCAGTGTCTCCCTTTATGCCACTGGTGCCTACCCCAGTGCTGGAGCTCAGAGGGAGTGGGTCTGAGTAGGTAAGTCCATGTGTAGGTTCTCTATGAGGCAGTGCTTGGGAATCCAGCAGTTTCTTCCACTGACTCAATCCCTGCTGGTTTTTGCAGCCAGAAGTTGTGGGGACTTATATTCATGTCAATGGAACCCTGGGCTGGGGGGCCTGGTGTGGGCCTGGGACTCCTCACTACCAAGATATCCCTCCTGAATTTTTATCCTCCACATGTGGGTGAGGGACCAGCCTGTTCTGTGTCTGCAGACCTCCTACCAGTTTGGGTGGATGTGATTTCTCTAATTCCGTAGTTGTCAGGCATCCATTCAACTTGATTTCTGAAGGTTCTAAGTGATGGTTGTTCTATATTTTACTTGTAATTTTGATGTGGCTGTGTGAAGAGGTGAGCCGTGTCTGCCCCTGCTACTATCTTGGCCAGAAGTCTCTCTGTCCTCAAGTCTGTATAATTGATTATACCTAATGCTCTTAAACAAGTAAAATCTTGTTTATTTTTAGTGTAATAGATAACTACAGAGAATGAGAGAAGCAAATTTGTTCAAGTCTCATGCTTTGTTCAAGTAGAGAAACAAAATTTATTTCAGTGATTTATGTCCCATTTATTATGGTCCAGACACTGTGATAGGAACTTAGAATGTAAGATGAAAAAAACAGGTAAAAATCTATAGAGGAGCTTGCTTTCTAGCAGCAGGAGAAAGACAGTACACAATATAATATAACAAAACTGGATGGTAAGTGCTCTGACAAAAATAAAACATAGAAAAATATAAGGGATGCAGTTATGGAGGGACTATTTCAAATACGTGATTTTTTTTTTTCAAGACAGGGGTTAATCTCCAAAATTTATAAAGAATTTATAAAACTCTGCACCAAAAACAAACAAACAACAACAGAAACATCCCAGTCAAAAAAATGAGCAAAGGTCCTAAAGAGACAGTTCTCCAAAGAGGACATACAGATGGCCAATAGACATATGAAAAGATGCTCAACATCAGTAATTGTCAGAGAAATGCATATTAAAATCACAATGAGATATCACCTCACATGTGTCAGAATGGCTATCATCAATAAATCAACAAACAACAAGTGCTGGTGAGGATGAGGAGAAAAGGGTACCCTTTTGCACTGTTGGTGGGAATGCAGATTGGTGGAGCCACTGTGGAAAGCAGTATGGAGTTACCTCAAAAAATTAAAACTGAAACTGCCATATGACCCAGGGATTCCAATTTTAGGAATTTATCCAAAGAAACCTGGAACACTAATTCGAAAGAATATAAGCACACCTATGTACATTGCAACATTATTTACAATAGCCAAGATTTGAAAGCAGCCCAAGTGACAATCAGTAGATGAGTGGATAAAACAACTATGGTACATTTACCTGATGGAATACTTCTCAGCTGTGAAAAAGAATAAAATTTTGCCATGGGTAGACCAGGAGAACATTATGCTAAGTAAATAAGCCAGTCATAGACAAATACCATATGATTTCACTCATATATGGAAGCTAATGAACACACTGAACAAACAAGCAAAATAAAGACAGACTCATCCGAAAGAGATGAGTCTGAAAGCTCTTGGTGAAGGGGCTTGGAGGGGGGAGGGATAGAGCGAAAAAGAGAAAGGACTCATGGACTCCAACAACAGTGGTGATTTTGGGGAAGAGGGAGTGGGTGGAGGTGGAAGAGGGTGTGAGGGATAAATGGTAATGGAAAAAATAAAAATTAAAAAAGAAGGAAATATTGAGAATATGACATTTACTGAAAAACTCGAAAGGGTTTGTTTTGTAGATACCTGTTGGGAGTGTTCCAGACTGAGGGCAGGAGAAGACCAATATTCTAGTTTAGTAGTTAGGCAGAGAGAGTGAATTCTTTCTTCCACGTTTCTGTTCTATGCAGGCCCTCAAAGAATTGGATGATTCCCACCAACAATGGGTAGGGCAATCCACTTTATTCAGTCTACCATTTAATCTCATCTGGAAACATCCTCACAGACAAAATCAGAAATAATGTTTAGCCAAATATTTGGTTACTCCATTGTTCTGCCAAGTTGATATATAAAATTAACCATCACAATTACTCTGAGTGGCTGTATTGAAAATAGATGTAAAGCAGGAAGACTAGTTATGGCTGTTGAGATAATGGTGATGTGACCCATATCTTAGCAGTGGAGGTGGTAGAAAGTGATAAGATATTGGACCTACTTTGAAAATTGAGTCAAAGAGATATCCTGATGGATTTGATAAGAGAAAGGGAGGAATCAAGGATGTTTCAAGGTTTTGGGCAGAAATAATAGGGAGACTTTGTGACCTGGACAGAAGTTTTCATGTAGTTAGTTACAGAAACAGTTCTTGGACTTGGTTTGCAATATTTTTAGTTTACAAAGTTAAATGCTTAAATATCATAGATGGTAGGAACAATAACCACATTTCTTTGGAATTTGTTTTTATATAGTTTTATCTGGGATTTTATTTTGAATGGAAATGGGCTTGCTGTGTATGTTTGCCCAATATAAATTGCTATGTTGTAGTCTAAAGTCTTATTTGTAAATGATAATTATCTTTATGAATTTGGAGGATTTTGACTTCATTTTACCCATTGACCTGGATTAATGTATTTCTCAAGTATTCATGTATATTTATTGATTTAACCACTATATTTTAATGTCTTCTATATATCAGGTATTGTGTTAGGCACTGGGTTACAGCAATAAACAAATCATTGTCTTCATGGTGCTGTAATCAATATGTCTAAAGGTGTTTTGTTTGTATGTTTGTTACTGCTTTGTTTTTGTTTATTTTTTATATTAGTTTCTGTGGAATAATTGGAAACAAAAGACATTTATCTGGGAATAAATATGAATTTTAGACTTTATACCTGTCAAGTTTCCACAGGAAGTAGATGTCAATCAAAATGGTATAATGTAAAGGTGGTTTATTTTTAAAGACATGGTTGTAGGGGAACCTCAGTGTAGTGCAGTGACCAGAGGCTTAACTTCAGAGTTGCTAACACCTGTAGCCTGAAGAAATAGGGGAATAAACAGTTTATATAATTTGGAAGGAGAATATGATGCAGAGTCATCAAAGATCAGTGGTCTTAGGTTGGGGGACATAATCATATCAATTGTAGAGAGGGAGCCTGGAGAGTAAGTATTCTGATGTACTCTTCTTCCTTTTTCTAATTCTTCCTGGATCTCTTTATTGGCCAACTGTCCCGTAGACCAGAGGTCTGTTGATATAGTCCATGCAGGTCTTATTTATGGGGCAGAGAATATAGTGTGCTGAATGGTGACGAATGTGCCCGGAGGAGCAACTGAACGGTTTCTGGCCCAGTCTGCCCCTTTTGCCTCTTGGCCTACATTCATCCCGTCTTCTCTAGGTAAAACATTGGTGATTCCAGAGAAGGCAGTGCACAAAGTGCCATCAGCTACTCTATCATCAGGTGATGTCAAACTGGTCATACTGTCACTGAAATATAAAAACATTGGCTACCACTAGTCTTCTTTGTATAAAATAGCATAGAGAAAAAAAATAAAATAAATGACTAGGTGATATAAAACACAGCTGCTACAGCCTCTTTCTACCACTCCTCACCCTCTACTTTGGCTGGGTGCGACTATATGCAAGGTGAACCTTTATCGGGAACATTTACAAGGTTTATTTCTGGAGTATCTGAGTCCTTGGTGGATTTATTTTTACTGTGTTTTCCCTGGGACAGGGAGGTTTCCCCGTATATTCCCTCACTCTAAACGTACTCCTCTTGGCTTCCATTATAAAACTACATCTCAGTTTCTTCCTCCTCTTCCTATAGGTTAGTGACATTAGGAGCACGAAATGGACAGTGAGTAATGTTAGCTTTTAATTAATTGAAGAATTCCCCCCTTAGGAACTGGGACCTCTAAACCCACCAAGCTTAAAGGTAGTGTGGAATAAAATTCTTCTAGTACATTATCAGATGTGATAGTGAGAGGGGCCACACCCACCTCCTCCACTCTATTCCTGGGCCCTTATTCTGCCAATGGGGAGATAACACCACGCATTGCTGGTTTGAAGCATATGGTGTATGCTATAAGACAATACCTCCGTTTCTTAGACTGTTGCCTACCAATGCCATCATAACTGAACTTTCAGCAGGTCTTTCTACCATTTTATAGGGCCAGCTGTTTCTGGGTACTGAAGCATTTATGATTACCAGTTTATTACCTAAGTGTAAGTAAACTCATTATCTATACAATATGTCCTTTGGTGAGAGGCACTATTGTGTCATCCAACATGATAATTGGTAAGGTATAAGGTAAGTCCATGAATGGTGATGCTGGTGGAAACATCAAAGACAAATCTACACCTAGAACATATGTTTATCCTTCTCAGGACAACATGTTGTACCTTCTTGACGTGAGGGGCCCAGGTAGCTGTAGTTAGTTGATCGGCCACAGGAATGGTAACATTCTGGTGGTTCATGAGGGAAGCCCACTCTTGGCTGTCTGCATACTCAGCATAGATGGTAGCCAGATGAGCGTTGGTGATGGGAAGATCATGGTGTTGAATGCAGGCATCGAGCTGTGTAGTCTGGGGAAAATGGTTGGTTGACATTCATTGACTGGGTTATCTTGTTTATCTGATCATTAAGAGCCTACCTTTGTGCATGTTCTATGATGGGTATTTATGTGGGGTACGGATATTATTGTACTCTGTAATCCCTGGAAGTTAATCAACATACCTTTATGTCACTGATTTTGAAATTTTTGTTTCCTGGCTTATGCTTTGCTGTCCAGACCCTCTAATTATTAGCTTCTAAGTGAGTGTGGAACTGTACTTCTCATTTCATTCCTTGTGGCAAACCAGATGTACAGCTCAGTTCTGCTCACTAGGAAGGCTAAACCGAGCAGAACTGGAGTACCTTCCTAACTCATGTAGGCATACTGTGCAGATGCATCCATTATCCAGGCTCATGCTTTTTCCTTCTCTGTTTCCTGGCTATTAGGGCCTTCCTCTAAGGCCAAAAGTGGATTGAGAGAGCAGTAACAACCTGGTAGAAATGAGTGTCTTGGAAGTCCGAGCCACTTGTTTGTGTAATTTATTTTACTTGTGTCTTCTGTAGCTGCTTTGGTTTGGGCTTGTGTATACCACTTCTGTTTTGTGATGGAATTTCATTCTTCATGTCCATTTTGAAGGTCTGGTGGATCAGGTAATACCCAGTTCCACTTGGGTAGTTCAAATCTCATGTTAATGGGCAGGTGGTTATCTCCACTAGTATCTAATAGTAAGCTAGTAGCTGCCTTTCAAATGGGGAGCAGTTGTCTGCAGAGAAAGGCATGGGTTCTCTTTGATGCAGGTCACACATGTTAGCTTCCTTAGGCAGAAAGCAGGGTGGAAAAGGTTGGACTGTGAATTTAGAGGGGTAAATGGAAAGTTGCGACATGCTTTGAACACTTTGAAGAATTTCCTCAAATTTTTAATAAGTGTTTAATCAGCTTATCTGTTACTATACATCTTTTCTTATAACAGGACATCACTATTGATTTGATTTGAGATTAAAATTTAGAATTAATTTTATAATAGTGATTTTCTCATTGTGCCTTTTTTCCCCCCAGTGGCATTTATTTCCCTTTCCTTTCCTTTCCTTTCCTTTCCTTTCCTTTCCTTTCCTTTCCTTTCATTTTCTTTCCTCTTTTTATCTCCTCCCCTCCCCTCCCTTTCCTTCTGCTTCCTTCCCTCTCCCTTTCCTTTACCTTTCCTTTATTTAGATGTCCAAGCAGTAGAATATATTTCTGTTGTATATTCCTTTGCAATATATGGCTACACTACAGAGGTCTGTTCCAGACTAGACTGGTAATTCACTTCTAGCCAGATTTACTTTCTAGTTTTTCTGCTAATACCTGCCTGTTTCTGCTCTTTAAGGGAAACATTGGATGAGGTGATTTCATATTATCTGCATTATCGCTGTTGAGATAGATCTATGGCCAAGTAATTAGAAAGCAAATGAATATAATTGGAATGAATCAACTTCTCTTGCACTATTTTCGTTCATCCTTACCTATAGAGTTCCTACTTCACAAATTACTATATTTTTATATTTTTAAAACAATGCTTATTTTTTCAATACATCTAGCTAGCTTTAGGATGACAGATGTTATTATTTCTGATACACACACACACACGTAGCAGATTCTTGCTTTGTGAAACAGTTTAAATTCAGAAAGCTTTGGTACCATTTTTTATTAACCCCCACAGCACTGTTACATCTCTTGGCTAATTTACAATGTTTTATAATGTTTATGATGTAACAACTAATCTATACACATAAAGTAAGTATTGCTAGGAAACTAACTTCCTGTTGTTAATTCTGTGGTAATTGGGGAGGGGGTGATTGATAATTCTACTTTATAATTAGCTAATATTATTTTAAATCATTATATGAACATCTTAAAAAAACACTCTTTTGTCTTGACAACTCTGGCTAGGTGTCAGTTTCAGTGAACAAAAGGCTACATTTAAGAATCTGTTCCCTTGGAGGCCATCAGGACAGGCTGGGATTATGAGAAACCAAATGTCACTTCAATTTACTCAGCACAAATTTATCTTCCAAAAGAAACTTAAAATTATACTGCACAGTTTTTTTCCTATTTTTGCTCAGAGCCTCATTTTATATTGACATTCATAGTCTCTTTTGTAATTTAGCTTGAAAAGTATTAAGGTTTCTCATCATATGAAGAATTGCATTGGAGATATCTGGCTTTATATTGTGCAATGATTGATCAGTGGCAGGTGATTAAAAATTACTTATCTCTAAACATTTAAATATACAAAGTTAACATGTCTGGATTGTCAACTTCATTAAAAAGTAGTTTATTGTTTTGGGAATGCCTTGGTCAAATTCCCATCTATCGGCTTAAAGATTCTCTAACATTATCCACATAATTAATTAATTTTCTTTAAATTCTCATAATAGATTAGCAATCTGTGACCTTTGTTCTCAAATAATGATGAGATCTGTGGAAGATGTTACACTATTGCTTCAGGGCAGGAAAATGTGCAGATTTCCTGTTTGAAGGGAATGTTGCCCAGGACTTAAGCATGTTTGCATTTTTGTATTTTTATTAAAAGAATACCGAGTGTCCTGCCCATTGAACTGTCCTGAGTTAGTAATTTGGCTGATCTGTATATTACCATGGACATCAATTCTGCCTTAGGGAAGTGAGCAAAGGGAGCAGCAGAAACCCCCACCCATACCCCCTTTCCTCTCTTGCCACCACTCAGTGAGGTCAACAGGCCATAGCCATATTTCCTAGCTGGGCAGCATCACTTTATCTGGTGCCCAAAGCTAAATCAGCTTCTGGGAATACCCTTGAGATATTTGCTGCTACAGGCTTGAAAAATAACTCATTTAAAGTCCCAGTGTGCTTAGCAACTTCTATATATAACCCTTTGAGTGATCTGTGCCTCTTCATGTCCTGAAATGAACATTTCATTGTTCTTAAAAAGAAACCAAAGTCTGACTTTAGAGAGGGGCATTTCTCACGTATGTTCACAACACTGATGTATCTCAAGGTAGTCTCTTGGTTACTGTTAATACCAAAACAAAAACAAAAACAAAAAACCCATGAAGGGGAATGTATTATTAGAGGCTATTATTCTGAAAGGATAAATATGATCTTATGAAAATTAAATGTATTTGAATTTTACCAAAATTGGAACATCAAGTAAAATAGAGTTCTTAATATGGTTAATTTTATTCTCTCGATAAAGAGGTGAGAAAAAGTACTCTTAATTATCAGTTCATTAAGAAGCAGTATACCCACCAGTAGACAATTAAAACAGTTTGATGTACATAATAGTGTATCAGGAACATTTTGTTTATATGGCAATTTCTGGGCCTTATCTCTAGATATTGGGCCCAGTAACAGGCATTCAGCAAACATTTCAAAATCTTGACTGTGATAAGCACCCCAGAAACACACTTTTTGGGAATTTGTAAGTTAAAATGCATATTTTGGCTTTAAAGATTTTATGTGACTCAAGTATCTAAAAGTAGTATTAGTATTTGTTTTTATAGTGTTTGGGTATAAGTGCATTTATTTTAGATTTTTATTTTTTATTTTCAGGAAAACTAATTTTTACTTCTTGAATGAGAGTTCTTTCTTCTAGTGGAAGATAGCACATTTTCATATATACATATGAAATCATTAAGATACTATTTTAAAAATATTTATTTATTTTTAGAGAGAGAGGAAGGGAAGGAGATAGAGAAACACTGATGTGTGTTTGCTTCTCATGTACCCCCTACTGGGGACCTGGCCCACAACCCAGGCATGTGCCCTGACTGGGAATCGAACCGGCAATCCCTTGGTTTGCAGGCCAGCACTCAATCCACTCAGGCACACCAACCAGGGCAAGACACTATTTTCTAACCTAGGTGATGTGACTATGAAGGGGTGTAGGGACTGTGTGAGGCACTGTGGAAACTGTAGAATTTTGAAATGCCTATTTTGTAGTTGGTTGACTCTCAAGTTTCTTATTCTTTTGAACAAGAGAAAAAAGATTTTCTCTGTCCTAAGAAAAAAATCTGTGATTTTTTAAATTGACTAGGAAGATCTTGTAGAGGAAATTTTGGGTAAAGACTGTAATTTTAAGTTAAATCTTGATACCACAGAAGTATCGGAAGTAATTAGTGCACAGTATCATAATTTTCTTATTATCATACTTGGAAACATTTTTATCTTTTAAAATTAGAATTTTAGTGAGAAAATGCTGGTGAATACTATTTTTTAATATGAATTTGGAAACAAATCTAGTTTCACTTAGAATTGTATAAAATATTTTAAATATATACATATGTATTTCCCGTAGTGTGAATCTTTCCTTACATTTGGAATTCTCTCAATTATAGCCATGTTCGGTGAACCAGGCCAGGAAATGAAAAGGGGGTCTTGTGGAGAAAAATGTCAAACGTGCTTTTCTCAGCAGTTGTTGAAATGCCCCAGTCGTTGATGGGGTACAATTATTGTTTAGGTGTTCATTCTACCAGCGAGTTAAAGAGAGGGGATTTGAAATACGGTGTTTTCTAGGTATGAGAAATAAAACAGAGAAAGCAAAACAAGCAAACATGCTACCAAAACACAGGCTTTGATTTTGGAGTTGATTTGTGAGACCAAATGACTAATGCCTTTCATACTGCTGCACAGTGTCAATAAGCAGGAGGCAGGGCTGAGAGAGTAGCTGCAGATAGGAAATTACATGGCTGCTTCTGTCTTCTCTGGGAGTTTTAAAATAGAAATAATGTTACTTCTGAGTGTGCAGAGCTGGACTTTTGTGCTCTGGTGGTAACCAGTCTTAGAAGAAAATGAGTGTGTCATGCCTCAGTGCTACTGCCTTTAGTATTTATTGTCTGTAAGCATGGTTTTGAGAATGTTGCTGGAAGTAAGAGGAAAGGAGGGAAATAGGTATTGAAGCAAACAATAATAAAATAGATCTATCACTGGGACTCTCTCTGCAACAGGCAGCAAAGTAATTTAAGATGTATTGTACTGTATTTTCAAGAAAAAAATATAAGGTAAAAAAATTGGAATGGATTATTGTCCTGTAGGTGGTAGATTTTATTTAAATATGGTACCTTTGATATTGCCTTATTCTTTGTAAACAATTACTTTTATTTAATATCGAGGATGTGTCAGTTTCTGGTGTAGGGTGGGGCTGACTTTTTGGGAGTAAGGAAGTGTCAGGAAGATTGCAGTGAGTTATATCCCTGAGGAAATGATACTGTAAGCAAGCAATGCCGGGGAGCCTTACCAAACTTGAATTTTTTTAAAACAAGCACCAACTTTATTATTATTATTATTTTATTTTTTTTAGTTAAAGAGGTATTTTATTTAAGAGTGCCTGATGTTGTTAGGTACCTGATTAAGTATTGGAGACTTAAAGTAGGAGATTATGTATATGCATGTATGAGATAATTACTTATATATATGTATTTATATGAACATTTAAAAAAGTGAATTAATAAATGGATTAAGGGGGTAGAGGAAATGTTTATAGGCAGAATCAGTCAGCTTTAAGGCTTTTATTAAATTTCAAATTTTATTTTTTAAATAAATTTATTGGGGTGGCTTTGGTTAATAAGATTATATAGATTTTAAGTGTACAGGTTTATGATACATTACCTGTATGTTGCATTGTGTGCTTTAAAAGGCCTTATACCTTCCATTTCATCAGAGTGATCCGTGGTAGAAGATCATACTGTTGACTTAGGAGAGTTATGCCTTCTATTACAGTTATTTGATTAGTATAATTGCAAATTAGGTATATTTTCATTATTTGCTTGTCCTCCCTGTCTCTCACTTGTTGGCTTTTTAACAAATATTCTTTCAAACATTTGTTAAAGTAGGCAAGTGGATTAAATATGCTCAACCATAGAACTTGTATATTACTTTTAAACAATAAGCTTTAAAATAGTAATAATTATGTTGTTGAGCCTTTCATAAGTTACTTCATATTCTATTGTCTTTGCATGTTTATAATGCAGAAATTAAAAGACAAAATACAGAAAAATCACTCATACGCTCTTTATTCTGAGATCATGGTTAACATTTTGGTGTATAATCTTTAAGATACTTTCCTAAACCTTAGTATACATTCATAATTAAACAACAAACCACTTAAACTTGATTCTTTTTTACTTAACAGTGTGTTATGAACATTTGTTTAATGCCCATAGAGATTTAACACTTCCTAATATTTCATGTATGTACATAGCATACATATTCAATAAAATATATGTTATGTGCATGGGGGTATATGATACTGTGTATGACTATTAATTCTAAGAGCTAAAAGATTCCACATGAACTAAGTGAGTATCATGATGACTATTTTTAAGGTACTTCAACATAGAATTAAGAGGTCTTTAAAAGTTCTGGTTCTGGCAATAACTTGCTGAGTGATCTTGGTCAAGGTACTTAATTAACATCCTTGATCCTTGGGTTCCTTATTTGTGTAGTAGGTACAGAATTCTCAACACATAGAACTGAGAGAATTAAATGAGATATTGTTGATAGAGCACTTAGCACAATGCTAGGTACATGGAAGGTGCTCAGTAATAGGTGGCAATTATCATTGAAATCATCCCAGGTTAAGACATTTTCTAGTATTATAAATGCTCCATGGTGAAACATGTTGAGGGAACTATTTCTTCAGTTTCTATTCCGTAATGGATGTGGTACTAGATGTTGAGGATGTAACATTAAACAACACATGATTTGGCTTTATGGCACACATAATTCGGTGGGGGAAAATGTCAGCAGACAAATTTATAATGCTGTATGATTATACCATTGGCACAGTTTGGCCAAATTCTTTGTGATCACAGCCTTGGGAAACATTGGCCTGTAAGCCTATGTGAGTTCACAGTCCCAGTAGTTGTTTAGATTATGAATAGGCCACAACATTAGTTATCAGTACCACTACGTGATCTGCCCAGAGCATTTTTGGAACACTGATCTGCAAAACTGTGGCCATAAGCAATAAGTCCTAGATGGATTAAAATTTTACTTTTTATTGATGTTGAATAGGCTACTAAATTAAGCATTAGGGTTTCATTATTAGCAAACAGATTTAATTGTACTTGAATGGAACTTAACCTTAGGTTTTGTTTCAGATCTGTTTATAGCATTATGGTTTTGGTTACTGTAGTTTTATTTGGCAGAGGGACTATTGATAATATGTAAATGAAATTTATAAAGGTCATTTTGCATCCATACTTCATTACAAAACCTACAGAGTAATGTTGCTAACATTTATATACTTTATACCAATCTCAATTTGAGTAAATTTTTACTCTGTGTGGGTATTTAAAAGAATAAAATGTGCCATTCAGGAGAAATAGTAAACTGGAATGCAAGCGATATGGCTGGCTACTCTATTTACCAAACTGTGCTGTGCTTTTTGACCCATTCTCGTTCGTTCCTGTTAGGTCATTAGATATAAAAAAAAATTGTGTGTTTGCATGTGCGTGATATATACATGCATGGTTATATATAGCATATTTATATATAAATATTTACCAAACTGTGCTGTGCTTTTAGATCTATTCTGTTTGGTCTGTGTTAGGTCATTGAATATAAAGTAAATATGTTATATATAGCCATATATAATACACAATATATTGATATGTATAAATACATAGACAGATAGATGGATATAGCTGTGAAACTTGGATTTTTATAACTTAAAAGAGATCTTGCCAGTGTGTTCGGAGTCACTATGAAAACTCTTTGATCTTTTGGTTTTGTAGCTGACAGAATTTTGAAACCTTTGTCTCCCTCAGGAAAGGCAAAGAACTGTCAATGTGCTTGATAGACCTTTGATATTTCATGGCTGTTTAGTCCAAAAGATGTGGATTTTTTTGTTGGAGATATATATATATTCCTTGATATATGTTAGTATGGTGTGTCCTATGCCATTGTCAAAGGGAAAATTGATTCATTTATACTGTTTCTAATATAAAAATATTCACAAGGATAAAATTTGCCAAGTGCCAGAATTTAAGCTTTCTGATCTTTGGTGATCTTTTTAGGTGAAAAAAAAAATCTGTGTTCATTAGTTTTTATCTTACAATTGATATAATTGACATCAGCTTGAAAATATACATCAGGGTTATACATAGTATGTGTTTGCATATTTTGCTTCCTAGAGTAATTCAGGTTCATTGTGACAAGTGCACTTGCTTTTCAAATAAAATTCTCTGGGCAATTAGAATCAGTGCCATTGTGATTTCTGCTCTCTGTCTTTAAAAAGTAAAATAGGAAAAATAATGGCTTGTGGATTTGTTTAGCTAGTGCAAATATGACAAGTTTCAATTTTTTTTTCAAGGGAGTTTTCTAGTGATTTTATTTTCCCCTATTTGTATCACTCTTACATACAGCAAATTTTTTTCTTCAAAAGTTTAGTTTATTGAAGTTATTTGACAAATATTAAGTAACAAATAATTTAAATTTAGTATAAAAGTCTAGATCAAGTGGAAAACAGCAAACCGCAAAATGTTTTGGATGGTGTTATGTATAATGGTTAAGACCAATACTCTGGAAGCAAAGTGTTGGATTTACTTTCCAGCTTTACTCACTTAATAGCGGTTCCTTAGTAGCAAAGTGTTGGATTTCCTTTTGAGTCCCTCAAAGTAACATGACTAGTACCTTAGAGTTGGCTAGATCTTCTATCTTTTGATATTTTAACCTCCCTATTTTGGTGAGTACAGAAATTTTGGCCATGTCTGAGTAACAGTGACATTCATCTAAAAAGAGTAAAGGATATAAGTATCATTGCTTTTAATCTATTTATTGATACCCCCCTGAGACACATTAAGAACAAGATTCTAGTGGTGGTTTGAAAGATTGGATTGCTTCTCAGTAGGTTAGGTGGCTATATATTTAGGTGCATAGCTATTGTGCAGATTGTTGTCTATATCATGGAGGACCTACAATGCTCCTCTCTCTAGCCCAAACCTCAGGTCTTTGCCATGTAATTTTTCCAAAAAGAGAAACAGGACCACAGAACAGACTGTTATTTGAGCCAAGAACTGTTGAAACATTAAGTTAGATGTCTTCCTGGGAATCAGTAGACT
The DNA here is from genome assembly GCF_022682495.2 of Desmodus rotundus. NCBI lineage: Eukaryota > Metazoa > Chordata > Mammalia > Chiroptera > Phyllostomidae > Desmodus > Desmodus rotundus. The sequence goes on along the minus strand of NC_071388.1, from coordinate 66,985,617 downwards.
AAGACTGTGTTAGCTCATGTTTCATATTACACAAGAGAAAATAAACTCAAAGGTCATTGGAACAGTTTTACAGCATTACCCTTTTCCAAGGTAATCAGCAGAGCATGTAGTAAAGACGTGAACAGGAGCATGATGGAAAAGAGCGTGGCTGGTAAAGAGGCCGGCTGCTTAAAGTGCTTGGGACAATACTTGACCCTTCCAGACCTAACCAGATGGGCCATCTCATAGGACTTACCTTCAGTAATTCTGATTTATTACATTTAGATGATTTTTTTTTTGTAGTTAGGCAGTCAGGTTTTCACATTGCCAGAAGACTCCAGAAATTTTAATATTGACCATTAATCATACCTTGATAAACTGCAAGGGCAATATATTATTAATTTGTTTGCAACCAAGAGACAAGACACAGTGATTAAAATTAATTTCTAGCTACATTTGTTAATATATTCTAATTAATTAATCTGTTAAGAAGTCAAAATATGTTTATATTAATGGCTATAGAGTAGGTTCTTTAAGTTGTGTCATTAAATGTCATTGCCATTATCCTAAATATAGAATTCTGGAAATAAACACTTTATTATTAAATAAATCAGGAGTTGAATAAGGCTTTCTGAGTGATACTACTAAGTGGAATATTTTTACTTTTTTACTAATTGAATAAAAACTTCATGTTTCTGTTTTTATAGGGTTTAGATCTGGAAGGATCTCAGCAATAATCTCCCACAACCTCCTCACCTTTACCACCCAGTACCAGAATTAGGAAAGAACATTTAATAAGTAGCAGCCATTATTTACCTTCAGGACACTATTTTAAATAGTAGCAACTCTAACTTTTAAAAGTTAGCTTTTAACACTTTTGAATGAACATCATTCTCCCCCTCCTCAAAAAGAAAGATTCAATGATTTTTATATAATTATAATTTCTATATTTATCTCATTAATTTGAAACTCAAAGTAACCAAAGTGCATTTGACTTTAGGCCACGTCAAAAACTATTTAAATAGCTTTTTTTTACATAACATCAGGAAATAGGAGATCAACTATTTGTTCTTAGATATGATCTGAACATGTATTTATCAGATTGGCCACAGTGCCTTTGACTGTGTTTTAGAGATAGTACAAAATGAATAAGGTGTTTTAAAAAGGTTAAAGTTATTAACACACTTAATGTTTGCTTGTAATTACATTCATATTTAGATTTTATTATTGTGCTATAATTATCACGATAGGATTATTCTAATTTTACAAGGTTTTCTTTTTTGACTTAGAAATCTTTTATTTTTTTGTTTAAAAAGAAAGATGAAACATGTCATAAAAACAATTTATTTTTGGTGTGATAATCATATATATAAGCATAGCTGCGCTTATATCAATGGTATCATCATTTTGTTTTATAAATGAAGAAGCTGAAACTCTGACAGCCTCAGCCTTAAGTGAAAAATCTAAGTCTAAATCCTAGCAACCCATTAGTAAACCCAACCTTTATTTCCAACATCTGTCATTTATAATGTATCATCATGCTTGACACATGATAGGTGGTTCATACCATTTAGTCTTAGACTAAGTCCGTACATGAAATAATTCACTTGATTAACATCTACTCCCAAATCTCATGAACCCAGAGGCATCAGTGAGGACTATAATAGTGAGAAAAACTACTTGAGTAAAAACCATGGACATGCCTGTTGCTCTCAGTTTAAGTAGAAATGAGATGTTGGGTATTAATTGTCTTTCATCAATTTTTATCGGTTATTCAGAGTAGACCTAAGTTACAGAGCAGTTTGCATTCATCTTAAATAGCACTGACTGCTGAGACAGATGTGTTTTGGTTCCCAGCAGCAGTTGGTGGCTTGACTGGGTCATCACAGCCCCTGGCTTGCTATTCACTTTTGTGACTCCATATGTTTGACTTTGATATAGCACCCAAGTCGGGGAATCAGTTTCTTATGTGCGATAATCTATTTTCTTACAAAGCTGGTTGTTGAGTCACATAGGACCTTGAAGAGGAAGGGTGAGGAATTCATCCGAGGACCCTTTCCCATTTTCTATCTCTTATTGGTCAGAGTTTGTCCCGTGGGGCTTTTATTCCTCCAAGCACGAATATTGTGGAATCTGGCCTCTTCCTGTAGCTCCTTGATAGCCACAACCTCCATAGTTTTAGTCGAACTAGTGTACAAAGCCTGGAGGGAAAATGAGCCTAAGCGATTAGGAGTCTAGTATAGTTACAGTAGATTGTAACTTTCTTATATTTTAAGAGGTTGTTGATTTTTCTTTTTTTTTAATTTTTATTGTTATTAAATTACAGTTGTCTGCATTTCTCCCCATCCCTCCACCCCACCCGATTTTTCTATGTTGTTCTTAAATTTAGCAATCATATTAAGTACATTTATTGTCCAAATAGTGTGTTTATTCATCATTTCATGTGAAAGATGGAGTGCTATGCATTTTAGGTATATTATCCTATTTTATTATTAAAACAACTTTATGAACTAGGCTCCACAATTATTCTCATTTCAGATTAGAAATTTTAGTCTTGGTTATTTCTATTAAGAAGTAGGATTGGAATTCAAATTCAGGCAAAATAATTGTAATCTTAAACCTAAATCTAACCATTATATCACCTTTCCTTAGCCACAACCTAGCAAGTATAGGTGCTCGCTAAATATCTGTTTGCCAAATACTTATTCTGTGCCAGTATTTTAAGTGCTTATGTACATCATTATGCAAAACAGATATTTCCCTTGTCTTTGTATAATTTATATGCTAGCCACTGTGGTTTCTGATTATAAGTCTTAACAATGCCTTATGTAATGCTTTCCTCTTGCTGCTTTCTGCTCTACTATCTCCCATACAGAAAAATGTTTTGAAGGCATGGGTTTTGTAATATCTATGTTCACAGTAACTAATGTACCACTGATATGTAGTGGATGCTCAGTAATACTTATGGAATAAATGGATGGAGTTCATCACTATCTTCTTATTACCTTCACTTAAATGGTCCTATTTATTGCTTCCTGATAGATGAAGTGAAGAGTGTGTGCTGAATTAGATACAAATTGGAAATGGCACTGAGATTTTAAATGAATTTTCAAAATTTATACATTTATTTGTTGATCAGTTACATGTAAACATTTAAAAATAAGGAAAAGCATTAAAAAATAAGAAACCGGCAACTTCCCATCAAGATAAAGATGTAGGTAAACATGGCTTGCCTCTTCATACAACCACATCAAAGTTACAGCTAAACTATAGAACACTATCACTGAGAACTTAGACAAATCAAGTTCAATGGAAGTCTGACCCCTATGGAATTAAAGAATCACATCCATCAAGACTGATAGGAGGGGTGGAGACATGGAGACGTGAAATGGGCTGGTCCAACACCTATGTGTGGCGGATAAAATTCATGAGGGATATCTCAGGAGTGAGGGGTACCAGCCCCACACCAGGTCTTCCAGCCCCGGGCTTCAGTGCCAGGAATAAATGTCCCCATAACATCTGGTTGCAAAAACCTAGCAGGGATTGAGTGAATAGAAGAAACTTCTGGAGTCCCAAGTAGTTCCTCTTAAAGAACCTACATACGGACTTACTCAAACTCACTCTCTCTGAACTCCAGCACTGGGGTAGCAGCTTCTAAGGCATCATTGGCATATGGGGAGGAACTGAAGTGACTGGAATCAAGGTGAGAGTTGGGGTACAATTTTCTCCCAGATAGAATGGCAGACAGAGGCCATTGTTCCTTTTCTGAACTCTCCCTGCACAGATCCATAGAGCCAGCAGGTGGGTGCCATATATGAGATGCCGTCAACCTGGCTAACACTGTTTGCTTCACCCTAGTAATTCCTTGAGGCTCTGTTCCCCCAACTATGGACCCATTCAAGCTGTTAACTATGGCTTTTCCATATGAATGGCTGGTCTTGGCTTATGCTTTACAACTTCCTAAATCCTCTCAAAGAAGCAGCACTTGGCCTCAGTGAGCCCCAGGCCCAGTACTAGCAGCAGCCAGCCTAGATTCACAGCTTGGCTTCACCTGAGAATTTCCAACCCCATCACAAGTAGCAGTCTTCTCAGATTGCTTTATAGCTCAAAAAGGGTGGAACCCCAGAAAAACACAGGTAGGCGCTGACCTTGGCCTGCCCCACCCAGGAAACCCCAGGGCCAGCACACACAATGGACAGCAAGAGAGCACTTCTAAGCACCACCACCCTTCCCCTGCACAGCTGATCCTCCACAGAAGGCAAGGTAGGTGGTAAGTGGTCACAGCCAATCCTTGCAGCTGACTGGCCTGGGTAAATCCCTCCCATTGATCTTCCAACAGCAAGCAAGGCTCAACTATAAGATGAGGGTCTACTCAGACCACTTGAAGGGCACAACTTCAGTCTCCAGCTTGAGGGAAAGTGGAGACTGTGCCACTGGACCCTATAGGACACCTGCTATATTAGGGCACACTACCAAGACACAGAGTCAAAGCAGCTCTACCTAGTACATGGAAACAAACACAAGAAGGCTGCCAAAATGAGGAGACAAAGAAACATGGCCCAAATGAAAGAACAGATCAAAACTCCAGAAAAAGAGCTAAACAAAAGAGAGGTAAGCAATCTCTCACATGCAGAGTTCAAAACTGGTTACAAGGATGCTCAAGTAACTTAGTGAGGATCTCAACAGCATAGAAAAGATTCAATCAGAGATGAAAGATATACTATTTGAAATAAAGAAAAATTTACAAGGAATCAACAGTAAAGTAGGTGAAGCTGAGAACCAAATCAATGATTTGGAACATTGATTTGGTTCTTGGAAGCAAAAAAAAAACAACCAATCAGAACAACAAGAAGAAAAAAGAATTCCAGAAAATGAGGATAGTGTAAGCAGCTTCTGGGACAATTTCAAGTATTCATATCATAGGGTTGCTGGAAATAGAGAAAAAGCAAGAAATTAGAAATCTATTTGAAAAAATTATGAAAGAAAACTTCTCTAATTTGGTGAAGGAAATAGACATTCATTTCCCAAGAAGCACAGAGAGTCCCAAACCAGATGGATGCAAAGAGGCCCACTCTAAGACACATCATAATTAAAATGCCAAAGGTTAAAGATAAAGAAAGAACCTTAAAAGCAGTAAGAGAAAAGCAGTTCATTACGTACATGGGGAGTTCCCATAAGGCAGTCAGCTGATTTCTCAGAAGAAACATTGCAGGCTAGATGGGATTGGCAAGAAATATTCAAAGTCATGAAAAGTGTGGACCTACAGCCAAGATTGTTGTACCCAGGAAAGGTGTCATTTAGAATCGAAGGACAGATAAAGAGCTTCCCAGACAAGTAAAAACCAAACCAGTTTATCCTCATGAAACCATTATTTTATGAAACGTTAAAGGGACTTATTTAAGAAAAAGAAAAGGTCAAAGCTCTGAACAATAAAATGGCAATAAATACATATCTAACAACAGTTGAATCTAAAAAACAAACTAAACAACAAGAAGAACAGAGATAGTAGCATGGATTTGGAATGTCTTTTGATGGTTGCCAGGTGGGAGGAGGGTGTGGGTAATGGGTGAAGAGGTAAGGGGATAAAGATGCACAAATTGGTAGTTACAGAATAGCCATGGAGATATAAAGGACAATATAGGAAATGGAGTAGTCAGTGAACCTATACGCATGGCCCATGGACATGAACAGTGGTTTGGAGATTGTCTGAGGAAGTGGTGGTTGCTGGGGGGGAGGCAAAAGGAGAAAATTTTGGATAACTATAATAGCAGAATTAATAAAGTATAATAAAAAACAAAGATAAGAAACCACATGTACTATGCTATCCAATTTTAAATTCTTTTTATTGATTATCTGTGTACAAAACATGTGGGGAATTCCATCCTGTGGAGTCCTCCCAGTCTCGGATGAGAATGAGTTGTCCTGGGCACAATCAGTTGTTCAATGAGGAAAGGGGTGGTGATTCCCTCTAGTGGAGCATGCCCCGTGCCCTTCTCCAAAATGGCTTCATTGAGCAGGGTGTACATGCATGCAAAGTTCATCAATCAATGTCTAAAGGCAATAGTGATAGAAAACAGATATTGTTTATAGGTAACAGTCAAAGGAGAACAAGAGATCTGCCTCAGGTCAGGGTCTGTTAGACATGCCGATGCCAGATGTTTGTTAAGGCATGTTTCATGGGATAAGGAGTTCACTCCTGCTTTTGGACTTAGATATCTGATTCATGGCAACAGGGCTATACAAAGCAATTAAATCCTCAAGGGGTGTAATGCATTCTTTAGGCCTGATCTCCCACGGGAACCTTCAGTGCCAGTATCAGGTCATGCCTGCCTCCAGCATTACTGGCGTTCCAGTCGAGGCTTACAGGCCTCTTTCAAGGTCTTGTTCTCGTGGGTTTACAGTCTCTGATATCACACAACGTGGTCCCCAACACAAACAAGTTTACAATTTTTTGTACTTTCAATATTTGTTCTTTTTAATAAAGATTTCTTTAATCTATGGACTCTGTGTACTAAAATTTATCTTTTAAACTGCTCCCTTTGAAAGCTATCTCTGATCACATCAGTTATCTTCTCTGTCTTTAAGGATTTTTATTTTTGATTTAATTAATTATCTAGATGTAAACCAACTTTTTCATCCTGATTGATCACTGGATTTCCACCCATCCTCCTGCTCTGGATAAACATAGCTAGTTGTTGTATGGACAAGAACCACCTAGTTTTTACATATGTATTGCCCTTCTCTGTTTCTCCAGCTGTCAAAATATACTTCTCATCCTTCAAGCTACAGTACAAATGCCCCCTCCTCCCCCAGGGCCTTCTCTAATTTCTTCCCCCACTAATTCCTTCTGTTGTCTTGCTTATTACTTTAACACTTGCTTATCTCAGCCTTATCCTGTCATGAGTTGAACAGTCTTCTTTTGGACTAATTTACTTCTTAAGGACAGGATCCTATTTTATGTAACTGAATTACTAAGGCAATATTATTTTTATCCTGTATTAATTATATTGTGGGTTTTTTTTTTGCTGCTGTTGTATACTCATGTTAAATTGAGGGACATAAACTATTCACTTAAAGTCTCAAATGTCTAATTGTCATGTGACATCCTTAATATGTAGATAATTTTGTATATTCTGGATGTTTTTGCTTAAAGAAGAAAGTTTCTGCCAGTCATCAAGTCTTTTTAAAAGCCAATTTAAAAATATTTTTTTCCTCCAAATTTTTTTTATTTCCTCTCTCTTTGACCTTATCTTCCCCTTTCTTAGCTATTAAAAATTCTGTAGAGCATTTAGTTGTGAGTTTTTTCTTGCCCTGAATCCAAGTCTCCCTAGGAAGCAGTTGACAATATAAAAACTCGAAAATTAAGCTAGCAAAAAAAAGAATACCCCCCATGGGTTTGTTGGGATTCAGGCCCACTCAGAAGCACTTGAGAAAGAGTTCCACATCCTAGACATTTTCACATAAGGTATGACTCATTTCCACTGACATATCTCCTGTGTTCAAAACTCTGCCTGAAATTGGAACTTTAGTACAGATCTATTATGAACTGTCTTCCAGGAGAGGAAAGATTTTAGCCGGTTTCATTTTTTTCCAAACATCTCTTGCTACTTCCCTAAAGTAACTTTTTTCTTTTTTAATGGTCAATCCAGTCAGCATTTCTTCAAAACTTTTCATAATCCATACATTTAAGTCAATATTGAGTACGTCAGAGTGTGTATTGGGTTGACCAATAAGTCCATTATGTTTTTTCCATGAAATAAATGACACGTTTTTCATTTCCACCAATAACTTTATTGATTTGGATATTTTCAGTGTGTTGGCTATATCCCACTATTGGCTTCTAGTTGGTAGAGGCCAGAGGTGCTGCTAAATATCTTCCAATGCACAAGACAGCCCCACAGCAAAGAATTATTTGGCCAAAATGGCAATAGCACCAAGAAACTTCGCAAACCACTTTTGACCCTCTCAATCAGTCACAGCAGCTTCTGCATACACTGCACAAATCTTTTTTGGTGTTTCAATTCTGTTTTTACCTTTCTTTAAATAATAAAGCATATTAAACCAAAAAAATTACATATTGTCTTCCATCTTCAATGTTAAAATGGCTGCACAAAAACTCACCAATTATAATTTTTTTAATGCATGCAGATATGACAGCTGTAACAGTACACTCTAACAAAATTGTTTTGAATGAAGTTAAAGATGACTAAGCACTACTAGAACCATCATACAGAAAAAATGTAACAGACTTTTGGGCAACCCAATATTAGCATGCCTATATATGTATTCTTTATTGTTGTTTTATTACAGTTGTCCTGATTTTCCCCCACTGCTCTCCCTTGCCCCGCCCACCTCCTGCTCCCACAGTTTTCCTCTAGGACTTTTATGGTGTCATGGCTTATGTTTAAGTTTTTTATCCATTTTGATTTTATTCTAGTGTATGGTGTAAGTTGGTAGTATAGTTCATTTTTTGTACATGTACCATTATAGTTCTCCCAACACCATTTGTTGAAGGGGCTATTTTTACTCCATTTTATACTTCTGCCCTGTTTTTTTAAATATTAATTGACCATAGAGACATGGGTTTCTTTCTGGGCAGTCTATTCTGAACCATTGCTCTATGTGCCAGTTCCAGCCTGTTTTGATTTCAGTGTCTTTGAAATATTGTTTGATATAAGGTAGTGTTGTCCCTCTGAAGTTATTCCTCTTTTTAAACATTGCTGAAACTATTTGGGGTACATTTTGCTTCTATATAAATTTTTGAAATATTTTTTCTAAATCTACGAAATGTATCATTGGTATTTTAATAGAGATTGCATTGAATCTATAGATTGCTTCAGGTAGTATGGACATTTTAACGATGTTAATTCTTCCAATCCATGAACACAGGCTATGCTTCCATTTATTTGTATCTTCTGTAATTTCTTTCTTCAGCATTCTGTACTTTTCTGAGTACACGTCTTTTACGTCCTTGGTTAAGTTTATTCCCAGGTACTTCATTTTTATTGTTGATACAGTAAATAAGATTTTTCTCCTATTTTCCCATTCAGATGTTTCATTGTTGGTGTACAAAAATGCATCTGATTTCTGAATATTGACTTTGTATCCTGCTGTTTTGCCAAACTCACTTATTAGGTTGAGTAACTTTTTTTTGTGTGTGTGTGGAGCCTATAGGATTTTCTATGTACACTATCATGTCGTCCGCAAATAATGACAGTTTTACTTCCTATTTTTCAATTTGGATGCCTTTATTTCTTTTTCTTATCTGATCATTATGGCTAGAATTTCCAGGGCTATGTTGAATAAAAGTGGTAAAAGTGGACACTTGTCTTCTTTGTCTTCTTGTCTTCTTGTCTTCTTCCTGATTTTAAGGGGAAAGCTTTTAGTTTTTGCCCATTGAGTCTGATGTTGGTTGTAGGTTTCTCATATATAGCCTTTATTCTGTTGAGGTATGCTCCCTCTACTCCCACTTTGCTGAGGGTTTTTTTAAATCATAAATGGGTGCTTTACTTTATGAAATGCTTTTTTAGCATCTAGTAATACAATCATGTTGTTTTTGTCTTTCATTTAGTTTTTCTTTGTTGTGTATTTACCTGATTTTGGAATTAAGGTAATTCTTGCTTTCTAAAATGATTTAGGAGTATTCTCTTGTCTTGAATTTTTGGAATGGTTTGAAAAAGATAGGAGTTAGCTCTTCCCTAAATGTTTGGTAAAATTCTCCTGTGAAACCATCCAGCATCCCTGGAGACTTTTGTGTGCTGGGAGTTTTTTGATTACTGCTTGAATTTCACTTGTTGTTATCGGTCTGTTTAGGCTTTCTGCTTCTTCTTGATTTAGTTTTGGAAGATTATGTGTTGTATGAGATGTATGTATGGGATATGGGATGTATGTATGTATCTATATAGATATATATAATTTCTTTTATATATATACTAGAAAAAATATATATATACATATTTTCTAATATTTCCTGGACACCCTGAGTTCTGGACCTCATCGCAAATCCCTATTTGGGTCCCCCTCTTGACTGCACCCTGTTACATAAGGAATGAAAACCAGGCTAAGACAGGGAAAAGCTGAAATTTAAAATGAAAAAAAGAAAGGGCAGGTTGGAGGCAGAATGGAGTAGGAGAGGGGAATGGTGAAATATGAGATCTAAAATGTAAGAATAGTGAAGATCTAGAAATAAAATTGGGGAAATGCAACAACAAACACCATATCCATAGTGGATAAGCAAAGATCGGTACATTTGGGGAGAGAGTAAGGGTATTTTAAGAATGGGAGAAAGAATGTGAGGTGACTCATGAAAAGAAAAATGGTTTTTTGAGAGGCTGAAGGAGTGAAAAATTATGACTGTGGAATGGAAAAAGTCATAATAAGATAGAAAATACTATTTAAAACATAAATAAGAATAGGAAAGAAGAAGGTAAATGGAGTAAGAGAAGGGAGGAGCAAAATATGAGGTGAAGTAAATCGTAATGTAAAAACTAGTGCCTTAATATGTACAAATTTGAAGAACAAGAAATGAATGCTAACAAGCTATGTAGGAGAGAAAATAAAGCAAACCATGAAGAAAAGCACAGCAGAATCATCTCACTGTTTTCTTTTTCTGAATCCAACCCTTTTGATGTCAGATGGTATCCCAGTCTGGCCATAGGCAGCCTGTGGCTATCTCCTTCAATTGTTAGTCTAGTCAAGCTGTAATCAGCAATTAGGCTTAAGCAACCACAGGGTTGGGCAGAGTAATTCCTGAGGATGGGGCTATTGCTTCCCTCAGGCTGATGCCACTTGGAGCAGTTTGCTCTGCCTGAGCAATATTGCTCCTGTAGTATGGGGATGACTCAGCACAGAGATCCTGACAGCTGCTCTCTCAGTTCTCTCCCCACAGCCTCTGTCCCCAGACTCTCCTCCAGTCCCTAGTCCACTCTGTCCCCACTTTGCTGGAGCCAAAGGTAAGGGACTGCAAATGAAATTATGTGCCTTGGCCCTTTTAAAGGCTCTCTGTGACTCCAGCTGTCTCTCTTTGGAAGACAGACACCCTGCTGCTTTTCACAGTTGGATGTTATCTGGGTTCCTTTCCTGGTCTGGTGCTGTAGGCTGGGGAGCCCAGGCTGGTGTTTAGACCACACACTTTCAGTGAGAACACCCTCCCCCCACTCCGCTGCCTCTGAATTCCTCTCCAGAACTTCAGCTGCCTCCCGTGGGATCTCAGCCAGCCTTCTCGCATCTCCTTCACACTCCATACTGGTCATGTTTTGTTGAAGCAATTTCTTCCATCTGTCCATGGTTATAAGGGTTCTCTCCAGCTATTGTTCTGTTGGTTATTCTGGATAATTTCTCTACAATATAGTTATAATTACAGATTGGTTCTGGGAGGAGGTTAATGTAGCTTCTATTTATTTCTCCACCATCTTGGATCTCCCTAAATCAGCAGGATGCCTATATTTGATAAATTGGTAACTATATTACAGCATTGCCCTGCACTGAGGTGGAGAAAGTTGTAGCTGACAAGTGAGCACTTGCTGGCTATTGTGTGCATGGCTCCTGATGTGATTTTGTTGATTCCTTATAACCTGAGGTTTTCCCCACTTACAGGAGAAGAAATTGAGGAAAAGGGAGGATGAGTGGTTCAAGGCCACATACATTACAGAGTTAGGATATGAACCTACACTGTTCATCAGATTATGATGATTTTCTTAATTATAAGATTGGTAGTAGCCCTATGAGAAAACTTAAAGGGCTTTTTTGAAAAGGAAAATGTGACTTTTAATTTGAGATATCTTTTGAATTACTGAAAGTATACATTTTGTGATGAATGATGCTAAATCTTTATTGCTTATTACATTCTTTACCTTAGACAACATATTTCTGTTCCTCTATTTCTTTATTAAAAGAGGATTAAAAACATCAATGTAGAGACCAAATCCGATAATATTTATAACATTTTATATCTAAACAATAGTTGCTCTACTAACTTCATTTTATGTTCTTGGTTACTAAGAACTTGACCTACTTTTTAAATATCCTATAAATTCATAGCAAAATATTAAAAGAGATGACTGCGGTAGCAGAGGGCACAGGCATGATGAGCTTGCTGTGTCCTCAGGCATTGGTTTTTTTTTTTTTTTTTTTTGAACCATAGTGATTTCAAAGTGGAATGTGTATTTCTGTATGAGAAGCTACAGGACTGACCTTCAGGGAAGTCAAGATATTTTGTTGAAGTAATATAATGCTATGATGCTGTTTCTTTTGAATTATTGATGGAATATTTGTATATATCTTGTAAAACTTTTTTAAAAATTAGTATTTAAAAATTTAAACCTCAAATAAATGTAAAATTTGTGTTTTTAAGATATTAAAACCACATTGACAATAAAATTATGACATTTAACCTTCCAAGGTTTATATCTTTTTTAATCAGTTATCTTTCTTATATTACAATGATATGTATGTGTATATATATTTGTTTTTACCCTAGGTCCAAGTTATTTTGAATGTTATTACTTATGTGGTTCAATACAGATGGGTTTCCTCCACATACCAAGAATTATAGCTGAGTGATATCTGTAGGAGGTAAAAGAAAACTTTTTTCTTACAGGACTTAAGAGAGTATGAGAGTTTGCCTACTAGTATTTCATGACATCTGCACATCAAGTTTTTTGGTCCAATTCAGTATTTTAAGTATTTTGAAGCAGTTGCCACTGTTAAATTAGAGAAAGCTCAAAGCAAAGTCTGATATTTCTTTGGTTATTGAATAATTATCTGATTCAGCACCGCATGTTTGTTAGCAATAGGCGGTAGCTGTTAAATAGAGCCTGTTGCTTTTCCTTGGGGTTTGTACTCTCCAACTCTCCAGAGTCCTTTTCTGCATTGCTTTCCATACTCTAAGGCCAACCCCATTGGTCATGTGTTTTTGTTATCAGGCTCTCACTTTTTGTTTCGTATGTTGAGCCATCTTCTCATATTTTTGATACCTGCCTGGCTCCTGTGTCCCTTGGAATTCGCTGTCATTGAGACTGGGGTTGTGTCATTTCATTAAAAGTTAATTTGTTTCAAATAATAGATTGAACATAATTTGCAGTTTTAAAAATCATTGATGTGAATGCGTCTGTGTGTTTGTGTGTATTCATTACATACATATACAAAAAGGAGTCATATGTGAAATACTCTTGTTCACACCTACCACTTCCATAAGCCTCTGGGCTCTACTGATCAGATTCTGTGGCATTTTCTTCCCTGAGGATACAGCAAACTCACCGTGCAAATGTGGTGAATGTGGTGGTTCTAGGGAGGCTTAAGGCCCCTGCCTGCCCTAGGCCATTGAGATTTCCAGGTGCCCAGCATGAGGTCATGTGAAAATGGATTTACATGCCAGTCATAATTATGCCTGCATTTTATTTATACAAATATATGCTTTTTGGAAAGTTACTCTGCAGTTTCTTTTCCTAAATAGTTTATATTGGACATATTTTCCTATTAAACACTTATCTCTATACTTCATCTTCTTAATGGCTTGTGTATAATTTGTTGCTTGGGTGTTCCACAGTTTAACCAGTCTCCTTTGTTGAACAGGTAGATTATTTTCCATCGTTTGGTGTTACAAATAATGCCACACTGATTATTTTTATACACATGGATGTCTTTGCTTCCTTATGCAATATATGCAAAGGGTAAATTTCTAAAACTGGAGTTATTTGGTTGAAGAGTGTGATTTTGAAATTTTCGTAGCTTATACCAATTTATTCTCTAACTTTTATTTCATTGAAGAGTATTTGAAACTTTTTTTCCTGCAGTGCACTTTTTCCACACAAATTATCATGTGTTTATTAGTGTGTTAGGTAGAAAGTAGAATTTTGAAGTCTAGGTTTCTACTTATTTAGTTATGTATGGATTTGAGCATTTTTTCCCAAATATTTACTGGACATTTATATTTATTTTGGGGGAAACTTTTGGTTATATTTATTTTTAATTTAAATTTTATAACTTTGATCTCTAGAAGTTGTTTTTATTTTTAGAGATCTATGGTTTATAATTAACTTACAGGCTTTAACATTTATTTAGATAAACCATCCTTTACTGATATGAAATACCCTTTTATGATGTATTTAATTTCTATATATGCTTAAGACTATTTCAGGAACTCAGTTTTGTTCTATAAGTCTATTTCACTTGCTGATTTTATGAACATCGTTTTATATACCCAGTAAATTTTCTATAGAATATTGTATGGGATTATGTAGATGTTTTAATGGCTAAGAAAGATAGATTCAGAAAAACATTTAGTTTTTGTTTATATATTACTTATTTGTTATATGTAATTAGAATAATGCAAGGGAGAAAGTAAAAAAGAAAGACCACCAAAAAAGTCCTCAGTAATATTTGGAAAACATCATTCTTGATATTGTTTTACGCTTTTATGTAGGAAAAGGGTAGAAAAATAGCTTAGTAGACAGAAATAATATAATGAAATATGAACAAAATAACTGTATGTGTTAAATTTAACTTTAAATGAATTTTTAAAAAATAAATAAACTGAAGTGATATGGTCAGTAGAGAAACAGCACCAGATGTTGAAACTCAGTTCAGCAACCTTGGTACTTGATTTCGGCTGGAAAGAATTCAGAGCAAAGGAACTCAAATTGAAATAGAAAATTTATTTAGAAAATCACAAAGGTAGAAAAAGTGAGCCAGCTGGGCTACGTGGGTTTAAGAAACAAGTTCCAGAGACGAAATAAGGGCCCTTGTTGCGTAGGAGAAAGAAAGCAAAGGTATGTTCCTTGGGGAAGGAAAGGGGTAGGAAAGGCAAGTGTGTATGTGGGAAGAGAGGGAGGGAGGGAGGGAGAGTTTTTTTTTAATGGAAAGTAGGTTTTTTACTCCTTCAAAAATGGTTCATTAGTACCATAGACTTAAAATTATTATAAATTTGGCAATATTTAAATATTTTTTTATATTCTGAATAGGAATTTGTCCCATACGATAAGTTTAGATTATTACTTTTCCTTCTCAGAATTGTGTTGGTTTTTAGTCTTTACTGTAATGTTTCTTTGGGGAAAAAATATCCCCTTCTACTCACTTTTTTGTAGCTGGTTGTCTATAGAGTTACTTCTTTATCCTTAGAAGTTCAGTAGCTTGACCCTAGAGATGTTCAACTGTGTGTTTGTATCTTTGTTTTCCTTTTTTTTTGTAACACAATGTTCTCTTTTTAATATGCAGATTTAATTCTTTACTTAAGAAAAAAATTCTAGTTTTATATCTTTTATATCCATTTTATTTAATTTTCATTTTAAGAATTAACAGCTGTCCTTATTTGGATTTTTTGGTCAATTTTTGCATTTCTCTTAGATTATTTTTAATATATTCAATTTTTTTGTCTTTTTTCTCCTTTATTTAATTATACCAATTTTCAATTTATTCAGTTAACTAATGACATGCTAGTTTTGTTATATGTGTACCTTGTTCTTTGCCAATTCATTTATTATTTCCCAATGATATATTTTGTTTCTCCTTTTGTTTCCTTAGGTTTGTAGTCCATTTTTAGCTCTCATTCTATTGTTTTGTCATTTACTCTCTCTACTCTCGTTTTTATGATTTTTTGAAAATTATTGTTTTTATGTGTTCATGGCCCTGCAAATATTTTTGCTGTCTTGCACAGACATTGCTCATGCTCACATTGTTAAATTTTCAGTGGAGGTTTTTTTTTTTAAGGTTTTATTTATTTGTTATTTATTTATTTATTTTTAGAGAGGGGGAAGGGAGGGAGAAAGAGAAGGAAAGAAACATCAATATGTGGTTGCCTCTCACTTGGCACCAGCCAGGCCGGAATTTATTTTTAGTTAATTTGAGGTATAGTATGAAAGATTTGTAGGAAGCTTCTTTTACTCATCAGCCCAGGTTAGGTGTTCTTCATTAGTTAGGTTCTCAAATTTCGTATATTCCCTATATATACCCTATGTGGATTAATTTCATCTTTCTGGGACTTTTATTGCTTCCTCATCATCAGGGTATGGGGAAGTCCTTAAAAAGCTTATTGGCATTAACCAATTCATAGTTCTGGAACCTTCACTTCTGACAGAGCAACTGCCACATGCTTCACTTCCCTAGTTTTAAGAGTTACAAGTTTTCTTCTAGTTTGCTTCTTCCCAGATTTAGGGGGTATTAGTGAAAACAGCCATCAATAGGTTTTTTTTTTTTTTTTTACCAGCTGAGAATATAGACATACCTCTAGCCTTCATAGTTCGACCTGATTTATCTTCTTTCCATGCTTAGTTGCTAAAGACAGGGCTAGACAAACTACAGCCCCCTGGCCAAATTCTGCCTTGCCACCTAGTTTTGTAAATAAAGCTTCATTAGAAAACGGCCACACCCATTCATTTACATATTGCCTTTGGCTACCTTCCTGCTTCTGCTACACAGTTAACAGAGACCACTGTGTGACTGCAAAAGCCTAAAATATTTGCTGTCTACTCCTTAACAGGAAAAGTGTGCCAAACTGTGCTGTAGGGTAATATTTTTCTTTCATTTTATTAGGGGTTAGAGGTGATCGTTATAGCATGACCCTTTATTATACTGAAGTTGCTATAGACATAGGAGTTGCTGTAGAAGTTGCTATAATGCTGATTTTAAAATTTAATGTAATAAAATAAACGTCGTATTTTCTCTCATAGTAAAGTGGTTGAAATTGTCACAGAAATGTTAGTGGGATTAGTTAATATTTAAGAAAAGAATGGCCCTGGCTGGTCTGGCTCAGTGAATTAAATGCTGGCCTGCCAACCGAAAGGTTGCAGGTTCCATTTGATTCTCAGTCAGGACACAGGCCTGGGTTGCGGTCAGGTCCCCTGTAGGGGGCAAGTGTGAGGCAACCACACATTGACGTTTCTCTCCCTCTCTTTCTGCCTCCTTTCCCCTCTCTCAAAAAAAAAAGAAAAAAAAAAAAGAATGATTTTACCTAACAGGCTCCCAGGTAAACTCTACCAATAAATGAAATTATTCACATTAGTCCTTTTTATGATATCTTTTTTTCTTTATTCTGAATAAGAGTAAAGCAGTTACTTGATTACAGTAACTATCTGGAAGATAATTTAATTTTGTAACTTCCTTCTTTTGTACTTTTCAAAGGTATAAGCGGTTTAACCAGACTTTGAACGATATTGGAGAGAATGAAGGTGGTATCGATAAGTTTTCCAGAGGTTATGAATCATTTGGGGTCCACAGATGTGCTGATGGTGGCTTGTACTGCAAAGAATGGGCTCCTGGAGCAGAAGGAGTTTTTCTTACTGGAGACTTCAGTAAGTATTAATACTTTGTTAACCTGTTTGAAGCATAGACTTACTATATTTCATATAGTTGGTGATGGGAAGATAAGTGGTTACAAAAATCCCACTTTCAGGTAGAGCCGTCAAAGTTATTGCCTTTGCCTTCATGTGGTGCAGGCGTTGTATATGTGTTCCTGAAAAACTTTGTTCTGTAAAATCATGCACCAGAAATAAGTGTTTTTGAGAAAAATAGTGTCAGACAGACTATTCCAAATTTACTCCACTTTGTTAGCAAGCTCTGAAAAAAACAATAACAATCTGGGTGAAAATGTAAGTTAGATCTCCACTGACATTTGCACCTGATTACCTGGCATTGTAGTTCTTGGATCCTGTGTAGTCTAATATCTTTTTATGAGACCTCAGTAAAATTAGATATCTCATCTAGGGGATAAACTTTTTCATCACTTCATTTATTTTCCCTTTCTTCTTTCTTATAACACAATGGGAAATTTCTCAGCTTTGTTATCTGCACGGTTAATTACACTAGACAGTTAACCTTTTGGAAAGTATAGTAGTTCTAGAGGCTGGGCTTCTGGCTTGCAGTCTAGAGGGAGGAAGGACCTGTGTATAAATAACTATAAAGCAATCTGCTTAGTTTTATTCTAGAAGTATGAATATGTGACTATAATAGTGACAAGGAAGAAAGCTCAGTTTTGAAAATGGAATAACAAAAAATAGGCCTTGGCAAAATGTTCATAATACAAGGAAAGGGAATATCAGAATGGTAAAAATCCGTTAGTAGCATAGAGTGATGTAGTATTTAAATTTCGATTTTACCAGACTCAAAAGTCTATATACTGTATTATTCCATTTACGTGACATTCTGAAAACAGCAAAACTCTAGGGACAGAAAAGGGAGTTGCCATGGTGTGCAGGTAGGTGGTGTGAATTGATTGCAGAGGGGGTGATGAAAATGTATTATGTCCTGATTATGGTGGTGGTTACGTGACTGTACACATCTGTTATCATTTATAGAGCTGTATATGTAAAAGAGTGAGTTTCATTGCATGTTAAATTATACCCTAAGGAATTTAATTTTTAAAAGTTTTGATTTTATAGATATTGTTAAAAAAGTTAAAGGAGAATAGTTGAATAAATTTTTAATAATGATGAATTCTATTTGATCTAGTATATCAAATATTTTAACATGTATATAAAATTTGTTAGCAATATTTTTATTTTTTCATTGGAGATTCTTGATGTATATTTAGATTTAACTAGATTTTTACTTTATAAGTACATAGCCAGGTATTTTGCAAGCATAATGAAAAGTTTTAGTTACTAAATTGAGCAATAGTTTAATTTTGAGAAAATTGAGAATGGAACCCAAGTTTTGTGTTAATAATACATTTAATTTAATAATTAATTAAATTAAAAATTTAGTTTCTCAGTTACACTAATCTTATTTCAAGTGTCACGAGCCACCAGTGCCTAGTGGCTCCCTTATTGGAAAGCCCAGGTCTGACTTAAAATAATTCTCTATGCAGTCTCCCAAATTAGATGATTTCAGCTCCTTATGTTTCTTTTTTCTTTCTTTTTTTAAAAATTGATTTTAGAGAGAAGGGAAAGGAGGGAGAGAAAGACAGAGAGAGAACCATCGATGAGAAAAAGAAACATCAATTGGTTGTTGTTTGCCTCTTGTATGTGCCCAGACTGGGGGCTGAACCTGCAACCCAAGCATGTGCCCTGATCAGGGATTGAACCCATGACCTTTTGGTTTATGGGATGACACTCCGACCAACTGAGCCACGCCAGCCAGGGCAGCTCCCTCCCTGTGTTTCTTGAGAGTTATCGAAAAGTTCATTGAGAGGTTTGAGAAAGATCATGTGAGCTGCTGATTCAGATTAGCTTGACCTGGTGATAATTATGAAATGTATTTTGAGAATAGGAGACTTTTCACTTAAATTATTATTAAAATTGATATTAATACTTTTTTCTTATGTAAAACATGTTAATTACCCATCTTCTCTATGCAGCTGCCTTCATTACTAGTTTGCTTTTGTTGGTGGTGGTGTTGTTAATAGACAATTTAAACATCAGCCTAGAGTCAAGGCATATTTTGACATTCAATTTTATTATTTTTATGATTATTTATAAGATTGAAAGGTATTGATTAAGCATGTTCAAGTTAAATTTTTGCATAAAGATACCCAAAGTGCTATAAGAACCTCAGTTAAAGTTTGGTAGTTGCGTTAGGTGCCCCTAACTCTATGTTTAAACCCACTAAGTAGGTTTCAAAAATCTAAAAATATGAGAAGGGAACTATATGAAACCTAGATTTGTTATCATAATGTCTCATACTCATTTATGAAAAGCTGTAAATTGAGTAGGGCTATATATACACTTGGAGAATTGCATTTAAAAATTCTTTAGGATTTAATGCTTAAATAATAAAAGATGATAGTTTAAAAGATCCTTTTTAAAGAGAAACTAAAAATTATTTAGTCCCCATTTTAATGTAAAAGTATCCTTGGTTAACATTTTTTTCTAAAATTTAATTTGATTTTTAAGAGCCCTACCCTTTGTGAAGGTGTATCACAGAATTAAAGTCTCTCCATACCCTTGAGATAGCATTCAGTCAGTTATTTTCAATCAGTTACGGTTTAATCAGTAGTCCTTTATTTTTACTGAAGAGATTGGAAAGACTAAGATAAAATTGTGAAAATAGTTAAGAACAGGCAGTATGCTGGGTAAATTTAAATGTTTATTTATTTTCTAACTGAGATTAAAGGATATCTTTTTATCTACCCAAAGGGTCTCAGGGTATCTTTATACATGGGATCTCAAATTTTTCTCACTAAAAGCTTTGACATTGTGAAAAAAAGCTTGAAAATTGAGAATGGAACCTAAATTTTGAACCCAAAGACCAATACCATCTGATCTCACTTATATGTGGAATCTGATAAACAAAATAAACTGAGTAACAAAATTGAAACCGAGGCATGGAACAGACTGACAGCTGTCAGAAGGGAGATGGAAGGGAAAGACTGACTGAAGGAAGGCGAAGGGATGAGCCCGACAACATATATGTGTAACCCATACACAAGACTAAAGTGTGGGGACAGCCGTGGGTGGAGTGGGGTTGGGTAGAGGCAGGCGGAGGTCAGGAATGGGGACATTTGCAATCATATCAACAGTAAAAATAAAGAAAAATAAATACAAAAATATAAACTAAAAAAGCTCCCTTTTTATTTTTTGCTTAGTCTTTTCTCATCAAAAATGTATTTTGTAAGTTTATTAAGTCTTATAATGCTTTACTGTATAAATTTGTGCTGAACCAAAGGAAAACAAAATGCATGTTAATTGGCTTATAAATTACAATATCTTTTAGAAAATGCAAATGAGAATTAAGATGGTTTTTCTACTGGTATTGCTAATGAGATTTTATTTATTTATTTTTAGAGGAATGGGAAAGGACGGAGAAAGAGAGGGGGAGGAACATCCATGTGTAAGAGATACATTGATCAGGTTGCCTCTCACACGCCCCCAACTGGGGACTCCGTCTGCAACCCAGGCATGTGCCCTGACTGGGAATCAAAATGATGACCTTTCGGTTTGTAGGCCAGGCACTCAGTCCACTGAGCCACACCAGCCAGGGTGTGATAAAATGTTTTAAAAAGTGTTTAACTACTCACATGACCTCATTTATCCGTTGATAAAAATAAAAAAAAGGATTCTATAGAATTAATCTGTATAACACTGATCATTTTTTAGAATTCTATTTCTTACTTTGCCACCTAACATAACAGTAAGCTTAACATCAGTATATATACTTGAAATACAACCTAAAAATACTATTGCTTCTTTATCTGTTGGCAGAGATTTAAAAAACAACGTAATTTTACTTAACATTTTTATCATGACATGTGTATACAGTTTAAGACATTGCCTTTGGACCGATCTCTTACTCAATACCCCTTCTCCAAACAATATAAATCAAATCTTCCAACACCAGCAACGAAACCCTTTTTCTGCCAATAGATAAATTGACTGTTGCTTATATGTGCCTGACAAAGGAAATGTTATTAATTTAGTTTTTATCTAAATGATTAGTCATTTCTTTGCAATAATTTTTCAGAAGAAACTCAAATTAAAGAATGTCTAGACACTCATTTTGTATTATTGAAAATTATGCCTGTAATAAAAGTAATTTAGTATATTGTTGTGATGACTTTTTCCTTTTCTAATTATTTTAGAAATTGATTGCACTATACATTTTTTCTTGGGGCTTATTCCTAATATTGCTGGTTTGTTGTTCTAGTGTTTTTTTCTTTTTTTGCCAACTGACCCAAAGATATTTTAGGTATACCTATTTAGAGAAGTCCAATAAGTATTGTCTTTAAGAATGAAAATGTGTGTATTGGTATGTTTAAAAAAAAAAAAAAGGATGGGCTTCAGAGTTTGAAACCATTGTTGAGCTCTCCAAACGCGGTGCTTCATTTGGCTCAGTGGAGGAAAATGTGGTATTACCTGCCTAACTGAGTTGCTTAGATACTAACTAGCTTGGGAGTGTGAAAATTCAGTACTACCAAATGTTTATTATAAAATTTTAAAAAACACTGAAATTTTCAAAGGTCTTTTTATTTCTTATTTTAAAAATTAATATTAATTTCAAAAGGCAGCTGAGCTTTACAAAAATCAATTGATTTTGTCTCTGAAAAATCCCAAACTGAGATGGATCTAGCTTTTTGCCATACGTATTGTTAAAACTTGGAAAGCTGCTTTACTTTAAATATAAATTACACTTTCTTCGTTTGACAAATAGAATATGAAACAGTCATTTCTTTTCTAGTCATTAAAAACCAACAATGACAACAACTAGCTTTTTAAGCAGCCATCAGTTGCCGCAGCAACTGAGAAGGACAGAGAAGTGCAGTGCCGTTCATCAAGATTGGTACCACAGCACCCAAAAAGTACTTCTGGGCAAGTCAGAAAGTACATTGAAGGTTCAAGATGAATGTGTAAAACTTTGAAGTATCTTTAATATAGCAAAGAATCATTCTATGGAAGGTTAAATGTGATTTAAAATATACTTTGAGTTTTAGAACAAAATCATCTTTATTACAGGTTGCTAAATAATTCCTGAAAACTTGCTGCTTTCCAGGAGCTACGTGATAATAAGTAGAGTGAAAGGCAATAAACAACATATATCAATACAAAATAATTGGGTCCCTATTTTGCTGTAACTGAAAACATTTTATTTAAAATTACCAAGTCCGGAAGCTAGGAATGTTTCAAATAACCTAAATGTCTATCATTGATAGACTGAAAAAAAAAAAAGTAGGGGGGAAGGAAGCCCTAATTTTTATTTCTTATAGAAAAAAGTAACCACAGATATTTTTGTAGAGTGGCAAAGACACTAAGGAGAATTTTACCTTTATGCTGATGGAATTTGTCAATGATTTAGTTTCCAGTTACTACAACTGCTGAAGAAGAGTTTAGGTCATCACGAGAGCCTTTGCCTCTCTTCCTGAGCTCTGACACAGAGACACTCAGAGTGCTCTGCGGCCGCTCTGGCTCTGGGCACTGTCGTCCGTTTGCAGTGCTGCATCGTCGGAACTGGGGGTAAGGGTTTTGCCGGAGTAATTTTATTTTTGTTGAATGGAAATACAAAAACTGGGGCTTACATTTTGAAAGTCTTGTTTTGTTTTGATTTTTTAAATAGTTTATTTTATTATTATGTAGGTAAGCATTGGTTTATGATAGACTGGATTTTTTTTTTAAAGATAAGTTGTCCATCATCATCATAGCTAGTTTGAGAAACAGTGATCTGGAAATTAGTGATTATTATTCATTGGTTTAGAAGTCCTTTGTGGTTTGAAGGGTATGGTTCTGACAGCAACCTCCTTAGTGTTCTCTTCAACTAAATCTGCGGTGGCTGTTAGTCAGTTTGTTAGTCAGCATGTTACAGAAAACTCCAACAGTTTAATGGCCTAGAACAAGGAAAGCTTATTGCCTGCTCACATTGGCTACGTCATCAGCTGTGGCTCTGTCCCCAGTGTCAAATTCTTTCTGGGATTAAGCCCCTGTGTGTCACAACAGATCTCGTGATGGAGAGAAACAGCAATGGCAGGTTTGTGGTGACTCTAAAAGTTTCAGCTTAGAAGTGGCAACTATGATTTGGACTTCCATTTCATTAACCAAGTAACTTGGTCAGGCCTTATGTCAACGAAGTGTGGAAACAGAATCCCCTTTATGAAGGTTCATGGAAAACTGGGAAGGATAATATAAACCACCCTTCTGGCAGATAACACATTTTTCTAATGTCATATGTAAACTTTCCAGATTTTTTGGTATTCTAGATCTCTTACAGTCTTTTTGTTGTTGTTGGGAGGGGCAGAGGTAGCCTGGTGCTTCCTACTTAGCTTGTTGAGAAGGATTTCCACTGACCTCTGCATTTAAGTGTAACTTGAAGGAGCCTTTGACATTTTCAACATTGTCTGGGACATCAGAGTGCATTTTTGTTGTATGGCTTTCCTTCATTTTGGCTTATTGGTGATTACCATGTTTCTAGAAAGCAAATTTCTGAGGTAGTTGGTGATTCTTGCTATTGTTTATTTTGGCAAAGGGGTTACAGAATACAAGGTAGAGGTATTAGAAGGCTTTAGGACTGTTACCCGAACCAGCACTGATGCTGAGGAATGGACTCTGGTGTATGTCCACTTAAAATAACTGATCAGCCAATAGTTGTCAGGACTTTCTCTACTTTCCAACCTGATATTGATCTCTCACCCCTTTTATCTGTTTTTGTTGATTTTTTTTTTCACTTTTCAATGTAGTAGATATACAGTGGAGGCTTACATAACCGATGTCTACTTACTAGACTTACTGAATTTACTTCTGCTTTACGGACTCACTGTAAAGGACAGTGACAGCGTCCACAGGAGACTGAGCGCTCATGCAATTCTGAGCATGCGCAGTATACACAAGCGCAATACTGCTCCTGCCTGCTACGTCGTGTGTTTATAGTGAGCTGGTTTCCTACCTCCTCCGATCCTGTGAATACCGATTCTCTTCATTACAGATTTGTAAAAATAATATTATACAAAGCAGTAAGCTGTGAGTGGGACAGCAAAGAAAATTATTAGATATTGGGGAAATTTCAGTATGGGTAAGTTGGAAAAATTATTTTGAATGTATGCGCAAGTGAACTACAAAAATGATATGAATCTAAGTTTCACATGCAGATTATTTTCCATGTACCTTTTAGCTTTAATTCTATTTTAATTCAAAAGAAATTATAAATATTTGTAAGTGTAAGTTCATACAAAAGATGATAAAAATCTTAAGGAAAAAAACATAAGAAATGGTTTTAATCTTAAATCAGGTGATGGGTGAGTATACTTGTGTTTTAAGTTAAAACAGCAATTTTACTGCTTATACGTATATATATATTTATGTTTATTTTACTATTCTCTGCTTTAACCAATATTTTCAATATACATACCAACTTGTAGCCCCAGTTTTGCTGGATCAGAGAGCTTTGTTATGATTCCTAATGGGATTATTTTTATAGGAAAGCATTCTTACCTCCTGGGATTTTAGGAGATTTCTGTCACAGACCTTAATGCTACAAAGTAGATTTTGAACTGTGTGACATAAATAATAATTTTCTAGTCTTGTGCTACTTTTTCATAAATATCCTGTTAAAATTTTTTGCTGTTTGGATAATGAAATACCTTTTGTTAGGTTTCAATTTTTGTGTTTCATTTGTAGTTAATGTTTATAAAGTTATTTTGTTTATGGTTCTTCAGCAGTTGTGTTTTGAAATTTTTATAGTTTTATTCATTAAAGTGACTTTATTAAACTCACCATTTACTTACACAAAGACAGTACATTATTCATATTATTCTCTTATTAAGTTAGGTGTTTTCTTAGGGAAGTGTTCTATTTTATAATAGTCTCATCTGGTCCCAAGTCTAACTGATTATAACATATATCAACATTCTGTGTCTCTTGATCACAACTAAACTATTCATTTTATGTTCAAATTATATTATTTTAAGAAGATGTCACTTGTGATAGACATTTAAAGCAACTCCAATTTAATTTGTTGGTATTTTCTTTCTTATGCCACAGATAATACAATTGAACATCACTTCGCACTATGGAGTTTACAAAAATATAGTAAATTCTTAAAAGGTGTATAACACTGTTTTGCTTATCCAGACAGTGTTTCAAGTATGCCAATGGGAATTCATTAATTAGTTTTGAAGGTTTGTGTGGATTATTGTCAAGCTTTGCATCTGTAGCTCTCTCCCCACATCCTTTCCTTCTTTTCCCTGTTACCAGCTTGTATTCTTTACATTTTCATTCCCTTGTCTAACACTTTTGTTACTAGAAGAATTTGAATATATGTTCAAGCTTGAATAAATTTTGAAAAAAATAGGAACATTTTGCTTTGTTGTTGCTTGGAAATTCCTTATGCGAAATTGTGAAAGTATTAATTTTGATTTTGACCACCAGATACCCATCTCTTATAATGAGTTACTGAAAAAACGACTTACACATCTTAGTTGCTTGTAAATCATTGTCAGAAGTACCTCAAATGTATTCTTTAGAGAGTAGAGACCTGAAAGCAATGCCACATTTTTTCAGCAAGTACCAGTGGCCTTCAGTAGTGATACTAGTGGGTAGTGTCGCTGCCCAAGAACTGTGAATGCTAAGTGACTTTTGACTTAAATCTTGAAGACTTACTATGTATTCCCACTTCTTATTTCCTTTATTTCTTATTTTAACATTTTAAAAGTTGAGACATAATCTATATAACATAAAATTTACTATTTCAAATTATACACTTCAGTTTTTTAAAATATTTACTATGTTGTGCAACCATTACCACTGTCTAACTCCAGAACATTTCCATAACTCCGAAGAGAAACCTCATACCTGTTAGCTGCCAGTCCCAGTTCCTCTCTCCCTCCATTCCTTGGCAGCCACTAATCTGTTGTCTGTCTCCATAGATTTCTCTATTCTGGGTATTTTATATAAATGGAATCATATAATATGTAGGCTTTTGTTTTAAGCCTCTTTCACTTACAGTGTTTTCAAGGTTCATTCATTTCATTGCATGTAAGAACCCACTCTTAGGACTAAGTAATGTTTTGTTGTATAGCTATATCACATTTTGTTTATCCATTGCTCAGCAGGTGGACGTTTGGATTGTTTCCACCTTTTTCCCTATTGTGAATAATGCTTCTGTGAAATTTTTTGTTCAAAATTTTATGTGAACATGTGCTTTTAATTCTCTTGGGTTGCCTTTATGGACATTCTTACCAACTCCAAATATTTTGCTGTGTTGGTCGTTTGCTTATTTGCCTTAAGATCTTTCACCTATCCTTTTCTACTTTTCTTTACACCATCGTCCCCGAACTCCCTTGGCCTCTGCTTTTGTTGAGTTGGTTTAGGGGGACTCTAGTGGAAGACTTAGGCTGGGAGGAGGGAGAAGCCAGTGAATTCTCCCTGGCTCTCTTGTGCATCATTCTGTCCAAAGTGAGGTTGGCATGTCTCTCACAGCAGGTATGTCTTGTAGTTCTTGTTGCTTTTATCTGTGTGAGTCAGCTTCTGCTTTGCCTTGTTTCCAGCTTCTGCTAGATGGCTCTGTCTTCTAGTTTCCAGTAACACTGTATCTGCCTTAGGGGTATTACTTGATTCCTGTTATTGCTAATTCCTGGATTACTTAATTGTCCTCTATTTGAATTCTCAGTTCTTCTATCACCTGTGTGACCAGTTCCCTGTATTAAGCCCATCTATCTGAAATTGTTACAGTGGTTTCTACTCTGGCCTCTCATCGCTGGAGTAGTATTTCCCTTTCGTTCGGCCTGCCGAATCACCTTTCATATTGCATTTTAAAAGCACTACTGGGATAGTTTGCCTCAGTGGTTCTGCTCCTGTTCAAGTATTTTCAGTATTTTTTTAAAGTTAAGTATTTTTTTGTGGATTTTTAAGTGTTTTTAGTAAAGAGATATGTATTACAGACTTTGAGTTATTTTATTCAAAATTCTAGAAAACTTAGCAGTGAGAGATACTGCTATATTCTTTTCCTACATTAGAGCAAATTAATTATGCTTTAAACAGGGTTTTTGATGTTCTCTCTACTTAAGAACAATTCATATTCATCATATTTTGTTAAGTCTAAAACAATATTTCCCAGTCTCGAAGCAGAGTAACCTGGGTGTTAGTTAGTAAAGGGAAGATTCCAGGGTAAATGGAAAAAAGTCTCCTGCCCTGGTCAGGTAGCTTGGGTGGTTGGAACGTTGTCCCAGATGACAAAAGGTTTCAGGTTTGATCCTGGTCGGGACAAACCTAGGTTGCAGTTTCCATCCCCAGTCAGGGTGTGAACAGAGGCAACCAATCGATGTTTCTCTCTCGCATCAGTGTTTCTTCCTTTCTCTCTCTTTCACTCCCTTTCTCTCTCTCCCTCTCTCTCTCCCTCCTCCATCCCTCCCTCCTCCTTCCTGTCTCTTTAAAATCAGTAAACATATCCTCAGGTCCTCCTGCATCACAGTCTTTAGGAGTGGAGTTTAATGATTTTCCTCTTTTCTGAACAGGATCATCTATGGGCTAATGGCTGCTATACTACTTTATATATATTTCATTTTCATCTCTCCCACCTCATCTTCCTGGGGAAAGTCACAGTACTAGTTTCCTTTCCTAGCACATAGTACAGAATGTGCAACTTAAACCAATGACCTACCTGTATTTTCTTTTTTTAGCAGAATCTTCTAGAAGGAAAGAAAATGATATGTATCCTAGGAAAGAATCAGATGGGCTCATCACTTATAGTGGAAGGTAGAGAACAATGACTAATTTAATTATGCCAGATTTCTGGGGTGGTAGACATTTGGTTCTTATTCTCTGGCCAATTTATCTTTCCAGGTGTCTAGTCAAGGTTGAGACATTTTCAGATATGTAGGGATGTGGAAAGTTTATCTTGAAAGCATTCTTTCTTTGGAGGTTATTTTTGGATGCCAGCAAAACGAGGGAATGGATCAAAAGAGAACACATGGGATACAGGAACTAGTAGCTCAAGCTGCGGAGAGAGTAGAATGGAAAGAAATAGTCAGGTTCTGCAACAGGCAAAGAAAATAAATAATTAGGAAGAGACTAAACAATTAGGAAGGTAGAGAAGATGCCATGAAGAAGTTATCTGTGAAGAGTTTCACTGGGAGGAAATGGCAGAATGGAGAAGGCATTGAGGAGCTTAGAAAATTTTAGTGTATGAGTAAAGGCTTTTTGTAGAAGGAAATAGTAAGGTTCAATTTAAACATAATGCTGGAATCTCCTTTAGGAGGTGGCTGTTAAAGACTGAATGTTTATGCCGCTCCCCCTCCAAGTTCATATGCTGAAGCCCTAGCTCCCAAACAGGATTCTGTTTGGAGGTGAGGTCTGTGGGAGGTAATTAGGCTTAGTTAAAGTCATAGGGAACCTGTGATGTGATTAATGTCTTTAACGAAGGGGAGGAAAGACCAGAGCACTGGGCTTTGTCTCTACCTGTGCTTCTGCCTCCACTTCTCCCATGGATACAGCAAGAAGGTCAGCCTGCAAGTCAGGAGCTGCATTTTCTGGCCCTTTGATCCTGGATCTCCCAGCCTCCAGAACTATGAGTAATAAAAGGTCACCTAGTCTGTGGTATTTTGTTATGGTACCTTGGTAGTCTAATATAGTGGCACAGGGTCATGCTGTTGGACTGTTGACAGGTATCTGTAATCCTACTTACCTACTGGGCTCCTATAATGAACAGTATTTACTATGATGTAAGAACTATAATGAACAGTATTTCTTTTTTTTAAGATTTTATTTATTTATTTTTAGAAGAGAAGGGAGAGAGAAAGAGAGGAACAGAAACATCAATATGTGGTTGCTTCTCACGTGCCCCTTACTGGGGACCTGGCCCACAACCCAGGCATGTGCCCTGACTGGGAATCAAACCAGCGACCCTTTGCTTTGCAGGCCTGCACTCAATCCACTGAACCACGCCAGCCAGGGCCAATATTTCTATAATGTATGGAAACGTCACTAAATGCTTACATTATCTTCATAAAAATAATAAGGAAATATTTTAGAAGATACTTTTAAAAGGTCATTTCATAACTATAATCATGTGATTAAAATTACTTATTAAAATATAGGTAAATTATGTCTTTATTGTGATAAATGTGTCTGATATACTTGACAGTTGATGAAATAGATATACTGGGCAGATGTAATTTAGACATTGCTTTACGGATGGAAATGTGTCTGTTCAAACATGTTTATCCTGATATGGGGGGAAAAGGTGACAAGAGAGCTGCAAGGACCAAGGTGAATGAACCCTGCATGTGTAGATTGACACCTCCCTGTACTTGGTAGGAACTTGTTTGTTTTTGACCTGGGCTGTTCAAGTTACTTCATTCTTGTTTCTCAGCTCAGTGATAGGTGTGCTTGTCTGCAATGAATGAGAGTGTGTCACCTTCAGGTGGTAGTAACTTACAGACTTGCCTCTGTGCAGAGTTTTTCTTGAGTGTCACAGAATTTTCACCTCTGTGTTAGGCAGGAGGCAGCAGGCCACAGATGGCACGGCCAGGGTTTCAGTGGGGAGGGTTTAATGAGGGGCTCTTACAGAAGGCTGGTGAGTGTTAGGGGAATGGCCACAACTGGGAGCTGTTGCCCCTGCGAGTGTAGATATAAAAAAGGGGGGAATGGTTGGTTACTGGAGCACAGTTAGGGCTGGGGTCCTAAAAGGGGCTCCAGTTACAGGCTCTGTGGTTAAGAGAGAAAGTGAAGCCACTGCCAGAAGCAAGCAGGAATCGAAGTGGTGCTAAGTATCTTAATTCACTTGAAGCAAGCATTTAAATTTGTAGTAATTTATCAGAATTTGAAAATACTATCAAGCAATGCATATATGATTACCAATACATCTAAAAACTATGGGCAAGTAAAATCACAGTTTTTCTTGCTTTTTAGTTTTCTTGGAGTTATAGAATACAATCTTGAAATAAGGGGCTTACTTTGTTAATGTTGCAGTATCTCCCAAATAATGTTTTAATTCACTAAGTATACAGTTGTGTGTGGGCATATGGTGATTTTTTTTTTTAAGTAGGTTTATTTCAAAGCTCTGTATGGGCCCTATAAGTTAGAAGAGTATGTGGAAGACCTGGAGTTTAAATTCAATAGCTTCTCTTTTATTTCACCCTACTTTCCTTCCCTTAAGTAGCACTATTTATTGAGCACTTTCTATGTGCCAGACACTGTCCCAGACGGGTACAGATGGGGGACAAGTTGGTACCAGTTGCTGCAGCTCCAGTCTGTGTTCAGGCCTGTGGCTCATGTCCATCAGTTTGTCACTCATACTTTTATGTTTGAAGGGTTACTAAATCGGCAAAGGGGTTTTATCTTTTACTGGCTTACTTTCTCCTAAGACTTAACTCAGGTGAGTGGTGATAATGCCTTAGGTGCTTTTTAGCTTTATCTCTCTTGGGATGGGTGAAGTCACAGAAATTCTGAGATGCAAAAGGATAATAACCTTCTCATCTGGTGGTGAAAAGGGGTGATTTCTAAGCTCATATGAGCTTAGGTGATCTGCCTAAGCTCATCTAGTAATAAAGTTAAATTGAAATTCTGTTGTTATTCTAAGTACTTATGGCCATTTCTGTGTATTTTTCAAATAAAAAATAAATGATTAAAGATACTATTTTATAATGATATCTTGGGAAGTAAAGAATTATATGATGATACTTGTCCAAGTATTTTCTAAAATCAAAACAACACTTAGAATACAATTTAGTAATAATTTTAAAACAACATAATATTTCTTAATACTTTTTGAGGATTGTTTTGCTTGCTTAACTTTGGTGATATTGTGTGTGTTTCTTTCTAAACCAAAAGTGTTAAAATAAAATTTTTGAGGTATATTTCCAGAGAATCTGTAATTGATTTAAATGATACATGAGACTTTTTTGTCAAACTGAAGTGAGCTAGAAAAAAATCTCTTAGAATAGCTGTATTTAGATTTTAATGAAACTAGGCAGAAAGGAGACTAAAGTGAATTTCCTTTTTAGTCTTTTAAATGAAAAAATGCATCATTTGTCCTATATATCTTACTCATCATCAGTCATAGCAAAGCATTCATTCCCATGAGACAGATAATGGATTCAGAGAGCCGAGAGGAATGGAAGATTGTCATTCAATGCAGATGAGTTTTAGTAATATTCTTATCATGAGAAATTGGGTTGCAGAACCTTAGGATTTGGAATTAAGTTGCTATAGATATATTTAATTAAAAATAGATTGCTTAACCTTTCTTTAAGTTAGAAATTGGTTTAAAATCTTAAATTTATAGTTAGTTTGTATTTAACTTGTATTCAGGGCTTGCCTTTAATAGGGATTCTTTATGAAGTTTAGCTCTAAAAAGGTACATTTTAATTGAACTATTACAGTGAACATACAAAAAAAGTTTCTGAAAGGATTTTGTAACTTAGTATGTTGGATCAAGTACGGTTTACTTTTCTCCTCATGGAGAAAGTAACCAAACTTATAAACCAAACTAAAAACTGAGAACAACAGAGGGAATCTGCCTTCTTAACTCTCCTAAGACCTCATGAACACAACTCCTTAATCATTGTAAATTATATTTTCTAGTGTTTTAAGTTATCACCTGATGGGTTTGTTTCTCATTTGTAATAGTGTCCTGTGGATAGTACTTTTCTAAAAATTAAAGCATGTGAAGAATTAAATTATCAAAGTAGAAAAGCAACATAAATGAGAATATATTTTATGTGTATGTGTTGGTCAAATTTTCAAACTCTGCTATTATATAATTGGTTTTAGGTTAATTCGGGGAAATCAAAGTGCTCCAAGCTCATTCTGTGATTTTATTTAATTGTGTACTCTTAGCCCAAGACATTTGAAAAAGGTAAGTTGAATACAGAAGGATGCATGGTTAACTAATAATCTCTACCACATCCCCCAGCCATGGAACTGCATTCCCTACTCTCAGGCCATGGGGGAGGTCCCTTGTCCAGAACAGATGCTGAGGTTTGTTTGAGCTGTGTTTGGGCCAGTTCTCCTGCTTGAGAAAAGCCAGAGGAGTAGAGACAGGGCACAGGATCAATACCAGTTGCTGCAGCTGTAGTCTGTGATCAGGCCTGTGGCTCCTGTCCATCAAGTGGTCACTAACCTTTTTTTCAAAGAGTAACTAAATCAGAAGAGGGGTTTTAGTTTTTATTGGCTTATTTTCTCCTCTAAGACCTGCTCCTAAGAATAGCAATATTACAATATGTGCTTTATAGCTGTATATATCTTAGGAATTAAAACTTTTTTATGTCTAGGTTATATTGACTAGCACAAAAATATCTTACACTTATTGTACATATTAAGTCAAAATAAACTCTGTCAAAAGTCTATTTATCATAACTTTCATTTCCTTCTTAAATGAAAAGCTTCTATAGAAAATGTTTCAATTTGTTTTTCCTCCTCTCCACAGGGTGAGTTAATTACATACTGAATCTCTTATAAATATACCATCATTACTCAGAAGGTAATTGCAACATTATAGAGTGCAAATCTTTTCTCAGTGGAGATCAAGATTCATTCATTCTCAAAATCTTAGCATGGTCTTGTTAGGTGTACAGAAAATGGGAATTTGTTGTTGTTACAACAGATGGATTCTCTTCATCGGGGCTCTATTTTGTTTCTCCACCATTAGCCATGTAGGAAGGGCCTGCTACCCACAGTGGCACTCAGCAGGTGAGATCAGGGGAAACTGTGCACGTGAGACTGCCTCAGCACAGCCTGACACCTTGCACTTTCTCAACAGATATTCCTCAACCAGCTCCTTTTTGCCTTTGTCCAGCATCTTCCCAAATTTAAGTGGAGAATATGAATGTTGTTGTCTAGTTTGTGAAAATATGCCATTTCTGGGCAACCTTTTGAAGGTGTGAACTCTTAGATTGTCTTGCGAGGATTGATCATTGGTGGTATTGTCCCAAATTAAAAATAGAACATTTTTTCTATGGGATAAATAGGCGTACCTGGTGAAGCCTGTTGTTAAGTTTCTCCAGGATAAAATGTTTCTTTCCTTTGAAACTTGTATTCATCTCTTTACCAAATATTTCAGTATTTTATTTACAAGCCACTGGAACAATGTTTGCACAAAGTTCAAGATAAGGCCATGAACAGTTCACATCTTGCGATGTCAGATGAGAGAGCAGTGCTGCAAGTGTAAGAGAAGAAACCACGTTAGGGAAATGAGAAGTGTCCTGTCCTGACACACAAAGAGGAAGGGGCTTTTCAAGGAAGTGATTGATATATATAGCACAATATTATTGCATACTTAATATCTAAAATGTAGTGAACATTTCTTACTGTGCAATAAGAGTTTGCTGTGGACTATTTCACTAAATCTTCCCAGTGGCCCAGTTGGGGAGATTCTATTACTGTCCTCGATTTCCAGATGAGCAAATTGAGACTCAGACTTCGGAACTCATGCTTGTGAACTGTGCCAGAGCCAGGATTGCATTTATCGAGGCATTTTGATTCTGTGCTGTAAACACTGAGCCGGAGAAGGGTGGAGCTCCATGAACTTTAAGGAAAGTGAGTTCCAGTTGCAGCTTTTCTTTGCAGTGGTAGCAAGTGTTCCTTAACGGAGAGTTGTTTCTGTATTTTACAGACAAGGGAATTTAAATTCAAGAAGTTATGTAACTTACTAAAAGTCATATATCTAGTAAGCAGAAATTGAAAGGTTTAGCTACAGGTATTGTAGACGTTTATTCCATTAAGGCTCTGCTTACCAATGTCATCCCAATTTCATACCCATGAATTACATGTAACACCTATTATATACATCTGGAATTCATGTCTGTGTCTCTGAAAGCTGACTGCAGTTTTGGGATAATTTTATATCTAAAGTATAAGACATCGGTGTTGAGTGCATGTGTGTTTAACACTATGTTTGTGTAATACAATAGATACATAAGTAATTAAATGGTTTAGGTTCTTTCGAGTTGTGAGATAGGAAATTCAAAGAAGTGGAGTGACTTGAAAGAGAATATGAATATATCTATATATATATGTAATTTCTTTCATGTTTGTCTCATTTTCTCTGTGAATTATAAGGCATTTTTCTTTCCTGCAAGGAAAGGAGTATGTATGTTTACTTCTCTGTGTACATACTAGAAGCTACTCAGCAGGAGTCATTTTTACTATCTGTTTCTCCCTCTCCTCACTACCCCCTCTCTGTCTTTCTTTTACTTTTGTGGTTATCTTCAACAAGGCTCCATACACTAAGGCTAATGCTGGGCACTGAACAGCAACATAACACTTGTGGGCAGTATAGGTTGAGTGTCTGAAGTTAGCCTGAAGTACCTATTGTATCACTTGGTTGGCTAGGAATGGTGACTTGTCTGGGCATCGTGGTCCAGGGTGTCCTTCATTTGACTCATGTAGCTCTTTCTCTGATGTAACAACCACAGACCTAACAGTTTCAAGGGTTGCTAGCATACTGTTGACCTTTTCTATTAAGAAAACAAATCCACTTGCAAAATTTGTTTCCTAAAGCATAAGATTCCAAAATAATAGCTATAATTGATAATGTAAAAATACATTTAGTTAGGAGCCCAATATGTGCTATGTACATTTCTAATGCACATAGATGCTGGATTGGGCCTACATTATTTATGTTCTGTAGGGTAAGAGCACACACAGGGAGAAGCAGGAGTCGGACTAACATGGATTCAGATCTTGGCTCTGTTACTGAGTAACTGTGCGACTTCGGCTTGATTGCTTTCCCTCTTTGAGTGTTTCCTCATTCATCAAATGAAACTTCTGCTACTTTATAGGACTTTTGAGGTATTGAAGTACCTATTGAATGTCAAGCTCTAAGGACAACCCATAACTGCTGTTGCTGCCACCAATGTCACCATTTTTTGCTATTGTAATAACCTTTATTACCTATATCAGTATAAAATTTTCTATTTCTGTATCATTAGTTTTGAGACAACCTCTGTTTAAACCACTTTTTTTTTTCTTAAGGGAGTGGATTGTATGATAGTTTTAGATTTCTTTATAAAACTCTTGCAGAGTCCAATATAAATTCTGACATTATAAGCAACAGCTTGGTATGTTTATGTTGGTCATCACTCATAAATTTACTGCTAATCTGGCTAATCTGGGTTCCTTCAGGAGATGATAGACATTTTTTCTCTGCTTAAGTCTGTTTTTCCCCAGGTTCTGATATGGTCACATTGTTCTTCCTTTGCAAACCCTCGGAATATTTAATCATTTTCTCTTCAGAGAAGTCTTCAGCAATCCAACTGGGCCCTTTATTCTACTTATTGACCAAGCTATGTTCTCAGCATTAAATTTTTATACATGTTTCCCTATGTGGTCTTTTCCTTTATAGTAACTCTGCTGGAAACTGATTTTAGTTGGGGCCAGTGACTTTCAACTATTGTGCCACTAAAATTTTTAATAAAAACATGCGCTACCTGACTATTTAGTTGGGAAAACTGACCTCTTTTCCCTTAGATTGTCAAATAAAAAAAATGACAACAGCCAATCCAACAATAGCTGTCTGATGTGAATGAATAAAAATTATAACTATTTTTTGTCAGATTGACAAAAAATACATATTTTTGGTGTGCCACAGAATTTTAGTAATTACTTTATGTGTGCCATGAGATCAAAAAGGTTGAAAATTGCTGGTTTAGGCAGAAGCTCAATAGAATGAACAGGTAAATACTACTTGACCTTTAAAATGTTATTTTTTTAACAGCTTTATTAAGATGTAATTTATATACCATTCAGCTTACCTATTTGAAGTGTAAAATTCCATAGTGTTTAGTATATTAAAAAGAGAATTGTACAGCCATAACTGCAGTCAGTTTTAGGACATTTTCATCACCCCAAAAGCACCCTTGTGCCGTTTAGCTATCATCCTACAGTCTTTCCATCCCAACCCCTAACCCTCGTCAAGCACTTGCCTACTTTCTGTTTCAATAATTTGCCTATCCTTGACATGTCGTATGAATGGGACCTCTTATATGTGGTCTTTTGTGATTGACTTCTCTCACTTAGCATAGTGTTTTCAAGGTTCTATTTTGTAGTGTGTATCGGTATTTCATTCCTTTTTATGGCCAGATAATATTCCATTTCAATGATGTGCAACATTTTGTTTATTCATTTATTAGTTGATGGACATTTGCATTATTTTACTCTTTTGTATTATGGAAAATGCTGCTATGAACGTTCATATGCACGTGTTTTTGTGTGGACATATGTGTTCATTTCTCTTGGATATGTACAGAGGAGGGGAATAGTTGTATCAAAGGGTAATTTTGTCTTTATCTTTTGAGGCAATTCTAGATTGTTCTGTTCCCACAGCAGTGTATGAACTTTCCAATTTCTTTATATCTTCTCCAACAATTATTATCTTTCTTTTTGACTGTTACCTTCCTAGTGAATGAAGTAGTATCTTATTCTGGTTTTGATTTGCATTTTTCTAATAACTAATAAGGTTGAGCTTCTTTTCTTGTGATTATTGACCATTTCTACATCTTTGTGGATCATATCCTTTACTCATTTAAAAAATTTGGATGTCTTTTATTATTGATTTATAAATGTTTTTTATGTATTCTAGACTTAAGTCTGCTATCAGATAAATGGATTTCAAACATTTCCTCTCATTCTGTGGATTGTCTTTTGACTGTCTTGGTAATGTCCTTTGATGCCTAATTTGTTAAAAAATTTTGAAGAAGTTCAATGTATCTCTTTCTTTTGTTACTTGTGGTGCCATATTTAAGAAATGAGGTCACAATGATTTAACCTTTTTTTCCTAAGACTTTTATAGTTTTAGTTCTTACAATTAAATCTTTAATTCCATTTTGAGTTAGATTTTTACAGACAGTATCTGACTCACCGCTGGTTCAACTCAGGGTTTTTCAACTTTGTGAAGGTGTGAAAGCAATATGCATTCAGTAGAAACTGAATTTCGAATTCTGAATTTTGATCTTCTCCCGAGCAGCACTGCTGTCAGATGCTCTCTTGTGGTCCTGGACATTGGCAGCAGTGAGCCACAGCTGCCAGTCAGCCAGCAACACGGGGGTTGACAGTTGCTGCTGTAAGTGTACTGTGTTGCTCGCATTCTTTGAATATTGTGTTTTGTATTCAATAAATTACATAAGATATTCAATACATTCAATACATTATTATAAAATGGCTGTGGGTTAGATGATTTTGTCCAGCTGTAGGCTCATATATCTGTTCTGAGCATGTTTAAGGTAAGCAAGGCTAAGCTAGGATGATCAAATAGGTTAGGGGTATTAAATGCATTTTTAACCTGCAATATTTTCAACTTAAAAAATGAACTTATTAGGATGCAACCCAATTGTAAGTTGAGAAGCATCTGTATATATTCTGAGGTAAGGGTCCACATTTATTCTTTTGTATATGGAGATCCAGTTGTCTCAGTACTTATCATTACAAAGATTATCTCTTCCCCATTTGCATGATCTTGGTCACCATTGTTGAAAATCAGTTGTCCAGGGTTTACTTCTGTTGCACTGCTAGCCATGTTAGAAAATACTATTTTACTTCCATAAGAGGCCATAAGGTTAGGAGGGAGACTATATAATTGTTTTCCTGATTACCGTAGGTAGCTCCCATGCCCCCACACCAGGGACTGGTACAGGTGGAACATTTTAAGGTTAAAGATTGTGTTTTAGGGTGTAGAGAAGGGTCCGGGGAAGTCATAAATGGATTAAATTGCAATCAATAGCTATGCAGCATATAACAGTGAACTGGAGTTTGTACTCTGAGAGAGCCCTCTACTTAGCTCTGCATGTTTGCTGACATCAAGGGCTATAGTTCAGTGTGCTTGCAGTTAGAACATAATTGAGGGCCATTCCCTGGCCCACAGGATACATTGCTTCCTCTGATTATTGACCATATTGCATTAGTACCTTTCTCCCATTCTTCCCCCCATCCCATTACATCATATTCTGTGTTCTTTCTAAGCAAATAATATACCTCTTTTCAGTTATATCCATTGATTTTCCTCTGCTTTCCAATAACTGAAAAATTATAAAATAAAAGAATGGTCAAATCCCGACCAACAAGAAACTCAGGTAAAATTTCATAGAGATCAATAATATAAGTCACAGCAAAGATAAGTATTATTACTCCTCGGTCTCAAATAATGCTTATTTTGGGGCTAAGTATAGATTGCAAAAATTGTTAGAAATTGGATAAATTTTTAGATCCAATTGTCGTGATAGAATTTAGTATACTCCTGTAATGGATCAAGTAAACTTAAAATGAATGGAGAATTTGAAACAAATGAAATTACATATTTTCAAGGATCTGTGGACTATAGACAAAGATAGGTCATGTATTGCAGCACTTCATAGAGCTGATTTTTGAGTGACGCGCTCTGACATGGAAGGTAAGAGGTGAGGAGGGGGCCCAGCTGGGCAGGGGCAACTTGAGGAAAGCAGCTCTTGTTTTGCATGTTTTATATCATTTCTGTGCTGGATTTTTCCATGAAATCTATTTTGAAATAATTGAAAGGTTTATATTGTTAAAAATAAGTACATTGTTAAGTAAATAACTGGGTTGATTGCCACTATATTAGGCCATAAAGTATGCCATATTATTAAATACATTTCAATAAAACTAGAAATAAATGAACAAAGTTTAAAAGAAAATATAATACCTACCACCACATCTTTCTCAAATAACAAATAGGATTAAAGAGAATAATGAAAAGTTAAAATTATAACCTGTTTTGAAAAGAAATGAAAACACTGCCTATCAAAAGGTATCTATTACTTCTAGGAAAATGCAGACAACTTTTCTCCTGCCATTCTGCATCTGATCTACAGAACACAGAAAGTGATTTGAATGCGTATTTTGTTAATTCTCCCATGTATTGTACATATGAGTACTATGCTAGATTCACTGAACAGAAGTTGATTTATTGTATACCATGGATCCTTAAGGTATTAGGACTTAATTCTCTTTTTCTTTTCACATTTTTTTTATTGTTGTTCATAATTCTCTTAGTGAACTCTGGTTGAGCAAGGCAGGCATGGCTTCTTATTAAAATAATAATCCCCAGTGTTAATGAGGATATGGGTAGTTGAGCATTCTTACATGCTGCTGGTGGCGGTATGGACTCAAACTGACTATACAAAGAGTAGTTTATTAACCGTTATTTAGAACCATAAGTTAATTAAAATCTTACATTCTTTACCTGATAAGATCACTTTAAAAAAATGATAACAAGTCCAGAGATTTACACAAGTGTTTGTGCACAGAAACTCATAACAGCTTTTGAATTTTTATTGTGGAAATATCTTAGTATATGGTCAAATAGAGAAAAGCTTTGTTTTTGTCTGTTTGGGCTGCTACAACAGAATACTGTGCACTGGGTGGCTTATAAACAACAGAAGTATATTTCTCACAGCTCTAGAGGCTGAGAAGTCTAAAATCTAGGTGCCAGCAGATCTGGTGTCTGATGAGAACCCTCTCCCTGGTTCACAGATGGCAGTCTTTTCTCCGAGTCCCCCCCTGGTGGAAGGGAGCAGGCATTTCTTCGGGGTCTCTCTTACCAGAGCACTAGTGCCGTTCACGAGGGTTCTGCCCTCATTATCTAATTACACCCAAAGGCCCCGCCTGCAGATACCATTGCATAAGTTCATTTCAATTTGTTTTTGTCTTAAAGGAATTTTTAAATTATTTTTGCCCCTTTTGACTTATTAAATTTTATATTATGAAGTTTACCTGGTTCTATGATGAAATAAAACAAGTTATAATCCTACAGAATTACAAACCTGTATTGTTTCTCCCTGTGTACATACTATTTTTTTTTTTCATTCTTGGCTGTATTTTCATGCTTTTTGAAACACAAGCAACTGCATATATTAATTCATTATTTCATTTTTTCATAAAAGTATCGTATATAAATACCAATCCTATAATAAACATGGTTAATTACAGTTATAGTTGCCACACTTTTTGGACCACGGAGCCCTTTTCTTTTATGCATAGCTTCAAGAACATTTTAGTAAGTGCTCTACATTAGTTGATTTGTCCCTTAATCCCCAGAAAGCTGCATACCACAAGACTGAGCACTGTTGTTGTTTAACATAACGAGATATTAGTATCCCTTGGTTGTCATCTTAGTGGCACTCTGATGTACTATAGATTTTTCCTGAAAAGCACGGCCAACCTAAACTAATGTACGTTGGAAGTGGTTTTCCCTAAGAAATAATGCTGGTGGTCTTAACGATCATTTCCAGTGTACCAGCTGCCATTAGAAGTTAAGGAAGGGTGATTCTCAAGTACAAGTACTCCACTGAGGAGAAGATTTATTGGGAGGGGAAAAAACACTGGGGTGTATACTGTATTCAGAAGGATTACTGTCTCATACCCCCAAATGCTGTGTGGTCCTCATATACTTCTGGGTAAGGGCGATGCCACAGGAAGTTTTCTAATCCTAGACCTCATGACTCCTTGGTAATAGAATAAATGGTTTCTTGAGATGAGAGAAGACCCCGAACTTCCATCTTGACAAGCCAACTTTGCATTATAAATCTATATAAACTCTGAATGATATGAAGCTTGAAATAATTAAAAATTGTGTGATCAGGAAGGGTGTTTACTTGCCTTTAGAAGGTGATATTCTAGGTATTTAACAATGTTATGACATGAGGGGCATCCCCTCAGATGGAAAGTAACTGGAATCTTCAGTGTGTGCTAGTGACTGGTCTTATTAGCCCTGCCTGCTGCATTCGCCAAGGATCTTACCTCACTGCTGGGTGAGGCCTGCCAGAGGCAGGGATTGGCCCAAGTGTAAACCATGTTCTCCAGCACACTGGTATATGAATCAAAGGTGTAAGGCTCTGCATAGTAAGTTGGAGCCATTTTAATCATGTATATGGAAAATGTATATTAAACTTAAAAACTCTACAGGAATGAGATTGCTAAGTGCTGATGAAGAGAAGAACTTTACTGAGTGCTTATTAGTGCAGGCCCAGCCCAATGCCTTGGTAAGTTAAAGAGTTTGGGAATATTTGAAGGAAGTTGACATTTAAGAATTTTGTGTGAGGATTATTACATTAGAAAAAGAAAGGTTGTTGGGTTTCAGATAAATGCAGTTTGTGGGCCTGATGCAGTGACCTTAGTTAGCATTTAACCTCCTGTGCTGAATGTATGTTTGTAGTCCATACTAAACTATGCATCATATACTGTTTCTTTTCCATATTTTGACTTAAATTTTGACTGCTGATTTTCAGTCTATGGCTAAATAGAATCTTTTGCATTATCAAATATGATGATGAAGCTAAAAATGTTCATAATAAAATGCCTACACATTTTTTGCCATACAAATGTGTTAGGTTATCCTAATTTCATAAACCTCAAATGTCTTAGAAAATGTTCTAATCAAATAATTTTTATAAGCAGGAAATAGGTTCTTAAAGTTCAAGCTGGAATAATAAACATACATTGTTTTTGAGGGGTACCTAACTCTTGAACTTAGAAATGTCTGTTATATGAAATGAGGCATAGATGGGAAGATAAATTAATATGTTAACATTTTAAAGCTTTAATTAATTACTTCTTTTTAAGTAAAAAGCCTTCATATTTTTATTCATTTTTTGATCAGTGGCCCATGAATTTTAACCAAATAATCTCTTGGTGAGAATATTCTAGAAAGTATTGTCTATAGACATTAATAACAATATATTGAATAATAGTCTTAATATGGAGTGGGCAAATGTAGATTTACAGCTGTTCATATAGAAAGACATGCAGGTTATGATTATTACAGTAGCTTTATTAACTCAAAAGAATGTCAAAATGCAACTGTAAACCTACTTTTTCTCATCCCTGTGTGTTTTCTTTTCATGTTCAAATTATCAGTTTTTGTTCCTTCACACTGATACATTTAGATTTCTTAATATCTCAGAACTGTTCTGTAATCTTTATCACAATGGTAATCTTCTGGGCTTTACAACATATTCATTCACACATCCTAAATTTTAAATTTTATGTGAATATTATATACCTTGAAGAATTATTCATGATATTTTCTACTTCAGAATTTCCTTGACTTACTGATTTAGAATTTTGTAGGACATAAATTTTCTTAAAATTTTCTTTCAACTGTTATTTACCTTCTGTGTTTCCTAAATCAAATTTTATTTAAAAACAAAACTTCAGCTTAAGTTTTTATACCAATCTTTTGTTGTTTAATTTTTGTTTATTTTTAATTAGGTGCTTATTTACTTTCACAATTCACTCCTAAAATCATACCTAGATACACTTTAATGATATAGATCCTTATTTCTTAACTGTTTAATGTTGATTTTATAAAATGGGACCAAATCCTATGCTTTTTTTTTTCCTGGTAATTTTATTTCTGGGCCTTTTCTCCTATGGAGAAAAACTCATCTTCTTATTAGCAATTTTGGAAAAAACATTTTGGGGGGAAACTGGTTTTATTGGAAAAATCATATTCCAGCAGCATGGTAGAAATGGGCTGAGGTACACATTTCAAATGGAAAGAAGTAACAATAATAAAGGAAGGAGAGTGAGGAAAATTTAGGGATGAAGAGGGCTGGAGAAAGAGTCAAGAAGATGAAAGGCCTTGGTGGTGATATGGCTGAAGGGAGATTTACATGGAGAGAGAAATGTCTAGTATAACAATCTGAATTTGTTTCATGCATATATGCCTTGAAAACCTTCCTCTCTTTCTCCCACTTGAAATCTTTAGCATATTCTATATTACTCTAGATGGTTGGTAAAATGGATTTTCTTTTGGGACATACTCTTGTATATGAAAATACACTAAATTTTTTTTTAAGGTTGGCGTTGGCAAGAAAAAATGTAGTCATAGTGAAAGTCAACAGCTGAGTTTCCATGAGGAGGAGAGATGATAGTCAAATGAACTCTTAAAGGTGATAGAAAAAAAATTTCCACAATGTAGAATTATAAATAATCAACATACACATTAGGAGATTTAGATTTATAAGATATTATAAAAATAAAATGGATTCAGTAAATGTATTTTTCTTTATACAAATACTAATACTTGTATAAATAGATTTAAAAACTCAAGTGACTGCAAACTGAAAAACTAGTTGAACTGACATTCAAAAAATTATTTTTACATTGCTGAAAACAGCTTTTAAATAAATCTACATGTATAAACTTCACATATATTGAAGTTTCACTTTCAAAGTAAGATCTTATTTACCATTGAATTTTTAGTGTATCCTGTATTATAAATTTAACTATTAATTTGATGTAATGTTCCTTAATTTAACTTTTTTGAGCTATGACTATTTTTCTGAACACGAAGTTTGAGTTTGGCTTGGAGAAGGGCCTACGTTAAGCACTCAGTACATATTTAATGAGTGAATGAATGAACAAATGAACTGTACCCTTTATTTTCATATCTAACTAACCAGGAAATGATCTGCTATTTGTCTTGTTGTCTTAAGTGATTAGCTTAAAAAGAAATTCAGTACATTTGTAAAGTGTGTCAGGACTCAGATATTCATAGTAAAAGATGTCATTCTCTTTAATTATGTCCTAATTTTTTTGCTTTGGCAAAGGAATGTTACA
The DNA here is from genome assembly GCF_022682495.2 of Desmodus rotundus. NCBI lineage: Eukaryota > Metazoa > Chordata > Mammalia > Chiroptera > Phyllostomidae > Desmodus > Desmodus rotundus. Next base: position 66,941,719 of record NC_071388.1, on the reverse strand, counting down.
CAATGAAGAGTTAAGATGTATTTGAGGTTTTAGGGGCAGGAGAGTATGGTAACACACAGCCTGGTGAGCTGCTCCAGAAGATAGATTGCCTTTAGACATTTTCAGGTTGTCTTTGTGATGGGATGCAGAGAAGTATTTAAAGATTTTATTTATTTACTTTTAGAGAAAGGAGAAGGGAAGGAGAAAGAGAAGGAGAGAAACATTGATAGGTTTCCTCTCATATATACCCTATCCTGGGACTGAGCCTCCAACCCAGGCATGAGCCCTGACTGGGAATCGAACAGGTGACCTTTTGCTTTGTGGAATGTCACCCAGCCAACTGGGCCACAATGGTCAGGGCTAGACAAATATTTAGAAGGACCTTTATTTAAAGTTGTTTCTCACCCCCATCTGCAGCCCCAGTGTTCACACTGGTGGAGAGTGGCGATCATTAGAGCCCGTGATGTGAAAGAGTTGGTGTTTAGAGGGGAAATGATGGCACGAAACAGGCTTTCTGATATTTTTGTTATCTGTTCCATTAAGAATTTAAAGTTATACCACTACAGTGAATAATATCACAGGGCTACTTAATTTATTTTAAAACTATGAGGTATATTAGGCATAAATAAATAAGGAAAAGGGTGAATTTTACCAAACATTCCAAGAAGACTAACAACTCACCTCAAAGTATTTCATAAAACTGAAGAGGAGGAAAGGCTCCCAAACATATTTTATGAGGCCAACATTATCCCAATTCCATAACCAGTTAAAGACACTGCAAAGAAAGAAAATTATAGGCTAATATACCTGATGAAAACAGACACTAAAATCCTCTATAAAATATTAGCAAACCGAACACAGAAATGCAACAGAAAGATTATACACTGTGATTGAGTTGAATTTATTCCAGGAATACAAGGTTGGTACAACATTTGCAAATCAATAAAGGTGATAAACCACATAAACAAAATGAAGGATAAAAACCACATGGTACTAACATTAAATGCAGAAAAAGCATTTGATAAAATCCAGCATCCATTTATGATAAAAACTCTCAGCAAAGTGTGATTAGAGGGAGCATACCCAAACATAATAAAGATATTGAGATATGATATAATAAAGATATGATAAAGATATATACGGATATGATAAACCCACTGCCAGCAACTTATTCAATAGGTAAAAATGCAAATGTCCCCTTAAGATCAGGAATAAGATAGGGATGTCCACTCTCACCTCTCTTAATCAACACAGTACTGGAAGTCCTAGCCACAGCAATCAGAAAAGAAGAAGAAATAAAAGGCATCCAGATTGGAAAAGAAGAAGTAAAACTGTTATTATTTGCCGATGACATAACACTATATGTAGGGAACCCAAAAGGTTCCATCAAGAAACTACTAGAACTGATAAATGAATTGAGCAAAGTAGCAGGACACAAAGTTAATATCCAGAAATTAGTTGTATTTTTATATGCCAGTAATGAAATAACAGAAAGGAAAATTAAGAAATAATCCCATTCATAATTGCTACAAAAGGAATAAAATATGTAGGAATAAACCTACCAAGGAGGTAAAAGACCTGTCGCAGAAAATTATAAGACACTGAAAAGCGAAATTGAAGAAGATACAAATAATTGGGAGCACATACCTTCATGGATAGGAAAAATTAACATTATTAAAATGTTCATACTACCCAAAGCAGTCAATAGATTCAACAGAATTCTTATCAATTTTACAGAACTAGAACAAATATTTCAAAAATTTATATGGAACCATGAAAAGTACTGCATAGCAGCAGTGATCCTGAGAAATAAGAACAAAGTTGGAGGAATCCTGCTGCCTAATATCAGACTATATTATAAGGCCATAGTAATCCAAACCGTATAAACTACTGGCAGAAAAACAGACACATAGATCAATGGAACAGAATAGAAGGCCTAGAAATAAACCCACCCCTTTATAGTCAATTATTATTCAACAATGGAAGAAAGCACATACAATGGGCTAAAGATAGTTTATTCAATAAATGGTTTGGGGAAAAATTGGATAGATACATGCAGAAAAATGAAACTAGACCACCTTCTTACACCACAGAGAATTATAAATTCAAAATAGATCAAAGACTTGTTAGACCCCCAAACCATAAAATTTATAGAAGAAAACATAGGCAGCAAAACTCATACATTGCCCATAGCAATATTTTATTGGATATATCTCCCCAGATGAGGGATACAAAAGAAAAAAGTAAAAACTGGGACTACATCAAACTAAAAGTTTTTGCACAGTAAAGGAAATCATCAACATGATAAAAAGATGACCCACAGGATGGGAGAACATATTTGCTGCTACATCTAATAAGGGGTTGATATCCAAAAATTCATGGAGAACTTACAAAACTCAACACCAGAAAAACAACCCAATTAAAAAATGGGCTTTGGACTTGAATAGACACTTCTCCAAAGAGGACATACAGATGGCCAATAGACAGATGAAAAGATTCTCAAGGTCGCTAATCAATCATAAGAGAGATGCAAATTAAAAACATAGTGAGATATCTTACACCTGTCAGAATGGCTATCATAAAAAAACCAACAGCCACCAAGTGCTGGCAAGAAAGGGGAACTTTTTGCACTGTTAGTGGGAATGCAGATTGTTGCAGCCACTGTGGAAACTGGTGTGGAGATAACTCAAAAAATTAGACATCAATCTGCCTTTTGACCCAGTGATCCCACTTCTGGGAATATATACAAAGGAACCAAAAACATTAATTTGTAAGAACATAAGCACCCCTATGTTCATTTCAGCATTATTTATAATTGCCAAGATGTGGAAGCAGCCCAAGTGTCCCTCAGTAGATGAGTGGATAAAACAATTATAAGACATTTACACAATGCAATACTACTCTGCCACATAAAATAAAAAATACCCTTTGGGGCAGTATGGATGAACCTGGAGGGCATTATATTATGAGAAATAAGCCAGTCAGAGGAAGACAAATGCCACGTGATTTCACTAACATGTGGAATCTAATGATCAAACTGGACTAACAAGGCAAATGGGACCGACCTGTAGGTGGAGAGCAGGATGACAGCTCAGGTTAGGGGGCGGTGAGGGAGTGGAGGGACTGAGCAAAAAGGAAGAGTCATGATCATGGACAATAGTGTAGAGATCGCTGAGGGGAGAGGAGCACAAGGGAACTAAATGGTAATGGAAAAAAGATACAATAAAATTAAACTAAAAATTCATAACTTCACCAAAAATTAAAAAAAAATAAATGAACTGGGAAAAATATAATAGGTATGTCTGTGTATGTCATCTACCTTAAGAAATAAAATGTTACAGATACTATTGAAACATACTGTGTTCCCTTTCCTTTGTTCTGTAAAGCTCACTATAGAATTTGATGTTTAACATTCTCATTTCTCTTTTAATATTTTTATAAATACATATGTATCTGTAGTGTTATATATGCTAAATTGCATATTTCTTGATCTCTATATAGTATTTTTCCATAATCCTTTAAAATTAACTTTTATGTTTTGGTTATTTGTATATATTGATATGTATTTCTTTTAAAAGATTTTATTTATTTTTAGACAGAGGGGAAGGGAGGGAGAAAAAGAGAGGGAAACATCAATGTGTGGTTGCCTCTCGTGCACCCCCTACCGGGGACCTGCACTGCCACCCAGGCATGTGTCATGACTGGGAATCCAACTGGCGACCCTTTGGTTCACAGGCTGGTGATCAACCCACAGCCACACCAGCCAGGGCTATATATGTTTTCTAATCCATTCAGTTTATACTGTTGTATAGCTTCCTGTTATTCAATTATTTGCAGTGTTTTTACCCATTTTGTGGCTGATTTAAATTTTGATAGCCTACTGTTTTTTTTGTTATTATAAAATTTATTCAGTGTACACTTATGAATGCTTTCTTGTATACATTTGTGAGAATTTCTCTTGGCTGTTACCTAGAAGTAGGATTTGTTGGGCCCTAGAATTAATGTATCTTCCACTTTGCTACATGATGCCAAGTTGCTTTACCAGTTTTTACCCTCAGCTGCAATGTTATTTTATATCCTTGCTGACTACTTGATATTTTCAAACTTCTAAGTTTGCTAATACAATGGGTGGGAAATGGCATCGCATTGTTGTAATTTGTGTTTCCTTAATTACCACTGAGCCTGAGAATCATTACATATGTTTATTGGCCATTCATTTAAGCTCCTCTGAATAGCTTTGCTCATTTTTCTATTGTTTTGTTTTCTCGTTGACTTATAGATGTTCTTTGTATATTTTGGATTCTTTCTCTTCCTTGGTTTATTCATTACAAATTTATTTTCCCAGATGGCAGCTTATCTTGTGATTCTGCCTATATATTCATCCATCTCTATGAAGTAAAGCTTATAATTATAGTGGTCAAATGCATTAAGCCTTTCCTTAATGTTCTGTGGGTTTTTAAAAATCTTATTTAAAAAACACTCTTAAATCCAGGATTACAAATATATTTCCCAATATTTTCTTTTAAGTATTATATTTTATACTTTAGCTTACCATATTTAAGCATTTTTTATGTTACATTAAATCTTTTGCATGTTACTAGGTAGAGAGTCATTTGTTCATCTCTAAGTATTAACCAGCACCAATTAATAAATATGTGTCCTCTACTCACCGATTTTTACGCCACCGCTGTTATATTTTTCCATTGGTGCGTAAGTCTGTTGTTACTCCTTTTGGCTTTCTTCCAAGATCTTCAAGCTACCTTCCCTTTGCCCCCCGTAGTTTATCATCTACCTTTCTTGCTTTAGGCATTTCTTTAGATTTTAACTCAGTTTTGTCACCTGCTTGTGAATTTGGATAAATATAATAGAATTTTAATTATTTTTCATCTTTTTTCCTACCATGACATGTATCTTAGCTCTCTGCTTAGAATACATTTCTGCTTTTTCATGTTATCTCCATGGTGTTTGTTAAAAATATACCTACCATTTTCTTTTACCTTCTGTTTATTAATAGAAGTATTAAAGTTGAAAGTACAATTGAAAACGTAATTCTTAATATTAAGATGCAGAAGGCAAATTTTCAAATACATGTCTTAAAAATAAAATAAGAATGACCTACTTTTTCTGAATGGGTGTAGAGTATTTTGATTAACAACTTATAAGACTTAATAATTTTTAGTCAGTATGATTCAGTACAAGTAGGAAGCACATTTTGCTTTGCCTGAAGTTCATTAAATATTAGTTCAATCATGTTATTAACTTATTTTTTAATTTTGTAGATGATTGGAATCCATTTTCATACCCATACAAGAAACTGGATTATGGAAAATGGGAGTTGTATATACCACCAAAGCAGAATAAATCTCTCCTAATACCTCATGGATCCAAATTAAAGGTACTTTTTCCCCTCCTGTTTTTATTTGAATGTATTTATTTTAATCTGGTATGCAAAGTATGATTTAAAATATGAGAATGTAAATTGATGCATTATAATTGTGGACAAAACAGTTTAAATGTTCAAATGGAGGAAATTTAGGAGAGGGTATCCACAAATTGGAACGTGTTAGATTAGAACTATTTCCTTGCAGAGATACCAAACTTAATTGTATTATCAACTTTGGAAATTTTATATAAAGAGTTACTGAGTAATTGTAAAAATCGTAGTTTAGAAAACAGAAAGTTTAATAGAAAAATAAAAACTCTTTAAATCGGCCACAGAGACAATGGCCGTTTTATTGGTAAGGCAATGCTTGATACAATTGACTCTGTGATGAGCACATGAATGTGGGAGGTGATATGGTTTTGGAAATGCGTACATTTGGGACGTGCTTTTTCTGTGTCCTCCCCTTTCTGGTCTTTGACACTGAGGTTCTTGTTTCTCCTCTTCTTCTGTGGGAAGGCCACTGGGATTGGCCTGTCAGCAGCAGGCTGAGCGTCCCCCCCACTCCCTCTGCCTTAGCTGTCCACAGGGTCTGTGTTTGAGGTTTGCAGAGCCTGCAAGTCCTCTCTTGTCTCCCCAAGGGAGGCTCAAGGGATGATGAGTCCCAAAGTCTGTATTACAGATTTGAGGTGTTTGATTATATAACAAGCTATCAAAATCCTTTAACATTTTCTTGATTTTGGTCATATAATTTATAATATTTCCATGTCCCTTGTTTCTCTTTCCCTTCCTTAGACATTTAATAGGATTCATAGCATTTATCATGATAAATCTTGTGACTGAATTATTATTTTAATGGGTATTTTTATTTAACAACATTAACTCAGAGTTAATTAAAGTATATTTAAAATCAACATGGATTGCATGTTTGTTTTGGAGGGGCTTTTTTCCCTCCCAAATAATAAAATTATAAATGTATCTGAAAATTACTAAAATATTGCCACACATAATATAGTTACCAGAAGAGCATATTGTCTAGAATAAAGAAACATTTTACATGGGATGGCAGCTGAGGTTCTTTTTAATCTGTAGTGAAAAAGAGAAAAAGTAGCTACAGTTTACAGTAAGAGGGATTTAAATTTAATATAAATAATCCCCTTTCCAAGTCTGGATAGACTCCACAAGAGCAGGGGCCTTTGTAGTTTTGTTTGCTAATACTGTATATTCTCAGTTCTTAGAGCAGTGCCTGGCACAGAGTAGGCACACAGGAAGTATTTATTAAATGTTAAAGCATTTTTAGGCCAATCTATTCAGGAATAAACCAAGTAGCTTGCTTTTTCTATGGTTTATTAAGCCTGATTTTATGGAAACTGTGAGGCGAGGTAACTGTTATAGTACTACTGATCTCATTGTCATTTTAGGTCTTAGGGCCATTTTTTTTTTTTTTTAAGAACTAAACTAATTTTTTAAAGTGCTGAGAATGTTATTCCACCTTCTTTAAAGTACAAAATTTAACCAACTCTGACACCATTACTACTTTTTGCATTAAATAGTGGCTGAATTAATTCTGTTATCTTTTTATACATGAGGAATAATAATTAATAGGAAGGAATGATTATTGATATATGAGTGCACTGGGAATACTGGTAGGCGTTTGCCTCTCCCATCTGACTGCAGGTCTTTTGTATTTTCTGCTATGGTCTGAATGTTTGTGTCCCTCTTTCCCAGGTTTTTGTTGTTGTTGTTGTTGTTGTTGTTGTTGTTCAAATCCCAAAGCCTAATGTGATAGTACTAGTAGCTGGGATCCTAAGGATGAAGCCCTTGTGAATGGGTTTTCAGTACCTCACAAAAGAGGCTTCAGAGAGATCGTAACCCTTTCCACCCTGTGCAGGTCCAGTAAGAAGTCCGTGAGCCAGGAGAGGGCCCAAACCCAACCATACTGGCTCCCCAGCCTCAGACTTCTGTTCCCCAGAACTCTGACAAATCAGTTTCTGTTCTCATAGGCACCCAGTTTGTGCTATTTTGTTTGCAGCTCAGACTAATATGCTTCCTATACTATGCTATAAACTATGTCAAAAGTTTTACTTTATGAAACGAAATAATATGATAATAAATGTGGCTTTTAAATTTTCTCTTGACTTTAAAAATCTGTTTAATGACTAATGAATGTTAAACAAGTATGAAGAACTGTTGTATAATTTTTCTTCATTATTATTCTCTAGAAATTTCAGTGAAAATAATTAATTGGAAATTTAGGCCCAAAATATTATTTGTAGCATTTAGATGTTTCAAATGTTGATGAAACATTTAGATGCTATTATAATGTTAATAAGGTAATATTTTTCATTTATGGGAAATGATGCATCATATTTTCTTTGGGGTAGAGGTTAAATTCTTTATAAAATTCTACTAGCTTGAGGTTTTTGCCTTTTCAATATGAAGTTGTCCCCAGGTAGGCTATCTTATAATTAAAAATCTTATTTTAAATTGAACTTGACGATTTATTGCAGTCCACTAGGGATTGACCTTTATAATTCACTTAAGGATGTTTCTCATATGAATTATCTGGTAACCATTAATAAAATAAAAAACAAACACAAAAACAAAAAAAACAAAAATAAAGACCTGTTAACATCATTAAAATAATAGCTTAGGTTTCTCTGCAAAACAACTGGTTTTCTCAATTGAATACTTTGAAAGATAATGACTGACTGCTTCTATGGTCATCTAAATGTCTCTTTTTTATGTGTTTAAGTGAGCTTACCAATCAGAAAATATTTTTAAAATAAAGTAATATTATAAGATAAATTAAACACTCAAAGCTTTAAAGATATAAAGAAAGAATAGAGGACTATATTTCTGAAGGGTAATGAGGCATGTATTAGTCAGTATTTAACACTTTTTGTTCTAGATGCACAGCCAAACTAATTTATGTGAACTCATTTCTTGTTCACTGCTTAAAAATATACACCTTAAATAACATATATTAAAAAAACCCAAAACACTTCTGAAGTTGCTTCATAGTAATTTGACATAATTATTGAGTGTGTTTTATGTCAGGTGTTGTCCTTGATGTATGATCTTGAACTAAATTGTAATATTTATGTAGGTGGATATACGTGTTTTTTAAAATAAAGTACTGTTGGATTGAAACATGACTAACAGTTTATTCATTTTGTGATGGCAATGGGAAGTAACAGAGGGGCAGCGACATTTAAGCGTGCTTGGGGACACACTGAGAAGTTGACCAGAGAGGTTGAAGGGAAGGAGATTTTAACCCGAGGGCACTGCACGAATAAAAGCGTGTGTATTGATTGAAGTCACGGCGGGAAGCAAATGGCACACTGAAGAAAGGACAGTTTGAATCGGTTTGTTTTTTGTTTTGCTTTGTTTTTCCAAAAGGCTGTGTTCAAAGTTGAGCACTCAGTGATCCACGAGAAAGTTCAAAGGGGGCTTGGGCAAGGGGGGTTAGTAGCTCCCAAATTGTTGCCTTGCCTAGGCAACAGGAGCAAGGGATCCTTTGCTAGAACCCAGAGGGAGAGTCAGCCATCTTGAGAGGAGCTTTGAGCTTTGGTGAGAGACACAGTTAATTCATGGTTACTTTGCTGGGAAGGAGCCAGAGGAATAAAAGAAACGAATACTCTAATCTCTGGCACTCTGCTCACTCTCTCTCAGGTTTGTTCAATCTCAATGAGAAGCCAGAGTTCTGGGGAATATGGTCCACATAGGTCAGCTTTCTGAGGCAGAGAGCTGGCTAAGAATGGGGTCTGTCCTAACGGGTAAAATATAGCCCAGGAGGTTTGGGTGCTTTAACTTTGTCTTGCCAAGTAGTAACAAAATGAACTAGAACAGAGTTTTCTTGATACCGGACATTCAACATTTTCAAAGGGTCATGTATTAGTTTGCTTGAGCTACCATAAAAAATATCATACACTGGATGGCTTAAACAATAGAAATTTATTGTTTCCACAGTTCTGTAGACTGGAAATCTGAAATCAGCCACCATAGTCTGGTTCTGGTGGGAGCTCTTTTCCTAGCTTGTAGAAAGCTGCCCTCTTTTATTCTTTAAAGGTTTGTTTTTATTTTATTTATTGATTTTAGAGAGCGAAAGGAAGGGAGGGGGGAAGGAGAAAGGGGGGAGAGAGAGACATGGATTTGTTGTTCCATTTATTTATGCATTTATTGGTTGATTACTGATATGCCATAATTAATTTACTTTTTTTTTTTTGTATGGACACCATCATCCACATTTTTCAAGGTGCTTCAAAACAAAGTATTAAAGCTACCTTCCTGGAGAATAGAAAGGAGATCATTTGTGGAAAGAGTTTGGGTTTTAGAGAGCAAAGATCAGATTGGTTAAATAAATTAAAGTATTAAGAGCTGGAATGAGATTGCTAGGCAGAAATATGCTATTGAGAGAGTTTTGGGCAGGAATGTGGCATATTGAATAATTAATATTTAAGTATTGCTTAAGAATGCTAACTTATAAACACTCTATTCTTCATTTCTGGAAAAGTTTCTTGGGTTTGTTTGTTTGTTTGTTTGTTTTTTGCCTGTTTTCTTCTCTCTACATTCTTCTTGCACTGTTTCAGGAATTTCTAATAAGTGGATATTGGATCCCCTAGATTTTTTTATTTTCTCTCCTCAAGTTGCCCATTGTTTTTCCCTTCTTTTCTTTTTTTATATTTTATTTATTTATTTTGCAGAGAGGGAGAAAAACAACAATGCATGGTTGCCTCTTGTGTGCCCCCTAATGGGGACCTGGCCTGCAACCCAGGCACGTGCTCTGACTGGGAATTGAACTGACAACCCTTTGGTTTGCAGGCTGGCGCTCAATTCACTGAGCCACACCAGCCAGGTCCCTTCTTTTCCACTTTGAGAAGTTACTTTATCTTCCAACTGCTTTTATTTCAGTAATAATATTTTTAAAATTTCTAATGAAATGCTTTTTGTTCTCTCCCTTTTTCATAGATTCTGCCCTTGTTACATGCCCAAGATAACTTTTATGAGAATATAAATTTTATGAGAAGATAACTCTTTGGGAATACTAATTATAGATGTTTTCTTGTTTTTTCAAGTTTTTTCCCCTACTTCCATACCCTGTATTCTGTTTTATTTAGATATTCTTTGCCTGTGTTTCTTTTAGTCTCTGTCTTTCATGTTGCAAGCTTTCTTCAAATGCCTGTAATCCAATGTTAGACAGTTATATTTTAGAATGATGGAGAAAAGGCAATTGAACATTCTGTGCATGTGGACAGGGCTTTGTTCCTGGTGAGTTTCAGTGTTAGGTAGTCAGAAAATGAGCCAGGCTTTAGATTGATGGTAGTAAGTGAAGGTTTCTTTCTGGGCTCATTTATTTTTTCCAGATGGATCTTTCAGTTTCCTACAAGGCATGGGCAGAGGGTTATGGAGTGACGGGCTGTATATTTGGCTAATGGCATCCATGGATAAGGGCAAGGAAAGTGGATGAGTGTCCCATGTCTCAGCATAACAGTTGATTCATCTCTGCCATCTGCTGTACTCATTGTCTCTGGATTTGGAACCTGCTCACTTCAGGGGTTTTCAGAAAATGAACCTATGATCTCCTGTTTGAGAAGTGGAAGCTGTTGTTTTAGACGGATACCCGTTTGTCTGTGCAGGGTAGGGAAAAGTCTCTGCTCCAGAGCCTGCAGTCACCTGGTGGAACACTGCACCGTGTCTCACCATCTTCCATTGTACTAGGAGCCTCCAGATGCTGAGACTCCTGGGCATTCTGGGATGCAAATCGACCAGCTCTCTTTAGGTTCTTCTTTCACTATATCAGATTGCAGTTTTCCTGTCTACGTATTTCTTATCCCTCTAGTTACTTTCTTCCTTGCAAAAATTCATTGAAATATCTAGTCTCTTGTCTCCTTTTCTCTGCTTCTCTGTTAATACCTTTCATATTCCTTTGCTTTATTTATTTCAGTAGGGTTTTGTCATTTTTAATTTATTCTTCTAAATACCCTTCTTTAAATAGAAGAAGAAAAAAAGTACATTTACTGTATAGAAGAATATTTTATAATTCTAGGGCCTCATGTGGGCTATTACATTCTCATCATATTCCATGATTAAAAGATTTTGGTAAAACTAATTATTTCTTGCTTGTCATATCTTTACATATTTTTATATGTGATAAAGATTTTCTTCATTGTGACCCACAGAAAATCCTTTATTCACTTCATTTATTACCTGGTTCAGCTTAATCAGCCTTTAAGACCCCGAAACATCTAATTTGTGAGAGAATGCATAGTTAGAATTAGATGCACTTTTCCTTACCACAGAGAGCATAATTCTTTGTGTTTGCAAAATACAATATGAATGTTAATGAACCTAAATAACATACTAGGAAATGGTCTTCCTCTGTAGATGAGAATAAAGGTTTGTTAATTGATTCATTTTTCTTCTTTTTTTTTCCTGATGCTCTCTATAATGTTGATAGGAAACACAGCATACAGGTGTAAATTTCTAAAGCAGACTATTTACCAGTAGGTAGAGTATCTACCTCTAACTAACTCCGTTTGCCTCGAGAATGGATGAGATAGAAAGTGCTGGAGAGCTGCCTTGTATTTTGAACTTGCCCTACGTTTATTTCTTAATCAAATTTTGCTCCTTTTCTTAATATCTCAGTTAACCCATTTAACTGTATGTTTCCCGCATGTGAAGCATTGCAGTGTCACCCCTGGATTTGTGTGAAAAAAATGAAGATCAAATGCCTGGACTTTGAATTTGTTGTACACTTGGAGAAAACTCTCCGTAAACAAAGGAGTTGCTTTAGCATTCTGTGGCTGGTAAGGGAATAGAGGAAGAAGCTTATATATTTTGAGAAGTTTATAGCAGAAAAACAGGAATAAACAAATGTAATATGTAGTTATTTCTTTTTCATTTGTTAGTGTTTAGTTATCTTTATTTTTGGCTAAATATTGATGGGGCTAAGAAGGAAACCAAGAGAGAAGATGACAGAGGAAAAGGATTAGAGATAGATTATCAGGCAAGTATAGAGATGGGGAAGACTAAAGGTCCTGGTTTTAATAGTTAGGGAATGATTATGGCTGGAGAAGCATTTTAAGCTTGGTCTTGAAGGAGTTAATGGATGTAGGTCAATGAATAGGTTGTAAGGGCTCAATTAGGAAATGAAAGAACAAAGCAAAGCAAGATTGTACAGGTATCAAATCTCTATTATAGTGATGTAAGGGCCAAAAAGTACTTTTTCTTCCACCTTGTAAGTTCTAGCTGGGCTAATAGTCAAAGTATCACAGACAGGTTCACAGGAGGAAAACGTGCAAAGTTTATTGTTGATATCCCTGCCAGGGGTGTCATAAGATATGACACCCAGAACATACTAGGCAGATGAGTTTACGTACCATTTATGGACAAAGGAGAAAGGAGGCAGGGGTCTGAGATTTTGAAGGAGATAGGCAATTTATAGGTAGTTGAGGAAGAAAGACACAGGGCAAACAAATTCTTCCTAGACAACCCAAAACAGTGGGACACTGGTGGATTTAGGTCCTTTCCTGGAGACTTCCTAAGATTTCCATCCTGGGCAGGCCTTTCCATCTTAATCTCTTAGGCAGGAAAGGGGGAGGGCCAATGGTTTTTTCTGAATCTTTTGTTTCTTAAAAAACAGCTTAAAATCAATGTCCCAAAAGGCACTGTTTTGGGCTAGCAAAACATTGATTTCTTTCAGTGGTCAGTTTCACTTATATTGATTGACTTATGAAGATATCAAATGTATTTTTGGTGGTGGAAATGGGATTACACCAATGGAATAGCCAGGAAAGCATTTGGGGAGACTTCTGTAGGCAGGGGTGTGAAGTTGTGGTAAGGTTATTGAAGAAGCTGGAGCAAATGCAAAGGACTCCCCCGGATCCAGCTCCATCCTGCTGTGAAAGCCCAGAACGAAGGACAGTGTCCATAAATTCTGTGTTATTGATTCAGTTCGGTTCAGTTCCTGCCCCCATCTGGCCACTTAGTCTATGCTCCCGGCTGCATTCTGGCTGCTGCTGTGCCCAGGCTCGCGCTTGGAGTACAGCCTGCCGGACCCCAGGCAGCTGATAGAGCCACGGACTGCTCTAGAGAGAAACACGCGAACAAAGGAAGCCAGCACTTGCTTACAGAGTGAGAGAGCAAGAGAGAAAGAGAGCAAGTCCCTCTGTTAAGGGCTGATTATATTATCTCAGGCTTGGGAAGGACTAGGCTCTTCTTCAAAACTAACAAATTGATTTTGTAATCTTTCATGAGCTGGTACTGGATCCTCCCCCTAACCAATCCATTTCCTAGATCTACTGGGATTCTGTGTCCCTTACCCAGTCTGAGTCTTTTCCCAGGCTGGACTCTTCCCCATTATGGTTGCCCTCTTGGCTCTTCCTGCACATGCCTCACAGTAGAAGCATCTTCCCCTGCGCCTTATCAGGTGCTCTTGTACATATGCCTAGCAGAATTTTTCCTGCTGTTTACCTTTCTCTCCGTAATCCTGGCTAATCTGGTAATGATCCTTCCTGCCCGTTTGGGGGATTAGGTTCCAATGCAACAGTCCCCTGGGGATCCTGTGAATTCTGCAACTTGCTAGTGAAGGAGGCTCAGTGTCGGATTCAGCTCCCCAGGTGATTAGACTTCTTAGCATCGAATTCCCTTTGCTCTCTTACTTCATTAGTATCTAGCTACTTACCCTAACAGTATGAGGAAATTAAACAAAATTTTGAATCTATTTCAGGAAATTTTACTCTGAAAACATTGTAGGCCAACACAATTGCTAAATTTGACAGAAATTCTTTCTTGCTTTTTCTTAAATCCTGCATTACTTAAAAAAAAAACCCAATAAATTTTAATAATGACCAATGGCCTGGCTGGTGTGGCTCAGTGGATTGAGTACTGGCCTGCAAACCAAAGGGTCACTGGTTCAATTCCCAGTCAGGGCACATGCCGGGGCTGTGGGCCAGGTCCCTAGTAAGGGGTGCACAAGAGGCAACCACACATTAATGTTCCTCTCCTTCTTTTTCTCCTTCTCCTCCCCTCTCTTTAAAAATAAATAAATAAATAAAATCTTTTTAAAAAGTAATGAGTAATGTATTCTTTAACTTGTTCATTCATTCTTTTCTTTTCTCATTTTTTTTTTTTGCCAAACTTTGACCCTTAATGATCTCTCTCTCTCTTTTTTCCCCCCAGAAAATACTCATACTGTCTCTTCTAGAGCATATATGTGATATTGTGGTGTATTAAAAAAAATGCATATTTGGTCTTCTACCCCATTCCTGGCAAAGAGCTACTAAAACCCTTAGAGTTTCTTACTTGATGAGACCAATAAAGGTGCCTTTTTTATGCCAATGAGGTGGCCTTTGGAAATCACCTAAGTCTGGATGCAAGGCAGAGCCAGCCAGGTGATTAGTGGTTTCCATCCCCTGACTTCAGGAGCTGAAGATCGCGCCAGTCTCCCAAACCCAATGACTTGTTCGTGAATGCCTGTATAATGAAGCCTCCATAAAAATCAAAGGACAGAGTTTGCAGGGCTGGGAGGTGAACATGAGGAGATGGAGAGCGGCTTGCTCGGAGAGCTTATGTGTGGAAGCTCTCTGCCCTTCCCATACACCTTGCCCCATGCATTTTCTCCATCTGGCTGTTCCTGAGTTTTATCTTTTTATGATAAACCAGTAATCTAGTAAGTAAAATGTTTCTTGAGTTCTGTGAGTTGCTCTATCAAATTGATGGAACCCAAGGACAGGGAAGTTGTTGGGCCCACCAATCCCTAGCCTTCTATCAGAAGCACAGGTAGATAGTGTCAGTATAGAGTTGAATTGTAGGACACCCAGACTGTGTCCCAGAATTACTTGTTTGTGTAGGGATCCCCCTGCTGCTGCACTCATTGGATTGGGCCTCAGAACCTTTTATTATAAAAGTGCTAAAGTAACCTACTTTTAATCAACAAAAATCGCCCACTGTTAACAAACCCCAAATGTGCTCTTTTTCTTATTTGATAAAGATTTTTAAAAATAAGAAACTATTGTCAGATATATGTATTTTTTTCTATATCCTCACTTCCTACTCATTGATTTCTATCCTCCCCTACTCTGATTTAATAAAGTAAGTTAGTACAAATAACTGGATGATGGTAATTTAATTCAAGATCCATGAGTAGAGCAATATAAATCTCATTTACCATTATGAATCATCTGAACAATAAATTCATATCAGTATTCCATATAAATACCTATGAGAGTTCCAAAGTGGCATGGCCTATGATAGGGTTTCAATACTCTACAGTTCCTGAGTGATCATATCTAGTTATGCCATGAGGAAAAATATATTCTTTTCCTGTGTACCACCTGCCAATTCAAACTTGTCATAAATCACTGTTTTTTTGCAGCTTACTTGTTAGCACTTCATTTTCCCTTGGCATATCCTATATAAATGATTTTAGCAATGACTTGAGATCTTATGTAGTTCACATTTTAACTAGGATTAAATTTTACTTATTATTGATAGCTAGATTCAAAGTTGTTTATTCTCATTATGTTGAAGTCATTGCCACAGTTTTGTCTTTATATCCAATGTTGCTGAAAAAATTCCTGATTATTTGATTCTTTCTTCTTTGCATGTAATCAGCCTTTTCTCTAGGTAGTCACTTATATTTCTTCTTTATCTTGATGTTCTAAACATTTTATTATGACCTGCCCTAATAAAGGGTTTTGTTTATTTTTTCTGTTTTTCTAAAATGGTCTTATTTTCAAAACTGGCTCTCAATTTTCCCCCAGTTCATTTTCATATTACAACTATAATCATCATTTTAATATTCGAAATCTGCTCATGTTATTTTTCTGCTTTTAATCCTTTGTGATGAGCTCTCCCCACCCTTGATTTGATTATACAGTCAGGGTTTTTAAACTGTGTTAAGAAGCTGACCCAGTCAGTTTGAAATTCCCGAGCACTCTCTTGAAATGAGGAGATCATTTCTTCTGTTTTATCATTGGGCTCCTGTGTATGATTATGTCTAAATAAGGATTTCTCCATTTTAAAGAATTGAACAACTTTAGCGTCTAGGCTGAATTCCAGTATTCTTTAGCTTACCATACAAAGATGTCCATGCCCTGACCTCTGGACTCCCTTCTCGCTTAGTCTTTATCCTTGTCTCACCCAGTTCAGGCTGCTGTAACGAAGTGCAATAGACTACATGGTTTGTAAACAGCAGAAATTTATTCTCACAGTTCTGAAGGCTGGAAGTCTGAGATATGGGAGCCAGCTTGATAGAGTTCTAGTGAGGGTCCTCATCTGGATTACAAACTGCCAACTTCTCATGGGATTTTCACATGGCTGAGAGCAGAGAATGGAAGCAAACTCTCCTGACTCTTGTAAGGTTACTAATGGAATTCAGAGGGCTCCACCCATGACATCATCTAATCCTAATTATTTCCCATAGGCCTCACCTCCCAATACCATCACAATGTGGGGATTCAACATATAAATTGGGGGGGGCACAAACATTCATTACATAACAATTCAGTATACTGTTTATAGCAAGTTCCTTGCAGTTTCTCAAATACTAGCCCTCCTGGTCATGTCTCAGCAAATGCAAAGGCAACATTCATTTTACATGGAATGCCTTTCCCTGGTTTTTGTCGTCTGGCAAACTCTCAGGCTTTGATATAAATAAATAAAAAGAGCTTACATTTTTTTTTATTTCTGGGGAAGTTTTCCATAATTTTAAACTCTACTTTCCACTTACCACCTAGCCCTTGTCCCACAAACCTCTCTAGAGTTTGTTCCCTCTTCACTCGCTGTGATGCTATTGTACTTTAGACTGAACTTTCTGAGGATAGGGACTTCCTATGTCTGGGTAATCTTTATGTCCCCGGGACCTTAGTGCTGTTGATTTGTAGAATTGACTCAATAATTATTTATTTACTGCATGGATGAAATTGATAGGGACTATCAGGTAAATGCATTTACCACCCTTGGAAATACTTTTGCATATGCATATTATACAGAAAGTGAAACAAAATTATAAAGTTGTGTGTCCATAATTTTAAGTTATATTCTTTGAGTTTAGGCACCAACAGAATTGCTGTTTATAAGGGGAATACTGTCGATGTCAAGGTGGGAATAAAAGGAAATATTGGTTTGGAAATTTCAGCTCATTTTAATGACTCTTTAGTATTTTCTGTTTTCCTTTTAATAAAAAGATCCTTGTGAGTCACTGTTTAGAGAACTTAATAGTAGAAAAAATTGCTTTTCTCCTGAAGGTTTGAAATGCTTATTTTTATCTCACAGACCCCCTTTTCTCTTGTCTGTCAGAAAACCTAAAATTAAGTGAGCTTTACGGTTGCAGTAACCACCCTACTCTGGAGTCCTGTGCCATCATCTTCCTTCAGTGCCCTCCAGCCCTTCTCTCTTCCCAACCATTTGCATTGTAGCTGCTGGTTTTTCTCTCTCATTTATTTTTAAATAATTACATGACATGTAAAAAATTGTAAGCTATTTTTGGAAGTAAGAAGAGTATAAATTAATCTATGCAAATCTGCAAATAAGTACTTGTAATTATTTTAAATCAAGTTTGAAATTTGTTTTAATATTACTTTAAATCACCTATATGTAAATGGACAGTGCCTAATTCTTTTCCCTTGTAGTTTGGAACCAGTTAAGTTAGGAGACTATACAATGGATTTCCTGTGAGATGTGCTAGAGGTTAGAATGTTTAGTTATTTAGATGAGTACTATGAAGGAAGAAAAGTCCAATTATGGGGTGATGCTGCTCTTACCCCAAATTAATAATTAGATGTTATTTATCTCTGGGTAAAGCACATATCATCTGTGTTTTAGAAATTTTCCTCATCAAAAACTTTCTCTAACTTTGAAGAATATTCACTTTTGATACAATGAAGTAGAAATCTGGGGTGTACTGTTACTGTATCTATGTCTGTTTTACTCAAGGTAAAATAAACTATGGTGAAGAAGAAATAGTTTACTTGCCTCCTTTAAATATATAGATACAATCTTATTACAGCTTGTTATTAAGCCTGATTTCTGTGCATTGGCGTTTTTCACAGCAAGGCTCAGGATAAGGAAAGGCTTGGATTATGTAGTTTTGTTTTCCCTTTTCATTTTCAGCTACAGCCCTGCAGAGAGTAGGGGGTTGTTGGTGAGATATCAATGGCAGGGTAGGAATTGCTTTCTGAAGTCATTATGAATTAATAGC
The DNA here is from genome assembly GCF_022682495.2 of Desmodus rotundus. Lineage (NCBI taxonomy): Eukaryota > Metazoa > Chordata > Mammalia > Chiroptera > Phyllostomidae > Desmodus > Desmodus rotundus. The sequence goes on along the minus strand of NC_071388.1, from coordinate 66,923,156 downwards.
TAGTGGGTAGCTTTCTTTGATAGCTCGTTTATAATTGAGTGCAGATAGATGAAAATCAAACACAAAGGGAACTCAATATTATCATTAATTTTGACTTTGTTTAACGGATGATTTCTGGCACCACAGCAGCCTTCCTAATTTGTCTGTGTATGATGAAGAAACTAATCATACACAGCTCAGAGAACAAATAACATACGTTTTCCCTAAAAGGTCACCTTCAGAGATAAGCACAAGAAAAAATAATCCCACAACCTTGTTTGATCTTTTCATTTTTCCTATTTTTTTCTCTTTGTTCTCCTTCCTTTAAAAATGCAGTTTGTAAAATAATTATTTTACAATTTAAAATGTGCAGTGGTCAACTTCCCAGAATTTATAGCATAAACTATTTTATAAACATCAGATTTGTTTCTTGTAAGTGCTTCCCTTTTAAATTTATTTTATAGCATATACAATGTGTTACATACTGTTTTAAACACTTTATGAATATTAACTGATTTGGTCCTCATAACACCCTATCAGGAAGGTCCTATTATTATCATCTCCAATTTTCCAGATGAGAGAACAGAGGCACAGTAATTGTATAACTTGTTTACTAGCTGATAGTTGGTTGAGCTGGAATTCAAACCCAGAACATTTGGCTGTAGAGGTTGCATTCTTAACTATTATGTTATGTTATAATAATTTATTTAATTTCAATTTCTGTGACTTCCTGATAACTATATTTAAAAACATTACTAAACATGGCCCTTGGCTAAAATAATAAACCTTCACAAACCCTAATATGGTTTTAGAATACATGTATTCCTGTGAGCAAGTGGCAATGGCAGTAATAAACTTGGGGAGCACAAAGCAATCCGATATTGTTTAATTGTTAGGAATATTCAATAGAATAAATGCAAAAAGTACTCACACATTTATATGTAAATATAAATATGCTTATATATAACATGTTTATATATAAAATGTATATATATATAATGTTTATATGTATGTGTGTAAGTATACACACACATCCACACACATATATACCGACGTAACACTTCAAGGGTGGTATTTGATAGAATCATGATTACTAGTAGATGACGTCATGCATCGTGACACCAGTGTGAGGAGTATGCACACACACTGACACGGTTTGATCTCACGACACTGCTAATCACTGTGTACGTATATGTATGCATGCCTGTCTGTGTATTGCAGAATACTACAAGGCAAGGTAGATTTTACTTTTTAAATCTAGAGTAGTCCCTATGTCTGCTGTGAAAATACATTCATGTCTTACCTCTGTGGCCAGACCTGTCAGGTTGGGGCTGCTGAAGGGGCACGGTTCTCAAAGCAAGGTGTTAAGTGGTTGGGTGAGAGTATACATGGTCCCACGAAGGACATCAGTGTCATTATATAATCAAAGAAGTAAAAGCTGAGGATAGAGGCTCAAAGAAATTATTTATGAAGCTGGTGTGGCTAGACTGAGGATGAGTGGAGAAGTCATTAATAAATGCATTAATAACTACTAATAAATAGATCAAAATGAGGTGTGAGGCAAGCCTGGTAAGTGCATGCTGGGGCTCCACCATGCTGTTACTTATATTTGGATTTTAATGTGTTTTGCTGTCCCAAGACCATTAAGGTTGTTTCAGTGGGTGACAGACATCTTTCTCAGACACGGTGTCAGGTAAGATATTGGTTATGTTGCTTTGGCAAGGGCTAAATAAGTGTTCTAAAGAAGAAAGATGGTTTGCTTGTCTGTGAAGTATAAGTTCAGGTTGATAGGTGCTCGGTGGATCAGTGGTGTCGGCTCTATGTGTATGTTCAGTCCATTTTCTTTACATCCTATTGGTCTGGTATCGTCAAGTGCGTTACCTCCAAAATCAACAGTGTTCATCAGCTTTCTACTACCTTGCAGAAGGAGAGAAGACAGAAATGAAATTAAATCAGTCCCTTTAAGAGTGTGAACACATAAGTTCTATATACATCCTTATGGCCAGATCTTGGTCACATTTGCCATCATAGCTGCAAGGAATGCTGGGAAATGTGGTTTTTAGCTTGTGGCCATTTGTCCTGCTAAAATTCCTGACTTGAAGAAAAAAAAGGGGATTGATTTGAAACACAACTAGCATTTATTGAGGTGACATTCCTTAATAAAATTATATAGGTTGGAGGTATACAGTTGTATAATACATTATCTGTGTATTGTACTGTGTGCTCACCAACCCGTCTCCTTCTATCACCATTTATTCCCCCTTTATCCTCTTGTACTTTCCCCCACTGGCAGTCAACATATTGGAAACACATTGTTTTAAAACTCTCATGCATTAATTCATTGTAACTTAGAAAAAATATATGTTGTTAATAAAAAAGAAAATTTAAAAGATATGTCTGATAGTAATATATGCTCAAGGATATACTAGCTAGTATAAATAATGTGCAATTATAATGATCACTGTAAACTCCAACCCTTCACTTCATTAAATGAAATGAAAGTAAAATCCTAAAGCAATCTGGAATTAATTAGATACTATTATGTGAGCCTTAAATTTTTGCCATTTTTTGAAGGATGTCCAACTTATTGTGAAATGCCAGTCTCACTTGTAATGCTATTTTTACTTTGATAACAGTTTTTGCATAAAATAAGAATAGGATATGAATGGAAGCACTGCATGTAAATATAGCAATGTGGGATGTAAAAGCGCACTGAGCAGACTCTGCAACTGACAACGACCAGGCTCTAACCTGGTTTTCTTGAATGTCAAAACTGAGCATGCAAATGGCCACGCTGTAACAGAGAATTCATAGGACAGCTGCATGGCTGCATTTGAGATACCTAAAATTTAAATTAGGGTTTGAGAAGCATGATTTCCTTCCCTTCTTAATAAAGCTAGGTATTGGCTCTAATCATTTAATTTTTGTATTGGTGGTGAGCAGTTTTAATAAATATTTGGTTTTTCATTTTTTAGTTCATTTTATAAGGATGATATTCTCAAAATTTATCCCTTCTTAAAAAATTATTTTAGGGTAAAATCATAAAATATGGGGAGAACAAAAGCACCTTTTACATACAGTGTTTCAGTTGTGTCCGTTAGGGACTGTTTTGAACAAAAACAGTTGTGATTGCAATAGACTCACAGATCCTTCACCGTGTGGACCTTCTTCTCTGCTCCAGTAATCTTGCCTTCCTCCCAGCTCAGTTCTGCTAAGGTACGAGGCCCTTAGCCTACCCCTGTGGTGGTCGTACTGTAGACATTGTCTTTACTCATAAACTCCATTCCCCACATCCATACCATCCACATGCATGTCCATAAAAACTTGTGTAACAGCACTCTAAAACATTGGTTCTCAAACTTCACTGTGTGTCAGAATAACCTGTCCAGTTTGTTAAAGACACACCCCAGGGTGTCTGATTCAGGAGATCTGGGTGGCCTGAGAATTTACATTCACAAGTACCGAGGTGGTGCTAGTGCTACTGACACAGGGACCACTGAGAATTGCTCAAATGTGCGTTCTTTAGCATGATGCCACGAGATAGTGATGATTTAACAAACAGAATAATGTCCTCAAATCTTGTTTATTTCTCTTTTCTGTCTTTTTAAATATATATAGATCTCAAGGTCCCTTACAAAAATGTGATGGTTTTATTTTGATTAGTTATATATAAGTCTTTTAATTCTAATATGGCTCAGATGCAGTAAAGGGGTGCATGCGTATGATTTTGTATTGTATGTTTTTGAACAGAGAGATAAACTTAGGCCTGGAAAAGTCTTTCCTGAATACCTTTTTTTTTTCCTTTTCTCACTCCCCAAATTTGCTGTTTTTGTTTCCCCACATCAGATAACCCTAATAAGTGAAACTTTTACAATGATAATTACAGAGCTCCTTAATTTCACAAATGCCTTCATCATCCGTTCTCCTTCGAAACAAGATTAGGACATGTGAATTCATGTGGTCACTTTATGAAGCCAGTGCTAGGAGCAGGTGTGTTTTTTGGGGGGTTTTGGGGGGGGGGTTTTGGCAAAGCATTAGAAAATATTCTGAATTGGAGTATTCTAAATTTAGTGTTTACTATGGGAGTCCATCTACCATCTTGTTAGCTGAGTGTCATAACAAATTATTATGCATAGTGAATTGGATAAAACAGGCTTTGGAATATGTCAGTTCATTATTTACCATTTATAAGTTGTGTGGCTTTGAACAAGTTACATATCTGAGCCTTTTGGCTAGACTCCAGGTTGCATTTTAAAAAATGTAATAAATGTCTCAAATATTTTTCAAAGAAATTGTATTCAAGCAGATTTCAATGTTTTTTCATATCTATAATAAATAAGAAATATATTGTTTTTTCATATCCATAATAGATAAGAAATATAGTGATTGCTTTTTTTCTCATGGTAAACAAATCAGAATTTCTGTCCTCTCATAATTTATCTAATAGAACAAATTATCTTCGCGTTTACTTCCCAGTAAGATTCTTCAATGCAGTGCCATGTTTCACCTGCATATCTCACAGGCACTTGATACCCTGTGACATTTTTCCTGTGCACTCTGCTTTCACTTTATGTCAGTGCCAATCCTACCCAAATTTGAGAGGACACATGTCTTCATGTTCTCTTGAATATGGGGTAACAGCAAAACGTATACGATTGTGGGCTACAGTGAGGATGTCTTGTTCACTTGCCATTTCCAGCACCTACTAATTGTGTGACCTTCAGCAAATCAGTCCCTTACCTCAGCTGCTTCCTCTAAAGCGGAAATGGTAATAATACTTACCCACAGAATTGATGAGAGCATGAAGCATTTACAACAATGCCTAGTACCTAGTTAATGCTTCATCATCTCAACTCCATTTTCTTCTCCATGCATATCCTCAGAGCTCACGTGTATTATGCCTTCAAAGTCCACATCTTTGTAGACTTTGTGAGTACAGGCCAAATATTTTATAAATTTGTGTATGAGGCAGTATGTGATGATTGTGTAATCAGCATTATCTCACTCTCTATAAAATCTCAGTTTCCTGAAATTCAGCTGGTGTGTTTATGGGATCAGTCCCACCAATGACTGAGAATTCACAAGTGTCTATAGAAGCGGTATGCTTTGTCTAGCACTTATTCGTGCAACGGCTTTTATGTGTTTTTGAACATTCATTTTCTTAATTTAACATTTACATTTTAAGACTCTTGGAACTATGTGTAAAATCTCCGTACAACTTTAAAAGAAATCTTAATGAAATGTTATAGGAGAGATCAAGGAGACTACGAGGATAAAACTACCAGAGTGAAAATAGATTGAGAATACTTAATGAAGAAAGGAACTATTAGAAATGAGAAAAGTTGGTTGTTTTGAGACTAATCAAATACAAGTACTGGATGTGAATAATCAATAAGATCTAATCAATGTGAAAAATGTATTAAACTGTGAGCACAGGGATGAACTTGATACTGTTCTTGCATTACACTCGTTTTTGTCCATTCAGTAACCAAGCAAGCGTTTTATCTGTCAGTGAAGACAATTCTCATAGTCTTTCAGTGACCTCTACCAAGTCACAAGAACAAATTTGACTGTTTCTTAACAAATTTGGCTGTTATAAGCTGTTGCTTATAACTCCTGAAGCCTGCAAGTGTTTATTAGCTTACCATTTAGTCCAATCATTTTGTGTTTATGTAATTGCTCCAACACAATACACTGACAGCTGCCTAACAATATAAAGTATATTTTAATTTATCATATTTGTTAAGGAATAAATAGAAAAAGAAATATCCTAGAGGGATGGGTAATGGAAATGCATTCTAAAAGAGAGATACCTTTGCAAAAGAATACATACCTTTAATATGTTTCAGCCTAATTAAATGGCAATTCACATGTATAGTGTATGCTACCAAGAAAATATTTGCTTTACTTAGATTAAGTGATTCATATGTTTATAAATGTTCCTTAGTTGTTTATGAAGAGAGGCTTCTACTAGGTTTAGTTGAAAGATAATTTAAATTAGTCTAAACTTCAAAAGTAATGAATATTTGAAAATAAGGACATTTATAGTTTAGACTTACTAGACAATTGTGTTTTGCTGGACTAATTAGTTTAAAATTAGATATTTTTCTTTGTTTTATTGTCTGTAGATTTGAGCAACTGGTGGATTTTTTCCTTTTTTGTTTATTGTTGTTCATGTACAGTTATTTCCATTTCCTACTACTACTTTTCTCTGTCCCACCCACCCCTACCTCCCACCCTCAATCCTACCCCACCTTTGGCTTAGTCCATGGGTCCTTTGCCCTTTACACATGTTTCTTTATGACCCTTCCCCTTCTTTCCCTCGTTATCGCCCTGCCTCCTCCTCTCTGGTCACTGTCAGTGTGTTCTTTATTTCAATGTCTCTGCTTATATTTTACTTGCTTGTTTGTTTTGTTCATTAGGTTCCACTTACAGGTGAGATCATATGGTATTTCTCTTTCATTACCCAGCTTATTTCACTTAGCATAATGCTCTCCAGTTCCATCCATGCTGCCATGAAGGGTAGGAGCTCCTTCTTTCTTTCTCCTGCATAGTATTCCATTGTGTAAATGTACCAGTTTTTTGATCCACTCATTTACTGATGGGCAATTAGGTTGCTCCCAGCACTTGGCTATTGTAAATTGTGCTGCTATGAACATTGCGGTGCATTGGTTCTTTTGAATTGGTGTTTCAGGAACTGAAACAGTAAAATACATAGAAGAAAACATAAGTTCTAAACTTAAGGACCTTAGTCTTAGAATTTTATGAATTTGACCTGAAAGGTATGGGAAGTAAAAGCAAAAACAAAAGAATGGAACTACATCAAACTTAAAAGCTTCTGCATAGCAAAAGAAACCATCAACAAAATGGAAAGGCAACCAAGTGAATGAGAGGATATAATACCAGCTGTGGATTTGCTGGGTCAAAAGGCAGTTCCATTTTTAGTTTTCTAAGGAAATTCCATACTCTTTTCCACTGTGGCTGCGCCAGTCTGTTTTCCCACCATCATTGTACTAGGGTTTCCTTAAAATACCAATTACATATTTCACAGGTATAGCAAAACACTTCAAAAATGTATATGGAACCATAAATGGCCTTGAATACCTGTAGCACTTTTGAGAAAGAAGAACAAAGTAGTATGGATTACAATGCCTGACATCAGACTATATTACAAGGCCATGGTAATCAAAACAGTGTGGTACTGGCATAAGAGTAGACACATAGATCAATGGAACAGAATAGAGAGCCCAGAAATAAACCTTTGCCTCTGTGGTCAATTAATATTCGATAAAGGGGGCAGGAGCATAAAATGGAGTAAAAATAGCCTCTTTAACAAATAGAGTTGGGAGATCTGCATAGCTACATGCAAAAAAATGAAATTCAACAACCAAGTTATACCATACACAAAAATAAACTCAAGATGGATAAAAGACTTAACTATAAGTTGCAACACCATAAAAGTCCTAAAGAAGAACATATGCAGGAAAATCTCGGATATTCCATGAAGCAACATTTTCACCAATATGTCCCCTAGAGCAAGGGACATAAAGGAAAGGATAAACAAATGAGATTTCATCCAAATAAAAAGCTGCACAGCTAAAGAAAACATCAGCAAAATGAAAAGGGAACCAACCATGTGGGAAAATATATTTGCCAATGATACCTTAGACAGGGTTTGATCTCCAAAATATATAAAGAACTCACATGACTCCACTCCAGAAAGATAAACAATCCAATTAAAAAATGGGCAAAGGACCTGAACAGACACTTCTCCAAGGAGGACATACAGAGGGCCCAGAGACATATGAAAGGATGCTCAGCATCACTAGCCATTAGAGAGAGGCAAATTAAAATTAGATATTTTTCTGTAAGGGTGATGAAATCAATATAGTTTAATGTTTTAGGTCTGGGTTTCAATAGTGCATGTAGTCTTATTGGTTTTTGGGAGATGAGGGAAGGTAAACCTACACATAAACACAATGTGTATTTATGAAAATACACTCATATATAGTTTTTATTTGCTAAATTTTAACAGAAAAATAATCTCTGGACATTATACAAAAATGTTTGTCTTGCATTTATATGTATGAATCAAAACTTTGTAGGTGAGGTAAGTTTGATGAGGTTAAAATGTACAATTGACATTTAATATGAGGAAAGAAGCTCATTTTTTTACTTGTAACCCAGCATAACCTTCCAACTTAACTTATCACTCTCAAAAGATCTGCCATCCTCTTGATTTCCCAAAATTGTAAGCTTATAATTTTTTTCCTTTTGTCTTTCTATTACTGTCATATTCATTCAAGTATAGCTGATTCTAAATCTGTAGGATTCTTTGAATATTGTTCTTTTCATTTGTGGCTCAGGCCTTTAATTGCCTTTCATCTGAATTACTCCAGTAGCTTCCCCTTTCTGACCACAGAAGTCAGTAGTTTGCAAAGATAACTTTATGTCATCATCACAAAGGAAGAGGTCTTTATATTTTCAAGTAGCTCCTAATGATTTTGGTGAGTAGCAAGTTCGGAATTACTGGCCTTATAGAAATAATCATCGGGCAAGTAGGCAGGCACTTTGGGTTATTGTTTGCTCATTAGTAATTAGCTGTTCAATTTTATATCTGGGTTCTTCTGTTTATTTAGTGAATATATTTATATCTGTACATGACCAACACAATTACTTTGTGAAGATGCTTTTAAAAGATGACAATGACCTAGTGATGTAAGTCATTATTATTTTATCTTGTACTGTTAGTTGCTTAAGCTCTTGACAGTTTTTTAGTTGTTACTTAATCCTAAACTCGGTGTGGCATTTTCATTTCCCTCATGCATTACACTTAATTGTTGTTGTTGTTTTAAGCATTTTTATGTTCAACTTGCCAGTTTTTAAATTTTGTTAAGTTTATTGGGGTGACACTGATTAATATGATTGTATAGGTTTCAAGTATATAATTCTGTGGTGCATCATCTGTATATAGCATTGTACATTTACCACCCAAAGTCAAGTCTCCTTTTGTCACCGTATATTTGATCCCCTGTACCCTCTTCTACCTCCTCCCACCTACCCCCTTCCCTTCCCTGTGGTAACCACGATACTGTTGTCTGTGTCTGTGAGTTTTTGTTTGTCTTGTTTGTTTGTTGCTTTGTGTTTTATGTCCCACGTATGGGACATAAGTAAAAATCATATGGGTCCTGACTTTTTCCATCTGACTCATTTCATTTAGCGTAATACTCTCAAGATCCATCCCTGGTAGGTGTAGTTCATCTTTTCTTATGGCTGAGTAATATTCCATTGTGTGTGTGTATTCTATATCATATCTTCTTTATCCAGTTTTTGATGGAAGGACTTTGGTTGTTTCCATGTCTTGGCCACTGTGAATAATGCCGCAATGAACATAGGGGTGTAGTACAAATTCATAAATAAATGTTTTCAGATTTTGGGGGTAGATAACCAGAAGAGGGAGTGTTGGGTAACAACGCAAAAATTAACTCCCAAAATACATCAAAGACCTAAATATAAGAACTGAAACAGTAAAATACATAGAAGAAAACATAAATTCTAAACTTAAGGACCTTAGTCTTAGAATTTTATGAATTTGACCTGAAAGGCAAGGGAAGTAAAAACAAAAACAGAAGAATGGAACTACATCAAACTTAAAAGCTTCTGCATAGCAAAAGAAACCATCAACAAAATGGAAAGGCAACCAAGTGAATGAGAGGATATTTGCAAACAATACTTCAAATATTAGATTAATATCCAAAATACATTAAAAAAGTCATGCAACTCACAATAGAAAAAATCCTCTTAAAAATATATGTATAGAAGACCTAATCAGACACCAAGAAGACATACAAAAGGCCAACAGATATATGAAAAAAGGCTCAACTTACTATCCAGGGAAGTGCCAGTTTCTTATGGAGAGGTTTCTGTAGTCTTCTAGAATCAGGTTTTGTTCCTCTCATTGCGTTTGTTCCCACTTCCAAGTATCTGCTTTATTCACTTCCTAGAATAGCCCATTTTCTGTGTTCTCCCTTTCCAAATCTATCTCTTCAAAATGTCTTAAAAGTTCCTTCCTTATTGAAATAGCATCATGATTAAATGTCTATTTCACATAGCCTCAGAACTTACATATGCTGTTCTTATTGTCCTCTCATTATCCTGTACTCTCTCTATATATTTCTGTACATATGTATGTGTGTATGTATACACACACACAATATTGTTTTCTCTTCATGGTGAGCATCTAGAGCTTTCAAACAAGAAAGAACTTTCAGGATTATCTTTGTCCAATATTACTGCTTTAGTTAAGAAAATTGAATTTCAAGGAAGTTATAACTTGCCCAAGATCCTGTATCTCTTCATGACAATAACACCTGAGCCTATAAAATATCAGTTTATACTCATTGCAAAATAAATTATATGTACTTGCTTAATATATAAAAAAGAAAAGGTCAGAAAAGATGTTTTTATTTGCAATATGTTCATGACTGCAAATATTTTTCCGTAGGTACTATTCTTCTATCATGAGTTTAAATCGTTAGACATTTTAGTTTGAATTAAAAACATTATTTTGATTAGTATATTAAAATACTATATTATGCATTCACTTGCTGAATAGCTTGTTCTGGGTTAATCATTGCTTTACAGTCCTACAAAGTATAGATACTATGATTATTTTCAGTTTTAACTGAAGAAAGTGGATGTTGGATAGATTAAGTATTTTGTCCCATGTCCTAAGTGGCTGAAACAATAATCAAACTGAGCTGTTTACCTTCTACTCTATTGTCTGAAATAGTGTTGAAGTTGGCAGAACTGTAGTAATCAGCTACTTCAAACCTTGTTTTAATTGTGTGGAAACTTGGTGATTTGGCCACATAATGATTAAGAGAAACAACCAACTGTCTATTTTTAACTGTAATTACATAGAAAGTGGATAAAATAAATAAATATGATAAATAGCATTCTAAATAAATAGGTGCCTTGCTTTTACTGTTTTATGCTTGCTTGGGTTTTTTATTTAATATACGTGTGTGTGTGTGTGTATTTAACAAGGACAGTTTCACATTGATTTTAGAATATACTTTCCCACAGAGGAATGCTGTTGCTTTTATCAAACTGAATAAATATCTAGGATTTGATGCTGATATATCTTGTTTAATCATTGATGTGTTTAATTTAATCATAACATAGCTCAAATATTTCTTTGCTTTGAGCTTTTAAATTCATGGATTGATTTTCTTAATTTAGAAACTGGATTATATTCTTTTACTTTCCCACCCCCCAAGATACAGTGTATTTTTAAAGTTTTAATTTAACTTATTAAGTAAGTTTGTGAATGTTTTCAATGGGAAGCCCTCAGGTACAGCATTTAATATTCATATTTTTAATAATCACTACAGGAAATGGATAGTATTCTGTCTCTAGTTCTTCTGAACCACACTAAGTCTTATTTTCAAATAGTAATAAGAACCAATAAATTTAGTTACCATTAACATCTGTGGTCTCTGAATCTGTGCTTTCTTTTCAAAATCTAAACACAATAGGACTTCTGTCATATTTTTATTCTACAATTGAGAGCTCCACAAAAGGGGTAGAGTGGCTTTCATTTCATTATTTTGGATCATAATTTTTATGGATTTAACTGTGCCCTTCAGGCAATTAAAATCATAACACTAAAATAAATACATAATTTAAAGTTTTTTCCTAAAATTATTTTAGTTCAGTACCTCAATAAATTCCCTTTGAATATATCATTTCTGTATCAAATCAAAACATTTATGGCAGTGGAGTTATACCTCCCTCTTTTGGAAAGCCAAAGTATGTCATTGTGATTGAAATTAAATTATTTTTTATAGATTTTCAGTTTACATAATTTCCTGAGCATACAGGTATAAATGTAATGTTTATTTTTTTGGAATGGTTTTTCTTTGGAATTTTACAACATCATTAAAAAGTCAAACTTGTGTGTATATATACACATATGTATTTGTTTAGGCTTGAGAACTATAGGCCATTTGATATGTTTCAGCCCAGGAAAATTTTATTTTGATACTTGAAAGGCTTTTCTTTTTATTTAAAGAAAGTCAGTTTCAAATATTTTGTACTTATTAAACATGATTTGTAATATCTGTTAAAAAGCAGAACTCACAAGAGTAAGAAATATAGAAAGAAAACAGCAAAGTAGTTTTCTGCATAATTGTCAACAGCCTGAGCCTCCCTCCTACCATTCACTTATATTTTGTGAGTATTCTTCCCGATGTGTTTCTAGGCATTTATATACTGTCTTTCTGTCTCTGTATTTGTTTTCAATCCCTTTTTACCTCCACTCAATATATCATACAAATCTCTAAAGGTACATCAATAATTTATTTGAATCAAGTGCATACTCATATTAATAGAGTGATATAAGCTAAAAACAAATATATAATATATTATATAATACATTAACATATTATGTCAATATATAACATATAATATATAATACACATAATATATGTCATAAATATATTATATATAATATATAATAAAATAATATATGTAAATATATATTAGTGTTATATAATATACAAATAATATACAAATATCTATTTGTATAGATATGTAATATCTCATATACAATATCTAATATATATTTATATAATATATGTTAATATATAGACATATGCTTAATATATAGATATATATTATATATTGTTGTATATAAAAATATATATAGTCCTTCTAAGTATTCTACCTTGGCATAACTATTATTAAAAGAAATGAAAGCTTGTTAATATAATTAATGTTCATCATACAAATATTTTTCTTTTAATAAAGTAATTTTATTAAAATTTTGTGATGTATTGAGTATTAAAATCAGGATCCCACCTTCATTATTATTGCGTAAAGAACATTTTCTATTTCTGGTGTCCTGCTGCCTGAATCTGGGAGTGGAAGTACTCTGAATTTATCTGTATGTTGTTCAACAATATTGAGTGTCTTGCTAGAATGTGTAGTATACTCTTTTGTAACTGAGCTTACAGAATATGAAGAAATACTTCAGATTTAAAGATTTTTCAGTTAATATTACCATTTTGCAAGAAGAGTGCTAAAATATAAAAAATATATATATACAAGAGTCCATTGGTTCTTTTGCTTTATAAAGTCACATCGAACATCAATGTAGTAGTTTCATTTGTTTAATTTTCATAAATTACCTTCAGAAGTTAATTACTTAAATAGCGTTTCTAAGGGGCTGAACACACTACTTCAGCCTGCAGATTCTAAATGGTTCGTACGATGATATATCCTCCTTTATGTGTGTGGTTCTTATGAAACGTGGTTGCGAACTGCCTCTGAATTTAAGGGAAAAACAACTCTCAGGAGAGGCCTCATTTTATATACAAATTAGAATGTAATGAGATAAAATAACTTGAAGAATATGCAGGTAATACCTTTTGTTTGTTGCCTCTGTCATTGACATTTGCTTATTTATATTAAACTGGATTTACTCTGTCATACTTCATATTGACAAATTAAGATGGCCAATTCATTCTATGTCACTTACTTCAAAAGTCACATTCACAGTCATTTTGAGAAGACTGAAGTGATAATACGAAGGCAATAAGCTATGATGTCTTGTACTGTGGATTTTTTGAAAATCCCTGTCCATGTGAATATTTTCACCATTCTTTCAAATGAATTATGTAATTTCAAGATGAAAGTAACACTTCACTCACCTGTAAATCTTGAAACATTATTTCTGGCAATTAGGTAATTTTACTGTGGGTACTTGTAATAAAGATTTGGTTGACGATTGAGACACATGTAAGCTATGCTCCTTTCTTGGAAAAACAACTACATAAGCTATTTCATGAACAGTTATTCCTCAGCTAAACAGCAACCTTTGCCATTTGTTCCTAAGACATGAACTCACTTTTAAATTAATAATTATATCAAAAGGAACTCTAAAATCTGAAGAAATTAATCCTGTAGGTGTTTTATTTTTCTTTCCAAAGCTTTTTGGTCATTTTAGGCCCCAGCTTATATCCATACTGTTTGTCTTCATAGTGCTGGCACTTTGACACCTTTTAGCAGTGTTCTGTTTTTGCCCAACTATTTTTTTTAATTTATTGATTTTAGATACACAGAGTAGGAGAGAAAGAGAAACATCAATTTGTTTTCCACTTCTCTATGCATTCATTGGTTAATTTTTTAAATTTATTTTTTATTTTTTATTGATTTTGGAAGGGGGAAGAAAATGAGAGGGAGAGAGGGAAAGAGAGACTGCTTTCTTTGTTGTTCCATTTACTTATTTATTCATGCGTTCATTGGTTGTTTCTAGTATGTACCCCGACCAGGGATCAAGCCTCCAACCTTGGCATATCAGAGACCAACTCAGTTAGCTGGCCAGGCCTACCCAATCTGGTTTATTCTCCTCCAATGCTTTAGGCCTCCAGTTTCCACGTTCTACCTACAACTTTTTATTGGAACCTGTTTATTTTGCTTCCTTTTTATCAAAATTATTTTGACTCTTCAGTCTCTCATATTCCTGTTTTCATGTGTTCTCTTCAAATCATGTCCCATTTGAGGTCAAAACATCTTCAAACACCATTTTAGGTACAAACTATCCCTGTCCCCCCAATCTTCTTCCTGCTCCCTGAGGATTACAATGCCAGCATCTGTTTCTTTTTGTATCATAATCATATCAAAGCTGCATATAAAACTTAAATTTTGAAATTTCAACTTTGAAACCACATTCAGGGAGAAAAGAGTTTTCCCCATGCAAAACCCTTTTTTGTGTGTGTCCTTATCTCTCATGAAAGAGTTGATTCTGAATGTATATGTAATTGTGTATAGAGAAGTACAAATGGAAATTACAAGTTTGTGAACTAATTAGTTGTGACATATCATTTATTATCTTTGAGTTTTGCATTGTTTGTGCTTATAGAGATAATGATATTTTATTTGATTAAACATTATTCAAGGTTCTTACGCAAAAAAATTGAACTCCCTATGATTTACCACATGTACTAGTTTCTTCCTTCTGTATCATATATGGGTTCATCTACTAGGTGCACAAACCTGGATGCAAAGGATGTGAAAATTGTGATTGTAAGCTTTGTATTCTCTCTGTTTGTTATAGGAAGGAATGCCATAAAGTTCTTTCACTGATTGAAGAGCCAATATCAACTACAACTTTTAATTAAAATTATAAATGGAATTCCTAAAAATAATATTGAAAGTAAATCATCCACGTTTAGTAATGGCATTTAACGTAGCAATGATAAATATTGTTTTTCAAAATGATTTATAATACAGAACTTGTGAAGTATATTTTAACTGACAGGTTAGAACTACAGGGTCAGATCAAAAACTTGGATAGATTGACCATACCCTTCTAGGAAGGCATTCTTAAGCACAGTGGAAAGATTTTCATAAGTAAATTTTGTGAGAATTTTCATGGGCATACTCAGGACCACAAATGAATAAATTTTGAGCCAACATAGGTATCTTTAATGATTGAAGTGACATGAAGTTAGGTACTAAGTGTTTGAGAATAATAAATTGGTAGGGAGATTAGGCTATGAAGAAATAAAAATAACTGTAAGTTATTACTGTATAAGAAATAAGTTAAAAATTCAAAGTAGAGATTAAAACAAATTTCATTGCAAAATATTTTTTACCATTTTTACAGGTATTTATTATTATCAAGGTTTAGAAAATGCATATCGTATAATTCTGGTGTTTTCTTTCTTCCATGATAATTTTTTTAAAAATAAAAGTCTGTCATTTTATTATTGGAACACTGGTCCCTATAGCTACTTTGTCTTTTGCTTTCTCAGGTCTAGCTTTTATCTTGTAAGGCACTAGACTGCAGACTACAGAATCAGAATCAAGGGTGACAGGCAGGGTTGTGGTAGAGGATGGAAATGGGGCTTAGGAATTTTTATTTTAAAATGTTCCTCATCTAGTTCTCATTGCACATCCAGGGTTCAAAACTGCTGCCCAAAACACATATGTATAAATGTCTATTATTCTCTTTACTGAAATTCAGGAAGAAAATATTCATATTCCAAACATGTCACAGTTCAGCATATACAAATCAATTTCAAGTGTTTAATTCCCGCTGTTAAGGCCAAGGGGACAGTATAATACATTTTAGAAAGATGAGTATAAAAATTACTATTTTCCTCTTTATGTTTTAGTGGTTATAGAAGTGAATCACAGGTGTCTAGAAAATTAGACTGCTCATAAATATCTGCTCCCTGATTGATCCCTTTATTTGAACATTGATTCTAGAAATACTTTAAATGTATTAGCAGATTTTCTTTTCTTATGTGCATGTGCTGTGAAACATCTTGCACTTATTTTATAATCTTTATTCTTTTGTCCTTCAGTGTGGGCATGGTAGATTTTAAATATAATTATAAAGTCTGGAAAATTGAACATTTTCATTTTTCTTTCAAAGTATTTTTTGTAATAACAGTATTTCATGCTTTTTTCTTCTAAATTATGTAGGCATCAATTTTTTAAAGATAGGCTTTATTTAGTATTTGATCTTTTCATACTTTGCCAGAAAAAGAAAGAAAAGTATACTTTATGTCTGTTTACGTGCGTATTATTTTTGGATGTGCTTAATAGAAGTATTTGCCCTTTGACCAAGTGTGCCTTCAAATAATAATGAATACAGGTATGCCTCCAGGACATAACCTTTGTGGTAAAGTACGTATAATACTACATGAGCTTTTTATGATTTAAATATTTACATTTAACCTGAGTTCTTTTATTGAGTAGCACCATTAAATGTATGTTAAATGCCAACTTTAATGTTTAACCCCCTTCAGTTTAAAGGGTTTTTTTATTACTCTTCAGTCTGTTTATTTTTACCCATCCTAATATGCCAATAGCCATAAATTTCCCCAAGTGACCCAGTTAGCCACGCACTGCATCTAGCCATGTGGGTATTCTCTGAGTCTCTCAGGGAAGTCAGGTGCGTAATTCTCTGACTTGTGCTTTGTAAAGTACATTGTCGAAATTTCCTTGCTTCTCGAATTTGTCAAACTTGGAGATCAACACTGGTTGGCTGTCTTTGCCTGTGCTATCTACGTAAGATGGAGCAACCTATATTTAATAATTTAAATACACCGGAACTAGGGAGGCTTAAATTAAATAGCTCTATTGTGAAGACTCCTGTTACATATCACTACCTCTTCCCATCATCACTGTCTCCACCTCTAGTGCCTGAGTACTTATCAAAAGGACCACTTTAATTTTTGACCATATTTTATGACTGATAAGAATGCTATAAAATCAGCTGACAAGAAATTACCCAAATACATATTTTGAGTTACATGTCACATGTAGTCATTACCTATTTCTTGTTATAGTTTCTGTTGTATTACATTCTCATTTCTTGATGGTTGTACTTATTCCCTATCAATATTTATTCATACCTATTTGTAGTTTTCCTTCCCTTAATATTTAACTATTAGGAAAATTCTTTTCACCATTAACTGTTTTCTGTAATAGTCATTAGTTATATTATGAGAGATATCAGTCTCAATGTGTGTTAAATATATAATTGTATGTTTTCACAAAAGATCTTATGATTTTTAGAATCATGTATTCTGTATCTAGTTTTTGGAATGTCTCTAGATTTCATCTAAGAACTAAATTATTTCTTCCCCCACATTTTATAATTTACTTCATTGCAATAGCACTTAGAATGATTGCTTAGGAATAATATTCTTTTCTTCAAATGATTTGATATCTCACCAAATAGACTTTTGTGATTATACTTAGTGAAATATTTTGAAGAGGTTTAAGTCATTTTACTCTATAGTACCACCTCCATTCTAGCACTTCTGAAAATACTTCTTACATTTTTTATTGACATTATACCAGATTATAACTCTGTTTACTTAATAGAATTCCAGCCTTCACTGCACATGGATGAACCTCTTTGACGCACACTTTTTCAGTAATGAAAACTCAACTGATCCCCCCTCCCTTTCATAGCTTTCTCTTTTATTACTATATCGATCTTTCAGTATCTTGGAAGTTTAAATCCTATATTTTTATATCATGTGTAATTCATTTGTTTTCTTGTCTAAGACACCTAATCAATCTTTACTCAATTACAACATTTCAGCATTGTTCCTATTCTTCTTACTTTGGAGTAATTTTCTCACTTGCTCAGGGATATTGTTTTCAATGCCTGCTAGCTAAACCTCACATAATCCCTTTGAATTGTGTCTTTTTGTGGTGACCTCTCTTTATAAGGGTTTTGTTCAGGTAATGTACTTGAAATGAAGCAAACACTTTATCAGTTCTACTTAGTTGTTTTTTTTTTTTATTTCTTTAAAGATTTGTCTCAGTCAAAAGATAGTTACAGGAAAAATAGTTATATTACTTAGACTAGAAGATTGTGGAAAACGATGAAACCTTTGGAAGTAGAATTTCTTTTTACAGGTATAGGAGTATCTGTCTCTAAATTATTCTAAATAAAAACCTACGTTTAGAATAAGAAGCAACCACTGATCTTCATTTGTTTCTTTTTGACAATATTTTGCAGTTTCTTCTCTCCCATGTATATTACAGAAAGGAATGTTTGTATCTCTGGAATTCTATAATTGGTGTTAAATCAGGAGCAAAGTAGCTATGAGTATTATACTTCAAAAACCATCTCTTTTTCTATACATTGGTGTCCTTTATTCCAAAGTTTAATATAATATAATCTGATACTTTTTTGTCACATTACAAATTTATTTTTTATAGCAGATATGCTTAATCTTTTCTTTCAGTGAAAGAATTTTTTTTTTGTTAGTGCTTCATTTCTGTTAGAGAAATCCTTTATTCCTACTCAAGCTGTTATTAGACATAACCTTGGAAAAATTTTTTGTTTCTTATTTTTAAAAACTGAATTGTGATAACATTTTTTTTTGTTGTTGTTCTTTTGTTTTGTTTTTGCAGAAATTAAAGGTTTTATTTTTACTTTCCCAAGGGAGGGAAAGGACTAGTTTCAGAGATATGCACCACTCTGGAGGGGTTAGGGCTTTTATGGGATAATGGGGTGGTTGCAGAACAGGGTGTTTCAGTTGGGCTGCAACTTGTAAGTTCCTGGAGCCTCCTCTCCTTCAGGGTGCTTCTAGTAATTTTCTAGTCCTGAGGATAAAGGCTCATAAAACAATTAGGGTCAGTCATGCTCTATGGGGTCCAGCTAACTCTGGCAAAGAGGACCTGAGAAAGGGGCTTTGCCCTGTTAAAACTGAAGCACAGAGTGGTAAGTAGCTCACCCAAGGTCATACAGCTAGTAAATAGTAGGACTGGGAGGACTGGGATTTAATCCAGTCAGTCTGGCACATTGCTTCTCTACAGCTTGGTTCTGCTACCCTGAAATGTAGTTTTGCTTGTCTAGGTTTTCTTTTTCCTTTTTTAAATCTTTTTTAAAAAATATATTTTATTGATTATGCTATTACAGTTGTCCCATTTTCCCTCCTTTATTTCCCTCTGCCCTGCACCCCCCGCCCACCCACATTCCCCACCTCTTAGTTCATGTCCATGGGTTGTACATATAAATTCTTTGGCCCTGGCTGGTGTGGCTCAGTGAATTTAGCACTGGCCTATGAATCAAAGGGTGGCTGGTTCAATTCCCTGTCAGGGCACATGCCTGGGTTGAGGGCCAGGTCCCCGGTTGGGGGTGTGTGAGAGGCAACAGTTGATGTTTCTCTCACACACTGTTACGATGATCTGGCCACATAGTTCAGTTGGTTAGAGCACCATCGTGACATCATGTTCTAAAATAGGAAATCCTATGCAAAGCTAAAATAATGGGAGCCAATGAAAATTTATTAATAGATTATTGCTTTTGAAGTTCAGCTGATTCTGTCTTTTTCTTAGTTAAGCTACTAGGAAGGACATCACCTTTTCTTTTCTTTGTGTAGTGTTCAGTGCTGTGTAACATAAGAGTTCAAGTGACTTCATCTAATGTTTAATCTGTTTTCCACCCACCGCAATCCCTGAATATCCTAGATGGTGTCGCAAGGACACGATGGTTTTCAGTGATGACTCTATATGCACCTGGCTTGCGTAAGGCTGTTTGATTAATTGAAAATTATGGAACAAAGATGGGGATCCCAAAAATGTATGGACTTTGATATCCAGATAAAACTTAGAGAAAATTTTGAAAACTTAAAAAAACAGAAGTTAATATAAGCAATGGTATATCAAGTATAGCTCATATATAACCCTAATTTATCTAATTTTACTAATCAATTATGTAGAGTTCTATCAAAATTAATCCACACAATGGCCATTTACATATTGGCCTTATTATTATATTATTAGAAAACTCCATTGGTGCTTTTATTGAGGTCTTAGTTTCTTCCCTCATTATTCTAAAAACTACCAAGTAACTCAAAGTTCACAATGAAATAACCTTTTAATGTCAGATAGTGTTCCTGATATTTATAATTTGAAAATTTAGAATGTAATTCTTCAGTAAGCATTATTATAATTAATTGTTTTGCCAACTGATCATTGATTTATTGAAATAGTTCATCTCTGTATAATAAAGCAAGTATGTCAGGTATTGGGTACAAAAAATAATCCCTTAATTTTTTCCTTATGGCAAATTTAGAGCTTTTATTTGCATCCTGTGAACAGTGATTGTTTTTGTTCAATCTCTGAAAATAATTTCATAGGACTAGGCTAGCAGTAAAAACTCGAATTACAAATTCACTTTTTTGAAGACTTCTCCTATCAATACTAAAGTTTAGCAACACATTTGTACTGAAGGAGTTTGCTTTTCCTGAGAATCATCAAGAAAATTTATCTTGTTTAGTGAAGGTCACTGAAATAAGCTGGTGTCTGTTTGCCTACTTTTGGGGAGTAGGAAGTTAATAAGAGATTAAAATGTGTATTTAAACTACTCATTAAGGTAACTTTATTTTTTAACTCTTTCCGGCACTGACAAACCTGAACTAAATTTAAGTACATTTTGTTTAATCTTAGAAAGTGATTGCCTCCAATTTTTTCCTTTCTGGTTTTATTAGTTTCCAATGGGTACTGCACAAACGTGGTGGCTTTGAACAACAGAAGTTTGTTCTCTCACAGTTTTGGAGGCCAGAAGTTAAAAATCAGTGTAACTGGGTTGAGGTTAAGGTGTTGGCAGGGACGTGCTATCTCTGTAAGGGAGAATCTGTTCCTCACCCCTTCCAGCTTCTCTTGGTTGTTGGCATTCCTTGGCTGTCGTATCCTTACTTGGCCGCATTGCCTTGTCCTCTCTATATTTAAAATACCCGTCTCCCTTCCACTATAAGGGGATATGTGACTGCTCTGCTGGGTAATGTGTAAAATCTCTCCATTTTAAGGTCCTTACTTTTATAAACATCTGCAAAGATGCATTTTTTTCCATGTAAAATACCATTCACAGATTCTAGGGAACAGGATATAGACATCTGAGGGGCCAGTTTTCATTCTCCCCAAATGACAGAGATTTCTTTCTCCTATAACCTTACCTAATCTTAAGATAGGTTCAAGCAAGGATAACAGGCAAAACTATGAACAGCTGTATACTCATAGGTCCATTGTTTTTACACAGTATAGCAGTAGTATTTTAGTTTAATTAAATTGAGATTTGAGAGCTTTTTAAAAATTATATTAAGCTATGTTAGTTTTCATTATATCTATGCATTTAAAATAATTTTATTCTGTGTTATTTGTAAATATTTAAAACACATTCATTTCTTCAGGATTCTATTCATTGGTAGAATCACCAAATTCTCCTCTAGAATGTCATAATTTTCCTACTTAATTATGAACTTTGGATTATTTTTTCTAACATTTTCTCTCCATTTTTGTTTCACACTTTTCTAAATATCACTTAAGATAAATTGCAATGTGTTCTGTTTGTATGTGTGTACATTTCTTCTCTCTTTAAATGTATTTATGTAGATATAGATATATTTCAGTCACATTTTATACATACAGACAGAATACTTCTACTCACATTGCACATTGGTATGGCTGCACCCATTGTTGTGTATGTTATGTATTTACATATACTGTCAATTATATTGAATATTTTATATGCTTATATATTTATAGTATATTTTATATATATATATCAATTATATAATATAACCTACATGTAATTTTAAAGAGGAGGTATATTGTATAACTTAGAGGTAATTTAAAAGATTTATATTGTTTTATAAACTAGAAATGGCTTTGCTTGGTTATTTACTTTAACCTCTACCTCATCAAGTAGTTATCTTTATAAATAGATATTTTAAGCCATCCTCAAGCATTTTTTTGAGAAAAGGGTATATCCTCAAAGCATATGGTTGTGATTTGGGTAGTCTAATCTGGGAAAATTGAATAGCATCATTCAATATCTGTGTCTTCTTTCTTGGCATTCTATACGTTCACTCACGAAACCCAAGGTTACAGGCAAGAACATTTTCCAGAGTAGGCTAACATATCTAATCAGCTGAATACATTCACTCTTTTTATGTAAAATTTCAGGCCATCTAAGGAGCATGTTATCTCAGTAATTTTGTAGTCCATAGGAGCAATATTTTTGGCAAGAAGCATTTCAAATTATATTCCCAGAATGAGTGAATATACACATACACAATTCTTTTTTCCGTCTTAACTATTTTACCAAACCATTTCTTATAGTGTATGTTTGAGTTCTTGTTTTTTAAAGATTTTATTTATTTATTTTTAGACAGAGGGAGAGGGAGGGAGAGGAACATCAATGTGTGGTTTCACTCATGCACGCCCTTCTGGGGACCTGGCCTACAACCCAGGCATGTGCCTTGACTGGGAATCGAACCAGTGACCCTTTGGTTTGCAGACTGGCACTCAGTCCACTTAGCCACACCAGCCATATGTTTGAGTTCTAAATGACATTTTGTTAAAAAAATTTGACTTCATACATGTAACTCAATCAGTTTGGCTTTGGCATGGGTAGAGGTTTCCTTCATTTACTTCCTTATTTACTTTAATGTCTTTTGATAGTAACCTCCCGTAAGTCAAAGATATAACGTGGCTCATTAAAAAAACAGCCTATTAACATTTTTAAAGTTAACATCCAAAATGTTACAGTTTTGCAAAATATCTATTTGCCCTATAAAAAATTTCATCATGATATTAATTTTTTAGTATATCCCTTTAAATTGATTTAATATATTTTTAAAGTTGTATTTTTAACACTATCAATATATGTTTAGCACACCTCCCCAGTGTGTATGCAATTATTTAATCCATCTATTTGCAATCCTTACTAAAATACTTATTTTTTCTAATTATATAGAAGCTCTACAAGGGAAATGAAGTGATAACAATATAGAAGCATACAACTGGAAAGTGGAAGCTATTAAAATCCCTCTAATCAAAACCAACCAGTTCAATATTTTTTCTGACTTTTTAAATATTTTAGTCTATGAGTTTGTGTGCATTTACATAGGAAGATGCAGCACACTGTTTTTTATAATGACAAAAATTGCAGCCTTCAATACAGGGTGAGACAAAAGTAGGTTTACAGTTGTTCATATGGAAAATAATGTACAGTAATTAATAAATAATGATACCAGAATAAACTTTGTATTTCATGTACACACAACAGAAAACATACTTTTTCCCCACCTTGTATCAATCAATAGTTTAATTTTTAACAACTATACATTATTCAGCCACTTTCTGCTAATGAAAGTAACACTAAAATTAATAGACAAAGATAAAGACTTTTTGTGCACATCTCTTATTATTTCCACACAGTAAACTATAATTCAAATTGCTGAGTCATTGAGAATTATTGTTTTAATATTTGATGCATATCGCCAAATTGCTATTCGCAACCCATACTATTTTACACTCATACCAGCCTTATATAGGACTTTCAATTTGGTATTATCATCTGAACTCTTCTACCCATCAGATATGAAACTTATTATTGTTGATAGATTAACCAAACTAGCTCTTTCTTTTCTTTTTTTTACTTTAAATATTTTTTTTTTCAGTTACAGCTGTTTGACATGTAGTATTCTATTTTTCAGGTGTACAACTCAGTGACGAGACATTATATAATTTAGTAAGTGATCACTCAGACAAATCTAGTACCCATATGACACCATACATAGTTATTACAATATTATTGATTATATTTTATGTTCTGCACTTGACATCCATATGACTATTCTGTAACTACCAATTTGTACTTCTAAATCCCTTTACAATTTCAACCTCCCTGCAACCCTTTTCCCATCTGGCAACCGTCAAAATGTTCTCCTTGTCTATGAATCTGTTTCTGTTCTGTTTGTTTCCTTTGTTTTTTAGATTTCCACATATAAGTGAAATCACATGGCATTTGTCTTCCTCTGTCTGACTTACTTCACTCAAGCATAGTACCTTCTAGATCCCTCCATGTTGTTGCAGATGGCAAGATTTCATTGTCTTTAATGACTGAGTCACATCTGCTGTGTGTATGCACAACTTCTTTATCCTTTCATCTGTTGATGGACACTTAGGTTGCTTCCATATCTTAGCTATTGTAAATAATGCTGCAACGAATGTATGAATGTATATGTCTTTTTGACCTGTGGGTATATATGTCTTTTTGAGTTAGTGTTCTGAGTTTCTTCAGATAAATACCCTAGCTCTTTCTTTTCAATTTGCTATATAGCATATGCTATTTTGAGGTTGTAAACTAAACGATATAAGCCTTATCATGTAAAAATCTTTCATTTGAATTTGAAATCAAGAGAGCAAAAATCTGTGAAGTACCCTCTTCCCGCTCCCCCCATAAACAAATTTGTGGGCAAAGTTTAGTCCAGAAAGATTATATTCTCTATTCATTGGGATGTCTCTCATGCTGGATTTATTTAGATTTATTATAATACTCTTAGTTAGTTATCACAACCATCTAGGAACAGTAAATCAAAAGCAAGGGGAGGTGTCTATTCTAGGCAAGTGTATTAGGAAAGTGTAAACTACTGTCACAAAGGTACCTCCAAAGTTCAGCAGCCTAAAGAGCAGAAACATTAATTTACCTTTTATGTAATGATCACAGATAAGTATTCCAGATTTTGTGAGCTTTGTTTTACATATCTAGGGACCTAGGCTATAATTTTATTACTAAGGAAGAAGGAGGAAGCTGGATAATGAAAAGTGCCCACCCCAAAAAGCAACACTAATAGAGATAACTAATAGATGTGTCTAATAAAAAACACTAATATACGGGTGGTTCCCAGAGGAGAGGGGATGTTGAAGGACTGGGTGAAAAAGGTGAAGGGATTAAGAATTATCAATTGATAGTTACAGACTCGTCATGGGAATGCAAAGTACAGCACAGAGAATGTAGTTGATAATATTGTAATAACTATGCATGGTGCCAGGTGGATACTGAAACTATTGGGGGGACCACTTTGTAAAGTATATGATTGCCTAAGCAGTATGTTGTATTCCTGAAACTAACATAAAACAATACTGAATATAAACTGTAATTGAAAAAATAAAATTAAAAAAGAAGAAAACACTAATAGAAATGAAGAAACACAACTTTTGAAAACAAATACATTGAAGCCTTTCAGCGAATGAGTACATAATCTGTTGTCAGGTGTAGGATTTGATTTTATTCTACCCACAAGCTTATGTTAACCTGCTATTGTTTCATGGATTGTGGCAGAAAACACAGGACTCGCGAGTCTGATACAAATGGTTTTATTACTCATGGTACAGAAAGCAGTATGAGCACCATATTTGCATTGGTCTGCCTTGCCTTCCAAGTCCCATAGGGTTGAAACTGTACAATCCAGATGGATGCTACTCACATGGTTGATTTGCCTCATAGCTGAGGAATATTCACCTTGGGGGATCCATTGTTCTATAGCAAATTATAATCAAGCTTGTTCTTTGTCTTCAAGGAAGACATCTCATTTCTCAGGGCTGTTTGCTACATACAGCCGGACCCTGTCAAGAATAGTCAGGGCCATGTATTCTTGGTATGCTAAGCAAAATAAGTAGAAGTGTAGGAGATTCTTAGGACTATTTCTTCCAACCCCCATCGCTCAATAGCCTCTGAAGATATTTCATGTGTACAGCTAGATCAAACATTCCAAACAATGAGGAAATTATAGTCAGCATGAGGAGAGTCTTCATGTTCTTAAATTTCAAATATTTCTCTACCAACAAATGTCTTCAAAAGTAGTTATTCATTTACGTTTATCCTTAGGAGGTATTGTAGAGCCATTTGCAAAGGAGAGGAAAAATAGATGGGTGGATTAGGCAGAATGTTATTCAATGAAAACTGTTTTTTGTATTTTATTTCCCCATAACCTATTCTGGGTTGACGAGTCAGCAAAAGGTCCTTTTCTCAGACTTACCACTCCTGCATATTATACTAGAAATTCATGTGGCAAAAGGGACATATTTTTGGTATTTGGGAGGTTAAAATACTCTAGAAGTGTGTTTAATTTGTTTATTCATGTTTTTATGATCATTACTTGACTAACTAACAGCAGCCCTTGGCTATGATTGGCTTCAGTAAGTGGTAGGCCTAATGAAGGAGAAATAATTGATTTCATGTAAGTTAGACATTCTTTTTCACCATGGACTTGCCTCCTCTATTGGTCTAAGTTATGATTTATTTTTATATCTGAGGGAAGTGCTGTGGAAGTCTGTTAAGAATAAGGAAGTGAGTACCAGAAGTTCTGTGTTCAGCTTTTGGCCCTGCCATTTGGTGACTTTGGGATTTTTGACAGTTTACATAATCTCACTTAATATTTTTGTCATAACGATTCTCTGGAATCAAGTGAGATATGTTTATGAAAGTCTTTTCTAAATTGTAATACATTATACAAATATTTAATTACTAAGAATTATGCGGGGGTTGGGGTAAAGAAAAAGAATTATGCAAACTTGAGCTTTTCTCTGTTAAAGGAAACTGAAGAATATGTCCTTTCTCAACGCTGATATATGTTACAGCTCCTAATCTGAACATTTTTGGTCATATCCTACCTACTTTTAGAAGGTTTAATTTAAAAAGAACTTTTAAAAAAGCTTAAATTTCAATCACTTGAACACTTAATTCACATAGCTTACTTTTTTATATAAGCATGTTGATCAATTCAGTCCTCTAATAGATTCTATATTAAATCTAAAATGGTGAATTCAGTAAAAATTGTATTTGCATTTTACTCCTATTTTTTATTATTGATAACAATAGTGATACTGTTGGCAAATAAAGGAGTGGATGGCTAAAAGGTAAAATGTTTGGCTTTATATGGTAAAGAATACTCAGAATAGAGTATAGAAGAATTTGAAAAGGGGTAGAAAATATTTTCAGTGTTGTGTATGTGTATGTGTGTGCACAATACAGGTATTAATCAACACCATTTTTCTCCTTTAGCTTCTTGAAAATGTTATAATTAATTGCTGTGGGAGGGAAAGGAAGAGATGGTGATATAACTCACCTGTCACTTTTTTATAATAGGATAGGATTATTTCCTCCTGATGATTGATTTATTGACTGCAGTTCCCAAATAATATTCATGTCTTTTATTATCTACTGTATGCTGAGTTTAATTAACCACTCTAATGGTTGGTTTGCAATGATGGAAATTGCCAGAGAATCATAAAATATTCTAGATAGAAGTTACTTTAAGGGTCATATACTATAGTAGATGAGGAAAGCAAGATCCATAGAATTAAACCATCTTTAAGGTCACTCACCTGGATGGTAGTTTAGATTCTTAATGACCATTCCTCCTTTTCCAACTTGTAGCAGTGCTCATAAACTACTATGCATTATCTTAGTTTTGAAGTATTTTAAAACAATAATATTTTGTTCTCTTTTTAGGTAGTTATTAGGAGCAAAAGTGGAGAGATTTTGTATCGTATTTCACCATGGGCGAAGTATGTGGCTCGTGAAGACGATAATGTGATTTATGATTGGATACACTGGGATCCCGAACACACATATAAAGTGAGAACAACAAATCTTTAAATAAATGCTTGTCCCAATATTTTTAGGAAAATTAATTTTTACTTTTATAACTTTTATAGTAATGTTTAACTTTTCAGTGCTGGTTTAATATGTCATACTGCATCTGTTTGCTATATATATTCAGATTTTACTATCTGTAGCCAATAACATATAAAAGTGATTTTTTTTCTAATCATGTGTTTCTGAGATTGAGGGGAGAAATAAAACTAAATCCCTACATAGTAACCTATAAGGTATACTGATTATTTTTTAAAATCTTAACCAAGTATCTGATTCATCAAAGACTCTTCAATGATGTCATATTTCCATTGTCATGAATTTGAAGCAGGATCAATGTCATTAAGAACAAGGAATAATGAAGACATTTCATAAATGTATTAGGGTAATTGTTAAGGCTGTCTTATTTTTAAGAGTTATAGGTATCTGTACTGGCTGGTGTGGCTCAGTGGATTGAGTGCCTGCCTGTGAACCAAAGGGTTCACTCGCCACTTCAATTCCCAGTCAGGGCACATGCCTGGGTTGTGGCCAGGTCCCTGGTTAGGAGGGTGTGAGAGACAACCACACATTGATGTTTCTCTCCCTCTCTTTCTTCCTTCCCCTTTCTCTAAAAATAAATAAAATAAAATCTTTAAAACAAAGAGTTAGGTATCTTTGTACTCACTTTTCTGTCCTTTGGGTTACTGCGGCTTGTTGATAAGTGCTTGGCATTTAATAATTATGTATGCATTTCACAGCTGTTCTATTTTCTCTAAGGCTTAGGCCCAAAATATACCCTCACTCAATGGTGAGGCCATTCCACAATTGCTCTTTTAAAATAGGTTCATTAACATGATTCTGAAAAGGATTTTGTTTTTCTCAAAAGAAAATTTAATGGATGTAACCAGGCTTTTTTTTATATGTGAAAACATTTCCAGAGTTTTGTCTGAGTTGATTCACCTTTTCATTTAACATGCTTAATCAGCTAGAGTCATGCTAGCATTCTTGTTCTAATTGTATACCTAACTTTATACTCTGTAGTTTAAGCATTCTAGACCAAAGAAGCCAAGAAGTCTACGAGTTTATGAATCTCATGTGGGGATTTCTTCCCATGAAGGAAAAGTAGCTTCTTACAAACATTTTACATGTAATGTACTACCGAGAATCAAAGACCTTGGTAAGTAATAACTGTGATATTT
Source organism: Desmodus rotundus (assembly GCF_022682495.2). Classification (NCBI taxonomy): domain Eukaryota; kingdom Metazoa; phylum Chordata; class Mammalia; order Chiroptera; family Phyllostomidae; genus Desmodus; species Desmodus rotundus. The sequence goes on along the minus strand of NC_071388.1, from coordinate 66,894,014 downwards.
GTTCAGATAAAATTTTAATGAATCTGTTTTCTTATTAGAAAAGCTAATTACAAGTGTCTGTTTTGTGTTAAGAGATTAAATATGTAGTAGAAATGAATTTTATTTTAGGCTTCTCAAATTGCCCTGTAATAGTGATAACATAGAAAAGAGAAATGGTATAAAAATAAGAATTCAATATATTATTCCAATTACAGTTCTAAGTAATGTGAACTAGTAGCATGCAAAATTGTAGATAAATACATAAGCATAATTACTTTTTTATAGGAGAGAACTTTTATCATTTAACTGGTCAGTGAGTAAAGCCTGTCCATTTCAGTTTCTTGGGAAAAAAAAATTGTACATCCGTAAGATGACTGGAACTCATTTTTATATCCGAGTCATTGCACATATGGCTCTTGTCTGGATGACATTTTTGACAAATATTTGTGGTACATCTTCTGTGTGAAACACATTGTTGTAGATGTTCATGTTTGGGACTGTGATGACATAAACCCTGTCTTCCCGGGAGTAACCGGGAGGGTGAATAGTGTACTGCTGAATTATTGATTCGGTGTGCTTTAAACCTATTCTTTTTCTTTTTATAGCGATGCTTTTTTTTTTTTTTTTTGGATCATTTCACAGCATATTAGCACTTGCCCCAATGACTAAGCAGGAAGATAAAGTACATTTAATTACTCTGCTTTTGCTAGGCAGCCCAAATTTTGGCTGCAAGAAAGTTTTGTAATTCGTGGTTAAAGTTTTCAGTTATATATGGATTGTAATTATCTGTGATAATGAGGTTAATTTCCAGAAACCAAAATTAAATAATGTATGGAGAATTTAACACTGATTATATTTAATAGATATTATATTAAAATTGTTGTATTTGAGATGTTCTGTTATTTTATAATATAATAAATGATTTATGACTTTGTTCTTGTAGAAGTTTCAGCAGAATAAGGATTCTCTCATTTATCTTTGCGTTTGAATTACCTAAGCTAGTATTCTGAACATAACTAAATCTAGGAATGATTAATGCCATAAAATTAACAATAAAACTATAAATTGTTGCTTGATTATGAGAATAATATTTATTGTATAATAGAGAAATAAACTGAAAACTTTGTATTTTGTTGTAAAATATATAATTTATTTATGTTATCTGAGAAGTTTATATATATATTTCTATCAAGCCAGGTAGAGTTAATTTGAATTTTTTTTTCAGTGAAAAGGCAAACAATTATGAACTTTTCATCAGATTATGAACTATGGAGTTTGTTATTTTTCTTTAAACTTATCAATCCCTAATTCTGAATGTGAATTTGTAATTGTCCCAATATTAATTATGTACTGAAATATGTGCACAAGAAGCTATGTTGACCTGAATTGGACTTTGAGAACAGAATAAAACTATTTCCTGTACATTTTACAGAAATATAATTCACAAAGCAATCAAATCGTATTTGAAAATTATACCAAATTGAACTTGGAAGAAGAAAAACCTGATTTTTTAGGGTTTTTTTAAAGAATAATTTTTCTCTGATTATTTGCTTACATTAAAAACAAATTAATACATATGTTTAAATGTTATGGATTTTTAGAAAAGGCAGTGCCAACCTTTTTGATTCTCTTCAGTTAGTGTTAGAGCAAAACATTTTCAAATAGAGGAAGGAAGGCTGAGTGTGTGTGTGTGTGTGCTCACATGTGCACACAGGCAACTTTAGAGTCATTTAATAGGTGCAAGAAATAGTGGAAAGAGAACAATTAATGCTAACTCTGTAACAGCTACTTTGTGGAAAAATGGATTTGTTGCTGTGTCTTATGGTATATAGTAGAATAACTGAAATATAAAGAAAAAAGTAAAATAAAAAGTATATGGCATGCAATTGGTTACTCTTATTTAGCATTCATAATCTCCAATATGAATATTACAAGTACAGCTGAAGTTTAGCATATGGAGATTTCCATCTTTAATATTCTAAATCCAAATTAAGAATCTATTTGCATATAATTTACTACTTGTTAAAATGAAGACATTTGAAATAGCTAGTTAGACTATAACTCTCAAGAACTAACTGTCCGATTTTGTTAGAAGGTCAGACAAGCAAAAGATATTAAAGTAGTAGAACTTTCAAAATGATCAAGTCATTTATATGTAAATGATTATGTGTAAAATTTTATGTCTTTAGAACAAGGATTCTATGTTTATATACATATTTTTTTATTCTTTTCTAAAATGGGGTTTTAATCTCTATTTGACCTTTGCTCACATAGGGTACAACTGCATTCAATTGATGGCGATCATGGAACATGCTTATTATGCCAGTTTTGGTTATCAAATTACAAGCTTCTTTGCAGCTTCAAGGTAAAAGGAAAGACTCACTACATCCATTCTTTTTTGAGCAAAAAGTTAAAAAATGTAGTTTTATATTTTATATGATGTCATTTTGTAACCTATTTTAGGGTTGAGAGAGTTAACATAAGGTTAGCAGTTTTAAGATTATAGAGTTTCACCCCATCTAGTCTTAGAGGTTGGCCTTGATTATTGTTGCTTTTCATGAAATGATTTCTGATCAAGAATATTCAGTTGTTGGCTGAAATTTTCATGATTGGGTGGCCCAAGCTTTAGTCAGAAAATCATGTCCCACAGAAGCCGTTATTGCCAGGACTCACATCTTTTTATAGAAAGCTACTGACTCATGTAGGAGGGTGACTGAGGAGTCCATTGGTAGGACATGGGGCTACTATGCACAGAAGGACTGCCCTTCCCAGGCTGATGCCTAAGGAACGGCGCCTTCTGTGCAGTTGAGGAAGTGCTGGCCTGAATGATCACAAGGTGAACATGTATAACACTGTTTCGTCCTCATGGCAAATATTCTGAGGAGGCATAGAGATTTTAATCCAATGACCCTACATATCATGATTTCCACCAGCAATAGGAGCAAATGTCAGGGGTCTATAATAGCGTAGAATCAGAGTTTTGATCAGATTAGATTAGATTAGACATGAATTGATGTTAGCACTGAGATCTAAAGCATGATTAAAGTTAACTTGGGGAGTAGTGCAGTGGGAATAGGTAGATAGAATTCAAAACAAAACAAAACAAAACAAAACTATATTCATTTACCTGCTTTTCTTTATTGTAATTCTTCTTGAATAAGTTACCTTTATTTATTCTCTCTAATTCCTCCACTTTTCTTCTTTCTTAAATTTATTCCAAGGAGTCTTTTCACCTCTTCACTGAAAGTACTCTTTTTGGTGGTACTGATAGCCTCCACATTGTCAAGTACAAAGATAAGCTCTTACTTGTACCGTCAACAGCATTTGGCAAAATTGGTTACTCCCACCTTCTTGGAACTTTTTTTTCCCCTTGGCTTTTAGAATATTTTATCCCCTGTTGTTATTCCCACCTTTCTTGTGATTTCTTTCTTATTTCCTGTGCTCTTTCTCACCAGTAAAGACTGTTATCTACCAGTGCTCAGCCCTTGGTCCCATTCTCTTCTCTGTTTATATGAAGCACCTTGGGTCTCGTTAAGTCTCACACATTCCTATGGCTTAAATACACTTTATATGCCAACTCCCAAATTTAACTCTGTAGTTCTGACCTCTGTTCTGAACTTCAAACCGTGTCTGTTTGACATCGGGATAGCTAATACTTACATAATACTTATATCCCAAATTAAACTCTTGATCTTATCTTCCATCCTCCTCCAGTCATCTCTCCTAGTTCTGTAAATGCCAACTTCATCTTCCAGTTGTTCAAGCCAAAAGCCTTTGCGATATAAGTGACTCTCCTTTTCTGTCTGTAGCTCTAGCCAGCATAAAAATTAGCCATCTGTAACTTCAAAATATGTCTCACATCTGGCTGCTTCAACTGCTACCACTCTGTTCCAAGTTGCTGTTATGTCTTACCACTATTATTTCAATAGCTCTTTAACTGGTCACTCTATTTTCCCTTATCCTCCTATGCTTTCCCTAGTCTTCTCTCCCTCCATAAACATGGACTACTTTCTGCACAGTGGCCATAGTAAACGTTTCAAAATAAAAGTTAAATCATGTCACTTTTTTTTGCAAGGAACCTTCTAATGATTCTCTCTCCAAATAAAAGCCAAAGGTTTTATATTGGTTCATAATACCCCATACCACAGGTCTTGGGAGCCCCTGTGGTCTTAACTCTTGTTCCTTCCACTCCAGCTCGGTAGCATATTTGCTGTTCTCCAAATGCCCCAAGGCTGGTTTCTGTCTCCAGTGCTGTTTCTGAGCACTCTTCTCATTAACTATTCACATGCCTTGCTCCCTGCTTCTTTAAGGCCTTTCTCAAATATTGTCTCATGAAACTTTTACAACTGCCCTTATTTAAAATAGCAAACCTGCCCTTCTTACCATTGGTTTTGCTTCATTGTTTTAAGATAAGTTACTGCTATCTGAGAGTCCATATATCTTGCTTATTTATTTGTTTTTCCCAACTAGAATATAAAATTTATAAATGCAGTGATACTTATTTTGTTTACTGCTGAATTCCCAGAGCATAGAAACTTTCATGACACGGTAGATAGCCTAACAAGTATTTGTTAAACAAACGGATGAATGAATGAAACTTTAGTAGTGTTCATTCAGTGAACATGCTGTTCAGTGAGTGGAAAGGAGACTTGGTGGCTAGGATAAGGAGAGGAAGTGGTAGAATGTCATAAGTCAATTTATTGGAACGAGCCACATTAAGCAGTGCAGTAGGTCATGATTAGGACACTGATATTCATCCTGAGAAGATGATATGATCTTATTTGCATTTTGAACATACAAGTCTTGCTGCCCAATGGAGTTGGCTATTAAGAGAACTGCTGTATACTAAGCACTGTGCTGCACCGTGCATGGGAAACTGGTTAGTCACAGCCCCTGCCATCAAGAAGCATGTGCTCTAGTGAGGAAGAGCCACAGTAAACAATCATAAGGGTGACCATTTAAAAGGCAAAGATGATGCTGTGGAAAACTGTAATGCCGAGATGTTACACAGATTAAGAAAGGACTCCCTTTTGGGTGTGATTTTGTTCTCTTTTTAATGTAGACTAGAAAGCTACTTTTAACACAAACACACATGAGTTACAACTTTTCAGCTTGGGTGGTGACATACATCGCATTTTCTCTTGGCCTGTTGGTACCTGAGCGCATTTCAGTTTAGGAATAAGTAAGTGCAGGAGGGATGACTTCAATCCAGGCCCCAAAGACTTTCAAAGGAGTACTCTAAGAGTTCACCTGACTCCAGCCATATTCACTCAAAGGGATGGCCATGCCTGTGAACAGGAATGGCCCTGTTCCCAGGATTAGTTAGACTTGGAGATGGAAATCAGAAACTCTGAGTATAGAGAAGTGGGGTTCTACAGTCTAACTGTTCAGAATGTGAGTTTTTCTTGGGATATAAATCTACATTTAAAAGCTTAATTGGATTATTTACTGAATGCTTTTAAATTTGCTCAATAGCAAATATTAAGCAACTTTCACTTTTACTGTCCTATGGTATTTGCATATTTAAAGTATGTAGTACAGTGCTTGTGAAACAAATGATTCACAGAAATGATTGGCTGTTTGCTTTAAATATGATGTAATCTTGTTTTTGCTGTGTTCTTTATCTTTAGTCGTTATGGAACTCCTGAAGAGCTAAAAGAACTGGTTGACACAGCTCACTCCATGGGTATTATGGTCCTCTTAGATGTGGTACACAGCCATGCCTCAAAAAATTCAGAGGATGGATTGAATATGTTTGATGGGACGGATTCTTGTTATTTTCATTCTGGACCTAGAGGGAACCATGATCTTTGGGATAGTCGATTGTTTGCCTACTCTAGGTAGGTACATATAATGTGGAAGTGTTTTCTTTATTTAAAATTAATTTTAAGGAATTTCACTAAATTCATTCTATCTATACGCTCTTACTGATATTTCATTTCTTAAAATGAGCTTTTATAATTTTATAAAGAATGTTGGACACACGCATAGAATTTAGTTTGTTTTGTAGTATACATGTTCATGGTAAGTTGCATTAAATTTTAGCTTTATAAATCTTTTGCCGTTTAAAATATATTGGTGGTGCTCCCATTTGAAAGGATTAATGTGAAGCATTTTTTAATATCAAAAAGACTATCAGGTTGAATTAACCTTAGCAAGTCTTCCTTTAATAAAGAAATACACAATGTTTTAAGTAGGTTATTTTTAAAAATCATACTTCATGTTTTGCTATCTTAATAATACCACCATGTTTTAGACTGCACCTAAATAATTGTAACTATAATAACAACTAACATTTATAAATATATAAATAATATTTCAAATATGATACCAAATGTTTTAGCTATATTAGCTACATATTTTATTTATTTTGAATGACAACTCTACTTATACACGGTAAGTAGTATTTTTTTTCTTTCTATCTTCTCTGGTTATAGTTTGCTTGCTTGTAAGCTAAGTACTATTTTTATAGCCATCATACAGATAGTAAGCTAAGGAATAGTGTTAAAACAGTTTGGTGAGATTAAACACATCTGAGACTTCTTTTACCATCTGAGTAGAAGTATGTTTTAGGAGATTACATCTAAATAGCATGAAATGGAAAAAAATTTTTAAAAAGCCAAAATACTCTCAATTTGTGTCTGTTATTTATCATAAGTGGAAATGTAAAGAAAATTGTTATCAGGATATTAAAAGTAGCAGAGCATCAAGTAATGTATACTGATTTTTAAAATAATAAATGTTTTGAAAAGAATTTAATGAATTTTGTGTATGTTTTGTGTTATATAAACATTCACATACCTGGAAAATGAGTAGTGTAGAAAAATGGTTAAGCAAATAATTTGATAAAATGAAGAATTCTAATTTTTTAGTACAAGTTAGATGACTTTTATATAGATGAAATTGTTTCACTACACTCTTTTCTTAATAGCATACAATTGTGTATTTCATAGCCATATAGGAATCATTCACAGCAGATGAAGCAGCATAATGTATGAGAAAAGATGTAAGAGGCCAAAGCTGGTGGCAGGGTCCCAGGCCTAGCTTCACTCTAGTATGAATCAATTAATCATTGTTTCCAATTTTAAGAAAGAGGGAGAGTTTGGGAGCTAATAACCATTCCTTCTGTAAAAGTATTTTGTATTTTGATCACTTTTTTGAACATTGCCTTTTATAGTATGGATTTATAACAAGTAAAAAGGACTGAATACAGCTGTGTTAATTTTGTGATATAACCCCACTAATTACATTATTAAATAAATCTTATATATATTGATTGTGGACAGGAAGTATAATTAATTGAACTCTCCAGTTTATATTAGATGAATAAGAGTTAACTCTATCCTGTAAAACTGTGCTTTATGAAATACATTAAATGTTTAAATTTGATTATAAAACAATTCTTTTATAGAACTGTATCTTAGAAATACATTACGTGGGTAAAGTTTATGAATCAAATTCTTCATTTTATTAAAATATTCATTATAATGTATTTTCTGTACCATAAGCTCTTGAAGTCTAAAGTTGTCAATTTTCTAAAGAAAAAGGATTATACATAATTGTTTAAAAAATTTTATTACAGAAGTCAAGACATCGTTATCATTTTTGTTTAATCTATGGTTTCTTTTGTTTTTGAATTAACTATTAATCTTTCTCACATGCTTATTTTTGGTAAATAACATATGTTACTATTTTAGCTTATTATTATTTTTATTGTTACTCTTTTTGACTTTGCTATATCCTATAGACTTAGTCCTTCATAAATATAGTTCCACTTAAAATGAATTTCTATCTTTTAGATTTTCTATCTAAATTTTCCAATTTTTAAAAAATTAGAATTTCTTATATAGGTTTATAATATTGGTTATAACATCATTAAATGCTATAAAAATCCTACAAAGCCAATGTATATCCCAAAGTTAAACAAATTCTTACATACTTAAATTCTACAATATAAAATACTAAAGTTTCTCATGTTCTTTGAATTATTATCTCAATAGTACATGCAATTTATTGAAAACTTTATTCACAAAATTTGTATTATTAGCATGATGAGATTTATCAGGCTTTTTACATTCTCTTTCTTCTGTTCTCATTGTTTACAGCACATGTATAATGCTGGAGTCATTTCATAATCAGCATTCATGATTCAAATCCTACTCTGCTATTTTGGTTATCTATTGCTGCTTAACACACCAGACCAAAATTTAGTGACTTCAGACAATAGTAGTTGTTTATTTTGTTTCTGGATCTATAGTTTAGCCATAGTTCAGCCAGAACAGCTCTCTTTTCCATGTTGTGTCAGCTGGAGTGACTTCTTTGGGGGTGGAGCATCTACTTTAAAGATGGTTTACTCACATGACTGACATTTGGTGCTGGCTCTCAGCTAGGAGCTCAGCGCTAGCTGTGGGTTAAGGGCTTCAGTTCCTCCTATTGTAATTCACTCTACTGCTTACCTGGGTATCTCACAAGAGTGAGGATTTCAAAATGATAGACATGGAGGCTGCCATTTCTTATGGTCTAGATCTGGAAACTGACACACATGATTTCTGTTAAAAAATATTGGTCAAACTGTTACAGATTCAAGGGATGGGGAACATGGACTCTTTTCAATGGAAGGAACATGAAAGAATTTTAGGGATATGTTTTAAAGTCCCCACGTCTAACAAGTTGACCACACACACCGAATATGGCACTTCACAAATTCTAAAGAGATGTATTGGAATACCTATCTATGTGGAAATACTATTTTTCTCACCTGTGTATCTATTGTAGAGTGTTATGTCTGAAATAGGCATTTTTTAAAAAATACATTTTTCTTTTAAAAGTAACAATATTGTTGATAATTAGAAACCTATAAAGGTACACAAAATCCAACATAAACTTATTATTCTTTGTAAATAACATATATTGTAAGTAAGTGCCTCTAATGAATACCTCTTTCATGCACATACACGTAAAAAGCCAAGCCTTCACTGTGACCCTTCTCATAGAATAGCTACTCTGCCTGTAATTTTAGGTTTGTTCCTTGTCCAGATGAATTCAAAAACTATAATGCATATATTATATTTTGAAATATGAGTTATTTTCCAACCCTTACCTTTGATATGTTGATTAATATTATACTCCATTGAAAAGTATATATGAAAATGGTACATGGTATACCTAAGGCCTAAGCCTCTCTTATGAAAACTTCTAATAATTTTTTGATATTATTATACTTCCTGTTTGAAAAAATAATCTTATATAAAATCATCTTCTGTAGAGATATGTTGCTGATGTTCACTTCATCCTGTCTATATGTCACAACCTGTCACCATTTATAATCTCTGATTCAAGTGCCATCATCAGAGTTATCTGAATTAAATCTCATTTTGAGTAATACCAGGGATCCTGATTGTGCTATATCATTACCTGCTATGAATAAATTTTCAATCAGGGGCTGCCCATGTTTTAATTTTCTGTCTACTTGGCTGAACTGCCTTCTAGCTCTGCTAAATTACTAATGACAGTTCATAACCGAGATTGGGTTGTCCTTCCTTTAGTCGGTAAAGAGAACTTTCTGACAAATCTGTCACCCTTAAGTTTCAGAAGTTTCTCGGTAAGAAATAATGGATATAATTTAGAGATCTCAGTTTTAAATTCAGCTTGCATATGTACCTGGCACTATGTAAGTGCACTTGATAAAATGACAACTGCAGAGTTGTTGAGCTTAACAATTATTTTGCCTTAACTGTTACTACAGCTTCAAATGAGTGCCTTTTTTCTTTGTTGACTATTTCTTTCACAGATAAGATATTGAATCTCAAAGGACATAATAGAGCTAATGTTCAGTTTTTCCCTGAACTTTACATTTGTGTGTAAAAGTAGTGTGTGTATAGCATGTGTGTATAATGTGACAACTATTAGGCAGGAAGATACTCTCATCTTATCTTGAGTTATTAGAGTTCCTTTCAGAAACAGAAGTGAATCCAGTTTGCTTTTTTAGTGTCATAACCACATCCAATAAACTACCTCTAGTATAAACTGTAATATTTGGAGCTTCTTGATCATGCTAAGTTTTCTCTACAAGTTAGACTGTAGAAGTAAGTTCATGGGGGTTTTTTCTGCTCAGAGTGAATAATTTGGATCTTAAGTATTCTTACTGTATGGTGTGGGTTTTTTTTAGTTTGTTAATATAGTGAATTATTCTTATTGGTTTTGAATGTTAACCAATCTTGCATCCCTGGGATAAACTCTCAAGAATGTAAGTGCTAATATTCTAAACAAAATTTTAGCATATTATATATGATCCTACATTGTGACAGAATCAGTTCTTAATGATGAATTTTAACCTAAGGCGTATTGTGCACTTGATATATTAGCTACCCAGGGTATGACACCTTCATGATCAGCAAGATATTTAAACACTAAGCATTCTGGACATGATTAGAAACCTCTAAAATTATTATTTTATTTTATTACTTTTTAATATTTATTGTATTTTTCCCATTACCATTTAGTTCTCATATACCCCTCCCCCTAGCAATCACCACAGTCTTTTCCATGTCCATGAGTCCTTTTTCCTTTTTGCTCAATCCCTCCAAAGAACTTTAAAGTCATATGCTACTCTGTGCTTTCATAAAAGCAAAAATGAAAAGACATATGCCATCTGGTGAAATAATTGCTCTTTTGGCTACAGTAAAAATAACCAAAGTGACACAGAGAAATTAGCATAGGATAGGCGAATGTGGATAACTGCCGCTGTGAACCATTTGGTAATATGTGGAAAAGCTGTAGATTCATATGTTCTAGGATGCATTACAGGATATATATGCTTGGGAAACTTCTGAGCATATGCTTATTGGAAGTGGGGAAAAATAAAAATTAAAAAAATTACTCCCTCAGGATAAAGGTGACATTTTAACAATTAATTTGAAATAACTGCTTTGAAAGAAAATTTGGTTTGGAGAAACCTTTTGGGGCAAAATATCAAGAAAAATTGTTCATCATTGTGATTTTATTTCCACAAATGATTTCAGTCTTAAAAGTTCTTTTATTTGCATGCACGTGATCTTCCAGTAGTTTTTGCAAAACCTTTAAAAATAGTTACAGTTACAGTTTATCCTAAGCCCATTGGTTATAAATATAAATGTTAGTATAAATATAAATGAATCATCTCATGGTCACTTGGCAAGATCGTCTAGCTTCAGGGAAAATGAAAATATACAAGCTAAACTTCATGAAAGACAATAGATGGTGAAGGGAGCTGGGAAAAAAAGAGTTTTATTATTGGATAGTCACAGCGTTGGTCCTTGCTGTTCTTTTGTGTTGATGTATTTTAGTGAGCTACTACAGCCAGGGCAAGCATTAAAAGCACATCAGAATAATTCCAACTTTAACCAGATCTTGATTATTTTACCTTTATTTTAAAATTGCTTTATTTATGAGTTTATAATATGCTTAATATATGACTAAAATTATAAGTATATAAAATTTTAAAATAAGTACATATATGGAGCACTGTGCTAAAAAGATTTTACTGATAGGGAACATAGTCAAAAAAGCTTACAGATCATTGAATTAGAATTGCTTAGTTAAATCAAGGTTAACATCAAAGATTTTTTAAAAAAAGAAAAACTTTTTTTCCTGATCAATGTATGCATTTATTGACTTGCTTATTTTGATAACGATATTAAGCATCTACTCTTTGTCATATCATTTTACATTTTTTTTATTTTTCCTTTTTATTGAATTTATTTGGATGACACTGGTTAACAAAATTATCCACGTTTCAGGTATACAATTCTGCACTATATTATCTGTACACTATATTGTATGTCCACTGACTCAAGTCTCTGTCCATCAGCATTTATCCCCTCTGTATCCTCCTCCACCTCCCCAACCCTCCCTCCCCCCAGCACTCACCACACTGTTGTACATGTCCATGAGTTTTTTTTTCCTCTTTTTCCCCTCAATCCCTCCACCTACTCCCACCCGGCCCCCTACCCCAACAGCTGTCAGCCTGCTCTTTGTCTATGAGTCTATCTCTGTTTTGCTCATTAGTTCAGTTTGTTCATTAGATTCTGCATGAGTGAAATCATGGTATTTGTCTTTCTCTGACTGGCTTATTTCACTTAGCATAATGCTCTCCATGTTCATCTATGCTATCGCAAAGGGTGAGATTTCCTTCTTTTTTTTTCTGTTTGAAAATCTAATTTTATTTATTTTATTTCTGTTCTATTACAGTTGTCCCAAAATTTCCCTTGTTGCTATCTCCCCTACCCCCACCCCCCACTCTCACAGTCAGTTCCTACCCTGTTGTCCATGTCCATGGGTCCTGTGTGCATGTTCCTTGACAACCCTTCCCCCTCTTTCCCCTGTTATCCCCCTCTCCTCCCTCCCCTCTGGTCACTATCAGTTTGTTCCATATTTTCATGTCTCTGGTTCTATTTTGCTTGCTTGTTTGTTTTGTTGATTAGGTTCCACTTATAGGTGAGGTTATATGGTATTTGTCTTTTGCCGCCTGGCTTATTTCACTTAGCATAATGCTTTTCAGCTCCATCTATGCTGTTGGAAAGGAAAAGATTTCCTTCTGTTTTATGGCCAAGTAGTAGTCTATTGTGCCACAGCTTTTTTATCCACTCATCTACTGATGTACACTTGGGCTACTTTCAAATTTTGGCTACTGTAAATAATGCTACAGGGGACATAGTGGTGCTTATATTCTTTCTGAATTAGTTTTTTGGTTTCTTTGGATAAAACCCCTTCTGTTCCTTCCCATTTTGGCTGCCTCTTTGTGTTTGTTAGTATGTATTAGTTAGATCTGTTCTGACTCGGTGGGGTGGCCTTGTGTAGTAGATGTCTTGTGGGGTCCAATGGTGCAGTCTCCTTGATTACCTGAACTGGGTGCTTCAGAAATGTCCCTTGTGTGGGTTATGTGGCCCCTTCTTTTGTAATTGAGACTTTTTTAAAAAAGACTTTATTTTATTTTTAGAAAGGGGGAAGGGAGGGAGAGAAACATCAATGTGTGAGAAAAACATCAATTAGTTGCTTCTTGCACATGCACCAACCAGGGACTGGCCACAACCAGGCATGTGTCCTGACTGGGAATCAAACGAGTGACCTTTTGTTCCATGGGGCTATGTTCAACCAAGGGAGCCACACCAGTTGGGTGTGGCTCAGCCACACCAATATTATGCATTGCTGTAGTTGAGTCTTGATTGCTGTTGTCCCATTTGTGCATGGGATCAACTCTCAGGCTGGCTGACTGTGAGGGTTAATGCTGACTGAGGCGTGCAAGTTGCTGTGCAGGTGCCGACCACACAAAACGGAATTCACCTCAGCAGGGCTTTATGCCTACTGAGGTCTCCCTTTGGACTTGCTGCTTTAAAGCTACTTGCATCCTTCTCCAATGATGCCTGAACTGGTCCCTGCGTGTGCTGATTCTGGGCCTCTTGGGAGAGACTCTGGTGCAAGCCAATATAAGACGCCACCTGTGACTGGCCCTTGAATCCTGTTTGGAGCCACAAGGTTGTGTTTGTGGCTTCCTCTGCTGGGCCTGGGTGTGTGCTAGAAAGACAAGCTGCCCATATAGCACCAAGACTGGCTTTTACTAACGCTGGGCCCCGGGGAAGGTCAGCAAAAGTCCCAAGGCACCCTGAGATCTGCTTCTACTTGCCTATGCATGCCGGCTGCCTTTCATGCTCAGTCACTAAAGGGGCCTCTGTGTGCTCCCTTAGCAGGGTGTAAGCTTCACAGGATGGGGCAAGAGAGAGTCCAGAGAGTGGGGCTATTGCTTCCCCCAGGCTGATGCCATAAGGAGGGGTATGTGCTCCACCCAGGAAAGATGGCACCTAAGGTATGAGAGAGGGACTCAGCACAGGGATCCTGCCATCTGTTCCTTCAGCCGTCTCCCCAGAGCCACAAACCCCAGACTCTCCTCACATGCTCTAGTTTGCTCTACCCTCCCTCTGCTGGAGCCCAGGGTGAGTGGCTACCAACGAAATTTTGTGTGTTAGCTTTATAAGAGGGTGGCTTTGTCTCTAATGGACTCCTGCCTGTCCCTGGTGTACAGAAACTCAGGTGCATTTCACAGCCAGATGTTATGTGGGCACCCTTTCCTGGCTCTGGTGCTCTGGGTTGGGAAGCCCAGTATGGCCTTTAGACCCCACCCTTCTCAGGGGAACTACCCCCTGCCTGTAGCTGAGATATCTCTCTGGAACCTCAACCACCATCCAGGGTAGCAGGACCAGCACTTTTACCATCTCTGCTATTCCTACCAGTCTCAATGTGGCTTCTTCCGTGAATCCTTGGTTATAAGGCTTCTCTTCAGCTGGTCTTCAGTTGGTTTTTCAGGCTAATTGTTCTATACTTCACTTGTAATTCCAGTTTGGTCCTAGGAGGAGCTGAGTGTAGCTTCTACCTACTCTGCCACCATCTTATATATATCATGTCTTTAGGGAGATGATATTTTAAATATATTTAAATGTAGCACAAAACCCTAAAAGAAAACATGTTCTAATTTCTTTGGATCAATTTCAGAACATTTAATTTATTTAATTGAATTAATACAGCATTATTTAGACCGATATCTCTCCTATTCATCTTATAAAAAGCAAATGATGCTTTTTTAAAAATAAAGTATTTGCTTTATTAAAAGTAAGTTATGGATAATGAATGGACAGTTTTGAACATGGGTTTAGTAAACAGCTGACTATTCCAAAGGTAGTAAAAACAAACAATAACTTACAGACTATTCATTAGGATATTAATTTCTGGCAGTAAGATTGTTAATAAATGGTAATGTCCCATAAAACGTCTTACTGTTTTCTTCTTTTATAGTATTTTTTCCTTTCCTTTTAATATTTTTTCCTTGTCTAAACCAGAACCTAATTTCAGCTTGATTAAGGAAAATGGTTAAATCTACTTTAAAGAAAGTAGAATTTGATTCAAAATTCAGACAGACTAATTCTCTTTTGTAAAAGAGATTAAGAAAGTTGATATATCAATCTAATCGGTCTGGATTTGAGTTTGAATAGTAGAAATATAACTTCTTTCACAGGGTTTATGAGATTATTCAGCCTGGCTGAAAGGTTTCTATTGACGCAGAGCACCGCACTGGGGTAAGGATTTACAATCTTTGTACAGACTTTATTCCTGGTATTATCTTGAGTCTGTAGGTCTTATTTACCTATAACATTCGCCTTCTCAAATCGAAACTCACTCTAAAGAGAACAGTTCTACTTGGTAATTTACCTTACTTTTGAAAATGTTATGCATTGCTGTAAACGCAGCTTCTTTAGCTTATGACGACGGTAAATGCTTGGGACAGTGATCTGAAAGTTTCTATTCAGTGATTATTCATTTAAATGTGGGAATCTCCAGAGTCTATAATAAAACTTGGGCTTTATTTATTACCTTTTAAATAAGCAGGTAAAACATGGGAAAAAAGATTTTTTTCTCTTCTTATCTGTGTGTACCAAAGCAACTTACTTAAGCATGTCTATTTTGTAGCATATGTACTAGCAGTTTCAGAGTTAAGAGATATTTCATGCTTTCCTAGCTGAGTGATTTCCTTAGCACTATGCTGCAGATAAATAACCTGTGTTATATTGGGACAATTATTTTCAGAAAATAATTTCATAATTTTGGAAGAGTACATATTAATAAGTAATACAAAAATTACTCATTTTTAGTGTCATTTTCCCCATTCATTAAATTAGGGGCAGGCATATTTTTCTCTAACTGCTGAACCACAGTTTTTTCCCAACCACAGTTTGTGATGGTGAGATATGTCTGTTACGTTTTACCCTTAGTCTTCAGTCTTTTTTTTTCCTCCACTGTTTTTAAGGGAAGCTATCAGCCTCAGGATTTATTTTAATCTTCTCCTTTCAGGTTAAAGTATCTGTAGCCTTCCTTTCAAAATTCTGTGTGCTGAAAGCATCAGTAGAACTCGGGGTCAATTACAGTTAACATTTTCTCACAGTGCTTTAGGAAACAAAACAGCATAACCACCAACTTTTCCAAGACTGAAACTCTGTTCTTGGTACTGTGTTAAGAATACAAATGAGGCTGACTAGCAGTCTGTCCAGTTGTGTCCATTTGGTCTCTGTGAAGAGATGATGATCATGGTGATTGAAGTGATAACTTTTATTAAAGGCCATTCAGTTTGGAGACGTTAGGTGCTTTAGTTTGCACATGTTATTAAATTTACTTCTCTTACCACCTATATAAGGTAACTCTACTGCCCTGCAGTTCCCTCTCTGCTGCCCTTGCCTAATATTTCTTCATTTCATTTATCACTTTGTGACTTTCTAAATAGATATTTATTTTTGAATTTTAGTGATATTTGTCATTTATATTTGTTGTTTGATGTTTTGTTATTTACATATCACATATGTAAGTAATGTATGGAACAGAATGTATCAAATGTGGAAGTAAAATTAATTATTTTTACTATAAGAAAATATTTCATTCAAAGCAAACTCTGTCTCTGTTTTTCCCTCTGTCTCATAAACTTTTCAATATCAAATTTTCTTGCCAGGAAAATGACACTGCACAGTTTTGATTTGGTGGAGTTGCCTGTTCTTTAGAACTGAGTTCAGTGAAGAAAGCAACAAAAGATAATTCTACCCAAAAGGATAGCAATCAGGAATCCACATTCTATATGAAATCTCCTAATTTTTAAGTACCTGCAACTAATTAGAAATTTTGAACTCACTGTGCAGACCAAAGGAACATGCATGTGGGATCCATGTAATCCCTGAGATTTTCCGCTGTCTCTGAACTCCAGGATGTGCCTCGGGGTGTGAGAACAGGAGATTCTACTGAACTTCCAAAATTAAACAGTAAATTAAGTAGTGAGTCAAATATGATAAGGGCACTGATACTTTTATAACTTAAATACAACATAGTGTAATGCAATTTGGGGGGATAGTAATGGGAATTTTATCAACTTAAAGTGATGATAGTATGATATTATCAATCACCAGAATTATGTTAACATCTTGATTTTAAGTAGCAGACAAATCAACAAAGTGAACACCTGTTAGGAGCAGGCTCAATAAAGCAAAATGTGCATATACTGAAGAAGTTGACATAGGTAAAATTCAGTAACCTTCATTTCTTTTAAAACCTTGCATCTACATTGTAAGTAATTTCTTTAAAAAACTATAAATGGAGTTACTGACCTTTCGAGGAAATGTAGAGAATGAGGTCTCTACAGGAGAGTAGTGGTAGCTGTAGTCACAGTCCCGCTCAAATACTAGTTTGAGGTTACTTTTCATGTAACCATACCCGCATTAGTTAATCTTTCTAAGTTTAATTTCCCTGTCTGTAAAATAAGATTCTAATTGTCCCTCCTTTGATTGTGAAGATTCAGTGACACACTTTTCCTAGTGCCGTATAGTCATGATAATTGCCATTGTCAACATCTTTGCCATATCATTGTCACCGTCATCTTGTAGGCAGATTAACTAGTCGGCCTGTAATAGCATTTTTTTTTTCATGAGCCAAAGTACATCCCTTAATGGCTATGGATCTTTCTTCATTGTGGTCTCACACTATTTTTAAAAAGCACGTTAAGCTCTTTTCTTGGTGCAAGCAGAAAATTAGGAACAGTTGTGGAACTGACAGATCATATCAAAATCTAAAAGTACTGAGAAGTCAGAGCCGAGAGCAGTGGTGGAGAGAGAAACCCCATCAAGGTCAGAAGGCAGAAGTGAAAGCACAGCAATGGCAGGCCACTGAAGTGCAGCAGCACACAGTTGCACACACTGTAATTGTCCCTCTGGGCATCATTAGACCGCAGTATGGTGTAATAATTGATCATAATGAACATGAGTCCTTAGAAAAACTTTTGTCATGTTCAGAAATTTCTTTGCAAGATTCTAGGAAAATGTGCAATGCAATTTCAAAGTATTTCCATTAAAAGTGTTAAAATTTTAAGTGTTTTGAGGACAAAGTTATCTGTCAACTATTTTTTAATGAGGTTTACTGTAAAGGTTTTATTTCTGTGGATTACTTTGTTTCCCTCCACTGTGGAATAAGTGAAGCATCCTTCTATTTGTTATTTTTAAATCTTCACATGTGAAAGGCATTTCATTAAACAGTTAGTGAATTAACTCTTCTGCTCATTTTGCATTTTAAATCAGGGACCGTTTGATATATTTCTTAGAAAAATGTTTAATGGTGCTCTCTTCTGAGGAGGAATAGATTTTTATCTCAGAATGTTTATTCTAAATTGAATTATTCAGTCTTTCCCAATAATGGAGTCAGGTGACAAATTTTTTGGTATAATGGTGTCCGGTGACAAATTTTTAAAGATAGTACTTGGCTTAACTCCAGCAGAAAGGACATACTTAGTTTTTACAGTCTTCCTTTCTTTCTGTTTTGTGTATCCATTGATGTCAATGCTTAAGAGTAGGGAGATCATACCTTTATGCTTGTTGATATAGCATTTGCCCTGGATTTTAGTTTATTTTTTTGGACAAAGTGTTATATTAATGGCTGCCTTCTAATAACCTAGCATGGGTTTTCTTCACTTGCAGTTTATCCTTCTAGCTTCTGCCACTGTTACTAGACCATTTCTGCAGCCCCTGGCACAGTCAGGGACCTTTTGAGTGTCAGGTGACCTCTGGGTTGACTTGCCCAGGAAAAATGTCAGGGATGAGTAGGAGTGAGAACAAAGCAAGTTTATTTAGGTAGTGAAAAAGAAAAGACAGGGCACAGGTGCCACTATGAAAGGAGTGAAAAGTATATGTCTGAGTGGAATGCATACTCAGGAGTGAGTTGTGTACGTGGTCAGTTAGTTTTTAGGACTTTCTGTGTTTCCAAGGGTGGGAGTATCTCCAAGCTTTGTGGCTGTTGCAAGTGTATGTTTCGTGATACAGTCTTCCCTATAAACCAGCCTTGGGTTCCTGCTCGGATTGTCTGATCTGGGTCTTAAGTACTGAAAGCACCCAGCTGCCTATAAGCCTCCCAGTCCTGTGATTCAGCAGTCCCCAACCTTTTTAGCACCAGGGACCTGTTTTGTGGAAGACAGTTTTTCCACAGATGGGGTGGGGGACAGGAGGTGGAGCTCAGGAGGTGGTGCAAGTGAAGCTTCACTTACTCGGCCACTGCTCACCTCCAGCTGTGCAGCCGGTTCCTAACAGGCCACAGACCTGTACCAGTCCACAGTCCAGGGGTTGGGGACACCTCCTGTAAGTGACACTGGTGCCAAGAAGTAACAGGGAGCAGACATAGGTGACTATGCTATTTACTTGGCTTTTATTAACGCAGATGCAATCCAAATCCATACTAACCTAATAACAATGATCACTCAAGAAAAATTGGTGGTCACATCACAGAAGAGAATTAGAGGATACATAGCATCTCACAAGGCAGAATCTCATGGAACCTGGTCAGCAGATGAGCAAACGAAGTTCTCAGTCCAGTGGGGCAGAGCCTCCGGCAGCACAGGAGTCAGGAGATCAGCAGGGTGTGGAACAACACCTTGGTGTGTGGAGCTCAGCTGCCTCAGCAGTGGTCTGAGGTCCCCACTTCTTATATGCCCTTGAGGGTCATGTTCTCCACCCTTCTGAGTCTCTAGATAATGTCTTAAGATCCTTGATAAGTCATTGGGGAATTTCTGTTGGGTTTCCTGGGGTACTCCACCTCAATGGACATGTCTGTTCAGGTCACATGTGCAGATATTTTCAACAGTCCACCTTGCCAGACATGTCTGGCAAGGCTTAGGTAGTTTCCTTCTTGAAACAGAGTCTAGTGCGAATGCCTAAACATGGCCTACCTGGCAGCCCCCTTGTTTGACAGGACTGATGCCGCTGTATACAGTCCTGCTCTCCACAGTGGCACCAGATTCTGACTCCACCTTCTGGCTGGGAAGGACGTCTCGTTCTGAATACGGTTCATTCTGCAAGTGTCATGGTGTTTGTCCCCCTCGTCCCACCTTCTACTGGTGGTACCCATTTTCATTATAATGGTGTTGTATTGAGCTTTGAGGTCGGTTCGCTGGTCCCTTTTTCCTCCATCCTGGTTCAGTCTGGATCTAGGTGATGTTTGTTATCTGACTGTGTTGATTTAAACCATCTGCTCTTAGGCATCTTTAGTTAGGGAGTATAGAGTCTTTACTGATTTATTAACTGGCTGTTAATTGCTCATCTGTTCTGGCAGTTTGTTTAACCATTTTTCTCAGTTTCTTCATTCCACTTTGTAGGGAAATCTTCCTAGTTTGTTTCTGTATCACTGTGAGCTCACCTACTAGCTTATGTGATTACATCTGAAATGTTATCAAATATTACCCATCTCGCTACCTTTCCCAGTCCTTTCCAGAAGTAAGGTATCTAATGTCTCCCCTACAAGAAGAGAATGCAGGGAGCTTAGTGATAAAATGAAGTGGATGAACACAGCAGACATGTCCAGGTCATAGGGGTGGTGAGTAAGGTACTTGGTGCTTGTGGTCCCTCCTGGACACTTGGTCCTTTCTGGACACTGGTGCTTCTAGGCTGGTAGCTGGTAGGATCACTGGGGAAGATGTGGAGTTACAGGTGAAGTGCACATAAAATAAGTGTGCGAAATAGAGACCCAACAGTCCTGCTGAGGAACATACAGAGCGACTCTTGTGCAAAAAAATATATAATGCAAGCTACATATGTAATTTTGAATATTCTAGTACCTACATTCGTCTCTAAAATGGTGATTATAAAGGAATCTAATACGTGGAGCCGTTGTGAGATTTAAAACATAAAAAATATGTAAAATCTTTAGAACAGCTCCTGGAGCAAACATAATAAGTATTAATTTTTGTTTCTGATAACTTCCATGGTTTGTTCTATATCCACACTTGTTTGTACAGCTCAAATGTATGCATCATGCACACTCTGAACATACAGGGATCCTCCCTTATCTGTGGCTTCCCTTTCTGTGCTCTCAGTTACCCACAGTCAACTGTGGTCCCAAATATTAAATGGAAAATTCCAGAAATAATCCATACATTTTAAATGGCGGGTCGTTCTGAGTAGCATGATGAAATCTACACAGTCCACTCAGTCCTGCTGGAATGTGAATTGTCCCTTTGTGCAGAGTGTCCATATCATGGACACTCCTGCCTGTCAGTCACTTAGTAGCTGGCTTGGTTATCAGATTGACTGTCGTGGTGCTGCGGTGCTTGTTTTCAAGTCATCCTTCTTTTACTTCACAAAGGCCCCAAAGGGCAAGAGTAGTGCTGCTGGCAATTCAGCTATGCCAGAGAAGCTATAGGAGCTTCCTTTAAGTTAAGAGGTATTTATACAGGGTGGGGCAAAAGTGGGTTTTCTGTTTCTGTTTCTAAATAATGCAATAATTAATAAATAATAATACGAGAATAAACTGTTTCATGCACTCACAACTGTAACCTACTTTTGCTCATATATATTATATATATGTGTGTGTGTGTGTGTGTGTGTGTGTGTGAATGTATGTGTGTGTATGTGTGTGTACAGTTCAGTACCATCTGTAGTTTCAGGCATTCGCTGAGGGTCTTGGATCATATCCCTGAGGATAAGGGGGGGCTGCTCTTTAATCAGTTTATCACCAAGAGTGTTCTTCACGGTATGGCTGGAGTGAGCTTACTCAAATGCAGATTTGGTGCGTGCGCACAGATGTAGGTCACCCAGTGGTAAGCCATAGCCTGTAACGGTTGTTTTCGGAACAGAGCGATGCTAATGGCTCTGGTGAAGATGGAGATCTCATGTCCTTTGTGGAGCCTGTCACACATGAGGCTGCCTCCCCCTTACAGGCAGTGTCAGAGCTTGATACTTTCCTGATCATATGAGACAGAAATATGGGACCCAGATCCAGAAACAGGGTTTCACGTGCCAGTCATGCCATATCCAACAGAGGTCCCAAACCGTTCTCGGATGCTATCCCGTTTCTAGTCCGCTGACTGAAGGTGGGATTCTTCTGTATCCTGAAGAGTTTTGAGCACAAAAAATGCCATCGCTAGGTGGTTAGAATTCCAAGTAGCAGTAGACAACACAAGGGTATTTTCCGATGTGCAGCTCTCCCTGGAAAAGCCTGGTGGTTGGATGTGTGTGCATATCTAATACCTTAACTGATGTAGGAAGTCCAGTTTTTCCCAAGTATGGTGATATTTTGTTTATAAACTTGTGTGTCTTAATGGTAAGGACATTTTAATTTTATGCTGTTTACCTATGATACAAAGGTCTTACTCGAAGAGACCTAATAAAATCAAGTAAAAAGAAAACTTTATTTTAAATAAAAATATTTTGTTTCCCCACATTAAAATGAATTTAAAAAGGTCAAAATAAACATGTGGATTTAAAATTAAATCTCTTGATCATGTTTTTGAGAAGTGATGACTCTATTTTAATTAAGTCCCTAAAGAATTTTTAAATGTGAATGCCTCTAACCTAGAGGATATGTTTCAAACAATTATGTATACAATTATTTGCTTTATAGTTTTTCTCCACTCCACATAAAGTCATAATTATATGAAGTACTTCTCTTACCAACCATCTATGAAATGTTGGAACAATTTACGTTCCAATCCGCCATCTCATTGTCTGTCACATGTCTATTATAGCATATAATCAACTGTCGTGATTATTTACATTTATAAACAATTGTAAGTAAATATAAAAGTACAGATAAATGCACTTAAATACAATTGTCAACTTTAATTAATAGAAATCTTTTAATTGTATATTTAAAATATGTCAGATATAGGTTTTTCTTTATTCTGATTTCTACATGGGTAGATTTAGCAGAATACTGAAATCATTTTGTTTATTCTAAATTTAAGTAGAAATATAGATTTTCTAATACATGTGTATGTATAGATACATTTGCAAGATCAGTTTAAGTTTATATAAATGTAGATAATATAAAAGATATATTTTCTATGGAATAAATGTTACAGGTAAAATTCCATCATGGTGCTCAACATGTGCGTTCTTGTTTTTATAAGACAGGGACCAATGCATAAATACCAACATTATTAATAGTTTCGCCCTTAAGAAATCTGTTTTGCAAATTAAATGAATAAAAATTATGTTTCCTTGCAATGTATAACAGAATGATAAATATAATAATTTTCTATATATTTTCACTATTTTGACATAACTTAAAGGATCGTGCTTTGAAAATGATTACACAGACAAGTTCAGAGATTTCCAAGAGTATATTAGGTAAGGTGTTTCTTTCTGAGTTTGTACCAGTTTTTTAAGTCTAGAAAGTGCCTGATGAGTAGATTTAACTAAAAGGTTTACTAAAGATCAGTTCTGGAATGCCAATTTCTCTGTCACTAGTTGTAACTTTTCTACTAAGTATGTAAGTAATTTTACTATCACAGGGATGTATTCTACAGTTGTAAAGTGTGGTTTGATCTACACTCATTTCTAAGCCTTTTATGCAAAGGAAAATCTAGTGTAGGATATATACCATCAATAAAATTCCCGAGCTGTGGGGGGAAAAATGAAGGAAAATCGCCTGTGTGAACTGGAGAGGGAGCAAATAGATATTGATTGACAATGTCAAAGGCAAAAGAAACTTCTCAATGCCATTTAAAGTTTATTCTTCTTTGTCATTGTGATGATTAATTTTTTGTATCAACTTGATGAGCTAAGGGATGTCCAGATAGTTGGAAAAACATTATATCTGGTTGTCTCTAAGGGTGTTTCTAGAAGAGATTATCATTTATTTCCGTAGACTAAGTAATGAATTCTGCACCTAACCAATGCGGGTGAGTATCATCCAATCCATTGAGGACTCTAACACAACAAAAAGGTGAAGAAGAAGTGAATTCCTTCTTTTCTCTTTTTGAGTTGAGACATCCATCTTTTCCTGCCCTTGGATTCAGGGTTTCTGGTTCTTGGGCCTTTGGATTCCTGGACTTACATCTGGTAGTTCTCAGGCCTCAGCCCTCCGGTAGAGTTATGTTATTGGATCCCCTCGGATTGAATTGTATCACTGACTTTCCTGGTTCTCCAGCTTGCAGAAGGCAGATTATAGAACGTTTCTGCCTCTATTGGTTCTGTTTTTCTGAAGAACCCTAACTATTAATAATGGAGTAATGTCCAAAAACTTAACATGATAATTTATCCTCTTCAATGGTATTATTTAGAATTAAGGACTGTGGAGTGGGAAGGGTCTTGTGAAGTCGGCTAATACATCCTCGTTCCAGGAGTATGGCCCACTTATGTCCACTGTTTCACATGGCATGTACTTTTCTGCAATCCTTTTAGAAAACAGTTTGTTTGGTACCTATGTTAAAAATGCTATAAAATGATCATTGAGTTATTCCATTTAAGGCACTTTATCTAAGGGTGTAGCCTGCTAAATGTTATAAAAATATTTTGTGCATAATGATATTTATTATAAGGTTATTGACTAGAAACCAGTGAAAATATCCTTCAGGAGTAAAGGACAGATAAAGAAAACTAAGAGAATTTGTGGCTAGCAGACCTGTCTTAAAAGAGCTAAGGGAAATTCTCTAAACAGAAAGGAGATTATAAAAAAAGGAAATAATGGAATATCAGTGAGGAAGAAAGAAAATGGAAAGGGTGAAAATATGGGTAAATACAATAAAGTTTTCTTCTTTTCTTTAGTTTTAAAGTTATGTCACTCTGCAGACACCCAAATGATAATAAGGGGCTATGAGGAACACCATTACACACATAAATTTGACAACTTAAATGAAACGAATCTTTCCTAAAATACCTCTATAACAACTGATCCTGTATGAAATTGATAACTTAAATATCCTGTAACTATTAGATAATTTGAATGATAACTTTCAAAATAAGAAATCTATAGGCCCAGATATTTTTCATGGATAATTACATGAAACTTCAAAAGTTCACACTAATTTTATACAGTCTTTTCCAGAAAATAGAAAAAGAAAGAACTCTTATATAGAACAATATTCCTCATGAATGTGGACAGAAAAATTCTTAGCAAAATATTAGCAAATACAGTGTAGCAACACATAAAAAGAATTATACACCATAACAAAATGAGGTTTACTTCAGAGATCTGAGGTTTATTCAATACTTAAAAGCTGTATCACCCATCATATTAACAGACTAAAGAAGAAGAAAAGTTGATACAGGAAAAGTATTTTGTAAAATTAAATGTCCATTTATAATTAAACAGCTCAGAATGATAAAAATAGAGAACTTCCTAAACTTGATTAAAAGTATCTTCTAAAATCCTACATATAACAATATACTTAATGGATAAAGACTAAGTACCTTCCCCCTAAGTCTGGAAACCAGGGAAAGGCATCTCTCTAACCATTCCTATTAATATAGAACTGAAATTCTAGCCCGTGAAGTAAAGCAAACAAAAGACATAGATTGGAATAGAGTAATAAAATATTTCCCAGTTTGTGGATGATGTGATTGTGCAAAAAATCCCAAAGATTACAAGCAAACAATTAAAACCTTCCAAAATCTAAGAAGTTAGCAAGGTTAAAAGATGCAAGAAACAATTTTTAAAAAATCAATCAATTATATTTCTATATACTAGCAGTAATCATATGATTGTTAAAACTAAAAAATATATATGCCATTTATAATTGCTCCCCCTTCTGCCCTTACTCCCATCCTTCCTTTTCCCTCCCTCTCTTATTTTCTCCTTTCTTCCTCCCTTTATCTCTCATCAAAAGATATATTTAAATATAAATCTAACAAAATATATAAAGAACTACATGCTGAAAACTATAAAACACCAATAAAGATAAAAAATAAAACTTCATACTGTTCTCATAGATTGTAAGACTCAACATAATAAAAACGTCATTTCTCTAGAAATAAAAAGTAGTTTAAAACAATTCCTTAAAAAAAAACCTGCAAAATTTTTTTAATATAGACGTAGAAAAGAATATTCTAAAATTATATGGAAAGCAACACAATTTAGGAATATCTAAAACATTCTTGTAAAAGAGAAATATGGTTGTGGGAATCAGTCTCCCCAATTTTAAGACATTATATAGCAACGATAATCAAGACTATGTGGAATCAGTAGAAGGATGAACGTAGATTGACATAAAGATTTCTGGCTTCTTTATTGTTTCATCAAAGTATACACTATGGATTTAGTGGCTATAACTGCACAAATGTGCTGTATAAATTTTTGACAAAAGTACAAAAGCATTTCAGAGGAGGAAGGATATAATTTTTAACAAATGATGTTGGAGCATTTGTACATCCATGGGTAAAATATTAACCTCAACCTAAATTGTGTGGCTGAGTTGGTTGGAGTGTCACCCATTAATCAAAAGGTCATGGGTTCAATTCTCAGGGCACATGCCTAGGTTGCAGGCTTGGTCCTTGTTCAGGCACCTATGGGAAGCAACTGGTCGATGTTTCTCTCCCTCCCGCTCTCTCTCTCTTCCTTCCCCTCTCTCTATAATCACTGAGCATTACCTTGGCTGAGGATTAAAAATATATTGACATAGATAATAACATTTCAAATAGATTTTTAAAGTAACTAATATTTAAATTTAGTCAAATCAGGATGTGTGTTGTCTTAGAACATTGATGCCAATTAAAATCATTATGGTTCAGAGCTCATCTTCAGCTTTAGTGTTCAGAACTTTCCCCCCTAGGTTAAAATGGCCCTTTATAGAAAGGGTCATCGTGGTCACACTAAACTCATAAGAGAAAGGTATAAATAATGTTGATCTAATAATACCCAATGGAGAATATGCCTTAAAAGTTATTGCTTGTATTCAGTAAGCAAGTTACCTTCATTTTATTCCAAAGAGTTTCTGAATCAAAATCAGTAGTTTTAAGGATTTTTAAAAGAGCATAGAATTACACTATAATAGTCACATGGTCTTAGGAGATACATTAAGTCCTGGTAAAGTAAATATTATGGACTATTCCTGCCTAACAAGTGCTATTACAATAAAATAACTGGAAAGTTTGGGCTCATCAATTAGTGTTTACTTCTTCCCATTACTTCTGGATCTGTATTGACTAATACATATTATTAAGATTAGTAATAGTGTTTGCTTTTACTAGGCAAAATGCAGATTATTCATTGCTCTTTTCCCAGAGGCATTAGTTTACTTAAGATTTTCTCAAATTTTCTCAGTACATTCTGGATTTCACAATTCAAACTTGTTGCCCTGACTTTCTTTGGATGTTCCCTAAATCTTCATTTAAAAAAAAAAGCGATTATAAACTGTCTTACTTACATTTATTTCTGCCACTACCTAATGTTGTTCATTATATGCTGGCATTTATTTTACTCTGAGATGTTCTCTTTATCAGTCTGGGGGGTATCTCATTATAGAAAATTCACAGACTCAAGACTTTGAAGAGATCTCAATATCATAGTTTAATTTTTCTTCATCTGTTGTTCTGCTTGTCCTTAGATATCTTCAGTAGTTTGAAACTGATTTAATGAGTTAGCACATTGCATATTTGGACAGGTCTCTCCTTTAGAAAAGTCTTTTTTGTATTGAGTTAAAAATTGGAAGCACACAAAACAGATGTGGTCACATTTCTACATAGCATGCCTTTGAGTATTATAGCCTGGGGCCCTTTATTTTCAGAATGTATATTTCCATTTCCTCCAACTGTTTTTCCTATTACATAACATGGTTTTGAAATCTTATTTATTAGCAAGCTTAAATTTGCCTATATCTCTCTTAAATGTAAAATTCTGAACTGAATGTAGTATACCAGATTGGCCCTGACTATATCATATTATATTTTAGTCAGAAATTTCTTAGCCATTGCCCAGTATAAGAGTGCATTATATCCAGTTGTTTAGAGTATTTATTTTATACCTTAAAAGTGCAGTTATGTCAAATACTTCTAGCTGCTAAGATTTGGTTCTGTTTTTGACTTCTAGGCTCCTAAATACTTTGCATACAGGGTAACAAGAAAAAAGTCTCACTCTTTCAGTGAGAATGGTTTTTTCTTTTTACCTCATTTAAACTCCCTCAAGAGTGTTGTGAAGATTACTTTTTCTTAAAAATTCAATATATGTCTAGTCAAAATCTTAAAATCAATTTTTAAAAAGTTTAAATTGTATTTCAAAATATGGCCAATAGATTAAATCTAATGCTACACTTAGTGAATGAAAGTGTATTTTAAAGGAGGGAAAGCAGACCACTATTATGTTTTTAACAGGCTAAATTGGGAACTCGCCAGCATTCACAATCCAGTTCTTCCGAATTATAAAACTGAACTTGAAAACACCCTGGTCACCTCTGACCCGCTGTGGGACACAGTGGTCACCACTGAAGAGGAAAGTGGTGTGCTGCTTTTGAAGAAGAGCCACCTGCAATCACAGGTGTTATCAATGCGCCCTGCAGCTTCAGAGAGCTATTGTATTTTCCTTCAGCCAGCCATGGTGATGACAGCACTTCAGAGGTTGCTGAACCACTTTCAAACTTTGGTCTCTTAAAAGCCACAGTAGAAATATATAGGCCATCCCAATGTATCAAAATCATGTTTCTATCCTGTTTTAATAAGAACATAAATGTTCAAAGAGGGCTTAGGAAGTGTTTATGAATTATGAGAAACAAATTAGGCCTTTAATCTGTAAACATGACTAATATTTTATTCACAAACATGCATGTGTCTTCAACCATATATTTCGCTTCATTAAAAGTGATGCACTTTTCATAAAAATAAATTATTGCCAAAGACTAACAAGTATTTATAAAACAAAGAATCTTTGAAATTATTTTTTCATTAAATTGGTATATCAAAGGTCAAGGAATTGTATGTAGAATGGTGATGGAGAGGTGTGGAAGCATCGTGTGGACTTAGTACTGCTGCTGCTCTAGCAGAAGCGTGGACAGATTTTAAGCCAATGGACCAGACATGTAACATGGGGTCACAATAATAGATGGGGAAAAATCAGAAAATTCTGATAAAGCACTTTTACTTCAGAGTAATGCTAATTTTTGTATATAACCATTATTTTCTTGACCTTTCCCCTTGATTATGTGCCTGTTTCATTCTCTGCTCACATTTATATCTTTATTGATTTTTTACACCCTTTTTATCTTTTTTCCTCATTTATCCCTCACGTAACTGGCTATGAATGGATCTGAATCACATTTTTATGTAAGGGACAAGTTCAACTGCCAAATTTGAGCTCTTAAGGCTGTTTGGAGCAATTTATATGTTTGTAACCTCTATCATCTTTAATGAAATACTCTAATGTCATAATTATTTTCAAAGTACGATTGACCAGTAGCAATCAACAGTAACAACAACGAATTATGTTGTGATGGTAATTAATAAATTTTTGCAAAGCATTTGTGAGCAAGGGGCTCTAGAAAAGGCAAGTTTACATGGCTGGTGGGGTGGCACATTGCTGCAAGGCCCATGAGCTTCCTGTGTTACAGTTGAAAAATAATTTGGGAGACAGGGGAACATGTGTGGGCTATAATCACTGGTATATTTGCTGTGTGTGAGAATATAATCTGACTTTAAAGCTCTGCCCTTGAGTATTGTTTTGGAGGAGGAGAAGAATCAGAGAAATCTGTACCAGTGTCTCAATCCTTCACTTATCTGTCCAGGTGATTTTAGAACATCACTTAATATCTCGTTTCAGTTTCCTCATCTATAATT
Source organism: Desmodus rotundus (assembly GCF_022682495.2). Lineage (NCBI taxonomy): Eukaryota > Metazoa > Chordata > Mammalia > Chiroptera > Phyllostomidae > Desmodus > Desmodus rotundus. The sequence goes on along the minus strand of NC_071388.1, from coordinate 66,864,453 downwards.
AGAGGATGATAGTTCCTACTATAAATGTAATGAAAAAATGAAATGATTTACAGGGATAAAACACCTGACCAATTATGGATTCTCAGTAAAGGGTATTTTTCTTCATCCCCCCAACATGCAAACTGACAGCAGCTAAAGGGGAGAGGACATCATCTTCAGAAGTTAACAGATATATTGTGACTCTGACCATTATGTTTTTTCATTGTTTGGGGGTCACTGAATAATATAGCTGCAAATGTTCAAAATGACAGTTCCGCATGCCAGTGTAAAAAGCACATGTCACAAACCTAGTGCAGGATGAAAAGGGCATTGAAAATGTAGCTTGGGAGCGCTTTTCTGAAAGGGAAAAGATTAGCCCAAATAAGCAGCTTGCTAAATACCTGATTTAATCAAAGCAAAATTGAGAATTTATATTTCTTAAATAAAATGTCTCTCAAGAACAATTTTCAGTGGAAGAAGCACAGCAGATTTAAGTAGATAGTGTATCTTCTTACTTTTCTTTCATGTTGTGTAAAGGTATTATGGTGATTATAGAGAAGGAGACCATAGAGTTTAGGTTGCAGATTCTTAGTAAAAAATATTGTTTGCAATAAGGAAAATTGACCACTGAACTAGAAAATCACTGATGGTTGGCTATATGAGTAGTGACATAGTGATATTTAAAAAATATCCAATTTAGTTATGTCTTTACCAACAAGAATTAATTTTGGTAAAAGTAGCAAATTTAGTTCTAAGGGTCTTGAGAGGCTACTACAAAACTTCAATAAACAGGATTATAACAACCCTTGCTTAAGATATAGTTTCTTTTAATATATGATCCCTGTTTATCTATACCGTATGCTGCCCTACAATAAGCTAAAAATGGTAACAAATACAAAAGTAACAGTAAGAAATGATAAAGTGTAACATAAAAGGTGAATGAAAATAAAGCTGAAGTTCTGAGGAATTTAAGAGTTAAAAGAAAATAAATGGTTATAAATTATATAATAGATGACATTTTCTTGGTGAAGAATAATTCAAATAAACACAATGATTTTTAAACCAGACTAACATTTTGTCAACTAAAATTATATAGAAGGCGTCAGATCCAAGATGGCAGAGGAGTAAGTTGAAGCTACACTAACCTCATCCTAGGACCAACCTGGAATAAAAACTACATGTGGAGAAAGCATCCTCAACAACCAAGTGAACACTGGCTGGAAAGAAGCCTTATAAACATAACAAACAAACGAAACCACCAGGGGAGTGGAGGTGGAGGAGGTGTGACAGGGCTGAATGGGCTCCCACATGTGGCAGCTAAAGTTCTGGAAGGATATTTCAGCAGCAGGGGGTTCCCCCCGAGGTGTGGGGTCTAAACCCCAAGCTTGGCTCCCCAGCCTACAGCACCAGAGCCATAAAGGAACCCAGATAGCATCCAGCTGTGAAAAGCAGCAGGGTTTCTGCCTCCCAGGGAGACATGGCTGGACACGGAGAGTGCCTCTTAGGGGACCAACATACAAAACCCAGTTTGCAGCCACTTACCCTGGGCTCCTCCAAAGGAAGGGCAGGGTGGAGTAGAGATGCTTTAGGAGAGTCAGGGTTTGGTGGCTCTGGGGAGAGAAATTAAGGGGGAGCCACAAGGTTCCATGTGCTGAGTCATTCCCCATACTGCAGGAATTGTCTTCTCAGACAGAGCACTTCCCTACAAGGGGCATCAGCCTGAGGGAAAGCAATAGCCCTGCCTACAGGAATTACTCTGCTCCACCCTGTGGGAGCTTAAACCAGGCTAGTGATTACAGTTTAAGGCTATAGCATTGATTAGATTAACAACTAAGGCAGAAAAATACAAAGGAGCAGCCAAAATGGGAAGACAAAGGAACAGACCCCAAATGAAAGAACAAGAGAATTCTCCAACTAGTTGAAATGGAGTCAAGCAATTTATCACATAGAAAGTTTAGAGTAACGATTATAAGAATACTCAATAGTATGAAAAAAGACATAGAAACCAGAAAAAAGGACCAATCAGAAATAAAGAATGCAATATCTTAAATAAATAATACATTGGAAAAAATAAACAGTAGAATAGATGAAGCAGAAGATTGAATCAGTGATTTGGAAGACAAGGTAGGAAAAAAAAAAAAACACAAAAAGCAACACCTAGGCAGAGCAGCAAAAAGAAAAAAGAATTTTAAAAAAAAATGAGGAGAGCTTCGGAATCATTTTGGACAATATGAAACATAATGATGTCTGCATTCATGGGAATACCAAAAGGAGAAGAGAACAAGCAAGGGATTGAGAACCTTTTTGAAGAAATAATGACCAAAAAATTACCTAATCTGGAGAAGGAAAGACACTCAAGTCCAGAAAACTCAGAGTCCCAAACAGGTTGAACTGAAAGAGGCTTACACCAAGACATATGGTAATTGAAACACAGGGCTTAAAGACAAGGAGAGAATCCTAAAAGCCACATGAGAAGAGCAAGTAGTTACCTACAAGGGAGCACCAAGTAGACTGTCATCTGATTACTCAACAGAAACATTTCAGGCCAAAAGGGAGTGGCATGAAATATTCAAGGTGATAAAAAGCAAGGACCTCCAACCAAGCCTACTTACCCCACAAAGCTATCATGGAAAATTGAAGGAGAAATAAAGAGCTTCCCACACAAGAAGAAGCTAAAGGAGTTTATTAACACCAAACCAGTACTGCAACAAATGTCAAAGGGTTAGCTCTAAGAAGAAGAAAAAGAGAAAGAAAGAAAAAAAGAAGAAGAAAATAGTCTATCAATAAAACAGCACTAAATGCATATTTATCCATAATCATCTTAAATGTAAATGGCTTAAATACTCCAACCAGAAGACAGGGTAGCTGAATGGATAACAAAACAAGACCCACATATATGCTGCCTCCAAGAGACTCATATCAGATCGAAAGATACACACAGACTAAAAGTAAGTGGATGGAAAAAGATATTTCCTGCAAATGGAAAGGAAAAAAAATGCTGAGGTAGCAGTACTTGTATATGACAGAAACAGACTTTAAAACCAAGGCTATAGTAATAGACAAAGAAGGACACTACATAATGATAAAGGAGAGAATCCAACAAGAGGATATTACTTTAGTAAGCATTTATGCACCCAACATAGGAGCACCTAAATATGTGAAGCACATTTTGATGGACATAAAGGGAGAGATCGACAGAAATACAGCCATAGTTGGGGATTTTAACACCCCAATGTCGTAGATCTTCCAGGCAGAATATCAACAAGGAGACAGTGGCTTTAAATGACACACTAGGTCAGATGATTTTCATCGATTTCTTCAGAGCATTTCATCCCAAAGCAGCAGAATATACATACTTTTCAAGTGCACATGGAACATTTTCTAGGATAGACCACATGTTAGGAGACAAAACAAGTCTCAATAAATTTAAGAAGACTGAAATCATATCAAGCATCTTCTCTGACCACAATGCTATGAAACTAGAAAGCAACCACTAAAGAACACTGAAAAACATGCAAAGACATGGAAGCTAAATAATGTTATTAAACCATGAATGTGTCAACAAAGAGATCAAGAAAGAAATTAAACAATACCTTGAAAGAGAAGAAAATGACGACAAAACAACCCAAAATCTGTGGGACACTGGGAAAGCAGTCCTAAGAGGGAAATTCATAGCATTACAAGCCTATCTTAAAAAAAAAAAAAAAAAAAAAACCTCAAATAAACAATCTAACTTTGCACTTAAAGGAACTTGAAAAAGAACAACAAAGCAAGCCCAAAGTGAGTAGAAGGAAGGAAATAAGAATCAGAACAGAAATAAATGAAGTAGAGTCTGCAAAAATGATACAAAGGATCAATGAATCTAAGAGCTGTTTCTTTGAAAAGCTAAACAAAATTGACCAACCTTTAACCAAACTCATCAAGCAAAAAAGAGAAAGGACTCAAATAAAATTGGAAACGAAACAGGAGAAATAACAACTGACACCAAAGATATACAAAGGATTATAGGAAAAATTATGAATAACTATATGCTAAAAAACTGGACAACCTGGGCAAAGTGGATTAGTTCCTGGGAACATACAGTCTTCTAAAACTAAATCAGGAAGAATCAGAATCTTAATAGACAGGTTATACCTAGTGAAATTAAAACAGGAATCAAAAACCTCCCAAGAAAAGCCCTGGACAGAATGGCTTCACAGATGAATCTTAGAAAACATTCTGAGAACTAAAACCTCTCCTTCCCAAACTATTTCTTAAGATTCAAGAGGAGGGAAGGATCTTGAACTCATTTTAAGACACCAGCATTATCCTAATTCCAAAGCCGGATAAAAACACTACAAAGAAAGAGGGTATAGTCCAATATAAATATAGGCACTAAAATCCTCAACAAAGTATTAGCAAAGTGAATACAGCAATGCATCAAAAAGATCATACACCATGATCAGGTCCGATTTATTCCAGGAATATAAGGTTGGTAAAACATTTGCAAATCAATAAATGTGATTCACCACATAAACAGAATGAGGGATAAAAACTACATGATCGTATGAATAGATACGGGAAAAGCATTTGATAAATTTAGCATCCATTTATGATTAAAACTTTCAGCAAAGTGGGAATAGAGAGAACATACCTAAACATGGTAAAGGCCATATATGACAAACCCACTGCCAGCATCATGCTCAACAGGCAGAAACTACAAGTGTTCCCCCTTAAGATGAGGAACAAGACAGGGGTGTCCGCTTTTACCTCTCTTTTTCAACATAGTACAAGAAGTTCTAGCTACAGCAATCAGAAAAGAAGAAATAAAAGGCATCCAAATTGGAAAAGAAGTAGTAAAACTGTCATCATTTGCGGGTGACATGATTCTATACATAGAAAACCCCAAATATATTACCAAGAAACTACTGACACCAAAGAAATAAATGAATTCAGCAGTATAGTAGGGTACACAATTAATGTCCAGAAATCAGCTGCATTTTTATATGCCAATAATGAAAGGGAAAATAAGAAAACAATGCCATTCACAATTACTATAAAAAGAATAAAACACCTTGGAATAAACCTAACCAACGATGTAAAAGTCCTTTACTCTGAAAATTATAAGACACTAAAGAAAGAAATAGAAGACACTTATAGTGGAGACACATATAGTGGAAACACATACCGTGTTCATGGATAGGAAAAATTAACATCATTAATATATCCGTACTACCCAAAGCAACCTATAGATTCAACCCAATTCCTGTTAAGATGGCTGGGGTGGGGGGGAGATGAGGGGAAAAGGCAGACAACTGTATTTGAACAACAATAAAATAAAAAGAAAAAAATGTTTATGGGAAAAAAGGATTCCAATGACGTATTTCACAGAATTGGAACAAATATTTCAAAAATTTGTATGGAACCACAAAAGGCCCCACATAGCAACAGCAATTCTGAAAAAGAAGAACGAAGTTGAAGGAATCCTGCTACCTTGTATCAAACTACACTTTGAGTCCATAGTAATCAAAAAAGCATTCTATTGGCATAAAAACAGACACATAGATCAGTGGTACAGAATAGATCGATGGCACAGAATAGACAGCCCAGAAATAAATCCACACCTTTATAATCAATACTGACAGAGCAAGCAAGTGCATACAATGGCTAAAGGTAGTCTATTCAATAAATGGTGCTGGGAAAACTGGATAGGTACTTGCAGAAAAATGAAGCTGGACCATGTTCTTCCTACACCACACACAAGAATAAATTCAAAATGGATCAAAGACTAAAATGTTGGACCCAAAACCATAAAAACTGTAGAAGAAAACCTAGGCAGCAAAATGTTGGACATTGTTCATAGCAATATTTTATTGGATATATCTCCCCAGCAAGGGAAAGAAGATAAAAAATAAACAAATGGGACTACATGAAACTAAGTTTTTTTGCATAGCAAAGTAAATCATCGAAAAGATATATTTTAAAAAAAACAGAGAATGGAAGAACATATTCACCGGTACATCTGATAAGGGGTTAATGTCCAAAATTTATAAAGAACTTAACAAAACTCAACACCAAAAAAAAAAAAACAAGCAACCCAATTAAAAAAATGAGCTAAGGACCCAAATAGACATTTCTGCAAAGTGGGCATAGAGAGGGCCAATTAACATATGGAAAGATGCTCACTCATCATCAGACAAATGCAAATAAAAACCACAATGAGATACCATCTCACACCTGTCAGAATGGCCATCATAAACAAATCAATAAACATATGCTGGCGGGGTGTGGAGAACGGGGAACCCTTTTGCACTTTGGCGGGAAGGCAGACTGGTGCAGCCTCTGTGGAAAGCAATAGGGAGATACCTCAAAAATTAAAATGTATCTGACTTTTGACCCAGCGATCCCACTCTGGGAATATATCTGAAGGTACCCAAAACACTAATTCAAGACAATATATGCACCCCTATGTTCATTGCAGCATTATTTACCATTACCAAGGGATGGAAGCAGCCCAAGTGTCCAACAGTAGATGAGTGGATAAAACAAATATGGGACATTTACTACACAGGACAACTCAGCCATAAAAAGAAGAAAATTTTACCCTTTGCAACAGTATGGATGGACCTTGAGAACATTTTGCAAAGTGCAATAAGCCAGTCAGAGAAAGAGAAATACCATATGATTTCACTCATATGTGGAATCTAATGAACAAACTGAACTATAATGGAAAATGGGGAGAGACTCATAGATGGAGAGCAGGATGACTGCTTGGGTGTGGGAGGTATGGGACCAGAGACTGAGGAAATAGGACTTACGGACAGGACAACAGTGGGGTGATTGCTGGGGGAGAGGGGAGTATAATAGGGCTGAATGGTAATGGGAAAAATACAATAAAGAATGATTTAAAAATTATATAGACAATGATAACATGCAAAAAAATTAATAAAAGTATACAGAGATCAAATAATTAAAATAAAATTATAATTAAGACAAAATAAAGCAGCAGTGTGTATAACCATTTTTTAATCAGTTTTTTTTTATCGTTCAAGTACAGTTGTCTCCATTCCGCACCCCCCCACTAGTCCCCCTACCCTACCCACCCCACCTCCCACCTCAATTTTACCCCTTTTGGCTTTTTCCATGTGTCCTTTATACATGTTCCTTGACAACCCTTGTATTTTGCAGAAGCAAACAATTTTTTTTCTCTCAGTTTTAGACAGCAACAGGTATCCAGGGCAACTTAATTTTTTTCTCTTTTGAATAAACATATAAGTCTGTGAATTTTAAATGCCTTTTTAATTTCTGCGAGTCCTAGACACTTTTCCCCTCTTTTTTTGTGCATGGTTCTGCACAGCAGATTAAATAACCAGGGCCACATGTGCAATGTGCAGAACAATAGACTGAGAGCTCTGAATTTTAAGTCTGGGCTTCCCCTCATCTGTTTCATTTGCTCCTTTACATATGTTTACTAAGTGCCAGGTGCTGCGCTAGGCTCAGGGGACACAGCAGCAACAAAACAAAATGGTGACTATACCCAGAAGCATGGATTTATCATCTTGGAAAAGAGTAATAATAAATCAATAAAAAACCTTATTGTTTATATTAGCTATTGTTTATATTACCTATGTAACATATATATAATAGCTATGCAAATAGTAAAGAAGAAAAAAATGAATGATGAGATATAAAAAGATCACAGTGTTACGTAAGTGGTAGGCAAATACAAATGAGGATGTGTGGTTGGTAGAGTAATGAATGGTGTCCAGAGAAGTTTTCCCATGTGTCATATTTGAGTGAAGTTTGCTTGACATTTGCACCAGGGGGCAGAGAATTCCAGGCAGAGGTGTACAGTCCCTATGGCTGAAAGGAGGTTGATTGTGCTTGAAAAAGAGAAAAAAGGCCTCTATTCCTGTTGCTTAATGGAGAGCAGAAAGTCATAATGTTAAACTGGTGGCAGATCATACCATACTTTGTCGACGTTAGGCTGGATTTTATCTGGAGTGAGGACTGTGGACTGGGTTTTATTCTGAGCGAGGTGGGGCTTTATTTAACAGGGCACGTCACTCTGACTGGGCAGGATTTTGTGCTGAGTGTAGATTATTATTTTCAACCTGGCTGCCCACTGTACATTCATTTCCAAAGTGCTTGGGTATCGTCAGTCTATGTATATGAAATTCCATGTGAGTGGTTTTCACAATTTATCCTGTGTCATTATATATGAATAAGAATCCTAAACATATCTATCATAAAATTTTCAAATAATTTTGTATTTTTAAAAGGTTTATTTGGTAAACATAGGCTAAATTGTTTTCAGATTTTTCATCAGATATCCTGATATTCTGAGGAGCATACGTTTTTATTTGCCAGGCCTGTATCCATTGCAGGTGGAACGTTCGTTTTAGTCTATTACTTAATCTTTCACAAACATATCAATTTGCCTTTGACTTTAGAATGTTTGTGTTTACTTTATTCTGAAATAGCCCTTTAAATTGCTGTCAGGAGGCAGATATGTATAGTAGTCCTTTGCTTTAATTCTGCAGTGAGAGACCTGATTTCAAATTCAGACTTCAACACTGGTCAGCTGTGTGGCCCTGGGAACGTTACATTACTAGTACTAGTAAAACGTGATTTTAATTGTAAGAGTAGTAAACTATGGCCAAATTTATCCAAATCTGCTGCCTGTTTTGTTAAAGTTTTATGGAAATGCAGCCACGCCCATTTTCTTACTTGTTTCCTGTGACTTCTTCTACCCAATAAGAGCAGTGTTGAGTCATTGTGACATAAACTGAGAGTATATGTGACCCACAAGGCCCAAAATGTTTATATCTGACTTAAAAAAAAAATTGCTAAAACCTGTTACAGTGTATATGCCTGAGGGTTGTGGAGAATTCCATGGAATAATTCATACAAAGCACTTTGTATAAGACCTAGTATTTAGTAAGTATTCATATCTATTTGCATTTATTAGAATTTTTAAAAATTTGTTTTGTTTACTTCCAAATCATCAGGTACAATTGATTCTTATGAAGAGACATCATTGTTTATGTGAATCTTTTGGGTAAAGCACCCAAGCTTGAGAAGTCTGTTTATAAGTAGTCATATTTTGGTGACATACTTTATTTCTGCATTAATAACACTCCCGGATGTTGGAAGTTCTATTTTGCCTACTAATCTGTCCCTGATATGGATATTATAAATTATATATGTAAAAGTTCTTGGCTATATTACAGCAACATGGGTAGATTGTTAAATTAATCATTGCAGAACCTTTTGAAAATCTAGGCAGCAATGTGCAAATGCAAAATTTATAACCGGAGCAAACAAAAAAGAAGCTGATGATTCCTTAAGGATACTGATGTTTTTGTGGTTTCTTTCTTTTGTTGTCATCACCAGAGACTTATATAACATGTGGGGGAATTTTTAATATTTAAACATAAGCATTTTTATTCCAATGTAAGCTATGTATACAGGCTGATTTCAACTTACTCTAACTACAGGCCAGACATATAACTTTTTTTCCCATTAGGGTCTGTGTTTGCTTGAGTGCTCACATGCGTTAGAACTTCTAATAAGCAATTTCATGTATTTATAAGGTAATATGTTTAGTGAAGAGTTTAATGATTTTATTTTTCATAATGGTAGCCATGTTATAAATGGTCCCTAAACAGGGATTATAAACTGTAGGGGGAAAGGAAGAAGATAATCTTTTATTTGAGTGTTCCAACTAAATAATTTCTTAGTTTTCTTTATGAAAAAGAAATATTTCTAAAATCCTGTGTCATACTGCACAGAGCTACTTCTGTTGGCATCCAAAATATCATAATCATTAAGTTGCTTTTATTCCAGTGAAGTGAAGAGTTGTGTTGTTTTTAATTTCTATTTCCTATCTCAGTAACTCTTAAAATGAAATTGCTTAAGTAGTATATGTAATTAGTTTAATTTGCTTTTTTAAAACTGCTTCAGAGTTAATGTTGGACTTAAAAATAAATTTTATTTTATTTTTATTTGAGGTTTTTAGCTTTTTCTGTACTTTATTAATTCAATCCAAGTCAGTTTGTTTAAAATTAACTTTAAAAAGCTGTGGGGCATGATTCCTACCATATTGACATCTATGGTTAAGTTCAGAAGACTGCATTTATTTGCATAAACCGGTTTTACTTCTGTTTTCTTTCACATAGAACTAATATAAAGAATTGCCAGGAAGACTGTGAAGTGTCTGCTGGGCTTTGAATAATGGGTGGAGTTTGGATAGGAGAGGAATGACAATTCTTATATTTGATTCTGTCATAGGAGCAGGTTGATGGTTTTGGTTTGATTTTGGAGCATGATTTTTCCAGGTTATCTGGAATTCTAGTTTGCCTAAAACACAGTATAAACCTTAGGCCTGGATTCTCTTTGTGTATAGTGAAATGATTCAATTATGGAGTCTGTGTCCTGAAACTCAGAAAAAAAAATTATCTTGAGTTAATCTTTCACTTTAATAAAAAGTTTAGGAAATTACATGAAATGAGAACAGTAATTTAATATACTCTTTTAAAAAATGATCATACTGGGTAAGGTGCAGAAAGATTATGTATTTACACTGAGTTTTGGAAAACTGGCTAGAATAGTTTTTTGACACCCTGGTCAGATGTGCATTGGCAACTTTTCTGAACTTGTACAAAGTGATTTCTTTCCCGTAAATGTGAATGGGCAATACAGCGTCCCCTCTATCCTGGAGACCGCGGCCTTCAATGTCACCTTCTGAAAAGCCTAGCCTACATTAGCAGGTCCTCTCTCAATACAGTGTCATACTACCGTATTTTTCTTTGTATTATTAATTACTACAGTAATTAAGTGTGCTCGTGTTATTAATTTAAGGTGGCTGTCTCTCCCATCAGACAATGAATTAAATGAAAATGTAGGTTGTGTATTTCTTACTCATCACCGTACCCCAGCACCTAGCATTACGCTTGGCACAAAGCAGGCAGTCAGTATATGTTCAGTGCCCCAATGTGTAAATACCACCCTGCTCCAGAAAAAATAAATACAGAGTTTCTTAAAGGCTTATTTTGTTTTGATGTTAGCCACAACATGCTTATCTGTATGAAGATTCATTTTTAACATAAAAAATTGGGAAACTGTATTAGAATACCAATAAAAATGATTAAAAATAAAATCAATGAGGCAGGTAAAAATATATAGTTTTAGAACATATTGGTCTATTTCAATTTATATTTAATTTATCTTTACAAATATATTTCAAATCAGTTGATTGACTAATAGGAGCCAATAGGAGCGAGCTTCCCTGAATTTACCCTGTAATGTATTAAATACTACTAACCACATTATACACATTATCCCATTTAACTACCTTTTAGGAGGGTATTGAAACTGTCTTCCACTTTACAGTGGACACAACTCAGGCTTAGAGAAGTTGAATCCCTTGGCTAAGGTCACACAACTAAGATGACCACATATTAGAGCTATGGGTATGTGGGAGTTAGTGTGGTTTTATTTTTATTTTTTATCCTCACAATGAGGGTATGTTTTTTTGATTTTTGAGAGAGAGAGAAAGAGAGAGAGGGAAAGGGAGATGTGGGGGAGTAACATTAATCGGTTGCTTCTCCTCTGCACCCTGACCTGCAATCCCTGCAGGGATGGAACCTGCAATCTAGGTATGGGCTCTGACTGAGGATTGAACCTGCAACTTTTTTGTGTACAGGACAGTGCTCCAACCAACTAAGCCACCTGGCCAACACTTAATGTGGTTTTAAAATACTGGTATACTAAGAAAATTTCAAAACACACACACACATGAATTAATTTATAAATAGTTACGCTGAATGTGGTGGTATCAATTATACTTAAGAATTGAGATTTCAGATTCAGAAGGATGAACCCCACCTGTACCTCTTACCAGGGTGACCCTTAGCATTTTATTTAGCTTTTCTAACTCTCAGTCTCCCAAATCATAAAACATACTGGATATCATAGCCTTGTTAACTGACACTATGTAACATGTAGAGCCTGGTGGCCAGTAATAACTCACTGAATTTGAATTCCTTTTCTTTTGTACATAATGTCACATTTCTCCCTCCTATTCTACCCCAGTTAGCCCACTAAAAGCTAGCTCCCTTTGTGGGAATGTGCAAAAATATACATTAGAGAGCTGTATATTATTTAGCAAATTTAGTGGTTGAAATTTAAATATGATTAATAGCAGCCTCTATATTAATTCCCTCAATATCCCATTCCAGAACACACACATATGAGCACATGCCTGCCCTCCCTTCCCCACAAACAGACCATTTCACAAGGAACTAGGTGCTTCTCTTATTTTCAACCTGCCCTCCCTCTGTCCCTACATGAATGGTTTTCCCCAGTTCATCTCCTCTCTGCAGGGATAGTCCATTTGGGGTCTCAGAGTACATCGTTGCCTGTTAAAAAACAACTTCTTCAGTGTTCTAAACCAATATGTTCCTTGAATGTTGCCCTGAAATATTCGTTATGTGGGGGTGATAACCAAGGAACACCCTCCTGTAGTCAATATAGTTTATAAAGTTGCAATTATTTTGGACTGGAAAATAAAATTAATTCTCAGATGCTTTATGCTTGTATGTCTGCAAGAACTTTATTCTTCTTCACCTGTATTTTCCTCATTTAGTTTTAATACTCTGTAGGTATATTTATCGATAAGTTGCCTCAAGTCATCTTTTGGAATGAAGCTAGTTAAATACAAGTAAATAAATATTGCATACCTAATTATAAATTTTAATAAGATAATGGGGAGCTATCAATTTTAAGGATGTGTCTTCCATAATTGAAGTATTATAATAGTTTTTGTAAATATCATAGTTAATCTGTTACAAATAAATCAATGAGGAGCGAAAACATGGAAAATGAAAAGTATATGAATGGATAATGTTTCTAAACTTTTACCATTAAAACACACTTTTCAAACCTGATTACCAATTATGGTTTAATATTTTTCAATGATGTTTATCTTTTTATATTCAAGTCACTGTCAGTGTTTGGACCTGCCGCAATAATTAGCTTCATTCTGTAGGTAAGCTAAGGTTTTCACTGTTGTTTGAAAAACAGGAGTGTGTTTTTATCTATATACCTATGTCTATATGTATTCTTTTTGTAACTGGCTAGCCTATGGTGATTTATTCTGGAGAAGAGCTGTGCCTTGTTCAGATGATACACATAGTAACTTCACATAATATCTCACCTATGTCTTATTACAGGGGTGACCTAACTTGAGTTTTTGCTTTCTGGTACTTGGGCTGTGCAGCTTTTTGAGTTACCTACCTTGAAAAAGATACATTGTTCATAAGCATTAATGCTTTGATAACCTTCACCTTTGATAACAATCATTGTGAGATATCAGAGAAATATAAGCCTATTTAAAAACAAGCTACATGAAAAACTTCTAATTTGTTAATCACTCAGGTCATCATGATCAGATTGACTGGGTTATGTATTGCTCTAGATCTGTCTTTTATATCAGACTTTCAGTTTTCATGTTGGTCTCATTCTGCTTACACCCACATGCACAGGCACAAACACATTCTCCTCCAACTTGGCCTTTGTCATATCTACTTCAGCAGGTAACCACACTTGTCAAGAATAGAGATTAAATTAGAGAAAAAAGAGACTTGAAAATTTCTCAAGTTGAGTACAGTAAGTCCTCACTTTATGTCATACAGGGTTCTTGGAAACTGCAACTTGAAAATAAAATAGCATATAACTAAACCAACTTTACCACAGGTTAATTGATATAAACAAGAGTTAAGTTTCTACAGCGTATTTCTGGGCACAAAAACATCACCAAACTTCTACATAAAGACCCAAAACACTTCTAATATTAAACACTAAAATAAATCTGAGTAATTTATATATTTAGAAAAGATTCATAAAAACAAGTAAGATATTATTTTTCAATGTGCTTAGTTCAAGGCCATGGGTGGCAGTAGCCTATCCCTGCAGCTCAGGCTAAAAGATGGGAACCTGCCCTGGAGGATGCCCGCCTGACACAGGGACTCGCTCACCCACCCACACTCACACTCACTCAGACAGTGTAGACCCGCCGACTCACCCCAACGCGCTCAGAATGGGATGTGTGAGGAAATGAGAAACCCCAGAGAAAACCCAAACAGACATGGGGTAACGTGCAAACTCCACTCAGACAGTGACCCTGGCCAGAAATTGGTTTTTTTCTTCATTAATGTTGTAAAGAAATGACACTGAAGGAAACAATATTCCTTGAGGACCTGCAGTATTTTTTTAAGTAAAAGTGCAATTGGAAGCATTTAGCATGTAAAGGAACAGACTGACTGACCCAAGGGGAGGGGAAAGGGAGATAAGGGGGAAAGATGGGGAAGGGTCTAATCAAGGAACAGGTATATATATGACCCATGGACACAGACAAAAGGGTGGGAATTGACTGTGGGAGTGGGGGTGGGCGGGGCAGGGGAGAGCAATCGGGGGGAAATTGGTACAACTGATAGAGCAACAATAAAAAAAGGAAAAAAAGGAAAAAAAGATACAATATGCTATCCTTTCCCACTTATCTCCTAGAAGATACCCCAAAAGACATAGATAATACAAGTAGAGGTAATTTTAATACAATATTTAATAATCTAAGTACAAATTAAGCCTTAAGGGAAAGAAAATATTCATTTTAATAATGAATATAGATAATGAGGGCTTTGAAGATATAATTAAACAAAATTAATTTATATAAAATAAAGTTACGTAGGTAAAAATTTAGAAAGTCATGTAACATTGAAAAGAAAACTTCAAAATAATTTTATAATAGCTACCTATGTTCTGAAGTTTGTATAATTACAGATATTTAGTAGTTGAATTAACAGTTTGTCCCCCTAGAGTTTATGCTGCTTGCTACCTAATTTTATTTCAAATTAATTCTGTGTCTAAAATCCAAGATACATTTTATTATTGATGATACTACTATCTAGTGTCAGATACAAATAACCACATTTTGATTTTTTTCAGTTTTTCTCTTAATCAATTTCTTTTAACAAAGTATGATATCTATTGAAAAGTATGAGCAAAAATATAACATTTTTTCTTTATTGGTTAATTTAATTAAAATGAAATAGATGAGTTCTTTTTAATTTTTAAAAATAGATATTACTTGCTTTTTAATAGTGACATTTTAGAATGTTATTTTTATTGCAATTTAAAATTCTATTATTTTAAAATAGAATTTTGACATGCCGTACCTCTCTCATAAAAGAAGATGTCTAAGGCTCTTTGCTCAAGGTCAGTCAGTTGAAATAGGTCAAAATGTGTGCTTTTTTCTTCATTATTTTATGGTTTACCATTTAGTAGCCATTCTTAAATGACTGTTGACTAGCTAAGAGGAATATATAATTTTTCTTCATATTTGTTATATTTAGCCACTGTTTAATAATGTCATTCTTTATTAGTATATAATATTAATAGATGCAGTGGATTAAGTTACTTATTTTGAAAATCCTAGGAGTCATTAAGGACCACAAATAAATACAGCATTAAATAGGTTTGAAGTACAAATGATAACGTCACCTAATAAATGTTTCTGTATCTGATTATACTTGCTTGCCAAGAAAATTAGGTTGTTTTATTATAAAGTTTATTGGCAGAAATTGAGACAATCATCAGTTTCTGATTTTAGAGATAGTATCCTGAAAACCTTAAAATTGGAATTATCTGTCTGTGACAAAATTTCCTTAATAAGTTCTCATTACTTGATTACAGGTTGAATGTTTCAGACATCTAAACTAATTAGAGTACTGATTATTTTGATTACCAGAAATGCTTAAATGTATGTATTATTTGTCAGTGTATTCAGTTTCCATATCAGACACCTGTGATTTAAACATTTCTAGTAGTTTCTGATTCACAGGAAAGTCAGCTGCATTTCATTATCTTTTCCTGGATGTTAGGGATTTACTCTTGCTTCATAAAAACATGTGAGTAAGCTAATCAATAGACTGTAGGCAGAATAGACAATATGGTGTTAGCTTCTAACTTATTTGTTAATTAGTTTGAGATATAGCACTAATAACTAAAGTAGTTATTATATATACATTTATGCTGGCCACTAAGGTATATGTATTTTTGACATTACCTTCTGAAAGTCAACATCGAAGTCCTTCAATTGTTTGGAAAGTAGGCTGCCCTGTGGACTTCAAGGGTAGGCTTTAAATACCTTCTGTGATATTTGTAATTGTTTTTAATTTTTAAATTACTTTTGACATTTAATATTATATTACTTTCAGATGTAACGTAGTGGTTAGACATTTATATAACTTAGGAAGTGATTTCTCCATGAGTCTAGTCCCACCATGTCCCCATACATGCCAGCAGTCACTACAATATTATTGACTCTATTCCCTACGCTGTACTTTGTATCCTTATGACTGTTTTGTAGCTGTGAATGTTTACTTTGATCCCCTTACCTTTTTCACCCAGTCCCCCAAATGCTGTCTGATCTGGCAACCATCAACTTCTGGGAACCTGTTTCAATTTATTCATTTATTTTGTTTTATAGATACCTTTTTAGTTTTGCTGAGAGCCTAAAACTGCTCTAAAATATAAGGGTTATTAATTTAAAAAATGTATTATTAGAAATTTCTATACAAAATAATTATTTTTGATCTTGTTCGTTTGTATAATACCTCTTTGTTTTTATTCCTTTTTTGGGGGGGGGGGGTTGTTGTTAAATTGAATTTTTCCTTAAACCCTAAGTGAATATTCAATAATAGAAACTTAAGAAATTCTACTTTCATAGTGGTTTGGATCTAACAATCTAGGACTTCCATGGCTCCCTTTCATCTCTATTGGATTGTTTGGGTTTCTGTTTTTTCATTTCTTTTTAAAACTTAAAGCAACTTTAATAAAGCAGTTAATTACCAACAACACTTATCTCTCCCCAAAGTTTAGATTTACAATTCTGAACTGATTGTGGTGACTTAATGTGCACTTATATCAGATTGCTGTTTAATATATGGAAGGTTTAAAAAAAATACTTAAATTTCAACTGGGCTAAATGTTTGTGTATACTACTACTGCTCTGTCATTAAACTCAATGAGGTATCAAAGTCTTAAAACCACAGTCATAATAAGATGGAGAACTCAAGCGTAACTGCGTGCCCAAAGAAAATACTAATTGTTGGTGCCCTGTTCTCAATTGTCCGAAATAGGCTCGTCTCATGTGGTGTTTTTAATTGAGTTATAACAGTTCTTTGGTATATTTTCCTCTTTTATGGATGTGGGACACTTTAACTTGTAAAACATTTTACTTTTTTAAACATGTGTATTTTAGTAATTAGGTTGGGTTTTTTTTCACTCCCACAAAATAATCGTCTAGTAAGTGTAATACTGCTTATTATGTGATTGATTTTAAGTCTTCATTTTTTCTTTTACTTTTTTACTCTGAAATGTATTTGTTTGAAATTAGGAATGGGGAAATATTTTGAGCTGACAAAAATGGAAGGCAGTTTTTCTACTGATAATGGAATTATATTTTCTAAAAGGAGAAACAACGCATTACATGTTGCATATAAAAATGGTTGTATTACATATAAAATCTTGTGGAACATTCGGAGATAAGCAACAGGTTGGGGGTTCTGGTGCTGTTTTTTCGTTCTGTGTATGCACCGCTGTGCGGTTACCACTTTGTGGCTGCTGAGAACACAACACTGAACAAGACAGGGTCACTGCACTTTGGACCTAACCTGCACATATTTTCTCAGTTTTCCTCAGATATTAAGTGATTTTGTGGCTAAATAAATTTACTAATTTTCTTTTTGGAATGTGTTTCATCAAACAAATGAGATAAATGTTAGTAGTTCTGGTTTTTATAGGATATATTTCTTGAACATCATTATTCTTAAGGTAGAGGTTTATAATTTTAATTAATGCTCTTAGTAAATAATGTATAACAAGGAAATATTATATACCATTGTGCTTAACCATATATTTCTCGAATATTTTAGCTGGGAAGTTTTGAGATTCCTTCTGTCAAACATCAGATGGTGGTTGGAAGAATACGGCTTTGATGGATTTCGTTTTGATGGTGTTACGTCCATGCTCTATCATCACCACGGGATGGGTAGGTAATCTGATTGAACTCAGATATGACTAACGATTCTATGCTATTTTCTCACTGGCACACGGCATCCAGGTCTGGGGTTCAGTTACAGAAGCTGCAATGAGTATTACTATGGGCTGGATTTTTATTATTTCCATTGTATGCATTTCCTCTAGTCACTTCTGGTCCTTTTTTGGGCAAGAGGTTGTGTATAAATACATTTTATAAGTAAATAAAAGATAGTGATTTTCTGTTAAATATATGTATCTAATAACATGCTATTTTTAACATGTAGCTTTCTCCTAAAATGTTTTTAAGGAAACCTTTTTGTTCAGCACTCTCGGCATGTGAACACGACAGCATTTACAATGAAGATAAACAACAAAAATAATAAATGAGACCATTTCTGAATGTATAGGTTCCTGCATACTAAACATTAAAGAAAATATGCATAATGCGTTATATATATAATATTCTCCGTTTAAATTAAGTTATAAATTAATTCATAATAAAAACATTGATCAGAATTTTTCAATTTAAAAGTTATATAAAGAAATAGGACCACAGAATGTAATTGTTCAGTAGATAACATGTCAAACAATTATATTTTAGTAGTCAAATATTTACCAGCAACAACCAATCCAAAAAAACAGACTTTGGACTGTCAGTCTTGAAAAGTGGCTGCCGAGGAAAGAAGCTGTATTCAAAGCGTGGCGCTGTCTTTAAAACCTGCAGCAGTCTTGGAGATACTCCCTTGAAATGCTGCTTGGACGAAGTTGAACTTGTAAAGCATGGCAGGTTGCATTAATATCTTTCAGTTTGGAGAGCTTATTTCAAGGATGAAAAAGGGAAGCATGGCAAAATTCAAGAAAGATTTTCTACCAAATTAAAATACCCACATGCCCCTACAGAACCTCCCTCAGTTGAGGGCTAGGAATTTCCTAAGGAAATATGGGATTGGGGAAATGAACTGAAATCTATGGACATGGGATAGACTTCTAACCCTGCGGAGGTCATGGCTGATATGAGAGATTCAAACAAAGAGACGTATGATGTCAAATTTTTGACCTAAGGGTTAAAAATGTTAAAGAAAAGCATTCTGAGTTACTTATGTTCCCCCCTTTTGAATGATGAGAAAAAATCTGAAACTGTGCCACAAAAGAACACATACCTGAAAAAATGAGATTAAACAATTAACATTAAGACACATAGTGTTTAAGTTCATAAAATTCAATGCTAAGGAGAAATTCATTAGGTGACAACTAGGAGGAAAAATGAATTTGCCTTCATGGATGAAAAAAAATGGCTGGGTTATACTACTCTGTTGCCCATAGCAATGCCTATAAAATTCTTAGGGAAACAAAGTGTGACTGAGGAATTTGATTGTTGAAGTGCCACAGAGGTATAGATTTAAAAGACCTTAAGGATTAAAAACTTACATAATTACACTTGAAAATATCTTTCAGTGATGGAATCCTGTAAAAAAAAATGATTCAAAATAAAGAGTTTACACTTACACAGAAGCAGGAGGAAAATGTAGGCATTGAGCACTAATTTGATTTAATTAAAATATGTGTAAACAACTGAAGTAATAGGAAATAAATTGTATACCTCAATAACTGAAATATTCTATAAGCAACCAAAATTAGGAGTTGAGGAAGAGGAGGTAGAAAGGTGTTAGAGAATGTTAAAATTTTTTGTAATCATGGGCAATCCATATTGCATAAATTGAAGCACATATTTAAAATAATACAAACATTATGTCTCAATGTTATGATAGTTTTCATATTTGCTTTTCTTAAGAGGTATCTGATAGAAGCTAGCTAAATTAACATTTGAGATAACACAAAATATATCTAAAATTTGAAATTTAAAATTCCTTTCACTAACATTTCAATTTATTTTTCTGCTATAAAATTCAACTAAAATTAAAATTTTAAATCAAAGTGTTTTGTTTATTTGCTTTTATAAAACAAAAATTGAATTTCAGGATTGTTGATATATATGGAACACTTTTCTGACGTAGAGCGTATATTTCTGATGATAACATTATGTGGTTTCCAGGCTCATTACACTTTGCTATAACAAAACTGACATCAACATACTAATTGGTAGTGAAATTTGTGTAGAGTTAAGACTCTCATGTTAACAGTGCATTTACCTTGATTTTATGTTCTCTAGGTCAAGGTTTTTCAGGTGATTATCATGAATATTTTGGACTGCAAGTAGATGAAGATGCCTTGATTTATCTCATGTTGGCAAATCATTTGATTCATACATTGTATCCAGATTCTATAACAGTCGCTGAGGTAAAGCTGTAATGATCTCTACCCTCTCACCCCCTTTAATATAGAACATTTTGTCAGCCCGCAATATTTGAGTAATTAATCTCATGTTGCCAATAATTGCATAACTGAAATTGTCCCCTGACGACAGTGCAGGCACCGTGTATGGGCGGCACGTTATTTAGAATTCACTGTTTGCTTTCTAGGAGATAGTATACACTGATTACTTGTCATCATTCCATTGTTAAAGGAAAAAATGCCAATGGTTAGAACGTAAAATGTCCTAATCAGTGGACAGGTCCTTCTTCCATGAGACCTTCAGCAAAGAAAAGAATTGAATCAAAAAGTAGTTCATGTGCTTCTGTTTCTTTCTTTATTAATTTTTTTTTAAGGTTTAATCATTAGAGATGGCATGGATCACTGCCTGGGAGCTCCTCTGAAGCCTCTCTTGTTCTTATGCAATTACCTTTCTTGTTTACGTTACTGCTCTCCAATTGCCAAATGTTCACTGGTTATTCATGATCACTGAATGTTCATGATTAACTGTCCCAAAGCTGCGCTGTAATGATATAATTCGGTATATGCATAATTGACAATTCCCCTCTTGGTGATAAATGTGATAAATTAAGAAGTTTGTTAAATGCTTATGCTAATTTAGATTTAGCACTAAACTCCCTCTGGTTTCCTGAGACTTCTGACTGGAAATTATTATTGAAATTGAATTCAGTATGTTAAAACTGTTCTATAGAAAGTATAGTGATGGTCATATAAAAATAATAAGACTGTTAAAAGATTCAGAGTTAAGGTGTATTTTCACATTGTTGCCCTTTGGTTCATTGGAATGAAATGTAGTAGTTAATGACTCTCTCCTTTCTGTAGTATGTATTATCGATGTAGCATTTTTTTCTCATTTGTTATTTCTCAAAAACCCAAAATCCCAAATAGTTGGTATGATTTTCTGCGTAGAAAAGTTACTCTCTTTAGTCCTTTTCCATATAAATATCTTCTAGGGATAAAGCTATGGGTCTTAAATCCCTGGAATACATTCTTATGTAGAATTTTTGAAAACACAACCATTGTAATACCATTTTGGTTCCCCAGTATTAATTCCACACCCTTTATCTACCTACATTCAATCATAGCTTATAAGTCTTGCTAATGCTTTGTGCTGTCTTTTAATGTCAATCACAGTGTGTTTTAAACTTTTGTCTTTTATACATTTTAACTTTATATTTCAAACATCAAAAATTTAATTAATTATTTTGTTAATTATATTTATGGCAATTCAAAGCAAAGACATTTTATATGACAAATTCCTATAAATAATTAATGACAAATGTTCACACTGAAAAAAAGCAATTACTTAATACATAAAACTTAAAATTGATCTCTTCATTCATTTCAAGTAAAGCAGTTCCATCATCTAGGGAGCCCTTGTCTGATTATCAGTGTTTCTACCAATGAAACTTTGAGACTTTAGCCTACTTTATATTACTTGGTTTCAGATTTTTTTTAAACAAGATGTGTCTTCAATTTATTTTACTTAAATTGAAAACTACTTCAATTTCAATACATCACTTTTCTGTCTAGTGGGAGTCTCTTCAAAATGTGGAATTGATTCTCATGCACTTTTTTTGAAGAAAGGAATGTGGTATAACAAATAAGTAATGTAGTTTTATATAAAGTCCTATAGTAGGTATTTGAATTAGTGTATAATGACATTTATTAAAATTGAAACCTTTTTTTCCGAACTGTATCTACCACTCCACATGCTTATATTGCTATATTAATTTATTAATTTAAAATATTTTTAATTGTAAGTACCCTTTAGATATTAAAGAATGAAAACTATCTTAAGTGCATTTGAGAAATCTCTGATTATTTCAGTATGCTATTTTGGTAGGTATTAGCCTTGTATATTTAAAATATATTTATTTTAATGATCTTTATGTTTACCTTCCTTTTTCTTTTAATATTTTTAAAGGATAGTCATTAACTCTTCATTTTCAAAAGGTAGCTACAAATAGTTCATATGCATTAATGGGGAAGATTTTTAAGATTCAGATTTAGGAATCAAAACAAATCAGTGTCCAAATATTGTTTTAGCGGACTCTATTTCCTATCAAATTATTTCTTAAAGCTTAGGTAAATATAGAATTTACCTTAATGTTTTCTTGAGAAAATTATCTTTCTCTCTTGATCTTTAATACCATTCCATTACCAATCTTATGAACACTCCTGGTCTTGTGGAAACTCTTCTCAGAAGGCCTTGTATCTGTAACCCCAGGGCCTAACATGTATGTCTGATATTTAATACATATTCAACTAATGCTTGTAAAGAATCAAACTAGATGACTACCATATCTGTGAAAATGTAGCATATTTTGATAAATACAACTTCTTTTAAAATGACTTCTTTTCCATTAACCTTCTTCTTTTACTTATTTCCCATCATCTTTTTTTCCACTGTTATATACTATGAAATACTATGTAGAAATAAGATATAATTGACAAATGCTTTATTTCTTAATGGATGTATTGCACCATGTATTATATTTACCTATACCTCTCATTCACAAAGGAAAGCCAATTAATAAATGATTTGGGGAGACCAGAGAGGCCATACATTTCTTTGTTCCAGCGTTTCTATGGGGACAGTTTGGGGATGGCATTGTGGAATAGGAAGCATTTATTTCTCAGCAAGCTCATAGTATGATATCCTTTTGTAGGAAGAGTTTGGGCAAGGATATAAGTACAAAAGCTTATGATGGTCACAGGGAAAAGTAAATATTTCAAAGTGGATGAAGTGTTAAGCATTTGAGATAAAATAGTACAAAATAATGATAGAAAGATGTAGGTCTTTCCACTGCATTTTCTGGGTACTTAAGAGAACAATGATCACAATTGTACCATTGGTAATGTGTGTATATGTATTTAGGTTGTAGTTTATGAATCCCTGAAGGTCAGATAGTATACCTTATATATCTTTAAATTCTGGAAGCACATTCATTCATTCACTCATCAGAGTCCTGGCTCTAACATTGAAAAGCATATATCTTTAGAGATCCCTTCACCTCAATAAACCTCAATTTCTGTATCTTCTAAACGAAGAGGATCCACTAGATAACCTCAAAGGCCCTTACACTGAAAGCCATTTTCTTGCTTCACTCTTAATGTACCAACTCTACTTTCCATTTCATCAGAAGTAAGCTAAGTGAGCTAAGTAATCCCAAAACACACTTCATACCTGATAGCAAGTATAACAGATACATGCTACATGGATTTTTGTTTTTCATGAAAGCAGCAACTAATAGTGTTCAAAGTAGTTCAAAAATCAGTCTGAGAAATTATGTTTTAGCAATAATAGTTGTACTACTCTGTTTTCTGTGTGTGTGATAACAAAGAAAAGAAAAATACAACCAGGTGACATCAAAGTTGCCCTGCAGTGAAGAGCATGACATGAAACTTTATTGGGAAATGAGATACGCTATCACGGTTTATCTACTTTTATAAGTATACCGCCAAAACTCTACACAGACGTATGCTTATGCCCTTACATACTGTTTTCATTATTGGCCTTACCTTTACTGTCAGAAGGACATTGAGTAAAAATCTAAGCAGTGTGAACTGATGGTGCTGATGTCCTTTGTTTTAGGATGTATCAGGAATGCCAGCTCTGTGTTCTCCAATTTCCCAGGGAGGGTGTGGCTTTGACTATCGATTAGCCATGGCAATTCCAGATAAATGGATCCAGGTAAGAGTTCCTGTAAATATTTTTTGTGTCTGTAGATAATATGTATTATGTTGGTTTATTTATTTTTTGTATTTACTTCTTAGTTGTGATTCTTAGTTACAGATATTATAATTGAAGTACTAAATTCTCCCATAAGTGTGTTAATTCTTGTGCTTCTCAAACTTCTGAAAGTTCTAATATAAAGTATTCATATTTACACCATCCAGGCAAGTGGAGAAATATGATTAATGTAAGGTTAGCTGTGGAATTTTCAATGCAATTCTAAAAAACTTAAAACTTAAGTGCTTTATATGTAAAACATGTTAAACTTCATCAAAGTATCCATATCTGCTTGCAAATTATCAATTAATACAATTAATTTCTAGTACTTGTTTCATAGTATGGTCTTTTCTCAGCATATTTGGATTCACCCAGTTCTTCATTGAGCATTTAAAAGTCCTTAGCATGTGTTAGTAACTAGAAATGAATAATTGTACCTAACACCTTACACATCATTTCTAATACAATTGTATTAAACTTAATGATAGTTCAAGCAGTTGAGATCGCCTCTAGTTGTACTTAATGTGTGCCTACAAGACTAAATGTGTTACATACACTTAGATAGGATATAGAACGTTTTTGAGTGGCTAATTCCATAATCATAGGCTGATTATGTGTAAGGAGTTAGATATGCATCAAATAGTCATAGCTTTCTGACAAGCCCTTTGGTACAGACATGAACTGGTGCCATGAGATCACAGTGTTAGAATTGCGTGACTTCGCATGGACACACCACAGAACCTACTCTGAAGGAAGTGGTAATTGCAATCATCTGTCTTTCCTGTGGCCCAAGGCAATCTGTGCAATGCACAGCTGTGACGTTAAAACTCTACCAACACCATTTCTGCTTCTCCATTTATAAAGACTCTTCAAACATTGTCAACTCAAAAAGCAAGTGACAATCTTGGAAATAAAACAAACAAATGAGCTGAGCATCTTGCTTTGATACCTGAGAAAGTTGCTTTATATTTGTTATTTTAAAAACTATTCTAAGTGAAATAAGCCAGGCAGTGAGGAACAAATACCATATGATATCACCTTTAAGTGGAACCTAATCAACAAAACCAACAAGCAAGCAAAATACAACCAGAGACATTGAAATTAAGAACAATCTGACAGTAACCAGAGGGGAGGTGGGAGCGGATGATGGGGGGAAGGGTTTTCAGGAACAACTCTAAAGGACAAGTGGAGAAAACCAGGGGAGGTAGAAGCAGGGGAGGGAGGTGGGGATAGTGGGGTTTGGGGGGAATTGTGGGGGGTAAATGCAGACAACTGTACTTGAACAACAATAAAAAAAATGGTATTGTCTTCAAGTTTCTCATCTTGGTTTAAGGTTCTTTATCCACTCATCATGTTACAATTTCTAATCTTTCACACAGACTTTTTCCCTAGCAAATGCCAAATCTTACTTTGTTAACCTCCCACTGAAAAGCCTTCACCATTCTCCAGTCGTTGCTCAGATTCAAGATTATTTCAAGGTGTATATCAACCTTGAGTTTTTCCCCAATCACGTATAATGCACAGTGGGATTATTGTCCTTTTACGAATGATGGCAATTTTTTAATTTTCAACTTACTAAACATTTAAATACCTTATATACTGAAGGCACTGTGCCATGTAGCACATCATACAAGTGGAAAAGTGTATTGTCCTGTGTTTAGGATGTGACTGGGCTATCTGCTTAAACTGTACACACTCTGTTGCAGATGTCCTCTTCTACTTCGTGAAATTATTTAAAAGTCTTTTTGCCTCACAAAAATAAACCCCTTAGTTAATAAAGCTAGAGAGACTTCAAATAATATTTTTTACAACTCAGTATATTCCCTGACTTTTATAAGTTGTACATTTAATAAAATAATTGCATAAATGGCTGCCATTTCCTCAAATGTCAAAAGGACATGCAAGAGTATTAATCCAAGCGACAATTGTGCTCAGAATTATGTGGCACTCGTTGTTATCTACCATAGAGTATGAGTTAGGTTAAGTCCTGGATTCTATTTATACTCTTGTTGTTCAAAAGCAAATTATTTACTGTGTTCTACTTCATGATTTAAGAATCAGTAGCTGGACTATTGTATTAATGTAATCATTTATTGAACAAATATTTGCCTATACAAAATATGTGAAATATGCCGTATCTCCTTTAATTTTATTTGATGATTTTCACTATCTAATAACTGTTTATGTAAAATTTATATAAGTAAATTGAATTCATTCATTTCATTAATTCCACTAAGTATTTATTGTATACCTATTTATTATATAAATATATTTTAATTAAACATGTTATATTGAGAAAATTGCAGATTCATATGCAGTTATAAGAATAATACAGTGAAATCTGATATCCTCTTAACTAGTATTCCCCACCCCTCAGGGGGTAACATTTTGCAAAGCTATAGTACAATATCACCACCAGGATATTGATATGGATGTAATCAAGATTCGGAACACTTCCATCACCACAGGTTTCCTTGTTTTGCCTTTATAGCCACACCTACATCCTCTATTCCTCCAATTACTTCTTAAGCTGTTGCAACTACTACTGATCTCCATTTCTATAATTTTGTCATTTTAAGAATGTAATATAAATAGAACCATACACTATATTACCTTTCTGGATTGTAATATTTCACTCAGAAGAGTTCTCTGGATATCCATACAGGTTCTATCAGTTGTGTATTGCTTTTTACTGCTGAATAGTATCCTGTGGTATGATTATACCACAATTTGTTTAATTATTTGCCCATTAAAAGAAATCTGAATAGTTTCTAGGTTTTGGCTGTTATAAGAAAAGCTGCTGGTGTTTTGGGCTTTTGTTTGTTTGTTTGTTTTGGGGGTTTTTTTGGGGGGGGCCTTTTCCAGCTTCTAAAAGCCACCTGTATTCCTTGACTCATGGCCTCTTCTTTCATCCTCAAAGCCAGCACGGTAGTATCTTAAGTCTCTCTCTTATACCCATAAGACATGTTTCCTTTTTAAAAAGATCTCTGTAGTTACATTGGTATCCATATTTTGGATATTAGGATGTGAACATCAATGGCTGACCATTATTCTATTATTCTGCTTGACAGTCTGCACTTTGGTGCCCAGCAATTCAGAAAGTAATCGTGAAGGATGGCTAAGCACGTCTGAATTCTGTAGGGGGGAAAAAAAACAGCAAAGGAAGATACAAGCGAGTCTGAACCCAATTTGTGGTACCAAATCTGCATTAGTTTTCTTTTGCTGCATAACAAATTACTACAAACTTGGCATCTTAAAATATTGCTCAGTTACTAGCTCATGTTTCTTCAGAGGGCATCCATCATATTCAAATGTTCCCCTGACACACTCTCGCAGGGGTGTCCAACCCATGGCCCTCAGGTCACATGTAGCCCAGGATGGCTATGAATGAGGCCCAACACAAAATTGTAAATTTACTTAAGATGTTATGAGATATTTTTGTGATTATGTGTCGCAATGTATTTACTGTGTGGTCCAAGACAACTCTTCTTCTTCCATTGTGGCCCAGAGATGCCAAAAAGTTGGGCACCCCTGGAAAGGATCACACAAAGGTGTAAGTAAGAGGGAGCAGGAATCACGAGGGCCACCCCAGAATTCTGCCTATCACAGAATGCAGTTGATACTTTCAACAGACAAATGAGCCCATGCAGAAAGAGTGTAAAAGAAAAGAGGCTATTTTGAATACAAAGCTTTGAGGAGCACCAGCTTTTTATTGGACAGGCAAAAGAAGAGACTTTGCAGGATGCGTAGAATGTGGGCAAACAAAACAAGAGTTTCAAAGTGGTGGACTAAGAAGGAAAGCATTTTGTGGGGAGGGAAAGGGTCAGCCTTGTCAACATGTAGAGCTCGTAAGTATTAGCCTGAAAGCATTAACTGACCGAAGAAACAGTCATCTGTGATCTTGCATTGAAGTGGTGTTAGAGGGGTAGAAGGCAGATTGAAGGCTGTGAGGGAAAGTGAAGACAGAAATGTGTGGTCTGTTCAGATAATTATTTCATAATAATTGGTCTTTAAACTTGTGTTTATTTTTTATTTAATTTATTTTTATTGTGTATGCTATTATAGTTGTTCCTGATTTTTCTCCCTTCTCCATCTCCACTAAGCCCCACCCTCTCCCCTTTCTATTCAATTCCCGTGTTGTTGTCCATGTCCATCAGTTATGTATAAACATTCTTTGGTTAGTCCCTTCACTGTCTTTCATCCCATGCCATCATCCTTTCTGGCAGCTGTCAGTCTGTTTCATCTATCTAAGCCTCTGCTATTATTTTGTTCATTAGTTTATTGTGTTCATTAGATTCCACATGTACGTGAGATCATGTGGTACTTGTCTCTCACTAACTGGCTTAATTCACTTAGTGTAATATTCTCTATTTCCATCCATGCTATTGCAAAATATGACTTTATTCTTTTTTACTGCTGTGTAGTATTCCGTTGTATAAAGGTACCACAGTTTTTTTATCCACTCAACTATTGATAGGCACTTATCTAAATCTTGGCTATTGTAACTAGCACTGCTATGAACATAGGGGTACATAAATTCTTCCAAATTGGTGTTTTGGGATTCTTAGGGGATATTTCCAGCATGCAATCTCTGGGTCAAAAGACAGTTCCATTGTTAATTTTTTGAGGAGATTCTATATGGTTTCCATAGTGGCTGCAGCAGTCAGCATTCCTACCAACAGTGCAGAAGGGTTCCCTATCTCCACATCCTTGCCAGCACTTGTTTGTTGATTTGTTGATGATAGCTATTCTGGCAGGTGTAAAGTAATATCTCATTAAGGTTTTGATTTGCATATCTCTGATGATTAGTGATGTTAAGCATTTTTTCATGTGCCTATTGGCTATCTGTACGTCCTCTTTGGAGAAGTATCTATTCAGGTTTTTCCCCCATTTCTTAATTCAGTTGTTTGCCTTCCTGGTGTTGAGCTGTATTAGTTCTTTGTATATTTTGGAAAATAAACAACAAAAAAAGCTAATTTTTTATTCAACCTAAAAATGTAGGAAGTATATTTCTGCCTTGTAAAAGTTACAGAACAGTATATTGACAATAACACGTTTTTTGTAATTATTAATCAAGAGGTAGCAGTTGTTACACGGGGGAAAAAAGGTTGCTGTTACACAGGGGAAAAAAGGGTGCAAAAATCTTAAAGTGCAATGATAAAACCATCTGCATAAATGTAAAAATACATTCACACACATACACTCACACTCACATACACTACACCACTGTCATTTGGACAGTCTGCTTAAAAGCTGTGATTTCAGAAAAAGTTTCAACAGAGGTCCTTGTTATGTGGCTGTGCTTGTATCTGTGTGTCAAATAATATGGATCGATATGATGTATACCCTAATGTTGGAATTTAATGTAAGTATAATAATGGTTTATGCAAATTAAATCCTCTCTCGCGTCTAGCTACTTAAAGAGTTTAAAGATGAAGATTGGAATATGGGCAATATAGTATACACACTCACAAACAGACGCCACCTTGAAAAGGTCATTGCTTATGCAGAAAGCCATGATCAGGTAAATGGATATTTGTGTAAATCCATCTCTCTCTCTACCCCCCCACCCTGTCTCTCTGTGCTCTCTGCACATGTGTGTGTTTGTATTTATTAACATACTTAAACATAAATTTCTTTAGTTCAATACAGTTAATATAACTTATATTATAAGTTATTATAAGTTATTATAACTTATTATATGTATGTATCTACATTTGTATCTATATGTGAAAACTACTTACACTTGAAAAACATTTTAAAATAATTTTGTAGAACTATAAATTCTAGCTGCAAAATGCAGTGCCATTTTTATCCTGCCAAAGTCTAATTAAAAGATCGTAAATGAAACTTGCAAGTGTTATCTTACATATTTTTCTTTGTTGTAATGAGAGGAATATTGGTGCTAATCTAGGTTAATTTTAATTTCCTTTTTTGGTTTCCTTCCAGAGGTTTTCTTTTTTGCCTTCGGACAGGCTTTTATCATTTTTTTTCTTCCATCACTAAAATCTCTTGTTTTTTGATCACTGTCCCCTGAGCTACAGTCCATCTTCTCTGAGACAGCCTGAGGTATTTTCCAAAAAGCAAAGCTTATTTTGTCAACCCAGATCTTTTGAGTGAAGCTTGTCGTTCAAGGCCACACATAACCTGACAGAAGTCAGAGTTTCACTTTCATTCTCTACTCAACTCAGCAAGCAGTCTGTTCTTCAGTACTGTAAAATTCTCACTCACTCCTGAATAGGTTTCCTCACTCCAGTTGTGCCCTTTGCCCACGCAGCTAGGATTGCCTGCTTCACCTGGGAAGGTCCTGTGAAAGACCCAGTGCTCTGTACCACACCGCCTCTGAAGCCTCCATCTAGTTGTCTAAAAATACATAAATAAAAAATAAAAAATATATGTGGGCCTCAAAAATTATTTTATAAAACATCTTGTAAGTTTATAAAGTTAGGAGCAATCTATAGTTGGATTATGGAACTATAGGTGGAATAGGTAATTAAACTAAAATATAAATTGTATTAGACATGAATATACTTTTAAGGAAAAGAAAAAAAGAATAGTTTCTCCATCATCTATGTTCTCATGATGTTTTAGGCAGAAAATTTGTTTTTTATACCTTTGTATTTCCAGCCTTGAAACTGTGACTGCTCCAAGCATTTACTCAATAAACACAAATAAATGGGGAGAAAGGCCATTTAGTTTTTTAAAGCTATCCTCATAAACATAAAGAACATAAAAATGTACTTTTTATACATTAAAAATGAAACAGTGAGAAGTTTTGAATTATTTGCTGTATATGTACTAAGACAATTAAAGCTAAAAAATAAGTTTCTCTGTTATTTCAGCAGAAATTGGCAGCTGGTCTTTCAGGTGTCTTCTCTAATTATTAAGAAAGTATAAGTATATCAGAGGTCAGCTACAAAGACCCCCAGGACAAATTCTGCTTTCTTCCTATTTTTGTAAGGTTATTTAGAGCACAGCCATGCTCATTCGTTTTCGTTATGTATATGGCTGCTTTTAAGTAGTTGAGACAGAGAAAGTGTCCCATAATACCTAAAATATTTATGATTTGGCTTTTACAGAAAGTTCACTGACTCATGAACTAGACATACGCTAAATTTTGCACCTTTCAAATCAGAGCACTATCTTTTCCATTTAAATTGACTGTAGAGCAGAACAAATAAGTATGAAAAAAAAAAGAACCAAACTGTTGCATAATAATAAATGAGTAATAGTAACCTAAGGTGCATGGAACCACCAACCAAATACATAACAATATGAAAACTAAAATACATGCCAAAATTATATCTCTCTATTGGTAATTCCTAGTAGTTGTAGCACATTTTGAGCTTCTAATATATACTTATTTAATATGAATGAATGAAAGAATAAATAAATGATTGGAATAAACAAACTGAAGATGAAACTGATAGATTTCTCTCATAATTTTCCTCCAAAATGTATTGAAACATTATGGATTTATCAAGAATTATTTCATATTTTATAGATTCAAGTAATTCTTCCTTGTATTACAAATTGTCAAGCATGTATAAAAAGATGCATGTTGTCTAGTTCTTTCTAAAGGCAAATGTACAAATAAATCTACCAAAAATTATAAATATGCAGAGTGAGTCAAAAGTAGGTTTATGATTGTGAGTGTGATAAAGAATTTGTTCTTATATTTTTATTTATTATGGTATTATTTCTCATATGAACAACTGTAGACCTACTATTTCCCCACCCTGTATATTACAAAATGAATAATATAGAAATATGTATGTAGTAGCCCTGGCTGTTATGGCTCACTGGATTGAGTGCTGGCCTGCGAACCAAAGGATCGCCAGTTTGATTCCCAGTCAGGGCACATGCCTAGGTTGCAGGCCAGGTCCCCTGTAAAATGTGGGCGAGAAGCAACCACACATTGCTGTTTCTGTTCCTCTCTTCATTGCGCTCTAAAAATAAATAAAATCTTAAAAAAAGAAATATATACATAATAGTAAAAATCTAACAGAATTTATCAAAATGATTTTATAATAGAATCAAAGATTAATGAAATAGACAGTTATACATAAAAATATAATTAATTCAAAATACGTGGGAAGTACCAATTGTTTAAGAAATAACAATTGGTTATTGTTATATTGGTTAAGGCTTGATTGGATGCTGCCCAGACAAAATTTACCAATATATTTATATCTTATATACATTTTTGTCAAAAATTTTTTTAGCAGTAGATCCTATTATTAAACTACACTTATATAGAACTCTGTGTTATATGTCAGACTGAAGATGCATTTTGTTGGTACATGTATTAGTCTGTTAGGGTTGCCATAACAAAATACCACAGAGAAGGTGGCTTAAATAATGAATTTGTTTCTCATAGATCTGAAGGCGAGAATTACAGGATCAAGGTGTCACAGGGTTAGTTTCCCCTGGGGCCTCTCTCCTAGGTTTTCAGATGTCCTGTTTGCTCTGTGTCCTTACCTGGACTTTTTCTGTGCACATTCATCCCTGGTGTTTTCTCCTCTTCCTATAGGGACACCACTGGCTGGATTAGGACTTCACCTCTCTGACCTCATTTAACCTTATTACCTCTTTACCCTGTCTCCTAATATAGTCATATTGGTGGTTGGGACTTCACAGTGAATTTTGGGGAAATGAGGTAGGGCACAACTCATTTCATAACAGTAAACAGTTTTTGTTTGTTTAGATTTAAAATATTTACCTCAAAGTTAGAGAATAACGAGGTTGCTATTAAAAAGCAAAAAAAAAAAAAAAATGAACTCAAGTAATACAGATGAAAATTACCATTTAACCAAAGTTTGAATTTGATTAAATGGTAAAGTTATTGGTGAAAATGAAAAATGTGTTTTTTATGGAAAAAACATACGGACTTTTTCGCCAACACACTAAGTCCTTGTGTTTTTTTTTTTCCTTAAAATAAAAGACACATTTTTCATTTTCACCAATAACTATTGATTTGGATATTTTGAATATGTTGGCTGTCTCCCACTATTGGCTTCTGGTGGGCAGAGGCCGGAGGTGTTGTTAAACATCTTCGAATGCGTGACAGCCCCACAGCAAAAGAATTATTTGGTCAAAATGTCAATAGTATCGAGAAACTTCGCAAACCCCTTTTGACACGTTTGGTAAGTCGCAGCTACTTCTCTATACACTTCAGAATTTTTTTCTTGCATTTTAATTGAATTTTTACCTTTCTTGAAATAATAAAGCATAATATGCCAAAAATGTTGTGTATCTTCTTCCATCTTCAGTATTAAAGAAACTGCACAAAAATTCACCAATTTTGATGGGGTTTTTTCTACATGCATGCTGATATGATAGCTGTTACAATACAATAAAAAAATTGTTTCGAATGAAGTTAAACACAACTAAGCACTGCTAGAGCCATCTTACAGAAAAAAACAGATGAACTTTTTGGCCAACCCAGTACATACATATAACATATATATACACATACAAAAGAGTATTTAGAAACTTACATTTTTTCAAAACAAATAAATTCATGGTTGAAAACTATTTCAAAATCTATTTAGTATTCTCAATATTATAATGAATATTTAGTCCAGTTTCAGAAAATTTGAAGCATCTGCTCAGTTATAATAGGTAGTTTTTTGTATGTTTTTCACCAAGCTCTTTTAAAAATAAAAATCAGTCCTGAAACACATGTTGATCTCTAACATGTTTTGACAGCTCACCTTCAGCATAGAAAATAATTATTAGAATATACATTAAATTAATACAAATTCATACACCTCTCCTACATTGTTTTCCACCCTGTGTTATTATAGTGTAAATCATAGCTGCTTCGTTCCTCTTCTTTGCATTCATCTCAGTGGTTTTCACTTCTCTAGGCACTCGTTGGGGATAAGACACTGGCATTTTGGCTGATGGATGCTGAAATGTATACCAACATGAGTGTTCTGACCCCTTTTACTCCAGTTATTGATCGTGGGATACAGCTTCATAAAATGATTCGACTTATTACTCACGCACTCGGCGGAGAAGGCTATCTCAATTTCATGGGTAAGTATTAATTGAACGCATAACACAATCAGTATTTAAAATGTTAACTAATACTACATATGCATAAATTATATAGATTTTTTTGATTTGGCTGTTTAGATTTAAAATTTAAAATTACAACTTTGTGTCTTTAATATGCTATCATGTGTAAACTGCAAACATTAAACTACTAATACATAACGCAAAAGTAGTCTAGTAGCTGGCATTTTACTTAATATTATTGACAAGCGGAGCGAACTATTTTTAAAACTTAGAATTGTTCTGAATTATTCTGAATTTATTGTAGTGTTTGCACATTAAACATAAGAAAGATATATTTGTCATGTCATGTCATATTATACTAATATTATTAATTTTCTTTGATGAAATTGAGTGCCAGTGTATTTTATTATAAATGTGGAATACTGGCCTAGGATATTATGATGGACAAAAAAATATTTTAAAAAAAGAATAAAAATTACGTGTATTTAAAAGTCATTATTATCTGCAGGTTCTTGGTTGATAAAATATAGCAATCAACTAATACGGTTTTCTGTTCTATTTGGTTAACAACAACCATTTGGACATTTGAGCATTAGGAGATTTTGAAAGTGTTTAGGCTAGAGAGAGGCAGAAAGATTGATAAATGCTTATGGGAGGCTGGCTGACTTTTCTACAGTAAAAGCCTTAGTTCTTCAAATGAAGTCATTTCTTTCTGGATATTTTTATAAGGAATCTCAGATTGGACTTTTAAAAACTTCTATTTTTAGTTTCTTGAGGAAATTCCATACTGTTTTCCACAGCAGCTGCACCAGTCTGCATTCCCACCAACAGTGCACTAGGGTTGCCTTTTCTCCACAACCTCGCCAGCACTTGTTTGTTTGTTATTTATGATGGCCATTCTGACCAGTGTGAAGTGGTGTCTCATTGTGGTTTTAATTTGCATCTCTCTGATGGCTAGGATACAACTGTATCGGAACATCAAAAATAAATAAATAAATAGAAATAGAAAAATAAAATTTAAAAAAAGGTAGAAAACTTCTATTTTTGTTAGTTTGGGGTTAGAAAGCCACACCCAATAAACCATACAGTAAAATTTACCTGCATAACTACACCTTTGGGTGCATTCCTCTTCTCTCAGGATCATCAAAATTTGTTAATATTGGTGACATTCCGGGAAGTGCCCTTCCTGATCTGTGAGACTGCACATGCCAGCCAAACCCCAGACCAAATTCCATGAGGGACTTAGCGGGCATTGGATCCATAAGTAAAATCAGCCTCACTTCCTTAAAAGACCTAGTTTTCCCTGACTCAACGAGCATCACTCATAAATGCAGCTATTCCAGTAAGGCCTTCATTGCACAATCATTTTATTCAATTATGTTTTGATAAAAAAAGGTGGAATTATGAACCTGTGCAAATAACTATGTCTTCATGTAAAGTAAGGAAACACGAAGGTTAGTCAGAAATTTTTCAACATTTTATTTTATTTACAAAAGCAGAGTTTTTAAAATACGTCCAGTCTATAGGTAGTGTAAGAAAATAATGAAAAGGGCTACCTTATATACTTGGAAACTACAACAGTTTTTGAAACAGAACCAAACTAAAAAAATTAAGACTTCTGAGTTTATACAGTCAGTCCTATATAACTAATTCTTGAAGCTCACTACCACTGAAGATTCTAGAAATCCTGACTCAGTCTATTGCTTTAGTCTGAAAGTTGTAGAAAAGTATTAAATACATGACTACCTTGATATAATTAAAACTCAGAAGCCTGTACCGAAGAGTAGAGAGTGTCAGTAGTTTGAAGTAGCTAATGAGGTTCTTTTCCTGGGTCTGTCCTCCTTTGCCAGACAGTTCCAGCCTGTAGCCTACACCAGAGCCTCCAGGCAAGCATCAAAGTAAAACAAAACTTTCTGCAGAGGACAGACTTAATTGATATTAATAACTCTCCAGTAAGGAAGGGCTGATAAAAGCTCATAATGAGAACTATCTCCTGAGTCTTGGTCAGTATTTTCTGAGGGTGTAAATCGATCATGAGCTGCTAGGATACTGACAGATCTCCAGGACATCATAAACTGTGTGAGATGTTTATATTAATATCACATTTACTGTGTATGTTCAACTGTACATATTCAACCTGTATAGGGGCCAAACACCTATATATCTCTTTTGGAAACTCTTCTCTTGGAACTCGCAATAGTAACACAATCATTAAACATATTTCTAGCATCTCTTTCTATTATGTCTATAAATTGACCATGCTTGTGGTATTAAATTTAATTTTGAGGTTATTCTTAGATATAGAACTCAGAGATCCTCCGAAGTTTATTCTTGCTTTCGTCCTTGAAATAAATGGCTTCTCATATTTAACTTCAATATAGCACCTTTTTAAAAATTCCTTCTATCTCAGTATCTCAGTATCTATCACAGTTCTCTAATTTTAAAATCTGTAATTTCCAGATAGCTCTAATTTCTGTGTTATGAAATGTACTATTTCCACATAATCTAACATGACTGTAAATATATATAGGTATATTTTCCATTGTTCTGACCATGTCACCCATGCTGCTTCCTGGCTTTAATGGTGACGGTGTCCTCCCGCTGACCTGGAAGCCTCACAGGAATAGTCCCCCCATGGATTTCCCCATCAATCACTCGGCTGGACCCAAACAAGTCTTCTGTCAGTTATTGAATGTACCACCCTTCTCCTGCTCTGAACTCTGTTCATGTGGCTGTTTTCACTCTTGGAATCCTTCCGTTTAAACACCCCCTCCCTTACCTGACCAAATCCTTTATCTGCAAGTCTCAGATCCTTCAGGAGCCCTCAAACTATGCTAGTTTTCCTATTACATGTTTTTGTAGTGCTGTATACTTACTTTTCATGACACTTAAGAAAACTACATTTCAAAAACTTTTAAATTTATGATTCCCTTGATAAAATTAAAACTCAGTGAAAATAGAGGTCATCTGTATCTTAAGTCACCTTTATATCTTCAGGAACTAGTAGCAACTAGCACAGTAATCCAGGATATCACAAGGTTTTCACATTTTTCCGAAAGAGGGTATCAAGCATATAGAGAACATTGCCTGTGTGTAATATCTTCAGCAGTTGTTCATCAGCTGCAGTCACCAGTTGTAGTTTCAAGCAAAGAAATTTTTTTCAAGTGGCATATAAAAATTAATATTTAAAAAAATCAAATTAAGAAATTCTTCAAGATTTAGGAACAACCTGGTTGTTTATGCATGTTTTAGGCATTTTTAATCTTGTTAGCTATCTGGAATTTTAATTTTATTTCCCTCTAATACAGGAAGAGTGAGTTGAAAGAAGTAAAATAATGACACTTTCTTGTAGTTTTTAATTAAACCATGTTTACATAAGTTTGCCAGGCATTTAAATATTTGTTCTCATCAAAAATCATTAAGGTAAATAGTGAATTTTCTCAGAATGATATTAGTTTGACTTTTTGCTTTTGCTATTGTTGTTGTTCTTTTTATTTTTATTCAGTTAGAGTTGTCCCTATTTTTCCCCCCATTTTCATCTTACA
The DNA here is from genome assembly GCF_022682495.2 of Desmodus rotundus. Taxonomy (NCBI): domain Eukaryota; kingdom Metazoa; phylum Chordata; class Mammalia; order Chiroptera; family Phyllostomidae; genus Desmodus; species Desmodus rotundus. The sequence continues at coordinate 66,826,755 of NC_071388.1, read as the reverse complement.
TACTGCTAATTTTGAGGGTTTTTTAAAAAATATTCTACTCTGGTTCAAGCAGAGGAACATTTGCTATGAACTTTTTGATTTGCTAAGTTATGTTAATTGATAATGAATAAATACATTTATATTTCCTATTCTGTCATATAGTCATATAAAAGATTCAAATATAGAAGAGGGAAGCAGGAATAGCTAAATTATTTTTTATATATGCATATTAGCAATTGTAAGAGTTTATACTTTCTAAAACATTTTTACAAGCCTCATCTTACTTAATCTTCGTGAAGTTTTTCTTCTGGTATACCATGCCTTAGTTCAAAAAAAAAATCTGGGGTGCAAATATGTGCTAGGTGGATGATACAAGTCTCGTTTTGCTAAAACTGCAGCTAGGGGAGGACAAGGGACATGCTGACTCTGTACAACTAGAAAATATAACAGCAGCTGGTTGGTTGTCTTTTTCTTCTGATTTCTAGTTTGAGAAAATCAAGCAACAGTTATTCTTAGATCAATATATAGATTAGCCATGAATATTAATAATTTTAATAATTTTAATAGTTAATGAATATCTTTTAGGGGAAAGATAGAGCATGGGGTTAAGAAAACTTGGAGTGGAAGCCCAAGCTTTCTAGCCACATGACCTGGGCAGGCTTTCTAGCCACATCCTGGTGCCTTCATCAGCTCATTGGTAGCATGGAGTAGTGCCTGCCTCACAGGGTTATTTTCAAGGTGGTATGATATAGTACATATGCAAGACTCAGAATATTGCCAGGCACAGAAATCGTAATTGACTTTTAGTTAAATGTAAGTTTAATTTTAAATTAAATTTACTATTACTATTGCTAATATCCATGGTTCCGTTAAATATGTATCTCCTGAGTACTCACGTTCCAATTCCATCTAAGAGTGTTTTTTACAATCTTGTCTGATGGTACATAGTTTAACATAAAAATTTCTTAAAATGTTTATTTCCTCTTTAAAATATCAGAAAGGTAACAATTATTTGTTAAAAATCAACATTTTCTCAGTTGATATTATTTGGTAAATTAAGTCATTTTTGTAGTCAGTCTCACTAATAGTAACTATTAGCATTTTTTAAATTTAATTCATAGTGACATTTACTGAATGTTTCTTTGAAAACACCTTACTTAGCTTTCAGGTATGAGGGATCTGAGAGTTTCCTCAATTAGTTTTTATTTTATTCATTAGCATTTATTATGTATCGTATTATATGGTGTTTGTGCATGAATTCTCTGTAAGCATTGATTGGGTAAAACTTAGCATGTTTTTCTGGCATACCTGAGCACAGAATTGAAAGCGGGAGAGAGAGAGCACACGAGGGAATGAGAATGAGAATACAGATTGACTTAAGGCAAGTTCAATTTTAAAAGTTAGTAAGATATGTATCAATTTAAATTATAAATTTAATATATTCATAACACATTCTAGAATGTGTTTTAACACAATTTATAAAATTCCTTCATGCTTCAGACATTTATATGTATCTACTATATACAGAGTATTGCTAAGTGGTGGATAATCTGAAGTGAAAATAGTTCTGCCCTCAAGGTCTAAAAATTCAAAAGGAAATACAAACAAGTAAGCAGACAAGTACCTTTATACTAGTACATGCACTAGATACAGTGATAGAGGTCAGCAGAGAATGCCATGTCAGTATGTAGAAATGAGGTTAGGAGCTTGCTGGTGAAATTTATGAGCTGCTTCAGCAACACTTAGAATAGAGAGATATCACGGAGCCACACAATGAAGTCAGTAAAATTTTAAGTAGGAGCAGGACTGAAGAAAGAGAGGGAGAGTAAAGTCAGTTGAGAATATTCAACTTCAAATAAAAGAAAAAAACTGGTACCTAAGGGAATTCTTCTACAGATCATTCATGGGTTGGCAAGTTTAATGAAAAATGTGGTTTTTCAGCCGCTTTAAAATATCATGAACTCTTCAGGGAGAAAAACCTGATACTCGCGGTTAAATGACTTGTGTTTTATTTTATTTCTCTATTAATACCATAACTGAAAGAATACAGATTAGAAAAGTAAGATGTGCAACTGTCAATAATCTATATGGATGTGCCTTGGCTACTTCTTAAAATCTTTGGTTGTTTAAGAATGTTTAACTGATAGTCAACAATAAATATAAGATGAAAAGCATCTGCTATACACATAGGTTGACCTCAGTGAATATATGTTAATTGGTAAAACACTTCAAAGAAAGTGAGGATAGGGATATGTTTTGCCCAGTTACCTGGTGGTTTATCTGGTATCATGGAAGTGTAATGCCTAACCCAGTCCGCTGAGACAGAAGGATTGGTCACATGGCCTCATAATGTGACTCCCCAGGAATGTGACTCCCCACCCATCTGCCTGTGGTCCCGCAGGCAAATGGGTGGCTGTGCCCAGTGATCACAGTTACTAGGGAAAAACACTGATACTAATATGGCAGCATGAATTTCTATAATACTAAAATAATAGCATGGATAGTATTTTTTACTAAAGATTGCTTAGAATTGTTGAAAAAGAAACTAAACATTTAATTCACTTAAAATATAAACATGCACATAAACTAAAATCTAAGTATTAAGCACATCTTGCTGATTTAAAATATTGGTAAAGTATAATACTTGATAAGATGATAAACAACTATGTTACTGTTTAAAAAATAAAATATTGGCAAAATAGAATGTAATTTTAAGAATCAGCTATACAAACAAAATGATGAAAATTTAATCATAAATTTGAAAAGGAAATAATAAGTTTTATGTGAGTTTCAAAACTAAAGTACATTAAAATAGCATTCATTTGCGAGTCTCTTTTTGCGAAAAATGTTCTGGCTTTTCCGAAAGCTCCTTGTAAGCCTATCCTAGGCTGGGCAGTGGTGAGGAGAATGTTACACTGGACAGCTGACTCTAAATACTTTCTTTATTATCTAATAATGTTAAAAGAGTCTTGTTAAACAACATTTTTTTTTTCGGTAGGAACTGCACTCTTCTTATTGAGAGCTTGCTGTCAGCTTTGTTTCAAAGGATGGTTTTTTGTTTGTGTGTTTTGTTTCCCCCCATTGATTTGACTTCTTTTTCTTTAGTTTCATCATATGTAGATAGAGACTCAAATGCAGAGTGCCCTGAATCACTTTAAATGCTGTCATGTTCATATCCCACTTGTTCAGAAAGCCTTTGAACTAAAGTAAGAATTATTCTTGCTATAGAAGCTTTGGTTTCTTGGTACTTGTTTTTCTTCTTCCTCTTGGGGATTATAGTGTTACGGAAGAACATTTTCTAAATGAGCATACCTTTATTTGATCTGAAATTTTAATGTTGCATATAACTCTCTGGGTATATCTCAAAACATAAATGATTTAAATTTCTCATTTAAAATATACTGAGGTAGCAGCATTGAATCAACAAAACTAGCAATGTTTCACTACTAAAATACAGCTCAGTGGTCAAAGCAACGGAAAACTCATAATCATAAAACACATATATATTCCTCATGACATCAGATGTTAATGCATAAACTGAAATGTCAGAAATAATCTGGAATCAATATGACTCATTGATTTGTTTGCTCATTCATTCATTTAGTTATTTAAGTTAAACTCATTTTTTTCCATGTCAACTTTTGGATATAGGCACCAGTTGCTTGTAAGTGGAACTATGTGAAGACGTAGAAGTTTATGCTTGATAGGTTTTATGCTTTCAGTGAGGTCATCATTTGAGAGGAAGGGAATAAGAGGTGTTTGAGAAAAAAAGCAGAAGCATCTCCAGGTGTGAAATACTAGAGAACCATAGTATGATAACTAGATAATTCTGAATGCTCATTTGAGATTTGTAATCAGTCTTTTGGATGTGTGACTTCTTTTCTAGAAGGCCACAGTTGATCAAAGGTCAGAGTTTTTCCAGGAATCTGTCAAAAAGAGGAAAAGACTTTTGAAAGTACGGAGAGATAACTGAGAGAAAACCAATAAGTCACTGGTTCTCAAAATTACACATTGGAATGGCCTGAAGAATTACAAAACGTACTAGAAATTGTGATTGAGTTGGTCTTGGTCATAGTGTGGATTTGGGGATTTAAAAAATACATATTTCCAGGTGATTCTGAAGGGTAGAAAGTAAAAGAGAGAATTCCAAGAGGATGTAAAAGATACAGACAACTTCTCTGGTTATAGGAGAGAAATTGAAGAGGCACACAGTAGAAGGATGTAGGAGAAGGAGAAGGACAGTTGGGAGAGAAAAGCGGGCAGTGTGTGGTAAGTCCAGCTGTCAGGGGGTGAGCAGGAGGCTGCACTTGGACTACCCATCGCAAACAAGGCAAATAGGAATGGGGCTTCTCCTGGAGTTTCTTGCTTGGTATTGAGAAGCATTTTTCAAGTATATTTGGATCAGTAGATAAACTTTAAATCAGACACCTTATCTGCTTTTCTTGTATTGTTTGCTTTATTTATAAACAAAGTAAAATGACAATAGAGAGCAAACTAATTTTTTGTTTACAGTGTGGGTCACCAACTTGTGAACACATGTGGCACTACTTTCTTGTTTAGGAGCCTCATTTCCATGATGCTATTCTAGTTTCTGTTATGAGTGATACCTGTGGAGATAGAGGCATAATTACAAACTGGCAATTTTCTTTCTCAGCAGTATTATGAAATTTCCATTACTAAATATGAAGGATTTTCTCCATCTGATTATGTATTTTGACATTTGAAATTCTGTGGAACATTCTTCAGTTGAATATGTTACATTCTCCCTAAAGTCACAGGGAAAGTTGCATAGATTTTGTCCTAAGTGTCAGTCTGCCCTTAGTGATAGCTACATTATACCTAAGTGCAAATGAGTGATCTTACTTCAGTCTTCTGTCTGTGATTGTTTAGTGTCAAACCTGTAAATTTTGCTTTTTTTCTGATAGACAGGAATAAAATAAAAATTTAAGTGTCTTCCTGGCAAATGCTGGAATTGAAGAAGTTATAGGAAGACAAAAACATCCTCTGGAACAGTCGGAGTGCTAAGCTTTGGCATTTTCTTTTAGCTCATTGAGGCAAGTTTACTGAATGTATCGTGACTGGTAGAAGTCTGTAAAACTGAGCTGTGAAAAACTGCAGAATTCTCAATTGGAGCAGTCGTAAATGGCTTGAAGCCCTGTTAAAATTCTCAGAGACACAAATAGCATCTATTTTAAATGGCATAGACTTGAAAGTAATAGCCTTGATTTGATTTACAGCCCGCTGATAACCAATTATAACTGGCATTTAATGAGAACTTACCATGAGTATGACATTGTCCTAAGAGTTAAGGAAGTACTGCCGTAATTACCGGGAGAGCTTTGAAATCCTAAAGCCAGAGCTCTGTACCAACTGTTCTAGCGAGAGCCATTGAGTGTGAGGCTCCAGCAGTGGGTTTAGAAAGTCTCACCACGTGGTTTTAATTTGTGGGGTTACATTGTAGGGATCCACTGATGGAGAGAATGCAAAGTGAGGGTTTGGGCCAGAGACAGATCCAACAATGATGGGATCACTGGAACCTAGCTGATGGAATCTCCTATCCCTCTTCCCTCGTGATTTAAATACACTCGTCAGAACTGTAAATATTCTTTCAGCCAGGTTAATTTCACAAAAGAACCTGCAAAACCTCGCTGGTGTTTATAACCTGGGTTAAGATTCACATTAGAGAAACTTCAACTTAACTAATTAGAGAATGTTTCTGATGTAACTTATTCACATTTTTCTCTCACATTGACCAAGTTGAATATGTCACATTCTTTACAACTAGAAAAGGCTCTACTAATAATCTGGATGTTTAGAGAAAAAAGAAGCAACTGAAACTCTGTTTTTAATTCTTTAAGTGTTGGTCTCAGGGTAAGATACTTGTATGGTCTTTGCTTTTGATCTTTTGGGGTATGTGTGTTTATCAGTGTGTGCAGAGTTAATGACTCCTGAACTGCTCCTTAGCTGGGCTGACCTCCTACTGAATTTCCAGAAAAAAGATTTTAAACAATAGAATGAGACCCAGTGCAGCTCCCCAGACTGCATTCAGCTATGCAAGGTCTACTGCTCTCTGGTGTCTTTGCCTCTAAGCCCTTTACGCCGGAACAGGAACTTTTCTCTTTGATTTATTTCTATAAAACCCTGTCAGAGAAGTGGAGATATTAATCATTACTATTGGTTCAATTGTTTTGTTTTGTGTTTTTATTAGAGAGACTTGTCAGAAAAATAAAATTGTTTTTCTGTGCAGGACGTGCTAATCAGCGCAGTTATCCCTCTTGTGTTATGTATGGATTTTAAACTAAATCCTACCAACCAGGGCGCTGATCTTTCTCCTGGTGAGGGTGTATCACCATAAAGAAAGAAAATTTCCATGCACGGGAAGGCACTTGAATTTCTTTTCATGTCTATCTCTTCATCTTCATCTACTGTGGAGGCTTCACAGCAAATGTATTAATCTAACAAACCCATGAAGTAGGTCTAGGTCTTAGAGTAAGTCCCAGTGAGAAGAACACAGTTGTATCTAAATTTAATATTTGAATTTTTTGCTCTTAGGTTTTACACATGCACAGTCTGTATACAGTGTGTGCATATACAATGTGTGTACATAACTATATATACTGTATGCATATGTAATATATATTTTATAAATTATGACATATGGACTCACTATCCACGTAGCCCTGGATTAGAAGGAGACTCATAGTATATAAATCTCTCCAGCTCCAGTGTTGAGCTGTAGATGGTTGAGTTTGTAGAATGGAGGTAACACATACTTTAACACTACTTAGAAATACAGAAATTTCATCCAAACCTATTTATTGCTTTATTGCCTAACATTCTGGAAGAACTCCAAAGCCTCATTCCCTAACCATGAGCTTCAGTCTCCCAAATAGGATTCTCCTGAATTCAGAGTGTCAGCTAGGTCCAGGATCCTCTATCAAATTTTTTTCTTTTTCTTAAGGCTTCTTTAAAAAAGTCATTCTTTTCAGAGAGAGAAAAGAAAACATTGATATGTTGTTCCACTTTATTTGTGCATTCATTGGTTGATTCTTGTATGTATGACTCTTGATGGGTGATCGAACCTTTAATCTTGGCATATCAGGACGATGCTCTAACCAACTGAGCTACCCCTTTAGGTCCAAATTGCTCATCTTCTTAAGGAGAAAAAAAAGTAATTCACAACTTAGTCACCTCTCCTAGGATAGCATCCTGGGAAAGATTAATTAATATACAATGAGCATTATCCCTAGCTCTGAATTTCTAATTTAGTGTTACATGTTTAATTAAGCCTCTCTGATCCAGTCCTAGAAATCCACATGAGTCAAAACCTTATTGTTGGAATCTGCCTAAATGATATGCCAGTAAATGAATAGTATTTACAGAATCCCCTCTCCCCGACCTGTCTCATGGCATGACTTTTCTTCATCCTTCACGGTATTTCTGATGTGGCGTTAGGCTCTTGATCATTTCTCATGTCACTACTTTTTTCTTCTTCAGTTTTGCTATACAGTAGGTCTTGTTACTTGACTTACAACCTCTGAGAACTTTCCATAGGTCTCCAGAGGTTACTGAGAAACCTGCAGATCTTTCTTTAAATCTGGACAATCTTGTTTTGCTAAAAGGATGTATGGTGGTGTTCTTTAATCTTTTTGTTGTTTGTGCACCAATGTTTATTTGAAAGCTTGCTATGTTTAAATTCTTGATAGCATTTACAATAGATTTTCATCTTACTAAAAATATTGAGTAGGAAGTTTATCTCAAAGGCTGCATGGCTGTCTCTTCCATTGTTATGCAAGCATGCTGTAAAGATCCTTACAACCGTAGTATATAAAATGTGATTGGCCATAGCTGGTCAGCTATGGAATGTCAGCTCTTGGAATGTGGTATTGAGTACTCGAAACTCAAGTATTCTACAAATTTATTAGACTAATTTATCTTCTCTAAACTTTAGATCATTATCTGAGTCATTACCTCTCTACCCCAAGCTTGCACGCCCCCCAAAAATAATCAGGAAGGTGCACTATATTATATATTAATATTAGTCAATAGTAGAAAGATATTTTCTAAATTCCTTAGAAAATATAGTAATTTTTTCACTAGAAAACCATAGTTTTTGCTTTGGGAATATATTTTCAGTGAGGGGAAATACAGATTATTTGGGTGACTTCTTAATTTGACAGACCTTGATCATAGTATTCTAACAATAGCTACAATATCTTGAACATTTACCCTGAGTAAGGCAGGACAGTAAATGCTTTACATAAGTATCTCATTTAAACCTGAGTTGCAGCCCTGAGAGATAAGAATTATTACCTTCACTTTACACATGAGGAAAATGGAACTTTGAGTGGCCTGTTTATATTCATATGGGAGCCAGAATTTGAACCCAGCATTATCTATTTCCAAAACATACTACCTCATATGAATCAAAATTATTATTTTGCCTGAAATGATTGCTAAGATTGGCAGTGGTATTGGCGAATCTCTTTACAATAAATGCCCCCCAGAGGAAATGAAGCAAAGAGGAAAACAACAAATTAAATTTCATATTGTATGGTAATCTGTGAAACAAATTAAAGGAGGAAGTACCTTCTTTCAAAATTTTGAGTTTGTCTTACAAATTGCTTTTTAGTCCTCTTTGCTTACTTCATTCTGTAGTTAGGTAGCAGCCAATGAGCTGGGTAACAAAGGAGATCTAGCCATTAGCTCCAGGACAACACTGTCCAGGGAAGAGAAGACAATGCCAGATAGATGTAGGTATGTTAGGTGATAAATGTCACCTTGAGATCTGCATAGAGCACGTGAAGGAAGATCACTGAACTGATACTCAGTGGAGGAAATGTGGGCCATCAGGGAAGGCTTACTTGTGGAAGGAGTGGTGAAGTTTAAAGTAGTATCTCTTTCCCGTGTATCCTGACCCTCCATGAACGTCCCTCCCTGGAATGACAGCTGAGCAAAGCTAAGGTGAAACAAAGTGAGGGGCATGTTATTTTAGAACATAAATGATGAAGGAGAAAGTTGAAGACAGAAGCAGAGGCCAGGTCATAGAAAGCTATTGAAGGGTTTTACAGGAGCTTGACGTAGTCAGATGCACAGTTTAGATATGTTACTCAACAAAAAATGTGAAAGATAGATTTGGAGGGGGCAGTCACCTCAAACTAAATATAGCACTGAGCCCTGGCTGGTGTGGCTCAGTGGATTGAGAGCTGGCCTCTGAACCCAAGGGTCATGGGCTGGATTCCCAGTCAGGGCACATGCCTGGGTTGCGGGCCAGGTCCCCAGCAGGGGGCATGTGAGAAGCAACCACATATTGATGTTTCTCTCCATTCTTTCTTCCTCCCTTCCCCCCTCTAAAAATCAATAAATAAAATCTTTTTAAAAATTTAAAAATAAATAAATAAATAAATAAATATAACGCTGCTAGATCTTCTGCCACCTGAATTCTTTAAAATTTTAGGCCTAAATTATTTCCATACTATTTACATCAGTTAATAAATTGGATATATTCTCTGTGTATTGGTCATTTACTTCATTTTTTTAAAGATTTTTCTGAAGGTTGAAGATTATGAAGAAAATAACATTGCCATTTTGCAGGACCATATGGGATACTAGGATCCCTTTGATTACTAACTCAAATCAAAAGAGATTTTTAATTGTTCTTGCTGCCTAAGTTATATAGTAGAAAATAAAAATATATTATTTACCTAAGTTATTTTTACTGCATATATATACATGTATGCATGTATATCCTAATTAATCAAATACTTGAATATTGTTTTTTCTCTATGTAGATCATATAAGAAATGTGTTTCTTTGAATGTGCAATTTGGATGAATCTTTCTGCCTTTTATTTCATAACTTAAAAATGATCCAGGTAGTTGACTCAAGCAGTTTTAAAAATATGAAGTAGTACAAGTTCAGATTTCCCTGATATCTGAAAGTAGAGTGTTCCTATGAAAATTTATAAGCTGAAATGGCATAAAGCAAATAATCAATTATCATTAATATATATGGAAAAATTGCGGAGCATTCCCAGACACAAAAAATAACCCACTGAAGTATACCAAATATGCTGTTATCTCCCTATCACACTAAGCGTAGCACCCTTATGATTTCTTTTAAGTTTTTCTGATACCTGAGGACACATCTTGTCAACAGATGCACAAAAGAAATCAATAGTAAGCACAGATGCTCACAGACACAAATCAAAGCTTTGGCAGCGTGATGCTGAGATGCTGAGTGTAGTTCCTGGGGAGGGTCTCCCTGGTGCCACTCTCATTGCTCAGGGTGCACGCTACCTCTTTAACAGCTCACTGCACAGCAAACACTGGACACTGTTTTCACATTTTTACCTCTTTCTGTAAAATAGAGAATCCTATTCTGATTCAGTTTGCAAAAACAGGCACTAATATAGGTTTTTCATAAAAGCAGAGTGGCATAACTAGAGATTTTGAAAAGTGGGGAATACCTGTATAACTCACATTGTTTAGTAAATATCATTTGGAAATTTTAATTTTGAATTTGTAAAATGAATAACTTTTGGTACAATTGAAAATGTGCTATTTTAAAGAATTCTATTATATAGAAAAGAATTGCCACCTAATTTATCTTTCATGAAAACCATTTCATCTAAGTAAGTTGCTAAAGTAAGTGGTACCCATAGCATAAATTACAAATATAAAATAATAATTGTATAAATTTTAAAGCATGAACAGTTCATAAATATATTATAGAAATGTCTATAGTATGATACCTATCTTGCCATTAAAATACATTCAGAAAACCTGTTGACAATGAAAAAGCTTACACTGTTAACCTTAAACATGTAAGTCAACTTTCAGTTTTTATACAGGAATTTTATAGCTTGGAAGAAACAACCCAGAACCAGCTTTGCAACTTGTTTGCACACTATTGTCTAACAGACCTTTATGAATTACTTTTAACAAACACAGTTGATAGGTGTTCGAGAGTCACCTGCACACAGAACACCGCCACCATTCAGAGGTTTCCCTTTGAGATATGCTGAGATGACCTTCTTGGGATGAAAGGATCAGATAACAAAAATAGAAGTTTGAGAACTGAGATAAGCCACCCCTTTTCAATTGTTTCATCAAGTGTACATTGTGCTTTGTTATATATGGGCCATGAGATAAAATGTCGGGGCCACTTGACAAATGGATTAGGTGGGTGGTAAATGTGTTATGCAGTTGTTATACTGAATTATTTTTATAGTCTCTTCTGTCTACCACTGTAGTGAGCCTTAATAGCACCTTTGCACAAACAAGAAAACATTCAGATATTTTGGATTACTTTAATATATTTGTATAATTTAATAAAATATTAATTATATTATGTGTTTAACAATTCATTCCACATTTTATATTTTCTTTCCTTTTTCTTTATTATAATGTAAAATGCTCTGAACTTAAAAATATTTTTAAAACCAGCTTATTTTATGATAATTATGACTTTAAAATGGTAGCATGACACAAGAACTTAATTATTACATGTTAACAAATAAATATTTGTTAACCCCGGAACATTTTGAAAAATCCATTTATTGACTTTTAAGAGGCATTTTGTTTACTAAAGCAAGAATATTCTGAAAGCTATGTAAACTAATGGGAATCAATCTCTCCCCCTCACCTCTCTCTATCTCCCACCCTCTCCCTCTCCCTCTCCCTCTCCTTCTTCTTCTTCCTCTCCCTTAATTAGGAAACTTTTAAATCCTATATGTATTTGGGGTCTCCTATAAATTAGGCCAAATAAATATTACCAAAATAAATAAAAATAGTCAAATATGTTCTTTTGCTTGCAAAGTTGTAAAGAAGCTACTGTTAGAATATTTGTTCGTCAATCCCAACATTTCTGGAGCTAGACTTTTCCTGATAGCTCCTAAAGAGAGCATGATGGGAACAAAGTCCAGGGGACCGGGCAGTGACCACATGGACCAGAGAGGCTGCCCTTATTGACTTTTTGAAGATGTGCACTCAAACAATTCCTTGACTAACCTAATATAAACAGCATGTACTTTCTCTACATAGAGCAAAATTTGTGCACCCATTTTCAGTAACGTGCATCTCTTCATTGTCTCATAAACTTGTCTTATTCATACCTTGTCAATGCCGGTGACATCACCACCTGTGGCAGTGAACATAGTTAAGGGAGGGCAAAAAAAATCATACATGTTACAATAGTTGACAACTGGTTATATGTTGCCATTGTCTCCAGACAATGGCAACATATAACACATATGTAGTAGAGCTATAACATTTAAATTTCATGGGGTGCAAGCAAATATGGAAAAAAAAAGTCTAAAAAGGCTCGCAGTGGGTGAGTGGAGGACATGATGTGAAAAAGGCTGAGTGACAGCGTCACTTCTGGAACTTCTACTCAGATGTTGCCCACCAGATTCTGTTTTTTCTCAAAGTCGTAACTCAAAGATAATCATTTCAGTTTTCCGGTTTGATATGTAGATTCTACTTTGAGGATATGCAGATAAGATTTTCACCCTGGCCATTTCCATGTAACTGAATAAATGTCTACTGTGTAAAATAAAGCAAGGACTTTGGCCTTATATTCTTCCTCACAGTGATATCAATGAGAGACCTTATTCCCTTGGAAAATATTTCTCAAGTAGCTAAAAATGAACAGACTTAACTTTTAAATGTTTTGAAAGTGAAAAACAGTCTTCAGTGGCCGCTAGCTTACTTCCAACTTAGTTCTTTCATTCTTCTTTACTTTTTTCTTCTTCCCTTGCCAATATATGCTGCCCCTGACTTAATGAGGGCAAGAGTTGCCTGAGCAAATATAACATCAAAGGCCAGACAGCTTAAGATAAAGAGCTGAAACTTTTAAATTCTAATTTTCTTTCTATGGACACCCATCAATTTTGAGTAAAATGCAAGGATATTCGTTCATTTTTAATCAGTTGCCTTAAAGGGCACATGTTTAAATTGGAAAATATTCTAATAATTTCATATTATGGTACGCATATTGTGAAAATTATTTTCTTGAATAAGAAAATGTAATCATTATTCACATTAGCATTTAATATATTGAAATCCATTTGTATAAGCTGTTTTGTTTTCTAAAATCAGAGCCGCTATCCATGTAACCTTGGATACACAAAAGCTTTGTTTCCGTATGAGTCAGGAATATTTTTATAAGTGCTATCTTGTTTTGTCTGGGAAAGATTGGAAAAGGCAGATGCAATTATGATTTATACATAGAAAAGTGGAATTTTTGAAATTTTAAAAGACTTTATTTTTAGAGAAGGGAAGGGGGGAGAAAGAGAGGGAGGAAAACATCAATGTGTGTTTGCCTCTTATGCTCTCTCTACTGGGGACCTGGCCTACAACCCAGGCCTGTGCCCTAGACTGGGAATCAAACGGGTGACCCTTTGATTCATAGTCTGGCACTCAATTCACTGAGCCACACTGGCCAGGGCAGAATTTTTGAATTTTAGCAATTAGCAGAAAATTTGCTATTTTTGACCATTGGTATATAATATTTTATACCAAGTAGTATTCCTTCTGCAACTTGATCATGTATTTTAGTGATAATTTGTTTTGTTTTTAAATTGTAGTTAAATAAAACAGTAAATGTCTCCTTTTATTATGTGGCTAAACATGCAATATGAACAGTAAGTATTGGAGGGCAGATAGTTCTTTTCACCATGATTTCGATACACACATGTTTTAATTCTTTTGATAATTATAATCAAATTAGCAGGAAATGAATCTTAGAAAATATTTTAAAATTTTAAAACATTGCTAAAAATGTACATTGCTAAAAATGACCCATGAAGCCAATTACTATTTTGATAATTTTTTCTATACTTTGCCAAGCTTCGTCACATAGTTGTGTGTGCTGGCCTTGCTTTCTCCCTCTCTTCACTGCTCAAACCCTCGTAGGTTTCCCGCTGCCCTCTCTGCAGCTGGGAAACTCTGCTTCCCACAGGTCTTCATTGACTGACTTACCTGCAGGTCTCTGCACCCACTCCAAGACTCTCCTAATCACCTGGTTCAGTTTGACTTTCCTCATGTTTTCTTCCCTCCCTTCTTTGTTATATGAATCATGATTCTCCTGCTTCCTTCATAGTCTCCTTTTTCTCTTATTTCTCCTACCGTGTACTCCTCAGGTGTCGTCCTGGGGCTCTTTTCTTTCTTCCCTACTCTTTCTTTCCCAGAAAGCTAGTCTACTTTTAGACTTTGGCCATTTCTCTAATGTAGATAACGCCCGAATCAACATCTCTCAGTGCAACCTTTTGATCTAAATGGCAAACATAAATTTTGAAGCTGCCTGCCTGAGATCTCTATTTGATATCTTGCTGGCTCCTCAAAATTGCTGAATCCAAAATAGAAATTGTCCTCCTTACAAATCTTGATGCTTTTTAAAAATTATTTTTTGTCATCATCCCTATTCCAGTAATCAAAAGCCGACTCTGAGTCATTCCAATTGCTCCTTCCACTTCATTGTTTTTAACATTTAGCCAATAGCCATGACACAACAATCTTATTCTTCATGTCTTTTTTTCCTACATTCCTTCCCACATATTTTTCTATGTATGTTGCCTTTGTTTAGGCTTTTAAAGTTTATAAATAAAGAATTTTTGCTTGCATAATTTCACTTACTGTATGCAATACAAAGTTAGTATCCTTATTATAATTTTCATTTTGAGACAGTGTAACATAGTGGGTAAGGGTACAGGTAGCTTTACTTCCTAACTGTACCATCTTTGACACCTTACTTTACCTTTCTGTGCCTCACCTTCACCATCTGAGAAATACCAATTTCACTGTACACTTGTAAGAATTAAAATGCTTAGTGATGTTATGAGTTTGCAATGACACTTTGCATGTAACAAGTGTTTGATAAAGTTCTCACTATATTGCAAATAAGGGAAAGCTACTCAGCTCGCAGTTACATTGTCAGTAACAAACTGAGTCCTAAAATTCGTGTTTTTTGTATCTATATCCTATTTCTTCTCTACTGCATGCTGTAATTTTGCCTATTTTACAGTTTCTAAAAAATAAATTATTTTTATTTACTGAACACTGGACTAATTTCTAGTCAGAAAATTCCTTGAAAGCATGAAATTGCAGCAGAATTTGCAGTTGTGTAAATCAGTTAGTAGAGGTCACCTTCTTAGCAGGTCTCCCCTCTGTGCTCCCACTATTCCTAAAAAATGTTTTTTACCCTTTTTAATGGATCCCAGGAATAACATTAAAGTAAATATGTATATGTATTCCCGGATGCTGGCGTAGAATGTGTGCTAAGTTATGAATATTTAGATATTCATGAGACTTGACATCTGTCACTTGGAATGTTAAAAGTTTCTTTTTTCCCAAAAAATACCTGGCACATTTAATGATTCTTTGTAAAGTTTCAAGAAGTTTGGGGAAAACCTTGACACATTTGTTTTATACATTCATGTACCAATTTGTGAGAGACCCAGGTAACTATTGTGCCATAATTCTGGGTGCTTACTTTAATCTTTTTTTTTTTTTAGTGTAATTAGAGTCTCTTGAATGTTTCTTTTCTCTTTATGCAAGCTACAGTGTTTTTATGAATAGCTTTCTTTATATTGTTTAAAATTTAATATGTCATCTTCACTTCAGATTAACTATTTAAACGTTATTTCATGATAATAGTGCATTTCATGCTTTTTCACTGTGTACTATGCACATCATTTCTAACCTGAAGAATGGAAGTTCACTTAGAAATTTGTCATACCCTCAGGTTTTTTTTTCTGTACAGTTACATTAAATTCAACTAATTGTGTATCTACACATACCAAATATTTTACTATATAATAGGCACAAAACTGAAATGCTGCCCTTCCTACACAGTCAAAATCAAAGTACCAAACAAAACCCTCCCTACACAGGAAGAAGAGGAACACAGGTGAATATCTTCCATTTGAGTCAGCTCTTTTGAAAGAATCTTCACATAATTCTGCTGGTATTTCACTGGACCAAACTTAGATACAGAGCCATAAAAGGGAGGTTAAGAAATGTGTCTTTTCTTGAAAGCAATTTATCTTGCTAAAAATGTAAGTTCCTCAGACAAAAAGAGAGATATGTCTGACCTAGGAAATGATATGTAAGCTTGTTGTTGAAGAATGGATAAGATTTCTGGTGACAAAAATAGACTTTACAAGTCAAGTACTAGCTGGAGAGAAGATGTAGAAGCAGAAAACATGGGCTATGATCGTATTACTATGTGGCTTTTGGTGTAGTTGAATCAGGCTCTGTATAGTTCCCAATATAAGCTCAAAAGAGAGCGAAGAAACTTTACTTATCCAGGGATGAATGATAGTGGTGAGTATTTCCAAATGGCACAGGGTAAAGAAGCTGTGTATGACAAAATTTCAACATAAAACTGATTAAATTTCTAATTGTATCACTTCACTTTTGTGATATTTTCTTTACCAAACTGTTTCTCTGAGTAAGAATTTTAACGTTTGTGGAATGCAGACACGTATTTAGCTTAAGGAAGACTTTATGGTTTATCTTTATGAAGGGTGGTGGTGGTGGTGGTTTCTGTTACATCAAACTTCTCAAGGAGATTTGTGTGTGATACTTAAAATGCCATTATTTTAAAGACATTAGCATGTTTATGTGATTTTTGGAGCCTCTTTTTTTGATTGCCTTCAAAGCCAGTTAATAGGCTTATTCAGAACCTTCTCATTACATTTTTTAAAATTTGAAATCAGCATTACCCAGAGCAAAGGGTGACAATGAAGCATGCAACTATGAATACTGAGTACCTTTGACTTATTGAGGGAAGAGGTTCATAGTATTCCCCACAAGCCATCATGCTACTCTGCAACATTTTTTTTTCTCATTTTTTTTTTTGATACCCGTGGCCAGAGAGGAAGCAAGAACTGACAGCAGGAAGCAGACAAGGCTAACTAGCTGTTGCAGGGAACTTGGAGGGATGGAAGCATCATCCAAGGGCAAACGGAAACTGGTTCTTTGATTAAGTTATAATCAGGTGAGGTCTCTACTAGGGGAGTTAGAGTTGCTGACTACAGAAAAAAGGCTGTGGGAGATGAAAACCTAAAAAAGCTGTAGCATGCCGCTCCTTGAAAGAGACTTGTAGTCTTACAGAAACACTCACCTAGCCTGGGAATTATATCAGGGTTGGATTAAACTGATGTCAGTGATGGAGTTCAGAGGATGAAAGGGAAGATTTTTCTTTCCAATATTATTTCATGTGCTTACATGTCTCTCTTTTAAACGTCTGTGCTTAGCTCTTAAGAATAATTCATTAGGGAAATTTGTTAATCTTATTATGATGTACGTTTGATGTGAATGTTAATGGTGAATGGCACCAGATGTTACTGGCAAAGGTAGACCCCTGTCCTTGAGTATGGCTAAGAAGGAATTCAGAGAAAGTTTGTTTAGAAAGTCACAGAGGTACAAGAAGTAAACCAGCTGGACTGCATGGACTCAGGAAAACATTACAGAGGCAAAAGAAGGACCCTCGGAGCTTATGAGAAAGGAAGCAAAGGTGCTTGCCTCGTGCAAGGAGAGAGAAGGAATGGCACAGGCATGCTCTGGAGAGAGTGAGAGCACGTGTGCCCTCTTCCTCTTAAGGGGTGTTACCTGTTTAACAAAGGCAGGGATTTTAGGGGAGGTCCAGGGGAGGATTCAATAAATATTCATCAGCTTTCCAGGTGTGTCCTTTCAGTTCATGGTCTCTACTGATTGGTTGGTGCCGGGGGCCATTAGTCATTGCAGCTTGTCTTGTCGTCAGCTAGGGTCACTTTATCTGGTTTTGCTGCTTTTCTGGGCCTGGAGCTGAAACACAACTGAGGTCCAGATGTTATCTCTAGTTTGACCAAAACTCTGTGGCATGTTCCTGAGATTATTTGAGGCAGGTCAGAACCTCATTGTCCTGAGAGTTTAATGCTTAAGGTAGTGGTCATGCGAGGGCTTGTATGGGAGTCCTGTGAGGCTATTCTCTGCCCCACTCCACCCCTTTGTTCTTCCACTATGGGCGTCTAAAACCACAGGACTAGCTACATGCCAGAGAAGGAGAGGTCAGGATAGGGTCTTAACTCCGTGACCGGCAACATGAAAGGACAGGGAGTCTAAACCACATGACCAGGGCTACACTAGGGGAGGAAAGGTCACCCTGGAGGCTCAGTCCCACCCCACAATACTTGTTATTCCAGTTTTGCCTGTTGCTAGGCACTTAGGGCTTTCCTTTTACCAGACCTCTCAGGGCACAATCACTGCACCAGAACACAGACAGACCACAGAACCCCTCATTGTTGCTGCTATCTTGGTAGTTGTTAACTATCCTATACCCACTCCTATAAAAGAAGTACAATCTACCAATTTTGCTTTTTATCCAATCTCAAAGATTTCCCTGCTTCCTTTCCTCCTGCCTCCCTAATCTATCACCAGAAGATTTTATGTTAATCCTCTTAAGCCTTTTCCTTTGATTCTGATGTAAAAAGTAAGTGGTAAAACTGCCATTTCCCAGAGCATTTTCTCAATCCGTTGAGATTTTGTTTACTGGGAATTGTAAACTCACAAAAATTCTCTACAGGTTGGACTTTTCCTAAATCAACATTTAATCAAAGGAAATTACCCTAACATTCCATGTTATTGTAGATGCAAAAAAGACAACAGATAGGTTCAGTTAAGGTAAAGATTGACCTTTGCCAGGGAAGATATTGGCCTAGGACCAATGATTGGCTTTTGAATTTTTAATTTCAGACTGTTTTATGTGCTTTACCCAAGGTCTCTGAGTTTGTGAGACCACCATGCAGGCCTCCTCTGTGCTTGGCAGGTTCAGTATGCGCACCTTATCCACAATATCTAGCTCTTAAAAATTGTGTTTGCATAAAAGCAATATCCATTTTCAACTCAGTCTCATTTGTTTTGTTCATTGTTTTACCCTTGGTTTTATTACACCTTTGTTACATATTTTAAATCAAAACTGTGCCAAAAATGGCATGTAGGTGAAAACACATAGCAACAGAAACTACAGTGGTACCTCGGTACTCGTCATTAATTCTTTCCGGAATTCATGACCAGTGCCCAAACCTACAAGTACAGAACAATGAATCGTTTCCTCTTGTGGGGCAGCCTTGTGACTTATACAAGTTCTAGCAAGTGTGACGAGTCCCCAGCAAGTGCTGAGCATTGAAATATTTTCCTCTAATCAAAATATGCTAAAGACAGGGTTTGATGAGCTCTGAAGCCGAGGAGCACTAAGGCATGACTGTATCTGAAATTCTGCCTCCTCTCGGTGTGACATTTAGAGTAGGAAACACCTAAGGAGGCACCATGGACTCTGAGGGATAGAGAACTGAAGTGTTTAATCTGCCGTCTTCAGATTTGCATCTGCTCCCTGGTACTGGAAATATTATGCTTCTTTTCAGCCAGCCCCCATCTACCCCAGAGAACTTTTGTGTGTTTTTCTTACGGCCCAAGTAAAAACCAGTTTTTCAATCAGTAAGGAAACATTTATTAGACACTTTATTTATATTAGTTCCTCTGCTTTTAACTGAGTATTCAAAAAATAAGATAGAACTTTCTGTAAGTAATATGTAGCCTACTAAAGAAAGCAGATATAATTTCCTTCATGCCTTTCTTTCAATGCTTAATTAGTAAATTACTGAGTGTATAGTACATGCCTGCTATTACATTAGGAAGTAGGGATAACAGATGAAAATACAGGGTGTCTATCCCCAACCTAATAAAGAGACAGGCAAAAACAAAACAAACGCAAAAGCCAGGTTATTTAAATAATCATTTTAATAAGGGAAAATATGTATATGTATAAGCACCAAAGCCTGCTGGCAAGGGGTTAGAAGTCCTCATGGAGATTGTCATGGAGAATTGACAGAGTAGCAGAAATACAAAACAAGAAAGGGAGCACAGGTCAATAATAAATGTATTTTATTTGTATACTTGATAATGGAATTATAAATACACTCTTACATGTCTTTTTGTAGCTCTTTTATTATCTTCCCTGAGGCCTGTACATTCATAATAGCTTTCTAGCTAATGTTCTAATTCAGTACCTAGTACCAGATAACAATGAAAAGAATACAGACAGACAGACCTAAGTTTGAATACCAACCTTGATATTTTATACCTACATGCACGTAGAAAGTTACATTACCTTCCTGATCTATTGGGAATAAGGTACCCTTCTCTACTGAAGGGTTGTTGTAACTATTATTTGACTCTTACACAGGCTGTGTATATAGGGTGCTCTCAAAAAATTCCTACTGCTTTTATTATTTTAATATAGTTTTATGATTATTTTCTACTTCATTATTTATTTTTCCATTTATTTGATTTAAATAAAAGAATTAAAAGTTATATAATTACCTCAATATAATAATGATAATTCTTTAGCATTTCAGATAAAACTATTATATAAGTGTGTCTACATTTATTCTACCAAATCTGTATGTAATATAAAGTTAATTTGATTTTGTAATTATGGACATTGATAGTTAAAAGTATTTTAGGTTTGTTTTGTTTGTTTATGTTGTACAACCCTGTTATCAAATGCTTGACCTAAGCGTTTACTTCACCCATGATCCTGTGCCTTCCCAATGGGAGCTTCCCACCTGAAGCAATTCTATCTTACATGTAGATAAGTAAAGGGATTGAGGGGTTTGGCCAAGGTCCAAGCATAGTTCAAGTTGATTTTTTTTTTTTGCCCCAAGGGCCCAGGACTCATTCCCCTAGGGCCTCAAGACTTTTTGTGTGTAATTCATCCAAGGGCATACTGGGGGGAGCGGGGCAGAATGGGAGTATTGACCAGCCTTGCTAGTGTAGCTCTCACCTTTGGTAGCATTCCTGGTCCCCTTTGGCTATCAAGAGGCGTGGAAATGAGTACTCAGGCATTTATTACAATACGGTTTTCAGTCCTTTGTCTTTACCGAGACATCACTGCCATTGCTCTCATTCTAGTCATCAGTGTGCTCTCCGTTACTAAATCTATTACGGTACTTCAGGTTACCATTGGCCGTTGTTTCCTCCAGGAAGACTCCTCCGCTGGGGTCAGTCTCCCATTTTCCATCTGCTCCGCTATGGTTTTCCAATTTTCCTTCTCTCTCTCTGGCCCTTCCTCCTCAGGCTACTTTCCAGGCTCCTCTCCTCTCCCCCACCTAGACAGATTTTGTTCCCTTATAGTCTTTTTTTCTGCTGCCCTTACCTACATATTCTCCCTGGGCAATTTCACCCTCTCCCGTGGTGTCAATTACCCTGTATGTTTCCAAAGGCCATATACTGCCTAGAATGGGGAGATGTGTTTTGTTTCCTAACACCAAAGGTAATTTTCTAGGACTCCAGGGTGGCATTCCTAAGACTTATTCTGTTCCTCTCCTTCTACATTAACACAGTTTCAGGCATGTCCTCCCTGGCTTGCTGTACTGCCATCTTAGAGTTTTGAATTTACTCTTTACTTGGGGGTCAGGTGGGGAGATATGCTGACATTTTGCCCTTTCCTCCTCTACTACTTTTTGTTTAAATTTTACTGATCCTTTGAGATGTTTTTGGAGCTCCATCCTCTATACCACCTCATTAAGAAAATATATTTTTTATAGTTATTTAATTCTGTTTCTCTATGAGGACAGGATCATGCTGATAGACATTAAGCATGTTATCTGGTACACAGAATACACTTGAGTAGTTTTAAATTTACAACCTTGTGGTATAGTTGAGCATATGAAACTAGTCATGGAACTCAAAATATAATCTTTGAATTATATCCTTTACAGGAGGAGTGTGTGTGAGGGAGACTCCATGGCAGAACAGGGAGACCAAAGAATTTGATTGTTAAATAATCTTCAGTTAAGAGGAATGGGCATTAAAAGTTTTTTGTGTTTTGTTTTAATATTCACACTAGGACTATCATACACACACACACACACACATATCTATACATATATATGTATAGAGTATCCAGCCATGTACTATGAAAAATAGACATTTATTGAAGAAGATACAAGATACAAGAAATATTGTACATAGGACAATGACCCCTCAGTCCCCTTCAAGGTAAGCACCTTGGGACCTCACACAGTTCTCCCAATCATTGTTAGCTCCCCCATCATATTTTCCTAAATCTCATTGACAATCTGAAACCTCTTCCCTTTTGAAGTTGATTTTAGTTTTGGGGAAAGCCCGAAGTTGCAGGGCACGGAATCTGGGCTGTAGGGGGGCCGTGTCACCTGGATGATAGGATGTTTCACCAAGAAACTCTGTACAAGACATGACGTATGAGCGGGCGCATTGAATGGTGAAACTGCCAGTCACCAGCTGTGGCCTTCTGAATCATCCAAGTCGTTTCTGCGGAGGAATGTTCAAGCTTAAGATAAAATCTGATGCAGATGCATTGCTCTATTCAATTGGTCATTTTGAATGTGACAGCTACATAGTACACCCACTCACTGAATGGCATCTGCCACCCCTATCGATTAGTACAATGAAGTGATCATTGTTCATGCGTGTGTATTCCAGTCCATTCTCTTTGGTTGCCAGGTTACTTCAGTGCTGCACAAACTGTTATATTAACGATGGTCAGACTTTTTCTGTACAGATGTGTATTTAAAGTGCATACATACATACATACACTTGATATCAGCATATACTTACCTGAAATCCACAGCATGGAGGCTGGAATAAACTCTCAATTAAAGCTGACATCAATATTATTTTATATTAGTTTCAGGTGTACAGCATAGTCGTTAGACAATTATATCATTTGCAAATTGATCCCCCGAAATTCTAGTGCCCACCTGGCACCACACCTAGTTATTATACTATAATTAACTATATTACACTTTGCATTCCCATAACGATTTTGTGATTACAAATTTTTACTTCTAATCTCTTCACCTTTTCACCCCAGCTCCCCACTCCCATCTGGCAGCCCACAGTTTGTTCTCTGTAACTATGAGTCTGTTTTTGCTTTTGTTTGTTCATGTATTTTCTTTTTAAGATTCCTATGTAAGTGAAATCACATTTTATTCATCTTTGTCTAACTTATTTCTGGGACCATCCATTGTGTCACAAATGCTGCGATTCCTTTTTTTTTTTTGACTGAATAATATTCTGTTGTATACTCCATCTTCTTTATCCTCTTGCCTATTGATGGGCACTT
Organism: Desmodus rotundus; assembly: GCF_022682495.2. NCBI lineage: Eukaryota > Metazoa > Chordata > Mammalia > Chiroptera > Phyllostomidae > Desmodus > Desmodus rotundus. Next base: position 66,803,628 of record NC_071388.1, on the reverse strand, counting down.
GGGTTGCTTTCATACCTGGGCTATTGTAATAATGCTGCGATGAACATAAGGGTGCATGTATCTTTTCAAATTAGTCTTTTAAATTTCTTCTAACTTATACCCAGTAGTGGAATTGCTGGGTCATAATGTAGATTGATTTTTAAATTTTTGAAAAACTTTCATACTGTTTTCCATCGTGGCTTTATCAATTTGCATTCCCACCAAAAGTGCATGGGGACTCCCTTTCCTCCACATTGTCACCAACACTTGTTTGTTGATTTATTGATGATAGCCATTGAAACAGGTGTGAGGTGATATCTCATTGTGGTTTTAATTTTCATCTCTCTGATGATTAGTGATGTTTAACATCTTTTTACATGCTTATTAGCTATCTGTGTGTCTTTTTTTGAGAAGTGTCTACTCAGTCCTCTACTCATTTTTAACTGTGTATTTTGGGTTTTCTTTGTGTTGAGTTGTGTGACTTTTTAATAAATTTTGGATATTAATCCCTTATTGGACATATCATTGGCGAATATAGTCTCCCAGTCAGTAGATTGTTTTTTCGTTTTGTTGATTGTTTCCTTTGGCACGCAAAAACTTTAGTTTGGTGTAGTACCATTTGTTTAATTTTTCTTTGGTTTCCCATTTCCGAGGGAGGATATACCAGGAAAAAAAATATTAGTAAGAACAATGTTAGAAAGTTTACTCCTGTGTTTTCTTCTAGTTTAGACTGTAACGACGAGTCCTCAGTAGCACTGCTGAGCTTTGTTCTGCTGGCCTCAGCCAGTGCGCCACCCTTTATCTCTTCTTATGGGTCTGATCCTTCTATTTTACTTCTGTGCCTCAAAAGAGATGATGTGAGACCTTTAACAATTGTACATGGAAACATCCAAACTTAACAAGTACTTAAGAAGTCCCTGTTTGGGGGACACTGGAAGCACACTGGAGTGTGCTGTGGAGGAGGAAAAAGAAACATTAGGCGTGGCCCTTGCCAGAAGGAAAAAGAAACATGACATCAGCACCGCAGTGGGATAGGGGTAGGGTGAGTGGCAAGTCGATTTTTCCGTATAGGGAAATCACAGGCCCTGATTTTTAAAAAAATATTTCATGGTGTGCCCCAACCTTCAATGGGTTGAGTACTGATGATGGACCTGAAGAAGACCAAAGCCTTTGATTTCAAAATGTGTACTTTTTAAAGGAGTCAATCTTTAGTACACTTAGGAGTATCATAGGAAGTTGTTTTTTTTTATTATTATTCTCATCAGGATTATACCTTTTTTTCTCATAAATATATAAACTTGGCATCAACATAGAATTACATAACATCCACAGCATGGAAGCTGTGATAGACTTTAATTAATTCCTAGGTAAAATTAGTATGCATTACAGTTCAGAAAAACAAAACACACAGACCCACTAATCAAAATGTTCAGATTAACAGAGCTGGGGTTTTTTTCATTAGTTGTATTGTCTCGAATTTCATCACCACACCAGCTGGCTTCTTGTCAATTTATAGTTTGGACCTTTACATCAAACAGCAAAAAATTAATTACAGGAAGAGAAATCCCAACAGGTATTTTGTGCTTAGAGGTTTTTCACAATTAACCAGACATGAATAGTGCTATTTACAGAGGAAATGGAAAGGGAGAGAAGGAACTTAGTCGAATTCTCTAGAATCATTAATTAACTGTAACAATGTAGACACTTGCTTCCCTGTTTTAAAGTTGTTTAGCCAGAGCTTTTAGCCTTCTCACTTCTGGAAGCACCCACTTCTGTTACTATACTGACATCCGTGAATCATGGCATAAACTGAATTTTCATGCACAACGTCCCGAGAGACACCTCAAAAGATTACTATCCTCCCTTCCTTTTGAAATGAATAACATTCTGTGCATTCTATTAGTGATCACAATCATAATTTAATGAGCAGAAAGACCATGTTTGCTGGGTAGTGCCAAGTTACCTGTATTACATAGTTTGGATTTGAAAGTATTATTGTCAAGTATCACAGCCCTTGCCTCTGTGTGCTAGACTGAGTTTAAATGTGACTTTTCTAAGCCTCTTATCTGTTGAAAAAACCAGCCAAAGGTTTTAAAAATGCCTTCCTCAATTTAGACTTCTACTTTTTTTTTCTTTTTCATATAGTTTAGAAATTCTTACTTGTGACCCATTCCTACAGTTCCTAACATTTTAATACAGTGAGTGGTTCTTACCCCTTTTAAGACTCAGATGCTTGGAGAATCTGAAGAAAACCTTTCTCCTCAGAATAATGCACAGATTGGCATAGAAACAACATTTTGCATAAAAGATCCGAATTCCTAGGAATGCACGAACTGCAGGTTGTATTCATTGAGGAATACGTTTATAACCGCGCTATGTATGCATGTATACATGACATATGTGTATGTACATATATAGGTAATTCAAAAGCAGACGCGCACATATAGTTTTATATGTTTAAATTAAATGCTGATTTACCTCACGTGTTTACTATTCCATCTAGTTGTCTGTGCTGACACAAATCAACTACCTTCTTTGCCATCACCTGAATAAATTTAGATGTCTCACCCATCTTTATTCACAGCAGCCCTTAGTTATAAGCTTATTTGGGTGGCCATTTTTCACTGCACTGTCTCAAGTGCTGCCACATTCCTTAAGTAATTTGTAGACCATAGCTGAGAAGAGCATTCTTAACTTGCTTTAATGATAGTATTTTTCTTTGTTAGGGTTGTGAGCTGTGAGCTAGTGTAAGATAACTAACAGGCATTTTCCAGTTTTCACTGTTCAGTCTGAGAATGGTGCACTATTATTCCAAGGTCACTTTGAAAGTCTGTCTGTGATTTGCTTCCATTTATTTTATGCTTGTGTTTACAGTTCTGAGCCACATATGAAATTTAATGTTGCGTTTGTCTACATTAAAGTTAATTTGCCCTTTGTCAGCTCATTTACAACAGAGATAACATTCGAAAGCCACTCTGTAGAATGTTCTGTCTGCAATCACTAATGTAATTTTTCTGTCTATGTCTTTCTTATAAGCAGCTTTCTGTATCTTTCAGTTTAAAAAGAAGCTTCTTTAGGAAAAGGTTTTCAGAAAATCTAAGTCTTTAAAAAAGATTAATAAATGATTCTCTAATAGAATAGGTGCTTCATCACGATTCTCTAAAGAATAGGTTCTTTATCACATCTTGAAAAATTTTAATAGCTCTTTTTTCTAACTTAGAAATTCAATTTTATATTCCACAATATATAAGTATGCTTATTGGAATGTTCTCTAAAGTAGTGTCTTTATACTTATAAAGCATAAATGAAGTGCAACTTAAAATACATACAAATCCTAAATGGGATTATGATTCCAAGTATTTTTCCTGCCTTCACCTTTTTCTTATATTTTGCAAATACTTAATTTGACCTCATGCAATATAATTTTTTCTTAATTGTTAATAATTTCTAGATATATTGTTGAAAAGATAAATGAATGTTTATAATCAATATTTACTTTAGAGGGCACTAAAATGAAATCTTAAACATAAATGATGAAAATACTTTTAAAGTAGTATCTTAAACATTTACATTAAAGAATATAATTTGGGTGTCTTTTGAACAATATTTTCAGTAACAATTTGCTAATTTGTGCCTGTATCTTCAAATAATTAGAAAAGTTCAGTACTTAAGGAATATTTTCTCTTAGAATTATGCCTGCTGCTTACCTTTTTAAAATATTTTCAATTATAATTTACATTTAATATTATTTTGTATTAGTTGCAGGTGTACAGCATATTACAATCATATATTTTATGAAGTGTTTTCCCTGATATGTTAGTACCCAACTGGCACCATCAATAGTTATTACAGTGTTATTGACTATATTTTCTATGCTGTGCTTTACATGACAATTCTACTTTGCAACTTACGATTTTACTTCTCAATCTCTTCATCTTTTTCACGCAGTCCCCCAACCCTCCTCCCCTTTGGCAACTGTCATTCTGTTCTCTGTATCTATGAGTCTGTTTCAATTCATTCATTTGTTTTGTTTTTTAGATGCCACAGATAAGTGAAATCATATGGCATTTGTCTTTCTCTGACTAACTAATTTCACTTGGCATAATATTCCTCTAGGTCCATCCATGGACCTAGGTCCAACCGTCACAAAGGGTAAGATTGTGTTCTTTTTCATGGCTGATTAGTATTCTATTATGAATACTAATACTAATACTACAGCTGTTTTACTTAGTTTATATTAAGGAAACATCAGACAAGTGTACAAAGATACATTTATATGACTGGTCATGTTTTATAATACTAAAATATTAGAAGAGGCCAAAATGACTAACATGAAAAGAATAAATAAAACTGCATTATATGTACATAATGAAATACCATCATGGAGTTGTATACTCATTGACACGGAAAATACTTAGATTAAAATTCAAAATAGCATATAACATAAGTCTGTTCAGAACAACTTGTAGGTAGATAAATAGGTAGATAGGTAGGTAGGTAGGTAGGTAGATAGATAGATAGATAGATAGATATAGAGATATAGCTATTGCTATAGATATAAATGAAATAAATATATTTACCAAAAGAGAAACTGTGGTGTCTTAGTCCACTTTAGCTTCTATAATGAAATACTATAGATCAGGTAACTTGTAAACAATAGAAATTTATTTCTCACAGTTTCTGGAGGCAGGAAGTCCAAGATCAGAGTGCCCTCATAGTTGAGTGAGGGCCCTCTTCTGAGTCACAGACTTCTAGTTTATAGGGAGCTCTGTGTAGTCTCTTACTTAGAAAAGCACTGTTCCCATGCCCTGGCCAGTGTGGCTGAGTTGGTTGGAGCATCATCCCATGAAAAGGTTACAGTTTTGATTCCCAGTCAGGGGCACATAACTAGATTGCAGATTCAATTCCTGGTTGGGGCGTGTATGGGAGGCAGCTGACAATGTATCTTTCTCTCTCTTACTCTGTCTCTGCCTTTCTCTCTAAAAGTAACAACAACAAAAGATGCCCTTGGGTGAGGGGGAAGAAGAAAATCACTGAACACATTCCTAAAGGCTCCACCCTCATTACCTAAGCACGTACCCCCCACAGGTTCCACCTCCTAATACTATCACATTGAGGATTAGGGTCTCGACCTAGGTATCTGGAGGGGTGGGCACTGACATTCAGGCCATAGCAAGTGGTCATTTGGTAAGATTTCAGATATATTATGGATGTATTTAGCTGTGATTGTTACTTTTTTTTTTTTCTTTTTCAGGAAGAACACAGATTTTACATTTTTTATTTTATTTTTTATTGTTGTTCAATTACAGTTGTCCAAATTTTTCCCCCATTGCTCTCCATTGCTCTGCCCACCCCCCATTCCCTCAGTCAATCCCCACCCTGTTGTCTATGTCCATGGGTCCTTTACACATGTTCCTTGACTAGACCCCTTCCCCTTCTTTCCCCTGTTTTCCCCTCCCCCCTCTCCCCTGGTCACTGCCCGTTTGTTCTTTATTTCTATGTTGCTGGTTCTGTTTTGCTTCTTTTTATTGTTTGTTTTGTTTATCACATTAAACTTATAGATGAGATCATATATTTGCCTTTTGATGCCTGGCTTATATCACTTAGCATAATGCTCTCCAGTTCCATCTATGCTGTTGAGAAGGGTAGGAGCTCCTTCTTTCTTTCTGCTGCGTACTATTCCATTGTGTAAATGTACCATAGGTTTTTGATCCACTCATTTACTGATGGGCACTTAGGCTGTTTCCAGTACTTGGCTATTATAAATAATACTGCTATGAACATTGGGATGCATAGGTTCTTTTGAACTGGTGTTTCAGGATTCTTAGGGTATACCCTAAGTGATCCCAGTAGTGGGATCACTGGATCAAAACACAGTTCCATCTTTAGCTTTCTGAGGAAATTCCATACTCTTTTCCACAGCAGCTGTACCAGTCTGCGTTCCCACCAACAGTGTACCAGAGTTCCCTTTTCTCCACATCCTCGCCAGCACTTGTTTGTTGATTTGTTTACGATGTCCATCTGACCAGTGTGAAGTGGTATCTCATTGTGGTTTTAATTTGCATCTCTCTGATGGCTAGTGTTGCTGAGCATCTTTTCACATGACTATAGGCCCCACTGTATGTCCTCCTTGGAGAAGTGTCTGTTCATGTCCTTTGCCCATTTTTTATTGGACTGTTTGTCTTCCTGGTGTGGAGTTGTGTGAGTTCTTTATATATTTTGGAGATCAAACCCTTGTCTGAGGTATCACTGGCAAATATGTTTTCCCATACAGTTGGTTCCTTTTTCATTTTGCTGATGTTTTCTTTAAACATGAAGAAGCTTTTTAATTTGATGTAGTCCTGTTTGTTTATTCTTTCCTTTATATCCCTTGCCCTCAGTTATATATCATTGAAGATACTGCCACATGGGATATCTGACATTTTCCTGCTTATGTTCTCCTTTAGGACTTTTATGGTATCACAACTTATATTTAAGTCTTTTATCCATTTTGAGTTTATTTTGGTGTATGGTATATCTATCAGTAAATTACATGTACAATATAAATAATACATAAAATAAAAACATAACAGTATAATAATAGCTAATATTAGCATGTATCTATTGAGCAATGTATAGTGTCATAAGCTCTTCTAAATTATTTTTAAGTAATATATTAGTATATTACTTTTATAATAAAAATAATAAGTAAAAATACAACTCAATAATATTAGCTATTATTAGCTAATATTCGAGTCATATATTGGGTTGATCTTCTAATGATTTGAATGCCTTATCGCATGTGGTTATTATTTGCTACTTGCCAATCATTATTTATGCTATAGATTATGAAGATGTGAATTGTCGTGTGAGAATGTTAGAAATAAATGATAATGTAATTTCCCACTGGATCAGGTTTTGGATGGAGTCTAGAAACCTTGCAGCTGTATCCAGTGTGTGTGTCTGAGTAGCAGGTACTTACCTATTAATCAGATTATGAGATGGGTTATCATTTCCCCCAATAATTTTGGGTCAGACTCACCATTCAGTTCTGTACTGGTGAAAAAACAAAACAAAACTGTGCTAAGAGAGAAGCTAAACTATACAATGGAGAAAAATTTATGTTTTCACCTCATTAGTCTATCTGAGGCAGTTGGAAAAGATGACAAGCAACAAAAATTATGACCTAGGGTCACACTTTTAAGGAGGTTGGAAGAATTAGGAGGGGAGGCGGCCCTCTGGTGCAGCCAGCACAGAGCCCCACTTTTAGAAAGTGCTGTACTGTTTTTTTAACTGTAATGTAATCAAATGTATACTGTACAGTATACACTATTATAATCTAGTATGTGCAGTTACCACATATGGCATATGTACTTGCTACATATACACAATCATATGCGCTGTATAATAGTATATGTAACCTCCTGAGAGCTTCTTCAGAGGTTTTGTAGGATGAACATGTAGGGATAATGAAGAAGAAAGTGGAGAGGGAATTCCTAACATAGCAACCTGATTTATGCTATCAATCTCTGTCTTGTAGCAAAATTATTTTTACTTTTAATTCTGCCTTTAAGTTCTAAAATAATAGATAATTCAAAGGACATTAATAGTTGGCTTAGGGAGGACCTGGCCAGATACCTCAGTTGCTTAGAGCATTGTCCCAATATGCCAGGGTTGTGGGTTCAATACCCAGTGAGGGCACATATAAGAATCATCCAATAAATGCATAAATAGGTGGAAAAGCAAGTCAATGTTTCTCACTTTCTGTCTTCCTTTGTCTTTCCCTCTCTCCCCCTTCCTATTTCCCATTCTCTAAAATCAATAAAAAAGAAACGACTTGGCTTGGGGAAATACATTTGTATTATTAAATATATAAATAAATGCATCAGTGCAGAATTTTTTCACTTTAAAGAATAGAATAATATATCATGAAACCTAAGTGAAGAGTAGCCACATTGCTGTCTTTCGAATTTGTCCTGGTTACTTGTATGTCTGCTGCACAGTAGGACTGGTCAGTTTTCCCCTCAGAATGATGGGAGCCAGAAATTTTAGCTTTATTATAATTCTTACGTATTGCTCTTTATGTCATTCTTTCCTAAACCACATCAGTAATGAGTGCGTGCGTAGCATAAAAGCTGCCATACCTTGACAGCTTGTAGCTGCCAGAACCTGATCCAAATGCCTCACTTACCTCACTTGAATCTTGAAAAAGCTTTTACGAAACTTATTATCTGCTTTTACAGAGGAGGAAACTGAGTACTGGGGAGAAAAAAGTGCTGAAATTCACATCACTCATAAGTGGCCTTGCTGGAACTAAAAGCCGTGTCTCTCTGACTTGGAATTCTGTGTTCACAGGCTTCATGTTGTCTAACTATCCTTATTGAGACACAAATCTATATGGGGTTATTCTTCGGGGTGTGGTCCTTAGCCCTTCTTTCAGAATAGCACAGGGAAGCTGATGAAAATATAAATTCCTGCCAAAGACTCAGCCTAAAGGTAGTGAATCAGAATCACTGGAGCGCCACTGTTATTAACAAGCTGTCTAGGAATCTATGTTTCCTCTGAAGCATACTAATTAATGGAAAAACACAGCTCTACACTATCTTATTCCTACACGTAAGAGGTAATGGTATCACAAGTTCTTCCCTTTTTTGTGGGGGAGGGAAGGTAGCATTTGACTCGGACACCCTCCTTCACACTCTTCTTAGCCATTTGTGTTTTCTTCTGATGTTCCCTTTATTCTGCTAACCATTGTTCCCCTGTCCTCTCTAATCTGTCTTCCTTCTGCCTGCAGTTCTTTGGGTTGCTGCCCACGGCCCTTTTTCCTTCTATGCCTGTGACTACTGTTGATTGAGGCTTTACAAATCACTCTTGCCCCTCATCGCCAAGTCTTTCCTGAATTTTAGTGCCTTATTTTTACCAGTGTTACTTTACCCTAAACCCATGGATGCCTGTCTGTTCTTCAGGTCTTAAATTTAGCATGCCAAAAAACGAACTCATTATCTTCTCCCCACACACTTCCTCTGTCATCATTTTCCCCTATTACAGTCAGTGCTGTCACTACTCCGTCTTCTGAGCTCGAAACTTCAAAGTTGTGTTCATTCTTCCCTCACAGCCTCCATTCAGCAGGCAGTCATCACATCCTGCTATTTCCACCTCAGAAACGCCATCTGAGTCAATCATTTTTTTCTCCATTCTCATTGCTTGTTGTCACCTTACCTTACACTTTGGATTCCATACTAGACTTCTTACCGTTCAACTATGCCCAATGTATCCAGTGTCTTTTCCACACTGCACCCGAGATATTTTAATAATAAACACATTTGAACTTCTCATTCCCCTACTTAAAAAATAGCTTTGGCTCCCTATTGCCTGCCATGTGAAGTCCAAATTTCATGAGGCTTATTCTCAACTGACTTCATCCTGCCTGAACCACCTCTCCTTATCACAAACCCTATTTAATAGCTAAACCAAACTCCTTACTATTTCTCAACTTCACACTCCATTGCACCTGCACATGTCATTCCATTACCTTGGAATTTTTGTCCACGTATAAGAGCCTGGCCATTCCTTGTGCTGTATTTCCACGGTACTTACTTCTGAGCAATATGGAGGAGCAATTATAAGTCAGGTCATTAAAACCAGACTGTCTTTGGTCATAGGCCCCACTACGTAATAATTCTTTGTGCCTCAGTTTTCATACCTGTAAACTTGGAACGATAATAGTACATACTTCAAGGTTGTTAAAAATGGAAAGAGATAAGTTATGTGCAATGCACGTGCCTGGCTCATAATGTGCAGGCATTAAGTATTTGCTGCTGCCTCTACTGTGGTACTCATGATGGTCTTCCCCAGAAAAGGCTAAAGGAAGTATTCACTTATTAATATTGGAGCCACCTCAGAGATCTGTGGCCATGGCAAAATAAAAGTATTTTGCCTATAGAAAGCCTGGGTCCAGTTTGTAGGCTACTGTACCTTAGCAACGTCATAGAATTTCTAGTCTCTCTAACATTCTCCACTAGTGGAAACCCCACTACTGCTTGGACGTACTGTGTTCCCTAGACTGGCAGTTCCTCCATTATCAGTGGGGAATGGGCTCCACTGCAGCTCTGGAGGCACCTCACTTTGCCACTCGAATAGATGATGGAGCAAGCTATGCCACGTACACCTGGGGCTGAGTGAGTCCCTCTCCAGACAGAGGCAGGACTCCTAAGTGTAGCAGAGGGACATTCCTAAAGTAAATAGAGACCATAGAGTCAGAAATCTGGTTCCCTCGCCTGTCACATATTGAGCAACAATCATAAAAATATGATTTAGACTGAAATATTTAAATTTAGCAAAATGTTTGTAGATACTTTAACTTTTATAAACATATGTGTTTGGATGCGGTTTTTAGTTTGATGACTATGATCCTGAAAAGCGAAACATAAATTGCAGTGTTTCTTGCAGAGGATACTATTTAAAGAAACTCGACAATAATTATTTCAGATTACATGCTAGCTTATTAGTTTTTATTTGTTGGATTATAAATATACCAGTTTCTTTAAAGTAGAACACGTTTGTCTTGACTATAGTTGATGCGGATCCTGGCCCGTAGGATCCTGTGTTGTGGCAGCAATAGTCAAATACACATGGACTACAGAAACCCTGTGGAGAAAAAGGGACTGTGCGGACACTCTCTCGAGACAGGGCACTGACCCTTGCCTTGACAGGCTTTTGCTGCTTTTCTGGGCACATTACCTTGAGGATGGTCCTCATTTACTATGCACAGCTTCACTTTAGGCCCTTACAGAAAACAAAGGAGAGGATGTTGCTAATTACATAAAAGAGGAAGGGTATTTGCAAATGTAAAGGAAAAAGTGGCTAAGCTGGTTACACTGTCCTTGGAAGGTTTAGCATAGATTTTAGGAAGTTACTTTAAAGATAATGCAGTAAAGATTTGCTGCCTCAATCCAGGCTGAGGGAGTTTTAGCAAAAAGCAAGTCTCAAAGCGGCCTAGGTACACTGAGGGCCTGATTCCCCTTGAGAGAACCTATCTGTGGGTGTGGGTCCTGTGTGCTGGACCTTGCTCCCCGCTGGCCTTTCTGAGTGGGAGCTGGGCCCACGCCATTGCAGAACAGTCTCTTATATATAGTACTTTCTAACTCAAAGGAAGAATTTGTCTTAGAAAATTGTAATGTTAAAGGGTTAAATGAGAATAAATTTTATAAAGTAATGTTGAATTTTTAGGGGAAAGAAAGACGCCGTAAAGAAGAAATCTAACTTGGAAAAAATAAAAGGAGCCAATCTATTAGACAACCAACATTTACATTATTTATCATTTTTTAAGTATTTTTCATTTATGCCTTTCATTGTTAGAACAAGAAATAAATTTAAATGGATTCTCAAACAAGTGTCCCATTTATACACACATATACACACACTTGAAATTAAAGATACACATCTAGTGGTAACACATGTATCTGAGAAAGAAAATGAATAATAAGAGTGATGACTTGGGTTTCTTTAGCCCTGGACGTTTACAGTGTACTTGCCCAATGTGATGAGGCAGAAAGAACTTTGGATTTTATTTAGAAGAACTGCATTTCAGTGGTTGCTTTTCCACTTACTACCTCTGCGAGATTGATCAAATCCCTTAACTGCCCGGAGCTTTGGATTTCTCGTCTGTGAAATGGATATAATGGAGAGTTTCTTTGAGGATCAAAAAATAATGTACATACAAAGGTGTTGGAGATTATAAAGCATTCTACAGATTTCAGAGATTATAGAAATAGAGATTTTAGAAATTACTCAGAGATTTCAGGGCTTATTTCAGAGGTGAAATAAGTATGAGAGAGACATCTGTTCTCAAAAATGGGAACATGTGGCCTGAGTAAAACCGCACCCTGGACTTCTGAGTCCAGATGTGGTCGGTCCTGTTTGTGCTAGAGTGTGCTGTTTCTGGACTACGCTTGTACACTGTTCCCAGGGCACAGTGGTATTAAATCACAACCTAAACTGATTATAAGGACTTTAAAACTATAATTATTGGGTTTTCTTAGTAAGAAATTCTAACATTACTAGGCAGACTTTCTGTTTGTTTCTTAATGCAGGTAATGAATTTGGGCATCCTGAATGGTTAGACTTCCCAAGAAAAGGAAATAACGAGAGTTACCATTATGCCAGGAGGCAGTTTCACTTAACTGATGATGATCTTCTTCGCTATAAGTTTCTAAATGACTTCGACAGGGATATGAATAAACTGGAAGAAAGATATGGTTGGCTTTCAGCTCCACAGGTATGCTCCTTTCTCTAAATGTATGTTGTAGTCACCCATGTTGTGTGTGCTCACAAAAGTAATCGATTTAAGTCTATATTCAGGTCTTTTAAACAGCACTTTATTTTTCAGTGTCTAGTGCTCTGTAACATTCTTCAGGGTGTCAAAACACGCCATTGAAGTGTCTCCAATAGATAATGAAAGTCTCAAATACAGTGCCCTGCTTACTGTCCTGTGTAGTTGTTGTTGTTTAAATTTAGTGATTTTTATTTCAATTGGTTAAAAAAATAAAAGTTCAGCATGGAATCCATTTTGGAAATTGCTGTGGAAACATCTTAACTATTTTGACTTTTTCTTTGTATAAATAGTGATGCTGTCATAAACAAATTACTTCGACAACATGTAGATTTCTTTATTACTTTTTTTCTCCCTTTACTGGTCTCTAACTTGTCATTTCAGTAGATGCCATTATACCTGCATGCTGTTTTACAGTTTTCATGAGCCCGGCTCTCCTCTGGAATTAAAGTCTCAGTTTTCAATAAGTTTTCAAAAATGTAATTAACAGGTGCAAATTTTACACAGGCTTTTTCCCCCTTGCAAAAATTAGCATATATTATCTGTTCTTATAATCCATTTACTTTTTAGTGATGCAGTTTGAAATTACTGTTGATGCATTTTTACTTTGGCGTCTATGACTTTTTTTAATGGTTGAACAAAGGTCCTTATGTATTCAGTAAGATTGGCTACATGACATGAATGCCCTACTCACATTTATTAGTAATGCTATTTCCAGAAGAGAGAGCAAAATGATGCTTCTTTTCAATAGGAACAATGTTGAATACCAAGAGGCAAGCTGTTTACTAGTAGAGCCTTAGTTCCCACTTCTAAATTACCAAGAGTGGTGCTGCTTATATGCATGGAAATAAGTCCTGGCAAATCTGGGAAGAAGATGGTATTGAAAACCAGAGGCTTCTCACTGCCTACTGTCAAACATAATATATAAAATAAGAAAGCGTGTAGCTGTTGTAAATTTTTTCAGAACTTCTCTTTTATTTTATACACACACACACACAAATAATACATATATATATATATATATACACACACAAACACACACATTCATATATGGGAAAGGACTTTATGTTGCCATTGAATCTGACAAAGTTATACAATAATGCAGAGGTTTTAAGGTAACTGTAACTACAGAAACCCAATAATAATAATAATGTCACATTATATTTTGAAAAGTATTATATACCTGATCTCATTAATCTGGAAGTAAAACAAAGGTCTTAGAGAAAATGCACTTATAAGTAGGTCCAATCTATATCTATATCTAAGACATATATAGACATATATAGACATATGTCTAGATATAGATATGGATGTATATAGATATAGATGTATAGCTATAGATATATGTATACAAACACTTTGTATATGTCACAGGTTCTCTGCTCTTACTTAAAACCTGAGCCACAACACTAATCATTGGTGCTTTGTTTGAAGTTGGCGATGGCTGATGACATTTTTATGCTCTTTAGCCGTTTATGCTGTTTAGTTTTTGAGACTTCATTGGCTTAATATTGGAGAGTTTAATATTGGAAAATTGCAACATGTTTAAAAAATACGTTTCTCATTTTTGACTTAATAAATAACAAAGCTATTAATAAAGACACAAACAACTTTTTATAAATAATTCACGTGTGTCAGCATCTAGGTATCATTTAACTGTAGTACATGTGTGAATTCTTTCAGGCCTATGTAAGTGAGAAGCATGAAGCCAATAAGGTCATCGCATTTGAGCGAGCAGGTCTTCTTTTTGTTTTCAACTTCCATCCAAGCAAGAGCTACACTGATTACCGAGTCGGAACAAAGGTGCCAGGGAAATATCCTTTTTGTTGCCAGTGAATGTAACTATGGGCATCATTTTTTTTAATCCTAAGAATAAGGAAGACTAATGCTGATCTTAGTATCAATAGCTCTCAGCTTCCTTATCTGAAAAATGAGAGATTTGAAATAGTTGATCGATAAATCTTTGCTCAGCTCAGTGATACTGAATTAGGATAAGTTTCATTCTGGCTCTTAAAAGTGTGATTCTAGACAGTTTAAAAAATTCTGATCCAGTATGCAAATATAGATGACAATTGTAGTTTTTCTTTATGAAAATATTTTATAAGTTGCCTCTAAGGATTTTGTTCTTTCCCCTTCTCCACTGAGTGAGAGGGCAGGCAGTGGGAGTAAAGAGAGTGTCCTTCCCTTTTCTCTTTCCTTTCTTCTATCATGCAGGACATAGCTCACTTTTCTAAGTCTGAATTGGTAAAGAATTGGGACATGGAAGTCTGAGCAAAGGAAATAGCGGGAAAAATGTTTTTTATATTCTCTGTATTCATTTACTCATTCATTCATTTCCGATGCTTCCTGAGCTCCTGCATGCCAGCCACGGGCTAGGTGCTGTAGATAGGAATTGTCTTAACAAATGCAGTCACTGCCCTCATGAACCTTTTATAGAGATAGAGATAGAGAAAGACAGACATAGAGGTATAAATAACATATATAAGTATAGATATAATATACGATATACATATATTTAATCCTCACCCAAGGATATCTACAGCTTTTAGAGAGAGGGGAAAGGACAGAGAGAAACATCGATATGAGAGAGAAACATTGGTTGGTTATCTCTCATATATGTGCCCTGCATGGGGATTAAACCCACAACCTTTTGCTGTACGCGATGATGCTCTAACCAACTGAGCCACCCAGTCAGGGTCTCATGGACCTTTTAAATTGATGAAGAAGAAAAACTTAGTAATTGTAAGTTGACAACTGTTACAAAAGAAAAAGTACAGTGTATTTTAAGAGATTATAACTCACTAAATCCATGAACAAAAATTCAAGAACTAGCAACAAAGCAGCACAGATTGTTAAGTAGGCAGTAGAAATTATGTTCTTCTCCCCTAGAGCCCTAAAAATGATCAATGTCTGCCATCTGAGCAAGTGCCTGACACCAACATGAAGTCCTGTGTGTCAGGGTCTCTGTCACCACAGGAAGATAAACCCCTGGTTCAAGTGGCTTGAGTAGCAAGGAAAATGTATTTTCCATGTAATAAAAGTCCGGAGGCTGTGCAACCCTAGCGTGGGGGCAGTATCATTGCATTCCCTGATTTATTCTGTCTTTCTCTTTTCAAACTTTCATGATGTCAGCAAAGTCTGAAGCCTGACACCTGTTACAATTGCAAAGCAACAGCCATGTTGCCAAATGTCACCTTCAGCAGAAGGCAAATAGGTATTATTTCTGTCTTTTTCAAGAATGAAGTTGCTTTAGCAAATTTTCTTTTGAATTATGAATGTACAAGGAGGCAGGAAAGGAAAATCAATGCGATAACATTATCTGCACTATAAAAAGCTGTACTGTTAAAGGAAGCAAGTGTTCTCACCCTCATCATATCAGTGAAGATCGCAAACAAATACTAGACCCGTGGCAACTCGTACACGACCTTTCTCCGCTCCAAACTGCTGAAGCAACACCACCAACACTGAATCCTTCTATACCTAATAATGTAATACAATCAAGTTACAATCAAAATATAATCAAACCAAAATACATACATAGAACTCTTGGAATTGTAAGCACTATTCTATACCCTTAAGTGGGGGAGAAGAGATGTATACAACCAAACGATTTTGTAGGCATAATGCAATAAATGGGCAGGGAACAGAAATCTTCCAAGGGAGATCAGAGGACCAGGAAAAGAAAATAAAAATGCAATTGAGTGATTGATTGATGATTTAAGCCTGGTTGGGGTGGGAGAGAAAGGGAGAGCAAGAGTGAGAAAGAGAGGAAGATTGATTTATTGGTTGATGGATCAATTAAGGTTAAGGTTTTTAAGCCAGGAGCTTGAAAAATGGATAAAATTAAAGTAGAAAATTTTGAGGAAGACCAAGTCAGCTGCAGAGAAGCATAGATATCCTTAGATAATGGGCAACACAGTGGATTAATTGGGAGTGACGATCATAAAAAGAAACACTAAGAAGTAGCCTGAAAAGATAGGTCAAGGTGCATAATAGAAGATTTCAGTGCCATATTAATTAGTTTAGGCTTTTTTCCATAGTTTTATGTTGAGTTGCTGAAGGTTTTGAGCTAGGGAGCTACTTGATAAGAATGTACGCTTTAGGAAAAGGCTTACGTACCCAGTGTATAGAAGAGTTTTCTGAGGAGACAGATTGGAAGTACAGATATTAATTAGGAGAAATTGCAGTACATATAAAAGATAATTAGTGCATGAACTAAAGTAATGACAACAGAATACAAAGAGGTATGTGAAGGCCTTTCTTGTAGTGAAGAACTCAGCAATTGTTTGTACATGGAGTGTAGAAGAGAAAATACAAAGTTTTACTTTAAACAATGGGAACAATGGAATGTTATTATTACTAAGTATAGCAAAGCAAAGAGGAATGAACAGGGGAATAGAACATATGAGTTTAATTTAGGATCATTGACAAAGGAATTTCAATAATTATGTTTTTAAGAAGAATCTTGATTCTAAGAGCTGCATTGACCTATCTGAAATCTATATAACTTTAATAAATATTATTAAATAAAATATACAATTGCATAATAGAACCTACACAAAAGTTAATTTTATTTAATGATACAAAGTTACACTGTACCTGAAAGTCTACTTTGGTTTTGGGAAAAAAACCATAAATTGGGTCTTCTGAAATTTAGTGATTTGTCTAATTGTCTATAGGCCCCTGTTAAGCAGAAACTGTTTACATTAGTAAACACTAAATGCTTCACCTTAGTGATCCCTTTCAGAAATGTACCCATTAAAATCTGTAATGATATAGACACCATGGAAAATTGGGCCATGTCTTCCTAGAAGCAGTAGTTGAAGCCTCGGTCATCTGTTGGATCTCTAAGAGAACCTTGAAAAAATATTGTTGGTTCTTTTTCTACAGCGATTTTGTTGTCTAGGGATTTGTGAACACATGGACCTTATCTACTCTTGTAACCTTTCTCATTCCTGTCTTTATGTCAACAACCTATTACTAATCCCCATACATCACTGCTTCCTCTGGAGACATTTGCGTTTTAATGAGTCTCTTTGAATACTCAAGAAGTATGCAAGACCTAATGGACTAAGATATCTAATGGAATAGTTTTGTTATAATGAAGATTTTTGTCTGAGGGGAGGGAAGCAGGAGAGCGTTTCCACCATACTTTAGACCACATCTTCTGACTAGCTCTGTGTTCATCGTGCCGGCTTAAACTCACAGCGAGAACTCAAATCTTCTGGCTTTTATGCTGCACTATACTCCAGTGACCCAGGTCAGTGCAGATATTTATAAATTCCTCCCCATGTAATAACTATCATTAGAACAGCTTCCAGTTCTGGGAATCTCACTATTTCACAAGAAAAAATTCAAGTTTTTGTTTAAGTTTTTATAAATATTTCCTTACCTGTGAATGCATTAGTTCTGTACTCAGACTAATCCCTGTTCTGAATGCCAGCTATACAAATCGGCGTTTAACATGCCCCTCACAGTACCACGCCCTAGTCATTCTTCTTCCAGACCAACTACCTCCAGTTTCTTTCATAGATTCTCATGAAATTTTCCAGACCTCTTACCATCACGTCTCCCTTATGACAATACACCCATCACCGTCCACATTCCCCTTACGTTGTGTCTCCACAGCGAACATCACGGTATTCCGGGGATGGCCCGGCAAGTGCGACGCAGAGCGCGCTGCATCGCCTCCCTGCATCTGATACTGCGCTCTCGTTAAAGTGACGCTAGCTTTGCTGGCAGTCACCACATGTTCGGCCCATATTGCATGTGCATTCAAATAAAAATCTTTAGTTTTTCTTTATATGCACTAGTGCTTCATTGTAGCTCTCTTACTCTTTATTCAGTTAGTAATTTTAACCTAAAATCCCAAATTTAACATGAAATATGAAAAAACATATATTGTTTTTGCCTCTAACCTGTTGCTAGAGAAGATAAAAGGATACTCGAGTAGAACAGCTCTCTGTCATTAATCTGCTATGATGGTACCATAAGCACCAATAAATCTGTCCTCTCAGCTTCTTGTTGTTCTAAGCTTGGCTTTAAGGATATGTTTGCCTTAACATTCTACCAGTCTCATCTTTTCTGGCCTTTCATCTTTCTGACCTTATTCTTACACCTTTAAACAACATTGTAGATAAACATTATACAATCATTTTATATACAGAAATTACAAAAAAAAAAAAAATTAGGCTTCCTAGGTTGGGTCTGCCTTTACAACAGTGGTCTATGCTGCTGGTATTTTCAACTACTAGGCCAGTGAATTGAATAGATTTTCACTGTAGAGAATCCACAGTGGCAAGATGGGATATATTAATGAAGTCAAGGAATTCATCAAATTTTTAATTCCCCAGAAAGCAGGATTTGGTGCCAGAACAAATTTAAAGTTTCTAAAGAAGTCATTTGAACTTCTGTCACTGTGAAATATAAACCTGCAATAGGAAACACGTCTGAATTCTTGAGCAGTTTCATTTTTTTGAACCCACATATCCTGTTTACCAAATAGCGAGGCATCATTTCTCACTCGAATCTGTGAAGAATAGGTGGTGACTGTCTTCCCAAGAAACCGTTGTACAGGGAGCTATTTTGGGGGTAATGCCAGGCAAGGTAGATGAAACACTTGAAGGATGCTTTTAACTACCACTTTAAAGTAAGATGGTATATTTGGAAAGCTCAGAGGTAAGTCTGATTTGTATCACTAAGGTTTGAAAGTGACCTTCACAGTTAGGCCTAAAGGACATAGCATTGTTTCTGTAAAAAGAGTCTCCGGCCATATTCTAGAAAATAAGCAGCAGCAGCAAACATTCATTGCCTATGCACTATCTCACATTGGTGTTTTTGGCTGCTAATCTTCAGTGTAATAATCACCAGTGTTCTTGAATACAGTAGATAGCAGTATGGGTCATGCAGAACTGAGATCTAAATATAATGGGTAAGTGAGCAGGTGATAAGTTTCAAGCTTAGGAGGATAATATACATTTTGCTGATGTGTTATATTTGCTTATGATTTTGCATTGCTTAGCTGTAGAGAAAGCAACAATATGCCCTTTATATTATCAGGAACATTGTATTCCTTCCCTCCTTTTCTTCACTTACAACATTATCAAATCAGCTTCAGATCAGAAGAAAAACTGCTAAGCATCCAAGACAAACTTTTCTTTCTTATTTATTCTAAATAGCACAAATGATGATGCCACATTTTGAGTGTTGTGGGGAGAGTGTCATTATTAGGGGACCTCTTTTGAGGTCCTTCAGTTTATTAGCCATTTTCATTAAGTATCTAGTTTAAGTATTGCCCTATTAGCTAGGTTGTGTAGCCTCGTGTAACAGATCAGTAAACTGAGGTCTTTAACTACCTGACTTTCCTCCAGCTCACACTGACAAAGGTTGAGCAGTGTATTGCAAAGCCTGTGTTCTTTCTACCTCTTCCTCTCTGTTCTTGGATATTGATGTGTGGTTGGTGGTGGTAGCAGTGGAAATATTACTGATAGAGATTTATTTCTGAAATTTTCAAAGTGATTTTGAAATGGTTCTGGGGAGATGGGTAGCAAGAGAAGATTATACACACATTTCATGGTACCATCAAGCTTCTCTGTCATCAGCTACCTACCGTCAGCATTCCACCGTCACCCCTCACAAATTCTTCCCCAGAACAACTTCTCTGTGATGCTTGTCAACATCCTACACAAGGAAAAAAAAGGTAAAACTCAGGCCAATTATTGTGTTTACATTCTAGAGTGGAATACATATGTGTCATGGTGAGTATTCAAAGTTAAACTTCTCTGATGCATCACACCAATTTAAGTCGACTGTATAATATTAAAAGGAAACTTTAAGCCCTCACAGCTTATTTATAAGGTGTGCTTCTTGGTGTATACAGATTCATGTCACTTTGAGGCATAAACACTAAACTCAAATGTTTTTAAATTATTTGTCAGCATGCTGTTGAGGTGGGGATAGAAATGATAGCAGCCCCTTTTCCAATGACGCATCAACAATAGTGAAAGGTTAAGTGGAGCGACCGTGAAGTATAGCTTGTGAAGAATGTGTGAATCCAGGCCAATATATTTAAAGTTAAGGTAAAAGATCAGTAAAGAGTTGGATTTGACCTGAGATTGTTGAAATATTTTCATTAAACTGCTGCAAGGAGTGCTTTTTAAAATGTAAATTTAGGTTCTGACATTTGCAACCTGTACACAGAGTTTTTAATGAGCAAATAAGGTCACTTGGATGATTCACTGGAGTGTGATTGCTGAAGGCAGAGATGTTGCTATGAGTTGCTTCGTTTATAGAAGCCTTTGAAGCCTGGTTATGTAACACTCTGTTTATTAAACCTGTACTTTATGCAGCAAATGCGAACAAAGGACTTACTTCAGGACTAGCTAAATGACATATTCTGTCAAGATTTTATATGTAAAGGTTATTTCTTGACAAAAAAAAAAAAAAGCAGAGTATCTCAACTTAGTGTTCTAGTTTTCCAGGTTATAGACATTTTGGTTTAAAAAAATTAAAAATACAGGGTTTTCTGAAAAGACCTACAACAATGGCTTTGAACAGATGCAAGAATGTTTTTTTCTTGTGTTTCTGTGTGTGTGTCTGCTTTACTCTGTGCTGCAATTTAATGACTGTGGTTTTTATGTGAGCAGACACTGTTAATCCTACTAACAATTTTGTATTTAATATAGGTCTTCCTTTTGTTTCTTTAGCTTCAAAATGATGTACACTCATTGCCTAGGCTAGCCTTCTTTAGTTTCAAGATGGTAGTAATATTTGTAAACATTACCTAGTGGTTGCTCCGACCATTCCTCATTGTTAAACACTGTTCAGCAATCCCTGTAATTTAATGATAATGACAGATGCACACCCCCACCTCCACTGGCGATGAAGAGCTTATGATTTAGTGTCATTTTCTACCCATGAATTTGAGATGAATCACAAAGAAAAACATTTTGCATGATTAAAATATTTCAACTGCTGTAACACTTTTAGATTGGCTTAATATATATTCATAAAACTATAGGCAGTAATGAATAATGAGCAAGCCCTTACTACAAACAAATGGTTTTCGTTTTTTGTGGGTTTTTTTTTTTTTGCTTTGTTTTGTTTTGTTTTGTCTGAATAGCTGAGTGCTGTTCAGTGCTCACTGCTCTGAGATGTTCAGCAGCATCTGCTTTCTTTGCTTCGCAGCCCAGTTGTGCAGAGATGGTCTCCTTTGCTTACGTAAGTTCATCTCACAGTAGCTCAGTCAAGATTTCGTCCTCTATTTCTTGTCCTTCTGTGCAAAAAAGACATCAGAAACATTATTATATTTTTGAAAACAGTACATAATCATTTTATAATTGTAGCACTAATGGGGAAAACATTTGTGCTAGGAAGAGCTACCATTTATTACAAACTTACTGTATGTCTTATACCTCTACCTTACATTCTTTATCTCATTGAGTAAATCTTTTCCTTTCCTAGGGAATAGCGTTGCAAATATGGAAGAAAAAAAAATCTACAATGAAATCACTGGCCTAAAAATTTCACATCTAACCTTTCTTTGAAAATAGTCCTTTATTTAACCACTTCAAAACAGATGGTTTTCTTCCATCTTAAAAAATAAATCTAGTTGTCACCTTGGTATCTTATGCCAGTGTTTGTTTTTTTTTTTTTAAACTAGAGAATGCTGTGTCTAAAATGAATGTCTAATATTGAATGGTAAATTACCTTTTCCTTCTGGATATCAGTAGACATTAGCCTTTTTTTCCAGTAAATACGTCTACCCAACAGAAAGCTGCTTAGATCTTCTATAAGTGAGAAATTTTATTTTCATCATTTTCTGTTAAAGTGTTCTTACTCAGACACCACAGGTCATGAGTCATGTTTCATGTTTCATTTATCTTTGAAAAGGGTACCAGAATAGCCCCAGAAGATTTCTTAAAATTAAGCCATAATGTAATTATTACTGGCTCACTATAATAATTTAAGGGCTTCCAACAATATGTGGATGCTACAGCCAAGGGAAGAGTTTGTTTCTCCAGAGAAAAGTGGAAGAAGGAGAGCCGTGAACAATGTGTTCTTAAAAACAGTGGCTTCAGTATGACCCGGTGTAAGAATTATCTCTAATTCTATTAATGTATTTATTGGCCTAATGATGAAAATATATAATTAACTCCTATTGTATGTGTGAAAGTTATTTATGTTATTAATTATGATTATTTTTGGTTAGTTATTTGGTATCAATTGTTGAATACGGAAAGTATTTTGTAGATGCTACCAAGAAAATTATTTAATGCATAACTTAATTAAGTGCAATCATATTGTCTTTTACTGGGAAACAATAAGTGTCTCATTATCATAGGAACATTACTTAAAACAAATGTATTTTTGTAAAAAATTATAAATATTGCTGTCATTTTTCCCTATGAGCTCTTTATTATTTAGGGAAATAGTTGAATTTCACTTTCTTTTTTTTTAATCTTTATTGTATTTTTCCTGTTACCCTTTAGACCCCTTATATCCCCTCCCCGCAGCCATCCCCACACTGTTGTCCATGTCCATGAGTCCTTTTTCCTTTTTGCTCAATCCCTCCACCCCCTAACTTTCCCCCACAACTTCCCTTCCAACACTCTTCCTTTTTGTTTTTGTTTTTGTTTTTAATTAAGAAACACAAAAGAATAATAAGTTTCACTGGTGGTAGTATGTTTTTCTCTGACTCTGAAACATTTTAATCAGTTTGTTCTCTTACCCTAATATTTTTATCTCCCTAAGGCTAATATAACTTGTATGGCTACTTGTAGTAACAGTAGAATAGTAGATATTTCTGGTTATTATATTGCAAACAGAGAGATTTGTTCTCATTACTAGGATTCATGGGTTCTAGAATAAAACCATCTGATGGTTCAGTTCCATTTGTGTGTGTGTGTGTGTGTGTTTGAAGTCCTCTCACTAATATTTTCTGTGCCTGTGGGAAAATGTTTACTTTGAATACTTTCCCTCACAATTATAAGCGCACAATTATCATAGGTGCACTTATCATAGTTATGGACTATGTGCACAGAAATGCTTGGGAATGATTGGGACTGATGGTGTGTGTGTGCGCATGCACACACCTGCAAGCTTCGCTTTACAATTGCTAGTGTCCTGTTGCTTTAGGGGATGCTAGCCTAGAGCCTTCTCATTCAGCTGTCAGAAGCATGGACTGAGTCCTATAGTTGTATGGTTTCCTACTTGGTCTTAAAAGTTCAAAGAAAAAGAGGAATATACATTAAACTTTTGATATTCCTAATAACTATGATTTCAAATAGAAAAAAAAAGGATATGTCTACTATCAAGGCTAAAACAATAAGGTTTGAGTTTAATTGCTTTAATGTTCATATACTTCGCATTTTTTATCTGGCAGGTAGTGGCAAAGTGGTAGAAAATACTATATGTGCATAACCTGGGCCTGCCAAATTGTGTGTGTGTGTGTGTGTGTGTGTGTGTGTGTGTATGACTTTGACATTTCATTTTGATACTCTGTGTTTAAGTTCAACCTTCTATCTAAAGAAAACTGGCCAGGTCAAGTTGATATTGCAAGTTGTTAAGTATATGCTTACTTTAGTAAACACATAATCATGTAGGTACTTCAATTAAAAATTATATAAAATGTCTATTTCCAAGGTTCAAACCAATCAGAATTATTCCCGAGAATTAATTGCTTCAAACTGACATGCATGTGTTTAATGATTGGGACTTCCTCCAAACAGAAGTAAAAAATATATATATATAATTTTTAAATTTAATTAATTTATTTTTAGAGAGAAGAAGGGAGGGAAAAAGAGAGGGAGAGAAATACCAAAGTGTGGTTGCCTCTTCAGCGTACTCCACCAGGGACCTGGCCTGCAACCCAGGCATGTGCCCTGACTGGGAATTGAACCACCGATCCTTTGGTTCACAGTCCGGTACTCAATCCACTGAGCCACACCAGCCAGGATTTTTAAAATTTCAAGTTAAAACTTATAGTGAAATGGAATTGTGTTAGAATTTTTTGTATTGTGTTCATATATAGTTGTCCCACAAATATGAAAATTTAACACCATCAAAAGAGGGAAGAAAATCAAAGCTCTTTTTTTATGGCAAAGCATTATCAAATTATTTCTTAAAATTTAGGAAAGCATGCATAGATAAAAATCCAAGGAGGATAGTGTAATAGGAAAATAATGAACACCCACTCAATAAATATGACTAATACTAATCTAGGTTGTAGGTAGAGGAGAGGAAGGGGTGGGGAAAAACAAATACCTTATGGAAATTGCATTTAATATTCAAAGACAGAAAACTGTAACAATAACACAGTATGTTAAAAGTTGATAATGCTATGGGAAAAAATAAGGACAAGTGAAAGAGAGTTTGGGGAGGTGTCTAATTTCCAGTTAGTGTGTTCATGCTAGCCTTCGTAATCATTTCAGAAGCTCGAGCAGCAACAACTTAACATTTAAAAAGGTGTCTAGTCCTCAAATAGTTCAATGTACCATCCAATTAAGCTCTAATGTTAAAATTTTTATGTAAGAGGAAAAGTGTTTAGATTCTAGTAAGAACAAAGACATGGGAGTAAGGAATGCAAAAAAGTCATCAAGGAAGAAGAGGCCAAGTTGGGTGGAAAAAGGAAGCTAGAGAATAAATAGATGCACTTTTATATTTTTCATCACTTAAAACAACAGTTTAAATGATCCAGAGTCTACAATAATAATAATAATAACATAAAAAGCAGCTAATAATTAGGCATTTTTTTCAGTGCTAGACCCTGTTTTAAGCACTTGATCTACATTGCCTCAATTAACCATGACAGTTCTCTGATGTAGTACCTCTGTTTTACCAACAAGGAACTGAGCCTCTATGAAGTTCACTAACTTGTTTGGAGGCCCACAGCTGATAATCGGCAGAAGTGGGACTAGAATGTAGTTGTTGGACCCCAAAGCCCATTGATGCTCCCACCATATTGTACTCTTTTAGGGTGCTTTCTCCTACCCCTGTCTGTCTGCAGGAAGTGGTTCAGTGATGCTTACTTCTCATCATTGTCATTATTTTTCAGACTTTGAAGTTTCCAATTATTTTTCCATTTATACATATTACATTAGACTCCACTGAAGACTGTATTCGAGTAAGTTTGAGGAAAGGTGTTTCTTTATAGCCTACGTCAAAATTATTTTGAGTTCAAAAGCACAGTGTTTGTTTAAAAAGGATAGCTGAATCTGCATGGTTGAAACTCATTTTGATGACAAAACGTGGTTAAAAGTTAAATAAAAATCTGTCATTTTTAATTTTACAGTTCTAAATACTTGCTATTGCTTCATCAAATAATTTAATTTACAAGTTCTTTGGGTAATCTTTAATGACACAGAGCAACTATTTTTGAGGAAGATTAGGCTAAACCGTGGGCATGATTTTCCTTTATTATTCTTTCTTGAGTTATTGAGAAACAATGACATTTTTTTAATGTTATGTAATCTTCTAGGACAAAGAAAAGTTCCTAATTAGGTTAAAATATTCTGTAAAGAAGTTAGAGTATAATTTCTGTTTGCACAGAAAAATATGTAGCACTTGATATTTTGTTATTATCAATTTACTATTTACTGTTGTGTGTCATTAAGCATGCCTAAGAATAAGCTGATAATTTGCATGAAAATGCATTTGAAAAGGCATAGCAATCCAGTAATTAATGTGGTAGATAATGATATTTGATCCCTTCATTCTTTGAGGTTTTTTATTGCTATTGTGCATTGTATAGTTTTTAAAAATTTACAGCCAAGGAAGTAAACTTGTGGGAATTGGAGTTAATGTCTTTGTGTCTATTTTATTTTTAAAAGAACGTAGTATTAGGGTATTTTTTAAATTAAAATCAAAGAGTGAAAAAAATTAAATGGATATTTTCCCTTGAAAGTAACATAGTAATAAATGCCACATTGGAACACAATTGTTTTGAAAAATAATTAAAATATCAGAACTCATTTGCAATGAATTTTTAACTTATCATGTATTCTACTTCACAGAAAGATGGAAATGCCTAAATCTCACACACACCCCACCTCACACTGCCACAGACACACATTTATAAAGCGTACAGCAACACCTCACCAGTTTCTGGTACTCCTATGTTTGGAAAGAGACCAGAGAGAGCAACTAAATGGAAGCTAGGCATGATTTAGCCCTATTTATTTTGTAAAAAGGACAAACATATTTGAAATACTATACAGTCATAACCCAAAGTTTTGTGGATTGTAGTGGCCAATAAATGAAAGTTGACGTGTGAAAGATAAAAAAGGGAAGGGCTACACTAGAACATCAGGACAGCCCTGTGCTGGGTCATTATTTTTACACTGTTGCAAACATAATATTCTCTTTGCTTTTCAGCACCTGTTCTGAGTCTACCAGATGTTTATTCCAAGTTCCTTAGAATTTCGGATCTAAAGTTTTCTGCCTTTGATACAGATTCTCTCTTCTGCAGTTACTCAGCTCCCAGAAGTTACTGCAATCGTAAAACATGGATGGGACAATGAAAGGCTCAGATCTGAAAATAGCATACCAGTTTTGTATATATAACCTTTTGAACTCCTTTACCCATTCAACCCACCCCCCAACCCCTGCCAGCCACCACCTTGTCCTCTTTATAATGACCTTGGTTTCTTGTTTTGTTTCTAAATATTTAAATAGTTTTAAATGCTATCCAAATGTGTAGAGATCTATTTGATCTCCTTTTGGGAAAAAAATTTCTATAACAAAATTCCATCATTTTTTCCTACTATATTTTCCCAAATTGAGCAAGGTAAATATTTTGGACCAATATTTTGTATTCACTACTTTCATCAGAGGTTCTCCAATGTACATTTTTTTACCACATTTTAACATGTCTTCAATTGGGATTTATCTTACCATGATTCCGGTGATTGCCATGTTAGTGTTTTGGTTTTTTTTCTTTTTGTTGGAGATTAGATGGAGGGATGGATAGATAGATAGATAGATAGATAGATAGATAGATAGATAGATAGATAGATAGACAGACATATGTAATTCATCTTAAAATCAATGATGTCTTATATCTGAAGACACATGGTGATGCACCAGCTTTGCCATCTTTATGGCCATCGCAGTCCCTGGAGAGGTCCTTCCATTGTCACTCATTTTGAAACCTCAGGGATTGTACCTTATAATTTTTCTTAGCTTCATCAGTGGAAGTGCAGTGAAGTGAGCTTAGTGCAGAATGATATAAATGATAGTACTTCTTACATCAAAATCCTTATACTTTGAACAGACACTTTATCAAGTGGCTGAGCAAACACAGCAGCTTTTGAAGTATTTGAAGAGCCATTGAATTTAAGAGTTTTCATGCCTTCACTGTTCTTTACTCTTATTAGCACAGGTCCTCAGAACATGGCTCTTCCTTGGTTCAAATTTAAGGACATAGATCATAAAATAATGCTTAAACCATCTTACCTATTTCAACCTGTTGATGGATATATCAAATACTTAGGAAGCTCTTGAATTTAAAATAAGAAGAAATCATAATATTTTTAAATGACAGTCAAATGGATAGGGGCCTATTAGATCTCCTTTTTAAAAATCTCTTTAAAATAATTATATCATTTTATTATTCTTTCCCTACTGTATTTTCCCAAGATGGACAAAGAAAATTTTTGCTCCAGTACTTTGTGTTCACTCAATAAAATGACCAAGTGAACCTAATGAACAGGAAAACGGATGTGGAACAAATGCAACAAACTTCATAGACATTCAGACTCCATCGAATTCAGTCCTTTAGTGCCAGTCTTCTAAATTTCATTAGACTGATCATTCAGATGAATGTTATTTTATCTGCTTTTTTTCTTTTTTCTTATTTTTGTTATCTTGTCATGTTCATTATGGCCTCTTTGTTCTGAGATCTCAACTCTAGAGTTAAACAGGAAACTTCACATGAAAACACTTTGCCATGTGTAATAAAAATTGAGACCTTTGGGGGAAAAAAAAACTTTGCCTTATTCTCTGCATCAAATAGCTTTCCCCTGTAGATCTGATCTATATTTGACTAATGTGTGTATTCCAGCTCTTCCACTTTTGTTTCCCCTAATTGGGCATCAACGTCCTTACCACTGAATACAGTCAGTTATACATCCCAAATCTCGCTGACATGTATGTCTCTCCACTTGCATTATGCGAGTTTAGCCATATTACTACTATCCATTGACCATTGTTAGACTCCTGGCTGGTTTCCCTTCTATTCTACCCCTGACCTCCAGGTTAATTTCCTTAACTGTCATAGCCCTTATCACAAATCATCAATATTGTCATACTTAATTACCAAAATAAATCTTAACTAACTAGCCCAGTCTTCAAAACTCTATATACAGAATGTCACTCCTACCTTTCCTCTTGGCCCTACCTCTTGCTGAATATTGCTTTCTGCTTTATTTATATGTATGTTGTATATGTCTAATTGCTCCTTATAGGCTGTCAGTTGCAGGTAAACTAAGGTCATATGTAAGTCATTTTATTAATCATGTACAGTGCCTTCCTCATACATTGTTTTATTTAGTAAGTGAATAGGGGAGTAAAGATAGTTTATTCTACTTGAGTATTAAAAAGTCACATCATTTGAGCTCTCTTGGTGAATCACAATTGTCATCCTGAGTATCAGTTTCAAAGATGTGTGCAACCTATTACGAGAAGGCACTCTGCTAGGTGGAGGGAGGTGGCTTTGAGCAAAAGGGCATGGCGAGGTGCCCTGCAAAATGTATTCTATCTACTCTTGAAATGAAAACCACATAAAGAAGCTAGTTTAAATAAGTGTAAATTAGCTCTGAGTAATATTTTCAGAGAGATTTTTTAGTGGAATGTGGGTGTTGTAAGGGGTTTGACGCTGCGAGGGCCCCATATCCTGTGTGTGCTCACCCACACATTATTTAGAGGGAGTGAGGGATGCCTGAGTGAGGGAACAGGAGAAGAAATCCAGTTGCTCAAATAACCTACTTAAAACTTTGTGTTTCAAGCAACGTTCCGAAAAGGCGGGGGTTTTCCTGATACTTGAATAATATGTGGTAGTGATTTTTATGAGTAATTATAAAGCTCTCTCACAATCAGTACTTTTAATTATTGGTGTTTAACTTGTTGGGCTTCCTGTGTGTGAGGGCTGCACTTTCTAAGGGGGTCGTTGTGCCCTCTGGGTCAGCCACACAGCGGGCTGGGCAACTCCAAACGTGGCCGCAGCAGAATTTTTTCTTTAAATTATAGATCAGAGAAATAGGTCTAAAATGATGTTTTGAAACTTGCATTATGGGTTTTGTGAGCTTTTCCTTTATGACTACAAATTATATATATTAGTGAATAGATTCTAACCATTTTTAAGTATGATGATCCCTTTCAATGTCAAAAAGAAATTGGATCCTTATGTAACAATGGCTCTGAAAGAACAATTTCTCAATCTTTGAGAGACTATATAGGTGCAGACTTACTATAAATTCCATGACTTTTTAAATGAATCTACATTTTAATAAAAAGTGCACATTATTTGAAGTACAATATCAAATGTGTGTAATCACAATGCCTAATGCTCATGTAGATACCCAGCCCCTTATAATAACGCAGTCACTCGTTTGTGAAGCCCTTACAATAGCCCAGCCACCAGTGCTTTTCATCCCACAGATTGTGATCCACGGCTTTTGATGATAACACTTGCTTTCTCCGGACACTGTGCTGTTAACCAGTGATGGTTTTGTTTTTGCTTTTTGAAGATTTGTACAAGTATTTAGTTAACTAGGATGAAGAACAAAAGCTAAATGTTTGTTTTAACAGTTCCTTTAATTCCACAATGTTTCATTTATTTACTATGCCTCCAATTATTTCCACAACCCATATTTTACCAATAAATAGATTGGTGCGTTCCAATTATTTCCAGTTTTATTTAGTGACTTTAGAATGTGCCTGTGCCCAGTAGTTATCTTTTGAATCTCAGTCTCTCTCTCTGTCTCTCTGTCTGTCTGTGCGTGTGCTCCTTTCTCCTTTAAACACACTAATATGTTGATCGTCAGTTGAATTTGAATCAGAACTTGCTGACCTGGATTAACTAAAATGGAGCCACCACCCCCAGCAAAGTTCCTATAAGTGACTCCATCCAGCCCTCCTACCCAGATAGGGTTCCCTAAACGTGAAAATGATGGTCATTGTTTTTTACCTACATGTACTTTTAATGTGGTAACTTTTGCTGTAATAACAATGGGCAAACATTTCTGAGATTAAAGATTTTTATACCAGAAAAAGGAAACACAAAATGCTTAAACCTGTCTGTGTGCCTCCTGAGGCTAAAGACATTTCAGATTTCTTGGCATGGATGAAACTGGAAAATACGATGCTAAGTGAAATAAGCCAGTCTGAGAAAGACAAGTACCATATGATTTCATTTGTATATGGAATCTAATGAACAAAATGAACCAACAAACAAAGTAGAAACCAACTCATAGATGCAGAGAACAGACTAAGGGCTGTCAGAGGCAAGAGGGGTTGGGGGACTGGGTGAAAAAGGTGAAGGGATTAACCAAAAACAAAACAAAACAAAAACCAAAAACTCAGGTGCAGACAACAGTATGGTGATTACCAGAAGGAAAAGAGGTGGGGGGAGGTAGAAGAAGGTAAAGGGGTGGGGGGGTGGTGATGGCAGACTTGACTTTGGATGGGAACACACAACACAATATACAGATGATGGATTATAGCATTGTACACTTGAAACCTGTATAATTTTATTAACCAACGTCACCCCAATAAATTCAATTAAAAAAGAAATTTAAGATTTATAAGTATTGATGTATGTTTTCTTAGTGGAGTTTTGTATTAAGGGTCACATCTAGATATTTGAGGCATAACAAATTTGAACATAATACCTATAGCTTTTCTTTTGTTGTAAATAGGGTAGTGCTGACATGTCTCAACTCCGTGAAGAATTACGTGTTAAATTGTAGTAAGACCACATGATTGCAACATGAATCCTGTGGCTTGATGGATAGCAGGTGGCATGATCTTGTGTGTGAACAGCAGCGTGCTGCCGGGAACCACGGGGAGGAGTAAGCCTGCTTGGCCAGCTCTCTTCAGACCATGCATGGACTCTTGGTTCACTTCTGTGTTCCTCACTTTAATAACCAGGATCTAGGAAACTGGAATGGCTTCAGAGATGAGGAAGCAGCAAAAAACGGTATCAAGTGAGGGATGATCAAAGGTTCTGAGATTATATTTAACATGTAGTTACTAATGTACATAGATAAATAGATGATAGATTTAAGACATATGGAGATAACATAACTATTATTTAATATTTCAGTAGTTACTGTATTTTGAACTTATCTGTTATGGATTTTCTGGGTAGAAATATGGTGGAGAATTTCTAACAAATGAAATGAGCTGCATTAGGAGAGATGTCGATCCCTCATTAAAAGTACATTCAGTCCAGGGTAGATGGTCAGGAAATGAGCTATGACAGAAAGGTACAAGAGTCCCATCGGGATGTGGACTGGGTCACCTGCGGAGCCCCTTTCAAACATGAGAATCTCGAGTCTGACAAGATGGAGTATTTGATACAAATTATGATTTCATAGTGTGTAGAATACTCACTTTTAAGTTGCTGTCTGAGAATGTATATTGCATTGTCTCATTCAACTCCTGAACCGGTCTGATTCCTTAAGTACCGTACATTCAAGATTGTGCTAGATTCAGACGCACCGGAATACGGAGGACACCAGAGACTGGACCACAATACCGATTTCTTCTCTGAGGCTTTTGAACATAATGGGCTTCCCAATTCTCTCTTGGTAAGTAAGGTTTTTAAGATATTTTCACTGCATTTAAATTTAATCTTTTATTTTTAAAGTAATGTTTTTGTCCAAAGAAATAATTTCTCAGCACATAAGCAACATGCAAAAATGTGGGGTGAGGTGAGTGGGAAATGATGACTTTGATGAAAAACCAGGTGCAGTATGTGGTCCTCAACTCAGCTGGGTTTTAGAAAACTTATGGTATGGGACATTTGGTGGACATTTGGGGAAGCTTGAATTTAATAGAATTAAAAATTATTTCTCAAAAAACAAGAGGGAAGCATATTTAAATGATTCTTTCTATCATGAACATTTCTATTTTTAATGCTACAATATACTTCCCTGTGTTCCTGCTTCCTCTGTAATACTTTACATGAAGCAGATTTCTACATTATTGACTATCTAATGAAGTTTAATTTTAAACATCTTAAAAGAATCAATAAAACTTTTTTTTCTTTTATGTAATTTGTCAAAGACTGATTTCATTCTAGTTATAAAATTCTCTGGTTTCCTCATATTACTGAGGAAAGCATTAAATTATATAACTAATTTTTACTTTGTGTTATCAACACAAATGAAAGAATATTGCTTTAAACTACTAGGTTTAAGTTCTTTCTAAAATATGGGATTTAGAAATTCTTCACATTTGAAAGAATTCTTCACTTGTTTTGTGGCCAGATAAGAAGCTCGAGTCCACATCCACACACCCACATCCTGTATGTTCTTGCTCGTCCTGAGGAGCGCGTCCCCGCTTCTGTTCTTGTCTCAGGCTTGTGTTCTGTTCACTGTGAGAGGTCTTGGATGAAGATTTGTTTCATTTTCATGAGGCCAGGATATATCTAACAAATGTATCGATAGCTTTATTATAGCTGTTAAATTCTTTCATTTTTTCAAAAGCTGAGGCATAAGTCAAGCAGGAGAATCTGTGTGGGACCCCTGGTGTCCTCACTTTTCAACTCTATTCCCACCTCTTCGAGTGGTGCCAGCACCTCACTCTGTAACCTCCATGTTGTGTACGGAATGGATGTTCCAAAGGAAGTGGCATAAAATAAATGCAAAAAGCAAGATGAAGTTGTTGATTATAGGCTCGGAAGAAAGTGCAGTGCCACCGGAGACTTAGGTGTTGCCCTCAGTGTATGTGTGCATGTGGGTGTCATTAATGGTGATATTGATCCATCTTTAGATATAAATGTAGATACCTAACCATTTTCGAGAGGGTACCAAAGTGCTATCAGAATCTTTCTTCAAAGAATGATTGCTGCAGTTTGTCAAAACGTTCAGTTTTACCATGTAAACTAAGATTGACAAAGTAGTTTCTGAAGTGAATAAGAGAATCACATTAAAGCTCTGAAATAACCAGAGTTAGAGACCCCTTCAGGGTTAGGGAAGATGATTCATCTTGTAAAGAGGCATCATGGAGAAGCAGCAACTGATGGTGATAACGCTGGACTTGAACCAGTTAAACCAGACAGAAAGGAGAAACATTCAGACAGCAAAATTTTATATAATAAAATTCTTATTCTGGTGAAAACACTAGAGAATGTCATGTCAGAGAACCTAGAATCAAGGCCCGCTGCCGCAGCTGCCATTTACCAGCTAGAGAATTGAACATTTTAACCTTTTTTTTTTGCCTCAGTTTTCCTCAGTTGTATATTGAGGAGAGTAGTAGTACCCTCCCTAC
This sequence comes from Desmodus rotundus, assembly GCF_022682495.2. NCBI lineage: Eukaryota > Metazoa > Chordata > Mammalia > Chiroptera > Phyllostomidae > Desmodus > Desmodus rotundus. The sequence goes on along the minus strand of NC_071388.1, from coordinate 66,769,847 downwards.
CGCAAGAGGTGCTTAGGAAGCATAAATTACTCAGTACAGCCAAGCTTTTTGGAAAATGCAAAATGCTATCGCACCTGTATTTTAAAGTTACGATTATCATGGCTATTCAATCATTTTTTTAGGTATTTGAAGCACATTACTATAATTAGGTGTTTTGAAGACGTGCAGCTTAAGAAGACCCCTCAACGTTGGGGAAAATAATCTTAAATGAGGGCTCCCAGCCTTTGGGGTTGGACACCAACTCTCTCGGCATCCTTCCGTTTTTGCAAGAGCAAACATATTCTGTCATAATTAAAACAACCAACTAACCAGTGACAGGAGCAGCCAGGAGATTACTTTTCAAGCACTAATTGCATTGATCTTGCAAGTATGAAACGTGCATTTCTAAATTAGCAGGTGGAATGGAGAATACACATAAATCTCGATAACAGGCCGAGGAATACAGCATTGCAAACACCTGAGAAATAGAGTAGAGAGAGTTTAGCCACTGCCTCACTGCCTGTGATAGAGTTTTGGCTGAGCGTGGGCAGAAAGGTAAAGATGAGCTGTGTCTCCCGGCTGCAGCAGTGTCCTGTTTCCAGCAACTACACGGGCTTCAGGAATTACTCATTTAAATAAGTCTTTAGGCTCCAGATGAAGTGACCACAGGTTTTAAGGTAAGAATAAGGGAGCACAAATAGACCAGAATATCCATTAAAACATGCCTTCTCTCCACACTTACCTTTGAAGAGCCAGAGAAAAAATGCATTAAGAAACATACTGGTTACAAGAAAGCCTCATTATAATGAAACTCTTTATTAAACTTATTTGTATGTGCTGGGATCCAATCAAGTTTCTTGAACATGACCAGAAATGCTTATAGGTCTCATTTTGTCACCAATCAGAGATCACTTCTGCCTCCCACATGCCTAGAATAATTGGGGAAAGGGGGCAAAAATATAACTTTTTCCTTTTTCATGAAAGTTCTGTCCAGCAGAAATAGTGCGCAGTATTGGCTAAAGCTTAATTTGTAAGCTCACTAATCCAAGGGATCTGCTGAATGAGTGTCAAATCTATTTTCAAAGAGCAACCAAACATAGTCCAAAGGGATCTTAAAGTAGCCGTAGGCGCTGCATCTCCAGCCAGCGCATTGCTTGTACTCCGGGAACCGAAGCCAGTGGAGAACTACACGTGCTGTGCACTCCCCTGTGAGCTGTGTTTGCTGAGGTCAGAGCATCTCGCAAATGCCAGGCAAGAGGCAACGGGACAGAACATCTCCATTCTGCTTTACTGGCCATTATTGAAAAGTCCATTTTAGCACAATCATTTCTTTCTATTTTGGTTCTTGATACAGGAGTTTATATATTAACCCATATATTAATCAGTGCACTGAAGGGTGGGGTGGTGGGGTGGGATTTCTGTCTCTTCTCTGGTTCATAAATGCAAATTTCATGGCACAGATGGAGAACAGAGATCATTGGACCTGAAATGAAATGAATTAGATTCCTTTGTAGTAACTCGAGCAGCCTCGATGGTGAAGAGTGAATAAAGCAATAGTCTCAGCGTTCACTATTTTACCAGTTGAGCTCCTCATCATTACCAAGTGGATCTGTGTGCACCTTGACCGGAGGCAATAACGTTCCACGACCCCCCGTGGGTGCCTGAAGCCACAGATAGTGCTGAACCCTGTATGCTGTGTTTTTTCCTGTACATGCAAGCCTGTGGTGAAGTTTAGTTTATGAATTAGGTTCAGTGAGAAACAACAGTTATTTATGATAAAATAGAACAGTTATAACAATATACTATAACAGAAGCTATGTGAATGTGGTCTCTCTCAAAATGTCTTAGTGTACTGCTCTCACCTTTTCACTGAAAAGAAGCATTGGACTGCCCCTCGGCCTCTCCTGGTTGCCCTCTGCCCTCATCGCTGCACTTGCACTCGGGGGCATGAGTAGGTAAAACAAGGGTCACTCAAACACAAGCACCGTGACGCTGTGACAGTTGTGCAGTAACCAAGACCTCTAAGTGCCTGATGGGTGGGCTGTGTATACCGCAAGCAGGTGCTTGGCAGAGGGGAGACTCACATCTGGGCAAGATGGAGGGGGGAGTGGGGGACATCGTCACACCACTCAGAACGGCCTTTAGTCTAAAACTTGCCAATTGTTTCTTTCTGGAATTTTCCATGTAATACTTTCAGACCACGGTTGGCTGCTGGTGACTGAAAGCTCAGCAAGCGAAACCATGGATAAGGGCAAACTGCTGTGCTCCCATTCTGAATGCAGGGGGTTGCAAGCAGCCTTTCCATTTCAATGTGGGAGTTGGCTCAGGTGTATCTTTTTTATTATCCCTCAGCTGTTGAGTATTGAACATACAACTAACAGTTGAGAAATGTCTTTTACTCCATCCAAAATTATGAAAATGTTTCATTTGTTTTTCAGACAAAAGAAATCAAACTTCTTAAAGTTGACTTTTTAATATTTCTAACTTAGATAGGGTACTATATAATGCTTATAGTATAACTATAGAAATAGTTATAGCATCACTTTTCTGTTAACCCTAATACAAAACAGTGAATTAGAATAAGATTTTTTTCTTAGAAGCATATTTTATGAACTTAAACCACGTTCACGAAAATTAAAATTATATGTGTCACTTGTATTGCTCAAAATTGTTTGTGACTTTAATAACAAATGGGTGTATGTGGACGGCTGAGGATCGTTGAGTGATGCCCTCGCCCTTCAGTTATAGGCTGTTGATAAATTTAACAATTTCTAAGAAAACTTTAACATTAGCCTTTAAGCACATTTTACTTAAAATTATGTTTAAATATTGTTTTTAAATTTGTCACACCTTGTTTTCAGAAATTATGTAAATCATTTCAGCGACTTAATGACCCTAGAAGAAGATAGTGCCTTTCCTGGATGACCCTGTGCGCCGCATCGCTGTGCGATCGGCTGTGTCGTTGGCCCTACTGGTGGTTGGCGGAGTGGTTGAGTCCTCGCAGCAGTTGGAGTGACTAGGCAGATTAGTGTGCGTTTTGACTCCCTTAATAAATGACTTGGATGATAATGTGGCATTCTGACTTCCTGTGAGGAGTAGACTGTGAATACAGCGGGACAAAATGAGGCTCATGGCCGTACATCACATCGTCCTATATGTTCTTAGGGTGATCCTAGCCTCAACATGCTTTGCGCTTAGTGGCCACTAAATGGGCTTGTAAATGTGTGTATCAGCATATATTATCTGTGCTGCGTACTAAATGGTTTTTATATACATGCACTTAGATATAAATAGTTCATATTTAAATATACTTAAACATTTATGTTTAAATCTTAAATTGTGTTCATATTTTTTCTATTGCTATGAGTCAAAACTAATTTTAGAATTAAATTTTCAAATGAGAGTTGCAGAGCCAAAATTTAGCACTAAATTATAGAGCCCCTACACTGTTCGTGTGTCTGGCTGCCTCGTCATAAGGCTCAGCTCTGGTTGTCTCACGTCCTTTAGCATAATTGCTGATCATTTCCTAACCACTAAGAACACTGATTTTCAAGCTCAGAACCCTAGTAAGGAAAACTCAAAATTCCGTATACAGCCATAGTTAAGAAAAACCACTTACTTGGGGAAATGATTTTGTGTTGCCTGTACTGCAAGGGCTCTGGAGCAACATAAACACAGCCTGGTAATTAACACTGCAGCGAAAAAAGTGCTGTAATTACACAATGTTCCCATTAATGATATTATACAATTATCAAACGAAGGCTTTTGAGCAGATAGTACTAAGAGGTCTTTAAGTGTGACTGGAATTGGCATCATGAAGCTCCTTCCATGAAATGACTGACATCATTTAATGAGAGTTCTTGGAGCATTAAAAAAAAAACAAAAAACATTAAATGCCAAAGGCAGAAAAACTCGGTGCATATATTATGAACCTTGACCTTCTTAGGTCATCCCTTTGTTTTACTTTTAAATTTGGGCTAGCTAAAATACCAAAAGATCACAGAGTAAGATTGTTTCTAAAGTATCAGTTTATAGTCACCATTTAATATTATTAAAGAAATCAGAATGAGGCTATAAGTGAAACAGACACCAAAACTGCAGAGGATCCAAATAGGAGCTCAGCAGGACTTGTCCTGATACATCGCCTGGCCCCTGAGCAGGGACTTGTTATTATTTGTCCTGGGCCTGACGGGAGTGTTTCATCGCATCTGTCTCAGAGTCCTTCGGTCTGCACTTCGGACCATATAACATCAGAGACATGTTTTTAATGTAAAAGGAACTAATTATTTTGTCCAATTCTAATGCTATTGAGAAATTCAGGTTGGGCTTCAGTTTTAGAATGCTCATAACTACAATTCAGAACCATGCTGATTATAACCTGCTATCCCACTAATTAGTTATTGTACCTACTTACTATGATCCCCCAAAGTGAACACAGAGCAGGGTAAGTACATGGCAAATTCCTTTGGAAGGCCAGGACACTGTCTTCTGATCCATGCCTGTTTTGATAAGACTTGGGAAAGAACTGGTTAAATCAGACTATTGGTTTCTTTTATTTCCCCTCCTATGCTTTGCTCTGTGTTGCCGTAATCTGGAGCTTGATTATGGAAATATGCCATTCTTTGAACTGGATCTGTCTGGATCATTGGTAGGAGTCTTCCTTTGCTTTATGAGTATCCCCAGCTTCCTTTCGTCACTAAGAGAAAATATTGAATAGAAGGGATTGCATTAGTAATTAAGTTGTAATATAGTTTAAAAGCTATACAACATCAAAAACAATGTATAAAGTATAGGGAAACAGATTGTGGCATCGAAATGCATGCTTTCTCCTCACTTGATGACTGCAAGGCTGCAAAGCTGATCTTTTGGAAATACTGGATTGCAGATCAGACTGTGAGACGTTGAGCTACCCGGTGACGGGGCATTTATGAAATTTTTCTCAGCTGCTGATGATCATTTCCTAAACAATGGTATTTTTAATTGAATATAAGAAAATCTATTCTCTAGTTATTAAATTCATATTATAAATTTCTCAAAATGCCATCATTTTAAAACTGCTTTCATCTTTAATGATCAAAACTAACCAACTATATTGGTTTATTAGATTGTTTAAAAGAGCTTTAAGTGTTCTTTTGTTATTTAATCTTTATTGTGTTTTTTTTCCATTACCCTTTAAGTGCTCTTTATTACGGAATCCTTAAGGGAAACGTTGTGTTCTTTTGCAGATCTGAGTCGCATGAGACATACAATTGTCTCATTCAGTGCACACACTGATTTCACTATCGTTTATCCCTTTATTCTTTATTTATTTTCTCATTCGTTCATCCGTGGCACCTGCTAAGAGAAATATGCAGACATGTGGCTTCTGCCCTTGTAAAGCTCAGAGTCTAGTGGGATTGAGAATAAACTTGAAAAAAAAATCACAAATTGTGTTGTGTTCAGAAAGAAACAAAAATGGTGCTGTGATAGAAAACGAAATGGGAAAACTGTCATATCTAGTGTTATCAAGAAACACCTGTCTGTGGAGCTGGGGTATTTCAAGATGCAGGAGATAAGGAAGTAGTACAGTAAGGGGTGTTCTGAGCACAGGGCACTGCATGGCAGAGACCCAGAGGAAGGGCGGGTTGTGACCTGTGGCTGGAGCTGGTAAGGAAGGGGAGAGAAACCAGTGGCGCTGAGCCTCGATGGGGGATGTACTCATACAAAAAGGAGTCGTGTCAGAACTCTGCTGAGCATGGAAAGGATGTGTATTATATTTTAAAAGCTGTGGCAAGCTTTTTGATTGTCTTAAATTGGTGAGGGGCCTAATAATCACTTAGGATCCCTTATATTAATTTTCAGTTTTTGTCCTTAAAATGATAGGAGAAAATAAAAACAAGATGATAACTATCTTGTGTTAATCAGTGTTTTGTATATTACTTTTCTTCACCTAAATAGACTTAACATTGTGACCTGTAGGACAGGTTTCCTTTACCACTTCATGGTGTCTGGGAAATACTGGGTTTTTTTTTTTGTAAAGCCTATGGTGCCCTCTAGTGGTAATTATTTTAAATGAGTCTCACATTGACGCTGAAACTGTTGGAAAGGTCAAATTGTCTCTCCTCCAAGATGGTAGAATTGTCAAGATAACTAAACTTTAAGCAAATGTGAGAGGGCATTATATCCCTTTGCTTAATGACATCACTTTCAGTATTTCTTTCCATTGCACTGACGTGATTGTGTTGACTTAGGTGTACATTCCAAGTCGAGTGGCCCTCATCCTTCACAATGTGGATCTGCCCAACTGAAGAGACCGGACTTCGGCCCTGCCGGGAAGACACCTGTGCATTGTTTCCCCTTCTCATTGTCACATAATGTATGATGTGTAAGCTTTTTAAAATACAGTGTCTAGCCAAAGCATCAGATGTCTGAAATTCCGTATTGACTTCTGCAAATGACTATCAAACTTTTCTTTAAGAAGTAGAGGAGAATATTTCTGAAATTTCAGGGGTCTTGACTATATTTTCCTGATATCTAAGCAGCTAGAATTCTCAAATGAAGTTATATATATAAACTTTAAACAAATGAAGTTACATATATATATATAGTCTTTAAACAAAGTTACTTCTCTGGCCAATTATTTGATGCTTTTAAATTGAAATTTGAATCATGTGTCTAATATATGATTATTTCTGTTGAACGCATCCAGTATTTTTTTTAAGATGGAGAGGTGGTGGTTTCTTTGTTCCAATACCACTTGGTCTGACTTGGGAGGTACCTAGATTGTTACTATGTTTGTTCAAACTATCTTCAGAAATAATGTAATAAATATGTAACAATGATATAAAATTAGGAATTGTATTCAATACTATAGCTAATATAAATGTCATATCTGTAAACTCATCTGTGCTTCATTTTGCATAAGTTCTTTCTATTTTGTGATCTCTTGTTCACTTAGTATCTTGGCAGATTCTGATATCTCAGTCTTTTTCTGAAGGCCCATAGCATTTCAGAAAATGTCTTTTCCTTTCAATAAATTTTAAAAAATGGGTGAATAATTGAAAATTGCCTTTGCCAATGTTTATTTTGCTGTGCAATTGCGGAGATTGATTTAGAGTGAATATTAGCATGCCCACCTCAATCTGATGCCTTCCCCACATACATGCACTTGTGCACGGCGGACTAGGCATGCGGGTTAAAAATATTTTCTTCTTTAGGTACTATCTCGTAACTTGAAATTATGTTAACTAGCTCAGATATCTAAGCTACTCTCCAGCTGGAAACCCGAGCACTTTTAGAAGCTGAGCTGTCTCAACTCAGTGGGATGCGCAATCATGAAATTATGCCTCGGGTTATGAAATACGAAGACCACAGGTCTAAAAGCATTGATGAGTAGTTCATTCACAACTAAGAAATTATAACACACTTAAAAGACATAAAATATCTGTCACTTTTTTTGAAGATCTGATTTTTCCTTTCCATTGATATTGACTGCTTTTTGTTTGTTCATTTTTAGCCTGATTACTCGTGGCTAACAAGGAGTACTAGAAGACTTGCTATTACAAACTGGTTCAGAAATAGGAGAGATTAGCAAAGAGACTTCCAGAGCTAAACCTATATGTTAACCATCGTCCTTATAACTTTTTCCAGTAAAGCCTTGAATCTAGGTTTGAGAGATGTTGTTTGATTTAACTTCAAAGTAGAGTAATAGTCTGATTTTCTGAAAGAATCAGCAAAGCCAGCTGATGCTGTTCCATGCTAGGAAGCGTGACCGAAAGCCTTCCGCGCTGCCTCTCCCGTTACCGGGCTGTGTTAGTAATATCTCAGCGCTGCCATGCCGCTGCCTGTTATTGATGACCCAGTGTGCAGCCCTGATTTTTCACGTTCTAGGTGATAATTTCTTATGTATTAGAGAGATGGTAATTTTCTGTGATGGCTCTTTAAAAATGACAAGAGATTACTTAATGCCCGGAACATATTTTCTTCTCTTTGTGACTTCTGTGGCAAAGTCAAAAGGACCAGAATAATTATATGCTATATTTGCATTACATTGATTGACCTTCTAATATTCTTTAGATTGAACAGTCCAAAGTTCAAAGTTAACAATGTGATGTAAGTTAGTTGCCTTCGTCAAGTGTACCCCCTAAGAAGAACAATAAATGGATATTGCTAGGTAGGCTTTATAGCAGCACGCGCAAACAAGTAAAATATTAAGAATTCAAAATAGAACGTAGTGGGTTTATTTTTTTCCTATCTATCATAGCAGACAGCCTTCACACAACATGCCCGTGTGACCGTGTGACGCACACTATGTCTTCCTTGTGGCCTGGGGGGGCACTCTGATGGTCACGTGATCTGGTGAGAAGTTCTTCCTTTCACTGGTTAACCGTTTTCAGTATCCACAACCGAGAGATGCAGAACTTTGCTCTGTGGGCCTTATAATAAAGTTTCTTTCCTCCGGTGTCTAGATTACCAACATCAAAAATGAGAATGATCTATCTTTGATGACTCTTTCAGAATAAGTATTTTTAATGTTTTAATTGTGTATGTTCTAGAAAATACAGATGACTACAGATTTCTTTTAATTATTTTTTGAATATTAGCAAGTGAGTGCTAGTAAATACTCTTATCAAAAATAGAATTTACCTTTCATGCTAACGATGCTTAATGTTTTAGTTTAATATTAGCTTCCTCAGAAAATACTGTGGTTTTTAATAGACAAAAATCAAATTGTGAACATTTTTTCTAGAATGTTTGCCACCTTATAACATTTGAACTCTGAGGATCAACTCCTTTCATAATTTGTTCTCTGCATTCGCTCTTTTTCACCTGGCCTTTGTCTTAGCTGATGCATTCATCTCTTACATAAAATGAGGGCTTTAGCCACTGTGTTTCTCAATTTCAAAAAACAATCAGTGACAATAACTTGACTTTTCTTGTGCAACTGTAAAAGAACTCAGGTATTTCTCCTCTGTCTGGACCACTCGCTTTAGCAATACCAACTGAATATCTGTCATCCATCAGGGTGACAGCCACGGCTATGTGAGATCATACAGGAAGTTGTCTGAATAAGGGACCTATTTTTCCAGTAATACAGAGGAGGAGGCAGACAGACCTAGAGAAAGTGACAAAAGGTAATGTGTTTTCCCCTCGTGTTCTGCTTGTAGCTCTGGGGCAAGTATCTTTTCACCATCTCTGGTCCTGCAGCCAATGAGCCTGGTGATGAAAGCAACACAAAATCGGCCTCCCACTGCCCCTCCCGTGCAGAGCTAGCCAGAGCAACACGCCTCCCGGAGAACAAACCTGGGGAGCAGCTTCCTGGCTGCACCGGCAGGTCTCGCACTCTTTTTCTTTTTGCCTCTTTTGCATCATGTCCTAAATCGTTGGTTTTTTAATCGTGGGTTTCATTAATCTCTCTATGTTTATAGAGAGATAAGCGCCGAGCTATGAACTGTACTAGGTAGAATATTTTGATGAAAGAAAATAGAAAGCTAAGGCACAGCAATGTCATGTCCTTTACTCAGTAGAGTTCATTTATCATTCACAATGCGTTAGAGTTGAAATGAAGATAAATTTTCCCACTACAGCCAGCCTTCCGGGGGGAAAATAAAATGAACTCCCTACTAATTTTTCTGCTCTATTATCTTATTAATGGTGATTTGTAAAGAATTGCAGAGAAACATCCATACTTTAGGGCAGAATTTCTTAATTGGTAGTGTAAGAAATGAAGATACAGTAGTTAGAAGTGTTTTTTTCTCTAATTTAAAATACTACATCTGGATTTTAACTCTTGGCAAAAAGTATGCAGAGAATGTAATGTTTATTTACATGAAGAACATATTTTGTGATACATATGCTTATGCTAAAGGGCATGTCGTTCAGAAACTTACTTAGGACGTACAGTTTTCTTCTCATTTGTGTGGACCGGAGAGAGGTGGTTTGCTCCTTACCTATGCCCTGTGCCCCCTTCACCTAGAAGCCTGCTCTGTGTTTTGATAGAACAGAGTAACGTAATGGTCAGAAAACTTAGTTCAAGTTAACAGCTTTTTACTCCCAAAGCCTCACTTTAGAGAGCACTCAGTTGACCTTTAGTTCTTATCCAGGATTATAAGACAATTGAAGTGAGAGGAAAAAATAAAAAGTCATTATCATGGGTTCTCTAAATGCTATTATTTGATCCACAGCTACTTGGATGGCGAGTCATTGTGTGGAGGCATCTACCAAATCTGTTGTCAAAAACCCGCTGTCCCCACCACCTGCCTGTCCTTCAAGTCCTCTGCACCAACTTTTCTGCCCTCTCCCAGGCAGGGGGTGTGTGGGCTGCTTCCCAGGGAAGGGCCTGTTTTGCATTTCCTCCAGCACTGCAGGTGACCAAATCATCAATCCTCCTATTTTGCTCATTTTACCTTTTTCTTTGAGTTCACTAGGATGTCACTGTGAGTTCCGGTCCCCTGCATGCAGTGTACCATCTTGTAGAGTGTCACCTCCTCTCAGACTTTGCACCTCTGTAACCCATGCCTGTGAATGAAAGTTAACAACCTCTTGATAGTAACCAAAAGGGCAATAGAAACCGTATGTGAAGCAAAACAGCCAGAGATGCCCTTCAGTGAGGTACATCAACCAGCTGTTGAGGGTCTCTATTTCTCTACCCTCGTCCCCTTCCACTCACAGCCCACCCAGCACACACTAGCAGTAGAAGGAATAAATGGCAAAGGAAGCAAGAACGCAAAACACAGCTCAGAGGTTGGAAATAGTTTGACCCATCAGTTTTTGGATTAGATGTCTATACTTGAATCAGAAAACACATTTTTATAAATAATGTTTTCACAGTAAATATTAACCTCTTTAAGAAGGGAGATATCAACTATTGTCCTGCAGTTTCCACAGTTGTCCAGTACAGTTGCCGCTATATTCCCAGACTCCACACGCACAGACACGGAGGTCCGACTGCGGGACTTGAGCATCCGTGGATTTCCGTGTTCACAGGTGCTTCTGGAACCAATGCCTGGTTGGTACCCAGGGACGACCGTACTCATGGTAAGACATCTCTGTCATGCTAAATTAATTTGGCACACGAAGATATAAATTAAATGAGCTGTGTTTGCATTGTTTGTGCATACTTATCTAAGGTAATGGAGGAAATAGAAATCTGTATCAGTATGATTAAGTTTATTAAACATATATGTGATTATAGCATATCTAGGAGTATGTGAATACACATAGACATACATATATAATTTGTAAGTAAAATGAAAACCCCCGTGGTTCACTGATTCTGATATTTATCTTGAACTAATGATTCACTTGATCTTGATACTCATACTCAGTTTTAGGTATTTTTCTGATTGTATTACAAGCACGAAATCTAAAAGAGCAATTTTACTTGGTTTTAATTAAGTTTTTCAAGTTTTGGAATTAAATGCAGTATATGTTTTAATTTCTTTAGAGCATTTCTCACTTCCAACTACTTGGCTATTAGTCTTTTATATTCCCTTTCCTCTAGAAAGAGAAGAGGAAGTGAAATGCCTTTATTACTTCATTTATGTCTACTAGGGATTATTTTTAACTGAGTTTGTAGTGTCACTTTCTATTCACTCCAGTAATATAAATGATGAAAAACACTGAATGTAATTTCATTTCACAAATGCTTCTAGCCATGTTGTCAACTATTTATTAAAACCAATCATGATATAGAGTCCCCCCCCCAAACATACACACCGAGTCACTGTCTCCTCTATTCTTCCGTGTGATAGGTGGGCATCACTCACTGTATAGAAACAGCAGTAGAATGCCTAATTCTTTACTAAGCAGAGTTGTTTGTTTTTTTTTTAAAGACATACTGTATTGGCTACTACCCATCGAGTGCTTTCTTATTACTATTCCCTATGCTGGCACTTTAAACACATCATCACTAAGTCTCTCAAACTCTGCAACCTAATTATGATTACCTTTGTGTGAGGCCAGGTTCATGTTCATCCTTCTGCACTTGGCCATCTTCCATGTGGATCACTGGTGATCTCTAGATTAGAGGGTCAAAATTTGGCTCTCATTTGTATTGCTTTAACTGGATTTAACTGGATTTTAACAGCTTTGGTGGGGGTAGGGGATGACATTTAAAGCCAAAATGGGTCTTGTAATGCCCCACACTCTTTTGTGAGATGGTATTCAAGTTCCAGAATTTATTTTTGTGATGTGTTACATAAACAAAAAACCAAAAAAACACGAACCTAACTCCCAGATTCTGCTTTCTAATGCTACTCTCCAATAAAAGGATGCAGGACTCCTTGGAGAAAAGGCTGGTTCTAGGGCTGGGGCAGGGGATACACAAGAGGAGGCTGCAGCTTCTTGTAGTGCTGGAAAGTAAGGAGTGCCCCAAATCAAGAATGGGAGTAAGTCAAAGAGACACACGAGCCAAGCAAAGGCACCCAATGGTCAAACCTGAAACAATTTGAGCAACAAAATAAATATTATTGCATAAAGTATAAAATATCCATGACTTCCTACTGATAAAATAAATGATTGGGTATAAAAATGAATGGGGAGAAGACACAAATCTTCTATATAGGAAAATGCTAAATAATTTTGTAGGTCCCCCTGTCAAGAAAGTACTTTACTCTCCCTACCCCCACCTCCCTCCCTTCTGTGTGGGTTCTATGTACTTACTATCTCTAAAGAGCAGAGTAAGGAAAGGGGAAGTAAACGCAGTGGAAAAACCTGGAAAACTACTTCAGCCAGGTGACTGTGGTTTAGCATCATCAGCAGGTCATGTTGATAGCATGTGCTCTGGATAAGATGTGATGAGAATGACAAAAATACAATTCCCAGCCACAAGAAAAATATTTAAAAACCCAACACATTGAGGATTATATATACTTATATATATAGAGAGAGAGATTCAATAATATAGCAGGAGATTATACACATAAGATTTGTATGTGTATGTATATATGAGAGTTTATGTGTGTGTATATGTCTATATAATACATATAAGTCATATACAAAGAGATTTATTTTAAGGAATTGGCTCACATAATTATGGGAACTGGCAAATCCAAAGTCTGTAGGGCAGCCTGGTAAACTCGAAACTTGGACAAAACTCGATACTATGGTCTTGAGGTAGAATTTCTTCGTCCCTGGAAAACCTCAGTTATGGTGGTATGTTAACCATCATGTCTACAAAATACCCTCACAGCAGCGCTGGTTTGGAATGGTAGACAAGGTAAGACTAAGAAGCTGTCAGAGCCCAGGGTTGGCTAAAGAGACATGATCACTAACTATGATACAGTATCCAAGATGGGATTCTGGGACAAAAAAGGAAAATGTTAGAAAACGTTGGATTTCACTAGAAAACTTTTAATTAGATGTAGAGCTTAGTTAATAATTTTTTTATTGTGTAAAAGAAGGCAGATGCTTGAACAGACAGTTCACCTTTACAGGGGAAATGTTACAACAAATCACACCCAATGTTTCAGGGAGACAAAGCAAAACTGAAAAGAGATTGAGTTTAGGAGCCTGAGAGGGTGACTGAAGTTTTCTGACATGACAGAGGTAATGATGACCAATCATCCTTTCACCGTCTTCCCTCCTGACCCCCAAGCACGGCTCGAAAGCCATGACCATGTGGAAGCAAATGCCCGAAACTCACGCCCTATTGGTCTGCATCAGATTACTTCCTCCAAAATGTTATACGTAGTACTCTGTTCTGCCACGCATAATGCACACCTGTGTTTGTGACCCAGACTTTCAGGAAAAGAATATTTTAATTTTTTAATTCAATTTTTTAAAGACTTTATTTATTTTTATTTTTAGAGAGAGAGAGAGGAAAGGAAGGAGAAAGAGAGGGAGAGAAACATCCTACTGGGGACCTGGCCTGCAACCCAGGCTTATGCCCTGACTGGGAATCAAACTGAGGACTCCTTGGTTCACAGGCCTGCACTCATTCCACTGAGCTATACCAGCCAAGGCTCAATTTTTTTTATTTGTATTTAGATACTTGTGTGGGTTTTTTGTATTATATAGGAATTTTAGCATTTATTTTTGAATATATTATGGTACAAGAAATTTTATGTAATAAATCATTATAAAACACAAGGACAGATGCAGGGTATTTCAGGTACTACCCACATATAATGTGCATCCTTATTTTTCCCTCAAAAATTTGAGCAAAAAAGTGTGCATTATACACAGAAAAATACAGTATTTGGGTAAGTGGCCTCCAAGTGAGCAAATGATCCATTCAAAAACCAAGACTCAGGATTTTTCATAAAATTTCTTCTACATTTAACTTACTAATAATCCTATCACCAAAATAATTCATTCAGATAAGTAGCATATATTTTTCAACTATTTATCTTGAAGCAATTTCTCATGTTAAGAAGATGTTTGTAAATGTTCTCCAAAAATTAGGAGCTTTATTATAATCAGACTAGGAGAAATTAGGCTGAAATTACAAGTAAACCCTAAAATCTTAATAACTAGACAAGACAAAAGTATATCTTTAATTCATATCACGTTTTAGGGCAGAACAGGTGTCCCTTCTCCATCTTATAGCTGTAGTGTCTGGAGTAGGTGACCTCCAAAGTCACGCTGGAAAAAGCAAAACTGAAGAATTGTAAGAATAAGTCCAGGCTTGGAAATGTTAGACTCCTTGTGTCCCACCTTATTAGCCAGAATCCAGTCACATAACCCCGACCTAATTGCAAGGGACGCTGGATATTTTTCTGCCCAGGAAGAGGGGGCAGCACAATAAAAACCTTACAGAGCATCTGCCGTGGTTGCCAACTAAGTTTAGGAAACCTTGCACACTATTCCCCCTCGCAGACTCATAATTCAGACTGAATATGAAATGCCCTGAGAATCCCTACACTAAGGAAACTGGTTTATTATTGCTTAACTTGGTGTTTCCACAAGGAAAATTGCTAAAAATCATGAAAAAAGACACTATATTTGCTTAAACACATTCTAGATACAGCAACTTGAAGATACATAACTTTCCTCTTTTTTTGCTTCTGTGACTGATAAATCCTCTTTCAAATTGTGTGTGTGTTTGTGTGTGTGATCATTCCACTTTCCCTCAAGGTCAGCTGATGAAAATTATGTTTATTTCCACTGAAGTCATTTATTGATTGCACAATGTAATCGTCATTGAACAATCTTATTTCCCTAGGTTCAGAATTGCCCTGATAGGTTTATAACTGGATCCCCCAGTAGTGATCTCAAAGTTCTCTGGAATGAGTTTCCTGAGTTTTGAGAAATCTTGGAAGATGAATGTCCAACTTCTAGAAAGACAGTAGTAGGATTTCATGGTATGCACTTCATTTAATTATTTAATTCCCATATTGATCTAATATTTTGTTCCCCAAATTTATCTTTTCTCTGATTATTATCTATACATTTACATTTTATTTTTATATTGCTTACTGCAGTATATATTTGTAAGCCATCTAAGTAACGTTTGGAGTAAGGCAGTAGATAGATGACAGATAGATGGCAGATAGATAGATGTGGATTTTTTAACTATGGCGTTGTTGCGACGGCACAGGCTGTAGCTTTGTGTTTCTGTATTTTGTCACTGGTTGCTGCGGAACCACTTAGAGCTAATAAGAGGCACAGGAGCTTCCCTTGGTATTTCATTAGGCTAAAATCTGAATTCTCTAGATCTGTGCATACTTCTGCCTAATTTTGTCAAGGTAGGAAATTAAACCTCATCATACCATGTGCTTTATTATTACACTGTGTTCTTTTAGACATATGTATCATTAAACTTTATATCAGAAATCTGAAGGTAATATAAAAAGTTAAACCCAACAATAAACAAAACTGAAAATTAAAATTGGGTAAAAGCACATATATTTATTAACAAGCAGTTACAGAAATGAAGGTAAGCTTTAGTTTCCTTCTTTTGAAGGAACGTTCCCAAATACAAATCGTTCCTGTCCCCAGGGCACTCTCACAGCCCTAGTACAAGTGTGCTGCGGGCCCCTTCTTGACATTCTGGCTGTTTAGCCAAATATCAGTTTGCAAAAAGATAAGGTGGTTGATTCATTCATAATTATCCATCCATGTATTGAGAGACTGTGCCAGGTGCTAGGAATGCAAAGACAAGTAATAGAATTTTACAACCTAATGTGCTGACTTCAGTCTCAAAGGAGCAAATAGGTTTGTTGCTGTGGCAGAGTCTACAAGTTCCCCACCCAATGGCCATTCTTCCGTCTTCTACAATAATGCAGCCATTATTCAGGTTCCAAATGACATCATTTTTCCATCCACGTGACTGAATTCCAAGCAAAGGAAGAAACTGAGTAGAAGAACTTCCAGGAAGACTCCTTAAAAGGTAAAGTTAAAAACTGAGACATTTATTAACAACCTTTACATTCTTCTAAGCTTCTTGGTATGTGGATAAAAAGGCTGGAGATCTTTATCCGTCTTAGGTCATGAGACAGCTTTACATGCCAGGTGGCAGGTGGCAAGATGGGAGATGCTAGACTCCTGATGATGTGGACCAATCATTCAACAATGGACTGCCTTTGGATTTACTTATGTAAGAGAAAAAATAAGCCCTTATGTATTTACTAATATATTTAGGATTTTCTGTTACATACAGCCAATCCTAAATGACTGGCTGATCAATGAGGCTAAATGATTAAACTGATGACAACAATCAGGAACTAGGTCTCGCATGTAGAAGATCCAAATCAGTAGGAGAATGAGGTTGTAGATACACAGAAACAAGGTGCATTAGTATATCACAAGTAGAAAATTACACTGAATGTTCTCTGAGCCCATATTCATTCATTCAGCATGAGTCAGTATAATAGTTCAGTCTATGGAGAAAAAAGATAAAGATATTATTGGTGGAGTGATAATCTAAAATAGAACCAGTTTATATCAAAGTTTAAGGAGATTGGATTGTGTACTGGTTATTTAATCATTAAAGATTATTTATAAAGTGTAAAAATGATATTTAGAGCAAATTTACTACTCCAGTAATTTTCAAAATGTGTGTGTGGGCCAGGGGACATTCCTAAGAACTATGTGGTGCTCGGGCTGGGCAAACATTCTGAGGCTGCTGTCCCCAGTGCCCAGCTCCCTCATTCAGAGCAACTCTACTTTTTTCTGTTTATAACTCCACATAGCACTTCTTGGAGCAAAACATTCCAAGGCTAACAAAATGTGAAATCCTTCATGGTATTTATCAGAAAATTTTGACTCAGAGGAGCCTTTTTCCCACTGCAAGGGAGGATTTGATGATGCAGGGCTACAGAACAGCCAGTTTCCCCGACTATGTTATGGTGCACATAATAGCAGTGCCTCAGGAAGATAATCTGAAATGGACTTGGTAATAAATGTTGGCGGCTGGGAAACCAGTTGTAAAGCTGAGTGCAACTGCTTACTCCAGATATGGGGATGGCCTGAAGACAGAGTCGTTGCAGCAAAACTGCACAGGTAGGGGCACGTATCAGCCCCCTGAAATGCATGCGTTCTAAGACTCCTTCATCAACAGTTTAACCATCTTCCTGCTTTTATATCCCTGTATTTTAAATCCTGAGAATTGTTTCTTTTTTTTTTTCTTCTGGCTGCATCCCGAGTTATACACAGTTCAGTGCCCTACTTCTCATGGAAGAGAACTGGTGAAGTTGTGAATTTAACTTGCATTATACTTTTGCAACCTGCAGCCTCATACTTTGGGTCTGATGTTTGAATATATCAGACCTGAGGCTATGAGAGATAAAAGATTATTTTAGGCTAGTTTTCTGATCATGCCTTGAGCTGAGAATTTTAAAATTTGAGACTTCCTTTAATCTCAGTGTGCCCTGAAGTAGGCATCGTGCCACAGTTCTTGTGCCCATCTCCATCCTGGCATTCTTTCCCAAGAGCCCCTGTGCTCCCCATATTTGTTTTCATTAGACTCCATAATCCAGGCAACTGCAGATGACAATTTAAGCAATTGTCTTCCTCGGTATCGTATGGACTGCCATCTCATTCTTCACTAGTGATAAAGCCATTGTTGCCTCCAGATCTCACTAGGTAAGATAACCAAGACAAAGACCCATCTTTAGGTGGCACTTTACCTAGGAAACACTTCTGATGCCAAATGCTGTATCACTCAGGGGCAGTCAGAAAACCAGCGTCACCACAGGTGTTACAATTTCAAAGTGATTCGTTATAGGAACATGGAAGGGCTGGTAAAGCAAAGGTAAAGGAAATTTACTTCCAGCTTTGAGAAATCCCAGAAATATATGCCTTATAGAATGACCACTGCTAATCAACTTGGCTTTCTGCAACACAAAAGCCAGTGATTCTCAAGGGGATGCCCAGATACTGCTAGAAGCTGCTGTCAATAATCACAGCTACTTATGGTACTGAAGTGGGTAATTCTCAGGAGAATGCCTAGAAGCCCTTGGCAAAACCCCCGCTTCTGCCATCTGCTGACGCCCTTACTCTAAGAAGAGTAAGGAAGTTTCTGAGCAAGAACACTCGATATATAACTCAGGACACGTGTGAAAGACTGCTGAAACTGACTAATAGCACGTCGCCCTTGCTTTGCACAGTTATGAGTGATAATAAAAATGTGCTAGCCGAATCCATGTGAAAGGACCTTAATGATAAAAAAGAAAAAGTGGAATTGTTTGACAACCTTAAAAAATTTTTTTCAAAGCATTAAAATCTCTCTTCCTGTGGATTACAAATGTAAAGGGAAATGAAAAGTGTGAGGAAAGTAGTATTTATTTAGTATACAGCAATTTAAAACATTTGGAACACCGACAATTAGCATGTTTGATTATTGTGTGTGTTAAACATGTCCAGTTCCTTAAGGAAGAAGCTATATAAATAAAAAATAATATATCCATTAAAGTTGGTTCATTTGTGGAAAAAATGTCAAGAGCAGTTTAGACAGTGTTTGCCTTTTTGTTACACTACTTACAATATGAAGAGAACATATTTTCTGTGCCTTGGTGAACGGTACTTCTCTCTAAGTTTAGATCATCTTCCGACATTCCATACATTGAACCCTCGGTGCCGTGACAGAGCGCTGAGAATTCCTTTCAATGCAGTTTTCTGCCAGGATCACTTCCTCTGGGACACATTGAGCCTTTTTGTTACACGGACTTTTCTCGTTTATGTCCCCGAGCCCACCTTCAGTAGGCCGACTACTGCATTGCAGCTGCATATTCAGTCTCTTGGATTTTGGTGGCATCACATTTCCAACGATTTTTTTCTATAAAATCATTTACCTTTGATTCGAATTTCCCTTTCAGCATCATCACTTATCATGGGTTTTATTTTTTTTTTTTTGGTTTCACTTTCACCTTTGTTGGCCAATTTCCTTTTCCAATTATTTATTTTTGTTAAACAGGTTTATCATGGGAGAAAAGAAGTCAACACAACTCCATGTAATTTGTGCGTGCGTTGAATAACAGACACACAATGACCTATCACTGGCATCCTTTGAAAGCAGTGATGCCATTGGCCACCGATTATAGTTCACAGCTGTTATTGAAGTAATGATTTGTAAACTGAAGAACTATCAGAAATTTCGTATTTTATGCAATCATTCAGTAAGTACACCATGGTAACTGAAACTTGAACTTTGTTGTTTAGAACTGGTATCGCTTAACTAAAGCATAGTCCCTAAAATTGTTGTATATTGGAACCTGGCAAAGGAAGAATTTTCTGCCTTGGTGACCAGTTGTAGTTTGGTAATAGTGTGGGGAGTGAGAGTCAAGAAGAAAATAAAAGTCAATGTAACCTTATTGTTGATTTTTAAGAGGAAAATTTAAAAAGTAACACAAATAAGTGACATAGAAACGTAGTAGAGAAGTTGAGTTAAAAATGAGGATATTGATTTTAAAACTCTTAAGTTTTAGGGGCTAAGGCTAATTCATGTGGAAATGTCCAGCAGGTTATTCATATTTCAATCTATACCTCAGGAAATTTAGGAACCAGAGATGAAATTTTAACGCCGTCTAAAAAGAGGTTGTAAAGTTGGGAGATAAAATTGCTGAATTCATACCATGAAGAACCCGCATGCATTTGGTATGTGAGAGAGATACCAAGAGAATGGTATATGGTGGCATCCTGAGAGACATAAGGGACCCAGAAATGCAGAGTCATATAACAAAGTTAAGTCAGTTTTTAGAACAAAAGTAACAGCAACGATGGCAAAAGGTAGGCAATGGTAAGACATGTTGCTGACAAGTAAGACAAGTCCTAAGTAAAAAGCCGTTATTAGATCTCCCATATAGAATGTCAGTGGTGATTCTTAAGGAGAAAATGCAATAAAATTCTGATAGGGAGAGCGGAGGAGGAAACTGGCTGGGGAGGTTTGAGGAGTGGGCAGTGGACAACTGATGATTCGCTAACATGGATTAGACTTTTGGGATGTTATTAGGAAAAAAAAGAGCATGGTAATACACTGAGGAAAAAAGCACAATGCGTTTTCTTAGTAAAGGACAGTACTATTTATTTTACTCCAGAGAAGGAGCCAGTAGAGAGGTAAAAACTGAAGGTGTGGTTCGGAAGAAGTGGAGAGGGCTGTAGTTGAGGGGACAGGTTTAGTGTGACTTGGACATGAGTAAGGACACTTTTTTTCTTCCCGTTTTATTTCGTTGAGGTGTACAGCTTGGTGGCTAGACAATTATGTACTTTACCAAGTGTTCCCCTCGATATTTCCAGTACCAAACTGGCACCATACACAGTTACCACACTATTACTAACTGTATTCCCGATGCTTTACTTACTTCCTCGTGACTTTTGTAGACACCGGTTTGTGCCTGAGAGTCAGATAACAAGGGAGGAGGTATCAATGAATACTTCCAGGTGAAAAAGAGGAAAAGTGGTGGAGCCTTCATTAGCTTTAAAGAGTAAAAGTGCAGCATCAGATTGAGAACTTGTGAAGAACTGAGAATGGTTATAGTATTCATTATCGGGATTGGTAAAACATGCCTAAAAGGAGTGTTTGGTAGTTGTTTAACCTCGACCGGTGGGGAAGATCACATAAATTTGGACCCATAAATAAGCTGCATTTTTATGATTTTTTTTTCATTTCAGTTCTCAGCTACCTGCAAGTTGGGTTGGAGGAAAGGAATCATAATATTTCTAGAGGGATAGTGATATAGCAAAAAATTAAGCAAAAAAGTAATCTTAAGTGTTAGGAAAAATTGTTTAAAAGGACGCCAAAGGACAGGAGTAAAGCCAGGTGGGAAGAATGGAGAACATATAGTGACATAGAACAGGGTCATGGCGAAGATCCAGTTCATTAGGGAGTGGCAAGCAATTCTGTGTTGTTGGGTTTTTTTTTTTTAATTTTCTTTACAGGTGTTCAGTAAACATTCACTGATGTCAGATACTTTATCTTCAAGGTGAAATACATAACTACATCCAGACGACTCCCAGGCATCTCTTCAAGCCCTGCACACATCTATCTCTTTTTCAGGGAATTATGTCAGACTGTTGGGTCTTCTGCTTTTCCCTTGGGAAGCTTTGTTTTTTCCTATGGAATTCATTTCTAACATTATTATCATAAATTATTATCGGAATATCGAAAATTTCTTTATCATGTAGGTTTTCCCAGAGCTTAAAAAAATAACAAAACTTACCATTTTGTAAACAGGGACATTTTGCCTTTTGCGGGCAGGGGGGGTGCCTTTTTAAGAGAAATAAACCTAACAGCTTTGTCTTTGGCTAAGTGAGCTGGAAGAAAACAAGGTACAAGTATTTTTCCTTTCACACAATTACTTCTGTTTGCACATGGTGTATGGCATGTAACTACTGAAGTAGTTGTAACAGTGATTTTGGGGGACTTAACTCCCCTTCTTTCCGAGTATGATCTTTGGCCTACACATGAAGAAATCACTTCATGGCTGTGTGGGCAGTTAGAGAATAAAAGATATACAGGCATGTTATGGCACCTAACCAAGAGGCTCTTGATGTAAATAAGATACAGTTTACAAATTAACCTACCCGCGCATATGTACACACAATGTATTTATTGAAGTGCAGACAAGTAAGCCTATCTTGAGTTTACCACTGGGTTGCGCGGCAGTTCAAAACTAGTCCAAATTTTGATTCAAAAGTGCTTTGAGGTGGTCATTGCTAGTTATGTGCTGAATCAAAACAAAGAAAGGGCACTCACTCTCGGAAGCTCATGAAAAAGGTGTCCTTAATGAGCAAAGTGGATAAGCTGGTGAAGGGGTCTCAAGAGGACAGTAATTTGGCTGCGCTGAAGCGATTGAGAGTATTCAGATTGCTGTGTGCACCCTCAGGTTGACTTCCACATCCCCGGTTTCCAGACTTCTCTTTGCCCCCGCTAGCCTGTCCACGTTCCCTCTGCTTCCCTGCCTTTCCTTCAGACCTGGATTCTGTCCCTCATCTCGTGCCCAGAGTCCTCCTGCTCAAAACCCACTTTGAATTTCCTTAAAGAAGGTGATGTAAGAAAAGCATCAGCACACGGGTATGTGTTGGTTTTCAGTACAACAGCTGAAATAAATTGATTTCTTGACCCACCGATTTCCCCACCCTGAGAACTCATGGCATTTAACATTTCCTAGTGACCTACCTTTTTTTAGTGTTGCATTTCATCGCTGTGAACACTGCATGTATGTGTGTTTTGTCTCCCTAATGATATTACTATAAAATAGTAATTTTTATTACTATTACCGTAGAAGGAAGCTCAATTCCTTCTATGCTGTGGCTTTCTTTTTTCAACTCAAAATTCAGTGTATAGCACAGTGACACAGAGAATATGCTCAATTAACTTTTGTGTGAAAAACATTTTTTTCCCATAGAGGAGAGAATTTTCACTTAAACATATCATTTATCCCCTTGATATTTTACCTACAACACACTCATGGACTGCAGCCCACTGACTTTGAGATGCTGAAATGATAATTTAATTTTTGTTACTCAATGCCTCAAAACTGATCAGATTTAGCTATATCATTTTGCAGGCGAGGGAACAAGAATGTTTACTCAGATGACTTTAACTTCCTGAAGGCAATGGGGGAAAAAAAAAAAAACCAGTAGCAATAACAAGGACAAAAGCCACATGACATTTATGCAGGGTTGTCATCCATCCTGAAATATGTTGTCTGACTTTTCTTCCTGATTGGAGAAATTTACTTTGGCGTCGCTACAATATAAACTTAAGGCATAGGAATAATTTCATTACTTCTTTGAACCTAAGTCACTTTCACACTTAATTCTTTATAAAAATGTTTTCCAGGGTATGAAAAGAATTAAAATTTCTTATGTTTGGACTGTCTTACAGTAAAGAGGTGGAAAATAGAATTAACTGCATCGAAATGGTATGTTATGCATCACTTTAAATTATTCATTTTTTTATTTCTTTTATTGAGCTTCAATGTTTCCTCATTACTGACCTTCAGATGCTTCTGAATATCTTTCCACAACAGAACTGAGTAGACTAGCATCTGGCCTTCGTAGGTTATGAAGTGTAAATTGAACTGACTCCCTTGAGGCCTAAGGCTGATGACACAGGGGTGCCTTTTAATGGAGACTTAAGAATTGAATAGTCAAAGCTTACTCTTTGAAAGTTAACATCCACCTATAATCAAAGTCCATTTGTGCTTTGGCCTTGATAATTTCAGTGATGACTTTATCTTGAGCTGATGTGAGCAATACTTTGGTAGTGTGTTTGGCAAATTCTGATACAAAAAGAACTGGGCAACATAAAAAATATCTAATACTAAATACTAAGTAGTCAACATTTGATGAAATTCTTTAAAAACTGTCAAGGCAATCATTCCAGAAATGCATTGTGTTTCTAATGGCGTACCGAGAGCACGGCAGCAGCTGCCTGTGGCCCACGGTAGGTCACCAGTGCCGTGCTCCTGAGCTCTATGGGGGAAGACAGGAAGTGTACAACAGGACCTTTTCCCTCGGACGGCTGAAACGCTGTTTGGAGAGACAAAAGAAGAAAATGGTTGTGTGTATCAAACGGAAAGAAAGGAGAAGTCACGGTAGGCTGGAATATTTTAAATGGTAATTTTTTGGGGGGGGAACTGAATTATAATTTGGCCACAAAGGAGGGCAGAATTTGGACTCAGGGAGGGAAGAGCAGTCTCTGTTGCGGCGGGTGAAATGGGGTGAGCAACCACTCAGCTGTGAGCGTGAGTAGGGTATGGGAGCGGACAGAGAGCGCACTAGCCAGGGTAGAATAGACCGTGCTTGGCGGGGTATGGTGGGGAACCAGGGTGAAGAAGCGGATTTACGAAGGACTTAATACAATTGAAGAGTGGAGAGTCGATACTGTGTGTGTTCTTGAGCAGTGGAATTAGTTAATGACATCATTCTTCTGCAAGGATTAATCAGATTGATGCATCAAAATGATTGAAAGGGGAGAGAGGTGAGAGTTGGAGAAAATCATTACAGATTTCCAATTCAGAACTACTGCTGAGACAAAAGGGAATGGATTTGAATGTATAAATGTAAGAGACATCTTAAGAAAGAAACAATTGCATATTATGATTTAGCAGAAGGAAATGGCAGTGAAAATACAGCCAGCAATACGCCAACCTTAGAAATGACCAAATATCTCTAATGACTAATAAAGTGTTCAGTGTGTTTACTTAGCTCTGCCACCTTGGCTGTTCAATGAATTTATTCATTAAGAGGTAATGTATCAATGTCAAGCCGAGATGTAGGAGGCTAGCGAGTAACAGGAAAGTGGCCTCACCTGACACTGCTCAGAGCCAGGGAACGCATACCCATTACACTTGACAGAACGCCCTTCACGACTGCTAAACAGGGATCACATCTTTCTCGCGGCACACGGCACTACAGTTCCCCGGCACTTACTCTCCTACCCTTGGGTAAAAGCCTTTTTTCCCCTGTGTTTCATGCCACACTCTTCCCCTCCTCATAGCTGTCATTCTCCAATCGCTGGCTACCTCAGAAAACGTTTGAAGCATGGATACCTTCATCATTACTTCCTTTATACTCTGAGATGTGTCATGAGGAGCAGCAGCTGACATTTGGAAATCCAACACGCCTTTGTGTTACCACAACCTCTCATTCTCTCAAGTTCTTTCACACCTGCGCTCCTGACGTCAATAAATTAATGACTATCTGCCACGCTCGCCGTCACCAGAATTTCTTAGTAACACATTCACCTCAACTCCCTGCAGACCTCACATGATACCACAAACCAAAGCTCCAGTCCTGAATTTATGCCGTAATTACCACCTCCCCTTACCTGTTTGAGATACACTAGAAGAATATCCACGATCTTTAACCTCAGTGGATTATTTACATACCAAGAACACATCATGAGAAGAAAATAAAGACAAATGTTTTCTACTTTTAGTATCTCTGCCCACCATCTGAAAAAAACAGCCAACTGTCAGTGGCCGTTTCTCTCCAGTGAGCTCCGTGTGTGCGTGTTCAGGTGTGTACGTGTGTGTGTACATGTGTGTTCTTTTTCAGGGAAGAATTTAAGTTGAGTGAAAGCAAAGTCAAGTTGCTTATTTTACTGTAAGTCAACCCACACACCCTGCCCCCTCAATGCTCTCTAACTCTGTACTTCTGAAAGTTCTTCCCGAACCATTTCTAGCCTTATGTGGTATCTGATCATTTTTCCTCCTAGAATTAAAATATCCAGAGGTTTTCCAGATTGTGTTGCAGTATGAGCATACCAAAAGGATTTAGGACTTAAAAGAAACCCACTTTGCTCCTCTGTTAAGCAAAAATTTAGATCAATTTTTAAAAAGGGGGAAGGGTAAGTGTTAGGTTATATGTATATATATGATTGTGGATTATAGGTTTGTAATCAACCAAAATATAAGAAAGAAACTTTAAATGCAACATCATATTTACATACATCTCTACCATTTTAAGTGTGTATTACAATATTCTTTTACTTTAAAAAGACAGAATCCTAACATGATTCTTCAATTCTCTCATCAGAGGAGATTAGCGTATAAGTTTTCTTGACCTGAAAAGTAAACTTTAGCTGACAAATTAATGTCAGCTAAAAATGAAAAACAGCAGCATTTCTACTTTCATCCATTTTTTCCTGCTCTCCTCTAATATAAAAATATTTCAATTTTCAAAAATAATTGTTTTATATCTGCATATGTTAAGAAAAGCTGTAAATAATTAAGGTGCTTTCCTGAAATAAGCATCCATATAAATTTAAATTTTAAGGCTAAGGAATAAATATTCTCTTTGAGGTAAAGCAAACTTGCTGAAATGATTCATTAAATTCAACCTTCAAGAATATATACTAATGAATTTCCTATCTAGCTTCATAATTAAATTGGAAAAATCCACAAAGAAATAGCTATCAATACAAGAATATTGATAATCATGTGGATTTAATGATTTTACTATAAAAGTTCATTAACATAAAATGTACATGGTAGTCTGTTTTGAGTATATAATTGGGAATTTCACAAAGCCAGTGATTTCACACAAGTAGATTTTCTATGTTCCTAAGTGTACCATTATATCCCCAAAGATATAAATTCATTGCAACACTTTGTGTTGCAATAAAGGAAGAAGAGCATATAAAGATTGGAGACAGCTTTCTCAGGAATACCTAAGCCTCTTGCAGTTTTGTTACCTTGAACTTGGCTTAATGATATCAGCTAAATCAAGTCAGTCTGGTTAATGGTTCAAAGAGCAATTGAAGAGTATCAAGAAGTTGGGAATTCCATGGAGACAGGTACTATTTACTTACTAAGTAATAATTTTTTAAATAAAGCCACTTCTTTTTGCATAGATATAAATTATTCATGTTAATTTGGTTAAGATATAGCAATATTAAGCCAATGACCAAAAATTAGAGATTTTTAAATTTCTTTTCTCAAAAGATTTTATTTATTTAGTTTTAGAGAGAGTGGAAGGGAGGGAGAAAGAGAGGGAAACATATATGTGTGTTGCCTCTCATACGCCCCTTACTGGGGACCTGGCCTGCAACGCAGGCATGTGCCCGATAGGAAATCAAATTGGTGACCCTTTGGTTCAAAGGCCAGCACTCAATCCACTGAGCCACACAAGCCAGGTTAGATTTTTAAATTGCTTAGTTAATAATTAAGATAACAATATACAAGGATGTAAGTAATATGAGTCCCCTAAATTAAGCAAGTTGTGACTAAATTAATAACAGAACAAATATTTACTTCCCATGAATAAAAGAAATCTATGAAATGCTGAGGTTTGAGCTGGATGCTGCTTAGACAATAATGTAGCTCTGAAAACATCTCAGAGACTAAAGCTCTGGTAACTGTTCAAAAATGGTATGAACAGGAGGAGCAGATTATTGAATTCAGGGGGGTTTTGACCCTGAAGACTGTATTCCTTCCACTACAGCATATTTTCTCTACCTCTATTACTTTTCTATGATACTATATGCATTTCAGAAGTGTTCATTATATGATCTTTTAAATAACAAATACATAGTGATTTATGGTGAATAAATTATGAACCAGAACAACCTTTGAGAAATGCAAATTGGCAATAAGTAGCAGATATCTATAGAAGTAACTGGGACAAACTTTCTGGAAACTGCCTACCCCAACAAATGGAAAGTGCCACAATGTTACTGAAATAGGTGCCTAGATGTTGTTGTTAAAGAAAAAAAAAATACCCAATGGCACTTGTTAAAGATTGTAAGAAAGTCTGTATTCGAGGAATGCCATTGCCTTAGAAATAGGGACTACTGCAACCAGCTCTTATGGTAGAGAGATATATTGGACTCAGGTCTAAATCCAGCATGAGCAAGTGGGAATTTGTCACTTAGGAGCAGGACGTGGGTCAGTGGATGGAAAATTTCTAAGGAAGCATCAGGGTAAGGGGGAATTCTGGCTACATCACCTTAACGGGATCTCAAAGAAGGCAAATCAGGGTGAAAAGTCATCACCCGGGTGGCGAAGGAGGGGAAGGAACCCATTGAGATATTGAAGGTGATCTGACGTAGAGGAGGGGCCATTCTAGCTAATCCAGCTTAGCAGGATACTTGCTAAAATTGGACAATACAGAGATGAACATGGAAGTCTAAAAATGAAGCCCTAATCGAAAAAGTTCAGGGGCACCTAAGCAGAGTTTAGTCAGGGAGAGACTCTTTGGCAATGCTTTCAGGATGCTTTTGGCAATGCCTTTTGTGTTGCGACCGTTCAAGGCCTGACAGGTTTGAAGTATTCGGGCAGATGGAAGAATATTCACAGAGCCATCGGGATGTCTGACATGCCTTCAGTCAAGGATGGGCGAGCCCTGCACGCTGCAAGCTGTGTGCCCCTGCATGTCTCTGTGTGACACACTGCATGTCACCTGCCCCCTTGTGTGGCTCTTGTCATGGCACCCAGTGGGGAGCCCCTACCTGCCTAAGTAATAGAGACAAACAAAGCCAGCAAAAAACAAAAAAATTATATAACATAACATGATTCTGTGCATGCGAGCCCACTTCATGTTATGGGAACCATTTATCAGACCCAGTCCCAAAGCTATGAGAATGCTACTTACCAGGCCCTTTCAAGGTAATGGGAAACTGCTTCCCTTGGTTAGCCAGACACCTGGGTGAGGAAGCCAGACTGCCTCCACTTACCCTACACTTTTGTTCCACCCTTTCCATCTGCTCTTCTCTAATGTGTTCTGGCTTCCCGGAAACTTGCTTTCGCTACAAGGTTAAAACAGTGGTCACCAGCAGCTCTGGGCATTCAATTTTCTAGATGAAACAAAATTAGCTTCAAATACCCTTCCCCTACTCCCACAGTTTCCACTTATAAAACTATTTGGCACTTAGTGATCTGGCTTAGACCGGGCGTCTATCTCCTGGATGAATCACAGTCTAGCCAGGGCTATAGGGAGAGATGATAGGCTGTGTTGGGATCAGATGCTTGTCCTTCAACCAGTCGCTGTTGTTAGGAAAGTACACGCATGTAAACAACGATTAAGCCTGTTCCATTCAGTACACTTCCCCAGGAGGACGAAGGGTATTGTCCTGGAAAACAAGACAGTAAATATATCTCACATATTCTAAAATGTTTCCTCATTTGCTGAAACAAATTCAAATTGGTTCTAGTCATCATGATAAAAAAAACCCTTAAATTATTATATTGAAATATTTTTATTATCTCACAAATTATACTGTGGAAGGAATCCAGAGGAAGAACAAGAAATGCCTATACATTCAATGCCTTCTTGAATGTAAGAAACAATATTTGTTTCCATCTAGCATTCTATTTTTCATTCATGCCCATAATAACCCAATTTTCATAAAGGTGTTGACTCCTCCACAGTCAAGGTGATCCATCACAGCCTGCAGGGTTGGGCTGCATGATCACAGAGAAATCCCACAGTGATTAGTTCAGTGACCCAGACCTAAGTCAATCAGTGAATGCCCTTCTGTTGGCCACGGGGCTCAGGTGCCAGGATGAACATAATTCAGGAGGGTGAAATTGGAGGGAGTTTTCCTGGGGATGACAGAAAAGACATCATCTGAGTCCTTATGAGAGACAAGTCAGGAAAAAAAGTTCTCTGTTCTGCCACACATCTTGATTTGTGGGCATGTGAAGCCTGGTCCTGCTGGAGGCATTTTGCAAGCAGGAAGAAAACCAGTCCTGAGATTAAGCCAATGCCCCTGGAAGGGCACAGCTGAGGAATCACAGAGGAATGAAACCATCGCCACTGTATTAACAGAACTGAAGTTGGCCCTACCTCTGCATATCCAGCTAGCTAAACATATGCATGCCTTTTAGATTTAACTTATTTATGGTTTTTTCTCCTGCTACTTACCAAAACATCCTGAGACATTAACTTTAGTTATGATATCATTACAAGCAACATGAATGATCAACCAAAAAGGAATGAAAAATAATTTTTGAAATATCCACTCAAAGAAATATTTTGGAGACATTAAGCTATATAATCATGAAGGTCGCATAGCAGTAAGGATACTTACAAGGTTATGTATAAGTTATTTACCTGAGCTACCTACCAATTCAGCCTCTGGAATTAATATTAAATATATTCTGGTGTTAATATAATTAGGCTTCAGAGTTCTGACATCACAGGGAATAAGGTATTTCAAAAAAGCATCTACGTGGAGCACTCAGGTTTTCTTCTTTTTACATTTTTAAATAAGCTAAGTATTTTTATGGGACTATCTTTTGTAATGTGTTAAATACTTCTTTACTTCAATACTGCCTTACTGGGACAGGTGCATAATTTTATGTTTTCTGGATGACTTGGGGTCATCATCGTGGAAATCAACTGTATCAGGCAGTGATTTACAACCCTTCTCATCTCCTGGCTCACATCAACTAATTACTAAAATTCTGGGGCACACCAAAAAATATATCTTCTGCTGGTCTGACATAAAAAAACAGGTGTAATTTTGGTTAATTCACACCAGGTGACTATTGTTATGTTGACTGTTGTCATTACTTTATTTGACAATCTAAGGGAAAAGAGGTCAGTGCCCCCTACTAAATAGCCAGGTATTGCATGTTTAAAAACTTCTTGCACTACACTGCTTGAAAATCACCGGTATGAGGTTACATAGTAAAGTAATTATTTGAGAAGACATTTGCGTCAAGACACGATGCCTTTTAAATCTTGGGTCAGTTGGTTGTGCTTACTTTTTGTAATTATTTTGTGTGCTCTATGGTTCTTCTCTCTCAGGCTGTCAGCTGTCATTTCCTTCCTCTCTTTGATGGCCTGCCAATATGGGCATGCCTCTCCTAATTTTCTGCTTTTAATCTGTTCTAGATTAGAAAGTCAAATAGGCACACTTTTTAGAACGGAATCTAAAAAAAGAGTCAAGAGTTTTTGTGAGGGATTTGTCCACTATAACAAGCTCTGGAACAGAACTTGTCCAAATACTTCAGAACTGATAGAGTCAGGAAAAATGATGTTATGACTTGTTAGCTACAAAATAAAAAGACCACTTGTGTGTGAAAGAGATTTTTCTGTTAAATCTCTTAAAATTAAAGGGATTATTTTGAGAAATCTTCAGATTGAGATAATTTTGATGTTTACCTGAAGTAGGCTTTTTGCCAAATGACATGTACGTTTTCTATCTGTGCTGAGTCTCAGGCTAGAAGCACATTAGTCAAGATGCCATATTTCAGTTTAGCAAGTGCACACCAAGCTCCAAGGTATTCCTGAGCTGTTCCCTGCTAAGGACAGAGCTGGTCTGTTATCAGGACAGTGTTTTCATAACGTGATCTCCCATATGAAAACATCGGAGTAAAAGTGCTCCTTTTCTTTTTTCCACTAAAATTACACATTTTTCTGCTGAATGGAAGTTTTGGAAACACAAAGGAACTACTGACTAAATATTCTTTAAATCTGCAGTATCCTAAATTGACATTTTTGGATTGAGTTTCAATCTCAAGGGATAGTATTTAACATGACATCAATTTGAAACTCCAAGAAGAGCATATGGAAATGATGCCTCAAATGTTTACTTGCCGCTTTATATACAATTATTTTTATAGCTATCTTTAATGTGTCTTTTCTGTTTAATAGCAGCTTTTAGTCATTGTTCTTCCGGCAGCTAAGGCATAATGTGCTGCCTGATGTGTACAACGTGCCGTTAGAAGCAAAATCTTTCATATCTAATTTGCTAACCTCAGTTTTACAAGTTTTCAATCTGAAATGCAGATCTGTAAATTGGATCACAGAGAAAACATTCCACTTGGAGAAATTTTACCAGAACCTTTTAAAATAAATACCTTTTCTTTCCTTTCCTTTTCTAAAAAAGATGAAACTTTGTTTTTGATAAATCCCGTGGAGTTTGAGCTCTAAATATGAATGAATGAATGAATGAATGAATGAATGAATAAATAAATAAATAATAAGGGGAGGATTCTAGAACTCTGGTTTATTAAGGAAGGTATTTGCTTCATGGGAAATTTCCCTCAGACTCAGTCCATATGGATTATCCTTTAAAATGTTTTCAACAGTTTTGCCTTTCTGCCTTCGATTGAAATGAGCCTAGCCTTTGAATGTTGATGAATTTATAGCTTTAGTAAAACAAACTCTTCTGGCATTTCCTGCACACAATTAGGCTTCTTAATGCTCGAAAGATTTGAGCTACAGTAGTTTGCTTCATTATTAAAGACATATGATGCCTGTTGTACAGATTTCCCCTTGGGTGACAAAGCTGATAAAAGAATAAAGACTTTCAAGAATCTGTATCTTGAAAATAAGTCCCATGGTATCTTTCTTTTATTTTTTAAGTTGTAGGAAAGCTTGCACAATAATTTCCATTTTTATTTAGCTTTGTATTTATTGTGAAGCCGTGTGAGTACATAGCATTTACTAGTTGAAATCATTTGTCACATGAAAAAGGAAAACATGTAATTTTACCATTTTTGCCCACAGTTGGTGATGTTAATGAGACCTTCCTGAGAATGGAAATTTGAAGCCAGTCCTAATCAGCCTCCTGATTGCAGGTGTAATGAAATTCCAGAAAGATCAAGTGCAGTTTACTCTGGGATCTTTCAGACTCAATTAGAACACTGTCCGTATCCCAGGTAAATTTTTGGCACGGTCAGTCGTTAAGTATTTTAGTGGTGATGGCTTACTACTGTCCTAATGGCTTCAAGTCAGTCCTGTGGTGTAGTGATGAGAATGCCATTTATTAAATCGATCAACTCTTCCAGACCCTCTGCAAGCATCACTGAAGCAGAGTGTGTGAGCTGCAATGGGTACTTTGTGTTTGTACGTCAGGGGACAGGCAATCCTAATGCAGGTGTCCTTCCATCTACTGGGCCATGTAGCTTTCCACAGGGGCAAGAGTGACTCCGTTTGTGACTGAGGAGGATGGCAGCAGGAGTAAGGAGGGAGAATTCACAAGACGAGAATGGCTGTTAGAAACTGGCCTAGAAGCAGAAGGTGGCAGTGTTCCAAAAGTGCTTTTTTAGCTTCTGCAGAGTCACCATTGACAGATGGACTTGGATCCGAATGTCGCAACAGAGGAAAGAAATTCTAGAATTCAGTGCTTAGGTCCTTTAGCTGTCTAAGTGAATGAGCTAGAGCTGTACAAAGGAGGCACTGTAGTTAGACAGACAAGGTGCTGCAGTGATAGCCCTAACGATATGTTATTCGTAAATACGGAGTCTTATTTGCAGCACAGTCCCCAAATTTGCAGAAATCCCTTTGTGTTCCAGCCCTGAGCCCAGTGCCCATAGCCTTGCTCATAGGAAGTGTTCGGTGAATAATTGTAAAATGGAACAGCTCTGCCCAGCCGTGTCGCTTTACCTCTCTGCCGGAGTGTAAGGCATGAAAGCTATGGAAAAATGCATTTCTTTAACTTACTCCTTCCGTCTAAATTTCCTCCTTTGTCTTTTCAGTTTTACAAATCTTCTCTGTTTGGGAAGCTCTTAAACAAGAGGATAATGGAGGTTTAAAGCAAAAGTAGACTTTAAAGAGGAAGTGTGCATGGGAACTTTAAATTGCTAAGTGAGAAAATTGCGCCCCACAGAGGTAGAGTGTTTTGGTAAAAAGTCACAAAGTGAGCTGGGTGCAAAAGCCAGGACTAAAAACTAGGTCTTTTAAACCTCAAATTGCTCTCTCTACCTTTTAAATAACTGACATATGTTCATATTTCTTACTATGCTCTGTGATGAGAGAAATTGTGTATGTTATTCTGAAAATAATAAACAATATTTATTGAACACTTATTTGACAGACACTATCCTTTATGTAATTTCTGTAAATCCTTCCAAGAATCCTGTGAAGTAAGTGATTACCTTAATTTTACTTGAGTCATATTACATGTATAAGAATATGTATGTATTTATCACTGTATGTAAATATATCTGTCATCTATCTATCAGTCTATCTATCTATCTATCTATCTATCTATCTATCTATCCATCAGTCTGTCATCATCTTCCATCCGCCCGTTTTTGTGGTCACAGACCACAGGCAGATGCAGAGCTGCTTAAACACAGGTATGTCTGTGTAAGGAAACTCACTCTATGTCACTCAATAATGCAACAGAAGTGCCTAGAATTTAATCTTAAGCAAAGACCAATCAAAATGGTAGGATTAAACTACAGTCAGAATATATAATACCTTAACTTCAAGAACAGTCAAACAAGCAATACAGATAAACACAAATAACTTAATGCATAATTAGCATTTTATCAAATAGAGACACATTTCTGAAGATTATAATTAAAGACCTTTATTGTGCTAAAAACACTGTTGTTGATTTTTCAATTGAGTCTTAAAAAGTTAAGACAAGATGTTAACTTGGGGAAAATGCTAACTTTTATAACATGAAGAAATGTGATCGTAGTAGCTGATGTGAATCCAAAATAGAACAATATTTACGTAGTCACCATAGTGTAAACATTAAGCACAATGAATCAAATACCGAGGTATAACCCCATTTGGTGACTGGGAATGGAACATGCGGGGTGGTGGCAGAAGAACTGAAAATAAGATCGTAACCATTTTAATAGGCAGGTAGCAGGTACTGTAAGTAAATTAGTGAGCAGCCTGAACTCACTGAGGTAAAAACAGGGGTAAAAAATAATTTTTCTCACATCACTCTTTAAACCTGCTTTGTCAGATCTCCTTCCCCCATCACTTTACAGCCACTGTCATTTATAAGAAAAAATTAATTGTTACTATTCTTAGGTATTATATCCACACCACTCTAATGCAAGACTTCAGTGTACCTTTAGTGCACAGCACTCCCCTCCCTCAAGCTCAGGCTGCCCTTGACTAGGCTCAGAGACCTGCAATGGGAAGAGGCTATAGGGTCTGTCCTTTCGCTCTTCCTTCAATTCTCTTGCTACCCACCTCCCGATACTTTCTGGTTCCTCCAAGGGCGTGGAGGGTGGGGAGGGTTGAAGTGCTTAGGGCAAAAGTGACAAAGGTCTTAAGTCACTGGTTCCTTTGTCATTCAGCCACTGTTATTTTCTGCATGGCATCTTGTCACAGGCTGACTCTTTTGAGGACCATATTAGGGGTTTTCTTGGGGAACCTGTGGTGAACTCCAGCCTGCACAGTTGCCTAAATTGAGTAATAACCCCATTATCTCGTGAGCTCTATGAACTGAACCCTGGCCCCCCCACAATGCACACATGTGTCTGTGCACACACGGCCTTTTACTTTTGAAGGGTCCTCTCTGACACTCCTTCATCCTGCTTAGTCAGGACTGGACACCTTCTGCCTCTGGCATCCAATGGCCATTCTGTGTGAGGTCCCCTGTTCCTAAGAGTTATGCCATCTTATTTCTTTTTCTACCTCCCTGTTTGCTTGAAGCACACCCTTCAAGAGCTTCAAGTACACTCTAGCCTTCAATTTTCTTGTGCTGTCTTTTGATGACCAGAAGTTTTTAATTTAGATAAAGTCCAATGTATTAAATTTTTTCTTTTCCTTGTGCATTTTTTTGGTCTTTTCTCAGAAACAGTTATTTATCCAAAGTTCCCAGAAATGTTTTTTCTATGTTTAATTCTAGAAATGACATGATTTTGGTTTAATGTTTTAGCTCTATGATTATCTCAAATTACATTTTTACACGTTGTAAGATAGTACTTAAAGTTAATATGTTTTTTTCATACTTTTATCCCATTTTTTCCAGAGTATTTGTTGATAAGACTTTTCATTCCCCATTGAATTTCTTGGATCTGCCTTGTGAAAAATCAGATTCTATTTATGGAATTTTTCTTTCATTAATTTATCTCCCTCTCATTCTACCAATACTGTCTTGATTATTGTAGCTTCATAATTATAAAATAAATAAATGAAGAATTAAAAAAGAAACAGTATTTCTTTTTGCCTTCCTGCTTTTAGGTGTTCCACATTTGGCTATGTGCTTAATATTTTTTAAGACATAGGATAAAAGATGTAGCTGTCTTTCAGACATCGCTATATCTGGTAACCTAAAATTCCAGCTACAGTGGGCCTATCAGTAGACTCCTGAAATATAGCAAAAGATCATTTAATCACTTGCTTTGTTAATGCATAACAGGGAGTGTCAGTAACCTCCCTGAACTAAACAGATTCTGGCTATCCCGTATTTCACTTTGATGAAATCGATTCAAAACCTTACACTTCACCCCACCTGCAAGTATCAATTTCTGTGAATTTGTATCTTTAAATTTTAAGTGACAAAATTCCCATGATAAACTTGCTTAAAATGATAATAAATAAATACAAAAGGGATTATTAATAGTTTATGTAACATAAAAATCCAGAAATAACAAAGCTAACTTTGGGAAGAACTATGTTCAAAGATTATCATCAAGGCTTCATCAGTCCCTCCCCTGCTCCCTACCCCACTTCCAAACCATTTCTATCCATCTCTTAGCAATTTTATTCTCTGGGTTGGCTTCATTCTTGGACAGGCTTTCACCATATAGAGGCCCTTGGCAACTCTTAGCTCACCAATTTAGTTTCTCTTTCCAATAATTTCTGAAAGAGTCTTGGGCTTAACTCCCTGGCTTACATAAAGTCGCTTGACTGTCCTTGAGCTTCTCGCTGTAAATCTGTTCGCCTGGGTACAAACTACTTCCCCTCCCTCTGAGCAGGATGGATTGGGGCCAGATATACCTGAATCACTTTGCAAGGAAAAACAGAGTTGTAATTGCCAGAAAAGGGGATAATGCACACTGAACAGACAAAAACAAGAGACTATTACTATAGTTTGAGGACTCAAAGAGTTGAATTTAATAACTATGCTGAAGTACTCATTTTGAAAAGATTTTTCCTCTGCTCTGTGTTTTGTCCCAGAGCAAGAGGACAGGCAGTCTCTTCTTGCAGCAGGATTCAAGGGGTCATGTTGCTCGGTGAATCCTCAGTTTATCTGAAGACACTGAGGACATATCACATTCATCTTGTCAAAACTTCTGACACACATGGTAGGATATCAAACAATGTTTGTTTTTTTTTTTTGACTTTTCAAAAACATTTACTGGCCACTAATATAGTGGCATGAATGCATTACTGTGCTATAATCAGTTCTAAGCTGGGTTTTGAGAATTTATAATGTAATTTCTCTGAAAGAAATTTTTGATAAAATAATTGGCATTCTGAGCTCTGCAAGTATGCTTCATTTTTATAGTGATGAAAAAAGTCCACTTAGCTGATTTGTCAGCCTTGTCAAGCTAGCTGTTGGAAACTCACCGGAGTTCTTTGGAAAAGGGCCATTCTATGTGGGTAAAAGGGGAGGACTTTACATCTTTTTGAAGTTATTTTTTAGTCTCTGATGCAAATCACCCTAAGTCTACATATAAATTAACTCCAACATTAAACCAAGGTTGAGCAACTTGCTTTATCATCACCTTTTGATCTCTGGACAAAAGGCTGTACATTTCTGCGGATCAATTGAGGCTCCCATGTTTTGTCACTGCCCTCAGGATGCTTTAAGGGTTATTTTCTAACACCATTCCTTAGTAAGAACATGTTAGAAAATGAATAGTTATGCCCTTAATGACATCACGTTGGCTTGCCTTCCCAATTCCATAGTCAGGGCCTGAGAGTCCCAGGATAAATTGGACACCACTCCAGAGGTTCATTAAGCAATTCATTCTACTTGGCCAGCATTTAGCTCAGAGACCAGCAAACTCAATTATCTTTTTGTTACTTGGAGTTATTTCACCTTGACCCCTGCTAGTTCCAGATCTCACTGTGATATAAAAAAGCTCTCTGGAAACTATTTCTCTTATGGCTATTAGCATCTGTTTTTTTAGCTTCCCCTTGTTTGCTCTCAGCATCTGCTTGCTGCCCTTATGGGCCCTTTCTTAGCAACCAGTTGTATTCCAAAGGCCCTTTGCCACCCGTTTGTTGTTCAAAACATCATTTTCTACTCTCTCTCTCTCTTCTTTTCTTCTTCTTCTTATTTTTAACTTTATTTCTAAAGATTAAAAACATGTGGAAGATATCTTTTAATGAAATGTTATCAAGATAAAGTTAGCATTATGCAAGTAACCTCTTTCTCTGTCACCTTTCTCCTTTCTTCCCAGCAACCTCTGCATGAACCTTCTTAGAATGTGACATTTGTATGTAGGGAGCAAGGCACTTTCCACACTGACAATGCTCTCTGTTCACCAGTCAGAGAAGAGGAAGAAAGGTCTCCAGTAGCATATCGGAGTCCCACTGGAGCATTTGGGCAAAGGGAAAGAGGAATCAGAGATTCTTGGTCTTGGACCTTTGTGGGACTGTGGATCTCCTGATTTCTGTGGCCCCTGCTCTTCAGTGGCTGCTTTCGAGGTTTCTAACACAAAAATTCCTGAGTTGACCTTCTGATGATTGTTTCTTTGACATCTGGGTTTCCCAAGCCCTGCCATCGACGAAGTGGCCTTGTCTTATTCCTCTTCTATCCAGGATTGCTTTCTCGTTTCTGTGGCTCTTAGTCAACCTGTTAGACTAGTTATCAAAAATGCAAGAGTCTTCTTTGCTTGTTTATAAAACATTCTCTTATTAATAACTACTAAACTTGATAATCTCTCTGTTATGTTTTATTATCCTCATAAGAAGCAATACAAAATAGTGGGTAGAGATCATAGATCTTGGTGACATACAGCCTAAATTCAAGTCACAATTCCACACATCACTAGCTGTACAACCTTAGAAAAACCACTTAACCTCTACGCACTTCAGTTTCTCAACCACCAAATAAATATAACAGTAATACTAAATCAAAGTTATTGGAAGAACGTAGTGTCTATAGCCCTTGTCTAAAACTCTTGAGACTAGCCCTGACTGGCGTGGCTCAGTTGGTTGGGCATCGTCCTGCAAACCAAAAGGTCCCCAGTTTGATTCCACGTCAGGGCACATGCCTGGTTTGTGGGTTTTGTCCCTAGTCACGGTGTGTACTTGATCTATATTTCTCTCACTCTTTCTCCCTCCCTTCCCCTTTTCTCTAAAAATAAATAAATAAAGTCTTAAAAAATAAAACTCTTGAGACTAGCTATATCCCAAAATTAAGAAAATTGTTTTATTTTTTAAAGAAAGATTATATACAATAGATTATTCAATATATTACACAATACCCAATGACGGAGTTTGGGCAGCATAGCTAAACAATTCTGTAGGAAAATAGATGATCACTCACACTCAATCAAATTAAACACAAAAAGATTAGAAACGGCTACATAGGAGTTCACATCAGCCTTGCCATCAGAGGGGTTCAAGCTGGGTCAGGTGTTGCTGTCAAATAAGTTATGGAAAACAGCGTGCTCCAGACCTGGGACCACGCGAATGTAGTGTTCAGCCAAGTGGTTAACACGTAGGAAGTTCTCCAGTGGAATTATGTATTATTATTAATATCATTTTTAGCAAAAGCATTTATCAAGTGTCTACCACATACTGTTTATTTTGACATATATTATTGTTTTATGGAACCTCGTGGTTGAGGTCAGGGACTCTCATCTTCTTGTCAGATTCTGATTAATTCTTTTTGTAAAGACTGTGATTAAAACCATTGAAAATGGAAGAGATAGGTATTGAAGAGTTTTTCTAACAAAATCCTTTTTGTTTTCTTCTCTGAAAAACTTCAATATTCAGATATATTCACAATGATTTCTTTTTAAAATCATTTTGTTGAAGTATAATTGACAAATAAAATTGTAAGATATTTAAAATGTACAATGTGATGATTTAATATATTGTATGTATCAGTGTGAAAAGATTCCCCCACATCGAGTTAATGAACACATTCATCACCTCTCATATTTACTTTTCTGTGTGTGTGGGAACGTTTAAGTTCTACTCTCAGCAAGTTTCAGTTATACTATCCCCCCCTTATTTATGGGGGTTTTGTTCTAAAACCCCCAGTGGATGCCTAAAACTGTACAGAGCGCTGAACCATATATGTATACTGTTTTTTCTTATACATAGGATATAGTTTAATTTATAAATTAGACACAGTAAGAGATTAATAACAATAATTAACAATAAAATGGAAGAATTATATCAATATACTGTAATAAAAGTTATCTGAATGTGGTTTCTTTCTCCTTGATAATTTCTGGGAATGGAGATAGCTACTAAGTAACTAATGGGCAGGCAACTTATACCATGTGGATATGCTGGACAAAGGTATGTTCCACGTGCTGGGAAGGACAAAGCAGGAGCCAGGGGGATGTCGTCTTGCTACTCAGAAAGGTGCACAGTTTTAAAATCTTATAACTTGTTTGCTTCTGAACTTTTTCATTTATTATTTTTGGACTGTGGCTGGCCATAGTAACTGAAACCATGAAAATCTAAACTGCGGATGGGGTGGGGGATGCTGTACAATACAGGGTTATTACCTGTAGTTAGCACGCCATGGATTAGATTCTAATCCTGTGATGGGGAAGGGTTCAAGGGGAACTGGAAGTGGCTGCCAGGCTCATCCCAACCCTTCACCCAGCGGCAGTCCTCCTCCAGACAGAGTCATTCGCCCTCCCTCAAGGTCCTCCAGTCTGTCTGGTCTCTGCTGCTGAGGTGACCCAGTTCTTTACTTGAGATGCAGGCAGTGTAGACATCCCATTGCCACATTTTGTTTCCCATTTGAGCCACAGAGAAGTGGGTCTCCCATGCCTTCTACTGGATATTACATGGTAGCAATTGTATGAGAAATTTTATGGCAGGTTACAAGATACACAAACTATAGAACACTCATGTAAACAGAAGACAAGATATCATTCACTGCTAACTACATTTTATTAAATCTCTAAGTTCACAGATGAAAGCAGCCTTGTTCCAAGCTAATAGGACAAGCCCCCAACATGCAAGGCGGGCCTCATGTATTTCAAACCCAGATATATTTAATAACCTGCCTAAATGATAAAAATCATCATCCTTTTTCCAGAAAAATTTCTCGAACTAATATGGCCCCTAGTTTTCTCTTTTTTTCCAATTTTAAAATTATTTTATTGTTGTTCGATTACAGTTGTTTTCATTTTCTCCCCGCCCCTCTACCCCACCGCAGCCAAACCCAGCTCCCTCCCCCACCTCCACCTTCCCCCTTGGTTTTGTCCATGTGTCCTTTATAGTAGTTCCTGTAATCCCCTCTCTTCACTGTCCCCTCCCCACTCCCCCCTGGCTATTGTTAGATTGTTTTTAACTTCAATGTCTCAGGTTATATTTTGTTTGCTTTTTTCTTCTGTTGATTATGTTCCAGTTAAAGGTGAGATCATATGGTATTTGTCCCTCACTGTCTGGCTTATTTCAGTTAGCATAATGCTCTCCAGTTCCATCCATGCTATTGAAAGGGTATAAGCTCCTTCTTTCTCTCTGCTGTGTAGAATTCCATTGTGTAAATGTACCACAGTGTTTTGATCACTCATTTGCTGATGGGCAGTTAGGTTGCTTCCAGTACTTGGCTACTGTAAATTGTGCTGCTATGAATATTGCATAATTTTTAGGATTTTTTTACTGTTTTATAACATAGACCAAGTAAAAGAAATATCCTAGAATTTTTTGTGTAGGTAGGTTCGGCACTGGTTTTAATTGTTTTACTGTTAAATAGCACAATTGAATATAAGAAATTATTTGTACACACATATGGTACTATTAGACATACAGATATAAAAATATCTCCATAGCCATAGATAGAGCAATAGATAATATACAGACAGAAATACAGATACCTCCTTCAAAAGGCCATCTAAATCATTTCTCCCCCAAACCTTTTCCAGGACACTCACTGAAATGTGAAATTCACTTAGGAGGCCACTTTATTTCCAGCCTGAAATTCCTAATGTTCTGAACACTTAATATGGTGCCCTTTAGGATTACTGCTAGTTGAACCTAAATTCTGCAGCCATTACCATGAAAAGTACATCAGGCTATGAAATGAGCTCTTAAAGGAAAGTAGTTTTTCAAACTACATTATGGTGTTTTTAAAGGGAATAAAAGCCTTAATGAGAAAATGAGTCTCTTGAGACTTCTGGCTCCAAGGTCAGCTGTGCACACATGCCCTCTTGGTTGGCAGAGAATCTGTTAAGGGGCAGTGTGGGAGCCCATTCTGTAAAAGGTCCAGGATGAAATAAAATGACAGCCGGTTCTCTGGAGCCTTGGCTGGGCAACTTTACAATTCTCTGACAGATTTCCTCTGAAGCTGCTCCCACACAATATTACAGAGTAACCCAGCCTCTCTCCTGCTACATACCACCCAGGGAGGGGAAACGAGGTTGCTAAGAAACCTGTTGCAGTAGTACCTGATGGAACTAACACTTGTCAGCTAATAACAGTTTAGTTGTGAATAAATTTATCAGAATCTTCCCAAGTGGATTAATACATCGTCAGCTTCTGGTGAGATTGGACCCTATATTTATTTATCTTTATTTCTAGTCACATCTATGCAGGGCTACATAAATGTTTCTGGAAAGTTGGCTAAAGTCAGCCTACTCTACAATGTTGCCCTCAGCTGGCACCTCCAGGATGGGAGTGAGGAAGAGTGAAGAGGAGACAGAGAGTCTGGTTTCAGACACTGTTACTTGTTGCTGGAGTCTGTTCTGTGAGGATGACAAAGATGTGGGAGCTTTTAGAGGAGACCTGGAGGGTGACAGAACTTACCTGCACCTTCGAGTGTGACGATTAGGGGAGAAAATGATGGTTCACATTCAGAATAATTCGCCAAATACTAAAATGAGTATTCGGAATATTGCAGAATGAAGGGTAATGGAAAATGCCTACAAATTACCGTGCATAAGGCTCCCTAGGTGGTCTCCATTAGTTAGTGGCATAATTTGCGTGCGACTGCCCCTCCTCTACAAGAACGGGGAAATGACACTTTGATGATAGGATACCGAAAATAGGACTGGCATCATTTTGTCCACTCCAACTTCCCGTGTACCCACATTAAAGACTTCTTGGTAAGCTAAAATGAACACTTCAACATTATGAGGAATTGAAATGACTCTAAAATGTAATTACATTTAATTTGTGGGATGCAGAATAATAACAACCTGTAAACTAGGACAAGTAAGAGAAAGGGAAAATCTGATCTGGCTTCCCGAGCCGCTTTCCTCTCCATCTCTTTAGTGTTCACCAAGGCTCACTGGAACACGTATTATAAGGCGATGAATTCACTGGGACGGTTCTTTGTTATTTTACCTTTACCCAGAAATGTCATTAAGAAGCAAATCATATTATCCTGATGACAAAGTGTGTCAGAAATGGCGTTATTACTATAAAATTATAGAAAATACAGACTCCATTCCCACTTCTAATTTATCACAATCTTGATAAAAGTTCTAAATGCTGCCAAACAGTGAAACTGAATGAGGCCTGGTGAAATGAGTTACCAGCGTTTTGTTACTTATGGGCAGTACTGATTTTTTTCACCCTTATGGAGCTAATTATACAATTTAAGATGCATTTTGCTGCTTTTGGTAGTATGTATATAACAGTAACAGTCCTTGGTAGTCTATTTTGAAGAACATTGTTTCTCAAGCTCTTATTGGCCTATAAATTCACAGATAAACTTCCAAGTCATCAAAGTGGCAAGTAGTTTTCTTGATTTAGAAAATGAGACGCAAGTTATTTAAAGGTTTATGAACTTTATTCAGTTCAGGATTATGCAGCATGTACTTCCTTCCCTTGAGTCGGGGGAGCAAAACACCACCCACGTAATTCCACATGCCCCCTCACTCTGAGTCTCTGTCTGGGGCATAGGAAAGTCACTGGAATATACTTTTTCACCCTGAAGAGCCCTGCTGTCAGATGTGACTTTTTTGCTCTTCCTTTTCAGTACAGACCCAGTCACCAAACGTGCCCAGAAGAGGCTTCAAACAAAGTAACTCCTTGTATGCTGTATTCTCTTCTGCCAGTCTGTGCGGAGGCTGTGTTTAATGCTTCCTATGCTTGGAGTTCTGGAAATAAATCACACAGTCTAACAGTGACCCTCTGAGTAGTAGCCTAGGGGGCTTTATGACAAGACTCGTCCCTTCATTGTGCTTTTTATCACGTTAGAGGAACCACAATCATTTTAGGAGGCTCTTTTCAGCTCAGGTACTGTTGTCCCAGGGGGTCTCTTTCCTCTTTTAAGACTTTCCAATGTCATTCTTCCTCCCAACCCTTGGCCCATGCCCTAGTACTTTGGTACAGTAAACTGGTTCTTCCAGGATCTTTGTGGCAAGAGAGAATACAGGCAAGCATTTCTATTTTAAGGCAAGAGCAAGATGAAAGGCTCAGAGCTGGGAGTGACATCAAGACTGACAGTGTTGAATTTGGCCTTAGCCCTGAGCTCCTGGAGCTCAGCGAAGGTTTAGGAGATCCCCCCACCCTTTGTGTTCCAGGAAACAGCACAGGGCAGAGAAGTGTCCTTCCCCAAATGACTTAGTTATAACTCACAAGATGCCCCTGTTCACCCAGGAGAAGGCCAGACACAATCTTCAGATGTCCATTCTTTGCCTCATAAATAATTAACCAAAC
Source organism: Desmodus rotundus (assembly GCF_022682495.2). Taxonomy (NCBI): domain Eukaryota; kingdom Metazoa; phylum Chordata; class Mammalia; order Chiroptera; family Phyllostomidae; genus Desmodus; species Desmodus rotundus. Next base: position 66,725,540 of record NC_071388.1, on the reverse strand, counting down.
CATGTGTCTCCATTGATCAACCAGAACAAAATGCTTGTTAACTGAACTTAAGTTTCTTTTCTTGCCCCAGGTCCTTGAACTTTGACCTGTCCTCCTGAGCCAGCACAGTCCATCTTTAAGAGCCCCTGTTCCAAATAGGCTGGCCTCACAGGAAAACATTCTCTGGTCTACTGCCCCATCAGGCCACGCTGTGTCCCACTGCCCACGCCTGGTTCTTTCCGGCCTTGTTTACTCCTACTTAGGAAAGTAAAGCCATTTTCTGCTTGAGACATTTGTAGATCATTGGTCAGAGCATCCTTCCTATTAGAAGGGTCCACCTTCGCTGTTGCAATAGCCCTTTTCCCCCAATTTTACCACTTAACTGTTCTTAGGCTACATTAAGTGCCTAGACATTCCTTCCCTCAACAAATTTGCGCTCTCTCTCTCTCTCTCTCTCTCTCTCTCTCTCTCTCTCTCTCTCTCTCTCGTACACACACACGTATTTCATAAAGATGCCAATGTGGCTATTTGTGTTTCTCTAATAAAACAACAGGTGTGGTGATTTGGTTAGTTACAAGTAGTTACACTGAATAGTAAATTGTTCTTTTTCTCTGAATTTCTGTTTACCTTTAATGTTCTCCGAAATTGCTTGGCAATCTCAAATTCTTTATTAAGATCTCTATTTTGTATAGATGTGTCTTTTAGAACCCATTCCAATCAGTTTAACTCAGAAGAAAAATATGTGCAGAAAACACAAGCAACTTCTAATTGTTCCTTTTTCCTCTCAGTAAACAGCATGATTTGCCATAAAAACATCAAACTGCCATATTTGGCTGAAGAAATTCTGATGATTTTAGGAAGAATAAATAATGCTTATTCTAACATGGTATTGTTTTGATTTTTTTTTTCTTATGGGAGAAAATTCATTCATTTTCTTAATCCTCATCCAAGGATATATATATTGATTTTAGAGAAAGAGAAAGGAGGAGAGAGAGAGAGAGAAGAGAGAGACATCAACTACTTGCTTCCTGTACCTGCCTGAACAGAGATCAAACCCACAACCCAAGTGTGTGCCCTGATGGAATTTGACCCACAACCTTCTGGTGTGTGGAGCAACACTCCATCCAGCTGAGGTACCCGGCCAGAACTCATGCATGGGTTTTGAGTTAAAAATAGTATTTGTTTTTCTTAGCATTCATTACTAATCAGGGCCTAAGCAGACTTACACGGTTTAAACCTTTACAAATTAAATTTGAAGGACCACTATTCTTTTCTATTGGAGTAAAACACATCCTAAATCTCAATGAATCTATTTCTTTAATATTCTGCTTGATGTATAATAATGCAAACAAAAACACATAATGGGCTCCTCTTGAGAAAGGAATATGTATTCCCACTGGATGAAAGATCTTTTGATAATTCACTCTTGGCTTCATCACTTGATTTATATTATCCTCCCACATTAATTTGTTTTTAATGTTTTCCTGTCTTCTAAGTTTTTTCTCATTTCAGTGACATGCATGTGACAGAGGCAGCTGATGAACTACAGAATTAAAGATTCTAACTCAGAGGAAAAGCTTGAATTATTTTGCAGTCCCATAGAGTCCATGCAAGAAACTGAGAAGTGAATTTCCAAGGGCTTGATCATAGTGTTTTAGAAACAAGTGATGAAATCAACAATAACAAAAGAGCCCATTAAAACAGTGTATTTTTTTAGTCAACGCTGAATGGCTCCCTTGAGTCTATTTTTTCCAAGGCTTCAGCCGATTCGACTGTATATTCTAGAAGTGACTGCAAAGCTACAGGAGCTCTATAAAATCCATTTTTTACTATAGATCCTAATTTCAAAAATGTATCCCTTCTCTGAACTTTATTTTAACTTAGGGAGGGGTAAAGAACTTATTTAACTATGTTCAGTTAAGGAAAGTAGCAGTATAGCTGACAACCCCAAGGTGAAACGCATCGCTTTTAAAAAAACAGTGCAGCATCCCTTTACCAGTTCAGCCTGGGTACTTTCATATGGAAGGAAGCTCAATGACTTCAGCCCTATTGTTTTCCACTAGTCAAGTTAGAAGCTGTTTATTGGAGCATTTTTCTTTATTTTGTCTCAGTAACGGAAAGTGTGTTTCGTGATCTTTTTTCTCTGTGGTTATATTGCAAGATGCATTTATGTATCTCTTCAATTGTCCTTTAACTCCACCTATATGCTTTGCAAAGATGACTGAGGTGAGGGTATGACCCTAGCTAAAATACTAGCCTCCCACACTGTCTCCTGTGCTAAGTAACCGACACTGGGTATCAGTTTCCTCAACCATAGTATGGAACTCAGGTGGAGATAAAAAGGGATTATATATTTAAAAAAACAAAGCTGGGAATTGATTGTCTGGTTGATTGATTGGTTGGTGTTTCTAACTTGGGTACTTCGTTGGGAATGATGTGTTCCATTTATTTGAATTAAGTTATTCACTCTCCCCCAAAGTACCTGTAAATCCTGCACTTGTACCATGGATCGGAGCCGATGAGTAACATCTAACCTACCTGGCTGTGCACCCGCTGGGTGCTGGGGACGTCCCAGTCCCTTATTTATTTACTTTTTGAGTAAACTTGGTTCAAAAAATAGGCAAACAGGGCAATTTATTTATTTTCCTTAAAAATATATGTTTTGTTATACTTTCACCTGCATGTACTCCACCTTCCTTCTTTCACAATACTTTGGGGAAATAATTTCTTCAGGAATAGGAAAGAACATTTTTAGATAGTAAAATCCTTAGGAGTAAATCAGTTTGGTTAGTTTGTTACTTAATACCCCTGAGCAATCCCTGTGTTCATAGCCCTGGACTGGAAGATTTGGGCATATTTACTTAAATTTAGGGATCTTTGAGCTGTAACTAAAGCAAGGCATGGCAAAGAATTATCCTGATAAATGGTGATTGTCCCCTCAGCTGCGTCCTGGGCATCTCTCTCGAGCAAAAGTCAGCTGGTTATTCCAGTTACAAGTGGAAGATCTGTACAATGTGACAGCGTGCAGTACCTTCAAAATATGTGCTTGTGGATGGATTCGATCATTTAATTCTTACAACTTAATTTCCACATGGACCCATATTTTCAAAGCTATAACATAAGTACTTTAAGCTACAGAATCCCCTAGCAACCCACCTACACTACTGACTTATTAGATGTGTTCCATGAAATTGCATGTGAGGAGATTTCTTAAAAGCTTTCCCCCCTTTTTTTGTCACCAAGAACTGATATGTTTCCCATTGACAAATGGCCTAATAATGACCAATTATCAGTGTGAATCTTGGAAGAAGGCATTTACAGATACTGTTTTAGTTTTATACTGCCAGCCTCTAATAGAATATTTCAATACAGCCCCCACCTTGTTTTATCAAATAGTATTCTTTAAACTTGGTTCTAAGATTCTATAATTTACTGTCTGATCATTTATGTTTTTAAAATTAAGAATATATTTATGTGTCTTGATTACCACAATTCTTTTTGCAAAGAAGTTTGGTAATATAAACAAATTGACTAAGATGGAATGCTATAGTCATCATGTTAATGTTAGGTGTTATTCATATGTTTTAACTCACCCCCTTGACAGCCTTACCAGCATGTTTATTTTATGGTACAAAACTGTGGCTTAGACAGTATAACTTGCTCAAGTCACAGCGGCGGTCGCTGGCAGCACAGGATCCGGCCCCAGTCATCCTAATTCCGAAGCCCATTCTTGCTCTTTGTCCTGTGTCCTCGTTCTGTGTGTTGTGTATAATACAGTTTCTAACACAGTTACCCCCCAAAATTATTTGCTGAGAGATGATTGAATAGTAAGTACCTGGTAAATCAATATAAATATACATATACCATATCACTATATTATATTTTATATTTCATAAAGATAAGTGTTAATAAACCTCCTGCATATCTGTCTTACTGGGGAAGCATTTATTTAGAATATTCACAGAATAACAGAAGTGCAGGCGTCGGGGTTGCTTTTGCTCATTTCACTTTGGCTGAAGTAGATACCAGAGTTAGGAGAGAGACCTCAGCTCTTAAGCTGGGGGGGTTAAACTGTGGTCATGAAACACCAGACCCTTCCTTGCCGTGATCAGGGGTCCGATCCTTGTGGTTACAACATTTGGGTATTTGGGCCAATGCCATGACCTGTCACCTGAGCTGTCTTGGTTCAAAAAGCACCAGTTCCTCCCCTGACTTGATCATGACGTCGAGTCTGCCTCTACTGCTGCAGCAAATATGAGGTTCGCTGCCACCTGGGCACTCGGCCAGCATTGTTTGCTTTCAACACTTGTGCTGCAAATTTCCGTGGAATTTTGCAAGAGACCAACATGCAGGAAATTGGTTTGAATAAGTTATCTCTTACCTTTTCTGTATGTTATTGTCGCTGTTATTATTTTATTTCACATATGCTCACAAAAAATTCTATTGGTACCACGTCTCCTTGAAATTATCTGTTTAATCTCTCATTGAGTTCGTTCTTCTTCTTTTTCCCCCCACCCTCTTATGGGGAGAATATATACACTTACAAGAAGAAAAAAAAGAACCCCAGCCCTGTATGGCTCAGTTGGTTGGGCATTGTCCTGCAAACCAGAATGTTGCCAGTTTGATTCCTGGTTGGGGCACACGCTTGGGTTTTAGTGTGATCCCCACTAAGGGCATGCAGAAGAGGCAACCAATTCATGTTTCTCTCTCACATCAATGTTTCTCTCCCTGTAGTTCTCCCTCGCTTCCCCTCCCTCTAAAATCAAAAATAAAATAAAATTTTTAAAAAAGAAAAAAATGATTCATGAATGAAAATAATAATAATAATTGTTGAAATGATAAGACAGAAATAGTATGAGAATTACTTTGCTTAATTTAAACAGGGCCTGATTTGTTAAGGAGAGAGGCGGAATGAACAGTTACCTACCTGGAATGATAAGAGTCATTAGGGAAACTTCCTTGTTTCTCAAAATACTTCCTTTTCTATTGATTACATTTTGAAAAATCCTGCAGTAAAAGATTGTTCTGTTTAATTAAAGGCTTAAAATGACAGTGCTCCTGGGATGGCTTATACTGAGTAACTAAACTATCAATCCCTTCTGTGTGAATAAATTTCTGAAGAGTTAATAAGAAAAGGAATTTAGAGGAGGCCAGGAGCATAATCTTCCCGGATAATCTTACTGAATAATAGACTAGGATGATGAGGGGAGCCGCTCAGTCACAGAATGCAGTTGCTGTCATTCAGGCCACATTTGTCTCTTTAAGGTTCGTTTTGTGCCCACTGCTGCCCCAACCTATGACTTGCTTCTTCTATTTTTAATATGTTCAACATCTGGGTAATTGAAATTTCATTTAGATTCTCAATATATTCAGGTATTTAGAAATAAATGGCTGATAAGCTACTCTTCTTTTAACTGTTTTCCAAGATGAAAAGTCATAATCCCAGATGAAACAATTTCCCCTAATAGTCCCCCTTTGCACAACAAAGAAGAGCCTCCTTTTGCTCCCTTAGCACATGAAACATGCCACAGTGCCAGTGTTAATGTTTTGCAACTGTTCAATTTTCTCTTTCTCGGATTAGGCAATCAACCTTGATAGGGCAGGAATTCTGTCCTGTTCGATTTGTATCCTCACTTCCTCTTTACCACGGTGATAAGTACATGGTAGGTGTACAGTATAAGTCAACGATCACTTAGAAACAGCTGTGTAGCACAGACGTCAATAGTATTATGGTGTCCTGGGGCCAAATGAAGTTTATTCTATTCTAAGTTACAAATTTATCCAGAAATGACTCACTATTTATGTTGGCTTTCATCTTGCTATACATTTATCTTTTCGCATATTTTGGAGGATTCCCAAGAATAGCTTTTGTATGCAACAGTAAAAAGAGCACAGGTTTTATAATTCAGAACTGTGTGAAAGTTTGTGTGACATCGGTGATACTGACACGCAGTATACAACAATCTAGTATCATCTTTGCAGTAAAAGGAAGAGTTCACTACTTCACTATAAGGTGGTTTCAAAAATATTAGCATGAAATTACATTGTTTTGGACCCATAGCTTCTTATAATAACTTGTTATATTTTTGGAAATCACCTTATAAGTTTCTTAAATTCTACTGACAAGTCAGAACATTTTAATGGAGTGTGAGCATGAAAAAAAGTATAGCAGTGTCACATTTTAAGTTGCAAACTTCGTAAGTATACCACAGTCTATTCCAGTTAACAAATTATTTCTGTCCTTCTCAATATCTGTGCGGTGTGTATTCAGGTGTACAGGCTTTGACTCCACCCCCCTCTCTACCCCACTCTCTGGGTGACATTTGGGCACGTTGAGAACATACATAATGTTACATTATCCTTATCTGTTGGCGTCTGGGTATCTGCAGTTGAGGTGTTGATTGTCTTGCCTGATTTCAGGCCTTGATTTCTATTCTCGTTGTATCTCCCGTGCAGTGTTTTATGTCATTTCTCTCTACACACAAAAAATTCCTAGATACTGGCCACCTCCGTGTGTTACCCAAGACACACACCTCAATTTCCTAGCAATTCTGTGACTCTGTGCTATCCATCACACACACACCAAGATGTCACACGAGTGTCTGGATGTCTTTCACACTTTCCCAGGCTTGGGGGAATGAAGGGCTCAGGATCTGTTCTTCTTTCTCTGCCTAACCATGTCATACTACCATTAATACTTTTGGCGGCTGCCTTGTATTGTCAGGCTGCTTCTACAGAGACTTCGTAATTTAAAAGGAATAACCTAAAATCAAGGAGTAAGCCTTCTTCTATTAACACAAATATTTCTAACAACCTACACTAGAATTTTGATTCAAAGGAAGAGAGGACTTTCATGTCACATGACTACACTTCACTTTCATTTTATCCATGTCTTTCTTTTTACAAGGACTGGAAAACCCCTTCTTTTTGGAAGAGTATGGTTTTACATTATGCTACGGACTGAATTGCGTCTCTCCTCTTCCCAGAAAAATGTATATGTTGAATCCCCACCTCCAGTGTGGATGGCACTTGGAGATGGTGCCTTGGAGAGGTAGTTATGTTTAGGTGAGGTCATGAGGGTGGGGCCCTGTGATGGGATTAGTGTCCTCTAAGAGGAGTTGCCAGAGAGCTTCCTTTCTCTGTTCTCTCCTCTATGAAGGACTCACCCAGAAGCTGGCTGTCTGAACGCCAAGAAGAAAATTCTCATGGAACCTGACCGTTCAGACGTCCTGATCTTGGACTTCCAGCCTCCAGAATCATGAGAAAATAAATCTGTTGGTTCAGCCCCCCCGGCTATTGTGTTTTGTTATGCCAGCCTGAGCAAAGACACATTATATCCTTCTTACTGCCTGGCTTAACCTCAATGAGAAGTATTACCAGTGGACCAAATGCAACTTATCAAGACGACAAAAAATACTGGGGATATTTTAAAGTGCATTGCTGTTGATGATAAGGGAACACAAGGCAAACCTCAAATTCAAACTAAATAATGAGAAGTTAAGTGTATGTTACTTTTCAAACCGTGGACCATAACCCATTAATGGACTATGGAAACAATTAAGCAGGGCATGGTTAACCCTTTTTAAAAATCATTTAGCATAGAACAAAATAAAGTAGAAAATATCAGTTTGCTTTGTGAACATTTTTATTATTTAGTTGTGTGCCTGTGCATGTTTGCTTCCTGTGTTTGTGTGCCAGTTAATAATACAAAATACGTTCTTCCTGAGACGTTAACTGCTAGAGCTACATTCAGCGTGCTCGCAGATGAGTGCACTTCTGAATCCTCTCACTTCAGTAGTGAGTAGATTGCCTCCAACAGAGAACCATCAGCAACAGTGCCTTCTGAAAGATCCATGACTGTCTCAGAGACCAGCGTGGTGTTCTGTCTCCCATTCTGTCCCCACACCCTCACACGCACAGCAGGTTTGTCCGGATTCGATTTGAAAATCAATGATGATGCCTTCATAATCACTTTTGATCCTTTCCTTTTCTTGGTATTTTATAAATTTCCTTCAACTTTTCCCACTTTCCTCTCATTTTATTTCTGCCTCTTTTAAAATCCACTGGACATAATTTAATTTTTCTGAACATCATTTTCCTTATTTGAAAAATAAGAGATAGGCCTTGCTTTTATTTTATGCTGATTCTTGCTCTAAAGTTCTGTAATTATTTTGCTACTACTTCAGACAATTGCAGCTATGACAGCGTTTCTCAAGCTGGGATTTTATGACCAGCCTGTCCAGGTCTGAGGATGTGTTCTCAAGGATTGGAAAGCTTTAAAATATGCTGCCTTAATTTTTGTTGTTGTTGTTTTTGTTTTCTTAGCCTGGGAAACTCAGATACATTTTTCTGGGTGAGTGACTTATGCAAGGGCCCAAAAAAGTTGCTCAGTATATCCGGGCCATATTGCATTGTGTGTGGGAATACAAACTGGAGCAGAAGCAAGAGGTGTAAGCAGGGGTTCGTTCGGTCATGAACACCCTTGTAAGCCAAACTAAGAATTTCGGTCAATAGGTGTGTATGCGGAGTCCGGGTGGGTCACGGAGACCTTTGTGGTAGAATAGTTTAGAAAGAGTACATTCAAAGGGAGAGGGGAAAAAATCAGGTTTTTGTTTTGTTTTGTTTTAGAAATATTGTCAAGGTACAGAACAGATGGGAGGTAGCAAAAACCTGGGTCTAGTCAGAAAAGCTTTACTGCTGTTAGAGTAAGGAATAATATTTGCCTGTACCATTGGCACTGACGGACAGTTGGAAGGAAAGATGTAGAAAGTTTTGAGACATAATTTTGTAAATAAATTAATCAGAACTGGATATTGGACTAGATTTTGGGAATAAGGAAAAAAAGGCTGGAGGGTGACTTGATTTGTACAGTGAGGTAAGGTGGCGTAAAAGACAACTTCTGAGACTATGTTAGGAAATGGTGGGGTGGGCTGTAAGGAGAAAATGGAAAAAAAAGTTACCGGGGAAAGTCAGAAAGTAAACTGCCCAGACACAGTCTAGTACTGTCAGGCCGTGCGGAGGACTCATTTGGAGTGGGACATTGTGAATGTGTACTTTTTCTCCAGCAGCACTCAACAGCCAGTAGAAGCTAAGATGTTTTATCAGTCCAGAATTGGGAAGAATACAAAACATAGCTACACATTCGGAGGGCATTCTAGACATGTTGAAACACCATTACAATGTTAGATAGGTGTTTTTAATAGATCAGTCTGGCTCTTGCAATACATATAAGATCAACTGCTATAGGAGAAGAATGGACATAGGGTTGGGCAGAGGAAATATTGAAGCACAAGGCAAGGCTAAATGCCTCAGCCAATTCTACCTGGAGATCTGGAGCTGAGATGACACTTTAGATTTGTCTCTTGAAGGCTAGGGGCCTGGCTTTTATACTCCCCATGGACCTGGTCTTCTTCTGGGTAGGGGTGTGACATTGGGTGATACAGCTCTCTTAAGGTGAGGGCAGTGATTTTCAAAGTGTGGTTCCCAGAATATCATCACCGTCACCTTGGTGCTTGTTAAAAAGGTAGAATATGGGACGCCATGCCATGATTTACTAAGTCAGAAATCTGAGGGTACCAGCCATCTGCTCTTTAAGCTCTCCTAATGATTCTAATAGTTAAAGTTAGAGAACCACTGGCTTTGGAAAACTTTGAAGAGAAACTCAGTTGAAAATAGCCAGCAGTCTGGACTGTCGACAGCAGGGAAATGAGTGCCTCACTCCTATGTGGGAGAAACATGGGTCCCACACTACTTCATCATCAAGCGGGGTCAGAAAATACCAGGCAGGAGGCAGTGGCATTTGTTCTGGGTTAGGAACACTGAGGGCAGGTTTAGGAGGAAGGACGCAGGGAAGGGAACAAATTAAAGAATTTGAATATTAACTATAAAAATGTACTATGAAAGATCCTTTTCATTTATTGCCTTTTTATCTTTGGTATTCATCTAATACACAAAATTATGTATTCTTTAATATCAACAACTCTTCTGAAGTGGACTATGATTATATCAAATACTTGTAATGAGTTTTATGTTGTGATTAAGCAATAGAATATCTTTCTATATAGTTTAAATAGTTAATTGTAATTTACAATATTTTTTTCCTTTTTATGTACAAGCTGGTAGTAATTAAAAGAGAAGCTCTTGAAAGTAAATTAAGTTCTATTACATAGAAGTATTCATCTAAAGCAAATACATCTCTCCTTAGCTGATTAGCATAAAAGTCAAGTTTTTATTAGAATAAAATCCCTGATAATTTATTAAAGCACTTGTAAGTTTGTGTAAAACTTGATTTTAAACCCACATTGAATCGATTTTTTTCCAAGGCTGTTGGTTATATATACACTTTATTGCTGAGCTTTTTCATCTTAAATCCGTTTAACACCAGCCTCGACTAGGAGAATATTTATTGCCAATGCACAATTTATTTAATGCACAGAACAGTTTGATGGGGCAGTTCATTGAAGTCTGGAGGCTATGAAGTGAACATCTTGAAATTTTCCCACTACTCAGGGCTGGAAGTACCTGGAAAATGACAATCCGTCTCAAAAGGGGGTATAGAGGAAAACTGGCAAGTCGCTTTACCTTGCTTTTAGATTTCATGCAAAAGAATTTACTTTTGCAGGAGCCAGTAAAGTTTCTGTGCCATGTGAAGTAGAATAAATGCTTTCCAGCAAACATAAACGAATGAAGGTATAACAGGTTTAAATAGCCCTAAAGATGGAAATTCGGACTTTTGGTTTAGCCACTACCCAATGATAGTTACTATCTCTTTAGGAAAAAACGTAAGGTGTAACTTTCTCAATGGAAGCAATTTAAAACAAGGTAATACATGGAGGAAACACCAGAGTATTAAAATGCAGAAATGTGTGTCTCAGTTTGCATGTGTTAGATGCTTTCTAGTTTTTAAATGACTGAATCTCCTAACTTGATTGTAAACTCAACATGCTGGAGTTGGGTGAGCTATTTGTTCCTTGCCAGTGACGGCTTAATGTTCCTCCTGCCTTTTTGTCACTGAGCATTTTACTGGTGTGGAGAAGGAGGGTGACAGAAGATAAGCATTACTGGACAGTGGATTCATGGCTGCTTAGAAGATAAAAAAGGGGAAGTTGAACTTGGGAGCTTGCAACAGCTTTTGATTAGCAGTGGTTTTTGGAATATCATCAAGTCAAATGGAAAAGGTTATGGAGTTTTGCTGTGGGTGAAGGTAGATATCAATTATCCCAACCTAGTTAGGTAAAGTGTCCTCATTCTCATTAGTCCTTTTTACAGATGAATTATTTTCATTGAAAACTTGTTGAAATGATTTCTTTGTGTGTTTTATTCACATTGCTCAAATACATTACTGCCAAGAGGAATAATTTTTAATGTGTATATTTAATGTTAAAGTCAGAGTGTGACATCATTTCCTTGACTTCTAAACTTATTCTCTCTCTCAGTACACTACCCTAATTTTAATGAACGTCTGTTCCTTGTTCCCATAAAGACCACATGGTGTAGGAAGCTGACTCGATTACCAGGTACAGAGCGGCACATGGACTCTCTGGCAATGGTGATTTGTTCAGAAGTCAGCCTGTGGTTTAGTTGTTCTGATCAGAATGAATATCCAGTCATCTACTAGGATTTTGTGGCCAAAATCCTCTGCTCTGCTGGATGGAAACACAGAAATACGATTTCTTGGGAGCCACATCATTTATCTTAGACTGTGAGGAAATACGCCTCTAATTACTAAAGGAAACACCTCAAAAAAGGAGTTAAGACATGCAAAAAAAAAAAAGATAAAACAAGTTCTGGTAATACTTTGGAGCACTACTTGAAAGACTTTTCAGCCACAAAAGCAATCAATTGTCTTTATTAATTAAGCCTGTTTGAGTTGAATTTTCCACTACTTCAAAACAGAAACATTCTGATAAATTGGTAATCCTTTGTTCTCCAATCTATAAATCATATGTTAAAATAATAACAGAAACAGATAAACATAAGTAACAGTATTTCTACATCAGGTAAATGTTTCCTGACTTTCTTGCATGATTTGTATGTTATGGGCGCATGCAATACCTTATTTTAATTGCTTATCTTGTAGCAAAATATTTGAAGCCATAAATACCCAATATTAGTGACCAGTTTGGAAATTTCTTAATTTCCTTCTTCTTCATTCATTGCAACGGAATCAAAGTATTATTTAGGAGTCAGGATGGTTTCTCAACATTAACAGAAGATAGTCTTCTATAAACAAAAATCCTATTTCATTCAAATATTTTGCTCATGGTAATAAAGAACATAGGAAAAGAAAATTGGAAATCAGAGAACAAATTGTTTCTTCTCCTGTTTCAAAAATTACCTGGAGGTATCATTGTCCTTTACTATATAATTAGAAAGATGTATTATTTGAAGTTAAAATTTTCAGTGAATAAAAAATATGTTTTCCTGAATATATTGATCTAAGTAACTTAGAAAAACTCACATGTTTTTATTGCAGGTCAAAACTTACCAGTGGAGATCTATCATTAAACATCGTTAAATCACCAAAAAATGTCTTTTTAAAAAAAATTTGACTGCATATGTGTGTTTATGTAATAGTTGTTGACTACCATTCTAGTGTCCTTGTTTTTGTTTGTTTGTTTTGGATTGAGAGGCTACAACACTAGGAATGCTGATGATGACAGAAGTAATTGGCTCTCTGGGAGATAAATTATAAATCAATATTAGATTATACATAGATCAGCAGATTTATGACAGACCAGATGGCTTCTGGTTGAAGTGTTAACATATTTAAAAAAATAAAAATGTGCCACACCAAAGAGGCATCAGTTAGCCATGAAGAAGCAAGAAAAGTAGTCCTATCTTTGGGTAAGTAATAGCAATTATGAGTTAAAGAAGGGACTCTCGTCTTTGGACACCAAGTTACTCAGGTCCCATTGGGAAGGCTGGCCCTCAGGTTTGCAGCCAGGGGGACCTCAAGTCCTTCTGACCTGAATAGAGACTCCAATGTTGTTGTGAGATTGAACAACAGGTTTTCTTACCCGTTGCCATTAAACATTCAATTCATCTAACTCCCTTGTTTTGATTCCATGTCCACCAAGAAATCTGACCCCCATGTCTGCCTCCCTTTCTCTTTGTGCCCCTGTCGCTGCCATATTTGTCAGTAAATCAACAAAACAAGCTTTGATCATCTTTACTGAAATGGCCACATGGTTTGGCCACTGGGAGCCCATGCATCAATTCTGCTTACTCAGACCTTCACAGTTTGGGTGAAAGTTGTATTTCTTAGTGCATATAAATAGATTGATCCTTTTGGTATTTATTGTACATGTTGTTTATTAATAACTGTGATCTAGTCATTCAGGGCCTGACTCCCTTCTGGGCAAATCAGTAAGAAAGTGTATTTGGGAACTTCAAAATGAAGGAACATTAAAGAAGTCTTTTGTCTGTATGAAATCACTTATTTACCTATACATGAATTTCTAAACTATCCATAAGAAAATTCTCAGGCACTGTTTATACCCTCTGTACAAAGTTTGATAATTTGCTTTAAAATTTTCATGACCTTATACTGTCTTCAGGATACAATTTGGGCTGTTTAGGGTGACATGCAAATCCCTTCATGATCTGACTTCTATAGCTTTATCTCTTGACTCCCTGCTGCCTAACAGCTGCCTAACAGGTGCTTTATTTTTGTTCTCTTATATGAACTACTTATATTTCAAGATTCAGCCCAAAGAATGTCTTAGGAGAATCACTACTCCCATTTCTTCTTTCCCTTGCCTTAATACAACCCTTCTTTGACTTTGTTCTTATAACAATTCTTGGCAATACTATAGTGTATTGTAAATATTGACTTATCTATCTCACCCATAAGATTACAAGCCTTTTTTGAAGATGCAACTCTGTATTTTATCTTGGTATGTCTAGGATATAAGAATAGTGCTTATGTATGAAACCCAAGAAAGCTTACTGAAGAAATGAATGAATGAATGAATGAATAGAACAGAATTTAATTTACAAGCCAATTCACTTTCCTTCTTACTAATTACAGCAGATTGATCTAATGACTCAAATATTTCTTCTTCCTATTTCATACCCATCGTTATATACCTTTGGTAGGGCTCTCACACTCTGACTCTTGAAGTGGTTTTATTGGGCCAATAAAATGTTGGTAAAAAAGATGCAAGTTGAGACTGGTGGAGAGGCATATGAAATAGAACCACTTTGCAGAGAAGGAATGAACCCAGGCAAGCTCAGCCAAGCCTAGCTCAGATCAGCTGAATCCCAGTGATACACTGTTATAATATTGTATAAACACTCATTGTTAAGGCCCTGGAGTTTCAAGTGGTTTATTATGCAGCTTTGTCACAACACATCACAGGTACCTCCATGATCACTGGCAATCTTAATTAAGCAGTATCCCTGGGAAAAGCAAAGCAATGATTAGTGTTGACCATAGGCAGTATGGAAAAATAAAGTTGCATGGTCTAATGCCAAATTTCTTGGCTTTTAACCTCATCTTTGTCACTTGCCAACAATTTAACATTGATCAAATTACTGATTCACTATATGCTTCATTTTTCTCATCTATAAAATGTAGAGACAATAGCATAAGCCTCCTAAGTTTTGCTATGATATTAAATATGTGAATACATATAAAATATTTAGAACTGTGCCTGGCATAGACTAAGTGCTCAAGAAATGTTATTGTTCCTATGTGTAAATAGAACCTCGTGTAATGAATTTCCTCTTTGCGCTTTCCCCTGATGCATTCTGCTATGCTCATCTTAGCCATGATGCATGGTTCTATTTGTCTGTGGAGAATTATAAAATATTAATGTTTTATCATGTCATTCAACAACATAGCTCTTTTGAACTCAGAAGTAGACAGAATTCTAAATTGTAAGCCACACTTATACAACTATAAAAGTGGGAATGACGGATTTCCTGAGAGTCACACGAAATATCCTAATAAAATATGAAAAATTAGGAGCTGAGAAAGCAAAGCCTATTCATGAAAAAGCTAATATCTAACCTGCAAAATCTTAAGGTTCAGATTATTCTAATCCATGTTCATTTCTTTTTATAGCTATCCAGAGAACAATCCCCCACAGGCAGATCAGCTCTGAAAAACCCTCAAGGGTTAAAAGAGCCTAGACCATCCTTCAGACCTGCTTAAGTTTTGTCATTCTGGCTTTTGCCTATGTTCGTACACTTTTGGGGGCTCCCTACTAATTGGTACTGTGGGCTACCTTATGGAACAAGTGACAGAGAAGGTATGGATTCCACCCTTTGCCTGTGAGGGCCTTTGGAGCAGGAATCCTTAGTAGTAATAATTTATCACTTTCCTTAATGCCTTCTGCCATTGTGCAAAAGGCTTTCAATTACACAGAAAACTCAAGAAGCTGCTAAAGACAATATTCTACTTTGCCCAATGTTGACAGGGCAGGCAGATAAAAAACAGTAAAGCCCTTGGACTTCGCCACATCCTTGCCAAGAGTTTCTAAACAAGGAGGAACTTCTTAAACATCTCCAAGGATTCCTCCCACAAGCACTGGCAATGTGTCTCAGGATGCAACAAGCTTGTCATTGCCATCTGTAAAGAAGAGAGTTAAAATGCTGACTGCAGCAGTTGTCGGGACCCGACAGCTCCCTACAACACTGGCACAATCTCGGAATGATCCGCTTTCAATCTGTTACTGAACAGTGTAAATACGTGTTCCAGCATCATTGCTAGTTTTGCTTCCAGTAAGAGCAATATTCTCTTGATAGGAGAGAAACATAAGGAATTATACGAGTGGTCTGGATACATGTCTCAGCACCTTGTATGGAAATATTTTCAATTATTTGTAGGCCAAAATTGTGGTACAATGGATGTAGATATGAATAGAACTAGGATGCAAAGCAAGTACATGAGGACTTGACCTTGTGGGTGACAACTGAGGGGCTGTCTTAGAGCCATTGCCCATTACCAATAGTATAAAAGTATAAATAGCTTGTAGATTTGGCTACAGGGTTATCTTTTCCAGAAGGCCTGCTTAGGAAGATGAGATATGAGGATTATGATATTAGAATATAAATTTGGCCTCTGGGGAAGTGCTTCCAGCTCAAAAAATTATGGCCATCCTTAAAACACTCAGGAATTGTTCTGCATACAATAACTCACTGGAAATATGAAGCTGGACACACACAGCAGAGGTTCACAGGGGACTCTCCTCATTTGGAAGAAGATAGATAGATCACTGCCCTGTACAGTGATGACCATTTGCAAAGCTAAAGGGAGTCCTTGGAAATGAGAGCTGCCAGTCCATTCTTATGGCTTGCAAGCTTAAATGTTGTTAATAGCAATAAGTGAAAAAAATAAGCCAAACCTGTGCTTGGGAGTGCAAACATGGCTTGAAGATCCACGGGGTGTTATTCAGCATTATCTCCTTTCCAAGACCTCCCTTCAACATGGTGAAAAATGAGGCACTAGAGCAGGTCATGGATGGCAACTTTTCACTCTGGGTACACATGGGGAAGACAGCGAGGGTGGGACCAATTCATTAATCTCCTTTCAGCTTTCTACCATTACAAGGCTTTACATGAAATGCTGCGTTTTATGTTTTCTGGAAACAGTGGAGCTCTATTTACATCAGAAGGGACATCAAGTACCACAACAATCAGTAAAAATGAAATCCTACAGCTCGGCCTGCCAGGCAGCATGGAAAGTGTGCAGCAATAAGTGAGCTTCACAAGACAAGTCACGCAGCAGGGAGGAAAGACAGCAAGATGCCAAAATAGCTCATGGATCGCATGAGAAAGGGGGCAGACTGAGAACGGCAGGCAGCAAAACCTAAAAAGACTCACAAAAGAGAAATCTTTGGCTTAGCTCTCTAGAAAGAGACAGATAGGAAGAAGAATAACAGAGAGGCCAAGTTGAGTTTGCAAGGGCAGTGTCAAACCCAGAGATAAGACCTGCCCAGAGTGCCTGCAGCAGCAAAGGCAGGGTTATAGCCACTTGAACCCAGGGTTTAGAAGGACCCTGAGTTGTATATCAAACTTGACAGCTGTATTCAATACTCTCACTGTCATCTGCTTCATTGTTAAATATAAAGGGCTAGAAACTGAAGAGTTGCAGAAACCTCTTAAATATTAAAGCTATACAAATGACACTCTCAACATGAGATCACAATCATAAACACTTCAGAAAAGGTTGTCTAAATGCTCTATGTATGTTATTTTTATATATGCTGACACTTCCATGTAGGCCAGAAAAATGGGAAGCTGTATTTCAACTTAGGTTAGCATCTTCCCTTCTCTGCTATTCTGTTAGGTTGTTGGCCTCTATTGCCAGATATCTGAGAGACGCAGCACTTAGAAACAGTGCGAATGTGAAGCATAAAATAGTTTCTTATTAGCTGCATAGATATATACCCTCGTTTTCTAAAGTCTGAGCCCATCCAAACCTTGTGGGAATTCTCCTTGCTTCTCAGAAGATCTTACAGTACTTAATCTCTATTCATGTGATACAAGAAACAATGTCCTTCTCATTTTATTCCAAAGCCATCTTCAATGCCAAAGATGAATGTGGATATGAGGGAAGTTGACATTTATTCAGAATTATTATTCAATCAAAGTTCTATTTTCTTCTTATGATGATTTCATTTGTCAGAGTAGTTTTAATGCGAAGCTTGTGATTAGTTTTATTTTTTTTTCCCCTTAAACAACTGATGCTAACATCTGTGTCACCTGAGGCTTCTTTTTGTTGATTATTCTGCATTGTAGCTTCTTGCAATGTGACACAATGAACACATAAATAATCCGAGCGTTGTTTGTGCTGGGAGAGAATGCTCCAGACAGTTGTGTAGTGCCAGAGCGCCGGGTCCAGAGGAAGTAAGGTAAAATTATATTCTTCCCACAAAAAACATGCCACTTTTTTTTCCATCCTCTCTTTAAAATTCTTTGTTTAGTTTGATTAGAGATCCACATCAGAGGCTTCTTTTAGGTCAGGGGATCTGTGTGCTGGGGAACATCCCACTGTGCTGATGAAGCGCCATTCACCTCATCTGAGCGGCTGGAGCTCGGAACAACCCCAGGGCATTTTTGTTTTCCATTTTACATCTCCTTTGTTCTTTCCTTTTTTTTTCTCTTCTCTTCAGAGGAAGGTGTGTGCTAATGCCAACTTGTTAGAAGTGTACCCAGCAGGGGGAGGATATGAGCTGTTTGGATTCTTTAAAATAGTTCTTGCTTATTTGCTCAGTGCTTTAGATAACTATTAGGGGGCAGTCTTCCCCTAGACACACGGGGCTTACTCCTCAAGTGGCGCTTGTTAGAAATTGTGTTGCTCAGTAAAAACCCATAGACTTTGATGGCTTACCCCAGCTCTCTCACAATTAGCTCTTAGCCTCCTCTCCTCATGCCCAGTACAAATCTTACTTCACTGTTTTTTCTGTAACAGAGAAGTCTTTCAAAAAATTAGACACATTGGAGATTGAAAGTTTATGTTTAGAGAATGCTGGCCAGCATGAGTAGCATTTTCTGCTCTCTCTTCAAAGCAGTCATTCTCTTCTTCTTGGAAAAGCATGGAAACCAAAGACAGTGTTAAGTTAATAATCTGGTACTATTTTTTAAATTTAATCTTCAGAAATATTATCCATAGGGGAGTAACAATAAATTAACGTGTTTGTAAAAAAATTTTAAGAGCTAGAGTTTTGGATCAAAGCTTATGTTGGGTTATTGACCAATGCAATAACCCAACTTCCAGGTTGGGTTGCTTCTGATTGATTTTATTTTATTTTTGCATGTTTGCGCTCCCTCTAGCTTACGAACATGGTCTTCTGAGACACTGCTAAGCATTTAGTGGTCATAGGAAAGAGATTCCTCTAATACTCTCTTATGCCAACCAACCAAACAAAAACATCCAGAGCTAATTATTTTCCTCCTTCAAATATTTTCCTGTCCATATCTAAAAAAGAGCCAAAATTTAAATAGCAGAACTTGGAACTAGTGGGCGCTAGGGATTTTGATTTTTCTACATAATTCTTACTCAGAAAGGTTGATTAAGTATGTTTTACTCAATTAACCACAAATGTGCCCTTGTGCACCACTAGCTTGTAATTGCCCTAATTGATTGTGAGGAGAGAGCTTTGGTGAGAGTCAAGCCAGATGTAGGCTTTGTTAGTGATTTTGATAGAATGCCCCAGGAAGCTTCATTTTTACAGCTTTGATTAAAAAAAAAAATGTCCAAGAAGTTTGCCCAGGCTTCCCTGCTTACTTAATTATATTTTGATAATTTATTTTACCAATTGACTTTTAACCAGGCCAGGTTATGTTTGATCTCCATGAGGTTGCACAGACTTGCGGGAGAGGAGGAAATGTCCTAGCTCATTAACGTTTATTCTTGCTTTGTCAGACCCATTTTCTGGAAATTGTATGCAAATTCTGGTTCTCAGACATTCACTTTAAGAAACCTTTCTTTCCTTTTTCTGCCACTTTCTGAATCATTTCATCAACACAGGATGAGTTGTCTGTTTTCTGTCTTCTCATCACTGATGTTGAAGATTTCACCATTAGACATCCATTCTTACAAACATTGTCTTCCCGAGCCTATTCAAAAACTGATATTGTTTTGGTTAAGTGAGGTTTTAGGTAGAAGATTGGGTTAAGATAAATTTCCATCAGGTACTACAATCAAACTAATTTCCATTAACTCTTTGATTTAATAATAAAAGTGTAGAAGTTAAGGTTTTAAGAGGTTAAAATTCTAAGATATATAATTGAAGATAATTGAAATAATAAGAGGGGACAACTACATGCAAGAAGAAAACTATGATGTGTTTTTGGCTAAGAAAAGGTGTGAAGAATGAAGACACATTTTTCTTAAGGCAAATGAGAATGCTTTTGTCTAAACTAGAATTTCTGGTTATTAAGAGCAAACTAAATGCATACAAAAAGTTGAAGAGAGTGAAAAAGAATTTTATGTGTAATTAAGCTGGCTAAAAATTGAATTGTTATTATAAGGGTTCTAGAAATTAAGCTTTAGTATCAATTGTGTTCTTATGTAAAATTAAAACAATTTTGTTTCATCTACTTAAAGGACTAAGATTCTTGAACTGTTGGTCAATGCCTGATGAGAGATGGTAAAAGGTTTTTCTTATCAAGTAATCTGCCAAGAAAACAAAGATTCTTTGTTTTATGAAAATAATTTTCTATGTTTTATGTTGTCTTAATCAGGTCT
The DNA here is from genome assembly GCF_022682495.2 of Desmodus rotundus. Classification (NCBI taxonomy): domain Eukaryota; kingdom Metazoa; phylum Chordata; class Mammalia; order Chiroptera; family Phyllostomidae; genus Desmodus; species Desmodus rotundus. Next base: position 66,705,361 of record NC_071388.1, on the reverse strand, counting down.
TTGATTACTCCTGAAACTGAATCTTCTCAATAATACGAGCTGGCTTTCTGCACATGCCTTTGAAATCTTTTAGTGCCACTTTGGTCAAATAGATAATTAAGTATTGTTTCATGATAAGCTGTGATCCTATACAGTCAAGTGTTTTCAAGCCTTTTGATATTTTTGCCTAATTTCCCAAGAATCAAATTCTAAACACTGTCTTTTGACCACAAACTATTTTTGAAGTTTTCTAGTGGGTCCCTTAAACATTTCAAAAGATTTGTTTTTTCCCTTATAAAAAGAGGGATTAAGCCTATTAGACTTATGTGGTATGTTAAATTACATAGGAAGCATTGTCAAATAAGATATGATAAGCCTTCTTAGGTTATATTGCATGGGTTAATATAAGTTGTTGTAGAAACTGTATAAAATTCATAAAAATCTGGTATGCCCTGGCAAATGTTACCTCTTGGAATTCTAGTTACTTTAGAATATGTCACGGAAATAACCAAATATCCTTGTCAATTCTATTGTAGTGGCTCCTCATTAGATCTTTAAGAGTGGACAAACCTTCTTACTGTTAATTCTCTTACCTTCTTAAATTGCTGTCATCAAAATTGAGGCTGAAACTAAAAAGACTGAACTTGAGTATCAGGGAAATGTGCTGGCTGACTTCTATGCAAAGGTAGTGTTACTGTATAGAAGTGGTGTTTGGCTGCCCACTGCCACCCATAGGCAAATTCCAGAGGCAGAAGTTAGGTGAGAAAAGGAAGGATGTCTTTATGTCTTTTATTCAAAAGCTGTAAAATTGGGAGTATGGCAGGATCCTGCCTGAAAGTCCATCCCCTCCAGAACACCCAGAGGAGAAGCCAGCTGCCCTCTGCCAGACTAGTCCAAGGCTGGACCCAGCATTCCTTCCTCCATTTAAAAATACTGTCCTTCAGTAACCACAGGCAGCTGCAGCATGATCATCTAGGTGGCTTAGCTTGTTCTCAGTTGCAATCTGGCTTTAGACCCCTTTCTGGAGTCTGTGTGTTGTCAGAGTCAACATTCACCATGCGACTTCTGGGACCAAAATGGTCCCATAGGCCCCAGCCCACACGTGAGTGTGTGGGTCCCAGAGAGGAAGACAGTGCATCTCTGCCTTCCCTTGGTTTATATCTCCTGGCCCAAACTTCCATGTGCTCTGGGACCCACACACCATGTGGGTCGGGGACCCACAGCCTCCCTCCCACCAACTAATCCCTTCCTTTTCCAAGGCTGGACTAACAGGTTTTTTTCTGGCATAGCACCTCCCCCTTCCACCAAGTACCAGATGGAAGTAGAAGCACTTTTCCCTTAGCCAAACACTTCACAGCCTCAAACACACTCAGTGCAATGCCTCCTCCTGCCCATGTCTTTCCCTGGGAGGTGGGGGAATCTGTCTTCATAGGCTACACCAGCGCATTTACCTAGGCAACTCAGCACCCGTGCTGCCTTGGACACTTCCTGTGGCCTCTCCCTCACTTGGGGCACTGTTCAGGCTACCTTTTTGGGGAAGTTGAAACTCAGTTACATAAGATGATTGAGCAAGCCATTTGGCCTAAACGGGAGACTCCTTCAATGGGGTCTTTATTTGATTGGTCTGGATCTTGGGACTATGGCTCCAAAGTGCCCTCTAAAAATTGGAAATTATCTTGTTTATAGCTACCATAATAGTCTTCCTGATGTGTTGTATCCTCTCAAAAGCTTTAAATGCAAGTTTGTAGCCATTGACTACTAGGCAAATCATCTTCCTGAAAATGGAACCTCAAAAACACAACACAAACAAACAAACAAAATGAAAACAAAGGGAAAGATCAATTTAAAGATTATAAAGCTGGAACTGTGTGTGACCTGTGAGTATCACAGCACTTAAGGAAAAACATCCTAATTTGTAAATATCACATAAAGGATCAGTAAAAGCTGAGGAACTGCAGGGCAGTAACTGAGAGTGAAGCCAGTGCCTTAATATTTGATCACATCTTTCCATTAAACTGAGAATCTGATCAAAAGGGGAGAACTATTAAAGAAATAAACCACAGGTTCTACATGGTATCACTTGTGCAACAGCCCAAGATAACCAAACCAACATTTAATACCTGACCTATTTGAAGTTTCAGCTCCTTCAAGAAATGTAATCTTTACCAACCAGTTTGGACTTTTCTGGTCAAAACCAATGAGTAATCCGACAGTAACCCTCTCCATTCCCCACAGGAAGAAGAGGCAATCTGTATACAAAACCTTTGCCCCACCTCCATCACAAAATGCAAGATTTCCTGGTCTAAAAAATAATTTTTCTCTCTCTTTTTTTTTTGGTAGCCCTCTTTGCCACACCCTCTGTCCTATAAACACCTGTACTGTACATGCCATGCAACCCTGGAGTGCCCTTATGGTTACTAGATGGGATGCTGTCCTATTTATTTCAAATCACTTAAAAAAGCCAGTTAGATCTTCAGTCTTGCTGGGTTCAACTTGGTTCTTTAACAATATGTCATATATATGTGTGAATATACATATTAAACAAAAGCTGTGGGAAAATTGATAAAATAGCTTTTTATTTAAAAAAAACAGAGCTGAAGGAATATTGTTGTACACTAACATGGGTGCAGCTTTTGGAATGGAATCATGGAATGTCATAGAATTTTAGAGTTATATACTAGAAAACTAGACCAAGTCTCCATTTAATAAAACCTCCTTTACTCTACTGAGCTTTAAATTTCCCCAAACCATTTTTCCTGGTGATGCCATTTAAAATTACTTCTAATAAAAAATTCTTTCTTTTTTTACATGATAGTTCTTCAAACACTTGAGGCTAGTTGTAGATAATAATAATGATACGATCTTATATTGGGTAGTGCTTTAAAGTTTTCAAAGTCCTATTATGATAATTTCAGAATCTTATTTTATTTCTAATATATATATATATTATATATATATATAATTAGAAAAGTTAATCAGATTAGGAATTTTCTTGACATCAAGTAATCAAGTGATAGATTTACTGGCAATTGATTCCAAGGAAAGGTCAAACAACCAGGCATCCACTATTACAAAATAGAGCTGAATTCAGAAGGACTGAGGCAGCTGAACAATATAACTCTCTCTCTATTTTTTAACCATTCTATCTCTCTCTCTGTTTATCAGCTTATTTTTTATTGTAGGTTGCCTTTCTTTCTTTGGTGTTAACATCATCAGTCATAACTTCTTAGCTGTAATCTTCCAGGTTTGGCTATTAAAGATCATCTGAGATGGCAAGGGCTTCTGGGCAGCATGGAGGTGTAGGTAGATATACTTCGCTTCCTCACACAACCAAAAATAAGGATAACAACCAACTTAAAAACAAAAAACAAGAACTGCCAGAAAATCGAACTGTATGGAAGTCCAAAAACCAAGGAGTTCAAGAAGAAACATTCATCCAGATTGGTAAGAGGGGAGGAGCCAGGAAACAGGAGAGGTGAGGATGTGACAAGGTGGCAGCTGGCGGACTGGGATATCCCACATTTGCTTGAGGATAAGCTGGGAGGAACAACTGGGGAGAGAGACAGACCACAAAACTCAGGGTTCTAGTGAGGGAAACTAAAGCCTCAAAACTTCTGACTGAAAAAAAACTGTGGGGGTTGAGGCAACAGGAGAAACTCTCAGCCTCACAGGAAAGTTCACTGGAGAGACCCACAGCATCCTAGAAGGTATACAAGCCCACCCACCTGGGAATCAGCACCAGAAGGGCCCAAATTGCTTGTGGGAAACCAGGGAAGTGACTGAAAGCCAGCTAAGAGCCGAGCAAGAGACACTGTTCCATCTCTGACCCCTCCCCTACATACAGCCCCACAATGCAGCAAAGTGGGTTACCCTGACCTGGCAAATACCGAAGACTTTGCCCCTTATAACATAAGGCATGGGAAGACAAAGAAATATGGTTCAAATGAAAGAACAGATCAAAACTACAGAAAAAGAACTAAACAACAAGGAGATAGCCAACCTATCAGATACAGAGTTCAAAACACTGGTAATCAGGGTGCTCACAGAAATGATTGAGTAGGGTCACAAAATAGAGGAAGAAATGAAGGTTGTACAATGTGAAATAAGGAAAAATATACAGGGAACCAACAGCGAAAGGAATGAAGCCGAGACTCAAATCAATGATCTGGAACAAAAGAAAGAAATAAACACTCAACTGGAACAGAATGAAGAAACAAGAATTCAAAAAAAATGAGGACAGGCTTAGGAACCTCTGGGACAACTTTAAATGTTCCAACATCCATATCATACGATTGCCAGAAGGAGAGGAGAAAGAGCAAGAAATTGAAAACTTTTTTGAAAAAATAATGAAGGAGAAATTCCCCGATCTGGCAAAGAAAATCAACATGCAAGTCCAGGAAGCACAGAGTCCCAAACAAGTTGGATCCAAGGAGAAACAAACCAAGACACATCATAATTACATTACCCAAGATGAAAGATATGGAGAGAATCTTAAAAGCAGCAAGAGAAAAGCAGAGAGTTACCTACAAAGGAGTTACCATAAGACTATCAGCAGACTTCTCCAAGGAAACCTTGCAGGCAAGAAGGGGCTAGAAAGAAGTATTCCAAGTCATGAAAAGCAAGGATCTACATCCAAGATTAATCTATCCAGGAAAGCTGTCATTTAGAATGGAAGGACAGAAAAAGTGCTTCCCAGATAAGGTAAAGTTAAAGGAATTCATCATCACCAAGCCCTTATTATAGGAAATGTTAAAGGGATTATCTAAGAAAAAGAAGATCAAAACTATGAACAGTAAAATGACAAAAAACTCATGATTATCATCAGCTGAACCTAAAACAAAAACAAAACAAAGAAAGCAAGCAACTACAACAGAACAGAATCACAGAAATGGAGATCACATGGAGGATTATCAGTGGGGAGGAGGAGGGGGAAGAATGGGGGGAAAAGGTACAGGGAATAAGAAGCATAACTGGTAGGCACAAAATAGACTGGGGAGGTTAAGAATAGTATAAAATATGAAGAAGCCAAAGAACTTATATGTATGACCCATAGACGTGAACTAAGGGGGAGGGAATGATGGTGGGACATGGGGTACAGAGCAGAAGAAGATAAAGGGGAGAAAAAATGGGACAATTGAAAAAGCATAATCAATAAAATATACTTAAAAAAGAAAAAAAAAAAGAACGTCTGATCTCTCTCTGATTCACAAATCCCATGAAGGGCCTCATAAGCTCATCAGGACCATGCTCCTACACCTGCTACAACCAGGTGTCGTTAGACACAGTATAGCAGCCCCATGCGAATGGTGGATAGTTTCTAGAAAAGATTATTAAAATGATAAGCACACACTTATCTATTATATCAATCAAATTTTATGGGTGAGGAAACTGAGTCTTGGAGATATCAGTACATTTATACAAGACAGTATCTCTTGCGACTGACAGAACGAGAACTTCAGGTCCTCTGAATATAAAATGTTATGAATATTTTATTTAGAATTCAGAAAATTAATTTACAGAGCAATGAAAAACAGTCTAAATATTTCTCTTAATGTTGTTGTTATTCAGTTAGATCACATTAGTTATTTTGGACATCTCTGCAGTAATCTAAAACCCCTGTACATTTTTCACTTGAAAAGATCTGTTAGTGGGACCCACTAACCATATGTTAAAAATATAAATCTCTTTGATAGTTTATGTTCTAAGTTAGTTTTGACCCACTTTTTCTTTTAGTTTCTGAAAATTGCTGACGTCCTTATTCTGTCAGTTACTGTGTCAGTTACATCTTTCTAAATACAAACATCTGGATAAATGATCTGATGGGTGTTTATGCTGCTTTCTCATGTAGAATTCCACCCAGCTATCCGCATATTAAAGTGTCCTCTATAAAACTAGAATAATTCTAAAAAGACAATTAGTTTTCTACTTAACCTCTAGCTCTGATTCTGCCCTTCGGAGCCAAGAAAAACAAGGTATTTCACTGAAAAACTTGAGTCAATCAAAGTACGGGTTGACTATTTTTTGAAGACTGCTTTGGTTCTTTTTCTTTTTTTTTAATGATTTTATTTATTTATTTTTAGAGAGAGGGGAAGGGAGGGAGAAAGGGAGAGAAACATGAATGCGCGGTTCTCTCACACGCCTCCTACAGGGGACCTAGCCTGCAACCCAGGCTTGTGCCCTGACTGGGAATGGAACCAGCAACCCTTTGGTTTGCAGTCTGGGACTCAGTCCACTGAGCCACACCAGCCTCGGGGGATGAAGACTCGTTTGGTTCTTAACGAAACCCTATTAGCAAACTAGTTTGATGAAAATGAGAAAATATTAGTTCACATAAATGTAAAGTCAAAGGGCAGGACTAACTTAGGCATGACTAGATCCATGTACTCAGGTGATACCTCATGGCACTGCCTCTCTCTTCACCTGCTCTACTTCTCTGTGAATTGACTTAATTCTTAGGAAGGTGTTCCCCATACTGCAGAGTTTTAGGAGCCCCTAGTGGATATCATCTGCATTTTTTCACCATTCAAAACTAAGAGAAAATCCATGAGAATCTAAAAAGTATTCACAGAGCAAATCTCAAGGTTTTGTGTTGGAAAAAATAAAATCCACTTCTTAAAAAGAAAGCGACACTGAGTTATAAGGAGTTTTTAAAAGGGCATCTAGCTTGTGCATAAGAGAATTGAACTCAAGCCAGGTCTTCACCTACAAACCTCATTTCAGTTTAACATACATAATCCACATAATACTTTAAAAATATATGAGATTTATAAAAATTTCCCATCTGTGTGTGTTTTGGAGGATACATATATGTATGTAAAAAATAACTTATTTACAGTTACAGTGTGAATGAAAGAAAATCTTGTTATTTTTATTTATTTTGGTTTTATTTACATTTCTATGTTCACATCTTCTTTGTATTGAATTTCCCTAAGCTAAATGTACAATTCTATTTATTGTCCAAAAATAATAATTAATGTACTTGGACTTTTTAAAAAGGTATCATATTTTTCAGACTATAAGACAGTTTTTTCCTTCAAATTTAGGAGGAAAATGGGGGTGTGTCTTGTAGTCTTACATTTACATTGGTGAAATATTATGTTATTTATGTTATTAAATATCTTACCACATTTTTTGCTTCAAATTTTTTTCCTATTTTCCTCTAAAACCAAGGTGTGTCTTATGGCCCAAAAAATGCGGTATATCTTGCCTCTGTAATATTTTAAAAAATATGTTCACTCAATGTTTGCAAAAGGAAGAACTAAAAACCTAGCTATTTAACTTAACTCTAAAATAGTTTACCTTGAAAATACAATTACAATAGAATGAAGAGTTAAGATTCTGTTGATTTCAAGTGTTCAAAGTAGAATTTGAACAAGCTTAAGTAAAATAGGAACTTAATTAATGGCTTCTAGGCTGTCTCCCAGATTGGAAAGATAATAAATTAACTGTAATCAGGAGGCTAATGCCCTCAGAACTCTATCCACCCATCTATCCATGTATCCATTTCTCTCTCTCTCTGTTTCCTCCTTTCCTCTCTTTTCCCAGTCCAGTCTTCTGCACCTCTACATTCTAAACCAAATATGATTGCCTCTAATTCCATAAAATTTATATCTTTATATATTATAGCTTCATCTACTAGAGAGATATCTGTCCCCCCCTTTTACCCCAGCTTTATTTATTTATTCTAGAGTGAAAGAGAAGGAGAAGGAGAGGGAAACACCAATGCGTGGTTGCCTCTAGTGCACCCCCTACTGGGGACTTGACCTGGTCCTCAACCCAAGCCTGTGCCCTGACTGGGAATCAAATCGGTGACTGTTTGGTTTGAAGGCTGGCACTCAATCCACTGAGCCACACCAGCCAGGGCCACAGTTTTGTAATTTTAGAGAAAGAGTCATGGGTCATTTTGGATCAGGGACCCCTTTATTGACCAGAGTTGGAATTTATGAGAACTTTGTCCCAGCTTCTGTTAGATGCTTATGCCAGTTGGGTTAAATGCCTGGTTTAGTCAGTAGCTGGTATTTTGTCATGCTAAAATGTCATTCCCTCAGTTACTATATGTATGGAGGAGGAGCACTCTTTTAGAAAGGGGGTTCTCTAGTATCCAATATACTAATAGACATTTCTCTATGCGGTATACTAAGTAATACATTTTTTTATAGCCTGTGATAGTTTTAGGATATTAGCTCAAGTCCTCATTGAAAATTTGACATATGTATCCTAGCTATAACTGGAGTTTATACTTCAACAACCTTGCCAGAGATGTTATATGCAAAGTGGACTTGGCCTTTCCAATGCCACTTACATATAGTTTAATTATCAACTCTTTTACTAATTTTACTTTTGTCCATCTCATCACAACTCTTAAATATAGTTAGCACTGAAAATAAATATTTTTAACTTAACTAAAGGAATAGAGTTTATTATAGAATTAAACAAACATGCATGACCTAGGACAAAAAGATGCATGCTCTGGAAATTTGTCCTGTTGGATCTTTGTTTTATAAAGGGCGTGCCTGGGATTCTAATGACAAACTCATATGCATATTTCCTATCTTATATTTCTCAAAGGACTTTTTTATTATTCTATGAGATTTCTGAAATGCCTATATAAGATATCTAATAATCGTTATAATTACAAAGAAATAGCTGATTGCAGAAGCCAGTTGCAATCATTTATTAGGTCATACTTTTCCAGAACATTCAGGACACTGGAGACAGTGCTAGAAGACAGTAGGACACCATCTTGATATAAATAGATTATCCCAAAGAAAAAACATTGATTTTAGAAAAAAATATAATTCACTTTTTTCATGCATTTTTTCATAATCACACAAATATATCTGAGTAGCTTATTAAATAGAAAATCATTTCAATAGGTGGATTAGACAGAATTGGTAAGAAATGGTGAATTCAGGCGTCATAAAATTTACTAAAGTTTGCCATCTAGAGGTCTAGAGGGGTATATTTTGGAAAGTATTTTCAGATACATTTTCTATAAACTAAACTCCTAATATTTGATATGATTAATGTATTAGATAAAATAAATACTGAGGTAAAGGGAGGACCATTTATTTACTACAGACTCTACATAGAACATTTTAAAATGTGGGACTTTTAATCTTAAATGAAAGCAAATATGCCTCTATTTTTTACTTAAGCAATCATTTTTGTGGATACTTTATAAGAAACCTTTTAGGCAAGCCCACTTACAAATTGCCTCACATATATGAGAGAAAGAAAAACAACGCAATACACGTTGGTAAATGTATTGTGGCGTGTATAATAATTAACATTTTCTTGACTATCGAGACTGTCTTAGGATTATTTGTTTTCCTGGTGAGTACTGCCATTTGATGGAAGGAAAAGGAAGGGTGATCATGTTAAATAATGATAGAAATATGAAAGGTAAAATTTCTGACAATAAAGGAAAAAGGCATCATTATAAAACTTGGTTTTAAGACCCAGCACTATATCTTTACATGCACACACACACATAAAAATATGAATTTGTGGATTGTGGTACTTTAAGAAGTCATTGCAATGCATAGATCATTGCTGAAATAGATTACCCAGAGGAGGCATTTATCAAGGCTGCAGTTGTGTTTTCATGAATGTTTTACAGTTGTCAGCTTATCAATGCTGAAACAGAGGATAATGAGCTTTAAAATGTAGGTTATAGGGCCACACAGAACCCACTCTAAGGAAAACTTCCCAATCGAGTGAACTGAAGGGTTAGGAACTTTGAATTCTTACGACGTCACAGGGTGCTGGTTTTGGTGCGAAGAGAAACAAGAGGTTACTGTTGCTGCCACTGTTAATGCTTTACTTTGTCAGGAGAAAGTGGTGAGCTTTGCATGTGATCCAGACAAACATGTTCAATTGTTAACAGCAGTGGGAAACCCTGAATGGGCTTTCTTTAATTAAAAAAAACATTCTATTCCATACCAATAGTAGGTTATTTCATTTTTTTTTCCATTTTAGGAGGCCTTCCAATTTAAGATGTACCTTAGAATTAAAATTAACGTTTAAGAGAAGGTATCACCTCACTAATTGTACACACTTCCCTCAGATTTCAGGGTGTTAAGATGCATTCTGCTGTCAGACTTTCTTACGGAGACAGAGTGTTTCTTAGAAATGAGAAATTCTGTAATATAAATGGCTTTATTTAGTAGAAGTAATAGGCACCTCTGTAATTAAGTATCTCATCTTACGGTGGAATTACTCAGTGTCCTTACATTGACCTCCAGGAAAGAGTGTCTAAATGTTACATTATAATTTTAGCATTTGTCTTTTTAAATAGTATAGTTCCTGTGAAATGTAGTGCATTGTGTTGATAAAATATCCAAAACAACTTACTGACAAAAGGTTAGGCCAGTAGCAGTGAGTTTCTTTTGCCTGGTATCTTGAAATCGACTTAAAAAGTGATGAGTTTGAGCAGATGGCTCAGCAGTGTTTGGAGACCACGTGCACAATGGCTACCTGAGGCATTGTTCATTATACACCATTCACAGCCCACTAAAGACGGCAAAGATTTTGTTAAGCAAGATCTGATGATGAGAAAAGCTGCTTAGAAGTGTTTCCTGAAACCAAAGCAACTCCTCTTACTATGGTGCAAGCATGCTATTTTATCATAGCAGGGGTTCCTATTTGCTAGCAGGTTGATAATCATAATGTCATATGGGAACTTCTTGACTCCAAGAGCCCATCCTACCACTGTCATTGTAATTGTGTGTGCGTGCTTGTTCGTGAGGATGCTGTGCGGCTTTGTCATCAAAGATAGCATTGTATGTATTTCAATAGTCTTATTATATGTTCAAATTGTTGCCTTATCTTTTAGAAATGGATTTAATAAGTCTCATATATTTAGATATTATGAGTCTCATATTTTTAACTCCTTTAAAGATGTTCTCAGTCTGGCATAATGGTTAATGCTATGGCATGGAATTAGACCACTTAAGTTCGTATCCCAGCTTCTGCCTAGCTCTGTGACCTTGGACATAGTCCTTCAAATCTTTCTGTAATACAATTATCTATGATACCAAAAGGGAAATAATTGTACCAACATAACTGAAGCAAAAGAGGTCAATAAGTATTCACTATTAGGATGATATTTAATCACCAGTCAATAGCCTTGAAACCTGCCAGTCTAGTTTATTTCCCCATGTCAACAAAACCTCGATTACTCTTTCTGACAAGAGACTCTTAGGTAAAAATCAACACCTGGATTTTATAAGAAGGTTTTGAGGTTATTAAGTGTAAGAGGCAAGCTGAGTTTCAATTTGAGAGTATTCTCCAATAACTTTAAAGATGCATGATTTTCTGAAGAACTAAATATACACTCGAGTACGGCAAATAATATTGAAGAATAATGAAAGGCATTGCGGTGTTATTACAGCGGCCGTTGGCATACCTGAGTTACAGTTACAGGTCTGTCACTTGGTCAGCATCTTTAGGTCCTCATCTATAATTTAGAATAGCAATGCTTTTATTAGAGTTGTTGTGAGGCTTACCTGGGGTAATATAATTAAATTGTATGCAAGAGATGATAAATAGTAGTTTTTTTGGTTTTTTTAAACAAGAAGAAAATACAACAGGGCTGGAGTTGTCTAGATGTGGGAATATTGCTCTTACTTTTCCTTAGTAATTCTTCTTGTTTTTCTCTGTTGGTTTAAACTATGACCTCTTGCTCTTTTTATTTACCATTTTCATTCACTAAATTCTCCCCTTGCTTCATGTTTGTTTTCTCTTCACTTCCCCTTTTACTGTTGTTTTCCACTAAACCCAAAGTAGCACTTTGATGAATATATTTTTCTAAGTTAGCTAAAAAGGATTCATGTTGAAAATTGTTTATGATGTAGAATATACCATGGCTAGCATACATGGTTTTAAATATGGGGAAATGTATGTTTATATATGTGTCTACCACCAATTGATCTGATGTTCTTTAAGCCAGAGATTGGCAAAGATTTCTGCAGAAGTCCAGATAGTAAATATTTTAGCCTTTGTGGGCCATATATCTCTGTTGCAATTTTTAACTCTGCCATTGTAGTGTGGAATCATCCATAGACAAAACAGAAAAAAAGGAGCATGGTAATGTTCTCATAAAACTTTAGTTATAAACACTGAAATTTAAATTTTATATAATTTTTACATATCATATTTTTAAAAAAAAATTAACTGTGTAAAAATATAAAAATTAAAATTAGACCATGGGGCATACAAATACAGATGATGGGCCACATTTGGTCTATGGCCTGTAGTTTGCAGTTCCCTGCTTTAAGTTATGATATTTATGCTGATGTTAACAAATTTTATGTTCAGCCCTGGCTGGTGTGGCTTAGTGAATTGAGCACTGGCCTGTGGACCAAAAGGTTACCAGTTGAATTCCCAGTAAAGGCACATGCCTGGGTTGTGGGCCAGGTCCCTGGCTGGAGGCATGTGAAAGGCAACTGATGTATCTCTCACACATCAATGTTTCCTTCCCGCTCTTTCTCTCTCCCTTCCTGTCTCTCTAAAGTAAATCAATTAAATCTTAAAAAAAAAAAAGAAATTGTATGTTCAAACCCCAGCTAATTAAAAACACAGTAGAGGAGACCATAATACCAGATTAAGTGGGAACAGATTATAGAAGACTTGAAATAACAAGAAGAGACATTGAGGTACATTATATTTTCGGCAGATTACTTTATTTTAAGCAGGAGAATTAAATCATAAAAACAACATTTAAGTAACATCTAGAAGTGCTGTACATTGTGGACATCAAAAACAGCAACAATCCTGCCCCCACCCAACCCCCCAAGAGTTAAAGTGAATTCGAAACACACATTTTACTACTCAGGGGTTAGCTTAGGTTAGCCTTGACCTGGGGGGTGGCTTTGAGAACTGTGAAGGAGCCAAAAAAGAAAGAATCAACAAAACTTGATAAACCATTGATTAAAAGGTAAAATGGAGTATAAAACTAAGTAAGCTGGCAAATTTATTAAAGTCGGCAACTGGAATAAAACAAGAAAGTAATCATGGGAAAGAGAAGTCATAATTTGAATTATGTATCTTTTCTAGGACAAACTATCAAGAACAATAAGGCTTCTAGCTTTTCTGAAGAGATTCACAAAAGGAAACCGTCTAAGTGTCATTTGTTTGTTTCCAAATTTGTTTTTTCATAGTTTAAACTGCTGTTATTTTAGTTTTTATGTTGTAATCAAGTAAGTCAGTAAGTTTGCTAATGAGTGGGGACTAAATTGGACCATTCAGTAGTCTACATTCAAGTGAGTAAAATAAGAAAAGGTTCACATAAAAACCCCACAGACAACACCTGAAGTCGGAGTAGTTTAAAAGCACGGAGTATATAAACACATTTTGTTTCTTTGGGGTTTTGTTGTTGTTGTTGTTGTTCTATTAGTATCTAATGAGAGAAAAAGGGTTTTGTTCAGATCTCATTTTCTGGACATTTTTAGAACATAACATTCAAGGATGTGCATTCCAAGTAAAACATTTACCAGTTACCTGAATCACTGAGAATTGAATCACTCAAGGTTTTCTTAGAAAACTCAATTTTTAAACTATCATATCTCATTCCTATCCAGGAACATGCCACCCTACACATGGCTCTCCTATGTGAACTTTTTATCCATCAGCTTGCAGAAGCCTTGGGCTTTTAAGAAGTAAGCATAGAATAAGGAAAAAACAACAACAACACTGTTCTTTTAAATAAAGTATTCCCCTAAGTACAGAGGGAGGTTAAATAATACATTTGGTGATTTCTTAGAAATTGGGTGGTGTTATGTGACAAGTTAAACGTATTAGCTTTTATAGGGTAGTTGACAAATCTTCAAGAGTGAAGTTGTTTTGGTCCTTGTGGGTTGTCTTTTTGAAATTTTAATGATATCTTCCCATTTCCTTTTGTAAACTGAGAGGCAAAAACATCTTTGTGTTTTGAAATAACAAAATAATATCTGTCTGTACAGGTACTTAGGATAAAACACCTTTATGCTGTATCTACATGTCTTTGGGATGGTAGTCTGTGCCTGGCAAAACAGAAAGCCTCCAATCACAAGTAAGAGGGACTGCTAGTAGGTTGATTAATTGAAAAAGATAATTTAATGAGGAAACATTAAATAATCTGTTGTGTGCATAATTTAAAGATTCCTACTGACTTAAACCCTATAAATATACAAGGTCTGTCCAGAAAGTATCCAGCTGTGCACCATGAAAAATAGATACATTTATTGAAGAAGATGCTAGATACAAAAAACATTGTATGAAGGACAATGATATTGCAGTCCCCTTCAAAGTAGGCACCTTGGAACCTCACACATTTCTCCCGATCGCCCTGTAGTATTTTCTTGAATCTCATTGACAGTGTGAAATCTCTTCCCTTTCAAAGGTGATTTTAGTTTTGGGAAAAGCCAAAAATCACAAGGCACCAAAAATCTGGGCTGTAGTAGGGCTGAGTCACCTGGGTGATTTGATGTTTTGCCAAAAAACCCTGTATGAGACTTGATACATGAGTTGGCACATTGTTGTGAAAAAGCTGTCAATCACCAGTTGCCCATAGCTGCAGCCTTCCGAATCTCCTGAATAGTTTCTGTGGAGGAATGTTCAAGCTTGATGCAAAATTAGATGCAGATTTGTCGCTTTACTGGCTCAGGCATTTTGAATGAAATGGCCACACAGTACACATGCTCACTCAGTGGTGTCTACTGCCCCCACTGACTAGTACAGTGCAGTCATCATTGTTCACACATGCACATTCCAGTCCACTCTCCTTGGCTGCCAGGTTACATTGATATTGGGCAAATCATTCTCGTTACATTAACAATGGTGGTACTTTTTCTGGACAGACCTTGTATGCTCATTAACTATTGTCTTTATTTTCACCTGAGGATATGTTTTATTGATTTGAGAGAGAGAGAGAGAGAGAAACAAAGGGAGCGAGAGATAGAGACAGAGAGAGAAAGAGAGGAACACTGATGTGAAAAAAATGTCAATTGATTGCCTTCCAACGTGCCCCAACTGGGGATTGAACCTGCCACCAAGGTATGTGCTGTTGTGGAGCTTTAATGCAGCCCCCCGTCCGCCACGGATGAAGAATAAGTCTACCAAAACATGATCTGCTTGGGAAAGAGAGGTAGCCGATTTCTCAAAGGAGAAGGGCCCAGAGCCTTTCCCTCAAATGGGCTTTTATTAGGTTCATTCGCACAGGACTACAGATGAAGCTCATCAATCATTGTCAGTCAGTAAGGGTTAAACAATACAGGATTTACAGAGAACTCTGAGGGCTTATTCTGAGTTATAGCCAATTAGTTAGAGGGCCATAAAACTTTAGGCGCCAGACTCATCTCAGGTCTGGACCCTTGTCTTTTAAGCTGAGGGTACAAATTAAGTAGGTTTCACAGGGATGTATGTATCTTTCTTAGGCCTGATTCCCCAGGGAATCCGCCCCTCCCAGCACAGGGCTGCACCGTCCTCTGTCATTGTTTCAGGCTTAAGTCAGGCAGGGGAAGTAAGGCAGCCAAGAGATTAGGAGACTTCTTGCAGACAGAATGAGGACTCAGGCTATTTCAAAGCCGAGGGGCAAGGGTCCATCACCCCCTTTTTCCACAGCTCCCCAAGTCCTTCCCTGTGGGCCTCTTCCATGACCATGCCTATCTTAGGTTGATCCTCCCTTGAGGGTTCTTACCCATCATTGGCTAACTGGCCAAGCTCAGGGCCAAGCAGGGTGAAGTGGGCAGAGGTGGCACCCCTGCCGGGAGACAATTCTGACTCAGCCTTAACCATGGGGGTTACAGCCTCTGAAACCAGGCAGGGCGGTTCCCAACAATGTGCCCTGACCAGTAATCAAACCCACAACCCTTTTGGTGCTTGGGATACACTCCAACCAACTGAGCCACCTGGCCAGGTCACATTAACTAATATTTTTAATATAAGGCCAAAGTTGATTTTGCTTTTTTGGTTTTTAAGAATGGGTCCAGTACATGGTTTTTCTGGCATAAACTATACATACGAATATCTTGTATGAAAGCCTTTTTTATTTTTTCAAGTAGTGGAAGAACTTAAAGACCATTGTGAAGTAAGCTAACCCAGGTATAGAAGAGCTTACGTTTAATATTTTTCCCTTAAATTATTTAAAGTTGTGTCTTCTGAAGCTAGTTCAGCTCTATTGGCAACTTAATTTTTGAGTATCACCCAAGCATTCAACTTGGTTCCCACAGAAACAACAGCATCAAAGAAACACGTTCACAATCGTATTTGATCAGTTTAAATAAGATGTGGTCAAATTACAACAATAAGCATAACCTATACAATACAAATTGTACTCAGTAAAAAAAACACAAAAATTGTACTCGGTAAAACAAAACATAAAAACCTTCAACTGGTGGAAAGAAAAGTATGAGAGCATATAGGACAGATTCTATTTCTGAGCCATCATTATGCTATGGATATCAGATATGGTGTCATACATAGAACAAATTAAGAATGTTGGTTAATATAATGAAATATTTAAGTGGTAGTTGTATAGCATATGTATTGGATTTTTAAAGTCACTATTACAATATTTTTATGGCTTTTGAGATATGTAGAAAGTACTACTAAGGTTTCAACTCTTGAGAGCAAGGAATGGATCTTATTATTGTATGACCAGTGCCAACCACTGTGCCTCACATATAAGTGAATGGATAAATGAATGGGTGATTTAATAAATATTTAATCCAAAGGATAAACCAGTAATATTCTGTCTTCTACATGGTTTCATCAGACAAGCCTCTAGATTACCAAATTAATCCAACCACAAAAACGTATTCACCTTCATATTACCATGGGAAATGTCTTTTTTACTCATATAATAATATAGGCAGAAAGTCCATCCTCAGTATAAATTCATTGTCTGTCTTCAACTAGCTCAGGTAACCAGATCATATAATTTTTAATTTAGCTTCCACTCTCAACAGAATTGAAATAATTCAAAGATTAAGAGTTACAGTCACCTAAATGCCTAATTATATACTTTCTACAAACTAAATCAGGCAAATTATCTGGGTAGCTGGTCATCTATTTTCATGTCTTCATTTTTTACACTCCTACCTTTGTAACCCATATACAATTTCCAAAATGCAAAACACTTAGTCTTGCTACCTGCAGGATAAATTTCCTTTGGGTAGTCTGATTCTCCTACTGTATTTTACAAGTACATTTACTTTTTATCATAAAAGTAGTAATCACTGATTCCAAAATAGTATGCGGGCTTCTTATTCTTGCATCAAAATTAATTTCCCACTGTAGTTTAACTGTGATATTTGGTATAAATTTCTAACAGCTAGAAATGTTCATAATGATAGGCTGTTTAAAAATTCATATTATAAAGTAATAAGTGCAAAATCCTTACATAATGCACTTTTGAATGATGTCACTGTGCAAATCACAGTAATACATTGAAATAACTTTGAATAAACATTTCTTTTCACCTCTCATAAAACTATTGATATATTATGTTACTTTATATAGGCTCTGCTCTGTGATATGATGTTCACAGATATAAGTGTAGTCAGCATGGAAAGAAAATTTTCTCACAATAAAATGACTCCCATTTTTCCCCCAAAGAGTTTTTTATGGTATCCAGTGACTACAAAAGTAAAAAGTCTAATAACTCTTTCTGGTTTTTTTGATCTATCTCCTTTCATTTTGACTATTTTGTTCTCCATGGAATCCCCAGATGATAAGCACCTCTAAACCTGTTTCCAACTTTTTTTTTCAGTTTTGTACTCACATTTTACTCCTGTCCCCCAAATGGAGTTCCTCAAGTTTCCTTAATGAGAGCACTCCTCATCTTTTTTACACACACTGACCCCCATGTGGACAACTCTCAGATCCGTTTCTGAAGTCCTGGCTTCCTTTATAATTCTAGTCCTATATATGCAAACATTGGCCAAGGCCTTCCCTTGAATATTCAATTGCCATCAAAACTAAAATCAGCACAATCTCCTTCTCAAACTACCTAAACCACTACTTTCTTCACAGACTCCATCTTTCTGTGTTCTCTCTACCCTGTCATTGAACTTAAGTCCTAGAGGTCAGCTTGCTATCTTACTTACCCTTACTCCCCACATTCTAGAATTTACATTTGGGGGTACTACTTGGGGTACTATTTGAACTAGGTACCACTTAAGGTCATAGGGAACTACACTTTGTCAAGTCATTGTGCCTGAACTAGAAAGCTCTTAATTTATGCAAAATAAAATAAGTTATGGAAATAAAGCAGTTAAGGAGATATAGGAGAAAATGAGTAGTCAGTTGAAATTTTGGATTACACTTTGAAAGAAGAGTAGGATTTTGCCAAACAAAGAAAGAACACATAGAACAAATCAGATCTCATTTCCATTCTCTGGACAATTGTTAGTGTTATTCTTTCTGATCACATTTCCTTTCTCCTTTATGTCTACCTGTCAAATTCTGACTGAGCTCTAGGATTTGTGACTGATTATATTGTTCAATATTTGTTTTTTAATCCATCACAATGTACGAGTGCATGTGTCATTTGTTAAGCTCTATGGTTTCTTTTTAAGTTTTTTTCTTTTAATCTTCACCTGAGAATATGTTCATTGGTTTTAGAGGGAGGGAAAGGGGGAGAGAGGGGGGTACATGTCTGTTGGCTGCCTCCCATAAGTGCCCCGACCAGGGGTTGAACCCGCAACCTTCTGGTGTATGGGATGACATTCCAACCACCTGAACCACCCAGCCAGGGATTAAACTCCATCTTGTTTTACTAACTTTAAGAATTCATGCTAGCACTAACACTGTTTTTGGCACCTAATAGGTATTCGAAATATATTTGCTAAATCAATGACTAACTGCATGAAAAAATGAGCTATGAGGGGCAACAAAAATGTAGTTTATACACTGAGTTTCATATTGCTCAAGCTTTTTCTGTTGTATGCACATATGAAATTAGGAGCTGATTTGGGATTCTAATTGTGAAGTGTAGTGTAAGTACTCTGGTGCCTTGTAGTCAGAAATAGTCTGTGTTTTTTTACATATGGAAATATCCACAACAAATATTATAAGCTATTATTGTACTTTCTTATTAGTTATGTAGAAGCTGAAATTTCATAATAAATGGAAATTCAATTACAGTAAATAACGGTTTCCTGAATCTTTAGTTTCTCCTAATGGTCTGTTCCACTTTTTTTCAAACTGTAACTAACACTTGCTCCACAGTCTGAATTAAGAAAAAGTTGATTTTTACTGATTCATTCACTAAAATATATTGTGCCTGTAGGTATAAAAATATAATGACATTTAATATTTATTGAGTGTCTTCAATGTGTGAGCCACTTTGCATATGTTACTTCATTTAATCTTTCCAGCCACACAATAAGTTACTCATCTCCTTTTATGGATGAAATGAAGGATCACAGTGATAGGATAAAGTAACTACCTGTTTATATTCCTAGGGGAAAAAGGCACCGTATTTGGAAACAAGGTCTAGCATGAAAACCCAGCTCTCATCACTACACATGTTGCCCTCAAAGTGTGATGAACAAGGTGGACATACAAGTGGACATGAATATACACTGTCCATATACACAGTTGTCAACCGAGAAAAGTATATTTACTTTACTTATTATATATCATGTGCAAAAGATCATGGTTTATTTTAGAACTTATGTTTAGATGGTGGCATTCTCTCAACTCTAGCTCTAGTCTTTAAAATGGCAGAATTGGATTCGATGAATTTTACAGGTCCTTCAAGCTAATGACGAAATCTTCATTGTTGATAGTTAAAAGGACTGTGTGCAGCGGCAGGTAGAATAAATGTGCTCTTTTTGAGGTCAAGATAAGCAAACACTAGTTTGCTTATTTAAGTGAAGTTGATATTGGTCAATTATATCACAATAAAGCTGAAATAAAAGAAAAGATTAATGTTCATTCTTTCCGTATAATAATCTATCAACGGTGGCTTTGGTTAACATGACAGGAATGGAAAACAACTAGGTAAAAACTTGAGAGTGAAAAAAGTCAACCAGTGGTTTGGGCTATATTATGGAAATAACAAAGTTGAAAATCTTTTCAGACTCTTCTTCTTCGCACTGAATTAATTTGTGGTTTTCATTTTCCATAAACACATTCACTAAAGAGCCTAGAGCTGCTTAAACTTGGCAGTCACCCTTCCCCCAACATTTCTCAGCACAGTGGCTTGAAAGACAGATTTTTTTAACTTCCCTTTTCCCTCTCCCTTTTGTCTTGGAGTATTATATATCTAAGTGACAGGAGTCTTACAAACATTAGGAAGATAAACATCCCGAGTCTGTTAGGTACAACAGAAGGATTCATACATCATTTCTGAAGTCCCCTCCTAACGTGTCTGGTGCAGGGGAGGACAATCATCCTGGCTGGGTTCACTGCGCTATGGCTGATTGCTGTCCAGGACATCATTATTGGTGATTTTGTCTTGTCATTGGTTTATAGATGTCACAGAGGATACCGATCCCAAAGTGGAATTTCTGCTGCAGGACCAAGAGTCATTATATGTTATTATTCACTTGCA
The DNA here is from genome assembly GCF_022682495.2 of Desmodus rotundus. Taxonomy (NCBI): domain Eukaryota; kingdom Metazoa; phylum Chordata; class Mammalia; order Chiroptera; family Phyllostomidae; genus Desmodus; species Desmodus rotundus. The sequence goes on along the minus strand of NC_071388.1, from coordinate 66,684,840 downwards.
AGATGATGAATACTATGTTAGGATTTTGGAACCGCTTCTGGAAATAATGTTAAGAGGAATGCACATTTTATCATTTTCTGCAAGATATCCACTTTTAAAAAGTAGATGAATAATCATTATTTTACAAATAATTCTTGGTGTTTTAAATGTTTTTAATGATCAACTCTCCAAGTCCTAATCAATTTTTCTTTTGCTGGAAAATAGAAATATGGAAAATATAAGTCTATAGCACTTCCAGTGAAAAAGCCCAGGACACCGGTTTCCCCTAGTTCCATATGAAAATGGGTTGGCTATCTTATTTTTCTCTCCTCAGTGAATTGATCACACTGGGGCTAAATCGCTGGCTTGATTATTACACGTGCACAACTTACATTCCACAGGAGTGTGAGTCATGGCAGGCTTCTCAGGGATTTAATGAACTTATGATTTATGGACCTGCTGCCAGATTTGCAGTTTCCCTCACATTTAGCATGACTGTAGGCTCCCATTGCCATCCTTGTTTATCTGAGTGATGTTGGTTAAGGGGAGGGAGAAAGAATACTGGGAAATATTCACGTATAATTAGAGGCTAACCCTTAGGGGGATGAGTAAGATTTCTAGGTGCACTACCTTCTCCCAAACATCAAATGTTACCTTCTAATTACTCTTATGTTTACTTAAGGCAAAGTGAAATAAAGTAATATCATTGTCATTTGAAGAGTAGTCATGCTACAGAGCCCTTCTTCTACCTTTGCACTGGCTACGGACGTTAGATGCGGGGATGTTTTGTGGGACTGTTTTATACGTAAGAGACACCTGAGATTCAGAAATTATTTTGCATTTTCTTGACAAAGGAAGCCTCCCCCAACCTCCAGGAATATATCTGAGTCACTAATGATCACCTTTCCATGACAGCTTTCCCTCCTCAACTGCTTATATATTAAAACCTTGCTTTACACCACCTTGGCATGGCTCTGCATATGAAATACTAAAACATCATCAGTTTTAATGAATAGTCAACCAACTACTTGAAGAATTTATATTTATGGGCCACAGACTAGCTACCCTCCAACATGAGCTAGGTGATACATTTCTGGGAACTTCAAATTAATCCTTTTCATTGCAGAAGTAGGTACCCAGGAAAATGAATAGAAATAGCTGATCTCATTAAAGGCTCAATTCTTGTAGTGGCAGTAGCTACAACCTATGATAATTTCCCTAGCTGCTATATGAGTTAAGTCCTATAATTACTTTTTAAAAATTCTAAATAGCATAATTTTAGGTTATATTGTATTTTTATGTGTATATTTGTATGTATGTTGGAGAACAGGGTATAGAGATGTATTTATATAAGCTTGAGTCTTAATTAGGTTGGCTTGTTTTTTATATTCACATGGCTTTCTATATGTCTTTCTGCAGCCGCAACTTTTCCCTCTAATTCTTCTTGATTCTCATTCTCATTTTGAGAGACTGATCCTTAGATTATGACTCTCGTTATAAATGCATACTAGCTAGAGGGCTATTTTTATGCACACAAATTCAAGTCATTCTGGGATTTTAATTTCTCTTCTATAGTTTGAAACAAATTTTTAAATTTAAAAAGATGAAGACATTTGTCCTTGCCCTAGGGCCCTGATTTAAGATTTAGACAGAAGGTTAAATATCAAAACTTTAATATAAATCAAGTGCATGCATTTCTGACTAAAGGTCTGGCACCACCTGTACAGGGCATTGACTCCTCTAGCTAGAGGGACGGAGAGTCTGTTTACAAAAGAATATACAATTTAGACAGAACAAGAGCCCTTCTATCAAAGAGAGGGGAAGAGTCATGTTCATTTGTCATTACAAGCACACCATTCCTTTTCGGTGAGTTAATGCCTTTCCTTAAAAGGAGATTAGTCCTTTAAAATAAAGAAATTGGAGGTGGCAGGCAGCAATCAGGAGTAGATACAGATTTGAAATTCTTTAAAAGCCTGACTTCAGACCCATTCAGAATCTCTTTAAAACATCACCAGAGAATACTGGTATATCCACATTCACCCAACAGGATTATTTCAGAATCATGGCCACATAACTTTTCACAGTAAGAATCTGCATGCAAATAGACCTGTTCTCAATAGACACTGTGGAAACTCTTTGGTTAATGCAGTAAGAAAGCAAGCACAGAGACAGCGAGGCAAAGATACTCATCTTAACATATGACAGGAAAGGTCATACCTTGATTTGCGTTAACATCTATCCTCTATAAGTAGATGACCTCAGTTGCTTTAATAACTTACCCTCACAATTAGATGCAATGGATAATTACCTGGTGGAGAATTTAAATTCAGCTTTTGATTCCTTTCATAGATGAACCTCATACTATGAACACAAGGATAATAATAGACCAAGAAGCATTTAAATATCTATGCAGATTGTACTTTAATTTTTATTTGGAAACTTTGCAACCCTAAGAGACAGAATGTTTCTCTTATCCCTGCATGTTATGATTTCTAGTACTTTTAAGATGAATATATTAGTACAGAAAAACTGTGAAGAAGTCCAGTGACACTGTAGCGCTGAACAAAGTCTACTCTATTAAACCTTCATTTATAAGTCACAATTAGAAAGTTAGCTGAGAATAACAATTGGCATCAGAAGTAAATTGAAAATTGCCCCAGGTATTATAATGCAATAAAATATATATAACACTGCTATCATATTAAAGATATTTTAATATTTCCTTAATGGCTTGAAGCCACTTAGAAAAAAAAAACTTGTACCAATTTAGGATGTTCATTAATGACATTGTAATCTTATGAAAAGAAATTACTTTCAAAGTCATCTGGTTGTTTGAATTTAGGACAAAGCTTGATTGTTAGCATAATTTGTTTTATATTAACTGAGGTTTTAGACATCTTTTTGGAGAGTTATTCTGAGATGTATTATTTCAATAATAATAATACTGCTGCCTTTGTTTTTATAATAGTTTTGATGGAAAAACAAAAAGTATAAAGTTTATGAAAGCATATTATTTTAGATAGAAGAGCAACGAAAGAAAGAGAAGAAATCTGAAAAGATGTAGTATAAAACAAAAACCAAAACAAAACACGTGGTTATATCAGTTCACATCCTGGCCTTAAAACAAACTAGCATATAACTGTGAAGGTCTTAGTTTCTTCATCTGCAAAATATGAAACGTAGTTCACACTGCAAATGGTCTTTGCAGGGGTTAGAGGAGATGGTATACGTGAAGAGTGGGGAACACAAGGTTCATCGTGTGTTTCTGTCCCCACTACCTGCTTCGGTGATGGGAAGGTCGGGCTGCAACAATTACTCTCGAATCAAGCTACAGCAGAAGGCCTCCAAGGAGAGATTTCTCCATTGGTCAGTTTTGGATTTTTCTCCAAGGCAGATATGCCAACCAGTAGGTCAAGCAGAACGTCATGGACAGGCAACCTTCTGATTTATTACGGACACTGGTATGACCAGAGTCAGTGGGATGCACTACCCTCGAGCTCAGTTGAACTTGCGGATGCAATTTAGCCTTCTCATACTTAACTCAAATTCTTTTCATCAAAACCTTTCAGTTTTTTCTGCAACACAAATGCCTGTAGTAAATCTTAACAGCCCTCATGTGGTCCACCAGGTTCTGTGCACTTTATTTCCAAGCATCGCTGTAACAGCATTACCCTACAGAGGGGTGTCGCTGCCAAATAAGCTGGGGTGGATTCTGTGCTGGACAAGTTTTGCTGAAAACTATAATAGCGTAGAACATGCTTCAACTTCCACACTGTTTATGGTTCTCTTTAATTGCTGATGTAAAGATTCAAAAAGCTGGTAGTAAAAATTAATTGTGTAGATAACATAGCCGTGATTCAGGCATAGTCTTTAGCCTTGTCTTCCTCAACGAAAAACAGACTAGCTACTAAAGAGAAAAATGTGAAAGTAAAGTGATTACATGTCTCAAACTTTACAAGAAGATACCACTCTTCTTCCCATCTCCAACAAACCCTCATATTCAAATCTCATAAAATATGCCTTCCCCAAACTTCCAGCCTCAAGTGCAATCTCTTCCTTCCACTTCCTCCATCATATTGCATCACAGTAAGACAAATGTCTGCTTGGAATTGCAGAATGATTCTCATTTGGGGGAAATGAAAACAACTAGCTAGATAAGCCAGAAACATTTTAAGTGGGCAGTAAATAGGGAAAGGCTAGAGCTATTGTTATTTTTATTATGCTTTTTTTTTAGGAGCAGTGATTTTTTTTCTTTTTTTTAAATTAATTAATTTATTTTTATTCAGTTACAATTGTCTGCATTTTCTCCCCTTCCCTCCACCCCACCCCAGCCAGTCCCACCTCCCTCCCCCACCTCTATCCTCCCCCTTGATTTTGTCCTTGTGTCCTTTATAGTAGCTCCTATAGACCCCTCTCCAAATCTGCAGGCTTCCAGTGCCGAAGAGCAGAGAATAGAGAAGAACAAAAGAGGTTTGTTGGACAATGAGTATTGTTAATGGACTTACTGAAACAACTAGTAACAAGGGGATCAAAGAGAGTAAATAGTTTCTGCTTTATTAACGTTTGATGACAAACGCTTAGGGAAATTAACTTAGGAGAATATAAAAAGCAATGAATCTGAGTTTTGTATTCTGGTTGAGTGGAGTGTACTCCCTTGGGATACTGCTTATCTGAAGTTTGGAGACATTTTCTCTCTCCTTTCCAATACTAATCAATATTAAAATCAATGAAAAATTATAAACATGAGTTTTTATTGCTTAGTGCCTTAATAAATAAGAGGTAACTGATACCTGATAGCAATTTACAAATTAAGTAGATTTTATCCCACAAATAACTCTGAAATTGTCTAGGATCAAGAAAAATATTCTGTGTGGTCCACTACCTGTTCAGCCTGTTTCCACCACGCTCTGAAGACCCCTCGGTCCTGATGCAGGCAGAGGCATTGCCCAGAAAACTTTATGCCGTCTTCCAGGTAAGAGCCTATAACCCAAATATACATGTCAGTGCATTTGTAATCAGGATTTAAAAGGACGCAATCCCCAGATTGTGTATTGTTTTGTTATTTTTGTTGGGCTTCCTGGTTTCTTAATTTTCCATTTGGTGTTTAGGATCTTAGTGCTAATTTTCTCCTCGCTTTTCTTTAGAACCTTTGTGTGTGTGTGTGTGTGTAAATTCCAGCATTTGTTTCTGTACTAAACACTAAAACAGTTTTCATCCAGTGATCACTCTGTTCCCCTTCATCAAACGTAATGGTCTCTGCATTTACAGCTTCTCAAAGAGGTAAAGTTGCCAAACAAGAAAACACATTGATTTATTTTAAAGTAATTTCATAGAAAGTTAAGATAAATGAGTTGGATGACAAAAAGAAGCAAAGCAATATTAACAGATCAAGAAGTCATAACTGACAGCATGGATTGGCCTGGAGAACATTATGCTAAGGGCAGTCAATCAGTCAGAGAAAGACAAATGCCATATGACTTCATTTACATGGGAATCTAAAGAACGAAATAAACAAGCAAAACTGAAACAGACTCAGTGATACAGAGAACAAATTGGTGGTTGCCAGAAGGGCAGGGCATTGGGGGATTGGGTTAAAAAAGTGAAGGGATTGAGAAATAAAGATTGATACTTACAAAATAATCGTTGGGATGTGAAGTACGGCATAGAAAATATAATCAATAATATTGTAGCAACTATGTACAGTATATGATTGTCTAACTACTAAGATGTACACCTGAAACTATTACAAAATGATATTGAATGTAAACTGTACTTGGAAAAAAAGATTTTTAAAAAAGAAAAAAAGCCATAATTGAAACAGGAATTAATATACTGATCTGATAAAAAATGGTTTACATTTTTTTGCTGCCGGTTTGAGCTGCTGGTGCAGCTCAGTGGACTAAGTGCTGGCTTGCGAACAAAAGGGTGGTTGGTTCGATTCCTGGTCGGGGTTGTGGGCCAGGTCCTCAGTAGGGGCTGTGTAAGAGGCAACCACACATTGATGTTTCTCTCCCTCTCTTTCCCAATCTCTAAAAATAAATAAGTATAATCTTTTGAAAAGTGGTTTACATTTTTTAAATGAATTATCACTATGCACAACTATGATAAATTGCATTTTACAACTTTTAAAAATATTCTCAGTAATATGGCTATTAAAAATTATATTTCTACTAATTTAGATATGTATAGCAGAAGTTGTATGTTGTGCATTCACTGTGTGCTGAGAATTTATTAGCATCAAAAAAGTCTGTTTCACTCAGTCCTTACATTAACCCTGTATCATAGGTATCATTAATCTTTTTTTTCCTTACATTTGTAACTTTTTCTTTTTTTTTTTTGATTATGCAATTACAGTTGTCCCATTTCCCCCCCTCACTCCACTCCATCCTGCCCACCCCCTCCCTCCCAAATTCCCACCCTATAGTTCGTGTCCTTGGGTCATACTTATAAGTTCTTTGGCTTCTACATTTCCTACACTATTCTTACCCTCCCCCTGTCTATTTTCCACCTATCATCTATGCTACTTATTCTCTGTACCTTTCTCCCCCTCTCCCCCTCCCACTCCCCTATTGACAACCCTCCATGTGATCACCATCCCTATGGTTCTGTTCCTGTTCTAGTTGTTTGCCTAGTTTGCTCTTGTTTTTGTTTTAGGTGTGGTCATTAATAACTGTGAGTTTGCTGTCATTTTTACTGTTCCTATTTTTGATCTTCTTTTTCTTAGGTAACTTCCTTTAACATTTCATATAATAAGGGCTTGGTGATGATGAACTTCTTTAACTTGACCTTATCTGAGAAGCACTTTATCTTCCCTTCCATTCTAAATGATAGCTTTGCTGGATACAGTAATCTTGGATGTGGGTCCTTGCGTTTAATCTTGGGTAATGTAATTATGATGTGCCTTGGTGTGTTCCTCCTTGGGTCCAGCTTCTTTGGGACTCTCTGAGCTTCCTGGACTTCCTGGAAGTTTATTTCCTTTGCCAGATTAGGGAAGTTCTCCTTCATTATTTGTTCAAATAAGTTTTCAATTTTTTGTTCTTCCTCTTCTCCTTCTGGCACCCCTATAATTTGGATGTTGGAACATTTCAAGATGTCCTGGAGGTTCCTAAGCCTCTCCTCATTTTTCCGCATTCTTGTTTCTTCATTCTTTTCTGGTTGGATGTTTCTTTCTTCCTTCTGGTCCACACTGTTGATTTGAGTCCCAGTTTCCTTCACATCATTATTGGTTCCCTGTACATTTTCCTTTGTTTCTCTTAGCATAGGCTTCATTTTTTCATCTGGTTTTCAAACAGATTCAACCAATTCTGTGAGCATCTTGATAACCAGTCTTTTGAACTGTGCATCTGATAGGTTGGCTATCTCTTCGTTGCTTAGTTGTATTTTTTCTGGAGCCTATTTGGGTCTTTTTTTTTTTTTTTGTCTTGGTGCTTCTGTTACTTTAAGGGGTGGAGCCTTAGGTGTTCCCCAGGGAGGGGTAACGTTGGTCGCTGTGCTGTGATGCTGTACGTGGGGGAGGGGCCGAGAGGGAGCAATGGCGCCCGCCTCACTCTCCTCCGGCTTTCAATCTTTCACTCTGATACCCACAATCAAACTGGGCCCCTCTGGTGCTGGTTCCCGAGTGGGTGGGCTTGTGCATACTCTAGGCCCCTGTGGGTCTCTCCAATGACCTCTCCTGTGAGACTGGGAGTCTCTCCTGCTGCTGCCCCAACCCCCAAGGGTGTTTTCACTCAGAGGTTTGAGGCTTTGTTGCGCGGTCTGCTTTGATCCCCGCCGTTTGTCCGGTTTATCTGTGCACGAATGTGAGGCCGCTGGGTGCTACCCACCGCTCTGCCTGCCCCGTTCTCCGCCACTCTGAGTCCGGCCCTCTCAGTTTATCTGCGAGAAAGTGGGGCCGCAAGGACTGCTCCTGCCCCATTCGTCCCACACTCCGCCAGTCTCGGTCCCGACACGCCACGCAAGTCCTCTCCGCCCCGGTGGCCGTCTCCGCCCCTCCTACCGGTCTGGATGAATGTTTATTTTTTATTTCCTTGGTGTGGGACCCCCTTGCCATTCGATTTTCTGTCAGTTCTGGTTGTGCGAGGAGGCACAGTGTGTCTACCTTATGCAGCCATCTGGTTCTCCGGTATCATTAATCTTATTTTATGAATTAAAAAAAAAACACTTCCAAGAGGTTAAGTAAATTGTGTAATTCCACATATATATTAAACATCAAAGCTGGTACTTTAAGCTAAGTCCACAGTACTCTGGAGTCCATGGCTATTGTCCCTATACAATGATAATCCAAAAACTTAATTCCCAAATATCAAATTAAAAATATAAGCAAAATTACATCTTTTTAAAAAATTTCCCACCTCTTGAGATATGTCTACTTTGAGATAATTTAGAATCATGTAATCTTAGAGGACCTTTTGTCTAACCTTTTATTTGAGTCAGGAATCCTCTCTACAATTTTGATGGTAAGAGATTTTTTTCTTCTTAGTGTTTTTGATAGCAGAAAACTTCTGTTCATGTAAGGCATCTGTGTATCCACACCTGTCAGGGACCATTGTAAATTTTGGGGTTTTTTTCTCTATTTTTGAGTAGATATTTCCTTTCATTAACACCTACCCATGAATGTATTTCTGCGGTAACCAGAGTAAGTCATCAAAGTCTCTCTATAAAAAGTGTGAGACTGAATAGGAAGTACGTACAACTAAAGCTTGGTGTGTAGGTATTCTAAACACAAATAACAATAAATCAGGACAATATGCAATCCCAGAGTGTCTGGGAAAATGATTTTATTTTCTTGTCCTAAAATTTTTATAAGATGAAATTCTATCTGGGGTGCATTAGTATTTTAATGCAATAGCAGTATAGCAACCCAACCATGCAATACTATGATAATCCTATACAAAATGTGGAGAATTGTTCTAAGTTAGACGTAGCCAAGGTTATCCAGTGAGGAAATCATTTTAGATCGGATGCAGGGGTACCAAACTATAATATAATTTAAATATATATATACATATTTTAAAACAGGTAACATTGGAGAATATCAAACAATAAAAGAGATAGTTCTGGCATAGAGAGTGTTTGATGAAAATGATTTATTGGAAGAACCTAAAAATAAATACATGGCATTATGCTTCATATCGTCAGTATTCTTATACAGAATAGCCAGTAGCTTGTTGACAGTATATGTGGCTCATGAAACTAAACAGTTATAAAGAAGGCAACTCTAATATCCACTTCTTTTATAATATTAAATCTCTTCTTAAAAGAAATCTCGGTATGTTTGATGTAGACTGACCAGCAACTTTCAGGATTGGTTTCCCTCGTTGGAAGAGACTAAGGGATTAGCAATTTTTCAGGACCCTGCAAAAAAAGTGTCACTGATGTACATACGGGGCAAGGAAGGACCAAAACACGAATATAATTTGTACACTGTTCACCTGAAACAGTTGTTCATGTCAACTTAGTGTGTCTCATAATATACACTTGTTCCAATCACACACCCAGGCAGACAGACCCTACTGTAGCCCCTTTAGTCACCTTCCTTTGATCACCTAATCCTTCCTATGTTTCTCCTGCATTTTACCTTGTCCCGAACCTGTAGTGTGGCAGTCCTCTCTTAACCACTTGTCCCTACATCTACCTGCACTCCCAGCACCAGAATCACTCTCAACAAAATCATCAGTACTTTCCTCCAGCCAGTGTGGGGGTCCTAGTGGGGTTCATGTGAAAATCACAGGATGGCAGTTCTGACCCCACTACTTCCTAAGTATGTGGTCTTGGGAAAGTAATGTACATATTTGGGTTTCTCTTTACTCATTTATTAAATAATACTGTATTTCTATGCACTATCTCATTTGATCATCCCAATAATCCATAAAGGAATTTTGTACTATTATCCTTACTTTACAGATGAAGTGAAGAACTTGTTCGAGGTTACTCAGCTGGACATTGTCAGACACAAGAAGCACTTCTAGGCAATCTCGCTCTAGAGTCCAGCGATCCAGACCACTATGCTGTACCTCCTCTATAAGGTCGTATTACAGCCTAGATGCTGTAACTTTGGATCGCAGTACTATTCACCTTTGTGTGTAAGGGGGATAAAATGTTGTGTGCTCATATGTATACCATAAGAAACTGTAGAATTCACATTACCAAAGTACTTAACCTTGTGAGAAAAGAAAGTAACTTTTTTGTTATAGTAATACTTAAACTGTTCTGTTATGATGAGTGTTCTGTTTGCAGTGAGCAAACCGAAATTTTACTTTTGCTTCATTTTTTTTTCAACAGTTGGAGTCATTCGTTGGTCTTCATCCACATGTACTTATGAACTTGTGTGCCTGCTAAGGACTCCAGCAGCAGTGAACTGGCTGGTAGACAATGTCTGTCAGAAGCTTCTGACTCCTGTTGACACCTTCCTGCTGTATGTAACAGTTTAGTGGAATAGGTAGTATTTTGGGCCCACATCCTAACATAGGATTTCATTATCTATAATAATTCTTAAAATATTCAAACTATAACTGGTTTCACTTTCTCATTGGATCAATCTATATTACCACGATAAATCTAACCACACCCCTGATGAATTTGAATCCATTTTATTTCTTCAATGGATCTTTTGATTTATAAATACCTGGCATATCCTCAAGAGATGCTTTTAGAAAGACTTTCTAACTTTTGATATTCAAAGAAAGGTGGCATTCAGATGTTACATAATACTCACTGAAAACACAGCTAATAAATCTCCAAACAACTTTAAAAAAAAAAAAAAGAAAGAAAGAAACCCGTGTTTTTATTTATACAGCTGTTATTGCCAGTATTGTAAGGAAGAACATAAGTGAAAGGCATGTACACTTTTCAAAGTAGTAGTTAAAACTAACCCTGACTTGTCTGGGAACCTTCTAGAAGACGTTCCCATCCCCTTCCTTTGTCTGCCTTTTTGTTTCGGGTGTTCTTTCCAATCATATTGTGGAAACCTATGAGGAGCTTATTTGTATGATGGCTGGTTTGGACAATGCAGTGCTATCCAGGCTGTAGAGAGGTGGTCACAAATCTTAAAAAAAACACATTATTCAGCATTTATATTGGCCTCACTTAGCATGCCTTCATGAATGTAAAGCTTTTTTCATTTTCCCAATTGAGTCCCAAGGCCTATTATTAGCATATTATGATTTATAAGACAGTGGGTTTTTTAATAACAACACTGAGAGAGCAAAACCAATTTGTTCATCCCAAGAGGTTTGAGAGGACATTATAAGCACAGGGTGGTCAGAATAAAACCTGATACAAGTACACAGTCCATGATTGCTCCTAATTGGAGAAATCTCCCCATTAGAGACAAAAGACTGAGAAACAAGTTGTTTGCCATAGTTATTTATTCCCATAAATATCATTATTTAAAACATTTGAACTCTATTTAAAGATTTAAACAGTGATGTGGGCTTCACAAGGAACACAGACAGCTGGCTGGCTTTAAATCTTAGTGGCAACCACATTGGAGGCTGCCAGGGGCTTCTACGGTTCCCTTTTTAGCTAAAGGCTGGAGTACTGAATCCACGTTATATCCTCCATCTCATTTTCAGCTCTATTGCACCAATTATGCTGCATTGAGGCTTATAGGGGCTTACATTGCATTTCAGATAGATGAAAGAAGCCAGTCTATATTCTTTGTGATAAAAATAGTCATTAATTACTGAGACTTGTAAACTGCTTAGCAGCCTCCTTAATGTGGCCCGTCAGGTGCTTCTTACTCTATAGCTAATCAGCAAAAGAGGAAAAAATCCTCAGGAACAACATAGTCTTTTTTCTTTTTTTTTTTTGGCTCAAACAGAAAGTCAAGGTTAAAAATAAAATACAGTGAAAACTTAAGTCAATATGCACTCACTGGCAAAATACCGCCTTGTTTTCTTTTCAGTCAGTGTTTATTATAGAAAAATATCTTACAATACTGTTCCATGGGGAAACTAATTACCAATAAATATATTTTTCTCGTATCTGATAGAAAATAATGTGTTCTGAGGAGCTGGATGCATGAAAACACATTTATAAATAGCTCAAATGGAGTTAGATAATTACCTAATTAAAGAGAAGTGAAATGTCATAGGAATTAATGAAGTAATTCAGTAGAGAGGAAACCCAGCTAGTAAAGAGTTTGCTTAAAGCAACAATGGATCGTCTCACCTTTGAACAGATAGCTTAAAAATGCTGGTGGAATTTCAGGTTAGTCTGTTTCAGAATTGACTGCCATAGCCAGTATTTTAATTTTTAACAGTAACCTTATGTTTAATTGGCAAAAATGCCCATTATGCTACCTAATTAAGGCAATCAGAAGCATGGGGCGGGAAATGTCAGCACGATGGACCGAAACAGCCTGTATTTGGTAGGCAAAGTAGAGACGAACAGCTTTTGCGTATAAAAGTATCCGACAGGTTGGAAAAATTTGGAAAGATAGAAAGCATGCCTGTGTCGAGTGTAAGCACACGTTGAGGGCTTCTTTCTTTAGTGTACATATTTCATCAGTAAAAACCATGCTTTAAAGAATGCTGTACAACCATGTTTCATGCATTTCAGTAAGACTAATATTCGCAAAAGGGATTACAGTTTTTCAAAACAATGGCCAAAGAAAATTGGAGTGATGGGGTATCTGCTAAGTTGATTTTTATAAAAGCTTGGAAGAGGGCTTTAAAAAGGAACAGTGTGTGCAGGGGGAAAAAAACAACTATGAAAGAAATTACAAGTGGGTTTCACTACATTATAAGCTTGAGATTGCTTATTAAATACATAACTTGTTTTTCTGCTATACCAGTCATTTTACATAAGTGTGTGATTTGGCTTCCATTTATAATGTTCAACTGCAGCATGCTTCAACAGTGCCACAGGGAATACTTGTTATGGGCTGAATATTTGGTTAAAATCTTTGGAAAAATTCCAAAAGCATTTCCATACCCGTGGCCTCTTTGGGTAAGCACTTCTTTTTCAGGTTATGCCTCTCCGTGGAGAGTGGGGAGAAAACAACTGCCCTCCAGACACAGGACAGACAGTATGTTCCCGTTCCCTTTCTTCCTACTCCAGGTGCGTGTGAATTGATGGTGTTTGCATGTGAAAGGCACTGAAATTTGTACCTCTCCTTAGGAAAAAGAGGTATTATTGTGTATTATGTCTATATATAGTTATTTTAATCATAAGTAATTATTGTATTTAAAACCAACAATGAAGTATTGACTTCTTAGTACAGTTTTTAGTAAAATTCCACTGCATAGCAATTCTGAGGAGCAGGGAGGGATAGAGAGAGAGTGTTGTGACTGCATATGAGTAAGAAGAAATTTCCCCAAAACATGGGGATGTAGGTCCTTTGTATGCAAGAACACCTACAGATTCTGGCATAGATTTTATGATGGACAGGTGGGGTAAATATTTTTCCTATTTTAAGGCTTTTCTGGAGACTGTGTGTGTGTGTATATTAGACATAGTTGTTAATTTATGATAAAACAAACAAAGGGAGCCAGAAATGGGACTCGAGCTTGCAAGAATGGAGAAAAAACATTTAAACATGTTCCAGGACTGTTAATTGTCTAACTGCTTTGCTACGTCTTGCACAATTTGAAAGGCTTTGCAGGAACAATCTGTTAGCAGAGGGAACGTATCTTATTTTTCATAAAAAAGTAGAGATGATAGATGATGTGAAACATTCTTTCCTTTTCATATTGTCATGTTCCAGTGTACACAATGCACCTAGTTATAACGGACATTTAGAAAGCATTCTTTCTCTGATAACTCTTTGTTTACTCCATTGCTCCCCAATCCTGATGCAGTAGTTCCTTCTACATCCTTTCTGATCCTCTGTGCCCTCCTCAGGATTTTAAGGTCTTGGCCTCATCCTGGCACGTGGCTTTAAAGTCAAGATCTTGATGAAAATCCTTGGGTAGGTTCCAGCGTAGCTGATATCAACTACATCCTCCTGTTTTTGGGAGGAATAAGCCTAAGTCTTCCAAAATAATCAAAACACCTCCTCACCACCAGGGTTGAAGAAGTGAGAAGAAAACTCCTTCCTGTTACTCTGCTTCTAGCAGTCTGTGAGTTTTTGAAACATAGCTATTTATCTTTCCTAAGGTAGTGTATTTGTGTCTTGGGAGTTGGTGGTATGATATTTCTAAGTATTACATACCAGGGAGCAATTAGCCACCTTGGAGATGACTTTCTTGGGCATACTTGGAAGATCATAGATCTGTTATGCATAGAATAAAAATAAAATTGTAACTGAAATAAAAGGGGAACGCTGTGGGCTCCCGTAATTGAATAGATCCGGGCACAGTGTGGTCTGAGGCTGGCACATTTTCATCATGGACTACATTACTCCATGTTCTTCAGCTTCTTTCTCTCTGATTTGGCTTTCTTCTTCAGCTTCAAATATCACAAGATGGCTGTCAACACTTTCAGAGTAAAACCGTTGTCCTATAAAAAAGGCATAGATTTGCATTCTGCTTTATCTAAGAGTTAGGAAATAACTAGTCAAATAGAGCAGGTTTAATTGACAAAAGATGGAAGTGATGATATAGTTGTTTTCCAAAAGCAGGCTTGAGTCAGTCCCCTGGCTATTCCTTTGTAGGCATAAGATTAAACATCATTTGTTTGTTTTCAGAATAGAGCATCTATAGGTAAATAAACCTTTCTTATACCAAAGTTGACTGCCTTTCTTAGCTTAAATTAAGTGAAGTTACCTTAGTTCCCACTCACCATGGACAGAACAAAATAGGAGCCAGAAACAAAAAAAAAAAATCTCTCCCAACCACAAGTATTTATTAAGGCCTTACTATGTACCAAAGATACACTAGAAATACATTCCCTGACTTTATGTATCATGTGGGTATTGGGTCATATGGTCCTTTGGTTTACTTAAACATTTTTTCATTTTGAATCTTTCCGAAGATCGAGTGAGAACTAATAATCCCAGGAGAAAGAGATTTGCCACTCCATTGGTGAAACCAGTGCCACATATGTGGGAAAAATGGTTCATCTTCAGTCAGAGACAGTTGCCAACACTGTCAGCTTCTGAGTACCAGGACAGACTCTGAAAAGTGAGAGCAGACTAAGGAAAGCTCATCTAGCACAGAGGTCCCCAGGAGAGTCATGGACATCTGGGCTGGGATTTGAGTCCCAAGCCCACTTCTAGGTTGCCACTACAAAATCAAAGGTATGTGTGTGGGAGTGAATTGGTATAGGGTTGATATAGGATTTTACTTAAATATCTTAAAAGTTTTAACAGGTATTTTCACATAATGTATTCTGTTAATGGAAAGGTTTATTGTTTTACTGAAGTGGATGATTTCAGATTTTCTGAAATGTTTTGTCAAAAAAATTATCATAAACTGTTGATGAAAGATTACTGACTACCATGCCTGGCTTGTTGATCCTGAATATAATTTTTTAAAATTATGCAATATTGGATTGTGGTCAAAATGTGTACATAATCTTGAGTGATAAAGAAGATATTAATAACCTTCATCAGATGTTAAGGTAGGAAACTTCCCTACTAAACTCAGGTGAAAGGCACAAGGGGGACCCAAAATAAATGGAATTTATTTATTTAGAAATTTTGTGTATTTATTTTTGCATGTTTTAACTTCATTCACCTTCAAAATACTCTCCATTTAATGCCATATGCCTATCGAGACCTTTTCTCTACTGCTCAAAACAGTTTTTTGAGCTATTCCTTTTTGACGCCTTTTAGTGCTTCATTTTTTGTTCTACCTCTTCCACATGGGCAAAATGTTTCCCTTTGAGGATTCTTTCATCTGGGGAAACAAAATAAAAATCACTTGGGGTGAGAGAGGGTGAATAGGGAAGGTGGGGCATGGAGGTCATGCCGTTTTTGCTAAAAAACTACTGAACACTCAGCACAGTGTGGGCAGATGTGTTTGTAAATCACCCATCATGAAATGGGTAAACGCATTGAAGGTGTCTTCAAAAAATTTTCCACCAAAGCTGAACACAGCCTCTCACAACAACGCTGCCTGGTTGTTGTGATACTGATACACTGATAAGATGGGTTCCTAGAACACTCACCTATCCAGGGAAGCCTGTACTACAGGGGCCCCGCACTCCAGAAGGTAATCCAGGGTTATTTTGGGTCCCCCCTCATACATTAACAATTTGTTTTTGAGTACTTATGTCAGACATTATAGTTCCTGTCCTCAAGGAATTCATATTTCCAAGGGAATACTCACACCATTCATTTATTACCATGTGCCTACATATGTCAAACGTTAGTTCTCCTTGCCCTCATGGAGCTGAGACTCCACTGTTGGGAGAGGGTTAAAAATAACTAATCAAATAATCTTACAGTGCAAATGCATCTAAGATAAGTGGTGTCAAGAAAGGTTTGTGGCTCTGAAGAGAGCATACTGGAGGGATTGGATCTACTTGGTGAGGCTGGGAAGTGTTTCTAAGCACATAATATTTAGCTGACATCTGAAGGATGCTTACGATTTAATTAGAAAGGATGGGAAAGAAACTAGAGCTAAAATATACAGAGGTAGGTATTGGGGCCTGTGATGGGAGGAACCATAGCTCCTTCTCAGAGTTGAGAGAGCATGAGACCAGAGTGCAGCTGTCATTGACATAAAGGGTTTGAGTGAGGGGTGTCAGAGTACTTACCTTGGAGGGCATGTAAAGGATTTCAGACATTGTCCTAAGAATTCTGGGAAGGTACTGTTTGAAGGAGAATGTGAAGTGTTTAAATGATTATTCCATTACAATTGCTCTGGTGGCCATATATGGAGAATATATTGGGAAGAGGCTATTAAATATGAGTAGAACTTTTAGACAGTTTTTGCAGTATTTCAGGAGGAAAATGACCATCATCCAGAAGAGTGGTGGTGGTTCGATGGCATTCTATGAATAGATCCGGGAGACATTTAGAATTTGTAAACATTAAGACTTAGTGAGGTACTGGGTAAGGGTGGTGAAGAAGAGGGAAGTATTAAAAATAATTTCTAGTTACTTTTAATTTGTTACTGTACTCTCTGTTGACCAATTTCATCAAGAATGGATGCCAAGGAAAAGGATCAGTTTTGCTACCATAATGGTATGCATAAATTGCTAAAGACATTAAAGAAAGTGGTCAAGATGTAACACAAGTGTTGGGTAACTCACACTGAGATTTCTCATACCTGTACAGACATATGTATGTTCATGGAGAAGTAAGAAGTAATACACAGTAAAATCATCAGTATTGGCGACAGTCAATTATGACCTTATGTATGAGTTTTGGGATCTTTGATTACAAACAACAACAATCAACTTTGTTTAAATTAAGCAAAAGTGAATTTATTAGGGTAATAATTAGAGGTTGCAGAATTCATGAACATAGGACTTGGAAATGAACAGGGTGTAGTCCTAGAAACTAGAAAGCAAGGAGCACAAGAGTTTAGGAATAGTAATAGTCTGGGTGAGTTATGGCTATTTAGTGGGATAATTCCAGTTACATCTGGTCTGTTTGTGCTTCTGCTCACGAGGAAGTATCTACTTGGCCTAGCCCATATCATATATCATTTATTGAATATGGCAGCAGTAGACCATACTGGGGAAGGCGATTCCTCAGAAGGACATCAAGATTCAATTAGAGATCTGAAACGCCAAAACAATTCTCTGCTACACCCTGGGAAGCACTTGCCTTTCTCACTCTTAAGTCATCACTGAAGTAGTACAAAAATGAATCAAGCTCTTTCAAATGTTTGTTTGCTCACACTTGTGAAAAGAGAATATCTTCTCTTAATTCACAGTGGCTATGACAGCGAACAATTAATTGAGTTTTCCTCTTTCTGCATCCTTCTTTCCTTCCTTTTCACCTCATATATTCTAGGGTTGACCAGGTGGCCAGATCAATTTATCTTGGCTCCTGTACCTTCTGAATACATTGTATTATAGAGGGATGTTATAGGCAACAGTTCCACGTGTGGGAAATGTAGCCCAGCCCCCACTTGGAAAAGGCAGTGGGGAGCGAGGTCTGGCAAGCAGGACCCACACCAACAGATAGGTTCTCCCATTGGGAATCAAGCCTGCATTGTACCTAGACCACTTGGAGGCTTGCTTTTACTAAAACTCCCTCACCCTGAATTGAGGCAGCAAATGTTTACTGAGTATCTTTAACTTCCTAAAATCTGAGCTAAACCTCCCAAGTATGGAGTGTAACCAGTTTGACCATTTTTCCTTTACATTTGCACATATCCTTCTTCTTTGATGTAATTAGCAACATCTTCTCCTTTGTTTTCTGTAAAAGGTAACCACCCAAAACAAATCTGTGCATAGTAAATAAGGACCATCCTTGATGTAATGTGCCTAGAAAAACAATAAAAGCCTGTCCAGGTGGGGGTCATGGCACCCTCTCTCTCACTTAGAGAGCAGTCGTGCAGTCCCTTTTCTCCACAGGATTTCTGTAGTCCATGTAAATTTGTCTATTGCTGCCACAGCACATGGATCCCGCATCCGAATGTTAGCTGGGAGTTGGGAGAGACAACTTTCCTTTAATACAAAACTACAAGCTAATTGAAATACAAATAAACTTTAATAAAATATTTTTACACAGATTTGTCATAAGTCAAATTGAATTCTAAAAGGATTCATCGTTATTGACAACAAACATATGAATTTTATATATGGCATTTTCTTCTCCATGAAATTTTCCTATATTGAAGCCATGTTATATATAGTTATACAATTTAAATAGGAGTCATTCATATCACCGTTGGTTTACATGTATTTCACAATACTTCCCCACCCTCTACAGTTGCACATGGAATAATTTTAAGAGTTTTGTTTGTGCCCATCACTTTCCTGTCAGTACAATTCTCCTCACTCCTCTCAGGAAAATACATCTCTCTTTCTGACACAATTTTGGTTCCCAACTGCTTTAAGTAATTTATCTCTAGTTGTTGTCCCAAATCCTGCATCAAATTACCCAAATTGTCAGTCAGGCTTCCACATATTGATTCAGCAATCTCTGCCTTGTGTCCTGTCCAACTCCAGCAGATACTTGATTGCTTTGCTCCAAAATCCTTTGAAATGTTAAATTGTTAACAATACAAATTCACAGGAAATTGGGATAACTCTTCGCCTTAGCTTCAATCGCCTCACCTTGAGCCCTGGGCATTTAGAACTCATCTCTGGGTAGCTGGCAGGGAATTGGAAAGGAAAGTGGTAAAGCAATTACTTCCAGGAGCCAAAGGAGTTAGTTAGATGTCTACTTACTCTGGTAGTGGGTGTAGTTGATGCTCAGACCCTCATCTGCCTCCCCAAGCAAACAGCTGTTGATAGAATCTTATTAAAGATAACTTGCATTCCAGGGTCCCTGATTAATCCTGGCCAAATAGCCAGAAAGAGTAAAAAATAAATAGGTCTGGAAGGTAAGGGAACTATTTTCTTTAACCAAAATCCTTGCCTTGATTCAGCTTCTGCTCTAAAAAGAAAATTTTCCAATTAGAAACATTGGTCTATGGATTATTTTCATAAAAGCTAATGAAAACCTTTTTTGATTGCAAATATCATACCTTTATAAGAAGGTACTAAAACCTTAAACAGCCCTGAGTGCTTTTTACTTAATGTTCAATTTGTCGCTAATATACTTTAGGAGTAAAGTGCTAGTGTTTAACCTGTTAAGAGATTATAAGTTACCTTGGGTGTTTAACAATGAGCTGTGTTGAAGAGTATTATAAGTGAGCAGGTGTATAAGGGAGTGGATCATAATTTAAAATACTTGAATGAAAAATAGGCATCCTTTTAAATGATGTTGATGTTTAAGTCTTTGGTAAAATCTTCATATGAAAAAAACAACAATGACAACAACAAACAAACAAACAATCAAACACGACCCAGCAAAGCAGAATAGTGCATTTTGCACTGTTCTCACATGATCACGGCAGTGACTCTTTAAGTTAAAAGGTAGCCTAGAATCCATTTATTGCATCTTTTCACTGTCCTAAATAAAAAGGACATATTGCCCCATTTTTATTTCCTTAACTTTCCCACTTCTCTGTCCTCTTTATACCAAAATTCCTAAAAAGAGTTGTTTATAGATGCACCTTAATTTATCTTCTCTTATTCCTTCTTACACCTACTCAGTATGTTGACCCTGCCACATTATAAAAATTCTCCATCAAGGCCACCAATAACCTCCACATTCCAAAATCCAATTGTTCATTTTAATTCTCATCTTAGTTGATATCTCCGAATGATTTTACACAAAGACATAGAAACACCCCAGAGGACAATTGAGGTGGTAGCATATAATATAATATTTTGTTTTGGCATTTGGAAGAATGTTGGAGGAGCTGAAAGGATGTCACCACTGTTTGACCTCAGAGCTGGACCCAGGCAAACCTCACCATCTCCCCTATCTTTGGAATGTATGTTCCACCCAGAATTTTCCACACAAGAACACAGCCTTGAGGGAGTAATGTGTGGTTGAGAACTTCTGAACTGAATATGTGACTGACTCCTGTTAAGGCCTCTATATAATCTTTTAAGGTTGTGGCCAGGTGGACATTTAATCATCTTACAGCTTCCCCAGACAAGCCTAATATGTAAGTTTCCTTGTTTTTTTAAACCTGCTGCCTATGGATCTGGAGTACCCTGCCTCTTTCTTCGGGCTCTCCTTGCCCTCTGGGGGACCACTTTCAGATTTTCCCTGGGAAATTTCCAAGGTTTCAAACCAACAAAATGTTGAATAGTTTCAGAGATGATAAAAATTATCTTCCTTAGAAGTGCAAAAAGACCATATCACTTATTGATTATTCATTAACTGTTATTTACAGGCAGTAAAACACATACCTTCTTATTTCAGGTTAATACTTGTCCTACAGGTTTTCCTTGAACCATTAGAGCTGCACTTTGGTATCTCTGAAAGCAGTTGTTGAGATGGAATTTTGGATTCAAGATGTACAGTACAGATAGACACCTGTGATAGCAAAGGAGAGGAGGTAGGCTTGGGCAGAGGAAATGGTCAAACAGACTAGACAAAGCTTCGACCAAACAAGCAGAGGGCTCTGGAACAAGTTCATGTGTTCGTGCTCAAGTGTTGTACATCAGGCTGAATCATGCAAACTTTATCTTTCTCACTTAGAAACCAGTTATGTATGGACTGTCCTAGAAAGGCTGTGACCTTGGGTGAAAAATATTAAATCTGACCAGTTTCTTCCTTTAAGGACACATCAACCCTGTGCACCCCTTGCACCCTGGGACCTACTCCATACCTATTGGAAAAGCAGCTGTATCTCATATCAGGATCCAAGGTTTTCCTAACCGGAGCCCTGTCCATGGTGTAACTGACTGGCTTTGGTTGAACAATTCACCTTGTTTTTTGTTAGTCATTTAACCATTTGGTCCTTGGCTTGGTCTTCGCCTTTTTCTGCCCTGACATACAGATGATAACCCAACAGGCTTGTAGTTTTCACACTTAGATTTTGGTTGTCTGTTACCTCAGATGCTTGTTTATTTATTTGTTTATTTCCAAGTGGAGCATCAATGGGCCTTAGCCATAGCCACCCGATCCTGCAATCCTTACATCTACTAGTTCCTCCCTAATGTACAATGTCTAATATTCACCTGAGCTAATTTATTACCCGCTTCCCTGATATACCCTTTTAACTTACCACCAGTTAAGTGTTAACTGTCAACTTCTTGGAAGAATGTTTGTGATGTACCACGAGTGAGGGTATTCCTCATTGTCTGCAGATGCTGAGTCATCTAGTCCCAACACCCAATTTTATGACCTACTTTCTTGGCCCCCATTTATGGGGTATCCTGCAACTGAGTTTGGAGTGCAAAGTGTTTTTTAGTGATAAATTTCTCTGAAAGAAAGAAGAGGTAAAACCTAAGCTTTAGCCAAAATTCCTGGACCTTTATAGTCTGTCCTTTTCATTACAATGTTGGAAAATTCTTCTCATCCTTACCATTCTAACTGCATATTTTCTTTTACATGCCTTCTTCAGTCTCTTAAATTAATTTAATGATCCTTATTTAAGCTTTTATAGTATTAAGATTGTCTTCCTATGCTGTACTTATAATGAGGTTATGGCTAAAAAGGATAATACTTGTGAAAAATTTTTGTATGTAGTTTGCTTACTAGAAAGAAGTATTTCTTCTCTCTAAAGTCTGAGTGAGAGATATACCACTGGAGCTGGAGCTAGTGGTTGTTTTGCTGCATGTGGAAGAGGTAGATAAAGCATCCTTCCATGATATTAGAGGGTTGTGACTGATACTGCTGGCTCATAAGCTCAGGAAGCAGATTGGGGGGATCTGGATCTGGTGGGGCAAAGTATACACATGGACAAGATTGTGATGAGAACAGAGAGGGAACCCAAACTGCAAAAAGAATTGAGGTGTCCATGAGACAGTAAAGGAGAATAGAATTTGTCAAACCCACAAAACAGAAAGCATCCAGCATCGAGCATCCAGAGGACATCATGCAGGTTGGAAAGTGTGTCTACATCCTCAGTGTCCTATAAGTCCCATCTCTCCATATACGCACTGGTTTCTTGTGAAACAGTAGTGAAGATGGGAGGAACAGCAGTGATTGGGAGTTAACTTTGAATTAACTGAATAATCACTAAATTAAAATGAGAATATCAAACAAACTTGAAGGACAAAGCTCATCATTGTTATGCACCATGGTGGAGACTTGAAGCAAGATTAGATAACACATGAAAAATAAATGTTCTCCATTTTTTTCCGGCATATGTGTACTAACTATAGATTATGATATTTTGTTTATACAGAGCATCCTTCAGGGGTTTGTAGGCTCCTCGCATTCAGACACAACCCTTCCTCATCTTTTTAATCTTTGGGCCTGGCATTTATAGGTCCTCAATCAATGTTTTATTTTTCTGAGTTTTGCAAATATAGGTTATTTAGAAAATAGCCTTTATGTTTAAATTTATGATTTTGTAGTCAACTACAGTTTCCTCTTCTGTGTGTATATGGATTTATCATTTATAAAAGAAGTATACCTGAAGCATTTTGACCAATTTTCAGATTTGATTTATCGGTCCTTCTGCATTTCTATGTATTATAAAGTGTTTATGTTGCTACTTTCCATTTCACCTCCAATTATCTCTAGGTTTTAATTTTAACAGATCATTTTGGTGGTGCTGGTCGACTGTTCCTTGCTTTTATTCTTTAAAAATAAATCTAATACTTCTTAGCAAGAAAATGAGCCTAATAAGAAGTTTTTATTGCTAATTCACTTAATATTTCTTTACCAGATTTTTAAATATGAATAACACCATTTACTGGAACAGAAAAATTTAAAAGGTTTTTACATTAATTCTTCCTCTAATTCTTGCCAATTTGCTGCAACGATGTAATTGCATTGCCTACATTATGGTTAACAGGAAAGATTAGGTATGTAGCATTTTATTGTCTTTGACAGCTTGATGAATTGTGACTTGAAGTGAGCAAGTTCCTTTGTTCTAATTGTCTCTTTTTCATTAAAGCTGAGAACTATACTTGGGCTTTAGGGGAATACTCTTCTTACTGCTTTTAAGTTAGAGCTGTTAACACTGATAAATATTCTCCACCTAAATATTGTACAGGCAGTTCCTTGTTTATATTCCACCCTTTTTATCATTTCAAGGCTAAAACTGATGAAGATCAATCAATACAACACACTAAAAAACAATATTAGAAAAAGTGATTCCAGGAAACAAATGTATTTTTCTGCATTTCAAAGAAGTAGAAGAATAAGAGAAAAGAATCTTTGATATTATGCCATTCTTCCATGTATATACTTTACAGCATATATAGGTGTTTTTGTGTATCTGTGCTTCGTTAACCTGGTTATCCAGCATGGTTAATGCAGGTTAACATCATTAATTTGATGCCTTGGAGTGAACATTTGCATTTCTATTTTCCAGAGGTATAAATTAATTCTAACTAGTTGTTCCACAGAGTCATTTATCCACTCATTCATTCACAACTAATTCATTTCATTCAACTGACACACTCTTATTGAAGGTCAACCATGAGCCAGGCTTTATAATATAGGCAGTGTGGAAAAAAGATGAATGCAATGTATCCAATCCTTAAAGAGGTTATATTCTGCTCTTAAGGGAAATCAGATGAGAGACTTTGACTCCATCAGTGGAAATTCCATTTCTTTGCTTCAAATAATAGTCATATTAGTTGCTGACTAATGCCTGTTATGGGATGGAAAAACAACTTCATGTATGGAATAGCTGAGAGGAATGTGTTGGGCATTTTCACTGTACTGCACAATTCCAGTAGGTACGTTTAACAGGGTGAGAGTACCCAAGCCCCCGCTGGTGTAAAATGGGGAAAGAGAAATATGCTTGAGATATGTTATGCTGTTTTCTTGGTTAAGGAATTTGATGACTTTATTCGGAAGTTGGGAAGAGCCACAGAGAAATTTAAGAAAATAAATGATGGGGTTATTTCTGAGTCTTGGAAAATCTAAACGGCAGCATTACATGTCAATAAAAGGCAGGGAAAAGAGTTATTTTAATATTCCACTTAAGATGAATCTAAACATTTTTAATATATTTGTGGTGAAAAATGGCAAATGTGCCAACTAGTTTAATTCCAGATAATGGTGAGTATTGTAAAGGGAAGGGAGGTAGATGGCCTTTCTCCTTCTCTTTCTGCTTGACTGCATGCATTCATCTGCTACTTTTGTATTCTCTGGTAAGTCTGATGACTCCTTCCATATGCTCTGTGAATTGTGCTTAACTCCTGAGTGATCTTAGAGTAAAGCATCAGTCTCAAAGACTTGGTAATTTTGCATGAAAATAAGTGAAATTCAGTACTGAGGATGTTAATCAGGGTTAATTAGATGAGTTATTTACACTATGTTTCAAAGGGTTTTTCAGGTCAAGAACACTCAAGTCAAAGAGAATGAAGCTCTTGGGTGAGTGGAGCATCACACCCTTAGCAAGAGAAATCACTTAATGCCAGAGTCTGAAGATATATTCCATGCATGAGGTATTCAGTGACCGGCAAAAGGATGTCCTCAGCCAGGAGAGGTCACATTAATACTTGGTTCCCTTTTCTGACCCAGATTCCATTTTCCTTGCTTTTTAAATTTTTAATTTATTGATTTTAGAGAGAGAGAAGAAGGGAGAAGGAGAAAGAGAGAAACATTGATCTGTCATTCCACTTATTTATGCATTTATGTTGATTCTTGTATGTGCCCTAATCGGGTACCATACCCACAAACTTGGCATATGGGGATGGTGCACTAACAAATTGAGATACCTGGCCAGGGTCTGACTTTCCATTTTCTATTCAATGTGGTTGATTTTGGGATCCCCAACTCTTAATTAATTTTCTTCTTACTGACTTCATTTCTCAGGCTCAGTGACTCTGACTCCATGTTTAGTATCTCTCTGAATACTTTTAAGGATGTTTACTTGAATAGTTCAGAGCCAGAGCTTAAAGACAAGGTAGAAAAAACCCACCCAGGTAGAGCAGCAAAAAGGGAAAAAAAGAGAAATAAGCAATTAAAACACAATTTGAACAACATAAAGCATAACAACATCAGCATCATAGGAACACCAGAAGGAAAAGAGAGTGAGCAAGGGATCAAGGACCTATATGAAGAAATAATGACCAAAATCTTCCCTAATCTAGTAAAGGGAAAATACACACAAGTCCAAGAAGCTCAGAGAGTCCCAAATGAGTTAGAGCCAAAGAGGCCTAGACCAAGACACATCATAATTAAAATGGCAAGGCTTAATAACAAGGAGAGAACACTAGAAGCCACAAGAGAAAAGTGGATAGTTACATACAAGGGAGCATACTTAGTTTTCAAGTGCACATGGAGTGTTTTCCAGGATAGATTACCTGTTAGGACATAAATCAAGTCTCAATAAATTTAGGAAGATTGAAATCATATCAAGCAGTTTCTCTGACCACAATGCTATGAAACTAGAAATCAATCACAAGAAGAACACTGAAAAACATGCAAAGACATGGAGGCTCAATAACATGTTATTAAGCAATGAATGTGTGTCAACAATGAGATCAAGGAAGAAATCAAAAGCTACCTTGAAACAAATGAAAATAGGAACATAACAATCCAAAAACTGTTGGACACTGGGAAAGTAATCCCAGAGGAAAATTCATAGGATTACAAGCCTATTTCAAAAAATAAGAAAAAGTTCAAATAAACAATCCAACTTACACTTAAAGGATCTTGAAAAAGAACAACAAACAAAGCCCAAAGTGAGAAGAAGGAAGGAAATAATAAAGATCAGAGCAAAAATAAATGAAATAGAGTCTAAACAAATGATACAAAATGAATACAAAAGCTAGTTCTTTGAAAAGATAAATAAGATTGATAACCTTTAACTGGAAAAGTAATTACTTTGGAAAAGAGTGTCTCTCTCTTCCAGTCTCTGTGGGAGAATGTGATCTTGATTTAGGAAGGAGACCTTACTCTAAGTTGTAAAAGTGCCTCCTGGAACATAGACAAGAGAGTGGATAAAGCCAATTAACAAACACAGATGACCAATGTTTCCCTCACCCCACCTAACTTACTGCCTTCAAGTTTCCTCTAAAATACTTTTTTTTTTTTTTTACATTTGGAGTAGTGGGTCAAAGACTCTTTTGCATAATAATAGGCAACCAATAGGCAACCATTAGGGGGTTTACATCACTCCACTCCGGGCCACGGTTTTTGGAAGTAGCAGAGTTTAGCTATATTCTCTCTTAGAGGAAGGAAAATGGGAGGGCTCGCAACTTTTGTAGACCCAGATTAAGTGAGTTGTTCTTGGTGTTCTGAGCTGTAAAGGTAATAGGTCTCTGTAGGGTCTGTTCAGATCTGTGCATTGGTTGAGATGACAGCAAAATCCATAATCTAAGATCTCAGAACTATGAATTTCCTGAGACAGAAACAAAATACAGTATGGAGGCTATTAGTGTAACAAGATGCAAAGCTAGGGATCCCCAAAGTCTCCACAGCCTATAGTCGGGAGATGGAGGAAGGAGATGATACAGTGTTTAAGATACTCTGGAATAACAAAAGACAAGATAATAGATGTGCTACCTTCCCAGGCAAAAGGAGTGTGTGACTTTCAGAATGTATAGGGACTCCTGCCACAGCTGGGAGCTTATACAGTGCCCGAGCAAGAGGCAGGGAGATGGAGGCTCCTGTGTCATGAGGTACTCTTGCCCTGACTGAAGATGGCAGCTGAAAAAGGGTAAGAAGATATGAGACAACTGACAAAAGTAATCCATTGTAGGAGGGGTCAGATATGAAGACATGTAGGAAGTGCTGGGTCAGCATTTAAAATAAGGGAGGTCTGAAAGACAAGGGGTTTGGGTTTTGGTCACCACGAGGGCTGGGAGAGTAGAGGTAGCAGAAGGCACGCAGTCTGAAAGGGAGTAAGGAGAGAGCTGATGGAGCCTGAAGAAGATCTGGCAAAGATGATGGAGCTGGGAATTGTGAGAACCTGCCAAACCAGGCATGGATTGGGGGGAGATGCCTGGAATGCCGAACCTTGACTGGAGAATGCTGACTTCCGCTTCTCTGGAGGATGTACAGAGAAGCCACTCTCTTAGGACATGTCTTTTCCAGGACTTCGCCATGATCCAGTGCAACATGGCACAGGTTTTTTTGGACTACCACATGGAGGCTGAGGACAATGTACCCCAGATCCTGAAGGAGAGAGCTGCTGCGAGAAGATGGTGACTTTGATACCCACCAGTGTACTTTCCAGAGGAGATGGAGATCTGTTTGTACAGCTGGCTTAAGAGCAGATATGGATATGGGGAACTATTGAGCTTGGTTTTGGCTTATACACTAGTGGGGAGCAAGGGAAGTTCTGGGTCTTGTGGGAGAACAGGACTATGAGCGGTAGTGCTCTTAGCTGCTCTGAGGTTTCACCTCTGTAAATAAAAACCTGTTTCCTCAACACCAATTGTTGGGTCATGCAGCAAGGCGCCACATGCATGGTCCCCACTTTGCTTGGTTACATTAATAACTAGTGGTAAAAAGGCAGGGCTAACAGGAGTTGGGGTGGGTGTGATAGGCTGGGTAGTGGAAAGAATCCCATTTAATGTACAGGAACTGAAGGCCAGAGGACTGATATAATTACAGAGGAAATTTTCTGGGGCCGATACCTGTACTGAGGATGAAGGACCCTAAAAGATATTTAAGAATATAAAAACTAGCAGCACTTTGGGGGAGAAAAGGTAGGGACTTTGCTTGCAGAATAAAATTATTCAGGATAAACCAAGATAGGGTCTTCTCAGGAATGCATCCAGGCTGATTGCCTTCTATCAGCACGTGGAATTTACTTATGCAGTGAAAAATGCAAACAACCCAATGCATTAGTGTGGAAGCCTGCATTACTGGACTTAGCAAATTATGCAGAAATGTTTTAACTTGTTGATCATTTTTGGGGGACAAGGGCCTGACCAAAAAGGGGGTTCTGAACTGTGTTTGTTCTTATGCATTATCTTACTTTTAATTAACATGAATGCTATGAATGCATGGGTACCTGGACTTACTGTTAAGATACATTGTTTGTAATTCTTGTCAGCGGCTTCCCTAGTACTTGACTGTGTGGCTCAGAACTGCTTGTAAACTTAAAGTTTGTCAAGGTTATGATAGTGAAATAATGTCACTTCTCACAAGAAGAAAAAAAATTACTCTTCTGATCCAAGCATCATTGGAGCCACGGGTACTATAAAACAACCTCATTCTGGCCAGTGAAAAATCATTAAAAGTCACTGGTATTTGGAGACTTACTGTGGACTATTGAGGCTTATAAAAAAGGAACTGTTGTTCTTGTAATGCAGCATTTCATTACAATGAGTGACCAAATAGCTGTCACCAGTGATATCTTATATGTAACCTTGGGCGTTGCTAATGTCCTCTTTTCTATACTCCTTAACTAAGAAAAAAAAACCTCCCAAATTAGTTCGTGTTCACTTAACAAGTAACAGTATGTTTTTACTCTCCCAAGGTTTCCTGGAAAGTGTCCTCAGGAATTTGACAAACTCAGGTACAATGTGGATTTCTGGATGAGGTGTAAACGGTTAGGATAGTAATGATATTTTGGGTATTGGTTTCCACTGCAAAATCTCTTCTCATTACATCACATGGCATCCTAAGCCAAGTGACTAAATATGAATGGGACCTTCAATAAGAACAGGCTCCAAGGCTCTGCGTACAGCTAAGCTTGGGAGCTAACTGTACTGCTGCCGTTAGAAACATTTCATGGCATATTAAATATAATTTATTGGCATTTCTGTCTCCCACTGTAAAGAAGGAAGCCCATCAATTGTTTGACCTCTTTGGACATTGGAGGAGATGTATTCTATACTAATTTTACTAAAACCACTATCCCAAGGAACAAGATTAGTGGCCAGAGTTAACTAGCAGGCCATAATCTTGAAATGTATCCAGGTAGTAGTAAGACAACTTTACATCCCCAATTCTAGATTCATGTTATAGCTGTAATGATCCTTAGCAAAAGCAATCAATGTCAAAACAAAACAAACAGAAAACCTGTACTGGTATTCAATAGCTTCTTGGCTCCGGTTCTTGAAAACTGTATTTTGAGGTGTACTGACAGCTGCTAGCCTGTGACTGGGCCCTATCGAAGGCAACTCATTCTCATACTTTGCGACTTTTCCTGTAAGCCCTCTTCACTGAATCATAAACTCGTAAGAAAAGGTAAACATAAAAATAATTTGTTGAAAAATGGACATAATATAACTAATCAAGAGCTGGGCTTGTTTACTTAGTCTTAGTTAACATAATAAATAGGCAACTCAGTACTCATTCCTCAGAAGATGACCCACCTATATTTTTACCCAAACTGTAAGCTCAATAAGGGTCTTGTCGACAAGATTTTCCACCTTAAAAAAGGCATGAAACCACTGATTAAAACAAACAAACAAACAACAAAACAAACACCCTCCTCCAACGTGGGTAAACCCTAAGGAATGCCTTAACCACCTGCCAACCAGAATGAGAATGAGTTGTTGATAACCCACAGCATTTGTGATTCTATACGATGCACTACATTTTAGTTCTCCTAATCAAGGAGCAGCATTTCTGGCATAGACTGAAATAAACATGTACCTAGGTACAGAGCTACATGACAAACAGTCTCTTCTGGACTAAACTCTGCAAAGCTCCCCTGAACTTTTCGACTAGACCTCCATTTTTGGACTACACATTTGCCTTTGCATTGTCCAATTTTAGCAAGAATCCTGTTACGCTGGTTTGGCTTACCAACTGAACTCTTGATATATTCAGGAGCTGAGTGAATATGTTTGTTGTTACTTATCGTGACCTGCAAGTCCCAGTACTTTTGTTTTAACATGGTCCTTTTCAACTTTGTTTCCTGTTTAACTACAGATGTGTAGGCTTACAAGATTAACTGTTGTATCATAACATTATTACATGCCAATAATGCAGTTATAATCTTTATTTATTAAAAAACATATATTTAGTCAATTTACCATATCTTAATTTAATCTTTGTACATATTTCATTTTTAAGTCCTTAAATGAGTACCATGTTGCAACAAAAATGTAGTGATCTAATTAATCAGTCATTAAATATTTACTTCTACATTTTAATTTTTTCCCCATATCTTATCACTCTGGATAACTAGTCAGGTTCTTCATCCTCTTCCATCTCCCAGGTATGTCTGGTCACCGTGGCCTACCTTCAGCAAGAATCCTGTTAGTCAGTTTAGCCAAAATCCCCCCTTAGTCCTGATATTTTCGTTTAGTCACTTTCTACCCACTGACCTGCACCCTGCCACTTCACTCTAAGTGCCCACTAGCCAGTGCCATATTTGAAGCTGAGTCCATTTCCTCTCCCCAACTTCAAGACCCACTGCTATGGTTTCTACACCTATTGCAATGGCTCCCACTGAAAAATGTTTTCCTTACCATACTTTAACAAGTGGAATAGACCACCATGATTGACAGGGATGCCCTATGAGAAGTTTTGACACATAGAATTCTCTATTTGCCACCTATTCTAGCCTCTCCATTAACTATACCTGCAAGGCTAGCTGGGCTTGCCGCCTGCTGTTCTTTAACAATTATACACTGTTGTATCTGCTTCGCCTGACAGTTGCAGTGTACCAAGGAGTCATGGGGCAGTAAGCCAGGAGAATTTGAGGAGGAAGATATTGGCCATCTTCAATATTTTTAAAATTGGTGTTTGCTTTTTTCAATGGTGTATAGATCAAACTTTTGTGACCTTAGTGTGTGTGTGGATAGTGTGTGCTGCCCAGATTGAGGACCACTGGAGAAGCAGGGCTCTGGATAGTGACTTTGCCTCTCAAGGTTGTACGGCTACCTTCTTCTATGCTCAGAAGTTGCTTTTAATAACAAAAGGGTGATATCTGAGCCTCTGACGAACTTTTCTCAAAAAGTGAATATACAGTCTAACCTATAACTGAAGAGGGATGGCAGGCTTCAATTAATCAGGCCTGTATACCCCTGACCCCAGAAATGTGTAATGTGTGTAAATTTCTTATTTCGGATATGGATGCAAAAGCCAAAATGGTCTATCACAGTTGTTTCAAACAATGGCTTGCTATCTGTCCCAGCTGCAGGAGACTTCCCAGGTAATTATGCAAGAATCACTGTGACCCAGAATCCATGAGAGTTAATGGAAAGATGCATACTTAATGAGCCACCAAAGGCTGAGGGATGGACTGAGTAGAGACAAATTCAGATGGCTCTGAGGCTCATTATCCTCCTCCCCCCACTCCCACTCTCTTTTGATAGCTTAGCAAACAGCTAGCATAGCAGTTTTGAATTAGCTCAATAGTGAAAGTCTGATACCAGAAGCTAAGCTCAAAGGCTCTCCAGCTGTGCTGTACCCCAGCATGGCTCTCTACTCAATGCCAAGAGGGTGGAGGATTCATTCACTCTGCCGCATCTCTGCTTGTGAGTCTGCCCAAGAAACCTTTTATTTTACAATTGTACCTATAGTGCCATGGTGTGTGTCCCTGCATGACAAATGCAAAAAGAATATAAATATCATTGGTACCCATTGTTTAAATGCTAATGGTGGAGAGTAGGAGATCTAGTAAGGGCCCAAGAGGAACCATAAGATTTGTGAACATTACTTCAGGTAGATGTGGATAATTTAAAACCTATGAATATGTAATGCATAACTTAAAAGGCTTCAACTGTAAGATGCAAATGCATTATAATAGGGCTTACCTCAAAAGACAGAGGGAAATATTACAAGACCTTCCTTTAGTGCATGTAGATAACTCTGCCTTAATACCATTTGACTGTAACTGTAAAATCCAGATATGAATTGTAATGAATCACAATGCACAGAGTTTCACCTCGGTGAATACTGTTTCAACTGAAAGAGATATTACACACTGGAAAGGAAAACACGTGAGTTTTCTTTCCAGTGAGGTTTCCGTAAAGATGGCATACTTACTACAGGTCATCCAAGGTCACATCAGCTACAAATCTCGTTTTGTATGCTTATTGTGAGTCCATCAATGAAACTGGTGTTTCCACATGGCATTGAGTTGAACACTTGTGACTTCAGTGTGATTCTGTGAGTTATAAAACAATTTTACTTCTTCTATTTATTTTTTTGGCAGGGGGAGATCAGGAATCCTGGTTAATAAAGAATGAGTTGCGTTGATCCTGTACTTTTGCAGGTTTTGGTATGTTTGAAAACATGAACCACAGGGGGGGGGCAGTTGTAGAGGAATTCTGCATCAGTAGTACAAGCAGGGGGAGGTAGTGGAAGTGAAAGATGGGATGTGGGATGATTCCCTGAAAAAAAGGAGTCTCATGGAAGTTACTAGCAGAATAGCCTCTATACACTTAGACACTTTGAAAAAACTGAAATGATAATGCTCCTCCCAACTGGACTTATTAAAAATACATTGGGAGAAAAATGATTACTTTTAATACAGAAAATCAGAAATAGTTACAGATAATGCAATTCATGAATCTTCAGGGAGAAGCAGAATAAAGATAGCTAGAGATTTATTTTAGTGAAAAAAATACAGCACTTCTTCAAGCATATGAAAATTGCTAAAAATTTTAGTGGTATAACTTTGAACATGATCATTGGCAGGGCTTAGAGGACCAATGGTCATTGGCCTTTATTAGCAACAGAATTGAACCTGAGGCAAAGCAAAGGTTTGAATATAATGGTGGGCTTGGACTGTCAATTGTAAAAGATTGAGCCAACTCTTTCTATCAGAATATCAGCCCTGGTTGGTGTGGCTCAGTGGATTGAATGCCAGCCTGTGACCTGAAATGTTGCCAGTTCAATTCCCAGTCAGGACACATGCTTGGGTTGCAGGCCAGGTCCCCATTTTGGGGGCCTGTGAGAGGCGACTGATCGATGTATATCTGGCACATCGATGTTTTTCTCCTTCACCCTCCCTTCCCCTCTCTCTAAGAATAAATAAATAAAATATTTTTTAAAAATTAACATCAGCTTTAAAAAGGTATTCTTCGGTAGAATATCATGAAATTCCTTCTACTTGATGAGGTACTTAATATTCTTGTTTAATTTTCATGAATGTTCTACAAGTGCATGTTCTGTACATTATAGTTAAAACCTGGATAGACAGCCAAGGTCCCCACAAATGAAACACTTATATATTTTTGCCATATAACTTGGGAACATTTTCAAATTATAAGGAAATGATCCCAGTAAAATAAGAATATCACATAAAAACGGGCACTTCTTTGGAAATTATTGAAGCCTATCCATTGATTATGTGACTGCATAACAGCATTCTATATCTATAAACTATTTCTGAAGTCTTTTTACTTTTGGGGGAGTGGATTAGACCTAAATTTTTATAAAATTTAATCCATATGTTTTGGTATTCAATTCTATGGATATGGATAAATGCATAGAGTTGTGTATTACCAACACAATAGAAAAATACTGTTACTCCCAAAGAAGTTCCTCATGCTGACTCTTTGTAAACACATCTTTTCCCCATCTCCCCCCCAAAATCCTATATTTATATCTATAGCTTATCTACATTTGCATATCTATATCTATAATTCAGTGGCATTCATTATATTTACAATATTATGCAGCTATCACCACTATCTATTTCCAAGACTTTTTCTTCAGTCCAAACAGAAACTCTGTAACAGTTCAGCAATCACTCCCTATTTTCCTCTCTTGTCAGTTCCTGGTGACATCTAATTCCATTCTGCCTCTAAGAATTTGCTTATTCTAGATAGTGCCTACAGGTAGACTTATATTTGTCTTCTTGCGTATGGCCTATTTCACTTAATAGAATTTCTAAGGTTCATTCATGTAATAGCCTGTATCTGAACTTTGTTCCTTTTTTATGGCTGAATAATATTCCATTGTGTGTATACCCACCACGTTTTGTTTGTCCATTTATCTGATGATGAACCATTTGGTAATTAACACCTTTTGGCTATTGTGAATAATACTGGAATATTGGCATACAAATACCTGTATGAGTCCCTGATTTCAATTCATTGGGGAATATACCTAAAAATGAAATTGCTAGATCATAAGGTCCTTCCATGTGTATATTTTTGAAAAATGAGCATACTGTTTTCCACACCAACTATACCATTCAACATTCTTACTAGTAATATACAAAGATTCAGTTTCTCTACATTTTCACCAAAACTTGTTTTCCTTTTCTTTTTTCTTTTCCCCATTCCTTCCTTCCTCCCTCCCTCCCTCCCCCTCCTTCCTTCCTTCCTTCCTTCCTTTCTTTCTTTCTTTCTTTCTTTCTTTCTTTCTTTCTTTCTTTCTTTCTTTCTTCCTTCCTTCCTTCCTTCCTTCCTTCCTTCCTTCCTTCCTTCCTTCCTTCCTTCCTCTCATTCATCTCTTTATCTCTTTATCTCTCCCATTAGGTATAAACTGATATATCATTGTAGTTTGATTTGCATTTACTTAATGACTAATGATGCTGAGCATTTATTTTTCATGTGTTTATTGAACACACGAAAGCCCTTTTATAATCACAGCCACATTCTTTGATCTCCCTATCCACCTGCTCTCTAATGTCTACCAAGCACTAATGTGTTTTTCGTTTCTATAAATCGTCATTGAAGAACTGTTACATAAGTGGAATCATACAATATATAACTTTTGGAGATTGTCTTTTTCCGGATGCATAATTCCCTTGAGTTCCTTCCAGGTTATTGCATTTATCATTTTTTTCCTTTTTATTAGTGAGTAGTATTCTCTGTGAAGATATACCAGATTTTAACTCTTTGTTCATTGGAGGTTATTTGGGTTGTTTACAATTTGGACTATTACAGATAAAACCACTGCGAATATTCCAGTACAAGGTTTTGTGTAAACATAAGTTTTCATTTTCCTGGGATAATTCCTCAAGAGAGCAAGTGCTGAGTTGTATGGTAAGCACACGTTTAGTTTTGTAAGACACTTCCATACTGCGTTCCAGAGAGGTTGTAGCCTTTTACTTCCCTGCCAGCAATGTAGGAGTGATCCACTTCTCTGACAGTTTCAGGTCTCTCTCTACTGCTGTGACCAGTTAACACTGGCCGTCTTCATAGCAGGTCCAGGAAGGAAACAAATAAAAAACAAAACAAAACTTCAACAACAACAACAAACCCCCTAAGGATTCCTCCAGCATTCTCCAGCTAAATTGTTTCTTTTTTCCCAGGCCCATCCCTTTAAAAACAGGATTTCTCTGTGAGATTTTCCTATTATACCCTCTGTGCAGTTCAGGGATCAGCTTGGCC
This sequence comes from Desmodus rotundus, assembly GCF_022682495.2. Classification (NCBI taxonomy): domain Eukaryota; kingdom Metazoa; phylum Chordata; class Mammalia; order Chiroptera; family Phyllostomidae; genus Desmodus; species Desmodus rotundus. The sequence goes on along the minus strand of NC_071388.1, from coordinate 66,649,122 downwards.
TTAGATCAAACCTGAGAGATAAAGGAGGGGAAAAAAACCAACTACTAACTCACCGTGAGGCTGGACTTTCTTCAAGTTGTGACACCCCTCCTCAATCTGTCTGTTTTTGTTTATTTTTGAGAGTCTTTTCTGTCTCCTGTGTTTGTATTCAGTCCAAGTTTTAGTTATTAGCATTGAAAGAGATAAGCTATGGTGAGCTTGCTTCGTCTTGGCCATTAGCAGACCATTACACACAAATTCATGAATCTTCAAACTGTCAGAACATTTTCAAATGTATCGCTGTTCCAGCATTTTTTTCAGATCTCTTGCATCTTTCTTTTTGGTCAGCTGGGAAAGATATTTGTAAATGTTCTAATGTGAACAATGACTGAGTGATAAATGCCATCTAGCTAATGATCTAATAGATGAGAATCCAGCTTCTGACAGTGGAAATGATGAATAATGGGAAATGCAGGCTATGCCTCAAAACCAGAGCATGTGTGGAATTCTTTGAAGATGTCCCCCAATTACAGTACTTAGGAGCTTTACATTCTTCAATGGGGAATGATTAAGTAAAAGGCTTGCAGAGTAAACTCTTTTATGTAAAAAAAATGGCAAATCCAGTTTCTATTTTTGTTTCCTCTGATGTTCTTCCATTTAGCTTATCTTGAGGTGAAAAAAATTACTGTAATTTCAAAGGCATGAGCTTAATTCATGATATAGTAGGGTGTTCAAATTCCTCCTGGGATTCTAGTCCTTCCCTAGAAGAGAAAATTAACCTCTGAAAGGAGTCATTTATGCAGTTTCACCTAGTGGTTTGTCTTAACAATTGATTTATCTCATTTACCTTTCTGCCTAATCACTTAAGGCTGGAGCTATGACTGGTACGGATGTAGAAAAAGAGGTGACCCTCACTGGGACATACCAGAATAAGGAAATCTAAGTATTGTATTTTAGCACTCAATATTTAGGAAGCACGGTAACTTTTTAAATAAGAATTGTAGGATATTTTTCTCTCCTGGTGTATTGAGAACTGCATAGGACTTCAGTTCTGAAGGATTAACTTTGCAATGAGGTCTACCCATTTGATAATTATGTTACTTTGGATAGTTTATTATTATGAGCCTTAGGTTCCTCATATCAAGTTGTGTTAGCAATATCAATAACAAAGGATTTTGTTCTGAGTTTATATATATACACATACACACACACACACACACACATCTCCATCCTAAATTAAAAGGTAAACTAGGTAAGCACAAATGACCAGAAACTGAGTTTATTAGGAATAGCTGAAGAATTGCAATTCTGGAAATGCATGCTATAACAAGCCACAGGTGAGTCTGTTGAGGGTTTGGGATGAGGTTTATTTATGGACAAGAAGGGCAACGAGGGGGAAGCCCAGCTAGAGTCTAAGCAGTAAATTCATTGGCTCGAGAATCGAAAAATGGGGAGAGATTCTTGGTGGATGTTCAGTGGTCGGGAGATAGCTCCCAGTCTTCTGTGAATCAGGTATTTAGGAGAAATCCATCTCTCAGTTTGTACTTTCTGTTCTTCTGACGGCACATGTATGAGAGTCTCCATCTAATATCTTTCAGTTCCATTTTAGATTGACATTCTTTCACTCTATACAGGCCTGGCACAAATAACACCCCCTTTTTATTACAAAATCTTTTATTAGAAAATCATAAGCATGTAATTCTGTAACATAACACTATCACACTCGAGCACATCATAGACATTTTAGGTGAAATGTTCAAATTAAAACTATAAATTCTTACACCCATATTATTACCCTACCAACCACATTCAAGCAGGCCTTACTTCTGCTGGACTATACACACACACACACACACACACAGTATTACTGCATATATGTATATGTATATATGCATATACATATACGCATATATACATTTGTAGTACATGGTTTACATATATGTATATACAACGCATTATGTATGATGTATTATATATAAATGTTCGGTGTATCATTCAAACACATGTAAGTGCTTTGTAAGATTTTAAACTGCACACAAAACAAATAAATACTATTTTTCTGTAAATAATTTATGACCGAATAGCATTTCCCACCCACAGTGGGGAAAGGAGGCTTAGAAATATTAGTACCTTTCCAGGAGTAGGTATAGGAATTTTGATATTTTATACTGTATTTCCACTAGTAATATCTCTAGGTGATTGCAGAAACAGAGGATTCTCTTTGTTTCAGTTTATAATTATATTTTGCAGGCTTTCTTTGAGGTTCTGAGTCTTTGTACTCACTATTCTAGAATCTACATATGAATTGCTGTGTACTGTCAATTTTACTACAATCAAATACATTTCAAAGCCAAACATCATGATGTTTAAAAAGGGACAGAGAACAATTATATTTGACAAACAATTTTTACATGACCTGAAAATGTCTTAGGACTAAACATTATCCTTTTATACTCTGATTTGCTTGGAAGTGTTTGTTTAGTTGAAACTTGTGGAATCATTTCTCTTTACTGTGTGAGTTGATTGAAAAAGTTAGAAAAGCCTCAGTAAAGATTCTAAATTTTGCCTCTTTGTTCCCTTGAATGAGAGCTCCAAACAGAGGAATCACCACGTTTGTATTGAACACATTGGGAGTTGTTACAACTCACACTGTAATCATTTATGCAATTTTCATGAATAACCCAGGAGATGGTAAAACTTCTGTTTGTGAAAGAGCACAGAGTCATTGCTCAAAACACTTGACATGACTATAAGAAAACATCTCATGTTGGAAATAGAATGCAGTTATCTTTTTGTTATGTTTAGTACAAAGCAGAAGTATTCATGTTTTTCTCACAGTTTAAAACTAGGCATGTGGAAATTTTTTATGTCATTCAGTGGGCAAATAGATAATTCACAGTGAAATTAACTGCCTTAGAGTCTGAAAACTTTCCCTATGTATGAATTTAATTGACTGTATTTTTTAAAATTATATTTCAGATCTATGGATATATTCATTTTTCAATGAAAAATTTTAAATTGATAGAAAGGTTAAAGAACAAATTCAAAATGTTAGGAGGTCAGTAAAATTTGGATTGTGCAATATTTCTCATCTGTCTCCCCAATTGTCCTACTTGGAAGTTCTGTCACTACATCCTCATTTTTTGCAAAGGGAGTATTTTAGAATTTATATCTTTAAAGTTTTAAGAATGATTCAGAAGATGAATGTTATTCTGGCAGATTGGTTCTTAAAATACATAAAAGGAGCACTTTTTTTCTGAAAAGAATTGGAGCAGTTTTGATGTTCTCTTCCTGAGAATAAATAACTTATGGAGACAGGGTCGCACCTTCAAAGCCTCTGTTTCTTTAACAGAGGTCCCATAACAGAACCACCTCCATTCTTTCAAGTGAAGGATTTTACCAGGTTTGAATTAATTCATAAGCACTCTAGGAGATTAGTAAAAAGGCCACCTCTCACCCCTGGAAGGGTAAAAGAACAACATTTTCCCCCTAAGCTTAGAGAAGATGAAGGATAGGTTCTTAAATCCCTAAGAAGAGTTCAATGTTCAATTTAATAAGCCCAGCAGATAAAGGTCAGGTTATTGTCATGGCACCACATGTGTGGGCCCACGTGCACAGGCGCACACACAAGCACACGCACATGTGTTCCTGTGGATATTTTTGTTTGAGCCGCTTTCCTGTGACAAGTCACCAAATGGGAGATGTCTTTGGCTAGTATTGTTATTTCCTTTTTTTTATTGTTGGCTAAATACAATAAATCTAAATTAGCAACAAAATTGGTGGTGACATAGCCTATAGTTAAGAGTTCAGGCATGAAGTCATACTCTTTTAATTCAAATCCTGTTTCTAAAATTAACTAGCTATGTGATTTTGGACATCTTACTTAAACTATTTGTGCCTTAGTTTTCTCTTTCACAGAAGAAGACATAATAACCACACATAACCGATAATGTTGTTTTCTTTTTTAGGTGACAGCAGTGATTCAACATGTAAAATACTGGTACATGTTTGGCTTTCAATAGATTTTAGATGTTTTTTTTATCATGATCATCACTGTTTTAATAATTACCAGCATAATCATCATCATTATATTTTGAATTTCCCTTTTATTTTATTGTATTAATCTTTCAGCTGAATGGGTTAGTTTTGTTCCTATATTTAATAGAGGAGACATTGTGTTTGGGAATTTAATAGTTCTTAAAAAGCTAAAATTACAAGTAAAATAATGCACCATATTGAACAATACATATGCATTTAGATATATTACTTATTAAAATTTTATGTTCCAAAAATTACTCAAAATGCCTTAAAACATGACATTTAAAAATTTGAATTTAAACATTTTAATCTTAGATTCTGAGATATTTTAAGCATCTCTTTTAACTCTAGTGGTACAGCTCATTGTATAAAATCTACTGTATATTGAAGGTAAAATGAAAATTTGCACCGTTTCAGTGCACAGTCAAGTGAGGAATTAATTGAAAGGGAACAAAAGAAACATAGAGATCCAACTTTGTAACCTAACTCCACGCTCATTCTGGAACTGTAAATAAAACTATCCCTTTTCTAAGAAAACAGTCATGCAGTTTTTATCTTAGGTCCTGGGGTATTAAAGATCACATGGCTCTACCTCTTCTTCTCAATGAAAACATTAATAAGTAACCCTCCAACGTGCTTTACAGTGTGAGCAGGGCTGGCTGGGAGGTAGAGGAGGATAAAATGAATCCAGTGGGGTAAAACCAAAAAATTGCATTTAGAAGTTAATCAGGGGATGTGCTTCAGAGAGCACTATAATCAGGAACACTTGTTCAGGGGTACTGATTAGAGAGAGCTAATATTTTTATTTATAAATTTCACATATTATATCTTCTTATTCTAAATATATTCTTCCCTCTCTTTGCCTGGATAAAACTACTGGTTTTCCACATCTTACCTAAGACAATTTCTGCCTCATTTCCTTATTTCTACCTTATTTTTATTTTTTATTTTTATTTTTTTAATTTTAATTTTTTACTGTTATTCAATTACAGTTATGTGCCTTTTCTCCCCATCCCTCCAGCCCACCCCAGTTGAACCCCCCTCCCTCCCCCACCTCTACCCTCCCCCTTGATTTTGTCCCTGTGTCCTTTACAGTAGTTCCTGTAATCCCCTTTCCTCACTGTCCCCTCCCCACTCCCCCCTGCCCATTGTTAGATTGTTCTTAACTTCAATGTCTCTGGTTATATTTTGTTTCCTTTTTTCTTCTATTGATTATGTTCCAGTTAAAGGTGAGATCATATGGTATTTGTCCCTCACTGTCTGGCTTATTTCACTTAGCATATTGCTCTCCAGTTCCATCCATGCTGTTGCAAAGCTACCTTATTTTTCAATCATACTTCAAAACTGAGAAGCATCCATTCCTTTCCTCCTATCATAAAAACAATAAAATAATTTTAAAAATATTTTTAATGTTTAAATTACAATTAATGTAAAACATTATACTAGTTTTAGGTATACAACCTTGTGATTAGACATTTATATAACTTACAAAGTACTCACCCTGATAAGCCTAACCCATCTGGCACCACATATAGTTATTAAAATACTACTGACTATATTCCCTATGCTGCACTTTATACACCCATGACAATTCCGTAACTACCAATTTGTACTTCTTAATCCCTTTGCTTTGTTCACCTATTTCCCCACCCTCCCCCCCATATGGCAACTGTCAAAATGTTCTCTGTATCCAAGAGTCTGTTTCTGTTCTGCTTGTTTGTTTATTTTGTTTTTTGATTCAACATATAAGTGAAATCACTTGGCATTTGTCTTTCTCTGTCTGACTTACTCCACTCAGTGCAATACCCTCTAAGTCCATCCATGTTATTGCAGCTGGCAAGATTTTATTTTATTTTTGTGATGGAAACATATTCCATTATAGATATGTACCACTTCTTCTTTAGCCATTCATTTTTTGGTAGACAATGAAGTTGCTTCCAAATCTCTGCTATTGTAAATAATGCTGCAATGAATATATGGATGCATGTGTCTTTTCAATTTAGCGATTTGGCTTTCTTGGGATAAATACATATAAGAGAATTGCTGGGTTCTTCTTTGTCTCTTATAATAGACTTTGTAAAGTTTATTCTTTTCTGGTATATGTATTGTTACCTCAACTTTTTTATTTGTTTGTTTCCATTTCCATGAAATACCTTTTTTCACCCCTTTACTTTCAGTCTGTGTGTGTCTTTCCGTCTGACGATAGTCTCTGTAGACAGCATACGTAAGGGTCTTGTTTCCTTGCCCATTCAGCCTCCATATGTCCTTTGATTAGAATATTTAATCCATGTGCATATAAAGTAATTGCATTTATTACCATTTTATTATTCATATTTTTTGTCTTTTTTATTCTTTTCTTAAAGAAGATCCGTTAGCTTTTCTTGTAATTCTGGCTTGGTGACGGTGAATTCCTTGAGCTTTTTCTCGTCAGGGAAGCTCTTTATCTATCTTTTGACTCTAAATATAGCTTTGCTGGGTAGAGTAATTTTGGTTGTAAGTCCTTGTTTTTCATCACTTTGAATATTTTGTGCCAACCCCTTCTGGCCTGCAAAGTTTCTGTTGAGGAATCAACTGACAGCCTGTGAAAGCTCCCTCGTAGGTTCCTAACTGCCTTTCTCTTGCTACTTTTAAGATTCTCTCTTTGTCTTTTAACCTTTGGCATTTTAATTATTATGTGTGTTGGTGTGGTCCTTTTTGGGTTCATCTTGTTTGGGATTCTCTGTACTTCCTGGACTTGTACATCTATTTCCTTCACCAACTTAGGGAAGTTTTCTGTCATTATTTTTTTCAAATATTTTTTCCAATTTCCTGCTCTCTTTCTTCTCCTTCTGGCTCCTCCAAGATCCAAATGTTGGTATGCTTAAAGTTGTCCCCAGTGCTCCTTATTTTATCCTCATTTTCTTTTCTGGTATTAGTTTTAATTTTTGCTGTTCTGATTTAGTTTTTGTTTCCTTTTTTTCCAAATTACTGATTTGACCCTCTTCTTCATCTACTCTATTGTTGATTCCTTGTAATGTATTCTTCATTTAACATATTTTATTATTTTTTAAATTTCTGACTTTTGTTTTTCTCTCTCCAATTTGATGTTTCCTATTTTTGATTGAAGTTCTCATTAAGTTCATGTACTCTTCCACTAAGTTCATTGATTATCCTTATAACCATTGTTTGAACTCTGCATCTGGTAGATCGTTGGGAACCGCCCTGCCTGGTTTCAGAAGCTGTAACCCCCCATGACTAAGGCTGAATGAGAGACCTTGGGACCCTAAGCTACTAAGGAGACAAAGCTTATTTCCCTGGCAGGGGCACCACCTCTGGCCCCTTTACTTCATCCTGCTTGGCCCTGGGCAGATGACTGATTAGCCAATGATGGGTAAGAGTCCTCAAAGGAGGGATGGCCTACGACGGGCATGGTCATGAAGGTGCCCTCAGGGAAGGACTTGGGGGGCTATAGAAAAAGGGGGTGATGGACCCTTGCCCCTTGGCTTTGACATAGCCTGAGTCCTCATTCTGTCTGCAAGAAGTCTCCTAATCTCTTGGCTGCCTTACTTCCCCTGCCCAACTTAAGCCTGAAACAATGACAGAGGACGGTGCAGCCCTGTGCTGGAAAGAGCGGGTTCCCTGGGGCGATCAGGCCTAAGAAAGAATGCAAAAAATCCTATGAAACCTGCTTTGCTAATACCCTCAATTTAAGCGATAAGGGTCCAAGCATGAAATGAGTTTGTTTCCCCCAAATTTTATGGCCCTTTAGCTAACTGACCCTGACTCAAAATAAGCCCTCAGAGTTCTTTCAATGTTATCTATTGTTTGATCATTTCTGCCTGACGGTGATTGATGAGCGTTACCTGTATTCCTGTGCAAATTGAACCCAATAAAAGCCCATTGAGGAAAAGGCTTCTGGCCCTTCTCCTTTGAGAGATCATCCACTTTTCCTCCCCAAGCAGATCATATCTTGGTAGACTTATTCTCATCCAAGGCGGACAAGGGGACCCTATGGGCAGATTCTTCCCACCGTAGATTACATGCACGCATTTTGTTTAGTTCTTTTTCTGGAGTTTTGGTCTGTTCTTTCATTTGGGACATGTGTTTTTGTTTCCTAATTTTGGCAGCCTCCCTGTGTTTGTTTCTATGTATTAGGTAGAACTGCTACATATCCCAGTCTTGTTAAAGTGGCCTTAGGTAGTAGGTGTCTTGTAAGGCCCAGTGGTGCAGCCCCCTTAGTCACCCAAGCTGGGGGCTCCAGGTATGCCCTGTATGGGCTGTCTACGCTGTCCTGTTATAGTTGAGCCTTAATTGCTGTTTGTATATCAGTGAGACGAACCGATCCCCTCCTTCCCAGGCCCATTTGGGGCTCCCCCAAAAAAAGAGTCTATAATTTCCTTCACAAATAGAAAAGATAGTTAAAAGGTAGTATATTCACACAATATAACACAAACAACAATAAAAAAGAATAAAATTCTGATTTATGCAACCACATGGGTAATCTCAAATACATGATAATTTCAAATACAAAGAAATTCATATTAAAATGCAAACTGTATGAATCTACTTGTCAATAGCTGAAAGGTAGTTACAATTTATGTATGGTGAGAGAGATTAGGGTAATTGCTCTTTAGGGGACTTAATTGGGAATTGGGGTGGTGAAACTGATCATATAGGGGTATATATGTGAGTGTATTTGTGTAAAGAGTCCATCATTAAACTAGATGTTAAAGATTAAGTACACCTACTGTATGTAATTCATTCCTCATGAGGAACAGGAGAGGGAAAGAAGGAAAAGGGAAGAAAGAGAAAGAGAGGGAGGAAGAAAGAATAAATAGATGTCTAGTCCCAGCATAAGTAAAGTTCTCCCTGCTTTTCTTATTTCTTCTTATTCCAACCTGCCTCCTTGTTGCCTAGGACACTGACGTTTCTTTAATTTTAGGTTTGTGAACTTGAGAATGAGTTTTCCTGATTATTCTGATTTGTCTGATTAATCTTGTTATATCCTTCATTATTTTGAAAAGAAGTGGAATCTGATTTGCATTTTTATTCTTTGCCGAAGATTGAAATATATATATATATATACACACACACACATATATATACGTTATTTGTTATTTGCATTATGTAGGGTGAAATCTTCCAGAAACAAAAACATTTGACACTGTAACACATTATTTCTGGCATTCATTGTGTATCCTACCCTCTTAGCATATTATTGTACGCTGAGATTTATTTTCAGGTAAATATACTGTGGATGTAAGTGTTGTTTCATAACCTGGCATAAATACAGATACTGGTGCTTTCTATTCCTCAAGCAATCCTCCTTATTCAATTAAGCTATGTTGAAGCCATCTTGCTTGTCCATGTATTTTTCCATGGAAGGTGAAATTCAGATTTTTCATATAATAATTTTATCAGCTGCCAAATTTCATTTTAGTTGTACACTTTAAAAAACCCAAGTTTCCCTGCATCTTTTGTGTTCTGTGGCTCACAGTTTTCTCTCCACTTTTTCCTTTCAATGTTTATACATCATCAGGGGATGGATATGATTCAGATTCAAGCTGCATGGAACTAAAAGGAAACATTCTAAGCCCAAACTGGAAAGCATATTTAAATATTTGGGTTAAGCACAGAACCTCAAACAAATTCAAAAAATGACTCTGTTAAGCAGAAAAGAGGCCCTAGAGGCCCCTGGAGAATGCCGTCACCTCAACGGTCTCCAATGCTTATACTTAAACAGAAATTCATGTAATCTTTAGATTTTATGATTCCCTGTATTTCCATAGAACTATTATGCAAAAGAGGGGTCTTAGAGAGTACTGTGAGACTACTAAATCCATCTCTGGTCTTCACTACTTAACACCATGCCTGATCTTTTGGTAAGTTCTTTGATTGTGGATCTTTGCCCTGTTGCATCTTGTTCAGAATAGTGCTGATATTCACTTGAAATAAGAATGATAAGAAAGAGAGAAGAATTCTTTTCTTCTGTTAAGTAGCAAATGCTGTTGTTCTGCTCAGATGCCCTTGGGTCCATCCTTGACTCTGTCCACTCCTAAATGCCACCCACCTCCCTGCTCTGATGTTCTTTTGCACCCTCTACAGAAGTCTGATCTCTGTTTATCAGAGCTGCTCTGTTTGCACTGGCAGAGAGCTGGCAGTAATGCCTGGAAGGGGACTTTCCTCTAGCAGGCCCTCAGCCAATAACCAATCTTATGCAGGTGTGAGAACTTAACTCCCATACCTCAAGTTGGGACAATTCTGAAACTGCAGAGTTGTGCAGTAGCAGGCTGAAGGTACTCTTCTGGGACACTGTCCACCGTTGCTGCCTTTGTTACCTGCTTCATTTTGTCTGTCATGTGTTTCTCACTTCCCAATCCACTGCCCTTAGTGACCTGTCCTGGGCTTATTTCCTTAGTACAGCACCAGCAAAAGAAACCTCTTCTTAAGATCTGCTTCTGACAAACTATGAGCATATGACTCCCTTCCAACCCATGTCCACAACAAGTTCCCAGAGAGAATTCAATTCTCATTAGCAAAAATGTGCAATATTGTTAAGACTTCAGAAGTGTTTGCATTAGTGATAGTATTTTAGAGCGCTGCCCCCTAGAACTATGATTGGTATTTTACATACTAAGAATAGGTCTCTTGACTGTCTGCTGACTATAATCAATGAATTTATATTCTCCAGAAAAAAACATTAGCCTGAATTACATTCAGGCTATCAAAACTCTTGTAATTTGCTTATTCTTTGATAGTGCAGTTATGCTTTCCACTCTAAGGGGCAGGAAACCTTATTTCTGAAATTTTAGAAACAACACATGAATTGTTAACTTTCATGTGTTTTTGATATGATAACTTTTTGATATGATAATAGTTGACTGCTAGTCAAAAAGGAAAAAATGACATTACAGTATTTGTTTATCATGTACCATAGTAATATAAATACTGAGAGCTGGAGTTTGTCTACAAAAGGCAGCAGCGGAGGCCAGAGAAATTTGCAAACTGAGCTCACCTCTAACCTCCACTGTGGCCAAGGAACTTGCCAGAGTGGCTGAAATTGAGCCCCCAGCGGAGCCATCTACTGGGAGCCTCAATGTAAGAACCTCCTGAAACTGGAGCTGCAGCTACTTCTTCTATTTTGGTGTTACAGTATCCCTTCAGCTCCCTCTATTGACAAAGCCTGACATTGCACTACCTGGCACAGGAGAAATGTGAGTCCACTGTCAAGGCATCAAAGTGGAGGTAAAAGAATGGATTTAGAACTGAGATTAAAAAAAGTGATACACACAATTTTGACTGCCTTATATTTAAAATTAAGAATAAATATTCAATTTTGCTGTGGTGATTAGCTTTATTTCAGAAATCATAGAGCTGCTTTCAAGGTTTTTTTTTTTAATACAAAAGCAGTCATTAAGTTATATACAAACAGAGAAATGTATTCACTTCTTTTTTCCTATTGTTTACCATTTATTTTTATTGTTACTGAACAATATCTTTCAGTTTCTTTTGTTGTGTTTGTATATGAATGAGAAGATTGAATGTGAAATAAATGTATATATTCAACTCGGGGCTTAATTTTCCTTTCAGAGTTCTTAGTATTCATTCAGCCAGTCACATAAGAAGGGGTAACCTGTGGAGGACACGCCTGTCATACTCTTTGGTTGTTTTAGTGTAAGGAATATCTTTTTCTTTTTATCCTTGATGAAGTCATAAAGGTAATGTGGTGCTAGCACATTGTAGCAACTTCTTATTTTGCAGATGAAAAGTTTGATAGCTCAGGGACAAAAGTCACAGAGCTTGCTTGTGACAGAATCCATGCATACAAGAAACTAGGCCTCTAGGTACCTAGGCACGCGAACTCTTCCTGTGAAGTCAGAAGTTGGAGGGACAAGTGCGGTATTAGCAAATGCTGTACAAGCCATCCCAACATGTGGAAACCCTCAACAATCAGCATTTAGTTAGATCATGATTTCAGAGTTTGGCAGTTTGGGGGAGACGTAGCGAGGCAGTTCTGCTTTGGGCTGTGCTCTGTCACCCATCTGTGTTTTCCTCTGGTCTGGTGGCAGCTTTACTAATTCCAGCCGGGCTCCCTCATCTGGGGGCCTCAGCTTTGACAATTAAACATTGACTTGGGACCATTATTCTGCCTACCACAGATGATTAGCACTCTGACATTTCCTGTAAAATGTTGCATTTTCCCACTCCCCATCCCTCACAATCAGGGCATGCTGCTTGTCTTGTTTAGTTTTGTGGGTGAAAAAAAAGCTTAGAATGATAGGAACAATGTAGGCAGAATATGCTGGAGTTGGCAGAGGTAACAAGCTGTAGGTGCATGCCACACCCCCTTCAGACATCACCTGCAAACTGAACAAGACCTAAAGCACATTGTGTGAGTGGGGCCTCAGGAGCAAGAAGCTTGGTTGAAAATATGTTTCTGGAGCATGCCTCTGAAACAAGAGCTGGAAGGCGTTTAGAGCAGTGCTCACCGAGGTGGTACAAGCAGATCCAGCAGGCACAGCCGCCTTCTTAGAGTAGGTGTGTGTGTTGGAGGGTGGTCATCATAGGCATGAAGAGGCTTTAGTGTTTGTGGGAGTGATGGGGAAGAAGCTTTTCAAGAGTGACCGTCCAAGTGTGTGGGCGTGGAAGGAACTGCTCTCCAGGTTAAAGGAGATCTAGGTAGGTTTAATCGAAAAACAAAAAGTTAACCATAGAACCTCCATTCATATGAATATAGAAGCACCATTTGGCTCCCTCATTTATTCTCTGTTAGGTTGAGTTTGGTTCCTGCAAGTTTTTCAATGTCCATCTGTGGTTGAGTCCAGCTGGAGATGTACAATGTCTTGGCACAGAGTTTCTTTTGTTGTCACCTGTGGCTTAAGCATCATTTCTGCAGCACTGAAGTAAGTGCCTGTTTCTTCCTAGCAACTTAGGACTGGAATGAATGGTTTGTTTTGGATAATTTCTCCACCATTTAGTTGTAATTCCAAATTGGTCCTGGGTGGAGGTTAGTGTGGCTTTCACTCACTCCTCTGCCATCTCCCTTTATTCTGGAATAAATGGATTGTAAGAAGCCTAAAATCTTTTGTTATACTAATGGCTGTATTTCACCTTCTGTATATTTACCTGTGGAATACCTTTTAATTTTTCAAATTATGTGCATCATTTTTCAGTTTTGTGCTGCTCCTATACTGAGATCAAAACAGCACATAACTGCTGAGAGAAAGACAAGCCGATTTGAAACTGTTGTTTGAGAGCAAAAGAAACCTAAATATTGGGAAAGGAAAAACCTGGATTTTGATTAAGAAGTGGAGGGCTTTAAGTGACACTCTTGTGCCTTGGGCTGGGGTTTCAAAGAGTTGGCAGGGGAATTGAGTCTCCCAGTACTTAGGCTTAAGACAGCGAGAATAAAGCTATTTTTATCCTCTAGGCAACAGCTTTCCTCTGCCAAATTTCCCAAGACTCATACAATGAGAGCATCCATCCCAAAATGATTAATGCAAATTTAGTAATTGTTCACATGGATAATTTCTCTGTCACCCATTTTATCTGTAAAACGTGCCTTTCTCTCCATGTATGAATTACTCATGTTTTGTGCCACTCACCTGTTGCTGGGGGCATGGAACAAATTACCTCTTTGTGTGAGGCTGCAGAAATAAGAAATTATCACGTTTGTGGCTGGCCCCCATTATTAAGCCCAGTGTGTAATTATCTGACTCAGAATGATTATAGTCATAGAGTCAGATTTTCCCTGGATATCAGAAGGATAGCATATGAGGTCAGATTCACAGCTGGACAGTCTTCCGAAGGGAAGGTAGGTGGGAGAATATAAGCTTCTGTTAAAGAAGATACATTTTTGGCAGCAAAGGCACATTTCAGTAAAAGCCAATGAGGCCTCAGGGGTTCTGGCTTTTGTAAGATTTTAAGTGAGATGAGTGCAAGTGCAAGGATTTGAGTTGAGAGCCCTGGGGAAGTTGATCAGAAAAAGAACTATTGTGTTGCCAGTCTCACAGTGTGGACTCCCCAAAAGCACTTCATGTAAGACCCTCAAACTTAATCAACCAATATGGCTCAGTGGAGTAAAGGAGACAGCCCTTCAGGCTTGTGTTATCCCTTTCACGTTTCCAGGGAGCATGGATGCCTGCTTAATAGGCCCTTTCTGGAAACGACTAGATCCCATTCAGAGGGCATCAATCAACCCTAGGCTGTGTTCCGTCAGGGCTTTAGTTGACAGCGTAAGGTAGCAGAGCCATCGTAAGGAATGGGCCTCCTCCAAGAAGCCATTTGCTGGTTAAACATCCCACTGCTTTCTGACACTCCCATTAAGTAACCCGAGACGCTCTGTGTTCACCCTACACCCTCCTGCCATGCTACACCGAATTTTTCTTGTACACTACAGGCTGTCAAGCAGATCTCCTACAGCAAACGTGATCATTTAGGTGCCAGTAAATGGGGGTAGGTTAAAACAAACACATTTTCCACATTGAAAACTGGAAGGAAATTGAATAAATAGCATATGGTTACTTAGAAGTGCCACCCCAATGATGTTAGCCACAGAGAATACAGTGACCTAATACGTCCCTTTCTCAAATGCTTAGAAACTACACTTTTTGAAAAGCAGTTAATCTGAATCCCTGCTTTTAAGGAAGCTTGACTGTCTCCTCTTCTTACTTTAGGATAAATTGGGAAAATAAAAACAGTAACTACATCCAAATACAACATACAAAAATAGAAGGTTTCTGCCAATAGGATTTTAGGGGGAAATTGTCAAAAGCATTCAAATGGACAAAGAACAATAATTACTGAGTGTCCTGGGTAGCATACTTTTTCTGGTTTTCTGATTCTACTTGGTCCTGCTGCTTTCATCCTCTTTCAGGAATTTACTAGTCAAATAATTCTTATCCACAGATATGAAAGTCAACTTTGTCCAGTAGGATGCAACCAATTATCACCCTATGGATATTATTTAAACTCACATCTATTTGCCCCTTTATTTCAGCATCGTGGTTGCCTTTGGATGTGTAAGTTGTCTGAATTCTCCTTTGAACCAGCTGTAACATCTTACCGGTTCCCCTTATTAACCAATGAGTTAAATAAAGTGTTTGGCACATACTCATTTTATATTTCTATATGAGTTAAGAGATTCACTTTAAAATATATCATTTATTAGCATCAATTAAGGAGGTTTTTAAAAATATTATTTTAATTTTTAAATTACAGTTAACATACAATATTGTATTAATTTCAGGTGTAAAAGCCTGTGATTAGACATTTATATAACTTACAAAGTAATCATTTTATCTACCATCTATCTGATACTATATAGTTATTACTGACTGTATTCTGACCATATATATTACTGACTATAGTCCCTATGTTGTACTTTGCACCCCCATGACTATTCTGTAACTACCAATTTGTACCTCTAAATCCAGGGAATTGTTTTTTTAAAAAATTAATACTGAGGAGATCAATGTGTAATATTGTTCTCAAAAAAAAAAAAAAACCCCACAAAAAACCCACCCACAATAGTTGCCCAACCCAGAGAAGAAAATGGACAGCAAGAAACTTTGGAGCCTGACCTGAAAATAAGATATGCCCATTAATGCAACAGAACTACCAAGGTGCCTTAATAGAAAAAGACATATTGCAGTTGTCAAATGAACTTTCAATAACTATAACCTTGGTTTTTCTTATGTTATTCATTGTTTTTGTAGTGATTCAAATGGAAATCTGTGCTGAATCTCTTTCAAAGTCATTTTCGATTGAAGGCACAGGTGCTGAGATGAAGTTTAAAACCACCGGGTAGCAAATATTTTTTTTCCTCCTTACTCCTTCAGGATGTAAGGAGTAGTTCAGACAGGAATCTCCATGATTGCTCCTAATCAAGTATTTGTATGCTTTGATGCAACTTCAATGTTGCGAATATAGTAATAGAACAAAAAAGCAAAACAAGTGAATTTAGGATCATTGAATGGGCTCTAGAATGGCTGGGGTCCCTGGTAGCTTACATATCCTCTGGTAGCTATTTTTGACTAAGAGCCAAGGAAAGACCTGATTCAGCTAATGCAAATTAGATCACATTTTTGAAGTTTATATTCTAACAGAATATTCACTTTACTGAGGTTTACATGAGGGCTTTAATTCATAAGTCAAAAGTGTTTGGGAATCTGGCTTCCCCTTAAGGCTTTCTCCTTCTCTCCTGTTTGTTTGTTTGTTTCCTTATCCATCTAATATAGTGTCCCTTAATAAACCAGAATGTATCCTTCCTAAAACAAAAGTATAAGCCCTTCAATTTCTTTCTTTCTTCTCTCTTTCTTTAAATGTAATTAGTAATTTGAGAATAAGGAAGAAGAACAGAAACTAACATTCTCATATGAAAAGTAATGTGATGACTTGATCTTGCGTTGCAACACCTGATAATTAACTTCAAAACCTCATTTTCTGAGATGTTTGATAAAACTTGGGTTAAAGGTAATACATCCCCCCCACAAATCATTGGCTTTATAAGGAAATACACCAGAATATAACGTACTATTGGATACTTGACTTTGGTATTCTTTCCAGCTTTGTACTGATATATAATGAGAAAGTGAAGGGAACAGAAGAAAAACCACTAGTTAGAATTGTATCTCTACAAGAAACTTACCCCCAAAATTTGCCTATTATCTATGTTATAGTCTCATTTTCAAAGATAAATTTTTCTTGCCCAAAGATAAGGAGAGTTCTCTTCAATTTAACTGTAGCATTCAAGACGTCCTAAGTTACAGCCTAAAGTTAATTTACAAAATTCTGTACTTTCAAATATCTATACATACTGTACTTCAAGGAAACTAGACTATAGTCTGATCCCAGAACATGTAATGCTTTGCTTTGCAGAAACCTTAGAATGCTCTCTATGTTTATGGAGAAATATTATCTATTTTGTAAACAGTGCTTCTTAACCATTTTGTGGTGAAGGGCTGTTTTTTTTTTTAAAGTTCTTATTCATAGTCTCACACTGTAATGTAAAAAAATAAATTGTTAGAAATATAAGATAAATATAAAGTGGCTTATAAAATCTAAGTCCTGATTCATTACTATTATTACATTCAAAACACATTTTCAAATGGCTATAAACATTTGTAAACCCATGGAATGCCTGTACTTACATCTTCCCAGGTCAGTGACAAGCATTTTAGTGATTCAGAGCACCGCCATCCACCAACATCTGTTGGGTAAAGAGCAGAGGACCACCGATTCCTCACAAATGCTGCCTGCTCTAATTAGTTTCCTATATATCTCTAAATGAAACCGATCTAACCTTTATTTTAAAGAATAGTTTTAAATTATTGCTTTTCTTACAATAATTGACTTAATTTCTATTGTATTCGAGTTCTTGAATAATTATATTTCATTTTGAATAAAACTTCATCCCAAACTCTAGCACAACATGTTAAATTAAATATTTGTTGTACGAGTCTTTGAAATGCCTTCTACAAGAGTGATTCCAAGGAAATCAAACATAAGAATTTCAACATCTCCTGTGACCGATCATATTCCCAAGTTTCCTGAACTTCTTTAACAGTCCTGCGGTGCCTCCCCATTTCACTTTGAGCTCAGGTAGACGTACGTGGCTTTACTTTCATTTATCAAATGTTTGTTTTACATTTCCCCATCATCTAAGTTTGCCAGACATAAAGGTTCATAGCCTTTCTTGACCTCTTCCTAAACTCATTACCCATATTCAATAAATTATCCATCATTATGGATTTAACTTCTCAGAACTTCTTACGCCTGCCCCTTCCTTTTATCTTCACTGACCATACCTTGGTTCTGAGCGCTATGTAGACTTAGAGTGGTACAACAGCTTTTATCTATATTTTTATCATTACATAACAAGTATGTATGTAAAGGCTTTGCTTTTATTTGGAGGACTTTTTTGCCAAATCTTTAAAAAATCACTTTTGAATTTTGGAATAAAGTCAACACTAATACATCCAAAAGTCAAAATGAATTGTAGAGACTAGGTAGAATGATTCAAGCATAAAAAGATTCCACCTCCTCTACCAGGCCATTATTGGGAGGTTTCTTATTTCATTTTTTTAATAAATGGAAAAATTTCTCACAATTATGTAAGTGTATTATTAAAATTATAAAATAAGAGTAGAAATATTCATAAAAATACTCTCTGGAAAAAAATTACTTTTAGATGTAGAAGCCTCTATATGTAAACTCATTATAAATGTAAGTTTAATTGCAGCAACGATCTATCTAATATTGAGTTTTAGAATCAGCAATTTCTGTTTCTAAAGTTTGCTGAAAACTCTGATATTACTGTAAAACAGAAGCTTCAGGATAGAAAATATTTCATCTTGCCATGACTGGTGTGGCTCAGTGGGTTGGGTGTTACCCCACAACCTGGAAGGTCACTGGTTCTATTGCGGGTCGGGGCACATGCCTAGGTTGCAAGCCGGGTCTCCTGTTGGGGATGTGCGACAGGCAGTCAATCGATGTTTCTCTTCCTTTATTGCCCCTTCCCTTCCTCTCTCTCTCTAAAATATATGAATCAATAAAATACAAATTTTTTAAAAAGAAAATATTTCATCTGACTGGGGTATCCAACCTTTTTGTGTCTCTGTGTCACACTGGAGTTGTGTCGTGGGCCACACAAATACATTGCCACACTTAATCACAAAAAGTCTCATAATGTTTTAAGTAATTATACGATTTCATGTTGGGCCGCATTCACAGCCAGCCTGAGCTTCGTGTGGCCTGGGGGCCTCAGGTTGGACACCACTGTAAGAGTTAGATAGAGGTAAATGATACCATGCTAATTTTGATGATGACACTAGTTACAAAGACTTGTGTACTACCTGAATGTTAAGTTGACTCACAAGCCATGTGAGTTTCCTACAAATTAAGAATTTCACAGATGTATAGATCATAGTTATTAGAAATCTTTTTTTTAAATTATGAATGACCTTTTTGAATCCAGCTAGCCTGCTTGCAGTATGTTTTGTGGAAATTGTAGTAATATTGGAAGGTACCAAAGGTTATGTTACTAACAGATATCAGTAAGATATGTTAGCCTGAGGATGATGTTTTTCTTTCGAGAATAAAGCTAATCAGATACCAAAGTACATTATCTGATGAGAAGTAAACAAGTGACAATATCATAGCTGTCAAAATAAAATATAGTCCTGTGAGAGGATTGTCTAGGAAAATGAAGAAAAATGAATATCAAAAAATCACTGAAATAAAGTTTCAGTGATTCAAAAAAACACAAGTATTTCCTTTGGACATAATGGTTTAGGTTGTTATATAATTGTAGTAAGAACAATTTGGGAGTTAAAGTATAGGAGTTTGAAAAAAACTCAACTGGCAAGCTACTATGCCCTTCTAAAATGGATGTGTCACATACTATAAAATATGCACATTGTATAAATACATAATGGGATCAACACTTTCATCATCTTGATTTATTATTTAATTGTTTCTTTGACCTTAAACTTAAAAAATTTAAACTATGTTTAAAACACAATATGTTATTTTTGTTGGGCCAATCTGCTGTAAAAAGATTTCAAAATACAAGTGCTCACAAAAAACAGTTATTTATTTCTCTCTCAGGAAACAGTTCCAATGGATGAAGAAGATGAAAAGTAGATAGCTCAGATCCATAAAAAAGTAGATTCTTATAGTTTAGCTTCATAATGTGCTGTCACCTAGGTGTGCCCTCATCTGCATGGCCAAAAATGGATAAAGTCCATCCCACATAGGTTTTTAGAAAGAAAAAAGATCAAGAGATACAAAACAAGCAATTTTGTTAAAAGGAAACACCCAGGCAATCTTATGCCTGATTTCTGCTCTCTTTTCTTTGCAAGAACTTATGCACCACATATCCTACTTAGCTGCAAGAGAGGCTGGGAAGTGTAGTTGTTAGCTGGCCCTCTGTGAACCTTTATAGAACTGAGCAAAGAAGCAGGCAGAGGAGAAAGTAAATACTGGAGAACAACAATTAGTTTTTGCATCATTTGTAGGTGATTAAAATTAAACATGAGTTTATTTTTAAAAATAAATTGTCTACTCCCACTGTTACCGCTATTTTTTTGCATGCTTTTCAGATACTTTTATCATGAAGGGGTTCAGGACATGTTACCCCACAATATACTTTTTGGCCTACTGATTATTTTGAGCTGCAGGCATTTGAGAGCATATGCAGAAAGGGCTCTCTGACATCCCTTTCCTACATAAAAGCAAGCCATAAAAATTTCCTAAAGTTTCCCTCTATGTATCAGGAAGAGAAAAATATTCATATTACTAGAGACTAGAAGTTGACACCAAGATGAATCTGTACACACAAACCTATTAAAATAACACTTGCCTTCCATTACTTTTCCCCATAAATTTTCTAGTCATTGTCCCACAATTTATTCTCCCTAGTCCAAGACCTTTTATTCTTGTCACATTCCCATAATTTATTGTTCTTTGTGTCAAAAAGTGTTTAAGCTTATGGACTTGATGGCTCCTTCTGGTCTTCATTTTCCTTTTAAAGACTTCTATATGCACATAAAAATATTAAATAATATTTTTTCTCCTATTAATCTGTTTTATGTCAGTTTAATTCTAGACCTGACTAGGAAATCTAAAGAAGAAAAATTTGTTTCCCTCCCTACAATATTCCTAAAAAAAAAGACAATAACATTTCTCCCTTTTGTAAAATATACCTTACTACACATATAGTTTTGTGGTTCACTATTTAATTCATCTTAGAGATATTTGTATATAGACACATACATATGTCCTTTTTCTCTCCTTAATAGCTGTGCAGAGGCCAGTCATATAAATAAAACCTGACTTATTCAACTTCTTGCTTATTGATATTTTGATATCATTAAGGTATTTCTTTTTCTTTCTCTCTTATGACCAATGAACCTCCTTATATATGCATCATTCCATAGGTATATGAATACAACTGTACACATTTATTTTATTAATATTTTATTAATATTTTAGTTAAATAAGTTTAGACTTTTTCATATTTAAAGTATTTAACAGGTTTCATAATATTTTCCATTCATTACTATTATAAAAATATCATGATTGAGATCTTTGTAAATGTAATATTAAAAAATTTCCAGATTATTGTCTTAAAATTACTTCTTGATTCATGCTGATAGCAGTATCTGTTAAGCTTTATTTGATATTAAAAACATCAAGTACCAAATTTGATTTTTGTTAGTGACCTACAGAGAACCCAGGCCTTATGATAATATTGAAGTGCCCACCCCCAGTACATGTCTATATTTACCGGTAAAGTTTGAGGGAATAAAAAACAGGTACCCATCCCTTTGCACATGTATAAAAGCCCATACATATATTCACACACCTAAAAAACCTTTATGATTGCCTGAAAATTCAATTATTTTGCTTATTCCTTTTTTTTTTTAGGAAAAATGTCAGACTATTTAAGTCTACTCCTGGTTAACCATAGCTAACAGAACATGACATGAGTGAAACCTGGGACAAGCCCCTTGGGCGAGAAGCTACAGATATGTGGAACACCAAGAAACTAAGTCACTTCTCAGTCAGGGGCAATTACAGTGACACCTAAGAAAAACAGCATTAGAGTTGCCTGACAGTTGGAATTGAGTAGATTATCAAAAATGCTGTATGCCAGGTTCATGCCTAAGGCAGATGACCTGGTTGACAAGCTTGCCCAAGCTAACTAGATTAGTGCTTCAGATCAGTTTAAAAGGAACTAGCAGCAATTTTCCTTAACTAATCATCTTAAAGTTATTGACGGATTTCATGTTTGCTTTCCTGATGCATAATTATTCATCAGTGGGGTGAAGAGAAAAGTTATATAAATTAACTTGAATATGTGCCTCCTCTTTTGGCACTAAGAATATATGAGCTTTTCTTTGTTTCTTTTTTTTTCTTATTAATTTTCTGGTTGTCTCTCCAGCAAGTAAAATTCTCTTCAAACAGCTAATTTTTCTTTATTTAAAAAGAAAAATAAAACTGCATGATATGCCTGTCAGTTCTGAGGATTTTGTTATGCAAGTTGTAAGCTCCTTATCTGGGTCACATACTTCTGTTAGGAAAGCATAAGATTCAAAATTTGAAGAGTCAAGGGCTATTAAATGTGCTCAATATGAAAGTAAATTCTTAATCAATAATTAAGCCTTGAGGTTTAACATTGTGACTATTAATTAAGTTCATGTTTGACATCCATTAGGTACCTCTTTTTCTCTATGGCAATGTATTTCAATCACATTTGTTCCTGAGAGTAATTGGATTTTTGAATAATCTCCAAATTGTCTTACAAGCTGGTTTTCAAATCTCTAAACCATGTTTGCACATGATTTTGCTATGTTCATGTCTGGCTTTATTTCCTCATTTCTTAGGGAAACAATAATTGCATACTTTTGAATATAAAAATGATATTCTCATTGAGTAACTTTATTTAAAGAAATAAAATTAGAAGTATCTTGCATGAAATCTGTTAGGATCTACACCGCATTTTTTTGTTTGTTTGAACAGGACTTGGATTGGATTTTATGAAAACATCAAAGCTTGCAGAAGTCTAAACCTGATTGTCATTTTTCCTCTATCTCAACACTGGAGATAACTCATGTTTGAATAATTATTATCTCCTTTTCCTGAGAACAAGAAGCTACTCTATCCACCATGCAGTCGCTTCTACAAACTTTGTAGTCAGGTTCCGTAAACTCAAAATATAAAATGTAACTTTACTGTCCCTAAATACATAGGGAGTCATAGCCTTGCTATTTTTTATCCAGTAGGTGACATAATCAATGCAGCTTTTCAACATCTGTTAAGGTGTAGATGCCTATGTATCATGCTTCATAATGTTTAATACTCTTAGTTATGTTTTTTAATGGACCTTTACATGTTAGTATGCTGATAGAGTAATGGTTTCCAGGGGTTTCTTCATAACTGCTCACTTTAGTGTTTATATTTTGAGTGCTGGAACTTGAATGGAAACATAATGATTGATCAAGAAAATATTAATTTTCTTTTTGCTCTACAATTTAACAGTGATTTGAATGAGAAAAATAATAAGAAAAACACAACTGATATTGATTTTAAAATGTGTTATTTGAATGTGAATAATCTGCTTTGTCAAATTTGGTTGAAACATAAAGGCAAAAATGTCAAAAGACCAGTAAATGTTAACACAAATTCTATCAGTGTTTCCTTGGGAATGGGATTTAAATCACTCAATCTCTTGCTGCCCATAAAGTTCATTCTTTAAGATCAATGCAATATGATTGCGATAAAACTTGTTACT
The DNA here is from genome assembly GCF_022682495.2 of Desmodus rotundus. Lineage (NCBI taxonomy): Eukaryota > Metazoa > Chordata > Mammalia > Chiroptera > Phyllostomidae > Desmodus > Desmodus rotundus. The sequence goes on along the minus strand of NC_071388.1, from coordinate 66,625,829 downwards.
CTTTAATATCACTTTTTATTTTTATTATAGCTCAATAAGGTTATGATTTAAAGCAATTTTAAAAAGGTCATATATTGAAATACTGGAAATACTTATGTCTTTTTTCTAACTTATTACATAGAAGTTCACAAGTGAGAAACGTAAGCAAAGGGAAGTAACAAATCATACCCCCAACATATTCCAAAAAGTTTTCTGATAGTCTTAATGTTCAACTCTCTTTTATTGATAGAATATTGCCAAGTTCAATTTTTATGACTTTCATATGCCAATCAAGTTTCTTCTGGGTTCAATTCTAAATTACCACAAACACGGAAATATAAACCTTTTTTTTAAGGGGTGGGGTCAATCCGATGTGCACATTTACTTATTTATTTTTACAAGGAGATGCTCCAGGTTTAATATGCATGTAACCACTACCCATTCATACTTTCCTAGAAATGTTACTTTCCACTTCTACATCTACTCTAAACCTTGTATAATCTGTGACATGACCTTAATTATGAGGATAGTAGCACATTTTAATCATACTTGACACTGTGGGTTCCAGTAGTTATTAGCTGTTATGATAATTATGAATAAAAAACTATTTTCCCATTAAGCAGAACCGTAAATAATAATAATAGTAGTAGTAAACATTTATTAAAGGCTTAACTTTGTGTTGGGTCCAGTATAAATATCTGAGAATGTTATTTGTAGCAATACCCTGAGGTATAGTTAAATACAACTATTATACTGTTTTTATTAATTCACATAATTAATATGATATATATCTTCACCTTGGAGGTCTCCCCGGAGCTCCATATTTCTATATTAATTTTCATACTAGATGTTTTAGATGTTTAATGAGCATCTTGAAACCTGGTCTGAACACATACAAGATTTAACCAATGAATGCATAAATAAGTGGACAAGAAATTAATGTCTGTCTGTCTTTCTCTCTCTCTCTAAAAATCAATCAATAAAAATAAATAAAATAAAACTTATATATTCATATCTGAATTCTTACCTTTCCCTCAAAATCAGTTCTTCTCTTGATTCTCCATCTTAGTTAATGCAACTCCATTTTTTTCTATGGTCCAGGACAACAATCTTGGGGTCATCCTTGATTCTGTTTTTTCCTCTAACACCCCACATACAGTCACCAATAAATCTCATAGACACTACCTTTAAAGCCAAACAGTTATTCATGCCTTATGATCATCTCTCATCCAACTCATTGGTCTTCTTGTCTTTTCCCTGTTAAAACATGTCAGATATGTAAAATCTATCTGCTCAGAATTCTCCAATGGCTTCCCAATTTACTCATATTAAAAGTCAAAGTCCTTACAATGGTCAAGGTTCTAAACCATCAGTTTCATTCTCCAAACCATGTCCTTATCTCTCTTATTTCTTCCCCTACTATGATTATCCTTGATTGCTCAGTCTAGTCCTACTAACTTTCTCACTTTTCCTGGAACAAGCCAGGTACCAATAATCCACTGCTCCCTAGTGACTCACAGGCACTGCTCCCTTATCTCCTTCAAAACTTTTGCTCACCTAATATTCACAAAGAGTAATTCCTTGAATACATCAAATTTAAATTGAAACCTGATACCCATACCTCCATTGTTCTAACCGCCCTTACGCACTCTCCTTAGTTATTTTATTTCTATGGTACATACTATCAGCTAATATAATATGTCTTACCTGCTTACTTAACTTATTATCTATCCCTTCCCACTTGAATGTAAATGCATGAGAACTGCTATCTTTGTGTCTATTCATAAGTACTGGATCAGTGCCCAGCACATTATAGACTCTCAATAAATATTCAATGACTGAAAATAGATGAGTAATTTTACAGTAGAGAAGCTGAGGCTAAAATTAACCTGTTAATTTGTTTTCTTATAAATTATATATTCCCTATTCCCATGAATGAAGCAATGTAAGAGCAGGAATCTTCTTGTACATTCTCTGTTACATACCCAGAATGTAAAGAACACCTGGCACATACTAGTTGAATAAATGACACATAACACTTTTTCAGTGAGGAGACTAAAAGATTGCAAAAATCATTTTCAAATGTCTAAAATTATATTTATATAACTAGAGTCTATTTTAAGAAAAACCATGTATTTGCTTGTGATTCACTTGGAGATTAGAGCGTGTGGGAGGAGGGATTTAAGCACTTTATCCTATTGCTTCCAGAATGTTGAAAGCCTGGGGCAAGTTTGAAAATCAAAAAAACTTGAACTTTCCTCAGTCTTGCCTGCCTGTTATTCTACAAAGAAGAGATACATGCAGAGAAGACAGATATCGATATCCAAATGCTGTTCTCTTATGGGAAATATGTTTAATCTTTACACTGAGTGCCATAGGTGGTGGTGATGAGAGATGAGAGTGTATGCAGTGGCAGAAATGGAAGAAATCAAGTCAATGAGGGTCAATGACTGGGAAGGGGGTCATCTAAGATTATGAGACTTGCCACTGAGAAGCAGATGTAGTTTATCTAATTCACTCTCCACTTCTTGCTAGAAGCACTATTTGATGAACTTGGCTTTCTTTCTTGATGTTAGTGAGATATTTACCTAGAGGTCAGAAAAAGAATATTGGTGTCATTTGTTGCTTTTGTTGTTGGTGGTAGTGAGGTGGTAGTGTATATATGCAGGTATTTTAAAAAAAGAAAACTTTAACACTATGCTAATGTATCGTATTTATTCTTCACAGTTTTTTTATTCTCCATTGATTAAAACTCCATTTTCCCATTCATGTCCTGTATTTATTTGACAGATATTTATTTAATTGAAGACATATCTGATAAGAAACACATATCTAGTATATTAAAAAACAACTTGGTATAAAATGTTTATTTCCACATAAAAGAAATGAATTTGATGTAGTACAAAAGCCTAAACTGGAGAAATAAAGTTTTAATCTATAGAGGAATTTAGGTGGTGATATATTTTTTAATATTTTAATGTAGAAACAATGGATTATAGCCAAAAAAGCCTTTGCTTTAGAATTGTGCCTTCCTTAAGAGTACATTTCTGATAATCTGGACTTCTTGTCAAAATGGAGGCATAGGAAGATACATTTCACCTCCTCAAGCAATGAAAAAGAGAATTACAGCTATATCTAAAACCAAATAACAATGAGAGCTCCAGGAAGCACAGAGAGTCCCAAACAAGTTGGACCCAAAGAGGGCCACACCAAGACACATCATAATTAAAATGCCAAAGGTAAACAGATAAAGAGAGAATATTAAAAGCAGCAAGAGAAAAGCAGAGTGTTACCTACAAAGGAGTTCCCATAAGACTAATAGCTGATTCCTCAAAAGGAACTTTGCAAGAAGTATTCAAAGTGGTGGAAAGCAAGGGCCTATGACCTAGATTACTCTATCTAGCAAAGCTATCATTTATAATGGAAGGCAGATAAATTGTTTCCCAGACAAGGTTAAGCCAAAGGAGTTCATTATAACCAAGCCATTATTACATGAAATGTTAAAGGGACTTATTTAAGAAAAAGGAGATCAAAACTATGAACATTAAAAGGGCAACAAATTCACAACTATTAACAACTGATTCTAAAAACCAAACTAAGCAAACAACCAGAAAAAGAACAGAATCCTAGGTATAGATATCATTTGGAAGGTTATTAGCTGGGAGGGGGAAGGGGGAGAATGGGGGAGAATGTGTTTCTTAGGTTATCTAGTTTAATTGTAATATATTCAAATCTTCCTACCATTTTCATATTATAAAACTGCCATTCTCATATTATAAAATGATTTATTGAAACAATAATGAGGAAATATAAACCTAGTAGTATAAGGAATTATATCTCATTTCTATAAGACTTCACCTAATATTTCTCTATGGTAGATATATATGTAAAAGAATATCTGTATTTATTGTCAATACTATAACAGGAATATATATATATAACAGAATATATACTATAGGATATAGTATAAGTATAGTATAGTTTTTCATTTAAGAAAAACTATTATGCATAGAATATATGTATGGAATATGTGTGTGGAATATGTGTTTAATCATCTTGGTAACAGGTATATCAGAAGCAAATAGATAAGGAAGAATTCTGGCCGAGATGGAGGTGTATGTAGGTACACTGTGCCTCCTCCCACAACCAAAAGAAGGACAACAAATACAAAAACAAATATCAACCAGAACTGCCAGAGAATTGAACTCTATGAAAGTCTGACAACCAAGGAGTTAAAGAAGAAACATTTACCCAGACTGGTAGGAGGGGCAGAGATGGGAAGCAGGGCAGAGAGGACTCTCGGCAAGATGGAGGCTGGAGGACCGTGGCAGGCAAGGGGGCTGCTCACAGAGCAGGCAAGGTGGTGGCGGGTGGAGTGGGCTGTCTCATATTTGCATGCAGATAAACTGGGAGGAACATCTAGGGGGCCAGACAGACCACACAACCCAGGGTTCCAGGGCAGGGAAATAAAGCCTCAAAGCCTCTGACTGAAAACACCTGTGGGGGTTATGGCAGCAGCAGGAGAAACTCCCAGCCTCACAGGAAAGTTCCTTGGAGAGAACAACAGGGTCCTAGAATATACACATAACCACCCACCTGGGAATCAGCACCAGAGGGGCCCAATTTGCTTGTGGGTAGCCTCGGCAGTGACTGAAAGCCAGCCAAGAGCCCAGCGAGGGTCTCTGTTCCCTTTTGGACCCCACCCCCACATTCAGCATCACAAAGCTGAGCCATGGGTTGCCCCACCCTAGTGAACACCTAAGGCTGTTCCACTTACGTAACAGGTGTGCTGGGACCAAAAAAATGACCCAGATGAAAGAACAGATCAAAGCCCCAGAAAAAATGCAAATAAGCGACGAAGAGATAGCCAACCTGTCAGATGCACAGTTCAAAACACTGGTAATCAGGATGCTCACAGAAATGGTTAAGTATGGTTGGAAAATAGAGGAAAGACTGGAGGCTATGAAAAATGAATTAAAGGAAAATGCACAGGGAACCAAGAGTGATGGGAAGGAAACTGGGACTCAAATCAACAGTTCGGACCAGAAGGACGAAATAAACATTCAACCAGAAGATAATGAAGAAACAAGAATTTTAAAAAATGAAGAGAGGCTTAGCAACCTCTGGGACAACTTTAAACATTCCAACATCCAAATCCTAGGGGTGCCAGAGGAGAAGAGGAAGAGCAAGAAATTGAAAACTTATTTGAAAACATAATGAAGGAGAACTTCCCTAATCTGGTGAAGGAAATAGACTTCCAGGAAGCTCAGGAAGCTCAGAGAGTCCCAAAGAAGTTGGACCCAAGGAAGCACACACCAAGGCACATCACAATTACATTACCCATAATGGAAGATAAGGAGAGAAACTTAAAAGCAGCAAGAGAAAATGAGACAGTTACCTACAAAGGAGTTCCCATAGACTGTCAGCTGACTTCTCAAAAGAAACCTTACAGGCAAGGGGCTGGAAAGAAGTATTCCAAGACATGAAAGGCAAGGACCTCCATCCAAGATTACTCTGTCCAGCAAAGCTATCATTTAGAATGGAGGGGCAGATAAAGTGCTTCCCAAATAAGGTCAAGTTAAAGGAGTTCATCATCACCAAACCCTTATAATATGAAATGTTAAAGGGACTTATCTAAGGAAAAGAAAAAGATCAAAACTATGAACAGTAAAATGACAACAAACTCACAACTACCAACAAATTAACCTAAAAAAACCCCAAAACAAACTAAGCAAACAACTATAACAGGAACAGATTCACAAAATAGAGATCACATGGAGGGTTATCAGTGGGGAGGGAGAGGTGGGAGAATGGGGGAAAAGGTACAGGAAATAAGAAGCATACATAGTAGGTACACATTAGGGGGAGGTTAAGAATAGTATAAGAAATGTAGAAGCCAAAGAACTTAGATGTTCAACCCGTGGACATAAACTAAGGTAGGGGGGAGAATGCAGGTGAGAAGGGGGTGCAAGGTAGAGGGGAATAAGGGGAGGCAGAAATGGGACAACTGTAATAGCATAATCAATAAAATATACATTTTTAAAAAGAAGCCAATAGACAATCAAAATTATATTTTTAAAAGATAATTTCTTTAAAAATTTTAACAAGAAGAAAAATAACAAATTCAGATTTTATATTTAATGTGTTTTTAAAAAGAACCAGTAATCCAACTACCTAAATCTCTAAGTTAACTGTTGAAATAAACTATACTAGGTCATTCAAATGTACCTCATTCTTTGTGAGAGAGTATTAATTAAATTTTGAAAATAAAAGTTTAAAAAATTCAAGGTAATATTGATATCTATAAGTAATATCTTTTTATAACCTAATCTTTGATAAAAGTGGACAGATTTTGAGTGCTTTACATTGTAATAATTTCAAGAGTATTTTGATTATACTTTGCTTGTGGTCTTTAAGAGTTATTTTTTCCCCTGGCTTCGCTTCAAGTGAAATGTAATATTTATCAACACAATAAAGCATTTTGAATGTAATTAATTTGAATTAATTCATTTGCATTTCTGTAGCTACTTGAGAAATCTTATTTGAGCAGAATGTCAGCCAATTCACAATTTTTGTAATTTTCTTGGGACATGAGTTATAGTGTAAATGTAAGGTGTCTCGTGATAGCTGGGCAGTATCTCCACTGGAACCCGCGTTTATTAAGTAAGCTGTTATTTGAAATAGCATTTTCTCGTTATCTCAGAATAACATTGTAAATTATGTGTATTATTTGGAATACCAAACAAATATTTTCAGGAGCTCATCAAGCACCTGACTTACAGCTCTGAAATCGTCCCAGTGTTACTCTGAGAACAAATCCTGTTTGCGTATATATTATGAAATTAGACTACCCTAAGCCCAGAAGGCAGATACAATCATTCTTTGAACTGTACCATAAATCCTGCTTCTCTGAAAAGGTTGAAAGCATATTTGCACTTTGCAGAGGTAATGAAATGCATCTTAATAGACTTAAATATGCAGCTTTAATAGGTATCAACCAAACATAACCATTTCCTGGTTGTGATAAAGTGAGCTTCTAACATTAAGGTGGGTTTCTTTGTTTTTTTTTAGTTAGCTCTTATTTGTTTTTCCTATTTGCACAACAGTAAATATGAAGCATTAGGTTTGTGGATTGATTAAACTTCAAAATTATTATCTCGTGGAAGTAAACAGTAATCACTGGTTTAGTCAGCAAATATATGCTTAATAAAAAAACATATTATGCTAAGCTTTTCAGAAGATCTGTTGTTAGCTTGATAAGTAAAAATACTCCCTTTCCAAGTCTCTGTAATCTCAAGAATAAAATGAAATAGAATCTGTGTTCTAAAGGGGTTTGCATGATTACCTATAATCATGAAAAGTTCCTTTTACCATAACAACTCTATCTATGGGTAGACATCTGTGCTTGAAAAGTTTTTCTTTGAACAGAAGTTGACATTGAGAAATATGGGTTTTTTTTTTCCTTTTTAACTTCTCTAGAGAGTTTTAGAACTTCAGATGGAACTACTACTCAGAAAATTCTCCCTTATTCCTCAGCTGACTAAGGGCAATTGAGAGTTAGGATTCTGGCCTCACTCATCCAGTTTTCATGGGAAACCTTTATCTGAATTTAGGAGATCCTGTCCACTCCCCAGAAGTGGAGTTAGCAGAAGGTTTAACTTAGGAATTTTGTATGTCTATTTGTTCTAAATTTTGCTTGAATAGCCTAAACACAATGGCATAAATAAAAATAAATGCCCTTCAGAATAACAAGAACATCATATTCATCACACCTGATTCTTTCTCATCACAGCTGATGTGTAGAGAAATGATTAGAAATCATATAGACACTGATGAGGAGTGAGAGGAAGTTATTTAAAATTCTGCTGCACCTTGTGCTCAAAATATCTCTGTCAGCTTATAGTCACTGTTATAAACAACTTAGGAAACCATGGTTTTAATCCTGAAAAAGCTTAATTTTGTGAATATTTTAGTTATATTTAGACAGATTGAACTTTTTTAAAAACTCGAGCACAACATATTCTTCCTATTTCATAAACAGGTATAACTGAAAAAAAGTTAAAAACAAAAGATCAACAAGTGTTTCCTAGAAAGTGTAGTTTTTTCCCTATGCAAAGACAACTCTCCTGTTGGTCCACGGTGGTTGTAGAGCATTGTATTAATTATTAGGATGTAAGTATAGTTTTCAATGATATATACATTTAGATTATATCTACCATATTCCAAACACGAAACCAAAACTCAGGGCAAGGACAGCACCCGACAAATGCCTTTAAACCCATCCTTAATTGAGGATCGATCCACATCACCATCTATTTGTTTGGTGGAAACACAAATTACAAGTAGGTAGGAAAGTACAGACAGGCTGTTCACTTGGTTAGCTCTCATCTCTTAGGCATACTTAAGGTAAGTTTTTACCTTTAAAAGTGATGAGTTGACTTCATCCAAGTTCAAACATTTTCATTTCAATATCATGTAAATGTTAATTAAAATTATATTATTATCAGTTGATAAATAATACATAATGAATGAGAGAATAATAATTTATTAGCTAAATGATGCACATTTGCAAATAATTTACACCTACATTTAATAATATTCTTTTGACTCTTGTTTAATCACTAGTCCTTTCATGATTAGCAGGTTCTTAAAAGAGAAAAATCTCTGTTTCTATTTTCATAGTATTCTTCAGGTTGACCATTTCATTCTGCTGGTAGAAATGTGTCTGGCTGTTATAATATGTTCTATGAAACATTTTTGAGCACGATGTTGAGTTCTAGCACATTTTTTTCTGGTCTATGAAGTCTCTCTTGTTTTTCTTCATCAAAAGGCCTAACTGGGATGCTGATGATACTACCATATGGCTCTTTTCACCATCTTATTTATGACTTTTCTATTAGTACAGGTATACTTTCTGTAACATTGCTGAGTAAGAGGCACACTGTCCTGTCTCACCCAAATACTGCAGCTTGTCTTTTTGTCTATTGACCTTTGGTATTTTGAACACTGGAATAATGTGTTCTGGCCTTAGTTTTTCTGATATAGACCGACTTCTAAGTTCCTCTATGACCGCTGTTCCCATCTCCTGAAGCAAAATTCTCATGTGTTTTTTCTTCAGATGTATGGTTGCAGGACTAATGGCTTCATTATTTTTCTAGTCTTGAAAACCATTTTATGTAGAATATTTCAGCAGCCCCACTGGTCAGTCTGACTCAGGAAGAAACTGCATCAAGTTGTCCGAAGGCTTTCCTTTCTCTCTAAAAAGTCCCTTCATGCACTTCCAAATAAAATAGCTCAGGATCTCTAAAAGTTTACTAATATTATATTAACTCCAAAATAGTCATATAACAGTGTAGATCATATTGATATATATGATTGGGTAATTGTTTCTGTCTGTGGTTAAACAATTTTGCAAAATAACACATTAAACCAAGTTAATTAGGTATTTTTATCATAAGATTTCTCATTGTCTTCAAGGTTCTTATGTCCTTTGTGGAGATGTAGAAACTTTTTTATGAAGAGTGTCATGGATTTGTAAAAAATACTTTTAAAAAAATTTTATTGTAAAAAAAATTTTATTATTTAATTACAGTTGTATGCCTTTTCTCCCCATCCCTCCACCCAAACCCCCCTCCCTCCCCTACCTCCACTCTCCCCCTTGATTTTGTCCATGTGTCCTTTATAGTAGTTCCTGTAATCCCCTCTCCTCACTGTCCACTCCCCACTCCCCCGTGGCTATTGTTAGATTGTTTTTAACTTCAGTGTCTCAGGTTATATTTTGTTTGCTTTTTTCTTCTGTTGATTATGTTCCAGTTAAAGGTGAGATCATATGGTATTTGTCCCTCACTGTCTGGCTTATTTCACTTAGCATAATGCTCTCCAGTTCCATCCAGATAAGGGCCTAATCTCCAAAATATATAAAGAACTCACACGACTGCACTCCAGGAAGACAAACAACCCAATTAAAAAATGGACAAAGGACTTGAACAGACACTTCTCCAAGGAAGACATACAGAGGGCCCAGAGACATATGAAAAGATGCTCAGCATCACTACCATCAGAGAGATGCAAATTAAAACCACAATGAGGTACCATCTCACACCAGTCAGAGTAAAACAGACTTTGATGAATGCTAATGTAAATTTTCCCTACTCTCCAATCCCAGGAGTGACACAGAGAGGACTTAAATTTAGCTCGTTTCATCCAGTTCTTGGATTCCCAGATCGAAGAGTACGTTCTAGCCAGGAGATATGATGGAAAAGTAATCCCATTACATGTGAACATTGTGTTCTATTTTGGAGCTTAATATCATGTTCTCCTTTCTCAGCCGCCACACATTTCTCAGCCACCACTTCATACCTCCTCCTCTTTAATCATGTTCTTATATTGCTTGTGTGGACATGTCCTTTCCAAATACATCATATGTACCTTGAGAATTCCTGTATTACAGCTCCTTTAGATTATCATCCTATAGTATTTGTCAAGGACAAAATAAATGTTTAAGTTTAAAATGTAAAAATATCAAATACTACATGAAAAAATAATAATAAATATTACAACAAAATTATTGAGTTATAGTATTCTTGATGTCTTGATGTAAAACTGTGCCCCTGATTATCCAAATCCCTAATAAACTTTTGGGCAAGGAAACTAAGTAGTATCTGTTAAAATTTTTATAATGTGGGATTCTGAAAAATGACAAAATAACAGGTTTAAAATTGGATAAAATACATAAAGCAACTTTTTTAGACAGTGGATAAAATTTCTCATAGAACTATGATCCTCAGGAGAAAGGGCACTCAGTAAATAAGCTCCAAATTTACTCTGCTTTCTGCCTAGAAGCACTTTTCAAACTTTGGTCTAGGAAGTAGAGCCCAAGGAGGGGTCAGCTGTCTCACTGGATGGAGCAAAGCTTAGATTATTTTTGGCATCTGAGGTAGCTACAATTTTCAAGGCAGGTTACCACAGAGAATAGTACAGAAACTAGCATAAGGATACCTAGAATCTTTGAATGAACTCTAAACTATCATGTATGTCAAGATTCTAAGAGACCTAAAAGAAAACCGCTACTGGGGGCTGTTAGCTGGACAAATATATATATATACATATACACACACACACACATACACACATATATATACATGTATATATTTTTGTATAGTTGTATAAATATATATTTATATATATAAACATAGTATATATATAATAGAAAGGAGAAAATAATGGAAAAGATGAATGAAACTAAGAGCTGTATTAAATGAGTGAACTGAAACGGGTGTCTCTAATTTCCCTACCCAGAACATGGAAATGACAGTACTGAGAATAAGTTAAAGAACTGGTAATTACAAGACATGTGCATTAGTAGGAAACTATACCTATTTTTAATTAGATTTTAATATGCTGAATATAATAATAAACTTCTGTGGACATTTAATTAAAAACTTTCTTTTTTTCCTAGCTTAATGAAAAGATCAACATTGAGGCAAAGGTTAAAAATTAGCTTGTCATTTTCAGAATATCATATTCTTTATTCCCTCCAAGTTTGCCCAGAAGTCTGCAGAACCAAAGATGTAACTGATGTGTTTTCTGGGTTATTAGTTAACTTTTGTTAATGAAATTATTCTTGCATCTCCACTACCAAGGCAGCCTCATATTTTCTGGGCTTTTATTTTGTATATAATCAACTGTGGATCTTTCATGACTGTTCACTTTGAGAACCTCAAAATGCAAAACTGTGTTGCAATGTTTTGATCTTTTTCTATCTGAGCATAGTGAACCTTATAGACATTCTCAGTGCTTAGAGAGCCGTTAACCATAGATGTCTGAGTTAGCCTTCTTGCACAGATGACATGCAGGACTTCAGTATCAGGTAAAGGGATTTCACCTGGTCAGAAACTTAGTGACTTATTTAGGAGACAGAATCGACTTTATGGAAGGGAGGGTTAGATTTGACTTCTCTTACAGAGACAAGTTGATGTTATCTGTAAGGATTTTTTTTGTTAGGTTATCTTTCCATAAATTGTGAACCCTCCATCACACTCACCACATTCATTGCTCAGTACAAACAAAAGATTTAAACACAATTATGTGCCAATGATTATGTGTTTCTACTATTTTTTCTCTTATACACTAGTGAAATTTTGTGATTCTTCTAACAGATATTAAAAAAATAAAATTGTCAATTAAAATGTCCTAAGGAGACTCTGGTCAAGATGGTGGCATAGATAGATACACTTTGCCTCCTCATGCAACCGTAGAAAGAATTACAACCAGATCTCAAAATAAATAACACCCAGAACCATCAGAAAATCAAGCTATATGGAAGTAAGATAACCAAGGATTTAAAGAAGCCACATCCAGCCAATGTACCAACGGGAAAATGTAGGTCAGTTTGTGGAAGACTAGTTGGTAGATCTAAGTCTTTGCTGTCCTCACCCCGTCTTGTCAGCCATATGCATTGTGTGTGACTCTGATAGCATAAGGCCAACCTATATTTTTGTGATATTATAATTATCATGGGGGATTTTCTGTAATGGGCAGGCTGGTGCTTTTCTCTTGACAAAATGTTGAGTTATGTTTATCAAAAAGAAGCTTAACCAAGAACAAAAAGTCAAGATTGTGTTAAATCACCAGTTAACCATAATTGATATTCTCACAATGTGGTCCGAGAGCATGGTCCCATATTGTTACATATATCAACTCTTGGTTGATGTGCCTGCACTACCAACATCCTTGCATTGCTCTGGGCTGCACAGCAGTACTTTAGGCCTGCAGGCTACATAATTTCTGGTGTTGAATTATGAACCTCAAGTTGGGCTTATCTTGCCACCTTCAATGTCATGCACAGATTCTGGTTTGACATAGTTTGTAGGGACCTTACTGGTTTCTCCAATGTTAAATGATTACTGTTCGGTATTTGTGGAATTTCAGCTTGTAGTCCAGACAAAAGTGACGTATCAGACAGCCTTTCGGTTAGTTAGATTTTACCAAAGCAAAAGAGTTCTCACAGTCCTAGGGTCTTCATATGTAGCATACTCAGGGTCATGCTTGTGCTTGTCGTGCTACCAAAGACAATGTCTCAGCTTCACGGTCACCAGTGCAAAATGCTAGTTAAAAGGTTTATTTCCAGCCTTGTGGATTAAGGTTGATGTTACAACTCCTGCACAGCTAGGAGTTGGCAGATCTTTGCAGTCAATTCTCAGTTTACCCCCAGTACGCACTAGTAGCACTGAGGAAAACTGCACAGTGTTGTTAAGGGCATGGACTGAGGGGGCTGCCTTACTCAAACACAGTTGAGAGATTGATTGGCCTAAGGGCTGGTGCTAGTCTCTCTTAATGGGGTAGCTTTTGTATTTATTCTCACCATTCATTCATCTCCTGAGAGTTTCTAGAATACAAGCTCTTTTATCAACTAAATACTGAATTCCATGACTAATTCCATCAGAGTATGTGTTTTTCATGTCCCTTAACATTGTTGGTTTTCTTTTCTTCTTTTCTTTTTATGATCATCTTCTAAAAGTTTTTGTGATCAGTTTGGATTTTTTAAAAAGGATTAGCTATGGAATCTGCACATAATTCTGCAAAAGCCTATGCCATCTTTTTGTGTTTTGAAGGATGAACTTGTGTAGTTGTAAATCAAATAATGGCAAGGCTTTGTCTTATTGAGTGCAATTTAGGTAATCTGTTTTACTAGATAACAGGGATTATATGGTCAAATGACCTCTTTTTGATCCCCAACCCTCATCTTAGCAAGTTTGGAAATGGAGATTTGAGACACTGTATCCTAAACAGTAAAATTATTCCTTTAGAACAAATCTGATGAACCTATAAAATTAAACAAAACTGGAGTTTAAAAAGTAGAACAGCTTTAACTCTGTTTGCAGGGAGTAGAAGCAGGGATGGAGTGACATTGTCCCTAGGTTTTTATTCATGTGGTGAAAAGAGCATGGATATTTTTAAATTTAGAAAATATTGGTTTGAATTCCAACCAGGATCATCTTTGGGAGTTGATTAACCTCTCAGAGCTTTTTAGTTTCTCTTTAGTAAAATGCAGCTGACAACCCTTATATATTAGCCTTGGTTTAAGTACTTACTAACATATTTTGCCTAGTGCCTTCAAAACGTAAGTACTCAACCTATACTAGCTGCCTTTCTCTTCCTTTTCCTCAAATCTTCTGCCTTTACATGGAACCTGCTTTTTTTTTCAATAACTGAGAAATGATGCTACAGAATAATACTGTTTATTGAAGGAAGTTTTTGTAGATGGTTGATTTAAACCTATATCAAAACTAAAGAAATATTTGGAATATAAACACTTTCCTCTGAGAGGAAATATGGCTTCTTACAGATAGAGCAGCATTGCTCCAATCAGCAGACTTGAACTTGGTCCCCATGTCATACTTTTGGCTGGATTACAAGGGTTTAAATCCACGTTCAACCACTTTCTGACATGTGATTTTAGACGAGATCGGGTGCGTTCAGGGTGGTATGGCCGTAGGACATATGATTTTAGATAAGTAATTTATGTTCTATTTCAGTTTTCTTCAAATTTTCAAATAATTTTAGCATTATTTCACCATGGGTTTATTATGAAGATAACCTGAGATAATCCATGTTAAATACTCAACAAAATGCCCAGATCTTTGAAAGTAATACATAAAAGATGACATGTATCTACTTTTTTAATAGTTGAGAATTTCCTCCTGCTCTGGTTGTCTCTGTATTACCAATCTCACTGAATAAATAGTGGAGTGAATAGCAGAGAAATTGTTTAGGCCAATGAATAACCACTGCACTGAGATTTCATACTCCGAGAAATGTTATAACCTAAAGATTGCTAGAACTGCACTGGATGGATATTTTTGAGAATTAATTATAAATAAACAAACAAGGAAGTGTCTTATTCATGAAGTCTACATCCAGGTTTTGTTACTATAATTTCTATCATTTATTTGTTTGATATAAGAGAGCTATTGATAGGAGTGATGCTTTAAGTAATTTATGTTAGCATAAATCCAAGCTGCAGAAAATGCGAGGAATCGACTGTGATTAAAAAGTAACTATCTGGGCCAGCCCTGGGGTGTGGGACAGAGAGTGCATGCACTTGTGTGTATGCACAAGTAAGAGAAGGATGGTGGCTGAGGGAAGGGAGTCTGAGTGAGTGGAGGGAGGGGAAGGAAAGGAGAAGAACAAGGTGGTAGGAGAGCCAGGTGGGAGGGTGGCAGCTCACCCAGTGGGATGCATGACCCTGTTCCTTAAGCCCAACCCCCTGAATGGAAAGGTGGTCACTGTATATTGGACTTTAACTGATTTGCTCTCTGTGGCCAACAGTAAACTCAGCATAAAAGCCACTAGTGTGTATAATGGGACAGGTGGACTGATTGATGACATTGCTTTGACCAGGGATGATGATGTGTTGTTTGTGTGTGAAAGAGAATTATTTATTGATCCTCAGACAAAGTCTAAACCACCTGAAGGGTTGTCAGGATCTCACACGGACTCACACTAAATGTTGGAGGGCGGTACTAAACCACCACACCCAGCACTCGGTGAAGAAAGAGGCCGGCAGGAAGCTGGCCCGTGTGTTTAAGGACAAAGGTGTCTGGGGAAATAAGCAAGATCGTTGAGGAGCTCTCTTTCTGTTTTTTTTTCTTTTTAAATTTTTCCCTCAGGGAACTTACTTCAAATGACAGGACAGATAAAATAAATAGATGAGTAAACACATGTAGTTTACCCTATGCTTGGTAAGCACTGTGGAGAAAACTAAAGCAGGAAGAGGGGAAGGTACACTGAGTTGGAGGGGGAAGAAGAGAGTATTACAGTTTAAACCATACGTCAATGAAGGCCTCTTTGAACGGTGATATCAGAGGAAAAAACTTGAAACAGGTAAGGGAACAAGCCCTGTGTGTGTGCATGTGTGTGTGTGTGTGTGTTGTAAGGAAATTGGTCCAAGGAAAAGAAATATGTTCAAAGGCACAAGCTGGGAATGTGCCAAATGAGCTTTTCTTTAAAAAAAAATTATTGCATTTTTTCAATTACCATTTAGTTCCCTTACACCTCCCCCCACCTCCCCCCAGCAATCACTACACTGTTGTCCGTCATGTCTATGAGTCCTTTTTCCTCAAGATCATGGGGGAGCTTTCCTAACTGACCAAAGACCTGAGTACTTTGAACCCTTTTTGAACTACTTGCATCACCGACAGCTCATTGTAAATGATTGCATGAATTTACCGGGTGTGTTACAAGAAGCCAGATTATTTGGTATTTACTCATTGATTGAACAGTTAGAAGTGGCAATAAAGAATTCTCAACCACCAGAGCATCATTCACTAGTATCTCCAAAGGAATTTGTCCAGTTTCTGCTAGCCACTCCAACCAAATCAGAATTGTGTTGCCAGGGTTTAAACTTCAGTGGCGCTGATCTTTCTCGTTTGGACTTTTGGTACATTAACTTCAAAATGGCCCAATTAAGCTGCTGCAGTATTGCACATGCTAATCTCTAAAGTGCAAATCTTGAGTGAGCTGATTTCTCTGGATCAGTGCTTGATGTAAGAATCATTTTTGGTTACAAGAGAAAATGAGCCCTGGCTGGTGTGGCTCAGTGGATTGAGTGCCGGCATGTGTACCAAAGGGTTGCGGCTTCGACTCCCAGTCGGGGCACATGCCTGGGTTGCAAGCCAGGTCCCCAGTGGGGGGTGCACCAAAAGCAAACACACATTGATGTTTCCTTCCCTCTCTTTCTCCCTCCGTCCCCCCTCTCTAAAAATAAATAAATCTTTTTAAAAGAGAGAAAATTAAATTTTTAGTCTATTGAGAAAAAAATAACTATCTAGGAAAAGATGATATGAACTTTCCTAATGATTCCATATAGCCTTCAATGGCCTTTCTATACTATTAGTACACCAGAACACGTGACTGGTAGAAACTCAAAATAGAATTTTCTTAAAAAGTCAGACAATATGTACTATGTTGTACATTTCTAGTGTAAGCACCTAATTGATTCAATGTTTGCCATTGTCTAAGTGAGAAAATAAAAGGGATTCTTACCTCTTGTAAGCAACCATAGGTTTATAAAGGTACTGTGTGACAGACAATAGTCATAAAAAGTCAAGTATCATTTAGTGGTTATGTACTTAAAATTAAACATGTAAATAGAGAAAAATATCAAAATGAAAATGTAAGTATATGGTAACATATATAGAGAGAAATATCTGGTAAATTTTTCACTGATAACAGGGTGGATTTTGGCAGACAATATTTCAGATGTTACTGATAGGAAGTAATAAAACTAAAACTACTAAAATTTAAATGACTCCTAAAGTTTATACAACTTTTTAGTGGCAGGCCAGGCTTAAACTCACTCATTGATTCCATTAAGTCCTAGACCTTAGTCCGTGAAGCCATGCCACCTCCATCTCAAACCTATTACCAGATCTTTTACATGGTTAGAATTCAGTGCTTGGAGTAAGTAAACCCAACACAACTGAAGTAGCATATTCCTAAATAGCTGCACACATATTTGCATATGAATTGCTACTCTTTTCTTTCCATAAGTTTTAAGTTCATGAATTGATAAGAATCCTATACATAACTCAGGATTTCTTTCTACATTGTTAAATTGCTCTCTTTCATGATTATTTTCAGAGTGACTGATGTTAGTTTTGCAGGTTCTGTAGGCTGAACTGATATCTCTTAAATCAGCACTTGGTAAAAGGCAGGAGGGTAATAAGGCATGGATCATTACGGCTGTAGACCTGTCCTAGTTTATACTAATGATTAACAGGACTCGTAGCTATGAATTGGAAATTGAATGGCTTGATTAAAAACAATGACTTTTATGTGTTTTGGAACCAGAGAGAATAATAATTTTGATGTTATCAATTTCTGATTGAGAAACCATCAATACAGAAAACAGAGAATTGCTTATGAATAACTTACGTGAATGAGAGGATTTACAGACTCCTAATAAATCAGGCCCTATTACAGTGAACTCTACGGGAGTGTGGCTGCGGTCCTTATACTACGATTGTGATAAAATATTTTCTGAGAAAAGGTAATTAGTTGGGCTTCTTTGTTACATGGACAATTTTATTGAAATAGTTTTTGTCATAATAGGATTTGACTATAGATGAATTTCAGTTTAGTTACTTTCTTTGGAAATCAGCACATAATATTCTTGTTAGAATTTCTCTTATGTTAGAAATATCAAGAGCCATGAGCTTAAAGAGAGCCTGAGGCTTCAAAGTATTTCTTGAGAATTATCCCAGCAACAAAGGCACTAAAGAAAAACAAAGCAGCTTTCTTTAGGACCATTCAGAGAGAGGTGGGAAAAACCCATGTTTCTGTATCTAAAATCAAGTGGAGACTATTTTGAATGGTCCTGACTCCAAGGAGACTTTTATATTAAGCACTGAGGCTAGCTTGTAATGGTGTGGGGGGGTGTGCAGGCACATGCATGCGTGTGTTTGTGTGACGATGGAGGCAACATGCAGGGTGGCTTTTGAGAAAATAGTCTTTGCTAATGTGAGCCTATCTGTTGACCAGGTAAGATATAACACATTTAAAACATTTTATTTTAACACTGGTAAAGCCAAATAAGAGCAAAAAGAGTAGAGAGGAAAGACACTTTTAAGTGGGAAGTGATGCAACCATTTACTAGTGTCTTTACAGTACTAAGTAAGTTTCTGTGAGGCATTCCTGGGAAGTCTCTAATTACAGCATTTATTATCAGTCTTAGCTTACCACATATACCAAAGCTATGTAGCTTCAGTGTTAAACTGGGGTATTTAATACCATCTCTGGCAAGTATGTGCAGGCTATTCAGGAGAGGAAAAGGGCTGGGGTACTGCAAGGATGGTGTGGCAAGCTGCGATTTATTTAACCCTAAAGCCATCATACTGCCACAGATGGAAGAAGATGGCCCATGGTGGGAAAATTCAGAACTGTAAACCACCAGGTCGATAAGGGAGTCCTTTGAAAGAAACTGATTGAATGTTTTTCTAAAGAATGAGAGATGTGTTTTTGGAAGTGTAAAACACTATCACTAACTGATGATGACCTGTGTAGGTGTGCCTATAAATATAGAAGTAGATACATGTAGAGAGAGGGATGGAGACAGGGAAGAGTGAGCACGCATAAAAAGAAACATGTTCAATTGAAAATATTTCCTACACAGTCTGCTTCTCTGAAGATGATTCACACCAAAACAACCAACCAGCCAGCCCAACACCTGCAAACAATCAGACCGCATAACTGAGAAGTAGATACCCAAACCTTAGCAGTATGTGTAGGGATGGACTTCTGTAATCGCTGTACCCAAACACTGTCTAGTGGTGAAAGTCTCTCAGGACTTGGGATTTGGGTTGAGGCAAATTTTTTTTTTTAAATAAGCCCTACCCTTTATAAAATCTGCTTTAATCAAAAGATAAATATTGATAATTAATTACTTGGGAATCATATCAATTGGTAAAGACCAAAACACCTGGTACTATTCCTTTTATCTTCCAGAGATATTCCAACTAGAAAGTTGTAATTTGTCAGTTATTTATTAATTTAAAAAATTTACTGTATATGGTAAAAATTCAAAGAGCACAATATATTAATAAAAGTAAGTATCCTTCCCACACTCTCTACAAATACTTTATAGGAATTCGTTTTAACAGTTTTTATTGTTTACATGTATATATTTGGCTGCTTTTATATCTTAGTCTTGTTATTTAGAAACATATGGTTGTTTTATTCAAGTACTTAAAAGACATACAATTATTATAAAAATGAAGAGACATTCAATCTTACTTCAAACTCCCTCACCTCTACCTGCCTTATCCTTTAGGTGCATATTTTATATTTTTGTAGTTTCTTCTATAGGTTCTTTATGCCTTTTAATATAGCCATGGTTAGCTGCAGTAACTGCTTTATCAATCTTAAGAAATATCTAATTACATGTTGTCTTAAATCTATCTTTCTCCTGACTGTTGCTGGTTATATTATCATTTTCATATTGTCTTTGTTTATAGCATATGTGTGTGTGTGTGTGTATATATGCACATATATATATATATATATATATATACACATATATTTTTTTCACCACCATTTCCATAATTGTTTAGCTGTGTTTCTATGCTTTAGCGGTTTTAATGCTTATCATCAATTTTTTATAAAGGTGTTTCTATTCAAGATTTAATTGGCTGGGTTTTATTCTGGAGTTACTTTTTTCAAGAAGAGGTGGTAGCCTCTAAGCCCTAAATTCTTGCATGCATGAAAGTGTATGTCCATGGTTTTTATAGTTGAGTAACCTCACTGTGTATAACAATCTTGGATCATATTTTAAAAGTGGATTTTATTTTTAATATTTGATAAATACAAAACATGTAAATATGCATTTGAATTAGTTGGCATGATAATAAACCAAACACCAGTGACCGTACCAGCCAACTTAACATCCAGCGCGCTACCATCACCTTTGATCTAGCTGCCCCTGGAGGCTTGCTCCTTCAAAACGACTTGCTCTCCTGCAGAGACCGCTGGCAGCCCACGACTTTGAGTACCCTCACTATGGCCAGGGAGATGCCTTCAGGTGGATAATTTTGACTTGAATTGATGGAGTAATTTTATACCCAACTCCTTCCCTGACAGCTGAGAGAGGAGGGGAGGAGCTAAAATTATTCTCCATGCTTCAAAGGGTTAAAGTGACCCATCGCGCTACAGATCCCAATACAACCCCTCCGCCCCTCCACCATCCCATTGCTACCTTTCCTGAACGTCATATACACCTGCCTAGGCTACAGTAAGGGAGTCTTTGTTAAGTCATGCAGTCTATTCTTAAAATCAGTTTTTGAGCTAGACTATTACCTGTTAACGCATTTTGAGCTTGTACGCAAGTCTCTATGCTCCCTCCATTGCCCCTTAACCACACCAAAGGGCTAAGAGGCCTGAGCCAAAGCAGTTTCCTCCTCAGGGCCTCATTTCTGGTGTGTAAAGTGAAAAGGGTGAACCAGAGGAATTCTGAATTTCTTCCAGTTTTAGCTTCTTTAAGGTCCTAAGAGATTATGCTCTGTACTTTATGTGGGATCTCTCACCCACAGCAATATGGGGATGTAAATCTGCTTAGAGACATTACATTGATTAAACCACATAAACTGTGCAGATAATTTTTCTCAGCCGTATAAAGCTAATATTCACAGATGTCTGAATACTAAGTGGTCTGTATGTGGCCATATACAGCAAGTTGACTATGCTGGGCTGTAATGGTCCAGGAGGTAGAAAATAAGTTTGACACACACAAAAAAGTACAAAAAGTGAATGAGAGAAATCAGGAATGTGGATTTCTATGCAAAAACTGTCCATCTCTCTTTTTTATTTAACCCAGAATGCCTAGGTGCTATCAATCCCTCATTGAATTTCATACACAAGGAAGAGAAAGAGAAACATTTTAAGAGTAATAAGATGAAAGGCTAAGAAGAACATGAAGAGAAAGTCTAAGAAGTGTGGTAACAGTAAAAGGCTTATATATCTTCCACGGCTGTGTATAAACACACCCCTCGGTTTTGAAACACTTATTCTCCTCTTGCCCCTACTCTGCAATCTCAGTGTTCACCTAGTACTGGATTTATATGGACAGGATCAAAAGATGATTGTAAGTGATGGAAAGGTCCTACATGCCAGAGGCCGCTCCACGTAATAGCTGAGGAGGGAGGGAGTAGGTAAGAAAGGGACGTGACACGAAGACTGTCTGCCTCACTGACCGTGAGTTGGGTGTGCACATGAGATGCCTCCAGGGTCTAAAATAACTGCACCTATGATTTTCCAGAAAAGTGTGTAAGAATAGAGGAAATTCTCCTGTACCTTTTTACCTCTGGTTCTTTATTGCATAGAACAGTGACTTGCATGCTATATAAAGGACTAGTTAATATTTTTTTTTGTGAAATGTATGCTAGACTTACCAAGAGATAATTTATTTTATAATAGACTGTACTGGGCATCCATTCCCCACCTGAGGATATACTATAAAAACTTATAGGCAAAAAAATATCAGAAATCTTTAAAGATGGAACATTTGTACAAATGCTAAGGACAGTATAATAACTAACATTAAAAGTATTCTGATATTGTTCACCTGACATCTGGTAAAACAAAAGGAAAACATTTTACATATGTTTTCAGTTGTATTATTCCTATAAAAATTGTAGTGAAAAATATCACACTCCTGAGAAAATAACATTCTGGGAGATTTTTTATAAAATCACAGTTGCTCCAGAAAGTAAAAGAATTTAAGTGAAATTATCAAGGTGACTTTCACTATTACTGTTATTTTTGTCTCCAGTAACTAATGACAACCTTTTCCCATAGAGCTGAACATAAATTAAATGAAAGCAGTGCCACCTACTTCCAGTAATAAATAGAGAGGAGACAGTAATGGGGACTCCCTACTATTTTTCTTTGCTAGTGTGTCCTAGGAGTAAAGTAGAAAAATATCTAGTTCATCACTCATATTTTTAGTAAATGTGCTTATTTTCACACCATCCCAAAGGTAAAATATTAGTGCATTTAAAAAATGAGCTATTTTCACATATAATGAGACGATTCACAACATAAGACTGAGGGAGATACCTGCATATTCACACAACTTTGATTTTGCTGAAAGAATGTCAGCTGCATAACTTTAGTGAATGAAAGATGTGCTTCTAAAATATCATCAATTTCATCCACATTTAAATTTTGAAGGATAATTCCACAGTTTAGTTTAAAATATTTGAAAGTGGTGCAATGTATCACTTTAGTTAGGTGGTGAAGTTGACAGACAGACTTTGCTTAGGAGTCAGAGGCGATTGTTTTGATTCCATTTAAGAGAGCTCTGTGCCCTTGGAGGAATCAGAGTTTCAGTGCCTTGAAATACAAGATGAGAATGATAAGGCAGACCTCCCTGGTTTGTCGCAAGGTTGTGTTGGAGACCTTAATTCATCCATCCATTCATGACAGGACCCCAGTCACTTCGTGTGTGTGTGTCCCTAGTGCCCTATCCCTCAGCCTGAACTGGACTGAGTGTAGCACCCAAGCTGAGTCAATGAAACTTCTATTACTGAAATTTGGAATTGTAGGAGAGACAGTGATTGATTGTTTCACTGTTTCCAAAAGTTTGTACTTGGACCTATAATAAGCTTCCCCTCAAACTCATCATATGGACCAGGAAAAAAGGGAAAATAATTTAGGAGAGAAAAAAATGACTCAGATCTAGAGAGATGAGTCACAAGCAAGAATTCAGAGAGCTTTCCATGATTTCCTCTTGCTTACTCACCTTTCTGTCTTTGCATTTCATGTGAATTTTCTGGATAAAAGTAGAAGTCTCCTTCCTGCCAATACTAGCTGGAACTACATTCTTTGATTCGCAACCCCAGAAGCCTTAGTGTAAGAGTTAAGTGTGAATGTTCATGGAAAGAAATTTTTAAAAACTATAAAGCAATTTTGGAGGTTGCCACAGGAGTCTAAAAAATACAGAGAAACAGTTAAAATGTATTGGTGTATGTATTAGTTTTCAAGGGCTGCCCTAAGAAAATACTATAGACTAAGTAGCTTAAACAGAAATTTATGTTCTCACAGTTCTAGAGGCTAGAAGTACAAGAACAAGGTGCTTTCAGGGTTGGTTTCAGGTAAGAGCTCTCTCCTTGGCTTGTAGATGCCCACTTTTTTTTTCTTTTTTTAAGTTTTTCATGGTCTTTTTTAAGTGCCTATGTAAGGAGAGAAAGATCTCTGGTGTCTCTCATTCTTTTTTTAAGGATACCACTCCTCTTGGATCAGGGCCCCACCCTCATGACCTCATTTAACCTTAATTGCTTCTCTGGAGGGTTTTTTTTTTTTTAAATATATTTATTGATTATGCTATTACAGTTGTCCCATTCCCCCCCCACCCCACTCCATCCTGCCCACCCCCCTCCCTCCCACATTCCCCCCCTATAGTTCATGTCCATGGGTCATACTTATAAGTTCTTTGGCTTCTACATTTCCTACACTATTTTTACCCTCCCCCTGTCTATTTTCCACCTATCATCTATGCTACTTATTCTCTGTACCTTTACCCCCCTCTCCCCCTCCCACTCCCTTATTGACAACCCTCATGTTCTAGTTGTTTGCCTAGTTTGCTCTCGTTTTTGTTTTATGTGTGGCCGTTAATAACTGTGAGTTTGCTGTCATTTTTACTTTTCCTATTTTTGATCTTCTTTTTCTTAGGTAACTCCCTTTAACATTTCATATAATAAGGGCTTGGTGATGATGAGCTTCTTTAACTTGACCTTATCTGAGAAGCACTTTATCTTCCCTTCCATTCTAAATGATAGCTTTGCTGGATACAGTAATCTTGGATGTAGGTCCTTGCGTTTAATCTTGGGTAATGTAATTATGATGTGCCTTGGCGTGTTCCTCCTTGGGTCCAGCTTCTTTGGGACTCTCTGAGCTTCCTGGACTTCCCAGAAGTCTATTTCCTTTGCCAGATTAGGGAAGTTCTCCTTCATTATTTGTTCAAATAAGTTTTCAATTTTTTGTTCTTCCTCTTCTCCTTCTGGCACCCCTATAATTCGGATGTTGGAACGTTTCAAGGTGTCCTGGAGGTTCCTAAGCCTCATTTTTCCAAGTTCTTGTTTCTTCATTCTTTTCTGGTTGGATGTTTGTTTCTTCTTTCTGGTCCACACCATTGATTTGAGTCCCAGTTTCCTTCTCATCACTATTGGTTCCCTGTACATTTTCCTTTGTTTCTCTTAGCATAGGCTTCATTTTTTCATCTGTTTTTCGAACAGATTCAACCAAGTCTGTGAGCATATTGATAACCAGTGCTTTGAACTGTGCATCCGATAGGTTAGCTATCTCTTCGTCGCTTAGTTGTATTTTTTCTGGAGCTTTGAAGTGTTCTGTCATTTGGGCCATTTTTTTTTTTTTTTTGTCTTGGCGCATCTGTTACTTTAAGGGGCGGAGCCTTAGGTGTTCACCGGGGTGGGGTTGCGCTGGTCGCTGCACGTGTGGGAGGGGCTGAGTGGGAGCAATGGCGCCCGCCTCACTCTCCTCCGGATTTCAATCTTTCACTCCGATACCCACAATCAAACTGGGCCCCTCTGGTGCTGGTTCCCGAGTGGGCGGGCCTGTGCACACTCTAGGCCTCTGTGGGTCTCTCCAACGACCTCTCCTGTGAGGCTGGGAGTCTCTCCTGCTTCCGCCCCAACCCCCAGGGGCGTTTTCAATCAGAGGTTTGAGGCTTTATTTCCCCCGTGCTGGAGCCCTGGGTTACGTGGTCTGCTTCGCTCCCCACCGTTCGTCAGGTTTATCTGTGGGCGAATGTGGTGCCACAGGGTAGTACCCACTGCTCTGCCTGCCCCGGTCTCTGCCACTCTGAGACCGGCCCTCTGGGTTTATCTGTGCAAATGTGGGGCCGCAGGGTCTGCTAGTGCTCAGACTGCCTGCGCCATTTGTCCCACACTCCGCCAGTCTCGGTCCCGCCACAGCCACGCGAGTCCTCTCTACCCCGGTGCCTGTCTCCGCCCCTCCTACCAGTCTGGATGAATGGTTATTTTCTATTTCCTTGGTGTTGGTCCCCCTTGCTGTTCGATTCTGTCAGTTCTGGTTGTGCGAGGAGGCGCAGTGTGTCTACCTACGCCGCCATCTTGGTTCCAGCCTAATTTCTCTGGAGGTTTTTAATTATATATAGCCACACTGGGGTTTGGGGCTTGAACATATGAATTTGGGGGCTGGGTACAATGTAACCCATAACAGCAAGAAAATGATGCAGTTTACTGAACACAGATAGTTGTACAAAGCAGAATCCACAGCAGCAATTTCATTTGGAGCTTCCTAGACTTCATCCTGTGACTGTACCCTGCTACCAGGGAAATCATCTATTGAGGTGAGAATTCTAGGACGTTGTTTAAAAAGTCTCATTAGCTTTCAAAACAATTAAATGTTTCTATTATTATTTTGACTTCTCCCATTTCATTTTTCAGAGCTCAGGCCACTCACCTGCTGGCTCAACAGGTAAGAGTAACTGGTGACAACTCTAGTGTGTTCATTTTTGAGTGAAACTATATCCCCAGGGTCAACTTCCTAGAAATGTCATCTCCTTAGCAATCTCAGGGTTTAACCTATTTCTATCCATCCCTGTACCTATACAAAGGTAATACATTATTATTATTATTATTATTATTATTATCATTATCATTGTCATTATCATTTCCACTCAGTGATAGTAATTTAGAGCCTCTCATTGGAGTCAACGTTATTTTCCTTCCTTCAGCAAATCTGGTAGGCTTGATATAAAATATAATACCTATGTTAATAGCATTAGCAGAAAACTTGGAAGCACATGTCAATCTAACATTTCTATAGCCCTACCTTGGATAATTTTCTTTAGAAAAATTACAAGAAATATATTATAGAAAACTATTAAAATAAGTAAAATCCTGCCATATAACCCATTTACCTCCAGGCAACAGAAGAAATCTCAGGATTGCCCCTGCTTTAGCACTTAGCTGGGGATCCCAGATAAGTCTGGATCAATGTGTTTTCTTTCCAGATTGACATTCACCATTGCCAGTTTAGGCAAAGATGGACTATGCTCTATTTGGAAACCACCAGGACAAAATCTCGCTTTACTCTTGTTTCTGTCAGCCGCCACTGCAAGCACAAGACTCAGGCCATCCTTATTGTCCAGACACACATCCTCACATAGTTGTGTCCATCCTTTTTTATTACCTGTCAACCACCTTCCCTAAGACCGAAAAGTTCTTTACTATGTTGTCTAACACTCACAGATGGTGATCAGCAAAATCCCCTATGTTCTCCTCCTTCACATTTCTTAGTGTTTCCTTCATCTGCTTGATTTGATGAAATCTGGCTTTTTCCTTGTGTAGATGTATTTCCAGAAACTCTGTGAATTAGTGGCTCTGGACCTTTCCGAATTCTCTGCCACAACCTTTATATAATTGACATCCCTAGATCTTCACTCTCCAATATGGTTGTCACTAACCATATGTACCTCTTAAGCACTAGAAATGTACCTTGTCTAAATTGAGATGGGCTGTATGTGAAAAATACACAGTGGATTTTGAAAACAGTACAGAAAAAAGAGAATGTGATGTATTTGATTAACAAGTTTTTTATATTGATTGTATGTTGAAATGACACTATTTTAGATATATGGAGTGAAATAAAGTATAGTGTTAAACTTAATTTTACTTGTTTCATTTTTCCTTTTTTAATGATGTTACTGCCAAAGTAAGATGATATATTCCACATTGTTTTTCCATTGGACTGTTTGCTCTCTCTCTTTCCCAAAATCTTCAGCATTTCATTTCATATCATCAGACACCTGCTATCTGCCTCTCCCCACTGTCTTTACTCAACTTCTAATCCCAAAAGTGCTCCCTCTCTCTCTCTCACTCACTCAAGAGTTTAGCTCTTGGCTTAATGTCATTCTAATATCTTATCATAAAGTGTTTGTGATTTCAATACCCACCTAAATAATCTTTCAATAACTGTGACCTCTCACTTCTTTGACTTCATTTTGGTCAGTGATTTTTTCTCCCTCTACTTTCCCTTAAGCACTCATTTTCATGGTCACGTGATAGAACTTGTCATTACAAAACTTCCAATCCCTCCATTATTTCAATATTCAAGCAGTCTACTACCTCTTATTTTTCTATCACCCAACTTCACCAGTCTTTCCATCCCATGTAATGATTTCAATACCCGTGCACACTCTCTTAAAGCCTCTCATGTCCTCAATCTTCCTTACCCAATTTAAATGTCATTATCCCTTGTTATAATCACTTCCTTGCATACCTTCTCCACCTCCTTGCCCTTCTCTTACTTTGTCTTATCAGGCAAAAACTCAATTCTGTTTAAATGTAATTACCTACCTCCTCCATTCCTAGATTCTTGAAGCTGAACAGATCTAGGTGGAAACTCTCAGTTATCTACCTGTCCTCATTTTGGATTCCTGACCAGGAAATTTAACTGTGTCCCTAGTACTGTGGAACAATTATGTACTCTCCCATGTGACTGTTTTATTTCCTTTCTTTTTAAACCTCAACAGCCATTCTCCATAACTACTTTAATCATTTGGCATTGCTTCCTAGTTCACTGGGATAAAAGAAATAATTGAAAGAGTATTGTCACAAACTTTTAACATCCTATCTATGTACCGAATCTGAATTTATACACATATGTTCTACTTTGATAGTATTGTGATAGATGGAGTGTTTCTGCTTTTAAATACAATCCCTCTATCAAAGCCCTAGATTTTACATCCTGTTGTTAGGCAGGATAGACAGTAAACCAAGGCAGGGAGGAGGATGGAGAAATGTCTCAATCATTAACTCAGCAGTCCTGAGCTTGGTCAAATACGATTGCCAGGCATTCTGAAAATCACAAGAAAAACCACAATAGCGCCGGAAGAGGGGAACCCTTGAAATTCTGTATGTATCATCTCCACTAACTGGGAAAGAAAGCATTTGAAACTGAGTATTAATCCCCAGGTCTAGAAGGAGAGGAGGAGGGGGAGCCTATAAGCTTGCTAAAGCATAAAAACTCCCAAATCCCAATAGTGGGGCACTCAGGCTAGCTGGGTGCCCACTTGCAGCTTTGTGCTCAATAAACTTGCTGTCTCATTTCCACTATATTTATTGTCTCTCACCTGGATTTTTCTCTTGTGAACAAGGCAAGAACCCAGGAGGGGGAGACCCTAACTCAGGTCCTCCTGGTAATAGTTGCATGCTGCTCTTATGAAGTGTCCTTCGCCCATCTTTTCTATCATTCTGACCTCTAAGCATGGGATTGCCAAAGAGCGCAGACTTGAACTTCTTTTCTGTAAATTGTATTCAATCCCTTAGTGATACCATCCAATTTCATGGCATTAAATATAGTTTCATATTTATATCTGTAGCTTATATATCCCTTTGAAATTCAGAGTCAAAAATCTAACAGCTTATCAATATTTCTACTTAAATATTGAATAAGCATATTGTCTAATAGAGAACTCAGCTATAAAATGTCCAATAACCGATAATCCTCCCAAACTTGGTCCTCATTCTCTGTACCCTATATCAAATAGTAAATGACAACCAAATATTTCTAGTTGCTCAGGCTAAACAATTTACAGTCATCTTTACTTCTTTCTCTCCCAAACACCACATCTGATCTGTTACTAAATCCTGCTCCTCTACCTCAAAAATATGTCTAAAATATGATCATTCCTAATTAACCCATGTGTGCCTCCTCTGGCCAGTCCACCACCATTTCTCTTCTAGATCTGCAGTGATTTCCTAATTCTTTTCCCCTTTCCAATTTCACGCCACTCAGTGCCCCCTTCCCTTGTATTTGCTACACAGAAGCTAGGATGATTTTGTCCAGTCTTCTCAGGCCACATCACTTCCTAGTCAAATTCTCTAGTGGCTTTTATCACATTCAAACTAAAGTCATACCTTACATGGCCTTCAAAGCCACACACTTTGTTAGTTCTCTGACAGATTTTCCATGCCATTTTCCGTCATCCACTCAGCTTCCTGTTGTTGGCCTCCTTGCTATTATTAAAATATGATAGGCACAACCCTGCTTAGGGATTTTTAGTGGGCGAGGACAGTCAATGAAGCTAACATGCCCACTGATAATTTAGATTTTATCCTTTAAGCACTGGAGAATAATTGTAGGTGAAGAAATAAGTCAGTTTGCATTTTGGAAGATAAACTATCTGTTAAAATTATGTAGGATGCATTAAGGATGGGAGAGAATCAATGTAATTTAGTAAAATTTAATGATATTTTTTGAGGTCCCTAACTAGGTTTTGGAAGAGAGGTAAGATGGATATGAACAGCATTTCAAAAATAGAATTGAAAGGCTCTCTCACTTAATATACTGAATCGAGATATAGGGAAGAGTCAAAAATGGCTGAGGCATCCAGCTTATTCTGAGTACCTCTCTGAGCAGAATGAATAGGCAAAGTATCTATCTTCATCACTTTGGTCTTCTATAGGCATAGAACAGGTAATTCCTAAACAATAGAAATTTATTTCCCACAGTCTTGAAGCTGGAAGTCTGAGGTCAGGTTAGCAACATAGTTGGGTTTTAGTGAGAGCCCTCTTCGGAACTTCAGACTTCCAGTTGTATCCTCAAATGGCAAGATAAGAACAAGCTAAGATTCTGGGCTCTTCTTATAAAGGCACCAATCTCATTCATGAGGGCTCCACCCTTATCCCAAAGGTGCCACATCCTATTACCATTACGATTAAGACTTCAATTTATCATTTTGGGGGGTACATTCCGTTCACAACAGTGTTTCATATCTACTCTTAATATTAGACCATGTCATCTAATGTCCGTAGCATGGCGTGTGGTTCTAGTCTGCACACAAGTCCTGACCTAAGGTTTGTGTATCAAGACCCTATAAAGCCCATTTCAGGGGAAATTTAATCTGTATTAGAGACATTGAGACCACTCCAGAACACTGCTCGCTGTGTGTGTGCCGACTAAACTTATAAAAAGGGAACTTAATGCTCCAAGAAATCATATTTTTAAAAAATGCCATTTAAACAAGGTAAAATTATGACCTAGCCAACCATTCTGGACTATAAAGTGTTTAATTTGAAACAAGAAACATTTCCTAAGTATAATATTTGTGTTCTTTTTAAAAAATAGTAAAGAAGTGCCTGATACCGTGTCTTTGGCTCACCCTCTCAGTGCCGTGCCCCTTGACAATTATCACTGGCTGTGATGTTTCTGAGTCTCAACCTCGTGTTATTGTTGGAAGGGCCTGGTTTCACCCTGTCTCATACTGTCTACGACTGAGTCATCTTTTTAGCACAGGACTATGATCTTGGATCCCAGCTGCCAAATCTATACCCTCTCAGGAGAACTCTAGCAAGAGGTTCATTTATACATCACTTGAAAGAACCACTTTACAAAAAAGCCTGCTATGCATGTCAAATATTCTCTGACTCCCTAAGAGGCCAAGGATGTTTAGACCAGGACTGAGGTCGTTTCATGTATAGAAGCTGCCATTTCCGAAGCAAACTTTTGAAAGTTTGAATGCCAATACTTAGAACTACTGCTCTTGGTCCCTAATGACCTGAAAATCAATGATGTTACCTGGATAGTTTATTTAAAGACAGTTTTATTGTTGCTGTGCAACCTGAGTGCCATATTGCATGACAGGTAATTCTTTTGTAGTGGAAAATTGTTTTTATTTTTCATAGCACATCGAATGACCTCTCTCTTGCTTTTTGCATTGCTGTGCATATGAACACATAGAAGTGAAATCTTTCATGATGCCATTTAACATTTCACAAATATTTATCAGCTACTATGGAAATGTAACAAGGGACAGACAGAACTTCATTATTTAGATTCAGTGCCTTCACTACTGATACATCGTAGGGTTATTATGATTATATTACTAGGTAATAACTTTTACTTATTCATTTCTTTATTATAATTCATGGCTAGTGCAGATAATGTAGAAAATACAGAAAGTAAAATCATCAGAAATACGAAGAAATAAAAATAATCACTGCTATACTTACATATACCTATATACATATATGTTTTTGAAATAGAATGATACATTGTTTTGTAACCTGAACTAAGAATGTTCTAACTGAATTCATTACTAAATCTAGGGATAGACATATTTCCTGCCAGAGAGCCAAATGATAGAAATTATAATTTTTGATAAAAATTAGAACTGAATATTTGAGATTGTGACATTTGGTACTAGGAGAAAAAGCTTGGACATCTGTGTCTGTAAAGATAGCATATATCAATAATTTAAATTTCCAAGGGTTCTATTTGAGTTTCAATGTGATATATTGGTCATATTTAAAGACTACACTAATCTTTGGAAAATTCTACATGAGTAGAGTTATTGTACTGTCTCTAGTTAAAACTCTGCTGTAGTTTGCATAACTTTTGGCTTAGATATTTTATGGAATGAATGTTTGTGTCCCTCCAAAATTCATATGTCAACATTTTAATCCCCATTTTGAGAGAGTAGGAGATGTAGACTTTGAGAGGTAATTAGGTCATGAAGATGAAGGCTTCATGAATGAGATTAGTGCCTTTACAAAAGAAACCACAGAATGCTATGTAGTGCATTTCACCACGTGAGGATATAAGGAATTGGCAATCTACAGCCTGAAAGAGGACTCTCATCAGAACTGGACTATGCTGGCACCCTAATGTAGGACTTTCAGCCTACAGAACTGTGAGCATTAATTTTCTGTTTTTATATGTACTTTGTTATAGCTGTCCAAACTAAGATTGATATATTATGCATAAATTTCTAATTTATCTTGACTTTAAAATTAGTTCATGTACATACTCACAAATTATAGATTAATAGTGAACAATTCTAAGATTCTTAGGAGCACTTGTTTTGGCAATTTAGGCTTAAAATTGGAATAATTATTATGACTATCAGTAAGAAAAGTTTGATAAACACACAATGTTGTTAATTTTATGGAATTTCCTACAATATAGCAGAAGCTAGTTAGCTCCAGAAGAGAGAGGACAGATTAGTTTTGTATCTACCTGCGTGGTTATGAAATGACCATCTTTTTCTATACTGTTGTTACAGGAACCCCAAAGGTTTTTTTTTTCCTTGAGTCCACCTGCCTGTGTGAACTGGCCCAAGGAAATACATGAGCAGGAATTTACAGTATAGGTAGAAAAAATAGTTTAGTATTGAATTAAACAATAAGGAGGAGGGAAGCTTATACTCTAAAAAAACAGCCTCTCTGAAACTGTGTGTAGGCTATAGATTGTATAGGGCAAAATCACAAGACACTGTGAATTAGGGTGCATGGGGTTGTGTTGAGAGCTGATTGGTCAGAGGTGAGGTAAGGGTAATAAATCATTTCTTCAGGTCTTCAGGACAATTCTGAGATCTTTTCTGTCATCCTTCTGTCTGATCTCATGGGTGAGTAGCCAGAGGGTGGGTCCTTAGGGTTCAGGACCTGAAATATAACTTAGGTCAAGATGTCATCTTTAGCCTATGAGAGGTCCAGACCTTGTGATCACTAGTCATGTCTGGGTTACTATCTTTGGCTGCCTTGGGGGTTGCTGGTTATGTGGGGGAAAGGCTAGATCTTTGGGATACATAAATAGGGGGAAGGGAGAGAAAGAGAGAGAGAGATGATGTCTAGAGCTAGACTGTTAAGCTAAGTTTAATCAAAGTCATAGGGCCCCTCCGTTTCACTGTGCATGTAAGCCTGACTATATGATTTGCTAACCTTTTGCTTTTAACTGCCAGCTCATATGAAATACTTTATCAACATTACTTAAAATGATTAGAAGGAATTGTTTTGCTTAAGCCTATTTATTTTCCAATATAATCATTACAAAAATTGTATCTCAAAATAATTTGTGTGTTAAGAATATTACTTGCCTCCAAATGCAACCCAAAGAGGAGGACTGTTTAGTAATTTATAATACATTGAAACATAAGGTCTTTATATACAATTTAGCACTTCTAAAAATGTAAATATTGCTGAAAATTTCCTCATATTGCTGAAATATATGGAGCTACAAGGCAGCTGGATATTACAAATAGCAATGCATAAATTATGTAAACTTGAATAGAGCAGATTTGAAATGAGAAGAAAGAGCAACTATCATTAGCATTTTAAAGTACGTGTTGCTGTTTGACAAAACACGATACACTCTACAAAAACACATGTTCATTGGAAAAAACTGGATCTGTTCCTCATGGGTCACATTTCCATGGGAGAATCAGAGAATTATCCACTGAAATGTTAGAGACAGATCATATCTAGGCCCAGATTTGAGTTAGTGGATAAGTAAACCAACCAGTGCTGATTGAAATGTCTAATAACAAACAGTAGAGTGAAACACACACTTCAAGGAATAAACTATCCTTGAATTTCAAGCTTAAAAGGTATCCTTAGATATTGATAAATAGAATAGTATTAAATAAAATTAAGTTTAAGCTTTCCTGATTTTGAAATATTTATAATATGAATTCAACCACAAACATTATCTTAACGCTTTCTTTTTCATTAGAGCATTTGCAACATATTTATTAAAAGTGTGCTTGAGTTAAAATATGTAATATGATTTTCATAACTTTTTAAAAAATATTTTATTTATTTATTTTTAGACAGAGGGGAATGGAGAGAAAAAGAGAAGAGGAACATCAGTGTGTAGTTGTCTCTCACAGCCCCCCTACTAGGCACCTGGCCCGCAACCCAGGTATATGCCTTGACTGGGAATAGAACTGGCGACCCTTTGGTTCTCAGGCTGGCACTCAGTCCACTGAACTACACCAGCCCAGGATGCTTTACTTAACTTTAAAGTGACAAATATTGTTTTCTATGCTTAAATTTCTTAAGATATCAATATTTTAATAGATATATTAATGTGTTTTTTTGATAGCTTGTGAAAAATCCTCCATCATCAGTCATTCTTAACAGAGTATGACAATCATAGGTATAAAAACTATTTATGTGATGTAATTTAAACTAAATTAAAATTTCCGGGTTTTTTTTAATTTACTATTCTTTGATTTAAAGTTAGTTTTGTGTTTTCCTAAAAAGTAAAACTTTACTTCTGCTATTTATTGTGATTCACAAATCTCTACATAGAAAAGTAAGTGAAAGTATTTGGCCTTTCGTTCCCTTTTCCCCATAAATTATTCCCCATAAGTTATCTCACTTATTTCACTTAATTTATTGATTTGACACAAGTATTTTAAATATTCTTCTGAGATTATTTACTCAAATTAAGACAGAAGAAGATAAGATCAAACTGAAGCAGACTACCTGCATTTCACAATGATTACTGTGGAAACTACCGTAAGCCCAAAATGTCTAATTGAATAAAATCAGATAGAAGCTAGCTGAATCATGCACAAAGGACTAAGGATTTTCAATTTGACTATAAGATCAAAATGAATGAAGTGTGCTCTGCCTGCCTTTAATAGCCAGTGCCTTTGAAGGCTCTATTAGCTTTGAAATGTGACTAAAGTTGGATGGAGGTGGGCGTGGGCAGTGGGGGAAAACCATGTATTGAGAACAGTAGAAAGAAACTAAGAGTATTTTGCTTGGAGGAGAGAAAACTCTAGGGGCGGGGATGAGAGCTGTCCTAATATAGTTCACAGACTGCAGCGTGGAAGGAAAATTAAACTGTAGCAAATGGTTTAGGTTATTTTACATCTGAAGAACTTTCAATTCTGAGATTATATGATTCTGTGAACAATACTAACCTCTTTAGGAAACAATGATTGTGATCACTATTGAATTGCAATTAACTTAATATTTAATGACCTGCTTTTCAAGAATTCCCTCCTGGGTGACCTCAGTGTTATCTGTGTTCACCAGCAGTGGTGAAAACATCTGAAAAGCAATGCTGAAGCAAAGAAATATAATTGGGCCCTGGGGATTTGGAAAGCTCAGTGGGGTTAGTCCTTCTGAAAAAGCATAAGCTTAGAGTACCCCAAATCTTAGCATATATTCTCTTCATGGCTATACCCAAGACCTACCAGATGATATCTTGGGCTTATATCATTCAGTTGAAGGCTCTGAAGGATGGATGACAGGCCAATTTTTAAGCCTATTAAGTGAAAATTATGGTGCTGCTGACTAGAGACTTGAAAAAATTTTAGTAATTGTAGCAGTGATTTAGGATCACCCCCAAATGCAACATTGTGAAACTCATTGCTATTGAAACCAGCAATAAAGTGCGTATAAGCAGAGAAGATAATATTTACAGTTATAATTTTCTATTTATAATTTATTAATTGAAACATTGTTCAGAACCCCCAGGTCATTCCTATTATAAATATTTACAATGGCCATGAGATTTTCTTACCCTTGGCTTATGGAGATGTGTTTTGTTGGTGATAATGATGTTATTTAAAGCCCTTTACTGATGATGTATAATATAAGGTTCAATTGTTAGGGTCAAATTCCAATTAACTTTCCATTAATGTAGAAGAATAGGATTGATAAAAGCTTAAATATGTAAAGTAAAATGATCATTTCAGTGAAAAGAATCCCTGACAGCACTAAGATTATAGAGAAAGAACGAAGTTGTCTGTAAATGAACTACCTAGGAAGCATCATTGATTCTTCAGTTTAAAGAAATCATCGTCCTTGGGGACTTGGAGCAATAGATATAAATGCTGGTTTTTAGAGCATCAAAACTGTTTTCTTCAAAGAGGACAGCTTAAGGAGATGAAACAATTCTGAGACCCTGTCAAAAGACCTTTCGGCCTCTTAAAAAGTCGATGGAATTTGACGTGCATTGCAGGATTTGTAAGGTAGCTCCCTGGAGACATATTCAACAAGAGTGTTTGACTGACGGTGGTTGTTCTAAGCCATCCATTTCCTCAAATCTTTAAGAATGTTTTTATTTATTTAAAAAGTGGCAAGAAAGAGAAAAAAAGACAGGAAAGGCAAGGCATGCCCTGGTAAAAGTATACCTACATGATAACATGCAGTACTGATGGTCTTGTTTTCTAGCAACAAATTAAATAAACATATACATGGAACTCAAGAATGCTATTATGCTGCTCTAACAGGTAATTTTTTGGGGGGTCTTCAGGGGAGAATTACATATGCTTTGAAAAGAATGTGTCAATAATAAAAGGAAATGATAATTGAAGGTCATCCTATGGTTGCATTCCATTTCTAACATTCCCACCAATTTTCTTCCTGTTGTTATCAAGGAAAGCATACATTTACCAATTAGACAGTCATCTGAAAAGTAAAATCAATACTAATTTCAATTATTTTTTCTATTTAAAAAAGTGAATCGACCTTACCAAATTTCCTCTCTCGGCAGAGGTTAATGGCTTATTGCAAACAGGGGATATGGTTTTTATGACACATCATAAAAACAGTGGAGGAAGTTAACTGCTTAGTGGCAAGTGCATTGTATCATCCTACCCTCTGGGCTGAACAGCACTAACAGTTGTACTACATGGGAGTTGAGCCTTGATTACACAACTGCATGTATATAGGGACTCTGTCCTGCAAGGTGTAGTCAACTTTAAGGAAGGAATGGGTTTCTCTCACTGTAGGAAGATGCAATGAGGGCAGTTTTAGTGCAGAAATTTCCAAGCTGTGTTCTTTTCTGGCCTAGCATTTGTTAAAGCAAATAAATATTTATAGCAGCAACAGATTTTACTTTTGTGCCTTTTCTGTAAAAATCCATGTGTTGGAATCTGGAAAATAAAAGGGAACAGAAGTCACTGCTTCTATTTCAAAGCCGCAACAGTCAAATGTCATATCCGCCCCACTCCTGTGACATTTTAAGTAGGAGCTGGTGGAGACAGAGTGCTCTGGGCACTTCTCAGTGATCTGATTACATAATGCTTTTAGGGTAGCCTCTAGCCACACATGGTTACTTAAATTTGAATTAACTAAGATCAAACTTCATTAATTGTTGGGAACTGACCTGCCTCTAATTTTGTTGTACAAGCTCTTGAAGTTTTTTGCACCTCACGGTTCCCAACAATTAATGATTCAGTTTTTAATTCAGTCACACCAACCACATGTCATGTGCTCAGTAACTATATGTGACCTGTGGATTTTGACTGGGATAGGGCAAAGAGAGAATATTAGTTACCACACAAAGTTCTAGTGGGCAGTACTGTACGATAACCTTGTTGAATTTTTTTAAAAAGCAGTGAGCTGAGTGTTGAGACCCTGGTTTGAGTCAAGGTTCACACTATTATGTGTGACCTGGAACGAGTTACTCTCCTTTTTTGGAGTTCAGTTTCCTTCTTTTTTTCAAGTGAGGAGGTTGTCTGAAAAATCACAAGGTCTGTTCAGCAGTGATGCGCCGATACTGCGTGGTTCTGTTGCAAAGTAGAGTTAAGTCACTTCTCAGACTGAAATTTGACTTTGGTTTCTTTTAGGAGTCAGGCCCATTTGTTTCCAGTAAGCAAATAAGCAAAACTCTAGAGTGTCGCTGCTTATGAGAATACTGTTCAATACATAAAAATACAGTGCTAAAAGACTTTTCAGCATCTGTATTATCAGTCAACCTCTAGTGTCATTTGAAAAGATATTAAGCTTGTTTTGGTAGCCATAGCTGACATGAAAGTTTAAAAGAATACCGTAGTCACATTTGTGATTTTATTGAGAACTGTTTTCACGAGGGAACTCTCAGGCTGTCTGATTAAAATGGTAAAGAGACCTTTTACTGCAAGAGCTCTGACAGTTATCCCCTCAGCAAAGTTTGCTTTTGTGATAATTACACCTACTCTTGTTTACCAAATGAATCACTTTTCAGTGCTGCTTTTAACCTTGACTGGTTTCCCTTTGATGATTATTTTTTTGCTAGACAAGATGTTTAGAAACACAGTGCACATTTTCTGCTGCTCTTTTTCAAGTGATGTTTACTCTTGGTTTTCTTTAAAGCAGATTTTAAGGTTCATTTTAGGGGGCAGTTTAACTTGGGGAGAATATCAGCAATATCAATATCTCTTTCATCTGCAAGAGGATAAATGTGTTGTGGTGAGTCAGGGTAATCATACCTAGTTTCCCTGTGTCCCTTAGGCCCACAGACTCCACCCAATATACTAGGTATCATGGGAGGAAGAGTTGAGAGGATTTGGAGATCAAGCGATGAGGGTGAGACACATGGTTCTCCTAAGCTGGGGTGGGTTTGGCAAGGTACTTTTCTCCATAGAGCAACAAAAATCACCCTAAGTTAGAAGAATGTGGAGGTGCTGAAATCATCTTTAGGTATTCAGGGTCATGGTTTTATGCACCAGTGATTTTAAGCACAATGCTTGGTAATCCTAAGCAAATGGCAAATGTTTCAAGTACCAGAGTAGAAGGTCCCATAACAAACTGGGGACCTATCTTCATTTTAGGAGCCACTCAGAGTGTTTGTTTGTTTGTTTGTTTTAACCATAGTCATGGTAGCAGTAGAGAAGGCAGCAAAGAAATCTAAAAACAGTACCAAGAATTTTTAGAGGTCTCATAGGAGTGAACATCAGTGGGACAAGAGACAACCCAGGAAACAGGCTTGGGAGGAGCAGCTGCCGGGCAAAAGCAAGTAGCACTGGCATGGACAAAACTGGTTCCTGAGGCTGCTGAGATCTGGGACCCCAAGCAGAAGTAAAAGGAACTTGGGAGAGGAGAGTTGACGTCCCAATAATTTAATACTGCTCCTCCGCAAGGAAACGTCGTGAGGAAGCAAGGCAAGCATAGACGTATACAAACACAAACCTGCCGTGTCTGTGAAACCGTCCCTATATTCCACGGTCCCTTTGCACTGTTGCCTTATCCTCCTCCCTTTCACAGTCAAGTTTACAAGTCACCTCTCAACTTCGGTGTGAGTTTCAGCTTTCCCCTCAATTGTTAGCCACTACATGTGGCCCCTCCCACACCCCTCCATTGAAATGTTTCTCATAAAAACCACCGATACATAAGTAGACAATGAAACTACCCACAATAGATTCTGAAAATTCCTAACTTTCTTGGCTGCATGACCAATTTTCGCTTTTGAAACACACACTTCCCATAGCTTTTACGGTGCCATACTCTTCTGCTTTTCCTACTTCTCCATCCTCCTTGCAGGCTCTCTTTTTTCCTAGAGTTGCATCCTAATTATTGGAATCTCAGTTTAGGGTTTCTTCTTTGCTCATTCTATATACTCCCTTTAGGAAATTTCATCTACTCTCAAGATTCAGCTGCCATCACAATACTAGTGAGACCCAAATATTATACTTACAAGCCAAATTTCCCTTTAACCTTCTACCAGAACATACTTGGATTTTAATTCATCTTTTTTACCATCTGTTTATTTATATTCCAGTATTCCCTATTGCATTAACTGCTTCATTCCCCCAATTACTCAGAAAAAGATACCAAAGTATAGTTAATTTCATCTTGACCTTAAATCCTAACCTCTTAAAGATAATCTACTACTTTTGCCAAGGTCTATTATTCTATCATCTAATAGCCTATTGATTCTACCATCAAAAGTCCACTTTTTTTCTATGCCTTTTTCTCCCGTCCTTGATCAGGCTTTTGTCTTAAAAATTTTTTAATAGTTTTCTGTTTCACATACAATAGTATTTTTTATCTATGATTCACCTACTGTAAAACCAAAATAATTTTTTGAAGCACAAATCTGAATCAGATAATCCCCTTTTGAGACCCCTTGGTAATTCCTCATTGTCACTAGGATAATGTTCCAACTCCTCATGATGACTGGTGAGACTGTGCAGGACCTTTGCCCTGCCTCATCCCTGGGAACATTCTCTCTCAAATTCGATGCTTCAAACTCCGATTTCTTTTAGTGCTCCGATTTTGCACATTTTTTCTTATCTTATAACCTTGACACATGTTGCTTATCTCACACCACCTCCTCTTCTGACAAGCTTCTCACCTTTCAGATCTTTCTTCATTCCTGAACTTTAGACTGGGTTGGGCTCACTGAGCAGGAGCTTTCCAAGAAAATTTGAACTTCTGCTAGCATACAAACAAGATTGCATTTGATTTTTAATTGTCTGTCTTTCCTACAAACTATGAGCTCTATGAAAGCATGGACATTGTCACTTTTACTCAATATTGTTTCTCATATGCAAAAACTCTTGAAATTAGTACAGAAATTATAAATTTACAGAAGTTATAAATATAAATAGACATATATACTACACACAATACATTTAAATATACATGTTGTGGGGATCCCCCCCAAAATACAGTTGTCTTCTGGAGGGCAGGTACCTTGTACTACAGAACTCCCCCACAAGGTGCGTGTTCTAGGAACTCACCTGTATCAGTGGACTAGCTGGGGTTGTTGTGAGAGGCTACATTTGGCTTCAGAGGATTTTTTTGAAGACGCTTTCAATGTGTTTGCCCATTTCATGATGGATGATTTATGAGCGCACCTGCCCACACTGCACTGTGTGTTCAGCAGTTTTCGACCAAAAATGGCATGACCCCTCATCTCACCACAAATGACTTTGTTTTATTTCCCCAATGAAAAAAGTCTTCAAAGGGAAATATTTTGATACCTGCATGCCTCATTTCACTCAAGCCTGGGCATTACCTCTCCAGGGAATAAATTAAAATAGGGTGTCCGTATTTTCTTTATTTTATTTTATATTTCTTTTTAAAATTAATTGTGTTTAATTTTTTAAATTTTATTCTAGTGTCTTCCTTCTCCGTGTGTGTGCAACCCCCTGAGGGAAGAGTTGTGTTCTGCCTTGTTTATTTTTGTATCTCTGATCCTGGAGTAGAGAAAGAATGGCTCACGTGGCCTTGGTCATGAGTGGTACTGGGATATCAGTCACTTTATAACGAAGTCAGGAAGCACTGTAGTTAGAGGCACTGACCTGTCAGTGGCAGATGAGTATGTTTTACCCTTTCCAATGGAATACGTTTTTGATGTTGGCACTTTATAGTACAACTTTGATGGAATTCCAAGATCTAGTAATCTTCTACACCTGTGATTTGCAGGGTTGGAACAGTTGGGAAATGACAAAGTGGCATGAAGTGATTGCATGAAAAGCTAGAATTATTCAGTAATCATTCTGTACTTAGATTTTGCACATGAGCCAATTAGTACAACTCCTGCAGATATGAAGGCATGATTTAGCATTTCTGTGTGCCTACATGGCTAGACTATAGAATTTGGCTAGAGGATAAGGGATTCAAATTCTACTAATGTACTGAGTAGGAAGTTAGGAAGCAATTAGTGGCAGAATAAGGACATGGGACACAGAGAAGACATACTGCAAGAGAAAGTGGGAGGATCTCAAAGAAACCTCAAAATTTTTGTTTCTAGTTAAACCTAAAAACAACATGAAATCATTATCTACCTTCCCTCTTAGAGCCTGGGGCTTAGGAAAATATTGGTATCCTCTGAACACCAGAATTCCCTGGTCATTGAAAGCCAAAATAGACAAAAAAAAATGTCTTGGCTGAAATGCTAAAAAGACCTATCAAAATGCCAGTTTCAGTGCCCTGAGTTAATGTGACTTAGGATGCCAGGGTGATTTCTATGAACATTTTTTTAATTGCTGGAGTTTGGGCAGTGTTCCTTCATGTTGGCAGGTGTGTGGTGTTTTGGGTGCTTATGTGTATTTGGGTCGAAGTTTAAATGTTTTAAGACCCAAGACAATCCTGTAACCCCTCAGTTTACAGTTTAGTCTGCTATGTATGGTTCAGAAAACACAGCCTCATGCTACAGAAGTGGGTATCTGTACTATGATTCAATTACCAGATTCGTCTCAAAGAATTGCCTATGCATACATCTACAGATGTGTTTGTGTGTGTGTGTTTGTAAGTGATGTGAATCTCAGAGAAGTCTGGGCTATGGAGAGGTTTGGTTTGCTCTGATATTCTCTGAATCTCTTCTTATGCTGAGGGTGCTCCATGTCACCAAGGTAATTTTGAGGCATCATGGAGGAAAAATTTTTTCTTACTCTCTAGGGTTTTTTTGGCTGGCCTAACAATCAAATCAACATAAGACAGATTAACAAGGAAAAAGGACTAAATTTAATTATATATGTAGGTATGGAAACCCCACATCCGTGAGAGGTTCAGACAGTAAGGCAAAATGAAATAAATGTGACAACCTAAATTTAGAATGAGGTAAGGTGCCTGAGGCTTCAGAGGGAAGGAAGGTCTTCACAGGACAATAAGAACAGATGTTTAGTAACTAGATGTTTGTCTGGCAATATAAATATATCATAGAAGGATATTTCTGGTAATAACCCATTATAGAAAAAGACTCAATTTAAATTTTTTTAGATTTTTTTATTAAATACTTTTGAATTTTATTGTTATTTAAGTAGCGTTTTCTACCTTTTCCCCCACCCGTCCTTACCACCCCAGGCATCTCCACCTCCC
Source organism: Desmodus rotundus (assembly GCF_022682495.2). NCBI lineage: Eukaryota > Metazoa > Chordata > Mammalia > Chiroptera > Phyllostomidae > Desmodus > Desmodus rotundus. The sequence continues at coordinate 66,582,984 of NC_071388.1, read as the reverse complement.
TCCCCTGTTTCCACCCCCCCCTTGTTTTTATCCATGTGTCCTTTATAGTTGTTCCTGTAAACCCTTCTCCCTTTTCCCCCCATTATCCCCTCCCCTCTTCCCTCTGGTTACTGTCAGTTTGTTCTTAATTTCAAAGTCTCTGGTTATATTTTGCTTGCTTGTTTGTTTTGTTTATTAGGTTCCAGTTATAGGTGAGATTGTATGGTATTTGTCTTTCACCGCCTGGCTTATTTCACTTAGCATAATGCTTTGCAGTTCCATCCATGCTCTCACAAAGGGTAGGAGTTCCTTCTTTCCTTCTGCTGTGTAGAATTCCATTGTGCAAATGTACCCTAGTTTTTTGATCTACTCACTTACTGATGGGCCCTTAGGCTGTTTCCAGCACTTGGCTATTGTAAATTGTGCTACTGTGAACATTGGGGTGCACAGGTTCTGGCTGGTGTGGTTCAGTGTATTGAGTGCCAGCCTGAGAACCAAAAGGGTCACCTGTTCGATTTCCAGTCAGGGCACATGCTTTGGTTGTTGGCCAGGTCCCCAGTAGGGGACGTGTGAGAGGCAACCACACATTGATGTTTCTCTCCCTCTCTTTCTCTTTCCCTTCCTCTCTCTCTAAAAAAATATAAATAAATAAAATCTTTTAAGAAAATTCTTTAAGGGAGAGATGAATGTTTCTCTTGGGCCTGGCTGGTGGGGCTCAGTTGGTTGGGTGTCATGCCACAAACTGAAATATTGCCAGTTCAATTCCCGGTCAGGGCACATGCCTGGGTTGCAGTTTGGGTCATCAGTCGGGGCGGGTACGGAAGGCAGCCAATCGATGTTTCTCTTCCCCTCTTTCTTCCTCCCTTCCCCTCTCTCTAAAATAAAAAATAAAAATAAAATAAAGTTTCTTTTGGGCTTGCAAGGTTTCCATTGCCTTCAGCTCAAAATAATCCACATGCTAATGTAGAACATCTTGGAGAGGCCTGTTCTGAACACCTGCTGAGGTCATCCTGATCAGCTGCAATAGCGTTAGTGGGTCATTTGTAAATGTCAGGACTAGGGTTCCAGGAATTATAATAAGCAAAGTTTCCAGACTAGATAACTCTGCTGGTATGTTCATTAGTCTTTTAGTGAATGGGTAAATTTTTTTCTTATCAAAATGTATATCAGTGCTGTTTTCTTGTTTAATTATAGGGACAAGAAATAGGCAGACACACTGATGCAGCATTCAAGTTGGGGGGCAGGGTGGAAGTAGAGGAATTATTGCAGACGTCTGGATGGTGTCCTTAATTCCCCTCTTAGCTATTGAATCTCAGCTGTATGCAATCAAGTTCTAAGTTACAAAATGGTTTGCATTGTGTTGCTATTTCAGCTTGACAGACTGTCTTTGAGCATGGCAATTGTGAACAATTCACCAGGTTTTAAATTTCTATAAGAAAAACATTTGAATGCTGCTAGAACTCTAGCTATAATAGCACTAAGTATAATTCTACAAAAATATTGTAATAATTCTGTGAATATTCAGTAAAGCCTCATTAAATTGAAAAGTAAGGTGCACACTGCACTACCAAAAGCAGATTTTAAATTAACTGTAGTCAGATAAACCAATAATTTTATCAAAGGAAAGTAAGGCAATTACTTTGCATAATATAAAATTGGGGGGAAAAGATACCCAATTAATTAGGTATTTCTGAAAATCGCAGATACTTTGAACCACTTTTTCTGCTGGAAAAGTTTTAGTGAGTTTTCATTTTCCTACCTGATACAAATATTCAAATCTGTAAATGTTTCTCTTTATCAGTAAGAGCATATGCATATGGTTTTGTGTACTTATTTGTAGATTTCCCTCATCTGCATACACAGGTATGCCTATGTAAGATGGAATTCACTTTGAGCATCTGGGAATATTTATCCTGGTTGATTAGTTCCTTTCAGATCTTAGAATGTTCCTGCCTTTCCTATTGCATGAGTCATTTGGGGGAAATGTATGAAAGGGACCCCAAGAACTTAAGAGATGCAGCAGATTCTTTATTATATCATTCAGATATAACATTGTGCTTATAAAAGCTTTTTAAAAAGATTATGAATGCTATTTAGAAGGATATAGAAGTGGCATGCTGATTCCTCAGAAAGGTGCTATAGTCCTTATGCTGGCAGACAGAGAGAGTAATTTAACATCATTCTAATCTGTCCCTAATGGAATTTGCAGTGATTTTCTTCCTATTTCTTCTCATTGTTTTTCAAGCTAATCACTAACATGAGTGTGAAATGGAGTCTGTTAATTGTTTTTCACTTTTTTAAAATTCCAAACACACAGTTTGAAAATTGCAAATCTTGAGATTGAAGTTTTTCTGTTTATTGCTCTCATCCTGCCCAGGGGCATTTTTTTTTTTTAATTTTGTTTTGTGGACTCTTTCATTTACCCAAGGACACTTGAAAATTAAATCAAAAGTTGTGTCACTTGAGGACTGTTTCAAGTAAATAAATAAATAAACAAGATTAATAATTAGGCAACTCATTGACTAGTTAAAGTGGGAAAGAGATTATTCAAGTTCTAAACCTTTCTATTTGCAAATTAGCCAAAAATCAATTGCATTTAAGAGTTGCATCACCTTGATTGATTTTAAAATAGATAATACTTTGCCGTTCACATTAATGGGGAGCTGTGAAGGACTTGGCAATGGGCATCTTTTCTCCAGTGGTCTGCATTAAACTTTTTAATAGCTTCTACTTCTTAATATTGAACAAACTGTACTGCACAATGCAGCCAGGTTTTCCCCTGGAGGTTAAAATCTATTCTTCAGATTTTATTTTTTTACAGATAGCATTCTTATATTTCCTTAGAATCACTAACAGCTTCTAATTAATTTCTTTAAGCCAGAGGAAATATTTTAAAATGTTTAGGGTTAAAATAGACATTCATATGATGAAAATTTATATCAGGAAATAAGTTAAAACTTCAAATGTCCTGTATTTGATTCTATGGGATAAAATGGAGAGAATAATAGGATAAAAGCCTTTTTTCAGGCCCTCTTTGCCAGAGCTGGCTGGACCCCATAAAACATGACCGACTCTTGTTTTATGAGCCTCTGTCCTCAGGACTAGAAAATCACTGGAAGCACCTGGAAGGCACAGAGGTTCCGGGAACAACAGGAGATGTCTCACCACAAAGACTGGACCCTGCACCCAAAGATAACATCGAAACAAGCTGCAAGCCTAACCCAAACAGCCTGCTCTACACCCAGCCCATTACCTGATAAGAGCTCAAACCCTAACCCCTTAGAGATGATGTAACTCTCCACACCGTGCCTCCCTCCCCTTCTGGAGAGTGAATAAAAAACTTTACTCTCTGCACTTTCTTCTCTTTGTGAATTCTCTCACAGCCTGTGTCACTGACCACCCTAAGAGAGTGATATAAACTCTGGCTTTGAAATTAAAAACTGGAGATTTTGAACTTGCCTGGAGAGCATCTTTGTGAACTTGGACACGCTTCAGACCCATCCCTCCTTCCCCACCTTGCTATTTTTCCTCCCACCATTTTTTGTTTTAAAGATTGAATTAGAAAATGTGAACTAGTTTAACAGTACTAAACACAAAACAATCAATAAATTCTGGTTTCCTTTCTTTTAATCCTCACCTGAGAGTGTTCATTGACTTTAGAGAATGAGAAAGGGAGGGGTGGGGAGGGAAGAGAGAGAGAGAGAGAGAGAGAGAGAGAGAGAGAGAGAGAGAGAGAGAGAGAGAGAAACATTGATGTGAGAGAGAAATATAGATCGGTTGCCTCCCTTAAACGCCCGGACCAGAGATCGAAACCTTTAGGTGCTTTAGGTGTGCCAGGAAATGCTACAATCAACTGAGCCACCTGGCCAGGGCTGTTTTACTTTCTTTCTTCTTTTTATTTTTTTAGATTTTATTTGTTTATTTTTGAAGAGAGGGGAAGGGAGGGAGAAATAGAGGGAGAGACATCAATGTGTGGTTGCCTCTCACACTCCCCCTACTGGGGACCTGGCCAACAACCGAAGCATGTGCCCCAACTGGGAATGGAACCTGTTCTCAGTTGACCCTTTGGTTCTCAGGCCAGCACCCAATCCACTGAACCACACCAGCTGGGCTCTCTTACTTTCTTAAATGAAAACAAGGACACATAATACTAAATTAAATGGATAATTAATTTTATGTGTACTGTCTCCTACATTTTTCTTTTTCTTTACCCTTTCTTACTTCTGTGAACTCCATTTCACCAGATATCATGGAATTATCTCCAACTATATTGCCATGGAATTATCTCCAACTATACTGCCATGGGATTTATCTTCAACTATACTGCCAAGCACATATATTGAAAACAGAAAGTTGGAACATATATATTATGCCAAGTGGTAATAAGTGGTAATTACTATAGTAATAATTGATGGAAATGTCAAGATATAGACTAAAATAGAAGAATTCATATTTTATGTTTTTGGCACATATAAAATACATGTTAGTTTACGGAGCTAGAAATGTTTGTAGAGTTAAGGACATTTGTGTCTATTTTGCTAGAATGTCTCATGAAGAATGTACATTTAGTATAATGGGATAAAAGTTACATGGGACCCAGCTTAAGTATGTATTATCATTTCTAATGATTAATCACTTATAAATATTGATCATACAGCTTATTTTAAAAGATACTCTCTTGGCTGAACTAGAATTTTAATTTGCAAAAATTGGCTAGAAACAAACATTGGTAATTCATTTCTAGTTTGCATAAGCCTTGCTTTGCAAATATTTGCTCTTCTAAAGAGTTGGCAATGGGTGTTTGCATATGTACAAGGATTTGTGGGCAGTAACAGTGAAACTCATTATGGCTTTGGTAACTGCCATCATGCATTTTACATGGGCTTTGCATTAGATAAGACCCACCTGCTCCTACTCATCTTCTAGTAATCCGAATTTGACATTTTGAGGAGCCAGTTAATTTTCTCTAAGAAGATGTGTTCTCACCTGATCATCTATGCTCCCGGGGAGCTTTTTGTTGTTGTTGTTTTTCTTGTTGCCATCATAGCTTGTGAAAAAGAGTGCAAGCTGCTTTGGACTCTTAAATCGGGCTTTTATCCCCTCTTCTAAACATTCAACTAATTTATTTATCAATAAAAACCACATTAATTGGAAATGGTTTCTGTTTTAAAGGCAGAGGTAAAACATTCTGAAGTCCAAGGGTGAGACCTCAATAAGCACTGGAAAGCAAGCACTTGTGGTGTTTCCTACTCATCAGGTGACCTCACTTTGACACAAACTAGAGCAAGATCGCTCAAAGGACGCATGTTTAGCTCAGAGAGACTTGCACCAGAAGTAGATTAGAATTTACATTGCTGTGTGGCTTCACTTATTCTACATATTTTAAAACATTTTATTAGTGTTCATTATCATCTTTATATTTGTTTTATATCCATAAAGCTGGCCCTTGAATGTAAACTTTTTGATAAATATTGTAATATGATGTCTCTTATGATTTTCTCAATAACATTTTCTTTTGTCTTGCTTACTTTATTGTAAGAATTTAATATATAATACATAGAACATATAAAGTATGTGTTAATTGACTGTGTTACTGGTTTGGCTTCTAGTCAACAGTAGGCTATTATTAGTAGTTACATTTTCGGGGAGTCGGAAGTCATATTTAGACTTTTGACTGTGTTGGGGTGGTGCCCCTACGCCCCACATTGCTCAAGGGTCAACTGTGTGATGTAGTCTGACTGTATTGCATTTATGTAATTTATAAAAAAGTTAATAGATGTTTGGGAATCTGACCATTTTTTAACTGATAAGTATACAATGTCAGAAAAAGTTTTGGCATTCCTTAATTTCAAGTCTCTTGTGCTTACTGTAGCGTATACTCGATTCTCCATCCACAGAAGACTGGCAACCACCTCATAGTAGACTCTGTACTGTATTTCTGTACCTTAGATCTGGAGAGCACTTTTTTTATATCCCAGATCCATTAAAAAGCTCACCACGAATTCAGGGACTTTTCTTCCCCTCTACCACCCACCCACCCACCCTTTTTCCCTCTTCAAAAGATGTCTGGTGTAAAAATAGTGCGAAAGCAAAGGTGATGGGGGGTGAAATAGCTATTGCCAGTAGAGTTTGTGTCTGAACACTGCATGTACATCCGTGCTTTTCTATTGTGCTTAGTTGTGTTTCCTCGAATCATTCAAGATTATATTTTTGTCTCATTGGCAACTATGTGTCCTAGATATCAGGACTCACAATGTCAGAGAACATGATGGGCAGGATAATACTCAAGTTTTTGATCGTTGACATTTCTTTGTCATATTTTGGCTCATTTTGTTCTATTAAGAGAATAGAGCCTCTACTGTCTGAGCACACATTGCTTTCTCAGCCTGGAATGCCCCTAGCTGGCTCCGCTAAAATAGGTTTCTATGAACCCACAAAAATGGGCTCATGTCGCCTTTATCTAGTCACATAATACTCTAAACTTACCTCCATATTATATAATTCTTCATTTTAAATTTTCTTCTTTACTTTCTATTTAGTATTCACATTTCTGACACATTTGGAATTTTTTAAACAGCTTTATTGAGGTACACACAATAAAATGCAGACATTTGAAAACCATAATTTGTTGTTTTGACATATACACAAACCCATGAAACCATCACCTCAGTCAAGGTAAGAAACTTTTCTATCACTCCCACAAGGTCTCCGTCCCCTTGGAACCCCTCTCTCCTGCACCCAAGGCAATAATGGATGTGCTTTCAATCACTTTAGGTTAATTTTCATTTTACAGAATTTTATAGTAATGGGATCATATAGTATGCATTTATTTTTCTGGCTTCTTTTACTCAGCATAATTATCTTGACATTCATCAATTGTTATATAAATTATAGTTTATTTCTTTATATTTTACAGTTATATCCTATTGTATGAAATACCACAGCTTGTACTGCCATTCCCTTGATGGTTGTTTACAAATATTGGCTATCAAAAATCAAGCAGCTAGGAAATAGTATGCATTATTTTTACAATATTATATTGTTGTAAGAACACTTTACATGAGGTCTACCCACTTAAATTTTTAAGTGTCCCATTTAGTACTGTTAACTATAGAAACAATACCATAAAGCAGACCTGTAAAATTGATTTATCTTGCATAATTGAGACTTTATGCCATGTTTCCATTTTTTTTGGATAAATACCTGAGATTTGAATAAATGAAAAATAAGGTGGTCTATGTTTAACTTCATCTATTTATACATTTGATTCTTTAATTGAACTTATTGGGGTGACATTGTTTAATAAAATTATATATTCGGGTGTACAATTCTGTGATACATCATCTGTATATTGTATTGTGTGTTCACCACCCACAGTCAAGTCTCCTTCCATCACCGTTTACCCTCTCTTTACCCTCTTCTTCCTCCCCACCCTCCTTTTCCTCTGGTGAAACTATATTGTTGTCTGTGTCTACGAGGGCCCTTTTTCCCCCTTACTTCATCTTTTTCACCCAGCACCCCCAGTCCTCCTCCACTCTGACAGCTGTCAGTCTGTTCTCTGTATCTATGAGTCTGTTTCTATTTTGTTAGTTTTCTTTATTAAATTCCACATATAAGTGAAATCGTATGGCATTTGTCTTCCTCTGACTGGGTTATTTTTAGCATAATACTTTCCAGGTCCATCCATCCTATTCCAAAAGGTAAGATTTTATTTATTTTTCTCATGGCTGAATAGTGTTTCATTGTGTAAATGTACCACAGCTTTTTTATTCACTCATCTGCTGATGGGCACTTGGGCTGCTTCCCAATCTTGGCTATTGGAAGTAACACTGCAATGGACATAGGGTTGCTTACATTCCTTCAAATTAGTGTTTCAGGTTTCTTCAGATATATTCCCAGAAGTGGAATTGCTGGGTTATAAGTCAGTCCCGTTTTCAATTTTGGGGGGTAACTCTATACTGCTTTCTATGTGGTTGCACCAGTCTGCATTCCCACCAACAGTGCAAGAGGGTTCCTTTTTCTCCATAGCCTCACTAGCACTTGTTTGTTGATTTATTGATGATAACCATTCTGGCAGGTGTGAGATGATATCTCACTGTGGTTTTAATTTGCATCTCTTTGATGTTTACTGACATTGAGCTTCTTTTCATATCTATTAGCATTTGTATGTCCTCTTTGGAGAAGTATCTATTCAGGCCCTTTACCCATTTTTCCATTAGATTGTTTGATTTTTTTGGTGTTGAGTTTTATAAGTTCTTTATAAATTTTAGATATCAACCCCTTTTCAGATGTATCATTATTGAATATATTTTTTCCCTTCAGTAGGTTGTCTTCTCATTTTGTTGATGGTTTTCTTTGCTATGCAAAAACTTTTTAGTTTGATATATTTTCATTTGTCAATTTTTTCCTTTCATTTCCCTTGCTATGTTTAGCTTCTAAAAAAAGTCGGCAAACTGTTTTTGAAAATGGCTTTACCATTTTTTATTCCTGTCAGCAGTGTTTGAAAGTCTCAGTTGTTCTACATTTTCACCTTCAGTAATGATGGTCAGTCTTCTGAATTTCAGGAATTTAAATAGGTGTGTAATGGTATCTTGTTAAATTTTAATTTGTATCAAATGCCTAATGACTAAACATGAGGAGCTATTTTTGTATCTACTTACTTGCTATTCCTGTAGCTTCTTTAATGGAGCGTCTATTGAAATATTTTGCCAAAGTTTTATTTTGCTTTATTGGTTTTATGTTATTGATTTTTGAGGACTGTATATATAATTGGAAACATTTTCTTAATCATATATATGATATTCAAATATTTTCCAATGCTGCAAGTTACATTTTGTTTTTTTAACAGTAGTTTTTGAGAAATAGTTCTTTATTTTGTTAAACTTCAATTAATCATTTTTAACGGAAAGTTATTTTAGTGTTATGTTTCAAAACTCTTTGCCTAACTGAAGATACAAACTTTTTCCCTTTTTTTATTCCCTAGAAGTTTTATTATTTCAGGTTTTATGTTTAAGTCTATGACAATCATGAGTTAATTTTTTTTTATCAAAATTCTGGGGGGGGTTTTTGTTGTTGTTGTTGTGTAAGCCTAGATATTCAATTATTCCAGCACCCTTTTTTTTTTAGAAAACAACTTTTCTCCACTAAATTTTCTTTGTACCTTTCTCAAAAATACATGTGTGAAACTTTTTCTCAATTCGCTATTTTGATCTATTAATCTATTTGTCTATATTTATACCATATCATACTTTTTCATTGTTATAACTTTTAATAAGTTTTATACATCTGTATATGTTTTAATTCCATAATACATTGTCATTTTTAATCAGTCAATAACCTTTTGTAGTTTCAAATAGTAAAAACAAGTATATTATATTTTCCCACTAATTACAATTTTCATTTCAATTCTTCGAGTAGATCCAAATTTCTATCTGGTATCCTTTTCATTCTGACTATAGGACTGACTTTGTCAATTATTTCAGTGCAGGTCTGAGGATGACTAATTCTTTTCGTTAATGCATGTCTTAAAAAAGCAAGTGTTTACTTCACCTTTTTTTAAGAGAAATATTTGTGTCGGAATTGAGTTCTGTCAGAGTTTTTGTTTGTTTTGTTTGATTTTTTGTTTAGTACTTTAAAGATTGTTCTCTTTTTGCTTGAATTGTTTCCAACATAAAATCTGCTGTAATTTTTTAAGTATATTTTACTGATCATGATATTACAGTTCCAATTTTTCCCTCATTTCCCCCTCCACCTGGTAACCCCCTTTTCTTACAGCAATCCGCCCTTTAGGTTATGTCCATGGGTCATGCTTATAAGTTCTTTGACTTCTTCATTTCCTATGTTATTCTTAGCTTTCTCCTATTTTATTCCTACCAGTTATGCTTCTTAATCCTTGCACCATTCCCCCCAATCTCCTCCTTCCTCCTGCCAGCTGATAACCCTCCAAATGATCTCCATATCTGTGATTCTGTTCCTGTTCTGGTTGTTTGCTTAGTGGTGCTGTTTTTTTTTTTTTTTTTAATTTAATTGTTAATAGTTGTGAATTTGTTGCCTAATTAATTTTCATGGTTTTGATCTTATTCTTTTTCTTAAATAAATTCCTTTAACATTTCCTGTAATAATGGCTTGGTGTTGACGAAATCCTTTAGATTCACCTTGCCTGGGAAGCACTTCACCTGCCCTTCCATTCTAAATGATAGCTTTGCTGGATAGAGTAATCTAGGTTGTAGGTCTTTGCTTTTCATTACTTTGAATACTTCTTGCCAGTCCCTTCTTGCCTGCAAGGTTTCTTTTGAGGAATCAGCTGATAGTCTTATGGGAACTCCTTTGTAGATAACTAACTGCTTTTTTCTTGCTGGTTTTAAGATTGTCTCTTTATCTTTTACCTTTGGCATTTTAATTATGATGTATCTTGGTGTGGTCCTCTTTGGCTCCAACTTGTTTGGGACTCTCTGTACTTCCTGGACTTGTATGTGTAGGCTCTTCACCAAATTGGGGAAGTTTTCTTTCATTATTTTTTCAAATAATTTTTCAATTTATTGTACTTCTTATTCTCCTTCTATCATCCTTATGATTCGGATGTTAGCATGTTTGGAGATGATCCAGGATAGGATGTTCCTCAGCCTATCCTTATTATTATTAATTTTTAATTCTTGTTTCTTCTTTCTGTTCTAGTTGCATGTTTATCTCTACCTTATGTTTCATATCATTGGTTGAATCCCAGCTTCCTCCCCTTCTCTGTTGGTTTCCTATGGATTATTCTTTATTTCACTTAGAAAGACCTTCATTTCTTCCTTTAATTTTTTGCCATACTCAATAAGTTCTCTGAGTATCCTGATCACCAGTGTTTTGAATTCTGAATCTGAAAGGTTGGCTATCTCCATTTCACTTAGTTCTTTTTTAGTTTTTTTTTTTCCTGTTCTTTCATTTGAGCCCTTTTTCTTTGTCTCCTCAATTTGGCAGCCTCTCTGTGTTTGCTTCATTGTGTTAGGTAGAGCTGCTTTTACTCCCTGTCTCAGTAAGTAGTGTGATGCATGTAGAAAAGGCACCTATAAATTATGTGGGGTCGAGCCTTAGGCAAATACCAGTGTGTGGCAACCCACTTCACCACTTTGTGGCTTTGTGGGGAGAAATCCAAGAGGGGATAATGCCACTGCCTGGCTTCTGGTGGTTCGCCTGGCCCTTGCCCACTTTGTAGGCACTTCATCCCCTTCCTGTATGAGAATGGCAGCCTTCCAGCTGCTGCCCCAGTGGTGAATCTGGAGTACATGGGCTTGCGTACATCCTAAGACCATGCTGGCCCTTTGAATGGTGAAAATCCAGCAGTTTCTTCTGCCATCCCAACCCCAGCTGATTTTTACAGCCAGAGGTAATGGGGATCTAACCTTCCAGGTACCGGACCCCTGAGCTATGCAGTCTGGTCTAGGGCTGGGATTGCTCACTTCCAAGGTATCCCTCTCATCCCTTCTGCCACCACTGTTGCTGCTGCTTTTTCACCTATCTGCCCATCTCTGCGACTCTGCCCCTCTTACCCATATGGATTAATGTGTCTTCTTTAAGTCCTTTATTGTTGGACTTCCATACAGCTCAATTCTCTGATGGTTCTGGTGTTATTAATTTTGAGATCTGGTGGTATTTCTTTCTATGGTTGTGGGAAGAAGTGAAGCATACTATCTACACCTCCATCTTGACCCAAAGTCCTCTGACATCATTTTATTTTAACTATTCTGTACGTAATTGTCTTTCTTCCTCCAGCTGCTTTTAAGGTTTTCCTTATCACTACTGTTAAGAAATTTGATTATGAAGCCCTGGATGGAGTGGATCAGTGAATGGAATGCTGTTCTGTGAACCAAAGGGTCATTGGTTGGATTCCCAGTCCAGCCACATACCTGGGTTGTGGGTCAGGTCCCAGTGAGGAGCAAGTGAGAGGCAACCACACAATGATGTTTCTCTCCCTCTTTCTCCCTCCCTTCCCCTCTCTCTAAAAATAAATAGCAAAAATCTTTAAAATAAAAGAAATTTGACTATGCAGTGTGTTGTTGCTGGTTTGTTTCATTCTATTTTATTTTATTTTAGGTATGCCTCTAGTGTTTAGGGTCCATTTGGTCTCCTGTATCTGTAGTTTTATAATATTCTATAAGTATGGGAAAATGTTGGCCATTATTTCTCATAATATATTATCCTTTCTCTACACTCTCTTTTCTCTTCTAATTGACTCTACTTACATATGCATTTGGTCTCTTGAATTTGTCCCAAAGCTCAGTGATGCTCAGTTGATTTTTTTCCATTTCTTTTCTTCATTTTTCATGTGAGATGACTACTATTGATATATTCTCAAATTTTCTAATATTTTTTGCAGTGTCTAATCTAATGTTGATTTCATCTAATATATTTTGTTTATCTCATACATTTCTCTAAGTTTGATTTAGGTATTTTAAAGAATATCCTCCATGTGTCTGATACATATGATCAATCTTTACACTAGCTGCTTGAATATATAAACTATAATTATACTCTTTTAATGATCCTTTCTTTTAATCCTTACCTGAAAATATGTTTTTACTTGACTTTTTTTTTTTTTTTTTTAGAGGGAGGGATGGGAGATGAGAGAGAGAGAAAAAAAACATGGATGTGAGGCAGAAACATTGATCAGTTGCCTTCCATATGAGTCAAGACTGGGGATCAAATCCACAACCTAGGTGTGTACCCTACCCTGACCAGGAATCGAACCCGCAACATTTTGATGTATGGGTCAATGCTCCAATCAACTGAACTACCTGACCAGGGCTGTTTTCATGGCCTTGATTAATTATTTTATCATCTAAGTCATTTCTAGGTCAGTTTCTACTGATTTTTTTTCTTATCATGTATTGTATTTACTGCTTATTTGTATGCCTGATACATTATGAATAAGTGCCAGATATTGTCAATTTTTAATTTTGGGAGTGTTAAATATATATCCTAAAAATACTTTTGAGTTTTGTTCTTGGATAGGTTTAATTCCCTAGTGGAGTAGTTTAATCTCTTCAGTTCTTTTTATTTTTTTCCATTTATATTTTTATTTTGCACAGTTTCAATCAAAAATAAGATTTCATAATGTTATTTAAGGGCTGAATGTACATTATGAATGTATGCTTTTTTCATATTTTTGACATCAGGATAATGTTCCTGAGTAGCAATACAGTTTTGAAAATATAAAATGAAGTATCATTTCTGATGTAAAGTTTCTTTCAAAAATTCCAAAGTCTTGGGGAATTAACAAATCATAATAGAAATTGAACTATATTATTAATTTAATATGTACATAATTATCAAATTTTAATATATTAAAAATATGTGTAAATACCCAGACTATTCTTTGTTTGTTGGAACCAGAATAGCATTTAGTTTCCACAACTGGAGCAAAACCTTTCTGATCTCAACGTGATGTCACATGAATTATGGGATATTTTACTCTGGCTGCTGAAAACAAGTACTGTTCCTGGTTTTATTTGAGGTCTGGTTATCGCTTCTTCTAATCTTTCTAGGTGGTTCCTTTTTGGACTTTATAGTGTCTTCATGTGCATCAATACTCATATAACTAGAAGGGAGTCATCTGTAGATCTGCAGAGCTCTTTCTATGGGGCTTTATTTTCCTAGGTATTCACCCTGTGAACTCTAATCAAATTGACCTCCCCTTGCTCCTCAACCCATTGTGCATGTACACCTCACCTTCCAAGGCTCTGTTTAAATTGCCCATCTCTGTCTTGCAGCCAAGAATTTCTGGCCACGTGGTAAGCTGAGGCTCACCTTTTAATTTCAGTTCTATCAGGAATCACTGCTTTATTGCCTGATATCCAAAGTCTTGAAAACTATTTTTTCACAAGTGTAATCTCCATTTCTTTTTCATGGTAAGCCAAATCTGATCCTTGTAACTCCATCTTGACTGAAGTAGAAGTCTGTGGCACTTAATTCTTAACACTCATTTGTAATTACTGGCATCCTTATCTCACTACTTCAAGAGACCATAAGTTCCTGAAAACAGAAAGTGTGTCATTTATCATTGTATCCCCATTAGTTGGAGTAATATCTGGAACATAAAGGTATATTAATTGCTGAATGGTTACTTACAATGGGATCTCATGCATACATAATTACAAAAAGAAACCAATCTCCTCATTATGTGACCTTATTCTTGTATACCTTCCTGACTTCATATTTTCAAATTTGCTCTCAGGAATCATTGAGATTTCATACAGGTGCCTCAGGGGGCCACATAGATTTGGATTGAGAGGCAAGGAAAGAAGTGTGGACAAGGTTCAATTCCATTTGCTCCACCTTATTTATATATTGAGTTTCTACATAAAATTTATTTGATGGAGTAATTTCAGTAACATACAAAAAGTATGAAAAATAACTGCCTCAATAAACTGCCTTTCCCAAGGTTATTTGTATTTCACAGATTGCATTTAAAGTAAAAGCCCCTTCAAGGCCTGAAAGTACACAACATCTAATTGTAAAATGGTTCAGTGTTTTACTGGAGATTTGGAAGATCTGAGATAAAAGACCTTTCTGTTGTGCTTTGAAGTATACCTTGTAGGTAAATGCTTTCACTAGTAGTCAAAACTGCATTGTGCTGTTAACAAAGAAATAATGCATGGGTTTTCTATGACTAAATATCATTTTGATTAAAAGACAGTACTTCAACTTGGATAACTCCGTCTTTTGAAACAAAGATAAATGACAGAATATTTGTCATTCTGTGTTTAATAAGATAAGAAAAGAATACCATAAAAAAACAGTTGAAAAGTCAGTTATAAAATTACTCTAACCCTTCTTGTATGGATAGCTTGAAAATGAGAAAAAGCCATTTCTTGAAAAAAATATCAGAAGAAAAATTATTGAAATTGTGTGATGAACAAGAATTAGTAAAACACCATGGCTATGCTCTTGGCTATCCAAGTTTTGCCTGATGTCAGACTCCGGCTAGCATCCTGGTGTCCATTTACTTGTTTTGTTTTAGCTAGTGTTTATTGCAACTACTTATTTTTTATATTCTTCCTGTTATGCAGCAATCTGTGATCATTGGGGAATATGGTATCTCTGTTATTCTTATATGAAAGACTTGTTACAATAAAAGAATCTTTGAATATCAGTAACATTTCACATTTTCCTCAGAAAGACACCCACACTTGTGATGTTTGTTTTTTCCTGTTGAACATCAATGACCTACATAGTCCATTGGCCTGGGCTGAAAGAAAAAAAAAAAGTTTTATCACAAAAGCCAATGATAGCTTTTGACATCTGTGCTAGATCCATTTCCTACCCGCTGTGCTTAATATCAGAATTCAGTTCTATCATTAAAATAAAAACCTTGTTGGCTCTTCCATTGGTGTGTCACATTACATCAATTTTCTTCAAGAAACATGTATAATTTCTAAGTACCGGTGCCCTCTAGACTTCTGGAAATTTTAGATCTTGCTATTCTTCCATATGAATTGATCTTGTGCATTGTGGGGTGACGTGTGACCCATGAAAACACATTGTTTCTTGATTCTTTTCCCCAACCTCAAGCCCTGCTATGACCTATTTTTCCCACATCTTTGATGGGCTTACTTGTGATTCCTCTCTCGTACCATAAAGTCTTATTCTTCCACTGGGAGAGAACCGATCATTTGGTTTGTGCAGAACACTGTCTTCATTGAAGCCTGCTGTCATGGGCAAAGTGGCTGTGATCATGCAGGCTGAAAACACATTTCCAATGTCATCCTCCATCACGTGCTGTCTTTTGAATTTCAGTTTTAAATGGCAGCTAAGGATATTGACTCAGAGCCATATTTTGTAGCCGAATGACTAAAACACTCTATGTCAGCATCCATAGGACTCTATTGTTGGTAGAGTTAGGGATGTTAGGGTTTTGACATTGATCAGAGCCACAGGGACAGGTACCTTTGATGTTGGAGCGAGGAGTAACATAGATTTTGGGTGATGGAAAGAAAAGATGCATACTTTTTTTTTAAAAGAGAGACAGAGCAATTTTCTTTCATTGAGTCTGCTTTGCACCTACTCCTAATCAGTATACTTCTGAGTCCATGTTTTCTATCTTACTAGTTATAAAAGAAGACAGGTTCTATATTTTCTCCTCCCTGTCTAATTCCTTCCTGGACAACAGTGGCTCCATCCATTCTGGCTCCTAATGCAATAACAGGGGTGTCATTCTTCACTCATCAGGTGATTGGCCTTTGTCCTTTTTCATTTTGATAAATACATTCTTTTTCTGTTCTCATGGCTACAGCTTTCTTTCAGAACATTATCTGAATGTCTGCAATACATGTCCTGATTTATCTCCTTCCTCTGTGTCTTCATAATGGCCCTAGAGAGATTTTTGTAAATCTCTATCATGTCACTTCCCTGCTTAACTGTCTTTGAGACTCCCTATCACATACTGCAGTCTTGGGAGTAGGAAAGGGTGGGTGAAACATGTGCAAACCTTGCTTAGTGATTAAGACATATGCCTCCCTTCCTGGATTGAGAGTCAATGAGCTACAATATAATAATAGCTACCGATTATATCAGCTAGCATTTAAAATATTTTATATGCATTTACCCATCTAATGTCCACAAATGTCTTTTGGCAATGGTACTCTTTTTAGTTCCATGTCATAGATGAGAAAACTGAGGCACAGAAAGGACAAGTAATTTCTCTGAGATGACAGAATCCATGAGTGGAGCATAAAGCAAACTGGAGAGCTATTATAGATACGGCCTATGGTCCTAGCTCTATAATGTACTTGCTCCATCAAGATGAAGTTCTAGTCTCTTGCCTCTATGTCTGACACAATAAATATTAGTGATTTGCATTGGAACATGTTTATGTTTGCCACACCCAGTCCTCCAATCTTTTAAAACTCCTATAGTGTCTTATCTGTAACTCCTTCAGTCATAGCTAAGTTAGTTGAAAGACAAGTATAAACATTTTTAATCCTAGAATGATTTAATGAAGCAGGTTGTAAAAATCCTGGTAAAACAATATTAACATAAGATAATTTGTCATCTACCTAAATGTCTTAGATATGAACCTAACTGAGGGTAAGAGAATGATAGAAGAATATGCCAATGGGAAACAGTAGTTGGCAAAATATATTAAAAGTTACATAATGTTAAATTTTCTGGGCCTTGGATTTCATTCCAGTATAAGATGATTAAATTAAACAGAGATTAAAATAAAAATCTTCCTAGAAGAGATAACTTACTGATTTAAATCCTGTAAGAGGCAAATTACTGATAATGAAGGAAGAACAGTTGCATGCAATAAATCAGAGAAGCAGGAAGTAAATCATTTGGAAAAGTAAGATGAAGAAGACCTAGGGGGATACTTCACATCCTTAAAATTGTGATGCTGGAGTTGGCAAAATGCTAAAAAGGAAACTTTCAATGCTATGTATGATATATATAAAGAAACATGGTAAGAAATTATTGTTATGTTTTCTTTTTAATCATTTTATTGGTCATATGGCTACCTTCTAAATGTTATGGTCGTTCCGTTCAAGTATCTCTATTCTTAAAGTTCTAGAATTATAACTCACTAACTGGCCACTGGAGCTAAAACATTTAGAGAAAAGACTACATAGGACACAGAAGAGATGCCTTTTGATTTGCATATTATCTGAAGCAACATAAGACACAGCTACACATATTATGTAGAGAGCAGGAGAAGAATATTTCTAGGAAATAGTGGGTGATAACATACCCATTATTACTGCTTCTTAAAACAAGCAGTATAAACTGGCATTGATATTCTCTTTTCCACAAACATGCACCACATTTTATCTTTTTGACAAGTTTCCCAATTGTTTAATTAATCCAGAGAATGTAAATTAGTAATAAGAGTATCCATGAGTCTGGGTCATACTTTCTTCCCTGTAACGCTCCTTACCTCAATTAAGTGTAAAACTGTCCCACTTTGATTTGATCTATAATGAAATTTTTCAAGAACATCACCATCATAATTGGGGAAGACTAACTCTGCTACCTTCCCTTGTAGAGCTGTTGGGATAAAATGTGCTAGTTTAGCATTTTTTTAAAAAAGCTTTATTAAGATATAACATATAATAGGACATAAGTCCCTTTTTCAGGCCCTCTTTGCCAGAGCTAGCTGGACCCCATAAATCATGACTGACCTTAATTGTTTTATGAGCCTCTATCCTCAGGACTAGAAGGTTACTTACTGGAAGCGCCCAAAGGCCCGGAGGCTTCAGGAACAACAGGACATACCAGACCATAACGACTGGACCAGACGATCTGGACCGGACCCTGCACCCAAAGGTGACTGACACATCCTGCTCTACAACCATCCCATCATCAGACAAAAACCCAAAGCCCTAACCCCTTGAGGGTCATGGATTTCTCAGCACATAGCCCTTTCCCTTTCTTGGGAAAGTAAAAATTAAAAAAAAGAAACTTTGCTTCTTTCTGCACTTTCTCCTCTTTGTGAATCCTTTCACAGCCCGCATCACCAACCACCCTATCAACGCACAGACGCTAAAATTTACCTGTTAAATTTACACTTAAGTGTACAGGTCAGTCCATTTTTGTATAACACACAGTTGTACAACCATCATTATGATCTAATTTTAGAATATGTCTGTCACCTTAGAAAGAAACCTTGTCTCCTTTTACAGTTATTCCCTATTCTGTCGTCAGCCCTGGGTGACAACTCATTTACTTTCTGTCTTGACACATTTCTATCTCTCCTTATTTACTTTTTTGGAGTATTTTATATAAGTATAATAATATATGCTCTCTGTAAGGCACTATCGAGGCAGTTGAGAAAGAAATTTTAGAAGCCTTCTCTCCTCCCTACAGAGAAACAGTATTCTATATTCTAGTAAGTGTGAGAATTCTATACCCTTTCCACTTTTTATTCTCTTTGTAACCTTGGGCAAGCTGCTTAACCTTCTTTCAGATTCTTTGTCTGGAAAATGGGAATAATAATAGTACTTACCCTATAAAATTTTATGGGAATTAAATGTGTTAGTATGTATAATGTTTTTAGAAGGGGTTTGGCATTCAGCATTATTAAATATATTTTTAAAAAAATACTGCTGCTAGTTGATTATCATCAGTCCGTCCCTGAAGAAAAGAAACACAGTTGGGTAGGTTTGTGAGCCTTAGTGAACTGGTACTGTCATCCCAGAAGTGATCAGTGAAATGTAAATCTGTCCTTAGGACAGGAAACTAAGTTCTAAATCTTCTACTGGCATAAATTTGCCCCATTTTTGAATGGCAGCTTCCTAAATCAGTAATGGAACCATAGTTTCCTTTCATCAGGAAGAGAGTAAAGAATGTAACATTTTTCCTGGGGACAAGTAGACTTTTTCTTCCTTGTTGTGACTCACAAGAGTGTGGGAATTCCAGCTCTACCACACAGGGAAAAAAAATCAAGTGGTATGGGAAAATTGAACAACCTTCTTCATTCTTACAGCAAAAAAGAAGAATGCACTTTTTAAAAAGTACTGTAGCAAGGCCAATTTCTGAATAGAGCAGCACACTTCAGAATAATCACTATTCATCAACTACTCTGTCATTTCCAATAGATTTTATTTTCAAAGCTAAAGAGAATGACTTATTTACTCCAGACTTGTCTTGTGAAATCTAAACTGGCTGACCAATCTGCCTGTTACACAGCCTTAAAGGCGGGAAAATCCTCGGGAGTAGTAGGTGTTCTATTTCTTAACTGGAGGCAAAATAGGTGACCCCTTGAAAGATGAGCATTCTCTCTGCTTGTCTTTTCCCTGGAACAACTCTGACAGTCTGGTGTCTCACCTTGGTAAAACTTTCTAATTAGCCTTCCCACAGCTGAAATGGGTAGTAAGAGAAGCTAATCATTTCTGATGAACAAATGCCACTTTTTATGAAGCCGCATTTTCTGGGAGGTCCCAAGCATGAGTGTATTCTCGGGCACACAAATGAAACTTACGGGAAACTGCTTGCACTCTGGTGTTGCCAAGTCAATCACTTGACTAGATGCTTCTGTTATGAAAGTTTTATAACATACAGGGTGGGGCAAATGTAGGTTGACAATTGTTTGTATGGAAAATGATACAATTATTAAAAATAATAATGCAAGGGTAAACTCTTCTCTGTGCTCACAACTGTCAACTTACTTTTGCCCAACCCTGTATTTTAAAAAATGTTAGACGATTTCAATTAAAATCTTCAACTTTAAAAAGGGTTCAAAACTTTGAGTACTGTGGTCAATTAATTTTCTAAAGATGAGTCTGATTATCTTTGTCTAGTGTTTTTTTACTTAGTGCTGCCAATAATCTGCCTGTTAGCAATAGCATAATGACTCTAGTAAAACCTTTCAGGTATTTCATATCTTTTCATAGATAATTGCAAACCATCTCCCCAGAATAATTTTTACGTTATGTAATCCCTTTAAGCACTTTTTCAAGAAGATTTTACTTATTTATTTTTAGAGAGAAGGGAAGGTAGGGAGAAAGAAAGGGAGAGAAACATCAGTGGGTGGCTGCCTCTCCTACTTCCCCAATGGGGACCTGGCCCACAACCCAGGCATGTTCCCTGACTGGGAATTGAACTGGCAACCCTTTGCTTTCTAGTCCAGTGCTCAATCCAATGAGCCACACCGGCCAGGCCCATTAAGCACTTTTTAAAAAGTACTTTCGATCATCCAGATAATAGGCCTGGCTATCATTTGTTTTGAATTTTTTAATTTGAATCAAATATTTTTTTTAAAAATCCCAATATTAAGGCCACCTTTCAGATTCTGCAAGTTGAACATCAGTAAGTGAGATTCTTATTTCCAGTATTTTTCATGCTTTTAAAGTTTTTAACCAATAACTTCTAATTTATTCAAAATAAACCAAGTATCCAAGAACATTTTTTAAAAAGAATGAATATGAGGTCGCTTTCTGGAAATCAGTAAAAATTATCTATGTAGGTGATCAAGGGAAAGATCAGATAAATCTGACTTGGACCCAAGTGTATATAACAGTATTTATATAATATTTATATTTAGCATTAAAGTATAATTACATTTATACTGTACAATTGATAGAAGTGGTGTCGTTACAGAGCTCACCAAAACTGTTAGCGAGCGGACTGGGGCCCATCCACGTTTTGCCTTGGTGAAGGACCCAACGCTTAATGCTGGAAGGAGCAGATCTTTATTTACAACATTCTAACCCTGGGGGTGCTCAGAGCCCCTCAGCTCGGAGCCCTCATTTCCCATGTGACCCAGCACTTCCCATACTCCCCACCATGCTATGAGCCACAAAACCCCAAAATTCCCCATTTCCTTATCTCAAGCCTGCTGCACAAACAGTTCTCCAGCCCCTCTGGAAGGTGCCAAAGTTGCCATCCTTACACAGCAGCTCTCTCCTTCAGGATCAGGGAGATGTGTCCATTAGCATCGAGGATACGTGTCCATCAGCCTCCATTTAGTAGTCCAGAAAAGCATGTGCCATGTTTCTCTGGATTATGGTGAAATCCAGGAAAGGCCCAAGCCCTAATAGACCAGGTAAAATTCCGGTTGTAGCAGGACAGGATATTGCAAGGAAGTCTTTTGCAGCTCCGCAAGCTACATGGCCTCCTTCCTCAGTATAAACTACATCCTACATGACAGACACCTTCCTTCTCTTTTCTGAAAGTGGCCAAGACTGCTTTCAAGCCACAGGGTCAACAGCCCCACATCTTTGCCTGCTTGAGTTTAAATCCTCAGCCTGCTCCTCCTTCATAATTGCATTTCTGACTCCTCCCACAGTTGGCTACCTCTGCCAGCCCTCTAGTTTCTTTTGCCTTTCTTCTGCCATTGCTAGTCCTGGCAGGCACGGCCCCTGACACAGGGGAACTGCCTCCAGGCTACATCACGGGTTAAAGTCAGGTCCATCTCCTGGTCCTAACACAGCAGGCAAACTATTTAGCATGACTATAAAGTTAGCCAGCTGTTATTGATATGCACAGTACTCTCCACGGCTGTTCTCCACTTTTCCCTCTCCCAAGCCAGGTTAGTGGGGACTTCCCCATTTTGGGAACATCTATATTCCCTGTTACAGTGTCTCCAATTAAAGATAGGTAATTCAATGAACAATGTGGGTCAAATAATTAATGATTTGGAAGTTAAAAATTAAATATCTGCTTCATGCCATACATGGACTAATATTTAAAATATAAAGGTAAAACCATAAAGCCTTAGAAATAGGATGAATATCTAATCGTTTTGTAGCAATGTCTTCTAAGTATGAAAAGCAAAACTCTATAAACCATAAAAAAAGTTGGGTTGAGATATTTAACATAAAGTATAAAAATTTATATTTACCATATGGTTTTACCGTGTGTTAAAGCCATCTCAACCAAAATTGAGGACAAATGATGAAATAGGAAAGATGGGTTTAATACACATGAAAAAGTAATGACATTGGTGAGTATGAGAGAATATTGTATGAGAGAAAATACCTTGATAAATGGGCAAAATGTTAGCAATTTGCTTACCAAAATATAAAAGACCAATAAATATTAAGGAATGTTCTAAATTACTTATAAAAGTAAAATTAAAATACTATTAAACTACTACTTTTGTCTTATCAATCTGGCAGCTTTTTTGTTGTTTTAAAACGGCACTGTTGGGCAGTGTCTAGATAAATGAATATTCTTACATATTGCCAATGGTTCTAAATTAGTATACTTTCTACAGGGCAATTTAGCAAGTTTTTGAAAATATTAAAAATACTAAGGAAATAATTAAGCATGATGCTAAGCATGACTTTAAACATTTAGTGATAAAAATGTTCATAAAAGTTTTTAAATAACAGCAAAGAAATAAAATTGGAAATACTGTTAACAATATGAGATTTATTGGGCAAAGTATGGTACATAGGAGGTACATATATGCATTTAATAAATTATGTCACAGACGTGTCATTTAAATGGGAAACTTGTTAATTGAAACAGTTGGTTACAAAGACCATATAAATTATCCAATGCAAAAATCTTGGCATATATAGCCTCCAAATATTTATAATAGTGTTCTTTATAATGAGATTATGGGTGATTTTAATTTTTTTCCTTTGGGTTTATTGATTCCAAATGCCTTTTAAAACAATGTATCATTATTTAGGAATAAAACAAACACTATAAAATTCTTTTGGGTGGTACTTTATATCATGGGTAAGCTTTCTGCAATCATTATCTGGATTTCAATGCTTCTTCTATTGTATAACTAATGTTATAACTCACTTTGAGTTTTCTCATTATAAAATAAAGTAAAATTACCTACCTTGTAAGATTAGTTAGAAAATTAGTTGAGATCGGGCAAAGCTGTAGCAGCACTATGCCAGCTATTTACTGATTTTGCTCCAAATATTAGCAACAGTTACATAAGTAAAAGGTTGCGACATAGTTATAAACTTCGAAGCTGCTCACAATGGATGTCGAAACTGATTCTCTAGTCTACTCATGTTTTCATATTCATTGTAAGAGCATGGTAAGAGCATGGTAAGAGCATGGTAAGAGCATGGTAAGAGCATGGTAAGAGCATGGTAAGAGCATGGTAAGAGAAGATTAGGTTCTGTTGTACATTCACCCACAGCAGACGCTTTAGGCACTGGGAGTGGATAGGGACTAAAACCAGCCCTCACTTCACCAGGTACATGTTTTCCCAGTGAAAGGGCATCCAATAGCTAGCAGAAGCACTACAGTTTTGTTCTTATGTAGAGTCCAATGTCTCCCTACAATGAAATAACTAATAATGCTCATATGTTGTTTTATGTCTTACAAGGTTTATTTCATCTGCCTTCCCACAAAGAGAGAGAGAAAGTGTTTTATGTTTCTGTCTATCTGTAAATACATCAGAACTATCAAAAGCTCTACCAGTTAGTGAAATTCAATCAGGTCACCTACTTTTTAGTAATGTTACCCTAACCTTAAAAAAAGTTTTAACTTTGCCATTATATTCAATGGCCTATATCATCTTCAAAATGTGTCAGAAGAAATGCTGAATTTTACACAGTAGCCATTTCAAATAACAGACTAATATATCAAGCTGTACTGTGTTCCTTCTCATATTCTGTGCTATTGAAATCTACCTGCTGTTTAAATTCCACAGCCTGGCACTCTGATATTAACCTTGAGCCCTAAACTCCACAGGATTTACCAAACATACAGACAATGTCCTATTAAGTTACTCTTTGCCTTCCTTTCTCTGTATCTCTCAGATATGAGCTTGTAATTTTCTGTGGTGGGCACTTGTGTGTAATAGCTTGTGCCATCTAATTGAATGAGCCCTTTAAAGAACATTAAGCACTTACAGAGAAATTGTACCAGAGTATAATGCCCTTTCTGGGCTGTCAGCTAACCTCTGGGTCCTAATCAATAGGCTGATCAACAGCTATGGAAGAGAGACAGGGGCGGCAGGGAAACTGTGTACTCTAATGAGTAGTGAAACACAGAGAAAGCCAGATCCTTTTCAAAAGGGAATGGAAATGAGTATTAAAGAACTGAGATAAAAAGAATTAATTCAACGTTCTACAAACATTTTGGAAACACCTACTGTGAGCGTAGTACTGAGCTATGTGTCAAGGAGAATGTAAAAACTAAACAACATTTTTTTTTTTTATATTGGCAGACCCTGGGAACAGACTACTTTGAAATAAGACTATCTATGCCTGAGAGTTTGATGTTATTGCTTATATCAGCATAATAATACAAAAAATCATTTGTCCTTTAGTATCACTAAATGTATCTTTCTGTTTTCTTTGGACAGAAGAGTGGGCTTAAGCCAGAATATTTATTAATTAAAATAAAAATAGAAAAGAAAGCTGTTATGTAAGAAAGGTGATGGAGGAACACGGTATAAGGAATGAGCTGTTTTTCTCCTAAGTCCATATTGTCTCCTAAAAAACTATACCCATCTCAAGGGGGCACAGCAATTAATACTATTGTGTCCAGTTTATTTATAATCCCCTAACAAATGAAATCTTTAACTCTAAACCCTGGTTAATGGCTAAAGCCTTTTGGGTGATTGTTTTGCCAGTAATGAAACAGAAAAGGGAAAGAGTGAGAAAAATATAAAGTACCAACAAAGAAGCAGAGAAAACTTCAATCTTTTTCACAAAAGGTGAGGAAAATAAAACTACTATTTTTCTCCGTGTGTGTGTGTGTTTATATATATATATATATATAATATTATATATATATATATATAAAATGGCAGGCAAGGCTACAGCATGTGTCAATGGCAGATCAAATATTAAAAGCAAATTTTAATAAGTGAGACTCCTAAAGGGAATTATAAAGCTCAGAGGATTTAGAGAGGAGTGTTCAGTTCAGGGAATTCCGTAGCCCAGGGGCATAACAGGTGAATGCTCCGTTGCCCTTGGATGAGAGACCTGCCAAGGGGGTTGATGAATTTGAGATTTATTATTAAAAAGTAAGAACTGAGGGCTCGTATAAATGGAGGCCAATTCTGATAGGAGTGACAGGGAAGTTCCACAGAGGTAATAAAAACTCTGAGCCAAATTTTAAAGTCAATATACTGACTGATAGCAAGTGAGTGCAAATCTGCACTAATTGAAGTAATGGGATTGAATTTATTGCGAGGAGAAAGTTCAGGGGTTGCATCAGGTTGACCAACAGTATGCGTCGTGAGTGTTTGACTTTTGAGCGGGTCATTAACATAATCTGGAAGTCACACAGTATGCATTATAACAGCAAAAGCAGACAAGTACTTCATAAAATAATACTGGATAAAGGGCTCTAAATCCTGGGGATGGCTCAGGGAAAGAGTTTGCCTTTGATAAAATCTTTCAGATAGTTAACTGGAAAACAAAGAGTTTCTGTTTTGGGAAAACAAAGAGTAGTGCAGAAATAAAAGTTTTAAGAAGCAAGAGCAGGACCTTTATAAATGCAATTTACATGAACATGGCAGATGTGGCAAGTAACAACAGACACATTAACTAGTAAGAGGAGAAGGTAAAGGGGAGTGTATGGGATCAGCAATCTGTGATACTGGAGAAATGATTGTTTCTTATAGTAAAGGGATGTTTTTAGTTATGGACAAGGGATATACTTACAAACACGAAATTGTGAAAATTTCACTAATAGTGAAATTCTTCCTCTCTAATCTGCTCTTTTACCCTGTACTGTCTTAGAACTAAAATATTTACTGTCAATGGATTTTAAGAGACCCACTTCACAGTATCAGCATGCCAACGTAGATTCAAAAGGCTTGCTAGGATAATATTCAAGCTTTTCCTCACCTTCATTTGTTCCTACTTTATGTCCTCTTTAATAATCGTTGTAAACATATCTCTTTTGCCAAGAAGTTTAGAAAACTGTGATGGAAGGAACATGTCTTTCTTTTGTTGTCTTCAATGTCAAACACAACGTATTCCACAAGGAAAATCTGTATTTTTTAAAAATAATTTTATTGAATAAGTTGATTCTGCATTTATGTTGATGATTTAGAAATCCTTTTCAAAAATGTTAGAATATCTCCTGTCTTAGTCCCTTCCCACTGCTGTAATAGACTACCACAGCCTGGGTGGCTTCTAAACAACAAATTTTGTTTCTCACAGTTTTCAGCACTGGGAAGTCCAAGATCAAGGTGTTGGTAGCTTTGGTGTCCAGTGAGGGCCTGATTTCTGCTTTATCAAGGACAATCTTTCCCTGTGTTCCTACATGGGGGAAGGAACAGGGAGCTCTCTGGAATCTCTTTGCCAAGAGTATTAACTTCATTCATGAAAGCTCTATTCTCATCACCTAATCACCTGCAAAAGGCCTTCTGTCCTAATACCATCACATTGGAGTCAGGATTCTACCAAATAAATGTAGGGGGGAGCACAATCATTCAGCCTATAACACCTATGAACATTTTATTTTCATTGCTATTGTCCACAGCTATATAATAAATAGACATAAAGCATACATTTTGGTCTTAGTAAAAGAGTAAAAAAGAAAAGAGATCAACTAATTCAAAAACATTTTAATTTTTTTCAATTTATTCAATGAATATTATTGACCATCTGTTTTGTGCCAGCTACTCTTTTAAGTACTTGTGATACATCAGCGAACTAAACTGATAAAGTTACCTGCATTTGTGGGGGTTGGCAGACAATACACAACCCCTCAAAATACACTATGTAGTATGTCAGAAGGTGATGGATGCTAAGGGGGAAAGATCTAGAGAACGGTGGGGAGCACTGGGGATGTGGCAGAATTCGGGAGAGGTTAAAATTTAAACTCAGTTGTTAGGGACAGGTAAAGATCGAGTGAAACACTGCAGAAAGTGGAGAAGGTGGCCCCATGGATTTCTCGGGGAACAAACGCAAGGGACTCAAGGCAAAGACATGCAAGCAGGATGGGACCAGAGCAGAGTGAGTGCGGGGACAGCAGTGCTTGCGGGGGGGGGGGGGGGGGGGGGGTTCTGTGGCCTTGTAGACAGCGTTACGGTCATGTATAAATACATTAGCTTTCTTTTGAATGAAATGGGACATCTCTGCAGGTTATTAAGTACATAAACAACGTGAACTAACTTTATACCTTTAAAGGATGGCTCTGGTTGGTGTGTTGATAATAGATATAGGGTGCAAAGTTGGGACAAATATTTATTGAAGTGTTATGATTCTCCATACACTGCTGATGGATGTAGATCCGAAAAGATAGCATGAGAACAAATAAAACATGGTGGAAAGTAAAGATCTAACAGCGCATACGCTTTAAAATCGGTGAGTTTTCTTATATGAAACTGTGTTAAACATACAGAGTAAAACAGTGAAATATAGTAGAAGTATGATACTAAATGATTATACGTGGCCTTTACCCACTGGCCTTTATTCAGTGATTCTATGTCATGGACATTTTAAAGCGGGAAGACACTTTAGAGATCAACCAGTTAATTCGACTTCTTCTAGTGCACACCAGAGATCTAAAGCGGCGAGAGGAGGTAGGAGAGGAATTCCACCTATGTCTCTGCTGTGCCTGAACTTCACTACATATTTTCAGACTCCTAGTGTAGCGCTTTCTCTCTAGTAGTGCAGCTTGTATCTTTTACTTGCAGTGTTGATGTCTGTTAAAACAATCTGTATACTCTTTGGAACAAGCATTCTCTGGGCAGAACTATTGTGACATATATATATATATATATGAGAAATGTATATATATTTCATATATAGAATATATATTATATATAATATATAGAATAAATATTTTAAAAACAAAATAAAATATATATGTGTATATATATATTTAGAAAAGAAAAAAATGATTTCTAAGAAAGCTCATCAGAGACATCACCAGAGACATTTCATCACTGATGAAAACTATTTTAAAAATCTAGTGGGAAAAAAATACCTTTTTGGTTTGTGGAGGAGAGTTCTGTCTGTGAAATGCGGAAAGTCAGTGAACTGCACTAAAGGAGGGAAACAAGGCTCTGGATAATCAAAGTCATTTTTCTTCAGCTTCAAAATGTCAAATACCAAAAAACAAAATACTGCTTTTTTTAGGAGCAAGTAGTTTATTTTTTAATAAAAAGATGCTGAAATTAATTTATGTACTGATGGGAGAAAATATGACACTAAAACAACATGTAAAATTATTACTGGATCTGTTAAAATTATGGTTAATTTCATATTTAACAAAATAAAAAACAATAAGAACAAATGCACAAGAAAAAACAGCAGTTCAATAAATAGCAGTTTATTTCTTTCTCTTACAAAATGGTCTGTCCCATTGTTGTCATTGTTGTTGCTGTTTTGTTTTGTGTTTTGTTTTTTTGGTGCCATAACTCTATTCCAAGAGCTCATTCAGAAATCCCAGATCCATCCATCTTTATGTTTTAGAGCAATGGTCAACACTTGTTTTTGTGTGTATCAAGGCGTGATAGGAAATATTTTAGGATTTGTATTCATATCATCTCTATCTCAACTATTCAGACTACATATATTCAACTACATCACTGGAGTGTGAATGCAGCAATAAACAATACACAAAGGAACGAGTGTAGCTATGCTCCCCTAGTTACAAAACAGGCTGTGCATCATTAGATTTCAGGCAAGCTTTTCAGGTTGCAAACCTCTTCTCAGGTTACTGCCTGTGCCTATTTGGTTGAAGGTGGGTTACTGGGAAAAATCAGTATTCCAGCTGTAACTAAAAGAGAAAGAAGCTAGATAAATATATGCCTAATGTAACAAGTCCAAAGCGGCACACTGTACTCTTAGGCTCATTTCATTAGTCCAAACCTAATAATGTTACCATACTTAGCTGCAAGGGATATTGGGAAATTTGTGAAATATAAGCAAAAGGATAAGGTAATAAAAGAGAATGGGGGACAAAATCAACACAATGCTTGGTTTTTATTATGCTGATATTTTACCATTGATTACCCACTCAACAAATAATCAATAAGCTGATAATTACAAGTTATTATATGCTTGTTGTTATAGAAATCCCTATATTACTTCATTTTTGTGAAAATTTTTAAATATACAAAAAATTAAAGAATTTTTCAGTATATACCCAAATACCCATAATTAGGGTGTGTAATATGTATTTTGTTATACTTGTTTTATCGGATAGCTATCCACCCATGTATCCTTCTGCCCAATAATAAATCCATCTGTCTTTACACTTTCAAAGTAAATTGCAGACATTAGTGTACGTCACTTCTGAACACGTCCTCTTTAATGCCATTAATTAGAATTCAATATCTGATTGTAATTTTTAGATAGAATTTACATACAATAAAATGTACAAATATCAAATGTACAGTCAATTAGTATTTTCAAAAACATAAACCTTTGTAACCCAACCTCATATCAAGATGTATAAATTTCAATTATTCTAGAAAATTTCATCTTGTTCTTCCAGGTCAGTCTCCCCACTGAGCAGACTCTATTCTTGTTCTGCTTACCATAGAGTAATTTTGAATTTTGCAGAGCTTCACAGAAATAATATCATATAATATTTATTCTCCTGTAAAATGTTTCTTTCACTCAGTCTATGTGTCTTTCTTTTTGATATTTCATCCATGTGGTTGCATATATCAGTAATTTATTTGTATGGATATTCCACACGGTGTTTATGCATATTTGCATTGATAGTCATCAGAACTTATTTTTAGTTTTGGTCTATGTGAGAACAAAGCAACTCTAAACATTTCTGTACAAGTCATATATATATATATAGTCTGTCCCACAATATCCAGCTATATAATATGAAAAAGAGACATTTATTGATACAACATACAAGAAACATTGTGCATAGGACAATGGTGCCTCAGTCCCCTTTAAAGTAGGCACTTTGAGACCTGAAACAGTTCTCCCTTTTTCCATCAGCTGCCCCATTGTATTTTCCTGAATCTCATCAGCGGTCTGAAATCTCTTCCTTTTCAAAGGTGATTTTAGGTTTGGGAAAAGCCAGAAGTCGTAGGGCACCAAACAGGGGTTGTAGGGAGACTGTGTGATCTGGGTGATTTGATGTTCTGCCAAAAACCTCTGTATGAGATCTGGTGCGTGAGTGGGCGCATTGTTGCACTGTTGTGATGAAGCTGCCAATCACCAGTTGCCCATAGCTGTGGCCTTCTGAATCATCCGAATAGTTTCTGTGGAGGAATGTTCAAGCTGAATGAAAAATTTGATGCACATTCATTGCTCTACTCAGTCATTTTGAATGCAATGTCCACACTCAATGTCGCATCATAGGGGTCCCAGAAGGAGAAGAGAAAGAGCAAGAAATTAGAAGTCTATTTGAAAAAATAATGAAAGAGAACTTCCTTAATTTGGTGAAGGAAACAGACACAGAAGTCCTGGACACAAGAAGAGTCCCAAACAAGATGGATGGCTGCAAAGAGACCCACGCCAAGACACATCATAATAAAAATGCGGAAGGTTAAAGATAAAGAGAGAATCTTACAAGCAACAAGAGAGAAGCAGTTAGTTATCTACAAGGGAGCTCCCATAAGACTGTCAGCTTTCTCAAAAGAAACAGGCTAGAGGGGATCAGTAAGAAATATTCAAAGTTAGGAAAAGCAGAGATCTACAGCCAAGATTACTTCTCCCAGAAAAGTTATCATTTAGAATCAAAGATCAGATAAAGAGCTTCCCAGACAAGAAAAAAAAACTAAAGGAGTTCATCATCACTAAACCATTATGATATGAAATGTTAAAGGGACTTATTTAAGAAAAGAAGAAGATCAAAACTTTGAATAATAAAATGGCAAAAATACATATCTATCAATAATTTAATCTTTTAAGCAAACTAAGCAAACAAGAAGAACAGAGACAGAATCATGGATACAGAGGGTGTTTTGATGGTTGCCAGGTGGGAGAGGGGTTTGAGGGAATCGGAGAAGAGGTGAGGGGATTAAGAAGTACAAATATGTAATTATAGAATAGCCATGGAGATGTAAAGTACGGTTTAGGAAATGGAGTAGCCAAAGCACTTATATGCATGACCCATGGACATGAACAATGGTAGGGGGATTGCCTGAGGGAGTGGGGGGTTTTGGGTGGAGGGAGTCAGAGAGGGAAAAATCAGGACAATTGTATTAGCATAATCAATAAAGTATAATTTTTAAAAATTGTAAAGAAAGTTAAAAATACTTCAGCGAAAATTGGAATTGGGATAGCCTGTAGGGGGAGCTCTCATCAACCTATGTTGGATGTATAGGAAAGGTTAGAACAGCTTTCTAACTTCCTCTTCCCTTCCCTTCCTCTTCTTTGTGCCCGTGGGACTTCCAGGTAGCAAGACAAGGCTACAAGTTCTGGGTTGAATTTCTCTTTTTTTCCCCCAATAAACCCTTTTAGCTGGAGGAACATCTAGCTAACTTTTTATTTAAGGTCGACAACACACACTTTTTTTTTCTTGTTTAAGTACTTAGGAATGGAATTTTAGAATTACTGAGTCAAGGGTAAGTATATATTAGTTCATTCTTCTTTTTTCTTTTTTAATTTAATATTTATTGAATTTTTTCCATTTCCATTTAGTGCCCTTACACTCCCCTCCTCCCAACAATCACTTCACTGTTGCCCATGTCCATGTCCATTTTTGCTTTTAGTTTTATACAAAAATTCTAGAATTGTTTTTTTTTTCATGTAATTCAACCATCTGATACTTCTGTCATCAATATATGAGAACTATAGTTTCTTATGCTCACCATATTTAGGATTTTAGTTTTTTTAATTTTAGCTATTTGGTGGTTGAATTGTAGGTCTATGTTATTTCTCTGGAAGTTTCTACCACCAGGGGACATATTATCTTTAAAAGATTATAATTACTCTATAATAGAGAAGAAAAAATGTTCTCACTGAGCTATTGACCTAGAGGTAGAAACTTTAAAATAATTAAATGAGAGTAGAGCTACCCGGTATTGCTAAACTCCGTGGAACACTGTTAATGTGGTAGTTTATGTAAATAGATTTAGATTTCAGTGAGATTGGGGGAAAGGGTCATTTACATAGCTTAAAATACAAATATTACACCCTGAGGCCATGCTGAATAATTAAAAATATTTAAATAGGAATATAAATCAAGAGAGCACTCCAAAAGTGATTGACTCTATTATAATTTTTCTTTTCTAAAGTTTGCCATTTAAAACAATTTCAATCAGGAAAAATATTCTTAACTTATTTACTGAAACATAGCAAAAAGTAAAAAAGTCTTCTAGCAAAGGAAACAAACATTTAGCTGGATTTTTTTTCCAGTAAGTTTACTCCAAGAATTTTGGCAAATATTGTAATCATGTAAGAATCATTAGGAGAGGCAGGAAAAAAATGGCTTTATGAAAGGAAGATTACTGAAACAGCTAATGTGTTTATTTTTTTCTTTTTCTATCAGTCTCTGCTATGTTTGGTACCAAGCATAAGTATCTTCTAGTATTTAAAAGAAGATAATGAAAGAGAAATACCAATGAAAAAGAGCAATAAGAATTACAACCCATGTTGTTTTTTGTAATTAACCTCTTCTTAAATATCAATTTTAGAGAAGGTTAATAAAGAGCTATTTCAGTACACTCAGACCTACCTTTCCACCCTCCCTCCCTCCTTTCCTTCCTTCCTTCCATCTACCTACCTATCTATTATCTATCCAGGACAATACTTGTAAAGAGTAAAAACACTCTCATCCTGATATAAAATAAACATGTGGTACAAATTTTATTTAACTCATTAATTAGTGAGTCAGGCAGATGTTATAATGGGTTCGAAGACAAATCCAAAAGACACATTTGTATTGTAAATCACAAATATTGAAATGAAGGAGCAAATGACACAAAACTGGATTTCTCCTCTGAGGGAGGGAAATAAATTGAATTTTTGCCTAACAGAACTCATTTTCCAGTGTGTAGACAAGAATTATTTTGCATTGCTATCAGTTATTTACAACCTAATAGAGTTGTAAAATAGCTAAAAGGCAGTGAAAGGCACAGAGCTCCCATAGAATCAGATTCATCAACACAGAAGAGTGTATTGTAAAGAATGAAGTTTTCTAGGGAAGTACATTTTTTTTCTTTTATCCGTTGATCATATATCTATGCCTTAGTGACTTTATATTTTAGGGAATCATTATAGAAAAATGGAGAAATTTGTCCTATGATACCTTCTACCTTGGTCTGTATTGAAAGTGAATAATCAGAATGTGTGACTAATATAGTGTTTCTCATTTCTTCCTCAAAAATCATCTGACATCCTAGGAGTTAGGATCAATAGCATACATATTCATTAAAATTTTTAAGAAATCCAAAACAATAAAATGTTTTTTACTTTGGCCATAGAGTTTCAGTCTTGCTTATACTTGCATTTGGTTACTGCTTGGTATTTTCTTAATATTATATTAGTTAAGTAATAAAAGTTCTTTAAAATCCTACTAATACCCATACAATAACTTGTAAAGCTACATATTGTTTTTTCAAGAGTTATTTTAAAAATGTTTTATCACTGGCACATTACTTCTCAAGCAGAAATGCAAAATAAAAATTAATCCTGCCACTAATCTTTGAGTAATTAAAAAATCCTGCCGACAAAAAGACCCCCTGCCCACCAATATGCAAAAGGAAGAAAAAACATTAAGTAATGCAATCAGAGTATTTGCGTGTAGGTAATATCCCCCAGAGTCTGCAAAGTCTGGACAGAATTTCATGCTAGTCTGTTCAGTACAGTAGACGATAAAACTTCATTTCCTCGAGAGACAAATAGAAGTATGTTTGGGTAGTCTCCTGTAATGTGGTGAGAGATTCGGAGTTAATTTTTGCAAGTCTATGTTCACAATTCCAAGGGTCAGAAGGCTCATGATCTTACATCTTAAAATTCAACATTGCAATGCTCACCAGGC
Source organism: Desmodus rotundus (assembly GCF_022682495.2). NCBI lineage: Eukaryota > Metazoa > Chordata > Mammalia > Chiroptera > Phyllostomidae > Desmodus > Desmodus rotundus. Next base: position 66,548,685 of record NC_071388.1, on the reverse strand, counting down.
TTATTACATTTCCAAGAAAGTGCCCGAGCAAGAGGGAAGAGGGGGCTGTTCTCTTCTTCTTTATTGAACAAGGAAATTTTCATCTTTTTACCCTTATATACAGTATCAAAAAATCCAGTATAAGTTTAAATCCAACTAGTATAAAAAATAATCAAAGACCAAAGCCTGATGTTACGTGGCAGTAACAAAATATGCAATATGCCAATCACCAGTTGTGGCCTTCTGAATCATCCGAATAGTTTCTGTGGAGGAATGTTCAAGCTGAATGAAAAATTTGATGCACATTCACTGCTCTACTCAGTCATTTTGAATGCATTTTTTTCATTTTATTTCTACACACAATATACCGTTTAAAGCATTTGTACCTAGTACAATTATTTTGTAATTTATTTCATTACTTAGTCCAGCTGACATTATTTATCACCTTAATGAAGATCATAAAAGACTCATACTTCCTCAGTTTTATATACTTTCTAAATAGCTTTTATCCATCTCAACTTAATCAATGAGTATTAGGGGTGAACAGAAAGAAGATTTAAAATTTATTTTGAATTTTTTTTGTTTCCCCCACCGATTCTTAATTTTTAGAGGAAAATTAAAAAAGCTGTAATTTTTACTCTTGCTATTCCTTTCTTGGATGTTTACATTTTGACAGTAGTTTTCTTTGAAATAAAATTAAATAGTTTCATATTCCCATCAAATTTACTACTGTCTGAAGCCTAATCAAAACCTGATTTTGTAATGAGTTTTTAACTATGGCAATGAAAAATAAATTTAGATAAATAGAAGATGCTGTGCTGGGTGAACAACATAATGCCTGAGATATTTCAATTAAAGTGATGACTGTAGTAGGCAGCTTGTGAAGTTGTCTTTTACAGTAGAGCACTGTATAAATGTGATCCAGTAAAATGTCAATTAGATTTTCAGCTCACGTTACTGAAATGTGAAGCATAATGATCCCTGTCCAGTTTCAAACAATGTGAACTGGTACTGCTTATGTAATGGAGATGAGAAAATTCATTGTGCTGTGAAACCACAAAAATTCTGTCATGATGAAATCAAATCTAACATTTACAAGTTTTCTCAAGTGATTAAATAATTGTAATTGTTTCTTCTAATGTTATGACTAAAGAAAAGTTTTTTTATTTATAAAAAATTTTATATTTATTCTTTTCTTAGCAAAGAACAATTCAAGGTACCTTTATTTTTTTTCAAATTTTTTTTATTGTTGTTCAATTACATTTGTCTCCATTTTCTTCCCTGTCCTACCCACCCCCACCTTCCACTTTCAATACTCCCCCCCACACAGGGTCTTTGCCCATGGGTCCTTTATACATGTTCCTTACCTTGACCTTTCCCCTTCTTTCCCTGTTATCCCCCTCCCTGCTTCCATCTGGTCACTGTCCATTTGTTCTTTATTTCCATGTCTCTGATTATATTTTGCTTGCTTGTTTGTTTGTTGATTAGATTCCACTTATAGGTGAGATCGTATGGTATTTGTCTTTCACCACCTGCCTTATTTCACTTAGCATAATGCTCTCCAGTTTCATCCATGCTCTCACAAAGGGTAGGAGCTCCTTCTTTCTTTCTGCTTTGTAGTATTCCATTGTGTAAATGTACCCTAGTTTTTCGATCTACTCATTTATTGATGGGCACTTAGGCTGTTTCCAGCACTTGGCTATTGTAAATTGTGCTGCTACGAACACTGGGGTGCATAGGTTCTTTTGAACTGGTGATTCAGGATTTTCTGAGGAAACTCCATACTGTTTTCCACAGTGGCTGCACCAGTCTGCATTCCCACCAAACAGTGCACTACAGTTTCCTTTTCTCTAAGACCTCACCAGCACTTGTTTGTTGATTTGTTTATAATGACCATTCTGACCCGCAGGAAGTGGAATCTCATTGTGGTTTTAATTTGCCTCTCTCTGATGGCTAGTGATGCTAAGCATTTTTTCATATGTCTCTGGGCCCTCTGTATGTCCTCCTTGGAGAAGTGTCTGGTCAGGTCCTTTGCCCATTTTTTAATTGGATTGTTTATCTTCCTGGAGTGGAGTCATGTGAGTTCTTTATATATTTTGGAGATCAAATGCTTAGGACTGAAAAGTTTCTTAAAATATGTGGTGTTAAACCAGATTTCTTTAAATACCTTGATAATATAATACATTGGTGAAAGTAATAATAAAACTTTTATTTTTCTAATTTTCTTAGAGAACAGTTAGGTTCTTATTTTAACATTGGCCTCTTCTGACATATTCCTGGAACTCTTGCACACTTATGAAAGTTAGGAGAATTAAGTTTAATTTAGAAACTCCAAGGAAGAATTAATTTAATAAGCTTTAAATTGTAAATATGTTACAACTAATTTCTCACATTTATTAAAAATGCATCTCCAAATATCTCAACAAATAATTTATTTTCACCATAGTAGAAACAATGTAATTCACGAATTTGGAGTGCAAAACATGTTAAATGTGTCTCAGGCAGTTTTGCAATCAAATAATTGTCTATCTCTTCATAAAGAAAAGTGTCCTTATTTTCTAATTGATTTCAAAAACCAAAAGATTATTACTTCAAGTCTGAAAGCAACAACAGAATTTAGTAAATTGTTATTGTTTGCATGCCACAGTGTTTTACTTAGCACAGTATTAGTATTTTTCTCATAGACGTAAAAGATTCTATAAAATACTATTTAAATGTCTACTAATTTTATCATTAGAATTTAACAATATCTTTTTACCTTTATAGTATTTAAATTTTGTTTTCACTTCTATAACTATAATAAGTAGCTTCCAACAGAGATCTATAAACAAATCCCTGATTTTTTCCTTAGGATATATTTCTAAGAAGTGAAATTACATAATGAATGTTGAAAACCTTTCAACATATGTCACATTATAGTTTCTAGTAATATTTATAGACCCAATAATAATATGGTATTGTCTCTTTAATATTTGTTATTTAATCTTTGTATATAATTAAAAATTAAATTTTTATTATATGTTTCTAATATTACTGGTGAAATCTACTATTTTTATATGTTTATCTGTCATTTCTAATTCTCATTCTATGAGAATACAATTTGATATTGGGTCTCCATCGTTTTCTTTGATTTGTAAGCATTAGTAACATTAAATATTTTTCATTAATGTGTTGCAAAATTGTTGCTCAGTCAATAGTTTGCCTGTTAACTCTGGTACATTTTGTTGTTTGATAATGTTGTTTGAGATACGACCCTCAATTGACCCAGAGTTGAACCCTGGTAATTGACAGCTGGAGGCTCCTCACCTCCTCCCTGTCCTTGATTGAATGTACACTTCCCCACCATTTCCACATTCCGAGCAGTTTTAGGACATCGCCTCAGGAGAGTAAGGTGTTGTTGAGACTATCGGTACTGAATACGTGACTGAACCCGATTACCGCCTTTACATAAACTTTTAAGATTCTGGCAGGCCAGTGAGATTTACTGATCTGCAGTGCTCAGGACAAGCCTCACGTGAAAGTTCCTTTGCTTATTAAAACTGCTCTTTACCTGTCTGGTCTTTCTTCCATCTCTCTCTGCCCTCCCTCTCTGGTGGCCAGTTTCAGATTTCACACTGAAAGCTTTTGAGGGTGCAAAACAACATTTGCCCAGCGCCAATAGATCTCAACCTGTTTGTAATATTTCCCCATGTATGGTGAAACTTTCTCTTACTGTGGAAGATTTTATCTGGGTTCCGTGTCTGCCATCTCCTGCTTTCCTCTAGTCTTTTCTGTACAATCTCATCCTTTTTGTGTTTTTCAAGCAGGTCCAGAGGTAGCTCTTTTGGTTTGGATATTTATTTTTCCACTTACATATACCTAGGAATTTGAAGCATACTGTCTCCTATTTATACCGTGGGTGCAGGTTATAGGAAGTTTTACTTATTCTCCTTTTAAATCTGCATGAAGAGTGCCTACAGAGATTTAATCTTCAGTAGCTGCCCGTATGCAAGGGGAATCTTCTATTCTGTGTTTTGAAGCAAACAATAATAAAGCACTAAAGACTATTTCTAAGAGATCAACAACTCACTGAAATACTGAATTTATCCCATATCTTGAATAGCTACATCTGTTTACAACTTTGAAACTATAATCTTAGAATTGGCCATAGGGAACCTCGGTGACTCCAAGCCTTGAGAGAGCAACTTTTGGTTAAAATTTATATTCTTTCTTAACTCTTGATCATATTATTCACTACTCAGAAAAAGACAGAAATGATGTTTTGGCATTTCTTGAATAATACTTTCTAGAGTCCAGTATAACCAAATAGTTGATTTGGAATTATTTGCCACAGTCAATTTAGAACAGTTATATTTTTTTCACGAACTCAGAATTGTTAGAATTTTCTAATGTAGTAGAGATAAAAAGTAAGGAAATGAAGGACTTGGCTGTGACTCTTGATACATTCTGCTTTGATCCAGAAATAGAGAGATATCTTGGAATAAGTTTCCAATGGCATCCTTACTAACAAAAAATATAATTGTGAACATTTTTTATAATTAAAATTATCACAATATTTTTAGGATTATTAAAATTTGGAGGTCAGAATATAAAACAAGCACTCATTAGAATTGTTCCATAAATACCAGAAGTTTGAGAATCACTGATATAAAGATGAATATTTTATTGGACATAATAAACACCATTTAATAACTAATCCATCTTTTCTAAATGGGTTGTGGATTAGCCGTATGTTTATGTTCTTTTATGTATTTTGATTTATCTCCTTACCTCCTACTCTTTTGTATTTTATTCAGTCTGGAATTTATGCGTGTGTGTGTGTGTGTGTGCGCATGTGCTGGCACCACACTCTTCAATTCATTACAGGTCAATTATAAATTTTACTATAGGAAAAAAGAAGTTTGCTTTCCTCTTTTCTTGATGACTAGTTTTAAACAAGCTCTCCTGGCTCTTTCCAGCTCTTTTCAAGGACTGTCTCCTGGTCACCAGCACTTGCCCTTTAAAGAACATTTGAGATGAAATATATTTGATCATCAAAAGCTTTCTCATGGGGCCCTTTCGGACTTGACCTCAAAAGACTCCAGGGAAAATAAAATTATTATCAATACCTTTAGACACTTTCTGCACCTCTGTCCTATAGGAGAGTTTTATAAAAACTCCCAAGCCAGCACAATACAGTAGATAGATATATTTGCTTACATTCACTTGCCTCTGTTGGATTTAATTTAGTTCATTTTTTGTGCTCCCTTTCTCTCTTTTTACTCCCTTACTTCCCTCCTCCATCTCCAATTTTTCTCTTTTAATCTCTCTTGAACCCATTTAATCGGGTTTTATCTTTATAACAATAATCTCTTTATGTTAAAGTCAGCAATGTCCTGCAATTTACTTAATCCAATGTTCTTTCTCGGTTTTCATTTTATTTATGCTAGCAGCTGTTTTTACTTGAAGTGCTTTTTTTTCTTGACTTCTCTGACACCTCACTTGCCTAGTGTTCTTATTAATATGCTGCCCACCAATATTCCTGTTTCTTTCTCATTCTCTGACTTGTCAGTTTGAGAATGCCTTGATCTTGGCTCTTCGCTCCCCATTATTTCTCTGACCCCATTTCCTAACCTTCCCTTGTTCCTTGAGAGGAGAAACATAAGCTGGTCAGATGTTGCTATTTGTAGACAGCAATTTTTTTCTAGCAAGTTGTTTGAATATTGTTTTATTTTATGAGATAAAATAGATTTTATTAGATGAGATAAGTAGATTTGTATGTCATTTTTTTTTACCTATATTATCTGGGAGAGTTATCCCCTATCATACCCAACAGAGTCACAGCAAGTTTCTTTAGATATATATCTCTCAATATTTTTTGTCTTTCAATGTTCTGGTTTTTTCTCATAAACATACAAAGTGTACAATTCAATAAGTTTTGACATATGCATGAATGTGTAAAATCATCACCACTATCATAGTGAATTTATATGACAACCACAAAATTTCTTGCTCCTTTCTGTAGTCTTTCTATTCCTCCCCTCTTCACTGTTCCATTGTATAACACTGATCTGCTTTCTATCCATATTAATTATTTTTTGTCACCAAATTTATTTGTACATTTTAGCATTTTATAGAATGCAATTATACAGTATATACACAATTTTGGTCTCACTTCTTTAACTCAGCGTACCTACTTGGAGATTAGCACATGTGGTGGTGTGTACGATAGCTCACTGGTTTTTACTGCGAAGTTGTATTCCATTATTTGGATATATGATATTTTATTTACTCGTACATCTGATGATGGACATTTGCATTGTTTCTGATTTTTGGTTATTACAAAAAGAGCTGCTAAGGACATTCATGTATAAGTCTTATATTGAAGTATGATTTTTTTCTCTGTAAAAAGAGAATATATATTTAACTTTTTAAGAATTAAGAAAATGATATGAAAGTTCATAAGATATTATGAAGTGTAACCTTAATGTATGTTATTATCTTTGTAAATATACTTATTTTGACTGATCATTGTGGTGTGGCTAAAATTATTATATTCAAAACTTATGGAAGTAAATTATTAAGTCAAAATGAACCTATTATAATGCATGATTCTTAAAAACTTTGGCCACGTCCTGACTTTGGTAACAAAAAAAAATGTGTCAGTTAGATGCTCCACTAAGAATATTTTTATGTAATATGTGTGAACTAATTGTGAGTAAATACATGCATATGTATCTATATATGATAAACAAAATGATCTTTCTCATATATGACACTACCTAAGTAAGTTTATGTATCTATAGTGATATATCTATCTCTACAGATATAGATGTATAGATATAGATATGTATGGAAACATGTATATCATTGTCCTCATTTATTGCTCAGTATCTCTGAAACACCACCAAAGTTTTATTACTTCAGTTAATCTATGTGTGAAACAGAAAATTTGGTATTAGTACATTTCCTCTTTAACATATAGAATTAAATTAAAGAAGGAAATTAAACATCTTAGAAAAATCAGGATTAAATAAAACATTTAAATGTAAATGTGGAAACAACTTGAAAAAGTTTATGGAGTCACATTCAGGCCTATGAGTAGTGCTGAGTCTATGCATACAATTACTTTTTTCCCTTCGTTACTTGCATTCTTTGTAGATCCTAGTGGATAAAATATTAAAAAAACATGATTATGTTATAACTACCAAAAAGAAATCACAAAGTGAGAGTTAGGAGGCAAATAGACAGTTAAAGAATCACCAAATCATTCGCAGTATGAAATAATTCAGAATAGCAGCAATAGCTATTGCTATTTCTAAGCATCTTGGATGCTTTAAAATGATTATTTGAAGAAATAGTAATGACACTTGGTTTAGTAATGACACAGTTTAATTTTATTTTTAAAAGGTAAAGTCACCTGGTGTATAATTTTAATTATTTACATTATAAAATTTAAAATATTCTGAGTAGGGAAAAGGCTTACACTATGTCAAAAAATTGGACATTTTTCTACCTAATTTTTGGTGATACCGGGTAAAGGAGAGATTGGGCTGATATTTCAGAGAAAAGTCCAAATGCAATAAATAAAAGGAAACGAGAGCATAGCAGTAATAAATAGCAAGAAATTATTAAGAACAACCATTGCATTTCAGTGAGCAATTGAGGATCAGAATGTTGGGTTAACTTCCTTAAGGATATGTAGTGTCTTCAAAACCAAAATTTTGATATATTGACAAAGGGTTTTCTGCCCATTCATCCACTAATTCTTTCATAGTTTGGTACCATCACCACCTTTAACATCATCTGGACAGATTCTCATGTAAGCCTATAATACCTTTCAGATGAAGGCCTTCAGGTTTACTACCTCTTTTTAATTGACTCAAACATAACACATTTAACGTTCAAGTTTCATTCAGAGGTTCTGAATCTTCTTCCATTTCACTTTCTCTAATAGCTCAGATAAGAAGCTTGCTAACTAAGGATCACAGCCCAGCCTGGCATCAATATGGATGGTATTCTCACCTCAATTCAAAATCACTGATGGAAGACAACTCCTATGAGTCTCAGTGCTTGCTCACGGTCCTGGTTGAGAACATAAGATCTTATTCAGAGGAGTTTTGGATCTGCTCTGCTGAGCTTGTGGGTAATACAATAGGTAGAAAGGTAGTACAAAGCAAGGGCCCATGGTAGGACATGTCTGATCTTGACTGCTAAAAATTATCCTTCCTTGCTGTGCGATTCTAAGTATTTTTAAGTTTATCTGTACTATAAATTTCTCATATGTAAAATAGGGATTATCATATCTTTTTGCAGTGTATTATGATGATATCCTATTACCTTGTAAATTGTCTAGAAGAGGCCCAACAGAATGAATAATAATAGTTCCCCTTCCTTTTTTCTTCACCTTAACCACTGCTTTCACATTGAATTTCTACCCTGAGCAAAATCAGTGAGTTCCCTCCCCATGCTCTGCCTTGATGATTTAAAAACCTCTGCTTTTTGTATTTGCTTGGTTATTATCATTAGTGTAGTCTTACTTCATTTCCATTAAAAAATACATAATTGTTTTCACAGAAAAATACCATCATTCTTAACTCATAACATGATGTTACCTTTAAATAATTCAATTTTACTTTCAATATTTTATAATAGTGCATAGCTTCCCATCATGGTTTAATAGTCTAGGATGTTTTAGTGGTCTAGGAACGGCAGAGTCTGCTGCTTGTTGAAAACTGTGATTAAGACAGATTCTTCGGATTTAAAAGAGTTTACTTGGTACAGGTAATTTTGAACTTTCAAAATGTCAGAAAATCTTAAAAAATATTTCAGTTATTATTCTGGATTTTATGTAATGTTTTAGTATATGATTCTTAAAAAAATTTGTTAATTTTGTGAACATTAATAATAATAGTATGTGGGGGGAGTAATAGGGGGAAATGGAGACAACTGTACTTGAACAATACAAAAAGAGAAAAAAATAGTATGTGGTTATATTTTCGTATCATTTTAATGAGTTATAATGATATATTTCTTTGAGTTATCAATACTGTTTTACACTATGTGAATATTATAAGCAATAGAAATAATACAGTAAGTTTACATTTCCATATTATCTTAATAGCATAGGACAAGTTATTTGATAAAAATGGAATATTATGCTGACCTTTTCATTTGTTGGTATTCCATTTCATGCAGCATCATTAGAATTCCATGATACTTGATTGTGAAAATTTTCCCTTTGATATATTTGCCAAGAGAAAAGTATTTCAACCCTATAAATATTGACAAATTAATTAATAAGAAGTTGATAAAGTAGAAATTTCTTGTCATTTAACTACACTAAGATAAAATATTCACCTATTTGTACACACTGTTGAAACAGCAGTGTTGTACTGCAACCATTAGAAAACCAACGTATAAAATTTCTGTATTTTAGCTAATTCATTTAGAATGACAAAATATTGCAGCTCTAGTCTTATAGTTTTATTGTACAGGAGTGGGCAAAAGTAGGCTTACAGTTTGTATGGAAAATAATACAATAATTAATAAATAATAATACAAGAAAAAACTGCTTCACATACTCAAACTGTAAACTTATTTTGCCTACACATGTATACAAATCACATTAGCAATTTGCTTTGTTAATACCCTCAAACCAAGATTAATGTCCCAAATATCAAATTTGGTATGCAAAACTCTAAAAGATACTAAAACAATCTCCAGCCTTGAGTAAATGATTCATCTTTCTCTAGGGTCCTCAATTTTAATTCTATATTGTAATAATAAACTATTCAGGTAGTTGCTATTATTGTGTTCAGCTACCAAGGAAACAGACCATCCAATGACAATACAGAAATGGTACATATTCAGTGCAGCAGAGCGAAACAGAGAGAGATTTGCTTTAAGCAATTGGCTCATACGACTGTGGAAGCTGGGAAGTACAAACTCTGCAGGATGGTCTGGCAGGCTGGAGATGCAAGGAATTCATGTTGCAGCTTGAGTTTGAAGAGAGTGTGGAGGAAAATTTCCCTCTTCCTTTGAACACCTAAGTCTGTTTTTACTTAAGGCCTTTGACTGATTCAGTGAGACCCGACCACATTATGGAGGGTAGTCAGCTTTTACTCAAAGTCTACTGATTTACAAGTTGATCTCATCTGGCAAGTGCCTGCATAACAACATCCAACAACAATTTGACCAAATATCTATGTACAATAACCTAGCCAAGTTGATGCATAAAATTAACCATCACAAAGGCCAACCAAGCTTGCAACATTGAATAAAATCCCAGAGTAAGTAACTTTGGCTCAGTTACTCTTGGTAGCTCTGCACATAGCACAGATCCCATTTTTAGGGTTATTCTAATCAGTGGGGGAAAGGAGCTGATAAATATAAATGTCCTCTTCCTCTTGCAATTATTAGTCAAGGGCAGATCCTGCGGAGATTGAACTCTCAGGTACTTGTGTGAGCAGACAAAACAGTCTCAGTACCGGAGGGTATTCCTCTGACAAAGAGGTCCGGGTGCTGGCACTTGGAATGGCTGCATGCCTGGGGCCACTGTGTCTTCAAAAGGGAAAGAGATCACATGGGGTATGATTACCAACAACATGGGCCTGTGCATAAGTGATAGAGGAAAAAATATGAAGTTTAAAATGTACAGGCAAGCTTCAGTTCTTGGACATCTCCCATCTCAAACAATTTGGTTCTTAACCCAGTTATTCATGAAAAAAATGTCTCATTTGTCAAACAAAACTTTGGTTCTCCATCTGACAATACTTTCATGCTAATACCTGTATGATCAGTCACACATGTCTCAGGAAACAAAGGGGATTCAGTTTTTTGAACAAATTGTTCTTAAACAGCTTTCTGGAATGAATGAAGTTTGAGAGCCAAAGTTCCACTGTAGTCTGAGGCTAAATCATGAAGGATTTTTTTTTGGACATCCGTGAATGTTGATTTGATGTAAAGGTAGGTTAGTGCTAGGCTTACCAGTGCCAGTCCTGCTGAGGAATTATCATTTGAAATAATTACTTATTATTCTTGGAGTCTCTAATTAAGGACATTGGAGATTAGGTTCTGTATCTAGTTTCGGATAGATGTTTCAGGCTTGGGAGTTTTGAAAGTTTTGCATACAGAGGCACATAATCATATTTATATTGTAATACTTTACAAAGAGCACACTTATAATAGAAGAAAGGCCAACATGAAGATGTTGCTGGAGGATATGGAGTCCTTCCTGGAGTTGCAAGAAAAGCATTTCCAAGAACCCACACATTGGAGAATGAGGTATAGTGGTAAAGGTTATTGGAATAGAAATGAAAGATTGCCCCTAGGTTCTCAGTGTCTCATCTCCATCCATCTCACTCTGAAAGAAGTCCAGTCTAGTCTTCATCAAGCCCAGAGGGAAGGCCAGGGTTGAGAAATTCTGTGCCATTGGTTCAGTATAGTTTAGTTTCTGCCCCCATCTGGCTACCTTAGCCTCTGTTCCCAGCTGTGCTCCAGCCAATGCTGTGTTGCTTACCCAGGCTCATGTTTGGACCCTGCTTAGAGCCCACGCAGCTGCCATGCCTGCACTTGGAGCCTGCGCTTGCCCACATGACTGCTATGGAGAGAGAATGTGCAAATGAATGGGCAAACAAATGCCTATTACCAAGCCAGAGGGCTTTGTTAGGCTCTGATCACATTATATTGGGCTTGAGAAGGACCATGAACTCTTTCAAATTAACCAATCAACATCCTAATCCTTCCAAGGCTTGTGTTGAGCCCTCCCCCTAACTAATTAATTTCCTAGATCTTCCTGGATTCTGTGTCCTTCATCCAATCTGATCCTCTTTCCAGGCCAGACTCCTTTATGGTTGCCATCTTGGCTCCTCCTGCACTCATGCCCGAGCAGAAGGACATCCCCCTGCACCATCTTAGCTCCTACTGGGCACATGCCCAACAGAGGAATTTCTCCAACTCTTTTTATTCCTCCCTCAGTAATCCTGGCTAATGACCAGTAACAATCCTTCCTTCTCTGCTTCAGTAACTGGGTCCTAAGGGTAGAGGATACAGCTGTCCCCTTGAGGAAACTTTGAATGCTACAACTTCCTAGTGAAGCAGGCTTAATATCTGACTCAGCTCCCTAGTTTATTATGCTTAATGTCTGGTTCCCTTTGCTTCCTTTCTTTATTAATACTAACTAGCCACCTACACTAACATAATATCCCCCTCAAGGCCCCTGGGTCCTTGTTGTGGAAGAAAAGGGGCCACACGTTAACCTGACAAGCTCAGGGCAGGCTTGCAGGGCAGCCTTACACACTCAGAGACCTAAAGTAACCACAAAGGATTTAACTAAAAGCAGTTCCTGGCAGGTAGTCTTGTCCTAGGCCAGTATTTTTCCCTAACAAAGGTCAATCTTTACCTTAACTGAGCTTGTCTATTGTTTTTTTGCATCTATAATAACATACTTTTGGAATGTCAAAGTAACTTCCCTTTTTTCCCAAACCCATTGGGTACAAGCTGAGACCACAAATCCTCTCATTGTTATTATTAAGATAATTGTTGACTGTTAAATATCCTTTACCCACCTATGTAAAAGAAGTATTTGTCTGTCATTTTACTTTTTATTCAATCCCAGAGGTTTCCAGGCTTTGCTTTCTCCTGCCTCCCCTAATCTATCACCAACCAACTTCATGTAACCCCCTTATGGCTTCTTTTTTTATTCCAATGTATAAAATAAGGTGCTAAAATGCCATTCTCCAGAACATTTCTCAGTCTGTTGAGATGTTGCTTCCTGGCAACTGTCATCAGCTTGGCTCAAATAAACTCACCGAAAATTCTCTACAGGTTCTAATGTTTCTTTTGTTGACATTGTAACCTTATAATGGTAAATGGTTGAAGGTCTCACTTCTGTAGCTTCTTCTTATTGTCAAGGGACATAGTCCTGCCTATCCCTGGGCCCAGAGATTCTGTTATCTGTCAAAGGAAGACAGGAGAAAAAGGGAAGGGGAGCCTAGCACAGTGAGGAGGGGTTTTGTAAATTCTGGGTCAGTCTGGGGCTATCACCAGATGGGAGGTGAGATACATAATGTCCAGAGGGTGGCACTGCTAAATAAGCTGGCATTGTTGTTGTATTCTAGGGGTAATTAACTTGACAAAAGGGTTAAAAAGGTGTGGTCCAAAAATGAGAAGAACTATAGAAACTAAAGGTCAGATAAGAGGTAAGAATCAGGTGTTAGAGGGAGGGACAAACTTTACAATGTTCCAGATTAAGTTGAAGGAGGAGCTTCCCTGGACAAAGGTTTTTCCCACCTGTCTGAAGCTCTCTTGTTTACTCTACTTAATTCAAATTAGGCTAAAGGGAATATTCTTAGATGTCCTTCCTAAAGCAGGCTTTTTCTGTCTGAACCACTTGGGCAGAAAACAGAAAGTAGTTTCATGGTGGCAGAAATTGGTGACTTAATTCCCACCTTTTAAATAATAAAGTTTAACATTCTGGAAGTGGAGCTGATAGACTGCTCTGTAATTCACCAGCTCAGTCATCTAGTCCTAATAGCAGGTCAATTCAGCCAAACCATTGAGTCTCACTTTAGGGGGCTGTGATGCAGATTGGCTTTCCAAGTGAGGCCTACACTGTGTAAATAAGCAATTGGGTATTTAATAAGGTATATGTTTATGAAAACAGAAGAAAAACGCAAAGGTTAATGAACAAAGCAAATCATAAACCAATTTCCGAGTCTGTATGACTGTCAGTTTGAAGCAGGGTGCAGCCAAGAGGAGGGCCCCAAGAAGGGATTTGTAATGGGGTCCAGAACTCAAGGTGTCCAGGAAATGTTAGAAAATATATAAAGGATGTCCTCACCCCCACAAGTCTAAACCGGGGGGATGGGACACATGGAACAGGGCCATTCAGAGCTGTTTTGGGTAGCAAGAGCTTTGCAGCTAACCCCTGGCATGGTCATTTAACATATCTATATCCTTTAACTGGTTTCATAGATATGTTAAATAGCTGTGGCCCTGCTTTGAGCCAGGGGGATGGGAGCAAATTCCAGCCAAGATGGGACTGGGAAGCAACTCCCCCTGGTTACAGGGCCTGCGTGAGAGCTTGGAGATGATTGGCTCCAGGCCATGGGGCCACACCTGCCCGGACTTACTATGGCAGCCCAGAAAAGCTAGAAGGATAGGAAATGCTGACAGGTGTAACTGATTGTAGGAGGAGTCAGAAATGGGGCTGCAAAGGAAGATGGGCGCTGGGATTTAAACCTAGGCGCAGCAGCCGTAGAAGAGAGGACCACGCAGTTCTGAGGGAAAAGGAGAGAACCACGAGGTTCTGAAGTAAAGGAGGTCCACGCAGTTCTGGAGTGAATAGGAAGGACCATGCGGTTCTGAAGGAGAGTAGAGAGGACCATGTGGCTTTGGAGTGCTTCTTTTTGCCACGCGGCTTAGGCAGCAGGAGAGACTTTGCCGGGAAGAAAGGGGAGAGAGGACTCTTGCTGGTGGGCCATGAGAAGGTGCCACATGGCTTTGGATTAACTGGAGATTGCAGCAGCCACACAGCTGATGGTGCCGGGAGCCTGAGTCACGGACTTCTACTTCTTTTCCTGAGACACGGTACCCCGGACAGGGCACAGGGAGAGGGAAGGACTGTGCATCTGTGGGTATTCTAGAGGACTTTAGTATCTTATTTAAGACATTAAGTCATTACTCTAAGTTTGTGTAACTTTTAAATAAGTAATTCCTTTCCTTTTCACCAGTCTCTGGCATTGAGAGACGTCTTTTCCTCTGGCAGCGGGCATTGGGAACCTAGCAGATGTGTGTGTGTGGGGGAACCTCCAGAGACAGAAAAGGGGGATCCTTTCTGTAATAACTTATCGTGAGCCACCCCCACTGGCTCTGTAACAAGTTGAGAAGACTTCCATATATAAGGCTTTTGTTAGAATGAAAGCAAGAAATCACAATTTGATAAATCCCCCTTGACTGCACTTTAAACATCTCTGGTGATGTCATGAAGTGTTCAAGTACATTTTGTATGCTATACACAACCATAGAAAAATTAGTTCTCAATGACTCCTAGTCAAAGGATGGAAAAAACAAATGAAACATTAGTTCGGATGGTTGAAGGAAACTAGAAGAATTCAGGAACCAGTTCAGTTTGTAGGTAAAAAAACAAAACTTCGAAGACAATTAACTGAACTAGAGTCTAATATCTACAACTCGGCATTTTGATTTCTACTGAAACACAACTTTTCCTCCCTAAAATCACTCATTTTTATCAACGAGACTGCATTAAGTCCAGTCTCAGTGTGGCCTGATTATTTGCATAAACATAACAAGAATAGTGAGATTAATAGTAAGATTATATAGGCTCTTTAAATCTGCTTTGCTGGAATCTTGTAAGGAATCTTCCGATTGAGCTTTAATTAGTCCATGAGGACAAAAAAGACAAGCCACACAACTGCCATCAGGCTTTTCCATCAGGGTTTGGGTAAATTCCTCAAGTTCTTGAGGTTTCCAAAAATGTCTTGAGGTTTCTCTCTTGCCATCTCTCAGGAAAGCAAATCGGTTCCTTACCTGGAAAGACTGCTGTGAACCACAGGAATAAGGAAGGTACCATGCTGTTTTGCCAACGGGCTTTTATCAACTTTCAAAGTCAATCTTAATTCCTTAAAGCTTTCTGGTGATATCCACAGTTTAGACACGTCTCTCTGAGAGTCAAAGTCTTTGTTAATAAAACCACAATAGGAAATTGGCTTTATGTGCCCTGTTATAAAGAGAACTTATCCTTTTTAGATTCATACAAATAAATGTATTGCCATGACTTGCTCATTAACAATTGCCAAATTCTGGAGGGATCTGGTAGGAAGAAAAATATGAAGCAAAAAGAAAATCCTCGTCCCTTTAACAGAGTGAAAAGGACCAAACTCCAGCTGCATGTTAGGCAGCTGAAAGGTAAGCAATTAGCATTTTTTGGATTGGCAAATGCATTTCATAACTTTCAGAAACATAGGCTCCGTAACTGGCAAACATACGCTTGTAAGAGATATACTTCTATGAGACAGGTATTCTAAGATAAACTCACTGATTTAGAAAGGAACAGCTGAAATAAGTCAAATTGATTTGCTTAGATGGCTAAGTTTTTTCCTTCTTGATAAGATTTACCTCCCAGAAATTTGCACTTTAAAAGACGGCCCAGATAAGAGTCCTTGAAGACAAGGTATTTACCTCTCAAAGGTACAGATTTTGATTTTATAAAGCCAATTATCTATAAGCCTTTTTTTTTTTGAGGGATCCAGAGTTAAATTTCTCCCAGTTGGCAAATATGCACCCAATAAGGGGTCTCTAGAGGCACTGTGGATGGAGGTGGTGTTGCCTGTTTTCTTCCCAGAGAGAGACTTCCTTTCCTGCAGAAAATGAGAAAGTTGAGTGGCCAAGGGAAGCCTTGCGCATCACCAATTTTCCCTAGCCCTGTGTGGCATGCTCAGTACCTAAGATGACACACAACCCTGTGCCAACTCTGGTGTCCCAAAAGCCCATGCCTCACCCTTGTCCCGATGGAAGTGAAGGCCTTCTGGAAGATTTCAAAGTTATGCCCAGGTGTGGAGTGTTACCCCATCTTCTGAGGGCAGCTTTGTTTACCAACAGTCGCAGTGGTGATCACTCTGCTCAGTCAAGTGGCCTTAACACCACACGGATGATCTTGATGGCCTCCAGCTTTAGCTAGCCCTATTGAAGGTCCCCATCCTTGTGGCTCTCTGTACAAGGTGAGGACATACCTCCCCTGCCTCAGGTGGAAAAACTCATCCTATAGCTCTGGACTTGAACAGTTGGACTGGTAACCTGTTTCTCTTCCTTTCATGTTCCCAGCAGCTCCTATCCTTCAAGAGGCCTGGTAAGGTTAGGTGAGCTTCCCCTATCAAGGCGTCCTGAGGACTACCTGGGCTGACCAGACAGAGACAGCACACAGGGCCCTTAGGGCAAGTCCTGTTGGCCTTTAGGAAGATTGTAAAGTGTCAGGTACCCCTGGGTATTAGAGGGCACAGATGTAGTGGGAGAGATTAATAGTCAGTCAGTCTCCAGATTAGTTTTCTCTCATGGAGTTTCTTTTGAAATTATTATATAAACCTTCCCTTTTCTGTGAGTGCTTACATCTGAGGCTTTCTATTTACAGAATACCCACAGGGACATTAATGAGGGTTAGGGGCTGGGAGTTTTCAGCCTTGGAGGCAGGCTTGCCATGCTTAATTGCACAGCTAGGGGAATTTGGCTGCCACGGACCTGTGCTGTTCCTGGGTGCAGACAAGCAGCTATGGTAGCAGCAGTGATACCCAGAGATCTGATCAGATCACTGGGGAGAAGTAGGGAGGGGCCATAGGAAGAGTTTGCTGAGGCAACGTTTCATAGATGTGTTAAACAGCTGTGGCCATGCTTTGAGCCAGGGGAATGGGAGTGACTTCAACCCACAATGTAACTGGGAGGCAGCTCCCCCTGGTTACAGAGCCTGCATAAGAGCTTGGAGATGATTGGCTCTACATCACAGGGCCACATCTGCCCAGACTTACTATGGGAGCCCAGTAAAGCTGGAAAAATATGGGAATGCTGGCAGAAGTTAGAAATGGTGCAGTAGAAGAAGATTGGCGCTGGGATTTAAACCCAGGCGCGGCAGCCATTTGGGGTCTTTTCTGGACCACACGGCTTGGGCAGAGAAGCACAGACTTCTATTTTTCTGAGATACGGTACCTGGGACTGGGCAGAGGGGGAAGGAAGGACTGTGCATTTGTGGGTATCATAAAGGACTTTGGGATCTCAATGAAGACATTTAGTCATTACTCTTTAAGTTTGTATAACTCTTTAAATAAATAATCCCCTTCCTTTTCACCAATCTCTGGCATTGAGAGACATCTTTCCCTGGTGGCAGGCAAGGCGAACCTAGTACGGGGTGGGGTGGGGAGTACCCCTAGAGCACAAGGGTGGGTCCATTATCATTCACCCCCCCTGGGTATGTTCTGTAACAGCATGAGAGATGGGAGTGATAATGATGCCAGACCCTGAAATATAGAACAAGAAAGTAGCATTTGGTGGGGAAAATAGTGAAAGAGGTTAGAAGGGTCCATGAGACATCAAGGAAAAGATGGCCATTAGTCACTGTCTTAGTCTGTTTTGGATTCTATAACAAAATACCACAGGCCCAGTGGCTTTTAAACAGTAGAAATTTATTTCTAATAGTTCCGGAGATGGACGTGTGAGATCAGGGCACCAGCATGGTCAGGTCAATGCCCCTCTTCCAGGTTGCAGGCTTCTCACTTATCCTCACTTGGTGGAAGGTTGCAAGTGAGGTCTCTTGGGGTTCTTTTATTCTCATGCTCATTAGTCTCATCCACAGGGGCCCCACTTCCATGACCTAGTCACCTTCTAAATTTCCCACCTCCTAATACCGTTACATTGAGCATTAAGGTTTCAACATGTGAATTTGGGGATGCGGGGAGGGGTGACAAGCATTCAAACCATAGCAATCAGAAAGGGAATAGAAAGTTCTAGATTAAAGATAAAGGATTTTGAGTTATTGGTATAGATCAGATCATCGACAAATTATGGCCCACAGACCAAATTCATCCTACAAGGGTTTTGTAAATATTTTTTTTTGGAACACAGCCACAATTATTTGTTTACATTTTGCTTGTGTCAGCTTTCACTCTATACAGCAGAATCATAGGGTACAGATACCTCCGCTGTGACAGAGATAGTATGGCCCATACAGAAATATTTCTTACCTTGCTCTTTTCATAAAAAGCTTTTAGACCCCTGGTATGGATGGATAGTAGTTGAATTTCTGAATGTGGAGAAATTGCACAGGTGATGTGCCTATTGAGAACAGAAATGGCTGAGCCAAACTTAAAGGCAAGGAAGAAATAAAGGAACAAAAGAAAACTAAACACCAAAACTTACTGAAAAAGGCAATGTTTTAAAACCTATATCTTTGTGTTAGTCCATTACATTTTCCCTAGTTACCAATAAGCTAAGGAAGGAAGAAAGAAACAAGCAGATTGCTTCTTCTCTTATTCTCTTTTCTTTATTTTTAAAAATATGTTATTTATTTTTAGAGAGGGGAAGGTCAAGGAGATAAATATCAATGTGTGGCTACCTCTCACACACCCGCTACTGGGGACCTGGCCAGTAACCCAGGCATGTGCCCTGACTGGGAATCGAACCCATGCCTCTTTGGTTCACAGTCTGGCGCTCAATCCACTGAGTCACACCAGCCAGGGCTCTTATTCTTTTCCATTTTCTTTCCCCTTTGGTCTCTATCTTTCTAATACAATTTCTTTCAAGAAAAAAGGTATTTGGTGAAGGCAAAAGACAAAGATTATTCTGGAATAGTTCTAACCTTATGAGAAGAAGTAGGAAGAAATAAAACCCCTCTGAGGTCTAGAGCCCATTCTGTGTCTCAGCCAAATGCTTGTCTTTCAAGTATGTACCAACCACACTTCTGTGCTACTTCTACAGTGTTGTTTTTAACCCTCTACTGTTTTTCTTTAGTTCACATGCAAAAGAAAAATAAAGAGCACCGCATTTTGCCTAGAAATGAATACCTCGTTTCCTTTGCCTGGAGATGTATACTTGCAAAAGTGATATAAATGTGCTGCCCAGACTATATTCCCACGCAATTTGTCTCTTGTTTGAAAGGGAGCCCTTTATTTGACTAGAAGAAACGGGGGCCAAATGAGCCTGATTTTTACCCATGCCAGGCAGCAATGCAATTACAAGAAGGGAGGCGAGGAAAAGACAAAGCAGCCACTTACCCTGCACATAGGTGCTGTCCTTGAAATAGCTGATTGTACCTGGGGCCCTGCCTTGGCCTGTTAACCAAACACTGCAACACGGAATTTCATAAATGACAGTAATTCATTGGTGAGCTGTTGATGTTTCCTGACACAGTTTTGGAAAGGGATGCTTCTTTTTTCTTTGTGTCCTCTGACAAATTCTCATGGTTTTCATAATCTTTAGAATTCATAATCTTTGTAAAAACAGCAGGAAAGTGAGGATTTGCAGACCTTTCCTTCACAAATGAGCTTAAAAATGCTGTTGTTTACTTCACTGTTGAAAATGGAACTTCCCATATTTAAAGTGGTGTTCTCTCTTCATGCTGTGACAATGAATTGTCACAAATGGACATCTTGCCATGAATAAAGATGACAAGTGACTCAGAAATATGCTTGACAAGTGGGAAATGGTTTGAATACAGAGTTTATGTGCTCTTCTATCGTCAGTGTGGGAGACTGAACAAGTCTGATCGCAATGGGTAACCAAACAGGTACGTGGATGGTAGCCCTCAGAGGGTTCTCATACTCCCCAAATTGACAACAGAACCTTTTCAGTGCTCTCTTGTTTGTGAGATTATGATAATGGTTTCTGCCAACTAGGGCATCGTTTGATCCTGCTTTAAGTTGGCAAAGCCTCAACAGCCCTCTACCATCAGAGTTCTGCCATACAGGAAATAGAGCTCACTGTTGAAAAAATTTCATCTATACTACTGAAGTTAAGTGTTCTGTGTGGGTGCAAGCAATAGACTAGTCCAGAGACACTGGTGCCTGAAAGCTGGGAGATGATGGAATGGAAGTTAGAGAGGAAGCCAGAACGGTCCCCTGTGCTTAGAAAGACCCCATTTCCTCTTAGGGAGACCTTGTTGATAAACTTCCTAGTTCCTACTTTCCTTATCTTTAAAAGTTGCTTAATCAATTAAATAATATGATGTAGAATTCCTGATATGTAAAACTCAACAGTGCTGTCTGACTATAAAACAGATTGCTAATGTTTATAGCACATACAAAGTACTATTTTCCTACCTACTTAATGTGGATGTGATGTTGCCTTGTACTCAATTTGCCTGATTTCATCATCTGCATCATTATTAGATCAGTATTCACAAAGTGGCTTCTTGCAGGATTCTCATTCATGTGCAATGCAGACATAGTACACTACTAGTTTTTCTCCATCTATCCTTGCCTTTTCCTGAAAAAAAAAAAAAATACCTAGGAGGAAATTTTGACCAGAAGCAAAAATCAGTGTAAAATCTCATGCTGATGCATAGCAGTAATTTGTAGTTACCACACCAGTAAGTACAGGTCAGTACAGCACCAAATGTCACTCACAAAGGGCATTCACCCGATCCCAGTGATCCCCAACTCTGAGTTTAAAAATCCTTGTTTCCCACAAATGCTTTTTTTTCAATTACAGAGATATTTAAGAATAAGAGTTGTGTTATCAAAAGCTAATATTAAAGCACTTCTATTTTAGGAAAATAAATTATTTGTGAATTTCTGCCACACTTTGCAGCTGGTGGTGACGCATGAGAGAGCGTCTGCAGACATACAACCTGGATCTGGCAAATGAGAAAAGAGAGACCTCCGTGCCGTGACGGCAGAAGCATGTGCCAATTTGGGTAACAGTTTTTCTTACATGCTTTTTCTCCCTGGGAACTAGTGCAGAAAGTTTAAAAGGAGAAAATAAACCCTGATTTTCCCTACTTATTTTTAGCTTACTAGAGCTTTCCCCAGTGTTACTTTCTCCTTACTCTCTCTCTCTCTTTTTTTTTCCTGGTGGTTCCCCTCTATCTTTCTCTCTCTCCCTCTCTCATCATATGAGTCACATTCTAGAATAATGTTTTTACTTTTTTTTCTCTCAATTTCATTACTCACTTCCCTTTGGCATCTACCAGCTTGTTCTCTATATCTATGGATTTGCTTCTGTTTTGTTTATTCCTTTGCTTTGTATTTTTAGATTTTGTGTATAAACAAAAGCATACAGTATTTTTCTTTCTATGTCTGACTTATTTCACTTAGCACAATACTTTCTAGTTCCATCCATCTTGTCACAAATATCAAAATTTTATTTTTTTTATTGCTGGGTAATATTCCTTTGTGTTTGTGTGCAATGTGCAATGAACATAGGGGTGCACATGTCTTTTAGAATTAGTGTTTTTTGTTTTCTTCTAATAAATACCCAGAAATGGAATTTCTGGGCCATATGGAAACAATATTTTTAATTTTTTGAGCAACCTCCATACTGTTTTCCACAGCGGCGGCACCAATTTGTCCTCCCACCAACAGTGCACCGGGGGTCCCTTTTCTCCACATCTTCTCCAGCACTTGCTATGTGATGATTTTTTGATGGTGGACATTCTGACAGGTGTGAATCCAGTTGCTTTTTTACTGTAACAGAAGTATTTTTTTTGTAGTTTGTTCTGTTATTTTTCACTTATTTTTATTCCTAATATGCTTTCCAAAACTTGTCCTTCCATGTTATTTTAAACCAGTGGTTCTCAGTGGTGGTGTTGTCCCCAGGAAGTATTTGGCTATGTCTGAAGACATTTTATTAATTAGGAGAGTCGGGGCTCCTCACATACAGTGGACAGAGGCCGTGAATGCTGCTAAATACCCCACAATGCACAGGAGAGACCTACAATGCACAGGAGATACCTGGCCTAAAATGAAAAACAAACTTTTGCTTTGAAAAGAATTTATTATTTACTTAGCAGAATTCTTTACATATATTAAAAGTATCTGATATTTTGTTCAGCAAGTGACAGAGGTTCCTAAAACATTGTATAGTATTAATAGATATTTGTCAAAAGATTAATATATATTAAACTGGATTAAATACATGATATCACATGAAGAACAATGGCTTTGGGAGTAGAACTGGGTTTGAATCCTAGCTCCAAAATCAAATGTTTGTGTAACCTTAATCAAGTTACTTAACATTTGAGAATCTTAGTCTTATCCTAATATAGGACATTAACTCT
The DNA here is from genome assembly GCF_022682495.2 of Desmodus rotundus. Lineage (NCBI taxonomy): Eukaryota > Metazoa > Chordata > Mammalia > Chiroptera > Phyllostomidae > Desmodus > Desmodus rotundus. The sequence continues at coordinate 66,525,947 of NC_071388.1, read as the reverse complement.
CTACTTGGAATTTAATGAAATATCACGTGTGTAAAGCCTCGGGCACTTAATGGTTTCTTATAAGACTCACTTCCTCTCTCTTCTGCGTCGTCATAGATTTCCCATAGGTGAATGAATAATTTAAAAAATTGATTAGCTTACATTCATCATTCTAAAAAATATTAGTTATTGGAATGTCATCTTTTGTAAAATCATGTGATTCTGGCTAATGGTTTCTTTTTTCTCTTTATTATCTTTTCAGCCTTGCAGTAGAAAGACTGAGTCTGTATTTGAGTCTATAGGCTGTTACCTGTTCTTTGTGTGCAAAAATGTAAGCACTAAATGCTCCAGATGGTACCACAGATGCAGAAAGGTTAAGAGATGTAATCAATTGTCATACCAGGGAGGCACTCCATGTGATTTTGAGTTTATTGTGAGTCCCTACTGACTGAATTAGAATGTCATGTTCTGTGATGGGGTAGTAATAGATTAGATACTTGCTTCTCTCTGCTCTCCTGGATAAATAAAGGGGAAATTCAGTTGTCAACTGCCTCACTCCGTGGCTGGGACTGCCATGGTTTCAGAGGTGTAGTCACACTCCTCTTACTTTACAATTGAAAGTATTTATGCTCACACCTCTACACCTTCTCTGTCAGCTGAGCAAATGAGTCATAATAGGTTCAGAATATGAGAATATGCCAGAAAACTATGCATACAAGGGAGTGAGGAGAGGAAAAATGTTCCAGCTCTTGAAGGAGTAAATTTCAAAGGCCACTCCACTCTTTATTTAAGCAAGAAAGTAGTACCTGGGGAAGTTGGTAATAGGGTTCTTTCTTATATAAATTTGAGAATTCATAATTGGGGGGGGTTATTTTTAAAATATCCTTTCACAGGAAAGAAACAATAACATGTATTATATAAAAAGGCTAACAGCCTTAAGCCACCTAAAGCTTTTTGATAATTATTATCTTTTAGCAAGCTTACATCATGCAATTTCCTTCTTGATGGCTCTACTTTTGTCAATGTAATTTGGCATAGTCATTGAAATATAGGGGCTCAGCCATTCAGTGGTCTTAGAAAATGTGTAAAAAAATAGAAAATTAGAAAATATTAAAATTAGAAAAATTTTAAAAAATAAAATGTGAAAATGTTTTGGAAAAGAGAGGCTATGGTAAGTTGTTGTTCTTACAAATATGTAAGAGGTTATCCCATTTTAAAACTAGTTTTATAAAGTATTTCACTTGACATCACACTGTGGTAACTGAAATAAAAATTCTGGGTTATTGTCAGCCTTCAGTATTGGTCTCGTGTGCTTCCAGAGCAATTGCTCTCAGCTAGGATGCTCAGAGTTGATGAACTCCTGCCAGTTTTCAAGCTAACCTACCATGACGTGACGTTAAAGTTAAAAAGTAAATTGGTTACACACTAGTGTATTAGTTGATATTGCTTGTGGATAATCTGTTAAATCTTCCCAGATAAATTAAAAGAAATGTGTAAAGTAGCTTGAAAGATCATTTATAAATACTGCATTCAGGTAAGAACAATTTTTTTTTTAACACAATTCCCTTAGCATGTCATTGTTATCAAAAATTTAAAAAGCCTTGATGTGAAAAAGCACAAGGACTTAATTGCCTTTTTTGGGTTTTCTTAAGTTTATGTAATATATTTTCATCTTTTTTGTCATAGTTCTGTTTTTAAATAACTCTGTTCTGCTCCATGAGAGACATTTCAGTTCTAAATGTATGCAACCAAATTATCTTTTAACCCTCATTTTCAAACTGCAGTTCAATCAGCATACTCCAGATGGCACACAATGATGACAAAATTATGCATATGTTACATTGAGGGATTGAATATGCAAACAGAAGGAGCTGGTTAACTAAGACTTTCAAATTGCCTTCAAAACTTTGCCATTCTCCTGCATAATAATAATAATTTTTTTTAAAAACCCTGCAGATAGTGTTTTGCTTGGTTTTAGGATTTGACATTTTTTAATATGGCAAAGGAAATGCAATTATAATCCATAATAACCCACACGAAATTTTGCCAATGTCAATATAAAGGCAAATGTTTCCCTATAGAAGTCAGCAGAGAGGTATGAATTTTTACGTAGTGTATCACCAGTGTTTCTCAGATTATACTATGCTCATGAGAAACTATATGTGGGCAAACCCAATCAAAATTGTTATTCTTGTTCTAAAGACATGATAGGGTTATCAAGTCATCTACTTTTGTTTATGCCACTATGATAACATTGGGTGCAAATATAGAAAAATAAAGTAAACAAAGGTACTTCATCTCTGATTACCAAACTTAGCAGCTAATCAAGTACTGAATAGTGCTTTTATAATTCTGTCATTCTAGAACGTGAAGCTAGTTGGCAGATCTTATATTCGGATACAAGCATAGTTAGAGACATCATCTATTTCTTAACTTTGAGAAAATCTACTCAATTCCAATGACAAAAGTTTTATTTTTAGTAAATGGTATGTTTGTATGTTTTAGATAACTGTTAGTATAATTTTTAAAGATTAAAAACATTTGATACTGTCTCACTAGTAAAGTATTTTTTGTGAAAATTAGTATACTATTATAATAATATTTGTTATAAGAGTAAAAACAGGAAAATTTACCACCATTTCATATATGTATTTCTCTTATCTCTCAACATCTACCCAAAAGTTAAAATTTTAAATATTTAGTCCTACTACTTGAGCTGGATTTGTGTAAATTGGTTACACATATTTATAGGGATCTAAATTGAGGAAGTTCTTTATTCATATGGAAAGCTAGGTGTTTTATTTTCTATATTTTCATGCATTGATTTTGATGAACATTTCATGCTAACTGAGTTTCCAAAGTAGAACAATTCAAAATCCATGAATAGTAATTCAGCCTTTTAGTTCTACTGTAAACTTAAAACCATTATTCTCCATTTAAAGCAGACAAATCATGTTGTTCTACAGAACATCAGTCATTTTAGGATTTTTGTTTGTTTGGTTGGGTTTTTTTTTGGAGGTGGAGGTTGTTTCTAGTGAGCTGGGCTGGAATATTAAGCTCTCTTTACAGCCTATGTTCTCTCTTGCTGTGCCGGGCACATTTAGGGTTCTGTCTGAAATGGACAAAAAGCAATTCTGCTAGTTCATAAAGAATAACTTGTGAGCTGATATGGGTGCCTGTACATTATTTTGTGATGAGAATGTGCTATTTGCCAGGCTTTAACTCTCTGGCATCTGGCTGCCTGAATCTCAGCTTAAATGTACTGTCATGCATAAACAATCAAATGTAAAACATAATAAAAGTTTCCTCTTCTGACTGCACCTCTCACATCAGACACGTCGGCTCGATACACTCTTCTATGTACATACAGTTGTATCTGTCAGGAGCTAATTTAAGTCTCATGTAAAAACAAAAATTAATAGACATTTAGCATAGTAAAATATTGCTTTTAATATTAAAATGGAACTCCCTGTACTTGAGAAAATATAGCTACCATGGTGTTTACAGAGTGATGTAGCCAAATGCGCCTGTGGTGAGAGCACAGCAGGGGCGGTCCGTCTCTAACACGAGCTGTCCTGTTACCAAAGTGGATACATTTGGAGTCTCGTGGTCTCTTCTGTTTGCCTGGTGAAGAAAAATCTGAGTAGTTCTGAAACAGCAAGCACACTTCTTTATCCAAAAGAATAATTTGTACTGGAAGCAATATAGTACAGTGGTTTTCTGACCCGCCCTATTATAAACTTTACTCTTCCAGATTTTCGCAGTACATTTTATACCCTCTCGTATCTAAGATGCCATTCATTAATATTAACTGAACAAATATCGTACATTTTTGGTGATCTATTGGTTCTAATTTCAAGAAATTTCTACATAAATTAAGATTTTATAAAATCAATACAATTTTGTGGGGTTTTTGCATACTTTTTAGAAAACAATGACAGCTCTAAACAAATTTCTCTCCTTACATCTTTCCTTCTTTCCCTTCCTCCCTTCCTGCTCTTTCCTTCCTTCTTTCCTTCTTTCCCATAGTGCATTTTCCTAGGAATATAAAACTAAATAAAATTATGTATCTGGCAACAGGTTAAAATTTATTATGAAAAGTACATTAAAATATTTTTGATGACTGTCAAGAGCCAAAGACTAATGAAATATATCTCATAAGATACGGGCCCAAAAATCAAGCCTCCTGTTTCATTTGGTGCTCAACAACAACACAGCAACAATAACGAACACAACAACAACCAAACACAACAGCAGTGTTTTCCAAAGCTGGAAGAAAACTGACCATAACAGACTATATAAGAACTTCCAATGTGACATCCTACTAAATCTTTAGGTTTATCTTTGACCATTAAGGAATCTGCCTTAGCTGGTGAATATGGAGCCTAATACCTCTAGAAACATGTGACTCCACAGTAGAAATAAAAACATGACATCTATCTGCTGATTTACACTGACGGAAGAAATTGGAAGTATTAAAAGAATTACAAGCCATACTGGGCACTTCTGCCATTCTGCATGAGTGAGGAGGATAGTTGGCAAAAGGTTAAAAGCAATTATTTTTTTAATGCAGGAGAGTCTTTGAATGAATTTGGGCTATACTAGGTTTCCAGATAAAAACGAAGGACACCCAGTTAAATTCGAATTTGAGTTAATAAACAATTTTAAGTATGTCTCAAATATGGCATGCAGTACACCTATGCTAAAAATTGCTATCTACCTGAAATTCAAGTGTAATAGAGTGTTGTGTATTTTCCTTTAGTAAAGCTGGCAGCCCAAGAACATACATTCTTGGAATGGTGAAAGAAGAAGGAGCGAATGAGCTCCAGATTGGCGCTTACCTCTCACTCATAACTTCTGCTCCTTATTCCACACTCTGACGTGAGAAAAATGTTGAAGTTGGGGTCATGAGCCATCAGATCTAGGAAGAATAGCCTGAGGGTCCTGTGTGTTGGAGCATATAAGACACATGGAGATGAGGGTCAACAGGTACAACATCACATCTGATTTATCACAGTAGCAAGGCCATTGAAATAATACGGAGGTTCTCAAAAATTTCCATATCCTAAGTGGATGAGCACTTATCTAAGGAAGTAATATGGATTGGATTATACATTTAAAAAAAAAAAAAAAACCTGGAAGAAACAGACTCTAAACCAACCACATTTTTGGCAACTTTTCTATTTTCTCTGGGGTTCTCTTAAAGACAAGTTTGTTTGTTTGGCTTTTGTTTGCTTGTTTTGGTGGAGGAAGTGGGAAGGGGCAGAAATGTTCAATCTGGCATGTTTCCATTTCTCTTGGAAATTACATCACAGTGAAAGTTCCATTACCAGTCTTCGTGCCAAGTTACATAGTACTCAAATCAAGTTAATTCCACACTAAAAAATAACTATTCTGAGTACCAGGTAAATTTAAGTGCCTTGTAAATTTTCTGAACTAGGTACTTCCATTTTCACGTGGGAAGTTAGGGCATAGAAAGGTTAAAACGTATCCAAGATCATAACTCCAGAAAATGTAGCAGCTATGATTAGAATCTGGCTGTAATAAGAAAACTTTTAGTGCTGTTTAACTACATTAAAAAAATCAAAATTACTTCACTACAACTTGAGCTATGCTATTTAAAGGGTTATTTTGGCCATTTTTTTGTTACTTTCTGAAGTAACCAAAGTATGAGTCCTAGACATCAAGTGCAACATTCCTAGAATCTAATCTAAAATAAGAGCCTGGGATAAGGTTCTGGGAAAACATTTTGACTTAGAAGCTAAGTTTGTACACTATTAGCTATCATAATACATATTCTACTTATCGGTTACTTTACTTAAATAATGCAGGTGGCAATGCTGACTACCCTACTGAGATATTGTAGGAATAACAATGGAAGCAAAAAACATACCCCCAAATCATTCAAAGCTCCTTTTGTATGTATGAACTATGAGGGGCTATATGAAGATGAAATGCCAACAATAGCTCTCTGATAGACATAAATGTAGACATTTCTACCCATTCACCCACTCTGCAGATAATTACCAGAAAAAACGTGGCTTTTATCCTTAGTGAGAGGGCATATAAATTCAAAACAGGCAGATGTGACTTTTTTCCTAAAGAAAATTACTGAATTCATACATTTTTTTTTAGCAACAGAGAAGTTAGATGAAGTTACTTTAAAAATTAGTTAAAATGCAAACCCTGGCCTGCCTTACAATCAGTTTTTCAGAGAAGTATGAACAGGACTTTAGAATTTAAAGATTGTAATTCAAATGAATATTAATGCTCAAGTGTGTGGAGCGCAGAGGTAACTGACCTCAGACCTCACATAGTGTACAAAGTAGCTGCTAAGCTGGGAAAACCAATTTTTCACCTTTTTTTTTTTTTTTGTCAGAAATAGGAGACACTCCACTATAGCCTGGATTTTGTTCCTTGTAGAGGTCAAATCAGTGTCTGCTTGAAAAATTCATGATCCAGAAAAGGTAATTTTTAATGAATATTTATGAGCAATGTCCTTTCTTATCAGAGCTGTGCAAGTTTTCTGAAGCTTGCCACTAAGACTGGCTTGTGATTTTTAGCAAAAAACTCTGAATCAAAATGGGGAAAATGGACTTGATATACTGTCGTCTGACTCATTTGGCTTCCTCTGTCATGCATCACCATTGCTTATAAAACAACGTTGTCCGGTGCTGTTCATATCACCACCATTGCAGCGTTCTTCACCTTCCTTTCAGGGTCCAAACACCAAGATGAAAGAACATTTAAACGACATTGTACTCTTTCTATATATTTTTAACCTCAAAAATATTTGCCCATAAGGTTGCTGAAGACCCAGACCAAGTAATAATAGAACTATGGACTTTTTCTCTAAGAGCAGTGTCTCTTATATTTAATATGTAAAAACAATCCCTTCAGAATAATGAAAAGGCTTTTTAGCCAATTCATGATTTTTCTTACATTGTATCTTAAAGTGAGCACAAAATTAGGTAAATCTCTAACAAAGAACCTGTTGAAAAGTTATAGGTTTAATGTATATTAGTAAATATATATACATACATATGTGTTAATATAATTAATATGTGTTAATCATGTATGCAAATATATATGCATATTCATGAAGAAAATGTTAGAAATTAATTTATAAGCTAAATAATTTGTTACATTTTAATTTGTTTAAGGACTAGTAAATACATTGAAAATGATTCTTTGAGTTATCCTTAATCAAATAGAGTATAGAAATATAACCACATCATGAACATAATTCAACTTGCCTACAAACTGGTTAGGGTTTTGACTTTCAGCCTCTGCCATTTTATAACAGGAAATGTCTTCATAACACAAAATTACTGCTTACGGATTTTACCCTCAAGGTAGCATGTAATAGACACACATTATCATAACATTAGTCTTCATGTGGTTCCATGAAATGTTGGTTTGATAAATTAGGATAACAACATATTTATCATGATAAATATTAGAAGAAGGCATGTGGAAATGGAATTTAGTCCCTTTCAGTATCAAAACTTTGATCCACACGGATTATGTCCTTAGCTTTTCTGAAGATGAAAATTTCTGTTGAAAATACTTAATACCAAATATAAATCATGTTTATTATTTTCAGTGTCTATTGCTTTTTAGCATTTTGAAGCATTGGAAGATGAAGTCTGCAAAATACCAAAACTATAAATACATCGAGAGGGTTGTACTAAGCCAGGTGATGTGTGCCTAACTCTCTTGATTCAGACTTTGTGTCAGCTGTAATGCTTTGCCTGGAATGTTCTTCCTGTCTCAATAAAAAAAAAAAAAACACTCAGTCATGCCTCATACATAGTCTCTTAAATTCCTATTCATCCTCTATGTCTAAGATTAGATGATGCTTCCTTTGGAGACTCATTTCTTGCAGCCCCAGGTCATTGGAGCCCCTTGTACTTGCTCCATTCATATTGCATTTGCCTGGTATTACTATACTGTGAATGGTAAGCAATCATTGCCTTCCACACTGAAGGATTGTTCCATGGGGGCCAGGAGTGAGGTTGGTACTTGCAGATCCTGGTATATACAGTCATTCATTTGATCAATATTTCCTGACTGCTTACCAAGTGCCAGGCCATGTTTGAGGCATTGGATATAGGAACATATACTAGACCAATAATGTACAAGATGGGTTAACAAAAAAGAGAAACATAAGTTCAGATTGATCTGTTTTCAGGACAGATATTCTAAATAAAGGCCCCACATAGCAACAGTGATCCTAAATAAGAAGAACAAAGTTGGAGGAATCACGCTACCTAATATTAAACTATACTACAATACCGTAGTAATCAAAACAGCCTGGTACTGGCATAAAAAACAGATACTTAGATCAATGGAACAGAACAGAGAGCATAGAAATAAATCCACACCTTTATGGTCAATATTTGACAGAGGAAGCAAACACATACAATGGGCTAAAGATAGTTTATTCAACAAATGGTGCTGGGCAAAGTGGACAGACAAGTGTAGAAAAATGAAACTAGACCACCTTCTTACACTACACACAAGGATAAATTCAAAATGGATCAAAGGATTAAATATTAGACTTGAAACTATAAAAATCCTAAAAGAAAACATAGGCAGCAAAATCTTGGACATTGCTTGTAGAAATTTTTTTTATTGGATATATCTTCCCAGGCAAGGGAAACAAAAGAAAAAATAAATAAATGGGACTTCATCAAACTAAAATGTTTTTACATAGCAAAGGAAATCATCAACAAAATAAAAAGACAACCTACAGAATGGAAGAACATATTTGCCAATACATCTGATAAGGAGTTAATACCCAAAATTTATAAAAAACTTACAAAACTCGACACCAAAACAACAAAAAACACAATTAAAAAATGGGCAAAGGACCTGACTAGACACTTCTCCAAGAGGACATACAGATGGCCAATAGACATATGAAAAGATGGTCAATGTCACTAATCATCAGAGAAATGCAAATAAAAAGTGCAATGAGATACCATCTCACACTTGTCAGAATGACTATCATCAATAAATCAAAAAACATCAAGTGCTGGTGAGGATGTGGAGAAATGGGAACACTTTTACACTGTTCATGGGAATGCAGACCAGTGCAGCTACTGTGGAAATCAGCCTGGAGATACCTAAAAATATTAAAAATGGATCTGCCTTTTGACCCAGCAATCCCACTTCTGGGAATATATCTGAGGAACCCCAAACACGAATTCGAAAGAACATAAGCACCCCAATGTTTATTGCAGCATTATTTACAATCAGGAAGATATGGAAGCAGCCCAAGTGTCCATCTGTAGATGAGTGGATAAAACAACTATGGGACATGTACACAATGTAATTATATTTGTCCATAAAAAAGAAGAAAATTTTACTCTTCGCAACAGTATGGATGGACCTGGAGAACATTATGCTAAGTGAAATAAGCCAGTCAGAGAAAGACAAATACCATATGATTTCACTCATATGTGGAAGCTATCGAACAAAGTGAAATAACAAGCAAAACAGAGACAGACTCATAGATGGAGAACAGATGATAGCTAGTGGGGAGTTAGGCTGGGGGTGCAGGGATTGAGCAAAAATGAAAAAAGGCTCACAGACATGGCCAAAAGGGTGGTGATTACTGGGGAGTGGCGGGTATAAAGGGACTAAAAGGTAATAGAAAAAATATAATAAAGATCATATATTTAAAATAAAAAAGAACATGGATGTAATACAGGTTGATTGGATGTGGGTATGATGGCAAATTTAGATTAGCAGTAGTATTAATGGGTAGCAGTGAAGCAAGAATAATAAGGCCGATGAGTAAAATACTAGCCACTCTTGTACCTCTTCCCGTCTAAGCCTCTACCCCTCTAGGTATCTCTTTAGTGCTTCCCAGGTTCTTATTTTTCTGCTCACCTCCAGTAATCTGAATATCCAAAGCATGTAAAATGATTTTCAAGCTTATGTTTCTATATAATCTTATATTTCTATTACACTCTTGGAGTTTTGAAATACAGAATAAATAATCCATTGAACAAAAGTTCTAATTTTTTTATTTTTTTCTCACTGCTTGTTTTAAAATAGTTTATTGTTAGACTCAAATATTCATATGACATTGCAAATATCATGATACTTGAAAGGAAATTCTTGCTGGAAAAGAGAATGTTACTATATTGATAAATACAAGTGATTCCATGTGCGTATTTTCATTGAAACTTCTTTATCTTAATATTACTTCATGGTAATTTTTTTTTCATTCATGGCCTATATTAGAATTTCCCTTCAAGGGGACATAGGAGAGTCAGATAGTAAATGGAGTCCTGGCTCAGATGTGTTCATGGAGCTCTCCAAGAGTCTTCTCCTCAATCCCTAGTATATAATTAGCATGGGCATGTTTGGTGGTTGGCAAAAGCCCAACATCAGTGTCTTTGCCTATAGTATGAGAGCTGGCACAATAAGAAGAGCCAGGACAAAATTTTTCAAGCTGAACTTGCAGCTAATATAGTAAATTAAAAACAGTACTGTAGTTGTGACACTTTAAAGCACTAAATAATACAGTAATGTGATTCCCATTTTACCTCCATTTAATTTACTAGTCTGACTACTACCGAAACCAGACAGATCCTGAAGGATGACAGTGAACTATAGGAAACTCAAACAAGTATTTGTCTCTATTGCAGCTGCTGTGCTATATGGGGTGTGTTGGCCAGAGCAGATTAACGTGGACACAGGTACTTGGTTTACGATCATTGATTTGATAAATGAATTACTCTCCTCATGAGTACGGAGAACCAGAAGTGGTTTACATGCACACGTGCCAGAGAAGAGCATGCAGCTGTAGTCCCGCCCTAGGTCCATGTGTACTCTTCCTCACCATGCCATCAGTGCATTCTGCAGAATGCCACATTGGTCCACTCTGTTGACTGTGGATGTTAATCATCCTGAAGAGCAAGAATTTGCAAGCATATTGAAGGCATTTTAAAGACATATGCACTCTATAAGGTGGGGGATGAACATGGAAAAAGCCAGGGGCCCTTAACATTAATGCATACATGTCAATAAATAAAATATATACGATGAACAGGAAATAATTCAAGATATGCAGGCCAACAAAGAAACAGTACCAGCTGTGCAGACAAGGTGATGTTTAGAGAAGCGAGAAACTGAAGAAGACAATCAGAGGGTGATCAGAGATGAAAGATAAGAGTCCTTAAATGCTAAGGTTTAAATAAATTCCACAGGGATAAGGATCTTTGCGTGGTTCATTCATGTACCCCAAGAATCTAGAACAGTACCTGACTTGTACCCAATAAATATTAGTTAAATTCATTAACATTAGGTTAAAACGTAAGGTTTGAGAAGGTAATGATGCGATGAATATACGTGTCCCATTTCGAGAGATAAGACTTGGAGAGACATTCATCCAGTCATGTCCTAGCACTATACGTGGCTCGTACTACGTGACTGGAACTGGCTCAGGGCTCACCACACCACCTCCGAAGAGATGCGACTCTTACTCCCAAGGGGATCCTCCTGGTGAGTGAGAAGTTTGTATTAATGTCAACTAAGGAGGTTAATTGACTTTACAAACACTTTATTACTTAAAGGTTGTACTTTGATGGGGATTATTTTCCTTAGTGTCTGCTCCCTAGCTTTGAAGTATCTGAAACAATTGTCTATAAATTTATTTAAAGCCCACGTTGTGCAGGCAGGGACTGACACATCAATACAATGCAAAAAGGATCACTGTGTGAATCAGGTTCATTCCATATCAATCAGTGAGAATCTTTATAAGTCTAAAAATATTTGTCTCTTCTACACTTGTGTATGCCCTCCTCAGTATCAGGGTGCTCTGGAACTACTAAATATATAAATTTCGAACCAAAACAAAATGGTGGTTAGTATTAGAAAGGAGTATCTCATCCATGTACAATAAAGTCAAGTGAAACATCTATAATCATAACAGAAATTACCTTCAATCCACCTAAATGTCCCCTTCCCCCAGTCCAATGTGTTTGTCTCACTTTGTGGAAAAGAAAGATAAACACAAACGCCACCTCGCTAGCCCAACTTATCCTTATTCTGAGCTTCATTTTGACACCGTGTTCCCTAATTATCAGTCACACTCCAATCCTGCAGTCCTTTGGCTATTCCTAGATCTGGTTTTTATTGGGAACTCCCTGATCACCCTGGTAGGGCTTGGGTTTCTTCCCATATGCTCAGCCATACATCGAATAGCATTCCATTCAGTTATTTCTCCTGATGTGTTTGTGTTATAAATCCTCTGGAACTTGTAAAAATTATCATTATTGACTTGGTGAAGAAAAGCCTGCTATGATGGCCTGAGTTATGCATCATCTAATATGAGATTTGGAAATTTACAAATGGATATTTACATATCAAACTTATGAAGAAACACTATTTCATATAGGGCAGAGATCATGTGAGTATTCTGCATAGTGCAAACTTGATAAATATCAAGCGACTAAATGTAGTTTAAAATAACATTTGCTCACATCTAGGTCTATATAACTAGGTATGTTTTATTCTTACAATTGAGAGGATACCTTATGATTATGAACTCTGACATCTCTCTCTTGTTGATTGAAAATAAATTGTGCATGTCAAATGAGTCCTTATGTAGGTATCAAATTTAACAATTTATTGTCACTGGCTACAGCCAAGGAAGGCTTGTGGTAACTGTTGTGGGGTGGGCCACCATTTGTCTAGTAACCCCTGGTATTACTGAGGACTGCTTGCTAGTAAACCAGCTAAGCCCCCAGAGACTTCAGCAGCTGGGAAAAAGGAAGCAATGGGGTAACAGAAAGCCACAATTCACTTCTAGTTAAAGAGAAATCACTGCACTGTATAATTCAGATATGTTTTATTTTTTATTAAGCAGTGGAAGTAAAAAAAAAAAATACCTGATGTTTAGACCCCATAGATAATTCAAATCTTCGTGAGGAACTAAAGTAGAAAATGCTTAATTACCTACTTAGACTTCTGATCAGTACATGAATAGGCAGCTGTGCTTTTGCTGTGATTAAAAAGATATCAGAGGAAATGTTTTTAGGGTGCAAAACTCTATATAGACATATCATCAGGAAAGATACCACATTTAGCTTTTTGTGATACTGTAAAAACAAACCCTAAACCCAATCCAGAATGCTTTCCTGTCTATGGGAAGTAACCCCATATCATAGTTTTTCAATAAGTAAGACAAGTTATATTTATTTCAAGTTCACTTTTCAGTTAATTTATTAATTTCTTTTCTCTGATGAAAATTAATCTGTCTCTAGTTACTTAAAACATTTATATCTTTATTTAATAGAATAAAGGATAAAAAAGCTATATTTTCTACATGTCAATGGCCAGTTAGTAATAACCTATTTATCCATATAATCCTCACTTAGTAGTTATGACTTTCAGCTTAGTCACTGATGTCTGAAATGTGTTAATTTGGTTCTTTATAGGCAAGTTAAATATAGTCAGTTTGTCTCCTAAGGGGTAACAGTCCACTGTCTTCAACATGGCATCTATTGGATAAAAAATCAAATAAATTTGATGATTTTTAAAAGCTATATTAATTCCAAAGCATCTAACCTGTCGTTAAAACAAACAAACAAAAAACAAAACAAAACCAAAAAAGGGCAAAAATCAGCCTTGAGAGCATAAGCTTTACATTTCTTTGGAGATGATCATCATGTCTTAGCTTTAACAAAACAAAACTAAAACAAACAAACAGGTCTATGGAATCTAATTGTAAATACTGAAATGAAAACAATTGATTCCAAGGTCACATGTGATAGATGATAAATACGACAGTTCTGCATACCTTAATAAAAAGTAAAATGTGGAAATCTCCCCCACACTTTCACAACTCCTCATCTCCCAAACATTAGTAAGCAGAATTTATGAACATATACAGACTGCATATTATGATAATAGTTAGCTTTCTAAAAGTTAGTTTAGAAACTTTCAATAAAGGCAGAGAGTTTTCTGCATTTTTGTGTTAGAAAAAGAGGCCTATTTCAAGTAGTGTGTAATCTTGAGAAGAAATATTTTCCTGGAAAATAGTTTAAAAGTATTTATTAAACATTTCTAATATTTTTAAATGCCCAAAGATTATTATTTGCACAACTTAAATATTATGAAACTAACAGTGAAAATCCCTAAAGTGTTCTTTATTATATTTGTGACAACATGTGAGTTCAAGGTTTAGGTATATGTTTGTGCATGTGTTCATAAGGATATTAACCCATATGTTCACATTACATATAAGAAAACTCCTTGTTCTTTGCAGTTTTCAGTTTTTCTCTCTATTTCTTTTCCTTTTTATGTTTAATTTTTTCTCTTTCCTTTTTCTCTGCCATTAAAACCAATAGCCATAGAATTAGAAATAATAACTAAGCCATTTGTGAAATGTTAAATTTAAGAAAACCTTGGAAAATGTAAAGCAAATATTAAAAATGATGTCCTACCTCTCCCTCTTCTCTCTCTCTCACTCTTTCTCTCAAGGCGGTGAAAATTGAGGAAAAGTGAAACATCAATTCCCAAGAGTTACTTTTTCAAAGTGCTGAAAGTCAATTCAACAAGTATTTATTGAGCTTCTAACCCTGCCCTTGGGGATGCTATGATATAAAATCAAAAAATTTTCCCAAAGGTAACACTTGATTCATTTTGATTTAAAACTGGCAGCTGAGAAAGTCTACTCAAGGTTGCATTTGCTCTTTATAGATAACTATTTTTCTACAGTTTGCGCTTTTACCTATACCAATACTTGAGTCTTAGGACTCTTGCAGTATTTTTCAAGATTATTGTGTAAACCATGAATATCTATGAAAATGGTAATATTAAAAGATTATCCATTTGAGACTCTGTTGATTCTTTGTAACATTGAAAGAATTTTAACTTTGAGAAAGAGTGGAATTTTTTATGTATGGATATTTGATTCTGCTTTTTCTTTTTGTTTGTAGCTGTAAAATGTATATTCTTTTGCTGATTGAATGCCACTTTTTGTTTATATATTGCTATGAGATATGTTGCTGTGTCAATATAGTAATAATAAAATATTGAATTAATGTATTTGTTCAGTAAATATAGAGAGAGAATCTACACTTTTCTAGGCATTGCACTGAGTGCAGAATTTGCCACATAATGAATCTCAAATATAGGTAAACATAAAAGGGGTAGAAAGTAGAAAAGTTATAGAACTTATTTTAATATATACAATCAAATTGTATCATGATTTATATGTATTCGAAGAAAGTTGACTTTGCCTAACTGAAATAGAACAAGGATGATTGGATTTTTTCTTAGATGTGTAACTGAACCTTAGCTAGATATTTCTTTGAACCCCCCAACCACTCCCAAAATGCACCATATGAGAAGGAAAAATTAGAGCAATAAAATTTGTGTTTTCTTTATTTTTTCTTATCAAAGGAGACAGAAAAGAAAAGAAGTATAGAACATTTGGTCTGGTGTATTTCCACTAGAAAAGCAAAATTACAGCCTTTTGATGAAAACCTTCTTGCACTTTATACTTGCCTAGTATCTCTAGCACTGTCTCCTGGTAGGTACGCTCTGTATTAGGATTCATGTTCCATTCCTTTGTAGTTTTCTGCTAATTTTACACAACACCCTAGAGCAGTACTAGCTTATTTTCATTCAGGCCTAGTTAGTCACCTTGTGGGATGGGATGTTGGGAACTGTCTTGCCTGGTTTCAGAAACTGTGACCCCTTGTGGCTAAGGCTGAGTAAAAGGACCTTGAGACCAGAAGTCACTTAGGAGACAAAGCTTATTTTCTTTGTAGGAGTACCACCTCTGACCCCTTTCACGTCACCCTGGTTGGCCCCAGGCAGATGACTGGTTAGCTAATGACCGGTAAGGTACCTCAATGGAGGGATGACCTAAGACAGGCATGGTCACTAAGGGGCCCTCAGGGAAAGACTTGGGGGACTATAGAAAAAGGGGGTGATGGATCCTCACCCCTCAGCTTCAACATAGCCTGAGTCCTCATTCTGTCTGCAAGTAGTCTCCTAATCTCTTGGCTGCCTTACTCCCCTACTTTATTTAAGCCTGAAAAAATGCCTTAAGCCTGAAACAATGGGGGAGGTAGGTGTGGCCCTGTGCTGGAAAGGGTGGGTTCCCTGGGGTTATCAGGCCTAAGAAAGAATGCATAAAATCCTATGAAACCTACTTTGCTAATACTCTCAAATTAAATGATAAGGGTCCAAGCACTAAATGAGTTTGGTCCCCAAAGTTTTATGGTCTTTACCTATCTGACCCTGACTCTAAATAAGCCCTCAGAGTTGTTTGAGTATTATCTATTGTTTGATCATTTCTGCCTGACAATGATTGATGAGCTTTATATATATGCCCTGTATTCCTATACAAATTAAACCCAATAAAAGCCTGTCCAGGCAAGGGACGGGGCAGGCCCTCTCTTTCACTGAGAGAGTGGCCATGTCATCCCTTTTCTTTCACAGAATTTCTGTAGTCCTTGTGAATTTGTCTCATCTCATCCATAACACTGTGGACACTGGGTTGGTGTCTGCATCAGGTCTGTGTTCCAGCAAATCCATTAAGAGAGAATCAGAGAAGGATAATAAAATGGATAGAATTACTTGTATTTGGATAAAGACTCAGATTAAAACTATTGTTACTGTTATCAAAAACAAAAATAGCCCTGGCTGGTGTGGCTCAGTGGATCATGTGCCAGCCTGTGAACCAGAGGGTCATTGGTTCCATTCCGAGTCAAGGCACACGCCTGAGTTGTGGGCCAGGTCTCCAGGGGGGGACATGTGAGAGTCAACCCACACACTGATGTTTCTCTCCTTCTCTTTCTTCCTCCCTTCCCTCTGAAAATAAATAAATAAAATATTTTAAAAAATATAATAAAAATAGCCTAATAAAGGAAAGTGTGTGTTTTTTATTCAGATTCAACACATTTGAAAAGCAGCACCTATTTTCTGCTGTGGGTTTAAAGGAGAGACTAATGTGGAAGAGTTGCAGGTGTGGGTGGAGCAAGGCAAAACAAGTTCAAATGCCCAAAAATGGAAGGGGAGAAATTGAAAACAGGGCTCCCACCACATTGTTGAGTTCAGTTTCCATAGTTTTAAGGGCGGTGAGAAAACTGACATATTCACAAGGGAAATTCAGGTTAAAATAATTCCTCTAATTCTACAAAATATTTTGTGGTATTTATTTTTACTTATGTCCTAATGGTTGTATTAAAATTTCCTAGAACTTCATCTAACTTGAATGCGGATCTTAGGATAAGACAGAGATAATAAGAAATGTAATTCAAGTAGGGGAGTTAGCAAGAAATAAGCAGTGAGTTCAAGCTTCTAAAATGTCGGTGAGGCTATGGAGAAATGCAGGCCGCTAGAGGGCCTTAGAAGACAGGCAGAAATCCCAGCGTTGAGACTGGTAACCAACAAAAAGGGATTGGGGAGTGATTGTTCCTTCGTAGGGGGTCCAGGGATACCAAACAGAGGATAAAACTAATTCCAGAGTTCCTTCCTCTCCATCTCCCCATCTCATTCCCAATGAGAGGCTTGGCTCTGACTTGAGGTTTGATTAAGAAGGAATTAAGTACCATGAAGTTGAGACAGTAAAGTCCAATAACTGCATAGCATGTTCTCTGGAATCAATTAATTCTTGGGTTTGATTATCCACTTTCCTTACTACTTGTAGAAGCTAAATCAAGTTTTTCAAATCTCTAGGACTCAGTTTTGCAGTATAAGATGGGAGTAGTGATCGTACCTCCCCCCTAGGGCTTTTGTGAGAATTAAATGTGTTTAATCCCTTTTAAAGTGCATTATGGCACCTGACCAACATAAGCGCTTCAGAAATGATAACTTTCTGTGCAGGTGGGAAAAGCATGGCAGGAGGCAGGCAGGGTGAGAACAAATGGAGTGATTCCTGTGTTATTCTGTTACTCTAAAAATCAAAGTTGAGGTTTGACATTAAGTTTTGCATAATTGCAGATACAACACAAGATAGATCATCTGCTATCCTCATTGACAGTCTTTCCTTTGCACTTCATAGAATTAGTAGGTCACGTCTAAGTAGAAGAGCCGTTGACTGAAATGTTGATGAATCCTTAGTAATAAAACGTGTAAATCTTGAGAATGTTGGTGGAAGTTCTTAACTCTTCAAAATGTGTACCATTGATGATGCTTGTGGATGGCATCCACTTCTGGCTCTAAACATTTAGATAAGGCATAAGAAGGCAAGCTGGGCTAGAATAGTTTAGCAACTATTCATTTAATCAAGTACAGATGTTATTTTTAAATAAATAGGGTTAATGATTGGAGGAAAACAGGCCTTGGGAAAAAAATAAAATTAAATAGAAGAATTAAATACAAGAGCAGAGGTGAAAGAGAAACCATTCTATTATTAACCAATATAATATATTACCAATAAAATAGAAAAGAAATCAAAATTCTGGATCCAACTTTGTTTTTGTCATAACAGTATATTGTATTTTATGTATATTTGAAATAAAGTTAGTTGGTTTTAGTGTTATCTTCAAGGAAGGACTGTGACAGTGGCAACAGAGTGGCCATGGACAAGGTTCCACTCCCTGCAGACGGGTCGCCAGGTGTGAGCATGAAGGTGGGTGGTGCTTTGGAACTGCCATTTGGGAAAGTATGATGTAGATTCTTTTTAAAAAGGCGCTGAACACATGCCTGGGGGAAATAAAAAGGACACAAAAGAAAGAGTGTTTTGTTCCTGTAGAAAAAGTATAAGCCCACTCATGCATATCTAAGGACTGACTGCTGGTATAATATAAAGCTATTCGTTCCCTCTCTGCTTATTGGTTACCGCAAGTAAGTGAGTTTTAGTGGACTCACAGTGTTGCCTGTCCAAGTTCATTATCATTACCATAAATGTATATTCAGTTTATGAATTCACTTCCTTGATAGTACTTATGAATTGTATTAAGATTGCAATAACCTGTTGCTTAACCAAACTGCTTTACTTTTGTACCAACAGATAAATATGAAACTCCCAGGGTAGAGAGGAAATTATCAACAAAATGAACAAGCTATTACACTCTCTTTCGGTGATCTTCTTTGAGACCAACTCCAAGCCATTGTGTAAGTGTATCTGAGGGAGGAACAGTTACAGACACACCCCTATATAAACATGTTTTGCTATGCATTTGTAATGGGAGGTGGTGATTTGCTGCTATCAGTGGTCACACATAAATTTTTGCAGTTGCTATCCGAAGTTAGTAATAAGTAATTTCATGCATGTGAAGTCAGAGTGGGAGAACTGGACTGGCTTCTTCCTAATTATTATGTCAGGGACGGGATGCCTGAGCCCTTATGGACACTGGGGTGGGATAGCATACCTGTCCCCTATACTGAATTTCCTGGTGCGTGGCACCTCTCAACACTATCCTTAGGAAAGCAGTAATATTTGGTGGCTACTATTCAGTCAGTTTAAGCACAGGCTTGCAAAAGAATAAGACTACTTGCTCACCTTTTCTGAAGAATCACTTGCAAAATTTTCATAGAATCATTAAAGAAATGCTGGGCCAGAAATTGGGGCCGTTTGAGTCTCTGATTATTCTATTAAACCATGAATCAGGTAGTCAACTCCCCTTTTAACTACTTTTCTCTTTCACTAAACCTGAAAAGCACTCCCACTTGCTCTGCTGGCAATGTTATACCCAGCTAATAAAAACGATGTGCACTACTCAGTTTATCTAGGCCCCATTATGTTGGAAGGCAGCTAAAGGCAAAAGTGGGTCCTGATACTGAACAGCATCAAAGCCCTTGTAATGCAGAAGGGGAAATGTTCAAAGGGCAATATTATGCTCAATTTACAGAAATAGATTGAAAATCGCTGCCAAGTGGCCCAGCAGACAATGCTTATGTGCAGCCAACACGGATCAGGTTGCTCAATTTGAGGACAAAGTTGTGCAGCATCAGGCATTGATGGTTTCTGTGCCATCATCCCTGAATACAGTGAGTAGTGACCAGGCACCAAGGCCTATCTTAGTTAATCTGGTGCCATTCTATGAGTTTTAAATGTTTTCTCTCCCCTGATCATTTCTACGCATATTAGACAATATGGTTAAAATTCTCAGGCTGAACCACTCTACTATCAATTTATAGTTGATTGCTTTTCATAAACATCCTGGCTATACATCCTGGAATAAAATTCCTTGACTTTTTATTCAGATATGCCAGTATTGTGCTGTGAGCTTTGTCAAATTCTTGGTATCTTACTTAAGTTGTTTCTGTCAGGAATATTGGGAGAGGTTACAAGTCTCATTATACCAAACCTTTTGGCCATGCATTTTATGCTGTTACCCCTAATAAAAATGTCTGAGTTTCATGTCCCCAGAAACTGTTTCAAAGTTTTTAAAAAGAGATTTAGTCAGGCTGTGCAAGACAAATACCATATGATCTCACCTATAAGTGGAACCTAATCAACAAAACAAACAAGCAAGCAAAATATAACCAGAGACATTGAAATTAAGAACAAACTGACAGTGACGGGAGGTGAGGTGGGAAGGGATAATGAGGGGAAAGGGGGGAAGGGTTTTCAGGAACATGTATAAAGGACACATGGACAAAACCAAATAGGGGTAGGATCGAGGGTGGGAAATGGGGATGGCTGGGGTGGAGGGGAGTGGTGGGGATAAAATGGAGACAACTGTACTTGAACAACAATAAAGTAAAAAACAAAAAAGAGGTTTAGTCGAAGAAATCAACTGTTATTTGAGCTCCCTCAATTAATGCCTTCCTGGGATGCCTTATTTTGGAAATGACTTTTGCCATTTTGGCAGAACTTAGTTTTGATATTCAAACAGATTTACCCTCCTCCGGCTTTCTCAGCTCCCAGGCACTTGAACTTTTACTCACGTTTTTTGTGCTTAGCTTCTGCTGACAGGCCTCTCTAGATACCATTCAGGAGGCCGACTGAAATATAACTTCATTCCAGCTCAAATGACTTTAAGCTGAAAACCATTTCCAAGAAGGATGAAAATCTTATATATTTTAAGTTTGTTTATTTGGCAGTATTGCGATAAGAACAATGGGTGTAGGGATTTTTCCATTTTTTAAAACGTACTGTTCAAGAAGACGAATTCAAATGTTCAGTAATCCTCATTGTTGTTTGCACACACACGAAGTATAAAATGGAAAACATTGTGACAAATCGAGTAACCATTGTAATGATGGATAGGTAAAATATAATGTTGAGGGCCTGAAATGATTTTTTAATTAATAAAAATGTAATTTTGACTTGCATATTTAAGAGTCAGTTTTAGAAACGTAAAACTTTCATTTGATTCAGTAACCTCAGACAGACCAGAGTTTTAAAAATGTACACTGATGGGGGAGAACAAGTCACCTGAGCGTATTCCTAGTGAGTTTCCCAAAGACTGCCGACTGAGTGGTTCGGCCCGTCATGTTGTCTCGACACCTGAACACTAGTCTCTGCTTCGTTCTAATTGTCATCAAAAAATCTACTTAAAATAAGTACATATTATCTAAGATGAAGAGAGAAAGGAGTGAGTGCTTTCTTTTTTTATATAATAGTTTATCTTTTTGACTAAAGACCATCTTAAAAAAGCTAGAGAACTTTTTTGGGGGAAATAACTCTGGAATTTTTACTGCATAAAAGGCAGTTTCCTGGGACATACGACGAAGGCATTTTTACTCTATGGACATAATTTCTGGGGACATAAGACTCAGACATTTTTACTAGAGCTGAAAAGACAAGATGCATGGCCAGAGCGAAGGAGCTGGTGGAATATGACATGTAAACTCCCCCAGCATCCCTGAGGAAAACAACCTAGTTCAGAAGCTGAGAGTTTAACAAATATTCCAGGAGAACCTGGACACATCTGAGTGATTGGCCACCTCTGCAGGCAAAGCAGGGACAGGCACGGCTAGCTTTTTGGAAGGACACAGCCTTGGGAAGGAAAGTGCGGAGTACAGAGAACCTTCATTTTTATAATACAAGTTCTTTTATAATTTTACTTTAGCTGGCTCTGTCTTTAGTAAACCACTTTCTGAACATTTATCCACCCAGTTATGTTTAATTCTACATATTGACTTCTCAAAAAAAGCACAGATTTTACAAATGGTAAGAGGCAGTGGCTTGTTTCATACTTTTAAAGTCATGGCTATTTTGGTTTATGGGAAGGAGGAAGTGGCATACACAAATTGGATAGCCATATCTAACTTGAATGCTCTCCTCATTAACTGAAGTGCAATGTATTATTATATGTAGTTTAAAAAATTTAAGAAATAACTATTTCAGATGTTGGAATTCGTCATATATCCCTTTTTTTAAAGACAATTATGTTATAAAACATTTTACTAAGTGAGTTAAAATTGAAGCCACATATGACTTAAATTACTGTAAATTGATGCATTGTACTTACGGTTTTGTTCATACTTTTACTTGCTCTCTAGTTTTGTTAAGTAATTACTAAAAATATTTATATTTCTTACTTCTAGGCATGACATTTATTCCCAAGCATGAGAAGAACTATGTTTTTAAAGGTATTATGCTAAAGCTTTTTTTCTATATTACCTTGTTTAATTCTTACTACTTTATGTAAGTTCTTAAAAATGAAGAAACTGACACATAGAAAATTTGAATGTCTTTCTCAAGGTCAAACATCTAGTTACTGTTAAATACAAGATTCAAAACTGACTATGTTTTGTTATAGCAGGCATCTTTAAACTTCTCTTCTGATGTCCCCAGCTCAAAAGTGTAACAACTACTATGCATACAAACATACAGATTTGCAAAACAAAGCACCCAAAAGTCCAGACAAGTAGAGCACTACAGAAACTCTTAATTGTGATGATTTATAATATTATGTCAGCTCACTATGGGCTATGGCATAACAGGGTATGTGTAGGCATTACAAGCTATGTGTAGTTATGACCTCACTACTTGCAATCCTATACTTTCCTTTAAAAAAAAAGTATAGTATATTAGAAGTACATGAATGACACAGCATTGGAGAAATAACAATGCATCTCCTGCAAGTTATATTGAAATATAAATTATTTGCTACATTATATAGGATATACTATTCTTAGTGTCCCTAAAAATATGTTTCTCATCCTGTATGAAATTCATAAGTGAGGCTGACTCTCTTACTCTTTGGCTTTTTCGGGAAAAAAAATACATTTTAAAATTTTATTTTAGAAGATTAAACATTTAACTTTTTCTTGAGACTAAAGCATACACCCTAACCCCAAATGCTATTCATTGGTACTAACAATGTTCATATAAATTCTCTACCAAGATTTTGACCGCCTTCCTCTGCTTTTATGTTCTGGAGTTCCACCCACACTACACTGGTTAGACTTCTCCTTACTATCCCCTGGTCAACACTATGATCAGTCAACTCATGATGAAGAAAACTGGGTGAGTTCGTGCATCAAACATGATTACATATGATCACATACTATTTTTGTGTGGCTGAACTATTTCAGCTCTAGGCTACAACAGAGGGAAAAAAAATACAACACCTCCAACAAGCTAGAATTTACTTTCTTCTCACCTGTCTAAAATAGAAACTTAATTAAAAAAAAAAAACGCTTCTATTTCATTATTCTGCTTTCCTTACTGTGTTGTATCCAGTTAAGATGGAGCTTGGTCACTACAGACAAGCATTTTTACCTCCAGAAAAAGGAGTAAGAGACTGATGGGAAAGGCATGTCATTTTCTGGAAGTGATACGTGCAAACCTCAGATTTCTTAGGAAGGAACTCAGTAACATGGCCACACCTAGCCTGAAGACAATTCGGGAATTGTAGTCTCTAGTTAAGAGGCCAGTGCACTGCTAAAACCTGCAGGTAGGTTCTGGCTCTCAAAGGAAGAAAGGAAAAGTAGACGCTGTCACAATCTTAAATTTTAAGCTGGTGATATTTATACTAACTTTGATGCCTCCTTCTTTCCTAGTCTTTAATTTTCTTTCTCCCTTAGCAAAGGCTTTTATGCATTTATATGTTCTTTCAGACAACATGGAGAGCATGTGGCACAAGAATATAGTTTGATATCGAATGATATTACTTTAAACACTAAAATGAAAATTAATTTATAAAAATATACTTTAAATGTTTAAAGAATATATTTATGGTCTTAGGGAAGTATTCATATGTAGTGTATCCTTAGTGAGTTTTCTAATGCACCAAATGGTTACTGTGTACTTACTGCATGAACAGAGCTGAGTATAATATTTTGAAGATGAAAGAATTTGAACACAAAGAAACTTTCCTCAAATAATTTTTGAGGATACCCAAAATAAAAATCACCAAGCAGGGCAATGATCTAACAGCTGTCACAGGAGAGAAGAGATAAAGCTTCTTTTGTTTGTATTTTTTGGGGGGGCACCCAGTATGTATTTAATGGAACACTTTCCATCACATATATTTTATTTTCAAATGACTTTCTTATTAAATTAGTGTTTATGTACCATGTAGTTTATGAAATATCTCATTACAAATATATAATTATGATACGAGGACATAAAAATAATTCTACCTTTCATTTGGGGCAGTTTATCTAAATTATAGTATATAGGCTTTGTTCTTTGATTCTATCAATCATGACAATAGTATTAATTATAGCCTTTATAATGTCATAATATTTCTTCTCTGTTTTAATGAGACAGAAAGAATGACTCTAAAATGTAATGTTCTTAATCATGTGGAGAGTTTACTGAAAATACATATTTCAGAGAGATTCTGGTTCGGCAGGTCTTGTTAAAAGGCCAGGAACCAGCATTTTCCACAAGCACCGCTGTTGAAAGACCTGGCTGCTCTTCCCACTTTAGAGAACACTTATTTAGAGCACACACTGGAAAGTTTATACAAATAGACACCAATATTGATAGGCTCTCTTTGCATAGTTCAGTGTTTTGGACATAATTATCTTTTGTGTGTTGGGGGGGTGTTTGAAAATGTTTCTGTCAAGATGATTGCCTCTTTCAAGAGAGGGCAATTATTCAAGTTTGCCATATCAAAACAAAAATCAATGTACTTAAAATGCTTTCATCTTAATGAACATGTGATCTACACAAGAGGTGTGAATGACAGTCTAATATCTTTACCTATTTTTAATGAGAAAAATATTAAAATGGGACAAACTTTATAGCTATTTTATCAATATAGGTAGTATTAATAATCTACTCTTTCCTGATTATGTATTTTTCCCTTATTGCTTCTGGATTATTACATGTTCAAGGTTAAGGAAGAAAAGTAACAAAGCAAGAAAGAAAAATAGGAAAGGAAAGACATAAGGAAAGAAAAAAGGGAGGGAGGGAGGGAGAGAGAAACAAAATAGAATAAAGATATAAATCATGAAAAAATCATCTCGAAAACCACAGTACTTTATCTTGAGAAATCATATGAAGATAGACTCCATAGTCCATCTATGTGTGTTCAAATAAGTAAAGACACTATGGACACTTTCAGCCTTGCCACTCCTCTCCCAACTCACACTGTAGTCATTGGAAAGCACCAGTGCCAAGTTTTTAACTGGCTGTTAACACAGTTCGGAAAGAATCTTATTTATTTAAATTGAAATTCAAGTGCCATCATTTCATTCCTTTAAAAGGTATTATTTCACAAATTTGAAAGATTTGTATTCAGGAACGATGATGGTTCTTGACTTTCAAGACCTCCCTCTGCATTTTCCCAAAGCACAGTTGGTCTAATTTTAACCTTTAATTTCACTGAGTAGATAATCATCTTATAACCATGAATACCATGCTGATTTCTTGCCAGCTCTTCCCACCTTGAACACTACCATCACTGATGTGTATTGATTCGAATCTTCTGTGTCACAGTACTTAATTAATTTCAAACATAGCAGAATATTTTGGGATTTTATATTCAGAATCTCATTGATTTCTTGTCTTGCCACTTTTAATCAGATTGGAAAAGGAATATTACGTCAAGGCTGTCTAGTCATCTACTGGTTAAAATGTTATAAGTGTAATGTTTAGAGAGCACCTCATTTGAATAAAGTATCTAAGAGTTGAAGTGATATATATAGAGTAGGCATTACATAATAATATTTAGTTTAAATATCAGACAGAATGCATGTTCTAACTAACAGATCTAGCATGTACCTCACAGGACTATTTAACTACAAAGAGTATTTGTCTATGGAATAATCAGATCTATATTTCACATCTTTGTGATTTATACAGAAACCCTTTTTGGTCCAACTGTCACATCCAAATGCCTAATACTTAGTCTAAAATCCATGGGGCCTTGGTATGTGTTCCTGTGCTCTGCTTTAGTGATAAACCAAATAGTCAGATACATCATTTCAAATGTTACTCTTTACGCAGTCTTTGAAAGAATAATACCAGCGTTGCTGTTTTGTGGTACAACAGTGACAACCAGTGGCCACTGAAGGCTGACAATGTATGCAGGATTTTTATAGATGAACACTCAACTTGCTTCTTGCTCATCTTCATCTTATACTGAAAATAGGTAGAGATCCACCACGTGTATATTTCAGAAACCTTTTGTTTTATTAATTTTTTGAAATATAGATTGAAGTGGTCCCCCTAAGAGGTCACTGCAAATGCTAACATATTGGAGCTAACTGAACGATTCTTAATGGATTTACCTTATGTGATATATGAGTAAAAACAAAATGACCTATTATTTTTTCTTTTGCCTGCAAGGGAAAGAAAAGAACTGCTAGATATATGTGAAAAACAGGTCAAAGCACTCCGTGGGCAAACAGTTGGGGACTGTGTAATTATTCACTACCTGAACATCCCAGATTGGTCTCATCTTTCCTTTCTAAAAGGTCTATTATTTCCTTCAAATGGAGTGTTTAATGGAGTAAAGCTTTGCTAGAAGTAATGAGCTGAATAATGTGGAGTTCAACTTTGGATTATGGACTTTTGGACGCTCCAAGCAGTTAAAGCTAATGATTTAATCTTTGTATTTATTTTAATTTTTTTCAGACAGATCTATTTATATATCCTTAAAGCTCTGTCTGAGACACAGCAAACTGAACCCACCTCCCCCCACTCCTTTTCCCTCCAGCATCTATGACATTCCTACTTTGTCTCAAAATGCTTTTTTTTTTTTTTCCTTTTTCTTTTTAAGCATAGCTCTAAACCTTCATTTCCTCCTCACTGGCGCTGCTCTAAGAGTGCTTATGGCAAATTTGCTTCTGTAATCATAACTTGAACCCATCTGGGGATGAGATTGGCTACAAGCTTAGTATTTCCATTTAACATATTCATGATTAGCATGCACAGAAGGAGTAGAATTAGGATGAATGTTTTTGGAACAGTACAGATAAATCCTCATAAATGTAGTACAACAGCTCTGGAAACGCGCAGTGCGGAAATGTAATGAAGCTGAACTCTGTAGAGAGTTTGGTATTCTCAGTACCATGCCTCTCCTAATGAACTCATTTAGATTAGAAAATGGATTTAATATTTTATTGGAATTAACCTGAGCCAGTAAAGAGGATTACAATTTCTTTCCATAAATATAGTGATATTACAGGGTGAGGTAGCATGTTACATGAATATTAAGCACTTTAGGAACATTGTCATGAAGCCAAAAGGAGTAAGGTGATTACATTTTAATATAGTGGTACTGTTCTTACAATAATTAAATTTGAATAGCCGTAAAGGGATATTTTTAAAAGATTTAAATCAGAATTTTGTTGCATTTTTAGAGCTAAAATGTGTTGTGATTAAAATGAAACTCAGGATAGACTAT
Organism: Desmodus rotundus; assembly: GCF_022682495.2. Lineage (NCBI taxonomy): Eukaryota > Metazoa > Chordata > Mammalia > Chiroptera > Phyllostomidae > Desmodus > Desmodus rotundus. The sequence goes on along the minus strand of NC_071388.1, from coordinate 66,498,231 downwards.
TTAAGCAACTGGCCTCAGCAGAAGCTATATGCTCCCACGTGGGAAATAAATATAAGAAAAAAACAAAACTTGAGGGGATGAAAAGGGAAACTAAGGTTTTGAGTTTGACTAAAGAGAAGGATTGTCTCTTTACTAGTCTGAAGAAAGTTTATTTCCTTACCCCTGGCTACTCTGGTAGATGAGCTAGTCAAACACAGAACTTGGCTGTGTTTCTGGCTTGGTTCTTTTTCCCTTTCTGTCATCTTTTGTTTTCAGGCCAAACTCTCTTATGTCCTTCATGGATGCTGAGTGGATGTTTTTCCGGTGAGAAGCATACAGATTCTGTAAAGGAAGTGATTCAGGAACACTCACAGGCCATGCCTGCTTTTCCTCCCCTAACAACTTCTAGCCCTAAGCTCCTTCTGCCATTACTTTTTGTAAATCTAGCTGATGTGTTACAGGCAAGTCATCTGATATCACACTTTCGCAATCTTAAAAAATAAAACTATAACATGAATTTGACCCAGCCTTAAACAAAGGGCAAGCTTTGGCCCTGGAGTGCCAGTTCTACCCATTTTGTAAAGTCAGCTACTGTGCATATGTGCACCCAAGCGTTCACTGATGTTACAGGATAAGGCACAGTGAGCACCGCATGCTAGAGGCTGGGGTTAGGTCCTGAGGCTGTGAAGAAATCTTCTGATTAAAGCTGAACACGCTCCGTAAAGCTGTTCAGGCATGTACACGGAGTTAGTTTCGGGGAAGCTTTCCACCCCTCCTTCGTTCCACCTACACAAGTAAAACTTTTTTGCTTTCGCTGGAAAAAGACATGTGAGGGCCTGCTCCATGTGCGGATTTCAGATTTCCCCAAACCATATACGCAAAAGCTCCCACGACTGATGCTTTTTTAAGCTTCAGTCACGCTGGGGCTTTGAGATAATGCTATTAAACTGGAGCTGGAGAAAATCAGCTACTTGCTGAGTACGCGGAGGGGAAAAAAACAGGTCCCCAACATGAGAGGTCAGACTTAGTGCAGAGCAGCTGGCGAAACTGTGGAAGGAAGGCTGGTGTGACTTGCAGGGGAGGCCTTTTAGGGGGAATGTGTGCTGCTGGAGGACTGATGAAGGATGGCATGCTGGGAGCGCCCGTGGGACCGGGAGGGAGGGGAAACAAGGACGTGAGGACTTGGGAAAGAGGGCTGAGGGGGGGAAACTGCCAGGAGCTTGGAATTTGCCGGTGTCACCAGGATCCTGGCCAACCCCTTTTGTTCCACTTTATTTTCATTTCTGCGGTTTTCCTTCCTAATCATTATCGTCTGGTGGCCCCTCTCACCTTGTGTCCCATTTTATTATTTAATATAGGGTAAAATATAGAGTACCAGATTTCTATCATAATTAGCCCGCTGTCCGTCTCCCTTGGAGGTAGACAGGGTTTGAGTAGATAGGCATGGGATGGGAAGTTTTAGCAATGCTACTGAAATAAACAGAGAGATACCCAGAAAAATCCTTAACTTCTAACATTCCTGAAAAGGATCTTGCTGCAAGATATAATATGCTTTTCAACCAGGCAAATTAGCTTGCAAAATGATTTTCTAAATTTCCTTATCAACTTTTCTTTTAGTATGTCAGTGGTTAGTCTGGCTGTCTTAGTTCAGACAGCTCTCTTGGCATGAGAGATATACTTGGTGTCTCTATTTTCTGGTAAGAGGATAAGATACAAGAGAAATAAATGATATGCCAGCAATTTTCATACCCCTGAGGATAATTATGAGAAGAAGCATGAGAACAGAGACAGTTAAGAAGCTAGAAAAAGGTCCCCATTTTCTCTTCTTCAGGCTTATACCCAAATAAGGAGACACTGCATTAAATAAGGGTGCAGACTCTATTCTGCGCTGCCTTTTGAATTCCAAGAGAAGCTTATTTGTAGGCCATCTTCTCCCGGCCTATGAGCCAGCTTCCACAAAATAAACATGGTAGTTCATAGTAAGAGACCATGCAGCAGATGATAGAGGGATAAGTAGCTACTTGGTAACTAATACACATTATCCTGGACCTAGAAGAGAAAGAGATACTTCCTGAAACTCTGAACCTTTTTTTTTTTTTTAAATACCAAGTTCATTCAAATACTCCCGTTCCCTTACACATTCTGTAGTAGGTTTATTGGTAAACCCTTCCAAAAAGGATAGGTCAGGTCCTAATTCTCAATAACAGTGAGTATGCCCTTATTTGGAAATCCAGTCTTTGCAGCTGTAATTATGGATCTTCAAAAGAGGTAATCCTGATTTTAGAGTGAGCATTAAATCCAATGGCTATTGTTTTTATAAGAGAGAGGAGAGGAAGAAATCGAGGTGCATAGATTTGGGGACACAAGCAAGGCCATGTAAAGACAGAGGCAGAGATTAAAGTTATGTTGCCATAAACTGAGGGACGCCAGGAGAATACTTTGAAATCGGCCTATTTTTTTCATTCTTTATTTAAAAAATTGTCTTTTAGGGAGAGGAGGAATTTAAACAAATTATGAAGTGTACAGAGTAGTATAATGAACAGCCATATATCCACCATCCATCACCCAGACTTCCAAATTATTAATTTGACCGATCTTGCTTCCCACACAGTCCTTGTAACGTAGAGTCGGTTCCTCAGTTCCTTCACGCGTGCTTCCTTCTCCTCACCGCCATCTGCAAGTCCGTAAGGCCTGCGGGTTTACTAGTCTAGGGATGGCCCTGGAACAACTATTGACGGATGTGGGGCGTGAAAGTGTAACTCCTTCATATTGGGCCCGGAAATCTCAGAGATTTCATGTGTACTCCTGACTTCTGCTGCAGAACCATGTTAAAGCTACCTTCTGTAGGACAGTCCATAAAATCCCAGCAGGGCTCCCCATCCCTTGTTCTGCTCTCTCTGGGTCAGAGTGGGAGAAGCAAAGTAACAAAATGGGCCCATGGATCCTTGTCTCCAGATATATTTTTGGGAAACTTAACCTAACACCTTTACCCACTAAGATCCTACTTCATTATATTGAATTACTTCCCCCAAATTAGAGCATTTCATTTGTATTTCAATATGTATCTCTAAAATGTAAGGACTCCTAAAAAATGTGTTACCATTATTACAACTAAATATGACAATAAAATTCCTTAGTACATAAAATAGCAGTCAGTGTTTTAATATACAATTATCTCATAAATATAGTCATTTAATAGTTTGATTCACTCGATAACCAAGCAGTACATTTAATTTGAAATGTCTTGTTATCTCTCTTAATATAGAGGTTTCACTCTTTCTCTGTTTTCCTTTATCTTTGATGTTTGTTAGAAAAACATTGTCATTTTTTCTTTAGAGTTTTTCACAGTCTGGATTTAGCTGACTGAATCTTTATGGCATTTTTTTTTAAGCAAATTTGTCTAGCCCCTCTATATTGTGTTTGTTGATATTTGAATTTAAAGCTTGACCAAATTCAGATGTGATATTTTGATTGAATCTCTTTCATTAGTGACCAGATATCCTTTTTAATGGAAGACATATAATTATGTTTACATTTTCACTATTTAGTGGCTATTAATAAATAATGTCTCCACCCATTAATATTTCAGGGACTACAAAATGGTGATATTTTTTTAGAACCATAGGCACCTTAATTACATGAGCTCACATAGAAAGGAAGAGTACTTATTTGCCTTTCCAGGCTCTATTTTCCTCAGCTAGGACCCAGCTCTTGCCCTCCAGCACACAGCCATCTGGGAGGCCTCACGGGCCTGGTCTTGGAGCAGTGCATGCAGGAAGCTTGGCTTGTGGAACTGCCTGTCTAGAAGATGGCTGATTTTAGCATTTTTGTCCTTTCATCATATTTGTTCTGAATTTTCTTTTTTTATCTTTTGGTTTTTTTGTTTAAGATTTCTCCCTCTTCAGGAGTCATCTTGGCCCTCTTATTCTTCTTCTTTATTTAATAGTTTATTTTTATTGCATTTTTCCTATTACCTTTTATCACTCTTATACCCTCTTCCACCTACACTCATCTCTCTTCCCCCACAATCACCACACTGTTGTCCGTGTCCGTGTTGCTCCATCCTGCCAGTCCCCAACCCCCAACCCCCACCCCCAGAGCTGCCATCCTGCTCTCTGTGCGTCTGTATATATTTTGCTTCTTAGTTCAGTCTGTTCACTAGATTCCACATATAAGTGAATCAGATGGTATTTGTCTTTCTCTGACTGGCTTATTTCACTTAGCATAATGCTCTCCAGGTCCATCCATGCATTCACAAAGGGTAAAATTTTATTATTTTTTTATAGCTGAGTAGTATTCCATTGGGTAAATGTACCACAGCTGTTTTATCAGCTCATTTACTGATGGACACTTGGGTTGCTCCAAATCTTGGTGACTATAAATAACACTGCAATGAACATAGAGGATATGGTTAGTGGAATCACTGGGTCAAAAGGGAGTTTCATTTTAAATTTTTTTTGAGGAAACCTGATACTGTTTTCCACAGTGGCTGCACCAGTCTGCATTTCCACCAACCATGCAGAATAGTTCCACATCCTAGCCAGCACTTGCTATTTGTTGATTTATTAATACTAGCCAAAAATGTAGAAAACCTGTACTTGGAAAATTATAAGACACTGAAGAAAGAAATTGAAGAAAATGCAAATAAGTGGAAGCATATACTACATTCATGGATAGAAAGAATTAACATCACTAAAATGTCTATGCTACCCAAAGCAATATTTAGATTCATGCAATTCTTATCAAAATACCAACGACATATCTCACAGAACCAGAACAAACATTCCAATAATTTATATGGAACTACAAAAAAACCCAAATAGCACCAGTAATCTTGAGAAAGAAAAACAAAGTTGGAGAAATCATGCTACCTAGAATCAAACTATATTACTAGGTCATAATAATCAAAACAGCATGGTACTGGCATAAAAACAAAATAGTGAGCCTGGAAATAAACAAAGGAGGCCCAAACATATAATGAGATAAAGACAATTTATTCAATAAGTGGCCCCCTTCTTGCAGCCCAGGGGTGGAGCATGGTGGAACTCATACCACTGTTGGTACAGCATGCCATCAATGAGTACAATGCAGTTCTTTTTCCTGGGATCTTGGTGCAGACCAGTTTGTCATTGGATGCATTGTAGATAACATCAGTAATCCTTTTTTACACATACATTATTCTGAGTCCAAGGAGAAGTTGCCTACATCCAGCCTCAAGGTTCAGTACTTCCTGAGCCTTGAGGCTGGACTCCCCACAAGTAGAACATGTAAATGCAATGGGGCCAATCTTAACGTTGGCAGTGGGGCATCATAGCTCATATTTTTGCTTCTCGTGGTGGGGTTTTCTCTTGCACTTGGTCTTATAACACTTGTGCCAGTTGTCTCGAGAGATGCCCATAGCTTGGTGCCAGCTGGAAAGAGACTTTCCCTTTTTTAATTTCTTTTCCTTTTATTACCTGGATTACTTCTAGAAAGACAAGTACTCATCCTCTATTTGTTTGCTGTTTGGTAAACTTCACCAGAAAAAGCAAAATAAGTGTTTATTTTTTCCTTTTACCAGACATTAAAATACGGCTGGCTCTCTGCATCTGCAGTTCCAACCACCTAAAGATAAAAAATATTTTAAAAAGTTATGTTGTTGCTGACAGGTACCATATAGTTAGGCCTTTGATGGTACGTCTGTAAAGAACATGCACAGACTTTTTTTTCACCAATATTTCCTAAACAGTATAACAACTTTTACAGAGGATTTTCATTGTATTAGGTATTATAAGTAATCTAGAGATGATTTAGCAGGGGTGTCCAACCTGCAACCCATGGGCCCTATGTGGTCCAGGATGGCGATGAATGCGGCCCAACACAAAATGGTAAATTTACTTAAAATATTGTGAGATTTTTTGTGATTATGTGTCACAATGTATTTAATGTATAGCCTACAATAGCTCTTTTTCTTCTAGTGTGGCCCAGATATGCAAAAGGTTGAATACCTCTGAGTATACCACAGGATATTGGTAAGCTATATACAAATACTGCTCTATTTTATTATATAAGGGGCTCAAGCATTTGTAGACTTTGGTGTCTTAGTGGGGAGGGTGCTGGAGCCAATTGCCCTGTGGATACTAAGGGAGGTCTGTAGTGGGTTAACTTGTATACCTCAGTAGTGACTAAATAGGGTTTTTTTCTGTCATTTAGTAAAATTATGAATTCATTAGTTTAAATGAACTTGGTGTGCTTTCTCTGTTACAGTGATTACCCTTTTTGTCCATTCTTGTGGCCAACGAGAGCCCAGTCAAATTGTGAGTCCTTCTGGAATGACTGGAGTAGTCTTTGATGTCTTTCTTGCTAAGAGTTATGAGCTTCCAGGGTCATCTTGTATGTATTCAACTCTATAACTAGAATGGACATTTCCCCCAAGGATCTCTTATTAACTTTCATGCAACTGTAGGTCATTAATTTGAGACCTCTCAGTGAGTGCAGGTTGGATTACTTTTTTAAGGTGAAATATATCATGAGTTTAACTGAGTCCTTCAATTACAATTCAAAAGTATGGAATTTCATTTAAGCAATTCTAACTTTAATTTAAACCTATTTCTGTCACACAGAGAACCAAATCTCAACAATCCTAGTAATGATAGAATGAGGATATCATATAATTGGTCATCTGTTTTATTCCACAAAATATAAAAAATATCTTCATTGACAATCACAATTTTCACCAACAATATGATTATGGAAATTAGTGTAAGGTTTTTTTGTAGTTAAATTACTACATTAAATTAATGTATTAAAGACTCTTTAAATAGCTACTTTCTGGGTGCTTATGCGTCCAACAAGTTACACAGTTTTGTTTATTTGTTTATTGTTATTTGTCATATTCTTTTCTGTTTTTAGGCTTTAAAAATAGATAAAAATAGGTGTATTCAAAGATGTCAAGCTCCTCATCCTTTGCACTTATCTTATACCCACACTCTATTTATAGGTAAGCATTAAAAAATACTGTTTTTTCATTCCTTTGTTTGTCAAATATAAACATATATATTAACATCCTCTTCTTTCTTAGATAAACAGTGATATAATATACTCACTTTTCTTTACCTCTTCAACTAATAATGAATCTAAGAGGCTATTCTAGGGTAGCCTATAGAAATATCTTTATTTTTGCAGTAGCAGAATGTTCCACTTTGTGGATTCCACCTTAACTTATTAAACAAGTCCTATATTAATAGATATTTAGGTTATTCCTAGGTTTTTGCTAATATAAATCAGTCCTCAAATAAATAACCTTGTACATATTCTTTAAAAGAAATATTGTTAGCATATATTTGGGATACATTGCTAAAGATGGGGTTGTTGTGTCAAAGGCCAAATAAATCTGTCATTCAGGAGATATTATTAACTATTTCTTCATAACAATTGTACCACTTTAGACAGGTATATTTTGTCCACTTTAAGAAACTCCCTTTGAGTGTCTTTATATTAGGTGAAACAAGATGTTATATTTTCTTTAAATAAATGAGTTAAGCTTATTCACATGTATTGATATGATTAATAAATGTAGCCTTAGCTCTTATTATGTTATATGAATAAGCTTTGTCTGGTTCTGACCAATGAATTAAATAGAACATCCAGAAGGATGTTGTGTCAGATGGTGGCATATGTAAACATGGCTCTCCTCCTCACACTTCCACATCAGAATTACAACTAAACCATAGAACAACCATTGTTCAGAACTGTCAGACATTGAGCTGAATGGAAGTCTTTCACCTTGGAATTAAAGAAAAAAATCAATTCAAGACTGGCAGGAGGGGCAGAGAGAGGAATGGGCTGGTGTGATACACATGCATGGCAGATAAAAATTGGGAGGGATATCTAAGGAATTGAAGGTCCCAGCCCCACACCAGGCCCCTCAGCCCAGGGTTCCAGTGCCAGGAAGATAAGTCTCTATAATATCTGGCTGTAAAAACCAGTGAGGATTGAGGTTGTGGAAAAAGAAATTTCTGAATCCCAAGCAGTTCCTCTTCAAAGGCATAGTCACAGACTTACTCAGACTTACTCCCTCTGAACTCCAGTGCCAGAGCAGCAGATTGAAAGGAATCAGAGACACACAAGAAGAAACTGAATTGTCTGGCATCAGGACGAGAGATAGGGGGCAGATTTCTCCAGAGAGAAGTGCTAGCAGAGACCATTGTTTCTTTTTGGAGCCTTCCTCCAACATAGCCAGCAGGCAGCATCATATCTGAGATATCATCAACATGGCTAACACTGTTTGCCCCACCCTGGTGATTCCTTGAGTTCCTGCTCAACCCAGCTTTCAGGCCCACTCAAGTTGTTTCCAGTTGCTTTTCCACATGAATGGTTTGTCTTGGCCCATGCTTTCCTAAATTCCCTCAAAGAAGCAACATCTGGCTTCAGCGAGCCCCATACCTCTCACTATGTCGTCCCACACCAGGCACCAAGAGCAGCTGGCCTTGGTTCACAGCTTGTCCTCTCCTGATCACCTCTAAGCCCAACACAAGTAGCAGCCGCTTGCAGATCACTTTGTAGCCAAGGCTGTGTGTCCCTGGATAGAACACGGGTGGTGTCTGAAGGCTCAACTGCAAGAGAAGGCTGTGTACAGCCCACACAGTGGGTGCAACTGGAATACCCAGCTTGGGTAATAGGAGAAGCTGTGTCACTGAACCCTACAGTACACACACTATATAAGGCCACTCTAACAAGACCAAGAGATGTAGCAGCTCCAGCTAATACATGGAAACAAATACAGGGAGGCTGCCAAAATGAGAAGACAAAGAAACATGGCCCAAATGAAAGAAGAGATCAAAACTTCAGAAAAAGAACTAAACAAAATGGAGATAAGCAATCTATCAGATGCAGAGTTCAGAGCACTGGTTATAAGGATGCTCAAGAAAGTTAAGGATGACAGCAGCATAAAAAAAAAATCTGATCAGGAATGAAGGATACACTAATTGAAATAAAGAATAATTTATAGGAAGTCAACAGAAGAGTGGATAAAGCTGAAAATTGAATCCGTAATTTGGAACATAAGGAAGTAAGAAACAAAAAACAAAAAACATTGCTTTTTTCCTACTTACTATTACCACTTCAAACTAGAATTAGAATCACAGTATAGCATAGGATCTTGGCCAAGAAAGGGATCTTTGAAGTTATTTATGTTCCCTGAAAAAACGAATAATTATTCTGAGACATGACACTATCATCTGAAATCCTTGTGAATATTATCAATAAGAGAAAGCACAATGCTTTAAATGTGCTTCATTTTGGTGTTCAGCAACTTTAATTGCTGGACACTTTTTCTTGTATTGAGATGTTATGTACTTTTCTGTACCTTCCCAATGTAAATCCTGGTCTGGCTATCTAGAGAAATTCAATGTAAGGTCAGACTACTTTTGGAAGACAGGGAAGTCCTTCAAATATATGAAGATAAGTATCAAGTAGGTCTTACATTTTCCCCCTTTTTCTTTCAGTAGTTCAAACATTCCTCAGGACAACCTCTATCTATATCAAAGCAAGCTTTTAAAATATGATGACCCCATCATACACAATGCTTCAGATGCTGAATGACAAATGCAGCATTTGGTTAATCTATAATATCTTTAAGTTTGAAAACCTTATTCATTAATCATTTACAATTTTAACACTGAGTCATTCTGTTAATTTCTATCATAATTTTAGTCAATTAAAAACTTCTAGGCATTTTTTAATATAAAGTCCCTTTTGTCAAGTTTTCCTAATCATATAATTATGAAATTGATCCTTTAAGCTCACTTGCAGAATAGTTATTTTGGTTAAATTGTTTTGTGTTACTTTATGCCCATCATTTACCCTGCCATTTTGAGTTTTGAAGCTTGATGATACCATCAATTGCATTAATTAAATCTCTAATATTTGGATCATCTGAAAATTTAATCATAATTTTTCTATATCTCAAGCAATAGCAATAATGATGACTGGTTCAGGGAAACCTATAGAGTAAAACTATGCCATTATTAGAATCTTTCTAGTTATATATTGATCCATTGTTTAATATTTTTGTGTATTCATTCTACAAGTATCTATTGAGTTTTTGTTATGCATCCGAAAGTAATAGAAGTACTGGGGATATGACAATAAACAAACATACTGAATGTCTTCATTGAGTAGACAGAGCTACTGATAGTCTATATGGCCTCTTTGTGCAATTATAAAAATAGCACCCTATCAGGTGAATTTGCCTTTTTTTTTAACTAAACAAAAGGTACCTTTGTGTCCACAGGCTATGAATTTATGCATCTATATTCTTGGACTAATCCGTTCACTTTCTTTCATCTTGTCTCCCTTCTCCCCCCTCCTCTGACAGCTGTCAGTCTATTCCATGTATCCATGCCTCTGGTTTGATTTTGTTCATCAGATTCCACATGGACACAGACAACATAGTAAAGGCCAGAGTGGGACATGGAGGCTGAGAGGAGTGGAGGCATTTGTATTACTGTCAACAATAACAAATATAAAATAAAAGGTAACTCTGTTTTGGGAAAACAGTCAAGTGTCAGGTGAATAGTTTGTTAAGTGGAGCTGGCTAGACTTCAGCTGTAGTAAGATCTGTAACTGTCAACTTTATTCAATATACAACCTGTGCAACTTTCTATGATGATCCCTGAACAGCCTGATATATTCACTCTTGCATGGCCTTATTCATCTTTGCTCATTATTCAATGTTCATATTTGTTGGACTTGCTTATCATGCTCTTGGAAAAAGGGTGTGTTAACAAATAAAGAATGATTATTCTATTTCATAGGTGTTAACTCAGAATGAAAGAAACTCAATTAAGGCATTCTTTCACATAGTCTGCGAGTCTTTCTAATAGAATAATTACTGATGTTATGGAAAATGTGGAAGGGATAATTATCTGGCTTCCTATAATTGCACCCCTTTTTCCAGAGCATAGAAGCTCTGAGGTGGCTAACTAATAGGGGTTATGCTTCCTAGAGCCTTTGTCCTTATTTTCCTGAGCCATGTGTGAATACTCAGCCATGGTAGCAACAAAATTGATGTACCTGTATTCCACTTTTGGGCCAAGGGGCTTAAGATATGATTGTGCCTCTTCACACTCTTTCACCAAAGCAGCAAGCAAAATATAAAATGCCTCCCTGTAGCAGTTCTTAACAGATTTGGTCTCAAGATTCTACTACAACCCTTACTTAGTATTAAAGACACCAAGAGATTTCATATTTATGGATTACAACAATGACAATTTAAGTATTATACATGAAAGTTGAGAAATTTGTATTCAGTGATTTGAATTAAATTGTTAAAATCATTTTCAGATTTTTTAAATTGAGGTATGATGACATATAACATTATATTAGTTTCAGTATAAAATATAATGATTTTGTTTGCTTTTCTATATAAATTCTAAAATAATCTTTTTTAATTTTTCAATTACAGTTGATGTACAATATTATATTAGTTTCAGGTGTATAGCCCAATGGTTATGCATTTATATAACCTAGTGATCACCTCGATAAATCTAGTGCCCATCTGACACCACGTGTATTTAATGCAATGTTATTGACAGTATTCCCTATGCTGTACTTTACATCCCCGTGACTATTCTGCAACTAATTTGTACTTTGTAATCCCTTCACCTTTCCCACCCATCTCCCCAACTCCTCTCGTATCTGGCAGCCTTCAAAATGTTCTCTGTATCTGAGTCTGTTTCTGATCTGCTTGTTCATTTATTTTGTTTTTTGGATTCCATATATAAGTTAAGACATATGGCATTTTTTGACCTTCTAGATCAATTTATGTTGTTGCAAATGGAAAGATTTCATTCTTTTTTATGGCTGAGTGGTATTTCGTTGTGTATATGCAATACTTCTTTTCTATCCATTTATCTATTGATAGACACTGAAATTGCATCCATATCTTGGTTATTGCAAATAATGTTGCAATGAACATATGAATATATATGTCTTTTTAATCTAGTGGTTTAAGTTTCTTTGGATACTCAGAAGTGGAATTGTTGGATCCTTCATTGTCTTTTGATATTGCCTTTGTTTTCAAGTCTATTTTGTCTTGTATAAGTACGGCCACTCCAGCTTTTATTTCTGTTTTCACGAAATACTTTTTCTTCCCTTTAGTTTTAGTCTCCATGTGTCTTTTGATCAAAGTGAGTCTCTTGTACAACCTGCACATAGCATATGCAAGGGTCATATTTTGTTATTCCTTCAGCCATCATATGTCTTTTGATAGGAACTAATCCATTTGCATTTAAAGCCATTGTGGGTGGATATTTATATATTGCAATTTTATTATTCATATTTTTAATCTTTTTTTAGAAAGATTTTAGAAAAGTCAGCAGCATGAGCCAAGACAGGTTGTTTGTATGAAAAAGCCACAGGAAATGTCTTGGCTGGGCCTGCAACTTGGATGGGGCAGGGTTTCAGAGAATAACCAGGGCGGGGTGAACAGTGTTAGTCAGGTTGATGGCACCTGCCTTCTATTCTTTGGGGGAAAACTCAGCAAAAGAACAATTTCCTCTGCCAGCACGTCTGTCTGGGAGAGAGCTACTCCTTCAGCTCTTGTCCTGAGTGCACACAATTCAGTTCCTTCCTGAACTGGTGACCTTGGTGACTTTTGAGCTGCTGCTCCAGTCTGGAGCTCAGAGCAAGTGAGTGTGAGTAAGTCCATGTGTGGGCCCTTTTAGAAGAATTCCTGGGACTGCAGAAATTCTCCATCTAACTCAGCTACAATCTCTGCTGCTTTTTGCAGCCTGAAGTCATGGGGACTTCTCTTCCTGGCACTGGAACCCTGGGCTGGGGGAACTGGTGTGGGGTTGAAACCTATTGCTCCTCGTGCAGCCAAGATATCCCTCCAGATTTGCCACATGTGTGTGTGTGAACAGCTTGTTTTCATCTCCACATCTTCCAGTTTTGGTGTTGCTTATTCTGTATTTCCTCACTTATAAGACTTCTTTTCAGCTAGACTTTAGATTGGTTCCCAAGAATCAATATAATGATTGTTCTGCAGTTTAGTTTTAATTTTAATATGGTTGTAGGAGGATGCAAACACTGTATTTACCTATTCTGTACTTTGACTTTAAAATTGAGAATTGAGAAATTTATAAAAAGGTTGTCCTTTTAATACATTTAACATAAAATAAAACATCATTATACAAATAATAATTTTTAATGAGAAGTAACTATATTTTTCAAAACAAAACAATGTGAGAAGAGTGGTATTATTTCACATTTTGAAAATCTCATTAATTTCTTTCCTAATTTTTCATTCAAGTGGCTGTGATATCACCCATCATAGAGTTTTGAGAAATGCGACTGTTTACTTTGAGATAAGAATAAAAAAGACAAATGACACTTTGGTATCATTGTAAAACTAGTTTTAACACACAGATCTACTGAAAGGGTCTTGGGGATTTGGGGGGATCCTGGATCACTGCTGTTCTATAGAAGGAAGATGCCATAGAAGGAGTTGGAAATCCATGTTCTACAAAGAATCCAGTATTGGACTATTACATGAGAGAGAAATAAACTGCTCTTATGTTAATCCACCAAAATTGGGGATTTTGTATATTAGAGGAGTTAGAATTGCCCTGTTTGGAACAGAATTCCACAGAGAATACTAATTTTGATGTAGAAAAAAACTACTTTTTAATAATACTTATCCAGAAATCAGTCATTTTTATTCCAAAAAATAATAGTCATGAAAACCAGCAAATGAAAACTAACATGCAATACCCATAAGAGATATTTTGGGTTTAATGGGAAATAATAGGATTTATTTAATTGAGAAGAGAATTTTAACAGGAAAATGAAAGACACTGAATATATTCCAGAAATGAAATGGCTATGGGAGCTCACTATTACTTTCTAAGTTTGAAGCCTTATTTATTTTTTTAAAAGATTTTTATTTATATTTTTTAGAGGGGAAGGGAGGGAGAAAGAGAGGGAGAGAAACATCAATGCATGGCTGCCTGTCATGCATCCCCTACTGAGGACCTGGCTCACAACCCAGGCATGTGCCCTGACTGGGAATTGAACCAGTGACCCTTTGGTTCACAGCCCCACAGTCAATCCATTGAGCTACACCAGCAAGGATTAAAACCTTATTTAGATGGGAGCTAATAATACTGAATGTGTGTGGTGGTAGTAGAATGACAGAGAAGAGGTTGAAATTATAGTATCTTAAATTTGGATTAAGCAATAGAAATGATGAGATGGTCATTATTGTTTTGAGGCAAGACATTGAGCTACTTAGAGCTCTAGAAAACATTCTTTAGAAAGATGAGTAAAGATGTGCTATGAAATCTTGTAGAGATTGCTTAATAGTTATATAAAGAACATTGAGTATGTGAGTACATAAAAACATGTAATGATCAACTCACAATAATGATGCTTATTAGGTGGGAATTACTGTTATAAACCTTCTCAGGGAGCGGATGAGGAAGAAAGTGGAGTCTTAATTTTTAAAATTATTCAGCTGTATTGCAATGATTTCTTGGACTTACTTGGTATAAGAATTGGATCAATACTTGTAAAGTATTAGGTATGCTTGTCTGGCATCTTTTTTTTAAATTGATTTTACAGGGGGTAGAAGGAGCAGAGAGAAGAGGAGAGGAGAGGAGAGGAGAGGAGAGGAGAGGAGAGAAACATTGATTTGTTGTTCTTAGTATGCATTCATTAGTTGCTCTTTGCATGTGCTCTGACCAGGATTTGAACCTGCAAACTTGGCATATTAGACAACACCCTAAGTAACTGGGCTAACTGGCCAGGGAAGGCATTTATTGTTAAGGGGAATAATTATGTTTCTAATAGCTGGCCGTAATACTATGAAAACATTATTTTCCCTTCATATTTTTTAGTTAAAAAATCCGTAATTGGCCCTGGCTGGTGTGACTCAGTGGATATGTGGATTGATCACCAACCTGCAAACCAAAGGGTTGCTGGCTCGATTCCCAGTCAGGGCACACACCTGAGTTGCGGGCCAGGTCCCCAGTAGAGGCATTTGAGAGACAACCTTTCAAATTTGATGTTTCTCTTCCTCTCTTTCTCCCTCCCTTCTCCTTTGTCTAAAAACAAACAAACAAATAAATAAATCTTTTAAAAAATCAGTAATTGTATTTATTGAGAAATACCTTATTGTATTATGGTAAGAAAATATTGTTAGAGACTATATTTTTTGACTTAAAGAAATTAAAAGGAAGAGAGCTGGGTAATATTTGACAATTCTAAGAGTAATATATAATTTATTTTGGGTTATATATTATGTGATATGGGAAATATACTGAGCAAGCATTAATTTAAGGGTATTTATAGATATTAGATATTACATAGTTTCTAGATTTTGGCTTATGGTTTAAAACAAACTTGGTAAGAAAGGGTATAGTCTCACTTGTTTTTAAGCCACTTCTTTCCTTGTATTCAACACATGCACTGTTATTTATGAGTTAAGAGGAATACTTACATACTCCACTGAACACAAAACTAACTACAGAGGACAGAAAATGGCTTATTTCCCCCTAAGCAAGTGCACTTTGAAATAGAACATGAAGATGGGGAAAGAGACTCCATTTTGATTTATTGATCCTAGGACTTTCTTGTTATTTTGTTCCTCAAATACTCCTCCTGTCTCTCTGTCCTTTGAGCACCAAGGTCTTTGGATGCATCTCTTGACTTTTTATGATCTCTCCCTCTCTCCCCCTCTCCACATTTCCCTTTCAACCTCCTTCCATCTCTCCCTCTCCCTGCTGTTTAGTATTCTTTTCTCAGTGGTACTCACTGCTTGGAGAAGGACACTTGGTGTGAGGTTTCAAATAGGAATTCTGTGCTTCTTGTGGTGAACTATAAATAAGAACAAAGGACAGCATGAGAATGCACCCAGTAGTCTAATGCAAATGCTGGTGGAGAGAGAGAGACAATTGAGGAACATAACAGTGGAGGAGTCTTAACAGAAGCATGCAAGTGTTCTGTAAGGAGATGCTGGCCATGCTTCTAATTTCATGAGAATCTTTCCGGGTGTGAGTTGCTGATCCAGTGGTATTGAGCAAGGTAGACGCAGGGGCCTTCTCTCAATTAGGCAAGACTCCAGGGGTCTTAGCCTGCATAGCTCGCAGATATACTAATGTGCATAATAAGTCAGGTTTTACAAACTCCAGTTAAGTGCAAATTCCTACAGATTCTAGAAATAGATTGACAAAGAATAAAGGTTTATGCTATTGTGAAGTTTATCTTTTATGTCCATACTTTCATATATACTTTAGGCATATGTTGTGGGAAATTTTGGTTGTGAGCTGGGTGATGGATACCATTTTCTAAGAAAAACTCCCCCACTTTGCCTTGGAACTGTAGGCACAAAGTTTCAGACTCAAATAATTCTTTGATTTGGGCCTAGTGATCTCTTAAAATTGTTTCTGCTGTAGGAAATGTTCAGAGTAATAAACAGTGAAAGAGATAGTCAAGAATGGTTGGACTATGGCTTAAGAAAGGCTTGGGAATAATATTATGATGATTTGAAAATACTGTGCTTTTTCTCTTAGAGTAAAAATATAATTTAATTTTATAAATAATAATGGTGTTTTTTTGTTGTGCATTCAGTGAAACTTTCTTAGGTTAAAAAAGTTGCTTAATTCAGATGCACAAGCAAGACGTATAATTAGGAGGAGCTCAGCAATTAACGCTGAACTTCTTCCACTTTTTCGGCAGATCTAGGGGAAAACGAGAAATTCAACTTCAGCAACTCAAGAGGAATCCAGTACTTTTTCAATCACTGGAGTTTTCCTGGGGATGAATCTGAACCTAGTTTTAAAGACCAAAAGGTTTGACACTATTCATTATTCCACTGTTCTGCTTCTGAAATCAGATGTGCTGTTTCAGTGTCGACTGTGAAGCTTTTCCTGTGTCTGAGCTGATTACCATACATTGGTTTAAGCAGACTCTCATTTTCTTATATTCTGCTCCTCTTCCTTCCTTTTGGTTCTTCCGCATGATTTCCCTGTCCTCACTGCCTGCTTTGTGTTTTCTTGCTGATTTTACAGCCAGCTTGTCTACTGGAAGTGTATCTATTCTCCTAGGAAGGCACTTAAATGGCTTGTTGTTTGCAGCCCACTGCATTCTAGGGCTGCAAATGGAAATAAGAGAAGGGCTTGTGGACATTTCCCATTGTCCTTAAATATCCAGGGATCTACACTGTGATGAATTAACTGAAGACTGTAAGAAACATAGGAATGAACAGATATGGTCTCCTTTTTTAATCCATGTTATACAATTTTTGAGATGGATTTTTTTTCCCTGTGATTCATCTCGTTGCCTTTTTGCCTGGTTTTGTAAAACAGGCTGAAACACATTTTATGTTCCTGCTGTAAAACAGCCTGCACAAAAATGGAAGCCCATATCATTTGGTCTCTCACTAAAATACTGTAATTAAACTTATATAATAATTTAAGATTCATTTAAATCTGCTCTTCTCCTATTTATTCTCTTTTCAAGGGAGGATCATAAAAATGCCCAGACATCTCAGTTCTTGTTTTTTTCTGGTTTATCCTCTTAAATATAGAAGAGAGCATTAATTGTTATGATTTCTTGAATACTCTAGATGCTATCAACACCATCACTTTCCATCTTAGAGATTGGTCATAGGGAACACACCTCTTATAAATCCTTACTGTCTGTTAATCCTGAAGTAGACTCATTGAAGTGAATGAGCATTTCCTGATAGTACTTTCAAGATGTGATTTTGAGCCTATGTGCCTTTGCCTGCCTAGTAAGAGAATGATACCCTGTAAAAGAATACAAAAATCCCTTTTTTTCTCCCTCTCCCCCTCATAGTTTTTCAGATGGCCATAATCAAAATTCTGCAGATTTCCTCTCTGATATTATGTTCTTTACATGACATCTAGAGGCCAAAATTGATGTGAGCTGTAATTAATCTTTCCATGTGGCTATGCAGACCCTTGGTATATCAGGAATAAGACACACTGTCTGCATCCTTAAGTGCACAGAGCATCCCAGCACCAATCTGTATTCTGAGCGATGCCCAGTTTGATTCCATCATCCTAAGGATATAAAAGATATAGGAAAAGCAGCCTTATGAGGACACAAAAGACTTATGAAAATAAAACTCCTTTCTTCGAATTTGCATTTTATATGCAATAATGTTTTCTGTTAAATTCCACACAAATTGTGAAATAACCTAATTAGTGTTCCTGACATTTACCCATGACAGTCAAAATCCTGCTGGTAATCAATAATGTAAATGTAAAGTGGCTGATTAAATTTCCTTTTTCTTTTCCATCAAAAATTTTAAGGGCAAAATTCATTTTGCTGTCCTTTATGTTTTCTCAGAACACTCCTCTGACTCCAGCTTCAATCTGCAAATTCTCAGAAGGCACAGAAAGAATTTAACTCATGTGAAGGATGATTGATACTGTCACCACTTGGCTATAAAGCAGTACTCTGCATTTTTTCAGTATTCCTCACAAAATAAAATATTAGAACCAGAGAATCACTATAGTTTTAATTAAGGAAATATTTCAAGCTTTTTTTCCTAAATATTTTAAGTGCTTGAAAATTTAAATTCCACCATTTTATAACTGAATCATGGGCAGTGATAAAAATGTTTAAAATCTTTATGTACTATGACAATGCATTGAAAACCCCTCCTTGCCCCCATTCATATGTTGAAATTCTGACCTCCAATGTGATGGTCTTAGCAGGTGAGGCCTTTGAGAGGTAAATAAGTCATGAGGCTGGAACTCTCACTCATAAATGAGATTACAGCCCTTATAATAAGGACCCAGAAAGTTCTCTCTTTCCATCACATGGAAATAAAAGACAAGTTGGCAGTTTGTAAACTGCTCTCCCTACAACTTGAACATGCCGGCATCCCTATCTTGGAATTCCAGCCTTCAGAACTATGAGAAATAAATTTCTGTTGTTTGTAAACTTCCCATTCTATAGCACTTTGTTACAGTAGCCTAATGATATATGTGTCTTATACACACACACACACACCCATGCAGTTGTTTCCATAGATAATACACTGATAGTCACTGTTAAACATGCATATCTAATCTAAAATTACCTAATTCCAACACATTTAAGTGATGGAATAAGCAATTATTTTTGTATGTCTATTTGTATATGTAAATGTGTGCATGTGTATGTGGTTACTCTGATTGGTGTTCTGCCTTGTGCAAGCCTGTTTTTCATCTGTCTGTGTTGTTATATGCACACACGGCTCTCTGCATCCTACTGCTGACTTATGATCCATGTTCACCACATTTTACTGACCAATTTCCTGGTGATGGAGAGCTAGGATGCCCATGTTTTCTATTATTACTATAAAAAATGCAAAGATGAGTCTCCCTATGAATATGGCCACACTGATTTGTTCAAGTATTTTTGGAAAATATGGGGGAGGGTAGAGCAAAAAACCCAGAATTTATTTATAATAAATTGTGTTCTTATTCTTATGTGTTTAAACTTCAGTCACCTTCAAAGTACTCTCTGTTTGTTCAATAAACATATGGAGACATTTTTTACACTGCTCAAAACAGTTTTTGATATGTTTTGATGCCTTTTACTGCTTCTGCTGTTTTTTGTTTCACCTCTTAGTCATCAGCAAAATGTTTCCCTTTGAGGGGTTTTTTTTCACCTAAGGAAACAAAAGAAAGTCACTCAGGGCAAGAATGGATGAATAGGGAGGGTGGGGCACAGGAGTCTTGCCATTTTTGGTCAAAAAACAGCAGAATGCTCAGTGGGGTGTGGGCAAGTGCACCAATAAATCAACCATAAGAAAATGGGCAAACACATTAAGTCTTCAAAAAAATTAATTGAAGCCAAATACAGCCTCTCACAACACTGCCAGCTGGTACACTGATACAGAAGGCTTCCTAGAACACTCTTCTAACAGAGGAAGCCTGTATGTACTACAAGGGGACCATCCTCAAGAAGATAATTCTGGTTTTCTGGTTTTTTCCCCCTTTATATACAAAGACAGATTTCCGTGTCACAGGAAACATGTATATGTAATTTGGGTATATATTGCCATATGGCTTTTCAGAATGGCTGTTGCAATATATATATATATACACTGCTAGCAGGACATGAAAGTTTCTGTCTATTCACATCCTTGACAATAATTAGAACAACCCCATGTTTTGATTTTCAGCATTCTTATGAGTATAAAATTATATCTCATTGTTATAATTTGCAATTATTTGATTAATATTAAGTTTGAACAACTCTACATATGTTTGTCAGACATTTGGGTTCTCATTCTGTGAATTGCCCTTTAAACTTTTTGTTTACTTTTGTACTGTTTTGTGTTTTGGAAATTTGCAATTACTTGTATATTCTCTTTTTAAATTATTTATTTGGAAGAATACACCAAATGTATACTTCCAACTGCTCTCTATTAAATGGTCCTTAATTTTGAAGTCAAATCAATTATTTTCAGTTTATGATTTTTGAATTTTGGGTATTTTAAATATTTTCATACACCTGTATCATAAATATATTTTTTCAATAAGTAAATTAGCTTTATATTTACCTTTTGCATAGTTGGGTTTTTAGTCTGGTAGATAGACTTATTTATTGTGTAAAATAGGAACCCAGAATTAATTTTCTCTGTGGAGTGAGACAATTTTTCCTATAATACAATGAAAAATTATGTCCTTTATGTCTTTATGATACCACCTTCCCCCCAGCTATATTGAGACATAATTGACATATGACATTATATAAGTGTAAGGTATATAACATGGTGATTTGATATATGTATGTTGCAAAATGATTATCAGGATACCGTTAGTTAATACATTCATCACCTCACATATTTACATATTTTTGTGTGTGGTGTGAACATTTAAGATTTACTCTCTTAGTAACTTCTAAGTATTTAATATAGTATTGTTTCAACGATAGTCACCGTGTTGTGTATTAAATCTCCAGAAGGTATTTATATTATTATTGAAAGCTTATGCTCTTGACCGAGTACCAGGCCTTGGCAATCACCATTTACCATTCCATGCTTTTTCTGTGGGTTGGGCTTTTTTTTTTTCTTAAGATTCCACATATAAGTGATATTATACAGTATTTGTCTTTCTCTGTCTGACTTATTTTACTTAGTATGTTGCACCCAGGTTCCACCCATGCTGTCTGGCAGGATTTCCTTTTTTACAGCCAAATGATATTGCATTATACATATGTGCCATGTATTTACTTTCTATCCATTCATTTGTTGATAGAGACTTAGGTTCTTTCCACCTCTTGGCTATTGTGTATAGTGCTGCAATAAATAGGGAAGTGCAGATAGTAATTTCATTTCCTTTGATATATGTCCATAGGTTGGATCGCTGGATTATACAGTATTCTATTTTTATTTTTAATTTATTTAAGAAATTCCATACTTCTTCCACCGTGGCTGTGCCAATTTGCATACCCACCAACAGTGCACAGGGTTCCCCTTTTCTCCAGATCCTCTCTAACACTTGTCATTTCTCGTCTTTTTTTCTTGTCTTTTGATAGTAGTCATTCTAACAGGTATGAATGAGGTGATATTTCATTGAGTTTCATTTGCATTTTCCTGATGACTAATGATATTTAATAATGTTTTATGTATTTGTTGGCCTTTTGTGTGTAGTTTTTGAATATGTCTATTTAGGTTTTGTGCTCATTTTTTAAAAAATTATTTTATTGTTGTTCAATTACAGTTGTCTGCATTTTCTCCCCTTTCCCCACCCCATCCAAACCCACCTCCCTCCCTTGCTTCCACCCTCCCCCTTGGTTTTGTCCATGTGTCCTTTATAATAGTTCCAGAATGTGCTCATTTTTTTAGTTGAATTATTTGTGTGTTGTTGTTGTTGTTGTTTTGCTATTCAGTAACACATGTTCCTTATATATTTTGAATATTAATACCTTCTGTGATATATAATTTGCAAATATCTCTACTTTGTAGGTTACCTCTTTATTCTGTTTATTGTTTCTTTTGCTTTGAAGAAGGTTTTTGATTTGATGTGGTCCCATTTACTGATTCTTACTTTTGTTGCTTGAATTTTGGAGTCAAACTCAAATAATTATTGCCAAGACCAATGTCAAGTAACATTTTTACCCTTTTTCTTTCTTTCTTTTTTTAATTTTTAATTTTTTTTTATTGTTGTTCAAGTACAGTTTTCTGCCTTTTCCCCCACCCCTTCCCACTACCCCAGCCCTTCCCATCTCCCTCCCTGGTTTCAAACCCCCATTGTTATTGTCCATATGTCCTTTATAATTGTTCCTGTAAACCCATCACCCTTTTCACCCCCTCCCCTCTGGTCACTCTCAGCCTGTTCTCAATTTCAATGTCTTTGGCTATGCTTTGCTTGCTTGTTCATTTTGTTGATTAGGTTCCTGTTAATGGTGAGATCATATGGTATTTGTCTTTCACTGTCTGGCTTATTTCACTTAGCATAACGATCTCCAGTTCCATCCATGCTGTCAAAAAGGGTAGGAACTCCTTCTCTCTTTGTGCTGCATAGAATTCCATTGTGTAAATGTACCATAGTTTTTTGAATCATTCATTTACTGATGGGCACTTAGGTTGCTTCCAGCACTTGGCTATTGTAAATTGTGCTACTATAAACATTGGGGTGCATAGGTAAATCCTTTGGATTGGTGTTTCAGGGTTCTTAGGAACATTTTTACCCATTTTCTTACAGGAGGTTTATAGTTTTAGGTCTTACATTTAAGTTTTAAATCCATTTCAAATTAATTTTCAGGAGTAATGTAAGTTAGAAGTCCAATTTCTTTCTATTTCATGTGGGTAGCCAGTTTTCCCAAAATCATTTATTGAAAAGACTGTCTTTTCCTTATTGAGTATACTTTGTCCCTTATCAAATATGAGTTGGTCATCTATGTGTAGGTTATTCTTTATTTTATTCCATTGGTCCATGTGTCTGTTTTTATACTGCTACCATACTGTTTTGATTACTATACTTTTGTAATGTAGATTGAAATCAGGATGTGTGATGCCTCCAGTTTTTCTTTTCTGTTTTTCATGATTGCCTTGGCTATTCAGGTCTGTTGTGGTTCCATATAAATTTTAGGATCTTTTTCTATTTTTGTAAAAAATGCCATTGAAATCTGATAGGGATTATATTTAATCTATAGGTTGCTTTGAGTAGTGTACATATTTTAACAATATTAATTTTTCTGATTGTGGGGATATATTATTGTATATCAAGTACCCATAATATGCATCCTCTTTTTTTCTTTCATATATTTATTTACTTGTTCTTTACTGGTAGTATGCTCATGATTTTTGCTAATCTTTTTGTTCTTTATCAAAATAAACCTATCCATATGTGCCCATTTATATTCAATATGAATATTAGCATTAATTTATTTAGTTTTAAAAACATATTTCATTTTGAATAAGAATATCATTGAATTTGTAGATTTGGAGAAAAATTAACATATGCATATCAAATTTTTACATATATTTACTTTTGTTAGTCTTTTAATACAATTTTTACATTTTTTTAGAAAGATGTTATACATTTTGACTGAATTGATTTCACATGTGCAATAATTTTGCTGATATGAGAATTATGCCTTATTTTCTATTATATTTTTTAGTTGACTATTGCTGGTAAGAAAAATAATGATTTCAAGTTGATTATGTGTCCAGAAAGCTTAATGTACTCTATTAATAATTCTAATTCTTACTTATTTCTGTTGGATTTTTTTATGACTTATTACATCATCGGGGGCTCAATTCACTGACTGGATATTCATCATCTGTTCCTTCAGGTGAACTTTTTATTCTTTACCTTCCTATGTGCCCTACAAGACTGTATCACAGAATCTACTGCTTTGCCTTCTGGCTTCTTTTTGGATTCAGTTAATTAGAGTTGCTGTCAGATCAGAAGGTAGCAGTCAAGTGAATTTAGGGTATATTTTCTCCTGGTCCCCTCTCAGCCTTGCCATTTTTCTAGTGGTAGCTGAATCCCTCCACTGATGATCACAGCTCTTATTGATAGCTCTCTCTCCTACAGTGATAATTCTTTCTTTGGCTCTTGTAAATATTTATTTTTCTGTTCAGACTTAGGGGTGGTAACAGCTTCCATTATTGCCAGCCTTGAGGTACTGCCCTATCATTTGTTAGTTTCCACTAACTCTTTATACAAAATAGGAGGGAAAGATTCAGCATCAGATAATATGCCACACTCAGAGGGAACTAATGCCAGTTCCATCCATTCACACACTCTTATCGCTTCTTCTTGCCCTTATTCCAATACAAGAGGATCTCCAGGCATCCTAGTATATAAAGGATGAGAAGTAAAAGAATAAGGTATGGGAGAAAGGAAGATGCAAGCTTATCATTTTACTCAGTCCTGACTTCAATGTTGAAAGCAGTAAAGGGTTGAGGGGGAGAGAAGTTTTAATTAGTTGGATGTTTTTACCATTTAATTGACACTCTTGGTATGAATGGAAGTGACTAGAATTTAATTATGTAATCGTATCCAGAAAAATCTAGGCTTGTCTTAAATTTCAAATGTGGGCAAAACAGAACAGGGAACAAATCTCCAAATGTTTTCTTTGTATTCAATTGCATTAAACTCATTCAATGAAAAAGTTGCTCATGTTTTACAAAATACGGAAGTGTACTTGCATGGATAGTTCTCATATATAAGTCTGTTCAGCATTAAGGTATTAAAAGACAACACTTTTTGGAAGCAATTAGGAACCATATTAGGAACATGGCGTGGGTAATATTATAATCTATATAAGATGTAGTCAAAATCATAATAGAAAAGTTAAGGATGTATAATGTTAAAAAAAAAAAAAGGAAAGAAAAAAGTGAAACTCAAGAACAATGAGCAAAATTTTAGAACCTGGCTATTTTAGACCCAGTAGGACCTACCTTTGAACTTTCAATATTTTTTTCAGTCAAAGACAACCAGGGATACCCCTGTAGTTGAACAAATTTAGTTTATTGCTTTTTACAATGAGAGAAAACACACCCCAGGGAGAATCGTGGGAGCATTTCAGTAACATGGTGTCAGAAAATACTTATAGGATTTAGGCTTGTGTTAGGTAACTTTGGAGAGGTTAAGAAAGTGAGAGTTTGCTCCAGATTGACTGAGTTTGTTAATAAATCTTATCTAGAAGAAGACAGGTTTAGAATGAGGCAAATGCCATAATTAGTAAAGGAGCAAAAATCATTCTTATTATGTAGGTTGGGTGGGCAGCTGGTCACTTTTGTGACTTGGACATTGTTCATGGTTTGTCTTTTGTCTTCATCATCATCTAAACCAGTCTGACTGCCCTCGTCTGATGTCAATGTTCCCTTAAACTGTGTACGTGTACCTGGAGAACCCTGAACCCCAGCTTTGAGTGTCAGACCTGTTCATAACTACATCAAGTCCTGGCTGATAGGTCAGACAGACTCATGAATGATGAGGGGTGCTTTTCACTCTCTCATACCCCATTTATTCAATAAGCCTTGTCCGAAATGAAACATTTTCATGTGGATGATGATAGAGAAGTAATAGTGTTCCTACGAGTTCTTTTCAAGTGTGTTTGGAGGACCCTTGTACCAAAGCAGATAGTGATGTCTCCTAGTTTTATCATTGAAGGAACAATTGAATAGCAAGAACATCTCACTGAAAAGCCTAATGAACGAGTAATAACATTGACATATATCCAAAATATAAATTCATCCATATCATCCATGGCAGTTCTTCACGTGTCAATACGTCCAAATACACAGATGGTGTTTTTCACCTACCTACCACAATTTACATAGGCCTAGAACACAGGGCCTTCACAGACTTTAACAAATTCAAATTCCACAAATTCAAACACATGCATTCATTGTGTGGAGTTTTGAGTTCTATACAGAAAAGAAGATGAGATACTGTATAGTATGTAATGCCCCAGAATGGACAACAAATTATTATTCTTCACAGTTGTTTCTTCATCATGCTGTCTCTTTAGCTTTTTGATGCTTCCCCTTACAAGAATTCCTCTAGATCCTCAATTCCCATCATATATTTTGGATTTTTTATTAGAACCGTCAAATTCATTATCTGTGTACTCTTGAAAATCAAATAATATAATCTACTCTTTGAGAAGAGAAGCCATATAATAATAAACTTGGCTTTTTTCAAAGAAAGGAAATTTATCTTTAATTAAAGGAAAAAATGATCACACGAAAATTTTGTTTAACTAAGCACAGAACAGCAAATTAGATGGACTCTATTTTCTGTTTTGCAAACTTGCTAGCTGTTTGTTGAACAAAGAGAAAGGTCCCCTTCTTTTCTATCATTTTTTTTGGGGGGGGAGAGTTTGACATTTCCATGGTATACTAAAAAATGTCACATAGATTTTTGAAGACTATAAGTTAACGTGAATAAATAAAACTAGGTTTGTGCAATGTGCAACTTATATAAACATACACATGCATCCTGGATTTACTAATATACCAAATCTAAAAAGATAATACATAAGCTTATTATAGCATCTATCATTATAATTTAAAAATATAAATAAATGTTTATTCTATGTTTTTGTGAACATCAAAGGCTATGAAATATGTTTTAGATAATGGCTAACAGGAGATAGTGATATTTTATAAATTATAGCTGCTTTTAGTCACTTTAAGTACAAATAAAGTCACTGACAGTTCATTATCTTTTTTTTAAGATAAGATATTAAATATATGTAGAAATCAGTTAGGCAAAGGGTGAGAGGATGGAGTTTAGGGTAAGGATGTGGTATATGAAAGCTTAAAATGAGAGATGGCATATGTGAGGATTTAAAAGTGATGGAAAATATAATCATGAAGATTTAAAATATTTTTCTTTTATATAATGGAGAAGATGAGGCGGAGAGTAGCTAGATATGAAGCAAACTGCAAATTTAAGTGATTATATCAGTAGTCAAAGGCTAGATTATAATAGGTCTTCAAATATGTAATACACTTTAGTATGGTGAATCGAGACACACTGAAGAGGGGTTTATGTTTTTTTATTAGTTTGTTTTCTTTTGTTATTTTTGGGTTTTATATGTTTGAAGGGAGTAATTTGTATATAAGAAAATACCCAGATCATGCCTTTACAGTTTGAAGACTTTTATGTATGTGTAAACCCCCAACTAGATAAGTTGTTAAACATGTGCAGTATCTCTGAAAGCTCCCTTTCTGATGTTTGTATCTCACTAGTAAGAAGATACCTGGTGCATGGGTGGGTATGCCTCCTGCTCTGTTCTTTGGCTAGTGGTGTTACAGGACCAAGGCACGATAGGCGCCGTAGCCAACGGATCTACAGAGACATGTGGCTGTTTCTGGGTCTGTAGCTGGGACCACATTCATTGAGTCTGTCACCTGCCTTCACAAAACCACCCTACTCAGTCATGGGCTCCAACTGGTTTCACAATCACCTACCTGGATCTGGAAGCTTCCCTAAGCACTTTTGTCTGTGGATTGCTGCTGAATTATTGGTGCTGAAGGGGATTGTGATTAAGGGCCTCCTATTGTGTCATCTTGCCGACATCCAGTTATATTTTCATTATCTTTGTCATGGTGTGATGGAAAGGTAATGTTGCCCTCATCAATCAGGTTATTAAGGGTTTCTTTCCAAAATGCTGGATAAAATTCAGAAATAAAGTCTGGGTTTACAGCCTTCTTTTTTGGGAGGCTTTTAATTGCACATTTGATTTCTTTAATAGTAAAGAATTGTTAAGATCTTGTTTCAGATTTTAATTTTTGAGAATGCTTTGTTTATTGAAGTTTCCTCTATTAAAAAAAATCTGCTGGTACTACTTCTGTAGTTGGAATGTTTCTCAGTGGTGATGTCCACAGAAATACAAGTGCTCTGCACAGATTATAACCCATAGTAGAAAAAGATAGTCATTCTTTTTTAATTAGACTTTATATCTGCAAAACTTTAATAAGCAAACACTGTGATGTGAAGGGGATATGGTTCCTTTTCCAAGCATCATCCCTCCTCTGGAAAAAGAACTGCAAACAGAACTCTGTTTCTGTTCCTGACTCATTGTTCCTGTTGGAGCTCCTTTGTGTGGTAGTCAAGTTTTTCTCTGAGTGTTTTTAAATATATTTTATTGATTATGCTATTACAGTTGTCCCATTTCCCCCCCTCACTCCACTCCATCCCGCTCACCCCCTCCCTCCCACATATCCCCCCTATAGTTCATGTCCATGGGTCATACATATAAGTTCTTTGGCTTCTGTATTTCCTATACCATTCTTACCCTCCCCCTGTCTATTTTCCACCTACCATTTATGCTACTTATTCTCTGTATCTTTCCCCCCCTCCCCCTCCCACTCCCCTGTTGATAACCCTCCATGTGATCTCCATTTCTGTGGTTCTGTTCCTGTTCTAGTTGTTTGCTTAGTTTGCTTTTGTTTTTGTTTTAGGTGTGGTTGTTAATAACTGTGAGTTTGCTGTCATTTTTACTGTTAATGTTTTTTTATCTTATTTTTCTTAGATAAATCCCTTCAACATTTCATATAATAAGGGCTTGGTGATGATGAACTCCTTTAACTTGACCTTATCTGGAAAGCAATTTATCTGCCCTTCTATTCCAAATGAAAGCTTTGCTGGATGGAGCAATCTTGGATATAGTTCCTTGCCTTTCATGACTTGGAATACTTCTTTCCAGCTCCTTCTTGCCTATAAGGTCTCTTTGGAGAAATCAGCTGACAGTCTTATGGGAACCCCTTTGTAGGTAACTGTGTTCTTTTCTCTTGCTGCTTCTAAGATTCTCTCCTTCTGTTTCATCTTGGGTAATGTAATTATGATGTGTCTTGGTGTGTTCCTCCTTGGGTCCAGCTTCTTTGGGACTCTCTGAGCTTCCTGGACTTCCTGGAAGTCTATTTCCTTTGCCAGATTAGGGAAGTTCTCCTTCATTATTTGTTCAAATAAGTTTTCAATTTCTTGTTCTTCCTTTTGTCCTTCTGGTACCCCTATAATTCGGACATTGGAACGTTTCAAGATGTCCTGGAGGTTCCTAAGCCTCTCCTCATTTTTTTGAATTCTTGTTTTTCTATTCTTTTTTGGTTGGATGTTTCTTTCTTCCTTCTGGTCCACACTGTTGATTTGAGTCCCAGTTTCCTTCCCATCACTATTGGTTCCCTTTTCATTTTCCTTTGTTTCTCTTAGCATAGCCTTCATTTTTTCATCTAATTTGTGACCAAATTCAACCACTTCTTTGAGCTTCCTGATTACCAGTGTTTTGAACTGTGCATCTGATAGGTTGGCTATCTCTTTGTGGCTTAGTTGTATTTTTTCTGGAGCTTTGATCTTTTCTTTCATTTGGGCCTTTTTTTTTTTTTTTTTTGTCTTGGCGCATCTATTAGGTAAAGGGGCAGAGCCTTAGGTGTTCACCGGGGCCGGGTAACACAGGTCGCTGTGCTGTGACACTGTACGTGGGGGAGGGGCCGAGAGGGAGCAATGGCACTTGCTCCACTCTCTGCTGGTTTTCAGTCTCTCCCTCCACTACCCACAAGCAAATTGGGACCCTCTGGTGCTGCTTCCTGGGTGGGTGGGTGTGTGTAGGTTCTGAGACCCTGTGGGTCTCTCCAACGAACTCTCCTGTGAGGCTGGGAGTTTCTCCTGCTGGCGCCTCAGCCCCCACGGGTGTTTTCAATCAGAGGTTTGAGGCTTTATTTCTCCTAGCTGGAGCCCTGGGTTGCTCGGTCTGACACCCGTCTACCAGCTGCTGCCTCACCCGCCAGCTGCAGCTTTGCCTGCCCCGCTTCACAATCTGCCACCTCACTGGGTCCGCCAGCCACCGCCTTGTCTCGAGTCCTCTCCACCCTGGCTGCCCATCTGCTGCCAGTCTCCGCCCCTCCTACTGGTCTGGGTAAGTGTTTCTTCTTTATCTCCTTGGTTGTTGGACTTCCATACAGTTTGGTTTTCTCTCAGTTCTGGTTGTATTTTGTTTTTAAATTGTTGTCCTTCTTTTGGTTGTGCGAGGAGGCACAGTGTGTCTACCTATGCCTCCATCTTGGCTGGAAGTCTGAGTTTTATTCTTAGAAAAATTTGTCCATTTTATTTGTTATTAAATCCATTGATTTCAAGTTGTTCATAATATTTCATCATTATCCTTTTATGATCTATAAAATCTGTTCTAATATTGATAGTTTTCGATATCACTTTAGTGATAGATTTTCTTTTTTCCACTTCACTGGTTTTCCTAGGAGCTCATTTGTTTTATTTTATTTATTTTTTTCTGGTATTATTATTAATTATTGTATTATTTATTTTCTTTTTTAAATTTTTGAAGTTGTTGTTCAGTTACAGTTGTCCCACTTTTTCCCCATTGCTCTCCCCTGTCCCCACCCACTCCCACAGTCAATCCTTTAAAAAAATCAAACCTTTTCTCTTTGTTGGTTTCCTCTGTTGTTGGAGTGTTATTTATTTAATTGATTTTCATTTTTATTTCCATTATTTTATTTACTTCTTTTACATTGATTTTAATGTGTTCATTTATATCCCCTACGCTTGAATATTAGATCAATAATCATCTAAAAATATGTTTCTTTTTTAGAAATGTCTGCATGTTCAGTGATCTTTCCTAAGTACCAACCCAGTATATTTAGTGTTTCAGAATTTCCAGGGGGTCTAGAATTTATTATTTATTCTCCTCAGACGTTCCATTTCTCTTTTTCTATCTCTTCACCAATACATTATGTATTTTCTTAAGCATACGTGTAAGGATTATATTAAGGTTTTCTTATGACCAATATATGGTTCATTTACATGTCCACTTCTAGTAGAATTATTTAAATTATGAATATAATTTTCTGCTCTTTTTGCATACCTCATCTTTTTACTGTACTCTGAACACTGTGATAAAAAGCAGTGACACCTAAAGCAAAACTTTTCAACAACACCCTCAGTTCCAAAAGTATAAGCTTTTATTTTGACATGGCAGTTAGAACAAGAGACTGATTTTTTATTTATTTTTTATTTTTTTTTTAGATTCTTCCAAGAATTGATTTTAGCTGGGGCTGGGCCAGCCCTTTAATTGGATTGAATTCATCTGTCAATACCCAGTACCCAAACTCTTGTATGGATCTGATTGTTCTGATGTGACTAGTATTGGGGCTGGCAGTAGATCAGGGTTTCTCAGACAGTTTACCACTGCATAAATTAAACTATATCCTGGAATCCAAGCACCATGTGATGAATGAGGTTGTATGAATTTTCTCTGCTTTCTAGATCTATCTCATGTGCTTCTCAGCAAATTAGAGTGGGAGAGTCAATGAAAAAAAAACATTGACTTCAGTAATTATGATTTTTGCATGTGGGGATTTCCCAACTTCAAATCTATTGCGCTCGACGGCAGTGCTAATAAAATTAGTCTGATTTCTTTAGCCCACATTGGTGCCCAGTCCATGTGCTTATCTTTGGTAGTAAAATTGCCATCATTCTCTGTTTCCTGAGAAATTTCTCATTCTTTGCTGCATTTAGTTCTTCGAGAGGGTTCTGCATTTACCTCTCTTCAATAATTCATACTAAAATATGATTTTTTGATCTATTTATTTCTTCCCTTTTTGTTTTCACAAGAACAAAGACCTACTGCCTTCTTCTTTATTCAGAAATGGAGTTCTCATTATACTGAATAATTTTCTGCAGGTGAGCTACACATTTAATTTGATAACAAACAAACAAACAAACGCAAACCTCTCTAGATATGTGGAAAATGCAAAGGGAGGAAGACAGCTGGCAGAAAAAAAAAGTTAAGAGAGATGGCGATAGCTGTGGAGAGAAATTATTCCAACTAGACTTAGGTAGTATCATAAGTACAATATTGAATGAATTTGAGAGATTCTTTCAATAGTAACATAGAAAGAACTTGGTTATTTATTGGGTGTTAGGGTAAGACAATAGCAGAATCATTACTGATATGTAGAGGTTTGGGGGGTGATGGATAGCTCTCTAGAATACGAATTACATGAAGGCAGAAATTTTTATCTGTTTTGTTCACTGATGATTCAAAAGTGCTTAGAATAATTCTTGGCAAATAAAATGTAAACTGTAAATATTGATGAATAACACTGGGTGAAGAGCATGTAGCACTTCTGGAGACAAGTTTGGTTCATTTATTTTGACTTTGAAATGAAGTAAGCATCTGCATTGAAATATATGGTAGGTATATCAATCTAGAATGTAAAAAGAGAAGACACAGCTGAATATATTTATGTTGTATAATTATTATGCAAGCCTGATTGTTATTACTACCAATTAGATATTAGAAAGTAATGAAATTAATGCATTTACATGTTTTATTATAGTTAGCTGAACAAAGTCTATTATGTTGATAAAAATTTGGTGTAGATATACAATTACTAATAGTGGGTTATTTTGGTATTCATAAGATCTGCATGGTTTATTCACAGAAATGTTATCATGTTACAATAAATTCAAATGTCCTCTTTTAAATTAATATTACTGTATATCCTTTTGTTAACAGTTCCAGTAGAGGTTCTAGTGATGCCTTAAGATGTACATTTTAAAGTTCTGATGAGTCATACATATTCATGAAATCAAATAGCTAAAGTTGTAGAAGGTGTAGCATTAACTGTTATTTTGTGAGAATATATGTTTTATCAGTGTAGTAGTTTTGATTAGTCTAAAAAAAGGCTAAAGGCTTTTGTGAATCTTGGAACAGAAATGTGCATTTTCTTTGTAATAAAAGATAAAAATGAAGTTGAATTTTTAAC
The DNA here is from genome assembly GCF_022682495.2 of Desmodus rotundus. Taxonomy (NCBI): domain Eukaryota; kingdom Metazoa; phylum Chordata; class Mammalia; order Chiroptera; family Phyllostomidae; genus Desmodus; species Desmodus rotundus. The sequence continues at coordinate 66,465,503 of NC_071388.1, read as the reverse complement.
ATGATAATTTGGAATTTACCAAGAATTCCATTTGCACTTACCATTCTTTAAAATTATCAGGGGATATTATAATAGGTTCTATTCAACTGTCCTATATTTAAAACTACAAAGCCATAAATGTATTGAAAGTAACAAAAATCTTTCAAGTGACCTTAATATTAACTGGAAGGTGTGTGTATATATGTGTGTGTATATACACACACACACACCTCACCTTTACTCCTGTCTAAATAAACTTTCCAAAGTTTTGTTTCTACAGTTAATATGGGTCATATAAATAGATTATTTTACCTTTTCTCTCTTTAAGGAAAAAATTGTATTAAGTTATTTTTCATGTATTTTATTTGCACTGCATGTTGGTTATGATAGTTTATTTTTACCATTTAAATTAGAACCTTAATATTGACAATTATTTTCTTGCATAGAAAGGCATTTTGCAAAGTAGTGTTTAGTGTTTTGAATGTTACTTAACTGCAGATAAATGTGTATATATGTGTAAACTGAGAAAGATTTATTCTTAAATATCCATATTTTATTGATCATCATAAATATAATCTTGAACATTGTACTCATTTTTGTACAAACAACAACACGTTGAAGAATAACATTTTCTACTGTTTATTTACTTTATATGAGTGGTACTTTTATTTTAATATGCAAGAACATTACAGTGTTATTTGTAGCTGTTGATACTATCCTCCAATAGATACTCATTGCTGATATATCTTAAGTTCTTCTTTTAGTGTCATAAATAAAAGTTATTTTTCTTATTCTCCTTCTTTGTAGTGCCCAATCAATTGAATTTACCTGATTAAATAGAGAAATGTTTTACATTATATCTCTAGTAATGAGCCTAAATAGAGATTTTTCCACAAACTACACTAGGGTTCTTATATAGGTGCATAAAACTTCAGTATGCCAAATATTCTTCTAAATATGTTTATTTTAAAACAAAAATATTTTACAGTATTTAATTATTGAATGGCTTACAGAAACAGAATATGTTTTGATCATCAATCAATAACATTCCTTCAAACCTTCAGAGTCTTCACTGGTGAATGGTATACTCTTGCTTGTATATTTTATTTTCGTGCCTCATTTAGTTTCCTTTTTTTTTTTTTTTTTTTAGATTACTCCTAGTTGAAAGCAGCGAGAGCTTATGTTCCTTTCCAAATATCAGTTTTGACAGTGATAAGTTGACTACCTTAGAGATTCTAAATATAACTTTAGATCCTGCTCTTCCGTGTAACTATCTATTCCTTCACCAAATGAGCAATCTGCCTTTGATTTCATTTAATTTTTCCTCACTGACATTCACCATATTATTTTAAAGATAGAATTTTGATAAGATTAGGTGTGAAAAACAAATACATGGTATGTCCTAACAAGCCAAATGTAATAATTATCTTTTAAAAAAACTTCTTGGGAAGTATAATATGTCTTTTATTATGTTTGGCTTTATTATTATGTGACCAAAGAATATTCTTAAAGACAATGCTTACCAGCAACTTAATTATATTTTAGCTGGAGATACAGAAGATAAGCAAGATACATGAGTCAAAAAATGCTATTTTGGAATATGGTTAATGCTATGAAGAGACACAAAACAGGGAAAGTAGAAATGGTAATGTATGTATATGTGGGGAGGATCATAGCTTTTAATAGTGCATTAGTTTCTTGTGATTGCTGTAACAAATTATCACAGATTTGGTGGCTTAAAACAACAGAAATGTCTTCTCCCACAGTTCTGGAGGCCAGAAGTCTGAAATTACGATATTGGCAAGAACACGCTTTTCCCAGGGGCTATTGGGGGAGTTGCACTCCTTGCCCCTTCCCAGTTACTATCTGTATTCAGATGGTTGCATCACTCCAGACTCACCTGTTTTCACTTTGCCTTCTCTTCTGTATCTTCTCATCTTCTGTGTGATTTAGGTCTCAGCCTTTTTCTTATCAGTACATTAGTCATTGGATTACAGGCCCACTGGATAGTCAAGGGTTACTTACCTCCTTTCAGGATTATTGACTTAATCACATCTGCCAAGAACCTACTTTCTATTAAGGTAACAGTCACAGATTACAAGGATTTGATGTGTGGATAACTCTTGGGGGCCAATTTTTCAGATTATCACAATGATAAAACCCAAGTGGATTATATAGATTTTGAAATGTAGAAAGGCAATGCTTGCGTTGAGGAAAAGAATCAACCTTGAGATACACTATTATGTGTGATTATGAAGAAATAGTAGTTTATTCTTTTACTTTTTCTTTAACTGAGAGGTTGGAAATAATTATGGAAAATGTGTATGCCAATGTATATAATACTAGCAATCAGGCTTTTTGGTCACCATTATTAATTATGTTTTCCTAGGGGAGCATCTAGCCAGGAATCATTAGAACTGCAGAATAGCAGACAGCTTTGAGCCCACACTTTACAGGACCATTACATATATTAGACCAAACCTACTAGAAAGTCTTCAAATAAAGATGAAGGCAAAAGGAATTTGAAAAACACTAATACCACAAGGGTTTTTTGTTTTATGTTGCAATTGAGGGTAAAGCACAACACAGAATGGACACACTTCAGGGAGGCAATAGACTACAAATAATTGTGTTTAATGAAATTGCAATAGGTTAGTGCTATACTTAAGAGAACTATACAATGTGGGTGAGCCTCAAGGACTAGAAGACAATGCAAAAGTCAAGTATCAACAAAGAGCACAACACTTCGTGGTGGTGAGGACTGTGGTATGTAATAGAATAACTATAGTGGAGATGGTTGAAGAAAGAAAGATGGTAGATTCTAAAGATTTTGAATCTTCTTCCAGGAAAGCCTCCTTAAATAAGTATAAGTGACAAAACTTTTTAATATGCAAATACAGTTTCAAAAGAGCTCATGCAGAAGGAATGAGGGTAAGCTCCCTGCTGTGCATGAAAATCCTTGTTTCTGATCATCTTTCATATAAATTCCAGAGAGCTCAATATCGTTAAATCTACAGGACTGTGTAGTTTCAGGCAATGTCCACCCCAAGAATTTTGACTATGCCAAAGCTGTAATAGGACAAACTAGATATATAAGCTCTACTAGAGCTTTTAAACATCATTTCTAAAACTAACAAATACTTATCAATAAAACAATCTGTGATGAGAAAAAGTATCCGTATGTAGATTCTCTAGGTCTGACCATCCCTCACCTAAATCCAAACATCTACAAGGGTAGACTTTTCAAAAATACCTATGTTTTGATGATCATAGAAAAAGTAAAAAATAGGAAAATAATAAATCTAAATTATCTACACAAAAATGTGATTGAATGCTCCCAAGGAAGTTTTGTTCAGAATAGAGGAAGAGGGAGTAAAGCTAGACAGAAGCAAGCCTCTGAGAATAAGATCTGTAACTTTAGGAAAGAGAAGTTTTGAGAATTTTCTTTATGCTACCTGCAATCTATTTCCACGTCAGTCCCCTTCACAGACAAACACATCATCCCCCACTACACAAATACATTGCATCAAGAAGAAATTTCAATAGAGGCCTACAATGTGTTTGGTAATTTTGTCAGGTGTATCCTTTTAATATGCAAACATGTAAAATCCATCCTTTTTCTTTCCCTTCTCTTCTTTTCCTCTTTCTTTATTCTTTTCCTCCTTTCCATTCTTTCCTTCCTACTTTTATCGCTTACTTTTCTCTCTTCTTCCTCCCTTATATGTCTTCCTCCTCCTCCTTCCTTATTCTCTCCTTCTCTCTTTTCCCTCCATCCTTTCTTTTATTTTTTCTTTTTTATGTCTTTCTCTCTTTATACATACCTAAGAATGTTTATTTTTGTCCTTTCATGAATATTCTATAATATATTCTGAGACCATGTTATTCATACATTTGGATTTACAATTTCTTTTCTAAAATGATGTCAATAGAGAATAAAAGTTTTTACTTTCTACCTGACAAAATGATATATTAAAAATGCTATAACTCTTTCTCAGTTAATCTGTGTGTTTATATGTAATGTAATATCAGAAGTTGGGTCATGAACTATAAATATTGGCTCAGATGATTAAAAAATGAGTGAAAAAATTTTAAAAAATACTAAGGTTTGATCAGATTTATTTTTCATAGAGAAAACTTTGCAAAGTGGACAATGCATAAAAAGAAGCAGAAGAGGTGATGAGAAAAATACTGTGGATCAGCAAGTGAATTAAGAGTTGATAATTATAGCTCAGAAGAGCGATGTTATGAACTATAAACTATAAGGGAAAAATAGTGGAAATGTTATCAAGAAAACCAGGCCTCCATCACCTGGCACCTTTAGGTATGACCCAACAGTTAGTGTTGAAGGAAACAGGCTTTTATTAAAGGGTTTCCAACATCAGAGGGGCTGAGAGCACTCCTGCTAAGAGCCCTCCTCTCCCACTAGAACCAGCACTTCCCTTGCTCACCAAAAGGCAACAAGCCAAAACCATACCCAGAAGTTCCCCATATCCTTATCTGTCCTTAGGTCAGTAGCACAAACACATCTCCACCCTCCCTGGAATTTGCACCTGTGGGTTCCAGAGTTGCCATCCTCTTATAGCAGCTCTCTCCTTCTGATGCTGGGTGTGCTGTTTTCAGTGTCCATGTGTTGGTTCAGCACTAAGCACCCCTCATGAGTCTGGGTGGCTAGGCAGGTCCCTGCACCTCCATCAGCTCTGTCGACTCACTGAACTTCTGACTTTCAGACATCTGCTCTTACTCCAGATGTCCTGGCTCTCTCCTCTCTTTTCAGACCTCCTGGATTAATTTAAATGCCCTGCCCAGAACTGCCTGATGCATGATGTCGTATCCATCTCTTCCTATGGTGTGTTAGTGTCTGCCATTTTTTCCCATTTCCCAGTGTCTTTTACCTTCTTTTGGCTTCCATCTTTAGTCGGGGCCAAAATTCCCAGTGATGCACAGGCATCAGGGTTAAGCATCTGCCCCCTGCCTCTCATGCAGGTGCTGTATGTGCTTCCACAACCTGGATATATCACAAGCCACTGCATGTTTTCACAGTCATGAGCACCATTCACCCTGGGCAGAGGAAGGCACAGCTATTAACTTGCCATTTTTGTGTACTGTATCTTAAATGCTGTACTATACACTCATCCCTTCCTCCAATTAAGGGCTGTGACGGTTACATTCTGTACCCCATTACAGAAAGAAACATGTGTATTTGAGGGTGACATTGCTGTTGACATTTTTTAAAAATAATGTTTGCTGATAAATTAGATAGGACTTATAAGAGCAGACAAGAGTTTGAGACGCTCTATCTTTAAGCATATATGCATGAATGGATAGAATTGCGATAATCTAAAATAAGAACTAAAATAGAAATCATACATTTAGGAAAGTAATAATTATTTTGAAAGATTATAGGAGGTCTGTAGAACCACTCAGAAAACATATGAAGATTGGGCAAAAGCTCTCAATTACATAAAATGCTAAAAAAAAACCCAACCCTGTAAAGTTTATTAAAAATCCCTTTTTCTAATTTGGATTCAGAATATTGTTGATACAGCCTACATATATGTTTCTGCTTTGTTAAAAGTAGAGTTTCATAGCTGATTATAGGCCTATGTTTTTCAACTGATGTAGTTCATCTGTGTGTATGTATGTGTGTTCATGTACATGCTATATACTAATGTTTCAGTTTTACTGTTAAACAATGTAATGATCTTTTAATATATGCTTATCTTCTAAATACACAAGCCAATTTGAATTTTATTTACTTTTCAATTTAATTTTTCCTCTAAATAAAGTGCACTGTCAAACATAAGTTGTATTAGTTTCTTTTGACAGCTGTAAAAAAAAGTAGCACAAATTTTGTGGATTAAAACAGCACAGTTTAGTTTCTTGTAGTTCTATTGGTTAAAAGTCCAACACAGGTTTCACTGGGCTAAAATCAAAGTTCTGTCAGGGCTGCATTCTCCTCTGGAGGGAAATTCCATGGGGGAATCCATTTCACTGCCTTTTCCAATCTAGAGAGGTTATGCAAATTCCTTGTCAAGCAACCCCTTGCTTGCTCTGTAACAGCATCTCTCTGGCCCTGATGGGGTCACTTTTTCTCAGACTCTTCTCTTCTACCTCTTCTGTTTTTAAGATCCTAATCTAGTTACATTGGGTCTGTCCAGGTAAACCAGGATGTTCTCTTTATCTTAAGGTTAATTGATTGGCAAACATAATTTTATCTGCAACTTTAAGTCCCCTTCACCATATAAAGTAATATATTTGCAAGTTCTGTGGATTAAGATGTGAACATTTTTTGAGAGGTCATTATTATTTCTACCACACATCTCTACTGGGATTTTAGTTACTTGTCTGGATTCTATTATTTTCTAGAAAATAGGGTTAAACCTTATGTTTTTAAAATAGTTTTTAAAATATTAAACTTTATGTTATGTATATTTATAATAAAAAATGTACACACAAGAAAATAGGTTTAAACCAATTCACAATTTTCTTCCGTTTCTGTTGTAGGCTGCTTCTCAAATGGTCTCTAAAACCTCCATAGTCATCCACACGGTTGTATAATCCCCTTGAGCATGAGACTCATACCTTGACTGTGAGACAAACTCACTGAATTGCTCTTAATGAAGAGTACTGTAGATACGGTGAGACGTCACTTCTGAGACTGCATTATATAGACTGTGGCCTCTAGCTTGGGTGGCCTTTCATGATGTCCTTTCTTCACTTGCTTTGACGTCAATCAGTGGCCGTGTTGTCACCTTCACCGTGGAGAGGACCATGTGGCAAGGAAATAAGTTTCTGGCCAAATAGCACAAACACCTGAAGCCTACCACCAGCTATATAAGTTAGCTTGGGAGTGGAACATTCTCCAGTTGGGACATCAGATCAGTCTAATAATACCTTGATTTTAGTTTTCTGAGAAACTATTTTAATTTCATGAGTCACTCAAGTAGGCCATGTCTGGATTTCTCACCCATGAAAACTGTGAGATTAAAGAACAAATTTGTTGTCTTAAGCCATTAAGTTTTGGTGTACTTGTTATACAGAAAGAGAGAAATATATTTTTGTGTGTGTACCTGAAAGTAATATACTGCCTTAACAAGTACCAAAAAAACACTGGCATGCTTTAGATCTAGGCAGTGAGTAAAAGCTGTAAGGATTTTGAGAAGGGTGTTAGAGAAAGCTTAAATTGTATTGTACTGGTAATTGGTAAAAATATGGATTTCAAGCACAGTGCTGTTGAGAGCTCAAAAGGAAGTGAATAACATGGTATTAGAGACAAGAAAGAGGATCCTAGTTTTGTAGTGCAGAGAGCTTAGCACCACCATTGTCTACAGTAATATGAAAAGTAGTAAATTAATGTGTTGCTCTAACAATATTTATAAACAAAGTGTTCAAAGTGCAGTCTGAGTTAATGAGGAAAAATAGGAATTGAGGATAACTTATATTTTTAGACTGCACAACTGCAGGATGAGATTGTGTTATTGAAATGAAGGATTTAAGGAATTCAGGTGGAGAGAGGATGTGATGATTATGTGTTTTTCATTAAGTATGAAATATGTATTACTTATTTAGGCTAAGACAAGAAGTGGCCAGTTTTAAATATTAGCCCAGAGTTTTGAGGTAATTTTAGGCTGAACGTTGAGATTTTATGAAGCAGCATATAGGTGGTAGACAAGACTGGATGCGGTCACTAAGAAAGTGAGTGCAGATAGAAAGAAGCCAGAGCACTGCAATGCAGGGCACTTGAAGTTTTGAAGTCAGGAAAATAAGCACCAGCTAACAAAGGAGATTGAGAAGGAGCAGTGATTTCAGAAAAGGAAGAAATTAACTCAGTGTAGTGCCCTTGACACCAAATGAAGAAGTGTTTTAAGAAGGAAGAAGTGACTAAAAATGTCAAGCAGTGCTGATAGGTGAAGTAAGATGCTGAGAAGTGGACCTTCGATTTAACAAAGTGAAGGTAATTGGTAAAAACTTGAATGAGTTGGGTTTAAGAGAGAATGACATTGAAGGAATAGAAGAAAAACATCTGAAGAATTAACTTTTAAAAATAGATATAATGGAGGGGAATGGGGCTCACCCTATTTATACTAATGAAAATACTCAGTGACAAAATATCCAGAGGGTGCCAGTTAACAATGGGAAGAGAGGGGATAGAGGCTAATGCACAAATTACTTATACAATATGAGGCAAGATTGTCTGTTGAGGTGGACAGGGAGGTAGGAAAATATAAACATGATGTCACAATATACATGTTACAGATAATGGGATAAAATATAATATTACCAGAGAAATGTGGTAAAAAAAAAAAAACCCAACAACTGGATAATATTGAAATCCTAGATGAGGTTATAGATCATAAATTATAATGATACCCATATTGAATATTCTCTAATGATGTATATTTTTTGAGGTATAGCCATGAATGAGGTATGTTGTTGCATTAACTGCAGTTTATTTATTTATTTATTTTTGTAATGAGAAGGAAAGAGGGTGTAGAGAAGCTGAAAATGTTTGTTAGGTGGCAATTGTAATGATTTACTGTTATATCTTAACTGGACATTAAGAGAAGTAAAGATAGTAATGAGATGAGAGGCAGGTGAATATCAAAGAATCATTAGATTATATGGAATGATTAAGATAAAGAATTATTGCAATATAACTTGATTAAATGAGAAGAAAGGCCAGCAGTTTTTACCGAAGTCTATTGAATTAATGGCTGTGGAGATGGAGTAAGTGATGATGACTGAGTTCAAGGGGGTGACCATGAGACTAAGTGCAGAAGAAAGTGACTGGAGATGAAAAACTCAAGGAATTCAGAAGCCAGGATATCCCAGCATTTTTAATTCTTTGGCAGGATCAAGAATGGAGATGAAGGCTATTATCTGGTTGATAAACTATGCAGTACATGACAGGAAAATATGACTTAACAGTATAAGAACAGTGAAGGAGAGGAGGTGATTTAAGAGCATAAGTTAAAGTTTTAAACACAAGGATGGCAATCGTAGGCCAAACAAGACTGACGGGAGGAGCGCCCAAGTATGTTTAGACCTGCAGTTACTCCATTTCATGGCCGGTTGGTGATTCTCGGTATTCACTGCATATTGGGCCACCTTGGCAAGTTTTAAAATGATGCTTAAGTCACGTATAATCACCAATGAGTCTGATTTTATTCATTTGAGGGGGAGTTCAAGGCAGATGATTCTAATGTACAGTTAGTGAGAGTCCCTTTGTACCTCGTGCTGCCATATTTTCATACATGTTCTCCTCCGACACTTTGTGTCATGGAAATGTTAGCAGAAGGCCATACATTTATTGGATTAAAAACCAGGTAGGATTAATTCAGCCTCTTTCTTCCTCCTACTTACCTTTCCCATAATTCAGGGGTATCCAAACTTTTGATGTCTCTGGGTCCACACTAGAAAAAGAAGAGTTGTCTTGGGCCACACATTAAATACATTGTGACATGTAATCAGAAAAAAAACTCATAATGTTTTAAGTACATTTACGATTTTGTGTTGGGCCTCATTCATAGCCATCTTGGGATGCATGTGGCCTCCGGGCCGCAGGTTGGACTCCCCTAACATAATTCTTCATGTCTGATTACTAAACTTACTTCCTGGATGTTCTCTCTCTTTCTCCCCAATGGATTTTCAAAGTATTTTATTGACAGCATCAAATAATGACATATTTATTGTTTTCTATTTCATAATGCATTTTAAATGCACACACATGTGAATTTAATGAAAATTCATACTGATGACATTACATTCATGTTTGAATTTTCTAAAACTCTTAAGAAGTGCTTGTTAAATATTTGCTGAATGAGTAAATACATATGAGTCTAAGTTGCATTTGCCTGTGTTACAAGTAATTGGCTTTTGGATGAAATTTTATGTATTACTAAATTGTATCAAAATCTAACTTACAGTACCTATTTAGTTTATTTTCAGCGACTGTGAAAAAAATAGTAGTTAACAAACTTTTCAATTATATATTAAAATTGTTCAACATTTCAAAGATTTTTAATATATGGGTTTAGATTACAAACAAAAAATCTTTTAACTGAATAAGCTATATATAGGTGTTAAGGTCTATAAAACCTAATGGACCTAAAAACAGTCTTACTGTGAAATTATTTAACTTTTATACTTTGGTTCAATGGTCAAAAGCTAGTTCATTTCCAGTTTTCTGAGTTAAGTATTCAAGATGAAGTGAAATACTGAATGTCAGAACTTTGGTCTTTGATGTGCTAAGCTACCAGTGGTGCAAGAAATTATGGTAATATCAGCAACAAAACACTAATATTCTGCTTATTTTGTCAATTTCTAATGAAATCTAAAGACATTTAAAATGTCTTACTTCTGAAACAAATTTGTTGTATTTAGTTTTACTTTGAGCCCAGATATCAATGCAGTTTTTGTATATATAGTCGAGAATGGCACTGTAAGGAAAATATTAAAGATGAAGCTAAATTTATTAGCTTTTGCTTTTTAGTCCTGTTTTCAAAACTGCTTCAAGGCCCTTTGGAAACACTGCTGTTTACAAGATTACCAAATTGGTGGAAAACATTGAAAATGTTGAACTGCTATAGTGCCTCATAAACACATTTGTAAAGAAAAACAGAGCCAATTAAAAAAATAAATTCCTCATGTACTGTAAGTTAAATTGTTGTAAGTCAAGCAGTAAAAATAATAGAGCTGTCAAAACAATATAATTTCTGTGCACAAACCAAAACATATAAAATATAATAATACAACAAAAATTTCCTGAATAAAAAACTAGTCAGGAATGAACTGTTGGAGAAAATATATTTACTTATAGCTCAGTTAGCTCATAGAAACAAATATGTCTACTTATCAGCTGTAATATTGACACGTAGAAAAGTATAGCTCAGCCATGGCCTTCTATTATTTAAAATATTAGAGGCTTTAGACCTTGCTCAGTTAAATGAGTTACCCAAACATTCACCTTCCATAGATTGATAATCTGGCTATAGACTGGGACACCTCACTATCTGCAAGCTGATTAATGATCTAGGCATTTAACTTGATAGATCAGGGTCCTTTGCTAAATAGATTAAAGCAAATAGGAGTAACTGAGCAAGCTGTTGGCTGATTTAATAGGAGTTTGTCAAATTAATCTCAGTCAGTGATTGTGAAGAGATGTGTTTCCAATTCCATCTTGTTCACGAAGGGACAAAGTTTGTTCTTGAGTCCTGAATGGTTGCAGAACATTCACTTAGATGAGTAAAATATGTAAGATTACACAAAAGGAGAATGTAGAGCTGCCTTTTCCTCATGTAGAGACCTATATGCATAAACTCAAATAATATGTACCAATATCTATAATAAGTTAGTTGTAGAGGCAAAATAACAAAGCCACCCATGCTGGTCCATTGATATGGGAGGTAAAGAGGCTCAGGTGCACCTGGTTGAGGTAGAAACCAAGTAAGGATTTTGGGAATATTATTTTTCTTGAAGCTAAGATTATAGGGACTGATCAGTAGAAGTAACACCCTTAAGGTGTTTAGACCAGCAGAAATATGTAGGAATATTACACAATTATTTAGAAGAGAGATTATGATAATCAATTATATTAAAAGGATTGTTTCTGGAACAGAGGAAACTTAAGATGGACCCAATGAGATTTGGCAATGAGAAAAGAATATTCATAGATAGAAACAATAAGGTTTATTCTGGAAGCCCAAATATAAATAAGAAAATGACATGAGTAAAAATCTTTATTTGGGCAATTTAGTATGAATGAAGTGATCCAAGGTAGCTACCTTACCAGAATTTTCTATAATTATTAAAATGTGCCAAGATGCGATTTCTTTGCAGCCAACCCTCAATTTTCTATACAGAACATATTTGACTCATAGATAATATCTCACTTTCCCTTGACCTCATAAAATCAAATACCTCTTTTATTCCCACCTCCAATAAGATGGCAGAGGCCAAGTAGTGAGAAAGTGGACTGTTAGAGCTGGAATCTGAGCCACTGCTGGGGGGAGCTGCAGACAAAGACCCAGGAACAGCAGGCTGAGGTTGGTACTGTGCTGTTTCTGGGAAGTGTTGCTGGATGCTGGTGAAGAAGGTGTATAAGGAGTTGCCTTCCCAGGCCCCTGGCTCCCTCTATGTATGCCTCCCTGGGCTTGGACCTGGAGGCCACTTTGTCTGTCAGGACCACTCTGTACTCTTGGGTTCTGGGGCCCCGGCAGTGGCAAAGGCTGTGTCCTGCAGAAGATGAAACACCTGGGTGCCATCCATGCTTCTGGCCATGAGGCAAACGTCTGGCAGGAATAGTGTTGATGACTTCTGGTCAAGATGGAGGGATAGGTAAACGTGGCTCACCTCCTCACACAACCACAGCAAAAATTACAACTAAACTACAAAACAACTATCACCCAGAATTGTCAGAAAATCGAGCTATATGGAAGTCTGACAACCAAGGAATTACACAAGTCACATTCATCTAGACTGATAGGAGGAATGGAGATGCAGAAACCTGTGGAGACTCTGGAGACATGGAGATGTGGAATGGGTGGTCCCACACCAAAATGGGGTTGATAAAAATTGGGAGGAATACCTCAGGAGCAAGGGATCCTAACCCCACACTGGACCAGTCAGCCCAGGGTTCCCTTGCCAGGAAGATAAGCCCACATAACTTCCAGCTGAAAAAAAAAATAGTGGAGGTTGGGGCAGCAGAAAAATAAACTGCAGGATTCTCAGATGTCTCCTCTTAAAGGGCCTGTAAAGGACCTAAAACTTACATAGACTCACTCTCTCTGAGCTCTAGCACTGGGGCAGCAACTGGAAGGGCACCAGAGACATACAGAGAGAAACTGAAGTGTCTGGTGTCAGGGCAAGTCCCAGGGGACAGCTTCCTCCTGGACAAAGCTCCAGAGGCCAGGCAGTGGCATTGTCCTGGCAGTGGCATTGTCCCTTTTCTGAGCCCTTTCCCACAAAGAGCGACAGAGCAGGGGCACCATATCTGAGACTCCATCAACGTGGTTTTTATGGGTTGCTCTGCCCTAGCGATTACCTAAGGCTCTGCTCCAACCAACTTACCAGTGTGTTTTTCTTCAATAAGCCATGCTATTAAGACAGGAGTCATAGCAGCTCAAGTACATATAAACAAACATAGGGAGGCTGCCAAAATGAGGAGACAAAGAAATATGGCCCAAATGAAAGAACAGAACAAAACTCTAGAAAAAGAACTAAACAAAATGGGGAAAAGCTATCTACCAGATGTAGAATTCAAAACACTGGTTATTAGGATGCTCAAGGAACTTATCGGATACCTCATCAGCATTAAAAAGATCCAGGCAGAAATGTAGTTTATGCTAAGTGAAATAAAGAAAAACTTACAGGGAACCAACAGTTGAGTGGATTAAGCTGAAAAACAATTCAATTATTTGGGACATAAGGAAGAAAAAAAAACATCCAACCAGAACAGCAAGAAAAAAAAAAAGAATCAAAAAAAAACAAAGATAGGCTAAGGAGCCTCTTGGGACAACCTCAAACATACCAACATTCAAATCATAGGGGTGCTGGAAGGGCAAGAGGAAGAACAAGATGTTGAAAACTTATTTGAAAAAATAATTAAAGAACACTTCCCTAATTTGGTGAAGAAAATAGACATGCAAGTCCAGGAAACAAAGAAAGTCCCAAAGAAGACCTAAAAAGGACCACACCAAGATACATCATAACTAAAATGCCAAAGGTTAAAGATAGAGAATATTAAAAGCAACAAGAAAAAAGCAGATAATTACCTACAAAGTAGTTCCCATATGATTGTCAGCTGATTTCTCAAAAGAAACTTTGCAGGCTGGAAGGGACGGGCAAGAAGTATTCAAAGTGATGAAAAGCAGGGACCTGCAACCTGGATTACTATATCCAGCAAGCTATAATTTAGAGTGAAAAGCAGAAAAGTGCTTCCTAGACAAGGAAAAGCTAAAGGAATTCATCATTACCAAGCCATTATTATATGAAATGTTAATAGAACGTGTTTAAGAAAAAGAAGATCAAATCGTTAAAATGGCAATAAATTCACATCTATCAACAATTTAATCTAAAAAACAAACTAAGCAAACATGCAGAACAGAAACAGAATCATAGATATGGAGATCATTTGGAGGGTTATCAGTTGGGAAGGAGAAAGGAAAGAATAAGAGAAAAGGTGCAGGGATTAAGAAGTACAAATTGGTAGGTACAGAATAGACAGGGGGATGTTAGGAAAAGTATAGGAAATGGAGAAGCCAAAGAACTTATATGCATGACCCATGGACATGAACTAAGGGAGAGATTGCTGGAGGGAGTAGGTGGGGTACTATGTGGAGGAGGGCGAAGGGGGAAAACTTGGGACAACAGTAATACCATAATGGATAAAATGTATTTTAAAAATCAAATAGCTCTTATTTTAGTCTGAACTGTTTTCTCCATATGCCTACAGCCAAAACTCTAATATCATTCTCCTAAAACAAATGTAGTCCTAAATGTCATGGCTCTTCTTCCTTTCACAAATGGCCTTTATTAGTGTTAAAAGATAAACTGAAGCATATTAAAATTTTTGAGAATTTATTTGAACAAAAGTCAATTTGATTCAGGCAGTATTCAGTCTAGAAGATGCAAAGGAGCTCTGAGGAACAGTACAAAATGAAAGATTTATGGGTAGAAAAACATAGGAATAAAGAAGTTACATTAGGTAAAAAAGTGGGTAGGTTAATGCAAGGTTACTTTCTTTTAGAGGATTGCAGGGGTGTGACAGGTAGATTACCAATTGTGCTGAAGAGGCGATTCCTGATTGGTTGGTTTAAGATTCCATTTATGGAAGAACTGAAATTTTAAGTCTCAGTTTGGTGACATGAGTCTTAGCAGAAGTGACTCCATTTTAAGCCTGTTATTTTTTGTTTCTTTGTTTTGTTTTGTTTTTTAACAATATACCTTTTTAATCACACTCTCAGACTGAGAGACTCAATTGAAAATTGAAGGCATTTGGGCTACTTCCAGTTACTGCTCTGGAACTCTCACCGTATTTGTTGAATTTCCATGTGGTATACACATACTTTGATGTATGTGAACCCTACTTTGGGTTCACATTCTTTAAATTGCCCATTCTCATTTTCCCTTTTCTGATGTTCTGTTCATTGGGGGATCATTTGTTTGGTGGTTAGTGGCTACAAGCATGCATTTAAAGCTTTTGTAAGAATATGGTCCACTGGAGAGACCGTCATGATTATTACAAGCAGTGTAATTCAGATTGTCTAGAGTGCACTTTGTGGCCATGGTTCCCAAGACCTAAACCAATCAGAATTAAGTAAGTCAAAGAAAGACCCCATGGAAGGAGTCACTTTCTTAATCCAACTGGCTTGTTCAGTAATGTGTAGCTGAGTCTCAACTTCCTCAGAAGTGATAACCTAAGTTCAGCAAGTGGTGTTGGAATAGCACAAAACCTCTTTGTTCAGCTGGACTATACTCAAGGGCTATTGTATTATCAAATACCACTTTGGCCAGAGGGTCTAGAGATTTTTCTTAAGCAGTAGATTCTCCAATATCTTCAAGAGTTAAGGACAGACTTCTGGTGTTAGCCTCATTTATATTTATTCCTAGCCAGGAGAGTAAGGATCTGACAGAGGAAGCAAATTTTGAATCATAAAAGCTATCTGGTAATTGTTGACTCTATAGCTTGTGACTGAAAAAGTGACATCTATGGAGGCCAGTAAAATTTAAGGGTCTGTAGACTGTACAGGTAATTTTGTTCTGGTTACCTTTGTCTTGTGTCTCTTCTTTATGCAGTCTGGATAAAAGTTTCCCCAGATTTGAGGTTGTTAACCAGAGACAGGGGAACAGACTCCCAGGTTTAGAGGGTCTGATATGATAGAGAGGGCACAGAGTTAGTTCCAGCAAAAACAAGGCATTGGAAATCAGGGAGAAGTTTGTGATGGGTAGAGCTACAGGATCACCAGTATCATGGTAAGCCCAATAGTCATTTGTAGGTTGGATTAGCACCCTCTCTAATGGCCTGCAATCTGTGAAGGCCAGAGCAAGGCAAAATAGTCATAAAGACCTGATGTAATATTTAGGAGTAGCGTGTCCAGAGAGGGAAAAAGAGATAGGAAAAAAAAATTCTTGGTCTGAGGTCTTGGGCAGAAGTAATTTACCTGAATATCAGCTACTTCTTTGCCTAATCAATTGAATTTTCAGGTCTCTGGCATTTACATAGGACCAGATGTCAGGTGGGGCCTTCATCATTTGTGAAATATGCACCCATGTCTCAACTCGTTATAATTTCACAGCAGTGTCAGCTGTCAAAAGTGCTTGGTAGGGTTCTTCTTCTTTTTCTTTTTTAAATCCTCACCCAAGGATATATTTTTATTGATTTGAGATAGAGAGAAAGAGAGAGAGAGAGAGACATTGATGTGAGAGATAAACATTGTTTAGTTGCCTCCTGCATGCACCCCAACTGGGGATCGAACCCACAACCTAGGTATGTGTCCTGACCAGGGATCGAACCCTCAACCTTTTGGTGAAAGGTACAGTGATCCAACTAACTGAGCCACCAGCCTGGGCTTGGTAGGGTTCTTTTCATGAATCTCACTTTTGTAAAAGCATTAGAGCAAAATGATAACTATCTGTAAATAACAAAAGACTTTAAGATATCCATGGTTAAAGATCTCATTTGAGTTTATTATGATGGAATTGACAAGGTAATTTGGTTATTTCTGTGATATACAATATTTTAAGGTAACTAGAATTATGACTGATTACATTATACTGGACATATCAGATTGTTAGAAATTTTATACAATATCTAGAACATGTCTTGTATAATGTATGTTACATTAATAACATACATCCATACAAATATAATCCTAGATGGTTTATCATCAATTCTTTGACAATTCTTCCTATATAATTTAACATACCCAATAAACTTAATTAGTTTACATCTCTTTTTCACAAGCTGAAAGACAAATCATCTGAGATATTCCAGGGGCCCTCTGGCAAACTGAAAGTTACTGTGATCTATAAAGAAACAAAACAAAACTCCACTAGAATTTGAGTTTGGGAAGTTGTCAAAACATCAAAAGGACTGAAAATTTGACTCAATAAGATCATAGGTCATTATGAAATAACACTTAATTATCTAACTAACCTAAATGATAATAGAAGATTTTAAAGGCAAATATAGAATGTTACATACTTGTAACTAACACATAGCTTTTAAATATTGAAAAGACTGGACAATCATATTAAGTAATCAGAGATCTGATAAAGACAATGTAAGGCACAGTAAATTATTTTGGTAAGACACAAAATTTTTACTTTCCAGGTATATTACCTAAAGGGTAAAAAATTAAAAAAAAAACAGAAACATAAAACTTGCACAATAGTCCTAGAAAACTTTGTTCTTGGTCCTTTTAACAGAGAAAAACTACGGCTCTTCCAGTGAAGAGGGTGGAGCATGTAAACACTGTGCTGGCTTCCTCCGACAGCCACATCAAAATTACAGCTAAATTATAGAATGACCACCCTTGAGATCCACCTGAAAACTAGCTGAACAGAAGTCCTATAACTAAGGTTATAGAAGAGAAGCAACATGGAGACTGGTAGGAGGGCCAGAGGTGCATAAGGAGCTGATCCCACATTCACAGATTGCAGGTGAGAACCTGGAAGAATATCTCCACTGTGGTGGTCCACATTGAAGAGTGAGGGGTTCCTGCCCCACAGCAGGCTCCCCAGCCTGGAGCACCAGTGTGGGGAAGAGGAGTTTCCACAACAGCTGGCTGCGAACATTAGCAGGGACTCAGACCAGGTGAAAGAGAGGTCTTCTGTAGACCCAGGCATCTCCTTAAAGGCCTCTAGCAAAGACTTACTTGCTCAAAACAAACACTTGCCTTTAACTCTAGAGAAGGGACAGCAGCTCAAAAAGTAACTGGGACACACAGGGAGGAACTGAATTTTCTGACTTCAGGGGGAGGACTAAAAAAACTAAGGTGCAGGCAAGCACCATTGCTCGATTGTTGAGCCCTTCCCCCACATACACTGCAGGCTGGGCAGATGCAAAAATCTGAGTCTCCATCAACCTGCCAGATATCTCTCTTCCCCCAGCCTGGTGATTGTCTGAGACCCCGCCCCACCCAACTCACACACCTAAACTTAACCTCTTTCAAAGGCTAATCCACAAATGCAGCCAGCCTGAACCCACATTTCATACTATCCTAAAATCTCTTAATAGTCCACAAACACCAAACAAAAAGCAGCTGGATTTGGCATTCCTCATATTTCTTGCGAAGTGTCCCCAAGACCAGCACTAGGGGCAGTCAACCTTGTTTCAGTGAATATCTGGATCATTTCCAAATAAGATACAATACTTCACCAGCGTACTCAATAATATTGTAACAACTGTATATGGTGTCAAGTGGGTGAAAGACTTACTGGGGAGAATCATACTGTAAGTTATATAAATATCTAAGCACCCTTATGCACACCTAAAACTAATATAATATCGAATGTTAACTGTAATTACAAATTTAAAAAATTAAAAAAACAAAAAATTAAAATGTGTACCATTATACTTTTGATATTGAAATGAAAACTTTAAAAACTTAATTTTATTCCAATTTTAGTCAGCTTGATTACACATAAAATTTCTTTTTTGAGACTTATTTTCCACAAGCATTCAATGACTTTTAAAATATTTATTCAGATTTTTACCTATTTTTTTCTTTTTTCTCATTCTGGAACAACTGTCATTTTACTTTTCTTTTTATTTATTTATTTATTATTATTATTTTTTTAATTTTTATTTTTTTTTAATTTTTATTGTTATTCAATTACAGTTGTATGCCTTTTCTCCCCATCATTTTACTTTTCTTACCTACTTTTCTTACACAGTTGTTTTCTTTCACTGCTATTATTTGTAAGTAAATTTAATTATACATATTGATTAAAATGTTTAACACTTAGAAACATTGCTAGTGAAAATTAATATGTAATTTATTGTGGATTGTCTCTTCCATGAGAATTCTGTGGACTGGCAGATTTCTAAAAGCCTTTCATAATTTCCAGAAGTATAGTCTTCTCGTAGTAAAATTTTTAATGTGCCATAAGACATGTTTACTGATAGACCAAGAGATCTCTGTTTCCTTTGTAATAAGAACCTAAAGGAGACAATTTTGTGTTCATTTTTTACTGGTGAAGTATTGTATCTCATTTGAAAATGATTTAGATGTTCAATGACTATCCATTATTTGACTTACCTCAGCATCACTTTATGGTTTCAAGTTATCAAAAAGGTTTGGGAAACTATTTTTAAATATGCATACTGTGAGGCAGGGGTGTCAAACTCATTTTCACCGGGGGCCACATCAGCCTCATGGTTGCCTTCAAAGGGCTGAATGTAATTTCAACTCATTAACAGTTAAGGAGTAGTTACATTTATACAGTCCTGAAATTATTTCAGCCCTTTGAAGGCAACCACAAGGCCGATGTGGCCCCCGGTGAAAATGAGTTTGACACCCTGCTGTAAGACATAAATTTGGTTAAAAAGTTCATAAGTTTTTATCTTATTTGAGTCTCTATAGTTTACTTGTTTTTAATTATTTTTAGATGATCATGAACATTTTATAATAATCAGCTAACCATTATCTTGATTTACCTTTCTTATTGACAAATTCTTTAACAGAGATAATATGAGGTTATTTGACTCTTAGTAAACCTAGGTAGAATAAGAAATATTGTATTTAATGCTCATAATGCTAAAAGTATGCCTGTTTTAATTAAATTAACAAACTAGCTTTTATTTACTAAATATCCTAAATCATGTAAACTTGAAAACAATTTTGGATTAGTGTCTATGTTTCTGAGAATATACTTGATTTATATGATGCTTGTTTGTCCTTAACCAATTAAATGAAGCTCTTTAAAAAATAATTTTGGCAATACCATCTGGAGGTAGGAAAAAAGTCACACATCTATAACATACATATATAGGCATACAGATGTAACTATATAGCTTTTGTTTGAAAATTTCAGCCATGAGATAGCTATGATAATGCAAAACATACTAGTTAAAAAAAAAAGAAAACTAAAACAAAACACAAAGCAAAGAAACAAACAAACAAACATCTCTAGTTGGATCCAAATTATGGAATTATGGAATAAGTAAAAGTTAGATATTTAGGTGGTTAAGGCATTTTACTAATATTTGTGGAAGATACTTTAAAAATTTTTTATGTCTAGTTTTCAAAATAGACTCCCAACTCGCCTCTTTCTGAAAAAAATTACCATGGTTTTTAGAAAGATGAAGTAGGATACTTACATCTCAAAAGTCACAGAGAAGGAATGTAACCAACCACCAAGGACTTTTGTTGTGTAAGTCCATATTTTTTACAATATATGCAAGCATTTTGAGATAAATAGGGGAGGGTTGGAGATTAACGAAAAGGATAGGTGAACTTTGAATTGTTTTTAGACCCACATTCTATTCTTGTAAAAACTTGATTCATAAGACGCGTATGGTTGTTTTTTAATTTTTTAAAGAATTGGGTTGCAACCTGAATGATATCAAGATTTCAAGGTGGATACAACCGTCCATCTGTTCTCTTCATTGTGCTTCTTTATATCAGTTAGAGTTTTCCAACTGAAATGGAAATCAAAAGATTCCTATTCTAGAGTTAAGCTGGGTGTCTTTTGAATGTTTTAGTAAATCCTTCCCCAAAGGCTTTAGATGATTTTTCATTCTCTCTGGGTACATTGTTGTATTTTAGCATAAGGGAAAAGGTCATTAAGAAAAGTTTCTTAATGGTCCTTCATCTCAGCTTCCAATTTGGCTAACTTCTAACTACAGAGATACTGTATATACATATTTTGTCAGGTTTTAGCTGGGAAACAGTAAATATTCCTCACACTACTGAACAACTTCATGGATTCAAGAGGAATCCCTAAAAGGGGTACAGAAGATACTACCCCAAAGGTAACCAAAAGAAAGAAAGACTTAAATTGCTCTGAGAGCTGACAAGACTTGGTATGACCCTTATTGTAAATGGGTACAACCAACATTTCTATTCAGTCATATTTGGGGGCTCCCCAACTTGATGGTTGCCAAGCAAAGTTTTGAGGACTCAAAAGAAGACAAACAGAATGGCAATAGCTGTCCCTAGGAGAGATGGAATTAACCAAAAATAGGTACCTGAAAGCCAATTCATGAGTCATAATTCTAAGATATAAATATTATGCATTTTTTTGGCCTGCCAATCTGAATTTTAAAAGGAAGGGACAATCTGAAATTGTCCCTTCCTGTCTTGACCAGGCACTACAGATAGAGATCTGAGAGAGCTGACTTTGGTAAAAATTCTCACCCTTTGCCAGCTTTTACCAGTTTCCCCAGAATCCTGCCTGTAGGCTGTGAAGCAAATGGGGTGTCCCTGTGTATGTCATCCAGGGCCAGTAGAGCCTGTAGAGGAGGAAATATAACTTTTCCTCCACCCTTTATGGTGAGTGCCTGCCTGACACCCCTGTTTCTCTATGACGCTTTGTAAATGGATAAGCATGTTTAGGTTAAAATTCTCCACTGTGGCCACTGCAATTTAAGTATATTGTTCAGTTCTAAAACAGAATTTTGTTTACCTGAGGCCTTACACTGTACCCACTTCGGTTTCTAAGTTGGACCCACGTGGACCCCAGACCTGGTTAAGTTTCTAAGTCAAACCCAGTCCAACCCTGGACCCTGTGCAGTTTCTAGTCCAACCCTAGACTCGATTCCATTTCCTAGTCAGACCTAGTCTGACTCCAGCTGGTTTCTGGACCAAGTTTAGAAAAAGGAATGCTCAAAGTCTGAAAGTTCATAATGCAAAAGCTGCAGAGGTAGAATCTGTGAGGGACCTAACCCGGCACCTCCAGAGGCAGCAAGCTCAAGGGATTCAACAGGTCCCTAGGCTTGGTTGCTTGTTGCTCTTGGAGGATGTTGAGGGTCTCCTTTGGTTTCCTCTTCTGACACTAGAACAGTTAAAAGGTAAATGGAGGCATATTAAAAATATTAAGAGCTTATTTAAAAAATCAGTATGAATCAGGCAGCATCCAATCTAGCAAATAAACGTTCCAAAGAGCTGTACAAAATGGAAGAGTACCATAGGCAGAAGAGAACAGGGACAACTAGTTTATGCTAAGTGGAAAGTGCATTGGTTATACCAGAGTTACATTCCTTTAGGGGGTCACAGGGGTCTGTCAGACAGATTAGCTAGCTGGTGCCGGTCAGACAATTCTCGATTGCTTTAAGGTTCTATTTCTGCGAGAGCTGTAACTAAGTTTCATGTGGTGAAGGGCAGTATTGATACAAGGGACTCCGTTTAGTTCTATCATCTTGTGTTTTAATATTTGATTAACTAAAGTGAGAATTAAATACTTTTTTCACTCACCTAGGCAACATTATTTTTAAAGGTGGTTTAAGTGTATGTATTTTGCAAAAATCTTTAATCAGTGGCACCATCTAGAGATTTCAGACTCAGTGGTCATTTAACAAGAAGGCTATTTGGGGTGAGAAAGAGTCTTAGTGTGATATAAATTTGGCCTGCTATGAACTGTCTACTTTGTGCTCTTTTAACATTAATATAAACTATATAACAAAGTCAGAGGTGGATCTGTTCACTCTCGAGAAAGTTAGAATGCTACCCAATTTACCATATTTCCTCTGCGCAACATCTCCTAATCTGCTTCAAGCTGGGGGGGGGGGGGGAGTTATTACCAGCTCTGAGACTGAGAAAAGATAGCCCTGCCTTTGTTGTTTGCTTCCTGTTAATGTCCTTGTCCGTGTTCAAAGAGTCCATAGGGAAAATACCCAATGTGCTGCAGGTGCCTGCAGAGCAAGCTGATCATTGGAGCAAAACGTCCTAACGGCTGAACACATTTTATCATGTGTTTCTAATTGGCACCAATATGCCTGTTACAGTCTTTTTGCCCATTTTTCTCCTCCTAAACTTTTGTGAGTTAATTGGGTTTCATGGTACTTATAAAAAAAGGATTACAGGCACCTCGCTTCAGGTCTAGAGATCACCAAGCATATCAGAGCTCTGCTTCTTTGACTTTCCCTAGAGGGCATCTGGAATGATACTTGTTTTCTGGTAAAGTTGCTTGGCAGTTTTGCCACTCTGAGATGATTGCTCTTTAATAATATTCTCTGGCTGTTGACTGGACGCATATTTTAGCTCTGTGCTCTGGCCTTGTGCTGATGGTTCTTTACACTTAATTGCTTTCACAGTTCATTGGAAACTTTGTTCCTTTTACTAATAACTATTGCTACCCCATTATGCATGCATTCAACAAAATATATATAAATAAATATAAACATAATATGCATATGAATAATATAAATATAAATTCCACTTTCTGCTGAGAACCATCCTAGATCCTAGGCTTACAATGATAAGCAAACGTAGGTCCTATTCTTTTACTCATGGAATTGTCATTAACTAATTACTTAACAATGTAGTATTATCACAATGATATATGGATAAGGAGAAATACACATTGACAAATATGTTTGAATTAACAGATTTTAGCATATTTGAAGACCAGGAAAGCCTTTTTAAGAAAATTTTTATTGAGCTGAATTATTAATGCAGAGGAAAAAATAAGTAGAATGGAGGAGGAAAGGACATGCACAAATGCTCTGTTGAAGGAAGCATGTGTTACTTGAATTATGTATTGAAAGCAAGAAAAGAGTTTTGGAGAGTTTGGTAGAAATAAGACCATAAAAAATAGGCCATGGAGGAATTTGTAAGCCACATTAGGACTTTGTAGGCTTTTTCTTCAATCATAGTAAATCAGTGAAGAATTTTATGCTGAATTTGAGAGACATAATCAGAAGATCGTTCTGCCTACAGCATTGAGAACAGGAGAAAGTAGCTACTGGGCATCAGTTAGAAAGTTACTGTGGTAGTGAAGATTGGAAATAAAGGTAGGTTAGAATAGGTTAATGAATGTAGGACTTATCAGAAAGAAAGAGACAGTTTCAAGAAATGAAAAATAAAATCAATACACATGGGCTGAATTGGATGTGAGTGTAAAAATTGGGGTGAAGGAAAGGATAGTGACAATGATATTGCTTAGATTTCTGAACTGTAACATCATTCTTTGGGATGGGGAAACCTGAGAGAACACAGTTTTTGAGAAGAAATATTGAGTTCTACTCTGAATATATTGAGTATGAGAAACTTTTCAGAAATTTAAGATTGAAAAGAAAAAAATCATTGAATATGCAGATTTCTAGTTGAGAGAGAACATGTAGGGCAGACACGGAAAAGCAAGTGTGAACCATCTGCTTACATGTGGTAATTAAAGCTATGTCAATTTGTATTAGTGATTTACAAATATGGATTCATTGAATCCTTGTGACAACCCTGTAAGTACCATTGTAATCTCCATTTTAAAATAGATGGCAAAACTGAGATGAAAAGAAGTTCTGCTCTTGCCAAGATTGCAAAGGTAGGAGTGTCAGAGGTAAGGTTTGGACCCAGACTGGTTAACAAAAGCATTTATATTCTTAATTACTTTGCTATGCCACTTGCCATGAATGAGATTGCTTAAGGAAAGAATGTACATTGATTAAGAAGCCCATGACTGAGTTTTGAGAAACTCCAACATTTAAAGGCCAGAAGAAACTTCCAAAAAAGAAACTTAGAAGGAAAAGCCAGAACGGTAAGAAGAAAACCAAGAAGGTATCATTCTTGAAAATTAGAGTGTTGGAAGAAGTAGAGGATATCAAATACTTCCAATAGATCAGATAAGACCAGATCTAGGGGAAGACCTCACATTTGGATTGAGACACCTATAGTTTATTGATCACCTTAGTGAAAGCCTTCATCAAAGCACTAGAGGCTGAGTCCAGTTTGAAAGCATTGAGGAAAGGTGGAAAGTATGGAAGAGAGAAGACACGGTTCTTTCTAAAGCTAGGTTTATAGCTGGAGTAGATGGGGGTGTTTGCCTTGTTTCATTTTGATAGAAGAGATTGGAATATATTTCAAAGTCTAAGGATCCAGTTGATAGGGAGAGGTTGACCTCCAGGCACCAAAGAACACATTGTTAACCTGACTTCCAGGACAATTGACTCTCCTGGGTTTTATCCCATCTCATTCACCACTCCATTTGAGTTTCTGTTCCTGAATTCTTCTTAGCTCTCTGGCTTTTTAATGGGAAGATGTCCCAGTGAACAGACCATGAACAGTTCTCTCTCTACATGCAATCCCATGGTGGTCTCAACCAACTTTTCTAATACATCTAAAATTGAATTTCTGATTCTTTTCTTCATTATGTTCCACATATTCTTCCTTATATCAATACATGATTATTTCACCCTTTAAAAAAATCCTCACCCGAATATATGTTTATATTTATTTTAGAGAGAGAGAGGAAGGGAGAGAAAGAGAGAGAGAAACATAAATCAATGTGAGAGAGAAACATCGATGTGAGAAACAGACCAGTTGCCTCCCGTATATGCCTGACCGGGGATCAAACCTGCAACCTTCTGGTGCCCAGGACAATGCTCCAACAAACTGAGCCACCTGGACAGCACTCACCTTTTCATTTGTTCAGGTCAAAACACTGGGAGTCATTCTTGACTTCTTTCTTTGTTTCCCACCCCTTTTTCAATTAATCAGTAAATCCCATGGTTCTAGATTCAAAATATATCCAGAACTGTAACAAGGGCACTGACACCATGATGGCCCAGGTTGAGCCATTTCTTTTTCAGCTTGCTGCAATAGGCTCCTATCTCTTCTACCTGCCTCCATGTGTTCTCACTTGATTAACTTCGAACAAAGCAGAACAGTGATCTTGTTAAAAGAGGAGGCAGGTCATATCACTACTTATTTTGTTGTTGTAAAATTGACATATATTTTACAGAAAGTGCAATGCATCAATCTTAAGTGCAGAACTTTATGAGCTTTAACAAATACACATAGTCCTGTGCAATCCATAACCTTAGGAAAAAATCAGATTTTTAAAAATCTTTCATGACCTTTTTCATATGTGGTTTTGTATTTTGATACTGATGTAAGGGGACACGTATGCAGATTTTTGGAGCTCCTCCTGAAAATTTCCCTCTTATCTGTCTTCTCAATTCAGCGAGACTTCTTTCTCTGTTTGGTCTTCCCTACCCCTGTACCATAGTGTTTCCAAACAGAAAAATGGGGTGAAGGGGCAGATAGTGAAACTCTCCTCACCAGTTTCCCTTCACTCGGTTCTGTGCTGCCTATTGTCTGTTGCCTGAATACGTAATTTCATATATTTTGTCCAGTTTTGCATTGTTTAGAGAGACAGGGCTAGGTTGGTGTCATTCATCCATCATGAGCAGGAGTGGAAGATGCTTTGCATCATTGTTGACAAAGCCAGGTCACCCCACCATTTTGTAGGCCACGGATAGTCTCTATATACTCACATACACTTAATTATTTTAAAAAATTTTCTTTACTTACATTCATACTTACTTTGGCACATGGGCTTCTGGTAAGTAGAATATTGCCTATACTCTGAAACATAGGTCTTCATCTATGCTTGTCTCATGGCTCCTAGTCATTTGGGTAGTTGGTTATATGTGCTTGCTTTATCCTTTATACATGAGTATAAACTTTTCAACACCAGAAAGCAGCATGCTATAAATATTTATAGGATCGAATTGAATATAGCAGAGAACCAAGTGACTAAAAATGAATTTTGATGATTATGATTTTATGGTGAACTGTAGACCCAGGAGATGAAGCAATCTGTTTAATTTTTAATTACTTTTGGGATGCTGTGGTTCTCTAATACATATTTATTTATTGACTGAAATACAGGACAAGTCTCCACAATAAGGAACCCATAACAGCTGGGTTAAATAACCAGAAGTTTTGAGTTTTTGCTAATAGTCTGTTTCTGTATTTACAAGTAAATCCTAACCAAATACTCTTCCTTCTATAGTGAATTGAGAACTCCACTCTTTGAACCACTGTGTGAATGACCTCTGTCAGGCTAATTTAATGGGAAGAACAATTATAAAAAGAAACCTTTTGTAGTTCCTGTTGTTCCTTTTCTTTAGTCTGGAAGCAAAATTCTGTTTGCCGTAGAGAGGCTTGATTGGAAGTTGATAGTGTGACCATTTCGTAAGGCTTTCTTTAATGGGTTTGGCAATCTTACAAAACAAAACAAAACATATAAGATAATGAGAAACAGAAGGAAATAGATTTTTTTGACTGTTGATCCTAACCAGCTCCTCATGCATTTAACAAAGTGGTTTGTGGGATCACCTTCACAATTGATTCTGTAACTCTATTAATAATACAACATATGAAAGAAATCAGTCAATGCTCTGATCTGAGGTATCACAAAACGAGGCATTCCAGAGGCCTGCTGTCATAAAGGTCATGCGGCCTCTGCCTCGTACTGGAGTTTGGAGTATTGGTAGTTAAACTACAAGTCAATTTCTTTAAGGTTTCTGCTACTTTATTTCAAATAGTAGCATGCTTGCTTATTTATTTATTTATTTATTTATTTATTTATTTTACAATATTGACAAGGCAGTTGTATTGTTATAATAAATGCACTTGCCTCCCAGGTTTAAAAGTTGCTAAGAAAATCTTAGATAACAAAACCTGCCAGATTTGCAAATGAAAGCTTCCTTAAAAATAGCATGATTTGGGACATCTGAGAAGCAACAATTATAGAAATATGTATGTGGCTATTGGCTATGCACACAGTGTTTTTTCCGGTTCTGGTGTGGACATAAATTAATAATAATGAGTTTACACCGCCCTAGAAATGTGTTTCATTTATAATGCACACAACACCTCAGGCCATTGTCCTTTAAGGAACAGACTAACACACAATTCTCTTGTCTTTAAGGTTGTTCTAGGCTTTCTGACTCAACTAAACTACTCATAATTCTTAAAACACAAGCAGTAATCTGACCTCTAGAGCAATAATCGGACTTGTAAAGAAGGAGCATACTTTAGCAAAAATTTGTATCATTATGGCTAGATCCCCTGAGTTGCTGCTAAGAATATAGATTTGAACTCTTTCTAAAGCTAACGTATTTTGATTGCATTTTAATTTCTATCAATGCAGGATTCTAAAAGGCATTAACTATAGTTGTGTTGTTTTCTAGACAATTGCACAGAAATAGGGTGCTTAATAGGCACTTATATTATTAATGCTATCATAGAGCTCACCTAATTATGCCTTAGAAAGGTCAGGAAGTTAATACATACTCACACAACCAAATGCTGGAGATCCCAAAGGAAAGGGCAGATGAAGAAGCAAATGTGCTTTTCTCAGCATAGGAACCTCATAAACATTGAGTAGTGATTTCTACAAATTGGGGGAGCGGGGAGGGAAACAAGGAATAGATGCGGAAGTTGAACAACATGAAGCACTGTAAATATGAATCTAGCCAGGTAATTCAATGGCTTACAGTCTTACAGGTTAGGATGATTCAGGAAGCTTTTACCAAATACCTGTGCAGAAATTCCATCCCCCACCCCACCTGGTTCTGATTTAATAGGTTGAGATCCAGGTTCGGCATCACAAAGCTTAAAATCATCCTAGCCTAGGTGATGCTAATGACCCAACAAGTTTGAAAAGCACTGATGTAAGGCTCTTTGATGAAATTTCCATCATGATGACTAGAATTGAAAATAACAGAATGATTTCAACTTATTTTAAATGTGTGTGTCTGTGTGTGTGTGTATGTGATTAGCACAAGACAGAGAAAACATCAGTTTTCTCTTTCCTAGTTACAATATTGGTACTAATTCTGGCATTCGCCTTTTTCCTTATTTTTCTCCTTAGAGAACAGCATGAAAATTAAGGATTCAAATGGCTGGCTCCTGCCAATAGATTATAGGGCACCATGCCAAGCCAACCCCAAATTACACAAGATTAGGATTTACTGTGTTTATTATAGCTCCTTAGTTAATTCTTTCTACATGGTAAAACATTGTAGAAAAAGTATTAATCCTAATATCGAGATTTATTGTTTGGTGAGGTAGGTTTACTCTACAGTATCACAAATTAATGGAGAAATTTTTAAAAGAGTTTTTTCATGCATTTGTAGCTTGAGAAAAGTTGCACACATAAGACAGGTTGAGATAATGCTCTAATAAAAATTTCCAACTAAAGTTCTTGAAAAATAACATCACCACTTAATTGGGCTGATGGCTGGGGAGAGATGTAGTACATTTACTTCTGTTATAGTTAAAAATAAATAAAGAGACTTTTGACTAACATGTAAAACATCTATTGTTTTCTATAAGCTGGACTTGCTTATTAATTGTGCTTAATAGTGGAAAACTGTTGCTTGCTGGCCTATATCATTGACTGTAGGCTGCCTTCCTTCCCTATTAGATCTCTTATATGAGCTAATCTTACCTCTAAATAGACAAGAAAAGTTTGTCCTGCTTTGTTACCAAGTTTACCTTAAAGGCTCTTGGCAGAGGAGAAAGTGAATGTCATCCAACGCCGTGTATTACTTGATCGTTATTCATTTAACATGTCTGTATTTCTACCCGGGCATATCAATTAAGAGAGTTCACCTGCTTCTGCTAGAAACTGACTGAGAATGGGCTGCTAAAACCAACCGCAGTGCCTGAAGTCATTGTCCAACAAAATAAATTGTCCAATTATGAAGTAAGTTGCAGAAACAATAAGGAAAACATAATAAAAATACTGTAATTAGTGCTGTCTCATTAATAGACTGGCTCTTTCCCACACTGTCTGGACAATAAGATCTAGCTAATCTTCTTATATCTTCAGGGTGAAGTCTAGGCAAGATCATTGTTGTGGGAGGCATTAGCCCATCTCACACCTACACAGTGTGTACTATAGCCAGGAGCTCTTCCAAACATTGGACATCTGTTAATGAACTTAACTCTCAAAACCTAAGAATATAGCAACCAGTATTTCCCCATTTGGTAGATAAGGAAACTAAGTTATTGAGGCAAGACTTGGAAAACATGATAGTTCAATTATTTTAGAACCTAAAATGATTTAAGATACATTGTTTTTTTCCTTTAATAAACATTTACTGTTGTAGTGGATTTAATTATGTCTCCCCAAAAGATATGTTCAAGTCCTACAACCTGATACCTGTGAAGGTGACCTTATTTGGAATAGGATCTCTATGAATGTAATTAAGCTAAGATGAAGTTGTATTGGATCAGGGTAGCATCCCATGACTGGTGTCTTTATGTGACAAAAGAGAGGGCCGTTTTGAGACCGACACCAACCCATACAAGAGGGAAGATTGTCATGCAAAGACAGGGGCAGACATTGGAGTGATGCAGCTATAAGCCAAGGAATGCTAGGATTGTGGGCAGCCGCCAGAAACTAGGGAAGGGCAAAGAAGAATTCTTCCCTAGGGTCTTTAAAAAGATCATGGCTTTTGTTTAATCCTTGATTTTGGTCTTCTAATCTCCAAAAGCTAGAGAAAATAAATTTCTATTGTTTTAATACACCTGTGGCAATTTGTTACAGCAACTCTAAAAAACAATACAGTGTTGCTATTGTTGTGTGGTGGTGCTTTTTATTTAATTACATGTTTACCAAGATAAGAAATTGCACTATACATCCATCCTCATCCTTTTCTTTACTCCTGTTTTCTTATCATCCTTCCCATCTTTCTTCTCCCTTCTTTTTTTTTTTTTTTTTGATTTTAGGAACATGTGAAATTTAAATATGCATGCAATTTACTTATTGACTTCATTTCTTAATTTTCAAATGACTCCCTGAGATAACTGACTTAAAGGATATTTTAGGGGTACTCAGAACATACATAAACCTATATAACAGCAGAATTAACAGTTGGGTTACACCTCTCTCAGTGATAATCAGAGCTCCAATAAGGTAAGTGCTGTTAGACCAAAAAATCTTAACATTTCTACTACCCTCCTGTCTCTGCTGCTATGAAAAGGGCACTACAGTGCACATTTCTTGCGACTGAAGCTCAAAACCTATACAATAGTCCGACACCATGGATCTGGGAGTGTTATTAATAGCAACATCACAACTTTGTAGCCAACTAGATGGAAAATTACTTTCCCTTATTTATAATTTTAGCCTATATCCTGAGTTGAGAATTCACTTGAGA
This sequence comes from Desmodus rotundus, assembly GCF_022682495.2. NCBI lineage: Eukaryota > Metazoa > Chordata > Mammalia > Chiroptera > Phyllostomidae > Desmodus > Desmodus rotundus. Next base: position 66,434,407 of record NC_071388.1, on the reverse strand, counting down.
GAGAGAGAAAGGAAATTCTTTAAGTTTTGGTCTTGTTTTTGCAGTCCGTCTTTACAATTATGTAAGCCAAATCCTTCTTCTCCCCTCCCCCCTCCCCCTCCCCCTCCCCTTCCCCCTCCTCCTCCTCCTCCTCTTCTTCTTCTTCTTCTTCTTCTTCTTCTTCTTCTTCTTCTTCCTCCTCCTCCTCCTCCTCCTCCTTCTTCTTCTCTCTCTCTCTCTCTCTCTCTCTCTCTCTCTCTCTCTCTCCATATATTCTACTGGTTCTGCTTTTCTACTGAACTCTGATTCATCATTGTGTACGTCATTAAATAAACTAAAGATCTCTATGTGAATGTTCCATGGATACCTCAAGCTCAGTATGTCAGTATTTAGCATTGCTCCTGGAAAAGAGTGTGTTCATAGTATTTGTTGAGTTGAAGCCCCAAATTAGATCATTTTTCTCCCCAATCCAGTCTTCTCTAGTCCCTGTCTCACTATTGGTGCACCCTCAACCAAAGACTTATGCTTTATATTAGGAAACTTGTTTCCCTTTCCAGCCTGATCACTCAAGCTCCAAGTACTAAACAGCTCTTTCTCCCTCTAACCTACTTTTCATCTATCCTACCTTAGATCAGTTTAGACAATCACTTAAAAATTCAAGTGTTCTTTATTCAAATGCAAATCCAATGAGATTAAACTTCACATTTTTTTAAAGGTTAAAATAGTTCACTGTAACTTGTTTGAAGATACAACTTACAGGTAAACTGCATTGCTTAGCACAAAATGTGCTTTGAAATTTGGCTCCAGAAAACTGCAGTACCTCTAAGCTGACTTAAAAATTTCTCACTCAAGTAGTAACCTCCAGTTATATAAACAAATTCCAGTTTCTGAATTTGTCTTGTAGTTTCCCACCTCTGCCTTTAGTCATGCTGTTTTCTCTGCCGTGAACATCATTCCCAATACCTTACCTGCCTGCTTAATAACTACTCAGCCTTAAGACTCACCTTTAGCTTTGTTTCCCACAGGAAGAATTTCTTACTTCTCTTTCATAGGCATCTATTAGAGCTCCTTCCCACCTCTATGAAAGCACTTGTCATGCAATTCCCTCATCATCGACTTTCTTATTTGTCTTCCCTATCAAATGTGAGCACTTTGAAGTTAAGAAATGCATTGACTTTTATTTTGTTTCCAGTGTCAGTCTATCTTAGTTTGGAATTTAGTTGCAAAGAATATTTTTTGAAGAAATAAAATCTGTACCTTGTAACTCACCCTCTTCACTCTCTGGCTGCACAGAACCTTGTTCATTATTCACTGAGAAACAGAATCATCCTGTCCGCATCTTCCCTTTCATCCTCCATGGAACGTCCCTGACTTCACTTTGTCTTAGTAAAAGTAGTATTTTAGTTCTTTTTCAAGCTGGTGAGTTTCCCATTGTGTTTTCTCTATTGTAATGTAAATCTCTTTGCCACTGACTTCCTTCCTGTCAATTTTCAAACATATTAGGTATTCTCCCTCCTAAAATTTAAAATCTCTGACCTACTTTTTTTATGTTACTTCACATTTCTTTGTTTCTCCTTACTTTGAAAATTATTGAATTATTTGTCTGATGTTATAGTCTCTATTTCCTCTAGAATCTCCTTTATTTCACCTGCAATCTAAACCTCCAGTTGCTTTGATCCTTAGGTGAAGTGACATTTCCATAATGGTGAACAAGTAAAACCTAATATTTAAAAAAGCACCTGATAATTTTGTTGATTGTTTCTTCATTCTAGTCACTGTCAGTTTTTGATTTTATATTATCACTGCTCTCCTCTAATGAGATTTTCCTAGTCACCCTTTAGAGTTCCTTTCTGGTTTTTTTTCTGATTAGCTTTCATTCAGTAATTCACATCCATGTTCATTAATCTGAAGTGTTTATCTTTAACCATAGTTTGTTTCTGCTTTCCAGGCAATTTTATTTATTTATTTTTTTTAATTTTTTTTAAATTTATTTATTGTTATTTAATTACAGTTGTATGCCTTTTCCCCCATCCCTTCACCCCACCCCAGGTGAACCCACTTCCCTCCCCCCTCTCCACCCTCCCCCTTGGATTTGTTCATGTGTCCTTTATAGTAGTTCCTGTAATCCCCTCTACCCACTGTCCCCCGCCCCCACCCCCCCACCCCCGCCCTTGCTATTGTTACATTGTTCTTAACTTCAATGTCTCTGGTTATATTTTGTTTGCTTTTTCCTTCTATTGCTTATGTTGCAGTTAAAGGTGAGATCATATGGTATTTGTCCCTCACTTCCTGGCTTATTTCACTTAGCATAATGCTCTCCAGTTTCATCCATGCTGTTGCAAAGGGTATAAGCTCCTTCTTTCTCTCTGCTGCGTAGAATTCCATTGTGTAAATATACCATAGTTTTTGGATCCACTCGTTTGCTGATGGGCACTTCGGTTGCTTCCAGTATTTGGCTATTGTAAATTGTGCTGCTATGAACATTGGGGTGCACAGATTCTTTTGGATTGGTGTTTCAGTGTTCTTAGGGTATAATCCCAGCAGCGGAATTACTGGGTCAAAGGGCAGTTCCATTTTTAGTTTTCTGAGGAAATTCCATATTGTTTTCCACAGTGGCCTCACCAGTCTGCATTCCCACCAACAGTGCACGAGGGTTCCCTTTTCTCCGCATCCTCTCCAACATTTGTTTGTGGATTTGTTTATGTTGGCCATTCTGACTGGTGTGAGATGATACCTCATTGTGGTTTTAATTTGCATCTCTCTGATGGCTAGTGATGCTGAGCATCTTTTCATATGTCTCTGGGCCTTCTGTATGTCTTCCTTGGAGAAGTGTCTGTTCAAGTCCTTTGCCCATTTTTTAATTGGGTTGTTTGTCTTCCTGGAGTGGAGTCGTGTGAGTTCTTTATATATTTTGGAGATCAGGCCCTTGTCTGAGGTATCATTGGCAAATATGCTTTCCCATATTGTTGGTTCTCTTTGTAATTTGGTGCTGTTTTCTTTAGCCATGCAGAAGCTTTTTATTTTGATGAGGTCCCATTTGTTTATTCTTTCCTTTATGTCCCTTGCTTTAGGGGATGTGTCTGTGAGGATGTTGCTGCGTGGAATGTCTGAGATTTTCCTGCCAATGTTTTCCTCAAGGACTTTTATGGTGTTACGGCTTATATTTAAGTCTTTTATCCATCTTGAGTTTATTTTCGTGTATGGCGTAAGTTGGTGATCGAGTCTCATTTTTTTGCACGTAGCTGTCCAGATCTCCCAACACCATCTGTTGAAGAGACTGTTTTTGCTCCATTTTATGCTCCTGCCTCCTTTGTCAAATATTAATTGATCGTATAGATTTGAGTTTATTTCTGGGCTCTCTATTCTGTTCCATTGGTCTATGAGCCTGTTTTTATGCCAGTACCAGGCTGTTTTGATTACCGTGGCCTTGTAATACAGTTTGATATCAGGTATTGTGATACCTCCTGCTTTGTCCTTCTTTCTCAAAATTGCTGCTGCTATTCGAGGTCGTTTATGGTTCCATATGAATTTCTGCAATGTTTGTTCTATATCTGTGAAATATGTCATGGGTACTCTAATAGGGATTGCATTGAATCTATAAATTGCTTTGGGTAGTATGGCCATTTTGATGATGTTAATTCTTCCAATCCATGAACATGGTATATGCTTCCATTTGTTTGTATCTTCCTTAATTTCTTTCTTCAGTGTTGTGTAGTTTTCTGAGTACAGGTCTTTTACCTCCTTGGTTAGGTTTATTCCTAGGTACTTTATTTTTCTTGTTGCTATATCGAATGGGATTTTTTTCCTGATTTGTGTTTCTGCAGTTTCGTTGTTGGTGTACAGGAATGCCTTTGATTTCTGGGTATTGACTCTGTATCCAGCTATTTTGCCAAATTCATTTATTAGGTCGAGTAGTTTTTGAGTGGAGTCTATAGGGTTTTCCATGTACACTATCATGTCGTCTGCAAACAGTGACAGTTTCATTTCCTCCTTTCCAATTTGGATGCCTTTTATTGCTTTTTCTTGTCTGATTGCTGTGGCTAGGACTTCCAATACTATGTTGAATAGGAGTGGTGAGAGAGGGCATCCTTGTCTTGTTCCTGATCTTAGTGGGAAAGCTCTAAGTTTTTGTCCATTGAATGTGATGTTGGCTGTAGGTCTCTCATATATGGCCTTAATTATGTTGAGGACTGCTCCCTTTATTCCCACTTTGCTGAGTGTTTTTATCAGAAATGGGTGCTGTATCTTATCAAATGCTTTTTCCGCATCTATTGATATGATCATGTGATTTTTGTCTTTGCTGTTGTTGATGTGATGTATTATGTTTATTGATTTGCGAATATTGTACCATCCTTGCATCCCTGGGATGAATCCCACTTGGTCATGGTGGATGATCTTTTTAATATATTGCTGGATGCGGTTTGCTAATATTTTGTTGAGAATTTTAGCGTCTATGTTCATCAGCGATATTGGCCTGAAGTTTTCTTTCTTCGTTGTGTCTTTATCTGGTTTTGGGATTAGGATGATGTTGGCTTCATAAAAAGAGTTTGGGAGTCTTCCATCAGTTTGGATTTTTTCGAATAGTCTGTGAAGGATAGGGGTTAGTTCTTCCTTAAATGCTTTGTAGAAATCTCCTGTGAAACCATCTGGTCCAGGGCTTTTGTGTGATGGGAGTTTCTTGATGACTGCTTCAATTTCCTTTGCTGATATTGGTCTGTTCAGGTTTTCTGCTTCTTCTTCAGTCAGTTTTGGAAGATTATATTTTTCTAGAAATGTGTCCATTTCATCTAGGTTTTCAAATTTCTTAGCATATAGGTCTTCATAGTAATTTCTTACGATCCTTTGTATTTCTGTGGTATCAGTTGTAATCTTTCCACTTTCATTTCTAATTCTGTTTATTTGGATCCTCTCTCTTTTCTTCTTGATAAGCCTACTTAAAGGCTTGTCGATTTTGTTTATCTTTTCAAAGAACCAGCTTCTGGATTCATTGATCCTTACAATTGTGCTTTTAGTCTCTATGTCATTTAGTTCTGCTCTGATCTTGGTTATTTCCTTCCTTCTGCTTGCTCTGGGCTGTCTTTGTTGTTGTTCCTCCAGTTCTTGTAGGCGTAGGGTTAGGTTGTTTGTGTGAACTGTTTCTAACTTCTTAAGGTAGGCCTGTATTGCTATGAACTTCCCTCTCAGGACTGCCTTTGCTGTGTCCCATAGGTTTTGGGTTGTTGTGAGTTCGTTTTCATTTGTTTCCAGGAAGTTTTTGATTTCTTCCCTAATCTCGTTCTTGACCCATTCATTGTTTAATAGCATGCTATTCAGTCTCCATGCTTTTGAGTGTTTTGGGTTTTTACCCTTGGGGTTGGTTTCTAGTTTCAGACCCTTGTGGTCCTTTCCAGGCAATTTTAAATATCAGCAAGGCATTTGCAATGTTATTCACCTAGGAAACTTGAACTTATATACCTAAGACTTAAATTATTTATGTTCTTGACAAAACCTACTTTTTGGGGCATGTGTTCTCAGCCTGAGTAATATATATCTGTATCAGGCAATCAATGCTGAAAACACCTATGATTTTTTTTCTTTTTACTTCCCCAACTTTCAATTATTAACTAAGTACTCTTATTACACATCTAAAAGTTAGGTGTTATTTACTTTTTTTTTTTTTTTTTTTTTTGGCCACAGCTCACGTTAATGCCCCTATTTCTTGCCTGGGCTAGCACAATAACCTTACTTGATGTCTCCTAATATAGTCTGTACTTCACATTGATTACATGTGCTCTCTGAATTTATTGCTATAATTGGGCTCACTTGGAAAATATTGTCAATGTCTAATGTTTATTACACCAAACTTTAATCTTCTTTACATTCTTAGGGCACAGTACAAGACCAATTCTTGTAGATATTCAATACCATTTATTAAATTATAGTTGATTAGGTACTGAATGTGAAATTAGAAGTTTTGTCTCTAGTTAGTGAAACTCTAAAGTTTATTCTCCATCCATTATATCAAAAAAACAAAGTTCCACCAAGGTGTTAGACAGAAAATTTTCATGCTCTGTCTGGGAAAGAGTAAATATTTAACCAATTTACAATCTCTTTTATAATTTGAAGTCTCTATAATAATAAAGTTTACAATGGTGACACTGACATTAATAATAATAACTTTTATTCCCACATGATGAATACTAAATTTTACAATATGCCATTTAATGTGAAATGCACCTCTCTGTGTTAGATAGCATTGCATTACCTTGTGGAAGAGACTTCTAGCTGGTCAATAAATCCATTTTCTCTTCTTTCTAGCCATAGAATTAAACAGCATCTCAGAATCCCTTACACTTAGGTGTAGTTATGGAATTCAGTTCTGACCAGTTGAAGGTGAGCAGAAGTGATAGGTGATTGACACACGTAACTTCCACACTTGATGCTACGTGCACTTTTCTGCTGGGGAGCAGTGTCCAAGCGACATTGTTGTTACATATCAAAGATGGCAGAACACTTGTTCTCTCACTCATCTACCAACTCACACCCCCCATGGGTCCCTATGACATACTCCTGGGAGACCGAGCGCATCACTGTAAACTTTCACTGAGTAAGAAATAAAAGTGTAGTAGGTAAGTTCAGACATTGAGTAAAGGTTGAAGCCTTAATTTAAAGCAAACATTTCCAACCCTGGAGTTTACAACTCATTACTACTACTTGGAGACTGAAAGAAAAGATAAACTAACATTTAATGGAAATTGTTTTCAACATCAGATTTTAAAGCAAATGGATTGTATTTTTAAGCTTTTGTTAATTATATAGTTACTTTGAATGAAACAAAGAAATTTTCAGTTTGTCAGAATTTTTCTAATGTCTTTACATCCTCCTAACTTATTATTCATATATTGGAGTTGATGATATGTCCTCTCTCTAACAGTTTTTGTACTTCTTAGCTGTCACTGCTAAATGACTACATAAGTGTTTACTAAAATTCCTTTATAAGAAGAAGGGAAACATAGATCTTTTTTTTCTTTTAATAAATCAGGTTAACTTTATTTTCCATTCAAATTCATAATTTCTCCTATGATCTCTTTGATTATGTTTTTGTACTGACATAAATTTTACACAGAAATTTAGGTTCTTAATGGAGAAAATTATTAGAGGAAACTTTTAAAAAACATTATTAAGTAATGATTGTTACCTTGATAACAACAAGCAATTTTATTAGCTTCATTGGGACAAATTTTCATTTTGATCAGGGTTAGAACCAAATACTCTAATTAAGAGATACTAGTCATTGATATTAGAAATAACTTTATCTAAAATACAGACTAAAATATATTTCAGTTGAGTTAGGCTTTCCTTTCAATTTCACTCTTATCTGATACTCATTTCTTAAAAGGATTATGCAAAGGTGAGGTACAGTAGAATTACCATTTTTATTAGTGAATAAAGGTCTGAAATACTTCTTTTATCTTTTCTTTAATTTTTTAATTTATTTTTTCAATTACAGTTTATATGCAATATAATTTTATATTCCTTCGGGTGTGTATAGCATATTGGTTAGACAATCATATACTTTATAAAGTGCTCCACCCGTATATCCAGTGTCTACCCGACGCCACACATAGAGTGTCACAGTATTGTTGACCATATTTCCCATGCTGCACTTTAGATCCTCATGACTGTTTTGTAACTACCTAACCGTGCTTCTCAATTCCTTCGCCGTTTGCACACAGTCTCTCACCCCCAACTTCTCTGGCAATCATCCGCCTGTCTTCTATATCTATGAGTCTGTTTCTGTTTGTTTGTTTATATTGTTCTTTAGGTTCTACATATAAGTGAAATCATAGGGATTTGTTTTCCTCTGACTTATTTCACTTAGCATAATACCCTTCAGGTCCATCCATGCTGCTACACAAATGGTAAGATTTCATTCTTTTTTATGGCTGAGTAATATTCCATTATATATACCACTACATTTTTATCAACTAATGTAATTATGGACACTTGGCTTGCTTCCATATCTTGGCTATTGTAAATAATACTGCAATGAACATAAGGGTGCATATATTTCAAATTAGTGTTTTGGATTTCTTTGGATATATACCTAGAAGTAAAGTTTCTGGTTCTTAAGGCAGTTACATTTTTTAATTTTTTGAAATAACTCCATAGTGCTTTCTAGAGTGGCTACACCAATCTGCATTCCCACCACCAGTGTATAACATTTCCTTTTTCTTCACAATCTTTCCAACATTAATTTTTGTTGACTTATTGATGATAACTATTCTGACAAGTGTGAGGTAATATCTCATTGTGGTTTTTAAATTACCTCTCTCTGGTGGCTGGTGATCTTGAGTATCTTTTCAGATGTCTCTTGGCCTTCTGTATGTCCTCTTTGGGGAAGTGTCTATTCGGGTCCTTAATTAAATTGTTTATTATTTTGATGTTGAGTTGTATATGTTCCTTATAAATTTGGGATAGTAATCCCTTGCCAGATGTACTGCTGGCAAATATCTTTTCTTATTCAGTAGGTTGTCTTTTCATTTTGTCAATGGTTTCCTTTGTTGTACCAAAACTTTTTAGTTTGATGTTGTCCTATTTGTTTATTGTTTTCTTTTTTCCCCTTGCCCAATAAGATATATCAGAAACAAAAATACTAGTAAGAGACATGTTTAATATTTGACTGTTTATGTTTTCTTCTTTTTTTCTAATGATATGTAATTTATGGGCATGTCATTCACTGCTTGAGATTTTACACACTTTTAAATCAATGATACTTGCATGAGAATGCCATACTGCTGAAGCTTATTGACTTTATTTCTTCACTGGAGTTTGTTCTTCTGTCCACTCATACTGACTGCCACAGTCACAGCCCCGTGATGCTTGACTACCTCCATTTCTGACTGTTATTGAATTGTTCACCCTCTCTTATTCCTCTTCCCACCTCCAAACATGCTTACCTTTATTTGTGTGTCTAGTCCCATGCCTTACATAATAAACATATTAATAAATAAGTAAACACATAAAATGTTTATTTGAAGCATTCAACATGTGCTTTACCATCACAGACACATTAAAGAGAGAGACCTTCCCACAAATCCACATACTTTATACATTTAAAAAGATGAGGCTAAGCATAGGAGGAACATGGGGGTGTCTGGGGTAGGGGGGGAGTGTGGGGGGTAAATGCAGACAACTGTACTTGAACAACAATAAAATAATTAAAAATAAAAATAACAAAGATAAAGCTATAAATAAGATACGTAGAGTTTTTTACTGAGATTACTCTGATGGACTAAATTATATGTGTTAAATTCACATGTTATATTGAGGGTATGTATGTAAGAGGCTCTAACTCCTTCCAATACTTCGACCATGACAATGGGTTGATGGAATTAGTGAATCAATTTTTAAGGGGTCTAAAAATTAAAGGGCCAGCTTTAAGCAAATTATTTTTCCTCCCCACTCTAAAATGTCAGAGCTTATATATTTGCTAATAGAGTGGCTAATTCCTGGAATTTTATGGAAGTGGTACCTCCCTAAAATCTTTGGCATATTTGTAGGTAGAGTGTTGATATGGAGTGTTGGCATACTTTATACAGCATGTCGAATCAGCACTTCGATCTAGGGGTGAAGACATACTGAAGCAGGTTGTAATTGTGTTTCTCCATGGAAGTATTTATTTCATAATTGAACCTTTGTGATTCCTGCTCTATATTTCTCCTAGCAAACAGTTTTGGTTAGAGGACTTTAATAATTCTTTATAAATTATCCCTACATTTTAAATTCAGTAAGAAAGTTGGGTTAGTTTTGTCAATTAGTAGCGTAATTTTCAGTGTTTTAATATAAATGGCCTTCTTTATTGTTCAAATTTAGAAATCACTGGTATTTAGGTTAGCTTTGGTTAACTTATCTTCTGGCCTTCTGAAAAGGTTTTACATCCAAACTAAAAAGTTTTTAACTGTTTTCACCTTTAAGAAGACATTCTACTATTTCATTTTGAATCTAGAAATTTATAGGAAAAAATATGGGAACAAATTAACTTTTACTTACAAATTCGAGATATGCAGGAAGTCTGATTTGATACTGTCCAACAGAATATTCTGCAATGATGGTGTTGTTTTATACCTGTACTGTCCCAACCTGTAGCACGTCGCAGCATGTGACTATTGATCGCTTGAAATGTTGGTAGTGCAACCAAGGGATGAAACTTTTAATTTTATTACATTTTAATTCTTTTCATTTTGATTGTAATCATTTTGATAGTGACTGCCATATTGGGCAGTGCAGATATAGCACATTTGATCAACTTTTAAACCTCCCTGTTTTTCTTAATATTTTACTAAGTTTATACAGATATTTTTCTAATTAGTATATCAAACATAACTGTCACCACAGTAATTTCTAAAAGTTATTGGAGTTTGATCTATACTACTTTTTCTTTCCAATGCTTTTTCTTTAATATTTGATGAAGTACCAAAGTTCTATTTTCAAATAAGTGGCTCAAATAATGATGAGCATAGAAAGACACATATAATTATGTTACCAAAATAATTTTCTTCCATAATTGTTTCTTTTATATGATCACTACTTTCAACTTTCAATGATGTTCCTTTTTTAAATGAGTGATAAAGACAACCATTACACTTTCTAGGACCAATTGACTTCTTGCTGAATGCCTGCTTTTAAAAATACATTTTTGAAGTATTTATTTCAAGGCTTTTAATGCTGAAGCCTTCACTTGATTAAAATACATGTTTCATTTTTTTGTATTTTGAGAGTGACAGGCACAGTTTTATATAGCTAACATAATTTATAAAGCCTGTCACAAAATTGAGACATTTGTTATTACGTATCTAAGGAAATCTTATAAGAATTATCCCAAAGTGCCTTTGAATATGCTATTATTTTGAGCATATTACCAATATTAGTGATTGATGGTATATCTTGGATATAATAAAAATAATTTAAATTTAATTCTTAGAGCTTTTAGACTATATTCTCTCTTCTTTGTGGTTTATTATAGTTATGTTATAATGCACTGTTGCTACCCTAATTTATTCCACTGACAAATTCTAAGGTTTCTATTTCTAAAAGATAGAAACACAAGGAAAATAAAATAAGTTTATTGGCTCAAAGATAAAAAATATAAGGAATCACTGCTTCTAGTCATGTTAAATATATTTATTGGATACAGAATTGCTGTTTTTAGTCACATTATATATATACATATATATATATGATTTTGTCTAAAAGAAATATATAAAATTGAATCTAATACTGGAAGAGTTTATATTTGCTATTTTAAGTGATACACATTTTCTATTAGGGTGATTTTGTTTCTTTTTTTAAATAAAGGTGGGGGGTAAATGCAGACAACTGTAATTTAACAACAATAAAATAATTAAAAAATAAAAGAAAGTCACAAAAATTATATATTTATATTGCATAATATGGTGATTTGATACACATAAGCATAGTGAAATTATTACTATAGTCAAGTTGTATACTTTAAGGGAAAATACACAAGTATATAAACTATATTATATATGCCTTATTTAGGACACAGATTGGCTGAGAAATATTGAGAAAGTTTGGAAATAAACTTTGGTATAACATGTGTAAGCATCATTAGAAATACTACATCCTGGACTGTGTTACTTCATGCTATTTGAGTGTTTTCAGGTGGGTTAGTAGGTTCTTTTTACCATTTAAGGCCAAATCTTCCATGTTTAATTCTACAATGACAAATAAAAGAATTCCTCACTACTATAAAATGTCATACTTTTACAAAATTCAATATATTAGCATTAATGAATAGAAAGTAGTCATTGATCCAGAAAAGTAAATCATATTAAGTTGGACACACACTTATATTTTAAAATAATTATCTATATTCACAGGTTTATATTAACTTTTTTCCTAATTAAAAACATACAATATGCAATCATAGGGAAAGGTCAGTCTTACTTTTAATTATTTTCCCTATTTAATTAGACATTTATTCTCTGCAGATTGGAGTTTGCAAATTAAAATACTTATTATTTGAAAGGTCATACACTACGTCTAAGTGAAGGGCATTATGCACTAGATTATATTTCTAATATAGGTTATACACATATTTGTGTTGTATATAAAAGATGAAAATTGTGAATAAATACACTAAAACCACTGTAAAAATAAACATTCAATGTTTTTTTCCTATTTACTTCCATATACATATAAAATAACTAAATTAAATCAGGAAAAAGGAAATAGTCAAACTAACCTGAGGACTGATATGATGAAAGACATTTAGTAATATATATATAATAAATATTTAACATATATATTTTAATTATATATGCTTTAATATATTTTTATATGTGTGACTTTTAAGCCATCCCATCTATGTTGGTTACCTGAAGTTACATACTTATACGTTTACTTCCTATATCTGAAATATTTACCACAGTGTGAAACATTTGTTCACACGGGCAGAATTTACAGTGTGAAGTGTCACGTTTCTCAGTTCAGTTTGATTAATCCTCCCTGGAATCCAGGGCGGGGGGTATAGTATACTGTGAAGAGTCTTGTTGGTGATGCATCTTGACTAAAGCATAGGTTTTTATCTTTTTTTCTTAAATGTTAAAACCATCTTATAGACACCACCAATGGGAAGTACCACCATGGTTTTAATGGACTGGGGAAAAGTGAGTGAATGATGGAGATAAACACCAAAAGAAGAATCTAGAACCTAAATGATACAGTAGAAAATTTAACTTATTAGGAGTACACATAAGAAGAAAAAGGGGAAAGGGGGAAAGTCAACACCTTGGCAGAATAACATTGGATTCAGTTGACTTTGATAAATTGGAGAAGTTATGAAAAGCAAATGGAACTGACATTCAATAAGGACAAGAGTAGCGTAAGCAATTAAGACAAAGGAGTTGCATGAGAACTAGGAGCAATAGCATAGCTTGTGGTGTGTGACATTCATAGCATTCTCAAGTAGGAAGGCAACGTGAAGGTCATTTTATAGAGGAATATAGGGGAACAGGGAGCCTTCCCAATTCATCAGTGAAAGAACTAGGAATCTTGTAACTGCAGTCTATGAGCTCAGTAATTTCCCTCAGCACAATTTTATCCCCAAAGAAATAGGAAATTGTGCAAGATTCATCATAATTGATGTACAGATGTGACTCTCCACTCCCCAGCATCCAACCTACCAGCAAAACTTCAGTACCCCTAAAAATGTATTTTGAATTTCTTTACTTTTCTCATTTCAATACATATTTCTGTACTAGTGCAAGACACCATTACCCCATCTTGCCCTAATACATTTTTCCACATGGCAGACCAAGAGATTCCTTTATCAGATGAATCATACCATGAACTTAGTGTAGAAAACTTAGTGTAGTGGTTTAATGGCATTAGAATGAAAAACAAAACAAAACAAAAAATCCCTGAACACCGGCAATGGTTCTACATATAATTTCATTCACTTTTGCTTCTCTTTATTTGCAACATATTTCCTTCTTTCTATTTCCTTATGATGATATGTTTCTATTCCATTATTTAAAACAATCTTTAAAACAATCTTTAAATCTTTCAATCTGTAAATGAAAAATATCCAGTTTGGCTTAGGAGTCTAATAACATCTTTAAAGTTTTGCATATTTTCACGAAAATTTTTCAGGTTTGATGTGAAAAAATAATGTATCCCAAAGTGTGTTAAATATTGAAAATCTAAAATATATTTACAAGACAGCACATTCCCTGTGTAACTAAGCTAATATCTGAAAGACTGAGAATAAAGAGCAGTTTCTTCTCCCAATATAAGTATCTCTGTATTCAAGGTCACGTTTTGTTTGAGCTTTGTCACTTTTCATATGAAATTAATTTTTCTCTACTAACTATTGTCATAATAATTGGATATACACTTCATAGAAAGCAATTCTCTGCTGTCCCAGTCAGATCTCTGCATTTAAATAAAAACCCAACAGAGCAGAAAACAGAAGGGGAATGTGTACACCGAAAAGGTGCTGTAGGTTGCCCTGACCCTAGGTGAGCACATTCTGCAGAGTAGAGTCGGGTGCCTTCCGTCCCTTTTGTGTGGTGCCAAAGGCGGCAATTACTGGGAACCATTTATTTTTTCTGCTTCATACTATTTTTTTGCTTAAACTTTCAAAGCCCTGGAAGCTGCTCAAGTAGTACAGGTCTGCAACACTCAGCAGTATTCACTTATATAACCAAAATAGTTCATTAAACCTAAACTGAATGTAGAACAGTGCCTGCCAGCAGCTGTCTGGCCATGCTTTGCCACAGCCAGGTTATTTTAAAGTTGGTGTAAATTAAGTTCCTTTTATGGCAGTATCTTCTGGACTCAGGTATATTTCAAGAGGGCAGGAAAATAATTAATTTTGGATTCTTACATATTCAGTGTACCTTTGAAAGCATTACTTTTGAACCATTTATCAAAAAAATCATATTTCTATTATTTTCTACTGGATGGATGAGGAATATCACTTATAGTTCTATAATTTTCAGCAATGAATTCAAACATAATTTAAATGCATTTAAAACATATTAAATATATCACTAGTTAATATAATATAATATAATAAATGTTTTTGGTAACTATATTAATATATTCTACTAGAAGATGTGTTCATGTATGAAAAAATAAATGTTAAGTAAAATTGGTGAGTAGGTGAATAAGAAAAAAATTCCAAGGAGAAAACTATTGTGTTTTTCTTCTTCTTTTAGAAAGAAAAGAATGTTAAGAAAGAGAAAGTGCTCTCTTGCCTAGTCTATATTATGCCAGAGCATTGTTAAATGTAAAAAAAAACATGTAGTTTGTGATGAAAAATAATTGTAATATAACTTTTTTACTCAAAATTATTTATGTAATAAACCTTATACTTGTATGCCTGTAGGGGACATTAAATATCACTTAGCACAATAAATTCTGTTCTATGAAATCTCAGACTCTCAGTAAAAACACATACAAAATTGCCTGCAATTGAACAGTTTTGGGGTATTTGGAATTAAAGCACTTACACTAGTTCATCAAATGCATGATTTTACACAAAGTTTAATACCATAATGCTCACTGGATCAGTAGTGTTTCCTAAATTGATTTGAGTTAGTGCTTGCATTAACATCCTGGGGGAACCAACTTTTTTTTTTTAACCAAAACCCAGTCTGTAAAATACTGATAAATTACAAAGTCCTCATCATACAGTAAAGGAAACAGGGTACAAGAAGCCTAAATGACTTAGCTAAAACCCCTGAGGGCTTCCTGCCGGGTCATTAGTCCTCAGAGTTCTACACTTTCTACTAAACTACTTTACCTTTTACGAACTGAGGTGACCACCTCAGGGTACGCACAACTTCCTTCCCACTAAACTTCAGTGCCATGTTACTGGATAGCAAGATGCATCAATGTGAACCAATCACCTTGAGGTTTTGATTTGGACAGCAGGTGGGTGTTTGTGCCAATTGTCCTAGGTGTCTGATCAGTTATTTCTCCAGTCACAAACTTTTTATATGTTTAGAAATAATTTTTAGTTGTCACTTAAGATGCCTCCTCAAACATACAAAGAAAAAATGCTTTTTATTTACAGAGAAGAATTTAACTTCTATGTCAATTTCAGAACTCCTCTTTCTGCGTTCTCTATATTTATGCAGGCACGCCACCTGCATGCACATAAATCTTCTGCACAAAAGTGGGACACACGAGTCTTTCAACAAATGGCACAAGGACATTAAGAAGATTCTACAGCGGTGTTCCAGAGATGCTTTTATTCTTCTGAAATACTGACTATTTATTGTTAGGAACCATATACAAGATTGAACTGTCTATATTTTATTGCAAATGCATATATCAGAGTCAAATTCACTAGCTTGAGTGTTTTGCTGGTATTTTATACTGTTCACTTGGAGTTAGGAAGATTAAGCATTGTTTTTCTATCTACAAAATTATATAGGCTGTTTCAATGAAGTTAAATGCATTTATTTTTGTGGCCTTAAAAAATAATTTCTGGTTAAATGATGATTTCCTAGCTACAAGGCAATATTTAAATGATCCTTTTCATTGATGATATAATTAAATCATTTTAACGTTTCAGTAAGATATTGTTCTTTGATAAAAATTAACCTGACCGTTATAATTATGTAGCATTTAAGTTATTATAAAAACCAATAATTTTCTTTATACAATTATTATAATCACTTTATTCATGGGCTATTCTTGACTATTTAAATTTTTGTAGTTCTATCAAGATATTTCTGAAAGCGGTATATGTAGATCATGATAACTTAAGGACTACAACTTTTTCATTATTGCAATAAATGTTCATTTACTTATATTTACATGGGGATTTTCATTTGGTGCTTTAAAATCACAAAAGCAACACATGAAATAAGGTAAAACAATGTAAAAGTGTGTAAGGAAAGGGCAGATCTTCTCTCTCTTGCTCTCTCCAATCCCAACTTTTTATGTTGTATAGATACGGTTCTGCTTTCTCGGTGCTGGCTGAAAAGGTTGCTATTTATGCATGTAGACTTCTTTTTCCCCCTGTGTACTCACACACATCATTGTAGATGAATGGGATCATGTTATACATACCAAGCAGTTGTGAGCAAACTTTATTTTTTATTTTTTATGAAGTGGTTGCTCTTTCTCTTCTCTCTAATTGACATCTTTCTAATCACCCAGTAATAATCCATGTTAATAGATCTTCCACTTTTTCTCTCTATGCTTTATATTCTTTCCTTTCTCTTTTCAAAAGGTTTACCTATTAATGAAAAATAATGTGCACATGTGTTTATTCATGCACACACGTATTTACATATGTTTATATTACTTTTATTATTAATGCCCATCTTTACGTTCTTTTATTAATTTCTGTTAAATCCACCTTGTCTGATATTAATATTTTAATACTTTGTATTTATATTTACCTAATATCACTTTGTCAATCCATTTACTTTCAAACTCTTAATAAAATCTCAGTATGGTGGCTTTAACTTTTAATGAAGAATTTAGCATAATAATAACCTATGTACTTGATATTACTTCTTTCACCTAAAATTTATATTTATAGTTTATTTTATTTTGATGTTGCCTTTTTCTTTTCCTTACTTTATATGATCTAATCATATTGTAGCTCTTTTTTTCATTTCTCCATGTTAATTTGGAAATATTTCTCTTTTTTTTCTTTGTTAATGTCTCCTTATCAGTGTTCATAATCAAACACATAATTCCTTAAGCTTATATGAAAATAACATTTCAATTTTCCTAGCAATACAATTTTTACTTCACCTTCTTCCCTCTCACTACCCTATAAGACCTTTACAATATTTAAAAAAAAATTTAAACAGATTTATTGAAGTATAATTTATATACCAAGAAATACACGTATTGAATGTGTACAGTTTAATGAGCCTGGACACATGAGACACTCAGGACACCATTACCACAATCAAGGTAACTGACATGCAACACCTCCAAGGTTTGCTTGAGGACTTTCGGTTTTGATTTGTTGTTTTTTTCCTGTGAGTGTGGTAATCATGTCTCAACT
The DNA here is from genome assembly GCF_022682495.2 of Desmodus rotundus. Classification (NCBI taxonomy): domain Eukaryota; kingdom Metazoa; phylum Chordata; class Mammalia; order Chiroptera; family Phyllostomidae; genus Desmodus; species Desmodus rotundus. Next base: position 66,416,883 of record NC_071388.1, on the reverse strand, counting down.
CTTTTAGTGTGTTACCTCTTTCCCACAAGATAAGAATGTTGGGTTGTTTTTCTTCTCCTTTCCTGAAATTTTGTTGTCCTACAATTTGTACTTTTGCCTGAAGCTAGAATTAGATTTTTTTTTTTACTGTCACATGTCCCTTCCATTGCAGACATCTTTCAGTACTTATGTTGAATAGACAGATATAACCTATTTTATACATTTAAAATTAACTCTGAAGTTATAAAAAGGGTCTATTTCTTTGGGGTCTTTTATATCTTCTTTATCTTACACTATATTAAGATCTCTGTGGTTATTCACTTTGCTGCTTTTTTTCGGGTTACTTATGCTTTTATCAGATGGAATTTGTGGTTAGCATTTTTTCTTTCTGTTTGTAATACAATCTGCTTATGCTTTTACTCTGGGAATTTCATCAGGAAGTATTTTTAAAATATAGTCAATTATAACTAGAACTCCATGAGTTCTTTCAGTGTGTAGGAACAGGTCTCCATATCTTTTCCTTCATATTTTTGTTTTTATGCTTTAGAGTCTTTTATTTATTTAATATTTTGTTTCCTTTATCTGCCCTCTGAGTCACAATTTATAAGTTTTATTTGGTTATTTTAGTACTATTCTTTAATATGTTTCTTTTTTAAACATTTTTATGTCCAATTACAGTTGACATACATTATTATACTACTTTCAGGTATATATCCCAGTGATTAGACATTACATAACTTACTAAATGACCATCCTGATACATCATACACCCATTTGACACCATATATAGTTATTATAATATTATTCACTGTATTCCCTTTGCTATACTTTACATTACCATGACTATTATGTAACAATCAATTTGTAATATATTTCTGGAATTTAATGTTCTAAACCTCTAATTTGTATTTCAATCTCTGCCAATTCAACTGATTTCATTTTCATTTAATAAACTTTTTGTTTTTGTAGTATTCATCATTTAATTTGAATGCTATTTAGTTCCCTTAGGTGCTTTTAGTACTTTTTGTACACGTTTTCTGTTGTTTAAAAAAACAAAAGAAAACGGTGGACAGTGCCTTTTACATATTGTATTTATTGCAAATTCTGTGGTCTGGGGCCTAACCCCTCTGAACTACATCAATTATGACAAACGTGGTAGATTTCCCTTCTTTTCGGAGCTAGCGGATATTAGAAAGTCTGCCAGCGATATCTTATAGAGGTGTCCAAAGGACCTCCCCAGACTCCCTGCTTTCACTCTTCCACTCTTAGCATTAAAGATCATTTAGTTCTTATTTTATGGTCTCTTCAGTAATGAGGAATTAGACACAGGTTAATTTTTCTCCTGTGTCCCACAGATCTATGATGTAAACTCTCCCTAAATATATTCACAGTGTTCTTCAGCATCTCCTCCTGGTCAGAAGGGAGAAAGTAAGTCATATGAGGTCTGTCTGGAAAAGTCCAACCATTGTTAATATAACGGAAATGGTTTGTACAACATTGATGTAATCTGGCAGCCAAGGAGACTGGACTGGAATGCGCATGTGTGAACAATGATGACTTCACTGTACTAGTCAATAGGGGTGGTAGACACTGTTGAGTGAGCATGTGTACTGTGTGGTTATTGCATTCAAAATGACAGAGTAAGTACAGCAATGAATCTGCATCAAATTTTGCATTAAGCTTGAACATTCCTCCATGGAAACTCTTCATATGATTCAGAAGGCCGCAGCTATGGGCAACTGGTGATTGGCAGATTCATCACGACAATGCACTCACTCATGCATCATGTCTCTTGTAGAGATTTTTGGTGAATCTTCAAATCACTGATGTTTCTCAGGCCCATACAGTTCAGATTTGGCACCCTGCGACTTCTGGCTTTTCTTAAAATTAAAGTCATCTTTCAATGGCAGAGATTTCAGATTGTTGATGGCATTCAGGAAAATGTGATGGGGCAGCTAATGATGATTGGGAGAACTCTGTGGGGTCCCAGAGTGCCTACTTTGAAGGGGACTGAAGTGTAATTGTCCTATGTACAATATTTCTTGTATCTTGTATCTCCTTCAGTAAATGTCTCTATTTTTCATATTACATGGCTGGACACTTTCTAGACAGACCTCAGATTTCTCTGCATTAGAATTCAGAAGAGAATTTGAAGTTTCACTCACACATTCTTGCACGACTTGTCATCCAGGCTCAGCCTTGCCATGGCTTGAAATAGATAAATTATTGGGAATTGGCAGTAGAAAGATGTTAATATGATTTCTAACTTCTTTTAAAGTATCCTATCATTTAATAGATAGTACACACATGTACACACACATACATTATTTGATTGTGAAGAAATTCTCATTGACTTTCCTTTATGTGGAATAGCTAACATTTTTTGCTTTCTATGACATTACATTGTGTGATTCCTAAAGAACATTAGTTGTTTTTATTTTACTCATATTATTACTATAATGAAGTTTTAAAAAAAGAAATTGTTTGCATGGAGAAAATGTGTATAACTACTCTCATTTTTATCCATTTGAAACAATATTTTTTTTTATGATGCTATTGTTTTTCATATGTGATGAGGAAAAAAGATGCTTTTTAAAAATTTTATTTTATTATTATTTTTTATTGTTGTTCAACTACAGATGTCCCTATTTTCCTGGATCATTCTCCTTCACCCCACCCCCTCCCACCACCCACATTCAATTCAACTCCCCTTTTGGGTTTGTCCATGTGTCTTTTATACCTGTTCCTTGATAACCCTCCCCCTTCTTTCCCAGTTAGCTCCCTCCCAACCTTCCCTTTCATTACTGTAAGTTTGCTCTTTATTTCAACGTCCCTGGTTATGTTTTGCTTGCTTGTTGGTTTTGTTGGTTAGGTTCCACTCATAGGTGAGATCATATGGTACTTGTCTCTCACTGCCTGGCTTATTTTTCACTTAGCATAATGTTCTCCAGATCCATCCAAGCTATTGGGAAGGGTAGGAGGTCCTTCCTTCTTTCTGCTGCATAGTATATTCAATCATGTAAATGTACCACAGTTTTCTGATCCACTAATTTACTGATGGGCACTTAGGTTGCTTCCAGCACTTGGCTATTGTAAATTGTGCTGCTATGAACATTGGGATGCATAGATTCTTTTGAATTGGTGATTTAGGATTCTTAAGGTATAATCCCATCAGTGGAATTGCTGGGTCAAAGGCAGTTCCATTTTTAGTTTTCTGAGGAAATTCCATACCGTTTTCCACAGTGGCCGCACCAGTCTGCATTCCCACCAGCAGTGCACTAGGGTTCCCTTTTCTCCAAGACCTCACCAGCCCTTGTTCTTTGTTCATTTGTTTATGATGACCATTCTGACCAGTGTGAAGTGGTATCTCATTGTGGTTTTAACGTTCATCTCTCTGATGGCTAGTGATGCTGAGCATCCTTTCATATGTCTCTGGGCCCTCTGTATGTCTTCCTTGGAGAGGTGTCTGTTTAGGCCCTTTGCCCATTTTTCAATTGGATTATTTGTCTTCCCGGAGTAGAGTCATGCAAATTCTTTACATATTTTGGAGACCAGACCTTTGTCTGGGATATCATTGGCAAATATATTTTCTCATACAGTTGGTTACCTTTTCATTTTTCTGGTTTTCTTTTACTGTGCAAAAGCTTTTGAATTTGATAAAGTTCCATTTGTTTATTCTTTCCTTTATATCACTTGCTCTAGGAGATATCAGTGAAACTATTGCTTTGTTTATATCTGAATGTATGAGATTTTCCTGCCTATTTTTGCCTCTAGGTCTTTTATGGTGTTGTAACTTAAATCTTTTATCCATCTTGAGTTTATTTTTGTATATGGTGTAAGTTGGTGATTGTGTTTCATTTTTTTGCATGTAGCTGTCCAGATCTCCCAACACCATTTGTTGAAGAGGCTATTTTTACTCCATTTTATATTTGCCACCTTTGTCGAATATTAATTGACCATAGAGAATTGGGTTTATTTCTGGGCTCTCTATTCTGTTCCTTTGGTCTATGTGTCTGTTCTTATGCCAGTACCAGGCTGTTTTGATTATAGTGGCCTTGTAATATAGTTTGATATCAGGTATTGTGACTCTCCTACTTTGTTCTTCTCTCTCAAAATTGCTGCAGCTATTTGGGGTTGTTTTTGGTTTCATATACATTTTTGAAATGTTTGTTCTATATCTGTGAAATATGTCATTGGTATTTTAAGAGTGATTGCATTGAATCTTTAAATTGCTTTGGGTAGTATGGACATTTTGATGATGATAATTCTTCCAGTCCATGAAAATGGTATATGCTTCCATTCATTTGTGTCTGCCGTAATTTCTTTATTCACTGTTTTATAGTTTTCATAGTGCATGTCCTTTACCTTCTTAATTAAGTTTATTCCTAGGAACTTTATTTGTCTTGTAGCTATATCAAATGCAATTTTTCCCCTGATTTTTGTTTCTGATATTTCATTGTTGGTGTACAAAAATGCCTTTCATTTCTGAATATTGACTTTGTGTCCCACTGTTTTGTCAAATTCACTTATTAGGTTGAGTAGTTTTTTGGTAGAGTCTATAGGGTTTTCTATGTACATTAGGTCATCTGCAAATAATGACAGTTGTTCTTCCTTTCCAATTTAGATAGCTTTTATTTATTTTTGTTGTCTGATTGCTATGGCTAGCACTTCCAATACTCTGTTGAATGGAAGTAGTGGAAGCAGACATCCTTGTCTTGTTTCTGATTTTAGTGGGAAAGCTTTTAGTTTTTGCCCCTTGAGTACAATGTTGTATATATGTTTCTTGTATGTAGCCTTTATTATATTGAGGTATACTCACTCCTTCTACTCCCACTTTGCTAAGTATTTTTTATCATAAATGGATGCTGTACCTTATCAAATTGTTTTTCTGTCTCTATTGGTATGACCATGTGATTTTTGTCTTTCCTTTTGTTTATGTGATGTATTACATTTATTGACTTGTAAGTATTTTACCATCCTTGCATCCCAGGGATGAATTCCACTTGATCACAGTCTACAAATTTTTTTTTTTTTACTTTTTGTTTATTATTGTTCAAGTACAGTTGTCTCCATTTCCACACTCACCACTTCTCCCACCCCAGCCATCCCCACTTCCCACCCTTCATCCTAGCCCCATTTGGTTTTGTTCATGTGTCCTTTTAGATGTTCCTGAAAACTGTTCCCCTTTTCCCTCCATTGCTGGATGTGGTTTGCCAATATTTTTTTTCAGGATTTTGTTGAGCATCTATGTTCATCAACTATATTGGCTTGCAGTTTCTTTCCTTGTTGTGTCTTTATCTGATTTTGAGGTTAGGATGATGCTGGCTTCATTAAAAGTGTTTGGGAGTCTTCCCTGTTTTTGGAATTTTTGGAATAGTCTCAGAAGCATAGGGTTTAGCTCTTCCTTAAAGGTTTTGTAGAATTTTCCTGTGAAATTCTCCTGTCTGGTCGATGGCTTTGTGTGCCAGGAGTTTTTTTGATTATTGCTTCAATTTCATCAGCTGTTATTGGTGTGTTCAGGCTTTCTGCTTCTTTCTCATTCAGCTTTGGAAGATCATATTTTTTTTAGAAGTTTGCCCACTTCACCCAGATTTTCAAATTTCTTGGCATATAGTTATTCATAGTAATTTCTTACAATACTTTTTATTTCTGTAGTATCAGTTGTAATCTCTCCTCTCTCACTTCTGATTTTGTTTATTTGGGTCCTCTTTCTTTTTTTTAATTGATGAGTGTGGTTAAAGGATTGTTGATTTTGTTTATCTTTTCAGAGAACCAAATCCTGGAGTTATTGATCCTCTAATTTTTTTTTTTGTCTATATGTCATTTAATTGTGCTCTGATCTTGGTTATTTCCTTCCTTCTACTTGTTTGGGGGTTTGTTTGTTGTTGTTGTTCCTCCAGTCATGTATATGAAGGATTAGTTGGTTTATTTGAAATATTTCTGCCTTTTTTAGGTAGGCCTGTATTGCTATAAACTTCCTTTAAGGGCTGCCTTAGCTGTGTCTCATAGATTTTGGAATCTTGTGTGTTCATTTTCATTAGTTCCTAGAAACTTTTTCATTTCTTCCTTAATCTCATTCTTGACCCATTCATTGTTTAATAGCATGCTATTCAATCTCCATGTTATTGAGTGTTTTGGGATTTTTTCTTTGAGGTTAGTTTCTAGTTTCAGGGCCTTGCCCTCCAATAAAATTCTTGATATGATTTCAATTTTTTTGAATTTGTTGAGATTTGTTTTGTCCCTTATCATGTGGTCTATCTTTGAAAATGTCCCATATGCATTTGAAAAGAATGTGTATTTTGCTTCTCTGGGATGAATGGTTGTATATATATATCAGTTAAGTTCATTTGATCTAATGTATCATTCAGTTACATTATCCTTCTTGATATTTTGTTTGAAAGACCTATCCATTATTGACAGTGGGGTGTTAAAATCCCCTAGTATAAGTGTGTTGCTGTCTATATCTTTCTTGAAGTCCTCCAAGATTTTGCTTATACATTTGGGTGCTCCTATGTTGGGTGCATATATGTTTATAATGTTTATGTCTTCTTGATGGATTCTTCCATTGAGTATTATGAAGTGACCTTCTGCATTTCTCTTTAAGGCCTTTGTTTTGAAATCTAGTTTGTCTGATATACATATTGCTACCGCAACTTTTTTTACTGTCCATTTGCTTGGAATATTTTTATAACCTTTAACTTTCAGTTTGTGTAGGTCTTTTGTTCTGAGGTAGATCTCTTGTAGGCAGTACTTGGGCAGGTCATGTTTCTTATCCATTCAGCTACCCAAGGCCTTTAGTTGGAGTATTTAACCCATTTACATTTAAGGATATCATTAATAGGTACTTATTCACTTTTCCACTTTTGTACCTGTGTTCCTCTCTCATTCCTTTCCTTCCTCTTAAAGCCGTCCCTTTAGCATCTCTTGAAGTGCTGGTTTGGTGGAGGTGCATTCTTTGAACCTTCTTTGGTCTATGCAACTCCTTATTTTGCCTTTCATTTTAATTGAGAGCCTTGCTGGATAGAGTAGTCTTGGTTGCAGCCTTTGATTTTTATTACTTGGAATATTTCTTGCCATTCTCTTCTGGCTTATATTGTTTCTGTTGAGAATTCAGTTGCAAGCCTTATCAGAGCTCCTTTGTATGTTACTTCCTGTTTTCCCTTGGTGTCTTTAAATTCTTTGTCTTTAAAAATTAGCATTTTAATTATGCTTTGTTTTGGAGTAGGCCTGTTTGGGTTCATCTTGATTTGGACCCTCTGTGCCTCCTGAGCTTGTGTGGCTTTTCCCCTTTCCAGGTTAAGGAAGTTTTCTGTCATTATTTTTTCAAACAGGTTTTCTATTCTATGCTCCTTTTCTTCTCCTTCTGGTATTCCTAGGATTTGAATTTTGTTGTGTTTCCTGTTGTCCTGCAGTTCCCTTAAGCTATCTTCATATTTTTTTAGTCTTTTTTGTGTATAACTGCTCTCCCTGAATATTTCTTTCTACCTTCTCTTCCAGCTCACTAATTTGGTTCTGTGCTTCACCCAGCCGGCTTGTAATTCCTTTTATTTTTTATTTCATATATTGCATTCTTCATTTCTTCCTTGTTCTTGTTTACAGTTCCTATTTCCTTTTCCATACTGTTAAGGTTCCCAGTCAGTTCCTTGCAATTGGCACTGCGTTCCTTGAACATCCTTATAACTATTCTTTTGAATTCTATATCTGATACTTTGCTTGCTTCCATTTCATTTAGCTCTTTTACTGGGCAATCTTCCATTCCTTTTGATTGAGGGTTGTTTCTTTGTCTCCCCATTTAGGTGACTCTTTTTATTTGTTTCTGTGATTCTCAATGCTCTGCTTTGCCAGCTGTCTTCATAGGGTAAACTTCTGTGGTAGGGGTTCTGTGGGACTCAGTGGTGTTATCTCTTTGATCTCCTTGTCTGCATGCTCTAGGGTTTCCCTTTTTTCCATTTGTGTGGGCTCTCTTGTTATACTTGGGCTTTGCTTGTTGGTAGCTTCTTTGTTGGTGGGTTCTCCCCTTCAGTGGGTTTACTGCTTGTCACAACTCCCACCTTGTCTTGTATACTTTTGTACAGGTGTTGGTTAACAAAGCAGTATTACCAGACAACCAAACGTATGCCAGAGAAATTAACCCCCTACCACATTAAGAGTCTTCTCTATTGCAACTTAACTAAAATTAATGAAGGTGATGAGAAATTGTGGATATTGTAAGATATGACAAAGAGAACATGAAATAACTGAAAGAAGGGAAATTTTTTTTTTGAGTGGTAAGAGAGGGGAGAATTGATAAGAGTTGGTATAGAACTGAGGCAAAGAAAGGGAGAGAGCAAAATGTACAATGTAAGTAAAATGCAAAAGGGAGATGAGGACAATGGGGTAAGAAGAGGGAAGAATTTACTATGATGTTTGAAGTAAAATTGAAAAGGTACTGGACAAATGGAGAAAATTGCAGAAAAACCACAGCAGGGTTGATAGCAATGACAGCTGAATGAAGTTTAATAAAGGTGGTATTGGAACGTGAATATTGTAGATATGCAAAAAGTTAATGAGATGTCTATGGTAAAGAAAAATGATTTTGAGAGGATGGGGGAAGCAAACTAACGAGTGAGATAGGGCGAGAAAAGAAAAAAAAAGCAGAGAGAGAAAATAATGAAATAAAATTCCTCCCTCAACTAATTAGGAGTAGGAGCAAGGCAAAATGCAGTAAGGTAATGGGAGCGTATTCTGTGGGGTACTCTCCCAGACAAGTAGTGAACAAATAAGAGTTCCTTTGGCGAAGCACAACAATAACCATGCTATTTCACCCAACTAGTCACTATTTATAAAAGGTGAAAAAGAAATAAGACTCATTAGTGGGGAAAAAGAATGTGAGCTGACTTAAGAAAGAAGAGCACTTATGCAAAGTTAGATGGAGGAGAAAGAGTGAGAAGGTATAGGAACTTGGCGTGGTGTGACAGAAAATAAAATTAGCCACAATAGTAATAAAGCTCAGGAAGATGGTGAAATGGATTAAGGCCAAGGAAGGGTCCTGTGGGGGATTTGGAGTAACAATAGTACGATAAGAAATATATAATCTGAATAAAAAGAATAAAAAGGAAAAGATCAAGAATAGTGTGTTATTTGGAATATGAGTGAAGTAAAAGAAGAAAAATTAAAATGCCTTATGAAAGGGAGAATAAAAAACAAATCAAACAATAAAAACAAACAAACAAAAAACCCCTAAATAAATGGAAAGAAGAGAAATAAAAAAAAATGCCAGTTCTGGAGGAGAGCAGAATGAAATTTGTCTCAGCTGTTGGTGTTTGCCTTCTGACTTCTTTCCGGATCCTCTCTGGTTGTTTTGCAGCTCCAGGTCTTATTGTCCTACCCTGGAAAAAAATAAAAGCCTCCTGCTGATTTTAAAGCTGCCAAGGTGGCTTTTCAGGTCTTCCGGAATCCTGCAGGCAAAGGGGTAAGGGGGTGCTGGGCGCTGTTTTTTTCCTTCCCTGTGGTTCTGCAAGGATGGGGCCTCAGTCTGAGCTACAGTAATCACAGATGCCCAATTTCCAGCCCACGCCCTCAGAGTACTGCGCAGCCCGCACTGGCCACTCTGTGTATTTGTGCCAGGCCACCACCATAATCCACCTTGTTTTGCAGCCCTTTGATCAGTCTATAAGGTGCACTGATTTGGAGCAAATCAGCCCACCTTCCTCCTTCTCCGCTGTCCAGGCTGTTGTATGCAGGAGGTTCCTACACAGCACCTCAATTCCCCTTTTGAAAATAGTGCCCTTGGATGCAGCTGCCATTCTTAACCAGCACCTGGCTTTTCACACAGTTCAACTCTCTGACCCGTCCAGTCTATCTGGGCCATAGCCAGTCACGGCCCATTTCTTCTGCCAGCTCCAGGTGTCACTTGGCTCCCTAAATTCTATGGTACTGTCCCAGATGGCGACTATCACCCCAGCCAGGGTACGCCACCAGTTGTATGTCACTTGCTCCTTTATTATCTCCCCAGCGACTTTATGTGTCCAGGTCTCTCCTGGTGCAGGACTTTCCTACTCTGGGAGGGGAGGGGGCTGCTAGGCTGCTGTCTGTGACCCAGCTCTCTTCCAATGCTCCTGCAACGTTGTGGTCTCTGGTGCAAGGCTTAGGGACCTTCCCATTGGCCTACAAAATTTCCTTACTGTCCGTTTTGAAGCATCCTGTGCACACTCTGGCTTCCAAACTTCATATCAGCGGGGACTCTGTTGGCTGTTCACTCTTCTCTTCATAAGATCCGCTAGGCATCCCAGTTGGGTAGACAAGAAAGTAGGCTCAGCTTCCACCTACATCACCACCACCTTCCTCCTAAGATGCTTTTTTTCCCTTAACTTTTTCATAGCTACAAAAGCCTTGAGAAAGTTATATGGGTTAATCTATCTTCATAGATAATATATTACTGACATAGGATTTGTCTTATTAAAAATAGATTTGTGGTTCAAGTAAAACTTACACTATGAACTCTATCTTGCCTTGCAAATCAAAAGGTTACTTAACTGTTCTTGACTGAACATTTGCCTTTCATCATGTAAATTTACTCTCTCTCAGAAGAGTTAATCAACCATGAGTAGTATTTTTGAAGGTTATGAGCTGAAAATAAGCCTGGCTATTTTTCACAAGACAACAAATGGCTTGAGAAATTTCTGACTCTAGTTGCATATGAGAATTATTTTTAGAACCATGTACTAGGAATAGCTTTGCTTCTCTGAAAGTTGAAATGAGCATTTTTTTTAACTCATAGTATTTTTCGGTCTATTTGGTCAACAAGGAGCTAATATCCAAAGCATGGGTCAGTTCTAGCAGCCAGGTTGGCCCTTAGGTCTTGCACTTCGTTTACTGTGACTGGCCCCATCCTACTGCACTTGCCCCTTGTCAGTTTTGACTTGGACTTCCTCGTTCATTTTATGTTTCCTGATGTTGGGTTTCCCATAGGTTGTAGAATTAAATGAGGTATAAAAAACAACCAAATAGGTAAGTAAAGTACTTATTAAAAAGCCAAAAATAAACACAAAAATGTTCAAAAATGTTTTTACCTATGTTATACTTTATCTATAAATATTCATTAAGCAAAATTTCAATAATATATTAAGAAATGAAAGGTTTTAGAATAGGTAGCAAACATTTCTTCAGTCCTTAGTCATTCCCTGCTAGGAGATTGCTGGTTAAATGCCTGTCAGGAAAAGGGTGCAGAGACTTGTGTGATGATGTAGATAAAGTCTAAATTCAAGGTGTTAGTGTTCCTGGGAAACACTACCACCAAACACAAAAATTAAAAAAAAATCATTGACAACGCTTGCATTGTTTTTGCTGTGATTATTATTTCCTTTGGGACACACAGTCATAGGTCCATACATTTCTTACAATATGCCCATATAAGAGGGACATTGTAAGAAGAAAAATGAGATAAATTATATTCTTCTAGGTTTTATTTATCTCCATAGTAGGTAATTTTATCTTCATATATTCTGAACTACTCTTGATTATCCCTTACAGTTGAGTTAAGATAATCTTTCTAAATTTAAATTTTGTAATTTTTCTGCTTAAAATGATTTATAGTATATTCTCATATATTGCTTAAAATCCAGACATCTTTGCATAGTATGAAGTCCTCCATTTCTGGGTACTTGCTACCTGTCCAGTTTAATTTTCTTAAACTCTCTTAAGCAATCATTAATTACATGCCATTCCAACACACAACACATACTGTCTTATTTTAGAAAGGAAACGTCATTTCATTTTCTGGAAGAGTCCTTCTTTGCTTTATAACCTGGTATACTCATCTTTAGCTCCTAGGGACAGACTTTCTGAATTTCACAGAAAATTTAATTGTCCGTGCCTTTCTGTTATCATAGCTCTACATGCATGTTGGGTGATGGTTGGTAAAACAAACTTGTATTACTTCAGCCCTATGTGATTATAAGAGAGCTTCAGTCTCCTTGCCTTCCATAACTTCTTTGTTCAAAGTTGCTGTAGATGTAAAAGTATAGCATAAAGTTTTTAGCTGCCTTGAATATTGATACAGATAAGACAAATACTCTCTGAATAGAGAAGACAGCCTTGATTAGAAGAGAGTGTTGGGGGAGGAGAAGGAACTTGACAGTGAGAGAATGGTTTAGAACATATCCTCCATGCATAGAACATTGTATAACAAATTAAGGTACATTAAAAATGATCACTATGGCTATGCACACAGATGGAAGAGAAAATAAAAAACAGGGAAACTATAAAATCAGTAGAATCAGAATTAAAGGGAATAGGGATGGAGATGAACATTTTGATTTCTTTCCTTTCTTTCTCTCTCTCTCTCTTTCTCTCTCTCTCTCTTTTCCTTCCTTTGTATAATATACCTGCAACATACCTCTGTAAACATGCAATGACATGGAAACAACAATAAGAAATGCCAGGGACTGTAACAATTTTGAATCTAAAAATATTCATTTTTTTCTGCATGCAGAGATGATCCTACCTGAGAAAATGCCACAAGTGAGAGACTAAGCTATGACAACTCTTATTACTTCGTATTAAAATGAATAGTTTGCTTCTCCCCTTATATAATTCCTTGAAAGAATGTATCTTGATTATTAATTTTTACATTCTTGGAATTTATGTAATATTGAAATGTTGATTAAATGTTTGAATGACTGAGAGAATAAATAATTTAATAAATCCATTGAAATGAGTAATTATTTCTGCCAGTGGAGGAAAAAATAGTATTTGCTAAAAATTTAAGCACTAGAGAGTATGGGACTGCTAGGTTGTACTGCAGAAGACATGTGGATCCCATTCAGAAAGGCAGAAACTAGCGTAGCAAAGAATAATCACTAAGATGACACAGGAATACTGTATTATCAAAAAATTGATATTTCTCCATAAGTTCAAATGGTATTTAGAACTGCAACACTGGAAACATAACTACTATTGAAAATCCATCATGTTATCTGGAAGTAGAAATGCAAATTAGGTATGTGGTGCTAGGTTGATAATTTAGTTGTATGATTTTAAGAGAGATGCACGAACAAAGTGTCTTTCCCTGTCATACATAGAAGCTACTTCTGCTAACAGCACATGGACAATAAAAATGTTTTTAGTTACTGAGTATATTAATTTCTCTGTAGAACCTCAGAGAATTTTGACTTTTGCTAACCAGATCATCATTTTTCAACGATCTCTATTGTGTGTGTGAATTCAGACCTCTTACTTAAAGTACTAGTTTGGATGAATAAAGTGATGGTGCTAAATACAGTAAATGCTTAAACTTCTTTGATTAAAACCATTTTTTATTACCACGATATTAATTTTTTGCAAAAATGCTATCCTTCCCAGTAAATGCTTCCAGAAAAATATCCATACTAAAGTAATTTCCTCATTCCTTCACAACTGCAAATTTTATAGGTCCCCTCACCTGATCTCACACCCTGACTGTGTTTATATGTTAAGTAGGATGATGCTGTGGCGGCAGCGGTAACTGCAGAAAATGACAGGGCAGCCCATAAGACATGAGTTCAGGAGAGAGCCGGCCTGCACACCTGTTCCCCACTCACATATCGGTAAATGTTGCTGGTTTCTTAAAGATTCTCTAATTAAAACAAAATTAGCATTTTACGAACGTTTTCACAGTAAGTATTCCTTTATGTAAAAAAAAGTCAGAGCAGTGGGTCTGCCGATGTCTGAGAATGCCTATTAGAAGTACATCTTTTTGTAATAAACTCTGTGATTCTGAAAGTAGTTACAATAAAATGAATTTCTGTCAAAAATATAAATAAAATAGTTTTCAGCCACAGATGAAATGATATCTTTAATAATATTGTTATTCTAAGTTTAATAAAAATAAAGAGTAGTAAAATTTTCATTATTTATTACAAACTCTTCTTTTAGTTGGAATATGTTTTAAAACAAAGGCATTGGTTTCTATTTTTCTCAAAATATTTACTATGAAAATATGTAAGTATACATAATAGTAGAGAAACTATTCAATAAACATATAATCATAATTTATTTAATAACATTTGTACTTATTTTGTTCCTTTTTCTCTGATATGTTTATATGTAAAGATATGGTATTTTACCCACAAATATGAACATTTCCTATATTGCCACAATACTATTAACTCAAAAAAGTTAAAAATAGTTCCCTAAAGTCATATACTATTCTCTCCAAATTCAGATGTTCAAATTGTCCCCCAAACATCTTTTATAGCTGTTGTATTTTAAACTGTTTTATTGGGACCAGTATGCAAACAAGAAAGACTTTCCTTTGGTTATGTCTCTTAAATTCCTTTTCATCTAGAGCAGTCCTGCACGGCATTCTAGAATAACACTTATTGAAATACTGAGAGTGCCAATACTGCAGGATGGCACTTCTGCCCTTCAGTACTCTGGGTGGTGGAAGGCTGGAGCAGTGGTGGGTGGGTGACCATGGCTCAGGCATTCTGGGCACAGAAGCCTCGCTGCGCAGTGTAGGTAGCTGCCACCCTCCAGGTGCTGTTCAGTATTCATCTCGATTCTCACTCAGAAGCATTACTCTCCCCTAGTTATTCCCAGCCAATTTCTTACATAATTAATTCTGTCTTGGAGACTTTTAGAGGTCCTGATTGATTTAAGAAAAAAGTGGGTGGTACAGGGAATGTAGAAAATTTTCGTCACACTCATCTTGATATTCAGCAAGAATTGAAAAAATATATACTCTTGCAATATATTCATTCTAAGCAAATATACATATTATTTTTCTTTCCATTTTCTTATATATGATGCTTTCCATTTTTATTGCCATAGGACACTGGAGTGGTGGATAATAGTTTAGCAAATTATTCTCAAATGTGAGTTATGACCTCCCCTTGCCAAGGGGTTCTATGTATATTTTCACCCCCACTATTACAAACCACTGAAAATCAGTAAATAATTAGAAATAAACATTTGAATGGCGTTTGCCACTATTGAGATAATGCCCTATCTAATTGTTGAATTGGGGCTCTGTTTATCTTCCTATTGAGAGTGTAATAATACATCTATGAGAAGGAAATTATGTAAAGTTATTAGTTAAGCTTCAATTTTTTACAGGAAGACAAAATGTGGGAGATTCAAATGGGCTTCTATTTCCTTATGGGATTCATTTGTTCATTTGCTCACTCATTTATTCTTTGAGTTTGTATTGAATTCTGGACTGGGAAAGATTTTCAGTTTTTGATATCTGTCCCAACCCTCAAGTTGTAACATGGAACAAATAGGCTTCAAAAATACTCTAATAGAACAGGGATTTTGTTGAATGTGCTAAATAGAGGAATGAATAAGCTTTGGAAACTCAGAAAAAGAATATGGAAGATAGAACTAGAGAGACTGGAAGAAACATCCACCTTTGCTGTTGAACCGTGCTCCTGTTTGGATGCCTCCCCGACACCCACGGCCTCTGTAAATAGGTGCATCCTGGACTGTGCAGCAACCAATCCAATCAAATACAAATCTACAGTTGAATTAAGGTGGATATGTTGTTAATAGTGTAGTGAACACATATGGCAATTTGCTCCTAAGAAGACATTATGTTTTTCACAATTATTCCTTGTTACATATTGGCTAAAGTTTCAAAAATAAAAGCAGTACTTAGACAAAAGAAAGTTCTATTTTTCAAAACCGTTGCATCTTTATATAAAAAGTGACATGGGTTAGACCATCTACAGATTTCCCCAAATTTAATCAACTGTCCTGATGTAGCACTAAGGTCAGGCCTGTTCAGTCAGTACACGAGACATGGCTGTTACTTGGTGTTCATTTCTACCAGAACCTGAAACATTTTGCCTGGGAAACAAAATAGCCTGCATAGATTTGGCCTTGTATTTATAAACCAATTAATCAAAGGAGAACATCTTACTCCAGGCAATTAGTTTTGACAATGGAACAGTAAAAGGCCCTAATTAATGACTTTTTCTAATTATTCTTTCCTAGGTGGACATTAACTGGTGTTTAGGCATTAATTGTACCATCAACATGATTGCCTATCAGTAAGAAGACCATTTTGCAGTTTAATTATGTATTTCAGGCACTCATATCTTGTCGCTTTCAGAATCACTTTAATGAGACTTTAAGTCTTGAAAAGGACTAAGAAGTTGGGAATAACAAGTCTCTTCTGACGTCTTCCTTCCCTGTTCATTTTAAATAGTTATGTTCACGCAACTGCCCCTTGTCTCACACCACTCCTGAAAACACATAAAAAACACTGTGGGATCATAGTGAAGTACAGAGCTATTAGCCCCATCTGGTGATTTAAATGTATCTCTTTTAATAACCTTAAACGTTTAAAGTTTAGTCAGACTAGCCACATTTTCAGTGCCCAGTGGCCATATGTGATTAGCGTCTAGTTACTGTATAAGAAGTACAGATACAGGGCATTTCAATTATCTTGGAAAGTTCTACAAGTCAGCACAGCTTATAGAAAAAGCTCCATGAAGGCTGGGTTTTTGTCTGTTTTGTTCACTGATCTATCCCTCATCAGGCAGAGTAGGAGCTCGAAAACTATTTGTTGATTGATTAAGTGATTACCCCCTTCCCCTTATGTTATCAGTTGCTTTTGGATTGCACCTAGAGACACAAACTTCAGGAATGCCTGGAGACAATTAAGAAACTCCCTGACAGGGATTAAAATGAGCAATAGAAGTACTCACTTCAGCTCTCCTCTGTAAGGTACCAGCCAGAGGTCGCTGTTTGTGTTTGAAAAACAAATGCTCCCAGAAGAAGACAGCATGCATTACTTTACCAGTTCTGACATATTCATTAGAGGGAGAGAGCACAAAATACTGGCTATGAAAAAAAAAAATCAGCAGAGATTTTATTCAATTGAATCAAAGAATAATGACTGTGTTTCCCTTTTTCGGAAACGTATTTGAAATAAAATTTGTACAAATTTAAGGTGTACATGTTAATTTGATGCATTTATTTATTGTTAATGACAGCCATTATAGCAATAATTAGTATCTCTATCATGTTACATAATTATTTTATGTGACACTTATTTTATCACATCTTGGAAACGTTCTTGAGAAAACAAACTTCTAAAAAACAAATACTAAACATACATGCAGCAAATAAATACTAAAATGGAGGAAGCTAAACATGTTTGTAAATGGCATTTAGTTGATTTTTATTATCAAAAGACTAGAAAATAAATATAACTTAATGAAGCAAAATGAAAACAAAGTGAATTTCAAATATTGAAGGCAAGATTTATAAAATGACATATTAGGGTTATCTAAAGAAAGCTAGTAGTTCTCTTATTCCAATTAGTGTTTGAGTGTGTGGTTAGTAATTTTATAATAATGTCCTTTAAGCAAAATTACTTAGAAACAGTATGATCTCAATCAATAAATCAATATAATCATAAAAATTATGTAATGTTGGCAGGTAATAGATTAACATGTGAAACCATACCTGACCTTGGCTGGTGTGGCTCGGTTGTTTGAGCATCGTTCCACAGAGTAAAAGGTCACTGGTCTGACTCCAGGTCAGGGCACACACGTGCGTTTCAGGTTTGCTCCTGTACAAGAGGCAACTGACTGATGTTTCTCTCACATCGATATCTTTCTCCCTCGTTCCCTCCCTCCTTTCTTCACTCTCTAAAAATAAAGAAAATATTTTAAAAATATCTAAACACCAAACAGACTAAATTTAAATGTTCTAGAATTCAACAACGGGACCCCACAGATATGGTTTAAGGAAATACTTAGCTTTGACTTAATATCAGTGCTGTTGCCCAAAGTTTAGAAGCAGGATTTGATACTATTATTACAAAGAGTCTGAGCTTAGAAGAGGGCTGAACTAGAAATATAAATTGTTCCTGAGACCTCTGGTTAGACTGCTTCCATTTCTCTCTTTAACTTCATCAGACAGTTATTGAACATCTACTTGATTCCAGACACTGTGCTAGGTTCTGGGGACCCAACATTGCACAAGTTGAACTTGATGACCTTTGTCCTCTAGGAGCTTAGAGTCTATTGAGGAAGACAGGTACAACATATTCTTACGATAAGCGAGGTGGTTTGGTCGATGGTATGATTAAGATAATGAGAGCCCATTGCTTATATAAAATATTTAACAGTGTTTCAGAATTTACTTAATTATTTCTGAGCACTAATTCTTCACATTGAACAATCTGATTTGTAATGGGGGCCAAGGTGCCATTTATTAAATGTGAGATTGAGAAATTAAGATCAGGTCCCAAACGTATTTATGTGAATATTTTGAGTAGATAATAATAAAAATGTTTGCCTAAATCCACAAAAAGGAGTTATACTTGTCAATCAAATATCAAATGTTATATAATGAAAAAAATAAATCATATTTCCATAGGTCTGCTAATTTTTAATATTAAAAAATATTCATTCAGGCTGAGAATTCTTACTCTAAACAGAAAACATTAGAAGTTAAGCTTAGTTTTATTGTTTTTTAATTTAATGTGAAATATGCTACAGTTGGCTTAAGTAAATCTTCACTTTTTAGCATGTTTGGTCAATGTAGTGTAACTGGAAAATTCATTTAAACTCTAAGAATGTCCCGTTGGGCTTTCAGATGAGCAGAAACCTGGAAAGTTCACATAGCTCTCCACAGTGTTGCCTCTTTTAAAGCTCTTCCCAATTAATAAACCCAGCATTTAGCTTTAGGAGCATACTAATGTTCTAACACATTAAGGATAAGCTACCTACTCTGACTAAATTAAGAAGTGACCTAAACCCTGTCCCAAGGTTGAGTCTAACCACTTGGGAAGAGTGATTTCACTGTTAAAACTTGGCTGATCTAATTATCTTCTGATTCTAGCCAATACCGGTGCAGAGAATCTCTGGAGGTGCCATTTTATTTCTAGAGGTGAGCTAGGTGGACTAGAAAAGTTTAGAATCATAAGGGTTGATGCTTTATAACAAAAGAAAAACTCTTTGAAAAATTTTGAATAATTCTAGAAGAAATTTTACTTTCCACCTGAATTATACCAATAATTACATGTGGTACCTCAATAGCCAAATGTAGCAAAAATTTCAGTTTTTTCCTAGATAATTAGAAAGTTTAGACAAAGCTTTTTTTTTTTTTTTTAATTAAGTTACTCAACATGTAGAAGGAATTTTGGCCTCTATTGTCTTGACTAATCCAAAATATCTGTGACTAAGAAAACTCAATGAATAAGAGGAGATTAAATACCCTGGTTTCTATATTATATAGTAGAAATTTGATTTGCATTTTAGAATTGTCTAATATCCAGTCAACTACATCAATTTTACACCCTACTTTGTATAGAGTTTTCTGAAAATTCTAGTTCCTATGAATCAAGTATTTTAGAAAAAAAGGGATATTCCTGTATGTTTTTCACAGAGCCCACATTTTCCAGATTGTGTCATTCAAACTGCTTGGGAGTAAGAAATTTCTGAAGGATGCTAAGCCCATCTGTCTTTATTACTCAAACATATACTATCACATAGCCCAAATCAGGTGGTTTTTAGATTACAAGATGCATTTCAAGCTAGTGACTATAGGAAGAAAATTGAATATTAGATGTTTGGTTTAGAGGTGGTGTCATTTAAATTTCCTTCCCTCTCTTCACTATCCCCAAAGAGTCACAAATGCCTTATGAGAACCATTTTACTATCTACTTGATAATTACTTGGTTTTGCAATTAAATAATTACTGATTTGTGAGTTTCTTTTCCATAGAGCTTCAACATATATTCATTGCGATGGAGGTATGTTTAATCTCCAGCAGTTCCTTCCTACCCAATACATTGTGAACTCCATTGTATAAGAATCTTTTAATGAAATCTGCTTCATCTCACTTCACTTCAAATTAGTTCAACAAACTACTTGTTAGGTGCCTATTGAGTGCCAGCTATTGACATAAATCACAATGGCCTTATAACACCAGCAATATGCTATTATAAGAAGTCAGAAAACATTCACCGAATGAATATATTTAACTGAGGTCACTAAGATAGCAAATATTTTATATGATAAATTGTGTTTATATTAGCTAATGTTAACATCATTATTTTAACTGTTTAACTTTTTATAGCATAGCAGCAACAGTAAATTGGTCAAATGACTGCACCCACAAGGTCACATTGTCTTGTTTTCCCTGACTGCGAAACTACCTGAATCCGCTCCTTTTATGCTAGGTAGAGACTCTTTCCAGCGGAAGCCTACAAGTTTGAGTCCCTCCTTTCCTCAAAGTTCCCAAGCATATATGGATAAACGTGTATGGCCTTCAGTTCTATTTGGGGACAGACAGACCTCAACCCAAACCCTAATTATCTTCCTTTTAGAAAAACTAAGTCAAAGTAGAGAGAGGGAGGAATCAGGAGGTTTTTAGGGAGAAAACAGCTCTGCCCTTATGAGTAAGCCTCTGCATTCATTTGTTTTTGTGGCTTTAAAATGCAGCGTACTCGCGGCTCAACCAAATGAATGCTTAATATTTGGCCCACCAAATCTTTACATTGGAGATCAAGGTCCTCATTGCTGACACCATTTATTTCAGCTTTGAAGTCACAACCTCCACCAGCACATTACAATATGGTTGGAACTGTGGAACATGGTGAGTGATATTGTGAAGACATCTCTTCTCTTCCTGGTGCAGAGAAGAGGAAACAACAATAAAAATCTCTTTGGGCAGCTGTTTCAATCCTACCTCCAGACTTTTGGCCTCTGATCTTCACTGGAAAGTAGCACAGTGAGTGAATTACCTCTCAGCTTCCTCACCCACAACTTAGACAAGAGAATTCACAACCAGATTATGGGGAGTCTGCTCTTATACCTGAACCAGCCTGAAAAGCCCTCATCTTTCCTTTCCCAGAAAACCATGTTTATATTCATTCTGCCCTTATTTCAGAATTGCCAAGAACTGTGAAGATGCTGATATTTTACTCAGTGTGCAAGCTAACAAGCTAGGACATTCTAATTTTATCATTTCTGGAAGAAGACCCTCAACACTTTTTGGTAAGGGTCAGGACTTTCTGTGTCAAGGTGAGCAAGCAACATATACATCTACATTTTTCTGTCACTTTCTCTCCAAGTTTGACAAAGGTGACAGAAAGGGCTTCGGTATGTGTATCTTTAATAGCTTGTGTTACAGGGCAGGAGTCTTGAGCTCCTTTGGAAACCTCAATCTTTTATCATGGCCTAAACCTGTCTAAGCTTATTGCCGATTATATTGTATGTTCTCAGATCTCATATTTAGGAAGCAAGGAAAATATTGCCTCCAGTACAGAAAAAGAAATTAATGTGCATAAGGAAAAGTCTTATTGTTAGAATATGAAATATTTATAATGGCACGTATAAGTTAGGCAACTTTCTATCAGGTTAATAGGATCTATATACCTATCTCGATGTTCATATGTATTAAAATGATGAAAATTTTATGAATCATAGTATAATTGAATAATCTGTCTTTTTGTCATTACTGGTATTATACAGATTACATCATTTGTCAAATAATTATACCTGTAGTGCAGTAACTATTAATACTGAGATTAACAGTTGTATATGCAGTAAATCTAACATAGGTCATAAGACTGAAAATCAAATATAACAAAAATTTTATATAAAATCTTAATTTAACAAACAGTGAAAATGAAACTGTCATTGAAATACCAACTTGGTTTTTATGTTCTTATATCATTTTCATGACTAGACTATGTTTTTAAAATAAAAATATTTTAAAAAATATTTTATTTATTTACTTTTTAGAGGAGGGGAAATGGGAAAGAAAGAGAGGGAAATATCAATGTGCAAGATACATCGATTGGTTGCCTCTCCTATGTCCCCAATGGCCTGCAACCCAGGCATGTGCCCTGATCAGGAATCAAAGCCGTGACCTTCTGGTTCACAGGCTGGCATTCAATCCACTAAGCCTCACCAAACAAGGCAAAAATAAAATATTTATAAAACAATGTTATATGCTTTTCAATTGTTCTATTTATATAAAACATTTTTTCTTATTTAAGAAATATTTATTTATTCATTAAATGAAACATAAAAATAATTTATATTAAGGATTTTGCTTGCTTTTGTAACTAGAATTGTGACATTTATTGTAATTTTGAAGAACACTAAATAAATAATGCTCCTTGAAAAATATAAAATAAACTAATTCTCAAATTAATCTGAGACAAATGTTAATTTTAATAGCAAAAATTGTGTATGATATGCCCTTTTAGAATAGATTAATGCAATTATATAACTGAAATTTTGAATCATGAGAAAAAAGAAAAATAAAATCTATTAATGTCTACTCCAACTAAGCCATTTCAATGGATTAGTATGTATTTATGTTCTAAGGCAACTTCTAAAAAAAGATACCCTGAGAACAAAAATTCAATCTTGATTTTGTGAGGTTAAAATATATATTCTACTTATATGATATAAATTTGATCAGTCCGTATATAATTCAGGAACTGTTCCTCCTAAACATCTGGTTTAAGACAAGGAGTTATAGGATGTCACAGCTTCCTTGATCGTGGGGGAAATACTTAAATAAGAAAATTGCTTCCAGCTAAGCTGCATTCTAGACTTCCTCAAGACCTGAGGTTTCTCTCTCTCATCTCCACTCTCTCTTTTTCTCTCTCTAGCTCTTTTCTCTACATACTTCTTCACTGTCCTTGTACCAAACAGGTTCTTTCTGTGTTTCATCCCTTGCCATTTCAGGCATAAGCCCATAAAACAGTACAAAGAGAAAATATTGTCTCCAGGTTGCCCAGCTAAAATCCCAGGGATATCTGTGATTGCACTGACTTCAGTTGTGCGACCATCACCAAACGGTCATCAGGAAAGTGGAACATGTGGATTAGAAAGGCAGAGGCCAGCACGTTCCTCTGATGAATGCAAGAGGGGACTGTGTCGTTTAAATCACACTGAGTGAGAGCTGGGAATATATGATTTCTTGAGGAAAATATAGGTTCATGGACAAGAAGAAAGGGAAATGATGCTGCACTTAACAAAAGCTCAAATATTCACTCAAATTTGTTTCTAAAACATAAAGTTTAATGTGTAAGAAAGTGGAAAAAGACTTTATTGATGGGAGAAACTATGTGAGAAAATGTAGACACAGCAATTCCTTTGGTACATTTAGGTGACAATGAATATTAAAATCAAACTGGATCTAAGAATTTCTTTATTGGAAACAAGGATTAGAGTGGTCGAAACTAGATCAAAGCAAGTTTAAAGAAGTCCTGGAAAGCTTTATTTTATTATCACAGGGAAGTTTCTGAACTTTTTTGTGAATGAAAGTAAAAACAAGGGTACTAATGCCAATTGTGCATGGTAAGGAAAGACTTTCCTTCTGCACTCCCAGGTTCCATAGCTGGATCTATGAAATAAACCCACAACAGGCCAATTAACCAGAGGAAAAAATATAGACGTTTACTAATTTTTAATGCTACAGTTGTGGGACATCACAGGGTGAAAAATGTCAATAGCAGAAAAGAGTGAGATTCAAGAGCTTGTATACTGTCTCAGTGTGGAAAGGGGAGGGAATGTGAGCGATTTGGGAAAGGGTAGATGATTTGTAGGAAAAATAAATGGACCCTTAAAAGAATATTGGGCAGTATGATACTTTGTGATGAAGTTTGTCTGGACATGGTATTGACTTCTAGTTTTCTCTCCTGTGATGCTTCCAGGGAATTTCATTAAACAGGTCAATCTTTCCTGTTTAATGAAATTCCCTGGAAGCTGACTTATGACATTTGAGTTTCTTTTGGAAGGTCCTTCTCTAGGCAGGCAAGGAGAGTTCAGAGAAAGGTTCCTCTTGTATTTGTTGTCTTTTGTGTGTCCAAATAATCAGTACACCAAAGCAGCCTATTTTGGGGTGGCATGTTCTGAATACCTTCAGTTGGCAGTAAAAAATAATATATAAAATGTACAAAAAGAAACCTCTGCTTTTCCTACATAGATATGTAAATGTCTATGTGATTCCAGACCAGGTAGAATAGGTAAATATTTGACATATCCATGGCTTAGAAAAAAATAACTATAAATGTGTTCATTTCTAATGTTACTATATTTAATAAATTGAAATTGCCTCAAGGCACTACAACTATTGTATTAATTAACTTTTCTCCTCCCACTATAATTTTCTCTAGGAAAAGCTTCCATTCTTAGTTTAAAAATAAGGTAGAGGTTCACAAAATGCTTATACAATTATAAATTTTTTTTTCAGGACTGCAAACAATGAAATAGTTTGGTAACATCTGAACTTGGAAGTAAGTAGAGGACAGTGCATGATATCTTTCCACAAATCTTTGGGCCAAAAAACCCCAAAACACAAGTGATCTGTTATAAGATATTTTAAAAATTATTAAAGTTTGTGAGGATGCTAAATGGGTGACCCTGTGCAGAGTGAATATTGACATGTATGTGTGATGTGTATGAGATGTATCAGACACACACACACACACAAATCTGATGGTGTCAGGAATTCTAAAGATGAGCTCATGAGCCGAGGGTTTAGGGTGATGATTGATGGAGAAACCTTGTATTGGAACAGATGCTTCATAATACGATACAGTAGACACCATATACCACATCCCCGTACATGTTCTGATATTGTGCGTCCCTCAATATCATGTAAACTTCAAATTAGAGATAAAATATATTAGCAACTAAAAGTGCTATTGTCTCATTCATTACAGACTGTGCTCTGGATCAGAGACAGATTTCTACTTAATCATCATACAACGGATAACAGTGCTTTGGCCCTCATTGTCCCAGACCTATCCCCTCAGTGGCATGAAGAAGCCTGCTGGAAAGATCTCCCACACAGGTGGCCAGGCACTTAACTGATGAAGGATAAAAACAATGGATTTTCTCAGTTTATATACCTATACACATACATTTACATATATATACATATAAGTGTATACGTATATGTGTGTGTGTGTATATATATGTGTATATATATATATATATATACATATACACACACACACACACACACACACATGTTTCCAAGGACCAGATAAATGCCTGCTCTCTCTGGTGTTTTATACAGGGGTGGACAAAAGTAGGGTTATAGTTGTGAGTATGGGAAGCAGAGAGTTTATTCTTATATTATCATTCACTATGTATTATATACATTATTTATTTGGATTATAACTGTAAACCTACTTTTGCCTAACACTGTAATCTAGAGATATCTTTCAGGTTTGTACTTACTTATTTTGAAATGTAAATACCTAGGAAGATAACATTCCTGTCTCCTGGCACTTGGGAGCTGAATCTAGGGACATAGTCTGGACTAAAATTAATGGACTATTTCGGGGATAAGAGTATGCTTGTTTATTTTCACATCAGAACAATTACCTACATAAATAATGATGTTAATGGTGCAGAAAGAATTGAACTTTAGGAAAACAAAAACAAAATGTTATATTGGTCTGTTTTATAATTTTCCTTGACTTTAACTGTGGTTTTATATGAAATATATACCTGTTAAGTCAGAGAATTTGTTAGTCTGCACTTATTTTTAGAGAAAGCCTAAAAGTTTTTTAATGTTTTCTGGATAAGTAAAGAGATTTTGACAATGGTTATTTACTTCCTTCTTTACCTTATAAGCAATCCCTGGACACTAAATTTAAGAGCTAAAAAAGGAAGAAATGTGGAGATTTGGTAATATCATAAAGTAGTACATTTGATTTTATCTGAAAGAAGACAATAGTTTAATAAACTCTATTGTATTAATATTTGCAATCAAATTAAAAATAACTTGACTACATCACTCTTTGAAGGGAATGTGTTATAACAATTTGGTTTCTGATATCATTTTCCCAGCTGTCTCATGAAAGAATTTAAATACCATCTCAGTGCCTATATTCTGGCCTTAAATGCTCCAATGATATTCTTCTGTAGAAGAGGATCTTAGTGGAATGACTGATTCCATATTTGAGATAGAAAAACTAAGGGTGAGCCTTGCCAGGAAGAAAATAGTTTTCATGAGCACTGGAGGAGGTATTAAGTGGGATCAGACAGATATTTCAACTTACAGGGGAGAAAACTAGAGGACAAGAGGGACAAATTGAACATTCAAAGAAAATAAAACTCACTTTTGAGTTCGGTATAGTTAGTTAGTCTTGGCATGAAAATGTTTTCTCTGACAACTACTGGGGAAGCCTGGATAAGTTCCCAAAATTCTATTTTTAAAGTGTAAGAGCCGTGGAAGCAGTGGATGGGCTAAAATGGACAGAAACTCTGGAGAAGGGAAGATTGTTCATATGTCAGCTGACAATTGGCAGGTACCGTTTTTACCTGTAAACATTTGCCGGTGCCAGGCCAAGGCTACAGATATGACCTTGGACTGGGCCAAAGTTGCCTGCTGGGTCAAGACCTAAGTCATCTACAAACTTTTAGTGGTAATACAGACCACTAAAGTGACAAAATCTGAGACTTGAGAGCCTTGAATGTATGGTCAGTTTCTGTACCAAACATTTTCTGAATCCGACAGTGTGAGTGAAATGATTTAATGTCTCAGGAAGATTAGAAACAAAAAGCTCACCCCCTGGAGGAAGGAACACGAGAACAAGAGAAGCTAGATAATACAGCATTAAAGGAAGAGGTGAGTTGACACTGGATTTAGGGTGCTTTCCTCCTGTGCATACTTGTTTCTAGGCTATTTAGGGCCCAAGAGCCCAGGAAAGATTCTAGTAAAACAAAAACAAAAACAAAAAGCAACAACAACAAGAACAAACTGAGGGACAGAGAACAAAAAAGGCATTTTAGTCTTTATAGGGAGCTAAAGTGGAGTAACAGAGTCTTCAAATACATACCTATACTTTACTTCAAGGCATTTACCAAATTTTGAAGAAGTGTGGGGCAAAATATTGAAGAGCTGATCTAAAGATCTCTGAAGGGCAAGACTCAATAGCATACACTCTTCTAGTGATTAGGTGATAAAGACCCATAAGATGTTAATTCATATACTATACTTCACAAGGTAGTTACTTAGTAAGGTGTATAAAAGTTTAACTACTATGCTGTACACTTGAAACTATTATAATATTGTATGTCAACTGTAGCTGAATATTTGGGGGGGAAAAAAAAAGCCCTCCAAAGAAGGTAATCCCTTGGGTGTATGACAGAAATTGATGAGTCTTACCCACAGAGAGCCCTGCCCTAACTCATCAGTTAATCTAAAGAGGGATGTTTCATGATGACAAAGACTTCAATTACAAAGGAAGATACCACGATGCTGAATATGTACATCGTGTGACTATTTTGTCATCTACAAAGATTTTCAAAATTATAATGATAAAAGACAATCTCCAGTGGATTATTCTAGGGCCTAAAATATTTGAGCAGAAAATAGTATTCAATTAGAATTAAATGTTATGTACTTTCCTAATGCCTTATAGTATTATGAATTTTCAGCCAGTTTTTGGTTTTGCAGCCAAAACAAAAAAAATGTAGGTGATGGTGGAAATCCTAAAGGCCAGTTTAGGGGGTGATACTGAGAAAACAAGGATGTAAGACACCATGACTTTTATAAAATTACCTGTAAGCACAGGTACTAAGTGGTTTGGGAAGTTAAGAAGTAAGCATTTGTTGATACTACTGAGGAACATCAATATGTTCAGCAGTAGAGAAGAATTAGAGAATTAGAAGAGGGGAAAAATGGGCATTTAGCTATGGTGTCATGTGATGTGCTCTTTCTGACAAAGCATAGTTGGACTGGAACCATGAATAGGCGAATTTCATGGAATCAGTGAGAAAGCCAGGGTTGGGAAACTTAAACCAGGTTTGGGAGCAAAATATAGAGGGGGGGATTGATACGGGATTGAATCCAGAAAATAGAGTGAAAAGAAGGGGTAGTCATGATTCTGGAGTTGAGAAAAAACATTTTCATTGAAACTTAATAATCAATTATTTTAGGTAAAAATAAGAAATTAGTTCAAGAACAATGTGATCGGTAAGTGTTACAGCTACGGATGGGGGTTGCTCAGGTGACTTTTCAGTGAGGAAAGGGAAATACACAGCTATTTGTAGCAGGGTTTGATTTGACATCAGTGCTGGAAGACCTGAAGTTTCATAATGGCTCTACTCTTACAATGGTGTTTTCTGGAAGATGGGTGACAAGCAGCTCAATTCAGTTTGCAAGTGTCTAATTACAGCCAAAGTCCAGTGGTTCCACTGGTTCTGTGGTCCAATTGACTGAATAATATATAGTTGGGATTCACATATCAGCATGCATACAATAAATAAGCCATAGTATATGTACATGTATATATAGATATATACATATGTTATTGTTATGTTACAGAAAAAGAATGAGGCACAGAGAAGCTGTATAATTTTACACACCTAGTAAGTTGCAGAGCTGAGTTCTGAATGTAGGCTGTCAGGCTCGGAAGTCTGAGTACTCGGTCACGTTTATGAAGCTACCAATTCTGAAAGTATAGTAGAGTATCTGCTTTCAGGTTCACCAAATTGTAGAGTACGCCTTGAACTTACACCAGAAATGCCCATTTCATCTCATTTGTAATGTGCATTATATGGTAAAATAAATAAATAATATCATAGAGTAAATCATTCTGCTTTATAAAATTGCAGAGATTTTTTTTTTCATTATTCAACACATCATGTGATCCTGGTAAGTTTATTGTGCTGCAATTTGAGTGCCAACCTCCTCTTGAAGAAAATTGGCTTTTGCAAAATAGAAAGTTTTAAAGCAGTCACATTGCAAACCCCTCCAGCAGAAAGGAGTAAAATGCTATTACATTTCATTTGTAATTTCTCTTCAGATCTGTTCTTCTGGAAAAGATAAAATTGAGCCAAATAGTTTTCACTGCATTGGAGGTCACAGAAAATAATCTTTTTCTTATGGGCAATGCTCCACAGAGACAGCACCCAATGGCATCCAATTAAATGGCTGGAAAGACTGAGCTGAGTTTTCACGGCCACCTCTGTATTTGCCACATTGCATCCCTGATGAAGAGAAACCATTTTATGACTCTTCCAACATTATGCTCAGAAATGGAGTAAGCAATCATCAGTTGGCATTATCCTTTCTGGTTCTCTAAGGTAAAAAACATGTTTTAATTGAAGCTACGGAAGGGAGAAAAGCCTTTCTTCAAGACATCTGTTGGGTGGGGGAGCCGAGGTCATTATTTTTGCTCCCTTGACATCCCACTTAAAGTTGAATAAAAAATTCATTTCGCTCTTGGTTTATTATATTATTTATTAGATTTTGAACTATATATATGAATTATCTAATTTATATTTATATAATTCAATTTTATCCCAACAGTCTCCAATCATTAAGGTGAAAATAATGATATTTCTAAAATCATTGTGTAGAAATTGTTAAAATGGATTCATTCATTTATTTAATAAATATTAATTAGGCTATGACAATATGTTAAACATTACATGCAGAATTAAAGATGAAAAATGAATTATAAATAGTAAGAGCCCTAATAAACATCCAGGCCAGTAGGGAAGGCAGACCCTAAACAAATACATTAAAAGAATGTTTAAGAAATGCTTTAATAAGATTGTGTACAAGGATCAAAGGCAGTACAGAGGAAGGAATAATTAACTATCTCTTTCTATCCTCATCAGACTTTTGCAACTTTATTAATAGATTGCATAGAATATGCCAACACTTGTACTAAGTATACTACATCAATTATCTATTTAATCCTCATGAAAAACCCTGGAGATAAATTCTATCATAATTTCCATTTAAAAATCAAGAAAGTCATAGAAGGGTTACTAGTTAGATGACTAGCCAAATTCACAAAGCTAGTCACTGAGATAGCCAGGTCCTGGACTTGTCAATTTCAAAACAATAACTGGATAATATCTGATGATATGACTATGAGTCAGTATCAGAGCATATTCAGGTGTTGCATGGCAACCTTAATTTAAAGATTTTATTTATTTATTTTTTTAATCTTTAGAGAGAAGGGAAGGGAAGGAGAAAGAAAGGGAGAAAAATATCAATGTGTGGTTGCCTCTTATGTGCCCCCTATTGGGGACCTGGCCCTCAACCCAGGCATGTGCCCTGACTGGGAATCAAACTGGTGACCCTTTGGTTCACAGCCTGCGCTCAATCCACTGAACCACACCAAGCAGGGCCATGGTAACCTTTTGAAAGAGTTATTTAACGTAACTGATTTCAATCTCTTGTAGATTACTTCTATATCTACACCCATGTACTCAATTTCCTTTCTGATTTGTAAACCCAACTACTTGAACAGCACAGTAGTTAGTTAGAGAGGAGTATAAATTGTGTAAAAAAAGAAATGTGAGATAAGAATGAAAAGGATAGCTACTAACTAAGCAGAAAAAGGCCAGTTTGTAAAGCACCTTAAATATCAGGGTAAGGATCAGGCTACATGAAGGGGCCATTGGGAAATTTGTTTGGAACTGTTCACTGGCTCATATTTCTCAAGACATGGTTGTAGAATAAATGTTATTAGTTTTTTCTTGAACTATGTAACTTGCTTTCTACTTTAATTTCTTGCATTTAATTTTCCATCCTCCAAACAGAGCAGTTTTAAATTTCTGCTCTGATTGTGTGTTCCATTCACAAAGCATCAGTGTCTCCACATAGCCTATAGGATAAAGTCCATATAGCTTATCCAGGAATTCACCGACCTCAGCCTAAAGTCTTAAAAGCACTTGCCCTACACTGTTGAGATTTTATAGTTGCTGGAACAGCCTTCTGTGTGCATTTATACTTAAGTCAGTCTGCTTTCTGATATGACCTGCATTTTTTTAATTTTGGTATTTCTTAGACCTCCATGGTCTCTATCCACATACTTCTATAGAAAACATTTCCCCATCTTATAGTGCCTACTTCAAATTGTACTTTATTATGATTGTTCTCACCTTCAATGAAAATTAAATTCTCTAATACATCTTTTCTGATCTTGTTGTGAATGAATTATTCTATCTAAAAATTACTTTGCAAAATGTTGGGTTACATAAACTATAATAGTGTTTTTTTTTTTCCGACAAATCTTTCATAGGCTTTTATATAATAATGTAAATGTCTCTTGAAATATACCACCTAATAGTTCTCAAAGTTATTTAACTAAAAAACTGGTGTGTGTGTGTGTGTGTGTGTGTGTAAACCTATTCACATCTCCTAGGATCACTCATTCACAGAATACTTTTTGGGAGGAATAGAATAGTTTGGCACTACATTATTGTTTTCAATTATGTAACAATTATTCATTAATACGTATTTCTTCCTTTACTGGATTTTCAATATTTGTGGGCAAAAAGCTTATCTTACTTATACTTGTTTACCTCTAAAGGCTTGGTAAAGTTTTATAGCATGTGGTATGTTTTGTTAAAGGACAGTTGAAATGAATAAAATTTTCCCCATATTCTTCTGGTTAAGAAGGTTATTTTACTAATGAATATGCTATGTTAAACACTTTTGATTCTGTATCATAGATCATAAATGTTTCTTGTATAAAAGGTTTAATTTTATATTTTACTATCATTTTTACATAGAAAATTAAATAACTAATAGAATATTTTCTTTGTACCCTAAAATTTTTTAACAAGAGAATGTTACCTATTTGGAATGTCAAATAATCTGGGATGACTAAATAGTTCCTTAAATTATCTTTATTTCCTTATAATCTCCTACAATATTTTGTAGTTCAGTCATTAAGAACATTTTCTCATTCACATAATAACTAAATATTTTTGTGTAAATATTAAAAACTTAATGGGGATTATTTTGTCTATAAAGTGACACTGAATTAGATTTAAGATATGTGGGCAAATTAACTGAATTGAAACAGACCTCAAAGATTTTTTTTTGTCAGATTTCTAGTTTGTAACATTGCCTGACCTTTAAAAAAGTGGTTCCCAACTAGGGTTTATTTGGCCCTGGGGGCATTTGGCAATGCGTGGAGACACTTCTGTTTATTTCAACTGGGGGAGATATACTACTATATCCAATAGTGAAGGCCAGGGATATGTTAAATGTCCTAAAATACACAGGATAACCCCTCCTTCCAATAAAGAATTATCCAACCCATAGTTTCAATACTTGAGAAACCAGGCTGTAATTTATCACAATTATCTTAAATATTTGCATGTATTGAAATATGTTTTGAGTTTTTTTGCAAATGTTTATTGTTCTTTATTATTCAGACATATTTTGACAAGTGGTACTCAATTTCTGGATTACACACATGAGAATATAAGAACAATTTAGTAATAGCAGTCAAAGGCAATTTACCAAGAAAATATTGAAATGCAAGTTTCAGTGGTCCTCATTAAAAGCGAATTCCATGTGAGGTATTGCTAAAGATATGGTATTATTATGATGATTAGTAACAATTACAGTATTGCAACAATATGATGACTTAGCAGCAGTTATTTAAGACCATTATCACACCCCACTCTGATTTTCCCTCTGTCATACTTACTCTTACGGTCATTGCAATGACCATAGTTGTCACCTTTTTAATTTTGTGATTGTTTATGATTTATCATTAACTTAAATATCCACTTTTATACTTAATGTAGAAACAGTTGTCAGTACTCTTCTAGTATTCTTTGCCCCTGAACTTGACCTTGGAGTTCAACTAGGGCTCTGCTGAGCAGGTCCACTATATTTTCATGGTTGCCAACTCAAGCTTGTTTGTTTTTTTTTCTGAGGACTTCCTCTGGCCGCATGAATGTTCATAGCTCATTTCACAGGCATAGACACAAATAAGGCCCAAAATGCCAGAGAACTACTACCCCAAGGAACAACCCTCAAACAGTGTAGAATAGGAGTGGTATAGATCACAGTTCCCTTCCCCTTTAACATGACATTATGGGTTATGATCTAAAATGTATCCCAGAAGACCCCCAGCAAAGTTGAGGCCCAAATACTCAAAGTAGTGGCTATATTAGTTATGATCCTTATTGCCTTTCTCCCTTTTTCATATAATATACTCACTTCCGCACAGTGCTTACAGAATTCTTTCTCACATAAATGAATTGCACCCATTTTATCTTCCTCCACTGTGTTTTTTTAAAAAACCAAACTAATATATAAATAAACTCAAGATGGATAAAAGACTTAAGTATAAGTTGTGACACTATAAAAGTCCTAGAGGAAAACATAGGCAGTAAAGTGTCAGATATCATAATAGCAATATCTTCACCGATATATATCTCCTAGTGCAAGGGATATAAAGGAAAGAATAAGCAAATGGGACTACATCACATTAAAAAGCTTCTGCATGGCTAAAGAAAACATCAGCAGAATGAAAAGGGAACCAATCATGTGGGAAAACTCCAAAATATATAAAGAACTCATATGACTCAACACCAGGAAGACAAACAAATTAAAAAATGGATAAAGGACATACAGAAGACACATAGACATATGAAACGATGCTCAGAATCACTAGCCATCAGATAGATGCAAATTAAAACTACAATGAGATACCATTTTACACTGGTCAGAATAGCCATCATTTGACAAATCAACAAACAACAAGTGCTGTTAAGGATGTGGGGAAAAGCGAGCCCTGGCACACTATCAGTGGAAATGCAAACTGGTGAAGCCACTGTGGAAAAGGGTATGAAATTTCCTCAAAAAACTAAAGATGGTCACTGAACAATGCCCTAGATGAAATGGACTTAACTGATATATAGAGAGCCTTTCATCCCAAATAAGCAAAATGAACATTCTTTTCAAATGCACATGGAACATTTTCAAAGATTGATGACATGATAGGATACAAAACAAGCCTCAACAAGTTCAAGAAAATTGAAATCATATCAAGCATTTTCTCGGACCACAAGGGACTGAAACTAGAAACAAATCTCAAGGGGAAAACCCTAAAACACTCAAAAACATGGAGATTAAATAGCATGCTGTTAAATAATGAATGGGTGAAGAATGAGGTTAGGGCAGAAATCAAAAAGTTTCTGGAAACTAACAAGTGAACTCACAACAATCCAAAACCTATGGGACACAGCAAAGGCAGTCCTGAGAGGGAAGTACAAAGCGATACAGGCCTGCCTAAAAAGAATAGAAACATCTCAAATAAATAGCCTAACCCTACACCTACAAGAACTCGAGGAACAACAACAAAGACAACCCAGAGCAAGTACAAGGAAGGAAATAACCAAGATCAGAGAAGAGTTAGATGACATAGAGTCTAAAGGCACAAGTGTAAGGATCAATGAATCCAGGAGCTAGTTCTTTGAAAAGATAAACAAAATTGACAAGCCCTTAAGCAGGCTCATCCAGAAAAAAAGAGAGAGGACCCAAATAAACACAACCAAAAATGAACGAGGACAGACTAAAACTGATACCACTGAAATACAAAGGATTGTAAGAAATTACTACAAAGAACTATATGCCAAGAAATGTGAAAACCTAGATGAAATGGACACATTTCTAGAAAAATATAACCTTCCAAAACTCAATGAAGAAGAAGCAGAAAGCCTGAACAGACCAATAACAGCTGATGAAATTGAAACAGTAATCAAAAAGCTTCCGACACACAAAGCCCTGGACCAGATGGTTTCACAGGAGAATTCTACAGAGCATTTAAGGGAGAGCTAATCCCCATCCTCCATAGATTATTTCAAAAAATTCAAGAAGATGGAAAACTCCCAAACTCATTTTATGAAGCCAACATCATCCTAATCCCAAAATCAGATAAAGACGTAACAAAGAAAGAAAACTTTAAGCCAATATCACTAGATGCTAAAATCCTCAACAAAATACTGGCAAAGTGCATCCAGGAATGCATTAAAAAGATCATACACCATTATCAAGTGGGATTCATCCCAGGGATGCAAGGATGGTACAATATTCACAAATCAATAAACATAATACACCACATAAACAAAAGCAAAGACAAAAATCACATGATCATATCAATAAAAGCATTTGATAAGGTACAGCACCCATTTATGATAAAAACACTCAGCAAAGTGCAAATAGAGGGAGCATTCCTCAACATAATAAAGGCCATATATGAGAGACCTACAGCCAACATCATACTCAATGGACAAAAACTTAGAGCTTTCCCACTAAGATCAGGAACAAGACAAGGATGCCCTCTCTCACCACTCCTATTCAACATAGTATTGGAAGTCCTAGCCACAGAAATCAGACAAGAAAAAGAAATAAAAGACATCCAAATTGCAGAGGAAGAAATGAAACTGTCATTGTTTGCAGATGGCATGATAGTGTACATGGAAAATCCTATAGACTCCACCAAAAAACTACTCAACCTAATAAATGAATTTGGCAAAACAGGTGAATACAAAGTCAATACTCAGAAATCAAAGACATTCCTGTACACCAACAATGAAACAGCAGAAACAGAAATCAAGTAAAAAAATCCCATTTGATATAGCAACAAGAAAAATAAAGTACCTAGGAATAAACCTAACCAAGGAGGTAAAAGACCTGTACTCAGAAAACTACACAACACTGAAGAAAGAAATTAAGGAAGACACAAACAAATGGAAGCATATACCATGCTCATGGATTGGAAGAATTAACATCATCAAAATGGCCATACTACCCAAAGCAATCTATAGATTCAATGCAATCCCTATTAGAGTACCCATGACATATTTCATAGATATAGAACAAACACTTCAGAAATTTATATGGAACCATAAATGACCCCAAATAGCTGCAGCAATTTTGAGAAAGAAGAACAAAGCAGGAGGGATCACAATGCCTGATCAAACTGTATTACAAGGCCACTGTAATCAAAACAGCCTGGTACTGGCATAAAAACAGGCACATAGACCAATGGAACAGAACAGAGAGCCCAGAAATAAACCACAGTCTTTACAGTCAATTCATATTTGACAAAGGAGGCAGGAGCATAAAATGGAGCAAAAATAGCCTCTTCAACAGATGGTGTTGGGAGATCTGGACAGCTACATGCAAAAAAAATGAAACTCGATCACCAACTTACGCCATACACAAAAATAAATTCAAGGTGGTTAAAAGACTTAAATATAAGTTGTAACACCATAAAAGTCCTAGAGGAAAACACTGGCAGGAAGATCTCAAACATTCCACGCAGCAACATCCTCACAGACACATCCCCTAAAGCAAGGGACATAAAGGAAAAAATAAACAAATGGGACCTCATCAAAATAAAAAGCTTCTGCATGGCTAAAGAAAACAGCACCAAATTACAAAGAGAACCAACAGTATGGGAAAACATATTTGCCAATGATACCTCAGACAAGGGCCTGATCTCCAAAATATATAAAGAACTCACACGACTGCACTCTAAGAAGACAAACAACCCAATTAAAAAATGGGCAAAGGACTTGAACAAACACTTCTCCAAGGAAGACATACAGAGGGCCCAGAGACATTTGAAAAAATGCTCAGCGTCACTAGCCATTAGAGAGATGCAAATTAAAACCACAATGAGGTACCATCTCACGCCAGTCAGAGTGGCCAGCATAAACAAATCAACAAACAAATGTTGGAGAGGACGCGGAGAAAAGGGAACCCTAGTACATTGTTGGTGGGAATGCAGTCTGGTGCAGCCACTGTGGAAAACAGTATGGAATTTCCTCAGAAAACTAAAAATGGAACTGCTCTTTGACCCAGCAACTCCACTGCTGGGATTATACCCTAAGAACCCTGAAATACCAAACCAAAAGAACCTGTGCACCCCAATGTTCATAGCAGCACAATTTACAATAGCCAAGTACTGGAAGCAACCTAAGTGCCCATTAGCAAATGATTGGATCAAAAAACTATGGTACATTTACACAATGGAATTCTATGCAGCAGAGAGAAAGAAGGAGCTTATACCCTTTGCAACAGCATGGATGGAACTGGAGAGCATTATGCTAAGTGAAATAAGCCAGGCGGTGAGGGACAAATACCATATGATCTCACCTTTAAGTGGAACCCAATCAACAAAAGAAAAAAGTAAGAAAATATAACCAGAGACATTGAAGTTAAGAGCAATCTAACAATAACAGAGGGGAGTCGGGAGGGGATAGTGGGGAGAGGGGTTTTCAGGAACTACTATAAAGGACACATGGACAAAACCAAGGGGGAGGGTGGAGGTGGGGGAGGGAGGTGGGTTTGTCTGGGGTGGAGTTGGGGGGAGGGGAGAAAATGTAGACAACTGTAATTGAACAGCTGTAATTTACACAATGGAATACTATGCAGCAGAAAGAAAAAAGGGATTCCTACCCTTTGTGACAGCGTGGGTGGAACTGGAGAGCATTAATGTAAGTGAAATAAGCCAGGCAGAGAAAGACAAATACCATATAATTTCACCTATAAGTGGAAACTAATGAACAAAAGAAACAAACAAACAAAATAGAACCAGAGATGTGGAAATAAAGAAGAAACTGACAGGAACCAGAGAGGAGGGGAAGTGAGATAATGGGGAAAGTGGAAGGGTCTAGTCAAGGAACATGTATAAAGCACCCATGGTAATGGACAGGGGTAGGGACTGACTGAGGGAGTGGGGGTTGGGAGCAGTGGTGGATGGGGCAGGGAAGAACAACGGGGAAAAATTGGGACAACTGTAATTGAACAACAGTAAAAAAAAAAGAAATAAAGAAAAGAAAAATAGCAAGGGCATCTCCCCCCCCAAAACATAGCAGATGGTTGCAGTAAGAGAAGCTCTAGAAACCTCCAAGGTCTAATATTCCATTAGGACTATAAATAGCAGTTACAGAGCTTAAAACAAAGGATTTCATTGTAGTATTAAAGGGAAAAATACTCCACAAAATAGCACCAAATCAATTAATAAAATGTATGACTGTAAAGAAAAAAAATCCAAATCCTTAAACTTCAACAATAATGTAATGGGTTCATAAAAAAAAGATACCTAGTTTTGTATTTGCAAATTTATATTGTTTTTCTTTAAAAGGACCCTCTGTGTTGTTCAACCTTCAAGCAACCTGGATCCTCCTCTCAAGGTGGCAAACTTATTTTTGAAAAAAGAACGTCCTTAGCTAATTCTGAACGGTCCCTAATCAACACAGGCCAGCAGGTTAACCAGTGGGAACCACTTTTAGATTCCCATAATTTTCTTTACAGAATGTTGAAACTTTTTTTGATGTCATGAGATATTATGTCTAAAAAACCCTTTACCTTTACATTAAAAGAAGTATTACTATGTTAAAACTCTGCCTCCATCATTGCACAGTAACAGATTGTAAGGGCTGAAGCCTTGGACTTGGACACCATTTGGACCTGATTCACTCAACTGCCATGTCCCTAAAGCTACTACTGTTAAGTTTGAAAAATTGAACTAACAAACCAAACAAAAAACGGTAAGTAAAAGTTAATTTGCCTTGCATTCTCTTCAACAAAAGCAAGACTCCCATAAATAAAAGCAAGCCAGAGTTGGATGAGGAGTCTTCAATGGCTCACAGGACTGGTAATGGGATATGTGGAGCCTTTCCTTTCTGGGTCAGCTATCTGAATCCAGCCCCCGTCAGTTGAATCCAAAAGAGTTATTTTTATTTCACGGCTGATTTATATACTCTGTGGAATACGTCTGGTTTCAATCCAGGTTTTGGAAGACAGGAGTCTGCAGCCTCGCACTCCCCCTCACACAGAGCAGTAATTGGCCCCCTTGTTAGCGGCCTCCACAGAAGGCTGGGATGAAATGAATGTTGAAACTGAACTGCTCTCACTGTGGCTGATTCAGGAGCTTCAATCCACTGGCCAGACAGGACTGAAAGCAGAGCAATGTTTTCCTCTTCCTGCCTTGCACTGTGTGGATTCAAGCGGAAATTCAGAATATGAGACGCCAGCTTGCTGTTTATCCAGGGCACTTAAAATATTTGAGAAGAAAAGGATTTCAAAGGAGCTTGTCAAAAATTGCTTTTGTTGTGGAACTCTGCTTGACATGTTTCAACATAAAAGTAAAATGCCATGGCCAAGTTGTAACCCCTGAATACACAAGTTCATCATCACGACACTTGTAAAGCCCACACTGAAATAGTTCTCCTTCAGGCACAGAAGTGGAAAGTGGCACTACATCCGATTTCCTTCTGGTTTCATGATAGGCAATAGAGTGGTCATTTTTGAACACTTTATAAATTAAGAGGTAAAAACTGGATTTTCAGTTTTCATAATTTTACTTAGGGTATTTTTGAAGTGTTCATTATTAGTTTGTCTTAATGCAAAACTACTAACTGAAACTAATCTCCCTAATGAGGTTCATTTGTCCTTCGACAAAGCAATAAGTAGTTTCCTCAAGAAAAACTTAACTAATAGTGTGGTCAGTACCTTATAATTAATTTTCTTCCCCAATGCTTGTGAGCATGAAAACAAGCAGTAAATTTTTCATCTGTGCTTCTCTTTAGAACAAGTGTTTAGCAGAGATACGCTTGATTAATGGATTTAATTTGTTCCTTTCTTCTGTAGTCAGTTTTCATATTACATCGGTTATCGGAGG
The DNA here is from genome assembly GCF_022682495.2 of Desmodus rotundus. Lineage (NCBI taxonomy): Eukaryota > Metazoa > Chordata > Mammalia > Chiroptera > Phyllostomidae > Desmodus > Desmodus rotundus. The sequence continues at coordinate 66,377,486 of NC_071388.1, read as the reverse complement.
ATAGGACAATAATGTGGGCATTCTCATTGCACTCCACTCCATCAGTGTCAGCACTGCCTTCTAGCTCCAGGTCTGCATCTTTAACCTTTGTCGTCCTGCAGAATCTTTCATCAATCTGTGTTATAGTCACCTTGGGAAGAAAAGGCAGAAGCACTCGGTCAGCACTTACAGGTAGTAAAGTGTGTCATTATTCCTAACAAAATGCTGTCAGCAGTGCACCTTTCATTTCCAACTGAAATATGATTTGTGAGATCAGCAACCCAACTGTTAACAGAGAAAAATAGAAGGTACCCGTCTGGTCACTACAAGGCCCTCTATCAAAACCAATGTAAAATACTTAAATGCTTCCCTGCATGTGGAGCACTTTCAAATGACTGGGGCTAGTTTTGCAAATTGAATGTTATTGTCAGATAATGAGAGTATCTATGTAGAAGTCAAAGAGCATCATAAAAATGCACTAGCAGACTTATTAATACCATTTCTTAGTAGGGAAAAATCTCTATTGTTCAAATCCGTAGTTCACTTGACATTTCAGTGTGACCAAAAGAGCCGTAAAACTCTAGCTTGAAGGGTTTTTATTGTGTTTTAAACCCTATGTGTAATATATGCTTTATAGAAAAATTAAAATGCTTAAGAAACTTAAAGGGATGTCTTCTTAGAAATTTTTCATTCTAACATAAAAGTTAAAACTAAACATATGTTTAGGTATTTTTGTGTATAAAATGTCCTCATGTGTTATATAATTTTACCAAGAGTATTGCATTTCAGCATATTAAAAATAAAGTTCTAAATTAATATATTTAAAATGCAGAAAATATATACTAAATGTGTTCATAGTTTGAAGAAACTCTTACAAACTTATTTTGAATACCAAATTTGATGCTTTAAAAAATAGCCCTTCTTTCTATGTAATTGAAGATCTCTTTAAAATAGTTAGGGTGGATTTTATTATATTCTTGGTGTACTGTCAGTATTATTGAATATTTCTATAGTAGTATTATTTGCAAGCACTTCTAATTAATCTGTAGAGAAAAATTCTGAAGCAATACATTTTAAAATAATTTTTGACATTATTCCTAACAATATTTTCTTAACCTGTTTTGGAAGATAAAAATAAAAACCCAAACAAAATGCTTGATACTTAAGAAAACTTTCCCTGTTTTTGAGTTATTCGACTAGTCATTCATTTTTGTGAGAATAGTACAATCATAACCTCTCAGGTATGCAAATGTGAAGCTCTGTTGTATTATTTCACAAGGAACGACAGATTGGTGGCTCCTCCTGTGCACTGATTGCATCAATAGTCCTTATTTTGACAGGCAATATGTGCAACGAGCTAGACTGCCAGCCCCATATCTCCCCGCACACCACATCTTTCCTCTTATTATATACAGATGGAACCTTCCGGTCATCCTTACCTTCTCATTCTTCTCTCTGCTCCCTGAGTATTGTTATGATTCACTTTCTGTATCTAATCTTTGCCTGGCGGGTGCCTACTCATCTACCTTCCCACCTTTCTGCTATCTCCACCTATATTCACAGCTCGTACCTACCTTAACAGCTCAGGTAAAAGTCCCTTTGCTCATTGAAGTCTTTATACATTATCCCAACTGGATTTAATTTCTTTCTTTGTGGTTTTATGATACTCTGTTTTCCATTCCTCTAACTTATCATCCACAGTATGATTTGAAATATAGTTGTGAACATAAGTATTTGTCTTTAACACTGAATTACAAGGTCTTAAAGCCTCAACTACATGCTTTTCTACTCTCCTTACCTTTGCCCTTCCTCACAGGCAGAGCAAAAATGCCTGGCAGAGAGTACAGATCAGTAAAAATATGTTGTGTAAATACATGTATAATCTGATCATAAATCACAAATAACTTTGGTTCTTTACAAATCACAAATATATTTTACAAGCTATTCATATAATGCTAAGATAAAAGTCATTCCACATAAAATAGGAAGCAATTTATTTAAGAATTTAGGTCACAATATTTTATCCATTATATGAAACAATATATTTAATTATTGGAAGTAAGGTAAATTTTCCTTAGTGTATCTAAAATTAAATCTAAGAATTGTCTCAAGAAGGAGTTAAGAAATCATTTTTTCTAGAGGAAATGATGTAGATATAAAAGTTTTCTGTTATTAGTTCAATAAAGTAGCCTACAATCTTGGATTTCTCAAATTATTTCATGCCATAATCTCTCTTACCCTCATCCCTCAGGTAAATGCTACCAGACCCTTACACTTAATGTGGAGCAATAAAAACTGCCTCAGGAAAAAAATGCTACTAGGCCCAATCCACAAGTAATTAAATAAATTTATAAAAGTTTGTTCATGCAGCTCTAATATAGAAAGAGTAAGCAAAATAAAAAACAAAACCATTCAATAAAGCAACATATATTCATTTTAACTTCTGCTACTAAAAATAGGAACTTTGATAGTGGATAAGAAAAACAACTTTAGGGAAAATTATTAGTAAATGGAGAAGGTCTTTAATAAGAACTATTTGATTTAAATCAAAGGAGTCTATGAAACTCTTCCCGCTGTAGGTCAGTGCACATTTACTAGGTGGTATCTTCTTGTTCTTCTGATTAGTTGTTTTTTGTTTCCTTATGTTCCATATCATTGCTTTGATTCTCAGCTTCATCCACTCTACTGTTGAAACACAAAATTAAAAAAAAATGAGGATAGTGTAAGGAGCCTCTGGGACAACTTCAAGCATAACAATATAGAAGACCATTCTTTGTGGCATGGACCCAGCTCCCACTCGGAAAACCCAGTAGGGAGTGGGGTCCGGCACACAGGACTCACACACATGGATAGGTTCTCCCATGGGGAATCAGGCCTGCATTGTACTTAGGCCTCTATGAGACTTGCTTTTTGCTAAAACTCCCCCCACCCTGAATTGAGGCAGCAAACATTTACTGTATATCTTTAAACTAACTTCCTAAAATCTATGCTGAACCTTCCAAGGATGAGTGTAACCAGTTCAACCACTTTTCCCTTTACATTTGCAAATATCATTCCTTATTGATGTAATTAGCAACATCCTCTCCTTTGTTTTTTGTAAAAGGTAACCACCCAAAGTGAACCAGTGCATAGTAAATGAGGACCTTCCTCAATGTAATGGGCCCAGAAAAGCAATAAAAGCCTGTCAAGGCAAGGGTTGGGGCACTCTCCCCTTGAGAGAGTGGCTGTGCTGACCCTTTTCCTCCACAGGACTGGGTAGTGCATGTGAATTTGTCTCATCTCGCCACAACACATGGATCCCATGGGCCAGGATCTGCATCATAATAACACTCACATCATAAGGGTGAGAAAAGGAGAAGAGAAAGAGTGAGAAATTGGAAATCTATTAAAAAAAATAATGAAAGAAAACTTCCCTAATTTGGTGAAGGAACTAGACATGCAAGTCTGGAAAGCAGAGAGAGTACTAAACAAGATGAAAGCAAACAGGTACACACAAAGACACATGTTACAGATAAAGAGAGAATCTTAAAAGCAGCAAGAGAAAAGCGCTTAATTACCTACAGGAGAGTTCCCATAAGACTGTCAGCTTATTTCGCAAAAGAAACTTTGCAGACTAGAAGGGACTGGCAAAAAAAATATTCAAAGTCATGAAAAGCAAGGACCAATAGCCAAGATTCCTCTACACAGCAAAGCTCTCATTTAGAATTGAATTAGAAATATAGAGATTCCCAGACAAGAGAAAACTGAAGGAGTTCATCATCACCAAACCATTATTATATGAAATCTTAAAGGGACTTATTTAAGAAAAAGGAGAAGATGAAAATCATGAACGATAAAATGGCAACAAACACATACCTCTGAATAACTGAATCAAAAAATCTAAACAAAGTAGAACAGAGACAGAATCATAGATACAAAGAGCATTTTGATAGTTGCCAGATGGTAGAGAGGTTTGGGGGAATGGGTGAAGAGGTGAGGGGATTAAGAAGTACAAATTGGTAGTCACAGAATAGCCATGGGGATGTAAAGAACAGTATGGGAAATAGAGTAACCAAAGAACTTACATGCATAACGCATGGACATGAACATTCTACAGCCATAACACCCTGAATGCGCCCAATCTTGTCTGAAATTTTGTAACAGAAAGGTTTGCTCCATTCATTATTATTATTATGCAAAGTCTTGTTTACCCAGCCTTAAATAAAAGTGCAGGAAGAAGAAAATTTGCAGCTTACAATTGAGTCTGCCAAAACCAAGTTGACTTTGGACCACTGGTAATCCAGACTGTTCAGATTTCCTCTTGTCTTCTGACATTGACCCTCAGTGCTCATCCTTTCTGAGCAGCAGCCACAACAGACACAGATCCATCAAAGCAATAAAGACTGTGAAAGCACAGATGAGGACAAAAAGAAACTGAATGAAAGATATTTGAAGGGCAAAAAATAGTGTACAAAAATGCCATTTTGCTTCCAATATAAATAATAATTTATAGTAAAATAAGCAAAACTTAGTTCATTAGAGCTATGGCTTTCCAAAAATTTTGACTCTTAGACTGCCTGTAGTAACAAGATCCAGCAAATAACTTTTTCACACTAGGAACTAGAGAGAACTTTTCTTAATTTAAATTTTATTATTTATATACATAATTCTTATAATTATTATTTTAAAGTAGAACTTTCAAAAAGTTAAATACTATTCTCATACAAATATAAAATGAACATATGTCAATAATTTTTCTTAATTAATGAGGGAACTACTAAGAGTTTTAAATCAGTAAATAACGATTTGAATCACAGAAATTTACCTTCTTTACCAGAAAAATGAATGTGCATCACCATGAATAACAACCTTTTCTTTGCTATAAAAAGGAAATATTTACATTGCTTTCAGTTTTCTGCAAGTTAACTTCTATCTTTACAAAATTATAAAATAAAATAGCTTAGTCAAAGGCATGTGAAGTTACACCTCCTAAATTAGGAAAGCCTAGAACTCAGGAAAGCCTAGAGTTCACTAAGCAACACCGATCATTTAATTGAAAGAAAACCCATTATTCTCTTTTGCTCATTTCCAAGATTTTCATAATTTTTCTGATTATTTTTATACCATAAAATTCTCTGATTATTCTTAAGTATCAAATTAATCACACTTTCATTCTCACTTATAACTCATATTTTAATTCTTGGGGTGATAATTTTGCTTTCTTCCGTTTTCAAAGGACACTTTATACTTATAATTAGTTCCTTCCTAGTTATTCCAGGCTAGAGTGTCTAAGTAAGATTTCTCACATATTACATAAATGAAAATCACTCAAACTCAGAAGTTTACCGTAAGTGACCCTTTCAGGAATGATGCCAACTTTGAAAGAGATGACATTAAAGTGTTCTCCAACTCCAGACAGAGGGAGGCATAGATGTAAGTTCAGAGATAAGGGCATGCACTAGGGAGACAAATAATTTAGATTCATTTGAATTCTCAAAGGGCTTAAACTTCTACTTTGAAAATCAGTACTATAAAAGATCATCATCAGACTTTTAATTGAAGACACATTAATGTCCAGGTTAAGCTGAGGAAGCTAAATATTTCTTTGTTGTCTGCATTTTAACAGATAAGAAAAAGAAGTGAAAAAAAATACAACACTATTTCTTAGAGACTACCTCGGGTTGGTGCAACAGACATTTGATCATTAAGTCTGGTATAAGAAAGAGAGACACCTTTTAGGACAAAAGAAAGTTTTTGTTTTGGAATGGTTACTTGACTGTTTAACTTCAGATAGTCCTTAATACCATAAAAACATGCGAATGTGGTATTTATGGAGTTACTGGTTGTCTTAAAATAAATGGAATAGGCAAAATCAGAATACTAATAGGGCTTTGCCAAATAGTAGTGGATATATAGCTAGGCTCCTTTACAAAGATACACAAATCCAGGACAAAAGGGAAATTGTTATGAAATAATCCCTGGGCTATTAGGCTTTGAGTTTGAATTAATTAGTACTGCTGAGAATACTACTGAGGATAAAGTGCATTTAGTGCTGCCTCTCAGTGAACTGGACTGGATTTAATAAGCTATAGAGAAGGCCAGTGTTTTTTTAAAATTTTATCAATAGTTTATAACATATATAAGCTTTAGCAAATAGCATGAATAAATGAGAAATATAACTGTAAATAAATTAAAAATAGAGTATTTAAAATCCATTATTGTAAGTAACTTATATTTTACTCTGGTGTAACCTGTGTATCTTTATTAGCCCTACCAATTGTATTTAGGAACTTAGTCATGTCACTTTTTACATCCAGTAGTTAAAAGGAAGTAATAAGTGAAGGAAAAATACCATAAGAGGGTCCAGGGATACTATACAAATCTTTTTATCCACTCAAATGTCTATCAGTCTAAAATTTTCATAGCTTTAAGGTACATATAAATTTAAGAGATGTAATACTATCACAGTGATTAGTCCAAAATGTATATTTCCCTATGATATAAAGTATCAATATCTTCTATATACTTAGGAGAAACCAGACATCTGTTTAGTAGATCTAGAGTATATGCTGATTAATTCTGAACACTTTTATAAACACCAATCATAATAAATAAGTATATTATTTCAACACATATACCTGAGTTTTTCACAACCTTGTTAAAATGTTGGATATAAGACATAACCCTCAACGATTAACATTTAGTGAGCTTGTAAATAGGTAGGGTGTAACTATCTATTCAGAAGAAGTAATTAAATAGTAAACAAAGGATTAAAATGTCACCAGCTCTAGAGAAAAATGATAATTCAGGTATTAATAAAAGACCTTAGATGAAGTTGACAATTACTCTTGAAAGCCCTACCTACTTTTTGGATACAGTTTATACCAATAATTTGGTCTGTCAGAAGAATTAGAGGGAAAAATGTCATATGTGCCCAAATAAAAGGAAAGGATCAACTTCTAAAATTTGAAAACTGCTTTTCATTTTAATTTCTGAATATGTGTTTCTATTGTATGAGGACAGTATCTCAATTACTTTGTGGTTAACAAAGATGTATTGGGAATACAAATTAGCTTAAAATGTTTTTAATTTTCAGCTCCTAATACAATGAATATTTTACAAGAATTAAGAACAACAAAGAAGCTTAGTTTAGATTGATACATTCCCGTGACTCTGACTTCATAAGTTCAAGTGTGGGTTTGTGGGTTGCTGCAAAAAATTTTCTTGTAAATTTCTTTTTTTTTTGACCTTTGAGAATAAAAGGCTTTATTCCACAAAAACAACTTTAGCTTTTGAAGACCGATGTTTCACAAATGAACTTTTATAAGGCAATTTCTTTTTTTTTTTAATTTTTGTTGTTATTCAATTGTATGGGGAGGGGATAGTGAGGAGAGGTGATTACAGGAACTACAATAAAGGACACATGGACAAAATCAAGGGGGAGGGTGGAGGTGGGGGAGGGAGGGGGGTTCGGCTGAGGTGGGGTGAAGGGCTGGGGAGAAAAGGCATACAAATGTAAATTTCTTAAAGTAGTAAAGGAAATGTTTAAGTTTTGGATGTCAAAAATAACAAATGGAGTGTTTGTGCTTGGAAAAAAAGAAAACAAGGATTCAAAATGCTCCAAGTCAATGACAAATTAGGAGTAAAGACGATATGATTAAGAGCATTGTGTTTCATGGCCCACAAGGAATCTCAGTGATCACAAACACAGGGATTCAAATGCATTCTACGTAAACATGAATAAATTTAAAATATTTTAAAAAATGCTGGTTGATACTGGTGTTTAAAAAGTAAATCTAAAAATAAAAAATATATTATCTAAATTATTTTTATTTTTTCAGGATTATATGAATTGTCAAATGATGATTTTCATTTTTCTTGCCATTAGTCATCTCACATTCTTTTTCCCTTTTTTATATTTGCATTTCTTTTATTGTTCAAGTACAGTTGTCTCCATTTTCCCACACTACTTTTCCCTCCCCATACACTGCCACCTCCCACTCTCAATCCTTCAGCCCTTTGGCTTTGTCTATGGGTCCTTTATACATGTTCCTTACAACCGTCCCCCTTCTTTCCCCCATTATTGCCCTCCCTCCTCCCCTCTGGTTACTGTCATTTTATTCTTTCTTTCAATGTTTCTGTTTATATTTTGCCTGCTTGTATGTTTTGTTGATTAGGTTTCATTTATAGGTGAGACCATATCGTATTTTTCTTTCACCACCTGGCTTACTTCACTTGGCATAATGCTCTCCAGTTCCATCCATGCTGTAGCAAAGGGTAGGAGCTCCTTCTTTCTTTCTGCTGCATAGTATTCCATTGTGTAAATGTACACTGGTTTTTTGATCCACTCATTTACTGATGGATGCTTAGGTTGCTTCCAGCACTTGGCTATTATAAATTGTGCTGATATGAATATAGGGGTGCATAGGTTCTTTTGAATTAGTGTTTCAGGATTCTTAGGGTAATCCCAGCAGTAGAAATGCCAGGTCAAAAGGCAGTTCTTTTTCTAGTTTTTTCAGGAAATTCCATAGCATTTTCCACAAAGGCTGCACTGTCTGCTTTCCCACCAACAAGGTACTAGGGTTCCCCTTTGTCCACAACCTCACCATAACTTATTGCATGTTGATTCGTGTATGATGGCCATTGTGACTGGTGTGAAGTAGTAACTCATTGTGGTTTTAATTTGTCTCTCTCTGATGCTTAGTGGTGCCGAGCATCCTCTCATATGTCCCTGGATCCTCTGTATATCCTCCTTGTTGAAGTGACTGTTTAGGTTCTTGCAGATTTTTTAAATGGATAGTTTGTCTTCCTGGAGTGGAGTCGTGTGAGTCTTTCACATATTTTAGAGATCAAACCTTTCCTTTTCCAAGGTATCATCGGCAAATATATTTTCCCATACAGCTGGTTCCCTTTTCATTTTGTTGATGTTTTCTTTAGCTGTGCAGAAGCTTTTAATTTGATGAAGTCCCATTTGTTTATTCTTTCCTTTATGTCCCTTGCTCTAGGGCACATATCGATGAAAATATTGCTGGGTGGAATATCTGAAATTTTCCTGCCTATGTTCTCCTCTAGGACTTATGGAATTTCAACTTATATTAAAGCCTTTTATCTATCTTGAGTTTATTTTTGTTTATGGTGTAAGTTGGTGGAAGAGGTTAATTTTTTTGCACGTAGCTGTCCAGATCTCCCACCACCATTTGTTGGAGAGGCTATTTTTACTCCATTTTATGTTTCTGCCACATTTGTCAAATGTTAATTGACCATAGAGACTTGGGTTTATTTCTGGGCTCTCTACTCTGTTCCATTGATATATATGTCTGTTCTTATGCCAGTACCAGATTGTTTTCATTACAGTGGCCTTATAATACAGTTTGATATCAGGTATTGTGATTCCTCCTACTTTGCTCTTTTTTCTGAAAATTGCTGCAGCTATTTGGGGTTGTTTATTGTTCCATATACATTTTTAAAATGTTTGTTCTAAGTCTGTGAAGTATGTCGTTGGTATTTTAATAGAGGTTGCAATGAATCCATAAGTTGCTTTGGATAGTGTGGACATTTTGATGATTAATCCTCCAATCCATGAACATGGTATATGCTTCCATTTATTTGTGTTTTCCTTAATTTCTTTATTCAGTGATGCATAGTTTTCTGAATACAGGCCTTTTACCACCTTAGTTAAATTTATTCCTAGGTACTTTATTTCTTTTCTTTCTTTAGCAAACGGGATTTTTTTCCTCAATTCTGTTTCTGATTATTTTGTTGTTGGTGCACAAAAATGCCTTCGATTTCTGAATATTGACTTTGTATCCTGCTGTTTTGCCAAGTTCACTTATTAGGTTGAGTTTGTTTTTGGTGGACTCTATAGGGTTTTGTATGTACATTTTCATGTCATCTACAAACAATGACAGTTTTACTTTCTCCTTTCCAATTTGGATGCCTTTTATTTCCTTTTCTTGTCTGAACACTGTGGCTAGGACTTGCAATACTTTGTTGAATAGAAGTGGTGAAACAGACATTGTTGTCTTGTTCCTGATATTAGTGGGAAAGCTTTTAATTGTTTTCCTTTTGAGTATGATGTTGGCTATAGGTTTCTCATATATTTCCTTTATCGTTTGGATGTGTGCTCCCTTTACTCCCACTTTTATACCATAAATGGGTGGTATACCTTATCAAATGCCTTTTCTGCATCTATTGATATGATCGTGTGATTTTTATCTTTTCTTTTGTTTATGTGGTGTGTTATGTTTATTGATTTGTGAATATTGTACCATCTTTGCAACCCTGGGATGGATCCCACTTGATCACGGCATATGATTTTTTTGATGTATTGCTGGATACTGTTTGCCAATATTGTGTTGAGGGTTTTAGTGTCTATGTTCATCAGTGATGTTGGCCTTTAGTTTTCTTTCTTTCTTGTGTCTTTATCTGGTTTTGGGATTGGGATGATGCTGGCCTCATAAAAAGAATTTGGGAGTCTTCTCTCTTCTTGGATTTTTTGGAATAGTCTGTGAAGGATATGGGTTAGTTCTTCCTTAAATGTTTTGTAAAATTATCCTGTGAAACCATCCAGTCCAGGGTTTTTGTGTGATGGGAGTTTTTTGATTACTGCATCAGTTTCACTAGTTGTAATCAGTTTCTTCTTCTTCTTGATTCAGTTTTGGAAGATTGTATTTTTTCTAGAAATTTGTTCACTTCACCCAGGTTTTCAAATTTCTTGGATACAGTCATTCATAGTACTTTATTATAATCCTTTGTATTTCTGTGATATCAGCTGTAATTTCTCCTGTTTCATTTCTGATTTTATTTGTCTGGGTCCACTCCTTTTTTTTCTTGATGAGTCTGGTTAAAGGCTTGTCAATTTTGTTTATCTTTTCAAAGAACTAGCTCCTGGATGTATTGATCCTTTCAACTGTTCTCTTAATCTTTATGTTATTTAATTCTACTCCGATCTTGATTATTTCATTCCTTCTACTCATTGTGGGATTTGTTTGTTGATGTTCCTCCAGCTCTTTTAGATGTAGGGTTAGGTTGTTTATTTGAAATGTTTCTATCTTTTTTAGGTAAGCCTATGTCGCTATGAACTTCCCTCTCAGAACTGCCTTTGCTGTGTCCCATAGATTTTGAACTGTGGTGTGTTCATTTTCATTTGTTTCCAGAAACTCTTTGATTTCTTCTTTGATCTCATTGTTAACCCATTCATTGTTTAATAGCATGCTATTCAATCTCCATGAGTTTGATTGTTTTAGATTTTTTTCCTTGATGTTTGTTTCTAGTTTCAAGCTCTCGTTGTCTGAGAAAATGCTTGATTATGATTTAATTTTTCCTGAATTTTTTGAGGCTTACTTTGTGTCCTATCATGTGGTCTATCTTTGAGGATGTTCCATGTTCATTTGAAAAGAATGTGTATTTTGCATCTTTAGAATGAAAGTTTATATATATAAATATATATGTATATATAATATATGTTATATATAACTAATATATAAATATCTATATTTATATCTATATCTACCTAAGCTTTCTTATATAAGCAGGAGATCTGTGCTGTGCTTCTTATTTCAAATGCCTGCTAGAGGCAGATAGGCAACATAAACATGTAATCTGACTACATTCTCATCTATAGGGAAAGATAGGCTTATATATCAAGTGTATAAATAGCCTGACTTAAAGAATTCAAATAAAAAGTCTTAAAGAACTATGTAAACTAAACCAAACATGTCTGTAAAAGCAAGAAGCCCCTGATCTATACTAACTAGAGATGTGCCACCTGACTGTTGGGAACTGCTCTCCCACAGTTTATTCCTCCCCATAAAAACATGACATAATTTTCACCCTCTTCTAGACAGAATTTCCCAGGAGTACTGTGGATTTGGAGCTGAAGTGAACAGGCCTTGCAATTTCATATAAGGTGTACAAGTGGAATGGTATAAAGAACGTGTGGGGGGAAATGTAGGAAAGCTGCTCTCTGAGAGCTCCTGACTATCATCTAAATTTTCTTTCCCCTTTTCTCTCCTTCTCTTTTTTTAATAGAACAAGTTCAGACTAGTTTCATATAACCAGGAATTAAAAACAAGACATTATTCTTTAATCCATCAGCTATACAATATTAAGTGATTATTGTTACCTGAAATTTAGTGATGACGTGTACATGTGTTACTGCCTCTCAAGCTATTACTTTAGGGAGCCCTTTCTGTATCAAAAAACACAATTACGAGAAACAAAGAAAATATCACACTTCCCACATTGATTATTTATGCCTAAAAAGAAAGAAACTGAACAAACTCAATTATTAAATATATGGTAAAATACAATATTCCTGTAATTACAAAAATACTAGATTCTGAATGTAGAGAATGCCATGTATAAGGTACAATTGAGAAATTCAGGTATAAAACAATCCAGTAAACATATGAATTTTGAGCATAAGTGAAATACAATTCAGTTAGAATTAACATATTTTTAAAATGTCTAAGGACCAAAGAATCAGACTGGCCTCAGACTTAAACACACAATATCAGAAGCCAGGAGAGAACAGAGAAACCAGAGGTTTGGAGTGTGCAAAGACATACTCCTAAAGTATTATATTCATCTGATTCATTGGTCATGATGAAAAAGGATAAACCCTGGCCGGCATGACAAGGTTGGTTAGAGCATCATCCTGTACACTGGTTCGATTCTCTGTCAGGGCTCATACCTGTGTTGTGGGTTTGATCCTTGGTCAGGCCACTTATGGGAGGCAACCAATCAATGTTTCTCTCCCACACTGATATTTCTCTCTCTCTCTCTCAAAGCAGTGAAAAAAATGTCCTTGGCTGAGGATTAAAAGAAAAGAAAAAATAACAAGCCTAGATATTCAAGAACATGTTCCACATCAGTCAGAGTCTCAGCAGGACAGCATGTTTAGGAAACCACACCTCTTATCTCTAAAGATTCCCCTCCTGTGTGCAAGGTTGCTTTCCTTTTCTCTGGGAAATACATATTTCTCCATTACTAAGTTATTCTAGATAGAATAGAACTTACAAGAGTGCACTTCAAATTTTACAAAATATTCTAGGGTTGAAAGAGTCTTGGCACCTGAGATGTGGTATACTTTGGGTCCTTTTATCAACATATTTAAATTTGTTCTCATCATCCCGCAGATAACAGCAGAAATCCCCATTCTTTCCTAAAGATAAAATCTAATTGAAGTAAAAAGTAAAATGTAAAACAATGATAAGAGGAGAAAATATATTGTAATTATTCTATAACTTGTCACCTCTACATGACAGAGTTACTAATTCACATTTTTATGAGAAGCAAATATCTTTCCTTCCCCTTCTCTTGTATGCCGCACTTTTTTAGGATAAAAATGCATGACTACTGCCTGGAAAAAATTTCATCATAAGTTTATATTACTAAAAGGGAGAGATGTAGATGCTGCAAGGGTAAACAATATAAGATTAAATACCTAAAAAGTCAGAAGGAAATCAGCATACTTGGAAGACATGGCAGCATGATCAAAAACATTCTCCACATAAGAAGTCAATTTCCTGGCCCCAAAAGAGCACGACCATGAGACACAACCTTGTGGATCACAGTCTGAGACATTAAGGTTATTTCAGGCCATCTGGATGCTCCACTCTTCTGGCTATTCCAACCCGGCATGCATGACACAGATGAAATTCAGCACACAGATGGATCTGATTTTATGCCAGGGACCACTTCAGCTGGTCCAGGTATACCTCTCCAATCGTGTGCTTATGAGACAGGCATTAGGATTACAGAGTACTGTGGAGTACAGCACACACAGACATAAAGCCAGTCTGTGTTTATCACTCTCAGCTTCCACCAGCTAACAAACAATCCAATCACATTTCTGAACTTCATCCAGGAACTAGATGAAAAGATCTGTTTCTCAGACATTTTTGGAATCATACTTACAGGCCCATAGAACAGCCGCAAGTCTTGTCCTATAGCCCTTTGTCTATCTAGAAATGATAATTTTTAAAAATCCATAACTCTAATGACCAATTAACAAGCCATAGAAAATCCTACTTGATTAGTGACAAAATGGTGATTTTGAAAAATATTTAAAATAAAAATATTTTTCTGGTATAATATTAGGTGAAAAATATAATCCCATATTTAGTTGTATGTATTATGTATTTTTCCTCAGTATGTGTCTAAATGCTTTAGTTTACTAATTACCCTCTTTTAATGTTGATAATTTTTAAAGAAAATTTATGCATTTATTTTTTGTTAAAAAGCATAAATATGTGTTATTGAAAATTTAGCCCTCAAAATATGATGTAACAAGAAATTTGGGGTCTAAAATGGTATTAACCTATTTGATTCACTTAATGAATTAAACAGAACTAGACAGTGCAGTTAAAATTAAAAGGAAATTCACTAGCCATTTTTATGATTACTACATGCTCATGATAATTAAATATTTTAGTCACTTAGACTAAATTGTCTTCATAAACAAATTTGCAAAGGACCTTCAACATAACAGTGCTAAACAGTTTATGATTCTTGGTCTGTACTAATTAAAATGAAGCATTTGGAGGAGCAAATAGGATTGTTTAATTCTCCACATCAGCATGTTAGTAAATCTCAATGTCTGCAGCAATCTGTATGTAAATTATCTGTGATTTCTAGTTGATCACACCTCCACGTTATAAAAACATCACTTTAAAGTACAATACAGTTTTAGACTGCACCGATAACTATGTTGTATGCTACACATTGTTAAGAATGTTTGTATTATATGCTAAAGTAGCCAGAGGAGAATTTTGCAGACTGACTTCAATTCAAGGTAACCAATTTTAGGGGAAAACTGACATGATCAAAACAGAGATCATTCATGGGAAGAAGGGGAAATAATAGATATTCTGGATTTTATTTAAGAGAAATAGTTGGGAAAATGATAGTTTATCAGAAGAACAAGAAGTCACAAGAGTAAAGAAAACAGAGTGTGAAGTATAAGAAAGATATGTGTTATTCTCTATTGTCCTGAAGTTAGAAATTATAAGAATTCAAATTTGAGGTTGACACATTCAAGAATTTTCTTTCATTTCCTCATCACTGGAAGCTGGGAGCTCCCACTCACAGGATGCATTAAAACTTAAGTTGGTGATCTATTTTCCTAAGGTATAATGTATAAAATTATTGCATTTGTTCCAGGAATAGACTAGAAACTGTCAAGGTTTCTTTGACTACAGATTTTATGAGAATTTGGGGGTTATGTTAATGAATATACTTTAGAATATCTGGAGGAAAATCTAAGATACAGATTTTAAAATGTTTTTTAATGTTACTGACCATGTTCTAGAATGTGAAGTCAAACTGTAGTAGGCAGTTAGACAGGCATGAGCAGAGCAGGAACAATAGGCCAGGAACAAGGTGGCACCAGGGCAGAAAGCCCCAGGTGTCTAGCCATGGGCCAAACTACAAGTCCTTGCATGACCACTCCCTTAAACGTTAACCCCTGAAAGATGACATCTAGGCCTCAGCTGTGTGGCTCCAGGCCCGGAGAAGCAGTAAAATCAGATGAAGTGCCTCCTTGGCTGACATCAGGGCTGGCTACATCGACTAATGACCCCCTGGCATTGACCAATCAGTGGAGACCACAACCCTAAAAGGACACACTGGGAAAGCTGATGAATATTCTATTGAGATCCTCCCGAGAGACCTCCAGATAAAAGCCCTCGGGAAAGAGACTCTGCGCAGCTCTCTCTGTAGAGTGTCTGAGCCTTTCCCCGCCCTGTTCTTTCCTCAGGGTGAACTCTTTCTCTCTCTTTTCCAGAGCATGCCTGTGCTTCTCTTCCCTCTTTTCAAGGTGCATATCTCTCTCCCTCTTTCTTCTAAACTCCAAGGGCTATTCTGCTACCTCTGTAACTTTCTAAATAAACTTTCTCTTATAGTTTGAGTCTTGTCTCAGAATTCTTAGCCAGAACTCAAGAAGTGAGGATGCTTAACCATGGTCTAACACCTGGTGCAATTTTTCCACTTCTAAGGATACTATTTTGTAAATTCTCAAAGAACCATGCTAATGAAAAGAAATAAGAGAAAGTACAATCAAGGTCCTTATAGCACCAACCAGGACAAATTCAAACCAGTTTAAACTCAAAAGAAATTTATAAAATCACTTAACAACCAAGACTTGGAATTGAGGTAGGTTGATTTGGATATCACTATATCCAAATGATCAAATTATATTTTGAGAAACCTTCCTTCTTGATACATGCTTCACCTTACTCTCCTTATTTTACTGTGGGTCTTCCATCTGTTGTGCTTCCTTTCTTGTAAGTGCTCTTCAAACGTCTCCAGAGAGAGAGAGAGAGAGAGAGACAGAGAGACAGAGAGACAGAGAGAGGGAGAGAGAGCGAGAGAGAGAGAGAAGACCATAGGCACATTCAGCCATATGTAGTTCTTGACTTTCTGATCTCAGAATAACATAAAGCTATACTGTCTCTAGCACTTAGAGAGATCATAAAATAATATTTTCTTGGCCCTTTTATGTACTTTTGATTGTAGTTTTGGAATGATCCTTGTGGTCCAGAAGTTAAACCTAGAGCAAATCCATACTCTTGTGGTTGAGGACTCAAAAAATTGGGAGGGGAAATCATGTGAAATAAGAAATATTCTGAAAACAAATACAAGCATGTAATGAATATCTAGTACATATACAATTTAATAACTTTTAAAAAGTGTATTCTAATAGAGATAGCCAAAAAAACTATTGTCTTTCTTATTTCCTCCTTTTTTTTAACACCTAATCAAATGATTAGGCCCAAATCCCAGCTTTGAAATGGAAACATCTCTGTGTAAATAGAAAATAACTTAAAGGAAACTTGAACTATTAAGCAAACGTGGAAAACTTTATATACTACTTACTGTGTTGTACATAGTTTTACTACATATAGTTTGTCAATATGCTCATCCAGTGGCCATAAAGCAACTTAGTTTTTTGTTATTTAACTACTCATTAATGTGACATTTTTAAATACCAGCTGTATGTCAGAAAGTGTTGCAGGAATCGGTAACTAAAGCATGCTTCCTACAATAATAGAACCCGATTATAATGGAAATAGCCAAATACATAATTAGATTCCATATTATATATTTTAATTTTACATCTATATATATATACATATATATATAATGTTCTAATATTGTGATTAATATATTTGGATTTTGTCCATTGTTCCTGGCACACAGCTCCTAAAACCTTGGAATTTCATAGGGATTAAAAGAGTAATGAAGGTGTATTTTGTTATGTTAATAAGTTGAATTTTATAAAACACCTAAGAATGGGGGCTGATTGTTAGAGGAACCAACCATGCTATTAGAGGGTTGGAACTTTGAACCCCAGCTCTTGACCTCTCAAAAGGCAAGATGGACTAGAGAATGAGTTTAATTATCAGTGGCAATTGATTTAATTGATCGTGACTCTAATGAAGCCTCCACTACCCTCCCCCACACAAATAAATAGGGTTTAGGGAACTTCCACTTTGGTGCACACGTAAAGGTGCTCAGAGAGAGCTGGAAGCTCCACATCCCTTCTCATATGCCCTACCCCATCATGTATCTCTTCTATCTGGCTGTTCCAGAGTTGTACCCTTTAATACTATATTGTAATGTAATGACTAGAATGTTGTCTGAGTTGTATCACCTGTTCTAGCAAATTAATTGAAACCAAGGAAGGCTGTCGTTGGAAACTCTGGTTAATCAGAAATAAAGGCGATAATCTGGAAGTGCACTTAGCATCTGAAGAGGGTTCAGGGAAGACTCTTACAGGACTGAGCCCTTAAGCTGTGGAATGCAATGCTATCTGCAGTGTCAGAATGGAGTTGAATTACAGGACACCAGCTCATGTCAAAGAATTACTTGGTGATGTCAGGACCCTCCTACACACAAACACACACACAAAAGAATTAAACATGTACGTGTTTTAAAGGGTGTTCATAAGGCCTCTGGGAGCCCAGCAAAGGGAGCTGTAACAGTGACCAGGGATTTGGGGAGACTTCTCTAAGATGGTGACACTTTGAACTGGGCCTTAGCAAGTGTGTAGGAGTCATGCTGGTGGACCAAAGTAGAAAGAGTGCTTCATAAAAAATAACATAAAGCAAACTGTAAAAGCTATAAAAGTAGCCCAGGTTTTGGCAATAGGCTAAAGCAATGTGGTAACATTATGGATGGGTACATGGGAATGCAGTTGATGACCATGTATACGTTTTTGTTGTTCTTGTCTACTTTACATATTTTTAAATCCTATTACTTTAAGTGACATTTTTATCTATAATTTAGTAATATTCCATTTAATACGATTTAAGTTTTCATATTACAAGTTATGCTTAGTAGGCCCTGCTCCATTGAAAATTAAGAAAATAAAAGTAATTTATCTCTGTGCCATGCTGTGGATAGCAGTGCCTTTATGCTACCATAAAGCAGTCTGAGAACAGAGATGCAGGGCTTGCTTTCTCCTGCATTTCTTCTCATTCCGGCAGCACTTGTTTTCCTTTCTCATCCAAGCCTCTAATGAACTCTTATTTCCTATTTGAAGTTTGTCTTAACTAGCTATACAAGGAAATAATCAGATTAATGAAATCTAAGGTATGTTTTTTTTCTTGTCAACAATAATTGTTTTATTGTTGTTCAAGTATAGTTGTCTGCATTTACCCCCACCACTCACCCCCCCACCCCAGCCATTCCCACGTCCCTCCTCTGATTCCATCCCCCCTTGGTTTTGTCCATGAGTCCTTTGTAGTTGTTCCTGATAACCCTTTCCCTCTTTCCCCCCGTCCTCCCCTCCCATATCCCCTCTGGTTACTGTCAGATTGTTCTTAATTTTAGTGTCTCTGGTTATATTATGCTTGCTTGTTTGTTTTGTTGATGAGGTTCCACTTAAAGGTGAGACCATACAATAAATGAATGGATCAAAAAACTATGGTACCTTTATATAATGGAATACTACGCAGTAGAAAGAAAGAAGGAGCCCCTACCCTTTGCGACAGCATAGATGGAACTGGAGAGCATTATGGTAAGTGAAATAATAATTGTTTTTTATTGTTTTTATCCATTACCATCTATCTCCTTTATAGTCTCTCCCCTGGACCCACGATCACCACTCTGTTTTCCATGTCCATGAGTCTTTTCTCCTTCTTTGCTCAATTCCTCCACCTTCTAATCCCTCTGCTAAAACTGTTATCCTACTCTCTATTTATGAGTCAGTTTCCATTTTGCTTGTTAGTTCAGTTTATTCTCTAGACTCCACATATGAGTGAAATCATATGGTATTTGTCTTTCTCTGACTGGCTTATGTCACTTAGCATAATGTTCTCCAGGTCCATTCATGCTGTTGCAGAAGGTAAAATTTTCTTCTTTTATATGGATGTGTAGTATTCCATTGTGTAAATGTCCCATAGATGTTTTATCCACTTACCTTCTACTGATGGATACTTGGGCTGCTTCCATATCTTGGTGATTGTAAATAATGCTGCAATGAATGTTGGGGTGCTTATATTCTTTCAAATTAGTGTTTTGGATTCCTTTGGATATATTTCCAGAAGTTGAAGAGCTGGGTCAAATGATATATTTATTTATAATTTTTTGAGGTATCTCCATACAGCTTTCCACAGTGGCTGCCCCAATCTGCATCCCCACCAAGAATGCAAAAGTGTTCCCCTTTCTCCACATCTTCACCAGCACTTGTTTGTTGTTGATTTAAATCTCTTTTTTTTTATCATCCTTGGTACAGTAAGAAAATCTGAACCACTCACTATTTTAACAGAGAAAAGTTAATAAAGGAATTGTATAAATAACTATTGGTAAACTGAAAAGTCAATAAGAGAAAAAAAAGGGATACCTCTTTGTAGTAACACAGAGGTATTAATTACAAAAAGTAGCTACCACTATGAAGGTTTACAGACCAAGAAGAAGAAGAAGTTGGGATAGTTAGAATGTAGAAATGTGGAGGCGCAGCTCTCTGTAGCTACAGCTCAGACTTTCAAAAAAGGCTAGCTATTAGTAGCATCTCAGGTTGTGTGATAAGGCTGGTTAATTTTATGTGTCTGCTTAACTGGACTAAGAAATATCCAAAAACTGGTAAAACATTATTTGAGAGTATGTCTTTGAGGATGTTTTATAAGAGATTAGCATTTTAATCTGTAGAATAAGAGTAGAAGATCTACTCTTACCAATGGGGGGGGGCATCATCCAATCCACTGTGTGCTAGAATAAAACAAATAGTCAAAGGAAAGGTAAATTCTCTTATCTTCTCCTGCCCTTGGAAATCAGTGCTCCTGGTTCTCAGGCACTTGGACTCTGATTCTTACTCTAGTAGTCCCCCAGTTCTTAGGCCTTCTATCTTCGACTGATAATTAATGCCACTGGCCCCCACAAGCCTTCAGACTTGTACTGAATTATAACACCAGCTTTCCTGTTTCTTCTCCAGCTTGCAGAGGGTTGATTGTGGAACTTCTTGGCCTCCATATGATCACATGAACCAATTCCAATAATAAATTCATATATATGTATATATACATATATATGCATATTCTATTGGTTCTGGTTCTTTGGGGAACTCTGGCTAATACAGGATGCAAATGGAAAACTGAAGTCAACTGCTGTTACACCACCTGCTGCCATCAGGGTGAAGAATCTTTGCTGACACAATGCTAATAGAAATAGGAAGCAAAGCATGGAGAAGGAAATCATTATATCCCTCACCAGATGTCTAGTTTCCTTCAGTTCCCCGTATTTGTAAAATCTAACAAGGAACTCTCTAGCAAAGGAAAAATGTACATTTGTGGAGTCTCAGCCCTAGCATCACAAAGGAGAGTACAGAATGGTGGACCTGAAACTGAAAAATACCTAAATAATCATCTTACTTTTCAGATCATTGAATATCTCCCCAAGATTTCAAATAAAAGAGAAATTTCAATCAGTATAAGAGGGGACATTTTCAAGATTATTGCATATTATACAAACTACAGGTAAAACTAGATCTTTCACTAATTTTGTATTCTTATAGACTTCTCTATCTAAGTATGTTTACCACTTCACTACATGCTTTATAGTAACATTCATTCTAGAGATAATTCACTGTGGTAGAAAAAATCATGAACTACAAGGTCAAGTCTTGCCTCTCATTGGAGTTACACAGCAAGGCCACATCTTTACCTATTTTCACCCCCACTTTCTTCCTCCATTATCCTAAGAGTTTAGATAATATTCATTAATCTATTTACTTGTTCAACAAATATTTATTGAGCTCCTAATATAGATGAGGCCTGTGATACATTTTGAGATATTAAAACAATATTTAAAAAATTGGATAACATAAAGCTAGCTGCCTTAAGGGACTTAAAGAAAGGGTAATAGAACATTTTGACAATGTCAAAAATTGTACTGAAAAGACTTGCCCAAAGTATTAAATTCATTCCATAAATGATAAGATAAATTAAATCTAATTATCTAACTCAAGTTTATGTTTGCATAAAGACCATAACCGAAGCTTATAATCTTTAGTTAAATATAAGCCTTGTACTTATTCTGCTGGACATACAAACAAATACTGCAAATATATGTTTAAAATACTTTTTGATTTAATCTGTATTGTATTTTTTTATTACCATTTAGTTCCCTTATACCCCCTCCTCCCAGCAACCACCACACTGTTGTCCATGTCCATTAGTTCTTTTTCCTTTGTGCTCAATCCTTCCACCCCTTAACCTCTCCCTACTAGCTGTTTAAAATATTTTTAACACATTATTTTATTTTTTTACAGAGAAATGCAGTGCCAGAGAAGTACAAATTATTGTGATATTGTGGAAAACAAAGTAAAATGAATGCATAAAAATGCTTAGCATATTGGAATAGCTTCACATTTTCTGTTAGCCCTCAAATTTCAAAAAATATGCATAAATATACATAAATATATGTAACCAAAGCTACAGTAATAAAATACTAGCTTCCATGAATGACCTATGATCTAGGATTATAGTAGAAATAACAGATCCCTTAGAATGAGTTTTCACTAATATTTTTATCTGCATGCTCTAATAACCCATTGTCTTGTTCCATTCCCTCCCCCACCTTTTTTTGTGGTCATGATCTTTTTTGTGATTGTGATAGATGATGATAGTGTTGAAAATTACTTTTTCCTACTTTCATTCAGTTTTGGTCATGTGAGTTTGGTCAATGGCATAGTGAACATCCATGACTCGTGACCTATACACCCTAATCATAAGATTTGAGAGACTTTGTTAGTTTTCAACAGTGCTCTGTTCCTGTGCCCTCTGTCATGAGAAGGACACATCATTCAGCTTGAGGCTAAGAAAGAAGAAGGAGAGTAGAACTACCTACAGCTGGGGATAGAGCTACAGCACTAGACCTAGACCTAGACCTAGAATTGCTGACAGGTAATGGAAAAAAAAAAGACAATATACAACTGAATTATAGCCAGACTATCTCTAAAAACAGCACTCTGACCCAAAATCTGCAGCAACCAGCCCAGGAACCCAACCACTACCTTTGTGGCAATCAGCCCCAACAGCCAGGACTTGATTCAGAACCAACATATTCCCAAATTTTCCTCCCATTTCCAATTTAGGGAGAATCAGAGGAAGCCAGGCATGTTGCCCTAACTAACCACATAGGATGCTCCACTCCAAGGTAGGTTTCCTCAGCTTCCCCCTTTGCCTGTAAGCAAACACAAATAGTAGTGCCTGTCTCTTTTTCTATAAGAAGTTCTCAATAAATAGTTTTGCTTATTCTCGTTTGAATGGTCTTTGTTTATGTCCATAGAAGTTAGAAATAAACTTGAGCTGCAAAGATTCCAAACTTTGTCTCTCTCAGCATATACAGTATTAGGGATTGCTGACTATTATAATAACACATGACTACAAAGGAGATTATTTAAAGAAAACAGAAAACATTCGGCCATAAGAATTTGAGGTGATTTTCTTGGCCACACAATACTCATAAATCAAGTAATGTCATAGTCTATGTCAAAGACAAAAAAAAAAGCTTCAAAAAATTTTATAGGCCAACATACTGCAACTTTTTACCAGACTCTTCTCACTGCCACGCCTCTTCCATCCAAACCCGTAACAAAGGCAAGGAGAGGATTTCTGGAGGTTGTCATTTGTTTTTGTTTTCTGTCCACCCCCACTTCTGCTATACAAATAGTACTCAGCACAACCTCGAAACTTGTTAGAAATGAGCATTCTCCCACACTGGACCTACTATAGAATCAAAACTCTAGGAATGTATGCATTAACAAGCCTACAGGCTGATTCAGAAGCAGGCTAACGTTTGGATGTGGAATATGACGTTAATTGATTTATGGTGCTATGTGGCCAGGAAAACTACCGCAAACTGTTTTATTATTACTATAATACATTGTAACTTTTTATTTATTTTTATTTTTATTGTTGTACTATTACAGGTATTCAATTTTCCCCCATTGCTCTCCCCTGCCCCCAGTCCTCCACTCCCAAGTTGTCCCCACACTGTTGTCAATGTCCATGGGTCATTTATACTTGTTCTTTCACTAGGCCCTTCCCCTTCTTTCCTCCCTTAGCCCCCTCCCCCTCCCCTGTGGTCACTGTCAGTTTGTTCCTTGGTTCTGTGACAAATAATCCATTTCCTTTAGGTAATTTCCTGCATCTATTGTTATAATAGTCAGCATTCCTCAGTATCACTGAGTTACATGTACTATCACTCAAAGACCATTGTGCTTTGAGACTGTAATTGCTATTTTCATAGAAATGCTGCTGGCTCCTAAGAAAGCGTATAGTAGCACATTCTAATTTCCAGACTTTTCCTGATCTACAAAAGTGTTTGAATTCAGAACACTTCTAGTCAGGGCTTTGCAAGCGGAGCACTACTGATATATGGCAGCATCTCTGTTGTATGTGACTACCTTGCAATGAGAGGAAATTAGGATGCTTGCTTCAGTGCACTAAATACCAATGCCGCTCTCCAGCCACTCATTGTGCCGTGCAAAAGTCTCCCTCAGGTACTTTCAGAATTCACCTTTGAAGGCATGTGCGTGCAGTGCCTGTTGAGAACTATTGCTTTTGGGTACTCTGTGATTTTTTAAAAACTTTGTTGTAATGGATGCCATCTGGAGGCAGTTAAGATAAAATTATAGACCACTCTATCTTCTTCCTTCCTCCTTTACCACCTTTCTGCTACTAATCTAGATTTCATCACTTGAGTCTCAGTTCAGCAGGCTTTTAACTAGCTCCTTCCAAGCTCCTTTTCAAGTTTTTCTTTCCTCCAAGCAATCTTGTATACTCCTGCCAGACCACTACCAAACAGTGCTTTTATTAGGTAACCAGTTCTAACGTACCGCCACCAATTTCATCATATCAACTCTACTATTTGGATTCCATGCAAAATTATAAACTGTACATTTCTACTGGTAACAAATTAATATCAATTGGTATTCAAAACAAATGCTCCACCTCTCTTTTGCAGGTTACTCCCCTGTGTGAATATTCTCTTGACTCTAGATCTACACTCGTATTCTCATTACCAAAGGTGTCATTTTCTCATCCTTTCCTGGTATTTAAATATTATGCAACTTTAAATATCTAACTTAACCTCTACTTTTACAGTGGGGTCTTACCTTATCTTTCTTGTTTTCTTTGGTCTCCTGTTATTTGAACTTCTATACAATTATTGTATATACCACTTAATGTACAACTTTCTTATATTTAGTACCATTAGGGTGCATATTTCCATAAATCAATGTTATGTAGGCTTCTATTTTAAATAAATTTATAATATTTGTGCAGTTACTATCCTGTTCAGGATATCTAAACAGGAGAGACCAGTTGAAGTACTACGATAATAACCAAGGGATGTTTCATAGGAAAGACAAATGAGAAGGTTTGACAAACGTCATTGTGTGTTTGAAGGACAAAAGAATGATCAAAGGTAAATCCAAAATTAGGTGATTTTAAGGACAATCATGCTTGTATTATTCAAGGTCTTCACTGAAACAGAAACAGTAGGAGATATTGATAGATAGGGATAAAGATATACCTGATAAACATATATATACACATATATATGTATATGTATATATAGATAGATAGATGTATGGATATAGAGATAGATAGATGATAGACAGATGAATAGATATAATTCAAGAAATTGACTTAGAGGCTGAGCAGTTTCAAGATTGATAGTCAATAAGCTATAGACCCAGGAAAGCTAGTGGTGTAGTTCTCATGGAAATCTGAAGGCCCGAGAACCAGGAGAGCTAATGGTGTAAGTTCTAGTCCAAGGTCAGGAGAAGCCTGATGCTCCACCTCAGTCAGGCAAACAAAGTTCCCTCTTATTCAGTCTTTTTATTTGATTCAAGTGTTAAATTAACTGGATGGGGCCTCCCACATTAAGGAAGGCAACTGTTTACTCAGTTTACTGATTTAAATGTCTATTCTCATCCAATATTACTCCAGAGACACAGTCAGACCAAATGGTTTAGTCAAGTTAATACATAAAATTAACCATCACAGTGTCATTAAATAAATCTTGAATTTAGGAGAAATGGCAGCTCTTAAAAACAAAATGATGAGCCAAAATTGAAAAGTTAATAGACTATTCATGTAGAATTCTATGGTGAGCAATAGGAGATGTAGCCTTAGACCTAGATATTAAAAATAGTGAAATGGAACATAGAAAAGCATAGTGGGTAGGGGGATAAAGTTGACCGAATTAATAAGGGAAAAGCAGAGGCTGTTAAAATAAATTATCATAGAATGTGAAAACAAAGAGGAGAACGATTCTCTAAAATAATAGTAGAGTCAATTCTCATTATGCACTCGTTCTGTATTTTCAAATTTACCTCCCTGCAATTGATTTTGTAACTCCAAAATCAGCACTTGAGGCACTTTCAAAACCACTCATGGATGTGTGAAAAATTTAAGTTGTCAAATGTGCATAGTATCAGCTGCAATTGAACGGGGTGATGCCCTGTTTCTTGTTTCTGCTCTCACAAGATAAACAAGTATCACTTTGGGGGTCTATTCACTACCATGTTGTTGTTTTTTTCTCACAGTTTTGTATTTTGGTTGGTGATTTCACTGTTTAAAATGGTCCTCAAGCATAATGCTTAAGAGCTGTCTAGAGTTCCATAGCACAAATACATTGTGATGTATTTGGGGGGGAAATGTGTCTTAAATAAGACTCTTTTAAGCATGGGTAATAGTACTATTGTTCATGAGTTCAATGTTAATGAAACAACGTAAATTAAATGAGATGTCTCTGAAACCAGGTTCTATATTTGTTAGTTGACAAAAAGTTGACCACAGACTTTCAGGAATTAACCGTGTGTTTCCCTTAGGAACAATGTTTCAGTATTTACTAATTTGGTGTGTGTGGTACTCTTATAAAACATAGCTACCATGAATAATGAGAATTGATGTATGTGATATATTTGTTACCACAATATTCCAGTCGTTTTAATGGTGAAGAGAGAAAAACCTGATGATATGTTTTCAAACAGATAACTGTTAAAAATTATATTTTGTATTGGGTTAAAAATCAGTTATTTAATGAAGTCTTTTAAATATTTTTTAAAAATGCCTTATAAACATTTCTCAAAAATGGTTTAAGGTATATTCATTGGGAATATATCTTAACATCCACAGTTACCTTGAATTTAAATTTTTCCCCTTATTGATTAGTCCAAACCCTCTTATTATAGTTGCCTAATAGTGATAGAATCCTTGATCCAATGCCTACTGGTGAGTACTCATCCCTGCTTTTTTACTAGGAAATAAAAATGATGCTAATGGGAATTCAAAACTTTCAAAGATTTTAACTTAAGTTTTAAATTTTGCTTTTGAGCTGGTTATATTTAAATGATATCATGTAAATATATGTACTTATTCATTCAGTGATCTTCTCCTAGGTGCCCAGGAACTTCTTTTACCAAATGTGAACTTGGGGTACAGGGACTTATACTATTTGTGGACCCTCTTTGATAAAACTAAATTAATTTAAAATGAATAATATGTATATTAGTGTAAACCTTGGAAGAACTTGTTGCATTGTGGGGAATCTGAAACTTAAGTTTCATTAGGTTCGTAGTAAATTCTCTGCCTTTAGTAGGATCAACAACAGGAGTCATAAAGTCAAACATAAATTTATCAATAATTATGTTAAGCGTAGAAGGAGGTGCTAAGCTATAATGAAAGACTCCTAGGGCTGACATAACAAATCACCGCAAACTGAGTGCTTAAAACAATAGAGATTTTTTTTAAAATTTTTTATTGTTATTCAATTACAGTTGTGTGCCTTTTCTCTCCCTCCCTCCACCCTACCCCAGCTGAACCCCCCCTCCCTCCCCCACCTCCACTCTCCCCCTTGATTTGGTCCATGTGTCCTTTATAGTAGTTCCTGTAATCCCCTCTCCTCACTCTCCCCTCCCCACTCCCCCCTGCCCATTGTTAGATTGTTCTTAACTTCAGTGTCTCTGGTTAAAAAACTCTATCTCTAAATAAATAAATAAATAAATACCTGGATAAAGAATATTTCATAGAAAAAAAAACAATAGAGATTTATTTTCTCATAGTTCAGGAAACTGAAAGTCTGAAATTAAGGTGCAGGCAGGGTTGGTTCCTCCTAGAGGTTTGCAAGGAGAATCTGTTCCACTCCTTACCTCTAGCCTCTGCTGTTGCCAGCAATCCTGGGCATTCTGTGGCCTGTCAATACATCACTCCAGTTTCTGTTGTCATCGTCACATGGCCTTCCTCTCTGTGTGTATCTCTATGTGTCCCCTCCTCTTATAACAGTCATTTGATTTAGGACTCACTATATCCAGTATGACTACATACTGGGTTATATCTGCAAAGACCCTGTTTCCAAATAAGGTCACATTCCGGGGTCCAGATCCACCTGGGTTGGGGGTTGGGGCACCATTCAACTCATACCTAGTCACTGGTAACTATAGCAAATGAAAGAGCAACTACAAATGGAAATGTGATAGAACTCAGGTAAAGCATTAGAGAATAATACATGTGACTTAGGGCAAGTAGTACACAATATGAGAAAAAAAATGCAAGAATTAACTGTACACTGCAAGATGAGGCAACATTCCAAGACGAGGCACCAGATACAATCATGATCTTCCTTCTAAGTCCCCTTTTGGGGTGTAAAAATTGGTTATAGCACTTTGAGTTTAAATGCATCTAGCTTTCCACACTATTATATGATATGATATTAATTTATTATATTAATTATATTATATTAAAAATGCAAGCCTTCTAGACATCCACAAGGAAGTTGGATATTATTTTGAAATTTAAATAAATAATATAAACTGATATTGAGGCGGTTTAAAGAAAACAGGGATTTTGACAGTTTTTTGTAGAATTTTAAAAGACTGGCTAAAAGATTCTGTGAAACTTAATCAAATTAAATATATGATAGTTTCAATCTGTTTAAAAGTTTCAAATTTTTAGTAGATTCTCTGAAAAGTATTTCCATGGAAAACAAAGTCATAATTTCCTAATATTTTCTTGGGCATACAGAAATATTTTATTGAACTTATGTATTCCCTTTTCAGAAATCACCCAAAAAATGTGAAAATACTTCAAATTTAAAATTTGGATGAATTCAGCCTATCAATGTAATAAATATATTTTCCATATGGCTTGTGACCACCTGCTTGTATGAAAAAGAACCAGGTCAAGCTAAGAACTAATGGTTGTTCCAGTGAAACAAAGTGACAGAGAAGGAATGGAAGAGCTGCAATCTAATATGCACCTCTGTGTGTGTGTGTGTGTGTGTGTACACAACACACACGTATGTGTGATCTTTTGGGTTCTTGAGGTCACATATACTCCTTGGAATTGTTTTTGAAGAGAGAATAATATACACATTACTTAGATATTTTAGTTAAAATAAATTTTTCAGTTAGATTTACTTATGGCATTATCTTAAAATGTTCTACTATCTGTTACAATGAAATCAGAGCAAGAATTTCATTTGACATTTTGGAGAGTTGCATTTCATTTTTGCATAAACAAATATAAAGAAAAATTGCTTCAGTGAGTGATGCAACTGCCTGCTGTATTTCCTTTTGTCTTTTCTGTGATTTTTCTCTTGCTCCTATTGTGGCAAATAGTTTTCACGGCCAAACCCTGGAGTGGGTTACTTAAATTATTGATATTTGGTAAGTGGTTTTATTGAGTAATAACGTTATTCCATTAACGTTTCTCAGCATGAAAAATCAGTTTAACAAATGCTTCTGATTGTAAATTATAATAAAATGTATCTTAGAGGCTAAAGCCTGAAAATGAACACTACACATTATCCTATATCTATCATGCCTCTCAGTCTCTCATTGATATCAAAGAATTATGTCATTTATTTTGCTCAAAACCTGTGGTATGTATAAACCAAAGGAGGTAAAATTGCTAGTGAAATATGTATACAAAGTATTTTTATAATGTTTTAGGTCTAGATATTTTTATGAAAGGTTAATGGATTATTACTATCTACAGAGTTGTAGGTGTTAAAAAGTAAATTTGAGTATCAAAGATCCAAAAGCAAAACTCATGTTCTAAAATGAAAATAAGGAGAGCCACTGTGTAGTTTTCTTGTCTTTCTCTTTTAAATGATGGAAAGGTTTGTTTCATGGGGTGTATAATTTTACTGCAGAAAATCTAAGTGATTAAAGAATAATAAGAATTTATTTGAGGGGAAAAAAAGATGCAGCCCAGAAGACAGAGATTCAGGTAACAACCTAAACTGTGTTCCATCAAGACAAAAGGGAGGTTTCCTTTTATAGTGAAAGGTCCTCCAGCTTTTTCAACCAGGTCCACTTTATGTAAATGAGATATCCAAATTGTGCAGTTCTGATTGGAACTCAGTCCATTGTTAAAAATGCAAAAACCAGTGTTTCCCTGCAGTGGTTTACCTAGGTGGCATAACCGACCAAGCAGGCATAGTGCAGGCATTCCAGGAGTCTGAAGTTCTTCCACCCACTCTCGGTTCAACTGTGAGCCAGCAAAGAGTTTAAAGTGAAAGAGTTTATTAGTGAAGCAGTGAGACAGAGAGAAGGCTACTCCACAGGCAGAGGAAACCCTCCTTAGTGGGATTTACTACTTCTTTTATTATTAGGCCTATTTCCTAAGGAGAAAGAATATTTAGGATTTTTTATGAGAAAGGGGTGGGGACTTCTTGAAAGAGCGTGGTGGTCAGACACTTTGTGTCTTTGTATGGACTTTCTGGATTTGATCATGGCAGCAGGGGAGTATCAGTTAGAATGCTAATGTACTACTTTGAGAGTATAATGAGAATAGGAGTTACTGCGGGGTGAAATTAGTTGCCATGTTGTGTGGAGCTGATATTCGGCAGGTTCTAAGCCATAAATCCCTGGGGGTTGGAGTTACCATCTTCTTTATACTCCTCGTAGCCTGTATAGGTTACAGCCCTTTGGTCACATACCCTAGCTCACAGGAAGCAGGGAGTTCAATCTGAAGGGCTTCCCAGTATAAAGAGTACATGAGGAGCCCTATCAGCAAATAACTGCTGAGACTCTTACTATTTACTAAATTTGGGCCCTCGGTTGAACATGGGGAGTGCATCTCAGCAGATACATTCATTCTCGGGGTTCACATCAAATGAATCTTTCTTCTCAGGTCCACAGATCCCATAATATTCAGGTAAATACACACACACACACACACACACATTAAAGAAGCAAATTTAAGTAGGATTTCCAGATTTCATTAAAAGGTTATTTTGACTAAGACATTGAAACAGGAGATATTCACAGGAATTTACAATGAATCTTCAAATGAGTTAGATTTAGGAGCTATAGAGAATTAGAAGAAAATTTCAAAGGCTGACTGCTATTGGTTATGTTGTGCTTCCTGTCCATTTACCTTTCTATCTGCCTACAGCCAGGTCAATTGGCTATATGGGCAAGGTAACCTCCTTGCTATAAAGACAATTGAATATAAAAACAATTGAGAGAATCCTTGCTTTACATTACTTAATAACTCATAACTTCTATAGCTTATACATGCATTATCCCTAGTAATTATGAGAATAATTACAAAGGAAACTATCTATAAAATGAAAAGACAATCCACTGAATAAGAAATGATACTTGCCAATACTATATCTGATAAAGGGTCAATAGCTGCATTTTGTAAGGACTAATAAGACTCAACATAAAAAAAAACCAATCCAGTTAAAAAGTGGGCAAAAGACCTTATGAGTAGACACTTCTCCAAAGAAGATGTACAGATGATCAAGAGATATATGAAAATATGTTCAATGTCACTAATTATCAGAGAAATAAAAAAATAAAACCACAGTGAGATATCACCTTCCACATGTCATAATCGCTATTATCAATAAATCAGCAAACAACAAGTGTTGGCAAGGATGTAGAGAAAAGGGAAGCCTTATGCTCTGTTGGTGAGTGTGCAGATTGGTGTAGCCGCTGTGAAAAGCAATATGGAGTCATTTCACAAAATTAAAAATGGAACACCTTATGACCCAGCACTTCCACTTCTGGGAATTTATTAGAACAAACCCAAAACACTGATTCTAAAGAATATATGCACGCCTATGTTTACTGCAGTATTAATTACAGCCAACATCTGGAAGCAGCCCAAAGCCCATCAGTCGAGGAGTGCACAAAAAAGGTGTTGTACATGTGCAGTTACTCAGACATAAAAAGGAAGGAAATATCACCCTTTGCAACTGCGTGGGTGGACCTGGAGAGTATTATCCTAAGTGAAATAAGCCAGTTGCAGAAAGACAAGTATCATAGGATTTCACTTATACATGGGACTAATGAACAAAAGAAATTAATGAACAAAATAGATACAGACAACATACTGATAGATGCCAGAGGGGATAGGTTTAGGGGGCTGGGTATTAAACAAATAAATAAAAGAGAACTCATAGACACAGACAACAGTATGTTGATTATGAGCAGGAAAGGAAGGTAGAGGGAGATAGAAAAGGGTAAAGGACGATAAATGGTGAGGGAGGGAGGCTCAGCTTAGGATGGTGAAGACAATACAATATACAAATGAGGTATTATAGAATTGTGCATCTGAAATATATATGATTTAATTAATCAATGTCATCCCAATAAATTAGGTTAAGAACCTAGAAATAAATGAATTAATGTAATTTGCTTTAAAATCTTTTTATAAATGAGTGTTTATGTACTCTTTTTATTACTGAAGTACTGAAAAGTTAGGTCCATGGACATGTATCAGCCAGCTGCTTAAATGCAAGCAAGAGCTAGAATGCACATCTCCTGATTATCGCTTTCCTGTTTTTAGGTGACATCATAACCCTAGAATTAAAAATCAAACGACCACCCTAGCACAGTGCCTGTCTTCCAACTATGACTTTCCAATAGTATAAGAAACTCTAGATTTAGCATTTGTTCTGTCTGGGATATGTATGAGCTGCTTTATATACAGTAGAACTAAAACCTCAAGAAATCTCTGAAATTTAAGTATTATTAACTTTATTTCACAAGACAAGAAAATTATGTTCTTAGTGATTAGCTTACTAACCTAATATCACATAGTCAGTATGTAGACAAGTTGGGATTCTTCATGTATTAAAATGGTAATCTGTTCATACTTTCTAATATTATGCTATTACTTTGTTTTATTTGAGAAGTATAATTCCTCTATCAGCATATCAACCAGCAATACATGTGTTTTGTGTTTAAGGTATACTGTAGACTTTTTTAAAACCCTGCTTTTAAAAATTTTTATGTATATGAATCTCCTGGAAATGTCATTGAAATTCAGGTTCTGACTCAAATGTAGCCTGAAATTCCATAATTCTAACAAATTCCCAAGTGCTGCTGATGTTGTTGGTCTATGGACCGTGCTTTAAGTAGCTAACCATTAGCAGTGCTGTAATATCCTGGCCCATGGTCTGGAAACCATTACTCTTCTGCAATGAGATAAGAAGCTTGTATAAGCACATAAATCAATGTCCACCTTCCTTTCATAGAGAACGTTGTTAAGAAAAATCTGACAGGTTAACTGAATGGTGTGCTTAATGATGTGGTGACTTTGAATCTGACCCAAGCTCCTTACCTCATATAAGACATGCAATGGGTAACAACAAATTCCCTAACAAGCAACTTTCAGGAGCACATATGTTGGGGGTTGAGAGGGTGTTGGGAGAGGTCATGAAGAGCGTATGACAGATGGCTTGACATGATTGCTAGGGCCAGGAAGATTAGGGGCTCCTTACCCTCTCCCCTGTGCTTAGAATGTGTGCTGATATAATCAAAGAAGAAAACTATTGCTTAACTATGAGATTCACAGATAATTAGACCTCTGAAGGCTACCTGTGAACCTAAGTATTATTTATAACACAGTTTCTAAGGAAACAATATTATTGTTTAGTATTTAGTATTACCAATTCTCTACAGAATTCAGAAGGAATTAGATTGTAGAGGAGATAGACAAGAGAGGAGTGATTACTGGGACACATGAATTCAATAAGTCCTATGTAGGGCAAAGGAAACTTATTTACCTTTTTTGGTAGCTGTTTTGTACAAGATTAATGGAATTAGCATGATATCAATACTACTTTATCTTTCTTTTAGTTCTTGATAAAAGTACTTTCATCAATATTATATGTGTGATATTTAACATAATTCTGATTATTAGGCAAATAATACATTATTAGTCTTTTAAGATTGAATTCCTCAGATGGTAAGGGACTTGCCTAAATTTATACAGTGAGCTTTACTGACACTAAATTTGCTGTCCTGTAAATCTCGTGCACAGAAAACCACTGCCAACATCTTTGTTACAACTTTTGGACAAGATGAAAAGAGTTGTGTTAGAATATAAAGCAAATAAGTGAATTTGTAGATTTTCAAATATATTTTCCAAATTATGTTGATTAATGTCAACCTTGATAAAGTTTTATAGTGAGATCAGAGCTTGGTCTGGCTTTACACTTTTAAATATTTATTAATAGTGAATGAAATAAAGACATAAAAGTTATGGTTATCAACTATACAAAGCTGAGATTGAAATTATTCTGCATATCACACTTCATAGTTAAAATTCTGACAGACTGAAATAAGAAGTCAAATATGGCAAGATAAAATTTTACATGCAGATAAAATTCTGCATTAGTTTCAAATGTACCAAGTATATTTAAATAGAACATATTAATAATCTTCAAACATCTGAAGTGTATGCAAATTTATGTAAAAGAGAAGTTTAAGTATTTAAGTAGTTTGTGTAGATCCCCACAACAGGAAGAAGAGAATGAACAAATAAAACGGTAGTTTGTCTAAGAACATGAGAGAACTTTCTGACAGGATGGGAACTAACATACTTAAATGAAGCTTTGCCTTTATAGGGAGTAGGCACTCTGCCATATTATCATAATTGATCCTTATAGCACTTCTAGGAAGAAGATACAGTGAACCCATACAGTAGTGAGGAAACAGATTACGTAGGTTAAGCTTTTGTACAATAAAATTTCAAATATGGAACATGAGGTAGACTCAAGATTGGGACTCAAGTGTGCTTGCTTCCATTCTACATGACATAACTACAAAACTAACAAATTTTTAACCAGGGAAATTACTCAGACATAGTCGGGGAACTATTTCTCAGCAATTTTCCAGAGAAAAATTCCTTAAATGGGTTAAGTGAGACAGATTAATTTTACATTTTCTTTTAATTGTTGAACTTTCTGATACTATGACATCTTTTCTAGGATCTACTTCTTTCTCAATCACATGACGGTCATGTGAATGTACATTTTAGTATAACATGGCCTGTTCCCTAGCCACTTTTTTGCTCACAACCTCTTCTGAGCCATAGTATTCTGGCCAAAGATATTGGCAGGCATTAACCCTATAATGGGCAATGAAGTCTTTCTATGAGATTTCTAAACTTGGAGTTAGAGTATGTTATTCTACTTATAGCTTATTTAAACTACAAAAGTCTGAAGTACAAAAACTGGTAAAAGCCATGTTTTCATTCTAGTTAGAGGAAGCCGGTCTAAGGCTAAGGCAGAGAAAATCAGAGATGAGAAAGGAAGTGTCCTGAAGGCATTCAAGACCCTGATTCTGGATTTTCGGAGGCTGAGCAACATCCTGGACATTGGTTCATGGCAGATCATCCTTTGCCCTTGGATTTAGCTAGTTTGAATAGGGTTTTTCATCATTACAATGCAGAGTCCCCAGTCGCTTTCTGCCAAGAATGGTAACACATAAACCTTAAAATATACAAATGGTATAACATATTTGATGAAGTCTTTGCATATGAATCACAAAATGAATCTACATTATAATTTAATTCCCTCAGAAAGTGTTATCTCATGAGGAGTAAAGCTTGGTATTTATCTCACCACCAATTTTTCTTGTGAAAATGAGTTTCATGTTCATATCATTGTTTAATTTTCCCAATAAATTTTCCTTAGTAATAATGTCATAGGGATATGAGAAATGCAAGTTACCAGTAAGGTGTACAGGACTTGACTCTGTGTGTGTCAGACCAGAATTTTAATTTCCATTGCCTATACTACTCCAGAAAATTTAAGTTTTTATTAAAGTTATAACTGCAACTAAAAGGGTCTTAAATTAGGCCATTTAAATCTATATTCCCCACAATTTATGATGGGTTCTCAACAGTAACTGTGCAGTGAATGTATTTAATGGTTATGTTATATAAAGCTCATTAAAAATTTAGGATTCTAATATAGTCTGTACTCCATTTTACTCTCAGTATCTCATACCATATTCAGAAACCAATTAAATGACAATAAAATAGATTCCATTGTGTCTATAACCATTAACTTTTTATCAATGGTTTCTAAAAAAAAAAAGAGCCATGCATCACGTCGGCCAATTATTTGATAAGAAGGCTTCGTGATGGTTTTTATTCAATAACCTTCTATAACGATCACTCTTTAATACATGTGTAGGCTGACATTTGGGATACACATATTATGCCAATATATTTGTACTTTCCTACCACCTTGCCTTCTAAAAACAAATGTTGCTATATCAGTGTGAATGTTGAAGTTTTAAAAATTTAATGAAAATGACTTTTAGGTGGATATTACATTATATTAGGAAACACAAAGTCATTAAAAGTCATTATCTTTTAAGTTTTAATAAAATATGATATGTTATTGTAATGTTGTATTAGTTTTAGGTATACAACATAATGATCTGATATGCAGGGGGACCCCCAAAACCCTGGAATTTATTTATAAAAAATTGTGCATTCATTCTTA
Organism: Desmodus rotundus; assembly: GCF_022682495.2. Taxonomy (NCBI): domain Eukaryota; kingdom Metazoa; phylum Chordata; class Mammalia; order Chiroptera; family Phyllostomidae; genus Desmodus; species Desmodus rotundus. Next base: position 66,341,255 of record NC_071388.1, on the reverse strand, counting down.
CATGTTTAAACTTCAGTCACCTTCAAAGTACTCTCCATTTGATGCAACACACCTATCAAGACTTCCTTTCCACTCCTCCAAACAGTTTTTGAGCTTGTCAATTTTGGTGCCTTTTAGTACTGTTTTTTGTTTCACCTCTTCCATATCAGCAAAATGTTTCCTTTTTGAAGACTTTTCATGGGGGAAACAAACAAAAGCCCTTTGGGGTGAGATGAGGTGAATAGGCATGGTACAGCACGGAGGTCATGTAGATTTTGGTCAAAAACTGCTGAACACTAGCATGGTGTGTGAAGGTGTGCTTGTAAATCACCCATCATGAAACAGGCAAACACATTGAAAGTCTTCAAAAAAAATTCACTGAAGCAAACCACAGCCTATCATAACAAACACCAGCTGGTACACTGATACAGATGAGTTTCTAGAATATTCACCTAGTAGGGGAAGCCTGTGCTACAAGGGGCCTGCCCTCCAGAAGATAATTAGTTTTTGGAGTATCCCTCCTCATGTGAACAAATTGCAAAACGATTATCACATTGGTACATCCATCACCTCACATACTTATAATTTTTTTCATGTGATGAGAACTTTTAAGATCTCTTAGCAACTTTTGAATATCCAATAGTGCATTGTTAATTATAGTCATCATGTTGTACATAACATCTCCAGAACTTATAACTAGAATTTTGTACATTTTAACCAGTTTCACCCATTGTTCCTCATCCTACCCCCAACTCTGCATGTGCCAGCCATTCATCTGTTTACTGCACTTATGAATTCGTTGTTTAAATAATCAACATATAGGTGATATTATACAGCATTTGTCTTTCTCCATTTGAATTATTTCATTTAGCACAATGACCTCAAGTTCTATTTATGTTTTGCAAGTGGCAGAATGTCCTTCATTTTAGGGCTAAATAGTATTCCATTATATATACATGTAACCTAATATATATATGCATATATTATAGTATACACACATATTTTCTGTATCCATTTATCTATCCACAAACACTTTGGTTGTTTCTGCGTGGTGGCTATTGCATATAATGCTACAATGAACACCGGAGTGCAGGTACCTTTTTGATATTTTGGGGTAGTGATTTCATTTCCTTTGGATGTCTCCAGAAATGGAAGTGCTGGATGGAATTTCTATTAATTTTTTGAGAAACCTCTATACTGTTTTCTACAGTGGCTGTACCAATTAACACTCCCACTAACAGGGTGCTAGTGTTCTAGTTTAGCCACACTGTCACCAGCATTTCATTTCTGTCTTGTCTTTTTAATAATAGCCTCTCTGACAAGTGTGAGGTGATATTTCACTGTGGTTTAGACTTACATGTGCCAAATAATTAGTGAAGATAAGAACTTTTTTATATACCTCTTGGCCATTAGTATATCTTTGTTGAAAAAATGTCTATCTGGTTCTCTGCCCATTTTTAAAAGATTTTATTTATTTTTTTTTAGAGAGAGGAGAAAGAATGGAGAAAGAGAGGGAAGGAAACATCAATGCACAGGGGAAACATGGAGCAGATGCTTCTTACGCACCCCCAAGTGGGGAACTGGCCCACAATCCGGGCATGTGCCCTGACCAGGAATTAAACCAGGGACATTTCAGCTTGCAGGCCAGTGCTCAATCCACTGAGCAACAACACTGGTCATGGCTCTCTGCCAATTTTTTAATTGGATTACTTGTTTCTTTGTTATTGAGCTGTATGTGTTCTTTGTATATTTTGCTTATTAACCCTTTATCAGATGCGTGGTTTGCAAATATTTTCTCCCACCCCATAGTTTGCCTTTTTATTTTGTTGGTCATTTCTTTTACTGTACAGATCTTTTCAGTTTCTTGTAGTCTCACTTGTTTATTTTTTTTCTTTCTTGTTTGTGCTTTAGATGTCATATTCAAAAAAAATTATTGCCAAGACCTCTGTCAAGAAGCTTTTTCTTTGGGTTCTTTTCTAGTAGTCTTGTGGTTTTAGGTCTTACATTTAAATCTTTAATACATTTAGAATTCATTTCTTTTTTGTGTAATGTGTGAGGTCTAGTTTTATTCTTTTACATGTGACTATCCCAATTTTCCCAGCACCATTTATTTAAGAAAATGTATTTCCTCCATTAAGTATTCCTGGCTTGCCTGTCAAATAGTAATTTAGATGACTATATAAGCATGGGTTTATTTTTGACTCTCGGTTTTGTTCCATTGGTCTTTGTGTCTGTTTTTATGCCAGCATTGTTTTATTTTGATTACCATAACTTTGTAATATAGTTTGAAATCAAGAATTGTTATGTTTCCAGTTTTGTTCCTCTTTCTCAAGACTGATTTAGCTCATTTAGGTCTTTTGTGGTTCCATACAAATTTTAAATTTCTTTTTCTGTAAAAAAAATGACATTGGAGTCAATAGGGATTGCATTGATTCTATAGATGGCTTTGGGTAATATGGACATTTTAACAGTTTTAATTATTTAAATCCATGAATATATAATATCTTTCCATTTATTTATAACTTATTCAATTTCTTTCATCAATGCCTTAAAGTTTTCTGTGAAGCGTTTTTTCACTTCAATGGTTAAATTTTTTCCTAAGTATTTTATTGTTCTTTATGCTATTGTAAATGAGGTCATCTTCTTTACTTTTTTCAAGTAATTCATTGATAGTATAAAGAAATGCTCCCTGTTTTTGTATATTGACTGTGTATCCTGCAATTTTTCTGGGTTTTTTTTTTGGAGTATATTTAATGGGTCGTTTTGTTCTACTGGAGTCTTTAGGATTTTCTATGTATAAGATTATGCTGTACATTGTCTAGGTTAACCAAGAGTCTACTTGCATTCTTAGGAAATAGCATGTTGAAGTTTTTTATTGAAATAATTTAAATATTAAGTAATATTTAGTATACTAATGTCTACCAAGAAGGAGTTAGCAAAATAAATTATGAACTATCATAAAGTGGAAGTTACATACCTGTAAAAAGAATAAAGAATATATGTATTAATTTATGTACTAGAATTGATTGAAGAAAGCAAGGTGCAGAAACGTGTGATACTTTGCTACTTCTTATGTAATAAGGAAGATTAGAGCATGTATCTTTTGTCACTTGTGTAACATATATAACATCAAGAAATAAAGACAAAAAAAGTAAAAATTATTATTTTTGTGTATGTGTAGGTTAGGTGGAGGTAGACAAGAAACATATTTTTCACTGTATAAATGTAAGTATACATAAATATATACAATGTGTAACAAATACGTACATATGCTATAGTGCAAATACATGCATGTATATGAACACATATCTATATCATATACACATATATTCTTCACACTTCACATATATATAATGTTTAAATAAAAATTTCTTGGGCTAAATGAAAATTAGCCATTCATTCTTGGTTTAAATAATTATTTCTACACAAAAGTAATACATGCGTAGCCATTCTGGCGTTCTCTGTCCAAGTGGTTAACAATTTAGCTTTGTTCTCTCCATTTTCTTGATCTAAAGCCAATGTTTTGACACTGGTTCTTGATAATGAAGATATTGCCATGGGCTGGATCCATAGATGTATGTATAAAGCAGAATATTTTACACTCATTCCAGGAACAATAGGGGAAAATCCATCTGCACCACAGGAAGCATAGACATCTTTATTTGCTAATTCTGAATAGCCACAGATTTTTCCCAGTGTTCAGAATGTTTTTGTACAGTTCATTAGCCATTTATATAAATATTTAAGCTGGGCTTTTAAGGCTTGCTGAAACAAGGGCACACAGCCCTCGATAATAATTTATTTTTACAATAAATTATAATCATTTTCAATCATAAGAAACCAGCCCTCTCTACTTTTGCTAAGAAAGTAGAAGGAAAATCATATATGTATTCATTATATCTGAAATTTGAGAAAGACATCCCAAATAATGATGTTCTATAATGCAACCACAATGATGCATTGGACACTTAGAGAATAGCAATGCCAAGATCTCATAGGAATGTCCCTAGAGCAATATACAATACTTGATAGCATGCTCAGGTCATTATATATATTTTTTTCTTCTGACACAGTTTGATATAAAAATTTTCTATTATAGTAGGTGCTCTTCAGTGATTGCTGTCATAACAATAATACCTAATATAATAGGCAATTTTATTATCCACAAAACACTTTCATTCATATTATATCATTGGTCCCTTGCACAGGTTAATGGTATTTTAAAGAACACAAAACTAAATTAAGAAATGGCTGTTTCTTGCTCAAATCCAAATATTTGTTAAACGTAGATACATAGATAAACCTAGGTTTTGTGGTATCTTATTTTATACATTCTTCATTATATTTGCTTATGTCTTTAAAAAATTACACATTTCAAAATGTTCTAAATGTCTCACTGAGGTGTTAGATCTTTCACTAGGATGGCATATACCTTAAACTGTAACCACCGATGTCATTGTACAAGGGAAATTTTGATACTTATTATGTTTAGAATGAGAATATTAATATTTTATGAGGATGATGATGTTTATTGTGAAGGAAACTCCATTCTTGCCCTGCAGTAGACCATTACCGTAATTACCTTAAAAGAAGTTCACAGCCCCTGAACCTAGTCTGTTACAATTGTATACTTTTAGAAATTCTGGATATCTTCCCATTTTCTACCTTAATTTTAGCCAAGTGAATATTGACAAGGAAGTGCCACCCCCCACTAAGAGCAGCAGAGCCTGCCTCCGGGAAGGAGTTTATGTCGTGTCTCCAACGATCTGTTTGGTAAACACTATGCACTAGTAATTTTGGTGTGGCGTTTCTAAATGGAAATTATTATTACAGATGTATTATTCCATCCCCATTATACATTGGTTGTTACTAAGGACAGAGGACGCATGTATTAGCTTCAGGTCAGGGGAGTATGAGATGTCATCTGTCATCCTGATACAGGCATATACGCAAGAAACAAACCTCATGGGCTTTGAGCTGGTTTGGTAACTGAGTGAAATTTTAGGCCTGCCTTCTCATGAAGAAACTGAATCTTTTAGTATATGGAAATCAAATTATCTCTTTTTAGCTAGTTTGCCAAAGGGGTGATCTATCAAAGTGTTAAAGCTACTTACATAGAAACAGAAACCTGTATTATCAGGTATGAGCTGTTCTCAAACACACACACACACACACACACACACATTTTCCCAGACAATCTTGCAAACAATTATAGCAATGACTATGTTCTGATCAAAGAGATTTAAGAAAGAATTGGTAATAGAAACTTCCAGAAAATCACTTTGTCTTTCTTCTCTTATTGTAATCTCTCTGAAATGCGAACACAATGAGTGGGATGTTAAAGTCTCAGATAATAAAGTTATTACAAATACAAGTCAGACAATAAAGGTGTGTAGATAGAGAGAAGGACTGGACATCTCCAATAACGGAGATGCAGTATCAGTTCTGCTACCTCTAGACAAGCATATTGCGAGGATACTACTGCTGTTTCCAGTCACTGTTATTAGTTCCTGAATATGATATCCAACTGATACAAGAAAGATTGGTGCATTTTGTTAGCTCACTAGCCAATCGCTAAAATACCTTCTTCTCCTCCTCCTCCTCCTCCTCCTTATTTTTTGGCTTTCCCATTAGCTAAACTCACTTGAGTACTGAGACAGAAAAAATGTCAGCAGCAAATAAAAGTCAAAAAATCAAGAAAACATTATTTGGATTTGAGACAAAAAATGGAAGATATTTCTTACTGCAAAGCAAAATGCAAATATAACTAAGTGAATAAAATGGTGACAGGATGCCAGAACTTCCGAGTGCAAATAGCAAAGTGTATATTTTGAGGAAAGAAAATATATGAGATAGCAGAAATTTTTGCTGATGTGACAAATGGATAAATAACAATTCCTATTTCATGAGTTACGAGATTTAAACAAAACAATATGTATAAACTTTTCAATAAATTAACTAGCATTTAAAAAGTAACATTTCAATAAATATTTATTAACTAAAGAATGACATTAATCTTAAAATTGCTAAGAGTTTCAAATTTATATCATATTAATAGGGAAAATATACTAATCTTAATATTTTTGGCTAAATAATAAATTCATAACAATAGGCACAAATTTAACAGTTACTAAGAAGAAAAATATTATTACCATGTGGATGTTAAGTATTTTTTTCTCAGCATTTACTCTCCTTTATTTCAACAACAATACAGAATGGGGGAAGTTCTCTGAAAATAGGTATAAACATTTTCAAAGGGAAGAAAAGTGAACAAGTTTTTCCTTATCTGACAGTAATATGTCCTATATTGTTACTGTTAAATACTTCTATTTTTACATTATAAATGATTAAAAGATCAGTTAAGCCCTGGCTGGGTGGCTCAGTTGGTTTAAGTGTCATCCTGTACACCAAAATTGCTGCAGGTTCGATCCCTGGTCAGGACACACCTAGGATGCATGTTCTATCCCTGGTTGGGGAGCGTGCTAGAGGCAACTGAACGATGTTTCTCTTTTACATTAATCTCTCTCTCTCTCTCTCCCCCCTCCCCCCTCTTCTATCTCTAAAATAAATAAATATATCCTTGAGTGAGGATTAAAAAACAAAATTAGTTAAAATTTCTAAAATATACTAAAGCATTTATATGAACTCAATATATGAGAAAGTTGGCCTTTCAAATTTCTGAAAAAATGATGGTCATTTTAGAAATTATTGTTAGCATAATTAGCCATCACCTGGAAGTAAAAATGAAAAGAAAAAAGTATGTGTGCGTGTGTGTGGAGAAAATCTCTATAGATGGAATAGCTGTGTATGTTTTAAAAGTAAACTGATAGGACAGGTTTGGGGGCTTAGTGAGGGGTTGAGGGATTACAGAAAATAAAGAGAGAAAAAATCCTCATGGACACAGACAACAGTGATGATTTCTGGAAGGAGCGGAGTCTGGGGTAGGAAGAGAAGGATATAAGGGGGATAAAGTGTGAACGAAGGACACTTGACTTGGGGTGGTGAGCACACAATACAGGGTACAGAAGTGCTGTGGAAATGTGCACCTGAAACCTGTATGATTTTGCTCACCAGTGTCACCCCAATAAATTCAATAAAAGGGAAACAATAAAAAAACAGAAAATAAAAATAATGTTACTAAAAATAAAAAGACAAATATTTTAAAATTAATATAGAATCTTGTTTTATATTCAGAAAGGACATGCTTGTTAAGCATGTGAGAAGAGCCACAAGTCGTAAGTGAATAATATTTGTTACATGGACATGAAAAAAGATCACATGAAATTCTATCATAAACAAAATGTAGGAGAAAAATAGACTGAGAAATTGTTTAAGACAACTGTATTAAAGAATAATATTCCTGACTGATAAATAGCTGAAATGAAAGAGGCAAAGACTCCTTACATAGAAAATTGAGCATCTTTCTTTAAGAGCTTTTGCCCTAGGAGACAAGCCCTAATTTGGCATTCTCCAGCGGAAAAGGCTGGTACCTGTCACCCTGGATGAGGCCTGTCTGGCTACAGTTCTCCCACAGTTCACAGAGCTTCCAATAGCTGACCACTGCCTCACTACTACACAGAGAGTCATGGTCAGATCAACAGACATTCCAAGAAATCATGACACATAAAAGACACATTAAACTTCTTTTTCCCATGAAAATTCAGAAGCAATGGAGAATTTTAACAAAAATGTAGTCAATGTCTGCTAAAATCTAACAGAAGATATAGCATCTGTTGCAAAGAAAGTGCAATAAAAAAGAAACTTTCTTTAAAAAAAGCACAACACTTTTGAAATTAATGGGTGATTTAAAATATACATCAATAGAAGGGCTAGAAGATAAAACATTGAGAAATATCTTCCAGAATATATATCTGTAATGTAAACAACTGAAAATCCAGAGCAAATAGAGGAAAAAATAGATAGCAATCCAGTAAAATATAAATTAATAACAGCTTCTGAAAATCCATAGAAAAATGGAATTGGGAAATTATCAAGTAAAAATACATAGGGGAATTTATTAAAATAAAAAGAAAAATGAGTTTTTAGATTATAAGACCCCCTTAGTTCTCAACCCAATGAATTAAAACAAACAAATCAAAAAATACACAAAAGTTTATACTGGTAAACTTTCAAAAACTTGGATATTAAAAGATCATAAAATGAAAAAGAAATTGTGAGTGAACAGTACAGAGAGAGACTTCCAACAAAAATCCTATCCTTAGTCATTTTATATTATTTCTAAGGTAAAGATCTGTAGTTATACAAAGTCCCATTTTAAATATTTTACTGGCTTGTCTATCACTCCACACTCTATTATGCATCTCAAAGAATAAAATTGTGATCTTGTCTTTCTAGATTCTCTTACCAGTAGAAATCTGGGTTAGATGCCCTCAGTAAGGGGTTATTTCCCAACTTCAGAAAGGGGGAGTGCAGTGACAGGCAGCTATAAGAACATGGAGCATGAGGTTTGCTACAGATTCTGTGTTAACTGCTTCCAAATCCTGCAGGCAACTCTTGCCTCTCAGGTCGGAAAGCCACATCAGTTTTTATTATAAACTAGGCTCTACCAGTCTCTCTGTGCTTGAACTTCTAGATTGCTTCAGTGTTCCCGATGGAGTCTTATTTAGTACACCTCCCATGCAAATAGGCATAGGAAGATCAAAGATGAAAGAAAGGAAGAGGGCAGAGCCATGTACACCTCAAACTCTCTACATGTAAAGAACATAAGGAAATATGTGGCAGAGTACACATCCAATGGTTAATATTGATCACTCTGGAAAGATGAAACTGGAATGGGGTAAAAATAATAAAGAAATGAAGATGATAAAGAAAATGTTTTCTTTATGCATATTTATACTGCATAACTTATTGCAAAAAAACCCACACAAATCAATCTTTTAATTAGGTAATGCAAAATTCAAATGTGACTTTAAAAATATTTTCCCTCACAACTCCTAGAAGGATGACATAACCCTTGTTCCTTTATGTTTCTCCTTCATTTTCAATTCATTCTAGAGGTCCTCCTATTTTCAGAATTGAGCAGAGTATGCAGTTAATTTGTACAGCAGCTGTGTTTCTGATGACCTTTCTATAAGGGAGTGATGAACTCTGGGTAAAGTAATATCTAGGCATATCTGTTTTGGAGAAAGTTGGTGGTGGAAGTGTTGCTGGTGAAAATGGGATTTTGTGGTGTCTTGAAAAAGGAATTTCAGAGGGCACACATGTGGGAGAAGTTTAAGTGTAGTGGCAAGATTTATTGGAGTGAAAAGAAATAATACACTTTGGGGGATGTAGAGGGTGGGCAAGCTCCAACAGCAACTGCTCCTAAATCCCTGATAATCCTCCATATAGTTTCTTGGTTTTTAGGGACAAGCAGGCTTTCTTTCAAACTTTCCAACCTACTTCCTGAGTTTCCCCGGGCTTGTGCTGGGGCCTACCACTAATCAATTCCTTTCCTGGACTTTCTGGGATTCTGTGCTTTTATCCAATCTGATTATTTTCCCAAACTATACTCCACCCCTTTTATGTCACCATTTTGGCTCTCATAGCACAGGCCTCAAAGTTTTGCTTCATCATCTGGTTTCTACTGTGCATGGGCTTACCTCCTCCTGTGCCATCCTGGCTTCTACTGCATACGCACCCAGCAAAGAAATTTCCTGCTGCTGTTATTCTTCCCTTGGTAATCCTGACTGGTAACTGATCCTTCCAGCCTGTTTGGGGATTATGTACCCTTGGCAGAGGATGCAGAGATCCCCTGAGAAGCCTGTGAATGCTCTGGTTTCCTATTATTCAGGCTTATTCTCCAGTTCAGCTTTCTAGTAGATTATGCTTAATATCTGATTCACCTCCTTAGTTTATTGGGCTTCATATCTGATTCTCTTTGCTCCCTTTCTTTATTAATAACTAGCTAGCTACCTATATAACAGGATCTGTGGGAAGCAGGTTTAAGTTCTTCAATACACTTAAACTATCTAAGGCAACTTTTCTTGGGAAGCTTCAAACAGAAGCTATATGAGTTCCAATACATTGCAGGCATTTTCTTTGCTTTGCACCTGCAGTGTGACATGGAGACAGAAACAAAGACAAGAACAGGACACAGTGTCTTGTTTCCACATGGTGAAAATGTTACCAGGATGCACTTCACTGCTATGTCTATCAGCTTGTAAGATTTTCAATATTTGAAATGTTATACACACACTATAGGAAATGTTAGTTGCTCTGACAAGGTTTAATCAAATTATTTCCTCACGGGTGTACTTTTTTGTTATTATGAATGAACGTGTTGACACAAGGTGTGATAGGAGCAGTGGTTGTGTCTCTGCTTGTGCTGGCAGCACATTATGTTCACGTCATGTTTTGGAATTTCATTTACAGATAAGCACTGTGAGTAATTGTAACACGAAGGGGTAATCTACTGCTGATATATGAAAATAGAGAAACTGAAATTAGAAACATCATTCAATTGATATTTTAGACTGTTGTAGAAGGCTGGGCTTCCAAATGCACAAAAAATACCCTCTTGAAAACATTTTACACTCAACTCACTGTATGAAACTCTATCTTTAATAAATGACAAGTGTTTCTACTGAAATTGATTAACATATTATTGTAGGTATCTATTTTTTTTAATTTTCACACAAAAATTTATTAGCCTACTAAACATATGGCTTATGTTTCTAATTTACATATACATTAGTATATCATATTTTAGTGAAATTTGGCTAAAAAACAATTGCAATATATTTTGGTACTCTCACATGTTATAATAAAAAATTCATGATAAATTTAATTAAATGTAAACATTTTTGTAAAGGAGTTTTTAAATGTTAACATTGAGTATGTAGAGTGTTTTTTTTAAAATAGAACTTTATAAATATAGGTCATCTGATCTGGTTCAGTGATTCCCAAATCCAGTCTATCATGATGCACTTTTAGAAAATTCTGTGGCCTCATTCTAGTCTACTTAATTTGATTCTCTTCATTTGAGCCAAGGAATCTTATTTTTTTAAATCATCACTTGAGGATATCAGCTATGTTTATTGATTTTAGAGAGGGATGGCGTAGGAGAGAGAGAGAGAAATATCAATGTGAGAGAGAAACATTGATTCCTTGCCTCTCATTTGGGCCCTAATCAGGGATCTAACCCACAACCCAGGCATGTGTTCTGACCAGGATCAAACCCACAACCTTTTTAGGTGTACAGAATGATGCTCTGACCAACTGAGCCGCCCAGCCAGGGCAGAAAACTTGATTTAAAAAAATAAATAAATAAATCTCAGGTGCCCTTGATGATCCTTTCTTTCTTGATGTTTCTGATAGAATCCTACTTGTCTTGTAGATAGATGTGGAGCTGGAGATCTAAAGGGTTAAGACAAATATCAGAGCAAGGTTAGAGCCCTATTTGATAGTCTGCCACACTGGATACTGATAGTATCTCAGTCACTGTGTCTTCCTATTGCAAAGAGCACACATAGATTTTCAGGTGGTATAATTTTAAAAAGTAAACATTAACATTTTGATCACAGAATATTGACCTAGAAAGATGAACTGATTTGTTTATTTTAGCAACCATGTGAAAGCTTCAAAGCATCGGACCTCTTCCTTTACCTAATGTTGTCAATATTATTTTGATATAAGAGGACACGAGAAAATCAACCGAAAGTGAGTTTTAATCTTTCTGAGTTTCTTTAGAATTTGTATTTATTATTGGAGGCAGCTACTAATGTTTGCACCCATTTTTAACCTTTTTATAATCCCATTGCTTAGTGCAATTTTTATTGAAGGAAAATTTAAAATACAGATCTTAAGGAGATAGAATATTATGCAAACTTTAACATATGGTGGTAGAATTAATTGCTGATGTTATTATAAATTACTTAATTAGTCAAAAAGTATATGTAGTATGTGCAACGTTGTCAGAGAATATATAAAACAATCTTAAAACAAATGAAGAAAATTCATGTAATTTGATTGAACATGGAAATGTGACCTTGAGTATTTTACTTAACCTCTGTTTCACTTTTTAATCATAATTGAAATAGAATTAGAGTAATATATAACTCATAAAGCTGTTGTAAGGAGTGGCAGGCACAGAATTGTAGTGCTCGGATCTCTTTCATTAAAACTGGCTGCAAAGATCAGCAAGTTGACCATGGTCCCCAAATGCGCATTTGCACTGAAGCCATCCTTCTACCAAGATGCTTCCAGTCAATGACTGACCAGGGCCTACCCACTGCTGCAGGATTCAGGGCTTCACTCCCTGGCAGCTTTGGCTCAAGGACCATGTTGACCTTGAAGAGTGTTTCTTAGACCTCTGCAGCAGTCTGAGACGCTTCCTGTCCAATCATCCTTTGTTTCCTGTCTCCATTCACAGATGCCATAGGTGCTTTGGAGTCTGAATACTCTTATATAATATTTCCTCACCTTCATTCTACAGAGACATTCCCCCTAACAAATGTCCGTTATATCTCATACTGTTATTATGGTGCTTGCTTCTTCTAGGACACCAATTAAGACTTGGGAATAAATAATTTTTTTAAAGATTTTATTTATTTATTTATAGAGAGAGGGGAAAAGAGGGAGAAAGAGAAAAAGAGAAATCAATGTGTGGTTGCCTCTCCTATGCCCCCTACTGGGGACCTGGAACACAACCCAGGCATGTGCCCTGACTGAGAATCAAACCAGCGATTCTTTGGTTCACAGGCCGGCACTGAATCCACTGAACCACACCAGCCTAGGAGGGAATAAATAATTTCATATTAGTAAAAACATTTAGAATATTGCCTGCACATAGTATGTGCCCCGTATGCGTTATCACATCAAAACAAATGAGTAGGATAAAAGGTATCAAAACGTACAAATCTGCTATAAAATAAATAAATAAGTCATGGGGATGTAATCTACAGCATTGTGATTGTAATTAATAATATTTTATTGCATATTTGAAAACTGTTAAAAGAGTAGATCTTAAAATTTTTCCTATCAAGAAAAATATTTTTTGTAACTATGTAAGGTAATGGGTGTTAACTTGACTTATTGTGGTATCATTTCATATGCATACTAATATTGAATCATTATGTTGTATACCTGAAACTAATATGATTGTATATAGCAATTATACCTCATTTAAAAATAAATAAAGTTTTCAAATACTACTATGAATAATTTTATTAGATATGCATACAAAAGACAAACTCAGCAGAAATATAAAAAGTATTATTCTTGAACATAACAAATAATGTATTCACTGGTTATTTTATTACCAGTATTATTTTGACAATACAGTTTCCAAGCTCTTGGCATAAAGAGTAAATGGTGAATTTATTTACTGAAACAAGCAATTATGTCATAGTTACTTTAAATTACTATAAAAAGCATTTACCTGGTGTTAAGAAAAACAGCCTGTAGAGCAAATGCAACATTATAATCTTACAGCTTGCCATGTACATTATTTAAAGGCTCTGGTTTATTTAGCTTGGTAAAGTATTAATTAAAATTTAGCAGCATGAACTTAATTCATTTCAGCTTTGTGTTTTGGTGTGGAAAAATTAATAAAACAAAGTCTAGTTTCTTTGAAGAATTTAATTTTTTTGAGGCAAAGAAATGCATAGAAGTAAAGAGTTGTGTTTACAGAAAAATAAATGATAATTAATACAAATGAAAACATACAACTGCATTACCCAAAGCAGCTCAACATGAAATTATTTACTAAAGATGATGTCCATAAAATGATATTAAAATTGTGAAGTATCTCCTGGAAATAATTTTCAACAATTTACATAATTTTAATTAATTAATCAATACTTCCTTTATTAATTCTATAAAACATTTATTGAGTTTTCCTATGTAAAACTTGAACATAAAAAGAAAACAAATTGCAATTCACCACAAAGCTTTTCCTTTTGCTAATTTAGAGTTTGACTAGTGAGTGTATAGAAAGACACTTAATTTCAGAACGAAAATTTGGAGGAAAAGTCAGGTGTGAGCAGTGGCACTGCCGCTCTGTGAACTCATGACTTTCCAAGTCTAAGCTCCTGTTTTATTAAATGATTACATTATATATTATATGTAAATCATGATGCACATTTAAATTGTTATTATATTACCTGGAAAGAGTATTGGTGTAAGTTTACTTCTATGTGCATTACTTTCCATTAGTTCCCCGTGTCTCTATTATACTCAGTGTAAAATTTGTTGTTAATCCATATAAAGCTGCTTGTGGCCTAAAACTCTCTTGGCTTAGAGCAATTAATTTTATGTTAGGTTTTAGCCTCATCGCTCAAACCAATGGGGCCTTCAGCAGAGTGGAAAACAGAGAATTGTGCTGAACAGCAAAGAAATAAAAGATTTGGGCCAGTTTCTTTTTTCACAGGTCTTTACAGTCTCAGTGGTCTTTGATATTCTTTCTCCTCATTGTTCTCTGAGGCCTTACATGCCTTACATGCCGTAAGGTAATAGGAAACCTGATGAAGAGGTCCAGAGGTCACTGTGCTAGTCCCCTCCAGATTCTGCTAATGCAGCATCCATAGGGAGCAGCAAGAGCTAGAGCTTGAGAAAGCAAATGAAAATATTGGTTTCTTCTAATTATAGCAAACCCAGGTACTTTACTGATCTTCCAGAGAGCAAATTATCAGAAGAAAAAAGGAAAAAATAAATTACTGGCAGGAAAGAAGGATGGTAAATCAAAGTTGAGAATGAGAATAAAGTGAACACTTCCTTTTGCTCTTTCCAGTTCAAGGAGCTGAAGAGATCACACCGGCATGAACAGTAACATACTCGCTGTTATGTCTGTTCCCAGGTTTCCACAATGCACTCCTTTACTTTTGAACTCATAATGGTAAGAATAATTTTATTAAAAAAATTAATGACTTGGTTTGTTCAAAACTACTTATATGGTCTTAATTTTCATAAAGGAATGTGGAATTTTAGTATATAAATTTTGAAGAGTCATAATAGAATATTGATGTTTATATATGATCTTGATTAATCAAAATGAATGCAGAATGAATACTGTAATTCATGTTTTATAGATTAAAAATTGGGGGATAAGAATGGTTATATAGTTTGTCTGAATTCATGCAGTTAGTAACTGAGCTTGGATTTAAATCATTTCATTTTGTTACTTCTTAAAAATTTTGAATCATTTACCCTAACTACTTCAAAAGAGAAAATGCCTCTTTAAGAGCTTTAGAAGCTCAGTCTAAAAAGGGAAAACACAGCTTATCTTCTCTTTTCTTAAAAACCTGAAACAATAAATTATATAGAAAAATATATAAGTACTAAACTTACGGACTTTAGTCTTAGAGAAGATTTTATCAACTTGACCCCAAAGGTAAGGGAAATAGCAGCAAAAATGGGACTATATCTAATTAAAAAGCATCTGCACAACAAAAGAAACTGCCAACAAAACAAAATAACAACCAACTGAATGGCAGAAGGTATTTTCAAATAACAGCTTTGACAAGGGGTTAATATCTAACATACGTAAAGAACTCATACAAACAATCCAATAAAAATGGACAGAGGACCTGAACAGATACTTCTCCCAAGAAAACATACAAATGGCTGACAGATATATGAAAAAAATGCTCAGATTCACTAGCTATTAGGGAAATGCAAATCAAAACTACAATGTGATACTACCTCACACCTGTTAGAATGGCTATTATCAACAAAACAGGTAATAACAAGTGTTGAAGAGGTTGTGGAAGAAAAGGAACCCTTATTTGCTGCTGATGGGAATGTAAACTGGGACAGCCACTATGGGTAACGGCATGGTGGATCCTCAAAAGATTAAGAATAGAGTCATCATATATCACAGCAAACTTTGCTGAGTATCTACTGAAAAATTTGAAAACATTTCTTTGCAAAAATATGTGTATTCCTATGTTCATTGCAACATTATTCACAGTGGCCAAGACATGGAAACAACTGAAATGTCCCTTGATCGATGATTAGATTAAAAAGATGTGGTACATATATACAATGGAATACTACTCACACATAAGAAAAGATGAAATATTGCCATTTGTGACAACATGGATGCAACTTGAAGTTATCATGCTAAGTGAAATAAATCAGTCAGAAAATGTTAAGAAACATATGATTTCACTCATATGTGCAATATAAAAGTGAAAATAAATGGACAAACAAGGAAAACAGACAAACAAGACTCATAGACACACACAACAGTATGGTGGTTACCAGAGGAAAGGGAGACGGAGATAGCAAAAGGGGTCAAATATATGGAGCTGGAGGGTTATTTGTCTTTGAGTGGTGGGCACACAATGCAACCTAAAGGTCATCATATATCATAGAAATGTACACTTGAAGCCTATAAAATCTTATTAGCCAGTGTCACCCCAATAAATTTAAATAAATAAATAAGCAAATAAATAAATAAATAAGAGAAGCAAACACATAGTGCTTTTGTTATCTTCCTGCAAACAAAACTACAAATGTATGTGCATTTGTTTCCATAGTCCTTGGTTTCACATCTGCATTAATAAT
Source organism: Desmodus rotundus (assembly GCF_022682495.2). Classification (NCBI taxonomy): domain Eukaryota; kingdom Metazoa; phylum Chordata; class Mammalia; order Chiroptera; family Phyllostomidae; genus Desmodus; species Desmodus rotundus. Next base: position 66,324,767 of record NC_071388.1, on the reverse strand, counting down.
GAATATCACCATTTTTATTAAATGTCAATCCTTTGCTACCTTCAGTGTCATCGAATTTCTCGATTATTTTGAAACTTGCACTCCAGTTTATAAATATGCTCTGTCATCTCTTATCTTAAAAAACAAACAAAACAAAGAAGTGAACAACTAATCCAAAAGATAAACAAACACAAACATCTCAAAATGGTTTATTTCTCTCTAATGCGGTTTCTATGCTACTTTAAGAATAAACTTCTTAAAATATATCATCTATATATAGAGAGAGATATTCTTTCAATATAAATCTTCTTCATGTATATATTTCCCATATACTACATTCCATCTCTCTTCCTCCAAACTCCAATGAGACTGCCTTTGACAAATCAATGAATTTCACATTGACTGACTCAATGATGTCTTCTACACTTGATATCTCAGCAAACATAGGTGACCACCTAACTATTCTTGATTTAGTTTTATCCTATTTCCTTCCAGGACACCATATTCTTCTGCTTTTCTGACTACTTCACAACCACTTGCTTCTTAGACTTTTTGCTAGCCTCTCCTTCTCTATAGGTTAAAATAATACAGGTCTCTCTCAAGGATTTTCTTTATCTTTCTATCAGATTGATGATTTATATATATAAATCTCTTCACATGCTGATGGTCTGCCAATGACTCGCTACAAACTCATATATCCTTTGCTATTTTTCATCTACATATGAGCATGAAATAAGGATTTCAAATGTATTTTGCAGTAATCATTCCTTTATAGTCTATGCCATTTCATTAGTCATTACTATCCACCCAACAGTTTAAGTCAGAATGCTAGGAGTTAGCTTTCATTCTTTTCTTATCCTCACACTCTAACTTCTAATCTATCAGTTCTGTCAATCATATTTCTAAATATCCCAAATCGGTCCACTTTTTAAAAATCTTCATGATTATCACCTACCTGTTAGGATCCTAAAAAGGAAGAGAAATTTGCTTAAAGATGTTAAAATTGAGAAAACATGGGAACAATTTCTTTTAAGTTGTTGAAATTTCAACAATTTCAAAACATTGAATAAAATTAAAGAAGATTCTAAGTCACACTGGGACACCCAGGACTAGCAGCAGGTTGCTATTAATATATCCAGATGTGAATTGTCAAGAGAAAGGGATGTTTTGAAACCCGGTGAGAAATGGACTCTTGACAGAGGTGCTGCCAGGCAGGTGCAGCAGTGTCAACCTTTATACCCTCTGTACTGAAGCAAGGAGAGTAGAAGAAAGGAAGAACTTGACTCTGCTCTCTTGTGTTCTCCTTTACCTTGTTGAGGTATTTTTGATCAAACACAACTGGAAGAGAAAAGGCAGTGAAGCCTTTATGGTGTAATCTGGATGGGTCAGCATCTTAGGACACAGAATAGGGCAGATGATAGTGGCAAATAAACCTGTGAGCAAATGGTGAGTAACAGTGCACATCTCTAGACCAAGTCACCTCTCTCTTATCTGGACTCCTGCAATCACTTCTACTACTTGATTTATGTGGTTAATAATAGGCTGTAATTCATCCTCCAAATGGCAGTCTGAGAGATCTTTGTAAAATGCTAATCAGATCATGTCATACCTCTATTTAAAATACTTGGAGTACTATGCAAAATATTTACATTGGCTTGTCAAAGCCTAAGGTACCAGGTCCCTGCTTTTCTAGCCAAACTCCTGTGATTGATTGTATTACGCTGTCATCTCTCTCTTAAAAAAATTAATTGATTGATTTGTAAAGAGAGGTAAGGGAGGGAGAAAGAGAGAGAGTGAAATATTGATTGGTTGCCTCTCATACATGCCCCAACTGGGGACGGAACCCAAAACCCAGGCAGTGTCCTGACCAGGCATCAAATCAGTGACGGTGAGGGCACTGCTGTCATCTCTTTACTTCCTCACTTTAGTGGTATTATTACCTACATCCTTTGCCTGGTAAAGAATACATAGGAATTTCTATTCTTTGTAAGTCCAAGTTTGTCGTCCTTTAGCTTGGAAACACAGCACTCTAAAGAATGTTCTGTCCTTTTTATCATTTATAAATGCACTTCATTGGATCACAGCAATTTTTCAAAGACATGCTTCCCTGTAACATAGTCACTGCTACTTGTAGATTAATCTTCTGTGGGACCATGTCCTTATGATTCTTAGAAATTCTTTAGTTTCTTTGAAGATGCATATTAGCCAACACCTGAAATAGTTCAGAAGTCTTAAAGTTTTCTGTAGCCATAACACTGATTTGATCTTTGTTTCTAGGTCTTGTTTGACTTTCAGAATTTTTTTTTTACTAGTTCGGAAGCTGGGAGAAGAGAAACGATTTTATTTTCCAACACAGCAAGTTCTAGCTCCACCATACTACCTCTGAATTTTGTTAGTGAGTGTAACTGTTCTTTATCTAGCTTATTTCTCTCTTTTCATACTTTATCAAAGGTAGCTAAATTCCAACAGACATTTCTACATTTGGATTGTAAATCATCTTGCCAAGTTCAGTTATGGTACATTTTCCATCTTCCAAGGTACTGCATATGACAGTTTTGTCAATTATTCTGAGATTGTATAATGTGATTCACCATTCTTTCATTCTTCCATGGCCAGGCACTTGTCATTTTCCAGCATCTGCTAACAATGTCTATGCTGCTTTCCAGGCTATACTACTACCTGGTTCAGAATTCTGCTACCAAAATCTGTGCGTGTGTGTATATACTATATCTATCTATCTATATCTATAGATATCGATATCTATAACTATCTATATATCTATATCGATTTAGATGTAGATATAGATATAGATAGATGTAAATAGATATAGATATATAGTTATAGACATACATACATATACTCATATTTTTTGTCAAAAATTATTAAAATATTTATTTAAAATTGGAATCATTCAACAAAAAAGCAAAGGCAAACGAGCTTGAAAAAGGAACTAAGCTGTTGTCCAGCATGTCCTCAGAACATTCCTAAGCAGTTCCTAAGTACATACCTCAGTAGTTAGGTGGCCTTTGCACCTGGCTGTCATGACAACGGGGGCTGAACACACAGGGCAGTTGCACTTACAGCAGCACAAATCTCCCCTGTAAAACTTGCCCAGAATAAAGCAAGAGGACAGGAGAGAGTATGACTCTGCCAAAGTGTTTAAATATTGCCTGGGATTAGTAATTTGAATCTTTCCCCTCATTTTTTATAGGTGCAGATTGATGGAACGACTGTCATTTAGCAAATTCAGAATGCATGATAAATACAGTAGTGCTTTGCCACTAGTATCTGTAATGGTTAGTTTTTTCTGTGTAACCAAACACTCATCTCACGACTTAAAGGGTAAATTTCTAGGGATGAACTGGGCCTGTATAAGCTCACTCAGACATCCGTAATTAGTTCATGATTTGGTTTGAGTAAGCCGGTCCTGCTGGCCTCACTCTAGTGTTTTGCCCGTCAGCTGTAGCTACAGCAAGAACTGAGAAGACATGTCCCTCATCAACCATCAAACTATTCTGGTTTATTCACATGTCATCAGGTTTCCAGGAAATATTGAAAAAAATTAAGCCTTAATACACAGGCATTTTCGCTTCTCTGTCCCACATTTGCAACAGTGCTTTTGACCAAAGTGTACTGCATGGTTAAGACCAGAGTCTGTGTGAAAGGTTATTACACAAGCATTTGGACATAGGGAAGTGGGAGTAAGTTGGGGGGATTGCATTCAAACATATAAATGCACAGTCATAGAAAAGTACCTCATTTCCCTCATTACACTTTAAATATTTTTGTTAGCAACATCATCATTTTTGTTCACTTTTTAAATTACATTTATAACAGTAAAATAAGTCTGCTATGACTCTGATTCTCAATCTGTGAATGTTAGACAGACTACATTGTTCACATTTGTTTAAAGTCTCGACTAGGTTATTCCATAGTAATAATGAACATAAATATCACTGTTAATTTTTTTAAAAATACCTTTCACTTATTTATAGCATGAGTCAGCACATCAGGGATGGAGGAGGAAGGGCTCTTCTCATATTATTGCGGAGGCAAGAGAATGCAGTTCTGCTACGTGACTGGAAGGAGAGCAAATGCTGAAACTTGAGGAGACATTAATGATTACCATATACCCTGGCTGGTGTAGCTCAGTGGATTTAGCATGGGCCTGTGACCCAAAGGGTTGCTGGTTCAATTCCCAGTCAGAGCACATGCCTGGGTTGCGGGCCAGGTCCCCAGCAGGGGGCACTCGAGAAGCAACCACACATTGATGTTTCTCTTTTCTCTTCCCCTCTCTCTAAAAATAAATAAATAAAATATTTTTTAAATAATTATAATACTAAGAAGTGAGGAAATTGGAACCTCTACATTTTTCTCTAGTTTTCTTCCTTGACTCCAGCTTCTACAATTTGTTATTTATTTTATATCATTTATTTTGCAGCAGGTTATAATTAAGGTGATTATCAATTTCATTTAGTCCTTTAATGATAAGTAAGCTTATCATTAAGTCACATTATATTGAGTTAGCCAAAAAGTTCATTTGTTTTTTTTCTCTAAGATCACTCTAGTAGCGTTTAGTTGTCTTTAACTTCATTAAAAACAATTTTGTTAGATTGCATTGTGACAGCTGTCATCAGTGTGCATTAAAAAAAAGCTTATCAAAATTGGTGAATTTTTGTGTAGCCATTTTAATATTGAAGATGGAAGAAAATAAGCAACATTTCTGGCATATTATGCTTTATTATTTCAAGAAAGGTAAAAACACAACTGAAACACACACAAAAAGATTTGTGCAGTATAAGGAAAAGGTGCTGTGACTGATCAAACATGCCAAAAATGTTTTGCGAAGTTTTGTGTCGGAGATTTCTCAGTGGATGATGCTCCATAGACCAGTTGAAGTTGATAGCTATAAAATTGAGACATTAATTGAGAACAATCAATGTTCTATCACACGGGAGATAGCTGACATACTCAAAATACCCAAATCAATAGTTATTGGTGAAAATGAAAAATGTGTCTTTTATTTTACAGAAAAAATAAAAACATACAGACTTTTTGGCCAACCTAATAGACATTTCAGCCTTTCGCTTGGACTCATTACTTCACTGATAGAAATTATATTTATCTAATCTATCATTATAGCTAATACAACCTTCTCTGTTCCTGATATTAGCCAATCTTTAAAAGATCGCTTAGTTAACAATTATTCAAGGAGCTATGCAGAGACTATCAAATATCTTGTCTTGCCAAGGAGACTTATTGAGCTGTAAAATATCATTGGGAAGTTGAACAAATTCTTGATTTGAAATTTCCCTTCTTCTAGTAAATTAGCAAGAGACATTCTAGAACACAAAAATCTCAACCAGTTTTCCTCTAATTTTCTTTATGGAAGCAATATTTGAAGTTATTATTATTATATTTTTCATGTTTTTTCTTATCTTGTTAAAATACTGTTTTATAAAGTGCATGATAGATCTCAGAATTATACATATATTTTTAACAAACATCCTAGGCAATCTGTCACATGACAGAAACTGTGGGATAGATAATTTGGGTGATTTAATTCATTTTTAATACTGTCACTCACATACCTAAAAAAGAAACATTTTATTCTCAAGGTGAAAGCACTTTGTGATTATGCGTTTCAGAATTTCTCATGTTACAGAAAATTATAAACAAAATTTTATACGTAGTGCACCTCAAGTAAACTCTACTCATAGCAGGAATATTTTATAACCAATCTAGACATGCATTTCAGTGGTACTACTATTACTTAAGAATATGTGACCATTCAGGGGAAACATAAAGGTTTTGTATTTGCTTCATCGTATTTAGTAGAAGTATAGCTGCTATGTGTGTAATCATAGCATCCAGAGGACATTATGACTACTTATTTTGAGAATTAAATAATATCATTTTGAAAAGTTTTTCTTATTGTAGTTTATTTATTTAGTTGGAGGTAACTAAGATGTTGTATTACCTTGCAATTTCTTTAAAAGCCAGTCTTACAAGTAGTATTTCTGCATTCCTCAGAAAAGGTGCCTCTTGCCAAATTTTATTATATTATATTGTGCTGATGATGTTCTGGATTATACTGAAGTTTATTAAGTAGACCACTTTTTTGTAAATTTTGTTAAAATATAACATTACAGAGTAAAAATAAGAAAGCCTAAGTGCAGAGCATGGTGATTTTCTCCACAGCGAAATTCGCCTGCAAAATCGGCACCAATAACAGAAAGCAGAATTTTACCAGTACCCAGAGTCCCATCTAAAGAGAAAACACCATATTGACTTTTAACACAATACACTAATAAAGTAGTAAAATATTAAATTTGATGAAAGATCAGGAATATTTTGGGACGACTTTTATTTAATATAAACCAATTATGGTGAATAACTTAATGAAGAAGAATATGAAAGGAAAGCAAACATAAAGGGCAAGCTGAACTTGAAAACAAACAAAAACCCACATTATTTCTATTCATTCTCACTGGGAGGTTTATGATGTCAAATGACCAAATTACTTCTGAAAAAGTGGCCCATAGGTTAGGTTGTAATAAGTGCAGTCTCATTTTTACAATGCCATTTATTTCCTCAGGGTAGCAAAAAACAAGGACACTTTTTAGCAAAACTAATAATGCTTAAGGAACAAATCCTTCCTGTTCAAGCTCTTAGGGGATACAGATGGCATGGTGCAGATAAACACACTTTTAACCTTGCATTTTCAAGGTTTTATCAGCTATTATACTCATCTATGCTTTAGGGGAGTTCATTTTCTGGGAGCATTACAGCAAAGATTCGCCTCCCTAATATTCTAGTTCATCTAATAGAGAAATTAAAGCCACCATTAGTCTGGAAAGAGCTTTGCAGAGTGAGTCATTTAATGTCTAAAAGCTGTAAAGCCTTTTGCCCAGATGGATGATGCATATACATGTTGGCTAGCTTTGCAAAGTATGACTGATTAAGCTGAAACCTTTCCTGAGTGCTTTTCTTTCCATTTTAACTCTTAGCAAGGAAGGTCATGCTCATGGATCAGAGTGTCTAAACTTAGTGATTTGGGCCACATGTGGAGAATGAACACACACATGGCAAGCTTCTCTGCTTCGGCATCTAACTGTATTTATGCAGCACTGGGCTACTTCCCTGAAACTACTTTACCATTTAAGATATTTTACAAAATAGTTTAGCATATTTTTAGTTTATTTGAGTTTAAGATATTTTAGCAATATCTGTTGGTTGAGTCTAATTTGTAATGCTCAGATATGCATCTGTGTTGTTGCTGCTGGTGCTGAGGTACAATTTGGACAACACGTCTTTAACTGGAACTGTTTTTGCTGCCCCTGTTCGGAGTAAAACTATCTATCTTTGTGTAAAATGACTTACAGTAGAGGTTAAAAATTATTTTCTTCATCATGTTAGTTTTCTCCAATATTAGTACAAGTATTTACTGGTTATCATCTGTCATCAAGATATATTTATTACACTTAGAAATGCACAGACTCTAGGTACTCAGCAATTCTTGACATAAATAAATATTTAGTGTCAGAATATCTTCTTGAAGCTGATAGGAAAAATTCACACGATGATGTAGCCAGTTGTTCTGGCTGTCTTGGAAGAAAACATAAAAACAACACAATTTAGAAATTCTAGTCAACACAGCACTTGACCTGTGAAACTTTGTGATCTCTTTACTTCTGATATTTGGTTTCTAGAATTATTCCTGTGACTAATCAAATAGAGGAAGTACTATTCAAAATTAGCATAATTGCATCAACATTATATGTATAAAACATTGGTCCAGATGGTCTAAATACGGACACATTTTTTCACTGGTAACCTTCTTCTCCAAAAGTGTTCTCCCTTGATTTCCCAACCATAGACACATAATTACCAACGTCCCAGATGCCCCACCACATTAATGGAGGACTTACGGGATAATAGCTAAAAATAGATGGTTTTAAGATAGACTCTCAATTTGAATCCTAGTGCTAATATTTACAAGATTCATACTTTGGACATTAATATTCTTACCTATAACTCAATAATAATAAGGCATATTATGCAAATGAAATGCACTAATTTATATATTTTATTTACAATGGTGCTTGACATATATGCAACCCTAGAATGGTATTTTTAGGTTTGCTTCCTAATGTTATATAAAGCTCCATGGTTATTTCTGTCTAGTTCTGACCTAGGACTGTATCCTGACTTTGCTTATTCTTTCAATTTTCTCAACAAATATAGTGATTCTACTCTCTGCTAGGTAAAAAATTGGTAGATTACTGTAACATATATCTTTATTTACCAAAATAATGCCCCTAAATAAATACATATATTTTAAACTCATATTATTTTAACTAACCTCTCCCATTTGATACGTTTTTTCTTTTTTTCTAGCTAAACCTTAATGCTACAACATCAATATTGATAAAAACAATAAATGAATTAATGAATCTGACTCCCTGACATAGCACCAAACTTGAGAAACTAGCATATGTTTATTATTGCAAATAGAATTTATCTCACTGATAAAAGAAATGCTTACTACTGAATCAAAATATGATATGTACAGTTTGATACTTTAGGTTTTTAGAAAGGAAATACAATATATTCAAATCTTAGTTTTATTCTGTAGCTTTTTAATTAAAAATGTTTTAAAATAAAAAAGGCATTTTTAAGTAAATGTATTTATGAGAATTCACATAATATAAAATGTCAATATACAATCATGTGAGCATTTTGATAACACTCAAATCTCAGTCTGTTTCTGTTAGCAACACTCAGGGAAGACCCTGGACAAAGTATCTGGATATAAATTCTCTTTAACTAGGTTTCAAATTTCTTAACCCTTTAAATGACTCTATTAGATTCAATTACTATTCCAAAATTAAAATGTAAATGTAAATGTTTTGTCATGTGTCTGAAAACTACAATATTTATATGCCACAAGTACAAAAAATTCCAATAGTAGAAGGGATATTTGATTCCATCCATGAACTCCTTCCAAACAATGGCCATTTCCAGCCAAAAGGAAAAAAAGAGAAAACGGAGCCCCAGGGCCAGGGCCCTACCATTAACGAGATGCTGAAGAGTCACACATAACATTGTCAGTCATACTCCACTGGAGCCAATGGAGTCACAGAAGTGCATTTCGGGGACTGGGAAATGGAGTTACCAGCTCTGTAACTATATGCTAAGCTTAAACGTAGGTGATGTGTCGAGTAATAGAATATGTTTAGGAAGGAAGGAAGGAAGGAAGAAAAGGAGGAAGGAAGGAAATAAAAAATAAGAAAACAGGTAAGTAGAGATAGTATTTCTTCATCACAAATAATTTTATTTTTTATGAGATTAAACCTATATTTCCAATTAGTTATCATTCAACATTATATCCTATTCTTGGTTATACACACACAGAACAACTTCTTTTCGAGTGAGTTTTGCATGGTTAGGGAAAGGCAACTTAGTATCACTTCTTAACCTGTCAGTCACATGACCTACACTTTGATCCTAGTTCACTCTGTGAACCTATGGGCATGCCGTTTAATCTCGATTCACTTCCTTCTCCACTTCCACAAAATGAAGGGATTATTGCCATAGTACATTTTAAGGTTAACGTTGCATCATTCTAAACCTTGTATCTTTGTAAATATATGGTTGGAAGTAGTATAATACTAATTTAAACATCAGTTAAAGCTTTGTATCTTTCAAGATATCCCATTATTTATTAATAATACATAGTACCAACAAAGTGTTTATTTTTTTCTATTTTATATGGTGAAAATAAATGTCATAGTAAACTGTGATCCCTAATATTCATATCAGCTATATTCTGCAACTTTTCTATTGGTCATTTCATTGAAAATAAAGATCAATTGTTAGCTCTAAGAACAGTTAATGCTGCATGTTTTTGTTTCATTTCTTTTAAGTAAGACCCTATGCATCCCCTTCTCCAATTCCACCCACTGGGAAATTAAGCTGTTGAGTCCTGCTTGCTGCTTTCAGTTGAGAACATTTACAACAGCAGTCCCCAACATTTTTGGCACCAGGGACCAGTTTTGTGGAAGACAATGTTTCGTGGAAGACAATGTTTCCATGGATTGGGTGGGGAGATGGCTTTATAGCCTGCCATCATATGGCGCTTAATTGTCACTTGCCACTCACTGATAGGGTTTTAATAAGAGTCTGCAAGCAATTGATTTATTATGGTCCCTGTGCAGTCAAACCTCTCTGCTAATGATAATCTATATGTGGTATAGATTATCATTAATCTATATGTGCTAGCAGTCCCTCCGCGATGCTAGCATTACCACCTCAGCTGCACCTCAGATCATCAGGCATTAGATTCTCATAAGGAGCCTGAAGCCTAGATCCCTCACATGCGCTGTTTACAGTAGGATGCTCACTCCCACAAGAATCTAATGCCAGTGCTGATCTGACAGGAAGAAGAGCTCAGGCAGTGATGTGAACAATGGGGAGTGGCTATAAATACAGATGAAGCTTCTTGCTTGCCCACTTGCCCGCCACTCACCTCCTGCTCTGTGGCCCAGTTCTAGTCAGTGGCCTGGGAGTTGGGGACCCCTGCTTTAGAAGAATGTCACTGTAATTTTTTGATGCCTTTTGGGAACTTAGGTGTCTATGTATCATTGTTATCAAATGTTGTGGCCTGTTAATATAACCCTGTAATTCAAAGTAGTTTGAATATTGTGGTTTTGTAGGACTTCAGAATGAAAGTTGTAATGATGTTCTGTAAGGATAATCACCAAAAAGAAATCTGTAACTCTGACAGTTTTGATGATTCTTAGCCTTAGTGGCCATGTTATAATCAATATCGCTGTAACTGATAATTCTGCTTCTAAACAAGTATTCATACAGTGGCTTTGTCCAATCAGAATAGGATTCCTGGCACTTTTATCTTCCATATGCATGATGAAAAAAAAAAAAAGCAAAACTTTTGGCCTGGAGAAAAAAAGAACAAAAAAGCATAAGCATGTTGTTTTAGGGTGAAATTATAACTTAATTTCAATTTCACACGTTTTTGCCTTATAGTTTTGAAAAAGTCATACTCTTTATTATCTTAATTAAGAAACACATTTAGGGTACCTCAAACATTATTTCTTAGTTTCCTCTTCCTTCATTTTTCTCTTATTTAGCCTTACCAGATCAGTCTTATACTAACTTAAAGTACATTTCTGTTCAAATAGTTGAAATATATTGATGAACTATGGCATATGTTTTTATTTTCAATGCCTTTTAGTTTCAAATGAATTAACACATAAGTAATCACTGTTTATATCTGTACATTATATTATAAAACAAGGTATGAATTATACAAGTTTTCATTATAAGACGTATTTAGAAAACAAAAACTGAATAATCATCATTTGATTATCTCAAGGATCATTTGTTATTTAAACAGAAAAATAACTTATATTTTGGGTGGCTCTTTAGAATCTTTGGAGAATATGTTGGGTTTTTTTATGTGTGAACATATAGTATTTGAAGAATTAATAGCATAGTCAACAAACAACAAGTGTTGGAGAGGATGTGGAGCAAAGGGAACCCAGGTGCACTGTTGGTGGGAATGCAGACTGGTGCAGCCACTGTGGAAAACAGTATGGAACTTCCTCAGAAAACTACAAATGGAACTGCCTTTTGACCCAGCAATTCCACTGCTGGGATTAGACCCAAAGAACACTGAAACACCAATCCAAAAGAACCTATGCACCCCAATGTTCATAGCAGCACAATTTACAATAGCCGAGTACTGGAAGCAACCTAAAGGCCCACCAGTAAATAAGTGGATCAAAAAACTATGGTACATTTATAAAATGGAATACTACTCAGCAGAAAGAAAGAAGGAGCTTCTACCCTTTGGGACAGCATGGATGGAACTGGAGAGCATTATGCTAAGTGAAATAAGCCGGGCAATGAAAGAGAAATCCCATATGATCTCACCTTTGAGTGGAACCTAATCAACAAAACAAACAAACAAGCAAAATATAACCAGACACGTTGAAATTAAGAACAATCTGACAGCAACCAGAGAGGAGGTGGGAGGGGATAATGAAGGAAAGGGGGAAGGGTTTTCAGGAACAACTATAAAGGACACATGGGCAAAACCAAGGGTAGGGGTGGAAGGGTAGGGCAGTGAGGTGGGGATAGCTGAGGTGCAGGGGAGTAGAGGGGGATAAATGCAGACAACTGTACTTGAACAACAATAAAATAATTTTAAAAAAGAATTAATAGCATATGTTTTATATTTCAAAAGTACCTTGAGTATGTGTTGTCAATTTTTGCATGTGATTTTGAATTCTATCAAAATCATCAGACAGAATTTTGGTTATTTAATTATAATATTTATTTTAGTGGAAATGAGATCAGTGCTCAATTTAACATGGCTTTACAGCTGATTCTCATAGGAGTATTATGGCATACCTCTAATTCTTTCTAAACCTAATATTTATTTTTACACACTATTTATTATTAGCTCTAGAAAATATAGCTTTTCTTTTACAAAGTGTTATGACTGAAAGAATATCCCAAATGAGAAAACTATTGTCTATATATTGCTTTTTTTCCCTTTCTGCAATATACCTATTCTTCAGCACATGAAATCACTAAAACATCATTTACATTTCCCAATTCAAATGCAAATAGTATGTTGGACATATGGTATGACAGCAAATTTGGCAGTCAGTGCAGAGATAGAGTGTTATGGATTTCAGCTTAAGTGCCTAAAATTTGTGTGGAAGGTCAAATATTATATTAGGTTTTCTCAAAACAAGCAGATAATCCTCTGATTAGTAAAATCTAATCAGGGATGCTCAGAGAAAAAAAAGATAGTTAATATAAATGTCTCCTTCCCTCTTTATAAAACTAAAAACTATTTCTTCATATTGAAAATGTAAATAGTTGTACATTTTTTAATGCCATTCTTGATTTTAAAACTGTTTTAGCAAGCTAAAGAAAATTTTAATAAATTTCCGTTAGGAGAAGATATTTCCTGTCTTAAATTAAAATGTGGGTAGAAATTGAACTAATTTTGAATAAGTTAGTTTTAAAGTAAATAATGGCCTACAATCTTTCTTACATATTATGTAATGCCAAGTTTTTTTTAATATGGAAATTTAGTAATTCATGTCAAATTGAGTATTTTTCAAATGACAATTTTGTATAATGTTTTCCATGTCATATAAGTCATAGCCCTCTAAACTATCTTAAAAGTCTCCATTAAATTTAACATATTCACTATGAAAATATAATTTAAAACTTTAAAAGCTTACTGAGTATTTTAATGGCTTCAGAATTTATGAATTTAAAATAGCAGCTACAGTATTAAGAGGCAGGCAGTTAAATATAACCACACTGTCTCATGATTTAGAACAAGAGAGGATTTTGTCTCAATGAATTCTCTATGGCCATATTCTTCCATTGTCTAGTATGATATAGTTACCTGAAACAAGTGTGTTTATATTTGGAAATACCTACTTATTTTCAGTCCCAATATATATGCTGTTTAAATAATGCTTCACAAACATGCAACTTTTTAGATAGTTAAAAAATAAGCACAGAGATGATTCTTATTCACCTATCAAGTACTAGTGTAATTTGGCTGCCAAACTATATTTTGCTGAGCACATCACTATGCCACTCCTTCCTTACAGGTCATACACTTAATTGCCATCTGTTGGGTTGGACTGTGCTCCCACAAAATAAATATATTTAAGCCCTAATGCCCAGTACCTTAGAATGTGGACGTATTTAGAAATTGAGTCATTGCAGATGTAATTAGTTAAGATGAGGTCACTAGGATGGGCGCTAATCCAGTATGACTAATGTCCTCAAAAACAGAGAAAGACATGCATGGAGTGAAGGTGATGTGAATGGACACAAGGACAAGATGGCCGTGTAGAATACAAGCAAGAAATGAGAGCAGGGAAAGATCCTCACAACCCTCTAAAGGAACCAGCCCTACTCGATATTGAAGGTCTAGCCTCCAGAACTGTGAGACAATACATTTTTGATTTTCTAAACCTGGCAGTCTGTGGTGTGTTGTTAGAGCAGCTCAGCAAACTAATTCACTGTCTGTATTTCTGTGCATCAACCCAAGCAAGCTCAGTTAGCTATTTAAATTGTTTCAGCCATTGAATATATTCATTTTCCACAATGAAATATAATCAGCTTCTACTCCATCCACCACTTCCTCTCATTATGCTACTCCATTTGGCTTTTCTTTATTTTTTCGTAAGCATATTTCTTGCTGTTTGAAACATTCCAAACAACTTAGGTTCTGAAGTCGCTTACTTTGTGGTTATTTCATGTGCTTTTTAGCTTTTGCTGTAACCATCTTAATGCCAGGATTAAAAGCCAAATAAAATCTATCACTATTATTAGTGAAATATTTACTTCCTAGAAAGGTAAGCCATCCTTTTCTGACCAAAACTAAGCAGTTTCCCAGGATGTGGGACTTTCATACTACCAGGAAAGTCTTCAGTAAACCAGGGTAAATTGATACTCTACACTTGGCAAGTTAAACAGATGGAGGGAGGGACTTGAAAGTGTTGCGGATGGAAATTGTGTTCTTTCACAGGATTGCGAGAAAAACATTTCACCGGTGTTTCTCTGGGGACTGTGTGAAGCTGTAATTTCCCGGTGAAACAAGTTTATGCTCCACAGTTGATCATGCTTAACAATGACTAATTCTCTTTGCTTCTTTCCTTTGTTAATGTCTAGCTGCCTGTGCTAACACTAAGACTAATGTTTCTGAGAGTGTGGCACTATAGGGAAAAAGGAGTCAGGCAGGCTCCCACACCCAGATGTCCCGGCAAACGTGACTTAGCAGTGTTCATATAATCTTGTGTAGGAGCCCGCATGCCTAAAATGAAGCTGTTATATAAGTGAAGGTAAATATTAGTATCCTGACAGCTTTGTGTACATTTAGTACATAAGGGAGTCAGGACTTCCTGCGGCGACGTGGCTTGCAGTGTGGGTGGATCATCCCACCCCAGAATAAAGGCGTGTCAGAAATCCTCAGGCTCCACGAATTTTCTTCCATCTGTCTGAATCCTGTGTGAGCCTGCCTGGCCTTGAACGGCTGCAAAACAGGTGGTCTCATGGAGCTAGTGAGACAAAATCAGAACCTCAAGTGACCAACAGCAGAGGGAATGCTGGGTGGGGCATGTGTAATTCAGTCTTATGGGTGCTAGTCTTCCCCTCAAGATATTTATTGAATTAAAATGTTGTGTAAAAAAGTAGAGGAAAGAATAGTACTGGTAGGTTCAATAGAATACATACAGTAAGATGGAGGATATAAATTTTAACATATAAATGGACTAATTGGTTAAATTAAAAAGATAATTTTGAGATTATACACACAACTCATACAAAATCATATATATATGCTGCTTAGAAAAGATACACTTTAACAATAATGACATGTAAATGATGAAAGTAATAGGTGGAAATAGTTATAACATAAAAACATAGATTCAATGAAAGCTGGTGTAGCTATTCAGATGTATGTTAATCATACTTTAAGGCAAGATACATTGCCATATATGCAATCAAAATAAAAATTTAATAAATTAAATAACTTATCTTGAATAATTGAAAGCTTTCTCCCTGGGCTTGGAAATAAGATAGAGATACCCACCATCTCTTCCACATTGTATTGGAAGAGCTAGTCAATGAAGTAACTCAAAAAAAATTTATAAAGATTGCAAAAGATGCATAATTGCCATAATTAAAAAGTAATGTTGAAGTTCCTTTTGTGAGAAGGGTGCCAAATAAAGATTTCTTTTCTCTTCATTTTTCGGAGGAGTTTCATAATCTAATTTTTCAGTTTATTGAGGTATAATTGACAAAATACTTAAAATACTTAAAATGTATGATGTAATGATTCAATCTACATATATAGTGAAAGAATCCCCCCCATCAAATTAGTTAAAACATTCATATCTCACCTACTCACATTTTTTGGAGGGGGAGTGAGAATCTATTCTCTTAGCAAATTTCCGTTATAAAATACAGTGTCATCATCTAGTCTCCATGTTTTATAGTAGATCCTCAGAACTTGTTCATCCTATAAGAAAGGTTGTACACTTTTACCCTCATCTCCCTGATTGCAATACTTCCTAACCTCTGGCAATCACTTTCCTATGTTCCTATGAGTTCTACTTTTGTATGTTTGCTTGCTTGTTTTTGTTTTGTTTTAGATTCCATATATTAGTGATACTGTGCAGTGTCTTTCTCTGTTTTATTTTCTTATTTCACTTAGTATAATGCTGTCCAGGCTCATCATTAGTGTTGGAAATGACAGGATTTCTTTTTTTAAGGCTGAAGAATGTGTGTGTGTATCAGATTTGTATATGTATCACATTTTGTGGTGTATGATATCTATCTATATCACACTTTCCTGACACATTCATCTCTTGACATGTAGATTATTTTCATACTGTCACAATTATGAGTAATTGTTGGAAACTGCCCTGCCTGGTTTCAGAGGCTGTAATCCCCCTATGGTTAAGGCTGAGTCAGAATTGAGACCATAAGCCACTAAGGAGACAAAGCTTATCTCCCTGGCAGGTATACCACCTCTGCCCACTTCACCCTGCTTGGCCCTGAGCTTGGCCAGTTAGCCAATGACAGGTAAGAACCCTCAAGTGAGGATAAACCTAAGACAGGCTCTGGTCACCAGGAATAAACTTGCAGGGAAGGACTCGGGGGGCTGTGGAAAAAGGTGATGGACCCTCGCCCCTCAGCTTTGAAATAGCCTGAGTCCTCATTCTGTCTGCAAGAAGTCTCCTAATCTCTTGGCTGCCTTACTTCCCTTGCCTGATTTAAGCCTGAAGCGATAACAGAGGGCAGTGCAGTCCTGTGCTGGGAGGGGCAGATTCCCTGGGGAATCAGGTCTAAGAAAAATACATACATTCCTGTGAAACCTACTTAATTTGTACCCTCAGTTTAAGAGATAAGGGTCCAGACCTGAGATGAGTCTGGCGCCTAAAATTTTATGGCCCTCTAACTAATTGGCTGTAACTCAGAATAAGCCCTCAAAGTTCTCTGTAAATCGTGTATTGTTTAACCCTTACTGCCTAACAATGATTGATGAGCTTTATCTGTAGTCCTGTGCGAATGAACCTAATAAAAGCTCATGGAGGGAAAGGCTTTGGGCCCTTCTCCTTTGAGAGATCGGCCACCTCTCTTTCCCAAGCAGATCATGTCTTGGTAGACTTATTCTTCATCCGTGGCGGACGGGGGTGCTGCATTAAAGCCCCCCGACAAGTAATGAACAAAGACTCCATCAAATAAATCCTCACAAAATTTACTTTGACTCCATCTCATTGGAAACCTCCAGAGTGTAGGTTTCAAAATGAGTGAGATTGGAGCATTCGTATAACCAACGTCTTGGGAAAAGTCTGCACCTCACGGATGTAGTTCCCGCAGTGGGGCTCTCTCTGTTCCCACCCAACGTGAGTTCTGAGACCTCGAGCACAATCACATGACAGCATTGTAGAAAGTGTCATGTGTGTGAAAAAAATTTAAAGAATCCATGGCACGTGAAGAGAATAATTACATTTTTTAAATTACATTTTAAAATTTTATTTGTTTTCAAATTTCTTTCAACAGTGTATTTTGCATATGTTTAGTTTATTCCCTTTTTGGTGGGATAGACATATTCTTTTGTATTTGACTTTTTATTATATATTTAAAATATATCTGTTTTTAAATTGTATTGACTGTTTTTGATAAAATATACATATAAAATTGAATTTTATGTATTTGTCTTTTCTCCATCAAATTCAATAAATTTAATTACTAATTCAAACAGATTACCAGCCCTGGCTGGTGTGGCTCAGTGGATTGAGTGCTGGCCTGCAAACCAAAGGGTTGTCGGTTCGATTACCAGTCAGGGCACATGCTTGGGTTGCAGGCCGGGTCCCCAGTTGGGGGCATGTGAGAGGCAACCGCACATTGATGTGTGTCTCTCTCTTTCTCCTTCCCTTCCCTTTCTCTAAAAATAAATACATAAATAAAAAAAAAAGATTACCTATATACTATTTTGAATCTTAGATAACTTACCTAGATCCCAAAACAAAGTTAGGACAGAAAAAAAAAATTCAGACAACTCTAATAGGAAATATACTATGCTAAATTGTTATGATTTAGAAATGTTTCCCACCTGTCTCCATTTGCTCATTATTCCACTCCATCTCTTAGGTAATCAAAGTGTTGTACACAGGCCAAATCTGCTCTCCCTTGTTGGATATCTAACATCCAAGCCTCAGACTTTCTGTCCTCCAACCTCACAATTAGCATTGAAATATATCACTTTAAGGATATGAGATAATACTCATGAGTATTGATGGATTATATTTTCAGAAAGTTCCTGTAAAGTCAGTATCTTACTCTTACAGTAGTCATGTGCTTCCTGATAATGGGGATGTGTTCTGGGAAATGCATCCTTAGGCAAGTTCATTGTTGTGTGAATGTATAGAGTGCTCTTACACAAACCTAGATGGTATAGCCTATTACTGTATTTGTATGTGCTACACTTCTATATGACCAGCATTGCCACAAACAGCTGAGTGATTGTAGTTTAAGCCCTGACAGCCAGACACTTGCATGTCTTTCTGTAAAGCAAGTGACTGATTTAAGTTCTGATTGCCAAGACATCCACTTAACTCCAGAGCGGGCTATCTCCAGTAAAGGCATTGCCAGCTATGGACAAGATGAGAAGCCAGGTCACTTTCCTCTACAAAGGTTCCTTTGTTTTAAAGCTTAAAGATCTTGGTTGATTTCAGTAACTGACTATTTGCACTCTTTCCCTCCCATCTTTTCCCCTTCTTTAAAGTCCTGCCATATGTTTTAAATTCCACAATCAGAGTGAGCCAGCTGAAATGCAAAACTCTAGGCTCCACCCTCCACTTCAATATAAGCAGAACCCCGGGCCCAAGCGCGTGCTCTCTGCATCAGAGCTTGTAAGTAATACACTCTTTTTCTTCAAAGTTTCCTAATGGTTATGGTTGAAGGGAGTCTTGCGACCATGAAAGAAGCACAAGGGAATATTCCCTGGGGACCGAGGTGAGTAGTAATGCCCAGGCGTTTTTAGCCCATCGCATTGCTATCAGTCGGCTGAGAGGCACACAAAACGTAATGTGTTGCGCTATGATGTTACCACAGCTATTGTGTCACTAGGAACTGAAAATTTTCATTTCCACCGTAATCTTGGGACCCCATCATGTGCTGTCAGTCACTCACCGAAACTTGGTTATGCAGCACGTGATTGTACTGGGAATTTGTGTTTCTGCGCAGGGCGGTGGGAGACTGCTGGTGGAGGGGACTACTTTGAGTTTTTATGCTGATTATATTTCTTAACACTAATTATTCTATATTTGCTGCAATGTAAATAAGACAAAAACCTTGTCTTTTAACTTGTATGTTATATTAAATAGAGCATTTTTCTGAATGAAATTTGGCATAGAAGTTACTGTCAATCGACAGAAACTTGGGGAGTTTTGAACTTTCAAATCTTTCATTGATATCAAGATTTTAGAACAATATGGGAAAAAACTTGAAACCACAAGATCTTATATGTGTAGAATTTGAAAACTAGGTCTTCTTAGGTATTACCCGTGAATGAGCGTTGTGCAGAACGTAACTGTAAGAGTCTTCAACGATAGCCTCAGAATGTAGTCAAAACGCGCAGCAGTGACTGCCCAGGAGGCCTGAGTCTGCTGTCGTCACTAATTATCTGTTCTTGTGATTCATCTTTCTACTCTCTCACTTTGGCTTCAGTATCTTTTTTGTTGTTGTTGTTGTTCAAGTACAGTTTTCTGCCTCTTTCTCCTACCCCGGTCCAACTGTCCTCAGTACCTTAACTCTCACTTGACATTTCCTGATTTAGAAAAAAAAAAAAAAACTTTTAAGATATAAATCATTTACTAAATTTCATTGCTTTTTAGATGTGCTATTACAATAAAATGAAAGAATAGGTTTTTATAAATTATTTAAACCATTGCCATTTATAGGTAACATTGGTATGGATTCAAAAGAGAATTACAGTTTTATAAGCATAATTTTAAGGAGTCAAGAATAAAAATTTAAAATAAATATTACATTTATTATGCAATTTTGATTTTATTAACATTCAAAAGGAAGAATCACTCAAATACAGGGTGAGTACATGAAACATGGTTTATTCTTATATCATTTTTTATTATTTATTATATTATATTCCATATGAACAACTGTGAACCTACTTTTGACCCATCCTGTATTTTAGAGAAGAATGCTATTTCAATGTGTGCAACTGGAGCAGCAGATTACTTTTTGTAACCATTCCTAAAGCTGGAGTAATATAAATTAGTGTCTTTTGGCACCACGATAGAAAAAAAAATGTCTTATTTAGGAAGATAATGTGATACTCCATCAATATATAAAGAAGCTGGATTCTGGAAAAATTTCTTTGGAATAAAAAAGAGGACACAAAGAGAAAAGAATTTTTTAAAAATCTCAAAAAGATGACAAGAGAATGAGGTTGTCCTTGGTGTACAAGAACAAGGGAGTACAAAATTCACAGTGGTAGGGTGGCTGAAGTAACAAAATAGGGAGGCTTGTCATTCACATTTAAATTGCTAGTTTTTCTGTAACCTAATTATCTTGCTAAGTCTTCAGTGAAATCTGGTATAAACAGAGACCTTGAGGGTGTGTTTGTATGCTTGTGGATGTGTGTTAGCTTATATATGAGTGTGGGAATATCTGTGTATATATTACAGAAATAAGTTACATGATTCCTTTGCTTATACACATTGAGAAAAAACAAACAAACAAACAAAAGAAAGATGATTAATACATTAAAGTAAATCAACAGAAGTTTGAACCTAAAGGTTATCGATGAGCTTGGAGGTCACCAGGTGGCATAAGACCCTTAGATTTTGCAAAGATTTTAGATGCTATATGAGTATTCTTAAGTAAGAAAATGGAGACTTCAGCCAATTTTATTAAGATCTTAATGGAACTAGTGACTTCAGTTGATATGCAAGTGTTTAACTAAACCTTTCAGCAAGTTACTTGTTTTATTTTGTTTTTCTCTCCATAGTTTATTGATGTTAAATCTCTTAAACCTAGAAAAGGTAATTTGGACATGGAAATAAATAATAACACCTTTATATATGAAAATAAAATTGTCTGTTAAAGCAACTTCTTCTTAATGTCCTTTTGGAGTGATACTGTAGACCTTCTCTGTAAATGAAAGTTTTCTATTGATGCAATTAGAAGTAAACTCAAGATCTCAGTCATTGATGTCAGAGAAGTTCCTTCTTATTTATATAAGGTCTCATCACTGTGTGTAGATGGTGGGTATGGTGGTGATGATCATTGTGATATATTGTTTCAACAGACACTCATAATACCAGGCTTATGGAGGCTTTGCCATTTTCAACATTTAATTTAATCAGTGTTCTTCCATCAGAAGTAGGACAGACAGAATCATTACTTAAAGTTTTATATAGGCTAGACCCATGAAATAAATATTAACCCCTTATCAGATAATTTGCAAATATTTTTTCCCATTTGGTAAGTTGCCTTTTCACTTTAAAAAAATGTTTTTCTTTACTGTAATGAAGCATTTTAGTTTGATGTAATCCCATTACCAAGATCAATGTTAAGGCACTTCTATGTATGGTTTTTTCTAAGAATTTTATTTTTTCAGGTGTTATGTTTAAATCTTTAATATATTTTGAGTTAAATTTTGAGTAGGGTGTAAGATAGTGATCCACTTTCATTCTTTTGCATGTGGCTGACCAGTTTTCCCAACACCGTTTACTGAAGCAACTGCCCTTTCCCCCATTATATATTCTTGGCCCCTTTGTCATAAATTAACTGACCATGTAGTTGCGAGTTTATTTCTGGGCTTTTTATTCTGTTCCATTCATCAATGTTCATGTTTTAATGCCAACAACACACCTTCTTTTGATTATGATACATTTGTAGTATAATTTGAAACCAGAAAGTCTGAGGCCTCCAGCTTTGTTCTTTCTTTCCAAGACTGCTTTTGTTTTCAAGGTCTTTAATTTTTTTTTTGAAAAATTTAATTGGAATCAACATCTACATAAAATATTTATCTTAATATATTTTTTAATGACAGGCTATATTTGTCTTAATAATATTGTTTTATTGGACAAGGAGGTGAGTTGCAGATGCATTAATGAGGTGATGCTATGGAAATGAGAGTATGATCAACTTCCTAGTATTTCATTATGCTGTTACATTTTAAAGTTAAATTGAATATATTTAACTTAAACCATAAAATAAACATAGGTGGTCATCTCTAGGAAGTAAGGCAAATACAAATAAATTGGAGAAAATTGTTACTACTATATTTATAATTCCATTTGTTAATATCAAATAAACATAAAGGCGAGCATGAGCTTTTTATGACTGCCAAAAGGTAGGAATGGAGCTAAGAAATTGAGACACCATAACTTAAGTGGAAGTTTTATTAGCAATGAAAATTTTGTAAACACCATGTAGTTCAGATATTTCCCCCAAGTCGTGTTAAATTTTATGATTTCCAGATTAAGTGCTGATTTCTTTTTGAGTCACAGTTTTGTCATAAATTTGTCACAAGTGTATATTGTCAAAAATATCTAATTAGATTTATGATGAATGCGATAAGCATTAATGGCATATATTGATTGTACAGTATATACTTAAAAGGAATGTCACTATTTTCAGTATTGCAGAAACTGAAATTTCTACAATGTTAGTACCTGAGAATGTAACCTTTACTAAATGCAGACTTGGCTGCTGGCCTCAGTGAAAGCCAAACTCATGAGACAGGTGCTGGTGAAAAGGAAAGCAGTTTATACAGGTGCTATGACCTGGGGAGATAGCAGACTCCTGTCTTGAAAAAAACATCTTAACAGCTCTGGTCAAGCTAGTAAATTTTATAGGATTGGAAAAGGGGAGAGAGAACTGTGGACATCAGGACATGTAGGATGTGCAGGATGTTTTCTGGTAGGACTTGACATGGATCTTTATGGTCAGCATCCTTGAGTTGGCCACCTGGTTACTGTCTGCTGACTTCCTGCAGTCCTGAGGTCAGACTGTTTCCTAGGTTCACACAGGTACTGAAACTGCTGATTTCTCTAAGTATATTTTAAAAAAAAACTTTTAATATGTAGTCACTAGTTTCAAGAGAAAACATCAGGTTAGAGTAACAAATTGGGTTTAACATATGCTAAGATAAATATGGGTTGCTTTATATAGATTTTTTATAAATTTGTTGTTAGTGCATTCTTATTTTAGTTCTATTCTCTGGTTAGAGTAGTGTAAAGTGTTATTTCCTGTCACAAGAGGAATTAGGAAGTATGTGTGGATTCAGATGTAATAAAAGAAAGGAAACAAATTTATCTTTTCTTGTTTTGTTGGTGATGATAGTATACAAGACTAATATTAAAAAAGAGTCTGCTTGATGTTATTGCTATTATCTTATTGAATGTTTTTAAAAATTGTTATATCTGCATGTCAATGGAGGAAACACAGCATATTTATATAGTGATCCTACTGATATTTTAACATTCAAATGCTACATATGCATTCAAATGATGTTGCTATTTCCAGAGATATATTTTTTGAATTGCTTTCCAAATCTCTTACTCATTCTTTTTAACATCCTAAATAGTGACAAATAATTATGCCTTGTGGGTAGATTTTAAATTAGGTAAAAACAGATGTCATTTTAAACATAGAGAATAAGATGGGTTATCAAATTGGAAAGTACAATTTGTGCTCAAAAAATAAGAAGTGAATACATATTTATGAGATTATTTTTCTACATTTGCTTTATAAATTCATTCCAAAAGTAAATATTATAAAAAAGAATTTTCATATATGGCAGCATAACTAGAGTAAAATACTTGGCCTCCCAAGGCAGTCATTTCAAAGGAAGAGACTAATTTTGTTGCGTAAGATCTGTTTATAAATTAAAATGTTCTCATCTAGAACCAGAACAGATATCTTATACAAAAGAGAATATAAATTTCATTTTCTTTAAGAGGCTTTTTAAGACTTAGTTAAGGATGAATTAAGTTTGTAAGATAAAAAAAATAAGACAAAAGTATTTAATGATTTATATCTTACATAAATAGTGAAAGTAAGGTATTCTTTAAGTTAAGAAACCATTCATTAAATAAATAAGTAACTATTAAGTGCCTGATTACTGGGCAGTATCTGATGTGTTTTCTATATCTTGAATAAGAAAAAAAATGCTAATGATATTTGTGAACTTAGTGGAGCTTACATTTTAGTGGAGAGAGGTCCACAAATACACATTATATACATATAAAAACAGACAAGATAAGAGGAATTAAAATGGGGAGGTAAAAAGAGGCAACAATTTTAAATATATGGTCAAGGACAACCTTGTTGACTAGGAGACATGAGAGCGAAGACTTAGAAGAGGTGATGAAAGAATCAATAAAGGTGTTTTTAGGAAGCACATCCAAGGCAGAAGAAACAACCAATTTTAAATCTATAAGGCTAGAACATGTATTTTATGTTAATAAATATAGGAAGGAAGCTCATGTGGTTATAAATAAATATATGGGGAAGTAATACAACATAAGGGTAGCTGGCTTCTACCTTACTTGAAGGGTAGTTAAAAGTAGTGGAGAAGCATGACCTAATTTTTTAAAAGATTTAATTTATTTATTTTTAGAAGTGGGAAGGGGAAGGAGAAGGAGAGGGTGAGAAACATCAATGTGTGGTTGCCTCTCATGAGTCCACTACTGGGCACCTGGCCACAACCCAGGCATGTGCCCTGACTAGGAATTGAACCTGCGATCCTTTGATTAGCAGGCCAGGCCTCAACTGAGCCACACCAGCCAGGGCTAATTTTTTTTTAAAGGATTACTCTGAATGCTGTTTTTAAAAATTTTTTTTCATTGTTGTTCAATTACAGTTGTCCCTATTTCCCTCCCATTACTCTCCCCTGCCCTATTTACCCCCCACCTTCCACTTTCAATCCTCCCCCCACTTGTCTTTGTCCATGGGTCCTTTATACATGTTTATTGACTTCACCCTGCTGATTTTGTAACAGGGTAGGTCCGCCCAGATGGCTGGAAGGCCAGGGGCCCTGGTCTGGGGGAACCACAGTTGCCAGAGCCAGCACTTACCCCCATACCAAGAAGGGTGCTGAGGTAGCAAATTAAAGCAACCTGTCTTTTGTGTAGGGAGTGGCTGCCTGAAAAAGGTCAATTACCTAAGGCAGAGGCTAGCATAAATACAATGCAATTAGCAGGAGGAGTGGCAGAGAGCTTCTGGGACTGAAACCAGAGCTGGGGCTTAATAGCCCATAGCCTTGAGGCTAGTATCTCCTGACACAGGCTACACAGCACTTGTGTGAGCTGTGGGGACTGCATGTACCACCCAGGGTGACTGGAGACTCCTGCCCATGCCCAGAAAATGGGTTAAAGACAATCCTGGCCCTGTTTGCAACCTAGGCCTCACATGGTTAGAAGCCAACTCACAGAGGCAGAGTTCCATGCTGGGGTGTATGCCTGGCTGGATGAGACACTGAGACACAATGCAGCACAGCACATGGGGCCTAGACTGCTCTCACCCTCTTGCCCTGAAAGCAGTGCAGGGAGGCTGAGAGCAGCACATAGAAGCACTGGCCCTGGGGGCGAGGACAGCCTCAGGCTCCAGAACCCCAAGGATAGAGTTTTCACTGCACAGCTGTCAGGAATGATCTGGCAGCACACCCCAGAGACTGGTTGGGGAGAAAGCACCAAGAGACAACAGAGACACTGACCTCAGGAATAAGAGCCAGAGAGAGAGAGAGAGAGAGCGCCTGGAGCTGGAGGATGGAATGTGCAGCCATCTTAAGCTCCCAAGGGACAGATAAGCTATAATGGAGAACCCCTGACTCTTAGCTCCCTGGGGGAGGCTAGTTTACTGTGTGTTGGGGATTGTTGGGGACCACTCTGTGTGATTTTGGAGACTGTAGCCCCATGACAGTAGGCCTTGAAAGAGGCTAGTAAGTCTTGACTGGAAAACCAGGAAACGCAGGTGGCAGGCACAACCTGACACCAACACCAAGGGTTCCCTGTGGGAAATCAGGCCTGATAAATACTTTATATCCTCTGAAGCTTGCTTGGCTTTGCTTTGTATAGCCTTGTTGCTTTAAGCCAGATGTTTAAGTTCAAGGCATAGGGAGTAAACTCCTTATTTCATGAAACACGTCTTAAAGACCATCTAGCATTAGCATGACTAGCTGACCCTGACCTAAGATGCTCTCTGTGTTCCTTCAATTGTTATCTATAGATAATACCTGTTTTTGTATGACTGTAGCCTTTTGATATTGATTGATGAGTAGCATGTATGCTGTATAGCCCTACACATACCATTCCCAATAAAAGCTGTTTGGGAGAAGGACTCTGGGCATTCTGCACTAGAGGGAATCTCCACCCCCTTTCCCTCTGGAACAACTAGATTGTGTCAGGGGTGACTTATTCTCATCCTCAGTGGCTGGGGCTCCATCCCACGGAGCTCTCCCACTGAAGATGAAGTTGGCTTGGAGTAGAAGCATTTCCAGCTCTCACAAATCAGATTTCCTGTTAGTAAAAACCTGTTTCCTTCAACCCACATCTTCCTGTCATGTACCATGGCAACAAGTGGCCGAATCCCATGCTGCACGATAACAATTTGAACACAGACCAAAAAAGCACAAGGTTAGAATCATTGAGATCAGTTATTTATGTCAGAGACAAAGGTGGTTAGCAGTGGAGATAGTGAGAAATGCTCCTTATAAATATAAATTTGGGGATCATTAGGATATCTGTGGTATTGAAATTCATGATACTGGGTAAGATCAACAAAGGTAAGAGTACATATCTACTTTTGGAATGAATATATAAAGCAAATGTAGAAAAACAATCTCATAACTATATATACACATCTAATTTTTTTTACCACAAATTGTACTATCTAATTTAAGAACCCATCTTATCCTCTATGGTTAAAATGACATCTGTTTTTACCTAATTTAAATAGGAGGGCCTAGGGTTTAGCCATGCAGTCCTACAGACTTGAGATTGAGAAGGGAGGGTGGAACCAGCAATGTAAGCTGGAAATTAGTGATGAATCACGTAGAGGGGTAAAAGGTAGAGGGTGTTGTTCTGGAAGCCAAGTAGAAAGAGTGTATTAAGCAGAAGAGGTTGATTAACTTAGTCAAAGGGTGCTACCCATTCATCCCATTTTTTCCAAGACAGTCTTTTTCTATCTTTAGGTCTTTGTATAAGTGATAATAATGTTCTTTTTCATTCCCCATAAAGTCTTAATAATTTGTATGATAAATTTTACGATCACCTATTGATAGAAAAAGTAAAGCGAGGACAAGGAAAGAAAAAGATTTGTGGAGAGATATCATTAACAGCTACAGAATCCTGGTTATTTAGAATTTTATATTCAAAACATGTTCTGCTTCCATCTTATTAACTCTCCAATATCTTAAGTACCTAATATAATAACACACATTGTAGGAATTCAATGAAGGTTTTGTTGTTGTTGTTGTTGTTGTTGTTGTTATTATTGTTGTTGTTGAGAGAGGTTGGGGGAAGAAGGGAAGGAGTTAGGAAGAGAACATCAAAGCAAGAGAGAAACATTGATCCATTGATTGGTTGCCTCTCATACGTCCCTGGACTGGGGACCGAATCTGCAAACCAGGCATGTGCCCTGATCAGAAATCGTACCAGCAACCTCTCACTTTGCAGGATGATGCCCAACCAACTGACCCATGCTTGTCAAGGCTAGATAGCATATTTTTTATTTTTTGTCTTTTAAAAAAAATTTGTTGTTGACACCTTTACAGATGTCCCATTTATACCCTGACTTTGAAGACCTCCACCCAGCCCCTTTCCCCCTTCCCTCTGGCCATCACCACACTGTCATCTGTGTCTATGGGTCATATATTTATGTTCTTCCACTAATCTCTTCACCTTCTTTCACCCAGTCCTCCCACCCCCCATCCATTCTGATAGCTGTTAGTCTATTCCATATGTCCATAACTCTGTTTCTATTTTTGTTCTTCAAAATATCTTATTTAGTTCATTGGGTTCCACATATAAGTGAGATCATATGGTATTTGATTTTTTCTAAGTGGCTTATATCACTTAGCATGATAATCTCCAGGTCCACCCATGCTGTCACAAAAGGTAAGACTTCCTTTTTTTTTATGGGTGCTTAGTATTGTGTAAATGTACTACAGCTTTTTTTTTTAATCCACTCATCCACTGATGGGCACTTGGTTTTTTCCATTTAAAAATTATTTAAAAACATTTTTGAAATTTTAAAAAGACTATTTACTGCTTTGGCATTGAAACATGAAAAATCTTATTGAGAATGAGGACTGTCATGGACAAGAATAATAGGTTATACACTCTATAAATTAAACAAGTTAACTAGGAAGGGGTTTATGAGACCTAAAAGAGGAAGATAAAAGTAGCTGAAACAATGTATATTTCATTGTTGCAGTGAAAATGAAGGCATAAGAAATTTCAAATCTTTCAGAAGAGAGAGAGAACATTCCAAAGCTAGTCGACGCTAATGAAAAAAATATATAAAGCCTACTGGACTCTTTTTAAATAATAATGTCATTGTTTATTTACCCCTTTCTAGTGGGGCATAGGTGTGTCCTACGAGTTGATATCTTAAATTCAATGAAATTGAATTTAAAATTTCTTTAAAATTTACAGAGCATCTAGTCTATGCTAAATAATGTATGACATTATTTGTTTGTTTTAGGGAAGATTTAAGGCAGCTCTAAATATTAGATTTAGTCTTCATGTCATAACTCAAATTAGGTCTTACCTTACCTATTTTATATTTATGAAGAAAAGGATTTTATGAACAAAGTTATATAAAAAATATATACTAGAACCAGGGGTCAAATCTAGACCTATTTCAGCTCATAAACTCATGTTTTTTCTGCAATATTCCATTATCTCCTTGAGAAAAGCACAGAGTACATTTATTTTACCTTATTGCCAATGGACTCTATGCTAGTGGTTAAAATGTAATATTAAATTTAACTGAAGAACCTAAAATTTACTTTATAAAATATAGAAATACACAAATACAGTCACATACTGCCATATACACAAAAGCATTTGACATTTTACAAAATGAAACTGTGTAATTTAACATATGGCATATAACTACTTTGAGTTTTTGCATTTCTTCACTAATTTGGTTATGCTGGAAAAAGTATTGCCAATTTCAGTAATCAATTTAGTAAATTTTAATAATCGCAAAATTTCCAAATGACAGTTTCATGTCCAAAACTTTTTTGAAAATCTCCAAAATGATATTTTCCTTTAATTATGTCACTGGATTCTGGTAAAGTCAGAGTATCTTCTAAGGACATTATAGTGGATCTGATTAATGCTTTTAAAAGAAAATTGTTGTTCAAGTACAGTTGTCTCCATTTGCACCTCACCATGGTCCCCCACCCCACCCATCCCTACCTCCCACCCTCGAACCTACCCCCTTTGATTTTGTCCATGGGTCCTTTAGACATGTTCCTTGATGGACCTTCCCCTATTTTCCCCCATTATCCCTCTCCCTGCTCCCCTCTGGTCACTGTCAGTTTGTTCTCTATTTCAATGTTTCTGGTTATATTTTGCTTGCTTATTTGTTTTGTTGATTAGGTTCTACTTACAGTAGAGATCATATGGTGTTTGTCTCTCACTGCCTGGCTTATTCCATTTAGCATAATGCTCTCCAGTTCCATCCATGCTGTCATGAAGGGTAGGAGTCGTGTCTTTCTTTCGGCTGCATAGTATTCCATTGTATAAATGTACCATAGGTTTTTATCCACTCATTTATTGGTGGGCATTCAGGTTGCTTCCAGTACTTGGCTATTGTAAATTGTGCTGCTATGAACATTGGGGTGCATAGGTTCTTTTGAATTATTGTTTTTGGATTCTTAGGATATAATCCCAGCAGCAGAATTGCTGGGTCAAAAGGCACTTCCATTTTTAGTTTTCTGAAGAAATTCCATACTGTTTTCCACAGTGGCCGCACCAGTCTGCATTCCTACCAACAGTGTACTAGGGTTCCCTTTTCTCCACAACCCAGAAATAGAATACTCATGTTAGATGAAATAACAGTGCCACTCAGATAACTAGGGGTTTTGCAAACTCACCTTTCCTATCAAAGAAGACTTATTTTCATAATGTTCACTTCCGACTAGAAGCCATTGGAAACCCTCGAGGGCTTGCACCTGAAGTGTGCACACAAATTTCATGAAAGCCCCATACTGACAATGCTCTCAATGCAATTACATTTCTTGGGTATGACCTACTTCTCTTTTATTGAGAATAATGACATCATCTTGTCTGTGTGTAGTTGAAAAGCTCATTTAAGGCCAAGATATATTTACTGATTTTTTTGTACTGGTCCTTCAATGTGGCATATCTGGTATTCAAATCAAAGCATTCTTATCCTCAAATAAAATTAGACATATTTTGTTGTATTCTAATTTTATGACTCCATGGTTCAAAAGTATACAGGTTTTATTTTGCATACTAGTTCAGGATTCCAGATTAATTAAACTTTGTAAAGGAAAGAATTGATTTCTTAAGCCATAGACATGAAAGAACTGATTAGATATGTGCAGACTGCAATTTGTTTTAATGGTTTATCTTTGTTTCTAACAATTTTTGCTTCTGTGTGTTTCCACCTGTTAAATTACTCTATAATTTACCATTTCCTGCTATTTGACAAGAAAACATTACAATCACGATAAAAAGTAATTTAAAGCTATTACCAATCAATGAAATATGTCCCAGTCTAAAATGAGATTGAAATAATTTATGGGGATTTTACAGTCAAATTAGAACAAAGATTATTCCACAGGGGGGAATAGATGTCTGCAAAACTGCAAGCATCATATATTTCCTAATAACTTCTCACAGCTGAAACAATGTCATATCGGAAGACAGCACAGGAAACTTAATGCAATCCAAAGAATCTTACAAATAGATTTTAGGGAAAAAAAAAAACAATCGGTATTTGTGGACCCATAACCCAGTAATGGATTTGAAGTTAACACAAAATGAAGTTGCAACATTAAACCTAGAGGGCATATTAAGTATAGTATTGGTAGATAACTCAAGACAATATTGTTTGTTGATTGACTTATTGCACTCTTAACCTTGGGAAAACATTCCTTATAATAGTAGTTAGTAATTTAACAATGTCACTAACTTTCCTTACTGCCTACCAACACACAAAACTGAAATGTCCTAGAGAGAAAGCACTTAATTTCCCTGTGAAAACAATTACATTCAGTTCCCCTTTTTGGCAAATGAAAATTTTGAGTTTAAAGCTGTATGAGTAATGACAAGATTTGAGTGTATTTGCTCAATATTTCATAATTAGAGTTCATTCATTGAAATTTAATTATTTATAAGTGAATTCACATTCATCAAAAAAGTGACAATATTTGAAAAGGACAAAAGTTTCCAGAAAATATAAACCTAGGAACTATTGTGTTTAATACACACAATTGGAAAGAAAGCAAATCTATTACACCATACTTTTGTATTCCTAACAAATATGAAATCCTACTGGCTGTCTCTTTCCCCCTCCCACAGCTCTCACCTTACAACCCTTAACTGCCTGATATTTTGTCAATTACCCATAGGGAGTAAAGAGTTGAATTATCCAAATAAGTTATATAAATAGAAAACAAACTGTTGTTTTAATAACAAGATTATTAACTAATTATTTCTCCAATGAAAATTTACACAAGTCACTAATTTACTCATCTTAAAACTGGACTCTGTCTACTTTCTTTGAGGTCTGTTAAAAACAAGAAATGTACATGAGAGTAGTAGAGTAAGGTGGAAAATATACTAAAATGACAAATGGAGTCATAGAATTTATGAGTATAGAAGTTGCATCAAATATCAGAAGTATACCACCTCTTCAAGAAAGTAAGAATGGTTCTTTAAAGACCGCATAGATTATGAACAAAAGATATCATATGCAATGCTTCTAATTGGATTTTCCTTCCCATCTGAAGAGGAACACAGATCAATCAAAAACACTAGATCAAATTGCACACTTCCTTGGACAGAGAAGTCATTTAATAAATTCTTCCAGGATGCCCTGTATGTTTTATGCTTTTTAATGGAATCCTAAATGTCTAGGAAACATAAGAGAGAATGTAATTCAATCCTTATTTTAAAGAAGGTAAAAATATAACATACTAAAATAAAAGTGTTGTTTATGTGTGGAGAAAAGTCACAATCCTCTCTTCTCATCCACTATGTATGGTTGACAACTTTGGTTTGTGGATTCAATCTGCCACTTACTGTTAATAAGTTACTTAACTTTTCTCTGCTTAAATTTTCTCTTCACTTAAATTAGAAAAATAATATCATAGAACTTATAGTTTATTTAATTATTTAAATAATTATTTAATTACATTCTAGTAATTAAATAAACAGAAATATTTAAATTATTTAGAATAGTGTCACATAATAAGCACTCAATATTTATTGCAGTAACTTTACCTGTTACTATTAGTGATGCTATTTTTTATGTAAATCAGAGGTCCCTACCTCCCAGGCCGTGGACCAGTACTGGTCCATGGCCTATTAGGAACTGGGCTGCAGAGCAGGAAGTGAGCAGTGGGCAAGAGAGCAAAGCTTCTCTCAATTTACTGCTTGAGCTCCACCTCCTGTCTCCCACCCCGACCTCCATCCCAACTGGTCCCTAGTGACAAAAAGGTTGGGAACCACTGACAAGTCCAATCACCTATTGATTAATTAATTTTTTGTTTTTCTTATAATAGCTATGTAGTATTGAAACTGATTGTTGGAATAGTTTAGATATTTACACAGTATTAAATAGTTACAGTTGCATTCTTTTTTAATCAAAGATATATTTGTACACTTTTAATGTCTTAAGATTTTATATATATGAGGCCTGTCCAGAAAAAGTTCAGTCATTGTTAATATAACAAGAACAGTTTGTGCAATATCAATGTGACCTGGCAGTGAAGAAGAGTGGACTGGAATGCACATGTGTGAACAATGACAACTTTACTGTACTCGTCAGTGGAGGTGGCAGACACCATTGAGTGAGCATGTGTACTGTGTGGCCATTGCATTCAAAATGCCTGAGTAGAGCAATGATTCTGCATCGACTTTTGTGGTAAGCTTGAACATTCCATTCATCTGAACATGGAACTATTCAGATGATTCAGAAGGCTTTCAGGGATGATGCAATGAGTGCAGTGCAAATAAAAGTGTGGCACAAATGCTTCAAAGATGGTCGAGAATCTGTTGAAAGTGGTCCACAGTGTGGAAGGCCTGCAACAAGCAGAACACCTGAGAATGTTGAATGTGTACAGGCTGCAATCAATAAAAATTGGTGACTGAAAGTGTGAAAACTAGCTGATCTGGGGATTTCAAAAACTATTATTGTTATTCAATTACAGTTGTCTGCATTTTCTTCCCATCCCTCCACCCCACCCCAGCCAAACCCACCTCCCTCCCCTGCCTCCACCCTCCCCCTTGATTTTGTCCATGAGTCCTTTGTAGTAGCTCCTATAAACCACTCTCCCCACTATTCTCTCCCTACTCCCCTCTGGCTATTGTTAGATTGTTCTTAACTTCAATCTCTCTGGTTATATTTTGTTTCCTTTTTTCTTTTGTTGATTATGTTCCAGTTAAAGGTGAGATCATATGGTATTTGTCCCTCACCGCCTGGCTTATTTCACTTAGCATAATGCTCTCCAGTGCTTATATCCTTTGTGCCCAAGATTTTGATGGAAGACCTTGTCATGAAATGTGTCATGGCAAAATTTGTTCCATGGTTTATGATACCAGAGCAGAAGGAACATCGTGCTGCATTTGCTAATGACTTGATTCAAACCACTGCCAATGAACCAGATTTCCTCAAGGACATAACTTTGAAGGGAACTATGCACATAATTGTCCTATGTATACTGTTTCTAGTGTCTTGTATCTTCTTCAAAAATGCCTCTATTTTTCAAATTATATGGCTGTATCCTTTCTGGACAGACTTCCTGTGTGTGTGTGCATGCATGCGTGTGTGTGTGCACGTGTGTGCATGAGAGCACACTGACTTTGACAGTATATGATGTTGAGAAGATATTTGAATAAAAAGAGACTAATATATGCAATTATTTTAAAATTATTTTTACTAACATGCCTTAATATTTATCAATTTTTATTTATTTATATGTACAGAGGACACTCCTGATTATGTTGAAGTACTTATGTCTCATGACACAAACTTCTTGAGAGTTATAGCAAAAAATCTGATAGATAGAATGAAATGCTAAAAAAATGTTTGATTTAATCCAGAGTCATGCAGGGAATATGGAACAAGAGAACAAACCACAGATGGGACAAATAATAACAAATTGCAAGATAGTTGACTTAAACCTGTCTTAATAATAACATGAAAATGTAAACTGACTAACCATTTTAAGTAAAAACAAGTGTTTGGATCAAAAAGAAAGGTTCATCTGTATGCTTATTACAAAAGAAAGGATTTGTTACATAAAACAAAAGTGATGAAAGATATCTCATGCAAAATGCTATTCTTAAGAATTCTTCTATATAAACATCATATAAAGTAGATTTTAAGACAAGGATTATTACCAGAAAAAAATAATGATGGTTTACAATTATACCAGGGTCAATGAATTACAAAATTATAATAATCCTATATTTACATAGTAAATATATGTATCTATTACTAACAGAGCTTTAATGTACATAAAGAAAATGTAACAAAAGTAATAGAATAAAAACAAGAAAAAATAAGATTTAAACATTCCTTTCACAGTAATTAGAAAGCAAAATTCATTAAGAATATGGAAGTTCTGAAAACATTACCAACTACCTCAACCTAACTGACAACACTGTATGTATAACTGCGCAACACTATACTCAACTGGTGCAGAATGTTGATTTCCTACTACACATGGAATTCTAAATGGACAGAGATAACGGAAGACCCTAATATAAGTCTATACACATTACAAAGGATTTAAATTATACAAAATACATTCTTTATAACTGATTAAATTATAAAATATATGAAAACGTATCTAGAGCAACAATTTTCAACCTTTTTCAGTCATGGCACACATAAAATAATTCCTAAAATTCTATGGTGCACCAAAAAGTATATTTTATTTTTTTGCCAATTTGACAAAAAAAAAGGTTTATAATTTTGATTCATTCAAAACAAATGACTATCATTGTGTTGGTTGTTAAAATTTATTTTTATTTTTTTCTCATTAAACTTTGTTTTAATGGGTCTCAAAATTCTTCGATTTGACAACCTAAGGGAAAAGAGGTGAGTATCTGTGACTAGTCAAGTATTGCGTGTTTAAAAAATTCTTGTGGCAAATCAGTTGAAAATCTCTGATCTAGAGTATCTCAAATATGTTGGACTACAGTTAAACAATTCTATATAATTCATAGATCCAATAATAAGCAAGGTAAATTAGGAATAATTTCAATAGAATAATAAAAGACAATATAAAAAAAGTTGTGGGATATCGATGTATCTATCTACATATCAATATATCTACCTAAAACAGTGTTTAGAAAAATATGCATATTTTAGATTTAAATCTTATAAGTTAGCAATGCTCTTTCTAAAATAAGGACCTAAGATTCCAACTTAAAAACACTAGCAAAAGAAGAGCATATTAAACATGAAATAACTATAAAGGAGAAAATAATAAAATAAAAGGAGAAAATTAATTTGCAAATAATATACAAAAATCATAAAACAAAAATTGGTTCTTTAAAAGATAAATAAAATTGATCAACCTGTAGCTAGGCTGAGCAGGGAGAGAGAAGGTCCAGAGCTAGAAAATTAGAAGCAGCTCAGGACAACCCCTTTTCCTAAGGCAGGTTGTCAAGGTCTTGACAGACCATGGATCAGTGAGGAAAAACATCTTCACTGTAACTGTATTAACTAATCAACATATGGGGCTGGCATTTTCATTATTATGACTGTGTTTGTGATTTAAGTTGACACTAGAACTTTGAGTTACAAAACACAAAACAAAACAAAAACTACTAAAAATATCAAGAATTTTCCCAAGTTCTCATTTAAAGTGGATGTAAGTAAACTCCATGAATGGGTTGAATCAGACATTAAAGAATTCGGTTAAATTTCATTATCAGATGTTGTTTTGGATGCATCCTGCAAATAGTGGCCCTAGGACATAGTTTCAAGTATTGGCATTTTTTAGAATGAAGGATATGTTTTGGCTTTTTCATATGGAACTTCTGGACTTAAAAATAGAGCTCTAGCGTTACATAGCTGTCTTGGGTTGACAACAAATGTTTTGTGATCAGTGAAAGAATACATTTAATATTTTATTTTTAACTAATAATTGTTTTCAATATAGTATTAAATACATTTTAATTTTAATTCAAATTTGAATTTAGGCATTTTATAATGTACTTGTTTCTCTTAGATAAGATGTTTAGAACAATTTGGAGAATTATTGTAGCCTTCCTTGTTTTAAAGGCTATGGAATTGAAATTCCTTGTTATACATAGTTTTCTTAATTTGGCATATTTACTTTCCTTTCCATAACTACTTTTATCACTAAAAGTTGAGGTTTCTTTTGTCTTTTGTATTCCTCAGTGGTGCTCTTAACTTTTCTCTTCCCTTGAGCTGAAATTCTTGTTTGAGTCTAAGCTTTCCATGCATTCAGACATGTCTAGAGAGAAAAATGCAGACCTGGTAATAATATTATTCTAGTCCAGGAAAAATTGGTTGTAATAATTTGGTTCAAACACCAGCATAAGAGAGGAGGAGTGATTCTAAATTAGAATTTAGTCATTCAGAACTTCCTTCCCCACACCCTCCATTGATTTATGCTTGAGTCTTTAAGGTCTGTAATTAACAATTTAGTAAAAGCTCAAACATCTCCTTGGGACACTGAGAGAACAAAGCAGCCATTGTGCCAGCAGTTTCTGCAGCACAGGAAGGCATTGCCAGCTGCTTGGCAGCAACGTGAAACAATGCCTTAAGGCAGACAGCACACCCTTCACCTAAAGCATTGTTAATCCCAGAGTTTGGCATGTGCTCACAGGATGTCTAGGAGTGAGGGAGGGATATATGGGGCAGGAGTGGATGGAGGTGGTTATCGTGCTAACTGGATTGCAATAGGAATCCTCCAAAGATCACCAGGGAACCCCTTGAGAAATGCTGGAATTCTTTGAGACCAAGCTAAAGTTACCGTGTAGTAGGAAGGGCTGAGCCAGAGGAATATTTCTTGTTAATATTATTGAACTGTGTTTATACTCTCTTAATGCTTGTGTCACTCATCTGATGTTGTGGTCAGAAACTATGACGTATTACAGTCCTCCATCCAATGATTACAGCCACTGAATCTTCTCTGTTTTACTTCTACAGACATAATTGCCCAGCCATCTTTGAGGAGCTCTCCTTTTCCCAGGAATAATCTAGCTGTTTATGAGCAATAGTTTAGAGTTAATGAAACTACCTTTTCTAACAAGTGAGTGTTGCCCTAAAGTTTCATTCTTTTTTTATAGTGCTTAATGAACATTCACAATAGATCTAGAATTGTAAACATAATTCTAACAGCTCATATGCTGTTTTTTAAAGTCTATTTTTTAATCACAGCAAAACTTATTCAAAAGGCAGTTCATAATATTTGAAAACTTCTCAGGTATTTTTACAATAGTTTCATGGCAGTTAAAAAATTCATTTATCCACCATATCAGAATCTGAGTGACCTTGCACTGAGGATTTATGTCTAATCCATCAGCAAAACCCCAACGTATGGATGCAAGCCTAGGATGACCTAATGCAGATCCAAAGCTATAGCATCATGCTTACTCATATGTTGCTATAATTATGGGCTGTATTTTCCATTTATACCAGTTTGAATATATTGAACATATTTGATAAATCCTTTAAGGAAATCCAACACATATTTTAATGATTTCATTGGTTTTATGTGTTGAACTTTTCAGATTGGCCATTTAACCAAGGAAACAGTTCATGCAAACATACTTGAAATATGTTCACTAAAGCATAGATTATCCAACTATTATATAAATATATGCATCTGAAAGACAACTTTAATTTCTGCTTCCAGCTTCCTCCCCACATTTAAAGAAAGGTAACAAACTGACTTAGAATTTTAAAGTTACTTCTGATGTTTTAAAGTCACCTAATACATGTAGAAATTAAATAACAGATTTACTTCAAACATTATTCTCTTGTAAGAATGAAGGAGTGAGGTAAGAATGAGCATGTTTCCCAAGGCAATGAATGCACAACACTTCAGTAGTTATGAAAGCAAAGGATAATGTGTTCACATAAAGCTCAAAAATAATTATTTCTGGATTTTGTATTATTTTTCAGTCATACCCCAATTCTGAAATAAGAGCCTCCTTTAAACTAAACCTAAAGGGAGAGTGAAATGTGTGGAATGCATGTGGTTGACAGATGCTTTGCTCTGTGTGCATTCTGACTACTTTTCAATGGACATGTTTTTCACTTCCCCCTTTTTTAATCTTACGAAAATGTGTCTTAAGACTATTCTTTAATTGTATGCATCATTACTATGACACCCCAAGGCAAATGTTCCTGCTTTTCCCATTGTCTATAGTAGGATTTCTGTCTTTTGTAAATTGTTCTTACTTGATTCCTGAGATTTGTCACTCGCTCTGTGATTGCTAGGGTGGTCCAGCATATCCCACAACGGCCACTTTCCCTTAGGCTAACTGCACTGCAGAGGTTTAAATTCTTCATACTCCTTCAATGTCAGCCCTGATTCCTGAACAAAAGCTTTTGTTAGAATTTATGTCATATCCAGAGAGAAAACTTGTTTTGGGGGGTGGAATACTGTAGTGAATAATCATTATTCATCTGGGCAATGATTCATATTCCTCATCTCTGAAATTTGAGACAAGTCTTAAAGTTTGCCTAGCAGATACAATGGTAACCTAAGGGAGTATATTGACTTTAAACACCCTACCAGATCCTATGTTAAAACTGAGACTATCTCTTTGAAGAAAATCCTATTTAAGCAACTGAAATGTAAATATATATGATTTACTATAGTTTTGAGTTGAGGATACTATTAAGGGGATCACTTTTATTCATAATTCAAGAACTTAAAGTGTGTTTCCTGCTGCATATTTTTCCTAATAGTAAATTGTAGATGTTTTCATCTATTAATTATTCCAGTAAATGTTATTTTTTTCAGAAACAAACCATTATTTTGCTAATCTTTGAGCATCCTAGTCAATTAGCAAGTATGGTATTGTTGATAAAAAATGCTTACTTGAAAGCCAAGGGGTCTGGGTTCTAATCCTTTCTGGCCCAGTGATTAGCTATCTGTCCCTGGACAGGTCATTTCACCATCCTGGGCTTTGTTTTTCTCATCTATAAATTGAATTTTAAGTTTGGTTGCTATCTACTATTTCTTTCCATTTAACAAATATTTTTGTTTATGCCAAATAGGAAATCAGAGTAACAGACTCGTTAAAAGAAGTTGTCTATTCTCTCAAAGCTACATACAACCGTACAAACACACCTGGTGTATCTACGTGAATGATAGGAGCATTCATCTAAGGCTTTGACTAAATAATTATAAATACCTATATAATAATTCATACATACATGAATATAAACATAAGAGCTAAGAATTTTATGAATGTTCTTACTATCACCTCTCTCACTATTTTGAATGCCATATTTTTAATAAACTCTTCTTCATCCAGTTT
Source organism: Desmodus rotundus (assembly GCF_022682495.2). Classification (NCBI taxonomy): domain Eukaryota; kingdom Metazoa; phylum Chordata; class Mammalia; order Chiroptera; family Phyllostomidae; genus Desmodus; species Desmodus rotundus. The sequence continues at coordinate 66,284,946 of NC_071388.1, read as the reverse complement.
TTACAGCCACACTGGCCTCCTGATTATTATTCTACCACATTGAGCCTGCTTCAGCCCCAGGAATTCTGAACTTAAATTTCCCACTATCTGAAATGTTTTTTTACCAGATATCCATATTCATTTTTCTCCCCTTTCTTTAAAATCTCTGCTCTAATTTCACCTTATCCAAAAAAGGCATCCTTACTCATCCTTTATAAAAATACATCTACCTCCCTTATACATATATATGAATACATATATATATAAAGAGAAAAATAGGTTAAAGAACTTGCAAAATGTTATTTGCATATCTTGAGGCACTGCATACAGAATTGATGATCGGCTGCTTCTTCTGTTTTAACTGTACAGTCATTGTGCCAACTAAGCATATTGTCTTTTGGTGGAAGGAACATTTATGTGAAATTTCATTACTGTGGTGAGTTCAATTCTACAAATGCATTATTTTTTAATTTCTCCATCTGCTAAACCATGAAGTGGTTAGAAAATATCTAAGTGACAGCTGCAGAGGAGGGTTAGAATAAAACCCCAGGAAGATCTTCAGATGGCAGGAATCTCCTGGAGAATTTAAAGACCAGGAATTTGTAGCTCTCATGAGGAGTAAACTGGACCTGGGGTGGTAGAGCTCGCTGTGAACTCCCTGGATGGATGGGGTTAGTATACCTGATACCTGGGCTCTTTCGAAGGAAGTCATTTTGAGTATTAATTTAAAATACAACAAACAAAACAAAACAAAACCAGTTCAAAGGGCTATAGATGTTAACATCAGAGGGGAAAAAAAGGTTATTGGGGAAAAAAGTTGACATTTTTAACATACACATTTTTCAATAAACTTTATTGTAAAAGTTGAAGACAATGTGTCTTATGTGGAAATGAATCACATCTCAACTCTGGCACCTCACGTGTCATGATGATGTATCAAGGCTTCAGGTGTCTGAAAGCACATCGGTTGAAACCTTGACATAAAAGCAATCTCTCCCAAAAGTCACAATAAGATTGCCTATGTTTCTAAAACAGTAAGATTTAAAATGTCTCTCTTTCCCATATTTCTTTTGAAGAAACATAGAAAGACTGGTAATAGGAAAGAACCAAAACCAGTAAAAGGTCATAAACATTAAATACAATCATAAACAAATATTCTTAATTTAAAGCTTGAGTGAGATTTTAAGGAATATCTAACAGGTAGAAAAAAAGTCCAAGTCACAAGTCATGCCACCCAAATAATCTTAATCAAAAGCTAGAAGAAAAAGAAATCATGAATATAATCAGGAGATATGTATTTTACATATTCATATTTATGTATATGTATACTTAATAGATGATTACTAATTTAAAACACAGAGGAACAGAATGCATTTCTCTGACTAATGTCTGACATATGACCAAGAAATTTGAGTTAAAATGGACTTTTGGCTCCATCCTTCTTACTCTCCCTTCTAATGTAGTCAACCTGTTGATATATGTGTGTATGAGAGTGTGTGTATACATGTATTCAGAGTTTAATCACTGCTCTTCACCACTTTTCCCTATTCTAGTCAAATCTGTGATCATATCTCAATGAAATTCTTAGAGTAGCTTCCTATGTAACATCTATGGTGTTAATATCAGTCCATGGAGGGGTTGTTCCTCGCAGTTCCTTTTAAATTGTCAGTTCATATGATTCCTCTTCTCAAATTCTCCAGTGGCTCCTCATTTCACTCATAATGATACTCGTGAGATTAAATTTTATCAATGGTCTTACAATCAATTATTCCACCCCTGGGTTTTACTTTACATTTCTTAATATTCAGGGACTTCAGCCACACTGGCTTTCTGGTGGCTGAGCTTGCTTCTATCACATTGAGCCTGCTTCAGCCCGAGAAATGTTGAATTTCAGCTTCTCACCTTCTAAAATGGTCTTTCCCCAGATATCCATATTCCTTTTCCCATCTTTTCTTTTAGATCTCTGCTCTAATATCACCTCATCTGAAAAGCAGTTCTTACTCATCCTTATAAAAAGACATGCATCTCCCGCAGACCCCATCCTCCTTATACCCTGTCTCATTCTTGTTCGTAACACCAATTCCCACCTCTCACATTATTATATATTTCAACATTTATTTGTTTAATATCAAGGACAATTTCTGTATCAGTTGGTATCTCCTGATGACACACTGGATATTCAGCAGCATCTGTGGTGAGAAACGCTTTGGTTAGAAGCAGTCTAATCTGTTGAACAAATGCATAACTTCATCCCTTCTGCAAGTGATTCACTTTTAAAGGGGTCATCACACAAACGATGGGGAGGATGAGAAGTAATGATCCTTTCTTTAAAGTAAAGATTTTCTAGTCCACCTGGCTGGTTAAGTGCTTCTTGTACAGTAAATGATCTCTGTTAGGTACTAACATGAGATACAAAAATACACGTCTTTTGCCCAGTTCTTTAGATTCATTCATCTTCCTCTTTTCTGATCTCATTTTATCAGATCTTTCAAGGCCCCTGACCAACCATTCAAATCACTTGTCACTACAAGGCATTTATACATACTTTACTTCGGGCTAATCCTCCCTTTGTATGAAATAAACCAACCAAATATACCACTCAAAATATCCTTGAATAGTGTTGGAGAAAAGAGTAATCCATTTTCAGGCCCTTCTGTGAGCTGGCATTTTCTCATCTACCCCAGACCATTGAGAGAAGATCGTTTTTAAATACTGTCACACCGTGTTTGCCAGGCATTCACACCATTCTCTGAGGTGACATTTTGCTGAACTAAACTTGTCACTTCTCTTTATTTGTGACATCTAAAAGAAGTTAACAAAGCAGCTAATAGTTAACAGAGCAATTAACAAAATTATCAAAGCAGTTAACTAAGCAAGGCAAACACAAAATTGTTCAAAGGGCATAATCTTAGGATGTTCTCCCCTCTGTACTTTATCTCAATCCAGTATAGATCTGTGTCTTAATGCTGATGCCAGAGGTCACCGCAATCTCACTCCCTACCTGCAGTGCGGTCTTTCTTACTGTCTAGTAACTGAGTAAAACAGTCCTAGAATCCAAAGGGTCTGTTTTCTAGGGTTTCAGCTATTAATAATACCTTAGTTTGTGTTCCTCTGAATTCACATCTTGAAACAATGTCTTGTGTGAAATTAGTTCATTATATTTTCCAAGAGAATAGGAGTTGAGAACAACAGAGAGAGAGATGGAAAGGAGAAAGACCCGTTTAAGGAGTAGTTTTTCAGGACACCATGAGAGGCTTGTTTCAACTCAGGCCTTCTGAGAAATACTCGAGTGTTTCCAAATGCTATTTGCCTTTTATTAGCTCTTATTTTTTATTGATTGAATATTCTTCTCAATGATAACTTTTCCATGTTTCTGGGGTACTCCAGTTGCTAAAAATGTCAAATTTTATAATGAAATAAGATGACAGAGCTCATCAAGTGAGGCTCTGTCAGGTTAAAGTGAATCTTGGCATGGGAAGCGTTGGAACCAGTGATCTAAGACTTGAATGAAAATTAGAGATAGAGCTAGGTCAATGTTATTGAGGCAACTGGTGTCACTGCTAGCCTGGGCTCATAAATCAACTATTAAATACCTTTTGTGACAGTATGAATGGACCTGGATTATGCTGAGTGAAACAAGCCAGTCAGAGAAAGACAAATACCATGTGATCTCACTTATATGTGGAATCTAATGAACAAAATAAATTGACAAACACAATAAAAATAGAGGCATGAATACATGGAATAGATTGACAGCTATCAGAGAGGAGGGGGAGGGAAGAGTGGATGAAAGAAGGTGAAGGGATTAGCCAAAGAACATATATGCATAACCCATAGACACAGATAACAGTGCAGTGATTGCCAGAGGGAAGGCGGGCTGTGAGCTGGGTGGAGGTGGGCAAAAGGGGTGGAAAATGGGGACATCTGTAATGGGGTCAACAGTAAAAAATAAAGTAAAATAATAATTTGCTCAAAATTTTTGTGAATTATTGAATTCAGACATATTTCTCTAGTTTTCAGAATTCACTTCCACCTCATCTCCAAACATTTTAAAACTCAGTGATTTTACATGATCCCAGTAAAATTTTAATAGAGATTGTAGCAAAAACAAGGTAGAAGATTTGTCATAATATCATAATATTCAAATTGTAACAAAGAAAACTCCAGGTGTTAGCTGGGCCTTGGGTAGCAATTTCTAGATCTTGAGTTCTCTAGGAAGATTTTTCCAAATTGGACGGGACTAAGAATCTAATAGCCATTGATTCCCACCTCTCCTTTCACAGCTATCTTTGTTCTGAGTTACAGACAAAAGGCCTGTTTCCCATTGGCATCTCCCTACGCGTGTTGCCCCAGGTATGGGACCCTACAGGGAAGCAAACGGAAGGGCAGGTAGGGACACAGTGCTCCCAAAGCCGAGACCCACAGAAGTAAAACCAGACTGATTTAGTAAGGCATTCTGAGGAGGTTGATATTTTTATCTATTATAAAATTAGATTTTTATAAGGAGGAAGTTTTCACAGGGTGCTTATTAACCTATTTATTAGAATTAAAAAATAAAGTTAGATTGTTCTGAAAGAAATTACTCCTGATTTGATTAATTAGTTTTATGATGTGGATGAGCTTTGTCAACTCACTTCTATGGTGGAAACTTTCCAGAAATAAAATGAATTAAATATCCAGCTTCAAGGTTTAATGAATACATATTTAATGAAATGCTACCACATACAACATTAGATTAGATATTAGACTTAAAGCTGTTCAAACTTCTATTAAATCTAGATTTCAATTTAATTATGTGAAGAATAGATAATTTTAAAAATGGGGAAGGAGAGTAAAATTTTTTAGTACAATTAAAGTTACAAGAGGATTATTGATAACAACATTTGCTTTAATAGAATATTATCCGTAAATATCTTAGCAACACTGGAGAAGACAGTCACCTCCCACGGTATGCAGCACAAGTAGGCTAAACGTACCGAAGTATCAGGGACATCCATAAGGAGTGAGGTGCGGGTGAAGCCTGGCTTGATTCCTGCAATAACTCAGGAAAACAGGCCATAGATCAAAACAAAAAATATATTGATTGAAAACATCTTCCTTTCCTCCCAAGGGAGCAGATGGCTGAGGCTAAGCATTTATCCTCATCAGCGGCTTTGTTGATTGATACCTTTATACGATTGTGCACGATTTTAATTGAATGCTTAGGTGACAATCACAGCCTGGCTCAGATTTCTTTGTTTGCTTGTATCTTGTCTGTGGGAAACAACTGCAACAAGAGCTCCCTTTTTAAAAAGAACTCACTTTTTTTTCTTTTCTTCTAAGTTCCCTCATGACTGTTGCACTCTCAGGCTTTTCAGCTGATTTGATATTCATGTGTTTGAAAATAAATTTGCTGAAGCAGTATGGTCTGTGCAGCCGTTACAACATTGTTAGATTTGATATACAGAACTCTCTCTGTTGCCACAGTATAAAAAAGATAACTACCATGCAATAAGAGCATTACATTTATTTATCCAGGTTTTGAGTAAAATAAAATTAATTTATTTGTTGGTGAGTTTTTGAAGTAAGCCTGCCAAACAGAAGCCCTAAAAGCTATTAGTCAGTGAAAACTATTGAAGCTAGGCATGGACTCAAAACAAAATAAAACAAAACAGATAAACAAACAAAGAGACCACTAAGGAAAAAAATTTTTCTTAGTTCTTTAATATACTTAGTCATTATCCTATATGTATTTGATATTGTCATCTAGTGTGTATTTATGAGCATCTCTGAGCATATAATTTTAATAAAATTCTATATGCAAATAGGAGTTATTATCTTAAAATATAGTTTTATCGATAAAATATATGTATGTACAGATAAATGAAACATTCATTTCTAAAAATATAATATTCAGTCCTAGGCATTCCTAAAATTTTAGATGAAATAATAGATATTTAGATCAATAAATGATATTAAGAATGACTTCTTCTACCATGGATAGATCTTATGTGCTAAGCACTCTGTATACATTATCTGTCCAACAATCACATAATGAGGTAGGTTGTGTTAGAATTGTTTTGCACATGTAGATACTAAAGATATTACATTAAGTAATTTCTCTCTGTCTTAAAGTAAATGAGAGAAGCAGACTTTGAATGCTGTCCTGATTAATCCCAAAGCTTGTGTCCGTAACCACTAATTTTCGCAGTGTTTGTCCCTTTCTCTCATCTTCCACTTGAGGCTCCCTTATAAGATGACCACACTACAACATTCCTTATTCTTTGGAGGTGGTCATCCTTCTTTAACACTTTGAGCCAAGACGTTTGTTTAATCTAAGCACCATTGATATTGAGTCTGACTGGAGTTTTCCCAATGAAGTTTCTAAGTAGAAAAGGAAAACACACACACACCAAAACATAAGAAGCATAAATCTATGAGTCATATACTGTGCAGATATCCATGTGTTTGGACCACTAGAAACCGTTTGCCGTTTCTGTGCTCTACCCGAACAGATAGCTGCACTTAGGCTTCAACGAGATAATATACCGTACAAGGTGAATAAATGAGGTCTCTTCCTTCCATGCTATGCTTTGGAAATCAACCTACTTCTTACTACCTAGAAAAATATCATAAAGCTCTTCTCAAATTCTACAGCTAGTAAAGAATCCAGAGTCTCAGCCACTCTCCTGGAAGTGCCCCCACTTTCTCTTTAGGGTCCAAGAAGCGCAAGGAGTCTCCTATAGACGACCAGCCTGATGTAATCAATAGGTTTATGCTTGTGTGAGAGCTCACTCACTCTCATAGGGTGAAGTGGGGAGACAGAAATGCTGTCAGTGGTTACTTTATGTGACTAAACAGATGAGAACCTCGCCAATAAAAAGAAGAGTAATAATTTTCATAAATGAGTTATTTGCATCTAAAAACTGAAGAAAATTATGTATAACAGAGAAGTATTTTAATTATTCATGGATGGAAAGGAGTAGGTGGCTAGAATACTGCATTCCTTTAATATCAGTGACCAAGGGAAGGCTCACTATGAATCTGCTGAAACTGAAGTTGTGGTGACTATCTATATATTAGTTTTGCTACTGTTCTCTAAAGCTTGCTGTAGCTGCCTGGACTTTTTACATTTTCAGATTCAATTCAGGTTCTTTCCTCACTTATTTAGTCTCGTTACATGCATTCAGTTTGCTCTGTGTGTGTGTGTGTGTGTGTGTGCATGCACTACATAGAGTGCTTGGAGATATAGTGATACATTTGTTAATATATCTATTAACCAAGTATTTTATTGAGTGTATACTATGAGCTAGATACTGTTCAGTATGTTTCAGGGAAGATGGACAAAATCTATGTCCTTGATACATATATCCTCCTGAAAGATATACTTAACAAAGTAAAAAAAAAGTAAAATTCAATCAAATGCAGTAAGAAATGTAATAAATTAATGAAGCAGGGTAAACTGATGGATTGTGATGGAAGTTGGTTGTAAATAGTTTCGGTAATGGTGAGGTTATGCTTAGTTTTTGACTTGATTGGCTCATGGGATGCCCAGATATTTGGTTAAACATTTTTTTTTTTGACTGTGTCCATGAAGGTGTTTCCATGTGAGATTAACATTTCTGTCAGTAGTCTGAGTAGAACAGACTGCCCTGCCTGATGTGGCTGTGCATCATCTAATCCTTTGGGGCCCTAAATAGAACAAAAGTCAGAGAAAGGGTGAGTTATCTCTACCTGTCTGGATGAGCTGAACATCACGTTCTCCTGCCTTCAGACTTGGGCTTACACCATTAGTGCTCCGGGATTTTCAGACTCGGACTGCAGCACACATGAGCTCTCCTGGGTCTCCAGCTTGCAGGGCAGATGATAGGGCTTTTTACTTTCCATAATAGATATGTGTTTAAATATAATAAACCCTTTAGATATAATATATACCAATAAGATATATATGTGTGTATTATGTGTTTAAATTTTATATGTAAACATGTGCATACATAAAACATATATGTGAACACACACATCTATGTGTATTGTACATGTATATATTTATATATATCTTACTGGCTTTATTTTTCGGGGGAATGCTAACGAACACAGATGAGCAGAGAGGTCTGGTGCTTAAGCTAATGCAAAAGGCCTGAGGAGAGAATAGCTTTGGTGCATTGAGGAAAGCAGGAAGACCCGTACGACTGAGGCAATAAAGTGGAAAGTGAAGATTCAGAGAAGATGATGGCCGTTCATTGGACAGGATCTGGCTGGTATAGGTGTTAAATGATTAAAATTTTATTCTAAGTATGTTGAAAAGTCGATAGATATCATTATATTTTTAAAACATTGTTGTGGTGATTGTGTGATGAATGAACTCTTGAGAAGCAAGAATGGAAAGATTATGTTAAATAACCTAAGAGTTATGATGATGGCTTAGACCTGAGAGACCATTAAAAGAAGGGTCTTTTAGGGCCCTTCACATTAGGGCCATAAAGTTAAAGGTAGACTTGATAGGTGTTAACTGGAGGATTTTACTTGATGTATAAGAAAAAGTGGAATTGAGGATAACTTGTAAAATTGTAGTCAGCCTCCAAAGCAGGAGGGAGCCCCATCCAAAACTGGGTTTGGAAGTCCAGACTGATGTTACCAAATCCACGCTAAACAAGTATGAAAGTTTTATTGTTTTCATAACTGTGTTCTCTGGACAGAGAAGAGCAAGCCTCCCAAGCAAGTGCAAAATGACTTGAGAACACCAGGAAAGGAGATTGACGCAAGGTTTTATTGTGGTTAGGTATGGGGCCAGGTTAGTGTTCCTATGAATGATTTGAATCTGTGACCTACACCAAAGAGGGGAACACCCTGGGTTTCCCCACAAGCAAAAAGGGGGTGGTGGTGAGTCTTAAAAGCTGCCAGCAAACATCAAGAATGGAGTCAGACTCCTTGCTACAAAGATTTGCATCTGAACAATTCAGTAAATAGTAGAGCCATTTCAAGAAGAAGGGAAATCTGAAGAAGTAACACGTAAGCTGAATCCTGAGGGAGCCAGACACCTGGAGAAGGTGCAAACGGTATCTGCAAAGGCATGAGAGTAATTATGAGTTGCTGAGTACAGAGCATTCACTCTGCAGACCTGGGGAGTCAAGCGTTCGGCTGTGTGCTTATTTGTGTAAGATGTCTATTTGTTTTACCACCTACCCCTTCCTATCTCTCTGTCCATCCCTTTCACCTTTCCCTTCCATCTGTTATAATGAAAGGTATTAGCAGTTATAATTAAGGGTGTATGGTAAGAATATGTTATATACTTAAGAGTCATGGTCCAGTGTGGTGGGCAGATAAGTGAACTAACAGTCATTTCACAACAAATGTGAAATTGCTATAGAAACAACACTTAAAGAATTCCAGAGGATCCCGGACAATTGACACATAATGCCACTTAGACAAATGAAGAAACATTCCAGGGGGAAGTAACAATCAAATTAAATTCTGAAGGAATCCGATACCTGGAGAAGGTGGAATTTGGGTGAAGCTTTCATAGGCAGAACAAGCAACATCTGCAAAGCTGTGAGAGTAATTATGAGTTGTTAAGTACAGAGCACTGACTCCATTCATAATAAATAATTTTCAAGTCGTTGTAAATACGATTTACTTACTGGTAAGGAATACCTTGTGATCTTTATTCAGTTTTTTATAGCAGATCTTTTTAATGATTACCTAACATTAATTTGGATGGTGAAAATACACCAAATCTTTTTAGAATCTTAGGATCCAGAACAAAGGGGAACTGCTAGCATGACTTATAGGTGGAAATGAAAATATCTGAGCCCCTAATATTTGCACTCCAGGATATCTGAAACATACCTATGCTTTCATTATTGCCACCCACAGACTTTGTATTAACAAAACTCTCTATTATTTTGGTAGGCCTGTACTATTTTGTTCTATTTCTGGTTTAATAATCTCTCATAATACTTATTATTGATTTAAAACAAAAGTTTTCTTCTGTTTTATGTATCGTATTATCTGGGGAATGTTAGGTCAACTAAGTAGGTTTCAACTCATTCTGAGCTATGTTGGCTCAAGAATTGTGGGATGAAAAGCATTCTTGTTTGAAGGAATGGAGTCCTTTGTTCAACTAGCAGTGACTGCCGTAGTAGGAAGTTGGAGTTTCAATGCTGTGTGTGTGTGTCCTGACTTAAGTGAAACGGTAAAATAAGTAAAATTCATCATTTCACTCTGTTCTTCTATGTCAATGCCTCTATTCTCCTAACCTATTCTCATTCCTATGCCAGCCTTCTAGTCTATATTCAATGTTAGCATAACCTGGCTGTCATGTAATGTTTAACATCTAAAAATGTTGGTGCACCACCATCCAGAGAGCCCTAAAATTGTAGAAGTAACTTTATATGTTGTCTGAATAAAGTGATTTCAAAATATCTACATTGGTTTTTGGCGTAGTGACCTTTTCATAATGCTCCCTAGTCATCTGGTAGGTTTCATTCACCAGTTTCCTAATAAGGCTGTCTCTCTCTCCTTGGACTTAGTTTGGAATTCAAAGTTGTCTAATTGCTGGCTTAGTTACTCTCAGTTCCTTTAATTTCCTTTTACTGACCCAGATTCTAGCTCCCATAGGTCTTCTCCATCTTTTGTGCTTTATAATAAGTAGCTCAGTCCCTGAACCAACATCGATAATTAATCAGTATCTGTTATTAAGCCAGTGATAGTTGATGCTTCCAGGGGTGTAGGAGAGTGGAAATTACTATGAAAATCTCACTTCCCAAGTAAGATTGTAACCTTTGAAATCTGTTGTTAAATAATTGATGTAAAAATGTTCTTTATAATGCACAAAATATATTCCTTATCAGCCATAACTAAAAGATACAAATGGCTCTAATCCAGAGTGCAATCTGTTCCTAGAGTCACTATTCAAGGGCCTTCCTTTGGCATCGAAAGCAAGTGTCTACAACCTTAGACAGTACGTACACGACGCCATCATGTTAGATTTCACCCTTCACGTGGTCTTCCTTTAATTTGGAAGTAATACTTCAACTGAGTGGAATGACTGAGAAAGAGTATTTATCACAAGGATAACTGGTTAAACTAAAATCTTGTCAAGTATCAACTGTTGTTAATGAAATCTACTGAAATACTTTTCCAAGAAAAAGGCCACCATGTTGTTGACTGAATGAAAGCAAAGAGGCAATAAAGCAGAACAGACAGAACGTAAACACATAAGAGGGAATGATAAATGAAAGATGGGATCCAAATAACAGCTGTAAACTCAGAATCTAACTTACTTTAAATTTATTCTGAAGTTTATTTTTGTTGCTTTTGAATTACTTTTTCTTTCTAGTAAAAGTATATTAAAAATTGTTTCTATATACTGACATATTATAAACTAATTTTTAACACACTATTGTCAGATAATATAGATTTTATTATCTATATAATGAGATAGATATTTAGAATAAAAATGATTATTGTCTATCTCCATGCAAACTTAGGTATTTTATTTCTATTAAATAACATTGTTTGGGGAATGAAACTATTTGTAAGTTAATTTTTTTCCTTGAGTACCTTTGTGTATTAACTTTTGATTGGCCCTTCAGAACCTTTCACAATGTTGCATTCTTACAGTTGCAAATTTGTGAAAATCTTATTTCAAAAACAACCCAGGATATATTGGTTTTATAATCTGGTAATAGAATGTCTAGTTTTACATGCTCAATTTTAATGAAAATGTGTTGAGTGTAAAAAGCCTTTCAAACTGTCACCTTGTGTGTCAAACACATGCACTTACCGTTTGTATATTCAAATCCCTTCTGGCCTGACAGCATGCCTACACATTCTTTTTTTTTTTAATTAGAGTACCCACATCTCCTCACTCTTCGTCTTTCTGTATCACAGAGGGAACACGCAGAGTTACTATAAGCCCTGACCAGTTCTGGACACTATTGGAGCTTTTAAATTATCCAATTATAAACAAGCTGCTTTCATAGATATTTCCCTTGCTTTCTTTCAGATGCAGTTGCATGTTCCATAATGAGGTAATAGGAAGGGCATTATCGTCTATGTCTAGTATAATTCTGAAACAGTCAGGCAATAAGTGGAAGCATCTGCCGCTTTCCTAATTGTGACTAGTGCACAAAAAAATAAGAGGAAGAATGGTGAGGGAGAGCTTTTAAGGTCCCATTTCCCACAGCAGACACAGAGCATCTGGGCTGAGATTACTTTGCAAGCAGTTTGTGATTTCTAATAGCGACACTAAGGAGATTTTTTATATATATGTGTATATATATGTGTGTATATATATATATATATACATACACACACACACACATATATATATATGAAATTGATGTATAAGTTTTGATGTTCTAGGGTTTCAGCAAATGAACATTCTTCACGTATGTTGGGGAAGATGTTATAACTGGCCGTGATCTAAACACAATGACATGTTTCTTAGAATAGATTTCATATTTCTTAGCTGCTCCTTTAATTCTCAAAAATAAGAAAATGATTGAAGTTATAAAAGTTATCATATTGATGTGTGTTGAAAATTAAGTCCATTACAGGAAAATGAGTGGCTATCCCTTGGTTGCAAAGCACATAAATCAATTCTGACTTGTTTAAACCCAAAGAAGGATTTCTCTTTTTATTGAATAAAATAAATTGATATTTTAAAAAACGAAGATATGAAAGGATATTGACTGATTGGATTTATGTGCCCCCCCTCTGGAGAGCTATTGATGAGCTTCCTAGAAGCTAGATTAGTTAGCATTTTACATGAAAGCCTTATAATTTTAGAAAACAAATACAAAGTTAAAAGAATACAGAAAGTTGTTGAAGTATATGATAGAAAATTAGATGAATTAAAATCTCAATTTACTATTTCTAAATTAGTAAGCCAAAGGAAAAAGTGATCTGGAAAGATACAACCAACATATTCTTTAGACAAACAAGAGTAAAGGATAGGATAGAATGTGAACGTTAAGAAGCACATGATAAAATTTAATATGATACACAGAATTTGGCCACTGTAGTGTGTGGGATAGAATGAGTTGGGACTATTATGTAATCCTAGAAACATCTCTTCAGTTAGAAGTCACAAGGCTTTAGAATTTAGAGCAAGCCATAAAATGGGGAACTAATGTATGACCAGGTGGTATTTGAGAACTCATTTGGGATTACCTAATTATAACTTGCCTAACCCCACAGAATCACAGTAGAATGCAGCTATGAAATGCAGTCAACTGGAGAGAAAATATGCAATGCTGGAGAAGAGGAGGAAGTGAGAACAGTTAGTATGCGTACAGGTGTGGCTCCATCAGAGAGAATTCTGACCTTACTGATAAGAGGCTAGCATAACAGGCTTCTAAAATCTAAGGATGGGAAGGAGTGGTAAGGGAGGAACAAAGCACCTCTCTCACTTGCAGCATGTTCCAAAAGAGATTTTGATTAACACCACCACCCCAGAAACTGCAGGCTGTCATCAGAGAAAAGAATTACATCCCTTGGTGCTAAAGCCTGAGAAAGGATCACAGTTGGACAGAATTGTGTAGTAATAAATCAAAATTTTTGAAGCTTATTTTCTTATATACAGAAAGAGTCTGTTTATTTTGGTTTACATATTTTTCAGTTTTGCCAGTGCAAGCAGTATGTCAGGTAAATAACAGTAACAACCACAAAAATACCAAGTAATTTTGAATCGTGTGCTCTATATCACATGACAAAGACTAAGGCAGTTTCTATAAAAATATAACTATATTAAGTCACTTGGTAACTATAAAAATGTCTGTCAAAGGCAAATGATTAATACTGGTATTAAGTATATTTATTAAGTTTGTAATAGTTATGTAATTTACCTGTAATTTTCATTTTGGCACATCATAAAAATATTAACAGTTTCGAGTAAATAACATGAAGCACATACTACGTAGTAAATTCAATCACCTTACTCAGGCCTCACAACCATTTGAGATCAAGACTGTTAATACACAATTATACCCCATGTTTTACAGATGGGAAAATTCAAAATTAGAGAGGTAACTCAGTAGACCAAGGGCAATGGAGATCTGTGTCTGAGCTCACCTATGTACATTCAACTTTCTCCTGATTATAAACCCTAATTTCTCATGAGGGAATATGCTTTCCTCCTCAGTCTGTGCACATTGTGGACTGGAAATATAACTCCAGATACAATCATCAACTTAAAATTGATCACAAATGCAAATAAAGTTTTAAAAGCATAAAATTCTTAAGACATAGGAGTAAATATTTGTGACTTTGGACTAGGGAATTGTTTCTTAGATGTAACATCAAAAGCATAGGCAATACAGTGCAGTCAACCCCCGCACCTGTGGAGGATACATTTCAAGACCTCCAGTGGATGGATGCGTGCCACTGGGGATAGTACCGAACCATTCACATACGATGATTTTTCCTACACATAATACCTATGGTAAAGCTTAACTTGTAAATTGGACACCGTAAGAGATTAATGGCACTAACAATAAAATAAAATAATCATAACTATACTGAAATAAAATTTATGTGAATGTGTCATTATTAAGTAGAATAACGGTTACTTGAACACAAGCACTGCAAAACCACAAGAGTTGACTGATAACCCAGATGGCTACTACGTGACCAATATGCAGGTAACACGCATGGGTAGCATGGATATGCTGGATGAAGGATGATTCATTTCCCCGACAGGACAAAGTTGGATGATGTGAGATTTCATCACAATACTCAGAATGGTGTGCAATATATTTTTGAAGTATTTCTTTCTGGAATTTTTAATTTAATATTTTTAGACCATGATTGAGTATGGATAACAAACCAGGTAAAGCAAAACCACAGACAAGAAGGGACTATTGTGTGTAATTGTCTTGTGATATCTTTGCCTGGTTTTGGTACCAGTGCAATACCAAAAAGAATAAGGTGGGAAGTATTACTTTTCATTCTATTTTTTAAGAGCTCATGAAGGGTTAGTGTTAATTCTTCTTTAAATACTTGATAAAATTCACCGGTGAAGCCATCTGGTTTTGTCATTTTTCTTCTGTGTGTACTTTTTTGATGATTACTTCAATCTCTTTGCTTGTTATATGTCTACTCAATGGTCAATATCATCTGAGTCAATATTTGTAGTTTGTGTTTTTCCAGGAAATTGAACTAAGTTATTTAATGTGTAATTTAATGTGTGTGCATTTGTTCACAGTTGTTTAGTCTGGTAATATACAGTTGTTTTATTCTTTTAAACTTCTTTTCATTTCTCTAAGGCCGATAGTGGTGCACTCTATGGGATTCCTGAGATGGCCAATTTGAGTTTCCTCTTGGTCAGCCTCACTGAGGTTGGTCAATTCTGTTGATCTTTTTAAAGGACCACTTTTATATGGTCCTCTGTTTTATACTTTAATTTTTATCCTTTCCTTTTTTCTGTGTGTTTTGGTTTAAATTGCTGTTATTTTACTAGTGTCTTAAGGTGAAGTTTAGATTACTGATTTAAAATCTTCCTTAATATTGGCACTTGCAGCTATAAATTTCAGTTTGAGCATGGTGCTGGCTTCTTCCTATAATTCTGAAGACTTATATTTTCATTTCATTCACCTCTAGGCATTTTATAATTTACTTTGTGATATTGACATGTTCCAAGAGTCATTGAAGTATGCAGTTTAATTTCTGTATATTTGAGAATATTCAAAATGACTTTCTGTTGTAGATTGCTGATTTAATTCCATTGTGGTCAGAAAACATACTTCTTAATTTTTAAATAATTTTAAATACACTTGGGCTTACGTTATATACTAGAACACAGTCTGTCCAAGAGAATGTCCATGAGCACTCAAGAAGGAGATGTAGTCTCCTATTGTTGGATGAAGTATTGCATGTATACCTGTTAAGTCTATTTGTTTTTTAGTGTTGTTCAAAAGTTATGTTTCCTTTTTTATCTTCTGGCTACTTGTTCTAATTATTATTGAATGCGTGACATTATTGAATGTGTGACATTGACATCTGTAACTATTATTGTTGATCTCTCTATTACTCTCATTAATTACATCAGTTTTTGCTTCACGAAATTTACTATAAGTTAGAGAACCTCATCATTTCATGAATTCAATAATAAGAATTCAATAATAAGAATAATAACAATGTTCCATAATATAAACATTTACTATTATCTTAAGCCTAGCCCACAACCTACTGTCCCCAAGGAAGGAAGAAAACAAAATCTGGGGCATGCACCTGGGGAATGCAGAAAAGAGGCAGTTATTTGCCCAAAAAAGATATGCAATTTTTTCATGGTCCATTTGCCAAAAATGTTCAAAGACGCAGGAGAAATTGTACCTGAATATTTCTAAAATTATACAGCTGGAACAGAAAGTGACCTTGATATAATGAAGGCAATCCCTGTTACTAACTTTGAACAGTTATGAATAAATCTGAGAGAATTCATTCAGCAAATTGATTTTAGGCAAGCTCATTCATTCATTTGGGGCATAGAAAACTTTTCTGAGTATGTTTTCCATCATCCTTTATAAAACGAGATAAAAATGAGAGTTCAAAATAAAAGAGTGAGTGTTTGGCAACACTGACAATTATCTACCTGATGTTTTTGCTTCCAACAGTAGCCAAGAAAACCAGAGAACTAAGTGAGATAGAGGATAATGCAAAGAAAGGAAAAATCATCATTGTAGGAAAAATATTAACTGTGACTAGTTTGGTTCCCTTCACCTTCCTCACTACTAAAACATTGTTTTCAGTGATCTCTCTCTGACCACCAATAACACTGGGCACTAAAATTTTCAATTATTATTGACTTATTCTGAGGAGAATTGAGCTATAGGCTGTCAAAATAGATATGCTGTTGTGAGACAAACTTGTGAAAACAACATTTATTAAGAAATTGTAAAAGAGAGAAGCCAGTCATCATCTTGTGAACAGAAAAGTCAAAAGGCTATGAAAACATCCTGTAGAATATAAAGCCTTATTCTACCTGGTCTGTCTCTTTTGGGCCATTTCCCCACTCAAGAGCTATGATGTGAAGCACAAACTTGCAGTGTGGGTAGATCATCATGAATTGTCCTAAGAACTTGGTCTATGTTTGACATATTGTACCTGGGCCAAATTTTTCCCAAGTTACTTAAGAAAGTGGTTATATAACAAGGTGAAGGAGGGGCGGAATTGAAAACAATAATGGCCTTGAAGATGAAATAAATATTTTATTTTATATTTGAACAGAAATATTCATCAAGAGATTATGTTTGAAGCATTTGGAGTAGATCAGGGAGTGATATCTAAAATAGTTAATGTCAATTATTCATCTGGAAAAGCAGAAAAGAAATGATCATAAGCTAGTCCAGAACAATGTATTTACATAAACTATTAGGACAAAAATAGGTATCTAAGATATGAATGGTATTGGATTACCGAAAAAGATAAGAGTTTATTCTGGTGGATTGTGGAGACACAATGTAGACACAATAGAAAACATGAGATCTGAGAAAATGGAATTACTGCAATGACAGTGAGAAATGAGGAAATTATATAAAGCAGAAGTACACTAGCAAAATAGGGTGGTTTGAAAGCAGTGCATAAATAGGTTGGAAATCATAGGAAGTACAATTGCCCTAGCACATAAATGTGGTTTGAAAGCATAAATTGTTTTGATCCCAACTAACATAAAACAAAACTGTGTGATGTCAAGGACAGACCTTGGATGACAGGCTGAATAGACATGCAGAGAGGTCAGCTGAGAGGTCAGGAAGGGGCCCTATAACCAGTTACTGTAATCAGGTTTGTCCTGCAGCACCAGTTCACAGGCTAGATTAGGAAAGCTTAGAAACCAGAGAAGTGAATGCTTTACAGAGAAATCCAGCAGCTTTCAAAGGTGCATTACATAGGTAATCAAAGACTAGTAAATATTTGGCAGTGAAAGCTACATATCTAAAGAAGTGGAAGAAGAAATAGGATGGTACTAATATTTCAAGTACAAATGTTCAGGCAATGGAATAAATCTTTATTATCAGCTCAGTTAAAACAATCTTTTTTAAAATGTTTATTTGTTTATTTTTAGAGCAAGGGGAAGGGAGGGAGAAAGAGAAGAAGACAAACATCAGTGTTTTGTGCCTCTCACATGACCCTACTGGGAACCTGGCCTGCAACCCAGGCATGTGCCCTGACTAGGAATCGAACCTGCTACCCTCTCGTTCACAGGCCAGCACTCAATGCATTGAGCCACACCAGCCGGGGCAATTAAAACAATCTTAAAGGGATAAAACATATTTGAACAATTTCTAAAATGTAATGTATTCATCATGCCTGTTTTTCACATCCGATCTTACCACTTCCTAGAATTATGAACTTGGGTAAATGAGTAGTACCTACTTCAAAGAGTTTGTGCAAAAATTAAACAAAATCATTTATGTAGAGTATATAGATTGCTGTCCTGCATATAGCACACACTTAGGAAAAGCTAGCTTTTATAATTATGGTTATTAATAAAAAGATCACTGCATGTGGAAATGGATTTATTTGGGGAATTTTTAACTTTACTATTTTTCAACGCAAATAGAAAAGCTTAGTTGAATAACGTAGTAAGTATTTTTTGCTAAAGCAGTTTCAGTTGTATTTTTTAAATCACATCGCACTGCACACTGTTAATATATTTTTTTTTTTAAAGTAAAACAAGTAGAGGAATTGTGTCTACAATTCAAAGTAATACATTTGGCAGGCTTGCTATCTCATTTATTTTATTTAATATTCTGTAGAACACAGGCAAGTAGACTTTATCTAAAGGTAATTAGAAAAATTTACACCCCATATTTATAATTTTAGAATGTTGGTCTTGGTGTTTAAACCAAATGCTGAAGTTCTCTAATTAAACCTTTTATTTAATTATGGTACACTTTTAGCTTTTAGGCTCACAGTATGTACTAAAAGAGGTTTGTTAAATAAATATTCCTTTTCAAAACGGGAGATAAAAATAAGTGCTTTGAGGAAAAACAATTAGGCAACCATATCAATAGTGAAAAATTTTGGCAGGATAAAGATGCGGATCAGACTGCTTGCAGAGAGATGGCTAGGGGAAAACAGGTGTGAGAGTCCCTTGAAAGGTAAATAGATGACTGTGATTTGATGACAGTTTCCATACACAAGGGTTAGAGAGGCACAAGTCAAAATGCCTCAGCGGCGTGAAGTAGAGATGACTAAACAAAGGAATTGTTAACAGAAAAGGAAACCTCAAAAACATGATCTACTTTGGCCAGACATGGTAAGGTATTTTTATCAAATTATTTGAATTTTCTAGTTCCTATGACTAATTTGTTCTTTTAGGAGCAATGATCTTTATTTCAGATTTACAATCAACCCAAGAGATGAAACAGGTTTCAAGTAGTACTGAATTTGCTTAATTTAGAAAGGACTCAGGACAGAATATATAGAACATCCCCATATAAAGTATAATGAAGGTCTTATGATTCCCAGGTACATCCTTGAACATCTCGGTACTTTGGTAGTGCAGACATTCATAGTCAGATAACTGTATTCAACCTCAGCTTACAAGAGCCAGCTCCAAGTCTGTTTACACTGATGTGCAGTTGCCTATGTAGCCTCCCAAAGGTGTGCATGGTAGTGTTCATTTTTTTGTACTTCTACGACTCATCAGTATTGATCACATAGTGCTTCATAAACAATTTCAAAAACAGATGTATGAATTTAATCTACATCATGCTCAGATGGACCCTTGTGTATCTTGGAACTAGTATTAATTAGTTCCTAAAAAGGTTTGAGGTAATGTTACAAGTGAATTTAATCAAGGAGTAAATTCTCATGCTTCTTTCTGGTTAGAGGAAAGGCCACATAACAAGCCATTTACTTTTTTGCTCTACTCTCCATTTTCAGAGGCTGAGCAATCATGTTTTGGATTTCCTAGATCTTTTGCTTGAATACTTTAGTTCATCTTCCTGAAGCCTGCATTTGGATCATACAGGCTTTTATGTTATCCCCTTTATGTAATGCCATTTAATTGTACCACTTATCATATTCTTAGTTTAAACAAACAGGTTTGAGCCTAATCACCATTGCTATTTTGGGTTATTTGGAGTGCATTTTTTCAAAAGTCAGCTACTACTTTTAATATGTAAAATCAATTTACCATATTTTGCCATTTTTTGCCCAAATTTTTGAGGGAAAAATAAGGATGCACATTATACATGGATAGTACTAATTCTGTATCTATAATAATGTTTTTAATTATTTTATTTATGCTTATGCATTAAAAGTGTATGTCTAAAAAGCAATAATGACATCTCTATGTTCAAAAATAAATGTTAGAATGCCTTTATAATCCAAAAAACAAGTATCTAAATATAAATATATTAAACATTTATTTAACAATAAATGAAAGACTTTATCCTGAAAGTTTGGGCCCAGAACATGGGTGCACATTCTTCATGGAAAATATGGTATTCTTTCTGAAGAGTGTGTGTGTGAGAGTTCATGTGTGTGTGTTGAGAGAGACAGAGATTCTCTTGAGATACTTCCTGTATGACTTCCCCTCTAGGAGATCAGGCCAGCCTAGTTTGAGATCAAGTTCTGGGACCTTGGATGAAGGGAAAAGGGGGTGAACACCTAGGCCCAAGAAGCCTCTGTGTGGATAGGAGAATATGACAGAAGACACTAATCTGCATTTCAAAAGACAAAAGGGTGTGAAGACATTTCCACCAGGATAAGGAGCAGCCTAGAGAACAACTAGGAATTTTCTGGGCACACAGATATACTGACTAGTCCCTAAATCATTTATACCACTCTTCTCTTTACATAAAGTGAGGATAGTGCAGACATAGCTGCCATTTACTTCATATACGTGGTGTAGCTATAACCAATTTTAAAATGTTAGAAAAGGTACTTCCTTGAGTCCTACAAGCATCCACTCCCCTCCCCTGCCCTTTTGCCCAGGACTTTGCTTCAGCACTACACACAGTGCCCATTCTGATAGTTTACTTTTGTCATATTTTGATTTTCCTTTCATCTTTATTGAGGTATTAGTAACAAATAAATATTGTTATATTTAATACATACAATATGATGGTTTGATATATATATTTTACATTGTAAAATGAATAGCACAATCAAGTTAAGTCTCACAGCAATCATCTCACATAGCTGCATTTGTGTGTGTGTGTCTGTGTGTGAGATGCCACAGTATTTTGAATATCACTCCTGGAAGGCTTTCAAGAGGGGCTGGCTTTGTAGACTATTATCTCTCTACTGTATCTCACCCCTGTTCAATGCCCACTGTCCACTCCGGCTCACCATGCTTTGCTGTCATCTTCTCTTTTCTGGTGCTAAGTCTCAGTGACCTTCAGACTCTGGTCCCCGTGTTTGCCTATACTTGGTTCTACAGACATTATTCCTGGACTTCACTCATCCCAAATTCTGGGTTTTTTGTTTGTTTGTTTGTTTACTATCTGCTACTAGTAAATTATAAAGGTAGTCTAACCTTAAATGAGAGAAAATATCAGATACACAAACAATAAAATTTAAGAAAGAGCAGTGCAGTGCACATATAAGGAAGGTATTATGTGGCATTTCAAACTTATTGGAAATCTATCCATCCGATCCAATTGTACCTCATAAAAATAAACTAATATACAAACGAATGCTTTTCTTGGAATAAACTGATTATCCATGTAAATCAGGTTTGGTTTAGAGGTAGAGGGCATTGAATATTTCCCTGAGATATACCTTTATGGATCTCAGAGGCTATAAACATCGGTGAGTTAATATACCTCAGTCTGGCCTTAGATGAGTCAGGCTAATTATAAGTCAAAGTCAATTTGCCGCATTCTCTGTCAATAGGAGCACTTCCCACAGCATCGTGAATACCTCTGCTTATCATCAGGGGCCTCAGGCTCTCTGTAATTTGGGCAGCCTCCAGAATGCTGCCATTTTCAAGATATTGTCTTAAGATAGGTTGGATTTATGGTTCTAAATTGGACAGGGAAAAGTTATTAGGCAGTATTTTTTAAAACACAGTTCTTATAGCCTCTCTTTTAATCTGTGTTCTTCCCTGTAATACTGAAAGCTTTTATTGATGACCCTAATAATGTTCTCTACGTACTGGCTTAGAGGAAAGCCAAGAACACCCTCAAATCAAATAGATGGGATGCTATGGGTAAAAACTTGTACTTTTCAGCCATGAATGTGACTTTCTTCCACCTGTTATATTAAAAGGTAAACACTCTTTCAGACCTCTTCTTTCATCCATTATGGACCAAATGTAAGAATCATATGATTATGTAAAATCTTTCTTGAAAACTGAAGAGCCAAGGATAATGTGGCCCTCTCTATCTATTATAATCGCACAATCCCTTGTTGGCTTTAGGGCAGCTATTTTTAATAGTAGTGGCAAGGTTTCTATTGAGGCTGAAGTCTTCATTTGCTGAAATCACTAACAACACAGTAGGTAACTACATTAAGCCATTTTACTAAACACCAAATTAGATTCCAGAGGCCAGGCTTACTGAGAAAAACGCTTCTCCCTCACTTCATCTCCTTGTAGTTCACAAAAACAACTAAAGACCTAGTTGGCCTAATTTTTATAATACAGTGTTTTGTACTGGATAAACCATCTGGCCCTGACTTAATCGGGGTTGGAATCTTTGAACACAGATTGCATCCCATCTTTGCTGGATGTTGGTGACTCCCTCCAATGTTTACTTTGGACCAAGGAGTAAAAAGTCTCTGTTTACTTTCAGTGTGGAGAATCACCTTCCTGCTTTTTCTGCTTAGCTTCAATTACAATATTTTCTTTTGATTAACTAAAGGATTAATGACCAATGAAAGCTTTACATCCATTGGCCTTTCTCTTTTTGTTTTATTCTATAAATTCAAAGGAAATTAGATTCATTTTTTTTATCTCAGGCAACTTACAATTATAACCTCAGCTGATATTTTTAAAGCTAAATCATTGAATTCTGTAATTTTTGAGAATTATATTTCCTGCACATTGTAAATGAGCTCTTTTCAATTTATTTTCCTTAAAAACCTTGCTGTCCTCAATGTTAGTCTTCATGTTTAAAGGCACTGTTCATTGGCTCTTGGGTTTCTTACAAATAGTATTATGGGGCCAGAATTGCCAGAGGACGTGTATACACCAGCTCACAAGCAGCATGACTTTCCTGTTGCTTTTTGTCTGTTTGCTTGTTTTGCTTCAATACATGACCAGATAATTCTTTACTTTTTTTAAGTTCATGTATATTTATTTATCAAAGATTTCTTCTTTCCACACAGTGCTGTATTCAAAGAGGTATAAAATAAAAATATGCTAATGGTTATTTTATTGAGGAAATACTTCTTGCTCAATATAGTATCAAAGATTTAAAAAAGAAGATGGGAAAAAAATTTAAGAGAGAGAGAGTAGAGAAATGTACACAAATGACTGTGATATGTTTACAATGAAAATAAATTCAATCCTGTGTTGTTTTTGTGGTTATATATATATATATATATATATATATGTAAACATTATATATATATATGTAAACATTATATATATATATGTAAACATTATATATATATGTATATATATATATATATATACACACACTCATTGAATAGAGTTCATTTAAAAACATTATGGTTTCAGTGATTCTGCAGTTACTGATACATCATCTGGTTTTGTTGTTGTTGTTTATGATATTACAGTTGTCCCTGCTTTTTCTTTTTCTTTTTTTAAGATTTTATATATTTTTTTTATTTTTAGAGAGGGGAAGGGAGGGAGAGAAACATCAACATGTGTTTGCCTCTCACATGCCCCCAACTGGGGACCTGGCGCACAACCCAGGCATGTGCCCTAGATCAGCAACTCTTTGGTTCCCAGGCTGGTACTCAATCCACTGAGCCACACCAGCCAAAGCTGTCCCTGCTTTTTCTCCCTTTCCCACCTCCATGTAGCCCCACCCTTTCCCGTCCCTAAATGAATCCCCATATTGTCCTTGCCCATGTCCATGGGTCATTCATATATGTTCTTTGGTTAATCACTTCACCATCTTTCACCCAGTTCCCCATCCCTCCTCTCCGGGAGCTGTCAGTCTGTTCCATACATCTATGCTTCTGTTTCTATTTTGTTCCTTAGTTTATTGTGTTCATTAAATTTATATATAAGTTTGATCATGTGGTATTTTTCATTCACTAATTGGTTTATTTCACTTAACATAACATTCTCCAGGTCCATCCATGTTGTTGCAGAAGGTAAGATTTCCTTCCTTTTTATAACCCAGTAGTATTCCATTGTGTAAACATACCACAGCTTTTTTATCCGCTCATCTACTGACAGGCACTTAAGCTATTTCACGATCTTGGTTACTGTAAATAGTGCTGCTATGAACACAGTGGTGCATATACTTTTTGTATTGCTGTTTTGGGATTCTTAGAAAATCTCAGATCTCAGATAGCAATATTTTTGCTAATATGTCTCCTAAGACAATGGAAACAAAGGGGAAAATAAACAAATGGGACTACATTGAACTAAATACCTTCTGCACAGCTAACAGAACTATCAGCAAGATGAAAAGGGAACCCATTGTATTGGAGAACATTTTTGCCAATGATACATCTGATAAGAGTTTAATCTCCAAAATATATAGTCACAAGCATTTAATACCAGATTAAAATGGGAAAGAGAACAACAATTGGAATAACATAACAATGGAAAATAAATTGGTACATACCATTGCACGGCTAGTATACATTCTCAGCATCCAAACTATTCTGTTCCCCTGTCTTATAGCCCAAATCCACCATATATTTTTATCCTCACAGTCTAACAGCATGGTCTATGTGGTCAGTATATATGTAGGAATAAAATAGGTATAAGTGATTTATAACATTTCTTGATCTATAACCAAAAAACCTCTAGGTACAGCTGGAAAAAAATCTGACTGCTGCCATTACTGTAAATAACTGGTCTTTTTATCCAATATTCAAACCTAAGACAGTACAAATACCCATGAATGGGAGCCCAGGTCTCCTTCAGAAAGGATGCTACACTATTGTTATGAGTGTACATTATATTGCTCCTCCAATCCTTCCCTAAGGGACAATATAGCCACTGTCTAGGATATCTCTGCATAAGAAAACAGAACGCCCACTTATTTTATGTATGACAAGACACTGTCTATAAATCAAACTTAGTTATCAGGAACCTCAGATGACACCAGGGTCTACCAGTCAAAATGGGGATTTCTATTGGCGAAATCAAAAATTGCTTAATGGCCCAAATTCAGAGGTCAGTAAATGCATTGATGTGGCAGGCATTGCACGACTATGTGCCTCATTACTAAATGGAAGACATGAATGATGATCAACAGATGGGACTCATTATTTTGAAAACTGTTATGATAGAGACAATCAATTAAGAACTCCTAGAATGTGTCCTTTGTTACTAAGATTGCAAATCAAATAAATAACATAAAAGTGGTGATTCCCATCACAGGTCCAGTTGACTTGCTCCTAGGAATCTGAAGAAGGCAGAGGATCTTGAAGAATTACTATGGATTATCATAAACTTAGTCAGAGATCACTTCAGTTGCAGTTGATGTTCTAGATGGTGCATGTTTACTGGAACACAACCTCTGATGCCTGGGGTGAAGTAATTCCATGACATATACATTTTTCACCAAACTGGGAAGTCTCAACCACAACACTATTGATATTTGGGCTGAATGATTCTTTGTGTTCATGTGTGTGTAGCTGCCCTGTGCATTTGGGGATATTTAGCAGCATTCTTGGCATCTAGCACTAGATGTCAATACCACCCCTCCCTGTTGTAACAAACATTTTCTCTAGACATTGCCAAATGTCCCTTTGGAGAAAAAAAAATCACCCTATTGAGAGCCAAGAATTCATATCATTTTGCAAGGTTCACCAAAATAGTCTATTTCACCTTATAAAAATCACCTGGTAGTTTTATTTATCAACTTGAATGATTGAAAGAGTGCCCAGCTATTTGGTTACACGTTATCTTGGGTGTGTCCATGAGGTTAGTTTTGAAATGATTAACATTTGAATGCATAGACTGAGTAAAGTGGATCACCCTCCCTAATCTGGGTCTCATTCAATCGGTTGATGTCCTCAATAGAGCATCAAGGCTGACCCTCCAGCAGGTAAGAAGGAATTCTTCTTGCCTAACTACTTTGCACTGGATCATTAGTCTTTCTGGTTTTCATATTTGAACTGAAACATCGGCTCTCTTTCCTGTTTGAGCTTGCCGGATTTTGGACTGGAATTTACACAGTTGGCTTTCCTAATTCTTAGGCCTTCAGACTGGTACTAGAAGTACATATTAGCTCTTTTGGATCATCCACTTGCCCACTGAACATCTGCAAATGTTGGGATGTTTCCTCCTCTGTAATTGTGTGAGACAATTTAATGAACACACGCTAATGGAATTCAAAGGTATTACTATCTACCCCCAAAACTGTAAGCCACTCATTGTGAAGAACAGCACAGTAGCCAACGGAAGATTCAATTATGTTTCCAACTGGGAGAGAGCATACTGAAATAGAGTGGTTCATTTATTGCAGGCATGATTTATGCTTCCAGCCAGTGACAATTATCACTCTTTCGTGAAAGAAAATGTAAAGAGGAAGGGCAATGGAATACATGATGTCAGATCACTTAAATAATTATGGCTATGCTAATAGCAAATACTATAAGAAAAAAGTTGATTATTTTTGAAAAAGTGAAAAGCAGTGCATGAAACAAAATGAAATCATAGTAAACAGCTTGGCTCTGTAGTGAACGGTAATTTTAGAAATTGTGAAAAATGTAAACATTGATTATTCTTTCATCAAAATAAATAAACGAACCTGGGGGTTGGTGGAGGAGGATGATGGCAGATAAAAGAAACTAGATCCTCTATAAAGAATTCAATATAATCTTGCTAAAATTGACAAACCATGAAATAACATTATAAACATGTCATCTAGAAATGGAGAATTTCTAATAAAAATGAATAGTAATACCCTCTTGGAAGCAGGACTGGTGGCTAGAAAGAGAAAAAAAGGATTTTTTGTGTTATAATTACTATTTGGTTTAATCATAAAATGGTGTGAGTTTGTTCCTTTGCTTAAAAATGTTGTAAATGTTAATAAATGGTCTGTGTACTTCAGTCAGCACTAGGAATTGATCTTCTTTCTCTTCTTTCAGTTCCACTTGTTGATACAGCTGCTAGCCAAGCTCCTGGTGGACTGCTTATCTGTCAGTACTAGGAATGCACAACAGGCCTATGGGCTTGATATCAGTCTCCACAGCCCAGCACTGGGATGGGCCTGAACACACAGGGGCAAAATTGGGGCAGGCTCTCAGCCCAATTTTTTTCACCTGAACTTCAAAGAAGCCACATCTGAAATCACTAATTAGCGAGTATTAGACGATTCTGGTCATCAAATACAGTTTAGTATTTAAGAATAATGAAATCATGTCATTCTCTCTGTTATCATTATCTTTCCTCTTGACTCAAGGGTCATCCAAAGTACTTATTTCTTTCAAAATAGAAATTATAAATCAAAAGTGCACCCATGAAAATCAGTGGCAATGAACATATGTGGAGGTTAGGGTGGAAGGCAGATTGAGTTCAAATAGTCTGAAAGCCCTACTATTATATAATCACCTTTAAACATCTGTAGAAACTTATCAATGCTGTATAGTTTAACTCAGTCTTTGTCAGTCTCACCAAGATTATGGTAGAGCCACAAAATTGGCTTTAATGCCTTCTATAAATCTGCCATATTGCTTCCAGCGAGATCTTCTTAAAAAGCATATGACATGATACATAATCCTTATTTCAAAACCTGAAATCCTTCATATTGCTTTCAGATGTTGTCTAACATATTAGCTTGGAAAAATAAATCTGATTTATTTCATTTTTCTATCTAACTTACCTTTTACTATTTTCCCACCTATGTTCAATATTATAGATTGAATATTTCATTTTCTTTTTTTAGTTAACATTCCGGCTGAGGCATTTTATTTGTCCCATTAGTTTTCCTGAGTCAAAAGAAACTTGGAAGCTTAAGATACAACTTTTAAAAACAAAAACAACATGAGGCAACTTTGACTGTTTTTAATTCTTCTGTTTATACTAAAATATGCAAAGTCTTGACTGCCTCCATGCTGGACTCTCCCCTGCATGCCCGCTCACATGCGAGCAGCCTCTCTGATGTAGATCTCTGTAACTAAATATCTGCAGAAGTCCCCCTTCATGTTTCGTATGCTCATCGTTTCTCGCCTTGATCATCATGTGTCCATAATTTATATTAGATTCTTTTTTATTTTCTGCTTCATGCCTATTACTCCAGCTTGATCTTCATCTTGCGCTTTATTTTCTAGCTATATTAAGTTACTTGTCTTTGTCTATGCTGTTTCCCTGCTTAATATGCTTTCTTTTCTTCATATTTCACTTGGTTAACAGTTGTTAACCCTTTGGCATCTCTGTTCTCCCTGACTGCTTGTGATTTAGTGGGTACCTTTTTTTTTTAATTTGATTTTCTTTCTTTTTTGTTTGTTTGTTTTTAAAATACTTTATTGTTGTTCAGTTACAGTTGTCTGCATTTTCTCCCCACTACTTCCCCCTACCCCGGCCAAACCCACCTTCCTCCCTTGCTTCCACCCTCCCCCTTGGTTTTGTCCATGTGTCCTTTATAGTAGCTCCTGAAAACTCTTCTCCCCTCTGTCCCCTGCCCCCCTCCCCTCTGGCTATTATTAGATTATTCTTAATTTCAATGTCTCCAGTTATATATTTTTTGCTTTTTTCTTTTGTCGATTATGTTCCGGTTAAAGATGAGATCATATGGTATTTGTCCCTCACTGCCTAGCTTCTTGCACTTAGTACAATGCTCTCTAGTTCCATCTATGCTGTTGGAAAGGGTTGGAGCTCCTTCTTTCTCTCTGCTGCATAAAATTCCATTGTGTAAATATACCATAGTTTTTTTAACTCTTTTGCTGGTAAGCATTTAGGTTGCTTCCAGCACTTGGCTATTATAAATTGTGCTGCTATGAACATTGGGGGGCATAGGTTCTTTTGGATTGGTATTTCAGGGCTCTTAGGGTATAATCCCAGCAGTAGAATTGCTGGGTCAAAAGGCAGTTCCATTTTTAGCTTTCTGAGGAAATTCCATACTGTTTTCCACAGTGGCCTCACCAGTCTGCATTACCAGGAACAGTACACTAGGGTTCCCTTTTCTCTGCATCCTCTCCAATCTCATCCACTGGTTTGTTAATTTGTTTATGATGGCCATTCTGACAGGTGATAGAATGAGGTGGTATCTCATTGTGATTTTAATTTACATCTCTCTGATGGCTTGTGGGGACCCTTTTAATGTGTTTTAATTTTAGATTAAGACTCCCATTGTAGCAATGTTTTATTATCTTTTAATATTTGCTTTGTGTAGCAAGAGCTTCCTTTCACTTGTTATTTACAAATTAAAATAGGCTAATGCTGGACCTTTTGTCTTCCAATACAGGGGTCTGGCACAAATAACGCCCATTTGTATTACCAAATCTTTTATTATGAAATCATAAGCATGAAATTCTGTAACATAACAATATCACACTCAAGTACACATTTGACACTTTAGGTGAAATGTTCAGATTAAAACTATAGATTATTACACCCATATTATTTTTTTAAATATATTTATTGATTATGCTATTACAGTTGTCCCATTCTCCCCCCAACTCCACTCCATCCTGCCCACCCCCTCCCTCCCACATTCCCCCCCCTATAGTTCATGTCCATGGGTCATGTATATAAGTTCTTTGGCTTCTACATTTCCTACACTATTCTTACCCTCCCCTTGTCTATTTTCTACCTACCATTTATGCTATTATTCTCTGTACCTTTCCCCCCTCTCCCCCTCCCACTCCCCTATTGACAACCCTCCATGTGACCTCCATTTCTATGGTTCTGTTTCTGTTCTAGTTGTTTGCTTAGTTTTCTTTTGTTTTGTTTTTAGGTGTGGTCGTTAATAACTGTGAGTTTGTTGTCATTTTTACTGTTCATATTTTTTATCTTCTTTTTCTTAGGTAACTCCCTTTAACATTTCATATAATAAGGGCTTGGTGATGATGAACTTCTTTAACTTGACCTTATCTGAGAAGCACTTTATCTTCCCTTCCATTCTAAATGATAGCTTTGCTGGATACAGTAATCTTTACACCCATATTATTACCCAACCAATCACAATCAGCAGGTGTTACTTCTGCCAGACCCTGTATTCCCAAGTATTGTAACATACTTACTTGTCAACTATGAATGATAAAGAAAGTTAAAGTCATAAGTTTTATCAGAGGAGAGAAGAAACAGAGGCATGACAGTAAGGGTCAGACTGTTGTCTGGGTGGCAGGATCCTAGGCAAACGCCACCTCCACCCAGATGTGTGCTCTCCCCCGCAGGCTGAATTGGGCCAGCCCATATCCTTAGGTTTGCTTTGGTTCATGAGTAAATCAGCTTCTGGGGAAGAGTATTTTGCCTTGGCATTTCCTACAAAATCTATTTACAAGCTAGATCAACAGACCATTTTCAGGACAAAGGATTGTCCAGAATGAATGAAAAACATTTTTATTTCTGGCCTACTTTAAATTTTCTATTAACACATATAGCTTCACCCCCTATAACTTTTCTTCCTGTTCCCTGAAAATGAAATGCCATATTCCTCAAAAGACCATCACTGAATAAACATCATCTAGTTAAAAAAAAAAAAAGAAATCTGTGGCATAAGTATATTCAAATATTTTTTTTAATGTAAAATGGTGTTACTCTTCAGACAGTTTTTTGTGTTGAAAATATATTTTTCATAAAAACATGCTATTTATGGTAACCAGTAATATTTATTGTTATTTTAAGATTAATCAATAAATATGTAAAATAAAAAAATATGCTACTACATCCAACACATCCAGGTGTGCGTGGGGCTACCAGAAGTTCAAAGACACAACAAAGGATCCTTCCCTAGAGGTTTCAGAGGCAGCAGGGCCCTGCCAACGCCTTCATTTTGGATTTCTGTCTCTCAGACCTTTGAGACAATACGTATCTGTTGTTTTGAACTGTCAGTTCGTAGTACTTTATTATGGGAGCCCTAGCAGACTAATTCACCTGGCAGTATAAACTCTGGTCTCACAAGCTTTAGCATTTTAGTGACTTTTCCAACCCTTTGGTAAATAAACTATCCCTTTCATCATTAAAAAAATTTGTTTTATTTCTTTGTGTCAAATGCTCCTCTCCGTTTTACCATTTGACCTCACTTTTGTCCTACAAATTACGTTATTTATCAAGATGTGGCTTGTTTGACTTTTAATAGGTTTTTTTTTAGAGAGCTTCCCAGCAGTAGTAAAATACTGAGTTTCCGAACGTATGACACCCAGTGGATTACAGCAGGGAGAGAGATCGCATATGTACGCGGGGCTGACCCTGAGCCCCCGGGCTCAGTCTCACAGTCTGGACCACCTCATTTGCTCTTGGCACATGCAGTTATTTTGGTGTTGTGCTGAAAAGTGAAAAAGTGAGGGAGAAAATGGTCCTAAGGTATTGTAATTCATAAAATGCCCGGTATTCAATTTCTAAATCCTGAGTATCCCTTTTGAGATTAACTAATAAACTGTTACGTTCAGTACTTTATTTGTAAATGGTTCTTGTCTAACCTCTTTTGGCATCACTCAGCTGAAGACAATACCTAAGAATGGATCACACTTATGTTAGTATTCAGCACATTTTGTGTGTGTGTGTGTGTGTGTGTATTTGTTTATGCAAACCACTGTTTCACCTAACAGTGTTTCACATTCACTAAGACTTTGATTCACTCTATCTTGAAACATATTTTTAAAATTTTTACATGTAGCGTGGTAGCAATATTTTTCAGATTTATTGTGAGCTCTTTTAATCCCATTAAACAAATTGGTGTCAGGTAGTTTGGCTCCTGAATTATGTTAACATTGTCTGAATATAGGACTCTCTAAAGAGTTAAAGAAGCTACATATTTTGTAGATATTAAGTTTTTATATATTGTATCTTACCACTTTTTTAACTCTATAAAAATGTCCCCTAATAAAAAGACTATAATGACAGAGTTATACTTGAGGTCAATGGAAATATTCTGGTACCATTATAGCCCTTAGTTTAATTATTTATAAGGCCACAAAAATTTTATTTAGAGCAGAGGAAACTGATTTTATAGTGTGGCATGTTAACAATCAAGTATTATCATTTGTAAACCTCAGGCAACATTTCACATTAGCAATGTACATGCCTTCAGGCGAACAACATTGCCTTTAATAGCACTTATTAGCACAACCAAGGTAGATGTAGGCTAACATTTGTCAGGAAAATAGATCTTGTGTATGAAGTCATGATTATTCATTTTAATAATGTCACTTTTGTGTACCCATATTATAAATGACCTTTCATTTAGGGATTAATTATCTTATGCCTTGGCATTTTTGTGTTTGTTTCTATTTTCCTCTGTTACTACTAAATGCTGATGGCTGCCTCCTTTGGTTCAATATTCTTGTAAGAATGTGTCAGAGAACAGCTTAGTACAAAGCTACATGACATATTAGTATCCCTATGAGAATAAGCAGCATATTGGTTAAGGGCTAGGACAAGCAGGATACTTCGTGATTTCTGCCATTTAGAATACATGAATTATAGTGAAACAGGGACATCTGGTGTAGGATATGGATGCAGAACTTAGCACAGGAACAAGATACACTAAGGTGCCTGAAAATTATACTTGGATGCACTAAAATTCTGTGCATATACAGCATATAAATTTTACTTCCTAAAATCTTAAGCTTAATTTCAGGTATGTATTCTAAAGTATTTTAGAATAAAATATATGAAATACATAAAAATATGATTGAAGGATAGACAGAGATATCATAAAGGACACACCAAAATCCAAAAGTTCTAGAAAAGGTTGTAGGTATATGATATATTCTCTGAGTAATTCTTTTATATTTTTTGTATGTGTGGAAGTTTTATAGTAAAATATTTGGAAAAAATAAATATAAAAGTTGCTCTTAGGAATAAAATTAACTTCTGTTAAGAATACAAATGCTCAAGAATACTAAAAACTAAGTATAACTCATATACATATAAAATGATTTTTTAAAGATTATTTACTACTTTTTCTTTTTAATATGACTATAATGTTTTTGTCTCAGTGGATCCAATATCTTCTGACACCACATAACAAACTAAAGTTATGCTGTTAATTGTATGCTTTTCTGCTATTAGTATCCGATGCATTTTTCTGCATTAAGAGTAGGAATGAATATAAAAAATAGATTAAAATTGTACATTTTATCTCTAAATAATTGAACTTAATCTTTTGAGATTTTAGAACTTACAGTAAATTCTTAAAATGACTTAAGTAAGTTGTTTTATATCATGGGGAAAATACAGGTTCTGGAATTACAAACATCTGAAACTCCAACCCATGGGGTAATAATAATTTTGTGGCAATACGTAAAGCCTGAAACATCTTTACTTCTAATCAAGTCCAAGATGTAAAAAGCCTAACACTTTATTACATTTTAATGTAACCCTTAATATTATTTTCCCACAAATTTCCATAATTCAGAATAGAGATGAAGCGGACTTTGGGCTTCAGACAGCTTCCTCTTAGTGAGTAAGAAAGTCCCTTTGTGCTCAGCACCCTTAAAATAATTTTATATTTTAGACAATCTTTTAGTATCTTTAATATATAGACCTCATTAAGGAATCTAATATTCAATTACTAAAGTAAGTTCCCCCTTTACTACAACTTCATTGTATCCATATAATCAATCGTTGAGACAGTAAACACAAATTAATAAAGTTTGCTAAAAATATGTTCTGAGCTTTGATCTTTCTTTTTTTTTAAGTGATGTTCTTTTTGAGATCATTTGTCCCCTTTGATAATGGAGAAGTCTATGAAAACACCATATTGATCCTGGTTTTCAAACAAGAAAACAAATTTATTAGTATGCACAATAATTGAATATTGTATTTTGAAAATACATAAAAATTAATGAAATTGCTTTGATTTTACCACAAATGACATCATGTTCTATATGATATAATGCATAATGTAATTACTAAATTAATTGCTAAAATAAACTTTGGGTGAATGTTTGTTTAACCTTATAATGGGGTTACAATAATCGCTTTTATTTCAAAACAGAAATTGTAAAATTTACCACATTATTTAAGAATTATAATGCAAAACAGAATGTTTTTATCCATGTGTCCCTTATAGTAGTTAAGGAAAAAAAAAAAGAAAAAACAGAATGTTTTTCAAAGTTTCAATAATGAAGTTAGGACCCCAGTGTCAAAGCAAGCCTATACGCACACGGGTGGACATGTGGGTGGACACGGAAGCTTCCTGCAGGTTTCATGACATAGAGTGTACACTTCAGGTATTGCTGAGCAGATTGTAATGGTGTTCTGGCAGCCTCTGAGCTCTAGTTTCTAGGGGCACTTGAGCAGAAACACATTCTATTTCTATTTTGGTTTTGGTGAGCTCAAGAATAAGAACCTCCATGCAAATAAGTCCATGACCAGTTTTTGGAATATTCATTCCAGTTGTGATATTTTGTGCTTTCACATGGAAGCCTTGTATTTCAGTATTTTACAGAACACAAGGTTATCCTTTCCAGTGAGTTTCAAAACTCTTTAATGAATACTAGGTTTTGGTTTTTTGGTTTTTTCCCAAAACCCAAGAACTCAGAAATGCTCCTTTTACTAACTTTATCATACTTGCTGCTAATGTTTCAGTGTCTATGAAAGACTTGTAAGTATTTTGCAATGTTTACATTTTTTTAATTTTTAAAATATTTTTAATTACAGTTTACATTCAACATTACAGCATGGTGTATAGACAATCATATACTTTACGAAGTGTTCCACCAGATATTCCTGGTACTCACCTAGCACCATAAACATACGAATAATTAATTCTGTATTCTAATAATCGCATCTTTGGTAGGCCATTGTATATTAAATGCTTATGGATTTGATTTAATAAGAAATCAGGACTACTTTTGAGGAAAAGTTGTATTGGAGACAAAACCACTGTTCCCACAAGAGTAGTAAAGAAGCTGTGTGTGCGTGTGTGTGAACACACACACAGCACCGTACTCTGAACTATACATGCTTTAGTGAATGGACAAGCTCAAAATATATTTCCTCCTCTGTGACTCCATTTTTTGGTTCCACATTTCAATTAGATTGTGAAAAGCAAGGTAGGGTCAAAGGGAGAGCAATTTAACATGTGAAATTTCCAAGAAGTTGAAGGAAGAACAAATAAATGAGCTCGTAATTCAGGCTGTAGAAGAAAACTAAGGTGATTTAATAGCTCCTACAGTACCCTGGCAGGCGGTGTTTCACAACTCATCAATTTTGTGTTTTTCCATCAAGGCCTGCAATCAGTATTTGTTCACAAGAGAATTTTTGAAGAGAGATTCATAATCTATTTAATATCAATCATTAAGTATACAACAATTACTGTTATAAAGCAAAATTACAGTTATTTCCCATTTACAGATGCATTTTAAAAAGAAATGGTCTCATACTGAAGTGAGAAATATAAATTAAAATTATGTGGAATTGGATCTAATAATTATTGTTTGAATAGATTGAAGCATATCGTGTTTTTAAACAATGGGAAATATGGATATGAAAATAATTAACCCAGGTCAGTTTTTCCCCCCTCAAGTTAGAAAAAAAGCCTAAATAAAAATGCACATTGACAATTGCATTAATGATTAATTTTACATAATAATGTAGGACTGTATAAATTAAAATACAAATGAACTATGTAGAGTGAAGCAGTGGTCCTTAAAGTGTGTTTACCAGACAAGCAGCCCTATCATCACAAAGAATTTGTTAGAAAGGCTAATTCTCAGGCCACATGTCACATTCACTGAATCTGAAACTCAAGGTGTGGGACTCTCATGCAACTGAAGTATGAAAAGCTGGAGTAAAGGATGATAAAGGGATTAATAAAGGGGATGATAAAGGCATCTAATAAAAAGGATGGAGGTCTTGTGATACATATAATTTCTTGACTAATAAGAATGACAAGATGGTATTTTGATGACTTCATTTATCTATCTTTATTTATTTAATCAAAAGATGTCTATGTGCTTGAGTGCAATTTAAAATCTATTATTTGGTTCCTCATGTTTTAGGACAGAGTTAATGAGAAATATAAACATTACTTCCCAATCTCAAAAATTCAACTGTTCTTGTTTTATTGTAAAGAATTTTCAGATGTATTTGAGCTACCACATGTATTCTATATATCAGGATTTAATGATATAATTACAATTCATTTTTAATTCATTCATTACAAATTCAACACTTTTTCATATTTCTTCTTGAATTATAAAATTCATGAATTATACTTTAATTAAAGGAAACGATAGCTTGAGATAAACTCACTGGTATCATCTTCAGATTACCACAATGAAACATATATTAAAGAATTTAGAAGTTTACAATGAGATCATGGAAGAAATCAAAAAGTTTCTGGAAATAAATGAAAATGAACACACAACAGTCCAAAACCTATGGGACACAGCTAAGGCAGCCCGTAGAGGGAAGTTTATAGCAAATACAGGCCTACCTAAAAAAGATAAATATTTCAAATAAACCAACTAATCCTTCATATACATGACTGGAGGAACAACAACAAACAAAGCCCAGAAAAGTAGAAGGAAGGAAAAAAACAAGATCAGAGCAGACTTAAATGACATACAGACAAAAAAACAAAACAAAACAAAAAATTTAAAGAATCAATAAATCCAGGAGCTGATTCTCTGAAAAGATAAAAAAAAACAACAACCCTTTAACCAAACACATCAATAAAAAAAGAGAGAGGACCCAAATAAATAAAATCAGAAACAAAAGAGGAAAGATTACAACTGATACTACAGAAATAAAAGGATTGTAAGAAATTACTATGAACACCTATATGCCAATAAATTTGAAAATCTGAGTGAAATGGAAAACCTTCTGGAAAAACATAATCTTCCAAAACTGAATCAAGAAGAAGCAGAAAGCTGGAACAGAACAATAATAGGTGACGAAATTGAAGCAATAATCAAAAAACTCCCAACACACAAAAACCCTGGACCAGATGGTTTCACAGAAGAATTCTACAAAACATTTAAGGAAGAGCTAACCCCTATCCTTCAGACTATTCCAAAAAATCCAAGAAGGTGGAAGACTCCCAAATTTTTTTATGAAGCCAGCATCATCCTAATCCCAACACCAGATAAAGACACAACAAAGAAAGAAAACTTCAGGCCAATATCGCTGATGAACATACACACTAAAATCCTCAACAAAATATTGGCAAACCACATCCAGCAATACATTAAAAAGATCATACACCATGATCAAGTGGGATTCATCGCAGGGATGCAAGGATGGTACAATATTTGCAAATCAAAAAACATACTACATCACATAAAATAAAAGCAAAGAAAAAAATGCATGATCATATGAATAGATGCAGAAAAAGCATTTGATAAGGTACAGCACCCATTTATGATAAAAGCACTTAGCAAAGTGGGAATAGAGGGAGCATTCCTCAACATGAAGGCCATATACGAGACACCTACAGCCAACATCATACTCAATGGACAAAGACTGAAAACTTTCATACTAAGATCAGGAACAAGACAAAATTGTTCACTTTCAGCATTTCTAGTCAACATAGTATTGGAGGTCCTAGCTACAGCAATCAGAAAAGAAAAAGAAATAAAAGGCATCTATATTGGAAAAGAGAAAACAAAACTGTCATTTTTGCAGATGACATAATAGTGTACACAGAAAACCCTATAGATTCCACCAAAACACTGCTTGACCTAACAAATGAATTTGGCAAAACAGTGGGATACAAAGTCAATACTCAGAAATCAAAGGCATTTTTATATACCAACAGTGAAATATCAGAAACAGAAATCAGGAAAAAAATTCCTTTTGATGTAGCAACAAGAAAAATAAAGTACCTAGGAATAAACCTAACCAAGGAGGTAAAAGACCTGTACTCAGAAAACTACACAACACTGAAGAAAGAAATTAAGGAAGACACAAACAAATGGAAGCATGTGCCATGCTCATGGATTAGAAGAATTAACATCATTGAGATGTCTATAATGCCCAAAGCTATTTTAGATTCAATGCAATCCCTATTAAAATACCAATGGCATATTTCACAAATATAGAATCAAAAATTTATATGGAACCATAAATGACCCCAAAAGCTGCAGCAATTCTAAGAAAGAAGAACAAAGTAGGAGGGATCACAATGCCTGATATCAAACTGTATTATAAGGCCACTATAATCAAAACTGCCTGGTACTGGCATAAGAACAGACACGTGGACTAATAGAACAGAATAGAAAGCCCATAAATAAACCCAAGTCTCTACGGTCAATTAATATTTGACAAAGGGGGCAGCATCATAGAATGGAGTGAAAATAGCCTCTTCAACAAATGGTGTTGGGAGACCTGGACAGGTACATACAAAAAAATGAAACTCGGTCACCAATTTACACCATACACAAAAATAAATTCAAGATGGATAAAAGACTTAAATATAAGTCCTGGCACCATAAAATTCCCTCAGGAGAACGTAGGAAGGAAAATCTCAGATATTCCATGCAGCAATATTTTCACTGATATGTCCCCTAGAGCAAGGGACGTAAAGGAAAGAGTAAACAAATGGGACTTCATCAAATTAAAAAGTTTCTGCACGGCTAAAGAAAATAGCATTAAAATGAAAAGAGAACCAACTATATGGGAAAATATATTTGCCAATGATACCTCAGACAAGGGTTTGAGCTCCAAAATAATATAAAGAACTCACATGACTCCATTCCAGGAAGACAAACAACCCAATTAAAAAAATGGGTAAAGGGCTTAAACAGACACTTCTCCAAGGATGATATACAGAGGGCCCAGAGACATATGAAAAGATGCCCAGCATCACTAACCATCAGAGAGATGCAAATTAAAACCACAGTCAGATACTACTTCACTCTGGTCGGAATGGCCATCATAAAGAAAGCAATAAAACAATGAGTGTTGGAGAGGATGCGGAGAAAAGGGAACCCTAGTGCACTGTTGGTGGGAATGCAGACTGAGGAGGCCACTGTGGAAAACAGTATGGAATTTCCTCAGAAAACTAAAAATGGAACTGACTTTTGACCCAGCAGTTCCACTGCTGGGATTATATCCTAAGACCCTGGAACACCACTCCAAAAGAACCTGTGCACCCCAATGTTCATAGCAGCACAATTTACAATAGCCAAGTGCTGGAAGCAATCTAAGTGCCCATCAGTAAATGAATAGATAAAATAACTATGGTACATTTACACA
This sequence comes from Desmodus rotundus, assembly GCF_022682495.2. Lineage (NCBI taxonomy): Eukaryota > Metazoa > Chordata > Mammalia > Chiroptera > Phyllostomidae > Desmodus > Desmodus rotundus. The sequence goes on along the minus strand of NC_071388.1, from coordinate 66,245,567 downwards.
ATGGAATACTATGCAGCAGAAAGAAAGAAGGAGCTCCTACCCTTTGCAACAGCATGGATGGAACTGGAGAGCATTATGCTAAGTGAAATAAACTAGGTGGTGAGGGAAAAATACCATATGATCTCACCTTTAAGTGGAACCTAATCAACAAAACAAACAAACAAGCATAATATAACCACAGACATTGAAATTAAGAACAAACAGGGAGTAACCAGAGGGGAGATGGGAGGGGATAATGGGGTAAAAAGGCTGAAGAGTTTTCAGGAACAACTATAAAGGACACATGGACTAAACCAAGGGGGGTGGATTGAGAGGGAGGTGGGGATGGCTGGGGTGGAGGGGGAGAGTTAGGGGGGAAAGGCAAAAATCTGTACTTGAACAACAATAAAATTTAAATAAATTAAAGAAAAAACTTCTTTAGATACAATCTTTAAAAAATGAGACCTGGCAAAGGGAAAAAAATATTAGACTAGGAATTTGAACCCTTGAATTACAACTTGAATTTTTTCATTCATTATTTAATGACATTAGGGAATTAGTAAGATGTCCCAAGTTATTCTCAGTTCATTTATAAAATGAAGATGGACTATTAGCTCCTTTCTGTGATTTGAATTTCAAGGGTGTAGAATACTTCTATTAATATGGAGTTTAATGTGGCCTTGCCTGGAGATTGTATTAATTGAGCTGTTTTTATTCCTAGAATTTCTGTACTATTCTGTACTTGGTTCTGTCACCCTCTCTTTGCATGTTGCCAGAATCTTCCTTACTAAGCAGCTCACGTGACTGTTGCCCGTCTCCTGACTTAATACAGCTATTGGAATTCACTGTACTCAGGCATCAGGAAAACTTTCTTCAGCGTCAACCCAAAGAAAATAAATCGAACATATCCATTTGACATCATTTTGAAAATAAATCCTAATATTTCTCTGAGGAATTTTCACATGCTGGCTTCTACTCAGCAATTTAAATTATAAGGAAGCTTAATTGCTTAGAAAAATCTTTATTTAATTTATATAGTTATTTTTGGTTTCTGAATTAATTATACAGTTGGTATTAAATTTTAAACCCAGTTCTGAGCCTTATTTGGACATCTCTTTATTTTTAACCACCCCATCTACACGAACAAGAATTTGAAATACTTTAAATACTTTTGCTTAGAATACCAGTGTTCACTGGGTTATTCTTGGCAGCTCCATTTTCCTTCCACATAACTCCTGTCGATCTTCTCTTTGAGCTGAGGTTCTTTCCCAATATTGGGCCTAACTTGAATTAGCATGATTTCTTTTTACCTCATTCTTATTATGACATTTTTAGCTGTACCAATAAAGAGATATGCCTTAAATAATGTTAAAAAATTGTATATTTGTGATACCAACAGCAAAAGGCTTTAAATTCTCATATATGTAAAATAATTGACATGAGGAGTTTTCTCATACTTCAGAAATAATCAAATCAAATTTGGAATATTTTTTTTTACAGAGTGAAGGTAGTAGGCTCCTATTAGAATATACAACCTGATTAGCTGCTGAAATACTAAATTATGAGCTTTGTGCCCACTAACAGTCAATTAAGCGTGGCCATATTAACTATAATATTTTAAAGCTATGTGACTCACACTGCTTAATTAAATGGGTCATGCATTGGAAATAACATGAAATGTTAAAAGCCTCAGAAATTTCAGAAGTCATAGAATTTTAGAGTGAAAAAACTCTATGTCACCTTGTAGAGATAGTTCTTTTACATGAGGAGACTGCACCCTTGAATGGTTAAGCGATTCACCCCCATTACATATCCTGGAAATTACCAATTCACATCTGGGTGCTCTTTCTGCTAAAATGTGGCAATAGTTTCTAAGTGTGGATGTCTTTGCTCTCATAACATTGTTCTAATGAGACTTTTCTGGGGTTTTTCCCATTAATTGGTATAGGATTTATTTTGTGCTTTCCAAATGCAAGACCCTGTGGTACGTTCGGAGTTTAGACCACTTAATGAAATAGAGTGCCTGGAATTTACAAGGTGGCTTTAAGAGTAGCACTGATTGTTGCAAGAAGACACTGATTGTCTTTTGTGTGAAACATTTGGGTTACTGCAAGACTGAGGTTTAGGTTTCATTGGACGCGATTTTCTTAAATTTTTAAGAAATTTTTTATTTATTAACTTGGGAGATGAGGGGAAGAGAAGGAGAAAGAGGGAGAAAGAAAGAGAGAGATCAATATTTGGTTTTTGTTGTTTTACTTATTTAATGCATTCATTGTTTGATTCCTGTATGTTCTGGGAGCGGAAACCTAACCCACAACTTTGATGTATCCAGTCCACCCTCTAACTAACTGAGCTATCTGTCCAGGGCCTGAGACGCAATTTTTACAAGTTGAAACTTCATTTCAAAAATTTTGGAGTTTTGGTATTGATTTAGGTTATACATAAATAAATTGAATTAATTTTCCTAAAGTAAAATTTATATAAGAATTATATAAAAGCAAATTGGTATTAGACACTGTATTTATTTTAAATCATGTCTAAAATATCTGTGTGGATTCATGCTTTTATAATTAATTCTTCCAAAATATCTTAGTAAGCATATCTAAAGCTATAATTTACTTTTAATAGAAAGAAGAAATCCTTCATGAGAACATGTGTATTAATGTTAATTGACATTTCCCTTCAACTGATAAAGCAGTACTGTTTTACTCTCAGAGAATGTGTCAAAAGGTAATTCTTAATACTCTAAGTATTATTTTCATAACTTTCTACACTTAAATATTTAAAGGGGATGCTTTTAATATTTTTACAACTATATGTTATAGTTGACTAAACTCAGACGAGTAAAAATGTTACTTTGGAGATAATTATGTGTGGCTGGAAATATTTATCAAGTTTGCTGTTGCTATTTAGGTTCTTTTGTGGTTCCATACAAATTTTTGAAATATGTATTCTAGTTCTGTGAAATATGTCATTGGTTTCTTGATAGGAATTGCGTCAAATATATAGATTGCTTTGAATGGTATAGACATTTTAATGATGTTAATTCTTTCTATCCATGAACACGGTATGTGCTTCCACTTACTTGTATCTTCTTCAATTTCTTCTTTAGTGTCTCATAATCTTCCAAGTACAGGTCTTTTATAAACTTGGTTAAATTTATTCCTTGGTGTTTTATTTTATTGGAGCAATTTTGGAAGCATTTAAAAAAATTTTTTTCTCTCTGATATTTCATTATTGGTATGTAAAATGCAACTGATTTCTGGATATTAATTTTGTATCCTGCTACTTTACTGAATTTACTTATCAGTTCAAGTAGTTTCTTGGTGCAATCTTTAGGTTCTCTATGTACAATATCATGTCATCTTCAAATAATGACAGCTTTACTTCTTCCTTTCCCATTTGGATGCCTTTTATTTCTCCCCGTTCTGATTGCTGTGGCTTGTTCTATGTTGAAAAAGAGAGGTGAAAATGGACATTTCCACCTTGTTCCCAGTCTTAAAGGGAACTCATAATTTTTGCCCATTAAATATGATGGTGGCAGTGGGTTTGTCATATATGGCCTTTATTACATATAACTATGTCCTTTTTATTTCCACCTGGCTTAGAGTTTTTACCATAATGGGTGCTGGATTTTATCAAATGCTTTTTCTGCATCTGTTGATATTATCATGTGGTTTTTAGCCTCCATTTTTTAATACAGCATATCACGTTTATTGATTTGCAAATATTGTACCAGCCTCACGTTCCTGAATAAGTCCAACTTGATCATGGTGTATGATCTTTTTCATGTTTTTCTGGTTTTGGTTTGCTGATATTTTGTTGAGAATTTTAGCATCTCTGTTCATCAGGGATATTGGCATGATTCCTAAATATGTGTATTTAACTATGATCAATTATTTTGTCACTCTAAATTTTCTAATCTTCGAATGCCCCATTTCCTTACTCTCACCAAAAGTGAAGTTCATTTGATTCCTCTGCCCAAGGTGGTTTTAACTCCCAAATCCATCGTTTTTCTCACTAGCATCCACACTTTCCAGTCACCAAAATTAAACATATTTGTCCTTTTAGCTTATTCTTCTTTCATAACCCATATCCAGTCATCAAAATTATTGATTCATTCTTTTTTTCTTAAAGAAATAAACCTCTTTGATTTGACCTTCTTTTCTCCATTTCTACCTTCAAGCATAAGTCTAGATTCTAATCACTTTGTTTTTGGACTAATGCAATTAATTATCAGTAGTTTTTCTACACGTAATCATATACGGCTTGCACAGTTTTTCTATCACAGAGCTTACTGATATTTTTTAGGATTTTTGTTCTATGTTTTCAAAAATATCTATAATTATATCACCACCACAAGATTCAAAATTTGGAATATTTTCATTTCTCAGAGCATCTTGAAAATTAATTCTACACTCAGCTTAGGCAGCCAAGGCACTGACTTCTAGCTTGCTGTTATTGTGTGTATCAGAGTTATCTTTGTATTGCTGAGCACTATTCTATTGTATGTCTATAACGCAAATTACTTATTCAGTCATGACAAGATATGCATGTAGATTATTTACAGGTTTTGGAGATTAAAATGTGATCAGAAGGTACATGGGTGTACAGGTCTTTGTGTACACATATATTTTAATTTATCTTAAATTAATATCTAGGAGTAGAATTTTTAGGATATATAAATAGTTTATGCTTAATTTTATGAAATAAAACAGACAAACAAAAAAACCCCTGCCAAATGGTTTCCTTAAATCTGAACAGTTTCTCACATCACAATCATTGTATATGAGTTCCAATTCATTCATATGCTTGTCAGTACTTAGTATTGTTGGGGTGTCATTAATTTGGCCATTGGTAGATGTGTCTCATTGTGTATTTTATTAACATTGCCCTAATGACTAATAATGTTGAATATTTTAATCATGTGTTTATTTTTTATCTGTGTTACTTGTTTAGTGAAGTATCTTTTAGATCTTTTGCCTCTTTTTATTTATATCTTTTTATTGTTTTTAATACTTCCTAGATTTAAGTCCTTCATCAGATATGTGTTGTGCAAATTTTTAACCCTAGTCTGTGGCTTATCTTTGCAGGTTGTTAAGTGTCTTTCAAAGAGTAGCAGTTCTAAATTTTGATAAAATCAAACTTCTTAATTTTTTTAATATTATAGTTAGTGCTTTTTTTGCTCTAAGAAATACTCTTAGTCCATAATCACACAAAAAAATTTCTCCTGTGTTTTATATTTAAAATTGCATTGGTTTTATATTTAGATCTATGATCCATTCCACATTAATCTTTATATGATGAGTTAAGATTTTTTTCATCATTTTGCTTAAAGATGCCCAATTATTTCAGCACCATTTATTGAAAAGTTTATTTTTCCCACCACTTAATTATCAGAGAAACTTGTCAAAAATAATTGATTCATATGTGTGGGTCTCTTTCAGGACCTTTTTCTCTTCAATTATTCTGATAGCCTGACTATATGCCAATGGCATTAGTATCTTGTCTACTTCACTTTAAAGATGTTTTAAAATTAGGTGATATGAACCCTACAATGTTTTTTTTTTTTCCAACATAATTTTGATGATTCTCAGTTGGGTCTCTTTTGAGTTTTCATGTACATTTTAAAAACTTTTTTTGAATTTAATTGTTTAAAAATTTTTTAGGAAAATACATATTTGTGAGACAAAAAAAACTCGAAGAATAAAATTAGAATTGACTCATTTGTGGATAATAACTGTTGAATGTTGACTTTTTTCTTCCATATATTATGTAGACGTGGTCAGACACACAGACACACACCCCTTTGTCTATCCATGAAGTCCATTAAGAACACACCTGAAACCAAAGTTAAGATTTAACTTGCAGCCACAAGAGAGGGTAGATACCTTCAAGAAATTGTCTAAGCGACTCAAGGAAAGGGAGTCTTGTCTAGCATTAGCATTTGGTCTTGGGGTAGGCGATTTAGGAAAAGCCTTTAGGAAGTAGGAGTTTGTTATGTATCAGGTGGTCTCCAGAGAGTGGACAATTAGTGATTGGCTTTCTGAGTATTTGATTTATTTAAGACGTGGAAGAAATGAAGCATGGCTAACATTGTAAAGAAGCAATATTTACTCATTTTCGTCAGTACAAGGGTGATGGTGGTTGAGGGTGTTTTCTTTTGTTGTAGTTTCCTTTTCTTTATCTTACGTTAAGACAGGATTACAGAGAGGCATTGTTTTTATACAGCTTCACCATGGACACATTGATAGAGTGACCTTGTCTAATATTGTTGATAGTCTCCAAAATTACTTATATTCTGTAGAGAACACTTCAACTTAAGTGCAGACTGCCACCTTCCAAGCCATTTTTAAGTTTTATTTCTCTTACATAATACCCATGAATCTAATGTGAATCATTACCCTCATTTCACCCAATCTTTTCAAGAATTTGCATTCAAGTAAAATACAAATTTTATAGCAGAATATTTTAAAATAATGCAAATATTTCACATAGACTTCCTTAAACTTGAGTTTTCGATGCATATAGCATATCTCTTAGTCCCAAAACTTCACAGTCACATTAGCTGCTTCAGGTCTCCTTTTTTCATCAATTTTGCCATGAGAATTTAGAATGTGTTTTGAAGTAAAAATTCTTACATATTAAAAATCTTGGAAAATGATTTTCATTTATTTAGAAATGAGAAAACGATAGTTTTGTTTATGTTAGCTAAACTCCCTTGATTTTTGTTATAGCTTGTTTTTGTCATGAATTTACATTTTAACTGACAAAATCCCAATTAAAACAGCCTAATAAAAATAAAAGTCATTACATGCTCAGGTACCTGGGAATTGTACGGGGACCATTGAAAATGTTGATTTTAGCGCTGTAAGAGCTATGTTCTCAAAGTTTAGGATTTCCTGAGTTATCTCCTCAACCCCATGTCTTTTTTCTGTTTTACTTTGCTTGCCTTTATTTTGTTGTCTGGTTTTATCTATATCACAAGGAAGACTACATGATTAATATCCCCAAAGCCCATGATTAATATCTCCCTAGCATAGAAAACCTAGGAAAAAGACAACTTTCTTCCGATTATCTAGGTATTAGTTTTAAGGAAAAAGTTGAGTTGTCCTTGAATTATATGTTAAACATGTTCCTACTCATTCTCACAATGTAACAGCATCCAATTACTGGTTAGGTGTGCAAAATTCTCAACCTTGGCTCTGCAGGGGTATGTGTGAGACGAATAACCAAACAAAACTATATGAATGGTAAAACTGGACAGTATGTTCACCATCTGAGGAAATCATATGTAAGCTAAAAACAATATTTATTCTATGTAGTCATATTTACAATTAATTATGTATCCTTTCAAAATAGTTCTGAGTAAACTGTAACTTTTGATATTGGAGTTATTTCAGGGTGGTGGAGGAAAGCAAACAGATAAATCAACAAAATCCTATAATAACAGCCCTTTTATATTTTCTAAAAATTCTTAATATTTAATGCCTTTCATAGGCTCTGCCAATTCCACCTTCTCTTCATATATTCAAATGGTTATATGCATCATCTTCAAAGCAATGTGGCAGACACTGATGATACATTTTATTACATCCTTTAGTTCTACATGATTTCAAAAGAGTGAACAATTTCACACATGTTACCAGTATTCAATATATAAAGCTTCAGATTAATACATCTTCCTGCTTTATATATCCAAGTTGGGCAAGAGATAGAAAAACCCCTCAGCCTACCTAGAAGCACAGCCTTATCTGGGCAAACACAGTATGTGGGAAATAGTCACTGGAAAAGAGGCAGCCATTCTGTCTTTCAGTGCTAGGATTGTCAACCACTTTTCACCTGTTTTCTCAGAGAACAAGTTGGAGAGAAGCTGTCCATAACAGGCCAACCAGTTAAACTCCTCTTCTCAAGGTGATATACCTGAAAGCAGCAGTCCCCGACCTTTTTGGCACCAGGGACTGGTTTCATGAAAGACGATTTTTCCATGGACCAGAGGTAGGGAGGTTGGTTACATTCAAGCTCACCTCCTGCTGTGTGGCCTGGGTTTTAACAAGCCACAGACCTGTAGTGGTCGGTGGCCCAGGGGTTGGGGGCCCCGGCCTAAAAGCACTCAACTGACTCTACCAAGAATACTCATGAATGTTTTTATGTAAGGGCAAATGGTGTACTGAGTGAGGAATGCTGAGAAGCACTGGGGATCTGAATGACACCCAGGCATCCAGGCACACACTCTGCAATGTTCTTTGACATATAGAAGAGCACTATCTCTGTAATGAACCAACAAGATCTATGGGGAATCTTGGTTTCAAGACAGAATAAGGTCTTGATTCCTAGTGGGGGTGTTTTTATGCCTACTGGTTGTGTAGTCAAGAACGGTTTTCTAACCAGAAGTGCCGGTTAAACATCTGTAAACAAACCCATCCTGGACATCACAGGGGAGTCACCATAAATCTCACTGCTCTTATATTGATCAGAGAATAGAAATTATAGTAAATTCAACCACGTTGTAGCCTCAAGATGCTGTCGTGGATATGGTTAATTTAAAGGAACACACTTTAGTGTGTTAATGAACATACCTGTGTGGCTATTTGCCAGGAGCAGGAGCGTGTGCTTTCAAAAAGAACACATGCTGTTTGCCTTTACACGAAAATGACGACACTATACACTCATTCTCATACTATAGATAAATCTCTTCATTTTTTGTCACTATACAGTGTGCAGGGACTCTATCATCTTCACATTCCTCACCTTTATTTTGATGTACTATATTATTGACAACATGCTATTGGGCTTTATTAAGAAGTGGCAGGTCAACTTGTATGCTGATGGGCACTTAGATTGCTTCCAGTACTTGGCTATTGTAAATTGTGCTGCTATGAACATTGGGGTGCACAGGTTCTTTTGGATTGGTGTTTCAGGGTTCTTAGGGTATAATCCCAGCAGTGGAATTGCTGGGTCAAAGGGCAGTTCCATTTTTAGTTTTCTGAGGAAATTCCATACTGTTTTCCACAGTGGCCTCACCAGTCTGCATTCCCACCAACAGTGCACTAGGGTTCCCTTTTCTCCCCATCCTGTCCAACATTTGTGAATTTTTTTATGTTGGCCACTCTGAAATGAGTGGAAAAAACTATGGTATATTTACACAATGGAATTCTATGCAGCAGAGAGAAAGAAGGAGCTTATATCCTTTGCAACAGCATGGATGGAAGTGGAGAGCATTATGCTAAGTGAAATAAGCCAGACAGTGAGGGACAAATACCATATGATCTCATCTTTAACTGGAACATAATAAATAGAAGAAAAAAGGAAACAAAATATAACCAGAGACATTGAAGTTAAGAACAATCTAACAATGGGCAGGGGGGAGTGTGGAGGGGACAGTGAGGAGAGGGGATTACAGGAACTACTATAAAGGACACATGGAGAAAATCAAGGGGGCGGGTGGAGGTGAGGGAGGGAGGGGGGTTCAGCTGGGGTGGGGTGGAGGGAGGGGGAGAAAAGGCACACAACTGTAATTGAATAACAATAAAAAATTAAAATAAAAAAATAGAAGTGGCAGGTCCTGGCCAGGTGGCTCTGTTGGAACACCATCTTATGAACCAAAGGTTTGTGGGTTCGATTACTGGTTAGGGCACATACCTAAGTGGTGGGTTAGATCCCCAGTTGGGGTGTGTATGGGAGGCAATTAGTATCTCTCTCTCTCTCTCTCTCAGATCAATAAAAAAGTCCTTGGGTGAGGTTTATTTTAACAAAAGTAACAAGAACTCTGTGTAATTAGCAGAACAAAGGTATGTCAAAGATCAAAGAAAAATCAAACCCACAGAGATTCAGGGTTTTGCCATATCAGTAAAGTTTTTATGGGTCTAGTAATCTGGGGCATGGCATTTCATCTAATGTTCAAGACAATTTACTGTACCCTGTGTTGAGAGCTAGGAAAGAGGGCCAGACAATTATAAGCATTGCTAAGCAGAAAACCTCTTGAAGGTCACTAGAATGGATAAGGAAGAGAAACAAATCGTCATCTGAAATAAGCTTATCAACAGGAGACAGACAGATAGTTCCTCCTGAACCCAGAGCAAAACTCCTCCAGAGCTCAGAGCTATGCAGAGATAACAGCAACTCCCGCTTTTGTAACTTGCTTGCTTGCTTCTCACTGTATAAAAGAGCTAGCCTGCGAGCGTTCATCTGCAGCTCTTCAGAGCACCGTGTCTCCTGGACACATCGAGAGTCCGCCCCTGCGCAGGTTAAAAGAATTGGCCATTAAAGTAACATCTCTGAAAACGTCCTGAAAGTCTCCGAACATCTGTTTCTTGCATCAGTGGGTGCAACACCCTGCACTATCTACCACTAGGAAAGTGGCACGATAATTATTTAGGTCTTGTTGGCACCATACATTTTTGACAGGTACTGTTCTGACCAATATATTGTTATTGGGATCCCACTCTGACCTATTTATCAAACTCCAGGTTTGAGTGACAACCATAGCAAAAGCGGGTTCTCAGAATATGGTGCAAATTTCCTGTCAAATTGGGCTCTGTGATCCAGCAGATCCAATGATAATATAGATAAGGAAGTAGTATTGAGTCTATAGCAAGCCCCATTAAGAGATGTGTGGTAGATACCCTGGAGTCCTGCAGTACATCAGCAAAGAATTACTCGTTCAAACTGCAACTCCTGGAAGCTACTATTCCTAGTGGAGCCTGAGCAACTGGTCACGGGAAATAAAGTGCCTGTGCAATCAGAACTCCCCTCATGTACTGGATATTGTTAGGTTCATCCAGGTATACAGCTAGGAAAATGCAGCAGTGTTAATTTATAATGGGAAAAAAAAAGGTGCATTGGAAGATTTTCCTGGACAGATCCAGAGGACATGCATGGGTGGTTCAGACCTCTATGGAATCTCTGTTGTACCAACACCTCTCTCTGAGAGTAAACAAATGACTTAACAGTTATTTCTTATGACTGTTGAATGGAAGAAGAAAAACACTGTCCTGGTTCACAGAGGGATCTGTCTGCTATGTTTGCCCAAGTTCTACAGCTCTAGTCCAGAGTAGCTTGGTCAAGGCCTGAAGAAGAAAGTCCAGAAAGTGAGAAACAAAGTAATCTAGAGAAGTGGTATTTGGGGTAATTTATTACAGTAATAGTCACAAAATGGGTGAATGTTTATGTTTCATGTAATTGGTCACTAAATAGCATGTGACACAGAAGAGGCACTGATAAAATAGATGACTCAATCAATTAGGATGATTTTTCCCATGAGGATTAACCAGCCTTTGTTATCTACCAGAACAGTATTTGAGCAATAGGTATATGGATATGGTAGCAAATTGGAGCTAAATATCATTCCAATGGCAAAAGATTTGTCTCATTAAGACTGATTTAGTTACTTCAAATGCTGGACACCTACCAGTCAACAGGGAAGACTGAAGTGATCTCTTGATATTGCATCATCCATTGAAGATCTTGGCCAGTCACTTTATTGTCAGATCAAATACATGGTTCTCTTTCATCCTGAATGGGGCGAGTTTTCCTTAGCAGAATTAACTCCCAGCCCAGAAGTCAGTTGCCTCATCATTTTCACCTCCTTATGCTGGTGAACAAGCAGGCAAAACAAACAAATAAAAAAAAAGAGTTATTACACTGACAATGATAATTTATTCTGACTATAATTAGAAGCTAGTATTGCTAAAACAAAACAGGATGAAAGGGGAGTTCATGTGAAATTGAGCTGCTGATGGGGGCTTTTCTCGATCTTCCTTTCTGGTGAAAACTATAAAGGAGGGATTAGGAAAACAAATACTCTCAAACTACAAGTCCATCTCACAAATGAAGATCTGGATCATCTCACTATATAGCCAATCTAAACTAGCTAACAATCTGGAAAAGTGTGAAGGAACTCTACATAAGGTCATAGAGGAGGCAGGCTGCACATGTCAATATTTGCCTTGGGAGGAGCTGCACGTATGGGGTCTATAGTTTATTTAACTAACCTTCTTTTTATCTATCTATCTATTGATTATCTATTTATCTGTCATCTATTATCTGTAGCTCTCATCACCTACCTATGAGGAACCACAAATTTAAGAGTAATTGACCCAGTAAACTGGAAGTAAATTTACTATGAGTCACCAATGGATTTAAAGGTACAAAGAGGAGACTAAAGCAGACTTTCTCCCAGCAATATCACATTGCCTTGCACTCCTGGTTCCAGCACAGCTGTAGTGGACAGTTGCACGCACCACTCCAGCATCACACACCAAGCATGCATCCTGAGCCCTCCTGTATGTTACCCTGATGCTTTTTTTTTGAGGCTGTGTGTATTAATTATCTATTGCTGTGCCATAGATTACCCTATGCCTTAATGACTTAGAAAAACAAACATTTTTCTTATGCCTCTGGGTCAGAAATCTGAATATGGATTAGCTGTGTTTTCTGAGTCATGATCTCTCATAGCGATGCAACAAAAGTATTCATCAGGGCAGCAGACATCTCAAGGCTTGTTGAGGGCGGATCCATTTACAAGATGGTTCTCATGGCTTATTGAATTACAAGGTTCAGTTTTTCACTGACTGTTCACCAGAGGACTCCTTTACTATCTTTAAAAAATTTTTATGCCACATTTTTCTCTCTATGGGGAAGCTCACATCATAGCATCTGGTATTTATAAGAATGAGCAAAAGAGAGATCAAGAGAAATGAGAAGAATGGAAGGCACAACATTTTTATAAGATAATCTTGGGTGTGAGTTCTTGTCCCTTTTTTTTGTATACTATTCATTAGAAATAAGTCACTAAGTAAATTTACTTGTATTGACTATAACATAACTATCAAAAATTAATGACTTACAAATGCAGTATTAGGATAGAGTTAAGATAGTATTCAGAAATTTTATTGTAGTGCTTATGCACAAAAGACAAATTGGAACTATATGTATATATAATTAAATGATTACTCTCCAAACCTTCCTAATCTTGCTTTGTGAACACAGCCAGGCTGTAACGTAATAGAGAAGACTCTTAAGCCCTTAATGACACAGTTGACTTTAACATTCGGTGTCTTAATTTACTTGCTTGTATAGTTAACATTATTCAAAACTGTTTTAATTTAAACTAATTTTCAAATTGTTGTTGCTTATTTTAGCCTTAGCAAACCAATTATATACATGCAATTTTTTTAGATTATATGATATGAGTGAGTTTGTTGTGACAAACTCACTTATTGAATATAAAATACATAAATGTTATTGGTTTCCTATTTCTGCATGCATGGGGAGTGTATACGAGGCAATTTGATTTTATGAGCCCAAAATTAGGACATATGGTCTAATACATGTACTCGAAAGAGTCAGAACACTATAATCAGCTCTGTACTGAAGAATCTGACACATACACTGGCCCTGTGTGTATATATAATTCTTTGAAAAATACTTTTTGAGCATTTTTCTTGAGTTATTTTCTTGTATTTACTGTGTCATTTTCTTTCCACTGAAATTGCAGTGAATTTTACTAAACTTGGTGTGTTCTTAGGAATAAAAAAAAAACTAAAAAATCTAAATTTAAAAATCAATGCTATAGTCTTACTAACTTCTAACCATGCAGAAGTTGTTCTGTTTGATAAGTGTTCAAATTTCAAACTGATGAATTGGGCTGCAAGAACTTGAGCTCATAAAAATCATCTCTTTCCTTCTCCCATCTTGTACTACCATATAATCAACATTTCATCTCTTTTTTCTCTATTATTTTAGAACTTTAGAGAAAGGAAACAAAAATGCCTTTTTTTCACTGTTTCAGCAGTGATTCTTAGTACATGACTCATAAAGGCAACAGATTCAGAAAAAAGGGAGATTTGCATAAGTAGAAATTACATTTGGTTTTATAATCAACAACAGAAGGAGCATTTTAGGACACAATTATTTCTCCAGTATCATTGGTTGTTATCTCTCTGCTGAGATTTTCTTGTCCTAAAGTCACCCCCCCCATTATTACTACCTTAATTCTATATACCAGGAGTCCCCAACCTCCAGGCAGCAGATGAGTGCCACAGAGCAGGAAGTGAGCTTGAATGTAATGCACTTGAATCATCCTGAAACCATCCCCCCACCCTGGTCCTCATGGAAAAATTGTTTTTCACAAAACTGGTCCCGAGTGCCAAAATGGTTGGGGACCCCTGCTGTATGCAGTTCCTTCTGCACACACCGTGTTCTTCTTACCACAAGTATTTCTGATGTTTCTGACACTGAATGACTTCTCTTAATTCTGCTGAGAGACATAGAATTTACCTGTAGCCCTAGGTTAGCATACCTTTATGTTTCTTCTTTTCTTCCAATGGTAACTGGTCTGTCCCCTTTTCTGTGAATCTTTGAAAAGGTTGAGAATGGAGGAAATGTTCTTAAAAAATGATAAACTAAGTATATTGATTGTATAACATACTTTGTATAATATACTGGTTGGAAGTCTGCTGTATTTTGAAAGCGTGTGGTAACTTAGAGGATTTCAGAATTGATCTAGGAAGGGACAGGACCACAACAGGCAATAATGAATAAGCAGCCTTATTGGGTGGTGTTCAGGCAAGGTCTTCTGAGAGAAGAAGCCCCTTCCAACAAGAGACCTTCCAGACACAGCAGCAAGAGGCCACCCTTCCAGGGAGAGCAGATAGGGTAAGGGAGCTTCAGGGAGAAAGTAGGAATTTGGGGAGGAGGATCACCTGTCTAAGTGATACTGTTCAGCAGTAAGGTGGGGAGTCCCTGTGTCACAGAGCTCCAAAGGGCAGAACACATTTGGGGTCTATTATAACTACAGTCTTCGTCTTAGTTATGACCAGTAAATGTTGGGTGCAGTTTGGTGGGGTATACCACATAAATAGGCTCAAATGGCTAAAATCATGTTCACTCAGACTCTATTTAAAGCAACTGGAATCGTAAGAATTTAAGTGTGGCACCCAGGCCTTGGGTTAACAGTGTAGCCTGCTGTGAAGAAGTAAGCATGGGGGCCATTTCAAGCCAGTGCACAGGGCCAGTTCTGGACCATCGGTATAACAAAGTGTTCCATCAAAATAAGATGTTTACCAAATAGGCAAAATAAAACATTCACCACAGTATTTAGGACTGGAAGGTAAAGAAATTACACCATATATTTGTTTATGGAGTGGGTGAAGAAGGTGGAGAGTGCAAATGGATTCTGGGTGCTCTGATGGTGCTATGGAATTTGGGTAAGTTTTGCTTTAGGTTGTTTGTGCAGTTAAGCATGAGGTAATTGCAAGGGAAATGGAAAAACAATGTATGAAGGTCAGTAGCTAAACCCAGATTACTAAATCAAGAAACTATATTTTTGTATCCCTATAAAAAAATAAAAATATCTAGGAGATAAATATTATCTCATCTACCCAGTCCAGAATTCCATGTGATCTATTATTGTCCCTTATCTCTATTCCAAGGAGTACTTGTTGATCATCTGTTACTACAACAGTAACAAAGGTCAATGTCAGCAAAAGTACCACTTGGGACTGGACATGCCAGAGGTTGTTATTGTTATTGATCACCAAAGAATGGATTATGAGAATAAAGTAGAAAGCTGTTGAGGGAGAAGGGCCTCACTGTAAGTGGACCTGTGTCATTCTCATACAGTGAACTTTCTAACAATTCTGTTATAAACAAGATTCCTACATAACTAAGGAACTTCCCGTACAGTGGAGGAAGAGCTGGGTCTAATGGTAGAAGACACAAAATATGACAATACAAGGATGTCATGGGAGAAAAATCTCCATTTATTTTGAACAAGTTGTTATTTACATGTCCCAAGGAATTTAAAGAATATTATTTTTTCTACATATGAATAATTCATTGTGCACTATGGTGCATGTGAAAGCCCACATAAATGAATTTCATTGTGAGCTATCTGAGTTCAGAAGAAAGACATGCCTTCTTCTTTTTTATTTGAGGTATAATTGACACATTATATTGGTTTCAGGTGTACAACCTAACGATCACCACAATGTGTCCAGTTAACATCCATCACCATACATACTGTTTTTTTCTTGTGATGAGAACTTTTAAGATCTACTCTTTTAGCAACTTTCAAACGTGGAATACAGAATTATCAGCTATAGTCACCCTGCTGTACATTACATCTCTGTAACTAGAGATGTGATGTAATGTCTTTTTATAAAATGTCTTTTTTATAAGACATTTATTTTATAACTAAGCCATGCCTTCTTTAGTAAATGATTATTCTACGTCTGAGATAGAGATCAAGGTTTGGTACTAGGTCCTGGTAGAGACAATGTTTAACATGTCACACAAAGTGCAATATAATTTGAGCTGCTGTTCTCAAAGTGGGTGTGTTCTTACTTACCAACTATAAAGCCGGCATGGCCAGCAGCATATATAGTCTTGCTCAAGCATGTCGAGAAATCACAAGTTTTATTAGCAGGTAGAATCTTAATGTGCATATTATTATTGCAATGGCAGGTGCACCTCGTCCATGGAAGTTATTCATGTAAAGTGGATGAATGAGAAAAAAATTCAAGACTGGTTTATATATTTAAATGTATATTGAAATATATATGTGTTCATATATACATATATACACATATACATATGTAAACACACATACATACATATTTATACACACACACATATCTAATGATATGATCTGAAATGGCACTGTTTTATGGTTACCTTGATGGCAGGAAGTAAAACTCTTCTCTGAATAGACCTGGAAATTGTACACAGGACCTATTTGGATTGGAAGAAGAGATAGGCAGAGATTATGATGTACATTGACTATTAAGCGGTGGTTAAAAGTTTTGCTGCATTAACAGGTCATTGAAAGAGAAGATAGGAAGATAAGTGACAAAGTGACTAATGTGTTGGGAAATGCACGGCTGGAGATTTCATAATGGACCTAGACATTGAAAATATTTGTGCAATATAGAAATGCTTTTTCCATACTGCACTGAATCAGTTAAAAAGTTGACTTGCCTCTTTCAACAGACTCCCCAGTATTTGCTCAATGAACTTATGAACATGTAGGCATGGTGCCAGAAATATTGGTTCTGGATGCTGTCAACAACATAGACTCCCTCTCATAAGGCTCATGCAGCAGCTGCCACCACTGAAAGCCAATGAACCGTCAGTAGAGATCCATGTGAGGTTCTCAATATGTCAAAATCCCCATGGTATCACTTGGTGGCCATTGATTACAGTAGACTTTCATCATCAAAAAGACTGCCATACTTCAGATAACAATGTCTTCAAGGTTATAATCATCAGCTTTGTATCCAACACATTGGCTCTGACAAAAAAAAGTTTTATTATATAGCCAAAATAAATAAAGCAATGACTGAGATTTATGTGACGTTATTACCATGTGCCACATTATCAGAAGAAGGTGACAATGGTGGGATAGCCAACTGGCACTTCAATTATGGCCTCATCTGTAGAGTGGTGCCCTGTAAGGCTGTGGGCTCCAACTACAGGATACAGAAGATGCTTCGAATCAGTGATATGGGACTCTTTCCTCTCACAGAGGGAATGCATAGTCTTGGAACTATCAGACTTGATGAATCACTGGTGAAATGTTTGCCTTCATCTTTGCATTACGTGATCTGATGACTTAAGGTCTCAGAGGACAAAAAGCCATCTTTCTACCAAGGACACAGCAATGGCTTTATTGCAGTGGACATCTAGACTACCATGTGGCTTTTTGGGCTCCTCACATCACAAGATTAGTAGGAAAGAAAAGGAGAATATTTTCATTTGTGTGAGGGGAATAATTTTAGTTTCAATGAAAGATAAGAACAATGCCACAAAATGGGTGCAAGGAAAAATATGTCCTAAACTCTCGATTCTTCTGTCGCCTCCTAGTATTGCCAAGTTCAGTGGTAAAAATTAACGAAGATCACAGCGTAATAATCACTGGAAGTAAAACCTACTGATATGTACTAAAAATCAGTTAGCTTAAGGATAAACTGGTTATTTGCATACTTCTAAAGTAACTACCCACAAAACAGTTATTAATTACAGTGAGAACATACTTCACAGTGGGTAAATCTGGCAGATGCCACCTTGACCACATGATCGAGGTTAATATCACCTATAATGAAACATATCAACAGAATGTACCCTTTAATGTGATATATGGAAAAGAGCCCATTACCTCTGTGGTATACTTATAAAAAGGCATAAACTCAATATCATCATGAGAAAATATCTCCAGAAAGCATCAGGAAGCCATAATTGATGGATAGTCTAAAACATATCCATCCTTTAATTAGGAAGGACCATGTGACAGTTACTATTCATTTTTAAGTACAAATGTGAAAAGGAGTGTGTGTGTCTAAGTTGAAAAATCAGAGAGGTATGCTCTGGTACTTACTCTACTTTTATAGTATATTATTTTATGCTTTTCTAATTTTCTTTCCTCTAAGATAAATATTTTAAAAATTTGAAAGCAAGATTACACTTTCTAGATAATTTTGAACCATGGATGAGTAGATGCCCTCCTGAAGTTTGGTGGTAGAAGAGAACAACCAGACACCTGATAAAAGACTGAAACTTCTTGTAGGGAGAATGATAGAAGTATCTATTTCCTCTGGGTTCCTCTTCAAACATCCACTTTCTAGAACCATAGCTGCAAAGTAGTATGTGATAGTGGTATTGTGTTCTCTGCTGTCACAGTCCTGTGGTATTGTTAGCTATTTTCTCCAGGTTATTGCCACTGGTTGCATTGCTCCTGGTTGTGTTATTTACCATTAGAAGGCTTTAGAAAGACCAATGAAAATCATTTGATAACCCAATGAATTAATGCAAAGGTTAAATGCAGAGGATAATAATGCTAAAATGATGAGTTCTAAATAAATCAGTATATAATGGTAGGAGCCCATATTTATGCAGCTCAGAGAGAAAGAACACAGTGAAAAATAGCTTGCTGCTCTGCTCTAAGAAAGAAAAGAAAATTGAGAGAAGGGGGGCAGAATATGAATAAACAAAACAATTATAAAGAGGAGAAACCAGAGATTTATTTTAAAGAATTGGCTTACAGAATTGTGTCAGCTGGCAAATCTGAAATCAGGGCAAAACAGGAAGCTGGTTATTCCAAGGCTGGATATTCCAGTAGGAGCTAAAGTTGCAGTTTTGAGTCCTAATTATTCAGAGCATGCCAGGCAAGGTGTAATCTTAGGTAAGGTTTCCGTGTTGCAGTCTTAAGTTCAAATTCTTTTCTCTTAGGGTGAACCACAGTCTTTGCTCTTACAGTCTTCAACTGACTAACTGATTGGATGAGGCCCACACACATTAAGGAGAGAAATCTATTTTACTCAAAGTGTATGGATTTATATGTTAATCATGTAGGAAAAATACCTTCACAGCAACATCTAGGCTGGTGTTTGACCAAACAACTGGGCACCATAGTCCTGGCCAAGTTAAAAGTTAAAAATTATACAAGACACTAGATGCCTGGTCCCACAGTTTTCGGTATATAATTTTGTGCTAAATTTCTAGGGACTATGACTCAAAGGTTAAAATCATTTACAGATTAATTTGTAGATACCTTAATTCCCCAACTGAAGTCATACTTGTATACTACAACCCGACCAGACAGAATACAACTTCTTAGATTCTCATTTTTCATACAGTGATGAGACATTATGTCAGACTGGAATAAAAAATAGCAATCATAATACCCCAAACTTCTGAAGGTAAACAAAAACATTAAAATTTTACTACCAATTTCATGTTTTGAAGGTCTTAGATTACAAATTTACTGAAAGTTACCTATTTCTATATTGCAATTTTCTGAGAACCCTATATACATTTTATTTAAATTTTTTCCTTCCCCCCAAAATGTAAAGCTTACCTTCTCTGGTAAACATCGGTGGAAACTGGCTACCAGTGCTTGAGTAAACTTATTACAGAAGTTATAATCTCAGAAAAGGGAAAAGTTAAATTTTGTATGGTATACAATACATAAGGATTTATCTGTTTTTCTTTAAGACTCAAGCAATAACTATCCTAAGTTTAGGAAAGGATTGTAGACTCTGAAGGCATTGAAAAATCTCTAGGGTCTTTCAATTTGACCTGAAAAATTGGTGAGCTGCAAGCATCAATAATGGAAAAAAGGTGTTTTAGTTTAGGAATGAATAATTTACAAAGTCAGTTTGTTACTGGTCATTATGTCAATATTTGCATACAAATATATGTATAGCTCTACTCATTCAAAAAAATACATTTATATTATCGGGTTGGCCGAAAAGTCCATTTAAAAGACACATTTTAAAATAAAATATACATTTTTCATTTTCACCAATAACCTTGTTGATTTGGATGTTTTGAGTATGTTGGCTCTCTCCTGCTATTGGCTTCCAGTGGGTAGAAGCCAGGGGTGCTGCTAAATATCTTCTGATGCATAAGACACCCCCACAGAAAAGAGTTATTTGGCCAAAATGTCATTAGTACCAAGAAACTTCGCAAACCACTTTTGACACGTTCCATCAGTCACAGCAGCTTCTCCATATATTGCACAAATAACTTTTTACATTTCAGTTATGTTTTTACCTTTCTTCAAATAAGAAAGCATAATGCCCTGAAAATGTTGCATATTTTTCCATCTTCAATATTAAAATAGTTGCACAAAAATTCACTAATTTTGATTTTTTTAAGTGCACACTGATATAATAGCTGTCACAATACAAGCTAAAAACATTGTTTTGAATGAAGTTCAAGGTAACTAAGCACTACTAGGGTCATCATACAAAAAAAATTAACCAAACTTTTTGGCCAACCCAATAATATTTGGTCATATAAAAGTAAGCTAGGGCAAGATAATCCTGTCTTTATTTTTCTATATTTTCTCATTTTAAATATTTTATTTTTTATGCTATTACAGTTGTCCCACTTTTTCCCCTTCCCTGTCAACACCCACCCAGCCCTCCACTTCCATGATCAGTCCCCTCACCATTGTCCATGTCCATGGGTCCTTCCTGTATGTTCTTTGACTAATCCCTTCACCTTCTTTCAATTCTGTCTTTCTGACTTTACTGACTTTTTCCTATTGTTATGTTTTTGAAAAATAAGACAGTTTGTAAAATATGATTGAGCTAATTAAAAATATAGAGAATTTCAAATATACTTAAATATTTCTAGCATCCTTCATTTTGTAAGTTGAAGGAATGAAGCTTTGGTGTTGCCTGGTATCTGTATAGGAAATGATAATGATGATTTAGTTGAAAAAGGCTCATGGGCAATTTTATCATTCCTAATTTAGGGCCCTATGCACGAGGACATAAAAAGAAATGTTAGAATAGATTAGTTAACTGATTAAAACTTAAGTATAGGTGAATAAGAATAAGGATGTTCATATCCACTATCCCTTTGTTTTTCATTAAGGCAACATAATATTTTCAAATAAAAATATCAGAAGGTAATAGAACAAAAAGATAAAAGACCAATTTTGGTTCTTTTTAGATGAGGAATCATTGTTTGATTTGAAACAAAACAGGTAAAACAAAAAAGAACAAATGTTAAATCATTCTTATGAATTTAAAACATATAATAGCAAGGCAGTTATATGAATAAAAGAGAAAAAGAAGAATGACTCTTCAGTATTTTATATAGGAAAGTAGGCTAAATACTTTGTAGTTACTGAGAAAGTATTGGTTAGGTGTTGCTACATAGAACTGGGTAGCAAACAAGCATCTAGAAACTCAGTCAGCTAGTGCAGCTCTTTTTATCTCAGCTGGGCTTGTTCGCCTAAGACCTAGCTGGGGATGATCTTAGCAGTGCACCTCTGCTTCAGGAAGCGGGTCTGCTAGGAGCTGCGCTCTGCTGTAGGCTGGCTCCGGTAGACCTCAAGTGTGCCCAATTGGTTAATTGATAAAGGAGCAGCAAATACTCAGGGACGTTGTGGGAGAGGTACAAGAGAGTAAATCAATCACACCAAAATATCTGAAGACTTTCCTGTGTCGTGTCTGGCAAGGTAAATTATGTGGGCAAGACCAAAGCTGAGGGGTAAGTTGGGTGGGAGTGGAACAGTTATTTTGCCACCAGGAGGTCTTAAGGGGTAGAGGGTGATTTTTTTTTAATGATCTCATCTACTACATTCAGTCGTCTTTTTCACATTCCCTTCTCTCTTACCTGTAAAACCCTTTTTACTAGTTTTGGCAGGCATTTCGTGACTGTCAAAAGTCTCCCTTAATTATGGCATCAGCTCAAAATCCAGGATTTCATAATCTACAATTCAGATATTTGCTTTGAAAGAAAGATCTAAAATATGTAAAAGCAAATTATATCTGTCTTCCAAAACCCACCACATACTGCTGCACTAGGGAAACACTAACAGTAATAATGACTTCCTTCTGAAGATGGGAAATAGCAGCCACTGTTTGATGACAAGTCCAAAACCTCACTGAGGAAGTATTTTCTGGTCTCTCCACCCTGGCTTTAGGAAACACCTTGGTGTTTCCTAAAGAGGCTTCTCAGTAGTGGCTTCTTTGTCCATTTATCTCCACAGCCCATTACTCTACTTTTTGAAAACTTTTTTTTTTTTTAATTACCCTGCTTGGTTTTATCTGAAAAATGTTTTTGAATAGCATTTCCCTTTTGTTAATTGAGCTGCTTTCTCAATCTGTTTCTTATGTAGAAATTTGGGTGCCACAAGTTTTCCTTTTTTATAATTTTTTTTATTGTTGTTTCAGTATAGCTGTCTCCATTCTTCCCCCACCATGCCCCCCTGGCCCCACCCATCCCTGCCTCCCACCCTGGAACCACCCCCCACCCCAGCTTTGTCCATGTGTCCTCCATACATGCTCTTTGATGACCTTTCCCCCGTTTTTCCCCATTATCCCTCGCCCCCTCCCCTCTGGTCACTGTCAGTTTGTTCTTCATTTCCATGTCTCTGGTTATATTTTGCTCGCTTGTTTGTTTTGTTGATTAGGTTCCACTTATAGGTGAGATCATGTGGTATTTGTCTTGCACTAACACAAGTCTTTTTATTTTAATCTCATTCTCTTTTATTTCAGGCTGGCAGTGCTTCTGCCAATAAAGTTCTCTCAAAAACTTGCAAAACTTCAAAGCATTTTATTTTATTTAGTGCAGAAGCCACATGATAACTCTTTTATAGATATGTCTCCCCATGTATACTTAATTATGGGTATTTTAATACATTAGGCTTTGGTGAGACCATGCCTTTAATCTTTCTAGGAGCAGATTTTACCAGAGAAGAAATTCTAATAGGGATAGCCATAGTGCTTAAAGAGGTCTTAATAAAGGTCAATGGCCTGCCATTGGTTTGGTCTGTGGCCACTTGATATATCTAATGCCCTTAATATTTCTCTAGGCTATTTTTAATTTAAACAATCTGACCTGTAAGTGGAACCTAATCTTCTCCTGTATAAAAATATTGATGTTATAAGTAGAACCATGTCCGCCAAAATGATATGTTGATGTGCTAGCCTCCAGAGTACTTCAGAATTTGATCTTGTTTGGAAATAGGTTTTAGAGAAGTAATAGTTAAAAAGAAGTGTTTAACATGGACCCAAATCCAATATGACTGGAGTCTTTATAAAGAGGTGATATGTGGCACAGAGAGAAGATATGAGAAAAGACAGAGAGAGAATGCCTTGTGAAGACTGGAGTTATGCTGTCATAAATGAACGTACATTTGGGTTTACCAGAAGCTGGAAGAGGCAAGGACGAATCCTTCCTCTAGCAGGGGTGTTCAACCCATGGCCTGTAGACTGCATGTGGCTATGAATGCGGCCCAACACAAAATCGTAAATGTACTTAAAATCTCTTTTTTGTTCATCAGTTTTCATTAGTGTTTGTGTATTTAATGTGTGGTCCAAGACAACTCTTCTTCCTCCAGTGTGGCCCAGAGGTACCAAAAGTTTGGAGGGCCCTGGCAGTTTTCAGAGGGAAGATGACTCAGCTGACACTTTGATATTAGAGTTCTAGTTTCTGTTGTAAGTTACTTAGTTTATGGTACTTTGTTTGTTATAGCAGCCAAGATAAGAGATTTTACTTCCTAACCTTCAAGGTCTGAGTTCTTTATATTTTCTCTGAATTCTGTTTTGTATTTTTTTTACACTGGCCAAGTGCTTTTTCTAGGCTCATCTTTCTTTTAGCAGCTGATCAAATGCAGTGGTTTCTTGAAAAAGGACAGGAAATTCACACAATAATGTGATCAATGGTTTTCTAAATTCCTAGTCCTGACATTAGTGGGGCCTTCAAAATAAATGGAAAATTTTACAATCTCCTAAAAATATTCCTTTTTTTTTGTTATTTTAAATGTAATTCTACTACTATAAACTATGGCCAAACTGATTAAACTCTCTAACACTGCTTGCTAATTTTTCAGATGCAATCTATTATACTATTAATTAACAATATAAGCTCTAGAACAAAATTCTACCACTTACAAAACATGGTTAATCAGCTTGTTATAATATTTTTCCATGTTTCAATTTCCTCATGTATAAAAGAAAGATAACAATTCTATCTTCCTCATAAGATTATTGTGAGCTTAACTAAACATTGAACATAGTAGGTGTTCATTTGCTGTGAATTGTTACAATTAGTAGTAGTCTTAGCATATGTTCTTTTATTTACTTTATTTTTATTGTTGACACTATCACAGAAGTCCCCATTTCCCCCTCCCAAGCATATGTTGTTACCTCTAACTTTAAAATACAAATAGAAAATCCTAACCATAAAGTTACCTAAAAATTATCCATAAACAAGTCTACTTTTCCCTCCTTCATTCACATATGGGTAGTTTCACTCTTTTTTTTTTTTTAATTTGAAGTCTTTGAATTTAAACACATTTCTCTTTAAATTTTAAGACTATTTTTTCTAGTTGCTAGAAAGAATTGTCTCTACTTGCTATTTTCATTTCCTTCTTTTTCTTTTCACTCAGCCTAATTGAGTCTGGCTTCTTCCCAACCTCTGCCTTCCAAAGATGCAATACACTGCAGTTGATTATCTAAAGCTAATTTCTAAATCCAACTGACTTCCTTCTCCTTAACTTTATTTTCTTTGTTGCATTTTACACCACTTTACATTTTACTTTTAAAACTCTCTAGGGGCAAGAGAACATAACCAGTTAGAGGTTAAGGGCTGCAGATAACTCAATGAATCAGCTAAAAGGAATGTCATCTGTATTATACAATAAGGCAATACTGAGGTCCTTTGGCAGATTTCCCAGGAAAACAAACAAACAAAAAACATGTATTCACAAGACAGTCAACATTTTGACTTATTTCACTAAGAGAAATTGTAACAGTATTTCTTTCCCTACCACCAATATATTCTCAATTCCAATACTCATGCAAAGTACAAAAGTGGTGTCCCAGATAAATATGCTCTCCAGTGAGCCAATATATCTCCTAGGGCAAGGGAAATAAAAGAAAAAATAAACAAATGAGAATACAGAAAATTAAAAAGCTTCTGCACAACTAAAGAACATATCATAAAATTGAATACCAACTGTATGAGAGAACACAGTTGCCAATGATATATCATGCAAGGGTTTGATCTCCAGAATATATAAAGAACTCATATGACTCAACATTAGGAAGACAAATAATCCAATTGAAAAATGGGCAAAGAACCTAAACAGATACTTCTCCAAGGAGGATATACAGATGGCCCATAGACATATGAAAAGATACTCAACATCACTAACTATCACAGTGATGCAAATTAAATCACACTGAGTTACCACCTCACGCCCGTCAGAATGGCCATCGTTAATAAATCAACAAACAACAATTGGTGGTGAGAATGTGGAGAAATGGGAACCCTAGTGCAATACTGGTGGGAATGCAGACTGCTGAAGCCACTGTGGAAAACAGTATGGCATTTCCTTCAAAAAACTGAAAATGGAGCTGCCTTTTGACTCGGCAATTGCACTGCTGGGATTATACATGAAGAACCCTGAAACACCAGTTCAAGAGAACTTGTGCACCCAGTGTTCTTTGCAGTGCTGTGAACCATATGTACAATAGCCAAGTGCTGGAACAACCTAAGTGCCCATCAGTAGATAAGTGGATCAGAAAAATGTGATACACTTACACAATAGAGCACTACACAGAAGAATGAAAGAAGGAACTCCTACTTTTTGTGACAGCATGGATGGAACTGGGGAATATTTTGCTAAGTGAAATAAGCCAGTCAGTGAAAAACAAATACCATATGATCTTACCTATAAGAGGAACTTAATAAACAAAAATAAACTAATGAGAAAAATAGAACCAGAGGCTTGGAAACCTGGAATATACTGACAGCCGCCAGAGAGGAGGGTGAAGAGGAGGGTGACAATGGTGGACAGAAGGGGAAGGGACTACTCAAAGAACATGTATGAATGAACCCGGGCATGGACAGCAATGTGTGGAATGATGGTGGGAGCTGGGGCTGGGCTTGGTGGAGGATAGCAAAGGGGGATAAATGGGACAACTGTAATAGAATTACAATTAAAAAAATTAAAAAATAAAATAAAATGAGAGTTGTATGTTTGATGGGTTACCAGAAAATATAGCATAAAAGAAGAAAAAAGGAATACATTTTCATAATTCAAGAGAAAACTATAACTTTGGACAGAAATGTAAATACAGTTTTAGAAAACAAATTGACTTCAATACACTACTTCTAAGACACTTGAAGGGAAAATCCATTAGGGAAAAGACAAATGAAAAATAAACCCACACTAAACCAAAAAGAAGCAGGAATACATAAGAAACTGGGTGCTATACGAATGAATTTCAAGGGAAAATTCCAACAGTAGATTGGAATCAATTTTGGAAAAAAAGAAAGTTACATGAAATAAAGAGAAATTTTTTAAAGAAAGAAGCAAAGAAGGATGAAAATGGAACTATAAGAGAGAACTTCCTTAAGGAAATGTTATTTTACAAATGTAAATTTACATTTTATTGTGATACTTTCTGAAATTGAAAAATAGCACTTTTAGCAAATATTCAAACAATGAAAGACTACAGGTCTCAGGTCTTATCCAGAAATTATAATCACAACTTTTATAATCACAAAAAGAGGTAAAAAAATTGCTGACATAATAAATTTCCCTGACCAAATATTTTACTGACCTCACTGATTTTCAGAAAATGCATTGGGTATGTTTTTACTTATTGTACTTGATCACTTTCAGAGAGTTGTAGTAACAAAAAAATTTAAAATGAGGCATAAAAAAGGAAGAAGAGGAGCATAGCATTCTAGATCCTGCTCTGTTATTACCTTGGGAAGTTTCTTGGGAAATTTATTGAATATTGCTAATATATATCCTGGCTTTGGTGTAACACATTATGATTACTGGAATGAATACACACACACACAACATAATTTTTTGAGTGTAGTGAGAGCTTTCAAGATTTATTTTCTTAGTAACTTTTAAATATTCAATAAAATATTATTAACAATAATATAATCACCATGCTGTATATTACATCTCATGACTTATTTATTTTTTAACTGAAAGTTTGTACCTTTTGACCCCCTTCATCCATTTCATACATCCCCAGCCATCCAAGTGCCTTTGGAAAACACCAATCTATTCTCTTTGTCTATTGTCTCAATCTTATTAATTTATTTTTAAAATTCCACAGATAAGTGAGATCATATAGTATTTGCCTTTGTCTGACTTATTTCCCTTAGCATGATTCCCTCAAGATTGGAGAGATATATTTTATGACTGAATTTCTATTTACGACTCCCATTTTCTTCATTCCTGCCAGCTGGTGTCTCTAGGATATTTTTTTTAATTATTTGAGGGAAATTGTGGTAAAAACAACAAACTCTTTAACATTGGTTTAATGATTAATTTTATAGAAAGCATTACAAGGAAAACATTTAACTTACTTAAAAAGTCTTTTATAATTAAAAAATCTTTTTTGTTATTTAAAAACTTTATTGCATTTTTTACATTACAATTTATCTCCCTATACATTCTTCCACCTCCTGCTATGCCCCTTCCACCCCCCATCCATCCCCCCAATCAACACACTGTTGTCCATGTCCATGAGTTTGTATCTCTTGTGACATTGTGAACAAAGATATGAGAGGGTGTGGAAAATATGACAGTCCTGCTCTGAAAAGGTGACGTTATTTGAAAATGATTTTATAGATAATGCATACCTGTTTCCAAGGTGAAGGTAACTATATATATATACACATACACACACATATTTATAAATACATACACACATATATGTATATATAGGCATATATTCATATGTATAGTGTATGTGTGTTTATAAACCTGAAGGAAATACTAAATTATAACATGGTTGTTACATTTTCTATAGTCCCAGAAAACTAAAACATTGTAAAATGTTAGTGAAAATATTTTTTTAATTGTCAAATTTTACTCCCATCTTTTTTCCTCCATGAACTTACTTGTGAATGAACTATACCTATAATTGCACACATACCAATTTTATTCTAATTTATGATAGTCTCATAATTTCCAGTAAATTCCTTAGTCTGAAAGAAAAATATTTCAACTAAAGCCCTGTAGCATTTGCCATTCCTATTTTATGTGTAAATTTTTAAAACTCCCATATTTGACTAACCATACTATCTTAACTAAAAATTTTTTTAATGGAAAACTTTATACATATTAATAATTATGCTATTTCAATTGTCCCAATTTTTCTCTTTTTGCCCCCTTCCACCTGGTACCCCCCTTCCCTCTGGCAATACCCTCCTTAGTTCATGTCCATGGGTCATGCATATATGTTCTTTAGCTACCCCATTTCCTGTACTGTTCTTAACAGCCCCATGTTTATTCAGAGCCCACCAATTTATACTTCTTAATCTCTGCAACTATCCCCTGTATCTCCCCTTGTCCCCTCCCAAATAACCACCCAAATGACCTCCATGTCTGTGATTCTGTTTCTGTTCTGCTTGTTTGGTCAGTTTGTTTTTTAAATTCAATTGATGATAGTTGTGAATTTATTGCCATTTTAATGCTCATAGTTTTGATCTTCTTTTTCTTAAATAAGTTCCTTTACCACTTCATATAATAATGGCTTTGGGATGATGAACTCCTTTAGCTTTACCTTGTGTGGGAATCACTTTATCTGCCCTTCTATTGTAAATGATAGCTTTGCTAAACAGAGTAATCTAGGTTGTAGGTCCTTACTTTTCATCACTTTGAAAACTTCTTGCCGGTCCCTTCTTGCCTGCAAGTTTCTTTTGAGAAACCCACTGTCAGTCTTATGAGAACTCCTTTGTAGGTAATGATCTGCTTTTCTTTCACAGCTTTAACAACTCTCTCTTTATCTTTAACCTTTGGCATTTTAATTATATGAGTCTTGGTGTGGTCTTCTTTGTGTCCATCTTGTTTGGGACTCTCTGTGCTCCCTGACCTTGTATGTCTATTTCCTTCACCAAATTAGGCAAGTTTTCTTTCATTATTTTTTCAAATAAGTTTCCAGTGTTTTGCTCTTTCTCTTCTCCTTCTGGCATCCCTATGATTCAAATGTTGGTATGTTTGAAGTTGTCCCAGAGGCCCCTTATCCTATCCTTGTTTTTTTTTTTTTTTTTAAATCTTTTTTCTTCTTGCTGTTCTAATTGAATGTTTTTCTTTTTTCTTTCTTGTGTTCCAAATCATTGATTTGATTCTTGGCTTCATCCACTCTACTATTCGTTACCCATAAATTTTATTCATTTCACTTCCTGGGTCTTTTTTTTATGTTAGTGAAGTAGTTAGTGAGTTCCTTGAGCATCTTGTTAACCTGTGTTTTGAACTCTGTATCTGGTAGATTGTTTATCTTCACTTTGTTTAGTTCTTTTTCTGAACTTTTATTCTGTTCTTTCATTTGGGCCATTTCTTAGTCTCTTCTTTTTGGCAGCATCTCTGTGTTTGTTTCTATGTATTAGATAGAGCTGATTTAACCCCCTTTATTAATAGCATGGCCTATTGTAGAAAAGGGCACTATTAAGTTGGATGGGGTGGAACCTTACGTAATCACCTGGGCAGGGCAACCCTTGTGAATCAGGTGTATGGAGTCTCAAGTATGCTGCCACCACGTCATGGTTCAGTGTGGAGGAAGTGTCAGAAAAGGGACTATGGGTGCTGCCTGGCCTCTGGAGTTTTTTCCATGAGGAAGCTGTCCCCTGCCACTTGCCCTGATGCCAGACACTTCAGTTTCTCCCCTTGTGCTACTGGTGCCCTTCTAGTTGTTGCCCTGGTGCTGAAGCTGAGAGGTAGTGAATCTTCATAAGTCCATTTCAGGCTCTTTAAGAGGAGATACCTGAGAATCCCACATTTTCTTGCTCTGCCCCAATTCCCACTGGTTTTCACAGCCAGAAGTTATGGGGACTTACCTTCCTGCTGAACCCCTGGGCTTGGTGGTCTGTTGTAGGGCTGTGATCCCTCTGTCCTGAGATATCTCACCTGATTTTTATTTACCACAAATAGATGTGGGGCTGCTCATTCCACATCTCCACATATCCATATCTCCTCTCCTCCTATCTGTCTGGTTGAATGTGACTTGTTTAATTCTTTGGTTGTCGGACTTCCATACAGCTCGATTTTCTGATGATTCTGCATGATAGTTGTTTTGTATTGAAGTTGTAATTTGTGCTGTGGTTGTGTGAGGAGGTGAGCTTTATTTACCTATGCCTCCATCTTGGAATTTTTTAAATTAAAGTAAATACATAATGAATAGATATGATAACTGGAAGCAACTGGAAGCCCTTGTGAAACTATTTTCTAGTACATTACCTTGAGTATTTTTGCAAGTATGAGATATTTGCAAAGCCATCATCATTAAAACTTTTAAACATTCTGTAGAAAAATCTTAAGAATACCAAAATTAGGGCAGAGATTATACAGTATTTGGCACCTTATTTAAGGGGGAAACATTACCTCAAGAGGTTATTAAAAATACAAATCCCTCAGATTCTGTGGAGACCTACAGAATTAAAAAGTCTAGGAGATAGGCCTTGAAAAAAATATGTATATATCTGTCAATCATGCTGATTCTTTTCCAAGGAATTAGCATCTAAAATTAATATTGGATTTGTACATGAAGAGTTGTAGAATGATGACATGAGGTATAGCTCTTAGGTTGCTGTATATTTTAAATAATATGAGAGATATACTTTATAAACATAAGGCTGAAATTAAGAAAAACTCACTAGCAAAATACAAATTTATAACAAGAGTGTATCATTTCTTCTTTACTGGTTAGTTATTTTTAAAACTGTAGTATGACAAAAGTTATGTCCTAAAATTTTGTTCCAGAAATATTTGAACAAAAAAAGTAAAAATTTTTATAATTTTTTTTGAAATTGGATACATATAAGTATACTGTTATATGTTATTAAAATATGTAGTCATTAAAATGATATTTTGTAGAAATTTAATAACTGGAGTCATAATGCAAGATTAATAGCAGGTTACAGAAGAGAATATATCATGGTCATATTTTTAAAACTCAAGAAAATTTATTTTATTTAATGTCTGGGAGAAAAGAACCTATAAGAACCTGGGTGATTTTCTCTTACTGTTGAGTTTAATTTTTCATTTTATTGATTTTAAATAAGCATGTTCCCTATGTTGTATGTGTGAATGCATGTGTGTGTGTTAACTGTGTACATGACACAATACTGTTAATGGCAAATAATTGCACTTAGTCCCTCCTTACAACAATTGAAATTACTTCAATTTGTTATTAGATTAGATATTTATAAAATGCTGAGTCTTACTGTTATTATTAAACAGAAAGATCAGAAAATCAATCCAGGCAGGCAAAGTGACTTTACCAAATTTACACAGCTAGTGAGTATTCCACATGAGAAATATATTCTAAGTTATATAAAAGTGGCTGGAGAAGATGGCAGAGGAATACGTGGAAGCTACACTAACCTCCTTCTAGAGCCAAACAAATTACAACTAAATCATCTTGAATAACCAACTGAACACTACCTAGAGTAAAGCCTTACATCCATGGAGAGATGGGAGAATCCCCTTCATGACAAAGACACTGGTAGTGAGTGCAGCAGAGGTGCAAGAGAGCTGGCTGGTCTCCCATGGGAAGCAGCTAAGTCCTGGAGAGATATTTCAGCAGCCAGGGGGTTCCTACTGAGAAGTGTGGGGTCTAAACCCCAAGCTGAGCTCCCTATCTGTAGCACCAGAATGAGAAATGGAACCCAAATAATACGCAGCTCTGAAAAGCATCAGAATTCCTGTCTACCTGGGAGAGATGGCTCAAAATACAGAGATACTCTTAAAGGGCCAATGCACAAAATTCCATTTGCAACCACTTACCTTGGGCTCTGGTAGAAGGAGGACAAAGTGGACTAGAGATGTATGAGGAGAATCTGGAACTGGTGGCTCTGGGGAGAGAAGCAAAGGACTATCCACCAGGATCCATGTGTTGAGTATTTCACCATACTCCAGAGTCCATCTTTCTCAGGCAGAACACTGCTCTCTGAATGGCATCAGCCTAAGGAGAAGCAATAGCCTGCCCACCAGTTTACTCTGCCCCACCCTGTGCATCTTAAGCCAAGCTGCTGAGTACAGGTTGAGGCTATATCAGTGATTAGTTTAAAAACTAAGGTCGACCTCTGGGAGATCTAAGACTTTAGCTGACACTCCCCTAGTCTCTGCACTGGTAAAAGCCAGCCTTGGTGCACTGCCCGGTTCTTTCTGCACACAAACAGGCCCAGCAGAGGGAGCCACGAGCTGTGGAAAACTGATACCTCCAAACTGGTTGCCCAGGGCCAGCCACAGGCAAGGTTTGACATAGAAGAAGGTTTGCTTCTAAGCAGCATTTCCTCTGAGAAGAAGATGGGGGGGGGGAGAGAAAGAAAAACAGAAGAGGATAGTCTAACAATAAAATGGCACTAAATATGTATTTATCAATAATCCTTTAAATGTAAATGGCTTAAATGCTCTAGCCAAAAACTTAGGGTAGCTGTATGGATAAGAAAACAAGACCCATATATATGCTGACTCCAAGAGACCTACCTCAGGTCAAAAGATATAAACTGACTAAAATAGTAAAGGGATGGATAAAGATATTTCATGCAAATGGAAAGGGAAAAAAACTGAGGTAGCAATACTTATATCCAACAAAACAGACTTTATAAAAAATGCTATAGTAAGAGACAAAGAAGGACACTGCATAATGATAAAGGGAACAATCCAACAAGAGGATATAACCTTAATAAACATTTACACATCCAACATAGGAGCAGCTAAATATGTAAAGTAAATCTTGATAGATATAAAGGGAGAGATTGACAGAAATACAGTCATACTAGGGTATTTAACACCCCATTGACTTCAATGGATAGATCTTCCAGACAGAAAATCAACAAGGAGACAGCAGCTATAAATGACACACTAGACCAAATGGATTTAATTGGTATCTTCAGGGTATTTACACCCAAAGCAGCAGAATATATATATATTTTTTCAAGTGCACATGGAATGTTTTCTAGGATTGACCACATGTTAGGACTCAAGTCTCAATAAATTTAAGAAGATTAAAATCATATTAAGCATCCTCTCTGACCACAATGCTATGAAACTAGAAATCAATCACAAGCACACAGGAAAACACACAAAGACATGAAAGCTAAATAACACGTTACTAAACAATGAATGGGTCAATACCAACGTCAAGTAAGAAATCAAGATACCTTGAAACAAATGAAAGTGAGAACACCACAATCTAAAATCTGTGGGACACAGTGAAAGCAGTCCTAAGTGGTAAATTTGCAATAGCACTACAGGTCTATTTCAAAATTAAATAAATAAATAAAAACAGGTAAAAGCTCAAATAATAAATTTAAATCACACTTCAAGGAACTCGAAAAAGAACTACAAACAAAACCCAATGTGAGTAGAAGGAAAGATCAGAGCAGAAATAAACAAAATAGAGTCTAAAAAATGAAACAAAATATCAACGAATCTAAGAGCTGGTTCTTTGAAAAGATAAAAAGATTGACAAGCCTTTAACCAGGCTCATCGAGAAAAAAAGGAGAGGACCCAAATAAATAAGTGAGAAATGAGAGAGGAGAAATAACAACTGATACCAAGTAAATACAAAGAATTGTAAAAAAAATATTATGAACAACTATATGCCAACAGAGTGGACAGCCTGGATGAAATGGATAAATTCCTAGAATAATACAATCTTCCAAAATCAAATCAGGAAGAATCAGAGAATCTGAATATACAGATTATACCTACTGAAGTTGGAACAGTAATCAAAAAACTCCTAGCCAATAAAAGCCCTGGATCGGATGCCTTCATAGGGGAATTTTACCAAACAGTCCAAGAAGAACTAACACTTCTCCTTCTCAAACTATTTCAAAAAATTCAAGAGGATAGAAGGTTTCTAAGAAACCAGCATTATCCTAATTTTGAAACCAGATAAAGACTAAAAAAAGAAAAGAAATTTATAGGCCAATATCTCTGATGAACACAGAAGCTAAAATCCTCAACAAAATG
Organism: Desmodus rotundus; assembly: GCF_022682495.2. Lineage (NCBI taxonomy): Eukaryota > Metazoa > Chordata > Mammalia > Chiroptera > Phyllostomidae > Desmodus > Desmodus rotundus. The sequence continues at coordinate 66,211,114 of NC_071388.1, read as the reverse complement.
TCAGCAAACTGAATAAAGCAATGCAAGGAAAATATCATACACCATGATAAATGGGATTTATTTTGGGAATACAAGGTTGATACAACAATAGCAAATCAATAAAAATGACTCACCATGTAAACAAAATAAAGGATACAAACCTCATAATCATATCAATAGATGCAGGAAATGCATTTGATAAAATCCAGCTCCCATATATGACAAAAAAAAGAAACCTATCAGCAACGTGGGAATAGAGGAAACATACCTAAACAAAATAAAGGCCATATATTACAAACTCACTGCCAGGATCACACTCAATGGGCAAAAACTACAAGTGTTCTCCTTAAGATTGGGAACAGGACAAGGATGTTCGTTTTCACCTCTCTTATTCAACATAGTACTGGATATTCTAGCCACAACAATCAGGCAAGAAAAAGAAATAAAAAGCATACAAATTGAAAAAGAAGTAAAACTGTCTTTCTTTGCAGATGACATGATAGTGAACAGAGAAAACCCTAAAGTTCCCATCAAGAAACCACTAGGAGTGATAAATGAATTAAGCAAAGTAGCTGGATACAAAATTAACACCCAGAAGTCAGTTGCATTTTTATATGCCAATAATGAACTAACAGAAAATGGAAATTAAGAAAACAATCCCATTTACAATTGCTTCAAAAAGAATAAAATACCTGGGAATAAACCTAACTAAGGATGTGAAAGATCTGTAGTCATAAAATTATAAGATACTGAAGAAGAAATTGAAGAAGATACAATTTGAAGCACATACTGTGTTCATGAATAGGAAGAATTAACATCATTAAAGTGTCCATACTACCAAAAGCAATCTATAGATTCAGTGCAATTTCTATCAAGATTCCAATGACATATTTCGTAGAATTAGATTAAATATTTCAAATTTTTTTTCGAATGAAGAAGACCCCACATAGTAACAGCAATCCTGAGAAGAAAAATAAAGTCGGAGGAATCATGCTACCTAATATCAAACTATACTATAAGGCCATAGTAATAAATGGCATAGTACTGCCATAAGAACAGATACATAGATCAATGGAGGAGAATAGAGAGCCAGAAATGAACCCACACCTTTATAGTCAACTAGTACTCAACAGAGGAAGGAACCACATACAATGGGCTAAAGGTAGTTTATTCAATAAATTGTGTTGGGAAAATAGGACAGATATGTGCAGAAAAATGACACTAGACCACCTTCTCACACCACACTGGAATAAATACAAAATGGACTAAAGACTTTAATGTTAGACTTAGACTCGAAACCATAAAAATCGTAGAAGAAAACATAGGCAGCAAAATCTCAGACATTCCTTGTAGCAATATTTTACCAGATATATCTCCCAGGCAGGGGAAACAAAAGAAAACATAAACAAATGGGACTACAACAAACTAAAAAGTTTCTGCACAGCAAAGGAAAACATCAACAAAATAAAGACAACCCAAAGAATGGGAGAACATAATTCACCAACATATGTGATAAGAGTTTAATACCCAAAATTTATAAAGAATTTACAAAACAACACCAAAAAAACAAACAACCCAATTAAAATATGGGCAAAGTATCTGAACAGACAGTTTTTCAAAGAGGACATACAGAGGGCCAATAGGCATATGAAAAGATGCTTAATGTCACTAATTATCAGAGAAATGCAAATTAAAACTACAATGAGATATCATCTTACACCTGTCAGAATAGCTATCATCAATATATCAACAAACAGCAAGTGCCAGGCAGGATGCGAAGAAAGGAGACTCCTTTGGCACTCTTGGTGGGAATGCAGATTGAGGCAGCCACTGTAGAAAGCAGTATGGAGATACCTAACAAAATTAAAAATCTGCCTTTTAACCCAGTGATCCCACTTCTGAGAATATATGCAAAGGGACCCAAAACACTAATTTGAAAGAATATAGGCACCTCTATGTTCACTGCAGTGTTATTTACAATCACCATGATATGGAAGGAGCCCAACTGTCCATCAATAGGTAAGTGGATAAAATAACTATGGGACATTTATAGAACAGAGTACTACTTGGCCCTACAAAGAATAAACTTTTACCCTTTGTGACAGCATTGATAGACCTGGAGAACATAATGCTAAGTGAAATAAGTCCATCAGAGAAAAACAAATATCATATGATTTCACTCATATGTGGAATCTGATAAGCAAAATAGATAGACTCATAGAAAGTAGGATGGCAGCTAAGGGAAGGAAAGGAAAGGTCAGGTTTGGAGGGACTGAGTGAAAAGGAAAAAGGACTCACGGACACGGACAACAGTGTGGTGATTGCTGGGGGGAAAGAGGTATAAGGTGACTAAAGGGTAATGGAAAAATATAACAAAAATAAATTTAAAAACATAAAAGCAATGAATTAAAATTTTAATTTATATTTTCAATTTTACCTTACTGCTTATATAATTTTTTTAGTACATGAGTATGCAAAATTGTTTATAGTTGTTCATGAGGAAAAATAAGTGCAGCTTCTGATTGTTACAATAGCTTTCTTAACTCAAATGAATGTCACAATGGTGCTGTAAACCTACTCTTGCCTGCCCTGTATTTTAAATCCTCAGTTTTTTTTACTTTTAAATGTCATAATGAAAACAATAAATTTATTCTTTATTGTCAACATTCAATTTTAGAGATAAATTCAAACTAATAGCTGTTTGATTTAACATTTATTTATTTAATCTGTCTATATCACATCACTTTATAAGATTCTACTAAAGTTAGCCGTCTCTAGATGCTACCAAAATAATTCAAAATGGGAATTTACTTTCAAAGTTGAATGTACAACATATATGTGATAGAAGAGCATTATTTCTTCTCCTTTTTTTTTCTTTTGCCTCTTTTACTTCTTTAAGCTTGTGCATGTTTGTGTATTTATATCTTTATTTTGAAAAAATAGAAAAGGGTTTATTTTATTCCTGCTGACATTCAGAAAGTAGCAGTGTATGAAAAGAATGAAGTGAACCAAAGTATGATTGCTTGGGATGCCAGGACACTTCTAAAAAAGATATCTGCAATAGTGTCAACAACAAAAATAAGGAAAAAATAGGCAAAAAAAAAAAAATAAAGAACTATGGGAGGGTGAAATTTCTGAAAATGTCAGAAGAAACATTTGGTTGTTACAGAGTGCAATTCTAAAGTTAAATAGCTAACACTTATCTTGATTTTTCTGCTGCCTGCTTAGCAGTATGTTCTTTTTATAGATAACCGCAACCAATGGGGGCAATGAAGCTGAGCATTTACTAGCATGTTGTGTTTTTGGTTAGATTATCTTAGATAACAAAAAATTGTAAAACAATTTAAGAATATATTATTGTATAAATTCCAGAAGCTGTTCTTTGCTAGTTTATTTATTTAGTTTAGCTTAACCCAGGCACTGGTCTAAGCATTGAGGACTAAAAGAAAATTTGTAGTTTTTCCTTACAGGGACTGACATCTTAGCCTGAGAGAGAAAGACAGAGAGAAAATATTTTTTGTTTTGTTTTTCCCAATCAGAACCAACAGTACAAATAAATAGGAGAGGCCAGAAACAGGTTTCTTCCTTTTTTAAAATATTTTTATTTATTTTTAGAGGGGAAGGAAGGGAGAAAGGGAAGGAAACATCAATGAGTGGTTGCCTCTCATGCACCTCCTACTGGGGACCTGTCCTGCAACCCAGGCATATGCTCTGACTGGGAATCAAACCAGCGAACCTTTGGTTCTCAGGCCAGCACTCAGTCCACTGACCCACACCAGCCAGGGCAGAAATAGCTGTTTGTAGGTTTTGTGTGTGTAAATTGCTCTTCTTCTCAGAACAAATGTGGATGAAATGTGAATTGACTCCTGCAATGATATATTGCAGGCCCTAGTTCTCTATGTGTAGAATTGCAACATACATTGGTGGTCTTCTTGCTCTGGCTAGGGCTTTCAGGACTATGTTGAATAGAAGTGGTAAGGGTGGACCTTGTTTCCAATTTAGAGGAAAAGCTCTCAGTTTTTTATCACTTAATATGATGTTAGGGAATGCTCATATATGGCCTTTATAATATTGAGATAATGTCTTGTTACCCCTGTCTTGAAGATGGTTTGTCAGTTTCATACAAAGCCAAACATAATCATGCCATGTGATGCAGAAGTCATGCTCTTTGGTATTTACCTAAATGAGCTGAAAACTTATGATCACACAAAAGCCTGCACATGAATGCTAATAAAGACCTTATTTATAATTGCCAAAACATTTTTAAAGAACAACCAACATATTATTCAATAGGTGAATGGATAAAGAAATTGTGCATCCCTACAATGGAGCAGTAGTCCTCACTGATTGAAGTGACATGAGATTTCTTGCTAGGAGAAAACAGGGAGGAACTTTAAATGCATATTAGGAATTAAAAGAAGCCAATCTGAAATGGCTATAAGCAGTATGCTTCTAACTATATGACTTTATGGAAAAGAAAAACCTTAGAGGCAGTAGAAATAATCAGTGGTTTCTAGGGCTTCAGGGTGAAGGAAGGGTGGGGGGAGGCATGCATAGCTGGAGCATGGGATTTTTAGAGAGGTGAAACCCTAAAGTAATGGTCTGATGATATTCTGGTGGGTACATGACACGCATTGCTCAAAACTATGAAACTATACCTACAAAGACTAGACCTTTATATAAACTGTCTTTAGTTGGCAATAATGTATCAATATTGGTTTAACATTTATAATAAAAATATCACAGGAATAAAATATATCAATAATAGGAGAAATGGCTCGGGATGGTGGGGTAGAAGGGAGGAAGTCGGGAGAGAGGTTTATGGGAATTCTGTACTTATTACTCATTGTTTGGTAAACCTGATCCTTCTCTAAAAAACAAAGTCTATTAATACAAAACAATTGGCTACTTATAACCTTTTAAAATGGGTATTTATTATATTATTCATATATTTTTTAACTTTCCAAACCTATATACCTAGAAACAAGCCTACTTATAAATTTCTTCACATTTTTTTTTCAATTTTGCATAGAGCAGAATTATTAAAATAGGAAGAGAACAGCATAAAACAACCATCCCTCACCTAAAGCTATTATCTTTTGTGTGGTTTGTTATAACACCAAAAGAAAATGAATAACATTTAAAACATCATCAATAAGCAACATAACCAAAATAATATTTTTTGTATCCTGAGATCTAAAACTATGTCATCTTAGCACCTTGGTGACACTATTTTGTAATGAAATAGAAATAATTATTTGGAATTCAAGAAGAGTTGAACCAAATTTTTCTTTTGTTAAACGTACAAAGTTATTTTGGCAGAATCTTTATTTTTTGGAGTTTATTGTCTTCATTTGTGTCCAGGGTAGCTCATATTATCTCTGGGGTCCCATTCATCTTTACTTTCTATTGTTATATGATTATTCAATCATAGTTGTTAATGAGGATCCTGTGATTTTGTGTGGAGAAAGTTCATGCAAGTGAATTCTTAAGAATCAGAGGCACTGTGCTCATGAAAATAAACCAAGTGATGAACGATGAAGGAGAGCAATGAAGAAAGTTAGGAGCAATATTAAGTTTCCATCTGCTTATTGTTTTCACTTTGAGTGATTTTCTAAATATAAAAATAAAATTGGAAGGAATGAGCAAGCGGAAAGTTACTGTATTAACTAAATGACAAGTCCAAGGCATTTTCATTACCCAAATATGAATTTCAGTGGTTTTGAATGTTTTCAAAATACTGAAATGATAGGACAAATGGGTAATTTCATCAGACCAAGTCTTTTATAGAAAGGAAGAATTTGGGTATTTAAATTAGGTGATATTTATTTTGAAAGCTTAACAACTACCAATATTTAATTAAGCCTTTTCCTGTTGAGAAGGTTATTGGTAAGTTATACACCTAAATATTCATTGATATTTTTCTACTTTTTAAGTTTTATAGAAACAATTTATTAATTATAAGTAGTTATTTTAGGTATAAGTATACAAAAACTGGCTTTCAAAAATCCCTGTTTTATTTTCAAATTAGTTCATCTTTAACACTGATATATATGATCACAAAAGTAATTGTACAAGGCTAAGGTAATGCTCCATTATATTTATTAAATTTTTAAGGCCCACAACATAATTTTAAAAGCTTATTTACTCTAATTCCTTAACAATTACTTTTCAGTTTTATTACAGTCATACGTTGGTGCTCATTGGCTTCAGAACTCCTCAAGTCCTGTGCTTACCTTATTTTAAAGAGGAAAAAATGTTTTAGCTCTCAGGGCTTGCTCAGGACTTGTCACACTTGCTGGAGCTTTTATGAGTCACGACACTGCGCCACAAAAGAAAATGCTTCAGCTCTGATACCTGTTGTGGCACTCAGCACAAGTTCCGGAATGAACCAACAATGAGTAATGAGGTACCACTGTACTTCAAATAGTTCATTTAATAGAAAAGCTGCTGCTCTGGCCAGGTGGCTCTGTTGGTTGGACTGTCATCCCGTGCAGCAAAAAGGTTGTGAGTTAGATCTCCAGTCAGGCACAGATCTAAACTGTGGGTTTGATCCTGGGGTGGGGCATATACAGGAGGCAACCAATCAATTTTTCTCCCTTTCTCATCCTTTCTCTTTAAAAATCAGTAAAAACTACCCTCAGGTTAGGATTTTAAAAAAGATAATAACCGTTAGAGTTAAATCATTGTTTTAAAGAATGCTGTGAGTATAGAGTTATTCTAGGTTTCCATTTTAAGAATTAGTTTTTACTTACTGCTGTCGTTAAAATGAGGTACTAATCAAGTGAACCAATTTCACAGGAGGCTGATTAGTGAAGTACCGTATCCACTTATTAACGTGTAATGGGCAATATTGCCAAATTAACTGAAGTATGGATCAATAGGAACTCTGTCCCAGTGGGGTTCAGTGTATATACTCAGGAAAACAAATGTGGTGAATATTGTTACCTGGACAGCATTGAATTGGAACAAAGGGAATTCAATGTTCTTTGAGAAATATTTCTATCATGCTGTAGTAATAAAGTGAATATCCTTTCTCTCCTCTAGAGAATTTCCTATCTGAATACCCATTACAAATCATAAAGAATCAGATATTTCTCCTTTGCTTAATGCTAGGAAAACCAGATAAGTCTTCACTTTATAGTTCTATTTGCAATACTTTTGATGCAACAAAATTTTCTGCTAAAAATTCTTGTTCCAACTTATAATTATTTAAATTGCATGTAATTTTATTTAAGTTGTGGCGTAGTATCTTTTTGAAATTATTGTGGGATAGACTTAGAATTCCCATTGATCTGAAGAAAACACTTTGATTCTATAAACTTTATTTAATATCCTATGTCCTCCTGTACATTTTCTCACAAATTTTCTCTAGAAATATTACATGCATTTCCAAAGTTATTATTTCCTGATCTTATCCCTAAAATCTGGAGCATTCCTCTGTGTAGCTGTTTTGCCATTTTTCAATAAACACAAACCCTTGGTGATATCTTTTGCCTCAGGAATTCTCCACAGTTTATATGACTCATTTGGCCATGGCTCATGTCATTAGTCATTTTCTGGCATGCTTTCTTTGAAACACCGGGAGACTTTAATCTCTTTGACAGTAGGGTTCAGGCTGACAATGAATTTGAAGGGGAGAAACTTCCATGGATAAGTAAATAAAGGTGTCTGGCTACCAGAGGGAAGGGTAGGATGGGAGAAATGGGGAATAAAGAGGAATATGGTTTATAATATTGTGACGAGTTTGCATAAGACAGATGATTACTACAATTACTAGCGTAATCACGTGTAAGGTACAAAAATGTCAAAAAAAACTATTGTACATCTAAAACCAATTATAGTTAATGAAAAATTATATACCAACTATACTTAAATTAAGAAAACAAATTTTGCAGAGAAGTCTGTACTTAAACTAGATCTTGGGAGATTTATTGAGACAGAGAGGAGGAAAAAGGCTGCCTGGATGTTGGAACTAATTCAACAGAAGCAAAGAATGGTGATAAGGATCCAGGGATATCACAGCTGCTTGAATGGTTTATATGTAAGTTTAAACTAAAGGGATGATATCATTTTATAATAAAATTAAAAGACAGATGTGAACTTTAATTTAGAAGGAGAAGCGATAAAGGTAACTCTTAATTTTTTATTAAGTTACATTTGACATACAATATTATATTATTTTCAGGTATACAGTATATTGATTCAACAATTACATATGATATAATCACCATGATAAGTCTAGTAACCACTGGTCACCATGCAAAGTTACTATGATATTATTGACCATATCCCCTTCATGGAACACTACGTCCTGTGGCTTATTTATTTTAACTGGGAGTTTGGACCTCTTATTCTCTTCATTATTTTTACTCATCATCCCACCACCCTCCTCTCTGGCAACCATCAGTTTGTTCTCTGTACCTATGAGTTGATTCATGTTTTATTCTTTTGATCTATTTAGTTTTTCAGATTTCACATATAAGTGAAATCATATGGTATTTGTTGATACCCACTACATCCATCCACGTATCCATGTCCCAACATGACAAGTTTCATTCTTTTCTATTGCTGAGTTGTATATATAATATAATATATATATATTTAGATATAGATATAGGTATATAGATATATCTATAGATATATATTACATGTATTTCCATATACATTACACATATACATGTAATATACATTACATGTATACACACACATATCTTCCATACCTTGGTTATTATAAATAATACTGCAATGAACATAGGGGTGCATATATATTTTTGAATTAGTGTTTTTCTTTGGGTAAGTACTCAGAAGTGAAATTGATGATTTATATAATAGTTCTATTTTAACTTTTATGTGGAACCTCCACACTGTTTTCCATTGAGGCTGCACCAATTTATAATTCCACCAATAGTGCACAAGAATTCCCTTTTTCCACATCCTCACCAACACTTGTTATTTGTTAGCATTTTGATAATAATCATTCTAACAGGTGTGAAATGAATGTCACTGTGGTCTGGACTTTCATCTCCCTGATGATTAGTGAGGCTGAGCATCTTTTGATGTGTGTGTTGGCCCATGTGTATATCTTCTTTTTGAGAAATGTCTATTCAGGTTCTCTGCCCATTTTCCATGGGATTTTTTTGTTTTTGTCCATGTTGACTTGTATATTTTGGATATTAACCTATTATTACATATATCATTTACAGATATATTCTCTTATTTAGTAGATTGTACCTTCATTTTGTTGATAGTTTTCTTGGCTTTTCAGTCTGATACAGTCTTTTGATTATTTTTTCTTTTGTGCCATGCTCCAGATGATATAGTCAAAAAAATATTGCTGAGACCTATGTCAAAGAGTTTACTGCCTATATATTTTTTTCTGTGAATTTTATGGTTTCAGGTCTTACATTTAAATCTTTACTGCACTTTGAGTTTATTTCTATATATGGTATAATAAATGGTCCTGTTTCATTTGTTTTGTGTGTATCTCTCCAGGTCCTCCAACAACCATTTTTTTTAGAAGACCATCATTTCCACATTGCATATTCTTGACTCTCTTGTCATAGATTAATTGCCCGTGTGAGTGAGGGTTTGTTCCTGGAGTTTCTATTCCATTCCTTTGATCTAAGTGTCTGTTTTTGTGCTAGTACTCTGATGTTTTGATTATTATGATGTTGTAGTGTAGTTTGAAATCAGAAAGCGTGATGATACCTACAACTTTGCTCTTCTTCCTCACCTTTGCTTTGACTATTTGAGAAATCTTTTGTGACTTCATATAATTTTTAGGATTATTTGTTCCAGTTGGGAGATAGATGCCATTGGTATTTTATGTATAAGAGAGTTGACCACTTACTATCCATGTTAGAGCTCAAGTTCTATATTCTAGAGGTTTTTTTAACTCATTAGTTATCAGAGGTATCGTTAGGAGATATAAATCAAGGGAACCATATTTAAAGAGGATTGATTAATGAAGGAAAATCCTTTCTTATTAGCCTAACGACATCTAAGCAATATACCTCTTCACTGCAGTAGGTCGTAGACACCTATCATGGTGGGATTGGGTACGTGTGCCCAGGACAAAAAAAAAAGGATTAACTTTTAAAATTTATTTAATATGAATTTACTGTTAACTTTAATATTAATTGTGAATTTTACTATGTCCTCCTTTACCTTATAATCCAAAGTTATACATTAATTTTAATGCACACATTTAAATATCTATTTGCATTGTAAAATACCATGTACCTGAGAGAGTCAGTGAGACTGGGAACAGGGGCATAATATAATAGCTTTTGTCAAGTTATTCGAGGTCTGTCCAGAAGGTATCCAGCCATGTACTATGAAAAATAGAGACATTTATTGTAGAAGATACAAGATGCAAGAAACTCTCTACATAGAAAAATAATGCTTCAGTCCCCCTTAAAGTAGGCACCTTGGGACCTCACACAGTTCTCCCATTTGCTATCAGCTGCCCCATCATATTTTCCTGAATCTCATCAATGCTCTGAAATCTTTTCCCTTTTAAAAGTGACTGTGGTTTTAGGAGAAGCCAGAAGTCACAGGGTGCCAGATCTGGGTAATAGTGGGGCTGAGTCACCAGGGTGACTTGATGTTTCACCAAAAACCTCTGCACAAGATGTGATACATGAGCTGGCATGTTGTTATGATGAAGCTCCCATCACCGGTCGCCCATAGCTGTGGAGCAATGTTCAAGCTTAAAGAAAAATTTGATGCAGATTTGTTGCTCTACTCGCTTAGTCGTCTTGAAAGTGATGGCCACACAGTACACATGCTCACTCAATATCATACACTGCCCCCACTGACTAGTACAGTGAAGTCATCATTGTTCATGCATACACATTCTTGTCCACTTTCCTTTGCTGCCAGGTTACATCGATGTCATGCAAACCGTTCTCATTTTATTAACAGTGGCTGGGCTTTTTCTGACTAGTCCTCATATTTAAGGAATATTATTTAAGTCCTAATTATGTAAAAGACATTAACTTGGCTGAGCACTCAATATTTGAAAAACAAAGTTATCAATTTCAAAAGATAACCTTGAATATTAAGTAGACCTTAGATCAAGAAAAACTGGCAGCCTTCTAATGTGCAGTACTAAGTCATAAACTTAGTTATGAGTTTCTCTTGGTTGGAAGTTACCAGTGCTCACAAGCAGAACATGTGGGAATGCATTGCTGAGGATTGTACTGGCTAAGAAAGGCTTTTGGTAGCATGTACTTCAAAATAATTCTTATGTAAATCTATCACTTCTTGTTTATTTTCCATAAAAAAAACCTCTGGAAATCTGATTCTTTTTTTCTATTAAAGTGTTAAGCACATTGTTTTTGTGGAAAATAATTTCCTTACCTGTGAAATAATTTTTGGGACGTGTCTCTCTAGAAATGTAGTACGTTTCTGAAAATTGTCAAGGAATGTTTGCAATTCTCATCTATATGTTAGACTATTAAAGTACATCACTCTAGCAATATGGAGTAGCTTTATTCTAGGTACATGTTAGGGCATAGTCTTTTGAATTTAAATTCCAGCCAGTACCTAATAAAGGATCAGCTAGAGAGAAGTAGTGCCCGATGTTAGTCACATCAGGGTCCCTGCTTCATGTGGATCTTGGATAAATATTAAGATATTTACAACATTGGATATAACATTGGATAAATGTTAAGAAAATGTATTTTTCCATCAGAGGTTAGGAGATTTTATCAAGCATTGCTTTCCAAAAAGCATCTCAGGAGCCAAACATCATAATGCCTTCCATGTGTTTGAGAAGTATATATTTTAACTAATATATAAGGTGACTGAGACAACACTACTACAAGCATGCAAAGTATTGCTTCTTTATTTGCGTTTTCAGTCTTTTTCATAACAACATCATGAGCTCCCACATGAGCATGATTAGGTTAGAATAGCAGAATAGAGGTTGAGTGTGGCAGGGGCTTGCCAGTGTTCATCAAAATAGTCTGGTCAGCAATACTGGTTTTGAGTTTTGTTTTTCTTTCCTTCTCTGAGTTAACGTTGATATTTTGCTTTTGTAGACCTCATTTTACAAACAGAAATATTAAGATTCAGGCAAGAAAGATATAGGCAATGAGTAGAGCACTCTCAGTCATTAAAGTGGAAGAAAAGTGAAGAGAAATATGTGTGAAAATATCTCAGCATTCATATTACTATCAGCAAATGAAAGAAAAAGTTAAGTCTGCCTTATATCATTATAATTAGGATTTTGATTATAGATATTGTATGCAAATACCTAAGTTTTAGAAAGTCTTACATATATAAGTGGAATTTTTCAAAGGACATCTATCTAAAATTTCAAAAAAGTTTTTACTCATACAGATAATCCAAGGCATTTGTATATGGAATAGAATATTTTGCCAGTCATAAAACTACTTTTACTCATTTGAACTATGGACTGTTGTCATACAAAAAAGTTTCCAAAGAACTCTGTGAAGTGTTTGGATTTAACTACTGCCCAGGAGTATTGGGTGTTCTATTGTGCTGACATTCTGACTACTTATTTTGGAAATTTCAAATATTCGAAAGTAGAGGGCCTTGTATAGGAATCACTAAATGTGAATCATCTAGTTTTACTCAATTTAACTTGCAGCAGATCTCATTTCATTTATGACTTCCACTTCCTTATTCCCACCATTGGACTATTTTTAAAAGGTCTTAGGCATCGTGATAATTATGCACATATGTTCTAATGTACCCACAATTTTATTATTTTACAAAATGACAATTATTTCTTAATATAATAAAATATCTAATGGTGAAATTTTTATTGTCTCCTTGTATCATGTTTTATATAGATTATACATAAATATACAATATCAATATTAATACTTATATATACATAGAGATATATAATTTTTGTCTATTTATCTGTCTGTCAACCTACCCATCATCTACCTATAAAATACATAGATACTATGTAGTACCTAAAAGCTTTTCATGATCTAATCATGTTTATATATTGTATTTGCTTTAAAGTCTCCTAAATATATAAATTTTTACCAACAGATTCCACAATACGATTATTAATTCGAAATTTATTTGTGGAATAAATCTATTGCTTATCCTTAGATGTTGGTATACATGGGCACCCTCAAACCAGTCTTTCACATTTTAAGTGATTCTTTCTTTCTTGTGGTTTAACATGGTGTTCTAAATAGTGTGTTTTCTATGTCTGCTAGCTAGCTCTAAATTAAATCATATAAATGTTCTCTGTTTTGGCAGAAGAACTTCATTCATGGTGCTGTTTTTTATTTTTCAACCAGAGGTTCTTAATTGCAATTGAGCCTCTTTCTGTAATGTGAGTTGTCACTGAGGATCGTTGCTAGATTTCATTATTTTCCAGAATTTGCATTTTTTTGTTTTTATATATTTTAAGTAAAAAAGAATCTATTATTTATTTCATATTTCTTGAGGTTTAATTTTCAATGGCTGAAATCCAAAAAAATGTGTTTTGACAAATATTTACATCCATGCAATTGAAACCACAAATCAATATCTAAACTCCCCATTCCCACCTTATCCACTGGAAAAAGGCAATGTTAACATATTTTGTCATTGAAAATAAGCTTTATCTGTTATTGAATTTCATTTAAACAGAATAAAATTTTTTCTCAAGAGCAATTAAAATGTTATGAAGATTCCTCTATGTCAATACATTTATCATTAGTTTCTTCGTGTTGCTTAGGTGTATACAATCGTGTGGATGAAAGATAAACTGAGCCATATTAAAATTTTTTAAAATTCAGTAAAAATTCATTCACATTGGGCAGCACCAAACCAGAAGTGGTTAGTAGTGCTTTAGACAGCAGCCAGGAGAAATATTTATACATGTTTCTCCATGCACCAAAGGGAGAGGGTTCGTATGAAAGTTTTCTTAAGCCTAAATGGGGTAAAGAGAATCCCACATAGTTTTTACAAGTAATTTTTATGAAAGCCCTACATTAGTACCTACTTTTGCTAATGAAAAGAAATCTGAAGATTGTTGCTTTTATGAAAAATGTTGTTGCTGTACTCTCAGTACATGTTTTACTAGCCAAAAGAAATATACCATATTTAAAGAAAAGGGGATTTTTACTCTTATGAAAAAAGCTATTTCTGTACTAAGGTAGGTCTTCTATAAAAGCAAACTGGCTTAACATGGGCTTTTAGAAAGCAAGGGATACCCATATAGAGAAAGTGTGGTAGAAATGTGGTAAAGAAAATTATATTATTGTTTATAGTTTAAAGCCTACTTGACTATGATTGGTTCATTTTGTAATCCTGAGGCATTACAAGCTTATATTGGGTTTGCTTATGTAGGCCACTACAGCATTAAGCTGCCTCAGTCTAATGGCTTTCTGGTCTAGTTAATTTAGCACTTCAACTTATTTATCCTCTAGTTGATAACTATGCATGTTGCTTTATAATGCTTTCTCCTATAGATAATTTATGGAAATTCTTGTAGGATAATTTTTGTGAATGCAAATATAAATCAACTATCTTGCCTATATACTCAGGAGAAGAACTCCTGGTTTATTTGGTAAGTTGTACATTTAACTTGCTAAGAAACATCCATGAAGTTTTCCAGTGTAGAACCATTGTGTATTCCCAGAAGACATATATGAGAGTTCAGGTTCAGGTATGTCCTCATCAACACTGGATTTTATGAATCTTAATTTCAAAGAGATAAGCCATCTGGAGGGTATGTAGTAGTATCATATTGTGATTTTATTTTGAATTTATCTGATGATTGATGCGTTATCACCTCTTAATGTGTTTAATGATCATTCATGTCTGTTAACTTTTCCCATTGTTTAAGGGTTGTTTTCTTGTATTTTAATTGTGAGATTTTTGTACAGTTGACCCTTGAACAAAACAAAGTTAAAATGTACAGGTCCACTTATACATGGATTTTTAAAGATAAATATACATAGCCCTTGATTTTTCCAACAGTGGATTCAACCAACCATAGATCAAAATATTATTTTCAACCTACAGTTAGGAATCCACAGATGTGGAGGGGCAAAGTATACATATTGTTTTACACCATTTTATATAAGGGACTTGAGCATCCTCAGATGCTGGTATCCATAGGGATCCTGGACAAATCTACAGTAGAACAACTGGAAGGCACACATTTTCAACTGTGTGGAGTCCTAATCCCTCACATTGTTCAAGAGTCGACTGTATATTATAACCTTGATTTTAGCCAAAACCCAAAGAAGTGACATATGATGTCTGTCCAGAAAAAGTCCAGCCATTGTTAATATAATGAGAACAGTTTGTGTGACATGAATGTAACCTGGCAGCGGAGAAGAGTGGACTGGAATGCAAGTGTGTGAATAATGATGACTTCACTGTACTAGTCAGTGGGGTCAGTAGATGCTGTTGAGTGAACAAGTGTACTGTGTGGCTGTCACATTCAAAATGACTGAGCGAGTAGGGCAATAAATCTGCATCAAATTTTTCATTAAGGTTGAACATTCCTCCATAGAAACTGTTCAGATAATTCAGAAGGTTTTGGGGATGATGCAATGAATACAGCGCAAATAAAATTGTGGTACAAATGCTTCAAAGATGGTTAAGAATCTGTTGAAAGTGATCCGTGTTCTGGAAGACCCTGTGACAAGCAGAACACCTGAGAATGTTGGGCATGTACAGGCTGCAATCAACAAAGATCACTGACTAACAGTGAGAGAACTAGAAGCTGATCTGGGATTCCAAAAACTACTGTGTCCAAGGTTTTGATACAAGATCTTGGCATGATATATGTTTGGCAAAATTTGTTCCATGGCTTCCATTACCATAGCAGAAGGAACATCGTGCTGCAGTTGGCTGGTGACTTGATTCAAACTGCTACCAATGAACCAGATTTCCTCAAGAAGATCATAACTGGAGATGAATTGTGGGTCTATGGGTATGATCTGGAAACAAAGGCCCAGTGGTCCAAATGGCAGTCATTTGGTTTTCCATGCCTGAAGAAGGTGTGGCAGAGTCGCAGCCAGATCAAGACCATGTTAACTGTGTGTTTTGATTGGGATGGTATTCTCCACCACGAGTACACCCCACCAGGCCAAACAATTAGTAAGGAATACTACCTCAATGTTCTTTGTCAGTTGAGAGATGCAATATGACAAAAATGGCCACAGCTATGGGCAACTGGTGATTGGCAGCTTTTTCACAACAATGTGCCTGCTCATGCTTCATGTCTTGTGCAGTTTTTGGTGAAACATCAAATCACCCAGGTGACTCAGCCCCCCAAAGCCCACATTTGGTGCCCTGCAACTTCTGGGTTTTCCCAAAACTAGTATCACTTTTGAACAGGAAGAAATTTCAGACTATTGATGAGAGTCAGGAAAATATGATGTGGCAGCTGATGGTAATTCCAACAAAGGGTTGTGCAGAGTGTTTTGAACAGTGGAAGAGATGCTGGAAAACTGTGTGAGGTCCCAAGGTGCCTACTTTGAAGGGGACTGGGGCATCATTCCCCTATGTAGGATGTTTCTTGTATGTTGTATCTTCTACAATAAGTGTTTCTATTTTTCAAAGTACATGGTTGTATACTTTCTGGACAGGTCTTATATGTATTTGAAATATAAGTCCCTTGTCAGATGTGTGAATTGCAAACATTCCTGGTGTTTGTGTGATCTTTTTATTTTCCTTACAGGACATTTTTATAAATAATAATATATAAATTTTATTTTAATAAATTATCATTTTAATTTTGTATAAGGTGCCTCTTTTATCTCATGTAAAAAATCTTTGCCCACATACAGGAAATGAAGGTATTCTCTCATGCATTCTATAAGTGTCAAAGTCTTTCACTTACAATAAGATTTACTGTCTACCTCAGATTAAATTTTGTGTATATAAAATTGGGTTTGTTTTTAACCATGAAGATGTCCAGTCACTCATCACAATGTAGATTGAAAAAAGCCTTTCAATTTCTCATTGTATTGCATTGGCATCTTTAACAAATGACTGTATGTAAGTGGGTCTATTTATTTGTTCTCCACCATGTTCCATTCCTTACACCAATTGTATACGCCAGTTCTTAATTAATGTATTCTTATATTGAGTTTTGAAAACAAATAGTGCCAGTCCTACAACTTCATTCTTTTTCTCCCTAACCCTTCTTTTTCAATATTCTTGTATTTCCTAAGTATTTTTTAGTTCCATACAGATTTTCAAATTTGTTTATTTCTACATTTAAAAATGCAGCATTGTGGTGACATTTTATGATAGGTTTGACATTCTAACAATAGAGCCTTCCTACTATTATTATCTCTCTCAGAAATGGTATAATGCTCAGTAAAAACATTTTATACAATTTTCATTACATTTGAGTTTTCTTAAATTTATAAATTTTCAAATTATTTGGTATTAAATATTTGCTGATAATATAATAAATGATATTTTTAAATATAATTTTTAGCTGTTTGTTGCTAGCATACAATTTTTTAAATTAAATACTGACTTTGTGTCCTGAGACCTTGCTTGATTCATGTATTTTAGGTAGCTTGTCTGTGGATCCCTTTGGATTTTTGTGTTGGTAACTATGTCATCAGCAAAAAGAACATTTATATATCCTTCCAAATATTTATGCCTTTTATTTTATTTACTAATTAATTAATTGATTGATTTCTGCCTCACTGCATTTGCTAGAACCAAAATTATAATGCCTATATCTGTGAAATGTGTCACTGGTGCTTTAATAGGGATTGCGTTGAATCTATAAATCGCTTTGAATAGTACGGACATTTTGATGATGTTATTTCTTCCAATCCATGAATATGGTACATGCTTCCATTTGTTTATGTCTTCCTTAATTTCTTTCTTCAGTGTTGTATTGTTTTCTGAGTACAGGTCTTTTACCTCCTTGGTTGGGTTTATTCCTAGGAACTTTATTTTTCTTGTTGCTATAGTAAATGGGATTTTTTTCCTAGTTTCTGTTTCTGATACTTCATTGTTGGTATACAAAAAATGCCTTTCATTTCTTAATATTGACTTTGTATTCCACTGTTTTGCAAAATTCACTTATTAGGTTGACTGGTTTTTTGGTGTATGGAACCATAAACAACCCCAAATAGCTACAGTAATTCTAAGAAAGAAGAACAAAGTAGGAGGGATCACAATACCTGATATCAAACTGTATTACAAGGCCACTGTAATCAAAACAGCCTGGTACTGGCATAAGAACAGACACATAGACCAATGGAACACAACAGAGAGCCCAGAAATAAACCCAAGTCTCTATGGTCAATTAATATTTGACAAAGGGGGAAGCAGCATAAAATGGAGTAAAAATAGCCTCTTCAACAAATGGTGTTGGGAGAGTTGGACAGCTACATGCAAAAAAATGAAACTCAATCACCAACTTACACAATACACAAAAATAAATTCAAGGTGGATAAAAGGCTTCCCATTTATGTTTAATGATACCAGTTGGGAAAATGGGCAACCTGTTTTCAGATACTAATACCCTCAGTTTCTTGAAAATTAAAAGTATTGAGATATAAAATGCAGAAACTGCTTTATGTACCTTTCAAAGGGACAGACTGATTTTAGTGGTATAGGCCTCATTAATTTAAATCAAATTTAAATTTGATCCTTCAGTGATTTCACAATTCAGTCCTTTGCTTTCATTGTTTTCACTATTTGTGTGTACAGCATTTATTGCTTTAAACTCCTATTCCTTCATTAGATGATAAACTCCATGAAGTCAGGAATGTTGATTTCTCCTTCATTGTATCTTATAAAATTTACTGAAGAATTTATCAGTTAATTTTTAAAAGTACAATGAATAAATAATTAGATAAAGAAAATAAATAAATATAAATAAGTCCTTTGGCAAAAGACAGAGAGAGAGAGAGAGGAAGGAAGGAAAGAAGGAAAAGAGATAGGGAAGGAGGAAGGAAGGAAGGAAGGTTGAGAAAAGGAAAAGAAACCTGAAAGGGTTAAGAGATGAGGTTAAAATAGGCAGTACCCATAGAAATATGGAGATTAGTGTGTGAGAGATAAGCATGAGGCTAACCTGAGCTTCTTGCTCAGGGGTACAATTTACCAACCCAACTTCTGGAATGTGGAATTTCCAGGTTTCAGAGAAGAGAATTGTGGGGTCCAGAATGAGTGCCTCTACGATACACAGATTGTTTTAAACTAATGGTGACTTTAGCTACAAGCTCAACAGTAACTTCTGCCCCTTTCATGATTACCTGGGAGAACTTGAATTAGGGGTTTTGCTCATAATGAGAGATTATTAGAGAAAACTTCTTTTGACTTTTCTATAGGGCAGGGCAAACATCTATTTACTATGTCCGTTCTTCTTATCATGCTGCATTGACCTTTTGAAGCCCCTGCGATATATAACTTCATTCCTAGCTCACAATGCCTCATATATTTCAATCCCCCTCTTCTACTTCTGAACCTCTCCTGCATGTGGAGTCTCAGACTCTCTCCTGTATGTGGGGTCTCCATAAATATGTATGCATTAAGTTTGGGTTTTTTCTCTTGCTAAAGAGTTAAGTCATCATATTCTCATGACAGAGAGTGGAATTGAAAGATTTGGGGGAGATGAGAAAGATGTGCTTCTTCCCATGTGGTTCTATTTGTCTTTAAAACATGGACATAAGACAAATGATTTTGAGCCAATTAGCCATGTGAAGAGCATGTAATATATATTTTTTATATTTTTCAAAGACAAAGAGGACCACATGGGAAAAACAATAGCATTCTAATACATTTTTAAAAAAGAATATTGAAAGAAAATCTTGTGGAAAAACTTGCCCAGGGCCATATAAGTTGCAGATGGTAAATCTGGGGTTTTCCTGCTCTGATTATTGTATCTAGTCCACCAAAAACATTTGCAATGGGCTGAAAGTTTAGCAGGTTCCCTCTCAACAGATGTATGTCCTTATACAATAAAAGTATACTACATGCTCTTCACATGGCTAGTTGGCTCAAAACTATTTGTCCAACTTCTATGCTTAACAGACTGGTAATATTTCACCATTCCAGATTTAATGTATAAATTATGATCTAATTATAAAATTAAATATCATCTAAATTTCAGTTAATTATTAAGAAACTGGTTATCTCTTGTATGTTAATTAAATATCTCTAGGTACTCATCCAGTGAGAAAATGAAATGCAGTACAAATGTCCTTTACTGCAAATTACACGTAAAAATCTTTTTTTCTTTTTTTCTTTATTTTTTCTTTTTTTAAATATATTTATTGATTATGCTATTACAGTTGTCACATTTCCACCCCCCCCTTCACTCCACTCCATTCTCAGCTACTTGTAAAAGATTCTTAAGAGGTACAGAGAATAAGTAACACTTAAGAATCTTTTACAAGTAGCTGAGAATGGTGCAATTTTCAATCAACTGGTCCTCTACCTAAAACGTTAACAATCTATGCATAAATTATAAGTCTGTAAAAGTAGGATTTGTTATTCACTGCTTTAACATTCCATTACCTGCAATATAACAATCTCACTGTTTTTAAATGTGACTGAATTTATAAATCACTCTTTATAAAATTCATCCATTGATTAAATACCAAAAATATTTTTATGGTAGTCATAATACTAACTTATAAAACCTTTATAAAACCTTTATAAAAATATAAAGGTTTTGAATAAGTGGCATGAGTGACATGATTTCAAAAGATCACTTATCAGGTTGCTTATGAATCCAAGTGGTACTTCGTGGCATTTTACTATATTGTTTCAAGTTCTGTTATACTTTTTAAAATATTTTTTCTTGTTCTATTGTCCTTTGATTCTTTCTTTCATGCTTCCTCCTTTCCTTCTTTCTTTCTCCCTTCCTCCCTCCCTCCCTTCCCCCTTTCTTTTCTTTTTCTCTTTCAGACACTGCATATTAAACCTTTGTTAGCTTTTGTTTGCCTATTTTCCCTAAAATATGAGCTTTGAGAAAGTATAAATAGAAATTCAGGATCTATTTGCAAAATCTTAAATGAGACCAAAGTATCACACAGACATTATATGGCTTTATGTTATAATTATAATAAATCATTTTGCTTTTGATTAGCACTTAAGTGTCTTTATTGCACTGGTTGTGAAAAATATCATTGAAGATAATTAGAAAATTATAATTAGTGAATGTTTTAGTGAACTTTTAGTATGGTACTGGAAATACTTGGGACAATCTTTGTCCTATTACTAGAAATGAGAAAGAGGGAAGAAATATGTTGCAAGAAAGTCAAAATGTCCTATTCATTATAATTTGTAGTTCAAAATAGGTTAACTATATATTATTCTTTCTCAATGAGTTATGTTTATTTGCTAAATATTATACAATGTGAAATGTAGTTTTTAGTCTGAAATTGCAACATACTATGACAAGGAAACAATATGAATGTCTTAATGTACTGGGGGAGACATGAATTTAATGTATTGGGTGAGAGAGAGCGTCAGAACAGTGGCCTTACCTGAAAATCAAATCTTATACTCACTCTCCAAGGCCTCTGAAGCCACTGTAGTACCTGTTTCTTAAAACTATCAACTTAAGTGCCTCAAAAATAATGTATTTTCTTTTGCATTAAACCACTTTATATTTTATTTTAGTGCATTTTGTTATTTTTGTATGTCTCATAATCAAATGCTAGTCTGAGACAGCTTAAGCTAAAATCAGTACTCTTAAAATTCTAGAGTATTTAATGATTGTATATAACTGCAGTTACATTAAAGAGGCAATATACATAATTTTTTAATTTAATCTATAATGTATATTTTCCATTATCATTTAGTCCCCTTATACCCCCTGCCCCCCAGCAATGGACCACCACACTGTTGTCCATGTCCATATGTCCTTTATCTTTTTGGCTCAATTCCTTCACCCCCTAACTGTGCCCCCCAGCTGTCATCCTGCTCTCCAAGTATGTCCCCATTTTCCTTGTTAGTTCAATTTGTTCCACCTATGAGTGAAATCACATGGTATTTATCTTTCTCTGACTGGCTTAGATCACTTAGCATAATACTCTCGGAGTCCATCCACACTGTCACAAAGGGTAAAATTTTCTTCTCTTTTATGGCCAAGTTGTATTCCATTGTATAAATGTCCCATAGTTGTTTTATCCACTCATCTACTGGTGTACACTTGAGCTGCTCCCATATCTTGGCTATTCGTAAATAATGCTGAATGAACGTAGGAGTGCTTATGTTCTTTCAAATTAGTGTTTTGGGTTCCTTCAGATATCTTCCTACAAGTAGGATACCTGGGTCAAAAGGAAGATCCACTTTTAATTTTTTGAGGTATCTCTATACTGCTTTCCACAGAGGCTACACCAACCTGCATTCCCACCAACAGTGCAAAAGTGTTCCCCTTTCTCCACATCTTTGCCAGCACTTGTTTGTTGATTTAAATCTCTTTTGTTATCATCCTTGGTACAGTAAGAAAATCTGAACCACTCACTATTTTAACAGAGAAAATTTAATAAAGGAATTATATAAATAACTATTGGTAAACTGAAAGGTCAAAAAGAAAATTAATAAAAATAAACCACTTGTGACATTAATAAATAATTTCATTGACATCCTATTAATCACAGCAAGGCATTTTAAGTAAACAATAGCTTAGGTATTCTTTTCAGGATATATTTGGCTTTATCTCTACAAACTTGTGAGATCCAGCTTTTTTTTAAAATCTTGACTAATACCTTAGAGACCAAAGTATAAGCCAAGGATAATTCATTGGCCTGACAAAAACTACAGCAAAAAGAGAAAAAAGTCAATGGGACTTGGTGATAGTTTATCACTCATGGTGACTGGGTTTATCTGTAGGCCAAAATCAATAATGTTGGGGGCTGGAATTTAGATGGAAGGATGCACTAGTCTTACTAGTTAATATGTCTATCTGCTTTTCTTTTATTTCTTTTTTAAATCTGGTGCATTATTCTTAAGGAGGAACCGAGGTATTAATATATGAAAAATACAGTTTATCTTTGATGACAGAAATAAAAAGTCAATTTCACATCAAGTCACTCAAATATCTACTCACAGTTGTATTAGTAAATTAAAGTTGACAAGACATGTTATTACATTAAATATTGTTTAATCTGATAATTATAGTTATACATTGCACATAAAATCAAACATCAATTGTATTTTAATGAAAATTTACTTTTTTTTCTGATGAGACATTCAAAATAATGACAAAAGTTTTTGCTACCCGTTTAATTTTGGAAACTTTCATTGAGAGGATCATCTTGCTTTTGCCCTAAAGTTGTCACATTCTTCTTTAAAACTGTGATGTGTACATATAAGAAAGGAAGTGTCAATAGTTATTTACCAACCTTAATGTGCTGGGTAGTTCATGTGTACATCATTATCTCACAGTATTGAAGCCGATTAGTCCTAACATTGACCTTAAAATTTCTTTTTAGGTAACTTACTACTTTCAGTTTTTATATCAGTAAACAGGTGATAATATATTGAGCCCTCACAAATACCACACGCTGGTCTCAAATATTACATGTAATGTATTACTTAGTACATACAAAACCTTCTTGAGAAGGAAACTAATATTTTCTCTAATTTACACGTGAATACATTGTTGAAGCAGGATTAAATCCCCACCTTACCTCTTATTTTCAAAGCACCCTAGAGGTGTAAACCTGTATCTTGCATAGGCAGCCAGCAAAGGTCCTGCTCAACCTCTATTAAAAAGAAGGAAGAATGGAAGAGTAAGAGTCATAAAGAACTGAAGAATGAAATGTTTTGCTGTACTTACAAGCTAGCAAGTTATGCTGTCACAGTTCTATGAAAGCTAGTAAGAGACAAGACTTCTGGGACATGGATGAAAGAAACTTTATTACCCATAGCAACAGTCATAGCCAGAGTTTCAGCCTTTTGGGTGCAGTTACTTATGTCCCAATTTGCATAGGGGAACAGCATACATAATGCATTACAGGAGGGAAACCCTGAGATTTTGGAAATCTAATTATTTTTTAATTATATTATGGGAACTAAACAAGCCTACTCTCTGCTATGGAGGGCTAAACTACCTTATTTTTAAAGTCTGTTTGCTATAGAAACACCCTTGAAAAGATTAGGTCGTCTGATACAAAAGGCAGTCATTACTTTTCTTCACAAATTTGTGTAAAAATGGGAGAACCATAGGAAATTGCTCTTCAATAATCCCTTTTTTAGTTCCCAAATATGAGCCAGTTGTTGGATTCAGAACCCATTGCCTGAAGTGCTGGCTGAGTCCCTAGGAGAAGCCCCAGGAGCACTCTGCAGAGTATATACCAGGTAATTTCCAGTCCTTCTCTGAAGGACCTATAATTATTTGTTGAGATTACAGTCTGCTGGTAAAAAGGGAAATCTCTAGGACCCACAATTTTCTAGCACTACTGAGTTAGCACTGATACCCAAAGAATCTTGGCCCACCTGTTAGACTTGGAGCCTACAGAGGCCAAGTAATAGAGTCCTGGCTAACATCTGGGTTCACAGAACTGGTACATTTGGCTTTTGGCGTAACCTCCATACTGGTCTGTCATTGTAAGTGCTATCATTGTGAAGAAGGATCATAGCAAAGCTCTGAAAACAGCACCCACCTTTGCCAGTTAATAAATCCACAACAGTACTGCATATCCAATGAATATGATAAAACACCCCAAATCAATAATTTATTATATTATATCTATAGAATATAGGACAAAAGCACATGATAATTATAAATAGGCATTGAAAAAGAATATGGCATTTATGATGGGAATATTCAAAAACTAGGTAGGGAAGAGAACTACCTCAGTGTGACAAAGGCCTCAACAAATGACCCAAAACTAACATCATACTTAGTGTATGTAATGTTGAAAGAAAAAAAATGGTTTCCCCTCAGATTAAAATAAATAAATAAATAAAAACAGCAAAGAATATCTGCTACCACTTCCATTTAATTCTTCTGGAGGTTCTAGACAGGAGAACTGATGTTCACCATGTTCAGCTTAAGTGATTTTTTTTGAAGACTTAACGTGTTTGCCCATTTCATGACGGGTGAGTTACAGTGCATCTGCCCACACCGCCCGGAGTGTTCAGCAGTTTGTGACTAAAACTGGCGTGACTCCCGTGCTCCCCCATCCCTATTTACCAGATCTCACCTGAGTGACTTGTTTTTTTTTGGTTTGTTTCCCTGGATGAAAATATCCTGAAAGGGAAATGTTTTGCTGATGTGGAAGAGGTGAAACAAAAATTGACAGAAGCCCTAAAAGACATCAAAATTGATGAGCTCGAAACCCAGTTTGAGCAGTGGAAAAAACCTCTCACTAGGTGTATTGCATGAAATGGAAAGTACTTTCAAGGTGACTGAAGTTTAAACATGTGAAAATAAATACACAATTTTTATGAATAAATTCCAGGTTTTGGGGGGGTACCTCCCTTGTAAATCAAGGTTTCTTTTCATTATGGGTAACCAGACACAGCCTTTCCCATCCTTTTCCTCCTAATCTATTGGTGTCTTTATATTTACAGTAGGTTTCTTATAGGTAGCATGTTGCAGAGGTTTAGTTTCTTTGAGTTCAATACAATAATGCCTGCCTTATAAGTGGGTTGTTTAAACTACTTATGTTTGGTGTGATTGTTTATGATTAAGTTTAAATTTCCATCTTTTTAGTGGTATTCTATTTGTCTATTTGCTCTTTGTTCCCCTTTCTCCCACTTTATTTTTGTCTTCTTTTGGCTTAATGATAGATTTTATTTCATTTTTCCTTTTGTTGGCTTAATATTGTTAATTCTTTCTTCATTGTCTTCTTTTAATTGTTAAAATTTAGGGTATATATTTATATGTTATCACAACCTAACTTCAAATAATGTTATCCCACCTCATATATTTTATAACATTACAACATATATTTTTATTTTTCCAACCTGTTCTTTGTGTAATTCTTGTCATGTTTTATTTCTACATAGCCTATAAACCTCAGTTATACTATGATTATTTTATCTATAAATTTCAAAGTTAAAGAGATATTAACATAAAAATATAGTTAATTTATGTTTGCTCACACAATTACCATTAGCAATGACTTTTACCCCTTTGAGTAAAACCAGATTTCCATCTGGCATTATTTTTCTTTTCCTGAATGATTTTTTTTAAACTCTCTGTACTACTGGACTGCTGGTGATGAATTACTTTAATTTTCATATGTCTGTAAAGGGTGTTATTTTTTCCTAATTTTATGAAAAATATTTTTGCTGGGTAGAGATTTATGAATTGACTTTTTTCAATTCTTATTTAAATGCTTTGAATATGTTGCTCTATGATCTTCTAGTCATTGTCACTTCTGTCCAGAATCTTGTCATTATTCTCATGTAATGTTTATTTTGACTTTGGCTGTTCTGAAAATTTTCTCTTTACAACTGATTTAAGCAATTTGATCATGATACAGCTGTTTTCATGTTTCTTATGCTTGGGATCCACTGGGCTCCTTGGAAGTGTGTGTTATTAATTTTCATCAAATTTGGAACACTTTCAGCTATTGTTTTCTTAACTGTGTTATTCTTACCCATTCTCTTCTCTCATTAGGGAATCCCAATACACTGTAATTAGCAGGTTGAAGTTAACCTGGAACTCATTTGTGGGTTTTTAAAATATTTTAAAATTTTGTTAAGGTATAATTTTATATCATAAAATTGGTGTTTCTAAATATACAATTGAAAAATTTTAATGAATTTACAGAATTATGAAATCACCCCACAATTCACATTTAGAATATTTTTATCCGTAAGATCCCACATGCACATCTGCAGTCACCTCCCTTTCTTACGCCTAACGCCAGACACCAACAATGTGCTTTACATCTCTATACATTTGCCTGTATGAACATTACATATAAATGAAATATATGAGGGATTTTTGTATGTTTGACTTTTTAATTTAACATGTTTTAGAAATTCTTACATGTATTATTAGTATTTTATTCTCTTATATGTCTGAGTACTATTCTATTTTAAGGATATACTTCATTTTGTTTATCTATTTATTAAGGTTTAAGCATTTGGGTTGTTTCTACTTTTTGTCTATTATGAAAAATTTTGCTTTAAATTTGTATATACAGCTATTTATGTGAAAATTTGTTGTCATTTTATTGATTAAATATCTAGGTGTAAAATTGCTTGGTCATATGGAAAATGTATTTTTAAGCATTTTTGACAAAAATATTTTCTAATGGGGCTACAACATTTTATGTATCTAACAGTGCATGAGGGTTCTAATTTGTCTGCATTTTTATTGACATTTGTTATTGCCTCTTTTCATAGTTGTTATTCTAGTGTAATGTAGCATTTCATTATGGTTTTGATTTACATTTCCTAATATTAATGTTGTTGGTGTCATATAATTTTTTGGTGAAACAAATATTCTGACCAATGGAAATCTACTATGGCTCCAATTATTTAGTTATTTTGTAGAAATTTTATTTTAGTAAGATTTCGTAGTTTCTATTGTATATGATTTCACTTCTTTTCTTAAATTTATTCTTCATTATTTTATTTTTTGATGTATTAATGTTAATAAAATATTTTACTAAAATATTTTATATTTTTTCTATGATTATATAGAGATACACTGTTAGTGTTGATATGTATCCACTAAACTCGATTAACTTTCTCCTTAATTCTAGTCAATTGACTTTTGTGTATATTTTTATTTATATGTGGCCATCTTTAGTTGGCTAATATTTTGTTGGTGCATTTTGCATATGTCAAATACCATGTGGTGTGTTTGTTTAATCTCAGACATGGTAACTTTCATCACCAGAAGTATGATTTCAGTCATTTTTATACTGTGCTTCTACTTATGCTCACTTGTTCCTATACATTTTTTAACACATGGAATTAATAATTTTCAATGTTTTAAAACTACTAACTCAATCTAATTCCTTTTAGCATCTGTTTCCATTCATTTTTCTCCCATGATATGCCATATATTCCTGCATTTTTGAATACCTTGTAATTTTTAATTGGATTGCAGATACTGTGGATTTTAACTTATTGGATGCTGAATGATTTTGTATTTGTACAGTTTTTTAAACTTTACTTTGAAGTATACTAAGTTATTTAGAAATTATTTGATCCTCAAAAACTTGCAAATGAACTCTATTAGGCAGGGCCCAGAGCAGCGTTTAATTAAAAGCTCATTTTCCAAACTATTGAGGCAATAACTTTCTGAATGCTTACTCAATGCCATGTGGATTATATAGGCTTTTCTGCTCTTACTGGTGAGGTCACAGACTGCGTTTAGCCCATATGAAAGTCAGAGCTGTGCCCTCTTTTTCTTTCATGTGTTTCTCTTCCCAATCTCATGTGATTTTTTCCTACGCATATACAAATGACTGCTGAAATGAGGGCTGAAGATCTCTGTGCATTGCACTCCTCTTTGATATTATTCCATGCAAACCCCAGCCATTTGGGCCTTCTCAGGCTGCCAACTTGATATCCTCAACACAAAGACATCTCCAGCTTCCCTATCCTTCTGTGCTAGTTGAAGGCTCCTATAGGACAGAACAGGGGCAATCATAGTGCTCACCTCAGTTGTTGCCCCTCTGTCAGCTCACTATCCTTTCCTGCCTGAAGTCCCAAGTCTACGTACTACTGTTTCTTAAATTTTATTTAGTTGATAGTTATTTTCAGTAGGGATGATAAATCTGTTCCCTCGCATAAGTTTCGAAGTTTAGCAATCTCTTACAGTCGTTCTGTTCCTACCAACATCATAGATCAACACTGAGAAAGAAAATATATACATGTATATTTTTTCTTAATAAAAATTAAAACACTTGAGTCTATTCCAGTCCACCTATAATAAAAAATGCCTAAGAGATGATAGGTGCCTTGCTCAAGGTCCCTAATGTTGCTAGTGATAGAGATAAGACTTACCTTATTAACTCACAATTCTTTGAATCATTAATGGAGTTTTTGAGGTCAAAACAAAGTGAACAATCACACTTTTCTGATTATACAGTTTTCAATATAATTTGATTTAAATTAAGCACACTTATGGACAAAATTCTTGAGTGCTTTTTTACTCTAAGAATAAAATCCATTAACTTTCAGAATGTTAAGAAGTTAATTAACACTAGAATTTTTATGTAATAAACAATATATTTTAGAAAAATAATTTAGAATATTAAGTATTTTCCATTCTGGATTACTAGTATTCATGTCAAAAAGTTAGAAGAGGAGTAAAGAAAAAAAGCAAAGTAAAATGATGTATTTGTTTTACAACTTTCAAATCAACACCTAAATTACACAGATGCAAAAGAACATCAGAAATAATTGTCGTGAACATTGCTTTTAATTAGCAATCAGCACATAAAGTGTGATGATATATTTTATGTATTCCCTCATGAAATATACATGTTATAAATCTCATTAATCTTACATTAGCAGCTTAGCTTTTTTGGCACCAGTAAAGAATTTGCCTCAATTTATTTTAGTTAGTATAGTAAATGACCATTAGTTTATAGTAAAGTGATTTATTAAGAGTAACAGATATATTATTTGCAGCTATTAATAACTCTAAATCCTATTATGATCTATCTCAATAGACCAATAAACTTAGATGAATGTTCTGAAGAGAAGTAGTGGGCTCCCATATAAGATCTGGAAGTCATGTTACTGTAATAAACATTGTGTAACTAAGACATATAGTCCCATACGCCTGAGATTAAAATGGGGTCAAATGGCAAATGTAGCCAAACTTGGTGTCTTAATTTGTAAATAGACAGTTGCACCGTACAACCTGCATTACCAGTCCTGCTGGGAGTTGTTATTCATTTAGAAAAATAAAATATTTAATGGTTTTTTAAAATATGTTCATAGGAATCCTCAATAAAAAGGGTAATTTTAAGATGAAGAAATTTCACAATTCAGGAATAAGAAAATATGACCATATAAAGGGTTAAACCAAGGTTGAAACTCTCCAAATTAGGTTTATTTAAATATTTGCAAAGTTGTCAAACTTTAAAATATCAGGATCAATTTTGTCCAAATAATGTGCTATTGCCAGAACAATGACTACAGGACTATAATATAAAAAGACACTTACAATTATTTGTAAATGACTGAGAAACTCTTTAAGGGACTTCTTGGCCAGAGATAAGGAGAGATTCACTCCTTGTCAAGCCCCAATTAAATTGTTTTCTTTTATGAAGCAGTCAGTTAAATATTAAACACTGTCATAGACAAATATCAGTCTAAAGTATTTTTCAGCAAAGCCAATTCTTTTTCTACTGAGGGTCATAATAATTTATATTCTGACATCACTTGGAGAAGGGATATTTCTTCCAACTTTTCAAGCCTCTGAACAATAGAGAGCCCTCTCCTACTGTCTTAGGAGGAACAGATGATGTAAAGTTTTTGACAAACTTCATGCACGAGATATAGTCACTGTTTTCCTAAGGGTGAGGTGACTTAGAAGTCTTCTTTAAACCCAAAGTGATCGATAGGACATCCTATTATGTCTTTTCCTTTCTCATTTCGGTTTCTGGGATTGGGTTGCAGACTAAAGCAGTTTCCTCAATGCTCAATAAAAAATATTACAAATTGGCAAGCATATCACGACATAAAATAGGATATAACTTTACAAAAATGTTATGCTATCTAATGTGTAATATTAACTATCTCTTGGAGTTTGACTAGCCCTTGCTTTGTGGTACTATATTCTCTAAATTGCAGTTTATGCTTTCATTTGGCCAAAAATACATTTCCATGACCATTTTGTAGAAAATGGCCAACAACTTCACACGCCTAAATTAACATGGTCTAAATTTGTCCAGCACTGGAAAGTAAGTCTGTTCTTACTAAACATTTGTTTTACCATTTAAAGTGTATACAATACTTTATTATTGTCTTATTTGTCATCACAATAATTCTGGAAGAGCATATTGATGATATCCCCATTTCAAAGATTAAAAAAACCCATAGCTCAGAGGCCTAAATAAAGAGAATGAGCAATAGGCAAATAGCTATAAATCAAGCCTTCATGTTACACATTTTATTCACGATAAACTATTAGTCATGCACCATTTTGGCACAATTTAATGGTGTGTGAAGGTATAATTGAGACCTAACATAGGCAACCGTTAGTTTTTAAAAAATACAATTTGGGGGCCTTTTCAAGTAAGCAGAGCATGTTTTAGACTTACATATGCATTAGCTCATAAGCTACCTGTTTTGTTAGGTAGTTAAGGAGAGATGTTGTCAGGAAAATATTCTGGCATATGGTGTAACTACTGAATCCATCACAGTGCCACTTTTCATATTGTTTTATGATCAGTAAAACAAGGCACATTATGACTGCAGGGAACAATAATTTACCACAGATTCTGTTTTTTGGGTTGTATTTTTTTTTTACTTAGCTTGCACACTAAATTATGAAGGCAGATTGTTTCTTGGTGTTTACTGAAATTTAGGGCAAGTACACGTTTTTCTCTAAATATCCTTTCAATTAAAAGCTGTTACATAAAACTAGGGGGGTGGGACTTTGCTGTTGGGTGATGGGTTGGAGGAGGTGATAAATAACTGATTTATATCAAATTCTGGCTGATGTTGTTTTAAGCAGTTGTGGAAAATGTTTTAATCAAGAGTCAATGAATGTGGAGTGGAAATAAATATGATGAGCATAAGTACAGCAGAGACAGATTGTAGACCGTGAATTTAGAGACTGAGATGTTTTCTTATCTGAGTAAATCTTTCCCATTCTGTGCACTCCTGTCCAGCATTTTTAATTAAGCACCAATCTTCTTATTCCTCAAAAAGTCATGACATAAAATTAAAAGTTAAATTTACTCCCAGAAAGTTAAATTTACACCTAATTTCACACTACTCTGTAACTGTATGATAATGTATATCCTAACTGACTATTCATGAGGTTTTGCCTGCGTTATGAAATCTAAAACCCATAAGTTTATCCCAGAAGTGGTCAATGTTAGCTGAAGGTTCACTCTGCAATTCGAATATCAAGTGAAGTGAATTAGATATTACATTTTCAGAAGAAGGCAGGCAGAAAGGAAAAAATGGAGCTTCAATTTTACTCCTTGATGATTTTTCCAGTGCTTTCTCCAAACTAGTTTCCTCTTTCCTCAAATGTTCTCTTCAATGATCATTTTAACTCATAACCATAATAGAATATATCAGATACAAAAAATCTCCTTGCAGAAACTCATGGGAAATCTGCAGTGAAAATTTTTTTAAAAAGCAACCCTTAAAACCTAGTAATATTCAAATCAATTAAAACCTGAGTGTAAACTAAAAAGGTACTAGAAAACCGAATTATATCTCAGCCTTTGTTGTTGTTAATTTTGGAATCATAAATACAGAGCATTGAAGGGATATGACAACCAGAATCATTTGTTTTACAAGTAAGTAATTATTAGAGAATCACACAGTTAGAAACACAGGATTAAAAGACCTAAACGGAACATCTAAACATCCAGGAAAGCATGACTCAGCAGGTCCCATAGCAGTAGCTGTTACCTAGAACGTTGTGGGAAAATGACCTTTCTGAGATGTGGCTTATAGTGTGTAATTTTTAAAACCTTTAGTGTTTTTATATTTTGTATTTAAATTCAATTCATAGAAAAAGTAAATGTGTTCTTTGTCAAATTGTAAAAATATGGCTTATAATACTTGATGAATCAAAAATTCATCAAAAATTCATCAAAATTATTCATGAGTTTTGTCATTTTCAAAGCTATTCACTTCACAATGAGGATATAAAGACATTAGACTGAGTGTTAAGTCCAGAATTAGAGAGGTATAAGGTTGAAGCAAATTGAACTCACATCTTATATCTCTAAACTTTTTGGTTGGAATTCCTAATATACAAAATTGATTTTTTAAAATATTTATTTATTTATTTATAGAGAGAGAGGGAGGGAAAAAGAGAAGGAAAGAACATCAATGTGTGAGAGAAGTATCAATCTGTATCCTCTCCCTCGCCCCCAACAGGGGACCTGGCCCGCAACCCAGGCATGCGCCCTGACTGGGAATCAAAAACACTGAGACCTTTTGGTTCACAGGCCAGTGTTCAATCCACTGAACCACACCAGCCAGGGCCAAAATTGATTTTTTAAGACAACCATAAAGAGATGCTGTTGGTATTAGATAATGCATTAATATGTCATATATCAAACTAGAAAAAAATAATGTCCTTTGTAATGCTGAAAATAGTGAACTAAAGAAATAGCTCAGCAAATTACTACCTACTGGAAAAGTCATTTTATCCTTAGCTCCTTTATTTTGCAGTACTTTGGGGAAATATGAATATAATCAGAAGACTTTCTAGCTGCACTTAAATATTCTTTTCCTCAGGAAAAACTAAAATAAGACAATAAAATATTCCAAAGAAAACAATTGCTTAGATGACTGGATTTGCATCTTGTTTTATTTTATTATTTTTCACTGAATGTGTTTGAAAAATAAAATGGGATTCATGGCATGATTATTCCACAGAATTTCTTAAAACAATATTATTACTATGCAAAGGCAGTCTAGCATCCTTGCCCAAAGATATAAAATATACCCAAGGATTCAGACTTCCTAACAGATGTTTAATGTTGGTGGTATTATTAGGAGCTTAATGTAGTTCATGACAAAACTAATTCACATTTCAAAAATGAATTTAATAGTTACTTAAATGAAAAGAACACGTGAATAACTAAGGTTAGGTTTTTGGACTAGGTCCTTTGTTAACATATCTGCATTTATGTTTAACATTAATTGTCTCAATGAAGTTAACTTTTGACAGACTGTTTTGCAATGCAAGACAGTCCTATAGCCCTGTGTGGGATATGTATTTAGTCATCGATTATTGGTTATGATGTGATCTATATTGCATCATTTTAAATCAGAGTGAGCTTAGTATGGTCTACTCTCAACCAATGATTTGTGATTTATATTTTCAGTGTCATTTTTGAAAAAGAGTAATGCTAAAGTTTATTACAGAAGAGTTAGCATATGTATTTTAAATAAATGTTAATAGAATATGAATGGAATGGAATAGAATAGAATAGAATAGAATAGGAATTTTGTTACTATTAAATACACTATTATTCAATGTTATGACCTGAATTCTACAAGAGTGAACTCTGTATGACTTTATTGTGCAGTATAAAAACCTTAGATTTATACTGTAAGAAAATCTTATGGAATCTTCATTGCAACAAGGCAGACTTAAAATTCCATTGCTGTGGAATTTATCATATTTCATAACTATAGTTTACACTTAATATCAAAAGGGATGTCTGAAATATTGTCCTACATTTAACCCTTGCAAAGCTTCAATTGTGCTTACCTTTAACACTTCTTTTTAGTTAGATTATTAAGATGTCATGAACAATCCAAAAATTTGCTCTTCTAAGTATGCAGTTCTATGAGTTTTGACAAATGTATTAGACTTATGAAACCAAATTATATGGAACACTTCTGCTATTGGGAAAATGTTCCTCTTGCCCCTTTCTATCAACCATTCCCTGTACTCCAGCTATCGATCTGTTTGAGTCCCCCGAATGGCGTAACAGGAGACCATTCTGAATGTATCAGTTCAAGATCAGCTTCTTTTACTTAGCATAATGAACTGGAGAATTATCTATATTATTCCTGTATTAATAATTTATTCCTTACTAGCGTTGAATAGTACTTCAATGTAGACATAATGTACAGGTGTGTATCCTTTCACCAGTTGAAGGACATTTGTGTTATTTCCAATTTTGACAATTATAAATATACTGCTATATACATTTGTGCGTATGTTTCTGAGTGAACATAAGTCCTTATTTCTCTTAGATAAATATCAAAGTGAGAATTATTTGATATTGACACTTAACTTTACTAATGAACTATTGAACTGTTGTCCAAAGTGGGTGTACTCTTTTGCATTTCTACTAGTATTCTATGACAGTTTTAACCATCCTTAAAGGTATAGTGGCATTTTGGTGTGGTTTCAATTTGTATTCTCCTAATGACTAATTATACATGGCATTTTTATTCATGTCTCACTTATCATTAAATCTCTGATAAAGTGTCTTGAAATATTTTTCCCATTTTAACTAGATTGTGTTCTTACTGACTTTTAAGGCACTTCACATATTCTAGATATGATTCCTTTATCTGATATATATTTGAAAATTTTTTCCCTAGTCTATAACTAGTCTTTTGATTTTTTAACATGTGTCTTTGAAAGAGTGAAACTAAGTTTCCTTTTTTTCCTTCGTCCCTCCCTCTCTCCCTTTATCTCATTCTTTTCTTTCTTTTGCATACAAATGTCTAATTGTCCTAGCACTAATTGTTTTAACAAAAACCTGTTCTTTCTCTAATGAACTTCCTTTTCAGCTTTAATAAAAATCAGTTCTGTAAAAAAAATCAGTTATGTCTCTGGTGGGGGCTAGCTTGCTAAATAATCCCTCTCAGTGCTTCACCCTTAATTTTCCATCTCCCCTGTGTGAATATGATTCAGATGTGATCTCTCCCCATACCCTTGCCCCTGCCTCAGTAGTTTGCCTTATTGCTTAACAATTTGTGCTTGTATGTGAAAGGGTGAGCATGCATGTGAATGTTTGAGTATGGGAGTAGGGGTACGCTCTTTTTTGTACTGGTCCAATTTCAGCATTAGCCTGTCTAGCTGGTTCTGCATCTTAAGATCATTTTCTCAGTAACTCTATTCATGGTCAAACTATGATTTATATCTTTGGTAGACCTGATTAGAGAGAGTGCTTTTCTACTCTTCTCCCACCAGCAGAAGCCCTTTTATGATCTGGACATATGATAGACTTCTATTCTTTCTTAAGCCACCACACATCGCTATGTCTCGGGGGAGACAGATAAGAAGCCTTTTGCCTCCTTATTATGGTAGAGTTGTCTAAGAGGGGCTTGCATCTTTCCCACAGGTGGTCCACAAACTTTCTCGATGCCTTCACCATCACTGGGGGATTTCTGTTATCTTCTACCATGTTTCCATTCTTTCACGTGAAGAGCCAGTGAATTTGGTGGAGAAAAGTATAAAACTGCTATGACCTCGCCTTAAGTCTGTGGCTCCTAAGTTTCTTTGTTTTCTCAGATTACACTATCTTAGACTTTAGAATTTGTTAAACTTTAGTTGAGTACTTCGTACCTGCTGGTATATCATCTAGAATCTCGCTTTCCTTACTTTGCCACACAGGGGCCAATGCTTGTGTCCTGTCTTTCCTCACAGGGAAACATCCCAAACTACTTTTTTCTTGCTGTGGGAGTGGGATCAGTACTATTTCCACTTTTCTACATCCTGAATGGAAGTAGAACTTTTTCCTGGGAGGAAGCAGTTCTCCTAATCTTCCATATAAGCATTAGACTGAACTTGCTCCCAGAGCTGTGCCCATCTTTGTAGGTCTTGTTTCTGGGCCAGTTTACAACAAAAGGGAATAGAATAGGAACTACCAACACTTGCTTCTATTATGTGTGATCCTGGTAACTCAGAGGGTAAAGAGGCCTAGACACGCATTACCCTGTAAAGATTGCTTAGGGTTCTGGCTTTCAGACACTTCCCCAATTCTAACCCAAACTCTGTCCTTACCAATCAAAGGTGTGAGGTCAATGCACTGTTTGTGTGAATTTTTGACCAATCTGGACAGTATTTATCCTTTTTCCTCTGGCCATGATGAGGTTATTATGTTGCCAACAATAGTTGGCAAAAGTCACCTCAGATCCTTTTTAATTGCAAGCTAATAAAAGGCAAACATAGAGTACATATTAAAAAATAAGCAATCAGTGAAATGTCACAAGCTTTATAAAAATATTACAATTCAAAATGTAGAGCCCATCTTAAATAATAATAATAAATCACTTCCTGTATAGACTTACCCTAATTTCTAATTTATGTTAGATTGAAATTTAAGCTTGCATTATATCTATGAATTTAGAGCTAAGAAGCATCAATCTTCTATCAGGGAAACATACAGAAGAATAAAAGTCATAATTGCTGAAATAAAACTACATCAGTATCACATTTGACACTATAGAAACAAGTTTTGGTAAAGAAAAAGTCTAACAATATATTCCATCAGAAACAAGAAAATGAAGAAGCAAATAAAACAATAAGAAATAACAGGGTTCATAGATTCAAAAATTCATGTTTTATATAACAAATTCGAGAAAAAAGGGAAAATCCAATGGACAGAACAATTAATAGAACCAAAGTGTAATACAAACCAACTCTTCAAAGAAAAAAAAATGTAAAACCAGAATTCAGAAAGGTAAGTCAAGTACCCAGTAACTATTTTTAAAAATAAAGTGACCCATTTTATAAACAGCTTAACCAAATAAGGGCTAGGAATGGAATGGTGGCTAGCAGCGAATCCTCCTAAAAGAGGAAATCAATGAGGTGAACATGTTGCTATCTTACAGATGACAGTGTGATCTTATAAAATCTGTGCCACATAGTTGTTTGATTTGGCTCCATGAAAACTCAAGGATGAATTTGTGACGAATGTTTCATAATGATTTAAGACTTTATGAAACGTGATCTATTTATTGTCTGACCTCATTATATGGCTCTACCCCATTTTCTCTTTACTTTGGTGTCTTTTGCATTACTTTCATACATTATATCATTCTCCAGCTATAGTCAATAGTTTTAACCATACAACAGTATAATTATATTAGTTATTTAAAAATACACAATTATACCAAAACAAGAAATGCCAACAAATGGCGAAGAATCTAAATTTTGAAGATAGTGTGTTGGGAAATGAGATCTCTATATCAGCAAAAAAAATGTTTTTCTATATGTGCAGTCAAAAAAAGAGATACATTAGGATTTTCAAGTGCTTTTAAACTTTCCAACCAATGAAAAAAGATATTAATCAGTAATAAAATATAGTCACCTGGGAAATCTCAGTCAACTGAGACACTACAAAACATTTATAAACAAGACATTACAGGAATAATATAATAGTGACAAAGTGTATAAAAACTATATTAGATCCCCACTAATACATAACATATTACCCCCAAATTAGTGACTTAAAACAACACACATTTACTATCTTACCCTTTCTGTGGATCAGGAATCTAGGCATGTTTCAAGTGAATACTGTATTTTGAGATCTCTCACAGGCTGCATTCAAGGTATCCTCTGGGCTGTAATAATCTCAGTACTCATATAGGCATA